>NW_027266275.1:15369454-21216954 GCF_022045235.1 Haliotis cracherodii
CAGCCACGGCTGCATACTTATATTAAGGTGTGCCTACTTTATGTTGGCTTTCCATGTTGCTATGCTACACATCTTAAATGCATGTTATATATGCAAGCTCAGAATAATGGTAAAAACAACAGTTTGAAAGTACGCAGGCTGGTCAAAAAGTTCTAAGCCAGACTAAATTTCAAGTATGGGCCATAACAAAGTGAACTAGTCAATGTAGTACATTGTTTGAGTAGTTCATTGCAAGCTTATTTGGTCTTTGAGGCCATTTGTATATTAGTGTCACTGTGACAGCCAGTTGAACGTGATAGGGGTCCCAATGAACACAGATATGAAAAAGAATGAGTACCGAGCAGTCATCAATTGTTTTACTTTAGAAAACCTCTTTCTAACTGGATCTGAAAAGCTTCACTATCAATATGAGAAGTGTATTGAAAAGCAGGGAAATAAAATAAAATTGAAAACACTTTCACAATTGTTGTTTTTGTTTGTTAGGCTTAAGATTTTTTTACCAGACCTCAAATACAGCACTTTAATCATTAATAAATATATAATAAATAAATAAAATAAATGTGTACTGATAATAAATGAAGAAATGTTTTGATACATTTCTGGTCTCACAATTGTATTGATTTTCATTGTTAGTGATAGCACCCACTCACAGCAAAGCAGGAATTCAAACGTAAGGAATTAGTAGGAATTACCCAGGGTATTTGTATTTTGTCTGCATACCATCACAAGTCACTTTTCACTGTGCTTCATGGCAGTAACTTCATAATGAAGACTGATCAATCTTGCATTTGCATCTAGTCAACCCATGCCTTGACTTCCAACCTTGCAGTTTATTCTAAACCTGTTTCATCTATCTGTTCAAAACAACAAACAGACCCCCAACAACAACACACTGAACACTTTCATTTTTCGCTGTTCCTTGAACACCATACCTGATGGGGGAACAAAAATCTAGAACAAATCCAGAACAAAAATGTTCCAAACCATTAGTGACAATAAAAAGCCACCTTAACACATAGCTATACTCTAAAACATTTAAACACAAACAACATGGACGTCATGCAAAAACTTTGAATGTTTAATTTTGAAGCAGCATGAAGTTTAATATTAAACTGTTTTGATCTAGTAGTCACTGGCAACTAAACCCATCTTAACTTATCACAAAAGCAAACATGCTCACCTTATCAATCTTATTGGGGCAGTAACAGCTTACTGGAAATCTCCTAAGACCATCAACACCATGACAAGTGCACCAGTTGCGTAGCTTGGTTTCAATCAAGTACGGGGTAGGACCACCTTGACCTCTCACTGCTCCATATATTTGACACAAGTTATACAGCACCCCAAGCAGGAAGCAGTACAAGAATGATGGGCAGATGTGCTCTGGTTACCTCGTCAACACATTCTACCTGTCATCCATTGTCATGTACCTTTTGAAATTGTTAACACCACTTGGATCCGGGGGGGGGGGGGGGGAAGAGAAGAGCATCCCCGTTTAGGGTCCCTGAAATATAGTTTATAATCTACAAGGTTTAAATAAGACTTTCAAAACGGAACCCCCGTGTACTAAAAAAGACTTTAGTATTGAGGAGACCTCAAGTCTCTTCAGGGGTGGTCAGGTAGCCTAGTGGTTAAAGCGTTTGTTCCTCACGTTGAAGAGCCGGGTTCGATTCCCCAATGTGTGAAGCCCATTTCCTGCAGTGATATTGCTGGAATATTGCTTAAAGGCATAAAACCATACTCACTCACTCACTCACTCTCTCACTGCTACAGGTTGCTGGAGATGATCAGAAGGGATGAGATTTGAATTGGGGTGAATTTTTTACTAAATACATACTCCGGGGTCTGAGAGACTTTCCCCATTTTTTGAAAACAACAAAACATGTAAATATACTCTAAAACAACATGACTACCCACCACAAATTGGTTCACAAATTATTTCCTTTTATCCAGCATGTTTGATGTTAAGTGAAACCTCCTTTTCACAAAAAGCTGCATCTGTGCTTGAACGCTATTCTTCTCAATGAAATAGGTGCAGTGTTTAAACAAGGCTGGCATGGAATACTGGTTCATAATACACGGATGCTAACAGTGGAATTGCATGGATCTGGAGAAGGGTCTACTTGTTTGTCTGCATTAATACAATTTTTCATTCAATGGTGAAAAATATTTGAAGAAAATATCTTGTGCAATGTAAATATGACGCCATTGAACTAGCATGCGACAGAGGAACCATCTGTTCATCTCAACACCATCTTACATGCTTAAGTTACAAAAGAAACTTTGTTACCAAAGAGAAAGAAGAAATGCCATGCTTTAATCCCAGCATAACAGCTGCTTGTACCACACAGGTTTCACTTTATCAAAATACAGTATTATATGTTTTGAATACATTGAATTTCACTTCTTATTAAACTCACCAAGGCGTATCTACCTCTGTCTTTTATTTAAAGAAATGACACGACAACTTTTACTCCCTGTATCCACCCTCCCTCCCCCCGATATATTTGTGATTATGTAGCATAAAAGCATAAAGTAGTGTCCACATATTGTTAAAACAGTACAGGACGAAAACAAAATTTTAGACATTACCACTGACAGAGCAGTTGGCTCAAAAAGTAGCACAAATGTAAGCAAAAAACTTTGCAGGATATGAGCCTACTTCAAACCAAGGATCAGCAGATCCTGCCATTAAAGGGAGGTAATTCAGACAAATGCAGAAATGAATGTTCACTCTGTCATTACAAACGAATTGTTAAAGTACATAAACACAGACTTCCAGAGATCTAGAGACATGTCCCCGTATTTAACAGTATTGTGTAACATGTATTAAAAAGCAGATCGAGAGCATGGTGGTGTTGGTGGAGGTGGTTGTGCTGTTGTTGTTGGTGATGGTGGGTGTATCCCACCTATGTCAGGATGTTAACAAATCCACCCCAAGGGGAGAGGTCTGGCATACACATCTATGGGTCCACCAGTGAAATATAACAATAAATAATCATTATTAGCAGAGTGTGTCTCAATATCATAAATACCATATAATAGAAATACATACTTTTCAATCAATTATTTGATATTCACAATTCTGAAAAACAGGAGGGTAATTCTCTGAATAATCTGTGATTAAGGTGTAATTTCACTCAATGAAGTATTTAAGAAACTGCGTATGAATATAGTGTTTGAGTGAATTGTCCCATTTATCATATAGTGCCAATTATTTGCAGCCATGTTTGTCTAGATAATCACACATCAGAACAACCTTATCTAAACTTATTTGGAACATAAGTCAATAGTTTGAGCAAGCAAACATTGAACCTTTGAACAGAGATTAAAAGTAGCTCCAGGTTGTGACCTCATTTTCATATTTATTGATTGAGACACCAACTTTATCGCATCAATAACAATATCCATTTATATGATAAATTCCCTTCTGAAACAAATATCTGGTAGTTAGAAGAGAGACCCCTCCACTGGATCTAGCAGAAAAATATAACAACTTATCATACCTCCATATCAGAATGATGAGATCTGATCAGTCCACGTGATCTTGAAAAAAATTCCCACCTTGGAGGGAAATAAATTTCTCAGCGGGTAATAAATCCCTTAAAACCCACCATGAGCAAGTAAGGCTGCACATGAATTTCTGAGAGGCAGAATAAAACCCTTATACCCCACTTCAAAGCAAAAAGCTTCATGCTTTTTCCGTGTCAATGAAAGCCAAGTGACATAAGATAAGCTAACCTCTGCTCAATGATACAGCTGTTTTCTATAAATTTTGAATCTATTTTAATTCTTTTCAATGTGATATTAAAACATGTTGGTAAGATAAATTTGTTGTAGCAGGATCACGAGCGGTAAATGAGGTTTTATGCATACCTCGTTAGGTTTCATACCATTTGCGTCCCCCTTGTGGTACAAAACCTAACATGGGCACATAAAACCCCATATATCCCTCGTGATCCTGCTACAACTTATAATATTAATTTCTGATATAAATATCTCACACTAAGAATCAATGCTGTTCCTGTAGGATGAGGACAGCTATGATGTCAGAGTAGGACAGAGATTGTTTTGACTGCTGGGAGAGGTAGGATATATTCATTACAGCACACTGAATGGCACCCGGCTACATCAACAGTTCCACATGGCGTGGCATTATTCCACTGTCTGAGGGTCATAGCACTGTACATGAAACACAACACACTGAGTGGCGCCGGTGGGGACACAGACACTACATGCTTGCAATGTGGCCTCCCCATTACTCAATGCCCTGTCTATTTACAGCAGTTATTATGTAAGGATTACAGTGCCCCATTTACATTATTTACCATGGTTACAAATGTCTGGAAGCTGTACAGCACTGAAACAGTACCAGGTTACCGTTTTCCTAGCCATTGCACGACCAACTGAAACAATGCAGAATATACTCAATACTGCGAGGAACAATCTGTTGCTAAGGAATTAGGCCCTAACAAAAAGTGATGTGGTTCTCGTTACATTAACGGGCCTTAGTGCAAGGTGACAAAATATATTATTTCCCAGTGGTACTCATTGTGCCAAAACAAAAGCATGCATGAAAATATTAACCAAACACAGCAATTTTCCAACACAGTTGCAGGATGTTTAAATGGCCCACCTACCTAATTTTAAAATAGTGCAATCAGAAGCACAGCATTATTTGTGTTAGGTCTTTAAGCTAACACTCATAGCACAAGTACACATGTAAGTGAGGTGACATTCAAATGTCTATCTGTTCTAGTTTGAACTATTGCAGGCCTTACAGTTCAAGCCCACTGAGGTCACACCATCCCACAGTTTCAACATGAATACCCCACTCAGACAAAGTATACTGACTCCAAGCCGACCAGTCCTTGTTTTAGCCTCTTACTGGCTAGGCATGGTAACAACAAGTACATCTAGTAACTAGGGCTGAGAGTCCAATTTTACTACCCGGATACCCACCCTATAACCCGACCCTACCCGGGTACCCTCTGTAGATATTTAGAGATAGATACAAACTGTTCGATTTGGAAAAGTTTGACCGTAGCCCTGGCAAAATGTATTTCGATACACATGTAATACGATCTGGTCATGCATACACTGAAGTTTAGTGTATGAAGTCTTATTTTTATTCAAACATATAGAAGTCAGAAGGAATGCGTGTATAGTCAGAAAGAAATGGGAACATTAAGGACTTATAGTGTAACCATTGAGTTTTAGATAATTTTGTTATTAAACAATATATCACGTGACTAACCATGGGTCCGGGTAGTCCTGTGGGTACCAATGTCCTACTCAGGACCCACCCGACCCGAGTACCCGAGTTACCCGTCCCAGCCCTACTAGTAATGTCTTTTGGAATAATGCGGCTGGGTTTCGAACTACTGGCCTTCTGCTCTTCAAGCAGATGGTCTATTTACCAGCCCATGGAGGCGGTTGTCCACATGTAGAGTATCGAGTCTGTGGCAGGCAAACCAGTGGCCGAGTAACTGGATTTTGATCCACACAGACACATATGCATTGCTTTAATGCCATGTTAGACAGTATTTCAGTTCTGTCTTGACCTGTCAGTTTGATGTTGGAGGTGCGCCCAAAGTGGTGCAGGTCTTAGACATTTACCACTTTAGTGAAAGGGGCATGGGTACTGATAGGGTGCTGACAAACATATAATCAGGGCAAACTGGGATTCGAACCTACGGCCATTGGTTTCTGGGACACCTCAGGGAAACAATTTGACTCAATCATGACAGAAAGAATATCATAAGGAGCGAATGGTGTCTTATGCCAGTGTCAGTAACATCATAGCTCTACCATGGTACCTGTACATGATTAAGTCTCAACTTGACAAACAAGCATTTAACAGAATGAGAAATTATCAATGGCACTGGGGACATGCTGGCCAGATAATACAGATCTGATACTTGTTGGTTAAATCAATTGGTATTACAAGGAGAAACTAAATGACAATAGGAACAAATATCAAGCAAGTTAGTTTGGCTCACTACATACTTATATCTAACACACACCAGTGTCACTATGCCCTGAGTTAGGGACTATATATCCAGAGACCTCATCCTTCAAGACCTTCCTACCTTCAGCGTTCATGGTTAAAGTGATTGAGTAGAGAGAATGCTCATCTATTAAAACCCTGGCAGAAATGTCCATATCATAGATCTTCAAAAAACCTCCATCACAACTTCACAGAATCTAACACAAGCAAAAGACACATGGAACACAAGTAATGTAATGAATCAAACACTCTCAGTGATGCCAATATACCATGTACAAATACCTACCTCCCACTTGTATACAGATCGTTGCCCATGTCAACAACATGAAGTCTACCTCTTCAATGTCACTACCTCTCAGACAGTGTATGTTCCTCCTTCCAACTAGTACAAACCACGTCGTTCTTAATTGTAAGAAAGAAGTTGTTCATCCATAAATTCTTATCCTTGCTTAGTACAAACCATCCTCCCAAGTGTAAGATCATTGCAAATGTCCACAAGAGTTCTACCACTTTGGAAGCATCTACACCTTTCACCAAGAAGTATCACAACAACCCCTCAGCTCCATCTACACATCTGTAGCAGCAGCAGCGGCTCAGCTGATACAGTAGTAAGCATCCCCACCCCCCTCACACAAGTGCAAGTACAGCGCAATCCAGCCATGAGATATGGCAGCCAGACAGCTGATCCTGTAATAATCACAAACAGGTGTAGGAACAGATGTACCTGATTTGTTGATATGTTGTTGGAAGGAACTATGACAGTCATGACGGGTATGTGACCTGAGACTCACCCAACCCTTTCTGTTTCTCACTTTCCAACCCTGGTACTCATAACTGTGACCTTGATTCACCTTCACCTCACCCTGATACTCAACACCCACCCACCAACACCCCATCCTCCTGCTCCTTCCCCTGTCCACTGATGCTCACCCATCTCACTCTCACTCTCAATCACACCACATCACACCAAACACCTCTCCTTACTCACCACACCTCACCCTACACCACACCACACCTTACCCTACACCTCACCCTACATCACACCACACACCAAACAACACCACATTCTCATTCACACCACACCACACCCTACACCACACCACACCCTACACCACACCACACCACACCACACCCTACACCACATCACACCACACCACACCCTACACCTCACCACACCACACCACACCCTACACCTCACCACACCACACCACACCCTACACCACATCACACCACACCACACCCTACACCACACCCTACACCACACCACACCCTACACCACATCACACCACACCACACCCTACACCACACCACACCTTACCCTACACCTCACCCTACACCACACCACACACCAAACAACACCACATTCTCATTCACACCACACCACACCCTACACCACACCCTACACCACACCACACCACACCACACCACACCCTACACCACATCACACCACACCACACCCTACACCTCACCACACCCTACACCACATCACACCACACCACACCCTACACCACACCCTACACCACACCACACCCTACACCACATCACACCACACCACACCCTACACCACATCACACCACACCACACCCTACACCACACCACACCACACCCTACACCTCACCCTATACCACACCACACACCAAACAACACCACACTCTCATTTACCTCACCACACCTCACCACATCACACCTCAACTTTCTCTCATTCACACCACACCACATAATACCACCACCTCACACCATACCACCACATAATACCACAACACAACACAACACAACACAACACAACACAACACCACACTCTCATTCACACCACACCACTCTCTGATTTACCTCACCACACCACACCACATCCCACCTTTCTCTCATTCACACCACACCACATAATACCACCACACCACATAGCACCACACCACACCACACCACACCACACCTCACTCTAATTCACACCACACCACATAATACCACCACACCACACCACATCATACCACCACACCACACCACACCACACCACACCACACCACACCACACCACACCACAACACAACACAACACAACACAACACAACACAACACAATACAACACAACACAAACCTCTCACTTAATCATATTACACATATCCCTTACCCTAATACAAAGTGGCACTAGTCTACAACAACAATCACTTCATGACACCCTAAGTGTCAGGTCAACATATTGGCTACTTACTGCAATGGGTCTGTAACACTGTCATTCCTAACACCTTCTCACTACCAAAGAGGTACTGAAATAACCGATCCATAATTCCCACTTCTCAAAGATACAATGTGTTTTGTTTGTGTGTATCTCACATCTCCGTTCTCTGTCTGTCAGGTCCTAACTTAAAGATGTATAGTTAGTACAAGGATCCTGGTCTACAGCCACTGTATGTCCTGCTGGGCTTGACCTGCCAGCTGTTTCCCTGCCTCCTTCCCCTCATCTGGCTTCAGCATATGCTAGACTTCCCCAGTCCACCTATTTCTAGACTTGTACAAGTCTCTAAGGCAATACTTATTGGTTAAACACACTAAAAGTGATTTCTAGATAATATCATATTATACATTTATATACCGCAGGTATCCAGGTACAATTATCGGCTCAGATGTGGTTTTATTTGTTCCCCGACCTGTGAATCGGTTTGCATTCCAGTTATCATTCTCAACTCCCTTGGGAGTACACAACCCATGCCGCCTACAGGCGCAAGAGGGTTTTAACATCCACCTCACATATCAGGTATATTATATAAATAGTAAGGACAAGGACTGGCATCCTTAGACTGTCTGCTTAACTAGATTTGCCTATAAGGATGGACATATAATTGAGTATGGCCTTGGAGCAAGGCTAAGTTACTTCCTGCTCATATCTATGTGTATGAAGCCCCTGTTAACATTGGCTGTGATAAACATATGTCCTTGTGCATGTCCGCCTTGAGTCGATCAGAGAAACCTGCTGTTTAGCATTTCAAGATAATATTGAATCCCTGAGAAGATAATACGGTTTCTATTTCACACCAGGTGGCTGTACAACCAAAACCACCCAAAATCCTACCACAATCTTTGTTACCATTTATATTCATATCAATATCAGTCTTGTGTACGTCTCACTCTCATCCCGCACTCATCCCGCAAGCATCTCACACATCTTGCAACCATCTTGTACGTCTTTCACACATTTCACATGCATCTCACACACATCTTACACATATTTTGCACACGTCTCATTTCGAAATCATCTAATATTCATCTTTCACGCACATTTCACATGAAGCTCACACATGTCCAAACACATTTCACACACATTTTGCACACATATCTTTCACACGCATCCTTCACACCATCCTTCACACACAGCCTTCACACACAGCCTTCACACCCAGCCTTCACACCCAGCCTTCACACCCAGCCTTCACACGCAGCCTTCACACGCAGCCTTCACACACAGCCTTCACAAACAGCCTCCACACCCAGCCTTCACACCCAGCCTTCACACGCAGCCTTCACAAACAGCCTTCACAAACAGCCTTCACACGCAGCCTTCACACACAGCCTTCACACGCAGCCTTCACACGCAGCCTTCACACGCAGCCTTCACACAGCCTTCACACACAGCCTTCACAAACAGCCTTCACACGCAGCCTTCACACACAGCCTTCACACACAGCCTTCACACAGCCTTCACAAACAGCCTTCACAAACAGCCTTCACACGCAGCCTTCACACACATCCTTTTCACACAGCCTTCACACACATCCTTCACACGCAGCCTTCACACGCAGTCTTCACACGCAGCCTGCACCCGCCAACCTACAGCCTATTTCCCATTACATCCATTGCTCCACATCACATATTGCATCAGCAGCCCCTGTCTCTGCTATCCTGCTGTCTTGTTAGCAGGTATGCAGTTATTATTGCTACTGGAAACATGGGACTGAAGTGATGCATCTCAGAACCCTTCGCCCTAGACTTGCACAAGTCTCTAAGGCAATAATTATCTGTTTAAATCATAATTTCTGGATTATAATATATCATAATATAATAATAACTAGTTGTCCCTATAAGAGACTGGTTTCATTACTGTCCACATATCTAGACTTGCCTATTATAAGGATAGAATTACTATACACTAATGGGCTTACCATTCAGTACAGCCTTGGAGCAAGGCTACCTTCACCCGTGACAGGCCACATCTTACAACATGGAACAATCATTTTTACCAGAAATATCACATAAGTAATGCTAGAACCTTCATATTAGAAATATATCTTGAGAATCTAATTTCTTCAACAGCTAAGTATACTATGTTTACCATACAAACAAAATAGGAGACATTTCAACATATGTTAAAATAATTGTTTTCTCTGAATTTTGTTCTTATACATATTACTGAAACTGTATATACTCTAAAAATAACTAACTATTTGGCAGCTGACAAAAAGTCTCCAGTGGCAAGAGTTATCTCGAGTTACTTAAGAACTTCTATATCTGGTTCCATGAAAAAAAGTCAGGACGTTATTGCATCATCAACTATAATGTGAACCATTGAAATCCATTAAGCCCAATGCACCAAAACAAGTGTGTGTTTGCTGTGCATTTTTTCTGTTTATATCTCCAGGCCTCAGTCTGCAGTATTTGCTGAACACCCTTAAACTAGCAGTGATCTTATTTTGGGAGATAACCACAGTCAAACAAAATTATTTTTATTCAAAGCATTTTGCAGATTTTTAACCATAATAAAACAAGTACAAGTAACCTTCCTGAAATCTTAGGTTTTGAAAATGGCTTGGATTATGAAGAATAGAATTCACACATGAAACCTTATGGGGAATCAAACCCAGACCCTTGGCATGATGAGCCAAGGCTTTAACCACTTGGCTACCCTACCCCCTCTTTAACATGTTAATGTTAGTGTTAAACCACATAACCTCAGACAAAACACCCAATCACCATTTTCGGAAAAGGTGAAGTTTTAATACCACAGCCAAAAATTGTGACTATGTAAGCAGGAACCTAATAGCATTTAGTGATTAGAACTAAATGCCTTTATGTTAGGCTTGGCACAGTTGCTAATAATATTACAGCGAAATACCTTCATTCCGTGCGGCTACGTGCCGTTTTGCATGGTGCCATCGTCTCTGGCCTAGATCCGCTCTTGGCACGTCCGGTAAAGGAGCGTTTGTTTATATTTTCTATGACCTGTTGTAGCGTGACATCAGCTCACGCAGCACTTGCTCTCCAGCTTTCAGCCGTACAACACATAGTTATATTCGCGCATTCATCTAGAGTTCGTTGCAATTACCATTAAGAATGCCACCAAAAAGACGGGCCGCCTTAAATCACCGCCTCGTAAGGAGCGGGAAAATTGCCAGGAGGGAACCAAGTGTCCGGCAAGCGACATCGGCTACTGGTAAGTCACGGAGATCAGCTAGATCTCCATTGCACGGACCCCCCTTGCCAAGTGTACAAATAGCTGCTAACTTGCTAGTTGAAGCAGATGATTCGGACAATTCAAACGTTCTCCCGCGAGTCGATCACGGAGACATCGAAGAGCCCCAACAAGTGGTGTCGCCCGTTCCGTCGATGCTAGCTATATCGAGCCAACTCAACAGCATACTGGATATGCTAGGCAAACGGATGGCCCAAGATACTTCTCGGAGCTTTACTGGCATGCGAGGGGTAAGTACAAATGATCTGGGGGTAACGGGGTCGGTGGTATCAAGAAATCCCGATGTGTTGTCATTTAGCAGTGCACACTCGGGCGAGCCGGGAGTTTCCCGTGACGTCACACCACGTGCAGAGTCAGGAGCGGGGTCAACCAATCAGGGAACAGGGGATTCCCTGACCTTCCAGGCGGATGCTATCAGCGCTCACGTCCGTCAAGTTGTACGGGAGAGAGTATGGAGAGGGGAGTTTGTGGAGTTGACTACATTGTTGCCAGGCGCACAGTCGCATGACGATGACGATGCATTTAAGATGCAGATGGATTCGTCGGGTAATCTGCGATTCTCGCCGACCAAGCCGGCTAACGCCAGGGCATTAAGCATAGGCCAATGGACGTCAGCTTTCCACATATATATGAGCATTTACGTGGTGAAACATTTTTGTCAGTCCACCATACAGGGCATGTTGGCATACATGGAAACAATCCGTAATGCCGCAGTCCGCTCCGGGGGTTTTGGCTGGTCAAACTACGACCAGCAATTCCGACACCGTATGGCACGAGACCCAATTCGGGAGTGGGGCAAGATAGACGGTGAATTGTGGTTGAAGCACATGACACCGACTATGTCCCGTGTTCAAGAAAATAAGACTGAACGCTTTACAGTGCCTTTCAGCAGGGGCCGTGACTTTACAGTCAACGCATGCTGGGACTACAACAGGTCAAGGTGCGCCAGGCCAGAATGCAAGTTTATTCATAAATGTTCCAATTGTGGCGAGCAACATCCCGCCTATTCTTGCTTTCGCGCAAAGGGGGGTCGTAGACCCTCCAAACAACTTAACTCCACACAGGCGACCCATGCTAAAGGCACTGGCCCCAACTCCACTCATACTCACTAGATTAAAGCGACATTTGCAACTGTACAAGCATTCTAACCATGCCCATGCCATTTATTTATTACAAGGTTTGGAATCAGGTTTTCAACTGGAATATAGTGGGGCACGCCTAAGTCGTTGGTCTGAGAATCTACGCTCAGCCAGGGATCCCATTTTACAAGAGATAGTAGCTGCCAAATTGAAAAAGGAAGTACAATTAGGTAGGGTGGCAGGTCCTTTTGAAACGCCGCCCCTGCTGAACCTACAAGTTTCACCCATCGGTCTCGTACCCAAAAAGCAAACGGGTAAGAATCAGTCCTTGCTGGAGACAGACGATTTTCGTTTAATACACCACCTTTCTTATCCTCAAGGCAGATCAATCAACGACAACATAGACAGCGAAGCATGCTCCGTGTCATATGCACGGTTCGACGAGGCTGTCAGTATGGTACAGCAACTTGGTCCAAATGCTCTACTTGCAAAATTTGATGTGAAATCGGCTTTCAGGATTATGCCGGTACACCCTCAGGACTTTGAGTTGCTAGGCTTGTGCTTTCAAGGTAAATACTACTTTGATAAATGCTTGCCGTTTGGCTGTTCCATATCATGCTCAGTGTTTGAAAAATTCAGCACCTTTTTGCAATGGTGTGTCCAGCAAAAGTTGCCTAACGGCCAACTCATGCATTACCTTGATGATTTTCTCACAGGCGGAACTGCAGGAACGAAAGACTGTGGTGACAACCTTGATACATGTCTCAGTACTTTCCAGGAGCTGGGCGTACCCGTAGCACATGAGAAGACAGTAGGTCCAGCATCCTGCTTAACATTCCTAGGTCTTGAAATCGACACTGTCAGGATGCAGGTTAGAATACCACAGGAAAAGATTGTAAATATCAACGCCATCATACACGATATGCTGGCCTCAGGTAAGCACAAAGTGACCCGTAAAGCTTTGCAGTCTCTGGTGGGTAAGCTAAATTTCATGTGCCGGGCAATACCCATGGGTAGACCGTTTTGCCGCAGACTGATTGACGCCTATACAAAGGTAAGTCATCAAGCACACCGTGTTCGCATCACGCGGGGAGTTCGGGAGGACCTAGAGGTTTGGCTCGGGTTCTTGGGGGAATTTAACGGTGTGTCGGTTTTTCAGAATAAAGAGTGGGCTGACAATACAAGTCTACAGCTGTTTACTGACGCAGCCAGCACTGTGGGGTTCGGCGCATACTTTAACGGGAACTGGGCAAGCGGGCTCTGGCCCCGTGAGTGGGTGGAGGACGGTTCGACTCGTGACATGACACTGCTGGAGTTGTTTCCGATTGTGCTGTCAGTTTGTCTGTGGGGGACAGCCTTTGCTAACAGGAAAGTACTTTTCTTTTGTGATAACCAAGCGGTAGTGTCAATAATAAATAAACAGTCTTCAAAGGCACCCAGAATCATGTCACTGATTAGGCAGCTAGTGCTGCAGTGCCTCAAACACAACATTTTGTTCAAGGCCAGATATATAACAACACACGACAATATTATCGCAGATGCACTGTCGAGATTTCAGTGGGAACGATTCCGCAATGCAACTCCATCAGCCAATCTGCATCCCACACCACTTCCAGACAATCTCTGGCAGGGCTAACAATCGAGGCAGAGAGGCTCCTTCAGCGATCATTGGCGGCAAACACGTGGGCAACTTACCAGGCAGGAACCCAAGCATTGCAAGCATTCAGGGCATCACAAAACCTGGGAGATGTCTGGCCGGTTCCAATAGCTCATCTGGTACATTTCATTGCTCACCTGTCAGTGTCAGGACATGCACCGAGTACGGTAAGAACGTATATGGCCGGTATCTCAACGTACCATAGGCTACACAGCATGGAAGACCGCACCGGCCACTTTATTATTACTAAAATGATTACGGGGATGCAAAAGTGTCAGGGGAGGCAGGATCACAGAAAACCAATAACAATAGACCTGCTCAAAGTAATTGTAAACAATCTGCAATTTGTCTGCTCTTCTACCTATGAAGTAAGATTGTTCAAAGCAGTATATTGCTTGGCCTTCTTTGGTTTCTTTCGGGTGAGTGAACTCGTGCAAACCAAACTTTCTCAGCCAGGGTGCGCTTTCTTGGACCTAGAAGTCCAAGACACGACTAAGACAGTAACAGTCGCTCTAAGGCATTCAAAAACGGACAGGCACTCACATGGCATAGTTGTTTCCATTTCCGCCATACCTGGCCACAATCTGTGTCCAGTGGTTGCAGTTAAAGCATACCTAATAGTTCGATCACAGGGTCAGACTCAAGCTTTCGTACACTTTGATAAATCTCCCCTGACCAGGTATCAATTTCAGGCCGTGCTAAAAAGAGCACTGGCGCATAGCGGCATCTGCACAGCAGCATACTCTTCGCATTCCTTCAGGATTGGCGCAGCAACAACAGCAGCCGGTAACGGAGTGAGTTCAGATTTGATACAGCACTTTGGTAGGTGGGGGTCAGAATGTTATAAAAGCTATATACGCATACCTGCAAACATTTAAATCGCCAACCATACAAGAACGGTTTTCTTCCTATTGATTCATGTTTTCAGTATGGTTGATTGGGTCCAGCTTCCTGACCCGGGCGAGAGAGCACCTACAGGACAGTGACTTCGGTATTCCAGGGGGATGTCTCTGGTTGGCAAGGGGCGGCATGAGGTGGGAGGAGCTGACCGAGCTGATAGATGCCCAGGTCAAAGCAATGCAGACACCACCAAAGGCGGTGGTGATTCACCTTGGTTCGAACGACCTGGGAAAAGTAACCACGTGTCAGCTATATCATGAGATCAAGCTGGCACTCCTGAGGATACACCTCCTCCTACCTGGTGCGGTCATTCTGTGGTCAGACATGCTGCCACGAAGGTACTGGCATGTAGCCAGCCGTGCCCGGGACCTGGACGGGGCCAGGCAGAAGCTGAACAGACGAGTCGGGAACAGGGCCCGTGAGCTTGGGGGGATACGGGTTCCCCACACAGTGTTCAACCGGCAGGAGCAGCAACTGTACCTGCGTGACGGGGTTCATTTGTCACCGGCCGGACTTGATCTTTTCACACAAAATATTGGCAGCTCCCTTTCCGCGGTATGCTTGTAGGAAACATTTTCAGTATAGGATAACACGGTGGGTGTACATGAGCGCGAATGGTCGTGGTTGTGGGGAAGCACCTTGGTGCTTGTGGCGGGGTGCTGGTGGACTGCATTACAAGTTACATTTGGCGTCTTGGGATACATCCCAAATTATAAATTATTTAGGATAGGGTTACCCGCTTTACAGCAGGAACCAATTTATCCATTCTGCTTTACAGCAGATGGCTTAGCGTCCGCTTTACAGCGGATGGTCAGCTTGGCAACAATAGTTGCCCTCGCTCATGGTTTGGCAATGGTACTTGCCTGGCAGCGATAGCTGCATAGCAACATGGGTTGCTTGGCAACGGTAGTTGCAGGGCAGCGGGCGCTGCATTGGTAAGCAACATGGGTTGCTTGGCAACGGTAGTTGCAGGGCAGCAGGCGCTGCATTGGTAAGCAACATGGGTTGCTTGGCAACGGTTGTTGCAGGGCAGCGGTTGCTGCAGTTGGGGTTGCTTAACAGGGGTTAAGCTCATTGCCGTAGTCCACCAGTACCTCCACATCCGCGACCATTTCATCCAATAATATCTCTTGTCTTAATTTGAAGCTCCGCTATCATGCATGATGGCGGAGCCTGTCATAATGGAGCCATGTCCTTATATAATAGCATTTAGTGATTAGAACTAAATGCCTTTATGTTAGGCTTGGCACAGTTGCTAATAATATTACAGCGAAATACCTTCATTCCGTGCGGCTACGTGCCGTTTTGCATGGTGCCATCGTCTCTGGCCTAGATCCGCTCTTGGCACGTCCGGTAAAGGAGCGTTTGTTTATATTTTCTATGACCTGTTGTAGCGTGACATCAGCTCACGCAGCACTTGCTCTCCAGCTTTCAGCCGTACAACACATAGTTATATTCGCGCATTCATCTAGAGTTCGTTGCACCCACCCACCCACCCTGTTATCCTTAATTCCAAGTTATTCAAGCTTTGCAGTTGTCAATTGGTGGAATTTTACTGGAGCATAATGTTTGTATATAATGATGTTGTCATGAATAAAATGTTGCGGATGGGCGGGGTGCTGGTGGACTGCATTACAAGTTACATTTGGCGTCTTGGGATACATCCCAAATTATAAATTATTTAGGATAGGGTTACCCGCTTTACAGCAGGAACCAATTTATCCATTCTGCTTTACAGCAGATGGCTTAGCGTCCGCTTTACAGCGGATGGTCAGCTTGGCAACAATAGTTGCCCTCGCTCATGGTTTGGCAATGGTACTTGCCTGGCAGCGATAGCTGCATAGCAACATGGGTTGCTTGGCAACGGTAGTTGCAGGGCAGCGGGCGCTGCATTGGTAAGCAACATGGGTTGCTTGGCAACGGTAGTTGCAGGGCAGCAGGCGCTGCATTGGTAAGCAACATGGGTTGCTTGGCAACGGTTGTTGCAGGGCAGCGGTTGCTGCAGTTGGGGTTGCTTAACAGGGGTTAAGCTCATTGCCGTAGTCCACCAGTACCTCCACATCCGCGACCATTTCATCCAATAATATCTCTTGTCTTAATTTGAAGCTCCGCTATCATGCATGATGGCGGAGCCTGTCATAATGGAGCCATGTCCTTATATAAGTAACGGTTGTTAGGTCTATGATATAAGTAATCCTACAATTAGCATTTGAAAAAGGATAGCCTTTTTTCTTTCTGAAGATAAAAAAAGTTTAAATTTAATAATGAAAAAGAGCAAGGTTATTCAAAACCACTTTATGAAACATGCACCACGGTATTTGACAGGGACAAAGCAATCTCCCTGATCTGTGTATAGCAACACGAATTTGTATAAACCGACAACGCTAACATCAATAACAGACCTGTATTCCCAGAGGGTTTTTAAATGTTGAAATTGAATAAACAAGTGACTGACAAAGTTGAGTGTACACCATCACCATGCTGTTGAGTGTACAGTTCCTGACCTTAGTGCCACAAGCTGGTACTAGAAGTGCAGCTATGTAAATACAAGGCCTGTATTCCCTCCCCCCACCGGAGGGCGTTATCACTAGAGATACCTCCAGCCCACTGATGGCCTAGCCACATTTAAGTATCCCGCTAACTCATGACTTTACACATGGGTTATCACAGAAACCACAAAACATGGCCAATAGCAGGCTTCAGTGAAAAGATAAATGAACGTTCATAAAAATATCAGTGAGGACATACACTCTGAAACTTGTTGCCCTATCTTAAAATAAACAATATAACGATGCATAACCATGCATAAAAACATGAATGTAGTTTTTCACTTACATGATTAATGAACAGACATATCTTGTTAAATTTGACAAGACCTTGCCATGCAATCTTATAATGCAATCTATGTAAATGGATTTACGTTTTTAGAATATTTTTTTACATACGTGATATAGAGGTTACAAACTACTCAAAATAAGTTAAGGACCACATGATTCTTTCATATTACTACAGTTAATATCTCGTCAACTTCATAATCTGTCTGTCTGTCATGGACACATTAACTATAGTAATATGAAAGAATAAAGTGGTCCTTAACTTATTTTGAGTAGCATATACCACAACACGACATCGTTTCAGAAATATATCCCCTATTTTATGAGACCATACTTTGAACATCTCCACCGCTGCCGATAATGTCAAGGGAGTAACACTGCTGTTTCACTACACGCTGATCTTTTCAAATTACCATGACAACCACATGCAGAAAATACATTTATTTTATTGATCATGAAGCTTTATATGGGGTTTGGCATTCCAACACCAATTTTGGCAGCAAGTCTGTAATTTCTGGTCAACGTGATGCATAAGAAATACATATTATTAATGCAACAAGCTTAACAGGTCTGTGTGTGATCAACAGTTTCATGTTGCTTTGAAAAGTGTTCCAGTTATTTCACATTATTCAGCTTGGTGTCAGGAAGCCCAAAGTGCATTTTTGGTAAAGCACATGTATCCAAGGTAATGACAGATCAAGTGATTATAATCTGGGCAAATCTGGGATTCAAACCGACAACTTGGCATCCTATCATGGGAAAGGACACAATTAGAGGTGTGAGGTACTACCTGAATACCATGATTTGAAATACTTATAAACACATATTAACAACATGTTCGGAAAATATCACTCTATTGCTTTTTTCAAAATAATGCATATTTTCATCTTGTTGGCAAAGCAAAGTCGAATTTAAGTTTAGCAATAAATTCCTTTGTCAAAATAAAAGTGAAACTATTCGTGACCAGCTTTTTGAATATAGCACGTCTTTTACGCATGCGACCATAGCAACACCCAAACCTGCGGAAAACTACGAAGTTGTCCAAATGAGCTGTGGAAGTGAGATATATGGGTCACTTTCAAGTCATCAGGGTTATTGTTTTACGAATGAAAGGACACATGCACTATATTGCAGCACATATCACAATACATAAGTAATTATTGGTCTGAAAGTCAGGCCAATGCCCATCACTGGTCACAATGCAACATAGCAGAACATTTCCAAAGACCAACAGGCACCTATTTCCTTTTAAAACTAAGCTCAACCATGAATGAATCCTTTCCATCAAACAAGTCTCTCAAAACCATTTCAACAAAAGAACTGCATTGGCAGATCCCCCAAAATGTAGCTAATTACCTTAACAAATAAAACAGTTTCTTTCTTCATTAAATAATGACGTAAATATTTGCTGTCAACGCTTTTGGAAGTGAACATGATTCACCGAACAACATACCTGTAAGGAAGACAGAAATGTCGTTTCAAACTTGTCCCCTTCAACTTCAATGCCTACAAAAGCATACTAACCTTCCCAAGCCACACCGCAAGTTAACATAGCTAGAAGTTAAGACAAAAAATGAGCCAACATGGTCAGTGTTTTTGGCGCACGGCCTTAACCAGGTTGTCCAACAATTCTTAAAAAGGTTCAAACAGGGCATTAAAGTGTGCACAGAGAACTGTGGCTTTGAGAACAACCAGGAGGTTCTGAGCCATGGGCAAACCGTAGTTTATAGACACGGGACTCTAAACATTACGAGAAAACTGACTGTCAACAAGCAAACCGCCTTCACCACAGTGATGCTATTACCTCACCACAGCGATGCTATTCCGTCGTCATGCTTGTTCCTGAGTGTTTCACGAAAACAAAGTCAAGTGCACATGTTGTTTGTTTTTTTATGAACAAACACAAACTGATGATTACCTGTGTCAATAGACTTATCACGTTTTAGATATTTTATGAGAAATATTTATTCATAAAAAAATATATTAAACATATTCTACTAAGCTTTTGATCCAGCTGTATTGGAAATGGGTTAAGCAAGTAACAAATATGGTACTTGATATGATATTAACTGTTCAAATACAACACTGGTATGATACTCGGTGAAACAAACATAGGAATGCCTTGAATATGAAATGCTAAGACACATGTCCTTCAAAACTTCAATAATTTGCAACTGATATGATCAGGGATTTTTCTAGACTTGCTCAGAGGCTCATTCGACCCCGAGTCTGAAGCCTTTATAAAATGATATTAATGTTGACCTAATATGTCCTAAAAACATACCCTCCAATACTATGGTATGGCAATGGTATAGTACTCAACATTTGCTAAGACTGCACCTTTTGATGACTATTTTGGTCCTTAGCAAATGTTGAGAAGTATATTTCAGTAATATTTTTCAAGTAGTCTGAACATTTTGTGATAACATTTTGTGATGCTTTGCAATAGTTAAACGGGGAATGAGATTTGTTTGTTTGTTGTTTAACGCCGCACACTGCAATATTCTAGCTATATGACGGCAGTCTGTAAATAATTGAGTCTGGAGCAGACAATCCAGTGATTGACATCATGAGCATCGATCTATGCAAATGGGATATGATAACATGCATCAACCAAGTCAGCGAGTCTGACCACACGATCGCCTCTTCAACAAGCATAGTCGCCTTTTACGTCAAGCATTATAGGCAAGGTTGCTGAAGACATATTCTACTCCAGATCTTCACGGGTTGAGTGAGGGACGGTGACAGATTAAAGAGTAAAAATATTACTAATTAAGTTGTTCACATTTAATGTAATGTCTAGTCTTTTCTTAAACATTTATCTTTGCTTGAATATGATATTTATGTATATTTTGAAAAAAGTGAGTGAGTTTGACACCATTTGAGAAGTATTTCAGTCATATCATGACATATCATCTTGATGTGTGGATAGAGCCCGAAGTGGTGACAGTCCCTGATGTTTACCACATGGTGAGCAAGTGAGTATGGTTTTACGCCGCTTTTAGCAATATTCCAGCAATATCACGGCGGGATACACCAGAAATGGGCTTCACACATTGTACCCATGTCGGGAATCGAACCCGGATCTTTGGCATGAATGAGCAAACGCTTTAACCACTAGGCTACCTGACTGCCCCCAAAACATTGTTGAACCAGTAAGCACAGTTTTGGTGCTGAGAAGTTGAACCATGATCAGAGTGGGTCCAGGAGTCGAACCCATGAATCAGTACTGCACTTTCCCACCAATGCCAACACTGAATCACACCTCGGATTGTTTACAGATCAACTATACTGATTAACACGAGTGATATAGCATGACGATTGCGCGTAATGTAGTCTCGGAGCAAACAATGCTGTACTTGAATGGGGCCCAGGTGATAACGTAAATAAATATTATGATAATATGTCCCAAGAGTACAATTTGTCCTGAAACAGTTTTAACTGGGTCATGATGTTGATACCAGATGCGTTGAGGAAAATCATGTTATCTTTGTGAATCTGCTTCCTTGTACAAGTTTCAATAGCTCTCTTGAGTGAGTGAGTGAGTGAGTGAGTGAGTGAGTGAGTGGGTTGGTGAGTGAGTGAGTGAGTGCGTGAGTGGCTTTTCACACCTTAATCATGTGGCACAACATCAAGCATGTCAAGCCTGGAGGATGCAAACCTGGCGCTGACTTGTGCGAGCAAACACCAAACCAACCACAAGTCACACACTGTTCACATCAGCATTAAGCATGTTAAGAGTGACATCAAGTGCAAAGAATGGAAACTAGTGGCTGATTTGTGAGCGCATTGAATGACACTGAACGAACAATGTCAGGGTAGAATGACACGCTACAGCAGCCACGTCACCACTGACATCTGCCTACAAAGACATTCACCACTTAGATCTGCCTACGGAGACATTCACAATTTAGATCTCCCTACGAAGACATTCACCACTTAGATCTGCATACGAAGACATTCACCACTTAGATCTGCCTATGAAGACATTCACCACTTAGATCTGCCTATGAAGGCAGCCACCACTAAGATTGTCTCTACAAAGACAGTCACCACTGAGATATGCCTACGAAGATCATCACCACTAAGATTTGCCTACGAAGATCACCACCACTAAGATTTGCCTACGAAGACAGTCACTACACTAACAGTTCTATCCACTCTCATTGGCCATTGTGACCTTCTCATCCCCAGTTCAGTCACCCTACAACAAACATCACAGACTTCCACATTCAAGAAGTGCTATCTAATATGAATCTCACTGATCACAACACTCAATCTTGTTACAAACCTGAAGCTTTTCGATTTTCTGTATCTGTCAATTGAAGCTGCCATGTTGGCCGAAGATTTTCTCTCAGCTCGAGATCGACTCATTGTTATTCCTTGTAAGCTGTCACTTAGCACTCTGTAACTCTTGTATAGCCGAAGTACAATTTGTAAGAAAACCACACTTTCCCAAACTGTCACCTGCTTGCAGATTCTGACAAGCTGGGTGCTTCTTTCACTGCGATTAATCAAGTGCACTAGATTCTAAAACGCCTATGAATCTCTTAATACAGCAAAAATGAAAATAAACTTTCTGTCTATTGTCCGTATTTACCAAAGGGTCATGTCATTGACAA
The DNA here is from genome assembly GCF_022045235.1 of Haliotis cracherodii. Classification (NCBI taxonomy): domain Eukaryota; kingdom Metazoa; phylum Mollusca; class Gastropoda; order Lepetellida; family Haliotidae; genus Haliotis; species Haliotis cracherodii. The sequence goes on from NW_027266275.1 coordinate 15,392,013, forward strand.
AACTCAGCCAATCAAACGACAAAGTTTACCCTGTAATTATCAGACCTACAGGAAACTCCTAACTAACTGTATTTCCTCTGTACACTAAGGCATACTTCCGTCTAGATAGTCCTGTACTGGGAAACACAGCATTGTGCTGAGCCTTCTCTATTGAGTGATCTCACACTGTACAGATGGAACAGCAACATAGTTCTCACAACCTGAAGGTAACACTAACTATTCGAGATTTCAAAATATGGAATATGAACATAAGACTATATATCATCAGTTTATTATGGTATAAAGTACACTTTAGGTATCTTGAAGGATGGGCATGTTACAGTGAGCGAAAAGTATACATCACATTATGAATGTAATACAAATTATTTGAGATTTCAAAATGTGTGTTACAGTAAGTTAAAAAACATGTTCAACTCAGTGAAAACTGTTGGGGTAACCTGAATTATTATTACAATTTCCATTCTATCAAAATAAGAACAGTACTGTTATTTTAAGTACATTCATCTGGACATTCTCAAACATGGGTGTGCGGTGTGTGTGTGTGTGTGTGTGTGTGTGTGTGTGTGTGTGTGTGTGTGTGTGTGTGTGTGTGTGTGTGTGTGTGTGTGTGTGTGCGTGTGTGTGCGTGTGCTGTGTGTGTGTGTGTGTTTTGTTTGGATGTGTGTGTTGTGTATGTATGTATGTGTGTGTGTGTGTGCTCGCTGTGTGTGTGTGCTCGCTGTGTGTGTGTGTTGTGTTGTGTTGTGTGTGTTGTGTGTTTGTTGTGTGTGTGTGTGTTTTGTTTGGATGTGTGTGTTGTGTATGTATGTGTGTGTGTGGGGGGGGGGGGGGGGGGGTATGTGTTCTTGTGTGGAAGGGGGGTGGGGAGGGAGGGGCAGGCGGTGCTGTGATGAAATGGTTGATACTGTCTGCTGTTTCACAAATAGATCTGTGATAAGTGATGTGTGTGTTTTGGGAGGGGGGGAGGGTGTGAGTGAGCAGAACAGTACTTGCTGTTCCTTGTAAGTGTACCGGACACTGTGTTGAATTGGTTGATACTGTCCGTTGAATCACTGATGAATCTATGATGAGTCAGTTCCTCCCATATAGTGCAGTCATGGGCAGTTGTCATATCCGGACACAGTTCACTGTATCTACACTTAATTCCTTCTTTGGCCATATTTGGTCGTTATCATCAATAGTGTATTGTTTGTTACTTTTCAAATCAACAAATTACACTCACATATATATATATTATATATTATACCCATACCCAAGTTAAATTTGTTGTAAATTTCGAGCAGGTACTAAGAGAATAAGCTTAGTTCAAATGTTGATGAAACTAGACCTTTTTCTATAGTAGTTACTGAGCACGTTTATACCCTTCTACGTTTTTGTGTCTTCTGTAAAAAATCAATAATATACTAAAGACCATACCAGGGCCAAATATCAAGCTCTGAGCCATCAACATAAATCCCTGCTATTCCTAAAAAATTACTATACTCTCAACATTTTATTTTTTAGGATTTTAGCACTATTGGGATTTTCTGTAACCAGTTTGATAATGCAATTGACAGTCAATATGATTAATGATAAAAAATGTGTCTGATTTGTTTAATGTAAACATGGTAAATTAATGGTGACTTACATAAATGGACAGGATATGACTGTAAACAGTAGAGAGAGCTTTATATAAACACAATCATCTATAGGCAAGATCTCCAAACATGAACTGCTCAAGGTTCTGACCTATATTCACTAATTCCTGAACTCTTAGCCCCGGGTCTTGTAACGAAACCAGTTTTAAAGCAAACTCAGTCAGTGGAGAAAAGACCACATCAGGGTATGAATATAGCCAATGCACAGTCAGTAACTAGAAGTTGTATATGGAAAAGATTAATTTTTTTTAAATCATTATTTCTAAAAAATACAGGAAAAAATAGAAGTGTTCACCCAAACAAATCATAATTATACAGTGGATGTCCGAAGTAACGATGGTAAGAAAATCCTTCGCCAAGTACTGGTCAGGCGACAGTGTTTTGATACTCTAAATTATGGGTATTATGGGCATAAAACAGCCATAAAACAGAACATAATTTCACGTTTTGTCTCAATGTTATGGTGAAATGGAAAGAAATATTGTTATATAATATGGTATAAAAGCCATTGTGAGATGGATATTAACAACATTCTACCACATTACATAAAGTAATTCTGTAAATGTACCATGATGAATCACAATTACTATTATTTTATAGTGAAGCTATTCACAGTGCTGGTCAGCATTATCATGTCAATAACAAATAAAATAAACTTAAAGATTAATGCCAAATGAATTGAAAAAGTCAATCATGCACAGTAGTGGAAAATATCCAAAGATTTGAACCCCTGGAAAAAAATAACATGGTGATATTTCTTGTGTTTTACCATGTGTACTTTCATCTTTTCTGTAGTGAGTGAGTGAATATGGTTTTACGCCGCTTTTAGCAACATTCCCACAATATCACGGCGGGGGACACCAGAAATGGGCTTCACACATTGTACCCATGTCGGGAATCGAACCCGGGTCTTCGGCATGACGAGTGAACGCTTTAACCACTAGGCTACCCGACTGCCCCTCATCTTTTCTGTATCATGTACTGCTATGAGCAACCACTTGATGGATAGAATGTGACGTTTGATAAATGAACTTATTATTATCATTAAAATAACCTAAAACTACAACTGATAAATATTTCTTTGTTCAAAATTTTCTTTAGGAGACAAATATTTTCCAAGAGATTAATTCTAGGTTATATATACAAAGAATCTATGATGTGAGGCAGGCAAAAGAGGACATGTTCTAGATATTTCTGTCAACCGATGGTTAGATATACAAATATATCCTTTAAAACATGTCTGACTTCTGTGAAACAAGGAGACTATTGCATGTACTTATATTAAGGAGACCCAAAGTACAACAAACATCTGTCGAGTCGGTCATTCAGCAAGGTTGAATATATAGCTTACAATATCTTACTGCTGATATTAAACATCATTTAATCTCACATTTGGAAATAATAACCTAAAACTAAGGAATTCTGCAGGATGTAATATACCGGTTATAACATATTGATTATCATGCAGGTAAAAAGCATGATCAAGCGATGGTAGCCATCATCTAAACTTGCATAACCTGAGATTTTACATCACTCACATGAACAAAATAGCTAAATAGATTACTTGAGGGTAAGTAAATTCAGACAACTGTTCTATAATCAGGGACTAAACTCAAGCTTCTTCTGAAAATGTCAACCATTTTGTTGGCTAAATGCTGCAATAATATTTATAGACTAAACATGCTAAACACCTTAAAATATTCTAGTGCAATATGAGTTTTAAAGACCAACTGATAATCTTTGTCCAACAATGTTGTAAATGTTTGCCTGCATTAAGATTGATGTTAGCAACATATAGCAACATTTCATTTACAATGACTATACACCAAAACAAAAGCATATGGGTACATAATAAACTACTATATTTACAACAATCTATCACAACTCTTAAACAATGTTTAACAGTTGCCTAGTTTAACCCCCACCCCCACCCCTCCACACACAAGAACGGAAAGAGATAGATATAAATATATATTCCCTTGGATCTCATAAACACCTCATAGTAGATGCTAAGGAATTCATCCCTCATACTCATACACCCCACCTTAGTGTATTGAATAAGGTAATTCACATTCCAATCAATCAATTGACTCATGCCATTAGAAATACTGTTTCAGCAAACTTGCATTGAGGACCCACTCAAATTTCATCCAGTCTGTTGCACAGATCAATAATTTACTGATCAAGACATACCAAATTGAATCACCTTATACGTCACCCAATTACATAACACTATTTCCATACCCATTAAATAACAATTAACAGCTACAACAAAAGTTCTAATCATTGAATACACACACAAATAATCACTCTTGGTAGCAGCGATGACCAGCTCATTCTAGCTGTGGTCAAGTAGACTTCAACACCTTAGGAATGCCGTTGTATCTACAAGGTGTCAAGTTTGGTGTACACCTTTAGACACACATGTTCTTAGTAACAAACAGTATTTGATTGATTAAGATTGAAATCATGAGTTGATACTAAGCACTCTAATGTATCAGATTACAGTCTAGCCAATTGCACACAAGCATAAAAAAATGTCTTACCCACTCATTTCTGGTGAGATGAATTTTAAATTGTTTAGTTAAACATGTGTCTAATCCAGTCCTCATTTGACCCAAAACATCTCCAGGAAGTGCTGCCATCTAGCAGGGGAGGTAACTCTAACTCATTATGCTACACAGGTAGCAAGTGAGGGATTTTATAGTGTTTCAACCAGTCATAACATTTACATAAAACCAAATCAATGTTTTCATAAAAACTAACCATGAAGTGAATATAAAAAACTCACATTTCCCAATGAAACAAGAAAATAATAACATCCATGTTTGTAGACATGCAATGTTATGGGCAGCAGCTAGAAAACGTCATTAGCTCACTTACTTTCAATAAAGAGCTTTTTGAACTTACCATAAGAATGATGTTATAATTATTACTTCAAAATTACTGCCTTAATTTCATCAGAATAATTGTTTGTTTGTTGTCTAACACTGCACTAAGCAATATTCAGCTATATGACGGCACCCATTAAATAATCAAGTCTGGACCAGACATTCCTGTGATTAATGATTCACACAGTCAAGGTACAATGACACACAATCAACAAAGTCAGTGAGCCTGATCACCCGATCCATTCAGGCGCCTCTTCAGCCAGCATAGGTTGCTGGGGACCAATTCTAAGCCAGAATCCGCAGAGACATCTGATGAAATAACATTTCCAACTGTGCAACTGTGGAATTGCTTTCAACACTTCATCAATTCCCAAGAAGTAATTAAGATTATTCAGCTGGAGTGAGTGAGTGAGTATGGTTTTACGCCGCTTTTAGCAATATTCCAGCAATATCACGGCAGGGGACACCAGAAATGGGCTTCACACATTGTACCCATGTCGGGAATCAAACCCGGGTCTTCGGTGTGACAAGCTAACGCTTTAACCACTAGGCTACCCGACCGCCCTTATTCAGCTGGAATAAAAAATGACATGAATGCAACATGAATATTAGAAAGGAAAAAAAAAGGTAACTTACTCCTCCTGAGTGTAGATTGTCTGGGCTGGTGGCTTGACTTTAGTATTATCCTGAGATATGGCACTCCGTACATTATTGGGCAAAACACTTTTGGCAAAACTGAATATCTTTGTACTTATTCCATCCATATTACTGGAGTTCGTAATTCCATCAAACGGTTTACTGTTCCTATAATTGGCCGCGGAATGCACATTGGATCCATACCCGAGTATAGAAGGGCCAAACAAGGCCTTATAACATGGGTTGTGGCAGTAGGGCAGTCCCTTGTGCTGAAAACAAACACAGTACAGTTAACCATTGACACTGATAAATGCAACAGTACAGAACAACGTTAATAATGAGTGAGTGAGAGAGTGATTATGGTTTTACACCGCTTTTAGCAATATTCCAGCAATACCACGGTGGGGGAACACCAGAAATGGGCTTCACACATTGTACCCATGTGGGGAATCGAACCTGGGCCTTTGGCGTGACGAGTGAAAGCTTTAACCACTAGGCTACCCCACCGCCCCTGTTAATAAAGATCATTTAGGACCAACCATTTGATTTAAGCTTGGGGCCGGGATTTTGCTTTGAGATTGTGATTTTTTGTTCTCTTTTGTTAAATGATGTACATAATGAGCTGTATTCTTTGGACACTTTAATAAAGTCTGCTATTTTTCCCCCTACAATATGACGCATATGCACTTTTTCAGTAAGACAGGTTTCTCCCTTAGAATAAATATGTCATCTTATAATTTATTCATAGCCATTCAGGTTAACTATTTCTTGTTTAACGTCACACTCAGCAATATGCCAGCTTTGAGAAAGCGGTCTCAAAATAATGTGGACCAGACAATCTAGTGATTGACATCATGAGCATCAGTCCACACAACCGGGGTACGATGACACACAATTAACCAAGGCAGTGACTTGGAGAACCTGTCCATTTAGTCACCTTGTATGACAAGCATAGGATGCTGGGGACCTGAATCATTCACAGGAAGCTCCACAACTTTGTTTACACTGTGGAAATATTGGAATATGTTGACTGTTTGTATAAGCGACCACACATGCAGTGATATATTTAAAATACTGTTCAAGCAGCACTAAACTCAAGTCACTTGTGGATCAACTGTCAGGACCTCAAAAAGTGAAGCATTCATAAAATCTTCTCTTCTCCCAACTTTACAGTACACGTTCATTGGGCTTGGAAAGGATAAGGTTTAGTCTATGCTGACCTTTATAAATTTCCCTTCAGCACCAAGAGCTAAGTGTATCATGACTGATATAACATTTCAAATCCAGAGCCCTGTTCCACAAAGCAAAGTCCCTGTAAGCACCACCACTGCCATAAGTCTATGTTAAGTGAGTGAGTTGGGTTTAACACCGCTTTTAACAGTATTCCAGTTATATCACGGCGTGTCAGCTTAATGTGGGAGGAAAGCCCCAAGTGATGGGTTTAACGCCACTTTTAACAGTATTCCAGTTATATCACGGCATGTCAACTTAATGTGGGAGGAAAGCCCGAAGTGATGCAGGTCTCAGACGTTAACCACTTCGGTGAAACCCACGAGCACGGGTATGGTGCTGACAAACCTAAAAACATAATTGTGGCGAACCGGGATTCGAACCCACAATCATAGGTTTCTGGCGTGCCCAAGGGACGCAACTCTGCACAGCGAATCGCGGCGCCTTAGACAACTGGGCCACCCGTGCCCCCAGGAGTTACAGGTACTATCAACATCTAAGCACTAGGATAGCTTTGTTGACTACCACCAGCTAATAGAACAACATCCAGTAATCTCTGGAAATATTTTCCCTTTCTTGATTACTTTCTGTTTGGACTTCATCCAAGAATTCTGAAAGAAAAACATCCTTTTGTGAAGCCCACTTCTGACTGTGGGTTCTGTGATTATTCAAAATAAACTACCTGACAATTTCTTCTGACAAAACTTTTACTTTCACACATGTCCATATTATGCTAAAACCAATAGATATCAACACTGAGAACCAGGGAACTGTGTCATTATTTCTCAAGATTGTGTTTGAGAAGAGACATAAAAATCTCTGAAAGGAGATGAATTTTTATTTTTTGTTGATAATACTTTTTATTTCATAATATTTGGCATGTCCAGTGAACAAACAAATCTTGTTTGAACCAAAGACAAAAAAACTTTAATATTTTCTGAAACAAATTATTTAAAAAAATAAAAAACAGGCCCCTCCAAAATAACAAATGGACGGTCCCTTATTCCATCAGCTTCCCTCTCTCAAAGACGTGTTCACTGACACACTCCCTTCACCAACCATCCATCAATATACATTGTAGTGTTGTGTGATGAAACGTTTCTTTCACCAGTCATGGATAATCAAGACTGGCTATTCTTTGGCATTGACATTATATATTTACAAGCATATACAAAAATACAAAGACCATAGAAAACACATCATGTGATCCCACACCTTACAGGGGCAGACATCTTTGGTCATATCCAACTAGTCCATAGCTCATTTCAGACTAGTGGCTAATGTAAAATAACTATATCTTGGAAGAAAACAGGGGCCCGGTGGTTAAAGTGTTCGCTCATCACACCAAAGACCTGGTTCGATTCCCCACATGGGTACAATGTTTGAAGCCCGTTTGTGGTGCCCCGCTGTGATATCGCTGGAATATTGCTAAAAGCGGCATAAAACAATACTCACTCAATCACTTGGTAGAAAACAACTAGTACAGCTAGACTTCACTAGTCTTTGACTAGTGGCAGTGTCTAGCACTGACCCTGATTAACCTTGACTTAATAATAAATCTTTCCTCCATAGCAAATTGACAACCAATACCAAATAATATACAAGCCAAAAATAGAACCCTTTTAGGTTCACCTTTATAGAAAATAGCACTGTCCTTCAGAACATAAAATAGGGTCACAATACATCAAAAAGATTTTATTCCAGTTCATATAACTCGAACAGGTTTAGGTTAAAGAAAGTCCATTCCTTCTATTTCAGTCTGTACAATCAATTGACAAGGATCTGTCGCTAACAGGCTATAGAGACTTGATAGGCATGAGCCATAGCCATGATGTAAACGGTTGGGAACTAATTATTCTTAGCAGACCCTGCAGGACTGAAGTATTGATCAGCTCAGTTCTGTCTCTTGGATGTATTATGTATTAGGTGGCTATTTAGGTCTACTGTTGATTTAAGGGACAAAATGGAAGCATTGTGATGCATGAGATTGACTGTGTAAAAGCATCTGAGATTTTTGTTATTGAAAACATTTATTTCGATATTGGTGAAACTGTTTTCTTTGACAAATTCTTCACACAGTATGTTTTCTTGAGTGTCACTTGAGTTGGAAAGTGAAGGGTTTTAAACCACTGGCCGCAGTAGCAAGAATCCATATTCCAATTTTGTACGAAGTTGAAATACATATTTTGTAACCAGGGAATTCTAGTGAGTTCGGTGTTGGGGAAAAACAATTCAAGCAGTCAGTGAGTATTTGCAAAGGACTCAAGGTCCTCTATTTCTGTGCTGCAACACTCACAGAGTTGATCATACTCGTAACTAAAGGATCGGAATTCATTTCGTATACTGACAGAAAGTTTAACTTTTCTGATGATTTGCACATGGATTTCCCTTTCTTGAAATACAAGCACTTTACATTTACAAGAACTGTCAATGGAATTCAAGGACTTCCTCAACACTTTACCAGCCAAATACAGAATAAGACTCAGAAACAAGCAAACCTAGAGTTTGTTTGTGGTTGGGCTAGTGTGTAGATGTATGAGTGGATGGTTGAGTGGCTGGTTGAATGGTTGGTTGAATGGTTGAGTGAATGACTGTCAGTAAATGGCTTGGCAAGTGTGTTGGTGGGTGAGTGAGTGGGTGAGTGGATGGTTGAATGGTTGAGTAACTGGCTAGGGAAGTGTTGGTAGGTGAGTGAGTGGTTGAGTGGATGGTTGAATTGTTGAGTGAATGACTCAGTAAGTTGCTGGGCAAATGTGTTGGTAGGTGAGTGAGTGGGTGAGTGGATGGTTGAATGGTTGGGTGAATGACTCAGTAAGTTGCTGGGCAAGTGTGTTGGTAGGTGAGTGAGTGGGTGAGTGGATGGTTGAATGGTTGGGTGAATGACTCAGTAAGTTGCTCGGCAAATGTGTTGGTAGGTGAGTGAGTGGGTGAGTGGGTGGTTGAATGGTTGGGTGAATGACAATCAGTAACTGGCTGGGCAAGTGTGTTGGTGGGTGGGTATTAGATTACTAGAGGATGTATGAGTGAGTGAGAGGTTGAAAGGTTGAGTAAGTTACAGAGGGAATGAGTGAGTGAGTGAGTGAAAACATTATGTACATCAACATACAGAACATGGATGTATCACACACTGTGGGAAATACACCAAGAATCTTTACAGTCAAGAAGGAACACAGAACCTCCAACCACTAACACCTCAAACACCATCAACAATATCATTCACAATGTCCAAAGCGGTTAGTTTTGGAATCATAAACAAATTCGGGACAACCACTCAATCAGCAGAGAAAATGAGTCTGTTTTGAAAAAAATATAGCCTCAAAAAAGTACTTTGAGTCAAGTTGGTGAAGTTTCCAAATCAAAGTCAGACAAACAATATATAGAAATAGACACAATATTGACACGAGTAACAGGAGATAAACAACCAAGAAGCTGGTCATGAAACAGTATGTACACACTATCATGCTAAGTCTTCCTGTTGAAACAGACCTAACACCATACAAGTTATCTAAATTGATTGCCTTGCCAATTCACCAGGGTCATAAGAAGTTTAATTGATATATATGTAGACAGGATAAGCTGTCCCCACACCAGACTCTAAGGCATGTTCAAATTCATGCTCTGTTTCTCATGACCTACCAGCCCTAGAATTGCTCTGACCCCTAATACTCTAAATTTTGTATTGACTTCAATTTTGTTTAGCAATTTTTCTTTAGATTGTGTGGACAAAACAGTATTACAATACAGTCAAGTATATTTAAAGATTTGTAAGGTAACAAAGAAAGAAAAAATATACTTATTGACTTCAATTTTGTTTTGCAAATTTTTTTTAGATTGTGTGGACAAAACAGTATTACAAAACATTCAAGTATATTTACAGATTTGTAAGGTAATAAAGAAAGATAAAATATAAAACTATAAAAACATAACCTCCCTCCTACCCAGACAGGCTTGAAAAAAGCCATGAGAAACAAGGCTTTATTTGAACTGGCCTGCTCAATATCTCTGTATCAAACATGACCTACAGGAGATGCACGACAAGCATGTTGGTGATTAACGACGACAAACTGCAGACGAGTGGATAGGGTAGCCATGTTGGCAAGCATCGTTACCGTATTTGACGTGATAAGCGCCCGGGGCGCTCTCAAAATTAGAAATAGGGGGCTCTTATTAGAATATAATTTTGGTGAGATAAAAACAGAGTCAAAAGATTGTAAATTTCGTAGTTTATGCTGACAGCCTGAAATGATACAAAAGAAAAGTATGTGCGTATCATACACGACAGATATATTTTCCAGAATTTAATTGCCCATAATAAAGGGGGCATACCACACACGAGTGTACATTGATCAATCGGAAGGGGTGCTAATTGGGATTGTTCACTAGCCAATATATTAGCCAATATCGCCGTGGGCGCTTATTACGTCGAATACGGTAACTGGTCCAAACTTCAGGGCAAAGAGTGCTTGTGGTATCCGGGAGCAATAATTTACCTTTGATGCCAACTACATGTTGACACACATGCACTTTCGCACATGCACACACCTGCGCACACTCACACAAATGTCAAGTACCTACAGTTAAACAACCCAATCAATTACTATTACTCAATCAGTCATCCTAACCCGAATCTCTCACTGCAAACACACAACTAAAATTGTCATCATCACCTTGAAACGTGCTCCTATATCATCTCCCTAAATGTTGCATTTATTGCAAATAGATGTCATGAGGATATCGTGTTTGTGACATAAATCACTAGCTGGACCATAAACGTTGTTTCAAGTGAACGTAGGCAATAAACAGGCACAATTACCCAGCACACACGAAGCATCTGGGTCTGGGACACCAAACACGAAATTACAATCATAGCCCAACGTTTTTGACAGTAAAACACTGCATCACCACCTCTGGTTGCAAAAGGAAGTCCAGACATACCGGAAGCTAAATAATGAGAGGGTTCTCTAACATTCCCAGGATCGATATCAAAAGATTTTCAAAAAAAAATATTTCCAAGTGAATCCGACTAACTGTTACTTTAAACAGTGATAGATTAGCATTACCACAGGTTTTATCTCCCTAATGCTACAGTGAACATCGAGTATGTCGTTATCATGAGAAAGCGTGGATTGATTTCCATCTGGTACAGTGATTTGGAAAGTTTCACCAGATAGAACAACAACTGAAATCATCACTGTCATCTTCCTGAGGCAAGGGAATTAACTGACTATAAAAGTCCAGTTTCCACCCTTGCCGAACTAGGCTGGAATTTCTGGGCTTGTTCCTATCACCACCAGTGGCTATTACGAGTTACGTCCCTTCTATGTCCCTCCTATTCGCCAATCAGATTCCAGCTCTCATATCACTTGCATTTGCTTCGAATAAAATGATGTCACCCAGTGAAGAGAATCTGATTGATAATCAAGATCTGTATTGTAATAAATGGGCCTTACTTCACAAAGTTCATCAAACCATGTAAGCACCTTGATTAAAAATATGAAAAGATTTGGAAAACATCTGTTGACGGTAAGTTGTCGGTACAGATGCTTTGCAAATCCTGTAATCAACCGAAATCTGCATGGCAGTTCACGAACCGGATATCAATATTCTTTTGATTGGACTCTTTAGTCCACTCAAAATATAACACCATACGTACTAGCCTACCTCCGCAAGGGCGGAAACTGGACTTAAAGTCACTTAACTCCCTTGCCTCGGTAAGATGTCACTGTCCCTACAGACCCTATGGATTCTGCGTAAGAACAGGTCAGAATTACTCACATGTATCTTAAGAACCCTCTACACATAGACTTGGATGGTTACACTGAGTGACTGGAGTGACTGTGTGTCAACAAACCCTGACCGCTGCTCATGCTATCAACCAGTGTTCTGTACAGTCCACACTTGACTGTTTACAGGCCACTATGAGATAGCTTGAATAGTGCTGACTGGCATAAAGACACATTTACCAACTACGTCATCTGAAGGAATGACTGACTTTGAGAGGCATTTAGAAGCTGGAGTGCTAACTAGTGAGTGAGTGAGTTTGGTTTTACGCCGATTTTAGCAATATTCCAGCAATATCACGGTGGAATGGGCTTCACACATTGTACCCATGTCCGGATTCGAACCTGGGTTTTCGGCGTGACGAGCGAACGCTGTAACCACTAGGCTACCCGACCGCCCGGAGTACTAAGTAAGGATAACATAATATTCCTAATTGTTAAAAAGAAATTGGTCATCCACATATCTTATCCTGACTGAAGGAACGAGTCGATACTAAAGACAAATAAATACCACAGATATAACAATAAATTTTAGGACAGCACATTATTTTTTTTTCAACTATGTGAGCCATAAGTAAATTCTTTTTAGTAAAAGAAGGGCTTTTCCATACATTATTTATTTATTTATTTATTTATTTATTTATTTATTTATTTATTTATTTATTTATTTATTTATTTCCCCCCCCCCCCCCCCCCCCGAAAATCAAATGGTTGCTCCCTTAACCTACAGGTTGACAGACACTTGATCCACACTGTCAAGTGTACAATGGCTTCTTAATGAGGGCTGGTCTTCAGATACCTGTTTCTGCCACCCAATCCCTGTTTGGGTCACCTCGGCAACAATCAGGTGGTCCCCAGGAATCATCTTACCCATCCTCATCAGCAGACGGAAACTGATACACGTACCTGTTCTTAAAGGGGGACTCTATGTCCCTGCTCTTTCAGTTTTAGTACAGGACTAGAAACTATTTATATGTTTTTTTGACTGCTAACTGCTTGGTTGATACACATCGTAAAATTGACTCAGCAGACAACCAAAGTGGTGTTTGAACAACTTAAATCTAACTTGCTAGGACATCCAATGCCTCAGAGCCACGTCACCACTGTTAGGCAGTTGTCCAAATGAGTGAGTGAGTTTGGTTTAACGCTTCTTTTAACAGTATTCCAGTTATATCACAGCCTATCAGCTTAATGTGGGAGAAACGCCTGAAGTGATGCAGGTCTCAGACGTTTACCTCTTTGATATGGTGCTGACAAACCTAAAAACATAACTGGGGTGAACAGGGATTCAAACCCAGAGCCATAGGTTTCTTGCATGCCCAAGAGATGCAACTACCTGATTGACATTATAACTTGCATTGGTTGGTTGGTTGGTTGTTTGATGCTGCACTCACCTGCAATATTCCAGCTATATGACGGCGGTCTGTAAATAATCAAGTCTGGGCTAGACAATCCAGTGATTAACATTATCAGCATCGATCCAGGCAATTTGGATACGATGACATGTATCGACCAAGTCAGCGAGCCTAGATTGAAAATGGATTTCAGGCAATCAGTGAAAGACTGATTTAACCAAGTTTCATAACAAAACAAATATCTTCCTAAAACGTACACACTCATTCAACTCCTGTAGATCAACGCCAGACCCGTGAAGATCCGGGGTAGAATAGATCTTCAGCAACCCATGCTTGCCGTAAAAGCCTACTATGCTTGTCGTAAGAGGCGACTAACGGGATCGGGTGATCAGGCTCGCTGACTTGGTTGATGCACGGTCGTCAATCCAAATTGCGTGGATCGATGCTCATGATATCAATGACTGGTTTGTCTGGTCCAGACTCGATTATTTACAAACCGCCGTCATATAGCTGGAATATTGCTGAGAGCGGCGTTAACAAAAAAAAGCAAAGCAAAGATCAAAGCCACCTTCATTCAGGCAAGTGAAATACAGATAATTGATGATAATGTCTTGTTTATCGATTAGAATACCATCGTGAGTCCAGTGACATAAAAGCAGGATTGCCATTACTTCAACTCTTAGCATCTCCTGCCTATCCAAAGAAGCTCGAGCTTTCAGGCAGATTAGAGTATCCAGCTCCTCAAAGAAAGGTGGCTCCTTCATCTAAGTGTCCAAGACATTCATTAATTAGAGGAATCTGTCCTTGAATGAATGAGAATATTTGAAAATTGTCATAACTTCCTGCCCTATCTGACAAATATTTTGGTATAAGTATTTTTAGGAATTTATATTTGTATCAACTTGCAATGCTCATGCAAAACGATTTACAGTAACGGCTATCCCCAAATTTAACAATATCTATGAAATAAAATAAAATAATAAAGTCCAAGTATCTAAAACGGATAATAATTAACTCATTTTTTTATCTATATTATCTTAACATGGTTTGGTATTTAGAAAAAAATTGTACAGTCAGTCGTTCTCAACAGTGAATAAAAGTATTTTTTAAATGTCTGACTTTTTTAAAGAAGATAATGGTGGTTGTTGAATATATAAACCTGCATTTTGCATAACAACTAATTCAACTTTATATTTGGCGTTGGCAGATGAGATCTATGAACCAAGCAAAACAAACAGGTGGTGTGATCTCATACACCCTATCTAGGTCAGTGTCAGGTTGTTCAGACTATCTACAGAATACAGTAAGAAGTCAAAAGAGTCATATAGGTCAAAGGTTGGGCTACCTTAATCATAAATAAGTTCCAGCTAATGATAAGGAAGCAGATAGTGCACCTGGACCATAAACACACAGGGTCACAGTTAACCTTTCATGGCGGTTATAGATTATGCTTGTTACTCATATGTAAAAGGAAGATATTAGGTTGGCCAATATTTACTATTGGCTTTTCTGTACAAAGAAATTAGGGCTGGGATGAGTCCAAATTTACTACCCGGGTACCCACTGTAGGTCTCAGGAGATGTCTCAAAATGTCCGATTGGGAACATTTTTAGCATAGCCCTGGCAAAAAGTATTTAGATACATGTATTAAACAATCTGGTCATTCATACACAGAAGTTGTATTAAGTTATATCTTTGATAGAGCATTTCACAACTTAGAAGGACTCTACAGGGCTCTGTCCCTCACATCACTTTTCTACTGCTCATTCTATCAACGCCCGCCTCCGTGGCCTAGTGGTAGAGCGTCCGCCCGGAGAGCGGAAGGTTCAGGGTTCGATCTCCGACCGCATCATACCAAAAGTTGTTACCCTGTCTGGCGCTCAGCATTAAGGGGCTAAAACAAGGACTGGTCGGCTCGGATTCAGTATACTCTGTCTGAGTGGAGTATTCATGTTAAACTGCGGAATGGTATCTCAGTGAGCTAGCACTATAAATCGGCCTCAGTCCGGACTAGTACAAGCAGCCACACACACAGAGACACACACGTGCAGCACGTCGCTATATAAGTGCAATAAACTTGGACGCGACGTTAAACCCCATTTCACCTCACCTCACCTCATTCTATCAACCACGGGCTGCTGTGATATAGCTGGAATATTGTCTGCACCCTAAAACAACATTCACTCACTCACTTTCTACATATGTGATAAAACTGAACTATTGTGAGTGAGTTGGGTTTAACGCTGCTTTTAACTATATTCCAGTTATATCACGGCATGTCAGCTTAATGTGGGAGGAAAGCCTGAAGTGATGCAGGTCTCAGACGTTTACCACTTCGGTGAAACCCACAAGACGGGTATGGTACTGACAAACCTAGAAACGTAATTGGGGCGAACCGGGATTCGAACCCACAATCATAGGTTTCTGGCGTGCCCAAGGGACGCAACTCTGCACAGCGAATTGCAGCGCCTTAGACAACTGGGCCACCCGTGCCCCCTGAACTATTGTGAACCTCGGCATAAAACAGTCTGTCTGTCACAATGCGAATAAAACGTTAGCTTTATGCAACACTGGTCCTTAACCCAATAAAACCGCTGACATCTCCCTGTGTCTCTCCCGAGCTCCCCTGGCCATCAATACAGACCAACAGTTTGACAACAGATTAGCAAGTGCTCAACTGACATTTGAAAATGTCACTGCAGTCTTCATCAGACAGACGAAGCATACACTATCTAAATCACCCTGGACAAGAGCTGGAAATTCATTTTCCAGAAAACTGAGAATTCTTTCAACTGAATTCCAGCATTTCTCCAGGAATCGATAAAAAAAAATTACGATCCAGTTTTGATAACAATCTTTCTTTTGATAAACATTATTAGTCAGCACAAGAAAATACCTCAATGAAATTAACGCGAATCATCAGCATCCCCAATGTTGTTTTACTTGTAATGAGGAAGGAACTATTTGATTTTGTCAATTTTGTAAAATGATAGTCTTGTGTGTGAGATCTCAGGAGAATATAATATTTCTAATTTCCCATCTGTATGTGGATGAAATTTCAATTACAAAAGGACAATGAAAACACCATGTCGTGGCTCTATAAATATTATTTTCTCAGCTCAAATATACCTAAAAATACAAAACTACAACTGAAAATGATATATTAGATCTAATTTCTTTTTATTCACATCCTCACAAATACCATCTTTAAGCTAATAAGCCAAAAGGGAACCTTTCAAAGGTTTGTGCTTATTGCTGACTACTTATTTATCTTTCTTTGAACATGGTTTACCTTTTGAATGCTTCATCAATGCAATTAGGCCACAAAAAATAAATATTTAAATTTTCATTAAAAAAAATAAAAAATGAGGGGGAAATCAGTGGATGTAACACACACAAAACATGAATGTTTGCTATGACTACATGAAGATAAACGTCCGGGCAAAAGAAAGTATTCACATCAAAATTAGATTAGACCATAAAATTATTAATATTATAAAAATGTCTAACAAGGCTGAAAACAGTCACTGAAACACTGCAAACTTAAAGCCCAAAACACAGCTATGATGCCCATATCAAACACATCACCATCAAATAACCATTACTTTTTGTTTCATTTTTGGCCACCATCAAACACAGGTGTATATTCTCTCTTGACCAGCCAATTATATGGTGTATTTCATCAAGCAGAACATAGAAAGAAACACACATCAGTCTCTTCATCTGCAGGTGCTCGGCAACATAATGCACGGTGAGTGAGTGAGTGAGTGAGTGAGAGTGAGTGAGTGAGTGAGAGTGAGTGAGTGAGTGAGTGAGTGAAAAACATTAACTGATTCTAACAAACCACATTTTGAAGCTATGGAAAAGATTAATAATATTGACCCATTATTTTCATTTATTAGGAAAATTTAACATAGCTTAGCGAGCGAGCGAGCGAGTGAGTATGGTTTTACACCTTTTAGCAGTATTCCAGCAATATCACAGGAGAAATGGGCTTCACACTTTGTACCCACATGGAGAATCGAACCCCGGTCTTCGGCGTGACGAGTGAACGCTTTAACCATGAAGCGACCCACTGCCCTTACGCAGGAAGAGTCGTGTTTGGTCACGAGCAGAATTTGATGATTCTCTACTAATTGATTTATTATGGCCTCAAGGACACTGTCAGTTTTTTTTTTCAAAAATGATTAATTGTGTATTGGAGAGGGTGCTTAATAGGTCGAATGCAGTAATAGAATTCATTTTTCTCATAAAAAGCAAATGAATTGATTGAGTCCCTAACGATGTGAAGTGCTTCACAGACACTATCCATACTTTATCAGATAACTACCCTGTAGTTTATTTGCTCAAAAACCAGACAAGGCTAATATGTCAACATCCGTTACTACAATTGCTGTGGTTCCCAGGGACTTGTTTCTTGTCATGTTTTCAACAGCAGAAATCAATTGCATAACGAGATATGACCACGAGAGGAAGCTAGTCCATTTCATGTGGTGACTCGCTGATCACACAGGGGCAGGATACACAACGACATGGGAGTAACACAATAGACACAATACAACATACAACAACACAATACAACACAAAACAGACACAATAGGGGAGAATAGAAACAGTTTTGTAATTAGAATTCTGAGTGAGTGAGTGAGTGAGTGAGTGAGTGAGTGAGTGAGTGAGTGAGTGAGTGAGTGAGTGAGTGTTTGGGTGGGTGGGTGGGTGAGTGAGTGAGTGAGTGAGTGAGTGAGTGAGTGAGTGAGTGAGTGAGTGAGTGAGTGAGTGAGTGAGTGAGTGAGTGAGTGAGTGAGTGTTCGGGTGGGTGAGTGAGTGAGTGAGTGAGTGAGTGAGTGGGTGGGTGGGTGGGTGGGTGAGTGAGTGAGTGAGTGAGTGAGTGAGTGAGTGAGTGTAAAACATTAACTGACTCTATCAAACCACATTTTGAAGCTATGGAAAAGATTAATAATATTGACACATTATTTTCATTTATTAGGAGACTTTTAACATGGCTTTAACGTGTTTACACTGAGTGAGTGAGTGGTTGAGTGAGTGGTTGAGTGAGTGGTTGGTTGAGTGATTGAGTGAGCGAGCTAATGCTGCTTTGAACAGTATTTGAGTTATATCAAGTCACATGTGACATAAATGTTGGAGCAAAGCTGCTGGTGGTGCATGATGGTGCAACCCAAGGATCATAATCTGGGCAACCATGAGATTCGAACCAACAATCACCAGTTCCAGCATACCCATAAGGGAAGCAACTGCTCAACTAACTGCTGCACCCAGGACTATCGTGCCACTGTTTCCCCAAGGTATTGATGAGCAAGATAGTTTGGTCTGTCCATCTAACTGCATCACTCATCCACATCTGTATCATCCACATCTGTATCATCCACATCTGTATCATCCACATCTATATCATCCACATCTGTATCAACCACATCTATATCATCCACATCTGTATCATCCACATCTATATCATCCACATCTATATCATCCACATCTGTATCATCCACATCTGTATCATCCACATCTATATCATCCACATCTGTATCATCCACATCTGTATCATCCACATCTGTATCATCCACATCTATATCATCCACATCTGTATCATCCACATCTATATCATCCACATCTAAATCATCCACATCTATATCATCCTCATCTTAACTCTTCCTATTCTATCTGCTTCTTTTCCCTCGGTCATACACCCATCAAATCTCTGTTTCTGAACATTATAATCATCAATTTGAAAATAATTCATTATTTGGAAAACAGATTTAAACAGATATGACCCAATGCAAATTCTCTAATACAGTAAATTACGTTTATAACGAACACACTTATAACAAACTGACCGATATAATAACATATTTTTTAGTCCAGGCTATTTGTTGTATATATGCTGTATATACGCTTATAACGAACTACGGTTATTACTAAAATTAGTGGTCCTTTTGAGTTCGTTATAACTGTAGTTTACTGTATCTTCTAATCATTGTGAACATTTCATGAATTTTCACGTCAACCCAGCTCTGTAAGTTAATGTACAGAATAATGCAACTCAGTTCCCTTTGGAGAACACAATATGTTAACTACAACCATAACGTCCACCTTATCAACAAGCAAATCATTCCCCTTAAGTCGCATGTCGACATACCATTCGAGTTCAAACAAAATACACCATCACATTTCAAGATATTTATAACCACTTCTAACGTGACATTACTACCTCAGATTTCAGGTCATCAGAGCTTAATACAAAAAACTACTGTCTGAATAAGCTATGACAGAATGACTGAATATTGAACCTGCTTTGTGGCTGTCATAACAGTTTAATGTTGTACACATGTTGAATTTCATAATTGATTGGATATTTAAATGATCGCAGGCTGAAATGAATTATTTCCTAACCAGTCACCTTGAGGTTACTGTTAATGAAGTGATTAGGACACAGTGTCTCAGAGCTGATCAGGCCTTTGGGATTTCAGGCCACAAGTTATGTACAGCATCCATAGTTTCTTACTTCAGATGAACTGGAATGGTGAATGAGTGGTGAGTGAGTTGGGTTTAACGCCGCTTTTAACAGTATTCCAGCTATATCGCGGCGTGTCAGCTTAATGTGGGAGGAAAGCCCGAAGTGATGCAGGTCTCAGACATTTACCATTTTGGTGAAACCCACGAGCACGGGTATGGTGCTGACAAACCTAGAAACATAATCGGGGCAAACAAGGATTCGAACTCACAATCATAGGTTTCTGGCGTGCCCAAGGGACGCAACTCTGCACAGTGAATCACTGCGCCTTAGACGACTTGGCCATCCGGCCCCCAATGTGGAATTGAAAATGCTGAGCACACCTTGTGAGGATCAATAGCACAAGGGTCAATGGTCTTCTAGTTTTGGATGTACATGAGGCAAGGGTGGATAGCACATGGGTAGATGGTAATCTAGAGTGGTATACACCATATGAGGGAAGATAACACATGGGTAGATGGTAATCTAGTGTTAGGAAGGTAGCACATGGTAGCTTGTAATCTAGAGTGGTATACACCATATAAGGGAAGATAACACATGTGTAGATGGTAATCTAGTGTTAGGAAGGTAGCACATGGGAGATGGTAATCTAGAGTGGTATACACCATATAAGGGAAGATAACACATGGGTAGATGGTAATCTAGTGTTAGGAAGGTAGCACATGGGAGATGGTAATCTAGAGTGGTATACACCATATAGGGGAAGATAACACATGGGTAGATGGTAATCTAGTGTTAGGAAGGTAGCACTTGGGAGATGGTAATCTAGAGTGATATACACCATATAAGGGAAAATAACACATTGGTAGATGGTAATCTAGTGTTAGGAAGGTAGCACATTGGCATATGATTGGGGTTGAAAGCACATGGGTAGATGAGTGAGTGAGTATGATTTTATGCCGCTTTTAGCAATATTCCAGCAATTTCATGGCGGGGGACACCAGAAATGGGCTTCACACATTGTACCCATGTCGGGAATCGAACCCGGGTCTTCTGCATGACGAGCCAACGCTTTCACCACTAAGCTACCCGACCGCCCCCAGATGGGTAGATGGTCATTGGGTGAGGGTGGTGAGGGTGAAATGGGGTTTAACATCGCTTCCAAAATTATGGCACTTATATAGTGACATGCATGCATGTGTGTGGTTGCTTGTACTAGTCTGGACTGATGGCGACATACAATGCGGCTAAGCCCACTGAGATACCATGACACAGTTGAACATGAATACCCAACTCAGACACAGTATACTGACTCCCAGCCGACCAGTCCTTGTTTTAGCCCCTAAAAGTCAAGCTCCAAACAGGGTAACAACAAGTACCATCTTTTAATGTCTTTTGTGTGACGCGGCCAGGGATCGAACCCCAGACTTTCCACTCTCTGGACGGACGCTCTACCACAAGACCACAGAGGCAATCAGATTATCTATTGGAAGAGTATGAACACTTCTTCATAACATCCTAATACACAAATCATTTACTTTTTCTATTCATAAGCATAATCAAAACTTAAGGAGAATGCTAAAAATACACACAATACTTTCAATTTTGAGTAAAAAAAAATCATTATTTATGAAACATTTCAATTTTTTATTCGTCTTACATAATACTCAAATTGATTATTGATCTCTCATATAACCTTCAAAACTTCCAGCATGTCTCTTTCATTGTAGGTAAATTGCCATCAATTGCTGTCAATACGAGATCTCCATCAACAAGTCATGCCTCCCCCATCAGTCAGTTAACCAGCTCTGCCTGTACAAGAATGTCAATGCCACACAGATCAATAGCAAACTAAACCTTATTACACGGCAGAGATTCTCAGAACCTATACCTACCTCAGGGACTTGCCTGGCTTTAACTCAATGAATGCAAATGACAGCCATGTTCGGCCAACCCCATTCTATCCGGAGTCCTCGATGCAGCACAAATCAAGATGTTCTACCGATGTGACTTCATCAGCTACATTATTGGAAGCACATCACGAGGGAAGCAATGAAGTGTTATTTGCTTATGATAACATTGTTTCATTGTAATTCGTGCATGTGCGTGTGTATATGTGTGTGTGTGTGAAACAGGAACATAGTTTCATTGCAACTACTGTGAGTGCATAAATGTCCGTCCTTCCATCCGTCCGTCCATCCGTCACTGTGCCTGTGAAACAGGAATATTGTTTCATTGTTACGTGTGTGTGTCTGTGTGTCTCTCTGTCTCTGTCTCTGTATGTGTGCATATCTATGTGTGTGTGTGTGTGTGTGCATCAATGTGTGTGTGTGAGTGAAATTGGGACATTGTTCTCTCTGTCTGTGTGTGTGTGCATCTTTCTCTCTCTGTGTCTGTGTGCATCTCTCTCTCTCTCTCTCTGTCTGCGTCTGTGTGCGTGCATCTCTCTCTATGTGTCTGTGTGTGTGCATCTGTCTGTGCATTTGTGTGTGTTTATCTGTGTGTGCATGTCTGTCTGTGTGTGCGTGTGCATGTTTGTGAAATTGGATCATCGTTTCATTGTGTGTGTGTATATTTATTGTCGTTAGCGTGGGTTTTTGGATAGCCACAGAACCAAAGTATATTCCTTCTATTAATGTGGGCCATGTGATGAAACTAGTTCTACTGACATTGGCTGAACTGTGGTTGCCAAGAAGTGCTCAATGGAACGTGGAATGAGTTACATGGCTGTATGGCTAAGTCACTACACATGACATGGCACACTACACATGATATGGCACACTACACATGATGTACTGAAATACAGTCACGAAAGAAGATCATGTTGCTGGGCTGGGTCTAAAGTCCAAGAAGGACTACATGTTGGGGTGACAGCTAATGGCTACTTCATCAGCACCAAGACTTGCATCTCATCAAACAGGAAGCAGTGGAGTATTTGATGGTGTTAGGATACACATGAAGTACTCCAGTCAGGAAGGATGGGGGTAGACGTTATTGGATTAGATCTCCCTGAAAATGTTCAACGACCTGCCAAACTTCATCATTAGTCCATGAAGAAGGCATGGGAAGATTGGTTTTTGATAATTAATATTAAATATGATATGATAAAAACATTAAAAGGCAGTATAAGAGGAAAAGTCAGCTTGACCTGCTTCTTCTCATGAGAAATTAAAGGTCTGCCATGGATGAAATTGCACACTTAGAAGCCAAGCACTCATCCACAAGTGCGTTGGCATTACGGGGAAAGGCCTTGGATCTTTTTAATACTGAAAATTAATATCAAACACATACAAGTGAAAAATAATCAAAGTACGTTTTCAATTTACATTGAATGAATATGTAAATATTATGAAGTTATTAACCTGAGTATTGTACTGGCTTTAATCAGTCATCATGTATCACCTCCGACGATGAGCTTGCAATATCAAGAAGAAATCATCTTTCTTTCTTTCTTTCTTTCTTGTTTAACGCCGCACTCAGCAATATTCCAGCATATATGACGGCGGTCTGTAAAGAATCGAGTCTGGACTAGACAATCCAGCGATTGACATCATGAGCATCGACCCACGCAATTGAAATACGATGACATGCAAGTCAGCGAGCCTGACCCCCCGATCCCGTCAGTTACCTCTTACTACAAACAGTCACCTTTACGAAAAGCATGGGTTGCTGAAGACCTGTTCTACCCACATCTTCACAGGTCAAGAAGAAATCAGTTGGTCAGTTAATCAAGAATGTGTATTTGTGAATGCCAATATCAATGACTTCAGTTTTTGAAATGATACCAAAGGACAATCAAACATTCAAAATTTATTCATTCCTAGAGGGCAATGAAATTCAGCATGGGGGTACTGACACTGATGCAGCAACAAACACAATCTCATTAAAATCAGATCTTAGATCTCGCTACCGCTAAACAAAGATCTGAGGACATCCCATTAAGGGTCATGTCAGAATGACCTTTCGCAAATTTTGACCGACCAATGAAATGACTGACAAGAAATCGACATTGGCCAATCAGAAGGCAGCTTTCTCGAGCTTTACGACACTTGTTTCAAACTGGCGACTATGCTTCAAAACAAATTTTTACATTTGCTCAGTTAAAAAATTTAAAACTGATAAGAAGAACATTCTAGAATGGCTTATAGATGGCATAGATTGTATGGATATAATGATAAAACCTGTAACTGTCGTTCGGAATACCCCGTGTCAAATATATCGTGGTTGCATGTTTAGAAAACACATTCCGACTGTCACTTTCATGATCTGGTAAGGGACGCTCTGATTGGTTGGATGAAAGGTCGTTTTGATGTGACCCGTAATGGGATGTCCTCAGATCTTTGTTTAGCGATAGCGAGAACTAAGATCTGATTTTAATGAGATTGCAACAAACACAACCAGCATTCATCATGCTTGGGACTAAAGTCTACCTTGGACCAGGAAGCACCAATTCAAAGTTCATCTTCAAATATCAAAGTTGAAAATATCATGCTTTTGTATCAAAAGGACTTGAATCATAACTACACGTATCATCAATTGATAATACATGACAGGAAATAAGGTCATAGAATGTGTACATCCATAGTGCACCAGACTGCAGCTTCTACATGGGCCAAGTGCATGTATTCAGTTCTACTGACTGGTCTGTTGGTTAACATCCTAGAACAGGGAGTTAGATGAGTGTCCTCACAAACTAGGGAAGACTTTCTGACATGGCATATCCCTATTTAACATGCTTAAACCTCACAATGTTTAAAAACACAAAAAAAACATTGGACTATTGAGATGATCAAGTTCAAATGCATCACCTGAAATAGACAAATAAGAGTATTCATAGGAATTTAGAAGAGGGGAATACAGCAGAACATGGATATAACGAACGACAAGGGACCAGAGAAATCAGTTCGTCATATCCCTTGTTCGTTATATACGTTTTTGCTTGGAAACGTCTGCCATCTTGGATTGCAGCATTGACTTGTATTAGCAGTGATCACTTCATAGCATTCAATTGATAAAATTTCATAACATTCATTTAAGTTTAACAAGGTTGATCCGTCACCGCTGACTGTGTTGATTCGCTGCTGATTGCGTACAGCCAATTGTCAGTAAAACTTGACACTGAGTGAGATTTCTTAGTTCGCTATACCTTCACTAACTAGTTGTAGATGGGCTTGTTGGGGATCAGATATCAGTTTGCTATATCCATTACATCGCTGTAGAGAGTTCGTTATATTCATAAATTTTAAATGATATTATATAGGAGATAAATTAGGGAATTTTTAATAGTTCGTTGTATCCGTTTGTTTGCTCTATCCGTTTTCGTTATATCCGTGTATACTGTATTTATAACAAGGAATATAAGGGATAACCACATCATTATTATACATACACAGTATTTCAGGGCCACTTCTTGTCCCTTCATCAGATGATTAAAGGGGCAAGATGTAGCCCCGAATATTGTGTATGTATAATAATCATGTGGTTATCTATGATGTTCCTAGTCATAAAGGGGCGGTCGGGTAGCCTAGTGGTTAAAGCATTCGCTCATCACGCTGAAGACCCGGGTTCGATTCCCGACATGGGTACAATGTGTGAAGCCCATTTCTGGTGTACCCTGCTGTGATATTGCTGGAATATTGCTGGAATATTGCTAAAAGCGGCGCAAAACCATATTTACTCACTCACTCCTAGTCATGAGGGACAGGCCATTTGATATTCAGGGGAGGCGCTGGGATTTCATCGAGGAAACAATATTGTCCCAGAAAATTCTTGGAAAAAAATAAGTTTGCTTCAAACTGTTGCAAAAAATGATATTGTCTGCCACAAAAATTACATTGTTGGTGTGTTTCTTACAAATATATTCAGGCTCATAGTTTTTATTTAAAATATATCTGGTTTTGCAGCTGTAGCGGAAAATAATTATCTGATCTCCAGACAAAGTCATAGCCCCCCACCCCCACCTCGATCCCCCGAATATCAAATGCAACAATTGCCTAAAAATTCAAAAATATTTGACACAGAACAAATAAATACATCTGCCATTCTATGTTAATGACTGTTTGCATATACATGAACTGCCCTTTGGTTCATTATCTGAGAACAATATTCATAGACGTCCTCCACATTTTTTAGAAATAATCACCCAATCTCATCAACATATTCATAGCCACTGGCTGACTGCTATCTCCTTCAAATCTTATCACGAAGTTGCTTGTTGCTTAAAGCTAAACAGTGAGCAACAGTTTGATTTAGTGACCTTGTCAATATTCTAGATCTCAAGCCTGAAAATAACGTCCAAGGGAATCTGACAGGCATTTAACACATCAGTCACATTAAATCACTTTACTAAAACACAATTTATGTTCCCAATGAAAAAGAAGATTTAATATTACATAATACTAAAATTGAAATTTAGAAAGTGAAGTACAATTCTTGGTCCCAGGTATATTGAAACACACAGGCTGCATAAAAAAGCTATTTCTGGATAATAGTCCTGCATATTCTCATCGCAGTGTGGGGTTCTGGGGATGCCACCTTCACCCCCCCCCCCCCCCCCCCCCCACCACCACCACACCCACCCTCCTATTTTTTATATGGGTTTTGTTTGCTTGTTGTTTAACACTCAGCAATAGTCCAGCTATATGATGGCAATCTGTAAATAATCAAGTCCGGTCAAGACAATCCACTGATTGACATCATGGGCATCGATCCATGCAATTGGGATACGATGACATGCATCAACCATGTCAGCGAGCCTGACCACCCGATCCCGTTAGTCGCCTCTTACGACAAGCATGGGTTGCTGAAGACTTTATTCTAGCCCGGAATCTTCACAGGACCTTTTGTTTTTAACAACATCTGATGACATTTTGTATGCTCAATGACTATAGCACGGGTGGCCCAGTCGTCTAAGGCACAGTGATTCTCTGTGCAGAGTTGCGTCCCTTGGGCACGCCAGAAACCTATGATTGTGGGTTCACATCACGGTTCGCCCAGATTATGATTCTAGGTTTGTCAGCACCATACCCGTGCTCGTGGATTTCACCGAAGTGGTAAACGTCTGAGACCTGCGTCACTTTGGGCTTTCCTCCCACATTAAGCTGACACACCGCGATATAACTGGAATACTGTTAAAAGCGGTGTTAAACCCAACTCACTCACTCACTCACTCAATGACTGCCATGATGAAATGTTGATAGGTTGCTACAGTAACATTAATAATGGTTTACATATCATGTCTGTGATTTTTTAAGGTAGGTTTGCTTTTGCCAGCACTTCTCACCACCCTCCCAACCCCCCAACCCCCCCAACCTCCTTCCCCAACACCCTTCCCCCAACCCCCATTCCACTGAAGGTACAATTATGGCCCACGTCGAAATCCCCCTTTCACAATCATGGATCTGGATCTGCCCCTGTATCATGTAGCTCCTCTATGACAAGTCCTGAAAACAGTTTACATCATACAATTAGCTTGCTTTGATGTTGTGGTTGTGATATAGGATGCTCGACAAACTGGATACACCACCATTAGATCAATATTCACGTCTCTGCATTTCAGATTAATGTCTCTTTTACAAGAACATGTAAAACATTAACTGATTCTATCAAACCACATTTTGAAGCTATGGTAAAGACTAATAATATTGGCACATTATTTTCAGTTATTAGGAGACTTTAACATGGCTTTAACATGTTTACACTGGGTTGGTGGGTGGGTGGGTGGGTGGGGGGGCGGGCGAGCGAGCGAGCTAGTGAGCTAGTGAGTGAGTGAGTGAGTGAGTGAGGTTTTAATATAATGCAATATTCCACCAGTATCAAGGGAAACCATTAATTGGCTTCACACATTATACCCATGTGGGGAATCAAACCCCGGCCTTTGGTGTGTCAAGCAAATGCTTTAACCACTAGGCTACCCCAACACACCGTTGTACACTGAAAAATCACATGTTGTAAGAGAGCTAAATCATTTGGAAGCAAAAATATTCAACTACATCCTGCCTGTGTGACTAGGGATAGGAGCAGTCAAATCAGTGATTGATAGTATCACCACCATACCCAAATTTTCCCCAGGGGCACGTGCTGCTGTTCATGGTATCAACCATCATTTACCTGTCCCAGAACTGATTATCCATAAGTTGCCATGATATATTTGTACTGTTGATGACTGCACTTTCTCACCCCAAAGGATGTCTAGCTTAGGTATTTGGTGCATACATTTACTGCGCAGAAATCACCACCATAACAAAATATAAATCATTATATAACATAAAGTCAAGTTTTTGGTTTGAAGAAGGATACATTTATTGTAATATATGTGTCTGTCCTTACCATCATGTGAAATACATTTCTGAATCACATTTAAACAGTACATTTTAACCAGTAAACAGTAAAGGCATGAAATCCAATAAACACAACTTCGCATTAAAGACTTTACATGATCAAAACGTATACATCCACATCTTCATCTCCAAGGCAAATTCTTTAATGACTCATAATATCCTTAATCTTAACCTAAACCAAAACATAAATCTGTTTTGTTTCCAAGCCAAGAGCTCAAGGTCATTAATTCAAAGCCAACAGGCATCTTCATGATGAAAGAATCCCCTTTGAATGACTAAGGCCAATTAGACAGGATCAGATATGAAGTCAACCAGCATTGCCATCATCTCCATGTTATAGTAAGAGGCTATAACGCACCGATCACGCACTGGCTTTTGTGAACCTTTTTTCTGGTCATACTGGAAATATCAATTCTGAAGAAAAGGACCTCATTCCCAGGTTTAATTCCAAGCAAAAGAAGCAGGCTGAAGCTTTAATTCCAGGCTACAGAGTACTGTTGAGATGAAAAGAGTGTTTAATGTGTTGACCAAGCTATAACCATTGATCATGGCCAGTATCTTCACCATTGGTGTCAGATGACAAGATAGCTTAATAACACTGGTGATGGGTCGGCATCACGACCTTGGGTGACCTTCCCTAGGGGAGGAATGAGGAACTAATATACTCTGTGATCCAGATTCCAGATTAAACTTCCTTGTGAATCAATTATTCATTAAGAAAGGATGGTGGTGACATTTGCGTGATGGTTGACGTATGTCATAATAATGAATTTAGAATTAACAATTTATCATCTCATGTTTTGACATGAGGTAAATGTAAATAGTCCTGTTCTAATACTTGTGTTTAATTAACGTATACAGGTGGGACCCAACATTGTTAGGAACGACATACAAAATGTATAATAAAATAAGAACCAAACAGCAGCGATCAACACATTTGTTTTTTTTAATTTATTTCACAGGAAATAATGCAGAGAAACAGAACCAGTTATCATACAGACACAACCACTATTTCTTCAAATATTACAAACATTCCTTCAAACATAAACATTCCTTCAGATATAACAAACATTCCTTCAGACATAAACATTCCTTCAGATATAACAAACATTCCTTCAGATATAACAAACATTCCTTCAGACATAACAATCATTGCTTCAAACATAAACATTCCTTCAGATAAAACAAACATTCTTTCAAACATAAACATTCCTTCAGATATAACAAACATTCCTTCAGACATAAACATTCCTTCAGACATAACAAGCATTCCTTCAGACATAACAAAATTCCTTCAGACATAACAAACATTGCTTCAGACATAACAAAATTCCTTAAGACATAAACATTCCTTCAGACATAACAAACATTCTTTCAGACATAACAAACATTCCTTCAGACATAACAATATTCCTTCAATGCCCAGTGATTGCGTTAAAGAAACCTGTTACTTCCTCATTTCCCCTCACAGAAGCAAGCCTGACAGCAGGATCCATGTTTCAAGTAATAAGGTCTGCCCTGATGATATCTACCTCAATTACACACAGGCCAGTCTCTATACATCACTATATCTACAGATGACCTTTCGTTACCTAGGAAACACCACAATCCTTCTCAGTGTACCCTTCTAATAACAAGTATCTGGACTGAGTAAATGAAATAGCCATTGTCCGTTCCACCGACTCAGCTTGCGTATCGGCTTCAATTACCATAATCAGTCAATTAACTGTTGAACGAGTTACCGTTGTGGCAATAGACAGGACGGAATGGAATCATGGTCACTTACACCTTGTTCAGTTCTCACTCTCACTCACTTGACGGCACTGAGGCAGATGATGGTGTGGCTGGCGTGACCTCAGTTTCCCGGGCTGTTACAGGCAGATCCCTCAATGTGACACCATAATGCTTTCCTAGTGCTCAACGGTTGCTGTATGAGCGAATGTTTGTTTGATTGTTTGATGTTTAACGCCACACTCAGTATTATTCCAGCAATATGACAGCAGTCTGTAAATAATCGAGTCTGGACCAGACAATCCAGTGATTGACATCATGAGCATTGATCCACACAATTGGGATACGATTATATGCATCAACCAAGTCAGCGAGCCTGACCACCCAATCCCTTTAGTTGATTTTTACGACAAGTACAGTTGCCTGTTACGGCAAGCATGGGTTGCTGAAGACCTATTCTTTCCCAGGTCTTCTCTGGGGTGTGAGTGAATGAGCTTTATATCACAACTTTAAACAGTACTCAGTTATATCGTGTGGAGTGAGTGAGTTGGGCTTAATGTGCTTACTTAAACACATACTTTTAAATGCAAATAAGTGAGTAAGTGACGGGTGCTCTCGGTAGGGCAGGACATTCTTTTCACAAACACCTGGCGTCATCACTGACTGTCAGAGATCCATTCATATAATTTCCTCCACTATTTTGCTATTTACACACAGTGGTATCTGTTCCATGGCATGATTGAGACTGGATATTCTCTGGAATTGACGTCATATATTATATTGAACTATTTCAGTTATATCACATTGTGTTAACTTCATCTTGGAAGAAAGCCTGAAGTGGATGCATGTCTTGACGTTTACTTGAAACCCATCAGAATGGCTATGATGCTGACAAGAGTCATGAGCAAGCTGAATCTGAAACCACAATCACAGGATCCTGGCATGTCTAGGGGAAGCAACTTTGCAGAGCAAATTTTGGCGTTTTATACCCTTGGGTTACACATGCTCCTTATGTCATGACAGATGTTTGTCTTGTTAAAACCATGGGCATATGGGTTATAATGTTCCTGACAGACAGACAGACAGACAGACAGACAGACAGACAGACCAAATACCAGAATTGGGTGAATCTAGGTTTTGATGCTCTTTATGTCACAGACGAAAATCTTTGTATACCCTCATCATAGGTAAAACAGAATGCATTTGTTTCATAAATACCTTTTCTCAAATGCACATTCCATGAATCTTTCTGTAGCAAAAATAATTCTTCATTGTTCCTGCACTTAAAATACTTTCCAGCATGGAGCACAACAATGGTGAACTCAATCACTGTTATTACGTAATCCAAATTTGAATCTACAGACAAAGATTATATATATTATATATACCAAATGTTTACAGTGTTTATTGAAATAGAGAGTGTAACTTTCACATGATGAGAAGGAGAAAAGATTTACAGAGCACTAAACATTGTCAGTCAAATATCATGGACTATTAAGTAAAGCCATAAAATAAAAAGACATCAGGATGTTTGACACAGAAACTGTTCCCCATTTAAAAAAAGAGAAAAGTAACTTGAACTCTGCATCTCCATGCTGGACCCATCCTGTATGTACAGTCCATCCATGGAGTTAATGGCCATGCCTATCACATCTGATGGCATCACTGTATCTACAGAAAACCATTTCAACCCATCAAGGAATGTCAAGATACATTCACAACTGTATGCCTTCGGTACTTCACCAACTTACAGATAGTTGCACCACCAAAAATATCCTGACATTTCAAAGATAAGGCACAAGACGGCTTCCTGTATTGATCATAGAGTTCACATCATTGGAAGTAAAATAATCAGTCCTCACGATAACCTAAAAGAGCTGCTTCCGCTTGCTATTTCTGTCTTTGTGCATGTGCAAATCATCTACAGCTGGCGTGACACAGGCCTGGCTTCAGAATGTCTTCTAGTGGCTGAATCCAATGATCACTACTGATCATAAGCTATGGTATACTGGACTTTATTGCATATACTACTGAAGAGTACCGTATTTTCTTGAGTATAGTGCGCACTTTTTTTCAAAAAAAACACAGCTGTGTAGAAGGGGGTGCGCATTATACACGAATTATGAGTTTGGATGTTTTTTTCCCCCATGGAAAGACATTACCGTGAGCACGAAACACCGGAAATACCATGTCAACAAATCCATACTGAAGTACGCAAAATAATTATGTAATTACCCTGTCTGTCTATAAAAAGTGTTCTTTGTATTTCTGGACTTATGTTTGTAACTTACTTTTTCAATTTTATTCAAAATTCCTTATTATATTGTTTTTATTAATTTCGGCGAAATCGTGTGTGAAGCGATCGGAAGATCGCACAACTCACTGTTATTAACAGCAACCACAGTCAGAATACCGCTATTGACGCCTTGAAATGAACTTTAGTTGACAGAGAATGGATACATATATCCTAAATGACATACTTTGACTCGTTAAAAGTCATATTTGTTTTTGATTGACGATTCTATGTCAAAATGAAATTCTCGCGCTCACGTGATCCCGTGCGCGTGAGCCTTGACGGTGACTGGTCAGACATGTTCCATGTAAAAAATAATACCCGGGAATAGCGATCAGCTGCTTCGCTTAGGGTTATTATTATTTTAAATATGTTTAGTTAAGGCTGCATTTAATTAAGAAAATAATGGAATATATTATTCCTGATAAATAAAATAGTTTCAGATACAATTGTTGCCGATCCTTGCATTAAAAATCCTATAAAGTTATATCATTGGGTGTGTCTTGACCGAATCACCGGTCGATTCCAAGAAAACGTGTGTACAGCTGATTGCTGTTTCTGGCTTAGTTTACGAGAAAATACACAAGGTAATCTTAATCCCTAGATATAAAAAAATGCCTAGCAGAACAATCAATACTATTTAAACGGTAAATAAACATGTCTGGTGATTTTTTTTATCTCAAATTTCGAATTTGTACTGACGGAAGTTTCTCAGCACCCGTTCGTTTGCCGGACTTCGCTGAAAGGGTACGGTGTAAATGTTTTCTGCGCATAATATTAAAATTTCTTTTTTTTTCCAAAATATTGAACCCGCTAGAGGGGGGTGCGCATTATACATGGGTGCGCACTATACTCAAGAAAATACGGTAAAACAAAGTATGTTTGTTCAAGAGCAATAGTTATTTGACAGTCCTTCAAGTGCTATCTCTGCTTCTTTGCATCTTGATTGGTTGGTTGGTTGGTTGGTTGGTTGGTATGTTGTTTAACGCCACACTCAGCAATATTCCAGCTATATGACAGTGATTATTATCATGAGCATCGATCCACGCAATTGGGATTGATGACATGCATCAACCAAGTCAGCAAGCCTGACCACCCGCCTCTTACGACAACCTTGGGTTGTTGATGACTTATTCTAACCCGGAATCTTCACAGGACCTTTTTTTTAACAACATCTGATGACATTTTGTATGCTTAATGACTACCATGATGACATGTTGATAGGTTGTTACAGCAAAATCAATAATGGTTTACATATCATGTTTGTGATTTTTTGGGGTAGGCTTTGCTTGTGCCTGGACTTCTCAAAACCCTCCCAACCCCCTTCCCCAAACCCCCTTTCCCAAACCCCCTTCCCCCATTTCACCTCACCTCCTGGCGGCTGCAGTCACACTTCAATATTCCACAGTCAGTTTATCTCTCACCATTATTGATTCCCCAGAAGAGAAACCCTTCACTAGCTTCTCGTAAAGTCTAATTCAAAATGGCGTATTCACTTTTTTAACATCAGCTGATTAAAAATCTATCGAACAAAACTCAAACCCAATTTCCTTTAAGAAATGAACAAAATACCCCTTCCAAATGTCATTGTTTGGTTAGTGTAGCACAACATAAGAAAATCATAGAAATGAAATTAAGATTGGTCTGTCCCTCCTTTGCTTTACCAATCCTCCCTCGATTGGTGATTGGACAACCGACCTACAGACACCATGGTCGGAAACAGAGGCGCACCCCCCCCTTTTTATTTCGAAAAAAAATCTTTATTTCTGTATAAATTACCACCAAAGACAATAAATAGATCTTAATTGTGCACCCCCACTTTTCAAAAAAGCTGTATCCGCCCATGGACACACAACACAGAGGCTCTGTTGGCCACAGGACAACAAGCATGCTACAGCAATCACACAATTCATCTGTCCACTCCTGTGGCATGAGGATGCTGATGTCCCTGCACAGCTGGTGGTGTGCTCAGGTCAAGGGATGGCCTCAAGTGTCCTGGATCCTCAGCTAGCGGTCAATATTGATTACCTGAGAGAGAGTTGATCAGCACGTGCTGAGAGCACCCAGCTGAATGTGTGTGGCAACACAAACACGACTGCCAAGACTTGTGTACAGTAAACAACCTCATGTTTATAACATTATACTTTCATTTATTCCACTAACATTATATATACCGTATTCAACGTAATAAGCGCCCCGCTCTAATGAGCACCCATGGCGATATTTGTTAATATATTGGCTAGTGAAAATCTCAATTAGCACCCCTCCAATCAATGTACACAAGACTTATTTATTCATGTATAATATGCACTCATTTGTTATATGCACCCTTAATTATGGGCAATTACATCCTGGAAAAATTTATATGTCGTATATAAACATTTCAGGTTGTCAGCATAAACCACGAAATTTACAACTTTCAACTCTATTTTTTTCATAATAATATTCCAATAAGAGCCACCTATTTCTAATTTTGAGAGCGCCCTGGGTGCTTATTACGTCGAATACAGTACTTGGAGCAACTAATAGGTTTCAATTAAAACAGAAGACATTTTTATTTTCCTAAATATATGGCCCATGTGGGCACAATAGCCAAAGATGACATATTTAGCTGTACAGGTTTGTATCCTTCCCCAATGCCAGCTGGGCTATCTAGATTTGTTTTACTAGCCAATTTCAGATTTAACTGGCTGGTTCTTTTACACGACCAAATACAAGATGAAATCTTGAAGCAGAGAGGGGGAAATTATTTCTGAGTCAGTATCAAACAGGTTTTTGTCACATTTCAAACAAGAGTTAGTTGTGACAGCTGAATAAAAGAACTATTATTGTTTGTAGAAATTGGTTGTATTTTTTAAGTGAACATTTTCTGTTTGTGATGGCATAGGAAGGTTCACAGTCAAGTCTCGTTAATCCGACACTCGTTAATCTGACACTAATGATGATAACCGATTAAATCAGTGCTATTTAGACCCGTTAATCCGACAGTCTCGCACTCTGACTCCAACACACCTAATTTGCAACGAATTATCGAAATCACTCACTAATAAGTCTTGTTAATCCAACACAGTGATCAGCTTACTCTGTGGCCATCTTAGATTACCTCAGTCTCATTAAAATCAGATACAAGTTCCATCACAGGTCACGTCAGAACAACCTTTCACGAACTATGACCAACCATTGAAATGACTAACAGGAAGCTAGTTAGCCACTAAGAAAGCAGCTTTCTTTATCTTTGCTGTACCAGTTTCAAACTGGCGACTTCCATTCCAGACTATGCTTTTTATTTTGAATAAGTCATACATTCTGTAAAAGTTGTTTTAGAGGTTACATGATTAAAAAACATATTCCGCTAACAATGTTATATAACAATATGATTATTTCATTTTTCAATTTTTTTGTTACGTGTTTGCATCTTTATTTATCGTGTAGTTGTCCCATTTTTTATCACGAACATCGATACTATTTAATTTTTATTTATCCGACATACTTGTTAATTCAACGTAATCATATGCAACCAACCATGTCAGATTAATGGGACTTGACTGTATATTACAGTTCAGTAGATGGAAAACTAAGCTAGCGAGTCAAGCTACCTATATTCCATTTTCACCAACCAGAAAGTAAAAAAAATAACCACAGGCTACTCTGCAGGCATTTATTTTGCATACTGGCCATAATGAATACTATTCCCCTTCACTGGTACTTCAAGCAGTGTGTGGCTATATGCTCATGTAAATGCTGTAGTTTTCATAACACTCGTGTAACATTACACAGAAATGAGAAATAAAAAAAAGAAATTTGAAATTTTATGATTTCTATACCCTACCAAACTTATTTATTCGCAAAATGAAACTAAATTTATTATAATTTAATTATTTAAAACTCTGTAAGGCAACAAATAAAAATGAAGGCCTTAAAAGACATTAATTGTCATGAATGTGAAGTGTTCGGTCTAAATGCTTGAGGCCACAGTGGCTGTAAACACAAAACTACAATAACTATCAAGGGAGTGAATGAAAGTTGTTTAATTAACACTGCAGCAATACACAAGCCTATGTATTTAATAGAGTCAGGTTTTGTTTTTGTTTGTTTGTTGTTTTACGCCGCACTCAGGAATATTCCAGCTATACGACAGCGGTCTGTAAATAATAAAGTCAGGACCAGACAATCCACTGACTGATATCATGAGCATCGATCCACAACAATTGGGATTGATGACATGCTTCAACCAAGTCAGCGATCCTGACCACCCGATCCCGTTAGTCGCCTCTTATGACAAGCATAGTCACCTTTTACAGCAATTATTGGTTGGTGAAGACTATTCTACCCCGGATCTTTACGGGTCTAAGAGTCAGGTAAAATAGAGGCTGACACCATGAGCTAACAATGTCACATACATTAACCATTCAATTCTCAATTTAATCAGATCTTAAGAAAAACATGGTGTACAAGGGATTTAATTTTCTCCAAATCCCTACAGGGTTAATACTATGTTGGAACCATTCCCAATTAATACTTCATAAGCTATTTTCAGCATCTCAATGCTGCAATATTTTTAGCACTCTGGAACCAAGCTCTGCCACAGTTGTCCAACATATTCAGATTTCATAACAGTGGTTACACATCACAAAGACTTGGACAGCTAAGGATGCAAGGACAGTGCTGACCGCATCACATCAAAGAGTGACGGGATCTGCCACAAGGGAAGACTCATCCAGCACCACCCGAATTGTTGACTGTCATTAACGAGGGACCATCTCATAAACTATAAAGCCATTTTCATATTTCAACATTTCTCAGATCAAATTGGGTAATTGTAAAAACAATCATCCTTGTGTCATTTTTTAACTACCAAATTTGAGGCCTTTTTTATGGCTTTTACATTATTATGGCCTTTTCAGGGAAAGAGATACACTTTTGAAAGCTAAACTTAAGAACCTAATGTGTTTTAAAACAGATCCATCATGACATACTTACTTAATTTCATTGTCAGATTGGCTCTATTGAAACATCCATATCACTACTTAGCTAAACACCCCAGTGTTTCAATATACCCCAGTAATTTATCAATCAAGTTGCAAACCTACCCTATGCTACATGATGTGATCACAAATTATTAGAGAAAAAAGTTAATTGAATCAAATTGTTCATATAATTTATCTACTGTTAAGCCCTTTTTAAGGAGCAGTCAAATTAAATACATTTTCAAGTCTGTCTGAGATTTCGCTTGGAACCTAGTATATACAGGGTTGACTTAAACAGTCTAAATTTGAATATACAAAGGAACTTTTGAGATGATCCCCGAAAAAAAATGGTCCAAACTGGTGCCACTTGTAGAATCTTGAGGCTGCTTGCAGGAGACAATTTCCTGGCTGTATCTGGTATAATGGACTCCCTACGTGACAGATGATGCTGGAAAGATATTTCTATGCTCCACCATAAATCACCCCATCAGAATACATTTTGTATTCAGGTTTCAAACACATAATTTGTCACAGTGCCATTACCAGTATGAATGTCTGAGTGATCATATGAGTGGACAAATGGCCTGATGAGACTTTTGAAAGCATGTTGATCAAAGAGTGAATAAATATGAATCAAATATTTTCTTCAAAACGAAAAAAAATATTTTCCAAGAATTAAGAAAAACCCATCCCAATCAATAATTGTAATTCTAGACGAGGAACATGAAGCAATATTAAAACTACAATATCAATCACAAAACAGTGGATTTAAATTTAATTTGTTTAAGGTAAGAAGTTTTTAGGCATTACTTGAATTTTTTTCCTTTCTTAAGTTTAGAGGTCAGATATTGTAAGTCAAGATCCCTGAAGGGGGAGTGGAGAAGGTAGAGTTGAGAGGGGGAGAGGATGAAGGATACAAATGAAGTGCCTTCATGCATGTAAATCACTATAATCATGTTGGTGATGGGCAAGTCAATACAGGAGGAGGAAGACAGAAAGAAAACTTCTTTCTGGGATTACACTTTCTTAGTCAAGTACAAATTCAATACTTCTTTAGGTGGATTCCCATCT
Organism: Haliotis cracherodii; assembly: GCF_022045235.1. Lineage (NCBI taxonomy): Eukaryota > Metazoa > Mollusca > Gastropoda > Lepetellida > Haliotidae > Haliotis > Haliotis cracherodii. Next base: position 15,430,412 of record NW_027266275.1, read on the forward strand.
GGGATTCGAACCCACATTCTCAGATTAAGGCACCTAATTGCCAGCTAACAAAGTCAGCGGCCAAACCCATTGAGCAACCAAGGTTTCCACAAAAAAGGAAAGCCGACAACTGGTAGTCTAAATCACATAATAAGCACTAATAAGTGGGACTCCATCCAAAACGTACAAGAATCTGTACTTTACTCAAGCAGAGGAATCCCAAATATAACATATTTTACTTTTAACCACTTTCTAGAAGAGATCATCTCATTAAGAACAATAATGAGGACTAATATAAAAATATACAATTTTAAGTGAGTGAGTGAGTATGGTTTTACGCCGCTTTTAGCAATATACCAGCACTATCATGGCGGGGGACACCAGAAATGGGCTTCACACATTGTACCCATGTCGGGAATCCATCCCGCATCTTTGGCGTGACGAGCGAACGCTTTAACCACTAGGCTACCCGACCGCTCAGACAATTTTAAGAAGTTGTTACAGAAGAACAAGCAGGTGGGTTCGGGGTTTTAGCATTAGATAACAATGTAACAAATGTGTAACAAGAAGAAACAAATAGACAGTATCATATTTAAGTTATAACTCTGGCCAAATGAGTCTTGTGCAAGATATGTGAATGCATTAACCACTGGATCAACAAAACACAACAGTAACTATGGAGGAACTAGGTACATGTATCCTCACTGAAAGGTTCTCACAAGCATGGGGTACAGGGACCTATTCTTCCACAGAACCCCTCCAGGTGTTGCCAAGATGGGAAAGAGTGGCTGAGTGAAATAATCCCCATTGACCGATTATTACCACAAACATGGCATACTCGGAACAGTTCTTCCCAGAATGCCCCTGGGTGTCACCAAGATGTCAGTGAGTGACTGAGTGACTGATTCTTTCACAACAAGGGACCTATTCTTTCCGATTCCGCAAGTGTTTCCTAAATCACAGACTGGGATAAGTCTGAGGTGGTTGAAAGAGATGCGTGCATGTCTCCTCTCTCCATGTCACACAAACACGTGTACACATCTCCCAGGATGCATCTGGTGTCGTCAGGGAGACACTGTGATGACTGTCTCACCCTTATTGGTGTGAAGTGATGGGATGAGTCAGGAGCCGGACACAGTGGGACACCTCCTATTAACCCATGGAGCTGGGTTACTGGCCCACGCACATGACACGCATTTGATAGCTGGTCCAGAAGTTGAATGTGACAGCACTAACACTTGTGCTTCATCATGGGACCATGTTTTATTATTCCTCTAGAAGAATTATTTTCAGCACTGAAAACTCCCAATTCTTCACCCTACTGAAAAAGTTTCCATCCACTAAATCTAAAGCTCAAATCCTCATCAATTCAGTCTGAAACCCATGGAGGGTTAATGTTTGAGCAACAATTTATTGAATGAGTGTTTAATCTCCTGGCAATTGTCACTTTAACCAGATTATGTCCACACACCCTGTCCATTGATTCTGGTCTTAATGGCCACGAGTTTGTGATAACAATGTTGGGGGATATGGTGCTTTTCCTTTCAAAGGACCTCAACTTTTCCAAATTTGAAATTCATAGTGAGAAGAGCTGTCTTCTGTTTGGACACAGCTGTGGAATGCTATGTGTAATTTGAGATGGACACTCCAATACTACATGTTTTGTCCTTATGGATGCTTCACCTAAAGAATCTGATAGCTGAAAAGGAGTATTTCTACGAGGAAAATCTATAAAGTTGAAAAATAATGATTGGTTGTTAGGAAAAGAATATTGAAATGTCAGTATAAACAGGAAGGATGTTTTATTTATTGCTTAATATTTCACCTTTGGAATTTCTTTCAATTGAAGCGAGACCTTGCGTGATGCATTAGTGTTTGCACACCAAGCATTTGCAAATACTAATAATCCAAAATCATTTGCAGGATGGCAACAATGTACCGGGATCATAGAACAATCTCCCTCTGTGTATTCTGGGTCAGAATAGGTCCCTAGTACCTCATGCTTGTCACAGGAGTAGGCTACAATGGGAATCTGACATTCAGGTACGTCTGCCTAGGCTGATCATGTGTCATCGTACCGTTTCGGTCAGTGGTTTCAATGGTACACATAGCTGACAGGCTTCCTTGATATGGCAAGGACATTGTTGACTGGGGCATTAATCAATATTCACTCACTCACAGAAAAATAAAAGTTACTTGGTTATACTTGAGTGAGTGAGTGAGTGAGTGAGTGAGTGAGTGAGTGAGTGAGTGAGTGAGTGAGTGAGTGAGTGAGTGAGTGAGTGAGCATGCTTTTTTGCAACTTAGGAGACACCAAAAATGGTTTCACACATATGGGAATTGAACTCGGGTGTTCGTCATGAGGAGCAAACGCTTTAACCACTAGGCTACCCCACTGCCCCTATATGAGTATGTGATGACACAGAATAAAATCCTAGAATACATTGCATGTTTTGAGAGAGAATTCATGAGAAAATTGTTGTGTTAGGTTTAACCAAAACAAAACCTGGCAGAAATTCTGTAAATCTCTGCCACAAAGACATGCAAATGGGAGAATATTCAAACACAAAAATACAACTATGTGATAGTTCCCCAATAAATTCATAGCTGCTTCAGACTGTTCATAAACATATGCACAAGCAAACCCATGATCTGCATCTTCAAATTAACTCCAACTATGACAGACAGAGGGAATTACAGAACACCATTTAGGCAATGGATTGAAAAAACCTGTATATTCAAAATCATTTTTCATAATATTTCAGTTGCTAAGAAACAATTAACTGAATTCAAAGTCATCAATAATCAATATCACAGACGTTCCTTGATTCTAATTTCATCAATAATAGACAGCTCCAACTTCTACTCACATCTACACCCAACCCAAGGTGATAATGAAAATATTCCAATCCATTATCAGAAATCTTACAAAAGGAGTAACCATTAATGAAAATGACATTTCTGTTGGCTGTCGCCATCTTGTTCCATACAGAAGATCTAGTCAAATCTATTTACTCAATCTTCTTGAAGGGCAGAACTATTTTGGGCATTCCATGTGCCTTGGAATTGGTCAGCGGTGCCAATTGCCCTAACTCGTGCAGAGTATCGGAGAGCGCTTACAGCATGCAAAAGTGGAATCGGATCTCAGATTGATGAAGTCATCTTCCTGGTACCACTCTGCATTCAAAAGAGAAGATGCTACTTTTCCATTGATGAGGAAGAAATTGCCCCATGAGAAGAATCGGATATACATGATGCGTCTGCAAATTGTTACGGTAAAAAATTCATGGAACAACATAATTTTCCTATTGGAGTCAGAAATATGAACTGAAAAACAACTTGCTGAACCAAACTGACCACAACTTGGTTAATTTCATCAGAGCCATGACATATCTATCTGCTAACAAAATGAAAGGGAGAAAGGCCTGGGTAATTATTGTGCAAACACTTGAGTCTCTTAAAGACTAGACAGGCAAGTCACTGGCATTCAGTATGAAGATAATATACCTCAGACAGTTAGTGACATCTCAGACAAATAGCCTGGCATGATCCACGTGTCAAAGGGGACCATTATTGTCTGAGGGGACCCTCATTGTCTGAGGGGACCCTTATTGTCCATCTGAGGGGACCTTTATTGTCCATCTGAGGCAACCCTTATTGTCTGAAGGGACCCTTATTGTCCATCTGACGGGAGCCTTATTGTCTGAGGGGAGCCCTATTGTCTGAGGGGAGCCTTATTGTCTGAGGGGACCCTTATTGTCCATCTGAGGGGACCCTTATTGTCTGAGGGGAGCCCTATTGTCTGAGGCGAGCCTTATTGTTTGAGGGGACCCTTATTTTCTGAGGGGAGCCTTATTGTCTGAGGGGAGCCTTATTTTCTGAGGGACGCCTTATTGTCTGAGGGGAGCCTTATTGTCTGAGGGGAGCCTTATTTTCTGAGGGGAGCCTTATTTTCTGAGGGGACTCTTATTGTCTGAGGGAACCCTTATTGTCTGAGGGAACCCTTATTGTCTGAGGGAACCCTTATTGTCTGAGGGGACTCTTATTGTCCATCTGAGGAGACCCTTATTGTCTGAGGGGACCCTTATTGTCCATCTGAGGGAACCCTTATTGTCTGAGGGGACCCTTATTGTCTAAGGTGACCCTTATTGTCTGAGGGACCCTTATTGTCTGAGGGGACCCTTATTGTCTTAGGGGAGCCTTATTTGAGATGACACACTGTCTTAAGAGATGACCTGTAATTTTTTAGACGATCCATTACATCTGAGGTGACCCTACCGTCTGATGTGACCTGTTTTGTGTGAGGTGACACTACCGTCTGATGTGACCTGTTTTGTCTGAGGTGACTTCTACTGTCTTAAATGACCTGTATAGTCTGAGGGAACCCTTATTGTCTGAGGGGACCCTTATTGTCTGAGGGAACCCTTATTGTCTGAGGGGACCCTTATTGTCGATCTGAGGGACCTTTACTGCTCTGACAACAGACAGACAGAAGATATAATTCTGGGTCAAGCCACATTCTTGGCAGTGAAAGTCACAAAACGCCATCAATCAGGCAAGTATAGGTGAGACATGGATGAAAACCTACTAACCAACTTGTCATGGCCTAATCACCAACCAACCTCACTGCAGGAATCAGGAACCTTTGCGTAAGCATAAGTCACCCCACAACACCACCAAGATGATGAAACCTAATTCTTCTTGATTGTCATCTTAACAAACCAAAACATTTTCCTGTTGGCCTGTGCACTGATTGTGTAAGTGATACGTACCACCAATACCTCCCTAACACTAACCCTTTTGTACACAAGCCCAACAGGGGGGGGAATCATGCTGAGTCTAGATACGACATGGCTTTTATTTTTGGCTCATTGACCATGCAGCAGCCTGCTGTTTAAGATAACAGGTCTGAAGTGCATTGATTCAGTCTATTCCTGCAAACCCTGCCTGTCAATTTCTCATTGGACTAAATGAAATTGTACAGTGTAACGCTCCTTGTCTGGAAAGCCGTTTGTTAATACACAGTATGTGTTTTGCTTTTAATTTGCAAAATTTGCATTTCCATGATCATACAGACATGTTTTAACATATACCACTCAACATTTCTTTGGTAAGGATCATACCATTGCCATAAACATGGATGTGAGAAGGTTTTCCCGGAAAAAGAGAAAACGTCTAGGGGGGTCTTGGGGCATGACCCCCCCATGAAATTTTGTTATACATCTGATTGCATTTTAAGCAATTTCCGGCAGTTTGGAAACATTTACACCCAGAAATGTAATAAATCAATGGTAAAAGTCAATAACTCAAATAAACAAAGATGGCGGATGCAGTAAAATTTCGAAGTTAAATCAGTACTTTTTAAAAATCGAGCAAACCTATGATGCTGCTGAAAGCTCTGACAGAAAACAGGAGAATCTGCGGCGGTTGTCCGGTTTTCGATAACATTTTTCGGAGTGTTTTTTTTAAATCTCTGATTATATTTTTACACGGAAGATGAATTTTCCCGAAGACTACTGTTTTAAAAAACGTGATTTTCTGCGTTTCCGCGGAGATTTCACATCCCTGCATAAAGCTGACTAATTTGGTCCTAAAAAAATGTTGAGTAGTTTATCATTCAGAGCTGATGTAGTACTGGTAGATGAATACACAGATGATATAACCTACATTTCCTGGAGTTATGAGGTGCAATGGGGTTTATTGCAAGATTATTGCACCTATATAGCGACGCGTCTGCTAATAAGTGTGTGTGGCTGCTTGTACTAGTCCGGATTAATGTCAATATTATAGTGCTAGCCTACTGATATATCATGCCACAGTTTAACATATATACTTAACTCAGACACAACATACTAACTCCGAGTTGACCAGTCCTTGTTTTAACCCCTTAATGCCAATCGCCAAGCAGGGTAACAACAAGTACCATCTTTTTACATCTTTTGGATGACGAGGACGGGGATTGAACCCCGGACCTTCCACTCTCTGGGTGGACGCTCTACCAATAAACCATGGAGGCGGTCTACATTTGTTGGACATCTGTCCTAGGGCTGGGACGGGTAAATTGGGTACTCGGGTCGGGTGGGTCCTGAGTAGGACACGGGTACCCATAGGACTACCCGGACCCGTGGTTAGTCACGTGATATATTGTTTAATGATAAAAACTCATTGTAGCTCAGTGGTTAGACTACAAGTCACTTATGTTTGCATTTCTTTTCTAACAACACACATATTCCTTTTGACTTGCATATGTTTGAGTTAAGATAACGCTTCGGTCGCTTCCGTGTACGCATGATCTGATCGTTTGATACATGTATCTGAATAGTTTTGGCCAGGGCTGCGGTAAAACACTTCCCAATCAGACATTGTGTTCCCAACTCTTGAGGCCTGCAGTGGGTACCCGGGTAGGGTCATGTAACAGGGGGCCGGGTACCCGGGTAGGGTCAGGTAACAGGGGGCCGGGTACCCGGGTAGGGTCAGGTAACAGGGGGCCAGGTACCCGGGTAGGGTCAGGTAACAGGGGGCCGGGTACCCGGGTAGGGTCAGGTAACAGGGGGCCGGGTACCCAGGTAGGGTCAGGTAACAGGGGGCCGGATACCCGGGTAGGGTCAGGTAACAGGGGGCCGGGTACCCAGGTAGGGTCAGGTAACAGGGGGCCGGATACCCGGGTAGGGTCAGGTAACAGGGGGCCGGGTACCCAGGTAGGGTCAGGTAACAGGGGGTCGGGTACCCGGGTAGGGTCAGGTAACAGGGGGCCGGGTACCAGAATGTTCAGAATGTTCAGAATAATTCTTTTGACAATACATTTTCCAACTTAAATTAATGTTGTCTTTCCCCATATTGTAAAAAATTAAATTAAAACTGCCTCAAACTAACCAGGAGGAATACAGTGAAACTTCGTCAGCTGAAACTCATTTTGCTCAACATTTGGTTTAAGAATATGTAATAGTCCAAGCAGAATCCTGGTTTATCTCAACACTCGTCTTGCCTTGAACTATAGCTAAATCAGCATTTTCTCAATGTGTACAGTTCTGTGGGTTTCACTGCATATACAATTCAGATAAAGACTTTTAATGTTTGTTAGTTAAAGCAGAGTGGAGTTTTTACATGACTTCAGTAATATTTCCGTGATGATGTAGACAGGTCCGTGGTCCCCCATCTTGTGGGGCGTGTATGTTGTACCTACCTCTGCATGTTGTCCTGGAGTGAGCACCTTCCCACACTCCTTACACCTCAAACAGTTGGGGTGCCAGTCTCGCCCCAGAGACGTCTTGCGCTCCGCTGAAACACACAAACAAGTTGCTAGAAAACATGGCCTCTTGCTGAAACACACAAACATGCTGCTGGAAAAGATGGCCTCTTGCTGAAACACAAACATTCTGCTAGAAAACATGGCCTCTTGCTAAAACACACAAACATGCAGCTGGAAAACATGGCCTCTTGCTGAAACACACAAACATGCAGCTGGAAAACATGGCCTCTTGCTAAAACACACAAAAATTCTGCTAGAAAACATGGCCTCTTGCTGAACACACACACATACTCTCAGTATGCTGCTAGATAATATGGCCTCTTGCTGAAACACAAACATGCTGCTAGAAAACACGGCCTCTTGCTGAAACCCACAAACATGGCCTCTTGTTGAAACACAAACATGTGTTGGACGATGACCTGATCCTCATACATCCCTTCCACACAACAAAATAAAAGGATCTGCTTCATCAGCAAGAACTTAAACAGCCTGACAAAGAATGAAGAAGTTGATGGCACCTATGTCCTATGGGTGTAAGAGTATGGGGGTAGTTGAACTTGGCTTGCCTCAGGTGGGAGTAACATCTTAAACTATATCCCTGGCCAGACTTTTCACACAGAATCTTTGGCCTTTGTGAAGGTGATTATAACCATCAAAGTGCTCTGGGGGAGTAACTGAAGGTGATGACATTTAAAGTTTATTTTCTTCACTAACTTGATCACATTCCTCAAACATACCCTCTTCCTTCTGAATATCAGTTTCACAATGTCCTACGAGATAAGGCTGCCATAGCATACGTCAGTCATATGAGAATGGGTACATGTACTTTCAGTTGCTGTTTTAATGTCTGTCTAGTTCATACTCCTAATTACCAAACACAAATAATAAGACAAAGTAGAGACAATTTATGGATAACAACTTCTTTACTTACTGTAAAGTTATGTATATTATGCATAAATTGTCCATACTTTGTCATGCCTATCAAACAAAACAAATTACAAGCCACCCTTCCCCAAATACATGTGTTTCACGTAACATGGACTTAACATAAATGGGTCGGTATATAGGTGTTTTTGGTATTTAATCATCTTTTTAACAATGTTTAACGCAGATGGCTTGTCTAGAACTCATGTTAGCTGCAATGCTTCTCAAAACTATAGGTAACAATAGCTACAGCAACAAATATATCATATTTTTCCAAATGATAAATATGAAAATTAAAAACTGACAATGACCTTAACCCTAACAGTGTCACTTTACTGGTGGTGTATACAATTCAAAAGAATTCAAAAAGAACACCCCATTTTTTCATATGACTACCACAGATGAACTATAGTCACATGACTAAATCAGGTGTTCCTTAACTTCTCTTGAGTAGTGTACATAGAGCTATCTCCAACAAACAACTATAAAAACATGCCACCAAAATGGAAATAATTGTCCCATTGCATAATGCATGTAACTTGTTCAGACACAGTTGCTGTAAATTTAACCAACAGCCTGTGAAGTGAATTGGGTTTTGACTGAAAGCAGAAAGGAAGGCCTTGTGACTTGTTACATCACCAGCCTGAATGATGCATACTTGATAGAAAGCACAACATGATTTGCCCAAAATAGTTCAAAGCCTGAAAGGTCACATTCCTCTTTCACAAAAACCCTCATGGTTGACTGGACGGACAGCAGATCAGATCACACTTGAGACTGTTTGACTTACTACTTATGGTTGTGTTTGTGTGTTGTTTAGTGCCTCAATCAACAATATTCCAGCGATGTGATGGCTGTCTATGAATATGAAATCTGGGACAGGGAATCCTGGGATGTATATTTTGACCAATGTAGCCTCTTGTTTGTTTGTTTGTTTGTTTGTTTGTTTGTTTAACGCTTCACTCAGCAATATTCTAGCTATATGACGGCGGTCTGTAAATAATCGAGCCTGGACCAGACAATCCAGTGATTGACATCATGAGTATCCATCCACGCAATTTTGGATCGATGACATGCATCAACCAAGTCAGCGAGTAGCCTCTTCTGGGTACGATGTCACTGAATCTGACCACCTGATTATCAAGTCGCCTCTTACCACAAGCACAGATTGCTGGGGATCAATTCTAACCTGGCGTATCTGGCTGAAACATCCTCCTAGCCAGTTCTTCCCCTGAACTGGCCTAGACTATTTCTTACCCGGAGATGAACTGGCCTAGGCTATTCTCGACTGGAGAAGAACTCACCTAGGGAGTCTAGGGAGACTAGGGGTCTAAAGAGACTACAGAGTCTATGGAATCTACAGAGCTTAGTTATTCTACGGAAACTAGTCTATGGGGACAGGGGAGACTAGGGAGTCTATGGAGTCTACGGAGCCTATGGAGCCTACGAAGCCAAGGGAGTCTACGGAGCCCAGGGATTCTATGGAATCTATGGAGCCAAGGGACTCTACAGAAACTAGGGAGTCTACGGAGCCAAGGGAGTCTTCAGAGCCTAGAGATTCTATGGAATCTACAGAGCCTAGGGATTCTATGGAAACTAGGGAGTCTAGGGAGTCTAGGAAGACTAGGGAGACTAGGGAGTCTACAGAGTCTACGGAGCCTAGGGATTCTACAGAGTCTACGGAAACTAAGGAGACTAGGGAGTCTATGGAGCCAAAGGTGTCTACGGAGCCTAGGGATTCTATGGAATCTATGGAGCCAAGGGATTCTACAGAAACAAGGGAGTCTAGGGAGACTAGGGAGTCTACGGAGACTAGGGAGACTACCACGTAATGACAGGATTGATAGTATCAATAGTCATGAAACCAATATGCCAATGGAGTATGTTTCCTGATCTCTGTTGGCCATAGCAATCTCATGGATATGACCATCATAAGTGCATGCTAAAGTGTGGGAGTTTCGGCAGTCATAGCCCTATGATTACTTGTGGATCTGGGCCATGATGAAATAATGTTAAGCAAATACTGGACAACATGTACTCATCAGTCAACCTAACACCTCAAGAGGCCTTGAACCTTGTGCCATGAGCAATGACAGTTACTACACGATGCATGCATTATCAGAAAATGACAAATCCCCTCGGCCCCCACAAATTTGAAAGAACAAATCATCTGACTTACTTACTTTAAGTCCATCATATTAATTTGAATTTGTTCATTCACTAAAAATGTCATACATATACTAAAAGAAATTGCCACAACATTAATTTGCATCATTTTGAATTAAGAAAAACATCTAAAAGATCAAAAGTTTATATCAAGGTTCAGTTGTTTAAGAATTACTTTTTTTTTTCTCTTTATTAAATAGTTTCCTATTTCTGACTACGATAAAACTTGGTTTCAAATCAAGCACACACTGAGTCCATAGCAATTGCTTCTCTTTACACCCACACATACTAGGGCTGGGATGGGTAACTCGGGTACCCGGGTCGGGTGGGTACTGAGTAGGACCCGGGTACCCACAGGACTACCCCGACCCGTGGTTAGTCTTGGATATATTGTTTAATGACAAAAATTATCTTGAACTCTATGGTTACACTACAAGTCGCTAATGTTCGCATTTCTTTCTGACTATGCATGCATTCCTTCTGATTTTTTCATATGGTTGAATAAAGATATAGCTTAATTCAACTTCAGTGTATGAATGACCAGATTGTTCAAAACATGTATCTAAATACGTTTTGCCAGGCCTATGCTAAAAATGTTCCCAATCAGACATTTTGAGACATCTCCTGAGACCAACAGTGGGTACCCGGGTAGGGTCGGGTAATAGTGGGGTGGGTACCCGGGTAGTAAATTTGGATTCGTCCCAGCCCTAACACATACTCCCTGCCAGGTAATGTCATAATCCTGCAAACCTCTCACAATGAGCTCTCCCTCTCTGGACAACAAGCAATGCATTGTCCCACACTGAACTCTCCCTCCCCATAAGCCTGTCAGTAATCAATGGTAACCTCAGTCTCCTTGAGAAACAAACACACGAGACACGCCAATCTCTAAGTGTTACAATTGATTGTGACATTATCTCTCCATGCATGGCAGCAAGCAGACAGGTCCTGTAGAACACGGCTGTTGCAAGGTGCTGTCTGACATGGCATTGTAGCAGGACTCACGGCAACCGTTCTTATGGCTGATATTTACCAGAGCAAAACGAGCAGCAGTGTGAATCTTTCACACTAAAATATCACTCTAAAGAGCACTTAGAGCAACAGAACGTACGTTGCAGCCCCAAAATAACAGCAAGTGGTTATCAGATAATGAATGGGTTCGTTTTTATGAGCATATTTTCTAAGAGACTGAAAAGTAATGTCATGTCTTGCTTATTTAATGGTTTACAGGTTGTAGTTGACCAATTATTAGCTGGGGTGGGTTGACACAAAAGTACATTTTTGAAGCTCAATATTATGTTTAGCGTGAACTTAAATAAGTGTGTCACTTTTAAGTCTTGTGAGAAAAGTGTGTCTTTGTGTGTGTCTGTGCATGCCTGTGTATGTCTGTGTGCGTGCATGTGCATTTTCATTGGCATCTGCTTTTTTGTCTGTGTCTCTGAGTGTGAGTGTGTGTGCGTGCATCTGAATGTCTGTCTGTCTGTCTGTCTGTCTGTGTGAGTGTGTGTGTGCATCTGACTTTCTATGTCCCTGTGTGTGTGTGTGTGTGTGTGTGTGTGTGTGTGTGTGTGTGTGTGTGAGAGAGAGAGAGAGAGAGTGGTGTGTGTGTGTGTGTGTGTGTGTGTGTGTGTGTGTGTGTGTGTGTGTGTGAGAGAGAGTGGTGTGTGTGTGTGTGTGTGTGTGTGTGTGTGTGTGTGTGTGTGTGTGTGTGTGTGTGTGTGTGTGTGTGTGTGTGTGTGTGTGTGTGTGTGTGTGTGTGTGTGTGTTACCCATCCTAAATTCTACTATACCATCAGGATTTATTATAGGTACAGTCTCATGACTGTTTCTTACGAGTGTCCATCCCAGTGGACATCGCGAACCTCTAGCTGAGTCCAACATTAATATTTAATCCAAGCTTGCTCATCAGATATTGAACACAAAACTACATTCATATTTCACTTTCTCTTCCTTCATTTGACAATTGACATACATGATCCACATCAATCCATATTTACATTAATGCTAACTTCATCTTTATTGCTTTAATCATTAATCTATTCAGAAAACTGATGGTACTGATTTAGTTACAATGTAAATACTTATTTTCAGATTTTTAAATTAATCATCTGTAGGCCTTGGGGTTAAATACCAGGGTTGTATACTCCCTAAGGAGTTGAGAATGAAATTGGAGTGCACACTGATCTGCTGCCTAAGTCATAACAAAATACTGTTGTGAACATGCTTGTTTTGGCACATTACAAATTCATTGTTGTTGTTGTTATTGTTTAATAACTGAACTACCAGAAGCAAAACTCCACCATTTCTCCTACAGACTGAGACCATCACATATCAGAAGGGGTTGGGGACTGTCATATCCAAAAAACACCCAGCACATCCTTGTGTGACTGAACCTGAAAAAACAGGACTGAAATTTGGTACAAGTATTTCCTCCTCTGCACCTCAAAGCACATCCTTGTAAGTACAGCTGATAGACAAGGGATGTAGGTACTTCCTTTATAGCGTACCACTGTCCCAAGATAGCACACGTGTCGTCTTCTAAGTTAACAAGTCTGGCATCTCCAGGTGGTAATGCAACTTTGGATCTGACCTTTAATGCATAGCTTTGGTGGCATGTTGCTGCCTCAAAAACTGACGACAGTATTGCATGTTTCTTTTTCCATCTCATGTGTTAACTGGAACAATTATCTTCAACATAAACCTATTTCTGATCACCACAGTAACCTATCAAAGGCCAAACAAGAATAAAGGGTAATTTTAGTTTCCTTTTTTAGTCACTTTTACATCACAAAACAGATCACAAAATGTTTCACATTTACAATCCTGCACTGTTTAAGCAAGAAGGAAAATTACAAAACTGATTTTGTTGAAAAAAGATTTATTAGGAAAGACGGCAACAAGAATCTGTCTCTCCACGCCAAAAAGGTGATGCAGTGCATATACATCCAGAAACCAGTCTAGAAACAGGATTCTCTTGATCGGGAACACAGTAACACTTTACTGAATTTTGTTCACACACCAAATGTGTCATGACTAGTAGCGTGTATCAATGAATTAGGATGGGTGGGCTTTTCATAAAACCAAAAACATATTAATTAAACATAGACTATAGAAAATGCAGGCAAAACTGATCTTGCTCCTTTAAAGCATTATTTCATGTTCAATCTTTTGCATATCGAAAAATCTATAACAATTTCCTGAACAATTTTCTTTCCATGTAATTTTATCAATCTTGATTGCTATGTTACTTTAACCTTTTACATATGGAAATTTATCCCCCTAGGCATGCTAAGCATGGACGCCCATCAACTGTGGGTCATGTTGAGCAGCCATAGTGCCCACCGGATCTACATTTTATCCTGCGACAAGTCTCAAAGTGACAATGATGAATGAAAGTGACACCGACACCGAAAATTACATCGGTGTCTGCATGTTTTTACAGAATAAGGGATTTATCCAGGATTCCAAACAAAGTGGAAATTAATCATTATTTTCTTCAATATTGGGACTATTTTTAAGTTCTTATTTTCTAAAATTCAGAGGTACTTTAACATTTTATTTATATATTAATTAAAAACTAGGCCAGAGAGCCTTTTCCTCTTTATCATGTTATTGGTCTCTAAAAATCCATAACAATATTTCTTCCTAAATCATTATGAACTTGGACAGATTTTTAATTCCAATCTGGGAAGTTTTATTGACATTTTCTGTAGACTTGGAGCCAAATTGGAGCCTGTGGATAAACATCGATAAATCACTGAGAGAGTTTGTCCATTATTTTATAATAAAAGAGAGTCTATCCGTTGTTACAATCCCGTAGAGAATGCATTAAGACAAGGTTTTGTGATACACAAACAGGTAGATATTCACGACTGGTTGTAAGCTTAGTGATCTCAGTAATGTTTCCACGCCTGTAGGCAATTATAGCATTGTTTATCTGAACAAGATCAAGACGTGATCAAAAGGGAGTCGGGATGACAGACAACAGACACAGACAACAGACAACAGACACAGACAGCAGACACAGACAGCAGACACTCCCAAGCAACCATCCAAGAGTATATACTTTTTAAACTACATATTTTAAAGTTCATTTTTCATCTTTCTCAAACACTCTCGAAACATCAAAACACAACATGAATCAATCTTTTTTTTAAATAAACAATTTATGTTTCAGTAAATATCAGATAAGCTCATCTGAAAAACAAGTACAAAGGGATCTGGTCCAAATGATACTTACAGCTGAAAGGCAATTAACAAATGATGAAAGAAATTCAAAGATATAGTATTATTAATATTGATATGCTCTAATAGAACTTCCGAGAATTCACAACTGTTTCAATATGAAATTTCTGAGTGATCTCCAGTTGTCATGGCTATGACCAGATGATAGTAACATAGCACAGACTTTTGTTTGAATACATGTGTACCCTTTACATTTCCCTGGTTGCTGCCCTGACAAACATGTAATGCAGGTTGTTATTCTAACTTACAGGAACTCTTCCTGTTCTAAAGAACCTCCACTGTAATTCACACTCAGGTTTGAAATTAGATTGGGAACAATCTGTGTACAAACCACATGGAATATTGATAATTTTAGTACTTGGAGGACTGCTTTTTCTTGGATGTGAGGGGTGGTCGGGTAGCCTAGTGGTTAAAGCGTTCGCTCGTCACGCTGAAGACCCGGGTTTGATTCCCGACATGGGTACATTGTGTGAAGCCCATTTCTGGTGTCCCTTGCCGTGATTTATTGCTGGAATATTGCTAAAAGCAGCGTAAAACCATACTCACACACTCACTCACTTGGGCGTGAGGTGAGGTGAAATTGGGTTTAATGTTGCATCCAAGATTATTGCACTTATATAGCAATGTGTGTGGGGGGCTGCTTGTACTAGTCCGACGGATGCCAATTTATAATGCTAGCACACTGAGATACCATGCCACAGTTTAACATGAATACCCCACTCAGACACAGTATACTGACTCCGAGCCGACCAGTTGTTGTTTTAGCCCCTTAATGTCGAGCGCCAGACAGGGTAACAACAAGTACCATCTTTTAACGTCTTTTGGTATGACGCGGCCGGGGATCAAACTCCAGACCTTCCTCTCTCCGGGCGGAAGCTCTACCTCTAGACCACGGAGACTGGGGGACTACTCTACCCCGAATCTCAAATGGAGACAAGTAGTATGAGTGTACTGAGGGTCTATTCTGTTCTGGGCACCCTACTGGGAGACAAAGAGAATACTTGGCACCCAATTCTGCCAGGAAATCCAAACAGGCAGACAAAGGTCAGAAGATGTTCTGTCTCGACGCCCCATGGGTGAGTGAATGAGTGAATATGGTTTTATGCTGCTTTTAGTAATATTCCAGCAATATCACGGCAGGAGACACCAGAAATGGGCTTCACACATTGTACACATGTCGGGAATTGACATTCCCTCCATAGGGGGTGGTCAGGTAGCCTAGTGGTTAAAGTGTTTACTTGTTGTGCTGAAGATCTGGGTTTAGTTCCTGGATTGAATGAACCCGGATCTTCAGTGCGATAAGTGGCCACTTTAATCACTAGGCTACCTGACCACCCCCCATGGAGGGAATTACAATGAAACTAACATGCTAGGAGGAAACAACTGTTCCAAAGACAACAACAAACATGTCCTTCTGACCTAGGACTAATCTCCCACAGCTGCCTCCATCATCGACACAACCATCCACACAACAAGCATATGTTTAAACTAAAACCAATCTCGAAGCAAAAAGCCACAAGCGTATAATTGTGTTGCGAGCACATATTTAGCATCTAGTATTCCTGCAGACTGCATGATACAAGGCAGGCCATGTTGAGGCCCCTCCAGGATCAATAGCCTCTCACTGCAATAGGCAAACCACACACTCCACATCATTGTCACAAGTGCTGTGGAACTGTCTGTATAAAGGGTATGGCGACAATGTCCCTGTAGCGATCTATGCGATGACAATGACCTACTGGAGATTCATGATGAAATATTGCAACAGCCTTTTGGGTGAAGCTATCTAAATGAGTTTTGTGTGTTTTTTAATTTGTTTTTTTCTGAAATGCAATATCGATGTTACCCTGGAACATTGCCGTTTCTATTTACATCTATCAGTTGATGAGGCTGACCTGGTCTACTCTTTCAATGGATGAAATGAAGGACTTGATTGGAGGATGTAAATGTGAGTCTCATGTGTGTTGTGGGAGACTCCTGCTTTTTCATAAAAAATAATGTTCTCACACGACTGGACATTTTATACTTTCATACAAAAATTTATTTCAAATATGTTCTTATCCCTGCTGCACAGAGCAAGAGAAAACAATGAGAACCTATCTATTTGACTTTCTACTCGGCAAACCCATTTATGGGTCTATACTATTCAAAAGAAGTTGAGGAACACCTGATTCTTTCATATTACAACAGCTAATCTGTCATGTCAGGCCATTCCATGACAAATTAATTGCAATATGAAAGAATTGGGTGTTCTTTCATTTCTTCTGGGAGCAGTGGTGGAAGTAGGGGTGGCCCAGTCGTCCTTGCCACCACAATTCGCTGTGCAGAGTTGCGTCCCTTGGCCATGTCAGAAACCAATGATCGTGAGTTTGAATCCCAGCTTGCCTATATTATGTTTCCAGGTTTGTCAGCACCATACCAGTGCTCGTGGGTTTCATCGAAGTGGTAAACGTGAGTGGTGTGTGTGTGTGTGATAAATAGAAAAACAAAGTAACTATCATGTAAAGAAATACACAAAACAAAATGCCTCCCACTGCATTTCCAATAAAATTTACATTAAAATCAAATAATTAAATTACGTTGGACTAAGTGACATTTATTTAATTACAGAAATCAGAGTCAAGGCATGTGTTAAACAGCACAGGTCTCTTAACAAAGCGCCTCCAGAAACCCGCCATACTTATGGCTTAAGTCTTACTAAAATCCTTGTTATGTAGCTAATAAGCTGCACGCAGGTCACTAAGCCTTGACCTGAGGTCGATGAGGTCTGACATGGGGTCAGACTGTCTGGACCATGAACTGTGACTACATGCTTCATTGTCATCATAACTGCTATTGCACAGTCATCATCACATGTCTATAAATGCCTCACTAAACGTTCCAGTTCTGTCAGAGTACGCCCGTCTTTGAAGCTTGTAGTACATAACACTGCATACCTAGCTGAGTAACTGGGGCCTTGTGTAACCTCACAGTAAATCCTTCAGATTACACGCTTCATAGATCTGCTTGTCAAATTAGCCAGGTTCACACTCACCTAACATATCTTACTAAACGTTACAGTTTTTAAGAAGAATGTGACCCACTTTTCTTTCACCCACTTCACGGTCATACACACACACATTCCTCCATCATGAAGAAACATGGATACAATGTGGAGATCGACGATGACAGTATATGTATCCCAGCTTCCCTGGCAGACATCCTCTTTCATTTGTCATAACTCAATGCCTGACAACTAGACAATTACAGCCGATAACCAGGATCAGTGAGCGAGTGAGTGAGTTGGGTTTAACGCCCTTTTTAACAGTATTCCAGTTATATCGCGGCGTGTCAGCTTAATGTGGGAGGAAAGGCCGAAGTGATGCAGGTCTCAGACAATTACCACTTCAGTGAAACCTACGAGCGCAGGTATGGTGCTGACAAACCTAGAAACATAATCAGGGCAAACCAGGATTCGAACCCACTATCATAGGTTTCTGGCATGCCCAAGGGACGCAATTCTGCACAGTGAATCGCGGTGCCTTAGACAACTGGGCCCCCTGATAATCAATGTATACTGACAAGCAGGATAAGGGAGATTAAATATAACATATTTACAAGTAGTTAAAGTGAAAGTACCAATCCTTCATCACTAGCATACACACACATGTTTCTACACAATGATTTATCAGCTCCTAACAACTGGCCACCTTCAAAAAGAATCTCCAATGCAATGTACTAGTAGACATAGACTTTTTATTCAGGCTTAACTGAAGCCATCGTGACTGCAGTTTGGCACGTATCAATATATAGACTCAATCCCTATACATATAAACTGTTGGCCACTGGGAAGTAATACCATCTCACATCCCTTGGATGTTATTTCACTATCTCGTTACTATAAACCTTGTCACTGTTAAAAAGTACAAGTGGACAAAAAATAGTCCTTTGGTCTATTATTCTACTCTACTGTTGGGGATACTCTTTATCTTTCCATGATACACAACACTCAGTCTCGTAATATGACTCAGGTTGGGTTCATGAATACTTGAATACACTCACATAAACATCGGGGAGGACTCAGTGTTTGATAAGTGTTTTAAGCTGGAAAATAAGCTGTTGGCATTCTGGGGACTTAATATTGGACCTCCTTTGAGTCAATGAGTCAATATGGCTGTATTTTGAAGAAATGGTTTATCTGAGATCAGGGTTATATCATAGGTTTGGCAAATATCTCAGAAAAGGGCATACATATAGATGTCCAAATGGTTCCAAGTGGGTGATAACATGAAAAATTGCTTAATCAAGTTAAGAAATTTGAGGTAACATTTTTAATTTCTGGTTTCTTTACAAAAGTGTAGATTTAGTGACTTGTCAGTGAAATGCCTGATTCAAAGTTACTATGGAAATATATTCTAATTCACATTTAAGAACCTGCCAATTAAAAAAAACAGTTTTTCTTTGTATAGCCATAGTGGACAAACAGAGACTAGAAGCATGCTGTAAGACTGTCATGTCACTTGAGCACAACGTGTCAAAGCCTGCAATCTTCCAGCTGGCCATTTTTGCCAAGGTTTCACTGATGACCATCTGACCCTAAGGTAAATTACCTTATGACAGACATCAGGTGCTGTAAACCACTTATAAGACTTGAACTGCTGATAATGTGGGAGCGGCCTTGAGATCACATCTGTTGAGTGATGTCACTGTTCACAGAGCAGTCCAAAGCCATCTCTCTTGGCTCAAGACTCACATGTAGGGACACTGTAAATCCTGGCCTCCATATACATATGCATCATTATGATGACAAATGTATTGTTTATAAATCTTTTATACTTTTTCTGACACTGCTTACTAACTGTCTGGAAACTTAAATTTGACTGTCGTCACTTTAAAGACACAAAAAGTTTCATTAATGAAAAAGTAATACAGCCATTGAAAATCTATCTGAAAAAATTAAATTTGACTGTCCCCTTCCTAAAGGTAGTAAAAGTTGAGTTATTATTGTAAACTTTACTCAAACATTTCTTATTCTGAAATCTAAAACTTCATGCAATAATATATTGTGAAAAGACCAGCACATTCATGACCGCAAAGTATTTCCTACCAACTAATTCCAGCTGGTTCAATGTTCAACATGTCACTGCACAAATCAGCATGCATGCAGAGTTGTTAGGGAACCACAATGATGTTGTTTTATGAGACTCCAAACCGATACAATCTTCCATCCATTTTTAACGACTGCACAGCAACAAAACAAGCGTTGCTTCTAATACAGCATGCAATAGTTTTTTTTATCAATTATTCACATGGTCAATCAGGCCTAAACTCAGATTGCTATTGCCATGCTGTCATCTGTAGCATTGAATTTGGTATTGATGGGGGCTAGCATGGATTTATGCCTCTAATTTTCAGGAAGATTGTATTCAAGACCAGTAATTTGTGTTAACTCGTCTATTTCCTCATCATTATTTGTTCCAACAAGGAGATCAATCGATGACATATTCCAGAATGACTTCATACACAATGATGCAGCATCCTAATTTCACATGAAACATCTTCTTCAAGAAGCAGCAGATCCATATTATTTTTACATTTGTCATAAATATGCTGTCCAACATCAGGGCATTGTGTACTTAAAGAAGGATGAGGCTCAGGCAAATGGCATTCCCAGCCATATATCATATATCTATTGCTGAATATTGCTGAATGGCGTTAAACAACAAACAAAAGTGTGTTAAACCCTACTCAGTTTCACTCTTGTTAAATATCATTTTAACTGCATCTATGACTATGATACTTGCCTCTCAGTGAGTGAGTGAGTGAGTTGGGTTTAACGGTTTATACAGCATTCCAGTTATATCACAGCTTGTCAGCTTGATGTTGGTGATGCAGGTCACAGACGTTTACCACCCATTAGCATCAGTATGGTGCTGACACAACTAGAAACATAATCAGGGTGAACCAGGATTCAAATTCACAATCCTAGCTAGGCTTCTGGCGTGCCCAAGGGACGCAACTCTGAACAGCGAATTACAGCGCCTTAGACGACTCACATTCAGCAATATTCAAGCTAAATAATGATGGTCTTTTAATAATCAAGTTTGGACAAGACAATCCAGTGATTGACATCAAAACCATCGATCTACACACTTGGGATACGATGACATGCATCAACCAAGTCAGGGAGCCTGACCGCCCGATTCCATTGGTTGCCTCTTACGACAAGCATGGGTTGCTGAAGACCAATTCTATCCTGCCTATGTAGACTTTGTCATCAGGAACTATAAACATGTAGCAGATCTCCCCAGTGCTGTGGACCAGTGCTGACTTCCAGGACCAAGCAGAACAGCCCTTGGTGCCACTACCTCCTGTACATTGGAACACTCTTCCCCAGCAGTCAGGTCCACAGCATCAGCATCAAAATCAGACATCACATCAGCACTAAAATACCAAATTGTTCTGCATAGCTTTTGACAAAACAAATGAATAGTGGACATTTGTATCATTAGATGCTTAACAAATTCAGTATTTGTCAGTATTTACCCTTAATATTAAACACAACTCATCACTCGTGAAACTGCATCATTGATTTCAATTCTGGAGAGAGTTTTCATAGAAATTTCAACTTAAAACTATTTATTTACTTTTCTAAACCTAACCAGTCATGAAGTATTTAATTATTTTATTTTTCATCAAACATTAAACACTTATTTTAATTTTGATTTCAAACAGAACTATTCTTAAAAATATTACTATTATTTCTTTTTTCTCCCATGCAACAGCAAAGTAATCATCAAATACCAGTCACTATATTACTGAAATAATGCTGGTACAACAAATATTAACTCACTCACTCAAATACCACCCCACATGCCAAGCTGTGAAAAAAACGCTGGAAAATAAGATTCACAAACAAACATTCAAATCATATCTTAACATTATCCAACAAATTCTAAATATTTAATCTAAAAAATATTCTTCTGACAGCATTTCCGATACGCCAAATATGAAGTTTATTTGGCATGTTACGCCATGATCACATATGATTTGAACAATCACACACTTGGTTTATCTTGTACAGCCCAGCGCAAACACAACAACTTTCTTCACAAACAGCTGCTGCCTCCAGGCACATGGGCTCGTCAATAGCAACAGTAGCTGCCAGTTTGCACACATTCTGGTCATCACTGGACATGTCAATAACATGGAGTAGCAGGCCTTGGATGGCCTATAGAAATACCTTTTGTTGTGGTCAGAAATTAACAGAGGCATATGAACTGTTTGGAAACCCATTTCGGAGTCTGGTTCAGTATTGTGTCGAGGAAGATTTTCAAATTTAGCCGGATGTCAGTTCATACTTGTGATGTCAACATAACAGTAAATGTTTGGAAAACTGAATACCAGACAACTACGGAACCTAATAATATAGGGTTAGGATTACATTGTTGGAGGAAGTGTGTGACAGTATGCTTTCCTACAATCAAGGCTAAATAAATTATCATGGGCTAGTGAGTGAGTTGGGTTTAAGACCGCTTTCAACAGTATTCCAGTCATATCACAGTGTGTCAGCTTAATGTTGGAGGAAAGCCCTAGATGATTGGATGTTTACCACTAGCACGGGTATGGTGCTAACAAACCTAGAAACATAATCGGAGCGAACTGGGATTCGAACCTACAATCATAGGTTCCTGGCGTCCCCAAGGGATGCAACTCTGCACTGCGGTTCGTGGCACCTTAGATGACTGGGCAACCCATGCCATCTATCATGGACTAGTCAAATGGTGTTGGATACTGTTTAGTCTAGTAGCAATGTTTGTTGCTTAATACTGATTTTATACCATCCATCAAAAAATGTTTCATCTAGCATATTTACATAATAAATTCATGCTTTCCATAATAAATACAACATTGCTGAGCATGTTTTAGACCTGTAAAGACAGCAGCCTGTATATAAACATGCCTAGCCATGACCAGTGGTTGACAGCATGAGTAGCCACCCCATACTGTCCGAGTGTGATCACATACAATCCCAGCCAGCCAGGTTGCGGGTCACACATACCTGTAGACCTTAGCATCCCCCCTCCTCACCCACACACACACATTTTGATAACACTTAGAAACATGCACAATTGAATATCAGTGTATTATCTAATTTTATAATGCATGAATTAGCATAAATTAGCATAAATGAACCATAAAACAATTCATTCCTATTTAATTATAGTGTCATATGATGCTATTTTGTGCCCACACTACCAATACTTCAGTGTTGCTGGGTTTCATTTAATTGGGTGAGTGAGGTGTGTTTAACACCGCTTTTAACAGTATTCCAGTTATATCACGGCGTGTCAGCTTGATGTGGGAGTAAAGCCGGAAGTGATGCAGGCCTCAGACGTTTACCACTTTGGTGAAACCCACGAGCACGGGTATGGTGCTGACAAACCTAGAAACTTAATCGTGGTGAATCAGGATTCGAACACACAATCATAGGTTTCTGGCGTGTCCAGGGGAAGCAACTCTGCACAGCGCATCGCGGCACCTTAGATGACTGGGCCACCCGTGCCCCCTCATTTTATTGGCTTAGACAAACATTTAAGCAATTGTTAAATGTTTCATGTTGATTTCACCTGCCCCCAACCCAACCTTCCGACTGACTTGAATCATAATCAAGCTCAAATTCAGCCCCACTCTCCCCTCCCTCCCAAACTGTCATGTCACACCAGCTCATCATCACTTGTCAACATCACTGGACCCCACACAGGGGGACATATTTCACAAGACTACATTGAACAACAGAAAACAAGTTGCAGCTGAGAGAGTGGCCATGTTCAACAGCTTGAGACATGTCAGAGTTCCTAGAGCACCACTAGCAACTGTAGCATACATGGTGTCTCCTTGGCCAAGTGGCTTTGTTCGAAATATTCAGCAGTGAATGGGCACTCAGCAATATTCCAGGTATATGACGGCGGTCCGTAAATAATTGAGTCTAGACCAGACAATCCAGTGATTAACATCATGAACATCGATCCATGCAATTGGAATATGATGATATGCATCAACCAAGTCAGCTAGCCTGACCACCCGATCCCGTCAGTCGCCTCTTATGTGAGGTGTGGTAAAATGGGGTTTAACGTCTCTTCCAAGATTATTGCACTTATATAGCGTGCATGTGTGTGTTGCGGCTTGTACTAGTCCGGACTGATGCCGATTTATAGTGCTAGCACACTGAGATACCATGCAGCAGTTTAACATGAATACCCCACTCAGACACAGTATACTGACTCCGAGCCGACTAGTCCTTGTTTTAGCCCCTTAATGCCGAGCGCCAGACAGAGTAACAACAAGTACCATCTTTTAACATCTTTTGGTATGACGCGGCCGGGGATCAAACCCTGGGCGGACGCTCCACCATTAGACCATGGAGGCGGTCTCGCCTCTTACGACAAGCATAGGAAGATATGTGATGTGACTGTTAACCTTCTAGCACCTCACAGACTGCTTTGGTTGTATACTCCCCAGGGAGCTGAGAATG
This sequence comes from Haliotis cracherodii, assembly GCF_022045235.1. Taxonomy (NCBI): domain Eukaryota; kingdom Metazoa; phylum Mollusca; class Gastropoda; order Lepetellida; family Haliotidae; genus Haliotis; species Haliotis cracherodii. The sequence goes on from NW_027266275.1 coordinate 15,454,489, forward strand.
AAAATCAGGAGTGCACAATGATCCAGTGACTGGGGTAATAATAACATCTATCATGGCCTCAGCTCATTTGAACAGTTTTAGATTGGAAAGGGCACGATACAAATTCATAATATAAATAATACATAGCGAGAGAACAGTTTTATAAAGAGCATGCCTTCTCTCTGCGTGCAAAATACTACATCATACTACATCATACTTCTGCTTCATCATCCTCCCAGGTCTGACACTTATCTGACTTCTTACAACTTCCAGGTTATGAGTAGTGAGTGAGGGAGTGAGTGAGGGGATCTCATAATGTGACAGCCATGATGAACAATAAATCACAAACCTAATGGTCGATAGAGTGAGCATCTATATATGCCATCACGGTAAGTCAGGGTGTGATAATTCAATTCTCAGTCAGTTTACCATTTACATTAACATGATAGGGAGGTCAATAGCCAGTAGTCAGTTAGACAGAGGGCCTTTAGTTGGCAGTGAATAATTATTTTATTATGTACACAACATAAAAGTATTTTGAAATGTTACTTGCACATTAGTGTTTATTGTAAAATGAACGGAAGTGTGATTGTGCATTGTTACTGGTGATTAAATCGGATTCAAAGCCTGGAAAAGTTCATGACTATTCATGAACATTTTTCTTGATCACAAAATTGAAAAGTGGGTCATTCGGCTTGGTGAAATTGATACCATTTTAATCAAATATTAAGTTTGATCAATATCTATCAGAACAATTTTGATTTGTTTTTTCCCACAGTCTGCTAACCAGCGAATTCAATTATCACAGAAGCATTACAGATTTTTAGCATCTGACATCATCCATAATGGGCATTGTATCCTTACGTCATGGCATTCCAGGTGACGTCATGGCAGTCCAGGTGATGTCATGGCAGTCCAGGCGACGTCATGGCAGTCCAGGCGACGTCATGGCAGTCCAGGCGATGTCATGGCATTCCAGGCGATGTCATGGCATTCCAGGTGACGTCATGGCATTCCAGGTGATGTCATGGCATTCCAGGCGACGTCATGGCATTCCAGGCGACGTCATGGCAGTCCAGGTGACGTCATGGCATTCCAGGCGATGTCATGGCAGTCCAGGTGACGTCATGGCAGTCCAGGCGACGTCATGGCATTCCAGGCGACATCATGGCATTCCAGGTGACGTCATGGCAGTCCAGGTGACGTCATGGCATTCCAGGTGACGTCATGGCAGTCCAGGTGACGTCATGGCATTCCAGGTGACGTCATGGCATTCCAGGTGATGTCATGGCAGTCCAGGCGAAGTCATGGCATTAGCAAGGGACAGTTCATGTGGAGAGAGATTACTTAAGAAAATGATTGATAACTTTTTTATATTTTATAATGTTGATAAACGTTACACGTTTTCTGAAATTGTGTACTTGACACCCGGAAATTTCATTAGGAACAGACAGCGTTATGACCAAGAATGAAGCTTGTAGTTGTATAGCAAATTCTGTGTCATGACTTGGTCCTTCCTTACATCATAGTAACTTCCTTAAGGGAAATAGCACATTCTCTCCACATAACTCCAAATCACATTACATCTGTCTGGGTGACATTATCCTCCATTCCAGATTTCTGCCTACACCTGGGAGAACTTAACCCAGGCATATACACCACCACAGCGAGTTGAACCAGTGGATTAATCCATCTCACAAACAACAGCATTAGCCTGGTTCAATGACAGGTTAAAAGGCTGGTGTTGACACTTCTCTCACCTGCTGACAATATACAAAGCTCCTTGCGCTGACAACAATGGAACATATAATCAATATCATATGGATAATTCTGATGCACTGCAGAGGAGTTTTGAATAGATGTACTGTTCAAGGTCAAGGTGGAAAAGAAACATTAAACGCTTTTAATGTTACTTCTAACAAAAATTATTCTTCAGCATCCCATGCTTGTTGTAGATGTGCGGCCAGGCTCACTGACTAGGTTGATGCATGTCATCATATCTCAGTTGTGTAGACTGATGCTCAATCAATGTTGTCAATCATTGGATTGTCTGGTCCAGACTCGATTATTTACAGACTGGGCACATGTCTGTAATATTGCTGAATGCGGCATTAAAACAACGAACAAAAAAAACTTCCAAAAACGTGATTGGAAAATATATAGAAAATAATTGGCAATGGATGCAATATGAATAATTAATGAGTGAGTGAGTGAAAAAGGTTTTACGCTGCTATTAGCATTATCACAGTGGAGGGCTTCACATGTTGTCCAGTTGTGAGGTGCCAACCTCTGGCAGTGAGTGAGTATTTGAACTTAATAATCTATAAAATGATATTTAACAAGAGTAAAAAATACTGGTGCAGAGATGGGTTTGACACACTTTTGTTTGTTTGTTTGTTTGTTTGTTGTTCAATGCCACTCAGAATTATTCCGGATATATGATGACGGTCTATTAATAATCAAGTCTGGACCAGACCAGAAAAACGCGTCAATATTTGATATGTAACCGTACATGACAGTCAGTAGTAACTTCAGTTATATCAATGTCAGATTAATCCTGAAAGCTGCACTAATAACTTCAGTTATCTCAGTGTCAGCTTAATGCTGAGAGTGATACACATCAAGGATGTTTACAAATTTGAAGACACCCATGAGCATGAATACTTGGCATACCAAAGATCAAAATTATGGTATTCAAACCCCTGACTAGCAGATCCTGGCACCAAAATTGGATGCAACTCTGTACAGCTAATTGTCACACCTTGAACCAACTGGCCACCTGTGCTCCTCATGAGTGAGTGAGTGAGTTTGATCAAATGCAGGGGATCCAGCTACGGCATGTCAGCTTCAGTGAGTGAGTGAGTGAGTGAGTGAGTGAGTGAGTGGGTGGGTGGGTGGGTGGGTGGGTGAATGAGTGAGTGAGTGAGTGGGTGGGTGGGTGGGTGAGTGAGTGAGTGAGTGAGTGAGTGTGGGGTTTTATGTCATGTTTAGCAATATTCCAGCAATATCACAGCAGGGGACACCAGAAATGGGCTTCATACATTGTACCAATGTGGGAATTCGAACTCAGGCCTTTGGCAGTGACACACAAATGCTTTAACCACTAGGCTACCCCACCGCTTGATGTGGGAGGAAAGCTGATTGATGAAGCTGACACCAGCGCACACGAGGCTAAGCTAACCATATTCTGTTGAGAGATAGGACCAACCATAGCACTACCAAGGAAAGTTTGTCAATTTACAGTGTCACTGTGATCAATACATTACGCATAATATTGCACAAGTGTGAAAATGATCAATTGTGCATTGCAAAGTGCTGACTAATGCAGAGTGATGTCGAAAGATGCCAATACCTCGGTTAACACTCTCAAAGTGACTCATGTTTTCAAACTTACGATATCATAGTTGTATGTGAAGAAGTTTATGACTCAGTAATAACCATGCGTACTAGGCATACACAATAATGAAACAGTCATGGTCACACCCTGCATCACACCTTGCGCCACACCCTATGTTAGTTCATTTTATATCATTACACCCAATACCCTTCTCATAAAGTATTGATTTCATCTTTGAAATTGAAATCGAAAGTACTCCACACAAAGTGTTAACGTAGACTTACCTTGCATGTCGAGTGCACATGCAAGTTTGGGCACTAACACGTAGATGATTGCTAATGATTTCTCACAGGATTATTTTTTAATGAGCAAAGGTGAACTTTCACAAACTTAATTGAATTATGGTGTGTCGATACTTATATTGATACATCCTGATATTCAATATCCATTGCCTATATATTTGTTTATTATGGCACTCATTTTTTATAATTTGGTGGCAGATTTATTTCACAAATGATCATTTCAATAGAAAATGTGTTTTTAAAAGTGATTTGTGTTTAGTTGTCACGCAAATATAGGAAAATGAAATGAAACGAATCAGGAGTTAAGTCCCTTCCCATACAAACCAATCCTGAAACTTATTTCACAACTAAAACTAACAGACATGGCAAAAGGAAGAAGATCACTTTAACCTTTATAATTTTGCAAAGGATTGGGCTGGCATATACATATAAAGTGATTAAACACAAACATGTCATACATGTTACCAGTGAGGCTCATTGCATGTTATATTCTTTTATCATTATTAGAAGTACCATTACATACAGGATGCTATTCCTTGGATACTACAAAACACAGTCCTTGATCACGTGCAGGATGCTATTCCTTGGATAGTACAAAACATAGTCCTTGACAACATACAGGATGCTATTCCTCGGATACTACAAAACACAGTCCTTGATAACGTACTGGATGCTATTCCTTGAATACTACAAAACATAGTCCTTGATAACGTACAGGATGCTATTCCTTGAATACTACAAAACATAGTCCTTGATAACGTACTGGATGCTATTCCTCAGATACTACAAAACATAGTCCTAGATAATGTACATGATGCTATTCCTCGGATACTGCAAAACATAGTCCTTGATAATGTACATGATGCTATTCCTCAGATACTACAAAACATAGACCTTGATAATGTACATGATGCTATTCCTCGGATACTACAAAACATAGACCTTGATGATGTACAGGATGCTATTCCTCGGATACTACAAAACATAGACCTTGATAACATACAGGATGCTATTCCTCAGATACTACAAAACATAGTCCTAGATAATGTACATGATGCTATTCCTTGGATACTACAAAACACAGTCCTTGATAACGTACAGGATGCTATTCCTTGAATACTACAAAACATAGTCCTTGATAACGTACAGGATGCTATTCCTTGAATACTACAAAACATAGTCCTTGATAACGTACTGGATGCTATTCCTCAGATACTACAAAACATAGTCCTAGATAATGTACATGATGCTATTCCTCGGATACTACAAAACATAGACCTTGATAATGTACATGATGCTATTCCTCGGATACTACAAAACATAGACCTTGATGATGTACAGGATGCTATTCCTCGGATACTACAAAACATAGACCTTGATAACATACAGGATGCTATTCCTCGGATACTACAAAACATAGTCCTTGATATAACACAATCCCATGTGGACTGTTTGTGTTTCTAAGTTAATATAAATAAAGTTAAATTGAAATATAATTATTCTATATGCAAGAGTGTCTTCACGTCATAAATAATAATCAAATAGAGATTTCAAGGTACTATGTATTTCTCGAATTTTAATTTAACATGACGCGACATTTCTGTACTGTACAATCCTTCAAATAAACAACATAAAGTCACATCCTGAATATCCAACAAGGCGGGATCCAAGCAATAGCTTTCTTATTGTACCAGCACTGTAAAAAATCCCTCGTCCATGAAGTATATTTCATCATAAAACAGCACCAGATGCATAGATCATTAAAGTCACACCCAAACAGGTTTCATGTGACATCTTCACATAAAGTCAACATGCCTCGCTTTTATCGCTGTGATCTCCAGCGACATGATCAACCTTTTATCTGTGTTCTACATCAGTCTGTAGATCATGTGACATCCTGGTGTGGCGCAGTCTTCAGCCTGGTCACCACACAACACCATGCAACATGGAGGACAATCAAATTCCTCTGAAAACTTTAAATGTTCCTGATGTCACGCTTCTTTGAGAGCCCACACCTTTGTTTTATGTGTATTGTGAGCACGTTTAGGATATTAAAATATATGTGTTCATCAATTTATGTAGAATAACTTGTCATAAATACAAGGTATATTTCTTCAATATCAGCAAAATCACATTATAAAATATTGATAAATACAATGATAGAGAAATATGAAGGTTTACATTCAAAATGGTTCGGTACTATTGACTGTCCAACAGAAGTCAGTATTAGTTGTTTTGAGGAAAGTAGAACAAAGTTTTATTAAATCAAACGAAGCAAAAACAACCTTCACTATATTTTATCCCTACGTTACCCAAAACAAACCATTTCGCCTAAAATCATAATTCCACAATCCACACCTCTTGCAAAGATACAACATCCTAACGTTCTAATCAAGCAACAAAATTTACCAACAGAAAAGAAACTGACAATATGCACAAGGTTGTATTTACAACAGCTGACCTACCCTAGTTTGTTAAAGCTTACTAGTGTTTACCAGCCAGGGTTGAATAACTACACAAGCCTTGAACCGATCACGCTCAGTGCAGCAGCAGCAGCAGCAATACATCAGTGGACATCCACAAGGTGGGAGTATGTCTGGATGTTGTTTCTGCTGAACCTGTTTGGACTCTCTGTTTCTTAATTAGTTATATTTGTCTGTCAAATCTCGCAGGCCGACTTGAATACTTTCTAAAGAGAATGAGCGTTTGTTGGATAGCTTCAACATATATTTTGGCGGAGACAAATCTTTGTATTGATGAAGACGGTTTAAATTTGATGAGATTAAAATAAGTTCAGTCATCACTAGTCATAGTGTTATTCATTCACTTCCAAAAAAATAAACTAACTGTGCAACTAGATTGAATTTTTAAGTTCAATAATATCCCTCAATGTCCATTCACAGACCTGTTTTGGTATTTCTTGGTAGAAGAGCCCCACTGTGTCGCATGTTTGTCGCAAGAGCTGACATACCTAAAGATGTAGCGGTTTTAGGGACGAGTCCAAATTTTCTACCCGGGTACCAGCTGTAGGTCTCAAGTGATGGGTACAAAATGTCCACTTGGGAATAGTTAGATCGTAGCTATGGCAAAATGTGTTTAGATGCACGTATAAAACGATCTGTTCATGCATACACTGAAGTTAATTTGACATTATTCAAACATAAAAAATTTGGAAGGAATGCGTGACTTTAGTGACATTAGTGACTTGTAGTGTAACCATGGAGTTCCATGGAGTTCATTATACAATATTTCACTTCTAACTAACTAACTAACTAACTAACACTTCCCAGCCCGAAACAGTTTCTATATGTACCATGTCACAGCAACTTAATAATGTCCATCGTGGGGACGGGTCGCCCAGTCGTCTAAGGCGCTGCGATTCGCTGTGCAGAGTTGCGTCCCTTGGGCACACCAGAAACCTATGATTGTGGGTTCGAATCCCAGATGGCCCTGATTGTTTCTAGGTTTGTCAGCACCATACCCGTCCTCGTGGGTTTCACCGAAGTGGTAAATGTCTGAGACCTACATCACTTCAGGCTTTCCTCCCACATTAAGCTGGCACGCCGTAATATAACTGTAATACTGTTAAAAGCGATGTTACACCCAACTCCAATAATAATGTCCATCTATTCTCTGGGGAAAAGGCTCAACACTGTTTCCGTATCTACATATATACATCAAACAACACGACTCTGTATGTGCGAACATCTGGAAAAATGTACCATGACTCGTATACTAATGTTTCAGCAGATAAAAGATATTTTCTCTGTGAGATCAATATAAAAAAATACATGGAATTTCTGGATATTTCAAATAAAGAAGGAATGGTGCTTAACACATTTCCAGGTGAACATATTTTTACTTTGATAAGTTTTTCAAAGTTGTTACAGTTTCTTTAAAGCAAATTGTGCATCTGTAACACATGAGACGTCACAAATGTGTTTATTTTGATGAAACCATGATCGTTTGTTATTAATGACGCACGTAGCAATAATCCAGATATAAGACAGACATTGGTAATCGAGTCTGGACCTGACAATCCAGTGATTGTCATCATGAGCATCAATCTGCACAATTTGGACAAATAACATACCACCAAGTCAGCAAGTCTGACCAATGAGTACTTGTTTAATACAGCACACAATAACATTGTTATTCCCATAAAAAAATGTGCCAGTCCAACAACCAAGTCAGCAAGTCTGACCAATGCTTACTTGTTTAATACAGCACACAATAACATTGTTATTCCCATAAAAAAATGTGTCAGTCCAACAACCAAGTCAGCAAGTCTGACCAATGCTTACTTGTTTAATACAGCACACAATAACATTGTTATTCCCATAAAAAAATGTGTCAGTCCTACAAAAAGTGTTTCCTTAAAAAAAGACTTTCTCTTCATTGTTGTCGGCCATAATCACAACCCTGGACTGTATCAGCCAGGTCAGCATTGCACAACATGTTCCCATCAGCAGGGTAACTACTATGCACCATGAGACTGACAGTCGTGAGAAACATCCATTTCCTGTCACTAGGATAACCATGTCTGATACAGCCTCTCAGCCTGGGTGTTTACCCTGGTAGATATGACGTGATGACGACAGCAAGGATGGGAACTCTCTCACCAAGATAAAGGTCATCTATCATTATGTTGACACTGTGCCACTTCAGCGGCCGGTATTGACATGGCTAGTCACATGTAACAAGCAGTACCAACAAAAACTCACTGATAGTTTTAGGTGTCACCTGGAGAAAATGTCTTGACTTCAGGACTGATCATTTTGGGACCTGGGTACTTGATCAATGGTATTTTTAATGAAACACAAAGGCAAAAGTAACTCATGTGTTCGTATTTTTTATATTTTAGAGTGAGTGAGTGAGAATGATTTCAGGCCACATTTAGCAACATTCCAACAATATCACGGCAGGCGACACCAGAAATGGGCTTCACGTATTGTGCCCATGTGGGGAATCGAACTCAGGCCTTCAGCGTGACAAGTGAACGGTTTAACCACTCTGTTATCTGACTGCTACTTATACTTCAAAAGCACATTCACAAAACTCTTCTCTATTGCTTTAAAGATTACTCCGTAAGACAAAAAACAAATATATGTTTCTGGTTGCCATACCAACCCTAATCTTGAGCCCCGACCACAAACCTTGTTTCCTATTTTTCACGACTTGCACCATAGCATATATCACCATCCCTGTAAGCATAATTTTCCGATTCTGCCACTATCGTAAATTGGTTGCATTTCACTGTAAATCGCGGAAAGACTTTTAAATTGAAATTTAAACAAATTTAAACCCAGCTCACCAACTTTAGTGCTCATTTAAAGTGAAATATGTGGTTATTAATGTTCCCCTCAAGAGATTTGAAAGGGTTCAGAAAGTCTTATGTGTGACCTTATGTTTTCCCATACTCTCCTCTATCTTGAGAAGTAGTTCATTGTTGTGTTCTCAGTTAGACTTCCAGGCTGTGAACCATGGTGCCCAGATCAACATCATTACCAAAAAATATTAATTATAATTTTATAATGACCACAATTATTTTGCCATGGAGTATATACGAGGGGCGTTCAATATGTTTTGCAACTTCAATATAAGACCAAGTCGCAGAATATCTTTTGCACTTTTATTATTCAATATAATCTCCATTCACCTCAATACACCTATTCCATTTGTCCTTCAAGCTTTTAATACCACTTTTATAGAAATCCGCAGATTGACCCTCTAAGCATGCCTCTGTGGCAGCCTTTATGTCCTCGTCATCCTGGAAGCGTCTTACACGCAGGGAAGATTTCATTTGCCAGAACAGGAAATAGTCACTGGGGTCTTAGTCTGGGTTGTAGGGTGGGTGATTTAACTGTACATGATTAATAAGTTTGGTTTAACACTACTTTGTACAGTATGTCTGTATTATCAAGTCGTACACCCCTCTTTTATATAAATAAGTATAAAATCATTGCAACCCCCAACACTTCAGCATGATTATTCAATCAGACCTTTAAGCCATATGTGTAAATAAGTGTGTATCAATTTAGGGATTAAATTATTGACCATGAGGGATATCTCTGTTTTATTTTTCAATGTTATTACAGAAGTATAAAAAGTTTTAAAGTCATTGATTGTCATTCAGGTTAAGGATTTCATGTGCAATGTATACATATATATTCAAATCAGTTTCAATTCCACATATGTATGTTTTGTACTTAGTAATCAGTTAGCATTATCCTTTTCATTATAAATACATTATGAATTAATATTTCCATAAACAGGAAAAAGAAAGAACCTGCTTCTGTTCACATGTTAATGTCCTATCATGACCCAGTTTATCATCAATGATCATAATAAATATTAACCACCCAGTAAATATACAACTGGCAGAATTTCTACACCAATCCCACTGAGTTTTATTTAGTTATTTAGTTATTTAGTTTACATCATATCTCCATACCACACAGGGGCATGCTCCCTTGATTTCATTCTCATCTCCCTGGGAAGTATACAACTCAAGCTGCGTGTGAGGCACTAGAAGTAAATTGCAGGTTGTAAAAAAATATACTTCTTGATTTGCATTTAGCTGAATACACTTCTAAAAACAATAGCCAGAACATAAAAATGAAACTCATCTTACACTTTCATAAAAATTAACATTTCCATAATTACATATTCAGACCAAGAAAATCAATTATTCAGCCCACCATTATTCCAAATGACATTACCAAGTCTCAGGTTCTCATCTGACCATGAAAACACTATTACCATCCAGAGTTGCTGCACTTGTGTCTCAGCTGATGGAAACAACATTTCTTTGAGTGACATTTAAATGTATCACCATAACACACTTTCTAAAAATAATCTTATGAATTTTACATAAGTTTTGATGCTGTACAAAGCAGAAAAGGGCGTGAGTATCTTAATGTGACTAGGCCTTCTATTCATTATTTTAATGGCAGCTTGTATTTGGATGCAAAAAATACTGAATGGAAACATGTCAAGGAAACTTATTCAGGGGTAGTGACCCAAGTGTCACGACTCGACTCGCACTGAAACGAGACAAGCATTGTGTACATATGTTTTCAAGCACATACCTTGCTTCTTTGAAAACGACCTACCCATTGGGTTAACACACAATTTATAGCCACGAGTACATCCTTAAGTACACAAAGTGTATGAGAGTGAACTGGACAGACATTTACATGTGATAACATATTATAGTCATATCTTTCACTGGAAACTGATACTAGTGTAGCCATATATGATTGCATACCAAGAGTTCGAAGTTGACATGATAGCAACGAAACAATACCCATCTAATCAGTGTGGTAATTAACTGTTACGCTGACGCTGGTTCAAAATGGTGTTTGATTGACAAGCTTGTTTAAACAACTTGTGTGGCAGGTACTGCAGAAGGCATTATGTATGCTGCACGTAAAGTTATGGACTACTGAATATAGGTCAAGACGAGCATTTTCAAATGACAACAACCACCACAGTCATTAAACAAACAGAAGGTCCAGTTTCATCTCGCTGCCCTTAAACGACGTCCTCCCAGTTCAGTGCTGTCCCAGGAGATTTGATATATAATCAATAAACACGCAATAAATCTACCGAAACATGATCAGGATGAGACAATACACTCCACCATGTACTATACGGGGTTGAAGACAGTCCACATGTTGCCGGGATAAACATGACATGTACTGAAACATATACCAACTACTAGAGCATGTCGATCGCACCGCTCATAATATCAGCTGTTCGTGTATGGTTGATTTATCACTTGATTATTGCCCGTGGTCATGCCATGCGGAACGACAGTAAGCTTCCGATTGCGAAACATGGAACACCCTTTGATCGTATATATCATATAATCAACACCAATTGAACTCATACATCACATAACTACGCAGGTTGACATATATTAATTACAGGTAAGTAATGCACGTGCAACAGCTGTTCCACACAGGTTAAACCGGCGACAGCAACAGCCCCCATTCAACAGTTGTTCGGAAGCTATGCAATGGACGTTGAAAGTTGACACAATATACAGTCACTGGGTTTAATATACTTCAAACATAAACACTACGACCCACGATGATAAACAATCATAAATATACATACAAACATGAAAATCACCAAATGTAAATAAGCGTTAAAACACTTACCAAAGTACACGGGGCGCCCGCAATTCCCGCATACGTTGCTTTGCATGTCTGGGGTGGGTGAACTGCGCCCTGCCCCCAGATTGACTGTTAGAGCCGAGCCGAAACACGGCCCAGTTGATAATAATATAACACAAACAATTCACTGAAGCGTTGTAGGTGTGTATAGTTACTCTTCGCCCATGACACCGCTACGGCATAGTTCCGAAGGCTGTGACACCGCGTACATCCACTGAGTGATTCTGGCTGAAAATGCGTTCAATTATTAATGCTTTTACGCGTTGTGGTTTTTCAGACGAAAGTGTGCCGTTGATCCTCTACATTTCCATGCGATCTCACTGAAAAAACTCAAACCACGGTAGCAAAGAGTAATCGGGGTGATCCATCTACCAAAGACAATAGGTAAGGCAAGTTCGCACAGGACAGCAACGGACGAGTCCATTCACTACAGGAATCTTCTGCGAACACAGACATACGCAAGATCGATAAACGCTCAATATATGTGATTGAGAGCTAGGCGTTTGAAATGCTATTTTCTGAACACTTTCGCATTCCTCAATTTCCTGTCCAAGTATGGACCTGCCTGTGAGAACATGTCACCAGCGCGTCAACTGGACACTGGCTATTTGTAGGCGTGACCCTGGCGGACATGCCGTGCACACGGTGAGCATTCCCAGGTTAAATACATTAGGGTCTTCATCCATGAACTTTTACTTCCTTCCATGACGGTGTTCGGGAAAGGTTAATGGAAGTTCGAGACATAATCACCGTTTTAAAAAAATTAAAGGTCACGTGAAAATAATACGCGCATGTATATCAATGTACTTACTTTTTATATCAAACGTTAAATATATACACGCAACAGCTAATCAACCACCTGTCTGACGAAACGGTCTAACTTAGCTTAATTATTTCCATGTGAGTCATGACATGAAATGCAGCTCGCAAGGAAGCACAACTGAAATTGCACCACAGAAACAGAAACTGGGCTGGTTGGGTAGCCTTGTGGTTATTTAAAGTGTTAGCTGGTCACGCCGAAGACCCTAGTTCGATTCCCCACATGGGTACAATGTGTGAAGCCCATTTCTGGTGTTCTAAAGCGTTCGCTCGTCACGCCGAAGACCCGGGTTCGATTCCCGACATGGGTACAATGCGTGAAGCCCATTTCTGGAGTTTTCACGCCGTGATATTGCTGGAATATTGCTAAAAGCGGTTTAAAACAATACCCACTCACTCAAACAGAAACTGTTTTGCCAGTTTTACACAGGTTTACCAGTCACTGGTCACCTTTTCTGACCCCTTCCGTGTTCGAACCTGTAGAATAGCTGTCATACGCAATACTTGAATACACGATCCTGATGAGTGAGTGAGTATGGTTTTACGCCGCTTTTCCAATATTCCAGCAATATCACGGCGGGGAACACTAGAATTGGGCTTCACACACTGTACCCATGTCGGGAATCGAACCCGGGCCTTTGGGTGACGCGTGACGCTTGAACCACTAGGCTACCCCACCGCCCCGCTGATCAAGGTAAATGTCATGGGTAGCCAAACGTGATATTTAAACATGTGATGATGTCGCGTGTTGCCAATATGCAACCCCCTTCTCCCTCCTCCGAGGGGCGGTCGGGTAGCCTGGTGGTTAAAGCGTTCGCTCGTCACGCCGAAGACCCGGGTTCGATTCCCGACATGGGTACAATGTGTGAAGCCCATTTCTGGTGTTCCCCGCCGTGATATTGCTGGAATATAGCTAAAAGCGGCGTAAAACCATACTCACTCACTCTCCCTCCTCCGATACCATCCCACCTTATCGATCTTCTCGATATAATGTTGTTATGGCAATCGCGTGCCGTTTGGTGGTATTGGTGGCATATTATGTATCGGTGAATAACTGAATGTTGTTTGATGCCGCTGTTAGCAACATTCCAGCCATATATTGCCGTATATAACCGAGTCTGGACCAGGCAAACCAGTGGCGGAAAGTATGAGCAAAGGCCATCGCCGTCGGGACACGATGGCACGCAGTCGGCCAAGTTACCGATCCATTTTAGCAGCCTCATAACGTCGTGCATAAGGCACTGGGAGTCATTTCTGTCGGAAATTCACAAGGGTGTGCTTCTGTGTGAAGTGTTACATGAAGCTCGGCTGTGTTGGGCGATGGCTGTGTGTGAAGTGTTACATGTAGCTCGGCTGTGTTGGGCGACGGCTGTGTGTGAAGTGTTACATGTAGATCGGCTGTGCTGGGCGACGGTTGTGTGTGAAGTGTTACATGTAGATCGGCTGTGTTGGGCGACGGTTGTGTGTGAAGTGTTACATGTAGCTCGGCTGTGTTGGGCGACGGTTGTGTGTGAAGTGTTACATGTAGCTCGGCTGTGTTGGGCGACGGTTGTGTGTGAAGTGTTACATGTAGCTCGGCTGTGTTGGGCGACGGTTGTGTGTGAAGTGTTACATGTGTTGGGGTAGCCAAATGGTTAAAACGTTCGCTCGTCAAGCCGAGACCCGGGTCCCTATTCCCCACATGGGTACAGTGTGTGAAGCCCCCGCTGTGAAATTGCTAGAATATTGCTAAAAGCGGCGTAAAACCATACTCACTCACTCTGCGAACTTCCAACTGTCAATTATCTCCCAGAACATAATTTGTGTTATCTTACCCCTATGTCACAATGTTGTGATCTGATTACTTTACGTGATTTTGCTAAACTACTTTCTAGTCATGCGGAGAACTCATAAACCGATCACGAACCCGTACATTAACATCAATGGCTTGACCTTCGTCGCAGAAATGTATACACAGCATTTGAAGTACCCTGTTATTATTTAACTCAGGAAATTCTTATTAATGGCATATTACTGAAATGCAGGGTGAATTTGATACCACGGAAGACAATACAATTCTCAGTGAAGCCTTTTGGAACGATGGGTTTGCATGTTCGAAGTCTGAAAAGTGTCATGGAACACGATGATAACGCATATCGTTCTGTGATGAATTATAAGGCAAACTCAACATTCCTCTGTCTCAGAACATCATTATAAATAAACACACTACAAATGGTACATCATTTGTCAAAGTATATCAAATAACTTTAGTTGACCTTAAACGAAATAGTATAGCTGTTCGGTATTGTATATACGTGGCACTGTTTATAGTATTGGCACTATTTACGTTCGCGCTCTTTAGCAACCGGAATTTCAGAACATTTACTGCATTGTCCGCATTGGTGATGGCTTACTTTATTTGATTTGTGACAGAGCTACTCTCAGAAGAAAATGGATTTTTTGCAGGTGTTAACAAATATCCATTATTTCGAAACTCCTTTGTGGCGTGTTTTTACGATCTGAATATTTGAGTAACCCATTTTGATTTGTTCAAACAGAAAGAAAACGTCTAAAAGTACCACAGCATGCAATGCGATCATCGATTAAGTTTACTAAACCTAATATACACTACGGGTTGTGCGAATGCTTTTATCTCATTTATAAGGGACTCTGACAGTGAATCGTGTTTCTTAGACATTCCTCCACATGAAAACAATTACCGATCACAGCGGTATAGCGAGGGGGATTGTTAACAGGTACCCTACCTACAGCGAAGGACAGGACAAACTCGATATACCGTATATCGATCCCTGGAGCTTCCACGGTGCTACATCGACTACAGAAGTAGAGAGAGAGGTGTTTGTATGAGGAGGAGGCCCATCTATCAGCCTCGACCCGAGAACAAGCAATTATACTAGTGTGATCCGCATGCGACTAAACCAATGCTTGGGCATGGTTTGAGGTAATTCAATTGTCAGTCAAGCAAGGGGTTGCATTGGACCTGTAAATAAAGCAACGATCTGAGCGTGCCGTTTGCTTGAATAGTTTGTTGATTTTTTGGTGAAAAAACGTGTTCTATTCGTTTCTTTACGTTTGTAAAACCTAACGTAGTTTTCTTTAAAGTAATTTCTTTGAACTTCGTAATCCAATTTCAGGCACATGACGTGGTTGTAAGATGTTAACGTGTTTACCATGTCGCAAGATAGGAGGTCAGCTTATTGTGAACCATGAAGTAGGTATTTTTATTTGACTGTTTTTGTTATCCATGACCTTATTAGTTTGCAATATGACGTCAAGTCTTTATGAGTTTGATTCGGTCATTAAATATATACGCATAGGCGGTCTGCCCTTTTGAAAACCAAATGTAGTATGTGTAGACCCCCCCCACCCCCCCCCCCCCCCACCCCCACCCCCCCCACCCCCACCCCCCAACCCCACACACACTATAACACACACACACACACACACACACACACACACACCCTTATACATGCTAGATCAGCCCTTGCACAACTTACCACCACTCAAGACCCGTGAAGATCCGAGGTATAGGTCTTCAGCGCCAAATGCTTGCCGTAAAAGGCGACTATGCTTGTCGTTAACGGCGACTAACGGGATGGGTTGGTCAGACTCGCTGACTTGGCTGATGCAAGTCTTTGTATCCCATAGCTTGGCTCGATGCTCATGATGTCAATCACTGGATTGTCTGGTCCTGATTCGATTAGTTACAGACCGCCGTCATATACAGCTTGAATATTGCTGAGCCCGGCGTTAAGCAACAAATAAACAAAAACAAATACCACAACTCAACCCCTGGAATATATTTTTGTGAGCGAGCAGCTTTTCTTGTACAGTCACGTCTCTTCCATATGCGAATTATGATTTTGCTGAAAGTATGGTCTAGTTTGTTGTATGGGTTTCAACTCTCCAGACACTCCCCCTCTCAAACGTATTTCGTGGTCAAATAGACTATGCTCGTCAATCTTGTAACCATCTCCAGTCTAGGTCTAGAGTGCGTGAGTGAGTATGTTTTTACGCCGCATTTAGCACTATTCCATCATCATCGCACCGGAGGACACCAGAAATGGGCTTCACACATTGTACCTATGTGGAGAATTTAACCCGGATCTTCGGCATGACGAGCGAACGCCTTAACCACTAGGCTACCCGACCACCTTTTCTATTTCAGAACCACATTCTCCAAACTCTAATACTACAAAGGTTTAAACTAGTTTTTCATGCCATCAAACACTGGTGTATCTAAATTGTGTGACGGGCATTTCTTAGACGTTGACGGGTGACAAAGTAGACACATTTCGGATAACAACGTCTTTAATATACTATAATATATATTAGTACATTAAAGAAGTTGTTTTCCATATATTGTGTCTCCTTTGGTTACCTGACCAGACTCGATTACTTACATATTGCCGTGAAATAGCAGGGATATTGTTGACTGCGGCGCAAAACAATATACACATATTTACCGTTAAAACAACAAACGGTACCATCAACACTTCTTATTAGACCCGTGATTATAGGTCTACAGCAACCCATGCTTGCCGTAAAAGGCGACTGTGCTTGTCGTAAGAGGCGACTAACGGGATCGGGTGATCAGGGTCGCTGATTTGGTTGATGCATGTCATAGTATCCAAATGTTCGTGGATCAATGCTCATGATGTCAATCACTGGATTGACTGGTCCAGACTCGATTATTTACAGACCACCGTCATATGGCTGGAATATTGCTGAGTGTGGCGTTAAACATCAAACAAACAACGAAACAAACAAACTTACTATCATGACGACGCTTAACCTAAAACTAGACAACCCTGAAAACGTTCTCCATCATGTTTTACTCGCCCTGATGATGACATTGGAACTTGTTGGAGAAAATACTTAGCGCACGCGTTGTCTCGTTTTAAACTTTAAATATATTGGACTGTTAACTCGTATTTCAGTTTCTTCATAGAATTATGTTGAATAACGCATACTGTTCATTCCCTTCAAAATTGGTTTGATCTCAGAATCATTAATTGAATTGTTATCATTTTCTAAAGATTGCTGGTGCACTCACCCCTTTTCTAAACACAAATAAACAATCCAAATGAACATCTTATGTGCGTGCTCCTTAATATGTGTCAGTAGTAAATTATACTAGTAATAATAATATGTTGGGTTTCTATATCTATGATTTTAGAGAAGCACCGCCATGTGTGTATGGATCTATGAGGAAGTGTTAGTCCTGTAAGAGTTACTTCCCTTACCAATGATGTTGTTTGTTATACCATAAAATCTCTTTTCGTCATCAGAACAAATTCAATACAATTCCATGTAGTTAATCAGTTGAGCATTTCTCATAAAGTTATTTTTCGTTTGGTCAGGGATTGGGAGAATATATCTTAACATATTATCAAGTACATGTAGACAGTTGTTCTACCCATTGCAATTCAGTAATTTCAGCTAAATGATGTCAGAGCCATACAACAATAGACAAGTTTAAACAAAATGTGGATTTCTCTTGTCACACGTCTCTTGTACAATTACCAGAATATACATATGTAATTATATAAATGTGTTTTTTTGTCTGGTAATTAACAGATACCAGTAGTTCATGCGACAGTATAAAAAAAAACATACTATATACAAAATGCAAACTGATTTATTCTTTGTTGATCTCATATTAATTTGTTGATAAAATGTTCATATGTCATCACCTGCAGCACCACCATCAGGTCCTGGGAAGAATAGGTCTTCAACAACCCATGCTTGCCGTAAAAAGCGACTATGCTTGTTGTAAGAGGCGACTAGCAGGAACGGGTGGTCAGACTCGTTGACTTGGCTGATGCATGTCATAGAATCCCAATTGCATGGATCGATGCTCATGATATCAATCACTGGATTGGCTGGTCCAGACTCGATTATTTACAGACTGTCGTCATATAGCTGGAATATTGCTATATACAACAAACAAACTATCAAGGGGGTCTTAAGTTTTATCACAGGATCGTCATTGTATGGCTAGCAAAATGTAGCAACTGCTTAGCAAAACTTTAGCAGTTGCTACATTTTGCTAGCCATACATGACGATCCAGTGATTGACACACATAATTCATGACACTTAACACCCCCATGAAAGTATTTTCAGGGGTTTGGTCTGGACCAGGTGAGGTGCCCCCTTACCCCTAGCGTCTGTATTACTCGTGGCGTAATCTTGTGTTTAATGGAAATCAATTGTAACATAAAAGTAGGTATGTTCCCTGATCTGATTGGTTAAAAAGTGTTGTCGAATGAGCATAACATCACTGAAATTTTGGGGTATCATCACCGTGTATGTATTGAGGAAATAAGTATTTCGTTTTGTAAGATTTGCGGGATGTTATGCTGAATGGATGTACGGAAAGTTTTCATTTGAAATTTCCGTACATCCATTCAGCATAACATCACGCAAATCTTACAAAACGAAATATTTATTTCCTAAATAACGGGTGCCAATATATTGGTTGACAGACGATAGAATGTATGCTGCTTTTATCAATATATGAATTTAAAACAATATTATGATGGGGGGAACAATATGATAGTGGCTAAAGCAATGGAAAAAAATCACACATATATAAACATATGAAATGTATCAGCGGTAACCATGGTAACGGTGATTGATGCAGCCTACAGTGGCTCCTCCCCTAAGGGTTTGGGAGAGAAATACACATCCTTTATCAACATGGAGTAAATGCATCCTGACTGTTTCTTGCCATCGATGTCCAGCTGTGGGGAATGAGATTCAAACTGTCGTGCCACGTGGTTGATGACCTTGGTCATCAGCTGGAGCAGGTTGTGTTTTGTCAAGTCAGCATTTTCAATGACGTCACGTAAACCCGTGACAAACCAGGAGCCTGTGGTCGGGCGGCGAAATGCATAGAAACCTGAAAACATTGGGATGCATGCTTAGGTCGGAGTTAAATGGCTTGGTTGTTGAAAACATTGGGATATGTGTTCGGGTTGGAGTTAAATGGCTTGGTTGTTGAAAACATTTGGATATGTGTTCGGGTTGGAGTTAAATGGCTTAGTTGTTGAAAACATTTGGATATGTGTTCGGGTTGGAGTTAAATGGCTTAGTTGTTGAAAACATTGGGATATGTGTTCGGGTTGGAGTTAAATGGCTTAGTTGTTGAAAACACTGGGATATGTGTTCAGGTTTGGTTTGGTTTGTTTCTTGTTCAACGCCGCACTCAGTAATACTTAAGCTTTATGAAGTCGGTCTGTAAATAATCAAGACTGGACCAGACAATCCAGTCTTGTGCGCAATGTGGATACAATGACATGCATCAATTAAGACAGCGAGCCTGTCCACCCGATCTTACGACAAGCATAGTCGTCATCTATACGGCAAGATGGGTAAGGCATCTTCACGGGTCGGGATATATGTTTGGGTTGGAGTTAAATGGTTTGGTTGTTAAAAACAGTTGAGCATTATTATCTGACACAAAACATGAAACTATTCAATGTTCAGTATGTGCGAAGAGATGGTGTACTGGGGTTGAGTGAGAGACACAGCTATAACACTGACACACCTGGAGGGGTGGCATACACTATACACAAGTCCTTGAAGCAGGGAGTGGGTGGTGTACTGGGGTTGAGTGAGAGACACAGCTATAACACTGACATACCTGGAGGGGTGGCATACACTATACACAAGTCCTTGAAGCAGGGAGTGGGTGGTGTACTGGGGTTGGGTGAGAGACACAGCTATAATACTGACACACCTGGAGGGGTGGCATACACGATACAGAAGTCCTTGAAGCAGGGAGTGGGTGGTGTACTGGGGTTGAGTGAGAGACACAGCTATAACACTGACATACCTGGAGGGGTGGCATACACGATACAGAAGTCCTTGAAGCAGGGAGCGGGGGAGATGATGTACTCTGGTTCAGTCATAGCATCAACCACATCCATGTCTTCTGTTACAGTCACCCCTGGGTCCAGCATCACACCCCTACAGGCCTGGACACAGAAGGAAAGACCATCTTCATAGATAAAAATGATAAACCCTGTTCAATAATCATAACTATAAAATGTCAATACAAGATAATAACCAGTCTAGATTATCTGCAAAACAGATTCCATATAGCGTAAAGGGCAAAAAAGCTGACAAAATTATATGACTGGACAACTGAACATTAGTGATGACACCAGGAAATCATAAGAAATCTCTGCTAAACGTAGAGTTCATTGTACGATTCTGACTGTATGACTAGCGTATCACATGTACTTTATGAATCATTGACCTTACACATCAAGCACAGAAGCACCCCTTTCTCATTGTCCATTGGGACATTTTGATAACATACCATCAAAACAACAAATACAGTCTTCAGAATATATAAGGATGATTACTGGTCCCTTCAGTAAAGGTGGTCGATTAATCTTTTTCTCAAATCAGAGGATATTTTTCACTATTCATCACCCATAATATTCACTTGTAACAACTGTATATTTTAAAACAATGGACCGCCTCCGTGGTCTAGTGGTAGAGCGTCCGCCCGGAGAGCGGAAGGTCGGGGTTCGATCCCCGGCAGCATCATACCAAAAGACGTTAAAAGATGGTACTTGTTGTTACCCTGCTAGGCGCTCAACATTAATGGATAAAAACAAGAACTGGTCGGTTCGGAGTCAGTATACTGTGTCTGAACTGGGTGTTCATGTAAAACTGTGGCATGGTATCTCAGTGGGCTAGCACTATAAAATCGGCATTAGTCGATAAGACCTACACGCACGCACCACTTGTAGCAATATTGCAGCAATGTGACACTTAAGGACACACCACATAGAATTCACAGAAGAAACATTGCATACTTGTAAAAAAAATATTCTTGGTTTCCCTCTTAAAGATGGACAGTTATCATCTGAGAATTTCTCCACCAGTTCTTCTGTGTAAACTGCCCCCTGTGAGCCGAGGATGGTATCTCGTTCCACTGAGACATTGTACCTCCTGGGGTCAACTTGAGTGTACTTCTCTCCGTGGGAGGTAATAGCAACAGCCAGACAGTC
The DNA here is from genome assembly GCF_022045235.1 of Haliotis cracherodii. NCBI lineage: Eukaryota > Metazoa > Mollusca > Gastropoda > Lepetellida > Haliotidae > Haliotis > Haliotis cracherodii. Next base: position 15,476,139 of record NW_027266275.1, read on the forward strand.
ACGTTCACTATGATCTTCTTGAGATACTGTAACATATATTAAATTCTAACTACAATTCAGATCATCATTTGTAAATTGTCAAGTAATAATCTCTAAATATGTATTCATGTACAAGTTTGTTTTGTTTTGTTTACGATGACAAACGATGGTTGAAAATTGGTAAACATTTTGTGTGGGTATTGTGTTTCATGTTATTTACAGCAAGAACGTATAATCATTCAGCATCCTTTGTGTAAGGAGCCTTTCCCCCAAGCAGGTCAAATATTAACTATTTATTTTTTTATTAAATCAAAGTAAACAATTACCAAATATGTTAAAGTTAATAATTGCCAAACAGTAAATCAAAGTTAACAATTACCAAACAGTAAATCAAAATTAACAATTATCAAAAGGTATGTGAAAGTTAACGATTGCCAAACATTAAACATTAAATCAAAATACATGTATACAATTACCAAACAATAAATAAAAGTCAACATTTACTAAACAATAAATTAAATGGCATCAGGTTTGTTTCACAATTGCAATTTTGTGGACGTGTGTTGATGAGCTCCGAAATTAAGTAATTTTCCAACATGTCCAGCCATATCTCCCCATGTTGGAAGCTGTGGTATATAGAGAATCTTGCCCGAGTGTCTCGGCAAGCCTCGGAGTTTTGCCTCTTTTATCAACTCGTGTTGATATATTTTATATCAAAAGACAATAGGGTGAGATTTTATTTATCATCCAACATCATTCTTCCAACTTTTTCAGTTTGTAGGCAGTAATAAGCAGTGTCTTAAGTGTAAGAAGTACTGCTAACAGCTTCAGTAGCAGAGCCATTAGTGATGTCATTTGATTGTGACGTCATGGTAACAATGACATCACGATGATCTGCCAAGCATTGTGATGCACTATCATTGCAGCGATATCTACGCTGTAGATATCGCTCGATCTCACCCAAGCAATATCTTCTCTGGGAGCCAGTTTGGGATGATAAATCATGATAAAACCCTAGTTTAATGCCTCTTACAGCATGTCTTAGTAACATTTGTTGTTGAGCATATATATACCCATAAAAAAACAACGTTTTTTCAGGTAATATATGTATGTGAGTTAACCCTACCTGCAGTGAACCAATCCCTCATATCCGTATCAGTCATATTGTATTTGGTGCGGATATCCTCGAATCCAAGTTTCCGAAATGTTTTATAAAAACTTTCGGCATCTAAATCTGCCCCAACTCTGGGTTGGACGTGTTGAAACTTCTCATTACACACAATCAGGGCCACACCTCGCTGTGAGTGTCCAAAGTCATACTGGTCTGTTCTGTCCATTTCCTTCTCTTCCTCATCTTCATCTCCAGACATTAAGGTGCTGGGGACACAGGGACACGGAGACACAGCATGAGTGCATGAGTACAATGATTCTGACAGTAGGTGAGGTGAAATGGGGTTTAACGTCGCATCCAAGATTATTGCACTTATAAAGCGATGTGCATGGACGTGTGTGTGTGTGTGTGTGTTATTGCACTTCTATAGCGATGTGCATGCACGCGTGTGTGTGTGTGTGTGCGTGCGTGTGTGCGTGCGTGCGTGCGTGCCTTCGTTTTTGATGACACCATGCAGATCCTGGTAAGAATGGATCTTCAGTAGCCCATACTTGATCGCAAACCCATGTGAACGGGTGATCAGGCTTGCTGGCTTGGTTGTTGCATGTCATCGTATCCAAAATGCGTGGATCGGAGATCATGATGTCAATCACTGGACTGTCTGGTCCTGACCGGATTATTTATAGACCACCCTCTTATAGCTGGAAACTGCTGTGTGTGGTGTTTGACAAAAAACAAAGAAAACCATAAGCGATGATGTATATATAAATGTACCACCCACTTCATCAAATATACTGAAACAGATGGTACCAATGGATGCTTACTGTACACAACTCTTCACTGTATCTTTTAATTTTTTTAGGCTGCTCAGACCAAAATCTTTTTCTGAAAAAACATCAACAAAAAAACAAATAATTCATGATAATAATGACATTACATGAATCCTTATACACGTATATAGATAAACATCTCTTCTACACACCAATGACCTATTGAGTGAGTGAGTGAGTATTGTTTTACGCCGCTTTTAGCAATATTCCAGCAATATCACGGCGGGGGACACCAGAAATGGGCTTCACACATTGTACCCATGTCGGGAATCGAACCCGGGTCTTCTGCGTGACGAGCGAACGCTTTAACCACTAGGCTACCCGACCGCCCCCAATGACCTATTGGGTAAAATAGATGAAATAGGCCATAATCAGTTATTAGATTTAAATCCAATGTTATTTTAAACTTTGAGGTGGGAAGAATTTTTATTTATTAATTTTTATTTTTTTAAGCAAACTTTTCAAAGTACCTGCATGGATGTGATTAGCATGAAGCATGAACATTTTGTAGGACTACTTATATGGTGCATTTCATCTAGTATAGAAGACCCGTGAAGATTCCGGGGTAGAATAGGTCTTCAGCAACCCATGCTTGTCATAAAAGAGCGACTAACGGGATCGGGTGGTCAGACTCGCTGACTTGGTTGATGCATGTCATAGATCCCAATTGCTTGGATTGATGCTCATGATGTCAATCACTGGACTGTCTAGTCCCAACTCGATTATTTACAGATCGCCTCATATAGCTGGAATATTGCTGAGTGCAGCGTTAAACAACAAACCAACCAGCCAATCTAGTATAGAAGGAAAGCAACACATGCAGATATTTTCTTTATCTGTTAGTACATGGTGACAATATGATAATGTGAGGTGGGAATCAAATCTGATAACTAGAAAAGTGTTTGCATTATATGGTAAAACAGAAGCAATCCCACCCCACGATATCCTGTGTGCCCAAACCATTCCCATCAGAAACATGCACTGAGCGCCATTTTGACATCAGGTGATCTCACACATTCGAAGTGCAGTACAACTTTGAAACAGAAGGTCCTATATGCCTCCAGATACCCTAGTAAGAAGGTTATAATCAGCTGGGCATGAATTTTTAAAACTTAGTTTATGAATCCTCCAACACAATTGAATTGAAATGTTAAAAAAAAAATATCTTTTTCCGTTGACCAGAGTAAAATGTATTTGTTGCCATAGCTTACGATGATGTTTGTGAATTTTTTAATGTCAAAATCAGCAATGAACCTCATTTACTGTCGCTAACAATATAAATAAAATACTAGTACTGAAAATACTATGATTAAATCCTGGTGGAAATTCATCTTCGATACTTCCAAACAAAGTGAATTGTGACAAATCCCGATTTATCCTGCCCTCATTTTTTTTCTAACTACTTAACATTTAGAGGAAACTGATACAAATATTTGAAATTTTATTTTATAATTTATTTTTTCTTCGACCTACCGACATGAAAGTGGGGGTGAAAAATCAGCAATCACCCCCTCAAAATGTTGGCCTTTTAGAAGTATCCCAACCATATTAATAATATTATCTGAATGAAATTATTTTGTCATTTCAAGTGAGTGAGTGGATGAGTATGGTTTTACGCCGTTTTTAGCAATATTCCAGCAATATCACGGCGGGGGACACCAGAAATGGGCTTCACACACTGTACCCATGTCGGGAATCGAACCCGGGTCTTCGGCGTGATGAGCGAACGCTTTAACCACTAGGCTACCCAACCGCCCAGACAATTTTAAGAAGTTGTTACAGAAGAACAAGCAGGTGGGTTCGGGGTTTTAGCATTAGATAACAATGTAACAAATGTGTAACAAGAAGAAACAAATAGACAGTATCATATTTAAGTTATAACTTCACACGTTGTACACATGTCGGGATTCGAACCCAGGTCTTCGGCATGACGAGCGAACGCTTTAACCACTAGGCTACCCAACCAACCTGTCATTTCAAGAGAGAATGACCCTCAAAGTGACCTTGGCATTTGACACAATCTTGATGTGTGTGTGTGACAAGTATTGAGTTAGTTAGTTAGAGTCTGTCATCAAAGATTGGAAAATGCTTTGATTTTACATAAATTTTCCTGAAATTTGAGTCATGTTTCATAATGTGACCTCTAGTGACCCTGACATTATACAGAGGTCAGGGCAATGGGGTAGCCTAATGCCCAAAGCGTTCACTCATTCCCCCACCGTGATATTGCCTGAATATTGCTTAAAGCAGCGTAAACCCATACTCACTCACTCACCTATTTAGAGATCCCCCAAAAGTGTGACCTCTGACGATCAGGGCAATTGGGTAGCCTAATGCCTAAAGCGTTCACTCATTCCCCCACCGTGATATTGCCTGAATATTGCTTAAAGCAGCGTAAACCCATACTCACTCACTCACCTATTTAGAGATCCCCCACAGTGTGACCCCTGACGATCAGGACTCGGCCCTAGAGATAATGTACACTAAGTTTTGTCAAAATCCAATCATAAATACTCATCCTGTACACAATATTTTTAGACGCCTACTTCATACTGATCGAGTCACCTTGACCTTTGGTGTCAATAAGTCATATTTCAGGAGTATATTGTGGTCTATAAGGTATGAGTGAGTCAGTGAGTTTGGTTTTACGCCGCTTTTAGCAATATTCCAGCAATATCACGGCAGGGGACACCAGAAATGGGCTTCACACATTGTACCAATGTTGGGAATCAAACCCGAGTCTTCAGCCTGATGAGCGAATGCTTTAACCACCAAGCTACCCCCACCCCACCCCACCCCACCCCCACCCCCACCCCTAACCACCCCCATCAGGTTTGAAGTCTCTAAGATCTGTCATAAGCATTTGGAGAGTTCAAAAGCAAATCTCTTAGAGGGAGGGGGATGCATGAATACTTGACTGAAAAAAGAGTGTTTTCATGTTAGTAGATTGCATAAAGGGCATTCTGCACATGTTGAGTATTATGCTTTAAAATAATCTCAATATCATTGATAAGAACATGTTCACTGATTTTGCCTTTGAGAATATTTATATAGTTGCTGTAATGCAGATAAGACAATTGCTCACACAGGCTGAGATAACTCTGCACTACTAACAGATTCTTAATTAATTGTTTAAAGCCTGTTTGTTTACACACATGGGATAACTAGTCTTCCCGATAATTAGTTATAAACAGGTTACTAAAAGAGGGGTCAGCTGGTCAGAACTTGGCCAAGAGAATCAGATACCCCTTTGACAATCCAACTCTCTCATGCAATTTCAACTGAATTAGGGAGACAAGAATTTGTCTCATCCTGAGAACAGTGGGCTGACATTGCGAGGGTTAATCTTACAAACTCCTCCCTCCCTCCTTCCTTCCTCCCTCTCTCCTTCCTTCCTCAACCACTGCCTCACTCACTCACTGGGCAACTTACCATCAAGGTCCATACCATCGTCAGCCATGTTTAACTCAAGGTACAAGATACAAGTCACTATCTCCTACAAACCACCCACCTCACCTACTTCACCGCTTCAAGGAAATGGAAACAGTCATGCAACGTTGCATAAACAACATCGGAATTGTTGCTATTTATTTTTTTATTACTGTCTGTTAAATCAACCACAAAATATGACATGACATAACAAAACAATACTTGAAAATATTTGGTAAATGGACAACCGTTTAATCAAATACCAGTATTACAAAGCAAGTCAAAACAAGTTTTTCAGTCAAAACAAAATATTGACACAGAGTTATTATTAGATCCTTCTTGGAAATGCCCATGACCTTGACCTAGAAATGAATACCTCAGTAGTATCTGACAGACTGTTTGTGTCTTTAGTGTCACTCATGCTGCCCCAGTGGATTGCTAAAAAGAGCTTCTTATTCAGGCGTTGCTTATGGGTGAAGTCAGCACAGGTTAAACTCGTCAAACTTACAACTGTATTTTGGTTATATACAAAGTAATAATTACCACATAATTTGACTTGTCATAGAATTCACATTAGGGAAGAGAAGCAGTTATGACCTTCCATTGATCATACAAATTGTTTTTAATAGTTGCATACTTTATAGTGTGCTATGTAATATTCTATTATCAACTAATATTATATCTTATAGGACCCCAGAATGATTGAGGTGTGCTTGTGTTAATACTTCCCTGGTGAAGAGTGAGTGAGTTGGGTTTAGCGCCGCTTTTAACATTATTCCAGTTATATCACGGAGTGTCAGCTTATTGTGGGAGGAAAACCCGAAGTGATGCAGGTCTCAGACGTTTACCACTTCGGTGAAACCCACGAGCACAGGTATGGGTATGTATGGTTATGGACAAACCTAGAAACATAATCAGGGTGAACCGGGATTCAAACCCACAAACATAGGTTTCTGGCATGTCCAGGGGATGCAACTCTGCACAGCGAATCGCGGCGCCTTAGATGGCTGGGCTGTTTTTAATCAAGGTGCTCACGTGATTTGATGCACTTCACAATGTAAGACTCGTTTTATCACAATATAGATCTTGATTATGGATCAGATCGTCCTGGCTGGGCGCCACCGTTTTGTTTGAAGCAAATGCATGTGATACGAGAGGTTGAATCTGATTGGTCAATAGAAGAGGCATAGAAAGAACATAACTCGTAATAGCCACTGGTGGTGCTATGATCGAGCCCAGGTATTCCAGCCTAGTTCGGCAAGGGTGGAAACTGGACTTTTAGAGTCAGTTAACTTTCTTGCCTCGGGAAGATGCTGTTTATTTGGTTACATGCTTGTTTGAACAAGCAGAACAAAAGAAGACAAAAACACCGCCCGCACTATGATACAAAAGTCATTACCTGAAAACCAATTCTTTTATTTGTTTCAACCTAAAGAACAAGGATAAACAAAAAGAACTGCAAACTACAGGAAAAAAAACTGCACTTTTTTGTATTTAAGTAGATGAATGACCAAAGAAATCAAAAGGGTTGGACTGCAATATTGTATTAACCATTAAGCATGTACAGTACTAAAAAGTGGATCTAACAAATTGATCACAACAGTTCACTCACTACACACATGATACAACTCCACAAATATATTAACAATGGCTGTGTCTGCTGTCTTAGTGATGTCTCTTGCTGTTAGGTAACATAAAAGTGATGTGTCAGATCACACTGCACACTGTTCATCCACGGGTCTACACTAAAGTACACACACAACATTGAATGAGTCGTGTTCAACAAGTCTGTCATATGACACAGTCAGGAAAATTTATGAAGAGCAGAACAAAATGTAATTTTTTTTTTTTTTTCCTGGCCTACAGACCAGGACTTTTCATAAACAAATTGGTAAATCAAAGCTAAAACCATTTATAACATGTTTGAGCTGACACGATTTAACTGAACCAAGATATACCACCCAAAATGCTTTCTTTTTCCTTTTAAAAAAAATGAGGTTAGGAAATCCAAAACAACAAATAAATTTTTTGTTGTTGAACCATTTAACAAGCATATCCTTAATTTAATTGGACAGAAGCTCTAACATAAACCTAATACACTGAACAAGAAGGCAAAAAGTTTGTAGGTGTTTTAGATGAATAGCGATTCTTCAAAATTTCAAAACGATGTATTAGTTATGGCTTTGACATCAACTCATCAGCTTCTTGTTTGGGTGTGAAGTAAATATCCTTGGTCAACATTGAGTAGATACATCCTGACTGTTTCTTGCCATCAATCCTTGGATCAACGGCTGAAGACTGGAAGGAGAATGCCACCTGGTGGATAACCAGAGTCACCAATCGCAAAAAATCCACACGGGATGGATCCACTCTTTCCACAACGTCCCAGAAAGCTTTCACAAACCAGGAGCCTTCCGATGGGCGACGAAATGCAAAAAACCCTAGAAAGGATCAAATATTGTTTAAAATGTAAACATTCATGCAACTATTGTTCTCATACCACAAAGACAAATTCATAATGCCGACTGGATACCTATGTCTGGTGGCTGAAGTTAATATGAGCAGAATTGAAGTTGGGCATACTTTGAAAGGGTGGCATACACAATACAGAAGTCCTTGAAGTAGGGAGTGGATGGTGTACTGGGGTTGAGTGAGAGACACAGCTATAACACTGACATACCTGGAGGTGTGGCATACACAATACAGAAGTCCTTGAAGCAGGGAGTGGATGGTGTACTGGGGTTGAGTGAGAGACACAGCTGTAACACTGACATATCTGGAGGGGTGGCATACACGATACAGAAGTCCTTGAAGCAGGGAGTGGGTGGTGTACTGGGGTTGAGTGAGAGACACAGCTATAACACTGACATACCTGGAGGTGTGGCATACACGATACAGAAGTCCTTGAAGCAGGGAGTGGGTGGTGTACTGGGGTTGAGTGAGAGACACAGCTATAACACTGACATACCTGGAGGTGTGGCATACACGATACAGAAGTCCTTGAAGCAGGGAGTGGGTGGTGTACTGGGGTTGAGTGAGAGACACAGCTATAACACTGACATACCTGGAGGTGTGGCATACACGATACAGAAGTCCTTGAAGCAGGGAGTGGGTGGTGTACTGGGGTTGAGTGAGAGACACAGCTATAACACTGACATACCTGGAGGTGTGGCATACACGATACAGAAGTCCTTGAAGCAGGGAGTGGGTGGTGTACTGGGGTTGAGTGAGAGACACAGCTATAACACTGACATACCTGGAGGTGTGGCATACACGATACAGAAGTCCTTGAAGCAGGGAGTGGGTGGTGTACTGGGGTTGAGTGAGAGACACAGCTATAACACTGACATACCTGGAGGGGTGGCATACACGATACAGAAGTCCTTGAAGCAGGGAGTGGATGGTGTACTGGAGTTCAGTGAGAGACACAGCTATAACACTGACATACCTGGAGGTGTGGCATACACGATACAGAAGTCCTTGAAGCAGGGAGTGGATGGTGTACTGGGGTTGAGTGAGAGACACAGCTATAACACTGACATACCTGGAGGTGTGGCATACACGATACAGAAGTCCTTGAAGCAGGGAGTGGGGGAGACAGTATATTCAGGTTCAAGTATCTGTACGGCATCAACAACATCCAAGTCCCTGCTTAAGTCAACCCCATCGTCCAGATTTATTCCTCGACAGGCCTAAAACAAAATACAACCCTGTACACGCACTGTCAAACTACCCTTCCTATATATTCAACCCTGGTCAGTCATGCATGAAGACTGTGCTATCATTGTGTCAGCTATTGTACAACTTACACACATTGTACCCACGTCGGGAATCGAACCGGGGTCTTCGATGTGACTAGCGAACGCTTTAACCACTAGGCTACCCGACCGCCCCTACAGTATGCAGAATAAGTGAGTGAGTAAAGTTTAAGAACACTTCACATACAATGCAGAGGATAGAATGGGCTTCACACATTGTAACCATACAGGGAATCAAACCCCGTTAATGTCATGCATCAATGCTTTAACCACTGGACTATCCCACCGCATGAGGGTATGAATAGGTTAGCACCCACCCCAAGGGCACTCGAAGCATCAGCAGAGAGTGTCCATGTTGCCAGAGAGGGAGGCGCTAACTGACTTATTTGAACGTGCTGCATTTTGCATGATCATTCAAAACTGTGAACCAAGCCTCGCTCCCATCTCGTCCTAATCCAATTATCGGACCTCAGCAAGATGCTCATGCTAGGTGATTACAAAAAATAACAACCTGCCAAATAAATGGACATATCGCACACTAAGTGGTATAAGTAGAGATATACAATCTCCTCAACTTAACTTTAAACAATATAAATCCTTTATGCAGCATAATAGTAACATGAGATCAGGAACATAACACAGCTGTATTTGTACTGCTTTATCTCCATTCAACTCAAACATTACTGATCACATAGTTGTTATATGTTACAGGAATATTTGTATTTCTTTTCCACAATTTAGTTTTAAGAGTTCATCAAAGCTCTGGAAACCTTGAAAGTGATGTTTGTCAATTTGTTGTCATGGTTATATAGAGAATTTCATCCAAGTGGCCAGACCAACATTTAGAAATAAAGTTCTCTTATTAAAAAATATGTATCTACAAAATAAAATCCCAATGGAGCCCTGAATTTCCTCGAGCTGAGGCAATCTAGACTTGCCAATTCATTCTAGACTTGAGTTGGATTCATTGTTTAATTTATTCTCAAGGATCTGGGAGACAGACTACCAAGTGTCTTTTGATAACAAATATATCAACAAGTGTCAATAAAAGTATGAAAGACTGAGGCTTGATGAATGTTGATATATTTGGTATCAAAGACACTTTGGTGAAATTCTATTTATCATCCAAAATCATTCTTACTTCTTTTGTTGTTTGTAAACAGTAATATCCAGTGTATTGCTAACCAGCTTCAGCAGTCAGAGGTATCAGTGATTTCATTTGATCGTGATGTCATGGTAACAAATGATGTCACAATGATGATTGTGAAACAATTTCATTGTGGCGTTATCTCCTGCTGAAGCCAGTTTTGACTGAAGTTTTCATATGCACATCTCTGCTCCAGAGCGAGTGAGTGAGTATGGTTTTACGCCGCTTTTAGCAATATTCCAGCAATATCACGGCGGGGGACACCAGAAATGGGCTGCACACATTGTACCCATGTCGGGATTCGAACCCGGGTCTTCGGCGTGACAAGCAAACGCTTTAACCACTAGGCTACCCGACCGCCCCTCTCTGCTCCAGAACAATCCTTAGCTGACAATACTGCAAGACCGATAATGCGGTTCTAAACAGCATTCACTCACTCACTCCAAAACATACCTGTAGCAGGAATAGCCTTGGTTTGCCAGCCAGAGAGGGACAGTTCTGATCAGAGAACATCCCCACCAGTTCTTCTGTGTAAACTGCCCCCTGTGAGCCGAGGATGGTATCTCGTTCCACTGAGACATTGTACCTCCTGGGGTCAACTTGAGTGTACTTCTCTCCGTGGGAGGTAATAGCAACAGCCAGACAGTCACGTTCACTATGATCTTCTTGAGATACTGTAACAGACATTAAATTCTAACTGCAGTTCGATCATCATTTGTAAATTCGCAACTGATAATTACTAAATATGTGTTCATTTACAAGCACTTTGATATTAAACATCACTTTTACTAGTGCTGTACTTATATAATTTCATACTTTGAAGTTTACACTGTTTCTTTCATGCTGATTGGCTGAAGGGGTAGTCATGTGATCTGATATTTGGAGTTCACACACCTGTGAACGGACAGAAAAAGTTCACACGATGTTAACAATTCTTTGTGAAATTGATCGTGTGAACTCTGCCGGAACTACTTTCTGGGGTTTCCCCGAACTCTCGATCGGTGTTTACAATCAACTAGTTTTTCTATTTCCTTTTTCCTTTTTAATACCTGCATTTATCGGCATTAAAATTAATTATAGTATTTTGCCTGGTCTTGTAACATTTTATCTGACTTCAAAATAAATAAATGCTTTGGTTCTGGTGTTTGTTGTCGTCTGCTACATGAAACAAAATGGATTGTCCTTACGGTGATTTTGATAAGGAATGGCTATCTATGAATACTAGTGACGCAAGCTGGGAGGTTCACACAGTTTAACCAGCGCTTTTAAATCATTCACACTTCAATGAACCCATCCAAACTGACGTTCAATTCTTAAGTGGACTTGTCTTAAACCCAATATTACCTGTTAAATGTTGATGGAATAAGAAGATTATCAAAACCAAATCAAATCTGATATACCATAATCGCTGAAATAAGCACACCCTGTCCAAACTCTAGACCAATCTGTAAGTACTCAGTATAAGTACCCCCTACTTGGATTCACTGACGTTTGAACCAAGTTTGCCTACTACCCCTCGATCTCTGATCTCTGAACGTTATGGTCTATGTTAAAGTATGGGAGTTATTATCGTCTTAACACTAAGACCACTTTCTGGAACATATCCCAGACCGCTTATTACTGTGAATATGGTGCATCCTATCCAATTACCTGCAGCGAACCAGTCAAGCATACCATCAGCTGTCATATTATACTTGTCACGTATATCCTGGAAGCCAAGTTTCTGGAAAGTTTTCTTAAAATATTCCACGTCATGATGCGCTCCTACTCTGGGCTTGTTATTGACAAAAGTCTGATTACACACAATCAGTGCCACGCCCCGGTCTGGATGTCCAAGATCATACTGGTTTGACTCCGGCACCGGCTCTTTCTTTTCTTCTTGATCTGAGGATTAGACAGTAATAATATATTCTCTTATCAAAAGAGTATCAACAGTTAGACCAGATCATGTCTAATGGATGAGGTCCACATTTTGCAAAAGTGCAGATGTTTTTCATGAAATATGCTTGATTGAAAAGATGCTTATCTTCAACATGTTATTGTTTGTATATTTTGTTTAAAATAATTAAGATTTCTTCTTTGGGAAATTAAACACCATCTATTCTTTTCCTCCTGCTTTTTAGCATATTGACAAAGATGATCCATAGTAACAGAAAGCAATGGGATCCAACCTTGAGTGATAATACAAGGATCCTGATACTAAGTGAATACTTGACATAATGTATTCTGATGGATAGCCATCACAGTTTGGGTCTGTCCATCAATCTGATTCAGTATAAAAACTACATAAAATTTTACAATTTTAGATATTGCAAGCTGTGAAATCAAACTTCACAAATTCACAAAAGGCATACAGAATATTATCACACATGACACACTTATTGCAAACAGTTCACACAATCATACCTTAAGAAATAGTTATCATGGAGCAAAATTATTTTCAAATATGGCAGCCATTGTGGCCCTTGTAAGTTCTCCTATCTTGTATAGTAAGAGAGTGAGTATGGTTTTACGTTGCTTTCAGCAATATTCCAGCAATATCACATCAGGGGACACCAGAAATGGGCTTCACACATTGTACCCTTTTCGGGAATCGAACCCGGGTCTTCAGCGTGACGAGCGAATGCTTTCACCACTAGGCTACCCGACCGCCCCTACATCTTGTATAGACACACAACATGAACATATATACTGCCTCCATGTAAAAGCTGTGCAACATCTCTGGTGTATCGATACACTACAAAAATACATAGTACATATATATACTTACACAAACAATTATGGTTTAATGAAAAACTTTTGACCAGTATGTCAGTTTAACAACAATTCAGCTTAAAGTGAAGATGACAAGTGCCCATGTTTACATCCCAGGGTACTACTCACAGCTGTAGAACTTTGGTTCCTGTGAATCATCTGCCATTGTTAGCCAGGTCCATCCACCAGACAGAAATATCTCACATGGGTACTTCAGGATGTCCGTGAAGGTATGTAGACCTGCTGAAGCAGTTTGAACATTGTGCAAGACAAGTCAATATCCTGTTATTTCACAATGTATTTAACGACACTCCAGAATTTCACAGGCCAGACACAGGCCATAAGTTTTACAATCAGCACCAAACTTTATCTCGCTCAGGTACCCGGCAATATTAAATAGGGCAAACAAGTTTGAACACATTTACTGGATATTGTTAGTGCAGTCTTGGAAATATCAAGATATTTGACACAGAAATGAATACACTAGCCAGTATCAGAGATCTTTTCAGTGAGAGTTCTGTAAATTAATGACAAGCCATTCATAGATAGCCCTTACAGTATATTTCTTTAGAAGGATAGATTCTATTCAAACAGTCACTCAAAGGGGTAGAAATGTTAATTTAGATCTACAGGTATTTTATGGACCCATCAGCTAAATAGTCACCAAAACTAATTTTAATTGACTACTTTATAAATCTCCTTATAATGACACTATCCAGTCATTATTCTTTAGACTTTTTGGTACAGAGTGCCTGAATTTTATCAAGCCAGAGATCAAAGACTGGGTTTGACATAGTTCTTTAACTAAGAGTACAAGTACCGTATTCAACGTAATAAGCGCCCCACTCTGATAAGCTCCCACGGCGATATTTGCTAATATATTGACTAGTGAACAATCCCAATTATCACCCCTTCTGATTGATCAATGTACACGAGACGTATTTATTCGCATGTAATACACACTCATGTGCTATATGCTCCCTTAATTATGGGCAATTAAATTCTGGAAAAATATATCTTTCGTATATAAACATTTCAGGCTGTCAGCATAAACCACGAAATTTCAACTGTTTATTTCCACCAAAATAATATTCTAATACGAGCCCCCTATTTCTAATTTTGAAAGCGCCCTGGGTCCTTATTACGTCAAATACGGTATAAAAAAATTACAAAATCTGAGATAAGGAAATGATTGATTGCATGCAATCTGTGCTGTACAACAATTGCTAGATAAAGGGAAAACATCTGTAGTGAAACACTGCACTGGAAGAGTATGGGTTTTGAAATCAATGTCATCCCTGTCTTCGTTGACACTACAGCTACCAATGAGTGAGTTGGTGGGTTGGTGCTTCCAATGAGTGAGTAGGTGGGTGAGTGAGTGAGTGAGTGAGTGAGTGAGTGAGTGAGTGGGTGGGTGGGTGAGTGAGTGAGTGAGTGAGTGAGTGAGTGAGTGAGTGGGGTTTAATCCAGCATTGAGCAGTATTATATCACAGCATGCCTTGGATGTTTACCACTCTTGTACTCCCTCCCTCCCAGGTTTGACTATTTACACGCCTCCATCATACAGCTGGAATAACACTGGAGTGCTGTGTAAGACAACAAAATCTTTTCAAGTTTGGGGGCACGGGTGGCCCAGTCGTCTAAGGCACCGCGATTCGCTGTGCAGAGTTGCGTCCCTTGGGCACGCAAGAAACCTATGATTGTGGGTTCGAATCCCGGTTCGCCCCGATTATGTTTCTAGGTTTGTCAGCACCATACCCGTAGTTGTGGGTTTCAACGAAGAGGTAAACGTCCGAGACCTCCATCACTTTGGGCTTTCCTCCCACAGTAAGCTGACACGCCGTGATATAACTGGAATACTGTTAAAAGCGGCATTAAACCCAACTCACTCACTCACTCACTTTTCAAGTTAGCCCCGGGTTACTTGAAGTTCTCTATATTCTTTTGGGGGTAATGTAAAAAGTGAAACCTCCAAACATCTTGAGAACTGGAAATGACCAGGACTTCACGCACTATGTGTACTACCAACACCATAACTGCTTGGCAGCATATGAATCTTAATTTGTTTCTTTGTTTGTTTGTTGTTTAACGCCGCACTCAGCAATATTCCAGCTATATGACATCGGTCTGTAAATAACTGAGTCTGGACCAGACAATCCAGTGATTGATATCATGAGCATCGATCCACGTAATTGGGATGTGATGGATTGCATCAACCAAGTTGTCTCTTATGACAAGCATAGTCGCCTGTTACGACAAGCATGGGTTGTTGAAGACCTTTTCTAATCCTGATCTTCATGGGTGTAATGTTAATATTTAAACAAGCTGGAATTTACATCCAAACATCTTATTTTCAGCGAAATGCAACACAACACCATTTTACTCTCGAAAAAACAATACATGTATAAGGAAATTTAAAACATGTACTTCTGAAATAACAATACGATAAGGACATTTGTCTCTCTGTCTGTACTATCCAGGTAAACCCTTATAGGTAACCCAGCACCGTCGTCTTGTAAATGTATCACACTTATGATTGGGCTTTCTTTGCCGGACCTGTTCCCAAGTAACTCAGCGTTGTGAAGCAACTGAATGGAGTTTCAATGATCTTACTCCCAGTTCCGACAACCCACATGACCTGCCTCTTCAAGACCGCGGTCTGTGGTCCACATGACCAGCCTCTTCAAGACCGCAGTCTGTGGTCCACATGACCTGCCTCTTCAAGACTGCTGTCTGTAGTCCACATGACCTGCCTCTTCAAGACCGCTGTCTGTGGTCCACATGACCTGCCTCTTCAAGACCGCGGTCTGTGGTCCACATGACCTGCCTCTTCAAGACCGCTATCTGTGGTCCACATGACCTGCCTCTTCAAGACCGCTGTCTGTGGTCCACATGACCTGCCTCTTCAAGACTGCTGTCTGTGGTCCACATGACCTGCCTCTTCAAGACCGCGGTCTGTGGTCCACATGACCTGCCTCTTCAAGACCGCTGTCTGTGGTCCACATGACCTGCCTCTTCAAAACCGCTGTCTGTGGTCCACATGACCTGCCTCTTCAAGACCACTGTCTGTGGTCCACATGACCTGCCTCTTCAAGACCGCTGTCTGTGGTCCACATGACCTGCCTCTTCAAGACCGCTGTCTGTGGTCCACATGACCTGCCTCTTCAAGACCGCTGTCTGTGGTCCACATGACCTGCCTCTTCAAGACCGCTGTCTGTGGTCCACATGACCTGCCTCTTCAAGACTGCTGTCTGTGGTCCACATGACCTGCCTCTTCAAGACCGCGGTCTGTGGTCCACATGACCTGCCTCTTCAAGACCGCTGTCTGTGGTCCACATGACCTGCCTCTTCAAAACCGCTGTCTGTGGTCCACATGTCCTGCCTCTTCAAGACCGCTGTCTGTGGTCCACATGACCTGCCTCTTCAAGACCGCTGTCTGTGGTCCACATGACCTGCCTCTTCAAGACCGCTGTCTGTGGTGTGTGAGTGTTTCTCGTGTCTCACCTGACCTAGATTATCAATCAATAGTAATAATCTGATCGTGGTTGCTCCAAATATCATGATTTCACTGAAATGTATGTAAACAATATTGAAAGAAAATTGGAATAAACTTAATAGAAGAGATTACAAACATAAGTCCAGATATACAGTGGACACTTTTTATACCAGATAATGTAAAAAAAAGATTACCTGTACTTGCTTACTTCAGAATGGATTTGTTGACATGTTATTTACAGTGTTACATATTGCAGTATAAGGAAGTAGCTCAGATAATACATAGATATAACAACCACTGCACCATGATCGATGATCCTCTGTGTGTGTGTGTGTGTGTGTGTGAGTGTGTGTATTTGTGTGTGTGTGTGAGAGAGAGAAAGAGAGAGAGAATGGTTGTATGCTGCTTTTAGCAATATTCCAGCAATATCACAGCGAGGGACACCAGAAATGGGCTTCACATATTGTACCCATGTCGGAATCGAACCCGGGTCTTCGGCGTGACGAGCAAATGCTTTAACCACCCGGCTACCCGACCGCCCCTGATGATACTGTGAGTCAGATATGTCAGATGGAAACATTTAACAAGCAATGCAATGAAATTACTTTTTTCCTCTTCTGATGAATCGTGGCAGGGAGAATTATTTGTAAATCATCACAATGGTAACTAACCAAAGGTAAACAAAAACAATCCAAAATATAAATAATAGTATTCAGAAAAAGGTTTGTTTGTTGTTTAATGCTGCATTCAGCAATGTTCGAGCTATATGACAGTGACCTGTATATAATAAAGTCTGGACCAGACAATCCACACATACAATGACAGTCACCCAATCTACTAAGTTGCCTCTCATGACCAGCAGAGGTTGCTGGGGTCTACTTCTAACACAGAATATCCATGGGGCTAAGAATATGTTTGTAGTAATTCTAGAAACTGTCACATCATCTCTCTTCTCAAAAGTCTCTGCAACATCCCTTGTTAGATACTATTGACTGTTGATGCTATCCATGCCCTATATCTTTAAATATAACGGACCGCCTCTGTGGTCTAGTGGTAGAGCGTCCGCCCAGAGAGCGGAAGGTCCAGGGTTCAATTCCCGGCCGTGTCATACCAAAAGACAGTAAAAGATGGTACTTGTTGTTACCCTGTCTTGCGCTCGGCATTAAGGGGCTAAAACAAGGACTGACCGGCTCGGAATCAGTATACTGTGTCTGAGTGGGGTATTCTTGATAAACACTAGCATGGTATCTCAGTGAGCTAGCACTATAAATCGGCATCAGTCCGGACTAGTACAAGCAGCCCCCCCTACACACACACGTGCATGCACGTCGCTATATAAGTGCAATAATCTTGAACTCCATTTCACCTCACCTTTAAATATAACAGACAAGTTGTCTATGAATATAAATAATTTATTACATCATAATTGTTGTAGTAAAAAAAGTACATAAAAATATGTCATTTATACTGCAGATACAACATACATACTAAGTAAGGATAAGAATTTATGGATGAACAACTTCTTTATTACAATTAAGAGCGACGTTTCGGTGTAGGTTCTAACACCGTTATCAAGCAAGTGATTTACAGAGTGCAGTAAGCAAGTATATATACACGTAGGAGGCAATGTTTATACAGTAGGGTAGATATTGTATACTGGAGTAGGGAAGCCTGTTGTGTACACACAAGGGCAGTGATGATGGGTCGCTCTTAATTGTAATAGAGAAGTTGTTCATCCATAAATTCTTATCCTTACTTAGTACTCTAACTTCTAAATGCCTATCAAAGAAACATACATACTAACAACAAGTGAAGATGTAAAAACCAATAAACATACATGGCTGTGATTCAGGGCAAAGGTAACATGACGTAAATTTAAAATTGCGTAACAAAATGAGCAAATCAAATAATAATAAACTTGGTCCAATCAGAAGAATGACTCTGTGAGCATCTGGCCATGATGAGTTTATTATAATAAGTCTGTGATCTGACTTTAGTCGATATTGACAGTGTGAAAAAAGGGAAATATGTGAGGAGCTACGTCCAATGTCCAGACACTAGCCCCTCCACATGTTGTCGGGTAGGGTAATACTGAAATCATCGTTCCAAGGCAAGGGTGTTAACTGACTATAAAAGTCCAGTTTCCACCCTTGCCGAACTAGCCTGGTATTATGGAGTTGTATTTCGGCTGGACTAACGAGTCAATGCATAGTCCAATCAAAATCGTGTAACGAAATGAACATCTGGTTCGTAAACTGCCGTGCAGATTTTGGTCGACTGCAGGATTTGCAAAGCATGTGTTCCCTCAACTTATATCAACAGAAATGTTCCAAATCTTTTCATGTTTTTAATCAAGGTGCTCATGTGATTTGATGCACTCAGCGATGTAAGGCTTGTCTAATTACAATATAAATCTTGATTATCGATCAGATAGCTTTCACTGGGCGCTGCCATTTTGTTTGAAACAAAGGCGAGTGATATCACAGGTGGAATCTGATTGGTCAATAGTGAGTGAGTGAGTGAGTGAGTGAGTGTGGTTTTATGCCGCTTTTAGCAATATTTCAGCAATATCACACCACGGGACACCAGAAATGGGCTTCACACATTGTACCCGTGTGGGAAATCGAACCCGGGTCTTCGGCGTGACAAGCGAACGCTTTAACCACTTGGCTACCCCACCGCCCTGATTGGTCAATAGAAGGACATAGAAGGGACATAACCACTGGTGGCGCTACGATTGAACCCAGAAATTCCAGTCAAGTTCGGCAAGGGTGGAAACTGGACGTTTATAGTCTGTAAACTCCCTTGCCTCAAGAAGATGTACTGAAATGTACCCTGGGTATTCTGACAGAAATAGTCTAGCTGAGCACTGAATGTCATTTCCCTCCCTCTCTCCCTCCCACTCTCTCATTACTGTTTACCTACTTACGTGCCCTTTCCGACATTATGCGTGTTTCACACACTCATTACTGTTACAATATGTCTACTTATATCGGGCACTATAATGTATGCGGGGATACAGGGGGCACTGAGGTCAGAGGCTAGTTCGCATTCCTTCTGACTTTTATATGTTTGAGTAAAGATAAATCTTTAGTCAACTGCGGTGTATGAATGATAAGATCGTTTTTACGTGTATCTAAAAAGTTTTTTCCAGGGTTCCTGTAAAACAGTTCCCAATCAGATTTTTGTACCAACTCTTAACACCTACAGTGGGTACCCAAGTACAGTAAAGTACGGTTATAACGAACTCAAAGGGACTACTAATTTTAGTTCGTTATAACCGTAGTTTGTTATAAGCATATGCACAGCATAGCTACAGCAAATAGTCGGGACCAAAAAAGTAAGTACGTTATATTAGTCAGTTCGTTATAAGCATGTTCATTATAACCGTAGTTTACTGTAGTACATTTGGATAGTAAACGTCCAGTCACATACAAACTGAATTCTCAAACCTTTGTGATGTCAATGTTTATGATTATCACAATCACAGACTATAGGAACTAGTGAGTGAGTGAGTATGGTTTTACGCCGCTTTTAGCAATATTCCAGCAATATCATGGCGGGGGACACCAGAAATGGGCTTCACACATTGTACCCATGTCGGGAATCAAACCCAGGTCTTCGGAGTGACCAGTGAACGCTTTAACCATTAGGCTACCCGACCGCCCCCCTATAGGAACTACCTATTTCATACATTGTGTTCTGTACACGGTGATAATACCCAGTATCTACCATTGCATACTAATACACAAACAATAACAAACCCTTCTTGTCATGCAGTCCTGATGTTACAAGAGTTCTATGGCACTACATCATGTCAAAGTAAAACATCTGAAACAAATACAAATTCACAGGAAACAGAAAAAAACCACTAACAATACCATAGATATATAGAAATAAATATAAGAAGACATACACAACAAACAATATCAACCAATATCAGATGATTACAATAATTAAAAACAAAGCAAGTATCTGGACAAGGCAAACAAATCTGTACTAGTTTTAACCTAGGTTTTTTTCACAATCAAGTCAGTCGTGAGTGTTTTTCCACAGCAGTCAGAAATATTCCAGCTGTATTACAGTGACCAGTGAAGAATTGAGTTTGGGCCACGCAAACCAGTGATTGATAGCATAAGCACTGATCCACTCCATCAGGGCAATACACACAATCAGCACTGTCACCCCTTACAATCACAGAGTAGGGGGATCTATTCTGTGATGTTGCGCCCTACTTTCAGGACTTGTATTCTAGCATACAAGCTCCAACAGTCACTATTCAGGGTTCTGGTCTCAAAGCAGCCTACATCTTCATGTTCTAAAAGGCCTGATACTTTTATTTTTTTATTTACAGATGGTCCTGTCAGTAGGTTGGAAAAACATAAACATTTGAAAATATTTCTGGTTTTTTCTTCAACATGTTACTTGAGAATGTTAATGTGGGCAATGTCAGAAAAGCCAATATGGTCAATGTTTGGACATTTTCTGCTGTAAACATATAGGTAGGTTTCAGGAG
Source organism: Haliotis cracherodii (assembly GCF_022045235.1). Taxonomy (NCBI): domain Eukaryota; kingdom Metazoa; phylum Mollusca; class Gastropoda; order Lepetellida; family Haliotidae; genus Haliotis; species Haliotis cracherodii. The sequence continues at coordinate 15,497,159 of NW_027266275.1, forward strand.
GCAGAATAAAATGTTGTGATTTCAGATTTACTATTTTCCACTTTGTATTATTTAGGGCCAGCAGGCTGTATCTCCTGATAGGTGTCTGCAGCACTGATGATGTCAACTGCTGCCTACATACAGCTACCCCGATAGCAAGTTGGTCACACAAACACCATGCTGAAGGCTTGGTTCCAAATTAAAAAGAAGAGGTATCAATTCTACAGAGAGATGACCTCAAACTTCAAAACACAGCAGGTTTATCTCTTCAATTGATCCCCTCAAAAGACTAAGACTTTGCATCATGGATGGTACAGTGTATATATTAATATCCTCTAAAATAATACTGAATCCTGGAATAGTATGATGCTATCATCCTTTGAAAAATAACCAATGATAGTGCATCATGACTGGATTTCAAAATATTACGAATGTCAACAATAATATACTCCTTAGCAAATATTGAGTAGTCTACAAGTGATAATGTAATGACATGTAATAATGAGTGAGTGAGTTAAAATTGAATGTTGCATCAGCATTATTTCAGTAATATAGCGACAACATGTAATACTAATGACATGATATGGTCATATGAAAAAAATCAGGGGATCTTTAACTTCTTTTGAGTAGAATACTTCTTTAGTCCCTAATGCACCTTATTTGCGTCCATTCAAAAACTTATGTGTCAAGTAGGTAATTTGTCTCCAGTAAGACCCAGAAATAGGATAAATAGTCATTTGCAAACTAAATACAGGCCCCATTTGTATTTTCACCCAAACCAGTAAGTACCACACCTTGCTCTATACAAGTCAACTTGACATGAAAGATCAGTCCAGTTTTCCCGTCTCCATGTTCCCTTAACAAATGCATTTCAATATGATATCAAATAATTCAGCTGCCTGAGGATCATCAATAAATAACATCATAAAAATGGCAAGTGTTAATACAATATTCTTCGATACAGATGACATACATAGCAAAACATAAAAAAATGTCCGCAGCGTAGAATATGATAATTCATACAAAATATAAGTAACTTCTGTGCACCAAATTTAGCACTGTAAAGTGTCCACAACAACATTTTGCTTTTTATTCCAAAATAAATAATTGGATTTCATATTTTGTTAAAACACATTTTTTGTGACCTTCCCGAGTCACTCTGAACCACCCTCCCCCCTGAATAAATTACCAGTCCCTTAGGACTGCAAAGTGTCATCAACACCATTATGTCTTTTATGTCAAAATAGATAACTGGAATGAGCTATTGAAAGAAAACAAATACTGAGCACGAAATATAAGGTAAGGGGGGGTATATACACATGTGACTGTGGATCACACAGACAATGGCCCTCACACTTTGGATAAAACTGATGCAAGCATATTTCAACACCAATCTCATTAAAATCAGATCTTAGTTCTCGCTACCGCTAAACAAACATCTGAGGACATCGCATTACGGGTCACATCAGACCGACTTGCGCCAACTTTGACCGACCAATGGAATGACCAATCAGAGGCAGCTTTCTCGTGCTTTACGGAACTAATTTCAAATTGCCGACTACGCCTCGAAACATATTTTGACAAATTCTCGATTACAAATTTGAAACCTGAACAAAAGAACATTCTGGAATGGCTAATAGATGGTCTAGATTGTATGGATTCAGTCGTTAAACCTGTAACTATCGTTCGGAGTTAAAGTTTTCGAGGTTGCATGATTAGAAATCACATTCTGACTGTCACTTTCATAATCTGGTAAGCGATGCTCTGATTAGTCGGATGAAAGGTTGTTCTGACGTGACCCATAATGGGATGTCCTCAGATCTTTGTTTAGCGGTAGCAAGAACTGAGGTCTGATTTTAATGAGATTGATTTCAACACAATAGTTGGGTAGTCAAACTTTGGATTGTCTCCCTTGAATTCTATGGGGGTTTTTTTCCCTGAAGCACTATCTATGTTGCTTAGTACATACCTTTGGTCGTCTGTTTGTGTATCTTGAGATATTCAATGGGAGAAAAGTCGGACTATTCTGTCTGACATGAAACCATAATTTGGGCCACATTAAGAATTTCTAAAATACAGTCTCGTGAAAAACTTCAAAATAAGGCATTCGCTCACGGTACATCTGAAACTCTGAGAGTGGTGCTGTTGACCAATATGATTCCAACTATAATGTCATGACACTGCATGTAGCAAATGGCTGAGAAAAGACGACATTTTGAAGATGGCTGCAATGGCTGTCATGTCCCAATTCTGAATTTATATTGAAAAGAGACACCATTGTTGGAATCATACACACAAGAATTCAGATAGTCAAAGGTTGCATCTGGGTCAAATATCAAAATAAAAAAAAGAGCATATTACGCTATTCTGCATGGCATCTACGTATGTGACATAACATTCCATAATGACACACTCATAAATGACTGAGTAAAAGACTATATATTATCGCTGCTAAAATCAGATTGGATTTCGCATGTTAGACTCCATGTCTGTAATCACGGATGCAAAGATTCAGTTTCATAGGCCTTTTGGTTTCAGAGGACACGTCCAAAAAAGACGGATGGACAAAGCACCATGACATAAGCTCACTTCACCTTCAATCAGGTGAGCTTTATAATAAAACAGAGATAAATGTCAAAATAACCTTTTAAGAGATAAAAATTAAGCAGGTCAGATGGTAATTTATAAAAAATGATTCTGCTTTAAGATCAATTAAAATTAAATCATTGATGAAAACAAATATGGCCCACGCCATACTAATTTTGCAGTTCATAAGGGCACATACTGGCATGTCATAATTCAAATAGTCCAATACATAATCACATGTACATACAAACATCACCTGAGCAGCTCCACTTATAACATCAACTCATCAGCTTCTTGTTTGGGTGTGAAGTAAATATCCTTGGTCAACATTGAGTAGATACATCCTGACTGTTTCTTGCCATCAATCGTTGGATCCACGGCTGAAGACTGGAAGGAGAACGCCACCTGGTGGATAACCAGAGTCACCAATCGCAAAAAATCCACACGGGATGGGTCCACTCTTTCCACAACGTCCCAGAAAGCCTTCACAAACCAGGACCCTTCTGATGGGCGACGAAATGCGAAATGACCTGGAAAAAAATAAATCCCTTATACCCTGCCATGAAGAAAACATGCTGCACATGGACTTCTGCACATTGTTTACGTGTAAATATATGTCACATGACACTGCACCTGTTAACCTCAGGTGATTGGAACAGCTGTTTTCTATCAGTTAACAATTTGGTTCAATTCTTTTACAATGGCAGATTGAAACATGTCAACAAGATAAATTTGTTGAAGCAGTATCACTTTGGGTGCATATGGTTTAAGGTGTCCCTCAAAAGGTGTTTGTTCAAAAGAAAATACATCACTGTCAGGTATCATAAGGGAGTTACAAGCTTAAGTGAATCTTAAATATATACCACTCAAAACATCAGATTCATTGACACTACTACAGTTAATCTGGCACGCCATGCTTTTGTGAGTAGTATAGGTTTAACAAACACAAGGCTCTGAAGCTGATCTGTGAGTATTGTTTTGAGACACCACAGCTAGCAGAGATTGCATACACAAGCATGGTTTGTTTCTTTGTTGTTTAACACTGCACTCAGCTATATTTCAGCTATATTACAGCAGTCTGGACCAGAAAATCAAGTGACTGACATCATGAGCATCGATCCACACAATTGGGATACGATGACATGCATCAGCAAAGTCAGCAGCCTGACCACCCGATCCCGTTAGTCGCCTCCTACAACAAGCCTAGTCGTCTTTTACGGGTTGGTGAAGACCTATTCTCTACCTGGATCTTCACGGGTCTCACAAGCATGGAGAGCTATAATACTGACATACCTGGAGGGGTGGCATACACGATTCAGAAGTCCTTGAAGCAGGGAGTGGGTGGTGTACTGGGGTTGAGTGAGAGACACAGCTATAACACTGACATACCTGGAGAGGTGTTATACACTATACACAAGTCCTTGAAGCAGGGAGTTGATGGTGTACTGGGGTTGAGTGAGTGAAACAGTTATAATACTGACATACCTGGAGAGGTGTTATACACTATACACAAGTCCTTGAAGCAGGGAGTGGGTGGTGTACTGGGGTTGAGTTAGAGACACAGCTATAACACTGACATACCTGGAGGTGTGGCATACACGATACAGAAGTCCTTGAAGCAGGGAGGGGGGGGGGGGGGGGGGGGGGGGGGGGGGGAGATGGTGTACTGGGGTTGAGTGAGAGACACAGCTGTAACACTGACATACCTGGAGGTGTGGCATACACGATACAGAAGTCCTTGAAGCAGGGAGGGGGGGAGATGGTGTACTCTGGTTCAGTCATAGCATCTGCTACATCCATGTCTTCCTCCTGGATCTCGACCCCATCGTCTAACTTGGTGCCTCTACATGCCTAAAAAACATCACACTTTGAAACATCTTCATACACCTCCATGTCATCTTCATAATTGGAGATTTAATACACTCAATAATTAATGATGGGTTTCAGCAAAAACATTACACCATAAAAAAAATTGACAAGAATATGTCTGAAGATACACCTATAACATGATAATCTTAATTTTGAAAACACAAGATCAACTATTGATAAGTGTGACTGAATGATGCATAATACCATAGACAGAAATTTAAAAGCAAAATAACTGCAGCTTAGAACTGACTGAATACTAGTTGCTCAACACTTAACAGAATACAATGATCATAATGAGACACCATCAGAATGGTCATGGCTAAGAGTTATCTCCCCTGGTAGTCCCCCATCCAATAGCTGTACATATCAGATCCCTAGACCGCAAGCTTAGATCAGAATTCAACAAGAATTAGAGAATAACAAGGGGGAATTGTCTAAAAATATTTTCAAAGCGTAGTATGGAATGGAAGTTGCCAGTTTTTAAAGTCGTGGCATAAACGAGAAAGCTGCTGTCTGATTGGTTAATATCAAACTCATGTTAGTTATTACATGGTCGTTCTGATGTGACACCCTAACGGGTTGTCCTAAGATCTTTGTTTAGCTGTAGTAAGAACTAAGATCTGATTTTAATCAGATTGACACTTTTCAGCAACATCAGCATATTCTCTCCTGGAATCCACATCAGTGCAAACAGGGTAGACAAAGAGCATCTCTCGAATCAGTCAATCTAAACACACAGAACCCTGAACAAAAATATATATCAGATATACCAGTGTACCTACAGCATATACTACTCAAAAGAAGTTAAGAACACCTGATCCTTTCAAATTACTATGGTTCATCTGTCATGCCCCTTCATTCAAATTACTATAGTAATATTTAAGAATCAGGTGTTCTTTAACTTCTTTTGCGTAGTATATTTCTTTCTGCTTTTAGAAAGTTTACCTGAAGTAAGAATATCTTTGGTTTGTCTTTCAGTGAAGGACAATGTTTGTCTCTGAAAATGTCAACCAAGTCGCGAGTGAATATGATTTTATCAGTTGTGTGGATAACGTCTTCCCGCTTAGTGACGTTGGAGCGTTCAGGGTCTGTATACCGATATTCGTCTCCATGGGACGAGATGGCCACCATGAGACAGTCAGCATCACTGTGGTCCTCCATTGACACTGAAAGCAACAACTCAACAACATGGAGACAGCACTCATACAGTCAGGACAGGGAAACAGCAGATTATTTGTATATTTCACATTAAATTATATATTTATAATACTTATCCTATCTCACATATGAATTTCTTCCAACTCCTTTCAATCCTTATGTGAAACATGCTTGAACAAGGTTTCCACTTTCTAAAAACATTTTGCCCAAACACATCCCAGCATCACCATGGTCACCACCCCAACAAATAAGTCTCCAACTGTATTCTCATGCATGAGACCTTACACGACTTGATCACCTGACTACCCATTCTGTATCTTAGAACTGACAGGCTAGAGTAGCTGTGATGGAGAGATGGTTGGGTGGGCATATAACGTGTGAGATAGGAAAAGCATATAAATATAAAATTTAATGTCAAATTTACAAACTTATCTTATCTCACACTATGCAGTAGGGACAGTGGAAGCCCACATAGATGAGCTGTCCTTAGACTTAACTGTGCAGACATCTGAGGCTGCAGGTTGTTTCAGTGTAGATGTGGTAATGGTAAAAGAATGATGTGGCAGAGTTAGTCAGGTGATCAGGCTGTGTAAGGTCACAACTCACAAGATTACAGTGCATAACCGTTTGTATGGGTAGTGACCATGAAGATGCTAGGATGTGTTCGAGCAAAATGTTTTTAGAAAGTGGAAACGTTGTTCAAGCATGTTTCCAAATAAGGGTTGAAAGAAGGAGTGAGTGAGTTGGGTTTAACGCCGCTTTTAACAGTATTCCAGTTATATCACGGCGTGTCAGCTTAATGTGGGAGGAAAGCCCGAAGTGATGCAGGTCTCAGACGTTTACCACTTCAGTGAAACCCACCAGCACGGGTATGGTGCTGACAAACCTAGAAACCTAATTGGGGCGAACCGGGATTCGAACCCACAATCATAGGTTTCTGGCGTGCCCAAGGGACGCAACTCTGCACAGCGAATCGTGGCGCCTTAGACAACTGGGCCACCCGTGCCCCCCTTGAAAGAAGGAAAAAATGCATAATGTGAGATTGGATAAGTTTAAACATGTATATTTTTCTTTTACATGCATGTTTAATGTTTAATGTTTACATGTATGATTTCATGCTAAATATAACACCATCTTCATCAGCTGATGCACAATAACTATCTTTTTGTCACAACTTTGTATGCACATGGAATAGCCAAGTTCTTGAAAGTGTCTTCTCTTCCTCTAGTGAGAGGTCTTATTTTAATCAGACCGCCTCTGTGGTCTTGTGGTAGAGTGTCCGCCCGGAGAGCAGAAGGCCCGGGGTTCGATCCCTGGCCACGTCATACCAAAAGACGTGAAAAGATGGTACTTGTTGTTACCCTGTCTGGCGCTCGGCACTAAGGGGCTAAAACAAGGACGTGTCGGCTCGGAGTCAGTATACTGTGTCTGAGTGGGGTATTCATGTTAAACTGCGGCATGGTATCTCTATGAGCTAGCACTATAAATCGGCATCAGTCCGGACTAGTACAAGCAGCCACACACACACGTGCATGCACGTTGCTATATAAGTTCAATAATCTTGGACGCGATGTTAAACCCAATTTCACCTCACCTCTTAATTTGATCAACTTTTACAGATCCACCGACCCTTAACACAGGAATGAGGAAAAAATATAATTCCAGTTAATTCCCTTTTTACGAACTGTTAGCCTAATCGTGGCCCAACAAAACATCACGATTTATGTCTTTGTATGACAAAAGCAAGGGGTAAAATCAAATCTAAATGTTCAATAACCTGTAAACATTTGCTCAAGCCACAACAAATGATATGTATAGCTACATTGGTAATTAAAGACGTGTGTCGCTTTGTTCCAAGGAGTAAAGGCTCATTCACAAAATACCAAATGAAAATAAAGAGAATTTGAAATCTTATTTTCTCTCTCATCTTACTGACATTTATTTCAAGTGCAGAGATGTTTCTCTTTGACACAAAAAAATCTCAAACATACATCACTCCTCCCATATTAAGCATATCAAGTTGACTTACAGTTTTGTAACTGAAATAATGTCAAAACACAACTCTTCTTCAACTTAAAGGCAGTGGGGTAACCTAGCAACTAAAGCATTCTCTCGTCACACTGAAGGCCCGGGTTAGTTCCCCACATGGCTACAATGTGTGAAGCCAATTTCTGGTTCCCCTGCCTATATATTGCTGGAATATTGCTAATAGTTGCAAAAAACACTCACTCACTCATTCACCAACTTACCTGTCAAAAACCAGTCCAACATATCTCCAGCATTCATGTTGTACCGTATTCTGATGTCTTGAGAACTGAAACCAAACTTGATAAACGTCTTCTCAAAATGCTTCACATCATGTTTCGATCCCTGCCGAGGGGCTTGACCCCGGAACTTGTCATTACACACAATAAGGGCCACACCACGACGCTTGTGATCAAAGCTGTATCGCTCCATGTCGTCAAGGGCTGCTGGCTCTCCAAAAAATGTGGACCTGGTGTAGAAAAAAGACACTAGTGTTCACACGTATAGCATTTTTGTTTTGTTTTTTGTTTAATGCTGCACTCAGCAATATTCCAGCTTGATGATAACGGTCTGTAAATAATCAAGTCTGGACCAGACAATCCAGTGCTTGACATCATGAGCATCGATTGGCATAAGGTTACGATGACATGCATCAACCACCCGATCCCGTTATATGCATCTTACAACAAGCATACCGGGTAGTCACTTTTTACGGCAAGCTTGGGTTGCTGAGGACCTATTCTACCCCAGATCTTCACGGGTCTCAAACGTGTAGCAAGTGATGGACCCTCCTCGTCACTTCTTTCAACTGACATCATATCAGATGTAGGAGAGAAAGATAGAGAAGAGCAGGGATGCAACTCAACCTGAAACATTCACTAGCCGAACACATAACACATGTTCCGAGGGCCATCCCTAAATAGCCCGAAGTTCTACAGGCCCTTGTGGTACCTTTACCATTAGACAAAATGACGAGGGCTAGTGCCGAATTGCATCGCAAGAAGATAGAAACACTCATTCAAGCCTCAACACCAGCAGCCTAGCATTACATGAGATATTATCTTACTGTTAAGTCAGGGACATTTTAGGACTTGTTCCTCTGGTTCTGTCTGATGGAACATCAACATTCATCTCACTCGTGTTTACATAGTTTCCAGTTTCAATGGGTGCTGTGCCTGATCTAACTAGAGCCAGAGGTTGGCGAGGTTTGGGCAAGTCTGCACTTACACAAGTACCGGGGTATGATGGAACTCAGTGGCAAACAAATAAATATAAACTGTGTACATCACTTGAAGACACAAGCCTGTCAAATTAATTATTTGCTGAATGAATTCCATATTTTGGTGCATATTTCCATATTTAATTAACTACTCACCAAAAAATAAATTAATAGGTCCAGTATAAATGCTAAGGCAATATTCCCCAAGTATATATAACTTATAAGAATGAGTTAAAAAAAACACTCTAACATTACTCATCATTACATAACCATGGCATGTCATCGGTATTTGTAAGAACTTTAAAGCAATAAATGTTGTCATTTACATGATTTAGCAAGTTTAAGAGAAACAAAGGCCTTACCTCACTATGGGAAACTTCAAATGAATAATTATTAATTAATATTTTTCAATGCCTTTGGCACATTAATCTCACAGCACCGTGATACATTGTTTACTTGGAATCAGCTACATGCATAGATCTTCCTAGTCTCAGGAGAAACAATGAGTAATTATTCTGTCAAGAAATAACATTATTTAATCTTGCCTTACTTCACACTGTTCCAGGTATTTTTTAGCACTCTTCCCGCGAAAGATCGAGCTGAAAAAAAAAGAAGAAAAGATTTCTACATGACATAGACTACATATTATCTTTACGGTTTACAAAATGTCAAGTGCATCTGTTACAAATACAGACTGCTCATGGGATATTCAATAAAACATGGATAATCAAAATTTTTTCCTCCTAGCGAAAATGCATGTATAATATAAAAATCCAACTTAAAGAAAAGGGCAGTTTGCAGTACATTTCCTTCCCCCTCTACCAATACTGAAATATACATGATAAACATGACAAGAAAAGAGCCTTTGCTCATCAAATTCATTGGCATATGTACCGACCATCTTATTTCTCCAACAATAACTAACACTAACCATGCTGACCGTACATTTCACCATTATCATGATTATCATATTATCGAAGTTCCTAACCATGTTAACGCCTTAGTCTTTTACAAGATTCATGGCCTGTGCTATATCATTTATATACATGTACTTCAAAATGGTGTTTCTACATTTCAATATGTGTGATGAACATACACATCATAATCATCATCATAACTATACTAGCCACATAAAGAAACTGTGCACGGAGAAAATATATTCTGGATTGAAATACAACACAGCAAGAACAAAATGATGCAGACGCTGTAGCAGCTGAATGATCGGACCATAAGAAAATGTCAACGGGACCTGAACAACATCTGTTACGATGACGTCAGAAGATCAAAATGGAGTAGGGGGTCATACGACAAAGTCACAAAGTCAATAACAGGTATGACCATCCTGTGTGTGAATCACAGCAGTGCATCGGCGACGCATGGAGTCCACCAAATGGGCATGGAAGGCCTGGGGAATGGCCTGCCATATCCTCCTAAAATCCTGTGCCAAGTCACGGACGTTATCTGGAGGATGTGGAAGACGACGCAGACGGCGCTCCATTTCATCCCACACATGCTCTAATGGGGAGAGATCTAGAGAAATTGCAGGCCATGGCAGTAACATGACATTGTTATGGTGAAGGAAATCCATTGCGACCCTAGCCGTGTGAGGACGAGCGTTGTCCTGTTGAAATGTCAATCCCGGGCCATGACGTTGCAGGAAATGAATGACCACAGGCCTCAGAATCGGATCTCTGTAGCCAACACCGGTGAGATTGCCCTGAACAACCACCAAAGGGGTTCGGTGCCGTGCTGTTATCCCACCCCAAATCATCACAGAGCCACCTCCAAAACGATTCCTCTCCACAATACAGTTGCGTGCATAACGTTCTCCCAAACGCCGGTAGACACGTTGGCGCCCGTCAGTGTGGGAAATGTTGAACCTTGATTCATCTGTAAAGACAACATTTCTCCACCAAGGTTGGCGAACATGATTTCGACACCATCTTAGATGGTAGACTCGATGACGGTGTGTCGGGATGGGACGTATGGCAGGGCATCGTGGTCGAATCCCGTACTGACGTAAACGATTCCTGACAGTGTTGGGATGGATATGGCGCAGTCCAGGAATTGTCTGGGACGTCGTTACTGCCGTTTGGAACCTGTGTCCGAGATGTGTAACTCGAATCCATCTGTCCTGTCTTGGCGTTGTTACTCGGGGACGTCCTGAATGTGGGTGGTCGGCAACGTCATTTGTTTCTGATAACGCCTCACCAATGCCGATATCGTGTTACGATGGCATTGGAAATGTGTTGCCACCTGTTGTTGCCTCATTCCCGCTCAGAACATTCCAATGGCTTCATGATGCTGTGCAGCTGTCAATCTTGGCATGATTTGCTTGTGATATGCTTGTGTCTGCGCCTGAGAAGTTTTGAATTTTTGAATGACCACAGATCATGCTTTCCAAAGTGACAGCTAATTTTGAGTTGCACATGCTGTGTACAGCTGCACAGGATGCACGTGCAGTAACACATTGCACGTCCATAGGCCCCCATCAATGACGTCATATCGCATGGCACGTGCATGAGCGTTTGAATGTCTCCAATAATTGCTGTGTTCAAACCTATATTTCATATATGGACGGTGTGCCCTTATATCTATATTTTCTCCGTGCACAGTTTCTTAATGTGGCTAGTATATATAACAGTATTACAAACATATTTATGAAGAAATGATGTTTCCACTCACCATCAGCAGTTGTCTCCACTGCCATATCTCGAAACAGACTCTGTGGGAAAAAGGTTTCATTTTTAGAATCAAAAGTGATATTTTCAACATGTTCAAGGTAGGTCAATGACCTGTTCATTATGTAGGCCAATTTAAGGGTCATGGACTGCTCCAAAATAGACTTGGTAAGTAATGAGGGAAACAGTGTTGAAACAATGACACTGTCTTCTATACTGCTAAATGTAAGACACTGTAGTGATTTCTAAGAAATTCATTGATAATAGACCTAAACAAACACTACTTTATGGATATTTCTTCCCTTCGAAATCACACAATTCATGGTCACTGAAAGTACACTGTCATACCTTGTGGAAGGGTTTTTCAAACCTTTAGACATGTCGATCATATGTAGTATATGTACTTGTAATTAACCAGGTATGAATAAGTTTGGAAATAATGAACATAATGAACTGATGAACAATTCATGATTCCTCTGGAAAATGTTTGTCACTCAGAGGATGACATGAACATATTAGTAATCAAATACGCTCCATGTTTACTCTGTGTATTGTACAGCAAGTAGTTACATCAGAGATTAGCAGAAAGTAACTGTTTATCAATGCAAGATGAGAAGAAGCAAAACTAGGGATCTGAAGAGACTAGATCCAGCAGAACAGTATCCAAACATACACACAAAGACATTTATTTATTCACATTTGAAACCTTGTTAGCATGGACCTTGATAGTCTGAAAACCTTGCTTTACAGACAATTCTGTTAGGAACGTCTTCACATATTGGGACAGCTATGTTTATCGTGATAACTCGCGCTATAACGAGGGGTGTGGTGTCACACAGACATTGTAAATACTGGGATGATGGCTTGTCTTTAAGATAAAGTTGTCTTTTATAAATGAGAAAGATGTTTTACAGTTGTTCATGTGATTAGTGAGAAAACTAAACATGTTTCTTAAGCATCCAAAAACCCATAACACAAGGATATTCACTAGATCTACTCTTTAATAATGATCAATTCATTCAGATATTTGCTTATTTCAGAAAAACAATAGAATAGAATTTGAATACATGTATATATTTTGGACACAGATCAGCCTGAGTATGGTTCAAGCTCATGTTGTGCAGCTATAAATAATAATACAACATTATTGAAACTAAAATGCCTTGTGCGATGCAACAAGAAATTAAAGTGCAGTAACTTTCCAAAACGTTTTCTGGAGGATTTAATATTAAGTAATACCATTAATGACTAAATAACCCCACCTGCATTTCACTGCTGAGGCGTCTGAGCAAGTATATTTCAAATCAAAACAATCATCTTTCATCTGATGATAACAGGAAATAAAATGGGGAATCCCCTTGTCTGTTTACAAATAGCCTAAATGATGAAGCGAATATAAGCAACGGTAAGACAATATTCATAACCAAACCTAGGTTTATTCAAATGAAATAGTGATATAATACATACCTGTCAGAGGCCAGGGACTACTACAGTCAGTTGGGTACTGCCGTTTGATTGTTTAGTAGCCAAATACTGTTACTATTTCTGGTGCTCACGCACCTGGCACTCTTTGGCGAATGAGACACGTAAATGGCGAATGAAGTTACTCGTCGTGAGGAGTTATTCTCGTATTTATAACCGTCAGGCGAACAATACTATCTTGGGTTCAAAAGTTCCTTTTATTGGCAAACATTCCTGGAGTTGTGCTAGCAGGGAGTCTTATGGGCTTGTTGTCAAAACGGCACGATGTCAGTGTAACCTCAAACCTAAAAACTTAAGACGACCATAAAAAGTCAAAATGACACAAACCTATAGTCAAAATGGCCTTTAAAAAGTCATAATTGGCACAACAAAAGAGTCACAAAGGCCACAACAAAACAATCAAAATGGGACACAGATTAAACGTCGAAATGGCCATGATAATGATAAACGAACATCCAATGTGAGCAGGGCAACGTGTTACAAAGGACATGTTTGATGAAGAAAGACAAGTTCTATGGATGAACAACTTCTTTATTACAATTAGTGCGACGTTTCAGTGTAGATCCTAACACCTTTATCAAGCAAGTGATGGATAGCACTCACTCACCCACCCACCCACCCACCCACCCACCCACTCACTCACTCACTCACTCACTCACTCACTCACTCACACCAACCTAAATAACCATAAAAAATAAAATAAAAAACATACTACAGGTAACTGCCCACACTGCAAACAACTAGAAACCCCAGAACACGCACTCATCCACTGCACACACAAACACACAAACATCCACCATACCCAGCTCCCTTAGTTCTCCTCCCCGACCCCATCGGCAACTTTTCCAAATCTCAAAATTCCCAAATTCTATATAGGCAACCCCTAAAGCCCCCTCTTGGATTGCAAGTGAGTGTCTATTCTGTTTGATGGCAACTCACTACCTTGTCGAATCCCAAATTCTGCTGTCATACAAATAGTACATTTGCAGGGAACAGTCGTTATTATTCACCAACATATCACAATCACAATCACAGTATTAGAGATCCGACTTCTATTTTGGGATAGAGCCCTTGCTCCGCGTCTGTTAGAGGCCGACGTGTATTGGAGATCGGGCGTCTATTAGAGGAAATGCGATATATGTATTTTATATATAGCCCTGTATTGTTCTTAAACCTGATATATGTTATTTTGATCGGAAACCTCTGAATAGCGTCTTCTTCGGTGTCATGTGTCTGTGTCATAAACAAATATTCCAGTGTCCTGTTCCACAACGCGATGTCGTAAGCCAGTGTTAAAGTATGGGAGTTACGATCGTCTCAGCGCTAAGATTGCTTTGGGGAACGGGGCCCAGTCTCGCAAGTCACCCGCCTTCTTCCCGTGGCGAGAGAGTTAACTGACTAACACTTGCCTATGAAAACATTTTTTTAAAAATAATTGTAATTTGTTTTCTCCAAAAGAAACTTTCTTCTTCTACTGTTTTCATAGACTGTGGAATAAAGGAAGAGACTTGGTTTCGTTTGATCGAGACATGCCTAGCTTCATCAATCATACCGCAGGACTAGATAGATTTAGTAAATACAGTCATATGTTGCACCAACGGATTATGGCGGGATGCGCATGATTTATACAGTAGTTCGACGTAGAAGGGAACAAATATCATGTTAAACAAACCCATACTTGTTGTGATTTTATCTTCAATTTTGTTATAGCAAAATGTAACGAAATAAACTACACATTCTGGCATATTCTTTTAATGGTTGTGCAAAATCTCTATTGACGAATACTATGACCAGATGCGTGAAAAAGCTTCCGGATAGTTACGGAAGGTTACGGAAAGAGACGAGGTCGACTGTTGTCGCAGAGGCTGGACAGCAATATTCCGAAAGATTGTTTGTGCTATATATCACTCAAGAGGGCGCTGTTTCGAATAGTGAGACGTTTCAAATACAGCTACAGATTCTTTTCGTTCTTGTGAACTATGACTGACAGTGAGTATAACGTTCTTTGTGTCACAGCTTCTATATATTTTGTTGAATCATAACAGACTCGTTACTGCCTCTCAGCTCTTGAGCGCCAGGAGTAAGTCAGGAAGTGTCGTAGAAAACAACATAGACCCATACAGCTCTCTGCGGATGTTTAGTATCAGTGTAAACCCAAAATTATCCTATCAAAGTTCAATGTATCTCTCATGAACGAACGTGATTAAAAACCTTAAAATCACTCTCCTGATCTGGCTTCGGATTATGTCTTTCCAGTTTTCTATTGTTGAGTTTAGAAACCTGTTACGATTATCAACTAATTCATGCAATCCCACCAGTTTTATGCTGTAATAATAAATTATATTTTATTTTGTCGTTGAGGTGTAAAATGTGCGATGACAATGTTGATGTGGCATGTTCGATTCCTATATTTTGCAAGCAATCAGAGTGACATTCCTTTTCGGCTTCGGTCATGAAGTTAGTGAATGTGCTTATGCCAGTTAATTTTGCTATCATATTCGTAGATGATGTCAAGAAGCAGTAATATGAAGGTGATGGCGATAACTGGTCATCAGCCAGTAGTTGAAAGATCAGAATGAGTTTTCAGATAAAAATAATTTCCTTCATGTTTAAGCTAGCATGTTAAGTTATTGTAGGCCTATAATCTGATCATTTGTAATAAAAATATAATATCACTATGACCACTTTCAGTTTTCACCAGTTTTTTTAAAATTGGCTGTTGGTAACAACGCAGTTTAGCCGGTGCAGTTACTATAGCGCTAATTGGCTCAGGCTGTCAACTGTGACTCGTAGATCTCACGTTTCTTTTCAATCCTTAGGGTTATCAGTTGTATAAGGGTTAATGTAGGTTACCCCCAACTCTTTCCTTAGCCCTTAGATCCTCTTCTGATCCAGCACCCCTTTATGATCATTAGGGTTAGGTACCCCTTTCCGATCAAACACCCCATCACAATTCTTTATGGTTGGACACCACTTGCCAATCAATACCCGATCCTTAGGGTTAGTTGTGAGGTAGGGTATGGGTGAGCTTTCTCTTTTAATGAATGAATCCAATGTAATTTGAAGAAACTCCATACAATTTTTATCAAGATCGCAGTTTGTCAAGTTTCGCAAAGAAAATAATTATTATGCATAAAGGAAAACAATGGGGCTTTTATGGTTTGTGATAGGGCACGTGGTCTCGCGGTAGGGTATTGGCTAATTAGAATAATTCATTATTGCTTAACTTCAAGCTGGCTACGATCGTGAAGTCCGAAAAAGTGCGCCCAGTAGAGTGCACTACATATTCCCTGGTTGTCCCCGTGGGGTTTCCTGAATGCTTTTAGCATTTGAACATGCCTAAATTGACAATTAATGCAACTAAACATTGGTTGGTAGCAACATCCTCTTATGAGCTTGACCACATGGAATTTCAAGCAAAAATGGTACAAATTCAGTATCATGATACATATCATGACTTAGGTGTATTGAGAACCTCTTTAATATGCAGCCCAAGACATTTTATATTTTCAACAAATCTCTTTAACTGACAGTGTGCACATATTGTTTGTGTTCCAGACAACCAGGACTGTGTCGATGCTTTAGGAGGAAATCCAGCAGGAACAGATGCCCCTGATGCCAGGGGGGGAGGGTAAGACAGATGGACGATGTCATTTTGTTCTGCAGCAAATGTCAATAAAAATTCCCAAGTTGGGACTAACATTTCCCAATTCATGTTACACTGCAATTTCAAAATACGCCTGAGATTGAGAACATGAATATTTAAAACTTCCTATTTTGAACAAAATAATGAATTCCCCCAATTTGCCAGCCACAGGCACTGACTTATTTCTGAAACCTAGATAAATCCTTGAGTTAATGGCTAGACTCCACTAAAATCGTATAGAAACCCAGATGACAGATGATCCAGCATTGTGTGATGTTGTAACTACTTGGCTTGAGTGAGTGAGTGAGTGAATGAGTTGGGTTTAACGCTGCTTTTAACAGTATTCCAGTTATATCTCGGCGTGTCAGCTTAATGTGAGAGGAAAACCCGAAGTGATGCAGGTCTCAGACGTTTACCACTTCCGTGAAACCCACCAGCACGGGTATGGTGCTGACAAACCTAGAAACATAATTGGGGCGAACCAGGAT
Organism: Haliotis cracherodii; assembly: GCF_022045235.1. Classification (NCBI taxonomy): domain Eukaryota; kingdom Metazoa; phylum Mollusca; class Gastropoda; order Lepetellida; family Haliotidae; genus Haliotis; species Haliotis cracherodii. Next base: position 15,514,292 of record NW_027266275.1, read on the forward strand.
TCGAACCCACAATCATAGGTTTCTGGCGTGCCCAAGGGAGGCAACTCTGCACAGCAAATTGCGGCGCCTTAGACGACTGGGACACCTGTGCCCCCCTACTTGGCTTGAGACAAAAATCATGTAGATATGTGTAACTGTTCACCCCTAAAATCTCCCCTCCTCTAATATTTAAGAAAGTTATTTTTAAGCACTACAAACAAACAAGTTCATACTGTGTCTGATTGGTAAGGGACAATGTGGCCTCTAGCTGAAGCCCACCTATTCATATTTCCAGCTGAAAGGGGCATGGTCAGTAGGGGTCATAGGGTACCTAAGAATCAAGGTTACTTTCATAGATTAATAATTAAATTTTCGTTGTGTTCACTGAAATTACTGGATTCTGATTAGCTGAATTGGTCACGTGTTATTGCATTCATTTCCCAATGAATGTAAAAAATTAAGCCACGTCCACTGAGGCGCACTACTTTTATTACTGCGGAATGTCGGGGAATCCCTATATTACAGTTGAGGAAATTCCTTTTCTGCTCTCGTGTATCGTCATGCACAGGTCATTTAGCCACTTTCATGCATATTCATTGTCCAAACAACCCTTTGAAACCAAAGGCCGAGAATGAATGAAACAGAAAACGTGCAGGCTCGCCCACCTGTTTTTTTCCCGCTCGCCTTGGTTCAACTTTCATGTCTTCGGGTTTCATTTCTGACTAGCATTTTTCCAGCTGTGTTTTACCGTAACCAGGGAAGTAATGTTTGAATCTGGCAGTAACTGACCATGTTATTTGAAACAACCATCTTCTCCCGGACATATTTGTTCTGGTTTGTTACAGTCTGACTGTTGCAGTTCTTTTCGCCTCTTGCCTTAATTGACAGGTCCAATGAACATTAGTTTGATCCTACTCTCCGTTGATTGGTTACTGACTGTGTAGGCATGTCAAGTTATGTTATAATTTAAACGATCACCTGATTCATGTCACGCAACGGTATATGTTCCTACTCCTGGAATGTTTATCAATCTCGTCAGTTTTGTCTGTTTTGATATATACAACTACTATACAACAGTTTGCACATTGGTTTTTCGATTCATACCTCAATGAACTGAAAAAAATACAGTCAATCCTTAAACATGTTAAATAACCAACTTATGAAAAAAATATAATAAGAATAATCATCGTTCCCTGAATCATGTGAATCGGTTTTCACAAGAACAGATTTTTTAATTGGCCTTTTCATACATATGTGAAAATGTTTTGTATTAAAATTTCCAACACCATATACCCTGCAGTGTTTACATTTGTAGTCCTATTTGACTCTATTCCCCCTATACAGCCACTGCTACACCTGTGTGGTGCTGTAACAAGAGCACCGATTGCCCTGCCACACCTGTGTGCTGTAACATGAGCACTGATTGCCCTGCCACACCTGTGTGCTGTAACATGAGCACCGATTGCCCTGCCACACCTGTGTGATGTAACAAGAGCACCGATTGCCCTGTCACACCTGTGTGCTGTAACATGAGCACCGATTGCCCTGCCACACCTGTGTGCTGTAACATGAGCACTGATTGCCCTGCCACACCTGTGTGCTGTAACATGAGCACCGATTGCCCTGCCACACCTGTGTGATGTAACAAGAGCACCGATTGCCCTGCCACACCTGTGTGCTGTAACACGAGCACTGATTGCCCTGCCACACCTGTGTGCTGTAACATGAGCACTGATTGCCCTGCCACACCTGTGTGCTGTAACATGAGCACCGATTGCCCTGCCACACCTGTGTGATGTAACAAGAGCACCGATTGCCCTGCCACACCTGTGTGCTGTAACATAGGCGCTGATTGCCCTGCCACACCTGTGTGCTGTAACATGAGCACCAATTGCCCAGCCACACCTGTGTGATGTAACATGAGCACTGATTGCCCTGCCACACCTGTGTGCTGTAACATGAGCACCGATTGCCCTGCCACACCTGTGTGGTGTAACAAGAGCACCGATTGCCCTGCCACACCTGTGTGCTGTAACACAAGCACTGATTACCCTGCCACACCTGTGTGCTGTAACATAGGCGCTGATTGCCGTGCATCACAGGAACCTGATTACACTGGTGAGACGTCCAGCCAGCAGAGGTGTGGCTACGGACTGGTCAAGGCTTGTAATTACCCACCCTAATGGTTTACAAACAGTGTCCTTACGGTGACCTCAGTGATGAAAGTGAGGGTTACCTCACACGCAGCCATCTAACAACACTGTATATAAGGCAGTTGTTGCAAGGCTCAACAAGAGTTATGTTGCTTACAGATCTTGACACTTATTGACTTTCAAAGGGATTTATCTAGACCTGCTCAGAGGCCGATATACATCCTCAAGGCAGCAGTAAATGACAATAAAAATTCCCAATTTGAATTTTATTAAATCCCAATACCTCAGAATTTTCAAAAATAAGAACATTAAAAAAATCAAATTTTGAACAATATCACAATTTATTTCCCAGTTTGCCGGCCAAGGACACTTTGGAATCCTAGATTAATCCCAGTTTACTCCCAAGACACAGGGTTTTTTGTGTTTATCATGTTATGGTGGCTCGGTGATCATGGGAATACAATAAATACAAATTAAGGTTTGTTACATCAGCTGAGCAATACATCTTGTACATCGATATGTATCATCCTGCATGTTTGACAATTTTTTTATGATTGATGCTTGATCAGTTACATGGTGTACAAATAACTACAATGTTGTATTGATATCATGATTGATTTGAAGTGGCCATGAAGAGAGAAGAGAGAAAAATGTTATTTCATACCAAGTCTTCGTTATGATTGTTCAAACATTCAGATCTCTTCACCATGTACCCAATTACACATAAACACACTCATAAGTGTGCAACCACGTCCGTTGTATTTGGATTATCCAGTGTATAATATCTCCGCTCTATTATGGTAAACACCTTGTACCTTTCACCACCATAACTTCCTCTTGCGTCCGATTAGAATATCACAGGCTAAAATAACTGTCCAATGAAATAACTTTCCTTTACAAGTGAATTTCTGTTCGAAGTTGCTGATGGAGACGTCACTGTTTAAAGACAGCCATCATGGCTATAGTAGCGAATGTGTGTTTGGTATTGATCCCAGAGGATTAGACATGTAATACACCTGATAATCATGCATGTACCATTCGAGGAATACTGATAAGATTTTGAGAAAAATAGGTCCGTATTTTGATATAAATGATTTAAGTTTCCTAGAAAATATTTAGTTACCAGTTATAACTGATGATTTGAATAAACAAATGGAATGATTATAATCAATGATCTAAAATGAAATCACAACTAATTTCCAACACCACTTTTTATATTGATACCTTGTGTACAATTTGTATATCATGTAGTCCTGTAGTGATTGGTTTGTATGTTCCAAATTCATCAAAATCTGGAAAACACTTTGAAATATAATTTCTGCTCCGCTTTTGGTACAAGATGAAACAGAGATGTGTATCCTATCATTGATCAAAATTATTGTCGCTGTTCAAAATGGCTAAATCTAATATCCCAATAGATGACTGTGACTAGATGACCGTTTATGTTTATGACTAAAGTGATGTTAGATATTATTACAATAAGATAAAAAAAATTGCACCCCATGCCATTAGCACTGGGAAATCTCGAGGAAAATTTTGCTGTAACCATGGTAACAGCAATGCACTTGAGCTAGATTATAGTAGATATCTCTAGCCAGATAGGAAATTAGAATGTTTGGCAGTAAGGCAAGTTCTACAGCAATGCTAATCCTGATACTGCTTGTTGTATGACTAACATGCATATTGCCATGACTGTACACATGGTATATGCAGTATGCTATATATAATGCTGTTTGCACCAGCTGGGAAGAATCAATACTATTGCTCACCTGTCATTCTCACCTGTGAATTTGAGTAATCTTATTTTATAGTATTAATTTGAATCACTTTTGCTTAAAGGAAAGGGTTAAGATATATGAAACAATATAAAAACATTAATACCAGAAATTAAACCAGTTAGACATTTCTTAAATTTTATTGCCAATCACACAGTTAAAAATCCAAGGGCATGGTTAAAATAACTTAATAGTGTCTGAATTGCCTACTTGAAATACTATTTTTTAACAACAGTACCTTGTGATATTATTTTCATAATGACTTATGAAGCCTGTAACTATGGTAATAAAAGAATTTTTGGTGTAATAAACGTGGCAATATAGAAAAGGATGTACATCATGTACATATGAACATCCTTAATACGCAGCATGATTCACAGAATGTTTGCTGATTCAGGAATGAAAAAGTGTTGCATCAATCTCAATGATAAGGAAGTGGGCAAACTTTCTAAAATACAGCCTCTTATGGTCTAGCCTTGATGAAATGATTGCAAACGTCATGAAGATGGGTCAAAGGTATTCCAAGCTGTACGCTCAAGTTCCAAAGGGCACCCCGAAACATTATAATGAGTGGCCTATGTCACCCTGGAAAAAAGTACATTTCTTCCCTGAAGAATTCAGATGACTGAGAGATCACCAACTCTCCCACTGAACAAACATATTGATTATCCTGTATCATGACTCAAATATCCATACCTGTCAACTCTCACGCACCTCGCGTGAGTCTCACACATTTATCACCTATGTCTCGCTCATTGGCAAGGTTGAGAAATTCTCACGCATTCATATGAAATGTAGATTAAATATTTTGAAACACTTTTCTCTTTCGATTTATTGTGATTGCAACCAACAGGGCAAGAAAAATCATTCAAAACCAGTTTTCGCCGGGGGGACTTTGCCCCCCCCCCACCAAGGCTTAGCCCTGGACCCAGCAGGACTTGAAGCCCCTGCACGCCCTGGCTTCTCACTCATTTAGACATCCAGGGGTTGACAGCTATGAATATCCTCATTGTGCTTAAAACATATTCTGTATATAAATTGTCTCATTGTTTCAAGAGTTTAAAAAATGTTTTAACTTTCGAAAGTCGTTTATCAATATACTTTACAATTAAAAGTCTCGGTGGACCATGTTGACTTCTGTACACGCAGTAAAAAAGCAAGGAGTTCTCTTATCTGATGATGAACAGCTTCACTGTTCTGTGTTCACAGCCACTGTGGTTAGATTCCAAGTTGGAATAGGTCTCCAGCAACCTGTGCTAGTCATGATAGGTTGCTATGGGACTGATGGCCATTCGGTGAATCGGTGGTTGTGTGTCATTGTATTCCGAAAGTGTGGCCCATAAATACACTTCAAACTTTAAAAACCTTCCATCAGTTTTCATAAATTATTTGTAAAACAAATCTTGAGTAGGACCAATTCAACAAAGTAGTAGTACAAACGGCAATATATTGTTTATTTCCTTCTTCTGATATGAATCGTGCCAGTTGTCAATGGTTCAGAATTAAAGTCCTCCAATACTACTTGTCAATGAGGACTACCTCTGCTGGAGGTTCACATGTCCCCAGCACAATTGTGTTGTCCTGCAAAGGCGGACAAGTGTGAATTTTGAAGGCTTGTTTGATGAAGTAGTGTAATTGGATACACATTGGCTTAGAAATAACCAAGTTAATAAAAGTTGGACAAATATCAATTCACACACATGAGTGTATTGTTCACTTCATCCGGACGACATTGTTGACATTGAAATGAGGTCGGAATGACGTCACACAAGAAACATGTCATAGCTGGTGATTGTTGACGTCATTCAAGAGTTGTGTTTTTCTAAAACGGTGATCGTGATAAGTGCATTATTCTATATGGGAGCTCAAAAGGATCAAGAAATAATGGGTTACATCGGGTAATAATGAACTAATTACACTCACATGTGTGTCAAACTGATTTTACGAAACTCTGGGAATTCACTCTCTTGGGAAATACAAAAATTCTGACACTAATCATTATGACTCACATGCTTGTATAATATAAGTTGTACTTGTGACAGTATCACAAGAGGTACATGTAGTTTTATGTGTCCTGCGTAACGCATTAGTTTTTATACTAAAACCTAACAAGGGACCGATATATCGGAGTATACAAGAATTCTAGTACTTGTTCCGTGTAATCATTCTGCCACACATACTTGTGTTGATGCAGTAACACAAGGAGTAAGTGTGGTTTCTTGCATCCCATGAACTGGAGCCAAGTGGTATAAAACGATGAACACATGTAAAACGATGAACACATGTAAAACGAAGGACACATATAATCACATGTAACCACATTGGAAAAGAATTTTTAAAAATTCAAAATTTATAGAAAACAGCTGTTTGATTGAGCTGAGGTTAACTTGTGCTATGTGATGTGACTTTCACTGACTCAGAAAAGAGTGCAAATCTTTGCTTCGAAACAGGGTATAAGGGATTTATTCTCCCTTTCAGAAATCCACGTGCAGCAGGTCTTCTTCATGGTGGGGTATAAGAGATTTATTCTCCCACTGGAGATCGGGAGGTCCGGGGTTCGATCCCCGACCACGTCATACCAAAAAAATGTTAAAAGATGGTACTTGTTGTTACCCTGTCTGGTGCTCGGCATTAAGGGGCTAAAACAAGGACTGGTCCGCTCGGAGTCAGTATACTATGTCTGAGTGGGATATTCATGTTAAACTGCGGCATGGTATTTTCAGTGAGCTAGCACTATAAATTGGCATCAGTCCGGACTAGTACAAGCAGCCACACACACACGTGCATGCACGTTGCTATATAAGTGCAATAATCTTGGACGCGACGTTAAACCCCATTTCACCTCACCTCTGACATGGACGTATGATAATAATCTTTATGTACTTCTCAAATTAGGTTAAGGACTACCTGTTACTTTCATATTACATGTACTTTAGTTAATCTGTCATGCTATGACAGATTAACTATTGTAATATGAAAGAATTGTGTGTTCCTTAATTTCTTTTTAGTAGTATATGTAACAATACATTATATCAGGAAAGCACATTGTGTTCTCTACAGCATACTATCGTCATACTACCACAATATATCAGCTGTTGAATTAGTATTGCAGTTTTTGTGACTCTGACACTGCTATAGTAAAACTTAACATGCCCCAATTTTCCAATTCCTTTGACTTCCAGGGGTGGCCAAGCGGGTCGAAGGGGACAGCCTCCAGTTTACACAGAGGCAGAGTTCCTTGCTGAAAAATACAAGATGGACCATGAGAATAGGGGCATGGCTGTTATTCTCAACAACCGAGACTTTGACCGACACACCGGCATGGGAACTAGGACAGGAACTGATGTAGATGCTTCAAATATATATCAGAACCTCAAAGCTCTTGGTTTTACAGTGGAGATGCACACTAACAAGACGACAGGAGAAATGAAAAAAATAATGACAGAAGGTGATTGGCGTGTTATTTTTCAGCACGTTTGTTTATATTGATTTCATTGATTTAGGTTTCACATCTCGGCCTCATTAACTACTTGATTGTGGTGAGTACCGACAAGTGTGAATTGTTTGAGCACATACAAAGAACGTTTTTTGTTTTGTCTTTTTAGTTTAATGCCGCACTAAAAATATTCCACTTATAGAATGGCGGTCTGTAAATAGTTGAGTGGGGACCAGTTTTGTCTACTTATTAGTTACAAATTTATATGCTCTAGATGTAAGTGTTCGGCTCTTATTAGCTGACCTTACTAGACCAAACAGAATTTTACTAGACTAGGGCTTCTGATAAGTGGCTCAAGTCTCAGACTGTTTTCCCTGTTGAAAGTGTAATTTGTATCTTCATATGCTGTTGTGTACGGCCTGAAAGTTCTATTCTTGTGATGATCATCCTTTTGTGTTTACTTTGACAGCTGCGAAGAAAGACTTCAGCAACAGCGACTGTTTCGCATGTGTCATCCTATCTCATGGAGAGGAGGGGGCTGTGTATGGTACAAATGGACCTGTAGAAATCAAGGACCTTGTGGACCCTTTTAAGGGTCACCGATGCCAGTCACTGGCAGGCAAACCTAAGCTGTTCTTTATACAGGTGAGGAAGATATTTCAATGTTTATTTTCAGTAAGCATATTTCAGTGATTTCATATTCGAACAAGGGACACGAGTGGCCATCATCTAAGGTGCTGGTATACGCTGCACAGAGTTGAGTCCCTTGGGCATGCCAGGAACGTGTGAGCAGTATCAAAATTTACTTGGGTTTGAATCCTGGTTCATTATGTTTCTAGGATTATCGGCACCACACCTGTGCTTGTGGGTTTCACCAAACTGCTAATGACCTGCATCACTTAGGGCTTCCCTCCCACATCAAGCTGACACACTGTTATTAATGCACTGCTGTTCAAAAGTGGGGTTACCTCAAACTAGATTACTGGTAACTGAAACCCAGCAATATGTATGCATGTTTTCTGGATTTATGGTGGCTTTATTGAATGTCTACCATCAGCTTTGCTTGAAATAGCAAAGTTTAACATATTCAGAATTGAAAAATTTCCCTGCTGTGTCCTTTCAAAAGATGGTACTTGTTGTTATCCTGCCTGGCGTTCGACATTAAGGGGCTTCAACTGTGCTGATATGATTTCAGCTTCAACTGTGGTGATATGGTTTCAGCTTCAACTGTGGCGACATGATTTCAGCTTCAACTGTGGTGATATGATTTCAGCTTCAACTGTGGTGATATGATTTCAGCTTCAATTCTGGTGATATGATTTCAGCTTCAATTCTGGTGATATGATTTCAGCTTCAACTGTGGTGATATGATTTCAGCTTCAATTGTGGTGATATGATTTCAGGCATGTAGAGGACAAGGCCTAGATGAAGGTATTGATGTGAGTGATGCTTTGGGTGTGAAGGGAGATGGAGACGAGGATGTCGAGATGGCCCCCGTCACCTACAGAATCCCCACAGAGGCTGACTTCCTCATGGCCTACTCCGTTGTCCCAGGTGAGTAGCTGGTAGTAGTGCAGCATGAAACCACAGCTAGACTCACAAATAAAATAGTAATAGTAATAATAATAATAATAATAGTTGTCAAAAGTTGTCCGACTCCCTATTTTTCTTGGTGCCTTAGGTTTGGTACCACCTCCCAATCTGTTGACTGACATTGGGAGAGTACCCGGGTTGCTACCAGGAATACAGCCCTTATGACAATCTGGGTAATGCTGAAGGCTGCAGTGTTGGGGAGTCTTTAAATTCTCCAAAAAGTTCTGGGTGGGTTTGACTAGGCACCGTTTCCTGGCAGAAGTCCCATTCGCTGTCTGGGCTGTGTGAAGAGGGGGCCAGGGCCCCAAGAGCCATGATGAGCCTAAACAGCCTGACTGTATCAGGATCACCCAAACCCTCTTTGCTGCATTTATATTTTTATCTGTAAATAATAATATTAATAATGTGCAAATAATAATAATGTGCAAATCCACGCCCTAAAGCATGTTCAAAGCACAAAATTATTACCCCAGTCAATCGATCGATGTTCACTCAATATTCATTCACAGCTTCCTGGGGAGTATACAATACTTCATGATGAAATAACTGTTCTCAAAATTAATCATGAAACTCAAGAAGTCATTACCCTAATTATGAATATTGAAGATTTCCTCACCTTCATTATCCAGTGTCTCTCCATTATATTAGTTGCCTGGACCCCCTCACCACCATGTTTCATAAGTAACGAAACATCACCATCTCTCTTATCATACTCGACCCGTGAAGATCCGGGGTAGAATAGGTCTTCAGCAACCCATGCTTGCCATAAAATGTGACTATGCTTGTCATAAGAGGCGACTTATGGGATCGGGTGGTCAGGCTCGCTGATTTGGTTGATGCATGTCATCAATCCAAATTGTGTTGATGTTCATGATGTAAATTACTGGATTGTCTGGTCCAGACTTCATTATTTACAGACTGCCGCCATAGAGCTGTAATATTGCTGAGTGCGGCGTTAAACATCAAACAAACAATCTTATCATACTCAGAATTTCTCAAAATTAACAGCCAGTCATTATCAGTGATTGACTGGTTGGAACAAATCGACCAATGATTTATCAGGACATATATACATATATCTTTATTGTTGTTCCTTTCAGGGTATTTCTCCTGGCGGAACTCATCCCGGGGCTCTTGGTTCATTCAAGCACTGTGCGCTGTTTTAGAAAAATATGGCCACAAACTGGACCTCATGACGATGATGACTCGAGTAAACAAACTCGTAGCGTACGACTTCGAGTCAAATGCAAGCAAAGAATTCATGAATAGGAAAAAGCAGATTCCTTGTATTACCTCTATGTTGACTAAAGATTTATATTTCCCTCCCATGTGATTAAATATAAAATAAGTAAAGATTGTCTTTCTGAATTAACCCAACACAGTTCAACACATGTCCAGCGAATGGAGGAGCAAGAATAGGAGAAACGGTTTGCCGGGGGTAAAATATTTTGTATGCCATTGAACATATTGACTAAATGCAATGGTTGGCAGGGCTGGAATTTAGCTCTAGCCGGACCAGGTTTGTTGCTGTTAAAGGCATCCTAAGGGCAAGTAGAATTTCAAAACATTTCAGGGGTATTGCTTACTGTTATCACTATTCAGACTGGTAGTGTTCTTGGTTGGACGATAAAATATTTCCTGATCATGAAATATCTTTGTTATGCTTGCCTGAAATGCATGACCTGAAATGTGATGCTAATATTCAATCATATCAATTATAAGGTCAGAAGTACTAAATCTGTATGGTCAAAAGATGAGAGATTTAGGATCAGATGCCTTACATACACTTGTGAAATGTCTAAAAGGTAAAGTTGGGCAGATCTTAAGACGATCCAGAGATGTGAGAAAGGTTGGAGAATAATATATCTGACTGATCTCATTAGTTAGCATTGTACTGATTTGAGTATTCATGCATTCATGTATTCACTTACATTATTTGCCTTTATTCCCTTTATGAACATGTATCTCTCTGTCAATAGAGGGGACAGGTGGCCCAGTCATCTATGGTGCCGCAATTCTCTGTGCAGAGTTACTTGATATAATAGAATACAGTTCAAAGCAAGGGTAAACCCAACTCACTCACTCACTCACTCACTCACTCACTCACTCACTCACTCACTCACCCACTCTCTGCCAACATGTGGACTCAATGACAATGTACACACAGACTTCAAAAGGACTTGGATTTGTATACCTTATCTTGAAATGACCTTAAATGGCCTTAAAAGGTCTTAAGATCTATGATTAGCTTCAAGAAGCCGTGAAGTTTGTGTGTATGTTGTTGTTTTTCTGCACTTTTTTTCAGTATGCACGGAATAAGTACATGTAGTTTGAAACTGAAAAAAAAATGATTGCGGTAAGAATTTGTTTTTGTAACCATGGTAACATATATTACCCTTTTATATTCTTCACATCACTGTCCTTAAAATTATGATTATCTGTACATTTTGCCTTGAACTGATTTTATTTGGGTTTACAACTGTGTATCCCACTGCCGAAATGTGCTGTCAGAAACTGTGTACATACAGATTTGAAAGGACTTCAATTTGGATACCTTAAATGGCCTTAAATGTGCCAATCCTTTTAAAAGGCCTCGGATTTGATGGTTCAAGTTCTGCATAAACCTTGTGTCTCATGTGACAAGCATGTTTGATGTGTGATTGTAGTGATCAATTTTCATATTTCCTGTTTAGTAATCTCAACACTCTCTGTCCAGTATGTCTCAGTGTTCAGAGGTGTTGGCTCAAGTCAGTAATAAGAAATATGATTGGTAAAGTTTGAATAACTGTGGTTCAGAAAAACACAGGTAGCTGTGTTTCAAAAATCCAGGCCTTGATTCTTGATTGCTGTGGCTATGTTCCTAACAACTTTGTTATGAAATACATTACCGTATTCAACGTAATAAGTAGCCAGGGCTCTCTCAAAATCAGAAATAGGGGCACTTATTAGAATATAATTTTGGTAAAAAAACAGAATTGAAAGATCGTAAATTTTTGTGGTTTGGCCAACTAAGAAAACGACTGATCTTATTATTTTACCCATTTAGTATCTTTGTTAAGGCAGCTCCACATTTACGATGAGTAAAAATGATCATCTAAGCTCAATGTTCCAAACAGGTAGTCCCGGTAATCAGCAGGTATAGTTCGGTTCTTATTAGAGCCGGGCGCTTATTACATTGAATATGGTATAAGCAGTTTTTGTGGGGCAATGCAGACTGTAGTACAATGTATTTGAGAAGTTACTAACTCAGTAGTTATTTGATATTAACATGATTAGGATCATTTCTAATTTCAGCTTGTGTATATTTGTTTACTTTGCAGATAATTTGTTGAAGGTTGTCCAGTTTGGAAAAATAGGCCATTTAATTGATTTGTGCAAATATATGGTTAATAGGACTAATGTACTTGTATGGTAATATGCTGAGATTAGTTGAGGGCTTTGTAAAGAAGTGTTTCACATTTGATCTCCTTTGTAACATGACCCCGGTTGCATCTGGAGTTTATTTTACAGTGGGTCGTATTGTAGAGGATAATAATTCCTCTCAGTTTTCTCCTACCTTCGCAAGTAATGGCTTATTGAACAAAATTGCTCAAATTTGAATGAACCAAGTGATGAGAGTATTACAGATTGAATTTGATAAAATGTTTTCAGTCGACAACTTTTTTATTTACCATTACCCTTTATTGAGATAGGGACACAAGGGGCCCATTCATCTAATGCACTGCAAATTGATGCACAGAGTTGCCTCCCCTCAGTGTGCCAGTATCCTATGATCCTGGGTTTGAATCCCAGATTCGCCCTAAGTTTGATTTTTGGTTTGTCAGTACCTGTGATCATAGATTTCACTAAACTGCTAAACATCTAAGACCTGAAATTTCCTCCCACATTAAGCTGATATACCATCATAACTAGAGTTCAACTCACTCACTCACTCACCATCATGAGATAAATACAAAGTTATTTGATATCAGTTCTGTAGTATTTGCTCAAGGTCATATATATGGTTATAAATCTGTAGTTATGACTACTAGATGGTAATTCGTAAAAGAATCTTTAATCTGGAAACAGGCAGTCAGTGTGCCAGTCCCTTCTTATCATGCTTATATTGCATGTATCAGCCCTTATTTAATGTGATACTTTCTTCACCATTCCACACGAGTGCCTATCACATCAGTGTCAATTGCACTGTCTCTAGATGCCTCTGTGTCATGTATTATAACATTATTTACATCTGTAGACCTCCAGTGTTGAGTGCTGAGGCTGCTGTTGTAATGTATTGCCTAACACTTGTCATTTTAACTACAAATCAAGTCGTAGTATTTTTCCGTTTAAAAAAGTATATAAAATTCAAATTTGACCAACTGTTAATTTGATCAACAACTTGATTTGTTTTGGTGAATATAAAATTCAAGTTGGCATATCTGATCAATTATTGGGTGTAATCTTATTGAATGCTTGTTCTGAAACCAACCAGGAAGTGAAGCAAACACTGGTTATTTCCTGTCTCTGGGCTGGGAACATACCAAACTGCATGTCTCACTGTATTTCCTACAAGGATGATTCTTGTTCACTGTTAATGCATATCATTTACTTGTAAAATCAGTAAGCTTAGTATTTATCAAAATTGAGTTTCAAAGGATGTTTACTAAGAGGACCATATTAATATTCTTTTTTTTCAACTTGTTCTGTCATGCTTGTGACTAGTCATTAATGATCAATCAGAAATAAGTAGTTTATGACCAATCAGTGATTATCATTTAATAACCAATCAGTGGTTAGTAGTTAATCATTCATGACCATTCAGTGATGAGGTGAGGTGAAATGGGGTTGAACGTCGCGTCCAAGATTATTCCACTTATATAGCGACGTGCATGCACGTGTTTGTGTCTGCTTGTACTAGTCCGGACTGATATCGATTTATAGTGCTAGCTCACTGAGATACCATGCCGCAGTTTAACATGAATACCCCACTCAGACACAGTATACTGACTCCGAGCCGACCAGTCCTTGTTTTAGCCCCTTAATGCCGAGCGCCAGACAGGGTAACAACAAGTACCATTTTTTAACGTCTTTTGGATCAGACCCTGGGCCTTCCGTTCTCCGGGCGGACGCTCTACCACTAGACCACAGAGGCGGTCACATTCAGTGATGAGGCATTAATGGCTCCAAACAGTGGTTAGTCATTAATCATGATCATGAGTTTCTGCACAGGAATGGCCTGCGTTTTGCCTGTAAAGATGTACATACATATTTCTTGGTGTTTCAATGAATGATTTCCCCCACATTGAAGTAAACTGGAACGCGTCAGTACAGTAATAGTACTTTTGGGGAAGGCTTAGAAAAGGTTAGATTCCTCAAGTGGTCACATTTCTAGGAAGTATTTTCATTTCTCTTGAGAAAATGATTACAAGTAATAATGTATTCTCCTGAACTGTCTCAGTGCACCAAAAACTAACATGAAAGTCTTTAAGAGTCCTATACTCACTCTAAATGCATGTCTTAACAATTCAAATTATTATTTTTATTAAATATACCTATTTTATGTAAATTGTAAAAATATATTGTGTTTGTAAAAAATGTTTTGCAAGAAATTGTTTTGCATTGTTTACCCATATGTAATGTTGATGTTATGGTTTATCATCACGATACAGTGACATCTAGTTAGATTGCATTTTCACTGCCTCTCTGGCTGTATTATGATAATAACAGCCAGTGTGTATATAACACAAAGGTATTTTGTTTTGTGAGTGTATAAAGTAGCAGTGCTTCTTGTGACTTTTTCAAAATTGACCACGAAGGAAGCAGGATTTGTTTATTTATTTATCTTTTTGAAAGTAACCTTAAATTATCCCTGACCACAAAGTTTTCATTTTTCCACTTGCCTCTTGATATTTTTCCGAAGAATTTTGAAATAGCATGGCCTAACATCCTTATAGTGGGTAATGAGTTCACCTGGCACAAAGAAGACAATGGTTAGATTTGTTTGTTTTTTGTAGTGATGTTGAATAAATAATAATGCTGATTATAACAATAAACTTTGTAATAACAAAATATGCATTTTTCATTATTTTAATTGATTTTAAATGCAGCTACTTTGATTTAAGTGTCACGTTAAATGAATGTGAACAGACGAAAGTAACCTACATGTTAACAGCTTTTGGTGGAGAAAGGCCAAGTATCCATGATTGGTGTACATAGGATCATTGATGTATTCTCTTATTTTACACAAAAGCTCCAAAGTCCTCAATGCCTATTACTTGTTGAAATGTTGTCTTTAATGTATGCACGTAATCATAATCATTGGGGAGATTCCACTGTAGAATAGGACCCCAGTACATGCTTGTCTCACGAAGATTCCAGGGCAGAATAGGACCCCAGTACATGCTTGTCTCATGGAGATTCCAGGGCAGAATAGGATCCCAGTACATGCATGTCTCACAGAGATTCCAGGGCAGCATAGGATCCCAGTACATGCTTGTCTCATGGAGATTCCAGGGCAGAATAGGACCCCAGTACATGCTTGTCTCACGGAGATTCCAGGGCAGAATAGGACCCCAGTACATGCTTGTCTCACGGAGATTCCAGGGCAGCATAGGATCCCAGTACATGCTTGTCTCATGGAGATTCCAGGGCAGAATAGGACCCCAGTACATGCTTGTCTCACGGAGATTCCAGGGCAGAATAGGACCCCAGTACATGCTTGTCTCATGGAGATTCCAGGGCAGAATAGGATCCCAGTACATGCATGTCTCACGGAGATTCCAGGGCAGCATAGGATCCCAGTACATGCTTGTCTCATGGAGATTCCAGGGCAGAATAGGACCCCAGTACATGCTTGTCTCACGGAGATTCCAGGGCAGAATAGGACCCCAGTACATGCTTGTCTCATGGAGATTCCAGGGCAGAATAGGATCCCAGTACATGCATGTCTCACGGAGATTCCAGGGCAGCATAGGATCCCAGTACATGCTTGTCTCATGGAGATTCCAGGGCAGAATAGGACCCCAGTACATGCTTGTCTCACGGAGATTCCAGGGCAGAATAGGACCCCAGTACATGCTTGTCTCACGGAGATTCCAGGGCAGCATAGGATCCCAGTACATGCTTGTCTCATGGAGATTCCAGGGCAGAATAGGACCCCAGTACATGCTTGTCTCACGGAGATTCCAGGGCAGAATAGGACCCCAGTACATGCTTGTCTCATGGAGATTCCAGGGCAGAATAGGACCCCAGTACATGCTTGTCTCACGGAGATTCCAGGGCAGCATAGGATCCCAGTATCTCATGGAGATTCCAGGGCAGAATAGGACCCCAGTACATGCTTGTCTCACGGAGATTCCAGGGCAGAATAGGACCCCAGTACATGCTTGTCTCACGGAGATTCCAGGGCAGAATAGGACCCCAGTACATGCTCGTCTCATGGAGATTTCAGGGCAGAATAGGACCCCAGTACATGCTCGTCTCATGGAGATTTCAGGGCAGAATAGGATCCCAGTACATGCATGTCTCATGGAGATTCCAGGGCAGAATAAAACCCCAGTACATGCTTGTCTCACGAAGATTCCAGGGCAGAATAGGATCCCAGTACATGCTTGTCTCATGGAGATTCCAGGGCAGAATAAAACCCCAGTACATGCTTGTCTCATGGAGATTTCAGGGCAGAATAGGATCCCAGTACATGCATGTCTCACGAAGATTCCAGGGCAGAATAGGATCCCAGTACATGCTTGTCTCATGGAGATTCCAGGGCAGAATAAAACCCCAGTACATGCTTGTCTCATGGAGATTTCAGGGCAGAATAGGATCCCAGTACATGCATGTCTCACAGAGATTCCAGGGCAGAATAGGACCCCAGTACATGCTTGTCTCATGGAGATTCCAGGGCAGAATAGGATCCCAGTACATGCATGTCTCACGAAGATTCCAGGGCAGAATAGGATCCCAGTACATGCTTGTCTCATGGAGATTCCAGGGCAGAATAGGACCCCAGTACATGCTTGTCTCATGGAGATTCCAGGGCAGAATAGGATCCCAGTACATGCATGTCTCACGAAGATTCCAGGGCAGAATAGGACCCCAGTACATGCGTGTCTCATGGAGATTCCAGGGCAGAATAGGATCCCAGTACATGCATGTCTCACGAAGATTCCAGGGCAGAATAGGACCCCAGTACATGCTTGTCTCATGGAGATTCCAGGGCAGAATAGGATCCCAGTACATGCTTGTCTCATGGAGATTCCAGTGCAGAATAGGACCACAGTACATGCTTGTCTCATGGAGATTCCAGGGTAGAATAAGACCCCAGTACATGCTTGTCTCACAGAGATTCCAGGGCAGAATAGGACCCCAGTACATGCTTGTCTCATGGAGATTTCAGGGCAGAATAGGATCCCAGTACATGCATGTCTCATGGAGATTTCAGGGCAGAATAGGACCCCAGTACATGCTTGTCTCATGGAGATTCCAGGGCAGAATAAAACCCCAGTACATGCTTGTCTCATGGAGATTTCAGGGCAGAATAGGATCCCAGTACATGCATGTCTCATGGAGATTTCAGGGCAGAATAGGACCCCAGTACATGCTTTTCTCATGGAGATTTCAGGGCAGAATAGGATCCCAGTACATGCATGTCCAATGGCGATTCCAGGGCAGAAAAAAGACCACAGTACATGCTTAATGAAGTATATATAATGGTCAAATAATGTCCGATCTTTGGTCCAGTGATATGTTGATTGTCAGTAGTGAAAGTAGAGAAACACCATGCTTTTAAGACCACGGTACCAAGGTACCAAAATAAAATGTCCTGATCGGCACAGTATTCTTTGTCTGAGTTGGGTATTCATGTTAAACTGCGGCATTTTTTTCTATGGGCTAGCACTATAAATCGGCACCAGTCCGGACTAGTACAAGCAACCACACACAGACGTGCGTACACATCGCTATATAAGAGCAATAACATTGGAAGTGACGTTAAACCCCATTTCATCTCACCACCATGGTACTTCACAGGTTAATTCCAGAATATAATGTCAGTTCATTGCAATCAAGATAGGTGTATACACACAACACATAACTTGTCATACTGCAGCCGAACATGGGTAATTCTTAATAATCAATTTATAATCACATAATCGATAATGTTATCGATACGATTATCCAATCCGATAATGTTGGTATCACAATCTGATAAATGTTTCAATTAGGGGATCTAGAAGTAGATACTTTTAATAAGCAACATGCATCCCTACAATAAACATTTTCCTGTGAAGGTCCGGGTTAGAAATGGTTTTCGGAAGCCCATGCTTGCCGTATAAGGCGACTATTCTTGTCGTAAGAGGTGACTAACGGGATCGAGTGGCCAGGCTGTCTGACTAGGTTGATGCATGTCATCGTATCCCAATTGCGTAGATCGATGGTCATGATGTTAATCACTGTGTTGTATGGCCCTGACTTGATGATTTACCGCCGTCATATAGCTCTAAAATAACTAAGTAGTATGTGTTTCCCTGTGTGGTGTTGTGTACATACACGTGGCTACCAATCATTTAGAGCTCCAGTAAACTACGTTTATAACGAACACGTTTATAACGAACTGACGGATATAACGAACTTATTTTTTTTCGTCCCTATCATGTGCTGTATATATGCTGCATATATGCTCATAACGCACAACGGTTATAACTATAATTAGTGATCCCTTTGAGTTCGTTATATCCGTAGTTTACTTAATACGGAAGATGGATCGGCTCTCTCGAGCATTGTATTGGTACTCGGTTTGAAAAGTTACTTCTATGAGCGATATTAAGTCTTAAACATTGATAATTTTAGGAATGACATTTATTCTAAAGAGAGTATTGCCAATGTATGTTTCTACATTGTAAATATTTTTCAGAAGAAAATACGTATTATTCTCGCCAGTCTCACATAATACAGTTATTATTCCTTATATGTGATATTTACGGATGCGCACTGTTAATAATCATTATGTATCGACTGTAGATCCTGCTTGTGCACATGAAGACCTTTAGGTATTACGATGTAACATTGGTTTCAGAGCTTGAGGCTTTATTCGTGCATCTTAATCCCCATGGCTTTGTGTTGGTATTCACTTAAGTCGAGTTGATCGGTCTTTAGCTATTCATAAAAGGTGCTAAGGTCACTAATAACACTAATTGTCAAGAGATTTTCACGGGAGCTGGTATTGTGTGTGTTTGATAAGTGCATTATATGACATGAGGAGTGTTATGTGGAGTAGAGGTATTATTGACATCACCAGTTAGGCACACGTGACTGAGTTACCTGACAGAATGACCAGTGTAGGGGTAGTTTACACCGTGCAGGTGGCCGGCTGTTAATCTCACTGCTATTACATACACCAGTTATGTAGTGAGCTTGATGTGTTTTGTTGATGAGCTGGTTGGGTCGCCTTGTGGCTTCTCCATGGGGGCAACGTGAGCATCCCTGTCTGTCCCGTCCGTCCGTCCGTCCGTCCGTCTGTCTGTCCCACCCCGTCCGTCCGTCCGTCTGTCCCGCCCCGTCCGTCTGTCTCTCTGTCCCGCCCCGTCCGTCTGTCCCGCCCCGTCCGTCTGTCTGTCCCGCCCCGTCCGTCTGTATGTCTGTCCCGCCCCGTCTGTCTGTCTGTCTGTCCCGCCCCGTCCGTCCGTCCGTCCGTCTGTCCCGCCCTGTCCGTCTGTCTGTCTGTCCCGCCCCATCCGTCTGTCTGTCTGTCTGTCCCGCCCCGTCCGCCTGTCTGTCTGTCTGTCCCGCCCCGTCCGTCCGTCTGTCTGTCTGTCCCGCCCCGTCAGTCTGTCTGTCTGTCTGTCCCGCCCCGTCAGTCTGTCCGTCTGTCTGTCCCGCCCCGCCCGTCCGCCCGTCCGTCCGTCCGTCCGTCTGTCTGAGTCACACACTCACTGACTCGCTCTTCGCAAACTTGGACGGGTTGTTCTCCTCCATCAGAACAATGGTTCTTCACATCAGTCATGCTGTATCAGCTGTTGTAAGGGAATGTGGCTACAAGGTTCTAACAGATCCACCTCATTCACAATGTCTCACCTCTTGTGACTACCACTTGTTTTCCAATTTGAAAAAGAACATCTGTGTCATGAGTCATTTAACGAGAATCAATGACTGGTCACTGACGTGATGGGCTGGTTAACAGACCAGGATTTGACCTTCTACAAAACCTGATAACTGAGATGGATCAAGTGTATTGAGCTGCAAGGGGGAAATAATCCAAGCCTACCACAGTGTTTCAGCTCCTTGTATGCTGGGCTCGGAATGTTTGGGTACTTCTTCGTTTTTGATGACCAAACGGGAAATACATGTTCATAGGTCTGCGAATGCTGAAATACTCTCATGCTTATAGACATAGAAATGAAATCACTACATTGGATGTTATAAAACATGGTAATAACACAGAGATTAATAACACACTACCTGACCTGTTCCTATTGATGTGAGTGACAATTATAATGCCATGAATCTGAGTAAGGGAGTATGGTATTACGACGCTTTTAGCACTATTCAGCAATATCACGGCGGGGGACACCAGAAATGGGCTTCACACATTATTCCCATGTCGGGAATCGAACCCAGATCTTCGGCGTGACGAGCTAACGCTTTAACCAGAAGGTTACCCGACCGCCCCTCACCAAGCCTGAACATCTACACTGATTCCACCGAGTCGTCTCACGACAAGCATAGTTAGCTGGGGATACTGGAACAGACTGCCCCCAGTCTAGTGTCCAAAGTGTCATGACTTCACACATCGTGCCCATGTGGGGAATCGAACCCACGTCTTCAGCGCGACGAGCGAACGCTTAAACCACTTGGCTAAACCCCATCCCCATTCCCATCCCCCCCACGTCACAAAACAAAACTCTTTCGCTCACTTTTACTGTTTTTGAACTCTGAATTTTCTCTCTTTTTAGTTACACAGAGGATGGGCTTTAACAACTCTTAGATGTTACGTGGGTTGGTTGTCTTGACAGATTTATGGCAAGGAAACTCCATATGAATCGGACTCGGAATGTTTGTAATAACCAATTTGCCATCCTGTCAAGCACGGATTATTCAAGACGGACAAGATCGATGAGACGCTGTGATCCTGTGATCCTGTGTTGAATCCTGCTTCTCCAGTGTGCTGTATGTCCCGTGTGTTAAGTATTGAATGTCTTGTGACGCCGACAATCAGAACATCGCAATTGCTCTTTCATTGGAGCTTACTGTCTCGTACAAATGCATACGGAATGCAATGCCCTATCGTTCTAATAACGTGCTTAGTTGTCTAATGTAGGCATTTAGCTTCTCTACACTGTTTCTTATCATCTTTCCGCCATGTTGCAGTACTGCTAATTTGGCGTATATCTAAATCAGAATCACTGTCACCAATGACGTCGACGTGAAACATCACGGTACCGACACTCACTCACCACCATCTGCATCATTAATTACCATCGTCAGCATCGAAGTTAATGTCAACGACGTGTATTTGGTTCCCCCACACATTACGCACCCTGTTCAATTGTCTCTTGCCAGTTTCAGGTTGATGTGAAGACGTTATAATCAGCGCACTGTCTGGAATTCCCTTGTCTTAATTAGGGTAAGGGACGGTCGGGTAGCCTTGTGGTTAAAGCGTTCGCTCGTCACGCCGAAGACCCGGGTTCGATTCCCCACATGGGTACACTGTGTGAAGCGAAGCACATTTCGGGTGTCCCGAATCGTGATATTGCTGGATTATTGCTAAAGGCGGCGTAAAACCATACTCACTCACTAATTGGGGTAAACGTATGCTCCTGGACTTCAATACGTCATCAAATTAAAGTTAGCAGGCATACAATGTTACTGTCTAGGATTGCCTTTTGGCCCAAGCTTAGTCCTCCTTTAAACAGACGCGCCAAGGTATCACCCACCCACTTAGTCATTCAATTACTCACTCACTCACTCCATGCCGAGCCAGGATCTGGTGAATGTTGTTCGAGTCCAAAATAATATATGGTTATGGATTCAAGCGGTGATGCATCAGCATCGTAACGTGCTAGAGACGTTCTCGGAAGTTGTATACGTCTAAGACCACCAGTTTGGGATTCCTCCACATAGAGCTGATATGCCTTTATTTCAGAATGCTGTTCACAGCGGCATTAAGCCAGACTCACCCATCATCACTATTAACCCCCACATTCACACCACCTGCCTCCCTCTCTAACACCACACCAGGGCTGAAGGAGACGTGCAGGGTGGGTCCCTACATGCAGGTTTGCTTGCTTGCTTGCTTGCTTGTTTGTTTGTTTGTTTGTTTGTTTGTTTAACGCCACACTCAGCATTATTCCAGCTTTATGACGGCGGTCTGTAAATAATCGAATCTCGACCAGACAATCCAGTGATTGACATTATAAGCATCTATCCACGCAATTGGGATACGATGACATGCATCAACCACCCGATCTCGTTAGTAGCCTCTTACGACAAGCATAGTCGCATTTTACGGCAAGCATGGGTTGCTGAAGACCTCTTCTGGCCTGGATCTTCACGGGTCTGATAACAGTGATACTATATATATGATATTACCACATAACTTAAAACGTCTTTGAAAACTAACAGAAAATAGTTTAATACTGTTGATCCCGGATGGATTGGTGAATAGGGGACTTTGTAATATTTGTAGTCATTTTTCTACCACCGTGGGACATCCGGCATAGAGTTCGCCCCCAGCAACCTATGCTTGCCGCAAAGCATTCGTCACCACTCGCCCCTTTCCGTAACCTGCAAGAAGATTCGGCTTGTCCCGGAATAACACGAGTTGGTCATGAATGGCCGCAAGAGGTGACTCAAATGGATCTTTTCTACCCCTGATGTTCGGGGTTGTCATCCAGGTGACACACGCAGTACGTGATGTAAGTATCTATGTGAAATCGATTTCTTCTGACCGCTGAATGACCCCGTCACTGACCATACAAGCGTTGTAGCATTAGCCTAGCCGACCGCTCCAGTTATAGAAATACATGTGTGTTAATCGTATTATGTAATGTGCGTCCATACGGGTTGTTTCCGTTTCTTTATAGGCAATTCATTGACAGGTTACACATATTTATAGTTTTAACGGCAAGTTATGTAACTGTTCGTTAAAAGAAGGCCACATTGTCTGGTATGTTTGATTCTTAACCCACGTATTAAGCCCCAGACTCAAAATCACAGAGATTAGGAAAACATTATAGTAACCATTTTGAATGTTACCAGGAGTTTTGATTTGAAAGCTAATTGTTGTTGTTGTTTTCTTTTCATCTCTGCAATTTTTTGTGCCAATAATAACGCTTAAATGCACTGTATTAAAGTATCAAATGTGATTTTCTAAACGCCAAACTGTTGGTAAATAAAGTGAATACAACATATTGTGAAAACACGCATATGGTGAACACAAGTATATAGTGGAACCATTCCACTTGGGTGACGCATTTGGGTCTCTAGATTTCTCTAGAGATTTAAAAAATATGTTTCACTCATTTCAGCCATACCTGTGTACTTGATCATGTCAAGTCCAAAACATTCACGTCATAAAAATAAAAACAAGTCAGCCATTTCATCATTTTCACAGCATTTTTTGTACTTTAAACTTGGAATTTTGGGTCAAAATGCCTTCATTGTCATCAGTTTACCCCATCCGTTCATCTATGTGACTGATGTACTAGTATTTCTAGTATTTATATTAAATGTATGTCTTATTTACCTTAAAAATTACGAATTAATTTTTAGTTTTACTTGTACCCCAATATGCCTGCTACAGCTATAGAGGCTCTGAGCTGTTGTATCGACGATAACATGGGTGACGTTTGCTAAAAAGTAAAGGAAATGTTTCTCGGAAATCGGAGCGTCATTTGAAATCTTGATGGAAATATATTATTCTAATTTCCGCGTGAAATGAGTGAGTGAGTATGGTTTTAAGCCGCTTTTAGCAATATTCCAGCAATATCACGGCGGGGGACACCAGAAATGAGCTTCACACATTGTACCCATGTCGGGAATCGAACCCGGGTTTTCGGTGTGACGAGCGAACGCTTTAACCACTACGCTACCCTACCGCCCTTCTCGTCAAATGAAGCAGACTGTGTTACCCTTGACAACAGACCTTGTATTTATGGAGTTCTGTATGTGCCCGGCCGTGTTCGTTGGGATTCTTCCTGGTAAAAAAGGACTAAAACTTGTTCCTCCCTCGTCACTTATGTCCCATTTCGGGTGTCCCCGTTCTGATATTGCTGACATGTTGCTAAAAGCGGCGTAAAACCAAACTCAGTCACTCATCACTTGTGAATTCAAAAATTCATTTTAAAAAGACCTACCTCCCACCTCACATTTAATAAATATGTGCACGAGATTTTCATTTGAACTTATGGATTTCAAGTTTTTTTATTGTTTAGCCTGCTATTTTATTGTCAATGGACGCCGGACAAGTTTACTTAAGGCAAGTTTCTGTTTCTATGATACTAATATATGATATAATATACTATTAATTATCATAGAAAAAACTACCGCTGTGTGTCCCTTTCACAAGAAGTCTGTCTGGCCTGACATGACACATAAAATATATGAACTGATGTGTTGTAACGTCAAGTCATTAATGCTAACACTTTACAATAGCACCCAGTTTGGTCCGGGTTATAATAGAACTTCAGCAACCCATGCTTGTCGTAGGAGGCGACTATGCTTGTCGTAAGAGGCTACTAACGGGATCGGGTGGTCGGGCTCGCTGACCTGGTTGACGCTTGTCATCGTATCCCAATTGCGTAGATCGATGCTCATGATGTTAATCACTGAATTGTCTGGTCCAGACTCGATTATTTACAGACCGCCGTCATATAGCTGGAATATTGCTGAGTGCGGCGTTAAATAACAAACAAACAAACAAACGTTAGTATAGACATTTAAGAAGCTGATCAATGCTAGAGCTGTTACATTATAGCTACAGTTAGATGGAGTCACGGTGAAGGATTACATACATGCAGTTCATACACTGACGTCATCAGGATATCATTAAGATAGTGTATGCTTCGTCTGTCTGATGAAGACTGCAGTGACATTTTCAAATGTCAGTTGAGCACTTGCTAATCTGCTGTCAAACTGTTGGTCTGTATTGATGGCCAGGGGAGCTCGGGAGAGACACAGGGAGATGTCAGTGGTTTTATTGGGTTAAGGACCAGTGCAGCATAAAGCTAACGTTTTATTCACATTGTGACAGACAGACTGTTTTATGCCGAGGTTCACAATAGTTCAGGGGGCACGGGTGACCCAGTCGTCTAAGGTGACGCAATTCGCTGTGCAGAGTTGCGTCCCTTGGGCACGCCAGAAACCTATGATTGTGGGTTCGAATCCCGGTTCGGTTATTATTCTAGGTCTGTCAGCTTTATACCCGTGCTCGTGGGTTTCGCCAAAGTGGTAAACGTCTAAGACCTGCATCACTTCGGGCTTTCCTTCCACATATATAAGCTGACACGCCGTGATATAACTGGACTACTGTTCAAACCGGCGTTAAACCCAACTCACTCACTCACTGACGTCATCAGCACGACGACAAGCCAGGGTGCGGGATACAGAGCGATCTCAGCGCTAAGATGATCGTAACGCCCATGCCTTAGCATAGACTTACGACAATCAAAGTGTTGAGGTTGTTTTGTACAACGACACCCAGGTCTATTCACATTCACGACTTTGTTTGACTGACGTCATCTGGTGCATACGGTAAGCTATATGAATTGATGCATTGTATACAGCCCACGCGCCATGGTGGTATGTATTGTACGTGGCATAAAGCACTCCTGCACTTACCTGTAGCCTTTCGAGGGGAACATTGTCCCAGAAGGAACTATTAATATCCTCAACATTACAAATCGACACGCCCCAAAATACACTTCCGAAGATCAGCAGATCGTCTCATAACGTAAGTCATTTTCATTCGCACTTCAAACTAGAGAAATCTTATCGACTGATGACAGACAAGCTATATGCGTACACACACGGGGTTGTACCAAAGCGTTGTTGTACAAGAGGCATTAGCCTGTCTTATAGTCCCTGAACCATATTATTTTCTCTCCCGCCATCCCTTACTGTAATGATATAATTCTTCATTAAGCGAGTCTAGATTTACCACAGGTTCCATCTCACTGGGGCTCCTTTTCAGTTAAAGGAGCCGTCGGGTAGCCTAGTGGTTAAAAGCGTTCGCTCGTCACGCCGAAGACCCGGTTCGATTCCTGACATGGGTACAATGTGTGAAGCCCATTTCTGGTGTCCCCCGCCGTAATATTGCTGGAATATTGCTAAAAGCGACGTAAAACCATACTCACTCACTCATTTTCAGTTAAATGTGCTTGTTTGTTTCTATGAAAATCATATATTGGAGACTAAGCGTTAGTCTATGTAGGTGTGTCACAACATATAATGACCCCTGATTTCAACACCACTTGGGATAACCACGACCTCTAGGATTAGTAGTGTATACCGCGGTGTAGAGTCACATGCTGTGTTGACATGCTGTGTTTACTCGCATTCTGCTGAAACTACTTTAAGCTATTCCATACATATGGGCCTTTAATGGGATACGTGGTTATTGGGTCCTAGCCTTGACACATGAGGGAAAAGAACTCTAGTCTAGTGGTTCAAGCGTTCGCTCGTCACGCTGTAGGTCCGCCTTCGACTCCCCACATTTGTAGGGTTTTTGAAACCTATTTCAAGTGTCGCCTGTCGGGATCAACTTGCAGGAATAGTGCTCACGACATGTGTGAATCAATACTCGCTCACACATTCACCCCACTCCGACAATGTGTATTGATCTTTGCCCTATAACTGCGCCCTGCTCACTTGAGTGAGTGAGTGAGTGAGTTTAAGTTTTACGTCACATCGGCAGTATCTCAGCCATATAGTGACGAGAACAACTGCTCACTTGAGCAGTTCGCCGTACTTCTGTATAGTAGACTAGATGTTAAACAGGGATCCCCCATACCTTAACACCTTCAGATGTATTGTGTTTATTGTAGCATACGTTGGTTTTCTCTTTAGGTCAGTGAGTGTGAGGAAACGAAACATTGCATCGGGGTGGTGTTCCGTAATAAAAAACTACCGTATTCGACGTAATAAGCGCCCCGCTCTAATAAGCGCCCACGGCGATATTTGCAAATATATTAGCTAGTGAACATCCCTTCCGATTGATCAATGTACACAAGACTTATTTATTCTTGTATAATACGTGTGTTTTATACATTCTTAATTATGGGAAATTAGATTCTGGAAAAATATATCTGTCATATATAAACATTTCAGGCTGTCAGCATAAACCACGAAAATTACGATCTTTCAACCCTGTTGTTTTTCACCAAAATAATATTCTAATACGAGACCCCTTTTTCTAATTTTGAGATGGCCCTGGGCGCTTATTATGTCGAATACGGTATTCTAATAGTCGCCTCCATTGAATATTGTCAAACGTTTCCTAAAATCCATAGTCAAAGGTCTGCCTCGAAGACTACTAAACAGCAGCAAACTTCACTCTCTCCCTCCACCACCACCCCCCCTCTCTCTCTCTCACACACACACACGCACGCACGCACGCACGCACGGACGCACGCACGCACGCACGCACGCACGCACGCACGCACGCACGCACACGCACCAATGGCCAAAATATAATGCATATATATTAATAGGTGTACTATTTGTAAGACGTAGTTTAATTTGAAACCCTTCAGACGTATTTAACGCTGCCGTCAACACGAGTGCGCCAGATCCCCACTACAATATGTCTCACAAGAAGAGAGGCCTCGCCTACATCATCACCAACTCTGACTTTGACCACCTTCCTCATCAACCCGGAAATGACGTGGACGAGGAGAGACTAATAAAGGTATTCGGGACGCTGTCGTTTGACGTCACACCTGTCCGTAATCTGACGGTCAAAGAAATGGTGGACGGAGTAGAGAAAGGTACACACCCAGGTGTAGGTCAAGGTCATTGCCAGCGTATACTTCCACAGTAGTGACATTTGTTTGTTGTTTGTAACGCCGCACTCGGCACTATTCTAGCTATATGACGGCCAGGACCAGTTAATCCAGTGACATGCAAGTTAGTGAGCATGTGAGTAGGCCAGGCCAATTCTACCCCGGATCTTCACGGGGGCACAGTAGTAACACTGCTGGTGATGGTAGAATTGGTGGTTGTGCTACACATGGTGATTGCTTTACTCATAATAAATTACTACAACAAGAATAATAATAATACGATAATGCTACTACTGATGTAAGTATTTCGTCTGAAACAGAAACCAGTTTTGTTGTATGTTGTAACCGTGGTTGTAGTCTAGTTTGTAGAAACTAAAGAAACTGGAGTAGGAGCAGTAGGAGTGGTTGTAGTAGTAGTAGTAGCAGTAGTAGTAGTAGTGGTAGTATTACTAGTAGTAGTATTACTACTGGTAGTAGTAGTAGTAGTAGTGGTGGTAGTAGTAGTAGTAGTAGTGGTAGTGGTAGTATTACTAGTGGTAGTAGAAGTGGTAGCAGCAGCAGTAGGAGTAGTAGTGGTAGTATTACTAGTGGTAGTAGTAGCAGTAGTAGTAGTAGTGGTAGTAGTAGGAGTAGTAGTTGTAGTATTACTAGTGGTAGTAGTAGTAGTAGTAGTAGTAGTAGTGGTAGTAGTAGTAGTAGTAGTAGTGGTAGTAGTAGCAGTAGGAGTAGTATTAGTAGTAGTAGAAGTGGTAGTAGTGGTAGTAGTAGCAGCAGCAGTAGGAGTAGAAGTGGTAGTATTACTAGTGGTAGAAGTAGTGGTAGTAGTAGTAGTAGTAGTAGTATTACTGACGGTAGTAGTAGTAGTGGTAGTAGTAGTAGTAGTAATAGTAGAAGTAGTAGTAGTAGTAGTAGTCGAAATCACGACTCAAATGTTAAAACATCATTTATTCCAGTGTCCATGATGGATCATACGAATAACGACTGTTTTGTCTGCGTGATTCTGTCGCACGGGGAGGAGGACAAGGTCCATGGTACTGATGGTCCAGTGGAAGTCACACAACTCTTGGCTCCATTCAGAGGAGATCGCTGTGGAACTCTAGACGGGAAACCAAAGCTCTTCTTCATACAGGTACCTCCTCTGTCAAATACAATCCAAGTGCAAACGAATTATCTCAAAGAAATCATGCCATCGCTTATACTTGTGGTCATTTTGAAATATGACGTCTTCAGTATTTTGCTTAATACTGTTAACTTTTTTGATACTAGGCTTTTAGAAGTTGGAATACTAAGTAAGGATAAGAATTTATGGATGAACAACTTCTTTATTATGATTAGGAGCGACGTTTCGGTGTAGGTTCTAAATTGTAACGCTCTTAATTGTAAGAAGTTGTTCATCCATAAATTCTCATCCTTACTTAATACTGTTAGCTTAATGTGACTGTTCCACGTGGGTATGGAGAATCATTTCAATAATATTTTAGGAATTTAACAGGAACCTGGCATTAAGTAATAATCATTACTATATTTGGACCATATCAGGTGTCTCCCACCATGATATTGCTTGAATATTGCTACAAGCGGCGTAAAACAATACTCACTACTATATTCCAAAATAAAATTACCAGAAAAACTTCCGTCCTTTGAAATTAAAGGTCTTGATATTATTATCTTCTTTACAAGCGTTATCAATGACCACAAATCTTTAACGCCGTTACAGCATTAACAGGTATTGCAAAATCAACATTATATTTGATTTTTATAAAACCAAATCCCTTGGAAACTACGAACTCGTCTTGAGCAATCATTCTATAAAGATTGTTTACCTTTTTAGGAGCCATTAAACAAATGAGTATTATACCTTAACTTGTTTCTTCTACACGCGCGAGGGTGCGCCAAATTGTCATCCTAGCCTATCTGGTATGAAATGACAAAGAAATCTAAGATTGGTCTGTTTTTATTACCA
This sequence comes from Haliotis cracherodii, assembly GCF_022045235.1. Classification (NCBI taxonomy): domain Eukaryota; kingdom Metazoa; phylum Mollusca; class Gastropoda; order Lepetellida; family Haliotidae; genus Haliotis; species Haliotis cracherodii. The sequence goes on from NW_027266275.1 coordinate 15,544,168, forward strand.
GACTTGTGGAAAGAAATTTGATGACTGGGGAGATTTCGCGGATGCGCTAGACATGAAGGGAGATGTTGACGATGATGAAGAGATGGACGATGGTGAGCCAATAACCTACGGAGTGCCGATAACGGCGGACTTCCTGATTGCTTACTCCAGCGCAAAGGGTAAGTGAGACGACTGTTGTTATCAGTGGTTTACACATGTCACTGTATCCCAATCGCGTAGATCGATGCTCATGATGTTAATCACTGGATTGTCTGACACAGTATACTGACTCCGAGCTTTTCAGTTCTTGTTTTAGCCCCTTAACGCCGAGCGTCATAGCTATAGATGCATCAATCACTCACTCCCATATGTAATATCACAGGATCCCGACCGTCCACCAACCAGAGGAAGGGTTCCTGTTACATACAAGCACTGTGCGAGGTTCTAGAAGAACACGGGATGAAGCTAGAACTAATGGCGTTACTGACTCAAGTCAACAAGAAAGTGGCCTTTGGTTGTCTGTCCAACGTTCTACCTTCACCCTACACCCATGGCAAGAAGCAGATTCCTTGTATAACTTCCATGTTGACAGGGGAAGTGAGGTTTCAACCAAAGTAGCCATTTCTTCGTTTCATGCTATCAAACACCGTCCATGTTCGTGTAGGTAAAGCCACGTGTAGGTTAAGACACGTGTAGGTTGACACACGTGTAGGTTAACACACGTGTAGGTTAAGGCATGTGTAGGTTAAGACACGTGTAGGTTAAGACACGTGTAGGTTAACACACGTGTAGGTTAAGACACGTGTAGGTTGACACACGTGTAGGTTAACACACGTGTAGGTTAAGGCACGTGTAGGTTAAGACACGTATAGGTTAACACACGTGTAGGTTAACACACGTGTAGGTTAGCGCACGTGTAGGTTAAGATACGTGTAGGTTGACACATGTGAAGGGTAAGTCACGTGTAGGTTAAGACACGTGTAGGTTAAGACACGTGTAGGTTAAGGCACGTATAGGTTAACACACGTGTAGGTTAGCGCACGTGTAGGTTAAGATACGTGTAGGTTGACACACGTGAAGGGTAAGTCACGTGTAGGTTAAGACACGTGTAGGTTAACACACGTGAAGGGTAAGTCACGTGTAGGTTAAGACACGTGTAGGTATACACACGTGAAGGTTAAGGCACGTGTAGGTGAACACACGTGTAGGTTAACACACGTGTAGGTTAAGGCACGTGTGGGTTAAGATACGTGTAGGTTGACACACGTGAAGGTTAAGGCACGTGTAGGTTAAGACACGCGTAGGTTAAGGCACGTGTAAATTAAGCCACGTTCTTCTCTTCCATTGACATTTTATATTTTCCTGTTTGTAGCAAGTTGTATGATCACTACCACCTGTCCCAAAGCTGTATCCGCGCTTGGAATGTTCACATGTTCACACGTTACTATACTCTATCAAACTCTGAAATATATACTTATCACAATAAGATAAAGAGCACCCGATGTTTTAATATGACACTTAATCTGCCATGGCTAGCTGGTATTACAGCACATCCTTCCAATTGTGGGTGTTCTTTAGCTTGTTTTCAGTAGTAAAAATATATTTGAATATATTGTATGAATTATTCTGTTGCTATTAGTTTTTATTTTATTTTTGTAAATATTTTCCAGTCGCTCCGTGTCCACCGCCACGGTGCTGATGATTCTCGTATGGAAGTAGGTGGGTTTAAGATGGTTTCGTGGCGAGTTGACGTGGACGCTAGGGTTGATGCATTGCTACTGTCTATAGACACAAAATATAAAAATACCTTATGCATATTTAAGTGAGTATGGTTTTACGCCGCCTTTAGCAATATTCCAGCAATACCACGGCAGGGGACACCAGAAATGGGCTTCACAGGGGCACAGTTTACTAATGTAGGGAATCGAACCCGGATCCTGGGCGTGACAAGTAGCGCCTTATCCACTAGGCTACCCAACCCTACCCTTGAATATTTAAACACACAAGCATACAGATGAATGTTAAACAGATCACTGGTCTCCTCAAACGTCTGTACTCATTGTTACACATGTTATACTACCTGGATAGTTCCTGCGTTGGAGCTATCCAGACTGTTTCCGACTGTGTGGTGGGTGATGTTACGTGATGTGAACAACGCCTTCAGCTAGAGGGACATCACCGCCTACCGATGCCTATAAAACCCACACCACATGCGTGGAAGGTATTTGCCATTTCTTGGTACGTGTTATCTCACAGAGCGACCCGATAAAGTTGATTGTTTTCATGAAAAGGTGAGGTGAGGTGAAATGGGGTTTAACGTCGCGTCCAAGATTATTGCACTTATATAGCGACGTGCATGCACGTGTGTGTGTGGCTGCTTTTACTTGTCCGGACTAATCCCGATTTTATAGTGCTAGCATACTGAGATACCATGTCGCAGTTTGACATGGATACCCCTCTCAGACACAGAATACTGACTCCGAGGCGACATTTTAGACCTTTAATGCCGAGTGCCAGACAGGGTAACAACAAGTACCATCTTTTAACGTCTTTTGGTATGACGCGGCCGTGTATCGAACCCTGAACCTTTCGCTCTCTGGGCGGACGCTCTACCACTAGACCATTATTATTTTCTTATCATTGTATCATTGATAAGTACATCCGGCATTAAGTGCCATTTCGCTCGAGTATATATTTAAATAAAATTACAGTATTTCAACAGTTAATTTTTAAGAAAAAAAGAATTCTCTGAAAGGTGGGGTGTTTTTTAAGTCTTGGATTATTTCCGTTACTTCTACAACCAATCTTTTGTATCTATTATCACACATGATGACAGTGCAACCTGAAATTGATTGTATGACATAAATAATGCTTGGCATCTTTGTTTGTTAGTTTGACGTCCCATCACCACATGAACTGACGGGCAAAAGAAAACATACACTTGAAAATTGGATTTGAGCAAAACATACAAACGTGAACTTAGGGTCCAAAACGCAACTATGATACCCGTATCAAACACCATCGAATAACCATTTTTTGTTTTTTTTCCCTTTTAAGCCACCATCAAACATGGTGTATATAGTTCTTTTGCCCGACAGTATAAATGTATCTAGACAATACTACACGGCGAAGTGGTCGTAAAATCTACTGCACAAATCCGTAAACGCACTCGTAACCAACTCGTGTTCTTCCGGGACAAGCCGAATAGCAGGTTACGGAAAGGGGCGAGTGGTGACGAATGCCGTAAACGCAGGGCAGAGCACTACTGGAGTTCGTGATCACCCCACGTGACATAACTGAACTACTGTTCCAAGCTGCGTTAAAACCAACTCACTCACTTGTCACATAGTATAGCCTATGTGTTGAATCGAACTCTGGTGAGTGAGTGAGTGGGTGAGTTTGGTTTTACGCCGCTTTTAGCAATATTCCAGCAATATCATGGCGGGGGACACCAGAAATGGACTTCACACATTGTACCCTTGTCGGGAATAGAACCCGGGTCTTCGGCGTGACGAGCGAACGCTTTAACCACTAGGCTACACGACAGCCCCCGAACTCTGGTCTTCTGCGTGACGAACGAAGGCTTTATAAACTCGGCTACTGAATCGCCATGTTTTAATCAGAGACATGTTATTGTGATTTGAATCCTCTGAATTACCAGTCATATTCTGCCAAGACATGTGATGAACAAAAATGAGACAGTTCTGCATTTCTTCAAAGTTTGATAATGAATGGCGTCATGTTTATATAAAAGGTGTCGTGATAATTGACTAATAAATCGGATCTTTTCCGTGAACTAAATTATTTTCAATCTAATCCCCCGCAGTGAGTGGGCGCGCAGTGAGTGGATCTGCTTCATTCCTTGCCTTTGACAAACCGTTAAAGAGATCCACGACTTCGAGCCACACCCAAGACATAGCAGACACGTGTCAGGCATGTGGATAGTGACACCAAAAGGTGGCACACACAAGCGACACGCCAAATGACGGACCAGGAGACGCATCCAGGGAAAGACCAAAAGACACATCAACGAAAGCATCAAGACAAGTCAGAGAGACACAGAGCAGAGACACGTGTCTATCAGGGGGCTCACGACAAGGGGGCACACTAGCGGCAGAATCAAGATACAGAAAAGGGCGTTCTGATAGGCACAACAGTATCACCAGGCGTGTCAGTGGAAGAATCAAGGGACACAACAAGGGGCGTACTGATAGACACAACAGTATCACCAGGCGTGTCAGTGGAAGAATCAAGGGAGATAACAAGGAGCGTACTGATAGGCACAGCACTATCAACAGACATGTCAGTAGAAGAATCAAGGGAGACAACAAGGGGCGTACTGATAGGCACAGCACTATCAACAGACATGTCAGTAGAAGAATCAAGGGAGACAGCAAGGGGCGCACTGATAGGCACAGCCCTATCACCAGGCGTGTCAGTAGAAGAATCAAGGGAGACAACAAGGGGCGCACTGATAGGCACAGCCCTATCACCAGGCATGTCAGTAGAAGAATCAAGGGAGACAACAAGGGGCGTACTGATAGACACAACACTATCACCAGGCATGTCAGTAGAAGAATCAAGGGAGACAACAAGGGGCGTACTGATAGGAACAACAGTATCACCAGGCGTGTCAATAGAAGAATCAAGGGAGACAAGAAGGGGCGTACTGATAGGCACAGCCCTATCACCAGGCGTGTCAATAGAAGAATCAAGGGAGACAAGAAGGGGCGCACTGATAGGCACAGCACTATCACCAGGCGTGTCAGTAGAAGAATCAAGGGAGACAACAAGGGGCGCACTGATAGGCACAGCCCTATCACCAGGCATGTCAGTAGAAGAATCAAGGGAGACAACAAGGGGCGTACTGATAGGCACAGCACTATCACCAGGCGTGTCAATAGAAGAATCAAGGGAGACAAGAAGGGGCGTACTGATAGGCACAGCACTATCACCAGGCGTGTCAATAGAAGAATCAAGGGAGACAAGAAGGGGCGCACTTATAGGCACAGCCCTATCACCAGGCGTGTCAGTAGAAGAATCAAGGGAGACAACAAGGGGCGTACTGATAGGAACAACAGTATCACCAGGCGTGTCAGTAGAAGAATCAAGGGAGACAACAAGGGGCGTACTGATAGACACAACAGTATCACCAGGCGTGTCAGTAGAAGAATCAAGGGAGACAACAAGGGGCGTACTGATAGACACAACACTATCACCAGGCGTGTCAGTAGAAGAATCAAGGGAGACAACAAGGGGCGTACTGATAGACACAACACTATCACCAGGCGTGTCAGTAGAAGAATCAAGGGAGACAACAAGGGGCGTACTGATAGGAACAACAGTATCACCAGGCGTGTCAGTAGAAGAATCAAGGGAGACAACAAGGGGCGTACTGATAGGCACAGCCCTATCACCAGGCGTGTCAGTAGAAGAATCAAGGGAGACAACAAGGGGCGCACTGATAGGAACAACAGTATCACCAGGCGTGTCAGTAGAAGAATCAAGGGAGACAACAAGGGGCGTACTGATAGACACAACAGTATCACCAGGCGTGTCAGTAGAAGAATCAAGGGAGACAACAAGGGGCGTACTGATAGACACAACACTATCACCAGGCGTGTCAGTAGAAGAATCAAGGGAGACAACAAGGGGCGTACTGATAGGCATAGCACTATCACCAGGCGTGTCAGTAGAAGAATCAAGGGAGACAACAAGGGGCGCACTGATAGGAACAACAGTATCACCAGGCATGTCAGTAGAAGAATCAAGGGAGACAAGAAGGGGAGTACTGATAGACACAACACTATCACCAGGCGTGTCAGTAGAAGAATCAAGGGAGACAAGAAGGGGAGTACTGATAGGCACAACAGTATCACCAGGCATGTCAGTAGAAGAATCAAGGGAGACAACAAGGGGCGTACTGATAGGCACAACAGTATCACCAGGCATGTCAGTAGAAGAATCAAGGGAGACAAGAAGGGGAGTACTGATAGGCATAGCACTATCACCAGGCGTGTCAGTAGAAGAATCAAGGGAGACAAGAAGGGGAGTACTGATAGGCACAGCACTATCACCAGGCGTGTCAGTAGAAGAATCAAGGGAGACAAGAAGGGACGTACTGATAGGCACAACAGTATCACCAGGCATGTCAGTAGAAGAATCAAGGGAGACAAGAAGGGGAGTACTGATAGGCATAGCACTATCACCAGGCGTGTCAGTAGAAGAATCAAGGGAGACAAGAAGGGGAGTACTGATAGGCACAGCACTATCACCAGGCGTGTCAGTAGAAGAATCAAGGGAGACAAGAAGGGACGTACTGATAGGCACAGCCCTATCACCAGGCGTGTCAGTAGAAGAATCAAGGGAGACAAGAAGGGGCGCACTGATAGGAACAACAGTATCACCAGGCATGTCAGTAGAAGAATCAAGGGAGACAACAAGGGGCGCACTGATAGGAACAACAGTATCACCAGACATGTCAGTAGAAGAATCAAGGGAGACAACAAGGGGCGTACTGATAGACACAACAGTATCACCAGGCGTGTCAGTAGAAGAATCAAGGGAGACAACAAGGGGAGTTTTAACTGACACATCAGTGGAAGGCACGGGCAAAAGGACGATTCAAGGGAAGGGTCGACAGGCATATCAAGGAAAGCAACAAGAGGTCAAGGGAAAGTTCATGAGGCTAGTCCGGGGGATCGACCATGCTAAACACCATGGGGCACCATGTTTTATCTAAAAAGACCTAAATACACTAGCCATTGTCAGCTGTCTAATAGCAACACACCGTATGTTTCCGTCGCTATGATTCACATCATGTATAGTTACTGTACTTCGAGCGCCCATTACCTCAGAGGCTGTATTGCCGGTATCTGGACAGGCCCAGACAGAGCAGTTAATGTGACACTGGGATGTTGTATTTACTGTAATGGTATTATTAAGCGGCATTTAGAAGTTGTAATGACATATACTACAGCATTGACTTAAGGATTAAAATGCAATAAAATATAGAAATATCGCCATCATCAGCTTTTCGAACGACCTTGAAATATTGGGTGCCCATTCTGCTCAGGATTCTCCATGGTGACACTTGTTTCAAAGGGGATGTTAAATATGCACTAACAAAAGTACATAAATACGTACAAATCCCAAATGTGATGAGAAATGAGTAAAAAATGCGATTCAATTGTGTTTACCACGGCGGACAAGAATTTCAGATACCACAGTTTAGAGACACCTTTTTTGAAACAGTAAATAAAATAGTCAGCACCATTTACTTTGTTGTTTGGTTAAAAGACACGTGAAAACAACTGCGGAGCGTTAGACAGACCACGTGCACAGTGCCATAAGATAACACGATGAACTGATCAACTCAATATGCCCCACACAAAGTGGGAAGTTATAAAAAATAGGAAAGGCTGTGTTCAAATTCGGAACAAACTAATGCTACAACGTAGGTAAAAATGTCTGACTCTCTGCCATGCTGCCCTTATTACGAAACTTTATATAGACATTATTCTGTATTCGAATTGGGGAAATCAAATACACAAAAGGGTCAGGTTGAATCTTGACTTTGAAGAAAAAATCTTTTATCTTTCATGTCGACACACTAGTTATTCTCGCTTCAATATTACATAGCACAATGGTACACCAAAAGGAAAGTATCTTCTATCCAAATACAGTCCCATTACAACGTGATTATGTAGTCATAATACAGAGTAGAAATGTCTGTCTATTCAATATTCTTACACCTTTCATGCCATAGTGTCTAATGTATACACCTACAATACGATCACACTGAAGCGACGTTTCAGTCAGCACCCATCATACAGGTCCTCTTTGTATGCTGCCTGACTTTGTATGTGTAGGTGCAAAGTCGCTACGAATCAGCTGTGGCACTTGTTTTTTCAGAACGTATATGTAAGTATTCCTAACTTTGCAGTTCGAGCTTTGTTACAAAACATGATGTGGACAGTGTCCCTATACTATTGACACCTTTAATTCATCTCATGTGGAGACCGCCTCCCTGGTCTAATGGTAGGGCGTCCGCTCGGAGAGCGGAAGGTCCGGGGTTCGATACTCGGCCGCGTCATACCAAAAGACTTTAAAAGATGGTACTTATTGTTACCCTGTCTGGCGCTCGGCATTAAGGGGCTAAAACAAGGACTGGTCGGCTCGGAGTCAGTATACTGTGTCTGAGTGGGGTATTCATGTTAAACTGCGGCATGGTATCTCAGTGAGCTAGCACTATAAATCGGCATTAGTCCGGAATAGTACAAACAGACACACACACACACACACACACACGTGCATGCATGTCGCTATATAAGTGCAATAATTTTGGACGCGACGTTAAACCCATTTTCACCTTTCTCCTCATCTCAAGTGGGTGAAATCATGTCCATATGTTTTTGATATAATGAGGCATGTTAATTCAAGTTGTGGTTGTATCGCTGATTACTCAAATTATATTGGCACTATCTTGGCAATCAGTGTGTAATTATCTTCGTGTTCATTCACTTACTTCATCCACCGACTCCCTGAGTAGTGTCCACTTTCAGTTGGAGACTGAGTTCATGCCAGTACAAACACGGCCGAATACTACATGACTCACCGAAGGAGAGGCCTACATGGTTACATGTTCAAGAACAACACATTTGAAAAAAAAATAGAAATCGATGGAAAGTTATTGGGCCTTGACGATCTCGGTCGCACTGGAACGGATAACGATCAGAAAAGGCTTAAGAAAGAAGAAGAATCCCTGTCCTTTGTTGTGAAGGAATTCCGGAACACAACCAAACGAGACATGCTGATGGCATTAAACGAAGGTATGGGGTACAAGGAAGTTCTGTAGTAATGTCAGTTCGTTCTTCAGGGCGCGGTGGGATAGCCTAGTGGTTAAAGCGTTCGCTCGTCGCGCCGAAGACCCGGGTTTGATGCAATTTCCTATTTTGACTTCTACCATATGTTCACATATATTTTCAAGTGAACAATTGACGTTCCTTTGCATGTGTTTGTGACGGGTGTCACCTTTTCGCGAACACATGGTATGATCACTATATAGCGGTACTTAACACATGCTCATGATATATAGTCTGAACGTACAGCCGCCTTTTCTTTCAGTAGATATTTCTTATGACTATGGAAATGGTTCTGTCAATTTATTAACCTTATTAACGCCTACCTTCTACATCTATTTTGGGGGGCACGGGTGACCCAGTCGCACTCAGCAATATCCCAGCTATATGACCACGGACTGTTAATAATCGAGTCCGGACCAGACAGTCCAGTGATTGATATCATCAGCATCTATCCACGCAATTGGGATACGATGACATGCATCAACCAGGTCAGCGAGCCTGACCACCCGATCCCGTTAGTCACCTCTTACGACAAGCGTAGTCGCCGTTTACAGCAAGCAGGGGTTGCTGAAGACCTATCCTACCCCGGATCTTCACGGGTGTGTTTGCTTGTAAGAAGGACACGATTTGGTTATTGCTTATAACACGGCAGTGGCAAATATTGTGTGATGATGTCGGGTGTTGATTGAAATACAGTAAACTACGGTTATAACGAACACGCTTATAACGAACTGACGGATATAACGAACTAATTTTTTGGTCCCGACTATTTGCTGCAGTTATGTTGTATATATGCTTATAACGAACTACGGTTATAACGAACTAAAATTAGAAGTCCCTTTGAGTTCGTTATAACCGTAGTTTACTGTGCTCTCTCTTAGGATGCGTAGATAAACATGGACCTTGGAAGATATCGCGAACACAAGCTGCCTTTGTTTATCAGAACGTAGTCATATTGCTCAGGGAATCAGGATCCATACCTATGATCGTTGCTCATAATATTATTCAGTGGTATTTTCTGGTCCAGACTCGATCGTTTAAAGGCCGCTGTCATATAGATGGGATATTGCTGAGAGCGGCGTTAAAAAACCAGACACTCACTCATTTGTTACATTCGAAATGTGTTATTCGTATTTACTGTATTATTAATTTTGGGCTACAAATTGTAACAAAACGGTATAAGACACCCTAGCTATTGTACTTCTACCACGTGTGGCCCTGTGGCTATTCCGGGTTATGACGGGTCTCTAGCAACCATACTTGTGAAGGCGACTAAATGGATCGCGGTCACTTTGTTGATTGCCAACACTCAGTCCTTGTGTGATACACATGTATATATTGCCAACATTCAGTCCTTGTGTGATACCCATGCATATATTGCCAACATTCAGTCCTTGTGTGATACACATGTATTTATTGCCAACATTCAGTCCTTGTGTGATACACATGCATATATTGCCAACATTCAGTCCTAGTGTGATACACATGCATATATTGCCAACATTCAGTCCTTGTGTGATACATCTACATACATGTATATTCCCAGCATTCAACCCTCGCGTGATATACCTACATATATTCCCAGCATTCAACCCTCGTGTGATACACTAAGTCTTACATTTATTCCCAGCATTCAACCCTCGCGTGATACACCTACATATATTCCCAGCATTCAACCCTCGCGTGATACACCTATATATATGCCCAGCATTCAACCCTCGCATAATACACCAACATATATTCCCAGCATTCAACCCTCGCATAATACACCAACATATATTCCCAGCATTCAACCCTCGCGTAATACACCAACATATATTCCCAGCATTCAACCCTCGCGTGATTCACCAACATATATTCCCAGCATTCAACCCTCGAGTAATACATCTACATATATTCCCAGCATTCAACCCTCGCGTGATACACCAACATATATTCCCAGCATTCAACCCTCGCGTAATACACGTACATATATTCCCAGCTTTCAACCCTCGAGTAATACACCAACATAGATTCCCAGCATATACATATTCCTCTTCCTTAATATTTCGTCACAGATAAACTGTTCAGATAACATACATAGTTTCAACTGCCTTGTCAAGTGGTTTCAATCGTACTGTGTCTGAATGGCGCTACTTTACACCATTGAGAACACCGAGCATGCACGCCTTTCCTCGGGAATCCATCTATTTATAGATCTACGTCAAGTTGAGGCGCTTTCTGCATATGACACGTGTAAGTCCACAGAAGGGATCCGTCTGTTGATCAGGTAAGAATATCTCTTATAGACCCCAGAACATATACATATGCTCATTCCATTCTCAGCTCTGAAATAAGACCTGATTGTTCCTGAATAGCCGAGGGTTTCCTTCACAAAATATTTAATTTGTATAACTTAATTATGTATAACTTTATTTCAGGGACGATATGTTAGTATAAGGTAAGACAAGATTGTTATTTCAACGGTATATTGAAAGCACTAAAATCAGTCACGAATCGGTTCGTGACAATACACGGAAAGACGCAACACATTGCATAACCCAGATACTATTATCTGGGCGACTACTTGCGATAGTGTGTAGTGGATAAATTCGCGGGACGTTCACGTAATGTCATATCACTAGTTTGCTCAGCAAAATACAGAGAGAAGCCAGGGTGCAGGGGCCCCGCTGGGTCCAGGGCTAAGCCCTGTGTGTGTGTGTGTGTCGGTGTGTGTGTGGGGGGGGGGGGGGGGGGGGGGGGTGAGTGGGGCTGGTGGTTTTGAATGATTTTTCTCGCCGTGTTGGTTTGGTTGCAATCGCGATAAATCGAAAGGGGAAGGCGTTTCAAAATATTTTTTTCTACATTTTATATGAATGCTCGAGAATTTCTCGACCTTGCGTGTGAGCGTGACACAGGTGATAACTGCGAGAGACTCAGGCGAGATGCGTGTGAGTTGACAAGTATGCGAGCTTGTAAACACTGCACTAGCTCCGGCGGATCCAGAGGCTGCAGTGGGTGCACACTGCCCCCTCTTTCTCAGATACATTACATCCCCAACTTCTTATATTTTCATAATCCTGGGTCCCCCTGTGACTAGGTGCCTCTATGTTGTGAATAAGTAGTGTCCCACTTTTACGATCCGACAGACCCGTGAAGATCCGAGGTAGAATAGGTCTTCAGCAACCTATACTTGTCGTAAGAGGCGACTAACGGGATCGGGTGGTCAGGTTCGCTGACTTGGTGGATATATTTGCGTGGATCGATGCTCATGATATCATTCACTGGATTGTCTGATTCAGACTCGATTATTTACAGACCGCCGTCATAAAGCTGGAATATTGCTGAGTGCAGAGTTATACAACAAACCAAACCAAACTGCTATCCGACATATATATTCTGGTCGGTAATGCATACCTGCGATACTCGCCTTCATGCTCCAATGCTGAATTTGCACAAGCTTTCATAATCTTCCTTTTAAATGCAAATGACATAATATTGAGGTAGTGTTTAGTCGCCCTTGTCCCCAAACCATATGTCCTTTAATGCTGCTAAACCTTGCCTTTGCAAATGTAAAAGCGGCGGGTTTACTGCCAAGCCAGCTGTGTCTGAAAATAGTAGCAACCACCGATACAGCCAACATTTCGGTGCTCGTGTCTGTGTAGTTACGTCACTCATATAAATCGAGGTCACGTGACCAAGTCCTCAAGCGTGTCCAAGGCTGAGCAGAGTTGCGTCCCCTTTAGGCCGACCAGAAACGTATCATCATTGGTTCGAAACCAAGTCGCCGTGATTATATTGTCAGCACCATACCCGTGCACATGGACTTCACCAAAGTGCACCCTTTTCGCGAACACCTCGTGTCATCACTGATTTTCAGTGATCCATGCATGTAAATTTCACCGTTATTTTCCCTCTAACACCCAATGGAATCTGTTTCGGATAATCGAGACTGGTTTTTCTCTGGCGTTGACGTGTTATATGTACTACAACACCTTAACGAAAATGTCCGATATATGACAAACGCGAACAAATATTGTTGCTATCAAATTGAGTATTCTTATAATTGCGGTGGTTCACATGCTTTAGTTTGGTTTTATTGTTGTGACCGTGTTTTGATTTTTTTAGCCGAACGTACTCAACAAAGACCATGGCTTCAAGTCACACTTACCCAATGAAACACAAACAGAAAAGTATTGCCTATATCATCAACAACTTCGTCTTTGATGGAAATGAAAGAAAGGGCAGCGACGTTGACGAACAGAAATTAATTAAGACGTTTACAGCCTTGTCATTCGATGTGAAGTCAGTCCGAAATCAGACACGAGAACAGATGGTGAAACTATTAGAAAAAGGTAAATCTGTTACAAAAAAAAGCACGAAAAAATTGATTATCCTCAGGTTTTACACTGCGATTTAACATGTTCACTGTACGTGTTGGGTGTTCTGTAAGATACTATTTTGGGGGACCAAAATAATTGTTTTGCTTCCCCTTCCACAGAAAAAAAATGTTTTAAATATTCTGTTTCAAACAAAAAACAAAGCTCGGGAATATTATTGTAATGTTATGGCAAACATTCCATACTTTAGCAGCCTTTGTAAGACAGCGTATGGAAGTATGTTATGTTACAGGTCTTTGTGTCGAGATCTGAAAGATATTTTTATTCCAGTTTCCAGAGATATTCACAAGGACAGCGACTGTTTTGTCTGCGTGATTCTGTCGCACGGGGAGGAGGACAAGGTCCATGGTACAGATGGTCCAGTGGAGGTCACCAAACTCTTGGCTCCATTCAGAGGAGATCGCTGCTCAGCTCTGGCCGGAAAACCCAAACTTTTCTTCATTCAAGTACGTACCATGCCCATGTTGTGTGGTGCATCCATGGCCCCAATCCACAAAATGAGTGAGTGAGTATGGTTTAACGCCGCTTTTAGCAATATTCCAGCAATATCACGGCGGGGGACACCAGAAATGGGCTTCACACATTGTAGTGGTTAAAGCGTTCGCTCGTCACGCCGAAGACCCGGGTTCGATTCCCGACATGGGTACAATGTATGAAGCCCATTTCTGGTGTCCCCCGTCGTGATATTGCTGGAATATTGCTAAAAGCGGCGTAGAACCATACACACACACACTCAGAAAGTTTGGGAGATGTGGGAAAAGGGCACACTGTTTTTCCCAAATTTAAATGTGTGGAGAACTTTGTGTACATATTGGTATGAAGATAATCAAATTTATCTAACTGTTTAACAGCTCGCCTGTTTTCTTTCTTACTCGTACACTTGCAGTTTTGAACTTTTCTCATGGTTACTCGGACTTCACGTTTTTAAGTTGAGTAGCATTTTATCCAAGTTTAAGCCCAGGGCTTCAAAACGAAAGGTGACAAAACCTTGATAGGACGAATGAATATCCCACGTGTAGTGAAACAACACTCACACATAGAATGAGAGCAACACTTTAACATAAGACAGGATTTCCTTTTTAGCTAAAAAATTATGAGCAAAAACACGTTCATATTTGAATGACTCCTGTCGAAAAAGTAACAGCAAACCAATATCACAGTTATTCGTGTTTGCTAAATGCGTTATAAAAAATGTGACAATGAGTATTCTGAATATCACTTGCACCAAGGGGCCAATGGTGTCCTGTAAATGTAATATTGGTGCAATATTGGTGCTAAGTGGCCATATATAGAAGCAGGCGACAACACATCTTGAAGATCACCCGGTATTGGAGATCAATCAATGTTTCAGTGGGCTTAAACAACGTTTTATGTTTCCGTTTTTAAGCCCATGGGCTAAATACAGAGGGGACGTAAAAACGTGCAGTTCCGGTAAGTATATAATTGCATATGGCTAAATAAGTGGCAGATGTTGAGGGCTATGAATACGCAATGCCATCTAGAAAGTGGTCAAATGTAACAAATGTTATATTTGGGATAACACTTTCTTAGTAAAGTACAGATTCTCGTACTTTTTTGGGTTGAGTCCCGTCCGGGATTCGAACCCACACTTGCCAGAGTGAGGCACCTAATCGCCAGCACTCAAAGTCAGCGATCTAGCCCGCTTAGCCACCGAGGCTTCCACAAAATGAAAGTCCGAGAACTGGACGGGACTCAACCCAAAAAAGTACGAGAATCTGTACTTTACTAAGAAAGTGTTATCCCAAGTATAACATTTGTTAACTGTTGAGGGCCCTTTATATTTCAAGCATACACACAAGTACAGTAAACTACGGTTATAACGAACACGCTTATAACGAACTGACGGATATAACGAACAACTTTTTTGGTCCCGACTTTTGGCTGTACTTATGCTGTATATATGCTTATAACGAACTACAGTTAAACGAACTAAAATTAGTAGTCCCTTTGAGTTCGTTATAACCGTACTTTACTGTAGCTGTTCAAGCGTAAATACAATTATCGAGTACTTTCCTAACAGTACACTGCCGGGAAAAAGAAATACATCTATACACTTGAAAGTTTTATTCGACCAACAAATTACAAACGTTATCAAAACGTTACTAGTTTGAAAACACTCAGCGAAACACAGCAAACGTAAAATCCAAAACACAACTATGATACCCATATCAAATGAGTCACCATCGAATAACCATTTAGCCACAATAAAACAAAGTTTTTTAGCCCGGCAAGACCGCACCGCACCGCACCGCACCGCACCGCACCGCACCGCACCGCACCTCACCTCACCTCACCTCACCTCACCGCACCGCACCGCACCGCACCGCACCACACCGCACCACACAAACACTCACGCCCATGCACACACGCACACAAACCAAACACACCATATACAAAATAGATGCAAATATGAAAATAGAATAAACATAAACAGATTTGGATTGAATGATGGTGAGGATGATGTTGTATTCAGGCATGTCGCGGGACACAGTACGATGATGGCGCAGATGCCCTTGGTGTAAAAGGGGATGGGCCTGGAGGGGAGGATGCAGACATGGATGTTGAGGATGAACTAGTGACCTACAGGATACCAAGAGAGGCTGATTTCCTCATCGCCTACTCCAGTGTCAGAGGTGAGTGGACAAACATCCTGTAAACAACGACACTACACATAAGAGATAGGATACATATGTTAGAAAACTTGGAATCCATGCTCTGTCCAGGACGAATTTCATATCTACTTTTCCCATTAAACTTAACTATTTTATATAAAAAGGGATTTTCATGACCGAATCGTGCTTTTCATAGAACTCCTTAAGTCCACCTTGAATGTTTTGAAAATATCAAAACAAATTGCTTAAAGATCTTTTATTTGCAATCAGACAATAATGTTATCTTTGAATTTGGTATCATGACTATAGCCTACTGATGTCAAGTACTTTCATGTATACAAGGTGTCATAAGGCTTCGGGTCATGCCTGTAACATACCACTATCCAGTAGTATAATGTATACATTGTGTCATTAGGTTTCAGAGTATCGTATGTAACATACCACTATCCAGTAGTATAATGTATACATTCTGCCATTAGTTTTCAGAGTATTGTATGTAACATACCGCTTTCCAGTATTATAATGTATACAAGGTGTCATAAGGCTTCAGAGTACTGTATGTAACATACCACAATTTAGTAGTATAATGTATGCATTGTGCCATATGGTTTCAGATGCTTGTACATTTGTTTGTTTGGTTGTTGTTTAACGCTGCACAATATTCCAGTTATATGACGACGGTCTGTAAATAATCGAGCCTGGACCAGACAATCCAGTGATTAATATCATGAGCATCGATCCGCGCAATTGGGATCGTTGACATGCATCAACCAAGTCAGCGAGCCTGACCACCCTATCCCTCTTACGACAAGCATAGTCGCCTTTTACGGCAAGCATGGGTTGCTGAAGACAGGGCTTCTTGTATGTGAGGTACCACTTTCCAGTAGTATAATCTATACAAGGTGTCTTTAGGTTTCAGAGTCTTGTATGTCACACACCACTATCCAGTAGTATAATGTATACAAGGTGTCATATGATTTCATGGTCATGTCTTTAACATACCACTATCCAGTAGTATAATCTTATCAAGGTGCCATACGGTTTCACGTTCAAGTCCGTAACATGCCAATATGCAGTATTACAGATCTAAAATCTGTTTATATATAACTTAGATTCAGATTCTATATATGTAGAATATTCGTATCTTTTTTTTCACAGGATATCGTGCATGGCGTAACGAAGGGAAAGGCTCCTGGTTCATCCAGACGTTATGCAAGGTCCTCGAAGAACACAGCGAGAAACTTGACCTGTTGACCATGATGACCCGAGTCAATCACACGGTGGCCTTCGATTTTACCTCACAGGGCAGAGCAAACAAAAAGAAACAGATTCCGTGCATCACGTCCATGTTGACCAAGGATCTCTTCTTTCGAAAGACATGAACATGAAAATACATTATTCTCCTCCGATAGAGGATTAATGATGGAGAAACAATATGTCATACAAGGTATCATAAGGTTTCAGGTTCATGGCTGTAACATACCACTTTCCAGAAGTATAATGTTTATATTGTGTCATAAGGTTTCAGAGTATTGTATGTAACATACCACTATCCAGTAGTATAATGTATACATTGTGTCATAAGGTTTCAGAGTATTGTATGTAACATACCACTATCCAGTAGTATAATGTATACAAGGTGTCATAAGGCTTCAGGTTCAGGCCTGTAACATACCACTTTCCAGTAGTATAATGTATACATTGTGTCATGAGGTTTCATTGTATTGTATGTAACATACCTTCATCCAGTAGTATAATGTATACATTGTGCCTCCGATAGAGGATTAATGATGGAGAAACAATCTGTCAGGCGACTCATTACATTGTTGAAATAAACATTTATACCACTGATGTATATCGTTTATTCTCTTGAAAAACACCAACCAGTATCATTCAGCATAAAGTCCATACAATCACGAATGTGTGGACATCATCATTTGAATCTAGATAAAACAGACGTAAGGATGTGAGTGTCCAAACATACTGTACAGTGACAACTTTTGTTTATTTGTTGTTTAACGCTGCACTCAGCAATACTCCAGCTATATGGCGGCGGTCTGTAAATAATCGAGTCTGGACCAGACAATCCAGTGATTAATATCACTGGGCATCGATCCACGCAATTGGGATCGATGATATGCATCAACCAAGTCAGCCAGCCTGACCACCCGATCCCGTTAGTCGCCTTATACGACATGCATAGTCGCCTTTTACGGCAAGCATGGGTTGCTGAAGACCTATTCTACCCCAGATCATCAAGGGTAACAGCGACACTGAAGATATGACACAGATGTCAGAAACTTGGAATACATGTTCTGAATGAATTTCAGACCTATTTTTTTCATTAAACTTAACTGTTCTATATACCAAGGGTATTTGTATCACCGTTACATGCCTGTTGATAGTATTTCTTCAGTCCGCCTTGACTGTTTTGAAAATATCATAAGTAATTGCTTGATAGCTCTTTAATTTGCAATCAGGTAAACGTGTTATCTTTGAATGGTTCTTGATACTACTGCCATGAATGTGTGGATATCATCATTTGGAGAGAGAACATCCAGACGTATTGATATGGGAACTGAAAGATTTATCAAAGTGTTCTCGTCAACTCTTCATTTGCAAATGTTGTGACAATAAGAAACTACCAAATCACTTGGCAGACGCAAATACGACCTTGAAGACCTGATAATGATAACAGCACAAAGAACACGATAATAAAGAACCGGGAGCACATCTTCGGTCCAAAATTAAGTGTCATTCACAGAAGGAATTCGTGCAGATCTCTGGGTACCACCTTATGAGATATATATGTATAAATGTATGATGTATATGCTGGGTACTACCTCTATGTGAGGTGTGTATGTATGAATGTATGATGTATATGCTGGGCACCACCTCTATGTCAGGTATGTATGTATAAATGTATGATGTATATGCTGGGCACCACCTCTATGTCAGGTGTGTATGTATAAATGTATGATGTATATGCTGGGCACCACCTCTATGTCAGGTATGTATGTATAAATGTATGATGTATATGCTGGGCACCACCTCTATGTGTCAGGTATGTATGTATTAATGAATGATGCATATGCTGGGCACCACCTCTATGTGTCAGGTATGTATGTATAAATGTATGATGTATATGCTGGGCACCACCTCTATGTCAGGTATGTATGTATAAATGTATGATGTATATGCTGGGCACCACCTCTATGTCAGGTGTGTATGTATAAATGTATGATGTATATGCTGGGCACCACCTCTATGTCAGGTATGTATGTATAAATGTATGATGTATATGCTGGGCACCACCTCTATATCAGGTATGTATGTATAAATGTATGATGTATATGCTGGGCACCACCTCTATGTCAGGTATGTATGTATAAATGTATGATGTATATGCTGGGCACCACCTCTATGTCAGGTGTGTATGTATTAATGTATGATGTATATGCTGGGCACCACCTCTGTGTCAGCTGTGTATGTATAAATGTATGATGTATATGCTGGGCACCACCTCTATGTCAGGTGTGTATGTATAAATGTATGATGTATATGCTGGGCACCACCTCTATGTCAGGTGTGTATGTATAAATGTATGATGTATATGCTGGGCACCACCTCTGTGTCAGCTGTGTATGTATAAATGTATGATGTATATGCTGGGCACCACCTCTATGTGTCAGGTATGTATGTATTAATGAATGATGCAAATGCTGCGTGTGTGGTATGTGGTAATATGGGATCTGTGGTGAATAGTGGTTAATACTGTCACGCCTGTATTCAGAAAACACAACCTTTAGTAAACGCCAGGGAACAATAAGTCTCGATTATCTGCCGAAATTGATTCCACTGGCCGAAAAGTCAAAATAGTGATGAAACGTATATGAATATTGGTCACTGAAAATCAGCGATGACACCCGGTGTTTGCTGAAACGATAAGCATGTCCTTTAAAAACACACAATCATAGAGGCCAATCAAGGATCATCAAAATGTAATCACATAATATCCTACAAATGCCACAAACATTAAAATACACGAGTTCTTGCCTGGGCTACGTGGGATCGAACTTGAAGATGTATAACTATATGATAAATGCGCTGTAGGATTCTACATTTCAACATGTTATGTCATCCTGTGAACAATCAACAGTGCCCGTGGAGATCCGGGATAGAATAGTTCTTCAGCAACCCATGCTTGCTGTAAAGGGCGAATATCCTTGTCGTAAGCGGCGACTAACGGGAACGGGTGGTCAGATTCGCTGACTTGGCTGATGCATTTCATCGTATCCCAATTGCGTAGATCGATGCTCACGACGCTAATAACTGGATTGCCTGGTCCAGAATCGATTATTTACAGACCGACGTCACATAGCTAGAAAATTGCTGAGTGCGGCGTTAAATAACGAAAACCAAACCATTTAAAAGTCATTGTCATTCCAACAACATCATCTATGTATATGCTGCCATGGTGACGAACTACCGGCAACGAAGCAGAACACCCTGAGTCGGGAGCGCTGACAATATATAGGTCACGTGTAGTTTCCGCTGGTTTCGAGAACTGTAAACAACCGGACACGGTGCTGTTGTACTGCGTTAAGGTAAACACATTTTTCCATAATTTTCACAGTGAGTGAATTATTATACTTTTATTCATTTTGTCATGTTGCAGTCTCCTCCTTGTATAGTGTTTATATTGTGTATGTAATATAATAACTTGATGTGAACGAGTGCAAGGAAGTACAGATGTGTATTTTGTTAAACAGGTTTTTAAAGGCGGCATTAAGATGACAGGACTGTAGGGTATTTATGTGACAGAAGTCCTGTTGTTGCTGTGATGCGACGTCCGGAGTACCGGGTACTTCGGGATCTCTATACACTAAAACTGCGGTTGTCTCTCACTCCCACCCCGGAACTGCCGCGTGTTTACCAGCGTAGAGATCCCAAGTGAGATTTGGGTTGAGGATCGCGACCCTCAAAGACGATGGGCGTGTCTATTGTATGCGTCCACATTATTGACCTTGTATCACTGGTATCGACTTTTGGGCCGTGCCCCCACAAAGCTAGATGCCATCGAGCGTAACGGGTCACAGGGTTATTGTAAATAAAGCGACAAAACCCTTCGCACGTACGTGATTCCCGTGCAACCTTTCGAGTTGAGTAGATTCGTTCAGCTGTGTCATATGGCCCAGTGACGCAGGGGTAGCATTATGCAGATGGCTGTTACAATGAATGCTCGTTCCACCCGTTTCAGTTTTGTGATTTAAAGTGTATACCATTTCTTACTACTTTGTCCCTTGTATGCTGAACTCAGAAAAAAGTTCCTTGATAAATATTATATCCGTTATCGAAGTCTACAGAAATTTGTTACATTAATGTCAAGTAAGAATGTAGTAATAACGAAAAAGATGTCAATGTACATATTGCATACTATGAAGCGAAGAAGTTCAAAATATGTTACCTTTTAAATGTATATACGCCCATTACTATGTAACATGTACTATTGACCTATGGCCTCTCAGTATTGTAAACTCATATATAATTACTCAATTTAGCTGTAAAGAAATGTTATTTGGCATTACCGTTATTACTCTAGTAAATATTGCATCCGTTGTATACTGTTACCGTACACACTCCAATATTACATACATTGCTTTTATTCCCAGATTTAGATTGAAACTGTATTAGGATATTATTATCATTATCTCATTGTATGTCGTTAAATGTAATTTGCATGACATATTGACACAATTGCTTGAATAAACCCTAAGGACCTTACAGTTCTCTCCTATCGTGTTTCAAGGCTAGCCTCAATAACTTATTCCCCATATCGAGGCCTGACAGTTATTTGACTCCAGCAAGGCTGTCTTAAAAGCATGATAACGTCGTCGTCAGTTGACACTCACTGTGTAAAAGGAGGTGAACTAGTTGGACTGACATCAATTCGAGAAATTTATAAATATTTGGTGTTCTGTACATATAAGGGCACAGGTTTTCTTTCCGCAAATGTTCGAATTCTGGACATATAAGGAAAATAATGACATTCATTTACAATTTCTTATGTTTAACAATGTTAAATTCTCAATTCTTTTGACACTTTTGTGTATCTTCCTTGTTCAACATGTAGGCTATGAGAAGAACATCATTCGTGAAAAAGAGTTTCTAAATTTTGGGAGAAGCGATTTTAAAAGATATTGAATTGGGACATTATAATTACATAATACTCAGATTTTGGTGATAATAGAAATATCTCGTTTCATTTATAAATAGGGTTTTTGGTATTAAATACTTTTAGAAACACATTAAAATTGATGTCAGCAGTAGTTTCCAATGTTTTCAAAATACCGGAGAAGATTGAAATGCAGCTTGTGTTAAATGGAAATTGCAAGTCATTATACTGGAGAAATAAATGCCCAAGTATTAGTATTTCGTAGCTACGTCTAAAGCCTTACCGCAATAAAACCATTTCGTCCGTTTTTATATTTTACCGCCATTTTAAAAGAAACCCGACCAATTACCTTCGTTTTTTCCATGTTTACAGTTAAACATGAATTTTCACAGAACGCTTCTAATGCATTAATTTGACGCTGCAACCATTTATGGTACTAGAAATAATTACAATATCATCAGTAAATAGAAACAGGATTTTTTTTAAATGAAATCTGGATGTTATTGTATACCGTCTTGCCACTCATCTTCTATTTTTATGGCTTATTCATTAACAAAAAAAGAAAGGGACTTACAATACAACCTATGGGTTTCACCTAAAGTTCGGTGATGGTGGAAACTCGATTTTTACTGTCAGTTAACACCGTTGCCCCGGTAAGATGATCTATACTACTATACTACTAATCCCCTCAAATCATGGTAATCGTTTACAGGGGAACTCAGAAATCCACCCTGAGGTAGCACCTACAATCATGGCGTCAACAAAGCATGTCTACAACATGAGACACGGACAGCGAGGCCTTGCCTACATAATCAACAACGTCAAGTTCGACAATCTTACAGAAAGGACCGGAAGTGACTTAGATGAGGAGCGACTGACGGAGAGGTTTTCAGCCCTACAGTTCACGGTCAAGACATTCCGTAACCGGAAAAGCACACAGATGGTAGACTTGTTGGACAGAGGTATGATTACAGAGAATGACAATCAACGTAAATGACAGTGAGTGAGTATGATTTTACGCCGCTTTTAGCAATATTCCAGCAATATCACGGCGGGGGACACCAGAAATGGGCTTCACACATTGTACCCTTGTCGGGAATCGAACCCGGGTCTTCGGCGTGACGAGCGAACGCTTAAACCACTAGGCTACCCGACCGCCCCACGTAAATGACAAGAAAATAATAGCAGCATAAGTAATGAAAAACATAAGAAAAGTACAGTGAATGTCTGTTGTTTTATGCCGCTGCGACCTATACTTCAGGTCATTCGTGACCAACTCGTGTCATTTCGGGACTAGCCGAAATGTGACTCGTAGCATATTGGCGAATGATGATCAGAAATACTTCAGGCAAGAACGATAACTCTATTTTTGTTTGTGCCCATTAGTATGCAAGGGTTATAGTAGCTCTCGCTCATTGCCGTTTTGAGAGGAATAAAGCCTGTCTTTGACATATAAATACAAAATTTAAACATTTTGTTTGGGATTTTATAAGCAAACATTGTTCCATAAAAAATGCTTGAAAAAACGGTACTTGAACATGAATGTCCCACTCAGACACAGTATACTGTCTCCGAGCCGACCAGTCTTTGTTTTAGCCCCTTAATGCCGAGCGCCAGGCAGGGTACCAACAAGTACCGCCTTTTAACGTTTTTTGGTATGACGCGAATGGGATCGAACTCACGACCTTCCGCTCTGCGGGTAGACGCTCTATCAACACGGGGGCGGTCGGGTGGAGTTCCAAAGAACATTTACCACCGGCTGATATATTTTCACAATTGCAGCATCAAGAGAGGACCACAGTGACCGCGACTGCTTCGTGTGTGTGATTCTGTCTCACGGGGAGGAGGACAGGATCTACGGTACAGATGGTCCAGTGGAGGTCACCAAACTCTTGGACCCCTTCAAAGGTCATCGTTGTGGATCTCTTGCCGGGAAACCCAAGCTGTTCTTCATTCAGGTACGTTTACGTGACCCCTGAGCAACAGGGCATGAATAAATTACACCCCTTTAGGCATTCGTGACCAACTCTTGTTATTCCGGGACAAGCCGAATAACAACTCGTGCCCATCTCGTGGCCATTGTTGCGACTAGGTTCCGTCTAAGCGCAAACGGGCATAGTTAAAATAATTGTCAACTCGGAGCGTAATGATTCACGTATATTATTACCCCCATATATCATATGTCTTCCAGCTGTTATTTAAAACACATCGGGACTTACGATATTTATACAGCATGATTGAACACATTTAACCCGATCTAGGGTATATACTTAGATGCAAGATATGTGTAAAATCAAACATTATTCCTGAGGGATTCTTTGCCCCAAGTATTTGAAGTCATATGCGCATTCTGATTGGTTGTCGTATTTTCGGGCATATCATTCATCGATAGGGGGACGAGTCTTCTTGCAGGTTACGGAAAGGGGTGAGTGGTGACGAATGCCCTTTAGGATCAATAGACATACTCCCACCTTGAAAAAAGGTTAATCAGTGTCCTGACCTTGACCTCAACCTTCACCTAACCTTGACCCTGTTCAGTAACGTTCAGACATGAATGTCGTGAACGGAACATATAGAAGGGTATCACCTGCCTTGTCCAGGTTTATGTTGTAAACATTATTCACGGCTGACAGCGGTCCATGTTAAATTTGATCCTACTCCGGTGCCAATTGCGACAATGATTCGAACAATTCGAACAATGTTTCAGTTCATGAACGTTTGACATGGACATGGACAGAATTGCCCCACTTCTTCTTGGCAACGAGTTTATCTAATGGTAAAATCGTGTGTACGACATGATGAGTGAGTGCATGAGTGAGTGCGTGAGTGAGTATGGTTTTACGCCGCGTTTGGCAATATTCCAGCAATATCACGGCGGGGGACACCAGAAATGGGCTTCACAAATTGTACCCATGTCAGGAATCGAACCCGGGTCTTCAGCGTGACGAGCGAACGCTTTAACTTCTAGGCTACCCGACCACCCCATAGGCCATGATGAAGAACCCAATTCATTACTCAGCCTGGTTCCCTTGGTATGTTGCGTTGGCGCCCAGTATAGCGCCAGCGCAGCATACCCAGGAAACCATGCTGTTCATTACCCAACTGAATACAGTGTGTGCTCGGGTTGGGTAGCCTAGTGGTTAAAGCCTTCGCTCGTCACGTCTACGCCTAAGAATCGGGTTCGATTCCCCCCATGGGTACAATGTGTGAGCCCCTTTCTGGTTTCCCCCGACGTGATATTGCTGGAATATTGCTTAAAGCGGCGTAATACCTTACTCACTCACAGAGTGTGCCCATTTCTGGTTGAAAGTATATCAAAAGTGATATGTCTGGTATATTTGCGTAAAACAGGTATAAATCCAAACTCAGTAATTCCACCTCTTTGAATCTTAATGGCAGACGTGGGTCCCTAGCCCAGTCGTCTAGGGCGCCGAACAACGCCTAGCAGAGTTGCATCCCTTAGTAATATTAGGATCTGCTGTTTCTTGGTTCGAATGTAAGATTTTCCCTGATTAATTGTAAGTGAGTGACTGAGTTTGGTTTTACGCCGCTTTTAGCAGTACTCAAACAATATCACGGCGGGGGACACCAGAAATGGGCTTCACACCTGTACCTATGTCGGGAATCGAACGCCCTCATTAATAACCCTCAGTAAGCACCATACCCGTTATGGTCGGTTTCACAAAAGTGACAAACGTCTACGTGTACGACGTTTGGCTTCCTCCAACATTAAGATTACAGCTTCGATAACTGAAGTAATTCTCCAATCGGCATAAAAACAGAATCAGTTTCCCATCTCGTATTGCCAGGCCTGTCGGGGGACGGAGCCGGACTACGGTGCGGATGTTCTCAGTGTGAAGGGAGATGGCGATAACGAGGACGTCGATGATGATGTTTTAATCTACAGGATTCCAAGAGAGGCAGACTTCCTCGTCGCATATTCAACTGTCAATGGTACGAGACATAAAGGCCACGTGCAGCTCACACAATGGTGACAATACGCTTTATTGTTTCGTTCAGTCGTTGGTTTCAGTACATGCAGCTTGTTGCTTGCTTGACTTGAATATTTTCAAGTTTGTTGGCATATCTAATGTATTGATATGATAAGATTAATTTGCATTTTAAACAATCTGAGATTCATTATTACTAGGAGCTATTCCAACGTGAAGTGTGTAACTTGACGGCTGGAGATAAAACAAACCGTTTGGATAAGGTTGGACTGTGTTCAAATATACCATTCGAACAAAGAGCAAAAACGTGTCCTGCTAGTAAAACGTCCTCTAGAAAAGGTGTGATAACGATGTGTACACCCACATATATACCCAGCATTCACTCCCGTTCTGATACACCACACTACATATACCCAGCATTTAGTCCCTGTGTGAATCACACACATATATATATCCAGCAGTCAGTCCCGGTGTGATACACCACGCTATATATCCCCAGCATTCAGTCCAGGTGTGATTCACACATATATATATACCAAGCATTCAGTCCAGGTGTGATTCACACATACATATACCAAGCATTCAGTCCAGGTGTGATTCACACACATATATACAAAGTATTCAGTCCAGGTGTGATTCACACATATATATATATACCCAGCATTCAGTCCAGGTGTGATTCACACGTATATATACCCAGCATTCAGTCCAAGTGTGATTCACACATATATATACCCAGCATTCAGTCCAGGTGTGATTCACACATATATATACCCAGCATTCAGTCCTGGTGTGAATCACACACATATATATATATACCAAGCATTCAGTCTAGGTGTGATTCCCCACACTATATATACCCAGCATTTAGTCCCGGTGTGATTCCCCACACTATATATACCCAGCATTCAGTCCCGGTGTGATACACCACATTATATATACCCAGCATTCAGTCCCCGTGTGATACACCACACTACATATACCCAGCATTTAGTCCAGGTGTGATACACCACACTACATATACCCAGCATTCAGTCCCGGTGTGATACACCACACTATATATACCCAACATTTAGTCCCTGTGTGAATCACACATATATATATATCCAGAAGTCAGTCCCGGTGTGATACACCACGCTATATATACCCAGCATTTAGTCCCGGTGTGATTCCCCACACTTTATATACCCAGCATTCAGTCCCGGTGTGATTCACCACACTATATATACCCAGCATTTAGTCCCGGTTTGATTCCCCACACTATATATACCAAGCATTCAGTCCCCGTGTGATACACCACACTACATATACCCAGCATTTAGTCCCGGTGTGATACACCACACTATATATACCCAGCATTCAGTCTCGGTGTGATACACCACACTACATCTACCCAGCATTTAGTCCCGGTGTGATACACCACACTACATATACCCAACATTTAGTCCCTGTGTGAATCACACACATATATATATCCAGCAGTCAGTCCCGGTGTGATACACCACGCTATATATCCCCAGCATTTAGTCCCGGTGTGATTCCCCACACTATATATATACCCAGCATTCAGTCCCGGTGTGATTCCTCACACTATATATACCCAGCATTCAGTCCCGGTGTGATTCACCACACTATATATACCCAGCATTCAGTCCAGGTGTGATTCACACATATATATATATACCCAGCATTCAGTCCCGGTGTGATTCCCCACACTATATATACCCAGCATTCAGTCCTGGTGTGATTCACCACACCATATATACCCAGCATTTAGTCCCTGTGTGAATCACACACATATATATATCCAGCAGTCAGTCCAGGTGTGATACACCACGCTATATATCCCCAGCATTCAGTCCAGGTGTGATTCACACATATATATATACCAAGCATTCAGTCCAGGTGTGATTCACACATACATATACCAAGCATTCAGTCCAGGTGTGATTCACACACATATATACAAAGTATTCAGTCCAGGTGTGATTCACACATATATATATACCCAGCATTCAGTCCAGGTGTGATTCACACGTATATATACCAAGCATTCAGTCCAGGTGTGATTCACACATATATATACCCAACATTCAGTCCTGGTGTGAATCACACACATATATATTTATATACCAAGCATTCAGTCTAGGTGTGATTCCCCACACTATATATACCCAGCATTCAGTCCTGGTGTGATTCCCTACACTATATATACCCAGCATTCAGTCCTGGTGTGATTCCCCACACTATATATACCAAGCATTCAGTCCCGGTGTGATACACCACACTACATATACCCAGCATTTAGTCCCGGTGTGATTCCCCACAGTATATATACCAAGCATTCAGTCTAGGTGTGATTCCCCACACTATATATACCCAGCATTCAGTCCTGGTGTGATTCCCCACACTATATATACCCAGCATTCACTCCCGGTGTGATTCCCCACACTATATATACCCAGCATTCAGTCCCGGTGTGATACACCACACTACATATACCCAGCATTTAGTCCCGGTGTGAATCACACACATATATATATCCATCAGTCAGTCCCGGTGTGATACACCACGCTATATATCCCCAGCATTTAGTCCCAGTGTGATTCCCCACACTATATATACCCAGCATTCAGTCCCGGTGTGATTCCCCACACTATATATACCCAGCATTCAGTCCCGGTGTGATTCCCCACACTATATATACCCAGCATTCAGTCCCGGTGTGATTTCCCACACTATATATACCCAGCATTTAGTTCCAGTGTGATTCCCCACACTTTATATACCCAGCATTCAGTCCCGGTGTGATTCACCACACTATATATACCCAGCATTCAGTCCCGGGGTGATTCACACACATATATATATCCAGCATTTAGTCCCGGTTTGATTCCCCACACTATATATACCAAGCATTCAGTCCCCGTGTACTACACCACACTACATATACCCAGCATTTAGTCCCGGTGTGATTCCCCACACTATATATACCCAGCATTCAGTCCCGGTGTGATACACCACACTATATATACCCAGCATTCAGTCTCGGTGTGATACACCACACTACATCTACCCAGCATTTAGTCCCGGTGTGATACACCACACTACATATACCCAACATTTAGTCCCTGTGTGAATCACACACATATATATATCCAGCAGTCAGTCCCGGTGTGATACACCTCGCTATATATCCCCAGCATTTAGTCCCGGTGTGATTCCCCACACTATATATACCCAGCATTCAGTCCCGGTGTGATTCCCCACACTATATATACCCAGCATTCAGTCCCGGTGTGATTCCCCACACTATATATACCCAGCATTCAGTCCAGGTGTGATTCACACATATATATATATACCCAGCATTCAGTCCCGGTGTGATTCCCCACACTATATATACCCAGCATTCAGTCCTGGTGTGATTCACCACACTATATATACCCAGCATTCAGTCCAGGTGTGATTCACACATATATATATATACCCAGCATTCAGTCCCGGTGTGATACACCACGCTATATATCCCCAGCATTCAGTCCAGGTGTGATTCACACATATATATATATACCAAGCATTCAGTCCAGGTGTGATTCACACATACATATACCAAGCATTCAGTCCAGGTGTGATTCACACACATATATACAAAGTATTCAGTCCAGGTGTGATTCACACATATATATATACCCAGCATTCAGTCCAGGTGTGATTCACACGTATATATACCAAGCATTCAGTCCAGGTTTGATTCACACATATATATACCCAGCATTCAGTCCAGGTGTGATTCACACATATATATACCCAGCATTCAGTCCCGGTGTGAATCACACACATATATATATATACCAAGCATTCAGTCTAGGTGTGATTCCCCACACTATATATACCCAGCATTCTGTCCCGGTGTGATTCCCCACACTATATACCCAACATTTAGTCCCTGTGTGAATCACACACATATATATATCCAGCAGTCAGTCCCGGTGTGATACACCACGCTATATATCCCCAGCATTTAGTCCCAGTGTGATTCCCCACACTATATATACCCAGCATTCAGTCCCGGGGTGATTCACACACATATATATATCCAGCATTTAGTCCCGGTTTGATTCCCCACACTATATATACCCAGCATTCAGTCCCCGTGTGATACACCACACTACATATACCCAGCATTTAGTCCCGGTGTGATTCCCCACACTATATATACCCAGCATTCAGTCCCGGTGTGATACACCACACTATATATACCCAGCATTCAGTCTCGGTGTGATACACCACACTACATCTACCCAGCATTTAGTCCCGGTGTGATACACCACACTACATATACCCAGCATTTAGTCCCGGTGTGAATCACACACATATATATATCCAGCAGTCAGTCCCGGTGTGATACACCACGCTATATATACCAAGCATTTAGTCCCGGTGTGATTCCCCACACTATATATACCCAGCATTCAGTCCCGGTGTGATTCCCCACACTATATATACCCAGCATTCAGTCCCGGTGTGATTCCCCACACTATATATACCCAGCATTCAGTCCAGGTGTGAATCACACACATATATGTATCCAGCAGTCAGTCCCGGTGTGATACACCACGCTATATATCCCCAGCATTCAGTCCAGGTGTGATTCACACATATATATATATACCAAGCATTCAGTCCAGGTGTGATTCACACATACATATACCAAGCATTCAGTCCAGGTGTGATTCACACACATATATACAAAGTATTCAGTCCAGGTGTGATTCACACATATATATATACCCAGCATTCAGTCCAGGTGTGATTCACACGTATATATACCAAGCATTCAGTCCAGGTTTGATTCACACATATATATACCCAGCATTCAGTCCAGGTGTGATTCACACATATATATACCCAGCATTCAGTCCCGGTGTGAATCACACACATATATATATATATACCAAGCATTCAGTCTAGGTGTGATTCCCCACACTATATATACCCAGCATTCTGTCCCGGTGTGATTCCCCACACTATATACCCAACATTTAGTCCCTGTGTGAATCACACACATATATATATCCAGCAGTCAGTCCCGGTGTGATACACCACGCTATATATCCCCAGCATTTAGTCCCGGTGTGATTCCCCACACTATATATACCCAGCATTCAGTCCCGGTGTGATTCACCACACTATATATACCCAGCATTCAGTCCCGGGGTGATTCACACACATATATATATCCAGCATTTAGTCCCGGTTTGATTCCCCACACTATATATACCAAGCATTCAGTCCCCGTGTGATACACCACACTACATATACCCAGCATTTAGTCCCGGTGTGATTCCCCACACTATATATACCCAGCATTCAGTCCCGGTGTGATACACCACACTATATATACCCAGCATTCAGTCTCGGTGTGATACACCACACTACATCTACCCAGCATTTAGTCCCGGTGTGATACACCACACTACATATACCCAGCATTTAGTCCCTGTGTGAATCACACACATATATATATCCAGCAGTCAGTCCCGGTGTGATACACCACGCTATATATCCCCAGCATTTAGTCCCGGTGTGATTCCCCACACTATATATACCCAGCATTCAGTCCCGGTGTGATTCCCCACACTATATATACCCAGCATTCAGTCCCGGTGTGATACACCACACTATATATACCCAGCATTCAGTCCCGGTGTGATACACCACACTACATATACCCAGCATTTAGTCCCTGTGTGAATCACACACATATATATATCCAGCAGTCAGTCCCGGTGTGATACACCACGCTATATATCCCCAGCATTTAGTCCCGGTGTGATTCCCCACACTATATATACCCAGCATTCAGTCCCGGTGTGATTCACCACACTATATATACCCAGCATTCAGTCCAGGTGTGATTCACACATATAAATATATACCCAGCATTCAGTCCCGGTGTGATTCCCCACACTATATATACCCAGCATTCAGTCCCGGTGTGATTCACCACACTATATATACCCAGCATTCATTCCAGGTGTGATTCACACATATAAATATATACCCAGCATTCAGTCCCGGTGTGATTCCCCACACTATATATACCCAGCATTCAGTCCCGATGTGATTCCCCACACTATATATACCCAGCATTCAGTCCCGGGGTGATTCACACATATATATACCCAGCATTCAGTCCCGGGATGATTCACACATATATATACCCAGCATTCAGTCCCGGGGTGATTCACACATATATATACCCAGCATTCAGTCCCGGGGTGATTCACACATATATTTACCCAGCATTCAGTCCCAGGATGATTCACACATATATATACCCTGCATTCAGTCCCGGGGTGATTCACACATATATATACCCAGCATTCAGTCCAGGTGTGATTCACACATATATATACCCAGCATTCAGTCCCGGGGTGATTCACACATATATATACCCAGCATTCAGTCCCGGGGTGATTCACACATATATATACCCAGCATTCAGTCCCGGGGTGATTCACACATATATATATACCCAGCATTCAGTCCCGGGATGATTCACACATATATAACCCAGCATTCAGTCCCGGGATGATTCACACATATATATACCCAGCATTCAGTCCCGGGATGATTCACACATATATTGTTTTCATCCAAGCTTTCAGTCACTGTACGACACACCTCTTCTTGAAGCTGTTGTTGTTGCAGTTCATTCAGGGCGTGCAGTTTAACGCGAAAAACGGATGCAGTATGTCATCATGGAAAATGTTAGAGACGTTACATACGTATCAACCATAACAATCGAACCTGTTGATACCGGAAGTTCCGGGACTCGTCAATGCTAACCAGAAATCAAATGATTCCCATTGTTTCATTACATTTTCCGCCCTGTGAGGTGAGGTGAAATGGGGTCTAACGTCGCGTCCAAGATTATTGCACTTATATAGCGACGTGCATGCACGTGTGTGTTTGCGTGTGTGTGGCTGCTTGTACTATTCCGGACTGATAACGATTTATAGTTCTAGCTCACTGAGATACCATGCCGCAGTTTAACATGAATACCCCACTCAGACACACTTTACTGACTCCGAGCCGATAAGTCCTTGTTTTAGCCCCTAAATGCCGAGCGCCAGACAGGGTAACAACAAGTACCATCTTTTAACGTCTTTTGGTATGACGCGGCCGGGGATCGAACCCCGGACCTTCCGCTCTCCGGGCGGACGCTCTACCACTAGACCACGGAGGCGGTCTTTCTGACCTGTGAAGATCCGGGTTAGAATAGTCTTCAGCAACCCAAGCATGCCGTAAAAGGTGACTATGCTCGTCGTAAGAGGCGACTAACGGGATCGGGTGGTCAGGCTCACTGTCTTGGTTGATACATGTCATCGTATCCCAATTGCGTGGATGTGATGGCAATCACTGGATTGTCTGGTCCAGACTCGATTATTTCTTTACAGACCGCCGTCATATAGCTGGAATTTTGCCGAGTGCGGCGTTAAACAACAAACAAACATTACATGTTCCCCAACAGCCAGTCATTTCTCTAACGTGTAAAGCCCGTGTTTTAAACTGTATAAATAATATTGTTATGCCCAAATATGTTTTTAAACATAACCTCACCTCTTCCGTGTTATTTGTACAGGTTTTAAGTCATGGCGCAACACACGAAAAGGTTCCTGGTTCATACTGGCGTTATGCAAGGTGCTCGAGGAACACGGGACGACCCTTGACCTGATGACCATGATGACCCGGGTCAACCACATAGTCGCCCATGATTATTCTGCAAAGGATTTGGCAACGACAAAAAAACAAATTCCATGTATAACTTCAATGCTGACCAAGGATTTATTTTTTCATCCCAAATAAACGTGACCTGTCATTAACCAACAGGATACTTATCTCGCCCCGTGGTGAATTAATGCAACCAGTCTGTGGAGGAATTCTCACACTGACGGTTTGTTGATTGAGTATGGTTTTAGGCCGCTTTTAGGCCACCCAATCCACCCATGACATGTATGATGCATGCGAATGTGTTGACGAGGCGTTTGATACGATGCTCCTGTTTCTAGATTAAAGAAATAATCATTTATCATTGTATATGATAGCATTATGTATAATCCAAAAGTTATTAAAATATATACAAAAATGCAAAAGTAACTGATCTTGAGCGAGTTTGGTGTACGCCGCTTTTGGCATCGAACTCAAAATTCTTTTCTTTGCAGTTGAGTGTGTACATGTCCCAATTCAATTGAAGGTGGGTCCCTTAGGACCTTGAGTTTGTAAAATTTAAATGTAAACATTCCTATTTTCCCCAAGGGACCTTTTGTAATCTGTGCAGCAATATCGGCATTCGGGACACCATAAATGAGTTTCACAATTTGTTACTAAGTGGGAAATCGAACCCGGGACTTCTCGGCAGTGAAGAGCGAACGCATTTACCACTAGGCTACCCAGGCGCCCTTTTTGTAATGCTGAAATTCATTTATAAAATGCTAAGCTATTTTTTTTTTAAAATCTTCAGTCATCAGCCATATTACAATCCAATCTTCAGAAAAATCGGCGAACCGTGTATTGCCGGTAGCAGAAGCCATAGCGTTTTCTTGCTGATGAAGTCAATATTCATAACGTGACAGGTAAATAGGTATCACGTGACGTGTCGATACTCGAGCACACAAAGGTGATGAGATTCAGCATGACACTACTGCCACAGGCTATTTGCATATCACGTGACCGGATTTCCCCATTTGTAAACAAACAGGCTTATTCTGAAATCAGAAGAGACTGGCCCAATACAAGCCTTTCGGCGCACTTTATATATTATTTGGAATAGTTATATAGATATGCCATTTCAACTGCGACAGCGGGGTGCATATCGTTATCTTTCTATATCAAAGTGACCGTAGGGCTCCAATGACAGCACGTTGAGCCGAACTACCAATGTAAACAGGTGAGGTGAAATGGGGTTTAACGTCGCGTCCAAGATTATTGCACGTGTGTGTGTGTGTATGTGTGTGTGTGGCTGCTTGTACTAGTCCGGACTGATGCCGATTTATAGTGCTAGCTCACTGAGATACCATGCCGCAGTTTAACATGAATACCCCACTCAGACACAGTATACTGACTCCGAGCCGACCAGTCCTTGTTTTAGCCCCTTAATGCCGAGCGCCAGAGAGGGTAACAACAAGTACCATCTTTTAACGTCTTTTGGTATGACGCGGTCGGGGATCGAACCCCGGACCTTCCGCTGTCCGGGCGGACGCTCTACCATTAGACCACGGAGGCGGTCCAATGTAAACAGAGGATAACTTCGCAAATGGAAATAGTTTTTGACGTTAGTAGAGAGAAAGTATTACTTTCTCTCTACTGACGTTTTAGGATATTTCTCAGTGAAACTAAATCATTCTATGACATGTTTATCTCAATGTGTAGACTCGTCAAAAATGAAAAGTTGAAAAACATACACATGCTGGCCCGTGGCAGAGGTTTTTGTTTTTTGGTTTGTTTGTTTTTGACGCTGCACTCAGCAGTATTACAGCTATACGACGGTGGTCTGTAAATAATCGAGTCTGGGCCAGAAAATCCAGTGATTAATATCATGAGCATCGATCCACGCAATTGGGATACGATGACATGTATCAATCAAGTCAGCGAGTCAGACCGCCTTATCCCGCGAGGACGACCCAGGAAAAACAATGACAGGGAAGATCGTGCTCTCGTACGCCAAGCCAGACGAAGCCCAAAGTCTACTTGTACACAGCTGCGACATGGATGGCATCCATACAACAGAGTGTCCATCAGGCCCATCAGACGACGCCTAAATTCTGCAGGATTAAGAGCAAGACGACCAATCAGACGTCCACTCCTCACAATTCAGCACCGCCATGCCCGTTTAGCCTGGTGCCAAGCACGTGCTCGCTGGAACCGGAGGACATGGAGAAGGATCCACTTGTCCGATGAAAGCAGATTTTTGCTGCATCATACAGACGGGAGGGCACGAGTTTGGAGGCAGAGAGGCACAGCAAATGATCAGAGGAACATTCAAGCTGATGTTCCATTTGGGGGTGGATCCGTCATGGTGTTGGGGTGTTGTTCCTTGGATTGTAAACTTGACCTCATCACAGTTCCCGGAACACTGAATGGACAGGGGTACCAGAAGTTGATCCTGGACGGTGCTGTTGTGCCTAATTTCGATAACCAAGCTCTCGTCACACGTCCAGTCTTCATGGACGATAATGCCAGACCACATCGTGCTCGAGCTGTTGTTCAGCATCTCCAACGCCTTTGAGACACTACCCTGGCCTGCCAGAAGCCCAGACATTAATCCTACTGAGCATTTGTGGGACATTTTGGGACGTAGGGTGAGAGCAAGGGATCCTCCAGTTCAGAACCTTCAGGAATTGACCCATGCATTGCATGAGTGGCAGCAGATCCCCCAACAGAGATTCTGACGTCTGGTGACCAGCATGAGACGGCGTGTAGAACATGTTATCCATGTGCAAGGCGGTTACACCAGATGCTGAGTTAGCCAGTCATTGTGGACCTAACTAGTGTGTTCGACATTAATGAAATGTGAACTGTGTTGTGTCTGTTGTAACGACTCCGGCAGCCATACTTATTTCACGGTGGTTTCAGTGAACTCTAGTTTGCTACAATTAAACCTTCAATTAGTGCTCAAATTCGGTCTTATGTTGTCAATTTTCTGACTGAACGCTCACATGAGGCCATATAAACAGTTTAAGCACCATTTTTATGAGGTTGAAGATCAAGGTTTTCCTTTGTGAAAAAAGTGGGTGGTGCGATATTTATGACGAGGTGTATAGTTGAAGTCATCGCATCAAAATTATTCGATTGTCGTGTTTCCCTCTTTCTTAACTTGATACATACACCATGTACGTCTGTGTATCACACCAAACCTCAGAGCCCGACATCCGATCCCAATTTTACGATCGGACATTCTAATCCAGGTCACCACGGTTAAGGTGATATTCGATTTATTTTGTATATTTTACGCACATACGCTGCCGAAACAAACACCAATAAAAAATTCAATGGTATGTTTTTATTCGATTTCAAATATGGCAATATCCGGATCGGACTGACACAGCAGTGATGGCAATATCCGTCGTGGACTAACGTAACACAATACAACAAGGTAAACATATACTGGGGGCAGGAAATTATGTGCGTTCGACACAAGATCTTTCCTGAGAATCATAATGACACGAACGTGA
The DNA here is from genome assembly GCF_022045235.1 of Haliotis cracherodii. Lineage (NCBI taxonomy): Eukaryota > Metazoa > Mollusca > Gastropoda > Lepetellida > Haliotidae > Haliotis > Haliotis cracherodii. The sequence continues at coordinate 15,581,388 of NW_027266275.1, forward strand.
AGCATGGGGAGACAGTCTAACAACGTTCTGTTTGTTGTTGAACGCGGCACTCAGCAATATTCCAGCTATATGACGGCGGTCTATAAATAATCGAGTCTCGACCAGACAATCCAGTGATTGACATCATGAGCATCGATCCGCGCAATTGGGATACGATGACATGCATCAACCAAGTCAGCGAGCCTGACCACCCAATCCCGTCAGTCGCCTCTTACGACAAGCAAAGTCGCGCTTAACAACGTACGATCGCAGGTGGCATTATCTGCTTTCAGTGACAAATTCCAGTTTAACACTGTTTGAAGGGACAAACATCATAGCATCCACCCCTCCCGTCATAGTATTCATGGGACGGGACAGATGACCAGATCACTAACAGTACATACATTGACATTCGTATTACAGTAAACAGTACATGTATTAACGTTTCATCAGGTGAAAAACATGAGCACTATTTTATATAATGGTATAACATTGGGCCGGCCCCAATACATACACATTCTGGGAGGCAGGTACCAAATGTGCGGTAATATAAATACAAAAAACGACATAGGATCATCTAACATCAACTTAAACAATATACATGACTGTTTTTACAACACAGGATGCACGGATATGCTTGCAGAAATACCAGATCACACTTCCTCAATTGGTTCATTCTGGGTTGAGATAATTCAGATATGAGAAGATAGATATTCCCCACCGACCTGGTCCTGAGTCAGCCGACCAGATATGATCATTATTGGGGTGTCGTAGGACTGAAAGAAAAGTGTTCTACTCAGTAGTCAAATGTTCCACACATGGACAGTGTAAACTCTGGAAGGCAACATGAATACACTGTTTATGTAACGCTAAGGCTTCTAACGCTCAATCCCCTCATAGAAAATAACGAAATAAAATATTTACGGAATACATTTTATAACATCAAATATTAAAACACCTGGGCATTAAATACCCCCAAAACAACAAATACATGTTTCTCGACATTCTGAGTACAAAACATATCCGAATGTTTTCGATGAACTTTCCTGCCCTTACTCAAATTCTATGTTTATGGTGTGTGAGTGAGTGAGTATAGTATGACGCCGCTTTGAACAGTATTCCAGTTATATCACGGCGTGTCAGCTTAATGTGGGAGGAAAGCCCGAAGTTATGCAGGTCTCAGACGTTTACCACTTCAGTGAAATCCACAAACTCGCACAGGTATGGTGCTGACACACCAAGAAAAATCATCGGTGTGAACCGTGATTCGAACCTTCGACCTCAGGTTTCTGAAGTGCCCAAGGGACGCAACTCTCCACAACGAATTGCGGATCCTAAGACGACTGGCTGCCCGTTCCCCTATCTACCTTTGTAAGATTACACAAGATGTCAACATCCATAAAACTGTCACAAAGAAAACAAGTGTCTCTAACACAGGTGAACACACACAACAAATACTAACTATGGACAGAAGGCGGCTATTCTGATAATATCAAACGCGGTAAGAGTGATTTCAGGACTTTGAATGCAATCGCGCAGGTGTACATTCCCAATGGGTGGGAAATATCAAATATCCATACAGATCTCAGCACACGCAGGACACCAACCTTGCCTTTTAGAAATAAGTCATATCCAGCAGAAAATATATTGTACATTTTTAAAGACCAATCCCCACTCTGTACACATTTACGCTTAGTCAAAAGCCAACAGGCACAATGGATAAATATGGTTCGAACATGAAGCAGTCTCAAGTAAGTCATGTGTAGCCCATTTGAGGTTTAAGTGTTCTTGTTTAGGTGACAGCCATCTTGGCCAGTTACACTGGAGACAAAACTGCCCTGGCGACTTGCGAACGCGGAGTCGACCGACATTCGGGACGTTGACGCAACTAGTTTAGTCAACCAGTCTTGATCTGGGATCTGAAAAATAGCAAAACTGTTTATCAAGGTTGTTGTTTAACGTCACACTCAGCAATATTCCAGCTATATGACTGCGGCATGAAAACAATCCGTGTTTGGACGAGACTTTCAAGAGACTGATATTAAATGCAATGTCTCACCTTGTAGTGATACGATGACACGCAATCAAATAAATGACCGAGTCTGGCCACCACAGCCGACTTTCCAGGTACATTTTATATGAATATGGTGTCGTGTTTGTTTTTTAAAATAAGTCGGAATTACAGACAAATTGAAACGTCAATATTATGACGTTATACATTAACACAATGAGAAATACTGTGGCGTATGTCTCCACACGTTAAAAATTGAGCGAAATTCGTAAATGCTGTTGTTACAACATCCATGTCCTCACGCATGCGCATAGTATCACAGATTTTGATATTTTCGTAAAGATGAACATGTTCTCGTTATGTGGTCTAAATATTCAGAAACATAAAGGACAATAAATGATATGTTGATGCAAAACTGGGACCGCACAGTGATTCCCTGTATGCCTTTAATTCAATTGTGAAGTAACCCCCTTGTTTCTTTTGAGTGATTGGTTTAACGCCCCTTTGAACAATATTCCAGTTATATCACGGCGTGTCAGCCTAATATATATGTGTGTGAGAGTGTGAGTGTGTGTGTGTGTGTGTGTGTGTGTGTGTGTGTGTGAGAGACCCGAATTGATGCGGGTCTCTGACGTTTACCACTTTGGTGACATCTACGAGGATATTGGTGCTGACACGTAACCAGGGCGAAATTGGATTAACACCCACGATCATATATTTCTGCATAGCGAATTGTAGCACCTTGGACGAGATGTGCCCAGTATTTCTTTAACAGTTACGAATAAAAACAGATCTTAAATGTATCTAGCTTACGAAAATCTTTAATACACAGAACACAAACCAGCATCGCCCTGGGTTATATTTTGGATACCAGCCTCAAGTACCTCAATTGAGCTACACATGCAGTACCTTTTTTTCACTAAATTCGAGTGGGTGAGTGAGTTGGGTTTAACGCCGCTTTAACATTATTCCAGTAATATCACGGCGTGTCAGCTTAATGTGGGAGGAAAGTCCGAAGTGATGCAGGTCTCAGACGTTTACCACTTCGGTGAAACCCACGAGCATGGGTATGGTGCTGACAAACCTAGAAACATAATCGGGGCGAACCGGGATTCGAACCCACAATCATAGGATTCTGGCGTGCCCAAGGGACGCAACTATGCACAGCAAATCGCGGCGCCTTAGACGACTGGGCCACTCGTACCCCTTATCAGAAACGATCTCAGGTTTCTGGCGGAAAACTACAATCATTATCGCATATATTCAGACAGGGATCATTTATCAAGAAATATAATACGGAGGCGTATCAAGTTTGTTCTCGTGATTCTCCACAGAGTGAGTGAGTATGGTTTTACTCCGCTTCTAGCAATACTCTTGCAATATCACGGCAGAGCTCTGGACTAAGGTTCATTACTACTTACATCATCAAAATCTTGGAATCCAGGGTTGCCAAAAGCTATCTCCGTGACTAATTCTTCAGACTCTTCATCTTTTGATTTCCTGAATGTTGGGTTGCGGAACTTGATGATGCTCACCAAGTCAATGCCTTTCCTGACGAAGTCAAACATCACAGGAATATGATGAAGAAAACGTATATATAACACGTCAACGCCAGAGAATAACCAGTCTCGATTATCAGCCGAAACAGATTCCAGTGGGCGAAAAAGAAAAGGCAAAATAGCGGTGAAATTTAATACATGAATTTGTTGTTTAACGCCGCACTAAGCAATATTCCAGCTATATAACGGCAGTCTGTAAATAATCGAGTCTGGACCAGACAATCCAGTGATTGATATGATCATCGATCCACGCAATTGGGATCTACGACATGCATCAACCCAGTCAGCGAGCCTGACTACCCGATCCCGTTAGTCGCCTCTGACAAGCATAGTCACCTTTTACGGTAAGCATGGCATGGGTTGCTGAAGACCTATCCTACCCCGGATCGTCACTGGTCATATGAATTGGTATTAGTATATAAATGGGTCACTGAAAAATCAGTGATGCCATAGTGTTCGCGAAACGATAAGTATGTCCTGTCCATAGGTAACAAGTGAGAATACTAGTACTGGATACAGCAAATAGTTCAATTATTATCTAAATATTAACAGACATATTCCATAGTCATGTTTTAACATTAAGCAAATACCATGTCAACCAGTAATGTTCCAACAACCCTTTCAGATTCCTGCCATTACCTTTTGGAGCGGAGGAAATAGATAGCCGCAGCAGCACACGCCGTAAAGAGAAGAATGGCCAAGACCACGCCTGCCACCCACGCCTTGCTCGTTCCCTCAACCTTCTCCTTCATCTTCTCCAGTGCAGTGATGGAGACTTCACAGCGGAAACCAGCGTAGCCCGGCGGACAGCTAACACGAGAGAACAGAGGCAGTGATGGGAGACGTTTGGGATGAGTGAGTGAGTGAGTATGGTTTTACGCCGCCTTTAGCAATATGCCAGCAATATCTTGGCGGGGGACACCAGAAATGGGCTTCACACATTGTACCCACGTCGGGAATCGAACCCGGGTCTTCGGCGCGACGAGCGAACGCTTTAACCACCAGGCTACCCGACCGGCCTACGTTTGGGATGATGACAACAGAACAGAGGCAGTGAGGGGAGACGTTTGGGATGATGAACCAAGGAACAGTCATCTCAATCTTATCCCAAATGGAGTGAATGTTGTTTCACATCACACTCTGATATTATTCCAGAATTTTCCCGACGGCCTGTAAATAATCGAATCTGGACCAGACAAACCAGTGGTCAATATTATGAGCACCCTTTTCCGACTGGGCACGATGACACGCAATCGGCCACATCACCAAGATTGTACAGAGGTCATGTGATGTTAACAGTTATCACTTGAAGATGAGAGCTTACACCCTCGATTATCCAGCCTGTCAGATCTCATTTCTATCTATACACATGACCAGAAACTAAGCATTAACCACTTGTTCAATCATGTCCTACATTAAACAAAGTGTTGTGATTCATTGTTGGAGTGAGGAGTTGGGTTTAACGCCGCTTTTAACAGTATTACAGTTATATCGCGGCGTGTCTGCTTAATGTGGGAACAAAGCCCGAAATGATGCAGGTCTCAGACGTTTACCACTTCGGTGAAACCCACGTGCACGGTTATGGTGCTGACAAACCATGAAAAATAATCGGGGCGAACCGGGATTCGAACCCACAATCATAGGTTTCTGGCGTGCCCAAGGGACGCAACTCTGCATAGAGAATCGCGGCGCCTTAAACGACTGGGCCGCCCGTGCCCCGATTCATTGTTGGAAAGACAAGAGAATAGAAAATTGGCAAACAGAACTCATGACACTGCCATCACACACATAATAAAGCTGACGCCAGCAATAGCTGCTGATTTATTAGAGCTATGCGAAGAAGTCTAAAACCGCGCATTTCAAGAACAAGTATCAGCGCCCAGAACACACTACGAATCGGACTGTCACATTATACAGTGACTGACTCTTCAATCAGTATCTGGTGTATCCAACCCTGTTATTGATGGCATTGGCGAGGCGTCTCATACTCTGCCATATCCGGTGCAGAGCATGGGTCAGTTCATTTAATAAATGTGTGATGTACGTGCAGTACATTTATACAACATGCTGACACGTTAGGGTTCCATTGTTTGCCATTAATTGTCGTAACTGGGTTTGGAATCAGGTGGTGCTTAATTAATGCTCCTGTATATATACCCCTGGGCGAGTTGATCTTTGTTACGCCACATCAAGCAAATTGAACTAAACAGCTTTATCAGGAGAGGCATGCACATACCATGACCCAGAATCACACACGGTAAAGTAATTTCATGCTCGATTTGAAGAACGGTTATATCAAACTTAAACTCAATACATGCTAAAGACATTAGGACAAACCCTTAAATGACCCAGCATACCTGAATCGGATGGACAATGTGAAGAAGACTGTTTGGGTGGACCATCATACAAATATGCAGTTAGCTTACCTCCATATATATATCTATATATATATGTATATATACTCAACTTACGAAAGGGATACTCAGATATGTCACTATCTAAATACGCACTTGACATATGAGAATCAGTATTGCGCATCATGGTAATATAAACAAATTCCTATCAAAAGTGGAGAATCTCTTCTCTAGATTCAGCCTGACATTATTTTTCTATATACTCATGTCCTGGTTGTTTGCGGATCACAAACCTGCAGTATGAACCGTGGGTCGCGTTTTTCTTCTGGATTCCACCATTCAAACACTCCATCCCTCTCATCACCTCGTTCTGCAAGTCTGGCACGGATATGTCTGGGCAGAAAGTAAAAGGACATTTAATTGGGAAATCACTGTTTGGTATCTGTACATTTCCCAACACGGCGTTACTGTTACGTTGATTAATCATTACTTCCATATTCCTATATGCAAAGGGTCGTGTACGGTTCTGGAGTACGTTGGTGTCGGTACCTGGGTGCCATTGTACAAAACTGCCTTAGCGCTACGACTGTCGTAAGTCTATGTTAAGGTATGGGAGTTACGATCCACGCAGCTCAAAGATCGCTATGAACAACGGCACCCTGGTCTACATACTTGTTTGGTGTAAACATTTAGATATATATATACAAGAACCACGAAGTGCCAGATCTGCGGAGTGATAGGCTAGTGATGGTGTTGTTGCCCTGGAGCGCCTAACCCTAGCTAGGCTGAGAGTGAGACCTTTCTTCTATTCATCTCTGGACCAAGGCTAAAAATCCAAAGGCTTATATATCCATCTGACATGGAATAAGTCATAAACAATGAGTTATGAAGTTGCACAGCTCGTTCAGGATGGCTGACATTTTGAAGTACGAAATTGGAATACGATGACATGCATCAACCAAGTCTAACCACCCAATCCGGTCAGTCGCAGTATGCCTTTTAAGGCAAGCATTGGATACTGAAGACCAATATTCTACCCCAGATTTTCACGGGTCCACGCTTAACAATGCAGCCCTACTACGTGTTTGGCTTTTTTTGACCGATATCGAACTCACCGAATGGAAGTACTCAGTTGTGTATGATTGCATTGTGAACAGATCAGTGAGTTGTACGTACTGTTGCACGTCTTGTCGATGGTGGAGTACTTCATGCCGTCCCGACACATACACCGCGTCTTGCGGCCTGGTACCAGGATACACAGCTGCTCGCACTTCGTCGCCTGGCACGGGTTGCCCTTGCCTGAAGTCATGCAATGGATATTTCATCTCATCAACCAGAAAAAAACTGCAATATCTCAATGTACTTAAAAGGTGAGGTGAAATGGGGTTTAACGTCGCGTACAAGATTATTGCATTTATATAGCCACGTGCATGCACGTGTGTGTGTGTGTGTGTGTGTGTGTGTGTGTGTGTGTGTGTGTGTGTGTGTGTGTGTGTGTGTGTGTGTGTGTGTGTGTGTGTGCACGCGCGCTGGTCCAGACTGACGCTGATTTTTAGTGCTGAGATGCCATGCAGTAGTTTAACATGAATACCCCACTCAGACACAGTATACTGACTCCGAGCCGACCAGTCCTTGTTTAAGCCGCTTTAATGCCGAGTGCCAGACAGGGTAACAACAAGTACCATCTTTTAACGTCTTTTGGTATGACGCGGCCGGGAATCAACCCCGAACCTTCCGCTCTTCTACTAGACCACGGAGGCGGTATCCATGTACTTAAAACCAATGTCCAGCTGGTCAGAGTATAAACACAATGGCAAACAAGTCGCCATCCTGTGACCACCTGGTGAGAGTCAAGTAACTTGTCCTTGAACACTGCATCGAACTTTGATTAAAACCCTAACAATTCATGGATCAAAACAAGTTCCCCATTTCACATCATTATATATCATATTATAAGGTACTAGTGTCTGCTCAAATGAGGTTAATTTGTTCCAGACTCCGTTTGCATTCTAGTGATCATTTCAACGCCCTGGGGAGTATACAACCCAAACTGCCTACGGACGCTAGAGGGTTTTTACATCCACCTCACATGTCGGGTACCCATTCCCTGCTGGGTGAACAGAGGCACATTTGAACTAAGTCACTTAGCCCATCAAACGTCTTGACACTTGTATTACGGGTTTTGTTTATGTAGGTATTGGTGTTTCCACCATATTGTCATCTATCATCGGACGAGTAGCTTCACATCACCTACGAATGATTCTCCCATGCCCAGCCACCATATTTTCACCTTCCGGCCACACCCTCTCACCTTCCGGCCACACCCCCTCACCTTCAGGGCCACACCCCCTCACCTTCCGGCCACACCCCCTCAACTTCCGGCCACACCCTCTCACCTTCCGGCCACACCCTCTCCACACTCCTCCCCATATGCCTAACCACACACCACCCCTCTCAGGGTGCAGGATCTCATACGCACCTCTGGACCTGAAGAGCTTACCATCAGTTACGGCCTGTCGGACAGGGTGGACGACCTTGACCCCTCGTGGTTGCAGCAGCTCCTGCAGCGCTATCCTTTTCTTGTGGCTAGTCTCCTTGAATCTCGCATACTGAACCACATAATAAGGTTCGCTCAGGAACAAACTGTTCTCAAAGAAGTCCAGTGAAAACGGGTTGGAGGACAATCTCTCCAGCACAGGAGCACTGAAAAAAGAAGAGAGAAAATATATTATCTAGGTCTGTTGTAACTACATCCATCATTTCTACTGTTCACACTCAGCCCTTTACTACTGTATTGGATTGCCTTTGCTGTTAACACTGACCACGTATCCCCATTCCACAGGTTAGGGAGCGAGTGAGTTGGGTTTAACGCAGCTTTTAACATTATTTAAGTTAATGTTGGAGGAAAGCCCGAAGTAATGAAGGTCTCCGACGTTTACCACTTCGGTGAAACCGACGAGCACGGGTATGGTGCTGACAAACCTAGAAACAATCCGGGCGAACCGGGATTCGAACCCACAATCATAGGTTTCTGGCGTGCCCAAGGGACGCAACTCTGCACAGCGAATCGCGGCGCCTTAGACGAGTGGGCCACCCGTGCCTCCCACAGACAAAGGACCGATCATTGTATATTGTATATTTGGGGGTTAGGGGAGAGATAGACATTATATTGAGGCCACACCCCCGTCTCATGTGGAACATGGGTTATGTACCCTCTATGTTAGTTTGTTATCGTATTTATCTTGCCGCACGCCTAATTATATTAAATGTATGTCTTATGTATGCATGTTGGTTGGTTGGTTGGTTGGTTGGTTTGTTGTTTAACGCCGCACTCAGCAAAATTCCAGCTATATGACGGCGGTCTGTAAATAATCGAGTATGGACCAGACAATCCAGTGATTAATATCATGAGCATCGATCCGCGCAATTGGGATCGAGGACATGCGTAAACCACTTGTACGGTAAGATAACAAACATTATACAATGATCAAAGGCCTTACTGTTCCTTTCCTGCAAAAGTACAAGTACTGATTGAACTCAGTCCGACGTCGGCCCAGTAAAGTCTGTTTGTGACGGTGTCCAAACTGAGAGCGACTGGGCGCTGCAAGCGTGAGCTCACAACGTCCACCTGGTGAGTCCCGTCCATGAAGCCGCGGGAGATTGCCATCCGTCCCTGTGTGTCCGCCAGCCAAAACATGAGTCTGAAGTAAATATAGCGCCAGAATATAACCAGTCTCGATTACACGCCCTCAGAGACTCCATTGGGCCTAAAAGGTAAAATAGCAGTGAAAGTAATATGAGTGAGTGAGTGAGTTTGCTTTTACGCCGCTTTTAGCAATATTCCAGCAATATCACGGCGGGGGACACCAGAAATGGGCTTCACACATTGTACCCATGTCGGGATTCGAACCCGGGTCTTCGGCGTGACGAGCGAAGGCTTTAACCACTAGGCTACCCGACCTCCCCGAAAATAATATGAAGGGTCGGTGAAAATCAGTGATGACACCAGGTGTTCGTGAAAAGGTCATGTCCTGGCGTCCTGGCCTACCAGAAGCAGTAGTACTTCCTGATGCAAATCCCGAGGTTGGACGTAAGACATATTGACAAGAACATGAATAAAACTCATAAGGGTTATTAAACATTTATTATTTGTATGGTTAGCATGTGTAGGACATTTCCAAATATGACTTGTACCAATGGTCCCTTTTTCTGGTGAACGGTTGACTTGTCAATGCATGTATTTGTGACGGGTTTGTAACCGATATACTCATTATATCGCGAACAACTGTTATCATCGCTTTATGACAGTGGCTCACAAACACATGTCCATGCAACAGTCGGAATCCTACAACCCGACACTGGTTTTGGCAGAGATATCTTATGAATAAGGAAAGGGATTTGTCCCTTTCATTCACAAACCCATAGCCGGAACATAGTTGCTGAGAGGGTGCGGCATCCAGAACACCACTGAACAAGGTTAGGCATCTGGAATACAACTTAACAGCGCCCAGAACCCTGACTAACAAAAGGGGTTGGCACCGTTCTCTCAGTGCTGGATGTGGCGAGTGAGAAAGCAATTTCAAATAGCTTTGGACACAAACTCGAACATAATAGGAACCGCTTTCATTTTAACTCGATAAGCGCATTCACCTTTATAAAAATAATGATGTACATACGGTGACTCACAAATACATTTATATGAACTATTTCATGCACATTGAAAAGTCAAAGTCACCTTCTGAAAAGTTTTGTCAATATAGAGCTGAAATATTGCCCATGTGATGATAGATTATACCTCACCGTGAAAAGTATTAGTTCTTAATGTTATCAAACGGTATTAAATAGTATGTTATATAAAACACACCCACCCCAGTATTCATTTTTTTTACGCCACCAATACAGTACACAAAAACAAAACAAAACATTATTCAAAAGGCAGCAATCACCTACCCTTCGGGCGGATGCAGAGTAATGGAGGATGGTATTGTTCTCTTCCTTTTCAGAAGAGTTCTGCACACTCCCCTCCTGTCTATGCTACAGACGGTGATTAACCCTTTGTTATTTAAGTTCTGGGTGTAGTACAGGTTCCTGGCCAGCCAATCAACAGCCATACCTGTTATCTTCCCCGAGGTGCGAACTTTTGTTGTATGCGCCGCCGCGTACATTTTGATGACGGAGATATTACGACCATTAACGATCTGAAGAGAGCAAATGAGATGAGTTGCTTTGAGTGAGTGAGTATGGTTTTACGCCGCTTTTAGCAATATTCCAGCAATATCACGGCGGGGGACGCCAGAAATGGGCTTCACACATTGTACCCATGTTGGGAATCGAACCCGGGTCTTCGGCGTGACGAGCGAACGCTTTAACCAAAAGGCTCCCCGACCGCCTCTGAGTTGCTCTGAGATGTAGCTTTGAAAGTTGTACATATGAACAAATGAAGAGCAATGCATCTTTCTTTGGTTTTTGTTTGTTTTTTAACACCCCACTCAGCAATATTCCAGCTATATGACGGCGGTCTGAATAATCGAGCCTGGTCCAGACAATCCAGTGATTGACATCATGAGCATCGATCCACGTAATTGGGATACGATAACATCCATCAACAATGTCAGCGAGCCTGACCATCCCATCCGATAGTTGCCTCTTTCTTTGGTGAACCCACGAGAGACATATGGTTCTGACAAAGCAAGGGATAAAGGAATAAAGCCCCAAAGTAAACAGATCGTAGACGTTTAACATTTTGGTGACAACGACCACGTTTGGTGCTGGCAAACCAAGGGTCTTTGTCCCTGCCAATCTGGGATTCGAACCAACGACCTGTGAGATACTGGGCGAGACGCAGCTGTGGAAATAACTAGGACATCCATGTGTCATGCAATGATTAGAGTAATTAACAGTATTTTGGCAAGTACAAGCTTTGTGCAGAATTCATATGACTTTGTAAACGCCCTCCTACCTCTTCAGTTGACCAGAAAATATGTCTCCTTTCTGGCTGTGTGAGTACATCAATGAACATCGGCGGTGGTGACGTCTCGATGGTGTAGTCGTTAGATTTGGTGTTGAGGTTGATCTTGCTGATGCCGTGAAGGTGAGCAATCAGAAGGTACGGACGCTCACCTATAGGAGAGAAACACAAGCCATTTCATCAGGGGATGTGTTTGGCAAGAAATGCTGTATGTCTTCCGAAACTGAACTGAAACTGGCAACTACAGAAAACAGGTTAACATATGTATTTGTAGACATATAAAAGTACATAAAGCAGCATGCAATATAAATATGTATTCCCTAAGTGTGTCCACCAGTATTTGAACGAAATCAATTAAACGTTACAGACTCACCCAGTGCTTTACACGTGTGGCCATCAATCGCCAGGCTGTAGCCGTCCGTGCAGTGACAAGAGTAACCTCCCTTGAGATTCTCACATACTTGCCCGCATGTCCCATTCATGTGTTCACACTCGTTGATATCTGACAATAAACTATACGAGCTAAAAAGACGTCGTTTCAGACTTTCTAAGGGCATGGCAATGACGTAGCAGAAAAAAACAAGTTTCGATTTCCAAACGAATTAAATGAAATTTAAGTCTGTTAAGAATATAACTATGATGACCAATGTATAACTGCTAGACCTATATAAGCAATTATTTCTTTGAAATATCTCACCCAAACAGCTTCTTAAATCTTCTCCCAAATCGTAGCCATGGCGACAAATACACCGTGCACCTCCGTTGGTTATCGTGCAGTTATGACTACAGCCAAGGTTTGCAAACTTGCAGGATTTACCTTAAAAACAAATCGAAAACAAGTAGATTCATTTGCCCTTTGTATGCCTCGAATAACTATGGTTTAATGCTGGCCGAGCTAAGGTGAGGTGATACCGGTTTAACGTCAAGTATGACCATGCACACACAGTTCAGGTCAGTCTTGTAAGGAAATCATGCAACGTGTGCTACGTTCGCACCTTCTGTTAAATATAACGATTCTATTACACGACAATCTACAAGGTTCAAAATATTTCAGACCGTAAGTTTAATGAATAAGGTATTCAGTTTGTTGTTGAAAGCCCCACACGGCAATATTCCAGCTGTAAATAATCGAGCCTGGACCAGACAATCCAGTAAATTGCCATCGATCTACGCAATTGAGAAACGATAACACGCATTAACTAAGTCAGCGAGTCTGAGCACCCGATCCCGTCGCGCTTCCAGTGAGTAACGTAGGTTGCTGAAATCCAAAATAAGTATTCTAACCCGGACCTTCAGTAAGTTAAATATTTTTAGATGTGCAGTCAACATATTGTCAACCGTGCAAAGGTCAAAATGTGGAAAGGGAGAGTATGGTTTTATGACTTTCAGCAAAATTCCGGCAATATCACGGCAGGGGAAATGGGCATCACATAGTCTACTCATGTGAAGAATCGAGCATGGTACCTCGGTGTGACCAGAGGACGCTAACCCCAAACGCCCCAAACGTGTAAAGCGAGAACTCTACCCACCACACAGTTCCGTCTCATCAGATCCGTCCGGACAGTCAGGCTTGAGGTCACACTGGAGCTTCCCCTCAATACACTGGCCACTCAGGCACTGGAATGTACCCACGGGACACGAGCCTAGCAAGAGGTGGAATAATCAGAACGTTCATCTTTGCACCATATACGAAAACAAAAGTTATTTCTTTATTTCAAACGTCGTGCGTGCGTGCAATATTCCAGCTATACGACGGCAATCTGTAAATAATCGAGTTTGAACCAGCCAGGCCAGTAATTGATATCATGAGCATCGAGCTACGCTATTGGAATACCATAACATGCACCAACCATCGACAAGCATAGTCTCCTTTTACGGCAAGCATGGGTTGCTGAAGACCTATTCTAACCTGGATCCTCACGGGTCGTGTGAAAGGTTGACCAATAATCAAGCTGTAAAGATCCGAAAATGGGACAGTCCAACCTGTGGTTGATATCATGAGTAAAACTCCACATGTCGGGGTACAATGACAACCAGGTCGAATACTGTGACACTCGATCATTTCGTCCGGATTTTAACGAGCAACATACGGAGGCTAGTGACCAGTCATACCGGGAGCAAGCTGCTTTGAACAGTATTCCAGTTATATCACGGCGTGTCAGCTTAATGTGGGAGGAAAGCCCAAAGTGATGCAGGTCTCCGACGTTTACCACTTCGGTGAAACCAACGAGCACGGGTATGGTGCTGGCAAACCTAGAAACATAATGGGGCGAACCGGGATTCGAACCCACAATCATAGGTTTCTGGGGTGCCCAAGGGACGCAATTCTGCACAGAGAATCGGGGCGCCTTAGAGCACACGTGAGGCGAAATTTAAAGCATCTTGTTTTACGCCATAGAGGCGAGGAACATTAAGTACGTAGGAATTCAGGGATATTCAAGTGTCCGCTCGTCAGCATCTATCGACATCATCAAAGTAGGATAGAGAGAATACTGAGCAACAACGAACATTCTGCACCTATTTCAGAGTGAGAGAGTGAGGTTTAACATACGTTGAACGGTAACATATTTCAGACACAACAATCCACTCCAAAGGATGATATGACTTAATGCATTTTTTTAAATTTTACCGCAGTTTTCCCAGTCCTCGTCAGAGCCATCTGGGCAGTCAAAGCCCACGTCACACACTAAGGATTTAGCGATGCAGAGATCTTCGGTCCGACACTTGAACTCATTTTCGCCACACTCCACTACGACAGAAAGGTTAATATAGTGAGTTTACATATTTACTTATAACTCAGTAAGTGGATGCCACATCAAAGACGATCACATCTGTGTGGGTTCTCCGATGCTATCAGTATATCATGGCACAGGGAAAGTGGCTTGATACGTTGTAGTTATGTGGAGATCGAACCGGGTCTACGGAGTGACAAGCCAACGCGCTAAAGCACTGGCTACGCCACTGCCTCTTAACAAACTAGTAGTGATTCATAGCTGCCGATGTGGAATTTCCCACAGTTTAATATCCATATATCGGACACGATGACACACAAGGTCAGCCAGGTCAGCCAGGTCGCACATTGTAACGCTCGCTTAAAAGTGTTGTAAATGCAATTTGTCGTTTTAGCCCAGCAGTCGGCAATATTTCAGCTATATCACAGCGGTCTTTTCGAGCCTAGGCCAGACAAACCAGTGGTGTATAGTATGACCAACGCCCCCCACCTCGTGATACGATTACACTTTATCAACCACGTCACAGGGCCCGATCAACCAGGTTTGTTTGTTGTTTAACGCCGCACTCGGCAATATTCTACCTATATAACAGCATCGATCCACGCAACTGGGATACGACGACATGCATCTACCAAGTCAGCCAGCCTGACCACCCGATCCCGTTAGTCGCCTCTTACGACAAGCATAGTCGCATTATACGGCAAGCATGGGTTGCTGAAGACCTATTCTATCCCGGATCTTCACGTGTCAGATCAGCAAGGTCACAGAGCCCAATGCACCAGGTCATAGAGCCCTATCACCCAATCCAATTTACATCATGCATAGTTTACTGGAAACCAGTTCTGAGCCAGAAACCCCACCGAGTTCTAGAATAGAAATGTTTTTTTAAACATCCTTGCAAAGCCAGTCATAAAGTGAACTGACGTGTTCATACATTCCAATTATTTCATCTCTATACAAAACATGTTCGACGTATTCAAATCAACCTAAGCCACCATGCTTTTGGGTGTCGGGACAAAAGGACATGAAATAATTATGTACTCACATTGACAGTTTGTTTCGTCGTCTCCATGGGGACAGTCTCTGTACCCGTTGCACATAACATCTTTTCGGACACACTTGTTGATTCCAAGAAACATGGAACACGCGTAGTCTTCCTTAGGGCACTCTACACACGGAATATAGAACACATGAAGTCTACCTTAGAACGATCTACACAAGGATTATAGAACAATTGGATGCTCTACACTACAAAAAATAGTACACGAGTTCTTTCCCTTAAGGCTCCCTCCACAAGGAATACAGAACATACAATCAAAGACTGCTGCAGTGCATCAATTGTTCCCCGCCATATAATGTAATATGCAGAGGAAAGAAGTGTAAGCTATGGGAGGAGAGGATTGGCGTAAAGCAAACATTGGTTGTTATTAATGTAGTTATCTTTGGAAAACACAATAAAAGAAACAGTGTCTTTAAATGGTCAGCACGAGGATAACCAAGGTAAGAAAACACATAACTGGGCTTGTCAGGCAGAAATTGGTATATACCCACTATTAGTACCAGTAATATATAAAAAAAATGATTACAAGTCCTACATAGATAACACAAGAAATGTCATTCTCAAATGTCAACTCCAAGAATATATTTAGAGAAACACAAAATGGCGCTCTCCTTCAGTCAAAATTAAACTAACCCTCATACTTCCCCGCCTGCTTGTTTTCGTTTTGACAGAAAGACGATCTGTGAGAGGTCCAGCTGCTGAAGAAAAGTTGTTCCAACCAGTTGACTGGCAGTATCATCACACAGTCGGCACGCCACCCGGAAACGATGACGTCACATAAGAGCACTTCAAACATAACATCTGTTCCTTCGTGGGTGCGGAAGTAAGGGCTTTTAGACGCAGTAATGCAGGATAAGTACACACATGTAAAACATTAAGCTTTTACTGATTTAAGTTATCCTGGATCACTCCTCAATGCATCTTTATTAAACGGTACGACAGGTGGGCATACCTTCAGATGTGATCTACAATAAACTCGCCACAGACACCAGCCAATCAGCAACAGCAACAGCAACATCGAGTGACCATTCCTATCGCTGGCTGCGAGAGAGTGACATATGCGGAAGTCCAGGTATCATGGCAGTATCACAGCTCAAGTGAAGTTAAAGACCTAGCGTGAGTCTAGTTTTACGTCGCTTTTAGCAATATTCAAGCAATATCACGGGTCACCAGAAATGGGCTTCACACATTGTACCCATGTCGGGAATTGAACCCGTGTCTTCGGCGTGACGAGCGAACGCTTTAGGCTACCCGACCGCCCCTTAAAGACCTAGAACTGACGTACCAAGCCAATGCGTGCAGCTTCTAGTCTGGGGCGACAGGCACCAGAGAGTTCGAAACTCCGGGTATGAGAAGACTCAGAGGCGCCTTGGAGTGATGACCTGCTGGGCAACCACCAAAGATCCAAAGCTGTGGATGCTTTCCATGTCTTCCAATGCAACATCCCTCAGGTCGTGGCTGGCGAGGACGGTGTCCGAGCACCCGAAGCACCCCTTCATAATGGCGTGGATTGAGCAGCTGATGTGAAGCGCCATTGTAGAGGCAACCGCCTGGATCTCGTGTGTGTTGCTGGCTCTAGGAGGGTCCAGTCCAGCGGCTTCATAAGCCTGAAGAATGATGACGTGAAGCTACAAGGTGATCGTGTAGATGCTGACTTCCACCTGCAATGCCCAGATACCGTGATAAAAGGGGACGGCGGCTTCGACAATCCTTGGAACACCACCATCGAAGAGGGACGGAAAGGTGAAGGATCTGTCCGAACTGTGGTTCTGAAAGATCGCACCGTACGAAGTAAGGTGACCAGTTCCATCCCCGGGTGGTCAGGCTCACTGACTTGGTCGATGTATGTCATCGTATCCCAATTGCATGTATCGATGCTCATGATGTCAATCACTGGATCCAGACTCGATTATTTACAGACCGCCGCCATATTGCTAAGTGCGGCATTAAACAGCAAAGAAACAAACAAAACAAAAAAACACTCGTTCTTATATCGAAGTGACGACGAAAGGTGGTTCCTCGTTACTCCGGTGTAGTCATCGGAGATCAACGGAACGGTCATAAGAATCGTAAAATAGACGCTGTATCTAGTAGATAAAACTGAAGACATTGTAATTCCTTGGTCTGAAGAATCAAACCGTGAGGTAATCATTTCCATTTCCTGAACGTTGTATAAGCGCACCCGTTCTTATATCGAGGTGACGAAGCGTGGTGCCTCGTTACTGCGCGTGTTGGCATGGACTGAAGTTAGTGACTCGGTCACATTGATGTACTGCTACGGGCGTCTGATCGAGTGGTTGCAGCATTACGTACAATTAAGTAATCATGCAACCGATCTGAAGAGATACACTACATGGCTCCCATTCCGGTCGGAGATGTTTACGGCCAGAATTCGTGACATGTAATAAAATCACCCTGCCGAGAAACCAGCCTGGTTAGGTGAGTATGCTGCGCTGGCGCTACACATGGACAATCCCCAGTCAACTGTGTGGTAGACAAGAGAAGTGGTGTTCCCGAGTTCTGTGAAGATAGGTGTGACGTGACCGGTGTAGGGGCAAAAATGACCACCGTGATATTTGAGACGGTTTGTCCTGACCAGTCAATGACTCCCAAGAGGCGGGTACCCGGTAGTTTATATGGAAGCTACCAAAGGGCTAAATGAGCGTGAAGATCTACCAGATCTGGTACAGATGATGTCTACCAGAAGACACGTGAACCCATTTCAACGAGAGTACTATTGCCGTATCCTGATTACTTTAGGTAGAGGGAGAAGGCTGACGGCGGACAAGGGACTGCACCGATGACGTACAAGGTCCGTACAGCCTAGGCAGAAAGGGAAAGGATCCCGGTCCGATTTGCTACCTTGGCAAAACGTTCAACGAGACATTCTGTAATATTGATGTGATGTCATATTTATGTGGAAAATGCACGAAGGGAAACAAGAGGCATATTGAAACTGAAACTGAAAAGAGAAAAGTCGTGTAAAGCAAAGCTTAAAACACACAAAACATGGGATAAAACAGAAAAATGGAGTACCCAAGACTAAAAAGGAATTCAGAACGCAAGACACGAATTCAAAATCGAACAATACGACCGTTATATAACCGTGACTAGAGCCACAACAAGCGGAAAAACGTTATAATGTACGTATGGGAGTACCATAGAAGGCATAAACACAGCACAATATAAGAGCAAACAATATTAAAATAAATTAGCAAAAGATGCTGGAAATCGGTAGAGCGTCAATCACAGAATACATGTCCGTGTAGGCAGTATTGTGCTCTTATGTGACGTCATTGTTTCATGGTCACATGCCGACTGTGTGAGGGAACTGGTTGGAACATCTTTTCTTCAGCAGCTGGACCTCACATAGATGATCTTTCTGTCAAAAAGGGACTAATGCAGTGAGTGAGAGTTGTTTTACGCCGCTTTTTTCAATATTCCAGTAATATCACGGCGGGGGAGACCAGAAATGGGCTTCACGCAGTGTGCCTATGTCGGGAATTGAACCCAAGTTTTCGGCGTGACGAGCGAACGCTTCAACCACTAGGCTACCCGACCGCCCGACCAATGCAGGATAAGTTAAAAATATAATAGTTGAAATAGATTTGTGAATGTTGAAGTAACTTCTCCGACAGCGGACACCGACGTCCCAAAGGAGGGTGTTACTAATACATGGAGGCACTACGTACCTGCTTCTAATACGTTGGTCTTCATCATCTTACAATCAGCTTCGTCAGATTCATCCAAGCAGTCAGGAAAGTGGTCACATTTGCTGACCAGGTCAATACACTGACCACTGGTACATGCAAACTGGGAAGGTGAACAAGTGTTGTCTGGAAGGGAAATACCACTTAATTTGTTTGTTTGTTGTTGTTTAACGCCGCACTCAGCAATATTTCAGTTACATGACGGTGGTATGTAAATAATCGAGTCTGAATCAGACAATCCAGTGAATGATATCATGAGCATCGATCCACGCAATTTGGATACGATGACATGCATCGACCAAGTCAGCGAACCTGACCACCCGATCCCATTAGTCTCCTCTTACGACAAGCATAGTCGCCTTTTACGGCAAGCATGGGTTGCTGAAGACCTATTCCATCCGGATCTTCACGGGTCTTTTACATGAATATATTTTAACATGTCATGCCACATTAAGTATAGAAATATGAAAGAATTACGTGGTCCTTAACTTCTTTCGAGTAGTATATGTCCACGCCATCTGGTATGTTGAGAGACCCCATATATATTTCCCAGACGACAACTGATTAATGAAGGTCAAACGCCCTCAAATGTTTCACTAAGTGACTTACTGCAGTCGTGTTCATCGCTGCCGTCGGGACAGTCGTTGTCGCCATCACACATCCACGACTGGCTGTAGCACGTCTTGTTGTCAGAGCACAGAATCTCTTCTGGTTTACACAGTGGGCAGTTCATCTCATCAGTGCCATCCCTGCAGTCCTTGTCGTTGTTGCAGACGTAGTGGGAAGCGAGAAGACACCGGATCCTGTCGCACCGGAACTCGTCTGCTTCACATGCGCGTTCTGTGTGGGGTGACATAACTATTAGACCTTTGATAGGGATATCAGATGCCATTCTATTTAAATGTACACTTGACATACTAGAGAATGAGTTATGTATCATAAAACTTATCCTAATCAAAAGTGCAGTGTACTGTAGTATATTTAAAGTCATATTTGAGTAGGTTATGAAAACGAGACAATCGCAGGCGTAGACTAACACTTAGTCAATGAAAACATTTTTGCTGTGAGCAAACTAGATTTAGTTTAGTTTTAACTACACTTGCCTGGGCATTTAAAAAATTTTATAAATTCAGTCATGGCGCCTGACTATCACAGTCATGGCGCCTGACTATCGCAGCTGTACCCATTGTAGGAGTTTGTGTAAATATATTGATTAACAAAAGTGTATTATTACCTCACTGTATAAATATACTTTTTATCATTAATTAATGTGGGCATTAGAGAAGAATACACCCGTGACTCACCTGGGCAATTGACCTCATCACTACCATCCGCGCAGTCTGCATCTGCATCACACTTCCACAAGCCCCTGATGCAGGTGCCGTCCGCGCACTGGAACTCCTCTGTCCAACACGTCGCTGTGGGGAGACAAGGGCAGTGAAAGGCATTGAGAGGGTGAACGTCGTACTGTCAACAATGCACAGCATAGGTGGGGTGAGAAGGGGTGAAGTGAAGTTAGGTTTAACATCGCACCCAAGATTATTGCACTTATACAGCGGCGTACGTGCATGCATGCGTGGACCTATGACGATTTTATAGTGCAAGCCCACTGAGGTACCATGGAGAAGTTCAACATGGACACCCCACTGAGACAGTATACTGACTCCGAGCCGACCAGTTCTTATTTAAGCCCCGTTATGCCGAGCGCCAGGCAGGGTAACAACAAGTACCAACTTCTAACGTTTTTCGATGGTGATGGAACCCCGAACCTGCCGCTCTCCGAGCGGACACTACCACCAGACCACGGAGGCAGTTGCACAGCATCGGAGAACGAACACGTGTAATAGAGTATGGTCTTATAGCGAGTAGAGGAATATTTAAGAAATACTATGGCTCATGGGATATCAATATAAAAAGAAGTCAGCAAACTGCATGTTTGGAATTATACAGACCAATGCTTCATCCACTCCACAGATTCTAAAGTATCAGATCACTAAATTTATACTGTCTTCAACTCTTTCTGTAAGTAAAGCCACATTACAACAATCTTGATTCTCGTCACCATTCGACCTTTTGTTGTTGGATCTTTTTAATAGCAAAATTCGGCTCCAGCTCCCGACTTTCGTTTCATTTTCCATTCCGAAGTTGCACTTTTTGATGTCACCTGTTCTGGCTGTCAGTAATGTGAGAGACTGCTTGGTATAAAGCTTTAGATTGGTGTCACTTGTTTACTACAAGTGTTAATTTAAGGTACCATTTGAATGACAATTCGACATTTCTACCCCTATTTTGTGACGAGAAGATTTCCAGTAATATGGTGTTATATGTGAAGGTGTACACATGCAAATTTCACCTGGACAGCCCTCTTCGTCGGAACTATCCGGACAGTCGTCCTGGCCATTACACTTGGTTGCGTTGTCCAGACACTGGCCCAGCGGAGCACACAGGATCTCGTTGTTATCGCAGTGTTTGTCTGAGAATCGCACAAATACGTTTTAACAGAATGTGTCCCTTGACAACGATGACCAATACGCAGGTAAACAAATACGTTTTAACAGAATGTGTCCCTTGACAACGATGACCAATACGCAGGTAAACAAATACGTTTTAACAGAATGTGTCCCTTGACAACGATGACCAATACGCAGGTAAAAGTAACCAGAATAACTTGGAATTCTGTACTGCGCTACTTAAGGGATCATCTCAAACACGTGAAAGGACAATGGCTGAACATCAAACAAAAATTAAATGGACAATTCTCCCTTAAAACAAGGGAACAAGCAAAAAGTGACATACCGTAGCAAGTGACATGATTAGCTCCAAGCGTCATATTGGCAGGGCATCTGCACACGGCACCTTGTTCCTTGGCCAAGCAGATGTGAGTGCAGCCACCGTTGTCATGGCTGCATCCATTTTCTACTGCAAGTGTTCATATCACATGTCATGAACTTACTTACAACTTGGTTGTTTTGTTGTTTAACACCAGACTCAACAATATTCCAGCTATATGACAGCGGTCTGTAAATAATCGAGTCTGGACCAGACAATCCAGTGATTGACATCATGAGCATCCATCTACGCAATTGGGAAACGATGACATGCATCAACCAAGACAGCAAGCCTGACCACCCGGGTTGCTGAAGACCAATTCTAGCCTGGATCTTCATGAGTATGATGCTGATGTAGTTGGGGCTAACTGCGTGGCATTTGATGCTGGTTTCATTGTATTTTAGTCGCCTGTTACGACAAGCATGGGTTGCTGGAGACCTATTCTCATCCGGATCTTAACAAGTCATCAGTTCCACTTTAGCATTGGAGCATGTGATAGAGAGAGTTCAGCAGTTGGTAATGTTTCAAACGAACCAGAAGCACAGATTGTTTGAGGTTTGACTAACCTGGCTTGGTCTTCTTCGTGTTGACCAGTGCCATCCCCGTGAGCCCCGTGTGTCCACTGTGGTAGTCCATCTGGTCCCCATGGCGCCGCGAGCTGTTGATCAAGTGCACAGCATCTGTCAGACCATCGGTCCAGTAGATCAAACTTCCGTCCACTACTATGGAATTGATGTTCTTTGCAAAACTGAAACAAGTCAAAATGAACACACTCTGGAGTGAGTGAGTGAGTTGGGTTTTAAAGATTTCTAAAGAATGAAAATATTCTCCTTCGTATAAATTTTCAGAAAACTAGTAGTACAATAAATGATATTTTGATGCCAAATTGTTGTGTTTTCCCTAGGTGGCTCCATCTTAAATTGTGAATTCAGCATGTTAAACCCCTTCTTTCTTTTGAGCTAGAAGTGATGCAGGTCTTAGACCTATACCACTTTTCTGAAACCTACGAGCACGGGTATGGGTGCTGACAAAGTTGACCAGCATCACCAACACCATCACATATTACTTAACAGAATCAAGTTTGAGAGAAAAACATTTGTCACAAATCTTATCTTTCCCTTAACCTACAAGAAGGCCATGAGGTGCTCCCGGAATGACATGGATTCGTAATAATCACACACAACAGTCCAGCTGTATTGCAGTCTGAAAATAATCGAGTCTGTACCCGACAAACAAGTGGTTGATAATACCAGCGACGTTCCATGTTGTCGAGAACTGACACGCAATCAAACTGAAGTCACCGATCAGGGTCTCGTTCCACAAAGCGATTGTAGCGCTAAGACGATCGTAACTCCCATACTTTAACATGGGCTTGCGACAGTCGCAGCGCTAAGATCGCTTTGTGGAACGGGGCCCAGGGCCATTCGATCGATTAATCACCTCTCAAAAAACACGAGAACTGAATGTCCACACGAGAACTGAGTGTCCCAACCACAATGGGGTGAACACAGGCAGACTTACACGTGTGAGGCGCGGTCCGAGCCATCGATGGCGACAGAGTATATCATTTCCAGCTTCATATCGCTCCAGTACAGCCGGTACTTGTCAGGGTCCACCGTCAGGGAGTTGGGTTGTCGTATCCGTTCATCCACGATCACGATGCAGTTGGTTGCGTCCATGTCACATCTCTGAATGTGGGGTCGTTCGCCCCAGTCAGCATAAAACAGAACTCTGAATATAGAAGAAGTCTCCGTGTCGTATAAAGTGAAACCTCGTTAATCCGGTACATGAGAAATCTGAATTGAGAAATTTCTGGATTAACGAATTATGGACTGTTAAGTTAGTTAATTTGTTGTTTAATGCCGCACTCAGCAATATCCCTGCTACATGACGGCGGTCTGTAAATAATCGAGTCTGGACCAAACAATCAAGGGATTGACATCATGAGCATCGATCTATGTAATTGAGATACGTTGACATGCTTCAACCAAGTCAGCGAGTCTGACCATCCGATCCCGTTAGTCGCCTCTTACGACACTACATAAATAATTGGCAGCACTCACTTCGTTTCCAGTGTATAAACTGATGGCTGGTGGGATACCCACCTATCTTCAAGGTACGTACACTGATGTTGGATACTCACACAGCTTCAAGGTACGTACGCTGATGTAGGATACTCGCCCAGCTTCAAGGTACGTACACTGATGTTGGATACTCGCCCAGCTTCAAGGTACGTACGCTGATGTAGGATACTCGCCCAGCTTCAAGGTACGTACGCTGATGTGGAATACTCACCGGGCTTCAAGATACGTACACTGATGTAGGATACTCACCCGGCTTTTAGGTACAAGGCCAGACTATGCGGTTCGGCCAAAGACTGGTCCGTCACAACAACGCGTGAGGAGCCATCCAGCTTCGCTACTTCTATCGTTCTCTGCAGAGACATTCGTTATAAGTCAATGTCATCGGGAAACTATGTAAATATGAAACATGAGTTCGTGACAAGGGCGATGACTACACACAACAAATTATTAAAAAATCGATGTGTTAGTGAAAGAACAATGTGTAACACTGTAGTTTCAATCTTACAGCTACTAACAAAATTATAACTGATCGGGAATGGACCAGGCAAACAACTTCGCACGCCGGATATGATGGCTTGTTTGCTTGTTTGTTGTTTAACGCCGACAATCTACGCCCTTGAGACACGATGAGATGCATCCACTCAGTCAGCGAGCCTGCCCACCCGATCCCGTTAGTCGCCTCTCACGTCAATCATAGGTTGCTTAAGATCCATTCTCTTCTGGATCTTCAGGGGTTCGGATACGGTGACATTCGTGGCGTGTCAGTGCGCATTTTTGTCATGACCTAATCTTACGACTTAGACACGTGATATGCAGAAGTATTTCACAGCTGCTTGCGGGGCCAGAGACTGACGACACCTACCTTCCGCAGGTCCAGCCAAAACACATTGCGGGCTACCCAGTCCACCGCCAAGCCTTCTACACTGAGGATATCCTGGTCTACCAACACGTTCTTCCTGAAAGAACAAGTTCAGCTTTTGAACTGTATGTTAATCAACTTAAATTATCCAATAACATACTTTAATTGTGAGTGAATAAGGCTGGTTGGACAACATTCCAGTTATATCACAGCGTGCCAGCTTGATGTGGGAGGAAACCCGAAGTGATGCATGTCACAGACGTTTATCACTTTGGTTAAACGGAGTTTTGTCCCTACAAACCTAGAAACATGATCAAGGCTAATCTAGCACTGGAACCCATGACCATATGTTCCTGGCGTGCCTAAGGGACGCAACTCAGCACGGCGAATAGGGGCGTCTTACACGACTTGGCGACCACTTTAATTGTGAAGTGAATTAAAACAGCCATTGCAATGTATCTGAATCTGTATAGAAACAACAATTATTAAATCACATGCCCACATGCTTATTATCAATTAGTATTCTCAAAAGTGTTTATTATTAAAATAGTAAAGATCGAGAAATAACTTTGCTTCATTTGTTTCTCAACAAATATACTAGTCAGTGAGTGAGTGAGGTTTAAACGCCGCTTCTAGCAATATTCCAGCAATATCACGGCGGGGGACACCAGAAATGGGCTTCACACATTGTACCCATGTCGGGAATCGAAGCCGGGTCTTCGGCGTGACGAGCTAACGCTTTAACCACTAGGCTACCCGACCGTCCCCTCAAATATACTACTAAAATAGGTTAAGGACCACCAGATTCTTTCATATTACTTTAGTTAATCTGTCATGCCATGACAGATTAAGCGTAGGAATATGAAAGAAATGGATTCTCAGGATTTTTTAGACGCTTTTTACACCCAGTCTGAATTTCCAAGCGCGACGGTACCTCATCTGGGACCCCCTGGTGATCTGGGCTGAGCAGATGATGGGTCTCTTACGACTGTCCTTGTCCACGAACACAATGCTGTTGTTGACTGGGTCATAGTCAATAAGATATATGTTGTTCAGATAGTTGATGTCAACATTATTGTAGGCATCGTTGCCAAGGTGACCAACCGAAAACTCCAAAACCTGGGTCTGTTGGCCAATGAGAATGTACGTTGCATTTTCGTCTCCTAAAACACAAGACATTGTCAGATGCAATGTAGTTTTTGTGACGATCCTATTCTTAGCTTTTTCCTTTTATCTCCTTTTCAAAAGTTTTTAATGTTTGTAAAAGAAAACAGAATGAAAGAGTGTTGTTTTTGTGCCGCATTAATAATATTCAAGTTGTCTCGGTCGGCCTGTTCACAACGGAGTATGATCCACATCGTCAGGGTACAATGACACACAATCAACCAGATCAAACAATATGACCAGGTAATCCTCAACAAGTGATCACTTAGCAGCAGGGACTGACGAGGATGCATCCTGTCGCACATGAAAATGCAGATACGAAAGTCAACCAGACCGCACATTCTTTAAAGGATAAAGTAAAACAACTTCTTTATTGACTATATTCCGAAATGTTTACTATCAACACTGTAATCTGCCTTCCACACACCCACACACTCGCACACCGAAAAGAAAATATACCAGTCGACCCTTAAATGCTTGTGAACATCCGACTACGAGGTATACTCACTCACACACTGGGAGCCGTCTGGGCCAAGAATCAGATCAGTCGGGCATGCGCAGACGTAAGAGGAGCGGTGGCTTGGCAGGCAGACGTGGCTGCACGTTCCGGGACAGGTGGCTGTGAAATCTGCAGCACATCCGGTGTGTATATTGAGAGTGACGTTTCAAGACCGTTCTGACAATATTCAAGCATTTTCACTGCAGCCTGGTAAGTATAGAGACGATAGATAGCATGCACAACAATTCACCCTGTTTGGCTATGAAGACACATGACACCCTTCGTAACCACCCGATCTGAGCTATTTCCGCCGAGTATATGATTGATCTGCTATCAAGATCAGCACAAGACCAGCTTACAAAGGTGAAGTGATATTCTAGCGTGCGTACCAACCAAACACCGTCCACAGTAACAAACCAATCACCGTTCACAGTAACAAACCAATCATCCGGCCACAGTAACATAACCAACAAATCACTGTCCACGTTAACCAACTAAATACCGTCCACATGAACCAAACAACGCCTACATAAACCAACCAAACACCGTCCACAGTACCCAACCAAACACATTAACCAAACGACGTGCACGTTAACCAACCAAACACCGTGCACGTTAACCAACCAAACAACGTCCACATTAACGACCCAAACACTGTCCACGGTAACCAACCAAACACTGTCCACGGTAACCAACCAAACACTGTCCTAGGTAACCATCCAAACACTGTCCACGTTAACCAACCAAACACTGTCCACGTTAACCAACCAAACACTGTCCACGTTAACCAACCAATCACTGTCCACATTAACCATCCAAACAACGTCCACATTAACCATCCAAACACTGTCCACATTAACCATCCAAACAACGTCCACATTAACCATCCAAACAACGTCCACATTAACCATCCAAACACTGTCCTAGGTAACCAAACAAACACTGTCCATGGTAACCATCCAAACACTGTCAACGGTAACCAACCAATCACTGTCCACATTATCCATCCAAACACTGTCCACATTATCCATCCAAACAACGTCCATGTTAACCAACCAAACACTGTCCACGTTAACCGACCAAACACTGTCAACATTAACCGACCAAACAACGTCCACATTAACCATCCAAACACTGTCCATGTTAACCAACCAAACACTATCCACGTTAACCAACCAAACACTGTCCACGTTAACCAACCAATCACGGTCCACATTAACCATCCAAACAACGTCCACATTAACCATCCAAACAACGTCTACATTAACCATCCAAACACTGTCCTAGGTAACCAAACAAATACTGTCCACGTTAACCAACCAAACACTGTCCACGTTAACCAACCAATCACTGTCCATATTATCCATCCAAACACTGTCCATGTTAACCAACCAAACACTGTCCACGTTAACCAACCAAACATTGTCCACGTTAACCAACCAATCACTGTCAACATTAACCATCCAAACAACGTCCACATTAACCATCCAAACACTGTCCATGTTAACCAACCAAACACTATCCACATTATCCATCCAAACAACGTCCACATTAACCATCCAAACACTGTCAACGGTAACCAAACAAACACTGTCCACGGTAACCATCCAAACACTGTCCACGGTAACCAACCAAACACTGTCCACGTTAACCATCCAAACACTGTCCACATTAACCATCCAAACAACGTCCTAGGTAACCAAACAAATACTGTCCACGTTAACCAACCAAACACTGTCCACGTTAACCAACCAATCACTGTCCATATTATCCATCCAAACACTGTCCATGTTAACCAACCAAACACTGTCCACGTTAACCAACCAAACACTGTCCACGTTAACCATCCAAACACTGTCCACATTAACCATCCAAACAACGTCCACATTAACCATCCAAACACTGTCCTAGGTAACCAAACAAATACTGTCCACGTTAACCAACCAAACACTGTCCACGTTAACCAACCAAACACTGTCCACATTAACCAACCAATCACTGTCCACATTAACCATCCAAACAACGTCCACATTAACCATCCAAACACTGTCCATGTTAACCAACCAAACACTGTCCACGGTAACCAACCAAACACTGTCCACGGTAACCAACCAAACACTATCCACATTAACCATCCAAACAACGTCTACATTAATCATCCAAACACTGTCAACGGTAACCAAACAAACACTGTCCACGGTAACCAACCAAACACTATCCACATCAATCAAAACGCAATCTATGTCAAGCAGCCATTGTGTCCGATATTCATTCCGTTGACCCCCAATAACACTGGCACGTGGCAGGAGTCCCTGGCCGCTCACCTCGTGGTCGTGGCTGTAGCGCAGGATGCATGATGTCGAGGTTGCTGACCACTGGCATGTCCTTGAGAACCAGTTCTCGCTTCCTGCCGTCGAACTTGTCGTCACGGACCACCCTTCCCTCGTTTGACCAGTAAATCTCATCTTCTAGGAGGGCCAGAGACTTGGGATCACGGATATCGTGGGCTAGTACAATCTACAACAGAAAATACCAGTCACCACTGACTCATGGAACATACAAGGCTGTCACAGCATCCGACAGATTGCCGTCCGCTGAATGTGTGAATGAATGAGTGAGGTTAACGCCACTTTGAATAATATTCCAGTCTTGACCACGCATTAATAGATCTGACTCGCACTTCCTGCAAAATCAGGTTTAACTTGAAACAAATTGCAACAGAATTTATTGCACCACAATGCATTTCTGTAATAAACATAGTACGGCTATTTCGCAATAAAATACAAGTCTGGTCAAGCTTTCTCCATACACATATTTAACCTAATCTTAAAATGGAAGATTAATTGATAATTGGGGGCCATAATGGATTATGCAAATTAAACATTTCCCAAAATAGGATTGCTTGGGGCTTTTAGTATGATGTTCTTGAGACCTTATAGAATGCATTGTAGTGAAAGAAATTCTGTTGCAATTTGTTCAAAGTTGAATGAAAAGTTAGGCCTATCTTGCCTGAACTACCTGCAGAACCTTTAGTTAGATGACTAATCGACTACTGAAAGCCGTCATGCTGATTCTCTTTCCGTAGAATAACAAATAGGAACATGAAATGTGAACTAAAACGAGCTAACACACATTCACTGAACTACCTAGGTTTATTCTCACCTTTTCATGAACAAGATTCACTCACCTCTTTCACAGCTTCCTTCCCTGGGCATAGTCTCTCTACACGACTGTTGTGCGGCTGCGCATCAATCCAGTACAGGCAGTTGGTGGTGTAGTCGATCACTAGGTCACGTGGCTGCCCCATCCGCTCACTCACCAGAGGCATGATGTTACTTCCGTCAGCGTCACTGCGCATGATTGTCGGGCGGCTTGTCATGTCCGTCCAGTAGAGGTAACTGTTGTCATTAATACAGAAGATAACAGAATAGATGATGTTTTACGCCGCAGTAAAACACTGAAGTTCTATCATGGCGGTATTTTAATAATGAGACAAACCAGTGGTCAAGAGACTGAGCAACGATTCACGTAGGTAGACGATGACACTCAGTCACCTTATTTATTACATTGTCAACACTTCATACATCTGGGATAGAGTTGGGAGGGCTTATTCTGCCCCCGATCTACCCCCATCCCACGTGAGTACAAATAGTCGCATTTTTATGACTTAAACACAGTATTAGCTCTTCCAAGGATTTCTTTTGGTATGACGAGGCCGGGGATCGAAACAGACCTTCCGCTCAATCTTGGCCATATCACGGGATTCCTAGCTCCAAACGCACATATATCTGCGTGCGACTATCGAACCCGGGTCCAAGTGACAACACATTACCCCCACTAGACTATCCACTCTAGTGCACTGACCTCGCTATGGGATCTACAACAATATCCCGGGGAGCCGTGAGCCCGTCTAGGACCGAGGTGCAGAACGCTCCATCCGCCCGACATGCCAGGATAGCCTTCCTCCCATCATCCACAATGTACAGTAGATTGTTCAGCCAGTCATACGTCAGACCTTTCGGAGACTTTAGCCCTGGTTAACAAGATGACATCTGATTTGACTGGCAACTCTGGGTTGTTGGTTTCTTTGTTTATGATTTAGCGCCGCACTGAACTGAAAATTACAGTTATATGGCGGCGGTCTGAAAACAATCGAGTCTGGACCAGACAATGCAGTGATCTACATGAGTAACGATCCACTCAATTGGGATACGATGATATGTATCAACCAAGTCAGCGAGCCTTGTCATCCGATCCCGTTAGTCGCTTCTTAACTACAAGAATGGGTTCCTGAAAACTAATTCTATCGCCGTCTTCAGGTGTTGACAACTATGTTATACCGCGATTGAGTCAGTTCGTCTCATATTGTGAATGTTGAACACCACAGTCGGCAATATTCTAGCTGTACCACGGCAGTCTATAAATGAACGATTACAGCAATATATAGATCTAGACAGATGACACAGAATGGGTTCCAAATGCTGCACACATGCATAGTACATCTGCGTCTTCCTCACGCCCACAACCTGTAACTGCATTTACGGATGCGAACTATCGGTGGAGTCGTTTTGGAGCAGACCAGACCTTGACTTTCAAGGATAGTGGTGAGTTGTGAGAATAGTTCATTAACCGGGGTTTTGGCATAAAATGTTGGCAAATTTGAAGCAGTATTACACTTGTGGTAGTTCAGGATACACCAGAACCATTTCGGAACAAGTCAGACCTTATAACGTTTTTACTTCCGAGTACAAACTTGAATGTACTACTTTCGCTCTTTAAATGCTATTTCAATATGTATTACTGCAACTAGAGTTCAATAGATATAAAACAGTTATATTTAAATCTTTCATAAACAGATCCTCACATCAACATCAGTCAAAATATGTTCAGAAAAATGATTTAGCTACTTATATTATTTAGGAACTGGTTTTACATGCTGGGTGGCATACTGACCGTGAACTACGAGGGATCGATGGTTGTTGCCCAATATGTCAATCGAGAGAACCTGCCTACTATAGCCATCAGTCCAAAAGATCCTCTGGTTGTGGCTGTCCACAGCTGCGAAACAAAGAATTGACACACAGTCATCCATGTCACCGAGTAACCACCCAATCCACTTACGTGGACTCTTGCTTTTCCAGAACTACTGCTGTGAACAAGGGGCTCCTGTGAACTAGATGCACCCAACACCCCATGCTATTGCCCAAACCAGGAACTTTGTTTTTAACGCCGCATTTAGCAATAATCCAGCTACATGACTGTGGTCTGTAAAAAAAAGTCTGGACACACAAACAAGAGATTGGTGTTATCAGCAAAGTCCCAGCAGTCTGGGTAGGATGACACGTAATCAACCAAGTTACCAAGCCTGAGTGAGTGAGGGAGTATGGCTTAACGCCTCTTTTAGCAATATTCCAGCAATATCACGGCGAGGGACACCAAAAATTGGCTTCACACATTATACCCTTGTCGGGAATCAAGCCCTGGTCTTCGGCGTAACGAGCTAACGCTTTAACCAGTAGGCTACTCGACCGCCATTCACCAAGCCTGAACATCTACACTGGTTCCATCGAGTCGTCAAGCATAGGTATATTGGAACTGACTTGCCCCAAGTCTATCGTCCAAAGTGTCATGACTTCACTGATTGTTTGTATCCACGTGTTGCATAGGTGGCCATTCATATGGATTATGTACTTTGACCAACGAGTTTCGAAGATACATGAACTTGCTCAGTGAAAAACTTTAAGGTTAGGAGATATAAGTCTGAGATAGCACTGGAAGCTGCCCTAGTCATGTGCCACCAATATAATCCACACGGTTCAATCTGGCAAAGATCCATACTTGAATATCTGTATTATGATAGATAGATTGTGGAAACCACAACTCACGATCCTTGGTTCCTGTAGGCGTAGGTGCAAATGTACATGAAGATATCTTATCAAGCTTTTCCATTTCCTGCAACAAAGGGTGATGGACGGAAGGATCATAGACCCCACCAATTTACAAGAAGGACACTAACGAAAGTCTGTAAAGAAAGCCTGTTTACCAATGTCAATCACATCTTGAAGGCCATTCTGCAGGCTGTTGTACTGGCCCAACTTGAGGGTGAACGTCCGAATCATGTTCCCGTTGGCCACAATCATCGTTGCTTCTCGTCCTGAAAATATAGCCAGGCATGTCCCCGTAGAATTTATAGGAGCCTGAATTAAATAATAATAGTACTTTTGATGTAGATAAGACTTGAGAGAAGTATCAATTTGTGTAACCTAACCTAAACATTCTAGAAAAACATTTTATGCGTGAAAGGAGAATGCATTTTTCATCTGAATGTGAATATAGCTTTTAAAATTTCAAATGTTGGAAAACAATCCTATAGTCCGTTTGATGCAAAATCGTACGATAACATGCAAAACAGATAAATCAGAAGGCCACAATTCGTCTTAAATGACATGAAAGTTATATATTTGTGACAAGTCGTCACCGTAATTTCACACACTGTCATGAAGTAGAGAAAAAGTTGTTTTACAAACTATCATTTAATTGTCTGTGTTGCAATGTCTCTTGTTACAAGGGGGTCTGTGCAATAAACATAACAGATGAGGGGTATCGCGGAACAAAGGGATAGTCTCAAAACGTCTATTCTTAAATGTTTTCATTGTCACTGGCACCGTTACTGTCAACTGAAATAATAATATTACTGACAGTTCCATGATCTAAACCATCTCTTTTACAATATGAAGCCTTTATTCCGGTCTCAACTCAGACCACAATCAGCACGACCACAATCAGCACGACAAGTCCACGCGGCATGTTATACGAGTGTGTTCGATCCCGGCACGCTCTTGCTGGAGACAATCTCATTCATGGAATAATATACCTACTGATATCATCCATGAACATTCCAGCATATGCCTACTGATATTCTTGCTCCATGAACATTCCAGCATATGCCTACTGATATTCTTGCTCATTCCCGGATACGTAAACCCAAAACACTCGTGTACATTACGGCATATACCGACTACTATCACCCATAACTATTCAGGCATATTGCAACATGGCAGTTTAAACCGTGACAATGTCATGGGCCTATACACGGGTCTACATTGTGTTGTGTGTTCTGTCAGTCTCGATGGTAGCCTATGGGTAAAGCAGCTCTAATATGTTTGTGTCTGAAGTACAACCTAATAACACGTCCACGTACTTGCACAAGGAAGTTCTCTGTTCATTCATCCTTATTTAAAGGATGACGCTCTATTAATGTTCGTGTTTCCAAACAGTAAAACATCAAACATTTTCCACCAGCAATTAATTCCAGACACTTACAAACAAACATAACTGCTACAGACCAAAACACGGATGCAAAATAAAGATGCTGAATTTCGACAATAAAGATAGATGGGGCCTTCAACAATGACAAATCTCAATGAAATAATGTTTGATCTAGAGGAGAATGTGAAGTGTTGGATTCTAACTTAAACGACTACTTCAGCTGAAGAATGTGTCAAGTCACATGAAAAACTGCAGTGTTTAATGAAAATTTACAGTTTTGTTAGTTTTGAACTTTGTTTAATGCGCACTCTGTAACATTACAGCTATATGACGGCGGTCTGTAAATAATCGAGTCTGGACGGGACAATCCAGTGATTGATATCATGAGCATCGATCCACGCAATTGGGATACGATGACATACATCAACCAAGTCAGCGAGCCTGACCACCCGGTCACGTTAGTCGCCCCTTAAGACAGGCATGAATTGATGACATCTTCCCGAGGCAAGTGAATTAACTAACTGCAAAAGTCCAGTTTCAACCCTTGCCGAACAACGCTTGAATTTAGTGGCTCGACCTCAGCGCCACCAGTGGCTATAAAGAGTTATGTCCCTTCTATGTCGCTCCTATTGACCAGATTCCATCTCTCATATCGCATGCATTTGCTTCAACCAATTGGCGGCGCCCAGTCAAGACTGATTGATAATCAAGATATCTTTTGTAGTAATTTTGGTCTTACCTATCGATCTGCATCAAATCATTTGAGCATCTTGATTAAAAACATAAACAGATTTGGAAAACATCTGTCGACACCAGTATTCCAGTTATACCGCGGCGTGTCAGCTTAATGTGGAAGGAAAGCCTGAAGTGATGCAGGTCTCAAACGTTTACCTCTTCGGTGAAACCAACGAGCACGGGTATGGTGCTGACAAACCTAGAAACATAATCGGGGCGAACTGGGATTCGAACCCACAATCACAGGTTTCTGGCCTTGCCCAAGGGACGCAACTCTGCACAGCGAATCGCGGCGCCTTAGACGACTGGGCCACCCGTGCCCCCACATGTATATGGTGTGCCTACCTTTGGCATCACAGCGACTCCCGTCTTTGTTCAGCCTGTAACCATCAATACAGCTGCACCTGTAACTGCCGATGTTATTCTTGCACTCCTGGCTACAGAGTCGGTGTCTCGGAGTCTTATTCGCACACTCGTCAAAGTCTGCATCAAATCACAGGTATGTAAAGGGATAATTAGTTATCAGTGATGCAACTAGTGATAATATCTCAAGGCACACCAGAAAACGTTTCAAATTCTACACGCCCTTCCGGTACCATTAACATTAGGTGAACTGTCCCGGGATCCTTGATTATGCAAGAGTGAGTGAGAATATCAGTTACATGGTTACAACTTGTATGTTTGTTTGTTTGTGTGTTGTTTAACGCCGCACTCGGCAATATTCCAGCTATATGACGGCGGTCTGTAAATAATCGAGTCCGGACAAGGCAATCCAGTGATTGATATCATGAGCATTGATCCCCGCATTTGGGATACCATGACATGCATCAACCCAGTCAGCGAGTCTGACCACCCGATCCCGTCAGTCGCCTCTGACCGCAAGCATGGGTTGATGAAGACCTATTCTAACCCTGATCTTCACGGGTCTCTTGTATTTGAAACCACAATCAGCGTTACTGGCATGGCTTGGGGACAAGTCTACACGGTCTGTTTGGGATATGAGTTTGTTCGATCCCAGCACGCTCTTGCTGGGGACAATCTCATTCATGGAATAAAGCCACTTATTTGGAAAGTTCTTCTTCATAAATACATTAACACGTTTTCCCCCGATATGTCCTGCGTAACAGATTATATTTTAGAATCTTTACATTAACAATTCTAAACCTACCTCTGCATCTTTTTCCATCAGCGAGCAGACGATAGCCCTTCAAGCACGTGCAGGTAGCGTTGAGCCCTGTTTTCGTGCAGCCGTGTTCACACTCGTGTTGAGAACAGAATGCTGGGAAGTCAATTTCCAGAGGTAAGGTGAGGTGGGTAGAGGTGGGTAGAGGTCGGGTGGGGTTTAAAGTGGCGCCTGAGATATAGCGACGTGTCCGGACTAATGGTCATCTTATGGTGACATACTGAGATACCATGCCGCAGTTTAACATGAATACCCTACTCAGACACAGTATACTGATTCGCAGCCGACCAGTCCTTGTTTTAGCCCCTTAATGTACAGTGACTACGGCTGTAAGCTGTGCATCCGTTGTGCATAGTTTAATATTTATTACCATTATTATCTGAAACAATGTTCCCCTTTCACACAGGGTACTGAAGGCCAAGACCTAAACCGTCAATCTCAAAGGCGTGTACGTCCTTTAACGCTACACCAATAGGCGTGTGCGTCCTTTAACGCTACACCAATAGGCGTGTACGTCCTTTAACGCTACACCAATAGGTGTGTACGTCCTTTAACGCTGCACCGATTGGTGTGTACGTTCTTAAGCGCTACTCCAATTTATGTATACGTCCTTCGACGTACAATCAAATCAATCACACCATGATATTAAGTGTGTACTCACACAGAAAATAGAGACCATATAAATGGGACGCAAAGGCAAGCTTTACATTAAATTATCAATCTTCCCAACTTACTGCAGTTGCTTTCATCCGACTGGTCGGTGCAGTCCACCTTGCCATCACACTCTTTGCCCCCGTCCATGCACTCAAGGCCATCCTTACACAGAAACATTCCCCGGGCCTTGGTGCACTGAGACCGAATGGCTGAAAGAAGACATTTGAAAACATCGATTGTTCTTCAGATGACATGCCGTGGGACAGGAAGCAGTACAACGTCGTTTATAAATGTTAACCTGTTTTCCACGCAACCCCTACATCGGAGAACACTGAATGTTTGTTTGTTTGTTGTTAAACGCCGCACTCTGCGATATTCCAGTTATATGACGGCGTTTACCACTTTACTGACAAACCAAAATGTCATGATCAGTGCGAATCTGGGAGTCGAACCCACGCTCATAATCTTGCGCGTTTGTCAGTTTTAGTGCTATCTTTTGTAATATATGTTCAGGCCTTGCGCAGGGATACAAATATAACCGGAGTGATTGTGTGACATATGCCGACAAGACAAAGTCTTCATGTTGGTATTAAACACTGATTTGTAACTTTAATTGGTGAGATGAAATGGGGTTTAAGATCGCGTTCAAGATTATTTCACTTATATAGCGACGTACGTAGTTGCTCGCACTTGCCGGACTAAGGCCGGTTTTATAGTGCTAGCCCACTGAGATACCATGCCGCAGTTTAACATGAATGACCTACTCAGACATATTTTACTGAACAGTCCTTGTTTTATCCCTTTAATGCCGAGCGCCAGGCAGGGTAACAAGTACCATCTTTTAACGCATTTTGGTATGACGCGGCCGGGGATCGAACTACCGACCTTCCGCTCTCCAGGCAGACACTGTATCCTTGGAGGCGGTCAGCAGCTACAACACCAAACTCACTGTCTCCCACTCGCGTAGTATTCAAGTCCTGTTCTACTTTGTATTCCTTAAACGCGTACATATAAAACAACCCATCGACCGGAGTGGTACCGATTCATAAAAAAGTAGGAGTTTCAGGTCTAGTCCATATATAGCATTATTCCAGCAATATCACGGCAGAAATAGGCTTCACACATTGTACTGATGTAGTACCCGGATCATCGACATGACGAGCGAATTCTTTTACCACCTGGGTATGAAATAACACTAGCACTGCCACAGTGGACTTAGCATTCTGTGCCAATGGCATTGGCGTCTAATAATTAAACCACTCGATCCCCCATTCTTTCAGTGTTTTTCTCGAGTGGTAACGTGTTGACATTTTGAAATATCTAGTGCCATTTGGACAGCTCTTTCAAGTTGGTTTATCTCTCAAAAGAGTTAAGTCAGTAAGGCGATTTTGAGTGAGAAAGAAACATCATCGGTTGAAAGCGCCAGTTAAATCTGTAGATGATGGCAGCAATTGAACACTCCATAGACGTAATCTTGATTTAGACGGACAAAGAATCCCAACATAAACGACTTCCTTGTGCAGATTGGATGATCAATGTTGGCTGGAGAATTTATGGTTTCATCAGCAGGAAGTTGGTGAAACTCTTTGAAAAATCAGACTTCTGTGGCTCTGTCCCCGAGGACCGACGGTTATACGTGTTTTTGTAGATGACATTGATTGAGTAGGGTTTTACGATGTTTTTAATATTTCACCAATAGCACGGAGGGAACGTACATGCTTCACATCCTGTTTCCGTGTGGGAGAAGCCATCCCTGGCTTTAGACGTGACGAGTCAATGCTACAACAACTAGGCTTCCCCGCAGCCAAGTGAGTGAGTGAGTTAGTATGGTTTTACGTGTATGGTGTGTGTGCTTCCTTGATGCCTATTTTTAGTGCAGTTTAATACTCACAGTATACGACTCCGAGCAGACCAGTCCTTGTTTTATCTCTTTATGCCGAGCGCCAGACAGGGTAACAAGTCTTTTAACGACTTTTGGTATAACGCGACCGGGAATTGAACCCTGGGACTTCGGCCCTCCAGGCAAACGATCTACCACAAGGCCACGGAACTGGCCGCATGTGAATAAACGAATCTGGCCGCATGTTAATTAACGAACCTGGCCGCATGTGAATTAACGAACCTGGCCGCATGTGAATTAACGAACCTGGACGCATGTGAATTAACGAGCCTGGCCGCATGTAATTGAGCCTAGATCCTGCAAACCGGAGACAAATTATGATGTCGATCCACGGCAACGATACACGATGACGCTTGAATTGGATTTATTTTTTTACTTCGCTTTCAGCAATATTCCAGCATTATAATGTGGCTTCACACATTCATTGGGCATCGAAACCGGTGAGGTAGCCATTAGTCTATCGGGACAGTGTCCGCACAGAGGCGTAAAGCACAATACGACGTAAGAAACAAAGAAATAAATTCACACATTGTACCACATTCACACAGAACCGAACCCGAGTCAAAGAGAGAGAAGAGAGCACGGCTCCATCAGGGCACCATGCGACCAGTCGAGCTGAAATCAAATCAACCTACACCTGACAGCGTTTAATGGCGTCCGATCGATGTACCAAACGGGTTCAAGGTTATACTATAATGGGAGGGTCCTTGCTATATGACGGCGGTCTGTAAATGATCGAGTCTGGACCAGACAATCCAGTGACTGATATCATGAGCATTGAACTACGCAATTGGGATACGATCACATGCATCAACCAAGTCAGCGAGCCTGACCACCCCATCCTGTTAGTAGCCTTTTATAGACAAGCATAGTCGCCTTCAACGGCAAGCATGTGTTGCTGAAGACCAATTCTAACCCGGATCTTCACGGGTCCCGGTTTTAAGGGGTACGGGGTGTAGGGTAGGGTATATTGGCCATAGATCTTAATGGTGTACGTGTGTACTACTTACCGCACTCGGGGCCGGCCTCATCCGCGCCGTCGTCACAGTCCGGCTTGTTATCACACCTCTGCGACTGGATCAGACAAACCAGCCGCGTGCTGTTGGGGCACTGGTACAGGCCAGGTGGACAGGGGCCTGGGGAGAGTGAGGGAGTATAGTTTTACGCCGCTTTTAGCAATATTCCAGCAATATCACGGCGGGGGACACCAGAAATGGGCTTCACACATTGTACTCATGTCGGGAATCGAACCGGGGTCTTCGGCGTGACGAGCGAACGCTTTAACCACTAGGCTACCCGACCGCCCCGCCTGGGGAGAGAATCCCGGAGGAAGATCTAGACATTCTTGTATTGTTTTTTTTAATGGAGTGAGTGAGTTCGGTTTTACGCCGCTTTAACAGTATTCCAGTTAAATCCCGGCGTGTCAGCTTAATGTGGGAGGAAAGCGTGAAGTGATGCAGGACGTTTACCACTATGGTGAACCACGAGGATAGCTGTGGTGCCGACAAACCAAGATTGGGTGGTTGGTTGGTTTGTTGTTTAACGCCGCACTCAGCAGTATTCCAGCTATATGACGACCGTCTGTTAATAATCAAATCTGGGCCAGACAATCCAGTGATTGATATCATGAGCATCGATCCTCGCAATGTGGGATCGATGACATGCATCAACCAAGTCAGCAGCCTGACCACCCGATCCCGTTAGTCGCCTTTTACTATAAGCATAGTCGCGTTTTACGACAAGCATGGGACAAACCAAGAAACAAACGGGTTTGGGGCGTGTCCAAGGACGCAACTTTGCACGGCGAAATGCGGTGCCTTAGACGACTGGGGTACCTGTGCCCCCTTGTGTTATGGATTCCTTTCAATTGTGTTAGGCTGTAAAAGAAAGTTCAATGATGACCCCTATCCAAATCAGTTGTCTAACGGCACGCAAAGAGTGTCGGGGCTTCTGTAAAAGGACCCAAAGGGGCACATATTTAGAAATTCTAACATCAGCAGAGTTGTCATCACGATGGGTATGGTGAAGCTGACAATGTCGATCACGTACACTTGCTCTCGTCGGTTTCGTCCATACAGTCCGCAGATCCGTCACAACGCCAGTCTAGAGGAATACAGCTACTTCCGTTGTCACACCGGAACTCGGCAGCAGTGCAGTTCTTGGTAGTCAAGGCTGGAATGAAATAATTCCAAACCCATTCATAGTCTTACACAGCTCAGTTGTTATGACAGGTTATATCTGTGTGGCCTGTAAATGCCCGAGTGTTGGCTAGGCAAATCAATGTCTGATATGAGCAGCGTCCACTACGGTAGGGGTACCATGACACAAAGTCATTGTTGTTTAACGCCGCACTCAGCAATATCTCAGCTATAAGACGACATCTGTAAATAATCGAGTCTGGACCAGACAATCCAGTGAAGGACGTCATGAGCATCGATCCACCAATTCTAATCCCAGATCAGTTTTAATTGAGGATCTGGGCCTTTCCATGTAAGGGACTACCATTTGATAGAATTTCAAGCCCTCCCAAGACTATCGAAATATATATATATATATATTGTCCCAGAAAGAAATCAGGAATCGTCTGCCACAAAACAAATATTGATCCAAGATGTGTGTTTTCAAAATATACAGGCTCATGGCTTTAATTTTAAACTATCTAGCCTCCAAACATAACACCAACACTCTCCTCACTCACTCATTAGACAGTGTGTGAATTGTGTTTTACAGCACATTCAGCAAATTCTATAAACAATCGCCATGGATCGTTGCTCGTACTGTCAACCACTTGGTACAGAGCCTGACAGTACGAGCATCGATCCACGTCCCTCAATGGGTCAGTCAGGTCACACATGGCGATCCTTATTTTAGTTCATTCAAGCATGGGTACCGGCCATCAACTTCGCCAGGGACTGGATGAAACATGGAGAAAACATGGAGAAAACAAGCATGTTACAAGGAATCCTTACCAGCAATTGAGCATCTGGATGTTTCAGTGTTAGAATATTGAGGATAGCTCACCGCGTAAGGGGCAGTTGTTTTCATCTGAGCGGTCCATGCAGTCGTCGTGGCCGTCACACCACAAATCCCTGCTGATACAGCGCTTGTTGCTGCACAGGAACCAGCGACTCTGGTCCATACACTCCCGGGAACCTGTAGTCAGTGAGGCAGTGGACTGTAGGCGTGTACCGCACCGTCATATCACGGCGTGTTAGACTATACACGTTGTGTGAAAGTGACGCATGTCTATGAGGTGAAACCGAAAAGCAAAAAAGGTATGTGGCCGAGTTTTGTTTTTTGTTTAACGCCGCACTCAGCAATATTCAAGCACTCAGCATCGATCCACGTAATTGGGATACGATGAGATGCATCAATTAAGTCAGCGAGCATGACCACCCGATCCCATTAGTCGCCTCTTACGACAAGCATGGGTTGCTGAAGACCTATTCTACCCCAGATCTTCACGGGTCCCACGCAATTGGAATGCGATGACATGCATCAGCCAAGTCGGCGAGTCTGACCACCCGACCCCGTTAGTTGCCTTTTACGGAAAGCGTGAGTAGCTGAAGACCTATTCTTCCCCGGAACTTCACGAGAGCCGTCGCTTTGAACGGTATGTCAGTTATATCAAAGCGTGTCACCTTGATTTGGAAGGAATGTTGGTTCAGTAACAAACAATGTTTTATTGGTTTGGACAATAGTAAATAGTTTTAATATATACTCAATCGGGACAGGACATATGCATGACGTATTTATGATACTGTATCCTTTGATAAAACAATAAGTGTCGATAACTATTTGGATAGGATTTTCTTAATACATTTTTTAAAAACTAACGTTTTGTAGTAATCATTCGATTGTAAACTCAGGAACATAGTATATACACATTACACTAATACGTCTTATAATAAAACTTAGGAACGACGTGAACATTCTTCTGTTTTGCCGAATATCGTTTTCTTCACACTGTGTAAACGGGAAAGGACTGTTGCTTGGTCGAGCTGACCAACCGTTTAGTATACATTGTATACAAATAATATTTGTTCTGCAATCCTTTGTCATCAGATCGGACAGTCAAACACCCATATTTCCTCAGAGCTTTAGAAAAGTCAAAAGTGTGTGCCATTATTTATATCGATGATGCTGTCATATTGATATCAAGCGATTATCCGTCATTAGAGTGTTCAAAACGTCAAAACAAGTATCGCTGATAGATACGCGATACACTGATGACTTTCCATTTACAAATGAAGCAAAAACATTTCGTTCTAACCGACAGTGATATACGGAGGAACCAACATGTTTGTCTTCAAACTAATAGCATGGGTTTTCTATCGGTTTCTATTTTGGAGAAAAGACTTCAAATGTTGATGATGAATGTCTTTTTGGAAAGCTCTCCACAGACTGCGTAATACATAATTTCACAACTTCGCTAGTAAACGTGAACAGAATATCCATCCACTACATTCTGTCAATAGGAAAAGTCATTCTATGCCCATGTATGGAGATTTTATTTGATGTGAACCCATTATTATAAATTAAGACAGAAATCTTAAGGTAAAAGGTTCACACAAATAGCAAATATTTCAAATCCCATACTACACCAACATTTCTCTTAGCCCATGTCAAAATAGCTGCATTGGAAATTCTAAAATAAACATTTCTAAAACTCCTTAATATCAAATGACACCAGTTCTGTTCTGTTCAGTATGTGCTTTATATATAGACATGCAATGTTTGGCAAATAAATATTTCGGGAAATAATGCCCAGTAATACAAATTTCTAAAATTCATAAATAGCAAAAGGCAACAATTCAGCATGTGTCTGATAGATGTGGAAAATTTCATCCGGAATCGAACCCTACCCTTACTGTTTTCTAAGTCCAACTTGTTGCCATGGAAACGTAAAAAATAAAAATTCCTAAATAGCAAAAGGCACTAGTTCAGTATGTGCCTGGTAGACATGCAAAGTTTTGTAAGAAGTATTTAACGGTTTTTGAGTTACGGTCCGGAAATGAACACCACCCTTATAGAACCTAAGTCCAACTTGTTGCCATGGAAACGTAAATAATAAAAATTTGTAAAATTCCCCAATAGCAAAAGGCACCAGTTCAGCATGAGTCTGATAGACATGCAAAGTTTCGTAGAAAAATATTTAACGGTTTCTGAGTTATGCTCCGGAAACGATTTCGGGACGCACGCACACACACGGACGAAGTTATGCAGGTCTCAGACGTTTACCACTTTGGTGAAACCCACGAGCACGGGTATGGTGCTGACAAACCTAGAAACATAATCGGGGCGAACCGGGATTCGAACCCACAATCATAGGTTTCTGGCGTGCCCAAGGGACGCAACTCTGCATAGCGAATCGCGGTGCCTTAGACGACTGGGCCACCCGTGCCCCCTTTTCCCACGTAGCACCAAGCATCATTACAAGTCTGTGGAACCGTTATCAGACACAGGGGACAACACGTGATCTTTCCTAGATCCGGTTGACCATATGTCACTACTGGAGCACAGGACAAATTCATACGGCTACGTCACTTACAGGAAGGAACAACCACGGCCACCTCTACAGCTACAGCAGGATTGCGTAGGTTATCAGCCCAGTGAGGAACCGTTTAAGCGCGGAAGATATTCGCACTAGACAACCAGTTCGAGGTGTCATTTTGACGGATCTACATCGCCAGCTGCGACGTCAATGCTGTCAAGGTCACAGAGTATGGCTTCAACTGCGACGGAGACAAGAGTGGTTTAGTAAGGAGTCACGTTTTTTATGCTTTGCCG
Organism: Haliotis cracherodii; assembly: GCF_022045235.1. NCBI lineage: Eukaryota > Metazoa > Mollusca > Gastropoda > Lepetellida > Haliotidae > Haliotis > Haliotis cracherodii. Next base: position 15,625,727 of record NW_027266275.1, read on the forward strand.
TTTGGATGGTAGACGTGTTTACAGGCGTCTCGGGGAACGTTATGCACAAAACTGCATACTCATTGGAAGTGAACAGATTTGGTGGCGGTTGTGTGATGTGGGCAGCCTACACTGGTAGAACATACTTAGTGCAAGTTCTGGGGAATCTAACGTCACAACGTCACACGGATGAGATTCTCCGGCCAAACATCCTTTCCCATGATGCAGCAAGCGAACGGCCGACCGCGACGGGCAAGACTGACGACGGACGTTTGGAGGAATGTAAACATCCAGGTCCTGCCATGGCCCTCCAGGTCTCCTGATTTAAACCCAATCGAACATTTATGGGGTGCACTGGATCAATTGCGAGCATGTCAGTAACATCAGAAGCTCTGACAGTTGGCACAAGCACCGGACTGCACGAAGAGCGGGTAAACATTCCCCACGCCACGATTCGGGGACTGATTGCTTCCAATCAGTTTTGGACTCTAATGGGGCCATACACGATATTGAGCACAGATGACCTTCACCTCGAACATCTATGAGTGCCATATGCAACCTGGATCAATGAGAATGAACATTTTTAACACTCGATTGCCATGTGTTAATTTTTACGATATATGAAATATACATCTAAAATCACTTTTGCGTTTCTTAATGCCGAGTATGTTTTGGAATGAAGCGGACGGGAATCGAACGACCGACCTATCGTTCTCCAGGCAGACGCTCTATTCACTAGATCACGGACATTCTTAAGATTCCGGGGTAGAACAACAACCCATGCTTGCCGTAAAAGGCGACTATGCTTGCCGTAAAAGGCGACTATGCTTGCCGTAAAAGGCGACTTACAGGATCGGGTGGTCAAGCTCGCTGACTTGGTTGATACATGTCATCGATCCCAAATGCGTAGATCGATGCTCATGATGCCAATCACTGGATTGTCTGGTCCAGACTCGATTATTTTACAGACCGTCGTCATATAGCTGGAATACTGCTGAGTGCGGCGTAAAACAACAAACCAACCAACCAGCATTCTTGAGAACTCATTACTGAATATCTTGTCGACGCTCTAACCTCTTTGCACGCACTCTCTCTCGTCCTCTCCATTTTTGCAGTGTTCTTCCCCGTCACACCAGAGATCGGCAGCCAGGCAGGTGTTGTCCTCGGTACATCGTCGCTCAGACGCGGAGCAGTTGACGGGACCTCAAAATAAATTAGCATGTGAAATCAGCAGCTTTATATGATAAACTATACAAGATTTACACAGAAAACAACAACCAATACTATCTTAAGGAAGAGAATTTAAGAATGTCAACTTCTTTATGAGGAACACAACGTTTCGGAGTATAAATTATGGATGTCAACTTCTTTATTATGAACGCATACTCCTTCAAGTGAAATGATGGAGTAAGCATATACTCCTAAACCTTGTGTTCCTCATAATAAAGAAGTTGACATCCATAAATTATATTCCTTACGTGTATCAATTCTAAATGCTATTCACAGACTTCATACTATCTTGTTTACTTTCAAACAATTTTAATAAAATTCACTCACCTGTCAATTTACGTAAACAATAGGATCGTGCCTATCCAACACATGATGGCAACAAACACCGTTTTCGTTTTCGAAATTCATTTGTTATAACATCAGTTGAAGCCATTACTGATATCAAAGGAATGAATATTGTTTTACGCCAGTCCGTCATATTACAATATCAAGACGGCCTGTAAGTTATCGAGTCTGGACCTGTCAACAATCTACCCAGGGTATCTTGACGCGAAATCGGCCCGGTCACCGTCACATGTGGTAACCACTTTATCTCAGTGTAGCCGGCTCGTGCAAGTTCAGGGACCCTACTCTGGCCCGCAATCACCACTGAACTGAACTTTATATCACTCAAGGCTACAAGCTATAGCATGTTGAGGGTTAACAGATCAATATATACACATACATGGCGGCAATATGTACAATAGTCACTTAAAAGCATTTTATCATCCAAAACTGGCTTCAACAGGAGATATCCTTGGGTGAGATCAAGCGATATCTACATTGTAGATATCGCTGCAATGAAATTGCATCACAATGCTTTGTAGACCATTGTGACGTCATTGGTTACCATGACATCACAATCAAATGACATCACTAATGGTTCTGCAGCTGTTAGCAGTACTTTTTACACTTATGACACGTTTATTACCGCCTACAAACTGAAAAGGTTGGAAGAATGATGTTGGATGATAAATAAAATCTCACCCTCGTGTCTTTTGATATCAAACATATCAACACTCATTAAGAAAAGTGGAAAAAACTCTGAGGCTTGCCGAGCAGTTTTTCCACTTTTATCAACTCGTGTTGATATATTTGATATCTAAAGACACGAGGGTGAGATTCTCTATATACTACATTTTCAGAAAATTTATAAGGTTCATGGTAGGTTTATCTTTACATTAAAACAATTTCACTAGTTTTGAAATTGAAGGTTTTTTTGTATGATATGAATAGATATATGTTGAGCGACAGGTAACAAACTTTTCACAACATTAAGAGGGGGCACGGGCGGCCCAGTCTTCTGAGGCGCCGCGATTCGCTGTGCAGAGTTGCGTCCCTTGGGCACGCCAGAGACCTATGATTGTGGGTTCGAATCTCGGTTCGCCCAATTATGTTTCTAGGTTTGTCAGCACCATACCCGTGCTCGTGGGTTTCACCGAAGTGGTAAACGTCTGAGACATGCATCACTTCGGGCTTTCTTCCCACATTAAGCTGACACGCCGTGATATAACTGGAATATTGTTAAAAGCGGCATTAAACCCAACTCACTCACTCACAACATTAAGATACTCGTTAGCAATATCATTGCATGTACAGAATGGACATGTCCTTTAACTGGTGGTATTGTATTGTTGTCCAGCGAGCGTTTTCAATTGGTAGCCTGTGACAAGACAGTCTAAAATGTAACAGTAGCATGTGGTATTTTTTGGGTAAATTATCCAGGTGGAATTGTTTTAATTTCATATTTGATAAGTTTATAGAACCTAGATTTTAAGGATGCCCCCATATCAGAGTGCCATTGTTGGATTACCTGATCTTCAAGACATTTAAAATATGCTGGTACCCATAGAGATTTATTTATCCAAAAGGCATTGTAACCGGATATGAAAAGAATATTTAAATTACTGAAATCCAGTTGTCAGAATAATTGTTATTGCATTTATCAAGCAATAATGTTTTATACATATTAGAGGATGTTTTTGACATTTTCCAGTGATTAATTTTGCCCAGAAAGCAATCATTTTACTTTTTATAGTGATGTAAAGTGGTTTGCGTACCGTTTCTGTCTCCAACATATAAGGTGGTACTGTTTCCGATACGTAACACTTTCATATTAAAATCAAGGTGAATCTTCTCCATTATAGAGCATTTTTCAAGTTAGGATGGAGGATTATGATAGCATCAAATAATTTTAATTGGCAGGTTATCGAAAGGTTATGTAATCTAGCTTTGGTCAAATTGAGATGCATTGCCTATGATGCTTTCTCTCACAATAATTGCTGAGTGGAATAGAATGTAGAGGACTTTTTGAAAGTTACTCCAAGGTACATGTATTTATTCACATGTTCTAAAACAACACCATTAACAGTAAACAGTAGAATAATCTCTTTGTTCCACCAAATATGGTAATTTTACATTTGTCAATATTTATTCTCAGCTTCCCTTTACCGCAAAACGTCTCATATACTAAGAATCTCTGAAGGTCATCCTTATTTGTAGCTAAAAAAGCAGAATCATCAGCATATAGAAATGCGAATTACTCAATGAACACATTCAGAGACGTGTCGTCATAACAATTCCATCACAATTCTTTTCAGTTAGCAATTCCTCAAGGTCATTCAGCAATAAAGAGAAAAACAAAGGCGACAGGTTTTCACCTTGACGTACACCTTTCAGATATTGAAAGGATTCTGTGGATATTCCTTTGCTTGAAATACATGATTTGATATTGCTATACATGGAGTATATTATTTGACATTTTCCATTTATCCCATAGTTAATAAGTCTTAGCTATAATCCCTGTCACCAGGCGTTGTCGAAGGCTTTTTCAAAACAATGAGCACAGAAAAGATTTTTCTTTTATGTTTTCAAAATATGAATATGGCTACATATTAAAGATGTGGCCACTCGTAGAATATACCTTCCGTAATCCTTAATTTCAGACAGGGTTTCAGTGTAATCGAGAAACGAAATTAGTAAATGACTTGCTCAGACACGATAGGAGTGTAATGGGTCTATAATTCTTAGGGTCATCAAAATCTCCTTTCCTTTTATAAATGGGTCTTATGGTACCATTAAACCAATATGTTGGAGAACAGCCCGAATCTAAGATTTTAGTAAATACATCTGTGCATATACTTAAGTTTTGATATGCTCATTAATTATATTGTCGCATCCACTGGCTTTATCAATTTTTAATTCATTAACAGCAACAGCAATTTCAGCTGCCGTAAATGGTCTGTCCAGATATTCTTTTGCTTGAGTAAAAGCAGGGTTTAAAGTCATGATCACCTTCATCATTTACTTCACCATCTGTATTAAGTTCTTTGAAATACTCATACAGCTTGTCAAGCGGGGTATTCGTTCATCTTCCACGGAGACAAGCATGGGACTGGGAAATGCTCTGCACAGGAATCCCCACCGTGAGACACGCTGTTCGTAGCAGATACCAACCTGCCCTGAATACCAACGGGGAGACATGCAGTGCGTGACGGAGAGAGAGAGAGACCGGACTGATGCCGATTTATAGTGCTGACCCACTGAGATACCATGCCGCAGTTAAACATAAATACCCTACTCAGATACAGCATTCTGACTCCGAACCGGCCACTCCTTGTTTTAGACCCTTATTGCCGAGCGCCAGACAGGGTAACAACAAGTACCTTCCGCTTCCGCACTCCGGCCGGACGCTCTACCACCAGGCGGGGGCGGTCAGTCGACAATTTTAAAAAGAAAATACTATAATAGTCCTCGTTTCATAGTGTTATTGTTTATATTTCCATTATATACAAATACTGATTTCCATGATGTCAAGTGCATATTTAAATAGAATGACCTATCTGATTTTACCATGAGCATAGTGGTTACAGTTGAGTTACCTTGAGCTGAGTAGTTACCGTTCAAGTAGTTCGTGTTTCAAATTATCAACATTCAACCGTCTATTTTTCAAACGTGTCTGTTAGTATTACCTGATGATGAAAACCTCGCTGTTAAACATCCTATTTTAGATTAAGTTTAAAAACTGTGCTTGAGAAATACTTGACAACATCCAAGTGCTCCACTCTTGTTCTGATACAAACGTGCCTGTACGCCGATACCGTACATACCCCATTATACCGACCCACCACGGTAATATTGTACGGGATTACAAGCCCAGGTTTCTTCGTTTAGCCAGTGTGCATTGCTACTTGAGGCTTCCAAGTTGGTTATATTGATACAGGGATCGACCTTCCTTACTCATAGCATCCAGGAAAGTTAGTTACCTCATGGCACCGCCTTAACGTTGTTTGTGTGTTTGTTGTTTAACGCCGCACTCAGCAATAAAGTCTCAGTCTGTAAATAATCGAGTCTGCGAATTCCGGCACGTGAGAACTAAGCGTCACCCTACCCCCACGGCCTCAGACCCGAGAAGATCCGGGGTAGAATAGGTCTTCAGCAACCCATGCTTGCCGTAATAGACGACTATGCTCGTCGTTAAAGGCGTTTGGGTGGTCAGGCTCACTGACTTGGTTTGATGCATGTCATCGATCCCAATTGCGTGGATCGATGCTCATGATATTAATCACTGGATTGTCTGGTCTATACTCGATTATTTACAGACCGCCGTCATATAGCTGCAATATTGCCGAGTGCGGCGTTAAACAACAAAACAAACCAACCAACCAACCCACGGCCTCAGCAGACAATTATGTACGAATCTTTAACTAGTTTTGACGTTCATGTGTGAAAATAACATTTGAGCTCTTTGGGCATTGAGGGATCATACAAGATCTCTTTTGTCAATATATCATTACAAAAAATATTTTACCCGCAAGTCAGCTCATCGACCAATTCCGTAGAAGTAAAAAATAATAAAGAGCTTAAGATGACGACAATGGATGATTTGTCACGACAAAAACTCAGAAGAGTCATCATGCATTGCAATCGGATAGCACGCCCACAATGTACAAGAAGTATACAATTAAATTTTATAATATTGTAACAAGCTCACAAGAAGAAACAATCATTCATCTTATTGACCAAGACAGCCATAATAGTTCAAAATATCATTTTATGTAGATGCTTGCGCAAACGAGCCTCGAACACGAGATTTACGGTAATGAGCGAGGTAATAAATTGACAATCTGCAAGTCGTGACGTGACAAGATGGATGGAAGAACTACATCAGCGAAATCAACAGTGCAGTGCATGACAATTATTGTCAACATGACGGCTGGGGGGACCTAGCGCCCACGATATCGTTTGTGGTGATTGTCGAGTTAAATGCGGATCATGTAAGGCCAAATCCTATCTAAGTGTCATCGCACTTCATTTCCAACTTGACGAAAGCTCTGAATAACAGGTTGGAAGTCGGGTCCCTATCGTCAGTCAATTGTCTGGGGCCTGGGAGAAGGCTATCGTATGAAGAGATGACTTGGCTTGTGATATAAGGCCAAAATATAGATTTAAGTCTTCGTGAGTGTTCCTGGCGATTAGTGAGTGAGTGAGTTTGGTTTAACGCCGCTTTGAACACCTTTTAAGTTGTATCATAGCGTGGCATCTTTCTGTTGGGGGAAAGCCCGAAGTGATACAGGTCTTAGACGTTTACCATGTTGGTGAAACTGGTATGGGTATGGTGCTGACAAACCGAGAAACCTGATCTGGGCGAACAGGGATTCTAACCGACGATCATAGTTTTCTAACCGTCGATCATAGTTTTCAGCGAATTGCGGTGCCTCAGACAGCTGGGCCACCCGTCGAAATCGAAATCTAAAGGCTCCGGGTGCCATGTGCTAGCAGAGGAAACACATTGATATAATAATAATAATAATAATAATAATAATGATGATGATAATGATATTTTTATAGAATGGTTTTCATAAACAAAACATTGAAGGTATGTTGCCCTTTCATTACTTTAAGAAATCAATTGGTAAATATTGTCTCTGAAATTATGTCAGCTCTTAAAAGACGCATGTGTTTGACTATCTGGTGAGACAAAGCGGATTCCAGGTGCCACCACCGTCAGATCTCGCGCCGACCCGTCCCCGACCCCGACCAACCCCACTTTGTGCCAAAGAACATCGATAACTTATGTTATTAACAGCGTATATGTGTAAAGACTTGAATTGCAGCAACCCCTTGAGGGGATCTTTGATAAGGATAACAATGAATAAGTGCTGATATTTCATTGATAAGTTTCATATAATCACACTGACAGTGAATTGAGTGAGCGATGAAATGCTATCAGAGAATTACAAAACATCAATCATAGTGAAGCGTGAGAAAAGTATTCTATAATAAATCGTACTGTAAGTAATACTTACTTTTCGAGAAGAAAAAGGCATTTGCCGATGATAAGAAACATAGCAACACGAAAATACATGCACGTGTTGAAGCCATGTCACTTGGCACGAGCACTAACGAATCACCCGACTTCCCTAAACACAGTGCGTCGCTCAACTGTACGGCGCAGCGCGAGCTATGACGTCATCTTGCATGGACTTCACGTGCGTCCCTCGGTAAGGCGACCGGGTGCATGATCCCTCGTATTTCATGTGTTCACGACAACAATTAACGTGTCAATATCGATTGTGAAAACTTGTTTATTGGTTTTAGGTGAATTATTTCCAGAAGAAAAATGTTTGTAAATGTGACAAAGGAAAAGAAAAGATAAGAAGCAAATCGGGTTTGGTAATTAATTCTGATAAGTCTTCATCTTTCAGAAAGTGAGTAGGTATGGTTTTAAGCAACTTTTAGCAATATTCCATGACGAGGACACCATAAATTGGCTTCACAGGTGGGAAATCGAAATCGAACCCGGGTGTTCAGTATGACGAGCGAACGCTTTAACCACTTGTCTACCCCACAGTCTTTCTCTTTAATAGTTAATACAATCTTAATGAAAATTTGAATACGTTTTGGAATCTTTCGGTTTTGGGGGGGCTATTCGCGTTGATCGTGTTTATTGATTAAGTTGTTCGTGTGGATCGGGAAAATGTGTGAATTATCTTTACTGCCATATATTAGCGACCTTCAAAGTAGACTCGCACTTGTCGACAGCATAGTACAGACTCATGCGAGTCGGGTACGATGACATGCCGTGTCAACCAGGCAACAGCTGAGAGAGTGACTTAAATGGTTGCGTGGGGAGACGCTTGGCGGAAATACTGGTCTATAAGTATTTTGAAAGCAATGTTTTGACTCTGTAAGTAAACAATTATATCATTCAACATTCTATTGTCATATGGCAGTGTAACGTATTGTTAAACAATGTTGCAATTGTATTTCATTGTGTCTTTTGATATTCAATAGAAGCTCATAGCATTGTGTTTTGACAATGTTCAGTTGTCAGAAATGTAGTACTATCTAATGTAAGCAGTGGTGTGGAAGTTACTATATTTAAATGTTTTTGTAGTCAGTTGTAATCTAGAATCTTCCTTCTTGGGGGTATTTATATTATATAAGAACGTGCCTTTTGTATCTCACATTATATCTCACATTACATCAAGACCAGCCATTCCGTGAACATCACTTTTCACACTGGATGTCCAGCCTAGACCTCTTTTGGAGGCTTGACCACTGTTGCCGCTAGGTGATTATTCTTATCACTGATGTTATATTTTATTCTGCCATTTTAATTGTACTACCATTACATTGTGTTCTGCCACCCTATTGTGTATTGCCATGTAATTGTTGTTCATTTTATAACATAATTGTTAATTGTGTATCATTTCCTCGTTGTTTTTTGGTTTCATACTAAATTCTTTTGCGTACAGATTTCTGGGTAAAGGTATTGTTTCAATTTGGAAGTCAACACGTAACAGTATACAATAATCACAACAAATAGGAAGAGAGGAGACCGTGTTTCAGCCAACAATATCGATTGGCGGTGATCATTGTCAATGTCTTGTCTATAACGTGTATTCATCCATCGATACACCTGTTCTTATTGATAGTTGTGAAGGCTTCAGTGTGAGGCGGGTGTATTTCTAATTTGGTTTAAAGATCCGCCGACAGTAAACTTCAAGAAAGGAGGATAAGTATGTTTTTATATTACCGCCGATTCTGAAAAAACCCTATTTAGAAATATAATATATCACAAATTGGTTTCATGCATGGCGCGACAAACGATTATCGGGATCTTTGATATCATGAATGTGATTTATCACAAATCAGAAAAAAATGTTTTCACGAACAAAAATATATTTGTGGGTTTTTTTTCTTCGACCATCGGCTTAAAGTTTTGAGAGAAAAAATCCGTAAGCCAACTACCGAAAAAGGACTGTACTGAGAAAAAGGGTCTCTGACTTCTACAAACTTTATTACTGGTAATCCAGGATATGTTTGGAACCAACTCACAAAACGCATTTGAGACGGGAAGGCGGTGAACAGAATTTGTGCAAACATAGTTGGTTTCTTCCAGGTACAGAGGGTGAACGCAAATTATGCACGTGCAGGTGATGACGGTGAAATTAACGACGCTCCCATGGATACACGTGTTGCTCATAAGACTAATAAGAGGTCGGTGTGAGAATCCGAAACCAGAATTCTCTAAAAGTCCTTCGGTGGAAGTTAATTGCAAACAAATGGACATATCAAAGCTAGGTAAACAAGTCAAAGCTAGGTAAGCCTGGCCAAAGCATACATTCTCAGGCTCGAGAAGTGGCCTTTAATGTCAAAGTGAGTGAGTGAATATGGTTTAACGCCGCTTTTAGCAATATTCCAGCGATATCACCGCGGGGGACACCTTAAATGGGCTTCACACATTGTACCCATGTCGGGAATCGAACCCGGGTCTTCGGCGTGACGAGCGAACGCTTTAACCACTAGGCTACCCGACCGCCCCCATTAATGTAAAAAATTACGTGGAGAAAGAATGTACAAATCAATCTCAAGCATTGTCAAAAGTTAGCATTGACACTGGTCTGACTGTATCCGTATGAAATGACACTATGCGTTATTGCTCTCTGGGATAAAAAAAAGTGTTCCATTTTAACAGCATATGAATTCTCCCTTCATTGTCACGATACTTCTCAATTGTTCATCGTCTTTGCAAATTTGCTGTCACCGTTTTAACAGTCATCGGGTACCTCCCATCAGACGCACGTACTGTCATGTGCTATTGAACTCGCCGCTAGAAGTGGTTGTTACCGAAACAGAACATGCACATATCCATCGTACTACTTGTCACGGACCACCCGCTACCCCTTTCTTCAAATTGGTACACACCAGTGGGCGGACACCATCCATAGTCATACGGGGTTAGCTGTCAGGTCACAACTCAACTTATCCTGCCTTACCAGTGTAACAGCCGCCAGAAGATTAGTAATCAACGAATTTACTATCCTGCCTGGTAGATTTAATGCGGCAGAGGTGGAGAAAAGGGGTACCCAATTTTAGTTTCGGCGCCAAGACCACGTGACACTCCTCACTTCCGCTCGCCATTTTGAAATAACAAGGAGATGATTATGAATCGGATTGTTGTGTACATATTAGTTTTGTAATGTTTTGTAATGTTATTTTTTAATGACTGACAACATTGTGAACTTTATAGCCCTTGTTAAGTTTCCACCTTTGTTATCTTATTACTGTTGTTGTTCTTCGAAGTACATATGTATGTTCTCTGTTCCACAGCATTTATTAACCTGATGAAGGAGTAAGTATATACTCCGAAACGTGAGGGACGCCACCTACCGTGTGTGCGACAAGTTGTGGTCCACTTTGCTGGAAACATTTACAAGGTTTTTTGAATATCCGTAGGGAATTAAGTAACATGAAACCCCCACACGTAAACCTAAAGGTATATTCTGGATATTCTATCTTTAAAATGGCAATCACAGTGGACCTGTTGGGTTTGTGGATTAGTAACTTTTGCCAGCCGAGAGGCACCAGTCAAGTCGGCCATATGCGGTCATATACCCCGTTTGTTTATTGTTTAAGCCGCACTCCGCAATATTCCATCTATATGAAGGCTGTCTGTAAATAATCGAGTCTGTGATCCAGACAATCCAGTGATTGACATCATGAGCATCTATCCATGCAATTGGGATACGATGACATGCATCAACCAAGACAGCGAGCCTGACCACCCGATCCCGTTAGTCGCCTTTTACGGCAAGCATGGGTTGCTGATGGGTTGCCTATTGTACCCCTATTATCCCGTATACGGGGTATACCATAAATGTGCTTCACACATTGTACCCATGTCGGGAATCGAACCCGGGTCTTCGGCGTGAACGCTTTAACCACTAGGCTACCCGACATCCGCTAAGGTTGTTTTGTATAACGGCACCCAGGAATCTTTGAGAATGCCTTTCATTAAGTGAACCGATGTCCAAAGTAATCTAGAAGATGAACGTGAAGGTCCTGGTGACACAGCTGGCCTAGCAATTCCAAGCGGCAAGGTAAATACTCTCCAAGATTCTGGAGAAAGTATAACAGTATAGCCGAAGAAACAAAATCATTTTGTTCAATGTGGTGAGGAAAGAAATGTAGTAAAACGCCTTGTTTGTGATATTGTAAATGAACATGCAGAAGAGGGAGGTACCTTTATTGCACTGACTGACATTGCAACATCCTACAGACTTGGATCGTTGTCAAGCAAGGAAACAACAGTTTAACGGTATTGCTTGACAACGGTATGTGGATCTATACCGAAACGTCGCTTTTTACAGTATTGAAGAAGTTGTTATCCATAAAATTGTGTCTACCTTGTCATCCGTCAACTTCTGAGTAATGCCTATCAAACAATTTAAAGAAAGAATCGTTTATTTCAGAATGTTGTCATGAGACTAAAATGTGCTTTTGAACAGGACTGGCTTTCCTCATTGTCAAACAGTTATAAATCACAATTTTATTCCTCCTTTAAACCACTTCTTAATTTGTTGAACTATATATAAAAGAAATTACCATACCATTGCAAAATTTAGAATAGCTTTGTCCCAGGTCCATTGCATTTCCTACAATCTCAGCATACAAAGCGGGTATCATTATCCCAAGACATTAAAGGATTTGCCAGTACTGCAATACTAATGTTGTGGAGGATGATTAAGATTTTATACTGATTTGTTCTCAATACAATTCGTTACGAGATAGATAAGTTTCTAACAAATTCGTTATCCATCCGACCCGTGAAGATCCGGGTAGAATATGTCTGTTTTTTGTGTTGTTTAACGCCGCACTCCGCAATATTCCAGCTATATGACGGCGGTCTGTAAATAATCGCGTCTGGACCAGACAATCCACTGATCGATATCGTGAACTGAGAACAGAAGTCAGTGTGAATAGAGAAGAACAGGCTATGCTCAGACTAGATGTTGACGAAGCATCCAACAAAGAAGATGAACTTTATTACTGGTCTGACAGTATTAGTGACCTAGAGTCTAGAGTAGAACATCAGGAAAGACAGAGCAGACGAAATAATTTGATTGCATATGGGGAACCAGAGGGAACAGAAGCATCTTATAAAGTGTGCAAGGAAATGATACTAGACATTTTAATAGAGCCAGAAATAAGAATCCTACATATGAGGAACTTGCTGATAGAGACATAGAACGTGCACACAGGATATCCAGCAAAACAACAAATATACCACGCCCTATTATAGTGAAAATTGCACACTGGATGATAAAATCCAAACACTTGGATTTAGGGATACCCTGAGAGAAATGGGATATGGTATGGCTAAGGAGCTAACATACTTCCAGCGACAAGAGCTGCGCAGGTTACGTCGTGAAACCCAGAAACGAGTTTTTTTATAAAGGAGGGGAAAAGGAGGATGTGAAGAAGGATAGTGAGATGAGAGATAGCCAAGAGACACCAGAGAGAACTACAGCACACAGACGGGAGAGAAGAGATAGCCAGGACATCAGAACATCACCCTTACAAGGACATAGGACCTCACAGGGAGGTTCACACACAGGACCATGACTTCTGAGGCTCTAAGGCCTGGGACAGGACAGCAACCCACTAGGGGTGCGAGGAGACCGAGCGTGATTGTAGGACGTCTCATGTAGATACGACAGATGATGTCGATGATTGTAAATTTGAGAATAGAACATTTGTTTTCTGGAATGTATCAGGACTTAATTCTAAATTAACTGATCAGGACTTTGCCGATTATTTAAACTCATTTGACGTCATCGGCATAACAGAAACATGGATGAAAGATATGGATATAAGTTTGATATTTCCAGGATTCCAGCTATGGATCAAAGAAGCTGAAAAGATTTCCAACTTTGGTAGACTTTCTGCTGGTATTGCCATATTAGTTAGACAACAACTTGTTAGATATGCAAAATGGTCTAAAGTTTACGACAGTGGCATTTTCATGCTGTTAAGATAAAACCGTATTTGAATTTAAAAAAGATTTGCTATATTCATGTGTTTATGTTCACCCTGAATGTTCGACTTGGTACACAAACCCTTTGAGGCAATGGAAAAATGGCACGCATATATTACAAAACAACTTACTAGCACATTGTGATGATGTTTATTGATGATTGGAGGAGACTTGAATGCCAGAACTAGCACTGAATCTGATTTTGTAGAAGATGATATCCTTGAATATCTCGAGGGACATGATACCAGTGTATGGGGATTTCTGTTAGACAATGTTAATAATTATAGAGGCATAACTCTCCTAAGTACATTCAGTAAAATATTTACTTCAAATATTAATAAGAGACTTGTTTCCGGGAGGATTCTCATGATAAAATAAGTGCGTCACAAGCAGGTTTTAGAAAGGGATACTCCACCACTGACAATGCTTTTATCTTATATTCTATAATATTATATAGAGATATCTATCAGTAAAACGAGGGAAGCTATATGCTGTATTCGTAGATTTTGCAAAAGCTTTTGACTTTGTGAAAAGGGATAACTTGGGGTCACTCTTTCAAAGACATGGACTTAGTAGCAAAATTGAAAAGCTATTGTGCTCTCTATATAAAAATGTGAAGGTGTGTGTCCGGAACAATGGCGCTATATCGGATAATTTTGTAAGTAGCATGGGTGTCCGACAAGGGTGTATATTAAGTCCCTTCTTATTTTCCTTTTTCATAAATGAATTAGCATATCAAATCCCAAATAATTGCACTGATGGAATACAACTACACCCCGAAACTATTAAATTATTTCTGCTTCTTTTCGCTGACGACATAGATGTGTTCTCGAGCAAAATACCTGGCTTGCAAAAACAAATACATGTATTAGAGAGTTATTGTGACGGGTCAAAACTTACTGTAAATATGGATAAAACCAAAGTGGTAGTTCTTAAATATATTGGTTACATATCCAGAAAAGAAAAATGGCTTTACAGAGGGAAGTCTGTAAAAGTTGTTCCATTTTATAAATACTTAGGCGTGTGTTTTACAAGTAGATTAACTTGGTCAAGGAATGCACATAACATTTCATTGCAAGCCAAGACATTTTTTGTAGGCATATCAAAAAATCTTAGAGTTCTGGACAATATTACATATGATGATTATTTTAAAATATTTGATACAAAAGTTAGTCCGTTTTTATTTATGAATCAGAAATTTGGGGCCTAGAACATTTGAATGTTATTGAGAAAATACCTTTATATGCATTTAAAAAGTTCTTGGGTGTAAACTCTAGCACAGGGTATATGGTGAATGCGGACGATTTCCCGTCTATATCAATAGTTATTTAAAGGTTATTAAATACTGGGTCAAGCTATTAAATGTGCCATCTTCAAGATACCCTAGAAAATGTTATAATATGATGCTTCTCTACGACAGCCATGGTAAACAAAATTGGACATCAAAAGTAAAAAACATGCTATACGAATGTGGATGTGGTTATTTACAGCAACATGTAGATGTGCCACAGCATTTCTTCTCCCGTTTGACACAGACCTCAAAAGATATGTACATCCCAAAATGGCATGGTTCTTTCTCCAGTTCTAGAAAAGCAAATTACTACACTACATTTAAGACTACTGTTATAAAGAACCTTGTCTATTAAGTGTAAATTCACATAAGTTTACAACAGCTCTCTCTCTCTCGATTTCGTTGTGGCTCACATGATCTTTTTATTGAAACAGGCAGATATGGAGGTATTGCAAGAGAACATAGACTTTGTAGGATTTGTAAAACTCATTGTATTGAAGATGAATATCACTTTTTATGTGTATGTCCAGTGTATAAAGATTTAAGAGCAAAATATCTAAATAACTCTTTCTACCGCAACCCAAACGGTAACAAATTTTGTAAATTAATTACTTGTTATTGTACAGAAACCATTAGAAATTTATCAATGTGCATTTATCATCCTATGAAACTAAGAAAATGTATGAATTTGTAACACGCCCCAGACAATGTACTATAGGCCTTTGGCCTCATAAGTACCATGAATAAAGATTGATTGACATCATGAGCATTGATCTACGCAATTGGGATACGATAACATGCATCTACCAAGCCAGCGAGCCTGACCACCCGATCACGTTAGTCGTATCTAACGAAAAGCATAGTCGCCCTTTACGGCAAGCATGGGTTGCTGAAGACCTATTCTATCCCGGATCTTCACGGGTCTGTCAGCATATGTATATGTACTGTATACTTTACCGTGTTTTGCTACAAAATATAAACACAAAGTGAACATGGGGCCATTAAAAGATTTATTTGCTCTTCGGGTAAATGTGAGTGAGTGAGTTCTGTTTCACACCGCTTTTAACAATATTTCAGTTATATCAGGGCGTGTCAGCTTAATGTGGCTGGCACCGCGAATTGCAACCCTCCCTTGAACCCCCCTTGATGGGAGGTTGCGGCGTTGTGAAAGGGTGTGTGTGAGATTCTTTAGTTTATAGTTTATGCATGCCCCAAAGAGAAATGTAATTTTCCTCATTTGTCTTTTCTAATGAGGCGTGAGAGTCATTATCATCAACATTAACAATAAATGCTACTGTTTAGGCCGAAAGTATACATCCTTAGTCAACATGGACAACACACTAGGTATTTGTTTCATCTTGTAAACATACGGCCTTTTAACATCCTTTATTTCTTGAACTTCGAATCCGTATGCCACCATCTTGTTGACTCGTGTCATTAAGGTCATGAGGTCAAGTGATGCGCCATGTTCCTTGAGAACTTCACACAGGGCCTGTATGAACAGCGAACCCTGCATGTTGTCACGCCACGAATAGTACCCTGTAACATCAATATCATGAACATGATTTAGACCGGGATAGTTAGAGAAGAACAAGCTTCGAAGAATTACGGACCATCTGTCCCAAGCATAAATAAATGGTGTTAATACCGAGCCGAGCATTCATTCAGATGATCCGTACATTATTCGTCATATGACCCCTTGACATTTTAAGAGAGAAAATGAAGAAAAAAGTATGAAAGTGTAATCTTCACTGAATGCAGTCTATTCTTAAGATGACGTCGTGTTTTCAGTTTGTGACGTCGTGAACAAAGGATGACGTCATTTCGTGTGATGTATTATGGCTTCAAGTGACCGGTCAGATTTTGAGAATGGCGTAACTGCACATGTGCAAATATTAGTATACACGATCATTATACAATTATGGGTAATATTATTGAATACAATCTTGTAAATACCATTTACAAACCTCTAGTGATGTCATAATATTCACCATGGCGTCTTCAGTCGGGTTCAGTCTTACATATACATACAAGTTCCGGTGATATTGTAACGTGGCTGTCTCTCGCTAGAGATATATTTTGCTTTTAAACACACTCGTAGATATGCGGAATACTGTCAAAGCAAGCGTCTTCTTTATATTACAGTGGATCGAACTTGCATCATTCGTACTTGTAGCTTTGTGCGTGAACCACTAGACTACATAGGTGCTGATATACCACAACATTTATAAGAATAACTTGACCATGTGGTCTGGTGGATAGAGCGTCTGCAGGGAAAGCGGAAGGTCGTGGGTTCGATCCCCGGCCGCGTCATACCAAAAGACGTTGAAAGGCGGTACTTATTGTTACCCTGCTTTGTGCTCGGCGTTAAAAGGCTGATCTCTAGTGTCTGAGTGGGATATTCATGTTTAAAATTGCCACATGGTAGCTCAGTAGGCTAGCACTATAAAACATTAGTCCAGACTAGTACAAGCAGCCACACACACACATGCCTGTCGCTATATAAGTCCAACAATCTTGAACGCGGCGTTAAACCCCATCTCATCTCGGGAATTAAACCCTGACTTAGGCATGCGCGTGACGAGCAAACGCGTTTACATCTAGGCTACCCTATCGCCGTCAAAAATACATGATAGTATAGTAACTACCTGAAACAACAGAGTACGCGATGAGGAAGTCTGCCTCTGTTGGGATCCTGTACGTCACCGGCTCCTCGGTGTCATCTCCATCCTCCTCCTCCCCGTCACCAACCACGTTCATGGCGTCAGTGACGTCGGCTCCAAAATCTGTCGCCTTTCCTCTGCATGCCTGAAATTAGATGTCAAAATCGTATATTTCCGTTGCGAATGGTTTGACTACTAGATCAAATGTACCAATCAAAACAGGCCCAGACATATTGATTGTGTGATTTGGGATTAACTGTGAACAGTGTTCTTGTTTTATCACTAAAGACCAAAGGGACGCAGCTCGTAGACATTTCATCTTCCCGAGGCAAGAGAGTTAAGGCGCCAGAACGTCGACGGTTCTGGTTGTTTTGAAACTCATGCGTGTAATAATCTTCCAGTGTGACGTCACACCTTTAGTTTTATGCACGATTCAATTCTCAAACCAAAACAATAGAGCTTCGCACAGTGAAGACAATAACCCAAGCGCTGCGTAGAATAACTAGCTTCGGTCATGTCTTTACTATAAATGTCCAATTTCTACTCTTGCCGAACTAGGCCAATCGTATTCCACCTCTAATATCACTTGCATTTGCTTCAAACAAAATTGCAGCGCCAAGTCAAGACGATCTGATAAAAAAATCAAGATCTATATTGTAATAAAACGGGTCTTATCCCGCGAAAAGCGTATCAAATCACTTAATCACGTTGATTAAAAACATAAAATATTTGGAAAATCAGCAATCGACCGAAATGTGCACGCAAGTCGCCATGTTGCTTAGGAATCGGATGTCATTTCGTCACGCAAGTTTTGTATAGACTCGTTAATCCAGGCAAAATATAACACAGAAATTCAAGTCTAGTTCGACAAGGGTGGAAACTCGACTTGTTATAGTCAGCAAAGTCACATGTCTCGGGAAGATGTAGACGTTTGTTTGTGAGCGTTGCCTTGCTCTTTTCCTGCTCTCGCAGTGTTGGTTGAACCAACGATAGGTGTAGTGTTGGAATTCCTAATCGGGGACAGTCAGTGATTTGAACTCAAGTTAAATGGATCCTGACACCATTGTTGGGCCAATCTCATTAAAATAAGATCTTAGTTCTCGCTGCCGCTAAACAAAGATCTGAGGACATCCCATTACGGGTCACGTCAGACCGACCTTTCGCAAACTCTGACCGACTAATGGAATTACTGACAAGAAGTCGACATTAGCCAATCAGAAGGCAGCTTTCTTGTGCTTTATGGCACTTATTTCAAATTGGCGACTACGCTTCGAAATATATTTTGACAAATTCTTGCTTAAAAATTTGAAACCTGAACAAATGAAAGTTCTAGAATGGCTAATACATGGTCTAGATTGTATAGATTCAGTCGTTAAGACCGTAACTATCGTTCGGAATACCCCGTTTTAACGTTTTAGAGGCTGCATGATTAGAAATCACATTCCGATTGTCACTTTCATGATCTGGTAAGCGACGCTCTGATTGGCCGGATGAAAGGTCGTTCTGACGTGACTCCTAATGGGATGTCCTCAGATCTTTGTTTAGCGATAGCGAGAACTAAGGTCTGATTTTAATGAGATTGTTGTTGGTCCCAACTCTGCACAGCGAATCACAGCGCCCAAGATGATCTGGGGCACCCGTTTGTTCGTGGAACATAAAGCTAAGTTAACACTTGCACAAAGCGATCTTAGTGCTAAAGCTAGTGTAACTCCAGTACCTTTAACAAAGACTTACAATAGGGCTAACATCTATTTGTGCAAACGGGCGAAGGAAGGATGAGTTCGATAGATATAACACATGGTTGTTGTCATCGTACCTGGATGAAGAACAGTTTTGGTTTACCAGCCAGCGTCGGACACCGATGACCTTTGAAGGGATCCAAGAGTTTGGTGACCTCCACTGGACCATCTGTACCGTAAATCCTGTCCTCCTCCCCGTGAGACAGAATCACACACACGAAGCAGTCGCTGTCACTGTGGTCCTCTCTTGATGCTGCAATACAAGTTAAGATGATAAGATGATAAGAAATAACGCTAACGTGAAAGGAATAATTGAGTGTGTGAGTGAGTTAGGTTTTAAACGCCGCTTTTATCATTATTCCAGTTATATCACGGCGTGTCAGCTTGATGTGGGAGTAAAGCCCGAGGTAATGCAGGTCACAGACGTTTATCACTTTGGTGAATCTCACGAGCACGGGTATGGTGCTGACAATCTGGGCGAACCGGGATTCGAACCCACAATCATAGGTTTCTGACGTGCCCAAGGGACGCAACTCTGCACAGCGAATCGGGTCGCCTCAGACAAATACAGTAGATGATTGCGTGAAAAACAATCAATGCCGCAGGTACGTTGACAAAAATGGAGAATTAACATGTTTTGTTTGTTTGTTGTTTAACGCCGCACTCAGCAATGTTCCAGAAAATAAAATGATTGATATCATGAGCATTGATCTACGCAATTTGGATACGATGACATGAATCAACCAAGTCAGCGAGTCTGACCACCTGATCCCGTTAGTCGCCTCTTACGACAAGCATATTCACCTTTTACGGCAAGCATGGATTGCTGAAGACTTATTCTACCCCGGATCTTCACGGGTCGAATTAACATGTGACAAAGGGGGTGTACATACTTTGAATCATCAGCGCCTGCATTTGTGTCTTGGTCTGATTGATGTGCATCCTCACATCAAAACCCAGTCCCTCCCAGCGTTCTGACACCGCCTTCCCATCCTGGTCTGTGCCCCCTCGACACCCCACCCCCAGGGTGGTGAAGTCTCTGTTGTTAATGACGACAGCAATACCACGGTGACGGTGAGACATGGTGTACTCGTCGGGGACATTGGACATATCGCACCTGACTATGGTCACCTTGCCCCGCCTGAAGATTGACAGTAAATAGTAAATTTTCTCGTCGTGTGCTTTTGTGCGTATGAGCGCCTGTGTACGTTCAGTTTGGGACACTTATTTTCATAAGGTCATACACATTGGTCATACACAAACTTTGATCTAATTATATCCAAAAATGTCAAACAACCAAATGTATCATCTACTTATTAATTGTGCAAAATTCGACGTTATTTTTCAATTGATATGATAATCGCCTGAATCAACTCAGAGGCCTTAAAGTCAAATACAGTACATTATTTGGAGAAACAAAGACAGGAGACTAACCTCTGAGAAGGCGCCAGATCAGATTCCGCCATATCGGGATGTCGATATGCTGTACAAAATCTGAAATCACAAATCAAAAGGCTTTATGAATGAAGTACTTTTCCCGCAACATTTATTTGTAAAATTGCAATCATAATTATTCTGTTGCTTTAGAAGGCGCAAACACAAATGACCTTGTGATTGAAAAAGGTGCAATCATAATCATCCTGTTGCTACAAATATTGCAATCACAATCTACGTGGTGCTTTATAAAGGTGCAATCACAATCTACGTGGTGCTTTATAAAGGTGTAATCACAATCTATGTGATGATTCAAGAAGGGGCAATCACAATCTACGTGGTGCTTTATAAAGGTACAATCACAATCTACGTGGTGCTTTATAAATGTGCAATCACAATCTATGGTGCTTTATAAAGGTGCAATCACAATCTATGTGATGATTCAAGAAGGTGCAATCACAATCTACGTGGTGCTTTATAAAGGTACAATCACAATCTACGTGGTGCTTTATAAAGGTACAATCACAATCTACGTGGTGCTTTAAAAAGGTACAATCACAATCTACGTGGTGCTTTATAAAGGTACAATCACAATCTACGTGGTGCTTTATAAAGGTACAATCACAATCTACGTGGCGCTTTATAAAGGTACAATCACAATCTACGTGGTGCTTTATAAAGGTACAATCACAATCTACGTGGTGCTTTAAAAAGATGCAATCACAATCTACGTGGTGCTTTAAAAAGATGCAATCACAATCTACGTGATGCTTCAAGAAGGTGCAATATGAATTATCGTGGAATTAGAATTATATAAACATATATCACAGATAGCTACTATAAAAACAGTTGCTAAAAAGTTACTATGATAGATTCATAGACCAGGTAGAGTGCAGACCAGATTTATTCTTGAGCTATTTCAAAGACGGAACCAAATCATGACATTCTTGCACAGAAGCCACGCAGGTTACTACAACTACTAATTTTACTACGTTCATCGGCGTTCCGATGTCCTCCTTTTAATCTAAAAGGAATTAAACAAATATAGCAATATACTTACATTAAGGCACAGGCCGTTTTAGTTATTGAAATATAGGTTACCTTTCGCCATTCAGATCACACAACATGAACCTTCATACCTGTGTAAAATCTTGTTTATACACCCACCTGTAAGGGGTCATCTCAAAACGAAGCTGTTTTTAACAGTCTAGGTTAACGGCCAATTCTTCCATAACTCTTTAACACTCTGTATAAGCAAAGCATTTTCTTTTATCAACTTCTATTCCAACCATTGTATGTATACAAAAGAAGAATTAATTAAAAACGTGGTTACATTTCCTAACAAAACATTATAAATGTACAAATAATATGATCCACCCACACTACAATCAATTCACAATACGCATTCGGAAATTAAAGTCAACATTATTGTGTCATGAAATTAAAAATATGATGAAGAGGTTCAAAAAGGAAAATGACTAGAAATGATATGACACTCTCCCCGAGTGAGAAGCTAAGCGGTCTAAGTGTTGTGTCATACTAAGTAGGTGTGTGCATCGTCTACTGTAGGCGGGCTACTATGCCCGGACACTATTGTGTTGATGGTTGATAATTACCTTACAAACCCCTTGAATGGAAGTTGACCTCGCCATGTCAGATAAAACCTGAGTAGATCCTTAACCAACACCTGCATCACGTCGACTCAGTGTAACGATAACGCCAAATTAGGCTAAGCATACGGGTCCTTTGTGAATATTTGATCATGGAAATCAGTATTTGCTTACTTAAAGAGATTACCGATATTTCATGTCACAATGACTGGATGTATAATCACTTTGTATTACCTAATATCTTACAGCTAGTTGAACATAGCTTCAGGGTGACTGGTTGCTCCTGATAACAGTGAAATATTACCAAGAATGAATCTACGGCATGCAGTGGGATCGAGTGAAATATTAACTGGAGTAATCATGCTCTAATATCAGATAACATGCAATTATAAATAGTGTTATTTGACTAGAACAACCATACTTTAATTTCAGATGCTGTGCTGTTGGATATAGTGAAATATTGACTTGAACAGCAATACTTTAATCTCAGATGGTGTGCTGTTGGATATAGTGAAATATTGACTTTAACAGCCATACTTTAATCTCAGATGGTGTGCTGTTGGATATAGTGAAATATTGACTTTAACAGCCATACTTTAATCTCAGATGGCGTGCTGTTGGATATAGTCAAATAGCGACAAGAGTAATTATACCCTAATCTGCAGTCTGCAGTCATATATAGTGAAGTATTGACGAGAACACATCATACTGTTATCTCAGACGGTGTGCATTTGGATAAAGTGAATTATTACATTTACATATGCAGTTTGTATTTTCATTGGTTGAGAAAGGGTTATATGACCTCCATTAGAACACTGTATTGGCAAAGACAAAACACGGTAATTTGGCCAAGTAGTTTAATTTGAGCTTCAGGAATATCAATCATCTGATATCGTCCAATAACCATCAAATAGCTTATTCCCTTCTACTGATTTACCCACCTGAACTAGAAACAAAGCATACCAGTGAGACGTCCACGTCTGTCATAG
Organism: Haliotis cracherodii; assembly: GCF_022045235.1. NCBI lineage: Eukaryota > Metazoa > Mollusca > Gastropoda > Lepetellida > Haliotidae > Haliotis > Haliotis cracherodii. Next base: position 15,649,026 of record NW_027266275.1, read on the forward strand.
TGAGATCTATGCATAAAGATTCAGAGTGGCAAAATACTCTCCACAACACAAGAGGGATGATGAACTCAACTTTCCAAAAGCCAGCTTTCCCCTTATGTCGAGCAATATTCCCACAGCTCCAGCTTTTGGTGTCTACATTTCATAACTTTTGAGCATGCTCAACGAAGATTTCAAAGAGCGTCATACGACCCCTACTCAGGTCTTAGTACAGCTTTCAAAAAGGTTTAGGTTATACATGTGGTGGACATTTCCAAATTTGACGCATCGATGACAAAAATTATTTCCCGTGCAATTATCTTATTTGATTTGTACCGTGTGTTCCTGTGGTGCTTTTTAGATGAACAATTGACTTGCTTTTGTGTGTGTTTGTGAAGTGTGCCACTGGTAGGGCAGGATACGCTCACCTGGTGTGATCACAATTTGATAGTAATTGATAAACACAAGCTCATGATGTAGTCGGAAACATACACTTGACTCACAGAGGCTTCTTATCATTTTGGAAGTGTTTTTGTCGCTTTTATTTATACAGTTAGTAATACACATAGAATTCCAAACAAACTGGGAATTCACATGCATGCTTGTCTTCAGGATTGATGAGAAGAGCAATCTGAGAGGTTTCAAAATAGTAAAATTAGTCTCAGCGTGGTACTGAACAACACTAAGATTGCCAAAATCTATGTCACAGATAGATAATCTGAGTGAGAATAGTCGGTCATCGTGGAATTTGGCAGCCATCTTGGATTTCCAGGTGGTTAACATTTTTCACTCAATGTAAATGAACACTGATGTAAAGTTTCATGATTGTGTCATTATTTGAACAATTCACCTATAGTTTGCCCAATATTAGGAAGGTTCCATAACGCGTCTAACCCAGACTACTTCCTCCTTTGGACTGAAGAGAAGATCTTTGGTCAGCATGGAGACAAATGATGGCATCTGCTTCACCGGAATCTTGCTACGGCCATCAATATTGGATTGGAATCCTCGAGCCACCATTTTGTTGACCAGAATCAGCATTCTCAGAAGGTCCATGGTCGTGCTGTATTTCTTCAAGACACAACACAGGGCGTTAATGTAGCATGATCCATTCATCTTGTTTCGTGATGACTGGTAACCTGGAAAATAATATGATATTAGCGCTGTTGGTACCTTTCTGTAGAGACAAATATACATTGATACCTTTCTTTAGCGACAAATATACAACAGATACCTTTCTGTTGGGACTCGTGGTTACAAATCGCTCAACAAAATCTGCTGGGTCTGCTCCAAAAAGTCCTAAATTCTCGGAAGAGAGGATGAACTTATTATTCAGGAAGCCTTGGAACCCAGCGTGCTGAAACCTTTTTGGGGCCCAGTTCATTCCTCAGAATTGTCTCAACTCTCTCGTGAGAGATGCCTACTGTATTGTGGCGAGTAGAGTGTCAATCATCCATAAACATAGGTATCTTATAGACATTTTCCTTAGTGGTAGCATCGACTTCGATGCGCTCTTTTGATGCCAGCAGAATTATGCTGCCTGGTTGTGTATCTGGTTTGAATGCAGCCTTTAAGTTAGGAAAGTATTATATATAATACATGCAAACTGTTAAGGGTGTACTAACTTAAACACCCCTAGTACATATTGTTGATAAAGCAGTGAATAACCTCAACTTTCTTCATAAAGACCGTCATGTTATACACACTATATGCTGCTGGATCTGGCTTTACACCGTATACAGTGAAATCCAGTCGGAGCCTCTCGGCTTATTTCGCTACATACATAATTCAACAGTGGATAATTTTGATTTTCACAAAAGAAAATCCAGACAAAATAGACATTTTCCATCAATAGAACTCCCACAGAAACGACTGGACATGTGAAATATCTTCAACAATAATGTTTACAACTAGGTATCCAAACCGCACTTGACATGTAGATAAGACACAACGGCCCTCTTGACGCTCTAATATAGATACATATTTCTAGAAGCTGGCCCATCCCCAAAACTTCTCAAATGATCAATCCTCCCATGTTTGTAAACAACTAGGGTCGGTTACTCTAATCACTTCCTGTTAAACTCTGGTCACTACATCCACGACATTTTACTAGTGTTTCAGTCATTTTATGCCAACAGTGTCCGCTGCCACCAATATGGAGCGACCGTGACTAGGAAAAGACAAGTAATGTGAAATACAGGACACACCTGCAACTGTGGAATACGCCAAGAGGAAGTCGGCGCCGGATGGAATTTTGTACGTCACACACTCGCCGTCAACTTCGTCATAGTCGTCATCTGCGTCGTCTCCAACTACGTTGAAGGCGTTAGTGACATTTACACCATAGTCAAGTTCTCTGCCGCGACTAGCCTGCGAACCGACAGATTTTTAGGACATACGTGTTCTGTACCATTGAACATATACAACACAAAAGTAGTTAAGGAACACACGACTCTTTCATAATACTATAGTCAATCTGTCATGCCATTAACTATTGTGATTCAAAAGAATCGGGTGTTTTTTTGACTCCTTTTGAATAAATACAATTAAAATTCCTGAGGGTCAATATCTCAATGTGCCGTTTTAAACCCCGAGCCGACCAGTCCTTGTGTTATCCCCTAAATGCCGAACGCCAGGCAGGGTAACAACAAGTACCATGTTGATGTCGTTTGGTTTGTCACGACCGGGGATCGAACCACCGACCTTCCGCTCTCCGCACAGACGCTCCATCTACTTGACCACGGGGGCGGTCTTTGAGGAGTGACTAAAGGTGAAAGGATTATTAAAGGATTATTAAAGGATTCTTGTATTTGTATGACGATTCATTTGAAATGTAAAGTGTTCTAGATTGAAACATATTTATATATATACCTGTATAAAAAATAATTTAGGTTTTCCAGCCAGAGATTTGCAGATATGACCTTTGAATGGTGCCACCAATGATGAGATGGTGACAGTGCCGTCGGTTGCCTTCGCATTGTCGTTTCCGCCGTCGGAGAGTATGACACAAACGAAGCAGTCACAGATACTGTGGTCGGACTGGGCGACTGTTGAGACAGATGTTATCGTAAGTCATTGTCATCTCCCTACCATGAGCATCATCATAATCATCATCATCATCATAACAATAACTGTACGCTCTGTCAGCGCTGTGTACAAACGTAATTATTATTCTTAATTTTGACCAAATCCATTGTCAGCAGCAGCAGCAGCTACGGTAGCAGGTTTATGATACTTTTAGTCTACATATAAGACGTCAACGTATCGATTTTCTACCCAAACAGATTCATTGGACGTAAAAGGCAAAACAGAGGTGAAAACGATATGTTTGTTTGTTTGTTGTTTAACGCTGCACTCAGAAATATTCCAGCTATATGACGGCGGTCTGTAAATAATCAAGTCTTGACCAGACAATCCAGTGATTGGCATCATGATCATCGATCCACGCATTTGGGATACGGTGACATGCATCAACCAAGTCAGCGAGCCTGACCACCCGATCCCGTAAGTTGCCTCTTACGACAAGCATACTCGCCTTTTACGGCAAGGACGGGTTGCTGAAGACATTTACTATGTAATATTGACACAAGTCGGCTCAAGACCTATTCTACCCAAGATCATCAAGGGTAAAAAACCCGATATGAATGGACCAGTGACAATAAGTTATGACACCAGGTGTTCCAGACAAGGTACAAGACATATACGTCATTACCCCGGTCTAGGAATCAGTGTGCACTCACATTACATTCTCAACTCTCTGGGGAGTATACAGTCCATGTTGCCTTTCAGATCCCATACGCATGGAAAACTAACATTACTTGCATATATAGTAGGATTTAAGTTACAGACTTGCTAGTTGTGATTTCCATTGTTTTACTGTTGTGTTGTGCGGCCAGGTCTGTGTGTCTGTATCACCTGTGAACTGACCTTTACTCATCAGGGCTTTCATCTGACTCATCGTCTGATTTGAGTACACCGTCACCTCGAACCCCAGCTGCGTTAAGCAATCCGTCATACTCTCCCCATCCTTCTCCACCCCTTCCTGGGTGTTGGTGATGATGACGGCGAGACCACGTCTCTCGTGCTCCATGTTGTATGTGTCGGACACCCTCGTCACATCCGGCTCCATGGTGACTGTGTGGGCACAATATGGCGACATGTCAGAGAGGTTTTGAGTGAATTGCCTGAGTCGGGGTAAGTATTGTGTGTTTGTTTGTTTGTTTGTTTGTTTGTTTGTTTGTTTCTTTGTTTGTTGTTTAAGTCGCACTCACCAATATTCCAGCTACAGGACGGCGGTCTGTAAATAATCGAGCCTGAACCCGACAAACTAGTGATTGATATCATGAGCATCGATCTACGCATTACGATGACATGCATCAACCAGGACCACCCGATCCCGTGAGTCGCCTCCTACGACATGCATAGTCGCCTCTTACGGCAAGCATGGGTTGCTGAAGACCTTTTCTCTACCCCGCTCTTCACGGGTCGTGAAGACATTGACTGTATAAATGACACAGAGAGGCTCAATGTCACGTGTTGGCATGGTTACATATCAACAAACAACACAACTATTATTCCCCTAGGATGATGGACCTGTTGCACACATGTTGGGAAACGAACTCGTGTCTTTGTTGTGCCGGGCGAACTATTTGACCTCCGGGCTTTGGGTGAGGGCTACCCCAAAAAGCCCCTTTAAAGACTAACTAGACATTACGCTTACAGTAAAACTAACAAGTTTGGATATTGCGAAAATGGAATCGTCCACACGTGCAAGCGTTCGAAAACGAAATCGGGTCTTTGATGTATGTTAATTTGTGTATGTTCTTTGGTTTAAATGCAAATAACATCAGTTCATAGGCGGATCCAGGGGGGTTCCAGGGAGTCCTGACTCCCCAACCCTCCCCTTTTGAAAACCAAATGTATGTTGTAGAGGGAGGATTTTGATATTTTGGACCCCTCCCTTTTAGAAATGCTGGATCCGCCCTTGCAGTTAGCACTGCCATATACCACATGAACAATGTCAAGACTATCCGTCGTGAGCTGGAACATGTACTTTTACTTGAATCTATTATCATGTTAAAGACAATACATAGGCTTAAATACCGTCCCGTGATTATCATTGAATGTTTTGGATGTATAAGTACAGGTGGCATCGGTTGCCCAGTCGTGTGCTTAAAGGCGCTGCCACTCGCTGTGCAGAGCTGCGCTGTTCAATTCGCTGTGCAGAGCTGTGGCCCTCAGGCGTGCCAGAGACGAGTAATCGTGAGTTTGAATGTGGCTAGGTTTGTCAGCAGCATACCCATATCCCAAAGTGGTAAACGTCAAAGACCTGCATCAGTTCGGGCCTCCCCTCCCCCTATAATGCATAATTACGAACATGTCCCTTGTACGGATTATTGAGGTGAAATTGGGTTTAACGTCGCGTCCAAGATCATTGCACTTATATAGCGACGTGCATGCACGTGTGTGTGTGGCTGCCTGTACTAGGTCCGGACTGATGCCGATTTATAGTGCTAGCTCACTGAGATACCATGCCGCAGTTTAACATGAATACTCCACTCAGACACAGTATACTGGCCCCGAGCCGATAAGTCCTTGTTTTAGCCCCTTAATGCCGAGCGCCAGACAGGGTGACAACAAGTACCATCTTTTAACGTCTTTTGGTATGACGCGGTCGGGGATCAAACCTCGCTCTCTGGGCAGAAGGTCTACCACTATACCACGGAGGCGGTCGTATGGATTATTTGTGATCAGTGCAATACCAAATAACTCTAAATGAAGCAACTACGCAACCGTAGATGATTGATTACCTGTTATATGATAGGCCTAAACACAGACACGGCGATAACATCACTCAAGCATATACTAAAAGGACTTATAATCTGAATGTATAATTTATAATGGAAAAACCAAACGAATAAAATCCTTACGTTGTAGAGACAGGAACTAGTCTTCAACTATGAACACGTGCTTACTTGACTGTACATGTTCCGTCAGTGAATCATCCGTAGTCAAATGTAGGTTGAAAGAAGAGACGAATGGGGTTCTTTTCACTTTATAATTCGGATGAAGCTGTCACGTTACACACGCACGGTGTATGTAGACTATTTACCTTCAGCACGATGAATACAAGCATGTAATGACAAACCAACCTGTGATTGTAGGTGAATAGTGTTGTACTTTGAACCAGTTAACTATAGAGTGTAAGCAGGTGTAAGCAGCGATAATGTATCTACTATCTTACCTATCTATACTCGTGGGAATGTATACTGATAAAAAAGGAAACGCATATGATTTATTGATAGACACATTTGAATGACAATAACAAAATGTGACGCATCATAATTTCGAAAAATAAATTGCAAAATAAATGCAAAGAGAATTACCATCCTAGATTTTCTGCCGAAACAGATTCCACTTGGCGTACAGGGCAAATAGCTATGGAAATTACATGAATGCGCCAATGAATATCAAGTGATAACACCAGGTGTTCGCGAAAAGTGTTAGCATGTCCTGCCCTACCGGTAGCACCCGCCAGTTATACAATTTGCATAAATATTATGTATTTATTGCCTGACGCTATGCGACGTCAGCCTGTCAACCAAGTGATGGACGAACCAGAAAACACAGTGACACGAGTGTACCATTGACGATTCTATTTAAGTCATGTCACAACTGAAGCACAGCAGAACAACGTCGTGGAACCATTGAAAGCAGGGACGGAATCCAGAAACGGACAGTGTCGCGCTGTCGAGAAGGATACTCGCAAAAAGCGGCCAAAGCGCCAGGGTGTACCGACGGTGCCATGACTGTTTCGCCGCCAACTGCATTTCGGGAGGTTGACAAATTAGGCGGTGGCAGCGTAATGGTGTAGGCGGTAATTCCCAACACTATTAGAACAAACCTTGTGCAACTGCAAGGCAACTTAACGGCCCAACGCTATTGTGAAATCCCACAGACGCATGCTAACGTCATATTTCGTGTGAGTGAGTGTGAGTGAGTGAGTGAGTGAGTGAGCGAGCGAGTATTGCTCTGGGGTAACACCACCTTGTCACATGAGACTAGTCTCAAAGATGTATATGAGGCTGGAACATCTTGTAAATGCTCTGTATACAGATATCACTTGGTATCCTTTGAAGCTTAAGCAGCAATTATCTTTAGAGTGTGATGGTTAAAGTCTGGAGGCACTTGGCTACCCCAATGACCATCTTTATAAGCATAGGTTCATTTACTTGTAGGTACTGATCTAAATCTCCATTCACTTCTGGGCTGCCCAAACACATCCACACAATGAAAACACAAAATACAATACAGCTGATGAAATCGCAAGCAGTGATTTATTTAATTTCTCGGACAGTTTTGTACACTAGAACTGGCTTACATGCCATATATCATAACACTTTACATTCAGATATAAGCTATACATAATTAAATAACAAGATCATGCAGCAAACGATGGATGAAGAGATGATGAAAACAATGAAGTAAACAGCTATACATAAATAACACCTTGCATGTGGCTGGCTACGGGTACACAATTGCATATATTTATCAAATAGACTCAAAATATTTCTTTACATCTGAAAAAAGAGGGACTATGTTCCATCTCCAGTAAAGACATTAGTGCAGTAGGTTAAATCTGTGATTAGGTTACTCTGAAACTGATATAATTATCTACATCTGGATTGTTTGAACAACTTGATAAACACTGTTCCTCATGATAATGCTGGAGTATGTGAAAACATCATACCGTATAGCCTTAGAGTGAATGTGTATGGTTTTATGCCGCTTTTAGCAATATTCCAGTAATATCACAGCTGGGGGCACCAGAAATGGGCTCACACATTGTAACCACGTGGGGAATCGAACCCAGGTCTTCCACATGACGAGTGAACGATTTAACTGCTAGGCTACCCCACCGCCCCTTAGAGTGAATGAGCATCAGTGTTATAGTCAAGGGGTGTAACAATCCAGGGAAGGAGTATCATATGAGGGATTTAACATGTACGTCATAGATACCAAACATGATTTAATATTAGAGTCATCACATGATATATATCCTGAATGTATACAAAACAGACCATGTTATTGACAATTGTTAACATGAAACGATCTGATGTATTTTCTTTCGTTACAAGTGCAGTTTGGGACACTTTTTTCTATAAAAAAAAGTAAACAATTCAAGTATGACATGCGACTGATGTATCATGTCAGCGGCAGTTAATATGCAAAACAGGTCCTAAGGAATCAAAAGCTTTCCAATAGTGTTCTATTTCCTTCAAGTTGATGTACAGGAAGAGACAACATCTAACAGTGTTGATTTACTCCTAACATGAATTTGAAGCAACAAATCTCACTCAAACAAAGTGAAATAAATAACGCCATATTCATTTATACGTGGATCTATATGGAGGATTACAACACAGGTGCAATATGGAGACATGCAATGCTTCGTGAAGACACATGCTTCATGTAACACACAATGCTACATGACACCCTGCTTCATGTAACACAATGCTTCATGAAGACACATGCTTCATGAGTACACATGCTTCATGTAACACAATTCTACATGAAGACACAATTCTTCATGTTAACACAGAATGCTTCATGTAACACACAATGCCTCATGAGGACACATGGTTCATGAAGACACAATTCTTCACGTTAACACAGAATGCTTCATGACACCATGCTTCACGTAACACACAATGCCTCATGAGGACACATGGTTCATGAAGACACAATTCTTCATGTTAACACAGAATGCTTCATGACACAATGCTTCATGAACACATGCTTCATGTAACACAATGCTTCATGAGGACAACATGCTCTGTGAAGGCACACAATGCTTCATGAAGACACACACACACTTCATGAAGAAAATGTTTCATGTTGACCCGATGCTTCATGACAATGTTCCGTGAAGAACGTTGAGAACTGGATCCCAAGCTACCTCTTGGATGTTGATTTAAAGAATCAAGAAATACTTGAGATGTTGGCAAAAGAGATCAAGTCATGTAATCTTTTTTGGTAATTGCACAGAAAGTTTTGATTTTGAAAGTTTAAGAGAGTTGAACATGGAAAACAATTGATACATCTTGAATCAAATATTCGAGAACTCAAGAACTATCACCAGATAGATGATCCACTTAATGATTTGACACATTACAAGAAACACAAGGTACGTCAATGATTACACACAATGTATATTATATATAAACATCATCATGATGATAAATAAAGATTCTGCACCATATTTCTCATGACATGATTCTGAATGTGAATTTACAATTCATTATCAATATATATTGAAGAAGGGTAATATCATCTCAATATACAAGAATCTGAAGAATGCATAATTATCAGTGATTGTATGAGTGAACATCTCAATGCACCAGGTACCACTGCAGAAAAATACAAAGATATACTAATTTAACTGATGAGTGCGTCAGAAGAAAGTGTAAGTCAGGTTGAAAAATATAGTATTCTCTCTGATGACATGTGCTTCAGTGCCACAGGATAAATGAATCACAATATATTTCTCACAATCTCAGTCATAATCTTAATACTCTCCCATTTCTAATACGGAACAGTATAAGTCAAAATTACAGTCAAACAAAACAAGAATCTAAACAGTTCTCTTTGGGCTGAAGCCTAATAAACAAACTACTAGCATGCCTAAAATAACAAACTAAAACTAAAACAAAAACATTACAGAGATGTTTTAATAAGTATTATCCATGTATAGAGATTTTGATGACTGATTTTACACGCTCTTAAACTTGCATACAAGGAACACAATGTAGAAAGGTATTGCAGACACTCATGATTACTGAGAAATGCACACCTATATTCAAACAAGGCAGGGTTGTAAGTGACTGCGTTGATATATCTACCTCCGACTCTACAAGCATATGACATGCATTAGAGCAGTCATGATTCACTGATGTACTGATGTATCATGATTTTACACCCGATGAAACCACACATAATACGCCTACCAGCTATCCATTCCTATTGGTTTAAATAATCCAGCCAGATAGTTCCACTGGCAATAAACACCTCGTAGCTAATCACATCCGAGAGAATAATACTGTTCGAAAAAAGCCAAAATAATCAATCGTGACAGTCAAAACAAACTGGTTGATGGCAACAACCTCTTGTTGCCAGGGATGCATGGACCAAGGAGAATTTCATATAATGACAGTGGAAATGAATTATCACACTATGTGTCATATCATTATTCAAAGGTGAGCCAGTGAGTTGGGTTTAAAGCCTCCTTTAAAAGTATTCCAGTTATATCATGGCATGTCAGCTGAATGTGGGAGGAAAGCCTGGATTCAAAAGTAGATGGTAGAGATAGACGTATCATGTATGTACCCTGCGTGTCTGCATGTACCCTTCGCGTCTTTCAATGAGGTGCAGTGATACAGGATGGGACTACAGGTTCCTCTTGTAAGAAGCATGGCAAGCTAACTACAAATCTCAAGCAATAACTAAAACTGAAAACAATCTTCCAAGCTGACTGTGCTTGATGTATTGTACATATATACAATGTTTACAATGTTTACAAAATCCTCTCATTCCATCAGTACAGGGTATCTCACTGTCACATCACACATACATCTTCACCAGAGCAACACCTTTATTCCATTTAGCTACAAGTTGATAGAAGATGTGCTCACCCAGTCCTCCAGCCTAATACAACACTGAGGACATCATCAGGAATAATAAATGCAGCTTAAAAATACATCCTTGTAGAAACCATACTCGTGGAATATTACCTAGACAGAGTTGTCCGAAGTGTTATGCAAAGCAGCAGTGGAGGGAGGCTACTTCAGGTAATGTATAGATTAGTGTTCCAAAATAGTCTGATAATGCAGCTTGGCCTAATATGAATGAAGGAATGATATTGTCTAAAAGAATGGTGGTTAGGTGTTGAAGTTATAAAACCTCAGGTTACCATAGCTTTTAAATAACAGCTCATTAACTAGAATTTTCGGGTTTAAACAGTTTGTCATAAATCCTGTACGCTGTGGTGTTTATAGTGATTGAAATTAATGAGGGTCCACATCACCATATAGAGTACCGCTTCAGATCTGGTACTGTTGGTAGTCACATGGTTACATAGAGTAAAATTCCAGATCTTGTGCAGTGGGGGGCCACATAGAGGACCATTTTAGATGGTGGTGTAGTGGGTATCCACATGACCCCCTAGTGTAGCACCTCCCTGCACTTGACAGGCACCTCCCTGCACTGGACAAGCACCTCCCTGCACTGGACAAGCACCTCCCTGCACTGGACAGGCACCTCCCTGCACTGGACAGGCACCTCCCTGCACTGGACAAGCACTTCCCTGCACTGGACAAGCACCTCCCTGCACTGGACAAGCACTTCCCTGCACTGGACAGGCACCTCCCTGCACTGGACACACACTGGGGACTCTGCACACACACACTGTTAACCCTGGACGTAGACCTGTGTAATGCAGCACCTCCTTGCACTGGACACACACTCTGTTAACCCTGGACGTAGACCTGCAGCTGTGCTGCTGACTGGATGAGGACCTTGATGCCAGGCATGAAGCTGCTGATCTCGGAGAAGTTGCCCTGGCTGATCATCTGGGTGTAGACGCCGAGGCTGGCGTTGTAGTCGTACTGCTGTACAGACTGGATGATCTGGTGCAGGCCCAGGACCACATTCCCAGATAACTGAAACACAGCATGCAGAACAAGTCACGTCATGCTCCCCAGCAAGACAGAACATGGTGGCATATAATGTGTGTATGAACATTAACAAATCTTGTTTTGTTTGTTGTTTTATGCTGCACTCAGCAATATTATGGCTATATCACATCAGCCTAATGAACAAATCTGTGATTAATATTACGAGCAATGGCCCATGAATTTTGGGCATCATGGCACACAATCCACCTAATGACCGACAACCTGATTCAGTGTTGGTGCCTCCTAGAACTAGCATTACAGTGTTTGAGAGCTATCATGAAGTATTTTTAACATTTAACTGCAATACAGAGTACTACATACAACATTGCTGAGAACACTGTGATGCTCATCAGAAAAACAATATTGACATGGTATATAGTGAGCTTAGCCATGCCTAAAACTGAGACAGGAACATTATGGAGAAACCTTCTGCAAGCAATGTAGCATTACAACATTATCATATCCCTCTATGAAAACTAAGTCCTTTACTGATGATATCTACATCACCAGTACCTGTGCACATTCAGAGACAGCAGGACAGGAAAAGTCATGACTCACCGTTCCGTCCCGGAGACGGTCGTACAACAGTTCCAACTTCCTGGATACATCCTCTAGTTTCCTCTTCATTTGCTGCAAACATATTTATTTACATGATGAACTTGTTTTTTGTTAATTGTCTAACCCCTACTCCGCAATAGTCACACTATATAACAGCAGCCTGTGAATAATCTTGTCTGGGTCAAACAAATCAGTGAGTGATAGTATGAGCAATCTGAAAATGTCAACATGTCTTGTAACCTATTGTCATGCAGCGTTACCTCTTGTAAGCACAACGTCTCTGTGGTGAGAACACAAACCGCACTGGAGGGGGCCCTGACACTGTAAGACTGATGTGATAGTGGAGTTACAACTTACTGCACTGGAGGCGGCCCTGACAATGTAAGACTGATGTGATAGTGGAGTTACAACTTACTGCACTGGAGGCGGCCCTGACAATGTAAGACTGATGTGATGGTGGAGTTACAACTTACTGCACTGGAGGCGGCCCTGACAATGTAAGACTGATATGATGGTGGAGTTACAACTTACTGCACTGGGGGAGGCCCTGACAATGTAAGACTGATATGATGGTGGAGTTACAACTTACTGCACTGGAGGCAGCCCTGACACTGTAAGACTGATGTGATGGTGGAGTTACAACTTACTGCACTGGAGGCGGCCCTGACACTGTAAGACTGATATGATGGTGGAGTTACAACTTACTGCACAGCCTTGACAATGTAAGACTGATGTGATGGTGGAGTTACAACTTACTGCACTGGAGGCGGCCCTGACAATGTAAGACTGATGTGATGGTGGAGTTACAACTTACTGCACTGGGGGAGGCCCTGACAATGTAAGACTGATATGATGGTGGAGTTACAACTTACTGCACTGGAGGCGGCCCTGACACTGTAAGACTGATGTGATGGTGGAGTTACAACTTACTGCACTGGAGGCGGCCCTGACAATGTAAGACTGATATGATGGTGGAGTTACAACTTACTGCACAGCCCTGACAATGTAAGACTGATATGATGGTGGAGTTACAACTTACTGCACTGGAGGAGGCCCTGACAATGTAAGACTGATGTGATGGTGGAGTTACAACTTACTGCACTGGAGGCGGCCCTGACACTGTAAGACTGATATGATGGTGGAGTTACAACTTACTGCACAGCCCTGACAATGTAAGACTGATATGATGGTGGAGTTACAACTTACTGCACTGGAGGCGGCCCTGACAATGTAAGACTGATGTGATGGTGGAGTTACAACTTACTGCACTGGAGGTGGCCCTGACAATGTAAGACTGATGTGTTAGTAGAGTTACAACTTACTGCACTGGAGGCGGCCCTGACACTGTAAGACTGATGTGATAGTGGAGTTACAACTTACTGCACTGGAGGCGGCCCTGACAATGTAAGGCTGATGTGATGGTGGAGTTACAACTTACTGCACTGGAGGCGGCCCTGACAATGTAAGACTGATATGATGGTGGAGTTACAACTTACTGCACTGGAGGCGGCCCTGACAATGTAAGACTGATGTGATGGTGGAGTTACAACTTACTGCACTGGAGGCGGCCCTGACAATGTAAGACTGATATGATGGTGGAGTTACAACTTACTGCACTGGAGGCGGCCCTGACAATGTAAGACTGATGTGATGGTGGAGTTACAACTTACTGCACTGGAGGCGGCCCTGACAATGTAAGACTGATGTGATGGTGGAGTTACAACTTACTGCACTGGGGGCGGCCCTGACAATGTAAGACTGATGTGATAGTGGAGTTACAACTTACTGCACTGGAGGCGGCCCTGACAATGTAAGACTGATGTGATGGTGGAGTTACAACTTACTGCACTGGGGGCGGCCCTGACAATGTAAGACTGATGTGATGTTGGAGTTACAACTTACTGCACTGGGGGCGGCCCTGACAATGTAAGACTGATGTGATGGTGGAGTTTTACAACTTACTGCACTGGGGGAGGCCCTGACAATGTAAGACTGATGTGATGGTGGAGTTACAACTTACTGCACTGGAGGCGGCCCTGACAATGTAAGACTGATGTGATGGTGGAGTTACAACTTACTGCACTGGGGGCGGCCCTGACAATGTAAGACTGATGTGATGGTGGAGTTACAACTTACTGCACTGGAGGCGGCCCTGACACTGTAAGACTGATGTGATGGTGGAGTTACAACTTACTGCACTGGAAACGGCCCTGACAATGTAAGACTGATATGATGGTGGAGTTACAACTTACTGCACAGCCTTGACAATGTAAGACTGATGTGATGGTGGAGTTACAACTTACTGCACTGGGGGCGGCCCTGACAATGTAAGACTGATGTGATGGTGGAGTTACAACTTACTGCACTGGAGGCGGCCCTGACACTGTAAGACTGATGTGATGGTGGAGTTACAACTTACTGCACTGGAAACGGCCCTGACAATGTAAGACTGATATGATGGTGGAGTTACAACTTACTGCACAGCCTTGACAATGTAAGACTGATGTGATGGTGGAGTTACAACTTACTGCACTGGGGGCGGCCCTGACAATGTAAGACTGATGTGATGGTGGAGTTACAACTTACTGCACTGGGGGCGGCCCTGACAATGTAAGACTGATGTGATGGTGGAGTTACAACTTACTGCACTGGAGGCGGCCCTGACAATGTAAGACTGATGTGATGTTGGAGTTACAACTTACTGCACTGGAGGCGGCCCTGACAATGTAAGACTGATGTGATGGTGGAGTTACAACTTACTGCACTGGGGGCGGCCCTGACAATGTAAGACTGATGTGATGGTGGAGTTAAAACTTACTGCACTGGCGGCGGCCCTGACAATGTAAGACTGATGTGATGGTGGAGTTACAACTTACTGCACGGCCTTGACAATGTAAGACTGATGTGATGGTGGAGTTACAACTTACTGCACGGCCTTGACAATGTAAGACTGATGTGATGATGGAGTTACAACTTACTGCACTGGGGGCGGCCCTGACAATGTAAGACTGATGTGATGATGGAGTTACAACTTACTGCACTGGGGGCGGCCCTGACAATGTAAGACTGATGTGATGATGGAGTTACAACTTACTGCACTGGGGGCGGCCCTGACAATGTAAGACTGATGTGATGGTGGAGTTACAACTTACTGCACTGGGGGCGGCCCTGACAATGTAAGACTGATGTGATGGTGGAGTTACAACTTACTGCACTGGAGGCGGCCTGGCTGCAGTTGCTGACAAGCAGGTTGAAGATCTCCTGAAGGATCTTGTGCTCGTCCGGGACGGGGCCCTTCTGGACTGGCTTCACCACCTCCGGGGCAGGCTTCTGAGGCTGGACATACACAACAGGGTGACTATGGTAACAGTATCAACTCAACTCTGTCAAGAGGTATGCTACGTCAGTTACTGGATTAAGCTGGTGTTCATGCTTGGAGGTCATACATCAGACTTGTTAGTGGCCTTAGAAGAAACTGTTAATTGTTGAGTATTGTACAAGTATTCATCAGGCACATTCATACTGTACTGTATACACATAAGGCATTATGTCAGCAGTGGATACCAGGGTTAACATTATGAAGTCTATAAAGGTGCCAATTTCAAGTGGAGACAATACATTACAGCAAACAGCATGAAAGGTAAATATTATCTTGATTTCTTGTTTGGAGAACCGTAAACACAAAGATTCAAACATCAATTCTTTTGTTGTTTATTTGGTTTTGTTACACAACACTCAGCAATATTCCAGCTATATGATGACAGCCTGTAATCAAGTCTGGACCAGACAATCCAGTGATTGACATCATATGCAACATCCCAAGTCACTGGGATTCCTACATTCAACAGTCACCAAGCCGGACAAAACGATGCAAATTAGTCGTCTTGTATGACAAACATTGATTGCTGGGGACCTATTCTAACCCATAATCACCTATTGGAACCCACAATCCTCATGGGCTTGAGTGAGTGAATAAATCAACGGATCAGGTTTACACCTGTATCACACAGATCAGATCAATAATGCAAGCAATGATCCACTGTCCACAAAAAGCAATGAGAAGGTGGTGAAGTGAAATTGGGCTAGTGTTCACAAATCTCAAATCAACCAGATGAGCTTTGGGAGTTCTTCCCTCATGGTCATCCATCCAGGTTCTATCCAGTTCTATCCAGTTCTATCCACCATTATGAGGTGAGTTGAAATGGGGTTTATTGTTGTTTGAGATTATTGCACTCATATAGCCATGTGTGCATGTATTTGTTGTTTTACCCCCAGTCAGCAATATTCCAGCTATATCACAACAACCTGTCAATTATCAGCCTACACGCCAAGGGTACAATGACACACAATCAAACAAGTCACCGAGGCTATCCAAATCAGTCCACAAAGTCGCCTCTTACGACAAGCGACCTGTGAAGATCAGGGTAGAGAATAAGTCTTCAGAAACCCATGCTGGCCATAAGAGCTGACTATGCTTCTCGTAATAGGCGACTATGCTTCTCGTAAGAGGAGACTTTAGGGATCGGATTGTCAGGCTTGCTGACTTGGTTGATGCATATCATTTTACCTCAACTGCATGGATCGGTGCTCATGATGTCAGTCACTGGACTGCCTGGCCCAGAATCAATTATTTACAGATCGCCATCACATAGCTGGAATATTGCTGAGTGTGGTGTTAAATAACAAACAATCAATCTTACGACAAGCAATAGAGTTTTGGGGACCTACTGTACCCCTGGTCCCCTTTGGAGACAGAACTAGTTATGCTGGTTCTATGGAGTTCGCCCCCTGCGCAAGGTGGGTGTGTCTCACCTTGGGCTTCTGGGGGGCCTGGAAAGCGGGCATGGTGGGAGGTGTCATGGCAGTATATTGTTGCTAAAGGCGGCAAGCGTGGGAGAAAACAGGATGAGTTAACAACATAAATAGGGAGAACTACTGCATGCATACTGTCAAGTCCACCAGACCTCCCTGATGTAGGTGATGCTTTCCTGACTTGCTGGAGTGGAGATCATGTCTGGGTAGGATTTAACCAATTCAATCGCCCCTTACCACAAGCATGGTTTGATGCGGACTATTTCTATTAATGAATCCCTTCAGGGTGTAGTCAGCAGTCTTTTTGTAACCACTAGGCAGTAACCATGGCAACAATAATGTTCTAAAAGACTTAAAAATCAATTTATGTCCAAAACAACCTGTCCTCAACCTGTCCTCAACCTGTTCTGTCCCCAGAATTGAAATGGTAATTACTTCCACACCATGCAATGCTATTAGTGAGAGACTATGGTTTTACACCAACTTTTAGCAATATTCCATCAATATCACAGTGGGGGACACCAGAAATGGGCTTCACACATTGTACCCATGTGGGGAATCGAACCCGGGTCTTTAACCATTAGGCTACCCGACCGCCCCAATGCTATTAGTAGTACAGAGGAGTAGTGACATGCAACATCGGTCCTACCAACTTCAAACACAATGGAAAGATAGTTCTATTTTTTAAGGTACAATAACTCTCTACGCAAGTCATCAGCTAAATATTCTGTTTTAATGCCGTTTTCTTTCATTTTGAAAATAACAAAATAAGATGAACACGTTGAACAAGTGTTAATTTTGCTTGTCTTATTCTGTTACCATGGTTACCAATAATTACAAAGTATGCATACAGAGTTTCCATAGAGAAAACAAACAGAAACTGGTGACCAAAAGCCATGTCAGTTACTTCAAAATACCATTAACAATGCTCAAGCTGTATGATGGAGAGATCTGGAATTGTTATTCATAATGCTCGCATTCATGGTAGCAATATTTAAGAACATGTTAGAAACTGTTAATCTGGGTAAACTCATGCAGAAACATTACAACTGTGAGCTATTAGTAAAATTAGTTAACAGATACACTGTTCAGGCTGATACACTGATACTGCCATTAATGATTATAGTGGTCAGTTAGCTGCTGGTTCTCAACACAAAGAAATACAACATCAGAGTCAATTATACACTGGAAAGTTACGAAACAATTTTAGCATAAAGCACATCTAAGACACTTTAAGAACAGCCTTACAATAGAGTACACAATACCAATCTTCAGAGATCAGAAATATCATTGAAGTTACGTCACAAAGCTAAACATCTTTATTTTCATCCGACATGTCAGGAATGAGTGGATGGTGTGGTCAACTCACCTCTGGCGGGGGCTGATACTCCTGGGGGTTGTAGAAGTTGTAGTTCATGGGGGCGCCAGGTGGGGGCTGCTCGTTGCCGGCGGGGCCGCCGTACAGTGGGGAGGTGATAGCAGACTGAGGGTCATATTGGGCAATAGGCTGTCAACATCAAACAGGGGGATACTTTACAGAACATTGTTAATCCTTTAAATGTTTTTGAATCAACAACCTTAAATTTGCCAGGCCAACATTGAGAGCAGAGCCTTGCAAATGAAGCATTCTTACCACAACAACATTTGCATCTGTTAACGGATGAGAGTTAAGGTAATCATACTAACAAGATGGCTTTGGGAGAAGAGGCCCTAGTTTCCTGTAGCCATGCCCTGTTTAAACTATGCCCTGTTTAAACCATGCCCTGATTAAACCATGTCATGTTTAAACCATGCCCTGTTTAAACCATGCCCTGACTAAACCATGCCCTGATTAAACCATGCCCTGTTTACATAGAGAGAAAGGGGACCAAGGAAGTTTTTGATAACCTTTTGTATTTTACATGTCAATAAACATTACGTGTTTTCAGATTGGGGGGAATTATTGAACAACTGATGCGAAGAAATTTGAACTTCCATTTACTCAATTTCTTCTTTCCCACAATCCGTGAGTGTGCAACGTGGTGCAGACACTCACCCCACTTGTTGCACAGGACTCACAGGGTACCTACCTGCTTCTTGGAGGTGATCAGCGGGGGGTCATTCCACGCCGTGTCAGACTTGACATCCTGGTAGGAGGGCATCTTGGGGGTTGACTGGGGGGCAGGGTTGGGGGGTGGGGCAAAGGGAGCACCTGCAAACAGAAGGCAAACAACACTGAAGAAACTGACAAATTGCACAAATCTGTCTAGCCTTAAACATGTTAAACGAATATGATTATATATACTACTCAAAATAAGTTAAGGATCACCTGATTCTTTCATATTGGTAATGTTAATCTCTCATGCCATGACAGATTAACATTACCAATATGAAAGAATCGGGTGATCCTTAACTTCTTTTGAGTAGTATATATATATATATATATATATATGTATATATATATATATATATATATATATATATATATATATATATATATATATATATATATATATATATATATATATATAAGAGCAGCAACACACACATGGTGAGAAATTACAGAAACAAATGTCAAATTAACGTCTGTTCTGTAGAGAGTTAAAAACGTATGTATCAGTTGCATACCAGGGGTTGATGTGGGATTGTAGAAGCTGGTTGGTTGCATGGAGTTGGGTTGAGAGGCAGCACCTCCAAACTGGTTCCTGGGGCAAAGAAAAGGATAACATTAGACAATAATACACACTGAGCATCTGTCAGACTAGGACCACTCAAAACAACTCTTGGTACATCCACGTAGTACATTCTTACACATTTTATGTCAAGGAAATATTGCAGACTCAGTGGGCAAAGGCTACATATGTAGAACACTTTACTTTAGCATGTTTAGAAAAGCTGGAGTGACATGCCACAGTTTCCAATGTATCTTCAACTTATAAACCTCCAGTGATGTATCTTCAACTTATAAACCTCCAGTGATGTATCTTCAACTTATAAACCTCCAGTGATGTATCTTCAACTTATAAACCTCCAGTGACGTCATCCTATTGTTCTCCACTTGGGTTAAATCTCACAAACAGGGACGTTACATTATCCCTGGGATTTTATATAATTTCCCAGGGATTTTATTAATCCAACTTCTGTTTATATTTTTGAAACATATGAATGTTTCTTGCTAGAAATTTATTTTGCATTTGAACAGAAGGTAATGAAATGTGAAATGAAATTACAAAGTTTTTTCTATATATTCCTGTGGATCAAACACACAGCCTTCGTATCTGTAGCAAAGTGAGTGTACTACTAGGCTACTACTAGGCTACAGAGGCACTGATCACAGTCAGAGTACTAGCGGATACTGTGATGACAGAATCATCTCTTTCAAGAGGAACTAGCTTGGCATTGTTATTAACTTCCCCTCAACATGCTCAATGAGGTGGGGTGAAATGGGGTGTAACGTCGCGTCCACGATTATTGCACTTGTATAGCGATTTGCATGTACGTGTGTGTGTTTGTGTGGCTGCTTGTCCTAGTCCGGACTGATGCCGATTTATAGTGCTAGCACACTGAGATACCATGCCGCAGTTTAACATGGATACCCCACTCAGACACAGTATACTGACTCCGAGCCGACCAGTCCTTGTTTTAGCCCCTTAATGCCGAGCGCCAGACAGGGTAACAACAAGTACCATCTTTTAACGTCTTTTGGTATGATGCGGCCGGGGATCGAACCCCGGACCTTCCGCTCTCCAGGCAGACGCTCTACCACTAGACCACGGAGATGGTCACATGCTCAATGAAAAAGGAGTACTTGTGTTTCAGTGAATCAATTATTTAACATCATACAGATCACACTTACGGCTGACTGAATGCTGGCTGGTTGAACTGCTGTGCCTGTGAGAAGTTAGGCTGCATGTAGTTGGTTTGTTGGTAGCTGTCTATGCCATAGGCTCCGGCCGACGATGGGTAAGCAGGGTACTTATGGGACAAGGGACCTGGAATAAAGAAAGTCCAACTAAAATACTGCTCATCACTTAATATGTTATTGTTTATCATGTCATTTTTAAAACAATCAAAAGTCACTCTGATTTACTTTCAATCAATGAAGTAACTTCAGAAAATGTGTATGATCACAATGCTAGAGAAAAGATCTTGATCACATCTTTTTTCCATCTGACTACAGTAGTGAGTGAGTGAGTGTGTTGGGTTTAACACCGTTTTTAACATTATTCCAGTTATATCACGGCGTGTCAGCTTAATGTGGGAGGAAAGCCCGAAGTGATGCAGGTCTCAGACGTTTACCACTTCGGTGAAACCCACGAGCACGGGTATGGTGCTGACAAACCTAGAAACATAATTGGGGCAAACCGGGATTCTGGCATGTCCAAGGGACGCAACTCTGCACAGCGAATCGCGGTACTTTAGACGACTGGGCCACCTGTATGTATCATGTGTATTATGTGCAGCCATGTTGGTTACAAAAAAGCCCACACATTGGGATCTCATATCGAAACTTCGTGGAAAAAACACCCATCAATAGTTTGCAAGTAAGTGTCAGTCAGCATCGCACAAATATTGCAGCTGTATGTCTCAAAATAGAAGGATGTAAGTCTTATATCCAACATCAACTATCAACTTCTCTGTCACATCATGTTAATCTCATCACACATCTCAATCACGACAAACTTAAAATGAATATTTCAAGTCGTACCTTTAGATGCTGGAGCTGCCGCAGCGCTGACTGCAGGCTGAGGTGTGTATGTCGTCTGTGTCGACACGGGGCCGTTGACGGACGCGTACTGTCCTTGGTTCTGGTAGTAGTTGCTGCTGGGGGTGGTCGTTGTCTGGAAGTTGCTGCGGGCCTGGGCCTGGTACGAGGAGGACTGACGCTGTCCACCACGCTGCTGCTGCTGGCTGGCCGGTTGAGCAACCTGGGGCTGTCGGCTGCCCTCGGGGAGGATGTTCACCTTGGAGAAGGGGAACGATGGTATCTGGATGCCGGGGATGTTCTGTCCAAATGCTCTGAAAAGCCTCTCCTGGAGGATTTGGAGGGAAGGCTGGAACAGGAAACATGTTGCTTTACTAAAGTGAGTGAGTGAGTGAGTGAGTGAGTTTGGCTTTACGACGCTTTTAGCAATATTCCAGCAATATCACGGCTGGGGACACCAGAAATGGGCTTCACACATTGTACCCATGTCGGGAATCGAACCCAGGTCTTCGGCGTGAACGCTTTAACCACTAGGCTACCCGACCGCCCCGCTTTACTAAAGCCTATTAGCATGATATGAAATCTGTATCATCTATACTACTCAAAAGCAGATTAGAACACTTGATTCTTTCCAATCACTATAGTTAATCTGTCATGGTTGTATAGTAATATCAGGTGTTCTTAACTTCTTTTGAGTAGTATCATATTTCTGGAGCAAGTAGTAGGTCCATACATACATACATATCAGTGCTCTGATAACATTTTGGTCACATTCTTTTTTTGCAGTATTTTGCCCTTATCGTTAAATATCTTAAATGTATCAAAGCCTTACAACATTACAAAATTCTATGACTCTGCTTCAGCATGAAGTTACAAATCTCAATGACCTATCCCTGAAAATGGCGGTCAGTTCGAAGGTGAAGATGAATATGCCAGGTTTGGAGGACAGACATTGACTCACCTCATTAGCATTGCGGAGGTAGCCTATGGCAGTGAAGATACTGCCCTGGGCCGCCAGCATCTCGGAGTACTGACTCAGCCTGTCTGCTAGAGGCCCGCTTGGGATCTCCGGCGCCTTGCCTCGAGACATCTCTACTGCTTTCCTGAGCACCATGATCTTCTCCACCAGGTCCTGAAACACAAGCAGGTCATTCTTCAGCCACAGGTATTTTTTCCACAGACAGCAATTTTCCATCTATATCATGGTTGCTTGTCTACATAACAGTCTATGTTATCAAGTGCTGTGGAATACGCCTTACAGTGATGTCATAACATGACGTCACCAGTTTCTGCATACGCCACTGTAACGCAGTCTGAGTAAACTAAATGAACGGCAAGACGTGTTTTCACTGAGTAGCTGAAAAAGGATGCTCAAAACATAACAATCACCCTGGTCAATCTCATTCTCATCTCCTTGGGGAGTATACAAACTAAGCCGCCCATGAGTCGCTAGAAGGTCACATTGCCATCTTATCCTACAAGGTGAACAGAGGCATATTTCGAACAAAATCTCTTTGCCTAAGGAGACACCACATGTAACATGTGCTTCAGTATGGAGGACTGAAGACGAAGAAACTCAGAAGTCAAGCTGAACAGTCACCCATCCACCTCTCCCTGACCAGTGTTTTTTACCATCGCCTGATTTCTGGCCTGTGCACTGTACACAGGACCATCATGATCACACATAATCTACCAGTTCCCATGGAGTAACCACTTCTATTAGCTAGCTTGTAGGACTAGCATAGGTGCTAAGGACCCGTCCTGCCCCATAATCCCCACATGGGCTGACAGAACAAGGGAAGCAACATACCTGTAGTGCTAGCGGAGCGTTGTTGTTTTCTGTGTTGCGCACCCAGTTATCCACCAGCCTCTCCACATTCCCAGAACACACATAGCACAGGCTGGCGTACAGAGACAGCTCTCCCTCCCTCTCCGACTCCAGTCGCGTGGCCAGGGAATCTGAAAAATACCCACATCATGAAAATGAATAAGCTGACAGAAACCAGAGCAAAAACAGTGCATGATAAATAGATCTGTGAAAAGAGCTGTAACTGCAAACTGCCATGTGTTTGGTAGCCTAATGACTATAACAGCAATCGTGAAGGCCCTATGGTCCCAGAATCTCCACAGGGGATCGGCTGAGACAGCCGGAGGTGTGGGACACATGTTCTTGTGCGGAAACATTTGGGCACAGACTGCTGTCTTGAGATGAGTCGGACTTGATGAATGTCATCCATGCATGTACTACTTTATTTGGGGGGACAATTTGTGAAACTTATTGACAGGTACACTTTTTGATGATTGATCTGGTACATTTCAATGTATCAAAGACTGCTTTACATTCATGTAGACTTTGGATATCCAGCTATTTTTGTTTGTTTGTTTGTTGTTTAACGCCGCACTCAGCAATATTCCAGCTATATGACGGCGGTCTGTAAAATAATCGAGTCTGGACCAGACAATCCAGTGATTGACATTATGAGCATCGATCCACGCAACTGGGATCGATGACATGTATCAACCAAGTCAGCGAGCCTGACCACCTGATCCTGTCAGTCGCCTTTTAAGACAAGCATAGTCGCCTTTTATGGCAACTATGGGTTGCTGAAGACCTATACTACCCCAGAATCTTCAC
Organism: Haliotis cracherodii; assembly: GCF_022045235.1. Taxonomy (NCBI): domain Eukaryota; kingdom Metazoa; phylum Mollusca; class Gastropoda; order Lepetellida; family Haliotidae; genus Haliotis; species Haliotis cracherodii. The sequence continues at coordinate 15,673,423 of NW_027266275.1, forward strand.
CGGTCGATATCCAGCTATTGCCACACACTCTTTGAGTGAGTTAGTTTAAACACAGCTTTGAATAGCGTTTCAGTTATTTTATGCCAAGAACGCTTAAAAGGGGAGGCAATCCATAAGTGATAAAGGTCTTAGACTTTTACCAAGTCAGTAAATGCTTGATTGTGATTCAGTACTTACATGACCTGACTTAAAAAAAACTTTAAATCTCTGAACAAGAATCAAACAGTCTTTTTTTAGTTTTGAGAATCAATGAGGACACAATAGAAAAAAAATCCATTTCAAGCAACCAACTCAACCCTGCAAAATATCTTTTGAATTAGGAATACCCACCATGGGAGCATTTTAGTCTGGTGGTGGCTATGCTCCAAACCCATCTCTGTCAATCATGGCTTGAGGGTGACTCCTAAACACACATCCATGACTTACCACACAGGGCAGCAAACTCTTCAGCGGAGGAGTAGGTGAGGATGATTGCTAGGGCTTCCTTCCAGTTGTCTAGGTCACAGGTCTCCACTATATGTGCCCAGTCGTGAGTAACGATTGAGGAAACAAGCTGCAAAACAACACATCCATACAGACAACAGGCAGATTCAATTATCAGTAGATCACAATAGGGGGTATTTTGTTTTGAGGTGAAACTACAGGAAAATACACCAATGAAATGAAAATAAAAGATTTATGTGGCAAAAACATTTCCGAAGAAATCAAGCATGTAATAAATCTCATCTTCTCACACTAAATGATGTTTTGACAAATATCTAGAAACAAAATTCATAGACGATACTTCTGAAATCTGGTCAAATAACGAAACAACTAAAAAAACTTCACTTACCCTTCCTAGGTTACTCTTATTTTTCTGAAAGTATTTTTTCTGAGTTCGACTGAGGAGCTCAGGTCCCCCGGCAATGGCGAGTAGAATTGCCTCGGCCATCTTGTTCTCACTGAGACACATCTCGACAGCTGCTTCAAAGTTGCCTGTCAGCAGCGCCTGAGTCATTAGACCATCCGCATCTAAACACAACAGCAGAAACATAACAGTCATCTACATCCCACTCCATCCTTGTATATACTTAAAATACATCATGGAGAATTAGAAACAAGGGACATAACTCTGTTAAATATTCGTTCTCCGTTTTCAAACTTGATACCATGTTCATCATGTTCACTGATGTATTCAATATGTCATCGCTAGTGGTTTCAGAGGCAATCACTTCTGTACAACTTTGTTGAGTTGAGATGTATTTAGAAGTTTGAGTACAATAAAATAGAAGCTGTCCATCCATATATCTTATCCTTACTCACTACTGTGCACAAAGATCAAACAAGAATCATCAAGTTACCTCTTCCCTCCTCATTAACACAGTGTTTCCACATTGGCAGTATCTAAAAACTAGCACTGAATGAGTTTGGTCTAAAGTCACCATAAATACATTCTATTCAATCCAGCAATTTGATTGGCAAAGGAGGCAAATTTGTTCCTAACTCGATGAATTGAAACAATGTAGCCTACAGCGGTGTCTTAGTAGGACAGCAAACGGCACATTACCATTACTACTGGGGATGGCTAGAGGTGTCTGCAGCCCCGGTTCACGCTGCTGTGTGGCGATCTCATCAAACATCGCAGAGCCATCAGACAACTCATCTCGACTTCCAGGGGTCTGAAAATTGTCCATATCCAACATCAAATACAAGATTTGTATATCACAAAACACCATAAGCAGCTTACAGTAGTGTGTACACAAAGAAAATAGTTTAATAAAAAGGCACATGCTAACCAAACTGCCCTCGTGCAAGTCCCTAAACATCTGCTTAATTTGATCAGAAGCATTATACGCACAGCACTTCAAGAATGAAAAAAAATAATAAAACGATAAAATATGATTTTTCTCAAAACAATATAAATAAGGCCATTATAAATAATTAGATTCCACATCTCGATAGGATGAGATGGCAATGTGGTTGTTAACCTTCGAGTGCCTAAGAGGCAGCTTGGGTTGTATACTCCTCAGGGAGCTGAGAATGGTTTTTCAGTGCACTCTGATCCAGGGACCGGGGTAAAAATAGAGCTTTGAGCATGCCCCTGTGTGATGGGGAAATATGCGCAATATAAATAGCATATTATTATTATATTATAATCATCTGTAAAAAAACCAAAATATGCCTGAAATAAGTATTGAAAATAAAAGGGCTAACGAAAAACTAATAAATTTATAGTGGCCTCTTTAATTCACGTAATTTATGATAACAAAAGCAGGAAATGCAGGTAGATCTGACATGACGAGGTGGAGACACTCAGCGGAGGAAGCACGAGTACATGCAAGGTATATAGCAATGAGCATGAGATTGTTACTCAATACAATTCCACTAAAACCAAGACATTTTGACATGTGTTTCCACATGTAGAGAAGTAATGTGTGACGACATGTCCTACCTTTGACCCCACACTAGGAGATGCCTGTCCACTAGCCATTGGCCCAGGTACTGTAAGAGAATCCTGGAGAAGACAGGAACCCAGTCTAATCATTAATCAGTACTGAATCAAGCAGTATCTAACACAGGAACCCAGTTTAATTAATAAGAGGTTGCTTGTTGTTTTACATCGCACTCAGCAATATTCCAGCCATGCAGTGGTGGCCAGAAAATAATTGAGTCTTGATTTGACTTAAAAGTGATTGATATCATGAGCAAAGATCCGCACCATCAGGGTACAATGTCATATAATCAACGAAGTCACGGAGTCTGACCATGTGATCCACTGAGACACCTCTTACAACCAGCGTAGGTTTCTGTGGACCTATTCTCATCCGGAATCCACGAAGGGCCAGTAATCAGCACCAAATCAAGTAGTACCAACTAGGGCTGTTTCGATTCACTCGCATATTCGGTGAATCGAACCGTATCCATTCATGAATTGAATTCGTTATTCGTTGCCATTAGAATCGAATATTTATGAATATGCAAGTATGTGCATTTGCATACTCTGTACCTAAAAATTCCATAAGAACATATTATATGCATAGATTTTTTCAAAGACAATACTCTTATAATATTTAATTTAACAGTATTGGGGTCACTGGTCATTGTCACATTTGAGCAGATACTAGAACTAGTACCTGGATAAGTGCAGTATATAAATGTATAATATATTTATAATTAACAAACCATGTCAAAAAATTTATATTTATGTTTCACTGAATATAACCAATACTACATCAACTGCTGACTTTTTGTATTCGTGAATTAATATTCGTATTCGTTATCCTATATTCGTAATACGAATCATATTTACCTCAAAGTGTATTCATTGCAGCCCTAGTACCAACACAGTGACTAACCAACACAGTGACTAACAAACACAGTCACAGCGATTGTAGGTATACCACTTTGCAGCGTTAGAAAATAACAGTTTTGGTCCACTAGTCCTTATAATGATAACATATATAAAAACCCTTAAAAAGGGCAATTTTCTACTAGTCCTTATGATACCTTTACCATTGGCAGTTTGGCAAAGACTATAGGACTAGTGCCAATTTCTAACCCTGCTTTGCAAAATTCAATTCTGATAATCAAAATTCTATATATGATGAAATGATAATGGGATGAATTTGCACAGCAAAATATATTGGGAAGGGCAAAGAATCAACAAATTTATCAAATGCTTCTTCTGTTTGACTGAATAAACATGAACAGACTAGTATTGCATCTACCCAGAAATATTATTTATCATGTTTATAGCAAAGGCCAATGAATGTCTTCAGTTTGGAGGATGTACTTGTTCTTCAGAGGAAACATTTGCAAATATATAAATCATAACTGGTACATGCTGCAAAGCTATTCAATTACATGTGCTGCCAACTTAATCATATAAGACAGAAATCATTATACATTCAAAATGGCATAAATCTACAAAAAACAGAAACTGCATTCAAGCAAGGTGTAAGAAGATATACTCTACTTTTCATAGGGATATTTTGTATCTTTCATGATACACAAAATTGATTCTCATAATATGTTAAGTGTATATATAAACAGAATGACATTTCTGATTATCCCTATCAAAGGTTGAGTTGTATAGCATATTCAGGAAAGGAATAATTTGAAGAATAAACATACATAAAGCTATAAATAAGCAGATTTGAAGCAACCATCTTGCTAATGTTTACATGTTTATTTCACGACGTTATATCCAAATTTTCAAGGATCTCATTTCGGTGTCAACATGCTTCATGAGCAAGTCCCAAACTGCCCCAAAATGCCACGTTATTTCAGTTACATCACTGAGTGACAGCTTGATGTGAGTGGAAAACCCACTTTGGCAAGAGATGCAATTCTGAACAACAACTTGCAGCACCTAAGACGATCAGACCCTACATAAACATGACAGTCCCTATACTTAACTTAATCAGGCAAACATTAAGGTATGGGACATGCCAGCTGTCACATGAATCATTAACGGGACATGCCAACTGTGACATGAATCATTCAGTCACGGGACATGCCAGCTGTCACATCAATCATTCAGTTACGAGACATGCCAGCTGTCACATCAATCATTCAGTTACGGGACATGCTAGCTGTCACATCAATCATTCAGTTACGGGACATGCCAGCTGTCACATCAATCATTCAGTTACGGGACATGCCAGCTGTCACATCAATCATTTACAGCACATGCTAGCTGTCACATCAATCATTCAGTTACGAGTCATGCCAGCTGTCACATCAATCATTCAGTTACGGGACATGCCATCTGTCACATCAATCATTCAGTTATGGGACATGCCAGCTGTCACATCAATCATTCAGTTACGAGTCATGCCAGCTGTCACATCAATCATTCAGTTACGGGACATGCCAGCTGTCACATCAATCATTCAGTTATGGGACATGTCAGCTGTCACATCAATCATTCAGTTACGAGTCATGCCAGCTGTCACATCAATCATTCAGTTACGAGTCATGCCAGCTGTCACATCAATCATTCAGTTACGGGACATGCCAGCTGTCACATCAATCATTCAGTTACGGGACATGCCAGCTGTCACATCAATCATTTACAGCACATGCTAGCTGTCACATCAATCATTCAGTTACGGGATATGCCAGCTGTCACATCAATCATTCAGTTATGGGACATGTCAGCTGTCACATCAATCATTTACAGGACATGCTAGCTGTCACATCAATCATTTACAGCACATGCTAGCTGTCACATCAATCATTCAGTTACGGGACATGCCAACTGTCACATCAATCATTCAGTTACGGGACATGCTAGCTGTCACATCAATCATTCAGTTATGGGACATGCCAGCTGTCACATCAATCATTCAGTTATGGGACATGCCAGCTGTCACATCAATCATTTACAGGACATGCCAGCTGTCACATCAATCATTTACAGGACATGCCAGCTGTCACATCAATCATTTACAGGACATGCCAGCTGTCACTTCAATCATTCAAATATCGGACATGCCAACTGCACATCCATTATTTGTTATGAAACATGCCAACTGCACATGAAGAAATTATACCCACAGCGGTTAGAAAAATGAAAGGCTTAGCAAGGTGGGATGATGAAACGTACCCCTGCGTCTAACATGGACATTTTCTGGGCAAGTTCTGAGGCATCTATACCCTGACTCCGTGACAGTGCAGCGTCTGTGCCTGTATGTTCCACAACCTGAAAGTAGATAGACTTGAAGTAGATGCCAAAACGAACTTCCAACTACTCCATTACATATACGATTGTCAGTAGTAACAGCCATGTGCCATGTGCCATGTGCCATGTGGATATATGTTGATCATGATAGGAATAGGATGAATCTGTTTTCTCAACACGCATTATTTTTTTAGAACGTTTGTTTAAGTCGTGGGCAGATTTTAATGGCTGTAGGGCTGATGGTGCGTGACAAGTCAGGCAAGTTAAAGTACAAGCAATTACATCGAAGACAGTAGAAATACACATCACACAGCTTTTCTAAAATGATCTGGAAATGAGGGGAAACCTTGGACAGAGATGGCTTATAAGGTTGACAAACAAAGGCAGTAAATCTTTTCTACACATTATCATTTCATAATTGACTATGACTATGCTTTAAACATGTTTGCTTCCTTACCTTTTTGGCAAGTTCATTTTGATCATATCCTAAAAGTTGCAGGAATCTTGCTCTTGGCTCCTTTTCAAAGTTTACCTGGAATTATAAGACAAATATTAACACAACAGTCCCACATTACATTTGTGAAAAAGCAAAAGTATGTTTCACAACTCATTCAAAACAAAACAAAACAAAACAAAAGCTCATTGGGACAGAGTAAGATGATACAATAACTAAAATTATTTTTCAAAACAATCTCCAGGACATGATAATTGAATATCAGTTTTCCAAAAGTTTCTAAGAAGTTCACAAGAATAGTAGTGAGTGAGTGAGTGAGTTTGATTTTACGCCGCTTTTAGCAATATTCCAACAATATCACGGCGGGGTACACCAGAAATGGGCTTCACACATTGTACCCGTGTAGGGAATCGAACCCAGGTCTTGGATGTGACGAGCGAACGCTTTAACCACCAGGCTACCCAACCGCCCCACATTAAAAATAACAGTACGAAGATGATTTTACACCAGCTTTTAGCATTATTCCAGCCATAGTGTGACTGATGACACCAAGAACAGACTTAACACTTAGTAGCCATGTGCACAACTTCTTTGTCTTGTCAAGCCATTGCATGAACAACTAGATACCAATCCATCCCTCACAAAGCAAGGTGTCCTCCTGTGGAGACGACCCATGAAGATTCCGGGGTAGAATAGTGCCTTGTCCAGAACACCTGGTGTCATAACTTATTGTCACTGATCCATTCATATCGGGGGGTTTACCCGTGATGATCTTGGGTAGAATAGGTCTTGAGCCGACTTGTGTCAATATTACATAGTAAATGTCTTCAGCAACCCATGCTTGCGGTAAAAGGTGACTATGCTTGTCGTAAAATGCAGGTAACGGGATCGGTTGGTCAGGCTCACTGACTTGGTTAATGCATGTCATCGATCCCAAATGCGTGGATTGATGCTCATGATATTGATCACTGGATTGTCTGGTCCAGACTCGATTATTTACAGACCGCCGTCATATAGCTTGAATATTGCTGAGTGCGGCGTTAAACAACAAACCAACCAATCCTGTTGAGACCTACCCTGAGGAAGTTCCACAGATTCTCCTGCATGCCGTCTCCAGCATTGGCAGCCTTCATGGCACAGAACTCGAGAAACTGGTTGTTGTTGAGTGCTGTCTCCAGCTGGCCGGACCGTGTCAGTAGTTCAGTCTCCGTCACAACCTGGCTGATGAACACCTGTTTGGGGACGGGCTGTTGAGGGTTCTGAGGTTTCAGGTGATCAAAGCTGACCAGTTTGCCACCGAACTGAAACAAATAAATTGTACTGAGATAGATTCACAACACACTCACATCACAGTACAAACATCGATAAGACCAGGCCAAATGTTTAAGATGACTCATTGTTAAACTCAGAAAAAATATCAGACCTAAATTAAAGGAAATGTTAACCAACAAAATGAGTAAAACAAAAGTTACAAATAGTCTGTCCTAAACAAAACCTAGAAGATTGGATAGTTTCAGAGACCTGTGTTTTAACGTCTTTGTGTGGGTATTTTGTGTTTAATTTTTTCAAAATATGCTTAGTTTGAAGATTTAACATCAAATTGTACCTGAAAACATTTTTTTACTATTTTTCCTCCTGTCTCTAAATATTAAACACAAAAGTCAGTAAAACAATAATGAAAGCTGGTGTCTGGTATAAAGAAACTTCAAAAGACACACAAAAAACACAAAGCTACATTTCAAGCTGATAATGTGTGTATCATCGCTACTTAAAATCAATTCTCAAACAACGATCATGTTGCTCACAATATAATAGTTCTGTATCAAGATCAGAATCAAATCAAACAATAGGAACAAGCAGCAATAATAAAATGAATCAAGACACATTAACCCCTACACATTATCTCGGAAACAAACACTACTCACGGCAAAGGAAGCACCAACAGGTTTGCGGAGCCACTTGGGGGGCTTCTGTAATGGAACAATTTTCTCCTCTTCCTGGGTCACATGGATGGGGGCCTGGGCGAAAGGCTCCAGTCCACTGAACGACTCTGCTACCTGGAATGAGAACATGGTAATCCTATACCCGTCCTTGTAAAAAGTTCACTTAGCTGTATAATAGAAATCACTTCAACAGTCTCATAAAAATCAATACTGATAATTTCATGAACATCTGGTGTTTTGGGTCCAGCTGAGTAGCCAGGTGTACAGAACCCTGCCGTTTACAGTTATTAAATTGTTCTACAAGCATGTGATGATGTGAAGATGTGAAGGTGTGTCTCAGCGTTGTGCAGTTTCTGTCCCCTGTCGTCAGTCTGCCACATGCAGCAACAACAGAGGGTGACAGCCCACATGCCAGCTGTTCTGGACCCCTGCGATATCATCACAGACAACAGCCTTCACTTTAACATTAAGCCTAGTCCCTTTCGCTGTATCTGTTTATTGAACAATTTGAACCAATAACACAGAGCTAGTCAACTTTTGGTGTAAGAAATCTGATGCAGCCAAATATAAACTAGCAGCAATAATAAAAAAATATAAAAAATAACAAAGTCTATAAATTTGCAACTGTGTCAAAAGTAGTCCTCTCCCAGAGGCAAGAGCATCCACAAGCATATTTGTCAAAGACTAGTTTCAATCCTTGCAATATCAAGACCACTTTTCTATGCTAAATATGATTGGACGATGGCACATATCGATAGTCCAATCAGAGAATCCTTCATAAACTAAACATCCAGGTAAAAAAAACATGGCCGCAGTCACATAGCTTGTCTAATTTGTGCTGAAGTTCTTTTAACAATAAAGTGAAGACAAGTATTTTCTAATTCTTTCCCAGTTGCAAATCAATTCACGCAAGAACTGTGGTTGTAAGTGTTACAATGATGAGAACAATCATTAAACATGACAGGCAGATATTCGTATGAAAGTGATTTAACCCTGCGTGTCTTTCTTGACACAAATGTTTCTTTTCCATCTTTTAAACCCCTCAACGATTGCCTTTGTCAGGGATTAAATATGCGCATGTTCTCGTTATCTCATCGACCAGGTCATCATCTATGGTAGTCACCGTCTTTGGGAAGCCATACACGATATGAACAGCAGATATCACGTTTTCATTACAAGGGGCACAAATCTACACTAGGTGGCGCCACGACTGAGACAAGGAAAGAGGGCTTGATGTACCAAGGGTAAAAACTAGTCTTTGATATAGGCTAGGGGACACACTGGCCTCAGGAAGATGATAAAACAAATATATACTGAAGAGTATCAGAAGAAGTACTTGTTTAATGAAGGCAGCCTGTAAACAATCAAATCTGGACCAGACAATTCAGTAATTGATATTGTGAGCAACAATCCATGTCAGATAAACTATAGTCATATGAAAACATTGGGTGTTTTAAATAGCTTTAAATAGCAAAATGATCCATACAATATTTGTGGTTGTTTATTTGTTTGTTGTTTAACGCCGCATTCACCAATATTCCAGCTATATGACGGCGGTCTGTAAATAATCGTGTCTGAACCAGACAATCCAGTGATTGACACCATGAGCATCGATCCACGCAATTGGGTTACGATGACATCCATCAACCAAGTCAGCGAGCCTGACCACACCGATCCTGTTAGTCTCCTCTTGCGACAAGCATAGTCGCCTTTTACGGCAAGCATGGGTTGCTGAAGACCTATTCTAACCTGGATCTTCACAGGTGTACAATATTTGTGGCACAAATTATTGCCATGCTGCTATTGCGTCAATACTTGGGAGAAATTACAACCCAACACACAGCAGTTCATGTGAAGGACCAGCCCTTACTTTGTTGCTGGGCTGGATGGGGTGCCCGCCCCCCAAGAGGGAGTACACAGTCACATGACCGTCGAAGGAGGAGCTGGAGATGAGGGAGGGATTGCGTGGACACCACTCTACATCAAAACTCCACTGATTCCGCGTCGGCAACTCATACACCACCTGAAACATCAAACCCAATGACACAACCACAACACAACATGTGAGGCAAGTACTAATAAGTAGTTTGGTTTTGCTTTGGTTTGTTGTTCAACGCTGCACTCACCAATATTCCAGCTATATGCTGTCTGAAAATAATCGAGTCTGGACCAGACAATCCAGTGATTAATATCATGAGCATCAATCCATGCAATTGTGATTGATGACATAAATCAACCAAGTCAGCGAGCCTGACCACCCGATTACTAGTAAGTAATACAAGTTGGTATATTGGTAAAAAGGAAATAACTATCAAAACTCAATAAGCAAAGACTTGATCTTCCTATAGTCAAAAGCATGCATTCAAATTTGTATTTATCACGAAAGAGAATTACAGGGTGATAAACTTATGTTTCAGTGTTCATAAATTTAGTTGGATTATCTATAAGTGTAATGATGCTAACAATCACATTAATATTAGTAGAGTAGATATGCCTTAATATTGTGCATGGATTACATGTAGGCTATACATCAAGGCATAGTTAAGAATTCTGTCTACATTGTTAAAGGACATGACCATCTAGATGTTCCCAACATCATAACATCACATCACCTCTCCACCCTGGACATTGGAGTTAGGGTTCCAGCAGAGGATGCGGTTGTCCTTCCCACACGACAGTAGCAGGTCGGGGTCTCGTGGGCACCATGACATGGACAATATCCCTCTGAAAGAAGGAGACAGCATTAGCATTGCCACTAGGCCTGTAGTATTACACTTTGCAGTGTTTGAAATCAAGTTGGGTCATTGAGGTTTAAATCTGTAACTTGATAAAGATCCCTGGAGAGAAGGAGGCAGGGAGAGAGAGGGAGAGGATGAGACCTGGTGGGTATGAGAATATGGTTCACATAATTCTCTTGAGTTATCGAACCCCATGGCTCATGTCTGTTTCAGAGAGTTGACACATCTGAGTGAGTGTTAGTCCAAGCAACAGTCACCAAAACGTTGTCACAAAAGACCATAAACTCAAGTTTAGACTGACAAAAAGAGTGGATGATAGCAGAGGTACATTAAACTGTACATAACAAAACTGTCACTAAAACACAAGGACTAGGGCTGCCAAGAAAGCCCCAAAATTATACCTTTGATGGTTCTCCAGGACTTTGAGAGGCGACGTGGCATATCTGAGATCCCACAGCTGTATGACAGGTGTGTGGTCATCCTCAGATGAGATCATCAGTTGTGTGGCTACATCAGGGTGCCAGGCTACATGTTTGCACTTTATCTGAAACATGAGACACAGCACGAGTCAGTGGAGTCAAGAACTAACCAATATTAAAAATTGAAAAACTTCAAACAAAAATTAATATCTGAACAACATTTTCATTTGAAATGTAATTAACAGGTTTCAATTCAAACTATGGATCACACAAAACAATGGTTGACGCTATGAGCAACATGCAAAGCCATCATGGTATGAAGGCACACAATCTATCCAATGACCAGATCAATTGTAGTTGTGTGCTTAAAGCAATAACAGAGTGCTAGAAACTTATCTTAACAGGGGCCCATGTAAGATAAACTGATGTTTCAAAAACAAGTAGGTTAATCTTCACAAGCTCTGATCTGTACCTCTATCTATAAATATCACACATTATCACGATTATGAGGCCTATCTGAGTGCAAGCTATCCATGTACACATACATATGCTGGACACCCACGTTGTCTCCACTCACCCGAGACATACTGTCACTTATTTTGATGATAGGCTCGTTCTTCCTCAAGTCCCACACAACACATCGCGTCCCGAACGTGGAGCCCAAGATGTGTTGAACCTGTCTGTTCCAGGCCACGCATGCTACTTCCTCTGGAGGCTGAAACATACAGGGTGAATACCCGTGACCAACTTGCTGAGTCAGCAATACCCTAGCTCTACTGCAGCAACCTGCTGTTGATCCAATGTGGTCGATATCATGAACAACAACCCACATGCTCAGGGTAAGATGACATTCAAGCAATGAATGATTTAGCATTTTGTTTAATCTGTTTCCATGTACTTCAATGAAAAAGCAGACACTTTGCACAACAAGAAAAACAAAAAAGATAAAATTAGATAAGCTTATGCACAGGCAATACACAAACCAACCGGGAGGTGACATCTTCGTTGGTCTGGTTAATTTCTATCTCAAAGAACATGAACATTCAATACAGACGACTTACCAGTGATTTCTGTCCAGGTGTCATTGGGTTGTCCGGCTTCGTCATGTCCCAGATGTAGATCTCAGACTCACCTGCTCCTGACGCCAGCAGGTTTTGCTGGAAATAAAATGATAAAACCACTGAAACATGGCAAATTCTGAACCAGAACATCTCTGCTTTGTAATAATACTTCCAAAATCAACCACCCCGCAAGGAAGTCAAAATTTAATATAGCATCAACATCACGCCACATTTAGCAATATTCCAGCAGGGTTCACTCTAGGAATTTTCTGACATGGGCCCTTTGTGAAAATTTCAAATATTCCATACAGCACAATGTTAAAATGCCCCATTGTATTTGAAAATGTGGGCCTTTTTTTCAAAATTAGGGGCTAAAAGCACAAGGCCCCAGCTATATGACAAGGGTCTGTGAATAATTGAGACTGGATCAGACAATCCAGTGATTGATATCATGAGCATTGATCTACACAAACGGAGATGGGATGACATGCATCAACCAAGTCAGCTAGCCTGACCACCCCATCCTGTTCAATACGTCTTCCAACAAGCAAGGCTTGCTGAAGCCAAATTCTAGCCCAGATCGCCACAGAGGCATCCATGATGGTGAAATCCCTCTGTCATGGAATCAAAGGTTTATCTCATCATATATTAGGCATGACACAATATGATGTAATACAGAGAAAATAAACGGTCACATAGTGTTAAAAGCCACACCCACCTGGAAAGGGTTAAAGTCTAGAGCCTTGACAGCACCAGTGTGTTTTGACTGTTCAAACAGCTGACAGTCCTGGTCCCCCTTTAAGAGAGCTGCTGCGTCGAATGCCTGGACGAGACCATTGTCTGTACCAGCTACTATCACTCCTGCCGGTGCTGTTGTGCCATCCATACCATAAGATCCCCATAATACTTTGTGGAATCTGGAAATACAGGGGAAACATTATCATAAAACTACAGCAGACACATCAGGACAAAAACTTATTTTTATAAAAATGTAGGTATAAATGCAGTATTATCTTTGAGCATTAAAAATATTAATGCACATTAATAGCATGTATATTGCACTGTATCCACATACACTAGGGTGTACTTAGTGTGTGTTCCATTTGCTTCCCTGGGAAGTGCACAACTTACCTGAAGGTTTACCGTGATTAGTAATAATGAATAAACATCTTATCTGTATACAACTTTTCAATCTGTTCAACTACATTATTTCTGAGAAATCTGTCCCTTAACTGCTTAACATTCTTAATAACCAAGGTAAAATACAAGCATTCTCAAAGTTAACACCAATCTAGTCTCAGATAACCATGGTGTCAGGACATGTAAAGCAATTTCTCAATGTTGATCAACTACTATTAGTCATGATGTTTGTGACTTAGGTCTAAAATGCATTTCCCACACTATCCCACAACTATCTTTTCACAGTCACACTGTGTCAAGTCAACTTTGGGATACGACAAACAGAAGATGAACTATCAAATCATTTTTTATAATCCAGGTGGTCTACACTACATCAATCATCCCAACTCTGGGATTAGAATTTGATTCACCATGACAGTGTTAGCTCTACTTGACTCTTGTATTCTGAGTTGACTGTACTGATTGCCTAGAGCCTCAAACTTTCTATGAAAAAGTGGACCCCAAGGAAACAGCTAAGTGGTAGACAGGTACCTGCATTCTGACTGCAAGGAAGCCACAAGTGGCATGTCGAGTGTCGCCTCGGCCAGATTCAGACTGTACACTTCCAGTGCTGATGTTGTGCTGCAATAGAGAACATCATGTTACACATACAGTGCCTGACATAACCATCATCACATAGAAAGACATCACTCAGATGACATGTACATTCATCTCCTTTAGTTACATATAGCGGTGTAATGACTATTCAAATTATTGATGTATCAATATTGTCCAAGGCCCAGTTGCAATATATAGATGACAAGTTAAAACACCAATAGTTTACTGTATAGGGTCACTGTTACCACATTCTGTATATACCCTTGATGTGCCTGGCTATTTTTAGTTTGACACGAGGTCGTGATGTTTTCGACCAATCATCAAGCTAAAAGAATTACGAATGTATCCGAGCGGCTTAATATGCGGCACATGATTCGCTGAAGCAAACCTACAGACTATAGCGAACATTAATACATGCAAAACCGAAAATAGATCCTGGTTTGGGTATATGTCGTAAGAAGGGAGAGAATAATGAAACTTGTTTGATTTAGCAAACGGAAGAGTTAATCTAGATGCGTCGCTGTCTTGTTTGGCAATAAATACCTTTACGCAAAGACGTACGGCTTTGATTTACAATAACAGTGGCCATTGGATATGAAATTAATAATGGTCCAGTCACTGCGTCCATGAGACCCACACATGTTACGCAGGTGCGTTCAGACTCATATTTGAGGTCCAAGATGCCAAAACACGCTCTTCAGCCAACACTGTTCTTCTCATCATGATTACAACAACAAAAACTACTTTGTATGTCCAGACCTACCTGAATGTGGCATCCAGTTGTTGGGCTGCTGTTCCTGTTACCATGTAGATTGGATATTGGTCAACTGGTGACCACGACACGTTGGCCGTTCGATCTATTTCTTTTATCCTCATCTTGAGATATCTGTGTGAAGATGAACAAAAAGAGTGAGTTTGTAAGATTTCAAAAGTAACATCACAAAATGCCAGCTTGAAAAATTGAGTATCAAAATTAGGGGTGAAATGATAAAGCAAGGTAACAATACGATACATAGGTGACGATACGATACATATCACAATACACATATTTAAGTCAAGTTGCATGAAAACATCTTGACAATAAATATTTCGGAGCATGGCCTAAAGGAAAAGCTAGCGATATCTGACTGCCAAAATTGCTAGGGGTAATTAAAATGTGGAGTAAGTAATATGCTTCAGCAAATGTATCATCATGTATCGAGACATAAGAAAGTGTATCATGTATCATATCGTTGCATGAAAACTTACAATGCATCGGTGCAACGATGTCTCGTTTCACCCCTATTGAAAATTAGTCCAAAGTGAAAGTATCAACACTGGTCCCAGACACTCTACCACATGCCACAATTCACTATGACAGCTTGTGCTGACAACCAATGGTGGTATTACATAATCACGATAATGGAGTTGAATCTGGCAATCAGTCCCACTATCTGTGGATACTGGCATGGCTAAGAGGTGCTCTCATGTTATAAGAGTGAGTGAGTGAGTTATTATTTAACGTCCCATGGGCAATATTTCAGCCATATCGTGACGAGAAGTTACATTTATGATACATTTATGATACATATCAAGGGTACAGCCACTAACAATCTAAGTTATGAATTTCGCACTACCAATTTTTAAAACAATACATTGAACACATCAAAATTTATGAAAAAGTTCTTTTTCCTTTAAAAAACATAATATTAAACGAGGATTAACATCATTAAAAAGGTCCTTAATTGTTTTTACATTGAAATATTTATCCCTTGTGATGGAAAAATCAACACAGTCAAGCAGGACATGCTTGACTGTGATTCTTTCATCACAAGGGATACAAAACGGAGGATCTTCACCTTTTAGTAAATATTCATGAGTATATCCGCTGTGGCCAATACGACATCGTTGCATAATGACCTCTTCAAATCTGGACTGACAGCCCAAGAAGGTATAATCAATATTTGGTTTAATTTCATGTAATTTATTGATACCTACTTGGGCGTCCCACTTCTGTTGCATAAGATCTCGGATGTAAGATCGAATCATGGGTTTAAAATCAGTGTATGGGATCAGAAGTGGTGTCACAGATTTGTTGAGTGCTGCTTTAGCAGCAGCATCGGCCATTGTGTTACCTTTGATACCAACATGGCTTGGTAACCAAAAAAAGACGATGTCATATTGGCCAGTAGCAAGATAATTAAATAACTCAAGAATATGGATTAAAAGTGGATGTTTTGATGACATATTTTTAATTTCCTGAAGGCATGAAAGAGAATCTGAAAACAGTATGAATTGTTTATGTTTAGATTGATTACTGATATATTTAAGTGCTGTAAAAATGGCGTTTGCTTCTGCAGTGAATATTGAACTGTTATCAGGTAAACGTGAAGAGATTGTTCTGGATCCAATGACAGTGGCACTAGCAACTGCGCCACCATCCTTGGATCCATCTGTAAATATAGATTTATAAGCATGATAAGTGTCATAATTGTTTCTTAGTTGATGGTATTCTTGTTGGTAGATTAATTGTTGAGTATCAGATTTCTTTAATTTTGTTAATGTAAGGTCTACCTCTGGCTGTACCATTTGCCAAGGAGGTGTTGAAAACAGTTGAGTGGGAGCTATATCTTGCAGTTTAATATTGGAAGCAAACATGGCAGACTGGATTCTGATTCCGAGTGGTGGAACAAGAGATGACTTTTTATTGTAAATATCATGGTAAAGAGGATTAAAGACACAATTAAAAGCTGGACTGGACTGATTAGAATATAATTTAGTGACATATTGTTATATAAGAGCTAACGGTATGACCAAAAGGTCATCCTTGCCCTACCTACATAAAGGGTGACAAAAGAAATGACATTGTTAATATTGGTACACTAAGCATAATTACGACAAAGTTTACCATGTTTACAAATTAGTGAAATATCACTATTCCTAACAATAGCACTGTTTACCATGTTTACATGATTTAGGCATTCACTCTACACTCTTAGTCTACACTCTGTATAAATATAGCTCAATGAACACTTGTATGAAATCCTAATATTAAAATCACGATCATAGTTATACATTATGGCTGTCACTACTCAAAATGATCAATCAGCATATGCATGAAAATGTCTGTCATGGGGATAAGATAGATCAAGAATAACTAACACTTTGTCCATGTCAACTTCTTTATTATGAGGAACACAACGTTTCGGAGTATAAACTTACTCCTTTATCAGGTGAATGAAGGAGTAAGTATATGCTCCG
Organism: Haliotis cracherodii; assembly: GCF_022045235.1. Lineage (NCBI taxonomy): Eukaryota > Metazoa > Mollusca > Gastropoda > Lepetellida > Haliotidae > Haliotis > Haliotis cracherodii. The sequence continues at coordinate 15,690,680 of NW_027266275.1, forward strand.
AAACGTTGTGTTTCTCATCCTATAGAAGTTGACATCCATAAATTCTCTTCCTCATGTGCATCACTTCTAAATGCCATTCGAAGACTTAACACTTTATCGATACATATTTCTAAAAACATGAAAAACGCAGTAATTCTAGGAAAACAATATTTGCATATATTTGTTGTAGTATGCAGCAGAACAATAACCCAACATGAAATTATAGCTAACTCTTGGCCTATTTCATTCACTTTCAATGTCGTCCTTGTCGGGCCGAACTCTCACAGCTGGTGTCATGCTTTCCAAAAGGGAATTCTTACCGTTTGTTTCAAAAATGCGGTAAAATCGTAATGGTATTGCCAATTAAAATTCACCGTCGCAATAACACCAACCAAACGCCTAACTTATTATTATATACCGTTCCATTTTGGCTTCATGCAATATTTTGACAGATGATCGCGTCAAGCCACGACGAATGCCGGTCGACTACTTACAGACTTACCCTATGTGCTAAACGAAATACGTTTCTCGTCCCAACGAGCTCTTGTGTTCTTCTAATGTTTGACTATAACTTCTCGTACGTTTAATGCAAGTACAAGATGTAAATAGTAGTTATTTCCCCGTCATATTCCACGTCGTTTCGCTAATCAACGTGGCTCAATATCCCACATCACCAAGTTGTCATTTCCGGTCATGCGCATTGTCACTTCCGCATTTAATAGACTTACTTAGGGTTTTAGTATATTCATTTTTACATTTCTCGTTGTGTATTAATACTATTTGCACTTAAATGTAAATATAAATGTAATTCTGGGATAACAATATATACCCCACGTCGGATGATAGCAAACTACAATATGCATATGTATTGTGTTATTAATAGGAATTAATTTATATAGACATAAGCAAGTCTAATGATTCCAGAAAACGGTACTAGCATACGTGTAAACTGCCATGTTCCATGTGGTCAGATTGAACACGCGTGTTTAGGGTTCCAAACACAAATTGTCATATCATATCGTAACGAATCCTCTGCCTAAACCTTATTTGACAATTCGTGTATAACGAACACCTTGAAGTTTCCATCGACATAGTATTGATCAATACACAATGTACTGCAGGCGTATGCATGGTTTGTTTATATCACAACAACGCCTGGATAATTGCACTTGCTGTCCGCCACCGTGACTAAGTTAGTTGCAAGATGACAGTGAATCTGTCTTTACACAAGCATTCATTTCGACAGCCTGTAAGAATAGACTGACGTAGTCTAGCGCAGATAGTGGAGAGAGTTTCCTACAAATCTCTGTTCATAATGATTACCAGCCCCGCTTCTAACACCAACCAGTCCCGAGTTTGTCGAGCATCGCACAAGCATGGACACCCTCGATTATCCAATGTTACAGAGCTACAACGTAAAATACAGCCCCCCCCCCCCCCCTCCCACCCCCGCCCCACCCCAAAAAAATAATAAATAATAATAATAATAATAATTCAAAACCCAATTACTTTAAATTAACTTGCGTACAGAAACGCAATCATTAAATGTAAAACTCAAATTATAAAAACAGCTCGCGTAAATACCCAATGAAGCTTTTTCAGCATGCGTACAAAGAAGCTAATTTACTTTCCGAGTCAAGCCTATAGATCTACACTTAGAAAAGCTGTATATATTTAAAACATTATTTCATTTTTTTTAAATCTTAAAATGTTTACTATATAGGTGGAAAACCCAAATAGAGTGATGAATAGATGAGTGAAAAAAATGTGGTTGCCCAATGAAAGATCTAATAACCCAATTAAAATAAAAACCCTAGAGTAAAAACTCAATTGCTCGAAAGGTTATCTGGAGCTCTGATTGTATTATCATCTCCATTCTATTTAAGTCCTAACAGAACAGTCGCCGTGATATTGCTGGAATATTGCTAAAAGCGGCGTAAAACCAAATCCACTCACTCACTCACCTAACAGAACAGAAATATAATACACTGGATAAACGAGGATGAAACATGGGATGTATGGCAGTTATATGCACGTTCTTGAATATCCAAGGATATCTGACATGGATTTGACCGCTATCGATTACTAGTATTCTCCATGCATTAGAGGATATGAACACACAAATAGTCACATTCTTATTTTCAATAATAATTTTAAAACTTGTTATGAAGGAGTATTGGTACATATTGTTTGATGTTTTGTCCGCCACACCAGTATAGTTATTTATCATATATACGTATCAATGATAGGAGACAATACAGCCAATGTAAAGACGGTCACATCACAGGGGGTGTAATACCAGACTCGTATTACACCCCTTCCGGGCTGATAAAGCTTCTAGCTGCATTTTTGAATGGGAGATCGATACCAGTACGAGTGGTAAGAAATTGGAGTTACGTCCCTTGGTGCGTCGTCTGCTCGTCTGTTCGGCTTGCTTTCCCGTGACAATGTCTTCCCGACAAGGTGAAAATGTATAGTATTCCCTTGCAAGCGGACACATTTTACAATTTGGTGTTTTGGTATGTGATGAAAAGGTTATCAAATCGCAGTTTTCATGCCATACCACATATCAAGTTACCAACTCTATAGGACCCGTGAAGATCCGGGGTAGAATCGGTCTTCAGCAACCCATGCTTGCTGTAGAAGGCGACTATGCTTGTCGTAAAAAGCGACTAATGGGATCGGGTGGTCAGACTCGCTGACTTGGTTGATGCATGTCATCGAATCCCAATTGCGTGGATCGATGCTCATGATGTCAGTCACTGGATTGTCTGGCCCCGACTCGATTATTTACAGACCGCCGTCATATAGCTTGAATATTGCTGAGTGCGGCGTTAAACAACAAATCAACAAACAAACCCTATAGACCCCCATATCAGCCCTCTGGCCTTCGTCCCTCGTTTTGTTAGTGCTAGCCCACTAAGATACCATGCCGCAGTTTAATTCTTAACATGGTTACGCCACTCAGACACAGTATACTGATTCCGATCCGACCAGTCTCCTGTTTTGTCCTGACCGGCTCCGTGGTCTAATGGCAGAGCGTCCGCCCGGAGAGCGGACGGTCCGGGGTTCGATCCCCAGCCGCGTCATACCAAAAGACGTTAAAAGATGGTACTTGTTGTTACCCTGTCTGGCGCTCGGCATTAGGAGGCAAAAACAAGGACTGGTCGGCTCGGAGTCAGTATACTGTGTCTGAGTGGGGTATTCATGTTAAATTGCGGCATGGTATCTCAGTGTGCTAGCACTATGAATCGGCATCAGTTCGGACTAGTACAAGCAGCCACACACACACACACACACACATATACACGTGCACGCACGTCGCTATATAAGTGTAATAATCTTGGACGCGACGTTAAAAAACATTTCACCTCACCTCACCTGTTTTGTCCTCTTAATACCGACGCAGGATAACAACAATTAGGGCCTAACATTTACAACGTCTTTTGGTATGACGCGATCGGGGATCGAACCACCGACCTTCCGTCCTCGCCATAGAGTGAATCAGGAGGTCTACATCTACAATTGGTACTCCATTACGTAATTCGCACTCAATTTTAAGATATGATTATATATAGTTTGTTTGCTCGTGCATGATATAAGTATTATATCCAACAGTCTGTAGCTCCAGATGTGAAAATAAGAGCATTGCCCCACCTAATTAAAGGGGCGTGGGTGGCCCAGTTGTGAGATGTCTACACTGTAAAATATGTGTTTAGAATGTAAACACATACAAGACATGTTTAGATTTTAAGAACGTGTTTCAATCCTAAACGGAATACACATTGTGTGTTTTATCTAAACACGTTTGAAATGAAACATCCAAAACACCACCTAAACACGACATCCCCATAATCTAAACGTGTTTGAAACTTAAATACCTTTAAACATGTTTAGAATGTAATCACGTTTAAGCATGTTTAAAATAAAAAAACACGTTTAAACATGTTTAGAATAAAAAACACGTTTAAACATGTTTAGAGTAAAAACACGTTTAAACATGTTAAGAATAAAAACACGTTTAATCATGTTTAGAATTAAAACAAGTTTAATCATGTTTAGAAATTAAACATGGTTAATTAAAGTGCATATCATCAGGCAACAAGTCAAATATGGATAAGATGTATAAAATATGTTGTGAAATCAGATTCACGGGCACTTGCATAACAAAATATACCACCATGACTGACAACGAACTTGGTACAATATTAACATAAAATATACAAATAAACCAAACTAATGGTGACTCGGAAAACTTACACTTGTGGCGACAACAGTCTCCGTAGCACATGTGGGTGGTAGCGTGAAGGACTACAAATCTAGTTGTTGCAGGTTAGTATCCCGCCGAGGTTTGAAAATCTGTTCATAAATGTGTTGTTGGTGTATGACTGACAGTATTTTTCTCATATGGGAAGCTGACAACGAAAGTATAACTGATAACTACGAGAGACACGTAACTTAGTCCTTCCCCCCCCCCCCCCCCTCTTAAAAACATAGAAAGCTCCTTTTTTTTTAATTTACCTCAATGAATTTCAAGGGGGATATACGGAACTTTCCTACATGTAGACCCTAAATATTCTGTTAAACACAGTTCTAAGCATGTTAGACCGAAACATGTCAAGATTATGGGAATGTGTTTAGGATCTCAATATTAAGTATTAGAGACCTATTCTTCCCCGGATACCCACAAGGGCCACTTGTGGGAACAAATTCGGACGTCAACCAAACATGTTGTTCCGGTTTGGTTTGGTTGGTTTGTTGTTTAACGCCGCACTCAGCAATATTCCAGCTATATGACGGCGATCTGTAAATAATCGCGTCGGGACCAGACAATCCAATGATTGATATCATGAGCATCGATCCACGCAATTGGGATCGATGACATGCATCAACCAAGTCAGTGAGCCTGACCACTCGATCCCGTTAGTTGCCTTTTACGGTAAGCAAAGTCTCCTTTTACGGCAAGCATGGGTTGCTGAAGACCTATTCTACCTCGGAATCTTCGTTGTTCCGACGGCTAGAAATGCCTTACAGATCATTACCTCAACAAAGTCATAAACATACAAAAACACAAATACATTTGATAATTCATATATTTTATTTCTTAACCTTAACATATTTATAAAACAGGCAAAATGTACAATTTTAGTCCAATAAAAAAGTGATAAAGTAAAAGGAACGTGTAGGTGGAATGCTTAATGGTAATAAAGTAACCGACACGACGGAACTAGTCTGTTAAATCTGTAACATGTCATATTTTGTATAGGTCATTCAAGTTCATACCGTTGTTATTGCTCGGCAACACCGCCACGTTTCGTTATAAGTAGTTTAACTTCGTTTTGGTGGTAAAATGACAACTATTGAGGCAACTTACTGTTTTTAGATAAAGCAGTACCCACCCAGACGAAAAAACTCTTTCTGCAAACGTCTACAAGGCGAAGAAACAATATGCTGACCTTAATAAATTCTTTGGTCGTTAAAGATGTATGATACATTTCGTCATCACCAATGTTTCGGGGGCTACAAGAGAGAGAGGGGGTGGGATGGGGGTGGCCGGCTGTTATCTGTTATGGAATGCACGTAAACCCATTTGAGCGTGTATATATACACTTATACATGCATTTTCATCTGCGATATTCATAGAACGCTAGCCAATGATATCATAAAACATACATTGCATATAAAATCCGTTATGTCTACAGAGTTTTATGCTCTTGCGTGGAGATTTACTGCTGATCAAAGGGAGATAATCGTGATCAAGCTCTATCTCGACATCACAGCATTAAACAACAAGCTCTTCTGTTCCTCTGTATGCAATAAATACAAGTGCGATAAGGGCAACGACTAAAACGGTCTTCCATGAAAGTATCACAGACATTTTAACAATTTTTGGTTATAAAATTCAGGGTACATATTTAATCACTGATGTAACTCACATACACATGTCGAATGATAATCAAAATGGTCTTGTCTCATTTGTAAAAATGTTGATATTCTGTTTGATTTGTAAATCCTTTTTTCCAGAATTAAATCATCCAGGACTCCGTTTTACAGGAGAACATCATCACCGTTATATATGACCAAGCCAAACAAATAAAATCCCGTTGGTTGGACGTTTATATACTACTCAGAAGAATACTCGGTTCTTTTCACATTGCTATAGTTAATCAATGCTGTCTTCATGGATAAATAGAGAGGTAATGCTGTTAGTTGTGGGAAAGGAGCTTAGAACATTTACATTCCTTGTTAAGCAATGTGAAACGAAGCATTCTGTCTTTCAGCCATCCCCTGAAAGGAGAAAAAACACGTGTTACATAAAGTACGGAAGCCTTTTAGGGCCATTTGTTTTTTTGTTTTTTCCGATACTATCTTGAAATTTCAATATATTAAGTTGAAATTTCAAGAAAATAAGTTAACATCCTAAGATGTAAAAATACGTTTGAAGTGAATAATTCTGAAATATCAACTTAATATCTTGAAATTTCGAAGATACAGAAGTTGAAATTTCAAGATATTAAGTTGAAATTTCAACTTAGTATCTTGAAATTTAAATTTCAACTTAGTTCCTTGAAATTTCAACTTAGTTTCTTGAAATTTCAAGATAGTATCGAAAAAAAACAAATGGCCCTAAAAGGCTTCCGTATTAAAGAGCTTCTTAATATTACTTGAATAACTGAGTAGCAAAATAAAAGAAACACTATACATTTAAGACGAGCTCTGTCGATATGGTCAATAGGTTTGCATGCTTGTCGTAAGAGGCGACTAACGGGATCGGGTGGTCAGGCTCGCTGACTTGGTTGATGGATGGCATCGATCCCAATGGCGTGGATCGATGCTTGTGATATTAATCACTGGATTGTCTGGTCCCTACTCGATTATTTACAGACCGCCGTCCTGTAGCTGGAATATTGCTGAGTGCGGCGTTAAACAACAAACCAACCAACCAACCAGCATGTAGTTAAATGTATCTGCATGTTTCTATCAAAATAATGTATTTCCAAGAGTGAGTGAGTTGTGTTTAACAGCAATCCAGTCATCTTAATGTTGGAAAAAAGTGGTGCAGGTTTCAGACGTTTACCACTTTGGTGAAACCCACGAGCACGGGTCTGGTGGTGAAAAACCTAATAACATACTAGTAATCGGGGTGAACCGGGATTCGAACCCACAATCATAGGTTTCTGGCGAGCCAAGGAACGCAACTCTGCCTAGCGAATTGCGGCGAATTGCGGCGACTTAGGCGACAGGGCCACCGGTGTCACGCATTTTCAAAGAACAAGCGTTAGTCGGTGTACACAAATGCTGCTACAGCTTGGTCTGTGATGCTGCCGACATTTAGGAAGGCAACAACACACTGCAGTACCATTATACACGCATTAGCGCCCTCGTCTGACCTACAAGACGGCTATCACCAGACTGGAAGAGTTCTCCTTACAAAAATGCAATGGTGACATAATCAAAAGTATTTTTGTTTTGCTGTCATCCGAATGGTAGTAAATCCCATTGAAACAAACATGTTTTTAACTTTTTAGAACAAAGTTTTATATAATCATTTTCTTCCATTGTGTACTCTCATACCACTGTAACATTTTCTTAGAATACAAAGAAGATTGTTTCAGTCTGCGTGTGACTGTGAAGAACGACTTTCTGGCCACAGTACAAGGCAGCTACCTGATTGGCTGGGCTGTTGTGTACCATTAACATACTGGGGATAGATTAACCCATAGTGTCTGAACTAGCTGCTTAAGTCTTAATAATGTGGTTTTTTTAGTATAACTACATAATATCAAAGGCGGTACTCACCTTTTGTTTATAGAGTCCGAGTAATCTTGTGAAAAGCTTTGCCTAGAGCATCATGTTCGCATCTCTTGCAGCCTTGTCCTGGTTGTTTTCGAAGTACATGAAGTCCTGATTAAAAAAATCAGCAATTAATGAAATATCCATGAATATGCACACCGTCATCGAGTCGGACGACCCAGTCCATTTGGTGGACTATTAGGACAAGCATAGGTAGGTGTGTCACGAGACGCGCACCCACAGGGTGGCACCTGCAGCCAATAAACCACTGTAAACAATGTGTTTAGATTGTAAAACCATACTGTTTAGGAACAGATGTTTAAATCCTAAACGGAATACACATTTGGTGTGTTCTATGCAGCCACGTTTAGTGTTTAAACACATGGAAAAGGCGACTTTCCTGATCGGTTGATCAGGCTGATGCATGTCATTGTATTCCAATTGCGTGGATCGATGCTCATTATGTGAATCACTGGATTGTCTGGTCCAGACATCATTATTTACAGAACGCCGTCATATAGATGGAATATTGCTGAGTGCGGCGTTAAACAAACAAACAAAACACATGAAATGTGCTATGGTCTCATAAGCCTAAAAAACACCCGAACACAACATGCACATAATCTGAACATTTTTAGAATATAAACACATCTAGGATAAACTGCATATCATTATGCATTAACCTCATAATCTAAATATGTTTAAATAAAGTGCATATCATTAGGAGTCATGATGTATAATATATATTGAAATTGGATGTGCAAATCATATTCACAGGCTCATGTATAACACATATACTATGAGGACTTCCAATATAACACACATATACCACGAGGACTTGCAGTGTAACACACATATACCACGAGGACTTGTAGTATAACACACATATACCACGAGGACTTCCAATATAACACACATATACCTCGAGGACTTGCAGTATAACACACATATACCACGAGGACTTGCAGTATAACACACATATACCACGAGGACTTACTACGAACTTGGTACAATATCAACATAATAATGTAAACTAGTGTCCAAAAGAAACGATACCAACTTATTTTCAAAATTGTTTTTTACTAAGTGAATTGTCTAGTATGAAAACATGCCAATTCGTATTGCACATCCCAAACACAGCATAGTCGATAAAAAATACCGGGAACACGTGATCACTTCCGGGAAAAAACGTAAATTTCGTGTAAGTGACATTTCCCTCTCTAGCATGTTCTGCACGTGCATAAAAACTGTATAAAACGGCTGATCAGACACGTTGATATCACAGCAACAAAAAGAACACAAGATATGCCACGTTTGAGAGAGAGAGAGCCGTTGGAATGGTCCAGCAAGGAGCGTCACACGTCGACGTCGCCAGAAGGTTGGGCTGCGCACGCATCACTATCACCAGGTTGATGCAGCGGTTACGTCAGACAGGTGGGACGTCAGACAGGCCCAGGAGTGGAGGACCACGAGTAACCACGCCCCGTGAAGATCGTTACATCCGGGTATTACACCTGAGGAACCGCACCGTAACAGCGACGTCCACGGCGGCTACAGCACTGGGACACCGGATCAGTCGACAGACCGTCTACAGGAGACTACGGCAGTATGGTATCCGGCCACGTCATCCCTACCGCGGACCGCTCCTGACGCCTCGACACCGGAACAACAGACTGATCTGGGCCAGGCGAGTTCGACCTTGGCAACGGCGGGACTGGGCACGTGTTATGTTCTCTGATGAGAGCAGATTCCTCATCTTCAGAAACGATGGACGGCAGCTTGTATACCGACGATTTGGTGAACGTTTGGCGCCTAACTGTATCCAACAGGTCCGGCCGTTTGGAGGTGGAGGCTTAATGGTTTGGGGTGGCATATGTGGTGACGTCAAAACGATGCTTGTCGTAATTCGTGGAAACCTGAATGCACAGCATTATCTTGATGACATCCTACGGACTGTTGTGGTGCCCTTTATTCAGCAACAGCCTCGTGGACTCCTTTTCGAACATGACAATGCAAGGCCACACACAGCAAGATTGACACAGGACTTCCTTGCCAACGCCAACGTACAGGTTTTGCCATGGCCCGCATTTTCACCGGACATGAATCCAATCGAGCATTTATGGGACCACCTCGATCGGCAAATCCGACGTCGCCGTGTGCCTCCAGTCAACGTCCAGGACTTGGAACGATGTCTCCTCGAGGAATGGCAACGCATCACTCCCAACATCATCAGACGTTTGACGTCATCAGTCCGTAGGCGTGTTCTGGCATGTATTGATGCTCACGGTGGACATACCCGCTACTGACTTGACTTTGAGACGTGTGGTGTGACATTTCCCGTTGTTTCTGTGATCAGTGCTCTAACGAAATGTTCATTTTTGGACCATCTTTAAAGGCTTGTCATATTGGTTGTACAGATTTCATTGAAATGAAATTTTTGTACAGATGTTGTGAAAGGATTTCTCAAAAGCATAACACCAATCCTCAACTTCTGCATTGTTTAGTTTTTCTTTTATGTCGTTGCAAACAGGTGGTATCGTTTCTTTTGAACACTAGTTTACAAATAAACTAAGCTAAGATAATGGTGACTAGAATAAATTGACGACAATAATCTCCGTAGCACGTAGATAACAATGATGAGGAAGACTGCCCCTAGCATCACTATTGACCCACATTATATTCACAATGAGGAAGATTGCCCCTAGCATCACTGTTGACCCACATTATACTCACAATGAGGAAGACTGCCCCGAGCATCACTGTTGACCTACATTATACTCACAATGAGGAAGACTGCCCCTAGCATCACTATTCACCCACATTATACTCACAATGAGGAAGACTGCCCCTTGCATCACTTTTGACCCACATTATACTCACAATGAGGAAGACTGCCCCTAGCATCACTGTTGAGCCACATTATACTCACAATGAGGAAGACTGCCCCGAGCATCACTGTTGACCCACATTATACTCACAGTGAGGAAGACTACCCCGAGCATCACTGTTGACCCACATTATACTCACAATGAGGAAGACTGCCCCTAGCATCACTGTTGACCCACATTATACTCACAATGAGGAAGACTGCCCCTAGCATCACTGTTGACCCACATTATACTCACAATGAGGAAGACTGCTCCCTAGCATCACTGTTGACCCACATTATACTCACAATGAGGAAGATTGCCCCTAGCATCACTGTTGACCCACATTATACTCACAATGAGGAAGACTGCCCCTAGCATCACTGTTGACCCACATTATACTCACAATGAGGAAGATTGCCCCTAGCATCACTGTTGACCCACATTATACTCACAATGAGGAAGACTGCCCCTAGCATCACTGTTGACCCACATTATACTCACAATGAGGAAGACTGCCCCGAGCATCACTGTTGACCCACATTATACTCACAATGAGGAAGACTGCCCCTAGCATCACTGTTGACTCACATTATACTCACAATGAGGAAGACTGCCCCTAGCATCACTGTTGACCCACATTATACTCACAATGAGGAAGACTGCCCCTTGCATCACTGTTGACTCACATTATACTCACAATGAGGAAGACTGCTCCCTAGCATCACTGTTGACCCACATTATACTCACAATGAGGAAGACTGCCCCTAGCATCACTGTTGACTCACATTATACTCACAATGAGGAAGACTGCTCCCTAGCATCACTGTTGACCCACATTATACTCACAATGAGGAAGATTGCCCCTAGCATCACTGTTGACCCACATTATACTCACAATGAGGAAGACTGCCCCGAGCATCACTGTTGACCCACATTATACTCACAATGAGGAAGACTGCCCCGAGCATCACTGTTGACCCACATTATACTCACAATGAGGAAGATTGTCCCTAGCATCACTGTTGACCCACATTATACTCACAATGAGGAAGACTGCCCCTAGCATCACTGTTGACCCACATTATACTCACATTGAGGAAGACTGCCCCTAGCATCACTGTTGACCCACATTATACTCACAATGAGGAAGACTGCCCCGAGCATCACTGTTGACCCACATTATACTCACAATGAGGAAGACTGCCCCTAGCATCACTGTTGACCCACATTATACTCACAATGAGGAAGACTGCCCCTAGCATCACTGTTGACCCACATTATACTCACAATGAGGAAGACTGCCCCTAGCATCACTGTTGACCCACATTATACTCACTATGAGGAAGACTGCCCCTAGCATCACTGTTGACCCACATTATACTCACAATGAGGAAGACTGCCCCTAGCATCACTGTTGACCCACGTTATACTCACAATGAGGAAGACTGCCCCTAGCATCACTGTTGACCCACATTATACTCACAATGAGGAAGACTGCCCCTAGCATCACTGTTGACCCACATTATACTCACAATGAGGAAGACTGCCCCGAGCATCACTGTTGACCCACATTATACTCACAATGAGGAAGACTGCCCCGAGCATCACTGTTGACCCACATTATACTCACAATGAGGAAGACAGCCCCTAGCATTACTGTTGACCCACATTATACTCACAATGAGGAAGACTGCCCCGAGCATCACTGTTGACCCACATTATACTCACAATGAGGAAGATTGCCCCTAGCATCACTGTTGACCCACATTATACTCACAATGAGGAAGACTGCCCCTAGCATCACTGTTGACCCACATTATACTCACAATGAGGAAGACTGCCCCTAGCATCACTGTTGACCCACATTATACTCACAATGAGGAAGACAGCCCCTAGCATCACTGTTGACTCACATTATACTCACAATGAGGAAGACTGCCCCTAGCATCACTGTTGACCCACATTATACTCACAATGAGGAAGACAGCCCCTAGCATCACTGTTGACCCACATTATACTCACAATGAGGAAGACTGCCCCTAGCATCACTGTTGACCCACATTATACTCACTATGAGGAAGACTGCCCCTAGCATCACTGTTGACCCACATTATACTCACAATGAGGAAGACTGCCCCTAGCATCACTGTTGACCCACATTATACTCACAATGAGGAAGACTGCCCCGAGCATCACCGCCTTCATCTTGACATCAAGGTCCATGGGGAAGGTGACGCCGAAGTTGTCGCTGTCTGTGAACATCTCCTTCATCAGACCTGACCATTGCTTTGAAATCCTTCCAACGTCAAATTGTTCGTCTTTGGACTTCACCTGTAGCGTGTTATTGTGACAGTAAGTGACACGTGTTCAATTTACTGCTTGGAATTTGAAAATACTTGATGGGAACTTGACAGTTGATGGTATATTTTACAGATCGTACGAATAAGTCTGGCTGTCCCGGACACTTCATCTTATTGAACCACAACGCACCAGGCAGTAACATATATGTAAAACGCAGAATTTGTGAAAATAACGTGTTTTCTGAACATATAGTAGGCGTAATGAGGTCCGAATATTGTCTTTCAAGTTTTACAAGACCAGATTATTTACTCGGTCCGGGTCAACGAGATCCAGATAAATGATGTCCCAAAACGTAACCTCCAGTATCGAAGTACATGTATTATCGTTATATAGGTATATACTCCAGTATCGAAGTACATGTATTATCGTTATATAGGTATATACTCCAGTATCGAAGTATCACTAGTATCGAAGTACATGTATTATCGTTATATAGGTATATACACCAGTATCGAAGTACATGTATTATCGTTATATAGGTATATACTCCAGTATCGAAGTACATGTATTATTGTTATATAGGTATATACTCCAGTTTCGAAGTACATGTATTATCGTTATATAGGTATATACTCCAGTATCGAAGTACATGTATTATCGTTATATAGGTATATACTCCAGTATCGAAGTACATGTATTATTGTTATATAGGTATATACTCCAGTATCGAAGTACATGTATTATCGTTATATAGGTATATACTCCAGTATCGAAGTACATGTATTATCGTTATACAGGTATATATACTTACATCAAACTCCACATCACCACATATGTTCCACTGACAACAGGGCCCCTCGATCCGGAGAACCGTCTTGTCATTCTCATCCATCAGCTTGTACTTGGGTAGACACGGGTGCCACCCCTGGCGCACATACCCGATTGTGTTGCCGAGTGGGGCTTGTACCTCCACTTTCTGAAACAGCAGTGGTTGACAGTGCAAAATTGTAAAAGAACACTTGCCTCGACCAGTGAAATAGACAGTCCGAGCGAGTTTGATTCAAGTCGGTCAAACACCTTTTTGGTTATCTGCTGACTCAATTTGTGCGTAACCTCGTCTACTCGGAGGTAAGCGTTCCAATTGAAATCGTCCGGATTTACAAATTTCCCCATTAGCGAATCATTGTTGCGGTACATTTGTGTACACATTTCATGACATTTAAAAAAGAAAGGGCCTAGCAATAGCCATGAAACTGTTTTTCAATATGGCTGCCATCCTTGCAAGTTTCAGCAGAAAGGTCAGGGGTGGAATATAATCATGTTAGTTTAGAAGAAAGGACAAATCAAGGTAAGAATAAAATACAGCGAACAACGTCATCTTTATATTTAATCTCATTACATAAACTACTCAAAAGAAGTTAAGGACCACTCGATACTTTCATATTACTATAGTTAATATGTCGTGGCAGTAAGTAGTATAGTAAGCGCATGCCAATTTGACTTTATCATACTGTATTATCTGCAACAGTGGCTACCCAGTGGACACAAAATGGCTGACATGGCGGCCATGTTGAAAATCGGATAATAATTTCCCGAACATGTTTTGGTGCCATCACTGGAGAGAACGCACTGGTACGCCAGGATAAGTTGAACCAAGTCACAGAATGCGTTTGAGACAAGTAGGCGGTGCACAGAATTTAGGCAAACATTTTGTTTGTGGCAGGTAATGAGGGTGTACACATGTTGTGCACGTGCCAGTCATGATGATCAAATTGAATACGCTTTCGTGGACACACGTGTTGCTCATCATTGTCGAACGGTATCTGACGAATGGACCAGACACAGAAACAACATCCGAATGTGAAGAATGGTTCTATGACGATCTAGTTATCTCAATAGAAATCCACCTTACAATGTTGTTCACAGTATGCTGAGGCCCCCAAAACAATCACTTGAGATTATTAAGTAGTATGACATTGAGTCAACTATCACTACGTTATGGTCTCAACCTTCACAATCATTTTGATAAATAGCAGGAAACTATTCATTATGGCTCTCTAGAGTAAAGAAACATTATTCTATTTTTACAGCAAATGAATTTGTTTCATTGTCCTCAATTTTGTTATCTATGCAAATTTGCTGTTACCGTTCTGTCACAGTCATTGGGTACCTCACATCAGGCACGTACGATTATGCGCTATTGAACTCGCCACTAGAACACGTTCTCGGTCGAGACAGGACATGCACATAGCCATCGTACTCCTTGTCGCGGACCACCCTCTACCCCTTTCCTCACAATGGTACCCGCCAGTGGGCGGACCTCATACATCGTTATCCAGGGTTCATTGTCAGGTAACAACTCAACTTATCCTGGTTTACCAGTTAGTAATTGTGTATCCATTGACAGCTACAGTGGCACAGTGTTTTCACATGAGATATTTACAGACAAACAGGACACGACATAAGCTTACTATTCCCTCGGGCAATTGAGCTGAAAATTGTAGCGAAAATGGGACTAATTCAACACTAGGCGGTTGTTTGAGGCTTGGGTTTTAAAGTTGCCTGGTGCTCCACGATTTAAAGGGCGGTCGGGTAGCCTAGTGGTTAAAGAGTTCGCTCGTCTCGCCGATAACCTGGGTTCGATTCCCGACATGGGTACAACGCGTGAAGCCCATTTCTGGTGTCCCCCGCCGTGATATTGCTGGAATATTGCTAAAAGCGGCTTAAAACCATACTCACTCACTCACTCCACGAGTATAGCCTACCTGTAGACAACAGGGGAAGTAACAAGACGAACAGCGGAGGGGGCGGGACAGGTGGATGACCTCCCTGTTGTTTCTGTCGAGGATCTTGATGTCGAACGGTCGACTGTGACCACAGCAGTTCCTGGTGCAACAACAGGTATCTGGGAGTACAAACACGGTGAGAGTTTACAGGGGAATCTCTTGAACATGCAGTGCTTGGGGGCCATCGAATGTATACATGTAAAAAAAAAATGCGTGGATCATATGAATAGATAACTGAAAAATAATAATGATAATAATAAGGATGACTTGGACTTTACACTTTGATCATTCCTGAAAATGTATTCGACAAACTGTCATGGAAGACCAGAGTGGCTTCATGATGCCTGTTAGAGGTCGGACCTCAGTTTTTCTTTTTCTTTCAAGTTGATGGACATGTTTATTGGGAGTCAATCTCACTAAAATCAGATCTTAGTTCTCGCTATCGCTAAACAAAGATCTGAGGACATTCCATTACGGGTCACGTCAGCACGACTTTTCATCCATCGTCGCTTACCAGATCCTGAAAGTGACAGTCGGAATGTGTTTTCTAATCATGCAACCTCGAGATATTTAACATGGGGTATTCCGAACGACAGTTACGGGTTTTATGATTATATCCATACAATCTAGGCCATCTATAAGCCATTCCAGAATGTTGTTTTGGTCAGTTTAAAAAGTTTTAATCGAGAATACGTCAAAATATGTTTCGAAGCTTAATGGCCAGTTTGAAACTAGTGCCGTAAAGCTCGAGATAGCTGCCTTCTGATTGGCAAATGTCGATTTCTTGTCAGTCATTTCATTGGTCGGTCAATGTTCGCGAAAGGTCGTTCTGACGTGATCTTTGGTTAGCGGTAGCGAAAACTAAGATCTGATTTAAATTAGATTGATTGTGAGTTAACCCAACATACCTTCTACTGCCATGAACACCCTCTGTCCGAGGGTGTTGACGATTTCATACTTGTTGTTTGTTTCGTATCCAGTGATTGCTGAAAAGTCAATACTTTGTTCTTATTTCAGAAATACACAACCTTGTACAAAATGTAATAAAATACTTTATAGCGTCCTCAGGTAATGACGTGTTTTGTAACGCACTCTGTTACGTCATTTAATGACGTGTTATGTAACACTCTCTGTCCTATCTCGTCACGATATGGCTGAAATATTGCCGACGTGACGTAAAGCATAAACTCACTCACTCACTCTGTCCTATCGATCTTGTTTGTAATAACCAAAACAAAACAAAACTCGTGTAAGCAAACACGTTTCGTGATTTGATTATGGTCACATGTGCATTATTGAATAAAAAACATAACCCCAAGTTTGTATATGTCTTAAGTATATCAGCTGACAACAGAACTAGTGAAAGTGATAGCAATATGTTGTAATGTATGGCTGTTGACTGGTACTCGGCCCACCCACTGTGTACACGCCAAACCACTCAGTCTGAGTAAACAAAGTCACTTTACCTGAACTGGGGATTACACAATAGAGGGAGATTAGTGAGTAAGTATGGTTTTAAGCCGCTTTCAGCAATATTCCAGCAATATAACAGCGGGGGACACCGGAAAATGGGATTCACACATTGTATCCATGTGGGGAATCGAACCGGGTCTTCGGCGTGACGAGCCAACGCTTTAATCACGAGGCTACCCCACCGCCCAAGAGGGTGATGAAAAAAATCCCGCTTTCTGAATGTTCTTAATAGCATATTAACTTATTAATACCAAGAATGGTCCAAAAACTGTTGCCAAGATCTGTTATCATATCTTCAATTATAGATATGATAACAGATCTTGGGTCTATCATAGATAAGTTCCTGAATGTACAAATTACCACATAACTCTCCTATTGTTCCAATACTATTATCAGGGTTGGTTGGTTGGTTGGTTGTTTAACGCCGCACTCAGCAATATTCCAGCTGTATGACGGCGGTCTGTAAATTTTCGAGGCTGGACCACATAATCCAGTGACTGACATCATTATCATCGATCCACGCAATCGGGATACGATGACATGCATCAACCTATTTAGCAAGCCCGACCACCCGATCCCGTCAGTCGCCTCTTACGACAAGCATATTCGCCTGTTACGGCAAGCATGGGTTGCTGAAGACCTATTCATCATCTTCATGGGTCTATTATCAGGGACACTATACAGAGACTATATAGACTTCCTGCCATTATATTAAACTTGTTTTAAAATTACGTTG
Organism: Haliotis cracherodii; assembly: GCF_022045235.1. NCBI lineage: Eukaryota > Metazoa > Mollusca > Gastropoda > Lepetellida > Haliotidae > Haliotis > Haliotis cracherodii. The sequence continues at coordinate 15,708,619 of NW_027266275.1, forward strand.
TTGAATGTATACTGTGCCTTTTTTGTGTCTTGAATATATCTGTGTGTATTTGTGAACACTGTCCATACATTTTGTAGTTTGTAAAATATTGCCACTGTTTATCTATGGAATGTTACACAATAAATATCTTATGATCTATCAAAACTGCTGCATATAGTTTCTATCCTTCAGCGTTACAAGACATTAACCACACAGTGTGTACAGAAGCATTACTTTCCTAGTAAACATTTGTGTATTGTTAAATGCATGATTACATAGTGTCCCCCGTGATATGGCTTTTTACTCACTAACCTCTTCTAAAAGGGGGTCACAGATATACCTAGACTGACATTTAGTTCCAGATATAAAGTTATTTCATTTAAAATTATATATCTACAAAATAAAATTAAAAAATCCAAATGGAGCCAGAACAATCCTTAATTTCATGAGCTGAGGCAATCTAGACTTGCCAAATCATTCTAGACTTGAGTTGGGACTGTTTTAATTTATTCTCTAGGCTCAAGGAGACAGACTAAGTTATACTGTACCTTCAAAGACTTCCACTTTCTGTTTGACGAGCAGCTGGTCCATGGCTACTAGACCCTCCAGCCCCGGGGGGCACCCTGCCGGCACCTGAATAATCGGGGACCAGCCCACCCCTCCGGCCTGTGGGGGCACTACAACACGTACAGTCTAGTGAGACACATGTATACCATGCCCAAACATCTCAACAGCCATTATCAGTAGATCCACATAGACCCCGTGGAAAGCCGACTTAGTGGACGGGGTGGTCACGCTCCATGACTCGGATGATTCAGTGTCATCGTCCCCCCAACTGCGTGGACGTTGCTCACAGTATCAGTCACTGGTCTGTTTGATCCAGGTTTAATTATTTACAGATAGCCGTCATATAGCTGTAATATTGCTGAGAGCGGCGTTAAAAACAAACAGTTTTCATTAGTTGTGACATTAATAACCACCTATGTAGTGAGTGAGTGAGTGAGTATGGTTTTACGCCGCTTTAAGCATTATTCCAGCAATATCACGGCGGGGGACACCAGAAATGGGTTTCACACATTGTACCCATGTTGGGAATCGAACCCGGGTCTTCGGCGCGACGAGCGAACGCTTTAACCACTAGGCTACCCGACCGCCCCACCTATGTAGCAAGAGAGTGGTGATGTCGCTTGCTTGACACATCAGCAGTAACTTTTTTGTTTATGTTCCACACACAAAATTATACAGTAAACTACGGTTATAACGAACTCAAAGGGACCATTAAGTTTAGTTCGTTAAAACCGTAGTTCGTTATAAGCATATATACAGCAAATTGATGGGATCAAAACATATTTCGTTATATACGTCAGTTCGTTATAAACGTAGTTTACTGCATCACGCATATACAGATGGAAATGATTGGTTAATTGTAATCTACATTTGCCTTGATTGTGGGATCCGACGATGGTCTCATGGTACCGATCACGATCGAACCTGGGTCACCTGCTTGTGAAAATGTTATATTGACGAAGTGGGTTCTATAATACAATACATTATACACATATGTGCTGGGGGGCGGTCGGGTAGCCTAGTGGTTAAAGCGTTCGCTCTTCACGCCGAAGACCCGGGTTCGATTCCCGACATGGGTACAATGTGTGAAGCCCATTTAAGGTGTCCCTCGCTGTGATATTGCTGGAATATTGCTGAAAGCGGCGTTAAACCTCACTCACTCACTCACATATGTGGTGGGTACCTACCTCCTGCCATGGGCTGTGCAGCTATGGGCTGACCCCCCGGGGGATAGGCTGCCGGGTGTACAGTTGTCATGTTTCTCCTTCTAATCTGGGGTAAGAAACGGAAACAAACTTGGGCAATGAAAATGGAAACAGATTTATACTTTTAATGAGAGATATGATATGAGAGATAAGAGAGATATCTGTTTTCACTTTCAGGTGTTGGTTTGTGTTGCGACGCACAGCGTTGTCCGGTTATGTTGTGAAAAAAAGTGAAACGATTAAACGATTCACCGGAACGACAATAAGTTAAATGACTGAATAAATGACAATGAGACGTTGTTTCAGTTTTCATTGTAACACAGCATATCGAGGGTGGTTGTGTTTGGGTTGAGGATGTGAAACTCGACACATTAAATTATGAGGAAGTATGTACTGCACGTAACACGTCTACAGCAACACGCGCACGTCATGAAACATGGGAACGACACAACCCGTGGCGGTACTTACAACTGTATACATTATTTGAAACAGTATAGTGAGTGAGTGAGTGAGTGAGTGAGTGAGTGTGGTTCTATGTCGTTTATAGCAATATTCAAGAATAACGCTGTGGGGACACCAGAAATGGGCGTCACACATTGTACCCGTGTGGGCAATCGAACCCGGGCCTTCGGCGTGACGGGCGAACGCTATTATAACCCCGCCCTTTGAAACAGTATAGAAAGGTACAGTAACAGTTGATATTCAACAAGCAAACTCAAGGTTAATATAACCCTATACTCTGGCAATTAACATTAACTATTATTTATCCTGCCACACGAATACATGTAGTTGAATTTGGGCATGCAACATTGCGTTAATGTTGTCTGAGTTTGAATCCTCACTCACCTGGATAAAATCTTACAGTTTCTTGTTACTTGTCAAGAGTCAAAGTCTGTAACGCGTTTTCAAAGTGATTCAGTATATGTGAATAACTATTCAGATGAAACAAACTGCTTGTAAAATCCACTTTCGCTTCCTTATATTCGGAGATAAAGACTTTCCTGGTAATAGCATTTGGGACATGCTTGTGAGTCACGAATTCTAGGTATCGTCACAAATCCGTTCATTTTATCACGTTGCTTTCAAGAGATCAACAGATCACTCCAAGTTTACATTTAAAAAATACCAAAAACATGTTACAGGTATATAAGAAGCTAGCGTTGCGTTTAACATATGTCCAGAATCAGTTGTTTTGTTAATTTGCATGCTAAAGTTGAGTGAGTGAGTGAGTGAGTTGGGTTTAACGCCGTTTTGAACAGTATTCCAGTTATATCATGGCGTGTCGGCTTAATGTGGGAGGAAAGCCCGAAGTAATGCAGGTCTCAGACGTTTACCACTTACTTCGGTGAAACCCACGAGCACGGGTATGGTGCTGACAAACCTAGAAACATAATCAGGGCGAACAGGGATTCGAACCCACAATCATAGGTTTCTGGCATGCCTAAGGGACGCAACTCTGCACAGCTTAAATTGAGGAGATGAAGAGAGAGCAGATGCGGCCAGGGCCTTCATTACATTCGGTAACCTCCATGTGGGATTCGTGTTTAGAACTGATCCAGCAATATATTTGTGGTAAGAGGCGACTCAGTGGACCGGGTGATCAGGTTCGGTGACTTGGTTGATAATGAGTCAACGTACACCAACGGTGTAGATAGTTGCTCATAATATCAGTCACTGGTATGACTGGTCCTGATTAGATTGGACCGCCTCCGTGGTCGAGAGGTAGAGCGTCCGCCCGGATAGCGGAAGGTCCGGGGTTCGACCCCCTTAGAATACTTACTACAGTTGTTTATGAAAATAAAAGCGACAAACCCTTTCCATATTCATAAGAAATCTCTGTCAAAAACAGAGTCGATTGTTCAATTCCCAGTATATCCCGAGCATGTGTTTATGAATCACATAGTCAATGTCAATGATTAATGTTATCAATACTGTTTTGCCTTTACATAATAGCAATGATCATAGTCAACGGTTACTGCTCAATAGACCGCCTCCGTGGCCGGAGAGTGGAAAGTCGGTGCTTCGATTCCCGGTCGCGTTATACCAAAAGACGTTAAAAGATGGTACTTGTTGTTACCCTGTCTGGCGCTCGGCAAAAGGTGCTAAAACAAGGACAGGTCGGCTCGGAGTCAGTATACTGTGTCTGAGTGGGGTATTCATGTTAAACTGCGGCATGGTATCTCACTGGACTAGCACTATAAATCGGCATCAGTGCGGACTAGTACAAGCAGCCACACAAACACACACACGTGCATGCACGTCGCTATATAAGTGCAATAATCTTGGAGGCGACGTTAAACCCAATTTCACCTCACCTCACCTGATTAGATTATTTACAGGCCGCCGTCATACAACTGTAGTGCGGCGTTAAACAAGAAACAAACAAAGGAAACTTCTTTTACCAGGTCATATGTAATAATTAAAACACGTCTTTGAGGTTTTTTGCGACTCCTTCAATCCTCGGGCTATTCCATCGCTCGGGTTTTACATTTTCAATCAAAACCGAGGAGGGGTGTTTTAACAAACTTATGAACCGTCTAAATGCAAGAAATACCGAAAAGAATAAGAAGCCTTATAGTGAGACAATACAGTTTTCGTGGTATAAAACGAATTCGATAACAGCGGTCGAGAGTAAGACCACGTGCAGAAGGGAGACAACTGAAATCATGGCATGTGAGAGTGAACACCATTTTCTCACCTGCACCGGTCGCTCAGTGGGAAAACACTGGGTTTCAAAGTTTAAAATGATATGTGAGATTGCAGGTACGATTCACGTCGAATTTTCATGTGAATTTAAATGTGACTTTGCATCAGTCAAAAATCAACATTAGATGTATTCAATTTTTATACAACTCAGATGTAAAACCTTGGATTGGTTGGCTGGTTGGTTGGTTGTTTAACGCCGCACTCAGCAATATTCCACCGGTCTGTAAATAATCGAGTCTGGACCACATAATCCAGTGATAGACATCATTAGCATCGATCCACTTAATTGGGATACGATGACATGCATCAACCAAGTCAGCGAGCCTGACCACCCGATCCCGTTAGTCGCCTCTTACGACAAGCATAGTCGCCTTTTACGGCAAACATGGGTTGCTGTCTCACGTGGAAGTAGTACCTCTCGGAAGGTAATTATGAGGTACGAACAATACTATAGCCGAAAGTGGCTGTAGGTTTATAGACGTACTTGAGCATTGCCACAAATCTGTGGCTACGTTCCGCCACTCCATACTTCAGTCACCAGGCACAACGTAGACTACTGTTTAGCAAACACTTTGTATCAACTCTGTCCTGACAACGCTGGCCTTTACTCTATCACTGCCAGTTCAAGTGACCATGCGTCCATATAACCAGGCCACTTTACTTATTAAAAGCCCACGAAACGAAGTCAAAAGCAAAGCACAAACCTTCATAGAAAAGAAACGAGTGATATAATCAGTTTCTGTAATGTTTCTGTCATACAATGTGATAGTTTATGTCATACATTGGGTAATACACTTTATGCTATCAACCTCAATACTCTCTCTCCACCCGTCTGTCTCCCTCGTCTATTCTCTCTCTCTCCCCACCCGTCTGTCTCTCTCCTCTATACTCTCTCTCCACCCGTCTGTCTCTCCTCTAAACACTCTCTTCACCCGTCTGTCTCTCCCCTCTATACACTCTCTTCACCCGTCTGTCTCATCCTCTATACACTCTCTCCACCCGTCTGTCTCTCTCCTCTGTACACTCTCTCCGCCCGTCTGTCTCTCTCCTCTATACACTCTCTTCACCCGTCTGTCTCTCTCCTCTAAACACTCTCTTCACCCGTCTGTCTCATCCTCTATACACTCTCTCCACCCGTCTGTCTCTCTCCTCTGTACACTCTCTCCACCCGTCTGTCTCTCTCCTCTATACACTCTCTCCACCCGTCTGTCTCTCCCCTCTATTTACTCTCTCCACCCGTCTGTCTCTCCTCTAAACACTCTCCCCACCCGTCTGTCTCTCCCCTCTATACACTCTCTTCACCCGTCTGTCTCATCCTCTATACACTCTCTCCACCCGTCTGTCTCTCTCCTCTGTACACTCTCTCCGCCCGTCTGTCTCTCTCCTCTATACACTCTCTTCACCCGTCTGTCTCTCTCCTCTAAACACTCTCTTCACCCGTCTGTCTCATCCTCTATACACTCTCTCCACCCGTCTGTCTCTCTCCTCTATACACTCTCTCCACCCGTCTGTCTCTCTCCTCTATACACTCTCTCTACCCGCCTGTCTCTCCTCTATACACTCTCCCCATCCGTCTGTCTTCCTCCTCTATACGCTCTCTCGACCGTCTGTCTCTCTTCTCTATACACTCTCTCTCCACCCGCCTGTCTCCCTCCTCTATACACTCTCTCCACCCGTCTGTCTCTCTTCTCTATACACTGTCTCCACCCGTCTGTCTCTCTCCTCTAAACACTCTCCCCACCCGTCTGTCTTCCTCCTCTATACACTCTCTCCAACCGTCTGTCTCTCTCCTCTATACTCTCTCTCCAACCGTCTGTCTCTCCCCTCTATTTACTCTCTCCACCCGTCTGTCTCTCCTCTAAACACTCTCCCCACCCGTCTGTCTCTATCCTCTATACGCTCTCTCCACCCGTCTGTCTCTCTCCTTTATACACTCTCTCCCCGTCTATATCTCTCCTCTATACTCTCTCTCCACCCGTCTGTCTTCCTCCTCTGTACACTCTCTCCCAGTCTGCCTCTCTCCTCTATACGCTCTCCACCCGTCTATCTTCCTCCTCTATACACTCTCTCCAACCGTCTGTCTCTCTCCTCTATACACTCTCTCCACCCGTCTGTCTCTCTCCTCTATACTCTCTCTCCACCCGTCTGTCTCTCTCCTCTATACACTCTCTCCACCCGTCTGTCTCTCTCCTCTGTACACTCTCTCCACCCGTCTGTCTCTCTCCTCTATACTCTCTCTCCACCCGTCCGTCTCTCTCCTCTGTACTCTCTCTCCACCCGTCTGTCTCTCTCCTCTGTACACTCTCTTCACCCGTCTGTCTCTCTCCTCTAAACACTCTCTTCACCCGTCTGTCTCATCCTCTATACACTCTCTCCACCCGTCTGTCTCTCTCCTCTGTACACTCTCTCCACCCGTCTGTCTCTCTCCTCTATACACTCTCTCCACCCGTCTGTCTCTCCCCTCTATTTACTCTCTCCACCCGTCTGTCTCTCCTCTAAACACTCTCCCCACCCGTCTGTCTCTCCCCTCTATACACTCTCTTCACCCGTCTGTCTCATCCTCTATACACTCTCTCCACCCGTCTGTCTCTCTCCTCTGTACACTCTCTCCGCCCGTCTGTCTCTCTCCTCTATACACTCTCTTCACCCGTCTGTCTCTCTCCTCTAAACACTCTCTTCACCCGTCTGTCTCATCCTCTATACACTCTCTCCACCCGTCTGTCTCTCTCCTCTATACACTCTCTCCACCCGTCTGTCTCTCTCCTCTATACACTCTCTCTACCCGCCTGTCTCTCCTCTATACACTCTCCCCATCCGTCTGTCTTCCTCCTCTATACGCTCTCTCGACCGTCTGTCTCTCTTCTCTATACACTCTCTCTCCACCCGCCTGTCTCCCTCCTCTATACACTCTCTCCACCCGTCTGTCTCTCTTCTCTATACACTGTCTCCACCCGTCTGTCTCTCTCCTCTAAACACTCTCCCCACCCGTCTGTCTTCCTCCTCTATACACTCTCTCCAACCGTCTGTCTCTCTCCTCTATACTCTCTCTCCAACCGTCTGTCTCTCCCCTCTATTTACTCTCTCCACCCGTCTGTCTCTCCTCTAAACACTCTCCCCACCCGTCTGTCTCTATCCTCTATACGCTCTCTCCACCCGTCTGTCTCTCTCCTTTATACACTCTCTCCCCGTCTATATCTCTCCTCTATACTCTCTCTCCACCCGTCTGTCTTCCTCCTCTGTACACTCTCTCCCAGTCTGCCTCTCTCCTCTATACGCTCTCCACCCGTCTATCTTCCTCCTCTATACACTCTCTCCAACCGTCTGTCTCTCTCCTCTATACACTCTCTCCACCCGTCTGTCTCTCTCCTCTATACTCTCTCTCCACCCGTCTGTCTCTCTCCTCTATACACTCTCTCCACCCGTCTGTCTCTCTCCTCTGTACACTCTCTCCACCCGTCTGTCTCTCTCCTCTATACTCTCTCTCCACCCGTCCGTCTCTCTCCTCTGTACTCTCTCTCCACCCGTCTGTCTCTCTCCTCTGTACACTCTCTCCACCCGTCTGTCTCTCTACACTCACTCTCTCTTACGCCGTCTCCTTTTCTATCTCTCGAACACATCAACTTAATCACATACACGATCTTTACAACCAAACCAGACCTTCTAAATATTTTAACACTTACCTTCGGAACAATTCAGCGTTTACTGACTCATACCCTACGCAGGTAGAACCTGTATACTAGGCACTATATTTGTCCCCTCTAACTTGTAACGCTTCCATTCATTAGCTGCCAAGCGAAATCAGACTGTCAATGCACAAAATACAATCACTTCAGGAACAGAGCGCGTCGTAGATACGTCCCACAACATCACAACAGAGAGGGGCTTATCGCTGTTTCGACATTATCCTTCCCGGGTGAATTGGGTCACATGAACTAAGCATAATTTATGAGTATCCATTCTCCCAGGCCGTGCGTGATACAAGACGTTGTTTACTGTTTGATACTTGACGACCAATCACCTACACATCGATCTCGGGTCGATGATGTCATTTGGCTGATTTCTCAGTCAGCTGTAGGTTAAGAGCTTAATTTACCAAAAGACCTTTCTTCAAACGGTTCATTGCCTTTAAGCCTGAGGCATACAAACATGTTGTGTACAAGTACCAGATTAAAGACGGCTATAAACGAGTGTGTAGGTTTAACGCAACTTTGGACAGCATCTCCGTTATTATATTATGTGATGTCGCCCTGATGTGGGAGGAAAGCCCGAACTGATGCTGGGCTTCAGATGTTTACCACTTTCCCGAAACCCACAAGAATCACAATCAGGAAAACCTGGAATTTGAAGCCACGATCACAGGATCCTGGCACGCCGAAAGGACGCAACTCTGTACAGTGTTCTGTGGCGCCTAAGACGACTGGGTTGGAGTATTATTAGCATAAGGATTCGTTATTAGTTCAAAACTAATGATTTTAAACTGTCTAGAATGTGCATGTAGGCAAATGTAAGCAAGGGTGGCTAGATGTACACATGGCTTGATGGAAGAACGGATGTAACGTATTTAATATGATTTAGTGAAGAAATGGTGATTATTGACGGGTGTACTAAGGGAACAAGTTCGGGGGGTCTTCCAATGTTCCCAGAACCTAATGTAAAGAACAGGTAATACCTGTAAATTTTAAAGAGATATTGAATGCATCTAAGTAATAATAATAATAATAATAATAATAATAATAATAATAATAATGCATCACCCAAACCCTCTTTGCTGCATGTTTATAATTTTAATCTGTAAATAATAATAATAATAATAATAATAATAATAATAATATTTTTTTAAAATAGTATGTTGTTGTAATATATTTAGTGGCATTCAAGAGGCGGTGGGAGAGCCAAATGGTTAAAGCATTCGCTCGTCACGGCGAACACCTGGGATCGACTCCCATTATTGGTACAATGTGTGACGCCAATTTCTTGTGTCGTGTCCAAGATTATTGCACTCTTATACCGCCGGTACTAGTCCCGGCTAATGCCGAGTTTATAGTACAAGCCCACTGAAATGCCATGCCGCAGTTTAACAAGTATAAGCCACTCAGACACGGTATACTGACTCCGAGCCGACAGGTCCTTGTTTTATCCCCTTAATGCCGAGTTACAGGCAGAGTAACAACAAGTACCATCTTTAACGTCTGGTATGACGCGGCCGGGTATCGAACCCACGATCGTCCGCTCTCCGGTCAGACGCTCTATCCACTAGACCAGGGAGGCGGTCTTCACTTGTAGTGAGTGAGTATGATTTTACGCCGCTTTTAGCAATATTCCAGCAATATCACGGCAATGGGCTTCACACATTGTACCCATGTCGGGAATCGAACCCGGGTCTTGGGCGTGACGAGCGAACGCTAATGTACCCGACCGCCCCTCTTCACTTGTAGGCCGATACGATATAATATAATATTGTCTCAGTAACATCGCCCAGACACCCATATAAATAGTCTCTGTATTGAAACAGGGTCAGCAATATCAATTGTATGGTAGGGACCCTACATACCAGGCCAGCATTGATCAACAACTATAGCGACATGACACTTACCGTTACCCGACTGTCCCTAGCTGGGTACAATATAGAGCAGATCCTGGTGGATTGTTCAAGCAGAGTCGGTTCAGGCTAACTTTAACTTTCTATGGTGACCGGTAAACACCGGGCAGTCAGCCTATTAATTGTGATGCCCTAAATATAGAGCCCACGTATCTTGATAACCCAGGCTATCTTGTGGGTGGGTGTGATGGGCGGCAGTAGGGGGCAGGTGTGATATACGACGGAGTTTATGTTGATTATATACTGGTGTCTATGTTATCTCGGCTTGCTAATTTATTGTCTCAGCTTTTATTGATAAAAACTGTTGATGTGTGATTTTTTAAAGTGTACCTTTCGCGCGCCACATTTCATGTGATCTTCCATGCTGCATCGAGTTATGTGTGACCTGCCACGTTGTGGAGTATTGTGATCTTCCACGTTGTGGTGTATTGTGATCTTCACATGTGGTGTATTGTGATCTTCACATGTGGTGTATTGTATTGTGATCTTCCACGTAGTGGTGTATTGTGATCTTCCGTATTGTGGTGTATTGTGATCTTCCATGTTGTGGTGTATTGTGATCTTCCACGTTGTGGTGTATTGTGATCTTCCACGTTGTGGTGTATTGTATTGTGATCTTCCACGTTGTGGTGTATTGTGATCTTCCACGTTGTGGTGTATTGTGATCTTCCATGTTGTGGTGTATTGTGATCTTCCATGTTGTGGTGTATTGTGATCTTCAACGTTGTGGTGTATTGTGATCTTCCGTATTGTGGTGTATTGTGATCTTCCATGTTGTGGTGTATTGTGATCGTCCATGTTGTGGTGTATTGTGATCTTCCATGTAGTGGTGTATTGTGATCTTCCATGTTGTGGTGTATTGTGATCTTCCACGCTGTTGTGTATTGTGATCTTCCATGTTGTGTTGTATTGTGATCTTCCATGTAATGGTGTATTGTGATCTTCCACGTTGTGTTGTATTGTGATCTTCCATGTTGTAGTGTATTGTGATCTTCCATGTTGTGGTGTATTTGATCTTCCATGTTGTGGTGTATTGTGATCTTCCATGTTGTGGTGTATTGTGATCTTCCATGTAGTGGTGTATTGTGATCTTCCATGTTGTGGTGTATGGTGATCTTCCATGTAGTGGTGTATTGTGATCTTCCATGTTGTGGTGTATTGTGATCGTCCATGTTGTGGTGTATTTGATCTTCCATGTAGTGGTGTATTGTGATCTTTCATGTTGTGTTGAATTGTGATCTTCCATGTTGTGGTGTATTTGATCTTCCATATAGTGGTGTATTGTGATCTTCCATGTTGTGGTGTATTTGATCTTCCATATAGTGGTGTATTGTGATCTTCCATGTTGTGGTGTATTTGATCTTCCATATTGTGGTGTATACGATCTTCCATGTAGTCAAATAACTCGCGGAAAATATGCAAGACATTAAGCACCCCACTTGAGTGATCAGGAACTGTGTACAGACGTAACGAGTTGACAGCACAGATTCCACTGTAATTACCTCTACGTCCAGGACGACTATTTCCCTTATGTATCATACAACATGTTGTCATTTGTTCTTGATTCCCGTCAACTAAGGAAAAGGCGTTGTCATTTAACTTCACTAATGTGAACATGATACCTCGACGTAATAGAGTATTGTGTCAGACACGGAGGGAAGCTTTATTTGTTTGTTTGTTTGTTTATTTGTTTGTCGCCACAAGTAGCAGTATCATGACGGCGTGTAAATATTCTCGCCTGTGCCACCCAGAACCAGTGGTTGATGACTGCAACGAAGCGAGCCGTCGGGGCACGATGACACACACACAAGTCACCGAGCCTGACCACCCCATACATGTAGTCGCCTCTTTCAAACATCCAACTTGGGAGGTGTCCCAGGGTTAAACGGGGATGTTTCATGTGTCTTTGTCGTTTGACGCAGCACTCGGAAATACATTGTTTTCCAACTTTCTGATGCCTGCTTGTAAATAATCAAGTTACAGTGAAATGGCCCACATTGTTCGCAACGTTCCACGCCGTCGGGGTACGATAACACGATCCATTAAGTCGCCTCTTACGACCAGCATAGGTTGCTGGGGACCTATTATAACCTGGAGGTTTTATACGTTGTAGCAATATCACTAGGGGTACATTATACGTTGTAGCAATATCACTCGGGGTACATTATACGTTGTAGCAGTATCACTCGGGGTACATTATTCATTGTAGCAATATCACTCGGGGTACATTATACCTTGTAGCAATATCACTAGGGGTACATTATACGTGGTAGCAGTATCACTCGGGGTACATTATACGTTGTAGCAGTATCACCCGGGGTACATTATACGTTGTAGCAATATCACTCGGGGTACATTATACGTTGTAGCAATATCACTCGGGGTACATTATACGTTGTAGCAATATCACTAGGGGTACATTATACGTGGTAGCAGTATCACTCAGGGTACATTATACGTTGTAGCAATATCACTCGGGGTACATTATACGTTGTAGCAATATCACTCGGGGTACATTATACGTTGTAGCAATATCACTCGGGGTACATTATACGTTGTAGCAATATCACTCGAGGTACATTATACGTGGTAGCAGTATCACTCAGGGTACATTATACGTGGTTGCAGTATCACCCGGGGTACATTATACGTTGTAGCAGTATCACTCAGGGTACATTATACGTGGTAGCAGTATCACTAGGGGTACATTATACGTGGTAGCAGTATCACTCGGGGTACATTATACGTTGTAACAGTATCACTCAGGGTACATTATACGTGGTAGCAGTATCACTAGGGGTACATTATAAGTTGTAGCAGTATCACTAGGGGTACATTATACGTGGTAGCAGTATCACTCAGGGTACATTATACGTGGTAGCAGTATCACTAGGGGTACATTATACGTTGTAGCAGTATCACTCAGGGTACATTATACGTGGTAGCAGTATCACTCGGGGTACATTATACGTTGTACAAGTATCACTCGGGGTACATTATACGTGGTAGCAGTATCACTAGGGGTACATTATACGTTGTAGCGGTATCACTCGGGGTACATTATACGTTGTAGCGGTATCACTCGGGGTACATTATAAGTAGTAGAAGTATCACTCAGGGTACATTATAAGTTGTAGCAGTATCACTCGGGGTACATTATACGTGGTAGCAGTATCACTCGGGGTACATTATACGTGGTAGCAGTATGACTCGGGGTACATTATAAGTTGTAGAAGTATCACTCGGGGTACATTATTCGTTGTAGCAGTATCACTCGGGGTACATTATAAGTTGTTGAAGTATCACCCGGGGTACATTATACATTGTATAAGTATCACTCGGGGTACATTATACGTGGTAGCAGTATCACTCGGGGTACATTATAAGTTGTTGAAGTATCACTCGGGGTACATTATACATGGTATAAGTATCACTCGGGGTACATTATACGTGGTAGCAGTATCACTCGGGGTACATTATAAGTTGTTGAAGTATCACCCGGGGTACATTATACATTGTATAAGTATCACTCGGGGTACATTATAAGTAGTAGAAGTATCACTCGGGGTGCATTATAAGTTGTTGAAGTATTATTCGGGGTACATTATACATTGTATAAGTATCACTCGGGGTACATTATACGTTGTAACAGTATCACTCGGGGAACATTATACCTTGTTGCAGTATCACTCGAGGTACATTATACGTTGTAGCAGTATCACTCGAGGTACATTATACGTTGTAGCTGTATCACTCGGGGTACATTATACCTTGTAGCAGTATCACTCGGGGAACATTATACGTTGTAGCAGTATCACTCGGGGAACATTATACGTTGTAGCAATATCACCCGGGGTACATTATACGTTGTAGCAATATCACTCGAGGTACATTATACGTTGTAGCTGTATCACTCGGGGTACATTATACCTTGTAGCAGTATCACTCGAGGTACATTATACGTTGTAGCAATATCACCCGGGGTACGTTATACCTTGTAGCAGTATCACTCGAGGTACATTATACGTTGTAGCAATATCACTCGAGGTACATTATACGTTGTAGCAGTATCACTCGGGGTACATTATACATTGTATAAGTATCACTCGGGGTACATTATACGTTGTAACAGTATCACTCGAGGTACATTATACGTTGTAGCAGTATCACTCGGGGAACATTATACGTTGTAACAGTATCACTCGGGGAACATTATACCTTGTAGCAGTATCACTCGGGGTACATTATACGTCGTAGAAGTATCACTCGAGGTACATTATACATTGTAGAAGTATCACTCGGGGTACATGTGGTTTTATTGGGTATTACCACCAGGCGAAACCCCACAAGGGGCGCATCAACCCCTTACCATACGTCCATGTCAGATACCAGTGTTTGATATTTTGAGCAACATTCAAGTCCAGCGGGGTACGACAGTACGCATTCTAGCCCGACCGGCCGGATCCATGTAGTCGCCAGACGAATCAGGGGTTGGTAGCATCACACAATCACATATTGTGATCACATGATCCTTAGTTTGGTCGGCTGTAAAGTCACACATTCGACTTTGTGCCTACTGAGACCCAGAATAAACACAGGTCAAGTCATACATGGTGCTTCAAAAAACGAAGGATTGTACGAGTGTATGTGAGTGTATATGTTAGAGATTTAGTGTGCGAGACATATATGAAAACATGGAGTACATGTAAGAGAGAAGGTAGATAACAAAGCTACCTTATAAACGCGAGGATTTAGGAAGGAAAATACTCTGGTCAAGTCAGGTCTGTCATTCTGGTCTAGGCAAATATGTCATGCTGGTCGAGCTAAATATGTCATGCTGGTCGAGTCAGGTATCTCGCGCTGGTCGAGCCAAATATGTCATGCTGGTCAGGTCAAATATCTCGTGCTGGTAGAACCAAGTGTTTCGATGTGGTCGAACCAAGTATTCCAAGTTGGTCGAACCAAGTATTCAAGGTGGTCGAACAAAGTATTCTAAAGTGGTCGAACCCAAGTATTTCAAGGTGGTCGAACCAAGTATTTCAAGGTGGTCGAAGCAAGAGTCTTATGGTGGTCGAACCAAGTACTCAAATGTTGAAATCATCAACCAGAACTACAAGTTACTCAATAAGTTAAAAACACAAATGAATGCAGAATGGTCACACAATACATCACAAATGACAGTGTAAACAGACCAGTTAGTGTCACTGTTACCTCACAGTAATCCTGCCTTCTTCCAACCTCGCTTGATTGCGTCAGTGTCCTTTGCAATTTTGTCCACACATGACATGACACTGAGTTGAGTCAATTATTGTATTTGATAATTAGTCGCAATCTCTTCCGGTAAACTTTCCGGCCAACTCGGAAAAACTAGTTTCGGAGAGAAGCTGTCTATTGTTTGGTACGCGAGGGGTCATCTCAACACGGCAACTCGCAAAAATATGTCGTCGCAGTATTGTCTTTGGCGTGGTATTCGCAATATTTTAACGGCGCAGAAATAAAGCTGTTTACAGTATCTCAAGGTGGTCGAACCAAGTATTCCAAGGTGGTCGAACCAAGTATTTCAAGGTGGTCGAAGCAAGAGTCTTATGGTGGTCGAACCAAGTATCTCAAGGTGGTCGAACCAAGTATCTCAAGGTGGTCGAACCAAGTATTTCAAGGTGGTCGAACCAAGTATTTCAAGGTGGTCGAACCAAGTATTCCAAGGTGGTCGAACCAAGTATTTCAAGGTGGTCGAACCAAGTATTTCAAGGTGGTCGAACCAAGTATTTCAAGGTGGTCGAACCAAGTATTTCAAGGTGGTCGAAGCAAGAGTCTTATGGTGGTCGAACCAAGTATCTCAAGGTGGTCGAACCAAGTATTTCAAGGTGGTCAAACCAAGTATTCAAGGTGGTCGAACCAAGTATTCAAAGGTGGTCGAACCAAGTATTCAAGGTGGTCGAACCAAGTATTTCAAGGTGGTCGAACCAAGTATTCCAAGGTGGTCAAACCAAGTATTCAAGGTGGTCGAACCAAGTATTCCAAGGTGGTCGAACCAAGTATTCAAGGTGGTCGAACCAAGTATTTCAAGGTGGTCGAACCAAGTGTCTCAAGGTGGTCGAACCAAGTGTCTCAAGGTGGTCGAACGAAGTAGCTCAAGGTGGTCGAACCAAGTAGCTCAAGGTGGTCGAACCAAGTATTCCAAGGTGGTCGAACCAAGTATTCAAGGTGATCGAACCAAGTATCTCAAGGTGGTCGAACCAAGTATTCCAAGGTGGTCGAACCAAGTATTTCAAGGTGGTCGAACCAAGTATTTCAAGGTGGTCGAACCAAGTGTCTCAAGGTGGTCGAACCAAGTAGCTCAAGGTGGTCGAACCAAGTAGCTCAAGGTGGTCGAACCAAGTGTCTCAAGGTGGTCGAACCAAGTAGCTCAAGGTGGTCGAACCAAGTAGCTCAAGGTGGTCGAACCAAGTATCTCAAGGTGGTCGAACCAAGTATTCCAAGGTGGTCAAACCAAGTATTCAAGGTGGTCGAACCAAGTATCTCAAGGTGGTCGAACCAAGTATCTCAAGGTGGTCGAACCTAAGTACCTCCTGGTGTACGTCAAATGAGGATAGGTTGGCGGGGCTCGGTGACTTGGTAGCTTACGTGTCATCGTGCCGAATGGCGACGATAGCTGCCCATGCTTCCAGACACAAGGGGCGGTGGGGTAGGCTTATGGTTAAAGGGTTCGCTCGTCACGCCGAAGACAAGGGTTCGATTCCCCAAATAAGTACATTGTATTAAGCTCATTTCTGGTGTCCTCCGCCGTGATTTTGATGTTTGCTGAAAGCGGTGTAAAACCATACTCACTAACTCACTTTCTCAATCCAGACGTAAGGATGGGCAGTTGAATATTTACAAGCAGCTGTTAAAAACCTGGAATATTTATTGGCTGTGTCTTTAACTCTTGATACTACAGACTACAGTCGGGCATATATAAATCCACGCAAGGCCCTATCACATATCTTGGTTTCGAACCAACGCACAGTATAAATTTTCAAAGCATGATAGTGCATCTATTTATATAACGGCGTTAAATTAATCTCTTCGTGAAACTACACGTCAGTTCAGGAATAGAAACCAACAAACACGGTCTTTGATTATATATAAACAATACGTTGGTATATTGATTTTTACTTAACGACACAGAGATGTTAGGGATTGATTTCAATCTGACATGATTATACAACACACTACAGTAATAGTACCACACAGCATGGTGCCATTCACTTGCACGCGGATTCGGGGACAAGGGCGGCTCAGTCGTGTAACGCACCGCAATCAGCTGTGCAGAGTTGCGTCCCTTGGGCACGCCAGAAAACTTTGATTGTGGGTTCGAATCCCGGTTCGCCTAGATTATGAGTCTTGATTTGTCAGTACCATACCCGTGCACGTGGGTTTCATCGACGTGGTAAATGTCTGAGACCTGCATCACTTCGGGCTTTCTTCCCACATTAAGCTCACTCGCCGTGATATAACTGGAATACTGTTCAAAGGGGCGTTAAACCCAACTCACTCACTCACTCACTCACTCACTCACTCAGATTCATGACGGTTTACGTCGAATGACGTAAGGCGAGAAAGGAAATAGCCACCCCTGATTTTGTAACTGACAAGCTCCATAACACCTTCGTGGTACATTGCCTCTTTTTGTGTGGGTGATCTTATTTCCGGGTAAATCTGACCGATTACCCATGGTACCTCGGCCACACGGCCGCGACTTTTCCCCTACTGTCTATGGAAGGGAAGTGAAGGCTTGTTGGTTGTTTGGTTTGTTGTTTAACGCCGCACTCACCAATATTCCAGCTATATGAAGCGGTCTGTAAATAATCGAGTCCGGACCAGACAATCCAGAGATTAATATCATGAGCATCGATCCACATAATTGGGATAGATGACATGCATCAACCAAGTCAGCGAGCCTGACCACCCGATCCCGTTAGTCACCTTTTACGACAAGCATAGTCGCATTTTACGGCAAGCAAGGGTTGCTGAAGACCTATTCTACCCCGGATCATGTCGAAGTGGAGGCTTGTATGATATAAGATTAGCAACTCTTTATCTGCGCCATCCTACCGACAGATTCCCCCATCCCTTCCACTGGTGCCTAACGAATGCTGCGCAGACTCTGTCCTCGTTTATTCCAGGGAATGAACAGCAGCCCGGAACCAGTTAACCGAGTCCCCTGCGAATCTGGCCTGTGTTATGCAGTTCAGTCGTTAAATGTAGTGGGGATCCAAACCCCCTCTCTAGGCATCGACCCGTGAAGATCCGGGGTAAATAGGTCTTCAGCAACCAATGCTTGCCGTAAAAAGCGACTATATGTATACTATAAGGCATTTTTGAACGGCAGTTTCACATGTTTATTAGAATTAATCATATATTTACAAATTGTATAATAAAAATCAACAATATAGAATATATTTGGACATACATTAGAATACCTAATTCTACATATTTCAAATATATACAAAATCATGCCGTTATATTATAATAGTTTATATAAATATGGATATTGGTAGGAATAGAAATATGTACATTCTGATATGATATTAATAATTTCATTGTTTCTATGGAGACAAGAACTTCGGCTGTTAATGTCAATTTTCTGATTACAAGTAAGAACGCCGGCTGTCATGTTGTGCAAATTGAGCAATTAATGTATATACATAGATTCGTATTGTCTGATTTATACACTTCTAAATCAACTGTTTATGGTAGTAATAACAGCAGAACTGGCAACACATTTTTCAAGATGGCTGCCATTTTCAAGATGGCCACCGGTTTCCTTGGCAACGATGTAACTACAGCTGTGGCGCTGTCAATGACAGTGGTCCTAACACAACTTGATTGTCTGGCACACTTTCTCGGGGGCAAGCTTGCCATCGACGATCTCCTTCCATATCTTGGGGAAGTTTGGCACCACAAAGTCGAGACACTAGAACATACAATGGCATGTTCAGTATGTGTCAGTTCGTCAACATGTAATTTTAGGCCACAATGAATGAATTAAGATTTTCATCGAAATTGAAACAAATATAACTGTCGATGTTTGTGATTCACATGAATATTAGGTAGGACTACAATATATAGTGTATAAGTAAAGAATTAGGAGGCAATCGTTGCGATTTGCTTCTCTTTAGGTGCTTAGCGTGTTTAATGCTTAGGCCGGCGAGTGCTTCAATGTTAACTACTGGCTATATGACCTATCCAACTGTTCAGCTGTTATAATTTATAGTGTACCGTAAGATGGTGTTGTAGAAAGAAACAACAACCATTAATGAAGAACTCATCATATGTCCATTTCGGTAACCTATTCCATGTAGACGAAGCCGGAAGCTCGTTTTCTCAGCTGTACTCATCTTCCCGAGGCAAGAGCGTCCACTAGCCTTTTTTTTGATTAAAGTCTTGTTTTCACCCTTGCCACATCTAGGCCACTCTCCTGTGTTAAATATGATAGGACCATCGCGCATATCGGTAGTCCAATCAGAGAACGTTTCACAAAATCAACATCCACGACTGGTACACATTCGTATGAAAGTGATTTACCCCTGTCTTTTTGTTGACAAGAATATGTCTTGTTCATCTTTTAAACCCCACAAAGGATTACCTATGTTTTAGGGGTGAAATCCCTACGTTTTGTTATCTGATCGACTATGGTAGTCGACATCTCTGTGAAGCTTTACGAGAAAAGAACAGCGAGCGATCTGATTGGATATCGCGTTTTCATCACAAGGGGCACAACTCGTGATCTACGCGAGGTGGCGCAAGGGTCGAGCCAAGAAAAGTGGCCTTGATGTGGCAAGGGTAGAAACTAGGCTTTGGTAGAGGCAAGTGGACACGCTTGCCTCGGGAAGATGAGCTATACTAGCAATCTGAATGGCATCAAGGGTAAATATGAGTAAGTGTTACGTGGTTTGACGTTCCTCGTTCAACATTCAAGACCTCAGTGAAGCTGGTTAAAGCGTTCGCTCGTCACGCCGAAGACCCGGGTTCGATTCCCGACATGGGTACAATGTGTGAAGCCCATTTCTGGTGTCCCCCGCCGTGATATTGATGGAATATTGCTAAAAGCGGCGTAAAACCATACTCACTCACTCACTCAGTGAAGCTTTCAGACAGTGGTAATGGTAGACATGTGGAAGACATTTCCAAACTTGAGGCATTGGCGATGAAAATTATGTCCGATGCAATTCCCTATTTTGACTTATACCATATGTTCCCGAGTTGTTTCAGGTGAACAATTGACTTGCCTTTGCATGTGTTTGTGACTGGTGCCACCAGTGCTCACCTTTTCGCGAACGCTTTATAGCATCAGCATTTGATAGTGATTCATAAACACATGCACATATAGTCGGAATCGTACAATCGGCCGTTTTGGGCACTTCAACTCACCTTTTGATCTGTGGGTGGGGGCAGTCGGTGGCAGACATCTTCAAACTGCTTCTTTGTCTTCGCCTGAAAATATATATAACATTCAGCCAGGAAACATATACCCCGTGAGCTACATACTGTACATATAGTTTCCTGGCTGTTCCCTGGCTGTGTGTGTGTGTGTGTGTGTGTGTGTGTGTATCCATAGTTAACATGTAAGTGCAATCAGCTATGTTGACTTGACCATATATTCCAGCTACATACCCCCGGCCTGTATATCGAGTCTGGACCAGACAATCCCCTGGAATTATGACCTACGACCCACCACGTCGGGAGACAGCCTTGGGCAACCTTGTGTTTAAATATTTGCTAGTCACGCCGAAGGCCCGGGTTCGATTCCCACATTTGTACTAAGTGTGAAGCCCATTTCTTGTGTCTCCCACGGTGATATAGCTGGAATATTGCTAAAAGCGGGGGAAAACAATTCTCACTCACTCACTTACCCACCGCGATCCTGAAGTGACCTCATTTGCATGTTTATCGAATCTTAACACCCAGGTTATCGGATTGGTTTCTCCATCGATAACATTGTCCATTATATGATAAATACTGTTGCCAGGGAGTCTATACAAGACATACATACACCCCTGTATATACTGACCTCGTCACCATTGATGTCTAAGTCGATGACGCCGATCAGGTCCTTGCAGAGCGAGCACTTCACACCGCCAAGGCTGTTCATTTCTTCGGTGAGACTGCGGGCTATACGGCTCAAAATTTCTCCTGAAAAAGGATGATTGAGATGAACATACAAGATTAAATGAAACTGTATGAGAAAGAAAGGTGCCAAGATAGAATTTGGTCAACATTAACTGCTTACTTAATATGTACTACTCTCACAGATGACAGATTAACTGTAGTCATATGAGACACTGAGTATGTGAACTGGGTTTTACGCCGCTTTGAACAGGTTCTTAGTCATATCGCGGCGTGTTAGCTTAATGTGGGAGGAAAGTCCGAAGTAATGCAGGTCTCAGACGTTTACCACTCCGGTGAATCCAACGAGCATGGGTATGGTGCTGACAAACCTAGAAACATAATCGGGGCGAACCGGGATTTGAACCCCCAATCATAGGTTTCTGGCGCGCCTAAAGGACGCAACAATACACAAGTGTTCTTTAACCTTTCTTGAGTAATATGCAACGTAACATTTTAAATGGCAGACACTTGTAGTGGTGTTCAGGCGACTTGAATCAAATTTGTTGGGACTGTCAACTTTCACGGGATTATTCCCCCTTTAACGCCACTATGATTAGTATCACAGTTGATCACGGCGTGGTAGTTTAATATACACAAGATAGATACGATTTAAAGTCTTAATTTGTACGGATTGTGGACTTTTCAGGACACAACTATGGTCGTTGATCAGATAAGGTAAAGAAGAACCTTAAGATCATCAGACGGTTTAACCAGGATGTCAACGAGCGTCATACGACTCTTGCACAGAGGTTGTTGATCATAGTTACAGCAGGCCAGGCCTTAGTGAGTGAGTGAATATGGTTTTACGCCGCTTTTATCAATATTCCATCAATATCACGGCGGGGGACACCAGAAATGGGCTTCACACATTGTACCCATGTTGGGAATCGAACCCGGGTCTTCGGCGTGACGAGCGAACGCTTTAACCACTAGGCTACCCGACCGCCCCGCCAGGCCTTAGCACAGCGGTCAAAATGTATTATGTTAGGAAGAGGATATTTCCAAATTTGATGTATCAGTGACAAAAAAATATGTCTGATGCATATCCACATTTTAAATCGTAACATTCCCGTGTCTTTTCAGGTGTACAACTGATTTGCCTTTGCATGTGTTTATGACGGTGCCACCGGTGGGGCAGGATATGATCACCATTTCGCGAACATCTGGTATCACCGCTATCTCACAGTGCTTCATACACCACGTTTATGTATTTCTCAGAATGGCAAAATGGTACAGAGATTTCTTTTGATTATGGAAATGGTTTTGTAGCTTTTATCTGGCTGGCGTTGATAAAATGTCGCACCTGTGTCGTTGGAGCAGGCCCTGATGTTGGTGCATGCTTTGGTTGCGTTGAAGCCATTAGCGAGTTCCTTGACCAAGAGAGGAGTCAGCACTTTGCACTGGAAACAGTTGCAGAATCAATGCATATTTTGTCATATATATATATCACGTGTGCGAAATACGCTAGAAGTCGGAAAGCGCACGTAAAATCTTCAATGTTAGTAAGTTAGTATATATATATATATATATATATATATATATATTACTTAAAAGAAGTTAAGGTTAACTTTAAGAATATGAAAAAATTGGGTGAGTACATCTTTTGAGTACGAAGCAGTGAGGAATTAAATGACGTAACTGGGAATAGCTTTTTATTGTTAGTGTGCGGTGAACATAGAAAACTACCACTCATTATGAAGCTATTCTCAACCTAGGTTCCTTAAATATATAAGCTTTTCACTGCAAAATCGCGCTTGTTTTCCCGTTATTTTCACGTACAAACGTAAAATGAACTGTTTTCACAAACTATTAACTTCTTTAAATTTGAAAGTCGGCATTCATTACATATTGAAAAATATGGTTCAATCATAGCTCTTCTAGTAACACATACATATTTTTCAAGCAGTCAGCCATATTTCAGCTTCACGGCTTCCTGTTAATAATCGAGTCCGGGCCAGGCTAACCAATGGTTGAAGTCATGAGCACCGCCAGGGTGCGATGACACGCAATCGACAATGTCACCGAACCTGACATACCGATCCATTAGTCGCATCTAACACTGTTACTGGGACGAGTTCTAGCCCGGAATCTAGGGCGAGAAGGTTCCTGGTACCTCAATCTGCAAGGCTGCGGGTAGGGACTTGCAGATCTTTTGGAGCGTGGAGTTAATGGCGGCCGATGAGTGGTTGTTCTTGAGGTAGGTGTCGAGGGTCTTCACCAGCAGCTCGCAGAGTTCACACGTCAGAGCGCTCTCCTGGAAACATGGGGGTGAGTGAGTTGGGTTTAACACAGCCCTAACAATATGACATATTACCTCCAATATGTTGGAGGAAAGCCTGAAGTGACGCAGGTCTTTAACATTTACCACATCGGTGAACCCAGTAGCTCTGATATCAATGACCATGTTGGGAGAATCTGGAATTCGAACCCACGATCACCAGACCTGGTCATGATTGATAGGGGTCACACGCCCTACAGCAAATTAGGGGCCGAAACCAAACGGCAACCCGGGGCGGCCAATAAACTAAAAAAACCCATCATGATAACATTAGTAACATGTGATGTTTGACAATTCCATGTATCTTTCATTATTTGAAGATAATGTTCCACTAACCTCCGGCTACCAAGATTATGTTTTCGCTAAGGGGTACAGTGAGAAAAGAAGTCCTTTGGGAAAACCGGGTACATACCGAGATATTCTACTTCGTGACAAGCAATGTGACACTATAAGGCCATAGACTGGAACAACCTTATTTGTTTATTGTTTAACGCAGCACTCAGCAATATTCGAGCTATATGACGGCGGTCTGCATATAATCGAAGCCAAATCAGAGTTCAGACAAGTCAATCCAGTGATTGACATCACGAACATCGATCTACGCAATTGGAGTACGATGGCATGTATCAACCAAGTCATCGAGCCTGACCACCCGGGTTGCTGAAGACCAATTCTAGCCTGGATCTTCATTGGTATGATGTTGATGTTGATGTCGGTAGAGAGATTTACCCTATAACCATAAACATGCACTTCCTGCCTGTGTGAAACATGTAAACCGATCATATATCAACCTAGTAGGTTTACTGTTAAAGTTGATTTTGTTATTTTATCACCTTTAAAATTATATGACTAAGTAAAAATACATACTGGTTCCTTGATCGCTACTTTAACCTTGTGGGCGAAACTCTGCGCTATTTGCTCGGCTTGTGAGTCCTCGGAGCAGGCCACTCTACAAATCTTCTTGAATTCCTGAAAAGTAGGCATATATATTTATCGCGTTACTATCTTATATTACAGGATTCACATATCAAGAAGAGCACAAAAGAACTGACAGGTTGACTCGAAAGATGTGTTAAACGCACACGGACGGGCGGGCGGGCGCACTCCTTTGGAACCGTCAGGGCACACAAATGCATGCATTCATCCAAATCGGTGAAGCTGTTTCAGGAATAAACCGCTTACTTGTATTGCATCAGTTGCATGTATTTAACGGATGCTAATATCAGCTACACTGGTGTCAGTCGTGGTGTACTCACCTCAGGGTAGAGTTTCTCCATGCTGGATCGACACACCTGGCATGTGACAAACTGGAAGACTGGCGCCTCGCTGCCTGGAAATACAAAGTGGAGGAACAATCAACACGAGGAATAAACTGTCAGCAATATGACAGCATTGTTACTGTGAGTCTTTCTTTTGATTTGAGTCAGGCTACACGCCATATTGAACGGTATTCAAGTTATATCACGGCGTGTCAGATTTATGTGGGATGAAAAATCGGAGTGAATCAGGTCTTAGACGTTTACCACTTCAGTGAAACACACCAGTACGGGTATGGTGCGGACAAACCAAGAAACATGATCTGGGCGAACCGGGATTCGAATCCATAATCATAGGTTTCTGGCGTGGCCAAGGGACGCAACTCTTCACAGCGAATTGCGGCGCCTCAAACGACCGGGCCACCCCTGACGCCTACAGTTAGTCAGTTGCTTTAACGCCGCATTGAAAAACACATTTCAGTTATATTGCGGCGTGTCAGCTTGATGTCAGAGGAAAGTCGTGAAACCGATGAGCACGGCATGGTGCTGAGTAGCCAATGGAGATAATCAAGGTTCCGAACACATGATCAGCAGATCCGAACACGACTAAGGGGGCTCGTCACCGAGAATCTTTCGACCACTTGGCCACCGTGCATCGGCAATGTCAGTGGTTGAGGCCAAGATAAGGAATTTGTGGCAACAAGCCGGGGTAGGTGGGACAAGCCAACGTTTCAACCACTGGACAATCCAATCACTCCTTTGTGAAAAGGCCGCTGATACAGATTAAATATTGCAAAACATCAAAGTAATTTTGTAAACAGAGGAGTCTGTATAGACAATCTGTATAAATCTCGGATTTACCGCATCTTTTCGTAACATTCAAGACGGAAGGTGCCGGAAGGTGCCGGAATGGCACGAGTTGGTGACACAACATCCTCGGTGACGTTAATAGATATCGTTGTGACCCAACCTCGCCTTTAGTCAAATTACAACAAATAACGTCAAGCTGACAGTTGGCCAAGTTGCAACACCCTGGGTGATGAACATGAACGCTCGCAATGACAATGTGCACTAGGCATAGGGCTACATATGTCGGACTGTGACGCAGTAGGCTTGTTGCACGTTGCACTCTTCCACGTTTTGTTTTATGATTTTAACTGAAAATCGACTTTGAGATCTTTTTAAAAGTTTGTAAGTGAGCTGTATTTTAAAAAATTAACATGTTGTCCAACACTGACAGTGTTAAGTACACACGTACTGGTTATTTGGAATTCTCTTGGGCAACATTTGTGATCGGGCGTGGCTATCGTGTATTTACGCTGTTGGGGATAAATAATGCTTCAATGCACCAAAGTGTATCATTGCAAGGTCTGTATATTTAATTGTTTGTTTGTTTGTTGTTTAACGCCGCTGTCACCGATATTCCACCTATGTGACGGCGGTCTGTAAATAATCGAGTCTAGACCAGACAATCCAGTGATAGACATCATGGACAGCGATGTTCGCAATTGGGATACGATGACATGCATCAACAAAGTCAGCGAGCCTGACCACCCGATCCCGTTAGTCGCCTCTTACGACAAGCATAGTCGCCTTTTACGGCAAGCATAGTCGCCTTTCACGACAAGCTTGGGTTGCTGAAGACCTACTCTACCCCGGATCTTCACGGGTCGATCAACGTAAAGGAACGTTATACATATAAGTAACAGTTCTGTTAGCTATGTTAACTTTAAACGGGGCAGATTTATTCTTCCAGTATATTAAGCTCCTCTGGAACTGTCCACGTCTAGCGTTTAGCCCGTTCTTTCCTGAATGTATGTTTCGCGTTGGATCATGTGTGTATTCATGTCACCATGTTTAAGTTAACACTCTTTGCGCTCAGCAGTCACGAAGTTAATACAAATCTTCATCCATCTGAATTAGAAATATTATGTGTATTTACCCGAACATAATTTAATCTTGGTACAGGTCATGTTCGGGTCAACTCCCTGTGATAAAGCCTTCACTACTTCAGGGGCAAACTGGAAACACTACAACATCCAATAACGATGTATGGTGATTAGTGGAGTTTAAGGGGTGAACATGATTTAATTTCTCATTATACTGATTGTTGAAAGGCAGTTGAAAACAAAAGCGTATAACGATAATTGTCATGTACAAAAGAATGTCGTAAATTTCGGAGATCTGTATATTTGAGGTGTTTAATGTGAATTTTAAACGTGAGAACGTTATATTTTAAAAAATTAATATTATATATTATTTAGATTGTTCATAATTGTTAGGTTTGCCATCGATTCAAATCCACCCCAGGGGATTCTGGGTAAGAATGTTTATCCCCATGCGACTTGGCTGATGACATGTCATCGTATCTCAATGTTCATGATGTCATTCATTGAACTGCCTGGTCCAGACTCAATTATGTACACACCGCCTTCCTATAGCTGGAGTATTGCTGAGTGCGGCTTTTAGCAACAAACAAACGCACATGCAACTCACGGTGGTTTTCAATGGTTCGGGTAAGCCCTGGCAAAGCCTGAGAATAGTTGTGTTGATAGCAGCTTCTGTTGCATTCTGGGTAATATACTTGTCTACTGTTTTCACGACAAGTTCGCATAATTCACATTCAGGGCCCTAGAAATAATACTCGATTCTTAGTGAGATTCACCAGTTATCAGACGAACAATGTCAATCACTATTATAGTATAGTAATGTAAACACGGATTTTGTAAAATAACGATATTTTATATTAGCTGTATCGTTACTAACGAAAAGAATGAAAAAATAAAGACTTATTTACGTTGCTGTTTGAGATATTCGGCAAAAGTGTTGTAAAAGATTTGTTCAGTATAAACAAGATTACAATTATGATATAATATAAGTAGTGTAGTTATTATGATGCCTATGCTGAACTGGTCGAGCTGCAGAACTGATGACTCACCGCCTTGGTGCCATCTATTTGTGGTGTTTGGTCATAACCTGGGGCAAGAATGCATTTCTGACATTGGGTTAAAAGAGATATTACTTTCATGAAATACATTTTACGTTATAAACTTTATGAAAACGTTACTAGGCTGCAATAGTTGACGAAAGAGTGCAGGTCTAAAACATGACATTGATACCAGTATCACATACATCACCATGGAATATTAATATCTTTTTGGCCACCATCAAACATGGATGGATAATTTCTTTTGTAGGGCAGTTTAGTTCGATCTACCAAAAATCGGAAATCAGAATCTCTCCTGATACAAATCCACATGATTTGTCAATGTTTGCAAAGTGAAACATCCTATCGCGAAGGTCTTAGGACGCGGAAAATATGTCGACCTACCCGTGGATTGAAAGGAAAAAAGGTTTGACTCTAATCGTGTTTAGGAATGAGTTCCTAAACACATCGAAGTGTTTCGTGTGTTTTGTCTAAACATAAGTCTAGACAAAATAGCATTGGCTATGATCTCCCTACATTCCCACAATATCCCAAAATATCTAAGTATGTTTTAAAACTTCTATTGATATACATGTCAAGATTCTAAACACAATTCTAAACACGTTTAGTCCTCTAAAACACAAGGAAAGGTTAAGTTTGAATGTAAGCACACTTTTGCAGCCAAGTCACCACCTACTTGAGCAAAGTCCGATCTTGGTGCAAGCTTGTTTGGGGTCGACTCCTTCAGCCAGCAACTTGACCAGTTGAGGAGCAAAGCCAGTGCACTGAAACCAATATGGAATGATTTTGTCTGAACTTCAAAGGAATCATGGAAGTCAATATAACAGGCAGATTCAAGAGATTATCTCCACACTGTTAGAAAGAAGGTACATGCGAGGGTTTAATATCAGTCAGAATAGAATAACAAAGACTCACGGTGTCCTTGAGAGGTTCTGGCAGCTCGTTACAGAAGTTTGTAACTGTGGCATTGATGGCCGCCTCTGTCTTGTTCTCCTTCAGGTACTGGTCGATGGTGTTGATGAGGAACTGGCACAGCTCACACCCAGGTCCCTATAGATAAAGGTAACGTGATGGTTCTTTCTTTTCTGTATGGTTATGCAGGATAAATGCAATTTCAATTAGCTTTGTATTGTAATCATAATGTATCTATATCTTTGTGGTCCTTTTACCCATCACAACAGTATTACAAACAGTGAGATATGTCACCATGGAACTCACTGCAGCCTCCCTGTGTTCCTCCTGATGTTCCTGTGCGTGTTCCTCGAGATGTTCCGGTTCTGCGCCTGTGTAAGTGTGGGTATACATTTCATATACAAAAATTTAATGATTAACACTTTTAAGTCAAAAGAAACACCATTCCACAGTTTTAAATCTAAGATGTTTTAGGGTTTTATGAAACACCCTAGAAATTAATTGGTGTTGGTCAAGACAAATGAGTTTTCTTAGGCACTTGTCATGTATTGTTTTTATGCACATGTCCTGGTTCAAAAGATCGATTTGTGAAACGAAACCTTATTAAGTCATGTATGTAAATGTTATACCAAATTCGACCTCGAAATTCGATTGTACAGTCTGTGTAATATATATTACAAATATACTCCACACTCCACACTCCACACTCACTTGAGCAAAGTCCGATCTTGGTGCAGGCCTGTTTGGGGTCGACTCCTTCAGCCAGCAACTTGACCAGTTGAGGAGCAAAGCCAGTGCACTGAAACCAATGTGGAATAATTCTGTCTGAACTTCAAAGGAACAATGGAAGGCAATATAACAGGCAGATTCAAGAGATTATCTCTACACTTCTAGAAAGAAGGTATATACAAGGGTTTAATATCAGTCAGAACAGAATAACAAAGACTCACGGTGTCCTTGAGAGGTTCTGGCAGCTCGTTACAGAAGTTTGTAACTGTGGCATTGATGGCCGCCTCTGTCTTGTTCTCCTTCAGGTACTGGTCGATGGTGTTGATGAGGAACTGGCACAGCTCACACCCAGGACCCTTGAGAGTTATACACATGATATGTTAAGTATTAAGTGTCAATCGTCATTACTTTTTTTCATATTAAATCATTAATAGCGTTACAAATCTTAGTTACATTATCATTATCGTATTGTTTACTGAGCTAATAATGTGTTATTACAAGGCTGCATTAAAAATTAAACGTTTCTGTGGCCCACTTTTCTCAAAAGTGATGCGGAGGAAAACCTGTTTTATTTTTTCCTTTCTTGATCAAGGCTCTTTAATTCAATCTTCTCCTGTCAAGCATGTCATTTGATAACAGAGTATGCTTCTGTCATAGTTCTAAAATCACTATAATTAACCCATAATTATAGTGGTCATATTTCAATAATACGTTTTGTATTTTCCCCCAAAATACAAGCTACGTCACTTCGTATAACGTGACACTTTTAAAAACTATCATTGTTATTGGACAAAAGAATTACTGACGCTCAGGATTTAAAGTGACACGCTGATTCCCGAGAAATATTCCTTTTGTTAGCCAAATGTCCAATATTGTTGTGAACTAGTTGAACATCCTACCGCTTCTTCCCTTTCCACTACCCTTGGGTCCTCATTCACACTTGCTACAGCTGATGCTGAAACACAAAAGAATGTTTCTCAAGAGTGAATATTTATCGTACCAAGGTCTTGACCCCCGATCCCATTACGTCTCAGTTACAAATACCTTGTAATAAACTCTACTCGGAAAACATTTGTTTTATGCGTTAAATTCAATAATAACTATCTTAAAATTCCCCCTTGACAGGTTAACAAAAGCAGAATCTAAGTTAAAATGTTTTTAAACAAACCAGAAGGTTATGTTTATTTTCTCTTAAGTTAGTTCGACAAAGTAAGATTGACATACAATGACATGGTCATCTATATTACATTATAAGAATTAAATGTTATAATTTGAATCACGTACATGCACACAGTCCGATCTTGACACAGGCCTGTTTAGGATCAACGCCATCAGCAAGAATCTTCACAAGTTCAGGAGCAAAGCCGTTGCACTGAAAGACATATGAAACCAGTCAAAGAGAGCAGAGTTGATCTTATATCGTCCCATTTGACAGATCCCAGCCAGGGGCGTAGCATTTGAAAAACATTTTTTAATTATTTTTTTTAAATATGCTTTTGTGGCTGGATATAAGTGCACTAGTGACAATGATCGCCTCTGTGTATGTACAGAGGCATTCATGTGAGCATTGAGGGAGTCATTGAAGAGTTTGATGGTTGGAAGAAGTGCCATGACTTCATGTAACACTGTTTAAGGTGAAGACAGACAATGGAGTATTGTCATATCATGAAATGACCTTGATCTGAGTCTCGAAAGAAGAGTCGTCAAGACGAGACTTTCCAAAGCAGGAAACATTTCTCTGACTCTCTCCCATCAAATCCTCCATCGGGCCAAATAATTAGGCACCAAACTATCCTACAATAATTAATTAATTCTACTCATGATTTTAGAAACAATTACTGTGGCGATGGAATGATTGAACATTACTAAATGATATGTAAACTAATTGACAACGATAATAACTATACAATAAACAACGAATTCAACTCTTTATGTAAATCTATTATTGAATGTGAACTGTATTTAACATTTAACATTAGTCCTGGATGTTATAAAAAAAAACTCTGTTACATTTGAAATCATGTATGAATTCTCATGGTTTAAATAAAACTTTCGTAAAGGTAAATGTGAATTATATGATCCTAAAGTAATGTGTAAAACCTCTTTTGTAATAGAAGATGAAAGTCATGTATCATTTAATTGCCCAGTAGAACGTAATTTGTCTTGTAAGAATATAAAGCTAATTCTAACTCTATATGGTGCAGCAAAATTATGTACATCTTCTAATTACTTAAATTGTCAAAATTGTTTTACAAAGTTCTTTGCATCAAAGGAGATATTAAGATGCACCTATAAATTTTAGACGTATGTAATGTACTATGGGTCAGATATTGGAATTCTGAATAATCTGAATCTGAAAATGAATTAACAGGCTGTTTGTTCGGTTCTATATGTTACAAAGTGTGTCATTAATCAATAACTAACAGTAAATTGCATATCCTGCAATCAATAAAAGTAAAATTGTCACGGGAGGGGGTTGGTGCATGCAACCCAAACCTTCTAGTTAACTTGAGCGCTTTTCGCTTTCAGTTCAACCTCATATTTACTGTATTCACATTAACGTCATGCTGATCTTGATCTAAGTTTAATGTACATATTTCATAATGACGTTATTAATACAATCTATGACAAAATACATCCAACCGGACATGAGGTGTCACTGGTGGCCCAGTGGTGAAAGGTACCGCCATTCTCAATGCAGAGTAGCGCCCCTTGTGCACGCCAGAAACCTACGATTGTGGGTACGAATGCCGGTTAGCCCCGATTCTACGTGTGTTAGTGCCATTACGTGATTCACCAAAGTCTGAGACCTGCATTACTTCGGGCTTTCCTCCCACATTAAGCTGTCACTCCAGGGTAGAATACATTTAAACCCACTTACCCAATCGGACATGAGTAGCATGGAAAGCAAACAGACGATTACAAACCCGTGTGATAACTGGTGCACTGTATAGAGAATGCTTCATTTCACTACAAACTACTTACGGTGTCCTTGAGAGGTTCTGGCAGCTCGTTACAGAATTTGGTGACCGTGGCATTGACGGCCGCCTCTGTCTTGTTCTGCTTCAGGTACTGATCGATGGTGTTGATGAGGAACTGGCACAACTCACAGCCAGGTCCCTGGGGATAGTCAATAAGATGAACAATATGAGTTCAGTCTCATCGTACATAGGTGTCACGTTTCTTCAAATATTCTTCATGTACATCATACTACTTATACAGCTTAAGTAGAAGCAAATTATCAATTTGTACAGGTATACCATACGACATCAACGCCAGGGTATATGCAGTCGCGATTATCCGGAAAAACAGATTCCATTTGCGAAAGGCAAAATAGTGATGAAATTATATGAATGGATCCCTGAACATCAGTGACGACACGAGGCGAAAATGGTAAGCATGTCCTGCGCCACTCACAAAGTTCGCGTAAAACATAATAAATTGTTGCCTGACACATAAGTACTCCTGCAATATATGCGACGGCGGCATGAAAACAAACCAGACAATCAAGTGATGGATCAGAAATCCAGTCACTTGATAGCGCATTTACCAAGTTTTTGAAAGTTACAACGATATGTTAAGTTTGAATTAAATAAATATTAAACCAACACGAGTCATTACCTGTTCCGGAGTAGAATGGATTTGAGAATACTTATATACCGTGCTGTACTTACAGCTTCTAGTCTCTTTATTTCGTCTTCATTAAGTGTTACATGTTCTTCGCTCGAAGCTGTAAGGTAATAGAAAAGAAAATAATCAAACTGAAGTTAAACATTGGAGAATTTTACTAAAGTTGTATTAACTTTTCAAACATTCAGAAATGTTTAAAAAATGAAAAAATCATTTGCTGAAAATGGAGTTTAAGGTCGTATTGAACATTATTTCAGCTATATGACGGCGTGTCAGCTTGATGTTGGAGGAAAGCCTCGAGTGTCGCAGATCGTGGACGTTTAGCACTGTGGTAAACCCAATGAACCAGTCGTCACCACACGCCTCTTTCTGTAACCTTAAAGAAGGTCCTACACGCGTCAACATCATGGGACAAGGATCGCTTTCAGTTTTGTGTTAAGGATCTAAACATATTTTTTTTTACAGTGCCTTCAATATTTATTTGGAAAATTACTAAGAAGTGATAAATAGTGTAAAGTAATTGATATAGCTACACATTTCAAAACAATATATATTCATATATAACTAAATCATATTTAATTTTGAATAATGTGTTTACATTTAAGTCTCTTTCTGATATTTTAAGAGTTGTTAAAATAATAAAATCGTATTGTTTTAATCAAAGTGAAAAAACAGCACCCATTTCATTCTGTAAATTGAGATAAAAAATACTTCATAATGAATTTGTAAAATTAATATGTCTTTGAATAAATAGACCTGTTTTTCAGGGAATTGATTTTTTTCAAAAAAGAGAAAATTTCAACCAGGTGAAGGTAAGACGTGTCGTTGTCCACTAAATCGTGTCATTGTTAAAGGCTAAAAGTGTACCAACAGTTGCCTTGATTTATCAAACTATGTACATCAATATAACATTGTCAGCTATGTGTGTGTGTGTGTGTGTGTGTGTGTGTGTGTGTGTGAATTTATAGTGCTAGCCCTCAGAGATACAGTTTAGCATGTATACCTCACTCGGACACAGTATACTGGCTCCGAGCCAAAGAGTCCTTGTTTTAGCATATTAATGCCGAGCGTAAGGCAAGGTAACAACAAGTACATATTTCAGCGTCTTTACAGCGAAAATATATTTTTCATGTTAAGGGAATACCCTGGGCGAAGTCTGTTTAGTGTAACAGGCACTTATTTTTAAAAACAATAGAAAAAAACACTTTGGGTAACCTAAGAGAAATAGACGATATTATTAGCATCCATTCCACCTGGGTTTTTTTAAAGGACATTGTTATCATATTATTATTTCTTCTGATCAACTGGATAAGTATCAATGTTTACTTCCACACAGCCCGATCTTGGTGCAGGCCTGCTTGGGGTCGACGCCTTCAGCCAGCAACTTTACCAGCTGAGGGGCAAAGCCAGTACACTGAAAACAATATAGAAAACATTGTGTCTGTACTTCAAAAGGAACCTTGGATGTCAATATTACAGATACATTCAAGAGATTATCTGTACACGACAAGAAAGAAGGATCATATGTTTCATCTGTAATATATATTGGTACCCGGTACAGTCAAACAATAAAATTAAGTTTGAGTTCGGAAGACGAATAACAAAACAGAATAGCAAAGACTCACGGTATCCTTGAGAGGTTCTGGCAGCTCGTTACAGAAGTTTGTAACTGTGGCATTGATGGCCGCCTCTGTCTTGTTCTCCTTCAGGTACTCGTCGATGGTGTTGATGAGGAACTGGCACAGCTCACATCCAGGACCCTTATGGTAATACAAGGACACTACCATTAACCTAAGACATTGGCACCAACATGACAAAACAGAAGACAAATGGATAAAAGCTACCTGTTAGTTTTACAGTAAGCATACGTTGAATAACATATGGTGCAATCATCAATTGTTTCATATATCTGTTACTCACAGCAGCCACATTCTGTTCTTCATGATGTTCCTCGTGTTCTACATGTTCCTCGATGTGTTCTTCCTCTGAACCTGTGAAAAAGGAACATATGCCTTAGATGTGTTTTCATATCAATTAGTTCATGCAGAGTTTTATCTGATACGTTGCTCAGCTTTCACGCCCAATGGAATCTGTTTCGACGGATAATCAAGACTGGCTCTTCCATGACGTTGATGTTTTATATATTTCCTCGGAAACCAATATTGTATTTCAAACATATATTACCACTGCACATGTCGTATCTTACATTTGGTGGCAGCAGTAGTGCTAGGGGTTTACACTAACATCAACTACACCTCATATACTTTTCAAAACCATAATAGTGATGTTACGGCACAGGTTGCCGTTACTTTTGTCAAAAGACGCAGGTAAATACTAATGTAGTTTCCACAAAAGTCACGTCCTCAACTCAAATACATATTCAGGGCTATATGTTTTCCTCTGAAGCACATGTTCTCACTTGAGCACAGTCCGATCTTGGTGCAGGCCTGCTTGGGGTCGACTCCTTCAGCCAGCAACTTTACCAGCTGAGGGGCAAAGCCAGTGCACTGAAAACAACATGGATAAATTGTGTCTGTACTTCAAAAGGAACCTTGGATGCCAATATTACAGATACATTCAAGGTATTATCTGTACATGGTAAGAACGAAGCTACGTGCAAGGGTTTAATATCTTACTAAACTGTACAATGTTTGATGTTTGATGTATATTGGTACCTGGCGATGGTCAAACATAAGGTTGGAGTTGGGAAGACGAATAATAAAACAGAATAATAAAGACTCACGGTATCCTTGAGAGGTTCTGGCAGCTCGTTACAGAAGTTTGTAACTGTGGCATTGATGGCCGCCTCTGTCTTGTTCTCCTTCAGGTACTCGTCGATGGTGTTGATGAGGAACTGGCACAGCTCACACCCAGGACCCTTATGGTAATAGAAGGGCATTTTCAATAACATTTCAATAAGACATTGGTACCAACATTGCAACACAGAAGAAAGATGGATAAAAGCTACCTGTTAGTATTACAATTAGTATGTGGTGAATGTTACTATGGGTATACTGTAGGACGTATTTATATATTAGATCTCAGTATAACCGTAAGATATGGTGCAATCATCAATATTTTCATAGATCTGTTACTCACAGCAGCCACATTCTGTTCTTCGTGATGTTCTTCATGTTCTACATGTTCCTCGATGTGTTCTTCCTCTGAACCTGTGAAAAAGGAGCATTTGCCTTAGATGTGTTTTCATATCAATTAGTTCATGCAGAGTGTTATCTGATACCTTGCTCAGCTTTCACGCCCAATGGAATCTGTTTTGACAGATAATCAAGACTGGTTCTTCCATGGCGTTGATGTTTTATATATTTCCTCGGAAACCAATATTGTATTTCAAACATATATTACCACTGCACATGTCGTATCTTACTATCGGTGGCAGCAGTAGTGCTAGGGGTTTACACTAACATCAACTACACCTCA
Organism: Haliotis cracherodii; assembly: GCF_022045235.1. NCBI lineage: Eukaryota > Metazoa > Mollusca > Gastropoda > Lepetellida > Haliotidae > Haliotis > Haliotis cracherodii. The sequence continues at coordinate 15,745,016 of NW_027266275.1, forward strand.
TATACTTTTCAAAACCATAATTGTGATGTTTCGGCGCAGGTTGCCATTACTTTTGTCAAAAGACGTTAGTGAATACTAATGTAGTTTCCACAAAAGTCACGTCCTCAACTCAAGTACATATTCAGGGCTATATGTTTTCCTCTGAATCACATGTTCAGCCTTTATGGTTTCTCTGAAGCACATGTTCTCACTTGAGCACAGTCCGATCTTGGTGCAGGCCTGCTTGGGGTCGACTCCTTCAGCCAGCAACTTTACCAGCTGAGGGGCAAAGCCAGTGCACTGAAAACAACATAGAAAACATTGTGTCTGTACTTCAAAAGGACATTGGATGTCAATATCACAGATAGATTCAAGAGATTATCTGTACACTATGTAAGAGTCAAGCGACGTTGACAATAACACGCAAATGACGATGACGAGTGAGATGAACATGAGATCAAACAGTTGAACTACTGGGAAAACACCCCAGTTATTATGTATTTCATTACTATATGATGATGTGTTTGTTTGTTTGTTTGTTGTTTAACGCAGCACTCTGCAATAGTCATAGGATGGCGGCCTGTAAATATTCGAGTCTTGACCAGACCAAATCGAATGATTGATATTGTGATGAACGATCCATCACCGGAGTACGATGAGACGCCACGATCCATGTGGTCGCCTCTTACTCAACATCGGTATCTGGGGACAAGTTCTAACACAGGAATCTGTGTGTGTGTGTGTGTGTGTGTGTGTGTGTGTGTGTGTGTGTGTGTGTGTGTGTGTGTGTGTGTGTGTGTGTGTGTGTGTGTGTGTGTGTGTGTGTGTGTGTGTTGCCACCTCATTTCATAACTTGGTGAATGTAATAGTCTAGGCACTTGCTACATTAAGAACTAAACATAAGTAAGTTTATTTACAGTGTCCTTGAGAGGTTCTGGCAGCTCGTTACAGAAGTTTGTAACTGTGGCATTGATGGCCGCCTCTGTCTTGTTCTCCTTCAGGTACTCGTCGATGGTGTTGATGAGGAACTGGCACAACTCACACCCAGGACCCTTGAATATAGTACCAATTTTTACAATACTTACATTTATACATAATTATTATTGTAGATTTGTATAATTTGGAATCAGCTCTATTATCTTGATCGGTATAGGAATACATTTGTTTTAATCTGTTATGTTTCGTATTAGTTTAAAAGATGCTCATGATATAGTCGGAATCGTACAATCGACTCTGCTCTCAGCAGGGATTTGTATGAATAAAGAAAGGGTTTTGTCTCTTTTACTTAAAATATATTTATGTTTAACCAGTATTTCTACATACCTTTCGATCAATTTCTTAGAATTCAGTGAATTCAGTTAAATATAATTACAATTCAACAATTCCGCGGGGGTTATTTCCATTGGTAACTAAGGTAGAACCTCCTTTGCATCGATTTCGTGATTGGGACTTCAAGTACTTGTATTTTTCAGGATCATTTCCAGGTATTAAACTACGGAATAAGTCAAACAAAAGGAATTGAAGTGTCCATCAAGAGTTTTGTATCCTGGAAAGGTTCAACAGTTCAACACATTTAGTAGCTATCAATACTGACTTATAGTCCATTGCCCCCCCAATACTCAAGTACCCTGCCCCTACTTCTGACATGTCCACCTACAGCTTCTACAGGCTCCACATGCTCGCGATCCTCCTCCCTCTCAGGCTCCAGCACATGCTCGTGTTCCTCCTCCCTCTCAGGCTCCAGCACATGCTCGTGTTCCTCCTCCCTCTCAGGCTCCAGCACATGCTCGTGTTCCTCCTCCCTCTCAGGCTCCAGCACATGCTCATACTCCCCCACCCTCTCAGGTTCCAGCTCAGGTTCCTCTTCCTCATCCCTCTCTGGCTCCAGCTCAGGTTCATGCTGTGACCCACCTGACAAAACAAAAGGTTCTACAGGTCATCCCGACGAACGTCAATGGGAACAAAAAGACATTAATATACCCCGCCATCCTTCATGCTAACAATTGAAAAAAGATAATCTTAGAATTCGGTGAATATCATAGTCACCACTCCAGACTGGTTTTGTACATTTCAAACTTTTCACGGATAAAGAATTAAAGGTCGGAGGCAAACCGTACCTTTTTCTGAACGTGTTGCCTTGGAAAAGCCACAGATTAATTATCATTTGTTTCATGGTGTGTGTTTACAATGTTTCAAGAAGATATATATAATGGGCCATAACTCATAAGATGTATGGAAAATGTCATCCTTGTATCCATTGTGCACCATATCCAAAGGATCAAAGGGACATAACTCTGTAACATTTACGTTTTCGATGAAGGTTTTCAAACTCGATCAACATATTCATTCCTTCATGATGTATGCAGAATGCCATGTTGTGTCCATAATAGTTTTGGTTTTTTTAAAAACCTTTGAATTCGGAGCGACGGGAGGACGGACGTACGGACCCGAAACCTATATTTCTCGTATGGGAGAATAGGACTGTTTACTTTACTGATTACGAATATTAAACAGTATAGCAAATGTCGCACTCGATATCTTCAAAGGCCACTTCTTCAGAATGTCATGTGGCCTTCTTACAATACATTATCTGTGACATTTTAAATGCTTAAGCAGCCTAGCAAATGTTGTGTTAACCATTTGGGCTAAGTAGCAAATCTTAGACGTACACAGTCCTATCTTGGTGCAAGCCTGTTCGGGGTCAAATCCTTGGGCTAGAACTTTCACAAGCTGTGGAGCAAAGCTGTTGCACTGAAATGAAAAAAATATGATTTATGTTTGTAAAAAAACATTTTGCTTCTTGAATAGACAACATTACAACGTTTTGATTAAATCTTTTCGCAGATGATAATCAGGTCAAATGAGAAACGTTCTTACAGTGTCCTTGAGGGGTTCTGGCAGGTCATTACAGATCTTGGTGACTGTGGCATTGATGGCCGCCTCGGATTTGTTCTGCTTCAAGTACTGGTCGATGGTGTTGATGAGGAACTCGCACAGCTCACATCCGGGGCCCTGGGGATAGTCAATACATATATGCCAATATATGTCTCAATACTATTACGAGTAAAGTGATTCCTCAGAATATTTTCTAAAATGTTGAAATTTCGTTTTTGAAATACTTTAAATCAGAAATACTTTAAATCTTTCAGAATATACATTTATTTCTATGTGGGTGCGTGGGGGAATGGTGTGTTGTGCCGCAGCTAGCAATATCCCAGCTATATGTTCTACCTGTAAATACCCTGGACCAAGCAAACCAGGGGTTGACTGCATGAACAACACTCAAACACGCCTGGGAGCGAGGTCCAACATTGTAAACCTCAGATCTCAATACAGTCTACTCGCGAAGATCCGGGGTAGAATAGGTCTTCAGCAACACATGCTTGTCGTAAAAGGGGACTATGCTTGGCGTCTAACGGGATCGGCTGGTCAGGCTCGCTGACTTGGTTGATGCATGTCATCGTATCCCAATTGCGTGCAACGATGCTCATGATAACACTGGATTGTCTGGTCAAGACTCGATTATTTACAGACCGCCTTCATATAGCTGGAATGTTGCTGAGTGCGGCGTTAAACAACAAACAAACAAACAAATAAATCATTACAGTCAGTTGTAACGACAACGAGGTCATCGGCCCCGATTCTATACGAGTCCCACAGTTATAAGCCTCAGGTGACGTCATCCTGTTGTTTTGACGGGGCCTCAGTTATGTAGCAGAATAACCTCTTAGCATGGACTTTAGCTAACACACATTTATGCTAACTAACCGAATGTGCGGAATGATGTCAGCAGTGTTACTGACATTGCAGTGGGATCGAACTTGCAGCCTTTGTAGACATAGCCCTTTGAGTGAACCACTAGACGAGGGAGGGACTGAGACACCGCGATGCTTTTAAGAATGTCTTTTATAAGTGTATGTGCGCCAGCAAGATATATATTACGTCCGTTTCCTAACGTACATGGAAAGTATCGGAAACACAAAAATTTGGTGTTTCAGATTTTATTTTTGGTTTAAGACAGATAAAACACTTTCATCGGGTTTTGTAAAACATGAAAACATTAAGGGTCGCTAAAAACCCTCGGGTTTCCGAGTTTGACCCTCCTCCCTCGTGTTTACATGTTAAACCAAACCATGGAGAGCGCGTGTTATCCTCTTCACCAACACAGGGTTCTACTTACTGCTCCAACTTCCTGCTGGGGTTCCTGGCGCACCTCCTGTTGCACTGCAGGAAGCGTGGGACGAAGACAGATCTTCAGATCCATACACACGGCACCGGCGTCCTTACAGACAAATATAGACACAACATACAGATACATACACACGGCCCCGGCGTCCTTACAGACAAATATAGACACAACATACAGATACATACACACGGCACCGGCGTCCTTACAAACAAATATAGACACAAAATACAGAAACATACACACGGCACCGGCGTCCTTACAGACAAATATAGACACAACATACAGATACATACACACGGCACCGGCGTCCTTACAAACAAATATAGACACAACATACAGATACATACACACGGCACCGGCGTCCTTACAGACAAATACAGACACAAAATACAGAAACATACACACGGCACCGGCGTCCTTACAAACAAATATAGACACAAAATACAGATACATACACAAGGCACCGGCGTCCTTACAAACAAATACAGACACAAAATACAGATACATACACACGGCCCCGGTGTCCTTACAGACAAATATAGAAACAACATACAGATACATACACACGGCCCCGGCGTCCTTACAGACAAATATAGACACAGAATACAGAAACATACACACGGCACCGGCGTCCTTACAGACAAATATAGAAACAACATACAGATACATACACACGGCCCCGGCGTCCTTACAGACAAATACAGACACAAAATACAGATACATACACACGGCACCGGCGTCCTTAAAGACAAATATAGACACAAAATACAGATACATACACACGGCACCGGCGTCCTTACAGACAAATACAGACACAAAATACAGATATATATCCTAAAGGAGGTTGTGTAATGACGTTGTGGGTACAATTTGTGTCATTGTTAGAGAAAAACTGCCATCTGATCATATTCTATATATAATATTCGTTTAACAAATATAGAGCCGAAGATACATAGTTGCTCTTCAATGTATACATCTTAGAGAGCAATATCACATCTGACAATTGTAAAATATATATCGTAATACCCACTTCATGGAACATGTTCTCAGCCACGTTATTGCACACATCACAGGTGACGGCATTCCAGGTCAGTGGATGTTCCTGTGTTTCACCTAGAGGAAGAAAATGGTCAATCTAACTCACAAAACACTGCAGATACCCCAGTGGGATTCCGAGAAAGAACAATCCATTTCCACCAAACCACCCCACCCACACCCAACACCCTTCATTTATATCACGCCTGATGCATGTTTATAATGTCGTTTTGCTTGGTGGAGGAGTGGTAGAGTAGAGCGATGACAACGACTGACTTACTAGGGCAGACGTGGGCCTTGACGCAGGCTTGGTGGGGGTCAACTCCTTCTGCCAGAGCTTTCACTACAGCTGGCGCAAACTGGAGGCACTGCAACAAGATCAAACTGTCAGACAGTGAATCCTGACCTGAGTGCTACCATCAGACTTCTATACTTTGACTTACGATACTCATAGGCACACTTGGGGATTGAGGAAGGTGCGAGAGGGACAACACATATAACAAATTCTTGCAATTGTCACTATTTTTTCTGGATATATAACATATTGTTGCCTTTATCTGTTTTCTTCTTGTTGAATAAAACATATTGTTGCAATTATCTGCAATCTTCTGGATAAATAAAAAAGTGATGCAATTGTCTGTTTTCTTCTGGATAAATAAAACAGTGTTGCGATTGTCTGTTTTCTTCTTGATAAATAAAACATTTTGTTGCAATTATCTGCAATCTTCTGGATAAGTAAAATAGTGTTGCAACCGTCTGTTTTCTTCTGGATAAATAAAACATAGTGTCGCAATTGTCTGAGTGTATTATTCTGGATAGATTGTGTGATAGTATGCAACCAATACCCTACTGACTGTATTCAGTAATAGGGGCATGGTGGCCCAAAGTGTGTAGCTCTTATGTATGCTGGTAATTATTCTTAATATCCATTTTACACACACGCTAGTCCTTTTTTACGTTTGATACACGTGTGCAGGTGACATTATGGCCATATGTTGATGTTTTACATTAATATTAAAAAATGTCCAGCAGTGTTTCACATTTTCGTCTCAGAAAGATATATCAAATCATGAAACTGCCGTTTCATATGTCATTCAGTTTCAGCAGCAAACAACGTTCAGTGAAGAGAAGGATGAAACCTCTAACTGTATGTTCTTAAAAACAGCGTTCTTTGCCTTGGCGATCAGTGGTCTGTCTCCCAGACCAGAGAAAATATATCAAAAATGATTTGGCAAATCTAGATTACCTCGGCACTGAAATTAAGGATCGTTTTGGACTCGAATTGAATTTTGCTTTTTATTTTGAGGATACATATTTTTAAGTGAGATAATTTCTGGGACTAAACGATCAGACACCAGGAGCTTTATCGGGGATTCCGTTCAAGGGTATATTACCTCTGACTTGAGGGGGTCAGGGAGGTCGTTGCAGAAGTTGTATAGCGTCTCGTTGATTTTTGGGATGGAGGCGTTCTTCTGGACATATCTCTCTACGATGTTGATGGCGAACTGGCAGAACTCACACAACGTTGTCTGTAACAGCAGCATCAACATTAGTCACACATCTTCATCTACGACTGCTAGTTCTCTGACTAATCCATGCTGCACAGTACATTATTAAAACGATGATACATATATGCTGGGTATTTACAAGTAAACATGAGGTATGATGACTTTATCGATGGCATCTTCTTCACATGGCCCTACACCAGACAATATTCTCACTTATTACTTTGGTGAAACGGGGCGGTGGGATAGCCTTGTAGTTAAAGCGTTCGCTCGTCACGCCGAAGAACTGGGTTCGATCCCCACATGGTTGCAAGGTGTGAAGCCAATGGCATGATACGGGTAAGGGGTTGACAACACAAAGAAACATGGTCAGGCCGAATCTGGGAATCGAACTCAAGGTTTCGGGCCCCCAATATGTATATGAAGGAACCAAGAGTCATATATAATGACTTACTTTTGACACGTGTTCAACCTGCGTCTCCTCGTGCTCCACGTGTTCCACGGGACACATCTCCAGGGTACTGCACATGACGTACGGATGCTAGGAAACAGACACAAGAAACACCTACTACACTGAACCCCATACAACATCTTTCCCAATGAAATCGTACGGATTAACGAATACGTCACCATTTGAGTAAAATTAGACGTACCTAAAGGCCTTCGCCCGATAAGCGGGATTTCTGGATTAACGGGGTCCGCAATAACGAGGTTTCGTTGTAGGCATAAATCATTAGCAATTCATTTCCTTTAGGCGTACACTTTGCACACTTTCAGGTTTCATTTTGTCATGTTTTCGTTCAACAGATTGTTGGTCATGATTTGAATTGCTGAAAGAATTTTCGCAACCCTTGAACCTTCGACCATGTTGGGTAGTTTTATCTACAAGAGCCGTGCCTGGCCCATGGTCATTTGACAGTTAGGTTTGCGCGTTGAGAGGACACGCTTACCCAGGAGAAGGCTGTTTTAGCCCTTGTTCCCTGTTTCGGAAATGGACATCAGTGGATGCCTGTTATTGACCAGATATGTTAGGTGTGATGAGTGATAAATATACACCTAGACTGTAGACACCGACATCGGCTTCTCGAAATGCTATTAGTGTGATAGTATGTTAGCCGGGTATTTGTCAGATGGATGTTTATATCAGTAATACAACCGGTCCACCCTCTATAACATGTGACCTGCGTTAAGTATTCAGTTTTACTCACGACGTTGTCGACGAGGAGGGACAGCATGCTAGGGGCGATGCCGTGCACGATGTCGCGACATCTCTCATTCTGCCCCTCAACCAGACCTTCACAGCGGGACATGAGCCCGCTCACCACCTTGGTCTGAAATAAAAGTTAACTTTGATTACAAACACGTCACACACAAAATTCAAAAACATACACAATAATAGTGACTGAGTGCGTTGTGTTTTACGCTGATTTCAACAGTATTCAAGTTATATCACGGCGAGTCGACTCAACGTGGAGGAATCTGAGATTCGAGCTCAAGCTTATTGGATCCTGGTAGGAGAAAGGGACGCAACTCTACATAGCATATTGCGCCGCTTTAGGCGAAAAAATGAAAGATAATCTCTTTCATGTTTTATAATAAATCAAAACGGAAAGAAATCACCTTTTTACAGTCATCTGATGCTCATATATCAAGATTCACCATGTAGTCGAAGGACATTATACAAGTATACAAACACCTGGCAAGAAATAAACTATTAAATAACAGCATGAGCCCCTAGTACAAAATACGTTTTTTAACTCCAATACCATATATATGGGACTGTCAGTCAGGAAATAACAAACATTCGTGGTGTATGAGATCACGACAATAAATATATGTAATCTACGTATTGATATCTTTTATCAAACACATTTTTACAACATGTTCGCACAGACCAGTTGATACTGAGTTGTTTCTACGTAAGACAATACCCCTGAAGATCCGGGATAGAATAGGTCTTCAGCAACACATCCTTGCCATAAAAGGCGACTATGCTTGTCGTAATAGGCGACTAACGGGATCGGGTGGTCAGGCTTGCTGACTTGGTTGAAGCATGTCATCGATCCCATTTGGGTGGATCGATGCTCATGAAATCAGTCACTGGATTGTCTGGTCCAGACTCGATTATTTACAGACCGCCGTCATATAGCTGGAATATTGGTGAGTGCGGCGTTAAACAACTTAACAACCAGTGTAAGACAACCACTCAATGGTAATGAAAGGTGTTATTGTTAAAATGGATGTTTTACTCCTCTCAGAGAAATTTGTATGTGTTGATAAAGTGACAAAATACTCTTTAACCATATAGTAAGTATGGATTGGCGATTATAGTTAATAAACAGCAGAACCGTTTCAAGCCATTTATCCATTTTTGAGGCGCGTGAATAACTGAATATTGATTTACGCCGCAACATCGACTTTAACGTATCACCAAGACAAACGCAAAAGTGTTCTTATCGTTATCAGTCGGTAGATGGTTGACCAGCAGATATCGGCTGTATCCAACATAAACTGACACCCAGCTGCGCTGGTGATAACACGACCTCCTGTGGTACGTGGCGTTAGGCCCTGTAACTTCTCGGCTACCCGTGGTGCCGGCCTACTCTGATATCGGTGTGCGCTACACCCAGTGCCCTGTGATAAGGGTTTCACGCAGCCAGTGACTGAAATTATCTTCGTGGACTTAGTGATACGATTGATAATTTCTGGGTCACGCTTAAGTTTGACGTTTGACAAAGGTAGATGCATGTAGTATTGTTTGTTTGTTAACACCGCACTCAGCAACCCAGAATGCAACAGAAACTGCTATCAACACAACTATTCTCGTGCTTGGTCAGGGCTCATCTCAACCATAAATATCTACTGTGGGTTGCTTGTTTTTGTTTGTTTATTGTTTATTGCTTAACGCCACACTCAGCAACATTCCAGCTATAAGAAGGCGGTCTGTAAATAATCGAGTCTGGACCAGACAATCCAGTGATTAATATCATGAGCATCAATCGACGCAAAGGGTATACGATGACATGCATCAACCGAGTCACCAGGTCTGACCACTCGATTTTCCGCCTCTTACAAGCATGGGTTGCTGAAGGTCATTTCAAGACCGTATCTTCACGGGCAGATGCAGGAAAAACATGACATGTATCAGGTACACGGAATTATCAACAGAGAACATATGTGGGGAACTATAGAACACAAGGAATGCTTACACATTAATTGTGTTTTTTTGACGTTTCCCTGATCGGTTTCTACCAAAAGAACTTGGAACCGTGACATATTACTACTTAAAATGCATGTCCTTAAATAAAATGCTTGCTAAAGAAACCCCGAAGTTGTAAACCCAGTAATATCTTATCTTGGAATCCAAACGAGGGTGACGTTGTATGAAGCGATCTTAGCGCTAAGGTTGTCGGAGCTCCCATATCTATACATAGACTAAGCCCAGCCGTAGCGCTAAGGTTGCTTTGTGCAACAACATCCTGTACAAGAAAGTGAGTTTGGTTTTACGAGGCTTTTAGCAATATCCCAGCAATATCACGGCGGAAATTGGCTTCACGCCTGTACGAAATATGTTAACATTTGCTAAGAGACGCTCACTCACTCTCACCTACGCACACGCTCACTCGCATACACACACACACACACACACACACACACACACACGCTAACATTCATTTACTCGCGCACGCGTACGCGCAAGCTCACTCACTCTCACCCACGCACACGTACACTCATGAACGCGCACGCACGCTAACATGCATTTACTCCAGCACGCAAACGCACAGGCTCACTCAGTCTCACCCACGCACACGTACACTCATAAACGCACGCGCACGCACGCTAACATGCATTTACTCGAGCACGCAAACGCACAGGCTCACTCACTCTCGCCCACGCACACGCACAGTCATAAACGCGCACGCACGCTGACATGCATTTACCCGCGTACGCTCACCCACCTGTGTATCTTCTTTGGACAGGACATTGTGCAGATCCTGTGTGAGGTGTTGACAGATGCCACACTTGAGCTCGTCAGCAGTACGGTCGATCACCCTCACGGGGGAGCCTGGAGAGGGACAGAAGATCATCAGCATATCAGTTGATATGTCATACGTCACAAAATAACATTTCTTCAAAAATAAAGAATTTTATGTTGATTCAAACCGGCTGAAAACCAGCATCATTCGTGCAGAAGATCCAAGACAAGCGATGTCTGTGTATCATATATGTCGCCTGTGAGTGAGTTGGATATATAGCCGCTTTAGAACCTTATCTCACGGCGTGTCAGTGAGTGAGTGAGTGAGTGAGTGAGTTGGGTTTAACGCCGCTTTTAACAGTATTCCAGTTATATCGTTGCGTGTCAGCTTAATGTCGGAGGTAAGCCCAAAGTGTTGCAGGTCTCAGACGTTTACCACTTCGGTGAAACCCACGAGCACAGGTATGGTGCTGACAAACCTAGAAACATAATCGGGGCGAAATGGGGTTCGAACCCACAATCATAGGTTTCTGGCGTGCCCAAAGGGAATCATAGCGAATCGCGGCGCCTTAGACGACTGGGCCATCTGTGCCCTTATCGGCGTGTCAGCTGAAGACTGAAGAAAAGCCCGACATAAGCCAGTTTTTAGTTGTTTACCACTTAGGTGAACGTGAAACCCATGAGCACGGATTTAGTGCTGGTAAAGAATCAGGGATGTGCATGTTTTCAATGTATTGACAGGCTTCTGTATGAGTATGTGAATAAGTGTTGTTTTACGCCACAGACAGCAATATTCCAGCGATATGATGGCGACCTATAAGTGATCGAGTTCGGGCAAAACGAGTGGTTGACAGTATGAGTACAGATCCATCACGTCGAGGGTGAAGTATTCTCTAGTTACGTGAATACAGACACTGAAATATAATAATATCATGATAATTATAGTCCATTTTTGGCACTGTAGTCCATGCATTAGCATGCTCTATGCGCTTAAACATTATTACCCCGGTCATTGTGCACTCAACAAGCATTCTCAGCTCCCTGGGGAGTATACAACCCAAGCTGCCGGTAAGGCGCTTAGAAGGTTAACAATCACATTGCCATCTCATCCTACCGGGTACCCATTCACTGCTGGGTGAACAGAGGCACATTTCGAACAAAGTCACTTGCCCAAGGAGACACCACATGTGTTACAAGGGCCGCAGTGTTGGGCAGGACCGAAGCCGTCGGGAGCCAAGCTCCCGAAACACAGTCACCCATCCAATGACTCTCCGCGACCGCCGTTGTTTAACGTTAGTACCACCATGTAATCACGTGCCACCATGTAAACAATAAACTACCATGCTTTGGCAAGTCTAGATTTTACGAAAACAAAAATATTTCTTTGGCTCCTCTCACTTATACATAGAAAAAAATCTTAAAATATTTTCATTTTCATTTTAATCTTAGTTCTACATGTATTTGTGTTGCTTAAAGATAAGGACGATTCATTGTTTCAAATAATTAATCGAATTTGTCCTTTGGAAAGATGCCTGATCGTGACCTCCTTCGCATGAAAGTGGACCACAGTCTGGTTATCAGACAACGTTATCGGCCACGTTGCCCGCTGCACGTGGACAGCACGGTGACACATTTAACCCTGGCAAAACACACCGCGCGCCCCGAGGACCAAATACCAAGTGCGTACATGCTCTTTCGTATTGCTTAATAACATAGATGTATTTTTTTGTCTTTGAGGTCCATGTGTTAATTTTCAAAAGCTGTGAATGATCGAGTCTGAACCAGACACACCAGTGATTGATATTATGAACTAAGTCCCACGCCGTCGGGGTACGATGACACGCAAATAACACTGGATCACAAAGCTGTGACCGGAAGCTCGCAATCATACAGGTTACAAAGTATCTGTATGACACTTGAATACAATGAGAACATACCGGTTTGTAGATATATATTCACAAACACAGCAAAGTATGCACATTTTACAATAAATAGTGTACTGCAATCAATTCTAATCAAAGAAAATCCCTATGCGCTGTATTCCATGTAGAATATATACGATATCACAAAGTGTTGAATGTACTATCCAACTGATCACCTTCCCCAAACCTTCTCACCTGGGTAACATGACTTCGAGCTTACGCGCATAGCCGCTATACATACTTTATGAATATGCAAAAGTATTTAAATGAACTGAAATGACTCTTTTGAATTTTATTTGAATTACATTTTCTTGGCAATATTGACTTCGCAATCCTACCATTTTTCGGTTCGATAGCGTAAGGGATCAAATTACCTTTGATTGTTCGTAATGACAAAAATGTATTACATAGTTTCGTAATCATATTTCAGCGCAATACACATGCGACTATATTTTCCCTCATATAATCAACAAAAAGGGACTTGACATTTTAATCCTACACAGAACCAATCACATCCTCTCGATGTTTGACTGTTTGATACTGTTCCTCAAGAACCTTCAAAGAATGAATGAGTACTGCTTTATGACGCTTTTTTCAATATTCCAGCAATATTCTAACGGATCACTATAAAATGGGTCAAGGCTGGGACTCAAACACGGGCCTTGGGCGTGACCAGAGAATGCTTTAACCACTAGACTACCCCGTAGCTGTTTCTGCAACATTGTCTACTACAACCGAAGTTGGCTTTCAATCATGTTGCGTCAAACACTCTTCGAACTACAGTAAAGTACGGTTATAACGAACACAAGGAGACTACTAATTATAGTTCGTTATAACCGTAGTTCGTTATAAGGATATATACAGCATAACTACAGCAAATAGTCGGGACCAAAAAAGGAAGTTCGTTATGTCCGTCAGTGCGTTATAAGCGTGTTCGTTATAACCGTAGTTTACTGTAACTGTAATCAGTATCATTAATACACAGTTTCAATTTTCTTGGTCTTGTGCTGTCGGAGAAGACAGTAAACCCTTATTGGGGCAGTTTTACTGCAAATAAGGCAAATCAACGTTGATGCTCACTGAATCAACTTGAGCCATGTACTCCATGTTCCACTTACGAACAACTGAATACTTTTCGTGTCAGATAAGCTTAAGATAGGGTGGCCACACTGACTAGAGTGTGGATAGTACGTTCACGGCCACATGGCAAAGTAACTCTCAGCAGTTACTTGAGTGAGTTGGTCTTCACGTCGCTTTGAACAGAATTAATTTGGGAGGAAGCCCAAAAGCGAGTCAGGTCATAGACGTTTACATCTTTTGTGAAACCCACGGCACCACGAGCAGGCGCATTGTGCTCACTTTTCAAGCATCATAAGGAGTTCGAATCTGGGATTCGAATCTACGATCAGCGGATTCTAGTACGACTAAGGGACGCAACTCATCTGGAGCCTTTTATGACTGTTGTCCGGGTTCGCGTTATTGCGTCACTATAAGCAGATCGGTGGATGTATGATGCGCGTGAGCTACTGCGTTACTATTATTATAGCAGCAAATTAGCAGACCACCGAAAAGCAACAACGACTCGCTAACATATACAACGATTTATGGGAAAAATTTACCTTTTATCCTTTCACGTCCCTGAAACCCATCCGAACAGTTTCTTTTCAAACATGTTGCTTTTTAAAACAATGATGTATATGCAGTGAGCTTCAATTCGGGGGTAGCCTTGTGGTTAAAGCGTTCGCTCGTCACGCCAAAAACCCGGGTTTGATTCCCAATATGGATACAATGTGTGAAGCCCATTTCTGGTGTCCCCCGCCGTGATATTGATGGAATATTGCTAAAAGCGGCGTAAAACCATACTCACTCAGTGACTCAATTCGGGAATTGACATATCTTACCTGATGCAAAAGCAACGGCGATCAGGAATATGAACAGTTTCATGGTGGTGAAACTCGTGTGACAGCCGCTTACTCCCGCTGCTGATGTCGAAGTGGCCGGGCCGTCTGTATATAGGTACCTCGGTACAAAGGCCAGGCATCACATGCTGTAGGTGATAAGATAGGGTGATCTCTATCTTTACTCAGCCGGCCATCAACAGACCACTTCATGCTACCTCAGATGTCGGCTGCGGCTGGTCGTGACTCATTACAGCAGGGCTTAATTAAACTGACCGTAATAATGAAACTAGTTTTGAAGTCATGGTTCATAATCATGCAGCCGGGTGTGGTGTCTTGCTGATTACTTGTTGACGATGTTGATATCATTGGTCATATGGACAAGGCGTCCGACCTTGGATCAGGAGGTGGGACTCGGACAATCTGTGGCTGGTGTAGGACTCATTTGGGCCTTGGGCCTTGGGCCTAGGCTCCAAAAACTCTTCCCTTCGGTTCAGGGCACTCCACCCTCGTTGGCCCAAATGACTACCCGGGATCAAATCACCCCCCTTCAAATGTCCACGTTTGATTGTATCTTCTGGTATGTGTATAGATTGATACATGTGGTTAGTGTTGTGGGGTGTGCGTGTCGATTGAATGACACATTTGTCCCCACCCCCCCCACCAGCCCCCACCACCCAACCCCCCACCCCCCCACCTCACCCCTCCCCCATGAAACATGCTTATGATACAGTCGGAACTAAACAATGGATTCAGCAGAGATTCGTCGTTTTTATTTAAGAAATTGTATAAAAACTTCTTGAACCAGTTTTTTTGGGGGTTTTTTTGGGGGGGGGTTATAGTGTATTATATTTTATATCATATTTTGGGGCACGGTTGGCCCAGTCGTCTCAGTCGCCGCCTTTCGCTGTGCAGAGTTGCGTCCCTTGGGCACGCCAGAAACCGATGATTGTGGGTTCGGTCAGCGCCATATCCGTGCTCGTGGGTTTCACCGAAGTGGTAAACGTCTAAGACCTGCATCACTTTCACATTAGGCTGACACGCCGTGACATAACTGGAATACTGTTAAATCGGCGTTAAACACAACTCACTCACTCACTTATATTATAGTTCATCATGGAAACGATTTCATGATATATGGTGTACCTTTCCTAGCGCGTTTATATGTTGGGTTGAGAATAGTCGGTAAAAGTGCATGTTCCCTATAACACAGGCAAACTTAAAATAAATGGAATCCCAAATGTCTACTTCGTGTGCAGTAACCGTTCCAGATATCAATACTATCTGTTAATGCGTTCTTGATGTACATACATTTACACAAGGGATTATTGACACTGCCATAACTTGAAGACAAGAATTCTTAGAGCTTACGGTTTTGGCATAACATGAAAAATTGATCTGAGGCAAAGACTTACCATTTTTACGAACACCTGGTGTCATCACTGACCTTAAGTGACCCATTCACATCAATTTTAACGTCGCCTCTTACGCCAAGTAAAGGTTCAAATTAGTAACCTGAACTAAATATTAATCTTTCCCTTTAAAATGTTTAACTCACAAAAGTTGATGTTACCTTCATCAGACGGGGGGTAGTGGTTAAAGCGTTCGCTCGTCACGCCAAAGACCCGGGTTCGACTCCCGACATGGGTATAATGTATGAAGCCCATTTCTGGTGTCCCCCGCCGTAATATTGCTGGAACATTGCTAAAAGTGGTGTACAACCATTCTCACTCATTCACTCACTCACTCAAGCCAGACGCTAATTGTGTTTAAATAGTCCATGTTGCTGTCTCATTAGACTCATTAGGCGAGACATGATCAAAACAATATGCAATATATGGCGCTGAAGAACTTCTTTAGATGGCTAAAAAATAGTTTTTACACGTGAACATACCTTGAGCTGCATCAAAAAAATTATATTTCATAATATTTTGTTATTTTTAAATACGTGTATCGAAAATCAATCAACATACACTACAATACATACTACTCACTTGATAAGGAACTGTTTGTTTTTGGATTATTTAATTTGAAACATGATTTTCTTGACAAACGATATACAAGTATGTGTTGAAAAAAGGTGAAACGGTGATCAGCAGGAGATTAAAGGTGAGGTGAAATTGGGTTTAACGTCGCGTCCAAGATTATTGCACTTATATAGCGACGTGCATGTACGTGTGTGTTTGTGTGGCTGCTTGTACTCGTCCGGACTGATGCCGATTTATAGTGCTAGCTCACTGAGATACCATGCCGCAGTTTAACATGAACACCCCACTCAGACACAGTATACTGACTCCGAGCCGACCAGTCCTTGTTTTAGTTCCTTAATGCCGAGCGCCAGACAGGGTAACAACAAGTACCATATTTTAACGTCTTTTGGTATGAGGCGGCCGGGATCGAGCCCGGACCTTCCGCTCTCCGGGCGGACGCTCTACCACTAGACCACGGAGGCGGTCCAGCAGGAGATTGAAACTATAATCGATATAGTGTGTTGATTTTACATGTAAGTTGTATGTGAAGAGTATACAGTGTGCAACTATAATATCCTGTGGTCTCTAGTTTTATTGAATCCAAATAAAAGAATACATTCTCAGAACGAAGGACGAGGAGAAATATATATGTATATTTTATATATATATGTTTCTGTTGAATATTATATGGGTACACAAAGTTTTGTATGGAGGCTTCTTATTATTTTCATGTACCGACGTTTGACATAATTCTGATAAGATTATGATTTGAAAAATTCTAAAGTGAAAGTGACATTTATATGATTTCATGCACACCTATTGTACACATGAAATAATGTATGTCGACAATTGAACATCTGAAACCTTTAGAACTGTATGCTCAAACTGAACAGGGGAGATAACATACTGTAATAATGGAGGTGGATTTGAGCCCAGCGGGAGTAATCTGAGCATTGGGTGAATGTTTTAGGCTTAGTAGAGGGGAGTGACCTGATTCGTGGCTTAATTACTCTCGAGTGATTTGTAAGGGATTGATTTGAGCCTGCTTAACCAGGAGACTGAGCACATTTATATAGACAAGAACATAAAAAGGCCTCAGTGCCCTAGTACCGTGAACTTATCTTATTGTTGAGGGGGTGAAATAGCAGGACTGATCCTTCTACTGGCAAGGATTATGTAGCAAGGCTGATCCTTCTGTTGACAAGGATTATGTATCAGGCTTATCTTTCTGTTGAAGGGATTAAATAGCTCGGCTGATCTTCTTACCGCACGGACGGGGATTATGTAGCAGTGTTGATCCTTCTATTTGCGGGATTATGTAGAAGGACTGATCCTTCTGTTGAGGGGATTATGTAGCAGTGCTGATCCTTCTCTTGACAAGGCAACTGGCGTGGGGGTACGTGCCCAGACGGTGCGAAATCGTCTGCACAGATAGCATGTTAGTGCACGACGTCCACGTGTCATCCCACAACTTACTGAGACCGCCTCTGTGGTCTGGTGGTAGAGCGTCCGCCCGGAGAACGGAAGGTCCGGGGCTTGATCCCCAGCCGCCTCATACCAAAAGACGTTAAAAGACGGTACTTGTTGTTACCCTGTCTGGCACTCGGCATTAAAGCGGCTTAAACAAGGATTGGTCGGCTCGGAGTCAGTATACTGTGTCTGAGTGGGGTGTTCATGTTAAACTGCGGCATGGTATCTCAGTGAGCTAGCACTATATATCGGCATCAGTCCGGACTAGTACAAGCAGCCACACAAACACACACACGTACATGCACGAGGGGCGGTCGGGTAGCCTAGTGGTTAAAGCGTTAGCTCGTCACGCCGAAGACCCGGGTTCGATTCCCGACATGGGTACAATGTGTGAAGCCCATTTGTGGTGTCCCCCGCCGTGATATTGCTGGAATATTGCTAAAAGCGGCGTAAAACCTCACTCACTCACTCACGTACATGCACGTCGCTATATAAGTTCAACAATCTTGGACGCGACGTAACAACCCATTTCACCTCACCTCACCGCAACTTACTGAGTGCCATTTGAATCAGAGGAGTCAGTGGTGTAGGGAACATCAACACTTGGATAATCGACGTTGGGGGAATAACATATTTTCTGACGAATCGAGCTTCACTCACGACTTCACTGACTGAAGGAATCGAGTCCTAATGAGCGTATCATGAACGCTTACGTCGCACAGAATGATCCTTTGGAGCCTGGGACCATAATAGTATAGGGTGGTATCACAATGAATGGCCGAACTGCGATCCATATTGCCCATGGCAGAGTCACAGGTCAATACTGGAGAGACACGATCATTTGATCATTGCAACTTCATTCGTGGTGCCATTTGCACCATGTGTTGGGCAGCGTTTCGTCCTTCAAGATGGTAATGCACGTGCTCATCGTGCCTGGATTATGACCCAGTTCCTCCAACAGCAAAACATCCATGTCATGCCATGGCCAGAACTCAGTCCTGACCTACACACTCATTTAACACGTCAACGCCATAATCCAGCCATTACTCTCCATGAACGCTGCGCTGCTCTCACCAATGAGTGGAATAACATGGGCTGACATTGGTCGACTCATCAGAAGCATGCCGCGCAGAGTTCGTGCATGTCCACCCTACAGAGGTGACCCGACATTAGTGACGTCGGCTGCAAAATGCAAATTTCGAATTTGACCCCCCGACCTCTTTAACGACCTTGTGCGCCACAGTCTCATCACACCAACCATTAAAACCCATTAGATCTGATCGTCCACTACCGAACAGATTATGATGCTGTCATTTCCATGTACCAATTCCATATAGATCAGAAGATATGTTTTAATGATTCCCGCTATTCCATGCTTTTTTGGCATTATATATATATATATATATGACGCTTCTCTACGACAGCCATGGGAAAATAAAAAGGCACACTAAGTTAAATACATATTGTATGAATGTGAGTGAGTGAGTGAGTGAGTGAGTTGGGTTTAACGCCGCTTTTAACAGTATTCCGCTTATAATATCACGGCGTGTCAGCTTAATGTTGGAGGAAAGCCTGAAGTGATGCAGGTCTCAGGCGTTTACCACTTCGGTGAAACCCACGAGCAAGGATATGGTGCTGACAAACCTAGAAACTTAATCGGGGCGAACCGGGATTGTATGAATGTGAATATGGTAATATTTGGTTACAGCAACCTGTAGACTTACCACAGAACTTTATAAGCCGTTTGGAAAAAACCTCAAAGTACACGTATCATGGGTATATACAACTTTATTATAATGACATGGACTAAGACCGGAGATAGACGTACGAACGTACGAACTAGTGCGTCTATTAACACAATCATGACGGGAGGCTAACTCGCCAGAACGACAGTGGCTGCTTATGGAGCGGTCTTTTTTACGGGGGGCAGAGGGGATGGGGCGGTCTGTGTTTTTTATGAACTATTGTACTAAAAATAATGACCCTCCCCATGTCCTTGTTCATTATATTCACGACTCTCCCAAATATGGGATTCATGTTTACAACCCTCCGCTAGGAACTATCATATTTATGTCACCCTCTCCTGATGATACCCTCTCACACCCCTACCCCACCCACCACTATCCGACCCCCTATTATAAATGACCTGTCCCTTAAACATGTGGGGCAGTCAGGTAGCCTAGTGGTTAAAGCGTTCGCTCGTCACGCAGAAGACCCGGGTTCGATTCCCGACATGGGTACAATGCGTGAAGCCCATTTCTGGTGTCCCCCGCCGTGATATTGTTGGAATATTGCTAAAAGCGGCGTAAAACCATACTCACTCACTCACTTAAACATGTTAGATCAATGTCAGAGCCGGACACGGTAGTTCAGTGGTCAAGTGCCTGCCTCCGAGTCACCTGACACTGCTCCGACTGGTGCGGCGCTTCACGGGCGACATGGTTTCTGAACATTACTCTGATTTACCACATTTGTCACCACACGCCCCTTTCCATAACCTGCAAGATGCTTGTTCCGGAATAACACGAGTTGGTTGAATTACCCAGCATTCATCCCCATTCGTCTTTTCCCGTAACCTACCAGAATTCCATTTCCCTGGAGTGACACAAGTGGTCACGAACGTCTACCCAGCTGTTCAAAGGGTACCTGGAGGGTTTGAATGGTGACGTACATGTGCACTTGTCACGCTCATATTCACGTCGAGGGAAGAGAGGTAATGAGAATATATCAGGACATATCAGGAGGTTCATGACCAGCTGTTTGGGAAGAAGGCCAAAGAACACGCAGAGACGTCCCTATCATCCATCCCATGATACATGATCGATGCGTGAAACAACTTGATAGCGTGCGAATCTATTATATCCTCAATAAGTCAACTATCGCGAGATTCGGTGATATTTGAAGCGTACATAAAATACGCCATCGTTGACCGTGAAGTGGAGATTGTTTTCCACGTTTTTTCTTGGTTTAGGGTTTCTTTGACTGAAGTGTTCGCTACGTCGAGTTATTTAAGTGCATTCCTTCAATACTAGTTCATAGTTGCATCTAAAACGTTAAACGTGCGTCCTTATGTTTAGGAAACGTTTGCGGTATTGATCTTGAATACGAAGTTTTCGAAGAGCTGCTTGTTTAAAGAGAAACTCTCACATCACGTGATTCAGTGTCTCACAACTAAGACCGCCTCCGTGGTCTAGTGGTAGAGCGTCCGCCCAAAGAGCGGAAGGTCCGGGCTCGATCCCTGCCGCGTCATACCAAAAGACGTTAAAAGATGGTACTTGTTGTTACCCTGTCTGGCGCTCGGCATTAAGGGGCTAAAACAAGGACTGGTCGGCTCGGAGTCAGTATACTGTGTCTGAGTGGGGTATTCATGTTAAACTGCGGCATGGTATCTCAGTGAGCTAGTACTATAAATCGGCATCAGTCCGTACTAATACAAGCAGCCACACACACACACGTGCATGCACGTCGCTATATAAGTGCAATAATCTTGGACGCGGCTTTAAACCCAATTTCACCTAGCCTCAACTCACCTCTCACAACTGAAACAAAGAGGTTCGAACCTGGTGCATGTAAGCCAAGAAGCGCTGTTTGACCTATGCTTCTGCGATATGTACGTTTTGCCTGTGCAGCCCGGGGTTGATCGTGTTGAACTACCGACTGTGAAATAAATAGTGTGTGACATGGGTTTTGCGCCGCTTTTAGCAATAATCCAGCAACATCACGGCGGGAGACACGGCATGGGCTTTACACATTGTACCCATGTAGGGAACTGAACCCGGGACTTCGGCTTGACGAGCGAACGATTCAACTACAAGCCTACCCAACCGCCCCCTGAAATAGAGATTATTAGCCGCCGAAGCGGTTCCTATGTCGGAAACATCAAAAGTGTTTTGAGCAAGTGAACAACGTGTCGGTGCGTGCAACGTATTATAAGTAGTTTCGGCAAGGTCACCTCATTTGCATACTTATCGTGTTGTGATATCAAGATTATCGGTTTGGTGTATCACATCAATATAACAACCCGTGAAGATCCGGGGTAGAATAGGTCTTCAAGCAACCCATGCTTGCTGTAAAAAAAACGAGTAAGCTTGTCTTACTGAGGCGACTAACGGGATCGAGTGGTCAAGCTCGCTGGGATTTTCAGACAAAGTGTATTACTACATATACGTGCTCAACATATTAGAGCTAAATAATTCTTTTGATTTGTCACCCAAAACGACGAAAAATAATTTTCCAAATTGAAATACTGGTATCCACGTACAAAGAAATGGCATCCAGCTCAGTGCACTGCCGTATCCAGAATACCACAGGGTTCGACACCCGGAGTACCAAAAGGGGTCCGGCACCCTTAGTCCCAGGAAATTGTTCGTCTTTTAAACGCTCTTTGTTAGTCTGCAAAATCAACTGTCATGGTACACATAAATCTAGTGGTTAAAAATTACTCTAATATGGCACCTAGACAATGATCGAATCAATTTTACACATGACACGAAAATCAACGTCTGTTTAACATCTCTTTTTAACCGGAAATCAAATACATGTAAACAGCTGGTAAACAAGTATTGTAAAATATATATAGATCTGGGGAAAGGGACAAAAACTGCTTGAAAAAAAAATCGATCAACCTTCATCTTGTTTTAAATTCCCCGCCATCATTATATAGTTTCGGAATTTGTCATGTGACTGTCATGTGATCAAGCCCCGACCATCTAGGTCATCAAACGAACACAATGGCGGCAGGGTCTGAAGGCATGGAGCGAATGCTCCCGGAATTACGTCCGAACAGAAAGCACCCTCGGAGATCTATGTGTGCCTGCACTGCATATAGCTGCAACAAACTTCTGTTGTTTCTCTACACCTTAGTTTTCGTGGTAAGTTGGCACTATCTGACTCCTGACGTAGAACGCGAAACAGGTGCGCTCAGTGAAAGCTCTCTCTCAGCATGAAAACTGTCAGGGCAGGGAGTGTCCAAGTGGCACTGTACCGATGGAATGCATGGGGTGTGTTGACAGTGAGAATCACCCGCTTGTCAGTGTGGACAGACTGTAGAATTATTTGACAGATGCGGTTTTAGCAACTATCCACAATGAACACTTGTGTAGTTGGCACTAGAATTTGAAGGGGATACCCATGCATTGAGGAATTTTTATGCCGGAAACTCGAAGAAGTTTTGTTCTTACTTGAATATGCTCTCTGGGTCTGTTTTCATGCTTATAGATTATCGCTTGTTCGACATATATGTTGTTATTGTTGTTTGGATAACTGACAGATGTGCACGATAATGCACTCTTAAAGGCACTGAACAGGTCAGTCCTCACGTATTGATTTTTCTGTGGAGGCCCATGCAGCAAGTTGGATGCAACATGAGTGTGGATGGGGCGTCGCAGGACCCCTGTTGTAACAGTATGTCCAGCATATAGCTGTGTGGTTTGGATGCAGATGTTCTTGTAGCACGTTAAAGTGCCTTGTAATCAGGAATTTTCAACATGCAATATAGCAAAGGGTCAACGTTTGTTGACTTCATTTGATCTTCCCAAACGTTCGTTCATAACAATGATTGTAAATTGGTCACAATTCAGATTTGCAGAATGTGTCATCAGCATGTGATTCATCATTGTTGTTGTCATGTCATGCCCCTCAAAATATACCACTCCACTTTTGACAGGGATATGTAGTTTTCTATGATACACAAAACGGGTTCACATAAGCAGATAAGATCACATGTGACTATTGAATAAAAAGACATATCTGATTATCCCTATCGTAAGTTGAGCGGTATATATCAGTCCCCTTATGGGTTGTTGCTCATGCTATCAACCACTAGTGTGCTTCATCTGGACTTGATTACTGATCGGCTGCTGGGATATAACTGTACGTAATACTGAAACTGCACTTTGCAATAACATTCACTCACTCAGTACTACATCTAAAGATGTTTTGTAATAATTGTAAAGTGACCCCCCCACACACACCCACATACACCCACACACCTTGGTCTGGAACCTGTTGGTGTTGGAAACCATGAATTCCAGTAGGCTTGGAGTATCCATACTACTCAAAAGAAGTTAAATAGCAAGCCAATTTTTTATATATGACTATAGTTATTATAGTAATGACATGACAGATTTACCAAATGTAGGAACTAATTGGGTGTTCTTTAACTTTGTTTGAGTAGTAAATATCAAATAAATAGTTTTTTAATAATAACCTGTGTTTCTATGCCATATTGTTGTTCAACATCATTGTTTCTGTTATTAGTGTTAAAGATTACATCACATTATCATGAAAATGCACCAGCTTGTCTATTAATAAGTTTTTCTTATACATGTGTCATTATTTCTATATACAATGTGTTGCCATGGTTATCACACACATTGCAGTATAACGGTGATCAATATGATTAATGCATGCAAACATTTAATAGAATTAGATTGTGTTTTTAAAGTTGTCATGCAATAATTATAGTTCTGATGCACATTAGTATGATTAGTGCATGTGTCATATGATCCATTGCTGCCAGATGTATTTTTATATGGATGCTGAACTGAAAGAGAAATTTGTTGATAGTATTTTATTATTAGTGTACACATTTAAGGAACAGTTATGGTGATGTCTGAAATTTTTTTGTCACCATGATGTGTAAAGCCACATTGATATCAGAAAGTGAGACTGTGAGTTAATATAACATGTAACAAATGTTATATTTGGGATAACGCTTTCTTAGTGAAGTACAGTTTCTCATACATATTTGGGTTGAGTCCCATCCAGGATTCGAACCCACACTGCCAGAGTGAGGCACCTAATCACCAGCACACAGCGATCTAACCCACTCAGCCTTCGAGGCTTCCACAAAATGAAAGTCCGACAACTGGTCGTCTAGCTCACGTACTTTGTGTACCCCTCTGACAAGTGTAAATTGGCACGGCTCCCATGGCCGAAAGCTGTGAGTTAATAACTGACACCATACATCCAGTACAGATAATTATGAATAAAGTCACAACAGTTTTTATATCCAAATTACTAAGAAAGAACAACACCAGCTCCTCACTTTTGACTGGATTAATCTCACAATCAAACAAATCATCCACTTGTTTCTGCATAATCCACAAGAATCTTCTCTCTATTTTGTACACATACTGTGGTAGTATAGCGTCTACCCAGAGAGCGGAAGGTACGGGGTTCGATCCCCGGACGCGGGGGGAAATCACTCATCCTGATTTGACATACTTGTCTGGACTTTTAGGCTGTATGGAGGAGATTTAATAGTCTCAAGAAAGTCAAGTGTCTTTGCCATAACCCTAGTGTTACGAGTTAAAAGCTCAAGGGTCCCGAGGTTCAAATACTTAGGACCAAATCTCAAAGACTCCAGGAACCCCTTTTTCGAACACTTCTCAATAATATTTCAGCATGTGTATCAGCTGGAGTTGTTGTTTTCTTTGCATATTTCCTAAATTCCATGCTTAAACTACACAAGTGAGTACAATTATATAAACAAGTAAATTACAATGTATTTGATCTATATACCATGTCTATTCCTCTGTAGATTTGAAATGTTAGGTTAGAAGACAGTAATTATGTGATGTAATCATTGCTAGACAGTTGGTGAAGGCTGTAGGCTCCTGTTACAGGAATCGGGGATGTGTTCACAGAGATCAAGAGGAACAAACTTGCTGTGAAAATGTTTTTCGCTTCAGAGATCAATATTTTCCTTGTGTACTGTAGAGGTCTATAAGGGAGCTGTTTCTGCTCTTTATCAATAATCACGGCTTGTTAGGAATGGTTTGAACAGATTTGACCACAAAAGTGAAGTTAATTGACATTATTAGATTCCTGGGGCGGTCGGGTAGCCTAGTGGTTAAATCGATCGCTTGTCACGCCAAAGACCTGGGTTTGATCCCCAATATGGGTACAATGTGGGAAGCCCATTTCTGGTGTCCCCCATCGTGATATTGCTGGAATATTGCTAAAAGCGGCGTAAAAACCATACTCACTCACTCACTAATAGATTCCTGAACTTGACCTATCTAACTCTTTGTAAGATCTGTGTATTATATGTACTACCCTAAAAGAGTTAAAGAACACCCAAAGTTTTTATATGACTATAGTAAATCTATCATGACCATAGCTACTGTTCTAATGATATAAGTGTGTAGGTTGCTTTGCATTTTGTTTATGTGGCTGATTTGTTAAGCAAAAATCATACTCTTTTGAAATGAGTGTATGAAAAGGTCCTGAGATGCTGTTTGGGTTGATTTCAGTGTGATTGAAACTACTTGAAATCTTACGTTAGCTGCCCCTCTTTCAGAAAAAAAGTGTATGCTATACTCTAGAAAATACAGTGCAGGGGCCACTTGCACAAAACCATCTTAGCGCT
Source organism: Haliotis cracherodii (assembly GCF_022045235.1). Classification (NCBI taxonomy): domain Eukaryota; kingdom Metazoa; phylum Mollusca; class Gastropoda; order Lepetellida; family Haliotidae; genus Haliotis; species Haliotis cracherodii. Next base: position 15,771,334 of record NW_027266275.1, read on the forward strand.
AAGATTATCTTAAGCCTATGTTAAAGTATGGGAGTTACAATCATCTTAGCGCTAAGATTATCTTAAGCCTATGTTAAAGTATGGTAGTTAGAATCATCTTAGCGCTAAGATTATCTTAAGCCTATGTTAAAGTATGGGAGTTACAATCATCTTAGCGCTAAGATTATCTTAAGCCTATGTTAAAGTATGGGAGTTACAATCATCTTAGCGCTAAGATTGCTTTGTGCAAGTGGGCCCTTGTCTTTGGCATTTACCGCTTTGGTAAAACCATGAGCATGATGTAGACAAACCTAGAAACAGTATAAGGGAAAGCCGGGATTCAAACCCTATCATAGGTTTCTAGCATTGTTTCGTGCTCCTTAGAAGGAGCAACTCTGCACCACAAGGCATAGGCAATAGCGCTATAGCTCAGTAGTAGGGCTGGGACAAGTCCAAATTTACTACCCAGGTACCCAACCCCCTATTACCCGACCCTACCCAGGTACCCACTGTAGGTCTCAAGAGTAGGTACAAAATGTTCAATTGGGAATTGTTTACCGGAGCCCTGAAAAAAGTGTTAAGATATAGTGTTAAACGATCTGATCATGCATACACTGAAGTTGACTGACGCTTTGTCTTTACTCAAACATATAAAGGTCGGAAAGAATGTGTGCATAGTCAGAAAGAAATGTGAACATTAGCGAGTTGTACTAGTGTAACCATGGAATTTTATTGTTATTGTCATTTAACCATGTATCACATGACTGACCATGGGTACGGGTAGTCCTGGGTTCGATCCCCAGCCGCGTCATACCAAAAGACGTTAAAAGATGGTACTTGTTGTTACCCTGTCTGGTGCTCTGCATTAAGGGGCCTTAAACAAGGACTGGTCGGCTCGGAGTCAGTATACTGTGTCTGAGTGGGGTATTCATGGCGTCTCAGTTGGCTAGCACTATAAATCAGCATCAGTCCAGACTAGTACAAGCAGCCACACACACACATCTATCAATGTGACTGGGATTTTGTTTCGAAATTAGATCTTTTACAGCTTAGCTGCAAAACCAGATATTCCTTTTTATTTCTAACTGTGAGCCTGTATTTGTTTTTAGAAAAACACCTTGCACAAATGTAATTTTCATTGCAGGCAATTCCTTTTTTGTCAAAGGCCAGAAGTATACTTATTTTTTTCATGGACAATTTATTTTGGGGGGCAAGAACCCATTTTGTATAACCTTGAAGAGTTTAGCATTGTAAGCCATAGTCAACGTCATGAACATCTTGATTGGAAAACATTAAAATAAAAAGGAATTTCTGTTTGTTTCTTTTGGATAATTTTCAGGAACTAGCACTGAATGATCAAATAGGACTCATAGACATTATGATTAGGGGTATTTGGGATAAAAATGCCATTTAACCATATACTTTGCTTTTAAAGATTTTATTGATTAATCAGTTTCATACAGGCGGTGTAAATTGATTCATCAATAACAGGATTAAAGGTCTGTGTCAGTGTTTGCACATAATTTCCAAATGTTATGTTTTAGTTTGGATCCTGACATCCTGACTTTTCCCTGAAGTCTAGAAGATTAATATTTGTTAAAATCATGAATATGTCCTACTGGCATTTGGCTCCAGCCAATTTCCTGGTCTAAGGACTCGATAGCACAGTGACTATGCTTGTCGTAAGCAGTGGTAAGGGACAACTAACTGCATCGGGTGATCAGGTTTGCTGACTTGGTTGATGCATGTCATTGTATCCCAATTGTGTAGATTGAAGCTCATGATGTCAATCACTAGATTGTCCTGTCCAGAATAGTTTATTTACAGACCATTGTCATATAGCTGGAATATTGCTTTGTTCGGCATTAAACAACAAACAAACAAACAAACTTGTGCCTTCATGTGTCTAATTCAGGAATCACAAACAAGTAACTACTTTAGATGATCATGCAGATATATAATATACATGAGATGAAGCGCAGTGTTATGAAAAGCAAGACCACACGAAAGGTACATAACGGTAAAGGGTAAAATATGTTTTGACACATCCTTAAACACGAAGTGTTCATTTCTTTAGGTGCAGGTGTACTTCTTGTTTAATTGAGATGCACCTGACAGTAGGGCTGGGATGGGTAACTCGGGTACTCGGGTCGGGTGGGTCCTGACTAGGACCCTGGTACCCACAGGACTATCCGGACCCGTGGTGAGTCACGTGATCTATTGTTTAATGACAAAAATGATCTAGAACTCTACAGTTCGCATTTCTTTCTGACTATGCACCAATTCCTTCTGATTTTTCATATGGTTGAATAAAAATATAACTTAATTCAACCTCAGTGTATGAATGACCAGATTGTTTAATACATGTATCAAAATACGTTTTGCCAGGGCTATGCTAAAAATGTTCCCGTTTGGACATTTTAAGACATCTCCTGAGACCTACAGTGGGTACCCAGGTAGAGTCGGGTAATAGAGGGGATGGGGGTGGGGGGGTACCCGGGTAGTAAATTTGGACTCATCCCAGCCTTACCTGGACATTTTCATACATGAAGTATCTTAAAACATCTCAAAAGTGTCTTAAATTTTCCATTGAGATTTTCATTAGCCATGTCTGATGTGAAATATTTTTCAGTGTCACTTCAAAAGCATAGCAATTGATTCCGGGTTGAAATTGCGTTCCACTCAATGATTGAATTAGCAGACCCCATGCAGACTGAGCGAGATGGAGGGCATTCATTACTTAAGGGATGTGGTAAAATATCTGTATTTGCTTGCAACATTTTGGCCGCAGGGTGTGAATTTGGCTTTTCAATTTTGAGCTGGTGGCACTCTGGCTATAAATAGATGTCTCAAGACATTTGGATGGAGGGAGAGATCATCGAAATTGGAAATTTTGCATTATATTTGAGTTGATGGTCTATAAAACCTGATGTAGCTGGTTTATTAATTGGCCAGCCGGTATTCAGGCTGTGATGGTGTTCATTGTGGAAGGTATGGGTTCGGCTGCTGCTATTGTGTGTGGAGCTGTCAGGCTGAGGTCTGCCATCCCTCATTATCCCATGGACACTATAGCCTGGCCTCCTGGTGGATACATCCTTTCATTAATCTCCACTCGTTATTGGACAATTTGCACATTTTCACGACTCTCTTGATTTGCGTGTTATTGTCATCAGTTTCATGGCTGCTGATTGATGGTGGATTATGTCTTAAATGTCTCCTCCGTGTTGCGTTTTATTGGTGTTGGAAGCAGCGTCAACTATAGCTATAATATAATAAGGACACGCTTTGATTGTTTGTTTGCTGTTTCATTTTGCATTCAGCAATAATCCAGCTATTTCTTTGCGGCCTGTAAATCATCCAGTCTGGACCAGACCAGATGTTATGAGCAAAATCTCACACTGTTGGAGCACCATAATCAACAATCAACCAGGAGGGGGACCTGCGAAGATCCAGGTCAGAATAGGTCTTCAGCAACCCATGTTTGCCATGAAAGGTGACTGCTTGTCGTAACAGGCGACTAACTGGATCGGGTGGTCAGGCTCGCTGACTTGGTTCATGCATGTCATCAATCCCAATTGTGTAGATGGATGCTCATGATGTCAATCACTGTATTGTCTGGTACTGACTCGATTATTTACAGACCGCTGTCATATAGCTGGAATATTGCCGAATGTGGCGTAAAACAACAAACAAACTGAGGGGGCACAGGTCTGATGCTATATATGTAAGGGAGGGATTATATGGTTTGTTCATGTTGTAAGGACATGATACATGATGTAATTGAACTTCATTCCAAAATCTAAAAAAATTGTCACAAAAAGAAACAGTTGAACATGGATAGAGCGAACACACGAATACCACAAACCCTTACAAAATCCCTGACTTGTTTCCTCTATATAATCTTATAAAATGTGCGCATACAACAAACTCTCTACAGCGAATTAATGTATATAGCGAACTGATATCTGATCTCAAACAAGCCCAAATACCACTAATTAGTGACGTGTATAGGGAACTGAGAAATCTCACTCAGTGTCAAGTGTCACTGAAAATTGGCGATCAGCGTGAATCAACACAATCAGCAGTGACAATTTGAACTTGTTGAACTTACATTATGATACTCTTACCTGTAACTTGTGTAACTGGACTAATCTTGTCTGTAAGACAAACATAAATTTCACGAGATTGTGTCAAAGTGTCACTTCACTTGCATATGCTTTCATGGCTGGCAATGCTGCAATTACGTGATACTGTGTTTTGTTTGATCCAAGATGGATGTCTCCGATCGAAAACGTATATAACGAACAACCTATATAACAAACTGATTTCTCCAGTCCCTTCAAGTTGGTTATACCAATGTTCTACTGTATTGAACTCAGTCTTTGATGCAAATAATGAGACACTGAAGCCTTTCAGGCAAATGACAACCAGGTTGAAGCAGTCAGCTTGGTGTACTATCATGTTCATGGAATGAAAGGCATTTCCTTATCAAAAGTTGAGTGTTGTTTTATTAAGCTGTCAAAAGTATTCCAGCTCTATCACACCGGCCTGTAAATAATTGAAATCCGTTATTTGGGGGATCACGATTTCTTTCTAAGTAAGAAAGGGGCAAAACAATTTACTTCAAGGTCAGTCAAGGAAGTTTGATTTCCGAACTCTGTTAGTGTGCAAACTGTCGTCTGTTCTGGGGAAGTCTGTGCAGCTGGGACAAGGGACATTAATCTAGATTTATTATGCACTGAATCAGTTATGACTGATCGATTTTGCGAAATTAATGAATGTCAAATTGAACATTATGTTCGTGTCATTGATGCCGTTTGTGAAGTTACTGAGTAATCACAATGTATTATCTTTTGTGTGTGCTGTGTCATTAGAAGAAAATAGGTATACGGTTGTGTTTCCTTGTTCCAGTTTTGTTGAAAACAACATGGCAGATCCTTGATTCAACAAACAGAACAAAAATTGAGTGTGAGGATAACCAGGGGCTGTGAGACAAGAACACGTTCTTGTTCCTGGAAGTATCTGTCTTATCGGTCGACTGGTGACATTCAGTCCTGCATCATCTCGTTTACAAGGATGAAGATGGTCGTTCTGTACCTCTCTGTCCAGGACCCTCGTGGGTACAATGTGTCAAGCCCAATTCTGGCGTCCCCTGCCGTCATATTGCTAAAAGCGGCGTAAAACAACTCTCACTCACTTTGTCCAGGGGGCAAGAAGCTTGCTTCAAATGGCTTCAATTCACTGTTCTAGTTTTAGCAGTAGTAGATTCTTTAAAATCATATATAGACTCCTTATGTTTCACAGTCTCAAAACCCGAGAAATTCTTCTGTAACCCATGCTTGCAGTAAAGGCCGACTATGCTTATTGTAAGAGGCAACTAACGAGATCGGTGGTCAGGCTCGCTGACTTGGTTGATGCATGTCATCGTATCCCAATTGCGTGGTTCGATGCTCATGATATTAATCACTGGATTGTCTTGTCCAGGCTTGATTATTTACAGACCGCCATCATAAAGCTGGAATATTGCTGACAAACACTGTCACAATGCTTGTCGCAAGATGCGACTAACTGGAGGTCAGACTTGCTGACTTGGTTGATGTCATCGTATCCCAATGGCATAGATCGATGCTCATGATGTCATTCACTGGATTGTCTGGTTTAGACTTAATTATTTACAGACATATGTGTCATATAGCCGTAATATTGAGTGAGACGTTAAACATCTACCAGTAACCATCCAAACCACTTCTCAAGTTTTGAAAAGATCTATTTGTAAGAGTCTGGAATGTGTCTCCTTAAGGTCGTATGTGTGGAGTTAACATCTGGGTATCATGTATTGTATCCTTGCTATAGAGCTATAGATTATGTTGTGACAAAGGGTATCTCTAAAGCCTTTGTCTCTCAGCATAATAGTTCAACTCTCGACCTGGCTGGCACAGTTTAATGGCTAGCAGAAAATGTCATTGTAGAGATTAATGTGGACATTGAGAAGACTTTATAATAGGCTCAATGGCACAAGATTCCTTGATAGTTATGCTGTGTATATGGCTATGAGTTTTTATTATACAGGCAGATTGTCCGACTGCAGTTTCAGAGATCATATAGTTATGAGTATATTCATTTATGACTACATGCTAGGGCTGGGACAGGTAACTCGGGTACACGGGTACTCAGGTCGGGTGGGTCCTGAGTAGGACCCAGGTACCCACAGAGCTACCCGGACCCGTGGTTAGTCTCGTGGTAATCATATTGTTTAATGACAAAAATGCACGATAACTTAGTGGTTACAATGCAAGTCACTAATGCTCGCATTTCTTTCTGACGATGCGCACGAGGTCTGGGGCGGGGTACTCGGGTCGGGTGGGTCCTGAGTAAAAACTGGGCACCCACAGGACCTGTGGTTAGTCATGTGATATATTGTTTAATGACAACAATAATAAAATTCCATGGTTACACAAGTACAAATTACTAATATTCACATTTCTTTCTGACTATGCACACATCCCTTGAGTTTATATGTTTGCACAAAGACAAAGCTTTGACAGTCTTCAGTGTATGCACGATCAGATCATTTTTTACTACATGTGTATATCTAAATACTTCCTGCCAGGGCTCTGGTAAAACAATTCCCAAATGAATATTTTGTACCCAACTTGATACCTACAGCGGGTTCCTGGGTAGGGTCAGGTAATAAGGGGTCGGGTACCCGGGTAGAAGGCGTTTTCATAAATTATAACTGATTGTCCATCATGGCATTTTAATGTTGATGATTTGTCACAGTCAGGACATATGGTTCTTACACAGCAGAAAGCAAATGTTTTAATCATTTCCCTTATCATTTCTAAGTGATGGGAGGATATTGACTAAATTGGCAATTTGGGAAATTCAAATACAACATTTTTTCTGAGAATGTGGAGATATGGATGAAAATGTTGCAAATCTTATATTTCTGACCCAACCCACTTTCCTTTGTATTGTTACAGATCTCCTAGGGTGGCCCATTGATTAAGTGTGCTTATTAGAGTTATGTCCCTTAGCTAACAGGGTCCTCAGTTTTCTAGTTTGAATCCAAGATATATCCTGATCATGGAACTTGGTGTGTTGGTGCCACACCAATACATTTCCCTTTTAGTGGCCAAGTAGTTCAGTTGGAAAACACTGCAGCTTGCTGTGCAGAGTTTTGTCCCTTTGAGATCAGTATCCTGGTTGTAGGTTTGAATCCAAGATTGATCTCGATTATTATCCTCGGTTTCATGAATTAATCTAAATGATGTTACAAGCAAATTGCTTACTCATTAACAGGAGTTGTGCTACTGTCATGTTTTGAAATGACAAGAAAGATGCAAAGAAATAACAATACATGCAAACATTTCAACATTCATGCTGAAGTTGAGTATCTAAGTAAAGACTCAAGATACCCAACCAAATATGTTGGGTACAAATATTATATTTGAGATAACACTTTCTTAGTAAAGTACAGATTTTAGTCCTTATTTGGGATGAGTTCTATCCGGGATTCGAACCCACACTACCAGAGTAAGGCATCAAATTGCCAGCACACAAAGTAAGTGATCTCACCCATTCAGCCACTGAGGCTTCCACAAAAAATGAAAGTCCAACAACTGGTAGTTCAGATCACATACTTTGTGTACCCCTGACATTTTTCCTGCCTTGCAAACAAGCTGTATGTGCTATTACGGGAACAACTTATCATGTGTAGTTGACAGTGAAGAGGACTTCTGTTGAAAATCTGAAATTTTAGTTATAGTGTAATTGCAGCCAAAATAAGGATTTATGGCATTGGTGCAATAGAGTTGGTATTCTTAAAATTATTAACAATGATACCTATTGTTTTGATATCTGTGTATTGACTGTAAGTAAACAATTTGTACAACCTCATCAGTTGAAATGACCCCAATCAAACTCAGCTTCAAATCCAATCCTGAGTGTTTGCTTGCCAGCCTCAGTTACCTGATCCTGGTCAGTGTGCTTAATCTCACTGCATGTAAATTGTGTTCACCACATTAACATGAGGAAGGCGTCTTATGCCAGAAAATGCTTGATCACTGTGAGTGTTCCTTTAAACATGCATGTATATTTTTTCCTGGAAATTTGTTCATTATTTGATGAACAGATGAGATAAATACTTCAGATGCAGATTTTTAACTTTGAAATTTTATGTGTGCAATACATTCAACAGATACCAGATATCCAACATGCCCAGCATATACATTAACACTGGTCCTTGAATGACAGATCCGGGGTAGAATAGGTCTTCAGCAACCCATGCTTGCCGTAAAAGCCGACTATGCTTGTCATAAGAGGCGACTAACAGGATCAGGTGGTCAGGCTCTCTGACTTGGTTGATGCATGTCATCAATCCCAATTGCGTGGATCGGTGCTCATGATATTAATCACTGAATTGTCTGGTCCAGACTTGATTATTTACAGACTGCTGTCATATAGCTGGAATATTGCTTAGTGTGGCGTTAAACAACAAACCAACCAACCTTGAATGACAACCGCCTCTGTGGTTTAGTGGATAGAGCATGTATCCAGAGAGGGGAAGGTTTGTGGTTCAATTTCCATCCGCATCATACTAAGATACATTTAGGTACTTGTTGGTATTTGTTGTTACCCTGCCTGGTGCATGGCATAAGGGGATAAAACAAGGACCTGTTGGCTCGAAGTCAGTATACTGTGTCTGAGTGGGGTATTGAAGTTGAACTGCAGCATAGTATCTCATTGGTCTTAACACTATGAAACCGGCATTAGCCCATGCACACATGTTGTTGTAGAAGTGCAGTGAGACTCAATTAAGTCCATTTCACCTCACCTCACCTCACCTCACCTCACCTCACCTCACCTCACCTCACCTCACCTCACCGTGGGGGCACGGTGGCCCAGTCTAAGGCGCCGCGATTCGCTGGGCAGAGTTGCGTCCCTTGGGCACGTCAGAAACCTATGATTGTGGGTTCGAATCCTGGTTCGCCCCGATTATGTTTCTAGGTTTGTTAGCACCATACTCGTGCTCGTGGGTTTCACCGAAGTGGTAAACATTTGAGACCTGCATCACTTCGGGCTTAAGCTGACACGCCGTGATTTGTAACTGTCACTCATTCACTCTCACCCACTCACTCACTCACTCACTCACTCACCTTGTATCACAGAGGGTTGATTATTGGGTTCAAACAGGAATTGTAAAACAAAGGCAGTGAAACTTCTGGCTCCAGGATACACTCTATAACCTATAGTAAGCATGATGAGATTAATGGCCGCCCTACACAATCCTCAGAATCCAGCATTTTATATTTTGTACTTTTCAGCACATGAGCAGAATATGATTGTGTTATTTTCTGAAATCCTCAAGAGATTGATAAATGAGACGCTCTGCTCAGATGAAGCATATTAAATCACCAGACAAGAATCGAAAGCAAGTAATTTATTTTGATTTTTGAACCCAATGCTAGAAAATCACTTGCCTGAAGGGAAGCATGCCTTGAAGAAGTCAGTTCATTTAGCATTAAGATTGCTTAACTCAAAGGAGTTCACTTAATAATGATGCTTCAAGGTTCTGGCCATGAGGTTTAAATTATTCAGATCGATGGAGCTTCCATGGAACTGGTTATAAAATCATATTTAAAGGTGCAAGATCAACTGTCCAATATTTTTCTTATTTCCAAAATCTAATTTATAGAGCAAAACAAATACAATTTCTTCAGATATGGAACAGGATTGGCCTCTGCACATCATAAACATGATGCAACATATACACCACCCTGAACCAGTCGGTGTATAAGAAGGATTCCATTTCAGCATGTGATATTTGTTATGGCCTCTGTCGCCCATGAAATATCTTTGTGAGGAGCCTGCGAGTGAGTCTATGTGACTCTATGGTTTAACGTCTCTTTTTGCAATATTCCATCAATATCAATGACGAGGACACCTGAAATGGGCTTCACACATTGTACCCACGTGGGGACTCAAACCTGAGTTTTCAGCATACCGGCTTCTGAGACTTGTATCACTTCAGGATTTTCTCCCACATCAAGCTGAGACGCTGTGATAACTGGAATACTGTTCACAGTGGTGTTAAACCCAACTCACTCACTCACTCACTCACTCACTCCTGTTTTAGACCTTACTTTTTACATCCAGCTCATTTTTTGGGTTCTTTTGGCTCAAAAATGCTTCCTAGCGGATTTCGGGACGCTAGCCTGTGCGCGCTTATATATAAGCAAAGCTCCCATACAGGGAAGAGGGGACCCAAATACTGCAGTTGACCCAAGTCCCGGCTGGTTCTTATAACTGGTGTCGTGTGTAGAAACATAATTCTGATGTTACATGTTTTGAGTCACATGTTACTTTGAGTCTTCCAGCCTAACTGTGATGCTTGATGGTTTCCTTTGAGGCCATAGTTAAACAAGCTTTTTGATCTGAATAATCTAAACTAAATTAGAAAGTAAATTCAAAATATTCCTCTTAGAGAATATGCAAAAACACACCATAAATATGATTAAAAACAAATGTATATAAACATTATAAAAATGATAAATGATTATGCATCTTTCATACCCAGCCTAATGCTGGTGTATCATGATCTGGTCCAGAGCCTGGCTTTTTCGCTTTCCTGAAACTGTAATGGTTGTATTGAAAGTTTTTTGTCGGATTTTCCATTACTTTGGCTCGGTAATGTCAAAGCTATAGTGAGTCATGTTTTGTGGACAATCACTAATGTATAAGGGTTGTGTAATCGGCAGCTTTTATCTAAATAATTTATGGTATATGTCCTATTACAGTGATAGTTTTGTAAGTAGCGTTTCACATCCAAATCTGTTTGTAACGATCAGTGAGTAGTTAACAAATAGTATTTGGTTTGTTTTGTTTGTTGTTTGAGAGGATCTGTACTATGCTGCAGATAATTATTTAGCCTCATTTGTAATCTGTGTATGTTTGTTTGTTGTTAACCAAACCGTCGCACACAGCAATATCCCAGCTGTCTGGAAATACTCAAGTCAGGCCCAGAGAATCCAGTGATTGATAGTGTGAGCAAAAAGCCACGCTGTTGGGTTACAATGACGCACTAAGTCCACAAGTCTCAAAAGCCATTAGTGTGTAAGAACAATATTCATCATTACCCAGTGTGGCCTTTTCAGCTTGCATGCCTGCATTTTCTCACAGATCTCTTTGTACTGATTGAATGCAGGCATCACTTCCATGAATTCTACTGCAGTGATTAATGGGCAAACGTGCATTGTCTTCTTGCTTGTCAGTTGCACATGTATCAATATTGTGCACTTAATGGACATGGGACATACTTCGGGCCGCAGTTTAGCAGATGCATATCAGAAGTCACCTCAAACAACATTTTTATCAGAATTACTTTTCAATAAATTTCTACCCATTGTTTAAAAACACACCAAAAATGGGACCTCAGGGAGTGGAACATTGAATGCTGTAAGAAAATTGTTATTACCCAATGATACGACTACATGTAGATCCTAGGTCCCCAGCAAGTTATGCTTGTTGTAAGAGGTGACTTAATGGATCCGGACTCAGTGATTTGATTTTTAGGCCTGGGACGAGTCCAAATTTACTACCCGGGCACCCACCCCCTTTTACCCGACCCTACCCGGGTACCCACTGTAGGTCTCAAGAGATGGGTACAAAATGTCCGATTGGGAAACGTCTTATCAAAATGTATTTAGATGCCTATGTAAACCGATCTGGTCATGCATACACTGAAGTTGACTGAAGTTTTTTATTTTTTCACAAACATATAAAGTCAGAAGGAATGTGTGCATAGTCAGAAAGAAATGTGAACATTTGTCCTTTATTAAACAATATAATCACGTGACTAACCATGGGTGTCTGGGTAGTCCTGTGGGTACCCGGGTCCTACTCAGTGCCAACCCGCCCTGAGTACCCGAGTTACCCGTCCCAGAACTGGTGTCATTGTACCCCGACAGCGTGGATCACAACATCAATCACTGGATTGTCTGGTCCAGACTTGTCAGAGAGCTGGAATATTACTGAGTGCAGCACTAAACAACAAACACACACACACGATTACATGTGAGGTTAACAATCAACTGCATCACTGCAATTGCTCCTCTAATTCTGAACAAATGCCTGAAATTGGTTCCTAACTAAAGATCATCTCTCGGCTTTTGTCACCGACATTAATTAGTAAATGGGCGTAGATTTCCCCCACCTATACACATGGAGTGCAGGGTGGGGCCTCAGGAGTGTTTGGTTCAGTTACAGCGCTGATGAATGGGGGTGTTGACTGATTCATGAGGGCACCTGATGTACTTTATTCATTCAAAGATGCACTTTATTCATTCACAGATGCACTTTTTCATTCAAAGATGCACTTGATTCATCCACAGATGCACTTTATTCATTCAAAGATGCACTTTGTTCATTCACACATGCACTTTATTCTTTGAAAGATGCACTTTATTCATTCACAGATGCACTTTATTCATTCACAGATGCACTTTATTCATTCAAAGATGCGCTTTATTCATTCAAAGATGCGCTTTATTCATTCAAAGATGCACTTTATTCATTCACAGATGCACTTTATTCCTTCACAGATGCACTTTATTCCTTCAAAAATGCACTTTATTCATTCACAGATGCACTTTGTTCATTCACAGATGCACTTTGTTCATTCACAGATGCACTTTGTTCATTCACAGATGCACTTTATTCATTCACACATGCACTTTATTCATTCAAAGATGCACTTTGTTCATTCACAGGTGCACTTTGTTCATTCACAGATGCACTTTATCATGTTTATTCCTTCACAGATGCACTTTATTCATTCACAGATGCACGTTATTCATTCACAGATACACTTTATTCATTCACAGATGCACTTTATTCATTCAAAGATGCTCTTTATTCAGTCACAGATGCACTTTATTCAGTCACAGATGCACTTTATTCAGTCACAGATGCACTTTATTCAGTCACAGATGCACTTTATTCAGTCACAGATGCACTTTATTCATTCACAGGTGCACTTTGTTCATTCACAGATGCACTTTATTCAGTCACAGATGCATTTTATTCAGTCACAGATGCACTTTGTTCATTCACAGGTGCACTTTGTTCATTCACAGATGCACTTTATCATGTTTATTCCTTCACAGATGCACTTTATTCCTTCACAGATGCACGTTATTCATTCACAGATACACTTTATTCATTCACAGATGCACTTTATTCATTCAAAGATGCTCTTTATTCAGTCACAGATGCACTTTATTCAGTCACAGATGCACTTTATTCAGTCACAGATGCACTTTATTCAGTCACAGATGCACTTTATTCAGTCACAGATGCACGTTGTTCAATGAGTACTTGGTGCAGGTCAGTTTAACTCCATCTACGGGATGGATGTAGACAATAACATATGAGCAATTACCAGCAAAAGTTGGTTGGTTGGTTGGTTTAACGCCGCACTCAGCAATATTCCAGCTATATGACGGCTGTCTGTAAATAATCGAGTCTGGACCAGACAATCCAGTGATTGATATCATGAGCATCGATCCACGCAATTGGGATCAATTACCAGCAAAAGTAATGTCATACGTGAGACTATTAGGATTTATATAGGTATTAGGCAAAATTTGGGGGTTTTTTTTAATATAAAAGAATATCTGATAAAGAGCTGAATCTGTATTTGATAAGCATGATGAATAATTTTATACAATTTGCATGATTAGTATGCTGGTTACCATGGTTACGTAAGATAGGTTAGGTTATGAGAAAACCACAAAAATATTTTTTCCTTAATAAATCGTTTCTGCACTAGTGAAGCACTTTGTGTAATTTACCATTTGATAATTTGATTTACATTATGCATTGTATTTCTGTGTTGTACACGTTGACACGGTGTTCACAGAACCCTTCGTTAAGATGCACAACAACCACACGAAGGTCTAAGTGAAGGACATTGTAAAAGATTGCTGAGATTCATTAAGTGGAAAAAAGTAAATTACAACTTTAAGGGATTTTGTAAAGCAGTACTCAATTCCTAGATTCCTGTAAAGCTGAGCTATAACGAAATACATTAACGTTTTTAGAGAAGTTAGCTTTCAATTTGTAGCATGTATTTATTCCAACAGATTGAACCATTCTCATTGTTCGAAATCCTAATGAGCAGATGAATTGTGCTAAAGTGTCTAACGTTGTGTATTGATTGCAAAGTGTAGCTAGATTGTCCCCATGGTCCGATCATGATTCAACTCCTATCCGGACGATTCGATACCCTTGGAGTGGCCACTGTTGACCAACTTGTCTGATTACCACTTGCGTTTGGAAGGCATAGACGAGAGATGTATTTACTGTGACCAACGCTATATTTAGACAGTTAGGATTGAGAAGCTATGAAAACACAGACAGGAAGTCGTCTGCTATGGTCTTGGCCTGAACTGAGCAGAACTGTTATCACTGGGTCAATAGCTCAATGCATCATATCACCAACAATCAAAATCTTTACTCTATTGTTGGACCCTGTGAAGAATTCAATGAGTCTTGCACAGTTGGAGAATTGAACGGTTGATGATTAGACTATGGAACGTCCCCATGGCTATTGTTTGGGTAGCTTGTAGGAAGTACTTTATAATGAAGAAGGGCCACTGGTTCAAGCATAGCATGATTAGTAACATTTCAGAAATTACAACCAGAATTAGCATAGCATGCAATGGCGTGTTCCATGTCATCTATGGAGTCCCATGAGGCGTGGCTGTGTGCGGATTTGGAGTGTTGGGAGGGGAGGGGGTATTGGGAGGTCGTATTGAGTCATCAGCCTAATGGAGCTGCCATTCCTTGTGCAGAGTTGCTTGCCTTGATAATTGTTTGTGTGCTGGCGCTGATGGGTTTCAGCAGTAAACATCTCACTCACTCACTCACTCACTCACTCACTCACTCACTCACTCACTCACTCACTCACTCACTTACTCAAACACACCAACTCAGTCACTCACTCAAACACACCAACTCACTCACTCACTCACTCACTCACTCACTCAAACACACCAACTCAGTCACTCACTCACTCACACCTACCCACCAACCTACTCACTCACTCACTCACTCACTCACTCACTCACTCACCCACAACGATATAAGGATCTATACCGAAACGTTGCTTTTTACAGTATTAAAGAGTTTGTTATCCATAAAATTTTGTGTACCTAAGGTGCGCAGTATAGTCAAGACAAATACAATACACATTGAAAGTCTTCATTTTAAGTGCTGCCATTTGGATGCAGTGTTGACATTTATCAGAACAATGGCCATATAAATATCAACAAATATCAATTTTTTAAATATTTTTACAAGCTTTTCATAATGCTGATGTGATGGCATCGCCGATAACATCGTGATCTCAATGAGGCATCAGTCCACTTTAAATTTTATTTCTACTCGCGATAGCATCAATGAGAACTCAGTTTTATATAAAAAAACACTTTGTATTTCGGTATCAAATTGCATTGAGGCTCAATTACATTGCCTTAGCCTGGCTGGAAGTGGTGTCAGTGATGTTCAGATGTGCTTCATAATAATTCTGTCATTCAGGATCCAGAACCTTTAGCAAAATGGGATTATCAGAATGGCTGTCACTCGAAAAACAAGTTTGTGCTCAGGGAGAAAAAATAACTTTCAAAGAATTATTCCTATCATGGATCTAGATAATCATGATAATGTGCCCTGATAATATGTCCTAAAAAAGTGCCCTGATAATATGCCATGATAATGTGCCCTGACAATATGTCCTAATAATGTGCCCTGATAATGGCCCTGATAATGTGCCCTGATAATTTGCCCTGAGAATGTCCATCACGGAAAACAAACAAGCTAAAGTGATGAGTTGGCACAATATTTTGGTAAATGACAATATATTTGTGTAAATGTTGATACCACACAGCACCGACTCCAGTGTCGGTTATCGGTTGTCAGCTGACCAAACTAAGCTGTGAAGGACTTGAACAATCATTATATGGTGCTGAAATTTGCTGTGTCGAGTTGCGTCCCTTAGGCATGCCAGAATGGTTAGGATGGTCGTGTGTTTGGATCCCAGATGTACCTTGATTGTTTCCAGGCATCTTTGATTATCTGATTCTATTTAGATCAATCAAGGTAACCCTCCACTGGTTTGATACTACAGCTTTGTGTGGGAAGTAACGTCACTGTCTCCATCTGTGTTATCGGAACTCAGCACATATCAAGGATAAATTCTAGGTTTTCACCATTATATATATGTAACCCTTGTTTACCAAAGTGGTAAAGTTCTAAGACTGGAGATCTAAGATCACTTTGTTTTTCCATGTCGTGATATAACTGAAATCCAATTCAAAGCGATTTTAAACCCAACTCATTGTATTCTAAATGTCAGCGTATGGCGTGCCAATGGTCCCAGTGCATAAGCATGCTCGATGCTAGCTAGGCACCATCACTTGTCCATCACCATTAACTCATGAACGACCATGAATGGAAGTTAATACCATATCGTTTCGGGACATAAATGCTATAGCAACAAGTCACTGATAAACATAGAGATCCTATCGAAACAAAATCCTGATTAATCGGTCTATCAGTGTTGAAAGTTCTTGAAAGAGGTGATGCGTTTCTGTCGTGCAGTCATCGATGCTGAAGTCACCAGACCTGCTTCCCGAGTCTGCTTATTAGCCGTGAGCGGTATGATCAGTGACACAATCTCCCATCAGTCACCTCCGATTTCCACCCTGTAATTGTATTTTCCTGTCGGTGATCAAATTAACGGACTTGAAAGTGACACGACCTGGTGAGCCAGTGGCGACATTTTTATTGACAGTCCTAGCGGTGATAACAATCCTGGTATTTCCTGTACAGTGTGGTGCAGTCAGTTGATTGCTTGATTGCTACAAATTTGGGAATGTCTGTTTAACCCATATAGTTTATTGTGAGGGGAGCCTTTGTAGTTTACTTCGCCTGTTATTTCAGGTTTGGTGCATGAAATGAGCGTGGTTTGGGTTGGGTTTTTTTGTTTAACGCCGCACTCAGCAATATTCAAGCTATATGACAGCGGTCTGTATATAATCGAGTCTGGACAAGACAGTCTAGTGATTGACATCATGAGCATTGATCCACGCAATTGCGATCCCGTTAGTCGCCTTTTACGACAAGCATAAGTCGCCTTTTACGGCAAGCATGGGTTGCTGAAGACCTATTCTAACCCGGATCTTCCAGGTCACATGATTTGTGAAACCATTAGCACAAGTTTAGTATATTTTCTGACTTCATCAATAATTAAACTGAACATGAAGGATAAATAGTTTGTTTAAGATGATGCAAGATAATCGTGTCAGAAAATGAAGTAAAACTGATGTTTAAGGAACCAGTTGAAAAGTTTGATGTCGGATACAAATCTTAATTCCTTAAGTTTAAGTGTGGTGGGGTTTATGGCCCTCCAAGTATTCCATAGACAAAATCAACTTACCTGATTTGTATGTTTTATATAGGAAGTAAACTAAGCAAATACTCTGATCCTGTTTCACCGATCCCATGTTTTATTCATGTGCTGTTAGCACTGTCATTAAATACATCCAGTCTTTCCATGAGGTAAGGGTTTATTGTCATCAGCACTGGCCCTTCGAGTGGAGTGCGGAATATAGAATGGGGGATGTGATCTATAAATAAATACAAATGATTTTCAACACCTTGTAAATAAACTTTAGTTGTTATATAAAGTTTTCTGAAAAAGTAGGGCAAAACACGAGAATGGGTGACAATAGAGGCCACTAATCTAAGATGTTCAAATTTTCAGATTTAAGTTGTTGTTTTGTTTTGTTTTGTTTTTGTTTTTGTTTGTTTCGGGGTTGTTGTTTTGTTTTTTTTGTGGGGGGGGGGGGGGGGGATAGTGGGGTATGTCTCTCAAAACTTAAGGAATAAAGTTTTTATACAACATCAAACTATTGAACTGGTCCCTAACCTGACTCTAAAATTCTAATACTAATCCTTTGTATGAAAAACATGCCCTAGATATTTTTTAAGTCGTGTTTGCTCAAGAAATAGAAGGTACAATGGGTAGCTCAGAGTTATCATATTTGTGTCATCATTCTCTGGGTATTCAGTATATTTTTATAGCCTTGGGTCCAGTCTGTTGGGGTTTGTAATACATTAAGTAGACTTTTTTTACAATAATTTTACATCAATGCAGTTTTAGGTAACTTCTAATTAGCATATATTCATGTGCCGCCCCAAGTGAGTCACATGTCACATAACATGGTCATACAAGTCTGGGTTACAAAAATAATACATAATAAAAAAAGACCATTTATATTGCGCTTTTTTCCACTCTACACAGGGGCATGTTCAAAGCACTATCATTATCCCAGTCACTGGATCAGTTTGCTCACATTCTCAGCTCCCTGGGGAGTATACAACCCAAGCTACCTTATAAGCAAGCTATTGGATTATTCACTGCATTAGAGTCCATGTATACATGCTGCTATACCATGAAGGGGATGAATACTCCTAAAACTGCTTCAAAACTCTAGGGGCTGTCGGGTAGCCTAGTGGTTAAAGCGTTCGCTCGTCACGCCGAAGACCTGGGTTCGATTCCCGACATGGGTACAATGTGTGAAGCCCATTTCTGGTGTCCCCCGCCGTGATATTGCTGGAATATTGCTAAAAGCGGCGTAAAACCACACTCACTCACTCACTGCTTCAAATCTCACTTCTGGCATACATGCTTCCATATTGTTAAAGAGATCTTGCCATGTCGGCACACCAGATACCATAGATGCAGCACTGATGGTCACTAGGTGGGGTTGAAATAGAGTGCTGGCCTCACTCCACCACCCCGCGGTGTCACAGGGGCCCCAGGGTGCAAATGAGTCCTGTCAATATTCCTGTATGGTATCGTGAAATAACAAGATGTGTATGAATGGTTGGTTGGTTTGTCGTTTAACGCCGCACTCAGCAATATTCCAGCTATATGACAGTGGTCTGTAATAATCGAGTCTGGACCAGACAATCCAGTGATTAATATCATGAGCATCGATCCATGCAATTGGGATCGATGACATGCATCAACCAAGTCATCGAGCCCACCCGATCCCGTTAGTCGCTTTTGATGACAAGCATAGTCACCTTTTACGGCAAGCATGGGTTGCTGAAGAACTATTCTATGTGTATGAATGCATAGCCAAGTGCGTTGGTAAAGCACTCTTCTTTTGCTCAGTACAGTCATTTTACTTGAACTGGGTAATTTAAACCAACTTGTATCTTAAAACTCCCTACTGCCATGAAGAAATAGTATCATGCAGACATTCAAAGTAATGGGAGGTTTGCCATTAATAATTCAACATTGACATTTATTTCAGGTGGGAGGGGAGTGTAGATTTCCAGGTGTGATCTCTGTTGCTAAATATACATGCAGTTTCCTCTCAACCAAATGAGCTGTGGATTTAAATTGACTTTGCTTTCCTGATTCTGAAACAGAAGCAGCCACTCGACTCTTCAAGGCAACTGAATTCTAAAACGGGAATGCTGATGGATTTTTGTTGAACAGTAAAAATCTTGCTGAAGAAAGAAGTTTAAATCTAAAATACAAATGCTTTTAATGGTAAAATAAAACATTTATTTTTATTTTTTTCTCTATGTTTTATTTTTTGTTATCTTTGTATTATCAAGACTATACTATTTCAGAAAGTTGCACCTTTTATCATGTTCAAGTTCTCATGAGTATATAATCTTTGAGGGCAAGCTAGCAAAAAATGCTACATACCAACAAAATGCTGGATTTGATTGTATGTGTTATTGAAAAAGCACCAAAGTACATAGTTGCATCCCTTGGCTGTAGCAGGATCTGCTTATCATGGGTTTGAACCCAGATTCATTTGTCATTTGAACCAATTTCTGTTCGCACCATACTAGTTGATGATGAATTTTCACATTGATAGATAGATATTGTTGAGGGGCACAAATTATCCCAAGTTTTGCATCTTACATATATAAAAAATCGTGTTGTGTGATTGATTGAATGATTGATCCAATCCTGCTTTCAGTACCTGTTCTCTTCTCAGTACCACAGAATCACTCAAACACAGCAGCTCAAGGACATGCCTTTCAATTGTTCTGGTTTAAAGATTGATGACTGTGTTACCAAACAGGGACTTGTTTTACACTTAAATACAGTTATTTAGATATTTAAGCCGTAGCTGCATTTTAAGCTAAATTGGCCCTCTAACCTGTCTCATCTTGTTTCAGTGTGTTGGAATTATCTTGTTGTGCATCGGGATTATTGTGGAAGTTGATCGACTCTAGTATGACCAACTCTAGTATAACCCGATCTAACCTGTCTCATCTTGTTTCAGTGTGCTGGAATTATCCTGTTGGGTATCAGGATTATTGTGGAAGTTGATTGACTCTAATATGACCTGGTCTAACCTGTCTCATCTTGTTTCAGTGTATTGGAATTATCTTGTTGGGTATCAGGATTATTGTGGAAGTTGATCAACTCTAATATGACCCGATCTAACCTGTCTCATCTTGTTTCAGTGTGTTGGAATTATCTTGTTGGGCACCATGGTTATTGTTGAAGTTGATCGACTCTAATATGACCAACTCTTATATGACCTGATCTAACCTGTGTTTTATTTGTTTCAGTGTGTTGGAATTATCTTGTTGGGTATCGGGATTATCGTGGAAGTTCATCGACAGGACATCCAGTCAGTAAACAACCGACTTGCACTTCCTGTTGCTCTCCTGATCGTGGTGGGGCTTCTCATTGCCATCAATGCTTTCTGTGGTCTTGTTGGAACCGTCACCGAGAACCCAACTTTACTCAAAGTGGTAAGTGATGTCTTTGATGCAGAGTCTGGCACAATGTGAATATGTCTGAGTTGTAATGGTGAGAATGTCATTATTAACACTGCAGAGACAAGACAGTCCAGATTAGGAACGATCAAAGAACCCTGAGTGGCTCTTTGTAGCTTTATTACCCAAGTAGAAGTGGAATAAACAGTATAAAGCACACAGGTCTGACATCAGGTGAAGTTAAGCAACGTTGGTCACGGAGAGTAGTTGGATGGGTGACCACATTCGGAAGCTTGACTCTGAGTATTTAGGGGTTGGGTCCTGCCCCAAACTGAACCACATGTTCATGTCTCCTTAGGCAAATGACTTGTTCAAAATATGACTCTACTCACCCAGCCGTGAATGGGTAACCGGTAGGAAGAGATGTAATTTGACTGTTCACCTTTCCTTCTTTGAAAGTGAGCTATATAAATTAATTACATCTCGTCGCATCGCATCACATCGCATCACATTGCACCACATTGCATCACGTTGCATCACATTGCACCACATTGCATCACATCGCATCACATTGCACCACATTGCACCACATTGCATCACGTTGCATCACATTGCACCACATTGCACCACATTGCACCACATTGCATCACATTGCACCAAACTGCACTGCACCACATCACATAATTGCTTAAACCATACTTACATAGATTTAGAAATTACTCTTTTTGATTGGTTAAATATCAATTTCAGAAGTCTGTTTGGTTGTTCTTACATTATATGATTTTATGCCATTATGAAGTCCCCAAAGGGACATTACATTACCTGAAATGTCAAAAAAAACACTACCGGTAATTTCAGAACTTTACATCTATGGGAAAGGGTTTTTTTCAATTTGATTTCATATTAGGTAAACAATACAACTCAGTTGTCCATGTTGACACTCGGAAATCTTCATCTCTCCGTCATTTCCCTGTAAAGGTCCAGGTTAGAATTGGTCTTCCACAACCCTTGCTTGTCGTAAGAGGTGACGAATGGGATGGGGTTGTCAGTCTTGGTGACTTGGTTGATGCATGTCATCGTATCCCAATTGCATAGATTGAGGCTCATCATGTCAACCGCCTGATTGTCTGGCCCAGACTCATTTATTTACAGGCCACTGTCATATAAGTGGAATATTGCTGAGTATGGTGTTAAACAACCAAACTAAAAATATGAATTAATGTCGTAATTTGAAAATGTGGGAGTTATTGTTGTAAATAATTTTTATAGAAAAAAAACAAAAAATGTTCACTGGGATGATGACCTTAATAAAATTTATGTGGATCCCACCAAAATGGTTTTGCTTGAAGAATTCAAGAACAAAAATCCTAGCCAACTTCATGATATTAAGTCCTTGCTAAGTAATTTGCTCACAAGTGTGATATAATGAGACCTAATATACTGACTCAAACCTCAACTACTCAGTTGAACCCCACGACAAGGAAGAGTTCCCAGTGGCCATGATTATAGTGACAATCAAAGTACTCGGAAACACGTTGGAGTCATTAAGTGGCTCGACTTGGATCAGTGATGTCACAGGAGAGTATCATTGTAGTCTGACCCATCGATTCATAATGGCAGGTCAACGAAGTATGCTGTCTTCTGACATTTGATTGCTTGACATTCGTCTAGATAAGACAGTATGCCTGTAACACATCATACCATTATCCAAGACGCGGATCACCTGGTTGTGATTGTCTTAAGTGTCTGCATAAAGTTGTTACTCTACTGTGCTGTCATTAGAATGAAGATTAGATGACACCAAAAGGCGCTCTCTAGATCTAGATGTATTTGCTCTGTGTGTGAAATGTAGCCATTGTGTTGCATTCAGTAATATTCAAGCTAAATGATAGCGGCCTGTAAATAATCCAGTCTGGACTGGACAATCATGTGATTTGATATTATGAGCAAGATCCACGCCATTAATCAAGTCACAGAACCTAACCATCCAATCCATTAGTGAGTGAGTGAGTTGGGTTTAACGCCGCTTTTAAACAGTATTCCGGTCATATCACAGCGTGTCAGCTTAATGTGGGAGGAAAGCCCAAAGTGATGCAGGTCTCAAGACGTTTACCACTTCGGTGAAACCCACTAGCACGGGTATGGTGCTGACAAACCTAGAAACATAATCGGGGCGAACAGGGATTCGAACCCAAAATCATATGTTTCTGGCGTGCCAACGGAAGCAACTCTGCGGAGCGTTAGGCGACTGGGCCACCCCCCCCCCCCCCCCCCCCCCCCCCCCCCCCAATTCATTAAGTCACCCCTTTTAACCAGCATTGGTTACTGTGGCCAAATTCAACCCCAGTGTCCCCAATAAATAATTACCTCTTACAACTGGCAATGGGATGCTGGGGCACATTCTACCCCGGGTCTGACAGCCTCCGTGGCCTAGAGGTAGAGCGTCCGCCTGGAGAACGGAAGGTCCGGATCGATCCCCGGCCGCATCATTCCAAAAGACGTTAAAAGATGGTACTTGTTGTTACCCTGTCTGGCGCTCGGCATTAAGGGGCCTTAAACAAGGACTGGTCGGCTCGGAGTCAGTATACTGTGTCTGCATGGGGTATTCATGTTAAACTGCAGCATGGTATCTCAGTGTGCTAGCACTATAAATCAGCATCACTCTGGGCTAGTACAAGCAGCCACACACACATACACGTACATGCACGTCGCTATATAAGTGCAATAATCTTGGACGCGACGTTAAACCCAATTTCACCACACCTCACCTCTACCCCGGGTCTGTGTACAGTTGTATAGTACTCAACTTTTGATAGGGATACCAGATAATGTCATTCTATTTATACATACACTTGACATATTAAGAGAGCCAGTTTTGTGTGGCGTGGAAGGATCAAAATATGCCTATCATAATGGAGTACTGGTAGTTTCTGTTGCTAGATTGATCAGCATTATTAACTGTGAGTTTGCAGACAAATCTCTGATTGTATGATTTTATGTAAATTTGCTAGGACTGCATGTTGGGTGGAACCTAATCCCCCTTTAAGATGAAAGTGTCTGCCTTAAGGCTTTGTCTAGAATATCACAGGAATTCACCTTAGGACATCATGTTGGCTGTGTCATGATAGCGATACTTTCTACAAGATGCTTGTAGCACCAACTCATGTGAATGTTAATTTGCAGGGGGTATAAATTAACACTGACATTACACTAAAGAGTACACTTATGTGTTAGACCAGGGCCCACTTGCACAAAGCGATACTAGCACTACGACCATTGTTAGCCTATGTTATAGTATGTGAGCTACAATCATCTTACCGCTAAGATCTCTTTGTACATGCGGGCCCAGGCACACCATCACTAGTGCTAGAGTCAGTTCTCCTTTTTCTTGGGGGAAATGAATATGAAACTGAAGGCCTGATATTTGTGATGGATCACTGATATTATTTTCATTGAAATCATAATTGAATTTTCCACGTCAAAATGTGTACTCAAAGGAAAGACCTTTCATATTGCAAGTTGGGTAAACAGCGCAAAGTACTCGAAGACCTCACCCTAAAGTGTCCCACTAACTGCATCCGAGTCCGAGGAAAACATTTTAGCTATTCCCTGCATATCATCTTATCAACGGATGGGATTCAATAACTGACGAGAGAACAAGTCGAGCTGAGATGGAGCAGCGAAAATTTGCCACTTAGATTTACCATAATAACAAGCCTAGGGCCACGGGAGCTGGAATCATTTCATCCTGTTAACTACCAGCCTTAGGGCATGCTAGGAGTGTTTTTGACAACTGCCATTTCCTCCGTCCTTTAGCCATGGCCAGCACTGGTCATCCACGGCCCAAATAGGGCTGCAGTAGTCGATACTAATTTCAAGAACATGATGAACACTGTGTTATGAGGTTTGGTTATCAAGTGCCTATAAACTGGTATTGGTTGACCTACAAGAGTTAAAATGCTAAAATTGGGTTTGACCATCGATTCCAGCTTCATCATTCGCCATCCTTTAGATGGATATAAGCTTCAGATGGATTATAATATAGCATGGTTATACAGGGGACTCTATTTGATGGCAACACAGCCTTCACCCTACGATGGTTCAGGTTTGTCAACTGGCCTGAAATAAATGTTCCATTAAGTGGCTTCTTGAGGAACCTATAATGAAGGGGACAGCTCAACTCATTAACTGACAGGCACAGATGATGCCATGGTTACCGGAATTGAAGCCATGATGACTAGCCTTTGGCAGGAAGGAGTGGACTTTAAGCTGTCTAAATATCTTAAAGTGTCTCTTTAGTGGTATTATTTGTGCACTGAAAACCTGCTGCTCTCTTTTCCAAAGTTTCTGACCAAGTCATAAGGGTAATTGATAAGGTATCCATATTGAAGTCAAAGTTTTCTGTTTACTCATCAGTGAATGGGTACCAGGTAGGATGAGATAGTAATGTGAATGCTAAACCTAACACCAAGCAGGAAGGGTCTGTGATATGAAACAGCAAACTTGTTTTTTGATAGCTATATTGATCTCTATATTATACCTGTTAGACAGTCCAATACTGAGCAGGACTGTGTCCAATAACAGCCTGAGTGGATTCTGGGTTAATGTAGTACACCTATGTGTGTCATAAGAGGTGGCTGATGTATTTTGTCGTCAGTCTTTGTGCAATCTCATTAAAATCAGATCACTGTAATGTGATGTCTACTGATCTTTGTTTAGCGGTAGCGAGAACGAAGATCTGATTCTAATGAGATTTGTCTTTTTGATGGTGATTGCATGTTATTGTACCCCGAAGGTATGGGACGTTGCTCATTAAAAAATTACTGGTTTGTCTGGTCCAGACTCTCTTTACCGGCATCATATAGCTGCAATATCAATGAGGTCAGCATTAAGTAGTAGACAAGCAAATATGATGCATTAAGTTCTTATAATTCCCTACTTGACGTGCTGACTGTCAAACAGTGTTCCACACATGTTGTGCCTCTTATAAGTGTTCAGTGATGTAGTGATAACACTCCGATTGTGATGGCGACAATACCCCCTGCAGCTGTGACATCAAGTATGTGTTATGCATGATGTCATCATGTTCCACTGGTTGAAGACGACAATTGAACAAGATTGATGAGAGTAATCCCCCTTTGATGACTCTTTAGCCTATAAATTAGAATGTTATACTATTCTACTGCCTAGACAATCCCTAATGAAGAGCCTTCAATGTTACGTTTAGTTCTTGGAAGTTAACGATGGTATTTGTCTATTAAGGTTGACAATGTCCGGGACATTAAGTTGGTTGGTCAAGATTAGTTACACATTATGATTAAAGGGTTGGGTGCTTTCACCACTCAGTGCTGATATTGCAGCAACGAGATCCAACACCAGTGATGGTGTGTGAAGAGGTATATTGACCTTGTGTTGGAGTTGAACCACATTTGACCTCTCATCTGCATATTAAATAGGACCGAGCTCATCTAATTGGCAGTCCTAAGTGTGAGTTGTCAGTATTGCAAGACCACTTTGTTTGTCTGCTATCTGAAATTTTATTATGTAGATCAATCAGAGAGTTGATTACTACCCTAATTACAATAAGAAAATGTTAATATTCCACATTAGGTTCAACCTTGTCAGGCCACTTGATGAGATAAACATATTATTTGACAAGAAAATGCAAATAGCTTCTGTAGATGACCCACAACAGATCAAGGGATTGAACTTTCTGATTTTTGTGCTTGTGCACTTTAAAGATTCTCAAGGCTGATAGATTTGTGGAAGCGATATGATGTCATATTGCAAAGAATAGGTCCTCAGGCAACAACCGTTACATGGTGTACAAGACGACTGTATGGATCTGGAGTCAGACTCAGTGACTTAATTGAATGCGTATCAACGTACCCTGTCAGTATGGAACATTGCTCAATCACAATTTATGTCTGGTACATACCATCATATAGCTGAAATGCTGAGTGTGGGGTTAAACATCAAAAAACATTCAACTGATATTAAAGGATTGGCAGTGCTTTGTGATGTGCACAGGTGTTATAGGGAGGAGTACTACAGGTATAACTGTACATATTGATACAAAGTCTCCATGTAATCCACTCCATCTGGGTCTAGCAATGTATTTACTCTATGTTACCAGATAGCTGGTGCATATGAATTATTTATACCCTAACTGACACGTGTTGTGTTTCACTGGGTGATTTTATCAACATGAGTGTTGTAAATGCCCATCACATAGGCTGCTGATGATGTTGTGGTTGTCACGGGAGATGAGGGGGTTCATGCCCAGGCCTCACAGTGATGTATAATCATAATAATTGAATGTTATCAGTCTAAACAGATCTAATGGAAAAGAAATAGTTTAGATTACCGTGTTTACCAGATTAACAGTGAATGTTGGTTTAGGCTGTAGTCAGCAGTATTCAATATATACTACACAAAAGAAGTTAGAGAACACCTGATTCTTTTATAATACAAAAGTGAATCTGTAAGGTCATGACAGACATATAAACTAAGTAATATGAAAGAGTTTGGTGTTCTTTGACTTCTTTTGAGTCGTATATATTAAATACTGCTGACTACATCTTGGAAATGTCTAAGTATTGAGCAAGTATTGTCAGTGCTTGACAGCCTGAGCATGAAGGAATACTGATCAGGGTAGGTTCTCATCTCCCCGGGTCTCCATTCCAGCTGACCAGTGACTGGTTACACTGTGAGACCACACTAATAGTGTGTCATCATGTCCCCATAGTCTGTCATCATGTCCCGATAGTCTTGTTATCGTGCCCTGACAGTGTTCTTCATGCTGTCAACCACAGGTTTGCCTGAACCAATCTTACTGATTTAGTGACAGCCATAGAATATCTGGAATATGAACTATCAGTGCGGCTTAAACATTGAACATTCACTCCCTACCAACCCTCTTATCACACATCTACCGATCCATCTTATCACCAATCTACCAATCCATCTTATCACCAATCTACCAATCCATCTTATCACCCATCTGCCCAACCATCTTATCACCCATCCACCTATCCATCTTATCAATCATCTACCCTGCCATCTTATCGCCGATCCACCCATCTCTTATCACCCATCCCTTATCACCCTTTTACCCATCCATCTTATCACCCATCTACCCACCCAACTTACCACCTATCTACCCATCCCTTATCACCAGGGGTCCGGAAACCGTCATATGCGCCGGACATGTCCGATTGGGAATCTCAAATGTCCGGTCTAAAATATTGCTTACCGGACATTTAAATTTTTCTGTCCGGACATTTTAAAAAGTATTGTCCGGACATTCTTAAATTTTGACCGGACATGATCAACAGTTAGGACTGAGCAATTTCTGTCTGCAGTTGTAACACAATGAAGATTATCTACACTGACAAGCTTTGTTTGTTTTGATTGCTGTAAATACATCGTACCTAGAATGATAGTCCAATCGGTCAATCACTGTAATAGGCAATAAACTGAGTTGACACTGATTAATCAAGGATTTATTACTGAGAACATCTTGTTAATTTGAGTAAAATGTATTTACAACTGTACATAAATATCTTGCATCATCGATATACCTCATTATCCTCACAATGCTACGATACGTAACCTCAGTCAAGAAGCGAAAGCGTGACGACAGCCAGTCGACCGATGCAGATCAGTCGAGCGGATCTGCCAAACCCTCAAACCCTCAAAGTCTGAATGATCATTTTGTAAGTCGTGGCTAACGACTTTCACTTGGTTGACATACAACAAGGATTTGCAGATTTTATTGTTTTCAGTAGCTAGTCGTATATTGAATCTTGATTGACCGCCATTTTGCTTTCTGTGACGATCGATAACAAATTTTTTTATGGTCAATAATTAAGTACAGATGAAAAAGTATTCAAATAACTACTGCTATCAACAATAGTTTAGGATTTATGATTATATTATCTGTCTTGTTTTAAATAATCTCGATCCAAATGTTACAACGCGTACACTCTAGCAGACTCATGAATATTAATTAGACCGTTCACAACGTTGACAGATCGTTATTATAACAGAAACAAACGAATGTTTTCCATATATATCTAAAATGATATTATTTGTTATTAATTGTCCGGTGAATTAAACAATTTAAATTGAAACAATTCATAATTCATCATATTATGAATACGTAACAACTTGTAATTTGTGTGTAAAAAGTCGTACTAAAACACGCTGTTTGAAGGGGGCGTGGCATAAATGTAAATGTCCGATTGGGATTTTAAATTTTCCGGACCCCTGCTTATCACCCATCTACCCATCCATCATATCACCTATCTACCCATCCATCTTACCACCTATCTACCCATCCCTTATCACCCATCTACCCATCCATCTCATCACCCATCTACCCATTCCTTATCGCCCATCTACCCATCCATCTTATCACCCATTTACCCATCCATCGTATCACCCATCTACCCATCCATCTCATCACCCATCTACCCATTCCTTATCGCCCATCTACCCATCCATCTTATCACCCATCTACCCATCCATCGTATCACCCATCTACCCATTCCTTATCGCCCATCTACCCATCCATCTTATCACCCATCTACCCATCCATCGTATCACCCATCTACCCATTCCTTATCGCCCATCTACCCATCCATCTTATCACCCATCTACCCATCCATCGTATCACCCATCTACCCATTCCTTATCGCCCATCTACCCATCCATCTTATCACCCATCTACCCATCCATCGTATCACCCATCTACCCATTCCTTATCGCCCATCTACCCATCCATCTTATCACCCATCTACCCATTCCTTATCGCCCATCTACCCATCCATCTTATCACCCATCTACCCATGGCTTTTCACCCATCTACCCATCCATCGTATCACCCATCTACCCATCCATTGTATCACCCATCTACCCATCATCTTATGTCCGATCTGCCCATCCAGCTTCCCACCCTTCCACCCAGTGTTGTATCAGTCAGTGTCTCGGAGATATTCGCATCCTGGACTCGCTATCACAAGATCAGCCATCCATGAGACGAGCAGATCAATAACGGTTTCCATCATCAATCAAGTGCAATATGACTGTTTCTGCTGCAACTCCCTTCAAGCTATAAACCTAAGCAATATGAGGAAAGATTAATGTAGTGAATTTCAAAATATGCTCAATAAAAAATTATCGTGAATCCCGAATTCTCCTCTGACATGTCTGATAGATTTTCTTGCATTATCCTGACAGTTTACATTAGGGGACTGGGAATCAAATTTATGGTTAATTTACACATGGAATTGAAATAGAGCAAACTTTTCGCCTGTTATTTTTTTGCACTTTTATGGAGGCAATGATCACGATGATAACCCTGAGGGAATGCCACCACAAATCCATAACTCACAATATACACTTTCCATGATGCCAGCCATCAATACAGCCAGTCCTTACAATTGTGTTTACATGATATTTATTTCATCGCCCAAAGGAATCCTCGGCCATATCACCAGCAGCCCAGGGGAACTGAAATTAAGCCTCTAAACTCGTACCAATTCACACTTGGTAGTGTCATGTTACTTCCTTCAACTTCCTTCCAACCAATCAATGATGGGTATGCTGGTCACTCGTACTGATAATCCATTTAAATTTTCACTGATCACTCGTAAATTTTCTCGATAGCATGTTAAACCCTTGTTGCATAATAAATACACTTGGAGGCATTTCATGTATGTTGTTGAACCAATGAATGCAAATCCTCTGAACTGAGACTGACAGACTTCCTGCCCAAGTCTATAGAGACTTAGTGGACAATGAGCCCTTTTCATACGGGATAGCTTCGTGAAGAATCAATAAGCGATTCACAATGAATTTTGTTCGATATTCAAAGGATTGTCATGGGTGATGAGACTAGATTGGTGTGAATCGGCGCAACCCTTGTGTCAAACTGTTATGCACCTATTCACTTTCGTTTACCAACTTCCTCTTTGATCACTCTGCTAGTGACAAGAGTGGATTAGTTTCATGGTTATGTGTTCCATATTAGAAATCGTGCTAGATTCACGGACAGTGTTGATGAAAGGGAGGTGGGATTCAATTTTTTAGGTTATAAATAGACTTGATGCAATCCAGTTGGTCCGAGGCTGAAAATAGAATGTCATGTTGCCCGCATAACTATTTAGTTTGAGACTACATCAAAGGAATCATTTTCTGTTTCTAATTTTGCGCTTGAATAAATGACTCATTGTGCTGTGAAAAGTGTTTGTTCGTTCTGTCAGAAAGAATGTGTCCCTTAATGGGAAAATGATGAAATTATGCCAGACAGAAAAATTGTTGGAGGGTTCTTAGTGTTTAAATATCAATCTTGACATTTCTAGATTTCTACAACTGATTTATATAACTTTGTACAAAGTATTATTAGTTCAGAGCTATGGATACCCTTTTGGTTATTTGGGTATTTTAACCAGGGGTTTGATTTTGATTGGGTATCGACAAGTTTTAGAGGGTATTCAAATACCTGTTTCTTCACATTTGGGTATTTTCCCAGGAGTTTGATTTTGATTGGGTATCCACAAGTTTTAGAGGGTATTCAGATACCTGTTTCTTCACATTCGGGTATTTTCCCAGGAGTTTTATTTTGATTGGGTATCCACAAGTTTTAGAGGGTATTCAAATACCTGTTTCTTCACATTTGGGTATTAAACTTAACACCTGTTTTGTAACTCCCTGTATTCCTTTTGAAGCTATGTAAATAGTAGTATACCCGTCTGTGTCTGCTTGCGACTCCCTCCCCGGAAAAACATTTTTTGTTACTTTGTCGTTTTCTTTAAGCACCAATCAGTAACTAATTAAGATACAAGATGTACACTGACGAGGCACATTGATGTGTTTTTCAATTGGCAACAGGATGTTTGTTGCAGAAGCTTTCCGCATGTAACTGTCGGTTAGTGAATGTGGTGCTCGGCTGATGCACAATCATTTTATCTAGCAGTTATAATATACGCAGTTAGTTTATTTCAAAGCATATTTATTGTTTTTGTTAATAGGATTTGATTTGTCTGCATATTTCCGTTATTTTGTGTGTATTTTACGCAAATACACAGCTTATCTCGAGCTCTGAATAGTTTCCTGATAAAGGTTTGTAATGTCATTTAATTCTGACAGGTGGGTAGCACATGATTCAAGCTTCTCTGTGATTTGTGTAGAATTTGATTGGAAATTGACCTAGTATTACACAGCTATGTATACATTATAACGAAAACTGCATATAAGACTTGATGAGTCCACATCGTATTCTGATGTCCATCTCAAATAGCACCTATACATTTATACAAAATCCTTTTGATTCTTGATGAAGCAGTAAATTGATTGAAACATCCATTGAAATGTACTTGATACAACTGGTGAAATAACAATTTGAAGCATGATTCAATGATTTCAATTTGTGTCTTTGAGTAGAAGCACAGACAGACTGTGTTTTACCACAATACAAAAGGCCCTATACTAAATTGGTAATGGTTCTGTTCTGTTTGTTGTTTTACGCCGCACACAGCAATATTCCAGCGAAATAATGGCAGTCTAAATAATTGAATCCAGTGAATGACATCATGAGCATCGATCCACGCCATTGGGATACGATGACATGCATCAATCAAGTCAGTGAGCCTGACCACCCGATCCCATTAGTTGCCTCTTACGACAAACATATTATAAAGTCGCCTTTTACAGCTAGCATGGACTGCTAAAGACCCAATCTGCCCCAGATATTCATCATAATTGTGACCAACCATGAGAAAGGGGACCTTATGGGTGAAAAATCACATTTTGACTTCTTATTATGTTTTAGAACTACAGTATCCTAGGACCCGAAAAATACAATTCATAACATTCAGTTCATATATATTACAGTGATACATGACATCAAACTTTTGGACTCATTTTCTACAAAGTCCCATTTTCAGACTCATAACTGTTTATGTAATGATTGCAGTATTTTTATATAGCGTCTGATAATTGAAAGAAGACATGTATGCTGAAATGTTTTGAAATAATGTTTTATTACATTGCAAACTAATGAGAGAAGAATAAGATATTTTTGTACAGTCCAAACTCATGGCGATTTATGCAGAAGTAAATTGACCTCAAATATCATTCTTTATCACAGCACAATTGTACCCTAGCATCAACAAGGTCTCTTTTCCCCTTTGGGTCACATGTATATTATATAGTAGTAATGCTTGATCATTATATTTCAGTTTCTGGTGGGGACCATCGTTGCCTTCCTCCTCCAAGTTTCCATCGGAATAGTGGCCTATGTGTATAGAGAGAAAGTAAGTACTCAGTTTATAACCTTTGTACATTGGACACTCTTAATTCCACCTCACATTTCACAATGGAACTTTCTAAACAGGACATTCTGAATTCTGCCTCATAATAAACAGTGGACATTCTCAAATATGACCACTGAATTCCACCACATATTATACAGTGGACACTCACTAACCTGGACACCCTGAATTCACCCTCACACTTTACAGTGGACACTCTCTAACCTGGACACCCTGAATTCCACCTCACATTATACAGTGAATCCCACATCACACTATTAAGTGGACATTCTCTATGCTGGACATTCTTAATTCCACCTCACATTATACAGTGGACACCCTCTGAAATGGACACCCTGAATTCCACCTCACATTATACAGTGAATCCCACATCACACTATTAAGTGGACATTCTCTATAGTGGACTCTCTTAATTCCACCTCACATTATACAGTGGACATGGACATGGTGTCTCTGAAATGGACACACCTCACATCCCAAAACAGCTGATGCTGATATAGACCGCTAGTGTTCTTTGTTCACTACACAAGTAACAGTGATTGTGTTGTCAGAATGACTGCTGATTTCAGTAGGGGTGTCCTGGTAACCCCATGCTGTACAATGTGGTCTAGTGGTAGAGCCTCCGCCCGGAGAGCAGAAGATCACCGGCCGCGTCATACCGAAAGGCGTTAAAAGATGGTACTTGATGTTACCCTGTCTGGCGCTCGACATTAAGGGGCTAAAAGAAGGACTGGTCGGCTCGGAGTCCGTATACTGTGTCTGTGTGGGGTATTCATGTTAAACTGAGGCATGGTATCTCAGTGAGCTAGCACTATAAATCGGCATCAGTTCGGACTAGTACAAGCAGCCACTCACACACGTACATGCACGTGGCTATATAAGTGCAATAATCTTTGACGCGACGTTAAACCCAATTTCACCTCACCTCACCTTACAATTTGGCTTGTTGCTGTCAGCCAGTATGTGTTTACATGCTTCATTGGTTATTTATGCTTGTTCTTATCGTACCTGATCTTACCAGATCTGTTTTGCAGTTTTTTACCACCACTATTACAATTTAAAAAAATACAGTAATACTTTTGAAAATATATCAAGAATTAAAATATGAATTCATACAAAGGTAAGCATATCATTCTTTGTATCTTCATACTATACATAATAATTACTGTAATTGAAAACAATAAAACGAAAAGAAGAGGAGTATGTTTGTGTCGGCTTTAATAAAAGCTGAAATCACAAATGTCATTGCTGATCGCAGCATGGTCAAGATGGGTTACATCAAAATGTGCAAATTTTAAATGGAAAATAACCCAAACAAATTTAGCATGTATGATTTTGTTTTAAGTTTTAAGTTGGAGACGATGTTGGTTGATTATAAGGAATAAGACACATGTTTTATAAGGGCCTAACTGTAATGGATATTTCCCTGCTACGGTGTTTTTTGTCTTTGATTAAGATGGCCTCACGATGTGTAGACCTGTGAGGTTTAAATATCAATACTATCATACTATAACACACAGGTCAGAAACTCACTTAAGCCTGATTACAACCAAGGAACAGAGTTACTATGGAAATTAAACACATGGGAATAGGATTGTCATAGACAATTGATTTGTTCTTTTTGTTGTTTAACGCTGTACTCAGCAATATTCCAGCTATATGACAGCGGTCTGTAAATAATCAAGTCTGGACCAGACAATCCAGTGATTGCCATCATGCGCATTGATCCATGCAATTGGGATTGATGACATGCATCAACCAAGTCAGTGAGTCTGACCACCCGATCCCGTTAGTCGCCTCTTACGACATAGCCTCTTACGCATAGTCGCCTTTCTGCGGCAAGCATGGGTTGCTGGAGACCTAATGTACCCCGGATCTTAACATAGACAACTCGAAGAGACTTGACCTTCACAAAGTGATTAAAAAATAATTTACAAATAAACCAAAGCAACAAATCCTCAATGAGCATCACATGAGCAGATCTTTGCATTTTTTGGAAGATGGTAGTTGAAACAATGAAGTGGTAATACATATTCAATATATCATCATTATCACACACAAATGAAGGTAAATGGTGGGATGTATGCTTACACATATCCATCAGTGGATTTAATACCGGTAATTTCCGGTCATCATGGTCATACCATTCAGTTGTTTGGCTGCTCACTTGGGAAAAGGGTGTAATATTTAGTTTTTGTGTATAAATACGCACCCCTAATTTTGAAGTCTATATATTATTAAAAAAGTGAGTATTATGTATAATAATTACAGTAATTGTAAACAATAAAAACAAATGATGGAGGGTATATATAGCAACAAATCAAGACGATAGATAAGCTTTTGGTTATTTATGTATTGTACCCCGGGGATTGATTTTGATTGGCTATCCACAAGTTTTAGAGGCTCGGAAATCATCAATGATACCTGCTCAGAGGCTTATATTCGGCCCCAGTCTGCAACAAATGACAATACAAATAGCTAAATTGAATTAAAAAATTCTCAATTCATAAGAACATTAACAAAATCAAATTTTGAACCATGTCACAATTTCTCCCCAATTTGCCTTCCCCGTGAATTACATGTATTTTGATGCCTTCGACTGAAGACATCAGACACATCTTAGAGGTACATCGTTTTATATTGACATCCTACAGAGATTCTGTTCTGTCAACATCTAACCACAGAAGCTGTCAGTTTACCCGTTATTATCCATGTTTGTGTTTTATATGTATTTTCACTTAGCGTAATGGGTGCCCTACAGCCCCGACTCTATAATACAGGCTTTATATACACCGACTGCCGTACTTCAAACAAATGTAATGTGGACGGCTCATTGAAGCTGTGGTTCACAATGGCAGTATGTCAACTTCCTGTATGCAGGATGCAAAACTAGGCTGCTGGAGAACATTACTTGTCTGGTCCTTTGGGTGGAGATAAAGCAAGAACATACAAATATAGCCTCGGTGCTGAGTATTTTGTATAGACAGCATGAAAACATGAACCTTAAAAACTCTCAGGATTAATTTCTATAGTGATATGTACGGCCTTTAGACCTTTTATATTTGTATTAGATGATTAAAAAAACTTATCCACATAAAAAAATGAAATTTTACAAAAAGAGACCTTGTTACAAATATTTTTGGGACAATTCACTATTTGATGCCGTAATAAGAACATGTATTTTGTTAGTGTTTAAAACACAAGACAACTGCATTTTACAAACTGATGGCTGAAGCTGAGCCATGGACACACTAACGAAGACACCCATTGTTCTTGTGTTTTGCTATAGTGAGTGAGTGAGTGAATATGGTTTTACGCCGCTTTTAGCATTATTCCAGCAATATCGGAGGGGGGGGGGGGGGGGGGGATACCAGAAATGGGCTTCACACATTGTACCCATGTCGGGAATTGAACCCGGGTCTTTGGCGTGATGAGCGAACGCTTTAACCACTAGGCTACCCGACCGCCCCTGTTTTGCTATAAATAAATACCATCAAAAGAAGTTAGAGAACAACCAATTTTTTCATATTTCTATAGTTAATCTGTCAAGTCATCTGGTCAATGCAGGAGTGATCTTAAACTTCTTTTGAGAGTATTTTTGGGTGTATGTGACTAGTATCAAATTGGGACTAATGTTGGTTTTTCAAGTTAATTTGGAAGTTGAATTTGTAAATATATTTTGTTTGTAGACCACCTACATTGAATGCTTTCCAAAAATGTTTACAATGGATATGTTTGTATTGTAGCTAACTTGACATGCTTAAGACTTTCTGTATCTGACTTCTTAACACTATTAGCATAAGTCTTCAGATCATGGGGCGGTCGGGTAGCCTAGTGGTTAAAGCGTTCGCTCATCAAGCCGAAGACCCGGGTTCGATTCCCGACATGGGTACAATGTGTAAAGCCCACTTCTGGTGTCCCCCGCCGTGATATTGCTGGAATATTGCTAAAAGCAGCATAAACCATACTCACTCTGACTCTTCAGATCATGTACAGTGCTTAAAATCAGTGAGAGTCTGAGAATCTCAAGGACACATTAGGAAAGCCCAGGTAAGTCCCTGTGTGGTGTATATAACAACGTATTGTCTCACAAGGAAATATGTCTGGTAGTAATAACAGCCTGATGAGGTGCTGCATCAGACGATACAGTCATTCATGTGATGCGAATGTGTTTTTCCCAAACATCTAAGTTGCCTCAACAGGAAATTATGTCTGGAGAGGTGTGATGAGATCAGTCTTGTGTGATATCAACATGGCCATTGTAGGAGATTTGCCACATTTCATTCCTTTCAGAGCGCTGTGTATTGTGTGGAGTTCAATCGAATGTGTTTTCATTGTGGTTCCATGTTCTCTGTAGGCCTTTGCTTCAAATGAATTGTCTGGAGGGTGTATTGGCTCACAGATACATTGACTTAAAGCTAGTGGCTCTTTGTTAGGATGAGTGCTTTGCTGGAGGACAAATGACTAAGTGAGTGAGTGAGTGAGTTGGGTTTAACGCCGCTTTTAACAGTATTCCAGTTATATCACGACGTGTCAGCTTAATGTGGGAGGAAAGCCCAAAGTGATGCAGGTCTCAGACGTTTACCATTTCGGTGAAACCCACGAGCACGGGTATGGTGCTGACAAACCTAGAAACATAATCGGGGCGAACCGGGATTCGAACCCACAATCATAGGTTTCTGGCGTGCCCAAGGGACGCAACTGTGCACAGCGAGTCGCGGCGCCTTAGACGACTGGGCCACCCGTGCCCCCTACAAATGACTAAGACGTCACTAAATGTGTGGTGAAGAGTGGTATGGACTAGAGTGCTTGCTGGTGAGAATATTGTCCTGTTGAAGAATAGAACCAATGACCAGCATTGTCATTGTCAGACCAGTGTCATCTCCCCCAGGCAAGGGAGTGAACTGACTATAGACGTCTGAACTGATATAGAGAATAATAATTACATATCACCGTATCCTGACAGCATGGATCATTGCTTTCAATATCAATCACCGGCTTGTCTGATCCAGACTCAGTTATTTACAAGCCATCATCATATAGCTGGAGTATGGCTCATAGTCGGATCCAGAGGGGGTCAAGAGATCCCCTTTTGAAAACCAAATTTAGTATGTAGTGTGTTGTAGACAATAAAGTTATCTGAGAGCTGATTTTGATATGTTGGACCCTTGATCAGCCCTTGTTGCTGAGTGCGACATTATACAACAAACAAGCAAACAAAAACAAGAGCTGATACTTCAGAAGAATAGTCTATGCCTTGCTGCTAATCCCAAATGTCATGCGGTCTCCCTGCAGTGAAGGGTTCTGATTTCAGAGGTTTGATCAAAGATAATGCATTCATTCACGCATAAGCATGGCATCTTGATATCAGCTTTCATGAACAAAGGCTTTTCTTAGCGACAAGTTTGTGTTCACTTTTTCAAGCACAGCTGTCATCCAATGGTCGGCATAGTTTTGCAAGCTGATCTACCCTGGCAGTTGTTTTAAATTGATTTCCAGAATAGATCCTACATAACAGGACATCAAACAGACCCAGTTTGAGGATATTGATAAGCTGCTGTGGCTCCAGCTAATATAAGAGCTTTTAAATGTCAATGAGTTTGCTAATATAAGCTTAACAAGATCGTATCTAGTGACCCAGGGAAACAGTAAAAGTCAATATCTACCACTGACAAATAATTGATGAAGTGCTCCATCACCAACACCATGGGACAGGAAGTAGATCTTGTAGGACTTACCCATGATGCATCAGTACAGTTTAATGGCCAGTTTCTAATGACATATAGCCAGCTATTAATCTAGTTTGTAATGGTGGAATTGCTGCATGTCAAATCATCAAATTTTTAGAGCTCTTGATCACTCTTGTTGGTCATCCATCAATTCATTGTCAGGACAAATGTTCAAATTGTACAGCATGGCTCTCCATATCAATTTTCAATCTGCAGCAAAAGAGGTTGTAATTGTTAAGTAAAGAAATGTCATGGTAAGATCCTGAAATGTTCTGTAGTTTCAAGGGGGCATGGTTGGCCCTGTAGTCTATGGTGCCACAATTAACTGTGCATAGTTGTGTCCCTTGGGCTCGCCAGGAACCTGTGATTGTGAGTTTGAATCCAGGTTTGCCCTGATTATGTTTCTAGGTTTGACAGCACCATATCCATGCTGGTGGGTTTCACCGAAGTGGCAAACGTATGAGACCTGCATCACTTCGGGCTTTCCTCCCACATTAAGCTGACACGCCGTGATATAACTGGAATACTGTTAAAATATGTTTAAACATAGTTTACTCACTCTTCTATTTACTCTCTATATTTTACCCTCTTTGATATAATCCAGTGAAGATCCAGGTTATTGTTCTTCAGCAACCCAGGGATGATGCTTGTCGTAAGAGGTGTCTAACAGGATCGGGTAGTCAGGCTTGCTGACTTGGCTGATCTTTGTCAGTTGTGTACATCCATGCGATGCACCATCAGTCACTGGCAGCCTGTTAAGAATCAAGTCAATCCAGTAATCAATATCGTGAGCAACGATCCACACCATTGGGGTACGATGACCAAGTTGGCAAGCATGGCCATCCATCCATTTGGTTGCCTGGTATGACCAGCATAGGTTGCTGGGGACCTATTTTAACCTGGAATCCCATTGGGGCCACTAAAACGAGGATTGGGTGGCTATATTACATGGCCTGTCTGATTGTGTATCATCATAACCCAATCCTGGAACTGTTGGTTTCCCATATCTTTACTATCTACTACTATCGTAATTACAGGCTTCTAGGGCTGGGATGAGTCTAAATTTACTACCCGGGTACCCACCCCCCTATTACCCGACCCTACCTGGGTACCCACTGTAGGTCTCAGGAGATGTCTCAAAATGTCCGATTGGGAACATTTTTAGTATAGTCTTGGCAAAATGTATTTAGATACATGTATTAAACAATCTGGTCATTCATACACTGAAGTTGAATTAAGTTATATCTTTATTCAATCATATGAACAATCAGAAGGAATGGGTGCATAGTTAGAAAGAAATGTGAACATTCGTGACTTGTAGTGTAACCATAGAGTTCTAGATAATTTTTGTCTTTAAACAATATATCACATGACTAACCACAGTTCCGGATAGTCCTGTGGGTACCCGGGTCCTACTCAGTACCCACCCGACCCGGATACCTGAGTTATTCATCACAGCCCTACAGGCTACCTTAATCAAACTGGAATATTGCCAACTGTAGCGAATTGATTCACTCCATTTACTATTCCTGCCAAAGTGAAGGAACAATTAGAAATTCCATAACAGTAATTGTCTGTTTTCAGGAATCATATATTTAATATAATGAATGGTTTTCAATAGCTTTCAAT
Source organism: Haliotis cracherodii (assembly GCF_022045235.1). Taxonomy (NCBI): domain Eukaryota; kingdom Metazoa; phylum Mollusca; class Gastropoda; order Lepetellida; family Haliotidae; genus Haliotis; species Haliotis cracherodii. The sequence goes on from NW_027266275.1 coordinate 15,811,832, forward strand.
AGACAAAATTGAACAATTTGGTGGTAATTGATAATCAATACTGCACAAGACATTTGTCAATATCACTTAAAGGTAGTGAATGTTCAATGGAAGAAAACTTGGAATGGAACATAAACGTTTGATAAAAAAAACATGCAGGTCAGAATAAGTTTCTGGGCACCTGATGATGTTTTTGTGGAATAAACATAATGTCGTGCTGACTTACAGACATGTTCAAGTCTGCAGAATATGCACGCTTTACCGCAGCATCAGTAATTAATGACAATGTAAGGAGCTTTACAGATCCTAGTCTTGGTGAATGGTCACATTTTACACCTCAGGTTTCAGGGTCAGGCCTGGAAATGTCAAAAGTATTTATAATTTCAGTGGCTGCGTTGGGCAGTCTGACCAGATCACCATGATCTGGGCTGGGGAAGGACATAGTCAGGCCCTGAATAGGTTTATTTTGTCATAAGATGATTAAACTGTGGTCTGGTTTGGCTGGGTGATAACATTGTATTCTGTTTTGTTGACCTAACGTATTGGGATTTTGATGATGTTGGCCATGATTGTCTAGCTGTCTGGTTGAAATGACCGCGCATTGACTGTGTAGGTTGACATTCAGGAGTGTCCAGACAGACAGTATAGTATGGGGACTGTGTGTCAGATGGGTTTATGAATGTGCCTTGTCATGAGGGCTTTTGTGTCAGGAAGTCTTCATTGATCAAGGTTGCCTATGGTTTATGCCTACAGTCTCACATTATGAAAGAAGGTAGTCTGTAGTGTATGCCAACAGCCTCACATCAGTGTTTCTGTTCTCCAGTGCTTATGGCTTTTACCAAGTGGTGAATGTCTGACGTCTACATCACTTTGGGCTTTCCTCCCAAATTAAGCTGACATGCCGTGATATAACTGGAATACTGTTCAATGTGGTATAACCCAACTCACTCACTCACTCACACACTCACTCAAACTGTTCAGTGTGGTATAACCCAACTCACTCACTTACTCACTCATAAGCATACACCCCGAAGTACATGAATGCCCATTTCTTCTTGATTTGTCAAATCTATGAATGAAGTAGATAAATACTGCAGCAGTGGAAATGGAATACTAGACCTTTAAATGGCATTTGCATGTACAATGGATCCCATGCTGGATTGAAGGATAAGACCATCTTAAATTGCCCGCAATGATAAAACCAATGAGTCTAAGGTTATTTCAGAGACCCTTTAACAAGATATTTGCTTTTGGGGTGTAACCATGTGTCGTATTCAATAGCTACGGCTTGACTATGTTTTCCATAATGACTGGCCAGTATTGACAATGGCCAGGGGTGTCACTATTGTTGTGTTAAATGGTCAGAGACTACCAACACTGAGGAAATAACAGCATGTTCACAGATAGGGCGTTTCCTTTTTGAGTGATGGCATGAATACGGCGTGTCATGGAAATGTCATGCTGAGCTTGAAAGCGTTTGTTTCACTCGAAAGTAGGGTCTTTCGGTTACATGGTCATCGGACGGGATGTGAGGGACGTCAGCGTGTGCCGGGGACCATCACCATTAATGGACCTGTGACAGGTGTAGCTGTCAAAGGAGAAATCCAGAAGTGGTGGGAAATATTAAATGTCTTTGAAAAAATGTGCCGTGGATTGAAATGTATAGCTAGTACATGCCAGAATTAAATGGAAATTTCCGGAAAATTGTCATTCCTGCCATTTCATGGTTTGGGTTGGTGTCAAGTTGTTGAAAAGAATGACCAACTTTCCAGTGAAACAAATAGCACAGAAACCAGACAGCACCAATCAGGATTGTTTTTGGTATATTAACTTAATAATTGAACTGCTTTCCGTAGTAAATCTTTTATACAATCATTCCCATATCTGAAATTAACAAAATATATATTGTGTTAGTGAAACCCACAAATTTGAATTTCACACTGTACTACGAAAGGCTAATATAAAATAATTTATTAATTGTTGTTTGATTCAATCTTACTATCAACCAAATCGTGGGAAGGTCCATGCTTCTTTTAAGAGGTGCGTGATTAACGGGATCAAATGGTCAGGCTTACTTACTTGGTTGTTGCATCCAATTGCATAGATTGATGCTCATGATGTCAATGTCTGGATTGTCTAGTCCAGACTTGATTATTTAAAGACCGTCATTTTATAGCTGGAATATTGTTGAGTGCAGTATTATTCTACAAACAAATTAACAAAACTGTCAACCAAAGGGAGATAACTTACATGACTTCCTGTAATATTTCTTTTTCATGATTCCCAGACCAGCTTTTGCTTGTGCATCTTTTAAGCTACCTAAACAAACTTCCATCCCCAGTGATCATGGCTTTTTTTAACCCAGGCCAGTGCAGACTTCCTTGGGACACTAAATCTTCTTTTATCAGACTCTGCTTCCTGTTTTACTGCTTTCCTGTGAATGAGAAGGGATCATTATTTGAAGGAGATCATCTTTTGTTGTTCTAGCCCATAAACTTCTTCCATCACAAGCCCAACAGGGAACTGTTTCGAGAGGTGTGTCTAGCTCACGGGGTATAAAGTTATTTCACGTAATTTCACTGAACGACTGGGGAGAGGATTCTGAGCAGTCTGGTATTTAGATTGACGGAGCAGTGATGCTTCTTAATGGCAATTGTAAAACTGTTTGTCTCTAGAATTCAACCAAATCCACATATAAGATAGGTGTTGTTTTCTACTCAGTAAGGTTGTTTTGTAGGTTTTGCAAAATAAAGATTATGTTAGTATCACAAAGCCAGAGGTTAATCTCGTTGCTGGATGATTTATGGGGGAAAAAAGGTTTTATGTCTGTCATGAGAAAAAAGGATGGTTCAAGCTTTCAACTAACTAGAAATATGATAGGATGTCACTGTTGCAGGTGACTTTTTTATCAACAATATGCACAATTATAAAGCAAGAAAATGGTCACTGCGTTGTCAAGACCATGGTGGTAAAGTGCGATCATACTCCATCTGTCTGTGTACATTTGTCCTTTAAGCAGAGTGATATATAGGGACTCGTTAACTCTTAAGTCCCAGAAACCATGGAAACATGCCAAGTTATCTGTAGATTGGGACAAGCAGTGCCAATATAATGCCGAAGTGTTGATGAACATTCTGCCAGGATTTTAAACCTACAGTGAACTCTTTTTACAGATTTTTAATTAATAAGTTAATATAGGGAGAAAATGTGGTCGTCACTGAACTGTTCGGCCAAATCTGTACACAACAGGGTGTGGTAGAGACCCTGTTTTGGCAACAGGGACTGCATAATTTAAGAAATGAACAAACTTTTTAAATGGTTATCAAATTACCATGTGTTCACATAAAAGAAAATGTAACTCTCTTTCTTTCAACACTGTTGTTTATAAGACTTACAATATCAACAAATTTCCAGGATGCCATACTCAAATGCTTTTGACCCAAACTGATTTTTTTTTTAGATATAGATAAAGACTGTATAAATACTGTATTTTCTTGAGTATGGTGCCCACCTCTCTTTTTTTGGTGGGATAAGTGTGCACAATACTCAAGAAAATATGTTATATGGTATAACATTCATTTTTGGTCACAGACACGTTCATCGTTAGATATTCGCTTGAAATTTGCAGAATTGGCAATTTTCACTAATTTTAGACGTACAATTGTACTTGATCATGTCAGAAGTTTAACAAAGGAAAAAGTCTAGTTTTTTAGTCATTTCAATATGTTGATTATTTTCATACTATTTTTTAAAAGTTTGGCATAACTTTATAGACTTAACATTTCCTGTGGTCCAAAACAGGTGAGGGATCTCAGTGAACATCACCCTTCTCCACATCCAGACAACATGAACTCTACATCACTGACGCCTGGTTAAATGCAGTTTGTTTTTGGTTTAATCAAGAGTGTGTAACATAAAAACAGCTTTGAAATAATAATGGTAACCCTGCCACTTTGGTGCTGATGCTGCAATCTTCATTAAACGTGTCACGCAATTCACTGACAACTCAGCTTGCTGTGATTAATAATTTACACCAGTAATACTACTAATGAAACCGTTCAGAATTGAATGGTAGGTCCCGTTTCTGATCGATTTGCCTTTTCTGCCACTTTTAACTTGTGTTAGAAATTTGAACTTGTATTTATCCTCAGTAATACTGAATAATGCATATTATACATGCAACTGATGGGTAGAACACAATGCTTATTTTCATGTGTGAGTTTAGTTGACCTCTAGAAACAGGTAGTTTTACAACTGCTTATTATTTAGCCCATGAATTGTTTCATAGGCATTATAGATCCTTATACCATTGCCTTGCTTGACAACGGTATAAGTATCTATACTGAAACATTGCCTTAAATAAAGAAGTTGTTATCCATAAATTATCTCTACTTCATGTAGCCCATTGTGAAATGCTAAGAGTAACTTAGACTAACATAGTCCCCGAATTAAAGTTATGCATAAGGTTAGATAAAACTTATTCTGTGATGGAACCCTTGAGGATTAAAGAACCTCAAGTTTCTTAATTTCGGATCTAGGGTCAGTCTGGTTGAGCAATATTCAAGGAAAATAATACCACGGCAAGGGACACCAGAAATGGGCTTCACACATTCTACCCATGTAGGGAATTGAACCCAGGCCTTCGGGGTGACGAGCAAGTGCTTGGAACACTAGGCTACCCCTCCACCCTTCAGAACTGAGAGATGACAAGCTAGGGATGGATATTGGCTGCTAGGGGTGAGAAGGGGGTGAAAGTGGGATGATTATTTTATTAAATATAGTCTCTGGGATCTGTATGAGAGACTGAAAGTAATCCAATGGTAACTGTTTGTGTTGACTGACTTGTCATTCCGTGTTACTTATAGTAACCAGTGTGTTGTGAGCAGGACAATAAAGTTATAAATAGACACAAGAAGTACCTCTCATGTTTTGAAGGAATTTAAGTCCACGAAAATAGTTAACATTACGCTTATGCTAACATTTTACCTGGTGTAATGTCATGAGAATGCTGAGAAAATTATTCAGTGCGATCTTAAATATCAGGTCCAGATTATATCTTTCTGGTCAAAACCGATATTTACAAGTACAAAAACAGGTAAAGTGTTTGTTTGCCATGAACAAGGCAAGAGCGGACCCAGCATTTTTAAAAGAAAGGGGTCCAAAATATCAAAATCCTCGCTCAGATCATTTTGCTGCCTAAAACATACTACATTTGTTTTTCAAAAGTCGAGAGATCCGGACCCCTGGCACCCCCTCTCTGGATCCGCCTTTGCAAGGTCTGGGCTTTTTTCCCCCTAGATACCATATTTTTTGAATAGATGAAAAATCTGTATTTATTTATTTGTATTTCTGACAATATATGCATAGATAATAGATTATACAGAATGACTTTGCAAAAGAATAAATTTCATAGCCTTAAGTATACTACCAAAAGAAGTTATTGAAAATCTCTACAATGATCAAATGGCAGATTAACTGTAGTTATATGAAAGAATCAAGTGGTCTTTACCTTCTTTTGAGTAGTCCATGTTGTGTTGTCAAGGTAGACAACAAAATAATTACAGATACTTTTTGAATTAGCTTATGGATCACACTCCGCTACAGTTCAAACACTTATGTTTATACTAATGTCACAATATTATGGCATTTCTAGACAAACCAGTGCTTACAAGCACTGCCAGAAAATGTACAAATATTTTGAAAAGTAAGTTATGGATCACACCCTCACCGTCTTGGATACACTTTCTTTCCACATTGTGAGGTTCTGTTTGAATGTTCATTTATGTTGATAACTTGGTTATTAGTGCTATTGATTTTGACAACATGCTATCACTGAATCGTAATCAATTCGCCCGATTTAGTTCTTAGACTGGATAATAAGTGGAACGTCGTCTGTGCTTAATGCTGCATGTCAAACAACATGGCCGACACATGATTGACTGGCTTGTTGGGAAACAGCAAAACAATCATTGTCGCTTAATTTATTGTTGCTATTAGAAGATGGCGAAAAACATGCTCTGGTATGAAAAAGGGAAAAAGTAAATATTGCCTTATTAGGACATATGATGGCTTGTTGGTTGCATCAATGGATGCATTCTGGCTTCATTAAGGGTAATGGAAATGTAATTTGGGGGTTAAATGAGTTAGAGTTTCTGCAGCAGAAACGATTCAACTAATTTCATCATGAGATTTCCAAACAAGGACATTTGTTTTTGCTGGAAATTGTATCCATAATCTTATTTTGATGGTGAATATTGTTGTGAAAATGTTTTTTTATCCCACTTTCATGTTGGATGTTGTCCACATAGGATGGATTTATGATTTATATTTTTTTATATCAACAATGACGTTACATTCACTCTGACCCACAAAATGCACCACAAGGTTGATGGTAGGCCCACATGTTAGACCCAAAAGATGGATAATAGACCCACATGTTAGACCCACAAGATGGATGGTAGATCCACGTGTTTGTCCCACGAGAAGATCCCACATGTTTGACAATAGAAGACTGACCCCCAGCATGGATGCACAAATGGACTGTCAACTTCCACAATGGAGCTACATCTCTGATGATCCACAGACTGGATTCAGTTGTACTGATCACATCTATTGTGAGTAAACACAGCTCCACTTAGACCACATCCACAGGTCAAACAAAGACCATACAGACCAATCTGTTAAGTCCCTGCTGGCCGTGACACACCATAGCTTCCACAGATTAGGCCCTCATGGATTAATTAGGTTCTCGTCAGAGAAACTGACACTGCCGTGGCCACACAATGCCAAGAAGGAACCCTCATTTCTATCATTTACAAATCAGTTTATTGTGACATTAGGAATGCTGTGGCTGAAGAAACACTTATTCAGTTACTAAAACCAATTTACAGTATCAGACAAACCATCATTTAATATTTTTCTCATGATGAGGAATAGTAATGGCTCCCAAAAGATATGGCCATCAATTTGGGAATAGTCTTACCTTCTGTGAAACCGTTCAGCTGGCAAGCAAACCAAGGCAATATGACATACATGTCACCAGGCTTGCTGACTTGGTTGGTGCAGGTCATCATATCCCAATTGTGTAGATTGAAGCTCATGATGTCAAGCACTGGATTGTCTGGTCCAGACTCGATTATTTACTGCTGAAATATTGCAGCGTTAATCACAAAAACATATCACAATATGTCTCATAGTACTTTTGGCAAGTATTTTAGTTGTCAATACTTACACAATACTTACACAGCTGCATATAGTTCCTTTGTCCTCTTTTTAAAGTTTAAATATTCTGTTTGTGAGATGTGCAACCGTCACACTATTTAATATGTCGACCCGTGAAGATCCGGGGTAGAATAGGTCTTCAGCAACCCATGCTTGCCGTAAAAGGTGACTGGGTGGTCAGGCTCACTGAATTGGTTGATGCATGTCATCGATCCCAATTGCGTGGATCGATGTTCATGATGTCTGGTCCAGACTCGTTTATTTACAGACCGCCGTCATATAGCTGGAATATTGCTGAGTGCGGCATTAAACAAAAAACAAACAAAAAAACTAATATATGTCACTGACTATTACTATATTTATGGAAGAATTGACTTGTAGTCATATCGGTAATTACACATGTTTTGGAGATGATGCAGAGTTCAAAATTACACAAGTCCCAGACTGGTCACACTCAGTTAGAACTAGTGCCATATTTCATGTGGACAGCCACTTTAGCTATTTGGTAACATGTCATTGCTGTGAAATATAAGTGAAAACCAAAATGAACTACTAACCTGATTTGTATTTGGCAATCTATCACAATGTTGAATATCGTATATCACAATAATCGTGATATACTTCGTAGATATCAATACATGTCCCTTGTGTATGTAGTATGTACTGTTTTGTTATACTTTGGAAGATAGTTCTCCAATAATAAGATGCTGCTGAGGGAATTAAACAATAAACAAATAAACAATAAATGTACATTTAAAGAACAGTAGTAAAATATAGTTATGACAATAAAGTTGAATGAACTGTCATAGCAACCGATTTGGCACAGCCATTGCCTGAATGAACATTTAATTCCAAAGATTAATTACCCTGTAGCCATGATGTAGCCAATTGTTAATCCCCATATGAGAGAGAGAGAGAGAGAGAGAGAGAGAGAGAGAGAGAGAGAGAGAGAGAGAGAGAGAGAGAGAGAGAGAGAGAGAGAGAGAGAGAGAGAGAGAGAGAGAGAGAGAGAGAGAGAGAGAGCAACAACTATTTGCTGACCTGGCACATAGTCTTTCTTGTATAATTATATCAATCTGTATAAAGTAAACCTGTATATACCACAAGCCATCGACTCCATGTTGTCACTTCCTACCTAGAACCATTATGTAACACGGACCCCTTTCATATAGGACTGCAAATAACATGAATCAATGTCACACCAACCCGTTGTTAGAACACTGACAGTTTCTTGAACATCATCAACAATGCCAGTTTCTTGAACGCCATCAGTCTCACAACCTCCAGTCTAAACTAATCATTTGAAAAAACAGTATCAGTTTACATTAGTTTTATCGTTAATTTGATTTTCAGGGTGATAATTACTAACTCATTAGGATTTTCATGACACTATGAAAATGAGCCTTTGTTTGACACAATGGAAATTATCTCCCTTGACAATGTCCGCTGGGTACCCTAAATCTCAATTACCTCCCCTGGGAGGCCCAAGTCAACACCCACAGCGGAAGCGATCACAGTCACATCTGTTGCCTCCAGGGCAGGACCATGCTAAGACTATCAGTTGCAAGAACAATGTTTTTTTAGTAGTAGGGCAATGCACAGCCAACATCACGTCCGATGTCACAGAATCCTATGTGACTGACAACTATTAATGAGTGATGTGACTAAAGCAGACATTCTCAAGGATGATGCTTTGATGTATGTCACGGAGCGAATTAAATTATCATTTTGCAATTAATTATAGCATGATGTGGTGACCATGTGTGACGATTGGATGTCACTTTGGATTGGATTAACACTTTAGTCATCAGTACTCCGGCCTTCTATCTTTTGAAGCTTGACCAGAAAATAATAGTGGAATGGAACAAAAATATGGAAAAATGAAACCAAAGATTATATACAGAGTCATCTGAGACTTTTGAGTAAGGTTTTACGCTAGTAATTCTAGCTCAGCAAGATGCTGGATATGAATTAATTTGTGGTCACCCATCCAACAAGTATCCACATGGAACCGTTCCATTCTTCACAATTTGCAAGTATATAGTTCTTTATATCAATATCATGTAAATCTGGGTTCCAATGTATTCACCAGAATATCCCCTGGCCCAAATACATGTATTGGTTTATCATGGTGCACAGTCCATGGTATAACGTCATTACAAAATTTACCATTTCCATCGGCGCCATGGGATACATTCAATCACATAATGCATGTAGAAGTATGTATTTGTATGATCAGCTTTATTTGTTCTTTTATTGCTCCCTTGATACAGAAACTATATATTGGACTACCACATTATGTGATCAAAAGTATGCTCCCAAGACTGATGTAAAAGACAGCGTAATTACTACTCATGCAGCGTTAAGCTACACATGAGGGAACTATAGACAGGCAGCTTCAGCTGAAGGAAGGGTGCTTCTCTCTATCTGTGTTCTGGAAATGAAAATTAGCTGATTGTCAGCCCAACCCAAAGGGAAATCTGGTGAAGGGACAGCTGTGAATAAAAATACTTATGCTGAAAATAACAAAGGAACAATAAAAGGATATTTTTTTACATGAGCCTATTGATGTTCAAGCTTCAATTACATTGTCCAGGTAGAGCTATCCTACAACTGATAGTATTAGGTCAAGTACACTCTCAGAGAGGAGACAGCCACAAGGTCTATTGTCCAGATATCACCCTCTGAGAGCTGAGCACTGCCCGATTGTGCTATTATTGATCTCCAGCTAGCTGATTAGTCGAAACTTTAATATCATTCCCGTCCCCATGCGAAAACCACCAAGACACTCTCAATTAGACACAAACTTTAATGATGGAGGCCAGGTTACGATGCCAATAGCGATTTCGTTCATCAAATAAATTAGAAGCTGTTGAGGCTCCCCTGTGCTATAATTCAGAACGTGTATCCTTGCAAGTTAAGAGGTCTTCAGAATTGCTTTAACTAATTTTTTTGGCTGAAGTGATTTACGAGTGACTTGGCTTGACAGACTGGGTAACAGAATTCAGCCACTGTTTGATTTAACATGCTAACAGGGTCTAAAGAGGAAAGAACCAGCAAATAGAATTTACGCTGATTCAGCGTCCTTTGCAGAATAATGATGGAGTCTGCTTTAAGATGGAGCAAGTTGGGACATGGGTTAAAACAGAGACTGGCTGCTACTTTGAAGTTGTTGAAAAGCTTTTACCCTCTTCAATTTGTGTCATGTTAGATGGCGAGCAATCATTTTGGCCAGAAATAGGCACAGCAAGAATTGAGGTGTTGTCCCGGAGGTGCCATGCCGTCTGCTTCCAATTTGCTGGTGCCTGTACTTCCAGGCTTTACCGTAAACTTTACACATGCAGTAGTAAATGTTTGTGTAAAGTTGTAGGCTGTGTGCAGAGAGGTTGAGTAGCTCCTGGAACACCCATGGTGGGAGTGTGTGAACATTTAAGGGCAGTGCTACAGATATTGTTATCTGTGTATATCATACAAAATAATAATCACCATTATCCAAATAATTTGGAGTTGTTTTCATACAATTACACATTAAGAATTACATACCCAATAGTTTAACAACACTCTGCGTAGATAGTTTAACAACACTCTGTGTATATAGTTGTGTATTTATCTAGTGTAACCCTTTCCCTGCTTGCGTACCTGTATTTCCTCACTGACAGAATGCAGGCATCACATACGTGACCCCTATTGGGTTAAGAAAAGCTCTTGGTTATTGTGACATATTGTAGGCTTGAAGTGGAACTCATGTGACTTCCTGTTTATGGAAACGTCCAAAAAAATGTCCAAACAGTGCCAGGGATGAAAATCTGTGCGGCAAATGGCACCAACAACCTACAATGTGTATACCGGTACATGTGAAGATAACACAACCGGGTGAGGGCTTTCCATTGGCCGAGTACATACATGTAATGGATGGCAATGTCTAATGTGTTGGTTTTAAAACTACCCCGGATCCAAAGGGGTAAAAAAAATTGAATTCCCATAGAAAAATTGAAGTACCCAATGAAAATGGTTACATGGGAGTAAATACTCAATGACATGGAACATTTATCTGGAGGTCAGTGCTACGTTGGTTAAAGTGTTTTTCACAGTGAAAACTTTGAGTTTAGGCTACCCACATGGGTTCAATGTTTGAATTTGTTTGTCTAACCTCCGACATATTGGGATAATGGCCTAGAAACAGTTATTGACCAGTTACTCTATTTAACGTGTGATGTTTGATGAAAATCTTGCCTCAGTTATGTCCAGTTTGATACTGAAGGTCCAGCTCCTGTATGACTACCATATTTGCCATAGTAAATGTCCAGCTTGGTACTCATTCAAACAATTCACAATGCTTTTCCTGTGTTAAAATGCCAGCGCCAATGTGTTCACTTTTGGTAAAAGAAATGGCAAAACTCAATGTCTACACGTATAATATGCACCCCTTCTACACCGTGTAATTTCTGTAAATAATGTCTTTTATACACAAGAAGATATGGCCAGTCATATAAACTTACTGCTCAGTACAGGGTGCTTATAAAGATTACTTGCAGATGAGTCTAGAAGTTAGTCAGGGGCACTTATTGGCACTTATTGGCACTGGGTGCTTAATGCAGCGAATATGATATATCCGCATGGATTCGAAAATATATTGTCCACCATACTACTGAATACATATGTCATGTCATTATGTAGACATTCAACGAGCCACACAGTGAAGGAATCAATACTGTATATTCTAAGTATGTCTCCGTCTGTCATGGCAGACATTATGCAAGCTTTGAAGAATTCTTGGTCAGTGGAAAGTGGGCGGAGGTTAAGAAAAGGGCAAGCATCGTGGACCTTTGAAAGAAAATATGCAGCGTCTATGTGTACTTGTTTTAGACAAGTCCTTCATTGATACCGTCGGTCTCTCTCTTGTTACAGAAGATACCGTCGGTCTCTCTCTTGTTACAGAAGGAGATATTTTGAAATGATGCCTGGCGCTTGAACCAAGCCAGTGCATATTTCATCAGTACAGGGTCTGGTACATCTGTGCTGGTCGGAATAGCGGTTTCAAGGACAAGACAGCAGCATTATCTTCCGACAACCTGGTGTCGGACAGACTATTACCATAGCTGGGCCCATTAAGAAACCATATTGTGTGTGTGTCAGTCTGTGATATAGAAGGATGTCTTGTCTGTGACGCATGCTTCACCTGCTTTCTGTTAGGTGCCGATGTTACTCTGGAGATGGGTCCTGGATGTGGGGTGGGCTTGTAGATACGTAGTTACAAGATCGGTACAAGTTGGCAAAAAGGGACTGGCAATGGTTGAATGTTGGATGGTAAAATGGGATTTGCATTAGGTAACAAAATGTGAAAGCAATGTTTGTACGCTTGATGCCAAGGGATATGACAGCTGGGCCAGGACATGCTATAATACTCCATGTTCCTGATGAGCACTGTAGACGCATGATAGACCAGGCTAGACTTGACAAGAACTGGAAAATACAGATTTCATCTGCTTAGACAGATTTTATCTGCTTAGACAGATTGTCTTGTAATCTTGTAGATCTAGATGACCAGATATCCAGACATATTAAGTATAGTGACCATATGCCATCACCTTAATACTTGGTGTAATAAAACGTGAACCTTTTCAGGACAGCTGTTACAAGTAACTGTTTGTTGTCAAACTACACGACTAAAACTAAAGTTAAGAACTACCTGATTCTTTCATATTACCGGTACTATATGGCATGACAGATTAAAAAAAGTAATATGAAAGAATCGAGCAATCCCTAACTTTTTTTTAGTAGCATGGGTCACACAACAATGTAACCAGATACCTATATGAATACTGAAAGGAACCTGGAAGATCTCCAATGTATAAATATCATGTCCCGCAACTGCTTGATATGTGATCAGCTGCTGTAAACTGTCTCTTGATATATAAAAATGGTGACAAATCTGTTTACAGCAGGATTATTTTGTTATGTATTTTGAAGGTTAAAATGTAATGATACACATAACCAACATCAGATGTATTGTAAAAGAGATATTACTGAAAAGAAGTCAAAGAATACCCTTTTCTTTCATATTCCTGAAGCTAATCTGCCATGGCATGAGACATCCACACTCGATGGTGGCATGACATCAGTTCAAGTTATATAAAATAATGCTCTGTTCTTTAACTTCTTTTGAGTAGTATGTGTGTGGATAACCTTTCGGTACTTGAAAGATTATAAATTAAGCATCAGTGGTCTTTTTAAAATAGATGACATATATCTTACTTGTGTTATGGGGGAAGTTGGGTAGCCTAGTGGTTAAAGCGTTTGCTCGTCACGCCAAAGGCCTGTGTTCGATTCCCTACATGGGTACAATGTGTGAAGCCCATTTCTGGTGTCCCCCGCCGTGTTATTGCTGGAATATTACTAAATGCGGCGTAGAACCATACTCACTCACTCACTACTTGTTTTATGACTCAAAATGAAAACAAGAACTTAACAAAGGCAATGCTAAACTGTTCTACTTCATGGAATTAAGATTTTCATTCAACATGGAACTTTTGAACTGGTCCCTTACCTGACCTTTGTCACTAGTTTGCTGGTCAGCAGTTTTGGAAGTGTCACTTTGATGTTGGATGAATTTAAGTACGTGAATAAGGATGTGTCACTGTGGGTATATTTGACATCTCTCAGTTCCTGTTTGTTGTATTCATATCTACCTAGGTTCATAGTTGTGTAGAACCGTGAAGATCCGGGGTAGAATAGGTCTTCAGCAACCCATGCTTGCCGTAAAAGGCGACTATGCTTGTCATAAAAGGCAACTAACGGGATAGGGTGGTCAGGCAGACTGACTTGGTTGATGCATGTCAGCGATCCCAATTGCGTGGATCGATGCTTATGATATCAATCACTGGATTGTCTGGTCCAGACTCGATTATTTACAGACCGCCGTCATATAGCTGGAATATTGCTGAGTGCGGCGTAAAACAAAAATCAAACAAAAAATCATAGTTGTGTAGGGGCGGTCGGGTAGCTTAGTGGTTAAAGCGTCGGTCGTCATGCCGAAGTCTCCGGTTTGATTCCCAGTCAACCCAGTCTCGGGTCAAATTTGTGAAGCTCATTTCTGGTGTCCCCCGCCATGATATTGCAGGAATAATACTAAAAGCGCCGTAAAACCATACTCACTCACCCATAGTTGTGTAATGTATGTCAACTACCCCATGAGATGAAGGGAGATAATCAGGTACACCCAGGCTATCACAGTGTCAGCATGCACGGACAAGGTGGCCAGGGTGTCAGATTGTAATGTAGATCTCTATACACTGACACCTGTCGGAGGGCACGTAGGCATGGGGAGTACATAGGTAAGAGGACAATGACCTTTCAGGGTTCAACATTTCTTGTATTTTGTTAAAAAAATACAGGTTAAATTGTAATGACATCGTTTCAAAAGTTCCTAAAGGGCACATTTGAAATCATATTGTTTTACACCATACCTTCAGACAATGTTTATTGTATGTAAACACAAATAAATATGACATGGAAAGTAATGAACTTTGAACACCCTTAATGCACAGTGAGATTAATAGCCTTGGTGAAATTTAAGGAAATTATTATTCTAGAACACATTGGACATATTTCAGAGCCCTGTGGCACACTTTAAAATTTGTTTATGTCCCTTAATTACATTAGATATTGATAATACATATCTATCTTCAGAGGTTCACAGCAATTTGTCAAAAATGAAAGCAAATGCCATCTGAAGTTTATTGAGAAAACAGTATGTGAAATGCTGGACTTCCTCGTAGATGACATCTATGTTAACTTGGGGGATAGGGCATTTAGACAGGAAGTAGGCATCTCCATGGTAACCAATTGTGCTCCAATCCTTGCTGATCTGGGCCCACTTGCACAAAACGATCTTAGCGCTAAGATGATTGTAACTCCCATACTTTAACATAGGCTTACAATAGTATTAGCGCTAAGATCGCTTTGTGCATGTGGGCCCTGCTCTTTATGCATACCAGTCAGAATTTCGTCTTGGATTGGCAAAACCAAACAAGGGAATTTGGCCAAGAAGTAAACGTAAGCTTCAAGTATATCAATGATCTGATATCGTTCAGTAATGGTCAGGTAGCCAATTATGGAAAGAGTTTTATCACTTTTAGTTTCTGCATCAAAGCAGGGTATAGAACTCTACTGGTTTGGGCCGTTTTAGCCTTTGTCTACGCTGATGTTTTCTATGGCCCCAGGAAAGTCCTGATCAGCATTATCAGCTTATGTCAGCTCCCGGCTTGCCTCAAACTAACATATCAGTTCCTGATGGTTCAGAGTACTCCTGTATAAACCAGATTTTACTGTCGTTAGTGACCTGCTCCTTGAGTAAAGGATAGAACATGTTGATAGGATTAAAATAGGTCTTCAGCAACCCATGCTTGCCTTAAAAAGGGACTGCTTGTCGTAAGAGGCGACTAACGGGACTGGGTGGTCAGGCTCCCTGACTTGGTTGATGCATGTCATCGTATCCCAATTTCGTAGATCGATGCTCATGATGTCAATCACTTGATTGTCTGGTCCAGACTCGATTATTTACAGACTGCCGTCATAAGCTGTTTAGCTTTAAACAACAAACAAACAAACAAACAAAGTATTTTAATAGCATAAAGACTAACAACTTAACATTGGAAAGGAGGGGGGGCTAGAATGTTTGTGAGAAACCCCCTAGTATGGCATGTGGTCAGTTCCTCATGAATTTGTCATATCAAGAAGGGGGCATGAATTTGGAAGGGCCAAACATTTGACACCTTAGTACACTTGGAAGTTTCCCCGACCCTAGTTCATGATGAACCAAAGGCCCATTTCACAACGGAATCGTAGCGCTATGGGGGGCTGTATAGTAACCCCCAATGTTTTGTATAGTTTTACGATAACAGGATGACCAAAATGAGTACTTGATGAAAGGGTCAAAGATGCCAGGTGTATGCAGCAAGCATGGTGCAGCTGATGACGTATATCACCGGCTGGGCCAGACCAGCACAAGACCAAGTCCAGTATCAGCCAGCAAGAAGTATATATTGTGATGGGCGTGTGGCCTATAGATCTATAGATATAGATTAG
Source organism: Haliotis cracherodii (assembly GCF_022045235.1). Taxonomy (NCBI): domain Eukaryota; kingdom Metazoa; phylum Mollusca; class Gastropoda; order Lepetellida; family Haliotidae; genus Haliotis; species Haliotis cracherodii. The sequence goes on from NW_027266275.1 coordinate 15,828,119, forward strand.
CACTACAGACGTCTGACATTTGGTTGACCTACATGACCTATTACCCCAGTAACTGTAGGCCCTGCTGTTGCTGCATGTATCCAGCACATGGCAGAGGGAGGAGTCGGTGAAGAGGGTTACATGACCGAAATGTACCCTGGATTCTTTTCTGTGTTCATTGTCTTTGTTGTTATCCCCCGCCCAACAAAGTTGGCGGGGGATATAGAAACAGGCTCTGTCCGTAAGTCCGTACGCTGTCCCTCCGTCCGTCCGTCCCTCATGTTTCATTTCCGGAGCATAACTCAGAATCCGTTCAATATTTTTTCATGAAACTTTGCAGGTTTGTCAGATACATGCTGAAATGGTGCCTTTTGCTATTTAGAATTTTTTTTTTTTTTTTATTTTTTACGTTTCCATGGCAACAAGATGGACTTAGGTTCAAAACTTTTCTTTTTTTACAATTTCCATGACAAGTTCCACCTCGGTTAAAAAAAGTTAGGGTTTCTTTAGATTTAATTATGTCATAAATTCTGCATCAGGGGCAGGGAATATAGCCACGTTAGTGGCAAACTCTTGTTAAACACTATCGCCTCCGTGGTCTTGTGGTAGAGCGTCCGCCCGGAGAGCAGAAGGTCCAGGGTTCGATCCCGGGCCGCGTCATACAAAAAGACGTTAAAAGATTGTACTTGTTGTTACCCTGTCTGGCGCTCGGCATTAAGGGGCTAAAACAAGGACTGGTCGGCTCGGAGTCAGTATACTGTGTCTGAGTGGGGTATTCATGTTAAACTGCGGCATGGTATCTCAGTGAGCTAGCACTATAAATCCGCATCAGTCCGGACTAGTACAAGCAGCCACACACACACATACACGTGCATGCACGTCGCTATATAAGTGCAATAATCTTGGACGCGACGTTAAACCCAATTTCACCTCACCTCACCTTGTTAAACACTGCATGTAGCAGTATTCCAGCTATGCGATGGCAGCCTGTAATTAATCGAGTGATTAAACCAGTGATTAATATAATGAGCAACGTCCCTCACCGACTAAGTAGACATGATTTATGGATGACAACTTCTTAAATAACTTTATACTTGTATCATTTTGTATCGATACACGACATGCCGATTTAGATGTACTGTGTCGCAATTCATCGAACATTTGATGAATTGTTCCACCCCTGTACAAAAATAGACCCGGTTCCTGTCCAGGAATCTTTTGCACTGCTAATAAAGGACAAGTCTGATATCATTCCAAAACTTTAACTTTAAGCAAACTCTCATCACAGGGAAAATGTCTTTCTAAGAAAGGTTGTGGCTTAGAAAGGTCAATTTGGCCATGTTTGATTTTGAAACATGGCGACTGCTGTTTTTGTCCACTGTTCTATTTTATCAAGTATGTCCTTGGACAGAGTGTATGATAGCGAGGTGCGATGTTTACCTGTTATCTATGACAATGTGGGTCAGTTTGACGACATGGTCAGGGTTCAAGAGGAGGTTGCACTCGGAACATGATCGGATGCTAGACAGCTGTAAATACCAGGCTTAGATCTATGGCAGTACGCTATAGTGATAGGTGGAGAGATGTGTAGTGGTCGTTCAAAGTGAGACCTTGTTATTCTCAACAGAATTGTTCCAGTAATGTTTCTTTGGATAATTGTAGACTTTCTGGGAGATTGGGTTGCTGCACTAAGAAGGTTTCACTCTATAAAAAGATGAATTTCACTTTATAAAAAGATGAATTTCACTTGAAGTGAAAGTTGGGTGATGAAATGGGGTTTAGCGTTGTGTCCAAGATTAATGCACTTATATAGCGACGTGCACGCATGTGTGTGTGTGTCTGCTTGTACTTGTCTCAACTTATGCTAGTTTTATTACGCCATGGACACTTAATAATTCTATATTTAGGGTCCATGATTACGCTAGTCCACTGAGATACCATTCCACAGTTTAACATGGATACCCCACTCAGGCACATTATGCAGACTCTGAGCTTGTCAGTTCTTGTTTTATCCCAGAATAACAAGCACCAGACAGGTAGCAACTACCATTTTTTGGTGTCTTTTGATATGACGTGACCAGGCGATCGAACCACCAACCTCCCGCTCTCCAGGCAGACTAGATCCACTAGTTGTCATGGGGGCTAAGTCTTCACTTCCTGCAGTAGCTGCTAAATTGCTGTTGTATTGGTATAGTTTCCTGTTGATAAAAGGAGTTTGTAACAGCATCGAACGAGACCGGAAGTGATATTGTGTGGAATACGAAGGGAGATAACTCAGTCATAGGATAACTTAAAGGCCTCTAGAAAATATGTTCTGAGTATAATTTCACAATACCATATTTGTACCCAACAAATTGTCCAAGGCTACGTAGGTGCCGGAGTTGCATGACTTAGATGTACCAGAATCTGATGATCGTGGGTTCGAATCCCAAATCACCCTGATTATGCATCTAGGTTTGTCAGCACCATTCCCATGCTTATAGGCATCACTAAAGGGATAAATGTCTAAGACCTGCATCATTTTATGTTTTCCTCGCACTTCAAGCTGAATGACAAATACTGTTCAAAGGGACGTAAGTGAGTGGGTGAGAATGTTTTTTAGCAATATTCCAGCTATATCGTCACGGGAGACACCAGAAATGAGCTTAACACTTTGCACTCATTTGGGGAATCAAACCCGGACCTTCATCATGACAAGTTGAAGCTGTGACCACTAGGCTACCCCACCTCCCCTCAAAGCAAGATAAAGCTTAGTATTGAGAGGTCTCAGCAGCAAATCCATCAGTGATCATCCTTATACATGTACATTGTATAACAATCAAACATTATATGAAGACAGATGAAGTCACGAATTGTCACGTCGTTTCTATGAAGCATTCTCTGTAATGTTGTCCAACACAGCCAGTTTATACGCAGCAAAGCTACATTTTGAAAAGGTCATCTAACTTTCACATGTGTGGCCCCCATTACTCATGTTCACAATGAAACAGGTTTAAATCAATTTGAAGCCAAAGCCTGATGCAGGGGTTAAACTTTACATCTGTAGTTCCCAAATGATTAGTGATTGCAACTGCCCCTGGTAGCAGGCTTCAGAAGCTGATGCTGACAAATCACATTTTGATAGACCACAAGATGTGTCCATGATTGTGAAGCATTGACCGTTTTGGATGTGGATGTAGATTGCGGCATATCCTGCCATTGACATTTATCCAGTTATTTCTGTCACCTGCCAGCGTCAGCCAGCGAACCAGTGCAACCAATCAGCACCACATAATTAGATCGGCCACAGTTCGCGTACATATCTCTAATCCAGTAAGCAGGCTGAAAAGATAGCTACATTTGTGTGAGAGACTGGGGTAGTTTTATGTCGATTTGTAAGGAGAATTGAAGTTGTTACAAATACAGCATTGTTTGTGATGTTGCCATGATGAATTGATAAGAATGATCAAGATGTTTCTAAATATAGTTCAACATATCTTTTGTTACTAATTTGTTTCCATGGAAACAACAATATTGTAGTCTTTATGTAAGAAGATTGTTTGAAATGGAAAGACTCACTTAAATATGAAGTATTGAACTTGTAAAATTCTGGTTTGGGATTCAGATAGGGCTGCAACGATACAGGAAGGTAACGATACGATACGCATCTCAATATTCTGGTCACGATAGGATACGTATCTCGAGTGAGATAAGTGAGACAGTGATACAAAAACAAGACTTAAAGCGTGTCAAGATTGAACCTTTCCTGATTTTGGAACAGTCAACATTATTTTATAATAACAAGACTACTGAAGTTGTTAAGCTTCAAAGTGGAACTTTCTCTAACTTTCCTTCAAAACAATTCAAAGTTCAAACACAAGAAAATAATTAATGTACTTCACCAGTTATACAACTTCAAAGAATTTGTATGCAGTGGTCGAAGAAATTGTATCTGAAATTATTGTTTTAGCAGGAATAATATATTCCAATATCGTGTTACTTTAGTTGCAGCTTTTACTCTATATGTATTTAAAATGATAAAAAACACAAGCGTAGCATTTTGGTACTGGTGATTGTTGTTGCAGGATATTTTTACATACGGAACAATTTGACCAGTCACAGTAGGGACTTCGCCACGACAGGTATTTCAATTGCGAAAATGTTAAGTTGAAAAAGATATTAGCCAAATTTCCACAAATATGACTTTTAACAAGTCAAAGTATGTCATTTTTAATATATGTATCCATTCTTTAGTAACTAAAGTTCGTTTAAATGCGTCAAAAGCGGTTATCTGACCGTGGTTGCTGTATCTCTTCACACACGATTTCACCTAACTTAATGAAAACAATATAATATGAAAGTTTGAATAAAATTAATAAAATATTTAACAAACACATGTCCAGATATACAAAGAACACGTTTTAATAACAAGATAGTATAATGATGGTATTGAATTGTGTACTTCAGTTCGGTTTTGCTGACTGGTATTTCCGGTGTTATGGGCTTGTGGTGATCACCTGATAATGTTTTTTGAGATGAGGAAAAAACATCTGTTAGTGTAAAACCTGAGCTTATTAAAAATGTAAGTACATTTTGGGGAGCCATGCGTTACCGCGCGCAATAACTAAGTTAGCAGTTTATTGAAAGGCACAATTTCGAGGAATAGCTGTACTTGAGATTTGCATTCCGTATCGTTGCGCATCGATAAATGGGCCCACGTTTATCGTATATGGTACCGTGGGTCAAGTATCGTGATGCATCGGAATATCGGTGTATCAATTCACCCTCAGATTCAGAGCTGACCTGCAATATATAGCAAATAGAGAATTGTAGAACTCAATTAATAAAGTGAGTGTGACAAGCGATGATGCAGTAATTATAACAAGGTCTCATTTAGCATCATCATCATCACCATCATCATCATCATCATCATGAAGAAATAAGCTGTAATGAAGCCAATCCTAATCCATGAAGATAGGTAACTTTTACTGTTGTCCATGCAAGCGACAATGGGATGATTATGACCATTCACTCACTGCCAATAAGTGTACATTAATGTGAATATCGTTACACGTTTTGTGATGCTTGACAAAGCTGCTCATTAAGTAACAAAGTAGACACAATTTATGGATAACAACTTCTTTATTTACTGTAATGGCGACGTTTTGGATCTAAGGATCTATACTAAAACATCGCCTTTACAGTATTAAAGAAGTTGTTATCCAAAATTTGTATCTTCTTTGTCTTCCTTCAACCTCTAAGTAATGCCAGCGTTCAAATTACCCGCCTGCCCGACCCTCTGAGACGGGTTGATTTCAACTCGGGCTGAGAGATTTTCAAATCCCCCTGCCCGACGGTTGGGTTATATTTCATAGGTGAAAATATTCTAAATATTTCCCGATGATAAGCATTAATTCACATGTAAAGATGAATGATAAAATGTAACCAAAAAGAAACCCTGTTAGCTTTTAGACAACCTAACATTTAGCAATGCGCTTATGCTACAAGCAATCAGTTTTCATATTTTTAATTAAATTATCCTGAGAAACATATGATTATAGTGGGCAGGCAGGTTAGGGTCAGGGCTGGCAAGTATTTCAGCTAGCCAGTCCTGTGGTTTGGCTGAAATATTTGGGAGTTTCATACCCTGGTAATGCCTATCAAACAGTTGCTCATTGTAATAGGATGAAGGTTGTGGGGTAGTCTAGTGGTTAAGGTTCATTACACTGAAGGCAGAGGTTCAATTCCCCACGTGGACACTGAATGTGTGAGGCCCATTTCCAGTGTTCTCTGCTGTTAATTATGTTCCTGGAATGTTGCTAAAAGTGACGTAGGACCACACTCCCCGAGTTCCTGTATCAGGGAATATGAGGGGAAATAAACACTGAATTAGGGTAATAAAATGGAGATGAAACAAAAGTCCTTTTGGGGGATGGTCCTGTGATGTTTAGCTTAGTTTTATCTGGAGTTGGCTGTTAACAGTCCGTGAAATTGTTGCCATCATGGACATTACACATTCCACTCTCCCAACCATTGTGGTTATTCCAGACCAAAAACTAATATCTACATACCTGACTATAGTAACTTGAATAAGTTGCTAATAAGTAAGTGAACAACATTTTTTAACTATTTATTTACTTTCTGATGAAAATATCTTGTTAAGGATAGGGAGATTTATGTACCTGATGATTGACGTCATAACAGAAAGTGATGTCATGACCAAAAGTGACGAAATGCTATAAGTGACCTCACAATCAAAAGTAATTGGTGACCGGAAGTGACCTCACAAACCTGAAGAGAGATGGACTGAAAGTGATGTCACAATCAGAAATGATGGTCTTGGAGATGAATTTAGTATTCTAATAACAACTATTAATGGATGGAATCACAAGAAGATTATTATCTACTGACAACTATACAGGGTGTTTACTGGAAGCAGAACCCGCCTAGGCCTGTTCCCTCTGGCATATTCTGGCAATGATATAGTAGAGGTAGAGGATTTGCAAGAATTATCTAAACAATACTTATCATTGTTAATAATTCTAAGAATGCTACCTCTATTACATCAGAAGTACTCCCTCACACGTCCCAATCATCTGACTTTAGTTGGTAGATGTTTGGAATGAAGTGAATATTTTCCAGCCTTTCCGCAGAGGGGAGCTGTACGCTGCTTGGTGCTGTCTGGGAACAACTAATAATGTTTGTTAACAGTGAAGAGGACTTCAGTTGAAAATTAGAAAATTCAATGATGGTGTGATTGCAGCCAAAATACAGGATTAATGGCAATGATGTAATGAAGGTACTTTTCTTAGAATTATTAACAATTAGTAGTATTGTTTTGATATTTCAGTTGTCAGACATTTTGTTTTGGTGTGATCTTCTAAATGCTGTTTGGTAGGACTTCCACCTTGTTACAACCTTACTCTGGTCAAGTCGTTGACTGATTCATTCTGGTGCCTACTAAAGCTATCATTAGGAGTCTGGATCACATGATTACAGTTAGCCAGTGTCACATCAATCTGATTGGCTAATCTAGTCGATGTAGCTGATGACCTTCTCAGCTGCCTGTGATGCTTCTCCCGTGTGTTCAGAGGTCATTGTGAGCGGTCTAATTATAGGTTTAAGTAGACACTTCATTTCCCAATCAATCATTATATGTCACTTCTGTATAGTAGCAATGTTGGTTTTGTGTGTAGTGGACAATATTCTGTACTTTCTATCATAAACCTAACACTTGGGTACTTGGGGCAGTTGGGTCGTGAGTAGTGACCCTGGGTACCCACTAGACTCCCAGAACCTGTGGTTAGTCATGTGTAATATTGTTTAATGACAATAACAGTACAACTCCATGGCTACACTACAAGTAACTAATTGTGGCATTTCTTTCTTTCTGTTTGTTGTTTAACTCTGCACTCAGCAGTATTCAGTAATGGCGTCTGGACCAGACAAGTCAGTGATTGATATTATGAGCATTGATCCACGCAATTGGGATACGATGACATGCATCAACCAAGTCAGCGAGATTGACCACCCAATCCCGTTAGTTGCCTCTCACGACAAGCATAGTCGTCTTTTACAGCAAGCATGGGTTGCTGAAGACCTGTTCTACCCGGATCTTCACGGGTTGCATTTCTTTCTGATTATGCATTCTTATATTTGCATGAGTAAAGATAAAGCTTCTGTCAACTTCAGTGTATGCAGGGGCAGATTGCTTTTTTAAGTGTTTTTAAATAATTTTTGCCAGGGCTTCGGTAAAACAATTCCCAATCAGACATTTTGAACCCATCCCTTGAGACCTACGGAGGGTACTGAGTAGGGTTGGGTAATAGAGGGTTTGGTACCAGGGTGTCCCCTCTCTAAACCTAACTGTAGTTAAACAGCACATTCCTGAAAGTACACTACCCAGGGTGTAGCTTGTAAAATGTAGGTTTGGAATTAGTTTTCATTGCGGATAAAGCCTTTAAAAAGCTATATTTTTTAACAAAGTTTGCGGAAATCTGCTACTTTAGTAATTTAGGTTTCAACTGTTGGGCTCATTCTTTAAGTAGGTGGTCTACATGAAAGTTACACTTGACTGAACATAACGATGTAGCTTCTTATCGTGTTTGAAAATCTTGCCATTTAAGGTTGACAAGTGACAGAACGGTTGGCACCTCAGGTTTTCTGTGTACTGTCTGGTTAACAAGATTTACAACAGTGCTTGACATCACTAGCATTGTTGCTCTCTGAAGCGTACAGCTGTAGAATATGTATAATTGATTCCTTGAGGATGAACCGAGACACAGTACACAGCACCTCCTTCCGTGTCAGGGAGGACGCAAGGCCACAGTTTGACCTGTTTGTGCACACGGAAACATGACTGCTTCTGGAAATAAAGCAGATAAGAACATACTGCACTAACAGTGGGACAGGGGTTCAGATCGGTTCCTTGTCAAGTATTCATTGTCATCCAAAGCTTCCCGAAGACTTAAAAAAGAAATATAGTAATAATATAGAATTTCCTATCAAAAGCCGATACAATCATGAAAATGTTCTAATCCCTGTGAGTCGTCTCCATCAAAAACAAAAGAGAAGAATGTATGTGACATGGATGTATATGACGACAACAACAACAACAATAACAACAACAATAATAATAATAAAAATAATAATAAAAAGTTTTGTTATTTTACTGTTAACATGTCAAAAATAAATCCAATAAAGCTCTCACGACACAGGGAATATTTGGGAATGGTTGCAAAGAACATTACACTGATTTAGGGTCAGTGGCTGTAGTTCAGCAGTGTGTGAAATAGGGCTGGTCCCTCCCAACTGAATTACAGTCGTGGCTTGTAAACAATCAAGTATAGACCAGACAAACCAGTGATTGACGTTATGAGCTGTGTCCCACACCGTTGGGGTACAATGACATGCCATCATCCAAGTCAGCAAGCCTGACCACCCAATCTAGTCAGTCCACTTACAGCCAGGGTGGGGACCCTCACAGGGCTGGGAAGATATGCTGTTACAAGTTGCCTGACAAAGCCCCATTTAACCAGTGACAGTCGGATTGTGTTGCACAAATAGAACCCTCCGTCCATCTGACATCAGTTGGTGGTGAAAGTTCAGGTCTAATGCACACTAAAGACAAAGCAAAATGTCTGATGACATTGATAGCATAGTCCCATATGAAGACATACCCTTAGTTTAATGGGGTCATGTATTATCAAATCAAGTATTGGATATGTATTTTTCTATCTTGTTTGATCAATGTATTTATTTTCTTTTTGTGTTTTGATCGCGTTGTGTGTTTTGATCGCGATACACAATGTGCTGTTGATTTTACAATGTTTTGGTTTACTGCTGATGGTCGACTAACATATTCAGCCTCTGATGGGAAAATATTTACACATCTTGTTCAAAGTAGACATAAGTTAAGGATAACAACGTCTTTATTTTACTGTAATAGCAACATTTCAGCATAGATCTGTATACCGTTGTCAATATGCCTTGCTTGACAACGGTATAAGGATCTATAAGGATATGTACCGAAACATCGCCATTACAGTAAAACAAAGACGTTGTTGTCCATGAATTGTGTTTACTTTGTCATCCGTCAGCTTCTCAGAAATGGCTGTCAAACAATAGATCGTGTTCAGTTTAATTGTTTTCTATATAAGGCCTCAAGAACGTAATTGTTGGATTTCATCAATGTTTTTCAGAAATGTAAGACCTTTTTCTTCAGACATTTTTAAAAGAAACAGCCCAGTGCATCTGTTTACATAAAGTATTGGTAGATGTGGTGATTCACATTCAGCAGATTTGGTAATTCACATTCAGCAGATTTGGTGATTCACATTCAGCAGATTTGGTGATTCACATTCAGCAGATTTGGTGATTCACATTCAGCAGATTTGGTGATTCACATTCAGCAGATTTGGTGATTCACATTCTGCAGAAATCTACATATAGGGTATATTTTATCAAGAAAGAAAAATAGGTAACAAGTAGAGCATTTTTCTTCTTTTGTGAATACTTTGGAATAATATGATAATTAATGTATGGTTAGCGGTGATGAAAATCTAGTAAATAATTTATCTTTATAAGTGACATGAAGGAAAGGAGCTTCATGAAGACGTTCAGACTTATTGTGTAATGTTTTTCATGTCAAAAGTATGCATTTGACATACTGTAATGTTTCATTGACTAAAAATAGAAAATAATGGACCCTCCCACTTTCTCCATTCCTGTTAGATTCATTCACTATTTAGTGTCATAATGGTGTTGTCATTGAATCTACAGTGGGTCTTGATGTCATGAATCAGATATACTTTAGCTGTTCAAACATGACCTACAGAACATCTCATTTGGCAACATGTACTCAGGACGGACCAATCAGAAAGTAAAGAATTCTGGTCATGTGAACACTATTCACATTTTTATCACACGTGTTTGGAGTACAATTGTCATTTCTTTATACTGCTAAATAATCCATTGCACTTTTCACTATGTCAGTTCAATGTGATGAATAAACAAAAACTGGGTATTGATTAATACAGGATGAAAAATGTAACAAAGATTCTCCACCCCAAATAGCCTTCTGTTCACTCACGCATCACCCCCAGATTAAAAAAAGACATTGATAAAAATATTCTGTTGTTTCCATGGCAACATTTCAGACAATTGTTCAATATTCAAAAAGCCATCATTTTGTTGGAATGTATTGATGAACAGATGACTGCAGAGTGACACATTGTGTCAGTGTTCAGTCAGACAGAAGAGACTGGGATTCAGGTGGTGAATAATTTATTCTGTAATATCAACTCTTCTGTAATATTTAGTTTAGTGGAAAGGGAGGGTTGGGGATGTACCTTTGAAACTCCCGAATGATGTAGTAAAAGTTTTGATGTGTGGCTGTACAGTTTTAGTTTAATAGCTGTAGATAACATTATGATCATGGAGAAGGAGTCCTAAGTTGGATAACTTGTTCCCAATCCATTTCAATCTGAATAAAATATGTTTAAATCATATGATCAATACACTGAGGGTGTACCTGAGTCGAAACACACTGTGCATGATGTTTGTCAGTCTTCCAGAGACTAACTGCATTCAATCAATGTCATTATTGTAAAGCATGGAAATTGTGATAATCTAATAATGCAAGTCTCGCCACTTACTGCTGCTGAAGAGTAATGTTAATTGTTCCTGAGGGATAAGTAGAACAAGAATATCTTCAATTTCAATTTTTTTATCAAGTATAATGCAGGTCTCGCCACTTACTGCCGATGTCGATCAATCTTAAATGTTCCTGGGGGATAACTAGAAAAATTATATTTCAATTCATTTCTTCACTGAGATGAGCTTAGAAACTAGACCAGTCTGGTTCCCTACTCCCGCTATTGCCTGTTTTTTTTTTGACAACATTTTAGTTTTCCCAGGAGGAAATTGGAGAAATGAATTGGTGATATTGCTGTAATGTTATGAAACCATTTCAATGGCAGTTGGATTAAATATTGATTGTATCACTGAATATGTTAACCTGTTACAAATAGGTGACATTTAGTGTAGTCGTACATAAGTCATACATTCCTGCCTGATAATGTTGCTTTGTCCTTTTATTTGTTTTGTGTTATTTTATTTCTGTGCAAAATGTTCCGTCCTTTGTAAATTTTATTGACTCGTGAAGATCTGGGTTGAAATAGGTCTTCAGGACCCATGCCTGCTGTAAAAGGCGACTATGATTGTCGTAAGAGGCGACTAACGGATCGGGTGGTCAGGCTCGCTGACTTGGTTGATGGATGTCTTTGTTTCTCAATTGCATAGATCGATGCTCATGATGTCAATTCACTGGATTGTTTGGTCCAAACCCAATTATTTACAGACCACCCTTATAGCTGGAATATTGCTGAGAGCGGTGTTAAACAACAAACAAACAAACAATTTATAATTTTATCAAGTATAGATCTCAATAACAAAACTATGCCTGAGCTACGATATGCATAGGTGATTTTGAGTTTTTCATCCTGGGTTTAACACTACTTCAGTCACATAAGTAAAAATGACAGGCTATAGACTTAACACTCTCAAAACCAAGGTTCAGAATTGAGGCAAACCAGTGGGATTTAAACCCAAGATCAGCAGATCCTGGCATGGCCAAGGGACTGTGATAATCAAACTATAAATATAACAGCAACAGCGGTATGGATCAGATCACCCTGGGTCAACAGTGAAATGAGGCACCTCACCTCTCTAGGCTTCCCTGTTCAATATTAAAGTGTTGATGATCTATGTTCTGTGTCCGCTGAGCGGCCATTCTTTTGCAATGTTCTGTCATCACACTGAAAGAGGCTGGTGTGATATTGATACAATTTTGTGAAAGTACCATAATAATTAATCTGCCGAAATTCAACATGTCAAATTCAGAGCGATGACACGGTGAAAGTATGATTTGTGTCAAGTTCGAGGTACTGACCAATTAGAGAAAAACCAGAGAGCTACAAGACATTCCAGATTGTATGTCCTGAGTAAATGAATCGTGACATCTCAGAACCCTTGGCAGGGACTTTAAGCTGTCATTCATGAGGTACAGATCGTCTGCAATTCCAGGATTTGTGTAGGGTATTCTTTCTTTACTCATTGTCATTTTAAGGAGAATGAAAAGAATATTTGAACTGTCAACCTTACAGAGAAACTTCACTGAAGTCACTGTTGAGGTGATTTAATGTTATCAGTTTGAGCAATTATGAATATATCACTGCTTTAACTAACCAATCAGGGTCAAGACTTGCTAAAGTGCACAGGGGCGGTAGGGTAGTCAAGTGGTTAAAGTTTTCGCTCATCATGTCGATGACCCGGGTTTGATTCCCTGCATTAGTACAAAGTGTAAAGCCCATTTCTGGTGTCCCACACTCACTCACTCACTCACTCACTTACCCACCCACCCACCCACCCACTCACTCACTCACTCAAACACTCAAACACTCACTCACTCACTCACTCACTCACTCACTCACTCACTCACTCACTCACTCACCCACCCACCCACCCACTCACTCACTCACTCACTCACTCACTCACTTACCCACCCACCCACCCACTCACTCACTCACTCACTCAAACACTCACTCACTCACTCACTCACTCACTCACTCACTCACTCACTCACTCACCCACCCACCCACCCACTCACTCACTCACTCACTCACTCACTCACTCATGCACATGCACAACTAATCATTCTGTATGTCATGTACAGCTCAGTCAAAGAGCTTCTATGATAGCGATTAGTAGATGAACATTTATTATAATTTGAGCAAGCATGCGAAGCGAATACAACTGATTGTGGTTGGTCAGTTTCTATGGAGACATGTCACATAACAAGCCGCAGTGTGAGGTTCCGACTGTCCTCGATCACACCCTCCATTATTGACTGTGTACCAGTTCACACTGAAATACCCTTGCACAATTCATTTGAAGGCCATGCATGAGTTCATTGATGTTTCTCCCAGGAGTAATAAAACAACCCTGGATGATTTCACATGACAGTGGAGGACTGTACTACAAGTGTGTGGGAGCCTGCATGGCAGAGAGGTGGGGAACGCTGGGATAGAGGGTGATGGTTCTACTTCAAGTAGGACGAGTGAGTGAGTGAGTGAGTGAGTTGGGTGTTACACCCCATGAATGGTATGTAAGTCATATCACTGCATATCAGCTTCATGTGAGTGGTGGGGGCACGGGTGGCCCAGTTGTCGAAGGCGCCGTGATTCGCTGTGCAGAGTTGCGTCCCTTGGCATGCCAGAAACCTATGATTGTGGGTTCGAATCCCGGTTCACCCCGATTATGTTTCTAGGTTTGTCAGCACCATACCCGTGCTCATGGGTTTCACCGAAATGGTAAACATCTGAGACCTGCATCACTTCAAGCTTTCTTCCCACATTAAGCTGACACGCTGCGATATAACTGGAATACTGTTAAAAGCGACGTTAAACCCCACTCACTCACTCACTCACTCATGTGAATTGAAAGCCAAAAGTGTGATGCAGGTCTCAGACGTTTTCATACTTTGGTCATACCCATAAGAATGGGTTGGCGCTGACAAACCATGAAATATAATCAGGTCCAATCTCGGATTCAAACCCGCTATCATAGGTTTGTGAATGGCAGGCATATACGTATCAGCATGTATATATATAGTGAGTGGGTTGGGTATAACGCAGCTTTTAACAGTATTCCAGTTATATCGCAGCATGTCAGCTTAATGTGGGAGGAAAGCCCAAAGTGATGCAGGTCTCAGACATTTACCACTTTGGTGAAACCCGTGAGCACGGCTATGATGCTGACAAACCAAGGAACATAATCGGGGCGAAGCGGGATTCGAACCCACAATCATAGGTTTCTGGCATGCCCAAGGGACGTAACTCTGCACAAGGAATCACAGGGCCTTAGACGACTGGGCCACCGTGCCCCCTTATATATATATATATATAACTCAATACACTTACTCAGTATTCACCTGATGGAGGGGCAAATGTAGCCCTGAAACACCATTACATTAAAAAAAAAGTTGTTATCCATAATAAAAGTGTCATGTATTCATCAGTGTAACAGAGAATTATTACCCTAATTACCCAGAGACAGTGTCTAAGTTTGACACAAATAACTCCCGACAATATCTGGATCGTTTTGCATAATGCCCCTGAGGAGGATGGAATATTAATGACTTAATAACTGTAAGGTACCCCGGCTCAGTGATAAATGGAGGAGATATTTAGATATTATGGGATAGGACTGAATCAGTTGAGTGCGTGTTGAGACCTGGATGATTCATGTCATGGATATATCAATAGCCTGCAATATCTGAAATAATTGCTGGAGATAAAGGGAGACATATGGTCAACTGTCCTGCCCACAGTTAAAGGTTACATGATCAAATCTATAAATGAACTCATCATTTAGTAGGATAATCTCATCACCTGTACACAGAGTTGGACCAAATTCAGTTTGCAGGCAGTTAAATGCATATGGCTAGAATGTACATGCACTAAAGGGATTGGCTAACCAGATCCCATCCTCTTTGCAGCTGTAGTTTCCTGGCTCTGGGACATTTGATATCAGCGTAAATTGTTGTGGACTGATTTGTCAAGGGGACACAACCTATTTCAGGACAGACATCCTTTTCATGTTCTAAATACAAATCAACCATGCATTCATGCACATGAGTCAACATGATCATCATTATGATTACATTGTTTTAACACAACCTATCTCACATGACCAACCTACCCACTATCCCACATGACCAACCAACCCACTATTCCACACCACCCAACCAACCCACTATCGATCCCGACCCAACCAACCCACTATCCAACACCACCCAACCAATCCACTATCCCAACCAACCCACTATCCAATACCGTCCAACCAACCCACTATACCACACCACCCAACCAACCGACTATCCCACACCACCCAACCAACCCACTATCCCAACCAACCCACTATCCCACACCACCCAACCAACCCACTATCCAACACCACCCAACCAATCCACTATCCCACACCACCCAACCAACCCACTATCCCACACCACCCAACCAACCCACTCTCCCACACCGCCCAACCAACCCACTATCCCACACAACCAATCCACTATCCTACCCGATCCAGACAGCTCACTATCCCACACCGCCCAACCAACCCACTATCCCACCCAACCAACCCACAATCCTCACCCGAGCTGGAATTCATTCTCTACATTATGTCCAATTAGCCATTTCTATACTGATGTTTCATTCCCAGTTATGGTTGAAGGTTTAAGTGACTAAATCCCATGTGAAGTAGTAGAGTGACCAGCTCTCTCATCACTTCATGCTGCATGGCCAGAAATAGCTTCAGGGGAAGGATGGGTCGGGGAGAATTGGAGGCGGGTCAATGATAAACATGACATGCTTGGGGAAATAATTATGTAATTGAAGGGAAGGTCGTGAAAAAATGGTTGAGTAATGAAAGAGTTCAGTGAACATACCATTTATTTTCTTCATGGCAGTGAAAGTTTACTTATTTTTTTCCCAGTAGTGATGTTTGACTTGTACACTAAGTACCACCTTTACCATATTACAAGTCCCTAGGGTTTGTCATGTTGTATGCAGTAAATAGTGTCGGTGATGGACATAGGCAGCTTTGGGAAGATCTACCGTGTCAGATACTGAAGCTGCTGCAGAATGTTTCATTATCATTATTTGAGTCAGTGTCAGCGGTCTAGTGGAGTGTCTACCTGGAGACTGAAAATCGGTTGTTCAATCCACGGCTCCATATTAAAACACATCAAAAGATGGTGTTTGTTGTTACCCTGCCTGTTGCTAGGCATTGAAGGGCTTAAAGAAGGACTGGTCAGTTGGGAATCAGTATGCTGTGTCTGAGTTGGGTGCCATGTTTAACTGTGTCTGAGTTGGGTGCCATGTTAAACTGTGTCTGAGTTGAGTGTCCATGTTAAACTGTGTCTGAGTTGGGTGTCATGTTAAGCTGTGTCTGAGTTGGGTGTCATGTTAAGCTGTGTCTGAGTTGGGTGTCCATGTTAAACTGTGTCTGAGTTGAGTGTCCATGTTAAACTGTGTCTGAGTTGGGTGTCATGTTAAACTGTGTCTGAGTTGGGTGTCCATGTTAAGCTGTGTCTGAGTTGGGTGTCCATGTTAAGCTGTGTCTGAGTTGGGTGTCATGTTAAACTGTGTCTGAGTTGGGTGTCCATGTTAAGCTGTGTCTGAGTTGGGTGTCCATGTTAAGCTGTGTCTGAGTTGGGTGTCATGTTAAACTGTGTCTGAGTTGGGTGTCATGTTAAACTGTGTCTGAGTTGGGTGTCATGTTAAGCTGTGTCTGAGTTGGGTGTCATGTTAAACTGTGTCTGAGTTGGGTGTCCATGTTAAACTGTGTCTGAGTTGGGTGTCCATGTTAAACTGTGTCTGAGTTGGGTGTCCATGTTAAACTGTGTCTGAGTTGGGTGTCCATGTTAAGCTGTGTCTGAGTTGGGTGTCATGTTAAACTGTGTCTGAGTTGGGTGTCCATGTTAAACTGTGTCTGAGTTGGGTGTCCATGTTAAACTGTGTCTGAGTTGGGTGTCATGTTAAGCTGTGTCTGAGTTGGGTGTCATGTTAAACTGTGTCTGAGTTGGGTGTCCATGTTAAACTGTGTCTGAGTTGGGTGTCCATGTTAAACTGTGTCTGAGTTGGGTGTCCATGTTAAGCTGTGTCTGAGTTGGGTGTCATGTTAAACTGTGTCTGAGTTGGGTGTCCATGTTAAGCTGTGTCTGAGTTGGGTGTCCATGTTAAGCTGTGTCTGAGTTGGGTGTCCATGTTAAACTGTGTCTGAGTTGGGTGCCATGTTAAACTGTGTCTGAGTTGGGTGTCATGTTAAGCTGTGTCTGAGTTGGGTGTCATGTTAAACTGTGTCTGAGTTGGGTGTCCATGTTAAACTGTGTCTGAGTTGGGTGTCCATGTTAAACTGTGTCTGAGTTGGGTGTCCATGTTAAACTGTGTCTGAGTTGGGTGTCCATGTTAAGCTGTGTCTGAGTTGGGTGTCATGTTAAACTGTGTCTGAGTTGGGTGTCATGTTAAGCTGTGTCTGAGTTGGGTGTCATGTTAAGCTGTGTCTGAGTTGGGTGTCCATGTTAAACTGTGTCTGAGTTGGGTGTCCATGTTAAACTGTGTCTGAGTTGGGTGTCCATGTTAAACTGTGTCTGAGTTGGGTGTCCATGTTAAACTGTGTCTGAGTTGGGTGTCCATGTTAAGCTGTGTCTGAGTTGGGTGTCATGTTAAACTGTGTCTGAGTTGGGTGTCCATGTTAAGCTGTGTCTGAGTTGGGTGTCCATGTTAAACTGTGTCTGAGTTGGGTGTCCATGTTAAGCTGTGTCTGAGTTGGGTGTCATGTTAAACTGTGTCTGAGTTGGGTGTCCATGTTAAGCTGTGTCTGAGTTGGGTGTCCATGTTAAGCTGTTTCTGAGTTGGGTGTCCATGTTAAACTGTGTCTGAGTTGGGTGCCATGTTAAACTGTGTCTGAGTTGGGTGTCATGTTAAGCTGTGTCTGAGTTGGGTGTCATGTTAAACTGTGTCTGAGTTGGGTGTCCATGTTAAACTGTGTCTGAGTTGGGTGTCATGTTAAGCTGTGTCTGAGTTGGGTGTCATGTTAAACTGTGTCTGAGTTGGGTGTCCATGTTAAACTGTGTCTGAGTTGGGTGTCCATGTTAAACTGTGTCTGAGTTGGGTGTCCATGTTAAGCTGTGTCTGAGTTGGGTGTCATGTTAAACTGTGTCTGAGTTGGGTGTCCATGTTAAGCTGTGTCTGAGTTGGGTGTCCATGTTAAGCTGTGTCTGAGTTGGGTGTCCATGTTAAACTGTGTCTGAGTTGGGTGCCATGTTAAACTGTGTCTGAGTTGGGTGTCATGTTAAGCTGTGTCTGAGTTGGGTGTCATGTTAAACTGTGTCTGAGTTGGGTGTCCATGTTAAACTGTGTCTGAGTTGGGTGTCCATGTTAAACTGTGTCTGAGTTGGGTGTCCATGTTAAACTGTGTCTGAGTTGGGTGTCCATGTTAAGCTGTGTCTGAGTTGGGTGTCATGTTAAACTGTGTCTGAGTTGGGTGTCATGTTAAGCTGTGTCTGAGTTGGGTGTCATGTTAAGCTGTGTCTGAGTTGGGTGTCCATGTTAAACTGTGTCTGAGTTGGGTGTCCATGTTAAACTGTGTCTGAGTTGGGTGTCCATGTTAAACTGTGTCTGAGTTGGGTGTCCATGTTAAACTGTGTCTGAGTTGGGTGTCCATGTTAAGCTGTGTCTGAGTTGGGTGTCATGTTAAACTGTGTCTGAGTTGGGTGTCCATGTTAAGCTGTGTCTGAGTTGGGTGTCCATGTTAAACTGTGTCTGAGTTGGGTGTCCATGTTAAGCTGTGTCTGAGTTGGGTGTCATGTTAAACTGTGTCTGAGTTGGGTGTCCATGTTAAGCTGTGTCTGAGTTGGGTGTCCATGTTAAGCTGTTTCTGAGTTGGGTGTCCATGTTAAACTGTGTCTGAGTTGGGTGCCATGTTAAACTGTGTCTGAGTTGGGTGTCATGTTAAGCTGTGTCTGAGTTGGGTGTCATGTTAAACTGTGTCTGAGTTGGGTGTCCATGTTAAACTGTGTCTGAGTTGGGTGTCCATGTTAAACTGTGTCTGAGTTGGGTGTCCATGTTAAACTGTGTCTGAGTTGGGTGTCCATGTTAAGCTGTGTCTGAGTTGGGTGCCCATGTTAAACTGTGTCTGAGTTGGGTGTCCATGTTAAACTGTGTCTGAGTTGGGTGTCCATGTTAAACTGTGTCTGAGTTGGGTGCCATGTTAAGCTGTGTCTGAGTTGGGTGCCGTGTTAAACTGTGTCTGAGCTGGGTGCCATGTTAAACTGTGTCTGAGTTGGGTGCCATGTTAAACTGTGTCTGAGTTGGGTGTCCATGTTAAACTGTGTCTGAGTTGGGTGTCATGTTAAGCTGTGTCTGAGTTGGGTGTCATGTTAAGCTGTGTCTGAGTTGGGTGTCCATGTTAAACTGTGTCTGAGGTGGGAGCCATGTTAAACTGTGTCACACACACACATACGTGTACACACACACACATCGTTAAATAAGTGCAATAATCTTGAACTCGTTAAACCCAATATCACCTCACCTCACCTCACCTCACCTCACCTCACCTCACCTCACCTGACCTCACCTCACCTCATCATTCTTTGATGGGATTGAGGCAAGATGGAGCTGCTCGTGTCCAATAGTTCAATAATTGGCGTACGTCCTGAAGATTTACATGGACTGGTAAGATTGTTTACTCTTTATACCACTGGTAGCACAGACAACAGACGGAGACACAAGCTTCTAGTTGTGTAATGTGTCTGTAGACCCAGTGTACAGTGTGATCAATACGAGCGTAAAGGCCAGACACAGCTGGTGGTTAGTTAGGTGAGGACATAAACGCAGGAGTGGGTCACAGATGGGTGCACACGGCATATGCTGACCACAGCGTCGACCGCGTCTACATGGACCCTGCACACGCCTTCATGCTGGGTGCCATTGTGGAGCTCATGCCTCAGTGTTGGGGCAATGTTGTATAACAATATTTGAGACTTTTACAAAATGTGTTAATGTAGGGAGTTATTGATTGGTGTGTTTTGTTGTAAAGAACCTAGCATTGCCCTTTGGGCCTGGCTGTCAGCTTCGTAATAGGATGTGTTTGTGCGAAATTTATGGATATTTTTTTTCATGGCGGGTTAATAAACCTTAGGGTTTATGGTGTTCGACTTTTGTTAGGGACATTATGAGGAGTTTTAATGCTGTCATAAAGGATATTTTGTGGTAGGGGACTTTCTGGAAATGGAAGAGAAGAATCATTAAATGAATGAAAACTCAAGGAGTCGTGTATGATAGTTACACACTGAACTATGTCTGTCTGATTGTGAGGTAGCCCAGCGGAGAGTGTGTTGGTCTCCCTTGGGATGATCCAGGTTTGATTTGCTACATACAGTGGTTAAGGTCCAGTATGAACGTTTCGCTGTCCTGATATTGCAGCCAGTTTCATCCCCAGTAAGGGGCTGTGGGGTAGCTTAGTGGTTGAAGTGTTCACTTGTCATGCTGAAGACCTGGGTTTGATTCACCAAATGGGTGCAATGTGAAGCCCAATTCTGGTGTCCTCCACTGTGATACTGCTGGAATAGTGCTAAAAGAGGTGTGAAAACCATACTAACTCACTCACTCAGCTGCTCACTCACTCACTTTCACATACACTCACTCACTCTCTGAAACACACGCACACACACTCACTCACTCACTAACTCCCCAACCCACTCACTCACTCACTTTCACATACACTCACTCACTCTCTCAAACACACGCACGCACACTCACTCACTAACTCCCCAACCCACTCACTCAAATACACTCTCTCTCTCTCTCTCTCTCTCTCTCTCTCTCTATCTCTCTCTCTCTCTCTATCTCTCTCTCTCTATCTCTCTCTCTCTCTCTCTCTCTATCTCTCTCTCTCTCTCTATCTCTCTCTCTCTATCTCTCTCTCTCTCTCTCTCTCTCTCTCACACTCACTCACTCACTTCAGTTGACTCATATCACATTCAAAAATAGTATACATTTTATTTCATCACTTGAATCAGACTTGTGATAATATCTTGTGTGACTTTGTGAAAGTTTGTTTTGACTGTACTGACACTTTCTTTCTTATTCTTCAGGTCCCCGACATCCTCAGTGATGAATTGATGTTTGGTGTGGAGAAATATACAGAGAACGATGACATTGCCCGGGCCATGAACTTCATACAGAAATCTGTAAGTGTGTCACCACTATAGTTCAGCACTGACACTCCTGCCCCAACTCCTGATGGAGTAGCTAGGAGACTTCCCCTTGTGGTGCAGGTGTAGACACAGCTTGTCATATCCAACTAGACTGAGCTCATTCCGGACTAGTTGTTTATAGAAAATAACCCATGTTGTTAGAAAACAACTAGTCCTTCTGGATTTCCACTTGTGTCAGACTAGCGGACTCGTGACCGTATCTAACCCTGTAGGGCACTTTGTTTCTACATTTGTCCCAGCTGGAATTCTTTGGTAGAATAAGGGCGGCCAGGTAGCCTTGTGGTTAAAGTGTTCCCTCGTCACGCCAAAGACCAGGGTTTGATTCCCGAAATGGGTACAATATGTGAAGCCCATTTCTGGAGTCCCCGTCATGATATTGCTTGAATATTGTTAAAGCAGCGTAAAACCTTACTCACTCACTCTTAGGTAGAATAGGTCTCCAGTAACTCATGCTTGTCGTAAGATATTTCACAGCTTGTTACCTGGCTGATTGTATATGAGAAGTGTGGTTCGGTGCTCATGCAATCAACCACTAGTCTGCCTGACCCAGATTTATCCACCATGATATAGCTCGAATATTGCTGACTGGCATAAAACAACATTCAATCACTCACTGGCCAATCCCTTAACAACTTTGGTCTTACAGTCATTATTTTAGTTACATTACCAATGCTCGGGAGTCAAAATTACATTTGTTTTAGCTGATAATCTTCTATATTCAACTGGGGGCACGGGAGGCCCAGTCATCTGAGGCGCTGTGATTCGCTGTGCAGAGTTGTGTCCCTTGGGACGCCAGAAACCTATGATTGTGGGTTCGAATCCCGGTTCGCCCCGATTATGTTTCTAGGTTTGTCAGCACCATACCTGGCTTGTGGGTTTCACCGAAGTGGTAAACGTCTGAGACCTGCATCACTTTGGGCTTTCCTCCCACATTAAGCTGACACGCCATGATATAACTGGAATACTGTTAAAAGCGGCGTTAAACCCAACTCACTCACTCACTGTATTCAACTTGTCAGGAGATGTGCTTCTTTCTGCAAGTTAAATAGGAGCTGTCTTCTATACATGTGTGGTATTCTCTGCAGTTCAAATGTTGCGGCTTCAAGACGTTTGAGGACTACATAAATTACAACAAAGACTTTTCTTGTGTGTCTCCTAAACCCATGGCATGTGGCGTCCCCTATACCTGCTGTAAAGTAAGGGAGGTAAGTGATATAGCTAGTTCAGTATAGTGGTAGAGTGCTGTCTGATGGCCATAAAGGCTGGTGCAGTGACTCCTATAACAACTCCTGTAGATTGGTTGTCTTCCAAGTTGATTCACTTTATCATCCTGGCAATTCTTACCATGATGGTCTTGTGTCCAACTACAGTAATTTAATAAATTCTTCATTACCTTGACAACATCTAGTTATTGGGGTTTCACAGCAACTTCGGTAACAAACCAGACTTTAATAACTTCATGGTTAAAGATATTTTTCTAACAATTTGATTTTGGATTTTTGTTGTCTTTTTCAAAGATGGAGTTGTCAGACGAATAGAAATAAATTGAAGCTGTGTTTATTTATTTTACTGATGGTGGCTTTTTGCCTGTCAGTCAAATCCATGAAAGGAAAAATATAATCACTTAGAAAGTAAAACTTTCTTTTTTCTGCGTACAAAGAATTCAGTAAATGTTGCTCACCCTCATCTGTGTTTCCTGTCCGATGCCACTAGACTGTCTCTGTGGTCGAGTAGATAGAGTGTCTGAACGGAAGGTCGGTGGTTCACACCAAAAGACATTCAAAAATGGTATTTCTTACCCAGCCTGGCGCTCAGCATTAAGGGGCTAAAACAAGGACTGGTCGGCTCAGAGTCAGTATACTGTGTCTTAGTGGGTTATTCATGTTAAACTGGACTAGTACAAGCAGCCTCATACATACATACATACATACATCATGATATGGCTGAAATATTGCTGATGTGACTTTAAATATTAACTCACTCGCCCATACATACATGTGAAGCTCATCGCTATGTAATCGCTATAATCTTGAACGTGACGTTAGAGCCCATTTCAACTCTTATGCCGCACTTATATCTGTGCATCTGCTTCAGAATGTGGCCCTACCCAAGACGTGTGGCTACGGGGTGATGGGGAATGCTACAGTAAGTATACCAGTCCATCTCCACCACGTTAAATCATGAAACCAAGGACGTTGTGTTTTGTTGTAAATATTTGTACAGTGGTCCCTCGCTACAACGCTACCAATGGGGTCCAAATAATTGGTGGGCGTTATAGACGATGAGCCGTTTAACCGAGGCCGAGGCGGGAGAGCGCGCTCGGCCAATCTCACGATCTTCGCCTTGTCCCGCACATTGCAATGATACAAGTTGTTTACCGTTCATAGTGTAAAAATATTTATCCATTATGTTTTTCGCCTTTGTTATTATTTACAAGCCCATGTGAAGACTTGAGAACCTTGTGTTCCAGCTGAGTGACGTCATCTACACGGAGGGCTGCACCGACGCCTTCCTCAACTGGCTGGCTAGTCACCTGGACTACGTGGGCGCCACGGCTCTGGGGTGTGCCATCCCACAGGTGGGTGTCCTCACAGCCGGAGGTCATACATCACTGCTAGGCCTTCGAATGAGGAGGAAACTCAGAATCCAGTCTTAAGTAGAAATAGAAAGACTGTATCTGTAAAGCTTAAAATAACAGTCAATTAGGCCATCAAACCAACAATCCATCCATTAAACTAGCAGTATCCATCAAACCAACCGTCTGTCTATTGTTCAATCAAAACAACCATCTGTCTATTGTTCCATCAAAACAACCATCCATCCATCCATCCATTCCATCAAAACAACCATCCATCCATTTAACTAGCAGTATCCATCGAAACAACCATCTGTCTATTTTTCCATCAAAACAACCATCCATCCATTTAACTAGCAGTTTCCATCAAAACAACCATCTATCTGTTGTTCCATCCATCCATCCATCCATTTAACTAGCAGTATCCATCAAACCAACCATCTGTCTATTGTTCCATCAAAACAACCATCCATCCATTTAACTAGCAGTATCCATCAAACCAACCATCTGTCTATTGTTCCATCAAAACAACCATCCATCCATTTAAATAGCAGTTTCCATCAAAACAACCATCTGTCTGTTGTTCCATCCATCCATCCATTAAACTAGCAGTTTCCATCAAAACAACCATCTGTCTATTGTTCCATCCATCCATCCATTAAACTAGCAGTTTCCATCAAAACAACCATCTGTCTATTGTTCCATCAAAACAACCATCCATCCATTAAACTAGCAGTTTCCATCAAAACAACCATCTGTCTATTGTTCCATCAAAACAACCATCCATCCATTTAACTAGCAGTTTCCATCAAAACAACCATCTGTCTGTTGTTCCATCCATCCATCCATCCATCCATCCATTAAACTAGCAGTTTCCATCAAAACAACCATCTGTCTATTGTTCCATCAAAACAACCATCCATCCATTAAACTAGCAGTTTCCATCAAAACAACCATCTGTCTATTGTTCCATCCATCCATCCATCCATTAAACTAGCAGTATCCATCAAAACAACCATCTGTCTATTGTTCCATCAAAACAACCATCCATCCATTAAACTAGCAGTATCCATCAAAACAACCATCTGTCTATTGTTCCATCCATCCATCCATCCATCCATCCATTAAACTAGCAGTTTCCATCAAAACAACCATCTGTCTGTTGTTCCATCCAACCATCCATCCATTAAACTAG
The DNA here is from genome assembly GCF_022045235.1 of Haliotis cracherodii. Classification (NCBI taxonomy): domain Eukaryota; kingdom Metazoa; phylum Mollusca; class Gastropoda; order Lepetellida; family Haliotidae; genus Haliotis; species Haliotis cracherodii. The sequence goes on from NW_027266275.1 coordinate 15,853,187, forward strand.
CAGTTTCCATCAAAACAACCATCTGTCTATTGTTCCATCCATCCATCCATCCATCCATCCATTAAACTAGCAGTTTCCATCAAAACAACCATCTGTCTGTTGTTCCATCCAACCATCCATCCATTAAACTAGCAGTTTCCATCAAAACAACCATCTGTCTATTGTTCCATCCATCCATCCATCCATCCATCCATTAAACTAGCAGTTTCCATCAAAACAACCATCTGTCTATTGTTCCTTCCATCCATCCATCCATCCATCCATTAAACTAGCAGTTTCCATCAAAACAACCATCTGTCTATTGTTCCATCAAAACAACCATCCATCCATTAAACTAGCAGTATCCATCAAAACAACCATCTGTCTATTGTTCCATCAAAACAACCATCCATCCATTAAACTAGCAGTTTCCATCAAAACAACCATCTGTCTATTGTTCCATCAAAACAACCATCCATCCATTAAACTAGCAGTTTCCATCAAAACAACCATCTGTCTGTTGTTCCATCCATCCATCCATCCATTAAACTAGCAGTATCCATCAAAACAACCATCTGTCTATTGTTCCATCAAAACAACCATCCATCCATTTAACTAGCAGTTTCCATCAAAACAACCATCTGTCTATTGTTCCATCAAAACAACCATCCATCCATTAAACTAGCAGTTTCCATCAAAACAACCATCTGTCTATTGTTCCATCAAAACAACCATCCATCCATTTAACTAGCAGTTTCCATCAAACAACCATCTGTCTATTGTTCCATCAAAACAACCATCCATCCATTTAACTAGCAGTTTCCATCAAAACAACCATCTGTCTATTGTTCCATCAAAACAACCATCCATCCATTTAACTAGCAGTTTCCATCAAAACAACCATCTGTCTATTGTTCCATCAAAACAACCATCCATCCATTAAACTAGCAGTTTCCATCAAAACAACCATCTGTCTATTGTTCCATCAAAACAACCATCCATCCATTAAACTAGCAGTTTCCATCAAAACAACCATCTGTCTATTGTTCCATCCATCCATCCATCCATCCATCCATCCATTAAACTAGCAGTTTCCATCAAAACAACCATCTGTCTATTGTTCCATCAAAACAACCATCCATCCATTAAACTAGCAGTTTCCATCAAAACAACCATCTGTCTATTGTTCCATCAAAACAACCATCCATCCATTAAACTAGCAGTTTCCATCAAAACAACCATCTGTCTATTGTTCCATCAAAACAACCATCCATCCATTAAACTAGCAGTTTCCATCAAAACAACCATCTGTCTATTGTTCCTTCCATCCATCCATCCATCCATCCATCCATCCATCCATTAAACTAGCAGTTTCCATCAAAACAACCATCTGTCTATTGTTCCATCAAAACAACCATCCATCCATTAAACTAGCAGTTTCCATCAAAACAACCATCTGTCTATTGTTCCATCCATCCATCCATCCATCCATTAAACTAGCAGTTTCCATCAAAACAACCATCTGTCTATTGTTCCATCAAAACAACCATCCATCCATTAAACTAGCAGTTTCCATCAAAACAACCATCTGTCTATTGTTCCATCCATCCATCCATCCATCCATTAAACTAGCAGTTTCCATCAAAACAACCATCTGTCTATTGTTCCATCAAAACAACCATCCATCCATTAAACTAGCAGTTTCCATCAAAACAACCATCTGTCTATTGTTCCTTCCATCCATCCATCCATCCATCCATTAAACTAGCAGTTTCCATCAAAACAACCATCTGTCTATTGTTCCTTCCATCCATCCATCCATCCATCCATCCATTAAACTAGCAGTTTCCATCAAAACAACCATCTGTCTATTGTTCCTTCCATCCATCCATCCATCCATCCATCCATTAAACTAGCAGTTTCCATCAAAACAACCATCTGTCTATTGTTCCATCAAAACAACCATCCATCCATTAAACTAGCAGTTTCCATCAAAACAACCATCTGTCTATTGTTCCTTCCATCCATCCATCCATCCATCCATCCATTAAACTAGCAGTTTCCATCAAAACAACCATCTGTCTATTGTTCCTTCCATCCATCCATCCATCCATCCATCCATTAAACTAGCAGTTTCCATCAAAACAACCATCTGTCTATTGTTCCTTCCATCCATCCATCCATCCATCCATCCATCCATTAAACTAGCAGTTTCCATCAAAACAACCATCTGTCTATTGTTCCATCAAAACAACCATCCATCCATTAAACTAGCAGTTTCCATCAAAACAACCATCTGTCTATTGTTCCATCAAAACAACCATCCATCCATTAAACTAGCAGTTTCCATCAAAACAACCATCTGTCTATTGTTCCATCAAAACAACCATCCATCCATTAAACTAGCAGTTTCCATCAAAACAACCATCTGTCTATTGTTCCATCCATCCATCCATCCATTAAACTAGCAGTTTCCATCAAAACAACCATCTGTCTATTGTTCCATCAAAACAACCATCTGTCTATTGTTCCATCAAAACAACCATCTGTCTATTGTTCCATCCATCCATCCATCCATTTAACTAGCAGTTTCCATCAAAACAACCATCTGTCTATTGTTCCATCAAAACAACCATCCATCCATTAAACTAGCAGTTTCCATCAAAACAACCATCTGTCTATTGTTCCATCAAAACAACCATCCATCCATTAAACTAGCAGTTTCCATCAAAACAACCATCTGTCTATTGTTCCATCAAAACAACCATCTGTCTATTGTTCCATCCATCCATCCATCCATCCATTTAACTAGCAGTTTCCATCAAAACAACCATCTGTCTATTGTTCCATCCATCCAACCATCCATCCATTAAACTAGCAGTTTCCATCAAAACAACCATCTGTCTATTGTTCCTTCCATCCATCCATCCATCCATCCATTAAACTAGCAGTTTCCATCAAAACAACCATCTGTCTATTGTTCCATCAAAACAACCATCCATCCATTAAACTAGCAGTTTCCATCAAAACAACCATCTGTCTATTGTTCCATCAAAACAACCATCCATCCATTAAACTAGCAGTTTCCATCAAAACAACCATCTGTCTATTGTTCCTTCCATCCATCCATCCATCCATCCATTAAACTAGCAGTTTCCATCAAAACAACCATCTGTCTATTGTTCCATCAAAACAACCATCCATCCATTAAACTAGCAGTATCCATCAAACCAACCATCTGTCTATTGTTCCATCAAAACAACCATCCATCCATTAAACTAGCAGTTTCCATCAAAACAACCATCTGTCTGTTGTTCCATCCATCCATCCATTAAACTAGCAGTATCCATCAAACCAACCATCTGTCTATTGTTCCATCAAAACAACCATCTGTCTATTGTTCCATCAAAACAACCATCTGTCTATTGTTCCATCTAAACAACCATCTGTCTATTGTTCCATCTAAACAACCAACCATCCATGTATCCTTCCACCGAGCCCTCTCACTCAAGTGTGTGTGTTTCCTGTTCACAGATATTCGGGATGCTGCTGGCCTACTTCTTCATCCGCCGCGTCGGTGACCTGAGGGTGTGGTACCGGGTGGACAACTTCCGCTCCGGGTAGCCGACCCCGACCCCGACCCCCCTTACAGCTCTAGTCAGCACCGCATCCACACAGACGTGCCCATGTACCTTCACAAATAGGCCATAATCTCATACTGTCATGTCCAAGTAGCACTACAAGCTTCAGGCCTCACTGAGGTGTATCACTAGCTGTGCAGTGTTGACGTATCAGGGTACATGCGGTACAAATCGTGTATCAGGAGTGTCATAAGTAATAGAGTGGATAGCCACTATCAGGGAGCACCATTCCACACAGTGATCTTAACGCTATGTCATAAGTCATTGCTAAGTCAAGGAGTTATGGTTGTCTTAGCGCTGAGATTGTTTTGTGGAATCTATTAAAACAATAACTACTACGTTAGATTAGAAGTGAAACAAAACCATAACTGATATAGACTACAAAGTAGACACAATTTATGGATAACAACTTCTTTAATTACAGTAACGGCAATGTTGACAATGGTATAAGGATCTAAACCGAAACGTCACCTTTACAGTTATTAAAGAAGTTGTTATGCATAAATTGTGTCTGGTTTGTCATCCGTCATCTTCTAAGTAATGCCTATCAAACAATTGATATAGACTATCCAGAAATGTAAAGCTCACTTTGAATACACTTGTACAGTTTCACTTTTTGACTGTCTGGGTATATCAACATTCATCACACATCAACTGTTACCAGGTGAGAGTAGAAAGGCATTCAAGGCACTCCCTAATTCTCAGTCCTAAACTGTCAAGCCAGAGATTTGGGTTGGTGCTTTTTATTATCGACCTTACACTGTTGTCATGCTGATCCAGATATGGAGAATATATCGCTTTAAGGTATCCAGTCACTTGGTTATTCAATACCCAGAAATATACCAGAAATATTGATGAAAAGTTTCTTCAATAAATTATTTTATGAAAATAATGAGTAATATTTTTGCAAAACAAATTGGAAATTAGTCGTAACATATAAAGTTGCCTTGTACATAGAGACCCATCCCCTGTATGTTGTGATATTTCTTCTATATATTATGCAATACTCAATATCGGTATTAAAGGTATACTGTCCTAGTTACGTACACTGTACATTCAGGCTATGTTGAGTTAATGCAGGAGCACACCAATAGTGTATGCAATGTGCATGGACACAGTATGTCAATTTTCTTATACCATGTATTTTATCACGACATATTTCATACTGTTATCAATGCATTAAGATATTTAAATGTTTTTTAACTCTTTCTACGAGGTATAGACTAACTTCCTTAGGAATACTTCAATGAGGGTTCCACAAGACATGTTTGATGTATCAATTTACTCTCAATGGACGTCCATCTTTTTCAGAGACTGTAACTGTACAAGTATCATTCAGATTATTTCATTTTTTTAAGCTAGTATGAGCGTCATTCAGATCATTTAATTTATCAAAGCTTTATCTCACTATGTGGGTCGGTTAACACATGCCTCCTGAATTTATTTTCATTAAGATCAATAATTTTTGGTCCTGTCTGGTAAAAAGTCCAATATAATTACCATGTCAAGATTTTAAGATTTGTAATAAAAGAGGTATCTTTGTTTGCCTGGACTATACCACCATGGTTGCTAATCGGTTTGAATTAGTTTGAGAAAAACATAGGCCTGGTCATTTTGAAAATCAGTTCTGAGTTGAGTTGGATGATGTTGGATTGCACCGTGACAGTGGAGTGGTGATATCTGCAGGAGTACCCCCAGTGTAGACCCTCACTCAGCTGTGACTGTGGAGTGGTGATATCTGCAGGAGTACCCCCAGTGTAGACCCTCACTCAGCTGTGACTGTGGAGTGGTGATATCTGCAGGAGTACCCCCAGTGTAGACCCTCACTCAGCTGTGACAGTGGAGTGGAGATATCTGCAGGTGTAGACCCTCACTCAGCTGTGACAGTGGAGTGGAGATATCTGCAGGAGTACCCCCAGTGTAGACCCTCACTCAGCTGTGACTGTGGAGTGGAGATATCTGCAGGTGTACCCCCAGTGTAGACCCTCACTCAGCTGTGACAGTGGAGCGGTGATATCTGCAGGAGTACCCCCAGTGTAGACCCTCACTCAGCTGTGACAGTGGAGTGGTGATATCTGCAGGAGTACCCCCAGTGTAGACCCTCACTCAGCTGTGACTGTGGAGTGGTGATATCTGCAGGAGTACCCCCAGTGTAGACCCTCACTCAGCTGTGACTGTGGAGTGGAGATATCTGCAGGTGTAGACCCTCACTCAGCTGTGACTGTGGAGTGGTGATATCTGCAGGAGTACCCCCAGTGTAGACCCTCACTCAGCTGTGACTGTGGAGTGGTGATAACTGCAGGAGTACCCCCAGTGTAGACCCTCACTCAGCTGTGACTGTGGAGTGGTGATATCTGCAGGAGTACCCCCAGTGTAGACCCTCACTCAGCTGTGACTGTGGAGTGGTGATATCTGCAGGTGTAGACCCTCACTCTGCTGTGACAGTAGAGTGGAGATATCTGCAGGAGTACCCCCAGTGTAGACCCTCACTCAGCTGTGACTGTGGAGTGGTGATATCTGCAGGTGTAGACCCTCACTCTGCTGTGACTGTGGAGTGGTGATATCAGCATGAATACCCCCAGTGTAGACCCTCACTCAGCTGTAGTATGCAACCAAATCACATGTCCAGTGTCTCTTGTCCATCCATCAGTCCATCTGTCCGTCCACACACCTTTACACATTTTGGCCATCTTTCTCAAGCTTTGAAATATGTTTTGGGCATTCTCTTTGATATTACAAATTTGCTTGTCAAATTTCCGTGGATGCTTGAAGTTTCTGTGTGCGGTACGCAGCTTACAGTAAATTCATTCGTGCGAGAAGTAAATACTCAAAATGACATTGTTTTCCTCTGGGTCATTTCTCTTGTTTATTTGTGTTTATTCATCGACAGCATTTCATTCGAGATGTTAAATTACATGATACGAAACTGGATGTAAACATAACAGTGATCAAGTTTAAAGAACTGGAACTGATAACAGACACTCTACATTCTGTGTAATTAACAGTTTTGTGTTTCCTCTTGAATTAATGTGACACAATTAAGTTGTCAAGGGTCAAAGGAGACATATTGTTCCATCTCTATCACCGAGAAACTGTCACATGTATGACATGTGCTTAGATCTCTCAAACCATGACAACGAAAAAAACCTTAGAAGTTCAAAACTTTTGGACATTTGTGTGTTATCTTGTGTTTACTAGATATTTAATGAGAAAATGTCATTATGTTATCTATATTTTCTATTCTCGGAGATAATATCCATGAATCCTGTTCAGCATTTGCCAAGTTTTATTGTTTGATGATGGTTTTGTGCATAATATTTAAACTTTTAGATAAAATATTTCTACAAGCTTTTTACTTTGTTTTACATTGATATTTTGTTTTGGGAAGTTGTTTCTTTTCCTTGACTGGAAGAACAGCAAGTTGATCTGTCTTGTTTTTTTAACTGCTTCCATTTTGATTGCCATATTTACAGTATAGTTTGGTGTGCTCTCCATTTGAATTTTTAGCTCACCTGACTCAAAGTCAATAAAATTTTGTTCATTTGTTGTCAAGGATGTGCTTGTTCATTTCAGTGTAAGGATATATTGAACTAGTGAGCTTATGTTTTGTATCACAAGTTCAGATGGATCAGTAGATGCTACAGGCCTAATTAGTGCTAGGATTATCTAACTGCTCTAATACAGATTCATGGTCGTACTACAGCTGACATTGTAGAACTAGGTCAGCTGACTGACCTCCTCTACAACTAGACTTTAATTAATTGATTTTGTTTTAAATCAGATGGAGCAAGTGGTAAGATAGAAATTATAGAAAACAAAACATTTTTTTTTCTTTAAAGAAATATTTTGGGAAAGTCAAGTCAATCGTTTCATCACTGGAATATTTTGTTCACATTGACCAAACTCTGCCAGTAACCAACACCAATACACCTGAAGTCAACAATAAGTTCTTTTGAGGGTTAAAAGGGGGGGGGGGGGGGGGGGGCTGTCTGGTAGCCTAGCGGTTAAAGCGTTCACTCGTCACGCCAAAGACCCGGGTTCGATTCCCGACATGGGTACAATGTGTGAAGCCCATTTCTGGTGTCCCCCGCCGTGATATTGCTGGAATATTGCTAAAAGTGGCATAAAACCAAACTCACTCACTCATTATGAGGGTAAAAGCAGTCCATATGTGTATTCATGAGTCTGACGTTGTAATAGACAAACAAGAAAGGACTTATTCAACTAGAAAAATATTTTTGTTATTACTTTACTTTTTACTTTTGATGAGTTGCATTTTGGAAATCAATTTGTGAGCACAATCATTTTATTATATTCGTTTATGTACTTGCGTAAACCTTTCTGGTCGATTGTTTGAACTGAAGTACATACACTATTGTTAGTGAGACAACCGGTATATAGCATTGGACACAATGTAGTCCTTTTGTTTATTTTGCAATCATTCTACATTCCTATTAAAGGAAATATATATCTAAGTACAGCTTTGTTACTAATAGCATAATTCTATTTTGATTACATGCATATTTATGTTTGCCATGTATTACATAGTATATTTTTTACGTCTTAAGATTTGAGTTGTGGTTAGCCATTCCTCTACTGTAAGGGGCGCACAAAACGGTTGACAGTGTAGGTTGTGTTTAGAAGAGGATCTGGCATTTGATGGGATTTTCTGACCAGCAATCACCTTCATTTTTTAAATACTCAAACACAGAAGTAACTGATAAAGTTGTCAGGTATCATTTTGTGAATTTTAGAAGCACACAACTCCATACTCACTTTTTCTCCTTGAAGAATTGATGTGCTTTTGTTTAATTAGGCTTAATAGAACCAACAAGATTTATGAAATAATTATTTTAGAATAGTTTTCCGTTATTGATTATCAAGTGAGAAATAAAGTAACAGTTTTTAATAAACAGGGATTGGATCAAGAACAATCAAAAAAGGACTGGATCATGAACATTCTGAGAACAATCAGACTGATGCCATATTTGATTTTTTTATTTAAATCCTATTTTTAGTGATGATGTACTGCTGTTTCCATGTGAGTGATGCTTTAAGTTTTATGAGTTAACTGAGATCTCCTTGTGACAAAATGCAAGACTAAATATAATGTACTATTATATATTAAGTACTGCACAACTTTCATTACCATAGGAGCTATGCGGTTAAGAAATAATAACAGTTCATGTAATAGATTGCTGAAGTCCTTGTCACGTCTTCTTGCCATAACATTTCATGAACTCTGGTCACCATATTTCTCGTATTGTACATTTGTATAACATCCTGAGTGTATACTTCGTCTTTACCTGTAGCTTGCCATGTGCAATACTGCTTGTAGGGTAGTGAAGTGAGTTGCCCAGTGAGACATGATTATTGTTGAAGTTAGGTTGACAATGTTGTGAGTTAGCCATTCAGGGATTTGGCTGTAGCTGTTGTCATGTTCTCTGTTGTATTATATGTTCTCTGTTCTTTTTTCTTATATAAACTTCTGTTAGACAAACCAGCATTTGTTGTCTTTGAACCTTGCCTCTTGTTCAGGCAGCCTGGTGGTTAAAGGGCAAGTTCACACGGAAATGAACCATTTTTTCTTGTACTTTTTCCTCATTAAAAGTGTTAACATAGAAGTGTCATAGACAAAAATATAAAAACATCATGTTTAATTAACATATTTTTGGCACTAAAACGATTCATATTTTTCACATTCACCAAGTGTTCTATTTCCATAACAAAAACACCATGGCTTATGTCCCTTGCAATATGACGTCATTGGTGCCAATTGATAAACATTATGACGTCATCATGCTATGTTAGAGCCGCTTCACGTGGTGTAGGTACAGGTGTGTGATTCTAGCGTCTCAGATGCCAGCCAGAATTGTGTTATGCTGAGACACCACTGCGCCGGAGTGTGTCGTAGACCATGTTGTTTTACCGCAAACTGGTCCTTGATATCTTTTGCGTTGAGAATAGACAGGGACCCACTTGAATTGGCACCAATTACGTCATAATCTAAGGGGGATAACTCAGGCCTATTTCGCTCGTAAAACGAAGGCCTCATAACGGCATATCACTTTCACACTATTGTGAGCTTCCTACTTTCATTGTGAAAAAAAATGAGTGTATATTTTCAAACACAGATACTAACTAATTCTAAAATTGCGTTTTGTTTAGAAAAAGAAAGAAAGTGATTTTTGCGTGTACACTTCCCCTTTAAAGACCATACCCTCGCATATGTAGAGAAGGGAGAGTGGTTTGGTCACAGCTTCAGGAATACTGTAGCCATATTACCATACTGTATGTATTGGAGAAAACACGCTTACGGTTTTTCCCCCGACCCCCAGGGCATGCTCTGTCTACCAAAACCGAGGGAAAGTGTTTTTTCATACTTATAAACCAAAAAAAGAAACTTAAAACAACATTTATCAACATTTTTATGTTTCGAACATACTTTCCATGAACCTTAGGAAACGCACGTAAAATATCTGTTATATTATAATATATTAATAAAATACCCAGGACATTATATAAAATCCCTGGGATATTATAGCAAATATGACTTGAATATCCTATAAAATCCCAGGGACATTACAACGTCGCTGTTTATGAGATTTAACCTGACTGGAAAGTAAAACCTCACAATAGGTTTTGATGCCTATAGAAAGAAACCTCTTACTTAATAGTGATCCCAATGAATAGGTTTATAAAATTGTTGTAATACTTCCTGCGAGGTGTTACCACAATTTAAAAAACTCCATATTGAGTTACACAAACAGCCAGTAGGTTTATAACTTGTGGAGAATCAAAGCCAGGAATATCACATCACCAAGGTGTAGTGCGGGAACACAGGTGTTGATACACCTTCCATTAGCAGACACACCCCAACACACACTTTTCAGACACTTTACATGTTAAATGCATCCTCAGCCAAGTCACTTGAACAAACACACAGCCATTTTCAAAATCCTGGATCTGCCTCTGCCTTTGTGAATTTGGTTTCAGAAACATTGACAATTAGATCCACAACTCTTCACCCACTGAGTGAGTGAGTGAGTATGGTTTTACGCCGCTTTTAGCAATATTTCAGCAATATCACGGCGGGGGACACCAGAAATGGGCTTCACACATTGTACCCATGTCAGGAATCGAACCCGAGTCTTCGATGTGACAAGCACACGCTTTAACCACTAGGCTACCTGACCGCCCCTGCACCCACTGAGATGACGGTTACATCATAGAGAAACAGCTTCATGCAAGAGGAGGGCCCAAGTTCATAAAACGTTTCTGTAATTTGGTAAAACCCACAAGTATGGGATCGTTTCTGTGTTGAACTCACAATCAATGGCTAAGACTAAGGGATGCAACTCTGCCCAGCATGTGTTGCACCTTACATCACAGTACCTGTTTGAATGGTGAGGTGGGGTCTTAACGTTGCGTTCAAGATTATTGCACTTATATAGTGACGTGCATGCACATGTGTGTGTGTGTGTGCTTGTATAGTTTGGCCGATTTTATAGTGCTAGCCCACTGAGATACCATGAAACAGTTTAAAATGAATACCCCACTCAGACACAGTATACCGACACAGATGACCAGTCCTTGTTTTAGCCCCTTAATGCCAAGCCCCAAGTTACATCTTTTAACATCTTTTTATATGATGCAGTTGGGGATCGAATTCATGACCTTCCACTCTCCAGGCAGATGCGATATCCACTGGACCACAGAGGCAGTCAATTTCATTAGTTCTGCTTGAAGATGACAAAGAAGAAAAACAAATGGCCTACAACTGTGTAGTTGTTTTATTAGCATGCTATTATGCATGAAGACAATACAGAGACAACTCAGAGACGTATGATCCTAGAAACTGTACAGACTCTGTACAGGGGGACTGTGAGTGGCTAGGGGTGGACCTCCACAGTACGGGGAACATGTGTAAGGCTATTAAACTGCATTACAACAGACTCAACTCGAGTCTAGTAGGTATAGGATACACCCAGGCCTGTCTACAGCATCGGCAGGCTTCAGTTAAAATCTTTTCACATCGAGTTATGATACAAGAACCACTAGTCTCACAAGAGGTGTGGACAAGTAGTTAAGTCACGTTCACCCCCCATAATACAGATGGAAAATAATTGTAAATTTGCCAAAATATTTTCTTGACGGAAATCTGCATTCTACATCACTAGGGAGCTCAAACGATAAAAAAAAAAAGATAAAAATTATTGTTTTGTTCATTAAACTTATGCAAAAATATAAGGAGCTTCAACGTGCTGTTTGTAATTTGGTATTTAATTCAAAAAATTAATGTAAAAATTCAAATTTTATCCACTTTTCTTTAAACCTTCCCACCTCCTCTACAACACCTTAAATGCCAGTGATCCGTCCGATGCACTGATGCTGTAGTCAAGCTGTGGGGGTGGCTTATCTCTACAGTGATTCATACCTACCCACAATAACAACTACAGTACTGATCTACAAACTTCACACATGAACATGGTAAGTCCAGCATGTGCCTCACATTGTTTGGTGTATGACTGCTCCCATGTGAACCTGCAGGATGGACAATGTATTTGATTGAAGTACTTCAGCCTGCAATGATGTCTGAACCAGGTACTCAACACCAAAATGTACATTTAATGTCAACAGGTTTCTGAAAAGGTGTTTGGTGTCAAGTGCCTGTGATTTGAATTAATGGGTAACTGGAAAGATAATCTGATGAAAATGTAGTTAAACATTGAAATAAATTTGAACAAAAATATTTGTCACGTAATTAAATGTTTTTAACCAACTCTGATAAAATTCTGCATCAACATTTAAACCTCAACAATTTGAAAATTATTCAACTCTGAAAAAATTAAATTTTATTTTAGTTCAAAAGTGTATTTAAACCTCATTAAAATCCAAAAATGAGTTGTCTCTTCCAATAGAAATCAAACATTCACATCGGCGCACTGAGATTTCTCATTATAGGTAAAATATAGTTCCATATTTGTAATGAAAGCACTAAGATACAACATGACCCATACCCTAAATGACAGATGATGGTTAAACATGTACAATGACCTGCTACTGACAAGTTACCTCCAATTAGGACACACTATGTATACATACACATAACAAACAGACATCAATATGTTCATTTCTGAAATGTACACAACTTGCAATGTTATTAACATGATAAAACACTTCCTTCAGTGTATTCCAATGGAGTCGACTCACTGTACACATGTTCAGATCACACATACACAACTGTTGCTGGTTGTATGGTGAAATCTACAACAATGCTGTTATCACAAATATATTTCATTCAGTGGTGGTGACACCTACATCAAGCTACTGTGCTGGTGATTGATGGTGAACTAGACATGACTAAATGAGCATGGAATGCAACCATCAGGGAACATATCCTTACAAAGGGTCTCGCACATTTTAACCAGACTGAAATTAACATAATTAATAATGTGGCATGAAATCACACCTTAACACATGAACAATTCAATAGTTTCATCCAAATAGAAAAGATCATACATGAAGATGACTTAAAAAAAATAACATAATTTTTGGAACGACACTTTTTTAACCCGCAAATATCCATTTCTGTACCATATGATAGCCTGATACTGATGGCGATATTCTTAACAATATACATTACCCAATATACATTATAAAGTGTTATTTATTTCAAAAATCTTAATGCAACGATATCCAGATACATGTACATAAGAAAAAAAACAATGGTCACCTTGCCAACGTGCAACTCCAATCATTCCTTGCATAGCAAGACCTAGTAACTGACAGCAGTTCAAACTTAATTCAACACGTTACAAGTTCGACCACAGTATCAATGTTTACTGCCTTAGGAACAACAAAACAGAAAACGCCCCAAACTCCCACACAAATTGATCTCATTAGAAACATTTCAAGCTAAAAAAACATGTTACTCAGGCTTCTCCCTAAAACATCTCTATCGGAGTGAGTGAGTGAGTTAAAGTTTAACGTCACATTGGCAATATTTCATCTATCGGAGTGAAAATGCTTAGTTTTTCTGACACATTCGTAAAGCGTTTATCCACATTTTTCGGTCTGGATTCAGACATCTAGAATGACAGGAAGGCCTTAAATAGAACATATACATGTATAGAGTCTGTACTGACAACTCAAAGTATAGCCCATAAGAAGCACGGACAATGACAACTTGTGGAGAACTTCTTGCAACTCAGGTTCATGAATATTAATAAGAGATTCACTTAAATTCACACCACAACTTTTCAATTGTGTTCATAACAAGGCCTCCAAGCCTTTAAAGCTAAAAGCAAATTGTTGCCATCGGTTTTATAGATTAGTTAGAATTATTATATTTCTTCTCAGCATATATTAACAAAGAATCTATACAATAATGGTGTATTGCTATTTCATGTGCACAAAAACACATTTAAAAAAACATTTGTTCCCTACATCTATACATGTACTCTGTATGACTTAGAAATTTAATAATTCAATCCATCCAATATCTAAAATCACAAGTCCAAGTTTGGCTTCAGGGTCCCATTCCACAAAGCGATCACAGCCCCAAGACAATGATAACTGCCCTACTTAAACACAGACTAGAGTCAGCCTTAGCGCTAAGATCACTTTGTGAAATAAAGCCCAGGACTTTCAGGTTTTGGCCAGGCTTCTTTTAATACTTGGTTTACAAATCTACCAACTTTGAAAACTTTAAATGTCAAAAAAATAATGAATTGTTTTATTCTTCAGACAAGAAATAAGTAAAATGTAAATAAAAATATCATTACTGTCGCTATCTATATAAATAGTTAACAAAATAAATAATTAAAACCTGTTGAATATTTATCCTAAAAACTTCAAAACAACAAATTATCACATATCATGAGAAAAAGTAAAAAAGAATTGAATTTTTTTTATATTATTTTATTTATCTGACCAAGTGACCTTAATTTTTTGGGCAAAAAATCTGCAAACCATAAAAATAGAAGTCTGGCCTTGAACCGACTGCTAAGTACTCCCCATCAGTGATTCTCAATCAGTGTAGGTTACCTAATATGGTGTTGGGTTGGTGTAAAAGAAGGACTGGTGACTGTTTCACATAAACAACTAAACAACATGAAAGAACTGTGGTAATCTCTTGACTAAGGACTTCTACACTAACACGGGCTACGCAGCACTAGCTTGTCTATAAACTATCTACTCTACCACGAAACAAACCAGCAATTTGGAAAGTCTTTGCAGATTTAGTTTGGACTATAATACTCTTCGGCATCTACTTAATTACTTGATTATAAATCAAATGATCCAAACAAATAAGAACAAAAAAACATTTCTTCGTGCAACATCTGTTGACTATCTGTCGTAATGAAAAAGTCCACAAAGTAGGTGAATGGAGAAGATACTACTTAACAAAAAGTTAAAGAACACCCAATTCTTTCACATTAAACTCAAAGGCAAAAGTTATTGTGACGTGGATTCTTATATGAAGTTTTGGATTCAAACCTGGGAAAATGTGAAAAAGCTCGAAGAAACGCAACCAACAACCACGTGAGAGACCGTCCCTTGGCCTGCAAGAGCCCCTCATCTGCCATCAATCGAGCACATGAAGAATGAAATGAAACGATCTTTGAGACGTCTTCCATATCCAATAACAACTTTGCAAGAACTCCGATTTATCCTTCCTCAAATATGGAATGTCATTGCCCCGACTTTTCTTCGTTTAGTGATCTCAATGAGGCGAAGGTGTTAGGCCTGCTTCAATGCACAAGGTGGCAGCACTGGCTACTGACTGGGTGAACTTGCCTCTGAACCCTCTCTGGTGACATGGCTCACTAGCATATGGTAGGAGCACTCCTTATATGGACTGCTGTTTGTTACCATTCCTTCAGACATTGAGCTTTCTATGTTATATAATTCCATATGCACCAGGACAACTGTTTGACCAATCCTCTTTGTGTTTGGTTATCACAAGCACTTTAGCCTTTGAGTATATATTAGTTAATCCATTATGTCATGACAGATTAACTATAGTCATATGAAAAAATCGCCCTTAACATTTTTTAAGTAGTATACTAACACTCGACTTTAAGAGACACACATTATTCAACATTTAATCAAACCATCAAAAATCTGAAGTGATCGCTTAAAATACAAAATTCCTTTTAAAATTTCATTTTCATATTTTCATATTTTTTAAGTAGTATACTAACACTCGACTTTAAGAGACACACATTATTCAACATTTAATCAAACCATCAAAAATCTGAAGTGATCGCTTAAAATAAAAAATTCCTTTTAAAATTTCATTTTCATATTGGCCATCGACACATCTGTTATGAATGGTATGATATCTAAACAAAGTAATTAAGAAAAGACCATACAGTCTAATTCAACATTTCTGAATAAATTATTTGATTAAATATTCATTAAATATCATTGACTAATGAGAACATAAATGCCCATTTCAGTAAGAGATTATAACACAATGGAGCCGCCCCTTTGGGATATTGCAACAACTGAGGTCCAGCAAACAACGTCCTGAATGTCGGGAGTACACGGACACTACGCATAATAATGTCTTTGGCAACATACAACAGAGGGGATAATAAAGGCTACAGTTCATTTGCATACTTGGAAAAAGGTATTGTAATAAAAGTGAGTCTTTATGGAATGTCTCCAAATGATTATGTACAAATTGGATAGCACACATGGCCTGAATAATCTCGAAACTAGTTCTTATTATGTGAACATTTGATTGCTGTTGGGACTGAAATATCTGTCTTCTTTCATATCTCATTTCTCACAACAAATGTTTTAAATCCTTGTATTTCCAGTAGTTCTACCACCTGGCAAAACAAACAATAATTATGCTTTAGGAATCTTGGCAATAGGTTTTAGTAGTGCACGTATTATGTTGATCAATCTTATGCATTTAGTAGTGTCAAGAAAACCAATACTGATACTGACGTGATTCCTGAAAGTTGAACCCAGACCAAGTTTTGATTTGTTTTTCACAAAGTATCTCGTACTCTAAAATCATAGGAAGTATGTACCAATGGTGAAAATACTGTCAGAATTCTTTCAGTGATCAACTAAAGAACTTGTATGAGGAAAACACAGCTCATGATCAGTTCAAAACAACAAAAATATTTTGTCAACATGGAAAGTAGTTTTCTGACTGACCTATTCATGTATCTGTTTGTTTGACCATAAGTAATGGCCTAGGAATATGTAAAACCAAAAAACAAATTGGTCTGGCCTTACAAGCATATTTTTCTTTCTCAAACTCTAAACCAAACTTCAAATCATACAGATCAGATCAAAACAAATCAAAACTCTACCTCTCTAACACAAGAACCTCCTCAGAACAGCTTCGAGCAAACCAGATTTGTACATTCAAGAACATTGAGCACACAAACTAAACTAAAATCACAAAAACGTGTTAAAAAACTAGATAATGCAACAAGAACAAGGAATTGATGTAAGTCTTCGCACAAGCAGTACCTAGGTGGCAGCACGGACACACACAGCGTCTTCACACAACAGTCATACTACAAGGTACATAACCTACAAAACGATCTCAGTTTGGCCCACAAATAATGTTTATAACATATTTTCTCGTATGTAACAATTAGCAAGCTTCCTATGTACAAACAAAAGAAACACAATATATACAGAATGACAGCTAGCATATTGCACAATGCCATTAGGAGTGTGTCAATGATGTATTTATGTATATATATATATATGCAGTTCATAACACTTATTCCATCACACACATATATATCGGTGATTTCCATTACATTGGTTTTTAACTTATTTTTATATCCCTAAATATCCTTTTGTTACTTGGAAATACATGCCTCAGCATTTTCGTTCACCTTATTTTATATCCAACAGCTTAAAACATTCAGTGGGAGAAAATATGATTACATAGCCATATCAAATATGGATTCAAAACCTTTTGTATAAATCAAGGGGTTATCATTGGCAGGAACAGACACAAGGTAATCTCAGTCCCAATGATTCTGCCATGTTACCAGTTGAAGCCTCGACAAGCACATCGGATCTCGGTTCAGGTGAGCTAACAGTTGCTTATTACTGGTACAATATAATCAACCATGAAACTAACTATAAAATACTTTTATATTAATCATATTCCTATCATCTAATGCTAGAACAAGTAAAACCTAGTGCTCTGGCAATGTTTTTTATAAGCGTGTGGACAGTTAAATCATATTACTTTACATATGACTGTGAAAGAGTATGCCCTAGAGATTAGAATATGTATTGTGTTCTCTGAAAACAGAAATATACAAATGAAAGTTTGCCTGAGAACCAACAATTATTCTCTTAGCCTAAGTAACCTTGGATCAAGGATAACATATATACAGGATGATATTCACAAATTGACAGACATAGTGATGTGCACATATCATTTCATCCACCCAAATTCACGAAAATCACAAAATAGCAACTACCCTTTCTTCAAAAGGACTATCCATATTCTTCTGTTACACAGAAGCATACTTTATCTGAAGATCTAAAACAGTAGTTGCATTCAAAGTTCACGGTAAGAGAACTTCCGAAATCATCCAAGTCACGCAACCATATGGAAACCCTTTTGTGTCGGACACATTGGCTCATCCCTGAAACCAGTGTTACAATGATAGAACCTCTACAGACACCAGGAACACAATCCTGTAGGTTACTCCCACAGGCAAGTGAAATGTTACCATTCTTCGGGGTACCACAGAACAATTTCCTTTCTTGTGCAAATCAATATCTGTGCCATTTTATGAATGTGATATTTTTTTCATATACTTTGATAAATAAAATATTATAAATCAAGTAACATTAGTAAATAAAGCAAATTTTAGGAGAAAAATAATAACAAACTGGTAGCCTACAACATGTTGGCAGCTTACAACACACACGCTGCTCCTATTATGGAAACGTAAATGTGGACCGTGGAATTCAGCCATGGAATGTCTCCTAGTATGCTTTATTGGGGTGGATCAATTCGTCATCAGCTATGCATACAGGGATATACCTCGGTGGTCTCAGAGAACTAGTCTACTGGAGTAAATGTTGGTCAAAATTAAACATCTTCCTGTTCAGACTTAGAACACAGAAACGTTTCTACTCAGTTTAACACTAATGCACTGAATGCAGTACTAAAACACATCTGAAAGTAGAAAATCAGGACTGTCTTTTCTTCAAACTAACAACACTGTATTCTAATTTGTCTGTCATGGGTATTTAGTTGAAAGCTGTAAAAAGATCCCTATCTCATATAATGTTAACACTAATATTCTAACAGACAAAACTTCAGACAGTTTCAGCAACTATGACTTCCTCCTCTTGAGGTCATAAACCCATTTGAAGTAGACATGAATCCTGTTTGGCTAACTCTTCACGTACATATTACACAGAAAAATTATGTTCTCTGCTATGAAATGAGCAGGGAGTTAACATTCATTGCATCAAGGTTTGTGAAAACATATTCAAAAATAAGTAATACAAGTCTCATGAAAACACAAACAAAATGTTTGAGTCAGTCTCTCACTCTGGTATAAATTCATTGCACAAAAAAACAACTGATCACTGCTAACATGACACACCCCTCAAGGAGGAGGAAGTGTTAGAAATTGCTGACAGTCTCTATCACTTGGCTGTAAATGTATTCTAATTCCAGCTATAAAGTCAAACAAAACATATTGACAAGGGAGCAACATGGAACTGTATCATACAATTGCTAACCATGTTCATACTCAATAGCACTATCTTCCTGACGAGCTGCTGGCTGTCTCAACATCATGCTGACGAATTCATGTCTGTCTCCTGTCTTGCTGATGAGCTGACTGTCTCACCATCATCCTGATGAGCTGATGACTGTCTCCCCATCAAGCTGATGAGCTGATGACTGTCTCACCATCAACTTGACGAGCTGATGACTCTCACAATCATCCTGACGAGCTGATGACTCTCACAATCATCCTGACGAGCTGATGACTCTCACAATCATCCTGACGAGCTGATGACTCTCACAATCATCCTGACGAGCTGATGACTCTCACAATCATGCTGATGACTGTCTCACGATCAACCTGATGAGCTGATGACTGTCTCACCATCGTGCTGAGCTGATGACTGTCTCACGATCAACCTGATGAGCTGATGACTGTCTCACCATCATGCTGATAAGCTGATGAGTGTCTCACCATCATCCTGATGAGCTGATGAGTGTCTCACCATCATCCTGACGAGCTGATGACTGTCTCACCATCATCCTGACGAGCTGATGACTGTCTCACCATCTAGACAATGAAGCAAGGTGTGGCTCACAAGCTTCATCATGAGTTGTATCACAGCTGCCAATACAGCTCCACATCATACTTCTTTTCTGTCGGACTAACACATGTAAACAGCTTCAAATTGCTCCACATCATACTTCTTTTCTGTCGGACTCAACACATGTAAACAGCTTCAAATTGCAGAAACAGTTACAATCTCAAACTGGTAGCTGTATTATGTAATGTCAACTTATCAACATTGATACAACAGTGATTATGGCAAGCTGCTGTTAACAAAACTACACTGTTAACCGTGGTGACAAGCAATGCAGATTCTGTAACAATTGGTAACACTGAGTGCTGTGTGTGTGAGAGATTCTGAGGCTGGACACAGATGCTGGACACAGATGCTGGACAACACAGAGCACAACAGGACTCCTACACCCTACACTGCAGACAGACAGCTTACAGCACTGCAAGCAAGATCTGTTCAAACTCTTGGAATTTCACTCCATCCAGAGATTCTGTGTTGGCAAATACCGAGGTAACTGTGCAATATCTTTGTAGTGTGAGGTATTGTCATGTGAAAGATCTTCCAGTGGTGGCTCTCCTAAAGGTGACTCGATTCTCCCTTGTATACAGATTGTTATCCTGTGTAAATGTTCTCCTGTGTTCATGTTGTTCTGTGTTAATCTTGTTCTCTGGTAATGTTGTTCTGCCATGTATCCAGATGATGCAAGTTAGTTCAGATGAGGTTCAAGACCTGACCGTCCCTTCAGGTCGTGACAGAGAACCAGCCTCACACATTCATACACAATGATATGCTTAGGCAAGTAGTAAAGTTTACGCATTAACTTATCTGGGACTTTTGACTTTCTATTCTTTGGATTGCATGTATTAAGATGTGACTACTTTCTCCACAACCATCATGTTCCATCCCTGTTGTCTTCAAAACAATCCAATGCAATAACAGCAACAAAATACCATAAGACATGTAACCAATACTGACAAACAGTACAGAGTGAGGGAGACTTCAAGCAACAGACACAGTAATTCAACAGAAACATAGCTCCCCTTCTGTCAACAGTGCCGAACCACGAGCACCCTCAGCGTGGTCCTTCCACAAAAGTCAGTCTGTTCAATTCACAGTAACAACTCCATGGAGATCAACATAACAAAAGCTGCAAATGCCATTATGGACCCTCTTCATATCAGGTTTCCAACAGGCCAAAATCAGGCTTCAAATATGACCCATAGCTTCAAATGTGCCTTCTTTAGGCTTGACGTCTGCCCCTGCAGGCTTGACGTCTGCCCCTACAGGCTTGACATCTGCCCCTTCAGGCTTGAAATAAGGTGTCCCTGGTGTAATGAGCCTCCAAAGACTATCTGCCTCATCTTGCCAGTGTACAAAACGAGGCACTCCAAGATGGCAAGGTATGACTGAACCTCTCCCTACCAACACATCACAACATTGGTACAGGTGAAGTCGCAGGTGGAACGTGTACTGTGGTCTACTGTTCACTGACACTAGTCTAATGCACTCTATGGAATGATGGTGTTCACGTCTTCTGGCTGGAGATGGCGTCGGCGGCCTGCTGGGCCCGGACTATGTTATAGCAGGCCTGACACACTCGTACCGGTCGCACAATGCGAAGACGCCGGATCTCCGTCTCATACCGGCTACATCTGAAAAGAGGAAAGAATTTTTGATAGGCATAACATTAGTCATGTTTGTAGGGAAGTGTCAATCAAACAAAATGACTGACCAATCAGAAAGTCACAAGTGATATACAGACTCCGCCGACTTTTATCAGTGTGATAGGATATTTGTAAGGTCAGCTTTCAGGACAATAGTTTGTTTTTTCAGAGCAATTACAAATAATATGTAGATAAAAAACTTGAGATGTTGGCTGGTCACTAATGGTGATGAAACAGCAATGTCTGTAGACATGTAACACATGTCATGTTATCAGAAGTATACACGTTAAAAAAAATGGCTGACATTCTAGCCTGTACATTTGGCGCCTCATTACCTCGGCTCTGGTGATAGGTCAGCGGGTCGTTTGACTACATACCGATATATGGTGTATTTCAAAGAGTAAATTTCAGTGTAGCAATTTTCGTCTGCAAGTGCTTGGGGACAATAAACTGATGTGCTCAAGTTCCGTCATATGGTTATTACGTACATATACATTGACATTTTCTGAAGACATTTTGAAAGTTTTACTACATATTGACTTGGAAAAATTCAAAACACCAATGTCATCACTATCTACAAATATTCTGCCATGACACATCACTGACCTTGAACAGAACACTTGTCCACAATTCCGACAATGGTGTCGCCGCTCGGAGAAGGAAAACTTGACAGAGCAGGAGAGACAGCTGTCCACTCCCTCATCCTTCATCCAGTGGTCAGCCACCACACGGCCAGGCTGGTCAGTCACTGTCCAGCTGAATATCCGTCCCTTGGCGTCACCCACATACACTGTCTTGTGGTCCCTGCAACACATACACACACACGCAGTTAAACACAGTTAGTCTAGGGGTAAAAGCGTTCACTCATCACACCAAAGACCCGGGTTTGATTCCCGACATGGGTACAAAATGTGAAGCCCATTTCAGGTATCTTGACGTCATATTTCTGAAATGTTACAACACAATGTATACCTGTGCTTATAAGTGTCTATATGTGTGTTTGTTCTTAATGCTGTTGTCAGCAATATTCCAGCCATATCATAGCAGCCTCTTAATAATCTAATCTGAACCAGCAAAACCAATGATTGATATTATGAGCAATGTCCAACATGGTTGGGGAACGATCATGCACAATCAACCAAGTCACCAAGCCTTGTATAACGTCTATCTTTATTCTATCTGTATGACAGGTGCCTGTAAATAATCAAGTATGGACGTGAAAGTTCAACTCAATTTGAAACAGAATATTTATTATCTAAAAGATGGTTACAACAAAATGTTTTTGTCGGAAAATGTAAGTTTAGCTAACTTGAAAATGGCAAATGAAGATTTCTTAGCCAAAACCTGGTAATAATAAGTGCCTGTTTGGTATCATGAAGGTTCGACTCACTTGGAAATGGCAATGGCTGTGACAGCAGCAGGGTCCTTGTTGTCCTTTCTCTCAAACGCTGTGTGCATCGTCAACTTGCTGCGGAACACCAGCTGACTCTGCCATTGGAAACCTGCCACGGAGGGAAGACCATTGAAAATACCAGTAAGACAAACAGCACTGAAATAACATGTAGACCTGAAAATACATCAACTTCATAACCCAAATACTTAAAGATAAAAGGACATGAGTGTATGACAATGTACTGTATGTGTCTTGTCTCACCTTCTCTCAGTGTGTTCTTGTTCTTAGGCTTATACTTCTTCAGCACCTCCTCCATCGATTTCTTCGAGTCTGCCACCTCACCCTCCTGAATCACCACAAAGTCGGAGCTGTTTGATCGAGACGAGTCCGACTCATGCCCCGACCCCTTCAAGTCAGGATGGCTCTTGCTACGACCATCGACACCAACACTGTTTTCCCCACTAGCTACGGCCGCCAGACACGGTTCCGACTGACTCGGCTGCTGGCTGTTCTGAGACGTCACCTTTTCCTCGTCACCTAGTTCGGTGAGAACATCTAGGGCAGTTTCTAGGGAATGTTCCCCTGACTTGATGCTCGAGCTGTCACACTCTCTACTCAAGTCATCTCCGTCACCATTTGTACTTGTGCCATCCTCGCCTCGGTACAAGTCACTCGTGCTACTCGTCGTACTCAGGTTGGACTCCAGTCTTTCGAACACATCCTTCTCTGTGTCACCCATGTTAGTTTGTTCTCGTTTCTTGTTATCACGGTTCTTCATCCTGTTCACATAGTGATGCTCACTGTCTGCAGATGAACCGAGTTCACATTCCTTTGCTGCCAAATAGTCAGGATCTTTAAAGTCTTTCAACAAGTCCACAGCTGATCGGGCATCGCTGTAGCTATCACAGGACTCACGGCGAGCTATTTTTGGAATTCCGATTGGTTGAGTATTAACAACAGGGGAGGTAACCACATCCTTCTTGCCTGTTTCAGGCTGGTCCTTGGATTTGGTCTTGGTTTCTATCGGCACTTGGACATACTCGACACTCCACATCTGAGATTAAACATAATATGTACATATAACTCCAACCATAAATCTCGTTATAAACATACAATGATCATTATTCCAAAAAAACTAAATGAGGTATTAGATGCTTACAAAATTTGAGTCCTAACAGCAGTCTGTCCCCAAACTCTTGCATCGACCAAACTCAACTAGGCATCATTTTCAGTAGATAATAATATGGATTATTACTAGTTGAGGTCACTATATATCAAACAGAATATTTCAAACTCGGACTCCAGACTATTGGTTAAGTCGCAGACTACTATATTCTACCATTCAACAACCTTTTTCCCTCTGCATTCAAGGGTAATGATCAACATCAAGCAAGCAATAGAAGACAACATTAATTACATTAGACATTGTCTCCATTCCACACAAGTCTGTGACTACAAGTACAGCATCTACACTGACAATTGACACCAAACGGTGAAAGCCTAGGCTCCATTTAAATTGATTCACAAATTGTCACAGGTATATTCAACATAAGTGATGAAATTAACAAAGCAGATTTGCTTCTCATAAGAAGGTTTGCTACAAAAACTGATAACTGTTTACAAGGTTTAGTAGTCCAAAGGACAGTTTCCTTACCCGGACAACTCCATCACTGCTTCCTGTCAGGATGACATTCTGTGAGTCCCATTCCATCATCTGAATGCAAACAATATATTACTGATGTTAAACAAGATGTTCTGATGTATTAGATTGTATCTGCTTGTGTAAGTTAGACAGTGAGTCGGGACTGTGTAAGTGCTGCTCTATAATGCTGCCAGAAAAGGCTCCTTCCACTGGCAACCTGAAAATATTTGAGTCTTGGCAAAGCAAACAAGTAGTTCATTTGCAGGGTCAGGTGAGATATGAGACAAGCATGGGTACTGGGGACCTATTCTGACCTAGATTTCTCATGTACTGGGGACCTATTCTGATCTGAATTTCTCATGTACTGGAGAACTATTCTGATCTTGATTTCCCATGTACAGCAGACCTATTCTGATCTTGATTCCCCATGGGAGACAAGCATGGATACTGGAGAACTATTCTGATCTTGATTTCCCATGAGAGACAAGCATGGGCGCTTGGGACCTATTCTGATCTTGATTTCCCATGGGAGACAAGCATGGATACTGCAGAACTATTCTGATCTTGATTTCCCATGAGAGACAAGCATGGGTACTGGAGAACTATTCTGATCTTGATTTCCCATGAGAGACAAGCATGGGTACTGGAGAACTATTCTGATCTTGATTTCCCATGAGAGACAAGCATGGGTACTGGAGAACTATTCTGATCTGGATTTACCATGAGAGACAAGCATGGATACATGAGAACTATTCTGATCTT
Organism: Haliotis cracherodii; assembly: GCF_022045235.1. NCBI lineage: Eukaryota > Metazoa > Mollusca > Gastropoda > Lepetellida > Haliotidae > Haliotis > Haliotis cracherodii. The sequence goes on from NW_027266275.1 coordinate 15,878,597, forward strand.
GATTTCCCATTAGAGACAAGCATGGATACATGAGAACTATTCTGATCTTGATTCCCCATGAGAGACAAGCATGGATACATGAGAACTATTCTGATCTTGATTCCCAATGAGAGACAAGCCTGGATACATGAGAACTATTCTGATCTTGATTCCCCATGAGAGACAAGCATGGGTACTGGAGAACTATTCTGATCTTGATTTCCCATGAGCGACAAGCATGGTGCTTGGGACCTATTCTGATCTTGATTCCCAATGAGAGACAAGCATGGATACTGGAGAACTATTCTGATCTTGATTCCACATGGGAGACAAGCATGGGTACTGGAGAACTATTCTGATCTTGATTCCACATGGGAGACAAGTATGGGTACTGGAGAACTATTCTGACCTTGATTCCCCATGTACTAGGGACCCTTTCTGATATTTATACCCCATGGGAGACAAGCGCTGATACTGAGGACCTATTCTATCTTCAGGAGTGTGTGATACAGTAGCATGGTGGAGGTGAACTGTACTTGCCTGTGACATGGCCACACATAAGATCTGCTGGTTACGCCCTGTGGAGGTGTTGACACTAGCAATGCCCTCTCCGTTGGTGTTCCAGATGTGAAGGTAGGTGCCAGAACATGTAGCAATGTCGCCCTGTATGATACATAGCAAATGGGGTCAACTGAATGACAGACACGAACAGTCCTAACATTTTAATAAAGTCCGCATTAACAATTTCTTTTATAACAGAATTTAATGAAATAATGATGGGCAGGTATCAATTAATTTCATGTTTTGTGGTGATGCAGTCAGGCAGGTTTGGGTGAAAATATAACAATTAATTTATTATGGCCTTGAGTTGTATTCCTCCACCATCTTGTCAGAAGCAGTGGTAATTTACTGTCACTGATACAATGAAACCATCTGACGGTTCCTGGCTGGATATCAGATCAGGCAACAAAGCAACTCACTGTCAGATCATTGATGGCCACAGCAGCCACCGGCGCTACGTGACCTCTCAGCTGATGTACAAAGATCAGCCGGCTCATATCCCAGATGATACAGGTGCGATCACGTGATCCACTGATGATCACATTGTACGCAGGGGAAGCTGCTAGACATGTGACAGGCTCGGTATGGCCATACAGGGGGCGCTTCAGGAAAGCTTTCCGCTCTTTAGGAATGTACTCCCAGACGTTCACAACCTAGAGACAGATATGATGGGATGGGAATTACAATCTCTGATAGTGGAAACCTCCACTGGATGTATACATATATACACTTTAAAGAGCATTGCTAGGAATGTAAAGTAATAATTTAAGGCAATTAGGAATATCTGGGAAAATTCGACTGAAAAATTTAATCAATTGAAGAGAGATATTAACTGATGTTCACATCTGTCCACACCAGATGGTAATCATACATGACGCAGTGTGAGATCGGCTTCAATCGTTGGTCATAAATAGCGGGACTATACAGAAACTGATGTTCACATCTGTCCACACCAGATGGTAATCATACATGACGCAGTGTGAGATCGGCTTCAATCGTTGGTCATAAATAGCGGGACTATACAGAAACTGGTGTTCACATCTGTCCACACCAGATGGTAATCATACATGACGCAGTGTGAGATCGGCTTCAATCATTGGTCATAAATAGCAGGACTATACAGAAACTTACACAGCTGAATCCTCCTGTGATGAAGAGTTTGGAGTTGGGGCAAGCAGCACACAGTATCTCTCCGTTGTCCAGACACTCAAACACTGCCGAGGCCTGGCACAGACAAAACAGATCATCAACTCTTTAGTCCTTCATACGTTTTAGTGTCTCCTGCAGTCATATTGATGGCCGTGGTGTAAAATGATACTTACATACTTATGAGTTATAGACAAGTTGCCACTGACCCACACATGAAATTCCAGAAACAATCATGACATGACTTCAGCAGCGTTAGAAACAACAGTTTTAGACCACTAGTCCTTATAATGATAACATATAGCAAAACACTTAAAAAGGGCAAATTTCTACTAGTCCTTAGGATGCCTTAACTATGGGGCAGTTTGGCAAGGATTACAGGACGAGTGCCAACTTCTAACGCTGCTTCAACATATAAGAAGAGAGATCTTATGATGTGTGCGCACACCAAGAATTAGCTGCTCCTATTATATCCATTTGGAGAATGGAGAATGCATCAAGGTTATGCCAGGTCTTAAACTACTTGACTACGTTTCACCCTTTGTCTTTGAACAACATAAGAGGTGAGGTGAGGTGAGGTGAGGTGAGGTGAAATTGGGTTCAATGTTTTATCCCCATAATGCCGAGCGCCAGGCAGGGTGAATACAATTTGGATTTTTTAACGTCTTTTGGTATGACGCAGCCAGGGATCGAGCCGCCGACCTTCCGCTCTCCCTGAGGACACTCTACCACTAGCCCACGGATACGTTCCAAAGGAGAGACGGGAACACGCACTGCAATTTTCTTCAAGTATCCTCCGTACTTGGAGCAACCATGTTGGCTATATGACCTCCAGAATATTCTTAAAAAATAGCATGGAGTGAGTGAGTGAGCTGGGTTTAACGCTGCTTTTAACAGTATTCCAGTTATATCAGCTTATATATGTCAGCTTAATGTGGGAGGAAAGCCCGAAGTGATGCAGGTCTCAGATGTTTACCACTTCGGTGAAACCCACGAGCACAGGTATGGTGCTGACAAACCTAGAAACATAATCGGGGCGAACCGGTATTCGAACTCACAATCATAGGTTTCTGGCATGTCGACTGGGCCGGACCCGTGCCCCCGAAAATAACATGGAGAACCAAGAAGAGCCAGACATCAAATGGAAGTTGGAGGTTATGGTATTGGTTGCAATAACATGAAGTCCTATAATTCACTGAGGTTTTTATACATCTTTTTCAGGGCTACATGAAGTGTACATTCATAACTGACCATCAGCCAATGACAGATGTTGAAATAGAGAGGAACATGAAAATGCCCTGATGTTCATCTTAGAACATATAATGAAATCTTTGCTTATCCAGTCATTTCAGTGAGCAGGAAGCAAGTGTACCTACCCTATCAGATTCGTAGTTGCCGATACGGACACTGAGGTCTGAGTAGCCCCAGGCCAGGTACTTGTTGCAGCCTGGTGGGATGAGGACTTTGTTCTGCTCCACAGCCATCACATACTTCTCACTGTGGAAGATCTGACCCACAGCGCTCTTCAATTCTATAACATACAGTACATATATTGCACCGCACTCTTTGTCTCTATAATACACATTACATATTTTGCATGGCACTCTTCAGCTCTACAATATACAGCAGCAGTTCAAAATTTAACAAACCCCAAATTAACAACTGCCTTAAAGAAGCCTTTCCTGCTAATTATCACAAGTCTGTACTTGCTTTTCTTGAATTAAAGCACTTTTCAAGGGCTGTCAATGCATTTCAAGAACTTAACCCTCCATACCACCAAATTAGCAATTTCATTGAAGCATTATGGCAATGTATGTGTGAACTATGTGTGGGTTGGTCTGTGTATTGGGTGGGTTTATGGAGTGGGTAGGTCTGTGTATTGTGTGGGTCTGTGTATTGTGTGGGTCTGTGTAGTGGGTGGGTCTGTGTAGTGGGTGGGTCTGTGTATTGGGTAGGTCTGTGTAGTGGGTGGGTCTGTGTAGTGGGTGGGTCTGTGTAGTGGGTGGGTCTGTCTAGTGGGTGGGTCTGTGTATTGGGTGGGTCTGTGTAGTGGGTGGGTCTGTGTATTGGGTAGGTATGTGTATTGGGCTGATGTGGGTAGCCTGTGGACCTACCTTTGACAGGCTGCATGGAAGGTTTGAGATTGTCAACGTTGTGGAAGAAGAGTCTGTCCGCCGAGGTGCTGGTGTAGGAGCCCATGGGTAGGGGGTCCAGGGCACGGATGTTCAACTTCTTCTGGGGGTGGGGCCGCTTGAACAACTAAACACAACAGCATACATCTCATATACATAAAACATGTATGGGTAGAATTTCCTACAGCGCTGGTTCAAAGTTAGTAAATCAAGAGAAGGTGTTGACGGATGCTTGCATAGATAGGCTGTCACAGTCATATTCTGACGACTGATAAGTGGGAACTAACTGAAGAAGTTATTACAACTACAGAGTGAGTGAGTGAGTGAGAGAGTGAATATTGTTTGACACCACTTTCAACAATATTCCAGCAATATCACGGCAGGGGACACCAGAAATGGGCTTCACACATTGTACCCATGTGGGGAATCAAACCCTGGTCTTCGGTGGGACAAGTGGACGCTGTAACCACTAGGGTACCCCACCTCCCCACATACACTGATAAATCTGTGTACATGAAAGAAAATCATTTCCAGAGTAGCAGCTGCCTCTACAGAAGAAATCTCTCCACCAACCTGTTTCGGTATTTGCCCAAAGTTGTTTATGAAACCAATTGTGGCGTTCTTCTTAAGAGGATCATCAATGCTGTAGATGTCCACATTGCCTTCATAGAACAGATGGTGGAACACATTGACGGACTCCACGGCTGGTGGTCCTCGCTGCTTGCAGCCGAAGATCAGGTCGATCCATTCATGGAGGTGAGCGCTCACATAGTCACACTCAAGAGCCTGGCAATGGCAATGGAAGACATTAATCATCAATCATTTCATAACATTGTTTTGAGGGAACGAGTGAAGTGAAATGGGGTTTAGAGTCGCGTACAAAAGATTATTGCACTTATATAGCGACGTGTTTTGATCAAACACCTGGGCCCACTTGCACAAAGCGATCTTAGCGCTACGATCATCGTAACTCCCATACTTTAGCATAGGCTTACAATAGTCTTAGCGCTAAGATCGCTTTGTGAAAGAGGGCCCAGATGATCGAACAACGGACATTTCGCTCTACGGTCGGACGCTCTACCACTAGACCATGGAGCTGGTCGGGAACGAGTGAAAGATCTATTATGGTGGTTTGAAAATGTAGGTTTGTTTAAAATAATTTTTTTGAGATTGCAGGAAAAAGCAAAATCAACCCACTTCTCAATTACATTCTTTATTCACTGCTTACAAGATTATACCAAGGATGTTATTCAGTTTACAAACAAAACATTTTGCATAGAATAAAGTATTGGGGTCCTAACAGTCATCAACAGTTGCAAGTTCAACTCCATATATGGTTAAAGGTGATCTAGCAATGTGGGGAGTTGTGCAAGTGGCAGCAATAGTAAAGAGATCTCTGGGCATGAGCTATCACTGTGAGGAGCTTGGAGTTATCACTGCTGTGACATACCTCTCTGTGGGCTCGGATGAACTCTCTAGGGTCCCCTTTAGCCCAGGCCGGTAGTATGACATCACCAAGCTGGACCCCGCTCTGCTTACAACCTGCAACGTGAACACACAAGCTGTAGGAAACATAACACTCATGTTCTACATGTCCTCAGATGTGACTTCAATATTTGTTTGTGTTTATGGAGGTATGGACGTAAAAACCAACATTCCTACTGTGTAAATCTGCATTGCTAAGACATCATGTACCTACCTAGGTCAAAGTTGTTCTTGTTGATCAAGAAGTCCGGCAGGTAGAAGAACTCTGGAATAAGCTCTTTCACATCTGCCATGTTGTGTTTAGCTGCTGACAGCCAGTTCTCTCGGATGCTGTGAAACATTCTGTCAGCCAGGTCAAAGTGACCTCCCTTGAAATGAAATCAACAGATCATTATCTCACTGAAGACTACATCTAGATAAAGGGAGGCTGTACTCTAGGGCCTGGTGCCAGGCATATCATAAACTTGAAGTTCACAAAAATAGAATGGTGGTTATTGGTGACTAAAATGCTGAACATATTTCTAATCTTGATGAAATGATGAAGTACTCAATTTCAAAGATGGTTTTGGGGAATGAATGGCTGGATGGGTGGGTCTGTGGTCTGGGTGGGTTTATGGAGTGGGTGGGTCTGTGAAGTGGGTGGGTCTGTGTATTGGGTCAGTTTGGCTGTGTATTGGGTGGGTTTGGCTGTGTATTGGGTGGGTGGGTCTGTGTATTGGGTGGGGTTATGGAGTGGGTCTGTGTATTGGATGGGTTTTATGGAGTGGGTGGGTGGTTCTCTGTATTGGATGGGTGGGCCTGTGTATTGGGTGGGTGGGTCTGTGTATTGGGTGGGGTTATGGAGTGGGTCTGTGGAGTAGGTGGGTCTGTGGAATGGGGGGGGGGGGGGGTCTGTGGAGTGTGTGGGTGGAGTTTGGGGTCTGTGTAGTGGGTGGGGTTATGGAGTGGGTGGGTCTGTGGAGTAGGTGGAGGAGTCTGTGGAGTGGGTGGGTCTGTGGAGTAGGTGGAGGGGTCTGTGGAGTAGGTGGGTGGAGTTGGGGGTCTGTGGATTGGGTGGGGTTATGGAGTGGGTGGGTCTGTGGAGTAGGTAGAGGAGTCTGTGGAGTGGGTGGGTCTGTGGAGTAGGTGGGGTGGGTCTGTGGATTGGATGGTTGGATGGGTGGATGGGTTGATGTATGGATGGGTGGATGGGTGGATGTATGGATAGGGTGGAGCGGATGAGTGGGAGCTTGGTGTGGAGTAGGTGATTACAGACCCACGGGTTCAGATGCCAATCTAATCACAGGCTGAGATACTATGCCACAAGATTAGTCTCTGACCTGGAGTTTCAGGAAGTGCTGTGTGAAGGGTTCCATCCTGACTAGATAGGAGGCCACGATCATGGCTGACGAGTAGTGAGTGCCGTAGTGGTAGGGTGGGGTTTCACCTGCAAACATAAAACAGCGGCATCATTTCATGTCCCGATCAATGTTTCGACAGACAACACAAATGTGAGTGAGTGAGCAAATGGTGAAGTCATCAATATGCCAGCTTTATGACAGCAGTAAGCAAGTAATCAGTGATGGACAACATCATCAGGGTATGAAACCATTGGCCAGGTAATCTAACCACCTGATTCCCATGATAGCCCATGTTTGTATTTTATCACTTTATATAGTGATCCCCAACAATCATCTCAAGTGAGACATGGCATTCATCACTAGTGGACCCGTGAAGATGCGGGGTAGAATAGGTCTTCAGCAACCCATGCTTGCCTTAAAAGGCGACTATACTTGTCGTAAGAGGCGACTAACGGGATTGGGTGGTCAGGCTTGCTGACATGGTTTATGCAATGTCATTGATCCCAAATGCATGGATCGATGCTCATGATATTAATCACTGGATTGTCTGGTTCAGACTCAATAATTTACAGACCGCCGTCATATAGCTGGAATATTGCTGAGTTAAACAACAAACCAACCAACCAACTAACCATCACTAGCGATCGCTGATATTCTTATGTAATGGTCAGCTGACATTCATCACTAATGATCAGCTGACATCCGTCACTAGTGATCACCTGATATTAGTGACTACTGATCAGCTGACATTCGTCACTAGTGATCACCTGATATTCGTCACTACTGATCACCTGACATTCGTCACTAGTGATCAGCTGACATTCTTCACTACTGATCACCTGACATTTGTCACTAGCCATCTACCAGCTTCACCCACCTTGAGGATCATCCCACTCGTTGTATCTCTTCTCGAACTGTTTGAGTCTGTCTGGGGACTGGGCCCCCATAGGAGCCGACAGATCTCGGAATGTAGAAGCTTTGTACAGGTCCATCTCCTGTAGATGGAACCAGACAACACATAAATACCAGTCCACAAATGTGAACAAAAATCTGTGCAGTCATTTTCAAGTTATAGGTCACACACAAAAATGTCCTCTGAAGGATTATAGCAATGCGGTAGAAAGCAATAAGACAGCGCTTTGCAAACATCGGGCTGTACAACAATAACAAACACAGGGAATCACTATCAATGCAAAATTTAACACTCAAAAACAGAAATCACTATGTACGTCCACTTATGTAACACTTTCTAAACAAAAAGCAAGTCTTAACACTAACTGCTGGGAAATACGTAATTAACAAAGGCATATTCCCCCATTTCATGCAATAAAAAAAAGTTATTCACTTTCTTCATTACCGTATATCGCTGTGTATAAGGTGAGTTTTTCGTACCTAATATGAGGGGGTTAAGAAGGGGGGTCGTCTCATACATGGAGTCGAAGATCTCACATTTTTTTCCACTGGCGATGTGGAAAACAACGCAAGATGAACATATTTTTATTGCATATATAAGGTTTGTGTGCGCACTTGTCCAGGTCGCCTTATACACGGAGTATAGGATTTGGGGTTGATTTTGAAGGCATGTACAAGGGGGTCGTCTGATACGTGGGGTCGACTTTAACACAGTCATATACGGTATGTAAATGAACTAGAAGACTCCTCAATGGCTTTGCTCCTACCTCGGAATCATAGTCGTTGATAATCCAGGGAAACACAGGGTACTGCATAAGGTCGTTGTAGCATCTCCCCGCCAGGGTGTTCAGGTGCATAAGGTACTGGAAGTTGTTGATCTCACCCCGCTGTGGGCAGACACACAGGACTCATTATACTCAACCAGAGACACAACACAGGTCAAAAGCAAGGAGGAACGTCAAGGGTCCTTGTCTCCTAATTGTTAAACAATTTCATAATATTTCATTTCATTTTTAATACAATGCCATACAATGTTCTGCCAGTTGATGTCAGTGAGTGAGTGAGTTGGGTTTAACGACACTTTTAACATTATTCCAGTTATATCGCGTCGTGTCAGCTTAATGTGGGAGGAAAGCCCAAAGTGATGCAGGTCTCAGACTTTTACCACTTCGGTGAAACCCACAAGCACGGGTATGGTGCTGACAAACCTAGAAACATAATCGGGGTGAACCGGGATTCGAACCCACAATCATAGGTTTCTGGCGTGTCCAGGGGACGCAACTCTGCACAGCAAATTGCGCCGCCTTAGACGACTGGGACACCCGTGCCCCCCAGTTGATATGACATGCTTAGGGGGATCCTTAGATGATAATTTTATAGCCAAAAACATGCCCCCTTGATTAACAGTGAGGTGAATGGAACTTGGTCCTGGAGAGAGGAGTGTTTGTTATTCATTCATCTATGTCATTAGACAATCCATGGCACAGTAAATAACCACGTCTTGACCTAGTTTCATCACTCATGTTGGCCACATTCAAACAATAAACCATTACATATGTGTGGTTACATGACGGACTCAGCGAGGAGGTCTAGCTTTGGTTATATGGTGGCATATGTCCATGTTATAAACAGTTGTAGATAATATCGTTATAGCAAAATATGTTTGACAAATTTGTTTTTAAATATAACTATGTATACATGATTCAATTGTATATATATCAACTTATGGCTTAAATAATGCTGATGCAATGTTAAATGTTAACTAACTCACTCAAATGATGGACTGCAGTTAATTACTACTGCCAGTGGTATTGACTGTCAATCTGATAGGGAATTTAACAAAATATTAATGATGATGATGATGATGATTCCATTTGATATGACTATTGACACCTACCTCCCATCTCTGCGTCACAGACTTCTCCCCTATCAAGCTGCTGATGAGGCCACCACTGCAAGGAGGTTGACACATGAAAATACAGCCCTTAATGTGAGGTTAGGGCATGGCAAACATGTTTGCTTATTTGTTATCTAGAAAAGGCTTAAAACTGCTTAACTTAAACATTACCCTTCTTTCATATAGGTTCGACAATGATGACAGATTATTCAAAAGATACCATCAATTGTTTGATAGGCATTACTTAGAAGTTGACATATGACAAAGTAGACACAATAAAAGACAATAAAATTGAAACGTCGTCTTTACAGTATTAAAGAAGCTGTTATCCATAAATTGTGTCTAGTTTGAGATATCATTAAGTATGTTCAGAAGAGTCCTGAAACATTCAGTTTATCTCTGACAAGAGCAGTGAAACTCTACGTGACGTACCCCGATTCTACTTTAGCATTCTGCTTCTGTCCGGACACTGACTGTTGGGCATTGTCAGTGATCGCTGTGGCCACCGACAGAATTCTGAAATCATCATCCAGGTTTTAGTGAATACATGAAGTCAAATTTATGTAAAATCAACCATATGTTTCAATAACAATTCTGATATTACTTTGGAATGATCTTCTTTGGTTTGGTTTGTTTGTTTGTTGTTTACGTGTTTACACCCCACTCTGCAATATTCCAGCTATATGAAGGTGGTGTGTATGTAATCGAGCCTGGACCAGACAATCCAGTGATTGACATCATGAGCATCGATCCACGCAGTTGGGATACGATGACATGCATCAACCATGTCAGTGAGCCTGACCACCCAATCCCATTAGTCACCTCTTACGACAAGCATAGTCGCCTTTTACAGCAAGCATGGGATGCTGAAGACCTATTCCACCCCAGACCTTCACAGGTCGAATGATCTTGTAAGACATGATGGAAGAACTACTATATAACATCTTCTAACTGAATCTTTGGTGCAATCAGTGGGGTGAAAAAAAATAATTTAATTTAACGGTACCATGATGCAGGTTTGATTTGACATGTTTGCTAGGCCTGGACATGAGTGAAACATGTGGTCAAAGCTCCACACATTCATAAAATTCATCATCACTAATTTACTGTTTGTCAAAAACACAAGGTGGTGTTGAGAGTTCCGAAGTCACATCGTTGTAAATGCAATTAGTTCCCTGTCTGCACCCACAACTGATAACATGACTTGAGCGTTTTAACATGACAACCAATCAGAGACCTTGTATCACTAAGTAATGGATATTATAACACTATGTCAATTGAAAACATGGCTCTCATTGGTCAGCATTGTCTCGCTGTAGAATGCTTCATGTCACCGGTGCATTAACAATTTGCTCACCATGATATTTCAAGCATGTGAATAATTCACGAAATATAATCATAATGTAGTGGGAAAACAAGTGTAAATGGTTAGTTTTAGGCTCAAAATTGTAACTATTACACCCAAATCATAATGGTTGGAATCTCTGTAATATCAATGAATTGTCTGGGTTACAAGGTGCACTTACTTTGCATACACTTTGTTCCTGATCTTGCGAGGGAACGCCAGTAGATAGTTCCTGCCATCTGCAGAGAAAACCTCGATGGCAATGGGCTGGAGGAGGTAGCGGCGTTTGTGCACCTCTCGCACCTCATCATAGGCGAACTTGCTGCACCTGTTGAATCAGACACATGACATCAGATATTGACGACTATCTCATACTGACCAGGGTGTCATTGTACAAAACAACCGTAGCCCTACAACTCTCGTAGGTCTATGTTAAGGTATGGGAGTTACCATCCCCTTAGCCCTATGACTCTCGTAGGTCTATGTTAAGGTATGGGAGTTACCATCCCCTTAGCCCTACAACTCTCGCAGGTCTATGTTAAGGTATGGGAGTTACCATCCCCTTAGCCCTATGACTCTCGTAGGTCTATGTTAAGGTATGGGAGTTACCATCCCCTTAGCCCTACAACTCTCGCAGGTCTATGTTAAGGTATGGGAGTTACCATCCCCTTAGCCCTATGACTCTCGTAGGTCTATGTTAAGGTATGGGAGTTACCATCCCCTTAGCCCTATGACTCTCGTAGGTCTATGTTAAGGTATGGGAGTTACCATCCCCTTAGCCCTATGACTCTCGCAGGTCTATGTTAAGGTATGGGAGTTACCATCCCCTTAGCCCTATGACTCTCGCAGGTCTATGTTAAGGTATGGGAGTTACCATTCCCTTAGCCCTACAACTCTCGCAGGTCTATGTTAAGGTATGGGAGTTACCATTCCCTTAGCCCTATGACTCTCGTAGGTCTATGTTAAGGTATGGGAGTTACCATCCCCTTAGCCCTATGACTCTCGTAGGTCTATGTTAAGGTATGGGAGTTACCATCCCCTTAGCCCTATGACTCTCGTAGGTCTATGTTAAGGTATGGGAGTTACCATCCCCTTAGCCCTATGACTCTCGTAGGTCTATGTTAAGGTATGGGAGTTACCATCCCCTTAGCCCTACGACTCTCGCAGGTCTATGTTAAGGTATGGGAGTTACCATTCCCTTAGCCCTACGACTCTCGTAGGTCTATGTTAAGGTATGGGAGTTACCATCCCCTTAGCCCTACGACTCTCGTAGGTCTATGTTAAGGTATGGGAGTTACCATCCCCTTAGCCCTACGACTCTCGCAGGTCTATGTTAAGGTATGGGAGTTACCATCCCCTTAGCCCTACGACTCTCGTAGGTCTATGTTAAGGTATGGGAGTTACCATCACCTTAGCCCTACGACTCTCGCAGGTCTATGTTAAGGTATGGGAGTTACCATCCCCTTAGCCCTATGACTCTCGTAGGTCTATGTTAAGGTATGGGAGTTACCATCCCCTTAGCCCTACGACTCTCGTAGGTCTATGTTAAGGTATGGGAGTTACCATCCCCTTAGCCCTACGACTCTCGTAGGTCTATGTTAAGGTATGGGAGTTACCATCACCTTAGCCCTACGACTCTCGCAGGTCTATGTTAAGGTATGGGAGTTACCATTCCCTTAGCCCTACGACTCTCGCAGGTCTATGTTAAGGTATGGGAGTTACCATCCCCTTAGCCCTATGACTCTCGTAGGTCTATGTTAAGGTATGGGAGTTACCATCCCCTTAGCCCTACAACTCTCGCAGGTCTATGTTAAGGTATGGGAGTTACCATCCCCTTAGCCCTATGACTCTCGTAGGTCTATGTTAAGGTATGGGAGTTACCATCCCCTTAGCCCTACAACTCTCGCAGGTCTATGTTAAGGTATGGGAGTTACCATCCCCTTAGCCCTATGACTCTCGTAGGTCTATGTTAAGGTATGGGAGTTACCATCCCCTTAGCCCTATGACTCTCGTAGGTCTATGTTAAGGTATGGGAGTTACCATCCCCTTAGCCCTATGACTCTCGCAGGTCTATGTTAAGGTATGGGAGTTACCATCCCCTTAGCCCTATGACTCTCGCAGGTCTATGTTAAGGTATGGGAGTTACCATTCCCTTAGCCCTACAACTCTCGCAGGTCTATGTTAAGGTATGGGAGTTACCATTCCCTTAGCCCTATGACTCTCGTAGGTCTATGTTAAGGTATGGGAGTTACCATCCCCTTAGCCCTATGACTCTCGTAGGTCTATGTTAAGGTATGGGAGTTACCATCCCCTTAGCCCTATGACTCTCGTAGGTCTATGTTAAGGTATGGGAGTTACCATCCCCTTAGCCCTATGACTCTCGTAGGTCTATGTTAAGGTATGGGAGTTACCATCCCCTTAGCCCTATGACTCTCGCAGGTCTATGTTAAGGTATGGGAGTTACCATTCCCTTAGCCCTACGACTCTCGCAGGTCTATGTTAAGGTATGGGAGTTACCATCCCCTTAGCCCTATGACTCTCGTAGGTCTATGTTAAGGTATGGGAGTTACCATCCCCTTAGCCCTACGACTCTCGCAGGTCTATGTTAAGGTATGGGAGTTACCATCCCCTTAGCCCTATGACTCTCGTAGGTCTATGTTAAGGTATGGGAGTTACCATCCCCTTAGCCCTACGACTCTCGCAGGTCTATGTTAAGGTATGGGAGTTACCATCCCCTTAGCCCTATGACTCTCGTAGGTCTATGTTAAGGTATGGGAGTTACCATCCCCTTAGCCCTACGACTCTCGTAGGTCTATGTTAAGGTATGGGAGTTACCATCACCTTAGCCCTACGACTCTCGTAGGTCTATGTTAAGGTATGGGAGTTACCATCACCTTAGCCCTACGACTCTCGCAGGTCTATGTTAAGGTATGGGAGTTACCATTCCCTTAGCCCTACGACTCTCGCAGGTCTATGTTAAGGTATGGGAGTTACCATCCCCTTAGCCCTATGACTCTCGTAGGTCTATGTTAAGGTATGGGAGTTACCATCCCCTTAGCCCTACGACTCTCGTAGGTCTATGTTAAGGTATGGGAGTTACCATCACCTTAGCCCTACGACTCTCGTAGGTCTATGTTAAGGTATGGGAGTTACCATCACCTTAGCGCTAAGATCACTTTGTACAACGGCACCCAATCATATAACATTACTTTAAGGTTCATCAAGTGTTGTTGTTGAATGAGTAAGTCCCAGAGATTTGACGCCAATCTCAGCAAAGTCAGCATCATCATGACAAGAAACGTCTGCAATGAACCTCACTGTACCCACGGGACTTGAACCTGGGTATTCAGCATGACCAGTAAACACTTTAACCATTAGGCTACCCCTGTTGTAAAAAAAACAGTCACTGGTTACCTCAATCAGGGTTACCATGTTGAGATTTTCATTTTGAAAAAGATGAATAATATGAATGGCAGGTGGCTATGATATGTGACTTCATGAATTTGCTGCTAAGTCCCATTTTTAGACTTGAAACTGTTCATGTGATAATTGCTGTTTTTCGATATAATGTCAGACATGTATCCTGAAATGTTTTGAAAAAATTATTTTATTACATTACGAACCAACGAGAGAAAAATAAGATATGGCGATTTTTAGGGAAGTAAGTTGACATCAAAAGGTCTTTTTTATGACGTCAAAGCACAATTGCATCATAGCACCCATAAGGTCCCTTTTCTCTTGGTGGGTCACATGTGTTATGTTACTATTCGGGCTACTAAATAGCTCAGGTCAAGTTGTTGCATCCCTGCATGATAAGAGCATAACAAGACACTAATCAGCTGGGTGGTATATCTACTGTTGTGACTGCCGGATCTACATATTACTCACCTCCATATATGACAAGTATATGATAGTACAGCAGAACACGGGGAGAACAAACATGGATAGGAGCAAACAAACATGGATAGAGCGAACAAACGCATACAACGTTCCGTTACAAAATCCCTGAATTATTTCCTACATATTATCATACATAATGTACATAAATATACTCTATACAGCAACTTAACATACACACTGAACTGTTATTTGACCCCGAAACACCACTTATTAGTGACGTGTTGAGCGAACTGTGACATCTCACTTACTGTCAATTATTGTCACTGACATGGATATACTCTATATATCCATGCTATAGAGTGAACTGTGAAATCTCACTTACTGTCAATTATTGTCCCTGACATGGATATACTCTATATATACTCTATATATCATGCTATACAGCCATGACTAAAACACTTACATTCTCTTCAGTGCACCCCCACTGCTCATTGATGACTTGGGAATGATGGGATCGTGATACCTGCAAAATAATGGAGTGTGTGAGCGGGTGATTTTATGCCACCTTTAGTAATACTCCAGCAATATCAGGGCAGTGAAGATGTGTGGAAACAAACAGTGGCCTTCAGTGTGATGAGAAAATGGTTTAACTACTAGGCTGCCCCAATGACCCCTTCGCCCAGATAATACAAATCACAATCACACTATCTGAACTGTTCATACACAATTTAGTGACATATGCAGATCTTAATAACACTGTTAAGTTTCATAGTTTTTACATGCATTTACTATTTTAAATATTACATTCATATAACACACTACAAGACATTTTAAAAAAAATATGAAATAATTACACTCAAATATTATACTCAAGAGTGTAAACACAACAAATATGACATTTTCATCTTCCCTGTTTTAGTACAACAAAATATTCACCACTGAATAAAAAGGCTACATAACGTGGACAGTATTATTAATATGGTTGACAACGTGACTCACTCAGGGGGAAGAGTGTCAATGTCTTTGATCTCCCTTGTCTTGAGGAGCGTGAAGCCATCAATCACATAGAAGTGTTCCTTGCCGAACAGTAGCAGTCCCTCTGCCGTGTCCAGCCCCTGGATCCGCGCACACCGGAACATGTGGGTGATCTGCGGAGGAAGATAACGGTAACTTGTAACACTGGTTGCATACTTCCTGCTGCACAGTTATGTCCTTGTAGTGACCATTTGTAACTGTATCACTAGATTCACATCAATGGGTGAGGTGAGGTGAAATGGGGTTTAACGTCGCGTCCAAGATTATTGCACTTATATAGCGACGTGCATGCACGTGTATGTGTGTGTGTGTGTGTGGCTGCTTGTACTAGTCCGAACTGATGCCGATTTATAGTGCTAGTTCACTGAGATACCATGCCGCAGTTTAACATGAACATCCCACTCAAACACAGTATACTGACTCCGAGCCGACCAGTCCTTGTTTTAGCCCCTTAATGCCAGACAGGTTAACAACAAGTACCATCTTTTAACATCTTTAGGTATGAGGCGGCTGGGTCACATCAATGGAGGGCGACAGGTTTCATATGAATATGGACTACATGAAGAGGTATTCATCTTTTGATATGGTTTAACAAATGTAAAACAGGAACTTATTTACACATGCAATACATTACCGGTACAAAAAGAATGAGACATATCTTAAATACCGAATTTCTTCCCAATTCATGGAGAAACTGTAATACTCTTGCTTAAAGAAGGGAGCCAACTCTACATGCCTGGAAATTCAAGTTGGGTCCATATTTAGAAATATTTCCACAAGAAGTATGATCAGGGATGATCAGGGATCGGTCAATCCACCTTCAAGCCTCCTACCTCATACCAAACCATGAGCCCATATTCACATCCTACAGCATGCCTTGTCCCCGGCACCCACCTTCTCCTTGTCTCCCAGCAGCCTGAGGATGGCCTGGTTGTCTCCCTTGTCCCCTGTGGACTGACCCTCCTGTTGACCCTCCCCTGTAGTGGTGTCTGACCGCTCCCCGTCTGTTGTGTCGGCCGTGTCTGTGCTCTGGAGGTCATCCGGGTCCTCATCCTCAGTGCCGGACCGTTGACTGGTCGACCGAGGCAGAAGCTTCGGCATATTCATGATGTCATCTGCAAGAACAAAGACACCAGCATTAATAGATCTGTCGGGACATTATTTTATGTTAGTTTGTTTGTTTGTGGTTTAATGCTGCACTCAGCAATATTACAGCTATATATCAACAGCCTGTAAAAATCAAATCTGGACCACACTATCCAGTGACTGACAGTATGAGCAACGATCCACACCATCAGTGTACAATGACACACCATCAACCAAGTCATCGAGCCTGACCAACTGATCCATTTGGTCACCTCTTACGACAAGCACAGGTTGCTGGGAAACAATTCTAACCCGGAATCGCAACAGAGAATCAATTTTAGTTCCAGAGTGCTGAAAACTGCTGTCCCAGGAGATTCATCTGGCAGCAGCATGTAACACATGAACCTGTATGAGACATTGATCAATATATTACGTCCTCACCTTCCAGTGACCTGTCCGCCCCATTCTCAGACTCGGCAGACAAAAGATCAGCATCACCAGTGCGCTGGATGGGCAGAGATTCCATACCCAAGATTGTCTGAGGCCGATACTGCTCACAGAAATCCTTGCTATCAAAACTGATGGCTACTTTGTACCTCAGGGGCTGAAAATAAGACCATGGACATAAACAGTCATGACATAAATTTGTTACATGTATTTAATTGTTTTACACAAGTTTTAGTGGGGGCACACATGGCCCAGTCGTCTAAGGCGCCGCGATTCGCTGTGCAGAGTTGCGTCCCTTGGAAACGCCAGAAACCTATGATTGTGGGTTCCAATCCCGATTCGCCCTGATTATGTTTCTAGGTTTGTCAGCACCATACCCGTGGTAAACGTCTGCGACCTGCATCACTTCGGGCTTTCCTCCCACATTAAGCTGACAAGCCGTGATATAACTGGAATACTGTTAAAAACGGCGATAAGCCCAACTCACTCACTCACTCACTCACTAAAAGCGGCGTTAAACCCAACTCACTCACTCACTCACTCACAAGTTTTAGCACATCACACTTGGATCTAACTGTGTCAGTCAGGGTCACAACAACAGACTTAAGTAGTTCCAGGGGACATAGGTCGTCCTAACAGCTCAAATGATATTTGCTTACATATTACTGAGACAACACAACTGATATTTACAAATTCACACCAATTGGTTAAATGTCTTCTTTTTTCTCTAATTTCATTTTCTTCATGCGGGTCAATTGTAAAGCAACTATTGGGTCTCAAGACTTCAACACCTAATGCTGATACTTACACTGTCCTCCAGATCAGGCCTGTATGGATAATGCACGTAAAACAACTCATTGCAGTGCATCTTCTTCCTCATTCGACAGGGACCTACAACACAAGCACATTGACACAACTACTTCCAGCCTCCATGATACACACACGTTATACCAGGATCCCATAAACATGCTGTCATTAAAAATAATGCATTTTTTTAGAATAAAAATTTGATACTCTCATTTCTGAAAGGTAGCGGAAACTTCCTGAACAGGGTTCCCAAAACAGAAAAAAACCCAGCTCACCCGAATACACCCGAGCACCCTTGATATCCTCTGAAGCAATATCTCTTTGATAGTGATTTGCAAAGACAGTGGTCCAGTCTTTGTTGCTCTTCAAGTCTGTAAGATCTTTGAAGCGCTAACAATTCTGTAACTTTGGTAAGTTTTATTCTGTTGTACATAGCGAGGACAGAGCTGCGAAGTATGTGCCCAGTGTTGAACCTTTCAGGTTTCTTGTGCTTCTCAGGTGGCATAACTCTGCTATGGTGAAGAGAACCTAGTTGCTGATAAACCCTTAGATCTCACAAACTGGTCAAACTCTTCCCTTTATCATCACATATATTCCTTGTGGATCTGCTCTTGGTTGAATATCCTCTGCTAGTGAGGCTAATTGCATCATGCTCTATGCGTGAAGCTTGTAGAGATCCATTCTTGGATGAACTTGCTTTGTGTGAAGATGAAGAAGATTTGACCAGTTCGGGAGCTTTAGTGTTGGCTTCATTAGTATTGCGATAAGGTCTGGAAATCCAAGTTCTTGACGGCCAGTAAGACGTGACCACAGGCAGAAGAAGGTTCTTCATGTGCATGATCTTCTGTAATATCAGAGGTATCAGTGTTGGTGGTGGGAACACATGAGCGAGCGTGAAGTCCCTCCCACAATACTGCTAGTGCATCATTGGCCCAAGTCTGCAGGTCGATACTGATGAAACAAAGACTGCAATCTGTCGGTTGAATCTGGTTGCAAATAGGTCCACCTAGTTATTGACATGGAGATTGCATTTGTCTGCGGACAAAAGCTCGGTCTCTAATAAGTGCACTCCCCAACAGATGTCTAAGTATCGACGTAGCAGTCATGGAAAGTATTATAAAATGGAAGCTGCATCTGGTACATCAAGCCTGGATGTATAATTCTCCGGTCTGAATGATCCTACGATGTAGGGTGATCGAGACCATGCAGAAGTGCGGCAGTGTCATCAGAGACTGTGCCTTGAAGGAATGTAGAGATCATTAGGGTCATGTGCCAAATCAGTGTCTATATTCACCAACTCCCGATCATCAAAAATCTAGGGATGACTGGTCCTTCTGGCCGTGTCAGAAATTTGAAAACTGCCCGGCTGCCATCAGCACCCAAAGACTCTAGAAGCTGCAGGCCCTCATTCAGAAAATTGCAGATTATTGTGACAATAAATTGACACAAAAATTGACTGCAGGCCATAAGGACACATACAAATTTGAAACTACACGCCTAACACAAGAACTACCTGCCACGGTGCCCACGGGCAGGCGCATATTTCGAACACTGCCTTCAGAGTTGATTGTCGCTATGTCGACCTGTAGTCCTGGTGAAGAGGCAAGGAATTCCATCCCCTAGGTGCTAACATTCTTACAATCATTGTCAACGAAGGTTTACTGAAAGTTACTGACCCGGTTGCATTGATGTATGGTGTCTGAATGTGCAAATAATCATTAAGTACAAATAATCATGCACACCAATCTGTAAAGTGCACTGCACAGCTCCTATTAGGTGTCTGATCTAATTCCAGCATAATCATGCTTGTTTACAGTCTGAGAATCTTGACACGTGTTTTGTTTGTTTGTTTGTTATTTAACACCGCACTCAGCAATATTCCAGCTATATGACGGCGGTCTGTAAAATAATTGAGTCTAGACCAGACAATCGAGTGATTGACATCATGAGCATCGATCCATGCAATTGGGATCGATGACATGTATCAACCAAGTCAGCGAGCCTGACCGCCCGATCCCGTTAGTTGCCTTTTACGACAAGCATAGTCGCCTTTTGTGGCAAGTATGGGTTGCTGAAGACCTATTCTACCCCGGAATCTTCACAGTTCTCTTGACACGTGACTTGTAAATCACCCTGAGCAGGAACACGGAATACAGCATTCCAGGCGGAAACAAGGTCTCGTAGAAATTAATTCATGTGCTAATACAAGCCATGTTGACTAAATGAGGTAGACATGGTCTGTACCAGAGTTTAAATATCAGAGAGAATGTCGATGATGGAGTCCGGTGTGATCTAGACTGTCCAAACTTCTCCGAGCCAGACGGTTCATGGAGGTGATAACCTGGCTCATGTGTGCGTTCGGGTGACCTGGTTTTTTTCTGTTCAGGGAACACTGTTCAGGAAGTTTCCACTAGCTTTCAGAAATGAGATGATAAAAGAAATAAGTATGAGTTAGGATTAGGTAAACTTGCCATATTAAGAAGATATTGTCTTCATTTTCACAATGGTATGAATACTATGCCATCAGTGTAACCATTCAATTATACCCGTCACACATCAAACCCATATAACCAGACATACCTTCCGTCATATCCAGCTGCCACTTGTCCAGTCTATTGCTGACCTCAGGGCCCCATATTCCCCGAACTCTCAGCAGCTCCCCCTCCATCTGGCTCCACTCCTCAATCAGGTACTTCTCCATGTGCTGCTGGCTCTGTTGTCAGGGGCAACACAGTTAGCACCAAATATACCATTACAATAAAACATACTTGTTACTGATACCATGTCTTATCAAACGTATTAAAAGTTCATTCAGACTTAATCTAAATTACAGAAACAAATAAGGAAAACTAAACAAAAATTAAAAGGAGCGTAATATGATTTTCGAAATACAAAAGAAACTATTAAAAGTAATGCTGTAACTTAAAATTAACAGACTATGTGAATAAATTTGAGGTAAAATTGATGTAAACTCTTTTATGCTTACCTCAACAGAAAAATTGAGGGATTTAGTTTTTTGTTTCTTAGTTTGTTGTTTATGCCACACTCAGCAATATTTCAGCTATATGACGGTGGTCTGTAAATAATCGAGTCTGGACCAGACAATCCAGTGATTTATATCATGAGCATTGATCCACTCAATTGGGATCGATGACATGT
The DNA here is from genome assembly GCF_022045235.1 of Haliotis cracherodii. Lineage (NCBI taxonomy): Eukaryota > Metazoa > Mollusca > Gastropoda > Lepetellida > Haliotidae > Haliotis > Haliotis cracherodii. The sequence continues at coordinate 15,899,768 of NW_027266275.1, forward strand.
ATCAACCAAGTCAGCAAGCCTGACCACCCTATCCCGTTAGTTGCCTCTTACGACAAGCATAGTCGCCTTATACGGCAAGCATGGGTTGCTGAAGACCTATTCTACCCCGGATCTTCACGGGTCTATTGTGGGATTGAGAGAAGGACTAGACATTATGACATAAGGTCAGTGAATAGTTTCTTCCTGAGTTACGGATAAGACATGTTTGATCTCACCGGAATGGCACAAAGTATTACCTGCAGATACTGCTTGTGTTGAAACTCCACCACATCTTTGACTAGAGTTACATGGGTACTGGTCCACATGTAGAAATCCTGCAACAACCAGAGAGACCATGTGTAAAAGGGGGGATGGATCACCGCTTTACCAAGAGCCAATAAATTGCAGTGTTGGCAAAATGAACATGTACATTGATGTGAGTACTTACATGAAAGTGTACATTGGATGCTGGGGATGACTTGAGGGGCAGCTCTCTCTTTGCGCGGCGCGATGCTAGACGGAGGACGCCACTCCCTACTCTTTGTAGTTTCTGTTAACAAACAATTCCTAGACTGAAACATGTTTCTTTATCTACACTCCCCTGTACTACACGTGGATGTAATAGTGGACTCAGGAATAATTATATATAATAACTATCTGTATCAGCATCTAACACTGGCACAGCCTAGTAGGCCAGAAGGAACAAGAATGTGTTTTTACTCCAAAACATATCCCCCCCCTCTTGTTTTTTTATGACATTAGTTCAAGTTGTTACTGTAAATGTGTTTGCAAATCTGAAAAACAATAATAGCAAACAAGGGCCTGGAGAGATAATGGTTTAATGAAGAAATATTCATTAGCTGTAGAATTTTGGCGGGAAACAAATGCTACTTGTTTGAGACATAGTCCAAATTGATACCAAGGAAACACATCAAATTAAGAAATCATAACTAAAAAATATGAAAAGGAAATAGTTTAGCATGTAGTCATAGCACATGTATAGTTTCATGCAAAAATATTCATTGGTTTGAGAGTTATGGCTCTGATATGAAGCCTAGCATTGTTTGAGTTTAACTCCAAATTGTTTCCATGAAAACATGACAAAATAAACTTTAAAACAATTTTCAAAATATCAAAAGGCACCAGTGAAGATGATAAGCAATGCACATCCTAAATTTTGTTGAAATATATTGAATGGCTTTCACGTTACGGCCCAGAAATGAAACTTACCCTCGTTTGAGACAAAGTCAAAACTGTTTCCATGGAAACATACAAAAATATACACATTTTTGACAAATTTAAAGTACCAATAGGCACCAGTTAAGCTGAAGAGCAATGCATGTGGCAAGTTTCGTTGAAAGACTTTGATGAACGGCTATCAAGTTATGGCTCTGAATAAGATGGGAACGCCGATACCAATACCAACAGGCACCGAGCCAAACACAACATGTCTCATCTCCCTTTGGTGGGGGGAAAGACATAATTATGCAAACAAGATAAGACAAAAAGATATGCACCTGTTAAAAAGAAAGCTAAAGTGATAACTAACAAGCTTCAAACTCTCAGATGCCTTAACAAAATAATAGTGTTCTACTGCATTCAAGAACAGATGAAAAATAAGTATCTCGAATACATAACAGGGTGCACATTATTCACAAACTTGAGATGAGTGTTACTAATTAAAAAAATAAAATATAGCATCACTCAACACCTAGTGGGTGCTAATTGTTTGTCATCACGACAGCATCTTTTGTAGTCACAGGAGCATACTATTAAACAAACCAATAATTGCTTTGGATTGTAACTCATGAGGAAAGAAAAGATGTTGTGATGTCAAACAATTATCACCCACTAGGTGATAAATGTTGCCACGCATTAATTCCTGTCAAAACACTACCTACAATAAACACAAAAGGAAGGAATTTATGGATGTCAACTTCTTTATAATGAGGAACACAACATTTTGATGTATATGCGTATGCCTTTATTCACCCGATGAAGAGGAAAGCATATACTCCTAAACATTCCTCATAATTAAGAAGTTGACATTCATACATTCGCTTCCTTATGTGTATCACTCCTAAATGCCTTTCAAATTGAGTGAGTATGGTTTTACGCCACTTTTAGCAATATTACAGCAATATCACGGCAGGGGACACCAGAAATGGGCTTCACACATTGTACCCATGTCGGGAATCGAACCCGGGTCTTCGGCATGACGAGTGAACGCTTTAACCACTAGGCTACCCGACCGCCCCGCCTTTCAAAGACTTAATAAACACAAAGGTTAGGTGAGGTAGTAACTACCCAGGGGAATACAAGTGATTGTATGGTCCAATCACAGGCTTTGATGTTCAAAGACAAAATCTACCAGCTAATGTTGAACACCACCCACCCCATGAGTGACAGGTTACATTTGTCCGATACCTGATCTATACTTGTCACTGTTCAAACTGCATTTATCATGATTAGACATTTTCAGCAGAATGCACTTCAAAAAAGATAGGTAAGTAGAAATAACAAGTTACCATTTTTACATGACTGTCAACATTTTTTTACTCACAACTAATAATCGACTCGTCAAGTCTAACCCAAAATTCATAAAGGCAGTTTTCATGTTTGTCCATCATCCATCATATTTACGGGACTAGCCAACTAGCCATCTGTAATGCGAAAGTGGTGGCCATGGCAGCCAACTTTACAAGCATTTGTCTATTTTGCCAGCATATTTATGGAGCTCTGAGCCCCATTCCACAACGTGACCTTAGTGCTATGACTAAGTCTATGTTAAAGTATGGCAGTTACTATCATCTCAGCTGACAATATCGCTCCGATGCACAGGGCCATGGATGATAGAGAGTGAGTGATTAGGGTTTTACGCCGCTTTAAGCAATATTCCAGCAATATCATGACGAGGGTCACCAGAAATGGGCTTCACACGTACCCGTGTTGGGAATCGAACCTTCTTCAGCGTCTTCGGCGTGACGAGTGAATGCTTTAACCACTAGGCTACCCGATCCCCGCATGGATGATAAGCAATAATCAATGAATATTGTTACTACCCAGTAGCCGAGGCTGTCCAGCTGTCGACTCACCGACTGTATCTGTGTCTGTATTCTGTCGGTGTGCATCAGGACAGACTTGCGCTCATTCTCAGCGTAGTTCACCCAGATCTTGGAAGCCGCTTCTTGTATCAGCAATCTACACATTTGTAAAACTTCATCATCTGTCATGTCACAAACAACAACAAACAACAAATGATAAATAATAAATTGAGGGATACATAACTGTTGAGCATATATTTGCTGGCGCCCCATTTAATGATATTCACATATGTGATGTTCCTATTTATTTGTATGTGTTTATCAACAAGCTGAGACCTTGTGCTGATGCAACCCAAATTTAATTCCAGATAACAAAGTGTTATCTTACACTTACCTGACAGTGTTGAGATCCGGACTGGAGATGTTCTTGGTGGAACTGTCAATGTTATTCAGTTGGGTTCGGAAAATCTCCTCTAGAGCCTGTTTGAACATGAAAATAATTGTGTCAAATTGATGCATGCTTCTTATAATAAATCAATACATAATTACATGTGTTACTACTACGTTTGACATAAAAAGCAAAAATCTTTCTACTTAAATATCATCAATGTATAAAAGCAAGGTGGAGAGGTGAAATGGGATTAACATCACATTCAAGATTAGGGCATGCTTCTACTAGTCTGGGCTAATGCCTGTTTTATAGTGCTTGCCCACTGATACCATGCCGAAGTGTAACATGGATACCATGCCGCAGTGTAACATGAATACCCCACTCGGACACAGTATACCGACTCCAAGCCAACCAGTTCTTGTTTAATCCCCTTAATGCCAAGCTCCAGACAGGGTAACAAAAAGTACAATCTTTTAACGTGTTTTGGAATGACACAGCCATGGATCAAACCACCGACCTTCTGCTCTCTTGGAAGACACTCTATCCACTAGACCAGTGAGGCGGTCATACATAAGCAGGGGGTAATGAGTAAATTAAGTTTGACGGTGCAGAAAATACTGTAAATCTTGAAATTAACACGAGCGTGAATTAAATGCGAAAAATGCGAGTGGTCTTTGCTCACATTTTTATAATAAGACATTTTGGATAGCAAAAAATACCAACTTAGACATAAGCTGATGTATTCCACACCACTGTTTATTGAGAAGCACTTGTATATGAAGATATATACAATGTCATTCAAACACTAATTACATCCTGTGAATTGTCACTGGTGGGGTCAAGACAAGAGTTCTACTCACTTATGTCATCACTGATCACACCTGCAAGTCCAGACAGACGCCACCCTTTGTTCTTTGCGACTGTGTCAAAGGCCAACACGAGCCAGCGTGCATGTATTGTTTTTTGCGGAAGTTCTTTACTCAGCGCTAATAAGCGGTGCTATTTGGTGTGTGATTGGATTAATGTAAGGTTGGATTAGGGTGAGGATTCTAAACCTGAGTGAGGACATTTTCTTTAGATAGAAATCCAGTGATGCTTGAGAGGAGGGGGTGTTGCATTTATATTGAGTCGCATTTTTGGCTAGGGTCCAGTGGTCGCATTCTTTTGGAGACGCATTCATTTCACGATTTACAGTAATTGAATTCTGTCAGGCAAACTAGTGGTTGACAGCATGAGCAGTGATCAGTGCCATACAATCACAATGAACCAGATCCCCTGATCCACAAAGTGTTTGTAGCACAACGTCATTCGTAAGCCTATGATAAACTATACAGTTACAATACGTTGTAATGCTATGAATGCCTTGTTGAACCCAGGTCACATATTTTAACCAACCAATTCTCATCATAGTTGCAAGTATGGATAGCTGTGGATTTTTTCTACCCTGGAATCTCCTAAGTTCAGCAAGACAAAGTGACCTGAAACGTTGTACTCACAGGCTTCTTGCAGACATAGAGTTCATCCCACACCCTCTTGGCAGCAGTAGCCACCAGATGCATGCCTTCCTTCAGTACGGAGTTGGTGGGGGCCGTCTGCCGGGGCTTCTCTGCCGGGGGAGTCTGGCTGCTGGGGTCAGCCTCTACAGCGTCGGGGTCCACGTGCCATGTTGTTTGTCTTGGCTTAGACTCACTCAGGTTAGCTCCGCTGTTCAAAAATACAAGTCAGCATGAAAATGAAGACCTAGATGACTTGAGGATTTCAACTTTTTTTTATTCTTTCAATGCAATATGTTTCATCTGCGAAGACTAAATAACACATGTGATAAAGTAATAATGTTTGGAGTACTAAAAACAGTGTATTATATCAATAAAACACATGTAAATACATCTACAGGATCCTGTAAAAGTATGTCCCCCCCCGACCGAAAAAAACAGACTAAGTTGCACAAACATATTTTTATTCTGGATTACTGAAGCTAATCAGGTATAAAAAAATGTTTTAAAACTAAAAACATAAAGGTATGGCCACAGTAGAATCTGCAACTCTGCTATGCAAGAAGTCCTCAATGATTGTTACCTTGACTCTGGGTCCTCTGTAAGCTGCAGCAAGCAGTAGCAGAGACAGCCAAGGAACTCCTGATCATAGTTGCCAGGCCCAAACACCATGCTGCGGGAGTTGGTGAGTCTGTGGAGGGCCTCCAGCACCCCTGCCTGGCTGGCCACGCTGTCTATAGGACGCGACAGCTGGAACAGGATGGTCCTGTTCAGACACTTGTAGATACTGTCCAGGGACACCCCAGATGCTGCAAGGTACATGAAGGATTGATTAGTGAATGAGTAAGGTGAGTGTGCAAACGATTTGAAGAGAATTTCAGTTATATTAATCTGTGCCAGCTTCATGTTAGGTCATAGGTCATAGTTTTAAAAACCTTGACACAAGAATGGTGCTGCCAACCAGGCAGGTGTACTGACAGACAGAATTGGAAAATGTAGGATTCAAACTCATGACAGTGGATCCAGGCACAAATAAGGGACACAACTCTGAACAAGAACATGTATTACCTATGATCATTGTACACTTTACTTCTATCTAAATGAATCATCCCAAATTTGGTTCAGTTTCGACAGAGTTGCTTTATTTTTTTTAGAGTTTTTATTATCAAATTGGATTTACAACATATGTGGAAACTAAATTGAAAAAAACATTTATGATTGTTGTTCAAATACTTACATTTTCTTTTGGCTTGTTGTATCAATTTGCTAACAAAATCATACACCTCTTTGGAGACTCTTGTGAATACACCTGCAAAAATAGATTTACTTCTTTCATAGCAGTTAATTAAATTAACAGTTCATTAACGGAAACAGAATAAAGGAATTGATGTAAACTTTACTCAAATGTCAAATCAAGCCATGCGAATGTTGATTAATGCTGCAGTCAGCATTATTCCAGCTTTAACACACCAGCCTGTAAACAATCAAGACTGGAACAAGCAGCCCAGTGGTTGATAGTATGAGCAACGATCCATTGAGGTATGGTGACACACAGTCAGCAAGGTCACACAAACTGGCCACACAATCCTTATTTTAATCAGCTCTTACAATTTTGGGGTACTGGGGACCTATACAGAACTTGAATCCTCCCTCACGAGGGTATAAATAATAGTTAAATTATGTATCGCTAGAGGCCATCATTATACTTAGCATTGTACTTAAATATATATATTTATATATGAAACGACTATGATAACATAAAGAACATCTGTTTCTGCATGAATGAATAAATACGCTATGAACATCTGCATACCTTGCCATAGTTTGTCTACAACCCTGCTAGCGAAGTAGAAGACGTTGGCAGCCATGTTGTTGTAGCTGTTGCCTGTGCCGATGGGCAGTGCAGCCTGCTCCCCAAGGAGCACATCAGCAGCCAGCAGGTGCCCCATCAGAGTCGTCAACAATTCTGTCTGGAACTCCTTCTGCTGGGCTCGACTTGCGTGTTCGGGGGAGGCCTGGAGGGGATGCATGCAACACGGTCAACACACATTCAACAAGCATACAGTCGACAAAGTCATCTATATCCCCCTGCCCATTTTAACACGTTATGGTCCCAAACTAGGTAACTGACCCAACATTTCTCGTAGCCCATGTCAAAATAGCTGCAATGGAAGTTCTAAAATAAACATTTCTAAAATTCCTTAATATCAAATGGCACCAGTTCAGTATGTGCTTAATATATATATATAGACATGCAATGTTTGGAAGGAAATATTTAACAGTTTATTTGTTATACTCAATAAGTGAACCCACCCTATGTTAAAAAATAAATCCAACTTGTTGTCATGGAAACATGAACAACAAAAATTTCTAAAATGCAAAGTTTTGTAAGAAAGTATTGAATGGGTTTTGAGTTATGCTCTGGAAACAAACACCACCCTTATAGAAAGAACCTAAGTCCAACTTGTTGCCATGGAAACATAAAAAATACAAATTTCTAAAATTCCTAAATAGCAAAAGGCACCAGTTCAGCATGAATCTGATAGACATGCAAAGTTTCATAGAGAAATATTTAACGCTTTCTGAGTTATGCTCCAGAAACGATTTTGGGATGCATACACACACGTACAGAACCCATTTCAATATCCCCCGCCAACTTTGTTGGGGCAGGGGATAACATAAATATTATGTTTTCAAATTTGTGGATGTCATTGAGTAGAGAAACTCAATAATACAAGCAAATCTGAAAACACATGTTTGTTATCAATCACTCTTGCTCGGGAAATAACGAAACTTAGACACTTGTGTTGTAAACATAGTATGACATGAACACCCATATAATATCTTCTATATATGTTGTTTTGTCACGGAGAGTGAAAAAACACTGGAAAAAAACCACTTATTTTGGATCTTGTGGCAGCTTCCTATTCCAACAACACTTACATCAAGAAGCAGGTCTATTACAGCATTGGACTTGGAAGTTGGAGGCTGTGAGAAGCTGTCGATGACGATGGTGCGGAGGAAGTCAATGATAAACTTTCTAGCGGAGTGATTGGTCAGGACGCCTGGAATAGGAAACAGGGTACATAGAAATAGAGAAATTCATCAGAATAATTTGATAAAAAAAGGTTGGAATCCTACCTGATACCTCAGGAATTTAAAAGAGGATCTGCAGAGCAAGCTTGTACATTATTCACTAGGTGTGGGATACGAAGACACACAACCATGAAGACACAGTCAGGTCACACATTGTAACCACCCAATCACAATCACAATCATAATCAGGTACGAGGGACCTATTCTTAATCCTCACATCTGACATTAGTAGAACTATATATTTTCAGAGTGTGTAATAAGCAATAAGAGTTTAACACCTTATCAGTCTTGCAGCTTCATCACAGTGCTGAACACAAAGATTGACCTTCATATTATAATGGAAGCGTTAGTTCTTCACTAGTCTAATCAAACAATGTGACATGTTCCAGACAGTATCTGAATCCCACTTACTTCCATTACTTTTCTCCGGAGTCTTGACCAACACAACAGGCTCCGCATCAGGGAATGGTTTGAACTCCTCCTGGGGAGACGTGAGGTCACTGTCCAGGTCCATTGGCTGGAAGGGGAACAGTGTGGCAGCTAGCCCCGAGATGAAGTCCGGCATCGTGCACAGCGTCAGGAAGTCGGCCTGGTTGTGGTACAGGAACAACAGGAACTGCATCAGCGTCACGGGGAAGTCCTGCAGCCACGAGTTGTTGGCGCTGGTGTTGTTCTCTTCTCCAGGCTGGGGACAAGACGTGAAGAGCTCATGTTAATCATACCTCATGCTAATGTTTTGTAATGATCAATTTGGAAAAGCAACTGCAGTCAAGAAAGGAGCTAAACTCTGTCAAGAAAATACTGCTCCTGACACAAAAGGTCTGAAATATTTATTATCATCCAAAACTGGCTCCCACAGGAGATATCGCTTGGATGAGATCAAGCGATATCTACACTGTAGATATCGCTGCAATGAAATTATATCACAATGCTTTGGAGACCATTGTGACGTCACTGGTTACAATGACGTCACAATCAAATGACATCACTAATGGCACTGCTATTGAAGCTGTTAGCAGTACTTTTTACACTGAAGACACTGCTAATTACTGTCTGCAAACTGAAAAACTTGGAAGAATGATGTTGGATGATAAATATAATCTCACCCTCGTGTCCTCGGCAAACCTCAGACTTTTTCCACTTTTATCAACTCGTGTTGATATATTTGATATCAAAAGACACTAGGGTGAGATTTCTAAATCTGCACTCAGCTATGTGACAGATGACATCAGATACTGACCGTCAAGTTGAGCATGGCTCTGATCATGGACAGGATGACAAAGGCAGCATCAGGCACAAGGTCCACCTTCTCCCTGGCCAACAGAGCTACAGGCTTGCTGGCTGGCACCCCGAATATCACAGTCCACACAGCATCCAGGTTCAGCTGCAAATAACATTAGTTCTATGATGGACTACTCTGACATAGTAACAGTAGTTCCCTCAAACTGGTAGACAAACAGCCTACAATACAAGACACTAGCTTAGCTCAGTCACACCATTAGTTCTATGATGGACTACTCTGACATGTATATTCATGTCACTGGAACACGGGACTAAAACATTAGTTCCCTCAAACAGGTAGACAAACACACATATAATACAAGACACTAGCTTAGCTCAGTCACAACTTTAGTTCTTATGTTGGACTACTCTATCATATATTCAGTGAAGATCTGGGGTAGAAAAGGTCTTCAGCAACCCATGCTTGCCGTAAACAGGTGACTATGCTTGTTGTAAAAGGCGACTAACGGGATCGGGTGGTCAGGCTCGCTGACTTGGTTTATACATGTCATCGGTCCCAATTGCATGAATCGATGCTCATGGTATTAATACCTGGATTGTCTGGTCCAGACTCGATTATTTACAGACCGCCGTCATATAGCTGGAATATTGCTGAGTGCGGGGTTAAACAACAAACCAACCAACCAACTATGAAATATTCATAAAATACAATTCAGATTGATCATTGTCACCAACTTTTCAATGACTGTCAACGACCTACATGACAATAGTGTCTGCAAACCTCAATTTAATTCTTGTATCTAAATTATATTAAGAAAGATAAATAGATCATTTCTGATATTAATATGAAAATATATGGAATAGTTACATAAAATATTCAGAAGTTAATTTTACATTTTCACAATAATCTTTAAAACTACAGCTACTGACACCAATACACAGGACAACACGTCTGTTGTTGCTATGTGGTCACAAGAAACTATCTCCAATCTGCACCATTACAAATAACAAAGGGGCTTGTCTGAACATCACACACAAAAAATATAAATATAAAAATTATTCAAATACTTCTATTTAAGTTGTGGTAAATAAAAAAGGTATTTCTATCATTTCAATAAAATCATGTGAACATATCAAACTCGTGGCATACAGTGCACAAAATCTAAACTGCAAAAAAAAAAATACTTTCACCAATCAATGAAAGAAATTCTACTCTCTAAACATACAAACCACTATATGCAGAGATGGCAAAAAATAGCCCAATAAGTCACAACTCAAGGCCATGTGACCAATTTGGACGGAATTCCTTAGAAATACTGCCATCACTGCACATCTACCAGTGTGTCAACCAAACACAATGAGTCTAGTGTGACGACACGGAGAAGTTAATTAGAGAAATATACCCTCCCATGTGACCTGGCTTGGGCGTCTACCTGAACGTCAGCTGGCAAGTCCTTCATGTGCTGGCCCAGCATCAGTGCCATGAGCAGGAAGTAGAGTGCCGACACGTCCGTGTGCCGCGGCAACAACCACTGCAGGGCCAGAAATCCTGGCACATGACACACCTCAGAGTTCACTTCCCGTTCATGGCCTTTAGACGCAGTTCCTAGATTGAAACCTAAACAAAAAATGGTTATTAGGCCACAAAGAAATAACTATTCGATTTTCATCAATTAGCCTAAATAGTAGTCAATACAATATCATAATAACTTGAAGACACAGGTAAGGATACTTCTCTATATATACTTAACTTGGAGAATAATTTCTCATAAGTCTTAAACATTTCCAGCCAACAACATACCCAACATGGTGGCCATCTGGTTCTTGATCACATGCTCTGTGTCGCCCAGCCAGCCTCCACCGAAGCTGCCCTCGCGGAAGCGGTTGATGTTGTTTGGGTTGCGGAACATGGTGAGGAGTAGTCGCAGAGCCAGTACTACGGTGGACTGGTGAAGGTGAGGCTTCAGGAACAGCAGCAACCAATCAAAACCCAGCACCTTCTGAATCTCCTCACACGTACTGGTAACAACAATGGAGAAAGGGGATAACAAAAAGTCTGAATACATTAATTTTATTTGGTTTTCTTCGTTTGTTTGTTGTTTAACGCCGTTGAATATTCCAGCTATAGGACGGCAGTCTGTAAGTAACCGAGCCTGGACCAGACAATCCAGTGATTGATATCATGAGCATCGATCCACGCAATTGGGATACGATGACATGAATCAACCAAGTCAGCGAGCATGACCACCCGATCCTGTTAGTCGCCTCTTATGACAAGCATAGTCGCCTTTTACGGCAAGCAGGGGTTTCTGAAGACCTAAAGAATACATTAATGAAATGGGCCTTCACAGTCAGAACATTCGACTATGAAGCATACCTCCATCTGGCTTCAGATGCTGCTAATCAGAAGTCCTGCACATTGAAATATGCATCATTTTTCTCTTGTAAGGTGAGCAGTGAATACTAGTACTAACATTTGATACAAAATATTTGTATTTGGCCATTTCAAGTTCAAAAGAATCCTTGTTTGTGTTTGTTTGCTTTTCAATGCCACACTCAGCAATATTCCAGCTATATGAAAATAGCCTGCAAATAATCAACTCTGGACCAGACAATCCTGTGATTGATATAATGAGCAACAATAACTAAATCGTGGTACAATGACATGCAACCAACCAAAGCACAGAGTCTGATAACCTCTGATGACCAGACAGGTTGCTGGGTGCCAACTCTAACAAGGAATCCCGACAGGGATAACCTCAGTACATCATGTTACTTTAAGAGACTCACGATTGGTCCACTTTGTTGGCTCCTCGTGGAATGATGAGCTTCAGGACCACCTCCAGGAGGATGTTCCTCAGCTTGATGGTGTGGATCTGGTTGACCTTGCTACTCTCAGCTGGAGACAAGGAATGACAGTGTTATAAAGAAGAAACTTACACTACTTGCTGCCTAAGTGCCATGAATGAGTGAGTGAGGGAGTGAGTTAGATTTAACGCCACTTTTAACAGTATTCCAGTTATTTGGTGCGTGTCAGCTTAATGTGGGAGGAAAGCTCGAAGTGATGCAGGTCTTAGACGTTTACCACTTCGGTGAAACCCACGAACATTGGTATTGTGCTGACAAACCAAGACACATAATCAGGGCGAACAGGGATTCAAACCCATAATCATGGGTTGGTGCCATGCCCAAGGGACGCAACTCTGCTCAGCAAACTACAGCACCTTAGGCCATTGGGCCACCTATCTCCTTTTGAGAAAAGGAATTGTAGCATGATGAGTAAAAGCTTTAATCACTGCTCCCTGACAACCCTGTTACAGTATTATCTACAATGATGACTAGCATGTGACTTGATGCTGTAACTTTGTACTGCATCCTGACCCCTGCTACCGCTTCTGTCTGACATGCAGTACCTGTAACTTCCTGCTGTGTGGCTGAAGGGGACACGTCCTCATCACTGTTGGACACTCCAGTACCGTTCACCTGAAGACTGATCAGCTTCTCATTCACACTAGCTGATGGAATGGTCGATACAACAAACTGACCAAATCTGCAACACATAATGTTCATTAATACTGACAGCATTAAGATAAAATGCGTTTGTTGAGAGCTAAAATTATTCCGTAGTTTGAAAAGATGAAATTGTTTAGTCAGGATTCAAAAACTATTCCAAAAATTAAATTTTCTTATCATGCAACCTTTCTTTCCATCCTTATGTGGAAAAGGGCTTAAACAAAGTTTCCAGCTTCTGCTTAGTGTTATAAAAGACAGAAACTCGTGAATGGGTGAAAACATCATAAGAGGTGACGTGAGCCCTTAATGCTTGTTGGACATAACATCATGAAATCGGGTATAACATGTGTCATGTGTTTTCACGTAGGACATCATTACACGAACAACCGTGCAGCTTTGAATAGGGATATATTCAGCCACGACTTATATCCAATCCGGAAGTGGTCTCCAGGCAATCAGTTGTACAGGAGAGACCACACTGCTATCTCCTACAGACATTACGGTGAGCCAGCTCGGGATCTCTTTGAGGCTTCGTCAAAGCTATCAATCATGCCCGCAGGATTGAAAAATGCTAAGAAGAGAAGATGAACGATCGACAACATCCACAAGAGGTTCTTCAAACCAATACTAAGACATCACGCGCACAAATGTGAGGTGAGGTGAAATGGGGTTTAACGTCGCGTCCAAGATTATTGCACTTATATAGCGACGTGCATGTACGTGTGCGCGCACAAATGGACGAGCCTTGTGGAGACTTCGATGTTGAAGACTGGAGTCTCTACAGATAAGTCACTTCACCCTCCACTGGGTACTTAGTCTGGGAACCCGAATAACAATAACCATATTATGTACAGGATACAGAGTACATTCCATTGGTGATGGTTGGTCTATGACATTGTGGATCCGGGACTTGGTGCAGACCATTTGGTTGATATACCAGAGAACTGATAGATTGTCCGACTGGATCATGATTTGTGATGCACTCAGGATCTCTGCCCAGTGGTATTCAGGCAGAATGACTGCCTTGAGTTCCAGGTTGCAGATGCAGAGTCTCTTTTCATCAACAGACCAGGGCTCTGCCATCTGTAGATCGTGGAGGTGAGCACCCATGCCCACGGTCGAGGCATTGACAAAAAGGTGTTGGGTCGTGTTGAACAGCCACAAAGAGACCCTGGCGCAGACATTCGACTTCACTACTCACCAATGGAGATGCTGATGTAGTGTTACTGGGAGGTTTATCAGAACCTAGCAGTTTAGTCCTGGAGGAAGTCGTGTAAGGTCACAACGCACATGATTACAGCGGGTGTTTGGGTGGTGACCAGGGTGATGCTGGGATGTGTTTAGGCGAAATGTTTTAAGAAGCTGGAAACTTTGTTTCAGCAAGTTTCCACATAAGGATCAGAAGAAGAAGAAAGAAATGCATAGTATGAATAGCAGAAGTTTACAAATTGTATTCGTTGAGAAAGAAAATTATTACCTAGTTTGAAATGTAGACATTGTTTATTTAGGATTCAAATTATGTTCTGTTCGCAATAAAAAAAAATTAAATTTGATTTGCATAAGTTTGATGATACAGTTATGCTTACATGGTATTAAGAACACCCATACAAAAACATTATGATGAAGGAAAATCATTTCTTTCGCCACCCATGCCCCACCCCTTTAAGTCACAGCCTCTAGAGTCAAGAGTAGTGTTGACTGTCTAACCTGAGTAGGGCAGGGATGTCTGGTGGCCCCTGCAGGAGCTCATGGAGGACGGACGACACAGTCTGGATGGTCAGCTGGGAAAGGCGGACGTCATGCATGACATGCAGCAGTCGCTCAACCAGACCGATCTGACGCATCATGCCATGGTTCACCTTCTGATCACTGCAACACAAACACACAATATATCTACACAAACACTCAATTCATCGACATGAACACTCAATACATCGACACAATATATCAACACGAACACTCAATACATCGACATGAACACTCAATAATTCGACACAAACACTCAATATCTCAATACAAACACTCAATATATCAACATAAACACTCAATACATCCACATGAACACACAATATATCAACACGAACACTCAACACATCAACATGAACACTCAATACTTCGACACAAACACACAATATCTCAATACAAACACACAATATATCAACACAAACACTCAATACATCGACATGAACACAATATATCAACACAAACACTCAATACATCAACATGAACACTCAATACATTGACACAATATATCAACACGAACACTCAATACATCGACATGAACACTCAATACATCGACATGAACACTCAATACTTCGACACAAACACTCAATATCTCAATACAAACACTCAATATCTCAATACAAACACTCAATATATCAACACAAACACTCAATACATCCACATGAACACACAATATATCAACACGAACACTCAATACATCAACATGAACACTCAATACTTCAACACAAACACACAATATCTCAATACAAACACAATATATCAACACAAACACTCAATACATTGACATGAACACACAATATATCAAAACAAACACTCAATACATCGACACGAACACTCAATACATCAACATGCCAACACTCAATACATCGACACAAACACTTAATATATCAACAAGAACACTCAATACATCGACAAGAACACTCAATACATCAACACGAACACAATACATCAACACAAACACTCAACACATCAACATGAACACTCAATACATCAACATGAACACTCAATACATCCACATGTACACACAATATATCAACATGAACACTCAATATATCTATACAAACACTCAATACATCAACACAAACACTCAATACTTCGACACAAACCCTCAATACATCAACACTCAATACATCGACACAAACACTTCATATATCATAACACAAACACTCAATACATCGCCATGAACACTCAATACATCAACATGAACACTCAATACATCAACATGAACACACAATATATCAACACAAACACTCAATATATCTATACGAACACTCAATACATCAACACAAATACTCAATACATCGACATGTACACACAATATATCAACATGAACACTCAATATATCAGACCGCCTCCGTGGTCTAGTGGTAGAGCGTCCGCCCGGAGAGCGGAAGGTCTGGGGTTCGATCCCCAGCCGCGTCATACCAAAAGACGATAAAAGATGGTACTTGTTGTTACCCTGTCTGGCGCTCGGCATTAAGGCGCTAAAACAAGGACTGGTCGGCTCGGAGTCAGTATACTGTGTCTGAGTGGGATATTCATGTTAAACTGCGGCATGGTATCTCAGTGAGCTAGCACTATAAATCGGCATCAGTCCGGACTAGTACAAGCAGCCACACAAACACACACACGTACATGCACGTCGGTATATAAGTGCAATAATCTTGGACGCGACGTTTAACCCCATTTCACTTCACCTCAATATATCAAAACAAACACTAAATTACATCAACACAAACACTAAATACTTCGACACAAACACTCAATACATCAACACGAACACTCAATACATCAACATGTACACACAATATATCAACATGAACACACAATATATCAACACAAACACTCAATACATCTAAAAAAACACTCAATACATCAACACAAACACTCAATACATCGACACGCACACTCAATACATCGACACAAACACTTAATATATCATAACACTCAATAACAAACACTCAATATATCAACATGAACACTCAATACATCGACACAAACACTCAATACATCGACACAAATACTCAATACATCGACATGAACACTCAATACATCAACACAAACACTCAATATATCGACACGAGAACTGACAAAGTCATAGTTTCTATCTTCGACAGACTTTTTAAAAAATTTATGGTTTACGTCAAAGGATGCCATTTTGCATTTAAGTGTTTATGCATGAATCCAGACCGCATTGATAACTTGACATTGGAGCGTTCATTTTGGAATTTTGACATGAAAATGTTTGTGTTGATATATAGAGTGTTTTTGTTGATATGTTGAGTGTTTGTGTTGATATATTGATTTTATTCACCAGATGAAGGAGTAAGTAAAAACGTTGTGTTCCTCATAATAAAGAAGTTGATATCAATAATATCTCTTCCTTTTGTGTAACACTTCTAAATGCCTTTCAAAAACTTTATATGACTTTGTCTTACCTAGATTCTGTTAACAGCTCAAAGAAGTGCTCAAAGAGAGATCTCTGTAGATCCCCTGGAGCTTCGTGCCACACCTGCAACACAGACACAGGATTTCACATGACGCAGGAATCCTAAGTACATTCACATTACTCATACTTTCTCAATAAGCTTTATTTGACACAATATATTCATATAACTTGGTGCTGTTTTTTTACAATAACATTGATGGATTTGTAAATAAATACATCTCTTAGTTAGCTCGTGTCTACCTGATACCAATGATATGACCACTTTTCACATTGGATTTAGCCGAAATAACTAAATTAGTACAAAACAATTTGTCAGAAAAAAGTCATTTTTTAGGTATGATGACAGAAAAATAATGCTGTATGCAGAGTATGAGAACTAAAACTATCTCAGTTTAGTTTTACATCTTTTATTTCCACTCTACCAAAATCTAATTCAGTTTCAACCATACTAAGGCTAAAAACAATAATAGTCTTGGTTCTCAGGCGTCACCCGCATCATCACAAAGTCTGCTGCACATTTTGTTTTTATTTCCATTTTCAAAAAAATATAAAAATCCTAATACTTAAACACAATGCACAAAAAAATGAAAATGGAAACAAAAACGACACGTGCAATGAACTTTATGATGATGTGGGCAGTGCCTGAGAACCAAGACTGTTATTTTCTTTATCCTAAGATATTTCTGCAGTTGTTCTCACATAGTATTTACTGACCTCGAGATCGCAGAGCAAGTCTTCAAACGACGTCTGGTTGGGTATGGCGGAGCTCTCTCTTCCACTGTCAACAGTACCCACCAATGAGAAGGTGAGATGTAGGATGTGGCTGTTGAGGAGGTGACGCTTCTTCTTGTACAGCATGGCCAGCATCTACAGTGCAAGTACGGTATGCAGGCTGATCATTCCAGACGACATACATGCTTATTACAAACAGGACAGAATTTTATATCGGCTTCTCTTTGAAATATGTCATCACATCAATCCATATATTTCACCAGTGTTTCAAATGCTTTTGTCAGCCACACACTGAGTATTTCAAAATACAGTGAAACCCTGTACTTCCAAAACCCTGAAAAATACTCCAGATTACCAGTAACAAATTTCTAAATGAATGAGGAGCAGGGTAGCCTAGTGGTTAAAGTGTTCCCTCGTCACACCGAAGACCCAAGTTCGATTCCCGACATAGGCACAATGTGAGAAGACCATTTCTGGTGTCCCCAGCCGTGATATGCTGGAATATTGCTAAAAGCGGCGTAAAACCAAACTCACTCGCTCATTTAATGAATTGTCGGTACATGTCTTTTAGTATATATACTACTCAAAACAAATTAAAGAACACTCAATTTTTTCACATGACTATAATGGCTTGAGAAGTCCTACCTATTTCATCATTTCTCTATGTAACAGCTCATAACTAACTGCTCAATATAAAGTCCTATACCACAGATCGAAAATACAAGAAACTCTCAGCCTGTTCAAATTTCTGTTAATATCTCATAGTTTAAACATTTCTAGAATCCTCTCATTGCTTCAGTCATAGTCTTCATATCCAGGAAGATATGTCCTACACTTCTTGCCTGACACTGTTGTGTACCATGAAGCACGGTACGGCTGGGTGTCCACATCGCTTGCCTTATCCAACTTACTCCTCAAAGTGTTTCCCTTGAATACAAACAGAAACGCTGTCACTACCTGATAGCCTCGGATCCTGTCCATGTCCCACATGGCCGACTTGTTGCTCCGGACCACGCATACCAGCGCCTTCACCGCAGCATACAGGCCCTCAACATCAGTTGCCATGGCGATCAGGCCCAGCAGGGCTGAGGTGCCTCCAACATTGTCCAACATTTTGGCAACAGGACGAGGACAGAACGTGCGGACACCTACAAAATTGAAGTGCCTTCATCAAAATCACCATCTTTGAGAGTTAAATACACTGTGTAGAACTAGTGAGCTAGTGAGTGAATCATTTACCCTAAGGGGCCAACCATTTCATAACAATGAGGGGTGCTTTTCTCAACAAATAATTTGTACCTGAAAAAACAGCAAACAAAATAGTTTTCCCTCAGGGTGGGCTCCCCTGAACAGAGACAAAACATTATCTCTTGAACTGCTGAAGCAATCACCAAAATATATTCTGTGATACAAAAAAAATATTAAATGGTCAGTCCCTTAGTAACTATCAGACGTTAACGCCTGACCATCCAATCCATCACGTCTCCTCTTACAACCAGCATAGGTTGCTGGGGACCAATCTATACCCAGAATCCCCGCAAGGTTACTTCAATAAGGTTAATGACATTACTGGATAACCGACACTGATATCAGTGGGTTGTGCCTTCCAGCAAAGCCTGGAACCCATATGTGTTTACATATCCTACCAAGATAGCCCATGAGGATGGCCCCTAAACTGCGAGCTGGTCCCGCCAGGTGTCCAGATGCATTGTGGAGGATCCTGATCGGTGTTGCGTTTTCATGGGCTGACATAGCAAGCTGGAATAAAAAAACACTTCTTAAGTATCTCATAGACTATGTAATGTACAATCAGACTCTGTTAATCCAGACAGTGCAGTTCCTAGAGAAATTGTCCGTATTAACACATTTAAAGAATTGTGGGTAATGAGTAATGTCCCTTTGTATCTAAATATTCTCAGCAGCAATTGTCCAATGTCAGGGTTTCCAGACTAGCAAGGTCCAGACTTGCAAGGTCATTCAGTGCCTGTTTAAGTAGTACTGAACGTACATGTTATGAACTGTTATTATCTGGTACGGGAGACTATAAATGTCATGTAGCTAGCAGGAAACTGTAAAAGTCACGTACCTAATGGGAACCTGTAAAACCCATCTTCCCGAGGCAAGAGTGTTAACTGACTATAAAAGTATAGTTTCTACCCTTGCCGAACTAGGCTGGTATTATGGAGTTAAATTTTGGCTGGACTAACGAGTCTATGCATATTCCAATCAAAATCGCGCACAGAAATCGAAATCCGGTTCATAAATTGTCGTGCAGATTTCGGTCGATTGCAGGATTTGCAAAGCATGTGCACCGCCAACTCGTTGGCAGCAGATATTTTCCAAATCTTATCATGATTATAATCAAGGTGCTCACGTGATTTGATGCATTTCACGATGTAAGACCCGTTTTATCACAATATAGATCTTGATTATTGATCCTGACTGGGCGCCACCATTTTGTGTGAAGCAAATGCAAGTGCTACGAGAGGTGGATCTGATTGGTCCATAGGAGAGGCTTAGAAGGGACATAACTGGTAATAGCCTCTGGTGGCGCTATGATCGAGCCCAGTATTCCTGCCAAGTTCGCCAAGGGTGGAAACTGTACTTTTATAGTCAGCTAACTCTCTTGCTTCGGGAAGATGGTAAAACCTAGCAAACAATGTAAAGAAACGGATTGCTGCATACCTGTTTGGCAATGGACTTGCTGTCTACTTTGTTGTAGACTTTCCTGATCTTCGCGATGGTCATTTGTGACATAGCATGAGCGTGAACTTCAAACATCACCTTCTCTTCAGCTATGAATGGTCCAGAAACTTCTCCATCTTCTGAAACAGTAAGAATACACTTCCCTGAACACAGTTCCTAATATTGACAGAAACATGGTGAGCATGGTCTTCCGTCGCTTTTAGCAATATTCCAGCAATATCACGGCAGGGGACACCAGAAATGGGCTTCAAACATTGTACCCATGTCGGGAATCGAGCCTGGGTCTTCGATGTGACGAGCAAACGCTTTAACCACTAGGCTACCTGACCACCCCTCCACCCATTGAGAAGCCCTCCACATACAT
Source organism: Haliotis cracherodii (assembly GCF_022045235.1). Taxonomy (NCBI): domain Eukaryota; kingdom Metazoa; phylum Mollusca; class Gastropoda; order Lepetellida; family Haliotidae; genus Haliotis; species Haliotis cracherodii. The sequence continues at coordinate 15,920,520 of NW_027266275.1, forward strand.
ATATTCAGATTATTCCACATTCACTTATATGTAAAGTTTGTACAAAACTTTGAAAAGCCATGTTAAAGAAGAAGGCACATGCTGACAATGAAGATGAAGTCAACAACTGGAAAAGCCTTTTAGGGTAAATTGCATTATTTGTAAATCAAAGTAGTGTATGACCACTTCCCCCAAAACTGTTTTGCTTGTCATTCTCAAATCAACCAATAACAAACTTTTGAATACTGTGACTAGCATACCAAGAACAGGAGCCTGAAAGCTGCCAATGTATGTTGGACCGAGGTTGTAGATGTTCTGAATGGTAGACGACGACACAATGTCCTCAAGGAGGTGGCATGGTCCCTGTCTGAAGGTCAGGCGGGAGTTCCGTCTCAGCTGTGGGGGAGTTCCGATGTAGGCGAACACGGAAGTGAAGGCTGTTGGGCTGGCAGTTCCCCCTCCGCCCAGGTTGGGGGAGATGTAATGAAGCTGTAGGAAATCAGACATTACAGCATGAACTGTTTGGAGCATAACCGAGGAACACATCAACGGAAGACTGCTGGAATGTTTTGTCTCTTCTGCATGCTCTAACTGTAGTGCAACGGGAGACTTTTAATGACGGTTAATGACTGTTAATGAATGTTAATGAATGTTAAAGACACTAAATCTCCAATATGTAGCAATGCAGCCAAGAATCACAGACTCAAAGGTGACGTGAGATGGGGTTTTATGTCGCGTCCAAGATTATCGCACTTATTCAGCGATGTGCATGCACATGTGAGTGGCTGCTTGTTCTAATTCAGACTAACACCTATTTTATAGTGCTGGCCCACTGAGATACCATGATATAGTTTAACATGAATACTCTACTCAGACACAGCATACTGACTCCAACCGACCGGTTCTTGTTTTAGCCCCTTAAGGCCGAGTGCCAGGCAGGGCAACAAAAAGGACCATCTTTTAACGTCTTTTGGTATGACGCGGCCAGGGATCGAACCACATACTTTCTGCTCTCAAGGCGGACACCCTTCCACTAGACCACGCACAGACTCAAAGTCAAATCATCAAAGATATTATGCATAATCAAAAAGTGTATTAATTCCAGTATGTTCCAATTACAACATCAATGTAAGAAAGTCTAATGGTCCCAAGCAGTGTTCCTGACCCACCTTCTGAGTCTGTACATGTTCTCCATCCACAAAGAGGCTGACGCTGCTGTTCTTCATGATGCCAGCTCGGTGGAAGATCAACACCAGGTGGTGCCACTGTCCTTCCTGTGTGAGCTCGGGGCACCAGAACCTCACAGTGTTGTCATTCAGGGTAGGCTCCTGTTCCTGCTCACACCCACTCACTGAAACCACAACAACACTGTCGTCACCCCAGCAGCCAGTCATGAATAGTCAGTGGCTCTCAGGAAAAAAAGGGCAGACTTTTTGTTCTTGGTTTACAAAAATATGAGTGAAAACTCCTAGTCAGTAGATGAGTACAGACTTGATTTTCTTGTTTGTTCTAATCAAGTTGACAGAATGTAATGCCATATGAGTGGAGTAGGAGACGTGGGTCTGCACCCATGGGGTGACAAGCAATAGAGTGCTGAGGACCTACTCTACCCAGGTCCCATGGGGTGAATAGAGGGCTGGGGACCTTTTCTAACCCAGAGTGCTGGGTACCTATTCTAACCCTGGTCCCCATGGAGTGACAAGCAATAGAGTGTGGGGGACCTATTCTAACCCATGTCCCCATGGAGTGACAAGCAATAGTGCAGGTGACCTATTCTATCCCAGGTCCCCATGGAGTGACAAGCAATAGTACTGGGGACCTATTCTAACCCAGGTCCCCATGGAGTGACAAGCAATAGTGTCCTTGGGACCTATTCTAACCCAGATTGCTTGGGACCTATTCTAACCCATGTCCCCATGGAGTGACAAGCAACAGTGCTGGGGACCTATTCTAACCAAGGTCCCTGTGGAGTAACAAGCAAAAGTGCTGGGGACCTTTTCTATACAAGGTCCCCATGGAGTGACAAGCAATAGTGTCCTGGGGACCTATTCTAACCCAGATTGCTTGGGACCTATTCTAACCCATGTCCCCATTGCGTGACAAGCAACAGTGCTGGGGACCTATTCTAACCAAGGTCCCTGTGGAGTAACAAGCAAAAGTGCTGGGGACCTTTTCTATACAAGGTCCCCATGGAGTGACAAGCAATAGTGTCCTGGGGACCTATTCTAACCCAGATTGCTGGGGACCTATTCTAACCCAGAGTGCTGGGGACCTATTCTAACCAGAAGTGACAAGCAATAGAGTGTTAGGACCTGTTCAGGGCCAATTTGGGGTTTAAAAGTAAAGATGCAAAAACAAACCAGAGTTAGGCATGTAAGTTTCCTGTGTGGCCACAATAAGAGCTCTGTCCCGGGATGCTAGCGTGACGCTCAGGCAAATGAGATTCTCGTCCCGCCCCTGCAGGTTGCGGACTACGGTGAGGAGGCGCACAGGGTGGGCGTCCTGGGCCACGGTGCTGAACTTGTCCACACAGAACCACGTGGAGTAGGTCAGGCCGGACTGGGGAGGGAACACCCGCTCACCTGGACACATAGATTAGACACGATCATAGCGACGACATCATTTCCATACAAGTCAGCACATCAAAACTATGAAGAGAAGATTTTGGAGAAGGCATGTCTGTTTCTTATTCATCGAAAAGAGATGCACTTCTAAAAGGCATCAATAACTGAAATTAAGTCACTGATAAACATACACAAGTTATTTTCCTGATGTCTTTTAACATATTGCTTGTTATAAAATTATTCCTGAAACTAATTAATGCGATCATTTAACTAGAAAGTATTTAAATTTACACATTTCCTTAAATAATTTGAAATTCAAACATTTATCAAAGAGTAAATCACTGAATGAAAGAAGAGTGATCAATTAGTACTGAAGAAATACATGCACCATAATAGACACTGACAAGCGAACATGTCAGCATTTACTCTTAACTGCCAGAATGGTTAACAGTGAATGAACAAGTTGGAATAACGATTTTGAGTATTATCCCCTATCACAGCATGTCAGCCTAATGTGGGAGGAATGCCCCAAGTGATGCAGATTTTAGATGTTTACCACACTTTGATTTGTTGTCGACAGCGATCTGTACATAATCAAGTCTGGACCAGACAATCTAGTGATTGACATCATAAGCATCAACGATGACATGCATCAACCAAGTAAGCAAGCCTGATCACCCCATCCCATTAGTAGCCTCTTACGACAAGCATGGGTGCTGAAGACAATTCTAACCCAGATTGTTTTCTAATTCGGTGGGGCCTAAGAGTACAGGCTAAAAATATAACGTTGACAGACCAAGGATCATAATCAAGACATGTCTAGGATCTGAACCCAAGACCAGCAGATCCTGGTGAGACTGTGGGACCCAACTGTGCACAGAGCAATGCAGCAACTTGGACAGAGGATACAGTATCAGCACAATACAAACTGCCTATCAAAGGAGTTGTCACATGTGCATGATTGTTTAATTACCTGTGCCCACTCCGCCAATGACAACGGGCTCCGAGGTGCCGACCACTCCCCCTACAACGGAGGGTGTGGGTGGGCCTTGGGGGGCAATGCTGGGCAGGTACAGGCAGGCAAACCCTTCCGCATTCATGTCAAACTCTACGAAGGCAGGAGTCACCGTTGCCCCATGCATCCTGGCATCTCTGGGTGTTGTCATGGAAACCAGACACTTGACTCGAGTGAGAGGGACAGTCTGACCAGCAGACTTGAGTTTCTTCTCGATCTCCACAGTGGCTTTCTTGTCCTCCATGTTGACGGAGTGGGACACTATCTCAGCATCGTGCCAGGCACATGTGTCCAGCTGGGCCGTGTCTTCAACTGCTCGGCAGCTGAGAGGGGAGCCCAACCTCATGAAGTCTCTGCAGTAGATCACATGTATATCAGTGAGTGAGCTGTGGACAGTTTATCAATTACATCACTGCATATCACTTCAGGGAAAGCCAAAGTGATAGCAGTTCTGGACATTTACCAATCATGAGCATGGCCTATGCTGACAAACAAAGAATCATAATCAGAGAGAATCTAGGATTCTGGTATGACTAAGGCTGCAACTCTGCTAAGAGAACTGCGTACACCCATAAATGTATCAGTGAGAGCCAAAGAACCAAGATGGGTCAAACAAGATAAAAAGGTGTGTTACTTGTTAAAGTTTTGTAACAAAAGATCAAGTAGCTGAAATATGCATCAAAAGATGCATCACAAAACTACTTGCTGTGTCACTTATAAGCTCTCATAAAATGTCAAAAGGAATGCATGTCTACAATTTTATGTCACTGCTTTAATATACAGATTTCCTCTCTGAAAATGTGTCTTTTTCAGTTTTTCTTGTCATCAATGGAACAGTATGAGAGTATGAGGCCAAATTGTCTTGTTCAAATATATTCTGGAACAATCTCCTTTTTAAAAATACACCACTCCTATCACCTCCCCACCGGAGTAGTCAGTTACTGAGGCTGAAAAGAAAAACATTATTCACAGGCAATGACAATACAAAGCGTTAAAATGAAAATGGAACATTTAATGTTGGATATCTCTACTACTGTTGACAGTGCCTTAGAACCAAACTATTTCTAATTCTCAAGCCTAATATATCAAGTATATATCATTACAATCCAACTGCCTAAGAAACCAATCACAACAATAATTTACTATTATTTCTGTACTCAATTATTGTCTTGAATTAACTGTAAACCTGGAAATGCATGTACTCACCGTAGATCTCTGGGTGTGAGTGACTGTGAGGCCAGTCTCTCGAACATGTACTGTAGGTAGGGGTGGAGTGGGTGGGACTCATCAGCGAGGGCCACACTGCCATGGCTCAACAACTCGTGGGGGAAGCGCCCATCACACATCACCTGTTGGTTACGTTCAGTACGAAGCAGGGTCTTCAGGGTGTCACCAACAAACAGCCGCAGGTCAAGGGAAGTCTGTAAAGATGGTGAACATTTGATTTAAAGGACAAGTATACAAAACTACAAGCAAAATCATGCCAATAACGCCTTTAGTGTACACCCTCATTGTAATGACTGTATGAATTCAGCCAGGAATTGATGGTCAGGCTTGATGACTTTGTTGATTGCTTGGCATGTTACCCTGACAGGGTAGGATGGATCCCACAATGTTCCCCGATGGTTATTCTTCCTGACCATCTCTGGGGTCAAGTGGATAGAGCATCTGCCCAGAGAACAGAATGTTGGTGGTTTGAACTCCAGCCATGTCATACCAATAGACGTTAAAAGATGGTACTTGTGGTTACCCTGTCTGGCGCTCGGCATTAAGGGGTGACTGCTTGGCTCGGAGTCAGTATACTGAGTGGGGTACCCATGTTTAACTACAGTATGGATCTCAGTAGGCTAGTGCAATAAAATGCCATTAGTCCAGACAAGCATCTTCACACACATGAATGCATGTCTTAATATTTGTGCAATAATCTTGAATACAATATTAAACCTGATTACCTGAATATCAGATAACAGCTCGATTGCAGGCAGGAGGTGGAACATGGACAGGACGGCACCCGCATGTACGACGATGAGGTCCGAGGGGCTGGTTAGATTGAGGGACATACTTCCCGTGCTCCCTCGCTTCGGTTTCAGAGCAGCCTGGTTTATCTGAGACTCATCGGACACAGAGGATGTGTGTTTCCTCAATGAAGGGGAGTCAGCCTTCACTTGGTTGGGCATTGGTCTGGAGTCATAGTAAAGTCTAGGGTAAGACCAACTTCAGTGCTATTAAAATTTTGTTTTTTGCAACCTCAAAGATTATTCATTCCAATTATTGCATTTTCTCTAATGTTTACGTTTGTATTAAAATCTACATGCAAACAAAACCTCAAATATCTATAAAGATTATTTAACTTACTGCAATAAGTAGATAATGCAAATAATAGTTTGGCAGAAGAATTGGATCAATAGTTCAGTGTTTTGTAAAAAACATTTATTTCCTTAAGTTTAAAAATATAGTCCAAGAACATTAACTATGAAGATGTTGACATCCTATATATGCAAGAAGCAATTCATAAAGCTGATCATGCAACAGAGTTTTTGAGCATGGCATGACTTCTTTTTCACTCAACTCGTTTTAATAATACAAAAAAGATTTGTTTTTCAGAGTAGAACAAGGCAATTACAGCTTTAACTTATTGACTTGAACTATAAATCTTCTGACAAGTTGGAAACTGGCATATCATCCCATCATCCCCCTATCACATCCCCAAACTTAAGGAATTAACATTCTTATCAGACACAAAACTTTTGAACTCCTCTCTTAGGTCATGTCTATAGGCTTTATGTTTTCTATGTCATAATAGCAGAATTAATGTGGTGTCATTTGCCTCAGATTGAAGACTATATTCCTTCTCCAACATACACACATCTCCAGGAATTATACTGGATAACAGAGTGTCGCTACAGTAACTCATGAACTTATGGAGAGGATGATCACTAGGTGTCTCTACCTGTCAAAGGCATCGAGAGCCATGTCATACAGGTATCGGATCATCAGGATCGCTGACAGCAGTATGATTGGTACCGGCTTCTGCAATCTGAAAACATGACAGTACAAGTTATCTACTGCTCAGAAGACATGGCAGTCGAATCACCAACATTTCAACGAAATAACCATGGTAACATGTAATACACTGAACCAAAAAAGTTGAGCAAAACATAAATATTTGAGTATACACTGCAGCGTAATATATGGTTCACCCTCAAACTGTCCTCTTCATGCCGCAGGATTGGCTGAACGATTTGCATGGGCGCAAATTCATCAACAATCATAAATCGATATACTATTGCAGTACTGGTACTACTACAACCCTTCTCACAATGTAGATTTTCCTTGTATCATCAGGGCCTAACTCATCCACCATGGCAATGGTTCAGCAAGGTGTTAGTGATACAAGGAAGGTACCTATGATGACAGTGTCATACAAACCTAAATTGTGTTCATTCTAAATGAACACAACACATACTAAGAAAACACCTACTTGTCATCCTTGGTGTGGCAGAAGAAGTCGTGGAGATGGTCCAGGTTTTCACTAGGTTTCAGATCCTCAGGAGCAGGTTGGATGTCTATGGTGTTTGAGAAGCAGCCTAGCAATCGAATGGCCTCTGTCAGACTGTCATACCTCACCTGCAACACAGAAAAACTCAGGCTAGCAAAGGTTGTATAAATGAAAAGGTGTTGCATTCTATTGTGCTAGACACAACTTTTACTGTGCCATATTCACACTTTACCGCAGAGGCACATAGGGATATCATTTACAGTGTGTATTTAATGCAATAGTCTAAGCATCAGTATGTAACTTTGTTTGTTTGTTGTTTAACGCCGCAATCAGCAATATTCCAGCTATATGACGGCGGTCTGTAAATAATCGAGTATGGACCAGACAATCCAGTGATTGACATCATAAGCATCGATCCCACAATTAGGATCGATGACATGCACCAACCATATCAGTGAGCAATGAGTTGCTGAAGACCAATTCTACCTGGTTTTAATGAGATTGACTTTCTGTCAGGTGATTTAAAGTTTAAAAAAATAGATATCAATGATTAAGTGTGTACATGTTATGGCTAAGAGTTTCAAAACAAATATAATTTCTTATACCTCTGAAGCAAAGAACTTTGCATTGGCTGGTTCGTATCTCATGGCAACAGTAAGAGTGCTGAATACTGTCCGTAGCATGGTAAGTATGTCCTTCCTGGGGACTGAAAAACAAAATGAAAAGTGATGACAACAGTACAATTCAGACGATTTGAGACTTTGGCATGTTAGGACTACTGAAAGTTTGCTCACAGAGGACATACATACCCATATCCCAGGGTGCCCTGGGTGGGTCAGCCAGGCAGCCCTCCATGGACACCAGCACGGACATGACGTACACGAAGCCGCCTACTTTACGGAACACTGTCCGAGTTCGGTGACTCTCTCGCAGTACATTCAACAGAGACTGAAAACAGATGGAAAAACTCTCATGTAACAAGCCCCTGAAAGTATACAATGACCATGACAACAGCATCTTGTTTCCAACGTACAAACTTCATTCAAAGACCTGTCACTTGCCTGGGTTTGGCTAAGGCAGTAAGACAGTTATTATTGATCTTGCTCCCCAAGCATGCGAAGTCTATGAAACATGTCAGATAACCTGCTATAAACAGTAGGGATGAAACAATACATCAGAGCACCGGTGCATCTCTAGTTTTCATGTGACGCTAGATAACGAAATATATTGTCGCAACAAGACAATACACTTCCTAAAATAAATTATTTAGTACTTGTGCCTACAGCTAACTTTTCCTTTGGAACCGGCTTTGAAAAATTTACAGTCAAGAAGTTTTCACATGATTTAACGTAAAGACAATCCAATGTTTGACATCATGAGCATCGATCTATGTAATTGGGATATTAGAGAGGCTGACAACCCGATCCCGCTAGTTGTCTCTGAGACAAACATGGGTTCTTGACAGAATGGATTCTGACATAATGAGATCTCATTATTCCTACCTTGAGAATGTGAGTCTTGAGTTCCAGGTCGGTGACAGGTGCCGTGGGCATGAGACCCAGGAGAGTTCCCATGTCATCGTCGCCACCAGGTGACAGCACCAGCTGCTGTACGATGTTGAGAGCCAACTGTCGACAGCCCAGGTATGGCACCATGTTGTGTGCACAACGAGCTCCTCCACACTCTCGGAACACACCTGGTCACACGCACAACACACTAGTAAGGACAGTTGTTGACAAACACCACACATGATACAGAACTGTACCTACACAAGTCTTCCTATAAGGTACACCAATGAATCATCGTACATTGATTCCTTGATTCCTCTTACTGCAACCAGCATGACTTCAGTACCTGGGTCTCTTTAATGCAAACATATGCCATTTATGCCAGAACAAACTGAAAATATACTACTCAAAAGAAGTTAAGGACCACTCGATTCTTTCATATTGCTATGGATAATCTGTCACGCCATGACATCAGATGGTCTTAAACCTCTTTTGTGCAGTATATTAAGTCTTGGTAAATCATGACAGTTTTTAGAGATAAGTTAAAGAGCCATGTTAGCAAGAATATCTCTTGTCTAAGTCAGTTAATTACTCCAAATTAGTAATGCAAGTAAATGATACATATAAATTAAAATTTTTAAAAACATCTCCATTCTGTGATATCAGTAAACTCTATTCGCAACATGTGGACTCATGTAGGCTTTATATGTCTTGAACAAACCGAAAAAATAACAAAGTTGAACATGGAAAACTATCTGCATAATTAAACCAACTATTAATCCCGTTGAAATAGGAACAGGACAGTAAATGGATTCCAACAAATTGCTAAAGGGGAGTTGTGGTGTTACTGACTGGCATTGCTGGAGTTGCCACACAGCAGCACGGCCAGCGCCTCCATCACGTGGTGCCCCAGCTCCTGCTGCTCCTCCGGGATCTTCCCACCATCCCCGCCCACTGCTGCAACACACACACACACAAATACAGATTTACATTTGTTACACAAACCAGTGTTCAAAGTTGTTAGGGCTCCTAGAGGTCGTCTCTGAATCTACTGCTACAACACACACATACGAGTACTGCTTTAGATTTCTTAGACAAACCAGTGTGCAAAGTTGTCCAGGGCCCCTTGAGGTCTTCTCTGAATCTACTGCTACAACACACACATACGAGTACTGATTTGGATTTCTTTGACAAACCAGTGTTCAAAACTGTCCAGGGCTCCTTGAGGTCTTCTATGGTATTTGAATCTAGGGATCTCCTTCATATTTCACTTTTAACATTTGAGTAATGACAAGGAACTCTTGACTTATTCATAATTTTGAACACTGCAGATCCTGCACATCCAAAGAGCTGCTCATGCGGGATTTCAACCTGGGACCTTTAGAAGTACAAGGCCAACATTTTTTGAAGAAAAGCTACCAGCACATGGCTTTTTATTTCATCATGTTAACTGCAAGTTTAATTTGGCTGTCATGAAACAGCATTTTGTACCATTACAGCTATCACCATGTATCCTACTGCTCGTCAATACATCAATGTTCAGTTACAGTTGCCAGAACATGTTTCAGGCTGTATCTTGTCAGCAATGTTTACAATGATATACTGTATTTTCACTCGGGCATCATGACACCAATTAAGAATTGACTTTCACTTTGTGTGAGTTCATTGGAGTATGAACCTTTATAGAATGAGGGCCAAACTGTATGAATGTCGGAGCTTGCGTCATACAGTTTGGCCCTTATTCTATAAAGGTTCATACTCCAATGAACTCACACGAAGTGAAAGTTAATTCTTATAATTTTTAATATCACTATTTTTTACCTCGATGGATGTAGAACTATACACAATTTTATTTAGGCCAAGTACGTGTGACTTCATGTTTACCCAGGAATGTGCAAGTAGTCTGTCAGTGTTTACGTCATTTCAAGAATATGGTCTCGTGAAAACAGTATGAACATCAAATTGTGTCGTTCATACCCTTATGAAAGTCGATTTTCCAATGGAAAAGCTGGATAACATGTTAACTTCACATTAAAAAATTTAATTACTACATCCCAAAATACAAACATCCTCTTGTCATAATTCAAACTGAACAATGGTTCTAAATAACCCTTTTGGCCACGGAGGCGGTCACTGGATTTAGATGCACCTAACTAAGGATCTGACTGGCAGAGGGCAGCTCACCTGAGTCACTCTGTGGCTCCTTGAGGAGTGCTGCGTATCTGTACAGACAGGTGACCATCACCTCCAGCATGCCCACCTCACGGAACACATCCCTGTAGGTGCTGTGGTAGCGCAGGATCTTCAGCAGAGTCTTCATGCACAGGATGCTGCACTCTATGGAACTGCAACAGTGGTGATGGAAGTCAGTCAGATAACATGCTCTACTCTGGGTGACAATGGCTGAGAGATATTCACGATTCCAGATCAAAATGAAAAAAGATACAGGTTTTGGAAATCAAGATTGTGGCCTCCTTACAATCACTTCGGGTTTTCTTTTTTTCGTAAATCACCATTAAAAGTTCACTTTCGAAATATGTAATTGGAGGTGACTGAGGTAGTTGATTCAGTTAAATGTTTGTTGTTTAATGCCACACTCAGCAATAATCCAGCTACACAATGAGAACCTGTAAAGAACCATACAATACAGTGATTGATATTGTGAGCAACGATCCATTCCGTCAACATACAATGACACCCAATCAACTAAGTCACTATGCAGAGTTACATCCCTTACACATGCCAGATTTGACTTGCATCACTACAGGTGTTCCTCCCACATTCAACACACATGCCATGAGTGAGTGAGTGAGTGAGTGAGTGAGTGAGTGAGTGAGTGAGTGAGTGAGTGAGTGAGTGAGTGAGTGAGTGAGTGAGTGAGTGAGTGAGTGAGTGAGTGAGTGAGAGAGAGAGAGAGAGAGAGATTTTACGCCCTTTAAGCAATATTCCAGCAATATCAAGGCGGGGGACACCAGAAATGGGCTTCACACATTGTACCCATGTTGGGAATCGAACTTGGGTCTTCGGCATGACGAGCAAACGCTTTAACCACTAGGCTATCCGACCGCCCCACATGCCATGAGGAAGTGTGATAAGGCCAAGTGCTCTAGAAGTACTTACTGTTGTGATTTGATGAGTATGCTGAGGCTGATGAGTTCCTTGCAGGGAACAAAGTTCAGATTAAACACAATGAACTCCATCAGCTCAAAGAATTTGTTCTGAAACAGACAAAAGTTGCAAATGTAAAAAGACACAGTCACAGATTCTTATTAAGTATTCTCCAATTTCAACAATGTCACTTGTCTTTTAAGAAAACAAATATTCACATGCCTGTATATCGTTGGGTTTAAGATAGATTTTCTCTGCAAACTGAGAGAGTGTGTGCTGTGGTTCAAGGATGAAGTAGTTGGCGTTGTCCTGGTGATAGATGCTGCTGATGACGTCGAGGATGGTGCTGCACAGCTGACTCGTCTGGGCCTGGAATCAACAAGAGCACATGATCCATACTATCGAGTCATTAGTAAAATATCCAACTGGTAAATGTCATTCAAAGAACTCGTGTCTCATTCAGGCAGGAGCCAAGATAGACGAGGGTTTATTTAAGGAATGCTCCTACCCTACATCTCTGTCAACAAACAGCAGAGCTGGCTCACAGCCTTTACTGTTGACAACCAGGTCTGGAGTGAGTGAGTGAGTGAGTTGGGTTTAACGCCGCTTTTAACAGTATTCCAGTTATATCACAGTGTGTCAGCTTAATGTGGGAGGAAAGCCCGAAGTGATGCAGGTCTCAGACATTTACCGCTTCGGTGAAACCCACGAGCACGGGTATGGTGCTGACAAACCTAGAAACATAATCGGGGCGAACAGGCATTCGAACCCACAACCGTAGGTTTCTAGCGTGCCCAAGGGATGCAACTCTGCACAGCAAACTGCAGTGCCTTAGACAACTGGGCCACCCGTGCCCCCACCAGGTCTGGAGGACACAAAATTTGAAGAATACCCAGTATTGAGTTCAAAGTCCTCACATAAGCTGAATCCAGTGTGAATGTCACATTTGAGTTTTGCACGAGACATCGACCTTGCTCACCTTGAGGAATACTGACTGTAATACTTGGAAAGCATGTAGGTTGCGGACACTGACACCTGAAACACAAACTTCCTCTTAGAAAACCTGGCACCATCAAGCTGATCATGTGTTCTTGTAACACATTGTCATCATCTTACAGACACAGCACGACTTCCACACTACACGTATCAGGCAAAGAAAGCTACATCTACGCAATACACAATATCTACTTCAACCACAACATCCACAATATCTACTACATCCGCAACATCTACTACATCCATAATATCTACATCATATCCTACTACCCATGCACCTCAGTCTGTTCTCCAGGTCAAGTTATTTGTTAAAGTAGGTCCAATACACACTGTTACTTTTCATTGTTCCTTACTATCATTTTGGGAAGAATTTTGTTTGTTGTTTAACGCCGCACTCAGCAAAATTCCAGCTACATGACAGCGGTCTGTAAATAATCAAGTCTGGACCAGACAATCCATGACTCACATCATGAGTATCAATCCACGAAATTGGGATACAAAGACATGCATCAACCAAGTCAGCGAGCCTGACCACCCGATCATGTTAATCACCTCTTACGACAAGCATAGTCGCCTTTTACAGCAAGCATGGGTTGCTGAAGATCTATTCTACCCCGGATCTTCACAGGTTTTTTCGAGAGGAAGACACTGTATGCTCTTGCTTCTAAACGATTGCTACTTGGATATGCAGCTAAATGGACAAGCAACAGACCATAACAAGTAAATGCACAGAAAGACTGATTTACCTTGGGAGAATGTACATGGAAAGATACAACATATACTTGTTATATTTGTCAAATTTAACAAATATATTCAGAATGTGCTGATAAAAAGAAATAAAAACTGATTTTTTAGTTTTCAGTGTATGCTTTCTACATTATGATAAAGTACTAGTACATAAATGTACACATTGTTATTATGCATAATGTATCAGTTTACTCGAGCAACGGTGAGGTCAACAACAGATGTTGTATGGATGACTTACACAGTTAAACAAAACTGTCACAAGCCATATAAATCAATATACATAAATTTGCAAAGGGATTATGTTTCTGGCTGTGGTCATGAGGCAAGTGTTTCCTTGCTGTGTACTGTGCTGCATTGATTATCACCACATTGTGACCCAAACATGTTGCCAGGAGGTGAGTGAGATAGTAAGTTTATGTTGTATGTAGTTTTTAGCACTATTCAATCCATAGCACTCAACACCAAGAATGGGTTTCATGGTGTCCATGTGGGAATTGAACCTTGGCCTTGAGAGTGATAAGCACAGCCTTCCACAATTCTAAAAGAAATGACACAAAGTTATCCCCATTACAGTGGAATTAGACTGATGAAGCAAGACTAGTGAAAGTCACATGGACTGTGCAACTATCTACTAACTACAAGTAATAAAGTAGGACAAGCTCACACAAACATGCAGCAAACCATCATACAAGACAATGTACCATTATATACATAATATAAGGCCATAATAAAGAATATTGCCAAAAGTGGCAAAGTTATATGAAGATATGTAGGCAGTTTTTTCGTCCAGACAATTACATGATTACAGATGAACAGATCGACATGCTCATTTATGGGGTTGGGGATGGGTGGATGGTGTCAATATTAAAAACCAAAGCAGTCAAAAAACGTTCAGGAGTGGGTGGGTTGCCCGAAACAAAGTCTATTCATAATGTGGCCTGACTATGTAATACAATGTACTGGTACATAATCATGCAAAAGAAAAAGATATACATAGTTTCATTATTCAGCACCCGTACAAATGAAAATGAGTAGGTTGGGACAATATTTTACATTTTTTTAAGGGTGTATCAAAGTGAGTGAGTGAGTATGGTTTTACGCCACTTTTAGCAACATTCCCGCAATATCACAGCAGGGAACACTAGAAATGGGCTTCACACATTGTACGCATGTTGGGAATTCAACCCAGGTCTTCAGCATGAGGAGTGAACGCTTTAACCACTAGGCTACCTGGCTGCCCATGTTTGAATCAAAGACGTGAGGATGTATGGTGACTTTAACTGCTGGTACTAGCCCGGACTAATGCCGATTTTTATAGTTCTATACCATAGATACCATGCCACAGTTTAACATGAAGACCCCACTCAGACACTGAATACTGACTCCAACCAACCAACCAGTCCTTGTTTGGGGCCCTAAATGCCGAGCGCCAGGCAAGGCAATAACAAGTACCATCTTTTAACGTCCTCAGGTATGACATGGCCGGGGATCAAACCAGCAAGGTGTAACAGTAATAGCTGTGAGTGAAATGGGTTGTAACAGTATTTCAGTTACATTGTGTGGGAGAAAAACCTGAAGTGACTAATCAAGATTTAAAATCAGGGAGATTCTGGGTTTTGAACCCACAATGATAGGATTCTGGGGGGCTGAATTACACATCCATTGACAACTGAGCCACCTGTGAACCCCTATAACTGTATTCAGGCTGAGCCAGACAAACCAACATCTGACCAACTGCAATACAGCCACTTGGTGGTCCTCACAAGCCCTTGTCATAAATTGCTGCCATGTTGCACATCTGATTTTAGTCTCCATGTATGTCCCATAAACAAAGTCAGTGTACTGGATTAAACGTAAATGCAACTTTAACTTGACATCACTTTTAATGAAAACTTTAATACATAATAAAAGGAAATTCAAACTGATCAGTGTGAAAATCAATAAAAATTGAAGAAGAAAAAACGACAATAAAAAGCAAGAATAAATAGAACTGTTAGTAGCAAGCCATGCTGACATTACAGATGTTAGAAGATGTATTAGAAGAACTCTAGTCCTCTGTCCCCGTGATAAAGACAGTGTTTAGCGTACTCAACTGTTACTACCACTGGAAAATAGCTGAACCTCTGTCAAAATACCAAACAAAACAAAATAAACTCAATGTCAACAAAATTGTGAAATAAAACACATCAAATGTTTTAACAGAAAACATGCCATAAACTGGGTCTGAAACAAACGGAAGTCAAAATTAACTAAACAACTGCATAGAACTGAAGAGGTAACCTAATGAACAAAGACAAACCAAAATTTTTAAAAATCATGACAAAACGCGAGAGGAAATAAAAGAATTTGGAATATCTATATATACTATATACTGATATATATATATATGAAATCAGAATAATGTTGTTTAGATTTTTTTTATCTGTCGACTTAAAATTTTGGGCCGACATTCTGTAAACCCAAACAAAAATATCTGGCCTTGGTACTGGTATTGTTTAGCGCATTTCATCAATCTGTATACACATACAGCTTAAAACATATGTACAATGTGAACCATTCATCAACTTATCTTTTACATAACAGATAATATTTTAATACTATATCATTAACTGACTGCTAAATAATAAAGCAGTTCCATCAAACACATCAAAACTGAAAATTTCTCAACATTCAAGCATATTCATTTTGCATCATGCAAGCTCAAGTATGGACGATGCTTTTCTCTACACATGATCACGTTGACATGAAAATAACACTGTTGTGCTGTCATGAAAACATTTAAACCATGTAATCTCTACTTAAAAATGCAGCATATCTATAAAATACAAACACATTCCCATGCAATCAAAATAGATTCCATCTAATAAAAACCTTATTGAACGGTGTAACATGAAAGCAAGACACTTCAAGAACATCACTTCCAATTAAATAAATCTAACAAAGTACTAGTCTGGACTAATGCCAATTTTATGAGATACCATGCTTAGTTTAACATGAATACCAGACTCAGACAAAGTAGCATCGTACGCTATATTATCGCAGCAGTTATTTAATCATGGATTGTAATGGCAAATGCTTACTGACCTATTAAATATTTCAAATGCAAAATGTTTGATCTCTATGACAGATCAATTAGGATTGATCAATGATGATTTTCTTTACCGATCCAGAGAGGGTTAGATCATTGACTTTGTGTGCTGGCAATAGGTGCCTCACTCTAAGAGAGTAGGTTCGAATCCTGGATGGGACTCAACCCAAAAGAGGACAAGAAGTTATACTTTACAAAGAAAGTGTAAACCCCTCTATAACATTTGTTTTATACATTTGGTGTAAACATATTTGAATTGCATAATAGCCAAGTTAAACAAATCTTGGTAAGCCAATAGTCCTAGAAGATATTCAATTTTAAGACATATGTTTATCTAAATGTGTAGACACATCTCATCCACCCTGTGGCAGAGGTATTACCTGGGTAGGAGAGTGAGCGAACTCACTCAACATAATATAAATAATAAAGTGCCCACAGTGACTTCACGGACGTACCTTTCCCTGCCGGCTGTGGGGTAATGAAGCCTGGCATCTGGAAGAGTGATCCCGAGCTGGCCTGGCTGGGCTTGAGCTCCAGGTAGCCGCACGTGGTAAGTGACCCCACCAGAAGCACCAGGTTCCGCAGGGCTTGTTGGGACTCCTCCGCAGGGTCTTGCTCAAGTCTGATGTCAGGAGATTAC
Source organism: Haliotis cracherodii (assembly GCF_022045235.1). Lineage (NCBI taxonomy): Eukaryota > Metazoa > Mollusca > Gastropoda > Lepetellida > Haliotidae > Haliotis > Haliotis cracherodii. The sequence continues at coordinate 15,937,664 of NW_027266275.1, forward strand.
AGAATGAAAGAATAAGTAATAGACCAGGACAATTCATTCAAAACTTGAGTAAAAGGTATGTGTACAAATAAAGTAACAAAATATTCAAGTCCACACTTGTGTCTCTATTTTCTTCATCAATCATGCTACAAACTAATCATTAGCTACATGTTGTCATCACACAGTATTAGAGCCTGCGTTAGAAACTGGCACTAGTCCTGTAGCCCTTGTCAAACTGCCCAATAGTTAAGGTATCAAAAGGACTAGTAGAAATTTGTTATTATTAAGGGTTTTGCTATATGTTATCATTATAAGGACTAGTGGACTAAAACTGTTAGTTTCTACACTGAGAGCCAAATTGATTTTAATATCTTTCTAATAACAGTGTTCCATGTGCTCTTCAAAACATTTTGGTATTTTAGCTTTTTTTCTAAAGCAGACTGAAATATAAGACCACTCAAGGCCTTTTCAAATCTTTGAGAGCCTTGTAACATCTTGTCTATGAAATCGTTTATTACACATTAAATGTATCTGTGTAATTTCTTTTCGTCTAATACTGAGGTCAAAGTAGAATAAGTTAGACAGATATTGATGTCAATAATGAAATAAAATACAGATATTCCACAGTCATGGTCCAATTTCAGTAACGTACATTGACGCCACTTTAACTCCCATTACTTTAAACTGATTCATATTGTGTAAGACAACTTTACCATGTAACCTTATCTGTCTTCAACTATGGGAAACTGGATATATTTCCGATGGCCTGCATGATTGGAAGGTGACAAGTGGTCTAAAGGTATGTGTTAAATGTTCTTTTTTTTGCGCAATAAATGTTTTGAAATTTTGACTGCTATAAAGAACTGGTTAGACTTGCACTTGCACATTTACAGTTTTCCCTAGGATATTCTTGGAGGTTCCTGTTTAGGTACTCCCTGTGCCAGTCACACAACGCACCTGAGAAGGAACTCGGAGAGATACACGTATCCCTGGCACGACCTGAAGTCATCAAGCAGGGTCTGTGACACCTCACTGGAATCTTTCAGGAAGCAGAACACCGTCACAAACATTTCCACTAGCTCCAGGGGAGACAACTCTTGTACTCTCTGCATGTTTTCTATACAGTGACGAACACAACCCTTGTCTGCAAACAAAAAGTAGAAACATGCTGTAGCATGCAACAAAAATGCATTGTTTAAAGTAAAAAATATCATTTATACTTATTCTGACTCATACTTCTACACTCATGTGTATGAGTCAGGATAAGAAAAAAGGTTGAAAAAAGAGCGAGACAATGAAGTTTAATGCTGCAGCCAGCTCAATTCCAGGTACATGATAGGGGCTTGTAAATAATAAGCTCTGGAAAACAGATAAACCAGTTGTTGATAGCATGAGCAACATATATAATATGAAAGCATGTGTCTTCAGCAGGCACGCTTGGACAAAATATGTTTTGCCCCAAAATAGATATTATCTTTATAGCCTTAACTTTATTACATTCAGAGGTAATTATTTTAGACTGAATAGAAGTAGTAAAATCCTTTCTCTTTACATTCACTGATACTGTTTACTGACCCTGTTATAAGAAAAATACATGTAACCTTTGCAAAATGAAACATTACCATCATTAATAAGTCAATAGGGAAAGTTTCCAATTCGTAATTTTAGCCAAAAAGGGGCCAAATACCAGCCTCCCAAAACAAATCCGTGTGTACATTACATAGAACGTCAGGTCCGTACCATGAATGTATTTGACGACTGTGTGAGTAAGTCCGTGGCGAGACAGCGTGACAAGCACCTCGGCAGCGCTCTTCCTCCAGGGTACATTAGACAAGGGACACCAGCTAGTGATGGCACTAAACAGCAGACTGAGGTCATCCTTCCTCGCCAGCTCCTCAGCCGGGGAGATGTGGTTGCACAAGCGCACCAGCACCTGCACAGCAACAATACTCATGCAGGGATATACTGTTTGTTTATTGTTTAACACCGCAGACAGCAATATTCAAGCTATATTACATCAGTTTGTAAATAACTAAATTTGGGCCAAAGAAACCTGTTGTTGATATAATGAACAAGGCGCTTGCCATCAGGATATTTGCAATCCACCAAGTCACGATGTCTGACTACCTAATCCAATTTAGGGCATCTTACGACAAGCAATACTAACAAAGAGGACTTATTTTAACCCAGGTCCCCACAAGTCTGTAGGCATCTATGTCAGTGAGTGAGCGAGTATGGTTTAAGCCGCTTCTAGCAATATTACAGCAATATCACGGCACCAGAAATGGGCTTCACACATTGTATCCATGTGGGGAATCGAACCCGGGTCTTTGGCGTGACAAGCGACTGCTTTAACCACTAGACAACCCCACTGCCCCCATCTATGTCAGGGTATCTTAGGGCTGAAGTAACTGTATCTCTGTACTCCATGCTATAAACGATGTTGATATTGACTTGTTACTACACAGAGCTATCGGCTGTCCCATAGTGTTTTCCTAATAGATTCTGATTTAGAACATACTTCACCAACAACCCTGCCATAACAACCAAGCTGCCCAATAGTTAAGGTAGTAGGACTAGTAGAAATTTGCCATTTTTGAGGGATCTTTTTATGTTATCATTATAAGGACTAGAGGACTAGAAATGTTAGTTTCTACTGCTGATAATGTACATGAATCTTATCCCACGAAAACTCAACTGCAACATGATACCCTTCCTAAAACACTTGCCTTCAAATATGTGTACTTTTATTCAATCAAGCAAGTTTCTGTGTACTTATCAGGTTGGAATCATCAAGAGAGTACTCAGCGCAATGACGGAAAAAACATCTATTGTTGCATGATCTAATATAGAAGTACTCGTATTTAAAGGCAGGTGTCTCAGGAAGTGATTGCGTTGCAGACTTTGATAGATCACGATGCATGCACTTCGCTGAGGAAGAAGGTATTATTAGGACAACACCATGGACAACCTCCCGAGGCATAGGAGTTAACTGACTATAAAAGTCCAGTTTCCACCCTTGCCGAACTAGGCTGGTGTTATGGAGTTATGTTTTGTGTGGACTAACGAGTCTATGCATAGCCTAATCAAAATCGCGCACCGAAATCGAAATCCAGTTCGTGAACTGTCGTGCAGATTTTGATCCACTGCAAGATTTGCAAAGAATGTGCATCGCCAATTCGTTGTCAGCAGATATTTTCCAAATCCTTTCATGTTTTTAATCAAGGTGCTCACGTGATTTGGTGCATTTCGCGATGTAAGACCCGTTTTATTACAATATAGATCTTGATTATCGATCAGATCGTCCTGACTGGGCACCACCATTTTGTGTGAAGCAAACGCAAGTGATACGAGAGGTGGAATCTGATTGGTTCATAGGAGAGGCTTAGAAGGGACATTATAGGTAATAGCCACTGGTGGCGCAACGATCAAGCCCAGTAATTCCAGCCTAGTTCGGCAAGGGTGGAAACTGGAAAGTCAGTTAACTCCCTTGCCTCGGGAAGATAAACAATGACAGTCAGTCCATAGCAGCACAGGGATACAGTTACTGCAGCGGGGTACTTGACACTGCTACATCCAGTCATAGTATACAAGTTATGCACAATAAGGAGTAAAATCTGGCCAGAGAATATTTCAAGGCAAGGTTTTTCAAAGCCAATCTATCACATATCCATTTGATATCCCTAGGAACACAACTATTCCCTTTCTAATACATTTGCTAGCATAGTATAATGCAATTCAACGTTATCAAGCAAATGAAAAAGTTGATTTGTAGCATACTAACATTTCACATTCATAACAACATACAATACAAAATGAAAGGAGAAACAAACAAAGAAAAATAATCATTATTTCATTATTCAATCAACTTATTGTTGCTCTTCTTGGGATTTTGATTATCTGTACAAGGAAATGAATAAATCATTTTGAGGTGAAGGTTCCACTTGTTTCAACTTGTTTTAATAATTCACTTTGCCATTTCTGAAATCAAACACTTTTTTCAGCATTGTTGAGCGAGGCTTGGTGTGCATGATGCCAACTTGCTGCAACATTTAGTCTGAAGCCTGGGTGTGGATGATTAGAAAGTTTAGAATCGATATATCAAAGCATCACGATATTTATCAGTTAATAATAGAATTAGTTGCTTTGCATGTGTATCGATACAATTTATGACGCAGGCCTGCAGTTTATCAACTAATGCTAAACATGAACTAGACTGATCCATTATATTTTCAAATTGAATCTTCTGCCTTTATATTGTCCATCTTAAACAGGGTTATCTTACAAATGTAAACATTTCTGTGGCAGTGAATTATTATTTTAGTATCGACATACACATTGTATCCATAAAGCATCAATATAACAAATTAATGGATACATTGATATATGGATATATGATGACATCCCCATCTGAGAGAGTGAGTGAGTAAGTTGGGCTTAACGCCGCATTTAACAGTATTCCAGTTATATCTCAGCGTGTCAGCTTAATGTGGGAGGAAAGCCCGAAGTGATGCAGGTCTCAGACGTTTACCACTTCGGTGAAACCCACGAGCATGGGTATGGTGCTGACAAACCTAGAAACATAATTGGGGAGAAACGGGATTCGAACCCACAATCATAGGTTTCTGGCGTGCCCAAGGGACGCAGCTCTGTACAGCGAATCGCGGCGCCTTAGACGACTGGGCCACCCGTGCCCCCCATCCCCTTCTGAAGCTTCGGCTAACCCATGTCACTCTGACACTTACCTGCACAAACACTTTCTGTAACAGTATGCGTCTCTCCTTGGGACTGAATTCACAACCGGGTTCTAGTGTGTCACTGATGGTGTCAGCAGGCAGGTCGAAGAAGAGATATAGACATTTGACGAGCGTGGAGGGGAGGGAGGCGGCCGTCATGCAGTCGATCAAGGCCTGGTCGCCGATGGACAGCAGGTTGATGGCACTCAGTAGGGTCCAGCCATTGCTGTTAGGTTCACCAGACTCTATTTCCAGAAACTTGACAATTGCACAACTGGCGGCCTCTGAAAGTCACATGACATGAACACATATCATTACACATCTTCTTTATCTTAGGACAGGTTACATGAAAATATCTTGGTACAAATATTCATGATCGTAGTACATGTTACATAAACAAATCTTAGTACACATCTTCCTGATCTTAGGACAGGTTACAAGAAAATATCTTGGTACAAATATTCATGATCGTAGTACATGTTACATGAACATATCTTAGTACACATCTTCATGATCTTAGTACATGTTACATGAACATATCTTAGTACACGTTACATGAAGATATCTTAGTGCACATCACATGTTACAATGAACATATCTTAGTCCATATTACACTGTGAAGCACCTGCCTCCAAGGCAATCAATCCACTGTGACAAACTCTGGACGTTCGTGAGTACACTGCCAGTTATTGTAGGTCCTGTCATATATTGCTGTTGCCACATATCTGACCCACCATATAGCTTTTTATGACTGTAAACCTAATCCAGTGTATTTCAATTATTTGTTAATTTTTCATTGATCTTGAGTGATCATTTATTGATTTCAATATTTAGTTCTCTATGTACCGATGTAAACCTTGATGTTGTAACATGGGAATCACCTCATAACAACATGTACCCAGTAGGGGTGTCACGATAAATCGAAATATTGATACAGTGATCCCTCGATAGCCATTCTTTTGATTGTTGTTATTGCATTACACGCGGCCGGTTTGAAGTTCGAAGACATCTCACATGTTGTCTTACCAATCACAACAAGCTGAGATGAGTATTTAATCAAACAATGCAGCTTATGTTTTTTGTTGCTGGGATTTTATTTTATGTGAGTATAATGCCAGATCTGTGTACGATATGTTTTTTCACAACCGGAACAAAAGGCAGAATGGTTTCGATCACATGCAGCCGGAAACAATGAACAAAATTGTTTTTCAAATACACACACGTGTACTTCGACATGGAATTAACTTTCATCAGTTTATTTGTAACTTTATTTGCTTTAACGCGCTTTAAGGGGGATATTTTTCATGCAATTTTGGGAGGCAAGGTTTACCCTGCGGTGCATCCGGAGTAGCGGTACATCGAGGAGTGTTAAGTCGAGGGACCACTGTATATTGCTATTGGTAAGCACTTAAAGTCAATAAAACGATTGTTCTATCAGTTTCGATTGTATTTACATCAATAAAATACATGCAATGATGTTCAAATTTGTTTTTCTTTTGATCATGAGTGGTAGTAATTTTTATACATGGTAATGTGGAAGTTTCTTTTTCTTAAGTTATTAGAGTAAAGAAAAAACAAATCAGTCATATCTCAGACTTTACTTTTTACTTGTTGTTATGGTTATCACATTCAAAGGAAACTTCAGTTCCAAGGTTTAATTCACCTCTAAAATCCATCTACAATCCATCTACAATGATACACTGAATACTATCGATATGGGTCGCAATAGTTGCTTGCCATATCAATAGTTATCGCAATAGTTTCTTTCAATATCAATAGTTATCGCAGTAGTGACTTGCAGAACAATAGTCACCACAGTTTAGAGTGACAGGCTAAGTATAAATAAAATAGAAAGTACCATGCAGCTATTACTATCATGACTCCAGGAAATCCACTTGCATCTTCTACTACTCAATGTTTGATAAGGATACCAAGCTGGTGCTTTTTACATATACACGCACATACATGTCTACAGATAATAAACAATACGTTGTGTGCATGTTGGAGTAATAGAAATATAAGTATATTTGTTATAAGTCATTGTGATATGTAAGAGTCAACGAGAAAGCCTAAACATGGCACATATTATTACTTTGAAGGAACATGAGCGAAAATCCCAAATCCAATCCAAATATGACAAAAAATTTGACATTGTCCCAACCAATGGGATCTATAATTACAGTGCTACTTCTCAATGGCTCACCTGGATATGTAGTTAGAATTCATAAGGAAAGCAATGAAGTATATGCTTACATCCATAAAGATAAACTTATAATGAGAGAAATATTAACTGTTATCTAGGGTTATTGTTAATGCTCCTGATAGATTGATAGTGGTACCACAGTGATGACTTATATACTAAATGTTAATTAAATTCCAAGTTCCTGAATGCATTTGTTTCAACCTTATCAAGCTTTGTTTACAATGGCCATCTGTTACAATGTACACATATTTATGTAATATGACTACATATTCATAATTTCCATTGTTCTCTGTGTACATAGGGACACAAAATTATGTCAGGCGTGTTGTTTCCACCAATGCACTACAGCGAAACAGACATAATTTTGTCTATGTCTACATGGTTAAATGAAAACACAAATTAATACTTCTGAATCGACGATACCAATCATAATTTATCTACATTCAATTGGTTATACATATTTATGGTAATGAAATGGAGATATTACACACTGGATTATCATGGATGATATTTCTGCAAAACCTCATGTATGTTAAGTGATATAAACAAAATCAAATTTGCGCAATTAACTCGCAAATCAGTTTTATCTGCGCTGACTTAGAACCCAGTTTACGAGTAACAACTACCGTAATGAAACATTTGTTATTTAGTAATCTTTTCAGAAAATGACAAGTGTTGACCTTGAACTTCCATTACAGCAAAACAAGAGGTCAAAGTCATCAATATCGACTGCAATTAAAAGGCACCAGTTCACCACTTGACCTGTCTATGTGCCAAGTTTGGTGAAGAAATAGTGTACATTTTTCAAGATTTGCTACGGATACGAGAACTACCCCCATTTTCAGTCGAAGTCAAAGTTACTAATATGGAAACTCAAAAAATACATTTTTCAAAAATTCCATTACTTCCAAAAAGCATCAATTCACTACTTGACTTAACAATGTGCCAAGTTTGCTGAAGAAAAAATGTATGTTTTTTAAGATATGTTCCGGAAATGACACCATGCATGGATGAACACATGGACTGCCAGACAATGTCCATATTTAATACACTGGATGTGATGTCTAATAAATAAGCAGAGCATTTATAATGGAAACCGATACCGGGTTCTATCTTGTGTTGGTTGATGACAGGCATAGAGAGCCGGGAACCAGCTTACAGAGCAAGAGCACGAGCAAGAGTAACACTGTGAGGAGCCTGATGCAGCAGAGACAGCAGTACAACTACATCCTCTCTCCCATGTGTCAGTGTAACACTGTAAGGAGCCTGGTGCAGCAGAGACAGCAGTACAACTCCTTCCTCTCTCTCATGTGTCAGTGTAACACTGTGAGGAGCCTGGTGAAGCAGAGACAGCAGTACAACTCCATCCTCTCTCTCATGTATCAGTGTAACACTGTGAGGAGCCTGGTGCAGCAGAGACAGCAGTACAACTCCTTCCTCTCTCTCATGTATCAGTGTAACACTGTAAGGAGCCTGGTGAAGCAGAGACAGAAGTAAAACTCCTTCCTCTCTCTCATTTGTCAGTGTAACACTGTGAGGAGCCTGGTGCAGCAGAGACAGAAGTAAAACTCCTTCCTCTCTCTCATTTGTCGGTGTAACACTGTGAGGAGCCTGGTGAAGCAGAGACAGAAGTAAAACTCCTTCCTCTCTCTCATTTGTCAGTGTAACACTGTGAGGAGCCTGGTGCAGCAGAGACAGAAGTAAAACTCCTTCCTCTCTCTCATTTGTCAGTGTAACACTGTGAGGAGCCTGGTGAAGCAGAGACAGAAGTACAACTCCATCCTCTCTCCCATGTATCAGTGTAACACTGTGAAGAGCCTGGTGCAGTAGAGACAGCAGTACAACTCCTTCCTCTCTCCCATGTATCAGTGTAACACTGTGAGGAGCCTGGCGCAACAGAGACAGAAGTACAACTCCTTCCTCTCTCCCATGTATCAGTGGTAACACTGTGAGGAGTCTGGCGCAACAGAGACAGAAGTACAACTCCTTCCTCTCTCTCATTTGTCAGTGTAACACTGTGAGGAGCCTGGTGCAGCAGAGACAGAAGTAAAACTCCTTCCTCTCTCCCATGTATCAGTGTAACACTGTGAGGAGCCTGGTGCAGCAGAGACAGAAGTAAAACTCCTTCCTCTCTCCCATGTATCAGTGTAACACTGTGAGGAGTCTGGCGCAACAGAGACAGAAGTACAACTCCTTCCTCTCTCTCATTTGTCAGTGTAACACTGTGAGGAGCCTGGTGCAGCAGAGACAGAAGTAAAACTCCTTCCTCTCTCCCATGTATCAGTGTAACACTGTGAGGAGTCTGGCGCAACAGAGACAGAAGTACAACTCCTTCCTCTCTCTCATTTGTCAGTGTAACACTGTGAGGAGTCTGGCGCAACAGAGACAGAAGTACAACTCCTTCCTCTCTTTCATTTGTCAGTGTAACACTGTGAGGAGCCTGGTGCAGCAGAGACAGAAGTAAAACTCCTTCCTCTCTCCCATGTATCAGTGTAACACTGTGAGGAGTCTGGCGCAACAGTGACAGAAGTAAAACTCCTTCCTCTCTCTCATTTGTCAGTGTAACACTGTGAGGAGCCTGGTGCAGCAGAGACAGAAGTAAAACTCCTTCCTCTCTCCCATGTATCAGTGTAACACTGTGAGGAGTCTGGCGCAACAGAGACAGAAGTACAACTCCATCCTCTCTCCCATGTATCAGTGTAACACTGTGAAGAGCCTGGTGCAGTAGAGACAGCCGTACAACTCCTTCCTCTCTCCCATGTATCAGAGTGTGCTTACCTGTTGACTGGTTAGATGCCCTGCGTCGGATCTCGGTGACCATCAGCTTGGACACATGGCTACAAAACTGTAGGATGTCACCCCACTTTTCTGTCATTTCACAAGATGGAGCATTCTCAAACACCTGCAACATCAACATTTATTATCATAAATTTGTGTTTATTGGAAGGGTACATCCTTGGAAAAAATACATCCTAAGACATAGTATTTGAAGTATTTTAATCCCATATCCCTATCTGCAGATAATCCCTATCCCTATTTCAGCTGTAGAAACTTAACATTTTTAGCCCACTAGTCCTTATATTGATAACACAAAGCTGAACCAATAAAAATTGTAAATTTCTACCAGTCCTTATGATACCTTAACTTGTGGGCAGTTTGGCAAGGACTACAGGACTAGTGCCAATCCTAATGAAATATTTCATCACACAAACCCCATGCACATTTACCCTACTAACCCTATTCTTTCAACAAATATCATCAACAACAATAATTATTAATGTATGGCTTTACTATTTAGTAAAGAACAAAACGAAAGAAAGAAACATATATACATGATATAGCGTTACCTTTTTTCATAATTTTCAATTTCATTAAAACCATGAGCGAACATTGACTACCCAATCTAAAAAAAGCCTATTGTCAGCTTTCCAAAATGATATTTTTACCATCTTGATAGGAAAATTTCGATTTTGAACAAATGAAAACCCACACCGAACACAAAAATTCCTGCGATTGGGGCTCCCTTTTTGGGTATAGATGCCACAGCACTCAGAATCGACAGAATGTATGAAATATTCAAAACAATATAATGGAACCACTATACTTTATTTTGTCAGACGCTGTTGTTTTAGATCATATTTGAGATACCAAAAGCTGATATATATGATGATTTGAATGCTTCGCTCACTCATACTGAAAATGTAGAAGCCTCGATGCTGATTGATTGATTAGAAAGTTCCCTTGACGCAACATCCTATCGAGGCGTCCTAAAAAATCATGCAGGGAGGTAAAAAGATGGGATTTTAATGAGATTGCATGATCTTAGAGTTCAGCAAATAATAGACAAAAGTGCATCCCTAAACATGCTGAAGCTTCAAAAAGATAATTTTCCTGATAAACATCTAAAACAACTGTTGATAACATATAAATATATCAACCTAATGATTTCCTTTGTAGCAATTTGTTAGCAAATAACATAGCAGCCTCTGATGTTCAGAATAATAGGTCATTGTGACATGAGAATAGATTATATTTTCTATCACGGATCCATCTCCATTTCAAACACACTAGGTCAACCTGTTTCCATCACTTTAGTAAAGAGATAATTTAAGTTTGGAATAAGGAAATAATACACAGAAAAGTTTATAATTTACACACTGAGAATTTGGCAAAGACTGCAGCATTAAGATGCACTCCGTAATTCGGAATGAAATAATTGGGATGTTAACATATTGTTAATTAACATATGTTAAGCTATTTCAATGAAAAGTTAGTTTATGTTCATACTATTGTGTATTACTGCTTATGCTCACTTGTCACTTGATGTTGCTCAAATGATGTTATCCGATTGGTTCCTATTTGAAAAGTCTAACCATATTGGCAGGAATAAGTGCCCTGCTCCAATTATTGTTTGTTTGCTGTTTAACATTCACTCAGCAATACTCCAGCTATATGACAGTCATCAGCAAATAATCGAGTCTGGTCCAGACAATTCAGTGATTGACATAATGAGCATCGATCCACGCATTTAGGATACGATGACATGCATCAACCAAGTCATCGAGCCTGACCACCCCATCCTGTTAGTTGCCTTTTAAGCATATTCGCCTTTTATGGCAGGTATGGGTTACCGAAGACATATTCTACACCGGATCTTCACGGCTTCCTGTTCAAGTTAGGATCTCCTGATTAACTGTGGTAAGTAATCTTAACTAAGCGCCCCTTACTAAGACGGAAAGGTAACATGACAGTCTGTATTTTGTTTACAATACACATTTTATTTTATTTTAAAAGCAATGTAGTAGAAGCATATATCATTACCTAGTAACTATTATCAAAACTGTTTTTAGTTTCATTGACATATGAACTAATTTTGTTCACTACTCCTCGATTTCTGTCAACAAATGCTAGCCTCGGTGGTTTTAATAAGCCCCATTCACAAACGGGGCATTATTATGGCAAATATGGTATATGATTTATATCACAAGATTGCTTGTAAATACATAAAAATAATCAACACCAGAGAATAACCGGTTTCAATTATCTACCACAACAAGATTCTATTGGGTGTAAAAGTAAAAGGTAAGTACTTATATTATTGTAGGTATCTATGCATGATTAAGACGTATACGCTAGAATACACAATGGCAAAACCCTTCACCTTAATATTAAAAAAAACAAAAACATTCTATCAAAGTTACCATGGCAACAATAACATCAATCTGTTCTGACCATACTTACCAAAATGTATTGCAAATGGTGCATCATATCATTTATATAATACCACCTTCCCAACAATGCTGCCAACTACACCCTACTTCTAAATAATCAGGGATCAACGTAAGTGGGTATCTTTAATGTGTGTCTGACAACCTAACCTGTCTCTGACATTGATGTAAGAACACATTACAGTGAGAATGATGACATCTCCATCAGCATTTAAAAGCAATTTACCATCAATTCCAGACATAACAGTAACAGTCAAAATAGACTGATAGCAGAGCTAATTCAATATCAGCAGAAATAAAGATGAACAAGCAAGTGAAAAGTTTGTTTATGTCTCTGTAAGCCATATTCCAGCTATAACGCTGCCTCCTGTAATAATAATTACCAAGTCAGGCCACACTAACAAGTGGTGGCAAAAACAAGCACCCATCAGGGAATGATGACACACAATCAGCCAGGTTACTCATGGTACTCATGCACACAACTCATGACAGGCATGTGACCTTTATTACTAGGGCTGCAACGATACAGGAAGGTCACGATACGATACACATCTCGATATTCTGGTCACGATACGATACGTATCTCGATACGCTATGATACAAAAACAAGACTTAAAGCATGTCAAGATTGAACCTTTCATGATTTTGGAACAGTCAACATTATTTTATAATAACAAGATTACTGAAGTTGTTAGGCTTCAAAGTGGAACTTTCTGTAACTTTCCTTCGAAACAATTCAAAGTTCAAACACCAGGAAATAATTGATGTACTTCACCAGTGATACAACTTCAAAGAATTTGTATGCAATGTTCGAAGAAATTGTATCTGAAATTATTGTTTTATCAGGAATAATATATTCCAATATCGTGTTACTTTAGTTGCAGCTTTTACTCTATATGTATTTAAAACTATAAAAACCACAAGCGTAGCATTTTGGTAATGGTGATTGTTGTTGCAGGATATTTTTACATATGGAACAATTTGACCAGTCACAGTAGGGACTTCCCGCGCGACAGGTATTTCGATTGCGAAAATGTTAAGTTGACATATAATAGCCAAATTGCCACAAATATGACTTTTAACGAGTCAACGTATGTCATTTTTAATATATGTATCTATTCTTTAGTAACTAAAGTTTGTTTAAATGCGTCAAAAGCGGTAATCTGACCGTGGTTGCTGTATCTCTTCACACGCGATTTCACATAACTTAATGAAAACAATATTAAATGAACATGATGAAATTTTGAATAAAATTAATAAAATATATTACAAACAAGTGTCCATTTATACAATGAACACGCCATAATAACAAGATAGTATAATGATGGTATTGAATTGCGTACTTCAGTTCGGTTTTGCTGACTGGTATTTCCGGTGTTATGTGCTTACGGTGATCAGCTGATAATGTTTTTTGAGATGGGGAAAAACATCTGCCAGTGTAAAACCTGAGCTTATTAAAAATGTAAGTACGTTTTGGGGAGCCATGTGTTACCGCACACTATAACCAATTTAGCAGTTAATTGAAAAAAGCGTTCCGTATCGTGGCGTATGGATAAATAGGCCCACGTTTATCATATATCGTACCGTGGGTCAAGTATCGCGATGCATCGGAATATCAGTGTATCGTTTCACCCTTATTTATTACTACAGAATTCGGGACATAAGAACACCAGGCCATAATGAATTGTTTCACTTGCTGTAAAAAATTGCATTCCATACACTAATAAAATTAGAATGGATGCAAGTACTAGGCAGCGGAAGTCCCACTGAGAGTCTGGGCTGTGAAATTGTGGCTGTCTAAATGATAATCATGATCATGATGATAGTAACTTCTCCAATATTAACATTCATATAAAATTTAACTGGCATTTCTATTCTATGCTGGTATGAAATACAATAATGCAGACTGTTCATCTCCATATCAAGTGCGCCACATGTCACCAGCCTGTAGAAGTTAAATAGGTCACAGTGGTCCACAGAGTTGTAACGATACAGTGGGCTCATGATATGATACAGTGCGATCACGATATGATACAGTGGGCTCATGATACAATACTATCGGCTCGCAATATGACACAGTGGACATGCGATACGATACAGTGGACTGCAATACGATACAGTGAACTTGCAATACGATACAGTGAACTTGCGATACACTACAATGGGCTCGCGATACAATACACAGCATTAGAGATTGCCACTAGTCCAATAGTCCTTGCCAAACTGCCCAACAGTTAAGGTATCATAAAGACTAGTAGAAATTTGCCATTTTTTTTCAATATGTTATCATTATAAGGACTAGTAGACTGAAAACAGTTTGTTTCTATCGCTGAATACAGTGGACTCACGATATGATATAGTGGGCTTGCGATGCAATACACCGGGCTCGAGATATGATACACTGGGCTCGCGATACGATACAGTGATACATACCCTGACCCTATGGATGCAATACATTTAGTATCCCAATACAGTACTTTTATTTCACAAGTTAATTTTTTCTTTTTAGCAGGTGAATCAGTCCTGAATTTAAATTTCAGACTGTAGCCAACTGGGAAATGCTAGAGCATCTGCATCAGCTTGTTGGTGACCAGTTTGTCAGTATTCACATGTTTGTACTCCAGTACCACTTGTAATGAAATGTAACATGTATCACGATACAGGGGGTGAACATTAATGTATTGTATCGTGGGCCTCGTATTGGGATACAATGCTGTATTGCTGTATCATTACACCACCAGGGTTATTTTTCTGCGAACCATTCAAGACATTATTCCTACCTAAAACAATAATACTGTAGGTGAAAGAAACAGATTTCAGGGTAGCCATCAATTGGTCAAATCCAAATAGCTCAATTCAGATTAGTGGCTTATGTAAAATTTTGGTAGAAAACAACTCGTCTCTCTTCTTGGACTATTGGATGAGTGTTCGTGTCTATCGTTGTGATTACAGTACAACAGTCAACAACTTTAGCCGTAGTCCAAAGCTCTAGTTTAGTAAAATTCTATTTGGTATAGTAAAGCCAGCTGGCAAAAGTCCATATGATTCACATATGTTTGAGCCCAAACATTTAACATGCTATTCATACATACAAAATGTGAATCTTACAATACAATGAATTCAAAACATTCGATTTCGACTTTTAAACGTTCTTGTGGTATAATGACTACATAAACTACACTTACATCTAATTATAAACAAAGAAACTAACTTAATTCAAAAAGAAAATCAGTTTGTGCTTATTTTATAGGGGTAAATGGTTGTTATTATGGCAAGATTTATCGCAGAATTTTGATAAATTTAAAGCAGAATTTGTCTGGGACTGTTGTGTTAATGATGAAATAAGCAGCCCGTGGAATTATTATTGTTGGTGTATTTATTTATAAGAATTGGCTTCAGTATATTTTTGTGTTTATGAAGTTATACACACTCCACAGACTTACACAGCATGTACACCGTTTTTTAGGTTTGTACCTACATAAACACAAATAATTAATTGAAGTCTGTTCTTAAAAATAATGAACTATAAGAACATCCAGGAAAATAGAAAAGTTTAAAAATAAATAATTCCTCCCAAAAAAGAAACATGACCAAGCCATATCTATGTTTAAAAAAACCTAAATGAGCATAAAAGAACCAACAACATTCTGACACTTGTAGCATTCCTCACTTGTTAACATTTAATGTAAAAATAGAAAACGAAGCATAAAAATCTGTTCCTATTTACCAGTCTTGTCATATATGAATACAGGTTACTACTACAAAGACATCATGTTAGTTATTAGTTATATGTATTAATACATTGTAACATAAATTGGGAAATTCTTAGTTCCAAATCAGGAAGTTATAATAACATTAACAGCAGACATGGGGCCGAATATCGGCCTGTGGGCAGGAATTGATAAACCCTGGCACCATTTGCTGGTATGATTACACCGGAAATGATCAATGCGCATACACATGTTACCATGGTTACAAAGCAAGCTCCATTCTATCATGTTCTAGTGCCACCTTCAACTGCCTCCCAGATTAGAGCACAATGAACAAAGGGTTTAAACATCTTAAAGACACCTTCTTGTAAACAAATTACCATATTCAACGTAATAAGCGCCCAGGGGGCTCTCAAAATTAGAAATAGGGAGCTCTTATTGGAATATTATTTTAGTGAAAAAAACCAAAAACAACAGAGTTGAAAGATAACTATCATGGTTTATGCTGACAGCCT
This sequence comes from Haliotis cracherodii, assembly GCF_022045235.1. Classification (NCBI taxonomy): domain Eukaryota; kingdom Metazoa; phylum Mollusca; class Gastropoda; order Lepetellida; family Haliotidae; genus Haliotis; species Haliotis cracherodii. Next base: position 15,954,035 of record NW_027266275.1, read on the forward strand.
GAAATGTTTATGTATGACAGGTATATTTTTCCAGAATTTAATTGCCCATTATTAAGTGTGCACATAACACATGGGTGCGTATTATGTGTGAATAAATAAGTCTTGTGTACATTGATCAATCAGAAGGGGTGCTAATTGGGGTTGTTCAGTGGCCAATATATTAGCAAATATCGCTGTGGGTGCTTATTAGAGCAGGGCACTTATTACGTTGAACCTGGTACAGGAAAAGACTGCGATATGGCAATTCGAGCATAACTTGTTCTAGTGCCCCATTCAAATCATGACTCTTAATGTCAGAGAGCCGATGACAGCTCTACTTTCACTATGGGCAAGCATCATCCAAGACTGTTTATTCCATGAAGCGACCCACCTTTTTAGCAACTAGAATTAGGATAGGAAAAGGATCTCTACATTTACATCCCTGCTTTTGTGATGCATACTGAGTCAAGTAGCTTACCTTGCAGAATAGTGGCAGCATGTTATACAGCTTGTCCTCTTGGTCCTTCTGAGTAGCTTTGGCCGTTGGATGACGGAATTCCGCAAACAATTTGCGTAAATGCATGAGTCCGAGAGCATTGTCCTGGACATGAGATTGCCGGGCAGAGTCCGACATCAACTTCTGCCCTACAAGCTTCTTCATAAAACTCATGATTCAATTTTTTCTGCAACAAAAGAAAATATTATTTTTGAACATGAAGTTACACTAACAACATATCTGTAACATAATGAGCAAAATAGAAAATGACAAAGAAGGGACAATATTTGGCCATTGATTTTGGGAATAACATCTCAAAAGAGTGTAATGGTTCTGAATACCAATCTTGAAAATTATGTCCATTTGGCATGGTTAAGGGGCAGTTTTTGCTTCTCTGCTGTTTCAATCACCGCAACAAACACACCTCGTTGTGTGTGAATGATGCAGATTTAATGAAACTGACCAACAAGTCACACATACAAGCCACATCTGTACATAGAAATATACAAAAAAATATATAAATCGTACCATTTACCTAGTTTTAACAATATACATTAATTAGCATGTTTCTGCACTAAAACCCTTAGAGATACAAACCTTCCATTCAGCCCAAAAATATCACTTTGGGAAAAGTGTAAAACACCTAAAATATCAAATTATGAATGTACATTAATGTTAAATGTACTAATCACTACAACCGTGGCCACAATACTAAGAGTAATAATAATGACATACCAATAACATTTTAAAAATATTTTTAACACTGCCAACCAACCAAAGCATTATCCATTGCAAATGCACTACAAATGATTTGATATGCATTTGTTTACCCTATAGCTATTGGTAAATCCTTTGACAAGTCATATACCACACAATTTAAGCTTTCAGCCTCAGAAAATGAAACTAGTCCTTTACAGATAATCAAAATGTTTAACTCAATCAAATGAAATAGGTGAGGTGGAATGGAGTTTACGTCGCTTCCAAGATTATTGCACTTATATAGCAACGTGCATGCACGTGTGTGTGCATGTGTGGGTGCGTGCATGCTTGTGCTAGGCCGGACTAATGGCGATTTTATAGTGCTCGCCCACCGAGATACCATGCCAGTGTTTAACAAGAATACCCCACTCAGACACAGTATACTGACTCCAAGCTGACCAGTCCTTGTTTTAGCCCCTTAACGCCAAGCGCCAGGCAGGGTAGCAACAAGTACCATCTTTTAACGTCTTTTGGTATGACATGGTCAGGGATCAAACCCTCGACCTTCTGCTATCCGGGCGGACTCTCTAACACTAGGCCACAGAGGCGTTCTCAAATGAAATATGAACTACAAGCATCATCATAACCCCCTTTAGACCGCTATGACATAGCTGGACTACTGCTCAGTGACTGTGAGGCTTTAAGAAACAAACGAGCAAACAAGAAAATATGACAATGAACTAGTTACTGTTTACATATGTATTTGACATTTTCTTGGAACTTGATTACCTTAAATATCCACACACACACCCAATTTTCTTTTAATTCTCCTTTTTTAGTTTTTTAGCAAGTTTACATGAGTTACTGAGATCATAAAATGCTGTTTTTAAAGGAAATTAATGTTATCTTCTTTGAGATAAGTCATACATAGAACGTTTGACTCGACGATTCTCGTTTTCACCTCTTCAGATGTGAGCTTAGATCACAGTCATACACGACATTTCGAGCTGTGCAGTGATTACAAAATCATACCAGCTGCTTTCCTGAGGGAGCAGTTCAAAACTTTGATGTTGGATAAAAATCTTACCAGTAATTCTTTTTATGTTTGGGGGTGAGGAGTTTAACATGAGCAGGTCTGCTAACTTAACATTTATCAAAATCAACTTTTCAGGGATTTTATGATTCAAATCAACAAATAACTGCTCTCATCATCACCTATTTACTCTGAAACTGAACACCATCACTTTCGGCAGACAAGAATTTAAAAAAAGAAAGATTGTGCCAGTCAAAAACCTTCCTCTAGGCTCTTTGTGTTTGTGTTCCCCTGCTTTGCTGTACAATATTTTCATACACCATGATACACTTACCGGTAGTGCAATGGTATTATGATTTCTGCCTTTGTCTTTCTGAAAAATGTTTTGAGCATGTCAACGTTGTCACTATTAAGTTTTGGCAGATCATGTGTAGTGGTATGTCTCAAAACTTAAGGAACTAAATTCTGGAACGAAGTTCACTAAACAGCCACTAGTTGAATTCAGGAAAAACTAGTTCCTTTTTCTTGTGAAATATTACTTTTGCCATGAGGTAGACATGGTAGATGGCAACTCTGTTGCAGTTCTATTTTACGGACAAGTGAAAACATAAATCAATTTCTAACCCTGATTTAAGTTTTTTATCTGACATTGGATTTTTTAAATGCGAACAAATAAATCCTAAAACTACTATACTAGGGTAACAACTAGAGGTGCGCGATATTAACGGTATACCACGATACGAAATACCAAAGCATACATACCACAATATGTTTGGAAAAAATATTGCTATATTGCGTTTTTCAAAATCATGACAACTCAAATGGAAATTAAGAAATCAGCAACCTTTTCCTGTGGTCGAAAAAGTGAAACTATTTTTGAGAGTTTACTGTATAAAATGTCTTTTACACACAATTAACAAAATACAAAAAATACAAAGTTGTCAAAAACATGCAGGAGGGGTATTCATATTCATAACAAATACAGATGAAAGAACGCATTCAATATATTGTGGTACATACCGCAATACATGAATCATTATTGCTTTCTTGTTTGTTTGTTGTTTAACACCACACTCAGCAATATTCCAGCTATATGACGGCGGTCTGTAAATAATCGAGTCTGGACCAGACAATCCAGTGATTATTATCCTGAGCATCGATCAAAGCAATTGGGATTGATGACATGCATCAATCAAGTCAGTGTGCCTCACCACCCGATCCTGTTAGTCGCCTCTTATGACAAGCATAGTCGCCTTTTACGGCAAGCATGAGTTGCTGAAGACCAATTCTACCCAGGATCTTCATGGGTTGAATCATTATTGCAACAAATTGCAATACAAACTTCAGGCCAATACCCATCACTAGTAACAACCCATGGATAATATTATGATAGTAATATTTCTGATTAGAATAGAAGACTATGAAATACAAGCAAGAGGATAAACATACAGTGCTTGTCCTTCAGCCTGAAGGTATTTACCCCAGTATTAAGTGTCAATCATGTCAATAAGTGAGTGAGTTGGGTTTAATTCCACTTTGAAGTGTTCATCAGTCACATCTCTGCATGTCAGCCCTTGTGGGAGGAAAGCAAAAAGTGATGCAGATCCTAGATGTTAACCCTGACAATCCAAGGATCGTAATGAAAGTGGAAATTTAAAACCATGATCATCGGATTCTGATATGACTGACAGACACAAATTGGCACAGCGAATTGCAGCATCTTGTATAAATGGCCACCCTTATGTCAATGAGAGATCAACTGAAAACCACTTGTGGTGTAACGATAAGGTGGGGTCACAATACGATACATATCCTGATACTATGGGTGTGATATGATTTGTATCCTGACACAGTACTTTATTTCACAAGTTGAAATTCTTTCTTTTAGCAGGTGAATCAATCACTTGTCATTTAATTTTTAAGAAATCAAAGATGGGATATTGTTTGGCAGAAACAAATTGGCTAGAGGGCACTGTGAGTATTACAGAGCTCCAGATAAGCTTTTGTTGTTGTGGGTATATATACCCATGCATTTAAAAATCATTGGGTATCAGTAATTCTATCTGGGTATTCAAATTTCTGTTACCCACTAGTTTTTACACATGTGGGTATTTAAGTTAAATATCTAAAAACAGTATTCATCTAGTCCCTGCAAACTGGTGTTGTGTGGGTTCGAGAGCTTTATAGTACTAAAAAATACCACGATACTTCCACAAGAAAGTATGATGTAACTGTCCTCGTGGAGTTTGGCAAGGTTGACGGAATGCCCGTTTATAATTTCAAAATAAGTTGCTGATTTGACAATCGAATACGCAGGGTTACTTCACAATATTTTGATGATACGCACAAGTTTTATTTTTGTAGCGTATCTGTAATGTTTGTTGCGTATTTGATACACTGGGATATTATTTTACATTTCTGCATTTCTGATGCGTATTTTACGCAGATACACAGCTTATCTGGAGCTCTGGTGTTACATATGCTATTTATGTCCAACCATGAAATACTAGAGAATCTGCATAAGCTGGTGGTTGAACAGTCATCATTATTCACATGTTTCCTCAACAATATAACATAATGTAATGTATTGCAAACAATATGCTATACAATTGCACAGATACACAGCTGTGATGGAAAGTTTCAAAAAAGAATCCATAAAAATTAAGATTTATTCATTGAATGATTAACATACACTGCATGAATTTCTGCAAATAGCAATCGGTGTCCGCAAAGGATATCTGTGTGGGTAGGTACACAAGCTGATCACTTGAAGCCAGTGCAGTGAATAAAAATCAATTATGTCATTGTTTATACAACAATTTACTTCCTATTCAAAAATATAAAATTGTCAATATAAAGTGACTGGTGCAGGCTAAACGTCACCTCGGCGAAAGGACACAAATTTCTTGGGCGAAAACGGCACCTCATTTGGTAAAAACGGCTACTAATTGTCAGGCGAAAAAGGCACCTATGTTTTTAATAACGATAAGAACAACTTATGTGGTAGTTTGTATGCTTTATTTACATGCTTTATTATGCAATGTTGTAGCATATATGTTTTCCTTGGGCGGGGACGTCTGTCATCCAAAGAAACATTCTTGTAATGTCGGCTGCCGGCAGAAAGGGGAGATATATAAGAAATATCTATAAAACTACTATTTATTTCCTACTTACTAAAATAAATATTAAATATATAGTATACCTGTAGTCCAATTTCTTGACATTTCCACCAGACTCGGTTTCAACTTGACATTGAGTTAATTTGAGTAAAGGTACTTAAAACTTCAAAGCATGTGAGGTTTCAACGATAAGTTAAGTTGCACATCCCAATCAGAGTCGTTAAGTAAATTAGAGTAGAGGCTTATTCCTAATGTAAAATTGTTTTACGGCGATTAACATTTCACAATTTGTTTGTGTTTGCAAGTTTGAGTTTAATTTCATTTATTTTACTTCAAAGCATGTAATGTTTTCACAATAAGTTTAGTTGCGCCTCCAAGTCTGGCGAGTAGAGGTTAGTTTCTAATGTAAACTTTTTTTAACATTTCACATTTATTTGTGTTTGCAAGTGACCATGTGAGTTTAATTTCATGTATTTCAGTACTAAGGTAAACAAAAAATAACAAGGTGCTGTTTTCGCTAGGTAATAGTAGCCGTTTTTTGCTTTAGGTGAGGTGCCCTTTTTGCTAATCATGCTGTTTTTGCTCGGTGACGTTTCGCTGAGGTGCCATTTTAGCAAAAACCCAAAGTGATTCAGCACACCAAGAAAATGTAGATTGTTTTCCAGGAATTTTACACTTAACTGATTTAAAGTATGAGGAATCATGGCTATAGAAGTTGGAACCTAACGATGTCTAGTTAACCATTTGTAATCAGTGTTTACATTAGAAGAGATGACTGTAAAAATGTGAACAGGGCTAGATGGCCTGTAGTTCTACATAGATACATAGGATGAGTTCATTCAGGCTCATTCCATTCATACTAATTTAATTCCTCCAATAAATATAATGCATTAATTGAAAATTTACTTTAATATCATGAGTATGTCGCAAATCGTTTCGTGACTTTAGTGCCACGGCTGCCAGTGATGATGAATTTACCAAATTGGCACTCTCAGAAGCAGGAAATCGGTTTGTCGGAATGTACTCATTACAAACCCTTTCTCTCATCTAGTCCGTGCGATGAAATGAATTCGTATTGATATATCATATGTGCTTTAAAAATTGACATAGTATGATGAAGAAAGGTGAAATATTTAATGAAATGACCCCGCCTCCTCACCTCAGAAAACAAAACACGAATGATTGAATCAGACGATGACACTTGCTGTCAAACTCTGAACCAAGAATATCCACATAATGAACAGATATTACGATACAGTCTTACCTATCGTTCATTTGTGGAATCCCATGTGTGGTTATTACAAACTCTACATTGCAAATTATCATTATAAAGCATATTTCAAGGCATTTTTTCCTGTGAGTTTCGGTACGATATCCATTTCTCACTTCCGCGCATGTTCAGTTTACTTCCGCTAGGTGGCGCTATAGAAATATCACATCCGCCGGCCTTCCTCAAAGTCAGAATGTTCATGGCAATCATTTATTTTGCAGCACATTTCGTTTTCTCAATCATGTGCAGCCATTTGAAGTCTGTTATGTATAATTCTTGAGATATTTATCATAAGTCATATTTAGATGGACAGAAAGTCCCAATCTCCATTGCGTCTAATCGATCTTGAGGTCCTTTGCTGCTCTTGGCAAAGTGACAAGGTCACATGTCGTAGATTGTCAGACGGATCGAAACTTACTGACGCAGATAGGCGCAGCATTCTTCTGGTCGCATTATTTAGAACCAAATTACCGTTATATTAGAAACATTAGCTTTCCTTTCGTGAATGTGAATTTGTCCGAGGAAAAACCTTACCCTTGCTTTTAATGAATCGTCAATAGGAAATATGGAATTCTAAGGCAAGAGTGATGGACAGGATATTTTCCCCTGTACGTCATCAACTTACGCTATATACATGTATTCTTTTATATTTAATCTGATCACAAATCCAGATCAAAATATTATGACAGTCTTTCCATTTAGTCTTTTTTGCATTAAATGACGTATCAGGCGGAATAAATGCTAATTTAGTCTAGTAATGAAATAGGCTCCATATACATATATATATATATATATATGACTATCAAAAAACTCCAAAGATGTTAAAAATGGAAAGGAACAGCTAGGGTGCATCCCCAGTTATAATTTAACCCACCTACACAACTAGAATAGCATAACTCAGAACGTTTTATGGTTTATATTATTAAAATCGTAGTTGCATGTAAGCTAGATCAATTTATCCCTCAGTTCAAGTGAAAATGCCGAACGTGTTTGAGCAATATTTGAGTTGATAGACTTCTTCGTAAAGTACAAAATTATAACCGTATTGGTAATGTGTTTTTATGGAGCATAACAATGACTGCAAGCTAGGCGTTTCTTCGTGCGAGTGTTGATGAACTAGGTTCCAATGTCTACATGAATATTGTAGCCCGGGATGGTTTCAGCACATGTACATACATTTCCATTGAATTATTCACTCATTCGGTATTATGAATTGAATTGATTAGGTATTGATGAATGGAGCAAATTGCGTATATCCTATTGCTGAAAGCAGCATGATTGCAAATGAATAAGAATAAATTAGTATTCATATCTGCGTTCCTCTGACATGATTCTCGCGAACAGATATTTCGTCTGCTCTCGTTCAACAGACACTGTCCTCAGTCTTAACTGGTACCGCTGCTTGCATCCGCGACCGCATACTATAAGCTGGTTCCCGGCTCCCTATGCGCGTCGTCAACTTGTGATATTAGAGACGGGGCCCAGCTTACCGCATTCTGTTGACTTAGACTGGAGCCAAGTCAGTTGCGCAGGGAATATTTTCGAGCGATTTATGCGAATATACAAGCTGGAACTAATTTCGGTTCCTAAAACTACTAGACATCATGTAACTGTAATATTCGAGTGTTAATTTCGTGACCTTTATTTTCTTCAAAGACATTCGTGATCACGGCACGTCGCGTTGACTGGGCTCCTCACACCGATATCTGTAATGTCGCGTACCAGCAGTACAACCAGTTACCAGTGTAAATCTTGCATATTTACGGAACGTCCCGAATGCTAACGAAGGATATCCACGTAACGGAATATCAACGGAAATACGACTTGTTCCGTAAATACCCGAGCGCTTACAAATAGGCGAAAATAGATCGCAGCTGTTGAACCAGTTCAGGAGTATCGTTGGCGTTGCTTACTTAATGGATTATTTCCCCGTCGTGTAACAAGAGCTGCGATGGCCGAGTGGTTAAGGCGTTGGACTTGAAATCCAATGGGTTATTCCCGCGCAGGTTCGAATCCTGTTCGCAGCGTATGTTTTTTGCCCAAATGAGCATACGTCCCTGAATAAATGCCCTGAAAGTAACCCAAGAAAACATTAAGTACACAAAATACCAGAGAATACGTAATTTTGAAACATCTTGAAAAAAGTAAGACTGTATGTATAGTTAATGTTTGAGTTTCAAGAAACTACGCTAAACTACGTTTTCGTCCTTGCAAAGATGATGGGTGGGGAAAATCCCTCCCAATTTGAGATTTTTATCCGTGACATATTTCGTTAACATTTACAACAACAAAAACACGTCTATATACAACTATTTACTTAAATAAAGCCAAAGTTTACAAGACTGACTTTAAGTCTCTGAAGCACATTTTAGAGACGTTTTTGGTTTTATTGTCCAATAATACATACATGTATTATAAATGGGTCCAGATAATCTCATCATTTTCAGAACCAAATACATTTTCGGATAACACACACTCACTAACACTAACACACACTAACACCAGATTATCGATTGTATGAACACGCGCCCCTGCGGTATGGGACGATGTCATAATATCAAATTATCAAACCCATGTTTGTCTGGTCCTTAACTATTTTACAGGCTGTCGTCATACACGCTGTAATATTGCTCAGTGTTACAGATCAAACAAACAGCTGCACGGCTTCTCCAGCAACCGTTTACGACCCGACACCGCTGATGAAGGTGGCAAAAAGGAGTATTTGCATGTGTACATTTAGGCGATTCTAAACGTTGATTGGGCAGTTGAAGCAATATGACGTCACTTTGCTCCGGTATTGATTGCATGACGCCCCGATTTGTTCACGACGTCACAAATTGATAATTAATACCTTTTTCTTAATTTTGTTTTTAAAACTTACAATTTGTAATGTATGGTTTGATACACCCACATTCCATATCCATTGTGGAGTGATATTGTTTGTTTGTTGTTTAACGCCGTACTCAGAAATATTCCACCTATATATATGACGGTGGTCTGTAAATAATCGAGCCTGGACCAGACAATCCAGTGATTGACATCCTGAGCATGACCACCGATCCTGTAAGTCGCCTTTTATGACAAGCATAGTCTCCTTTTACGGCAAGCATGGGTTGCTGAAGACCAATTCTATCCCGGATCTTCACGGGTTGAATCATTATTGCAACAAATTGCAATACAAACTTCAGGCCAATACCCATCACTAGTAACAACCCATGGATAATATTATGATAGTAATATTTCTGATTAAAATAGAAGACTATGAAATACAAGCAAGAGAATAAACATACAGTGTTTGACCTTCAGCCTGAAGGTATTTACCCCAGTATTAAGTGTCAGTCGTGTCAATAAATGAGTGAGTTGGGTTTAATGCCACTTAGAAGTGTTCATCAGTCACATCTCTGCATGTCAGCTCTTGTGGGAGGAAAGCAAAAAGTGATGCAGATCGCCTTTTAGGGCATCTTCAAGGGTCTGTATTATATTTACGATACAGAAGAAAACTGGGATAATTTCTCTATACGTTACCCATTGTGGTGTGATGTTTGTCTGAAATTTGTACTACACTACGGGTTTCTGTTCAGAAATGTACCAGAGATGCACCATCCACGATAATGCAGCGTATTATATATCAGTTCTGTTACCATTACTATTCGAGTGAGCATGGGTTTACGCCGCTTTCAGCAATATTTCAGCAATATCACGGCAGGCGACACCAGAAATGGTCTTCACACATTGTACCCATGCGGAGAATCGAACACGGGTCTTCTGATGGACGAGCGACCGCTTTTACCACTTGCCTACCCCACCCCTATTTCTATTGGACACAACACGAAGCTATTGTGGCGAATAGGCCCAGAGTATTTATCATGATACAATAAAAATAAAAATACACGGAATAATAGAGGATGTATTTGTCTAAGTATATCATTGCTTACCTGGGACCCGACAAGTATAATATTGTTCGTGTGTAGAGATATTTGTTTCAGCCGGATTAGAATAGGTCTTCAGCAACCCATGCTTGCCGTAAAAGGCGACTATGCTTTTCGTAAGAGGCGACTAACGGGATCGGGTGGTCAGGCTCGCTGACTTGGTTGATGCATGTCATCGTATCCCAACTGCGTGGATCGATGCTCATGATGTCAATCACTGGACTGTCTAGTCCAGACTCGATTATTTACAGACCACCGTCATATAGCTGGAATATTGCTGAGTGAATGACCGTTTGTTAACAGACCGGTATATGGCAATAAGGGCATAGGTGTAGTTGCTGTCCCGGACCACCAAGGACCCATTTGCGTCCATTATTGGGTGTGGAAAAAAATTGCAAATCTTGGCAAAGGAAACACAGAAGTCTTTTCACTGCACAAAGTGTAGTTTAATTTTATACGACAAGTATAGACCGTGAGACTTGCTTTAAGGCCGGACAATGTATGTATATGTGGGGATCCGAACCCGGACCATATATATGGCATGTCTGATATGTTGCCGTTACAACTGACTGACTGACTGACTGACTGACTGACTGACTGACTGACTGACTGACTGACTGACTGACTGACTGACTGACTGACTGACTGACTGACTGACTGACTGACTATCTATCTATCTATCTATCTATCTATCTATCTATGTAAAGAGTGAGTTAGGGTCGTTTCTATATTTTCTATATGCAAAGTACGATCCTACTGCTCCGAGAGAAAATCATTACAATAAGTGGTGAGCTTGTGGGCCACACTAATACAGCTACATTGTATATCATGAATGGGTCGAACCTGGACCAGCCAAACCACGAGCAACGCGTCCCGCAATAAAGATACAGGATGCCAAAGTCAAACTTCCAAGAATTCGCCCCTATTTATTTCGGCTCCTAACACCAAGGCACCTTTATCATAAGTGAATGGAGATACCATACTTTGGACAATCGAGGATGAAAGTACACACTTAGTGGAATAAGGGTCTCTGAAATCCTCAAAGTGAGGAACAGCTAACTGCATTCCAGTCCCCCCAAAACTCCCGCTATCAGCAGGGGTCCTCTTGCCAGCTCCCTGGTGTGTCACATCTGATTAATGACCACAAGCTCTTCTGTAGCAGACGACATGTATGTGAGTCCAGAAAATAATTGTCTTCTTTTAGAATATTGAGTGAGTGAGTGAGTGAGTGAGTGAGTATGGTTTTACGCCGCTTTTAGCAATATTCCAGCAATATCACGGCGGGGGACACCAGAAATGGGCTTCACACATTGTACCCATGTCGGGAATCGAACCCAGGTCTTCGGCGTGACGAGCGAAGGCTTTAACCACTAGGCTACCCGACCGCCCTAGAATATTGATATTTGGTTATTTTAAACTACTTTCGAAACATTTAAATGTTCTGCAGATTAAAAAAAGGATATTGGTCAACTTGTAGACAACCCATTTAAATTTAAATTTATTGTGCGTAACATAATGGCCTTATAAATGCTTTCAAAAGCAGGCAAGACATATTACAAAGTATAACTCTTTTGCCATGAAACATTTATCTAATCAGTTGTGTACGAAAATATCAAAAGTACAGTAGACATTGATGAATAATTAAAACAAATGTTCATAATTAACAAATCAAGTGGGTTTTTTACATGAAGCAGAAACAGTATTTACTAACTGGATTCAACATTTGACATAATAAGAAATATCTTTCAAGAGCGATAAGCGTGTTCATAAACCTGCAGGTGCAATGGACATCATTTGACTGCCCAGTACTACAATTCTGGTGACATTCACTGTAGATGCGAAAAGTTCAGTTAAAACAAAATATACAGGAATAGTTTCATCTTGGTTTTCCTTTCATGTGAATACCATAGTAACCCCTATTTCTTCTAACTTTGATGGCAAAGAGTATTTAAAACATAAATAAGTACAAAGTAACAAATGTCCTATTTGGGATAAAATTCTCTCTGTAAAGTGCAAACCCTAGTAATTTTTGGAGTTGAGTCCCATCTGGGACAAAAATGGAAGTTTTGACAAATGGTACTCACAAGTTTCGTGTACCACCCTGACAAGTGTATATTGGCACGGGTACAACTTTGCAATATGTTCGCCACTTATTAAACCCACTAATCATAAAGTTTTAAATTTTACCAATCATATTATTCTCAAAAAGGTTCGAGGTTATTGAGGCACATAATATATCCTTTTAATAATCTGAAGTGGCAGTCAAACATAACAAATGTTATATTTGGGATAACACTTTCTTTGCAAAGTACAGTTTCTCCGGGATTCAAACCCACACTGCCAAAGTGAGGCACCAATCGCCAGCACACAAAGTCAGCGATCTAACCCACTCAGCCACCCAGGCTTCCACAAAAATGAAAGTCCGACAATTGGTAGTCGAGATCACGAACTACCCCTCTGTTTAAGTGTAAATTGGCACTGCTCCCATGGCCGAAAGCTAAAACAGATTCTCGTACTTTTTCGGGTTGAGTCCCGTCCAGGATTCGAACCCACACTGCCAGATTGAGGCACCTTATCGCCAGCACACAAAGTCAGCGATTTAACCCATTCAGCCACCGAGACTTAAACAAAAATGAAAGCCCGACAACTGGCCATGGGAGCCCTGCCAATTTACACTTTTCAGAGGGGTACACAAAGTATGTGATCTAGACTACCAGTTGACTACCAGTGTTACCCCAAATATAATATTTGTTACATTTGAACACTTTCTAAATGGCATTGTGTGTTCATGGCAGTCAAACAGTTTTGAACATTATTTGTAGTGGCGAACATATTGTAAATTTGCTCCAGTATAAATCCATTTTTCAATTTTTCACTGAAAGAGCAAGTTGAACAGAATACTATTAAAACACTAGTCTGCCTCACAGAATCTCAAGCTTTTTAGTTTCCTTTCTGCCTTCCCCTTACTGAAATGCTATAGCCCTAAAATATGAAGCAAGTGTAAAATTTTCTAAAAGCTGAATCTCTCATCTCAGTGTGGCTCTTTTTCAATTTATTGGCGTTATTGTTTTTTATCAAAATTATATAGACTAAGGGTTAGTCTACTAACATACCTATGAGTATGAGCCTAACCCTAAACTACCATCATTAGTAATGGCTAATGAATTGCCTAATTGGGTTTGAACCCGATATATATAAATGCTTACCACATTGAACATGATTTAAATATTGGTCAAGGGATGTCAGTTTCCAGTGAATAGACCCTTTATTATAATCATTACCTTCAAAACGTTTTTCAAAGAGTTGATTTGGTCACTGTAGTTTCACTGTTTTGTCTTGGAGTGTTATGTTTCAATCCTTGAGTGTCAAGCTGGCCCATGCCATCAGTGCCCTAAAGTAAACAAACTCGGACCAGCTTGACCGTGCCTGCTTCACTGGAGCAGGGGAACAACTGATAAAATCATGGCTAAAGAGTATCAGATTCAGTGAGAGGGGTGATGCTGACAGGGAGAGTTTGGGCTTATGCCACTAAGTGTACATGTTCTGTCCCAGAATCACAGCCCCGGACAGTGCTTCATGACATGAACATGTTCATCCCCAGGTAATAGAATTGGAACTGTTAAGTTGTATTTTTCTTTCCACAAATATATCCTATTAACTCATTTGAAATGAACAAATTAGTTTAGTGCAGTATAGCGAGAAATTGGAAGAGATGAAGCCTGTCTATTCGTACCTTGTTCCAAAATGATTGAAAACAAATATATAACCTGTTTTAATCATATTCATTTAATTCAGCATGGCGAACATACACGAATGTAATTGGTCAAACTGGACAACTGTAGACTGTCTCCCAGACACTAGAAAATAAAGTTAAAATCGAATCCAACACAAGTCTAGGAATTAAGCATTGTTCGGGGTTCCATTTTGACTTTTTGATTTTATTTGTTCATTTCTAAATACTAGTACATTTTGTCAATGAGATAACTTTATTTCTGGGACTAAATGTAAGTCTGAGGCGGCTGGTTTATAAATTCGTAGCAAGGCATATATGGTTACAACTCCGAGGAAGGGACAATGTCGATGGCGCTTTGACATGTCTTCCAAACAAGTATAATCTAAACGACGCAATACTCCGTGGCAGAAACACCATGCACCCGCTGTATGCAGATTCGATTCTGGTCCAGGAATGAAAGAGAAATCTAACATCCATAACACTAAGCTGGAAATAATCCAGGACTTAACTAGCCGAGTTATCTCCCCTACACCAGTATGCGATATTTCGTATATAAAGGTGCTGTCGACTTTGGATGGGACAAATGCTTTTCATATATTTAATTGGCTTTCAACAAACCCAAAACATTTATATAATTACAAATATGTAATATCGTGTTCAGTATCTAAATATGTCACTGAATAGTCGAAGGTGGTGGTGTCTGATTGTAGCCCTGCGTTGTGGTAGAATTTGTTCCTCAAACTTGAACACGTCCCTGGCAATGTCGTAATACCCACACCTTTGTGGTACTAGACAGAAGTACATCGTCCGTAAAGAATCCGTTCTCTGAACACTCACTATAATTTGCGGCAATGCTCAGAAACCGCGAAAGTAGTCTGTAAGTGCCGGTTCAACAAAAAACATGCCGAATTTGATTTCCAGTTTTAGCTCGACACGTACACAGAGTCCGAATGTTATTACAGTGATGTATGTATTACCTTACATCAATATGCATAGAAACACGTGTTCATGTTGAGGTCTGATCACATTGCAATCTAATGTGCCGAATCCCAGACCCGCCGTGATGATGTTTACCTCCGCGGGCATCATACCCCATCTCGGAGGGTTCACCAAAGTGATGAAGCCCTTGCATCTGCATCACGTCCTCAATTCCCCCCACACCAAGCTCACACCCCGTGATGTAATTGAAATAATGCTCAAAGCGCCTTTATACCAGACTCACTCCCTCTAAATTTGCCCTGGAAGAAAAAAATCAAAACAAGAATCCAATCCAAAATATACCTCGTTTCGTTCATAAAGAAACAGTTATATGTGTGTAGGCACACAAATCATGGCTAATACTGACATTTAAATTTGTGAATATCAAACAATGAAGTTGGTGGTCATCATTTTGTCATTAGTGCTGATCTATCCTATACCCGATGCAGCGACACTAATGCAGCCATGTCGGATTGGTGCAATAACCATAGTAACGGAATGTAATCGTGGATGTAACAAGTCCGGGCAGATGAGAAAAAGTGCGCCAAAACAAACACCAGTGATCGATGGAGCGTGAGGGGAGGAGAGTTACAGTCAGACTCATCGCCGAGTCCGTCGGTTCTGGAGGTATCATAACGGCTGCGTTTTGGCGTTGGTAACGGGATCGGCGTTCTAAATGTCGTGTCAAAACATAGGTGGATCTCAAAATGATGAGAGTGCGTGAGTTGGGTAAAATGCCGCCTTGAGAAGTAAGTCTCAGGTAAAACCTCACTATGAGGTATCATATCGGAGTAAAAGATCTGAGTTAAAGATTCTTCTTTATTTTAACTAGATGTTATATTACCTACCCTTCGCATATATACATGCAATCTTACTTACGTATAGGTAATGAGTTGTCCCTGCCGTGATATTACTGTAATATTGCTAAAAACAGCGTAAAACCATACTCACACTCTCAGGTAAGTATTCGGTAACGTTAATGTTATAACCAGTCAACACTCATTACAATTTGGGTTGTTTTTGTTTGTTTGTTTGTTTGTGTGTTTTGTTTTTTTTGCTGTTGTTTTTTTGTTTTGTTTTTTGGGGTGGGTGGGATGGGGTGGGGGTGGGTGGGGGGATGGGTCCATTCACAAAAAAACCCAGAAACTAGTAATTAGATGACAAGGGTGAGGCTGCCAACTCCCTTTGGCTACGCTGGATTCGGGGTCTAGATGTATTTGGGACTCAGCGGTGTGGTACGTGGGCCGGACGCAAATACACTCGTACTTGGTAATCATTTATAAAAAAACAATAATGGCGTACGTAAAAGTTTTCTTCATGAAATTTTATGTTTATAAGATTTCAATTAATTTAACTTCAAATCGCACACCTTTGTCAATGCTTTTGAGATGTGTGTTAAATAGAATTCGGGATTCAGGGATGAGCATGGAAATCAGAGTGAAAAATTAGATGGTATTCAGTATTCAGGGGTGTGGGCGCCCTCACCAATGGGTCAATTCGAGAACAAATAATTTATTGACTCTGTATGATGAAGATCGAAATAATCGAAACCAGGTCACTGCAGTTCCCGTTCACCCCCTGTATCCATGTCTCATGGTTGTAGTCGCATAAACACAACTTTTACATCGGGCGTGGAATCCCGAGCACCACCATGCTGTAGCCTGGCATCACGGTGGGACATGGAGGTAATGGGGAATCGATTTAATCAGTAGCTTTCACTGACTCTGTGTAGCGGACATGTCTACCAGCACTTATCTTCTAATGCGTTTATATGGGGTATCCAAAAGGCATGACGTTTCTGTAAAAGAAACAGTTCGTCAGTAGATTTTACTAACGTTGGATTTTGGTAGTGATCAAGGTTTCTTTTCTTTTTTTGTCAAGGTATGCTACATGCTGCTGCGTCCTAAATATGATTATGTTGCGATTGTCCAAAGACAATAACACTCTGCAAATGCAACTGAATATCCTAGCAACACTGGTGAGTGAATTTATTATACCTAGGCCTCATATAAACAAAGAGTGTGATACATATAGCCGGTAATAGATTGTCATTTTAAGTCAAACGATGTGGACAATGATTTAGACACGAATATTTCATTACTATCAGGGTTGCGCTATTATCATTTACAGAAGCTCGAGGTCTTCCATTAACTGCCCGAGGGCAATAGAAAAGACCGAGGGCTTCTGCAAATGACAATGCCCTGAAAATAGCGTTACCGTTATTATAGCTAAAATGGATAGAATTTGTTATCAAATAAAAATAAACAAAATATCGGTTTTGCAACATTTAGTGCAATCAACACGAATTTCACTGACCCACTTTTACAGATATGAAAACGTCATATAACAAACCAGATGACGTCACTATTGAACGTGACGTCACCTATCCCTATCCCTATGACGTCACCTAACAACGGGCGTGATAATGGCCCGTCGTCAAACAATATGAGGGCATTATCAAGTTACAGTAGCCCGCTCATTTCTGATAACACGCGGGCGGTTAATGATAATGCTATCCATTTTAGCTATAAAATAAGGGTAACGCTATTTTTCAGGGCATTATCATTTGCAGAAGCCCGAGATCTTCCATTAACTGCCCGACGAAGGAGGGCAGTTGAAAAGACCGAGGGCTTCTGCAAATGACAATGCCCTGTAAAAGAGCGTTACCGTTATTATAGCAAAATGGATGGAATTTGTTTTATCATCCAAAACTGGCTCCCACAGGAGCTTGATCGAATCCAAGCGATATCTACACTGTAGATATCGCTGCAATGAAATTACATCACAATGCTTCGCAGACCATTTTGACGTCGGCGGTTACCATGACGTCACAATCAAATGACATCACTATTGGCTCTGCTACTGAAGCCGTTAGCAGTACTTTTTACACTGAAGTCACTGCTCATAACTGTGTACAAATTGAAAAAGTTGGAAGAATGATGTTTGATTATAAATAAAATCTCACCCTCGTGTCTTTTGATATCAAATATATCAACACTCGTTGATAAAAGTGGCAAAAATCCTTGGCAAGCCTCGGAATATTTCCTCTTTCATCAACTCGTGTTGATATATTTGATATCAAAAGACGCTCGGGTGAGATTCTCTATATCAAATAAAAAGAAACAACAATGTCGGTTTTTGAAACATTTACTGCAATCAACACGAATGTCACTGACCCACTTTTGAAATTATGGAAAACGTCATAGAACAAACCAGATGACGTCACTATTGAACGTGACGTCACTATCCCTATGCTATGACGTCACCAAAAACGGTAGTGATAATGGCCCGTCGTCAAGCAATATGAGGGCATTATCAAGTTACTGTGGCCCGCTCATTTTTGATAACATGCGGTCGGTTTAATGATAATGCTATCCATTTTAGCTATAAAGCGTGATATAACAGGGCCCAGTTCGTCATTTTGTCCTGTTATCCCTGTATGTTTCTAGCATCAATGAAGTTACACCTTAAATTGGTAATGCATGCATATTTTGACTGCTTTGGGGGCACCCGGAATATAGTCCTACAGTGATGTTGTCTTTTCCATTTAATATCCAATAGTAAAATACGTTTATAACGAACACGCTTATAACGAACTGACGGATATTACGAACTTAATTTTTGATCCCTGCCATTTGCTGTACAGATGTTGTATATATGCTTACAACGAACTACGGTTATAACGAACTGCAATTAGTGGTACATTTGAGTTCGTTATAACCGTAGTTTACTGTGATGGTACGAACAGGGTAAAAATCTAACATGTTGTTTGTGAGCCCATGGCGAATCATGAAATGATTATCACAGATTGTGTTGAAATGAATAATTATCTTGCAGTCACTTTACTCACTTCAAATACCACCATATACTCACTGAAAGTTTCCACGTGGCATATCCCTTACTGTGAATGAAGGTTTAAGAAAATTCTCATGTCGCTAAAATTCATGTTGAGTACTCTTAGCTTTAGAAGTATTCTTAATGCTAAAAGTCGTACATTTGAGAGTAACTTTTGTATTTTCTTAGAATTTACTCATACTTAAGACTTCTTAAGCACTCTGAGAGTTTGTATGAATACGGCCTTTGAAGGGGGGATGTTCGTTTTCGCCTACAGTGTGAGAGGGTCTTTTCAGGGAAAATGAGTGCTGAAAACATGTGTAGCCAACGGGTATTGTTTTTATTATCCAGATTCCAACAAGGGAGGTCGCAAGTGCATATGTACACATATAGGTATGAAACATCCAGTGAATGATAAATAATAGTCATATACCTGTCTCAGCACCTGTAAACCCCTTTGCTGGATAGGGAGCACCATTGTTTCAGTAACCGGTTGTATCCCGTATACGACTGACGTCAGCCCACGTCAGACAACGCCGATATAGCGTCTAGGTATAGCTCTGTAAGATCACGAAGTGTTACGGTGCAGTGGGGCATGGTAGAAATATCCCATGTATGTGCCTACAGACTGATAGTAAATCCCTCTCTCTGTCTCTCTCTCTGTGTCTCTGTCTCTCTCTCTCTCTCTATCCCTCTCTCTCTATCTATCTCTCGCTCTCTCGCTCTCTCTCTCTCTCTCTCTCTCTCTCTCTCTCTCTCTCTCTCTCTCTCCTTATTCTACATGTCATTCACTTTCATTATGTGCAAGCAGGTTGTCTATATGCAAGCACATACTTCTCGGCTAACGCTCTGAATAAAAGCTATATTTCGTTGCTTTACGTTATGTAAATGAATTCACTGCATGACGCTTCAACGCACGCCATCTATACATGTCAAGAAGAGGTTCACTCACACAGGTGGAAAATTACAATACCACAATCCTACAACACCACATGCACTCGACGACTACCGCGGACCAACATACTCAATGCTCCCTGAACGCTATGCTTGCCACTGAAACGGTTGATTCACACGTATATTAGCCGAATTATAAAAGTATTGAATAACATGTATATAGAGCACCACAGACTTAGCAGATTAACGTGCAAGCGTTGTCGACAGAACTATAACACAGAGGGCTTATAGTGAAACCCCGGTCTCTGATCCCGCTAACAATTAGTTACCTACAAATTATTCAGTGGAGATAAACGAGAGAGTACGTATACTGCGTCGTACAACAAGTCTTGGCATGTATCGCTGATACTGCGGCGTCAGTAACATTTTCTCTTACTATATATAGTTAACTGTAGTACTTAACTAATGTAAATGGTGTCAAGGTGACCTGTACATAATGTGAGTGAATATAAAGATATTTCAGGGGTATATATGTCGGTTTAACTGCCGAGTTTTGTCGCGGTGTAGACAAGCTAGTGCTCCGTAAACAGTGTGAGCGCTGATGTAGTACAGCCTCGATTTATTTATGCAATTCAATTTGTTGCCTTAAAGAATGGAACAAAATCCAATTAAAACGTATGTAATAATTTTAAACATTGTTTCCAGAGATTATTATTTTCATACATTCGGAACGCACCGGTGAAAAGGATTAAAATATACCTCGGATCGTTTCTAAATTCATTTTGGTTGCGACTGTGTGATATTGGCCTTGGTGTCACACACACACTATAAATCAGGCAACAGCTGAGAGATCGATTTAAGACGGTGACTTCGCCCCAATACATTCCACAAGTCCCATATTTCTCATTGTCCTTCTTCACAATAGCATAAGCCGACAGCTAGGAGCTTATGACAGGTATATTACACACGTCTATCTGTTATCTGTATGTTCAGTACATACTAACAATAATATCTAAAAACTATTATAATTACAGTACAGTTAACCGAGAGACCTGTCAATGAATTGCACACCTTCTAATTGCAAAACATGAATTTCGTCTTACCCGAGGGCAGGGATTGTTGCTCATGCTATCAACCATTGGTGCACCAGACAGACAGCTGTGATGAATAGCTTGAATATTGCTGACAGCGTCGATAAAATCATTCACATAATTTATTAACTTACCGAGTGAGTATAGTTTTAGACTGCGTTTAGCAATATTCCCGCAATATCACGGCGGGGGACACCAGAAATGAGTTTCACACATTGTACCCATGTCGGGAATCGAACCGGGTCTTCCGTGTGACGAGCGACCGCTTCAGTCACTTGCCTACCCAACCCCTATTGATATTGGACACAGCACGAAGCTGTTGTGGCGGATAGGCACACAAATGGGCTTAACACATGGTACACATGTGCAAGATTACTTACTGAAACTAAACAATATGCATATATAGGCAAGACACATGTTAACCACACACGAAATTCATAACGCGCTAACACCAAGCACGTAGATGATACGGTGTATAGTTGAACCTACACAGATGCCGCTGGTCGTTGTAAGCGGGGTCACGGTGTATGTTTAGTTGACAATATAGCAGTCAAGTATGCCTCGCGGCCTGTGAACGAGTTGGCGGCAGTAAATGTGTCATGTACTCTCCACTATGATACACTGCCTCGCTCTATATACATCGACTGCAGGGGACGTTTGAATGACAAGAACATAGGCCTCTTATGCAAGAACTCAACACTGAAGTAGATAACATACAGCCGATAGCAATCTCATAAGATATTTTTGGATGTCCAAATCTAACAATAGAATCTGTAGGAGCATTCCCAAAACATTTTTGAAATATTTAGGTCCTTGAGTTAATTTGGGTGTAGTCACTGTATCAAGTTTGGATGTTGGGAAATAAATTAACATAGTTGAAATAACATAAATGATAATACTTTGTTTATATATTATAAATAAAAAGACACCATATCATCACAGATTCACCCGAATCTTTATCGAGAGAAAAAGGGGTCACTCGATTGTCTGTTGATAATAAATCGCCTTTCCAGACGAATGGAGATCTCTGTGTCCACCCAATCGTTGAGCTTTGAGTCCACCAAATCGTCGTGTTTGTGTGAGCGTGCGCGCGCTTGTGCGCGTGCGTGCGCTTGCGTGCGTGCGTGCGTGCGTGCGTGCGTGCGTGTAAGTGTAAATACCGAAATTTAGACACTCTCCATTAACGGCCTTTGACGGCCATACATCCACCCCCTATGTGTTAGTAGAATTTGAATTGTGAGTACATATTTAGAGGATAATATGAGTGTTAATGTCTAAATTCCGGTTATTCCCGAGCGATATAGTATAACAATAACGCTCATTTATCGTCAAAAATTGCTCCCACGGGAGATATCGCTTGGGTGAGATCAAGCAATATCTACACTGTAGATATCGCTGCAATGAAATTGCATCACAATGCTTTCCAGACCATTGTGACGTCATTGGTTACCATGACGTCACAATCAAATGACATCACTAATGGCACTGCTACTGAAGCTGTTAGCGGTACTTTTTACACTTAAGGCACTGCTTATTACTGTCTACAAACTGAAAAAGTTGGAAGAATGATGTTGGATGACAAATAAAATGGTGGCAATAAAAGTGGAAAAAACCCTCGGCAAGCCTCGGAGTTTTCCCACTTTTATCAACTCGTGTTGATATATTTGATATCAAAAGACACGAGGATGAGATTCCCTATATAATATCCTCTAAATATGTACTCATGGTTCTAACTCTACAAACCCACAGGGGGCATGTATGTCCGTCAAAGGTCGTAAATTGATGAAAGGTCACAATGTGTATACAATGATAGCTATAATGCTTGGTAAGAAACGTTTTATAAAGTCAGTCAATTCATCCACGTTAAATGATGTGTTGGTTGGTTGGTTGGTTGTTTTACGCCGCACTCAGCAATATTCCAGCTTTATGACGGCGGTCTGTGAATAATCGAGTCTGGACCAGACAATCCAGTGATTGATAGCATGAGCATCGATCCACGCAATTGGGATCGATGACATGCAAGTCAGCGAGCCTGACCACCCGATCGCGTTAGTCGCCTTTTACGACAAGCATAATCGCCTTTTAGGGCAAGCATGCATGGATTGCTGAATACCTATTCTACCCCGGATCTTCACGGGTCATGTATTGGTACAGCGGTGAAGAAATGTCCTTCGAATCGGTTAAATTTTATTATGTCAGTTATTTTTTAAATTACTGCAATTCATTGCAAGCATGCCTTTTGTACCAAACGAATTGAACGCGGAACGCGTTTGCTTAGACGAGACATCTGTCTATTGATTTATATAGAGGCCCGAGTCTATCAGCAGTGAAAGTATGCTCATTATACCACTATGGAGAGCTTATTGTGCAAACACCATAGGGTCGAAGGGTTAAGACTGTGAATGCCACCATCATTCGTGACCAAGTCGTGCCTGCTTGTAGCTTACGGAAAGATGCGAGTGATGACGAATGTTAACTCGTGTCGTTCCGGGATAACCCGCATTCGTCATTACTCGCCACTTTCCGTAACTTGAAAGACGACTCGCCCCATATCGATCAATGCTAATGCGCGTTAACATTGGGGTATGATAACAATAATCCAGAGTAAGTAAATCAATTACGGCAATCATTTAACTAATCTTGGAAAGTGTATATCGTCATTTTAATATATCACATTACAGGGATGACAGAATTGTAGTAGTTATGCACAGATAAGAGATTCAAATCTACACACGTGCGTTTGTTTACATTCAGTTAACGGCTCAAATGACAGCTCCGGGTTTTCCCTTTTAGTTTATGTCTGATGATGTATTTGGCTTCCCAAACTTAATTCAGTTTAATATCCACTGTCAGAATATGAAAAATACACCGTTTCCTGACGTGTCTCATGCATGTCATTCATATTTTATTCACCGTAATCATATTCATTGTTTACAGAGTATGTCACCTAGGTTACATTTGGACAACTAAACTTAGAAAAATGTCCACTGTTTTTTTACATGAACTCAATTCATGATATAATTCACACTTACTTATATATTTCACTGTGTTTAAAATTTTGTTAAAAAATCTATTTGAAACTATGAATCATATGTATTAATTTTTTTTCAATGTGTTACACTTTGTCGGTTCCTTAACTTCCGTTTTTCTGTCAGTATATCACAGACTCTGTAAGTAAGTCAGTCTTGCCCTATCACGTCCTTAATCAACTAGGGTCGGTCGGGTAGCCTAGTGGTTAAAGCGTTCGCTCGTCACGCCGAAGACTCGGGTTCGATTCTCGACATGGGTACAATGTGTGAAGCCCATTTCTGGTGTCCCCCGCAGTGATATTGCTGGAATATTGCTAAAAGCGGCGTAAAACCATATTCACTCACTCTCACTTAATCAACTAGGGTCGGTCGGTTAGCCTTGTGGTTAAAGCGTTCGCTCGTCACACCGAAGACCCGGGTTCCATTCCCGACAAGGGTACAACGTGTGAAGCCCATTTTTGGTGTTCCTCGCCGTGATATTGCTGAAAAATTACGTAAAACCAAATATCACCATTTTATACGAATGAAAACAGATATAGCACAACTAGATACCTCCAAGTCGCAGGAAATGTAATCATTGGTGGGTAGCGTCACCCAGGGGGTCAAAGCTTTCATTCATCAAGCCGAAGACCCGGGTTAGATCCCCTACATTGGTGCAATGTATAATTGGCATTTCGGGTAAGAAACCACTGTTTGAAGTTTGATAATACGTTCACTCACCCATGCCGCTGAATAAGCCCAGAGGGGCTGGCTGGGACTCTACAATGTTTGCTAGTGGAACGTGTTCCCGCAGTACATAAGCACGTGTTTTGGTATTTCAAATGTGTAATAGAGCTAGCTGTACGTTTATTAAACAGGTGAACTCTTCACGAGCGAGTAATAAATTGACATTCCGGGTTAGAATATCTGGATAGGTCCTCGACAACCTATGCTTGTCTGAGTAAATGGATGGTGGTCAGGTTGGGTTGATTTTTTCACTATAACTTGTCGGTGTGTGGCGATGTTCAGATCAGTTATGGTGAGTGTGGTCCACGCACAATTGTTTACAGGTTGTAGTGACAGCTGAATGTCGCTGACCGTAGCGTAAAACAACCAAAAACACAAGAAGCATGCGCAGCCTAAAACCTGTCGAACTGTTTTCCACTGATATCCCTGCTTTAAAAACCCAAAACCTGTTTGGGAATATTCAGGCGACATAATTTGTATACAATAAACTAGTTTCCCAAACCAGGCATATCCTTTCCTGTCAAGTACAAGTGCCTCCGGCTCTGTCACCTGTGACATTGGCGTGTCCGCTATGCCTCAATGGTTTTGCCTCCAGCCCTAGCTGGAGGTAACGTCCTTTATACCAAGACAGCTTACATGAGTCACGGCGGAGACTTGAGTAACCAGGTCCATCATTGTGAGAGGAAACGGCAATTGCACTGCGTATTACATATGTCATCTCCTCATTAAACGTATTTGCAATGTACTGACCAACCGATGACAACCTCACAAGACTGGGTTTCAAAGATTGTTAACAGAACCAGGGAAACATCTAGTAGCTACATAAAATATTTATGTACTATTGAATTTTCTTCTATTTCACAACCTTCCCTTTCTAGTTCTAACCTGTGTCACTGTCTGGTTGTGGTCCGAGGGTTATCAAGTAGTGAAGTAGACTGGGGCAGTTACCACTTAAACTTCCGATGCTTACAGCAACAGTCCATGTCCCTCTGCTAAAGATTTAGAATTTCCATAAATACAGACCATGCTTGTCGTAAAAGTGAGTATGGTTTTACTCCGCTTTCAGCAATATACCAACAATATCACGACAGGGAAAACCACAAATGGGCCTCACACATTGTACCAATGTCGGAATCGAACCCGGGTCTTCAGCGTGACGAGCGAACGCTTTAACCACAATGCTACCTGACCGGCCCTGCTTGTCGTAAGAGGCAATGAACATGTGTTTAAGCTTGCTGACTTGGTTGATGCATGTCATGTCCCAATTGTGTAGACAGATGCTCATGACGTCAATCACTGGATTACCTGGTCCAGACTTCACTACTTCCAGACCTTCGTCATTTAGCTGGAACACTGCTGAGTGTGGTGTTTAGCAAAACAAAGCACCACGCTACCTCAAACAAAGGTAAATACTACCTTTGAAAGTATACAAGATGAAAACGAAAACAATTATCACTATCATCTGTTTATTTGAAAAAAATTACATGAACATTCACTCAGAACACAAGTTCATACCTGCCTCAATAGAAGGCCTTCTTGTATTCTATTGAACTATACCAGCTCATTCCATACCAGATGATCACAGGCTAAAACCAATTACAATAAGCCAGTAAAATTAAAACGGACTGATATAACAATAAAGATTTCAAATTTACATGAATAACAGGCTAAAACTCTGAATACATACCCCTACATAAGCTCAGGAATATCTATATACAATATCATACAATATTATGACCATATT
This sequence comes from Haliotis cracherodii, assembly GCF_022045235.1. NCBI lineage: Eukaryota > Metazoa > Mollusca > Gastropoda > Lepetellida > Haliotidae > Haliotis > Haliotis cracherodii. Next base: position 15,980,589 of record NW_027266275.1, read on the forward strand.
CCAATTTTTACACAAGATTGATTGTCCTCCAAATTTTCAAATTGTCAAAATTGACCTGAAACTACCTGAAACTACTGACAGGAGTTTATACATGTCCACAAAACCCATTATTATTACTTGTCAGTCTATTAATTTCATGTCAAATTTGACCTCCCTAAAACATGCAATGTGTGGTAGAGAATGAGCTGGTGGTAACCCTACAACATGGTGAAGTAAATAGCGTGATGAGGAGCTCCTCAGAAGCTGGTGAGGAAAAACATTCATGTCTCTGTTAAAACTGGCCTTCCAAATGCTACAATAAGTTTCAGGGATATATGTTTCTTTTCCAATAGGTGTCTACTCACACTAAACATTTTAAAATTAACTTCCATACAAAACTGTCTATTTCAAATATATATTGCTACAAATGGCACTATTTTTTTCAAAAAAAGAAGCGACAATATGTAATATTTAGGATAGCGAATAAAATCTTCAACATGAAAATAAACTACATAAACTCTTTAAGAAAAGTAACAATATATTACATAGGAACCGCCCTTAAATCCTTGTACAAAACAATCTTTTAAGTCCAATGTTAGCATGCTCTGATGATAACATGCTAGGTCTGACACTATTCATTCCAAAGTGTATTAAATAACTGAAAAGTATAAACATCTTTCTTAGGAATAAATCGTAATATGAACAGTGGTGTACGAACAACATGAGCATTTTCACATACCTATACACTGATACACACCATAATTAAATGCTTGGTACTTATTAGGAATCATACAGGTGGTTCTGTGAGAAGTCTGATTGTGACAAATGGTAAAATACATGTAAATTCTTTCAAATCACAGTGCAAAAACATCTTGGTTAAATGATAATCTTCAAGCATTGATCACATACTTCTGGATTACAATCACTGTCGATACCCTAGCAAACGTTCTAACAAAAGACAAATATTTACATGATATGAAGAAAATAAAAACTCATCCTTTCCATAATTCAAGACACTGTGATAATGTTGTAGTAATGTTCCAGTATACTATTTGTGCTGATGAAAAGTTTGAGTATTAAGAACGAAATGCTTATTCATGTAATGGGAGATCTTTACTTCAAACAATATATTTGACCGTCAGCATTTTTTACATCATGATTTACATTAATTATCTATAGAATCAAACAGAGATATGAATTTCAAGAAATTGTTTTTCAATGTTTCAATTCATTTTGACAGACAATGCCTTAGTCCATAAACTGGTCGGTATTTCCTCTCGGGGAATGTGAAACATACACAAGACAGCACATCCAGGCAATGCCCGTTTCATTCACACAAACAATGGAAATTAAAATGCAAGATATGCATTCACTGAATATTCAAGTAACATTAAACTTCATTTCCTAGCATACAATTCTCGGGTCACATGCAGCCTATCTTGTTTCTATACTGTTCTGTAAAAATCCTCAAACCACCCATGAGGGCAATATCTTGCAACTGAAATATGTCAACAGTTTAGAAACAATCTAGGATGATATCAAAATCATAATGGTGGATGGACTTAATTGCTCAAAGGAACGACAATTCTTTAATGTGATTTTCTAAAGAATTAGTTCAATATATCGGTTAAACTGTGTCAAAAAAGTATGAAGTATGTTTGATTCATCCATAAATGACACCGAAGGCAATTCAGAATAATGCCACTTTTTCAGGACCAATCAGAACTTTATAACATATGGTCTTCAAAGGGCCAACACTGAATTTTATGAAGAAACTGAGTCTAACAAACCTATAATTTTGATTAACATTGAAATTTAGAACCAGTGGGTTTTTTTCGTGGCCCATGTGCTAAGTTGGTGGTTTTGCCTAATACATCAATGGACCTTAAACTTAACAAATCCAAATGTCACTGGAATATATTTCTAATGCCAATCTGAAGCCATTGTGAAACAAAGTGCATAGAAAAAGACTTCTGTTCACATATTGAAGAGAGTTTGGTAATTCAGGAAGAAAGAAACCTGTTTAATGTCTGTCACTCATAAATGCTTCCTAGCAAAATGTGTGAGTCCAAGAGCAAGAGACAACAGGGTCACAGAGATGGCCGAAGTAACTGCGCTGTTGCACCCATCCTCATTGCAGTGACAGTATTGCACTTTGTAGCGATAGGTTCCAGTACGAGAGATACAGGTCAAGGGTGGGTCCTCCTCATGGCCGCATTGACGGATGATACGGGTATCATATTGCTCGCTGTAGTACACTGTCAACATCAAGAAAAGGACAGTTAATTACTAATTGATGAATAAACGATTAATTACATGATTTGGAATATAATTGTCTTCCACAACATTCACAAAGCAAACTACATTCATACATCTAATATAGAATTAAACTTACCTTCTTGTTCAATCTTACGACACGCAGTTCCATTGGCACAGGTGACTAAGGTGTCTGATTCCATAGTCAGCGTCCCGCCACAGCTTGGCGTTAAGAAGGAATTGCATACATGGCATTTAAGACCCAATCCTGAAACACAAATTGTAAAATGTACATGGCATAAACACAGCGGTTTTAGTTCATTAAGTCCTTATACTGAGAACATATAGCAAAACTCTTAAACAGGCAAATTGATACTAGTGCTTTTGATACATTTAACCTTTGGGCAGTTCAGCAAGGACTACATGACTACAGACTTTCAGTTATCATGATATGCCAAAATTGAGGTTCTTGTAGACCTAAAACAGTTTTGCATGGTACATCAAGAGAAATATTCTTATAAGAATGTGAGACATGATCACTCAGTCACATCAAGTGCTAAAGGTTCAAATACCACCCATAATGACAAGTTTCACACTGGAAAACTGAAGCACTACAGCATATAATATTCAAGGACTCACTTTTGGATTTTATGTTTTCGGAAACATAAATACTAAGTCTGTATGAGGCGCAGGGTGTTTAGTATTCTTACAGAAATGCGCAGTCTCCGAAATTAAGTATCAAAATCAAGTGGCATATGCTTTTGACACTTACATTTCATCAATGTTTCACTAGATTCAAATACTATGCAATCTTTGGCAGCCAATCTCAGAGACCATATCCATTTAACACTGGTTGGGTATGTTTTTACTTATGAAAGGCTTTGTTCTCCTATTATAAGGTTTGTAGTGTCCAAAGACCACATATGATGATGCATTTGATTCAAGTTTTACTTAAAAAGTAATAAATTATAATTTACTTTACTAATTTTGTATTATTTTCATAGTTTTAGTTGTATTTTCTAGTAAAAAATGAAGAAATCCAGACAAAAATTATATTTACACAGATTCTGCATTATTTCTATTTGTGGATTTTGTTGGTAGAACGTTTATCTAAAAATATAAGTGTTATCTAAGTGACAAAACTGAATATGATCAAAGACATCCACAATTTATCAGTTATGTTTAATTTTATTCGTAAGTCCTGACAACAATTATCACAAGAAGAATACTAACTGATATATTCAAGGGCGATCACCACTATCTGATAAATTGTGAAAAACATGATACAAATAATAATCAGATAAAAAACCCAGATATGTCAACAGGTAAGGAAAGCATGAAAATGTACTTCCCGTATCTTATGTAAATATGCTCTAAATGTTACATGTATGTTTCTGAATACCAATTGTGTGATTGTATACCGATTGTGTGTATGCCTACTACATTGCCTCTATTACACAAAGGAATTATCTATTTTCTACCCTACACAAGTTACATTTCTTTTCACCCTTACAACCCAAAATTTCACAAACAAATATTTATGTTATATAAAGGCATACACATTTATTTAATCGAAAAGAGAGCTGTTTCGTCTGTCAAGAATATGCCCTGACAAATGATAGAAGGAAATAGGTCAGAGCAATAAAAGCTGTGACCTCTAAGTGTCCCGCGAGCTAACCCTCTCACATGGACAGCCACTGTCTCACCTGAGGAAAGTGACATGCCCTACATACTGCCTGGCTCAGTTATCCGGGGACGGACATAACTACTAATGGATGAGCTGCTTTCCTACTTCAGCAAATCTCTGTGTTTTGTAATAGTGCAGATCAAGATCAGCTTTAGTTTTGTCATCTTGGGAACCTAAGAAAAGACCCTGGCAAACAGGTACTTGCTTGGAAACAAATTTTCTTGCTGGGGACATCTAAGGAGGGGACATCAGGGACCCACAGGACTGAGGTACTTTAACCTAAGGATGGTATCAGACATTCCAAACATACTCCACTTCCAATGCAATTGTTACAATTTAAGAAATTAAAGACATTTGGTCCATGTTTTTAGCTTCGATACCTTCAATCTAGAGACTACATCCATGGCCAAACAATAGTAGTAAGACAGAGTGACTTAAACATGTTTTAAACTAAAGCCTTGTTGGTACAGCATCCTACATGATTTTGCGGTCATGAACAATAGCCAAAACAGCATTGAAAATTGGCACCAGTAATGTGGTCCTTGCCAATCTGTCCAATAGTTTTGATTGCACATCATCCATGAGTTGTGACAAGTAAAGCCATGGTAAGTAGTAACAACATATACTGCAAACAATCTTTTAGCATAAAGGTACACCCACTGTGGCCTTTGTAATAATATAGAAATTACCAAAATTGTCTAAATGGCATATTTAAAAAATGAAAACTGACAAGAACACTTGAACCATACTATTATCAGACATATTTATTACAATCTACTGTTTCTAAAAAAAACTCACCAAGACAACGTTAGAACAAAATGCACCTAGATTTTGCATGTTTTGTGTGAATCTGAAATCCTATACAAGCTAATAAAAGGCTAAACACTGTTTTGAATAGTGATACAAGTTGAGCATAAGGTTTGTTTTAACAAATGCAAAATGTAGGAAGATTGCACAGATTCTATCAGTTTTGAATAGTCTTCCGTCAGGTTTATAATCACACATAGGCTACTTAATGTCATGCTTACAGTCTGAGTTCCAAAAAAATGAATGCATTCTCGTATAAATCCAAGATCTGCCTTGCCTTACAACTACATTTTTTTATTAATCCATAGAAGAAATAGGGAAAGGCTACAACAATCTACTTCATATCTCCAGTTTTAATAGAAACGGTATCTTCGCTAGGGAGGATCGTATACATAGAACATGCATAACGTAGTTACTATATTCTGTACCCACATGAGCGTGTGGTCCCATTACATTAGCAACAGAGACACTTTTTCTTGAGCAGTGAGCACAACCTTTCTGAATCGTCTCTAGTGACCACGCTTGCATAAAAAATAAAATAATACCATATATATGTATTCCAGTTTGCACCTCAACAGTGTTCAATGGAACCGGCTTATTTCATTCGAGACCGGACATGTACGAAGGCACATTTATCTAATATCACAAAGGAAACAACATCAAACTAAACATACATCATGACATTCAATTGCTTGTCTCAGCGCTTAAATTATTAAGCGATCGCATACAAGTACTAAAGAACCATAACATGGGAAAGAGCTTCAAGAAAGCAGAAGCCATTTTGGAATGGAATCGGCTTCACGAGGCGATTACTTGCCCCGGTTATTTTGTCATATTTACCTTCCTCAATCAGGAACATCAACAGCAGTGTAACTGTTGGGAGAAATACAGATATTTTCATGGTTGCAGGTTGAATTAGGATCCTCGAATAAGCACACGAACAAAATACGGCCCTTGCTCCCAACCGCAAACCTACTCCAATGCCCTGTCTATGACCTTGGGGAAATGGACGCGAAGGATAACGCCACCTATGTGATCAAGAGGGGACAACTCGTGTCGCCTATATTCTATTTCAAGATAACATTACATAATGCCTGTGATTCCTCAGCCAATGCAAACATTCCATTTGCTATTGTTGCGGAATATTGACACAATTGGACATTTTAGTATTTTTGGAGATGTTGACATGTTACGTATCGTAATTGTTTATCTTCTTTGAGGGGCATTAAAAGGCTTCGTATATATCCTACACACAATTAAAGCAAAGAACAATGTCAGAGTGTATAGAAGAAATACAGGAGAAGCAAAATGTATTAAGTCCTGACATTAAAACTGTTCAAAACTGGTTAAATGTACCTCGTCAAATGGACAGATTTAATACATGTAGCCCAATATTCTTAAATTATTTTACAGCGCTCCGATAAACAAAAGACGTCAACGACCAAAGACTAGTTTTAAAAACCAATACAAACCCATGACTTTAGTTGTTATTCAAAATGAAGCCAGAATAGGAATACCAGACAAGACTGAATAGTGTTACTGTTTAGCTGTTCACAATGAGAGCGAATACAGTGCTACCCAAAGTCACTATTATGTTCAGTGCAATGGTCTTATAGATATGATCTACAATATTTTGGAATGCAGTTTTACGTTGTGTTTCATGATGTCATCATTATATCTAGCGTGAACTTAAATTGTGACTAAAACGGACCCCAAGGTATTTTTGTATGAAATGAATTCGTTTTAATTGACAATTGACATATACCCAGATCGACAAATCAAGTCCTTGATATTAACGAAGGATAATGAGTGCATTCCAATGTTTTACAGAAAGTTATTAAGTACACGATTTATTTTGTGTCGTTATCTGTTAATGTTTCATTTACAAACAACGTCATAATGTCAATGTTATGATGTCCACAATAATGATAAACGTCATAACGCAAGACTATTTTCTTCTTTTTTTTTGTTAAGGGATTTTGGGTTAGCACATTGTAGACGGTAGGTCGAACAAATATAAATAAAATTTCAAATACCTCTTTTTATTACCTCTCGCGATTCGTCACAATTCACTGAATTTCGAAGTTTTTAAGATACATTTTCAACAGGTTTTAATTATAGTATTCTAAGCAATGCCATTTCAGGGGTCCTTTAATAATAATATTAAGACTGATTAAAGTACATACAACCGAATATTAAGAAAAATGGAAATATAATATCTGAAATATTTACATCAAGGCATTACGTAAAATCCACGGTTAATAAGTAGGTGTAATTTAATAGAAGACATTCAACACTTAGAAGGAACACATGTGTCATTTTCCTTTAATGAATGCAATTGCAAAAAATATGAAAATCACCTGAATGGTGATAAAATAGGTTGTACAATGCTTTCCGGTACGTTGTAAAAGCATCAACTTTTTTACGGAAAAGAAACTACCGTACAGGTTGATAGCACCCCCTACATGTATATTGTGTATATCTTGGCGATTGAGAACTGTTTGATAAATCCATTGTTGAATAAAGCTAATAATCCATGCAATTATATGCAACATATGCAAGGGGGGGGGCGGGGGGGGGGGGGGGGGGGGGGGATGTGGAAGCGTAAGAAAAAACCCCAGGGAAGGATGATGTGTCATACCATACAACCGTAAATTTCAGTTATAATTGTCAGAATATTTAGAATAATAGCAACAACACCGCGCTTCACTACAGCTACACATACCAACTCGCAATATTTGATGCGAATATTGACAAACCAACAAAACGTCGCGTTGGTTCCGGATATGAACACTTATCATGGCCTATGATCATAGAACTTGAAAACCAAATTGTATAAATTATTTGTTGAGTTATTTAGATTTCGCGTATTCGGATATTATTGGTGACGTGCAATGAATACAAGGCCTATGCTAAGTGATGTCTACCCGAAATAGTAATTATTTCTGGTTATCAAATGTACTGTCTTTTGTGTTTTACTGGGAACAACATTATCTATATATCAATAATGTATAAATACACGAATGACATGAATTTGGTGATTCCACTCTCGGTTCGACCACAACAATACACTCGCTTTTTAAGGCCCGAAAGGGGGCTCGAGAACCCACTTTCCCCCACCGAATTTCATGGGGTTATTTTGCAATATATATTGATCACCCAATGCAGCCACTGGCCAACTCATACACACAGAGTAGTTGCGGCGAAAGTGAATTTAGAATCAATATAATTTTATATAAATATGTTTACTCCCCCGAATTTAGAATCAATATAATTTTATATACATATATTTACACACACACACACACACACACACACACACACACACACCAAGAAACGCTCCTCTTCGGGCAAGCACTCAGCTTCTACAGTCGTACACGCATGACCTCAGCGGTGTGACATATATCCGAAACAGGCTATACCACGTCACTCTTCTACCGCTCTCACTGAACTTGCGCAATATCTTGAGAAATAGCCGGGATCGATTGCTCAGTGCTCGTCGTTCCATTGCTCTTCTACAAGCGTTAATTTCCTAATACATGTATTTAACAATCACATACAGTTAGTTTCATAATAGTGCTGGCGGTACTAACTCTACTGCGCCGATAAGAGCGGAAAATTCCACATGTTACAGAATGTCAGTGACAGGATTATTGCACTTGCAGTTCGCACATGAGTGCAAGATGTTAATGTTGGCGCTATTGATGACGTCATGCAGATTCCATACATTTAATTCTATAGAAATCATTAGGACGAGTTCTAGGGCCAACAGCATCGAGGTAATATGCACAAAAAGAATAAATAAATGTAGATTTCAGGTTAAACAGAAGCACGTGTTTGTATTGGTGGATGAATATAAAAGCATCGATTCGTGTCGGCATGTTAGGTATAAAGGATGTACCAGAAAGAACTACTGGATTCTAAACAAAATCAATAGATTTTGCTGTTTTTCGTCAGGGCAGGTTGGCGCTTCAATTACTAAAGGAATGAAACATGTATGACGGCTAAGAATATTTAGAAACAATGTCCTGCGTTGCATTTATTTATAATACATACTTCACACGTGAAAACGTTTTTAAACTGACAATTGATTTGTGAGTCAGTAATACTCAGAGTTTAAAGCTAAATTCATATTGTTTTCAAATCATGTCATTTTACTTCAGCGAAAGACATACACTCACTTATTTTTACGAGTTTTTTTTCGTGTTCTTAAGAGTTTCAGATTTTGTCGTATGTTTTTATCATTTATCATTTTATTGTTATTTAAAACTTTTAGATCAACTCTGTCTTATTATTCTGTGACGGTGAAGAAGAATGAAAGACAAACACAACGTAACCGGTCAAACAGGTTGTCCCGCCATGATAATCTATCCCCAAGGGATATTATGAAACATTTCGTAATTAACCTCTCAATATTACATAAGATGTGTGACTGCTGTTTATGGGGGTAGGTTTAGATAAAGTCTCAATCTCAACACAATATATCAATTGTTGTCCAGGTCCTTCACGTACTCGGCGCAATGCTAAAAGGGAATCTTACAAATTGTTAATGAACGTTGCGCAGCGTGACGTAATGTGTCACCTTTGTCGAGTCCGAGATATTCTTGCAGAGGTGACATCGTGAGGCTCTGGAAGGGTGGGATTGAGTTTTGCCGCTGTGGAATTTCAATTGAATTCGTTGGTAATCACTTTTGTACACTGTCTTGTATTGGCTTAAATGTCTGTATTGTCAGAAATGATTAGTATTAAAAGAACTTTGGAGTATTATCTTCACATATACAGAATTACTCGGACTATACACGTCACATGACGGTTCGGGAAACATTCGGAATAGTTCGCCAACTTGTAGGTACAAAGTGTACATGCACCGATTAATACACGAAGCACGAAAGACAATACAGATGTAAATAAACTTCATTTATAATTAAATAAAGTATATTTTTCATTTAAAGTCTGGGTAAGAATCGACAGTCAGGTGACTGCCGCCAAAAATACTGCATGTGCACATTTTTCTATCAATTCGTGCTTCTAATGTATGGATACGCTGCACACGTCACTAAATAAAGTTGCTCACAGTCACCCGACTGTCGATCCTCAGGTGGATTGTAACCACGTGATTAAAAGTCAATGGTGATGTTTATCACTAACAAAAACTGACATGTCTTGAAAAGCGCACTTTACACTTTTTATCACTACTGTAATTTATATTCCTTATCGGCCGAATGGCTTCTTTTCACTTTATAAGTATTCGCACACATGCAGCTATCTTCGGTAATTTATCATCGGGAGATTTCAAGGGGCGAAGACTGTAGGTAACCTGGCTCATTACACGGCATCATACCCTGACGGCTCGGGACATTGCTCATTATATCAGTCACTGGTTTGTTTGTTCTAGTTTCAATCCCTTTAAATCAGATCTTAGTTCTCGCTACGGCTAAACAAGCTCTGTTTAGCGGTAGCGAGAACTAAGACCTGATTTAATTGAGACTGTGATATAACTGCAATATTGCTGACTGGCGTTAAACAACAAACAAAGAAACAGCCTAAACATATACACAGCGAGAAAACATGTCGTCAATATTAAATCATATTCCTCTGCTAATGTTTTGTATTTTTGTAATACAAGAACAGCGCTAATATAACAGAAGTTGGGGTGATATATAAAAATATATTTGTGAGTTCTGTATATAGATTTCAGTTTTATTCTCTCACGTGCATAGGGCACAGTATTCTTTTCAAGTATCTATTTCAACATCCAGTACCCTACAAAATCATCTGACTCCCCAGCCAGGTGAATGGTAGGGCCCCCACCCCTCATGGTCCCCTTCTAAGCTTGTCTCCGATCCCTGAGGACATGACTGAGAACAGAGCGAGGAAAGGACGGCTTGTCACTGGAGAGGAAATGACATTATAATATGTGGCTACACTTACCTGCCCCCTTACGTGGGTCTTACCTGTCAGGTAAATATACAGGTTCACTGCTTAATGACCCAGCCTGAGGCAGAGGACACTCTCGATTCACTGTTACCTGTTGTGTGACCTTCACGTTCTGGAAGGTTGATATATATTTGGATATGTATTTTACACGATTTGGATATGTATTTTACGCGGTGATTGTTTACAACATATGTGTTTTGTTGATGCATTTTATAGTTACGTAATCGTGACATCTGTCTGCTATTTAATTTAATTTGAATTGTTTAAAGAACATATAGTACAGCGTATGCCCTAGATTTTAGGATAAAAGGTAAACTTATCACCAGAATTTCGAGGTGGTGGATTTCAAATGAACACCTATCACATCACCTTGCTCATCTTTCAATTTGGGAAACATTTTCCAGTCATAAAAGGGTTATAGGTAAATGGACCCATCGCTGACAATGACTGGAGAAACACACGTAATGTGATGAAGTCTCTACTAAGACCCGACAGAAGAAAAATAAATAAATAATTACTTACCTTTACAAGCCCGCCAGTTCATGAGTCACATATGTCAAGAAAAAACAAACATATATGGAACTATATCAGTCTTCGGAACCATTTAATGTCGCTGTTTCACCCGAACGCCATCGGTGTGACAAAGGAGAACACTTAATCAGTTTGTCTTGAGTTTATGGATCAAGAAATAGAAATCATTGCAGACGGCTTCAAAGTGAGTGAGTTGGATTTCTACTTTCTACTGTTGGAAAGACACCGATGTAGGGGTTGTGTGTTTGTTGTTTAACGCCGCAATCAGCAATAGTCCAGCGATATGACGGCGGTCTTTATATAAATCCAACTCACACCAGATAATCCAGTGATTGACATCATGAGCATTGATCTACGCAATTGGGATACGATGACATGCATCAACCATGTGAGCGAGCCTAACCACACGCCAGTCGCCTCTTATGGCAAGCTTGGGTTGCTGAAGACCTATTCTAACCCGCATCTTCACGGGACGGTTCCTATATTGGGAATCGAACCCGGGTTTTCGATGTAACAAGCTAATGCTTTCAACAAGCACAAAGATACTTCGCCGCCTTTTTGATTCGGAATAGACAGGTTTTGATCAAAATGAAGATTAATTTCGTATGATCGATAAATTCCTCCCTGTGAACCTTGTATAATAATGTAGGTGACTGTTTATTTTAAACAACAAACGATAAAGAATATTATTTTTGGAAATATTATTTTTTTAGATCAAGTCGTTTAAGACATGACTTTTGATGACCAAGTTTATCACAGTAAATAGAATTGGGAAAGTATTTCACTTAGACATGAACATTTCTTCATGTAAAAAGTGTCAAAAGACGACTATGACGTCATACCTCGACACAGCGGGAACTGTAGAACTATTTCTGTACTGTACATTGGCGGAATGTGACGTGAAGTGACGCGGGTTGCGTTGATGAGGAAACGTGCCAGTTTATCTGTTTCTTTTGTAACTGTTTTTAGTCGAGCGCTTGTGCACAGGGGAGCGACACTGTGTGGAATATGTTCATTGCGTTGACTGAATCTGAACAACAGCAAGTTACCTGCCTCCACACAATACCGATCACGCTTATCTCAGTTTCTATGGCAACGCCCTTTCGACCGTCAATGTCGGCTGTAGAGGAAAACACCTGACTTGTGCCCAGCGCGCTGCAGTCGACGAGGAAAATAATGAAACAACCGACATTGACTGATAACCGAAGACATATTTTATTAGTGTCATTATTAGATAATGAGGTGTAATGCCGATTGATTATATCTCGAGTTACCTCCCTGAATGGCTGTTGTTTTTGTTTGTTCGAGGCACATTTTCACATTTGATTTCGTGCAGTTGTGCAGTTTGAAGAAATAGTTGTCTTAAACACTGTGAATAAATAAAATTTCAACTGAGGTATGGCACAAACTATTGTATAGTATTGTTCCAACTGATAATAGAGTTACAGTATCGTCATGATTGCATCAATTACATTGTTAAAACTCCTTCAATGACATGAAGAACATTGTTGTAACCGCATATAATATCAGTCAAGAACACCGTTTCTTTGACCTCTCCGTATGGCACCTTAAGCCACGCCTTCAAAGAGGTCACGACCTTTCCGCCACTTCCTTAGACAAACTTATAAACAACATGGCTACCTCTTGTCAAACTCGGAGAGCTTCGTTGGCGGATTTACAGGCTGATTTGTCGACTTCTTTTATGAAACAGGTGTCATTTTCAATGAAAAGTAAACAGCAAGGGTTTAAGTTTTTTAGTGAGGGGTACTTCCATTCAGTAAGCATGACTTACGGAGAGAATGACACCATCGTCAGTAGTGCCAAGTGCTATCGCAGTATGAAGAAAAACGAGCCGCCCCATGCTGTTCATGTTGACATCAAGCCTGAAGAAATTTCCTATGCCTATTGTTCATGTCAAGCAGGGTAAGTTGACCGTTGACAACCAGGTTTGTCTCATTACTGTTGACAAGATGCAGTATCCCGTAATATTTATTGTTGATACAAACGTATCATGTTCCCTAATTTCGTGATACATTCGTTCAATATACTGAGGCTAACAGGATAATAGTTACATCCAGAGGTAATGATCATGATAATAAATTTATGTAAAGACATTTCACTCAAATCTCCTGACGAAAGAAAAGTTATTGTGTGTTAATTTACAGTACTGGACTCCATACCAAAAACACCTTATCACCTGTTAAAAAAAGATCAATATTAACATCTGATATATTTGTCAAATATGCAACTAACTTTTTAATGTTTTATTTGTATGGATTATAAAAACTTGCAATTTAATTTAGCATCAATTTTGAATTTCACTAAATTTTTCAGAGCTAGTGGATCATGTTCCCATGTCATTGGATTCATCATAGCACTGCAGCAATGGCAGTTGATGGGTTTCACTGAGGTTCCATCAAAGCTGTCCAGTACATCACTTCCAGAACAGTGGAGCAAACCTCGGTGTACCAAAGTTGAAGCAGGCGATGTACCACATTTAGTTATTGTCAACCCCAAACCAGACAGGAAAAAGAAACCAGTTACTAATACATTGACAGAATGCAGATACTTGATTTATTCTGATTTATTTCATGAATTATGCTTTCCTTATTTCACTCAAAGCAAACAAATGTATACATAAAGTTCACTGGTATCACATGTATCATAAACATTAACATAACTAAATATACATTGATATAAACTAAATGATAATCATCATGTTCAATGGAAATAGATGCCATAATTATCATGTTTATCACTCTTAAATGTATTACATTTCAACAAGACACATTTGAATTCATCAACAGGATAAACTTCAACAAGGAAGTGAGCTTTCACGTTTTCACAATAAGTTCTCTGGATTAAGAAAGTGAGATAGACAATTACATTTTACAGAAATGTACGGGTCGAGGAAGCAGATGTTGAACATCTTCAAGGCCTAAAACACCTTCCCATTGGATACCTCGTCTGCAACCCCTCTAAAACTGTGCACACTCATGTGGGACCAGTCCCTGTTGGCAGTGGCTTGTCAACGCATGTAAGTTTAGCAATGGTTTTAGTGTTTGTTAGAATTTGACCACAGCCTTTACCTGCCAAGCATGTTGTAACTCAATGGGAAATGACTGGATATATCCAACCTTAACATGTTTGTTAAGGGGTAGCCACCGTAGATATTGAGGATGCTATTATAGTGAAACTCCTAATACAGCAATTCAGAATTTTGTACAGTAATTTTACTCTATATCATTATTACTGGAGGATGTTTTTCACATGGTGTGGCCATTATCAAGGTCCCATTGTACACTGTCATGTTTTAACACTATAGTAACAGTAAGACATGGTAAATAGGGCTAAAGCTACATGTTTATAAGCTCAGGTCAAATCAGGGACAATATCCTATCTAGCAAAGAAAAGCTGGAATTAAGATTACTTCATGTGTTTGGGCGAAAGGAAGTTTGGATTAAAATCACTTCATGTAATTGAATAGGTGACAGGTCACATAAAATTATAGTTCAAGTGGTTCAGTTTTGACAAAAGTATTATCATGATTATGTTTGAATTCAATATGGTACTGTTATTATTATGTAAATGATGTAATTTTACATTGCTACCTGTGAATCTGACCTTTGGCCCAAGCTCAAACAATGCTAACAAACATGTGACAGCAGAACCTTGGTATGCAGTACAAACACAAATTTAGCCTGATAACATGATAGGTCTAAAAAGAATTTTGCAGTGTTGCAAAAACAACTACATGTACTGTGTCTCAATTTACTTCTTTCTGATACAAGGAGGCATGAAATTTGTCAGAAAAGAGCAAACATACCAAATTTGATCAATTGAAGACAACATTGATAGCTGAATGCGGCCACTGAGAATCTTGAAACTTTTGATTCTGCGTATAGCTCTTTCGACATGTACTCTGTGCCCAGCAATCTTCTGAGTGAAGGTGACATCTTTTTGGCTCATCTGTACACCAGACTTAGCAAATGGTGGTATATTCAGTCGAAGCCCTGTTTTCTCTACTTCTGCTTCAATATCAAACCCCTTATCTGCCATAATTCCATCTCCCTCCTCCAGATAACCAATCTCAATAAGATCAATCAGTGTTGACTGAAAACCTGACTGCTTAAATATTTCTTTGTCTGACATTGCCCCTGAGAACAGCATAGAAATAAAAATAACTGAGCCTCTCGGATCTACAGCCACTAATGCCTTCAATGTGTTAGTGGACTTGTAATTGCTGTACGTTTGAGTTTGGGTATTTAGTGAAGATGGTTTTTCAATTCTAATTTCTGTGCAGTCAACAATAGGAAATGTACTTGGAAAATCTTTCCTATAGTCCTCTGGCATCCTTTCATACAAGACATCTCTGTGGGGCCAGATGCTTACCTCACCAAACCTGAGAAACATGTAATTTATCCAGGAATTGAAGATAACCCCTGCAACTTGCTGAGTAATTGCAAATCTAAAAGCCAAATCCTGCAAGTGAAAATTATTCCTCAGTTTGCAAAGCGTCAAAAACAACTGATTTTCAAGGGAAAGTTTCCTAATTTTGGACAATTTTCCTTTCCCAAGATACCTAAGAGGACATGATTGAGGATCTGGAACTAAATACCTACATATGGCAATGAAGGTTTCTTTGTTAAAGCCTGTGTAGTACTTAATAAGCTTAGCATCTTCCAATATAACATCAATCGAAAAAGTAAATGTTTTTTGCTTTTTTAGATGTTCACATTCCTCTTCAGTATCTTTCAGCTTTCTCAAGACATCTATAAGCTCCAAACTGCATGTTGACAGATCTCTCTTCAGGCTCTCATTCTCTGCAATAAGTGCTATCATATCCATTGGGTCGATCCCTGAAACATTTAAAAGTAAAAGGAAATCAATTCTGCCAAATACAAATTGATGTTATAATGTAATGACAAATAAACATTGTTAATTTGATCTCATGTCAGTTTGCTTTTTATTTCAGGCAAAGTTTTTTGAGACTGAGCCAATAAAATCTGTTGGCACTAGATGTGGCAATCTAGCTTTTCCCCAGGCCGCCACAGTGACCCTTGGAGCAGAGTACCACATCGAGGATATGACACAGGAGCAATGTGAACAGTTAGAGCAACTAACAAGGGACCAGACCAACAGTCAGATATGGTTTCAAGCCAGGAAACACAGGCTGACAGCATCCACATTTGGGATCATACTCAAAAGAAAAACCATCACAGAAAAGTTCATCAACAATATCATAAATGAAAAGGCTTTCACATCTGCTGCAACCAGCTATGGCAAAAGTAATGAAAGACAAGCTATTGAAAAATACATTAAGCAGGCAGGTAATCATGTTCATGATTGTGGTCTTGTAGTGAACAGAAAGTTTCCATTTCTAGGAGCTACACCAGATGGGAAGGTGTGTGAAGATGGTATTACAGGCATCATAGAAGTAAAATGTCCATACTCAGCCCGAGACATGTCCATCAGTGATGCCTGCTGTTTATTGCCAAAGTTCTGCTTGCAAAATACAGATGGGATAATTTCAATCAAGAAAGCTCCCCATAATCATGAATATTTTTATCAAGTTCAAGGACAACTCATGATTTCAGGTGCTGCCTTTTGTGACTTTGTTGTTTTCACAAAAAAAGACCTGTTCATACAAAGAATTTTTCCTCTTCCTGTGTTTATGCAACAAATGTTGGATGAATTGAGTGCTTTTTACTTTCAGCATGTTAAACCAGTACTGTGTTTGCCAAGTTCTCAGAATGTGTGTACACTTACAGCATGAGTCAGTCTGACAATCTGTTGTCACGTTTGAACTTGTATGAACAGCAGTGGCAGAAGGTAAAGATGGGTTGTCAGATTTAGCTATCTTTTCTGTTGGCTCCAATCTGCAATAATATTTGAAACTATAAACTTTTACAAAGTTACTATTGATTGTTGTTTGAGAAGATAAAATTAAACCAATATCAAATATTTGTGTGTCTGTTATTTGAGTTCATACAGTATAATGTGCATGAGTGTCATATAACAATGTTTAATAGCAAAAGAGGATAAAGTGTGACCCATATAGGTGCTGACTGGATGCATACATTACCTTATCAAACAATTTCACATCATACTGGGTGTTAATGAGACACTCAACACATCTAATAAATTTCCTCATGTGCTATCTCAACTTGTATTACCTTCCAATCTCTCCAACTTTTTGGCTAACACTGAATTTTCACATTAGCCAATATCGTTATCAAACTTTTATTAAATGAACAAACAATTTAAAGAACAAAAGCCATACCTACCTACCCTATTTATTGTTTGTTCCATGCAGAACTCATTTATTTTTATTTCATCCAAATTAACAACATACATTTCCCCTGGGCAGTATTCATTACAAGATCAGAAAATCTTATTTACGAACTTATGTGAACAAGATGGAACAACTGAATCAACTGTAGAAATTTTACAAAGTATTTGATCATGTCAATTGATAAACAAATTGTAAAAAACCAATCAATGGCTTCTTACAGTGTACACAAACCTCTGAGTTCCATCATCAGTGGGCTTTCTTTTTGTAGGGGGCTTCCTACTCAGTCCAGCCTTGTCAAAGTGATTGGCAGGTAATGGGTCTGGATGTTGCTCACTTGGAAAATTGTTGACGAAGTGCTGAAAATCAAATTTAACATAAAAACCTCTATTATGTGGATAAACCGATGTATAATGTATATAAACACAATGAATTCAAAAGTTTTCAATAAGTTTGTGAAATCTTTATATACATAGATCTTTATACATCTGTTCGACGATTACCAACCCAGCTAATTTATATTCACTACTTGGCCAATGGTAATAGGAAAACTGATCGCTGCCAAACAAAATGACGTATCCAACTATAAAATTGATTAAATGTACGGGAAATGTACCTTTGTGCAAACATATCTATTGCAGTTGATGTTTGACGGATTGAGCTGATTATGCGGTCGCCCACAAAGTTTTATCCACCGTAGGCACTTCTCGTAGTCAGTCTTCGGTTTTGGAAACGGTATGAACTTGACACCGCCTTCAAGTCGTTCAGGATACCTGTCATCACTATTGCACAGACCGTGACTGCACCTCTTTACCATTTTTTTCTGGATATGTTGGCCGATAGAACGATTGCGTAAAGCGCGCCGGCCCAACTTAGACAAGCTTGTTTGTCTAAGGAAGTGACTGCAGTCAAAGTATGCGTGCGCAGACTGTCAGAGCGACTCGCTGATTGGTCAAGTCAGCTGTCAATAAAATTCGACGGAGAGGTCAAATACAACAGCATCCCTGTGACTGCGTCAGGTAACATTGTTATAACTCCTTCAATGTACATTGTTTGTTTGTTTGTTTGACGCCGCACCCAGCAATATTCCAGCTATTATGCGACGGAGGTCTGTAAATAATCAGGTCTGGATCAGAAAATCCAGTGATTGATGCCATGAGCATCAATCCACGCAACAGGGATACGATGACATGCATCAACCAAGTCAGTGAGCCTGACCTCCCGATCCCGTTAGTCGCCTCTTACGACAAGCATAGTCGCCTTTTGTGGCAAGCATGGGTTCTACCCCGGATCTTCACAGGGGGTAAAGTGCATTGATATAACCGTGTCAATAACATTGTTCTAACATCGTCATTAACATTGTTTCAATCGCTAGAATAGTATTGTTATGACTGCGCCAATAACATTGTAAGGCTCGCTGACTTGGTTGATGCATGTCATCGTATTCCAATTGCGTGGATCGATGCCCATGATGTCAATCACTGGAATCTGGTCCAGACTCGATTATTTACAAACCGTCGTCATATAGCTGGAATATTGCTGAGTGCGGCGTTAAACATCAGAAAAACAATAACATTGTAAAGATCATTGTTCTAACTCTGTCAATAACATTGTACAGAACAATGTCAATGTTCTAACTTTTGCCAATAGATTTGTCGACTGTCTGATAGATTTTTCAACTGTCTGATCGATAACACAATACATATATGGGGTCGGTCGGTATAGTAGGGGATAATGTACCCTAATTATGTTAAAAGGGCAGGATGTTTAATAGTTTTGCAGTAACAGATGCATGTATCTAAAGTCATATACATATATATATGCGATATGGCTGAAATACTGCCGATGTGACGTTAAATATTAACTCACCCACTCACTCACTCACTCACTCACTCACTCACTCAATCTATATCCCGGATATCTATCTATCTATCTATCTATCTATCTACAGATAGATAGATAGATAGATAGATAGATAGATTGAAAGGTTAACGATTATCTTTTGTTAATTTTCTATGTAGTGCATGGGTAATCGGGCAAATAGAAATAATCCTTAAGTCTTTTAGGTTTATTTTCTGATTGTGTATTTTGACTCCAGTCGGTTCTTATCCGTACAGCAAAAACGAAACTGGCCTTCGTTTTGTTTCACCCGGATCAGCGTTGTTGACCTTACTTCCCATCAATAGTTACGTTTGTTGTAAAAGTACTGATGCAGTGTTGTTTTTCACGTATTTTAAAATATTTGTATCACGTGTTTTGCGTAATCTGTTATTTGCATAGCACATCTGCCATGGCGGGTGTTGTGTTGCCGTGTATCACTGTGTTTCTATGCTCATGGCGATATGAACCTGACATTTGCCGAATTTTGCAAGGCGATGGAACCACTCTGTTGCTGTAAGGCTCAAGCTCCTCCCCAGCGCGTGATATGATCGTTACACCCGTTGTATGGTATTGAGAGCTCTGCGAACGGGCTATGGCTGTGAGGAGCTAGTGTTAGTCTGCGAAGAGTTGCGTCCCTTATTAGTATTGGGCTCTGCCGGTCCTTGGTTTCTTTCTAATGTAAGTTTGTTGTTTAACGCCACACTTAGCAATATTCCAGCTATGTGATGGCGGTCTGTAAATAATTGAATCTGGAACAGACAATCCAATGATTGATATCTTGTGCATCGATCCACGCAATTGGAATACGATGACATGCATCAACCATCAACCGTTAGTCGCCTCTTAGGCAGGGTTTCTTTTCATTATCCCTGATTGAGAACAGCCAGGTACAGAGATAAATGCTGAAACATACTGATTCTGGCTTATGGTGATTCCTTTTTAAATATGTACATAATTATATTCGGTCGACTAAAAGATTTAGCGAATTCATGCAGTTGTGTCAAGTTATGTTTGTTGTTAACAAACCCGGGACTGCTTCACAACATGATTTGGTTGGTTGGTTGGTTTGTTGTTTAACGCCGCACTCAGCAATATTACAGCTATATGACGGCGGTCTGTAAATAATCGAGTGTGGACCAGACAATCCAGTGATTAATATCATGAGCATCGATCCATGCAATTGGGATCGATGACTTGCATCAACCAAGTCAGCGAGCCTGACCACCCGATCCCGTTAGTCGCCTTTTACGACAAGCATAGTCACCTATTACGGCAAGCTTGGGTTGCTGAAAATCTATTCTAACCCGGATCTTCACGGGTCTCACAACATGAAGAACAGACACAACTGTTGTTCGCAATTATGGCCAAGTTTATTTCTGATAAATCAAACACTGAAACAATTGTGAAATATTTATTAGACAAATTATAAGTATATGCTGTCTGTAATATCAAGCTATATTTTAATAAATGTGACATTAAACAAAATATCTTAACTGCTTAGAGATAAACTTACATTTACTTTGCATCAACACTCAATTACATCACAAACATACTTTAACTCACATATACCTACATCTGAGTATCATATACACTACATGTGGAATAGAATAACCGTGACATGATACATTTACTATCATGTATTCATACAGTATATAAGAAATATATAGAAAAACTAGTAAATCCACCAACTATGTGGCCCTGTTTTCATCAGTCCAGACACTGACAATCCCACTAGCAATACAGCTACATCTGCTCGAAAACAAAAACGCATACAGACAGTAAGATTGCTTATTTGAGTCTCACCTCACAAACATATTTATATATATACATATAACAGTGACATATAAGTGAGCCACCCGTTAAGGGTTACGAGAGACTCAAAATATATCACAGTATATACAGCATAAATATATTTGTGTAAAAGGGGTGTATAGAATATACTACCGGTCACTAGCCATATAAAATATTTTTTCTTCGTTGGAGAATTGAAAAGTAGGTTTTGGCTGTAAAATACACATAATATTTAAAAAGTAAAATAAGTTTATCAGTATTACATAACTCTAGGAAGTTGGGATAGCTAAAACTGACCTTTCCGTATAAACTTTCACGCAAATCAACGTACACAGGGCAATCCAGCAATACATGACATTCATCCTCAATACTTTCCTTACACTGAAAACATACTCTTTCATTCACATTCATATTCGTATATCTGCCTGTTTCCAACTTTAGAGGAGCATTACCTGATCTAAATTTAGAGAAGGCAGAGTGGTGAGAACGAGGCATATACATACTTACATAACTTTCACACTCATACCCATCTTTAAATATTCTATACGTACGTAATTCAATACCACCCGTTCTTCCACCTGGCTTGCATAACAGTCCATTCCAATCAGACACGGGGCGGTCGGGTAGCCTAGTGGTTAAAGCGTTCGCTCGTCACGCCGAAGACCCGGGTTCGATTCCCGACATGGGTACACTGTGTGAAGCCCAATTCTGGTGTCCCCCGCCGTGATATTGCTGGAATATTGCTAAAAGCGGCGTAAAACCATACTCACTCACTCACTCCAATCAGACACATACTTTCCCATGCATATATCATGCACACGTACAACTACACTTTTCACGTTAACATTCTCAGAAATATTCAGACCCCATTTGTTCAGCTTTGCCCTCGCACGAAAATTCCAGTTTTTCACACGTCCACCGGCATACCGTTCAGACCTAATAAAAACATACGTCTTATTTAATCTAAGGGGCATTTTTGTAAACGACAATACTGTCTAACAATATATATTAACACCAACCTCACATCGGTTCGTTGACTATTTCCTGTTTGTGTAACATGTTCGTGGTTAACCATTGCTGATCAAACCAAACACTAGTAATGACGCGCTAATGTATTGTATTATGCAAAGTGTATATGTATCGTAAACGTAACTAAATACTCGCTAAAGCGACCATGACCTATAGCAAATTGAACCGACAATACGGAGGCTGTTGAAATGGTCCCCGCAGAGTTATCGTTCTTGAATGGTTTGAAAAACGAATTTAGTTGCATTCGCAATGTTTAATCGCGCTAAATATATTCAAGGCAGAGGTATGTTTTACGAGTCTGTCTCATGTTTCCCTTGGAACAATAGTTACACATCCTGTTTTTAAGACTGAGTAAAGTCCACGACAGAAGCGGATTACAGAATATCTATCACACTGCATAGCAGTGTCCTCGATCATACCTTTCGAATTTGAATCTACCATTAAGTGCTCGAGCGATGTCTAATGCATGTATACTGCTTGAATGGTCTGTTTGTTTTGAACATGTGGACATGAGAGAGAGAGAGAGGGTCAGAGAGAGAGAGAGAGAGAGGGTGAGAGAGAGAGAGAGAGAGAGAGAGAGGTGGGTATTTACTATCAGTCTGTAGGCACATACATGGGATATTTCTACCATGCCCCACTGCACCGTAACACTTCGTGATCTTACAGAGCAATACCGAGACGCTATATCGGCGTTGTCTGACGTGGGCTGACGTCAGTCGTATACGGGATACAACTGGTTACTGAAACAATGGTGCTCCTTATCCAGCAAAGGGGTTTACAGGTGCTGAGACAGGTATATGACTATTACTTATCATTCCATGGATGTTTCATACCTATATGTGTACATATGCACTTGAGACCTCCCTTGGTGGGGTGATCAATCAACTTGTCTTCTTAGATTTGGAGGGTACGGGTGACCATGAGCGCCGCATTTTGCTGTGCAGAGTTGCGCCCCATGGGCGTGACAAAAACCTCTGAATCTTGGGTTCGAATCCCGTATTAGCCATGATTATGATTCTTGGTTTGTCAGCACCATATCTGAGCTCGTGGGTCTCACCTGGACCTGACAAATAGACAAAGTTTAAGGATAAGGACTTCTATATTTCACTGTAATGGCGACGTTTCGTTATCATATATATTCTGTACCATATTCATTATTCAGCCTTGCTTGACAACGGTAAAAGGATCTATACTGAAACGGTGCAATTACAGTAAAATATAGAAGTAGTTATCAATAAACTGTGTCTATTTTGCCATCAGTCAACTTCAAAAAATGCTTATAAGGGCATCATCATCAGCTCCGAACGCCCTACTATATTAAGTAGAGACCAACCCGTTGTGTTAGGGCTGGTGTGGGCCCGATGGCATACGGGTATAAACAATTTCAAGAATAACGTGCTGAGCATGTTCCTTTTAGGGATATTTATTTTTGGATTTTGATCTTCACGCGATCCCGTCAAGAGTAATATTTTCCAATCGAAGCGTTCGTACAATCATACCTACCCTCCCATTTAATGTCAGTTTTGGAACTACATTAACATATATTATACCTTGTTTCGCGTAATATTTGTTTGGTTTGTTTGTTGTTTAACGCCGCACTCAGCAATAGTACTCGCAACCCATGCTTACCGCGTAAAAGGCGACTATACTTGTCGTAAGAGGCGACTAACGGGATCGGGTGGTCAGGCTGACTTGGTTGAAGCATGTCATCGTATTCCAATTGCGTGGATCGATGCTCATGGTGACAACCACTGGATTGTCTGGTCCCGACTCGATTATTTACATACTGCCGTCATATAGCTGTGATATTGCTGAGTGTTGCGTTAAACAACAAACAAACAAACAAAGCACAAGAATACATCCAAGCCAAACAGAGGATGATGATTGCATGAACTGAAAAAAGTTTCCATGCATATTTGAAAGTTGATTATCGCTTATAAAGGACTATTCATTTTCAAAGTGAACTTTTACACTAATACTTTTCTTCTTTTCCAAACCTTTGTCAACAATTTCTGTCAAGTTCTGTCTTTTCTTGAATGTGAAGAACCGGGTTAGAATTGACTAACAGGGCCGGGTGGTCTGGCTCGCTGACCTGGATGAAGCATCGTATCCCAATTGCATAGATCGATGGATTGTTTTCTCCCGACTCGATTGTGTTCAGACCGCCGCCATACAGCTGGGACATTGCAGTGTAAACAAACGTTTGTTAAACCACCGAACCCCAGTTTTGGTTGAGGTTACCTCCCTTCCACCATTCTTGGTCGAAAACCTGACATGGTACAAAACCACATTTCTTTTGTGGAATTTCCAATTAGCGGAAGTCATAATCGAGCTACTCACTCTCGTAACTTCCTTTGAAGTAGTCATTGTCAGAATCTTTCTGACTCTTATACACAATAACGAGTTAATTCGTGTATAGGAAGCTAAATGCTTTTTTTTGCAATGTATGTAGGTCTTAATTTGATAAAAGAATCACTTTGATCCATGATCTTTCCCACCAAACTCTTGGTAAGCATTCCTTTCATGTGTGGGCAATTTACCTCCAGTAATGTTAAAGCCTGAACAATTTATGAGCCAAGAGATCATCACCAAAAGCATGCTATTGCTGTATCAAGACAACCACATGCTTAAGTTCTCCAAAGACAGCAGGAGGTTACATACTATACATACGAATAGTGTATAATTTACAAAGTGTAAATGAAACCTCCTTGCATTAGTCTGTAGAATCCACCTGGTGAAGACAACGCACTTTGATAACAAGTTCACTGCGAGACCCCCCAAAAGAAAAAAAACCAACCCAAAACCAACCCAACAAATGCCCTCACTGCGAGGGATAAGCGAGACCCCCCTCCCAAAACAAACCAACCAATGCCCTGTTCACATGCACATTTACTCACATAATTTTGCACGTGTAACTACATATATGTGTATATGTAAATTTACTATGCGTTCACATGAAACTTAACTAAGGTCTGTAACTAAAGTATGTAAATGGTGTAAGGCACTCATTCATGAGTTCACACTTCCACAATGAGAGCTGTTTTCCAAGTCGAATGAGAAGAGTTACCTTACAACAATTATCGAATGAACAAACATGTTTGATATAATTTGTACACAACTCTTCGACTTCCTTGAAGTTTAAACCCAAAGAAAACACTGTCCGCCCAGCTCTGATGTCTGCAGAGTTGGTATTGTTGTGTACTGAATTGCGTCAACTTCAGAACACAAAACTGTTGTCAAGTCAACTGAAAAAATGTTCACCTCGCATTAGGCAGACATGATCTGAGTCACAAACTCGTGGGTTCAGGAAATGCAAATCCAAACTTTTTTGCTTTGATTATATGAATAATGTGTAGATAGATGTCTGTAAATAAAGTATGAGAGTACCCCACAATACGTAAGACATATCCACTAAAATGCAGATAATGCGTGAGATATTGTTTTGGTTTTATACCATTCCAAAGTTGTGGACACCAAGTATGGCATCACACATTATACTCATATGGGGGAACCAAAGCCAAGGTCTCATGACAGTATTATGCAAATCTTTGTGATCCAAACAAAACAGGATAAGTACTATTCCTTCCATGTGTTACTGTTCAGAAGCAAGTGGTTCATTGAAACAGATGGAAGCCAGAGCAGTGCTCATGAACATACGCTCAAATCATCTACAGGGCTTTTAGCAATATTCTAGCAAAATCACATCGGGGGACACCAGAAATGGGCTTCACACATTGTACCCAAGTCAGAAATCGAACCCGGGTCTTCGGTGTGCTAAGAAAAAGACTACACTTAGCAAAACTGACCATTCTGCAGTCATATTACAAACAACAAGTGCAAACTACTACATGAATTTTGTTGTTTTTTAATTTAAATTTCAACACAGAAATTTTACAATTATGAATACATGCATGATTTACAACAATGTCCTGACAATTGACAAAATAATGAAAAAGGTCAAAGTTTGTAAACATAGAAGTTAATAATAATAATAATAATAATAATAATAATAATAATAAAAATGGCTATACAAGGCAATAATTACAAGGTGCTTCAACTACAGAATTTGTACACAAAGCCTTAGTGTTCATATGGGTGCGATGTCCAGTGGGTCTGAGGCCTGAATGGCTCAGTCAACAAGACATGGAGTGGACACATGGCCCAGCAAGAATTGTCAATGCAATAGTGGAGTAGAGAACACACTTAGCCAGCAGTCCAGTCTTTCAATGTATGATCAATGAAAATAACTTCATTTTTACTCAAAATATCCATTCATTGCCTTGAATTAAAAGTTTTCAACTCAATTTCATGAAGACCAATGGAAGATGCATGAATACATGATAAATTTACTCAATTTAACCCTTTAGCACTCCTCAATAGCAGCCACAGGATTGCTAAGGGGTCAACACTGTGTAACTTAAATAATCAACAGAAATTGAACGTAAAAGAATTGTACACCCAAGAGGTAAATGACACATTGTACTCGGTGGTGCAAGAATTGGAGATTTATTGTCATGCACATAAACACCAGTCTCAAAGTTTTGACGAACATTCAAAGTTTGTAAAGGGTAATTTCAATGAAAAACTTTGATAAAAGTGCAACATCTAAACTTGAATGTTTAAAAGCACAACCACACAAATCTAATGGTAGCTGTGAGTTTCTGTATCAACATCTGTCTACAGGGAGAAGCACTGTGAAGATAAAAAAAATTGTTAAAAAGTCAACTCCTCCCTGTGTAAAATCTGAGCATCATAACTTGTGAAGGATTGGGTAGGAAGGACACATTGGTCGACAATAAAGGTGGAAAGTTAAATATTATGTTGCACCAATGTTCTCACACTGTGTCAATAATATGTGCTCTTTAGCTTCAGATTTCAACACTACACCAATAGATGATTGCACTGCATCTTAACAACTAGAACATTTGTAATAAGTAAAGTGTTGAAAATGCAATGTTCCTGTGAAAATACTAAGGGAATATACATGAAAACAAACATCAACTATTGAGTTGTGCTTCATTACTGTACTTAGCAACAACAAACTAGTTTTCAATGCATTAACAGAAAAGGCCTCAAATACTTTCAGCAAACATGTGGAATTTGTACGTAACATTTGGGAGAATGTGAGCAAAAACAAGGGGATATGTGAAAACTTGTCTTGTAATGGTAGGAAAATATTTCTTCTTAAGATGGGAATGGGAAATATATTAATAAAGTTGTACATGTACACCACTGGAAGGTTAATACCAGCCTCATTTACATAACAACAAACAGTGCCAACATTCCTGGTGAAGCAGATTCGCCCTCCACGCAATCACGAGTAGGGATATGATTAGGTATCAAACACAAACAAAACAGTTTTGTTCTTTTCAAACAGATCTATCAGTCTGGTTTTTTTGTGTTGAGGATGCTGGTAACTGTTGTAGAAACAAGGTGTTAAGAATGTCCATCTAAGTGCAATAATAATTCAATACATCATCACATAGCAAAAATCCTCCATATTTATCGTCATTGTGTTCAGTAGGAGTCTTGTAAACACATTTATGTCAGTCATCAAGGTGCCCTGGAAACGATGTTCTGATGGCTGATAGACATTGTACTCCTGTAGATCGACGAGTATCAAACCGGTATATCCAATAGATCCTTATGGCAGAAGGCGTTTACGTGGCTCAAGCTGACCTTGATCCAGCTTGAAGGAATGCAGCTGGTATCCTTCCTGCAGATCACTGTAGCACACACACCCATGTATGTAAGTACGTACATCATGTGCATGTGTTCAATATTATGTCTAGTGGCACTGACAATATCCAGGGAGCCAATCCGTTGGTCCTCGTCTACACAGGCCATCTGCCATAGGTCGGGCGGGCTGGCAGCTTCATCACACAGACTGACTCAGGATCAAGTCAAAAGAGTAGGAGGTTCAATCCTCACTTTGTGAAATCATAAGAACACATTTCCTTGTCACAAAAGTTAGTTCCTCTTGCACAATGTGGAGATTGCTGTCATCTCAGGTCTGCTTTCCTTCTCATCAGAAGCAGCAGTCATGACAGCTGGCTGGCTGGCTTCAGCCATTGTTTTCAATAATCCCAGTCACTGCTAGACAGAAAGCTGTCTAACTTAACAGAGGAGGGGTGGCTGGGCTTAGGAGGGCAAGGGTGAGGGATGGACAGGTGTCATCGTCGTCAGGTGTTTAAGTCTGGGACTTGACTAGAATTGAGGGTCAAGAAAGTAAACAATATCAACAAAACAAGGAGACAACTTTCTTGGAGAAAGACATGATTTTTTTTTTTTAAACAGTAACAAAAATAAAACAGTAATATGTGTTCATATGGACAAGAACACATATTTATCAACTCTCATACAGATAGGATCAATAACTTACAGCCATAGGTTGAGATCAAAAGTAACAGGTCTATCTACAGTTTGAAATGTGTACAGCCATAGATTTGATTTGTTAGGAAGCCAGCTTCCTGCGACGAGTGACTGGATTAACCCCCCTGATAGGAAAGGGCAATAGACCGGTGATTCAGTGGATAATCCAGCATATTATGCCTTTTCTTTGTTGTTTTGCTGGTTTACTGCATCCTTTCTAGGTGGCATCCTCTCATTTAGTTTGTCTAAGCATTTAGCCTCCTCGAAGCCGCTGATCTTGTGAGTTGGAGAGAAACCACTCAAAGCTGAAAGAGAATATAATCAGATTAAAGACAATGTTATTGAAGCTGTTCACATGATGAACTTGCATTGTCAAGTTGCAAAATAATATTGGAAATGATAAGTAAGGACATCAGGAAGAAAGTAGGCATGCCATTTAGGCATGTCAAAATGTTCAAAAGATAATTCTAGGAACCATATACATTTTCAGATGAATTGTTTTGATAGGTTAAAGTAAGTAAACATATGTCAAAGCCATCATAAGTGGAACATTGCTGCGATGTTAAACAACAAACAAACAAAACATATGTCAAAAGAATCTAAGTGAAAAATAATGGATACCCATATATCCATTATAAGACTCCGGACCTCAAATACATGCTGGCATCTAATCGACGCTGAGGGGCTGGGGCATACAATGTCCATCTAATAGAGTCCAAGGTGCTGTTGTACAAAGCGTTCTTAGCACAAAGGTGATCGGATCTCCATACCTTAACACAGACTTAAGACAGTCGTAGCGCTAAGGTTGTTTTGAACAATGGCACCCAGGTCTCTAATACTGTGATATGTTGGCGATTAACAAGAACCCTAAATTTTAGGATTCGTTAAGGCAGTGAATTACCACTGTGCCTGCATAGAACAGCAAAGACGCCAGGTCAACAGCCTGGACGAAAGTATTACATGTATGGGTGTATAATAAAGAAAGTATGGTATGTTTAACAACCAAGACAAGTTACAGTACATACCACTTTTGAGAGTATCCTTTCCTCCAGACAACGCACCAAGAGGTAACAATCCATTTGGAGTGAGACCTTTGAGTTGAAGCACGCTTTCGCTCTCTTCTCTGCAAAAAAAAAAGAAAAAGAAAAAAAAGAGCTATTTTTTGAGACATGGAGTTTTTGTCTGTGTTCAATATCATGTTTTTATGCTTGTTGTGCAACGCTGCACTCCGCAATATTTAAGCTTTGTGAAATCAATCACAAAATAATAGAGTCTGGACCAGTCAATCCAGCAATTGATATCATGCACATCAATCTACATACATGGGACAGTGACATGCATCAACCAAATCAGGGAGCTGAACCACCCGATCCTGTTGGTCACCTTGAGACAAGCATTAGTTGCTGAAGACTAATACTAGCCCAGATATTCACTGAGGCTCTATATTATTATACTGGGAAGATGTGCTATATAAAAAAAAGGAATGGTGCAGCACAATATTGTTTATGCACATGACATCACACTTGAATTATATCAAACTGCTCAATGACACAAGCAGAAATATAGGAGTATTGTTGTAATCTGACATTTTTTAAATGGCTGCCTTTGTGGCCATGTTTAATACTGTATCAAGAATTGTGGCATTGGATGCAATAAATGGGTCTCACATGCAAACTTCCAGCAGGCCTTGTGGTCTTATGACAGATGAAAGACATGTCAAGACAAAAGCTTTCATATTTGGTACATTCGAAGGACATACAATACTTTTAGCAGATATTGTCTAAGGGAAGTACATCTTACCTCAGAACTGTGAAGACTCTGGCCATTTTGCCAATTGCCCTGATTTTGTTGCGGATCACCTCCTTTCTGGCTGCCACTAAACCCGCTATAATAATAAACAGAACACCTTAGCCTGCATTCAGTAAAACACACAAAACACAACAGTTTACATCAGTCACAAATGAATTGTGAATTGTGAACCTGCATCTATTGAATTAAGAACAGCATAGAGAATTAAAATGATATTTAGCATTTAAAAACTTCTATAAAAAGATTTACATAAAAGTTATAGATCACATTTAAACAAGAGTTTAAGAAAAACTGAAAAAAATATATTATCAAATAAAGGCTTAGAGAACATGGTGAATGGTATTCCCAGTGGATAGGAACTGGTGGATTTCGTTTTCAAAATCCAATTTTCACTGTGCAATTTACTTATTTGATCTGTACCATTCATCATGTAGAATTGCCAAACACTCAGAAAATAAGTGCCAGAAAATGGTGAAAGGTGCGATGCAATTGGATGTCATAATGAACGTACCAAGTTTGAAATCAATCCAACATTAGATGTTTTTGAGTTGGCAATGTCCAGGTAGGGGGGGAAGAAAAAACATGAAAGAAAAAAGAAACAACAAATACAGTAATGATAATCTTCCTGCAGGAGGAGGTTGAAGCTGTGGAGATGATGAGAAGGTCAATTAGTAATGTGTAATCTGTGACTGGTGTATGCATATTACCTTCATTCCTGATCCAGTATATTAAAGACATACGGACATAGAGGTTATACTGTATTTAGGCATTCAGACAATTGCTGGCATTGTAAATTATACACTCATCAGCACAACTACAACTACTGCTTTCATTATTAAAGCGCAATTTACACTTAACAATTATGCATCATAAACAGAAGAACATGAGCTTTTGCTCAGAAATGGTTCTAGCTGAAATACCAGTTAGTCAATACACTTATTTGTTTGACAATTAAACCAGAATCCAAATATACGGGTATGTTTATAATTGTACTGAAGTTCCAAGCTTGTGTATTTTTAATAACATGCAAGTACAAATTGTAAGTGATGTTTATGACAAAATGAGTAAATGAGAAAGTCATTCTAGTAGATTAGCATTAAACCTAGGCAGCAAACTTGAGTCAAATGAAATGACAATAATAAAACACAATTTTAGCTTAGAACATATTAAGGTTAATTGAGAGATACAAAGCAAGATGAAACACAAGAAACCTCTACTTCTATATCAGTAAATGATACATATATATGCCTGTAGACATCATCATTAGGCAAAATATCAGGAGAAAAAAAGTTATATATGCAATGTTATCAATACTTGTCAACCTGTACATAGAATAATGCGAAGTATACCCAAGGGTATTAATCGTTGATTCAATCTAAGGATTTTCAAGAAATCAGATAATACTTGGAAACATCCTTAGATGATCGAGTCAACCATCCCTAGAGAGATGGTAGCAAAGTGATGATGTCCACAGCAAGCCGCTGACACAGGATTAATGGGGACAGGGAAAATGAAACAATTACAATCCTCCTACAAATA
Organism: Haliotis cracherodii; assembly: GCF_022045235.1. Classification (NCBI taxonomy): domain Eukaryota; kingdom Metazoa; phylum Mollusca; class Gastropoda; order Lepetellida; family Haliotidae; genus Haliotis; species Haliotis cracherodii. The sequence goes on from NW_027266275.1 coordinate 16,012,499, forward strand.
ATCTTGCCTCATTACAGCTGAATAAGCAAGTAAATGGAATAAATCTCAAACAGCATTTGTTTAAAAACATGATTAATTTCCTGAAAAGCACCCGCAAATGAGTAAATGCAAATACAGGCTGGCCACTATAGATTGAAGTACTGCAAGTTGAGGTGTTTAATGCCATGACACACAAAAGCAGGTGGGTGGGTTGTTTGGTTTGCCTACAAGCTGAGCCTACAGCCATGGCCGACAGAACTGGTGAGCACAAGCAGCTGGCGCCAAGCCACCACAGCAAGTCTACATACAACGTTAGGATAAACTTGTGACATCAGTAGTGGAGAGAGGCTGGGACACTGGTGTCAACACACACACACACACACACATACACCCTCAGCATCTCTCCTCCACGTTTTGTCACAAGCCATCTTTTTTAACTTACCACTCCGCTGCACTTTTTAAGCATGCAGGGATAACAAAGGTGCAACACAGGTCACCAATAGCATATCGAGGGGAGAAGAGAGAAAGAGAAAGAAAAAAACAGTATGAAACACTGAGTATATATTACAAGGCTAAAGCCTAATAAGTTTTTTACAGAATACTTTAGTTTCATATGTCAACAACACCACATGCTTATTATTTACAAAAAGAGTATTCAGGAGCTAAATTCAAAGTGGATAACAATTTAGGAAATTTGTAATTTTTACAGGAGTAACAAAATTAATGACAATTACAAAAGATTACACAGAACAGTATTTCTTTGCTCTGAGAACAATAGATTTTTTGTTTGATACAAATGTTACTTCAAAAGCATCAAAATTACACAAATATGCAGAAATGCAGCAAAATTGTTGCAGCTCAAAACTTTAAAACATTGATTTACCTGTAAATGGTAAGGGAAAGAAAAGTCTTAGCGACTCTGAAAAGTAAGCTCAATCAAAGACAGAAGAAGCATGATGCTCTGACATGTATGATGAAGCAGACAGAAATGTGCATCCTACAGGCTTCTATTTCATACATCCAACACCAATATCAGACATTACTGGGTGGGGTGGGGTGTGCGCACATGCCTGTATGTATTTATCACAGTTTGTGATTTTTAGAAACAAACTGATGAAATTGCCTTTGTAGTATGACAAATCAATGTTCCTCTTGGTTGAAGAATTAGGAGAAGCTGTCCTTGCATGAAAACGAATGTATGAATTTCTGACCAATGATAAAGTCATCCTCTTTCTGCCTTGTCCAATATCATTGTCAACAGAGATTAGAAGTAGCTACATAGCTCAGCTATAAAAATATTAATAAAAAAGAAAAGAAAACAGCTACGGTCACTAGCAAAGGTATGAATGTTTACAGTGACAATCTATTTCTAACAGAAAAAGCTGATGGCAAGACGGTACAGTAGCTGCTCATGCTAGGTCTAGGATGACAACACTACTAATGTAATAGCCAGGGAAGCGGCTAGCACACACAAAGGGGAACATATGTGAAGTGAACACCTCACCTTCTAGGGAATCATCTCCTTCAGTCATAAGCTCATCATCTGAGCATATGTTGAGGATGTTGACAAGCATTTCTGTCACTGGAAAAACAAACATGCCAGTTTATGTATTTGCAGGGGACGTAGGCTGTAGGTCTTTTGGTGCTGACAGATTGTAGACGATCTGCTTGTCTTCTCACTTGCCAGCAACTCCTGACATGCTTACTTTATTCCATCTTCATTTTTCAGGGGGCCACTTACTTAATCTGGTATAATTTTCATTCCATGGACAAAAATGTTTCTTGCAATGATAAGATCTATGATGTAAACTATAATTTTGGCTGAAGCAAATCAAAAGAGAAACTGATCTTATCAGGTACAAAAAATCATTGTTTTACACAGGCTATAAAAATGACTTCAAGATTACATGGGTAACTCCAATGGTTCTGCGAAAAATAACTGAAGATGATCCAACTATTCACAGGTCTTTATTAAATATGCAACTCCTTTCTCAGAAATGTTTTTAATGTCCTTATATACACTGTACATGAGACTGTCCATGAAATGTTATGTAGTACTTGTACCTTTCTCCCCTACGAATGGAAGAGACCATGTGAACACATCCATGAAGTTTGGCAACCAGTACGGGTGCGGAGAGCAGTTGAACTGTCTGATGTTCATCACATTGTTTTCATACTTCAGTATGGCAGCTGAAACATTATTGACAGTTCATTGCAAAGTATACATACATTGCATAACTGTACAACAAAAGGAATGTTTCTATCATATCAGGGATGGAAATCAACACTAGCCTGAACCAGTTTTGTTAAAACTATATATATTATAGGCTAGTAGAACCCCAAACATTTTTTGGGTATTGCCATGTTATCAGTATTCAGGCTAGTAAATGTTCTTGGCTAATTTCCATGCCTGCATATGATATGCACAGATGATACATGTAACACACTATTTAACTTCCATTACTGATTACTTACACAAAGTTTCAGACAGTTTTCTGGGTTACCAAGCATACTGTCATCTAATAGGTACTAAATTCTTTCTTCAGATAGCAGAATGTTCTTTAAATTAAAAAGTAGATACATTCATGAAAATGTGACCATGCCAATTGTCTCCAGAAAAATCACCGTACTAGCATGAAATACATTAATATTCCACACAGTTTTGCAAGATTGCATTCTTGAGAAAAAAACACATATTGAATCTTAGTACTTGGCACATCGTATCTAGATTCTTTGCCTGTTGAAACAGGGGTTCCACAGCTTTCTAAATACATGTTCGATCTTTGATACCACACACTGGGAATTACATAACAAAATACAGTAAAATCCTATGAGTCAACAACCTGCTCGCACAAGTGCCAACAGTAGCGTCCTGCTTAGGATCTGATCATTTATTGCAATTTCCACAGGTCCAACATACGGATAAAATTAACACATTCACCTGAGGAAGGAAAGCTCAAGAGGTACAGGTCATACAAATTCTGTGTAGAGTTAGGGTGACGTGGTGACACAAAGCTATGGTGAGCTATTGAATAATAGAATGGCAATATAATTCACTGGATAACAGAGCATGTAAACACCACTGCAGTAAATTACCTTTATTGTTGTAAACATCCAAATAGTTTGGTGCTGAGAATATTGTTATTAATGATGGAAAACCTGTTGTCTGACTTTTCCTATACATTCTGTACCTGGAACAGGAAAAGAATCACCTTGTCACAAAAATGCAATATCAACTTCTGGTTCAGCTACTGTTTACAATTAAAAACTGAATGTTTGTAGTGTATTTCACACAGATGCACAAAAAAGCAAGATGGATAACTGATTTTATATGTATTTCGTAATTCAGTAGCTATAAAAACAAACATCAATGATAGTTAATAACTTGAATAACTTAGACTGTCCTCACTCATAAAAGTGACCATACAGACTTGAAAATCAAATTATTGCTTACCCAGCGTCCTGTGCCTCATGTGCTCTGATTATTGACAACAAGTTGTTTTGTTGCAAAAAATCACAACATGCTGCATAGCTAAAACAAAAAATCATATTTGTATATGCAACTTTAATATTGAACACATCAAACAATCTTTTAGTAACATTTTCAAATAATTTTCTGGCATATCAACAATTATGTGAGATGAATAGGGTTTAACATTGTGTTCAAGATTATTGCAATGATATAGTGATGTGCACACACGTGTTTGTGTCTGCTTGTTGTAGTCTGGCATTTGAGTCTGGACTAATGCCATTTTGGCAGTGCTAGCACAGGGAGATACCATGCCGGATTTCAACATGAATACCCCTCTCAGACATTGCATAGACTCCAAGCCAACCAGTACTTGTCTTATTCCCTTCATGCTGAGCACTAGTCTGGGTTACAACAAGTACCATCTCTTAACATCTTTTAGAATGACATGGCCAGGGATCAAACCACTGATATTTCTCTCTCCTGGCAGACACTATCCACTACATCTAGAAGGCAGTCGTATCATCAATGAAATGATTTAAGTGAATGAAGATTATGATAAATATATTTACCTGTAAAAATATGAGCAACCCCTAACTGTATTATGTGTGAAATGTTCTGTTGTTTTTTCATTTCCAAAATCTTCCAATGGATCTGACCACAATATATCACACATGGGACCGAATGCTGGAGGCTCCTTGAATCTGTCCAACTAGAAAACAAACAATTCAGTTTTAAACAAATGAATAGCTATTAACTAGAAAACCAAAGGTCCCTAATACATATTTAAAAAAAGACTGGATAGGTTGATATATTAGGTGCACAGTTTGAAAATATACACATAAATATTTCAATGGCAATTTTCAAGAATCAATTGCTTAATATGGAAGAAGTGTTAATGCTGAAACCAAACACTAGTTGCAAATAGACATTAATTTTGATAGTTAATGCATGAACAATATTCCACTTGCCTTTCGGATATCTTCCAAATTGTGAATTTCTGGTGAAAGCCCCCCATGGACACAGAGAAACTGCTGATTCATTAAAGCTGCTAGTGGCAGACAGTCAAAGGACTCCATGCAGGCATCATATACCCTTTCTGTGTACTTTATTTTACCTAGAATATAAGTTACCATGAAGTATGTTTAATATGCCATTACAAATGAATGTTTGGATAGTTTAAGATTTTGATAGTTACCGGAAAAATGTTATCACAATTGCACAGAGCAGATATTTCATTGAACATAGATCCGTTTAGATCCGTTTGCATGTAACCATGGTTAATATGATATTAACTTTAATTTTTAATTTTTTTTGCCATTCACAAATTAAAATTTAACAATAAAATAAGGATATTGATCTACTTACATTCTTGTTTAAATGTGAAATACTCTGTTAGATGCCTACATTCGTGGTTTCCTCGTAAGAGGAAAAATGTGTTTGGATACAATATTTTCAAAGCCCACAGGTATAATACACACTGAAACAGAAAAAAAATATCAAATTAATAACATACCAGCCAACAAAACATTTGGTAAACTTTACACTTCACAGAGCTTCTGCAAACACCAAAGTAGCTCTTTATGACTACACACGTTGCAGAACAGACACCTTGAATAGACAACTGGTCCACACCAACTAATCTACAGCTCATTTCAGATTTGCAGTTAATGAAACATAACTAGATTTTGGGAGAAAACAAATAACCCCTTATGATTTTCACTTGTCTTGCTTGGTGTAGTGGCTAGGGCTGTAAAGATGCATTAAATGATACATCAAAACATGTGGAAATGAAAAGTAGCCCTACAGGACTCCAGACCTGTTTCATATTTAAGTTAAGAGTTGTAATTTACAATTGATGTTCATACCATGTCACCCTCATATACTTTTTTTTGTAACTGTACTTGACCTACCAGTAGGCTCTTGATTACGCATGTTAGGGGCACTTTATGCGATGCACCAAATGTTTGGTTGATCATTACACCTCTACTGGTGGTCAATACCAACACACAACACCACTTTTCAGTTCACATGTCACTATTGCTGCGTTGATGTATATACTTTTGTTTGTGAGACATGCAGAAAAACTAAGTTTGTGATGAAGAAACAGATAATGACACTAAACAGACAGATCTAATCACTCAATTATCAACATAACCCGACACCATGGTCATATCCAAACATTTATCATTTATAATATGTGCAGTTATCAAAAATGGTAACAACTGTATTATTTATAAGTAATTAATTTCCTTGGTTACTGACTCGAAACACATTTTAATCACATTTAATAAACTGTTTGTGTTGCTGAAGTTTGTATTTTTCTAATGAAACGTTCTGAAATTAGATAATACCCAGCACATGATGAAATGAGAAAATGTCAACACATCAAATTACACAGCTAGTTAACAGTTATAAATAAACAACTGTACCCTGACATTTGTTTGGATGAAATACTGAATGCAGTTCTCATTCTGCTTTGGCACTAACCATCACTGCCCTAGTTGATGTCCAAATTATAGCCATTACAATGCAAACATATTAAAAATTCATATGAAACCATATCAATACTAATTCAACATCTGTGCAAACTTTATCATGAGGATCTATTAAACAGATGTTGAATTTTGTTCCAGAAATGAGCGAGTATTGTTTCACACCGCTTTTAGCAATATTCCAGCAATATCACGGCAGGGGACACCAGAAATGAGCTTCACACATTGTACCCATGTCGGGAATCGAACCCGGGTCTTTGACGTGACGAGCGAACGCCTTAACCACTAGGCTACCCGACCGCCCTGTTCCGGGAATGAACAACACATATGGACAAATAATGTCCACCCCTCCCCAAACCCCCAAATTAATATGGGCAATAAACATACAAAATGAAAATGACTTCTTTTAGTGAGAGTACTGCTTTTCGCATTGCCATATTTCTGGGGGTATAATTGTAAGATTTCAGCATTCAATCACTCAGGGAGAGATAATCTGCAACGTTAGAAATTGGCACTAGTCCTGTAAAAACTGCAAAACGGCCCAATGGTTCAGGAATCATAAGGACTAGTAGTTTTGTCTCTATGTTATGATCTGCAATTCCCTGTAGCTTGTTGGTATTTTCTATAAATAGATAATGAAAATATCTGAACAATAGATTCCAAAAAGATTATGGTATGAGATAGGATACATCAATAACCGACATTCAATTGTGACCCACAAAATCCAACAATAAAGCCAAGGACAAGACATCAGTACAGCCAAGGAAAACATGGAGAAAAGCAGCTTAAATAGTGGCAGGACTGAATCATATCTATGGAAGCACTGCCAGAGAGCTAAGTATAGATTACAACTCCCACACTTCTGGCAGCACCTACTAATCAATGCTAATATTGACCTTGACAAGGGAAAATATCCTCTGCTGCACACAGAGCCTTGCTAGTGGCCATCTCATTAAATGCTGTTTTGTGTGCATCTTTGGCTTTTCTTGAAACATGATTAGTACCAATTCTAATAAACTGTCTTCTCTGCCAAGCCTTCAGACATTATCACTTTCCTTGCATTAAGGCCAACGCATAGTTAGCTCATGAAATGAGTGGGTTGCTGCATTCTGTGGATATCACCATGGGAAACCAGGACTACATAAACTGGTAGTTAACGGACTGCAGTGTGCTCAATCATTCACCAGAACAGAGTAAATACAAGGGAACTGACTCTACATGCATAAAGTCTATTCAATGAGTTTTTCATATACTTTTGGTATGTTTTTCAGAAGCTGATAATTTCAAACTGACAAGTGCGTAGTATTTGTAGTTGGGAATCCGTATTTATATAGGCAGACATAGTCAGACTGACCCTACTGGCAATGTTCTGTTCATCCTGTTCTACTCTATGCCTGGAATGTAAAGTGTTTGCACAACATATGTACCAACAAAATGTTGCCAGTTACTGCCTGTCTAAACTTTATTGACGATATATTCCACTTTTGAGACTTATTGCTCACAAACTTTTGAAAATAAATCTAAATGCTATATACAAGGGTCTTTTGACAACAGTTGATCACTGTTGATAATAATCATCACATTCATGTTAGTGCAACACCTAAAGTGCCAAAAGCATCCCAGTACTGTTCATTTTGAGATTCTTAATGTTTTTAATCTACAACAGGATATACACAGCATACAAAGAATTCTTTTTCACATTAATACAAACATAAATGCAAAATAAGAAAATTCTAAAATAAACTGATAAATAAGACCTGCCAGAGAGGAGATTTTATGTTTCTAACACAGTAGCTACGTAATTTTCAGTTCCCCAAACGCTTCAGACAAGGGATGTCAAAAATTCAGAATTTTAGAATTGATATATCATCTCAAAATTATCATACTGATCTATAATAAAATTCTAAAATGTATATCTATGCACACTCAAATGCATGTTCAATGATTTTTTTCCCCCTTGACTGTACAAATTTTCAGATTGATGTAATTTTTTTTTCATGAAATCTATATCTAAGAGTAAGACGTTATTAGTTAGTAACAAAATTATGTCTGATGTCTCTGATATGTTCACAACATGTCAGCTTAATGTGGGAAGAAAGCCCAAAGTGATGCAGGTCTCAGATGTTACAACTTTGGTGAAACCTACGAGCATGGGTATGGCGCTGACAAAAGCTAGGAAATACTGTATTCGACATAAGCGCCCAGGGCACTCTCAAAATTAGAAATGGGGGCTCTTTATTATTATTTTGGTGAAAAAACAACAGAGTTGAAAGATCGTAAATTTCATGGTTTATGCTGACAGCTTGAAATGTTTATATACGACACATATTTTTCCAGAATTTAATTTCCCAAAATTAAGAATGCATATAACACAGTATTATACACGAATATATAAGTCTTGTGTACATTGATCAACCGGAATGGGTGCTAATAACGATTGTTCACTAGCCAATATATTAACAAATATTGCTGTGGGCGCTTATTACGTCAAATACGGTAAGGGAAACTGGGATTCAAACCCACGCTCATAGGTTTCTGCACAATGGATGCAACTCTGTACAGCAAACAGCAGTGCCTTAGATGAATGGGCCACCCTTGCCCCCTTAAAGTAGGTAAATTGGCATATATTTCTGCCTTGAATTAAAAATTTAGGGATATGTTTTGATCTTTCATTTCCGTCTTTAACCCCAAACCACTCCCATGAAACTTGGGTGTAACCGTCAATCTGTAACACTTTGTGTGTGTTTCAGTCAGTCAGCATGAAGTAAAATGATAATGCTCAGAAATGAATAACTAAAAATGGATCCCTATGGATGATATTGCAATCATTTTTGATCATTTTCTGTTCTATTGTCAGACAAAGTTGGCACTGTATACTTAGCTATAGGTATGGTCCCACATAATTGAACTGCTATATAGCATATACATAGAAAAGGGGAGCACATCTGAACATTGAGTAAATGTGTCTCAAAGATAGTCAAACTGAAAATTTTCAATGAAGAACCGATGAGAAAAGGATAAGATATGACAACAAATGACGGTTAATCACAACTTCAAATATTCCTCTGTCTCTTTCCACCATGAAACATCAAGATCATAACACGTATATTATCATTAGGTTTGTCACTCCTTTCAAAGTGAGTGAGTTTGGTTTAAGATAGCATTTTACAGTAATTCAGTTATACCACAGCACATCATCTTCATGTGGGAGGAAAACCAAACCCAAGTTTTGCAGAGATGTTTACGACATTATGGTACATGATAACTAGGTTATAGGTACAGCCACTTCTCAAAAGTACCATCCAAACCGTAGCCAGTTTGGTCACTCATCACACATTTTAGCTGCATCCTAAAAACAAGCACTTAGCAGTGGAGGTCTTTCTGGTTTCAGGTCTCTACTAAGGAAATGAAAACACGCCATATACAAAAAGCTGGAAAAAGTACCGGTATAATCACTCTCATGTATAATACAAAGTGAAACTAATACCTTTTTTTTGTATGAAATGAATTGTAAGACATAATATTTATAAGAAATATAAAAATAAATGACCAGTGATGGGACCTCGAGGGCCCATGTTCCCATATAGACGACTCGCGTTAATTCAATTTACTACCAAAATATGGCCAATTTCATGTTAGTCACTCGCTGTTTTGTCCCTAAATCTAGTTATGTCACTACTGCACAAGTCTTAAATGAGCTGTGGACTGGTATGCAACCCGTGTTCTTATGGATTCCTGGTTGAATCTATAATCGAGAACCAAGAATTCTATCCATATAGACTGATGATTTGGGAATAAAAAATTGAACTGTTAAAAACATGTGAAGTTATATCAAACACAATTCATAAATATATTGCCATATGGCAATTCATTTTAAAGCTATCTTTGGTGTGCACAGATCTTCTGATGCAACTGTGTATTGTCAATTCATGAACTTATAATAAAGATTTACATCAATTCTTATTCAAATATTGTACTGATATAACAGTCTGACTTTAGCCAATAGGTTGAAGCCTGAGCCTAGTGAGTGAGTGAGTATGGTTTTACGCCGCTTTTAGCAATATTCCAGCAACATCACGGAAGGGGACACCACAAATGCCCTGAGCCTAGTGAAAAGTCTTTTGGTCTAGTATGATCACCTTTTCTCTAGTCTACATGGTAAGACTAAATTTTACTGACAAAGCCAAAATACATATTCGGACAAGATGACTCAAACAGCGCAGACAGTATAATGTATAGCAGTATTGGCTCAAGCACTGACATGTACTGATGTTGAGAAAAATGTTGTAACAACTAACAACAAAACTTGACCTAAAAAGACATTTTAGAAGCAATACTAACCTCTATGCTAAAATATCCTCTGTCTACATAGTCTCCTAGGAAGAGGTAGCGTGTTGTTGCTGGTGGGCCACCCACTTCAAATAATTTCATAAGGTCATAAAATTGACCATGTATGTCCCCGCACACTGAAAAAAGAAAATGAAAGAAACATTACTTGACATTTACAATGTACAATACATAACAAGATTTTACTTGACACATAATATTGCATCCCATCTGCTTAAAGTATGCATGTAACTTGATTCAAACCTTATGCAAAAGAGTATGGGTGTTTGAATGACTGAAACTCATTAAAACCAATCAATGTTCAACTGTTTTCACTCAACCACTAGGTTATGATACCCACAAGGAATACCCACCTATAACAAGCATGAAATACTCTTATAAACCACAGTGTGTTCATTTGTATTGATCTTTGGTGTCTTCAAACTTGAGAACCACCCACATGAGGTTTTACTTGCGTAGAAAACCCCGAACTTACTGTGGAAGACCCGGGGACTTGATTTTCATCGTTATTTCAAAAACCTATTCTTTGGGATCGCTATTAAGTAAGAGTCCTGGGTATTTTATTAATATAACTTCCGTTCAGATTGTAACATGTAATGAAATGTAAAATCAAATGACAGATGTTTTCTTTATATTCCCGCTGATCGAACTCGCAACCTCTATATCTGTAGCCCAGTGAGTGTACCACGAGGTTACAGAGGTGTTGTTAAGCCTCACTGGTTTTTAGAATGTCCTTTTCAAGATCTGTATGCCTGCAACAGATATTTTACGCACGTTTCCTAAGGTTCATGGAAAATATGTTCGAAACGTTGATAAATGTTGATGTTAGTTTCTTTTTTTTCGGTTTATAAGTCAGATAAACACTTATCCTCGGTTTTGGTGCCTTCGGCCCTTAGGATCTTCCCTCCCAGGCGGGTTTACATTTTCAACCACAACCTCGGAACGTGTTTTATCCTTCACATAACTACCTACCCCCCCCCGCCAATATGACATGTCTGGTTGTGTGCAAGGCATCCGCCCCTTTGAACTATGTTCACTGGACCTTTTTTGTAATTGGCATAATTGGAAGCACTAAAAAGTGATTACTGGTGTTTCTTGCCATCTGCAGTTTATGATAGAACATGAAACTGTGTCTGAAATGATTTGTGTTATTACTTAAACAATACCGGTAATCAGAAACTAACATTTTTGGTCCACTTGTCCTTATAAAGATAATATACAGCAAAACCCTCACAAATGGCAAATTTCTACTAGTCCTTATGAGAAATACCTGAACTATTGGGCAGTTTGGCAAGGACTATAGGAAGGTGCCAATTTCTAACCCTGACCAATCATCTTATGATTTGAGTAGTCTGGATGCCACAGCACTTGTATGATCAGTTAACAACAAGTCTAGTGTAGCTCCAAGACAGTGAATTGGAGAGGGAATGGGTTGCCATTTTCTGCACATTAAAGATATCTTCATGTTTCAAATTTTCACTCAGATCACAGTTGAAATCCGGAGTAACTAGGACATGTTCGCATTCATGCTGCTCGGAGAGATCCTGAAGTTTCTGCATGAAATCAGTAAATGAATGTTACAAACATGTCCAAGACACTTTTGGGGGTACATATACACAAGCAATTAAGAACTTGCGAACATGAAAGGAAATATATTCAATACTGCAAGATGACATTACATCACATAGCTAGACACTGTTCTCGAAACTTGTAGAAACTTACATGACAATACCATGTGTAATGTCTCCTGTATAGACTTGATATCCTTGGAGGACTTTTTCACTGTAATCACTGATGTGTTTCTTTGAAACACAAAACATGAACCACACCAAAAAACTTCACATCTTCAAAATGAGCATTGAGTGATCGAACATTCCCGTGAGCCTCCTTGAGTCCATCACCATGACTGCTCTCTACATGGTGCATCCAGGTGAACAGTCTTTCATTCATTCTAGTCATATCATCCAATGCTTTTTGTTTACAATTTTGTGTTCGTAAGGGCTTTCCTTGATTTGACCCTACTGAGCATTGTACACACTTAACAAGGCTAGGCTTTAAATTTACTTCCTTGTGTAATTGTCATGTTCCCAATGATCTGCTTGTAGGAGCTACTTTGAGACTTGTTGACTGAGACCACATTCTGGATACTGTTTCCTTTCAACCATGACAGATTTAGCATTGTCAGACACAGCGAACGAGGCTGTTACAGCAGCAATTGGTACTGCATGTTTCAAATTGACAGGACTTCACTTTCTTGCTTCAAGACAAACCTTTGAAACATCAAACTGGACAAAGATTGTTCCCTTCAGCCGTCTGGTGATGTTGATTTCTATGTGAAGGATAGTTCCTGTAGCACCATTAAACAGTATGTCTGATATGTCAGTATATTTGGTTTGCTTATACCTGGAACCTACAGACTCAGTAAGATGATTTTCAGTAATTCACCTGTTCATTAGGGTTGGTGCTTATCACAAGTACAGAGGCTCGTCTTGTGGTCAGGCCTTCTGAGAATCAACAGCTGTAACCTGAATGATGGCATTGTCTATTTATTAAAGTTAAATATTGTTGTAATCATCAACTTGTGTATTGGTGAAGAAAAGGGATAGTCACGAGGAAGTAAACTTGGGGAACCTTCAGCAATTTGATGTCTCTTGAAGTGTGATCTCCGACTCAGTCTCTGCAATAGGCGTATTATCATAGAGGAGGAAGAGATCCTGCCATACTGAGCCATTGAGAGCTCTTTAGTTCCCATAACCTGTTGCAAAAACTGGTCAATCTTATAAGTAATGCAGGATAGGCAAACCTGTGTTGTCCATTGGAAAATGTAATCATGAACTTCTCTCTACTTTGCATTTAAGTCCCTACGTGGCTGTGTTGCAGTTACAACACTTTCTCTTCCTCAATGCCAGTTTTTATGTCAGGATTCAGTACACCACTTGCAATGGGTTCATTGTCACCCCCCCCTCTGCCATGTTAAACTTCTGGTGCTAAATGATCCCAGATTTCATGACCTACCTCATCTTGATCAAAATTGTCAACTACATCTTCAACTTTTTCAATATTTGGCTCAAATAATTTGATTTTGTCTACAATTTTCAATTCCTCTGAGGAAAGTTTATGTGCTAGGTTTGGTGAAGACATTTTCTCTCACGAGATTTTATTTCAGAGATCATTATAGGTAAGTCCAATACCAAACATGGATTTTAATCACTATTCTTTCAGTTGAGAAAGTATATGCAATTCAAAGACATTCTGACACTTGGTTCTTGAGATGATTATTGGAAAGAATATCCAATTCACTTGGATCATCATGGCATATCCAGAGAACTTTTGATTCTTGAACAAATTTGATATCAGTATTATAGGGATTATCCAGATGAACAAGTCCAGCAGTATTCAATACACACAGACATACAGTATTTTGCTGATGAGAGGAGCTATTTTATTGCATACACTTGTCATATCCATCAGTGTTTCCTCCCATTCATGTGACAGCGTTGGTTGAGCTAGAGGCTGGCACCAGCTTTCCAGATGAAGGTAGGCAGCTCCACCAGACAAGATCAATAACTAGGTCAGATGCCTTTCCCTCGTCACTGAGGCTGTCACAACAGAACTAGCCACTTTGGGTGAAATCTTTGCCTGACCATGAAACATTCTCCAGCTTACACAACATTCCACTGAAAATGTAGTTCAGCTTTTCTATCGGCAGTAGTTGTTAATAACTCTTCCTTTGTACCAACAGAAACCATCTGCTAAACTTTGAACAAGATTAATGGTTTTATCAAAAAAAGCTACCATCGTCTTGACAAAAAAGTGTCTTCTACAGACAAGGCAGTACTTCACGTATCTGCAGGTCTGTCATGAATTTTAGTTCAAAACACCAACATCATGGAAGTCAACAAGGATGTTCCACACCAATTTGAATGCCTCACCAATGCATATTTGGGCACCGATTCGCAAAGGTTAACAGTGCTAGAAATTGGCACTGGTCCCATTGTCCTTACCAAACTGCCTACTAGTAAAGGTATCATAAGGACTAGTAGAAATTGCTCCATTTTAAGCGTTTTGCTATATGTTATCATTATAAGGACTAGTGGACACAAACTGTTAGTTTCTAACCCTGGTTAAGGTATCCTTCCACAAAGGAAGACAACAGAATATTTGACAGGTCTTGTTAAAAGTTGACACATAAATAGCAGTACTAATATTAAGAGGATAGGGCTTAAAACTAGTTCCAAAACAAGCAGACAAGACAAAAAAGTGCAAATATAATAAAAAATATCCCCAATTCATGTTATTATACTCTTTGTGTCCTTTGTATTACACTGATAACTCATACAGAGGATGCTTTACTGGTTTGTTTCTTTACATTATTGCAATTAATGTAATGGTAACTACAATAGGAAATGGGAACAATAAAACAAACAAAAAACACAAATAATGAACAAAATGGACTTTTTCCTATTTGGAATCCTAAATACATCCATGACAGGGTATACATTTTCAAGTCCAGGGGACTGTTGGTAATACATTTGGGGGGGAGCCAACATGGGGTGGGTTATAAACTGGCGACTTGGCATGCTTCATTTCCAGGAATGTTAATGATGTCATATTGCAGATGCTCAGAAGCTTATAGATGGGGATGTGAGATTGAAGAAAATCAAACTTTCAGTATATCTCTTACAAATATAGAAACATCAGTTGTCTACAGGGTGTCTTTTCTACATATTATGTACTGCTGCTGAAGATCATGCAGTAAGGGTATATAAATACATATAATAACTCATCCCTGACCTACAATTAAGTTCTCTGCAAAGATGCCTCAAGACATACTACTCAGAAATTCCTAAGATAAAACAAGTCTTGGGTATTTCATAAGCAAACGTGATTAAGTAACCAGCAATAAATGATACCACTTCTGGTTAGAACCTTATGGTGAACTTTACCTTTGACAGACATGCCACATACAAAATTTTAAGTGGTAGGTCATGCCAAGATACATGCTGAGCATTGTAATCATTCTCACAAGGAAGCCTCTGACAATTGCAGGGTTCAAGAGGAACACAAGATGTGTGTTCATTCTAAAGCCTACCATGTCTATTTCAATTATTATGCAACTATCACTATCTACAAGCAACAGTTGGGCACATGGTTTTAAATGCAACTGTAATCTCATTTTGAAAACATACCACACACTTGTTATAAAGCCATTCAATTTGCTGGAAAGGAGCAGTGTGTATAAGACATCCCATTGCTGATTGCAGGTATCTCGTGCAACAGGCTTTCTGATTGGCGCATAGAAATATTGGCAAAGCTCATGTCTGATAATCAACAGCTTAATAGTAGTGGCAAGAGTTTTACAACACTTTTGAGTAAACAAATTAAGCAAAATATTGTTGAGTGCCAGTCAAATCAATGATTTCCATTCATGATTCTGAAAAACAGCAGTCTTGTTTGTTGTGCGATACCGCACTATATTCCAGTTATACCATGGCCTCCTGTACACAATCTAATCTTGACCATACAATCAACTGATTAATATCGCAAGCAATGATGATCCACACCATCAGGGTATATAATGATACCAAGTCGTCAAGCCCGACCACCCCGATCATTTAATCACCTCTCACTTCTTACAACCAGCACAGGATGCTGGGGACCTATTCTTAACCGAAAGACCAATGGGGGATCAGTACATCTATACAAACAGAAGCAGCCATTGACAGCTATGCTGACACTATGAACCTGGCTTTATCTCGGACTGGCGGTTTCAAGAATGTCATTGTCTTTTGCAACCTCTTTGTCACATTTTTAGCAACTGGAATGAATACACAAAAAATCTGTCTCTGACTAGTAAACTCCAGGAAGGACTAGTGACATTTCTTTTGCCATTAAGTATATGTCAACTCAAGCAGATCATTTTGCGGACTAGAGGAAATACAAAATATTCCTAACCTTGCAATAATTAGACATTGACAGTGACCTTTAAAATCTTGATCAAAACCATTTCAATTTCAAGCCTTGGTCCCATTCTAGATGAGACACATACATATGCTGTGCTTGAAAGGCATTAATATTTCCTTAGCAAGTGTAACCGCAAACCTTTAAGAGAACACTTCTTGATCATGTAGAATCCTTGAAAAACAATTGTTGGATGGAAGAAGACCAAGAAAGAATACCCTCTTGTGTCAATCCGTAGACTCCCCCCATGGCCCTATTAAGTTGGCTTAATATTAATGTATTTTTACAGTTATCAAGCCGTGTGCCATGTAATATGCGCACAAGAAATGATATTCTCAAAATCAGAAAACTTGTTGAAATAAAATCCACCTTATTTGAATTGCCAACAAACAAATTCTTAATTAACAGATGATAGACTTTTTGAAACTTCCTTTACCTGTGACGGGTGCTTCTATGTCTATCATGGTCTTTTCTTGCCTGAGCAAGGCAGCACCTTCGTTGATAATCCGTAAAGCTACATCTTCAGTCACTCTTCCTTCCAGGATGAAATGTTGTTTCAGGACATCTGGTTTTGGTTTGCCTTTTGCATCAAACACTTCACTCATTGTAAGCCTATGACTGGGCGGAAAGGGCACACCTGAAAAAACACATTCTCAATACAATCTAGGTATGTCTACTTCAAGTACTTGTCTGATTTTGTGTTTTATGTCACCATCCAACATATTTCAGGTCAACCTATCACTGTTTCAATGTAAAACTGCTTTAAAACAACCATCAAATGTTCAAATACATAAACCAGTAAGAGAATACAAACAAATTCAACAAAACTGCACCAATAGTGCACAATTAAATAGCGCCACAACCTTTATTTAGCATAATATTGTAACACTCAATTGTAACTTATTCTGCCATTACATGACAAAATAGCACTTTTATGATGTCATTTATTGATTAAATACATTTAGCACAGCTAGATCTGAAAATATAAAAAATGAACTCATATACTATCAATGATTTGATTGTGCAACATTGTTGACATGAAGTAGATTATGTCACTCAGTGGCATCTTTTTCTCCTTATTAGCCACTGGATAAAATAACAGAACATCATTTTCAATTAAACTTAACTGCTGACACTAGTGGACAGACAAAATCATCGAGACGTTTTTGAGAGAGAATAGCACATAGTATCACTCAATAGTTTTCATAAAGGGCTTACATTTTTGCACATGCTACATATATATGAATGGGGTATTATCCTAATTTTCTATCCTTCAGATAAGCATCATAACCAACAGCAGCAAACCACACATCTGAAGCAGGGAAGTGTATCCCCAAGTAGTATTATTAAAGGATCGTGTTGAGGTGTAATGTGGGCAAGACGTGTTGACGACTACTGGTTTAAACTATCCTTTTTTCTGCATGTGACTTTTACTCAAGATTTGGTCGCCAATCACTTCTAATGTAAGCATTTATGGCAAACAAGGGGTACTGAGAAACAATTCCATTTCATGCTTGAAGACTACATACTGACATTGAAGCAATCAAAAAAGGGGATACAAAAAGATTTTAGATTTGTTGTATAACGCCGCATTCAGCAACATTCCAGCTATATGACGGTGGTCTGTAAATAATCAAGACTGGTCCAGACAAT
Organism: Haliotis cracherodii; assembly: GCF_022045235.1. NCBI lineage: Eukaryota > Metazoa > Mollusca > Gastropoda > Lepetellida > Haliotidae > Haliotis > Haliotis cracherodii. Next base: position 16,030,403 of record NW_027266275.1, read on the forward strand.
CCAATGGTTGATATCATGAGCATCGATCTGTGCAATTGGGATATGACAGCATGCATCAACCAAGTCAAGTGAGCCTGACCACCCAATCTTGTCAGTCGCCTCTTACAACAAGCATAGTTGCTTCTTAAGGCAAGCATGGGTTCCTGAAGACCTATTCTACCCCGGATCATCGGGGGTACTTGTTTCTATTGCCCATGTGGGGCCTCATCCTGGTTATCTCGCACCAAGTCCAAAAATTACTCCATTTTGTAAATTGGATTACTTGCTGCTCAATATTCAGATCACCAAGATAAATGACACTCTTGATTGAGAAAGATCATATTACCATATATTCTGATAATTGTAATAGTGGATTTGCAACCCTGTTGCAGATCAAACAACATTTTTTCTGTGTGTCTTGGAGTGAGCGGGTGTGTCGGGTTTAACACTGCTTTGAACAGTATTCCAGTTTTCAGCTCACTGTGGGAGTGATGCATATCTTAGACGGTTATCACTATGCTAAAACCCACGAGCATGGGTATGGTGCCGACAAACCTAAAAACTACCATGGGAAAATGGGCTCTGCCTTGGAAGAACAATTTGGGGAAAATAACATAGCATATATTTAACTTTTGGTAGTCTAAAGAATACTTTCAACAATATATTGACTTATTTAACTGGTAGAATGTATATGTATAAGAAATCATCAATAGTGAACTGAAGCAGGTGTGAAAATGTTTTTTTCTAGCTTTCAACTGGTGGTTAAATGGACCACCTGTGAATACAGCAATCTAATGTACCCAAAGCATGTAAACAGCTGCAATATGATAATGCACACTGATGCAGGTGTGGATAGATTAAGTAATTCACCTTTGCATTACATTGGAAAAATATTAGTAATAATGCTTCTACGACCATAGATGTTACCTTGTTCATCTATTTCAACATTGTCTCATTAAAAAGGGAGTGCAGATTAGGAAAATCCCATGAATGCAGTACTTTCCTTTGATGAAATTTTTTTTTTTTAAAAACCCACAAAATTAATAAAGTAAAATTCGAACATCCCATACATCAACAAACATGAAACATTGGCATCAAATTTCAACGTTTAGCAAAAGTGTAATTTCTTTGGCAGTGACAGTGACTTGCTGCCCAAACCCAGGGCACCTGTCAGACCAAGGAAGCCACAGATGTTATGACATTTGAAGAAGGAAGTGCTGTATTTCCATACATAACATTTACGAACGAATGCAATTATACGAGGATATGTTGTTCAAAGTATAACATAATTAACATGAATTGTGACAATAGTGAATGTTTCAGGGTTTTTCTAGATCTCGATGGCAATGGTGTTAGTTCCAAGTCAAACCAAATCTGTCCTTTTATGGTCTGTTGTTGGAGAATGGCGATTTGCAAAATATCTCGTGCCGCAATAACGTAGATATCACATACAATATACACATAACATTCAGCAAAAGGTCTTTAGCAAAAACGTTACAATAACAGTGCACCAAACGTACCGTTACTACGGATATCATACGGACACATCTGCAAGCAAAATATATTTTACTCTGCGATGACAGAGCTGTCAAAATCAGAAAGCAAAATTCTGCAATGGCAAACAACTGTTTAGAGAAAATCTGCGTAGATAGTCAAAGCGTAACACCGGCAAGCCAGTTTCGCGTGCTGAAAATTTTGACAACACTAGCGTCCTAGCGTTTATGCTTATGATAATGGCCGACATTACTATCATGGCGGGGGAAGGGAACCGCAGAAGACTTCTCACATTATGAAACTTACTTTTCACAACCCTCTCCGTCGTCGACAGCTTACCATCGGTCGTAGCCATCTTTAGGCCCACCAATTACAAGCAATAGGTGTGAGTGCCTTCGATGGCACTCGGTTGGATTGATATCTCTACGATAACCCTACCACTCTCCCAGATACGATTCAAGATGGCGTTCACAACATACTATTTGCATTTAGAGATGTCCTAGTGCGCATTTCTCTGCGCAACCTTGCCATCGCCCTGGGAGTCGAGTTAGGCGATACTAAAGGATAAATTTTCTATGCGCTATTTTGAAATTTATTTTGCGTTGGGCGATATAACCTCCCAGAAATGTAAAATAAATGCATGTTTCAAAATAGTTGGATTAGAAAATACAACGCTTTCCATAAATACGACTGGGGATTAATTAATATTGATTTCACTGTGAACAGACCTGACACAAAAAGCTCGTCTATTGCATGTAAATAATCAATAAACATAAATAATTGAGGGACAGGTTGATACATGCTTATCATAATCTGATAGACAGATCAAATGAGGATGAATGAAACCATCACAGAGACTATTACGCAACAACGCATTTTCAAATCTGGAAAATGGAAGCCTCATTGTCATAACTATCTCTCTCATTATAGAAGTCAAGGCAAATTTAATGCACTTCAATTTCCAAATTCAATTCACCAATAGACTAACTACATCACATTATAGATCTATATGCTTGCACATATTAAACAAAGTACCCTGGCCCTGCACTGAAAGTGATTTAAAGTTTATATTTACAAAAGATCCAAAGAAATTGTGCTGAACTAGATCATATATGACCTTGTTGTAACAATATAAAATACCATATGGTAAAATAATGTCACATTTAATAGTTTTATGACCGCACTCAGGCTTATAAGCGGAGCAGCGTCATTTGTGAAAGCATTCTTTACAAGTTCACGCGGGACCTGAGCTGGGGACGAGGGTGAGTGAGATGGGTTCAACGCCGCTTTCAACAGTGTTTTAGTTTTTATCACGGCGTGCTATCTGTCTGAAGTGATGTAGGTCTTACGTAGTTCCCTGGTTGATGCATGTCTTCTTATCCCAAATGTGTGGATCCATGATCATGCTGTCAATCACTGGATTGCCTGGTCCATACTCGATTATTTACAGACCGCGGTCGCATAGCTGGAATATTGCTGAGTGGGGCGTTAAACAACAACAACTAAACAAAACTAAAAAACAACAAAACATAAAAAAAACCAAACAAACATGGTTCCCACTTTCCATGGTGAATCCCACAAGTACTGTTATGATGCAAACCTAGAAACGGAATCAACGCGAACCGGGATTCGAACCCACCAGCAGGGTTTCTGGCACGCCTAATAACTCTGCACATTGTACCCATGTTTGGAATCGAACCCGGGTCTTCAGCGTGACGAGCGAACGCTTTAACCACTAGGCTACCCGACCGCCCTAATTATATCATTAATATAGTAAAACATCTTTAACGGTTGTGCAATGCTCCAGTGATAAAAATATGGGGGTGGGGGGGTGGGGGTGGGGTGGGGTGGGGTGTGTGTGTGTGTGTGTGTGTGTGTGTGGGGGGGGGGGTTACGTTTGATGATGACATACTTTCATCAGTTGACCCAGATAACTCTTCATCGTCTCCCTTTAATAGTTATATTTTAAGTCGTAAACACGCCATGTAAACGTGTTTATTTTCAGTTTGGTTCAAAATAAGTGAGTTCATATAAATATTCATACGAAATCATGTTTAATAATGCGAAATGTTATCCATGAGTATGTTTTATTTGCAAATGTACGTTTTAGCGTTTCTCGGTGCTAATTTGCTCATTTGAAGCGATGTGATGTCACACAACTTCACTGTAGCGAACAAACCGATATGATGTAATCCATTGATACTGACGTCACAAGTACATATAGATTACTATACTAGCATATGTGTCATACCGATTTTACGAAACGAGTGGCAGAAATCTTGCATTTCCCGAGCGAGAGCGAGGGTAATACACGAATTCTTACACGATTTTTGTAAAATCAGTATGACACATATGCTAGTATAGTAATCTATATGTACTTGTGACGTCAGTATCAATGCGAGTGTAATATTTTCTTAATTACCCAATATTTCGTAATCCCTTAAAGTCCCCCTATAGAAAAATACACCTGTTACAAAATACAATAATTTATTGTCGAATGATATCAATAATCTCCATCTATGACGTCGTTTGTAGTGTGACGTCAAGCCGACCTTACATCACAATAAGATTCCAATGATGTCGTCGGGATGACGTTAACACTGGTTCGCGCGAAGTGATATTTGCACAAGTGCACATACGATGTTTATGAACTCGGTTATTTCAAAGCCTGTGGGTAATAAATAACATTACGTCACATGACACGAACTAAAGGCTGACCACTGATATTTCTCTGACAGGTTCAGAGGTGGTCGGGTAGCCTAGTGGTTAAAGCGTACGCTCTATTTCATTTTTAAATGAGAATGAGTAATGTATAGAAAAATCAACTGGGAATTGCGGATTATCTGTCACACTTGGAGGAATGCCCACCAAAGGTGCCGTAAAAGGCGACTATGCTTGTCGTAAGAGGCGACTAACGGGATCGGGTGGTCAGGCTCGCTGACTTGGTTGATGCATGTCATCGATCCCAATTGCATGGGTCGATGCTCATGATATCAATCACTGGATTGTCTGGTCCAGACTCGATTATTTACAGACTGCCGTCATTTAGCTGGAATATTGCTGAGTATGGCGTAAAACAACAAACCAACCAACCAACCAAAGGCTAGCGACTTACCATATTCATTCACTCGTTAACAGGTACTCCGTAATTTCTCATAGCTAAGTGCATTCTTGCATATTTTGATTGCCTTCTTGCAAACAAACATATCCCTCTTGTGAAAATATGATTTTATGCTAATTAACCAACGACTGTGAGCAGGGCTTCATTCCGCCATAACAATCTCAACGTGGAGCACCGACATGGGAACAATGTGTGAAGCCGATTTCTGGTGTCCCCCGCCGTGATATTGCTGGAATATTGCTAAAATCGGCGTAAAACCATACTCACTCACTCACTCACTCAACGTGGAGCAAGGTTCTTGTAGATTATAATCGGGCTGATTTGAATTTGGAACTGACCGCACAGCCAGACATACATGTACTTTGAATATTATAGTAACCGACAATTACGTCATTACAAACGGAACAACGAAATGGCGTCACTATCATATCATTTGCTATGGAGCAACGACTTGACGTCGCCATCACGTCATCACCAGGGCCCACTTGCACAAAGCGATCTTAGCGCTACAACGACTGTAAGCCTATGTTAAAGTATGGGAGTTAAGATCGTCTTAGCGCTAAGATCGCTTTGTGCAAGTGGACCCGGGTGCAACAATGACATGACGTCAGATGTCACTGTACAATCGGATGAAGTCAGTACGAACGTTTTCAGGATGAGATACTCTGACGTAAGATTTCTTTTCGTTTAAAATAATATCTACGTAATTTTATCAAATAGTATGTTTTCCCATCGTGTGTACTCAAAAGGATCACCATAACATAACTCAATTTTCAAAGTAGACGATGATGTATATATCTAGACAATAACCTAGATTATCCCTCCCGAATTCATAAATGTAGTAAGTTCCTCGCCAATACAAGGGTCAGATTATCTGTTACTGTCGCGTGTGTAGTCTGTATTTAGTAGTAGCGAAGACGTAGTTTTATCGAGTTGGCAAATATAAATCCGAATCTAGCGTTTGACCATGACTTTGTGTCAGTTGACGTCACAATTTCTAAAAGTCAGAATGTGGGCTTGGCATTAAGGGGATAAAACAAGGACTGGTAGGTTCGGAGTCAGTATACTGTGTCTGAGTAGGGTATTTGGCATGGTATCTCAGTGGGCTAGCTAACACAATTAAACCGGCATACGTATGGACCAGTACAAGCAGCCACGCACACACACGTGCATGCATGTCGCTATATAAGTGAAACAATTTTGAACTCCCAAAAAAAGTTGAAACCCCATTTCACCCACCTATTCAACGAATCGGAAAACAGTCTGGCGCAGTGATGACGTCACACCACTGCCACAAGCCAATTTGCATAGCACGTGACCAGACAATCACCCTGATGCTGAAATCATAGTGTAAGTAGTCAGTGATGGAAGTCTTTGAGTGCGACTAGTCTGTCTGACAGTCCCTGAACCATATTCATTTCCCTTCCGCCTAAGCCTTTCTGTAAGAGAAAAAACCCCTAAATGAAGTAAGTCTAGATTTTCCACAGCCTCTGAATCTCCCTTCTAACTGGGGCGGGGGCAGTCGGGTAGCCTAGTGGTTAAAGCGTTCGCTCGTCACGCTGAAGACCCGAGTTCGATTCCCGACATGGGTACAATGTGTGAAGCCCATTTCTGGTGTCCCCCGCCGTGATATTGCTGGAATATTGCTAAAAGCGGCGTAAAACCATACTCACTCACTCTCACTGGGGCGCCTTTTCCATTTCAATGGAGTGTCTTGTTTCTATCAAATTATACATTTTCAGAGATTAAGTGTTAGTCTACAGTGCGACCTTCAGATTGTTTTCCATAATAATTAAGATATCTTACTGCAACAGCGACAATGAGGAGTGTGACAATATATCTTGACACATCGAAGTGACTGGATCCCTACAACCATTGTAAGCAAAGGACAAATACTTCAAGACTTCTCACGTTTTATGATATTTCTCAGTGAAAGCTTGCTATTTCATGACGAACGTGTGGACTATTTACAAGTGAAAGACCCGTGAACATCCGGGTTAGAATAGGTCTTCAGCAACCCATGCGTGTCGTAAGAGGCGACTATGTTTGTCGTAAGAGGCGACTAACGGGGCGACAAACGGGGCGACTAACGGGGTCAGGGTATGAGAGTGGGTTCGAATTTGTAAACCGACATGGTTGTGCCATTTCTGTAAGAACAATGACACGTGGGCTCAGGTTTTAATACTACTAACTACTGAGCATAAGGTTTTAAGTATGTAATCTCCGTCCCCACAAGGTCAATAGTCTGACATTAGGCTGCAGACTAAAGGCTGCATTGATATAAAGTTCGTTTTATCCATTTCGATGAATTATTTACATCTTTCGAATTGCCGCTTACACGTGGCATAAATCGGACATTGCGGTTGGATATCATCATGTGTGTAATCATGCTATTTTTACATTTTGACTAAAAGCAAATAATGTGTTTTTACTTTAAAGATCTCGATATGAAAAAAAAACCTGCACATTCAACTTGGTAGTGGAAATGTCTTCTCTTGTGGGTAGTGGAGCTTTAAGCGGGTAGTGGTCATCAGAAGTCATGAAATGTCTTCTCTTGAGAGTAGTGGAGCTTTAAGCGGGCAGTGGTCATCAGAAGTCGTGAAATGTCTTCTCTTGAGAGTAGTGGAGCTTAAGAGGGTAGTGGTCATAAGAAGTCATGGAATGTCTTCTATTGAGAGTAGTGGAGCTTAATAAGCGTAATGGTCATAATAAGTCATGAAATGTCTTCTCTTAAGAGTAGTGGAGCTCTAAGCGGATAGTGGTCATCAGAAGTCATGAAATGTCTTCGCTTGAGAGTAGTGGAGCTTTAAGCAGGTAGTGGTCATAAGAAGTCATGGAATGTCTTCTATTGAGAGTAGTGGAGCTTTAAGCGGGCAGTGGTCATCAGAAGTCATGAAATGTCTTCTCTTGAGAGTAGTGGAGCTTTAAGCAGGTAGTGGTCATCAGAAGTCACGAAATGTCTTCTCTTGAGAGTAGTGGAGCTTTAAGCAGGTAGTGGTCATCAGTAGCCATGACATTTTATTTGTGGGTAGAAGAGATATGCGGGTAGTAGTCAACAGAGCTATTAAATAATATTTCTTCACGTGTAGTGCAGGAAAACTAATTAATATCTCCCATCTGAATCAATCGCCAATTTAGCATCATAACATTTGCTGTAAATCATCATGTGCATGTGTTTCTGGCAACCTACGTTTTACATTGCCCTGGACAAAATTGCAGCTATATCACCACACTAGTTTGTTGTTTAACGCCGCGCTCAGCAATATTCCAGCTATATGATGGCGGTCTGTAAATAATCGAGTCTCGACCAGACAATCCAGTGATTGTTACTATAAGCACCGATCCACGCAAATCTGGATACGATGACATGCATCAACCAAGCCAGCGAGTCTGACCACCCGATCGCCTTTCAAAGCAAGCATGGGTTGCATTGTATATGCAGTAGTAAAAGTAGAAGCGGTAGTACTAGTATCCAAGTAGTAGCAGAAGCCGCAGTAGTTGTAGTGGTAAACGTCGTAGCAGCAGCAGTAGTAGTAGTAGTGGTAGTAGCACCAGCAGTAGTATAAGTATTATCATAAGTAGTAGTATTAGAAGTAGTAGTATACAAGTAGTAGCAGAAGCCGCAGTAGTAGTAGTAGTAGTAGTAGTAAACGTCGTAGCAGCAGCAGCAGCAGTAGTAGTAGTGGTAGTAGCACTAGCAGTAATATAAGTATTATCATAAGTAGTAGTAGTAGTAGTAGTATACAAGTAGTAGCAGCAACCGCAGTAGTTGTAGTAGTAAACGTCGTAGCAGCAGCAGTAGTAGTAGTAGTAGTGGTAGTAGCACCAGCAGTAGTATAAGTGTTATCATAAGTAGTAGTAGTAGTAGTAGTAGTATACAAGTAGTAGCAGAAGCCGCAGTAGTTGTAGTAGTAAACGTCGTAGCAGCAGCATTAGTAGTAGTAGTGGTAGTAGTGGTAGTAGCACCAGCAGTAGTATAAGTGTTATCATAAGTAGTAGTATTAGAAGTAGTAGTATACAAGTAGTAGTAGAAGCCGCAGTAGAAGTAGTAAACGTCGTAGCAGCAGCAGCAGCAGCAGCAGTAGTAGTAGTAGTGGTAGTAGCACCAGCATCCGTTGTTGTAATAGTCGTAGCAGCATCAGCATCAGTAGAATGTCTGTTATTTACTAAATCAATTAGTGAAATCATCTTCCTCTGCATGGGCGAGACAGTTGGTCAAACTACACAAACAACTGGCGTCTCGCATTAATTATATATATTCGAAATAATCACCACCCTGTTCTCATTAACTTATAGTGACAAATATGAACACTATACTCGTGTGTACAAGCCACATTATCTCTCAATAGCAAACGACACTCCCAGCCACAAAGTCACCACAACCTCGCCACTGTCCTGTCCAACTCAGTCAGTCGGCGCAAGTACGTTTCCGAGTCGACGGCCCAGTTTAACGCCAAACAAGAGACAGTCTATTTACATGCGTATCAAGTAGCTACCTTCTCTAATATCGGGTAGTACTGACTTCTAAATGTTAATGTACTCGCTTTGTGATAAAGGTATGGTTACCTGTAGTGGTTATCTAGTTACATACACATAAGCCCCCACATCTGTCTGGACTAGGAAGAGAAGATTTGTGTTGATATTGAGTGAGAAAGTAAATATTGAGAAACTGTCTTATCTGTAGGGGAAGGATGTGCGTAGATTGTATCAACAGTCAAACACATATTGCATCTTCAGCTAAGTGCAGTCATGACTATTCTTTATAAATTTGTAATTTCATTCTTTTAAACGAATGATAACGTAGTGTTTTGACATTTTGTGGGTAGACCACGTTGTGTGGAGTTACATTAGAAAATTCTTTACTGAGTATTACAAAACAATACTACATCATTTCAACCACAAAAAAACATTAAAAAAACTCGTTAAAAGATCGATGTTCATATAATGCTTCATATAATGTTCTGAACATTAGTAGTTAGTAAGAGAAAAACGACAATCATGTTTAATTTTTTAAAGTAGAGATGGAAAATATATGTGACTGATTACGAAAAGTATTTCTTTAAACACAGAAGATGACATTCCCTCTTCGATGCTGTAATCCACACCCTTCACGACAATGAAGTATATATGAATTTGAAACGCCATTCTTTTCGTGTAAATCCGATAAGTGTGAATTTATTTGTGGTTGTGCAAATAATAAATGTATTTCTTAAACCAAACCACTGCCTGTGTTAAGATCAAGGAACGCTATATAAACTGACAGGCAAAAGAAAGTATACACTTGAAAATTGGGTTTGACCGAAACTGTACAAACGTTACCAAAACGTTACCAGACTGAAAACAATCGCCCAAATCTGCAAACTAATGTCCAAAAACACAACTATGATACCCTTTTGAAATACATCACCATCGAACAACATTTTTGTTTGTTTCATTTTAGCCACCATCAAATACGGTTGCATACTTTCTTTTGCAAGGCATGTTGTTAGAAATCCTCATGCATTGCTTTGAAAAAAACAACTTAATTAAACTTGTGAGTGAGTCTTGTTTTACGCCGGTTTTAGCAATCGTCTGGTCATTACCAACCAGCATACGTGGATCAAGGAACTTAAGGATGGCAATAATGAATTAACGGGGTAAACCTATGTTTGTAATTTCTGTTAAAATACCATTATACATATATCTAAGGTGTATTCGTATCGTTAACAAAATCAACAGAAATCCGATTTCCAAGTGGACTTTCACATTTTTGTTTCCTTTTTGAATTGTAATTCTATTTTTAGGTTTCAAAACTAAGGCTAACCCATTGAGCATCAGATATCATACGACGGCTCATTTGAATGCCAAAAAGTTTAAATTACTGTCATGCTTAGATATTTAATGACACAAATGTCCTTCACTTAAATAATATTTTAATGACCAGGAAATGTTAGCAATGAAATCGTAACAGTTTATCAAGTAGCTACAATAAATTACAACATTTCGTTCGATTTAATATTCCACGAAAAGGTCAAAGTCAGACAGCTAAATACAATTGAAAGCATATGAGCTGGGGGACATGTAATATGCATGGCAGACCCCGGTTGAGTGAAATAGTTTCAAGTTCCATGAAAATGTGCAAGAGGTCTTTGCTGATTATTTTAAAATATTATCTTTCCATTGTCACAGAGTAGATTGCTAAACCACAAGATGTAACCAATACTTTTGAAAGATTGGTTAGTTGTTTTTTTGTTTAACGCCGCACTCAGCAATATTCCAGCCATATGACGGCGGTCTGTAAATAATCGAGTCTGGACTAGACAATCCAGTGATTAATATCATGAGCATCGATCCACGCAACTGAGATCGATGACATGCATCAACCAAGTCAGCGAGCCTGACCAACCGATCCCTTTAGTCGCCTTTTACGACAAGCATAGTCACCTTTTACGGCAACCATGGGTTGCTGAAGACCTATTCTACCCCGGAATCTTCACGGGTCACTTTTGAAAGAAACTTGTGTATGAGTTGGTCCGACTATAAACGTCTCCTTGTCACCGTGTATAGCTGTTTTCTAGTACCCATTGATCCCGAGGTACGTCATTCTTACTCAGATTATGAAAACTTGATGTGTGATATAATGATAGATACCAACATATTGTCTTATTGACTCGGTTATTACATGGGGACGCGTGATTAATAAATAGGTTATTGATATATTATCATATTTGTCAGTGGCATAAACAAAGTTCATTTCAGCCTCTGCATGTTCTGTCATTTTAACGAAGCCGGTTCCAAATGAAAATTCCGGACATCAAATACTCAATAACATACCCGCAAAAATATTTTAACTTACGGCTATCGATTATTAAAGATCGTAGCAAGAATAGTTCATGAACTTGTTTTTGGTATTTATCACGATGTATTTTAACTGGAAGGATCCATTTGTACACGATATCATATTAGTAAGAGAATAGAGGATGGTACACTGTTGACGAAACGCCATCATCACGTTAAAGACAAGAAACCGCCCCATTTCAAAAACAGATCCTTCCTATCGTTTCAACACACCAATCAAGGCTGTAAAACACAAATAAACCTAATTTGCCATATCAAACGACCTCGCACGAGTGAAAGATATGCGAGGTACTGCCTTTGTTTAATCAGTTCACGTTGAACGGCACATAGTCCCGTGATGTGTACGTGAAAGCTCGTGACTAGAATACCCATCGACTGTAAGCTGCTAGTTGGACGGCCTGGCAAATAGTCCGTAACATTTTAAAGGACTACGATCGATTTAAAGCATATCGTGGCATTTGATGTTGAACAGTTCTATTTGGGGATCAAAACTAATGTCTCGTGATGGTAAACCTTGATATATCTCTCACTCCGAACGCTGTATCCGTAACCATGACAACGGCTTCACTGGGTTTCCTATGTTCGAAAGGGCAACTTTGATATAACCGACACATCGAGATAGCGGAGTTTACGGGAACAAAGAGCAGTGGGATGTAGAGTATACCTACTTGTATTATGACGTGTTCTGTGGACAAATACAACGTCTTTCTTACCACGTCTACCGCGGGGGAGGAGAGCTGGTATTGTCAGCATGTGTCAACCTAAGCGAATTCCTAATACTGACAATGACATGTATGTGTGTTATACTAAATGTACGAAACGAGAGTCGTAAATACACACACACACGCACGCGCGCGCACACACATGCACACACTATCGTGTTAAATGTTTATTATCCACACTTCATGGTTAGCAATACTGAAATCGTGTCGCGAAGTGTCAAGAGTGACGTCTGTTGTATACTTAAGAATATATACGTCAGTTTCGCGACCTCTCGTCCAGTGGAAAAGCCGTATATAGTGTAAACGTCACATAAAAACATTGACGTCAACGGCAACAGCAGAATAACCCAAACAATGCTGTTCGCCGTTGAATACGACAAATCCAAATATACTTATAATAACGATTTCTCTCTTACTACTACGAATTACTCTACTACTACTGCTTCTGCTACTACTACTACTACTACTACTATTACAGCTACACACACTACTACTACTGCACCTACTACTACTACTGCTGCCACTACTACTACTACCACTACTACTGCTGCTACTACTACTACTATTACAGCTACACACACTACTACTGCTGCCACTACTACTACTACCACTACTACTGCTGCTACTACTACTACTACTATTACAGCTACACACACTACTACTACTGCACCTACTACTACTACTGCTGCCACTACTACTACTACCACTACTACTGCTACTACTGCTGCTACTACTACTACTACTATTACAGCTACACACACTACTACTACTACTACTACTACTACTACTACTGCACCTACTACTACTACTGCACCTACTACTACTACTGCTGCTACTACTACCACTACTACTGCTCCTACTACTGCTGCTACTACTACTACTACTACTACTACTGCTACTACTACTACTACTGCTGCTGCTACTGCTACCACCACCACTACTACTACTGCTGCTACTACTACTACTACTGCTACTACTACTACTACTACTACTACTACTACTACTACTACTGCTACTACTACTACTACTTACCCGTGAAGATCCGGGGTAGAATAGATCTTCCGCAACCCATGCTTGCCGTAAAAGGCGACTATGCTTGTCGTAAGAGGCGACTAACGGGATCGGGGGGTCAGGCTCACTGACTCGGTTGATGCATGTCATCGATCCCAATTGCTTGGATCGATGCTCATGATGTCAACCACTGGATTGTCTGGTCCAGACTCGATTATTTACAGGACTGCCAGCTTACGTTCAGTGTCTGGCTGGGTATGCAGGTATGGCAGGAGACGAAACGACAACTGTGAAATATGAACTGGAACCCACTGAAATGTGGGAAACATAAGTATTTATGGGAAACACATCTGCCGAACCAACATGTGTTACTGGATATTATTTCACAAATGATTGTGTGACATGACATTTTGGATGCTGCATTATTACATTGTCATACGATGGGCGCCGGCTTGTGAAAATGATACCGAGTGAGTATTGTTTTACGCGCTTTTAGCAATATTCCAGCAATATCATGGCGGGGACACCAGAAATGGGCTTCACACATTGTGACCACGTGGGGAATTCAACCCGGGTCTTCGGCGTGACGAGCGAACACTTTAACCACTAGGCTACCACACCGTCCGAAATTGATACTGAAAAATGCACAAGCAGGTGTTTGGATGATAATGAATCACACATGACAAATGCATAAAAATAGATTATGAATCGGCAACTCCTAACTTTGGCAAAATCTGTTTACGTATTATTGAGATGTTTGTTTTTCATATTTATTTTCTGTCAGCAGGGCCACTAAGTATGCATAACGATAATCTACTCTGAAAGTTATGAATGTATATTGGTGGCCTTTACTCGGCGATATATCAGCAGATCATTAAGTGAGTGAGTGAGTGAGTTGGGTTTAACGCCGCTTTTAACAGTATTCCAGTTATATCACGGCGTGTCAGCTTAATGTGGGAGGAAAGCCCGAAGTGATGCAGGTCTCTGACGTTTACCACTTCAGTGAAACCAACGAGCACGGGTATGGTGCTGACAAACCTAGAAACCTAATCGGGGCAAACCGGGATTCGAACCCACAATCATAGGTTTCTGGCGTGTCCAGGGGACGCAACTCTGCACAGCGAATCGCGGCGCCTTAGACGACTGGGCCACCCGTGCCCCCGCAGATCATTAAGCTACCCTGGACGACATGTGATAATATTTCTAGGGTTGTTCCCATTTCGCCTACATCCCATTTCGCCTACAGTCTTAAAACAACAATGTATGGTCTGGTGACTGTTATTTCATGCATGAGTAATAATGGTGTCTCAGACGTTCACACTTTCGTGAAACCGACGAGCATGGGTATAGTGCCGACAAACCCAGAAACATAATAGGGATGAACCGGGATTCGAACCCACAAAGGTTTCTAACGTGCTTAAGGGAGGCAACTCTGCACATTGCGGCGCCTTAGACTACTGTACCATCTATGCTCCGTTAGTGTTTATTGCCCAAGCAGGACATGGATAACCTCCAACCACCTCATGTGTATATCGGAGTACATCTCGAAACTCCCTCCACCCAGCTATATTCTCCAGACTAAGAAGGAAATATCACCTTGTCAGCCTGCTTTGTATCAAGCTTCCCGTCACTAAATGTTCCAACAGCAACAACATAGATCGGTAGGGAGCAGAGACTTCAAGAGGACGATTTGTCTCAATGATTTCCCCTGTTTAGCCCCTGTTTCTCAATTTGCATATCTGCATTTCCCCAGCATATTTTCCTAGAAGTGACAAATCCAAGTAACATTGAATTGTGGACCAAGAAAAGTCGAAACCAAATGACAAACCCCGATCCATCAGGGCATGTAATCAACTTCAAACCATTTACCAAACTGAAAACACCTTACAATGTACATATGTCACACATCAAAGTTCGAATTCAAACATGTCCAAATTGAACACCCATTTTGGCCATCAGATCCTCATTTTAAGCACTTCTGTTACTGCGTGCACTGGACCTATTCAAAAAGTCATCACGGGAGGCATATAAATCAAAACATCGTATCAAAACAAAATCAGTATAATCACACCGTTTATCAAACTGACCAACATTGGAAGGCGAAGCCACACCCATATCTCGTCTCAGCGGCGCAATTCCTTTGTGAAATCATCTCGGTATTTATCTAACTTCAACTATAGAACTTAATGGACATACGTGGGTGACAAATAGCTGTTTCCCAGAGACCGACATATCTGTACAAAGTCCATTGAAAACATCAACAGAACCCTATCACGTACAACAGCGCGAACCCCAGGGGCTCGAGATGGGTTTCCGCCGACCCTTCCTGGAATGAGTGACGACCTACTAGCCTACCGGCCCACTTTAGAGAAGCGATAACTGGAAATCTCAAGCTACTAAGCATACCGCCATCATATTCTTATGGTATTCCGGCCTTATATGAACATGGAACTCCTAACACCTCGTTGATACTTTAAATACTTCAATGAAGTGTGGGCCCTAACTGTACCACTTACATATGTGAGGCAATGGTTACACCGTTCCGCAATCTATTGTATCTCTTTCATATCTTGTTTGTTTGTTGTTAAACGCCGCACTCAGCAATATTCCAGCTATATGTCGGCGGTCTGTAAGTAATCGAGTCTGGACCAGGCAAGCCAGTGATTGACATCATGAGCATCGATCCTCACAATTGGGATACGATGACATGCATAAACCAAGTCAGCGAGCATGACCACCCGATCCCGTTAGTCGCCTCTTACGACAAGCATAGTCGCCTTTCACGACAAGCATGGGTTGCTGAAGATCTATTCTACCCCGGATCTTCACGGGTAGGTAGTAGTAGTAGTAGTAGTAGTAGTAGCAGCAGTAGCAGTAGTAGTAGTAGTAGTAGTAGTAGTAGTAGTAGTAGTAGTAGTAGTAGTAGTAGTAGTAGTAGCAGTAGTAGTAGTATGGGTATGACACAACAAATGTAGGGTCTCATAAAAATGTATCACACCATTTGTAAAAAAAGTGACACTTCTATATTTTCAAATAAATACATTATAGAAAGTTGTATATCATTTAGGGACTGGTCATTTATTATAGGATGGTGGGTCATGAAAATGACGAGGCCCCAATATGAGTTCGCCTTTTCCACTACCACGCATTTACTTCGCAAAATGGTTCAAGAAGAATTGCAGGAGAAAGAAGCGTATCGTATTTCATGAGCAGAGTGAATGTTTTATATCTACGACTGGCTTCATATTCAGGGGCTCAGTCTGACATTTATATATCCCATGTCAACATGGTGCAGGTATGCAGAGACGCCGAGTGGGGCTATTGATTGGTTGACACAGAGGCCTGCACGCGGCGAAGAAATGTGGCATACGAACGTATAAGTATATGTATGAGGGTCCATGATAATTATCTGTACGGATATACATTGACGGCCAAAAGAAACTTTACCACTTTAAAAATATAATTTCAAAATTTCAAAAGATATGTTCACACTAAATCAGAGCAAAACACATCGTCCAATCACAACAATGCTCTGTGCAGAAAGTGAAAAACGCCCACGACACGTTTTCTTTTGTAGAAAACGGGAAAAAGTGAAAAAAACCACGTACCGCTTGTGCAGATGAAACTACACGTGCAATAGGGTATATGATACGGACGGCATGTCACACTCACACGGATAAAGAAAAACACCACAGAAACGCCACGACTGACACCCGAACAATGTGAGCGGGCCCTGGGTATCACACAGGCGGAAGCCACCAATGGCCCCATTGCTAGTGGTTTGGGTTGCTCCCGTGTTGCTGTAACTAACCTGATGCAACGTTACAGATAGACGGTGCAGACATCACCAAGAACAGGCAGCCTCATGGTAACTACGCCAAATGAAGACCGGTACTCGCGTACTTTGCATTTCCGGAATCGACTCCTGACAGTGACGTCATCAGCTGCGAATGCCTTAGGGCTATTCGACAAACACTGGCAAGGCGACCCAGGGCTTAAGGAATTACTAAACAGGTCTTGACCCAGCCTAGCAATAGGCGCGAGGTCCTTTCTTATTTGAACTAAAGGGTCTGGAAATCCGGATGTTATACCTTGTATTAAATACCTCGTCATATGCATGCTTTTATTTTACGGTGATTGATTTGAAGAAATGTTTCAGTTCATCCGACTTTGTCCTTATGCGGCCACAATCATTGTTGTTGTTTTACGCCGCTATATGCCAGCTATAGACGGCGGCCTCTAAATAATAGAGTCTGGCCCACACAATCTAGTGGATGATATCGTGAATAACGATTCACGCCGTCGGGGTACCTTGAAACGCCACCAACCAAGTCACCGAGCCTGACCAGCAGGCATCCATTTAGTATTCTCGTACGACCAGCATAGGTTGCTGGCAACAAATTCTAACCCGGATTCGGGGGTCAAATATAATTTGATCACATTATTTATGCACAATATGACTTTTTCACAAAGCGCCTTATTGTATCTAATCGTAAGCAATAATTAAATACCCTTCAAGGGACAAAGCCAAACATCAATACAGCAAAGTTAATATTAATGCGACTGTAAGAGAGACAGACATACTGGCGGTGTCCTACTAACCGGCCAGGATGCCATCTGAGCAACTTGTCACCTGCTGTGGCTGTTACTCATTGTCCGTCCACTATAGAACTACTTTAAGCGCAACAGGTAACCTACGATATATTGATCAACGCGACAGGTATCGACTGCCTTTCAGCTGTGCCCATGTTCGATCTAATGTTATTGGAGGTTCCGTTTATACTCCCTGTGTTAGTTAACGCAACAATTGTCCCATTCACTTGTAGCTCTGTCAAGGGGGTTTTAGTGCGCACAGCCTGTACTACTGATATGAGACGTGTGGTGTGTATTTTAATATAGACAAACAAACATCATGGTGAGTATAATGTAAGAAACTTTTGATATAAATATTCAAATGAATTCAGAAGCTGTGTAAAGAAATATATAGAAAATTGACTTAGATTTAGTCGTCAATAACATGTCCTGAACTGTGGAAATGAAGGTCGACCACGAGTGTAATACTTCCCGAACTGTGGTAATGAAGGTCGACCACGAGTATAATACTTCCCGAACTGTGGTAATGAAGGTCGACAACGAGTATAACCCCATCCCGAACTGTGGTAATGAAGGTCGACCACGAGTATAACGCTTCCCGAAATGTGGTAATGAAGGTCGATCACGAGTATAATACTTCCCGAACTGTGGTTATGAAGGTCGATCACGAGTATAATACTTCCCGAACTGTGGTAATGAAGGTCGACCACGAGTATAACCCCATCCCGAACTGTGGTAATGAAGGTCAACCACGAGTACAAGATATACTGAACTGTGGTAATGAAGGTCGACAACGAGTATAACCCCATCCCGAACTGTGGTAATGAAGGTCAACCACGAGTATAACACTTCCCGAACTGTGGTAATGAAGGTCGACAACGAGTATAACCCCATCCCGAACTGTGGTAATGAAGGTCAACCACGAGTATAACACTTCCCGAACTGTGGTAATGAAGGTCGACAACGAGTATAACCCCATCCCGAACTGTGGTAATGAAGGTCAACCACGAGTATAACACTTCCCGAACTGTGGTAATGAAGGTCGACAACGAGTATAACCCCATCCCGAACTGTGGTAATGAAGGTCAACCACGAGTATAACACTTCCCGAACTGTGGTAATGAAGGTCGACAACGAGTATAACCCCATCCCGAACTGTGGTAATGAAGGTCAACCACGAGTATAACACTTCCCAAACTGTGCTAATGAAGGTCAACCACGAGTACAAGATATACTGAACTGTAGTAATGAAGGTCGACAACGAGTATAACACTTCCCGAACTGTGGTAATGAAGGTCGACAACGAGTATAACCCCATCCCGAACTGTGGTAATGAAGGTCAACCACGAGTATAACACTTCCCGAACTGTGGTAATGAAGGTCGACAACGAGTATAACCCCATCCCGAACTGTGGTAATGAAGGTCAACCACGAGTATAACACTTCCCGAACTGTGGTAATGAAGGTCGACAACGAGTATAATACTTCCCGAACTGTGGTAATGAAGGTCAACCACGAGTATAACACTTCCCAAACTGTGCTAATGAAGGTCAACCACGAGTACAAGATATACTGAACTGTGGTAATGAAGGTCGACAACGAGTATAACACTTCCCGAACTGTGGTAATGAAGGTCGACAACGAGTATAACCCCATCCCGAACTGTGGTAATGAAGGTCAACCACGAGTATAACACTTCCCGAACTGTGGTAATGAAGGTCGACAACGAGTATAACCCCATCCCGAACTGTGGTAATGAAGGTCGACCACGAGTACAAGATATACTGAACTGTGGTAATGAAGGTCGACAACGAGTATAACCCCATCCCGAACTGTGGTAATGAAGGTCAACCACGAGTATAACACTTCCCGAACTGTGGTAATGAAGGTCGACAACGAGTATAACCCCATCCCGAACTGTGGTAATGAAGGTCAACCACGAGTATAACACTTCCCGAACTGTGGTAATGAAGGTCGACAACGAGTATAACCCCATCCCGAACTGTGGTAATGAAGGTCAACCACGAGTATAACACTTCCCGAACTGTGGTAATGAAGGTCGACAACGAGTATAATACTTCCCGAACTGTGGTAATGAAGGTCAACCACGAGTATAACACTTCCCAAACTGTGCTAATGAAGGTCAACCACGAGTACAAGATATACTGAACTGTGGTAATGAAGGTCGACAACGAGTATAACACTTCCCGAACTGTGGTAATGAAGGTCGACAACGAGTATAACCCCATCCCGAACTGTGGTAATGAAGGTCAACCACGAGTATAACACTTCCCGAACTGTGGTAATGAAGGTCGACAACGAGTATAACCCCATCCCGAACTGTGGTAATGAAGGTCGACCACGAGTACAAGATATACTGAACTGTGGTAATGAAGGTCGACAACGAGTATAACCCCATCCCGAACTGTGGTAATGAAGGTCAACCACGAGTAAAACACTTCCCGAACTGTGGTAATGAAGGTCGACAACGAGTATAACCCCATCCCGAACTGTGGTAATGAAGGTCAACCACGAGTATAACACTTCCCAAACTGTGCTAATGAAGGTCGACCATAAGTATAACATGTCCCGAACTGTGGTAATGAAGGTCAACCACGAGTATAACTCTTCCCGAACCGTCGTAATGAAGGTCGACCATAAGTATAACATGTCCCGAACTGTGGTAATGAACGTCGGAACCACAACATGTTTTTGCCAAGACATCGAGGGAACATTTATTCCTTATTTACAAAAGTCTAAAGTATGCCCCGACGCCGACATACACCACCACATACAATACCAGTGCGCTGTCCCCCATGTACAGGTAAGGTTCCAAATCAACACAATGTATCAGTAAATAAAAACTTCATTTCATGTTCATAAATAAACTCGAAACATATGGAGAAGTATGTACGTTAAGAAGAGTTGTTTCAAATGTTTACCAATTAATGACAAAACTGCCAATCAGTCAAGTGTTACCACACTTTATTCTTATCACGATATCACGTGATTTCCAAACTTTACGCGCCAATCCTGCACGAGACAAATGGTGCATCTCAAGTCATGGATCTATGACGTCACATGTGATGAGTATCGGTTCACACAACATACCAGTATGTTCGTTTGTGCATCAGCCAATCTAATATCTCTTGAATATGAGTTTGTCTCCACATATTAACCAGCATGAATGGTTTTCGCATTTCTTTTGGTGGGGAAAGGTCTCTTTACTCCGAGAGAGGAACATACATAGTTTCAGTACATTTCTTAAATTGTCCCATACAGTCCTAAGCATTTATGCCCAAACCTTTTCAATGTTGTACAAGCAAAGCCATTAAGTCAGATAATTGGGTAGTGATAGCAGGTGAGTGTCGCTTTTAAAAAGTCAGTGGATTAAATATTCCCTGGAATTAGCTGCAGTTATATGTTATGGTGAAATATAAACAGAGCATGGTAAACATTAAACACTAAACTTCAAATATTCTTTCAAAAAGGTGTAGTTTTTGCATAAATTTCGTTGAAAGATACCCACCCAAAGGTGTACGCTTATTAAAACAGCAATGTTTAGCGTGGCATGGAAAGCGCTCAAGGGGCTGATTAGAGTGCTTATTAATTCATGAAGCGTTAAATATTGAAACTTCAAACTTTGTAAAAGTATTCTTTAATGAATTATGAATGCTAAAATTTTGTATGGATTGAAGAATAATCCAATCTTGCTACCAAATATTTTCGATGTCTTTGATTTTACATCATTGAAAAGGTTTGGTCATAAACACTTGGAATTCGAAAATGCTTCACTGAAACGAAGTTTGGATCTCTCGCAGAGGAAAGTGTTCACTACTCCTGTGGAAAGATCGCCTGCCGAACACGATCACGGGGTCAGTGCTTCATTCGTCACCACTCGCATCTTTCCGTAACCTTGTCCCGGAAAGGCACGAGTTGGTCACGAATGGGATGGAGCTTATACTCGGGGTGAAACGCTCAGTCAGAGTTTACCACCAATATGCGTCTCTTGATATATGCTGATCAGCACAATCTGGTGTCAGAGAGTAGGGAATCATCGGACAAACTCGCAGGGGAAATTATCATAATGGAAGAACAACGCCATCGCCCTATCATGCTAAGTGTTGTTCCGTATCGCGAATAGAACTGTATGTTTCTAACTTCGGTTGATATTCACAAAACTCGGTCTTTGACGTCATGCATTTTGTTTCGGCACACTGAAAATAGAACTCTCTACCCAGGTACCACGACCCTACACCTTGCACCCTGCAGCTCTATCAACGTCTTCCCTGTATGCCCAACTCCCCACCCCCAGGTACCACGACCCTACACCTTGCACCCTGCAGCTCTATCGACGACTTCCCACTATGCCCAACTCCCCACCCCCAGGTACCACGACCCTACACCTTGCACCCTGCAGCTCTATCGACGACTTCCCACTATGCCCAACTCCCCACCCCCAGGTACCACGACCCTACACCTTGCACCCTGCAGCTCTATCAACGTCTTCCCACTATGCCCAACTCCCCACCCCCAGGTACCACGACCCTACACCTTGCACCCTGCAGCTCTATCGACGACTTCCCACTATGCCCAACTCCCCACCCCCAGGTACCACGACCCTACACCTTGCACCCTGCAGCTCTATCGACGTCTTCCCTGTACGCCCAACTCCCCACCCCCACCTCCAGGTACCACGACCCTACACCTTGCACCCTGCAGCTCTATCGACGTCTTCCCACTATGCCCAACTCCCCACCCCCAGGTACCACGACCCTACACCTTGCACCCTGCAGCTCTATCGACGTCTTCCTTGTACGCCCAACTCCCCACCCCCAGGTACCACGACCCTACACCTTGCACCCTGCAGCTCTATCGACGTCTTCCCACTATGCCCAACTCCCCACCCCCAGGTACGACGAGACTACACCTTGCACCCTGCAGCTCTATCGACGTCTTCCCTGTACGCCCAACTCCCCACCCCCAGGTACCACGACCCTACACCTTGCACCCTGCAGCTCTATCGACGTCTTCCCTGTACGCCCAACTCCCCACCCCAACCCCCAGGTACCACGACCCCACACCTTGCACCCTGCAGCTGTATCAACGTCTTCTCACTATGCCCAACTCCCCACCCCCAGGTACCACGACCCTACACCTTGCACCCAATAACTGTATTAACGTCTTCCCTCTATATCCAACTCCCCACCCCAGGTGCCACGACCCTACAACTTGCACCCTATATATTCTATCAACGTTATTCCTGCGTGAACACACAGTTGTGTCTTGAAAGGGATAACTCAATATAATGATTCACTGTATCAAAAACTATACGTGATTAAACGACAAACTACACCGTTAAAACATTTATTCCACAATTTATATCGATCCCAAAATAATTAGGACAGATCGATAGAGTTAGTATTGCGCCCGTGAGGTTTTGTGTCTTTCACGTGACCCCCCACGACGTACGTCACCAGAGCATGTCGGGAAGGATTAGTACGGCAGTGAGTTTAATGGACGTGGACTATTAAAGAATAGTATTCAATACAGGCATAAAAGACTCGTCCATGGCAAGGGCATGTAACTAAGATAGAAACACCCTGAACGTGGATACGTATGATTTTGCAGACAGTAGGGTTCCCCTGGGCGAGTCAAGTCGTTATCGGAGGATGATCAATTATTGGTATTTGTGTCAAATCAATTTCTTACATGTATCTGTTGTATGGCAGTGTCTGTTTCAGTTCACAGCTTATTTTAAGAAAACAATAAGTCATACAATAAATCAGCCTATATCAAACATTGACACAAACGTTCTCAAGCCAATTTACAAGTATAGTCTAGGCACGAAACATTAACGTGTTTTCCATGTGTATTGCACATCTCGGTTTAGCAGTTGGTTGTACAGATATCTGCATTTCGGAGCTAGCAATTGGTTACACAGATATATGTTGTGTTCTATACCCACAGGTGGCTGTATAAAGAGATGCAGTTGGTTACACAGATATATGTTGTGTTCTATACCCACAGGTGGCTTTATAAAGAGGTGCAGTTGGTTACACAGATATATGTTGTGTTCTATACCCACAGGTGGCTGTATAAAGAGGTGCAGTTGGTTACACAGATATATGTTGTTTTATACACACAGGTGGCTGTATAAAGAGGTGCAGTTGGTTACACAGATATATGTGGTGTTCAAAACCCACAGGTGGCTGTATAAAGAGGTGCAGCTGGATACACAGACATATGTTGTGTTCAAAACCCACAGGTGGCTGTATAAAGAGGTACAGCTGGTTACACAGATATAAGTTGTGTTCAAAACCCACAGGTGGCTGTATAAAGAGGTGCAGCTGGTTAAACAGATATATGTTGTGTTCTATACCCACAGGTGGCTGTATAAAGAGGTGCAGCTGGTTAAACAGATATATGTTCTGTTCTATACACACAGGTGTTTGTATAAAGAGGTGCAGCTGGTTACACAGATATATGTTGTGTTCTATACCCACAGGTGGCTGTATAAAGAGGTGCAGTTGGTTACGCAGATATATGTTGCGTTCTATACCCACAGGTGGCTGTATAAAGAGGTGCAGCTGGTTAAACAGATATATGTTGTGTTCTATACACACAGGTGGTTGTATAAAGAGGTGCAGCTGGTTACACAGATATATGTTGTGTTCTATACCCACAGGTGGCTGTATAAAGAGGTGCAGTTGGTTACGCAGATATATGTTGCGTTCTATACCCACAGGTGGCTGTATAAAGAGGTGCAGTTGGTTAAACAGATATATGTTGTGTTCTATACCCACAGGTGGTTGTATAAAGAGGTGCAGTTGGTTACACAGATTTATGTTGTGTTCTATACCCACAGGTGGCTGTATAAAGAGTACAACAATCCACGCCGGCGGGGTACGATGACACCACCAGTTACAATGTACAGGTCACACACTTAAAACTACCAAATCCGCATTGAACAGGCGCTACCGCTGTATCATCGCACAGCATGTATACTACCACATCATAGCACACGATGCACACCACATCGCACATCATGCATACCATCACATCATCTCACACCATGCATACAACCACATCATCGCACACCATGCATACCACATCGCACACCATGCATACCATCACATCATCTCACACCATGCATACAACCACATCATAGCACACGATGCACACCACATCACACACCATGCATACCACATCATAGCACACAATGCAAACCACATCACACACCATGCATACCACATCATAGCACACGATGCACACCACATCGCACATCATGCATACCATCACATCATCTCACACCATGCATACAACCACATCATCGCACACCATGCATACCACATCGCACACCATGCATACCACCACATCATCGCACACCACCGTATCATCGCACGTCATACATCCCACTGTATTATCAAACCATGCATACCACATCGCACAACATGCATACCACCACATCATCGCACACCACCACATCATGCACATCACCACATCATCGCACACCACCACATCATGCACACCACCACATCATCACACACCATGCATACCACATCACACACCATGCACACCACCACATCATCGCACACCATGCACAGATGATACCTTCATGTTTGCCTGAATTGTTGCACTAAAACAGTTTTTAAATGACCAGTTCAACTAATTCTCTCTTAACTCCTGTTTGATGACGTTTTTTTCAGTATTTCTGAAAATTAACGGTCATCAAACCGGAATTATTAAAACTGGTTTCCCCCAAATGCGTTCAAAAATCATAATATATTTGAAGACATAATTATATTCTTGAATGAAAATCAGAAAATGTACTTTTGCTTTTCGACCTTAAATATCCCTGACTTTTCCCGGAATATTTGAAATCTGCCAATGTATGTATACCCCTACTGGTTAAAAACCAATGCACGCCACATGCCCTAGTGGGAGTTGCGTTCCAGTATTGTTGAGTGAATGTCTTTTGACAGTTCATTTCCAACGCGTAAACAACATGAATATACGAACCTGCACTATACAATCCGTCCAGATCAGTTGTATTACGCGAGGTGGAAAGATCAATGCATTAACACACGTCTTCTATTGCTATTGAACGTAACTGAAATATCGTCACATTCATACGGTTAATGCACATAAATGTACATAATACGCCCTTTCAACAGACTTCACAATTATACAATGACAAACATATCATTATGGTTTATAGTCACGTGTAACACATTATTACTTTGTGTGTCACACACCCGTGGAGATACTAAGGACAAAAAGTAAAGCAATTCTTTTTCACGTTAATAGCAGTAAATGCGATATCACCCGAGCACATGAAGCATGATTTAGGCAGGGTTTTAACCATCTTAATTAATATTTTGAACTAAATCAAACTTCTGAACCATAATCATCATCGTATTTATGTACAAAACTCAATAAAAAGTTCGATATTTTTATCTCTACTTTGATCTGGCAACGAGTCGAAACTAGGTGCTTTTAGGCGGAAAAAAATGACATAATTAATTCATACTAGCGTACTTTTGTTTCAATTTTCGTTTTAGTAGGTTATTTTAGGATTTGTATCAATGTTTAACCTTTGTGTGATAAATAAATTCTAAGATATTAAAGAAAACAAAACTGTACGAGTTGATGGTAGTTTGCTGCGTTACCACATGTACTGTCAAGGTTGTTGAAATAGCACCGTCTGGGTAGTTAGTATTAGAATGTTACATTGGACAGATTACACAGTAGGGACATTGATGAAAAGTGTTCTTGCTGAAGACGCTTTTGGGCGTTTTGTTAGTAATTGTATTCCCTCATTATTTCAACTGTCTTGTGTTTGACCGCGAATACCTGCAAACTTCCTCTGTGGCGTTATGAAATAACGCATGAACTTTCTTGTTGAATAAAAGCAAAAAAGTAACATTTCCAAGATGATAATAATATCTTCTGAAAGGAGAGCTCATCTTACGATTCCGACTATATCATAAGCATATGTTTATGAATCAGTATCAAATAGCGATGCGGGCGGTCGGGTAGCCTAGTGGTTAAAGCGTTCGCACGCCACGCCGAAGACCCGGGTTCGATTCCCGCCATGGGTACAATGTGTGAAGCCCATTTCTGATGTCCCCCGCCATGATATTGCTGGAATATTGCTAAAAGCGGCGTAAAACCATAATCACTCACTCAAATAGCGATGACACCTGGTGCAAAGGCAACTCAAAATAAGGAATTGCATTGGACATCAATTTGTCACTGATGTGTCAAATTGTGCAATTATCCTCCACATGTCTCAACTTTGTGCAAAAGTTGTATGGCGCTCTTTCAAATCTTCGAAGAAAGAGCATACTTGTCATATTGCCATGTGGACATTTTTTTGTCACTATTCTATTTCTAAATCAGTGGCTGTTCGACTATTAATGAGGTGAAATCCAGGATAATTGTACTCATATAGCGACGTGTGTGTGTGTGTGTGTGTGTGTGTGTGTGTGTGTGTGTGTGTGTGTGTGTGTGTGTGTGTGTCTGCTTGTTTTGGACTGATGCTGATTTATAGTGCATGCTCACTGATATACTATGCCACGGTTTAACATCAATACCCCACACAGACACAGCATACTGACTCCGAGCCGACCAGTCCTTGTTTAGCCCCTAATGCCGAGCGCCAGACAGGGTAATAACAAGTACCATCTTTTAACGTCTTTTGGTATGACGCGGCTGGGGATCACTAGACCACGGAGGCGGTGCACAGAAGATAAGGTTATACATAGTTCCAAATACTAAAATAGCCCAATAAGGTTAAAATTGAAACAGAGTACGCTAGTAAGAATTTATAATGCCGTGTTCCCGCTGCTAAGGACCTAGTTTTCGACAAAGTAAAGATAACAATATCGAACTTGTTATTGAGTGTCGTATATAAATACCACAATGATTATGGCCCGAAAGCCCCTCAGCGCATTGTATATGCTAGTTTAAATTCCAATTATTTTTTAAAGGCTAAAATCTTGCCTAAATAATGCTTCATGTGTTCGGGTGAAAATTACATTGTTTGCTGTCCTGCGAGAAAAAGGTAGTCGTTTCCTACCAACTTCCGCTTTGGCACAAACAGCGCTTACCCGCACGGGGCACCGTGCTTACAAAACCACGTCAAACTCATAGCATGCCACACGTATTTTAAAAACTTGGTTTACGATTCCACCGACTCCAAAGAACTGAGATGTAAAAAAAAAAGAAAAGAAGGAAAAGCAGTTGTCTTTTTATTCCGCAGACCAGAAATAAGAAAAATGTTTAAAAACCTTCAGTTGGTACCGAGATTTTTCAGCTAGAGGCTATAAAACCAGATGTTTAAAACTTAGAGCCTGAATTATTTTAATGAGAAACACTTCACAACACTGTTATTTTTGCTGCAGCAATTTCTTTTTTATCAAGAGTAAGAAGCATTATTACTTTTTTCGAGAATGTTCGGGGACAATATGTTTTTTTCGATAAAATCCCAGCAGCATCATCCACCAACCCCCATAGGTACAATGTGTGAAGCCCATTTCTGGTGTCCCCCAGCGTGATATTGCTGGAATATTGCTGAAAGCGGCGTAAAACCATACTCACTCACTCACTCACTGAATATAAAGTGGTCGGTTCCTAACGTGGCGGCCAGGAAAAAACGATTCTGAACCAGGCGAACCAGTAACTAAGACCTTTAGCAACGATCATCAGGGCACGATGACGCGCGATTGCTAGTCCTACTAAGAGAACACCTATGTGCTATTCATATATAATCAAGCCCCTCTTTTAACGGAGGAAAACATTACAGGTGGACTAACATAATGTGCCCTTTTCTTGCAGACAAAAAAAATGTAATGAGTACCTGTAGATATAAAAAAACATAACTTAGCTCCCGAACATGAGGAAAAATGCCCTTCTCAAACCAAACCACCACATTTAGCTCGACTGAATTGAATATCCGAATTGCAGAGGAAGAATTATATTAAGCTCATTAACGCGTACATAAAATTGTGGGTTTTAAGTTTATTTTGTCAGTGAAAAAGTGAGTTAATGTAGTTTTAGTCACATGTCATTTATCAACGGCATGGTACGTCATTTTTGTATCATAATAAATGGTAAAACAATCTGTTGTTGACGACAGCCGTTAGGTGCTTTATCTATACGGCTACATGGTGCCTTCACCATAAAATGTCAGATGCATGATCTATCATCACTTTGTGACATGGACGTACAGAAGAACATGGATATAACGACTTACAAGGGACCGGTGGAATCAGTTCGTTATATACGTTGTTCGTTATAAACGCTTTCGCTCGGAAACACCCGCCATCTTGGATAAAACAGCAGACACTTTGATTGGTGTCATGAAAGGTCGTTCTGACATGACCCGTGATGAGATTGCACAATTCACATAAGTGCAGCATTCACTTGTATTAGCAGTGGTCACTTCATAGCATTCGATTGATAACATTTCATAACATTCATATAATAACATTAAATTCATAACATTTTTAGAACATTGTTTATCAACATATTTAGCATTTCACGATTTACATACGGAGAGATGTGTACTCGGTGATTTTGCTCTGGTCTCGTTTTGCTGACTGCGTTCGTGAAACCGCGTCGTTGGGATAAGCGAAACTGTCAAATCATGTCATCTCTGTTGAATTTTTGTTTGTTTTAAACCTTCAGTGTCACACTACCCGTGTTAAGCTATTTTCACCAAATGCAAAACAGGTCAAGCTACAGGGCTGCTCATAGTCCTCCCTGACTCACTGAGGTCAGTGTGGTAGGTCGTCATCGTGACGATTGATGAACCACACACACCAGGTAAACACCTCACAGATTTGTTGGTAACATAACGCTAGGCGGGTTGTGTGAGTTGTTGTCATTGTTAAGTCGCTGATGATATATCCTGTTAAGCATTACATCATGCCATGCCATTCACTTTGTGTTGGGGGCCATTTACGAAGATGCCAAGAGATGCGAAGACGCGAAGGGGGCACGGGTCTATGGGAGTTGCGTCCCTTTGGCATGTCAGGATCCTGTGGTCGTCGGTTCATATCTCAGATTTGCTCTTTTTATGTTTCCATGTTTGTCAGCACCATACCCCTGCTCGTTGGTTTCACCAAAGTGGTAAACGTCTAATACTAGTATCTGCATCACTATACTTCGGGCTTTCCTCCCACATCAAGCTGACACGTCGTGATATAACTGGATCATGTTCAAAGTCGCGTAAAACCAACTTCACTTATATTCGAATTGGATGGGAACTCCAGAGTAATTCATATAAATCATAGCATCATGAGTGAGTATGGTTTTACGCCGCTTTTAGCAATATTCCAGCAAAAAAAACACCGCGGGGGACAACAGAAATTGGCTTCATACATTGTACCCATGTGGGGAATAGAACCCGGGTCTTTGGTGTGACGACGAACGCTTTAACCAGTAGGCAAGTAGCCAGTAGCCAGTAGACTACCATACCGCCCCAACTGCATCATGACCGGGTTGACATCCGGAAACACATGACGCCATTCTTCGTCTTT
Source organism: Haliotis cracherodii (assembly GCF_022045235.1). Taxonomy (NCBI): domain Eukaryota; kingdom Metazoa; phylum Mollusca; class Gastropoda; order Lepetellida; family Haliotidae; genus Haliotis; species Haliotis cracherodii. The sequence goes on from NW_027266275.1 coordinate 16,060,708, forward strand.
TTCAGTCATCAGCCAGCCCTCATCATTGTAAATTTTATGTCACAAAACCCACTCCAGAACATGTTTGGAGATTTCGTGTTTTCTTAGATTTGATGTAGTGATTTTGCCATATTTTTTAATATTATTCCAACACCATCACGGTGGAGGACACCAAGGACAAACTGGACCAATTTACGGATACAAACCCGTGCCTTTTTCCGTTTTAACTACATGGCCAACCGCCGCCATGTGGATTCATAATTTAAATGCAAACCACAAAGCTCACTGTAGTTACTGACACCAGTGCACTCGACATGAAACAGGGGAGGCGACTCCAAATAATATATGTTGCTATGGACAACCACAGCATTCCTTTAAGTTAATGTACACCTCAGTTAGGTTCTACTGTTCCTAATGAAAAAAGACACACAATAAAGATTCCCAGATTGTTATCGCGACGTCGATATTGAGCGTGAATAATTATTTTCTTAATACACTCTGTAGCCTTGACTGTCGTGGTATGTACACATCTCCCAACACAACAAAACACATACATCGGTTCCCATGTGTCTGTTTGTCAAGGGTCCAACGTTCCACACGTGCACTTGTATCAAATATCACAGGCGCGGTATAACGGGGTTACCTACGATATAACGCGGCGAGGCGCAGATGCGTGTACTGACAATGACAGTTTCTGTGTAATGGTAGCTGGTACAACTATACTATAAAACATCACACACAGCTAATGGCTTTGACTGAGTAATCCGCCTAAACCATAGTACAGTTGATTAAAAAATATACTTGTGGCGGTTGTCGCAATGTTAGTGGATCATTAGCCTCCACAACACTCATTTAACTGTGATAAACAAAAGACATACACTAACCAAAAAATCACATAAAACCGGGTTACTTATCTCTAAAAGTGTCGTTAATGTTTACTTCAATGTCGTTAAAACAAAAATGTCGTCTGCTGAATGTATCAGCGGCCATCTTGAATACGACGCCATCTTGCAAAACGAAACTAACATTCCATCAAACTTTATCAAATCTCTCTCCCTCCTTATGCAAGTCACCTGTACATCGTTTAAAGCTGAAAAGCAGATAAACAACACAAAAAGCGTACACAAGCAACAAAAAGAAACAGCTACGCTTCCCGAAACACCATATATAGCGATGAAAGTCCTTGTCAACAGGTGCTATGCGCATCTGTCCCATAGTTCGCCAACGCTATTGACAGAAGCAAGTTTTGAAACATTTCAACCTACCTTCAGTTTCGTCCTTTTCATCTTTTTCAGTTGGCGTATCTTCCTTGCCCGTTGCCATGGTGGAATGTCCGATAGTAAGTAAAGCTGTGACCGCAACTACTCCGTGTTGGGTACTGTCTGTCTGCTGCTACATGTGGGGGTCGTCTCACGCACTCTCCCGCCTGCAGTACATCTGCTATTAGTCACATTGTGGTATGATATAATTTCTTGCAGCCCCCTCCAAGTAATTGACAAGTGGGTCACGTGACTACTTGGCAGTTTGTCCCGAATCCTGTTAGTTCCACAACAATACTGCCATCATTCAGTTGACATTTCCAAACGCCAAGGTTAAGTGGCAACACTGAGATTAACTTTTAAAATATGTATCGACGGGGCTTCGAAAAATGTCATAAAAATGCTTTGACATTGTTGGTATGTAAGGGATGTGTACATGGTTTGAATGTTTTTGGCTCATCGGAAATTGTTCTGATAAATAAATCGTATGCATTTCTACTTTTTATAATGGTAGATGCATTCACTTATCTGATCGTGAATTCCTATCTCAGATTGGCCTCTAGTATGATTAGAGACGACTAATGGGATCGGGTGGTCAGGCTCACTGACTTGGTTGATGCATGTCATGGTATCCCAATTGTGTGGATCGATGCTCATGATATCAATCAAGGGATTTGTCTGGTCCGGAATCGATTATATACAGACCGCCGTCACCCATGCTTGTGGTTGACATCTAGTTTCTGCATCATTGGATTCCCCCCAAAACTAAGCTGACACCACGTGATATAACTGAAAAAATGCAACGTCCATGTACCCGTACGGAATATATTTGACTGAAATGGGATTTGTGTGACCCGCCTTGCTCCAATCAGCTTCTGATCAGTAAATAAAGTTAAATATACACCGATACTGAAAGAAACAAGAAATGGTTATTCGATGTTGTATTTCATACGGGTATCCTGGTTGTGTTTTGGACCTTAAGTTTGCAATGTTTCGGCGACTGTTTACAAGCCTGGTAAACCACAACGATAGTGCTTTTGATCCGAATCCAATGTTCAAGTGTATACATTCTTTTGCCCGGCACTTTAAAAAATGCTTTGTGTGATCCGACCTGCTCCAATGAGATTCCGAGCTGAACACATCACCTAATAGTCATCGTTATATGACTATTAAAGTAGGTATGAGAAGTATAACAGAGAGAAGAAAGAAGTATCAAAACTATCTGTAGAGTATATAAATACTCTACACATAATAGTCATTAATAGTCATATATCGATGACTAAGTAATATAAAACAGGTGTCCAGTTAACATGTGTAACTTCAGAAACCAATGTGTAAATATTGATACGGTCCTATCGATAGTCCGTGTGACGAACACTGCAAGGTATTTAAATACGATAAAACTGCTACATAACAGTACTGATGTGTCTAGGACAACCGACTTGACACAACATGTACATGCACGGGGATGATACTGTCACAAGCAGTACTGATGTGTCTAGGACAACCAACTTGACACAACATGTACATGCACGGGGATGATACTGTCACCAGCAGTACTGATGTGTCTAGGTCAACCATCTTGACACAACATGTACATGCACGGGGATGATACTGTCACCAGCAGTACTGATGTGTCTAGGACAACCAACTTGACACAACATGTACATGCACGGGGATGATACTGTCACCAGCAGTACTGATGTGTCTAGGACAACCAACTTGACACAACATGTACATGCACGGGGATGATACTGTCACAAGCAGTACTGATGTGTCTAGGACAACCAACTTGACACAACATATACATGCACGGGGATGATACTGTCACAAGCAGTACTGATGTGTCTAGGACAACCAACTTGACACAACATATACATGCACGGGGATGATACTGTCACAAGCAGTACTGATGTGTCTAGGACAACCAACTTGACACAACATATACATGCACGGGGATGATACTGTCACAAGCAGTACTGATGTGTCTAGGATAACCAACTTGGGACAATATATACATGCACGGGGATGATACTGTCACCAGCAGTACTGATGTGTCTAGGACAACCAACTTGACACAACATATACATGCACGGGGATGATACTGTCACCAGCAGTACTGATGTGTCTAGGACAACCAACTTGACACAACATATACATGCAAGGGGATGATACTGTCACCAGCAGTACTGATGTGTCTAGGACAACCAACTTGACACAACATGTACATGCACGGGGATGATACTGTCACCAGCAGTACTGATGTGTCTAGGACAACCAACTTGACACAACATATACATGCACGGGGATGATACTGTCACAAGCAGTACTTGGTGTGTCTAGGTCAACCAACTTGACACAACATATACATGCACGGGACTGATACTGTCACTCGTAGATCTACATGTGCCTGTGTCAATCGACTTGAGGGAAATATACATGCACGGGGATGAAACTGTCACAAGTAGATCTACATGTGCCTGTGTCAACTGACTTGAGGGAAATATGCATGCATGCAATAGTTCATGGCTCAGTCACTCCTTTTGTTCAGGGACACATGCTTTGTTCTCATGCTTACGTTTGTTTGGTTTACATTTAATAAGAAAAAGGAATGTTTTTTGTTTGACATTTCTGCCAAGGACAAATGGGTTTCTATAACTGCCCTGTTTCGCCCTGAAAGAGGTAACTATTTGAGAACAGACGACATTTTCGATTGCATTTACTTCAAATGTTAATTTTGTATGCGTTTGCATTTGTCGCTATCAGATAGCAAATATAAGTAACTTTCACCTTGACAAAGACATGATGATGCGGGTTTTAAATATATATATATATATATATAATGACATTCAAGGTTATATTTTCCGATAACCTTTACCGTTTCACATAATATAAGCCTTCAGCTATAAATATAAAAAGATACAATGCATTTGTTGCATGTGACTGACCATTAACGGAAAGATCAGTTAGTCTTGGTGTTTTTAAATGTAATAAATCATCAGCAATGGTATATGTTACGTAAATATTTCTATTCATTTGACTGAACATAATACCAACAAACAACAGGGCACATTTAGCAATAAAAAGACAGAGATCAACGACAACCTGTAATGAGAAACGTTTTGAACTCACGGGTTGGTAGTAAGAAAACATTTATTTCTTCAGAATAAGGAGGCTTTTATCAGATCTGAACGAAAGAGACAAGATTAGGGGTAACATGTATTAAAATAACCCTCAATAATTATTTTCCCCATATGTTAAAATTCATATGTGGTGCCACTTGGGTAGAATGTGTGAAGCCTATTCCTGGATTAGACCACCGTGATATTGCTTGAATATTGCTAAAAGTGGTGTAGAATTATATTCACTCACTCACTTGTACTGTGGGAGAGCAGGCGGCCCTGTGATCTAAAGCACGACAGTCCGCTGCGCCTCTTCCTCCTGTCAGGGTTCGACTACCGTGGTTCCAATCTCCGAGTCGCCCTGATTACAACGCTTGGTTTTACTGCACCGTAGCCGTGTTCGTTGTTCCACCAAAGTGGTAAGACCCGTGAATATCCGGGTTAGAATTGGTCTTCAGCAATCGTCAGAGGCGACTAACGGGATCGGGTGGTCAGGTTCGCTTACTTGGTTGATGCATGTCATCATATCCCAATTACGTGGATCGATGTTGATGATATCAATCATTAGATTGACTGGTCCAGACTCGATTATTTACAGACCGCCGTCATATAGCTGGAATATTGCTGAATGCGGTGTTAAAAACAACAACAAAGTGGTAAACATCTACAATCTACGTTACTTCCCTCCCATGGGGCGGTGGGGTAGCCTTATGGTTAAAGCGTTCGCTCGTCACGCCGAAGATCCTGGTTCGATTCCTGACATGGGTACAATGTGTGAAGCCAATTTCTGGTGTCCCCCGCCGTGATATTGCTGGAATATTGCTAAAAGCGGCGTAAAACCATACTCACTCACTCCTACATTCAGATGACACGCCTTGACTGACAAAACTCACATGCGCGTTCTTTTTGTAAACGTCGCGGTGTTGAGTAATGTATACACACAATTACGAGAAATAGACTAACAGCAAATTGCAGTGTCTACAATAACAGCATGTGGACAACCCAGTTACAACGATTATGCAGTAGAGAAGTACCTACCTCGCTCACGATGTTGCATGGATCAGCTTTGATGTAGGCACCCGGTGTCGCTCCTGCTGATTCCCTTGTGACTCGCTCGATAATGTCATCCATATCGCATAGACTGAAAAGAAACGAAACGATATTAATTATATATACATGAGAGCTGAGCTATCGTTAAAATAAACTAACAGCTGCAATATTGAATAACCACTTAAGGTATTACAATTGCTGGTGGTGAATCAGTTCTGTGAGCGAAAACACGTTCATAGTCCAGTCCATTTCACCAATACGGGGAGGTCAGGCTAGATGCACGTGTACCACGTGAGCTGTGCAAAAAAACAACGATTTGATGATTTGACCCATAAGCATGGGTATGGTGCTGACAAACCTAAATCAATATCTGCGAATTTGTGATTCGAACCCACGATCATAAGTTTCTGGGACGCCGTGGGACGCAACCCTGCAAAGAGAATTGCGGCGTGTAGGCGACTGCATGGGCTAACCGTGGCCCCATCACTTTCCAGAATGTTCTTCAAACCGATGAGGGCGGTCGGGTAGCCTAGTGGTTAAAGCGTTCGTTCGTCACTACGAAGACACGGGTTCGATTCCCGACATGGGTACAATGTGTGAAGCTCATTTCTGGTGTCCCCCGCCGTGATATTGCTGGAATATTGCTCAAAGCGGCGTAAAACCATACTCATTCACTCACTCACTCAAACCGATGGATTAACTCCAATTTGATAACCAAACATTTTGTGATCGCCATTCAAGCACTGTTTGTTTGTTGTTTACCGCCGCAATATTCCACCTTATAAACGGCGATCTGTATGTATTTGTTCGCCTCTTAAGACAAGCACAGGTTGCCTATATTCCTATCCGGAATCCCCACGTGATCAAGCATTGAATAATGTTTGATGGATGCCTTCCCATATGCAATGATGCGTATCCAATCTTCCCAAACAATATTCCATAGAAGTGAATATAAAGGTTATATAATAGCATTCATGTGGCGTATTGCTTAGATAGTACAGAGTTGTATTATCTGATATTATTGGTAGTCAAAGTTTGAGTTAAAGTGAGTGGGTGAGTGTGGTTTTACGCCGCTTTTAGCAATATTCCAGCAATATCACGCCGGGGGATACCAGAAATGGGCTTCACACATTGTCCCCATGTCGGGAATCGAACCCGGGTCTTCGGCGTGAGGAGCGAACACTTTAACCACTAGGCTACCCGACCACCCCTGAGTTAAAGTGAAATGTTTTACATGCTACAACTGTTAAAGACGTTTATCCCATAACAATAATATTGACAATTAGTATTAGTCAGTTATACGGTGAGACGGAACCTAGTTATGGCATCTCCACTGTTGCTGCACGCGATCAAACTTGTGTTGCTAAAAATAGGTTTGCAAATAGTAAAGTGCCGGGCAAAAGAAACTATACACTTGAAAATTTGATTTGATGAAAAATTTACAAATGTTATGAAAACGTTTCTAGGCTGAAAACAGTCGCAAAAACACTGCAAACGTAAGATCCAAAACATGAACTGTGTTGCCAGTATCAAATACATCACCACCGAAACACCTTTCTTCCTTGTTTCATGTTTAGAGGGGGCACTGGTGGCCCAGTCGTCTAAGGCGCCGCTAATCGCTGTGCAGAGTTGCGTCCCTTGGGCACGCCAGAAACCTATGATTTTGGGTTCGAATCCCGTTTCGCCCCGATTATGTTTCTAGGTTTGTCAGCAACATACCCGTGCTCGTGGGTTTCACCGAAGTGGTAAACGTCTGAGACCTGCATCACTTCGGGCTTTCCTCCCACATTAAGCTGACAAGCCGCGATATAACTGGAATACTGTTAAAAGCGTTAAACCCAACTCACTCACTCATTTTTAGACACCATCAAGCATGGGTGTATACTTTCTTTTTCCCTGCAGTTTACATATCAAGCAATTTGTACTAGAAAGGTAATGCAGTTTATCATCCAAAACTGGCTCCCACAGGAGATATCGCTTGGATGAGATCAAGCGATATCTACACTGTAGATATCGCTGCAATGAAATTACATCACAATGCTTTGCAGACCATTGTGACATCACTGGTTACCATGACGTCACAATCAAATGACATCACTAATGGCTCTGCTACTGAAGCTGTTTGCAGTACTTTTTACACTGAAGACACTGCTAATTACTGTCTACAAATTGAAAAAGTTGAAAGAATGATGTTGGATGATAAATAAAATCTCACCCTCGTGTCTTTTGATATCAAATATATCAACACTCGTTGATAAAAGTGGCAAAAATCCTCGGCAAGCCTCGGAATTTTTCCACTTTTATCAAATCGTGTTGATATATTTGATATCAAAAGACACTCGGGTGAGATTCTCTATCTATAATCAATTTCCGATTGTATTATAGTATATTCGAACACACCACGTAACATGGACAGAATTGTTGTAAATTTGTACTAGAAAGGTAATGCAATTTATAATCAATTTCCGATTGTATTATAGTATATTCGAACACACCACGTGACATGGACAGAATTGTTGTAATAATTGTACGCGCATTTGTTGGAAGAACATCCTCAGATCCCCCGATCATTTAAACACTCCATACCAGGTGGACCAATGATGTCTTGTCAAAGATCCTCAAGTGTAAGAAGAACCACCCCAGGCATACATTAGAAATTACAAGACATTGTTGATACTTGTTTCTGTGCGGTACTGTACCGCATCATTTCACCGCCAACATGACTCTACTGATGACAAGTGCTTTTGCGGGGTACTGTATCACAACATTTCGGTGCCAATTACGCCGCAGACACCACCTCGCTACATACGTCGACGTATTGGTTGGCATCGCCAGCGTTTTTGTCATTGCATCGTGTGCGAATCCCTACCGCACGTGCAGAAAGGTGAAGGTCGGTTCGGGTCATTGTTGAACTTCCGAGTGCATCTGGTGCTTATGTTTGGCTGCGATCGTTATGTCTGCACCAGGAACGCAAGCGAAAAACAACGGAGCTGGAACGGCATCGCCAAATGTGTAGCTGCACAGCTCGTCAGATAGGTCGGCCATACGCGTCTTTCTGCTACATCAACGTGCCGCAGGCATCGGTAATTTCTGAGCATAAACAAGGTCTGTTTGTTAAACCATGTTCGACATGACATGGTGTTGCTTATAAAATATGTTCTCACTCATTACCACTGTGTATAGAACAGAACATTGATATACACTGATGTACTATTTGTTCAATAAATGAAGGATGTGAAGCAAATGTTGGGTGCATGACGCTGCTACGTTGTTTTTTAGCAGTAAATTCATACTTTGGTACTGTATATGTTATGTAATAATTCCCAGAGATACAGTCAGTTGGTAATCTCGGCTCAGTGTCGGCCATATGTATCCTTTGAGTGAGGAAGGCAAAAGACAAGATAACATGTTTCTCATCGTCATTCTGGTCATTTCAAACCAAGCAGGTCAAAAAATAATTTTTCCGGGTTCGGAATTCAGCCATTCCTAATTTTCCTCTTTTTAGACTTTTTATGGAGTTTTCAGTCTTCAAGGCTGCACGTCATGCAACACTATGTACTCGGCTATTAAAGTTCAGTGCCGTAGCCAGCCAGGTGGGGGGACAGTTTTATTTGAATCAAGTTGGGTACAAGTGATACTTGAACAAATATTGCCCCCCCCCCCCCCCCCCCCCCCCCCCCCGTCAAAAAAAAAGTTAACTAAGGCCTTGCACCTCTTTGGTTGTTTGGTTCATGGTGTGTACTTCTGACATCTTCCTTGCTGGATTAAATAATCACTCTTATTTTAGTGGTTGTCTCCATTCGCTGTCTGAAAACGACCATGTGCATAAAAATGTTGATAGTCTGGTGACCTTGCCCTTTATAAAACTTGGAATTGATGAGAGATATTTTGTGTGACCTAATGTGGGCATAGTTGCTGACGGTTTCCGTGTCAACGCACCTAGACAGCGTGGTTGGTTGTTTATGGAGTCAGTTGCGTGTTTGTCTGATCCGAGTTAGTATGCGGGCTACTGCTGCTGAGAGCTGTTCTGGGTCTGATGGCGGCTTAACGGTTCACTGGTATACTACTGGTGTTTATTACCTACGAGGGCAAACATATCGGGGTTCATAAAAATCATATGTGTCCTAGGGTCGTATCACGTCACGAGACAATAGTGTATTGTTTCCGTCATCCGGTACGGATTTGTTGATGTCATTCGAATCTTACCGCTCGGGAAATATCGGAATTTAGACACTCGTGTCGTGAACACAGTATGGCATGAACACTCATACAAGATCCCCTATATACATGATAAAACTAGACAATGCTCGTTTCGTGTAATTTGGGATATGCAATAAGAGTATGGAGTCTTAAAGGGGATATTGTTGCGTCGTCGCATTGTCGCCCTTTGGTAAAACACAAATCTGTTATTTATAGCGCGACACTTGCTCAAAATGTCGTGTTGTCGCGCTTTTGGTTATTATTGTAAATTTTTGCTTGATTTTATAAGGGCGAACTGCGACAATGCCTCTGCTGGGACTCCATAGACAGTCTCTATTGACTGCGTATCCCTGACAATAGAAACAGGGACAAAATGCATCATCTACTAGGGTGACTCTCAGCGCCAAATGGAATGACCTCAGTCTGGCACACCTATCGTTTTCGGAATACCGTATTTCCTAATGTTCGGTCTATCATTATATACCTGTTCTTAAAAGTGACATAATACTTTTGGGAATGTACAATAACTGTTACGTAAAGATACCGTTCACCTGGGATTATGTCTACAAACTGATGGTCAAGATTGGATGATTAGACAGTTTTATAAGATTCTTCAGATTAATTTTCGAAAATACAAAACGTATGTAATTAATATATGTGTGAGTGAGAGGGTGATTTGGGTTTAACGCTGCTTTGAACAGTATTTCAGTTATATCACGGGGTGTCAGCTTTTAAATTGCGGGTTGAGCGTCCGGGTCTTTGGTGTTTACCACTCCGGTGAAACCCACGGGCAGAGGTAAGGTGCTGATAAACCCAGAAAAACAATCAGGGTAAACTGAGATTCGAACGTCTAATATGAAATAGCAGCAGACGAAAGAGGAAACTCAGACCAGCGATAGATAGCATGAGCATTCATTGACGCCATCGAATTAAGATGACGCACCATATAATTAGTTCAGCAGTGCCGTGCAGTAACAACAGATTATTACGCGAGTGATAATTTATTAGGAATAGCAAATGTGATTATGCGAGCCTGTGCGAAATGTACATACACAAGGCTAAACATCCAATAAAATAATAAGCGAAGTTTTCGACAATGTCCACTCTAAAAAGAAACTTTATAAATCGCGTCCAAATACAGTGCTGACTTCGTAAACCTTCTCATTTAGTATACAGTGACAAATGATTTGCAGCCACGTTTGTTTACGGAGTCATCGAAACATCACGAAATACTATTTAGATTTTTTTGGGATGTTAGGCACTAGTCTTTTCAGCAAGTATCCATCGTATCGATGCATGGAGCTTCTTGAAAGTTGTTCCTGCTTGGTGTCTTCATTTGCATACTGGACCGCCTCCGTGGTCTAGTGGTAGAGCGTCCGCCCGGAGAGCGGAAGGTCCGGGGTTCGATCCCAAGCCGCGTCATACCAAAAGACGTTAAAATATGGTACTTGTTGTTACCCTGTCTGTCGCTCGGGATTGAGGGGCTAAAACAAGGACTGGTTCGCTCGGAGTCACTATACTGTGTCTGAGTGGTGTATTCATGTATTCACTGCGGCATAGTATCTCAGTGGGCCAGCCCTATAAATCGGCATCAGTCCGGACTAGTACAAGCGGCCACACACACACGTGCATGCACGTCGTTATATAAGTGCAATAATCTTGGACACTACATTAAAACCCTTTTCATCTCACCTCACAATTTGCTAACCGTACAGATCATAACACCAAAGTAATATCAGATCGGTTATCGCATCAATAACACTATCCATTATATGATGAAGCATCGTTCCCGTTTCAAAATAACCGTATGAGTACCTACCGCGCCCCGAAACTCCAAAAACTGAGAGTGGTCCCTGTACAGAACCTCCAAACTCGGAAGATTTTGGCAAATGTCACGAATACGAAACATTTATAACCGTCGACCTGGACAATTAATTTTGGATTTTTTAATAGTTTTCGGAAAGTAAAGTACGTTTGCACTTTTTCACGTACATTATGTGTCTTTCCGAAACACCACAAGGTTTCCGAGCGTATATATTGCCACACGAAAACACCGATTACAATGGCGCAGCTGTCAAACTCCGCACACCACGATATCTCAGTAATCCCCACAGTGCCATCAACAACTGCGGATTACTTGCGAGCGCTCTGGCCACGGCTGAAGATCGTAAGTCAGGAAGTCGCCGCTGATCAACCGAGATTAACGCCAAAGCTTGAGTCTGAGACGGAATCAACTGATTGTTGGAAGGTGGTGACTCGCGTGGCCAGGGGTTGCCCATTACGGGTCAAGCCATGATGGGAAAGGTTAAACACATCTCTTCTCTACTGCCCCCCATCTCGAACCCTCTCTACTTGAGGGCTTTTGACGAAAAGACTCTATGCAGATTATTACAACGCCACGCTAGGCGACGGGTTTAAGTTGTGAATTCATATTTTCAAAAGTGGCGTTATTGATCCGATTTGGAAAATTTATCGAACCCGCTACGATTTATCTGCTTCGTGATAATCAGGGGCCACTTCACCGGACACCGCTGTCTGAGGTCAAGTGCCAGTGCACCTCTTGGATGGTCGTTGACAGCATCCTGGTCTTACGCTTATCAGAGGAATATTATCAAGATTATCAGTCAAGGACTGCACTCTTATGATGTCTTTTACTCCTGAAAAAGAAATCATTATTTTCGTTTGTGGCACCTGTAATAATGCTCTTAATTTGTGACCTTCGATCCATACTTTGATTGTTTTTAAAATTTTAAAAACTGGCACCATCAATATAAACATCCAACTTCCGGTCTCGTTGCCATATATATTTCTATTATGTTTTTCTATTGCTATTTTTATACATTGACAGATACACCTATCCTTTCCACCAAGCAGGTGCAAGGTCGGGTCTGCAAGAGGTGATTGATATAATTATTTGAGCTCAATTTTAATCTAAATCAAAGTCAAAACACAACAATGCTCCGTGCAGAAAATGTTCCAAGTCCACGGCACGTGTTTTTGTAGAAAATTGAAAAACACGTGCCACTTGGGCAGCCGAAACTACACGTGCAATAGATGTATATACATGATACGGACGGCATGTCCGACACTCACACTGATAAAAAACCCCACATCGTCTGACACCTGAACAACGCGTGCGGTCCCTAAGTATGATACAGATAGGAACTACCCATTCCCACATTGCTCGAACGTTTGGTTTCTCCCGTGTTGCTGTATCTAACCTGAAGCAACGTTACAGACAGACCGTGCAGACATCAGACAGGCCAAGAACAGGCAGACCCAAGGTAACTACGCCCAATGATGACCGGTACTTGCGTACTTTGCATCTCCTGAATCGATTCCTGACAGTGACGACATCAGCAATGAATGCCTTAGGGCATATGGTTAGTCGCCAGACAGTGGCCAGGCGACACAGAGCTCAAGGAACTAGGGTTCACAGACCTTACAGAGGACAGTTATTGACAGCGCAACATCGTTGTCAGCGATTGAGGTGGGCCCGGACTGTCGGTGACTAGCAGAGGGTCATCTTCACTGATGAAAGCCGGTTCTGTCTGTTCAGAAGTGATGGAAGAGAGCGTGTTTACCTCCGATGTCTTGAACCAGGGGTTGGTCATACACGCTATTAATGTGTCGCGTCATTGAATTTGAGAGAGTTTAGATGTATGTGCCTTTTGTCCATTACGTTGTTTTTGCTACCCCATCTCCTTTCGGGCATCTCTCATCCCAAAATCGGATGCTGTATGTCTGTCATTTTCTGTGTTTATTTCGTTGATTTTTTAAATCTGTTCAACACCTTTTTCTTTCATGCATCTACCTTTTGTGGTTAAAGTGGTATAATTTCTTTTGGACGTCAGTTTATTTCAATTTAAAAAAAATTGATAACGGTTGGTGAAAAGGGATAACCCACGTGAGTGAGTGAGAGAGTGAGTGAGATGTCACATACCACACCTGGCACCCCAATCAACATGGATTGGTCAAGTAGGCGATTGCGAAGAAACGTGGGTTGAGTGAGTGGGTGAGCTAAATGACGGCGTGTATGCTGATGTTGAGGTGGGTGGGGTGGTGGGGTGTTTTTGTGTGTACCCCATGTGTCATGACACCCCTGTAAGAAAATAGAGAAGAGATGGCTTGTCGAAACATGAGATTTACCTGTTGTCGTAATGGACCAGTCCTAATAGATTTAATAGACTTAAATCTATATATTTAAGATCAAAGAAACTAAGACGTTTGTAGTAAATGGGTAAAATAAATTTTTTGCATGATACAACAGGATATTGTTTATTTTCTACCCGTTTAGATTTAAGCAATGAAGCATTTGAACATGACAACAACTTATATGACCAGTTTCCCACCCCAGATTCCTACGAGAATATTGAGTTTTCTCAATTTACACGTTTTTACTAAATTGTGCATATGTTGTCATATATATCTGAATTTGTCACAAACATGGCAGGTTTCCAGGAAGTTGACTTTATTACAACGCAGAGAAGCACGCTGCACTTTCAACATACACCCCAACAGCAAGAACAAGCGTGGGTGATTCTCACAAATGTGGCAATATTGACACATGCTTTCATCATAATTTGAGTTAATAAATTCATGGTCATGAATATTTTTTTGTAACCTACGTTAATTAACCTATATAAAAATATTCTGCTACGAAGTGTCACGATATTGATTTATAAACAATGTAAAGAGAATGAGAAATAAACATCAAATGTCATTACCACAAACATCTCAGTTAATCAATCACAGAATTAGTTCTGCTGTAAGTTGCAGTCTAGTTATTTCAAGTTTGCTAATAAAGACCTTGATTTTATATTCTCAGTACCAAAGGGCACACCAAAGTGAAAACCGTACACATGTTATAATGCAGATTAACAGAAGTGTTTTGTTATATACAACATAAATTTTAAGTGTTTAAGGCAAAATAATCGTTGAACTTATAACATCCAAAAGGAAAAGCAGAACCAACATGAAAGAAATGTGGCTTCAATGCTTTGATATATCCTTTTCATAGTGTTGAAACATTTGGAAACAGTGTTGGAAATATTTTGTTCAAAAAGAAAATAAAGCATGCTTTAGTCAGCGACAATTATTATAAGTCAAATTCTCATGAGGTGTCTGACAACTGGGGCATGATCGGGAGTGATCCATTTTACCACGTGGGTAACATGTATTGGATAGTGGAAGAACTCAACATTTGGCATTTGTAATTTCATGGTATCTGAAAAATGGGGTGAGACCGCCCCACCACCTCGACAGAACACATGCACTCGTTCTCATTGACCACGACAGGACACATGCACTTGTTCTCATTGACCACGACAGGACACATGCACTTGTTCTCATTGACCACGACAGGACACATGCACTTGTTCTCACTGACCACTACAGGACACATGCACGTGTTCTCACTGACCACGACAAGACACATGCACGTGTTCTCATTGACCACGACAGGACACATGCACTCGTTCTCATTGACCACGACAGGACACATGCACGTGTTCTCATTGACCACTACAGGACACATGCACTCGTTCTCACTGACCACGACAGGACACATGCACGTGTTCTCATTGACCACGACAGGACACATGCAGTCGTTCTCATTGACCACGACAGGACACATGCACGTGTTCTCATTGACCACGACAGGACACATGCAGTCGTTCTCATTGACCACGACAGGACACATGCACGTGTTCTCATTGACCACGATAGGACACATGCACTCGTTCTCATTGACCACGACAGGACACATGCACGTGTTCTCACTGACCACGACAGGACACATGCACGTGTTCTCATTGACCACGACAGGACACATGCACAGTTCTCACTGACCACGACAGGACACATGCACGTGTTCTCACTGACCACGACAGGACACATGCACTTGTTCTCACTGACCACGATAGGACACATGCACTTGTTCTCACTGACCACGACAGGACACATGCACGTGTTCTCACTGACCACGACAGGACACATGCACTCGTTCTCACTGACCACGATAGGACACATGCACGATGCACAGTTCTCACTGACCACGACAGGACACATGCACTTGTTCTCATTGACCACGACAGGACACATGCACTTGTTCTCACTGACCACGACAGGACACATGCACTTGTTCTCATTGACCACGATAGGACACATGCACTTGTTCTCACTGACCACGACAGGACACATGCACGTGTTCTCACTGACCACGACAGGACACATGCACTTGTTCTCACTGACCACGACAGGACACATGCACGTGTTCTCACTGACCACGACAGGACACATGCACTTGTTCTCACTGACCACGACAGGACACATGCACTTGTTCTCACTGACCACGACAGGACACATGCACGTGTTCTCATTGACCACGACAGGACACATGCACAGTTCTCACTGACCACGACAAGACACATGCACGTGTTCTCATTGACCACGACAGGACACATGCACTTGTTCTCACTGACCACGACAGGACACATGCACTTGTTCTCATTGACCACGATAGGACACATGCACTTGTTCTCACTGACCACGACAGGACACATGCACGTGTTCTCACTGACCACGACAGGACACATGCACTTGTTCTCACTGACCACGACAGGACACATGCACGTGTTCTCACTGACCACGACAGGACACATGCACTTGTTCTCACTGACCACGACAGGACACATGCACTTGTTCTCACTGACCACAACAGGACACATGCACGTGTTCTCATTGACCACGACAGGACACATGCACAGTTCTCACTGACCACGACAAGACACATGCACGTGTTCTCATTGACCACGACAGGACACATGCACTTGTTCTCACTGACCACGACAGGACACATGCACTTGTTCTCACTGACCACGACAGGACACATGCACTCGTTCTCACTGACCACGACAGGACACATGCACTTGTTCTCACTGACCATGACAGGACACATGCACGTGTTCTCACTGACCACGATAGGACACATGCGCTTGTTCTCTCTGACCACGACAAGACACATGCACTTGTTCTCACTGACCACGACAGGACACATGCACGTGTTCTCACTGACCACGACAAGACACATGCACGTGTTCTCTCTGACCACGACAGGACACATGCACTCTTTCTCACTGACCACGACAAGACACATGCACTTGTTCTCATTGACCACGACAGGACACATGCACGTGTTCTCACTGACCACGACAAGACACATGCACTTGTTCTCATTGACCACGATAGGACACATGCACTTGTTCTCACTGACCACGACAGGACACATGCACGTGTTCTCACTGACCACGACAAGACACATGCACTTGTTCTCATTGACCACGACAAGACACATGCACTTGTTCTCATTGACCACGACAGGACACATGCACGTGTTCTCACTGACCACGACAAGACACATGCACTTGTTCTCATTGACCACGACAGGACACATGCACGTGTTCTCACTGACCACGACAAGACACATGCACTTGTTCTCATTGACCACGACAGGACACATGCACTTGTTCTCATTGACCACGACAGGACACATGCACGTGTTCTCACTGACCACGACAGGACACATGCACGTGTTCTCACTGACCACGACAGGACACATGCACTTGTTCTCATTGACCACGACAGGACACATGCACTTGTTCTCATTGACCACGATAGGACACATGCACTCGTTCTCATTGATCATGACAGGACACATGCACGTGTTCTCATTGACCACGACAGGACACATGCACAGTTCTCACTGACCACGACAAGACACATGCACGTGTTCTCATTGACCACGATAGGACACATGCACTCGTTCTCATTGATCATGATAAACAAATGTGCACATTATACTGAAGGTAGTGACCATCAATAACACCATTATATTATCATTATCACAAAAGCCTGACCTTTGCACACGCTTGGCAAATACTAAAAGCAAAAGAGATTTAGTTTTATCATAGTGCAGCCGGTGCTATAACCATTCTATTAAGACAGTTAATTGGGCATTCGGTATTGGGCAGCTGACAACGCAATGAAGATGTCTTCAACGAAGGGAGCGAAAACTGATTTTAAATTTTTCAATCAGCGCTCGAAACGTTGTTATTTTGGTGGCGGGTGTTTTGTTATATTAATACATAGCTGTGTTAAGGGTTTAAGGGTTCACTGAAGACATTTCGATTATTCGTGGTTGCTGTCAGCCTTTTCTAACAGCAATACTTGATGGAAGTCACCGCCGTCTCGGTGCCTCCCCACAACAAGTATGGATATCGTTATCAGTATTAATATCAGTCGTGCGTGAAAGCAGTGCATGAATCAACTTGTCTTTAACATATCAGATAAAAAAGCTATATTTCCAAATGTCACCCACCCTCGCTGAGCGCCAATTTAGATCACGTGTCCCACGAATCACCCGGATGTGCCTGAGAGCACGGCATATCCTGTCCAATCTAGGTCATTGTTCTGCAGCGCGTGCGACGAGATCGATACGAGAGGCTACGAGATGTCCTAGTGGCAGTCTCACAGAAGCCAAGAACGGTGCCCCCGCCTGGGCATGCTACTCAGTCTACGACATCGCCGAAGGGCCATGAGAGCCGAGGGTCTTCACCAGCGTGCAAACCACAACACGTTTCTCGTTGACCGAAGGGATGGTAATTCTATGGACCTATGCCATTCTCAAGGCACTAGAACCAGAGACCCCAGTGCACTAGATATCATCTCCTGTTTTCAATGAATGGCTGTGATGCAATTAAAGTATTAGGGTTTAGGAATTTCTTTTGCTTGCATTTGCTGTGGGGGATGAAAAGACCGTCATTCGTTTCTACAACAACGTGGTGTTTTACAAAGCCTGTGCAGAAGATTCAAAGGGGGTGGGGTCAGGGGTGCTCACCCTCATCCTATGTGAGGGAGTGAATGAGTTTAACGCCACTTTCAACAGTATTTCTGTTTTATCACGGTGTGTCCACTTGATGTGGAAAAAAAGACCCCAAGTGGTGCATGTCTCAGACGTATGTCAATTTGTAATCAGAAAAAGAGCCCCTCGTTCCCAAATAGCTGTATTCGCGATTGTGTGTTTGCTGGACATATTTCCTTGGTTGTGTTTCTACCTTTATTTTATAGGTGTAACTACGCGCCTAAAACGGATACATGAATGTTTGTTTGTTTGTAGTTTAACGTCGCACTCAGTTATATGGCAGCTATATGACATCAGCGTGTAAATAATCGAGTCACGACCACACAACTGGATGATTGGCGTCATGAGCATCGATCTATCATTTTAAAGTGATTAAGTCATGTCTTTCTATGTTAGGCTCAGAACATATAGGTCACCCTCGTAAATTACTATAGAGACAAATGTAACGACGTAGCGGCCTACTGCTCAAAACAGGAACGACAAACATGGCAAAAACATTTAATTAATTATGATCGTTTATCATAAATATTACTAAGCCAGCATAACCATTTATATTGAATCTATATGGTCTTGTCTTTGTCATCGGGATATAATGACATTTAGATGTCGCTTAGCGAAGACGAGAGAGGACCCAGGCTATAGAATAACGAACGAAGGAACCCATGTCCCCCGGAGAGTAGTTAAGAGTTGTTCATCCATTACCTCCACAGACTTCATGACAAGAGGGATGACTTCAACTTTCTAATGCCACTGTCCCGTTATGCTGGTTGGTTGGTTGGTTGTTTTACGCCGCACTCAGCAATATTACAGCTATGTGACAGCGGTCTGTAAATAATCGAGTCTGGACCAGACAATCCAGTGATTCATATCATGAGCATCTATCCACGCAATTGGGATCGATGACATGCATCAACCAAGTCAGCGAGCCTGTCCACCCGATCCCGTTAGTCGCCTTTTACGACAAGCATAGTCGCCTTCTACGGCAAGCATGGGTTGCTGAAGACCTATTCTACCCCGGACCTTCACGGGTCCCCGTTATGCCCAGCAACATTCCAGCAGCTCCAGCCTTTGGTGTCTACATTTCTACTTTTGAGGTTCAGTTGAGCATGCTCTTTCTACCAAGATTTCAAAGAGCGTCATACGACTCTTGCTCAGAAGTTGTTTAAGGTAATAATTCAAAAAGTTTTATGGTAGACATGTGGAGGACATTTCCAAATGTGACGCGTCAGTGACATAACGGACGTCCGATGTGCAATTCCCAATTTTGACTTGTACCATATACCTTTGCATTTTGACTTGCCTTTGCATGTGTTTGTGATGGGTGCCACCGATGGGAGAAGACACGCCGACCTTTTCGCGAACAGCTAGTATCATCACAATTTGAAGATGACTCATAAACACATGCTGATGATATAGTCGGAGTCATACAGTCGACTCTGCTTATGGCAGAGTTTTCTCATGGATATGGGAAGGGGTAGGTGGCTTTTATTTATTGCCTCAAGGTAGTATCACATACCATAAACAAACAAATCTGGTGCCGAGCGTGTGTAAGGGAAACAGTGTCATTACAAACAGTTTGTAGTTATTAATTAGGTTGTTGTCTGTAAACAAGTCAGAGCTATGTGGTAGAAGTGCTCAGACAGGGGTATTAGTTTACTTCATGTTCACATACGGGCACGGTTGGCCCAGTCGTCTAAGGCGCCGCTAATCGCTGTGCAGAGTTGCGTCCCTTGGGCACGCCAGAAACCTATGATTTTGGGTTCGAATCCCGGTTCGCCCCGATTATGTTTCTAGGTTTGTCAGCACCATAACCCTGCTCGTGGGTTTCACCGAAGTGGTAAAAGTCCCACATTAAGCTGACACGCCGTGATATAACTGGAATAATGTTAAAAGCGGCGTTAAACCCAACTCACTCATGTTCACATACATTCTGCAACATTACTAGGCAAAACATCCATACAAGAATTTCCGGAGGGGGTGACGTGTTAGAATGAGTCCCAAAAAATGTTTATCGAAACATGCGACTAATTTGGAGGGGGTGCTGGGGCTTGGTGACTACTCTTGATAGCGTGTCACTGTAACCAAGGGCGTGGACCTTACTCATACAACCAACCAGTGATTACTTTGTCCCAGACACTATTCTAACATGCCGATGTGATATACACTGTTGGGCAAAAGAAAGTATACATCCATGTTTCAAGGTGACTTAACATGTAACAGAATAAATTGGTTGTTTGATGGTGATGTATTTGATGTGGGTATCATAGATGTGTTTTGGACCTTAAGTTTGCAGTATTTCGACGACTGTTTTCAGCCTAGTAGCGTGTTGGTAACGTTTGCAATTGTTTTGTTACATCCAATTTAAAAAACAATGCTTTCTTTTGCCCGGCAGGTTAGCTGGAGTATTGCTGAGTACAGACAACGTACAAACAAACAACATATCCGGAAACAATATCTTGTTTACGTAGGTTTTAGTGAAGTGTAATTCAGTGTACAGAATAATATAATTTTAATTTTGAAGATTCACGTTACGCCAGCATGAACACATCTACGTTTACTTAGTCAGGGCAACTCGGCCGTCGTCCGCGCCGTCCAGAGCCAGACCTGGTCACCGGATAGCTGTAGCCAGGAAGGAAAACAACTCGCCTGATGATCTAAACCAGCCAGAACAGGAACTTCGACAGTCCCTTCCCCGTTCGTACATATCACGCTTATTTTCCCGCACTTTGTTCCGGCTGATGGGGAAAAACTGACGCCTTTGTCAATTCAACAACTTCCGTGATTTTTAAGACGAAATCCCCAGGCACCTTTTCATCCGGGTTCTCCACCTTCCTTATTCACAAGATGGTGATTGCAATGATATGTGATATCAAATGTGATTTCATTTATGTCGATTTCTTACTGAAGTAAAATATTAGTACTACGATTAGTACGTACGTACGTGATTGAGGCGCGCGTACGTGATGTCCATGACGACGAAGATATATAGAATCAATTGTTTGATAAGCATTTCTTAGACGTTGACGAATGTCAAAAGTCAAAAGTTTATGAATAACAGCTTCTTTATCATTGCTATAATATTGACGTTTAAGTGACGATTTTTGTTTTTTTGTAGATGTCATCACTATCACCATCATCAAAACCGATTGGGAAAAGAACCTGGTTTGACAATTAAAAAAAATAACTGATTTATTTCTATATGAAGGTTAAAATGGATACAGTGGTTGAGACAAAAATACGATCTGAGTTAACTCGAGCAGCCCCAGCCATACATGGAGACCAATGCCTCGACAGAAACACATATTCGCCACGATATGAATCACTGGTATGATTGGTTCAGACTCGATTATTTACAGACCGCCGTCATATAGCTGAAATATTGCCGAATCCGGCGTTAAACAACAAGCAAACAAACGTACGTCACCAAAACATGGCATACGAAAGTGTGCTGAGTTCGGCATACTCACGCGTAAGTGACGATAAGTT
This sequence comes from Haliotis cracherodii, assembly GCF_022045235.1. Lineage (NCBI taxonomy): Eukaryota > Metazoa > Mollusca > Gastropoda > Lepetellida > Haliotidae > Haliotis > Haliotis cracherodii. The sequence continues at coordinate 16,082,724 of NW_027266275.1, forward strand.
CCATCGGCAGTGAGTTGAAAGAGCGACTATGCGCCATATCTTGTGCCTATTTTCGATGTATGTTTAGGCGTTGTGACAAACCGAGACCTTATATGTGTGTCATTAGGATAATCCTCAACTGCTAGTTACTTTCATGTTACTACAGTTTATCTATAATGGAACACCAGATTTGTTCTGATTACTGTCATGATTGGTTAACTAGAGTAATGTGAAAGAATTGGTTGGTCCTTAACTTCTTTAGAGCAACTTTACAGAGAATGTGTGTTTTGAATGACTTGAATCAAATTTTCTAGCACTAACGAAATCCCATCGCATAGTCTCCCGTTAACGCATGATGAAATCCAAAAATGATCGACCTAAACATCGTTGTGAAACCCACGGCCATTTTGCAAATTATACACATCAGTGACAAACATCTTGTCTCATCAAGTTCCCAATTTTAACTTGTACCATATGCTTCCGTGTTTTTTCGGGTGAACAATTGACTTGCCTTTGCATGTGTTTGTGACCAGTGCCGCAGCATACGCTCACCTTTTCGAGAACAACTGGCATCAGCACTATTTGATAGTGATTCATAAACACGTGCTCATGATATAGTCGACATCACACAATGAACTCGGATTAAAGCAGAGATTTCTTATGGATTTTGAAAGGGTCGTGTTGCTTTTAGTATTGACGGTGGTATGGTTGCACATGTGCCGTTTATATTTCGCAAAATTCTTAATATTTGTTGTACGTATTCGTGAAACATTATGCTAAATTTCTCATCCAATAATTATGGGAAAGATTTTGTTCTATTTAAGAATGGTACAGACAAACCAGTAGGGGCGAATTGTATCGGACTCGATCCTACCACCAATAAATGCCCTTAGCCGTCTGCGACCGGATGTGTACACATTGGACGTTGAGCATTGCCGTCTGTCCCAGTGTGGAAAAGCGGTGTTTCGTCTGTTTTTGAAACTGGATATTTGTTATTATAAAGCGTTTGTTACAGACCTAGAGGATCGATAGCGTAATACATGGACGCTTAATACTGGACACTGAAACAGTGAAAGCACTTACACTGCATCGGCTGTCTCCAGATAGGTTAGCGGGTTCAAGTAACCGTGACTGTGATCTCCGTGGAGGCCCTGCGATTCAACTAGACCGCTATGGTTTCCAAGCGTCCCCATGTGTCTCCAGGTATACTGGGTATCTCCTGATAGCACTGGATTAATGGGTTGTCAGGTAAGATCTCGTTGAGAGTAGATCTCTTACAGTGTTCATCCCAGGATGGTGCATGTCTAAACCGGAAGTGGTTGTACCCATCCCCTGATCGAGAGTCAATCTTCTCCTGCAGTTTCAATCCCCTGACCGAGAGTCAATCTTCTCCTGCAGTTTCCATCCCCTGATCGTGTGTCAACCCTCCCCTGCAGTACCTAACCCCAAACTGAGAATCAATATTCTCTTGCAGTTTCCATCCCCTGATCGTGTCAATCTTCTCCTGCAGTACCTATCCCCAAACTGAGAATCAATCTTCTTTTGCAGTTTCCATCCCCTGATCGTGTGTCAATCTTCTCCTGCAGTACCTATCCCCAAACTGAGAATCAATCTTCTTTTGCAGTTTCCATCCCCTGATCGTGTTTCAATCTTCTCCCGCAGTACCTATCCCCAAACTGAGAATCAATCTTCTCCTGCAATTTCCATCCCCTGATCGTGTGTCAATCCTCCCCTGAAGTACCTATCCCCAAACTGAGAGTCAATCTTCTCCTGCAGTACCTATCCCCAAACTGAGAATCAATCTTCTCCTGCAGTACCTATCCCCGGACTGAGAATCAATCTTCTTTTGCAGTTTCCATCCCCGGACTGAGAGTCAATCTTCTCCTGCAGTACCTATCCCCAAACTGAGAATCAATCTTCTCCTGCAGTTTCCATCCCCGGACTGAGAGTCAATCTTCTCCTGCAGTACCTATCCCCAAACTGAGAATCAATCTTCTCCTGCAGTTTCCATCCCCGGACTGAGAGTCAATCTTCCCCTGCAGTACCTATCCCCGGACTGAGAATCAATCTTCTTTTGCAGTTTCCATCCCCGGACTGAGAGTCAATCTTCTCCTGCAGTACCTATCCCCAAACTGAGAGTCAATCTTCTCCTGCAGTACCTATCCCCGGACTGAGAGTCAATCTTCTCCTGCAGTACCTATCCCCAAACTGAGAGTCAATCTTCTCCTGCAGTACCTATCCCCGGACTGAGAGTCAATCTTCTCCTGCAGTACCTATCCCCAAACTGAGAGTCAATCTTCTCCTGCAGTACCTATCCCCGGACTGAGAGTCAATCTTCTCCTGCAGTACCTATCCCCGGACTGTGAGTCAATCTTCTCCTGCAGTACCTATCCCCGGACTGTGAGTCAATCTTCTCCTGCAGTACCTATCCCCGGACTGTGAGTAATTCTTCTCCTGCAGTACCCATACCCTGACAGAGGACGATCCTCCATTAGTGCTACTACTTACACTGTAAGTCCAAGCAATACGAATAGACATCAAAATGTGCACACGAAAACTGGATCGAATAGCGAATACCAAGTGCAGGTCTGACCTTGATAATAATGATTATAAGTACATACAATATAAAACCCATTCATGATTAAATACAAAGGTGTGAACAAAATGGTAACATACCCACATTGCCAAAGCCACGAGCACATCTAGCGTCTGGGATGATACAGGCATGCACGAGTACCGAATCTACCCGGGCAGAAATCCGACACCCTGTTGCAATACATTAGTAATACGTGCACATTTTATTGCAATAGTTTAAAATGTCAAGCGGCAAAATTCGAAATGAATCAATACAATGTGCAGAGCAAAGATAGCTCCGGGGAGTATTGCAGGCAATCGAAAACATATGTGCTTAAAAAATCATAAAACCTCTTGAACATGCAACTCTTTCAAGCTGTCCCCCAATGATGCTGTGGCTGAATGGTTTATGATGGATAGGATGATTTGGAGACTGATGGTCTACAAGAGTTGCTGTGGTCATGAATAATGTATTGTATATGACTTTAGAGTGGGGACTGTTGGTATATGGCATTGTGTTAGTGGATAGCGGGGCTAGGGTCGATAAGCTTTGTGTGTCTACAAATTATTGTCCACGTTTAAATTTCAACTGGGATTCTCATCAGTATTAACTAACTGGTAAATTAACCAGTGAGGGTCCCTTATGGGGGACCTCGTTAAGCTGCACAATGAAACTCCCTGTGTGGCAAACTAGAGAACCGGCATGTGAAGATCCGTGTGAGAATTGGTCTTCAGGTCTCCTCGTACGAAGCGATTAACAATGTCGGGTGTTCGGGATCGCTGACTTGGCTGGTGCATGTCATCAATCCCAATTGCGTGGATCGATGCTCATGATATTAATCACTGGATTGTCTGGTCCAGACTCGATTATTTACAGACCGCCGTCATAAAGCTGGAATATTGCTGAGTGCGGCGTTAAACAACAAACAAACAAACCATACTCGATAATTTTCGGACCGCCGTCATATACCTGGAATATTACTGAGTGCGGCGTTAAACAACAAACAAACAGAACATTCAATAAGTTGCTGGGATTCCAGCAAGGACTTCATTTCCACACCATTACTTGACAATGGGAGAATCGTGGTATATATGACGGCATTGGTTTTGTTTGATCAGCGTTACAGTGTAATTGAACAGGAGCTTTTACTCTAGATGTATTTATTACTTTAGTGGTCAGAGAGGTCGCTGGTCATGCCGAATGCCGGCTTCAATTCCCAAAAGGGATAAAATATTTAGCCCGGTCTTGGTGCTTCAGCCACATGGCTGGAATATTGCCTAAAAGCGGCGTAACTCCCCACCCATATTAAAGCAAGTAGCAAACCTATCGATTGGCTTCTTATCACATGACCATTACGGCCCATGGTTTCATCTTTATTCGGAATAAAACAGTACCATGCTTCACATTGGGAATAAAACAATATATAGCCAAATATAAGGCCAGGTTTACACAGTGCCGATTATGGCTCCCGGTTTAGATCAGACAGCGCTACGACACGAAAAGTGAAAAAGTCGGATTACTATAGTCAGTGATCTGGAATGTCCTATCATTGGCTGAACGCAGTCGTATACGTTCGTAACGGAGTCCTACGGATCGTAAAGGTCCAGAGAGGTCGGCCCGACAGTATGGTGCGTCCCGTAACATTCGGGAAACTGCTTTATCGGATCAAAGTCATAACAATGTCCTGTGTTGTCTGGACGGTGTCCTGTGGATCGAGACGCTGTCGTGATGAACGGGCATGAATTGTTCATTGCCGTTTCTTGTCGATTGAGTCCAGATTGCTTCCAGATCCTGTCGAATGCGAACCGTCTTTGTCGGTTCACTGTCCGGTCAGTGTCTGATCTCTGTCGGATCACATTCGGGAGAATCGTGTTGCTGTCGGGACAGATTCGGTCGTTTTTTAACATGCAGAAGATACAAATCGGATAAGATTCGGATTGAGAATTGGAGAACTCGTCACGAATTCGGCTGGAAACGGCTGAATCGGTGCGCTTCCAGAACAATATCAATATCTGTCAGGGCGACAATGTCCCTTCTAGGATCCCATAATATGCCATTCTTCGTCTGATGGAAGAGAACTTCTATTGGACCACGTTCCACAGCAGAAGTAATAACATTTTACTAAAGTTTCTGTCTTAATATCAACACTTCTTTTTTAATTTTGTTTATTGTTCCCAGAGTTGACGAGTAGGAGTATTCCGTCAAGACATATTTCGGCTTGCATAAAATGACACAATACACTCTTTAAAATTAAAAGTTTCTGTCTTAATATCAACACTTCTTTTTTAATTTTGTTTATTGTTCCCAGAGTTGACGAGTAGGAGTATTCTGTCAAGACATATTTCGGCTTGCATAAAATGACACAATACACTCTTTAAAATTAAAAGGTTTGGATAAAAAAAATTCTCATTTCAAACTGAAAAGGTTGCGACACACAATCAGACTCAAACACAGCATGTACCAACAAAGAACAGAGAATTAAATGCTGAGAATAAAAGTGACCATTTTTTGGGTAATTTTGTCGTTAATATCGACACTTTCTACAAGTGGTTGTCTTATATCCAGACTTTTCTGCAAGTGCTGCATTAATATCAACACTTGCTACAAGTGTTTGTCTTAATATCAACGCTTACTACAAGTGGTTGTATTCATATCAATACTAACTTGATGTGTCTGTGACCCGTGAAGATCCGGGGTAGAATAGGTCTTCAATAGGTTGTGTTTGTCGTAAGAGGCGACTAATGGGATCGGGTAGTCAAGCTCGCTGACTTGGTTGATGCATGTCATCGATCCCAATTGCGTGGATCGATGTCATGATGTCAATCACTGGATTGTTTTGTCCAGACTCGATATATAGCTGTAATATTGCCTAATCCCCTGCGTTAAACAACAAACAATCAATCAATCATGTGTTTGGCTTAATATCAACACCAACTACAAGTGATTTTTTTTCATATCGACACTAACTACAAGTGGCTGCATTAAAATCAACACTTACATCAAGTGGATGTCTTAGTACCAACACTTAGAATAATTACTGCAAGCGATTGTGTTCATGTCAGCACTTCGCTGTCACATAAAACACAAATATTCCCTTCTTAGCATTACAATTCACGGAATATGATTAGACATGATGCATGATCGCGTTTGCTCAATAATTTCAGAACGTTTAAGTTTAGCTTACTAGTCTACGCCGCTATCGATGCCTGTGTCTGCCTCTTTCAATCATTCATTGGGGCGATCATAGCATTCTCATCCATCAAGTTATTCCCGGACAGCGTGGAAACAGTTCATTCCGACGTCTGTCATCATCATGCATACATCATCAATTGTCCAAAATACTCTTTGACCTTGACCTAAGTAACCCGACCTGACGGATCAGAAATCTGGATTTCTGCACAATCATCATCTCCCTCTGACCTGACCGTGTCCCGTGTTGATCCAATCGAATACGGCCCTGTAGATGTATCCAGTGGAGCGGCTGCTGACATCTATGTTTGGTTACGTGACACTATGAGGAGCTTACAATGCGATCAATTGTTTGGGCAATTGAACGGTTCGTTACCACAAGGTTCGGACACAGGGCTACACCATTTGATAGCGCAATTCTCAATACCGTAGTAAGTACAAAATAATTTAATGGAAATGGTACATGCTCTTCTTCGTATACCGATGTTATCAATTAAAATAACAGTAATTGCTGAAAATGGAATTGGAATTGATCACATCGTAAGTTGATTTGGTTTTGACGAGCCATTGTCTTTTACTATTCACAGAACGGGCAATTCTCTTTCTGATAGGGACCTCCTTCCTGGTCTGGGAAATAGAGCAAGTGCGAGGAGAGTGGATCGACCGCGTCATACCAAGATGCGTTAAAAGATGGAACTTGTTGTTACCCTGCCTCGCACCCGGCATTAAAGGGATCGAACAAGAACTGGTCGGCAGGGAGTTAGTATACTGTGTCTGAGTTGGGTATCCATGTTAAACTGCGGCATGGTAATTCGATGACCTACCACTATAAAACATTAGTCCGGACTAGTACAAGCAGCCACAACCACACTATATAAGTGCTCCGACTCACCTTTCTTAGACACAGTTTTGCTTAAAAACATTCTTGTGTCGTGGGCAGAAAAAGAACTAATTTGTGAGGTGGTTTGGACACGTGTTAATGAGGAAATAAACACGCCAGAGAATAATGGTTTGTTTGTTTGTTTGTCTCTCTGTCTGTCTGTCTGTCTTACGCAGAACTCCGTCTCTTTTCTAGCGGTCTGTGAATACTCCAGTCCTGTCCAGACAAGCCAGTGATTGACATCACGAGCGATCTACGCAACTGGGATACGATGACATGATTAAACCAAGTCTGCGTGCGTGCGCGCGTGCGTGCGTGCGTGCGTGTGTGTGACTGCTTGTACTAGTATAATACAATACTAGCTCACTTATATACAGCGCCACGGTTTTAACATGAATACCCCACTCAGACACAGTATACTGGCTCTGCGCCGATCAGGGTACACGTCGGTCCCATACTTTAATATAGGCTTACGATCTACGTAGCGCTAAGATCGCTTTGGAGAACGGGGCACAGTCCTTGTTTTATTCCCATAATGCTGAACGCCAGGCAGGGTAACAACAAGTACCGGAATTGGAACCCCGGCCTTGCGCTTTCAAGGCAGAGGGGGCACGGGTGGCCCAGTCGTCTAAGGCGCTGCGATTCGCTGTGCAGAGTTGCGTCCCTTGGGCACGCCAGAAACCTATGATTGTGGGTTCGAATCCCGGTTCGCCCCGATTATATTTCTAGGTTTGTCAGCACCATACCCGTGCTCGTGGGTTTCACCGAAGTGGTTAACGTCAGAGACCTGCATCACTTCGGGCTTTCCTCCCACATTAAGCTGACACGCCGTGATATAATTCTAATACTGTTAAAATCGGCGTTAAACCCAACTCACTCACTCACTTTTAAAGCAGATGCTCTCGCCCTTACACCATGACGTAACTTTGGTAATTTCCATAGTACAAACATGTCAGTAACAGATGACCTACTGCCACTTTGACTTCACCTCTTTATTTAACCTTTAACGTTCGAAGACACCGTATCTGTAATCGATTAACAACAACAAACACATAACCAGAGAACAACGACTCCGTAAATGGTAAAACCTATTAAATAAACGTTATGCCCCTCCCGAGGCACTAATACATCAATTAAGTAGGTTAATAGCAGTCAAATACACGCATAATGGCAACTGTAAGCCTCTCTAGATGTATCTCACATCTATAACTTGACGAGGCTGTCAATCATGATAATTATATTGTGGTATGGCTATTGTAAGTGTCACATGTTGGTGCTGCGGCAGTCCACAGAGCTCGCCCCAGGGGGCGCTGCTGGCATCACGGATGTCACATGACTTGAGAGTAGATACCACGGCGGATGACGGTGCGTTGTCCCAAGAGGTACAATCTTCTGGATCTCTCGAGCCTTCGAACACAATTCTCTTTAACATATAGTTTAAGAATATTTAACTTAATGGTAACTGCAAAATTCCTATCATAAAAACATGGTCTTATATACGCTCTGTGTTTATCTGAAGCTACTCGACATAAACTTTCGGGCAAAAGAAAGTGTACACTCAAAATTGGGTTAGACCCAAAAATTGCAAACGTTATCAATCACATAACGTTACTAGGATGAAAACAGTCGCCGAAACACTGCAAACTTACGGTCCAAAACACAACTATGACACTCGTATCAAATAAATCATTATTGAATAACAGTTTCTTGTTTGTTTCATTTTTAGCCGCCATCAAACATGGGTGTATGTTTTCTTTTGGTCGGCAGTATATTTTCGATGGAGCTTTCTGTGCAGCCGCTAAACATACCGCTATCCCGTTACTAATACATTTCTTAGCGGACAAGGAATCATTCCTCGTTTCCTTCCTGCTTGTGTTGCAATATGTTTACGTGTGAAATAACATATTTCTGTATCTGAATTTAAATTTTAAATTTTAAATTAAGTTCACAATTACTAGTCGTAGGCTGGAACTGAATAGAATGCATGTAACTCTAGGCTGAATATACTGAAATTCATATCTGTAAACTGTATTGCAAACCATTTTTTGATGAAATAAAAGCGACAAAAAAATTCTAGAATCATGTACGATTCCGACAATAGCATAGCTTGTGTTCATGATTCCCTACCAAACAAAGATGATATTAGGTGCCATACAATTCATAAACTCCGTTGGAGATGGATATTCCCTAAACAGAAGTAAACGTGAGGGCTCCTATTACTGACCATTGCCTTCCTCTTCTGGATTGTGGTATTTCCCGGGGGAGAGCTCCTGGTCCCGTCTGACCTGTTACATAGATGGGTCAGTTCACAGTCCATGTGCCGACAGTGGGCTGTATGACAGTCTCATCCCGCCATCTTTATTTTTGTCCCCTGCCTTGATATGGTTAACATAGGAAACTAATTAAATATATAAATAAAATAACAAAGGGTACATATACTACTCAAAAGAAGTTAAGGACTACCCGATTCTTTCACATTTTTGCAATTAATATGTCATGACACCTGTCGTTTCTGAGCGCCATTGCATCTACATCCAAAACGGAGTATCATCGGGGGTACATAGGCGTTTTGCGGCTATTTTCCTTTAAACTTTTCGAATCAAGGTGGTAAGAAGAGCTAACATATAATTGGCTCAAAAACCCACACATCGTTCATTTAGATTGGGCAGTCAGAGTCCGCCCAGGGTCCACCTGACACGACATTGTATGGAGGTGGCCGCTGACCTTCAAGCAGAGAGGTATTTTATCGAACTAAAAGGTCTGAACTAAAAGCGAGCGATGTAGTTAGTAAGTGGGTGAATGTGAGTTTTCCTTTACGCCTGTATAATCCAGACATATCACGGCGGGGGACACCAAGAATGGGCTCCACAAGTTGTACCCGTAGCATGGAGGGAATCTGGCCTTGGGGGTGAGGACCAACTAGGCCACCCTCCCACTCCAGACAACAACATTCTAGATTGCTATGGCACGGAGGTCTATAAATATTTGGGCCCAAACGCAAACAGAGCGTGTCCCCTTTGGTATTCCATACTCGTTAAAAAAAGTGGAAGTCGCTTCAAGTCTGCAGATGATTATGTCTGTCTCGCACGTCAAAACGTTCTATGTGAACATGTGGACAATGTAACTTTGTTTGTTTGATTGATGTTTAACGCCGCACTCAGCAATAGTCCAACTATATGACGGCGGTCTGTAAATAATCGAGTCTGGACCAGACAATCCAGTGATTGACATTATGAGGATCGATCCACGCAACTGGGATCAAATGGCATGCACAGACCAAGTCAGCAAGCCTGACCACCCGATTCCGTTAGTCGCCTCTTACGACAAGCATAGTCACCTTTTACGGCAAGCAGGGGTTGCCGAAGACCTATCCTACCCCGGATCTTCACGGATAGACAATGAAACTGAATTCGTATCGATGTCTACATATTTGTGTGTTAATGATTATATATCTACGCTGTGAGGTTATTTTGGTGGCTAATGTATTTATAAGAATTGACTTCAATATAGTTTTGCGTTTTGGGATGTATAAATGTTAAAAAACGGTGTGCGCACTTTGCGTAAACCCGCTCAGTAAACAGAAGGTGGAAACATGCATGGTAGATAAACAGGTACACAGGTGGACACAGGTGGATGGGTAAATACCAGTGATACATAGATATATGCTAAACACACGAATAGATAAAAGTAGAAGTATCGATAGATACTAGTATGTACATTCATGAGTGAAATTGATATACAATAATGAAGACACCTGGACCCACTTGCATTAAGCGATCTTAGCGCTAAGGTGATCGTAACTCCCATACTTTAACATAGGCTTACGATAGTCTTAGCGCTAAGATCGCTTTGTGCAAGTGGGCCCTGGTATATTAATCAACTGTTTGACGGGAGGGTTTGAAAGAAACATGGCTCCGTTCCACAAAGCGGGTGGGAAGATTTTTTGGAATGAACAGATTGTTCAAAAATACGCTTGAAATGAATAGATTGTTGGACGTGGTGAAAAAAGGAATAGTTAGCTTTGTGGAAAATACCCAAACGTTAAAATGTGTTTTCAAAGTGATTGTTTGATGGCGCTAAGTAAGTTTGTCGGATACAGCTAGAAAAAATAGATTGGTTAAAAAAAATAAATAAATAGAATTACCACCCACCGTGACCCCATACAAATCATATGGATGTTCCCCATGTATATATTAAAGTATAGGAGTTACAATCAACTCAGCTCTACGATCGCTTCGTGGAAGGGACCTTTGGTCTCATGTGACCGTGACCTTCCATTTATGACGTGAGACACCGTAACAACACCTTAACAACACCGTAACATACTAGTTAGGCATTCACACAGTACAGTTCGTCCGTTCGTGTGTTGGTAATAAACACTGCCATATGCGCTCAAATCACTGTCACATGCGACGTTTTGTTAACATTCTTTGAAAGCATGACGTACGTTTGTTTGTTTGTTGTTTAACGCCACACTCACCAATATTCCAGCTATATGAGTGAGTGAGTGAGTGAGTTCGGTTTAACGCCGCTTTTAACAGTATTCCAGTTATATCGCGGCGTGTCAGCTTAATGTGGGAGGAGAGCCCGAAGTGATGCAGGTCTCAGACGTTTATCATTTCGGTGAAACCCACGAGCACGGGTATGGTGCTGACAAACCTAGAAACATAATCGGGGCGAACCGGGATTCGAACCCACAATCATAGATTTCTGGCGTGCCCAAGGGACGCAACTCTGCACAGCGAATCGCGGCGCCTTAGACGACTGGGCCACCCGTGCCCCCTCCAGCTATATGACGGCTGTCTGTAAATAATCGAGTCTGGACCAGACTATACAGTGATTGACATGAGCGTCGTTCAAAGCAGTTGGGATACGTGCATCAACCAAGTCAGCAAGCCTGACCACCCGATCCCGTTAGTTGCCTGTTACAAGCGTGGGTTGCTGCTGAAGGCCAATCCGGATCTTCGCGGGTCCACACCGCAGGGCGCAGATCCCCTCGCCACCATTCTGACCTATTCTAATTTCATAACGTACATCTAATATATTCTATTGCTCTCCTTTTCTTAAAAGAAATTGGCAAATATTAATTTGCTAAGACTTCTCAGCCGAAAACAGACTAAAATCTCACGAGACGCAAATAAAGAGGAATCAGACGAGAATTGTTAGAAGTCAGCTTGGCCCACTGCCTTGGGAAATCATCGCAGTAAGGAGTTTACACCTAACTCAAAATCCTCGTCATGTTGGCGTTCACCTACAGCAGCCACGATTATCAAGTATTATTCAAGTAGACATCATGTGCTTGTAGTGTGCATGTCACTGTGGTGTGTTTCATGCCGAGCGTGCAGGTCTTGCAGAAGACTGGGTCCCCACGCTACAAGTTGACATTGACCAGCGCACTACTTTCGACTCAGAAAATGTACATGATAGTAATGAATACATTTCATCCCAGCAACGCTGGTTCGTAAGTGATAGCCAATTAGTAAAATAAACTCCCAAGTGTATGTGTTGTTTTCGATATAGGGAATACTAATCGATAATGTAAGACAATTTATCCATCAGTCTAGATATTGCGTGCTAAAATGTATTAACGCCGTTGATGACATAAGGATTATTTTGTCATTAACTAGGCTCTTTACGTGGGGTGTGTGGGGGAGCACATGTTAGTTCCTCGTCACGAACTTAACATAAAACATGTCTGAATCCGCCAGTGGGAAGCACGTGCATATAAATGCCACAATTTAGACCCAATAAATTCAAGTTTTCTTTTACTTTTGAGTGGATAGTTATTGTATCACTCCTCGGGGGAGGGGACAGTAGTGACTCCCACCAGAATGAATACATACGAGATGTCCCTTTGGGTTATCGGGTTATCTGACCCCTTACCTAACCTCAAACCTTTTATTCTGTGTGAGGAAGTGTGGCTTTACACGTGTATTGACACAGCTGGGGAAATAACAGCACGGGACGCAAAGAATGCCTCCACAAATTGTCGCCATTTTGAGAAACGAACACGAATCCATTAACCACTGACTGGGAAAATGAAAATGAAGGCTTGCGACACAAGACAATGACTACAGGCATACCGGCCTGGGGACACACTTACCTGCTTCTTGGAACAGAAACAGGACCAGACCTGAGATTAACTATTCGAAGTGAGTGAATACATAGAGATTAGTTCACGAGCATATGTGTCATACTGAATTCACTATTCTTGTATTCTTGTATTTCCCTAGCGAGAGCGTGTGTAATACATGGATTATTACACGAGTTTTGTAAAATCAGTATGACACACATGCGAGTGTTATGATTTTTTAACCCCCTATCCCTTCGAGCTCCCCTTAGAAAAATGCACTGATCATGGCCATAATTGTAGAATGACGTCAACAATCTTCAGCTATGACGTCATTTCTAGAAATACTGTCCGGATGACAATACGCTGGCGCGTGTGACGTGATATTTGCACTTGTGCATATAAGATTAGCCCTATGGGTAACAAAGTGAGGATATTCCATATTATGTTTCTCTCATATCGTGACGGGAGGAACGTAGATATATTCACTATTGGCTACGCCACTCGCAAAAATATCTCCTTTCCCCCGTCACTCAATGAGAGAAACATGGTATTTCACGAAACGCAGGGACGTTTCACAATACCTTGTATAATTGCGACTTAAAAAGTAGTTCCGAGGAACCAGGAATCTCTACGGGGAGACCGGCATGGGGAAATGTTGATCTGGAATGTCTATAAGGAGACAAGCGTGGGGTACTGGGGATCTGGAATGTCTATAAGGAGACAAGCATGGGGTACTGTGGATCTGGAATGTCTTTAAGGAGACAAGCGTGGGGTACTGTGGATCTGGAATGTCTTTAAGGAGACAAGCATGGGGTACTGTGGATCTGGAATGTCTTTAAGGAGACAAGCATGGGGTACTCTGGATCTGGAATGTCTATAAGGAGACAAGCGTGGGGTACTGTGGATCTGGAATGTCTTTAAGGAGACAAGCGTGGGGTACCGTGAATCTGGAATCTCTATGGGGAGACAAGCGTGGGGTACTGTGGACCTGGAATGTCTTTAAGGAGACAAGCGTGGGGTACTGGGGATCTGGAATGTCTATATGGAGACAAGCGTGGGGTACTGGGGATCTGGAATGTCTATATGGAGACGAGCGTGGGGTACTGGGGATCTGGAATGTCTATAAGGAGACGAGCGTGGGGTACTGTGGATCTGGAATGTCTGTAAGGAGACAAGCGTGGGGTACTATGGATCTGGAATGTCTTTAAGGGGACAAGCGTGGGGTACTATGGATCTGGAATGTCTTTAAGGAGACAAGCATGGGGTACTGTGGATCTGGAATGTCTATATGGAGACAAGCGTGGGGTACTGTGGATCTGGAATGTCTTTAAGGAGACAAGCATGGGGTACTGTGGATCTGGAAACTCTATGGGGAGACAAGCATGGGGTACTGTGGATCTGGAATGTCTTTGAGGAGACAAGCATGGGGTACTGTGGACCAGGAATCTCTATGGGGAGACAAGCATGGGGTACTGTGGACCAGGAATCTCCAAGGGGAGACAAGCATGGGGTACTGTGGATCTGGAATCTCTAAGGGGAGACAAGCATGGGGTACTGTGGACCATGAATCTCTAAGGGGAGACAAGCATGGGGTACTGTGGATCTGGAATCTCTGTGGGGAGACAAGCATGGGGTACTGTGGATCTGGAATCTCTATGTGGAGACAAGCATGGGGCACTGTGGACCAGGAATCTCTATGGGGAGACAAGCATGGGGTACTGTGGACCAGGAATCTCTATGGGGAGACAAGCATGGGGTACTGTGGACCAGGAATCTCGATTGGGAGACAAGCATGGGGTACTGTGGATCTGGAATGTCTTTAAGGAGACAAGCATGGGGTACTGTGGATCTGGAATCTCTATGGGGAGACAAGCATGGGGTACTGTGGATCTGGAATGTCTATAAGGAGACAAGCGTGGGGTACTATGGATCTGGAATGTCTTTAAGGGGACAAGCGTGGGGTACTGTGGATCTGGAATGTCTTTAAGGAGACAAGCATGGGGTACTGTGGATCTGGAATCTCTATGGGGAGACAAGCATGGGGTACTGTGTATCTGGAATGTCTTTTAGGAGACAAGCATGGGGTACTATGGACCAGGAATCTCTATGGGGAGACAAGCATGGGGTACTGTGGATCTGGAATCTCTAAGGGGAGACAAGCATTGGGTACTGTGGACCAGGAATCTCTATGGGGAGACAAGCATGGGGTACTGGGGATCTGGAATGTCTATAAGGAGACAAGCATGGAGTACTGTGAATCTAGAATCTCTATGGGGTGACAAGCATGGGGTACTGTGGATCTGGAATGTCTATAAGGAGACAAGCATGGGGCACTGTGGATCTGGAATGTCTTTAAGGAGACAAGCATGGGGTACTGTGGATCTGGAATCTCTGTGGGGAGACAAGTATGGGGTACTGTGGACCAGGAATCTCTAAGGGGAGACAAGCATGGGGTACTGTGGACCAGGAATCTCTATGGGGAGACAAGCATGGGGTACTGTGGATCTGGAATCTCTATGGTGAGACAAGCATGGGGTACTGTGGATCTGGAATCTCTATGTGGAGACAAGCATGGAGTACTGTGGGCCAGGAATCCCTATGGGGAGACACGCATGGTGTACTGTGGGCCAGGAATCTCTATGGGGAGACAAGCATGGGGTACTGTGGACCAGGAATCTCTATGGGGAGACAAGCATGGGGTACTGTGGATCTGGAATCTCTATGGGGAGACAAGCATGGCGTAATGTGGACCAGGAATCTCTATGGGGAGACAAGGATGGAGTACTGTGGACCAGGAATCTCTATGGGGAGACAAGCATGGAGTAATGTGGACCAGGAATCTCTATGGGGAGACAAGCATGGGGTACTATGCACCAGAGTTCAACAGAATAATCTTATCTTTACGCCTGTCGTATCTCATTCAGCAGATTTACGAGCGTCGTGGCACTAGAATTGCACTGAAGAATGGGATCTGGTATAGCTTGCTAGTTGTTCTTCCGTTTCAGAATCACGATCGATGCAGCATTTTCGCTATAAGGTTTTAATCTTTGATATATTATATTTATCAAGCACAGCCTCCTTCAATAAACAGTCTTCTTCAGTTGGGTATAAATCACGAACATAAGACGAAGGCTCAGTTCACTCTGTACATCAATCCCTTCCCAGTGAAAGTGTCAAGGGATCGCTTTACAAAATACCGGTAAATGAAATAAAGCCCAATTTAGGACGCGCTTCAGACCTGAGCTCATCTCTGTTTCCATGGCAATGTGGCACCCTTTCATTCGTTCATTCATACATTCAGTATTAAATGAAAACAGAGGCCCGTATACCAAAATTAATGTAACATTTAAGGTAAATTATACAGCGACGCTTGTTAAACACATGGGCATGGCGAGGTATGTATGTGTTTGTTGTTTTACGCTACACTCATGTTTCAGTTTATCGCAACGGCTTGTCTGGGTCAGATAAACCAGTGATTGACACTATTGACACTTCTCTTAAGCAAGTCAGAGAGCATGACTACCTGATTTAGTTCTGTTGCATCTTACGACAAGCAATAAAGTGTTAGGTACCTATTTTAACCTGGTTCCCGACGGTGTTGACTATATGCTTAAGAGCTACTCTACATCTTATCTAGAATACTATGAATACAGATAGGTGCAATGTATTTAGTGATTGTATTGTTGTTAAATGACATCAACATCACTCATGAAAACAGGTGCAGGGATTGTCGCAGTTCGCTGTGGAGAGTAACGCCCCTTAGAGGCGCCAGTATCCTATGATCGTGGGTACCTCCAGAATTAATCTGATACGCTATGATATAACTGAAATTCTTTTCAAAGCAGTGTTTATCCAAACTCACTCACTCACGCACCCACTCACACACTGTTTCTTACAATACTTTACACCAACATATAGTCTGGTTTAGATGATTAATTAGGGACCCTTAATACCAAAATGGCGCTCGTCTTCAATAGCGCCACTTGGATGCAAACTCCCAGAGATCGTTCTCTGCCCACCTATATTTGAAGCTAAATACACATCCTCCCACTTCAACTCTGGATACGGTAATATCTACTGCTTGAATGGAGTTTTGTGTGAAATTATTGTGACACTTTGGCTTAAAAAACATCGAAAGAGGTCATTGCTCTGGAGCATTGTTTTTGTCCTATGGATAAATGTTATTGTCTTTGTTCTAATTGGAGAAGTTGTATTTCCCAAAGGCTTATTATGGTTCAAACGCACATAGAACTCTATTTCAATCTATACACATCTTCGCGAGGCAAGGGCGTTAACTGACTAGAAAAGTCCAGTTTCCACCCTTACCGAACTAGGCTGAATTTCGATCGTAGCGCAACGAGTGGCTATTACAAGTTTTTTCCCACTACGTCCCTTCTATTAACCAATCAGATTCCAGCTTGCATGTGCTTCAAACAAAATGGCTGCATCCAGTCAAGACCATCTGGTCGATTATCACGATCTTTATTGTAATAAATCGGGTTTTACCCCGCGAAGTGCATCAAATCACTTGAGCATGAGTCCAACATGAAAATATTTGCCAAATATCTGCCGACGCCCAGTTGACGGTACACATGCTTTGCAACAAATCCTGTAGTCGCCGGACATCTGCACGTTGAAGGCCATGTTGTTTACGAACCGAATGTCTACATCGTTACGCGATTTTGTTTGGACTGTGCATAGACTCGTTAGTTCGAGCAAAATATAACTCCGGATTCCCAACCTTGGTTCGGCAAGATTGGAAACTGGACTTTTATAGTCAGATAACGCCCTTGCCTCGGGAAGATGGTCATCACACTACATCCTCTAACAAACCCGGGTTCGAATCCAAGTTGGGTGCAGTGTGTGGCTACCTTCTGTATTACCCGCCATGACATTAACACTACCGGGCAAACAAAAGTATACATTGAAGTTTGTGTTTGGTTAAAACTGAATCAAACAAGAAATGATTGCTGAAGTCTTTGATACAAGGGGTGGTCGGTTAGCCTTGTGGTTAAAGCGTTCGCTCGTCACGCCGAAGACCCGGGTTCGATTCCCGACATGGGTACAATGTGTGAAGCCAATTTCTGGTGTCCTCCGCCCTGATATTGCTGGAATATTGCTAAAGGCTGCGTAAAACCATACTCACTCAATCACTCAATCACACACTCACTTTGATACAGGTAGCATATCAATGGTTACCTCACGACAGGTGACGTGCAAGTGACGTCAGAAGGAACAATGAGGTCGCAATGTCACGGTACACGGTAATGAGGCGTGTGACGTGTGAAATGTCAAGTGAATTCTAATATATTCATGCGTATTCTATACCAGTAAAATTCTTTTGCGTCAGTATATATCGCTTTTAATGACGTAAAACTCTGGAGTATGGAACCGGAATATGCAAGGCAGCTTGCTTAAAACCATGTGCGTTAATATGCTAAACATCTCCAATCCTGTTTCATACTCCCACCCATGCGGACCGATACGACGGCGACTGCCTCGTGGACAACGTGATCTCTTCGCCACAGACGTAACAAACATCCACTGTTGCTCTGCTGAGGGCGAGCGTTCCCCCGAGAGCTGTAGTGCACACCGACAAGGGGAGTAATTTATTGGGTTAATGTTTTCAAATGTCAGGCACGATTCCAGTCCTCAACTGCTGGCATTCGCAAGACTTCCCAGTGATCTGGCCTCTTGTCCAACTTAACAATGGGTCACGTGACTAGGTCACTGACCCGAGTCCAACACAAGGACGATTGATTCTATAGATATCGATCCATCGATGGGCCGACAGCTACAGGAAATGTGACCTTTCTAAATCATTTGTGACTCTGCTAGGTTTTACACGTGTGCGTGTTGCCGGCTGCACGTTGCGTGTATTTGTTGAAATAATATGTCACTTAAGTAAATAATTTACAATGACATTTTGTATGTAACCAAAGCTGTTTTTGTCAAGGCATATGGAAGGAAAAAGTTCATTGGTATCAATTAGGCTTCTTCAGTCGACTTATCATGGATGCTTATTCAGTAAACGTACCACGAAGGCTTATTCAGTAGACTTACCACGAAGGCTTATTCAGTAGACTAACAACCATGAAGGCTTATTTAGTAGTAGACGTACCACGAAGGCGTATTCAGTAGACTTACCATAAAGGCTTACTCAGTAGACGTACCACGAAGGCTTATTCAGTAGACTTACCACAAAGGCTTATTCAGTAGACCTACCATTAAGGCTTACTCAGTAGAGAGAGAGTTACCAAGATGGCTTATTCAGTAGATTTATCACGGAGCCTTCTTGAGGGAATTTTTACGGAGCCTTATTCACTAGACTTTTTAGACTTTTCACGGAGCCTTATTCACTAGACTTTTCACGGAGGCTAGACTTACCATGAGGTCTTCTGCGAAGGTTTATTCAGCAGACTACATCCGTGGCTTATTCCGCTGTGTGACGGGCCTTTTCCGTAGATTTACCACCGAGGATTATCCCGAAAAAATATTACGTAGACTTACCATGAAGGCTTATCACGTAGGCTTATGTAGTAGACTCACAACGAAAGCTTATTCCGTAGGCTTATAACGAAAACCTTTTCAGTAGACGAAGCTTTAGTCCGGTGACTTACCGATGTGTGACTGAGGCTTACCACGGAGACGAAACCTATTCAGTAGAATGACCTTGGAGTGAGTGAGTGAGTGAGTGAGTGAGTGAGTGAGTGAGTGAGTGAGTGAGTGAGTCAGAAAATACATTAACCGCGTGGCTAATCAATTGCGTTTAGGCTTGTCAGGGAATCTCATCTTCAGACTACAGGTCAAGGAGGTTATGCTACATATATAATGATTTATTAATCGTTCATTGCTGAGATTTAACATTAAAGAAAACAATAAGGCTGTTATTCCGAGCAGCAAATGATATTAGTTTTATATTGATATTTCGTTATCGATTCAATGTTACATTCAATGAATCACACACCGGTGAACAATGGGACTAGTAATACAGATCTGAACTGATTTTTACATGATACTTTGAGTGACGTGACTGCTGAGCTGATCAGTGACATGTACCGTGGCTTCCAAAACGTCATAGAAAAATAAACAAGACCTTTCATGGCAGTTAGGTCACATAATGACTTGGATAAAGCCACACATGCTTGATAGGTCTACAGTTGGCTGGATACATAAATGTAAGGACCCGTGAAGATTCCGGGGAAGAATAGGAGGAGTGAATGTATCCGTCTGTCTCTTTCAGCTTTAATAAGGTCTCATATGGAGAGGCCCGTGAAGATCCGGGGTAGAATAGGTCTTCAGCAACCCATGCTTGCCGTAAAAGGCGACTATGCTTGTCGTAAGAGGCGACTAACGGGATGGGGTGGTCAGGCTCACTGACTTGATTGATGCAAGTCATCGTATCCTTATTGCGTGGATCGATGCTCTTGATGTCAATCAGTGGATTGTCTGGTCCAGACTCGATTATTTACAGACCACCGTCACAAGATGGAAACTTGCTGAGTACGGCGTCAAACAACAAACAAACCAACAAACAAAGTTACATTGTCCACATGTTCACACAGAACTTTTTTACGTACTATATTTACGAGACAGACATAATCATCTGCATACTTGAAGCGACAAAGGGAACACGCTCTGTTTGCTTTGCATGGGCCCAAATATTTATAGACCTCCGTGACATAGCTATCTAGAATGTTTTTGTCTGGAGTAGGAGGGTGGTCTTGTTGGTTCCTCAACCCCAAGGCGTTAAACAACAAACAAAACATAAATATAAATACCAACGCCAGAGAATAACCAGTCTTGATTACCTGGATTGTTTGATAGGCATTACTTAGAAGCTGACGGATGACAAAGTAGACACAGTTTATGATATGTCAACAATTGAAATTAGTAGAAAGTTTAATCAACTGCTCCATTGACTTTAAATATATATTCCTCAAATTAAATCCTCTCGTTCTCCCTGCAATCCCACACGGGTTTAAATCCCCACGGGTCGATGACGAGTCAAGGCCAACGTTTTATCAGATGTTTACGATTCTTATACAACAGCAAAGTACATTCACGTCGTGATTGTGACAAAGACCTAGTACTAGATGCTTAATCAATGTCATGCCCGCTGTTTTTTTATACACAAATAAACTTGTTATGACTTTCTGCTACCGTGATTAATGGGACATTTATTCTGTCGTAGGGATCATTTCATAACGATAGTAATTATATCGAATTGTGAAACTATTACACAGAAGTAGTTCGTGTTTAGTGCTAAAGCATCCCATGAAACATAATTACCACAAATTTAACCTTTATCTGGAACAGACCCTGCTGGCATGCCATTATGTCAGTGATATACTGCTTGTGTATGTAAATGTCAACTTGTTGGTGAAGAGAATGTTATGCAACATCGGCGTGGAAGTCGCGATATGTACTCTTATACTGTATCAGCTGATATCGTTAATGCATCATCTGATATGCTTCAGCTGATATTGTTAATGCATCATTTGATATCATTAATGGATCAGCAGCTATTATCAATGCATCAGCTGCTCTTATCAATGCATAAGCTGCTATTATCAATGCATCAGCTGCTCTTATCAATGCATCAGCTGCTCTTATCGATGCATCAGCTGATCTTATCAATGCATCAGCTGCTATTATCAATGCATTAGCTGCTATTATCAATGCATCAGCTGTTATTATTAATGCATCAACTGCTATTATCAATGCATCGGCTGCTATTATCAATGCATTAGCTGCTATTATCAATGCATCAGCTGTTATTATTAATGCATCAACTGCTATTATCAATGCATCGGCTGCTATCATCAATGCATTAGCTGCTATTATCAATGCATCAGCTGTTATTATTAATGCATCAACTGCTATTATCAATGCATCAGCTGATATCATCAATGCACCGGCTGCTATTATCAATGCATCAGCTGCTATTATCAATGCATAAGCTGGTATTATCAATGCATCAGCTGCTATTATCAATGCATAAGCTGGTATTATCAATGCACCAGCTGCTCTTATCAATTCATCGGCTGCTATTATCAATGCATTAACTGCTATTATCAATGCATCGGCTGCTATCATCAATGCATTAGCTGCTATTATCAATGCATCAGCTGTTATTATTAATGCATCAACTGCTATTATCAATGCATCAGCTGATATCATCAATGCATCAGCTGTTATTATCAATGCATCAGCTGCTATTATCAATGCATAAGCTGGTATTATCAATGCATCAGCTGCTATTATCAATGCATAAGCTGGTATTATCAATGCACCAGCTGCTCTTATCAATTCATCGGCTGCTATTATCAATGCATTAACTGCTATTATCAATGCATCAGCTGCTATTATCAATGCATCAACTGCTATTATCAATGCATCAGCTGCTATAATCAATGCATCAGCTGCTATTATCAATGCACCGGCTGCTATCATCAATGCATTAGCTGCTATTATCAATGCATTAGCTGCTATTATCAATGCATCAGCTGCTATTATCAATGCATCAGCTGCTATTATCAATGCATCGGCTGCTATTATCAATGCATCAACTGTTATCATCAATACATCAGCTGCTATTATCAATGCATCAGCTGGTTTTATCAATGCATCAACTGCTATTATCAATGCATCAGCTGATATCATCAATGCATCAACTGCTATTATCAATGCATCAGCTGGTATTATCAATGCATCAGCTGGTATTATAAATGCATAAGCTGCTATTATCAATGCATCAGCTGGTCGTATATATGACCATAAGTATGGCAACAAGATACAGAAGGATGATAAGGCCTCTTTTGGTTCACCAAGATACGCATCCTTTCATAAATGGGGAAAACGTTTAGAAGATGTTATTAAATCCGATGTGATCTTATAAATGAGAATTAAATTGTGTGTTTTTTCAATATTTGCATGTTATGGACATATTACAACCCATAAATAGCGTTTAGGCTAAAATGTTTCAAAAAGGTAATAAAGCATTCGATGCACCCGCAATTCGAAATCCCATGCCGCACTTTAGCACGTATACCCCACTAACAGTATACTGACTCCCAGGCCTTGTTTTATCCCCTTATAGCCAAGCTCCAGGCAGGGAAACAACACGTACCACCTGTTAACGTCTTTTAACGTTTTTTAACGTTGGTATGACGTGGACTTGGATCGAACCACCGACCTTCTGCTCTCCGGGCAAACGCTGTATCAACCACACCACGGAGACACTCTGAACTGTCCACAAACAACCGCGGAATCAGTCAGTCAGGAGAAAAGTAAACCCTGTTGAAGATGCATTTGTAATCAGAGGATTTTGTTTCACTATTGTTTTCCACAGAAGTTCAACCACACGGGCAGAAGCATTCTCCGACTAGTCTGCCACACAGACCCTTATACAAATATATCCAATACAGCCCATGCAAGTCTATAGTGCTTTGCAAGTCTAGATTACTGGAGTATCCGTAATGGAAGAGAGTCTCTGGGATCCTTTTTATTTATTTATTTTTTAAGATAATTTAACAACTGGTTTTATGTTCATTTCAGAGACTAGATGTACTCTCCGACAAATGCTTGTCCTTCCGTTCTTGTCTCCTCGTAGGGCTATCGGTGAAGAACGGTCCCCAGTATATCATGCTTATTTCCCCATGGGGATTCACGGAGTGCAGGGGCGGTCTGGTAGCCTAGTGGTTAAAGCGTTCGCTCGTCACGCCGAAGACCCGGGTTCGATTCCCGACATAAGTACAATGTGTGAAGCCAATTTCTGGGGTCCTCCGCCGTGATATTGCTGGAATATTGCTAAAGGCTGCGTAAAACCATACTCACTCAATCACTCAATCACACACTCACTTTGATACAGGTAGCATATAAATGATTACCTCACGACAGGTGACGTGCAAGTGACGTCAGAAGGAACAATGAGGTCGCAGTTTCACTGTACACAGTAATGAGGCGTGTGACGTGTGAAATGTCAAGTGAATTCTAATATATTCATGCGTATTCTATACCAGTAAAATTCTTTTGCGTCAGTATATATCGCTTTTAATGACGTAAAACTCTGGAGTATGGAACCGGAATATGCAAGGCAGCTTGCTTAAAACCATGTGCGTTAATATGCTAAACATCTCCAATCCTGTTTGATACTCCCACCCATGCGGACCGATACGACGGCGACTGCCTCGTGGACAACGTGATCTCTTCGCCACAGACGTAACAAACATCCACTGTTGCTCTGCTGAGGGCGAGCGTTCCCCCGAGAGCTGTAGTGCACACCGACTATGCTGCACCTGGTATAATCACTGCCAGATAAGCATGGGGTACTAGTGACCTATTCTGCACCTGGTATAATCACTGCCAGATAAGCATGGGGTACTAGTGACCTATTTTGCACCTGGTATAATCACTGCCAGATAGGCATGGGAAACTAGTGACCTATTCTGCACCTGGTATAATCACTGCCAGATAAGAATGGGGTACTGGGGACCTATTCTGCACCTGGTATAATCACTGCCAGATAGGCATGGGGTACTAGTGACCTATTCTGCACCTGGTATAATCACTGCCAGATAGGCATGGGAAACTAGTGACCTATTCTGCACCTGGTATAATCACTGCCAGAAAAGCATGGGGTACCGGGGACCTATTCTGCACCTGGTTTAATCACTGCAAGGTAGACACGGGGTACTTGAGGCCTATTCTTCACCTGGTTTAATCACTGCTATATAAGCATGGGGTACTGGGGGACCTATTCTGCACCTGGTATAATCACTGCAATATAAGCATGGGGTACTGGGGACCTATTCTGCACCTGGTTTAATCACTGCAATATAAGCATGGGGTACTGGGGACCTATTCTGCACCTGGTATAATCACTGCCAGATAAGCATGGGGTACTGGGGACCTATTCTACACCTGGTTTAATCACTGCAATATAAGCATGGGGTACTGGGGACCTATTCTGCACCTGGTATAATCACTGCTATATAAGCATGGGGTACTGGGGACCTATTCTGCACCTGGTATAATCACTGCCAGATAAGCATGGGGTACTGGGGACCTATTCTGCACCTGGTATAATCACTGCAAGGTATGCATGGGGTACTTGAGGCCTATTCTTCACCTGGTATAATCACTGCAATATAAGCATGGGGTACTGGGGACCTATTCTGCACCTGGTATAATCACTGCAAGGTATGCATGGGGTACTTGAGGCCTATTCTTCACCGACTTGTTAAAAAACACTAATACCAAACCAGACACACGGAAGTGAAATCTGTGTTACGCTTTGTGAACAAAGCTGACAATAAGAAATGCCCCGGAAACTCGGGTAACAGAGTAAGATATTGATTTGAGCAAATTGGAAACAGTCCTGGCCACGTATAACCAGCACTACAGTATAATTATTTCAGCTAAGGTTGTAGCTATGTACAACCAGCACTACAGTATAATTATTGCAGCTAAGGTTGTAGCTATGTACAACCAGCACTACAGTATAATTATTGCAGCTAAGGTTGTAGCTATGTACAACCAGCACTACAATATAATTATTGCAGCTAAGGTTGTAGCTATGTACAACCAGCACTACAGTATAATTATTGCAGCTAAGGTTGTAGCTATGTACAACCAGCACTACAGTATAATTATTGCAGCTAAGTTTGTAGCTATGTACAACCAGCACTAGAGTATAATGATTGCAGCTAAGGTTGTAGCTATGTACAACCAGCACTACAATATAATTATTGCAGCTAAGGTTGTAGCTATGTACAACCAGCACTACAATATAATTATTGCAGCTAAGGTTGTAGCTATGTACAACCAGCACTACAGTATAATTATTGCAGCTAAGGTTGTAGCTATGTACAACCAGCACTACAGTATAATTATTGCAGCTAAGTTTGTAGCTATGTACAACCAGCACTAGAGTATAATGATTGCAGCTAAGGTTGTAGCTATGTATAACCAGCACTACAGTATAATGATTGCAGCTAAGTTTGTAGCTATGTACAACCAGCACTACAGTATAATGATTGCAGCTAAGGTTGTAGCTATGTATAACCAGCACTACAGTATAATTATTGCAGCTAAGGTTGTAGCTATGTATAACCAGCACTACAGTATAGTGCTTGCGGCTAAGGTTGTAGCTATGTATAACCAGCACTACAGTATAATTATTGCAGCTAAGGTTGTAGCTATGTACAACCAGCACTACAGTATAATTATTGCACCTTAGGTTGTAGCTTTGTATAACCAGCACTACAGTATAATGCTTGCAGCTAAGGTTGTAGCTATGTACAACCAGCACTACAGTATAATGCTTGCAGCTAAGGTTGTAGCTATGTACAACCAGCACTACAGTATAATTATTGCAGCTAAGGTTGTAGCTATGTATAACCAGCACTACAGTATAGTGCTTGCGGCTAAGGTTGTAGCTATGCATAACCAGCACTACAGTATAATTATTGCAGCTAAGGTTGTAGCTATGTACAACCAGCACTACAGTATAATGCTTGCAGCTAAGGTTGTAGCTACGTATATCCAGCACTACAGAATAATTATTGCAGCTAAGGTTGTAGCTATGTATAACCAGCACTACAGTATAATGCTTGCAGCTAAGGTTGTAGCTATGTACAACCAGCACTACAGTATAATTATTGCAGCTAAGGTTGTAGCTATGTATAACCAGCACTACAATATAATTATTGCAGCTAAGGTTGTAGCTATGTACAACCAGCACTACAGTATAATTATTGCAGCTGAGGTTGTAGCTATGTATAACCAGCACTACAGTATAATTATTTCAGC
Organism: Haliotis cracherodii; assembly: GCF_022045235.1. Classification (NCBI taxonomy): domain Eukaryota; kingdom Metazoa; phylum Mollusca; class Gastropoda; order Lepetellida; family Haliotidae; genus Haliotis; species Haliotis cracherodii. The sequence goes on from NW_027266275.1 coordinate 16,109,235, forward strand.
TGAGGTTGTAGCTATGTATAACCAGCACTACAGTATAATTATTTCAGCTGAGGTTGTAGCTATGTATAACCAGCACTACAGTATAATTATTTCAGCTGAGGTTGTAGCTATGTATAACCAGCACTACAGTATAATTATTTCAGCTAAGTTTGTAGTTATGTATAACCAGCACTACAGTATAATTATTGCAGCTAAGGTTGTAGCTATGTATAACCAGCACTACAGTATAATTATTGCAGCTAAGTTTGTAGCTATGTACAACCAGCACTACAGTATAATGCTTGCAGCTGAGGTTGTAGCTATGTACAACCAGCACTAAAGTATAATTATTGCACCTAAGGTTGTAGCTATGTATAACCAGCACTAGAGTATAATGCTTGCAGCTAAGGTTGTAGCTATGTACAACCAGCACTACAGTATAATGCTTGCAGCTGAGGTTGTAGCTATGTATAACCAGCACTACAGTATAATGCTTGCAGCTAAGGTTGTAGGTATATATAACCAGCACTACAGTATAATGATTGCAGCTAAGGTTGTAGGTATATATAACCAGCATTACAGTATAATTATTGCAGCTAAGGTTGTAGCTATGTATAACCAGCACTACAGTATAATGCTCGCAGCTAAGGTTGTAGCTATGTATAACCAGCACTACAGTATAATGATTGCAGCTAAAGCTGTAGGTATATATAACCAGCACTACAGTATAATGATTGCAGCTAAGGTTGTAGCTATGTACAACCAGCACTACAGTATAATTATTGCAGCTAAGGTTGTAGCTATGTATAACCAGCACTACAGTATAATTATTGCAGCTAAGGTTGTAGCTATGTACAACCAGCACTACAGTATAATGCTTGCAGCTGAGGTTGTAGCTATGAACAAACCATCTTCCCGAGGCAAGCGTGTCCACTACTCTGTATCAGAGCCTAGTTCAGACTTACTAAATAGGCTAGTGGACGCTTTTGCCTCGTGGATATGTGGACAAGTAGGATGATACAATACATCTCCCCTAAGTAAGGGAGCTAACTGACTTTAAAAGTCAAGTTTCCAACCTTGCCGAAATCGGCTGGAATTTCGTGGCTCGATCGTAGCGTCACCAGCTATTACGAGTTATGTTCCTTCTATGTCCCTTCTATTAACCAATCAGATTCCACCTATCACATCAAATGCATGTGCTTCAAACAAATAGATGCCCCAGTCAAGACGATCTCACCGACCATCAAGAATGATCTATATTGTGAAAAAACGGGCCTCTCCTCGCGAAGTGCATCAAATTAATTGAGCACCGTAATTCAAAAATGAAAAGAATTGGTAAACATCTGTAGATGTCCAGTTGATGGTACACGTGCTTTGCAAATCCTACACGACAGTTTACGAACAGGAAATCGATCTTGACCGATCGTTCGCGACCTTAATTGGAATATGCATACACTCGTTCATCCAGTCAAAACAAAAAACGAAATTCCAGCCAAGTTCGGCGAGGTGGAAACAGGACTTTGAGAGTCAATTTACTTCCTTGCCTCGGGAAGATGATACCATAATGGTGTACAGCGAGTCAATATCGCTTACCGTATGTTCACAGCACGTGAGTAGTTATTATTCATTTAGATACTCTACTGCAACACCTGTTAACACCTTTCATTACGACACGTCGTGTCGCGTGGCTACCGCATTGTAACAGTGTGGTATCAGTATATGCAATTCAAAATTTTAGTGGCTTCACTTGTGTCCCGTGGCTTTGTGAATGTGTTTAGTGGCTTTGTGAATGTGTTTAGTGGCTTTGTGAATGTGTTTAGTGGTTTTGTGAATGTGTTGTGTGGCTTTGTGAATGTGCTGTGCGGCTTTGTGAATGTATTGTGTGGCTTTGTGAATGTGTTAAGTGGCTTTGTGAATGTGTTGTGTGGCGTTGTAAATGTGTTGTGTTGTTTTGTGAATGTGTTGTGTTGTGCGTCTATATGAATGGGTTTTCCGGCCATGTGAATGTGTTATTTTGTGCGGCTTCGTAAACGTGAATGCGTTGTGCGGCTGTGTGAATACATTGTGACGTGAGGTTGTGTGAATATGTTGTGCGACTTTATTCCGTATGTTCACAGCACGTGAGTAGTTATTATTCATTTAGATACTCTACTGCAACACCTGTTAACACCTTTCATTACGACACGTCGTGTCGCGTGGCTACCGCATTGTAACAGTGTGGTATCAGTATATACAATTCAAAATTTTAGTGGCTTCACTTGTGTCCCGTGGCTTTGTGAATGTGTTTAGTGGCTTTGTGAATGTGTTTAGTGGCTTTGTGAATGTGTTTAGTGGTTTTGTGAATGTGTTGTGTGGCTTTGTGAATGTGCTGTGTGGCTTTGTGAATTTGTTATGTGGTTTTGTGAATGTGTTGTGTGGCTTTGTGAATGTGTTAAGTGGCTTTGTGAATGTGTTGTGTGGCGTTGTAAATGTGTTGTGTTGTGTTGTTTTGTGAATGTGTTGTGTTGTGCGTCTATATGAATGGGTTTTCCGGCCATGTGAATGTGTTATTTTGTGCGGCTTCGTAAACGTGAATGCGTTGTGCGGCTGTGTGAATGCATTGTGACGTGAGGTTATGTGAATATGTTGTGCGACTTAATGCCGTTTGTCTCAATATGGCTCAAACAACGCCTATGCGACGTTTACCCAACAGTCTCTATCTGAATGTGTAGTGTCATACACGGCTAAATGACAGGGAAACTGGCACGTCTCCTGGATCCAGCACCTGCACATAATATAATTGCTGCTTCTAAGGTTTCAAGTAACACATTAAATATTTAACACTTGAAAACGAAAGTGCTACGTTATACACCATGACCGACATTATATACACTGTCGAGAAACAGTATCGCTCTTTCAAATGTATATCACCGTGTAAGACACATCTTACGCATGAACACCAGTAGCACGTGTATACTGATTGCGGTTAGAGCAGCGCAAATGCATTAGTAATAACGACTGATTGATTGCTGGCGAAGAGCCAACTAAAATGTATGAATGTTATGGATAACAACTTTTTGTTGTAGATACACAGTTTCACAAGGTTATCAATGGACGTCATGGGGCGGTCGGGTAGCCTAGTGGTTAAAGCGTTCGCTCGTCACGCCGAAGACCCTGGTTCGATTCCCGACATGGGTACAGTGTGTGAAGCCCATTTCTGGTGTCCCCCGCCGTGATATTGCTGGAATATTGCTAAAAGAGGCGTAAAACTATACTCACTCACTCATGAAAGTCGTAATTATATCCAACTTCTAAATGCCTGTAAAGAACCTCGATTAAAATCACTCACTCACTCACTCTCAGCTACTCTCTCATCCACTCACTTTACCACTCACTCAACCACTCAACCACCCCCTCAACCACACAACCACTTACTCACCCAGCACACCCACTCACTCACCCACTCACCCACTCACTCACTCACCCACTCACTCACACCCAGGGGGGTTGCTTCTGGTAATGTTAACTTCCCAAACAGTTCGTCTCAGGATTGTATGGATGGAACCATATCTTGGTGTTATTCAACTGGGACGTTCGTTCCCAATCCGACGTTTTACGTATACGAGTTTGAATACTAACGTGTAATTCTATTCAGTAGATGTTTATCATGGCTTTTACCTTGAAGCACATGTGTTCATGTGCCACTGTGAAGGTAAGCGAGAAAACACATATCTTTATTATTAATGTATGTTTCCTCAACGTGGTAACCATATGGAAAGTACACCACCACTTCTATCTGCTGTGGCCCCCAGGATGTCAGGCTCAACTCCAACCAATTGCCCGTGTAGGGAACTATTTTCTTTAAACGACGGCTGGAGGATAACCCTGTGATCCTCAAAATCCTTGAGAGAGAACCTTTTTAAAGGTTTTTCAACCAAACTTGGTACTGGGTTTTCTGGGTTCACTAGTTCACGTGACCATTTACTAGTTTCACGAGTTCACGTGACCATTTACTAGTTACACCAGTTCACGTGACCATTTACTAGTTTCACTAGTTCACGTGACCATTTACTAGTTTCACTTATTCACGTGACCATCATATACATAGATTTATATTAATGTTGTTTATATTAAATTGTACACCTAACTTCTATCCTATTTAGGTCGGTGTTTCTATTAACCATGGACTTCCTTTTCTCAAAATCATGTTGCACGAAGTACATGATGGTTACAATGCCATTACCAGAACTTGCTGGTCGGGAATTTATGTAGGGAGGCGAATATTCAGGGTGAACCCAAATGTCAATATAAAAAAATCAACGCCAGGGAATAACCAGTCCCGATTATGCGCCTAAACAATTCCATTGGGCATAAAGGTGAAATTGCGGTGAAAATTATATGAATGGATCAGATGTTCGCCTATAAAAAGACATAAAAAACATATAGGATTAAATGTATCCACGAAGCACATCAGCATCACCTTGGATGTATTCTTATCTCAGAGGCGACTGTCCAGTTCGTCAACTAGAAGACCCCAACCTGTGAAGGTCCCTGTTAGAATATGTCCTCAGCTACCCACGCTGGTCGTAAGAGGCGACTAAAGTGATCGGGTGGTCAGGCTCGCTGACATCAATCATTGGATTGTCTGGTTCACACAACAAACAAACACGCAAACAACCAGAAGACCAGGGTTGGATTCCTGCCCATGTTACCCTTGTGATGTCCATCTCACTTAGCATCTCTACGTCAGCCCGGGCAGCAGAAGGTCGTTGGTTCGATCCTTGGCCCCGTCCTACCAAAATACGATACATACGGCATTAAGGGTCTAAAACAAGGACAGGTTGAATCGGAGTCAGTATACTGAGTCTGAGTGGGGTATTCGTGTTAAACTGCGGGAATGGTATCTCAGTGAGCTAGCATACTCAGCCATAAGTCCGGACTAGAACAAGGACACACACGCACGCACGCACGCACGCACGCACGCACGAGCGCGCATGTCGCTTAGACTAACACATACTCTCTGAAATAAAACAGTTCTTAAATAATCTTAATAAGATATAATAAAAAGGAGCCCAGATACATTCTTCATTTTCAGACTGTAGCTGCAGTAATCTAGACTTGCTAACTTGTATAGCTTGCATGGGCTGTATTGGATATATTTGTTTCAGAATCTGTATGACAGACTATCACGCTATATACGTGCAATAATCGTGAACGCATCACACCCCACCGCACCAAACCTGTGCAACATCTGCATCTAGAGACTGACCCTAGTCTGGGTAGCTTTAACGCAGAGAATACAAGTCAAAGATCCAGTTGATTCAAATCACGACTGTTCACGAGCAGTCGACTCCATCAAGAGATCCGGGACATATTACTATGCTGGGCTGGTTCGCGTCGTTAGAGCAAAATGTGTGCTATTGTATTCACTGGCAACGCATTAAGGTCATGCTGACATCTTTTCAGCACAAGGAACAGTTTTAACTATACGCTTTGGTAGCTTCCTATGCAGCAATATCGTGAAAGCGTTCCTCTTCAATAGTCTGTCCTCTCACGTTTCTATGTAATAAAATATCTGTCAAAGAAGCCAGAATCAATTCATTTTCCCACTATATGTCTTGTATGTGTTTCCTCGCGTCTGCATGGTATACGCTGTTAATTTCAAGCGGAGAATTATATACCAACTGCGTATACGCAGGGGTTCGTCCAAGCTCGCTCAAAGGTTAACGAGCTTCACTTACTCATAACATGTTACGGAATGCCAGTATCTAGATTTCAATTTACATATCGCCATTTGAATTGGGGCCTTAATTTATAGCGATGTATTTTTATGAATCAGCAATGAGATGTGAAGGAGAAGAATCATGTTACACAAGTGTAACTTTTTATGAAGATGTTTCTGAATATTGAATTTTCGAACAGTAAAATGTCCCTTTATGTCGAGTGATATTCCAGTCTTTGGTGTCTGCATTATGCTTTTGAGGTACAATCGAACATGCTCTTTCTACCGAGATTTCAAAGATCGTCACGCCATATACATATATCTTTTGTAATTTCCTATTTTGACCATGCTGTTATTTATTGACCATAAGATATTGTTTGGTTAGACACAGGTAGCAAATGGTGAATGATGTACTGAAATAATAGACCCGCGAAGATTCCGGGATAGAATAGGTCTTCAGCAACCCATGCTTGCCATAAAAGGTGACTATGCTCGTCGTAAAAGGCGACTAACGGGATCGGGTGGTCAGGCTCGCTGACTTGGTTGATACATGTCATCGATCCCAATTGCGTGGATCGATGCTCATGATATTAATCACTGGATTGTCTGATCCAGACTCGATTATTTACAGACCGCCGTCATATAGCTGTAATCTTGCCGAGTGCGGCGTTAAACAACAAACCAAACCAAACCAAAACTGAAATAATAAGTGGTGGTTGTTGTGAGGATGTCCTTGTTTTGAAAAAAAACAAACCTGTGTCATTCCGAAAAGCTGTTTGTTAGGTCATCGTGACACGCACCGTCAGCAAAACGACGACAGTACATTGAGTTGAGCGAGATAGCCAAGGTGTCTCATCTCAGACTGCAGTGTCACCAGCTGCTAGCAAGACTACACTCGTCCATCTCAATCTACACTTCTTTCAATAATTATATTTATTGACATCTAGTTTCACTTCTTTTTTTCTTTCTTTTTTCTTAAATTCAGTTCTTTCCTCGGCATCATTGAAACATTAATCAATCAGTACATGGCATCACTATTTGCTTTTTACGCCTAATGGAATCTGTTCGTAAGAAAACCGAGACTGATTGCTCTCTTGTCTTGGCGTTTTATATTTGTTGTTTCGGTTTTTTGTGACAACCTTAACTCCATCAATTCAACTAGGTTTTTTACTGTCTTATCATTAAAGACGACGGGGTAGCTTAGTGGTTAAAGCATTCGCTAATGACCAGTGGCTACAATTTGTGAGATTCATAATTGCGTCCCCCGCCGTGATCGTAATGGGATGTTCCTAAAAGAACCGTTAACCATACTCACTCACTAACCCACTCACCATAGCAGAATCTTCCTATTCAACAAGAAAACCACACAAATAAAGGGACTGCATCAAGACGAACGAACGCACCATAAAACATTAAAAAAAATATTTAAAAAAATAACGAATTCATAACATCACAAATAAACAAAAAACAAACACGTTTGAGTAGTCCTGCGATATGACTGTGGAATTGATATATTTTATTAATGTTTTAAATAAAAGCCTAGGCAAGTCTAGATCAAACTAACCAAGTCTAGTTTGCTTGATTCCACAGTCATGTCAACTTTGCAAGGAGAATCACAGAAATAGCTGTCGGTATTTTAATGAAAACACCAGAAGAGGGAAGGTTCTTTCGAAGAAGAAAAAATATAATTGTTTTAAAGAAATGTTTTCATTCACTAAGTGTTAGTCTAACGTTTGAGTAGCCACATCGAAACCATGTAACGTGTAAATTGTAAGGAACTACATTCTTGTGACGTGTTTGGTGCTCCCGTGTATTCTCAGTATATTAACAGTGTGAGTGAGTGAGTATGGTTTTAAGCCGCTTATGGCAATATTCCAGCAATATCACGGCGGAGGACACCAGAAATGGGCTTCACACATTGAACCCATGTCTGGAACCGAACCCGGATCTTCGACGTGAAGACCCAACGCTTTAACCACAAGGCTACCCGACCGCGCCAGAACATTAACAAGCACAAGCCCTGATTGTGACGCGGGGGTTATAAATGTGTTAAACTGACACCACGCTGATGAAGAACAGGAGAGTATCGGAAGACAGTTCATTTGAAACCTAAGAAAGGACAATATTGAAATTTCAGCGAAACATAATGAATAATATGTGTGGAATATACACTCCCTCTTGCAAATTACTGATGAGGCGTCAGACTGATGTGGGTGTAATATGAAGATACGCGCAGGGAAGATGCTCCGCAGCAACTGCAGCAACCGCAGCAACATAGATAGGATGTTAAGGGTATGACAACACCACGATGTGGAGCGATAGCATTGTTCCATGTGGTAGTCGAGCGTTCCCTCCATCGCGCTTCCTTGCACCATTGTGGCTGGCTTAACTAAACCTATCAGTCACATGGTGCGCATTTTGTTGCATTGTGTTCAGTTTGTTGTGATATTTTAAACGCCAACGCCATGTTTAATTCGCTCTCACGAGTACAAAGGCATACCGCATAAGTATTGTTCTGTACTGATGGAGATATGTATGCTGTAAGGTAAACAAACAAAACAAACAATGCCATTACAGGTAAATACGCTATCATAGTTTAGAAGAAAAGAGATATTTTCAACAGAATCCATATGCGCTGTACGAGTTTACCCTCTGCTCATTAACAGGTCTTTTCATACGGAAAACATTCTAAACAGCGCCTGAGTTCTTGTACCTTTTTTTTATCGTCGACTCTTATTCCGACGGCGTGACATTCCAGTCGAGTCGTTCCAGGCGTCGTCGCATGGTGATTGGCGCTGGTCGTCAATGCTTACCATATTTCACCCTCAGTTTTTCATACATATTTATCCAAATGCACAACGTGTCAGCTTGTTACTTAAAAAAAACAGCAAGCGAGGAATGCCGCTGTTATACCGCTGTGACCTACTTACCACAACGTACCAGCGAGATATAATCACACGGCAACAACAGTCATCAACAGGCAGTTCACGCCATGGACATGACTACATAATGACAGGGAAGGGAGGCGATAGACAGAGACATTCTCATAGATACAGACCATCACTTTCTGTGTTTACAGATCTTGAACACCCTCTCTGAGATGGGGTTATAGATCCAGGACACCCGCCGTGAGATATGTTATAGTTCCAGAAGGGCCGCCGTGACATGGTGTTATAGATCCAGGACACCCGTCGTGACATGGTGTTATAGATCCAGGACACCCGCCGTGAGATGGTGTTATAGATCCAGGACACCCGCCGCGAGATGGTGTTATAGACCCAGGACACCCGTCGTGACATGGTGTTATAGATCCAGGACACCCGTCGTGACATGGTGTTATAGATCCAGGACACCCGCTGTGATATGGTGTTATAGATCCAGGACACCCGTCGTGAGATGGTGTTATAGATCCAGGACACCCGTCGTGACATGGTGTTTTAGATCCAGGACACCCGCCGTGACATGGTGTTATAGATCCAGGACACCCGTCGTGACATGGTGTTATAGATCCAGGACACCCGACGTGAGATGGTGTTATAGATCCAGGACACCCGCCGTGAGATGGTGTTATAGATCCAGGACACCCGCCGTGACATAGTGTTATAGATCCAGGACACCCGACGTGAGATGGTGTTATAGATCAAGGACACCCGCCGTGACATGGTGTTATAGATCCAGGACACCCACCGTGATATGGTGTTATAGATCCAGGACACCCGCCGTGATATGGTGCTATAGATCCAGGACACCCGTCGTGAGATGGTGTTATAGATCCAGGACACCCGTCGTGACATGGTGTTTTAGATCCAGGACACCCGCCGTGACATGGTGTTATAGATCCAGGACACCCGTCGTGACATGGTGTTATAGATCCAGGACACCCGACGTGAGATGGTGTTATAGATCCAGGACACCCGACGTGAGATGGTGTTATAGATCCAGGACACCCGCCGTGAGATGGTGTTATAGATCCAGGACACCCGCCGTGATATGGTGTTATAGATACAGAACAGCCGCCGTACGATGGGGTTATAGATCCAGGACACCCGTCGTTTCCTGTTAAAATCTCCTAAGGGATATACTGCCAAATCCTTTATTCACTTTTAAGACCCTGGGTTAATAACAAAAAGCGCTTTATCGGAAAAAAAAATGGCAAATAATTAAATTCCCCGACCGCAGAAAATTAAGGCACAGCCATGACGGTATCTCTGTCAGTTCCACTTGATGACCCAGCTCCGATATCACAAAGTCGTCATGTTAAACAGGGGGACTTCCATGCTAGTGTCACTTTTATATAGAAACATTTGCTATTTACAGATGGATTAAAAACGGGGCGCCTTCTACGGTCTTCTTGTGGCCTTCATCTTTGACATTACCCGACCCATGAGGCTGTGCGGCAACTACTTGACACTGTCTCCTTATGTTTTACTTATGGATTCTTCCTTCATGTATAACAATGCAAGTGTAGAATTTGAAAATCAATGTCTGTGGCCAATGGCAGCAGTACATGTTTTCTTGTTATTGTGGTTTTCTTCAGGTCAAAGCTATTTCCTTCTCCTGTCCTTGTGGCTTTGTTATTGATATGGGTATTACTCGTCTTACATACGTTCCTAACCCACGGCCGTTATGACACTGAAGTAGATATGTGTATTACTCTTCTTACATACTTTCCTAGCCCAAGGCCGCTATGACACTGCAGTAGATATGAGTATTACCCTTCTTAATTATGGTCCTAACCCAAGGCCGCTATGACACTGCAGTAGATATGTATATTACCCTTCTTAAATACGGTCCTAACCCAAGGCCGCTATGACACTGCAGTAGATATGTATATTACTCTTCTTACATACGGTCCTAACCCAAGGCCGCTATGACACTGCAGTAGATATGTATGTTACCCTTCATACATACGTTCCTAACCCAAGGCCGCTATGACACTGCAGTAGACATGTATATTATCCTTCTTACATACGTCCCTAACCCAAGGCTGCTATGACACTGCAGTAGATATGTATATTACTCTTCTTACATACGGTCCTAACCCAAGGCCGCTATGACACTGCAGTAGATATGTATGTTACCCTTCATACATACGTTCCTAACCCAAGGCCGCTATGACACTGCAGTAGACATGTATATTATCCTTCTTACATACGTCCCTAACCCAAGGCTGCTATGACACTGCAGTAGATATGTATATTATCCTTCTTACATACGTCCCTAACCCAAGGCCGCTATGACACTGCAGTAGACATGTATATTACCCTTCATACATACGTTCCTAACCCAAGGCCGCTATGACACTGCAGTAGATATGTATATTATCCTTCTTACATACGTCCCTAACCCAAGGCCGCTATGACACTGCAGTAGATATGTATATTATCCGGGCCTGTATTGATTAATATTTTTGCTATCTGGTTACGCGTCCAATAAATACACCCCACAGGAGATCCAGGGCAGTCCGTAGACGATGTACTATGTAGGACGCCCGTGACTTCCCAGCCTCTGTACCTCCAGGCGTGACTCATCACCAGACAACTTTATCATTGCGTCCTCCAGTGTGCTATAATATATTTATGACAGGAAAATATTATGTGGATCCTATGCATTGACGCTGATTCAGTCGTTTTAAAAAATAGTTTAATATCATGGCCGTGATGTATTCCGATTGCTTAATAAAATATGTCTGTAACTAATAAAAATAATTAAATGCAATGCTTTTATTCGACATCAATATATATACTTAGACATATATAAGTGTCCCTAACATAGACATATATGGGAGAGAGAGAGAGAGAGAGAGAGAGAAGGGGGGGGGGGGGGGGGGGGGGGGCTATGGTTGGACGACAGTCCAGCAGTTTGTAGGTAATATTCCATTTCAACGGAATTTGGAAATATTCTGTACCGAGAACAGTGAAGTCGGAATACACCTGAATTACGAATCCCCAGAAAGCTAAACATCAGTTCGCTGTTTTCGATATTCTCTATTTACATGAATAACGACATTGATTAACACTGATGTGTCTATTGCGCAATTCCCGAATGCGAGACCATTGTGCGATTCCGACTATATCACGAACCACTGTCGAATGGTGATGATACCAGGTCTTTGCGAAAGGGTGAGAGTATCCTTCCCCGCCGTTGGCACCCGTCACAAACACATGCAAAGGCAAATCAAGTGTTCACATGAAAGACACGGGAACATACGGTACAAAACAGGGAATGTCATCTGGCATATGATACACATATTCGGTATGTAGATGTCTAACCAACAGGTGTGTGGCAGGATATCCCTTTTCGATACCAGTGGCTTAGTAGCAGAATGATAAGTCGATCGAAATTAGGAACTTTATCCAATTTGACCATTCGACTCCTGATTTTGTTAACCTCTCATAAGTAAATAAAATGGTTACTGTCAACAGTTTGTTCTCAGTTATATTGAAATATTAATGAATATGGCTGTCAGATTCTGACATGACAACAAACAATTCATCTCGTAGAGACTGAAAATCTGTTCACTTTCAATAATTGATGCTGTCAAATCCCCCCGCGAGCAGCGTCTCTCAGAGCAGGCCAACTGTGCTGATGCATCAGTGTGCTGTACACATTCAACGTGTTAAACGCACACGTGTTTTCTTCATACTTCATTGCCTCCGCTTCCGAAAGAAACTATTTTCCCGACTCCTGTTTATTGATTTTGTACATACATCGTTTGCAGTGCTATGATTTGCGCTTCTTGGCAAGACTTCATTGTTATGAAACAACACTAGCTTTTTATGCTCTTACAGTAGATGAATGTTTTCGTCACCATAGAGTACTATTCATTTCTGAGACTATAGGAATTTTTCATGGCTGAAAACTAGTGTCTGTGAAAACAGTTTATATGTAGCTGGATTTATTTAAAAAACGCATTTTGTAACATTAGAGGGACTTCAATACGACTGAGGCATGTTGACATGTTAAAAGGCCTCGGGGGGCGGTCGGGTAGCCTAGTGGTTAAAGCGTTCGCTAGTAACGCCGAAGACTGGGTTCGATTCCCGACTTGGGTACATTGTGTGAAGCCAATTTGTGGTGTCCCCCGCCGTGATATTGCTGGAATATTGCTAAAAGTAGCGTAAAACCAAACTCACTCACTTACTCATTAAAGGCCTAGGCTGACGCACTGAACTATCAGGATAGTGCTTGACGCGAGAGTTTGGCTCCTTCGTACTTTACAACAACGAAAGAAAATAGTTCGATTTTTTATTCCATAAATGTATCATGAACATACACCTAAATCACAATTGTTAATATCACTCATTTATATCTAACTATGACCCCAATACAATTCAACACGGTTCAATATGCAGCAATAAGATAATGTGTTCTGTCACAGTTCGACATGTTTCTTCTCTGTAAATAGAAATATTTTCTTGTTGGAGGTATTTGTTTTATTAACGATACATTTATTACATCAGCAGATGGTTACATCAACAAACGGTTTCTCCTATCAATATACGTTGACAGTTTACTTTGCATCTAGATCATATAGAGTCAGATCAGTAAATGTAGCAAAAAATAATAAATTTAACGACCTTGGATTAAGCCTGAAAAGGAGGAAGCGAGAAAGCGATTGAGCGCGATGTCCCATCTCGGCCACCATATTAACTGGCTTTCACTCCATTGTGACGGGTGAACGCCACTTTCTAAAAAAAACATCCGGGGATTGACTATTGGTAACGCCACAGTCAGCAGTATTCCAGTTATACCACTGCGGTCTGTAAATAATCGAGCATGTCCCAGACAAACCAGTGGTTGATAGCGTGAACACAAGCCACGAGTGTAGGGGCACGATGACACACAGCCCAGCTACATGTTGCTACCGATACTCTTATATTCATCCCTGACAAGCATGTGGTGTCAACGACCTATTCTGGGTACAATACCCACTAGAAATCTACGAGAGAGTAAGAATCGCTATTGAATACATTAAATTGTATCACGTTTATTACAATTAATTCAGGATACAGCAGCTGTTGGACGAAGCAGTAATAAGGCAGATAAAGAGAGCCATACAACAGGCATTGTATTGTATTCAGGTGGTGGATTACGATAAACGAGCTAAGAGCATTAACGCCCACCCTCTCAGAGTGTTTCCTTGTCGCACACCTTGCGTGAGATGATCGTGATGGATACAGTCGCCACGATGACGGGGGCGACGTTACGGGATAAGACAACACGTGGGCAGGGTGTCACGGGAACGTCATTATAGCCTACAAACATTACTGTATGCTGTAAATGTATTTTTTCGCGTAGCCGATGACTCATTGTAGCCTTTTGTCGTACTAGTTGGTAGCAAGGGGTGAAGGTAATAGGACGTGTAACCTATTGAGTCCAGAAAAACTCAAACTGGATCTATTTTCACCCCGATTATATTCCCCTGCATCTTGTGAGCACAGCTACGATTCTAGAGTCAGCGTTTGATATATGTTTCTATCAAATAAAATGCGACAAAAAACATTTCTGTGATCACGAAAGCAGAGTCCATTGTACGATTTTGAGTAAGCCAAAGTCACTTTTTTTAAAACAATGATATCAGTGAATGAGTGAGCAAGTGAGTTTTGTCTTTCTATTTAGTGGGGATCCCGAAGCATGTTATCAACCGATAACTTGACTGGACTAGACGCTGAGGACACTCACTCACTCAAGTGCACAACACATCCTATAGCGCCGTTCGTCCCTGCAGAGATATCTCGTACATCAAACTATCTTAACCTTATAAAGTCTACCTGATTATATGGCTCATAAAAACTCGATTAAGGAGATCACAGCACATGTGCTTAGCATCCATGTCACGTCAAACATGATATATCAGATTTATTACACACTATCAAGCTCTAAACATTCGGGGAATATAAATGGGTTAACGCGATCTCCGAAATCGCTATCCGATGTGGTATGAATCTTAATGGGATTGTGAGGATAATAGATCCAGACGGAATCCTCCCATAAGGTTTATCCTCAGTTGTGCTACTCCTAAAAGCAACAATTGTTTGACATACCATACCATGGACTGGTCCAGTCATACCATACAAGATTATTTTATTATGTAGTGACGTGCATGCATGTGCGTGGCTGCTTTTACGAGTCCGGGCGTATGCCTGTTTTCGGCCGAAAAGTTAGGCTGTTCAATCCCTTGCATTGACAATATATAGTTCTTATTTTTTTGTAGCTTGCTTACAATCATTATCAAACCATGGTTTAACGCCTAATTGAATCTGTTCTTGTCTTCAATTGACAATTTATATTATAGTGTTAGCCGCAGTTTAACATGGGCCGCCGCTTAGACACAGTACACTGACTCCGAAACGACCAGTCCTTCTTTTATCCTCTTAATGTCCAGCACCAGGCAGGGTAACAACAAGTACAATCCTTCAACGTATTTTGGTATGACGCGGCCGGGGATCGAACCACCGACCATCCGCACTCCGGGCAGACGTTCTATTCACCAACCACTGACCCTCCTCTATCCGAGCAGAAGCTCTGTCCACTAGTCCACGGAGGCGGTTGTCCAGTGAATTATGACTGACGAGATTGCGAGGAAACCTTGGTATGTTTGTTTGAGCCAGTCAGTATGGGTTTACCCGCTTTGAACAGTATTATAGTTATATCAAGGCGTGTAATCTATGAGGGCGTTAAGTCCGAATTAAGTGACACAGGCCTATATCTACTACGGAGGTGAAACTCGTAAGCACGATTATGGATTCGAACTCAAGATCAAAGCATCCTGGTACCCTTAAGGGACTTAACTCCGCCCAGCGAATTGCGCGATTTAGACGACAGGCTTGATTATGCGCGACCTTCACCCAGACAGTCTTCACACATTTCATAGAATTAACTGAAAGAAAATGAACACAATTTTGATAGTAATTTAAAATTCTAATTTTGTCTCCTACGCATCTCCCTCTAACAGTGGACTCTGTTTTCAAGTAATTGATGCATTCTATTTAATCAACCTACGCATCGCCGCTTAATGTTATCAGAAATACAATTCTTGCTCCAGCACATCACCTGTTCTAATTAATCAAATCTCTCCTACGCATCCAGCTACGTTTATTCAAAACTTGAAACAATGTTGCTTGATGAACAATGCCTCCATGAAACAGCCAAGAGAGGGGTAATAATAGTATTCTAATAACAAATGATAGGTACCACTTTGAATGTCGTTGGTAACGACTAGCGCGGGGATGACACATGGGTCTTATAACTAATGATTGGTACCACTAGGAATGTCGTAGGTAACGACTAGCGTGGGGATGACACGCAGGTCTTATAACTAATGATAGGTACCACTATGAATGTCGTAGGTAACGACTAGCGTGGGGATGACACGTGGGTTTTATAACTTGTGGCATGTAATTGAGTAATGGTGGTGGTGGTGGTGGTGGTGGTGGTGTGTGTGTGTGTGTGTGTGTGTGTGGGGGGGGGGGGGGGGGGGGGGGGGAGAGATACGGTGCTTTCTCGTATTTAGACCCTGAACCCAAAACCCTAACCCTAAATTCAATTTATTTACCAATTATGCACAATCCTAATCGCCATGCAAAAGTCACAATCATGGGACGCTTGCATGGCGTTTAAGATTGTGTTTAGGATTAAAATTCAAATGACAAACGCCTTTCCATATTCGTATGAAGATGATTGTAAAAATAATCTTTATGACAGTTTTTTAAAGAAAATAAACACCGTCAAAACCCTTATCATATTCATAAGAAATCCGTGCTGAAAGCAGTGTCAAGTGTACGATTCCGACTATGCCACGAACATGTGTTTATTAATCACTATCAAATAGTTTGTTTGTTGTTTCACGCCGCACTCAGCAATATTCCAGCTTTATGACGGCGGTCTGTAAATAATCGGGTCTGGACCACAGAATCCAGTGATTGATATCAGGAGCATCGACCCACGCAATTGACATACGATGACATGCATCAGCTAAGTCAGCAAGCCTGACCACCCGATTCCGTTAGTCAACTCTTACAACCTATTCCAATCCGGATCTTCACGGGGTCAAATAGTGATGATATGAGTTGTGGTTCGTGAAAAGGTGAGCGTATCCTGCCCCAGCGTAGCCACACGTCACAAACACATGCAAATCAATTGTTCACCTGAAAAAAACACGGAAACATATTGTACTAGTGAAAATAGGGACTTGCACCAGACATCATATTTGTCACTGATTCGTCAAATTTTGAAAGCTTTACTGGGGCCTTGAATGTTTTAACATTGGTCAAACAACTTCTGAGCAAGAATCTTATGACGCTCCTTGAAATATTCGAAGAAAGAGGTGAGGTGAAATTGGGTTTAACGTAGCGTCCAAGATTATTGCACTTATATAGCGACGTGCACGTGTGTGTGTGGCTGCTTGTACTAGTCTGGACTGATGCCGATTTATAGTGCTAGCACACTGAGATACCGTAGTTTTAACATGAATACCCCACTCAGACACAGTATACTGACTCCAAACCGACCAGTCCTTGTTTTAGCCCCTTAATGCCGAGCGCCAGACAGAGTAACAACAAGTACCATCTTTAAACGTTTTTTGGTATGACGCGGCTGGGGATCGAACCCCGGACCTTCCTCTCTCCGGCCGGACGCTCTACCACTAGACCGCGGAGAGCATGCTCGATTGTACCTTAAAAGTTATTATGTAGACACCAAAGGCTGCAGCTGTTGGAATATTGTTCGACATAATGGGAAAGTGGACTATTGGAAAGTTGAAGTCATCCCTCTTGTCATGCAGCCTTAGTGAGAGAGTTTGAACCTTTATGCATGGATATACATATGTAACAGATGAGACGGTCTCACTTGTCTCCTTTATTTGTAGTGCAGGTATGTAAATCAGTGGAAGGGAATTGGCTATGTGATGGATATTAAACGATATCAGAACGTTTAAACGTCTTGGCCAAATTATCTTGTTTTGACTTTGCCAGTCCGAGCAGAAATTCAGATTCATATGCACAAAGAAACAGATCCGAAACACGAAGTGTGGACGTTGTTCGTGCTTTGAGTAACTGGTGTGTCTGGTCCCTGATTGTTCACAGGCCGTCATGACATAGCTGGAATATTCCTGACATCGGGATAAAAAAAAACACATTCACGCAATCATTTTCAGATTGCGAGGTTTTACTCCACTAAACCCGCCCCATAGCACAATATGTGTGTACATGTTTATGTTGTGCTGAGTACCCGTTGTTTAGGGTTTCGTATATCATAACCCGTTTATCTGTATAAGGTACACACCGATGTTTCATGGTGGCTGAAAATGAACCAAATAAGGAAGGTGTTTTCGACGGCGACGATTTTGATACGGGTGCCATAGTTGTGTTTTGGACCTTACGTTTGCTGAGTTCGGCGGCTGATTTTAGCCTAGTAATGTTTTGATAACGTTTGTAATTATCCAATTTTTTAATAACGTTAGGTATGCTATCTTTTTCTCTGGAGTAGCAACTATAGAGAGTTATATGAAAAGAACATTAATTTCCTATATTTATTCGTGTAGCAAGGATTTTAAAGAGGAGTGAATGTATGCGTCTGTCTCTTTCAGCTTTAATAAGGTTTCATATGGAGAGGCCCGTAAAGATCCAGGGTAGAATAGGTCTTCAGCAACCCATGCTTGCCGTAAAAGGCGAATATGCTTGTCGCAAGAGGCGACTAATGGGATCGGGTGGTCAGGGTCGCTGACTTGGTTGATGCATGTCATCGATATCAATTGCGTGGTTCGATGCTCATGATGTTAATCACTGGATTGTCTGGTCCAAGCTCGATTATTTACAGACCGCCGTCAAATACCTGGAATATTACTGAGAGCTGTGTTAAACAACAAACCAACCAACCAACCAATCTCTAATAGAGATATGACTAATCCCGAGGAACCCAGTACCCTCAGTTGTATATTTCAATCTGTTTTGTTCGGGGACATACTTATTGGCGTGCTTAATCATAGCTTGAGGAGCTTATTATTCGTTTAATACAAGCATATCTGAAGTGCCACGGATAACTCGGTATAAATCTCTTAACAGATAAGGACTTATGCGATATCCCTGCAGTACTCCTGTTAGTGTTTAAATATTTTGGTGTCTCGATCTCCCACCTGATAACACCACCAGTGGTGTACCCGTAATGCAACAACATGAAAGGAATTTAAGGGTATAAAATGGATAGATTTATAACACCTAGTTACCCAACATGGGCCAGGACTCCAGGTGAGATGACAGTTTATTCAAGGTGGAGCGCAACTTAATCCCCCTGCAATTGTAGGAGCTTGATGTCACTGATATACCACGATGTATGGGCGGGGCATTGGACAACTCACAGGTTGGCCCCCTGGTCAGTCAGATAGGACAGGGTGGGGGATATTAAAGGGTGGGGATATAACGAACTCGTGAAGCCCCCTGGGTTCAGTTGTGTCGTGTAGGGGGGGGGGGGGGGGGGGGGGGGGGGGGGGCTGTAACTTAAAGTCCAGGGTAGGGGACTGAGATGCTCACGATGCACGTTGCAAGTGCTTGACCCTAGTGTCAGTCGGTAGGGAAGAGCGCTGACGGCGTGTGATGAGGGTGATTTGTGTCGGGATTGGTGGGGAGGAGCTTGTATGTGTGATCTAACCTATCTGGGTGTGGCTGTCATAAACTCACGACATCAACGTACATGTGTATAATGTAAGATGACTCTCCATGGGTGTGGTGACGACTTGTCCCCATTAACAATTCAATGTGGACTGATGAATGACCTGATTTGTTTGTATTCAACTGAGAGCTGTGTCCTTGGTTTATAAACATGAAGAAATAGTGTGCACTCTTGTGAGCTGTGTATTGGGTTTATAAAAAAGTAGTTTGCACTCTTGGGTGTTGTGACTTGGGTTTATAAAAAAATTGTTTGCACTCTTGGGTGTTGTGACTTGGGTTTATAAAAAAATTGTTTGCACTCTTGGATGCTGTGTCCTTGATTTTTTAACATAAAAGATAGTTTTCACTCTTGGGTCCTGTCCTGGGTTTATAAAAAATACTTTGCACTCTTAAGAGATGTGTCCTGTTCGTTTTAACATAAAATAGTTTGCCCTCTTGCTATGGTAACTCAAGTACACCCAGGAATTTATCACATCCCTGTGCATATCCTTTTCATGACACATCCTGCAGCAACGCTTCTGACTGACAGGGAAACATACGTGTCATCTATCATACATGGGCACGTAAAGACGCTGTGTTCCTAAAGCAAATAAGGAAGCCATTTTATAATGAATACATTACTCGCTCTTCGCAATAGCACGTGGCTTCAACACTTAGTTCTGAACTTATTCTCAAACACTGTTTTGTGACCCTTAAACAATGTATTTGGGTCGATGTGTGTAACTGAGACATTGAATCTGGTAATCCTCAACTGATACACATAAAACTTGAGTCGTGAGACAAAATACACTGCCGGGCAAAAGAAAGTATACACTTGAAAATTACTAACGTTATCAGAACGTTACTAGGGTGAATACAGTCCCGATACACTGCAAACATAAGGTCAAAACACAACTTTGATACCCGTATCAAATACAACACCAATGATACACATTTCTTGTTTGTTTTATTTTCAGCCACCATTAAACATGCATGAATACTTTTTTTGCCCGACAGTTTACTTCAACAAACAATATGAAACTAATGACCTGACTGGTACTGTATTGCGGGTGATGAAATATGAACTCCTTCTCAGCAGGTCACAAACATACATATTGTGCAATGAGGCGGGTTTAGTGGAGCAAGACGTCGCTGTATCACAGTGTGTTTTCGTTATGTGGGTAGAAAGTCCCTACTGATGCAGGTCTTGCTGCAAACTATATTTGAATTATATACAGCTCTGCTGCAATTCATTCCGCATGCATAACTATGGATATATGTATACATGTATACATTGACTATATATTGATATCATTAGAGAGATCAACTATGTTGGCGGCCATCTTGGATTTTCTGCCACCAGGGGGCTCTGCTGAGATGGATCCATATCCAAAATTGTTCGGAATGGTTCAATGGATAAGTGTGCCAAGTTTGGTGCTTTTAACCCAAAGTGCACAATTTTAGCCTTAACCACCCCACTATCTTTGACGTTGAGCACTTTGCTGAAAGGCAAGCGTTTTAATGGAAGCAAATACTCTCCCTTGTGTTGTCTACTATCCATGATAAGACGCCGTCAGCAATTCCGTCTGGAGATCTCCAGACTGATAATAAATTTAGAACTAGCTGACTTAGAGAGTAGTGACTGGGTGACTTTAGTGAGAGTGGGACTGAAAACAGGCCTGAGCCAAATACCCCTTTAACTAGGTTCTCTATATATCCTGTAGACGTGACATGTTTATATATAGTGAAACCCGATTAATCCGGACACTAGCTTTATCAGTTAAATCGCCCCCTGATTAACGGACTATGGTACGTTGTAACGATTGTGTGTATATGAAAGACTTGGTGTTCCTAGAAGTGATCGCCTAGTTGGAGGGGTGTCCGGATTAACTGCATCCAGATTAATTAGGTTTCAGTCTACTGTATACTGCAAACTGTATACACAATCATGTTTCTTGGCACATGCTGGTTCGTGTTTCTGGAGGGCAATTTCCACATGACAATACCATCAAGTTATTTACCGACACGATCTCTCTGTACAGAAGTGATGAATGTCCGTGTTCAAGGCTGAATGGCTGCATGAGAGTCGATCGACCCTTCACTGTTACGGCTGACTGAGTTTAATTCTACGTCCAGACCGCTTCACATACAGCAATCTGGCAGGGCCTTCCGAGATGCTTTATTGCCGTCTGTCTGAGCGGAGCGGCTCTCCCGTGTGCCATGTGCCCATTTGTGGAGTTGCCTGTTCGTTTGCGTTTGCGATTGTTGACGTTGCTTCTTCTACTTAGCACAAAAAGCAAGTGCTTACACTTTGAAATCGTTTCCAAAATAAAAAAACTTTTTTTAAAATGTACGACAGTGTATTCTTCTTTCAGTCGTTTCTTATTGCTAAAATATAATGAGCTTTGGTTTATTACAGGTTAGCCAGGTACAAGTTTGAACATTGTCGTTGATGAGATGGTTCCATATTGTTGTTTGCTTGTTGAATTATATCCAGAACGTGGTAGGGATATATTTGTGGTAGACATCTCTCTGTATTAGATATAGTACACACCCGTGAAGATCCGAGTTAGACTAGGTCTTCAGCAACCCACGCTTGCCATAAAAGGCGACTATCCTTGTCGTAAGATCGGGTGGTCAGGCTCGCTTACTTGGTTGATGCATATCTTCGTATCCCAGTTACGTAGGTCGATGCTCATGATATCAATCACAGGATTGTCTGGTCCAGACTCGATTAGTGTATGAGAAAAGATGTACTGCAACATAGTTCCTCCCATTTCCGAAAGCTGCGCTCCGAATTCTTTTAATTTACGTGTGAGTTCATTGAAAAATGCGAATGTACGCCCCAAATATGTCGCCCCGTACTGGTGGTCAATATTTATCTAATCATAGATCATAATCATATTTGTTCAAACTAGGCCATTTGAACGGTTTTAAAAGAACACATCAGTACAAGGTATCAGGTACGAAATCCCCATATAGCTGGTGCAGTTGAAATGGGGAGATACAGTAAGACCTCCTCAAGTTACAGTCCTCATAAATAAAAACATTCAATTTATCTGTTATTCGAGACAAGCGGAGTATCATATTTTGACCATAGTGCTGATATATAGGTATTTTGATAGCGCATTCAATTAGGATGTCTTCCCTGATGGGGGTTTTGATGTACATTATTTATAAACATAAAGATAGGAGCAGATACATACTATGTACTTGAAGATTGGGTAGATATAATTGTATATATACATGAAGATAATGGGTAGATATGCATGATGTATATACATGAAGATAAGGGGTAGATATGCATGATGTATATACATGAAGATGTGAGGTTGATATGCATGATGTATATACATGAAGATATGAGGTTGATATGCATGATGTATATACATGAAGATATGAGGTTGATATGCATGATGTATATACATGAAGATAAGGGGTAGATAGGCATGATGAATATGCATGAAGATATGAGGTTAATATGCATGATGTATATACATGAAGATATGAGGTTGCTATGCATGATGTATATGCATGAAGATATGAGGTTGATATGCATGATGTATATACATGAAGATAAGGCTTGATATGCATTATGTATATACATGAAGACAGGGGTAGATATGCATGATGTATATACATGAAAATGAGGGGTAGATAGGCGTGATGTATACACATGAAGATGTGAGGTTGATATGCATGATGTATATACATGAAAATGAGGGGTAGATAGGCGTGATGTATACACATGAAGATATGAGGTTGATATGCATGATGTATATACATGAAAATGAGGGGTAGATAGGCGTGATGTATACACATGAAGATGTGAGGTTGATATGCATGATGTATATACATGAAGATATGAGGTAGATATGCATGATGTATATACATGAAGATAAGGGGTAGATAAGCATGATGTATACACATGAAGATGTGAGGTTGATATGCATGATGTATACACATGAAGATATGAGGTTGATATGCATGATGTATATACATGAAGATAAGAGGTTGATATGCATGATGTATATACATGAAGATATGAGGTTGATATGCATGATGTATATACATGAAGATATGAGGTAGATATGCATGATGTATATACATGAAGATAAGAGGTTGATATGCATGATGTATATACATGAAGATATGAGGTTGATATGCATGATGTATATACATGAAGATAAGAGGTTGATATGCATGATGTATATACATGAAGATAAGAGGTTGATATGCATGATGTATATACATGAAGATATGAGGTAGATATGCATGATGTATATACATGAAGATAAGGGGTAGATAGGCATGATGTATACACATGAAGATGTGAGGTTGATATGCATGATGTATACACATGAAGATATGAGGTTGATATGCATGATGTATATACATGAAGATAAGAGGTTGATATGCATGATGTATATACATGAAGATAAGAGGTTGATATGCATGATGTATATACATGAAGATATGAGGTTGATATGCATGATGTATATACATGAAGATAAGAGGTTGATATGCATGATGTATATACATGAAGATATGAGGTTGATATGCATGATGTATATACATGAAGATATGAGGTAGATATGCATGATGTATATACATGAAGATAAGAGGTTGATATGCATGATGTATATACATGAAGATATGAGGTTGATATGCATGATGTATATACATTAAGATATGAGGTTGATATGCATGATGTATATACATGAAGATAAGAGGTTGATATGCATGATGTATATACATGAAGATAAGAGGTTGATATGCATGATGTATATACATGAAGATATGAGGTTGATATGCATGATGTATATACATGAAAATGAAGGGTAGATAGGCGTGATGTATATACATGAAGATAAGGGGTAGATAGGCATGATGTATACACATGAAGATGTGAGGTTGATATGCATGATGTATATACATGAAGATATGAGGTTGATATGCATGATGTATATACATGAAGACATGAGGTTGATATGTATGATGTATATACATGAAGATATGAGGTTGATATGTATGATGTATATACATGAAGACATGAGGTTGATATGTATGATGTATATACATGAAGATATGAGGTTGATATGTATGATGTATATACATGAAGACATGAGGTTGATATGCATGATGTATATACATGAAGATATGAGGTTGATATGCATGATGTATATACATGAAGATATGAGGTAGATAGGCATGATGAATATGCATAAAGACATGAGGTTGATATGCATGATGTATATACATGAAGATGTGAGGTTGATGTGAATGATGTATATACATGAAGATATGAGGTTGATATGCATGATGTATATACATGAACATAAGGAGGTAGATAGGCATGATGTATACACATGAAGATATGAGGTTGATATGCATTATGTATATAAATGAAGATAAGAGGTTGGTATACATAATGTATATACATGAAGATATGAGGTTGATATGCATTATGTATATACATGAAGATAAGAGGTTGGTATACATAATGTATATACATGAAGATATGAGGTTGATATGCATTATGTATATACATGAAGATAAGAGGTTGGTATACATAACGTATATACATGAAAATGGGGTAGATATGCATTATGTATAGAAATGAAGATAGGGGGTGGTATGCAATATGTATAGACATGAAGATATAGGGTTGACATACATTATGTATAGACATGAAGATTGGGGGTTGATATACATTATGTATAGACATGAAGATAGGGGGTTGATATACATTATGTATAGACATGAAGATAGGGGGTTCATATACATTATGTATAGACATGAAGATAGGGGTTTGATATACATTATGTATAGACATGAAGATAAGGGGTAGATATACATAATGTATATTCATGGAGATATCGGGTTGAGATATATTACATATGTGCATGAAGATAGGGGTTGATATACATTATGTATATACATGGAGATATCGGGTTGATATATATCATATATGTGCATGAAGATGGGGTTGATATACATTATGTGTTTGTGATGCGTGCCACCAGTGGAGCAGGATACGCTTACCTTTTCGCGAACACTGGTTTCCGCACTATTTCATAGAGATTAAAAAACACAGGCTCATGATATAGTCGTAATCGTACAATTGAATCTTCTTTCAGCACATATTTATTTTGAATATGGAAAGGGTTTTGTGGCTTTTATATAAAAAATACAAAAAAGCGCCATAATGATTTTTTTAGTGTATAATTACGATTAGCATTTAAGTTTAACAACGTGTCTGTTCGGTCGATCTTTAAAAGACCCTCTCACACTGAACGTCTCACTTTAACATGGTACGGTGAGAATACTCTGGCTTCCCTGCTCCCCCTACCGACCAATCTCTAATTACCGCCCTATATATTTTCAATCAGCAAGACTGCCCTTCACATAATGGCTTATGGTACGCCATCTCCGTTGCCACCAGGCCCAGCCGATCAGCGATCAGTTGTAAATTCATCATCCGACGGAATGCACTTTTTCAGATCGATATTAAGCCGACGGAGGGACAAACATCCCTCTCGTATTCTCAGCTAAGTTGCGTGTCAATTTGCAGATGAATTACAGGCCTGGCCATGCTCTAGTACCTCGGTGGATGTCCGACCTTCTGAAACGCAATGACCCTACCAGACTGTCACCAACGAACCCACACGTGACTGTCTCTATTGGACCCAAGCGTGCAGTGAATATTGTATGTGTGGTATAGGGTGTTCCGTGTAACCTTAGCGCTTTGTAGGCGTACAGGTGGTTGAGTCACTTGAGTTGGGACAATGGGGGCTTTCAGGCGGCGGATAGAACCGCCTTTAACATAGAGAGCGTCTCCTCATGAAAACAAATTTTGAATGGCCATAACTGAATTGTAGTTACGTTTCATGGGCGGTTAGGTTTTTTGAATTCGTGATTTCACGCTATCAATTTTTATTGTCCTGTCCATTAATGGCTTACACGGAATATTTGTTTACGAAGTCGTGTTTATGGGATACTACTATTGTGTACCCGTAATGTCGATACTGTGTCCAACGGGTGTTCTTATATTACGAAACACAATCTGCTCATGTGTAAAATTTATCCTGAAAACCCCCAGACACAAATGAGCCCGAAAACGTCGACTTTCACAGTCTGAATATCGTGCCGTGTCAATATTCAAAGTAATAAATCATTCAGGGCTATTGAAAGGATTTCAGGTGAGGAACAGATTCTTTTGTCAATTGATATGTACAGGTATTGCACAACACTAATTCACATTCACACATATTTAATGACAAGGTGATTTCGGCCATAGATGTAAAAATGTTCCTTGTAATGTCCGTTTTTCGGATTTCTATGGCCGGGGATATGTTTCTGCCTGTTTATTTCCCTAACCTTAAAAACTCTCAAGGCTAGAAAGAAATATTAGCACAATAACACGACATGCATATGTTTTTCAAGGTCGCAAAAATGGGTCACTTCTGATACTGTGCAAAGAAGCAGTGGAATCAAATGAAAAGAAATTCATTGTCATGGGGTAGTTACATGCAAGGTAAT
The DNA here is from genome assembly GCF_022045235.1 of Haliotis cracherodii. Classification (NCBI taxonomy): domain Eukaryota; kingdom Metazoa; phylum Mollusca; class Gastropoda; order Lepetellida; family Haliotidae; genus Haliotis; species Haliotis cracherodii. The sequence goes on from NW_027266275.1 coordinate 16,136,100, forward strand.
AGGACAATCGATTTCAGTTTTGATATTGCAATTGAAGTATGTCACTATGTAAACAAACAAAAATGTGTTTCGTCAGAAACATTAATACGAGTGGCTGGTCAAAATGTTCTAAGCCTTACAAACAAAACCAAGAATCGTGAAAGCGGTTTTAATTATATTTTTCAACATAATCTCCCTGCTTTTCAATACACTTCTCATATCAATAGTGAAGGTTTTCAGTTCCAATCAGAAAAAGTTTTCTGAAGCCACCCTGATAAACCCATTCAGGCCAGCTTTGATGTCATCGTTGTCGTTATAGCGCTTTCCACGAAGGTGTTCTTTCAGTTTAGGAAACAGGTGGAAATTATCTTGTGCCAGATCTGGCGAGTATGGAGGGTGAGGAAGCCCCATTGTCGCACAGTAACCTTTACAATTCGAGAACATGTGTGAAAAGAGGCATTGTCATGAAGTAGCAGAACTACAGCACTCAGCATTCCTCACCACTTTTCTTTAATAGAATCGCTCAGGCGATGAAGCAAGTCAGCATGATAAGCACCGGAAATCGTCTTTTGACTTTCTAAGTAATCAAGAAGGATCACATCCTTTGCATCCCAGAATACAGTGGCCAGTCTTGAATTTCTTGGGTGCCGGAAAAGTGGAGTGGTGCCATTCCATGGATTGTCGTTTTGACTCGGGATCATAGTGGTAGACACATGTTTCATCACCCGTTACTAAACTCTTTTTGAATTTGACGAAACCCTTCTCAATTAGCTCTACATCTTCTCTGGTAATGTCAATTCTTTTTTCCTTAAGATCAGAAATTTAGAACCTTTGGCACCAACGAGCAGATATCTCATTCATCTGTAAATGTTCATGAATAATAATTTCAATGTATCCATGGCTTAGACCTGTGTCTTCCTCAAGTTCAGCAATGGTAATACGTCTATCTGACAGTAGAAGTATTTTTCTATCTCCTTGATTGAATCTTCATTGATGGAAGTGGAGGGACGTCCAAACCTAGGGTCATCATCAAGGTTTGTTCTTCCAGCCTTAAACATAACTGCCCAACGTTTAACAATGGTATAGCTATGGTACCTATCCCAGTACACTTGTAACATGCGATCATGAATTTCTTGCTGATAACCTTTCTCTAAAGTATAAAAACCTGCTCGGTATTTGTTCTTTTCCATTTCTGTGTTCATTTGGACCCCTATCACGTTCAACTGGCTGTCACTAATATACAAACGGCCCCAACAGACCAAATACACTTGCAGTGAACTACTCAAACAATGTACTTCATTGACTAGTTAACTTTATTATGACCCATAGTTGAAAGTTAGTCAAGCTTAGAGCTTTTTGACCAGCCCACGAACAGGACACGACTATTTGATCTGTCATTTCTTGTACCTATTGCAACACACAACCTTCCAATTATGGTTCTCTCTAGCTTGTCATGAGTGGTATATAATAAAGTAATCCGTGTTGAACATTTTGTATATTATGTAAATATATTTTATTTTTAAATATAAAATTAAGGAAACGACCTGGGCAATGTGACATTTGAGTTGATATTTTTCGCGTTACTTTAACATAAAGACAACTGAGATTTTATTAACAATAAATAGTTACGATTTGTATGGCCTCGATAAAGGATACAAAAGGATGAAGTCATTTGGAAAATGTTGCTGGTCTCGCGTTTATGTTGTGTCACAAAGATGACATTTACGCTTTTCATGTTCTTTTCATAAAATATTAAATGCATAATATTTTAGGCTGTCTGATAGCGCTATCGATAAGTACAACTCGTGATTTCTGTCACGTCATCATGAGTATATACCTACCCAGGTCTGTGACCTATGTTCTATATTTCTCCTTTTGGCCATTGCCATGATCTTCTCTTCAGTGCGTGTTTTGTAAGCGGATGAAAAAAGAGAAAGCATTTCTCACCTTAAAGATGGTAAATCATCTAGATGTGACAAAACTATTTTTGTTTCTGAATATTCTACAGATATCCTTGTACCATATCTGGAGTTAATTTTTGATATAATGCTGGAAACATCATATTTTCCTGAAGACTGAGCACTTCGTGAATTATACAAATAACTAGAGACATTGTGTTATCAAGCATCTTTACAAAGTGTTCATATATGTCATTAACAATAGGATAGCTTTTGAAAAGATTAGTGAGTCCCAATTTGGTTTCAGACAAGGATACTCAACAATTGATAATGTATTTGTTACAAGCAATAAGTACCGAGCAAAGAAGGGTGGTAGGTGTTACGCACTTTTTGTAGAATTCCCTGAAGCCTTTGATTTTGTTAGCAGAAATAAATTATGGTTAAGTTTTATAGCACACGTTCTCAGCAGTAAAATTGAAAAAGTTAATGTGTTCTAGGTATCTGAATGTAAAGGTTTGTGTGCGAAATAACGGTATTCTGTCTGACTCCTTTGAAAGCAATATTTGCGTTAAGCAAGGGTGCATTTTAAGTCTCCTACTTTATCAATAAATTAGATCAAGAAATTCAGCAAATCTGTTAAAAAAAGGCATCCAACTTCACCCGGAAACTATAAAGTTATATTTTTTGTTTGCCGATCATATAGTAATGATCCCAAACACAATACCTGGATTTAAAAAATTAATCAGCTGGAATGTAATTACAAAGAATGGAATTTTTTCTGTCAACTAGAATAGTTAAACACTAGCTAGAAGAGTGAATGGTTTTATCAAGGGAATTCATTAAGTGGATCATTCTATGAGTACACAGTTGTATATTTTACAAGGAATAATTCTAAATGGTGTAGAAAAAATACATTTATTTGCATGCAAAAGATTACTTGGTGTGAAACCTAGTATAGTATGTCTCATTTAATGCACTAATGAAGGATGAGGTCGATAACCATAAACTATGTTTGAAAAGGTAAAGACAATAAAATACTGGATTAAATTACAGTAAACTACGTTTGTAACGAACTCGCTTATAACGAACTGACGGATATAACGAACTTTTTGGTCCCGACTATTTTCTGTAGTTATGCTGTATATATGCTTATAACGAACTACGGTTATAACGAACCAAAATTAGTGGTCCCTTTGAGTTCGTTATAACCGAAGTTTACAGTAGTTAAAATGCCTGTAACCAGAAATCCAAAGAAATGTTTTAAAATGCTATTACTCCATGATCAACATAGACTAACTCGGCATCTTCTGTAAAGCATCAGCTATATTCCTGTGGTTACGGCAATATATGGACAGAACAGGGCACGGCATACCCGAACATTTCATAGATGCTTTTACTCAGACCTTAAAAGATATGTAAATTCAAAACTGGCATTTTTTTATCAGTGACAAATAAATATCAATTCATTTCCAATTTAAAACAGTTTCTGTGGAGATCAATACTTATTTAATGTAACACTAAAAACATTTCGAATTGCACTTGCAAGATTCAGATGTAGTTTACACGAACACGTTATCGAGACGGAAAGATATATGGGGATCTTAAGAGAACACAAAATTTGTCAGTTTTGTGATTTAAACACTGTAAAAAGTGCATACAGTTTCTTACTAATATGTCCGTTTAATGGTGAACTCAGAAAATAGTTCATTGATAAATATCATATCCGTTATCCTAGTTTGCAGAAATTTGTTACGTTAATGTCAAGTAACAATGTTGCAACGAAAAAACTGCCAATGTACATATTGCATGCTAGGAAGCTTAGAAGTTCCACATGTGTTACGTTATAACATGGACTGTTAGTGGAGCCGTTCCATGACAGATAAGGGGTCAATTGTGCACTTTGTATTAAAATAATGAAACTTGCCACAGTTGTGGGTAATAACATTCCAAATATTTTCAGATATGGGGCAACCCCCAAAATTCAATAGGACCGCCGTGGAGGAATGAAATTCGAGTGTATCTCCTTTCAGCATGACCCACAAAATCATCGATTACCGCCACCCTTTAAATATGTTTGTTAATTAAAACCACACTCAGTTATATTCCAGTGAAAATAATTGACAATGAACTGAGTCACAGAGCCTGACCACCGAATCCACTGTGTCACTTACAAGCATAGGCTGCTAAGAATCCCCATATGGTCGTATGATGTATGTGAATACAAAGTTTGATCAAGATACGTTGAAAGGATCATTAGACATACTCCGTAAACGAACCCGACACTAACCTGAACCAATTTGTTGCCATGGCAACGCAAAAAACTAACGTTCCTGAATAACAAAAGACACCAGTTGTATGTGTATACAAGGTGTCATGAAGAAATATTGACCGCTCAACACTCGCTTCCGAATCCATACCTTGGAACCCCTAACAAAGATGGCACATCTGGATATGTTGTACAATTGTGACAACTAACAAGATAATCCAATTTCTCTGCGCAAGACACTCATGTGAAATCGGCACCCGTGACCAGGTGTCCCTTTCAACATATTGACACCAGCACATCTTCCCGTTGTAAGCAGATCATCAGCGCTGGTTCTATCGGGACAACAACGGTGATTTAATTAGCTAACTGTTTTGCCACTTGTCCATGGAAAACTACCAATAATGCATATGCTTCTCTACCACGTATGGGCCCGATGAGGAGGGGAGGAGAGCCTTGTGCCTTAAATGACGTGGCCACGCTCTGGAATCATGGTGCTGGTCACCCAGGAACAGTATACAGAGATAGCACGACATACAGTTCCTCAGGGCCGGACAATTTCATTAACACGTTCATTCATTAGTGTGCAGTCTACTGGCGTAGTTACCTACAGAAAGTTAATAAGGTAAAATGACTTGGAATTAAATGTGATATGCATTAACTTGATTAGAAATTTCGTGATTTTTCATATACTTCGGATAACCTCACTGTGTCCTGCAATCATAATAATGATCATTTTACTTCAGCGTCTAAATTATATGACTGTTAAGACGTACTGTGTGCCTCGCATTCAATCGTTCTGGAAATAACATTACATGTGAGAATACCTTTAGAGGAAACAATCCCGCCTACAGTTATCAACTGTAAAGATATAGTAAACTCAAAGTAGATCCGTCTCGATCTCTGTAGTGATTTCTGTAGACTTTGTCTATTGGGATGCCCATCGCAGTTTCGGGGTATATAAGATCCTAAATACCCCATGCTTGTCGCAAGAGAGATCAAACTGAGGATTAGTTGGTCATACTGTTTGTTTGTTTGTTGTTTTACGCCGTACCTATCAATATAACGACTATATGACGGCGGTCTGTAAATAATCCAGTCTGGACAAGACAATCCAGTGATTGACATCATGAGCATCGATCTACGCATTTGGGATACGATGACATGCATCAACCAAGTCAGTGAGTCTGACCATCCGATTCCGTTAGTAACATCTTACGACAAGCATGGGTTGCTGAAGATGAATTCTGACGCGGGTCTTCTCGGGGAACGTCCATGTGTTCTTAGTGACGTTGGTATTCCTGAAAGTGTTGTTTATGACAGTCTGTAACGCGACAAACTTGTTGTCCTGGAACACAGTCTGCTACATGTGCAACCCTGACGCCAAATATTCGCTTTTTCTATAGTCTGAATTCTGGCTGTAGCTCAATGCTTAAGACGCATCCCATTCTCAAAGATACGAATCAGTTTCCTATCTGCTGAATGTAGCTTTGGTAAAGGTGATGCCATTCCCGAGTGTTTCCGCACGTAGTCTCATCAACATCACCTACACGTGCTAGTATGGAGGGAGCCAACCTCCTCCCTCCCCTGAACCCCGAATACCATCCAATTTGTCATTCTGAATCTTATTTGCTCACCGCTGAATCCCGAATACTAAATAACACAAATCTCAAAAGCACACGTCAGAATTCACTCTACAAAGGCAGAAAAAAAACCGTCGACCATAGAACAAAACCTATAGAACACGTTCCTAGGTCATCAAAGCGATTTGGAGTTAAAAAACTGAAAAAATATCGAAACAATAAAATATATATAGGATATTTTATATACACCAAGGTATTGCTTTAGAGGTTTAATCTGCGTGAAACGATTAGGTTTGTGTTCCTCGTACCACACTGCAGAATCCTGAATTCCCTCCAACAAGACGCTAGAATCACACGTACAAACATGAGGTTTGCAGCCTCACGATGTGGTGATCCTTGCGCCACAAATACCCCTGTCAAGATTAAATATATCATAAAACACGCTGATATTCTTTCAATCTGAAGATTCCCCTATATTTCACGTTACTGATAACCGAAGGTTCTTGCTGCAAGTTGGATTTCAGTTATCTGATTAGGGTTTTAGCGGATGTGGCGTTCCTCGAGTTGAGCACGGGATTCAAATTAAAGTTATGTGAAAAGGCAGTGAAACAAAACACGCTACAATTATTGCTGCATGTGCTGTTTGGCGTCAACATGAACTCACACTGTGTGTAACGTCACATGATGAGCCTGTTATTTAACGTTGTGGCTTATTGAACGCCAACAGCGGAAATATATTTGAAGTACCACTGTATATGTGTCAAGGGCAATGCTATGGAAACAAAACAAGTGTCATCTTTGTGGTTATCTTGACACACTGGATGATTGTTCCACCTTGTGCACTGATGCACGTGCCCTTAGAGGACTGTCGGCTTTCTAATGTATTGCTGATCAATCTGCTGCAATAACACATGCAGGTTAAAAGGAAAAACGCTTTTAGAAGACATTCAATTCATTTGTCTAGCGCGCTCGGAGGAACCCAGGATGTACCCTTAAAGCTTATTGTATCGGAATATGAGAGTTGAGCAAGGAGAACGTGAAGGAGATTTTGCCAGGACAAGGCCACTTGAACCAGTTCAAGGCGATGTAAAATGTTGAAGTTCTCTTCAAGCAGCCCGGGCAGAGGTCCGCTTATTGCACGCGCACTGACAATATTCCTCTCCACTGTTGCTGGAGCATCTTTCCTGCCTGCCCCTCGCACACTGCACATACACAGTAAGCTCGACTCAATCTAGGCCAATCAGGAACCGTTATTGATCTGCGCCCATCTCCCAGTTGCCATCGTCTGGGAAATGATCGTAATACAATTACGCCGAAGTGACCTTGTTCTCTTGGTATTGAGTTGCAACAAGCGATTTTAGGTCGAGTTGAGTTTCACAAGATATGTACGATTGTTCCAACCTGTTTGCATACACACAGAGGCCTTTTTGCCTTCCAAGATGACAATGGGCAGCACTGGCACTGTCATGCGTGGCCTAGTTTCCGGTGTCACCAGGTGGCGCTCAGCTACCAGCTCTGACGACCGGCAGCTCCCCACACTTCCTCCTTCCGTGTGGGGCGATGATGCGGAGCCTGCAGTAACAAAGGCCTTCTCTAGAGCTGACAATGGACTTTACGAGTGCGGACACACAGGACTAAAGGCCGCCAGAGGCTGACATTCATCAGTTCGACACATCTCGAGAACTAATCTGCTTGGAAGAAGACAGCTAGGAACGGTCGGCTGCATGTTAGCTGGAGAAGGTGCGCGGTACTAGAACTCCGTACGCAGAGACAATGGCTATGGCAGAATCGACAGCCCAGATGCAAATGTCAAAGCTGGAGATATATTTATACAGTATACAAATCTGCGTTAGGCCTTATCTGGTTCTTTCGAATAGACAGACAGGTGTAATATTTTGCTAGGACATGTTGTAGGTTGTTGAATACAGCAGAGTGTTATTTTGTGGGCTCAACTCTCCAATGGTGGTATTCGGCTATAATAGATGCACATTTGAATATATATAACATTGCGTAACTGTATCATGTTGTTAAACCGATAAAGTGATACCTTAGTTCTCATATAGAGTGACTGATATATGTGCAGTCAGAATAGATTGAGGTGAGTTAGGCAAAGTGAAACATCTCTTGATAATACCTCGGGGCGGTCGGGTAGCCCAGTGGTTAAAGCGTTCGCTCGTCACGCCGAAGACATGGGTTCGATTCCCGACATGGGTACAATGTGTGAAGCCCATTTCTGGTGTCCCCCGCCGTGATATTGCTGGAATATTGCTAAAAGCGGCGTAAAACCATATTCACTCACTCACTCACTTGATAATACCTCAGTCATACAGGGACGAGCAGAACTCTACATAGACGTCGGTGCGAGATAAACATTTTTCATATAGAGAGCGTAGATGTCCATTGATGTGTATACACTAGACGCAAATATAAGTTAGTGAGTGAGTGGTTTTACACCGCTTTTAGCAATATTCCAGCAATATCACGGCGCGGGACACCAGAAATGGCCTCACACATCGTAACCCTGCCCTAAATCGAACCCGGACTGTCGGTGTGACGAGCGAACACTTTAACCACTGGGCTACCCGACCTTCCCGACTCAAATCTAAGGTTCATTCGAGAATAAGATCAGCAAAAACGCGAAGGGAACAAACAGAATCAAACTATGCTACCCAAAAGGAGTAAAAGAACACCCGTTTCTTCCTTTATATTAGTATAGTTAATCTGTCACGCCATGGTGTTCTTTAACTACTTTTGAGTGGTATATTTGATCGCTATAGGACCGTTTGTGTTGCCGTCGTCGAGGTTGCAGCTTGTAAATACTCACTTCCTGGGACAAGAAGCTTGTTTACACGTACCCTACTGAATAAACCATTTAAATTAATAATTAAAACACGCCCTACCGCGTCTCAACAACCGCACAAAGCAGAGTGGTTCGACGCCTTTTATCTCCGACTGTCCAGAAGTAATAAGTAAATATTGCGAACCAGAGTTACGTAAGCAACGTTTTTCTATCTGTTTTCTTTGCACTCGTCATAAACACAAATGCATATACAACCCCCACACAAATGGTAAAATATGATATTAAAAACTTTATATTGACTGCGAATATACGCTATTGATTTGATTTCTAAAAACAATAAAATGCATTCCGCAAAACGAGTTTATGATGCATAATACAAGCACAGCCCCCAATGATCATGTGATCCCCATTTGAGTAGCCCATTACGACTGATACTGGGTACAGGGTACATGGAGATGAATTTGTGTAAGAATCATCATGAATGTGGCATCATAGCCTTCAAGTCCAGATCTAGACGTTGTGATGTGTGCCGTGTGTGAAACCCAGATCCTGTCTGTGTTGTGATGTGTGTCGTGTGTGGAGTCCAGACAGTGTCTGTGTTGTGATGTACGCCGTGTGTGAAACCCAGACAGTGTCTGTGTGTTGTGATGTTTGTCGTGTGTGGAACCCAGACAGTGTCTATGTGTTGTAGTGTCTGTCATGTGTGGAACCCAGACAGTGACTGTGTGTTGTGTGCCGTGTGTGGAACCCAGACAGTGACTGTGTGTTGTGATGTACGCCGTGTGTGGAACCCAGACAGTGACTGTGTGTTGTGATGTCTGTCGTGTGTGGAACTCAGACAGTGACTGTGTGTTGTGGTGTCTGTCGTGTGTGGAACCCAGACAGTGACTGTGTGTTGTGATGTGTGTCGTGTGTGGAACCCAGACAGTGTCTGTGTGTTGTGATGTGTGTCGTGTGTAGAACCCAGACAGTGTCTTTGTGTTGTGATGTGTGTCGTGTGTGGAACACTGACAGTGGCTGTGTGTTGTGTGTGGAACACTGACAGTGTCTATGTGTTGTGATGTGTGTCGTGTGTGGAACACTGACAGTGGCTGTGTGTCGTGTGTGGAACACTGACAGTGTCTATGTGTTGTGATGTGTGTCGTGTGTGGAACCCAGACAGTGACTGTGTGTTGTGATGTGTGTCGTGTGTGGAACCCAGACAGTGTCTGTGTGTTGTGATGTGTGTCGTGTGTGGAACCCAGACAGTGTCTCTGTGTTGTGATGTGTGTCGTGTGTGGAACTCAAACAGTGTCTGTGTGTTGTGATGTGTGTCGTTTGTGGAACCCAGACAGTGTCTGTGTGTTGTGATGTGTGTCGTGTGTGGAACCCAGACAATGACTGTGTGTTGTGATGTGTGTCGTGTGTGGAACCCAGACAATGACTGTGTGTTGTGATGTGTGTCGTGTGTGGAACCCAGACAGTGACTGTGTGTTGTGGTGTCTGTCGTGTGTGGAACTCAGACAGTGACTGTGTGTTGTGATGTGTGTCGTGTGTGGAACCCAGACAGTGTCTGTGTGTTGTGATGTGTGTCGTGTGTGGAACCCAGACAGTGTCTCTGTGTTGTGATGTACGCCGTGTGTGGAACCCAGACAGTGACTATGTGTTGTGATGTGTGTCGTGTGTGGAACCCAGACAGTGACTGTGTGTTGTGATGTGTGTCGTGTGTGGAACCCAGACAGTGACTGTGTGTTGTGATGTCTGTCGTGTGTGGAACCCAGACAGTGACTGTGTGTTGTAGTGTCTGTCGTGTGTGGAACTCAGACAGTGACTGTGTGTTGTGATGTGTGTCGTGTGTGGAACCCAGACAGTGTCTCTGTGTTGTGATGTACGCCGTGTGTGGAACCCAGACAGTGACTGTGTGTTGTGATGTCTGTCGTGTGTGGAACACTGACAGTGACTGTGTGTTGTGATGTGTGTCGTGTGTGGAACCCAGACAGTGACTGTGTGTTGTGATGTGTGTCGTGTGTGGAACCCAGACAGTGACTGTGTGTTGTGTGTTGTGTGTGGAACCCAGAGAGTGACTCTGTGTTGTAATATGGGTTGTGTTTGAACCCACACAGTGTCTGTGTGTTGTGATGTATGTCGTGTGTGAAACCTAGACAGTGTCTCTGTGACATCGAGGTTGAACTTAACTGCCAGATTGTTATACAGAAGATGATTGAAGTAAGCAGTAATAGAAAAATGGTTTATAATTCTCTGAATCCAACTTGCGGGGTCTGCCAGTTGCCCTGAAAGTAGGGCCCTTTAACATGACTGGCTTTAGGGTCCTGGGGCCCTGCGATCGATTGATGAACGAGGCCCCCATCGTTCGTATTATCACGCCACCCAGACATCAACAGATATTACTTCTCTTATTCCGTGCTGTATTTCGTACTCAGTTAGACCTAGCCCATAGAATCAACATAACATCTACTATAACAAGAAAGGACTGTTGGCCGTCACGTAAGTGCACTTCGCGGATACTATTTCCAAGGTCGTTAGTCTCAGTAGAATCCTTCTAGTTATTTCGACGAGTCATACAGAAAATATGGTGATGGCTAAAGTTCGCATCTAGCTACAGGCGTTTTCCGCTGACGAAGGGACTGGATTCTGAAGGGCTGTAGTCGACTTGACACGTCATCAGGATACTTAATTGTCTTGTTCTGTGAAACAGATATAAATAATGCGAAAGCAAATTTAAAAGACTGATCCGATCCAACGTTTTACTTTGCAACGCAGTTGAAATTGTTTCATAATTTTATTGTTTTTGAAAGTCGATATTTCCTTATCACAAAATCGTAAACTGCGCGTGAGGATAAAGGTCAAAGGTTGTTGATACAACCTAAGGCTAAAACCTAATGTCATACAACGTCGGCAAATGTGCTGCTGCCGACTAGCTGCGTTAAACAAGCCACTGTAGATAATGTTAACTGGTGACTCCATGGAACAGATAACCCTGTAGCTTCTCGCCGTGGACTGTAGTGTACACACTCACTCAATACATCAACACATCATCACATCAGTACAACTGTCATCGAGGCTGTTTGTAGGGTCGCACTCTGATGATGAATCCTCTTGCTGTTATTGAAGCGAAACATTCTGTTCCGTCGGCCTTTTATTTTACCGATAAATACGTCGATTACTGAATCCTAACGCTATTGATTTTGTAATGAACTTAATGATTTATTCTATCATCAAATATTGGTGCAGAGCGAGCGTACATCTCCCCGTGGTGTTCCAAGCCACCTCGTGGCTCATTCACATAATTCATTTGTTAATCAGCGCATTGTGGAGCCGAATTGCAAAACGTCGTTGGCAAGGTTTTTAACGAAACTGTACCTCGGGCAAAATGCACTTACCCAGGTAATTTAAGGTCGATGCCTTTCTAAAGAGGCCCTTTGGGTTTGTAGAAGACGTCGAATACATGTTTTAAGTCAGTGTGAATTTTGGAACTGCTGCGTTTACAGTGCATATGTCCTCGGCATCCTTAGACGTCACACTCTATCCGTCTGCATCTTTCAACGGCGACCGTTGCTACCACGTGGCTGAACTGTTACATTGTGTCGTGCAGAAGCTAAGATTTTGGTTTTTGGTTAAAAGTTTATGAGGCTGCGACGATATCGTGGTGGTATTTCCCTTCTGTGTGGGGACGGAGGTTTAATGGGGATGGTGTGTGTGTGTGTGTGTGTGTGTGTGTGTGTGTGTGTGTGTGTGTGTGTGTGTGTGTGTGTGTGTGTGTGTGTGTGTGTGTGTGTGTGTGTGTGTGTGTGTGTGTGTGTGTGTGTGTGTGTGTGTGTGTGTGAAAGGGGGGGGGGGGGTGTAGGGTACTACAGTGCATCATGTTCTCATAGTCATATGTTCGAGGTTCAATTCTCTTTCACACATGTGTCATGTGAGTCAGTTCACCCAGACATTCCTGTTCTGTGACATTGACGTGTGTGTCATGTGGGCCAACACACACAGACATTCCTGTTCTGTAACATTGACGTGTGTGTCAGCTAGGTCTATACACCCAGCCATTCTGGTCTGTAACATTGACGTGTGTGTCAGCTAGGTCTATACACCCAGACATTCTGGTCTGTAAAATTGACGTGTGTGTCATCTAGATCTATACTCAGACATTCTGGTCTGTTACGTTGACGTGTGTCATCTAGATCTATACACCCAGACATTCTGGTCTGTAACATAGACGTGTGTCAGCTAGATCTATACACCCAGACATTCTGGTCTGTAACATTGACGTGTGTCAGCTAGATCTATACACCCAGACATTCTGGTCTGTAACATTGACGTGTGTCAGCTAGATCTATACACCCAGACATTCTGGTCTGTTACATTGACGTGTGTGTCAGTTAGGTCTATACACCCAGACATTCTAGCTGTAACATTGACGTGTGTCAGCTAGGTCTATACACCCAGACATTCTGGTCTGTAACATTGACGTGTGTGTCAGCTAGATCTATACACCCAGACATTCTGGTCTGTTACATTGACGTGTGTCATCTAGATCTATACACCCAGACATTCTGGTCTCTAACATTGACGTGTGTCAGCTAGGTCTATACACCCAGACATTCTGGTCTGTAACATTGACGTGTGTGTCAGCTAGATCTATACACCCAGACATTCTGGTCTGTAAAATTGACGTGTGTCAGCTAGGTCTATACACCCAGACATTCTGGTCTGTAAAATTGGCGTGTGTGTCATCTAGGTCTATACACCCAGACATTCTGGTCTGTAAAAATGGCGTGTGTGTCATCTAGATCTATACACCCAGACATTCTAGCTGTAACATTGACGTGTGTCAGCTAGGTCTATACACCCAGACATTCTGGTCTGTAACATTGACGTGTGTGTCAGCTAGATCTATACACCCAGACATTCTGGTCTGTTACATTGACGTGTGTCATCTAGATCTATACACCCAGACATTCTGGTCTCTAACATTGACGTGTGTCAGCTAGGTCTATACACCCAGACATTCTGGTCTGTAACATTGACGTGTGTGTCAGCTAGATCTATACACCCAGACATTCTGGTCTGTAAAATTGACGTGTGTCAGCTAGGTCTATACACCCAGACATTCTGGTCTGTAAAATTGACGTGTGTAGTCATCTAGGTCTATACACCCAGACATTCTGGTCTGTAACATTGGCGTGTGTGTCATCTAGGTCTATACACCCAGACATTCTGGTCTGTAAAAATGGCGTGTGTGTCATCTAGATCTATACACCCAGACATTCTGGTCTGTAAAAATGGCGTGTGTGTCATCTAGGTCTATAACCCAGACATTCTGGTCTGTAACATTGGCGTGTGTGTCATCTAGGTCTATACACCCAGACATTCTGGTCTGTAAAAATGGCGTGTGTGTCATCTAGGTCTATAACCCAGACATTCTGGTCTGTAAAAATGGCGTGTGTGTCATCTAGATCTATACACCCAGACATTCTGGTCTGTAACATTGACGTGTGTGTCATCTAGGTCTATAACCCAGACATTCTGGTCTGTAACATTGACGTGTGTGTCATCTAGGTCTATAACCCAGACATTCTGGTCTGTAACATTGGCGTGTGTGTCATCTAGGTCTATACACCAAGGCATTCCTGTTCTGTGACGTTAGGGTCTGTGTTATAAAATTCAATATATAAACATTAACCGGAGTCTTGTATTTAACAATAACAGACTATCATTCTCCGTTTTAGTCCAGGCAATCAGTATTTTACATGCTAACTTAACATACTTTATACAGGCACATTCCCGGTCAATGAATCAAAATAGGAAACATTAAATGTAAAAACAAACCCAAAATCAGTGTTCAATATCCTAAACTATCTGGAGCACCGTGGTCTGCAGGTGACGTTATGTATACTTGGCCAGTATTTTCTGAGAACGACGTGTTCATGGGCGCTATCCTAAAATAACCATGCCTTCGTCATCCAGTCCTTTAGAAACCATACTTTCGTGATACAAACCGCCTTCCATAAACCAATCTTAGCTTTACGACTGCCGTAAGTCAATATGACTATATTGGACATCACGACAGTTCAACAACCGTCGTTTGTAGCGACGAACGAACAGCGTATGTATGTTACAAGGCATTTCTTTGGAACATTCGGACTAAACGCCGCAACAAAAGTATTGCTTGTGCGGCTTTTTATTGAAATAGATTTTAAATACATCATGATTTCTTTCGAATAATAAAATCGAGGTGTAGATATTTTCTAAACAAATAATGAAATATCAATAATTATACTTTTTAATTAGTTTTTTGCTTTCATGTATCATTTGGCACGAGGGTCGAACATGTGACCTTGTGATCTGAGATGCCGCAATTACTTTGTTGCGTAAAATCTCAAGTTATCATCGATTCCGATCTTTGGTCTGTTTTACCAAAGGTGAATCCCGTGAAGAATCCGGGGTAGAATAGGTCTTCAGCAACCCGTGCTTGCCGTAAAAGGTGACTATGCTTGTCGTAAGAGGCTCTTAACGGGATCGGGTGGTCAGGCCCGCTGACTTGGTTGATGCATGTCATCATATCCCATTTGCGTGGATTGATGCTCATGTTATCAATCACTGGATTGTCTGCTCCAGACTCGATTATTTACAGACTGCCGTCATATAGCTGGAATATTGCTGAGTGCGGCGTTAAACAGCACACAAACAAATAAACTTGAATACTGTTCAAAGCGGCGTTAAACCCAACTCATTCATTCACTCACAATTCAAACTAAAATACCTCACTACTGCGCCACTACTTTAAGGCAATAAGTATCTCAGCACCTGATCATAACCTGCTCCATGTCCTAAATTACCAACGTAGAAAGTATAAACCAAAGAAGGCTCTTCCGTGTACTATGAAGTCACATGTTGTCAGTGACCTCCACAAAATTCAACTATTATTTCTACAACTGAGGACCAAAAGCATGATACGAAAACAAATAAGACCATCTTTTGTAGTCTTTTCTGTCTCTGTCCCTGAACCATATTAATCATTTTCTTTTCCGCCCTTCCCTTACTGTAATTCCATAGCCCTAGATTTGCCACAGATTCTGAATCTCACATCTCCCTGGGACTCCTTTTCAATATAAATGTAGTTGTTAGTTTGTACCTAATATGTCATACAGACCCTGCGTTAAGGCTATACCGACTGGGATCAGTCTCTAGATGCAGATGTTGCACAGGTTTGATGCGTTGGGGTGAAATAGGGTTTAACATCGCGTTCACGATTGTTGCACTTACATAGCGTGCTAGTCTGTCATACAGACCTTGAAACAAATGCAAGTCTATAAGTCTATAATATTTGGCAAGTCTAGATTACCGCAGCGTCTGAAAATGAAGAAAGTCTCTGGGCTTATATTTTATAACTATAATTTAACAACTGTTTTGTCTGTAAAATATTTCATTTCAGAGACGAGATGTTAGTTTAGTTTGTATCAATATCATACATTTTCAGAGACTAAGCTTTATTCTAGATAAACAGCTGCACCGATGTACCAGCGCTAAACACTGATGACAGAATTGCATGGCGTAAGGTCATTTGGGTAGTATTGCTCTCTTATAAATGAATTACGTAGGCCCGAGGTCACGGGTTCGATATGGATGAGAAATATTTTCTGTCATGTCGTGACGTCTCACTTCTCTCTTTCCCAGGCAAGCAAAATGCGCGCCTCGCGCGTACACTACATACCCGTGTACATATCGCACGTGACGTTGTCAATATACGCTCGCCCGTGTGTCAGCATAGGTGCCTTGCCTGACCGGCGATACTGCCATGCGGTTGGCTGTACGTAGCTAGGTAGCGATTCCACGGCCACGGATCATTAGCTGTACTTCAGATCATTGTACTTGATAAACCCTGACTTCCCACTCGGGGACAGTAATTTAATTTTATTCGTCCGGCCCGAAGCCCGGATCGTAAAACTAGTGCATGTGATTGCATCGAAGGTTTGGCTTGGTTTGTCGATTTTATCATGTATTTTAGTATCTAACTCTAGCAATGTAGTCTCTCAGTTGGTAAGGATGATAAGATAATGCTCGTCATTCTGAACTTTATTCACAGTATAAATTCATGATTAATGTTTACTCTTTTCGCGAACAGCTGGTGACATCAATGATTTTACAGTAACCCTATCAAATGATATTCACCGCTATTTCACGCCCAAAGGGCTTTCGGTGAATAAGCGAGACTTGTTATTCTCTGACATTGACGTTTAAAACTGCTGTACGTTTTGTATGATCCTGTGAATAACCTCATAGTTGTGTTTTTGTTGTTGGAATGTCACTATTATTAAATTTATTTATTTTTTTAGATTTTAAATTTTGAATAATTGATTTATACATTTCCCTTGAGAAAAGTAATTTTAAATACCTTACAAAGAACATAATTTTGTCACGTAGAAGTGTTTTCGCAGCTTTTAGCAATATTCCAACAATATCACGACGGGGGACACCAGAAATTGGCTTCACACATTATTCCCATGTGGGGAATCGAACCCGGGTCTCCGGCGTGACGAGTAAACGCTTAACCACTGGACTACCCCACCGCCCATTGTCTCGCATGAGGTCAAACAGGTTTGCTACAGTGTTCGATTGTATTAATATATATAAATGGTCAAGTCATTTCTGTTTGGGTTATTTATCAAAATTACTCCAACTCTTTAATCTGACCTGCACGCAGTGTTGCCTTTGCTCCCACTATCGACCACAGGTTCTGTGATACTGGTGAGGACATACACAATCATTATTAACTTACTCTCTTACCACCCACAGATGTCGACATGGTGTCGGTAAACTGTGTCTGAGTGGGGTTTCCATGTTTAACTGCGGCATGGTACGTCAGTTTTGTTTGTTTGTTTGTTTGTTGTTTAACGCCGCACTCAGCAATATTCCAGCTATATGACGGCGGTCTGTAAATAATCGAGTCTGGACAAGACAATCCAGTGATTGACTTCACGAACATCGATCTACGCAATTGGGATGCGATGACATGCATCAACCAAGTCAGCGAGTTTGACCATAGAATCCCGTGGTTAGTTGCCCCTTACGACAAGCATAGTCGCCTTTTACGACAAGCATGGGTTTTTGAAGACCTATTCTAATATCGTCAAGGGACTGGAATGTCAGAGGGCTAGCACTATAAAACAGGCATTGGTTTAGGTTCGTACAAGCAAAAACACACACACTTGCGCGCTCGTGGACGGACGGACGGACGGACGTACGGACGCACGCACGCAAACGCACGTCGATCTATGAGTCCAGTAATCTTGAAAGCGACGCTAAACCCCATTTCACCTCACCTCACCTCACCTCACCTCACCCTTCTACTTCCGACACAGATCTCCCAAACACAGCCGTGCGTTCTCCAACAAATCCATTTTCCAGAATTAGCGATAGTTTTATCTTTTGCTATAGAATGGCAATGAATTTAAAACTATTCATGGAGTCGATCAATGGCAGCATTGGATTCCCGCCGGTCCTGACGATCCCACAATATAATTTGGACCCCCAACCCCCCGGCTTGTCACTTTAGGGTTAGGCTCTGTAGGTCATTCACCTGGAGGTCACTAGACGTGACGTCACGCCACCTCGGGATATGCGACCGCAGTGACCGATCCATGTTCCTGAATATGCAATCAATACTTGGGGAGATTGATGTTGTGCACTGTTGTGCGATTTTGATAAACAACCGTGAGTGAATGTTGTGTTTAACGCCGAAGGCAGTAATATTCCAGGTATATGACGTCGGCTCGTAAATAATCGTGTCTTGACCTTCAATAAACCAGTGATGGCCATCATGTGCACCACCCAACGTCGGCGGTATACGTTCACGTTTGTTTGTTGTTTAACGCCGCACTCAGCAATATTCCAGCTATATGACGGCGGTCTGTAAATAATCCAGTCTGGACCAGACAATCCAGTGGTTGACATCATGAGCATCGGTCCAAGCAATTGGGGTCAATGACATGCATCAACAAAGTCAGCGAGCCTGGCCACCCGATCCCGTTAGTGCCTCTTACGACAAGCATAGTCGCCTTTTTCCGACAAGCATGGGTTGCTGAAGATCTATTCTAACCCCGATCTTCACGGATCTGCCTCTTACCACAAGTATCGGTTGCTGGGGAGCATTCTAACCCAACCGCGGTCTTTCCTAAATAAGGAAATATATAACGGCAGGAACAAATAGTAGTTTGAAAGGGGTGTGAACAAAAACACGAGGGGCCACGAAAAATTGGTGAAGTATATGTACCCCTTACACATCCCGCCACTCCCACCGCGTTCCCTCTGGTGCACAGATGAATTTCTGGTTATTGAGTGAGTGAGTTGGGTTTAACGCCGCTTTTAACAGTATTCCAGTTATATCACGGCGTGTCAGCTTGATGTGGGAGCTTGACGTGGGAGGAAAGCCCGAAGTGATGCAGGTCTCAGACGTTGACCACTTCGGTGAAACCCACGAGCACGTGCATGGTGCTGATAAACCTAGAAACATAATCGGGGCGAACCGGGATTCGAACCCACAATCATAGGTTTCTGGCGTGCCCAAGGGAAGCAACTCTGCACAGCGAATCGTGGCGCCTTAGACGACTGGGCCACCCGTGCTCCCTCTGGTTATTGTAATGTATACAAGCTGTATACTACTGTATGTAACTATGCTGTATATAAAGATGAATACAAAGTAATATATATATTCTGAAATTAGATAATGTATCCTTCGATACCTTTTCATGAAGACCAAAGGTCGTGATTCACAATTTGCACGTGCATGCTCATGCACAATTAGGATGTTTCCTTGTTTTTGGGGAGCAGGTTACTCACACGCGTGTTTTTAAATGTGAACAGGTGCTCATAAAACAAGTTTGTCGAACAGTAAATAACGCTTACGCAATGCCACGGCTTGCTGAAAATCAACGTCGACGCGCCGTGAGTATGTTGCAGGAGACGTTATCTACAAGTGGGCAACACTCATGATTTTCCACGTGCCAGTCGTCTACGTGTGACGTCACGTCAACAAGACAGCCATATTCGGTTGGTGCATCTACGGTTGAGGGAGCACAACATCCGGCTCCGATGTCAAGCGATACGCCTAGTTTTGCTTCCACGTCACCGTGAGGCACGCCTTGCCCAAATACTCTTATCTCACCTAAATTGTTTTGTTTGTTTGTTTACATTCTATTTTATGTCGACTATGATGTAAAGTGAGAGCGTTGGGGGTTCCCGTGAAAGTTGTGTGCTTCTCTGTCAGTCACGATCAGTAATCTCGAACCAATTCAATTAAGCAAACAAACAAACCTTGTCTAGCTGCTTGATAGAGGTCAGTGTGCCCCAACCACTGTCGGCAAAATATACCCGTGGGTCTTCCTCTGTAGGGGCGGTCGGGTAGCCTAGTGGTTAAAGCGTTCGCTCGTCATGCCGAAGACCCGGGTTCGATTCCCGACATGGGTACAATGTGTGAAGCCCATTTCTGGTGTCCCCCGCCGTGATATTGCTGGAATATTGCTAAAAGCGGCGTAAAACCATATTCACTCACTCACTCTTCCTCTGTAGAGCAGTGTGGGGAAAGGAGCTGAGGGCAACCCTAATGTTAACCCCCTCCTTCCCGAGAAGCAATAAACAACTGTTGTACAAGGTACATACTCGTACTGAAAATTTTGTAGGTAAGTTAAAGCACATAATTATGTCACCACTAGATAACGCACTTCGTAAACAAACGAAATCGTGACACCTGCCATTCCTTGCTATCACACTGCTCGCGTTCACCCTCAAACGCCGGGCGACCATTCTTGAACCCTCACTGACCCAATAATGAACGATGTTGACTTTGGTTTACCAATGTTAGTCCATGTTAACTGTTTACTGACGTCATATTGTGGTTGATCAAAGTTGCCCAAACGTACTGAAAATCCGGATAGAGAATAGGTCTTCATGCAGCAACCCTTGCTTGCCGTAAAAGGCGACAGTGTTTGTCGTAAGAGGCGACTGATGGGATCGGGTGGTCATGTTCACTGACTTGTTTGATGCATGTTATCGTATCCCAATAGCGGGGATCGATTCTCATGATGTCAATCACTGGATTGTCTGGTCCACCTTCGATTATTTACAGACCGCTGTCATAAGGCTTGAATATTGCTGATTGCTGCGTTAAACAAATAAAACAACAAAACAAACTAAAGTGCGTCTCCTCTAGACAGACATGTGATAGTATGTCCTTGGTTGCATTTTGGTGTTCATTTCCGGTTCTGTCCTGGGTTGTCGTTGATTAAATCAGATTGAGTGAATTTAATCATCCCTTGGTGCTAGACATGCTAAGATAACTCTTATTGTAATAATCTAGCAGACATAGGTCCACTAAATTCATGCATTCTCGACCGGGACGCATGGGCGTATAGCACGATCAAACGGGTCAAGTGTCATTGACATTGCATTGTCAATAAAATTAAACTGCTTCACTTCTGCAGGCGTTGAAACAGTTTATTGGTTAATTTTTTAACCCGTTTAATTTCGTCCCTCATAAGACCAAGACACACGTGTACATTCACTTAGCCAATCCTGTCGTGCGAGGACAATATGCAATGCAAGTGTAATACAAACAGACCCTGCACTCGCTGAACGTCCTGCCCCTTATACAAACACGGGAACGTCTTCAAGTGTACAAAGCACCCGCCCATCGTGGCACATATCTCGTTACACACCATCCCTGCATTCCGATATCCACCCGTAACTCGTTTGCCGCTAAACACTTTATATATATAATTTGAAAGTTTCCCCGCGATTACGTCGGGGTGTTTCAGAGCTAAGCGTGGATTTGTGGGCGTCGCTGCAAAGGAATCCACCTGATTCATGCTCTCCGTACACTCTCAACAATATATCAAATCGAGCCCATGCAAGTCTAGATCTTCGTAGTTTCTGAAAATGGAGAAAGTCTCTGGGCTCCTTTAATATTTTATTAATATAATATAACAATTCGTATTTTGTAAAATATTTTCATTTCTGAGACTAGATGTTAGTGTGACACTACGGTAGTTTAGTGGTGAGCGCTGTCACTCATTACAGAGCAGAACCGGGATCGAATCCTATGTTTGAATACCTCGTCATTTTTGTTGTCTCTGTATTGGTATTGCTGTAAACAGCTTAAGTTGTGCAAGTGCCTGATCACTTACTCCGAATGTTGAGCACCCTTCGAGCATATGAGCCACAACGTTTCCCATAACGTTTAGTTGATACTCACGCAAGCATGCACACGACGACATGGATATATGTATACACCCCCACCTTTATCCTTCACACACATTCACAAACACACACATGCCCACCCACACACACACCGTCACATCATCGGCAACTCCCTAAACAAGCTCCACAACAGTGCGTGTGCCACTACCATCTCCTCACACCCACCTACTCGTCAGTGGCGGAAGAATGTTGCCTATCACTACAGCCCCACCCCCGGGCAAGCTGACTATGTGGTAACCACCCCGAGGCCGTGATTCCATCCAGCGCTAATGCCACCTATTGTCGATCGTGTGCCGCAAAATACAGCTCGACTTCCCTACCGGGTTGGGCCCATCAATTATTTGTCTTTGCGTCTGTATCACTCCGTTGGCTCTGCCAGGCCCGATGGTTCCGTGCAGCAGCCATGCATGGGCTTCATCCCTTGGTACATGTCTCCGATTGTTGAGGAGATTACACGGCAATCGCCGCGTGCATCGTTCCGTATCTCTGCCTGCTTGTCATATAATCTTCATTACGGAGGCATATTATGCGCTAAGCATGCTTGAAATGTGTTTTCATCCAAACCGGTTATTTCAGTCAGTGCTGATACTCTTCCAAATGCATGCACATGTGTATTTCTTGTTTCCGTTTTACTTACGACATGGGCAAGTATTCGGGTGTATATGTGTTTTCATACTAATGATTTATAATATACTGGTTCGATCTTTACGTTGGTTGGTTGGTTGGTTGGTTGGTTGTTTAACGCCGCACTCAGCAATATTCGAGCTATATGACGGTGGTCTGTAAATTAACGAGTCTGGACCAGACATTCCAGTGATTAATATCATGAGCATCGATCCACGCAATTGGGATTGATGACATGCATCAACCCAGTCAGCGAGCCTGACAACCCGATCCCGTTAGTCGCCTCTTACGATAAGCGTAGTCGCCTTTCACGGCAAGTATGGGTTGCTGAAGACCTATTCTACCCCGGAATCTTCACGGGTTCAATATATACGACATACATATATGTACGCGTAATCCGTCACTGTAGCTCACCTGCCAGTTGTCATCATTGTCACCTGGGTCCCGTTCCGCAAACCAATGTTAGCGCAAAGTTGATTGTAACTCCCATACTTTAACATTGACTTATGACAGACATAGTGCTGAGGTCACTTTGTGGGAAGGGACCCTGTACTTTAATATTCGGGTTTTAAAATAACGGGTAAATTAGGAAGGGTGAAATTAAAATGGGAAACAATAAATAATGATATATATAAAGTAATAAATGGTTATGTATTCACAATAGATGAAGACACGCCGAGGGGTGAGTGAGTGAGTTGGGTTGAAGGCTTTAACAGTATTCCAGTTATATCGCGGCGTGTCAGCTTAATGCTGGAGGAAAACCCGAAGTGATGCAGGTCTCAGACGTTGACCACTTCGGTGAAACCCACGAGGCCGGGTATGGTGCTGACAAACCTAGAAACATAATTGGGGCGAACTGGGATTCGAACCCACAATCATAGGTTTCAAGGGACGCAACTCTGCACAGCGAATCGTTGAGCCTTTTTTAGACGACTTGGCCACCCGTGCCCCCGACACGCCGAGGGTACAGAGGAGTAGACTAGGGTGTGGGTGTGGGTGCGGGTGCGGGTGCGGGTGCGGCGTGAAACATTCCTCAGCAACTGGTTCCTATGTGATTGTTGATGAAGAAAATGTCTTTATGTGTGTGATACAGCAATGTGCTTGTTGTAATAGTGAATGTATAAATTATGCATGAATAAGGTCTTGTTTCCATACCACTCTTTGCCTTTGTAGTCAACTGGATAAAATTCACTGCTAATGTTTGTTGTTTGTTGTTTAAACGCCTCACTCAGCAATATTCCAGCTATATGACGGCGGTCTGTAATTAATGGAGTCTGGACCAGACGCTCCAGTGATTGACATCATGAGCATCGATCCACGCAATGGGGATACGATAACATGGATCAACAAAGTCAGCTAACCTGACCACCCGCGATCCCGTTTGTCGCCTCTTACGATAAGCATAGTCGCCTTTTACGGCAAGCATGTGTTGCTGAAGACCTATTCTACCCCGGATCTTCACGGGTCCGCTGCAATGCTAAATACGCGTTTCTTTTGTTATGAAAATTAAATGATGAATTGACCACAGCTTCACCCACTCAAGGAAGCCTTACCCTGAGTGTAAATAAGTTGTCGGGCAAACGAAAGTAGACACTTGAAAATTGGATTTGACAAAAAGTTTAAAAGCCGAAACACTGCAAACGTAACGTCAAAAACACAACTGTGATACCTGATTCAAATACATCACCATCGAATAAATTTCCTGTTTGTTTCATTTTATCAAATATGGGTGTATGTTTTCTTTTGCCCGGCAGATTATATTGAATTCGATATACTGAACTAATCACCTTGCTTCCAACAATGTTCGTTAATCCGGAGTGTTGGGTTATTCTGGATTAATGAATACAGGCCAACAGGCCAAGTGTTATCGATTACAGGAAGAAATCGTTCAGTGAGACGAGAGGTCAGTGACATTACGCTCGTGGTTAAAAGTGCGATATAATATTTACTATCATAATGTCATTCTCCCTGTAAAACCATTGGTTTCACAAGCGACACGACAGCCAGTGCTCCATACACACGTGGCGATATTCATCACAATCACTGCCCGGCAATGGACTAGCTGTTCCAGTATCAGACACTCGGACGAAGCACTGCATTGCTGTACCTGTGTTGAATGAGGTTAACGATGCTTGTGTGGCTGGTATGTGATGGTAAAACTACGTGGGTTGAATTTCTGTTGAAAATATTCGTTTTTACTGTTTTTGCCTTTCAAACATTTCTGCCAACATTCCGAACTGTTCGCAATACCTACGGTGGAGTCCCAGCTGGGCCACAGTTACCGTATTCCTTCTTTCAGTCCGGGCTTATCAACTGCTCTATACAGTGAACCCTCCTTAATCCGGACGTTGCCAGTCTCAACGAAATCGTCCGTAATTACCTGGTTACTAACGCACATTGTGCGCGCTTCTTCTCCCAACACTTGTTACCAGTAATACCGCGTACACTGATTACCATGACATCACAAGCAAATGACATCACTAATGGCTCTGCTACTGAAGCTGTTAGCAGTACTTTTTACACTGAAGACACTGCTAATTGCTGTCTACAAACTGAAAACGTTGGAAGAATGATGTTGGATGAAAATAAAATCTCACCCTCGTGTCTTTTGATATCAAATATATCAACACTCGTTCAAAAAAGAGGCAAAAATCCTCGGCAAGCCTCGGAATTTTTCCACTTTTATCAACTCGTTTCGATATATTTGATATCAAAAGACACTCGGGTGAGATTCTCTATTTCCACACCGCTGCCTACATTAGATAGTAAATACATTCCTGACAACTAATTATTGTGAAATCACAATGCTATGAACTTCTACTGAATCTCAGCACAAACAATGTAATATAATTACATTGTTTTACAATAAATTACACTGCCATATAACAATAGATATTTCATAGACTCTAGATCGAAAACGGTTGTTGAAAACAAGATGGCGGCGCGGCCTGCACGAAACCACTCCCGGGATCACGACAGCCGCAGGTAAGCTAGAACATGTCCCATACAGTATTTGTTGTAAGATGTGTATATCTGGATGAGCACAATAACTGACATCGAGAATCAACGCGTATGACCACATCTCCCTAGAGACAGGATGTGGCCTTCCTACTTCCATCACTTCGGGCTTTCCTCCCACATTAAGCTGACACGCCGTGATATGACTGGAATACTGTTAAAAGCGGCGTTAAACCCAACTCACTCACTCACTCACTCCTACTTCCAGAGTGATTACAGTAAAACGACCAGTTACAGACACCCTCCTTCCCTCTCTCTCTCTCTCTCTCTCTCTCTAGCTCTCCACACACCACACACACCCACCTCACACACACCCACCCCTTTTGAAATACCGTCATATGTCTATCACGTGGTACGTGGGGCCATTTCTTCATTGCCATCAACTCCAAAACAAAACGTTATACTTAAATGATAATGTTCAACCTTAGACATCAGGAAACCCGTGTTACTATGCAAGAACATTAACAGAAGGTATCTCCCCTTGTCGCACGGTTACATATGTCTCCTCTGTAAGCTGTTTCAGCATCCACACTAAACAAAACAGTTATGCAGCGATGAGTCTGCGGACTGATGCTGTCAACATGGCGGATATTTGTTTGTAACAACTCAAGTATCTTTGTCTACCCATGCTGTGTTTCTGATTATCCTACCAACGCACGAGCACTTGAGCGGCTCTGTATCTTTACCGTTACTCGAAATATGTAGTCGTCGTCGTTCGCTTGGTGCTGCAGTCGATCCGCTGCTGTCCCTGTTGCCAGCGCGCTTACCTTACTTTTATCCTCTTGGCATACTGTCATATTTTCCCTCTTGCGTTTGATGTCTTGTATTGCGACTAGCGCTGCAAGGTCAAGGTGTACCACGTGTCTGTTGACTTCGCTCGTCACGGCCTTGACCTTCTCCGCTGACACATATGTTTCAAGTAATTGTTTACCTGTACATTATTCCACATAAAGTAAACAACAACAGGAAAGCGGTAAATCATCAACACTTCCACATAGTCTTCATGTACTAATTGATAACACACGAAACATGCCTGACGTATTGGATATCTGTAACTCACCAAAATCGGAACGGATAAGAAACACGATATCAAAGTACTTTCAAAATATGGACTTTTTATGTTAAAATAAAGAAAACACTTTCGTCTTGATCCCGACGGCCCGGAAACCCTCTTTCCGAACAACCTATGTCTGGAACGTCCACAAATTTGATAAGAAAACCTTCTTTAACAACAATTCGTTAATCCGATAACCTGCAGATGTTATTCTGAGTGAGGCCGTCCGGTTTAACGAAGTTTCTCTCGCTATATATAAATGTTGGCTTTTTTATTGGACAAATATTTCTTGGAATTTTGTCAACCTCACAATGTTCGACAGTCACACCAGCGCCCCCTGGCGGAGATGAGTCTGATACTGTATGGTTGTATTGAGGTGTACAGCATTGTAGAATCGATGTCACTGAGGGATGCCATGCTAGATAGAATTTCTGTGTGTGTGTGTGTGTGTGAGTGTGTGTGTGTGTGTGTGTGTGTGCCAGTAGACGATGAACAATGTCACTTCGACCCCGTTGTTTGGGGGGGGGGGGGGGATGATAAAATCACAAATTGATTTTGGTGTAACAATACCATCAAAGGCTCAATATTGATTAGAAACTATAGATTTGAGTTATCAACAAACAAAAGACACATTGTAAGCTGGGAGACGGATCGATGTAGTGGGAAAGACAATTTATTGTCGGTTAAGCGTCATGTCTCAATGTCATTGTAGTGCTCGACACTTGTGAATGTAATCAGGCCGTTTTTCAGCAAATTTAATCAAGCGACTCCGAAACGACAATCTCTCTATTTGCAACACGAAGGAAAACAAAGCAGCACCGTACAGGTGTCGAGAAGAAGCCGGAGCCAGCCACTGTGTGACGGCGGACATTGCTGCTGAGATCTAGAGGTAGCTGGTCAGGTGAATATGGGCGTATACAGGCGACGGCAGCATGTGAGACCTGAACAGCCTGCTTATCGACTGGTGTGCTGTTTGTTTGATATCAGACCCAGCAAGCGGAAGCGTATAGAGAATATGTTGACTACTCTTGTTGTTTCGAACGCTGTTACGTTGATGTTTGAAATCGACATTAAATACTATTGTACGGGAATATCAGAATGATCACGAGAACACGGGGTCTTTGGTATTGTATTAGATGAATACGATAGCAAAGTATACGATCAAGTAATTGAGAATTGCATACATACATGTACGTGGTATAGATCACATACGTTGATACTGAACACCGCCCAGACACGTACATGGAATTAGTCATTGAATATGTACACACATAAGGGTTCTTGTGTAAGACGCGGGCAAGGTATAAAGTCCCTGGTATAAGACCCAACCATGGTACAAGGGCCCTGGTCTAATAGAGAAGGGGGTATAAGGGCACTGGTATAAGACACAGTCAGGGAATAATGGCCCTGGTATAAGACAGGCATGATATAGGGGCCCTGGTATAAGACAGACGTGGAATAGGGGCCCTGGTATAAGACACAGACATGGTTCAAGTGCCCTGGAATAACAGAGACAGGTTATAAGGGCCCTAGTATACGACACAGAAAGGATAAAAGGGCCCTAATATACGACACAGACAGGGTTTAAGGGCCCTGGTATAACACAGGGTATAAGGCCCTTGTATAAGATACAGACAGGGTATAGGGATTCTGGTTTAAGACACAGACAGAGTATAAGGGTTCTGGTATTAGACACAGACAGATTATAAGAACCCTGGTATAAGACACAGACGGGGTATAAGGGCTCTGGTATAAGACACAGAGTATAAGGGTTCTGGTATATGACACAGTATAATGGTTCTGGTATAAGACACAGACAGGGTATAAGGGCTCTGGTGTCAGGCGCAGACAGAGTATAAGGGCTCTGGTATAAGATACAGACAGGGTATAAGGGCTCTGGCGGCAGGCGCAGACAGGGTATAAGGGCACTGGTATAAAACGCAGACAGGGTATAAGGGCTCTGGTATAAGACGCAGACAGGGTATAAGGGCTCTGGTATAAGACACAGACAAGGCAAAAGGGCTATGGCGGCAGGCGCAGACAGGGTATAAGGGCACTGGTATAAGACGCAGACAGGATATAAGGGCCTTGTATAACACAGACAGGGTATAAGGGCCCTGGCATAAGACACAGGCGGGGTATAAGAGCCCTGGTATAAGACACAGACAGGGTATCAGGGTTCTGGTATAAGACACAGACAGCGTATAAGGGCTCTGGTATAAGACACAGACAGGGTATAAGGGATCTGGTATAAGGGCTCTGGTATAAGACACCTTGGCAGATTTGATGACCTTTGCAGTTATAACCTCTGATATTTTCAGTCAGGATGAAGTGAAGAATATGAGAAACACAAACTATCAGATCCACGAAGGCCATCTGTCACTCGACACCGATCTACCAGTATATACGTGTGTATACCTGCAGGTTCCACGCTTCCTGTCTCGGGTGTAACAATGCATTAACCAGTCAAACTGTGATAAAGACAGACGATAGCCACCATTAGTAGATAAAAAGAAATTCTACCAAAGAGGAAAAAGATATATTATCCAAATCTTTATGGCAAAATACGAATATATTGGAACACTCCGGTATTTTATATACACTGGAAAGGGTATCTTATAAATGATTTGATAGACGAGGGTGGAAATATTCTAGATCTTTTAGACCTAAAACAGAGATACGATTGTAAAACACTTTTTCTGGAATATTCTAGTCTTATGCAAGCGATAAAACAATATGTCAAGCAATGGAATATATCCCTAGCATCAAGGTTTTATATGCCCCTCAATGCCATATTTCCTTGAGAACTTACATTCAAAGATGGGAACTAGATTTTGCCCTTAACATGACGAAAACAAATTGGCAAACGATTTATCGTAACCCCACAGATATATTCCCCCAAAACAAAAATAGTTCCCATACATCATACAGTATTATTCACAGAATTTTACCAACAAACGAGTTGCTGTACAAAATGGGATATAAAGAATTATTTCTTTGCAATTTTTGTAAACGAGAAAAACAAACCTTGATGCAGTCTTAGACTGTGATATTGTAAAACATCTGGAACATCTTTGCAATATGGATCAAAGACAAAACTGGAATTTTCAAAATTGACAATTTTATATATTCAAATAAAACATTTCCGACTCCCTACCAAATTTCCAACACACATGAAACAAGAAATAACCAACTCATATTACATCGACAGAAATATATCATATTCACAATGTAAATACACACAGTTCACAAAATTTGGGGCACTCTGTCACCATTTTCTCCAATGAGGTCTTGCCATCCTGACACTGGAATAGTTTTGTTTGTTTTTATCCATAGATATACTTTGTAATGTGAAGGTAGTTAAGATTGCATGTGAACTGTATTATGTAAACTTATTGTTTGTGTACTCCAAAAAGAAATAAAATAATAATTTAAAGAATGGTAAAGAGAAAGATCCATGAGATGAGACCATAAAACAACGCTTGTCTGTCTGTCTGTCTGTTTTATGGATACCCGATGGCTTGGACATCACACAACCCTATGAGTGAGTGAGTGAGTGAGTGAGTGAGTATGGTTTTACGCCGCTTTTTGCAATATTCCAGCAATATCACGGCGGGGGACACCAGAAATGGGCTTCACACATTGTACCCAAGTCGGGATTCGAACCCGGGTCTTCGGCGTGACGAGCGAACGCTTTAACTACTAGGCTACCCGACACGCCCACAACCCTCCGAGAGGACGATGATGAAACCCTCATCACCCCTGTAATCTGTCGCAGCTCTTAGTTACTCCAAGAGTGTTCGCGCCCCTGCCCAAACGATTAACTATTCCTAGTGACAGTTTAAATTAGGAAACGTTACAATTTCTAGAATGCAAGTAAAAACATTGTCAAAAAGTGCTATGAATTTGGCTCCGTTTGATCACTTTCTCTTAAAAGGAACATGCATAATAGTTTGTTTGTTTGTTTGTTTGTTTGTTTGTTGTTTAACGCCGCACTCAGCAATATTCCAGCTATATGACGACGGTCTGTAAATAATCGAATCTGGACCAGACAATCCAGGGATTGATATCATGAGCATCGATCTACGAAATTGGGATACGATGACATGCATTATAAGTCAACGACCCTGGCCACCCGATCCCGTTAGTCGCCTCTTACAACAAGCCTAGTGGCCAGGTACGGCAAGCATGGGTTGCTGAAGACCTCTTCTCTACCCGGATCTTCTCAGGTCACATACATAATATATTTAATTTGTTTTCCCCTTTAAGCTATAAAATATCATATCCTTGTATTTTCTCCCTTGGAGGCATCATTTATATATGAAAGGGATAGGTCTTATTGTTATCTTTGAATGACATTAGCTATGCATGACAGAATACAGAAACACCGCACTTCCTCGTCACGCTCACACCTCAGGGAAAACAAGGTAGGCCGATTCATCCGGACCGAAGCTTAAATTCAAGCCCGTTTCTATTGATTGTTATGTATGGTCATATCTTTTCATGGTTAAATACTGGTTTTCAATACATCTCTGTGGTAATCTATTTTACTTGACCGACCTTTGCCGACAGGTTTTAAATATTCTAAATGTATTTATTATTATTGAATAGCATGTTGCCAATATTGGCAGACATACTGCAGATGTGAATTATTCACTTATTCACACACTCACTTTTACACGTCCTTGACAACACATGGGGATGCCAGTATTTAACAAGCTAGTAACTTGTCATTGTCAGGTTGATTGTGAAGTTAAACATATTCCTTGCCGCTTTGTTTGTTTTGTTATTATATGTTTTCTGTTCTACAATAATGGGAGTCTCTGGAGTGAGTGAGTATGATTTACATTAATGGGCTTCACACATTGTATCCATGTCGGGAATCGAACCCTGGTCTTCGCCGTGACGAGCGAACGCTTTTACCACTAGGCTACCCGACCGCCCCCGGAGTCTTTGGAACTTTTTGACCACTTTGTAGCGACCTCAGAAAGTGGACACTTGACAGGCAGAGTTATCAGACACAAGAAATACACGAAGGCATTTTTTGTTTGTTTGTTTGTTTGTTTATTTATTTGTTTTATTA
The DNA here is from genome assembly GCF_022045235.1 of Haliotis cracherodii. NCBI lineage: Eukaryota > Metazoa > Mollusca > Gastropoda > Lepetellida > Haliotidae > Haliotis > Haliotis cracherodii. Next base: position 16,167,650 of record NW_027266275.1, read on the forward strand.
ACGCCGCAATCAGCAGTATTTCAGGTGTATGACGGCGGTCTGTAAACAATCGAGTCTGGACCAGAAAATCCAGTGATTGACATCATGAGCATCGATCCACGCAATTGGGATACGATAACATGCATCAAACCAAGTCAGCGAGCCTGACCACCCGATCCCTTTAGTCGCCCCTTACGACAAGCATAGTCACCTTTTACGGCAAGCATATTCTACCCCGGATCTTCACGGGTCGGCATTTTATTAGTCTATTTTGCCCTTCGTGTCAATTTTTAAGGGGTTTGGCGGGATGGGGAGGGGAAGGGATGGTGATGGACTGTTCACATTGTCGACTTATTAATGTCAGGGTGTGTGTACAACGTTTACCGTCATGGCGGGTTGTTTCAACGGGTGTGGGTGGGGGTGGGGGTGGGGGTGGGGTGAGGATCAGATGAGGATATACACGAATTTGAATATTACGAAGATGATCGGGAAGGGAGATTCAGTGTGAGAGTGGATTCCCAACACCCTTTGTCGAATGGAACGAAAAGTACCTTAGTGTCTTGTTTTACGGGCCGAAAACATTATGGTGATTATGATCTGACCTGACTGATTCGTGTCGTCATACTCCGACGGCGTTTGTCTTGCTATCAACTATTTCACCTGGGCGGGACTCGATTACATACAGCGTCGATTGGGCTAAAGGCTTTTATACCACTGAATACTAGTAACCATATATAAATACAATAAATTACGGTTATAACGAACTCAAAGGGACCAGTAATTTTAGTTCGTAATAACCGTAGTTCGTTATAAGCATATATACAGCATATATGCAACAAATGGCCGGAACTAAAAGAGAAGTTCGTTTTATCGATCAGTTCGTTATAAGCGTGTTCGGTATAAACGTAGTTTACTGTACTTTGAAAAGGTCTGGATACAGCCGATACCCGGGTTCATTGTCATTGTAACAACTGGACCTAAAGTTTAAAATAGAAGGAAAACATTCAAATGTAAAATACGAGCTAAAGTCACGAGAATTTAGGCATGTTCTTTCATGCATAAAGTGCATAAACGCGTAGGTGAGGACAACAACATAGATTCACATGAAAATCAATTATTACCGTAAACAATGTAGTTACATTCAGAATTTATCTCACATGTTCCGTAAGTGAGTTTTGCTTGAACTTCAAACTGACTAACGTGTCCGATATATCACGGCGGGTCAGCTTAATGTAGGCCGAAAGTTAAAAAGATACAATATGTTAATTCTTCCTTAAACGTTTTGTCTGGTGGAAACAAATCCGTTTCAATAGTCAAATAGACAGTGAGTAGAGCGTCTGCCCGGAGAGCGGAAGGTCGGTGGTTCGACCCCCCGCCGCGTCATACCAAATACGTTAAAATATGGTACTTGTTGTTACCCTGCTTGGCGCTCGGCATTCAGGGGATCGGCTCGGAGTCAGTATCTTGTGTCTCAGTAGGTATCCATATCAAAACAAGTCTTGTTAAAGGTTTTGCCGGCGGCTTGTAAATAATCGAATCTGGGCCAGGCGATCCAGTGATCGATATTGTGAGCAATGACCCACAATGTCAAGGTATGATGTCACGCAATCTACCAAGTTACCAAGCCTGACTAACCGATACATTACGTCGCCTCTTACAACCAGTATAGGTTGCTGGGGGCCATTTCTATCCCGGCTTCCCCACAGTGTGTATTTAAGGTAGGAACCTATGTCAGTGAAACATTTATCAGAGAACTTACGGTATTTGAACTTCTAACTAATCCTTATACATGTCACGGAAAACGGAGATAATTCAATACCGACTTCAGACAGGTATACATGGGGACCTGTGATGGGGGTTGCTTAATCGACCGAACTTGTCAAAGATGTTTATACGCCAGTGCGGTTTTCAAAAGGAAACTATACATTTCACTGTGATTTACAACTGTCACACAATGTCAGCAATGAATCAAAATGTGGCGTTATGTGTGAAAAAGGTTTATGCACCATGATCGGGAACAATGCCATGGAGAGTCTATTCTGTGCGCGCACAGTGCATGCAGTGAACAATGTAGAAATTGTGGTGGGCGGGACAGTGTGCACCTCAGTTTTAAAAGGTAGTCGTCGAGCGCTTATTCAAATCGCTGCATAATCCCAAAACGAGGCTTTCATTATTTAGCGTCACGTTTTCTCCACACACAAGTCCTCACTGTTCGTTATGACAATGGTGTCGTGTGCAGAAAGGGAATACCAGTGGTTGCTTGGTTGGTTGGTTGTTTTACGCCGCACTCAGCAATATCCCAGCTATATGACGGCGGTCTGTAAATAATCGAGTCTGGATCAGACAGTGATTGATATCACGAGCATCGATCCAAGCAAATGGGATACAATGACATGCATCAACCAAGTCAGCGGGCCTGACCACCAGATCCCGTTAGTCGCCTTTTACGACAAGCATAGTCGCCTTTTACGGCAAGAATGGGTTGCTGAAGACCTATTCTACCCCGGATCTTCACGGGTCGGAATGCCAGTGAGTCGCATTTTGGTCACTTGTTAGTTTAGGTCTTCCAACTTTTTAGTAGGTTCGATGGCTTCCGTTAATTTCTCAGGATTGTTTTGCTTTGGCGGTTGCGGTTACAGTGGTGAACAGGGTTATGGGCGGCCATTCGGTCTTTCTTTTCTTATGACGTCTGTTCGTAACATTTGACTATTAATATTGTATTTTGACCTTTAGTAATAACATTTAGTTCTTTATTCGTAATATTTGACCTTAATTGTGAATATTTGTCCTTTTTTTAAACTTTGTATTTTTTGACCGAATGGCCGCCCATACAGGGTGACAGTCAACATTCAGACAAGAGAAGTAAAATATACGTTTGTGGAAAAAAAACCAGTAAACTTACTATATGTACGCATGTTCATGGTATTTTCTTTGGACATATGGTTATATTTATATTCCCGTTAAATGTTCCCTTACCAACACGCACGTGCCAACGCAACATTAAGACTATCAGTTTGACACGCAAGCCTACTCCGAACATAGGAAATGTGAAACGAACGTGTTCAGTTCGGATATTAACTACGCGGACACTGGTTTCAATTAATTGGCCCTTGCTTCGTTGATGTCAGGAAAACATTAGTACCCCTTTCACTTGACGATGGTAATATCAGCTCAAGGACTTGCGATTGTATTTCAGCGCGGAGTTTACTATTGATTGTAATTCCCACACGACTTGTGTTATTGCCGCATACCTTGCAGGGTCTTCTGGCGGCCTGTGAAGCAACGTCACCTTGATCGATGTTATTTACATCTCATGTGAAGGTGCGACCTTGGGTATAGACTTTAACGTAAATAAAGATGTGTTGTTCCATATATTATAGGTAGGTAGCTCGTGTCGATTTCACACCCTTTAATGTAGATTTCATTGATAACACCTGAACCTACGTAATTACGTTTTCATACGACAAGAATTCTTTTGATAAACTCCACGAAGGTATAGTGAGCTTTGAATGGCAGGAGGGCCAAACGACCTATCTCACGGGCCAACTTCAATACGGACAAAAGGGGGTCTTTTTCTCCCAATGTAACTTTATCCTGGATCGTTTGTTAGGTGACGAAAATACCGGCCGACATGGCAGATATTTAAATATATTTCCTATTGGTGTCCAAACAACAATGACTTTTGTTCAGAAACCGAGTGCATGAATGTACGTTCCAGAGCGTAAAAGACGCGTGGCTGGTGAGAAGCTTATTCAAGAGTGAGTGAAAATAGCCTTGGGACACAAGCGATATACCCGTATGAACTCAGAGAGTGATTCGAAGAGGGACTTGTGCATATAGAAACGACTCGAGGTCACTCTAATAGCTTTTATGTATAGGCCTCATTTCCCCTATTGTAGTGCTGGCATACGGCTGTGTAACGGGCGATCAAACATAACAGGGGTCCCCACGGGGATTGTTTACGTATACAAATACTCGTCTCAATCGTGCATTAAATATACAGAACATGCAGGTTTCCTGTCGTCCATTGTGTGAGGTACCCAACAGCAACGGTTGCTGTAGTAACGGACTGTAGAGTTGCACTTTCACACTGTTATTGTACGGATATAAACATGCATGACGATGCATCCATACACGTGTACTTGGGTATATGTTTGCGGTGGGTTTAGTCGATGTTTTATCAAATCTTGTTTGTCTGGAAGCGCATTTACCATATGTGTGTACAGTCTTGTTTAAAACTAACAAGGCAACATGCCGCCCTACAATAACAGGCCAATCCCTTGGCCAGCCCACCAAACCACTCGCCACCCATCAATCCCTCGCCACCCTTACCCAGTCCCCACAGCAACATCCAGCCTCTCGCCATTCCATCAAACCCTTCGCCATCCCATCCAATCCCCGGCGACCCATCAACTCCACCCCTCACAACAACACGCAACCCCTAACAACACCGGTACCTCTCCACCCCTCTCCGCTCCACCCGGCCCTCGTCACCCCACCCAACCCACGGCGCCCACTCCACCCCGTCTCCACCCTGATCACTCTCGGCACCGTCACGTCCTGTAAGCCCTTGTAGAACTACACTGCTTTCAGTGTGAATCAATCAGCAGGTAGACGTTGTTGAGATGAGAAGGAATCAATGCATTAGCCACAAACTGTGTTTGACAAGGGCATGATCTGCTTTTCAGGAGCGTTGTCGGTGACACGGGTCAGACAGAGCGTTGGGTCAACATCTGCCTCTTTGTTTGAAGTAACTTGGTCGTGGTACGATGCAATAGCTGCATATGTGTGCTCCTTATTTTAGCCATGGCTGCGTATATCCACACCACTTGTCAGTGACGTGCGTTGGTATAACCAACAGCGCCAAACGTTGGCGACTCAAACACATTGGTGCGTCCGGGCGTGAGGCAATCATGATCGCATGAAAGATTAGGCCACAAATCATACAGTACTGCTTCTCATCACCGCCCGACCCAAATGTTGTATTTTGTAATATTTTGCATTCCAATTTCGGTTCCCGTTCCGCATTTTTAAAGTAATTTTCCATTCACAGTTGCACTTTTTGATCTGCCCTGACCACAAGGCAGGCTGTGGCATTTCGAAGCCATGGATGGGCGTTTTGGTTCAATTTTAAATTTATGTTTGAGTGGTTGGGAAATTCAAAATATACTAGAATTCGACCTACTACATATTGTTTGTTGAAAATGGATGAAAATCTTTTTTTTTCTTATGTGACCTTCTGCACTTATAAAGCATTTGTATAATGATAAATAACATGAGTTGTGAGAATACTAGTACCAGCCAGACTATAGCTTAGTCACTAAAATATTTAATTTTGATTGGAAAAAACATTGAAAAGGAGCCCCAGTGAGAAGGGAGATTCCTCAACCTGTGGAAGATCTAGATTGCTTCATTTAGAGCTCTTGCCTTAAAGTAAGGGGTGGGAGGAAGGGAAAATAATATACGATCAAGAGACTAAAACAGACTTGTACTACCCCGAGAGGTCTCCTGTATTCTGTCTGGTTACATTAGTCAGTATAATGGACGATCCCCCAGGATGTAACCCCCCCACCCCCCCCCCCCCCCCCCCACCCCCCCCCATCTACTGGGTGGGTGAATACTGTATGCTTATGTCGAACGCCGCCGTCAGTTTTCGACGCAGCTGAGAAACATATTTTTCTGTCAATGTACGTACAACTGCTAGTTCTTAGATGAGCTTAATGATAGAAACATAAAGAACCATAACACACTGATTAAACATTTCAGCATTTCAAGTGAGAAGTTTATTTTAAAACATTCCCAAAATGACTAACGATCAAAACATGAATCAAATGCAACACACAAAAATTGAACGTCTTCGCACCAGAAATGCTCGAAGCTTGTGTAACGAATCGATTTTTTAATTGAGGTGTTAATAGAAGATTTACGGTAAATCAAAAAAATATTTTGCATGGAATTGTACCAAGTCTCAGTTAGATTCTTTGATTGGTCCAGAATATATAATTACGAGATTTAACCAATTTTTATGCTTCCTCATATCAATCAATATGTCACAACTACAGAATTCAGTAATTTTAGGTGTCACTTGGTGCCGTCATCTCAATAATAATAAACGACTAAGCCCTATCACAATTAAGATTCAACTTAAAAAACGGCCCTGGCTGCAGCGCGTGCTTATATTCCCACTCGTTACTGCTTCATGTTGTGATGTTGACTCAACGTCCTGTTTCAATACAGGTCTGGTAGGTAGATAGCACTGTACCGCGCGGAAGCGTCAGAAGCTCATTCTAGTCGATAAACTTACACGAACTGCCCACTTGTATAGCGGAACCCAGGTTTATTGCGTAAAAATCCATTACGTAATATGGAAAAATCAATACGCTGCACCATACGTATATTCATGTAAATATTTCACAGTTTGGAACATTGCGCTACGTCCATAGAATATATTTACATCGTACTTAATATGTATTTCTTATTTTTAAAAGCTCTGCTAACAATTAAGGATTTAATTACTATTCCGTTTGCATTAATGCAATTGAATATTCCCATACGATCCTTCATTATTAGGCTTAGAATTTAAAGAAGTAATTCACGTGCAAACGTATGCTTGTGTCATGTTGCCGTTATTTTTAACAGAAAAACAAAAACTAAACACAGTTAAGAACAGATAGGATATACATGAATCATTGTCTTCCACTGCTTATGGACCATAATTTACAACACAGCCATATATTCTGTTTTTTATAAAAAATAATTCCTAAGCTTAATCACTAAAATTGATCATAGGAGAACTTCATAGGTGAAGTGTCTTTTCATTTACAGTTGTCGCTGATATTTTTCATTACGTAGAAAATTATTAATGTTAGAAATTGTGGTGGCATTTATTGCACTTACGCCGAAATAAGTCACGTGACTTTTGAATATATTTACGTTTATAGTATAGTATAGTATCGTATCGGGGAAGCCTTGCCTCTGAATACAAGTCAAGCTCCTCACACCGAGAGCCAGCTCGCTGTTCCATCGCTGCCACCAGTCACAGCTCCCCGGGAAGGTAACAAAAGTGTCATGCGCTGGCAAGGAGCTTGAATACAAGTAATGGAAGGGAGGTAACTCTCATTTACACACTGGCTTCTGGACATTACCATAATTCTATGAATTCTACTGTGATAATTATTTTGAGATTTAACTATTGCCGCTTTAGGAAAACTCGAGAAATTACATTGAATCAAATGTTTATTAAAATATCATGAATGATTCTTACGGTGATATGAAATATTGGAGCTTGGTCGATTTAAATATGAGTCAATATTTATCTTCATAATCAGTTACTCCGTAGGATGCTGTGATGCATGATCAATGTCAGCGTTCTGGCTGATATCATATTACGAACAAGATAACGGGCATGGTTTAAGTCATTAACGTCCAGTTTCTTTAAAACCGGAGGCCGTCTATCAATATAGTTTCTGTTGAGACACATACAGTTTAAATAGAGCAAATGTTATCCCACATCACCAATGCTTCTAATCATTTAAATATGGCATTACATCAATAATCCATTATAGATTTGGAAATGTTAAAAGATGAAAGAAAAAAACTACGATGCAACTCGTGTCATTTCGGGACAGGCCGTCGGTTACGGAAACATACGAGTGGTGACGATTGGAGGCAATCGGTTATTTGCGTGAGTATTCCCGATGTGTTCGAGCGTGCATGACGATCAAATTGCCGGGTTGTGTTGCTCGTTCCTCTTCTCGAAACCCCAGAAGCTAATGAAGCTAAATTTAATCACCGATAGCCTCCAACTATTGCAGTGACACGTCCTGTAACAGGCAAACACGGTTGCATCTGCCTTGCCGTCCGCTGCAACGATAACGGCGTGCGACATCGCGAACATCTCTTTGACCTCCCTTATTTGGACATGAGGGAAATGAGTGTCTAATGATAACGGTCATTACTCCAACCATAGCCATAAATGTTTAATTTCTTTTGATGTTCGGCCAGTAATATTGCAGACTCTTCAGACCAGCCGATTGTTCAAGATCGATTAGACAAGACAGATGGTCACTTTCGCAATCCCTTGAGAATATTAAATGATCAACTCGCCGACTTTATAGTTTTGGGTCATCGCCGCAGACGTGTCCAGTCATTAATAACAGACCAATAATTGTGTTCTCTTCCTTTCTGAGAAAACAATTGTTTGTCATGCAGCGCTGTCTGAATATATATGAACAAAACGCCCTCCCCGCCACTATAAAGCTGGAGCACAGTGAATTACTGGGTTATCTGTTTAGAGGGATGTGTAACCTGAAAGTATATAAACTGTCTATATTGCAGTAAACAGTCAGGCGTTTTGCTTTCATCTCCCAAATACATGACAGTGAAGCTTCCTCTCTGCTTGCGTGTTCAACGTTCAGATTGATATTGTTTGTTTGTTGTTTAACGCCGCACTCAGCAATATTCCGGCTACATGACGGCGGTCTGTAAATAATCGAGTCTGGACCAGACAATCCAGTGAGTGACATCATAAGCACCGATCAACGCCATTGGGATCGATGACATGCATCAACCAAGTCAGCGAGCCTGACCACCCGATCCCGTTAGTCGCCTCTTACGACAAGCACAGTCGTCTTTTACGGCAAGCAATGGTTGCTGAAGACCTATTCCATCCCGGATCTTCACGGGTTCAGACTGATATTGACAGATGCTCGTACTCTGTACATGGTAAGACTGGGTAGATCATTGAGTCATGATGAAACTCGTTCAGACATGCAGATTGTAGCCAACATCTGCCCAACAATGGATATCGAATGTACTTGCCTAACTAGTCTCATGTGTTAATAGAAAATAGCCAATATGTAATTAGCACCAATGAACCAACGAGGACCATATCACTTCTTTTGACATTACTGACGGGGCTCGCAGATGTAGTTAATTGGAATTGGTAATAATCTTGTGAGCGTGGACATCGGCTACTCCGTCATCCTTCCTAATAAGGGAAGATTTCGACTGACGCTTCGTCTCTCAAAACATGCAAGTCTGGTAAAATCAAGCAACTACATTTAAACTGAAAAAGAGTCACAATGAGATGGGAGTTACCAGTGGGAAATCTGGACCGACTTCATGTAGGGCTATAGCATTAGTGTCAAGTCTGGCGGAAGGAAAATGATATGGTTCAGGGACTGTGAGACAGACTAGAAACGATTAACTGACACTTTTATTTACACGTGATGTTTATTCTCAAAATATGGATATACTGGTTGGCCGGTTCTAGCGCCATTGAATGTTGGATGTCACTACCTTACCTCACCATTTCATTTACATATAGGGACGGTCGGGTGGCCTAGTGGTTAAAGTAGCGCTCGTCACACAAGCGGCGTAAAACACAACTCACTCACTCATTTACATATAAATATTTACTGATTGGACTGACTCTCGAAGTTGATATTTCAAGACTACAAATTGAATTTGAATAAAAAATTATAACTATTTGTCCATGTATTTTCACAACAATTGTTTTGGGTACCTAAATCCGAATTTGTTATATCAGGAAATAAATGAAATCACTTATACCTGTAGTTATATTTATCAAAATTCATTGATAAAAAAAATGAATTGTTGGTATCTTAAAACACAGGGACAACAATCTAAAATGGGTATCATACAATGAATGATGAGGATGCTACTGACAACACTGGCCTCATGCACGGTTTGACTATTTATTTCCTGTTGTATGATATTAATAATTCATTTTTTTAAATATCAATTTCAGGGAAGAAATTTTAAATATCAATAACCAGATGGAATTCGATTGTTTGTATTCAAAATGGATTTACTGATATCCACAATCAAATTGTGATAATGTAATTCACTACTTGGTTCATGACAATAACGAATTCTGTCTTAAAGTCATATCGCGGTACTGTCTGTCACCTATATGAAGCCATATGTCTTTGTGTTTGTGTGCGAACTATTAATAACAGGTTCCAAGACTTCATGCTGTGTTTCATAAGCTAATCAAGATATTCTGCACAGTCGAGGGGACAGGTATTATGAAAAAGGAGTGGATAATATCATAAATAAGATTTACTCATATCTAAAATCAACATTATGATTTAAGATGTCATTAAGTGAAAAATTGATATCACACATTGGAGTATAAGATATCAGTATATGAATTATTGATGATATCAAATCGATTATTATCACATCCACTATAAGATTTTAGGTATCTCAAATCCGACTTAAAAATTACTCAGATATGCACTCATTTAAAAATATAAAAAGCGAACATGTGGCAATAATACATATTATTTCATCAATATCTTTTTTTAATTATATGATATTAAATTGAATTTGCGAAATATTGATATAATGAAATAGGGAATAAATGGTTAACGGGTGTCTCATATTATCGTCAACAACAAGAGTGATAAACACTCTTATCATCCATCAAAAACAAACTTCCACGTGCTTCACAATGTTTTACAGACCAATGTGACGTCATCGGTTACCGTGACGTCATAATATACAATCAAATGATGTCTTGAATCTCTCTGCCACTGAAGCTGTATTTTTACACTCAATTTAAAACACTTATAGGAATTATACTGTTTTCAAACTGAAAAAGGGTTGGAAGAATGCTGTTGGATGATAAATAGAATCTCACTATTGTGTCTTTTGATATCAATTAGATCTAGATCTATATCAACACTCATAATGTCCCATAATTTGTATCAACTCGTGTTGATATATTTCATCAGAGACCATTATATGGTCTCTGATTTCATGTAAAAAGACACGAGGGTGAGATTCTCTAATTATTCCGATTGAAACATAATACCCCTTGACTTTAGTTAGTACTTTTTTTTAAATTGAATGCCTTTTATATTTCTTTTATTAATATTATTAAACGCCAATCAGGCCTGTAAATGAAGACCCCGACTGGCTATCACATATATTCAAACATAAGGCGCCTAGGCCTACACATCGTATATACACACCTAATAATAATATCGCATAATTTATTACTATGAGGAAAATCCCACTGACCACGTGATCTTTCCATAGCGATATTCATTTGTCACAGAGCGTGGCTGTGCCCTGATTTCATTCCCAAGCTATTATCTAATTTGTTTTGTAATATACTTCAGTTATACTGATACGGCCTATTCAACGCGACAGGCGATTGATAAATTTCATGAAATAACGTTAGCGTCCGCAGTACATTTATAGCCGGCGGTTAACACCGTTTATCTTGTCGGCCGGAATAGCTCAGTTGGGAGAGCGTTAGACTGAAGATCTAAAGGCCCCCGGTTCAATCCCGGGTTCCGGCACAGAGTGCAGGACTCTGGCGGCTGACCAATTTTTTTTCATATTTACTGGTTTCATGAATCGTATCCGAGCAAAATGGTGAGTGAAACACTTCCTATAATATTATTTAGATAATTGATAAATATATTATGAAATACCGTACTTTTCGAGCGATTTTCCACAGTAATGTTACCACTTGTATAAAAAATGTAAGCACTACTAAACATTTTAATGACGTCACTATTACGTTAATGAAAACTAGAATGACGTCATACAAACTGTTACAAACATATACGCTATCCAGATTTTAAATATAGTATTAGGTATATTACATATCTGTGTTCATACAGTATAGGCCATTTAACCAGGCATCAAATAGTGTTGTTTTCAAATATGGAATCAAAAATATTATCATAATTTCAATAACATTACAGAATCATCGCAGGAAATAATGTAGATCAAACAATTAATAATGACAATCTTTCATACCAGCCATACGTATAAATGTGTAAAATATATTTTAAAAAACGTTAAGAGTTTTTATTATTATTATTCACTAGTATATTATAACCGCGACATATATTGTAGTTCCCCTGTGTGTCGAGGTTGAATCATATTCCCGCTCCCCCGCCACCCTCAGGTTTATGTCCCCACCCCGGGGCGAGCACTGGCGAGCTGGAAACACAAACATAAACCTAGTTAATACATGTTCTCTGGTTCAGCCTCTCTCACACACACGTGAATATGTTACAGTCGACATCTATTATCAGGCAGTATGTATATTGACTGAAAGAATCAGTAAATATGTATACTGACAGATTCATTCAGGCAATGTACGTATTGATTGACATTAAAAGCCAATATGCATATTGGCTGAGAGTTGAGACTGGGGTCTCCTCCCATTAGTAAGACAGCCCAGTTGTGAGACACCTTAAAACAACAAGGTCATACCTGGTTGCACATGTTGATCAGGTAATTAACCCCTATCATGAAAATGGACTTGTCTTATTATAGACAAAGAAATGACTCAAGATGCTTGATACCCTCTTTTACTTTATTTCATTCAACATTTTAATTCATCCATCCCTTAAATCCATTGTTTTAAAATATTCGCCACTTAGAGTTCAGTTCTTACTTTGTTCTTGTAGTGGAGATATCCCTGAAAGGGGACCTGGAGAGTACCTCTTTGACTGGTAATGAACTCACCCTGCTGCAGACCTGCCATGATAAACTCATTTATTTCCTGAGAATATTCAAACAGAATTACTGGCCTACTCATATTAATTAATCTGCTAATCATGGGCTGTGACCATTGTTAAGTGGGTAGACTGGCTGTGTTTGATTAATTAATCCCACCTACTCCACTGTCTTATAATGGGTGCCTCACTAATGGGATGTCTTACTAATGGGATGTAACCGAGACTGGATGTTAGACATTTCAATCATGATTTCTTTTGGTGTCTTTCATTCTTCTTATATACTTTATCTACTCAATATCGCAAAGTTGTATCGATTTCAGGCAAATGGTTGGTAACAAAATGGTTGATATCTGTCACGTGACTCAATATTCAATAACAAAAATATTTACTTTGACGTCATATACATCCGCCTATATACGTAACTCTTTTTGTTCATTATTTTGTTTTTTTTATAATTGATAATTTAATCCCTGTTACAGAACGGACCTGACGCCCAGGGAAGTGCCTGGCCTGGTAAGAAAAAATATACAGACAATTTTAGCAATGTTATTAAATGAGTTCTAGAAGCTATTGATGCAGGTCGCTACTAATAGTAAGATTGATGTTGGAGGTGTGGCTATTATGGACTGAGATATTTTTTTACACACAGTCACTCACTTTAATTTATATAAACCATAAAGAATCTTAATATAGTGACATCAAAACATACGTTAGCAAGAAATATTGTACATATTAAACTTGTTCGTTCTTACTTTTACCATTAATCCATAAAAAACTACATGAATAGCATGAAAATTGTGTTTTTCTGTTCTATTCTACATTGATGTACCGCACTTCCTCAGATACTTGTAATTTGTTCCTCGACCAACGGACCCGTATGCATTCAAGTTATCATTCTCAACTCCCTGGTGAGTATACAACCCAAGCTGCCTCCCGGCGCTATGGGATTTTTACATCCACCTCACATATCGGGTGCCATTCCCTGCTGGATGAACAGAGGAGCATTTGAACTGTCACTTTCCCATGGTGACACCACACGTCTTTTTCACACTTGTGTTTCGGGTATATGAACGTATTTGCGTTCCTGATAAACAATATAACAAATCATGACGTCTTCTCACCGTAAAGCTCGTGTTTCTCCAGCTGTTGGGACCAGTAGCTGGCCAATACTGTGTGGGCCGATCCTAAAATAATAACAATAAGAGGTGTATGGTCACTGGTAAGTATAAACATTTGTTTTAAGTATTCAAACTTTTAACTTCACTAACTGGTACGGAAATCTGTCTGTTCAAAATCTGTAACACGGGGGAAAGAATAATTGATATCTCATTCCAGCAATTCGGCGGCATTCATGAGCAGCAAATATTTAACACAGCAAATAATATATGAAGCGATATCTCGCATGTTTTACATTCGGAGTATCGACTTCTTCCTTCTGGCCGCCGGCAGCAGTTGCCGATGTTGAGAGCTAACAGGGCCCGGACCAGCTGATACCAGGTTTAATAACACGTTTTGTAATAAATAAATGTTAAGCATTTATTAGCTAGTGCCACATTTAATGTTAATTACATATGTGATTTTCTTATACTTATACATGCGTGTGTTTATCAATAAGCTGAGACCTTGTGCCATTTAACCCAAATTTCCTTCGGGATAATATAGTGTAATCTTATCTTATCGTACATAAAGGTAATCTTTCTAGGGCACTGTTGCCAACAGTGTGTGAGTGAGTATTGTTTTACGCTGCTTTATGAAATATTTAAGCAATATCAAGGCTGGGGACACCAGAAATGGGCTTCACACACTGTACCATTGGGCGTTACTTATATCTTAAGCCACCATCAAATATGGGTGTATAAGCTTTTGGCCCAGCAGTTTACATGAGGTAAGATATATTAATGCCATCGAAATAATTACCACTAGAATCATACCTCGTCTAGTAACCGCTATATGTTTCCATTTTTAGAAACTGACCTGTCACGTGGTCCTCCGGTATCCCCACCCATGGGGCGAAGTACCTGGACACAAAGTCGTACCCCCTCCCCTCCCCTCAGCGTCCACCGCTCCGTTAGACTGGGACCCCCTCAGCGTGATGATTAGTCCTGCACCATGACCGTGGAATATATTTATTTTATGAAAAAATAATAATCTAGAAATGCATACAAAAGCAAGTCTAGCCAGCTCAAGCTAGCTCTATTTCCATTGAAATCAGCATAGGGAATTTTTTTATTTTTAGAGTCAAGAAGGATATTGTGTAATATAAGATTTCAGAGACTAAATGTTAGTCTACGTGATGATCACCCCCCTCATTTCCCCGTTCTCTCACTCTCCACCATACGGGGTAATCTGGGGCTCCCCAGCTCCGACCTGCAGGGACACGCGGTAGTGTGTAGTTGCAAGGATTATTTTTAAAAAATAACCAAAAAACATCAAATACATTTACTTTACACTCAGTATGAAGACCTCCAAAGTTATACATAGTTTATGATTTCTAAAAGATAAAGCTATCCGAGGGTCGATCACTTATTTAAAGAAATACGGCACTTTGAATTTTGTAAATAGCTTCTTACCTTGAGCAGCAGTCTGACAATCTGACCAGTAGGCTGTTAGTGGTGGGCGAGTATTGCACGTCTTGTATAAGTGACGAGTCTACCACCACCTGTGACAGTCCAGCACAACAACACTCAGAACACCAACACAGCTGACTCCATGAGTATCAAGTTTGTTGACGCGTCATAGAGAGGATTCTTAGGATGGTACGCGTGTAACAAGGCCATGTTTGTGATCACATTTACAAAGTTAAGGTCTAAAAATGTGCCCATGACTGTAACCTACGCAACAACGGAACGAAGAACAAATATTTCATTCGTGTTTTGTATATTTTGAATTGATATCTGTTTTCAGGTTTCCACACCCACCTTTAAAAGGTTCCCCAGCGCCGCTCTATCCTGTTAAAGAAAACAAATGTATAAAAAAACGGATGTTGAATAACTCGAAATTAGCCCCTTAGCTGCCGGATGATTCATTGTGGTTTCCGTTTGGGTTCGAATCCCAGATGTTTTTATCAGGTATTATGAGGGCGTGAGTGTTATGGTTTTACGCCGCTTTTAGCAATATTCCAGCAATATCACGGCAGGGGACACCAGAAATGAGCTTCACACATTGTACCCATATCAGGAATCGAACCCGGGTCTTCGGCGTGACGAGCGATCGCTTTAACCACTAGGCTACCTGACCGCCCTTCAGGAATTAAAACTATCCTGTACTCCTTGGTTTCACCGAAATTGTCCAAACTTAATCGTAATTCGACAAAGTAGAGACAATTTATGGATAACTTAATGAATCGTAATTCGGTAATGAAATCTGATATATTTTGTGTACATCTAACCTGTACCCGGTATTCACCAAAGGTCTGCCTATTCTACCCCGGAATCTTCACGGGTCAATTTTAGTCCTTTCTGCCCAATAACAATAATCTTATAGACTTATAGTCCATTTCTGAAATAGTATTTTGTACTTTAAAACTAACCCTGGCGGATTATTCATACTCTGAAGGGATGAAGGTTTGGCTGCGAGTATCACTGGATTCAGAGGTCACTCTGAAAGCTCTCAAGTTCAGAATGAGAAGCGGGCCTGGAGATGAGCTGCGCGTGAGGCTGTTAATCGGGACAAGACTGGTCAAAGGGGAGTAACTCTGACCTTTACGATGCCGATGGCAAGGGAAAACCTATCTGTTGCCCTAATCGTCTGTCACTTCTTCCAGAATGTTGCTTGGTTGGTTTGTTGTTTAACGCCGGACTCAGCAATATTCCAGCTATATGACGGCGGTCTGTAAATAATCGCGTCTGGACCAGACAATCCAGTGATTTATATCATGAGCATCGATCCACGCAATTGGGATCGATGACATGCATCAACCAAGTCAGCGAGCCTGACCACCCGATCCCGTTAGTCGCCTTTAACGACAAGCATAGTCGCCTTTTACGGAAAGAATGGGTTGCTGAAGATATTTATTATTAAATACTTTAATCCGACTACCCAGCTTCTTGAACAGAACTGCAGTGGAGCCTAGAGTTGCATGGCCACAGAGATTTATTTCCGTCTTTAGGGTGAACCATCGCAGGCAAAACCTAGACCCTGTGGCATACAACATAGACTCGATGTAGGTTAGGGGGCACTTCAAAAATTCAACGTCGGATACCCTAGTTGTGAAGAGCTGCGAAAATTTTCATTTTTATTTCATCACGTCGGGTGTTCCTCCCATGGTGACCCGACAGTTACTCGCCGTGATTAATACAGTTCGAAGCACCGTTAAACCCAACTCGCTCATCACCATAACAACAGGTTCCTTGTCTCAGTAGCTGATTCCTAAGGCTGTTACTTAAGAACAACGACCCCGATCCACATTACGTGTTTTGAAGCTCTCGTCATCCCCGTCGCTGAAGATGAAGCCTGTGGTCGGCATATTCGTCTCTATAGCAACCTTCTGCATTTGTTTGTCGGTTAGATTCTGCGCAGAATGATGGTAATACTAGAAATATACTGATACTGATACTGAACTCTAAAAACTGAGACAGATATTTGATATATTCTATTTGAAGGAACCGTAGACCATAATTAGTGGAGAGGTGAGGTGAAATGGGGTTTAACGTCGCGTCCAAGATATAGCGACGTGCATACACGTGTGTGTTTGTGTGTGTGTGTGTGTGTGTGTGGCTGCTTGTACTAGTCCGGACTTTATCCGATTTATAGTGCTTGCCCACTGAAATACCATGTCGCAGTTTAACATTAATAACTCACTCAGACACAGTATACTGACTCCGAGCTGACCGATCCTTGTTTTATCTCCTTAATGTCGAGTCTTTTGGTATGATGCGGCCGGGCCATAATTAGTAGTAGTAGTAGTAGTAGTAGTAGTAGTAGTAGTAGTAGTAGTAGAGCTTTCACGAGTGAAGATTTGAGTAAAGGCATCCGAGGAATCGAGGTTACAGAAAGACAACATAGAATAAGACCCGGCTCTGGTATCCTATATAGTATTCTTTATATAAACTGTGCCCTGATTATTTTCACTATATCTTTATCATTGATAGAACAGAAGGTATGTCGACATTTTTCAATGTAATTTTGAACCCTAATTTACGTTTTCTATGTATCTATCCATCCATCCGTCTGTATCGGGGTATCGCCGGCCACTACCTGCACGTGAGCCACAGTCTCGTATTCTGATACAAGATCGGGGTAATTCGGTCACGAGTTTTCACGATCTACTTTTGCCGACTGGTTATACGACAAATGTCACATTAGCTGAGCCTGATGAATGAATACACGTGTTTACCGTATTGTAAATGGACACCGGGCATACTGCCGCGGGGTTGCCACTGAAAGAAGGCTTTGTGAAAGCATCTACGAAATATATTGGTAGTTCGGACATGGCCGACCTCCTAGTATAACCTTGACCTTTTCTTGTCAGGTTGCTGTGTTTGCTTAAAGGGATGGCAGAGATATATGTCAAGCCTTCGTGTTGACTTGAATATCAAGATCTTGAAGATAGTCTTCTAAAGGCTCGATTTATGCATTCGTTCCGAAAATCATGTAAATGTATGTTTTCAGAATTTTTAACATGTTACTTGCGGTAGATATAAACAGTAATATTTACACATTCTATCTATGTTTATCTGTTTATTTTACGTGGCTATGCGGAAACACGCCTGGAAACTCAAATGGTACAATTTGGGCTTCGTCACTTCGTGTAAACCACAGTATTAGCCCTGCATATATTTGTTGCTGTTAATGTTTCTGGCAGTTGGATCAATGTCAATGAATAATAACTGAACATTATTTTGGCTTACTCTTTTTAATAATAACAAAAGATCCAAACACAAAGACGAAGAAATACAACCGATGAAATAAAAAAAAAAATAAAACAAAACAGTAATATGATACCATACGGGATGTGTTAAATAACATGCATTTAAAAGTCTTGCAGGAATGAACCACGTATCCAGTACTATCCACCGATGTCCGTCTTAAACAAAAGATCCGGGTTAGAATAGGTCTTCAGCATCCCATGCTTGTCGCGTAAGAGGCGACTTACGGGATCGGGTGGTCAGGCTCGCTGATGCATGTCATCGTGTCCCTATTTCGTAGATCGATGCTCTTGATATCAATCACTGTATTGTCTGGTTCAAACTCCATTATTTACAGACCGCAGTCATATAGCTGGGATATTGCTGAGTGTGGCGTTAAGCAACATACAAACAGACAAACAAATCTTAAACAAACGATAACATTCACATACGACCGCTGCAAACAACAAACATGACCACAACCAGACACACGGGTATACCAGCATATACAATTTGATTACATATTATCTATTTCAAATACCATGAAACCATACATACAATGTCGTTTTCTGATATAAAACATGCATGCAGACTAAATATTGAAAAATATTCCCCTGTAAGTCGAGGTTGAATCATATTTCAAGTGTCCCCGTCATAATGATGGCAGCGTCCCCTGCCAGGTGTACCCGCTCCCCCGCCACCCTCAGGTGTATGTCCCCACCCCGGGGCGAGCACTGGCGAGCTGGAAACACAAACAAATCATGCAGTATGCAATATCAACACTCTGCATTAAACTGTTATACTAATCAAAAGAAGTTCTTTAAAACAACACCAAATTCGGGTCTAGCTTGATACCGAATAAAGCATTGATTGATTGATTGATTGATTGATTGATTGGTGGAATATAATTACAGAGTGACGTCACGTGACTCACCGTAAAGCTCGTGTTTGTCCAGCTGTTTTGACCAGTAACTGGCCAGTACTGTGTGGGCCGACCCTGAAACATTGCCCATCAACATAACCTCATTTATAGAAAATAAGCAAGTCTTGCTTGACAACGGTATAAGGATCTATACCGAAACGTCGCTTTTTACAGTATTAAAGAAGTTGTTATCCATAAATTGTGTCTACTTTATCATCTAATATTTCGTTTATACTTGCCTGTGATACTGGTTTTACATCTATACGGAGCTAGAACCCTTTTGAGAACGTCTATACATACATATGCGTCACTCAATATGTGTTGTCTGAGTTTTTTCCATGAAAACACAAACAGCATGAAAGCACAATTAGGCTCAAAACAATAACTAAAAAAACAGAAAAGTGCTGGTTTAAAATAAATGAACAGCAGAGGAAAATAACCATACGTTACAATTTAAACTGACCCGTGACAGGGTCCTCCGGTATCCCCACCCACGGGGCGAAGTACCTGGACACAAAGTCGTACCCCCGCCCCTCAGCGTCCACCGCTCCGTTAGACTGGGACCCCCTCAGCGTGATGATCACCCCCCTCACTTTGCCTGTTCTCTCACTCTCCACCATACGGGGTATCTGCGGCTGTAGGCTCTCCAGCTCCGATCTGCAGGGACACGTGGTAGGGTGTAGTTGCAAGGATTATACGATTTGTTTTTATTATTTCTGAAATTTTCACATTCATTTATTGGCTCAGAATTTTAGCGTGTTTTTCACCCTCTATAATACACTATTTTTAGATCACCTGGTCTGAAAAGCCATGTGAGCTCATATCGTCGTCCGTCGTCCGTCGTCTATAAACCGTGAAGCTAACAGGCCAGTATGACGTCAGAAGTGATAATCTGTGGCGTTACGACATTTTACGTCAACAATAAAAGTGTGTCCCGCGAGCCAATTAAAATATGGGGAATATTCACAATGGTGCCATACACAGCTGCATATAGGGCTCTTTCTTTTCTTTCATTAGTGTTTGTAAGATACGAATTAGAGCAAGGGAAATACATAGATTTCGTAAGATCAGGATAATCATAATGATCACATTATATTTATTCCACACTTTACTATTATTAGCTGTAGTGATGATATGTTGTGTTCTATATTATGCACTCGGTATACGTATGTCGTCAACAGTGACTGTTTATGAGGCCTTTACTATTGTGACGTCATTACAAATTACATCAAAAATGGCTTTTGCAATTCGTCACGAATGCTGTAAAGCACGTGAAATCATTGCTTCAGACTGATCCGAAGATTAATATTAACTCGCTTATTTTGAACCATATAATACATATGTAATGTGGAAGGTAAGCACGAGGAAGACGTATTGTTATAACGACAGTTTTGTTACGTCCTGCTCTCAGTAAGTATGTTCCTCCTAAATACTGATTTTATTTAACGTTCATGGTACAAAGTCAATAAATATTTCGTTTTGTAAGTTTTGCGTGATGTTATTTAAGAATTGACCTTCACTTTGTTTGGCCCTCACTCTATGCAGGTTGAACTATGAACTCACACAAAGTGAAAGTCAATTCTTATAATTTTTTATCACAATTTCTTTCCTCAAAGGACGTAGGCCAAGATCTAAAAACAATTTTATTAGTACGTGTGACTTCATGTTTACACTAACAGCCAAACAACAACCAGCTATATCGCGGAATAAAATAGTTCCCCAAAAAGAGAGGTGACATGAGCGTATGGATGCAGAACTTGCTCTTCAGAAACATCTTACGCAACACATGTGTTCATATAATATCCCCATTAGATGAGAAAGGTCTGTAATGAACTACCTCAGTAAGTCAGTAACAATGGCAGCGCGTCGTAATACATTTACATCAAGTACAAGACGTCAAAATGGCCGACACGATAAACGTGACGGGAGCATTTCCGAAGTTGTTAATGAACCTGTGGCGGTTACATGTGTTAGTCATAATTGATCAACTGACCGATTATTGAAAGGTGATTAAAGATGCGTCAAACAGATACCAAGGTAAATTCGTAGATTGCAGGAGACGGTCACTGTCAGCCTAGACACAGATCGAGTCGATACTGACGATAGTTTGGATGTGCATTTTTTCGTTTGTTCATTAGGATGGGCCGTAGCGAGGAAATTCGTGAACAATCATGCAGTCAAGCTCTCTTACGTTTCTCAATGTATACTGAAATGCTGAGACCAAGATTAAAGGTTCTAAATGATCAGAAATAATGCTTATGTATGTTTTCGAGCTAGGGAATTCCCAGGGGTTTCCCAAGGAATGTGGAAGTAGTCCGTCGGTGTTTACGTCATTTCAAGAACACTGTCTCGTGAAAAACGTATGAACGTCAAATTGTGTTGTTCATACACTTATGAACGTCAACTTAGCGGTGTATGTGACCGACCTCTCGTCCAATGGAAAAGCCGTATATCGTGTAAACGTCAAATAAAAAAAATATTCCTGAATGTTTGTACGGAAAACTATGACCGTTCTGGGGGAAGCTAAAAGCGTCACATGACGTCGACAACAAATTATGACGTCATCATCTTTTGTGACGTCAATACACTATGCCAACAATGGTATCTGCATTTACGTAACAAGCTATACAGCTCGTGTATCACAGGTGTGCTTCATAGGGGTAGCAAATGTATGCACGTGCGTAACAATTGGTCCGACTTACCGTGTCACGGAGTCCGACAACCGGACCACCAGCTTCTTGGTTGTGGGGGAGTATTCCAGATCTTGAATCAGTGACGGGTCTACAACAACCTGACAAGAACACGGATTGAGGACGTATTAAACTTAGCTTTGCTGTCCAGTGAAACTGTGTTAATCTGGCCAGTGATAAACCAAATTTGTGGAGTAACGTCCCTTATGATGATATATACTGATGATTTACTATTGGAGTGGTACTGGTGATGATAAACACGATGATGAAACCTTTAAAACAATATCCAAACATGTTCCTTGAAATCACAATCGTCTATTTTAATCATCTCCCCGAGGCAATGGCGTTAACTGACTGTAAAAGTCCAGTTTCCACCCTTGTCGAGATTGGCTTGAATTCCGGAGTTACATTCTGGCTCAACAAACGAGTCTATGCACAGTCTATGCATACCAGTACGAGTCTATGCAAAGTCCAATCAAAATCACGTAACGTGCAGATTTCGGTCGACTGCAGGATTTGCAAAGCATGTGTGAATTAATTATATATAATATTAATTAATTATAGTCAGTTAACGCCCCTGCCTCGGGAGGATGACTGTTATCGCTTTTGTATGTTTCTTCCGAACATACCTTAAGGAGATTTTCCATTTCAGATCTATCCTGTAATAAAAAAACCGAAATTTATTTGTTCCTTATATTGTTTGAATCAATGTTCATTTAATGGGAAGCTTGCTTTTCATGTATACTAGTATATATTGCAGAAGTGTACACTTGTTTATTAATAATCAACTTTTAAACCACTCGGCCAGTATAAGGGAGACAACTCTCGATACTGATGTTCGCTGTTCATCCATTCATATTCATTTCTACAGGGCAGCGCTGAAACAAAATGGTCAGCGGTAGCTTCTTACTTAAACATTAACTTTGTTTGTTTAGATGTTTGTTTGGTGGTTTTGGGTGTGTGTGTGTGTGTGTGTGTGTGTGTGTGTGTGTGTGTGTGTGTGTGCGCGCGCGCACTCCAGCTATATGACGGCGATCTGTAAATAATCGAGTCTGAACCAATCCAGTGATTGATCGTAATCATCGATCTACGCAACTTGGATACGATGACGTGCATCAACCAAGTCAGCGATCCTGACCAGCCAATCATGTTAGTCGCCTCTTACGACAAGCATAGTCGCCTCTTACGGCAAGCATGGGTTGCTGAAAACTATTCTAACCCGGCTCTTCACGGGTATAAACATTAACAATATATACTACAGCTAATTCTCCATTACTGAGGACACCCTGGAGTAACCCCGATGTTGTATCTCCACTCTCATTTATCCAGATAATACGCCAACACACTGGATAATCGAGGGTAATGACAAGTAGCAGCACATCACCTGTTCCTCAGAAGGGTTCAAGGGAAAGTCCATGGAGATTAACTTGTCCTGTCGACGTGTGGTTAATATCCCGCTCAATGTGTCGAAACTTATTTCTTGTGACTCATTTCCTGAAAAATGACGCAACTTCCGATTAAGGGGATTAAGTTTTTAACTATAGCATATGGTTCATTAACACGTTTGAATATGTTCTATATTGGGCGCCCTCTCTCTCTCTCCCCATCTCTCTCTCTCTCTCTCTTTATCTTTTTCTCCTCCTCTCTCTCTCCCTCTCTCTCTCTCTCTCTCACACACACACACACACACACACACACACACACACACACACACACACACACACACAAACACCATCCAACGCCCATAAACCCTACCCCACTCTCCCTTCCTCTACCTACACCCATTCACCATACCATGCTGTGTCCAGTCTACCACACTACCCCCAGCATCACCAACGCCCCTCAACCTTACACCCGACAAGACCCGGCCACCTACCCTATGGCCCTACCCACAACACCCCACTCATCTTTTCCTTTTCCACTAAGCCCTACCTATCTTGTTGAAGAGGACAGCAGCCGACCCAAGCGTTGCATGGCCACAGAGATTCACTTCGGTCTTGGGCGTGAACCACCGCAGGCCAAACCTGCAATCTGGAAAATGCATTGTTTCCACCAATTCCTTTGATATAGTATTCTATTCTAATCAAGTAAACGTGTAGTATAATATAGTATGAATGTAGCTCAACCACTAACCCGAGTGTAAATGGTGGAGTTAACGCTCGGTTTGAAATGGAGCCAAGTGGCTGGGATTCCTAACATACACGTTAGAAGGTGTATGTATAATGAGTGAGTGAGTGAGTGAGTGATGTTTTACGCCGCTTTTAGCAATATTCCAGCAATATCACGGCGGGGGACACCAGAAATGGGCTTCACACATTGTACCCATGTCGGGTCTTCGGTGTGAAGAGCGAACGCTTTAACCACTAGGCTACCCGACCGCCCGTATGTATAATGAGAAAATATGTATAATCCTTGAAAATGTCAAACTTATCTTTCGGGTTTTTTTTAGAATAGAAAGAATAGAACACTTTGATTTCAATGACTATGTATGGCGATTAAAGCCAGAAGAAAATCATCAGTGGTAGACGCCATGTGTCTGACATGTCTACTTAGTGAGAGGTAAAGTCATGTCATTTCAGGGGATATGAATAAAGACATGACCACTCAATTTCAGGGATTATGCATATTCCCTTGACAGAATCAGGCATTGCACATTCTCTGAGAACTTCAGGGGTGAACTATAAAATTGAAACTACATAATGAGGGTTCATGGACATGTTAGCATTAAGATTTGTCAGGTTTCATAATCAGCTACCGGTAAGTGATGCGGTACTCTCAAGATACTGTTTTTTATTATGCTGCCGGCATTGCACGTGCGAGGGATTGAGCTGGACTCTCCGTTAGGTGTCGGCTTCATGGGATTAAAGCCACTGTTATAGACATTAGCCCCTTTGGTGAGATCAACGCGCACTCGTGTGGACAGACTAAGGATCATCCTCAGTGTGCGACTAGGATTGCACAGGGGCAGCGGATCCTGGTACGGCAGGGGGCAGCGACTCGTGTAATTCAATTTAAAAAGGCAGACATTTCATAACATCACAATTACTTTTCTTGAAGCTATCTTCATTCCCCTCACTGAAAACAAAAGCTGTCTCCGACAAGTTCATTTCAGCTGCGATCTTCTGCATCAATGTTGCTGTGAGATTCTTTGAAATAAAAAAAAACGCTTATTAAATTACATTATCAATACTTTGGGCCCTGTATTTCTCCTACATCCACATATTACAACAGTTTATCGTTCTGTGATGATTCCAGCAAGTTAAATCTCACCGCAGTACATTTATAACTACCAAACTATTCTGGATAGTATAACAGAACATATAACTTTGATATACATTTACTATAATAGCCTCTAGAAGTTCGAAATTCTTCCACGACTCAACCTAACATAAATACTTGCTCATGTTATGGCTATGCATACAGCTCCGGTTTGCAGAAACGAGTACACCTCGTTAGCTAAGGGAGACAACTCTAATCGCCATAACAAACCTAGGACCGCAGGGAAATGATACATATAATTCTTTAAATAAATGACGACTGTCGATACAATAAAATAGCTTAATGCTAAAGAATCCAGTCAACAAATAGAAAATGGCACTCCTGATCATAAATAACAGGAAAATACTGGTAAAATAAATCGAATTTATGTGAAAACTAGATACCTTGTGAAAAAAACACCACAAACTTTACATGTTTATTTTGAACTGAAAACGTTGTTAGTTCTCACGTAGTGTTTTGTAATTAATAGTATTAGGTGTCACCATAAATGCTTTGTGCAATGAATATGTAAGTATGTCTTATTTCATACCAAGTCATATTATAGTAGTATCAAGAATATCAGTATACGATATAAGGACTTAATTGACAGTCGTTTGTATGCGTTGTTTTATAATGAGAAGCATGGACAAATAATAAGTTATTCATTTTATATTCATATTATTACATATTTAAATATGCAGTTAAATAAACCATGTTGTGTTTGGTAGAAACATGCAATTTCAGCCCTGGGGACTTGAAGTGGTTCTAAAATCGTATACTGCCAACGCGCCTTCGTGGTCACTCGTCAAACTGGGACAAACCCAATTCGGGTACCGGAAAAGGGCGAGTGGTGCCGAATGCGCAACATACCGACACTGAAAATCGGTCACATGGGCAGTGGCTGTCCAACTCAGTAAGCATCACATTGCTGAAATCAGCTGAGACAGCTGTATAATAGGTCAAACGCATAGTCACCGTGCTGGTCGCTGAAACGAGGCAGACAGCCGCGGGGTTGCCACTGAATGCCGTCTTGGTGAACGCATCAACGCAAAAAACCGGGAGGCAAGTTGACTTGGACATGGTTGACAAATCCCATACAGCCTTGACCTTCTGACGGGTTTACATTGTATTTAGGTCTTCGTGGAAAAGTACTTTTATTGTATGTTGTTGTTTTTTTAATGTAATTTAATATGTGGGTCTGGTTAATAACAAATGTGCTATTTTGTGTCATTTCCATAAAACGTATGATACACAAAAAACTTATAATTTAGATGTACTTTACTCATTTTTCTCTTTTCAAAATAAGACCTAACGTTATACAGTGCCGTAGCCAGCGCGGGGTGTGTGTGTTAGTTTTTATAGAAAACAGTTTGATTTGAATCATGAAAATACAAGTTTGGGACAAGTGATACTTGTACAAATATTTGCCACCCCCCTGTCAAAAAACGTTAACTACGGCCTTGTTATATCTTCTGTCAGAACTTTCAGATAATCGGTATTACAAATCATCGACATCTATGATTATGATGACGATAGTATTTGATATTATTTGTTTGTTGTTTCACACCGCACTCAGCAATATCCCAGCTATATGACGGCGGTCTGTAAATAATCGAGTCTGGACCAGACAATTCAGTGATCCAGCATCGATCCACGTAATTGGGATACGATGACATGCATCGACAATGTCAGCGAGCCTGGCCACCTGATCCTGTTAGTCGCCTCTTACGGCAAGCATGGGTTGCTGAAGCCATATTCTACCCAGGGGTAAAATTCTTCATGGGTAGTATTTTATATTAAGAATTTTGTATTAGGATAGTTGTTCCCTTAGTAAAGGGGCAGAATAAGCCTTTGTATAAAGTGATTGCTACAAGCGCCGACTAACATTGGGACCGAGTGGTGGCAATGTTGACATTGCAGACTGAGTGACACTGTACGCCGATGTCCGTGCCGATTGCGCATGATATCCACCATCGGTTTGACGTGTCAAGACGTTTCTTTATGTTGGTGTGATCTAACACTTCACTATTGCAGCTAGCCCCAGTGGCCTGTCTGTATTGAGACTGGTATGAGGAACTCGATTCGGTTATTAATGTAAGACCGACTAGATGACCCCAGTCCCATGGACCCGGGTTAGAATAGGACCCCCAGAACCTGTGAGAGGCTACAAAGTTCGATGACTTGTGTCATTGCGCGTCATCACACACTGACGGCGACGGACGTCGCCCATTATATCAACCACTAGTCTGTTTGGCACATGCTCGATTTTTTACAGGTCGTCGTGATATAGTTTAATTTTCTTTTACAATTTTTATGTCTGAATGTGCTGCCATTTTGTAGTACACGATAATCCGCTCTGGACCAAGGTACGGTGTATAGCCACTGTAACATGTCCTGGTGATTGCCATTAATATACTGCTCAAAAGAACTTAAGAACACCCGATTCTTTCATATTACTAAAGTTAATCGTATATGCCATGGCACCCGATTCTGTCATATTGCTATAGGCACTCTGTCATTTCTTAAAAGATTTATAATAGTAATACGAAAGAATCGGATGTTCTTTAACTTCTTTTGAGTAGTATATTTTAAATCCTACAATGAATAATGACATAGTTGTCAAACAGGTTGATGGTGGCTGTCAGTAAGTGTATAAAACTTATCAGACACGTTTTAACAACGCCAATCAGGGGACTAGCTCCTGTACTTCGATTCATGTCAAAAACACTACCAGTAGTCCAACCATGCAGCTGAATATAATGGGTGTTTTTCTCAAACGTAGCTATTTCACAAGTTACATTTACAGTACCTTAATACATGGTCACTGTAGACCCAGGTCTGTATGAATACGACTATCAGAAGGTTCCCGATTATATGAAGCAAATGGATGCATTCACACTCGATGCAATTTGTTCAGCAAATGCCACGCAGAGAATGATTGGACAATAATTAGTTTGTTTCCCAGCTAGTAGTTGTCTATTGTACTGAACATATCCTTTTTTAAAGGTAAAAATCCCAAGAGTTTCATATCAATAAGTTGACTAGGGGACATTTTCCTAATAAATAATAACTGCAAAAATGCCGAGAGAAACATTCCAACATTTTTTGTCCAAATAACATGGTTGAAGTTTAACACTTAGCGTGTGAATCAGTCAATACCATTATTAGAACAGGGGGATTTTGTCATACATAAAAACAAAACCCCAATCTAGCCTTGCTTCATATAACAATACAGTAAGGACTGGGCGGAAGGGAAATATTTTGGTTCCGAGACTGTAAGACGGACTATGCATCAGCTGTGCCATGTAGCTTATTATCATCCCTCACTTTGAGATCGGATCATCTGGTACAAATTACTTTGTTACACAGTGGCTTTGCTCAGTAATATGATCTCCAGCTTCTTGACTGAAGCCCATTCCTGGTGTCCCCCGCCGTGATATTGCTGGAATATTGCTAAAAGCGGCGTAAAACCATACTCACTCACTCACTTACCAAGTTCTTGACAGCCCACATATGTGGTACGCATGACTTGTTCCAGCCCTAAAACGTGTTATTAAAAATATGTTAGAATAAATGGGACCTTTTGTTACAAGAAAAAAAGCAGATGCGATCATCGGAAAGTAAAGACCAAAACTAAAGCTCGAAACAAAAACTATAAATGTCCAAATGCAATCGAATTTAAAAACATCAATTAGTTTAGATGCAGTTTGAACTCTTGCATATTTATTATTAAAAGATTAGATCTAAATCTGTCAATGTGTTAATTTCTCATTTGGAAATACAAATGGATCGTCTGCTGGAGGCATCTGCTGGTCACAAGACATCCGCTGTCACCGTGTGGTCCAGCATAAGGACGACCACAGGGCCTGGACATTTAGGAGTATACTCTGGTCAGCTCAGATCCGAGTAAATTCCGACCTCTAGAGGATATAGATATAATAAAGTACAGACTTCATATTGTATACGACAAAAACTCGTTTATCAGGATTCTCAAGGGCGTCCGGATTATCATGAGTATGGCTGTAGGTATTCCGTGGCTATATTAGACCCAATACAGACAGACAACATGTGGTATTCTTATGCCTCTATTAAGAATCTTGCAATTTCATCCGTACCACGTGACGAAACAGTACATTTCAATGTAGACCCCCAAATCATGTGACTGATAGTGACTTCAAATATTGACTCGTCACATGATCAATATTGTTCTTCCACGTGATGATAATTGACTCGTCTGCTAGAAAACAAGATGGCGTCTGGTATGCTAACATTTTACGCCTGGCGGCGAAGATACAGTAATAAAACAGAGGACGGTTTAAATGGCCTGCGGTCTCGGTCCGGTCAGGCCACCTCGGGGGTCGAATCCTCGGGTCCCTCTTTTCGTATTCTGACATCATCCAGAGTAATGTTTTTTAATATAGAATAAATTCTTATTTTGAAATTTAAGGGATTTCCGATGATTTCATTGGTTAATTTGCTGATCACATGACCCGTTCATTTTTCGACAAAGTGACGTTTACAAAGTATAAACTTCACCTTTTGACGGTTACACAATTTTTGACTAGAACTACTTTTCATAGGGAGTCCCCGAGTGGAACAATTCTTTATTCTTTCCCCTGCTGACCACGATCGTGAGGATCGGAAATGTCGGACAAAAAATTAATGTTTCTTTTTCACTCAAGGTTTCATTAAACACTTATTTTAACATATTACATTACCTACTGGATGCAACAGGGACAAATATGTCCTCCCTCTTCTACCCTCACTTTGAAGTCGAATATAATTCAAAATACATGACGCACACGAATATAATTAGGCTACTCTTCAAGGTTTTCAATTCCGTGGGAAATTCCCTGTTCTGTGATATCATCCATATTTACACGATTTTATTTGGCACGGTTCAAAGCGTACATACTCCAGTAAACAACCACAATGTAAAATTCATTTCCTAAATAAGTATATTGTTTACAGATAAAATCAGCCAATCCGCGAGCGAGGTTTTGCTTATCCCGACATACTCGTGTGTTGATATAATCCGCTAAATAAACATTCGCACACTTGGCTATTTTCGCTTACATTACAATGTCGACAAATACCATATACAGACACATCTATTCGACATTATCGGTTTAAAATGGATGTCGGGTTCATGCATGTGTTGAAACGATAATGCCAATTCTGAGACCTGCCCTAACGTTTTGACAGTATTTTCATTGACTTTAGGTAACATATTTATTATGTGCCTGTTTATATAGTTTATTGAATACTGTCACTGTTTCTACATGGAACCGTTTCAGCAATAACATTTTGTATCTTATATCTTGTATATAAATGAAATTAAATCGAAAATATATCGCCTGCTATTTTGATACAGCAAATTTTCGATATAGCGTCTAAATGAAAGGTCACAGTGACCCAACCTGTCCTAGTTACAACAGAAAAAGAATGCAGGCAAACAAGCAGATGATATCCCGCGGTAACACGGCCCGAATAACACACTGATAACTCCGGTTCTAATTGCACTAGTTAAAGGGACGTAACTGCGCTCTAGTGACCAATACCTCGGTTATTGTATAGCCAGCGAGCTGAGGAGGATCGATTTCTCATGGCGATTATCGGGTTCCGTTTTCTTGTGGTCTATCGATGAAAATGCATGGAAATTTCCACAGATATACGTAGATAGGACAGAATATAAACAATCTGTTCATTATTGAAGAAGTAAAGAACGAGGCGCGTGCTACGGGTAAGTGTTTCACAAGATGTAAATATATTTCATCGTTTTGTAGACCAGTCTCTCGGCTGCCACAACCAAGCCGTACATGGCTATCGAGCTGTACTTTGACCTAGATAACAGGTTGGCGTGTCTACATATCCGCCACCGGCAAACTCGGTATCCTAACCAATACTAAAATATACATGTTTACATGCATGTTTTTATTACATTTCGGAGTTTGTGAAAACCATCACTTCGCATGTGACAAGGTGAATTATCCGAGGTCTTTCAGTTTCGATTTTGGTCTGATAGTATGGATCTGGGGGATCTATCGCATCCACCACTGAAACTCTAGACTTGGCTGATTGCAAACCAGCACGACAGCACAGCTAGTGTGTTGTTTAAGGACTGACACATGTCTGATGAAGAGAAAGAATGCTTGACCGGTTATTAGAGGTCATTGCCTACAACGCACAGATATCGCTACCGAATAATATCACGTGTGGGCGTCCTAATGTGGACGGGCTGTCCAAAGACGTCTATGGATCGGAATACGTCTTCGTTCTGTCGTCATTATTTGGACACCGATTTTCCGATCTTATCTCGTAAATTGTTTGCAAGTAAAATTTATATTTAAGTGCAGGAAACTTAAACAAAAACGAAGGAATTACTATTTCTTGTATTGTGTGATCAATAATTCAGTAGTAATCTTTTGGTTCAGGATATATCGAGTTCCATAACTGTAATAAAAGAGTTCATAAATTTTCATTACAGTTAACTACGTTTATAACGAACACGCTTATAACGAACTGACCGATAAAACGAGCTTATTTTTCAATATGCTGTATATATGCTCATAACGAAATGTTAAGTATTCTGTTTAATCTGAAATTGAAAGATGGTATATATAAATGTGTGTGTGTGTGTGTGTGTGTGTGTGTGTGTGTGTGTGTGTGTGTGTGTGTGTGTGTGTAATGAATTAGTGCCTTGTATATTACATACATGTATATACACCATATAAATAGGTCAATAATTGTTGAACAAAGCTCCAATTACAATAAGTTATGTTAACCTTTGGCCTCTCGGGTGAGCTTTCACTGTTTGGAGTTAATATGTACTAGACATTCCCTGATGTGTTGTGTAGTCTAGAGGTTGAAGCGTTCGCTAGTCAAGTCACTGACCCGGTTCGCTTCTCACAGGGAAACAACGTGAGTTACGTTGACACAGTATCTTGCATTGTTTTTTCCTGTACTCTTATCATGGACGGAACTCAGATGTATTGAGGCTGTTAAGATGAATTTGTTATACATCTCAATCTAATTATATGAAACATAAATTCCAGCACCATAATGAATTATTGAAAGTAGGTTATCATCTAACAGTATTAATAAATGAAACCTCTCTGCTGATGAGGTACAAAACATGGTCGAGGGTCAGATGTGTGTCATGTTTTATTCCTACACAATGCGATTTGATGTGATTTGGTAGGTGTTTCTTCAAAGTATATTTCATGTAAAATGAGAACAAAAGTGAGGTTAAAATGGGGTTTAACGCCGCGTTCAGGATTATTGCACTTATGAATTGTATGCACGTGTGTGTGTGTGTGTGTGTGTGTGTGTGCGTGCGTGTGCGTGCATACTCTGTGTGTGCGTGGCTTGTGTGCATGTGCATCCATACTGTGTGTGTGTGAGTACTACTTGTACTAGTCCGAACTAAGTCCGATTTTTTAGTGCTAGCCCACTGAGATACCATGCCGTAGTTTAACATGACAACACTCAGACGCAGACAGTATACGTACTCCGAGTCGACCATCTATTAACGTCTTTTGGTATGAGGGCGGTGGGTTAGTCTAGTGGTTAAAGCGTTCGCTCCCCCACATGAGTACAATATGTGAAACACATTTCACTCACTCACTCTTTTTATATGACACGGTCTGCTTTCGAACCCCCGACATTCCGCTCTTCGGACAACCACTGGACCACGGAGGCGAGATAACGAAGAGACTGGCGGCCGGTGTTGTAGTTAAGTGATGAAAGTAATGGCGCGTCAAGCTGAAGACCTTAGGCAATATGTGTGAAGGCAATTCTGGACGACCCACGCCGGAATATTGTTCGCATATGACTAAAAGCGTCGTAATACCACTCACTCGCTTTCATTGGAAAGGAGCGGGAACGCATACCATGTTGGCGAGTGATTGAACGTAATCCCGAACCAGAACATTCTGTGCAGTAAATACGTTCTTTGGCTTTGGGCAAACATCGAAATTATTGTTTTCTTACATGAATATGAAACGTCAACACCAGAGAGTTATCAGTCTTGCCGAAAGATATACCAGGAGCATCCACCTCTCATACACTTTGCACAATTACACAATTGCACGTGTCTAATACGGGAGAAAAAAAATAGAACGTACATACTATGACACTGAGTGAGTGAATGAGTATGGTTTTACGCCGCTTTTAGCAATATTCCAGCAATATCACGGCGGGGGACACCAGAACTGGGCTTCACACTCTGTACCCATGTCGGGAATCGAACCCGGGTCTTCGGCGTGACGAGCGAACGCTTTAACCACTAGGCTACCCGACCGCCCCCATGACACTGAAATGATGACAGTTACTAGTATGTATTTTACTATTTTACTTTTTTCTTTTGACAATTATCAATTATCGTCATAATTTCTTTTCAGCACCAGGATCGTTGAATACATGGAGGGCGGATACAGACAGATCTTCGAGTTTCCTGGCAAGGCCAAGAGCGACGTGTGGAGGAACTTCGGCTTCTATCTCAGTGATGACGGTTATACGCTGGACAAAACAAGAGCCATTTGCAAATACTGCCGCATCGGCGTCCGCTACACCGGCAACACCACCAACCTCCACACCCACTACGTCAACCATCACCTGAAGAAGGACCAGGTGGGGGTCGCCCAGGTCATGTGCTTCTCTGAAAATGACCAGGTTATCACTCTAAGTCCACAAGCTGTCAACGATATCGTCCACATTCCTCCGTCCATGGCAGCGGCGCACGGACCGAGTAGTGGGAAGGAGTCTCCTAGAGCCTCTTCTCTGACGTATGCAATCATGGAGTTTATAATTGACGGTATGCTGCCATTTACAACGATAGCTAGTCAGGCTTTTCAGAACCTAATACACACTTTAGATCCGAAGACAGATGTTCCTTCAAGGAAACATC
The DNA here is from genome assembly GCF_022045235.1 of Haliotis cracherodii. Taxonomy (NCBI): domain Eukaryota; kingdom Metazoa; phylum Mollusca; class Gastropoda; order Lepetellida; family Haliotidae; genus Haliotis; species Haliotis cracherodii. The sequence goes on from NW_027266275.1 coordinate 16,201,765, forward strand.
TCGAGGACTTCCTCCTGCCCCAGATGTATGAGGAAGGGCGATCTAAGGTTTTAGCCAGACTTGAAAATCAAGAGCATGTTACTTTGACAACAGACATTTGGTCGTCCTCGGAGAGATACTTGACCATCACGGCTAATTACATTTCTAGGTCGTGGCAGTTAAATTCCTTTACGTTGCAAACAGTGGAACTGCCTGTAGATGCAACTGCTGGGTACATATCTGAAACCCTAAAGACCCAGGCAGCTAATTGGCGGATAACATGTGAACCAATCCTTGTGTCAGGTCATGAAACTGTTTTAAGGTCCGGCGGGCTGCTGAAATGGAAACACTTGCCTTGTTTCGCTGAAACGATCAACGCTGCAGCCAAGAAAGGACTAGCTCAACCCGAAATACAGAGCATGATTGTTTCAGCCCGAAAACTGTCGCGTTTCTTTATGTCTGGTGTTGGAGATAGTCAGAAGCAATCCCTCCCTTCTTTGAATTCCTTGCAGGTTGATGACGAGGATCGGTGGAATTCTACATTTACAATGCTTGAACAGATCATCAGAGATATGCCCTCAATCCAAATGGCTTTCCAGAATCCCGATTTACAGAAGGAAGACGTGCGTCTGTTTCTGTTCGATTCCAATAACCAGAAACTGTGTCAGGAGCTTGTAGACTTACTGAGACCCCTGAACAATGCCTCTATGTTACTCTGTGAGCAGAGGATGGTCACGGTGTCAATGATACTGCCTGTCCTGAAGAAGCTTGAGATCACACTTCTTGGAGGTGAAACAGACTGCCCAGTGATTAAAGAGTGCCGGAACACCATCTGGAAGGAAATACGTTCTCCATACTGCTCGGACAACATCCGGGACATTCTTCTCGTCTGCTCACTGTTAGACCCTCGTTATAAAGAACTGCGTTATGTCGAGGCAGTCGAGAGAGAAAAGGCCAGGCGGCTGCTCTATGATGCAGCGCTGCGACCTTTCTTGACGGACTTTCAGATCAAACAGGAAGTGGACAGTGACGATGAATACATTCAGAACATCATCCTAGGACCACCATTCTCTATCTCGAACGGATCGGACGTCCATGGAAGTAGCCCTAGTTCGGAAGAACCTGTTAAAAAGAGGATGAAGTTTAAATCTCCTGCTTCTAAATTTGAAAACGACTGGCTATCCGATGTCGTAGGCCACAAGGATGACGTCCCTTTAGACAAAATGTCGCCGGTGGAGATGGTGAGTTCGGAAATTGACCGGTTTATGGCGGAGAAGCAGATCACATCTAGCACCTCACTGATCTGGTGGTACGAGAGGGAGAAGATCTTCCCCAACATCTCATGCCTTGCGAAGAAGTACATGTGCGTCATGGCCACCTCCAGACCGGCTGAGCATATCTTCCTTCCAGACAGAGATCCCGTCAGGGTTCAAAGGTCATGCATTCCACCCAAGAACCTCGATGCCATGATATTCCTCAACAAGAATCATCAAAATCTCAAAATGACTTTTTAAATCAAGGCAGAAATACTTTTGTCATTTACGAAATGAAGGGTTTCTTCGAGTACCGTTTTAGTGCTTTCTAATTATGTTCAGCCTTTCTGTAAAAACGTTATGCCATTGCGTCATCGCTGTGATGATGCTACAACGGGTACAGTCATACTGACAATGCTTTGTTATCTCCATCCGCCATGATTGGTGACACTACGCACGCACGGTTGTAACAAAGAAGCTCTGTGGACTACAGTTGTCATGTATACACATTATGGCACCTGAAGTTGGTCAGAGACAGATTTGGGATGGGGGTATTTTGTCATCAGATCTTACTGAAACATAATCGTTCACTGGCGTCCTGAGCAATACTGAGTTGTGGGCTTCCCCAAGACATTTGGGTGAATGCCCCAACACCATAAACTTAATAGACAATCCCTAAAACTGACGACCACCACTACTGTTGTAAAAATGTGTATATTTCCATTAACATTGACTTACTTGTGTCTTTGAAATATATATTGAGTACTAGTGCGGCTGTTGTCGATTTTGTCCAAGATGTACCATGTGTCAGTGTGTTTGTTTGTTGTTTGACGCTGCACTCAGCAATATTCTAACTGAATCAGGACAGCCTGTATATAATCGACACAGGACGGGACAGTCCAGTGATCGATAGTGTGAGCAACGATCTACGCCGTCGAGGTACGACGACAAACGCGTGAAAATCTATCCGGGGTAGAATAGATCTTCAGCAACCCATGCTTGCCGTAAAAGGCGACTATGCTTCTCGTAAAAGGCGACTAACAGGATCGGATGGTCAGGCTCTCTGACTTGGTTGATGCATGTCATCGTATTCCAATTGCGTAGATCGATGCTCATGATTGTCTGGTCCACACTCGATTATTTACAGACCGCCGTCATATAGCTGAAATATTGCTGGGTGCGGCGTCTACGCATTCGAACATTACGCGTAGAACATCGAACTTAGGTGCAAAATTAATTGAAGTATCTTCAACCGTCATATAACAGGAATATTGCTGAGTACGGCGTTAAAGAACAAACAAACAAACAAACAACAAAGGTACGATGACACGTAATCCATTAGGTCCCGGCTATTGACCACTTTAGGTTGCTGGGGACCAATTCTAACCAAATCACCACGGGATCTCTCCATGTATAGATTAGAGAGCCTTTGTGGTTACTCACTGATAATGGAGAACATTTACTTGCTGTGGACACAGAGTGGCATGATTTGAAGGCTATATCATGTTTTTATAAATACCCTTCAAAACAACACTAGGATAGGCTTCCCACGTCGTACCCGTGAGTGGAATTAAACCCGAGACACGTTAAGTATCAACTGTAACAGCGGGTGAACATTGTGTGAGAGCATGTGCGTGCGTGCGTGCGTGCGTGCTTGTACATTTCCGTACCACAACCGGCTTGATTGTGCATTCCGAGAGATACACTTAGCGTCTTTTGGTATGACGCTGCCGGGGTTCGAACCACTGACCTTCCGCTCTCCAGTCAGACACCCTATCCACCATACCGCGGAGGCGGTCTGATTGTTTGTTTGTTACTTAATGCCACACTCAGCAATATTCCAGCTCTATGTCGGCGGTCTGTAAATAATCGATACACGTCACAAGAATCGCTCTACGCAATTGGGATACGCTGACATGCATCAACGAAGTCAGGCGCCCCTTCTCAATTAAGCCTTGAACGTCAATTACTGATCTGAGATCAAAAGGTCTTGTTCTAAACAAATGACAGGCTTGAAAGTCTGATGTACCTTTATTTTGCGACGTTATTAGTACAATGAATACAATGATAAACAGTAATTAAAAAAACATGGAAATGAAAAACAATTTTCAATAAATATCAAGGTAAATATTATTATCAAATAAATTACAATACCAATGCATATATAAGTATTGAGATTCTACCTCACTGCTACATACCAACTCATTCTCAAACGACTACGGGGGTTCACGCCGAATACCAGTAAAAATGCGGCGTTAAACAACACGCGAACGAACAGTCATGGTTGAGTGTTGATCCTCCTGAGCAATCCATGTCGCCTTGTACGAGTGAGTGAGTTGGGTTTAACGCCGCTTTTAAGATTATTCCAGTTATATCACGGCGTGTCAGCTTAATGTGGGAGGAAAGCCTGAAGTGCTGCAGGTCTAAGACGTTTACCACTTTGGTGAAACCCACGAGCACGGGTATGGTGCTGACAAACCTAGAAACATAACGCCTTGTACGATCCCAGCGCCTACCCGCTCAATCTCAGTCGCCTCTCACACAAACAAGTTCGGAGTCACCACTTTTACACCAAAGTCTCCGCGAGGGAATACAAGTGGTGGTTATATACACAGAACTCACGACGTTAGATCTAGATCAAAATGTTTTGTTGTTTGTTGTTTAACGCCGCACTCAGCAATAGTCCAGCTATATAACAGCGGTCTGTAAATAATCGAGTCTGGACCAGACAATCCAATGATTGACATCATGAGCATCGATCCACGCAATTGGGATCGATGACATGCATCAACCTAATCAGCGAGTCTGACCACCCGATCCCGTTAGTCGCCTCAAAATGTGAGTGAGGATGGTTTTACGCCACATGTTCCAAATATTCCAGCAAAATCACGACATAACACATGGGCTCACACTCTGTACATTTTTGGGCAATAAAAAGCCTTTGGTGTCAGGATGTGAACACTTTAGCAACTGGACCTCCCTTTAAACATCTGTATATGCAGGGCTCGCATGTCGGTAAACCTTCACTAACCCCAGGATCCCTTCCAACCCGCCTTTGATTTACATTTGCCAATTTGATAGACTAGCTGCTAGGTCTAACATACCAAACCAGCCTAATTGTTGGTTTGGACAGTTCCATTGATCAGGATCGAGTTTGCGAGACATTCAACACTGAAAAACTGACCGACAACGTGACGCAAAAGAGAGCACTAAATAAATCTTAATGATTAAAAGGAGGTCTTCATGTCCATTAAAACTGGGAATGGCCTGTTTTCTTTGTAATTCGAGTTACCTCCCTTACTCTTTCCCTTATGTCGACGTTTGATTGGTCGGTAAAATGTCAATAAAAATCAATGGCGGGTAATTAGCGATCGCAAGATCCACAGGAATGGATCCAGGCGTTATTGTAGATTAACCGAAATGCTAGCCCTGAAGATATAGAGGATGCAGTTTTAAATACTCCCTTGCTAACACACGTATTCTTGGTAACACATCATTCAATACACATCGTGCGGTGTGTAGGTGACCCGCGTTTGCAAACCATGTCATTAACGAAGGTAGCATGATGGAATGTTATTCCTATGTTCGCTTACACGGTGCCTGTCAATCAACTGAACACACTTCGGATAAGGTCTGAATGACAAATTTGTATCGGAATTGAAAGATAGCGGCTTTGACTTTTCTGATTTCCGAAACCGAAATTGTTGAATCATTGCTGAGAGAAACAAGAACATTTCCAAAGTTGCCAATTGCTCACCTAAGCATGAGCTTTGACCAATAGAAAAAGGAATCCATTGTTTGTGTTTTACAAAATGCCCTTCCTCATTCAGAAATCTCTCCGGTTTGAATTCTTCTGGGTTGTCCCAATGTTCTTGGTCAAACAACGCTGATTCTAAAACAGGTACAATCATTGTGTCTTCTGGAATAAGGTATCCCCGGAACATAACGTCACGGGAAGCAAACCGCCGGGCACCGTAAGGATTTACGTTCACACACCTCAGCACCTCGGAAATAGTTGCTTGAACATAAGGGAGGCTTTCCATATCCGACATGTTCGGGACACGATGCAAGCCTACATTCTGTTTGATTTCTTGGTAGACTCTGTCCTGTACATCAGGGTAAGCAATGAAATAAAGAATACCCCACTGGATAGCAACAGCTGTGGGTTCCGACCCAGCAATTAACAAATCTACAACAATATTAACAAGATGGTCATCATTCACAGGCAAGCCCAGATTTTGGCACTCCTTTAAAAAAGCCGATACAAGAGTCACATTTTGGTCATCAAAATCCTTCTCATGGCGTTTTATGGAAGGTTTGATTATTTCTTCCTCTGTAAATGCAACATTTTCGGCCAACCGTTTTATATTGAATATATCTCCTGGCAAATAACGCAGGTATGGCATAAACTCTAAAATGGCCGTCAAACTAAAATCCTCTTGTCGTCGTTTCAAATACTCAACAAAGAGTGGGTCATCATCTTCAAATCGTTTGCCGAACAAAATAGAACATGTGACATTAGTGACAGCGAAGTTAATAAAAAATCGTAGGTCCAAATTTCGACCACTTTCTTCTTTGATAAGCCGTAGTAAATTATTGACTTCTTCGCCAGTCCTAATTTCCAAAATGTCCTTCCCGGATCCGCTTGTAAAACCTCGGAGACAAACGTCAGCTATTCGCTGTTGTTCCAACCCAACTGTCACAGCGGTCCCCAGAACGCCCCTGCCATGATTGGGATACTCAGAAACGAACAGGTCTGGTCGTTTCACGAACAAGTGCCCGTGTGTGACAAGGCTTTCGTTTATGACGTCATAACCGTTCAGCACCACGACACGGCGTTGTCCGAGGTATAAACAGAATATATCACCGTAATCCTTCCTCCATTCTTGTAACGCCTCTCTAATGCCCCGTGTAAATGAAAACATATTTCCAAACAAAGGCAAGCGCAGTCTGGGTCCGGGCGGAAGTTGTGATTGTCGTCTGCTACAGTGCCACACAACAACTAGCACGGATCCAACGACAATCAAGGTCGTAGTAACATTGTCACAAATCATCTGCGTTAGCTGGTCCATACTTACAGGTTACAGCTGCAAGGGCGACTGTTATAAACAACCATCTCCCAAATCCCAGACATGTCGAGACACATTTTACCTGTCACATAATTCGACAAATCGGAACGGCCCATGAGCGCAGTCAATAAAGCGATTAAGACTGACTATACCAGGCTCACCGCCGCATTGCTCTGCGCAGGGTATCGACCGACTGAAAGAGGTTATTACCGAACGGGATAGGGATAGAATAGCCTTAGTGGTACTATGAATAGTGCACCAGCTCGCCACATTGCCATTCAGATGTAGAATTTACGCCTTGTTGTGTGAGAAAGTGGACTATAATTTCTGATGACTAACATATTAGATTTTTTTATTTAATGTTTTTCCTAGATGTTTTAGTAATTTAAATGTTTTGAACATTGATATTACTACATAACATATGAAATTGTAAAAAGAGTCATTGACTTAATAATATTTATTCATTTAGTATTACAGTATGAGTTAATAATTATATCATAATTAATAATTTTACCAAATAGTGACTAAGTTCCACTTCAGCACTACTGGGTAAGCGAGAGTCAACAAAAGAAGAAATTATGCAACATGTATGTTCTCGTTTCCGAGCACATTTACCAAAAAATATATAGCACTACATACAAACGCTGGATACTGTGAGTGGGTGATGCCTTACACCGTTTTTGGCATTATTTATTTAATATCACGGAGTTGGTGTTGGGTTTCATACAGTAAACCCACAATGGAAAGTGAACACGCGACGAGCGAACGCTCTAACTATCCAGCTACCCATTACTCCGGGTTAACACAAGACGTGACTGTTTAGAAATAAAATTAACTGAATTTAACAATCCTGTATATCATAAAAGTGCCCAATGTTTAATGGTAAATGTCTGCCACCTGAATATGCGTAACTTCGGGCTTCCAATTAACTGCATATCACCTACTGTTGAGGAGCGATGAGGTAGCCCAAAGGGCAAAGCGTCCGTTCGTCACGCCGAAGACCCAAGTTCGATTCCTTACGGGGATACAATGTGTGAAGCCTATTTCTGGAGTCCCTGGCCGTGATATTGCTGAAAGATTTCTAAAAGCGGCGTAAAACTACTCACTCACTTGCTGTAGCAAGCACAGCTCACTAGAGATAGTATAACAATGTCCGATTGAGAGTTAACCGCCAGTGATCAACCCGAGACACTTCATAGGGGAGAGGGGCGGTCGGGTAGCCTAGTGGTTAAAGCGTTCGCACGTGTGAAGCCCATTTCTGGTGTCCCCCGCCGTGGTATTGCTGGAATATTACTAAAAGCGGCGTAAATCCATACTCACTCACTCATAGGGGAGAAGTCAAAATACATTGCGATTGATGGTCTTCACCATTGTTACAAACACAAACCAAAATTTAATACTTGTTTACCTCTGTTAATTCCATTGGCTTCCTACAAGAGTAATTTTAAGATAAGAGCTACTGGCAACTATACCTTGCATCATGCAGTCTGTAACAACATCTACTCGCATACGCGGAACCAACAAACACATCATCCACCCCACCCCCACATCCTTGCGTTTAGTTTTGATACACGTTAAACATTTATACCTTCGAAAATGTAATTGGTGATCCAACAAAAATGACTAACTCTCTTCGTGATATTTTCAACATAATTACACGATCCCTGTTCAGTTATAAAGAACACAGTGACACAATCTAATTCCTAGGTACAGTCACGACCTTGAAGGGTTGAGACTTCAGCACTGCACCAGGCACAGCCTCCATCGAGAGCGGCGGTTCATCTTCCGGTGGCAGGAATTGAAACCGTTGGAGGAGACCCGTGATGAACAGGAACAGCTCCATCCGGGCAAGTGACTCTCCTGGGCACGCCCTCTTACCCATTGAGAACGGGATGAATTCTTCGGGTTTGGTGAATTTACCATCCGCACCGAGAAACCTCTCTGGTCGAAATTGTCCAGGATTTTCCCAAATTGCAGGATCCATCATGACAGAGTCTAAGTTTGGGAAGATAATGCACCCAGCGGGGAGGCGATATCCTCTGAATACTATGTCTTCGGTGACGCCATGGAATCCAGCTATGGTAGCAATATTGGCGATCCTCTGTACTTCTGTAATGGTTGCTTCTATGTAAGGAAGCTTCAGCTTGTCAGTCATCCCGGGCAGTTTCTGTGTTCCAATATTGTCTTCGATTTCCTTGAAGCATTTAGCCTGGATGTCTTGATGAACTGTCAGATACAACAGTATCCACTGAATAGTAGTAGACGTGGTGTCGGTCCCAGCAATGAACAAATCTCCGATGACCTTAACCAGATTGTCATATCCAATGGACGTCTCCACGCCTTGTTTCTCCTTAACCTTCATCTCTCTGATGTATGCAGCGATAAAGTCGTCGATGTTATTCTCATCAAAGGCCTTGAGATGTTCTTCAATGGAAGGTTTTATCAGCCTGTCCTCGTAAAACGCAATGTTCTCAGCTGTCTTGTGATACAAGAAAAGGTCACCAGGAATATACTTTGCAAATGGGATGAAGTTGAGACCGCCAAGCCTCCCAGCTGCCTTGAAGTTCTCGTCTGTCCTTCTCAGGTATTCTATAAACAGTGGATCGTCATACTGAAATCGTCTCCCAAACACCATAGAACAAATAATGTTCGACACGGATGTCTGGATAATATGATTAGTGTCGTACTTCTGTCCCTTCTGGTCTGCGATAACCTCAAGACAAACCCTAATCTCCTCATTGATCTTTTCTTGAAGCATATTTTTCCCCATTCCAAAGTCTCTCAGCGTGGAGAGGGTTAATCTTCTCTGTTCCTTCCACACGTCCCCATTGCTTGATATCACTCCCTTGTTCTTGAAAAGATCGTTAAACACAACTGCGTAGGGCCTCACGGCGAAGACCTCGCTATTCTTCACCAACGCCTCCTTCACAGCATCGAATCCGTTCAACACTATAGTTAAACGGTTGCCTAGATAGAGAGTGAACAAATCTCCGTGTAGTTTTCTCCATGCTTGAAACTGTTCCCTAAAGTCAGGTTTCATGGACAGCAGGTTGCCTAAGACAGGTAAAGGTCTCGGCCCAGGTGGTAGCCCGGATGGACGTCTGGTACTGAGCCACAGTGCCAGCAGACATATCCCTGATACCAGAATCGGAGTCGCATATCCGGTGAAAACTTCTTCCAACATTGTTACTCTGTGTCTCTCCGTATACTCTGTCCTCGGACCACACTCCCAATCCACTGTTCAACCCAGATTGACTTCACAGCGTAACGAGGCTTTCGTTGTTGGGGCAGAGTCTGTCCCACGAACGCGATAGGTTATTTTTAGCCACAGACCAAGGACAATGCATGTGCATTCAAAGTACGCCTCTGGGGTACATCATCGCATTGAAAAAACTGGGTTTCGAGTTGTGTCAATACACACTGCTGCACTGCGTTAAGCACTATGCAGGAATATATCCGTCGTTATGGCGTCGTTGAACCACAAGCAATCGATGGCAGCTGTTCACAAACCTATTTTATCGACTCATTTACTGACCACTGTATCCTTCGAGGCCAAATGTCATGGGTCAATAAACATGGGTCAGTAAAAATAGTTTTATTTGTGTACAGCTACGAATTCCTGCGGTTGAATATACACAGCCAGGGGTAACCTGTATACTGACAGTCTACAGGGCTGACTTTTGTTTGCTTCAAATGTGAACACCAGTGACAATGACCTGCATTAATGAAAAATGTAACAATTCCTGTGGTTGAGTGAGTGAGTGAGTGAGTGAGTGAGTGAGTGAGTTGGGCTTAACGCCGCTATTAACAGTATTCCAGTTATATCGCGGTGTGTCAGCTGAATGTGGGAGGAAAGCCCGAAGTGATGCAGGTCTCAGACGTTTACCACTTCGGTGAAACCCACGAGCACGGGTATGGTGCTGACAAGCCTAGAAACATAATCGGGGCGAACCGGGATTCGAACCCACAATCATAGGTTTCTGGCGTGCCCAAGGGAAGCAACTCTGCACAGCGAATCGCGGCGCCTTAGACGACTGGGCCACCCGTCCCCCCTTCCTGTAGTTGAATATACAAAGCCAGGGGTCACCTGTATACTGAAAGTCTACAGGGCTGACTTTTGTTTGCCTCAAGTGAACAGCAGTGAGAATCACCTGCGTTCAAGAAAAATGTAACAATGCAGACTCAGTCTGATATATAGTTATGTCTTTGCGTAAATGGGGTAATCATGAACTAATAGATCGATATACGTCATCAAATTTGACAACCAATGGACATTGATTATTCAGAATTCATTTAAATTGAAAGGAGCCTCAGAGAGATGGGAGATTCAGCCCTGAACCTGTTAAAACATAATAAGACTTGCTTTATTTTGGGTTATAGCATTCTAGTCAGGGATGGGCGGGAGGGAAAATAATATGGTTCAGGGAAAGTGAGGCACACTTGTGGAACGGTATCAAATGATAATATACAGATGTTGTACCTGTAGGTTTGGGATGAAGTGCATGTGCAGCTCTATTGTCGGTCAAGTGGTTTTAAATGTAACTTACTGTCTGCACAGTAAATCGGCGACACCTGTCCCTGTACAGATTAAGAAACATAAGGGGGGTGAGGTGAGGTGAAATGGGGTTTAACGTCGCGTCCAAGATTATTGCACTTATATAGCGACGTGCATGCACGTGTATGTGTGTGTGTGGCTGCTTGTTCTAGTCCGGACTGATGCCGATTTATAGTGCTAGCACACTGAGATACCATGCCGCAGTTAACATAAATACCCCACTCAGACACAGTATACTTACTCCGAGCTGACCAGTCCTTGTTTTAGCCCCTTAATGCCGAGCACTAGACTGGGTCACAACAAGTACCATCTTTTAACGTCTTTTGGTCCGCTCTCCGGGCGGACGCTCTACCATTAGACCACGGAGGCGGTCCGAAACATAAGAGAAATATAGGGCAAAGTAAAGTGGGCCAAGAAGATATTCTTTGATACGGGATCAACCACTGATAAAATACTATCTGGGTCCAAGGTCCATGTTTCGCCTTTTCACATACAGCCTGTCATAGTTTCACTGGCCTTGATTCAAATCCAACATACACGTCTTCCAGTTTCGCCACACTGTACATTCCCTTGATTGGTGGAGGCGGTACGCGTAGAGGGGCCTATTTTTACGCGTTCACTTGAAATAACTAGTACAAATATGTGGTCGAACTAAGTCGACTGGTGTGTGAAGTTACATCTACAGCCCTGTATCACGACTGGTGTATATATCTACGTCCCTATATCTTGACTGAGTAAACCTACAGTCTTGTATATCGACTACTGAAGGAAATAACAATCCATTCGCTGAGGCCCAAATACCCTATTTTAAAAGAGTGAAAGCGACAATGCTGAGTACATTTTTCACGGACAATCTGACAGCGATTCTCAGTTGTGGTGTTGGTGCCCTCGTGCTGTGGCTGACGTCCAGGAGGCCGTCGGGAACACCCCCAGGGCCACGTTTCCCCTTACCGATTGTTGGCCATGCGTTGTCCATCGGAAAGAATCCGAAGAAGAAATTCCGAGAATGGCATAAAAAATACGGTGACATTTTTAGTGTGTATATTGGTAATCGGTTAGTGATCATCTTGAATGGTTATGAGGTCTTGAAAGACGCTTTTGTGAAGCATGGTGATGTTTTCTCTGATCGTCCTCATGTTTTTGTGGTTGACGAGGTAAGCAAGGGCATGGGCTTGGCCGGAACATCCGGACAGGTCTGGAAGGAACAGAGGCGCTTCACGCTGTCCACGCTGAGAGACTTTGGGATGGGCAGGAACATACTGCAGGTGAAGGTTAATGAAGAATCAGCCTCGTTTCTGGATGAAATTGCAGGGATGAAAGGAAAGAAGTTTGATTTCCGAGATTTGATCCACACGGCGGTGGCCAACATAATCACTTCTATAGTGCTTGGCAAAAGATTTGTCTATGGCGACCAATTCTTCAAGGACTTGACAGCTAAAATAGATGAAAACCTTCAGTCAGTTGGAGCTACAGCCGGCTTGAACTTCATACCACTTGCTCGGTATATTCCGGGAGACCCATTCAAGTTCAAAAGGACACTGGCGAATCTGGCATTCTTTGTCAACAATCTGACAAAACCTTCTATGGATGAGCATTTGAAAGAGTATGATGAGTCCAACATTGATGATTATATATCAGCTTACATAAGAGAGATTAAGCGGAAGGAGCGTGAAAACGCTGAGTCTTCCATTGGCTTAGAAAATCTGGAAAAAGTAATTGGTGATTTGTTCCTTGCAGGAACTGAAACCACTGCGACTACCATACGATGGGGCGTTCTACTGCTCATGAAATATCCTGATATTCAAGAAAAATGTTTCCAAGAAATCAAGATGAACATCGGCCAAGAGAGGCTGCCACTTATGTCGGACAAGCTGGAGTTACCTTATGTTGAAGCAACCATAGCTGAGATACAGAGAGTGGCCAACATCATCCCTGTGTCAATCTGGCACAGTGTTCCTCATGACCTAAAGTTCAGGGGCTACACATTCCCTAAAGGAGTCATCGTACTGCCCAACATTGACTCTGTGCTTATGAACCCTGAAACCTTCAAAGATCCGGAAAGGTTTCAGCCTGAGAGATTTTTGGATGACGATGGAAAGTTTGTGAAGCCCGAGGAACTCATCCCCTTCTTTCTGGGCAAGCGGGCCTGTATTGGGGAGTCTCTGGCAAGGATGGAACTCTTCCTTTTCCTGACAGCAATGATTCAGCGCTTCCAGTTCCAACAACCTGAAGATGAGCAACCGCCAACCATGGAGGCTGTGCCAGGAGTAACGTTTGCCCCTCTGCCATTCAAGTTTATTGCAGCACCGAGAGTCTGATGTCTGTGGGTTGTTCCTTGTACTTGACCATGACCACATATTGATTCTGCAACCTTGACCAACATTGGAATCCCACATTTATCAAGTCAGTGGTTTGGCCAAAGTGAACCCTAAATCTTTCTCTTTGTGAGTGAGTGAGATTTTATAATCCTTCCTATTTTACCATAACTACATCAAGAATGAGTTCACACATGGCATCCCTGTGAGGCATAAAGTATGATGAATGATTTCGGCAATGTCAAAAACATTATGGACTTAATGGCAACTTCAGTGATGAAGAATTACGTGCCCCTTCTGTTGAAGCACACATATATTGCATTCGTGGTGATGAATATTGATCGAATAAGTGTTGGGAGACTTTGTGACTGATGACAGGATCACTTACTGTAATATGAACTATGAACTGTGAAGTTCATGAACACTTGGGGTCATCACTATTTGATAGTGATTTATTCCGACACATGTTTATGATATTAGAAATGTACAATTGACACTCCTTTCAGGAAATGTCTTTATGATAATGGAAAGGGTTGTATGGCCTTTATTTACCCTATTTGTTGACAGAATATCCATATTTTAGAATATAAGGACAGTAATGTAATTTTGTATGTTTAGAAACTTTGACTATTGGGTGTATGTTGTAAAATATTCTATTATTTTATATTTAATAAAAAATATTGCTAAACATTGTGATATATTATACAATTTTTATATATGATGAGGTATGACCACTTGCAACAAATACCCATTAACTCTGTCTGGCATGCATGTCACCTTATCCCAATTGCGTGGATCAATGCTCATGATGTCAATCACTGGATTGTCTGGTCCAGATTCGATTATTTACAGACCGCTGTCATGTAGTGGGAATATTGCTGTGTGCGGCGTTAAACAACAAACAAACAAACCATCTTGCAAGGTTGGTGATATGGAAGAGGTAAAGTGATTTCAGACAGCTTTGAAAAGTATTTTAGTAATCTCACGTTAGCTTAGTGTGTGGGAGCAATGTCCAAAGTGACACAGGTTTTAGACATTTACAACTTTGGTTTTCAGCTATATCCAGTGACTGATATCATGAGCATCGATCTACGTAATTGGGATAAAATGACATGCATCAGCCAAGTCAGCGAGCCTGACCACCCAATCCCGTTAGTCGCCTCTTACGACAAGCATAGTCGCCTTTACGGCAAGCACGGGTTGCTGAAGAAGTGTTCCCTTATATTAAATAAATACATTCACACCATTAAGTCCAAGATATGATGATCATTTTCAAACAAACACAAAGTGTATATTAAAATTTATTGGCTCCATTAATGTACAATTATTTACATTCAATATAAGCACATTGCAATAATTTACACATACTGTCAAATGTCAAACATGTTTGACAAGAGACACCAAATCACATACACAATAGTTGAATTTCCCAAACTTAAATCAATTGTTCGGACATTCTCTCTTCTCAAATAAAAGCAACTGAATCTGATCTCCTACATGGGAACAATTAACCCAAGTATATCCTTGAATCAACTGAGACATACAGTTAAAGAGTCTTCAAATGTAAAACATTTAATCCTAAAATATTTTAATCTGACTTAAACAAATCTGACTCAGAATACATAATTAGAATGTTCTTATAATCACAAACAGTTCTTTACAGTCGAAACTTTTCATCAAAACTACTCATTTTGAATATATATCAAAACTCATTCTCGTAAATACAATATCCACTAAAACAGGTACTGAGGAAAGGAAACGCTTCTCACTTGAGTATAATAATTTAACACAAATAACTGTTGACATCAGCACAAATGAAACACTTAATTACCTGCATAAAAAACTATTTGTTTACATAATCATATATTTGGATATTAATCCGATACAATCAGCACCAATCAGGCGAGTTCTGTCACTATACATGGTGATATCCAGTATAACTCTACATCAAATGCAAAAACTGTGAACATCTTTCTCTGTGCGAGAATGAAATATACTGTAGATCAGACTGGAGGGAATAAAGTCAATATTTCTTTAAAGATAACCCTGAAGACCAAACTGATAGTCAAGCCAGAGTTACCAATGTTCGAAATGTTCTGTGCATTTTAAGAAAGGAAATAATTTCAAAATACCTTTTCAAACAAGAACCAGAATTCAATTTGTTTACATTATTTTTGTTACAATTAGCCAAAGACAAAATATATTCAAGGATGAAATTTAACCAATAAAAATTGAGGCCTGATTTAAAAATCAACCTGTTTCCCTTGGTCAGGAAATAATGTTAATATCACACAACTTAGTTTTTTATCACATGATTATAAACACTTTAATCCCTCCTTTGTAATACATATATCAAACGACAAATTAACTGGACACTGTTACGACTGTGATATTATACTCTACATATTAAGTCCCAAACCCCATAAACAACCCACAAACTGGATATCTGTCTATCAGACTCTTCGTTCTTCACTGTCGATCATACTCTAGTCAGCAGAACAGTAATTGTCAATATCGCATTACTTTCTATGTTGAATCCCTATTTCTGGTACGGGGGAGCGAGCGAGTGAGTGAGTGAGTGAGTGAGTGAGTGAGTGAGTGTGTGAGTGAGTGAGTGAGTGCGTGAGTGAGTGAGTGAGTGAGTGAGTGAGTGAGTATGTTTTACGCTGCTTTCTTTCAGGTCTGTAGATAGGGTGGAGGGGAGGAGAGGAATTCACCAATTGATACTTTTCAGGCATTTACAGAAATTTACAAACTGTAAGTATGGACGCCAGTCCATGACACAGGAGCAACAGTAAATTCTTCACATCATACACGTGTATGAAAGGAAAAGTTGAGGTCAGATAAAAGGTGCTTCTTGTCCCACTGGAAACTTTGAAATATTAGTTTGAAAATTATCATACATGTTTCAATGACTGACTTGACTTTTTCTTGGACTTCTGACATGACTACGTACTTAATAAGGACTTAAATGAATTATTAAAAAGAAAGAAGATTTTTCAAACATCAAGAGAAAACTATCTCTGAAAAAGTCCATGAGCCAAGAAGAAATGAACCAGTTGCTTGTACTATCCATCCCCGAATTTTTTTTGTTCCACTCAAAAACGCTTACAGAAAAACTCCCAAATCAGCTGGACAAGTCCATGACATGCACATGTTAAAATGCACAAGCTAAATTTCTTCTCATTTGAATCCACCTGATAACATTCATTGTGTTTTCTAAAAGTTTAGCTTGTTTCTCAAAACATGCAGATTCTGAGAAACGGGCCTTTGGTATTCATTTTCCTGTGCAAACACATTCAGGTCTGAGAATCACGCAACAACTGAAATAATTAGCAAATAAAGTGTGTCAAACATGACACAGAGTATATTTATGTTGCTAACTGTACCACATGGTGAAATATTCTCGAATCTGGCCCTGCGAAACCCCCGTCTTAATGATGACGAGTACAGTATCAAGCTGTCGGACAGTGTCCAACTCGGGTAACTATCCTACACTAAGCAAGTACATGAAACAAGCAACACTCTTGTGGTTGCATCTTTGGTTTGTAAGTCTGTCACATCCAACATAGGACATAATGATAAATGGCCACATAAAATATAACAAGCATCACTGTAAGTGCTAAGAGGCTTGGTATAAGCTCCTTCGTCTGGACTGAGATGCAAGAGGTGATAATATTTCCCCCCGACACATGCTTGGTCGGGTATCAACTGAGTCAACTGTTGGGTAGGGTGAGTGAGTGAGTGAGTGAGTGAGTGAGTGAGTTGGGTTTAACGCCGCTTTTAACAGTATTCCAGTTATATCACAGCGTGTCAGCTTGATGTGGGAGGAAAGCCCGAAGTGATGCTAGTCTCAGACGTTTACCACTTCGGTGAAACCCACGAGCAGGGGTAAGGTGCTGACAAACCTAGAAACATAATCGGGGCGAACCGGGCTTTTGGGTAGGCTTCATGACACTCTTCATCAGTGGGTCAGTCGTGACAGCGTGTCAACTTCATGTGAGAGGACAACACAACGTGACATGGTTCATAGATGTTTACTGCTTTTGTAAAGTGAGAGAGTATGGTTTTACACCGCATTTAGCAATATTCCAGCAATATCTTTGCAGGGAAAACCAGAAATGGGCTTCACACATTGTACCCATGTGGGGAATCGAACCTGGGTCATTGGCATGACAAGCGAACGCTTTAACCACTAGACTATCCCACCGCCCCTTACTGCTTTTGTAAAAACACAAGCATGGATACAGTTTGACATAACAATGACCACGAGTGGGAGTGATTGAGTGAGTTGGGTTTAACGCCGCTTTTAACATTATTCCAGTTATATCGCGGCGTGTCAGCTTAATGTGATGCTGGTCTCAGACGTTTACCACTTACCACGAGTGGGATGCATCTGCAAGTCTTAATGGCATGCCTGCTTAATGTGGGAGGCAAACCCAGAGTAACACAGTTCACAGATGTTTAAACTTTTGTCAAAACACAAGCATGGCAAAGTTGCTAACAGAACAATGATTAAGGGGGGGGGGAATCTACTATTTCAACATGGCATTCTGGTGTGACTAAGGCATATAACTCTGCACAGCACATCGCCGAGCCCAAACCTGATGAAAACAAGTGAATGTTTGGTTGATGTAAGCTAAAAAAGATAAAGACAAAGAAAAATATAACACATAGTTTATAAAGCTAATTCTGGACACAAAAAGCCCTGAAAGCCTGTTGAACACCATGAATGAGTGGAGAAACATATCAACAGTAGCATTTTACATAAAGTTTCTGAACAAATGTCAAAAGTCCCTAAATTTGAAATCAGAAAAAATCAGCTTATTTTGTCATGGAAAAGGTTCCAGTCTACCCTTGAAACTCCTAACAATGCATATACATCGAGAGTCTCCTATTTGCCCATTTAACAATCTCTATCACAGCTTACTGCAGCACTCATTACTCATACCACATTCATGAACTATGGCAGTTCTTCAGGGTCATATCACTCTTGATGATACCCAGACTAGTATCCGAATCTTCCGACAGTGTCAATTGGTCAAAATATGATGCCAGACTTATCTTATAGAAATGGCAAAAACATATTTGACAGAAAAGGGCACCGTCCTGAGCCTCACACCTAGAGAGACACTCATACCTTAAATATACTCCTCAACTTTTGACAGGGATAATCAGGTCATTCTATTTAAATGAGAGAATCAGTTTTGTGTATCATGGTAAGATAAAAATAACCCTATAAAATGTGGAGTAGTATAAAATCTTTGTGCAGCGTGGCATTGTTCTACAGCAAAGGAAGATTCTTCTGAACATTGCGATAGAAGACGGACAAACTGATTGGTAACAAAATAAGCTACAAAATCATTAAGTCGCCAAACAATCTAAATCTAAACAAATTACAGAAAACTAGCAGCCTCCATCTGCTTCAATGCCCTGTTACTGTGGACATATTCATTGGGAAACAGACAAAATATACCACTATATTAAACCATCAACTGATAAGAAACCATTTGCAGTATCTAACATACACTACAAAAAACAAGTTCACGATCACTATTCTTTCGTGCTACTATAGTTAATCTATCATGCCATGACAGACTAACTATAGTAATGTAAGAATCGGGTGATCCTTAACCTTTTTTAGTAGTACAGCTTACATCAGAAAAATATATCTCGCCATCATTTATAATGAATGATAAAGGAATGCTTATGCACACATAGAAAGGAGAGATCAGAATTAACACATGACTTCATTGATAAGCTGTGGTTTCCTGATTGGGTCCAAGGCTAATCAGTAACTATAGACATTTATCATCCAAAATTGCTCCCACTGGAGATATGCTTGGATGAGATCAAGCGATATCTACACTGTAGATATCGCTGCGGAGAAATTACATCACAATGCTTTGCAGACCATTGTGACATCACTTGTTACCATGACGTCACAATCAAATGACATCACTAATGGCTCTGCTACTGGAGCTGTTTTCAGTACTTTTTACACTGAAGACACTGCTAATTACTGTCTACAAATTGAAAAAGTTGAAAGAATGATGTTGGATGATAAATAAAATCTCTCCCTCGTGTCTTTTGATATCAAATATATCAACAAAAATCCTCGGCAAGCCTCAGATTTTTTCCACTTTTATCAACTCATGTTGATATATTTGATATCAAAAGACACTCGGGTGAGATTCTCTATATCCACACACAGTGGCAGTAGATGAACGCATACAGCGTTCTGAATTGTCTCACACCCATACTGATCACAAACACATCAGTCACAAACACAAGCAACATAAACAAAAGCTGACAGTTATTGAAATGAAAGACAAAAGAAATTATGCAGGTTAATATTTTAGAGAAGTGGTGTACTATACTGGTATTGATGGACAGAGCAACACTTCAATGGAGAGTAGCACCATATACTACTCAAAAGAAGTTAAAGAGTACCCAACCTAGCTGTTCCTTAACTTCTTTTGAGTAGTTTATATGTGCAAACAAATACAGAATCAATATCAGTGTTTTTCGTTTGAGGCCAAACCAATTAAATGTTTTATTTGAATATTGTTTGGTAAACATAGCAAAATGCAAGCAAACACAAATACAGGTGACCCCAAAAAATGGTTATTTGATCAACAAAATTGTTAATCAATATATTTATTTTTACTTTTGTAAAATAATGTTGAAATTGGTCACTCATCCATAACAGAAAAAATAAAACTGGTCTGGCCTAAAAACAATCCATCAGGAACTGGTCATTAAAACGTGGAATTGTACACTACTCAAAAGAGGTTAAACACACTA
Source organism: Haliotis cracherodii (assembly GCF_022045235.1). Taxonomy (NCBI): domain Eukaryota; kingdom Metazoa; phylum Mollusca; class Gastropoda; order Lepetellida; family Haliotidae; genus Haliotis; species Haliotis cracherodii. Next base: position 16,221,743 of record NW_027266275.1, read on the forward strand.
TTTTTTCCTATGACTATAGTTAATCTGTCAAGGCTGGTGGGTATTACTAAAGACTTTTTTGGGGGGGGGAGGATATATTGGTATAACTATGAATGTACTTTAACACCGACTAACTGAAGTGATGGCTTTAGGCGACCCTCCCCTGAATCTGTCGCCAACCACCCCTTCAAAAAATGTCCTCAGCCTTGTAGGCTTGTACAGCTGAGATACACCCTGCATGAAGTATTCAACTCCTGCTAACTACCCCTCCCTTTGCTGTGCAGGCCATTTAGCACTACAAGGCATGAAGGCCTATACCAAGCAGGCACTCTGTATCAGTAATATTTACAGCTGTTGTATTGCAGCAGCCCTAGCATCTAAGGGAGGTAACTATGCCTTTTACTACAGCCTAAGCCACTCTGGTGTGAAGGTTAGTAGCATACACAATACTAAAACATCGTTTAAGAGGAATGCAAGTTTCAGTATGACTGTGTCTTTCAACACGATAACATTTCTCAAGAAATCTCTCTATACATGATAACGAGTTACAGACTGATGATGAAAGTTGCAAGATCAGAGACATACTGGATGCCTTCCTACACTTCAAGTTTTGATAAAGGAACTTGGCTATACATTACGCAGATATATCTCACGTTAATCTTTCACGAGAACACATCCCAAATCATGAAAGTACTGATTTCCAAAGCAGCATTGTTAGGTAATTAATTTGGTTGTATGCCGATAAGAGTTACGGCCCTTCAATATGACATAACCGGTTGCGCAGTCTTTTAGGTGGGAAAATGGCCACATTCATCTGCCTTGTGATAATTTTAATACAAAAATTTGTCCACTGACATTGGAAGAACAAAACAAAATTCCGTAACAATCACTTCAAACTTTGCTATGTTTTTTTGTATTTCAGAATGAATCCTCATTTCAACATAAACTAATTTTAGTGAGAGTTTGTTGATTTTTTTCTCTTTTTTATATACAATTAGAGTCAAATGTCAGTAAAGTGCTTTAATGAAATTTTCATCTTGCCATTTTTCAAGTCGATGGATGTGTAAAACACCAACCGCAAAGATGATTGGCTAAGCATGACAGAATAGTATGGTGTGTACACCGATTCATGATATCACCATTTATACAACATGTGTGCATACGCAGAATCCGACACTCCAATATCTCCCTCCCTACACACTGGTTCCTGACAGACTTTATGATGAGAAAAGATTCTTGAAAAATCACGCAGTATAGTTCTGATCTTGCACCCTTAACAACAAATATACATGTATAACACATGAAAATGGAAAGCTCAAGAAGATCATGTGATATTCCCAGGTCACATCTGTCTGACCATCATTGTCCAAATTAATCTCGTAAAAAGAATCAGAACTTAGAATCGTCTAAAATTGTTCACAAAATAGGTAAAACAGTTTAGTGCACTTTTTTTCACATTTTCAAAAACAACCCACTACACAGTTAAATATCAACACAACATTGTGAAAAGGAAAATGCTTGTACTATGATCTTGAAAATACAGTTTCAAATGAGGATTTTCAAAGTCAGAGATAATGAACTATATCACTAAATTCAACTAAGGGTCACTTGGTCTTGGACCAAGCAAACTGTTGTACGGCTAAAAGAAATAATAGTCTTGGTTCTCAGGCACCGCCCACATCAACATATAGTCTGCCGCATGTTTTGTTTTTATTTCCATTTAAATTTTTTTTTTTTTTTAATATTCCGCATCTTGAATACACAACCCTGGCAGTGAAATGCTACAATACTTAAGAACAATATGATTTCACAAAAATGATTGTAAACAAACTTTGGTTACATACTAGTTTGAACTACAAAAAAAACACACACAAAAAAACACACCGCCCGCCCGCCCGCCCGCCCGCCCGCCCGCACTATATTTTCAAAAGCCATTGCCTGAGAACCAATTCTTTTATTTTTTTAAGCCTAAGCATCGACCCTACAGTCCTACAGTGATGTACAATCAGCCAGTTCCAGACCAGGCCTTCAATCAGCCAGTTCCAGACCAGGCCTTCAATAAGCCAGTTCCAGACCAGGCCTTCAATAAGCCAGTTCCAGACCAGGCCTTCAATCAGCCAGTTCCAGACCAGGCCTTCAATCAGCCAGTTCCAGACCAGGCCTTCAATCAGCCAGTTCCAGACCAGGCCTTCAATAAGCCAGTTCCAGACCAGGCCTTCAATCAGCCAGTTCCAGACCAGGCCTTCAATAAGCCAGTTCCAGACCAGGCCTTCAATCAGCCAGTTCCAGACCAGGCCTTCAATAAGCCAGTTCCAGACCAGGCCTTCAATCAGCCAGTTCCAGACCAGGCTTTCAATCAGCCTGTTCCAGACCAGGCATTCAATCAGCCAGTTCCAGACCAGGCATTCGATCAGCCAACTGGCAGAGGAAAATTGTCCCCAATACATGGTATATCCATTTTCAGCAACCATTGTGGCCAACCAATCTCCACTTTCATGACAAGTATGAGGGACACTTCAATAACAAGTACGGGGAAAAAGCTATCTGCCCTGGACTTCCCCAGGGACACTTAAAAATGAGGCACTTCTCTAAGATGATGTCTGAACGAACAACATAAATATATCTGTGTTTGTATGTACATGGTCTTCTTTGACTTCCTGTGCCCTGACAAGTCGCATGACGAGGCACCACAGCAAATACATTACACCTGAAAACAATCAACAATGCCTGATATGTGATCTTCACACATAACACAGAGGAATCACCATAACAAATATACACAGCTTCACGTCACAGTGACAACATAGGAAACACGAAATCATTTCAGGTCTTATGCATTGGTGGATTTTCGAAGGCTGATAGAATGACAGAAAGGGATGATAGGATTGTTCAAAATACAAAATACAAAATATGTACGCTTAACAAGATCTTCCCATACAGATATGGACTCCTGTATCCATTGAAATAAAGACTGAGAACACATAACCTATACTCCCACATCATTCTTTATCACAGAATAAGATGGTCATCGTGTACATGGTGTAGGAAAATAACACTGCACAAAAATAACAAGTTTGTTTCTCTCCACCGTGATCAAAGAAAAAAAATAACTCTTCTGAATCATAACATTACTTGAAAAGAAATAGGAACATACAACTGAAATCGAAATGCAAAAACAATTTCTGTAAAGTTTCCTTAAATTTTTTTTTTTTTTAAAAACTGTTGATTTTCTGTTCCATCATTTTTTAATGTTTAAAAATAAAAACTGTATCTAAATTATTTTCAACAACTGGGGATTGAAAAAAACATTCCGCTAAGCTTTGGTAACTTTGCACAAAGCCTTGATAGAGATCCACAGCAAGCCTCCAACTTCACAGTTGACAGCAATAACAAGAAAATCGGCAGCGGTCAGCCCTCCTCCATCACCGACCAACAACATTCAAGGCCATGTAGCACCTTGAGAACGCAAGACAACACTATCAGTTGATTGGATAAGAGTTGGGCTTGTTCGATCGGTGGAATCGCTTGTTGACCGCCATGCTTACTATCATGTCTTGTCGTTCTTCTCGCTCGGCAATGCGCTTGGTTTTGCAAATTTTTCTGGGCTGGGTCTGGGTTTCTGAAAGGGATGATGTAAAACGTCAGTACTGGAAGCTCATTCAGGTGGTGAGTGAAATGAGTGGAGTCGCAAAACGATTTAAAGACCGAGAACGGTGGAATTTGCTTCAAGTTGTTGCTAATAGTTTATCAAAATGTAAGTGACAGGCGGACATGATTTGGAACCTAGTGATAAGGGCGAGGGGACCATGATGGCTGGAATGACCTCTTTGTTTATACACAGTGGGAGCTTGCTTCTGGTTCATCATTTTGGATTCAAACCTGGACCAGGCAAATCAGTGGACAAGAGTGTATGATATCTGATCATGAAGGTTATGATAGAGTTATCTCCCCTGTCCTACTGACAATCCAAGGACAGGTATTCATTACTGTGACTATCTGAATCTAATGTACTGGAAACCATATCTGGTGGGGACCCAGTGAAGGTATTCTATGTCACGTGTGTCATGACATACCTACCTCATGGCATGACATGTTCACTGCTGGAAATAGTTGCCTGCCAACTAGTCAAATGCCAGTGACTTTTAAATTGGGCTAGTAACATTTCAGTCAAGCTGGCCCAAATGTCTATTTGAAAATTCTTGTCAAATACTTATTCATTTCTAGTATTTTCTACAAATCATCGAGTCAGCTGAGGCATCATTTATTGTCATTTTGTTTTCAATACGTAGTTTATTGGAAACTGGGTTATTTCTGGAAACTGATTGACTGATATGCATGTACATGTGCAAGTAGTTGTGGCTGTGAAAGTCGAAGAACCACCACAAATGTATAATACCAAGCAACTTCTCAGCTTAGCTGTTGTTAAACATGATAATCTTAAGACTATTTTAATACATTTTGCAAATAGTGACCTCCATTAAGTAGGGCTAGTAAAATAAGATGACTTTTAACATTTACAGTTACAAACATGACATTCTCAACATGAGTTTGAATCGAAAACGCGATGCTTACGATGATGAATTCAAACTGCGAGTCTTCGCTCTAGCTGATATATTTTCTCACGGGTTCATAATTCTATATACACCGATTCACAAAATGGTGCTTCGTTGTTGATGGCAACATATAACAATCATTATGAGATTAAAAAAACCCACGAGAAACAGCTTCCCACATTATGAAAGTGGATGACTGGTTTGTTAAATCTTTATTAGAAATAATAATGACTTTTTCAATATAATTCCAACATTTTTCATCTTATATTTTTGAACATCTGCAAGTACCGGCACATGTCTTGCAGTCCGACTATGCAGTGTTTTTTTGCCTTTTCGGCTTATCTGCGGGTCATATCATTTTCTTTGGTATTTCAATGGTCAAGTTAACACCTCGGCTTATCTACGGGGTCGGCTTATCCGCGGTCATATACGGTAACAAGCCGTCCTGGCCAGTGAACCTTGGATACTCATCCTACACTGGACATGCACAGCGATATCCGAGTAACAGATTCCCTAATTGAGAAATCATGAGAATTTGTTCACTCTACACCCGGAATCAACAGATATGAATGATATCTCCAACTAAAAACATGCTGTATTTGATAAATAAACATATGCATAATGACTTACAGCTCCATCAGTTTTACTTTTTAAAACTTGTTCAGAATGGACAATGAATTTACTGGCTCAGCATGACATCATCATAATGGTTTACACACAGGAGATTTATACGGCTAAGTACTTCCCTGACGGACTAGGGCTGGGACGGGTAACTCGGGTACCCACAGGACTACCCAGACCCGTGGTAAGTTAAGTGATATATTGTTTAATGGCAAAAACTCACTATAGCTCAGTGGTTTCACTACAAGTCACTAATGTTTGCATTTCTTTCTGACGATGCACTGATTCCTTTTGACTTGTAAATGTTTGAGTAATGATAAAGCTTCAGTCAACTTCAGTGAACGCATGTATCTAAATAGTTTTAGCCAGAGCTGCAGTCAAACAAATACCGGTCAGACATTTTGTTCCAAACTCTTGAGACCTACAGTGGGTACCCAGGTAGGGTCAGGTAATAGGGGGTCGGGTACCCGGGTAGTAAATTTGGACTCGTCCCAGCCCTATTGCATACAGTGTTTAAGAAGATTCAATCTTCCTTCTGCCCAGCTGACAAAGGGTATTTGTGTAATGGGTTAACTTAGGCATATTCTAATAATATCATCCAATCAGATTCAATATCCAATTTAATTTCATGATAGGCCTAAGCTAGCAAGAGCACTTAGGCTACACTATTGTTAGTGAAGCAAGAGAACATGATTGTAAACCATTACGGCAAAGTCATGGAAAAAAACCAGCAATTAATCTATTTCTATTCTATTTTATGAGTGTGGATATTGACTTTGTTTTAAATTGAGGATCATTTGTGCAAAACTTGAAAATAAATCCTGTATTGGAAAAAGTAACAATAGATGCTTAAGTATATATACTACTCAAAAGAAGTTAAGGATCACCAGACCTTTCCTATTATTATAGTTATTCTGTCATGCCATGACACCCCTATTTACTACTGGGATTGCAATGTGTTTAGCTGTATTGCTGATAGTCTAGATGTTATAAGATGAATGATAAGACTGGGTTGTCAAGCATCCTTTTACCACTTCCGACCAAATGATAATTCAAATATTCACATTTTCTACAGAATTGTTGGTATATGACTTTTCATATATACTACTCAAAAGAAGTTAAATCTGTCATGGCATGACAGATTAACTATAGTCATATGAAAGGATCAAATGGTGTTACTTCTTTTGAGTAGAATATAACTGTCAGTATTGTCTTGTTCTGTATAAATATATATATATATATCTTATAACATGCGGTTTCTGCTCTAGACTAACGAAAATATTACAGTGTTGCACCGTAACTGCAGAATAACTGAATCTCATTTTATGTACATGATCCATATCAATTAAGATGCTACCAAGAGTCATTAGCAGATGACATCCCACCCCTCATGGAATTTGGCTACTTTTCCCCATATTTGGTTCAGTGCCCTTTGATACCATCAGGTAAGTGAAGAAAAAATTAATGCTGTTCAGTATATTTCAAAATCCCAAATGAAACGTCACCAGTTCACCACTAGACTGATCTTTATAGCAAGTTTCAATTAGAAATATTTATTTTGGAGTTCTGCACCAGAAACAACTTGTTTTCATCATGAAAAATCATGACAAAAAAAAAGAAAGAAGAGAATAAATATCCCAAATCATCAAAAAGCACCAGTTCCTAACTAGACTGATCTATATAGACAGTTTCAAAAAGAAATATTAACAGTTTTGGAGTTCTGCTCCAGAAATGGAAAACAGACGGCTGATGGATGGACGGACGGATGGACATGCTGATCATTCAAAGCATGGAAAACATGGATTCCTATATTATCATGATTATGAAATATAAAACATAATAATTTAAAAACAGAAACATCTATTGTGTATTAACGTTTCTTAGACCCTACATGCTAAATGTTAATGTGTGGAGAGTATTTTGGTAGCTTTCCATGTAAGACTGTATAATTACAAAAGAGAGCAGCAAAGCTGCACGTTGAACCAGCTAACATTTGCAAACAAAACACAAACAGCCAACAAGACAGATGCATGCTGCAGTACCAAATAATGCAACGATGGAGCTGATGATGTTGCACAGAAACTCACATGGATGTTAGGGTTTACCACAGGCATGCTGCTGAACACTGGTGGCGACGTGCCAGGGAGGAACGCTGGTGGGGCTGTCACCGTTGCTGCTGCCACCGACCCCGTGTGTGGGGCTGACTGATGACCAGGGGTGTGGCCAGGTGGGTGCGAGGGAGGGTGGAAAGGCTGACCCGGCAAACTGCGTCTCATCGGACTCGGGGGACTTTTAGCTACGAACGTCAAACCTGGCAGCAGAACAACACAATGTGTGACGATGGGTGAATGAGTGAGCACACCGAGAAATACTGAGAGGAGAAGGAGGAGGAGGAGACTGTGGAGGAGAGAAAATGAAACGGAGGAAGAGAGGAAGGACATGAGAAGGTGGGACGGAGAGAAGGTAGGGAAGGGGAGGTTACAAGGTCGAGAAGGGACGGTAGAGGAGAGGAGAAGGTTGAGGAGGAGAGTAAAGGAGGAATGGAGGAAGAGAATGTGAGAAGTAGAAGGGAAGGAGAAGGTGGAGGCAAGAAGCAGGAGAGGAGAGGGATGAGGTGGAAAAGTGCAGAGAGGACAGGGATGACAAGGTGGAGAAGGTAGAGGAGAAGGTAGAGGAGAGAAGGTTGAGGAGGAGAGTAAAGCAGGAATGGAGGAAGAGAATGTGGACAGGATGAGAAGGTGGAGGGGAGATGGTTAGAGAAGGTTGAGGAGAGCAGAAGCGAAGGAGAAAATGGAGAAGGATGAGAAGGTGGAAGAGAGAAGAGGTGGAGGAGAGGAGGAGAGATGTGGAGAGGATGAGAAGGTGGAAGAGAGAAGAGGTGGAGGAGAAGAGGAGAGATGTGGAGAGGATGAGAAGATGGAGGGGAGATGGTGAGAGAAGGTTGAGGAGAGGATGAGAAGGCGGAGGAGAGGAGGAGGTAGAGGAGATGGTGGAGAGATGTGGAGAGGAGAAGGTGGAGAAATGCGGAGAGAAGGTGGAGGAGAGGAGAAGGTGGAGGAGATGGTGGAAAGGTGGTGGAGAGATGCGGAGAGAAGGTGGAGGAGATGGTGGAGAGGTGGTGGAGAGATGTGGAGAGGAGAAGGTGGAGGAGAGGAGGTGAAGGAGTGAATCATGCTTGATTATCTATCCTTTTCTGTGCACAGGTCCACAAACTGTCTGTGCCATTTTTATTTAAGTGTTAGTAGTCACAATTGTAAATGAATTTAGAGATTTTTGTTGGGGAGTGCAGCACCTTATCTGGTTAGGGTGAAAATATGAGCTATCTACTAAACTAGTCTCAGAGAGTTTCCTTTTAATCATTAAGGTGTCAGGCTTTATTCAATGAAGCAGTGGAACCAAGAATAATTTATTTAGTCTATTTCCAGGCAGAGAGCGATATTCAGCAGTGCTACATATATATATATATATATATATATATATATATATATATATATATATATATATATATATATATATATATATCAGCCTGAATGTAATCAGACTAGTGGTTAATACCACAAGCAAACATCAATACCTGTCAGCAAGGGGCTCATTCCACAAAGTGATCATACCACTGTTAAGTATGGCAGTTACGATCACCTCAGCACTAAGATCACTTTGGGAACAGGGTACAGGACACTAGATTGTGACACTCGATCCCCATTTCTGTTGGCTCCTATTACAAGCAGTGGGTACCCGCAGATTCCCCATTGTTTTATACAAAGTTTAGAATTTTTAACAACTGTTTTTGCACAGAATATCTACGGAAAAAGGTTGGATAATCAAGAACGATGGCTTCACATTACTTTCCAAATCACAATGAAACATGATGATAAAAGCCTGCCTGATGAGGAACATCTGCAACACAGGCAAAGCAAGGCAAAGGCTGTAGGATGCTGCACATGGATTATGAATTAAGTGTGCTCTTGGTGCCTGGATCACATAGATAGATCAGAAGTGATTGTGGACATGAAATGCAAACTAGATCATGAAGCACATCCAGCCAGGCAAACATAGCAAACAACAGCCCCCTTCTGAAACATTCGCAAACACTATAATGGACCACTAATGTGAGGTGAAGTGTAATTGAGTTTTATTACCCACGTGGAGAAGATACAGGTTGTAAGATACTAAATCCGTACGTCACACGTGTGTCGTACAAGGTTGACCTTGTTTTATTCGTTTTGATTGGATAACCGTGACCTCTGTCACACCGGGACTACTTTTTTCATTCATAAAAAATCGCGAGACGTCATTCATTTTGCGATTACAAGGCAGAACTGAAGAAATTCATGAGAACGAGAGATATTTACAAACACTTTATTAAACCAAACAAGATAGTCACACGCATCAAATTCGGTTTGCATTCTATATAAGTTATGCATAGAGCTCCTACAGACATATAATAGACGTTACAGATCATTTCCCTCATATAGAGACACCAAGACATTCCAAGGCTGGCACCAAGCCCCAGTCTTTGTTTTGATCTCTAAATGTTAAGTGCCAGACTGGGAAACAACAAGTATTATGTAGAAACATCTTTAGGTACAAGGCCAAAGGATCGAACCACTGACCTTCCTCTCTCTTGGAAGACGCTCTAGGACAACTAATGTGTGTTCGACTGACTGGCTGTGAAGAGTCAACAAACTTGTAATTCTGATGTATACAAACCAACATTCATCTACCTGTGGTGACAAGAAGAGTTGGGGACACTGAAACTAATGCCTACCAGGTGACAGTGGTCTGGCTGTGGTATTGGAAACAGACTATTGTGCGCTAAGAGCATGCTAAGATATCTCCTAGGTGATAGTGGTCTGGCTGTGGTATTGGAAACAGACTATTGTGCACTGATCTGACCATACAAAGATACCTACCAGATGACAATGGTCTGGTTGTAGTGATAAGAAGAGTTTTGAAGACTTTAACAGATCAGGCTAAGATACCTACCGAGAGAGTGGTATCGGTGTGGTGTATGAAACATACACAAGTGTGCACTGATCTGAACTCACTAAGATACCACCCAGGTGACAGTCATATGGCTGTAGTGTTGGAAACAGACTATTGGGCACTGATCTGAGCTCACTAAGAAACCTGTCTACCAGATGACAATGGTCTGGCTGTGGTATTGGAGGAGGCATAGGGTATTGTGCATCAATATGAACTTGCTAAGATACCTACCAGGTGACAGTGGTCTGGCTGTGGTATTGGAGGAGGCATAGGGTATTGTGCATCAATATGAACTTGCTAAGATACCTACCAGGTGACAGTGGTCTGGCTGTGGTATTGGAGGAGGCATAGGGTATTGTGCATCAATATGATTTTGCTAAGATACCTACCAGGTGACAGTGGTCTGGCTGTGGTATTGGAGGAGGCATAGGGTATTGTGCATCAATATGAACTTGCTAAGATACCTACCAGGTGACAGTGGTCTGGCTGTGGTATTGGAGGAGGCAAAAGGTATTGTGCATCAATATGATTTTGCTAAGATACCTACCAGGTGACAGTGGTCTGGCTGTGGTATTGGAGGAGGCATAGGGTATTGTGCATCAATATGATTTTGCTAAGATACCTACCAGGTGACAGTGCTCTGGCTGTGGTATTGGAGGAGGCATAGGGTATTGTGCATCAATGTGAACTTGCTAAGATACCTACCAGGTGACAGTGGTCTGGCTGTGGTATTGGAGGAGGCATAGGGTATTGTGCATCAATATGAACTTGCTAAGATACCTACCAGGTGACAGTGGTCTGGCTGTGGTATTGGAGGAGGCATAGGGTATTGGACTAGAAACTGTACGGGGACGGACTGTGTGACCAGACATATCATGCTGTTTGCTCATCTCGTTAAAGTGCCTGGAAACATGAAATAATTCAATATCATGTGGTGGAAAAATATCATCTCTGCAAGATGGTCCTTCCTTCAGACATTTGACCAAAACAATGTAAATTACTTGACTCAGGTAGGCTGGAAGCAAAAGAATACTGTTAGAAACTAGTCAAGTCAACAAGCGAATTGGCCATGTTTTGAGACAATGACACAATGAACACCATTTGTAAAGTCTCAGAAAGTGAGTGAATGTTTTCTTCAGTCACATCAGCAATATTTTAGTTATATCATGGCAACTTGTAAATATTCATCTATGGGGCAGGTTTGTAGACTACATTACCAAATATCCTTGCCACTGACACACGATCAGTCAGGTCAGTAATTGTGACCCCCAAATGCTCATGGGAGGACTCTTACAAACAGCATTAACTAATGGGGACCTATTCTGCCCTGGAATTCAGACATGGCTGCTAAAGTGACATCATGAGTGCCAATAGTAATATGCCATGAAAAAGCTATGTGAGAAACTTGAGCAATATTACACTAGTGATGCCATCTGCAGCCAGTTCTTTACTTCTGTGGCTGAACCTGATCTTACCTCTCATCATCCATCTCAAGACTGGATTCGCTCTCTGACAGATGGCGGCAGAGACTCTCCCTCCTCTCCATCTCCAGCTGAAGACGGCGCTGCAGTCGCAGGTTCTCCTCCCGGATGTGCCGCTCCTCCTGGGCGTATTGTGCCATCTTCTCCTCATCTGGAACACACAGCATCTCAGTATCACAAGGAGAAACATGACACTTCAGTATCACAAGGAGAGACACAGCGCCTCAGTATCACAAGGAGAGACACAGCACTTCAGTATCACAAGGAGAGACACAGTGCCTCAGTATCACAAGGAGAGACACAACGCCTCAGTATCACAAGGAGAGACACAGTGCCTCAGTATCACAAGGAGAGACACAGCGCCTCAGTATCACAAGGAGAGACACAGCACTTCAGTATCACAAGGAGAGACACAGCACTTCAGTATCACAAGGAGAGACACAGCGCCTCAGTATCACAAGGAGAGACACCATCATACTGTTACAAGGAGAGACACAGCACTTCAGTATCACAAGGAGAGACACAGCGCCTCAGTATCACAAGGAGAGACACCATCATACTGTTACAAGGAGAGACACAGCGCCTCAGTATCACAAGGAGAGACACCATCATACTGTTACAAGGAGAGACACAGCATCTCAGTATCACAAGGAGAGACACCATCATACTGTTACAAGGAGAGACACAGCGCCTCAGTATCACAAGGAGAGACACCATCATACTGTTACAAGGAGAGACACAGCGCCTCAGTATCACAAGGAGAGACACCATCATACTGTTACAAGGAGAGACACAGCGCCTCAGTATCACAAGGAGAGACACCATCATACTGTTACAAGGAGAGACACAGCGCCTCAGTATCACAAGGAGAGACACCATCATACTGTTACAAGGAGAGACACAGCGTCTCAGTATCACAAGGAGAGACACCATCATACTGTTACAAGGAGAGACACAGCGCCTCAGTATCACAAGGAGAGACACCATCATACTGTTACAAGGAGAGACACAGCGCCTCAGTATCACAAGGAGAGACACCATCATACTGTTACAAGGAGAGACACAGCGCCTCAGTATCACAAGGAGAGACACCATCATACTGTTACAAGGAGAGACACAGCACTTCAGTATCACAAGGAGAGACACAGCGCCTCAGTATCACAAGGAGAGACACCATCATACTGTTACAAGGAGAGACACAGCGCCTCAGTATCACAAGGAGAGACACCATCATACTGTTACAAGGAGAGACACAGCGCCTCAGTATCACAAGGAGAGACACCATCATACTGTTACAAGGAGAGACACAGCGCCTCAGTATCACAAGGAGAGACACCATCATACTGTTACAAGGAGAGACACAGCGCCTCAGTATCACAAGGAGAGACACCATCATACTGTTACAAGGAGAGACACTGCGCCTCAGTATCACAAGGAGAGACACCATCATACTGTTACAAGGAGAGACACAGCGCCTCAGTATCACAAGGAGAGACACCATCATACTGTTACAAGGAGAGACACAGCGTCTCAGTATCACAAGGAGAGACACCATCATACTGTTACAAGGAGAGACACAGCGCCTCAGTATCACAAGGAGAGACACCATCATACTGTTACAAGGAGAGACACTGCGCCTCAGTATCACAAGGAGAGACACCATCATACTGTTACAAGGAGAGACACACATGCACAAATCAGAGCTTAGGTAATCCCAAGGTCATCAGAAGGTAATACTAGCACTAGAATAGTCGGCCTTCAAAATTTTATCACTTCAATGCCCTACAACAAGGATGCGATGTACCAAATGTCATCCTACAACAGTAAACCAGGAAACACTTCTTGAGTTAATGTAAACACCAATCCTGGTACATTTTTTAAGTGTACAATCTTGAGAGTGAATTTGAGCTCCATTATCAGTGGCAAGTACTTCAAGAACATTCCAACGGACTTTCCAGCCTATATTCCACATATGATGTCCCTTGGTGGAATCCAATGTAACAATGAAAACATAGCATACGCCCTACAGCATTATCAGTGAAAGTAGATCACTGACATACCATCATTTGTCATAGATAGTTATTCAAATAAAAGAACTACATTCATATGATCTAAAACATATCTGAAGAAAAAGGCATTTTAGTGAAAATGGCAAACATACTTTACAAATAGCCTTCTCTATGACTTTGACCTCATATATAGGTCACACAAAAACCATCTCGGCCCCACCCAAAGGAAGAGTGAGTGAGTTGGATTTTACGCCGCTTTTAACAGTATTCCAGTTATATCGCGGTGTGTCAGCTTAATGTGGTAGGAAAGCTCGAAGTGATGCAGGTCTCAGATGTTTACCACCGAGAAACCCACGAGCACGGGTATGGTGCTGACAAACCTAGAAACATAATCGGGGCGAACCGGGATTCGAACCCACAATCCTAGGTTTCTGGCATGCCCAAGGGACGCAACTCTGCACAGCGAATCGCAGCGCCTTAGACAACTGGGCCACCCGTGCCCCCACCCCCCAAAGGAAGATATATACCAAGATTCCTTGACCATTGTTGACCAACAGTAGTTCCTTCGTGAATTTAACAAACCTTTTTTTCAAGCTGAATTAAATCTTGACTTGACATTTCAACGTGATACAAAAATGTCAAGAGTTATAAAGACAAAAATGATATGATATCCTTGACATGTCCAAGCAGTGGACAAGCATTTACATGGTGTTGCATAAAAAGCTGCCATCAAATTTCGTGGTTTGGTCAGCTGCTGTAAATGTATGTTCTGACAAGGAAGATCTGTCTGTCCCTGTGTGTACTCACGTTCTGACAAGGAGGATCTGTCTGTCCCTGTGTGTACTCACGTTCTGACAGGGAGGATCTGTCTGTCCCTGTATGTCCACGTGTGTACTCACGTTCTGACAAGGAGGATCTGTCTGTGTGTACTCACGTTCTGACAAGGAGGATCTGTCTGTCCCTGTGTGGACTCACGTTCTGACAAGGAGGATCTGTCTGTCCACGTGTGTACTCATGTTCTGACAAGGAGGATCTGTCTGTCCCTGTCTGTCCACGTGTGTACTCACGTTCTGACAAGGAGGATCTGTCTGTGTGTACTCACGTTCTGACAAGGAGGATCTGTCTGTTCCTGTGTGTACTCACGTTCTGACAAGGAGGATCTGTCTGTCCCTGTGTGTACTCAGGTTCTGACAAGGAGGATCTGTTTGTCCCTGTGTGTACTCACGTTCTGACAAGGAGGATCTGTTTGTCCCTGTGTGTACTCACGTTCTGACAAGGAGGATTTGTCTGTCCCTGTGTGTACTCATGTTCTGACAAGGAGGATCTGTTTGTCCCTGTGTGTACTCACGTTCTGACAAGGAGGATCTGTCTGTCCCCGTGTGTACTCACGTTCTGACAAGGAGGATTTGTCTGTCCCTGTGTGTACTCATGTTCTGACAAGGAGGATCTGTCTGTCCCTGTGTGTACTCACGTTCTGACAAGGAGGATCTGTCTGTCCCTGTGTGTACTCACGTTCTGACAAGGAGGATCTGTCTGTCCCTGTGTGTACTCACGTTCTGACAAGGAGGATCTGTCTGTCCCTGTATGTACTCACGTTCTGACAAGGAGGATCTGTCTGTCCCTGTGTGTACTCACGTTCTGACAAGGAGGATCTGTCTGTCCCTGTGTGTACTCATGTTCTGACAAGGAGGATCTGTCTGTGTGTACTCATGTTCTGACAAGGAGGATCTGTCTGTGTGTACTCATGTTCTGACAAGGAGGATCTGTCTGTGTGTACTCATGTTCTGACAAGGAGGATTTGTCTGTCCCTGTATGTACTCATGTTCTGACAAGGAGGATCTGTCTGTATGTACTCATGTTCTGACAAGGAGGATTTGTCTGTCCCTGTATGTACTCACGTTCTGACAAGGAGGATCTGTTTGTCCCTGTGTGTACTCATGTTCTGACAAGGAGGATCTGTCTGTCCCTGTATGTACTCACGTTCTGACAAGGAGGATCTGTCTGTCCCTGTATGTACTCACGTTCTGACAAGGAGGATCTGTCTGTCCCTGTGTGTACTCATATTCTGACAAGGAGGATCTGTCTGTCCCTGTGTGTACTCATGTTCTGACAAGGAGGATCTGTTTGTCCCTGTGTGTACTCATGTTCTGACAAGGAGGATTTGTCTGTCCCTGTGTGTACTCATGTTCTGACAAGGAGGATTTGTCTGTCCCTGTGTGTACTCATGTTCTGACAAGGAGGATCTGTTTGTCCCTGTGTGTACTCATGTTCTGACAAGGAGGATCTGTCTGTGTGTACTCATGTTCTGACAAGGAGGATTTGTCTGTCCCTGTGTGTACTCATGTTCTGACAAGGAGGATCTGTCTGTCCCTGTGTGTACTCATGTTCTGACAAGGAGGATTTGTCTGTCCCTGTGTGTACTCACGTTCTGACAAGGAGGATCTGTCTGTCCCTGTATGTACTCATGTTCTGACAAGGAGGATCTGTCTGTGTGTACTCACATTCTGACAAGGAGGATCTGTCTGTCCCCATGTGTACTCACGTTCTGACAAGGAGGATCTGTCTGTCCCTGTGTGTACTCACGTTTTGACAAGGAGGATTTGTCTGTCCCTGTGTGTACTCACGTTCTGACAAGGAGGATCTGTCTGTCCCTGTATGTACTCATGTTCTGACAAGGAGGATCTGTCTGTGTGTACTCATGTTCTGACAAGGAGGATCTGTCTGTCCCTGTGTGTACTCACGTTCTGACAAGGCCTGTCTGAGCTGGTTCTTTAATCTGTTGGTCTCCCCGCGGAGATTCTCAATGTGCTGCATCAGGTTATGTGCTGTGTCACCGTTGTTCATATCACGTGGCGACGGTGGCGCCGATACGGGCTGGTCCAACTTCTCCTGCAGTAACCTGCATCACATACACAATGCTGCTTATTCCTTTAAACTTATGAAAACTTCATGACATGAAATATTTCTTATTCATTTTCTGAACAGTCACTTCATATTTATAACGGTACAATACACATACTATGATATTCTGAACATCATGATAATCAAACAGATATCTTTTCTAAAATTGTTCATTTAAATCTTACATCAACACTGTAGTAAATGTACTTATAAAACTGATGAAAAAGGTTCACAAAAGACCTTAAACTGATAATGGTAAGACAGGACACAACCAAAAGTTAGCCAAGTAAACACAAGACACAAAAATAAACCAATAGTGGTCACACAGGACACATCTTTATCTTAACCAAGTTAATACAACTGGAAGTTAGCCATGTTAACACAGGACGCAACAGTAAACCTACAATGGCCACACATGACACAAGTACAAGTTAGCCATGTTAACACAAGACACAATACTAAACCTACAATGGCCACACAGGACACAATTACAAGTTAGCCAAGTTAACACAAGACACAACAGTAAACTGATCATGGTCACACAAGTCACAACTAACCGCTTCTCGGCCTCCAGTTTATCCATCTTCTTCCACAGCCGATTGACCAATGACTCCTGTTCCTGCTCAAGGGCATTCTCCAACTCCACCTTCTCCCGGCGCAACTACAACAGGGAGAAATCATAATGATACAAGGCACAATATCATACATATGGTCTGTTTGGACACTGTGTCTGGACAACACCTTGAGCTACTGACCTGTTCTAGTGTCTGCTGTCTGGACACACCTTGAGCTACTGACCTGTTCTAGTGTTTGCTGTCTGGACACACCTTGGACTACTGACCTGTTCTAGTGTTTGCTGTCTGGGCACACCTTGGACTACTGACCTGTTCTAGTGTCTGCTGTCTGGACACACCTTGAGCTACTGACCTGTTCTAGTGTTTGCTGTCTGGACACACCTTGAGCTACTGACCTGTTCTAGTGTTTGCTGTCTGGACTACACCTTGAGCTACTGACCTGTTCTAGTGTTTGCTGTCTGGACTACACCTTGAGCTACTGACCTGTTCTAGTGTTTGCTGTCTTGACATCACATTGAGCCTCATACTGACCTGTTCTCGTGTCTGCTGTCTGGACAACACCTTGAGCTACTGACCTGTTCTTGTGTTTGCTGTCTGGACAACACCTTGAGCTACTGACCTGTTCTAGTGTTTGCTGTCTGGACTACACCTTGAGCTACTGACCTGTTCTATTGTTTGCTGTCTGGACTACACCTTGAGCTACTGACCTGTTCTAGTGTTTGCTGTCTGGACTACACCTTGAGCTACTGACCTGTTCTAGTGTTTGCTGTCTGGACTACACCTTGAGCTACTGACCTGTTCTAGTGTTTGCTGTCTGGACTACACCTTGAGCTACTGACCTGTTCTAGTGTTTGCTGTCTGGACTACACCTTGAGCTACTGACCTGTTCTAGTGTTTGCTGTCTGGACTACACCTTGAGCTACTGACCTGTTCTAGTGTTTGCTGTCTGGACACACCTTGAGCTACTGACCTGTTCTTGTGTCTGCTGTTTGGACAACACCTTGGGCTACTGACCTGTTCTCATGTCTGCTGTCTTGACATCACCTTGAGCCTCATACTGACCTGTTCTAGTGTTTGCTGTCTGGACAACACCTTGAGCTACTGACCTGTTCTAGTGTCTGCTGTTTGGACACTGTGTCTGCCTCCAGTTTCTCTATCTTCCTCATCAGCTTGTTGATCTGGTATTCCTGTTCCTTCTCCAATGTCTGTTCCAACTCTATCTTCTCCTGCCTCAACTGCAACAACAACAACAACAACAACTAACTACACCGACAGCAGATGTTAAAACAAGGGGCAAGTCCCTGTCACTGACTGGTAGCATCTCTTAGAGGTCAATACCAACAGCTTTGTACACGTCAGTACTTTCTAGAAACCCTTATTTGCTGGTTGTTGGTTGGTTGGTTGGTTGGTTGTTTTACACCGCACTCAGCAATATTCCAGTTATATGACAGCGGTCTGTAAATAATCGAGTATGGACCAGACAATCCAGTGATTAAAATCATGAACATCGATCCACGCAATTAGGATCTATGACATGCATCAACCAAGTCAGCGGGCCTGACCACCCGATCCCGTTTAGTCGCCTTTTACGACAAGCATAGTCACCTTTTACAGCAAGCATGGGTTGCTGAGACCTATTCTACTCCGGAATCTTCACGGGTTATTTGCTTGTATAATCTGAGAAAACTGTATGACAACATCCAACATATATGGAGGTATTGTCCTCAGTACATTTATTAGTAGTGGGACAATACATCGATGCATTTGGGTGATCATAATTTTTCACTTCTCGGTAGAAGTATCTATCATAATTGCACACTAAGTTAAAAGTATTGATTCTTACCTTAAATGTATTCTTTAATAAATGTTATATCAAACACTAATTTTTTGTGAAAATGAGTAGTGAAATCGTAAATAGTTTTATCCATTGTGCCATACTTGACACTGCCAACTGTAAATCGTTAATGGCCAGGTTTTGGGCGATCTATGAAAAAGATTGCTTACATTGCAATCTTAGTGCTAAGACGATCCTAACTCCCAAACTCAAGGTCAAAGGTCATGGCACCAAGATCGCTTTGAAGAACAGGGCCTCGTTCCACAAAGCGATCTTAGTGCTAAGACGATCCTAACTCCCAAACTCCAAGAATGACAAAGGTCATGGCACCAAGATCGCTTTGAAGAACAGGGCCTCGTTCCACAAAGCGATCTTAGTGCTAAGTTGGTCGTAACTCCCCTACTTAACATAGGCTTACAATCAAATAGCACTAAGATCGCATTGTGGAACGGGGCCCAGGCCCTGGAATCTGACAATCCAGTGGAGTCAGGGACATGCAATCAACCAAGTCAACAACCACGACTGCCTTATCTATACAGTTGCCTCCCAACACAGGCAAGCACAGGTTAACTTCTCTAAGAGGCATTTAGAAGTTGGAGTGCTAAGTAAGGATGTACGTGGATGAACATCACTTGATTGACAATGGTCTTAGAACTTACATTGATACGTTGCTCCTAATTGTAATATAGAAGTTGTTCATCCATATATCTTATACTTACTAATAACAGGTTACTTGGCAGCAGTCCTACCCTGTGATAGAAACTAACTGTTTCAGTCCACTGGTCCTTATAATGATAACAAATAGCAAAACCCTTAAAAGGGGCTATTTTCTTCTAGTCTTAATGATACCGTAACTATTGGGCAGTTTGGCAAGGACTACAGGACTAGTGCCAATTTCTAACGCTGGGGTAGTGGCAGATGACAGGCCCAAACTGTTCAGATAGGACTTACAACAAATAAGTCACTTGACTTATTACAAAATATCGAAGCAAGTCACGGCTGGTTTTTTTCATGAGTCAGTGACTGTTCATCATGTTCATGAACAAGAATGATGAATGACCACAGACTTGTTCATGAAGTATTTCTGCTGGGTGGTGCTTTGCGGCGTCACACAACACACGAACACTGACTTATTCATGTTATCTATACAGATTGTGTGAGGTAGAACAGGACCTGGTAGAACAGGACACGACATACCCTATACACAAACATCGGTCATCATCACTGATTTTCAGTGATCCATTCACATCATTTTCACCCCTAATTTAGTATTTTATTTTTTATGCCCACTGGAATCCACTTTGGTGGATAATCACTACTAGTTGTTCTTTAGCTTTGACATGTCATATTTAGGTCATATTCACTTCAAAGTCTTGACAAAAGTTTGCTTGCTTGTTTCCAGTTTCATAATCAATTCAACCGTTATGGACAAAACGATAACAAATAAATACAAATGATAATCATTACCTGATTAAATATAATGCATTTCCAGGATAAATCCCACAGCAATTATCCTGTTGTCTTGTTGCAAACAATACATAAACAATATCAGTTTCATGTGATCATAAATAATTCACTAGTTTCAGTCTGTATTCCCCTATTGTTAGTGTAGGGTGTCAGACCAGGTACTGTGCACGTGTGGTTTTACTCTCGTCATGAGTGACATCCCTCTGGGTTGTTTTAATCATACACTCAGACACAATAAGTAGAAGATCAGGGCACCACTGGGACAATGATCTCTTTCAATACTCTCAGGCGTTACCATTTTAGAATTAATTTACAAATTTAACGTTGAAGAGCAAGAACTATGAGACCAGTTCAGCGAAAATGGCAATGTGTAAGGATAGGGCTTTATATTTTTTGTAATTTTACAAAAAAACAGGATCTTTAAAAAACAAAGCAATTTAAACAAAGAAATAACACTTTTTGTCGATACAAAAACAGTGATGACTTTCTACTTTATTCCATTTGTTTTGCAAACTTAAAAAAAGTTCTTACTTGAAAGTTAAACACACTCTCAAGTCGAACTGAGCAGTATTTCAGACAGTTTACTGTCATTCCCATGACTCTTGGTGCCAGGCAATGCAAGAACTATGGTCAGCCCCTTCTATAGTGAAATGTATTTCTAAACACATGGCTGTAGAAATTGGACAGCACCATAACTGGTTACCATAGTTACATCTGGATCAGATATATATTTAAATGCGAGTTTTCATTTCTGAATTAAATTGGAGGTTTTGTTATTAACACCATATTAACATTAGCATGAAATGTACATAATTCCCCTGCTATATGTGCATACAGAGACAACGCGTGACAAACAACGCAAACTCTGTCTCCCCAGTGTATAAATCGCCAAGAGTAGATAGAAATGTCACTTTTTCTAAATTCCATCAAGAAATCCTAATAAAACACAATATCATTTTAGGAGAGCATTTTTTTAGATATTCTCTATTTAAGTTTTACATTTTATATCAAAACATTTCCAGGACATATATTGCCTATGTCATAGGTGAAAGGTATATCAACATTTAACAACTATTACAACTATTACATTACTGAATTTCTGATCTATGATGATGGTAAATATTTTTTCAAATCAAAATTAGAATTGGCCATTATTTTTATGCTAACTTAAAATGGTTAATTCAAATCAATGAAACAAATGTGAGATGTGAATTCCTTGATATTTGTCTAAAAAGCATAATTTTGAAAGTATTTTATTTAACATTATTGACAACAACCAATGACGACGGATGTCTTCTATTGAGCAGCAACAGACCATCACTGTGAGAAGTGTCCTTGACCTTCAGGATATAGCTGAGCATAGTGTTTCCTCAGCAGCATGTCTTAGACTTGACCTTTGTAACTTGACTTTGACATAAAGGTCAAGGTGAAGTGCTATTGCATACCAGTATGTGATGTCTAGCCCTAAACCATAGCAGTAAACACAGACAATTTTCACTGATAAATCTGACAGGGGAGATTAAGAGAAACAGATTATATTTTCCCCTAAGCATGCTCAGTATAACAGAATCAGAAATCACTGCCTACATCATTATCAGCCTGAAGATATAACATGCCTCCAATTTGGCAGAGTTCCTATATTTCAATGCCCTTGATGTTGAAAATCAAATTCATGCTTACCCTATGTTTACTTTATTTGAATAAAGGCCACTTAACATGCTGACATGTTATATTGCCTCGGAACCTATATCCTCATGTCATGCGGTCCCTCCAGTGTGTCATGTTGTCAGTCTTATCGGTTAGGTAATCACTCTCTAATGTCATGCATGAGTTTCCTGGAGAGATTGTTAGTGGGGTACTCCCCATCTACCCAGGCCCACCTGCATGAGTTTCCAGGAGAGATCGTTAGTGAGGTACTCCCCATCTATCCAGGCCCACCTGCATGAGTTTCCGGGACAGATCGTTAGTGAGGTACTCCCCTCTACCTGCACCCCTATAGACCCACATGCATGAGTTTCCGGGACAGATCGTTAGTGAGGTACTCCCTTCTACCTGCACCCTAAGAGACCCACCTGCATGAGTTTCCGGGACAGATCGTTAGTGAGGTACTCCCCTCTACCTGCACCTCTAGAGACCCACATGCATGAGTTTCCGGGTCAGATCGTTAGTGAGGTACTCCCTTCTACCTGCACCCTAAGAGACCCACCTGCATGAGTTTCCGGGACAGATCGTTAGTGAGGTACTCCCCTCTACCTGCACCCTAAGAGATCCACCTGCATGAGTTTCCTGGACAGATCGCTAGTGAGGTACTCCCCTCTACCTGCACCCCTAGAGACCCACCTGCATGAGTTTCCGGGACAGATCGTTAGTGAGGTATTCCTCCTCCTGCTCGTAGTTCATCGCCAGGGTCTCCTTCTCCTTCTTCAGAGACTGGATCTTCTTCAGCAGAGTGTTGCTGATAAACTCCTCCTCTTGTTCAGCTTTGGCTTGCTGCAAACGGAAGTCAACAACATCAGAATCATGGATGTCTTTTCTATTCAAACCAAATGCCATTTATCTCCAAGGTTAGATATGAATGATAGTCATAACTTAGTGATAACCTGGAAAGATCATCTTATTTGTTTCCCTTACTTGTGTTTTAGTTGTTGTTAATGTTGGATAAAGCTGTACTTAGAAATATTCCAGCAATATGATGGTGGCCTATGTATAAATAAGTCAGGACCAGACAATCCAGTGATGATATCATGAGCAACAATCCACGCTGTCAGGGTACGATGACAAGGAATCAACCAAATATCAATAAACAGTCGGTGCAATCTAATGAATGGGTTATGCCAACTGTGATACATATTTCCATAGTCAAAAGTAACAGAAGCCAAAGACATCTACAATATTGGTGAAGACAACTTGCAGATCCTGATAAGGCAAAGGGGAACAACCCTTCACAGCCACTTGCATTGTCTACAACCACTGGCCCACTCCCCTGAATCCTTTGATAATAAAAACATATTTGGTTGACAAATATACTGGTACATCAAATAATGAACAGAGAGAACCTGCATCACAGACTGGATAATGATATAACACTATATAACCTGTGGAAAATCAACCCAACATCATAGGATTGTCACCCCTCTATCAACAGACAGTACTTATTGACTGAGAGAACAACCCATATACAGTAAACATGGTGCACTACGGTTATAACAAACTCAAAGCGACCACTAATTTTAGTTTGTTATAACCATAATTCATTATAAGCACATATACAGCAAATGGCCGGGATGAAATAAAACAGTTTGTTATATCTCTCTGTTCGTTATAAAAATAGTTTACTGTTCTTGCATGCCAAACTCTTTAACCAAGTGAGTGAGTGAGTGAGTGAGTGAGTGAGTGAGTGAGTTTGATTTTATGCCGCTTAT
The DNA here is from genome assembly GCF_022045235.1 of Haliotis cracherodii. Taxonomy (NCBI): domain Eukaryota; kingdom Metazoa; phylum Mollusca; class Gastropoda; order Lepetellida; family Haliotidae; genus Haliotis; species Haliotis cracherodii. The sequence continues at coordinate 16,245,571 of NW_027266275.1, forward strand.
AGCAATATTCCAGGTTGGTTTTGTTGTGGGGTATATACTTTCTCAATCACCTGTTGAGTTCAACAGGAGTAAGCATATATTCCGAAACGTGTTTCTCACGATAAAGAAGTTGACATTCAGAAATTCTCTCTCTCATATGTATCACTACTGAATGTAATTCAAACCAGTTAAACCACTAAACTGACACGCAATGATGTTACAACAGCTTATTGTTGTCAGTGGCCAAGATTAATCCTCGGTGTATCCTAAATCATTTCAAACAGTTCTGTCAAGCAGATCCTTGATGCAGTCATTGATTGCACCACGACAGAAAAACATGCAGTCCCAGCTGCACTGCACTGTTCGTCAACAGTTCAAATTCAGTCCAAGGTCACCTCGTCCCATGCACGCTGTACTATATGCAACCCAAACTAACACAGAGCTGTCGAACAGGATACCATGGAGGAGGGGTCCCTGTGATAGCAGAGATGACCTTGGTGCTAGGAATCAGCAGCAGTATCTACTGCATTTACAAACACGATGAACAAAGGCTCGCATTCCAACAACCGGTGTCTCCTTGCGTCACTTCACATATATTTGATACACATTAAGTGTCATCTCACTGTATTTTGTCATACAGATTTAGCATGTCTACTGTCATTTCACCATATTTGTGAGAAACTTTCAGTGCCATGTAACGACACACCTTAAGTGCCATGTAACCATAATCTTATCTAATCATGCTGATACACATCCTAGTAAGATATACTGATAATGTAGGTTCAATCAATAATCTTATATGTGATATACTTCAACACACATCTGATACATTCTTGTGTCATTTTGTCCTGGTGTCCTTTTACCATGTTTACCAAATATGTAATACATTATGTCATTTCCTCATATAAATAATACATTATTATGTCATTTCCTCATATAAATAATACATTCTTGTGTCATTTCCTTATATAAATAATACATTCTTGTGTCATTTCCTCATATAAATAATACATTATTATGTCATTTCCTCATATAAATAATACATTCTTGTGTCATTTCCTCAAATAAATAATACATTCTTGTGTCATTTCCTCATATAAATAATACATTCTTGTGTCATTTCCTCATATAAGTGATACTCTGTATAACATTACTCTGTGGGACTGTGTATAACATTACTCTGTGGGACTGTGTCAAGTGAGTGAGTGAGTATGTTTTACGCCGCTTTTAGCAATATTCCAGTGATATCACGGCGGGGGACACCAGAAATGGGCTTCACACATTGTACCCATGTCGGGAATCGAACCCGGGTCTTCGGCATGATGAGCGAACGCTTTAACCATTAGGCTACCCGACCGCCCCGAGACTGTGTATAACATTACTCTGTGGGACTGTATATAACATTACTCTGTGGGACTGTGTATAACATTACTCTGTGGGACTGTATATAACATTACTCTGTGGGACTGTATAACATTACTCTGTGGGTCTGTATAACATTACTCTGTGGGACTGTGTATAACATTACTCTGTGGGACTGTGTATAACATTACTCTGTGGGACTGTGTATAACATTACTCTGTGGGACTGTATATAACATTACTCTGTGGGACTGTGTATAACATTACTCTGTGGGACTGTATATAACATTACTCTGTGGGACTGTGTATAACATTACTCTGTGGGACTGTGTATAACATTACTCTGTGGGACTGTGTATAACATTACTCTGTGGGACTGTATAACATTACTCTGTGGGACTGTGTATAACATTACTCTGTGGGACTGTGTATAACATTACTCTGTGGGACTGTATAACATTACTCTGTGGGACTGTGTATAACATTACTCTGTGGGACTGTATATAACATTACTCTGTGGGACTGTGTATAACATTACTCTGTGGGACTGTGTATAACATTACTCTGTGGGACTGTATAACATTACTCTGTGGGACTGTGTATAACATTACTCTGTGGGACTGTGTATAACATTACTCTGTGGGACTGTATAACATTTCTCTGTGGGACTGTATAACATTACTCTGTGGGACTCTGTATAACATTACTCTGTGGGACTGTATATAACATTACTCTGTGGGACTGTATAACATTACTCTGTGGGACTGTGTATAACATTACTCTGTGGGACTGTGTATAACATTACTCTGTGGTACTGTATAACATTATTCTGTGGTACTGTATAACATTCCTCTGGTGAATCTGGTTTAACGCTGCTTTGAAAAGGGTTTCAGATATCATGGCCTGTCAGTTTGATGTGGGAAGAAAGCCTGCTGTGATGCAGGTCTGAAACCCACCAGCACAGGTAAGGTGCTGACAAATCAAGAAACAATAATAAGGGCACATCTGAGGTTATACTCTGATTCTTAGGTTTCTGGCACGCCTAAGGTAGGTAACTCTGCAGGGTGAATTATGATCCCTTGGATGACTGGGCCAGGTGTGCCTAATGTAGAACATGGTGTGCCCCATTAATAGTTTGTCGTTTCTGAAAATTGTGTCTCATCTCGATTTAGCAGTGACTCGGGTAAATATTTACTGAAAACGATATCAAGAGGAAAGTACAATGGTTTAAGTACATAGCAGCCTTATAAATTACTGTAAATCTTGAAATTAACACGAGCATGAATTAAATGCGAAAAATGCAATTTTAAACATCGCATGTATATCGACAATAAGACATTTTGGATAGCAAAAATACCAACTTAGACATACACTGATGTATTCCACACCACTGTTTATTGAGCAGCACTTGTATATGAAGCATACAAACAATGTCATTCAAACACTAATTACGTCCTGTGAATTGTCACTGCTGGGGTCAAGACAAGAGTTCTCCTCACTTATGTCATCACTGATCACACCTGCAAGTCCAAACAGACGCCAACCTTTGTTCTTTGCGAATGCATCAAAGGCCACACGAGCCAGCGCGCATGTATTGTTTTTGCAGAAGTACTTTACTCATAGCTAATAAGCGGTGCTATTTGGTGTGTGATTGGATTAATGTAAGGTTGAATTAAGGTGAGGATTCTAAACCTGACATTTTTAGATAGACATCCACTCATGCTTGAGAGGAGGGGGTGTCGCATTCATATTGAGTCTCATTTTTGGCTAGGGTCCAGTGGTCGCATTCTTTTGGAGACGCATTAATTTCAGAGTTTGCATCTTACCTTGCTTGAATGGGACAAAAAGTATCCTATGTTTACATGTTCTATCAGGTTTATTCAAATCCAGTTTGCAGCAAAATTGAATGCATAGAGAACTGGTTCAGAATTACAGCCCTTAAATGCTACTTGTCGATGAGGACAGCCATCATGCGATTTTTACTTGTCCTCTGCACGACTAAGTAGTCTCTGGCAGACGGAATGTTGAAGGCTACACAGTTGACCACATTTGACATGTCCTATCATTTAATATATGTAACAAAAGGAAATTAATATTAATAACAACACAAATAAAAATATCTCACAGCAAAACTTCACAAATTTAAACTTATGACTACCTCAATACACACCTTAACAACTTGCACTGATATTGGAAAAGTAATTGTTGTGAAGATATGTGATGAATGCTAACTTTACACCACAAATCTTATTACGTTCATATCATACTGGCGTAAGCTATCAAAACAATTACAGCCGAGCTTCAGATGACTAAGACCTCAAACATTTCCTATGACATGGCTCCTTGAAACTTCGACACACTCAGAGTAGAAGCATGATAAACTTGTAAGAATGATCATGAGCGGTCAACCACATAAGTTGTGTCATTATGTCTGCGGTGATGAATCACTGTCATTATGAACAAAACCACTTTCAGTCTCTTGAGACAATAGGGATTATCTAGTCCTGCTCACACACACTCTGATGTTTGGCCTCAGGTCTGCAGGATCTGTCACTAGAAATCCCCAAATACGAATTTGACATTTCCTATTTCATGTAAATATTGTATGCTAATGTGATGACTTGGTCGAGGTGACATATGCCACTGATAACAGACCCAAGAAAGAGGCTTAATTTGACATTATTGTACAGAATTCAACGTTACAATGCAAAGTTAAAATACCTTAAAAAATAAAAGAATATGAACTCTCTTTTTTTAAACAAAATAACATTTTTTTTCGAATTTGCCTGCCAAGGGCACTTAGTTTGGGATCCAAGACAAACACTGTTTGAGAATCCTATCTTGCCAAAAGAAGAAAAACAGTTCAGACCGCACAAACTAATGCTAAGAAGCATCAAGCAATGCATATTGGCAATAGCATCAGTTTGTCGAATGCTAAAGGTATCCCAAGGGCTAGTAGAATTTCAGGCTTTTTCAGGGATGTCCCAATATGTTATCAGTATACGGGGAAGTGAATGTTCCATATTAAGCATGTTAAAGTTTGCATCACTGTCTTCATTAATGGCTAAACATAAACATGTTTATCAATATCATAGACAGCTGGCAGGGCTGACATCGGTGAGTGAGTGAGTGAGTGAGTGAGTGAGTGAGTGAGTGAGTGAGTGAGTGAGTGAGTGAGTGAGTGAGTGAGTGAGTGAGTGAGTGAGTGAGTGAGTGAGTGAGTGAGTGAGTGAGTGAGTGAGTGAGTGAGTGAGTGAGTATGCTTTTACACCACTTTTAGCAATATTCCTGCAGTATCCTGGCAGGGACACAAGAGTGAGTGAGTATGCTTTTACACCACTTTTAGCAATATCCCTGCAATATCCTGGCGGGGACACAAGAAGTGGACCTCACACATTGTGCCTATGCGAGGAATCAAACCCTGGGCTCTGGTGTGATTAGCAAATGCTTTAACCACTAGCCTACACCACCACCCTGTAATGGAACAGATCTGACTAGCTAGCCTAGCTGTACTGAAAGAAACCTCCATGGATGTGTAGTAATTCTATCTTCCTAATACTAAGAGGCAAATCTAGATATGTGAACAGTACAAAAGACTCCAGTCTCTTATAGGGACAACTTGTTCTTATTATTTACATAATCTAAAAATTATGATGTAAACTATTAATTATTGCCTTAGAGACTTGTGCAAGTCTAGTGACTAGTACCCATGTATGAACATGAGTCCATAACACAGTGGTAAACATGGTAAGACAGATTGACAGCATTCATCTACTGATATAAAGGTTATCACGCGAGTGTGTTTGGGGATGAATGTCCTGTATTAGCATGATTAGGAATAATCATTGTATTTAGCAAGCCTTGGCGAGTGAAATACATAGTGTGTATTCCTAACACAGGATACATACCATCCCCAAACACACAAGTGTGATATCATTCTCCAATTCTGTGCTCGAAAAATCTCTTCCCAATTTCTCACAAACATTACCCAAACATTGCAAGTTTTCCTGGAGAGTGCACATTTATTATACATGATGTCAGGTAGGTAAGTGATGTGTCAGTCACTGACTCAGACAATGACAACAGTCAATATGGTTAAAACTGAAACCTGTCTCTTATGCAGTGACGTAACTACATATAGGCAAAACAACAATTGGTCTGCAAGCACAGATATGGAAACTGATCCTGCTAGACTAGTGTCCTCGCTAAATTGTTTCACAATTTATATCATCAGAGTTGCCAAAACGTGTAAAATGCCTTAACTACGTCAGAATTAGACACTGATTTGAAGTATATGAGACTATTCTTACGATAATGATATCAATTATCCCAGTAGTTTTCCAGATTCTTAAGGGTTAATTCTGACTCAACCGTTGAATGACAAGGGCGATGCCATGTTTGTTTGTAGTCCCTATTTGACTTTCATATTTGCATCTCTATCCGCATATGACCCCAATGGATATCAATTTTTTCTGTTGGCTTTATCCTGCCAAGAAACCTACCCATGACATGGTAAATAGTTTTCTGTGACAATACTGTTATACACAGCAGAATCTATGCTTCCACCAAATCCCTCATAGACATTGATCATTGTAGAATAGTAGCATGAAGAGGTTGTTTGTTGACTTTGACAACGATGGGTAAAAACCTTCAAATGGAAGGTTTGTTAATATATTTGCTTATTGCAATACACAGTCATCTATTGTTTGTCATATCCTAAATATCTGACACATCTGTGAATCACACATTGCTCTAGTTGACCTTTAACTTCAAGGTCACCATTTTCATGATTTCCTCAATTTTCAATTGTTTGCAACTGTTATCTGAACAAGGGTAAATAATGTAATTGACATAAACATCAACTGCATTTCCCAGACATTGGAATTGTAAATTGTAAATTCCCCCAAGGAGGTCAGTACCCAGTAGTTGTGTTGTACCCTTGACATATACAAAACGTTAGTTATGTTCCAAATAATCAATCTCATCAATAAATGTAACCAGGGAAATGATAATGAAACCTATGATCTATCAATTTTCAATTACAAAAATAATTTGAATGAATTAATAGTGAGTGAGTGAGTATGGTTTTACGCCGCTTTTAGCAATATTCCAGCAATATCACGGCAGGGGGACACCAGAAATGGGCTTCACACAATGTACCCCTGTGAGGAATCGAACCCGGGTCTACGGTGGGACGGGTGAATGCTTTAACCACAAGGCTACCCTACCGCCCCAAATGAATTTGTAAGGATGATGACATGGAGTGTCGCATGGAACATCGGAGGTTTCAGGCCTGTTTGTATTGCAACCTCTCCTGATTGGGGAGTTGTATTGCAAAGTTTTGTAAAACATCACACAAACAGTTTGCTATGTAACTCTTGTTACTTGCATGAAACAAAGAGAAAAATGCTCTAAATGTGTCATATTTCTATTCACAAATATGATCGATCATGAAACTATGCATGAATCTTGAAGGTGAACCAAATCCCAGCACAAACTGATGTCAGTGATCTCCAGCACGCTTACTGAGAACCAGTAGCTGTATGTCAGAGATCTCCAGCACACTTACTGAGAACCAGTAGCTGTATGTCAGAGATCTCCAGCACACTTACTGAGAACCAGTAGCTGTATGTCAGTGATCTCCAGCACACTTACTGAGAACCAGTAGCTGTATGTCAGAGATCTCCAGCACACTTACTGAGAACCAGTAGCTGTATGTCAGTGATCTCCGACACACTTACTGAGAACCAGTAGCTGTATGTCAGAGATCTCCGGCACACTTACTGAGAACCAGTAGCTGTATGTCAGAGATCTCCAGCACACTTACTGAGAACCAGTAGCTGTATGTCAGTGATCTCCGGCACACTCACTGAGAACCAGTAGCTGCTCCACTGCTATCTTACCAGCCAGATCAAAATGCAAAAAGCTGATTTTCACTAATCACCGGTTTTGCCGTTTCACTCTCCAGGGCAAAGACAGCCATTATGATGATATTATTGCTATTCTTGTGATTAACATGAAATATATATTAAGCTTGGTGCGGGAAGATTGTCAGATTACACAGCCAGGGAGACTGTTTGAGAGCCTGACACCACTTCCACATCCAACTACACTCAAATATCAAGTGTTTATCATGTTAATAGCCTTTCAAACATAGGGGGTATTAGTGTACTGCAGCAAAATACATTTAAGTACAAGGAGTGTCTTGTGTAAGGTGAGGTGAAATGGGGTCTAACATCGAGTCCAAGATTATTGCACTTATATAACGACCTCAATGCACTTGCGTGCCTGCATGAGGCTGCTGGTACTAGTCCAGACTTATGCCATTTAATAGTGCTAGCACACAGTATACTGACTACAAGCCAACCAGTTCTTGTTTCGCCCCCTTTATGCAGAGCACCAGGCAGGGTAACAACAAGTACCATCTTTTAACGTCTTTTGGTATGATGCAGCCGGGCATGATCACATGCTTAGAAATGTGTTGGGGCGGGGAGGGGATGGGGAGAGTTGGGGAGCATGAATTTACATGTGTATGATATTGTAATGATTGCCCTCACATTATGGTGTAAAAATGGAGTCAGGGTGTTTAATGGATAATGGGTCTACATTAACCAGCAGGTCATCAGAATCTCTGGAAATACATGCAGGTGACATCTGGACAGGGAAATGAGGTGAAATGAGATACCATGCCACAGTTTTACATGGCTACCCCACTCAGACACAATATACTGAGCCTCAAACCATCATCCTTCAGTTCTCTGGGCAGACGCTCTACCCACTAGGCCATGGAGGCGAGTCTACCCACTAGGCCATGGGGGCGGGTCTACATACAAGGCCCTGGAGGCGGGTCTACCCACTAGGCCCTGGAGGCGGGTCTACCCACTAGGCCATGGGGGCGGGTCTACCCACTAGGCCCTAGAGGCGGGTCTACCCACTAGGCCATGGAGGCGGGTCTACCCACTAGGCCATGGAGGCGGGTCTACCCACTAGGCCATGGAGGCGGGTCTACCCACTGGGCCATGGGGGCGGGTCTACCCACTAGGCCATGGAGGCAGGTCTACCCACTAGGCCATGGAGGCGGGTCTACCCACTAGGCCATGGAGGCGGGTCTACCCACTAGGCCATGGGGGCGGGTCTACCCACTAGGCCATGGGGGAGGGTCTACCCACTAGGCCATGGAGGCGGGTCTACCCACTAGGCCATGGGGGCGGGTCTACCCACTAGGCCATGGGGGCGGGTCTACCCACTAGGCCATGGAGGCGGGTCTACCCACTAGGACATGGCGGGGGGTCTACCCACTAGGCCATGGAGGCGGGTCCATGCTTGATGAAACCAGCCAGGGGCTTTCCTACCTTGCAATCCCGAGGTCACAATGACTGCAGAGTACAACTATCAAGAAACAGTGAGTGAGTGAGTGAGTGAGTGAGTGAGTGAGTGAGTGAGTGAGTGAGTGAGTGAGTGAGTGAGTGAGTGAGTGAGTGAGTGAGTGAGTGAGTATGGTTTTACACTGCTTTTAGCAATATTCCAGCAATATCACCAGAAATGGGCTTCACTCATTGTACCCTATCGGGATATCGAACTCAAGTATTTGGCGTGACAAGCGAACTCTTTTACCACTAGGCTACCCGACCATCCCTTTCAATATATAAATAAATATGGCATTTGTGTTAATACCTAATCATAGCTCATACTACATGTGATATGTTGTATTGGGACAAATCTTTCATTTAGCTTCATATTGCTGACAAAAGCATTACTACATACATGGAGGAGTACTGCATCGATACATGGCCCCAGGGCACAATACTCACTCTAGGGTTCCCCCATCTAAAAGACTCAACTGTGTCAGTGTTAGTATCTAATAGTTAGTACCATCAAACTTTACATAGGGATGAGAATGGGTATTTTCCTTTTCAGCTGAAACATCTTTGCAATGGAGCTTGGTCCATAATATGGGGGTTTTACGGGGAAGCCACCAGACTTCAACAAACTTGTGGTCATTAAAATTCGAGGATCCGCGGAAAATTCTCATCTCTGTTTACACATTAAAATATAAAATTGCTATTTCATATGTAATGTGCAGTAAAAAACTACAGCCTTTCACTTAAGGTGTACGAACTTATCATTGGCACAAATCATTGGAACACAAAAATATGGAACACTTTTTAAGAGAAAGTAACAGTTATGGTGATATGTTAAATAAATTACTGATTGCAATTACAATTATGACTCTTAACTCTTTTTTTTTTAATTTAAAAAAAAGATTTTGAGGGTATGATGACTCCCAAAATAGAACGCCTAGGAGAATCCCTGCATATCTTGGCCCAAAGTATCATCATGTATGCAACTTTCAGTGCACCAATACACCACTAAGACTGTCTGTGGTTTGTGTGTTTCTCACCTCCCCCACCAGTCCTAAAATGCCATTCTATCTAAAAGAAAAGATTTATATGTCCAGGAGTGTGACCCAAGAAAATATTCATTACACTTTGAAATAAGTTTACAAATTTCCTGTCTCACAAAAATATTCAAGGTACCGGATTCCATGTAAATAGGCACTCCGGGCACTCTTCAAATAAGAAATAAGAGGCTCTTATTAGAATGTAATTTTGGTGAGAAAAAAAAACAGAGTTGAAAGATTGTACATTTCTTGGTTTATGCTCACAGCCTGAAATGATATATGCGTATTATACAGGATAGATATATTATTCAAGAATTTAATTGCCCATAATTAAGGGTGCATATAACACACGAGTGCGTATTATACATGACTAAATTAGTCTTGTGTGCATTGATCAATCAGAAAGGGTGCTAATTGGGATTGTTCACTAGCCAATATATTATCAAATATCGCTGTGGGCGCTTATTAGAGCAGGGCACTTATTACGTCGAATGTGATATTTGCAGAAGGATATTCAAAGAAGAGAAGTGACTTTGCCCATGGCCTTGTTTATTCCCCATCTTGTTGCACTGTTGTTCCCTTTCAGATACAGCAATCATCATAGCGAACAAAACGAAACAATGATGCTAGGAGTACATGCAGTTTGAAAAATGATCAAAATACATAACCATTTTCAAACTCTTGAGGTCAAGATTCAAATTGAGACCTGTTTTGGCACATATATTCACATAGTAGTTTTATTATCAACAAACGTTTTTTCTTCATTTTCTTTTCATTTTGTTTGCCTGCCCACTCTGTGGAGCTGAACGTAGATTCTTTGTCGTGAGATGACAGACAGGCTACAATAGGATATCTAATGGGCAAGGCATCTGGTCAGCAATCACTCAAACCGAAGGCACCATCATCAAAGGCACTTTGATCAAATTGACCAGATGGCCCAGTGACCTTGAGTGTTGGACACCTATCTTGTATAACACAGCTGGTGAGGAACATTTGGTTCAAACTTCAGTCGGCCAATCAACATGAGGAACCAGTTTTGGTAGTGGAATATCAGCATGATCAAAGGACAATACAAGAAGGAATTTTGAAGAGAATATGTATCAAGAGAGCTTGAATAACACTTAGCAGACAGTACAGTCAAACAGTCCTTGCACTGGGTAGAAAAGTGCACAGAGCAAATCTTTTTACACTGTCCATCCTGAAAACTCTTGGGACGATACTTGGGACTATTCTTATAAACATTTCAATTTCTTTTAATAAAACAAATTGGCAGAGAAGCTCATCTTCAGTGACTATTCAATGACATAAAATTTAAAGGGTGAGGGTGTCCTACTGCCTGAGTAGTCTCTTTTATGAAAGAAATTCTGAACAATGCTAACACAGAGCTCCAGATAAGCTGCGTATCTGCGTGAAATACGCATCAGAAATGCAGAAATATGCAGTAAAATATAATCCAAGCGTATCAAATATGCAACGAACATTACAGATACGCTACAAAAATAAAACTTGTGCGTATCATCAAAATATTGTGAAGTAACCCTGCGTATTTGATTAGCAAATGAGCAACTTATATTGAAATTATAAGTTAGCATTCCGTCAACCTTGCCAAACTCATCATGATAATTTGTCATCACACTTTCTTGTGGAAGTATGGTGGTATTTTTTAGTCCTATAAAGCTCTCGAACCCACACGACACCAGTTTGCAGGGACTAGATGAATAGTGTTTTTAAATATTTAACTTAAATACCCACATGTGTAAAAACTAGTGGGTAACAGAATATTTGAATACGCACCTAGAATTACTGATACCCAATGATTTTAAAATGCATGGGTAAAATACCCACAACACCAAAAGCTTATCTGGAGCTCTGTAACACAATGCATTTTTGGTTCAATGTTGTTAATCTTTTAAGTTAAGTTTATAATTGATCAGCTTATTTCCTGCTGCAATACATTCAGTAGTTAAGTTGTAAGAGGCTTTGCAGTAGCAATTACTGAACCCCATCACACTAATAAATCCAGACATATCACAAATGTTAACTGGCATACAGGACTTGACTGACCTAGCATCTCACTCATTTACATATTACCACTACATAACTGAAATCAGCTGCTGGGGCCAATATACGAGGGTGAGTGAGTGAGTTGAGTTTAACGCCGCTTTTAACATTATTCCAGTAATATCACGGCGTGTCAGCTTAATGTGGGAGGAAAGCCCGAAGTGATGCAGATCTCAGACGTTTACCACTTCGGTGAAACCCACGAGCACGGGTACGGTGCTGACAAACCTAGAAACAGAATCGGGGCGAACCGGGATTCGAACCCACAATCATAGGTTTCTAGCATGCCCATGGGACGCAACTCTGCACAGCGAATCGCGGCGCCTTATATACAAGGGAGGAGAGGGAGGACCAGGCAACTGTAGAGGTAGATCTGCAATATATAAAGCCACAGTGGCAGGTTGAGAGAGAGGGATCCACGGTCATCTTGAGGCCACTGATCGTAACAATACCATGTTTTAATCTCTTATTTTCTTTCTCTACTGGAAACACCCTGCCATCATAAAGATGTACAACCTTCACAATGACCTTGTTATTCATGATGTAGCAACAACACATTATTCTGAAACACCAAGAACCTGCCTGATTTTATGTTTGTTTGTTGCTTAACACCACAATATTCCAGTTGTACGATGGCAGCCTATAAATAATCGAGTGTAAAGCAGATAAACCAGTGACTGATATTATCAGCAATGATCCATGCCATCCAAGCATGCTGACACACTATCAACAAAATCACCAAGTTTGACCACATGATCAATTTAAGCATGTTAAGAAAACTGTGGGGTGTGACTTTAACAATCAAATGTGTGTTTTTTTAAAGTGTCGAATGAGTTAGGCACTGAACATTTTGTCGGACTGCCTGTCTCTGAATGATATTTGGCACACTAGAAGTGAATTTTAATTTTTTTTTGTTTTTTTTTTATGTTTCATCTTTGAAAAATTTATGGGACAAGAGTGCAATCATATTTTTCATGTCAACACATACTTGGTGCAAGTTAAATAAAGTTCCTTAAATCAAGCCCTGGATGGAATTGCAAAATAAGATAACATTCTAAAAAGAAGACACCCATGATATTGATGTAAGCATTAATAATGTTAATGGACAGGCCTACTTGAAATAACCACAAACTGAAAACTTTCAAGAATATGGTAACATTAAGTAATGGATATGCCTGATAATGTGAAGTTATTGGAAAGAATGTGAGAACACTAAAGTCAGCAGCTGTGCAGGGTTTTTGGGATAAGACAAACCAGGAACGCAGAACTGTTCAAAACAAACTATGAGGTAAACATGGTAAAAGTGGAATATAATCTGTGCCCTAGTTCTATATATTCATCATAGGCATGATATTGTCAAGGATTAATATCAAACATATTTAGCCAAATATAGAATGTGCCAATATCAATCCTGAATCACTGCCATCCATATTGGTTGACATAGAAGACGATATCTCCAAAATGGTCTTTCAGACACTGGCATTAACACTAATTTGCTGGCTTCAAACATGTACGTTCATTATCAAAAATGAATTACATATCAGCTAAACATAACAAACAAATTTTTTTCCCTGCCATGTGTGAGACATGTGTGAACAGATGGTAATTGCTTTTGACATGTTTGACGATCCAGCAACGAGAATACTTTGAGTTTCATTTGTCACAACACAATGACAGCGGTTCTAGATATCTGGAATTATTCAATGACAACATCTAAATCAAATTCTGTAGCTGTCTTTCTATTATTTTTCAAATATCGTGAGAAAAATAAATATTAGTCATGTTTCTAAACACAGACATTTGACTCACAATGTTCACGCTTGCTTTTCTCAGTTCGCGATTTTCCTCTTGTAACGATTTGCATTTTAGTTTGTAGGTTTCCAACTCCATCTTCAATACTCTGTTTTCCTGACCCAGGGATTCTATTCTCTTTTGCAGTTGTTCCATCTGTGCTGGTGATGGTGGTTTCATCGTAGGGCCCCCGTCAATGGAGCTTGTGTCGCTCTCCAACTCACTAGCACTGTCCGCCATTGTGATCGACAAAGATCAACAAGCGTGACTACCTAGCCGCCGCTACGACAACATATATCAATACAATTTTCAATGTTTAAGTCGAATATCAACGTTGAATTTCAACACAAGAACACTTCGGTTCGAATTTTTGCTGATTAACTGACTCCATGTATAAACCAGCGACGTGATAGATCTGTCAATAAAATAAATTGACCTTGCGCTGGGTCATGACCCGAGAGGTCATTGGCATGGTAAGGGATCCTTGATGTTTTTAAAGTGCATTTCTGAAACTAAAGCTACATAATTTGAGTTGAAATAAGGTAGCAGTTGTTAGTGTTTTTAATGTAGGTATAAAAATGAGTTACATAATATTCTTTTTTTTAAAGGAATTTAAAACACTGTATCGATCAGAATAATATTTTGACAATAAATGCTCCTAAAACCCCGGAAATTAGTTTATAGTCCACTAAAGGTCAAAGGTAAAGCACGTTGTAATACGCGCGCAGACGCGCGATAGAGACAACATAATGGATGCAGTGTGGAAAACCGTGAATGATTATTTACCAAAGACTAAAGAAGTAAGTTGGTTATGCAAGATGTGCAGAGTAGACTGCATTTAGGTTGACATCATTCGACTGACAAAACAAATTTTGCCTGCACGAGTACGATCACTTCAATGATGGAAGTATCAACTTGTCAAAAGGCACTGAAAAATGCGCTGATTTGGGTTATTTTGTCTTTTCTATTTATGGGATTTGATGATTTGCCATCGGCTTAGGCTAAACCGTAAGCTCGTGACTTTCATGGAACCGCAATAACCTTCGTGAAAATGACGTAAGCAGTGCCATAGTCTGGCTTAGATTCTTTGGAAAATGTGCCAGGCCTCGCTTAGCATTGTCAAAATATATCATTATTGTTATGAACGAAAACAAACTATGATCGTATCATGCATCATTCTTCACTTGTCTTTATACTAATGTAAATAATACCTAACACACACACACACACACACACACACACACACACACTGATAAACAACTGTAACTTATATTTTTTATATTATTACTGTATCAAAAATATGGATCAAATACTGTTATTATTGTATGCATTTAGGATCCAGGAGATTAAAAGGAGAAATCTGATTTTTTACACCTTTGTACTGTTTACTGCTCACACATTGTCTTCCAATAATATAAGCGCAGACATGATGATACTTGGTGATTCCTCCCATTCATTTCTTTTGAGTTATGTTTGTTTATTCTAAGAATAAAAGCTGCAGTTTAACTTTACCTTTGGAAATATATTCAATGAATGTATGAACCGGATACTCAAATATTTTTATCAGTATTTCTGAGGCTGTAAAGCACCATAATATGCGAAGAAGGCTCATGTATTGAAAGCTAAATATACTTTGACAGGCATTTGTTGTGATTTTGTTTGTACATATTGACACTGGGTTATTAGTGATGCAACCATCAAAACCATTGACATGTTGAAGAAATGAAAGACAAACAAGATTAGGATAAGAGCACTATTTCTCTATGTGGTTGAAGAAAAGATCCTTAGAATGGGGTGCCTGTTTTCCCTAATCTGTAGAAGTAATGAGTCATGGTGAAGAAATGCGAACATTAGCGACACTGAGCTATAGTAAGTTTTTGTCATTAAACAATATATCACATGACTAACCATGGGTCCGGATAGTCCTGTGGGTACCTGGGTCCAACTCAGGACCCACCCGACCCGAGTACCCGAGTTATATGTCCCAGTCCTAATAGGAGTACTGGCAAAACTAAAGAGTACACTTTGAGTATTAAATGGAATTTAACTGATTTAATCTTGTATTTCATTTTGTGTGGGGGTGGGTGGAAGGGGGAAAATTCAAATATTATGAGCAGAATTATTTTACATTGTATCCCTTCAGCAGTAAGTTGGGGTTTATAAACATTAGTCCAGATATACAATGAATAGTTTTGTAACCAGACAGTGTAATTACATGATTAATTTGCGTACTTCGGTACAGATTTGTTGATATGGTATTTCCTGTGTTACATGCTCACATTAATATCTTTGCATTGGTTGGTTGGTTTGGCTTGCTTGCTTGCTTGGTTGGTGTGTGTGTGTGTGTGTGTGTTTGTGTGTGTGTGTGTGTGTGTGCATGCAATCAAAACCCGTACATACGCCGATATGGCCTTTATCTGGAGCCCTATGAGATGTTGCATAGTGAGTCCTGTGTTACATATTTACTATAATGATTGATGATCATTAATTAATCAGATTATTATAACATGAAAAAACAGGAAGTAATTAAATATTCATATAATATTCCTGATTGATATGGTCATATCATGAACAAGCTTTGATTACGAGTCACTCACTGGTCAGATTGTGTCACATCCCATATCCCAGCTTGAGGCAATGCCAGGGTGGTGATACTGAAATGTTACATCTTTGAAACTGTGCTGCAGTACATTCACCCCGTCATGGAATGATTTCATTTCTTCAAAGCAAAAAAAATGTAACAAGTTCAATGTGTGTTAATAGTTACTTGCTACCTAGCCATGTAGTTTGTCGTCACATACAGATTTAAGGTATCCTTCAACAGCCTTTGGGCGGTCGGGTAGCCTAGTGGTTAAAGCGTTCGCTCGTCACGCCGAAGACCCGGGTTCGATTCCCGACATGGGTACAATGTGTGAAGCCCATTTCTGGTGACCCCCGCCGTGATATTGCTGGAATATTGCTAAAAGCGGCGTAAAACCATACTCACTCACTCACTCACTCACTCAACAGCCTTTGGTGGAAACAGTATGTCTTTGCATTTGCAGAGTTTTAGAACACCTGACCTGCAGTGCATGTTGTCCTTCCTTTGAATCCGGTGAAACGATTAACCTGAGATACATTCCAAGCCTTTTTTGTGTGTGCGTGCATGCGAGAGAGAGAGGCCAAATGTTTGTGATAAGTGGAGGGTAAATGTAGGCCAAATGTTTGTGATCAGTTGATGGTAAATGTAGGCCAAATGTTTGTGATCAGTAGAGGATAACTGTAGGCCAAATGTTTGTAATTAGTTGAGAGTAAATATTGTAGGGCTAGCACGGGTACACCAGGTACCCAAGTCTGGGTTGGGTAATGTTGTTACCCAGGTATTAATACGTTTCCTGCACCCAACCATGTGACAATAGATAGTTTGTGCCAAAGACAGAAATGTATCGTAACCTGTATTCAAACTTATAAATATAGCACAGTTTCGAGGTTCAAGTTTTCTTACTCAAAGCCCCAAATTTTGCAGAAGACTGGAGTTTTAGTTTTATTGGAACTTGCCATGCCCTATTATCCTGATCTTCATTGAGCCAATCAGTGAGTGAGTTTGGTTTTACACCGCTTTTAGCAATATTCCAGCATTATCACGGCGGGAACACCAGAAATGGGCTTCACACATTGTACCCATGTCGGGAATAGAACCTGGGTCTTCGGCGTGACGAGCGAACGCTTTAACCACTAGGCTACCCGACCGCCCCTCATTTAGCCAATCAAAGAGACATAGATAGAGCAAAGGCCTGTAATAAATGTATTAAACTTTTGGGAAAAATGTGAAGTTTAAAGTTATTTGGCACAGCAAGTCAGCGACATAAATATAGATATAAAAAACTACAGTGTTTGCAAACCATTACCTATTGTTCATATACTGATTTCACAATATAATGGAATGAGAATATAGGAACACACATCATTTATTTCAGTTAACTTTAATCACCAATTCAACACATTCTGTTACAATTTACTTACTTTTAAATAATATGCAGAGATTATTTCTTATTGTTTTGACAATTAATACACATTGAATTGTAACTTCAGCTCTATATCTCCTTAATTTTGGAGTTTGTACTTCCTAATGACAACATTAAAACATGCTTTATATAGCTGAAATATTGCGACTGCAGATCTAAAACAATATTCACTGTCTTTCTCAAAATATGCTCCAGGTGAGCTACAATGCTGTAGTACTATGTTATATTACAACTAGTGCCTAACTGTTTTTCTTTTTTTTTAAGTAGTTTTAACTTCACTGTCATCATGCTTTTAAGTGATAGAAAGCAACAGACCGTTCAAAAACAACTCATCTCAAATTATGACTCACTATCTCCTACTAGTCCTAGGGATGGGTATTGGAGTCTTAGAGCATGTAGAATGGATCACAATATTTTATGATGTGCAAGGCTGCATTGCAATACGTATCACGATATATTGCATATTTTTAAATTTTTAATTCAGAAGCAGTTTGAAACACCTGTTTAAGAATTGAAGTTCATATATGGAACAAAACAAGATGACAACAAATTGTTTACTCATTCAATAAATAGACGTAGATGGTCGCTCCAGATTCACCCTTTAGGTATTTGGCAAGTGTATAACATTAAACACATGGTAAAAATTACCAGATATATCGAGCATTTAAGAATGATATTGTGATATGTATCATTGAGAGAGTAGACCTCAATGAACTAATATACTGGTAATACCACGCACCCTCACTCCATATTTATAACCTACTTGCCTTGTTAACCTGTACTCATTATCTCAAAGCATATACTTAGCCTCTTGTGAACTTTGACCAGCAAGTACAGCGGGTCCGGCAAGATGAACAGCATGTTACCAGTTGACCTTGTGGTCAACTCAGAAATGGATTCAGAGATTATCTAGACCTGCTCAGAGGCCGACGTCTGCAGCAAATGTCAATAAAAGTTCCCAATTTGGAATTATAAATTTCCCAATTCACGTAATAACTAATAACTGATGTTATGGCCTTGCAGAGGTGCCCTCTATTTCACTGATAAAAGAACCAATAGTGAGTGGGTGAGTTGGGTTTTAACAGTATTCCAGTTATATCGCGGCGTTTCAGCTTAATGTGGGTGGAAAGCCTGAAGTGATGCAGGTCTCAGATGTTTACCACTTTGGTGAAAGCTATGAGCATGGGTATGGTGCTGACAAACCTAGAAACATAATCAGGGCGAACCGGGATTCGATCCCACAATCATAGGTTTCTGGCGTGCCCAAGGGACGCAACCCTGCACAGCGAATCGTGGCGCCTTCGCCAACTGGGCCTTCCGTGTCCCAAAAGGACCAATAAGGATCAAGAGGTTTTGATGCTTAGTTTTATATTAAACCATTGAATGCAATCCCATCATGCAATATTAAAATACCTCTGAATTTAAGAAAATAACTGTGAGAAAAAATCTTAATTTTGAACAAAATAACAATATTTTCCCCAATTGACTGCTAGAGGCACTTAGTTTAAAATCCAAGATAAATCCCTGGGATTAACCTATCGTATTTGACATAATAAGCAACCAGGGTGCTCTCAAAATTAGAAATAGGGGGTTCTTATTAGAATATTTTTTTGGTGAAAAATAACAGATTTGAAAGATCGTTAACTTCATGGTTCATGCTGACAGCCTGAAATGTTTATATGCAACAGATATATATTTCCAGAATTTAATTTCCCATAATTAAGGATGCATATAACACACGTATTATACACAAATAAATAAGTCTTGTGTACATTGATCAATCGGGATTGTTCACAAGCCAATATATTAGGAAATATCGCTGTGGGCGCTTATTACGTCAAATACGGTATTTGCCATATTAAGCACCCTGTTCCACCCTGCACATTTAAACAACCAATCAACCCTGTACTATTTCTGAAAGTTCATAAGACGGTGATATATCAAATGCTATAGAGAGGATGTATTTATATTTATGATTCATATTGCAAATAAAAAAAAGCAACCAGAATATGTACATGTAGGATAGATTTTTCTCTTGTACATAAGAATAATGATTGCAACATAATCTCCTTCAATCTTTACACTAAAACCTGGGACATTATGTTATTGAGACACAAGAGCGAAGGTAAACATTATATGTCAGTGTGATTTCTACTTCCAGGTTATCATTAAGAAAATCACACATGGCAGTATTGATTACAGTTTTTATAAAATGCTTTCCATAACGGAAAATACATTTCATGTGTCATTTGCCTTGTTTCGAAACCTAATATCACCCCAAAGTATTAGTTTCTGTAATGTTTGAACTAAATTTGGTCTCTCGCATTCAAACTCTGACAAGAAATTTATACTCATTGTGTTTGTTTAATGAGCACCTTGTTTTTTAATTTTCTAAACACCCTGAGCCTCTGATTCAGCAAATACAGTAAGGTCCTGTGAGAAAAACATATTTCCCATGATTTGATTGTAATTGCAAACACAGGATTAAAATACAACACATTTAGCTATTCATTTTTTTAACATTTTATCAAATATTTTATTTAACATTTTATTTAACATTTTATTAAATAGAATACCACCCTTCGTACCTTGTTACAATATTATTACAAGTGTATCACATTATTTGCTTTACCGTTATGACAGTAGTGACCAAACACTGGCAGACACTAGGCTTGTGTGTGTGGGCAAGAGGTCATTAATCGGGCACCGGAGGTGCAGTCCATGTGACCTCTGTGGCAGCTGCTGAGTTGGCAGAATACCGCAGGTTGTTATCACCAGGTGAAACAGATGTTGCCTGGGCTGGTCAGATTCACAACATCATCAACTCATAACCAGTATTTCTTCTTGTTTTTATGTTGTTGTTTTAAGGAGAACATTGCTTTTAGTCTATAAAGGGCATGGTGAGCCCATAGCACATATAATTAAATCATTAATATATCAAGAGTATGATTAAAGGTAGCTTTAAGCTGAATTAAAAAAATATAGATGATGTTTCTATATAATCATAGAAGAATATGGTCTAAAAAGCCGGGCAAGCAACACAGCACCACTTCTGCATAAATCCTGTTTATTTGCAGGGTTCTGCATGTTGTAAGTATCGTATGTCAGAGCACACCTTGCTCTTACCTGCCATACATCTTCTGGAATGATGGTCAAAACATGCGCTACCACTTTAATGGAACATGTCAGTGAGGAGTTGTTTAACTGACACTTGTACCTGGAGTAGGTGTGGCTTTCTGTTTACTCCTGTAGGGTGTGCTTGGGTCAAACATTCTTATCTGCTTTGCCCACAAACATGATGTGTTTCATTTACACTCACAATCTTAACATGCTTAATACGGTAGTTGAAATGTAATGAAATAATAATATTGAATTTAATTTCTACATTTTCAAACATAATAGTTGAAATGTATTGTATTTCATTTTTACACTCACATAGTAGAAATGTTTTCAAATAATAACCTTTAATTTAATTTTTTGCACACGCAAATTTAATAGTTTTGATGTAATGTAACGATTAGAGAAAACATGATATTTAAATTATTTAAACTGTGATAAATGTTGATGTATCAAGACCATGTGACATTTTATTATTTTTATTTGCATTTGGAAATATTCACCTGAGCCTCTGATAGGTTAAGTTCAGACTCAAAGCACATGACATCTTGAGTGGATTAGTGATGTTTGGAAATATTCAACTGAGCCTCTGATCGGTTAAGTTCAGACTCAAAGCACATGACATCTTGAGTGGATTAGTGTGATTTGGAAATATTCACCTGAGCCTCTGATAGGTTAAGTTCAGACTCAAAGCACATGACATCTTGAGTGGATTAGTGATGTTTGGAAATACAGTCGTGCCTCGTTTATACGGACACTTGCGTCATTTCACAATTCGTCCGTATAAACGAATTTCCGTATACCTGAAACCAGTTTCTTACTGGAAGAGTTACTTCCCTTCAATTACGCAACTCATGACAAAATTCCTTATACATATTGTTTTTATTAATTTCGGCGAAATCGTGCGTGAAGCGATCGGAAGATCGCACAACTCACCGTTATTAACAGCAACCACGGTCAGAATACCGCTATTGACGCCTTGAAACGAACTTTAGTTGACAGAGAATGGATACATATATCATAAATGACACACTTTGACTCGTTAAAAGTCATATTTGTTTTTGTTTGACGATTCTATGTCAACATGAAATTCTCGCGATCACGCGATCACGTGCGCGTGAGCCTTGACGGTGACTGGTCAGACTGGTTCCATGTAAAAAATAATACCCGAGAATAGCGATCAGCTGCTTCGCTTAGGGTTATTTTTATTTTAAATATGTTTAGTAAAGGCTGCATATAATTAAGAAAATAATGAAATATATTATTCCTGATAAAAAAAATAGTTTAAGATACAATTGTTGTCGATCCTTGCATTAAAAATCCTATAAAGTTATATCATTGGGTGTGTCTTTACCGAATCACCGGTCGATTCCAAGAAAACGTGTGTACAGCTGATTGCTGTTTCCGGCTTAGTTTACGAGAAAATACACAAGGTAATCTTAATCCCTAGATATAAAACAATGCCACGTAATGTTCTCGTAATACGTAATGAAGTTCAACTTTGACCTCTGACCTCCACAGACGCCATATTTATCGAGGGGGATTACATGTACAATAAACAAGCTCGTCTCAAACGTAACTCAGTGTCACTTGGTTAATTGACTTCTCACGAATCAAAGATATTACCACCAGCGGAAGTGTACTGTCCGGATAAGTGAGACAATTTTGAGTGCATTTCAGTGTTTTGTGTATGAAAATGACCGTCCGGTTCCGGAAACTGAATTTCCGGATATACGGGTAAATTTATATAGTAATTATTTCGTTTTGAATGAAAATCGTCCGGGAACCGAGGTTTCCGGATATCTGAAGTCCGTATAAGCGGGGCACGACTGTATTCAACTGAGCCTCTGATCGGTTAAGTTCAGACTCAAAGCACATGACATCTTGAGTGGATTAGTGTGGTTTGCAAATATTCACCTGAGCCTCTGATAGGTTAAGTTCAGACTCAAAGCACATGACATCTTGAGTGGATTAGTGTGGTTTGGAAATATTCACCTGAGCCTCTGATGGGTTAAGTTCAGACTCAAAGCACATGACATCTTGAGTGGATTAGTGTTGTTTGCAAATATTCACCTGAGCCTCTGATCGGTTAAGTTCAGACTCAAAGCACATGACATCTTGAGTGGATTAGTGTGGTTTGGAAATATTCACCTGAGCCTCTGATCGGTTAATTTCAGACTCAAAGCACATGACATCTTGAGTGGATTAGTGTGGTTTGCAAATATTCACCTGAGCCTCTGATCGGTTAAGTTCAGACTCAAAGGACAAGACATCTTGAGTGGATTAGTGTGGTGGCCTATCTCTGTGGTAAAGTGTAAGCTACTCATGGGCGCACTGTGTGAAACCCATTCCTGGTGTACCCTGCTGTGATATAGCTGGAATAGTGCCCATTGCTTCTTGAAACGGGTACATTTAACAACAAATTTGTCTATAGCCAGCAGGGCTTGCTCCTTTCAAAGTTTACTGGCCGCTTTTCTGTACTAACTGGCCACACAACTAAATGATGGAGGCCGCCAAGTGGCCGAACCCGAGGTCATATAGCGACTGAGTCACTAGGGGGACTTAGAACTCCCCACCCATAAAATGTCTTTACCTGCACTCTGAGATTAAATCTTGGCTTCCATTTGCCTCATGTCATGGTGGTTTACAAGCAAATACAGATGATGTTGTAAACAACATATCTCTCTTTGAGTTAACCATTCACACGACCCCATCACCCCTAAATATTTTCTCATGATTTTCTCATGAAATACTTAAACATACACAGAGAAGGGGTGAAATTTTGACTTGCCACATTGGCCATGTACTTAACATATCAGCAAGCCTTTTGTTATTTTAACTTGCCACAGGCCAACAGGCCAGCAGTTTTATCAAACAATCTTGAAACTATCTCTCACTGTAAGTGTTATAGTTTGTTGCACTCGTATTAATAACAGTTATAATGGTGTTTTTTGCTTTTTATGGATGTTAATAATTTTGTGTTTTTGTCATTTTTTTCGAATCATTTAGTCTAGGATGATGGTGGGGGGGTTGTTTTTATAGAAGATCATGATGAATACGAACCTTCCCTATTTCTTCACTTAACATTCCACACATAAGATCAATGGCTGAACATATTGAGCCTTACTATGATGGACTACGTTGATGGAGTTGATGGAGTTAATTTTTAACATAATTCCCCGACCGAGGGCCACACACTTCTGCCAACAATGCTGGAGTGCCTGGACCCCCCTGGTGTAGAAGGCTTCCTCCTGGTGCTTTCAGCCACCCCCTGCATCAATCATGTCATTTTCTATTGGAAATCAGTTAAGTTTGAAGGTTGTGAGAGTTGGTTGAGAATGATAATAATAATTCAAGTGTTTGTTTTCAGGAGTGGAACTGGTGGATTAAGTTTCGTAAAGCTGATGTCATCCTCAAGAAGCATGACAACTTCCTGTACTGTGAGATTGCCTTCTATGCCATGGCCTTCCTTACGTTCATTCATGGTGAGGAGGAGTACACGGATTTACTCCACAGTCAAGACAAAATTATTCTTAGAAACAAACCTCCATTAATAATAGGCCTTTATTTTGTATTTGTTGTATCACAAATATGCCGAGTCATTGCCAACCCTGTTTTCATTGAAAGATTAAAAAGAAGTTCAATCTTTATCTTTTTTCCATGACACCTACACGTTAACATTTTGTAATTATTGAGTGTTTTCAAGAAAGTCATCAACACAAATAAGATGCTTAATTCGACATCCATATTTTGATAAATTGATCAATCATTGCTGATTCTGTGCAAAATAAGTCCAGAGTTCTGTCCCTTGTCCTTGAATTAAGAGAATTAACTTTTGTCATTCTTTAGTCATAGGTGAAATATTTCATTTAATTGACTTTACGTTATTAATTTTGAAACAGCAAAATATCAGCGATAGAGTACAACATATTCAAAGGTTTCAGAAAAATATCCAGTTAAATTTTGCCAAATCAGATTGAGATAACACGGCCTTATTTAACACTGACGATGTGTTCCTTTCAGCTATGCGACATGGAGGTAGGTTTCGGTGGCTGTGGCTAGCATCAGTTTTCCATGGCCTGACGGTGGAATGTGTCAGCTACTTCCTCCCCGACATTGACAACTTCTGGCACGCACAAGCAACTGTGATGCTGCTGGGGCAACGACTACCTCTCCATATTCTGTTGCTGTGTAAGTGGAAGCATGATCACCATGGCTGGGGGTTCTGATTGGGTAGGATTTAGGGGAATGGGTTCATCTTGTTTAGTCAGTTTTGTTGGTTTGTTGTTAACGCCGCACTCAGCAATATTCCAGCTATATGACGGCAGTCTGTATGAATAATCGTGTCTGTACCAGACAATCCAGTGATTGATATCATGAGTATCGATCTACACAATTGGGATACAATGACATGCATCAACCAAGTCAGCGAACCAGACCTCCCGATCCAGTTAGTCGCCTGTATTCATGGTTATGGCAAGCATGGGTTGCTGAAGACCAATTCTAACACGGATCATCACAGGTTCAGTCAGTAAACATGTATTCTTTTTTCTTGTTTAATTTTCATGGCATTTGTGTTTTACCAAACAGCTTGGACCGTCTGCAGTTAACTTAACGGGACAAGAAACAAGTCTATTTTTTGTCTATTTGTCATATATAACGAGAAGGAAGTTCTCTTTTTTGCATTTAGTGGTACCTCATCATCGTTCTACCTTTAACTTAGATTGTTACTCGTATTATCCCTCGTTCACATGCACCTCTATACTTATGTGTGTATATTTGCATATGTCTGTGACCCATGAAGATTCCGGGGTAGAGTAGGTCTTTAGCAACCCATGCTTGCCGTAAAAGGTGACTATGCTTGTCGTAAAAGGCGACTAACGGGATCGCGTGGTCAGGCTCGCTGACTTGGTTGAAGCATGTTATCGATCCCAATTGCGTGGATCGATGCTCATGATATTAATCACTGGATTGTCTGGACCAGATTCCAGAAGGAAGAAACGCATAGTGTATGATCGGATAAGTATTTACAATTGTACTTTAAATTGCAATTTACAAACACAAAAATTGCAGGTTTTTTTGACAGTGTTAGTGCATTTTATTAGTTAGACAGGATGCAAGTTTGCTTGTGGTTTGGTGTTGCTGTTTTTCACTCAATTGCCGAGCAATAACCAGAGCTCCCCCCCCCAGAGACTGAGATGAGTTTGTACTGCTTGTTACAGACCCATCGTTGTACTATGTGGCATCAGTAGCTGTCGGACATATGAAGCTGAGGGGATGGGCCGAACCTTTTGCAGGTACGATCTGTTACGGAAGCTGTTACATGGTTTCATCAAGTCACTTTCCCGTTTTAGTTTACTGAGGGGGCCACAGGGGCTCCGTTATCTGAGCTGCAGCAATTTGCTGTGCAGAGTTGTGTCCCTTGGGCACACCAGAATTTGCTGTGCAGAGTTGTGTCCCTTGGGCACACCAGAAATATATGATTGTGGGTTTGAATCCCAATTTGCCCCGATTATATTTCTAGTTTTTTCAGCACCATACCCGTGCTTGTGGGTTTCACCAAACTTGGCAAAGTGGTAAACTTCGAGGCCTGCATCACTTCGGGCGTTCCTCCCATATTAAGCTGACACTCCGTGATATAACAGGAATACTGTTTAAAGCGGCGTTAAACCCAACTCACTCACTAAAAGTTCCAAGCATGTTAGGGGGCGGTCGGTTAGCCTAGTGGTTAAAGCGTTCGCTCGTCATGCCGAAGACCCGGGTTCGATTCCCGACATGGGTACAATGTGTAAAGCCCATTTCTGGTGTCCACCGCCGTTATATTGCTGGAATATTGCTAAAAGCGGCATAAAGTCAAACTCACTCACTCACTCCAAGCATGTTAGAACTGTTTAAATTGACACTGGGGCTTTTAACATGTACTTTTTGTATTGCTTGACAGTGGGGCTTGTCATATGTCTTGATTGTATTGCTTGACCGTGGGGCTTGTACATGTATGAATTGTATTGCTTGACGGTGGGGCTTGTCATATGTCTTGATTGTATTGCTTGACAGTTGGGCTCAGTGTTGTTATCCTGGACGTTCCCTACGACATCATGGGCATCAAGCTGTTGTGGTGGACATGGCACGACGATGACCCCAACATCTACGATCGCCACTACTCAGTGCCGTGGACCAGCTACTACTTCCACGCAACTTTCGCTGCAGGCTTCACTTTGGTTTTCCATGGACTCCGCAACTGTTTGTGTCAGAGAGCAAACAAATTCCAGTCTGCTGGGTAACATCTTTGTTACTCCTGTCCCTCTAATTTAGACGTCATGCCAAAGGCTTGATTTGATTTTTCCCACATTTGGAAAATTTGTCCAATTCTAGTGTCCTTGCTGTTATAGCTCTCAAATATTTTTGAAAGCCGCATAAAAACAGTAAAATACATTTATAACAAAAAAAAGTTTGATCCCCTTACTTTTGCTGTATATTCGTGGTCATTTATATGCTTATAACGAACTACGGTTATAGCGAACTAAAATTAGTGGTCCCTATGAGATCATTTCAACCATAGTTTAATGTATTGTCATTGCTCTCCTTGTCATAGCTCTCATGTTAACAGATAAAATTCAGGGGGTCCTGGAATATTTCTAAAGCGACCACACTCGCTCACTCCACTAATTTAGACCATTTCTATCATTTCTCCAACATGCTTACATATCATTTCATTTATGGTTGGTGTGGTTAGCTATGGTCAAAGGGAGATAACAGATCCATTTTATGTAATGTTTCCACTCTACAACATGGGCATTTCATTATACGCAACAGGATATGGGTATGTCATGAGCAAAACAAATGTTTTGATACCTTTATGACTTCAAGTTTTGTCGTATGAAAAGGTCAGTTGTATTTTGTGTTAACATAAGGTTCCTGTTGGAGCTGATGGTTGCCATAGCGACTGGCCTTCTGGCCATGCCCCTGGGAGTGCTTCAGTTTCTGCCGATCTACCACCCACTGCATGACTCCTTCAAGCTCCACACAGAGGTATGTGTTCTCATGCTGCTGGGAGTCTACGGCCTCCTTGTGTGGATTGCTGACAGAACACCACTAGAGGGAGCCAGGGGACCTCAGAAGTCAAGTAAGTACTTCCTGTCTAGATTATCAGTATGGTACCTCTTCAGTTCACCTCCAGGGGCGGTCGGGTAGCCTAGTGGTTAAAGCGTTTGCTCGTCACGCCGAAGACCCGGGTTTGATTCCCGACATGGGTACATTGTGTGAAGCCCATTTCTGGTGTCCCCCGCCGTGATATTGCTGGAATATTGCTAAAAGCGGCGTAAAACATTACTCACTCACTCACTCACCTCCATAACTTGGCTATCCATAACGATGAAGATTCTTTCATATTTTCTAGTTTTTACTGTTACATCAGTGTCATTTTAAGAAATAAAATTAGATTAAGAAAATCAGTCTGAGGTTTTGTCATGATTAAATCTATTATGTCCATCTGAGCTGTATCTTAGACATTTTAGAATCAGCAGTGTCATGTTAACACAATTTATGTGTGTCTAAAATGTGTAGAGTTGCATCTCTTAGTTGTGTCAGGATCTGCTGATCTCAGAGTCAATTTTCTGATTCAGCATCATCATGATCCACATTACTTTGAGATTTACTCCCACATTATGCTGACACGTCATGTTGTGTTCAAAATTAAACATGGACCCTAAGAGATCCTTGTTAAAACCCTTGTGTAAGAGATAAGATACAGGGGTCCCTACACTGGAATACTTTATAAGCAAACCTTGGTGACCCAGAACCCTTTAATACTGAACACTTCCATGATATAAGTTACATGCTGTTCAAAATGTTATTAAACTCAACTCATTCACTCAAACCATTGGTGAAATTGAGATAGCCTGAAGATCATTTTGGATTAGTTGTTTATATAAGATACCTAGATTTTTTGAGAAAACAACTAGACCCTCTGGATTTTCACAAGGCTCAGCGTAACAGACAAGTGTCCGTGTCTATCCCTAACGCAGAGTTGCCAACCATTACACTTTTCAGCCTAAAATTATTCTATTAATTTCATCCTAAATTACCTTGTCCACCCTAAATTTGATTTTGACATTATTATCACAAATAATTACATGCAAAAAAATATCACAAAGATCAAATTGTTAAAGCACTGGTCACGGACGCATGCAACAGGGATATATTTGCAAGTATGCCTATTTTTCTTCGGAACTCAAAACATCACCCTGTCAATTAATAATGTTTTGTCACATGTTGAATATTATGATTTAGTGGAGCTTTGACCATGTTTCAACAAGGAGGCAGCATTCCAGACACCTTTCCCAAGTTTTTTGAGGCCCTTTTTTGTTACCTGGCTAAAATAATGGGGGCTTTTGGGACATGGAATACTTTGTTATTCAATTTCATGGTTTAATCATAAACTAGTCAAACACAAGCAGTTTAAATTTAATATTTTCTGCTTATTTTAAGCTTTATCGCCCCATATTTCAAATAGTGACGGCCTGTGCGACTATTACTAGTATCAATGCATGTGAATGTGTGTTTCACGTACATCTAAGCCTAACGATAATGCTGATGCAAAAACCCACATTATGGTACCTTTAACATTACGCTTTTTCACATGAATTTACAATTTTTAACACACTCACTACTCGAAAAGCTTCAATTTGGGTTGGCATCTCTACTGACATATCTTACAAATTCACTCACTCACAAACTTACCCCCCTTGAATGTGTCGCTCTCTCCCCATATACATGTTGTAGAAATTCACTCACTCACCCACTCTTGTGCATGTCGCTCTCTCCCCAAATACAAGTCGTACAAATTCACTCACCCCCTCACTCACTCTTGAACATGTCGCTCTCTCCCCAAATACAAGTCGTACAAATTCACTACCTCACTCGGCCACTCATGTGCATGTCGCTCTCTCACCAAATACTTGTCATACAAGTCACTCACTCACTCACTCACTCACTCACTCACTCACTCTTGTGCATGTTTTACCAGGGGGTGCTATCAGCGAGGTGCTGCTCTGCGTGCTGCTGCATTATGGGCTGTACATCTACCTCGTGATCACTGCAGTGCCAGAAAGTATTCAATCCACTGGGTTCCACCAGCCGGTCGGCAACTGCAGCACGACGCTACCCGTCCAGACTCCATTCGGAATGGTACGTACCTCTGTCAGTGATTGAAATAATGTTTGTAGGCTCTTTTGTTGAGGTTTGATGTTATTGTTCTCACAATCTTGCATCATATTCTTATCAGTCCTTTAAAAAATGTTTTTAACTGTGATTGGTGTATTTGGGAAATGAACCATATTTGATATTTACCGCCAGTTTTATTGTTTTGTAATCAAGTTGTAGTACAGTGACCTTGGATGCAACTAGTTACAGCCAGACAGTTGTTACAGCCAATATTTATGTCATTGACATCAGGCCATGATAAATTAATTTTTAGATTTTAATCCTCAAATTTAAACGATGTTAGACATTTTGTTTTATGTTGGTTGGTTGGTTGGTTGGTTGGTTTGTTGTTAACGCCGCACTCAGCAATATTCCAGCTACCGGGGTATATGACGGCGGTCTGTAAATAATCGAGTCTGGACCAGACAGTTCAGTGATTGATACCATGAGCATCAATCCACACAATTGGGATCGATGACCGTGCATCAACCAAGTCAGCGAGCCTGTTGTTTTATGTTGTGTTATCCTTATACTGTTGAAGGTATAATAGTATGTGTACATGCAGGTGGTTCACATGCACCATGAATGTTTGGTAGGACTAGGGTTTCGGTGGGTTGCATTAAGTATTGAAAGATGGGAACACACATAACAGTGTTACTCATCTGTAGCTACAATACGAGGGACGGTGGGGTAGCCGAGTGGTCAAAGCGTTCACTTGTCAGACCTATGGCCCAGGTTCGATTCCCCACATGTGTGAAGTCCATTTCTGGTGTCCCCCACTGTGAAAATGCTGGAATATTGCTAAAAGATGCATAGAACCGTAGTCACTCACTGACTCTAGAGGGAAACTTGGTTCTTATGATCTGAGTTTTTTATGTGTTTTGACGGAAGCTGCTTGTTCCTCTATGTCCATGTCCCCGTTGTCAGGAGCGTATATGTAAGTGAGTGAATGTTGTTTTATGCCACAGTCAGCCATATATCCCCTATATTACCGTGGCTTGTATGAAGCATCAAGATTCTGCTGATTATATGAACAAGCCATTTTAGTACAATAATGACAGTGGTGGATCCTGGATGGGTGGGTTCCCCTTCGACAAGTGGACCCCACCTCCTTATTTTTTTCAGTTCTGGATCCGCCCCCGAATCCGATACACATGTTCTAATAAACACCATCAAAACTAGTTTTTCAACCATTTTGACTTTTGTTGCAGACTCTATCCAAGCACAAGTATCTCTGCCTCAACAAATATGATGAAGGTGTTTTCGACTTCCACTGCATGAAGAAACAGCCCGCTAGCGGTAAAGAGTGGTACACGATTTGCGGCACCGCGTTTCCCAACCATTTTGAGTACATCTGTGTGGTGACCTCATTCTGTGTCCTTGGGTTGGTCTGGTACTGGCAGCTACTGTTCCGCTCCGGTGCTGTCCCCAGAACTCAGGGTCCCAAGACCAAACAGCACAAGGACTAGGCAAGCTCTGCCTCATGCTGCTGCACAAGGGAATCTATGGTCAGGGTATGAAGTCTTCAAGTTACACTGTCCAAGAAATATGATCACCAGCTGCAGAAAGGATTTAAAATACGACAGTAATTATATCAATAATATGCTGAGGAGAAATCTATTTATGAAATTTATAGTTTTATCATTATAGGTTAAATGTGTTTTAATTTTGTCTGAAAGATAAGACGTTTATTTTGATATGAAGGAAAAACATTGTTTGGTATTTCACGTCACTTTGGAACAGTCCCCAACGAATTATTTCATTTATGAGTGACAGTAAAAGGTAGCTTACAGTATGTGTTGTACCTTTACAAATGAGGAAAATATGTATAATCACACCATGATAGGAATCTTTAAAAAATCAGGTCAATGGGACAAAGTTCTTTAATTTTCAAGTCCATTTTAACGTTGATCCACAATTATTTATTCATGGTTTTGTTTGTATGAAGAAAATTCAGTGAAGAATTGAAATTAAATTCAAGAAGTGGTCTGTGAAATTCAGTTTTCCCTGAAACTGACATATCAAAATGGTGAAAAGATTACCTTTGAGACATATTTGCTTTAAAGATTGCCCTTTAAGGTTGTGAGTTTTCATTATGTAAGTGAACTGAGATCTTATGAGATGAGGTATAAATGAGACTGGTAATTACTTCAAAATCAAAATCAAGAATGCATACACTTGTTGTTAAGATAGCTGAGAACATATCATAAGAACACATACCATACATGTTCAAATTTACTTTTGAGCTATTGGATCTTTACATGTAAAGTAAAGACCTGCTTCAGTTTGTGCTTTCCTCCCACATCCCACACAATGTGATATGTCTGAAATACTAGTCAAAGCAGTGTTAACCAACTCACTCACTTTCTGTACCCCTACACAAACGTGAACAGGACACAGTCCACAAATTGATGTCAGCCATTTTGGTAAGAAACCCAGAGACATGCTTCCTCGGGGAGAGGCCTATTGTCTGTCACGATTGCCTTATTCATAGCTAAGGGCAAGTTATGATAAGGGCCCATTGGACAAAGAACTTCATTTAGAGGTGTCCAGTGTAAATATTCTGAGAGACCCAAAACAGTGTAAGGTAGCGACTGTTTAACTCTGATTTTGGAGCCACGCAATGAGAGCGTTACCTGACAGTATGTTTTTGTAAACCAAGGCAGCAGCACTATATGAACAGTATTTTAGTTGTCAGCAGTAGTAACTAGGTTAGAAGAATAATAACAAGTTAGAGTAGTATTTATTGCAGTTGGTTTTGCCCACTTTTGGCTAAGAAGCATTGAACATTTGTTACATAAATTGTATTGCCATGACAGTTCTTATAATGGTATACAGCTAGTCAGATCAGATGAGGCGATAGTTGAGAACGTCGCAAAAAGAATTATGGATAATGTTGTATGAGGGGTTGTGAGAACCTACTTTTTTGTGTGTCTCTCGTGCAGAAAATCACACACGACTGTTGGTAGGAACAGTTGGAACTTGTCTTCCTGAAACCAAGGATCAAATCTTTTGTAGTGAGGAAACAAACTACTCAGAAGTTAAAAAACACCTGTGGTTTTTTTTTCATATGACAATAGTTAATCTGTCATAGCTGGTGGCTATTGCAGAAGCCTTCCATTTGTGTGTGTTCTTGAACTTTTTTTTTGTAGTTTACATCAATTTATCACACAAAAATGAGTACACGCATGCATGCACGCGCATGCACACGCACATGCGCACACACACACACACACACACACACACACACACACACACCTCTATATTATCTGTAATTTACCTTGTGATGAAGGAGCCTTGTGTGGATTATTTACAACTCACTTTTTTTAACCATATGAATGAAACACACTATAATGCCCTGCAGGTGTATAAATAAGTATACAGTACAACCAGGTTATAATGCCACCTTATGTCCATTGGAAAGTGGGGGCGGTC
The DNA here is from genome assembly GCF_022045235.1 of Haliotis cracherodii. Lineage (NCBI taxonomy): Eukaryota > Metazoa > Mollusca > Gastropoda > Lepetellida > Haliotidae > Haliotis > Haliotis cracherodii. The sequence goes on from NW_027266275.1 coordinate 16,278,921, forward strand.
GGGTAGCCTGGTGGTTAAAGCGTTCACTCGTCACGCCGAAGACCCGGGTTCGATTCCCGACATGGGTACAATGTGTGAAGCCCATTTCTGGTGTCCCCCGCCGTGATATTGCTGGAATATTGCTAAAAGCAGCGTAAAACCATACTCACTCACTCACTCACCCATTGGAAAGTATGGCATTATAACCAAGTAGGTGAAACATGGACCTGGTTGATGGACATAAGAACTGAAACACATTCAATTCATACTACAGGTGTTTATACAAACATGATATACCCAAGTTACTTATGTACACACTGTACAATTATGAATATTATCAGTAAGTCAGTGATGGAGCTGATGCTTGCAGTATTGTGACTGGAACAACTGGATGATGCCTAGTCTGTTTTACAGACCCTGATACATTTATATCAACTACAGCCCATGCAAGTCTATAATGTTTGGCAAGTCTAGATTACTGCAGTATCTGAAAATGAAGAGAATCACTGGGCTCCCTTTTTTATTAGATTTTTATTAAGATAACTGAACAACTGTTTTTTTCTGTACGATATGTTAGTCTAGATGATGCCAGCAGTGTGGGTTGTAGAAGACTTGTAGCTGTCCAACTGTCTAACAGTAACAACACATGTCAATCAGCTCTTCCCTTCTCGTCAATCAAATTGAATCATGTCAATTAAACTAAGCTAATGAATGGGAGTGCCATTTAAACTTTCCCCATTAAAGGAGATTAAAAGAGGAAAAGCTGCGAAGACAACTGAGATCAAAACACTTAAGAGAGAGACAAGTTTCTAAAAGAAGAATGATGATCATACAGGCTGTTAAGGGCAGTGTCTCCAATGTTCTCTGCTCTGTGAGTTCGGCCCAGGAACTAACAACTTAAGACACACACCTGAATGTAGATTATTTTTTATATCGCAAACTCAATCAGATGTTCTGATTGTTGTTGTTTTTATAAAATTGCATATCTTTGAGGCATATTTGCTAAATTTCGTCTTGCATTCCTATTTCTCTTTAGAGACATTGTAGTGATCTCTTGTATATATTTATGTTGATTTGGCTTGTCCAAAATACTTATGTGCAAGTTTACATCACAATTGAGTGTAGTTTGACTCAACTATTTGTAGATATTGTGTGAAATATCCAGTATTTATGAAGACACTTTGAAGCAATGACTGTTCATCTTTGTTTCTGATCTGAAGAGGTGAAGTCATGATTGTTTTAAGTTACCTGGTTTAATGTTTATAAGATGATGCCAATTCAGGATTTTGCAGACATTACTGATACTTGCTGTGTCATAATGGTTGTGTTTTCTGACACTGTGGAAGTTCATGATACTTTTAGAAAATAGCCAACATGCTACACGGAATTATGGATTGTCTGTGAATTAATGTCTATAAATACAGGTACCTCCTTCACCATAGTCCGTAACCATAGGGATTCCAGGTCAGAATATTGGTACCCAGCAACCTACACTTGTCGTTAGAGGCGACTAAATGGATCAGTGGTCAGACTCAATGACTTGGTTGAATGCATGGACTGATGCTCATGATGTCAATCACTGGATTGTCTGGTCCAAACTTGATTGTTTCCAGACCACTGACTGCTGAGTGCAGCATTGAACAACAAGCAAAAACAAAAACACCATGGTATTTAATTCATATGGATAATACATAATTCCAATTTGCAAGTACATTATTTATTTTCTGCCAATTATTTTAAGAAAGAAAATTATGACATGACAACCCAACAAACAAACTTGATAAAGTCAGCCTTGTTTTTTTATATGGTATACCACTGTGATAATGCAATGTCATGCACAGGGGATGACAAATTGTATTGTGTCCAGATTAGTTCAGTTTACCAAGGAGTTTTGAGAATGGCTAAAATTTAAAATTTGCAATGAAATTAAAAAGTCATTCAATCTGTAAGGGTGAAAATTATACCATATCAAGTGTGCTTTATGAAGCATGCAGCAAATTTGAACCCAAGAAAAACAGTTATTTTTCATAAAACTTTGAAACTTTTTTGCCATTTTCTTGAAACTTGGGCTCTTCCGTAAAGCTATCTTAGTGTTATGACTATTTTAAGTCTGTGCATTGAAGGTAAGACAGTAGGGCTGTTATCAGGGATGATATATGACGTTTCTGTGAAAGCTAACAGACTCATTTGACTCAGAACAAAGGCTGTTTAGTACTTGCAATGCAACTAAGTATATAAAGACAGACATTATGTATAGGAGGGTTGTGAGGGGAGTTGGCATGTAGCAAGTTGAGTGTGTTTGCAGGTTTAGAGAAGTGCTGTGTTGAATGCCAGTGTTTTAGAGCTATAATTAATCAAATGGGTTTTTTTTAATGCAATTTTGTGAAAGATTGTATGTTTTTGTGTTCATATTAAATGGAAACCTTTTAAAAATATATTAATTTAGTTTCTATGCTTTAATAAATAAAATATTTTTTAATAAGATCAAATGACATTTCAGCTCTGATTGTCACCTGTCCCATTCTTGAGTTAGGACACAAATATTGATGTGTGATTTTTGTTTGAAATCTCCATATTTTTCACATATGTTTAAAATTAAAAATTTTAAAATGATGCATTGAACATTTTAATTTGTACCACCAATAAATGTAGGAAGCTTACCAAATGATTTTATCTGATATTCAAAATACATTTGGGTACTAAAGTGCCACATGTACATGCCCGCTGTCAATGGAGCTTGTACAAGAGTCACACAACAGCATGGTACCTGCATGGCGCATCTACCTGTATGAATATGTCGCAGACAGTGAGTCTGAGCTTAGGATAGATGTCTCCCACCGAAGGTGCTACCGGAATGAATCAATTATTCAAACAATAAACGAGAAATTTCCAAAACCGACTTTGCCTCTTCTCTTTAAAGATCACCTGACTGAAAGTCGTGTGAACTTGTCATTGTACGTTGTCCATTATCTGACTGTCTTTAACCTTTACATATCGAAAACTGCAAGGGCCTTGAAGCTAACGGACATAACTGCAACATTTAAAACTGGGCAACTATACCTACATCTTCCCAAGGCAAGAGAGTTAACCGACTTTAAAAGTCCAGTTTCCACCCTTGCGGAACTAGGCTGGAATTACTGGGCTCGATCGTAGCGCCACCAGTGGTTATTACCAGTTATGTCTCTTCTAAGCCTCTCCTATGGACCAATCAGATTCCACCTCTCGTATCACTTGCGTTTGCTTGACACAAAATGATGGCGCCCGGTCAGGACGATCTGATCAATCGAAAGATATATATTGTGATAAAACGGGTCTTACATCGCGAAATGCATCAAATCACGTGAGCACCTTGATTAAAAACATGAAAAGATTTGGAAAATATCTGCTGACAACGAGTTGGCGGTGCACATGCCTTACAAATCCTGCAATCGACTGAAATCTGCACGACAGTTAACGAACCGGATTTCGATTTTGGTGCACGATTTTGATTTGACTATGCAGACTCGTTAGTCCAGCCAAAATGTAACTCCATAATACCAGCCTAGTTCAGCAAGGGTGGAAACTGGACTTTTATAGTCGGTTAACTCTCTTGCCTAAGGAAGATGCTATACCTATTGAAAAGACATACTTTGTGCCCGATCTACTGTTGACAGGTCAATTCAGTTTAAAACTTTCAACCATGACACAAAAACAAAAATGTCTTACCTTGCAGCAAAGGGAGACTACTCTGTACTACACGTGTAGTGTACAACCAGGAACACTTTCCAAAAAGACCATATACCACTTTATGGTAGATGGTCACTGATCCAAACCATGGTTTCCGGTATATTAAATTACTAAAGCGTCTATGATGGGAAGATGGCAAGGTAAGCTGACATTCCTGCTAAAGGAATTAATACCACTAAATATACTAATCCACACTTTCATAAAATATATTGAAAGTGGAAATTGATCTTTTATGTTTCATATTGCATGCCCTATCAATAAATTAAATATCTAATACACGCATCTGTGAAAGGAAGCACAAATACACAGATTCAAAAGGGAGGAAATTCTATTCCATGGCACTATTAGGTGAAACATGACTAAATAGTTTTATTCCATTGCACTTTTAGATGGAACATGACTAAATAGTTTTATTCCATTGCACTATTAGGTGGAACATGACTCAATAGTTTTATTCCATGGCACTATTAGGTGAAACATGACTAAATAGTTTTATTCCATTGCACTATTAGGTGAAACATGACTAAATAGTTTTATTCCATGGCACTATTAGGTGAAACATGACTAAATAGTTGGGAGTACTAACTAAAAGTATGGGAGGTATAACAGATGTGTGGTTACAGCTATTTTGTTCAAGTGGGTAGAAGTTGTAGGCATCACCCACAATAAAAACTTCACTTCACACAATTTAGACTTGGCATAGTACATTTTTCACAAATCCCTTAAAAAATATTGCTACTAAAATGTTTTGAAACTGAAAATTTTATTTTTTCATCAGACGGACTGTGAAAAATGTTTGGCACTTGTAAAAACCTAACACTTGCAAGTGAAAGAAATTTAAAATAAAATGAAGTATACTTAAATAAATAAAATAAATTAAAAAATGAAACATAATTTATTTTCCTTTTCGCCCCTATCCCATTAACAACTGGCAATTGTAAGTATTCACACTTACACTTATCAGTTTCATAACCCATGTATCCCTATAGCACTGTAGAGTGTGAGTGAGTGAGTGAGCGAGTGAATGAGTGAGTGAGTTGGGTTTAACGCTGCTTTTAACAGTATTCCAATTATATCGCGGCGCATCAGCTTAGTGTGGGAGGAAAGCCCTAAGTGATGCAGGTCTCAGACGTTTACCACTTCGGTGAAACCCACGAGCATGGGTATGGCGCTGACAAACCTAGAAACATAATCGGGGCGAACCGGGATTTGAACCCACAATCATAGGTTTCTGGCGTGCCCAAGGGACGCAACTCTGCACAACGAATCACGGGGCCTTAGACGACTGGGCCACCCGTGCCCCCCAGGACTGTAGAGTACTCCTGTACAAAAGCAAGAAGGATTGGCACACAATGACAATACAATCCAAATGTTTAAGTGCCCCAGGGACATGCTGTGGTATCTCTCAATTTTGTGATTATACTTATCTCAAACATTACCATATTAAACATATTTTATTCTCACAAAAGGATAGGGCACAAGTTATCACAACATAGAATGCCATCTCCCATAGATTTACATAATGCTGATTTTGCAATGAATACATTAAATGACAGAAAGAAAGGAAGAGAAACATATACATTAACATTTCTCCTCGAAGGTTTTTGTTCTCTTTATATATGTAGGTACATTCCTAAAACTCCTTTCATTAACATGATTAGGTAAAGTTGCATTGGCAACTAGCATCAAGTCAATATCAACAATACAGCTATAAACCTAAACCATGAATTTATGTTCTGGCTACCTACCATCCATGTGTGTGTTGATTAACACTGCACTCCGCAATATTCCAGCTATATGACCGTGTCCTGTAAATAGTCAAGTCTGGACCAGACAATCCAGTGATGGATACTGTGGGAAATGACCCACGCTATCGGGTTATGATGACATGCTATCAACCAAGTCAGCAAGCCTGATCACCCAATCCATTATGTCACCTCTTACAACAAGCACACGTTGCTGGGGACCAAGTCTAACCCATAATCCCCACTACATCGCCTCTTACAACCAGCATAGGTTGATGGGGACCAATTCTAACCCATAATCCCCACTACATTGCCTCTTACAACCAGCATAGGTTGATGGGGACCAATTCTAACCCATAATCCCCACTACATTGCCTCTTACAACCAGCATAGGTTGCTGGGGACCAATTCTAACCCATAATCCCCACTACATCGCCTCTTACAACCAGCATAGGTTGATGGGGACCAATTCTAACCCATAATCCCCACTACATTGCCTCTTACAACCAGCATAGGTTGATGGGGACCAATTCTAACCCATAATCCCCACTACATTGCCTCTTACAACCAGCATAGGTTGCTGGGGACCAATTCTAACCCATAATCCCCACTACATCGCCTCTTACAACCAGCATAGGTTGATGGGGACCAATTCTAACCCATAATCCCCACTACATTGCCTCTTACAACCAGCATAGGTTGCTGGGGACCAATTCTAACTCAGAATCCTCACAGGGTTGAGGAAAGGATGAGGTTGGCCTGGCTCTGGCAGGATCAAGTACATCATCTTGCACACAACCTCATTTGGGCTTCACAAGTCATTCCATCCCCTGCATACAGCATAGGAATGGCTTGTGGCCCCCAAAGTACCTTTCTTCCAATTTACAGTCCAGGGCCGGCACGGTCGCAGGACTTGTTCATTACCCGCAGGGTAACTAGCATTCTACCTTTTCATTCATACCCACAGGGTTTTTCATTCATACCCGCAGGGTATGTCTTTTATGTAGCAACAGAGTAGCCCCTAATATATTGCCAATGTTATTGATAAATATTTTCATAAATCGTATTGTTTTGTTGTTACTGCACAAAACAATGGCTAAAAAAAGCTAGTTTAAGAGAAAACTATCTATGAGAAAGTCTGTGACCCAAGATGATGTCTTTCTCCACACCTCATAAGAAACCAGCTTGTGTCAACAACTAGCTCACGTTAAAGTATGTTATTTCCAATCACGATGTCATGAATAGACTTGACACTACCTACAGTGACCATTTCACCTACCGTGTTAGGCTTTTGGCCATTTTGGATAGGATTACTAAGCATTATAGCTAAAATGGCTATAATTATCATGAAAACTCCTTCGCGGGCCATTGTCACGCCCATTGTTAGGTGACGTCATAGGGATAGGGAAAGGTGACGTCACGCTCAATAGTGACGTCATCTGCTTTGTTCTATGACGTTTCCATTTTGGTAAAAGTGGGTCAGTGAAATTCGTGTTGATTGCACAAAATGTTTCAAAACCGATATTGTTTATTTTTATTTGATAAAAAAATTCTATTTCCCAATTTGCAGAAGCCCTCTGTCGTTTCAACTGTCCTCCTTCGTCGGGCAGTTAATGGAAGACCTCGAGCTTCTGCAGATGATAATGCCCTGAAAAATAGCGTTACCCTTATATTATTGCTTCATCAAAGATGGCTGCCATATCGCCATTGCTAGTTTGCTGCCATGAACAAACTTGAGCTCCCTCATAGTAACAAACATCCACCCAAAACTCTGCTGAATCCTTCAAGCTGATTCAGAGAAGTCAAAAATGTAATAAAATGAATGAACAATCCTCATGCCACATGACATGGCGAGGCCAGGTGAGCTAAACATTCGTTTAGGCATTTCCAATAAAAATAAAACAATTTGTGTATATCAATATCTTTATTTATTTGGCAACACATAACAGGTGGTCTGGCAAGAGATAAATAAATGTTAACTGTCCTTTAATCACAGGATGAGTCTTAATAAATATGAAGTGACGAGGATTCACTTCCGTTCTTTTCTTCTCAAAGAGGTGTTTGTAATGGCTAAAATATTAAACTTTGGATATAACATTTTTTTTTAAAATGAAAAAAGATTGCATCTCTTAAAAAGGAGTGCTTGTTCGACAATGGAAATGGACCTAAATCATCTCCATTTTTTCAGTTGGTACAGTCAGCATACCCACCCCACCCTACCATACCGCCATCCCGCTTCTCAAAGGGATGTATCTACTGCATGTGGACTAGAAATCGAAGGAAGTTATATCCCTTGATTACGAACCTTTACCTGGTATATACAATTAAGAGCACATACGTACCCATGATTTGTTTATCTGGAATTGTCAAATTCTGTACGATTTCAATAGGAACAGAATCATCCTGATCCATTGAATTTCGCTGTAGTAATCAACATTTCCCAAATCCAACTTTTGTCGACTACTTGTAAAAAATTATTAAAACTGCCACAGGTACTGTACATCACTGGCATAAATGTTGACAGGTTTGTACCATGGATAACACTACAGTTTAACTGCATATTGAAATGACTGAAAATGAAAACACAGTACTGATTGTAAAACAGCAACACTGAAACAAACCCTATGCTTGTGTAAGAGGCCCAACAAAGGCCCAACAAAGGCCCAAAATTGGCCCCTACTGAAATCTTTCCGAAGAAAGATCCTCCAAGCCTTGTATACAGCAATCAAAACAATGATTTGTTTCAGACACACATGCTAGCCATCACAATACTGTCTGGCTATTACCCGGTACCAGTAATAGTTTTATATCATTTCAGATAATTATGTGAAAACAAATTACACAAAATCCTGCAATGATCATGGATGTCACTGAAATATATCCTTGACAAAGCTCCCAAAGAATATTTTCATAAAGAATATAAAATACATGTAAGTTATTGTCAAGCAGGCTTGTAGACTGTGTGTGACTAAAGAGGCAAAGAAGCAAAGTCTAATAGTTGCAGTATTCTGCAATGTTGCAATTCCCAGGTAGTCCCTAAACAAGTTATCCAGTAATATGTACAATTTAGCTTCGGAAAGATCACACAATATACAAACTGTCAGATATCAGAACCAGTAAAAGGACCTAGTTCCTGACTTCAGTAGAAAATTCAAACTTATCAAAATAGTTTATAACAAAATGACATTGCTCTATATTTCAAGAACATGAAACATAAGGAAAAAGTAACCATGGTGACAGATTCCGGTAATAGCAGGCCCAGTTTTGATACTTTTCAACAGTTGTTTCAAAGAAAAGCGGCATTTGGTTTTCTAAAGCAGTCAATAGATATAAGGGGAGAAGCAACTCGCAAACATGTGACCAGAAAAGCTTGAGGATTTACTTGAAATGGACAAAATAGTCCATGGCATTGTAGCTCACCTGAGTACATTCATTTTTATCCTCTTAAAATGTCAACAAGAGGAACAACTTTTGCATGTATCCATTGCCATACTGATGAACGGTTACAATTTCTGTGAACATCAAAGTTTGTACTCTATATAGTTGATCACCAACTTGCAGAGATTGTAGTCACAACAGGATTATTACCCAGTGTGGGCAATAGTTTCTTATTTTTCCACAAACAAACAATTAACCATGTATTTATGTCTAAAACACTTGGAGTTAAAACTCATACTTACACAATCAAATTCCTAATCCCAAATTCGAATTCTATTTCTTTTCACAAACTTTTACCTTCATTCCAAAATACATGACAAAAGTAAAAAATTCAGATGCTCAAGATCACATGCACACTATTTTCGATTATGATTGCCATGGCAGTCATCTGTGTTGAATGAACACTTGTAAAAAAATATGACAACAGACCCTCGTTCCAAGTGAGGTAAAAAAATACCAGAGCTCCTATATAAATATGTCCGTAGTAATCTTCTGTTGAAACTTACATTTTAGTTTTACTTTTTGAATTAGTTTACTAATCAGATTGAAAATATATTTAATAATCCAGTGAAATCTTGTAAGCTTCAGCATCTAAGTATGGAAAGTATCAGCCGAATATATGACTACATAGCAATATAACAAGGATTAATTGCTACATACACATCACTAACAATCTTAACATATGCATACTACTAACAAAACAACTACTCATACAGAGTGAAATGCATACTACTCAAAACAAGTAAAAAACAAACGATACTTTCATATTACTATAGTGAGTTTTAGTGTGGTTTTACGCAGCTTTTAGCAATATTCCAGCAAGGTGGGTACACCAGAAATGGGCTTCATGCTTTGTACAAATGTCGGTAATTAAACCCAGGCCCTCTTTGAGGCTACCCCACCACCCTCATTTAACTATAGTTAACCAGTCATGGCAATGACAGATTATACTTTAGTAATATGAAAAAATCGGGTGTCTTTTTTAACTTCTTTTTAGTAGTATATTTGAGGCACATGCCTCTCTGCTTCTTTTGTATTATCCAAAAAATATCAACTCATCAATTTGACTAAAGTGGATTTAAATAATTTAAAAAAGGTAGGACTCTCTCTTGTCTCAAGCAATTTATCAAGTTCATGCAGTTAGAACCACAGAGGTTTCACTATATTAAATTAGAGTCCACAGCAAAACATCACAGTTTAAAACAAAAAGACTTGCGTTTTGTCAAATTATGAAATATTGTTTTAGAAATGTTTGGTTAATTAATTCATGCAACACAAAAACAAACATTCCGATTGATAAACTGATAAACTCCTTTTTAAACAACAACAACAACAAAACATTAGGGTATGTCGAAAATTGAGGGGTCAAAGCCAAGCACATGGGACTGTTTACCTAAAGACTGGCTAATTTTGCAATGTGACAACTGTTCCAGTAACAGTGGGCCTCACAACATATGGAGTGTCCACCACAAAAAATGGTGTAGGAATCAAGGCGATTATATTTTATATACTGTGTTCCAGACAAAAATTACAATGTGTAATTCTCTTTAAATGTTAACACTGTAAAACAATTAGCATGACACTTCCAGGACTGGTAAACTACAAACACTGCAGCCTAATTTTCAGAAGGCATGAAAATCAAGTGTTAAATGGGCACTGTTATGTTCTATCAGAATCCTCGTCTGTTGACATTAATGAATGACTATGTCTTGCTTTCCAATCTAGGTCTAGAACATGTAACTAGCACCACATGTGAAATGGAGCTATTGATTATGTGAAATTAGGGTCATTGTTAACTGTTTAACTGTCAATAATTTTGCGTCAGCATACAAAGCAGTGTTTAAGAGACTTGAATGTAACTCGCTCGAACTGCCATTTTGCCTGAACTTGACCACTCCTCCAAGCTGTCCGTCTTGGGAGAGGTGGGGAGCAAGCCTAATGTAACACTAGCATCTCAACTTTGTGTACACTTCTCAGTACGTCCAGCATTTTGGCACACATTGTACCCATATGAATATAATCCAGGTCTTCTATGTAAAAAGCAAATGCTTTATCTACTTGGCTATTCCACCATCCTTAACATCATATTATCTTTTCTAATTTATAATCAATCATTTTAATAATCAATAAAAGATGGAGCTGCTGGGTATATAAAAATAATTGAAACTATTTTTATTGTATCATCAAGGCTTTGGCTCCGATTCCAAAACCATAAAACCAATCAGCTGTGGCCTAACAGATAGTTCCAACATGTCAAGAGGTGATCAACAAACAGGTGATTGAATGACAGCTTGATGAAGGTGATTTATGATGATGGTGATAAATAGAGCTGATCTATGGTTGGTGGTAAGGGTGTCTCATGTGTATCTTCCCAGCACCATTGTTCTTAAAAAAGGAGGAACCTGAAATAAAGAAAACAAGTTTAGATCTTTCTCATTTGGTTTTGTTCTGTTTGTTTGTTGTTAAACGCCACACTCAGCAATACTCCAGCTATATGACAGTGGTCTGTAAATAATCAAGTCTGGACCAGACAATCCAGTGATTGACATCGATCTACACCATTGGGATGTGATGACATGCATCACGCAAGTCAGCGAGCCTGACCACCCGATCCCGTTAATCGCCTCTTACAACAAGCATAGTCTGCTTTTACAGCAAGCATGGGTTGCTGAAGACCCATTCTAACCCGGATCTTCACGGGTACTTTCTCATTTGAGCATGAATAATGTTAAAAGGCGTTATGTAACAACTACTTGTAACCCGGTTGTCAGTACCTTTGAGTCAGTATGTTGCAAGTTGAATGGATTGGAACTTATCTTACTTCATGTAACAAATCACAAGCAATCGACCAATCAAAACATTCCTCCATGCAGTTACCTTTCATGGTTTGTCTTGTCAAGTATGTCAGACAAGAGTGGATCTTATTTGTGAGGAGTCTGAAATACTGTACAATTTGTAAAGGTGCTAGAAATCCCCTGATAAGAGACATGAGAACCCCTCTTAACTTGACTTCAACATCCAGACTGATGCTGATTTTATAGTGCTAGCCCACTGAGGTACCATGCCACAGTTTAACATGAATACCCCACTCAGACATAGTATACTGACTCCGAGCCGACCAGTCCTTGTTTTAGTCTTTTAATACCGGGCCCCAGACAGGGTAACAACCAGTACCATCTTTAACGTCTTTGATTATGACGTGGCCAGGGATCGAACCCCAGACCTTCCGCTCTCTGGGCCAACACTCTACCACTAGACCACGGAGGCAGTCTCTGTTTTGTAAGTACAGGAGCAGGGCTCACCTCGTCAGCATCATTGAGGGCATCTGTGATCATCTTCTCAATGTTCCTCATCATGGCAACCTTCTGCTGAGGCTTCAGTGGGTACACAACCTTCTCAGTGGGGGCGGACTAAACACAACATGTCACATTGTACACAAGAAGTGGGAAATTTCATAAAGGGCTTTAAACAATTTTCATATAAATAAAATGTCCAATAGGGTCAGACTGATGTTGGGAGGACAGCATGGACATAAAAAACGTGGATGTAAAAAAACACATTTTCTACAGCTTTTTCTGAGAAGTATTAAAATGTATTTTCTCAAAATTGTCAAGGCTGATCATGAAAAAAGCCAAGAAGTAAAACTTGCTTATCCGCATCTACATATATATATTCAGCCATCTCTGCCTTGTAGCCCCATGGAAGGAGAGTTTTCAACATTTTCTATTAAATCTTCAAGAATCCTTTATTTCAATGGCATGGAACTTTCACGGAAGTTTCACAATTTTGGTTTCCATTTAACTTTGCCTCAAACAGGGTTGGTGACTCAAACCCTTTAATTCTTGTCCAGACTGTCTGGGCCTTCAAGTAAGTTGTTACTGTACGTGAAATAATTGGCCTGACAGTGTTGAAACGTAACCTTTGATTTCACTGAATTTTGACCCATTTGCAAATGTTCCCAAAACCTTGGTCTTGTTGGTGAATCAGTACAACAGGGTGCAACTGGAAATGTGTTTAAATTACGTGAAGAAACAGAAACAGACTCATCCCCAAACTGTGCCTCTAGCTACCTTCATAACAAAGTTATAAGCACTTCCGACTTAATGACATCACTTCCAGTATGGGAGACAATACGCCCAATACAGTACAATGTATCTATCTACCTTAATAACAAAACTAAAGAACTTTCGTTTCAACCACATCACAGACCGTATAAGTTATCAAATGCTATAAACACTACATGAAAATGACTTTTAAAAAACCTGCCAAAAAATACATATTAGAAACAATGGAAAACATACTCTTCAAATGACCTTCACCTCACACCTTAGTCACTCATGACCTTTTCCGACCTTGGCCACACCCTAAGGATGACATGTACCAAGTTTCACTAATCTGCATTATATCATCAAGTTCAGGGTAAAAAAAAGTTAATTTCAGCCTATGACCTCAAGAATGACCTTGACCCTTGACATGCAATATCAATGTGCCAATTGATTTCCTTAGGTTATAAAGGAGATATACATGATATGTATGCACTGCATGGTTTAAGAAATAAAGTGCTGTGGCAGGGTCAAATTCAGACAAAATCTTTTGGCATGCATATTGACATGGAGCTGTTACATTATCAGTCATACCAACCTTGTACCAGAAGTTGACAGACACAGTAACACCCCTTTTAGGCACTGACTCCACTTGGTGCCACCTGCAAATATACAGACAATACATGAGTGAGTGAGTGAGTATGCTTTTACACCACTTTTAGTATTATTCCAGCAATAGCACGACGGTGTACACCAGAATTGGGATTCACAGATTGTACCCACATTGGGAATTGAACCTGGGTCTTCGGTGTGACTGGCAAATGCTTTAACGCTTTAAGTTTTGCACCAACAGGAAAAGACCACGACTCAAACAACCATTCAAGTCCCCAACAAAGGGACATGTGCATATTAAGGTCCTCAAAAATACCAAGTTAACTATTTTTGTTGACAATGCTTCATAAGCATATTCAGTTTCATTCAATGTCTCTACCCGTGAAAATCCGGTTTCGAATAGATTTTCTGAAACCCATGCCAAGAGGTGACTGACGGGATCGGGTGGGAAAGCTTGCTGACTTGGTTGATGCATGTCATAGTATCCCAATTTGCGTGGATCAGTGCTTATAGTAACAATCACTGGATTGTCTGGTCCCTACTCAATTATTTACGGACCACCGTGAAAAAGCTGGAATATTGCTGAGTGTGGCGTTAAACAACAAACAAACACACAAAAACTACTATACCACTACATATACTACCAGTACTACATATACTGCTACTACTATATGTACTAATACTTATACTGCTGCTACTACATTTACTAATACTTATACTGGTGCTTCTGCTGCTGCTACTAGTGCCGTGATGCATTGATCAATGCTCATGATGTCTCAAGAGGGAGGAGGGGGAGGGGCAGAAGGTGAGGGTGAAGGAGAAGGTGAGGGAGAGGGAGGGGAGGGGGGGACAGAGGGAGAAGGAGGGGGAGGGGGAGGGGCAGAAGGTGAGGTTGAGGGAGAAGGTGAGGGAGAGGGAGAGGGAGGGGAGGCGGGACAGAGGGAGGGGCAGAGGGAGAAGGAGGGGGAAGGGGCAGAAGGTGAGGGTGAGGGAGAGGAAGGGGAGGGGGGGACAGAAGGAGGGGCAGAGGGAAAAGGAGAAGGAGGGGGAGGTCAGAAGGTGAGGGTGAGGGAGAAGGTGAGGGAGAGGGAGGGGAGGGGGGACAGTGGGAGAAGGAGGGAGGAGGAGGGGCAGAAGGTGAGGGTGAGGGAGAGGGAGGGGAAGGGGGGGACAGAAGGAAGGGCAGAGGGAAAAGGAGAAGGAGGGGGAGGGTCAGAAGGTGAGGGTGAGGGAGAAGGTGAGGGTGGCAGAGGGAGAAGGAGGGGGAGGGGCAGAAGGTGAGGGTGAGGGAGAAGTGAGGGAGAGGAAGGGGAGAGGGAGGGGAGGGGGGGACAGAGGGAGAAGGAGGGGAGGGGCAGAAGGTGAGGGTGAGGGAGAAGTGAGGGAGGGGAAGGGGAGAGGGAGGGGAGGGGGGGACAGAGGGAGAAGGAGGGGAGGGGCAGAAGGTGAGGATGGAGAAGGTGAGAGAGGAAGGGGAGGAGGGACAGAGGGAAAAGGAGAAGGAGGGGCAGAAGGTGAGGGTGAGGGTGAAGGTGAGGGAGAGGAAGGTGAGTGAGAGGGAGGGGAGAGGGAGGGGGGACAGAGGGAGAAGGAGGGGGAGGGGCAGAAGGTGAGGTTGAGGGAGAAGGTGAGGGAGAGGGAGAGGAAGAGGAGAGGGAGGGGAGGGGGAGGTTGAGGGTGAGGGAGGGGGAAAAGGACAAATGCTCTATCCACTAGACCACTGAGACAGGTGTTCTTAAAAAGAGGTTGGACTGTCAAGCAACAACATGGAAACTACATACCAATACACAGGCAGGTACAGGACGTCCCCGGGTCCGACAATTGCCTCGTGGCCTTTAACATCTCTGAACTTAGGGAATCTCTTGAAGTCAGGGTTGTCAAAATCAACCTGAAACATGATCCAAATGAAAACACAGTAAAACAACAGTTACTGTGACATCTGGTTGAATGCATGTTTTTATCATTACTTTTACACATTTCTCTGGAGCAAATACACATATACACATTTAAAATTGATTTCTTACACATTTTCTTTGAGAACGATGGGACACGTTATGTGAGAACTCACTTGACTCTGTCTGTCATGAGGATGGAAAATAGGGTATGGGTAGAGACATTCAAACTGGGACGGTTCAAACAACAGGAAACGTTTGAAGCCCTGGATCTGAGCGAAGAAGTTCTGTTGTTCATCATAGTGAGCTGGCGTGATGACACCTGAAAACACACAACACCTCTACAAAGCATAATCAGACACTGACGAACAAGTGAATGATGTTTCATGCCAGCCACCACTATTCCACTCACTATTGCCTGTAAGTAATCACATCTGGACCCGGCAGACCAGTGGTTGATAGCATGAGCAGCAATCCATGCCAGCAGGAAGACAACAATGATGACAAGGCATGTGTCATGGCTACTTATTTAGCATTGGACTTCAGAGAGAGTGAGTTGGATTTGAAGCATCTTCAAGGCAGAGGAACACCAGAAATGGGCTTCACACATTGTACACATGGGGAATCGACCCAGGTCTTCGGAGTGACGAGCGAACGCTTTCACAACTAAGCTACCCCACAGGCCCATGAGATTTCAGAACAACATTGTCATGAGTATATAGCTGCCAATCAACCACAACAACACTTCTTGTTTATCAATCGAGAAATATTTTGTCTTTACACAGAAATTTGTTTAGATATGTTGACGACAGAAAAGAGTTTGATTTAATTCTGAACACTCTGATCATGATCAAAGCCTGCCACTAATTGTGTGCTGGATTTACCACACTGCTTAAGATGTTGCTTAGGAGTAAAGGACATACTCCTAATTGCTGTCCGGTGAACAGTTTCAGAAAGGACACCCATGTGTCTTTTCAAGCAGGATGTATTTTTGATCAAAGGGAAGGGATACGTAAGTGGTTGACTATTTTTTCATATTATAACAGTCATTGCCAGTATCAGTAGTATTGACATTTAACTTGTCATCAATGTGGGGGGGCATGGACAGTTTCAGCATTGCTGGGTCCCTCCCGTGTACACACCGTCCATGCCTATGAGCAGGAGGTTGGAGGTGAGCTGCCCCCACTTGTACTTCTTCTGCTGCTCCATGATCCAGTTCCAGTTGAAGCCCATGAAGTCCATGACGATCCGCTGGTCCACCGAGTCGTTCAGGGCCTGCTGCAGGTAGTACCTGGAACAACACATACATGTAAGACATAATACTTTTTGCTTGTTGGTTAGCACCACACTCGGCAATAGTCCAGCTATATGATGGTGGCCTGTAAGTTATCAAGACTAGACCTGACAATCCAGTGATTGAGAACAACCGTCCATGCTGATGGGTTACGATGACATGCAATCAACCAAGTCACCAGGTCTCTTACGACAAGCAACCTATGTTCTCAGTTCTTAACGTAAAGAGACATCATACAGTAAAAGATCTAACTTTAATAAGATTGACTCAAGCCAAACATACATCACCACCCATGAAACCCATGAGCATGGTATGGTGCTGACGAACCAAAAAATCCACAATCATGTTTCTGGCACCTGTGCCCTGCCCTGCCTAACTTAGACCTTTTTTCATAATGAATATATGTATACATGTCACATTAATTACTACATCTTGCAACCCATGCTTGCCGTAAAAGGCGACTATGCTTGCTGTTAGATCGGGTGGTCAGGCTCGCTGACTTGGTTGATGTATGACATCAATGCTCATGATGTCAATCACTGGATTGTCTTGTCAAGACTTGATTATTTCCAGACTGCAGTCATATAGCTGTAATATTGCTGAGTGCGGTGTTAACAAAGAAACAAACAAACATGCCTGTAAACTACACAACACAAGTTGATTATTGTATGTCATCACACCTGTACCTTTCAGAGCCAGGGCTGCTGTTGTTTACTTTGCTCTTAAATTCATCAAAGGTCAGATCCATGTGTTTTGTGGGTGGGACAAAACCAGGCACATAACTCATTTTCTTTTCATCAAAGTAGAGGAACTTGTGGTTGCTTGAGGAGTATACCGTGTAAGTACCCTCGCCGATGTTCGACCCCAAGTAGTCCAGATTCCAGTGGAGTGCCGACTTCACCAGGTCCGTGTCCGTTAAGATGACAGGTTGCTGAATGAACAAGGGTAGAGTGAGTGAGTAAGTTGGGTTTAATGCCGCTTTTAACAGTATTCCAGTTATATTGCGGTGTGTCAGCTTAATGTGGGAGGAATGCCTGAAGTGATGTAGGTCTTAGATGTTTACCACTTTGGTGAAATCCAAGAGCATGGGTATGGTGCTGACAAACCTTGAAACATAATCGAGGCAAACCGGGATTCGAACCTACAATCATAGGTTTCTAGCATGCCCAAGGGACGCAACTCTGCAAAGCGAACTGCAGCTCCTTAAAAGACTAGGCCACCTGTGCCCCCAAACAAGGGTAGATTATGAGTCAACACTCATGGACATGAGTAGAACACAGTCAAATAAATCAGCTGATTCATGACAACATGTACTGTGCTCAAGATAAGCTTTTGGTAAATTAGGTATTTTACCCATGGGTTTGATTTTTATTGGGTATCCAGAATTTTTATTAGGTACCGTATTCGGCATAATAAGCGCCCAGGGCGTTCTCAAAATTAGAAATAGCAGGTGCTTATCAGAATATGATTTTGGTGAAAAAAAAAACAGAATTGAAAAACGTAAAATTTGTGGTTTGTTGAACACAGAAAACAATCACCCTCAGTATTTTACCCCTTGAGATATACAATGTATATGTCTCTTACATATAATACCGCGTGCATGCTTGCACATATTGACTTACCGCAACTCCACATTAACAATGAGTAAATATCGTCGACGCCCATTGTTCCAAACGGGAAGTACCGGTAATCAGAAGGTTAAGTTGAAAGTATCAGCAAATATCGCCGTGGGCGCTTATTACGTTGAATACGGTATTCACAAAACATTTTACCAACATGTTTCCTTACATCTGAGTATTTTAACTCGAAAACCTGTTTCGTAACAATCCCTGTAAATCATTTAAAGTAGTATACACATGTTTTACCAAATGTAACTGTCGGTTAATGAATTTTGCAATCACCTGATGCAACTTAATATACACATCTTTACTTCATGCAACTTAATATACACATCGACCCGTGAAGATTCCAGGGTACAATGGGTCTTCAGAAACCCATACTTGTCGTAAAGGGCAACTATGCTTGTCGTAAAAGGAAACTAACGAGATCGGGTGGTCAGACTCGCTGACTTGGTTGATACATGTCATCGATCCCAATTGCGTGTTGTCAATCACTGGATTGTCTGGTCCAGACTCAATTACTTTACAGACCGCCATCATGTAGCTGGAATATTGCTGAGTGCGGTGTTAAACAACAAACAAACAAACATACACTGAACTTGTGCTATTCAGGATTTTATATATTTTTTAGCTGCGTTCTCATGGCAGCAAGTAGGAATTTAAATAGGGTAGGGATCGTTTCCAGAGAATAACCCATACAATGTTTCTCATTTCTTTGTATCAGACAAGTGTCTACAGACAACTAGTGGGTTATGCTTATTGAACTGTTTTTTAGATTTTGCCCTTAAGAGTAAAACTAATATTCAAATGAGGGTTTCAATTTGTGGTTTAGTCATCTGTCATAATGGTATAATGAGGTATATGGTATATACTTTGTTTGATTTATGCACATAAAAGGATCAGGGATATTGATGAATTTATCCTCTCGAAATGTGTTCTATCATTTTGCTTAATCCATCTATGACAATCAATAATCAAGCTGAATTAGTATGAACTCAAATTGGCTTTTGGATGACAGAGAATGCACATTCCTTTCTTCTTGTAAGATCCCCCTGCCTGATAACTTGCATCAAATCATTCTTATCCAATGACAACTTCAAACTTGAATATTCACGTAATAAATTAATATAACAAAAAGAAAACACTGAAAAAATATTATGTATAATAAAGTAAAAAGTCTGTGTACGTGATACTCAACATGTAGCCCTCAAGAGTGACATGTGTCATGTCATTTACACTCATATAGTACCAAAAAAATCGTCTGGAGACTGCCATTGACTACACGCGCTATGTCACGTACGCATATTCTCTTCACTAAACGGGTCTCCTGCACCGCAGAAATAAAACAAAACCAACAGAAAGGAGCTTGCAAACCTTGAATAAAAGACACTGTTGTCACAATATATTTGTTATTAACCCCATTTACCTACGTGAGCTATTTAACTGTAAGGCCCTTGCCTCAGCCAGGTGTTGAAAATGTAAACAATGGGCACGCACCCCCTGTCAAGCGTTATAAAGCGATTGCCTGGTCTAACTTAAATGAAAGGGTACTTACTTCATTGGCAATTAACTTCTCCGCCTTAGGATCTGTACAACTGAGTCTCGGAATGGGCTCTGGTGTGAAGGTGTACTGTTTAACTTCTTTGGAAACTTCTCGTAGCGTATCTTCTGCCGTAGCAGCCGCCATGATTGTGTTCAAGAGGACCAGTCATTGATAGGTAATTCACCTAGAAGCAACATAGACTATGCGTTACTAGAAAGTTTTTATTACAATTCACATATTATGGAAACATATAGTATGGATATCAGTCGGTAACAAAATATCTATATTGCAAAATATCCAGAATAATACGTAAAATAAATAAATGTACACAAACTGGTCCCCGAGTGAGAAAATAGTAAACACATCGTCCACGTGATGTACTTCCTTGTTTGGTTTTCAGAATGATACATTTTCATATCAGCGCATTTTCATTGATTCATGTTCAAGTTAAGCCAAGTTAAGATAAGAGTGCTTGAACTGTTAAATAGTAATGCATCACTTATTTGTAAATTCGAGTGCTCAGCTTACCAACTGACAGGTGCGTGGTGGGGCCCTATAAGGGTTTTTGCCTAAGAAATTGATTCAGGCAAACTCTGTGTGTGGTGGTTGTGGTTGAGAGAGGAGGGTTGCACGCGGATCGAACCCCACCCCCTTTTGAAGATCAGATATATGCAGCCCGGTCCGTTGACTAAAGCCTTTGTTATCATGAAAAAATGACACAGAGGGCAGGGAGAATGAAAAAATGACAGTTATATTTTATTCATATAAGGAGACAAAATATGATCCAGTCCAAAGCCAATCTCACCGCCCTCCCCTGTAATAAATGACCAGTCCTTTACTGGAATATTGCGGAGTGACAGCAAGCAGGCAAACAGACAATATGAAAATGAGGTATTATTAGTAACATACTTTACAAAACACCAGGACCTCGTGTCTATGAACATGTTTCACGACACGTAAAGATTCTGCGAAACCTGCGACTTCTTCGTGCGGACATGCACGTACAGGGCAGACACTCACATTAAACACACGCTGTGGAAATATGAAATACAACATGTGCTTGTGAAACAAGTGAGTTGAATCTGTCTCTATATAGATCTCTTTTGAAATATTTTGAAATCATGAATAATGCATACATACATAATGACAAAACAGAGAAAAGAAGTGAAGCACAAATGCAATTATAAAGAATCGCAAGCTCCGACGTTCACCTAGTTTGACGCTCACTCTCTGAAGGTTAATATTCCAAATAGCTCACACAAAGTGAAAGTCGACGTAACCATAACACTGTTGACGTTAATTATGATAACGTCTGATTGTTTAGGCCTCACTGACTTTGTATAAGCTTGAAAAGACACTATTCGACACTACAGTTACATACAAATTGTGAGGACCGCCTCCGCGGTCTAGAGGTAGAGCGTCCGTCCGGAGAGCGGAAGGTCCGGAGTTCGATCCCCGGCCGCGTCATACCAAAAGAGGTTAAAAGATGGTACTTGTTGTTACTCTGTCTGACGCTCGGCATTAAGGGGCTAAAGCAAGGACTGGTCGGCTCGGAGTCAGTATACTGTGTATGAGTCGGGTATTCATGTTAAACTGCGGCATGGAATCTCAGTTGGCTAGCACTATAAATCGGCATAAGTCCGGACTAGTACAAGCAGCCACACACACACACACGTGCATGCACGTCGCTATACAAGTGCGACGTTAAACCCAATTTCACCTCACCTCACATACAAATTGTGAATAACGGACATATACACATCCGTTATAGCATAGAGCATCTGTAATATTCTTTTTATACAGGGCCCGCAGAGAAAGGATATGTGTTAAGATATAAATGTAAAGATGTAGATGTGAAGATGTAGTATTAAAGAAATACAAACCGAGTTAGGCAATTAGAAATATCGAATCATTGTTATCGGATGGACCTTGTTTTACATATGTCGTAAGCAGGATAAACGTTATCGAAGACAGGGTTCTGAAACCTTTCCTTGAATCTTGGAAAATTGTTGGCTGCCTAAAAACAACATTCACACTGTCATCGTCTGTAGAACCCAATCGTCACAACGAGATGGACGGTCATCGTCTATAGCAACCAATCCTCACACCGAGATGGACGGTCATTGTCCGTGGAACCTAAGGATAACACGAGATGGCCTGTTATCGTCTATGGAACCCAAACGTCACAATGACGTAGTCTGTCATCGTCTGTGGAACCCAATCGTCACAATGAGGTAGTCTGTCTTCATCTATGGAACAAAATCGTCACAATGAGATGGTACGACGTCGTCTACAGAATCCAATCGTCACAATGAGGGAGTCTGTTATCGTCTACAGAACCCAATCGTCACAATGAGATGGTCTGTGATCTTCTACAGAACCCAATCGTCACAACGAGATGGTCTGTTATCGTCTACAGAGCCCAAACGTCACAATGAGATGGTCTGTTATCGCTTTTGGAACCCAATCATCACAATGAGATGGTCTGTTATCACTTTTGGAACCCAATCGTCACATTGAGATGGTCTGTTATCGTCTACAGAACCCAATCGTGAGAATGAGGTAGTCTGTTATCGTCTACAGAGCCCAATCGTCATAATGAGATGGCCTGTTATCACTTTTGGAACCCAATCGTCACATTGAGATGGTCTGTTATCGTCTACAGAACCCAATCGTGAGAATGAGGTAGTCTGTTATCGCTTTTGGAACCCAATCGTCACAATGAGATGGTTTGTTGTCGTCTACAGAACCCAATCGTCTCAATGAGATGGTCTATTATCGTCTACAGAACCCAATCGTCACAATGAGATAGTCTATTATCGTCTACAGAACCCAATCGTCACAATGAGATGGTTTGTTGTCGTCTACAGAACCCAATCGTCTCAATGAGATGGTCTATTATCGTCTACAGAACCCAATCGTCACAATGAGATAGTCTATTATCGTCTACAGAACCCAATCGTGAGAATGAGGTAGTCTGTTATCGTCTACAGAGCCCAATCGTCATAATGAGATGGCCTGTTATCGCTTTTGGAACCCAATCATCACAATGAGATGGTCTGTTATCGTCCACAGAACCCAATCGTCACAATGAGATGGTCTGTTATCGCTTTTTGAACCCAATCGTCACAATGAGATGGTCTATTGTCGTCTACAGAACCCAATCGTCACAATGAGATGGTCTATTATCGTCTACAGAACCCAATCGTCACAATGAGATGGTCTATTATCGTCTACAGAACCCAATCATCACAATGAGATGGTCTGTTATCGCTTTTGGAACCCAATCGTCACATTGAGATGGTCTGTTATCGTCTACAGAACCCAATCGTGAGAATGAGGTAGTCTGTTATCGTCTACAGAGCCCAGTCGTCACGATGAGATGGTCTGTTATCGCTTTTGGAACCCAATCATCACAATGAGGTCGTCTGTTATCGTCTACAGAACCTAATCGTCACAATGAGATGGTCTGTTATCGCTTTTGGAACCCAATCATCACAATGAGATAGTCTGTTATCGCTTTGGGAACCCAATCGTCACAATAAGACGGTCTATTGTCGTGTATTGAACCCAATCATCACAATGAGATGGTCTGTCATCGTCTATGGAACCCAATCGTCACAATGAGATGGTCTGTTATCGTCTATGGAACCCAATCATCACAATGAGATGGTCAGTTATTGTTTACAGAACCCAATCGTCACAACGAGATGGTCTGTTATCGTCTACAGAGCCCAAACGTCACAATGAGATGGTCTGTTCTCGCTTTTGGAACCCAATCATCACAATGAGATGGTCTGTTATCGCTTTTGGAACCCAATCGTCACATTGAGATGGTCTGTTATCGTCTACAGAACCCAATCGTGAGAATGAGGTTGTCTGTTATCGTCTACAGAGCCCAATCGTCACAGTGAGATGATCTGTTATCGCTTTTGGAACCCAATCGCCACAATGAGATGGTCTGTTATCGCTTTTGGAACCCAATCGCCACAATGAGATGGTCTGTTATCGCTTTTGGAACCAAACCGTCGAGCAGCATCATTATTGTATCCACTACATACATAGGGCCGCTATGTCGTCTACATCGAGCCGCTCCATGCATATGAGGGGTAGAGACGTTTTTTTATTGCATATAATATAGAAGTCAATGAGTGAGTGTATGAATGGTATTTAACGCCACAATATTCCATCTCTATCACGGAGACCTGTAAATAATCGAGTCTGAAACAAACAAGCCAGTGATGGATAGTTTGAGCACGCCCCACGCTGTCGGAGTACGATGACACGCAATCAATCACGTCGCCGAGCCTGACCACCCGATCCATCTATGTCGCCTCTTTTAACAAGCATAGATTGCTTGAAATCAATTTTATAACCCGGAATCCGTACTTGTTAAGGCTGAATAAGGCGTTCGGTACTACCAATATTACCTAATTAAAATTACATACGTTATGGATTTATGTTTTCATAATGTTTGAATATTGCTGTACACACTTGTTAACATTAATCTAATGAATAAAATAGTGATAAACCTGAATGTTTGAAACAAGATAATTTGAATTCAATGACGAAATTCGCTTTTGCGATTGTTTTATCACTTTCTCTGTGTCCTTGGTAACGTTACTTGGCAAATCTTTTATAAATAACAATCAGCTTATATTTAGAACCCATTGTTTATAGTGCAAACAGTATCGTGATGAGGTTTTCTGTTCGGCGAAAGAAGGCTAAGTTTAAATGCTGACACTGACAGATATGATTAAGGGGAGACAATCGTGTATGTCCTATTGACAGCGTGAAGCGCAAATAGATTTCTTGCGATCGAAGACAGCTCGAAATTCATGAAACTGTACTTGAACATACTTTCGGTATTTCTGTGTATTTTGTTTAAGAAACGAACGTAGTAAATTCGCTGATAATTTTCTCAATTATTATAGACATCATGTTCATAATATGGATTTGTTAATCAATGCTTTGAACAATCCATTCGGCGTGTCAATGTTTATAGTAAATGTTGGTTATAAAGTCATCTGAAGTATAACTGGCAAAGCCATTGCAGTAGTTCCAGTACATACGCTGCCCATGCATGCTGTGGCACGTGTTCCGAACAGTCGGGATACCAATGATGCTGTTACATGCATGGGCGAGAAGACAATGTTGATGGAACTGTGGACGCGCTGAATTCTGAGAAGTCATTTTGTCAAAAAGACGTGCTCCACGTCGACGTGAAATAGAATTATTCTGTTAAAACTGCTTTTTGTCTGATGTTTTAATTTAAATGATTAAATTAATCGGTGAGTGGACACGCACGCAGACACACACGAACGCACGCACGCACAGACACACACACGCACGCACAGACACACACACACACGCGCAGACACAAACGCACAGACACACACACAGATCCATCACTGTCACGATGCGCTTGACGTCGTTACTACTGTGGCATTATAGATGTATTGTTACAAGTGCCTTATGTGTAACTGAGACACTGTCCCTGCGTATATGGGTTGGCAGTGCTGCTAGATTGGTGCACGTCACAAAATGGCAGTTTGCAGACTATATCAAACCGGTTTCGGCTTGATTGGGAGTACTGCTGCGTGCATGAGAAAGCCATGGAATGGCTGTGTTTATGTCAAGCAATTTAAACAAAAAGATGCTCGAGACGCAATGTACCATGGTACAACAGATAAATATGATAGAACATTTTTGTAAAAAAAATTGTTGTGTTATAAAAAAAATGTTAACGGAAATGTCAAATAGAAATGCATTTGTTCCGTATTTGTTCAATGCTTAATATTAATGTATCTTTTCTCTCTCCCCTGAGAGAAATCCTGTGCAAAGTAACAAGGGTAAAGGGAGGTCTTTACCCTTGATAAAAGTTAAGAGATTGGAATGATGGCGGTTGTGACAGGTGTCACTTCTGAAACAGGGGCGGTCAGGTAGCCTAGTGGTTAAAGCGTTCGCTCGTCACGCCGAAGACCCGGGTTCGATTCCCGACATGGGTACAATGTGTGAAGCCCATTTGTGGTGTCCCCCGCCGTGATATTGCTGGAATATTGCTAAAAGCGGCGTAAAACCATACTCACTCACTATTAGATCTGCTTGCCTCACTGGGGTTTCACTTGGCACAATAATCCTGCTTTTTTACACTTTTTTAAAGGTGGTGGAAAATTGGTACAGTAAATTTATAATAATACCCTGCATTATTGAGGATGAGTGAAAATATTTATTTCGACAGCCATATACGCTACATTTGCTCTGAGAAAAGGAACCGTCTTTATGTTCTATATACATTGACTTCACTGCATGATGCATATCCTTCCCAGGCTCTGATACACCAATACCATGTGATCAATATACTCATCCCTGGGATATCAATGATAACTAACAATGAGAGAAATAACCACACCATAATACATCATGGGCGGATACAGCTTTTTTTAAAAGGGTGGTTGGGGTGGGTGGGTGGTGGTGTGTGTGCACAATTAACATCTTTTTATTCACTTTGGTGGTAATTTATACAGACATTTTCGAAATAAAAAGGAGGGGTGCGCGCGCACCCCACCCCCAACCCCACCCCACCCCCTGTATCCGCCCATGTACATACACATGAATAGCACCGTGAACTTTCCGGGCTCGTGCCCCATGCTTGACGTCAGAGCTGACTAAAGTGAGGATCAGTTGGTCACCTGGGTCCGTCACACAAAGCATCGTTGAGCTACGACTGTCGTAAGTCTCTGTTAAACTGTGGCAGTTACAACCGTAACCTTACGATGTATTTGTGAAACGGAAACCTGACGAATTATGTGCTATCGTATTCTCGAACGACGTGGATCGTTTTCCTGTTATCTGCCACGTTATATTTCTCCCATCCTGATTGCATTGTTACAGTGTAGTAATACTTCGGGCTTTCCTCCCACATTAAGCTGACACGCCGTTATATAACTTGAATAATGTTAAAAGCGGCGTTAAACTTAACTCACTCACTCACACAATGTAGTAATATAGCTTAACTTGCGTTATCTGCGGTGTAAAACAACTTTCACTCTCATCTTTCCGTTTATTGATGAATCATCATTTTATGTCTGATATACAAATAAGTTGACAATTCCCGATATAGACAGACATTCTTCGGCAATCTATCATTTTCGAGATCGCGATCAGAAACATATTTAACTGAACAGTTTATTGACAAGTACGTGATGAACACTGATGATCTCCCAGGACTTAAATATCTATCCACATATTGTGTGAAACAGACCCATGTTGCTGTCTTGTTTCAATTATTTGATTAATGGCTCCAGGCTTCAGGTGTTAAGTCAATTGTGCCACCACAATGGGGGTTTAGTGATACTAGAAACATTATAACTGTTGCAATGTTGAGTGTGAGCTTAATGGCCGATACGTGAGAACATAAATATGTCACTTTGGCAGAGAAAAACTACACGGTGTAAGTGCCGTTGGCACGTGGAGAAATTCGGTCACAATCATTTCCTATATAGGAATTCCTTCGCCAGTCACAATTCATAATTGCATCTATATCGCGTCTAGCGGGGGAAATGCCAATGATACCTGCCTACAAATAGTCACACCATCCGCTGACTCCTACAATTATACACTGAACTATGGCTTGTATCGTGTTCTAGGTTACACGCCACTGCTGCACTACTACGGTATGTCAGCACGTGGGGGGACTGTGAATTGTTTACGATTTTAGTATATTCCAGTCATAATATTTGTTTGTTGTTTAACGCTGCACTCAGCAACATACCAGCTATTAACGGTGGTCTGTTAATAGACGAGTCTGGACCAGACAATCCAGTGATTGATGTCATCGACCTACGCAATTGGAATACGATGACATATCAACCAAGTCAGCGAGCCTGACCACCCGTTAGTTGCCTCTTACGACAAGCATGTGTTGCTGGAAACCAATTCCAGGAGGGAATAGGTCTTCAGCAACCCATGCTTGCCTTAAAAGGCGACTATGCTTGTCGAAAGAGGAGACTGAATAATTCCGGGTTGTCAGGCTCGGTGACTTGAAATTGTACGATTGACGGTCATTGTGTCCCAGTTGTATCGATCGATGCTCATGATGTCAATCACCGGGCTGTCTGGCCTGGACTCGATCATATACAGATCCCCGTCATTATGATGGAAAATGACGGCGTTTTACGATATCTCAACAAACAAAACAATTGAAGACAATTAGCCATTACGGAACGCGAATCGCCAGATCACAAAGCGCATTAATGCTTTTCCCCAAACCAACATCCGCGCTCGTACACGCTTATATAACAATTTATAGCCATGTGATGGGGACCTACGTCATTGCCAGGTGAAAACATGCATCATTTACGGGTAACCTACGTAATACACACTATTCATTGTCTTCCGGCAGCCGGTTGTTGCATGTTGATGTATCTGTCCTGGCTCTATGAAGGGTATGAGTTGATCGGCAAGTTTTTGACATTATCCATCAATACAACGCATGGTCGTTGTTAATCGCTCTGATTGTATGATAGGGCAATGTTACACCTGGCCTGGTTCACGAATGTGACGTGATCTTTACAACAAAATCCAAACATACTTTTATCTTGATTCCCCAGATCACACACCGTCGTGATTAATCGAGCATGTTTGGGTCAATAATTTGAAAGGTATACACACAACTCGAATAAATCATGCAGTAGTTAATCCCCTCTCCCCCATCCCTCCCAGGTGGGCTGTTTTCTTCTGATAATTAAAGAAACAGGCGTGGTCTAACACTAGACAAACAATATTCGTTTTATTTTATTTAGAAGACAACTGGTGTACTTACAGTATTTGTGAATATTTAAAACGAATTATTGCCTTTGTCAATTATAACCCCGACATTTATACAATTTCCAAAATAAAGTTACGCGCAATGCATGGGCGGATACAGCTTTTTTGAAAACGGGGGGGGGGGGGGGGGGGGGGGGGTGCACAATGAAGATCTATTTATTCTCCTTAGAGGTAATTTATACAGTGTTAAAAAGATGTTTTTCGAAATAAAAGGGGGGGGCACCCCCCCCCCCCCCCCCCCTTGTATGCGCCCATGCAATGTTTCGAGTTATTCGGGTTTTTAGATATCTCAAAACAGTATAACACCTACCAAGTCTTTGAAAGGACTTGTTGATGGATATTACTGCATCATCTCCATGTTGAAGTCGTATATAGTATAACGCCTACTCATTTCATTACATACTGCAAGGCAATCATCCATGGTTTATATTATATATTACATAATGGTTGTTACGGGTTGTTTTTTAAAATGTAATTGAAAGCATGGTGGTTATTTACAGTAACCAGAACTGCAGACTGACGCTTTATCATGTAAATTTAAATTTGAATTCAAATTTCAACACGTACATAGTGTTATCGGTGGATATGTCACTCACTTTCGCTGTATAAAAATACAATTTGAGGAAAATAAACAGACTTATCTATCATCAGTGGGACTATCACCCACGTGCGACTAGTTAGTGATAATTGTCTTGTCTATGTCGTAACGATGTTTCCTAATACGCTATCATTGAAAAAGAGTTTAAGAAACGTGAGCCGATCCTACAGCTCTCTCCCAGTTTTCTCGCCCTCAAAGTATTGAGTTTATTATCTGCCCTTTGTGACGACTGACGCTCCTATGTATCAATGCGCGTTGTTTTTGTCGACACACATATTACGCATATGTCACTTTACATTACTCCATATAGGTAAAAGGCTCAACCTTATTACATTACATAAACATGTAAACTCGCAAAACCATTTGTCTTTGCACAACAACCACGAGCAGCGCAGACCTATATTTTGCCTCCGAGGTCGACCGCCGCTCTCCTGATCGCTCCGCTAATTACTCTTCAGAAGACCGCAATAGACTGTCGGAATATAGCGAGTGGACAGTCAGAAGTCCGGCGTTGTTTTCTTTGATAGGCTTTTCTTCCACGGAGATATAAGATGGCTTTTTAGCAATTGATGATATTTACCGTGATTGTTTATGTGATTATGTGGGACGCAACATAACCTACCTGTATGTCGGAGCTTGTGAAAGCTTGGTGACAGGTTTACCTGCCGATATATTGTGGTCATCCCATTTGGAATGTAAACACCCAAAATGGCTTCTAAGTGTCGAAAGTTTGTGCCTAACATTTTCAATAAGACCAAGTGTCAAAACTGCTTTGGAGCTAAAGAAAACCATTCCGCAGAGGCATTGGAAAATAATAAGGTGAGACCATGATCATAACGACACGGAGACAGTTTGTTTGAATCGGCTCCGCATGTGTCAGAATGTTTTATTGCATGTGTAGTTCACATTGTTGATTGCACGTGAACTACGTGATAATTAGCTGATTGTTTTGCAATACCCGCAATACCAACCCAATATACAACAGTCGTGCCGTCCATTCATGTTAAATCCAAAACACAACATGCAGTCAGCATTTTGATGGGCGGTCTTATGTAAACAAAACCATGTATTAACCTCCGTAATTGCCAATTATACATAGTTGCACAATTTGATTAAGAATGATAACAACTAAACCATTCCCATTTTTTATACACACTCAAAGAATGTTACACATAGCGTTTTTGTTAAACATTGTTGTGAAAAGGGTGTGTTAACTTTGTATTGTACAAGGAGTGACATGTGCCTTTTGATATATGGCCTATCATAACAGATGAGTCAGTATAAATATTCACATTTACCTTACAGTACTATCCTGGGGAATACGCTATCCATAATACCTTCGGTTATGGAACTGGTAGATGACTTAGTTTTTCTATTCTTAGCTCATTGGAATGTGTGTTCTTTCTAACAATCGATTCTAGACATACACATATTGATATTTGTATTGAAAATGCTGGCGTATATATGTTGCTGAGGATATCTTTGGCAAAATGAATTCCTTTCTCAAAAGAGGAATAAAGGAACAGGTTCTATTCAAGGTTAACACATGTAGATATAATGGGTTTAGAATTTGAACATTTTACGACATCCTACTCCATGGAAATATACACTTGACATTTGAACTATCAAATCCAAAGGCGTTGTACTTTCACAAGGTTTCTAAAGGTCACCTATGGGTGGAAATGTTGTCTTGACTTTAAAAATATTCTAGAAGATAAAACACAAAAAAGTGTTAGCCCAATTGGGCTGCATGCCAAGTGATCTTGGTTGCAGGGATGCACTAAGTGTGTCTCTCCTCCAAGGCAAGTAATTATTACAGCATAGTAAGCATACTAGAGACCGTGTGATGCAGTAGTGTCTATAGCAGGTGCTTGCATTCGGTGTGGCCCTTAGACCTGTGCATTGCATGTTGGCACTGGAGGGCACCAAAAATGTATGTGATGCTTCAAAGGATACAATACTTTGATCATGACACTGCTAACAAGGTGTATATTTTTAGAGACACTATACTTTGGTCATATTGTTGCTAACAAGACATGTTTAAAGGGACTCTCCATCTGCGACTTTGGTCATGTTTTAAAAGCCCTTGTGTCGTAAAATCTATTTCTGGAAAGTTCAGCTGAAAAATCTGTTTATAATTGAAGTGTTTTTCACAGATTGAATATTGATCGGTGATGCTAATGCAACCAGGGTATTCAAGGATACTGTGCTTCAGTCATGTTGATGCCAACAATATATTGTTAGTGGGTCCTGTACTCACAAGATATTTCAATATTGTTTAATTGATTATACTTTGATCATGATAGTGCTAATAAGATCTGCTAAGGGAATTATAGAAGTGTTTTTAAAGAACACTTTACATTGATGCATACAAAAAGTTTTTTGAAGGGGTACAGTAATAATGAAAAAAATAATTTGATGTTTTAAAGGCCATGTTTGTTACAACATAGTTAATTAGGATATACCCATCATACGTAAATGTTCAGACAGTGACTGTTCTTTTGTTTGTTTGTTGTTTAACATGGCACTCAGAAAAATTCCAGCTATATGGTGCAGCCTGTAAATAATCAAGTCTGGACCAGGCAATCTGGTGATTGATATCATGAACTTTGATCCACACAATTGGGATACAATGACGTGCATCAACCAAGTCAGCGAACCTGACCACCCGTTTACGCGAGTCGCCTCATAGTCGCACGGGTTGCTGAAGACCTATTGTAACCCGGATCATCCAGGGTACATGGACTACATGTATTACTATTTTCAGTAGCTGTTTATGACCATAATGAGCTTACATTCACATACATCATGAAGAAATTAACATTTACGGATAACAACTCCCTAAATGTGTGTAGTGACGTTTCAAGGCAATTGACTGTGCTGAAAGGGCAAGAAGTGGCCCTGAAACATTGTTACCAACAATCAGGAAGTAGTTATCCATAAATGTTTAATGCCTCCTTGTTCTTCCAACTGTTGTTTGGGCGTTGGGATAGCCTTGTGGTTAAAGCATTTGCTCATCACTTCGAAGGCGAGGGTTTGATTTTCCACATAGGTACAATTTGTGAAACCCATGTCGGGTGTCCCCAACCATGATACGGCTTGAATGGATCATAAAAGGGTAGGGGCAGTTGGGTAGCCTAGTGGTTAAATTGTTTGCTCGTCACGCCAAAGACCCGGGTTCAATTCCCGACATGGATACAATGTGTGAAGCCCATTTCTGGTGTCCCCTGCCGTGATATTGCTGGAATATTGCTAAAAGCGGCGTAAAACCATACTCTTACTCACTCACTCATAAAAGGGTCATAAAGCAATACTCACTCACTCCAATGTTCCTGTGTCTATCAATGACATCTCATTGTAATGTATATGCTCTCAGAATGCTTGTATTGTGTATATATCAGATTGAGTGTGACTCTTCTTGTATGATATAAATATGTAACATAACTAGTCTACATTTAAATGTGACCTGTCTCTATTTAGTCATTGAGACATAACTATGGTCAATGTTACTCCTAGTTCATAAAAACGTCACCTGTGACATGCTTGATAAGATAATCTTTACATTTTTTTATCTTAATGTAAAGTACTTTTTTTTAATCTTCGTGAAAGTTTATCTAATCAAGCATGTCACAGGTGAAGTTTTTATGAACTACGAGTAACATTGACCAGGATCCCCATTTATAGTTATCATCCTTTATTTCAGTAGTATTTGTCCTGGAAGGTAGGTTACTAGACTAACATCTAGTCTCTGAAATGAACATATCGTACAGAAAAAAACCAGTTCAGTTATCTTAATAAAAATGTAGCAAAAGGGAGCCCAGCGACTCTCTTCATTTTGAGCCTGATATTGCAATGATCTAGACTTGCCAGACATTATAGACTTGCATGGGCTGTATTTGATATATATTTGTATCAGGGTCTGTAAGACAGACTAGTAGGTTACTTGAGTAATGAAAAGCTTATAGACTTGCATGGGCTGT
The DNA here is from genome assembly GCF_022045235.1 of Haliotis cracherodii. Lineage (NCBI taxonomy): Eukaryota > Metazoa > Mollusca > Gastropoda > Lepetellida > Haliotidae > Haliotis > Haliotis cracherodii. The sequence goes on from NW_027266275.1 coordinate 16,312,219, forward strand.
ATTTGATATATATTTGTATCAGGGTCTGTAAGACAGACTAGTAGGTTACTTGAGTAATGAAAAGCTATCAGTTTTCTTGTCCAGGGCATTTTGGGTGGTAGTGAATTAAGTGTTGTGTAACCAAGATCATATGTCAGTGAAAGCCTCTGAAGAGGGGAGACATAATCCATGGGTAGGCCTGTTTAATTCCTGATTTCACTGATAGATTCACCAGGAAGATCGCATGATATTTCGGTGGACCTGTTTGTCAGGTTTTAGTTGAAAGGTCAGTGTATATAACATCAGTGTTGATCTGACAGACACATCTGGTGTCTGACCTTTGCCTCACATTGGCCCTCCCTGATGGTCTGGATGACCAGTGTGTGGGAGGAGGGGAGATGGGACACCCATGTGGGGGACATGTGGAAGACTCGGGTGTAGTCTCTCACACTGACCCACCCAGTCGGTCTCAGTGACCACTGTGTGGGAGGAGGGGAGATGGGACACCCATGTTGGGGACATGTGGAAGACTCGGCTGTAGTCTCTCACACTGACCCACCCAGTCGGTCTCAGTGACCACTGTGTGGGAGGAGGGGAGATGGGACACCCATGTGGAGGACTAGCTTTAGCATGGCCATGTACCTGAAAGTAAAGTGGTTCTCTCGGCTGATTTTGTGTTTCATATTAAAGACAATCTGAACCCCCCAACTCCCATAATATTTCATTTCAGTCAGCACCAAAGTCAGTAAACCCTTCAGATATGAGCTTTGTTTGTTTCTTCTATGACCTTATAACATTGTGTATTTGTTTTGGCTTATCAAAATTCAATTAGTGTGACAGTTAAACATTTTAAAAAGACTTTTAATGTATGGTCAAGAAGTACAAGTGACATTGTTTAGTTTTCTATATAGTACATTGTCTGTTCAGTCAGTTTTAGCATGGACCCTAAATATAGTGTATTAAGTGTCCATGGTTTTAGGACCTGTAGATGTCAGTGGCAAGACATCCATTTTGTCCCACTTGGAACATTATTGATCTGAAGTAGAAAAGATGTTGATGTTTCTTCCAACTTTCTCAAAACTATTTTTATTGTCAACCAGTTTCAAAATTAGAATGAATTGCAGCCAATTCTGTAGTTTCTGTGTTTATTTTGAGAATTTAATATCTGCTCCAAAATTAATTAATAACGCCATGGAGATGGACAAACTAACCTCACTTTCCCTTTATGAATTTAAAAAATATCCCAAATAACAGTGAGCCCCTGTTTTTATTTACAGACATTGATAAATGTTTCTAACCATTTCCTGAAGTTACCTCTCAAAGCATTCATCGTCAGTCTGTAAGTTACGTTACCATATCCTCCCAAACCTTGACATTTACCACACTGATGCCAGTTCTACCCATAACCCCGACACATAACCCCAACACATAACCCCTCCGTAACACCTCACTGCATCAGTCCATGTCCAGCACATGTCTCCATCACCGTGCAGCATCCTTCACCGTGCACACATCAAAGGGGGCCTGTCAGTCGCATGTGCATTACATGCTCCCCCCACCCACCCCTGTTGTCGTGGGGACCAGACAGGCCAAACTGTGTTCCCCCTGACAGACAGCTGTTTTTGTTGGTGTTGGTGTATCCTGCGTGTGTGTGCATCTGTTCCGGGTTATCAGGCCCCACACTGATGAGTGGAGAGAAAACATATGTAAGCTGAAGGAGGCGAGTGCACAGAGATGGCCTTGTTGATAGATGCATGGACATGTGTGTGTCAGCATCACGCATGGATATATGTATCTTATTGGACATATATATTTGTGTGCCATGGCATAAGACACAAATACATGGATACACGTGTCTTATTACTCTATAAGACTGCCTCCATGGTCTCATAGTAGAGCGTCCGTCCGGAGAGCGGAAGGTCCGGGGTTCAATCCCCTGCCGCGTCATACCAAAAGACGTTAAAAGATGGTACTGGTTGTTACCCTGTCTGGCGCTCGGCATTAAGGGGCTAAAACAAGGACCGGTCGGCTTGGAGTCAGTATATTGTGTCTGAGTGGGGTATTCATGTTCAACTGCGGCATGGTATCTCAGTGGGCTAGCTCTTTAAGTCGGCATCAGTCCAGACTAGTACAAGCAGCCACATGCACACACGTGCATGCACGTCGCTATATAAGTGCAATAATCTTGGACGTGATGTTAAACCCCATTTCGTCTCACTTCACCTTATTTATTTATATACATAGATATGAGATGGCCTGGCTCGCCGACTCGGTTGATGCATGCCATCATATCCCAATTTGGTAGCATGATGCTCATCATGTCAGTCACTAGATTGTCTGGTCCAGACTCGATTATTTACATGCCGCTGTCATGGTGTTGGAGTGTTGCTGAGTGCAGCATTAAGCAACAAACAAACAAGACAGAACTTGGGAATGGGTATTCTACGTTCCCTGTTGAGCTGAATGTCTAGTTCCCCTAGAATGTGATGGAGGTAATTATGATGTAGCCGATGGCTAACAATATAAGGCTAATTTGGTGATGCAGATTATCAGTTAATGAGGGTAATTAGGTGCCTGTGTCATAGCAACTTCATCCACCCATTCAGATTCCATGCTAGTACAAGCATGGAATAAACAAACTTCAGAAACAAACTCGAACAGTCTCAAAGTTAATGTATTACTCAACCTTTTTGATTGGTATATGCCCTGTATTTCATTGTATACTACTCAAAAGAAGTTAAAGAACGAGATATACATTTGTTAAAGCCCCATGGGTAATTCGGGTTAGTATTATCAGCTATAGTTAATATGGGAAGTGACTGAAAATGCATACAGTTGTCAGTCAGTGATTCAGTTGACTGCATGTCGATGTACCTCAGGATGTGGGACTACGTTCATTCTAGACTTTCTCACAGTCCCTGAACTGTTATTTTACCTTCCGCCAGTCCTTACTGTAATGCTATAGCCCTTAATAAAGCAAGTCTAGATTTTCCCCAGGTTCAGGTTCTTAATCTCCCATCACACTGGGCCTCCTTTTGAATATGAACAACATTATTTGCTTGTATCAAATTATATATTTTCAGACTAAGCGTTGGTCTCTGTTCCTTCTTTCATTCACTGGTTTGGTAATTAGGCTTCATTACCTACAGGTTACTGAGATACACCTGGAATATTTCGACTTGCATCAAACCAAAGAACAAGACAAGCAAATGTACTTCTAATTGATATTACATATCTTAGTATCTTATCAAAAGTTTGCTGAAGTCAAAGCACGCTGCAGAAACTTGTAATTCACCTCAAGAAAAAAAAGTTTTATGAAAAATAAATCCAAATGCAGAACAATTTTGAAATTTCCTGCTCTAATTTGACAGTTGTCTAGACGTGTGCTTGAGCATTAGTTGTAGGTATATTAATGAGTTCTTTGGTGAAAGTTTAAAAATATTTTCTGGAAGTGTTTATGAGTCTTGTGTCATGCAAGGTTATCTACAGGGAAAGATAATGAGTGTGGGGTGTTGTCGGATGATGCTAATTAATGGCTGGAGAGCACATCCCATGCAGAGTTGAGAACATCTAAGCATGTGTTATTATCAGCATCTGTTTCATTTCAGCAATATTTCAAAATCTGCAATACTCCAACATCATGACGTCTAATATGAAGCATGATTTGGGACTCGTTACTTTGTCTGGAGATGAGTAAGGAGTAGACAACCACGTCAAAGGCTGTTTGGAATAATAGTCTGGGGGTATTGTAATAGAGTTTAGCAGTGGGGTAATCTAGTGGTTAAAGTGTTTGCTCGTGACACCGAAGGTCCGGGTTTGATTTCCCACATTGGTACAATAGTTAAAACCGATTTCTGGTGTCCCATGCCATTATGTAGATGGAATATTGTGAAAAACCCTCTCACTCACTCACTCACTCACTCATTATGGAGTTAACAATGGAGCATCATACCAGACTTTGTTTGGTGTTAAACAACATTTCATGGTACATTTCCATGGGTCTTACACTGATTTACAATATGGTTCATGAAATCTTTCATGCATTGCATTTCTCTCTCCTAATTTAGTGATCTTCTTCCATGTTATTTGGAAATGCAGATATTCCACAATCATGGTGCTACTTTCTCTAATGAAGTAAACAGTATTACGTAACTTACACCAAGGAAGTAAACTGTATGTACATAATTTACTCTTAGGAAGTAAACTGTATGTATGTAACTTACTCGAATGAAGTAAACTGTATGTATATAACTTAGTCTAATGTACGTTACTTCATGTCATAAGTGAGGATTGCAGCCTAGGTAAGATTTCACTCAAACTATTGGGAAGATTATGTTCATGAATTCTCTGCTGGGATATTTGTTGAGTGTATATTTGCCGGTGTGTTATTCTCATTGTATACCACACTTGGTGTGAGTCAGCAGCACGTCCATGGGGTATATCTCAGATACTGCCCCAGAGGAAGATATAGCTGGAGATGATATAAATGTTTATTGACGGGACTGATCACCAAGGCTGTCAGTATCCACCCTGTTTATGGGTCATGTAAACATGATACACAAATTCACTGAAATGAAGTATTTATGCTGGGAGATGATACGTCCCGGTGACGGGTTGAGAGGCTTTACCGTCAGATAGCACATGGGATAGAAATTAACACTACGTAGTTCAAGCACTGAGCTTTGATGCGAGGGAATTCAACTGAATTAGAGATTTTAGATTCATAAATATTTGGAATCAGGCATGATGAATTAATTAACTGATATGGAGACTGAAAATAGATATGGAATAATGTGGATTGAGCACGTGGAGATGAATTAGATGAATTATATTCAGCATGAACAGTTTACATCTCATTACAATTTTTCAATATTCATTATGGTAAGTCTGCTTTTTAGAAATAGTGTGGTTTACCCTTTCACCATATTCCGTTAACATTCTACAAAAGGAATTGATGTTGTTCAAAATGGCTGTCAAACCTTCGGACAGCAAGGTCAGTTTGACCAGTGGCTATAACAGTATCACTATCAGGGATATTTTATTTGTTCAGTTTGGTCAAATGGTTCAACTGCTTTTCAGGAAAGTTGATTTGCAATGTTAACTCTTTGAGATGTTGTAACATTATCCTTGGCAGTATTTATGTTAAACAGCAGGAGAGGCTTCATAAAAACTAATGCCAGATGACAAGAAATGTTTATGAGTGTAGTAATAGGAGAGTCCTAATTGCATTGTTAGTTATACACCTGGGACTGGTGGGGAAGCAACATGATACTGAAGCTTATTTTATTACACAAAAGTCTATAGGACCATCAGGTAATGACCAGTTACCAAACAAGCCAAGTAATGTGTGTAACTGGACCCCATCTTGGTAACTTCCCAGGGTCCTCCCAGATAGGGCTTTGATGTTTAAGTAAATAAACCAAGTGTCTAGTAGATGCCTGCTTAATTACAAGATTTCCCAGATAGGAGATGTGATGGCCTTTTCATGACACAGATCTTGTATGAGCGGACACTCAACTGATTCGGGCTTACTCAGCTGTGTGTGGTGTTTAAAGAATATTGGGAGGAGTGTTTAAGTCCATTTTAACATTAAGATCGTATCTATGTTGATTTGGGAATGTGATATTTAGGAGAGAAATGACCTTGTCAAAAAATGGTTGTATCAACATTCTTTATACTTGCCTTCATTGAAATAGTTTCATGTGTTTGTACTTTTACTACAGCCACATGTCTGTCATGTCTAGTATGAAAATACCAGATTTTCTCTATAAATCTGTTTTATCGGCATCCATGTTGTCACATCAAGGGAGGGTGGGGACTTTTTAAAATTATGCTGACAGTGCTTGAATAAATTTACATCACAATGCAATATTTCATACATGTATACTGGGACAGTTCTGATCCCTTCAGGATCTAGAAGAGTGAATTGAAATTGGATCAGTTTAAATGAATGGCAGACAGTCAGTGGAAGATATTGCTTCAACTTGAACAAGTGACAGAATTTATGATGAATGGGCTTCCCTTGAATGGCCGTTATACTTGAATGATTCAATGACTGTTGGCGGGGCTCTGGTCTGGGTTATGGGTTTAACCATTTGTCAATACAGTATTGTATTATACTGTAATACCAGCTTCTAAAACTATCCTGGATTTGCCTGTCAGAATGTAGTATATACAGGCCAGTGAAGTATTCTCAAAGTTTTCTGTTAAGACAAGAATTCAAGTTAATTACAATATCCTCCTTGTAATAAAAAAATACTTCTCAAAAAGAGTTAAAGAACACCTGAGTTTTTCATATGACCATAGTTAATCTGTCGTGATATGACAGATTAACCGTCATTAGTCATATGGAAAAAAATGTGTATTCTTTAACATTTTTTTAGTAGTATATTGAAGGATTGCCAAACTGGGGTTATTAAGATCTTTGCAGGACATTTGAACCTAAAAGATCAATAAAGTTAATCACCATATCACTGATTTCCCTTTGTAAAAAAATAATATAGGAATGTCATCCTGTAGTAAGGTGATCTTAGCTGGAGACATTTGAACCTATATAAAACCATACTCACTCACTCACTCACTCACTCTTTGACATGCATTTAGAAGTTGGAAAAACATGAATACATGACACTTTATTTTAATTGATAGATATGTTTGTTGTTGTAACAACATTCCCCTTCATCGTTACATTGAAGAAGTCCATAAAGTCATGTCATGTATTGGGGATATGCATGGTGAATATCTTTGAATGAATACGATGAACCCAGTGTCCTGTAGCTTTTTGGTTTATTGCCAGTTGTGATTATGACATATATTATTGATGTCCATGTCATTTATCATTGTCCAATACATCAATTAATCATGATCCGAATGTGGGGCTCCTTAATTAACACCTGTCTACCTGCTGGCTTGTCCACAGGCTGGTTTAACACAGAGCGCTGGGTGGGTTAATTATACAAAGTACACAAGACACTCGATGATATCTTAGCTGATAGCCACTGGACTTCATTAGACAGAAAGAAATACTTGGATGGTTATGGTGGATATGTAGGCTAATTACTCATAATTTGAAGATGGCTGGTGATTTTGTATAGGATGTTAGCATCAAGGATAGATGAAGTATTAATTCTCATTGAGAATATTTTATGAAGGTTGCATTTAATAATGTGTTATTGGCAGTTTCCAGTTGTTTCATGTTTTGCTCTTCAATAGCAAATGCCGCCCGGAGAGCGGAAGGTCCGGGGTTCGATCCCCGGCCGCGTCATACCAAAAGACGTTTAAAGATGGTGCTTGTTGTTACCCTGTCTGGCGCCCGGCATTAAGGGGCTAAAACAAGGACTGGTCGGCTCGGTGTCAGTATACTGTGTCTGAGTGGGGTATTCATGTTAAACTGCAGCATGGTATCTCAGTGAGCTAGCACTATAAATCGGCATCAGTCCAGACTAGTACAAGCAGCCACACACACACACACACACACACACACATGCATGCACGTTGCTATATAAGTGCAATAATCTTGGACGCGACGTTAAACCCAATTTCACCTCACCTTCACCTTCAATAGCAAATGTGATGCATTGAGGAAATTCAAGGTACATGAATTATGGTGATTAGTTTGCTGATTTGAAGGCAGAAAACTGAAAGGCATTGCATGTTTGGCTTTCAAGTTGTACTGTTTCTTCTTGACAGATGTTTTTTTAAGTGATACATTCAGGTGTAACGAAACCTTCAAAGACATACAGGGGCAGTCGGGTAGCCTAGTGGTTAAAGTGTTTGCTCGTCACGCTGAAGGCCCGGGTTCAAATCCTGATATGGGTACAATGTGTGAAGCTCATTTCTGGTGTCCCCCGCTGTGATATTGCTGGAATATTGCTAAAGCGGTGTATAACCAAACTCACTCACTCACTCACTCACTCACTCTTCACACTTCACACCCATTTCAAGTGTACGTTTGGTGTACTGAGTAAAGATTGCATTGCAAGTTCAATTGCTTTGAATTTTTTTGTAGTCATATACGTCTTGCTCACTGAAGTGCATGATTGTCTGTACAAGTGCTATAATTCTGTAAGCAGCATAAAACTCACTCACTCACTCACTCACTCACTCACTCACTCACTCACTCACTCACTCACTCAAAGACATACATTGAAAGACCAATGACAAAACCTCAGCAATAACTGTACTTCATGTTTGTTACAAATACTTTACAATAGCAGATAACAAGGGAGGTTCTGAGTTTCAAGATTTGTTATGATCGCGATTAGTTGAATCTATTTGTGCGACATGTCTGTAGTTGGGTTTTGGAGATATCTTTCGGTTTACACTAAATCATAATCTTTCAAGACCGACAATGTAACACTATTATGGACTCTAATGGTCAGTAAAGAATGTGTGTACCTGTCGGTATTTCATGACCTCCGATTACAATATTTACACACAGAGGAAAGCTGCTTTCACCTTGTTTGTCCGTTGAGGAAAAAACAGATGAGGAAGTTGTTTAGTCCATTGACCATGTAGGTTTTACCAGCTCCTAGCTTCCACAACATGTGTTGCCTAGTTGATATATCTTTAAGTCTTTATTTGAGAATGCCAGATAGATTGAATGTAAGGTGATCGGTGTGATGTGCAGATTTTGTCCCGATTAATCCCGTCAGACATGAGGGTGCAGTATCTCCCAGGTGTTGAGAAGCTCCTGGGGTCACAGTCTGGAGGGGGAGGGCAGGGTTGAGGGATTCAGGCAGATGGGAATGGTTTTACAAAGTTTACCATCTGCAGATATTTAGATTATAAAGGTGATGCGGATCACCTGAGCTAATCTTCCGACTGTGAGAATCCCAAGTGCAAAGTTTGAATGATGACTTCAAGAACTTGTGAAACATGGTGCCTTATGCATGTTTTGAGCATATGTTGAGTGTTGCTCAGTAAAGGTTATCGGTTTCAGCTGTGAGTACATGTAACTGGCGTCTACTTCATCTTGTCTCCTTGTTTCCTCTCAAGACTTTGGGACAGAAAAGAGAGGAATATTGAGTTTTTTAATAATTTGTTTATCCAAAATTAGATATATCAACGAACAACATATATGACAAAGGTTTACAATAAAACCATCTTTACTCTAGCGTTCATTCAGTATATCCATTATTCTGTCATATTTGTTCTGTTTAGAGTTGTTTAAAAAGACTAAAAGAAGCAACGTAGACGTATCCTAAAACTTAAGTTAACCTTTTATATAGTACTCAACATTCGATAGGTTGAATCAAAGGTATGTGAGTCTAATTAAAATATAGATCTACACTTGACATGTTTTGAGAATAATTTTTGTGTATCATGCAAAGAATTTTTTTTATCTCTATCAAAAGTTGAGTAGTATACATCGACTATGTAGGTCATCTCTCATGTTCAAACAATTGTCAGGTCTATCTAGGACAGGATTATGCACACAAACGCCTACATTGGCCATTTAGGAGCAAGTGAAGGATTAGACCTCACTTACGAGGTCTTAGGACCATCCTTGTAGTGGGTTCCTGCTGTTCTTTTGTATAGAGGAACTGTTAGTTAATACACTCCAGGCAGTGCCACGTGTGTGGAGATCTGTAGAGCTTCATTACTTGTAGGGAATGTTAGTAAATATACAGACCTTGGACCTCCATGCTGACGAAGAGTTTGTATGCCTTTGCACTCTTGACCTTTTGTATTTTACATATTACTCACCTACCTCCGTACCCTGACCTGGGTTTGAGCGGGGATCTGGTGGGGATTGATGTCAGGTGGGGGATTAGGGGGTGGGTTACTTGTAGAATGCTGATGTTTTTTAGACATGAAATGTCTTGTTGAGCTTACCTGTGATTTACACTATCAAGGAGGGAGTGTTTTAAGGAGTGACATATTTTTGTTTACGTTACTTTCTTCGCCATGGAACTTTTTTTCCCCAAAACACCTTTGAAGATTTTCCTTTGCTGACGAGAGTGGTCAGTCGGGTACAGAATAGCCAAACTCAGACGTAACTATTTGAAAATGTAATGTCAAAAGTGGAGTTAAAAGATGACACAGAAATGTAAAACCACATGTATTCTGAAGATTTAATTACTTCCAATAAGTAAGCTCAGTGCTGTCCTTGTGATAACAAAACATGTCATCAACTTGGCATAAGTTAACATATCACATTCACGTAATAAGCTCCCAGGGCGCTCTCAAAATTAGAAATAGGGGGCTCTTATTAGAATATTATTTTGGTGAATAAAAACAGAGTTGAAAGATAAATTTCATGGTTTATGCTGACAGCCTGAAATGTTTATGTAGTACAGATATATTTTTCCAGAATTTAATTGCCCATAATTAAGGGTGCATATAACACACGAGTGCGTATTATACGCGAATAAATGTCCTGTGTACATTGATCAATCAGAATGGGTGCTAATTGGAATTGTTCACTAGCCAATATCTTAGCAAAAATCGCTGTGGGCGCTTATTAGAGCGGGGTGCATATTACGTCCATTGCTCAGACTAACTGAGCATGGTGGGAGAATCTTGGATGAGCATCTTTCAACCTTTCTGTGAATAAAACATGATAAACAAATAACAACTCTAAATTTTGTCTGGTCGCCTTTCCCCAGCGTTTTCAGGTACAGGGGCCCTCCGAATGAACCAGACCAACACCACATTCCTCATTAAACAAGCATTGTCCATGTCCCGTGCCTTGTTAAACTCCACTGTGTGTATACCATTCATGAGGCCCATGGACAAACACTCCAGCCAAGCTCTACCTGTACGGCACAGACACTTCAGGGTTAATTAACACTGATTGCTTGACACAGGCAGTCAGCTGAGCTGCTTTTACATGGGCCCGGTGAAGTCTTCTAACTGACCACTTGGCCTCTCACTGAAGGAGGACGTTGCCATCCTTTCAGTCTGGGTTGGTCATCAACATGCTGTCGCCCTACTTAATTTGAACTCAATCTGCTTTAAGGAATACTTTTCCCTTGAGGTAGCCTTGTGGTGGACATGTTTGCCTGACACACAGTGGACCTGGGTTTGATTCTCCACTCCTGATTTCACCTTAATATTCAGGAAGAGCTAGTTAAATGTGGACTACAAGCCTACGTGGCTGTTGTTTTGCTAAATTTTATTCATTTTTAATATATTCCATATAATTATTATTGATATTGTTCTGCTCTATGCCAATCACACACTTTGGAGGCACACCCTCTTTCAAATGTTCTCCCAGAGGTGTCAGTTGTCTGTTTTTACCTGTCCACCTCACCTGGCTGTTGTGACCACAGGTCAAACTTGACCCCACGCTCACCTGACCACAGGTTTATGACTGGAGTTGTGTAGACATGAAGATTATAAATGTGGACAGAATCGTAAACTGGGCCTATATACACATTATACATACACAAGCCTATGGAATGTGAGAAAGGTATTCGAGGGGCACCTGCATATTAACTGTTCAGGGGCACCTGCTTAATGTATTGGCAGAGCTGCTCATCAGTATTCTTTTCCAGACATTGAAAGAGGAAAACAATGAGTTTGCTGGAATGTTGATGTCGCCATGGTAACAATTATATACCTCTGACAGCTTTATTTCTCCCTCGTGAAAGAAATGTGGATTTGTAAGAACAAGTTAATATTTTCTTCAAATGTTAGTGTTCCAAGCTGAAACTATATTGAATGTTTTTTTGAGCTGGGTGTGTTTTCCCATGCTGGTATTGGTATCTGACCCAAGTACTGTTTTATTTAGAGGATATCGATTGTATATGATAGACACAAGATAGATATTCTCGTCTTCATTTTTTGTCAGAGTAAATCATGCATTTATTGTGTTTTGAAAAATATTATTGATGTAACAAATACTTCACTGAAAAGCTTTTGTTCATACGGGGATTAACAAGAATGTAAAGATGGAGATGAGTGCCCAAATATTAGACAAGAGATCTGTTTGAATGCTGGTAACAATTTGTTTCAAACAATATTGTGTCACCTCCCTGTGATATTTTGGGCAGTGGTCAGTATTGCTGTTGTCCTGACTAGCCTCTTTCTTCCTTGACCTTCGCAAACACACTCCATTAGGTGTCGCCTTGTTGTGTTATGCTGGCTTGCTTTTTCCCAGCCCCAAACTCACACCAGAATGAAATGACTGTAAGAAGAGAGGGTGTGACTAAACACCAATTGTCACACATCCAGCCATGGAAGTGATCGGGAGAATGGCGTGACCTTGAAGATGACAGACTTGACTGTCTTCCCCCACTGTCAACACCTGGAATGATGGGAGAATGTTGTCATGTCAATGTTCCACCGGCCTGGCTGGCCCAGATCACTCGGTCAGAGCTGGCAGTGTTCTACAGAGATAGTTATGAAAGTTAAGGGTAAATGTTCACCGAAATGTCGGGAATAGAACGTGTTTGAAATCTAGTTGATCTACATTACATTGGATTAGTTTGCCACTTTCTAAGACAAATAAGACCAATGATATTGCTATAAAATGATTGTTTGGGAAAGACCTGCAAACCTTTTAATGCCAATAGCTTTTTGCAAGTGAGTTGTTGTTTTATGTGGAAATGAGTATCAAGAATCAGGAGTTTTTATTGTACAGAACACCCTTGGACGGCAGGGTACAAACTATCTGCATATGGGAATAAATATAATTGTAAACATGAGTGAGTTTGGTTTTAAGCCGCTTTTAGCAATATTCCAGCAATATCACGGCGGGGGACACCAGAAATGGGCTTCACACATTGTACCCATGTCGGGAATCGAACCCGGGTCTTCAGTGTGATGAGCAAACGCTTAACCTCTAGGCTACCGGACCACCCCTACAAACACGAGAAATGAATATGATTAGGGTTATGTTGCGGTGGCCTGTATGTAGCTTAGGTCTTTTCAAACCAGGTAGCAGCCGGCCGATGTTCTGGGGTGCACAGGAGAGACGAGTGGACAGGCTACTTTGGTGGACACTACATTGAGATAGGGTTGACTGACACAGAAAAGGACAAAGCAAGGTGCTGGAAAAGTGGTTGCTTTTTCTGAATTTTTGTAACAATTTAAAGGATGGGTTTGTTGATATCCAAAAGGTGTGATACTACGGGACTGATTGCTTGTTCTAAAAGTTTGTAACACTACAAAGGACTTGTCAGCTAATGCTGTCATTTAAAACAAGGATATTAGATAAAATAAATTTGATTTTACATATACACCCACTTGGCCCAGGTACGGAAACAAATTAAACACATTTACAGTATAGCATGAGAAATATACAGTAGTGAAATGCCAGTGTGCTTCATATACTTGTTGCATGCGTGAATTAGTTTAGGTTGTGTGGTCACTGCAGTATATTGCCTAAAAAGATTAACTATCCAGTACTGGTTGAAAGTTTAGACAGCCTGATTTGAGGTATTGATTTTCTTTGCAAAAACTCTTTTTACTAAATTCAGTCATTTTCCCCTGCTTGTGGATCAATGAGGCTGTCTCCCCCCATTCACTCCATGTCATGTCCACTTGGTGGGTTGATGTGACATGGCGTGATTATTGTCAACTTGAGTCTGATAACGCATTTAGTCTCACGTTGCACAGACATTAATACGAAAGTAGAACTCTTGACATCTCCCTTTTAGATGTCAGACTGAAAAAAATAATCAAGACACATAATCGGTAGAACTATGTATGGATTATGTTCTCTCAATCACAAGTGTTTAGTTGTCGGTAATAAATTCCTAGTCGGACTGCAGGAGATGAAGCTCCCAGGCATAGTTGTCTGTGAGCATATTCATGAACGAAGTGAAAACATTGAAAACTCACAACACAGTTAGACGTACCATTCTATATCTTGTTATGCCTCTACTCCACACGGTGAGGTGGGCTGGTCTAGTGGCTAAAGGGTTTGCTCATTTCGCTGAAGGTTCGATTTCCCACATGGGTACAACGTATGAAGCCCATTTCTGGTGTCCTCCATTGTGCCATTGTAGTGGGAATGTTGCTAAAATCGACGTAAAACCAGACTCACTCATTCACTCTACTACACATGCTAATATTTGAAGAGTTTTACTCATTATGAAATTGTTATATTTTAATTTTAATTTTAATTTATTTGAAGATTATATTGTAGTTTTTTCAAATAATTGAAAAAAAATGCTTCCACTTCGGTGACCAAACAATAAAACAGGGAAAAATACATCTGCATTAGACCTGTCTGAAAAACATTCTTCTGTGTATGCCTTTCTTTTGACATGCATAGCACATGCCCAAAACAACCCTTCAGTGCTATTGTCAACTGGCAAGGGAATCTCCTCACTGTGTTTTAATTGCCCATTAACTTAACATGTCATCCCTGAAATCTCCCCAGTATATAACTAGCATTAACCTCCCACCTCTGAGTCAGTTGGATCTGATGGCATATATTGTGTGATATGCACTAAGTTTTATCACTCTCTCCATATAGCTGGGGCTTTCCTATTCGCAAGTTGTCAGCATGATGTATGTCTGGTTCACAATAAAGTTTGACTACTTTGTTGGTTTGTATTGTTTACAAAAAGGACACCATCACTGTCTACACTTGATGTGCAAACAGCTTCATCCCACACATTTATCATTGTGTATGTTTTTTTCCCAACCAATATTGAACCTGACAGGAAATGTTTAATATGTCCAATAAGTACATCTGACTTTCATGGCCGCGTTTGTCAGCACAGAGGTTGCTGCAAACAATGTCTGAACTCTGGACCTCTTTCACCTAATTAAAACAAAAATTCCTTTTGTCAAAATAAAACCTGGTTTAGTTTTCCTCTAATGAATTTGCCCTTTACAATGGAAGGTGACTGGGACTAAAATCAGTGCTTTGGCCTTCACTTATGATAGTCACCAAGTGTGCTCCCCTTGTACGGGTCATTAAGGGATTATGTTAGGAATGTGTTAAGATCGGCAGTTAGGCCACATGATTTGGTCCGGGATTATCATATGTAATGTCTTACCTATAGGAATGCTGTTGGGATATTTCTGAACTTGATTCCCTACTTAGCCCTTATGTCATGTTGATCAAGACCTTGAAACCAAGACGTATATTTTACTTCTGTTTAATGTGTCTTGACAGATGTGATCTTTGTGTTGGTTTATCTGATGTGTATATGTATGTTAATATAGTACAGAAATGATTGTTTCATTTGTGTGAGGACTGTTGACATTCACAAAGAACATGATTAGAAGCAGTTGATCACCTGAAGTGAAACTTGTTACAGACTCTGTAGGAAAGTAGGGGTGGTCAGGTAGCCTAGTGGTTAAAGCGTTCGCTCGTCATGCCAAAGACCTGGGTTCAATTCCCGACATGGGTACAATGTATGAAGCCCATTTCTTCCGTGATACTGCTGAAATATTGCTAAAAGCGGTATAAAACCATACTCACTCACTGTAGGAAAGTACTTTTCTTGATAATAAACCTGTCTCTTTTATCCCTAATTCAGTCTGATTATTATCCTTGGTCTGTCAGCACCATGCTTGTGGGTGTCACCAAAGTGGTGTCCTGTCTACACGCTGTGTGCATCACATAGGGTTGGCGTCCCACTTTAGCTGACACACAGCGATTTGACTGATGGATTGTTGAAACTGGCCTTAAACCCTCTTCACTCTCTGAAGGGAAGTTGATAGGAAATAAAGTCTTTTATGTTGACATTTAGTTTGGACATATTTCAATTAGAGAAACAAACTCTTGTGCTGATGACAACAAAGTTTAACATGAGCATCCCTTGTTTCCACGCACGCACGCACGCACGCACACACACACACACACACACACACACTTTTTTAATTTTATTATGTCTCCTGCTAGTAATGTAGACCCTCCTATGCATTATAATATGTTATGTATAAATTCGATGTTTACATCACTATCAGTGATTCAAGAAGCCAGCTTCAGTGTTAACTCTACGGCAGATTGACTTTCATATTAATAAATAATTGATTGACATAGCTATTTATTTTTATTTTTATTTCAACCAACCTTGTGTGGAAAAGCAGGAATAAATCTGTGAAACATCAAATTAAAAAAAGTGTGGCCTAAATCATTTTGAGATTGTTTAATTTGATTTATTGCGAAACAATCAAACATCTCAATCCATGGTTCTCAATCAGTGACAGTTTTATTTCATGACAAGGTGTTAAAGACTGGCTGTTACAAAGTTATAGGTTGGCATAACCTCTATAAAACATTATTAGAATCTTGAGTCACATTATGGGATTTGTTAATGTAGGATTTGTTTGGTAAGATCAATAAACACTGTGGTCACAGATATGACTTTGCAATCACACAGACATGTTAATGTGTCATTAAATCTCTGACATCACTAAACAAGGTAATAACATATATTCATTACTGCTTCATGAGCATCTGTGGGTGGCCCTGTCATAGGGCGCTACAATACACTGTGCAAAGTTACATCCCTTGGGCACGCAGGAACCCATGATTGTAGGTTCGAATCCCAGTTTGCTCCAATTATGGTTCCATGTGCCTGTGTGTTTCACCGAAGTAATAAATGTCTGAAAACCTTGTTTAACTTCAGGCTTTCCTCCCAAATTAAGCTGACACGCCATGATATATAAAGCGATGTTAAAACCAAACTCACTAACTCATGAGCGTCGTATTAACCCTTGTAACCTACAAACTTCTGAAGTTTCAATAAACGTCACAACTAGTTAACCGATTTTTCAGCAACAGTAGAATAGTGCTACCGTGCTTATTACATGCCTAGTGTATAAGTGGTTATACTTCCCACTTGTTAGTATAAGGCTGTATTCATTAAGCTGAGATGTCTGTACTATGAACACTTGGGGAATCAGTGCATGAACGTTAGTGAACAACCATCAATGGTTTTGTACCTGCTGACAGAGCCAGGGGTAACGATGTCTATTGTTAGAGGCCATTGTGGAGTGAGGATTGAGTTGCAGTACACCACTGCCAGCTCAGGAGGTAACTGAGGAGGTTGGGGAGGGATGTCTAACATAAAGTCAGTAACCTATTCTTAAAGTCCTTTGAATCCAAATAAGCTACCAATTACCAACCCACATCAACATTACTTTATTATAGCCTTTTTCTAACAAGTCAGTTAAAACAACATTACTGTCTGTGTATGTAATTACAGAGGACAATTTGTTTTTCTTGTTTGTCACTCAGATCTTTGTATCATTGAAAAAAATATAAAACATTTCAGAGAAAAGGGTGCACTTTTTACTTGAAAACTCACTTTTATTGACATGCTGTAATTATTCTTATTAAATTTATGACACAAACATTTTGATTCCTCTGAAAAAGTTAAAACCTCTGTACACGTAACACAAAGTGTCCTACAGCTTCAGTAGTAACTGTAAACTGAAGAGAATATTATTTGTGTGTTAATAAGATTGGATTACATGCTTAGAAAGAATTAATTATAATTCGCCATCCTTTTATATACCTACATTTCTATTTTTCACACATTTATAATATGAACTGCTGAAAGTTTTTTCATTTAAAATAATGGTTATATACGGTATGGGTATGTTCCCCTCATGTTCCCCTCATGCCTGGCAGGAGACCCTAGCACTGATTCGAGAAGAACTGGGACCTTGAGGTCTTCTACTGGAACAAATTAGCCTTTAGCTGGTGACCTCTGACCCCGTGTCTTGTCTGATGTGAAGCGATTATTTTTCTTTTTATCAAAAGGAATTAACCTTTTAACCTTTTTCATAATATGAACTGCTGAAAGTTTTTTCATTTAAAATAATGGTTATATACGGTATGGGTATGTTCCCCTCATGTTCCCCTCATGCCTGGCAGGAGACCCTAGCACTGATTCGAGAAGAACTGGGACCTTGAGGTCTTCTACTGGAACAAATTAGCCTTTAGCTGGTGACCTCTGACCCCGTGTCTTGTCTGATGTGAAGCGATTATTTTTCTTTTTATCAAAAGGAATTAACCTTTTAACCTCCCACATATAGCATGCCTGACAATTTAATCTCTATTTTTGAGCACTCACCCCGTCAGAATCCGTTTTATTAAGGGACATGTTGAGTCATTGTATGTAGAGACTTTTTGAGGGACACACTCCTTGTCCACTTGGGCCATTTTGAAGTGTAGTAATCATGGTTAGTGGTGGCCCCTTGTTCATTAGGGGTACAAAATTGTACCCGTCAAGATCTGGAATAGAATAGGTCTTCAGCAACCCATGCTTGACATAAAAAGCGACTATGCTTGTCATAAGAGGCAGCTAATTGGATCAGGTAGTCAGACTTGCTGACTTGGTTGATACATGTCATCATATCCCAATTGCAAGGATATCGATGCTCATGATGTCAATCACTAGATTGTCTGGTCCAGACTCGATTATTTACAGACCGCTGTCATATGGCTGTAATATTGCTGAGTACGGCGTTAAACAACAAATAAACAAACAAACAAAACAGAGTTGATGTCCATAAAATATAAAGATTATGTCAAGTGAAATGTTATTATGCTATCTGATGCTGATTATTAACTTGTTTTAAAATATTGTCATTGTTTTGTTATGATTGGCATAGTTGAGCATTATTTAGGTGAGCCAAACCACAAGTTTAATTTCAGAAAAAATATATTTTGTCTTCACATCCATTACCATCTTACATAACAAAATAATGAATCAAACAGAAAAATATGTATAAAAAGATCATACTGAAAACGAAAGTGATAACAACTTCTTCAATAATAATAATAACTTTCTGCTGAAAGCATAGTCCATTGTAGAAGAAGAAGAAGAAGAATATTTATTGTATGAAACACCCACAGGGGGCAGGGTACAAAACATGAACATGACTAATTAAAATATTTACATACAAAACAGAATACAAATATTGCTATGATTATATTGTTAGGGAGGAGATGCATTGCCTGAACATTTTGTGAATTTTGTGAATGAAATTAGATATAATTGTATGATTCTGACTATATCATTAGTCACAGGACCATGTAACAGTAATAATAACAAACTCGGCCTCTGGGAGTTGTTATTATTATTAGTTACATGGTCCTGTTCATAAGCATGTGTTTATGAAACACTGTCATATTGTCTTCATCACTGTCGGAGAATAGCAACAAGTAACCAAGTATCTTCTTCCATTGAGTACAAAGGGTTAATTCACGTTTGACACTATTGTGTTCACTTGAGGAAAAATGAACATTTAAGAAAATTCATTTACTAGACAGTCATAAACACTGACTTGTCTGAATGATATATTGCCCAAACAAAATATGAGTGTCTCCTTATTCTATGCCAGTTGTAGTTATCTCATCTCTCAGTTTGGAGCTGAATGACAGGCCATCATTAGGACAGGCAATGGCCAGACTTGGGGTTAGAGATTAGACAAGGGAGATAACTTTTGACAAGTCTTGGTGATTACCTGGGGGGACTTGATAGCATCATCCGACCTGGTCTGTCTGGAGTGGCCATTGTCCTGGCGTGAACCTGTATACACCTGATAAGCTTGCATAAACAATAGTGCCATCTTGATAGCATCATGATACACGACAGAACACTGGACTGGATTAATGGCTACAAGATGTATGTAAAAAGGTGGTCACATTTGCACTGAAAAGACTCATTGATTGAGTTGAAAGTAATCTTGATGATGGTTGATCACAAAGACATGAAACATTATGCGTGGCACTTTGTTTAATATCTCCATGACAAGTCAGGGCTAGTTGTTTCCACTTCATCGGGTGAGATAATAAGGATATAATCCATAAAATCACGTCTTCTCGAATGAGTTAACATGGGAAAAACATTTGAAGTTTATTCTTGGTGTGCCCGCCATGACTAGAATATTGCTACTGAAATGCCATTTATAACCATACTCCCTCAGTCAAACTGGGACCTGTTCCATAAAGCGAATCACCAGGTGCTGATCTTAGCGCTAAGACGATAGTAACTCCCATAATAGTAACTCCTATAAGTTAGCATGGACTTACAATAATCCTAGGATTAAGATTGCTTTGTGGAACAGGGCCCTAAGCACTATCTATTAGGCTCCTACTTAATGCAGTTTCTTGCCTTAATTTATTGGTTGCACTTATTTATATTTACAAACTTTTATGAAAGGGTACAAGTTGCATGGACTTCTGGATATTTTACTATCCTCTGCAAGGTAAATGACAAATAGGCACAGGCAAGGTGACAGTTCTTGGAAGTTTGATTAAAGTCAGTCAATTTTGGTTGTCTTCTAACACTAATATCATGATGTACATCAGTCTGTCAGTATCAGTTGATTACCCTAATTACCCAGACAAAGTGCCTGTTTCACATAGGCACTAATTACAGCAGGGAGGACAACTTTGGATATGGGCACCAGACCATGGTGCACATATAGTCCGTCCTTCAATACCCTTTCAATTTCACTACCCAGCACTGACTCAAGCCTTGCATATACTGTGTCTCTTTCAGAAACCAGAGCATATATTTAATAAAATAATCTCCCCTATTCCATTCTCACCCCTTTCTCAGCTCCAGGAAATGAAGGCTTAGGTCAGCATAAAACCTCACTCACTCACTCTATACGTTTATAAGCCTATCCATAGGACCAGCTAAATGATACTCACTCACTCACTCTATAGGTTTATACGCCTATCCATAGGACCAGCCAAATGATACTCACTCACTCACTCACTCACTCTATACGTTTATAAGCCTATCCATAGGACCAGCTAAATGATACTCACTCACTCACTCTATAGGTTTATACGCCTATCCATAGGACCAGCCAAATGATACTCACTCACTCACTCACTCACTCTATGCGTTTATATGCCTATCTACAGGACCAGCCAAATGATACTCACTCACTCACTCACTCTATGCGTTTATAAGCCTATCCACAGGACCAGCCAAATGATTTCCAACACATGCCTTTACTCATTTCCTTTATCTCATTTTGATCATAAGTTATGTTGAAGTTCACTCTCCTACAGTCATTCTATGTTCACTCCCAATCAGATGTGAAGATGAAAGATCAATATTTTTGTTCTCGATGTGTCATGTTATTAGATCCATACATATCGTCCTAATCATGTACTGTTAAGGAGTGCTATATCTTGCATATTTAATCTTTTTTTCATATGAAATGCAATAAATCTGTGTTCAATAATGGTATTGGAAAAAAATGGTATAGTAAACATGTTGGATTGATGGGAATATGATTTATGACAACTGTCAAATCTATCTGCAGTGTTGGCTGGTGTGCCATTTGTTCGATGATGGAGCGATGAAGATGACAACTGGGAGTAATATTCAGAATATTAAATATTGATTTTATTCTTAAGAATACATTTGTCTGTTGCATTGGGTACTGGCGACAAAGTCATGTTTCTTCAACTGTTGGAAAAGTTCCAACACAGTTTTGACTAGATAAGAATGATGTTTTTGTCCTCAAAAGCTGAGAAGGTGATAAAAAGTACTCACTCACTAACTCTGCTGATCACACTGGGAGATAGTTGTCACGTGTTTAGACTTCATGATTTTGACTTCAAAGTCTAATCTCTCTTACATACCCAAGAGTATATAATTAATTGCACAATTATCCCCATTCTATTCTCATCCCTTATCAGCTCTTGCAGCCTTCAGTCATCCCTTATTTCAGCTCTTGCAGCCTGTGGGGGCACGGGTGGCCCAGTCATCTAAGGCCCTGCGATTCGCTGTGCAGAGTTGCATCCCTTAGGCATGCCAGAAACCTATGATTGTGGGTTCGCCCCGACCTCATCAACTAAACTACCTAGATCTATCCTCACTATCTCCGTCATCATGTTTTGTTCAATACTTAAAAGTAGAACACAATTCACAACATAAGCTACTCCAAAACTATGTCCCTTACCACTAGTCAGACGTGACTGGATCTATTGTTCTTTGGGGGCACGGGTGGCCCAGTCGTCTAAGGTGCCGCGATTCGCTGTGCAGAGTTGCGTCCCTTAGGCACGCCAGAAACCTATGATTGTGGGTTCGAATCCCTGTTCGCCCCGATTATGTTTCTAGGTTTGTCAGCACCATACCTGTGCTCGTGGGTTTTACCGAAGTGGTAAATTTCTGAGACCTGCATCACTTCAGGCTTTCCTCCCACATTAAGCAGAAACGCCGCGATATAACTGGAATACTGTTAAAAGCGGAGTTAAACCCAAATCACTCACTCACTCACCCTTGCATCCTGCACTCATCCCTTATAGGCATATCACAAGGACTATATCTTAGGCTATGCATCGTCCTGCTCTGTGACCATTTGTGAAGCTCTTAAACGGGAAGGGGCGGTGGGGTAGCCTAGTGGTTAAAGCATTGCTCGTCACGCCGAAGACCCCAGTTCAATTCCACAATTGGGTACAATGTGTGAAGCCCATTTCTGGTGTTCCCCGCCGTGATATTGCTGAAATATTGCTAAAATTGGCGTAAAACCATACTCACTCACTCAAACAGAAACTGTTTTGCCAGTTTTACACAGGTTTACTCGAGTCACCAGTCACTATTAAACAGGTCCATCTTGACCAATGCATTTGTATGTTCAGATCTGATACAAATTGCTTAGGTTGATGGTCAAGTACCCAGCATATTCGAATAAAATGGGCTCTTCAATGTCCTCAAGGAAGCAGAATTTGACTTTTTCTCAATATTTTGTATCAATGTCATAAGATTAGTTAGTCTGAACAGATCTGACCAGCTCATGCAGGTCACTACCCAGATGGTCTCGTGTTTGTTCCTGGCCATAACTGCTGCTTCCGTCAACATCTCAATAGATCTAACATGCTTAAAGGACTGAAGGTTGTGTAGCTGACCAGAGTAGCTTTTCAGTGGCATTCATTATCGTCTGACTTGCTCCAAGAGTATGATTAGTTGCTAATGTGACAGAAAATGAAGTGGTCAGTTTGGGTTTTTGTGAAGTAATGCACTAGAATCTGAAGGCACAGGTCGGGGTGATATTAAGGATTATGTCAGAAATGGAGGCTATAATCAGGTTTATCCTGTGATATTCCTGAGATATTTTTATGGAAATATAAGTATATACTATGTACAATATATGGAGTTCATCAAACATGATGCAAGTAGTCCCTTTTTTTTGTCATAAAAAACCATTGTCTGTATGGGGGACTAATGTGCAGGGCCCCGTTTCACAAAGTGAACGTAGCTCTAAGATGATCGTAACTCCCATTCTTCAGCATAGGCTTACGACAGTCGAAGCCCTGTGATCGCTTTGTGGAACAGGGCCCAGGAAGGATTCTTTTTTGGTCATCCAGCATTTTGGTACTCGGTGACAGCCTTGAAAAATGGGGCGTTCTTTAACATCTTTTGAGTAGGATATGTGTGGGAGAAGGGAGCACTCTCTCTCAATACAATGTGTAACAGGAACACTGGTAAGGTGTGGACTGTTCGTTAGGTGGAGTATGGTATGTTATCCGACCTTCTCGGAGACATTGAATGTCCAGATATATTTGGTTTCCTTGACCAGATTAGCTGGTAGATGTTAACTGTGTGATACAAAATGCTCATGTAGAACACTTCATAGTGTTCCACCCTGGGTGTTCCTAGAACCGATTAGCCAAGTGGTGTCACCTCACTACTTGAAGGATGAGTTGACCGGTGCATGAGATGGTGAATCCATTTCAATTAAAGAGATTTGGTCCAGGATTTGTCCACTGCTCACCACAAAGCTTGGACATATAGAACCAAGATGCAAGTAAATACCACACGGAATGTGTAAGTTGACTGTATTACAAACAATTCAACAGCAGGCAGGAAGAGAGAAAACGTGTGTTGACTCGGCAAGAAGTTGTGGGAATTCTGTCAATAGCTTTCACACCTGAGACGGTACTTTGCCCCCTCCCTCTTCCTGGACTCTGTGTCCAGTGGTTTCTTGCATCGTTTGGACATACAAGGACAACAATCCACTACGGAAATACATTACATGAATGTATGGCTGTAGTGTCCAGTGATTTCTCACATCTTTTGTACGGAAACATAGTTAAGTTTTAGCCTGCTGAATTGTTTTCACACTTCTTACCCCTGCCTGCTGGAATAATTTTAGCATAAGGTGCTGTAAAGTGTGTGGGTGATTTCAAAGAGTCGATGCTTCATTAACCATGGGACGTATGAATCGATATTTGGCGCATTTATTCCTGGGAGAGAAATACACATTTTTATATTGTAATATCCTGACATTTTCAAACATACAGATGTTAAGACCAGAACAAACATAACATTTGTAAATAGAATGGAATTCTATTAGAACTGAAGTTGTATGTTTACCAGTTAATCATTCTATTCAAGGAAAACTGTTTTTTTAGGTTTCATTTGTTTGTGAAATCTCAAAATTATAAAAACAAAGTAAAACATTGCTCTCATTGAATAATGGAATTAAAGAGCTTTTGAATAAAATCACATTTCTTGGCACTTTTTAAGACGAAATGTGACACTATTTAAGGAAATCTTTGGAACTGTGCATGTTTTAAAACACATGAAGAGGTGTCAGAAATTCTGTGCAGCAGCTAGCATCTTTTTTCGCCCATTTTCATTTGGAGACAAATATTTGAACCCTTTAGCAAATATCACTTGTATTTGCTTTTTGGCGGTTTCCCTAAATTGGCTAAACTTTAGGTAACTTTCACTCAAACAACTGAAATGTCACACCACCACATAGACATTGCATAGCCTTGTGACAAGAAATGTTGTTCCGAGTCGGACGTCAACTTTCGATATTTTCAACGACATTCATTGCGCAGTTCTGTTTTTGGCCTTTTCTTGAAACATGTACTTTAGAGATATGCTCGTAAAAGCAAATTTTAAGGAAATTTGTTTTAAAACATTGCTTTCCTTCTATTTTGGTTGAAGATGTGACCTTCAACTGTGTAAATATGAAATGAACGTCCTCTTCTGTAATGTAACCATGGTTACATTATGTTGTTCTTGTGTAAGATGAGCTTTGTTACGGTTACGGCCAATTTGATGTTCACTCTTACAGGAAGAATAACTCCCGTAGCGTGTTGATGAGAATATGTTTCACAATCCGATTATGGAATACATACATGAGTCTTTTGACAATGATAACCTATTTGTAGGTAACCGCTTGTGATGTTAAAACCGCCTTTTCAGTTAAAATAGTAATGTCTCTGACTTCACACCCATTTCAAGTGTACGTTTGGGGCGGTCGGGTAGCCTAGTGGTTAAAGCGTTCGCTTGTCACGCCGAAGACCCGGGTTCGAGTCCCGACATGATTACAATGTGTGATGCCCATTTCTGGTGTCCCCCGCCGTGATATTGCTGGAATATTGCTAAAAGCGGCGTAAAACCATACTCACTCACTCACTCACTCAAGTGTACGTTTGGTGTACTTAGTAAGGATTGCATTGCAAGTTCAATTGCTTTGAATTTTTTTGTAGTCATGTACGTCATTGCTTACTGAAGTGTATGATTGTCTGTACTAGTGCTATAGTTCTGTAAGCAGCATAAAACTCAACACATTCACTCATTCATTCACTCACTCACTCACTCACTCACTCACTCTCTTATCAAGACCTGCAAGTGGAAGCTGTAGTATTTATGTATGAAAGTATTTCACATCTGATTATATCTGTAATTTATATCCAAATTTGATGTGGGCGGTCGGGTAGCCTAGTGGTTAAAGCGTTCGCTCTTCATGCCGAAGACCCGAGTTCGATTCCCGACGTGTGAAGCCCATTTCTGGTGTTCCTTGCCGTGATATTGCTGGAATATTGCTAAATGCGGCGTGAACCATACTTACTCACTCACTCACTCCAAATTTGATGTATCATTGACAAAAATGTGTCCAATTCAATATTTGATAGCGATTCTTAAACACATGCTTATGATTGGTAAGAATCGTACAATGTACTTCGCTTATAGTAGAGATTTCTTATGATTACGGAAATGTTTTTTGTCGGTTTTATTCGATGATATATCTGTATAACAGAAAATAAACTGTTAGCTTATTTTAGAACGGACTGATATTCCAGCATGTCACGTTGAAGGAATGATAATGATTTACATGACACGTGAAAGCATAATAGAGCAGAAACCAACAATATAGTTATAGCCATTCTACAGACCCATGCAAAGTTCAACATCTACCTATTAACCTGAATGAATGCATTGTGTCACAGCGGACATGGATATTAAACAAATGTTCCTTCAGTAGAAATTTACTTCTCATGTTTTATGTCAGAGTTGAAAATAATGTGTAATGGCCGCTTTGGCACTTGTTGCGCTATATTGTATTTTAACTACAGTTAGCATGGCTTAATTTGATATATAGTGTTTCGTGTAAACAGCACCGATTTGTCAGACCGACAAATGATTATAATAGATTATTGTGACCGTTGGGCCTATTTCTAGATGGGTATTTATTTACCAAGCATGCATGTCAATATGGGCTAACAAGGCACGAGCTCCTAAAGGTTATAGTTGAGCAAGCATGTGTGCTTCAGTGATTGGTGTGTATATCAATGTGACTATTGACACTGACATTTGACTGGGCCGATATCATGTAAACAGGGACAGCCACTCGGTTTATGCCATGCTTCATGCACTGACCACCCAGGTGTGGGGATGTTGCCTGTAGGCTGATAGCTACTGTGTACGGCACAGTATCAATATAATGAATGCACGCATGGGGATTACAATGGTTTTGTTAATTTTCAATTTATTTGGAAACACTGCAATCTCATCAAAATCAGATCTTAGTTCGCGCTACCGCTAAACAAAGATCTGAGGACATCCCATTAGGGGTCACGTC
The DNA here is from genome assembly GCF_022045235.1 of Haliotis cracherodii. Lineage (NCBI taxonomy): Eukaryota > Metazoa > Mollusca > Gastropoda > Lepetellida > Haliotidae > Haliotis > Haliotis cracherodii. The sequence goes on from NW_027266275.1 coordinate 16,338,967, forward strand.
AGAACGACCTTTCATCCGACCAATCAGAGCATCGCTTACCAGATTATGAAAGTGACAGTTGGAATGTGATTTCTAATCATTTAACCTCGTAAACTTTAACTCCGAACAATATTTAACAACTGAATCCATACAATCTAGGCCATCTATTAGCCATTCCAGAAAGTTCTTTTGTTCAGGTTTCAAATTTGTAATCGAGAATTTGTCAAAATATGTTTTGAAGCGTAGTCACCACTTTGAAATTAGTGCCGTAAAGCACGAGAAAGCTGCCTTCTGATTGGTCACTCCATTGGTCGGTCAAAGTTCGCGCAAGGTCGGTCTGACGCGACACGTAATGGGATGTCCTCAGATCTTTGTTTAGCGGTAGCGAGAACTAAGATGTGATTTTAATGAGATTGGAAATACTGCAAAGTGTTTCTTTCTATAATATTTTCTTTAATATTTTGTCATTCTTGTGTAAGAAACATGGTTATTTATTTATATACATACATATATGCATATATTGTCATATACAGTGAAACTCTACATTTTCTCATTGTATGTGTTAAGATGATGTAGCATTTTAGTCCCAACAGGGGCGGTGGGGTAGCCTTGTGGTTAAGCGTTCGCTTGTCACGCCAGTTAGATTCCCCACATGGGTACTATGTGTGAAGCCCATTTCTGGTGTCACCTGCTGTGATATTGGTGGAATATTGCTAAAAGCAGTGTAGAAACATACTCACAGTAGGCCCAACAGAATCCATTCTAAGGTTAGACAAGATAATTTCACTGCACATATAAATCCACTTGAGGTTGCATACAAACAGTTAAAGAGTTAAAAGCTATTGTTCCTAAAATACAATATGACTTTATTAATTATCATAATGATAATATATTTAGTGTACCAAATAATGACACTCAGGTTTCGAATTTCACATTTTGAACACCCTGTGGAGTGTGAGGTTTTTGATACAGGATTTTTATGATTTACTTACGTTATGTATAACTTGACATACATTTGATGGTGCCTTGGATTCTGATTATAAAGCAAAACATTACGAATACTACTCCAAAATGGTGTTTTAGATGAGCATCTAAAACGCTGCTTTCATAATGGAGTTGAAACATGTTCATTATTTGCTAAAAAAACAATAATAAATGGCTTTTTTAGATGGCTTTGTGGAAATGTTATTCATATTTTTGTATGGGGTGGAAAACACACACACCTTAAGGAAGAGAATTTATGGATGTCAACTTTTTTATTTCTATGAGGAACACAATGTTTGGGAGTTATATACTTACGCCTTCATCAGGTGAAGCTCCATAACATTACGTCCTTCATAATAAAAAAGTTGACATCCAGAAATTCACTTCCTTATGTGTATCACTTCAAGCATTAGAAATTAGCACTAGTCCTATAGTCCTTGCCAAACTACCCAACGGTAAAGGTATCATAAGGACTAGTAGAAATTTGCCCTTTTTAAGGGTTTTGCCATATGTTATCATTATAAGGACTAAGGACTAGTGGACGAAAACTGTTAGTTTCTAACCCTGACTTCTAAATGCCTTTCAAAGACTTACACAAATGAAAGTAACACTAAACAGGTACCCTTAAATTAGTATGATTGTTTCATCTTGATAAACAAAATGTGTATGTTTTTTATTGGATTTGGCTCAGAAACTATCCTAAAAATAGTCACAAGGTCTCAAGAATGTAAATAACAGAACTGCTGCAATGTGTTCAAAACATCTTAAAAATTTCAAATCAAGTAGCAGTAAAAACAAGCCCTAGGCTGAAGGTATGCGGGCAATGTTAAAGTGATTCTGTTACTGTAGGTGGTGCTGAAGCAACGCGACGCCACCGTACACACTGAAGTGCATGTAACAAGTTTAAAGCTTTTCCGTGTTCTACACGTTCGGTTTGATGTATTGTAGAAATCAAGGCTTTGATAACCCTATAGGATGAAGATTTAACAACTTCTACCTCATTTCATCTTGCACGTTTGCAGCACCGTAATTAGCGATCAATTGTCAGAGAATGGTGGGATGTATCGGTATTTTGAAGCATGGGAATATTGATTTACTGTTTTTATTTCATTAGGAACTTGCCTGAGTTTTATTTAACACAGAACACAATGTAGAACTTAATCAAAAATAGTTTTTAATTTTATGCTGAAAAAGCACTGGAGCAGGGTTATTTCATGCCTAGATGGGTCAATAGATAATATCATCATGGCGGAAATTGCTGCAAGTGCGATCTCTTAGAGACAGGAAGTAGGCACTGTGAGATTGCGGTGGTTGACCACAGGAATCCACCACCACAGTGCAGTGTGGAATGTTCTGTCAGTCCTGTGTGTGTCAGGACACCCACCTGTAACGACCTTGGATCGGCCCACACACTCACCAGGACATAGCAGAGTGGGCTAGTTCACTCACAATTAGGGAAGGGCAGAGACAAATGATGTTTGGTGGTTGTATTGTAAATGAATAAATAAAGAATTAGCATGACAAAATGGGAAAGGCAGAAACAAAATGATTTTTTTAATAATGTAAGAAAATGAATTATGTTTGATGATTGATTGAGTGAGTAAATGAGTGAGTATGGTTGCTTGTAGCAATACTCCAACATTTGTTTGTTGTTTAGCACTGTACTCAGCAATATTCCAGCTATATGACGGTGGTCTGTAAATAATCGAGTTTGGGCCAGAAAATCCAGTGATTGACTGAATGAGCATCGATCCACACAATTGGGTACAATGACGTGCATCAACCAAGTCAGTCAGCCTGACGTTCCAATCCTGTTAGTTGCCTCTTACGACAACTATAGTAGCCTTTTACGACAAGCATAGTCGCCTTTTACGGCATGCATTAGCATGGGTTGTTGAAGAGTGAGTTTTACATGTTGTTTGAAATCCAACCCAGGTCTTTGGCATGATGAGCCAACACTTCTACCACTGGACTACCTGGCCCCTTACTCAGAGATGAACAAATATACAAATAAAGAAGCGGAACAATGTTAATAGCTAGCAGATATGTCTATATGGTAGCCATCACTTGATCAATAAAATTAAATCCAAATTAATTTTTGAATAAAGTGAAAAGTTAATAGTTAAACAGATCTTTTAAATTCTAAACAACCAAGACAATTCCAGTAATGCCCAACAATGATGTAGGGAGTGACATTGTACAAGCAGGAAGTTCTAGATTCATGTACATGACATATGTTTTCACGTAGACTGAGTCGTTTATTTATCATGAGTGTAATGAATATATTATTTGTTTCAGGCGTCACGGAAAGTGTCAAAATGCGGATACTTGTTTGTGTCTCCCGGCTTCGACTTCAACAACCCCCTTGACAGAACTAGGGTAAGTCGCTTCACAAATCTTTACCCACATAAACAAATGTGTGTTACCTACAGGAATAATGGCTTTGTCTCACGGGTGTCAGGTCATGTTTATTACCTGTTTTTGTGGCTTGTATCCTCAATAAGGTATCCCAACTGGGATTGGCTGCTGTTGGTCATTTTATGTGAGGAATAGATTTAAAGAACACTGTCAAGATCGACAGTCCTTATTTTCGTTGTGAATAAAGTGGGAAAAAAACAATTGTTAGTTTAATATTCTCCGACAGTTGCTACTGATAAACTTAGATTGTTGGTATGTTATTGACTTTTAGGGTTTTTAGGTTTTGTAAAATATTTTAAGATTGGTTTGGGGAAAATGTTGATAATTCTAAAATAGTCTATCAAAGGGATGGAGAGTAACAGAAATGTGTGTGAATAACAACACAAATGAAAACGTAACTGAGATTACTGTAAGCATTTGTTGAACGTATGTTGAAGAAAACATTGGAAGAAATGCTGACAATGCGGAAATTCAGTTGGAAAATCTATCCCAAATTGTCAATATGATTCAGAGCATTTTGACATAGATACATCATGTTTTGTAAGATGAGATCACTAACACAACATTCAGGTTATGAGGGCAGAGTGCCTGGCCAATGCTGTCCATCCATGAGAGTAGTTTACAAACAATTGTGAACTTGTTAAAGTTCTGTCATGTCTGTTTTTGATTATGTCGAATCTATTGCACAGCACCAAAAAACATGATGCTATTTTGTACTCAGAGAAACAGGAACCATGTTTTCCTTATTAAAGTTCACTCCATATGTTCCACAAACCAATATTATTTTATACCACACGACCAGCTTAACAACTGTGTGCTGACGGATAAACTCCTCAAGTCGATGATAAACAGTTGGCAATGTTATCTGGCACGATTAACTGTCTGACATGCAGATGTGCCTTGTAGATCTACATGGTAGCAGTTCTTCACAAGGCTGCAGTCTATATGGCTCACTGACTGCTCTATGTAGTGGAGAGATAAACCTTATATTCCTTGGTGCTATGCTTCTTGGATGTTACTGAGTATCACTGTAGGGGTAAAGAGATAAATGGGAACATTATGGGATGTTCTCCTCACACCAACTGTTTAGATACACTTTGTCCCCTTCCGTTCTATGATAACCGTCCTATGATAAACGTAAGTCTGTGTTCCAAGTTACTATGCTCATAGACCTTTGAGTTATCTCTTTGCTACGATTAGCGTATGTCAGTGTTGAGAGTTACGGCATTGCCCTATGGTCACTTGGAACAGAGCTGTATTGGGGCTAGCCCTTTCAGACACTTCAGTGCATTGTTGATATGACGATCATAGCTCTCACATTACTTGTCCCATTGGTAATGCTACTGCTATCATTTTGTAATTCATATTCTTTAACCTGAAGTTAGTAAATAGAGTTGCGGAGAGTAGTTTGATGGCTGACCACTTTTCATGTTTTGGCAGTTTGACTCCTTTGAGTTTCTAGGGCTTCGGTCCTACCCCACACTGTAGTACACATTGTGTCTCCTTGGGCAAGACACATGCCTCTGTTGAACCAGCAATGAAGGGTACCTAACAGGATGAGATGGCAATGTGACTGTTAATCCTAGGCAGATTAGGTTTTGTACTCACCAGGGTGTTGAGAATGAAAATCAAGAGCACACTGGTCCTTTGACTGGGGTAATAGTGCAACGCTTTGTGCGTGCTTTGGGGTGCAAGTTTGGTGCGTATAAATATGAATATTATTATTTTTTTGTTCACAGAGTTAAAACATTGCAAAGGTTAAATGATCCAGTTCACAAAACATTCTTATATAAAGCTTCTAAAATTAGTAATTCTACAAAACTTCTACCCCTATTACATATCTGCCAAAAATCCTGTATTTTGGCTTCAATCACACTAACTAAAATTATTTTCGGGACATCAGCAATGGTGGCCCAGTCATCTAAGGAACCACAATTCACTCAATGGAATGAATGCAAACCCCTTCTTTTTTCAACGGGAAAGAGAGATAAAAACATTGAGATATTAAAAGTACCTATGGTACCTTAAATACGCTGAATATTTACCAGCAGACATCCTCTATGATATAAGATATACGTGCCCTCCACTTCTTCCAAAACATACTCTAGATACATGTTTGCATATATTTATCTGTGACTTCAAGGTCCATTCTTTTACTAGACGACTGCCTTCGTGGTCTGGTGGTAGAGCGTCCGCCCGGAGAGTGGAAGGTCCGGGGTTCGATCCCCAGACGTGTCATACCAAAAGATGGTACTTGTTGTTACCCTGTCTGGCGCTCGGCATTAAGGGGCTAAAACAAGGACTGGTCGGCTTGGCGTCAGTATACTGTGTCTGAGTGGAGTATTCATGTTCAATTGCGACATGGTATCTCAGTTGGCTAGCAGTATAAATCGGCATCAGTCCAGACTAGTACGTGCAGGCACGTTGCTATGTAAGTGCAATATTCTTGGATGCAACGTTAAACCCTATTTCACCTCACTTTTACAAGAGCTAAAATCCAGCTTAAAACATCACTGTAGTTTGTATGTTGAAATACATACTTCTTCATCTTTTGACACAAGATCTAACACAAGACTATAGATTGTCTTTGGTATAAATTTTCCATTTCTCGTTTAACTTGTTTAGATGCTGTATGTTTTCTGATCAGAATGAAGTGCTGCCATCTTTCTGAAATGTTTACATGCAGCATGTCACATCGGCTTTAGTAATCTTGCTTATGTTTTCAGAGTAGAAGTGTTGAAAGGGAGATACTGCTGTATCGTGAGTCTCCATGATGTAAATGGACACTGTCAGAATGTTATGTTTATCATAAACAAGTGTTTCACAGACATCATCTACCTGTTGAATTGTTTGATAGACATTACTTAGAAGTTGACGGATGACAAAGTAGACACAATTTATGTATAACAGCTTCTTGACTTACTATAAAGGACTTTACAGTGATTAAAGAAGTTGTTATCATAAATTGTGTCTACTTTGACTATCTGTTGACAAGTACAATTGGCAGGCTTACTTTCTACAATATTTCAAATAAAATGACAAAATTACAGTAGATTAAGTCTGTGAAAACACCATCTCCTCGACCTGCTGAAATAACTCTAACATAGATGTACAATGTAAGCATGATTTGATATACTTTTGTCAACTGAAGAAAACAACATGTGGAAAAATTAAATGTTTTGGGATTTTTTGTGCGTGTGTATGAGACTGATGGATAGAGAAATTATTGTGGAAAACAATCAACTGTATTTGCAGCTTCTAATTTGAAGGTGTGTGTACATGCTCTAGGACCTCAATTTTTATATGCAGAGTTGCATCCCTTAGCCATGCCAGAATCTGCTTATGTCAGCTATCCCAATTGATTATGATCCTTTGCCTATCAGCAGTAAATGAACCATAATTGCATTCTATATGGTTTGTAAAAATCTTGAAACTTATTAGACCTGCTTGCCTCACTAGGGTTTCACTTGACCCAAGAATCCTGCTTTTTTACACTTTTTTAAAGATATGTATAGTTGTATATTCAGTTCCATGTCATCAACACAACATCACAAAGAAAGGATAGTAATTGATTGTAAAGCTTGTGTGATATATTACAGTCCCAATGGTCATTAAATAATAATTTCCTTTGAAATAGAAACATTTTAAGGCATCAAAATATCACATCAAAACAATTTCTAAACTTTGGTCTGTCGGTCAGTAGATGAAACGTGGTGTAGTGCTTGAACTGATATTCACATCATATACTTCACTGCTGTTTATGTAATAGCAAAAACACATTGCATTTTAGCTTTTTTAGCTTTAAAAAAAGAAGTCATTACTCTTTTTTCTCAAAACAAAAAAATAGTGAGTCATGAAATACCTTAGCAAGGACAGTAACATAGCTGAAGTCAGGTTTCTTTTTAACTCTTTAGATATAGAGATATAGATATATTTATCAACAGACAATTAGCTTTACATGGCATAATCAATATTTGCTGTTGATTCATAGACACATGCTTATGATTTAGTCGGAATTTTACCATGGGTTATAGAAATGCATTTTGAAAAATATTTGTTTGGCACTTGTCTGAATATTTAAGAACCCATACCATTGCCTCATAACCTGATAACAATAGTCGGGCATGAGAGGGTGACTTTTATTGTGAAAGCAAATTTAACAGAATTGTCAGGTATGTGTATCAGTTTTATAAATTTTTTGTCTTTCTTGAAAAAGCTGTCTGCAAATAAAAGTGACAAAAACAATTAAAATTTCCCCAATCATGAGAAGTCTACTCAAGCAGAGTCCAGCATATGCTTCCGTATATCGTAAGCATGTGGTCACGAATCACTGCCCCATCCGTAGCACCCATCACACATGCAAATTAATTTCCCCCTGAGACTTCATGTAATAACCTCCTGCAGTAAGCAGTTATGCCCATCATGTTGGAAATGCTGCTTTGAGATAAATATGGTGAATCCATCTCAAGTTATACCTTCACAGATGTGGCTTCACACCTCTCTCTCTCCTCAACCCCCCCCCCCCCCCCCCCCAACACACACACACACACACACACCCCACCCCCACACCCCACCCACCCCACCCCCACACCCCACACCCCACCCACCCCACCCCCACACCCCACATCCCACACCCCACCCCCACACCCCACACACCCCACCACCACCACCACCTCTGTTTTAATTATATTTATGGGTGTATCATACTCATCAGGTTCAGGATATTGGCTCAGACAAATATTTTCTGAAGCCATTTCTTGTTTTGCCAATAGATACTAACAGTGGTCATGTCCTGCTAACTATCTGTCTTGTCTCTGACTATCTGCAAATGAAACGTATAGAAAGTTGGCCACCCCTTGTGAATATGACGTGTCTGACATATGACAAGGGTAATGATAACGCTTGGCATTAGCTTCCTGACATTAATTATTCAAACAGCATCTCTTCTGGAAAAATAAACTAGTTTCACCTTTGAAATTTGTGTTTCATAATGTTGACATGAATATTTCATAAATGTAGCATTATTTCTGGAAAAGGAAGACATACCAATTGTTTTATTTTGCCTTCTCAATGCATGTAAGATGACAATGATGATATTGTGAGGTTGAGTGAAGTGATCGTTTATGTATCTTTCACACATCTTCTAGTTTAATTGTTTTTTGGTAAAAGAGTGCTGTTATTATATATGCTCAACAACCCAATCAGAAATGAAATCGGGCAAAGATAATATTGCTTGTTGTAGCAGCCGGTTCAGACTTGGTTGATGACTCGGCCTCATGATATAGATCATGGGATTGTCTGGTTCAGACTTGGATGATGGCTTGGCCTCATGATATAGATCATGGGATTGTCTGGTTCAGACATGGATGATGGCTTGGCCTCATGATATAGATCATGGGATTGTCTGGTTCTGACTTGGTTGATGGCTTAGCCTCACGATAAAGATCATGGGATCGTCTGGGTCTGACTTGGATGATGGCTTAGCCTCATGATATAGATCATGGGATTGTCTGGTTCTGACTTGGTTGATGGCTTAGCCTCACGATAAAGATCATGGGATCGTCTGGGTCTGACTTGGATGATGGCTTAGCCTCATGATATAGATCATGGGATTGTCTGGTTCAGACTTGGATGATGGCTTGGCCTCATGATATAGATCATGGGATTGTCTGGTTCAGACATGGATGATGGCTTGGCCTCATGATATAGATCATGGGATTGTCTAGTTCAGACATGGATGATGGTTTGGCCTCATGATATAGATCATGGGATTGTCTAGTTCAGACATGGATGATGGCTTGGCCTCATGATATAGATCATGGGATTGTCTAGTTCAGACTTGGATGATGGCTTTGCCTCATGATATAGATCATGGGATTGTCTAGTTCAGACATGGATGATGGCTTGGCCTCATGATATAGATCATGGGATTGTCTGGTTCAGACTTGGTTGATGACTCGGCCTCATGATATAGATCATGGGATTGTCTGGTTCAGACTTGGTTGATGGCTTTGCCTCATGATATAGATCATGGGATTGTCTAGTTCAGACATGGATGATGGCTTGGCCTCATGATATAGATCATGGGATTGTCTAGTTCAGACATGGATGATGGCTTGGCCTCATGATATAGATCATGGGATTGTCTGGTTCAGACTTGGTTGATGGCTTTGCCTCACGATAAAGATCATGGGATTGTCTGGTTCAGATTTGGATGATGGCTTGGCCTCATGATATAGATCATGGGATTGTCTGGTCCAGACTTGATCATTTACAGTCAGCTGTCATATAGCTGGAATATTAAAACTTACTCGCATTCAAACTCAAGTGGAACTAACAACACAATGAGTCAAGTACATCATCAATTGTTTCCTGTTTTAGTGGATGTTTATATGAAGGACATCCGTTATCTACTTGAAATTCTCATCTGTCAGAAAGTGATTATTGGTGACCATACATCTGTACTTCGCAGGAAGTAGCTAGCAATTCTTCCTGTTTGATGGCATCTTGCCGCTCTGAAACATGGTTGTAAAAAATGTTGCACTGATTTGAACAGATGATGTTTGCCATGCTCAGGTGCATTTCTACATCAAATGTAATTGGCAGCAGGTTTTTCAGGATAAATAGATTTAAGATTAGAACCGAATGGGATGTTCTGGATAGACTTTTCAGTGTTACATATCTTATGAAACATGTTTGGATAGACGATTTGAACACAGTAGATCAATCATTCATGAATTCATCTGTTGTTAATGGTGCTTTTAGCATGGGATAAAAAAGTATATAAAGGATAATTGTTTTTCTATCTGAAATGAAATAAGTATGGTGTAGCATTGATCGCATGCTTTCCCTCACAGGTTTTTCTAGCCCAGCATTGTCCAAACTTGATTATTTATAGCACAACATCATTTAACCACAATATTGTTGTTGTGGTGTAGTGGATCGAGCGTCGGCCTGAAGATTGGTAGGTTCCTCAGGCCATGTCATAACAAGAAATTACAAGACGGCACTTGTTACCCAACATTGGTGGGATAAAACAAGGACTGGATTCAGTTTGGAATCAGTGATAATGTTAATGTGGCAAGTGGGGTATCCATGTGAAACTGAGGCATAATATCTCAGCTGGCTTATTGAACACTGTTAATCTGGCATAAGCTCCGATCAGTACAAGCAGACAACACACATTTTATCATGCCCATTGAAAGTGAAAAAATTGTTGTTTGTTTGTTGTTTAACGCAGCACTCATCAATATTCCAGCTACATGATGGTGATCTGTATATAATTAAATATGGACCAGACAATCCAGTGATTGACACCCCAAGTATTAATTGACACAACTGGGACTTGATGACATGCATGAACCAAGTCCGGGAACCTGACCCCCAATTTCTGTTAGTTGCCTCTTTTAACAAGCATGGGTTGCTAAGACTGATTCTAACCTGAACTTGAAAGCAATGTTAAACCCCATTTCATCTCACTGCCTTTTCCGAGTAAGCTGATTCTTATTTATTTCCACAAATATTTTGTCATTTTGAACTTTGACTCAAACCATGCTCTCATGAAATTGTGAAATTACTTTCTGAACATTTCTCCCTCCTGTAAGTCACATTTACATCTCTTTTCTCATACCACCAGTCTGTCATGGACACTTCTGTTGAGATGACCATCAACAATATGTTAGAATATTTATATAAGCAATAAAAATTCCAATCAAGCATTCATCTTACTAGGAACATACTGATCATTCCATTACTATGAGGTTGCTATGCTAACTGACATGATTTCATGCTTGTGTAGGTGGATGGTTTAGAAATACTTGAGTTAATAGCCTGAAGTGTGCATCATTTATCTTGAATTATGGCAAAGTTTCAACGATAGAATAGATGCCATGAGGCAGTGCCTGACCTATTGTCCTCACCTTTTTGCTCAGCTCAGATGGTAGAGATAGTCAGCCCTGGGTTCCCCTGACCCTATTACAGTTTGCCCCGATTATGTTTCTAGGTTTGTCAGCACCATACCCGTGCTCGTGGGTTTCACCGAGGTGTTAAACGTCTGAGACCTGCATCACTTCGGGCTTTCCTCCCACATTAAGCTGACACACCGCGATATAACTGGAATACTGTTAAAAGTGGCGTTAAACCCAACTCACTCACTCACTCTGACCTTACTACTTTGTAGCTAGTCTGTCACATAGACCCTGGAGAATACGTTAAAAAAAGGGTCCATGTCAAGTCCAGTATGATTTGGCAAGTCTAGATTGCCTCAGCTCTGAAATTAAGGATGGTTCTGGGGTTTTTTTTTCGGTTATTTTTATTTTGTTTTATTTTGTCGATATATATGTTAAATAAGATAAAACATTGTAGGGACTGAATGTCAGTCTACTTTGTAGCATGCACTGGGGCTAACACTCTCATGATTTCTTCCTGGCTGTTAGTGCTGCCTGAGAAACTTAAGTAAACATTATTAGTATTAATTTTTCATGAAAATGTTACTCTGATTATTTTTGTTTTTTTTTATTCAAGAAAACAAGAATTCTTACATCACAGTGAAGTTGTTTTGATTGGTTTGGTTTGTTTGTTGTTTGATGCTGCTCTTGGCAATATTCCAGCTATATGATGGTGGTCTGTAAATAATCGTGTCTGGACCAGACAATCCAGTGGTTGACATCATGAGCATCAATCCACGCAAATGGGATTGATGACATGCATCAACCAAGTCAGCGAGACTGACCACCCAGTCCCGTTAGTCGACTCTTACGACAAGCTGTTTTGAGGTGTTACGGTAATATGAATATAGGTGAGAGCCAATAAGTTACATGTAAACAGGAACAGGGTAAATTGTACTGATACAAATTTTATGTAGTTAGTTAATTAGTATGTTTTGATACTGTGAGGTGAATTTGAATTTGCTTTAGACTTGCCTTTGCATGTATTTGGGATGGTGGGGCAGGATATGCTCACCTTTTCGCGAAAACACCTGATATCATCACTATTTGAAAGTGATGTGGTCGGAATCGTACAATGGACTCAACTTCTAGTTGCGGTTTCTTTTGTTTATTGAAAAGTTTTTTCTCTCTCTTATTTAACTTCCGAACATAAACAGGTTCAAGATACAAGTTCACGTCTAACTATCAAGTGCCAAATAATACAACTGAGGTTAACATTTTTTCATAACAATTAACATACCATTAAGGATATTAATAGGCTTATTGTCACGACCCCACAGGATGTTATTAAGTTATTTCCCCAGTCAGTAACACCATATATTACAGCTGACAGGCAGTAAATGTACAACAGTGCATATTTCAACAGCTGATGTATATAACCAGAGACACACATTCTCTTGGCAAGTTCCCATTTGTTTTCCTACCTGCTTTCCATTTATAATTCATTACATAATAGTCTAAGTAGGGAGGGACACACGGTCTTGGTACTTGCCAACATAACCAACATTCCAGTGTAACATATACCCAATAATTTCTCTCAAAAGTTATCAGTTTAGACATTCGTTTCTTTGTCTTGATACTTTGTTCTTAGCCTTTGTGATGAGATGGCCAAATGCCTCATAAAAACTTCAGTACTGTCTTATGTTGGGTGCCTTGGCATCGGCATGCTCAGGTAGATTCTTTTAGCATAGGCAACAAGCAGGGTTTGAGGTAAAAGATCTCTGTGAGATGGTTAATGGCATCATCTATATCCATTATAGCCAAATGAAAATAATCTGTCAGGAAACAGCTGTGTGGATGCCAATAAATTACATCACAGTGATAATTGACTGTAGTGCTGACAAGGGATAGATGTTTAGTGTCATGGAAGAGCTGTTGATTTACTTTCCTGTTCACATCGCTTGTGAATTGTTCGACTTTCATTTTAAAGAACAATAGTGAGTGAGTGAGTGAGTTGGGTTAACGCCGCTTTTAACAGTATTCCAGTCATATCACGGCGTGTCAGCTTAATGTGGGAGGAAAGCCCCAAGTGATGCAGGTCTCAGAAAATTACCATCTCGGTGAAACCCACGAGCACGGGTATGGTGCTGACAAACCTAGAAACATAATCGGGGCGAACCCGGGATTCGAACCCACAATCATAGGTTTCTGGCATGCCTAAGGGACGCAACTCTGCACAGCGAATCGCGGCGCCTTAGACGACTGGGCCACCCGTGCCCCCAAAGAACAATAGATCCAGACACGTCTGACTAGTTGTAAGGGACATAGTTTTGGAGTAGCTTATGTTGTGAATTGTGTTCTACTTTTAAGTATTGAACAAAACATGATGACGGAGATAGTGAAGATAGATCTAGGTAATTATATTGATGAGGTCATTTTTCAACAAAGAGTTACTTTCTTCCGGAGCAATCACTGGAAGGATCCACATGATCAGGAGACAATCCAATTACCTCAGCTTACTAACATTGATTTTAGTTTCGTCTACAAGAATCAAGAATTTTTTATTGTACAGAACACCCTTGTAGGGCAGGGTACAGACTATCTACATATGGGAATAAATATAATTATAGACATGAGAGGTAGATATACATAATGTACATTACATATTTTTTTTATTCACTATATATCAACATTTATATATATCATGAGGTGGCTGGCAGCTACACTTGGTGTAGATACTCTAATGTCTTATCCTGACATTGTCTATGAGATAATTTGTGTAACATATTTTGCTTTTTGTTTTTTGGGGGGTTGAAGATATTAGCAAATATTTTGTTATCATTTCGGCAGTTTAACAAATCCAGTGTTTGAAGAAGTAACTGTCTTTTGTAACTATAATTCGGACAGTACAAAAGGAAGTGTTTTTCATCTTCTATCTTGTTTAACTTACATTATTTCCAACACATGTTATTCTTGCTAAGGTAAAATAGCCCTGAACAGAGTGCTACACATGCTTCAGTGAAACGTAAACCATAATTTATTGATTCTGTATATGTTTGCAAACTTTAAAAAATGGTCTCTCCACGTTTCCACTCAAAACCAAAAGTAGGAAAAGGCAAACCTCCTTATTTGTGATTAATGAGTCTCATCATCATTGCAGGCCATTCTGATTAAGTTTGGAATACGCCATGCATGTTATGGAGATACCCTGTCATCAATTATATGTGTTATCACACTTTTACAAGACCATCACAGCTGCTATCAGCAGTAGATAAACTTTCCATTTCTTCTAGTGATAACAGTGTAGGAGCCTGTGAAGGCTTACATCATCTGTACATGGAGTCCCTGTCTGTCAGTGTAACGTGCTGCTGATGATAACCCCTTGGTCCGGAGTGACATGGGAGATTAAGCCCTACATAGTGCATTAGGAGAAATCTTGGTCATGGTTTTGACAGGTTCCTCGGAAGTGGGCATCACTTTGCATTAAGATAAATGCCAGCTGGGCAAGCTTAGCCCTCATATGGACATGCTCTTATTCAAAGTTAGTGCTTATTGAAAAACCCGGAAACATCTTTGTTTAGATTAAATTAAACAAAAACATCTGGCTGGGCTAATGGTGGAATGTTTATAATGTCAATACTTTGAAATAAGCTCAGATTAGGGAAATTGATGGATTTGTGGGATTGATTGATAATTGCTTCAGTTCGGCACCAATAAACAGGTATGCACAGGGCTATTAAATAAAGATGGATGCTCTTGCTTTATGGACAAGCCACATGAGAAAGTGGCCAAGAGGGATGACATTCTCTAAATTATTGTTTTGCCACTTACTCTTGGGCTATCGCTCCGTCACCTTCTGAACCAAAATAAATTGTAACAAGCCTAAACTGATTTTAGTTTTAGCCTGCAGGATCGGCTTTGAAATGCCAATGAAAGATTTGGTCTTTTCGTAATTGCTTTAGATAGTTTGAATTTAGAGGTGTAAAATGTCCCATGACTGAGTGAATTTGATGCCACTCTTGAACCAGTGAAGCCAAGCAGTCCTGTATCAGTGTGTGGGCCAACTTTGCATGTGACAAAGACACTGCTAACCTCAGTTAGTTAATTCAACAATTGTTAGGCCATGACTTTGTTGTCATGTGTGCAGATATGTGTACAGTTTTGCAAACATTCAATTTTTCCCCTTTTCTATCTTTTCTAGAGATGGCAGCGGCGGTTCTTTGTTTTGTACGATGATGCCGAGCTCACATGGTCTGTGGATGATAATGTAAGTAGAATTGCCAACTTTTCTTATTTTTCTACACTAGGAATGTTTATTTTCATATTTTATACAATATCTCTCAAATGAAAGTCTTTTTAGGCATTTAGAGGTTAGATTAAGCATGGCAAGGAACATTATTATGGATAACTTCTTGGTCACACATTCACATCAGGCACACCTGGTGAAAGGGCAAGAAGTAGCCCTGGGCCCCGTTCCACAAAGCGATCCTAGTGCTACGATTGTCGTAAGTCAGTGTTAAAGAATGGGAGTTACGATCGACTTAGCGCTAAGATCACTTTGTGGAACGGGGCCCTGAAACATTGTGTATGCATAATATAGAAGTTGTCATCCATAAGACTCCTTGTCATCGTGATGAAAGTCCTAAATTTATGTGCATTACTGTGTCTTAATTTGGATAATCAGTCAAGCAAATTGCAATGGCAATAATATGAACTAAAGGTGAAGTTGCCAAATTTGGATATGCACTACTCGAACTATATCCAGTAAACTACACTTATAATGAACAGGCTTATAACAAACTGACGGATATAACAAACTTATTTTTTGGTCCCGGCCATTGCTCTATATATGTGGTATTTATGTTTATAATGAACTACAGTTATTTCCAACTTAAATCAGTGGTCCCTTTGAGTTAGTTATAACCGTAGTTTACTGTATGTACAAGGTTTAATCATGAGATATAAGGATAGTGTTTCTAGCTTGTAGTTACTTCTTGTATTGTTTGTCTGAACATGATGGGATTACGATGTGGTGTTGTGTTGCAGCCTGACACGGTACCGCAGGGCACCATCGACATGAACAAATGTTCCGATGTCCAGGAAGCAGAGAAGGTGACCGGCCACATCAACTCTGTGTCTGTCATGACCCCTGAGAAGACCATCTATGTCAAGGGAGAGTCTAAGGAAGAGTCACAATGGTAGGTTAAGTAGTTTGTAGCTCTGGTCTACCTGGTGGTGGACAGATTCTGGTATGAATGCTCTCCTTCTTGGCCTTCTCTGTCACGATGGAAGGTTATGTAGTCTGTGGCACTGGTCTTCTTGATGGTGGACAGATTCTGGTATGAATGCTCTCATTCTCGGCCTTCTCTGTCACAGTGGAAGGTTATGTAGTCTGTGGCACTGGTCTTCTTGATGGTGGACAGATTCTGGTATGAATGCTCTCATTCCCGGCCTTCTCTGTCACAGTGGAAGGTTATGTAGTCTGTGGCACTGGTCTTCTTGATGGTGGACAGATTCTGGTATGAATGCTCTCCTTCTCGGCCTTCTCTGTCACAATGGTAGGTTATGTAGTCTGTGGCACTGGTCTAAATGATGGTGGACATATTCTACCATGAATGCTCTCCTTCTCGGCCTTCTCTGTCACAGTGGTTACTAAGGTTGTGTAAT
This sequence comes from Haliotis cracherodii, assembly GCF_022045235.1. Lineage (NCBI taxonomy): Eukaryota > Metazoa > Mollusca > Gastropoda > Lepetellida > Haliotidae > Haliotis > Haliotis cracherodii. Next base: position 16,355,901 of record NW_027266275.1, read on the forward strand.
CCGTGGCACCGGTCTGCGTTCATGTCCTAACCCTTTTTTGTCACAGTGGCAGGTAGGCACAGGTCTGTTCAGTTGTTTACAGATTCTGGTGTGAATCCTGTGACCTCTTATCCCTACCTTGTCACAGTGTTAGGGTGTGTACTCTGTGAATCTCCTTACCTCTCATCCTCACCATTACAAACAGTGGATTCAGGGTCACAGTAGTTCCGGGTGTGATCAGACCTTGGCCAGACAAACCAGTAGTTGACAGCATAAGCATAACACACTCATCCAGATATTCCTGTAAGAAACCTATTAAGATAAGCATGAGGTACTGGTGACCTTTTCTCACCCAAGTATAAAGATATGTATTTAGAACAGTCAAAACACTTCCATTGTTAGACTAACATCTAGTCTCTGAAATGAACATATCGTACAGAAAGAAACAGTTGTTCAGTTATCTTAATAAAAATATAATAAAAGGGAGCCCAGTGACTCTCTTGATTTTCAGATACTGCAGTAATCTAGACTTGCCAAACATTATAGACTTGCATGGGCTGTATTTGATGTATATTTGTATCAGGGTCTGTAAGACAGACTAATCCATTGTATCCAAGCGGGTTAAATCCAGACATGTCTCATTCTCAGCCAGTGAGAAAAGATTTCTTGTGGCAAGGATGTCCTATGTGCTAAGTATGCAGGTCAAGTCATTTATGATAACTGGTATGGCTGTCAGACACCCACAGGGATGTAGTAGGTCTGTTGGTGTCTAGCCTGCTGGTTTATGACATGGAGAATGTACAGACGAAGTTATGTCCTCACATCAAGTTGATGGATTTCACACACCTCGGCACTTATGATGACCTTCTGCAGAGACTGGGCTCCAGTCTGTAAAACACAAACACTATCCAGTGCAACGTTGGGTGTATCTGATGTCAGGGAACCAGTTTATCTCTTCATTAGAACTTTTTTTTCCAAACTGGTGTAAGATAGCACTCAGTCTTAGATTTTGATAATAGCATCATTATCTTTTCTTCCTTCGGAATTTTTTATTCTTTTTACTGTGGAGTCTCATCAAAACGATCAGTTATGTGAGATTGATTTTGTGAAAAAATCTATAAGAGCTTTCGGTGTAATGTTTTCCTACAATAACTATTGCTTTGTATTTTGTGTAAAAATGAGTGTTGAGAACAGATGGTCATTTGTCTGAAAGAAAATGCATTTTGTTTGGATTTCATTTGCACAGTGTATATTTTGCTTGATTGCAAATATAAAATAGAAAAAAATGAGTTTCAAAACCTGTATTATAAAAAATCAAATAAAATTTTGCCAAGGGAAAACTTGAAAATGTTTTAATGGAAGAGTATTTATTTCTTTTGAAGTGGTGAGGGTTAAACATGGAACAAATCAGGACAATAAAACTGTGTCTCAGTAGTGTTGGGCGTAGTGAAAAATGAAAAGGTTGTGTTTGTGAAGCGCAAATGGGGATGCAATCATCTGCTTTACTGGAGCTGCTCAACAGTACTGTGAAAAAGGGTATCACCGTATGGCACCAGTCAAGATTTCTATCAGTTGTTTTTTCAGCTCGCATTTTTGGTGGTAGATTATCTTTTGCTTTACTGAAAGAAGACGAGGAAAATGTCTGCTTGTAGGCATCTAGATGCAGATGATTGTGTATGATGATTCAGAGGTGTGAGTTCAGTAGCAGCATGCCATGAAGACATGTTCCTCAGGCTTTATCATTTAGTTAGTTTACAAAACCTACCAACAACAACCCCAGAAATTAGAAAAAGAAAAAAAATTACTTTTGACATTTTCTTTGCTGACTCTGTTTTTTGAGTTAGTTAAAATGAAAAAACACACACACACAAGAAATGGTTAATGATACGTAAAAGATTCTTTATTCGAACCCCAATAAAATATCTTTCGATATCATTTCGCAATGGTGTGACCTACAAGTTTTTCAGGCAATAGTCGCAGTACTGATCTGGAAGTTGAAATTATTTATTTTTATATTTTTTCGACCACCTACATTGAATTTTAGGCCTACTAATACAAACTGAAAACTGGTATAATTGAAAATTGGGCCATCAAGGTTATTGGGCCATTGGTTTTGTAATAGTCCTACAGGGTAAGCTTGTAATAGTCCTGCAGGGTAAGCGTGTCTATTCCTGGGAACATCTAGTCTATCATACAGTCCCTGAAACAAAAAATCCCCCAAATCCTCTAGCAAGTCTACAATACTGTGGCAAGTCTGATTTCTCTGGGCTTCTTTTATTATATATTTAAAGACAATTTAAAAATATAAGTTTTTGAATATGTTGATTTTATAAATATTAGTCTGGGGAACATCAAATGTGAAGTTACCTGTGGTTTGAATATGTGTGGAATGCATATATAAAACCTTGAAGCCAATTTGGATTCTTCCAGGACCAAAATGTTGATGTGTCAAGACAATGTGGTTTAGAGTCAATGAGGCCTTCACTCTATGTTGCAGTTATCTTCCACTGATTTATTGATTCACTTAAGTGTAATGTAGATAGAAGAATGATTTTCTTTGATACATTCTCCAGTTATTTGTCTCAATGCCATTAGATAATACATTTTTCAAGTGAAGCTTGTATTTTGTGTTCTATACTGGTATTTATTTTCATAGTTTTCACAATAAAGTTAATGTATACATTTTTCAAGTGAAGCTTGTATTTTGTGTTCTATACTGGTATTTATTTTCATAGTTTTCACAATAAAGTTAATGCTATGCATGCTCAACCAGGTTGGTAGTTTATCATTTAAACTGACACTGATACTGAGATAAGAGTTATGTGGGATTGGATTGAATGAACATTTAAATCAGAACTCAGAGAGACGAACATGAAACTATTGGGTTCAATTGTTTGTCTCTGATTAGTTTTGATAAAATACATGAACTAAGAATTTCTATTTTGTTTTCTAAAGTTAATTCTCGGTATATGGTGTGTTGTAATGAATGATATAATGGCTTCCTGTTGTCACTGACGTTCTGTTCTCTGGTGAACATGTTGCGATCGTAAGTTTTATTCTGATCTTGTGTGTAATTGATTGTGTGTAATGTTGGAGCTATATGTACAGAGTTGAAGCAGACACTCTTGGTGGTGTCTGTCATGCATGGTGGACGTATTTAATGGAGCTGCTGGGGTTCATGGACAGGTTGCTTTAGAAATTGTTTTGTTGAGAGAGCATGGGAAAGTTGTGCCAGTTTGATAAGCTGTGTTTGTCAAAATGTTCATGACTGTCCTTTTTTAAATAGAATTATTGTCCCATTAATCGTCGCCCTTTTGAGAAATGGGTCTCCGGCAAATGTCATGGCAACTCATGGATCAGACGGTTAGGTGGGTGGGTGAGTTTGGTTTTACACCGCTTTTAGCAATATTCCAGCAATATCACGGCGGGGGACACCAGAAACTGGCTTCACACATTGTACCCATGTTGGGAATCGGACCCGGGTCTTCGGCATGACGAGCGAACGCTTTAACCACTAGGCTACCCGACCGCCCGTCACACGGTTAGGGTTAGCGATGGAGTGAATCATTGCTCATAACATCAATCACTGGATTGTCATATGACTGGAATGTGGCTGACATGGTGTTGTTATGGGGGTAGGGGTGGGTAGGGTTATGGGGCTAGGGGTTGGTATGGTGTTATGGGGGTAGGGGTTGGTATGGTGTTATGGGGCTAGGGGTGGGTAGGGTTATGGGGGTAGGGGTTGGTATGGTGTTGTGGGGGTAGGGGTGGGTAGGGTTATAGTGTTATAGGGGTAGGGGTAGGTATGGTGCTAGGGGTGGGTTATTGTGTTGTAGGGGTAGGGGTGGGTATGGTGTTATAGGGTAGGGTTTGGTAAAGGTTACGAGGTATGGATGGGTATGGGGGTAGGGATGATTTATGGGGGAAGGGATGGGTATGGGTATGGTGTTATAGGGGTATAGGTGTAGGGGTATAGGTGTAGGGGTGGGTATGGGTATGGTGTTAAAGGGGTATAGGTATAGGTGTAGGGGTGGGTATGGTGTTATAGGGGTATAGGTGTAGGGGCATAGGTGTAGGGGTGGGTATGGGTATGGTGTTATAGGGGTAGGGTGGGTAAGGGTTACAATGGTGTTACCTATAACACCATTGTAACCCTTACCCACCCTACCCCTATAACACCATACCCATACCCAGGAAGGGGTGGTTTTTTGTTATGTTTGTTAATAATAAAATATTAATCTCAATTTGGTTATCCTCCAGTTTAGAACAGTCTTTCAGTAAAGTCATATCAATATCTATGAAACACATGCACGATAAAATCAAATTCAAATTTCCCAAAAGGTCAGATAACAAGGAAACATATTGTAAGGTCGAGTGATGCATGAAAAAGTCTGTTCCACACATGCACCTTATCGATAAAATCAATTCAAATTCAAAAAAGGTCACATGACAAGAAAACACTTTGTAAGGTCAAGTGATGCATGACTTAGATATTCTTTTATCAATTTGCTTGATGTTGTGGAAACCCTCCTATCAAGATGACAGCACTTCAAAGCCTGGCTGTGATCACATCACACATGCCCTGTGGTCAGATTGAATGGAATCTCCCACAATTCCCCTGACTGTTTTAGCAGGGCCCACACAGCATCGGACAAGCTTTTATCAATTTCTGTGATAACCTAGTTGAACGTATTATATGTTTGTTTGATTTTCTGTATCGACATTTTCACACCCCACTAAAAAGTATTTGGGACAGATTGACAGTTGAATTTTTTTCAGCTTTTAAAATTCAAACTTTATCTTGGTTCAAACTGCAGTCTCTTTTGATAGAGGGTCATAAGGTTATAGCTGTTGCAATGTTGTAATAATAAAATAAATAAAAGTTTTCTCTTCCAAAAGTGTGGACATTAAAACATTAAATATCATTGAGTCACGTCATAAATATTTAGAATATGTAAGCAGTGATACATTTTACTGAATAATACAACTTTATGAAATGAGGTTGGAGCATGACCCGTGCATTGTTGTACAGTATGGGCCCAACAGTACATATGCCATTCATGATAAATAACACTATTGTCCTCTTGTCCTTTTTGAACTAGGAAAGATTGTTTGTGCCCCCAGACACAGTGACACAAACAGAACACAGTGACAAACAGAAGACAGCACAAGACAATGCCACATCCTCACTGAGGCATGGCAAGCTCTGTGTCAGTTGTGCTTGTTGACAGACACATGGGCCTGTACAGATGGATATTTGGGACATCTAATTGAATGATCAGTGCTTTCAATTGTTTCAGCATGTTAACTATATTCATGTGAGGCATAACATTAGATGGATGATGTAAAGAGTTGTGGCCCTTCACATACTGCATCCTTCCTGCAAGCACCCATCATAATGAGCATATCCACTTCCAAAATTCCCATCACCCTGCTTTATCTCCCACTAACCCTACCCCTACCCCTCTCCTTATCCTTATCCTTGTCCCTATCCTTACCACAACACCTACCCCTACCCCTCTCCCTGCCCCTCTCCTTACCCCTCCCCTACCCCTCTCCTTATCCTTGTCCCTATCCTTACCACAACCCCTTCCCCTTTCCTTACCCCTCCCCCTACCCCTCTCCTTATCCTTGTCCCTATCCTTACCACAACCCCTACCCCTCTCCTTACCCCTCCCCCTACCCCTCGCCTTATCCTTATCCTTGTCCCTATCTTTACTACAGCCCCTACCCCAACCCCTCCCCCTACCCCTCTCCTTATCCTTATCCGTGTCCCTATCCTTACACCTCCCCCTACCCCTCTCCTTATCCTTGTCCCTATCCTTACCACAACCCCTTCCCCTTTCCTTACCCCTCCCCCTACCCCTCTCCTTACCACAACCCCTTCCCCTTTCCTTACCCCTCCCCCTACCCCTCTCCTTATCCTTGTCCCTATCCTTACCACAACCCCTACCCCTCTCCTTACCCCTCCCCCTACCCCTCTCCTTATCCGTGTCCCTATCCTTACACCTCCCCCTACCCCTCTCCTTATCCTTATCCCTATCCTTACCACAACCCCTACACCAACCCCAACCCCAACCCCTACCCTATCCCTACCCCTCCCCCTACCCCTCTCCCTATCCTTATCCTTATCCCTATCCTTACCACAGCCTCTACCCCAACCCCAAACCCTCAATTATCTTCCTATGCCTATGTTTCCCTGACATCCCCCTATGTATTCGTGTCAGACCAGGGATGACTAACTACATCTTTCATCTAAGACAGTGTTTTGTTTGGGTGTAAAGGCAGCTTTGTTTGTGTCTAGTTTGTGGAGTTGAGTCATGCACACAGAGGCTACTTGATGCTGTTGGGGGATTACCTGCGTATGGTCTACATTGTAGACTCGTATCCGCCTCGGTACTTATGTCGTATTGTTTCCGTCATTGGTGTCTGTTTCCATCCCCTCTGGTGCCTTGTTTCAGAGAGGTTGAGATGGTACAGACAGTTTGTTTTTTTCAATGGTTAAGGAGATCAGAAACAAACAAAAAATATTGAAGATTCCCATGTGTTTCATGCTGTTTCTGTTACTGATTACATCAGATAGGGTTTGTTAGTCTCTTGAGTTGCTTTTTGTGCCGCAACTGTTCTTTGAGTGTTTACAGATGAAATAATCACATCTTGGTACATTTGGAAAGCAAACAAGCCAAGTTCAGACCCCAAAAGAAGCTGTGTTTATGAGTGGATGTATGCAGGAGCGACAGAGAAAACTCAGTTGCTCATGTGGCTGCTGCCAGAGTGCACTGTCCAATCACTGCACCGGTTTCACCTTGATGGGGCACCTACTCTTTTGCATCAATCGTAGCCCCCTGGGGGTTACAATAGCTCCACAGTACTCCTGGGGGTTGGAATACGTCCACAGTACCTTGAGGTTCCAGGTTAGAATACGTCCACAGTACCTTGGGGTTCCAGGTTAGAATACGTCCACAGTACCCCAGGGGTTCCACGTTAGAATACGTCCACAGTACTCCTAGGTGTTCCAGGTAAGAATACGCCCACAGTACCCCTGGGGTTCCAGGTTAGAATACAACCACAGTACCCCTGGGGTTCCAGGTTAGAATACGTCCATAGTACCCCTGGGGGTTCCAGGTTAGAATACGTCCACAGTACCCCTGGGGGTTCCAGGTTAGAATACGTCCACAGCACCCCTGGGGGTTCCAGGTTAGAATACGCCCACAGTACCCAAGGATTGACATACACCCCAGGGGGTACCAGATTAGAAAGGTCCACAGTACTTCAAGATTGACGTGATTCTTCAAAGGATTAATATGATTATTATTGTTGTTATTGTTGATAGTGTTATAGTTAAAAGTAATTTCAATTTAATGGTTATTAAATTTTTCGTTTACTTTTCTCCAACTGAATTCTCCTCCATTTTTTGTGATCCCATTCCTGTCTCGTTAAGCCTGCAGCTCCACTCTCATTAGCAGTGACTGGCGTCTGCTTTCATAGCCATGCAGCTTTGGTATTCTCCGTCCCTGCCCATGATTCATGGTGTTTGTGCAGTTGGCACTGGCTCCCCCCTTGTAGGGCAACTTGTAACATCTCCGAAGTCTACGTCTACTCTGTGTGAGTTATGATAGTGCTGTCTGAAGATGTTGTCCCTTGTAATAGAACTAGTTGGCTGCATGTTGTACTTGGTTTTATTAGCTTGTTAGTACCAAAGTTGAAAAACAGGATCAAAACATGAGGTTGTGTCAACTTAATATTTAAGTTCAGAAGAAATTATGAAATTTTATGACACAATTTAATATTTAAGTTCAGAAGAAACTTTAATCTTAAGTTTCTTTTGAAACTTTCTACACCACTGCAATGATGAAACACACTTCTGTAAACAGGAAAGATGAGGAACAAGAAAAGTTATCCGCCTTTACAGCATTATCTGTGAACGTTCATCTAAATGAGCATCTCATAATCTGTAGTCAGTGTAGTTTGGAGCCTCTGTGATTGCGGTCACATTATGTTTATGTGAGTTTGATAGCATGCATTGATTCCGTGTTCAACAGCTGTGGAGTGCAGTCTTTGTTGGTGCAACAGGTAGTAGACCAGACAACTTGTGGCTGCAAATCAGGGGGCAAGGTGCAATGCACTGAACTCATAATTGGCTATGATACACGGCTGCCATGAGTGAAAGAAAGTGTAGGGGACAAAGAAAATGGCCTATTATGATAAGGAATAAGTGTCTGTTGTGTTTAAACACCATAGATGCGAGTGAAGCGGAACTGTTGGGGGCATAGCAGGAACAGAGGCCGAAATGTTGGGGAGAGCACGAAAAGAGGTTGAATTGTGGGGGAGAGCAGGAACAGAGGTTGAATTGTGGGGGAGAGCAGGAACAGAGGCTGAATTGTGGGGGAGAGCAGGAAAAGAGGTTGAATTGTGGGGGAGAGCAGGAACAGAGGTTGAATTGTGGGGAGAGCAGGAACAGAGGTTGAATTGTGGGGGAGGGCAGGATCAGAGGCTGAATTGTGGGGGAGAGCAGGAACAGAGGTTGAATTGTGGGGGAGGGCAGGATCAGAGGCTGAATTGTGGGGGAGGGCAGGATCAGAGGCTGAATTGTGGGGGAGGGCAGGATCAGAGGTTGAATTGTGGGGGAGGGCAGGAACAGAGGTTGAATTGTGGGGGAGGGCAGGATCAGAGGCTGAATTGTGGGGGAGGGCAGGATCAGAGGCTGAATTGTGGGGGAGGGCAGGATCAGAGGCTGAATTGTGGGGGAGAGCAGGAACAGAGGCTGAATTGTGGGGAAGAGCAGGATCAGAGGTTGAATTGTTGGGGAAAGCAGGAACAGAGGCTGAATTGTGGGGGAGAGCAGGAACAGAGGTTGAATTGTGAGGGAGAGCAGGAACAGAGGCAGAATTGTGGGGGGGGGGGTGCAGGAACAGAGGTTGAATTGTGGGGGAGAGCAGGAACAGAGGTTGAATTGTTGGGGAGAGCAGGAACAGAGGCAGAATTGTGGGGGAGAGCAGGAACAGAGGCTGAATTGTGGGGGAGGGCAGGATCAGAGGTTGAATTGTGGGGGTGAGCAGGAATGGAGGCTGAATTGTGGGGGAGAGCAGGATCAGAGGCTGAATTGTTGGGGAGAGCAGGAACGGAAGCTGAATTGTGGGGGAGAGCAAGAACAGAGGTTGAATTGTGGGGAGAGCAGGAACAGAGGCTGAATTGTGGGGAAGAGCAGGAACAGAGGCTGAATTGTGGGGGAGAGCAGGAACAGAGGTTGAATTGTGGGGAGAGCAGGAACAGAGGTTGAATTGTGGGGGAGAGCAGGAACAGAGGTTGAATTGTGGGGGAGAGCAGGAACAGAGGGAAAGGAAGTGCAAACAGAAGTAGGGAGGGGTTTACACAATACATGAGGAAGAACACAAGTGAACAGGGTCAAACTGCTTCATTGTCTCTCTGTGTTTGATCATGAAAAGTGTGTGATCAAAGACCTACAGAAAGTCTGTGAAACTGGGATAGGTGCATTAAATAGTTGTGCACTCAAGAAACATTTTTTCCATGTGAAACCAACTTTAAAGGTTTCATTGAGTCTAAAGGCTGTGAAAGGTAATAGATACTGTAGGTGTAGTAGTGTATTTTCACAGCTTGGTCTCCAAGTAGCATTGTGTCATGTGTGCAATACAATACAACCGATGTCAATGAACCTCAAAACACACACAGGTCTATTGATGTGGGGATATAATGTTTCATGTCACTTCACCTCAGCAAGAACTGCTTCAAAATTGCTAGTCATTATGATAAATTAATATTTATGCCTCAATTTTTTTTTTATGTTATGGTGCAATAATGCTTCTAATATGTCATTTATGAGATGTACAAAATGAAGAGGGACACTGTTGCTTGTCCTTGCATGAGTGCTCCACAATATGGCTTCCTGCTGGCGCTGCAGTGTGGGATAGAGGTGTGAACCTCAGCATGGAGGATGCCGTAGGTACACGCTGACTTTAACACTCGGACGCTGAAATGTCACGGTAGCTAAACATAGGGTGTGAAATTTACACAAGTCAATCTCAGCATCTTGCGCAGCGTCTGCACCAAGCATCAAAGTGTGCACATGATTACATGAACATACGTCAAAATGTGCAAGCAGGTAAATTAACATGGATGTAGGTGTCCGTGCAGGTTAACGATCGTGCAGTTAAGTGTGGGATGCGGTGGATCATGTGCTTCGAGGTGGGCACAGGTAAACAACAATGTTTGTACCAGGGATGTACAACAAGTGAGAATCACCTGAGAACAATGAAAGTTGTTTTGTGGCTGTCCTGTTAATGCAAAAAATCATTCAAAGTCAGCGGACCTTCACAGAACAAGGTCAATGTCAGTTTTTGTTTGGTTGCCAACATCACAGCATGTAATCAGTTCTTGCTTGACAATAAACATATACTACTCACCATCTGCTAAGGACCACACCTTTAAATGATGGTTTTGGTCCTTAGCAAATGTTGTGTAGTATATGGCAACCGCATAGACTTTATACTTCAGGATTGATTATGTAAAAACACCTTTAAACATATAAGATGCAGCTAATCAGTATTTGTAATTGTATTTAGTTTTTCATGGCAAAATGACTAGATGTATGACTTATCATCACATAAGAATCGGTGTTATAAATGCCATTGCCACATTACCATGAACTGCAATAAGGTTTTTGGCTTTCGAAATATATGTACTACTCAACAGATGTTAAAGAGCCCATGATTTATTCCTATTACTATACTTAGTTGGTTCTAACGGATATACTGTAGTAATACGAAAGAATCAGATGTTCTTTAGGGTCTTGGAGTAGTATGTGTATTAGGGCTTCAACGAGTACACGAGTACTCGAGTACTCGGGGCCGGGTCGGTTTTAGTGGGACTCAAGTCCGTTATGAAGGACTCGAGTACTCGATAAGGGGAGATCACTCTGTTTTAATATTGTTTGAATAATGTATTTTTTGTAGAAAGTAGATGTACATTAAAACAATTGAGAATGTCACATAAAATAGACGTAATTATTGTTTTTCCTTCCCGACTTTAAGAAATTGAATGTATCAAGGCGATTATTGCTTCTTTGCTCCGACTCAAATGCCAAGTGTATTCCCTTACACAGATTAACAACTGATTAGCTGGTATGTATGTGCTATTTCCGTGCTTACAAATCAAGCGACAGGACGACAGTTTGGTACAGTTTGAAAACGTGACCAACTCATGAATGAATGAACTTATAGTACTACATTTCTATATTTAGCGGCCTTAGTCTTGCAGCCCAGCAGCTGTGTATACGTGTATGTGCACGTGATGCACATTATCGATTTTCTTCCTGTGAATCATTGTTCGTGCTTGTTGGCAGGTGTCGAATGAAACGCTGATCGTCAAAAAAAAACTTGGTTTGTGTTCAATATGTATTGTAGTATTTCCATACACTTTGACAGATAAACAAGTTCGTTGGACGCTTTCTATTTACATTTCAGTGCAGTTCAATTATACTTATAACATGTTTTAATACTTTTAGATGGCAATTTTGATCTAATGAACCAATATTCTTAAAGGACGTCCTATTTTCGGGTACTCGAGTACGAGTCGAGTTTCACCCCACGGGTACTCGAGTCCAAAAATTTGGACTTGTGGAAGCCCTAATATGTATGCATATAACAAAGCAAGGTAATTTTCTTGTCTGTGGATACTGAGGATTTTAGCAGCATGGTAATCATGTACACAAGCATATAACGATAAAAACACTCATCATTGCCGGTCTGGTAAAGCACTTGTCTGTTGATGTGTGCAACACAGAACAATGTTGTGATGTATCTCCTATCTACAGGGAACACCCTGAAAGGTCTCCGCGACATTCTGGACTTTTTCCAATACTTCTTAAAACGCCACAGATAAATTTTATGCCTGAGAGCGTTGCTTCTAATAATCTCCATAATAAAAGGCCTCAGTATGTGTTTTGAACCGATATCTTAGCTGCATCTAAGATGTGAAGTAATCAGTGTGGAATGGACGTCGGAACTGCTGGAGACATTGGCGTATTTGATAGGGTGTTTGTGTGAAGGGAACGTCAGTTTTAGGCCAGCAGTGTTTTGAGTGGTAATGATAGAGTCTGAGGTATTGTCAAGTATGTATGGACGTGTGATCAATTTCAATCAGATAATACCTGTCTTATGTATCCGTGTTGTTCACTGGTGGAGACATTGATCAGGGTATTTAAGCCCCACACATGGGGCACAAGGATTTTGTGTTGTTAACATAAAGGCAATATGTTAAGGATATTGTGGTTTTAAAAGTAAATTGTATTTTATCGATATTTGCTCCTTGGCTTGACCTTAGAGATTGAAATAAAATATAATCAGTTTATTTGATAAGGAGGTCCCGTCCACACATGTAACTGAGTTGACTTCCAGTAAATATTGCTGTTATTGTGCGGTCATATCTTGCTCGGAGTAATTATGAATCTGTCACAAAATTTATTGAGTCAATATTAATTTGTTCCCTTTGGGATTCGAGGTTAGAATAAGTCCTGAGCAATCCATGTTGGTTGTAAGAGGTGACCTAATGGATCCAGTGGTCAGGCTCTGTGACTTGGTTGGTTGCATGTCATCGTACCCTGACGGCGTAGATTATTGTTCACAATATTATTTTAGTTATTTTGGCTTGTAAGGTATTTCGGTTTGTTCTACAACTATTAAATGACCCTTATAACAACCCGCAATGAATATGAAAAATGTGTTATATATGCTAAATTTCATTTAACTCTGAAGGAGAGTGGAACGTACAGCCTTATGGGAAAAGCATCACTCGTCATGTGGCTGGCCCAGGCTTAATTCCCACTATTTGTGGACAATTTCTGAAGACCATTCTTGGTGACCTCAACTTTATTGAAGGCAGAGGATGACTTAACGCTCATCCAAACAGTAGTAGTGAGTGAGTGAGTGAGTTGGGTTTAACGCCGCATTTAACAGTATTCCAGTTATATTGCGGCGTGTCAGCTTAATGTGGGAGTGATGCAGGTCTCAGACGTTAACCACTTCGATGAAATCCACGAGCACTGGTATGGTGCTGACAAACCTAGAAACATAATCGGGGATTCGAACCCACAATCATAGGTTTATGGCGTGCCCAAGGGACGCAACTCTGCACAGCGAATCGCGGCGGCTAAGACGACTGGTCCACCCATGCCCCATACTGGATAGGAGATAGTAATGGATTGAAGACCTAGCGCCTCACGAGGCAGCTTGGGTTGTATACAGGTTGATTACTGTGAGATCAACCTTAGTGATGTTAGAAATAACAAAGCGGGATGCATATAAGGATTCTTGGTCTGGTTGCCATTTCAGAACAAAAGAAGTTTAATGTGATAACAAGAATTTGGGTATATACAAATTAGGGAATGAAAAAATAGATGAAATAGACGCATCTCATGTTTATTCACATAGAACAATCTTTAATAGTTTTAGTACAGTGGCAGCAAACAGAAAGTTCTGGTCAAGACGTCTTTCGTTCAAACAGAGATACCGACCTCCGCGTGAAGTTGGAACGAACATATGACATATCTGTTGACTAGCTATAGTTGAAAGTAATAGTGTCTCTAAATTATTTCTACATTTATACCCTAACAACCGAAGTGAGTGAACTCAAATTAGCAATGGTCATCACATTAGCACATTTTTATTTGAGTGACGATGTGAACTCATATCGTGTACCTGCAGTTGAACTCACTGACTGGTCATGAGTGAGCTCAAACTCAGGTCATGTTATCTTTATGTGAATCATTTTTTCGGAAAAAAGTTGCTCTTTTCAACTAGCCCACTTTTAATCCCTTATAACAACATCACAATGCCTGCAGGCAACATCAAAGCAATTTTTACTATTATCACAAAGGTCGATCTCCCGGTAAGACACCTTTGCGCTCCCCAGGAAGCTGAGAATTAAATTCAAATGGACACTGATCCCTTGACCGGGCTTATAATAATGTAATGGCCCATTATTATTATTATTATTGTTATTGTTATTGTCATTGTTATTGTTAAGGGATGGTCAGAGGTCTTTGATGCACTAATGTACTTGAAACAATTTACCTTCCCATAATGCTTGTCATATTTTGGGATGACCCACCCCAAATCGATGTACATTTTTTTCATTACCCTTCCTGAAAGGACAAAATGCAAAAGCATGTTGTATTTAATTATAAAAAGTCCATTTTTTTCATTACCCTTCCTGAAAGGTCAAAATGCAAAGCGTGTTGTTTTTAATTATAAAAAGTCCATTTTTTTCATTACCCTCCCTGAAAGGCCAAAATGCAAAGCGTGTTGTATTTAATTATAAAAGTCCATTTTTTTTTTCATTACCCTCCCCAAATATGTGTCTTATTTATTTTAGGAGACTGTCATATTTTGGGGTGACCCTCCCCTCATTCCTCCTTATCCACCCACCCTATAATAAAGGACTGGTCCCTTACATTGAGATAAAATATTTTACAAATTAAATAAGCCCGTGTGTATGAACCTTCAGACCTTCCATTTCAAGCTCATGTTTACAACATGGATCACATTTAAGTTATTAACTCGGTACAATGGCTCCCTGTAGACGTATTGTTGGTTGACTCTATACATCAATGTAAGGGACAAGGGAGACCTCAGTCAACACACAGAGGACCCAGATGAGATTCTGTGGTCAGCAGATTGTTTGGAGTCGCATAGTGGGCAGCCTCATTAAAACCTAATAACAGAAGATTGACTGAACTAAACATTGAAGGCATAGCCATGTTGTGAGGTGAATGCTCGCTACCATAATACCTCTAAAGTACAAGATATGCCTTCGTTAAAAATATCAGAAATTAATATATTCATAGAGTTGAGCTACTTTTGTGATGTGTACATACGTCTATACTTAAATTTCCATCAGCAGTTCATCTCAACAGTTTTCATTAAATGTAACTGGGCTAGTGTGATGACTTTTGTATGATAATTTTGAAAACATTACCCACGGTATGCAGTTTACATTTCTTTCAAACATCTTTGCTCTGACAGTTAAGCATGTGTTAAATCAATGCTCCCCACCAAGTATGGTGAGTACTATTATCAAGCCTGTTCTCAAAAGACATATGTATGCTTTTTGAAACACAAATTAAAAAAGGGAATAGTTTCATTAAAGGTTTGAAAGCATACTTTGGTCCAGATGTGTTTGAACATTGTTTGTACAGGCAATGAACTGATATGAGTGAGTATCTATTTATGCTGCTTTTAGCAATGTTCGAGCAATATCACAGTAGGGATCACCCATCTTCTGGAGGCAAGAGAGTTAACTGACTTTAAAAGTCCAGTTTCCACCCTTGCCAAACTAGGCTGGAATTCCTGGGCTCAATTGTAGCTCCACCAGTGGCTATACGAGTTATGTCCTTTCTATGCCTTTCCTATTGACCAATCAGATTCAACCTCTCGTATCACTTGCATTTGCTTCAAACAAAACAGTAGCGCCCAGTCAAGATGATCTGATTCATAATCAAGATCTATAATTTGATAAAACGAGTCTTACATCGGAAAGTGCATCAAATCACGTGAGCACCTTGATTAAAAGCATGAAAAGACTTAGAAAATATCTGTTGACAACGAGTTAGCGGTGCACATGCTTTTGCAAATCCTGGAGTCGACCAAATCTGCATGACACTTTACGAATCAGATTTCGATTTCGGTGCGCGATTTTGATTGGACTATGCATAGACTCATTAGTCCAGCCAAAATGTAACTCCATAATACCAGCCTAGTTCGGCAAGGGTGGAAACTGGACTTTTATAGTCAATTAACTCACTTGCCTCTGGAAGATGGGGGTCACCAGAAATGGAAGTTACACATTGTACCCACGTGGGTATTGAACCCAGGCCTTTGGAAGCATATGGTATTCTACAACAGACTTCCAACTGTATAGACAGTGATTTGTTTCCCTAAATCTATGGTAGTCTGTTATAAGATGTCTGTGTCCCATCTTCATAACCCTGTTTCCTTCAGACAGATATACCTTGTGCAATTCTGAAGAAAGTTGCATCAATTGCATTGAAGAATTGTTTTGGTTAAAAGTGATAATTAATTCTTCAGGCATAAAAATATTAAAGAGGAGGTATTAGTGAGAGTAAGGTCAATATGATGCCTTGCTATGTCTGGAATACTGCTGACGTCGATGTAAAATCCAACTCAATTACTCCTGTAATATCTTGCAGCCATTTCCTTGCTGGGTCAGACAGGCTTACAGTAGAAATATATAATACACGGATGGATTGGCGTGACAAGCTTTTCTTGGGATTAGCATTGGCAACCAAGTGAATCAGACTAATCTGGACATATAGACGTGAATGTCATGAATATGTCAGAATCATGTGGCCCTGTGTCCAGCTCACAGGTCACAATTCAAGTGAAAATGAGCAATGTTGGTCACTGGAAACAGAAGGTTGACTGTATTCGGCAGTTTGACTCCTCCTGTCCTGATAGTTTCTAGGACTTCGATCCTGCCCCACACTGAAGCACATGTAGTGCTCATGTGATGCCTCTTTTAGACAAGTGACCCGTGAAGATCCGGGGTAGAATAGGTCTTCAGCAACCCATGCTTGCTGTAAAAGGGGACTATGCTTGTCGTAAAGGGTGACTAATAGGATTGGGTGGTCAGGCTTGCTGACTTGGTTGATGCATGTCATCGTATCCAAGGTTGATGCATGTCATCAATCCCAAGTGCGTGGATCGATGCTCATGATATTAATCACTGGATTGTCTGGCCCAGACTCGATTATTTACAGACCGCCGTCATATAGCTGGAATATTGCTGAGTGTGGCATTAAACAACAAACCAACCAACCAACCAACCTTTAGACAAGTGACTCTGTTCACCCAGCATTGACTGGGTACCAGGGAGGATCTCACAGGCAGTTTGGGCTGTATACTTCTTAGGGAGCTGAAAATGAAAATTGAATGCACACGGATTCATTGACCAGGGTAATAATAATGTAGCTTTGGGGCATGCCCTGTGTGATGTGGAAATAGAGCACAATATAACTGACCCTTTAATATTGTTATTAAGAGAGGGCCTCAAATTCGTTCCATTGTTGAGTATGAGACTTGCATGACCAGTATGACCGCTCAGTGTCCAAGTTTATTCGAAGAAGTACAGCAGTACATAAAGCACATAGCAGGGAGGTAGGTGGGAGACACGCTGAAGGACGGGCTACTATGGCACTCAATGTACATGGGATTTACCAGTGTTACTCACATCATTCACTTCACGTTCCAGTGCTCACTTTCAATCGGGACCATGGTTGTTGAAGGGGAGTGAATCAGTTTTGTTGTGTGTACAATTCAGGTCGTTTGTGATCTGTCAAGTGGATGCTTGAGTGTTTAGGTGTGCTGAAAAAGTTCATGTCTAAGATGTACCTTGTGTTTGTTTTGGGTCTGGTACATAGTTCAATATTTGAGGTCATCTGTATTCATTGAGAAGATAAATAGCCGTCAGTGGTTGACATTTACTGCCCTGGGTTTATTTACTGGGACCACAGTCATCTTTTATGGACATAGCTGCTTTTATCAGCCCTGTAAATTTCCCTCGTTGAAATATTGATATACTGTCAATAACAACACTTTAAGACTTTATTTCTTTCTTTCATATTTTTTTATCTGCAAATTTTGATATCATTCGTAAAAACAAAAAATATGAAATTATTTGATTGATTTACTTAAATTTTTTTCTTCAAGTGAATGGTTTGATAAGTAGTCTGTTACTGTTTCTTCTAATGAAAAAAGTAGCCTCATATCTTAGGAAAACTCAGTTTTTATTATTTAAAGCAATTATTACATAAATTATATGGTTGTTAGACAGTGGTTGAAACTCCTTTTCAGGAAAGTATCTATTTAACAACAAACCTGATCTTCTTTGTGTACATCTAACTGAGAATTTATTTTGCGAGTAATTTTAGATCCTAACTTGTGAGCTACAAGGATTTCCAGGCTATTTCTCCCTTGTGAATGAATGTTGTACGTCAGGAGCCACAGCAGTCATGAGAGTTAAATCCTGCAGCGAGTGCTTGTCCTTAAGACAAGTGACATGTTGTGGCATTACCTTAGCTTTAATATCTTTCAAAAGACTTCAAGCAATCAGAAGCCATACACTCTACAACAATATATCAAATGGAAGTAAGCAGTTATACCCTTTGAGTCTTTGTGGTTCAAGTAAAACCCAGGATTTCTGTTTGAGTAATAAACGTAGAAGTCCTCCAGGCATCATTTGTTGTTTCTTGGTGCAGTATCTCAGTCGACTGATGCTGGTAATGAGCACAATAGCTATATTTTCTAAAAACTACATGTGTTTCTGTTTAATCATTTTTGAAAGGTTTTCCTCGATGAATCAATCAATGATTTAAAGATTACGCTAAAGAGAAATCACCTCAATGCAGTCAAGAGACTGATGTTCTTGTCACTGCTTATGGATGTCTGATAGCTTACGTAGTATGTCAGTCGAATAAGTGCTACTGTTACACAGTTTAATGTAGGTTGAAAGTCCAAGGTGATTCAGGGCACTTGTGTTTACCACATTGGTGATACCTCATACACGAATCCAGAGGAAAGCTGTAGGGGTTTGTCAGCCCTTGTTGAAGCATACTAAACGTTCATACATTCGAGGAGGTGGTGGGATTGCCTAGTGGTTAATTCACTTGCCATGCCGAAGACCCGGGTTTATAGCCTAGTGGTTAATTCACTTGCCATGCCGAAGACCCGTGTTTATAGCCTAGTGGTTAATTCACTTGCCATGCTGAAGACCCGTGTTTATAGCCTAGTGGTTAATTCACTTGCCATGCCGAAGACCCAGGTTTATAGCCTAGTGGTTAATTCACTTGCCATGCGGAAGACCCAGGTTAAATTCCCTTTCTGGTTTCCCCACCATGATAGTGTTACAATATTGCTAGGGGCGGTCGGGTAGCCTAGTGGTTAAAGCGTTTGCTCGTCACGCCGAAGACCCGGGTTCGATTCCCGACATGGGTACAATGTGTGAAGCCCATTTCTGGTGTCCCCCGCCGTGATATTGCTGGAATATTGCTAAAAGCTGCGTAAAACCATACTCACTCACTCACTACTCCCTCCCTGCCTCCCACTCACTCACTCAAAATTGCAAAATCCACCTTCCCCTATACACAGATCTGTATCCAGCATCTCATCCCATGAGCAGGGGTAGGTGCTGACTGATGGCTGAAGATTCCAGTTGTGTGACCTGTAATATACTGACATTGCCCAAAAAGTAATGTTAATCACAGCATGTGGAGCTAGGTGCCAGAACTGCATCTTGTGTAGATCATCAGCTCCAGCACCAAAACAAAACTGAAAATAACCTTCATGGTGATAGACAGTGACAAATGCCTGTAATCGTATGTGTGGCGTCATGTGCTGCGATGTAAAAACACACTTGCGACCTGATGATGGTGTTAACCTGAGTTGGCATCCATGCAGAAACAGATCGTCATCAATGAACACAGCACACTCAATATGGAGGATCTTGTCTGCCATATGATGCTCTCTGCAGTTATATACGGTCTGCCTGCAGCATTCAGTCTCCACTTTTTACAGTTTTCTCATGACAAGATACTGCAATTAGCGGTGTGTCAAAGCTTTCATAATTGTTTTGGATGTTTTTAGCAAAGACTCAGGTATTGCATTTCCTTGGTCATATCTTGTTTTTATGCTGATTTCCCTGGCAGATGGTCCAAGCTGTCTGCTGAATCACTGTTTCATCTGCTTCTAGATACCAGGGTGTTAGTCAGCATGTATAGCATTGCACAACCCTTTCCCACACCACAAGAAGTGTGCAATGAATAACTTCAACATGTATGATATTTTACTTTTTTCAAAGATTGATATGTTTCCTTGAGGATGGGTATTTATGTGTTAATGTTTTAGTGTTACTGATAGTATGGGAATGTAAGTAAAGTGTGACACATTTCTAGTAGTCTGAAGTTAATGCAACCCCCCTCAGTTTGTGGAATTTGTTGCTGTTCTTCTATTTACTGAACAGATATTGCTTAAAGGGACTGGTTAACACCCTGTAGGGTAGCCTTGTAAGAATGTTCCCTTGTTTTAAGTTGCATTCCCCAAATCAGTACAATATAATATGAAGACCAATGGTGTCCTTCACCTTTATATGGCGGGAATATTGCATGAATAGGCACAGACTCACTCACTAACTCACTCACTCTCTGTCTCACACTCACTCACTCACTCTCACTCTTTCACACTCACTCACACACATACTCACTCACTCTCTCACACTCTCTCACTCACTCACTCACTCTCTCTTTCTCACTTTAACTCACTCACTCACACACTCACTCACTCACTCACTTTCTCACACTCACTCACTCACTCACTCACACTCTCACTCACTCTCACTCACTCACTCACTCTCTCACACTCACTCACTCTCACTCACTCACTCACTCACTCTCTCTCACACTCACTCTCTCACACTCACTCACTCTCACTCACTCACTCACTCACTCACTCTCTCACACTCACTCTCTCACACTCACTCACTCACTCACTCACTCTCCCACACTCACTCACTCTCACTCACTCTCTCACACTCTCTCACACTCACTCTCTCACACTCACTCACTCACTCACTCACTCTCTCAAACTCACTCACTCTCACTCACTCTCTCACACTCACTCTCTCACACTCACTCTCTCACACTCACTCACTCTCACTCACTCACTCACTCACTCTCTCACACTCACTCTCTCACACTCACTCTCTCACACTCACTCACTCTCACTCACTCATTCTCACTCTCTCACACTCACTCACTCTCACACTCACTCTCTCACACTCACTCACTCTCACTCACTCATTCTCACTCTCACACTCACTCACTCTCACTCTCACACACTCACTCACTCACTCTCACACTCACTCACTCACTCACTTACCTTGTAAGGCAATCATATTTAATTTTGAAATGCTGACAGTGATCAACATAAAAATTATTTGTTGGTTTACAAAAATTTAACATTACCTCATATAATCATGCAGACTACAACAGCAACATTGTCCTAATATTCAGTGTAGTCAGTACATGAACTATATCATTATCCAAGTTTAATAGTTCCCATCTAAGCCATTAAGATAGAAGAAGCATCAAAGCACATACAATCATCTCCATGGGGTCCTCGTGTAGCTATGAGCACTTAATCAACACGAGTGCTACATCTACACCAGCCCATTCCCGTATAAGGTTTACAATGTCCCAGCTTGTGAGTTACACACGTATCTGGGACCAGGGTCATGGAGATACCATACCCCCTCTGGCGGCTGCCGGGATTAGAGGTGTATGGAAGTGGAGAGCATTGGGGAGAAATATTTCACGGGTCAGGGTAATAAAACCAAACAAGTTTACTTTCAGTCTTGCCTCATATATATATACTACTCAAAACAATTACAGGACCGATAACTATGGTTATTTGAAATAATTAGATGTTCCTTAACTTCTTTTGAGTAGTATGTATGTCCAGGTGTACTGATTTACCTGTACGATCGTTAGTTGGAGGCAGTGTTCTTACATGTATCACTCTTAATGGGATAATGATCCCTATCGTAGCTATGAAAATACATATAGTGCATACATGTGAATTTTTTTTTTCGATGGATAAACGAATACATATTTCCCATAAAGTATTTAGTTCTTATAACATCTCTAAATGTGAAAAGAGTTAGGCAGTCATCAGTGCCAAAAAAGTTTTGTTATAGGAAATTGTATTACGATGTAGTCCTTCATTGCAAAGATCAAATACCTTACATGTTAACTGATATCTAAAGAAACAGGGTCTATTGGATATGGCTTTTATGTCATATGGGTGTGGGCGACTGTGTATGCCCTGATAAAATTTGTTGGATGGGAAACCGTCACTCATGCAAGCCTCAAGACTATAACCTGAGCAGCTATAGGGACAGCTTGATGCCTTGATGTATGGTACATAGTATAACATATGACACCAGTAAACATGGTAAATTGAAACAAGTTCTAAAGAAACAGGGCCTATTGGACACAGCTATTATGTAATAGGGGTGTTATATTTATGTTCTATCAATGGAGACCCACCAGTACATAAAGTGAGGCAGGTATTGTAAACGTGTTGTTGTCGGGAATCGCCTGGTAATGAAAGGCCTGAAAGGCTATGATTATACAGCACTTGTCGTGCTAAAGAACCAGCTCGTACTGTCACTGAGATTACATATTGTGAGTGTTTAGTTTCCGATGTGAAGGAAGAGTGTGATAATATTATGGAATGCTGCACACACACCTGGTCACAT
This sequence comes from Haliotis cracherodii, assembly GCF_022045235.1. NCBI lineage: Eukaryota > Metazoa > Mollusca > Gastropoda > Lepetellida > Haliotidae > Haliotis > Haliotis cracherodii. Next base: position 16,378,224 of record NW_027266275.1, read on the forward strand.
AAACCATATCAATGGGGCTGAGGATGGTGAGCCCAGGGCTAGATCCTCTATAAATCTTCTCCACCGAAGCGGACACTTTCATGTTGTTTAATAGAAACATGTAACATGTTCTCCGGTGATAAGAGTCAGAATTTATTACCCCAAATATATGAATGGGCAACTATAACATACACTGAACAGAATATTAGTGTGGTGATATTTTAGTGTGAAGTTAATCCTTGGGTTATTGACACACTGAATCTTTTAGGTTAATGTGTACTCTACTTTCCTCCAATTGTTGTACAGCTATTTACTGTGTAAATGTGGTTTGTGGTTGTAATAACCATTGTGACCTATATGATTAGGATATTCTTGACCAAGGGATGTATCACGCTCATAACTCATATACATTGTCTTCTGTTGGAACATTGAGAAGGCCCTGGTGAAAAACTGTACACAACATCAATTTGGGGATTCGAAGGGGAATGGATGTCCTGTACCCCAAGGTTGTTGTCTGCAACAACTGTAAATAATGATCACTGGCCTCAAAGTGTAACCTGGCTGATTTCGCAACATAATGATCAATACTCATACCAGAAACCACCCCTTCACATGTAGACACCAATGATATGAATAAAAACAATAATACTTTTATACTATAGAAACATAGCACACAATGACGATCCATGGTCTTTCAGCACCATACATGCCCGAGCTTGTGGGTTTCACCAAAGTGATAAACGTCTATCACCTATATCACTTTAGGCTTTCCTCCCACATTAAGATGACACACTGTGACTGTAATATTGAAACTAATCAACAGAGACTGCCTCCCGAGCTGTATACCTTATAACATAAACCTATATCATAATTGGTGTATATTACCTTGAAATCATGTCAGTTTTTCTCTTTGAGGATAGAAACTTCAGCTGTATAGAGAAACCTAAGACTTTGTCTGTTTATCATAAGGAGGACAGATATTAAGCTGGGATAGATTTACACTGCAGGTGCTTGTAAGAATATTAAATAAGCAGTCAGTAATGTAAATATAGGCTTATCCTCTAGATGTAATGTGTCATGATCGTGATGACTGACAATCTAGTGGTGTGTGTTCAAGTGGACTGTTGAAAGGATAATCTCTGTAGAAGTAGTATTACCACATAAGACATTCTGTAAAGGTTATAGATTCCGGTATTAGTGCCTGCTCTGCAGATGTGAAGTTTTACATAGCTGACAGTGAAGCATGTGTCTCTTATGATCCACAAGCTTTATGATCCCTGTCCACAAAGAGGGCTTCCTCTGTCCAGCCTTGTATCTGTTATTCCTTGTATCTGTTATTCCTTGTATCTGTTATTCCTTGTATCTGTTATTCCTTGTTTCTGTTATTCCTTGTTTCTGTTATTCCTTGTATCTGTTATTCCTTGTTTCTGTTATTCCTTGTTTCTGTTATTCCTTGTTTCTGTTATTCCTTGTATCTGTTATTCCTTGTATCTGTTATTCCTTGTATCTGTTATTCCTTGTATCTGTTATTCCTTGTATCTGTTATTCCTTGTTTCTGTTATTCCTTGTTTCTGTTATTCCTTGTATCTGTTATTCCTTGTTTCTGTTATTCCTTGTATCTGTTATTCCTTGTATCTGTTATTCCTTGTTTCTGTTATTCCTTGTATCTGTTATTCCTTGTATCTGTTATTCCTTGTATCTGTTATTCCTTGTTTCTGTTATTCCTTGTTTCTGTTATTCCTTGTATCTGTTATTCCTTGTATCTGTTATTCCTTGTTTCTGTTATTCCTTGTATCTGTTATTCCTTGTTTCTGTTATTCCTTGTATCTGTTATTCCTTCCATCTGTTATTCCTTGTATCTGTTATTCCTTGTATCTGTTATTCCTTCTATCTGTTATTCCTTGTATCTGTTATTCCCTCTATCTGTCCTTCAGTCTGATGGAAGTCGGAACAAGGTTTTTCAGATGTATTCATCATCAAGGGATACATATGTAGAACAAGGTTGAAACCAAACATCGAGAATAAATAGTTTGCAGAGTTATGGCCCTTGTCTTATGGGGGCACATTTTCTTGGAAACCACTAGAGACACAAGGATTACATTTTGCATACCTCAGTAAGGGAAAAACATGTTTATTGAATTCAATACCCGGCATTATGAACGAATATTTGAGTTATGGTCCTTCAGACCTGTCAACCCTCCCGCATTTTGCAGGTGACTCCCGCGATTTGATGAAATCTCACGGTCTCCCGCATGAGGGACTATTTCTCCTGCAAAACAGCATTTTTTATTATTTTATAAATTCTCCTTCATTTTCCCGTGAGTGAAAACAAAGAACAGGAAATTTATGATTGCGGAATTCTATGAATAAGTTTTCCGATTAAATCGTTATGCATACACACATGTGATACGTCCCGATCAGTCCGGGATCTCCCGGATCAGCGACCCTTATCAACACACAGAACTGTATCAAATTCCTCGAGAATTTATCATGTGATTATTTTACACAAGTTGATTGGCTAATTCTTTATTAGTGTCTTAGATCGGCAATCTAATTTGCACCGACAGTAACCAAAATCACACCAAATACTCAGAAAACCTGCACCATGACGAACTCTGACAACTGGTCAGATGGAACACATCAACTGGTCAAGCTACATATTGTTTGTTTTCAATATCTGTTTGTGTTTGTCTGAGATTATCTTTGAACGAAAGGGATATTGGTAGATTGTGCAAGGTTTATTCTTGGAGGAGGATGCAAACAGAATTTAAGCAAGCTGTGTGTATAAGAAAATTACTAATTATTGTTTTAAAATAATTTTAATATAAAAGTTAAAAATTATCTTATCTTAGGGGGCATGGGTGGCCCAGTCGTCTAAGGCGCCACGATTTGCTGTGCAGAGTTGTGTACCTTGGGCATGCTAGAAACCTATGATTGTGGGTTCGAATCGCAGTTCGCCCCGATTATGTTTCTAGGTTTGTCAGCACCATACCCGTGCTCGTGGGTTTCACTGAAGTGGTAAACGTCTGAGACCTGCATCACTTCGGGCTTTCCTCCTGACACGCCGTGATATGACTGGAATACTGTTAAAAGTGGCGTTAAACTCAACTCACTCACTTTTCTTATCTTCACTATTTTAAAAATGTCCCCCTTTGGAGGCTAATCTCCCCCATTGTCATGACAGGCCTGGTCCTTGTTTGATTTTTTGGCAGCACTGGAATAGTTCTCTGACTTCTGAGAAAAATATAAACTTTCAAATTCTCTCCATTCTTACAACAAACTTGTGCTTAAAAATTCCTGCTTCCTGACTGAACTCTTTTATTTAAAGATCTTACAAGTTTTGAGCTGCTACTCTATGGAACCGCCTGCCACTAGAACTGAAACTGTTACCCACCCTTCTCTCTGTCCTTAAAAATACTATGGTCTAACATGTATTGTGTTTTTCATATCATGCATCAGTTTTATAAACACTGTAGGGCTATGGGCTATCCACTTGTGAATGAAATTTGGTGCAATACAAATATATGGTTACTCAGTCTTGATGACTTGGTTGATGCTCATAATATCAATCACTTGATTGTCTGGTCCACATTTTATTATTTACAGGCTTCTGTCATATCACTGAAATGTGATTGGGTGTGACGGTAAACAACAAATACAAAAACAGATAGATATTAGTTCATTTCCTCTTAAATGTTACTAAGCAACATATTTACTTTTCAGGTGGTATGATGTCCTTATCGAGTTTCCTAGATCCATGAATGCAGTATTGAAACCACGCAGGAAGTCAACACTAGGCCTGAGTAATAAGGAAAATGTGCAGGTGAGATAAGCATTTACCCTTTAGATGTCATATACTGACCCAGAGCTGTCATACCCGCTAATACTACGACCTCATCTGACCCAGCCAACACTTGCTTACCTCCCCTTAATGTTGTCTCAATTTGAAAATGTGCAAGAGTATCTATTAATGATGAATGCGAAACTCTAACTTTCTCACTCTAATATTTGCTATTCTAGATTCTTGAAGGTTCAAAGAAGGTAGGGAAATGTTTTGAGATATTTCAAGATTTTCTTGGTTTATTGGTTCAGAAATCTTTCAATCTTCTTTAGGCTTTGGTTTACACAAGAACTGTCTTGATGGTACTTCGGAGAGTTGGTAATCTTTCTGAGTTTAAGAAATGGCATGTATTATGGTGTTTGACCCACTCCAACATGCTGATAATATTTTTGGAATGGCAAAGCTAACCCTTTCTCCTCCAGCCTGAGGGATCCAACAAAAAGGGCGAAGATGGCAAGGATATCCTGAAGGGGAGGTTCGAGGTTGAGAAGGTGAAGGGAAAGTCGGATATGCCAACATTTTCCACATTTAAGGGAGTTCGTAGTTTGAAGCACAAGTATGACAAGAACTACCAGGATGGCTTACGTAAGAGTAGCAGTTTGCACGACTTGTCTTCAGAGGAAAAAAAAGTGGATAGCGATTTGGTGTCATCCAGATTCCTCAGTCGATCAGGCGATCGTCTTGACTATGTCAGCAAAAATAACAGTCTGTACAACATCTCAGGTCATCCAAAGATTCTGTCAGATTCAAAATACACGAGTAACCCTTACTTCACCCTACCTCGCGTCAACCACTCCCCAGCACTCTTACTACCCAAACCCTACCCAGGAGCTACATCCACGCCGGTGTCGTCTGCTTCCACCCCCTCCAACAGACGCAGTTCCTTTGATGACCGACCACAGAGGAAGAACCTCTCTGCGGCGGAGCGTGCCCGGCAACATCGGGAGAGGTCAACCAGCATGAAGGACTTTCCCACCCAGTTGTCCCTCCCCCGTGATGATGGGGCAGGGGACATGCTGTCCAAAGTGCCGGACGATGGCGCCAGTGAAAGCATGAGCACCGATGAGACAGAGAGCAATGAAACTGATGAGCTTAAAGTAAGTATTGACAGTGTTGATTGCTGTGTTCTGCAGGCAGAATCCTGCCCGACTTCCAAGCAATGAAGCCCTAGGCATGATAGCTTTGTAGCAAGTAATTTTAAGAACCTCATTGTAGTTTTTTTTTATTATATAGTCTTCTAGTGAACTTCACCTGAAAGAAAATATTTTGAATTTGCAACATTAAGTTTTAAGAACCAATGTCTTGCTGCAGAAATGCATGTAATGTTTATCATCTCTTAAATTTTGTTCACTTATTTCTTTTCTCAAATTTTCTAATTGCATGATCAATTTATTGATTTCACTGTCTTGTGTATCAGTGTTGTCGATCCTACATGATATGCTTCTGTGTATGTTCCCTGCATCAAATCACTATCTCCTGTCTTACCTACTATGTACATACAACTCAGTGATGAGGGATCTAACCCTTGACCACTCCCTAATGACATGGCCCCATGTGGTACACCCCACCCCCCTTCAACCACCTCCTGACCCTTTACCGACCCACCCACACTTCCCAAACCTTGTTACATGGATGATGTAATGTCATTTATTACATACTATAATGAATGGCATTCAAGACAAATTATGCCAACGATTTATTTTTTCTTTATCCATTGAATCATATTAGTTGTTGTTTGTGTAGATTTTTTTTATATGTAAGGTCATCTATTCATTTATGCTGTGTATGTTCGATATATTGATGCCGAAATGGTTATTCTCTACTAATTATCAACACTATTCATGTTCTCATGTCATCTGTTTGGTAATACTTTGAAAATTGACATTTTCAGTTGTCATATTCCACCCCAAGTGTTAAAGCCTGATCTGGCACAATTGTATGTCACTGTCACAGCAGTCGCTAGAACATCAGAGACAAACATTTTCAATGTCAGACACAAATGAAAAACACAAACTGCAATCAATATCATATTCAGGTGCCCGTCACAGTCTCTTGTTATTTTTTACCGGATCCTCTGATTGGACTTTTCTTATCATAGTGAAATAAGCTTAACAAATGTTATATTTGGGATGTCATTGTGTGTTCATGATATGAGCTTATTCATATTTATAGGGCATTTAAGATCGATGTGTTCTACGTATAATTTGAAACAAACAAATGGAAATTAACAGTATACACGATTACATTACTTTTTTGGCTGTTTTTGATCATGTTGACAAATGGGGCATAGTTTTTATTTTGCAAGTGTATTGTTGCTTTCTATTCCAAAATTAAGATGGGCAGAAGCATGTAATCAAAAACAATGCCCTTGATCTATATTATTAAAAAATAAAATAAAGATGGCCAAATTATTTGATAAACATAGTTCCCTTTAAACCATATGGTTGTTAATTGGTAGAAGATAATTGCTGATTTAGGAGTCCCCATGGTACATTCTAGATGGCCCGCAGTTCCGAGCTGAGCGCAGCTAACAGAGCCCACTCCCTAACATCCACCCCTGTCAGTCCAGATCCCAAGGGAACTAAATATGAGGCAAGTATATCAATCAGGGGTTTTAATTGGACAGAAATTGTAACTGTGATCGTTTAGTAGTAAATCAATGACACTAATTTCATATCGATTTTGTAATGTTAGTGCTGTTTGCTTGAAATTTTGTGATATATCTGTTTAATTTATGATTTTAGTTTTGCATGTAAATCCCCTTTTATGTTGAACTAATTGAATCATATACTTGTGGCTTTATGCACTGATTTTGATTTTTACCTCAGAAAATGAAAAAATACAGGAATGTAAGCCTTCTTCTAAAAGTGAAGTTATCAGTTTACTTCGATTTTCAGGAAAGTTGAATTTTCACTTAAAGGATCGTTTTGTTCTGAGGTAGAAAAACATTTCAGATGTTGCTTCTACAGTCATGTGACCATTTGTATTGTCTCTTCATGGATTCTAGAGTTTCCGTACACAAATCATTTGCAATTGTCTTGGTCAAACTTGGGTATTGTTCAATGTTAAATAGCTTTTTGTGTCTGGAATGTATGTCATTCGAAATAAGCAAATCATTCCAGCACATTTCCTTCAAGCTTGTGTGTCCAAAGCAGCACCCAGTCTTACACCAAACAGGTGCTCCTCAGTTGACAGCATAGAGGGAAAAAATCTTGAATACCTTCAATCACATTAAAATAGAGGTAGCCCTTCCAGCATACCTGTCTTGGAACAGTCTGTAATACGTCTTGTTGCTATGAGTTTCCGAAGACGTATTCGTGTGGAATTACTACGGATTATTAGAAATGAGAAGGTGACATCTTGAAATTCCTTTTGGACTTATTGGCTTGGAAAAGTAAAATGGATTTAAGAAAGAGAATTTATTGATGTTGACTTTTTTTCGGAGGATATGCTCACACCATCAGCCTTCTTCCTTCACCTGATGAAGGAGTAAGCACATGATGATGAAGGAGTAAGCATATACTCCGACACGTGTTCCTCATAATAAAGAAGTTGACATCCATAAATTCTCTCTTATGTCTATCACTTCTAAATGCCATTCAAAGACTTAAGTGGATTTATTGACGATTTGATTTCTTAAACTCTGCTAGGGGCGGTCAGGTAGCCTAGTGGTTTAAACGTTCGCTCATCTCGCCGAAGACCCGGGTTCGATTCCCGACATGGGTACAATGTGTGAAGCCCATTTCTGGTGTCCCCTGCCTTCATATTGCTGGAATATTGCTAAAAGCGACGTAAAACCATACTCACTCACTCACTTACTTAAACTCTGCTGGACAGCACTGGTTGTCATCTTAAAATTCAAATTTTGTTAGGCTCTGTCATTTTTTATATAAGTATGATTGTTGACAGAATGAGAAAATGCACAATATTCAAGTTTGACTGATTAGATGATTACTAGGGTGATGACATGTTATCTAATGAGTGTTGTTGCTGCAGGACTTGGTGTACATGAAGAAAGGCTGGCTCATCAAGCAAGGCCCTCTTGACAAGGTAAGAAGCATCTTAGTCTCCACAGATGGAACACCCCGTGGTCATTCTGCGTGAGACTTAGTATAAGGTCCCCTGCAACCTATGAAGGTAGTAAATGGAGACTAAGTGGATCAGGTGGTCAGGCTTGGTGACTTGCTTGATTGCTTGTCATCGTTTGTCGACAATGTGGATTGTTGCTCACAATATCGATCACTGGATTGTTTGGTCCAGACTTGATTATTTACAGGCCGACTTCCTACAGCTGGATTATTGCTGACTGCTGCATAAACAACAGGTGGATCATTGTACAGACACTTATTTATGTTTATGAAAGTCATGTATCATGCTGGAAGGGTGACAGATGGTGCAGTGACTTGAAGCAACGTAATTCTCTGTACAGAGTTATGTCCTTTGGATGTGCCAGGATCAGCTGGTTGTTATTGTAAGTTTGCCCTGCTTATATGATCTGCCAGCACCTACTTGTACTGTTGGTTTCAGCAACCCATGCTTGCCGTAAAAGGTGACTATGCTTGTTGTAAGAGGTGACTAATGGGCTTGGCTGGTCAAGCTCGCTGACTTGGTTGATACATGTAATTGTATCCCAATTGTGTGGATTGATGCGCATGATAGCATTTACTGGATTTCTGGTCTAGACTCGATTATTTACAGACTGCCGTCATATAGCTGGAAATTGCTGAAAGCAGCATTAAACAACAAACAAACAAACAAACAAAAACAAAACATCTTCCACCTGCATTAAATGTTCTTCCCACAGCTGACATGGCATATTATGACTGAAATTATGTTCAAAGCAGCATTTAACCCAATTCAAGGACTTCATGCTTTAAGTATGTAACTTAATGGAATCAAATCACTGCATTTCATCCGAAATTTGTGTAGAAGCTCACCCACTGTTGGGAATGGATTTAATTTTGGTTGTCTGTTTTTTGCAAGGTGACTTCTTGTGTATGGTCCATTGTTCCTAAGATTTATGACATTTTCAGATCTATTCATTATCATTTTCAATTAGATACTTTTTACTTTACTTTAAGACAGAAATAGCATGATTGTTTGAATGGCAAGTTTATATCTCTCTCTCTCTCTATATATATATATATATCAGCATGATAGGGTCTTTCTTATCTAACAATATTGCATCGTATGTAGACCCCAATTGCCATTATGATTGTTTGTACAGCGAGATAAAATCAACATGGTTCTTCTGAAATTCTAGTAGCCTCTTGACAATACTTGAAGTGTTTATGTTAGCAGAGTTACCTCCCTTCCTTTGCAGATCCGATTCTGATGATATGTGGAGAGTACAATTTTTTTGGGATAATATTAATAGTTTAAGGCAGTTTTAGCAACAAAAACATTCTCAAGTGTGTAATTTCCTACATCATATTAATGTTAGTGAGTTATTAGAATAAAGCATTTTAATTGGTTGCTGTGCATTATTTATAATTTTATTTTTTTTAAACAAGATGCTTGTTACATGTTTCAATTGTTTTCTTGTACAGATTTTTTTCTTTGTTGTAATTGAAATGTTTAAATCTGCAACATGTGACTGTGTGTAGAATAAATGTTATATGAAATGGGGGTTGGGGATGGGGCTTTGTATTAGCTGCATTATGGCTGTCAAGAAAAATTCTTTCTAAAATGATATTCCTTCTGTTTTGACCAGGACATGAAGAAACACTGGTTTGTCTTGGCTGGCAACTCTCTCCGCTATTACCGCGATGCTAAAGCTGAAGACATGAATAGTCTTGATGGCCGCATTGACCTTTCAACCTGCTATGAGGTGTCAGAGGTCAACACAGCCAGGAACTATGGATTTAAGATCAAGGTAATAATAAGATGATGCATACAGTCGTATATAATGACTTGGCATAGACAAGCATTATCTATTGTGTGTCTATCTTCACTCACATGGGGGCATGGATGGCCCAGTGGTCTTTCGTGCAGAAATTTGCTGTTCAGAGTTGTGCCCCTTAGGCATGCCAGGCTCTGATGGTGAAGGGTTTGAATCCCAGATTCACTCTGGTTATGATCCTTGGTTATCAACACGATATCCATGTGCTCATAGATTTCACCTTGGCCTTCCTGTTACATTGAGCTTGCACACTATAATCTTAATGAACTACTGTTGCAGTCTCCATAAACATTGTATCCTATCACCGTATATCGCTGTGTATTAGGCGAGTTTTTCGTACGTAAAATTAGGGGGCTTTCAAGGGGGGTTGTTTTATACACAGGGTTGAAGAGTTTTGATGTTTTTCCCCCAACACAGATATGACTGTGAGCAAGTAACACTGGAAATACCACGTCAACAAATCCGTAATTAAGTACACAAACTAATCATGTAATTACACTGTCTGGTTATAAAAACAGTTCATTATATATTTTGACTTACCGTTGTAATCTATTTTATTAATTTCATTCAAAATTTCCTTCACTATTGTTTATTTTCATTTCGGAAAATTCAGATGTGAAGTGATGGGAAGATCGCACAACTCACGGTCGTATTACCGCTATTGACGCCCTGAAATGAACTTTAGTGGATAGAGAATGGATATATGTATTATAAATGCCATACTTTGACTTGCTGAAAGTCATATTTGTTGTAGTTTTACTATCATTTGTCCGCATAAATTTTTCACTTATTTAAAAAAAGTTATTTTATTGGGTAATTATTAACCAAATCACCGGTAGATTCTGAGCAACGTGTGTACAGCTGATTGCTACTTCCTGCTTAGTTTACGAGAAAATACACACGGTAATCTTAATCTCTGCATATAAAACAATGCCTATCAGAACAGGAAATACAATTTAATCGGTAAAAGATCATGTCTAGTGGTTTTTTTTCTCAACTTATATATTTTGTATTGACCAAGTTTAATCGTTATGATCTGTTCGTTTCCCTGAATTCGCTGAAGGTAAACAATGTAATTTTTTTCTGTGGAAGACAAACATGTTTTTATTGCAATGTAGGAATTGTGTACGTGCTTCATTCCGATTCGCTTTATAGACGGGGTATATGACGGTAAATCTTCATGAATTGTACCGGGGTTATACGTGGGGTTGCTTTATAGACGGCAATATATGGTAATTTGGAGACCTAATACTGTAACCTATTGTATTGCAGACCTCAGCAACATTATAACCTATTGTGTTGTAAACCATATCAACATTGTAACTTATTGTATTGCAGACCTTAGCAACATTGTAACCTATTGTATTGCAGGCCATAGCAACATTGTAACCTATTGTATTGCAGGCCTTAGCAACATTGTAACTTATTGTATTGCAGACCTTAGCAACATTGTAACCTACTGTATTGCAGACCTTAGCAACATTGTAACCGATTGTATTGCAGGCCTTAGCTACATTGTAACCTATTGTATTGCAGGTCTTAGCTACTTTGTAACTTTTTGTATTGCAGACCTTAGCTACATTGTAACCTGTTGTATTGCAGACCCGAAATGGGGAATATAACCTGGCAGCCATGACATCAGGGATCAGGAACAACTGGATGAAGGCCATTCGACTGTGTATGGACTTGCACAGTTCCGGACGTACACACACTATGCCATCATCAACTCTTGCCAGCAAAACTCTAACAGGTGTCGGGACAAGGGCTGTTGATGATTTTGATGTAGGAGCCACATCTAGTCAGACCACGACAGTGACCGGGTCCATGGGTGAAACTGCCTTCCAGTTGGTCGGACGGAGAGAGCAGAACAAGAAAGACACCAAAAATACAAGGAGGCATCATTCTGATGTCAATCCAGGAAATGTCAGCAAAGCTTTCTCAGTCAAAGAGTTTTCGTCCACCCTTGACCAAGTCCCGGCTGGCAATTCATCCAGCACACAAAGCATCGGTAGTGATCGCAGCACGCAAAGCATGGACTATGAACACTCCAATATAGAGAACAAGGGATCGCCCCGTCTGTCCCGGGGAACAAAGATCCCAAGACACCACATTCCTCCACAGGATCTTACTTGGCAAAGTGGCAACAACCCACCACTGAAAAGATATGTGGAAGGCAGCGACAATGCACCGTCTGCGCCAGGTGGCGATACCGCTCGAGTCCCAAAACGCTCCATCATGAGCGAGAGCAGCAAGGAAGAAGAACAGAGGGAGAAGATGCGACGCGGCATGTCGCCAAGTGCAAGGGTGAAGGAAAAAACACGACCGGCTAAAGCTGCCCGCATGCACTCCCCACCCCCTTCAGATGATCAATATCACTTCAATCTGTCCAGCTCCAGTAAAGAGACCTACTCTGGAGAGTCTGATAATGACGAGGTCGATATGGGGGACCGGAGTCTGTCACAGGTAGGCTGGGTTGATGCATCACCATATCATTCATTGAGCAGTATAGTAGAAATAGAAAAATCATGTTTGTTTGAACTCTTTGTGCTTTCATTTCAACTCAGTCTTGTGGAAAGGGGGCTTTGCAGAGTTGCATCCCTTAGACACACCAAAAACATGAGAGTGTGGGTTCGCCCAATTATGTTTCTTTGTTTGTCATCACCATACCATGCTCATGGGTTTCACTAAAGTGGTAAACGTCTGAGACCTGCACCACTTTGGTCTTTCCTCCCACAATAAGTTGGTACGCCATGTTAAAAAACTGAAATACTGTTCAATGCGGCTTTAAACCCAACTAGCTCATTCACTCACTCAATTGTATAGAAAATTAGAATCCCTATTTTGTGGTTTGACTTAACTCAACATTTTGAACTTCATGTAGCATCTTTAGAATATAGTGTTTGTAATAAGTCAGTATTTGTAAGTCTGTTTTTCATGTCTATGTCTTATATTTCCAACCAACTTTTTTGGAAGATGCATGTGATTATTTTCAGTTGTTTGAATTATTTGTTTCCTACTAATGGTTGTAATTGTCCCCGAGTCAAAGTGTGCGAACCCTTGCCACAGCACATGACACCTGCATTGACACTGATGATCTACTGCCCCCATTCCTGCAGCCTACTCCATATCCTCCAAAATATCTTCTTGTCAGTTGGAATGTGATTGAAATTTTAAGTTGATTAACACTAACATTGATAGTAACAATGAGAGGAAAGTAGTATTGAAGTGAAAATGGTACACAAACTTTTTTGCCAAAATATGTAATATATTTGGGTAGAGATTTAATTGCACTGATGTTGATGAAATATTGTGACTGAAATATGCTTATAATGTTTGCAAGTCTTTATTATTACTTGACCACCTCCGTGGTCTTGTGGTAGAGCGTCCGCCCGGAGGGCGGAAGGTCCGGGGTTCGATCCCCGGCCGCGTCCTACCAAAAGACGTTAAAAGATGGCACTTGTTGTTACCCTGTCTGGCGCTCGGCATTAAGGGGCTAAAACAAGGACTGGTCGGCTCGGAGTCAGTATACTGTGTCTGAGTGGGGTATTCATGTTAAACTGCGGCATGGTATCTCAGTGTGCTAGCACTATAAATCGGCATCAGTCCGGACTAGTACAAGCAGCCACACAAACGCATACACGTACATGCACGCCGCTATATAAGTGCAATAATCTTGGATGCGACGTTAAACCCCATTTCACCTCACCTCCAAATGGTTACCTTTATTATTACTAAAATAAGAATGTAAAATACATCAAGTTAAATTTGATACTGCCCTTGCCAATTGTTTGTACAGTCTATAGTATGGCTCTATGTAAGGTAGACACAATCTGTTTCAAGTGTATTAACATATCTGTATTGGAATAGGCAAGTGTGTATTTCAACACATTGTTTGGCATACTATTGAAAAGCACATATGTGCACATTACTAGTGGCCTGTATAGCAGTAATGATTTGTCCTTGCTACATGCAATATGATCCCTACTTGGTACATAAATGTATGTATGTTGGAAACTGTTCATCACAGACTGGAGTGATTTAAAGATTGTATGTATATATATATTTAAAGATATACGTATGTATGTATATATGAAAGCTATGGATTTATGTTGTTTTTACTAAAGTAAAATTTGTTATTGAAATCATAAAATGTACAGTTTAGATGTGATGGAATAAGGGAGATAACTCTTGTTTTAGGACCAGTTTAATGATGAACAAATGCGATCGGAAGATGATGACAACATGATGGGTGGAGCTTCGTCGGGGTCCATCAGTGATGGAGGCGGAGTTCTTGTGGAGTTCCTGGAAACTGAGGTAAGTACTGTAGCTATAGATGAGGTTCAGGCACAGTTTGCTTGCAGTGTTCGAGATGAAGCATGAAAGGGAAGGGTCCATGTCCTAGCCCTAGTAATACTAGTTACAGTCTCGTGAAGATACAAGGTTAGAATTGGCTCTTCAGCAACCCAGGCTTGTCGTAATAGGTGTCTAACAGGATTGGATGGTAAGACTTGCTGATTTGGTTGATGCATGTCATCGTATCCCAATTGTATGATGTCAATCACTGGATTGTCTGGTCCAGATTTGATTGTTTAGAACGACGTCATATAACTGGAATGTTGCTGAGTGCGGTGTTAAACAACAATCAAACAAAACAGTTACAGATTTAGGAGTTTTTAGATTCAAATACTACAGCAGTAAATCTCAAGAGACCACGGCACCCTCCTTAATCTGACTTTTGGTGAAGTGGTGGCTCCAACTGGTTTTGTTTCTTGTTTAACACCACACTCAGCAATACACCACCTATATTGTGGTGGCCTGTAAATAATTGAGTCTGAGTCTAACAATCCCGTGATTGACTTCGTGAGTGTCAATCTACACAGTTTGGATACAAGGACATGCTTCAACCAAGTCACCGAGCCTGACCACCCGACCCCATCAGTCGCCTCTTATTCTCATTGGTAGAGATTGTGACAATGAATGAAGAATAACTGTACATGCTTGTGAAATGAATTGATAAATGGCTGGTTAGAGAAGGGAATTTTATGTATATTCTATGTAAAGAATTCCTTTTTTATTAAGCAAAATTTAAAAACTTTGATATTTTGCAAAATAATTTCAAAGGATCTTCATTTGGAAGGTAATGACTTATAAATAGTAAGTGCTAGATATGATGTTTAAGGAATTTAATCAACTAATTCCAGTAACACACTCACACACACTCAGAAAAAAAGGCATCATTTCAAGATAATGTTGGTTTATAGATATAATTTTTGTGTTGAACGATGTGTGATTATATTAGATCTTAATGTTTTTCCTTATTTCAATTAGAATAACTTGTTTATAAATATCTTTGTAATGCTAAAGGTGAAGACTTGTATTTTATTAACCATATTGCCTCAGCCCTAAGAGGATTATGTTAATATTCCTTGACAGAGGAGGAGGACATACTTTGAAAAGAAGGAAGTTTGTGCTTGTGGTTTTATTATAACTTCCTCCTGTTGGTTTTACCTCAACTTTTTATTCATCCACTTTAGAGAACTTGCTTAAAAAGATGCCTTAAGATGATCAAGCTCAGACACTCGCTATGGCGACAGATGTCCTTGTCTGCTGAATCATGTTCCTGTCGGGAGAGGTACATCCAACTAGGGTCTGCTCGCACAAACATTTCATTTTGTTCTCTGAGGACGGTAGCCATGTGGTTTAGGCAACTGCTTGTCACCCCAAAGGCCTGGGTTCAATTCTCCACATGGTTGCAAGGTCAGAAGCCCATTGTTGGTGTCTTCCACTATGTTAGGACTTGAATCAGGCTGAAAGGGGGGTAATATTCAACTCCCTCACTTTGAACGCTGCTTTCAAGTTTTGGTTGTGAGTGTAAATGATGTTGTGTGGTTCCAGGTGGAATCCCTGAAAGATCGGCTGGAGAAGTCTCAGCATGACCTTGCCAAGATGCATGAGACAAACAGGGACCTGAAGAGTCGTCTTCACACGTCGGGCTCACAGGTAGGATCTGTTTGTTTGTGTACTTATATCACCCAGACTGGCTCCACAATGGCTCCACACTGGCTCCAGCCTGCTCCACACTGGCTCCAGGTTTCGCTCCTGTCAACAATACAAAAGCTATCTATGCATTATCTCTAACGATGATGGGCTGGCTATGCATGCTAGTGATCAGATCTGTCCTATTGTGATGTGCTGACGTTAAGAACTTATTAAACTTGATTTCTGGTGAATATGAATAATGTGATACCATGCACAAGGAATGCAAAGAAGCTAGTCCTTGCTGATATTTGAGTGCTTTGTGCAGATGATGGACTGTATAATGATCCTGTGATGTATGGGACTGAGCTAAAGACTGATAATCTTGAATATCATACTTCTTGAATCTGATGACATTTAATGTGGATATTGGGAAGAGCCAGCATCCTGATAAAATATGTTAGAAACAGACTTGTCCTGAAATAGACACTACAGTACTGACTTTGATGTGAAACCTCCAGCCTACTCACTGTAGTACCTGTGGTTCACGTGAAGATCTGGGTTAGAATAGGTCCTTAGCAACCTAAGTTTGCCGTGAGAGGCGACTATGCTTGTCGTAAGAGGCAACGGGATTGGGTGGTCAGGCTCGCTGACTTTGTTGATGCATGTCATCTTATCCCAATTGCATTGATCAATGCTCATTATGTCAATCACTGGATTGTCTGGTCCAGACTCGATTACTTACAGACCTCCGTCAGATTGGTTGGAATATTGGAGTGTGGCGTTAAACAACAAACAAACAACCATTACCGGGTGTATGTGCACGATGTGGGAAGTTAGACAAGATCAGACCAGACTTAGTATTAATGTGTGAACAAACAGGAGCACTGGGTCAGCCTGTGCAACAATCTTGTACTTGATATCTACTGATTTTTTTTAAAGGAAGAATTATGTATGGGGTTTTCTTTAACTTTGGTTCAATTGGTTTGGTAATTGAGACATGTCTCTGAGTTTGTTTATTATTTTGTGAAACAACAGGAGCACTGGTTGAGCCTGTGCACTCTTGTACTTAAGAGATGCTGGTAGAAACGTACTGCTTGTTACAGCATCTTAATGTCAGGTATTTGTATGAGTTTTCCATCTGTCAGCTTTACTCTAAGAAGTATGCAGTTAAAGAAATGGTGGTGAATGTTACTCATGAGGCCCACTTTCAACCCAAGTTGACTCGTGCCTGTCAGAAGGACCTTTTCCTATTAAAAACTCCCTCAAGTACACACTGAAACCAAGGAGGACTTCACTCCGAGTTGGTCTTCACCGGTTGTAACTGGATGTAACCTGAAACCTCCCGCAGAAGCAAGAACGCTTTGAAATTAATCTTTACAGTTTTTTACAAGGAGCAAAGCAATTATATGACTATGTAAAGATTATGGGGTTTCTTTTTGAAGGAGCTCTCTCAGAATAGTGAATAAATAATCTGTGACGTGATAAGAATATCACCATATGTGTTTAATCATTTTCTTGTGAACAATTTGTCCTTAGGATTAGCTTGAGCTTGTATCTGTGGACAATGAGCTGGTTGACTTGATTATAAGCCTAGGCCTGTATACAATGAGTTAGTCTACAGCTTGGCAGGAAACATCACTTGATACATATATTATAAATTACACAGCTTGCTTTTAGCAGTGTGCTGGGACAAAATGCAATTGTAGCAGCGTGTGGTAGCGTGTGGTACTATGATCTATATAGAGTGCTGATGGTGCCAGGTGTTGTGTGGATTGTTCAGCCGTGATATTACCTCCTGGCTGGGATGAACTCCAGTGTACACTCATTAGGTTGTAGCAGCACCTAGGTAAGCCTGTTATGTGTGTTGTTACCTGTTAACATGTGCTCCCTGCAGGATCTCCTGGACAGACTTAAGACAATGTTTCATGCTTGTGTTGTCAGAGGATCTAACTGTGTGTGACACTGGCTTGTGAGTGAGTGAGTGTATAAACACAATGTTTCAAGCTTGTGTTGTCAGAGGACCTAAATGTGTGTGTGACACTGGCTTGTGAGTGAGTGAGTGAGTGTATCAACACAATGTTTCATGCTTGTGTTGTCAGAGGATCTAAATGTGTGTGACACTGGCTTGTGAATGATCGATCAATAACACAATGTTTCATGCTTGTGTTGTCAGAGGATCTAACTGTGTGTGTGACACTGGCTTGTGAGTGAGTGAGTGTATAAACACAATGTTTCAAGCTTGTGTTGTCAGAGGATCTAACTGTGTGTGACACTGGCTTGTGAGTGAGTGAGTGTATAAACACAATGTTTCAAGCTTGTGTTGTCAGAGGACCTAAATGTGTGTGTGACACTGGCTTGTGAGTGAGTGAGTGAGTGTATCAACACAATGTTTCATGCTTGTGTTGTCAGAGGATCTTAATGTGTGTGACACTGGCTTGTGAATGATCGATCAATAACACAATGTTTCATGCTTGTGTTGTCAGAGGATCTAACTGTGTGTGTGACACTGGCTTGTGAGTGAGTGAGTGTATAAACACAATGTTTCAAGCTTGTGTTGTCAGAGGATCTAACTGTGTGTGACACTGGCTTGTGAGTGAGTGAGTGTATAAACACAATGTTTCAAGCTTGTGTTGTCAGAGGACCTAAATGTGTGTGTGACACTGGCTTGTGAGTGAGTGAGTGAGTGTATCAACACAATGTTTCATGCTTGTGTTGTCAGAGGATCTAAATGTGTGTGACACTGGCTTGTGAATGATCGATCAATAACACAATGTTTCATGCTTGTGTTGTCAGAGGATCTAACTGTGTGCGACACTGGCTTGTGAGTGAGTGAGTGAGTGAGTGTATCAACACAATGTTTCCTGCTTGTGTTGTCAGAGGATCTAACTGTGTGTGACACTGGCTTGTGAGTGAGTGAGTGTATCAACACAATGTTTCATGCTTGTGTTGTCAGAGGACCTAAATGTGTGTGACACTGGCTTGTGAGTGAGTGAGTGATCAATAACACAATGTTTCATGCTTGTGATGTCAGAGGACCTAAATGATTGTGACACTGGCTTGTGAGTTAGTGAGTGTATCAACACAATGTTTCATGCTTGTGTTGTCAGTGGATCTAACTGTGTGTGTGACACTGGCTTGTGAATGATCGATTAATAACACAATGTTTCATGCTTGTGTTGTTAGAGGACCTAAATGTGTGTAACACTGGCTTGTGTGTGAGTGTATCAACACAATTGTGTTGTCAGAGGACCTCTGTGTGAGTTTGAGTGTGAGTGAGTGAGTGAAACACAGTACAAGTCATGAACATTGTATATGTTCCTGTTACACCACATGCACTGTTATATGGAATGGAAGTAATTGAGGGTCTTGGAGTCCTTGGGGGATTTGACTGAATGATTTCAAAGTATCATTATTAAAATCAGGATGATGATAAGGACGCTTTGACTTTCATCGATGATTTCAAATCCTGACAGGTGGGAACACCTCCAATCTCATGCTTGCACAGGTATTTGCAGTTGTTATTGAGTGAGATGATTATGAAATGTCTATATGAATACATGTAAAAGCAATTATATTTTAATCCGATGGTATGGAATGAGCTCTGTTATTACGGCATCTGTCAGGTGTGTAATGTATGCATGCATTGTGTCTTTATGTTCACATGAGTCTCTTTAGTTGCACATACTGCAGTTTTTCCTTAATAAGTAGGTATCTATGTAATGTGGACAACATTATATCAGCTTTTGAGAGCTGCTACATATGTAATCTATTTACAAACATAGATATATATGCATACTTGGTGCACAATTTATTTAACTGCTGCCAAAATATGTAACTTCATATCAGAAGCAATATCATGAAAATCAGATCCTAGTGCTCGCTACCGCTAAACAAAGGTCTGAGGACATCCCATTATGGGTCACATCAGAACTACCTTCAGTGAACTTTGACCAACCAATGAAATAACTAACAAGAAGTCGACACTGGCCAATCAGAGAGTAAGCTTTGTTAGTTTTATGAGACAAGTTTCAAACTGGCGACTACGCTTTGAAAAACATCAACTCAAAATTTAAAAACTGAATAGACCAAAATTCTGGAAAGTACTGCTTGTATAGCAGTAATTCCCACAGACTGTGGAAAGTGTCTTCCTTTTTGAAATGTTTATGTCATTGATGTGAGCGATAGACAAAGATTTTGACAGAATCAGTTGTACAGCCATTAACTGTTGTTTGGAATAATGTGTTGGTTGCATGATTAGAACACACATTCGGACTGGCACTTTCGTGATCTAGTAAGCGACACTCTGATTGGTCGGATAAAAGGTCGTTCTGACATGACCAGTAATGGGATATCCTCAGATCTTTGTTTAGCTATAGCGAGAACCAACCAAGATCTGATTTTTTGTATTGGAAGAATACTGCTATTTTTTCATCCCAATTGCTTGAGATTCTGCTTAATGCAAAGAAAAGATGCAAATCAGTCATGACAGAAGCCAGTGATTTTAGCCTGTGATAATAGCAAAGGTTTGGTTTGGGCTTAATGTCATTTGAACATTGGATGATTTAACTTGATTTCAACAATGGTATGCCGCCAAGTTTTGAAGGTTTGGGTGTAGTTTTAGCTTTCTCTATTCTTTTTTTCATTGCAATTATATGCCCAAAAATGCGTGTGCATAGCAAGACAAACATGGTGTAGTATATCATATTTGCTTTGATGTTATTTATATTTGCACAGAGTCTGCTTGAAAGCTTAAACATTAATCATGTTGATATTTCTGGGCAATAGTCAGCCTTGACAAATATAAATTTGGTTTGTATAAATAAGTCTTTTCAGGTGTACATTTGTGTGTTTTACATAATTGCGTTTGAATAAAGATAGTATCACAAACAGTTAGCTGAACCTGGATGTATGAGTGAGATATGTCAGTAAATACAGGACTTATTATTAACCCTTTATGGTACATAAGACTTTCATCCATACAAGTATGTCATTGTGCTTATCCCGTTTGGGGGCGGTCGGGTAGCCTAGTGGTTAAAGCGTTCACTCGTCACGCCGAAGACCCGGGTTCGAATCCTGACATGGGTACAATGTGTGAAGCCCATTTCTGGTGTCCCCTGCCGTGATATTGCTGGAATATTGCTAAAAGTGACATAAAACCAAACTCACTCACTCACTTATCCCGTTTGTAAAACCTGCCCCAAGTTGCACAGTTGGCAACACTCACAGAAACATTAACGTGCGGCCATAATAAACCTATTTGTGTTTGTAACCTTGCCCTCTGAAATATATATGGCAGGTCACCTTGCATTGAAGCAGTTCTAGACATAGCTGTAGTGTAACTGAATGTGAATCTCTGCACTATCTTGCCTGTTTGTACAGAGCTTGGATTTAAGACAGTGTACACATATATGAAGTGTGTTTAGTCCGCACGAGTTGGAGTTGTTTGGTACAGATGCAAGTGCACACCATACAGATGGTCGTACATATGGTTTTACTGTGTTTGCCAAGTAGCTCTGACTAATTATTTGAGAGCTAAGAAATCAGAATTCACCTATATATTTAGTCTGTCATAGGACCCTTAAACAAATATATCCAATACAGCCCTTGCAAGTCTATAATGTTTGCAAGACTAGATTACTGCAGAATCTTAAAATAAAGAAAGTCTCTTGGCTCCTTTTTATTATATTTTATAACTATAATTTAACTACTCTTTCATTTCAGAGACTAGATGTGAGTCTACTATATATTTAGCATTGTATTTTATTGAACTAACCTAGACTTCACCTATTTTCTTATGAATTTCATTACATTTTAAATTTTAAGTATTCTAGTTTTAATTTTTGTTCAAGAAGCTTCTTTTAATGAATTCTGAACCAATCTATGTCAGATTCATTTATTTTTCAAGATTTCTTTTCAAATGGAAATTGAATCAGTCAAGGTTATTATTTTTTTAAAGAGCTTTCTTCAGTTGAAATTCTGCTCCAATCTAGATTCAGTACACCAAGTCCCTACAAAGCCCTGCTGTTATCCCCGTGTGATCCCGTCATTATCTCGTCGGTCGGCACATTCAGCAACCGACAGGTGTGGAGGGGGACAGAGGGAGGATTTCTGTTGGCTAACCAGTGTTAATTTGTAGCAGGAGGATCAGGTGATGGCAACATTTCCATGCTCTCCGGTCTGCTGTGACATTTACACACCTGTGTGGGGGTTATTTTCACTGAGTAGCACGAACCTCCACTCCTAGCATTGCCTACATACAGACACACAATCAGATGCAGTTGTGGAAGGATTGTATTCTTGTCTGAGAACGAATCACTACAGTTTCGTGCAGTAGGGAACCAGATTTACTGATTTACCTGGTAAATGACTTTGAGGTAAATAGTTTAAAATATTTTGAATACTGATTTATGATTATTTGTACAAGAAAATGAAGGCATGTGTTCCTTATGCAATGAATGTAAAAATGTTATCTTTAATCTAACCTGAATTGCTGGGTGTTATCTTAAATCTAACCTGATTTGCCATTTAGATATATGACATGCATGAGATAGCATTAGCATGACCCAGGACCATTCATCGATAGCCAACTGGTAATTACAGTCATTGATAACCTTGACCCAGTTTGGGGCAAGAAATATTCATGCATTTTTCTGGTCGAGTTGCTGTCATTCTACTTATGAGGTGTAGATATAGAGACGTCATGGCCGTCGGAAATGGTTAAAATCTGTGCATCAGCTTCAGTGACTGGTGGAATGTTTTGTGTGTTGTATGCATCACTGAACAAAGAAAGCGACTTCTCTCCTGATTGACACTTGCATATTTCAAATCTCGTAGCATTAGAAAACAAGTTATTTTGAATTATGTTAACAGAGAGGGGGTGTGCCCCAATGTGCTGAAGTGATGTGCATGTTTGCATATTTGTTTTCACAGATCATGGGCTTAGTGGCATGGAGGCCGTGGAATAGATGAACGGACTCGCTGCCACTGATGCAGTGGTTTGTCAGCTGCACAAAAATCAATGCTGCATCACATGCTCAAACGCTTGCATTGTTGATGAATTTTTTACATGGAATCTGGATTTATAAGGTGCTATTGTCTCATGAATGATTCAGCAATGGAAATCCTATAAGTGAATTTATCTTGTGTTTGATGTGAGTGAAGCCATTTGCTGTGCTTGTGCAACAGAAGCGGGTTTAGTAGGAGTAGAGTGCACTGTTCTTTGTTAGGCGGCTCTCTCAGTGGATGTAGCATGGAAAAGAAGCGAGGACTCGGCTCCAAGAAGGTACATGTCCCCTATAATCCCTCATCTCAGTCGGTACCTACAGAGCTTCAGATGGATTTCAATATGTACAGGTCAAGTAACCCATAAAAATTGAAAATGATCCTTATACGGCTCGGGACCGTATATCACTCGGAAATTGCGGTCAATACTTTTGGCAGGGTCAGAGACGAAGGTTTCCTTTCTATCTGAAGCACTGTAGATGCTATCACTCATGAGTGTCTGGTTATGATAGGTGGGTCAGAAACATTCATACTCTTGCCTGTACACTTCACAAAGTGTAAAGCTCTTGATTGTTGGATTTTGATATTCTTTTTCGGCAACATTTTCCTCATATCCATATTTTGCCAGAGTGGTGAATGTCTACTGCCTGTGTTTGTTTGGCATGTGCTCCCTCATTAAGCGGGCATGCTGTTATATGAATGAAGTACAGTTGAAAGCAGCATTAACTCGCTCTCACTTGTATTTCAGATGTTAAGAATAGAAAAAATTGCCATGTGGTTGAAATATTGTCAGTATTGTATTGAGAGAGATGACCTGGTTTGTTTAATGGTTGTGTAGGACAGAAATCATAAGGCATAAATATTTGCATTTTCCATTTCTTTGTTGTGATATTTTAACTGCAGTATAATTTGATTACCAAGCCATGAAGGTAATGGTGAAAAGAACATGAATCCTTTAATGCATCACAACACTTGAATAATGGGAATGCACTGACTGTCACTGATTTGACTCGTAGATCTCATTTCAACCATGCAGGAAGCATCCATTTATATATGGTTAAGGTCATGAAGTTAATGCTCATGGTAAACCTGGGCACATGTAGTCTATTCAGGTTGTCATTCATTGACTACAGGGGAAGATGAATTACATCACTTAGTTATTCCAGAGTGAAACAATTCTCCACCCTCACGCCCCCACTTTCCCTACCCCTCTCTTTTCTACATGTCCCACCTACCCCTCTCCACATGTGCCACCCTCCTACTCCCCACACTCATCTCAACCTCACCTCATCTACTCAACCCACTGTCCCTTCTAAACAAGCCCCATCCTCCCTTTCCCACTATCCCTTCACCCCTCCCTCCCACCTCTGTTCGCCCCTCCCCCCCACCTCCCCTCACCCCTCCCTCTCACCTCCGCTCCCACCTCCCCCCACCCCTCCTTCCCACCTCCTTCCCTCCTCTGCTCACCCCTCCCTCCCACCTCCCCTCCCACCTCCCTTCCACCTCTACTCGCCCCTCCCTCCCACCTCCCCTCGCCCCTCCCTTCCACCTCTACTCGCCCCTCCCTCCCACCTCCCCTCCCACCTCCCTTCCACCTCTACTCGCCCCTCCCTCCCACCTCCCCTCCCACCTCCCTCCCACCTCCCCTCACCCCTCCCTTTCACCTCTACTCGCCCCTCCCTTTCACCTCTACTCGCCCCTCCCTCCCACCTCCCCTCCCACCTCCCTTCCACCTCTACTCGCCCCTCCCTCCCACCTCCCCTCACCCCTACCTCCCACCTCCCCTCACCCCTCCCTCCCACCTCCCCTCCCACCTCCCTTCCACCTCTACTCGCCCCTCCCTCCCACCTCCCCTCCCACCTCCCTCCCACCTCCCCTCCCACCTCCCTCCCACCTCCCCTCACCCCTCCCTTTCACCTCCCCTCGCCCCTCCCTTCCACCTCTACTCGCCCCTCCCTTCCACCTCCCCTCGCCCCTCCCTTCCACCTCTACTCGCCCCTCCCTCCCACCTCCCCTCACCCCTCCCTTTCACCTCTACTCGCCCCTCCCTCCCACCTCCCCTCGCCCCTCCCTTTCACCTCTACTCGCCCCTCCCTCCCACCTCCCCTCACCCCTCCCTTCCACCTCCCCTCACCCCTCCCTTCCACCTCTACTCACCCCTACCTCCCACCTCCCCTCACCCCTCCCTCCCACCTCCCCTCCCACCTCCCTTCCACCTCTACTCGCCCCTCCCTCCCACCTCCCCTCGCCCCTCCCTTTCACCTCTACTCGCCCCTCCCTCCCACCTCCCCTCCCACCTCCCTTCCACCTCTACTCGCCCCTCCCTCCCACCTCCCCTCACCCCTCCCTTTCACCTCTACTCGCCCCTCCCTCCCACCTCCCCTCACCCCTCCCTTCCACCTCCCCTCACCCCTCCCTTCCACCTCTACTCACCCCTACCTCCCACCTCCCCTCACCCCTCCCTCCCACCTCCCCTCACCCCTCCCTCCCACCTCCCCTTGCCCCTCCCTTCCCCCTCCCTTCCACCTCTACTCCCACCTCCCCTCGCCCCTCCCTACCACCTCCCCTCACCCCTCCCTCCCACCTCCCACCTCCCACCTCCCCTCACCCCTCCCTCCCACCTCCCCTCACCCCTCCCTTCCACCTCTACTCGCCCCTCCCTTCCACCTCCCCTCACCCCTCCCTTTCACCTCTACTCGCCCCTCCCTCCCACCTCTACTCGCCCCTCCCTTCCACCTCCCCTCACCCCTCCCTTCCACCTCCCCTCACCCCTCCCTCCCACCTCCCCTCACCCCTCCCTTCCACCTCTACTCGCCCCTCCCTTCCACCTCCCCTCACCCCTCCCTTCCACCTCTACTCGCCCCTCCCTCCCACCTCCCCTCACCCCTCCCTTTCACCTCTACTCGCCCCTCCCTTCCACCTCTACTCGCCCCTCCCTCCCACCTCCCCTCGCCCCTCCCTTTCACCTCTACTCGCCCCTCCCTCCCAACTCCCCTCACCCCGACTTCCACTCACCCCTCCTTCCCAACTTTACTCACCCGAGTCCCTCCCACCTGCCCTCACCCCATCCACCCTCCTCCACTCACCCCTCCCTCACGCCTCCACTCATCCCCCCACTCACCCCTCCCTCACCCATACCTTCCACCTCTACTCGCCCCTCCCTCCCAACTCCCCTCACCCCAACTTCCACTCACCCCTCCTTCCCAACTTTACTCACCCGAGTCCCTCACACCTCCCCTCACCCCATCCACCCTCCTCCACTCACCCCTCCCTCATACCTCCACTCATCCCCCCACTCACCCCTCCCTCACGCCTCCACTCATCCCCCCACTCACCCCTCCCTCACGCCTCCACTCATCCCCCCACTCACCCCTCCCTCACGCCTCCACTCATCCCCCCACTCACCCCTCCCTCACACCTCCACTCATCCCCCCACTCACCCCTCCCTCACGCCTCCACTCATCCCCCCACTCACCCCTCCCTCACGCCTCCACTCATCCCCCCACTCACCCCTCCCTCACGCCTCCACTCACTCCTTCACTCACCCCTCCACTCACTCCTCCACTCACCCCTCCCTCCTGCCTCCTTCATGACTATCCAGGTGACATGAGACACTATGTCCCTGACCACTGCCCTCTGTGTCACCCCGGGGCTGACCAATGACATCTGATACCCATCTCCCTGCCATTAGCCTTGGCCATAACCACAGGTCCCAGCCCGTGTTATGTATACCACCAGTCATAATCCCATCTCGCACACAGCCCACTCCATGTCATGGCCATTGATCAGCCAGTCCCCTGACACAGGAGACTGCTATACCCTGGTAAGTGCTGCACACCCATCTCTGTGACAGTGTATGGGGATTTCATCTTGATATCATTTTGTAGTAATGTTTGGAATTTTAGTGTTGGCAAAGTGCTACTTGTTTATTTTTATTGTGTGACATTTGAGTATGATGAATTGTGTCAGGCTAGACCAAACATGTCAGGAGGAACCTGTCCTATGAGGAAAGACTGCATGAGTCTTTTCCATGTCTTCATCTGTTTCTGGCATTTCCGGTATATATTTGGTGCACATTTTTCTCCAAATTTTGGAATGAGTGTGAAGGAAACTAATCTGTTCTCATTTCGCTCAGTATGTTAGACCTTAGTCCTGCACCATGACCGTGGAATATATTTATTTTATTAAAAAATAATAATCTAGAAATGCATACAAAAGCAAGTTTGGCCAGCTCAAGCTAGCTCTTTTTTTATTTTTAGAATCAAGAAGGATATTGTGTAATATAAGATTTCAGAGACTAAATGTTAGTCTAGTTAGACCTTTGCTATTCTTGTTCTGAGAAAATATGTAGAATTGCTAATATCTGGTTTCTACTCCATCTCCCTTGTCCAAAAGCTTCTTCAGCTCCCATGATCATGTTTGTATTTACTGTATATCCCTTAGTATTTAAGTCATTCAGAAAGTACCATGCGGTCTTGTCGTATAATTTATTTTTAGGGCTTATATTCAGTGTCTGGCAGGGTTTTCATAGAAGACTTTTGTACTCTTGTTACAGAGAGATCAGTGTTTTAGAAAGACAAGTGTTCTACTTACTAGACTGATTTATGACTGTTCATGTCAAGAAGAAAGGTGGAAATATGTTGGAGGAAATCTTCTTGAGAACCTGTCACTTTCAGTTACCAGATTGTAGGATTTTAAGGAATTATTTTAGTTTCCTGAATTTCCTGGTACGGTATTAGCATCAACAATGGGGTTTGTAGTAAGGTGACATTATATTCACCGTCAACTCTACCTGTGTGTGGAGCCTCGGGCTAGGCTTTGATCTCTATTGATAATAGGGAAGATCATCAATCATTGCTATACTAACAGTGTGAGGAGCTTACACTGGTCAGTGATGGTCACAGTATGCTGGACACTTTAACAACATATGATCCAAGGTGTTGCTATGGTGATCTTATCTGTAAGATGAAAGAGAGGCTGATTCCTATCAGAAGTTTCATGGTTGGTCAAAGGTCGCTTCTGAACACGGATTTTATGACAGTTGTAGAAACAAGAAATGTTCACAGATATCTAAGTTTGACTCCTTGCATTGTTGGTCTTATGATAATGTTATATAAGCAATTATGAGTACTTGAAAAAAAAATATGTAGATGATGTTGCTTGTCATGGTGTTTAGCCCCACACATACTTAAGAAATATTGGCTTTGCTTGTTTGTTTGTCTAACGCCACACTTCACAAGAGTTCAGCTATATGACCGTGGTCTGTTTATGTTCGAGTGTGGACAAGACAATCCAGTGTTTGATATCATAAGCATCGATCCACTTAATTGGAATAAATGATACACAATCCACCAAGTCTCTGAGCCTGATCACATGATCCATTTAGTCGCCTCTTTAGACAAGGCGGTCGGGTAGCCTAGTGGTTAAAGCGTTCGCTCATCACGCCGAAGACCCGGGTTCGATTCCCGACATTGGTACAATGTGTGAAGCCCATTTCTGGTGTCCCCAGGGATATTGCTGGAATATTGCTAAAAGCGGCGTAAAACCATACTCACTCACTTCGACAAGCAAAGGTTTCTGGGGACCTATTTTCTTGACCAGAATCCCTGTGTGTGTGACTAAAAATGACAAGAAAGGTGAAAGTTTTGTACAAGATGAGCTAGGACTATTGAATTTGAAACCAAAAGGTTGAAAGGTTGTATTTGCTTGCTAAAATATATGAATTATGTATAAATGAAATATTTCATTCATTCTTAATCATAGTTGACAAAATTAATGGCATAATTTTTGTGTTTCATTATGAAGCGATCCTGCTAAATTTCCAAAAGATGCTTGACCTACATTGTATTAAAAGCTAGCTGATTGACATCGACATAGGTATGCTTATTGGCCTGTCATTCACCTGACTAGTCACTTGTCATGCAGCTCCCGCCCCCGGGGCTGGAGGATGTGGGTTCCGCCATGCAGCAATAGGCTGCCATACATTGAACTCTACTGGGGCAGTATTGGCCAGTACACT
Organism: Haliotis cracherodii; assembly: GCF_022045235.1. NCBI lineage: Eukaryota > Metazoa > Mollusca > Gastropoda > Lepetellida > Haliotidae > Haliotis > Haliotis cracherodii. The sequence goes on from NW_027266275.1 coordinate 16,406,946, forward strand.
GTATATACATTGCTTATCTGTTACTTGGTTGATAAATGGTCGTAACACCTGTGATAATATTTTGAAATAATAACGCCTTTATTTATTGAACACAGATAAGAAAGATGAACTGAATTGGTTGATGTTGAGCCATGTGTTAAATGAAGTTATGTTATCATGAGTGTTATGTTCATGTAAATTATTTGGGAAATTTATTCTGCGAGCTGATAAGGTATATCTTGTATCTAATACAGGTTGGTGTTCAATGGAGTATCGAATGTTTAATTGTTGAGGAAGGTCATATGTTAAAATATGATTCTATTTTGATACATTAAGACCTTATTACTGATCAAATATTGTGTTTTAACTAGAATGGGTGTCAAGATTCTTTTCACATTTTGATATGATTTCCATAACGTAGTAGTTATGATTAATAGACTTTCCATTCCGAGTCTCCTTGGCGACTGTTGGATTTTACAAAGTCCCTGAAGATCTGTCCTTATCCCTACTTCTGCCTCATTACCTGGGCCATGTAGAGCGGTCTTCCTATAGTGAGTGTCTTACAAACAGCCTGTGTAGTGTGATGGCTAATTTAATAGACAGGTAGACTGGTCCTCCTACAGTGAGTGTCATACACACAGGCTGTGTAGTGTGATGGCTGGTTTAATGGAAAGATGGAGGGGTGCTTCTATAGTGAGTGTCCTAGACACAGTCTAGGCAGTTCAAGGGCTGGGTTTAATGGACAGGTAGAGTGGTCCTCCTATAGTGAGTGTCCTACACACAGCCTGTGTAGTGTGATGCTGGTTTAATGGACAACTAGAGCTCTTCTCCTACAGTGAGTGTCCTACACACAGCCTGGATAGTGTGATGCTGGTTTAATGGACAGGTAGATCGGTTCTCCTATAGTGAGTGTCCTACACACAGCCTGGGTCATTCAAGGGCTGGTTTAATGGACAGGTAGGGATTAGTCTGGTCAGCAGACAGCAACATTGTTAGTCTGACAGGCCAACACAATGGCTGTATTTTGGCCAGACGTTCATAACCATGCAGGCATGTAGAATGGGAATAGTATTTCACCATTGGTATGGATTGAATTATGAACTTATTGTACAGGTAAGGTGAGAATTGATGGAGTATCGTACGGACCCAAGATTGTTGTCTGACTTAGGATTATTCAAAACATTGTGATTGACCTTGAGCAGCAATTCTTTTTTCTGTTTATGGATGTGACGGACTGGAGTAAAAATCTACAATCAGAAAATATAACAAAAAGAAAAATTAAAAGATACAAGTACAGAAATTATATAAAATTAAAGTAACTACTAACTTCTGTGTAATAATGATCAAATATATCAGGTATGTTTGGCTACTGCAATCTTTTTAAATATGGGCCTTCTAAGAAGGCAATATATGGGGAAGGCTACCAGTAAAGGGAACACATTGTCGATCACCATTTAGGAGATATACCGCTAATTAATTGAATGATTAATTTTGTGTCCTGTATGAGTGAAAAGACACATGACAAGGCACGTCATCGTTATTTTTAATGCTCTTCAGTTCATTTTTGGGGTTATTCTGGAGAGATGACATTGTAGAAAATGATAATGGTAGCCTTCCCCATGTTGCTATTTTGCACATTGCTATGCATCTTCTAGACATCCTTTACACTGAACTGACCAACCCAATCCAATTTATTTCAAATAAGATAGTAAAATATTGAGCTCCATGAATTTATGAATTTTTATTTAGACTGACCCATATTAATTGGAAATTATGTAAAGCATAAAATATTTAAAGTATGGTCTTCCTGTTGAATGGGCCTAAGTTCCTTAACTGTGACATTACTAATATCATTAATGATCAGGTGATTTGTTGGTAGCAGTGGCAGTGTTTGAGCATCACCTGGATGAAACAGCTGTGATCTGGATGAATATGTAACTGTTCAGATTGTATGGACTGTTGATTATGCTATCAACCTCTTGCCAAGTTCAGATATTTACAAGCTACACATACAACTGAAACATAACGCCAGTGGTATTAATCATTCACTCACTCACTTTTAATTTAGTTCTCATTTATTTGACTTTGAAGAAAAAGCAACAGAAGTATGACATTTTTATTCACTGGAGTTGATAGCAGGCGAGTTATGTAAAGAAACTAGATCATTTTGAGCTTAAATTCCATGGTTTCCTGTAATTAAAAATTGCCCAACGAAAAACAGTCAGCCAATACAACTAGGGAGATTATCGGACGGAAACGCTTCTCTCTCCTCGTGTGCATGAGTCCCATGACAGCTCTTGCAGAATTCCTGCTAGGTCACAGTACCGGCTGCTGAGGCACACATGACTCATATCCCTGGATTATCATAAATATCAGTGCCTGTGCAGACTGGAAAATACCATCGAGTTTGCAGCTTAATCCAATCCTTCCTGAGACGACCGATGGGTGGGTATTTGTCTTTGTTTGGCTTTTTAGTCAAGCCCTGTTGCCGTCAGAGGAGCTTTAGGAGGATGAAGTGCTGAGAGAATTACGTAGGTTGGACAGGGGTGTCACAAACACCTCAATCCCTGGAACATCACATCCATGGATTCTAGGAGAATGTGCTGTGATGGGCACTGCTCACATGGTAGTAGCTGTACGGACATAAACCTTCTTGTTTTATCAGATTCTACAAGTTAGGGTGTTATTATGGAAATTTGATACTTTAATTCTAGATTGATAGAAGATTGTTTGATTTAGCCAGTTGACTGATTTATGAATTGCTAATTTCAAATATTCAGATGCCAGCTCTGTGTAATTCGTTATTGATGGTTACCCTGTAATAGTCATGTAGTGTTCATGATCCCTTTGATTAGGCTGTTTGTGTAGTATCGCCGTGACGATCGAACGCATTAACCACTGTGCTACTCCGCTACCCCTCTATGTGTGACAGAACAGTCACTCCAATCTTTCTGTTCCATAAGTGATAATCAGATGGGTTTTTATGTAAAGGAATGTTGTTCCTCCCTTCCTAAGGTTTGAAAGTTCGATCAGTGTTATCCAAAGCACTTTGGTATACCTTTTCAAAGATTGTTTACCTGTAGATAGCTGTCTTTATTCTACTTAAGACACATGCTAAGGATTTTTGTAGACATGCCTTGTGTTTCAAAGAGAAAGATCTGATATTTCCAAAGATGGTTCTTGTAAAATGCACTTTGTAAACATTTATTGCTTTTGACTTGGATGGTTCTATTTTGGCACACGGAAATTGCAGCAGTGACAAGTTGTCATCCTTAGGACTGAATTTTGACATGACTGTCATCTAAGGTGCCTCTATTCACTGTGTAGAGCTGCATACCTTAAGCATACCAGAGACATATGACTTAGGATATGAATCCAAAATTCCTCCTGTATATATGTTTCTAGGTTTGTCAGCACCATTCCTGTGCGCATGGTTCCACCAAAGTGTTAAACAGCTACGATCTACATCACTTTGAGGCTTTCCTTTCACATTAAGTTCACAAGCTTTGACATAACTGAAATACTGTCCAAGCAGCATCAAACCATTCACTCACTCACTCACTCACTCACTCACTCACTCACTCACTCACTCTGAATTTGGCTGAATATTTTCATGTACATCTTGTCATTTCAATCATGTGCACTTGTGACTTCCCCTAATGATCCAAATTCCCAGGTAGTTGGGTAGAAGTACCTTACCTGTAAGACAAATTGCTGTTCTGCCTGATAAGAATTTTCAAATATTGATTCTGAAAATGAAAATGACTTTCTTCAAGTGTGCTCTATTCATGCACAGGTAAGCCTCTCTGTGGGGGTGTAATTGGAAGATTGTACTTTGGACAGTTCCAACTTGAAAGTTTAGACTGCACCATGTTTTCTTTGAGATTATACTTCTAATTATCTTTCTAACTGACTTTAAACAAAGTGACCTTGTGGCAGATTGCTAGGCAGCATTGATGTTTTTAGCCTATAAAAAACATATTTCTAAAAGAATTATTTTGTGTGCTGTTGCATAGAAGCATGTCTGACATGACTAAGTTATGAACAAGCTTAAAATGTTGAAGTGTATCTAATCCTCATTTAAATGCATGTCTTAAAGACGAGTGTACATTTGGAAATTTTCCCCCCTCATAATCCTACTTTTAAATGACATTTATTAAATCATTCACCTTCTTTCTTGTAGATGAAGTCTGAAAGGATTTTTCTTATCTTCAGTTATGAATAATTCATAACAAGTTCATTAACATTCATCATGTATATACAAGAAGTGAACCATGGTGTGTAGAAAGGATTCATATCGTATCAATATCAATAGGGAGGCAGCCCAACTATTCACCCACCACAAAATGACTGACACCTGCTTTGACATAAAGTTGAGGGTTATAATTGCATCTGTGACCTACGACAAACAGACAATAAAGTCCCGACCCTCTGCACAAACCCCCATCCCCACGTGGCTGCAAGTTGCCCTGGCCCTAGCTGGAGTGGGGGACTTGTGACACACGAACCCGCGGCAATCTGGGTCAGTTCTTTACCTGCTGGCAGTGAGGCTGTCACCCTACGCTGCTCACCCAGGCACAGTGTTACCGCAATCAGCACATGTTCATTAGCTGCTTGCTTCGGGAGACTTGGGCTCGGTGCATTGAAGGTATAATCTTGTAGTTGGACAAGTCTGAAGTAGGCCTGGATGCAGTTTGTGGTATCCTGAAGATGTGATGAGGCTGTAACATGGAGACATGCTTATATGATTTATGGAACTGTCATCAATAATTTGCGTTGGTGTTGGAAGTCAAGTCATCTTTGTATACTCATGTGACAGACTTTCTTGACTCAGACGCAGCAGTATTTGCAGTGGAGTACCTGTGGTTTTTCCATTGAAGAGATTACATCAATGTTTGGAAAAATAGAAATGGTCTACATTCTTTTCTTATCTATAAACAAAGACCAATTGTGATAAGATGGAATAATGACAGCTTGTTATAGAGGAGTGTGGACCCTGATTTCAAGGTTTTCCTGAAGGAAATGCCCTACAAATGTGTGTGTGAGTGAAGTGGTTGACTGTTTAAGGGGGCTGCCGTTGTTTGTAAATGAGCGTTGTGTTGTGTGTGGGGGAGGGTATCTGTGTTGATCGCCCTATCCTGGTGTTTGTGCTGGGCTAGCAGGCAGACATGACTTGAGACGACTCCTCCATCCTACAAGGGATCCCCACACAAATAATAGCCTGGTAATGTACCAAAAACAAATTTCCTTGCCTGTATTGATTTTTGTTAATTTTGGTTCAATTTTTTCTAGGTGAACAAGTTTTCTAGAATTGACATGTTATTGAACTGCCATTACTTCTTTTTGCTTTATAGCTTTTTAACAGTAAGTGAAATAATTTATTGGAATACTGATATTTTTATGGAATTGACATTGAAATGTTTTCAGTTGGTGTTAACTTTTTGTCAAAGTTGTTGCTTCATAAAGAAAGACATACATATCGTTTATTTGATTTATAACTTTGGAATCTGTTTCATTCTTATGTGAAAATACCAGATGCCTTTAAAACTGGTAATGCTGAGGCCATTATCAGCCTGAGTAAAAACAATGCGCTCAAACCAACCATTGTTTCAGCGTGGAAAAAAAATCACATTAATGTTTGATCTTTCTGTCACACTACCTTGACCTGCTGGACCTAAACACGCAACAGGGAACAACAGCCTTCCATGTTGCACAGCATTACTAGACTATGGAGACTATTTGCCTCATTAGCTCAGAGACCGGGTGATGTCAATGTAGGTTAACCTGGGCATAAATCCACCTGTCTCGTGGTCTGATATAACACATGATACTTACTAGGTGGAAGGGTAATACAATCCTTTATTCTATAGTATGTGGACAAACGACCGCAGAACGAGGACACACAATGTTAAAGGGAATTCACAAGTGTTATTCTTGTAGCACCTTGATGTGTGTGGAGAGTGGGTAGTGAGAAGGGAGGTTTTATCATATGTTGACCTACAGGACAATAAGAGCCGTATCATGAGATCGCATTGCTGATAGAACAACTGTTGAACAATGTGTTCTTTTGTTGGCTTTGGTTCTGTACACACCATCACACAGTGTTGACAGAGATATTTGGCCTGTTGCTTGGAAACTTTGTATGGTACAGGGTATTCAAGAAGCAGGAACATTTGCATGTTGCTTTGAAGAGGATCCTGTAATAGTGTCCTAGGGGATACAATGCTTGGACATTTATATGTAGGTTAATTAACATGATATATGTTTTGTACTTAGAACTGAAGTGCTCATAGTCATTATTTGGACTTAATGCCCAACATTCTTACGGGTTGACGGTCATGCCCCTCCAATTTTGTCTTTCTTAATTCTTTATTCAGTACTTGTGTAGGCGTACAGCCCAAGGTACAATTGAGGGTCAACAGAAGACAGTTTGACCAAATGGCAATTCATTGTGTGACGTACAAATATGGCTATATTTCTATTTGAAGATTTTTCTAAAGAATATTAAACTTAGATAACGTGGGATGGACATGAAACTTTTGGGGAATAAACTGCTGTCGAAGGTTACCATATGTGTGACAAATTAACAAGAAATGATATTCGTCCTCCACATAGCCCATGTTACATGCCTTACAATACCTTGGGTCTCTGGGAGTAGTACCTGTTTCCTATGTAAAGTATGCAAGCTACAGCGGCATCGAGCCCTTGCCAGTCTAAATTTATCTAAGTTTACAACTAATAAATAATATTCCACAGTGAAGCTTGATTGTAAAGTGCATAATGCCGCAGTGAGGGAGATGATGTACTTTACGGGGTGACCCTGATAGGACTTGTGTGTCTATGAAAGAAAGGCTAGTGTGACATGATGACATTAACCACGGTTATAAATTGACTCGGTACGTCAATAAAAGCCACAACAAATATCCTTGACTTTTTAGGCAAACAGACAATGTCCATTATTTATTGTTCAAGATGTGATGTTTTATGTTTAGCTATCTGTAAGGACATGGCCATGTGTGACAAGTTCTGCGTTTCACCCCCTAATGCACATGATGAACATTATGTTATATTATATACAGGAGTTGGTGAAACAGTTAATATTACATCACACTTACTGGAAAATATTTTGAGTGTCCTATGTTGAGGTGAATGTTTAAAGTGATTTTGTTGTACACTCTTACTTATGTATTAATTTATAACCATATTTCCTTTGTTAAATATGATATCCTCTTCATTTATTTTTAATATGTAGATAAGTCAATATTTTAATTATTAATAATGATCATATATCCTTTCCTTGGCCAAAATGTATTGATACGTAATGATATTTCGGGTTTCAAAATGCTTGTATGTAATTAAATGTTAGTGGTCAAAATGCCGGACCCTTTTCCTCCATTGAGCTACGGACATTTATGTTAATTAGTCATGCTTATAGATTAATGTCTTGAAAGTTATGTATGTCAGTGAGGCAGAATTGTGTCATGAGACCAGGGAAAACGTATCATATAAATTCCAGGTTCCAATGTGTTGGCAGAAACATCTCATGTGGGATGTTCATAATGTCATGATGGGGAAATCATTACGAAAATATACAAACCAACAAACAATGTAGAGAAAAGTCATTACGTTTAATCCTGGATTGGTTGCTCTCTCTCAGAAAAAAAATACTGGTGTTTTGAAAACCAGTTTGTAAATTCGTTTGAATATGATCTGGTTGAGTGAGTAAGTTATGGTTTTACGCTGCTTTTAGCAATATTCCAGCAATATCAGGGTGGGAGACACCAGAAATGGTCTTCACATGATCTGGTTGATCTCACGAGAATACATGCTGCCTACTAAGGATCTGTAATTCATTATTATTTTGTGAAAGTGATACAGTCAGTTTATAAAGGTTAGATTAATAAAACATGAATCACAGACAGATGGAACTGAAAGTGCTGATGAATAAACTATTTCTCAGAGACCCATACCCATGCTCATGGGTTTCACCAGAAGGGTAAACTTCTGCATCACTTCAGGCTTTCGTCCCACATCAAGCTGACTCGCTTCTGATATAATTAATCTCATTAAAATCAGATCTTAGTTCTCGCTTACGCTAAACAAAGATCTGAAGACATCCAATTACAGGTCATGTCAGAACGGCCTTTCATCCATCCAATCAGGGTATCACTTACCAGATCAGGAAAGTGACAGTCGCAATATGTTTTATAATCATGCAACCTTGAAAAGGGTTTTCCAAACGACAGCTAATGGCTGTACGACTGAATCCCTCAAAATCAATGCATAGCTCTTGCTACAATGGGATAAACATTTGAACAGAAGAGACTTTGCATTGCTATTAGACATCCCAGAATATTCTTAGTTCAGTTTTTTAATTTTGAGTCAATATTTTTCAAGGCAAAGTCTGGAAAGCAAGTCGCCAGTTAGAAACTAGGGCTGCGAAGCTCAAAGGAAGCTGCTGTCTGATTGGCCTATGTCAACTTCTTGTTAGTCTTTTCACTGGTCGGTCAAAGTTTGCAAAAGGTCGTTCTGATGTGACCTGTAATGGGATGTCCACGGGTCTTTGCTTAGCGGTAGTGTGAATTAAGATCTGATTTTGATGAAAATGTGGTATAACTGAAACACTGTTAATAAACCAATATACTCACTCACTCTCAGAGAAACTTTCTACACTTCAATCTAAATGTAACCTTTATTGTATTGCAGAGCCACCACATGGAGAACCCGTATGTGAGCGGAGGGCGCTGGGGCCAACAGTCATCACAATATGATGCATCACAGGTACGTTGAGAAATCAACTGGCTCTCTTGAATTAACTCTGGAGGAAGGTATTGACTGTATTTTGTGTGTGTTTAAGGTTTTTTGGATGGTCATTGAAAAACAGTTAAATATGAAATAATATTCCCATTTTAAAAAGTCCTTATAAATACAATAATGAGTAAATATTGTAATTGTTGTAAATAGTTGTAATAAATGCTTCTATTCAGGAGGTAATAGTTTTATGTGACTTGCAAAATTTATCTCATGATATTCTACTTTAAAATATGTAGATAGAAGTAATTAGTGAATGGCATAAAAAAATATGTCTCTTTATTCTGAAGTTAAGCCAGGCTGCTAATAATAATCTGCGAAGCTAGGGGAAGTCTGCATCAATAAAACTTTGTATTTAAAGATAAAATGTAACATTTTGACATTGTAACAAGGGGCAGTCTGACGAAACCGGGTTTTCAGCATTCATCGAATCAATTTCTCAGCTTGGAGTTAAACATTTACTTACAGTTTCTTATTGCTCCATTCTGCTCACAGGTCCAAGGTATGAAGAAACAGATGAAGGATGCCAAAGACACTGTCCAGAAACAGAAGTCCGAGATTGACAACTTGAAGTCCAAACTGGACATGTCGGTTTCCAAACTGACAGGGACGGAGAAGGCTCTGTCAGAAGCCTTGAAGAACCTTAAGCAGGAGAAGGACAGGTTCATCAAGCTGACTAGTGAGTGGAACCGACGAATCAGAACCCTGGAAACTGAGCTGAAAGATAAATCCTTGAAGCTGGAAAGAAGTCGCGAGAGCCTGTTGTCAAAGGAGCGTGAATGTCAGCATCTTGAATCTGATGTTAAGAGCCAGCAGCAGAAGAGTAGAGAAAATGAGAGGGAGATCTTGAGAATGAAAGTAGTGGAATCTGAATACAAACAATTGAAGGAAAAACTGGATACTAAGGAAAAAGAATTGTTGGCTATGCAGAAGCTGCTGAAAGAGAAAGAATTGGAATGTAAGAAGGTGGCAGAAATTTTTAAGAAGCAAATCGAAGAGATGGAGCAAGATTATGGTCATGAGAGGGATGATCTTGAGAATCACCTTGAGCAGATGAAAGCTCAACTGTGTCAAGCTCACGAGAGGCAGACGACGATGAAGGATTCTATCACCAGCAACATTTCTGATCTGATGAGAGAGAAAAATGAGATCATTTCGCAGCTGGAGGAAAAATTGATTGAAAATGAGAAAAAGATGGAGGATATGAATGAGAACTTCCAGGCAATGATGGCTGAAAACACAGAGTTGGTAAATAGTGTAGAGTCTCTACAGGATGAGAAGACAAGGCTTCAGGACAAACTTGGAGAGATGGAGAAGTACCTGGGTGGACTTCATGACAAGATAACACACTATGAGCCAGATAATGTGTCTCTCAGGAAACATATGGATGAACTCAGGAAAGAGAACCAACTGCTCTCAGAGAAGCTCAGCTCCGAGAAGAAGTCCTATTCTCAGCACCAAAGAGAAAAGGAGGAGCTACAAAAGACAATACAAGATTTGAACAAACAGATTCAGGGACTTCAGTTGAGGCTGATAGAGAGGTTCGAGGACATCGACCAGGCTCATTTGAGCAGGTCTTCCTCAGGGGGAGATTGTCAGGAACTTCTCCACAGTGTACTTATCATGGACTCAGAGCTCAAGGAAATCAATACAATGCTTCTTGAGCTCAGGCAAAATTTTGATGCATATCTGGACTCTCTTCAGGGAGAAAGTCGGTTGAAATTTACGAGTTTGGCTGATATGATTGAAGACATTGGCAGAAAGTGTCATTCTGTGCAGGAAATTCTAAAGGACTCTGTTGACCCTTCGCTTACAGAGTCTGTAGGTTCTGATTACAAACATGATGTTAAGGTAGACTCTTCTTCAGAGAGCCATGTGATAATGGATGAATATGGTAGCCTCAAGGACAAATTTGATTGTGCTGTGGCAGAGTTGAAAAAGTTGAGGAAGGAGGTGAATGATGTGTACAGGAGTTGTGATAAACTCGAGTCAGAGGATAGGAAGCTGAGGGAAAAAGTAAAGAAAATGGAAGAAAACTACAAATCTCAATTAGAGCAGGTGATTAAGAAGGCTGATATGCTTTCCTCACAGGTTGATGTTAGGGGAGGTGGCAGATTGTCCCAATCTTCCAGCCATGAAACCATTCCTTCAGATCTTTCTGCCAACATTGAGCAACAGCTGAACAATCTTGAACAAAAACTTTTACTTGTTGAAAAATCTCTAGCTGATAATGAAACAAAAGCTAGCTCAGGTACTGTAAAGACTCAGAGTAGCTCAAGGCTGTCACTCTCTCCTGGTGATAGTCAAAATATTGTGCAGAAACTAAAAGAAATGAAAGCTCAATTAGAAAAGTCAAATTCTCATTTATCCTCAATAGCCAAAAGTATCAATACAAATACAGACAAAATGGACACTAGCGACAATGCAGGTGCAGAGTCTTTACAATCACGCATTGAGAAGTATGGCAAAAAGATTGACAGTTTAGCTAGTAAAATAGAACAAGGATCAAAGCAAACGTCAGGGAACCCACATGGGTTAGCTGGTCCACAAGATGGTGCAGCTGTGGATGAGTGTTTCAGGGAAATCAAGGAGAAGCTTCAGGAGATCAATGAGCAGCTAGATTGCTTGGAAGATGACTCTGATTCTGATGATGAGGAGCAGGAGAAAATTGCTGTGGATGATGTGAGAGAGAGGGTGGCTAATCTCATGGGCTACCTCGAACAACATTCCAACATGACTCAGGCAGACTGGAACATTCTTGGAATGTTGCAGAGACAGCTGGTGTCTTCAGATAAAACCACAACCATAACTGAGGAACTTAGTCATGAGGACAAACTCCTCCTGTACTCTGATCGTCTTGCCATGGAAGCTGTGATCTTGCAGGAAATGTCAGTTCTTCTTTCAGATGAATATGGTGATGAGAACAGGGACCCTGTGTTAAAAGAAATTGATGCTCACAACTGTCATATGCTGTTGACCCAGCAGATGATAGAGAAAGAAACACAGTCAATGCATATGGAGAGGAAAGAAGATGTGATGAGATCCTATGCTTCTCTCCTGGCAGAAAAGATAGTTCTGGAGGATCAGTTAGTGTCACCAGCTCCTGAACAAAATGAGTCTATGGAGGATGACTCTAGTTTGGGACTTAGTCGTCCCAGAGTCCTTGCCAAAGAGGCTCTGGTAAGATCTCAATTGGATGCCCATATCAATAACTGCTTGGAAAGGTCTCTCAATACCCTTGATCCTGTCTCAACTCATGTGATTACCAAGTCATTGATTCAAGGAGAACTCACTTATGCGCTGAATACAATCAAAGAAACTCTTGTGTCTTTCGATAGTCAAGGTGTTGACATGTGCAAAAAGCGTAGAGACTTCTTGTATAGGCAGATGAAAGCAAGGGAGAGAGTTTTAGTGAATTTGGTGGAAGAATACCAAATGCAGATGGTGAAATCATTAGCTGTGATTATTGCCAAGGAAGGAGAAGAGGTGACTGTTTTCCAAGGTGCTGAGAGTGTCCTCGAAGATGTCTGCTCTGAGATCTCTACAGTGATGGAGAAAGACATTCAGAGCCACAAGGAAAATGTTCGCTATGCCGAGGACACTGAAACGGCTCACAAGCATGATTTAATAGTAGACACCTTAAGGGCAGATAGGGAAAAGGTGTTGGCTGCAATCAGGGTAGAACATACCAATTATGCAAGTCAGGAGGAACCCAGGAGTGATGATGTTGAGCTCCCTCTGCAGTCAGTTGATACTACAATAGAAAACTTTGGACAAATCATGGTACAAAATGCAATCGTGAAGGCAACAGCTGTGTTTGTGAGTGAACTGTATGCAAAAGAAGACTTGTCTTTAGATGTTGATTCTAGTGATGAGGAAAGTGTGGATTCTGAGGTTGAAGCTGATAAAAGCATAAACATTTTTGTAAAACATTTGAGTGACATCTTGGTAAAGGAGGCTTCCTCCAAAAGAACTTTGGCAGCACAAGTTGGAAATAATGGCCCAGAAACACCAGGGAATATAGTTGGAAGGATACCTGATGTGAGTAAATATCCTCCCCGATTATCCAAATATGCTGACTCTATAGTGAGAGAGTCAGTTTTCCAGGCTCAATTAACCTACACACTGCATAAAGCAAAACTACAGCATGATAGTGAAGTTGAACAACTAAGGCATGACTACCCATTGAGGAAACCAGAGTTGATGCATGAGGAAAGTAGAGACTCAGAGATCGACTTCCATGGAGTCATCCAGCCTCTTGAGGATGTTCTGGAGAACAAGTACGAGGATGAGATGGAGGTCCTGCAAGTGATTGACAAGCAGGTGACCATGCTTAAAGATGTTGTGAAAGATTCAAAGTCTCGGAACTGGTCTCAAGTTGAGGACCAGCTGCGGCAGCTTGAGGAGACCTTCCAGCATGAGATGGTGGCAGCTCAGGAAAGACATGATGTCCACATGGAAATGTTCAAACAGGAGCTGACCAAGGTGGAGAGGATGTGGGAGGACCGAGAGACCGAGCGTGTTGGTTTCGAAGGTGAATGTGGCCAGCTCCATGACTACCTGGAGTCCATGCGTGCCAACCATGATGAGGAGGTGGAAAGAATGAAGCAGGATGTGATGACCGCTGTCAGCGCCATCAGGGCAAATGAGGAAACACAGATGATTGCTCAGGTCCAGAAACTCAAGGAACAACTGGCTACACAGACAGAGAACCTCAAGGTGAGTTGTAGCTGCAGTTATGTCTTTCATACGATCGCTTACAACATGAGTAGATAAGGTGAGTGATGAATTCCTTTTTGTGACTGTTTCTCTCATAGGGCTTTCACAGGAGTTGTCTTAATAGGTTAATGTGTGTATTTATTCAGCTTATTCATATAGGAAAACTTTTTCAGAAGATATTTAGATGGAATAAGATTATCATGAAATGGTATTGTTGTTGTAGACCTTCCTTGAAGATGTGAAAAAAGAATCTTCAAAGGCTAGTCAGCCTGACCTTGTTCGCAAAGTGGAACAGCAACTGATTCAACTCCATTCAACAGCAATGTCACTGGTAAGTCATGACACAGATTCTTACTTGGTAGACTGACTGAAGAGGTTTCATGTGCGCACTTGCCATCTTATTATGATACTGGTGTAATGGCTGTAATTGAAGTTTGTTTTGTTTTGTCACTAAGGATTTGGAGACGATCCCTGCGATTCCAAAGCCATCTGTTTCTGACTCTGGCGAAGGAGATCATCCTACTGCAAGTCTGTCTCCTACTGTAGAATCAGGGGTAAGTTCTTGAGGATCTCATCAGGCAGGTCTTGATTTAATCTTGAAACCTAAAGTTTGGTTACTTTGTGCTTTTGATGATCTCTCAAAATAAATGTTTGATCTGATCATGGAAACTGAGACTGTATATACATTACATTATGGTCAAGTCTTATTTTGCTCATTTGGTCAATAATTGTGTTTATGTAGTGCTATTAAGTGTCATCAGTATGTTAATGTTGAATCCAGCTTTATGTTGCATTACACCTCACTGTCCCCAACTGTGATATTGCGGGAATATTGCTAAAAGCATTGTAAAACCATACTCACTAACTCACTACACCTCACTGAGCCCTGTGGGGACTCCAGGTTAGAATAGGTGCCCTTAGAGGCTACCAAATGGATGAAGTCTTCAGGTTCGGTGACTTGGTTGATAACGTGTCATTGTGGATTGTTGATCACACTATTGATCACTGGATTGTCAGATCCTGATTCAATTATTTACTGGTCGTCATCATATAGGTGGAATATTGTGGAGTGCAGCGTTAAACGCCTAACTGATTCTGAGTATTATCTTTGTCATTGGCTATCGGACATGACATAACTGTGCTGTGTGCTCCACAGAGAGCTGAGAAGGTAATGGACCTGTGCCAGCATGACAATGAATTCGAGCAGCTGAAGCGTGAGAAGGAGGAGGCACTGGCAGAGGAGATGAGGAACACTAAGGCTGGTGAGTGATTTGTTGGGTTGCTGCAGTACAACTAGTAATTCAGGGATTGGTCGATCATCATTTGGGTGGCACACTGCACCACAATCATTTGTGCAGAGTGGTGTCCTTTAGGTCTGTCAACCAGAAAACTATGACTGTGTTTGTCAGAACCCATGCTAATGACCTGCATTACTTCTGGTTTTCCTGTGACATTAAACATATGCTGTGATATAATTGGTCACAATTGTGTTAAGGCCAACTCTCCTACGCATTCATCATTTGTGGGAAGGTGGAGAAAATTGAATTAGGTAAGAAATACCAGGAAGGTCTTGGAACAATGCCATATTCAAGAGATTTCTGTTGTAACAAACTGCTGTGACATTCTCGGACGAGCCATGACCCAATCTGTCTGTTATGCATGGTGATAGAGTGTTTGGGATTCATGTCTGTTATGATGGATGGTGATTTTTTTTCAGCCTTGGATGCCATGAGGAAAGCTTATGAGGAGGAGCTCGGTGAGGAGAAGGAGAAATACAGGGAAGCTCTCATGACCATGTACACTGACGACTATGTCAGTGAGTTCAAGAACAGGCATCAGTGAGTTCACCATCATGTACACAGAAGTTGTCGTCTTGTTAGTCATACATCTTAAACAAATGGTTCTATATGTTAGTATTGTGTGAAGCTCTTTTCTGGTGTCCCCCGCTGTTATATTGCTGGAATATTGCTAAAAGCAGCCTAAATCCATACTCACTCACTCACTATATGTTAGTAAGTAATACTACTGGTTCTCAATGTTTCTTTGTCCAAAGTCACACTGAAGACCCAGGTTCGATTCCCGACATGGGTACAATGTGTGAAGCCCATTTCTGGTGTCCCCCGCCATGATATTGCTGGAATATTGCTAAAAGCAGCGTAAAACCATACTCACTCACTCACTCACTCTTTGTCCAAAACAGTTTTATATGGATGTTAGACTTGTTTGAACACCACTCACTCTCTCCCTGTTCCTTCCTGTAGACATGAGATGGAGAAGATGGGTGACGAGCTGGGACAGATACAGATGCACTACCAGAGCAAGTGTGAGGACTACAAGCTGCTGGAGGTGAAGCTGCAGCAGACCAAGCAAGAGTATGAGAACCACTACAAGCAGCTCATCCTCAGGTAGGTGCAGCATGAAGGAACAGAAACAATCACTTGAAGATCAATTTCGTGTTTTATTAGTACATGTATGTGATAAGTATGAACATCTTAGAGAAAAGTATATTCCAAAGTTTAACAATAGGCATAGAAACAAGATGTTAATGATCAGTCTTATAAAATCCAACAACTATGCTGTTATCCGTTCATTAGCCATATTGTTGAAACATATATTCTGTATCAGATAGTTGTAGTATATCAGGTATATCACATGTCTGAAAACTGAAAATGCCAATTATAGATTGGGCCATATGGCCTTAAATACCAAATAAAATATCTATCTATCTATCTATCTATCTATCTATCTATCTAATAGAAACAGTTTGGATTGTCATATGGAAAAGGACAAGTATGTATGTTTACTGTTGATAAAGATCTGTTTGAAGTAGGAGGTGGGTTGAGAAAGCGCTTAAAGTATTCTCTTCTCTTAAAGTCTCTTCACCCAAAAGGACTTATCCCCCACTTGGGTACAATTAATGAAGGCATTCTTTGTGTGGAGCAACACTCAACATGCCCATGCACAAATACATGTTTGGAGGTTAGAAAGGAAGGTAATGTTTCTTATGAATAGATATAAAACAAAACATTCTAAGGATATAAATGTTCATTGTCAACATGACCTGTCTGTTCCAGTAATGACCACCTGAACATGATGCTGAACAAGGAGATAGATGGCCTGAAGGATTTCATCCGCAACAAGCCCAACATGTCCAGCGGTGGTGGAACCATGGAGGAGGACCTCTTTGATGCTCAGGTGAGACACACGATGGGGTCTCTTTACAGTCTCTAAACGAGAGAGAGAGGGAGAAAGAGATAAAAACGGAAGCAGTGTTCTTCTTTTTTTGCTCAAGATAGTTTTATGGTCAAGCTAGGTCCCAATTATGAAAAATGTTCATTTATATCTTAGGCATAAGTTTTTAATGTATGTGTCCTGCCCTTTGGTCTCTCAGTAGTTTAATGTCATTGAAATGACAAATAAACTATTTTCATATTGTTAGGCTTAAATTGGTTGTAGTATGCCAGTTTAATATTAACCCTGGTTTCTGCTCCAGATACTGATCCGGGTCAAGGATGCTGAGCTTCAGAAACTCCGATCTCAAGTGAAAAACTTTGAAAACAGCCTGCAGAGAAGCACTGAGGTAAGCTGGAGAACTGCATCGAAAGAGTTAAAATTATGGAAACTGTGACAGGATTTGGTAACTGTCTGGTACCATACATATGAAGTCCGGGCATTTTATTGGACAATCCAGTTGGCCATTACAAAGCCATATTGGTTATAACGCTGGACAAATAATATTAGGACATTACATGTTTAAGAGTTGAATATGGACCTGATGCAGTGTTATATATTATCTAAGAGTTGAATAAGGACTTGATGCAGTGTTATATATCATCTAAGAGTTGAATAAGGACATAATGCAGTGTATGTGGGATCTAAGACTATATATCTGCGTGTCTTCAGGAGCACCGCCAGGCTATGACCCAGTACCTGCAGGTGCTCAAGGAGAACCACGAACTCAAGGCTCAGGTGCAGAAGGAGAAACACGAGGAGTCCCAGGAATCCAGCTCCAAGCGACCAATCAGGAGAAGTGAGGACTAATCTCCTTTCATTACTGCCGTTCATGGAAATAACCATTCTCAACATTTTATTATCATACAAGATATCAGTATCATTTATTCAGGGAATAATTATTTCATTTCAAGATTTTCTATTTGGAAAATTAATTTGCATCGTGACATAATGACCTAGTAAATCTGTTAATGAAAGTAAATTGTCTTGGCCTGATGAAGATATGAACTTATGATATCATCCTAGTCCAGAGTTTTATGTCTGTAAATAGAGCCGCCCTTGCCAGTCAGTGGCATCCTCTATAGACCCAAGACTCCACTCATAGATGCACTGACCCTACACAAGAGTGGAGGATCGGCTAAATAAGATGGCACCAGTATGGACCTCTGGTAATTTGATCATGTTTGTGTGTGTTCCCCCACCTTCACACCCCCTCCTGTTCCAGCCCCCTCCTTCCACCAGCGAGCACGCAGCCCTAGCCCCCAGCCTACACAGACCAGCAAGAAGGACACGGAACACTCCAGTAGAGACTCACACAGGAGGCGCAGGATTGGACCCCAAGGTGAACACTCGCGAACTTAGTGTTTAGGATGCTCTGTACATACAGTAGTAGTGCTTGGGGAAGATTAGATCCATGATTATAGTTAGAGACCACTGATGGCATCAGGTGATCAGGTTCAGTGACTTGGCTGATTGTGTGTCAATAGTGCCCAGATAAGGTGGATAGATGCTCATTCTTTCAATCACTGGTTTGCCTGTGCCAGACTCTGTTTTACAGGCCACCATGATATTGCTGGATCATTGCCAACAGCTGTGTAAAACCACAAATAAAACACAACTACTTCTGTAGTGCTTAATGCCCTCTTCTGTTTTATGGTTATTTCAAAATATTATGGGTTCCGATTTTGTATATTTTCTATGTCGCTGTTCTACTATGAGAGCAGAACATTATCAAATTCTGCCAATCGTATGTTATGCAGTCACGTGGTGTCAGCATGTTTCTCATTTCTCATCGTATCTTCAAATATTGGATGAAGCATTTTATCATGCTGTTCCACATTGAGTTCAAGGAATGTAACAGGTTCAGCTAAGTTTCTGGATTAGATCGCTATCTTGGTAATTTTATTGAATTTTAGTGGCATAAAACCCTACATTACCAATTCTTTGCATGTTGCCACTAACATGGGAAAGGTTTGAACAGTAACACACCCGATTTCATTGCTTACTAATTATACAATCAGAACAATCATGTCATCCAAAATATATTGATGGTAAACTGTTTTATGTCGCTTCAATTCACATCTACTTATCTTTCAGTTATTGAAACAAAGATATATTTTATGATTATTTGATGAGTAATTTTGTAGTTATAACATTAAGTGGTATTGTTATTCTGAAACAATAATGACAATAATAACTTGAATCCAGACGAACGTCAGATTCCAGTGGTCAATGCTTGTTGTGACACAAACAAGGTGTCAGGTGAAACAGAAGATTTTACAGACTCTTCATTCAGTACTGCTTTTCAACTTGAGTAGGGGGGCGGTCGGGTAGCCTAGTGGTTAAAGCGTTAGTTCGTCACGCTGAAGACCTTGGTTCAATTCCCGACATGGGCACAATGTGTGAAGCCCATTTTTGGTGTCCCCCGCCGTTTTATATTGCTGGAATATTGCTAAAAGCGGCGTAAAACCATATTCACTCACTCACTCAACTTGAGTAGGAGAGAGTGGAGGTTGAAACCATCAAGCTCCAGATGAATGGGGTCTTGATTAACAAGGTCTAGACAAATGAGTTAAGTATTTAACTGACAATATTCCTTGAATTTGTTTTCAGATTTAAGAAG
Source organism: Haliotis cracherodii (assembly GCF_022045235.1). Classification (NCBI taxonomy): domain Eukaryota; kingdom Metazoa; phylum Mollusca; class Gastropoda; order Lepetellida; family Haliotidae; genus Haliotis; species Haliotis cracherodii. Next base: position 16,426,309 of record NW_027266275.1, read on the forward strand.
ATCTAAGAGTAGTCCATCCCTTCCATACGTCTTTGATGCCAAAAGCCTGCGACCAAAGGATGGTGCGAAAGCTGCTGGTAAATCAACAGGAAAAGAAGCAGCCGGGCGTTCCCCTCGTGGCGTCAAAGTGGGGAAACACTAGTTCTCTGGCTATCTACCCTGCAGCAAGACCTCTCCATTGTTCAGATGACCACGAGACTTCTTTTAAACTTGCATTTATATAAACGGTTTTATCAAAATTTCTACTTATTGAAAATAATCTAGCTCTACACATTTATTCAATCCAGAATTTGTAACAGTCTTTATTTCTTTTTGACAATTATGGATATATTTGTGTTTTTCGTTGACTTTTTGAACAAAGGTAAAACTGGTATTGTAGCCTGTTTAGGAGCATACTTTTGTATCCATCGAACAAAGTCGGTTGATATTTGTTTTTATCTGTCCAGATGCTATGTTCAATCCTGTTCCTGTGTGTTTCATAGATAGAGCAAGGTACTAATATTTCAATTATTTTATCAATACAGTTGCTATGCATCATTTTACCTCCGAGCAAATACATCACTGTAACTGCCAAAAGCTAATTCTTGCATTTGCAGATCACATCATGCAATAGTTGATGTGTAAAAGTACAGAGTTTTTGTATGCAATTTCAGTGTGTTTTTTGTGTTTTGATTGTTAATTTAGTTTAAGAGACACATTTCAGCAGTATTGTACCGTTGTTTCTTTACTGTAGATTAGAGAAGTTTACACCGAGAAGACAAGAAATTGCAAATAATGCAATTTGCACACTATTTTGCAAAGGCTCCTTTTTGAATTTTGCAATAAAATTGACACACTGTACTTGTAAGATGTTGCTGACTAGTTTAGTAATTTATTGAAATTAGAATGTTTCTCTAGAGCCAAAGATTTTTAATTAGACTTATTTATGTGGCCGTGCAGGTGCTCATGATAAAAATCAAAATGTTCAGCCGAATTGTGAACAAGGACATTAGTCTTCCGATGAACCAAATACACTTCCGTAACTTGACATTATTGGCTTCTTCACCATGCAAATAAATGTCTTCATGCAATAAACAACGGAAGATAGTTTGATCAGAAGTTATTGGTCCAGACTCGAGATGGAAACTACATCACATCTTCCAGTAGATAATCATTCATGACACTGTGCACAACATTGCATCCTGTCCGCACAGAATGCTGATAGGAACCACAAGGTATAAATTTCTTCCACGTCAAACATCTTATTGGTCGTTTGAAAATGACTGCATCGAAGCAGGGATCAGCTCCTTCTTCCATCCGAACAATTACCAAGAACATCGGTCAGCATTCTACTGACACCCATTTGGATCTACCTTTCCAATAATCTATACTGGGTACTTGTAGGAATCTCCTGTGAACCAACCAGTTACCACACATACAATTTGTATGAGTGGACTGTTAGTTTTGAAATTTCTTCATGAGAGGATTAATGTACTTAATGAGTTGAATGCCAAATTTGAACACACTACCACCGTGAACAAAATTGTATCTCATGTAGGATTTTGTTGTCAGATCTTGCCAAACAAACTATGAAGTATTAAGACAAAAAGCTATAGGTCAATACCATCTTAAGACTATGGTCACCGATTGTTTGGACTGTCTGAAAGTAACATAAACTCTGAAAAGCACAAGGGTTGTCATTTTTGCAATAGTTTTTCAGAGAACTGGGAACTAATTTATTTTTGTGATTTTTGTGTATTTTGAACAAGCTAATATTAACATAAGGAAACAATTAAAGATATTATCAGATGGTGAAATGCATTTATTTGCAAATGCATGACAATGTACTACAGGATTGTCGTATTTGAACAATGTTAAGTTGAGTACTACCGGGTATTTGATTGTGTCTTGAAGGGTTGTATTTCGCTTGTTGGATATTTATCCAAAGTGTCCGATCAGCATTTAATGACCTTTACATCCTTTTTTTAGCAAGACTATGGTTGTGAAACAAGAGACACAAGATTTCTTTGTGACTGACGTATACAAGATTTGCTCATTATCGAACTGCAATAGACTGTGATCGGCATACAGATATGTGTGGGGACTACTCTAAGTGAGCTTTCAATATCCTACATATCAAAAGGGAATACAGTCAACTTGCCGATAAATTATTTTCAGGGAAACAAACACTTAATGATTGTAACATAATGTAGATTTTCCTATTCACGAACTAAACCTATGTAAAATAATGGCATATTTTAGTAATTTATTTCAAAATAAATCTCAATATACAATTGTGGAGATTTTAATTCTGAATAAAGGATGTGACACAACTTAAGTAATTGTATCAGCTGTTACCCCATGTTTATTTTGTATAGATGTCTTTATACCCTGTCAATATTTAATATTTGTTTATTTTGTGTGTTACCAGAGTGTTATTCCCTCGTATGTCCAATGTTGCCATATCCCTTGGTTACTGCTGTGAGTACAGTGAAGAGTGATAGTTGTCAGACATTTTCCTGCTTAAACTTCAGGGACCGCCTTTTGTACATCTAACAATGCTTATTGTTCCACATATCTGTACATTGTATAATATTTGTGTAATTTCGTCCGCATGTTTTACCATTGTTTACCACTTATACATATTTGCCATAGTTAGACTTTCACAAGCCTGTTGTAAACAGCATGTACAGTGAGGGGGAAGGAAAATGCAATCTTTTGATTTTTTTTTTCAATTTTGCATATATATACAGCTATACATATCTATGTACTAACTTGTATACAATACAGCCAAATACATATATTTTGGAAATGAGAACTCTGTTTTGTTATTTGTCATGATTGACCACTTCTGGAGATTCTAGGTGTACAGATGCTACCCCATTAATGGATGCGTTAACGATGTTCGGTTGACAGCATAATCAATTTCACCTTCTGCTGGGACCGCCGTCCTATAGCTGGAATATTGCTGAGTGCGGCGTTAAACAACAAACCAACCAACCTTCTGCTGGGATATAATGACACACAATCAGTCAAGTCAGAGCTTGATGATGCAATCCATGATCTTACAACATGCCAGGACATACTGGGACCTATGCAGAATCCCAACTGGGTTTAAATTTAACTTCAATATTTTGTTCAAATATTCAACTTAACATGAGTATTATGTGAAGCCCACGGGTGTACTCAGGAATGATATTCCTGGAATATTGTTAAAAGGGCATACAACTCTACTCCCTTAATATACATAACAAAATATTTAACTTACTAGTTCATAAGCAAACTTAAAAGTGTTAAACTTCATAAGGATCGGTCTTCAGCAACCCATGCTGGCCGTAAAAGGCAACTATGCTTGTTGTAAGAGGCGGCTAACGGGATCGGGTTGTCAGTCTCTCTGACTTTGTTGATGCATGTCATGTTATCCCAATTGTGTAGATCGATGCTCATGATGTCAATCACTGAATTGTCTGGTCCAGACTCGATTATTTACAGACTGCTGGAATATTGCGGAGTGCAGGTTACACACAACCAAATGTTTTCCCATAGACTTCTATAGTAACGTTATGTCTTTTTAAAAAATAACTAGGCATTCAACAGCCATTACATTTACATATATGCACAGTCTGGCCTTAAAGCTGCAATAAAAACACAAATTTTGGCTAGGTTAGTCAGCTCCTTTTCCGAGTACAGGAAGCTGAACACACCAACCCCAGTTCCGCACCAAATGTCGCCTACTTGAAAATATCTGTGCTCACATAAAGCACAAGTCATCTTGTTAAAAAAGTCAGCACCAAATATTGAAAAATATGGGCAGTTTTAATTGCTGGATGGATGTACATTTAAAAGACATAAAAATCTTACACAATATCATCCAATCACAGCCTGCAGATGTCTCTTGATCTGCACTGAAGGCTCCCTACGAAAACCGCACTGTCACAACCAGTTCTGATTTGGTGTAGTAGAACCTGTAGACACAACTGTCTAAAACTGCACTTGTCAAATTTGTGATGTATTTATTGTAAATATATGTAGCTTCTTAGAAACAAATGGAAATTGGCTCAAGTTCAATACTTTTTCCTATCTGACAGGTCTATATGACACCAGTATACACACATCTGATGCACCAAAAGAGCTGTGAGGGTTAAATTATTTAGATTTTGTCAACTCATTACAAAATACACTTCTGTATTAATAAAGAATTTTCTATGACAGTACACAGGCCTTTATTGTTTATTCTTGTTTCACACAAGGAGGGTCTCACAGGTCAATTCCATGGTTGCCAGACGTGGCTTCGAACATATCACCCCAAAAGTATCTTTTCGACCCCGTATGATAGACAATACTGGGAAATTCAAAACAAATTAGGCATTTAATTTTAAATTTATTAATGGTGAGTTGTTTGCTGATCTGTGCTGATGACAACTGAGGATAGCAAAGTCTGATACATATCATGGAATTTGGTTGTGACACTAATGAGCTTAAGTCATAAAAGAGGCTGGACTCAGTGAGCTTGCTGGAACTGGTACCCCTGCATTGTTTACATAGGCCAATATATAAATGACAGGTCCATATTTGGTATTTTAACTATGGGAGGGCAAGAACCAATGTTGATGCTTTCATTCCAAAGAAAAATTCATAGTGTCAGCATCTTGGACCAACTTTGGAAACATGGGGAGATATCGAAAGAAAGTGAAAACATCTTTTAATGCGGGACATAAAGCTTGGAATTCAGGCAAAAAATTCACCAGTGAAAAGCAAAGCAACTTTAAAGTGCCAAAAACTGTCAGGTTGACAACTGAGCTCAATAAGAAAGTGTGCAGTGTAGGGGTGGCTGGTGTCCAGCAAGTTCAAACACTGACAAGTGAACCGTACCGTCTGTTAAGGCCAAGAAAGGAAAACACCCCTGAGGAGGATAAGAGTTCCCTGAAAACAAAAAGTGAAAGGTAATAACACTTTAATCTATTTATTCCTTTGGTCCAGACTTTGAAATACTTGCAGGGAATACAAAATGCTCACTGTTAAATGATATAGGTGGATAAACTTACCAAGTTTAAGTATTTGTCCTTTAATGAGTCCACTTCATAAACGATTAATATTATGGACAGTTTTCAGTTATTAGAAACAGCAAGGGGTCAAATTCTCATACATATATGAGTGGTTTGTTCAATACCATGTAAAAAACAGTGTTGTTACACCCTAATTAAGGGCTTGAGGGGGATAGAAATAGAACATGCATTTGATCTGCCAGGGGAGATAATTCAGAAATGTCGAACACTACTACATACTTAAAAGGCTTATTTAGAAGTTTCCAAAGTAGTCAATGGGTTTTTTTTTAATCTGCAGGGCTACTGCTGATGTTTACCACTTGTTGCATGTTGGAGAGACTGACAAGTTGTACAATGAGGCATTCCGCCAGCACGCCAAGACTTCGCCCATGTGTAAGGGGGACATTGTCATGGACATAGACAATGAACAGCAGTGGGGACTTAACTGGATAGAGAGAATTAAATGCACTGACTGTACATACCTGTCAGAGTACCATAAACTGTACAAGGAGGTAGAGGGTAGTGGAATGAGAAGGGGACGTCGATCTTCCACTGCCAATACTGGACTTCAGATAGGCCTCTCAAAATGTCCCATTGGAAGTGAGAGTTTCCGTGTCCTGTGCATGAGTGCCGATATACCTCCACCATCCCATTCAGGGATGCAGAAAGCTGCAAACAGAGTTTGTGATAACATAACATCTCAGAATACAAAGGACATGAGAGCCAGGAGGGCGGAAATAAGGGAAATAAATAAATACAGGGGAACAAATTTAAATAACATAAGTTTATCAACTGATGCAATGTACAACAATCCACTTTGTTCAGGTGTTGGGAAAACCCCTTTTCAGCCAGCCACTCAAGTAACCTATGTGGCCACTGAGAATCAAACTAGTGACCATCAAATTTTGGCTTTAACCACAAAATCAAAGCTTTGTTCAAAGCACAGTTTAGTTGACAACATTTCTTGTGTAAACAACCCAGACTGCACATCTGATTTGCACATGTCAGAATCAATTGGTAATGAAAAACAGTTAGCTGCAGAGTGTTTCAGGGACTTAAAGAAAGACCAAATTGAGGTAGAATTTTTGACAACAGATGCTGACAGTGCAGCTCACACAGCTCTCACTGAAATGTATGAAGCAGGTGAAATGGATGTTTCCCCACAAACTTTTCTCGATACACGGCATCTCTCGGCCAGCCATAGAAAGTTTATTAAAAATTCTAAATTTGTTGTGGATATGATGCCTGCTAGAACCAAAAAAGACAAACAAAATTTGGCAAATACATTTTCTTTAGACTGTGCATCCAGATGTGCAGCTGAGTTCTCAGCTGCTTACTCAAGTCATGCAGGTGACCTGCCAAAGTTGAAGAAATCTCTTTCATATACATCTGATGCTATTGCAAACTGTTACATGGGTGATCACAGAAAATGTAGAAGGCAATCATTTGTTTGCAAGGGGGAGAAGCAAAATTGGCTATTGCAAAGTAAATATTTAGATAAAAACTTCAAAATTAGTCACAATGAAACTAACTTTCAAAATTTGAGAAAATGCACTGACTTTCGTCTCGGCCCTAAAATGATCGAAAAGACCCAATTCAACCTCAATAGTCAAAAGTGTGAGGCAACAAACAAGGCATTGCGCCGGTCATTACCTCGCGATACCACCTTTGCACGTAACTTCCAAGGTAGAGCCCACAGTGCTGTTCATAGCGTCAACTGCCAGAGTCCGGTAAAGTCGATTCGTCAACTTCGATCAGGGCTTGGCTGTGCTGTCACTGCAAAAGGAAAAATAGATGATGAGATAAGCAAAAGCCATAATAAAGTACTTAAAGCTAAAACATACAAGAAATCACAGAAAAGTAAGGACCGCCGTGCAAGGAAAAAGTTAGAACTATTCAAACTCCATCATTGTAGAAAAATTCATTATTCGAAAGACATGTTATTGAAAAGAAATGCATATTTGAGAAATTTACACCCAAAATAGGATAATCCATATTTAAAAATGGCCCAAAACAGAAATATCTAATTATCAGATACATAACTTACACCAAACAGTAGGGTTTATGACTTTTGGTGCACAAGCCCTGTTGTCGACAGTGAAGTCTCTCCATGTTAATTTCATGGGACTCTAGTATCAAATGCTCAACATTCACACAAGAGGTGTTATGACAGAGATGGCTCACTTCAACTTTGTTGCCAAAGTTGTCAGTTTTGCCAAAACCATCTGGAAGGCATTTATGCACAATGCAGAGTGCTATTCTGTGAGCTCTCTCCTCTGTCCGCGCTTTCGACGGCCACAAAAAGAAGCAACGACCATAGCCCTGCTTATCACGGCAGCCCAACCATTCCTTACAACCCAATTCCCCACTCGCTTCACCCATTTTGCGTTCAAATTTGCCTCTACAATTATCCCAAAAGGTCTCCATGGCAATAGATATACAGAAAAACATGTAAATTAGGAAATGCTGAAATATGCACTTACCCTACAGGTTACACACAACCAAATGTTTTCCCATAGACTTCTATAGTAACGTTATGTCTTTTTAAAAAATAACTAGGCATTCAACAGCCATTACATTTACATATATGCACAGTCTGGCCTTAAAGCTGCAATAAAAACACAAATTTTGGCTAGGTTAGTCAGCTCCTTTTCCGAGTACAGGAAGCTGAACACACCAACCCCAGTTCCGCACCAAATGTCGCCTACTTGAAAATATCTGTGCTCACATAAAGCACAAGTCATCTTGTTAAAAAAGTCAGCACCAAATATTGAAAAATATGGGCAGTTTTAATTGCTGGATGGATGTACATTTAAAAGACATAAAAATCTTACACAATATCATCCAATCACAGCCTGCAGATGTCTCTTGATCTGCACTGAAGGCTCCCTACGAAAACCGCACTGTCACAACCAGTTCTGATTTGGTGTAGTAGAACCTGCAGTGTTAAACAACAAACAAACAAATCCTTTTGTCAAGTAAAGTCTATCCAACTGACACTCTCAGCTGTCACAAGATCCTTATCTTACAGCTATGGCAGCCATGTTGGAAATCTGATTCCAACCGTCTTGAACAATCTGTAGTGTCATCATTGCTGGGAACAAATGTGAAGTTTGAGCTTCTTTGTTTCACTCACTCTGTGGAGATGTCTACGACGGACAAACACGCCATGACATTTTGTCAGATGAACACTCTTCCATGTCCATTGTATCCCATTTTTATTCGCCGCCTCTGTGGTCTTGTGGTAGAGCGTCCGCCTGGAGAGCGGAAGGTCCAGGGTTCAATCCCCGGCCGCATCATATCAAAAGACGTTAAAAGATGGTACTTGTTACCCTGTCTGGCACTCTGCATTAAGGGGCTAAAACAAGGACTGGTCGGCTCGGAGACAGTATACTGTGTCTGTATTCATGTTAAACTGCGGCATGGTATCTCAGTGAGCTAGCACTATAAATCGGCATCAGTCCGGACTAGTACAAGCAGCAGCCACACACACACACACACACACACACACACACACACACACACACACACACGTCGCTATATAAGTGCAATAATCTTGGATGCAACGTTAAACCCAATTTCACCTCACCTCACCCATTTTTATTCAAAAGTTAAACTTCATCAATCCAGTGGTTTCACAGAAGATATCAAAGTGCATATGCATAAAAACAGTGAATGTCATTCCCACATACCAACTATGATAATCTTCCACATCAGTATGTGGAGAAATGTCCTGACTGAGCTACAAATACAGGTTCAAAATGGCTTTGGACTTCACCACAAATAATAATGGCTGTGATATCAGCAGCTCAAGTATTTTACACACATTTGAACAAATAAGTAATGTCCTCAAACACCACCATTCAAGGAATTCACATCCATTTGTCTTTGCTTTTATTTTGGTCACTTAAAAATATAAGATTAGGAACATATCAGTCAGTATTACCATATCCTATTTAGAAAAAGATCAACCATTTTCATTCAGCTCAAATGTTTTTATACATGAACATACATACTGGCCATATTACCTGCATCCAGGTAGAAAAAAATCATAATGTTTAGGGAGGTCTCTACATCCCCAAGTCTTCAAGTGGATAACGACAACATGGAACAATCCACATTTCGACTTGTTTCTGACTTGTCTCGACAACAAGCTCCATGTCCTCGTCAAATCAGAACAAGACCTGAGAGCTATACATGTGGACGACCTGTCATTGAATTGGGGTGTATGTGTATGAATTTCCCCCATGGCTGCTACTGGACCGAGTCCTGAGACCAGTGGATGACTCGGACTGTGTGGTCCTTCTCATGGGCCAGACTTGGCCAAATTGGGCATGGTTACCCAGGTTGTTCCCTCTCCTCATGGAAGATCCACTTCTACTGCCATGTCATGATCTATTTCGTCAGCTCCGACTGGATGTATTCTACGGCAGTCTACACAATCTTTTTGTCTACATGCCTGAAAATATCACAACAAAAACTGCATGCTTCTGGTTTCTCTAAGTCTGCCTTTGATGCTGTGTCACAGTCTTGGAGACCTTCATCCTCCACCATCTACAACTGATGGGATGAATTGTTTGATAGGCATTACTAAGAAGTTTAATTACTGTAAGGTGACGTTTCGGTATAGCAGTCTTGCTTGACAACGGTATAAGGATCTATACTGAAACATCACCTTACAGTAATTAAAGAAGTTCTTATCCACAAATCGTGTCTACTTTGTCAACTGAGGGGACGTAATAGAGGTAGTATTCCTAGAATTATTTCAGAATTAATTAATAATATCAGCAAGCTCCATTACAGTGTGACAACGCTCTTATTGTTGACTCGTGTGGGTGAGGCAATCACAGACATTTAGAAAAGTTCTTCCTCAAGCCAAATGTAGTGAGATGAACACATTTGTGAAAATAGTTGATCTTGCTAATGGAAAAGCAACTCATTCCTCCCTTACTCATTGGTCACCTGATATTGTGAAAAAATATGTAAACTGTCAATTAACAAAGAAAACTAATAAACCAGGGAAAGGTACTTGGCCATCGTCCCGGAGGCAAGGGAGGTAACTGACTGTAAAAGTTTTCACCCTTACCAAACTAGACTGGAATTTCTGGGATTTGGAAAATTACAAATTGGAGCTTACAAACCGGATGTCGATTTCATTACAAGATTATAATTGGACTATGCATAGACTCTTTAGTCCAGCCAAAAAATAATTCCTGCCCAGTTCAGCAAGGATTGAAACTGGACTTTTATACTCAGTTAACTCCCTTGCCACGGGAAGATGGTACTTGGCATGGCCATAACAACGATAGTCATAGCTCATTTACATAAGTGAGTCTCAATTCTTGGCAGTCGTGTAGCCTGCCTAATGCCATGAAGAGTTGTGACCAGTGTCAGTGATAGTATTTAGGGCTTTGGGAATGAGGTATCACTGTGAGGAGCTTGCAATGCATCATTTACAAATAAGAGACACACATATGTTATATATTATTTATTAGGCTAAATGTTATCATACAAACACATCCATACCTCAACAATGATGAAAAGTCAACAATCACATTAACAATATCTCAATTTCAGGAGAGGTTTTCAGGAAAAATGACTGCTCTTCTCCTGGCCACCATAAAACACATCAGTAACTGCCGTATCTAAAAGTCTCATGGTGCCAATGGACTTGATGCTTATGAGATTATGCTCTCGTGGAATTTTTAACTGATATGTTACATATCAATGAGCATGTAACCGACTTCATGGGTTAAAACATTGTGAGGGCAGTACAGTAAAACATTATTAGTTTGGACTATGGTGCTACTCGCAAACAATCACAGATGGGAGTCGATAAAAAATATCTTTATCAGAACCATATGAAACTACTTTGGAAACCTCTAGCATAAGCATGATAAGCATGAACACATACAAAAACTATTTCATGTTGAAAATCTTTACCTTGAGTGGAACATCATGTCGCACCAGAAGTAAGAGCTACTAACCCCCCAACTAATTGGTTTCATCTTTTCGGCCTTGTGCAGACAGTTTTTCTTTTTCTTACCAAACTACAGTCCAGATTAACAAAGTGCCACTGTACATGAAGACAAAACAGTTTTCTGGTTAAACCACACCGTATCACAATGCTCTTCCTTTCTCCTCCCCACACGTCTGTGATGACCTCCACATAAATGCATACACACACACACTGTACGGCAGTCACTACTTGGGTCCCGGCATCATCATCCCTGCCATCCCTGGCATCATGTTCTGGCCACCTGACACTGCAGCGTTTGGACCAAGCAAGATCTGGAACAGGAGTATTGTACATCTATTCAGTGCATGATTACAACATATATGCTCCATATAGGGTGATATACCATATACAGGGTGATATACCCCATACAGGGTGATATACCACATACAGGGTGTATGCCCCATACAGGGTGATATACCCCATACAGGGTGTATACCCCATACAGGGTGATATACCCCATACAGGGTGATATACCACATACAGGGTGATATACCACACACGGTTATATACCCCATACAGGGTGACATACCCCATACAGTGTGATATACCCCATACAGGGTGATATACCCCATACAGGGTGTAATACCCCATACAGGGTGATATACCACATACAGGGTGACATACCCCATACAGGGTGATATACCCCATACAGGGTGATATACCCCATACAGGGTGATATACCCCATACAGGATGATATACCCCATACAGGGTGATATACCACATACAGTGTGATATACCCCATACAGGGTGATATACCCCATACAGGATGATATACCACATACAGGGTGATATACCACATACAGGGTGACATACCCCATACAGTGTGATATACCACATACAGGGTGATATACCACACAGCATAAATTTAACCGGAGAGACTGACCTAACTAACATTAAACCAGACCAAACTAAGGTCAAAAGCCAACAACATGAATAATGGGAGAAACTGTTTACATGTAGTTTTCACTGTTTGAGAAAAGCTTGAAGTTTAAACATGTTAAAGAAAAATGACAAGTTTGCTATTTCATTCACAGTTTCAAATTAAAAACATGCTATTACAAAAGCAATCTAAACTCACCAAAACTACAATAAAATATATTTAAAATAAACGCGCTTATAACTAACTATGGTTATAACAAACTAAAATTAGTGGTCCCTTTGAGTTTGTTATAACCGTAGTTTACTGTATGTGAAAAGATTTCCATGGTTTGGTGCCCATTTGCAGCCTAGCTCTGACATTGAAATAAGTCCCAGTGTGACATGATGTGAAACTGAGACTTTGGCTGTGTGATTGGGGTCATTAAGTTGAGGCACTGCCAGTTTGCCAAAGACTAGTAACCCTATCAAATTCAAGCATGGTTATTTTGAAAGACTCATAAATATACCTGTCGCTGTTGCTGTAGTTGCTGTTCATGTTGCTGAGCCCGCTCAGATTCAAACACTATTGGAAGTACCATGATAGCAGCTGATGAAGATGCAATCCAGAGGGCACTGCGACCCAGACTGAAGCCAACTTTGATTCCTGCAAATGTGAAGCTGCTGATGGCACCACATACAGTCCGCACAGGCTCAGGGAACATCTCTGTCAGGCCCCACAGCCTTTCACTCAGGGTCTCATCAATGTCCTGGCAAACACAAAAGATCTGGCACATGAGTTATCTCTGCAATACTTAGTATTGAATTACTGTTATACATATTAAACATATTGACACATTAATCTAGCAATGATCTAGGGATCTAATGGGATAGTAGAAAAACATGAAGTGTCTTTTCCCTTTCCTTCTTTTTGTGTTTACCATGTTTACAGTGGTCTCGTTTTGTTATTGTTCAGGGTTTTACACAACACACAAATGTGCGTCCAGTATGCACAAACATAGAGAATGGATGCAGAAGAAATATATTCTGTGTCCCTTGGGACACACAATAATATTCATAGTACAGTGCATAAGGAGCAGTTATGGGTGTCTGTTATTTCATCCATCAATCATGACCACTGTCCACATGATCATTGATTCATTCCAGGTTCTTAAGTAACTATCAAAACGTACAGTACACTACACCATTTCATTACTTTACAGGACCCTCATATTTCCTGCAAGGACCCTTAAAAATCCCTGAACCCCTACTTTTGCAAGTCAAGGTAAAACCCTGGTGTTACTGAACATTCTCTCCATTATTAAAGTATTAGATCCCATACAGGTATTTTCAGTACCCCAATTGCTGAAAAATATCCGCATGCTCAGGAACAGGGTTCTGTCTTCAAAATCACTTAGGTCCATATTTTCAAGACGAGGAAATTGCCTCATAATTCTTTGTTATGTTGTAGACTCATGTGCAAAATGTGTATGTATGGTGTAGGCCAACTCTTTTATTTTGAGTTTACACAAATTCTCAAACCATATCGCATATTATTTAGGACTGTTGAAAATAGAAATTAACCCCGTAAATGGCTTCTAAAACATTTGTACCACCAAAATTTGGCACTGCTTCCAAACAAAAGGATTTTTTTGGGCCTGGAGCAATTCATCATGTTCATGATGACAATTTTGCCTACAACTGAACAAACTTTTACTTGAACTGACAAACTAGATCCTTTGATAGGGGTAAAGCTACGAGATATACTGTTATACTTCCACATTAATATACATCCCGATCAGCGGTCATTCACAACTTGTTTATGAGAATGTTGTTTGAGGAGTGCATTGAATGAGACTTGGTTGTGGGTAGAAACAGCAATATCAAATGCTGATACATAGGCCTATATGTGAGATACCTGCAAATTCCAAACGATGAAATTTTGAGTTAGTAATACGAGTATTGTGGGTGTGAGTGAACTATTAATCTTTTGAAAATTTTGAAATATGTGTGCTCAATGCTGAGTCTTTATGTCGACTGAATGATGATATTTCGGTGCCATTGCAAGCATGACTAGCAGACAAGCCGAGACAAATTACATAACCATGTCAACACAACGTCACAAACCTCATCATCTTCATCCTCATCGATTGACAAATCTGCTGGACGTTGTATCTTTTCAATTACACCTTCAACTTCTGCCATGTTTCAATAATTTGAACCTGTGGTAATAATAAATAATCAGAAAACGTAACCTTTCTGATTCTCTCAGAGGGTCAAACGTGCTAACAGAAATTAATTGTTTCCGGTTTGGATTTTACGACATAACGAAATCAACATTGTTATCAATATACTAGTAGCTGAACGTGGTACGAACGAATTCGACTTTGTATGATTTATAATACAATACATCTACCATTGTTGCATTAATTGTATTCGTTGAAAATTATTCTGTTTACGACATCTATACATTTTATTAGCGCATCATTCAATAGACCGCGGCATACGTTTGATCTACTGAAATATTCACTGCAGGGAAATATGACTTTAACAGTACTTTCGATTCGCGTTTACATAATAATCATAACTTCCATGGAAGTTACTATCAGGCAGAGAAATTAAAAACAAGAAACTCTACATTTCTTATTACTTCAAACAGTTGGAAATATCTATTACAAAAAACACACTGGAATTCAAGTGGGTGTCAGCTTATTGTGGGAGGTAAGCCTATGCAGATTGAAGAAGTTAGCCACTCTCGTGAAACCCACGAGCATAGGTGATGTAAAAAAAACTAGAAATATAACCAGGGTGAAACGTAATCATAGATTTCTGGCATAAGTTACAACCAATGTAAATAATACATATGTTCTGGTGGAGGGATATATAATACTATACCATGTGAAAATTTACACCCGAAAATATCAGCTCTCGAAATATGTTGGCTCTTCCAAACCCACGTTTCTTCTGATTTACCTAAAATAAGGACTTTTAATATTATTATTTTACAGGCAACACATTGAATTAAAGAAACACGAACCCAAAGTGCATCTCGTTCCCAATGTACAGGTAACACAGTTAAAACAGGATCTAGATCTAATTAAATATCAAACAAATCCAATATGTTTAGGTGTCAATCAATTTCATGAAAAACGTTTTGATAAATCGTGTGTCAATTTAAGGAAATAATATTCTCTGCGGTGTAATTATTGATTATGATTAAAATACCTATTTTCCAACGTGAAAACGAAGTTACATTTTCTTAAAAGAAATGTAGAATAACTCAGACGCATTCAATACAATATAGTGAAACTTGTTGTCATTCTTTGACGTGATATTCATCATGCTCGGAACTATATCTAAGAATTGACTTTCCCTTTGTTTGAGTTCATTGGGGTATGAACCTTCATAGAGTGAGGGATAAACTGTATGAACGTCGGAGCTTCAACGACGTTCATACAATGTTAGGCCTCCCACAAAGTGAAAGTCAATTCTTATAATTTTTATATCAATATTTTTTACCTCGAAGGATGAAGCGCAAATGTAGATTTTCTACTCAAAGTGGTAGATCTACGCGTGACGTAATGTTTACATATACTGACAGCCATACAACAACCAGCTGTATCGCGGAATAATTACTCAGAAAGAGAGGTGGCATGTGCGTACTATGTATGCTCAAATTACCTTACAGGAACATCTGTTGTAGTTTGTTTATAACAAATGTATTCAAACAGAGACCATATACCGATGATTATATGGTCTCTGATTCAAATAATATCATCATTGGGTATGTTAGGAACTGCCTCAGTAAGTCAGTCACAGTGACAGCGCGTCGTAATACATTTACATCAAGTACAGGACGTCAAAATGGCCGACACGATAAACGTGACGGGAGAGATTTCTGAAGTTGTTCATAAACCTGTTGTGGTTACATGTGTTACACAATTGATCAATTGGCCGATCTTTGAAAGGGGATTATAAAGATTTGTCAAATAGATACTAAGGTCAATTCATAGGTTGCTATTGACTGTCCGAGCTGCCAGTCTAGACACGGATAGAGTCGATACTACGATAGGTTCTTCGTTTGTTCACTAGGATGGGTCGTAGAGAGGATATTCGTGAACGATCATGTGGTCAAAGTCTTTGGCGTAAACGCTGGGTTCAAGATTAAGGGTCTAAATTATCAGAAACAATGCTTCTGTACGTATTCGTGCTCGATGCCAGGGGGTTCCAGCGTTAGATATGGTTTGATGGTTGTTGTCTAACGCCACACGTGCTGAAGATCTATTCTTACCCGAATCTTCACAGGTCCTCCAGCGTTAAAAACTGACACTATTCATGTACTAGGCCTTAGTAGGCCTAGCCCATGCCAAACTGCTCAATAGTCAAGGCATCAAAAATTTGCCATTTTTTAATTGTTTTGCTTTATGTTATCATTTTAAGGACTATTGGACTGAAAATGTTAGTTTCGACTGCTGGGTTTCCCCAGGAATGTGTAAGTAGTCCGTCAGTGTTTACGTCATTTGACACGAGTGTCGTAAACCCAGTATGACATGAACACGAGTATATTACCGAAGAAGATGTCTACATACAGAGACGAATTTTAGTGTGACGTCATTTCGACCTCACGTCACAATAAGATTCGAATGACGTCAACAATGCCGTCCGGATGACGGAAACAATACACTGTGAGACATGATATGACCGTAGGGCACATGTGATTTTTGTGAACCCCGAAATGTTTGCCCTCGTAGGTTATAAATACACTTATGAACTTCAGTTTCGCAGTCATGCGACCGATCTTTCGTCTAAAGGAAAAGCCGTATATCGGGTAAACTTCGCATAAAAAATATTTCGCAATAAACAATGTTATAAGCTGTTGAAATATGAACATGAAAATTAACCATATAAAGCTTTGAAGGACCCTGTCATATTTTCAGTTATAGGGACCGGTTTTTTCCCACATTTTATTGGAGAGGCCCCAGAAAAAGTAATCCACACAGACATACAGCTACAAAACAAAACCGCTACAAAGCACATTGAATATGCAGATTTTATAGATCTAAATGAAATGAGTGTATATATGGGCATCATGTAGTTCCAGAATATTGAAATAAAAATTCCAAACATTCTTTTATTTTTCAGTCCATGCAAATATTCTCTTACTGTATTCATAGTTAGTAATTAAAGTGTACCTGTTGCGATGTACGACTTTTAGTATGTGTTATTCGAGATATCAAATCCCAACCAAGAACCATTAAGATCGGTGTTACCGTGGTGTGAAATAACACGCTACCATCGCCATTGCGTATGTACTCACCTGTTAATTACCCTGGTAGTGTTGCGAACTGACAAACACACACATCATAACGCATAGGCTTACGCTTGTTGACATGCGGAGGCTATTACAATTAAGTGTTATTTGATGACTTGGGGGTCATATTCGGGGTTACACACAAATATAGGCCCAAATATAAGGGTTTACATGGCCGGACAGTGTACAGGAATTGATTTAAACGTGGTTTTATATTTGGGTTTTATTTTGGATTGTACACTATTTCACACTTTGATAAAATAACCTATTCTTCGTATACGCATGGGCAAAAGGGTAGAGCAAGGGAAATGAAATTGGCTGGGATTGAGTCCTGACTGGCTGATTCCACGAAGAAGCAGACGACGCAAGGTAAAGGGCGGGTAACTCTAATATCACTCCTGGCCAACCTCCACACAATAATGCCCTTGACCTGAACTAAAAACAAACGTGAGCCGGATCTGGTGCCATCACGTATACGTCAGTTCAATGGACACTACAGCCGTAGACTAATCCTCGTTAGTTATTTTGGGGAGGAAGTTCACATTGTGCAGGGAAACGCGGAAACTCACTTGTGAAAAGGAAACACAGCGACATCTCGGGCGAAGGAGGGACACATCTTCAAGTGTAGAATACTAGAATGGCTGACACACAGCAGAGACTAGGAAGATGGTATTTTGGGGGGTTCGCAAGTGCAGGTGCAGCATGTTGCACCCACCCGCTAGATTTATTGAAGGTGAGAGAATAACATTGTCAATAGATGTTCAAATGCTTCTCAAACCGGCAGTGTTTGTATAGTCTACACTAGTACAGAGAAATTAATTCCGTATATTCTGTTTACAGAAAGATTTTATGTTTCTTAAATTGTCCATGTACGCTTAATAAAAAAAATGACCTAAACCATTTGCTACGCGAACATAAGAAAGATACCAATTTTCAACTGTAAGCTGAACCTCTGTCGGAAACGATGCAGGTGTTCTTAGATAGGTCAGCACACATTACCATTTAGGTCATTTTAACACCATGTTCAGTATTCCTATCACGTGGACCCATATACTTGTAGATGTACATATGAATATGTGAATGACATACATCATTTTGGACATAATTTCCATGCTGTCAGATGACTGTTTGTAATTACTGCATAATAATGCAATATTGAACATCTGCACATGTAAAAAAAATGTATGTTAATAGCAATATGTATAACCGCTATCAAACTAAATGTAATTCGTCTTGTATCATTTGTATTTTTTAACTATCAGAAATCTTGTATATTTCTGAACTTCAGTTGGGGCTCATTTGTTTACTTAATTTGAGGGGTCAGGGGTATGTGTTCAAATCATACTATCAGAAAAGAGTGGCAAAGGATACTGATAAAATCGTCTTTATTTCAATCATACACCAGGGATTTATCTTGATATGATCTGAGGCCCCAAGTCTGCAGCAAATTCATGTAAAAGTTCCCAAATTGGAATTACAAATGTCCCAATCTATGTTATATATCCTCACGTACTGTGTTTTTGAGCCCCAAAGATATAGATCTATTCCTGATTACGTGTCTTATAACAATCCCAATACACTAAAATTAGGTCTTACCTTTGAAAACATTTATTTCTGTTAGCACTTGGATATGTTTTTAATTTTATGCTGATTATGCCCCAGCGAGCGAGACGAGTCGACCAGGCACCATCTTGTTACCTTCACATAATTTCGAGCCCCTAACTTCAATCAAGTTAAAAATAGATGCACAACATGATAAGTTACATGGCAATACACACAGCAAGTTTACAAACAGCAGTCGATACATCATCGGTGCAAACGATTGTTCTGATGCAAAATTGTCATCAGGTTAAAGGTTGATTAAAATGTGCATTAGTGAAAAAGTAAGTTTTGAGGTATGTTGTCATTACTTATTGAATATCTTACCTTATGTAGCTTAATTTGTAACACAACTTCAGCAGCTTGTGGTGAACACTTAAGTGGGCTTTGAACTGTCTACCTAGATTACGTCATAAGCGGGTGGTTACGTATTTTGTAAGGGTGAGGCTTAAAACATTGCGTGAAGGCAGTAATACTTAATTTTATTGCTTTGTAGAAATGACTTTGTATTTCACAGACCAATTTCAGCCAAAGAATGATTTTCCCCCAATTTGCCTGCCAAGAACACTTTGTCTGGAACCCTGGATATATAAGTTTGGTATTTTTGGTTCATGTCATTGGGGAACATATTGTTTTCAAATAGGTCGTTTCAACCACAAGACAACTCATAGCCTGCCCCCTGTTATACTAGTTCCACCACTGCCATATATCATGTATATGAATTGAATGTCCTTTAACAATGGATAAACAACATACAGACATGACAGTTTTTGTTGTAAAAAGCCTTAATGAGGACGCAGACCCCAATTGTAAGCATCTTAGAGGGTATTAAGGGTGTTATAGTGTGTAATGAATGAACTATTTATAGCCTCTATGGTGTGTACAGTATTATGCAATGCAGTGTAACTTAGTGTAATATTTAAGGAGAGATTTTAGGTCTTGCATAGGATTATTCAACTGTTTGTACATTCATGTCAATTAGACAACATTGTTAGCAGTTGTCACACATTTCACAGTTTACTGTTACTGAGCTTAAACACGACCAGGTGTGGGATGGCCATGACACTGTTAGAAGTTAAAAAGATGGAAGACTTAGAAGATGGAGAATGATTTTGTGGAAATAAATGTTCCTCTAGTCAAACTATGAACATAAACCAGTGGGAGTTGTTTATCATACAGTAAAACACTGCAGGGAGAGTAAACCATGAGGGGCGAGTGCTGTATTCTCCCTGCAGTGTTTCATTGTACGATAAACAACATCCGCAAGTTGTTTATTTCATATATAAATTTTATTTTATGAGATATGAGCATTATGTGCAAGCTCTTAAGGATGTTAATAAAATGTAAAAGTTTTGAAAACATTTACCTGTATTTAAATAATGATGACTCCCTGAATACAATCCAATCATGGCAATGTTGGACAAGTCCATTTTATGAACATGGGGCTTAAGTTTAGTATTACTGAACGTTCCCTCAATTCTCACAACGATTATCTGTACCTTTTCTCCCAATATTGATTGCCATATCAAGCCAACTTTTGGATGCAATCGTTCAGCCATTGAGCTACATCTTTGGGGAACAACTCACTACAAAACAAAAAGCATTGTCCATTGTTAAAATAACAAAATAGATGGCCAATCTTTCAAGCAGCAATATCAGCAGTACTTGATTGCTTGCATACAGTTACAAATACAACAGGATAATGTCTTGTAGCATTCTTGTACCACCACTACATGGTATACCAGTAGCAGGTCATAACAGGGTCCTGATTGGGTATACAGTTCAGTGATAGAGTTTCAGTCTACTAGTCCTTATAATGAGAAAATATAGCCAAACCATTAGAAAGGGCAAATTTCTACTTGTCCTTATGATATTGGGCAGTTTGACAAGGACTGTAGAACTAGTGCCAATTTCTAACACTGCTGTTTAGTGTAAAAACAATAACAAAAACTATGGTAAACATAAGATGAGTCAAATCTTTAGCATAAAAGATTAACATTAAATGTCCATAAAAACTGCTTAGCGTAAATTAATACATTATAAATTGTAGCAGTATCACGAGGGGGATAAGTGGTTTAATGCATCCCATGTTAGGCTTAATACCATGAGCATGTTTACCGACATGAATTAATCTGCCCTTAATAAAGAATTAAAACAAATTCAAAATCGAAATCGAAATTCAAAATAGAAAACAGCTGTTAGATTGAGCTGGGGTTAACTTGTGCTATGTCATGTGACTTTCATTGACTCAGAAAATGCTTGTGACTTATGGCTTTGAAGCGAGGTATATGGGAATCAGAAATCCATCTGCAGCCTGTCTTTTTTGTGGCTGGGGTCTAACAAATTTATTCTACTGCTAAGAAATGTATTTCCCTCTCAGGTGGGATACTTAGTATTTTATCAATTCACGTGAACCAATCAGATCTCATCATTCTGACATGGAGGTATACAATAATGTTTATTGTTATCCTGAAAAATCTTGTGTAGTTATATACTACAAGACATCAGTGTTTGGTATTTGCAAAATAGGAATTGCAGTAATGAACTGAAAGCAGCACCAGCTACCCCCTACTGGCAGACTGATCTGCATCTGTAATGAGATGATTTTGCAGTTTAGATTCAACTTGACAGCCTTGTCTTCTATTCACCTCTTTTTTACTGGCTAAGCTGAAAAAAATGGTTACTCAGTAGGGCTGGGATGGGTGACTTGGGTACTCGGGTGGGTATTGAGTAGGTCCCGGGTACCCACAGGACTAGTCACGTGATATAATGTTTAAGGACAACAATTCACTGTAACTCCATGTTTTCACTAAAAGTTCCTAATGTTCCATTTCTTTCTGACTATGCACACATTGATTCAGACTTTTAAATGTTTGAATAATCTTCAGATTGTTTTATGTGTGTATCTAGATAGTTTTGGCCAAGCTCCCGTAAAACAATTCCCGATCAGACATTTTGTACCCAAAGTTTGAGACCAATGTGGGGGTTACCTGGCTAGAGTCGGGTCATAGGGGGTCAGGTTCTCGGGTTGTAAATTTGGACTCGTCTCAGCCCTACTGCTCAGCGTTATATCTAGATATGATCAGAGGCCGATATTCGGCCTCAAGTCTGCAGGAAATGCCATTAATAAGAGTTCCAAATTTTGAACTAACTATTCCCAATTCATGTTACAAGGTTTTAATATATCTAACAAAAACATAACTTTATGGCTTTGTAGAAGTAACCTGTATTCACTTATAACAAGTTCAGTCAATAGGAACAGGTTTTAGTGCTTCATTTAATATTTTTGCATTAAATGCAATTTCAAAATACCTCTGAATTTAAGAAAATATGAGCATTTTAGAAAATCCCAATTTTGAACAAAATAACCATTTTATCCCAATTTGCCTGCCAGGGGCACTTTGTTAATAATAAATCCCTGTGACTGCCTAAAGGCCCCAAATTGTACCTACTACTGACTTGTAACACCCCCCATGAGGACCCTCTTGTGGCGGTCAAGAATAGCTCCACATGACCTGTGTCTCACCAGTGGCAGTTAGAACTGTCAAGATAGCCTCACTTGACCTCACAAAGCATTGACCCCACATGTATTGTGGTGCAGAGGAAGAGATCAATGAGACAAAGATGGCATTTCCAGATCCAGAGGTTGCATGTTCTTGGGAGCACACACCCATATTCAACCATACTGATGTTGACATATAATACAAGCACCACCTTATTCAACAATACTGATGATGTTGACAAATAGGTGAACTCCCTTATTCAACCATACTGATCATGTTGACAAATATATGAACTCCCTTATTGAACCATACTGATCATGTTGACAAAACCGATAGTATTCCCATTTACTGGTAATAACCAGTTTTTTACCAGTAAAATTAGGTTTGAACCGGTATTTCATGTGACTGCCAATCCCTGTAGACCGGCAAATAAAGTACCTTATCAATCTTTGTTGTTGAACAAAACATCAGCGATATTCATTTAAGTATATTTTTCAAATGAAGTCAGCTTGTCTGTTACAATCAGGGGTTTCCCCATGTCTATTTTTTTTGCAAGGAAATAAGCATTTTCGCTTTGCTTCGAGGTAAAATATATATTTGTAGCAACTTAATCTCGAAATATTAAATTTTCTTTTTAGAAAATTGTGACTGAACTTAGTGTGAATGACATGTAAATCTAACTAAGTTACTTCAGAGATGACGTCATTACATTGAATATGATGTTGAAAGAATTAAAACCAGGTAATTTTCTCATGTTTTTTTGTTGTTTTTCAAAATTTGGACTGACAAAAATTAGAGGGGACTGGTAATTTTTTGAGTTGCCAGTCCACCAGGTTTCAAAAGCCAGCAGGAACACTGGTTAACTCCCTTAATTAACGATGTCATGTTGACATGTGTGCACCTCCTTATTTAACCTGTGAAGATCTGGGGTAGAATAGGTCTTCAGCAACCCATGCTTTCTGTAAAAGGCGACTATGCTTGTCTTAAAAGGCGACTAACGGGATCGGGTGGTCAGGCATGCTGACTTGGTTGATGCATGTCATCAATCCCAATTGCATGGATCAATGCTCATGATATCAATCACTGCATTGTCTGGTCCAGACTCGATTATTTACAGACCGCCGTCATATAGCTGGAATAATGCTGAGTGTGGCTTTAGAAAAACAACCAACCAACCAATCCTTATTTAACCATACTGAAAATGTTGACATATATGTGAACTCCCTTGTTCAGCCATACAGATCATGGTGACATATGTACACCCCCTTATTTAACCATATTGATTATAAACTAATTGTTTCATTGTGGGACCTCAGAGGCACCAGATAATGAGGCCTCACAAATGAAAATTGTACACCTAGAAAAGTATAGGTACAACTCTTGACTGGTTAGCATCACATTTGTGTTTGTAGGTTCATCGTCAGACACAACAGAAGGAGCGGGTCGGTCTTGTGAAGATGGCTGTGAGGGTGGTCAAGTCAGATGGGGTGTTTGGGCTATACAATGGTCTCTCTGCCTCCGTGCTCAGACAGGTATTACAGCAGTCAATGCCAAAAGCTTTTCAGTCTACTTGCCCGAACATGGGTCTAAACATCAGTTTCATTAGATTTTAGTGTTATCACTATTTCATAGCTGAAATTATTAGACCGAAAAGAATTTGTTATCACTACTTTGAGCTGTGATTATTACCGGTAGACCAAAAAGAATTTAACTAGACTCGGGCTTTGGACAAGTTGTTAAAGTGGCAGACTATTTAGATGTGTTTCTACAGGAATTTACACATATATAAGGTTGGATATTTAGGGGAATATGCATTCTTACACAAAATTACAAACAATTTTATCATTTAGAATTTAAGCAGATGATATTCAAAGACATATTGGTTAATTAATGACTTAACAGATACTTACTTCACAGTCAATAGTCTTGATAGTGGATGACTTAGTACATGTCCTGTTTTCAGCTGACGTATTCCATGACAAGGTTTGCCCTGTATGAAACAGTGAAGAAGAGACTGGCGGCTGATGGCAAGACGATGCCATTCTATCAGAAAATCTTAGTGGCATCAGTTTCAGGAGCAACAGGGGGTTTTGTGGGGACCCCGGCAGATATGGTCAATGTCAGGTAACAGAATTTTTCAGTACAGCTCCCGTATAATGAGATTCTGTTGCCCAGTGACTCAAATTGATTGGTAAATAAGGACAGACCAATTTACTAGTAGTGTTAGTATTATCTTGGTCAATATCCTGAGAGGCATGAGGCAAAGAGCTGATTGTTAATGTCGGATAAGAGAATGCTCCCAAATGATGAGCTTGTGTCAAAACTTTCTGTGACTATAACTGATTATTCATGTTGAATGAAATAACAATTGAAAAAAAAATATTGTCTTGGTTGGCTTTAAGTTGATTTTAAACACTCTCTTGGGACAAAGGCATTAAAAACATTTTAGGGTTGATCTTCTTCCTCGAATGTATGGCAGGCTAATTTCTGAAGGGGTGGTGGGATAGCCTAGTGGGTAAAGCGTTCGCTCATCGTGCCGGAGGCCCAGGTTCATTCCTCACATGGGTACAATGTGTGAAACCCTTTTCTTGTGTCCCCCAGCCTTGATATTGCTGGAATATTGCCCAAAGTGGCATTAAACCACACTCACTCACTCACTCATGAAATAAGATGCATAAGCATCTGGCCTTAGAATAAAGGAATGTGTCTAACAATGGGGACTCTATGGAACCAGGTCGATTAGTTAGTCTGGTCCAAAACTGATTTGATGTTGTTGACTGAAAATAAGGATAAATGCATTATATTGTAAACAAACGCCATGGGCTTCATGGCTGAAATGTCAGGAGCTGTGTTAAGGAGGCACTGAGGTTCAATGACATGTTATTTCCAATGACAGCAATCAGTTGTTAATTTTCTTATCTTATTTTAGAATGCAGAATGACATCAAACTGCCCCCAGAACAGAGGAGAAAGTAAGTAACATGTTACATCTACTGCAGTATTTTTAACAAATCTTCAGACTATCTTGTTGCAAACATTCATCCAATTCAATATAGTTTTTTAAAATTAGTTTTTATTCATTACAGTTTTGTACACCACATACATGCTAAACTTTATATGATGCACATGCGACATGCAATAAAAAATTGGTTGGCTTTAAGTTTATATAATTGAGCTTTTAACTGTTCAAATGGTGACAGGGTGGCTCAGATTATTGTGTTTCCTTATTTTTAGTAATGTTGCAAGAACTGGACATTTAGATTAACTTGAGTGTGAGAGTGTGTGCCATACTGTACTTACACACAAAAGAAGACAAGGAGTAATTGTCTGTTTATTGTCCTTAATTAGGAGAAGTGGTGTCTCTGTATATGTATCAGGGTTGAGAAGCTGACAGTATCCACATGATGTCATCAGTGATAGATCGTCATGTCATCATCTACACCATCATCATGTCACTTAGTCTCATGACAATGATGTTGTTTATATTAGATCAACGCTTTGATTTGTCTTGATACTGACTGTAGATTGTAGACATGTTCTAAAGACCCGTGAAGGTCCGGATTAGAATTGGTCTTCAGCAACCCATGCTTGTCGTAAGAGGCGACTAACAGGATCATGTGATCAATGCTCATGATATCAATCACTGGATTGTGTGGTCCAGACTTGATTATTTACAGACTGCCGTCATATAGCTGGAATATTGTTGAGTGCAGCGTTAAACAACAAACAAACAAAACATGTTCTAAAAAGTGAAGTTACTGCACATATGGGTACATATATCTGATACATTCATTAACTTACTCATAAACCCACTAACTCATTCATTCACAAACCCATTCACAAGCCCATTCTATCAGTCCACCTACCCACTCACCCAAACTCGGGTTATCTATTAGCATTAATATTAAATACGAAGATTCTCCATCTTGACACAATCAGTGTCAATTCTTCTCCTTCCAAATGCCCTTGAACTGCTAACAATTGGACTTTGGTCAGCTGACCCCAGGACGCAAGGGGTCATAGGTTCAACAGCAACACAGGGCCATGTCCAGCTGTCAATCAAACAACAGGACTGACCAAGCAGAAAGTGCCTGTGATACAGAATCTGCCATTGTATGCGACAGCTTCACCCCTGTCAGCCATGCATCAAAGTCATAGATGTTATTCCGGCCAACATTCATGATACTAGAGGAATATGTTTTGAGCATGTAGAAAACCTGAAAGAATAAAAAAGAATAAAAAATGGGCAAAATACATCTGACATGGACATACATACATGTAGTTAAATGTAGTTAAATACATGGATATATCTGGAAATATACCATGTCATTTTTGTATAAGTGTACAGATTCATGAAAACTTATGTGGTTAATTTGTTCATGCCTGCTTATTGAAGGCCTTATTAAATTAACTCTGCTCTGTGGTTAATTGGTTCTTGATGAACTTGCCAGGTTGCGGGTGTACGCAATAACAGAGGCTAATAGACAGTTGTCTATTACCCTGGCTGGTCTGGTAGCTAAAGGACCAACAGATGGGACAGCATGCTAATGTCAGTAAATGGATATTGTCATAGTCAGCTGTTTGAAATGGATACCTGCTTTATGTAGTTGATATGTCATTGGTAAGGCATACATTCATACTGTGAAACTGTCACATTAGCAGTGTTCCCTCTATTGTTAGAACTAATTATATCACATACTTTTAAACAATTTATCAATCAATTGACCTGCCAGAAACCTATGGTTGTTGGTCCGATCCAGGTTCACCCTGATTCTGTTTCTAGGTTTGTTACACCAGACCCATGCTTGTGGGTTCCACCAAATTAATTGTCTAAAATTTGCATCACTTTGGTCATTCCTCTACGGGTGAAATGATACACAGGTGCACCGGTGTGTTGTGAGTTTTCTTGCGACAATATGATACATGATACGTTTTTCTGTATCAATATAAGATGATACACTTGCTAAAATAAATTACTACTCGTGTACCGACCCCAAATATTTCAAAATGTGTTGTAATTTACTTTTCAAGTTCACAACTAAAATTGAATCGAACATGAATCTATCAATAGCTTTTCCTTTGGAACATGCTCTGAAATATTTATAGTCAAGACGTTTTCATGTGATTCTTCACATGCATATTGTGATACATATTTAATAATTGACCTTCACTTTGTGTGAGTTCATTGGAGTATGAACCTTCATACTCCAATGAACTCACACAAAATGAAAGTCAATTCTTATAATTTTTTTATAACAATTTCGTACCTCAAAGGATGTAGGCCAAGATCTAAACACAAATTTATTTAGTACGTGTGACTTCATGTTTGCGCTGACAGCCATACAACAACCAGCTATACCGCGGAATAAAATAGTGTCCAAGGTAATTTCATGATGTTATCAACGGTAATTGGTGCGTCATCGGAAGGTAGCAATTCGTGTACCTCTTCACCGGAACTACGGCAATCCCCCCGTTCTTGGTGCTGACATTCCGGGATGAGTGGGAGGTACAATGTCAGTACCCGAGGGCCTCGCACCTATTACCGTAGTTCCTCCAACAAGTGCAAAGAGTGATCTTCCTTTAACAGCTTTTGTTCCCACTCCGTTTTGCCGGTCAACCCACTCTATTTGTCACTTAAATACGAGACAAAGTGGTTCAATCCCTGACCTCATCATACCAAAAGATGTAAAAAGATGGTACTTGTTACGCTGCCTGGCATAAGGGTATAAAACTTGTCGTCTGGGAGTCAGTATTCTGTGTCTGAGTGGGGTATACATGTTAAACTGCTGCATTGTATTTCAGTGGGCTAGCACTATGAAACAGGCATTATTACAGGGATTACCTGTAGTATGGTGATTCTGAAATAGGCGCCACATACCCATGCTTGTCGGTAGAGCTGTTTACTGTAATCTGGTGATTACAGTGTGATTGTGTGATTGTTCATTGCTCATCTACTGGGTTGCCAGACCCAGGCTTCAGTGGTTCCACACCGCTGTGACATGGGTGTAAGTATTACTGACTGCAAGAAAAGTCACACACATGATTCCGATTAAAGAAATGGTGTAGTGAGTTTGTATTCACTGAGTGTTTGTGTTTCAGCTATAAGCATGCTATAGACGGACTGTATCGTGTGTTTCGGGACGAGGGGGTCATGAAACTGTTCTCAGGGGCGTCCATGGCCAGTTCCAGGGCCATCTTTGTTACTGTCGGGCAGGTAAGAGGATCTTCATCACTTCATCTTATCAAAGAACATAATAAGAGAACTTTTGTTCCTAAGCTTTAGCAGATCACAGCTCTGATGTTTGAACTTGTAAACATTTTATTATAACTGGTCAAATCAAAGTCATAACCTGGTAATCGAGTTGAAGGTCAATATTAGCTGGATCAAATGAGATGGATGTGCTGATGTTCATCCCAAAAGGTCAGCTGGTCAGCCAAGAATCAGTATTGTTTTATAGCAAAGATTACATAACTAGGCTCTGCTGGCATAAGTCAAAACCTTTAAGCAAATATTGATGTATACCATGTATATTGTTTGGACAAACTGACCTGTGATAATATTGCCAGTTGTCGCTCACGTTAGTTGCGATTCAGCAGGTATGATGATTATGAGTATTATAAGTTACAAGATGTTTGAGTGGCGTTAAGAAATTGAATATGTCAGTCCTCTGAAGATCCGGGGTAGAATAGGCCTTCAGCAACCCATGCTTGCAGCCATGCTTGTGGTAAGAGGCGACTTACTGGATTGGGTGGTCAGACTTGCTGACTTGGTTGATGCATGTCATTGTATCCCAATTGCTTATTATGTCAATCACTGGATTGGTTGGTCCAGACTCGATTATTTTACAGATAGCCGTCATATTCCGGTAGCTGGAATATTACTGAGTACAACAAATAAACCACATAAACAAACAGTCTGTGACTTTAGTCCATTAGTCTTTTCGGTCTAGTCAGCTAAGCTAATATTATTCAATTTAATATCACTAGAATACTGAAAATAATGTTAAAAGCTATCTTTGGGCTAGTAGACTCAGACGTTTTGGCACAAACTGATATGTAACTAGTGACAAGATATTATCGACTTTCAACAACCAGCTTCTTTATTTCAATTGTAGCGATCACTTCTTGCTAACAGTAAGAGAATGTACAAGAACAGTACAAAAACTGGTTGTCCATACTGTCATGTCATGAGATTCAAGTTACTAGCCCCACAATATATACATACCAACAACTGAGTCTATTGTGTCTTGTTTCAGCTGGCCTGCTACGATCAGATTAAAGGGATACTTTTAAACACTTCAGTGTTTGAAGACAACCTCATCTTACATTTCACATGTAGTGTTATGGCAGTAAGTATACATCTGTCCTTCAATAGTGCTGTAGTGTTGTTGTAGCAAGGAACTCCGCTGCTGATTCAACATTTGTCTTTGATTTTGAATTCCAAATATTGACATCATGTATTGAAGAAAGTCACAATATTTCATCTTGGGTTAGAATGTTCCCAGCAACATACTAAACGACTAAATAAATTGGATGGTCAGACTTGCTGACTTGCTTGATTGTCTGTCATCATACCCTGACAGTGGTTAGTGGCTCACAATATCAATCACTGTCTGGTCCAGACTTGATTATTTACAGGCCTCTGTCAAATAGCTGGAATATTGCTGAGTGCATTTTTAAAAAAAAGACATAATTTGAAATAATACATTTATTAACAATGTACATGATTTTTCTTCAGGGTACAATAGCAACGTTTCTGACTCAGCCTCTGGATGTGATGAAGACGAGGATGATGAATGCTAAGCCTGGCCAATACTCTGTGAGTTGATGACAGACTGCTCAGGGTAGACACAGCCACTAGTCTGCTAATTCTAAGACTAGCGAAAATCCTTAAAGACTTCTCATTTTCTCCCCACATGTAGTTATTTTACATAAACAACAACCGGTAATCTGAACAGAGTTTTGGATTAGTTTGCTTCAGTCATGGTGTCTAGCCTGTTGTGTACCACTAATAATTCCATCTTATTGAGACCTTCATTTTCAAATTTAGTATCCTGTGTCTCATACTTGAACAACCTGAGGACTTTCACATTTTAGAATATTTTGGGTCATTTAGGATCAGTTGGAGATAAGAAACAAAATGTAAAATACAAAAGGCCTAATATGTATCCTGACTTAAAAATGTCTCTAATACAATTAGTTGAATTTAGATATGGCGTGTACCCTGTGGTGTACCACTGACAATCCCATATTGTGGACTTGAGACATTCATGTTCAAATTTAGTATCATTTGTCCCATGCTTGAATGCATCTTCCGGGGGCAAGAGAGTTAACTGACTTTCAAAGTCCAGTTTCCACACTTGCCGAACTAGGCTGGAATTACTGGGCTCGATCGTAGCGCCACCAGTGGCTATTACCAGTTATGTCCCTTTTAAGCCTCTCCTATGGACCAATCAGATTCCACTTCTTGTATCACTTGCGATTGCTTCACACAAAATGGTGGCGCCCAGTCAGGACAATCTGATTGATAATCAATATCTATATTGTGATAAAACGGGTCTTACATTGCGAAATGCATCAAATCACGTGAGCACCGTGATTAAAAACATGAACAGATTTAGAAAATATCTGCGGATAACGAGTTGGCGGTGCACATGCTGTGCAAATCCTGCAATTGACCGAAGTTTGCACGACAGTTTACGAACCAGATTTTGATTTCGGTGCGCGATTTTGATTGGACTATGTATAGACTCGTTATCCCAGCCAAAATGTAACTCCATAATACCAGCCTAGTTCGGCAAGGGTGGAAACTGGACTTTTAAAGTCAGTTAACTCTCTTGCCTCGGGAAGATGGCTTGACTGAGGTCTGTAACATTCTAGAATATTTTTGGTAATTTAGGATCAGTTGGAGATAAGAAACAAACTGTAAAATCCAAATGGCCTAACTTATCTGGACTTAAAATGTCTCTAATACATTATATCAAACACCCTGAATATGACACCCTGTTTAAGTGTTGTGCCGTGGGGTACCGGAGTGGAATGTGTCCCCAACACACTGTTGCCAGGCGTAAGTGGCAACGAAATTGGGGGAACCTGTGGGGGTTTCTGGGTTAGAATTGGTCCCTAGCAACCTATGCTGGTCTTAGGAGGAGATTTAGTGAATTGAGAGAGGGTCGGTGACTTGATTGAATGATAGTCTCATCATTCCCAGACAGTGTTGATTGTAATGTTGCTCATGATATCAATAACTGGATTGTCTGATCATTTACACGCCCCCATCACACCTGGAATATTGCTGAGTAAACAGCAAACACACATACTTGAATGTGGCGTATTTTACTTCCAGAGTTTATTAGCCTGTGCACTGGATATAGGAAAGGTTGGACCTCTAGGATTTTTTAAGGTAAGAAATATTTGAGATAACATCTTTTTTTGTATGTTCCACATACAGAAGATGAAAATAAACAGATGTTTACATATTTCACAACTCCGGGAGTGGATTCCATTTCTGTTGTGCATCATAAACATGCAAAGATACTTGCTTAAAGATGAGATGTTGATATTACTGGAAGAATTTATTATGGTCTAAAATGCTTAAAATGATTATGAGTTCGTCAAAGATGATAACAGGCCTTATTTCCATTGCCCAATAATAATAATACAAGTGTAAATCAAAACATTTGTAGCCTCATAGCTGTTTATTTGTGTAGTGTAAGGTGTCAACATGTGTATGAAGAACATGATCTCTTGGAGGACATGACATCAAGTTACAGACTTATAGTATTATCTGGAGGCACAGGTGGCCCTGTCATCTAAGGCGCTGCGATTTGTTGTGCAGAGTTGCATCCCTTGGGCACACCAGAAACCTATGATTGTAGGTTCGAATCCCGGTTCGCCCCGATTGTGTTTCTAGGTTTGTCAGCACCATACCCATGCTCATGGGTTTCACCGAAGTGGTAAACATCTGAGACCTGCATCACTTCGGGCTTTCCTCCCACATTAAGCTGACACGCTGTGATATAACTGGAATACTGTTAAAAGCGGCGTTAAATCCAACTCACTCACTCACCAATAGTATTATCTGCACCTGTGTTTGAGTAGTGTAAGTCGGAACCTTGACAGTGAAAGGGGTGTGAGAAACTGCAGAAATGGAGAAAACTGAAAAGAGCTGTGATTAGTTCCTGCATAGAAATCACATGCCACAAAGGAAATACATTAAGATATGAAAAGTACGCTTAGGGATGACAGCTCTTCACATTTAGTATCGGGCCGTGAGGTAGTGCAGATGACCCTAAGTCTAGTCGTTGTGAAGAGGCAATCCCTGTTCCTCAAGGGAAGAATGTATTATGAGTGAGTGAATGAGTATGGTTTTACGCTGCTTTTAGCATTATTCCAGCAATATCATGGCGGGGGACACCAGAAATGGGCTTCACACATTGTACCCATGTCGGGAATCGAACCTGGGTCTTCGGCGTGACAAGTGAACGCTTTCACCACTAGGCTACCTGACCGCCCCTAATGTATTATGAAAATGGCTGACCGATATGTTACAATTCAACATATGACTGACTTTTTAGGGATCAATTTTGGCCCTGTGCAGTACATCTATACTGACATGGTCCACACAAACAAGCTGTCTGTGAGACCGACATTCAGAATATTGACACTCAGAATGTTGAAACCAGATTATGTGTGTCCAGGGACCTTTTAACCAATTGTCAACAGAATCCTGATAAATCTTTATGTGAAAAATTGTAAGCCAATATTAAACCTAGGTCCATCAATTTGACCCAGAGTCAAAACTTATGAGCAAACAGTGGAAACATGTGGCCTCAAACCCACCACAGAAGTTCAAGTGGGTGGCGCCAGTTGGCAATGTCATGGCTTCGGTTTTCATGGACAGTAGGGTGATAGTCATGATTGACTCTCTGCAAAGAGTCTGAGTATCAGTTGGGAATACTATGCCACAACTGTCACTTGAGAGAAGCTGTCATCAAGGACACCTTGTAGAGGTGTGCTACTGCTTCAGGACAATGTTTATGTGCCAAATCACAAATGGCAGTATCTGCAGCTACAGTGAGTGAGTGAGTGAGTGAGTATGGTTTTACACCGCTTTTAGCAATATTCCAGCAATATCACGGCGGGGGACACCAGAAATGGGCTTCACACATTGTACCTGTGTCGGGAATCGAACCCGGGTCTTCGGCGTGACGGGCGAACGCTTTAACCACTGGGCTACCCGACCGCCCCTGCAGCTACAGATTGTTGCTTTGAATTACTTCCCCATGTCCTTTAATCCTGACTGAGCTTTCTCGAGCTCTAACTTGTATATCTACTACCCCAAACTCAGTTACACCTGTGTGGCATAGTTTTTACCAGTAACCATGAGTGACTGTTGTTGAAGTCTGTTGAGAGGAACATAAGGAAGACTTCTATGTACAGCTGTGATAACAAGGCTGAAGGAGAATATACTGACAAATAATGTGTGAACAGTTTTCTATGTCAAGCCACCATGTTTTGATTTCCCCTCATATAGGCAAGCAGTGAAAGGTTAACACTTCCTCATTTAGCAAGGATCAAATTGCTGTGGGCAAGTGCCTCTCATCCTCTGTAACCTGTGTATGTCATTTGTTCCAGGGCTTCATCCCAGCATTCGTGAGACTAGGACCCCATACTGTACTCACCTTCATCTTCTTTGAGCAGCTGAGGCAGAACTTTGGGGAAATAAAGGAGTGATGCCATTTTCCTGGAGCAGGTGCTTGTCAAGAGAAGGAAATCTCAGGGTCACCTCCTCAGTTTTAATTAGGTTGCCTTGTTTTACAACTTTTAACTGAAGCACTTATGGCCAGACCAGTTTTGTTTCTTGATTTCGGGATTTGAAGCTGAACATGCCATGGCCTGTTATTCAAAAGAAACAGACAACAGGGTAAGGGTAGACTGGAAGTTGTTTGACAAGACAATAGTGTAGGATAATCAAAGTGAATAACATAAGAATTTGTGATACAGTAAACTATGTTTATAATGAACACGCTTATAACAAACTGACGGATATAGCGAACTTACTTTTTTGTCCAGACTGTTTGCTGCAGTTATGCTGTATATATGCTTATAATGGACTACGGTTATAGCGAACTAAAATTAGTGGTCCCTTTGAGTTCGTTATATTCGTAGTCTACTGTAGTATGTTTGTAGATTAGAAGGATGCTTGTTTTATCTTCGTGACAAAATATTGGAGTAAAGGTTGCATGGGTTTAAGGTACGAAGATTACACGGCAGACAAACGTGATGGTAACTCCTCCGTTCAACAAGAAACAAAAGTTGGTCCAGCCCAAATGCCTTTTCACTGTGCAGCAATATGTGAGTTCTAATCATGTGTCCATAGAAGAATATTGTTGTCAAGATAATTAGCAGACCCTTGATATCGGACAGCTTAAAGCTTTTGTTGGAATTTGACTGCCACCGATGAATTTTCCAATGCCTACTACAGGAAAATTATTGACATCAGAAATTATCCTTCCATGTTCTTCCAAGGAGCCCTTTTGGCACATGTCATGAAAAGGTCAAGGGTACAAAATAGAAAAAAACTTACAAAAATGTTTGTGTTTACACTTTCTCAAAAAGTATGAATAAAATTAACATTTAACTTGATATATACCTTCTCAAGGATGAGGCCCTGCCTTGAAAATGTTTAGGTCAAAATGAGCAAAAGGTCAAGGTCAGCATAGCTCATTGTCAGTTTCTCAAACATCCACAGGTACGACACTTTGTTTGCATGTATCTCTACATGTCCTACCGCATCTAATGTTGGTGCTATGTCTATCAAAGTTCAAGGTCATCTTTGAGGGCATTGTGAAACATGGCTGTGTATTGCCAGTTACTGTTGCACTTTGACTTGTACAAGCCTGAGACGTGTGTAATTGTTGGATCTTATGGAGTTGTCTTGATTAAAGTCAGGGTTTGGAAGTAATGTTTTAGGACTGGAAGTACATGGTGGTTAATTACAATCTCATAAAATCAGATCTTAGTTCTCGCTATCGCTAAACAAAGATCTGAGGTCATCCTATTACAGGTCATGTCAGAACAACCTTTCATCTGACCAATTAAAGCGTCACTTACCAGATCATGAAATTGACATGAACGGAGGAGGCGTTGCATAGTACGTGGGAAGCACTGCCATACAATCGCAATCATATATTAGATATTAGATATTCAGGAGTGTTCGTTTGTTCAGTTTTCAAAATTTTAATCGAGAACTGTGTCAACATATTTTTCAAGCATAGTCTGAAATGAAAGTCGCCAGGTTGAAACCAGTGCCGTAATGCTCGAGAAAGCTGCTTTCTGATTGGCTGATGTCGACTTCTTGTTAGTCGTTTCAGTCATTGGTCAAAGTTCGCAAAAGGTGGTTCTGATGGGACCCATAATGGAATGTCCTCAGAACTTTGTTTAGCGGCAGGGAGAACTTAGATCTGATTTTAATGAGATTGTGGTTCATTCAGACTTTTTGGTTTTTGAGAGTACATGCAAACACCTTTAGTTTACGATATGACACTTAAACTATGATACATTTGTTGCCTTAGTGGTGCAAGTATTACAATGCATCGATACTACAATGTATCATCACACCTTTATAGAAGACCGTTAAGAACCTGTTTCTAACCAGTCAGCAATGGTTAGGTGTAGAAAGTAGTGCTATTTCATACCTTGATTTGTTATGGTTACATGATGAATGTATGATTGAAGAGTATTATGAATGATTTTAATAATAAAACAATGTGTATGGATTTGTATAGGGTGCCTGAATACCTTTACACTGAACATCATGCCTTTCATACACCCTTTTCGCTGAGGGCTGTTGCAATATGTTGCAGCTAGACATGTGGGATTGGGAGCTAGTGTGCAAGTTACCTCCTCTTATCAACCCAACACATGTGTCCGAGTTACCGTATTCAACGTAATAAGCGCCCAGGACGGTCTCAAAATTAGAAATAGGGGACTCTTATTTTGGTGAAAAAACAGAGTTGAAAGATAAATTCCGTGGTTTATGCTGACAGCCTGAAATGTTTATATACGACAGATATATTTTTCCAGAATTTAATTGCCCATAATTGAGGATGCATATTACACATGAGTGCGTATTATACGCGAATAAATAAGTCTTGTGTACATTGATCAATCGGGGGGTGCTAATTGTGATTGTTCACTAGCCAATATATTAGCAGATATTGCCATGGGCGCTTATTAGATGGGAATATTATTACGTCGAATGCGGTATTCAAGTTTTGGCCCAACTCTGGCGTGTTAGACATTGCCTGCTGATCATGCATAAACATTCTAGCATATTTTGTTTATATGGTTGAGCCAATTTTACTCTTACAATTTATGACGAAGTATTCAAACTAATGTTTTCACATTGTGAAACTGTTCATTTATTTGTGATGTTTGAATATTTAAGATTAGATAAATAATCTTGTTTTAACACTCTACTACCCAGAGTTCCATGCAGCCAGCCTAGTACCTCTGCCACAGGCCAGTGACGATTCGTCACATCTTACACAGTCCATTTAAGATATTGCATAAATATTTCATCGGTATATTTTTTTTATGAGTCTACACATTTAGATAAACATATGTCCTAGAATGGTTAACTTTCATTGAGAAAATATCCTTAAATGTGAAAAACTATTTCCATTTGTGTATTGATTCGTTGTTTACATTGGTTGTACGGCTCCACATGCTGTCACTGGAGCCCTAGCAAGCTAGTGATATGGTCACTTGGATGTACAAAGCTATATTGTCATGCACCTCACAGTTGCAGTTGTAGTAGCATGTCTATATAATTATGCAAAACACTATGTAAAGTGCAGCAAAAGGCTTGCATTAGGCCTGTCTGTTGTTATTTCAGAACGCAAACTAGTCTGTGGCAGTGGTGCAATGCTAAGTCATCACTGCGCCGGCGTGGGGTTTTAGCACTTTGTGATTTTTAACGCTATGTTGATCTGCCGTTGTTATTGCTTAAACAAAATTAATGAAAGTTGTTGATGTTTTTGTTAAATTGTACAGTGAAGTAAGAATATATTGAAAGGTCTTGATAGTCTAACCAATAATTTTACAGGTTTTCATGAACTCCGATTTCTTCCCTGTTTCTGTGTTACAGCTGAACCTTGAATTCTTGTACAATCTTACTTTGTATCCAGTGGTGTTGAAGGGGTGCTCTAAGAGTTGACATAAAGTGGAACATTTGATAACAATCATGTTGCCGGTACCTTATAAGTAGCGATCATCTGTAACAACCACTGACAATCAATGATGCATAGTATTAACATTATGGTCAATCAATTTATCAATCATTTGTATTTGATTGTACTGAAAGACCATAGTATACATAAGATTCACTTTGTCCCCATGTCCAAACATTTTTTTCAAATAGTGTTTCTGAAACGGAAAATGAATAACAAGTTGTCAAACACAGTAATTGTTATACATCTTCAAGCAAAATGCATCATCATTGCAAAGGGATGTAACTCTTAATCACCTTTATTCTTCTCAGATTATTTTCTCTTATGTTATGATGGGTTTAAGCACGAACTTGTATAGGTCTTTAAGTGAGGGGAGAAAATATCTGGAACTTTTTTATATTTTGGGTCAGTAATTTGTTTAGATAGGACACACCATAACAGCACCCTCGTTTTGTATTGAATATGAAACATGTCATTGTATCACCAGTAGTTTGTTATTATACTGGCATTTTGCAAGTTGTACCAATTGTCTACACAAAGAAATCCTGCTGCATCTCTTGAAGCAGACTGATGCAGAAATAGATTTTAACCGAGTGCCAGTTTTTATGTATTTATTTGTGCTTTCTGTAGGTCTTTTAGCTTTATTTTTACAGAAATGATGTCTCAAAATAGGTTCTTTCATAAGCTAGAAATTAGTGGTCATTGTTTGTTCAAATGTCAACATTCCGTTTGCTCACTGTATCGTTTGTTAGTTTGTATGTACAATATATATATGTATTTATATAGCTAGTCACCATGCGTTTGTCCTAAAGTTGTTTTGATTGTCTATATTAAATGTAGTAAGTTTGAGGTGTAATTACTGAAATGTTTAGTCTTTTGGGTTCGCAACTTGTCCTGGAAATTTGTAAGTGGGTATTGAACCTCATGAGTGAAATATTCTTAGTTGACTTATCAATGCTATGATTTATGTACACAGTGAAGGCTAATGATGTCTGATTTAAGAGAAGCCATATGCTATTATGATGTTTTCTTTGTTATTGGAACAAGTAAATTGCACAATTTTGCAAACAGTGAATTTGTTACGATAAGGCTTATCAAATCAACAAGCTCTTAGGACTTTCCATGCTGTTTTGATGAAATTAATGTTCAACTATACATGTAATCATGGCAAAGGTTGGTTTGAATACCAATACACAAAATTATTGAAATTATATTAATTTTACGTGAAGAGCATAGGGCACTAGAACAGTGATTGTATGACAGGGTGTGGTACAGGGTATATTCTTATACAGTGCCTAGATGTATGCTAGATGTGGTATATTATGATATAGTTCCCAGAAAGTATGCTTGGCATACTCCTCTACAGGATTCTATGTTAAGTCATGAAACAAAGATGCCTGCTTGTGTTATCACCACTCCATCCCCTTTGATTCATAGAGAATCATAATGAATCATCACTAGAAAGTACCCATGTCACATGGTTTGATCTCCATCGTGTATGGACATTGCTACATGTAACCGTGTACACTCCCCACCCATCGCCAGTCTTTATTGATCTACGCAGTAGTGAAACCAGGTATAGAATGATGTTGTAGGTAACTTAGGGTACATTTGCTAGCAATTTGTGGAAGAGTGTGGTGTGTATAGGCGGATCCAGGGGGGTTCCAGGGGATCCGGACATCATCCCTTTTGAAATCCAAATGTAGTATGTGGTAGACAATACCCCATCCACTGAGAGAGGATTTTGATATTGTGGACCCCTCCCTTTTACAAAATGCTGGATCCACCCTTGGACTTTGTCATCGTTAGAGTTTGTGGTGTGTACAGGAATGTTTATCTCATATATTCCTGCAGCTTTGTTGCTCATGTGTTTATACTTACACGTTTACGCAAAGAATTCATATTGTTTAAGGATGTTTGTGTCAGGTTACATCTATCTTATAGCCCTCCTGGGAGCTAATTGAGCCAAGGTGAAGAAGTGACATCATATCAAACAATGTTATACAATGTCGAAGCTGGTTTGTCAGCGGACTTATAAGGGTTAATACAAGACAGCTACTGACCAATTGGACGCCTGGTTTAACAAAGGCAATGATAATTTTCTTATCCCACATTAAGAAGACATGTAAAACATTGTTGCAAGTAGGATCATATGAATATGAATTAATGCATTTCTTGTAAGAAAAACAACATACACCAAATTATTTGAATACTTTTTATGAAAATGTCACGCATAACACAAAATTGATTGTACTTTACTACATCATCATATTATGCCTTGATTTAATGTTCTTCAAATATACATACACGTCATGATTCATTGTCGTGATGCCATCCAGATTTCTTATTATTATGTGTAGTGGTCTCATGGTCACGTCTAGGTAGTTTGAATCCTCAAACGTTATGAAATCCAACAACACTGTAAATCCTGAAGATGCATACGGAAGTGCTGATTGTTTAATGTGGCATCATTATGCCTCATAATGTACACCTAACACCACAATAATTTTTATGAGATTTTCTTCAAGGTTTCAAAACAACAACAAGACACCAAGCAATTTAGTTTTTAGATTTGTTTTAACAAACTGTTTGAATCTTCTGTGTACAGTAGCTGTCTATGGAGGTGATTCACACAAACCAGCAATGTTAGGACTGACTTGTATCGGGTATAGTTTAACAAGTATAGAAAGAAGGGAACACAATTGGCTATTGTCACAGTTATTGTCTTGGGAACAATGAATGTTAAGGAGGATGTTAGGCCACCTGGGATAAAGATCCTATTACTAATGTATTATGGACGAAGGTGATGTGTTTATATATTGGTAGTGACAGAAGGAAAGTTGAAACACTGGCATGACCGCCATGTGCCAGAGATGACCGCAGGTTGTTTTCGGTGTTGTGAAACACCTTACACTAACGTGTGTGTTTATTGATCTGAAGGATCTGTACTGAAAACACAAGTAAAGTATTTCCATCGAATATCAATTGGTTCCCTTGTTTCCATCAGTATTATTTCCTGATATACCAATTGTCCTTGATGATACAAATTATGGATATGACAATATGAAATGGGAATGGATCTTTTCTCATTTTCAGACATAAGTATCATAGTTTCACAAAAATGTTGTGCTTCTATATGATTTCATTAAATATTTGCTACACATGAATATGCATTTCCTAGTGTTAGGAATTTCATATGATCTTTTTTCTCTCGTTCCTGGACATTTGGGGTTTGTTGGTAGTTAGCTCAAGCAACAGTTGTGGCCTTTCATATTGTACATAGTGGGAAGAAGACCATGGAGTTGGAACATAGGGCATGAGTCACTGCCATCATCCTCAGTTATCAAGGGTATTATGTTTCCATTCTATTATATTAAGTACCCAGGACCCATTCACCACCACAAGTCCATTTCAGAGGTGACGTCACCGTATCTCCATGGTTTTACCTTGACTTACAAAAGTGGTGGTCCAGGGGACCCCCAATTATTAATTTTAGCAAAATGAGGGTCATGTAGGCAATGAAATGGTGTTGTGTACTGTACGTTTTGATAATTAGTTTAGAGCCTGGAATGAATCAATGATCGTGTGATTGTTGACTGTGGTCATGATTGATTGATGAAATAACAGACACCAATAAATGCTCTTGATGCGCTGTAGGTACAATTAATATTATTGTGAGTCCTAAAGGATGCAGTATATTTTTTTCTGCATCTTCTCTACATTTGAGCAAACTGGACATACATTTGTCTGCTACATAAAACCCCCTCTCTCTTACCACGAACTTAGCTCATGAACTTGAAATCAACAACTAGTCAAAATGCCTCTTCCCAACTCATTGAAAATGTGGCGTTTGATAAAAGAATCGAAAGACAGCAAAAATGAACTTTCTGTTCAAAATGATGTTTTCCTGAGTACTAAGACAGGGAGGGAAGTCCTTATGCAAGCTGTATTTGAGACAGCACGCAACAGTCAAGTTGAGTACTGGTATTAGTGATTTGCTTCTTGTATTAATCATGGAAGTACTGATAGGTATTGGGTGTCTATTTTTAGTGCCATTTCAATCAAATACCAACTCGAAACAGATATGGTGGCAGTTGGGTCCAAGGTATTTATCATAACAACATAGAGGTATGTTATGATCTCATATGGAAAACTACATTGTTTAGGCAACATTGTTTTAATATATTTGTTGCTCTTGTATAATGGGAGACTTATTTAGTGGTACTCCATGTAATACTGTTTGTAAGGCAACTATGTAAATGGTTATTTAAGGTTCATAGGAATGAATGCTTTTTTTATGTTGTGTGATACATCACTCATTTAATCTGTGATTGTTTTTATTCCAATGCAGTCATAATAATCATATTCATGATAATCTGTATATGTGATTGTTCTGTTGATGCCATTGTAGACATTTCTAGGCCATGATGACTGTGCAGTTTGATAGTGTGTGGCAGAATTATAGCAGATAATTGACTTGCTAATACCTTGGAAAGTGGTTTATATTACAAAAATATGACAAATAAAATAAAATAAATTTCAAGTACATTGTGTGGTTTTAATTGTAACATGATCCTAAAAACTAACACACATTCCGAGTTGTCTGTTGAACTCGGACATCCCTTTTCCATGCCAGGAACAGGTGACCAAGGGTAGGAATCCCAGATTCACCCTGATTATGATTCTTAAAGTTTGTCAGCTCCATTGCTGTACTCATGGGCTTTGTTTTCCGTGACACTTGCTTAACATAACCTAATTAGCTATGTCAAAAGCTATGTGGAACAGTTGTGTTTGTTATGTTGATGTGGAAGCTTCTTTCGTCCTGATTGAAATATGAAGACAGTTTCCAAATACATGGTCTACTGGTTCAGTGCTTAGTCCAGTAAGTCTGCACTGTGAATGGACTGGAGAGAACTAGATTAATGGGTCAAGGCATCATAGACTACGAGAGTAGAATCTTGGATTCACCTGTTTGTCTGTTTAACGAGTGTCTTAAACTAAAACAATAAACATGTTTGAAAACTTGAACTGGCCTTTACTGTTAATATGATGATGAAGTGTCATGGATGAAATAACTTAGATTAATATTTCTGTGTATTACAATGTAACATGTTCCAGCATATTATATCTCCATTCTTACATCATATACCCAAGACCCATTCACCATTGTTTCTACTTTGATCAACTAGATCACTAGCTTTCCACACGTCTTTTCCACATGAATGTGGGTTACTTTGATGGCTATTTTATGCAATGAGTTATCTGAATCATACTCAATTCAAAGCTGTGGTACAAATGGGTCCGTGGTATATCATAACAGAAAGTCAGATGGACTCTCACACAAATAAGTTGATAGTCATGTGCATCTCATTCGTCCTCATGTTTTGGCTTCTAACTACATGGTCTGGACTGACAATATCTGAAGCATACTAGGCCTAATGGAAACAGAAACTGATATGAACTGATTACAGTGCTACTTGTATTCATCTTCCCAAGGCAAGGGAGTTACCTAACTATAAAATTCAACTTTCCACCCATGCTGAAGTAGGCTGGAACTCCATACCTCTCTACTGTTTATCACAGCTGCAATTTATTTATTGTTGTACCTATCAATAGATATTCGTTTCTATATCAACAGTCTGCAACACAACAAACTGAGATTTAGTATTGTGTTGCTCATATGGAATACTGGCACTCAGTCACGGACCAGAGTTTTAGCATAGTGTTGTTTATATGGAATACTGGCATTCAGTCACGGACCAGAGATTACGCTTAGTTGCTCAAATGAAATACTGGCATTCAATCACGGACCAGAGTTTTAGGATAGTGTTGTTTATATGGAACACTGGCTTTCAGTCACGGACCAGAGATTTAGGATAGTGTTGTTTATATGGAACACTGGCATTCAGTCACGGACCAGAGTTTTAGGATAGTGTTGTTTATATGGAACACTGGCTTTCAGTCACGGACCAGAGATTTAGGATAGTGTTGTTTATATGGAACACTGGCTTTCAGTCACGGACCAGAGATTTAGGATAGTGTTGTTTATATGGAACACTGGCTTTCAGTCACGGACCAGAGTTTTAGGATAGTGTTGTTTATATGGAACACTGGCATTCAGTCACGGACCAGAGATTTAGGATAGTGTTGTTTATATGGAACACTGGCTTTCAGTCACGGACCAGAGTTTTAGGATAGTGTTGTTTATATGGAACACTGGCTTTCAGTCACGGACCAGAGATTTAGCTTAGAGTTGCTCCCATGTCATACTGGCGTTCAGTCACAGACCAGAAATTTAGCATAGTGTTGCTCAAATGGCTTAACTAAGAGTTGCGAACATGTCATTCTGGTGTTTAGTCACAGACCAGTGTGATACAGAGATTCAGGCCAGCATTAGGGCTATGAGCATAAGGGTCCCAATACTGTGTATCCTGTCATACGCCTTCAGCAGTCTCACCCCTGCACCCAGGGCATCGATCTCAGCATCTTGGGTGTGGTCAAACTCACCCACGTGGGAGGGGCCTACCAACCTGTAGTAACAATTGATCAGG
This sequence comes from Haliotis cracherodii, assembly GCF_022045235.1. Classification (NCBI taxonomy): domain Eukaryota; kingdom Metazoa; phylum Mollusca; class Gastropoda; order Lepetellida; family Haliotidae; genus Haliotis; species Haliotis cracherodii. The sequence continues at coordinate 16,470,407 of NW_027266275.1, forward strand.
GTTAAACAGGCATGCACCATACGGTTGTGTTGTAATCGTTTGGTCATATGAAAAAAAATAATATATGTTCACATCTTGGGAGTGAAATGCTAAATCGTAATACATGTAGTGTAGTTTACTAGATCATATTAATTTCCACAAATGTACAGACAGAATTATATATCCCATAAGAATACAAATTAATACTTGACATTTAGTAAGTATGGCAATGTTGGCATTGCTACTGTTACATAGCAACATATTCAATAAATCTTAATGATTAATTTGAAGTTTGAATTGTATCCTACAACAGACAGTATTACAACTGGATTATTCAGTTACACATACCTTCTAATTATCTCGCAACCAGCAAACCCAGCCATCTCAGATATAAACTTAGCTTGGTAGATTTCAACATCTTCTGTAACGCTTGTCATGTGTTTAAAATATTCGTCAACTGTTGGGAATAATAAACGAAAGTTCAATTTACTGACATAATAGTCCAGAAACACATACTCATTATATCCCGAAATGGCAATGCTTAAACTTACATTCAAATGATACATGCCAGATATAATCTTACAGTGAAATTGTTTGTATTGAAATTGATGTTGCTTTTTTCCAAAGTCAGACCATCTGATCCTTATCAGAATTAATGTAACATTAAGACTTTTCTACCAAAACAACAAACCCACTTCAGTAGCCGCGATCCGCGATGGGGTCCTACAGTCAAGACATGACGTTACATCATGACTGTAGGACCCCATTGCGGCTCATGGTTCATTTCAGGGGCTGGGGCCCACCTGTTTTGTTGCACATCTCGACGACCCTGTAAGCGAAGACCCTGCGGTTGTCGTTGTCCTCGGGGCAGAGGATGTGGCAGTAGTACGTGAAGATGTAGTTGGCCACGAGGAGGCCAAGGTCGAGGGAACACGGTCCCACGTAGCTGCACCCAGCGTTAGTAATCTGTCGCAAATCATGGCAACAATAAGCAACATATTCATGGTAAATCACGCATAGTCTCGACTTGGAGGTCATGCATGCAACGAACAATATGAGCACAAATACACAGTCTAGGTCCATAGATCAGTTCCATTACAATTAATCAGTTTGATCAGAGACTGGTTCTATCATAAACTATACCATCATAGAGTTCCCGCGGTTTCCCGGCGGCCCAAAACACGAACTATACGTTTACACGGACACAACATCTCTTCATATATTTATGGCTATACACCAACATTGCGACCATTCAACTTCGTAATCCTACGATGAAAAATATACGTCAGTTATTCATCCAAGTCGTGTACATTCTGATTAGGAGTGAATGTGTTTATAATTTCACTTGCGTGTCATTTCAGAATAACATATGAACATTTAGTTAGGTGTAAACTGTCAGATGGAAGCGGCCATCTTTGCAATAATAGTCGTTCCCTAACGTTTATTCCATTTTTTCTTTCTTAAATCTTACTTCTAGATAACTGTAACTGCAGGGTCAACACACCCATTTGTCCATAGCATGTTACTGCAACTCCAATCTCATTAAAATCAAATCTTAGTTCTCGCTACCCGCTTTTTTAACTAAGATTTGATTTTAATGAGATTGCAGCATTTCATCTAACCATAAAAAAATGTCAATCACTCTACAGTTTACAAAATACTATACATTTATTTGTCGCTATATAAACGACCAGTTAATATCCTGAGTAAAAGCAGAGCAGCTATACAAACTTATTCAAACCAGGGAACAGGACCGGAAGTAACATCTATTGACCGGAAGTAACAGGAGGACGCTTCTTCTCTCACCTTGGCGTCTTTGTCTTTGACCATGATGGAGCCGGTGTGGAGATCCCCGTGAACCAGAGCCTCCTTCTTCTCCAGGAAGACCCTCTTCATCTCGGCGGCCGCCCGGAGCACCTCCTGGTCCCCGTAAAGCCAATCAAGCCTGGCTTTCACCGCGTCGGAACACTGGTGGCTGGGGTCACCGGGAGTGAAGGGTGACGTGAACAAAAGCTGCTCGCGTATCGTTAACGTCGTCGCATTTCTGTAGCCAAGCGAGAGTGTTCATTGTTCTTTCGTGAAGGAGTTCATCATCACAATAGCTGTGTATGTGCGGTCAACTTGCCATTTTGATTACATCAACTCCAGTAAATTGATATAAAGTCAAACGGATTTGGAATTCAGACCTATTCTCTTACTATTATTGTCTGCAGCTATCATGCCGTGATACTTTGGAATCAGACTTGTACAATAAATATGGAACACTGTGACGTGAGAACCTTTAACCACTCCCGAACATAGACGTACATTGTCTTACACCATATATGGAAATATTGGAGTTTGATTTAAGAGTTTTCAATGTTTGTTTACACCTTAAGTCGCTACTTCATGTGATGTAAGGTAATACCATGAAGAAGAAAAGTATATATATTCTTGTAAATGTGTACATACGAAAGACAAAGATCAACGTCCACTTACTGAAACTCCTTATCCAGCTGCTTGATGGCGTCCGCCCCTATGTTGGCGACGTGGGTGTCTCTGTGTATGACGGCCACGTCTCTCGCCAGTTTGAGGGCGGCGTCTTCGTCGAGATGGCCGCTGATGAGTGAGTTGCGGTAGATGACGTAGTCACGGAGGTCCTCTGTACACACTGGTTATTAGAAACATACACAATTTTACTCTTAAAAACTGTTAAAGCTTTGCAATTAAAAGAATCGAATGACGTAATTTGAGGATTATTTTTCGTTTGGAGCTGGTGCTGCATCACGATTCTTGTACTTGACTAATATAGTTCAATGAAAATATTCACGGAAATACTTCGGCACTACTTACATATTTTGGATTCCGGATCATAGAAGACGGGTTTGACTGCACTTCCAGGTGCCAGGCTGTCGAATTTGGTGAGAGCATTAAATTCCAACTGAGCGTTGTCTCTGTGTGGTTCTTTCTGTTCATAATACAATGCAAAGGTTAAAACATATGCATCACCGAAACAGCAAATGGACGTTATACTAACATGAAACAGGTTATAGGACACTCGACGTAAAGTTCAATATTTTGTAAGTATGTCGTTACGCAATATTGTCTATACTTAATGACTTTTTGAGTATTAGGTTCGTATATTTAATCTTTAGAAAATTATATTCCATTTTGCAGTGTAACGCAATAAGGGCTTTAACTGTTTGATTAAATTATTCGTCATATAACATGACTGACTGTGTTTCAAATATAATCAATACTGTTTCTTGTCCTACCGCATCCATTGGTGTAGCACCATGTACGACGATACTGCTGCTGTCACTGCCGTCAAAGTAGACCCTGAAGACGTTGCTTCTGTCCTCATTTACTATTTTCAGCTTGGAAATGTCACCCGCCCACTGAAAATATGTGGAGATTGATTAACTTGCGACAAGAGTCTCATACTGGCGCTGAAATATTCATTTAAAGTTGTAGGTCGCTATTCTTCTCACGATACAAGTCGTCATATCCGGAGGCAATTTATTTCATTTTCGGTGAATATCCAAGACCTGCACAATCTAAATAAAGCAGAACACGACGAGAGTGTATGTGTGAGACAGATGGGGTTTTACATGATACCTAATGTGGCAGCACGTCAATTCGCTGTGAGGAGCTCCACCCGGCATGTTAGAATCCCGTGGGTTCGAATCCCAGCTTTGCCATGATAATGATTCAGCACCATGTCCCATATAACTGAAGCACTGTTCACAGCCGCTCATGTCACGATCGTCCATTTGAATGTGGGAATCACTCATAGTCTCAATGAAAGCTGGCCGAAAACGTTTGGTGTTTCCCATCCTAAACTGTGCGGCCAAAATGTTCCAAACTGAATATGGTTTAAGCCGCTTTCAGTATTGCAGAACACAGCGCTCACTTTGAACAATGTGAAGACTCGAGCGAGTTCATTGCTTTATGTCACACTAGTGAATTTTTCGGGGCGTGAAATGTTTATAGCTTTACTTAATGTAGGAGAGCCTGGAAAGGGATCCCCAAGTTAGAGACCTATTCCAGCCCCGATTTTCACGGGTCTATCTCTTGTCAAACAAACTACTTTCTCAAATGAAGGTACTACAGCAGTTGTGAACATGTCTGCTGACGATAGTTTCAAGAGTTGCAAAGGCAGCAGGGTAGTCTAGCGGCTAAAGCGTTCATTCGTCACGCTTAACAACCAGGTTTCGTTCCTTGTACGGGGGGCGGTCGGGTAGCCTAGTGGTTTAAGCGTTCGCTCGTGACGCCGAAGACACGGGTTCGATTCCCGACATGGGTACGATGTGTGAAGCCCATTTCTGGTGCCCTCCGCCGTGATATTGCAGGAATATTGCTAAAAGCGGCGTAAAACCATTCTCACTCACTCATATGGATAAAGTGTGTGAATTTCATTCCTGCGTACCCTACTGTGAAGTGTGGGGTTTATCGTCGCGTTGACAGACGCGCTATCCACTAGACCACGGAGGACGTATACAGGTGAAAGAATTCAACATAAAAACTGTGGTAAATGAATCTTTAGTTGTCTGTGATGACACCTGGGGCCTGGTGTTGTTAATGGTTTCCTGGTACATCGCTCCAAAGTCTTGAATTGAGATCATTACTTGGGTGTAAGTCATACAGACCAAACGAAATGAATATCAGAACTGAGGTATATACCGAGCGAGCGGGAAACAAATACATGCATTCCATCACCAATTTTTGTACAGTCATTAAGGTGCACACTGTGGGTGAAGATAAGCGAAAAGACATGTATAGATTACAATACGCGCCTTCGTCAGATACTGTTTTTATTACGAGTATATCCCAAAATGTATCTGTCGAGCGAAACGTATCTAACGTTTTGAAATTGTTTGTTGTAATGACACGTCACGGGGACGAGGGTAGTGATATATTTATTATTGCACATTATCTAAGTTCAACGTTGAAAAAAGACGCTGTTGGTACACCATTCGTAGCTCGCGATTCAACATATAGAGTAATACATATCCAAATGAAGCAAATATGTAATAAATATAGATTATCATACGAGAATGTATGTTATACTGATTTTATGAAACGAGAGTCCGAATTCTTGTACTTCCCAAGCGGGAGCGATGGTAATGGGTGAATATTCCTACACGAGTTTCGTAAAATCAGTATTACGCCATTGGAGCTCCCCTTTAACCAAAATGCACTTATCATGACAGAAATCTTAGAGTACAATTTCGAATGACGTCAATAATCTTCAGTTATGACGTGGTTTCTAGTGTGACGTCATTCCGACCTCACGTCACGAAACGATTCAAATGACGTCAACAATGCGGTCCGGATGACGTCAACAATACACTGGTGCGAGTGAAGTGATATTAGCACTAGTACACATATAAAGATTACTAAACGAGGTCCCGTGTAATATCAATTTTATGAAACGGGTGAATAGGTCTGGTATTTGACGAGTGAAAGCGATTATTCACGATTTTCATGGACTTGGTATTACACGGGAGCGAGTTTAGTATTTTATTTCTTGCTTGTCGTTAATAACTGATTTAGAATTTCACTGCCGTGTGTAGATAGGCAGGCATCTACGCGATCCACAGCATAATTTAGTTTAACTTAACAGAATAACACTTCAAACATGTCAAAACTTGTGCTACGACCGCCTTGTAGAACGGGACCCTGCATCACAATGTTTACAATCTCGTCACAATACCCTATGACGTAATCTGTGTAATCTTGTAGCAAGATCCACAATACCATGTGACGTCATCGAGTGTGCATAAGCTCCTCTCAACGAACTATCATCTCTACGCGCAATGTCGTTGAATAAGACCAGGGATGTTGAGAGTTTTCAATATTTGTTCGTGAAACTTGTTCCCGCAGTACATAAGCACGCACTATGGTATTACACAATGTATTATACAGCTGTATGTTTATTAAACGAGTGATCTCTTCACGGGCAACGATTTTAATGAACTCGGTTATTTTTAACTCTAATAATGTGTAGACGTCATATTTTTCTCCGACACGGTTCACATAGAACACTATATTGTGAAGAATGTTTAATCTTCATTTTTCCATTTGTTGATGGGATATTAACAAGAAAGAAAGCTTCTCAAAGCAATGCATGTCGATTAAAAATGAATGAGACCCACGAAGATCCGGGATAGAATAGGTCTTCAGCAACCCGTGCTCGCCGTAAAAGGGGACAATGCTTGTCGTTAGAGGCGATTAATGGGATCGGGTGGTCTGGCTCGCTGATTTGGTTGTCATCGTATCCCAATTGCGTGGATCGATGCTCATGATATCAATCACTGTTCCAGACTCGATTATTTACAAACCGCCGTCATATAGCTGGGGTATTGCAGAGTGCGGCGTTAAGTTTAACCAATAAACATACACACTAACAAAGGATGAAGAAAAGACCACATTCGTTATCTTCATCCACATTTTGTTCTGAATAACAAATAATCAATTTGTTGAGGCCTTAAGAAACAGTTGACGAGACTGACCACAATAGATACTGGCTTCAACGACTTTATACCAGCTCATATATCACCGATATCACCCGGTATGTGGGCGTGTTCAATGGCGGCTAGTTGATCGTGCCATGTGCAGCTGCCGGACCACGCTACAACACACACTTGGGTACACAATCACTCTCATACATCAGGTTTTCCAACAGCTGTCTCTCGAATACCACCAAACATTCACTGATTCGCGTTACTGACAACAAACACTCTCATCAAATAATATGTTAACAACCAACAAACGATGTCATGCTGGAGCTCATAAAACGAGAATGATTAAATTCCGAGTTAATTCAATTTTCTGAAACATGGTCATAATATGCAGCATAAATTGATACCCCTCATGGTTTTGAACAGTGATGCGGTGAATTTGTAGACACCGCCAACTCGTAGACGCAATTAACAGTGAATTAAATTCGTAGACAAACCGGTATTTCGCATCAGTGAACTTCTACACGACCAATCCAAGAGGAAAGACTAGAAGTGAAGCGGAACCACACATATTAAATAACAGTCACACATGATCAAACGGATTGTACAACCGAGATCGATAAAACCAGCTGTGAACAGATCGAATGAATTCCACTTTCCGTTGTTTTTTTCGACTGTTAATGTGCCTTCAATGCACTGCTGGCTCAAGCCAGCTGCCAACCATTTATTTCCTGTAATATACATATAAATTACAAGGATGTCTAAAACAGGTGTATACCGTAGAATCAAATGAATATATTTCGGGTGTTTAGCCCAACACAGAAGTGGTTAACAGGATGTTCCACAAACTCGATCATACCTGTAATTGTTCCAAATGTGAATATTTCGTGACAACTTTCAGCACATTGTCTTGTATCTGGGATGAATCACCCGACGTATTGGAATGAGCCATTCTGTACAGCGAAGACGTCCTACTGAACTAGCAAATCAAACACGGTTTGCATTTAAATCCGTAAATCGTGAGCCACACATCCAATTTAAATGTCCGCATGAGGCAATCCCTTAGGGCGATATCATTGTCGAGTACGTCCTGTTGTTTGTCGTCATATATTCGTGTGCCAGTGTTTGTGACAGATTTAAGACTCCATTTACAGCAGGTTCGTTGTTGTTTTATGGGAGGTATTAAAATGGGTAAACAAAGCGGAGTGACCCAGTTTGGGGGCGCAGATTGGATAAGGGAGGTAACTCGCCAAATAGTCTAGTTTACAATGACCATCACATGTGCGATGTGCGTAGCGCGTTCGATCCGTATACGACACATGAAGTAACATTAATATTTTTTTAGCCATGATTTTGTATATGATGTATTTATTGTGATATCAGCTATCTAGTTTAGAAATCACAAGGTCATCTTGTCTTTGTAAAAATCGGTACAAAATTCCGCGTGTGAAGCCTCGACTATATATGCAGCAAGGGAGCAGAGCAAAAGTTCAATGTCACATGGATGGATGGATGGATTAAAAGGCCTGCGCGTTTTCCACCCAACAAAACTCATTTTTGTCACAATAAGAGCTTGAAATATCATGAAAATGAATGGCATCGCCCATCGTTGTAAGCACGTTGATCTGCATTTGAACTCAAAGATCTACCCAGAGAGTCTATCTTTGTATGGTCTACCTGCTCTACCAAAAGACGTACATAGACACGCCCGTGCCCTACCGGACTAACAACTGTATATGAATAATATATAGGGGGTTGTCGTCTTTATTATTTAGGGAAGGTGTGGGCAGGGCGTTAAAATGTTGTTTTTATTATTGAACATTTGAACTTCTTTCCAAGTGTTCAGAGGGCTCAAAGACAAGTATAAACAAACGGGTCCACTCGCGATACTGTTTCAGACACCTTACTTTTAACTGAGGCCTGGGTCCAAGCCACTTCGCCACTTGGATATTATGTGAGCGCGCACGCATGCAAGCACAAACACACAGACCCATAGACACACTGGATCCGCCTCGGGAGTGTATGGGCACTTTATAGATCAAGGCTATCTTTTGTATGACGTTGCCCTGCATGTCAACTATACATTGATCTTGACCAGTGGGATCAGATTATCAGGCTCGTATCGTATCATCGTATCCCAATTGCGTAGATCGATGCTCATAATATCAATCACTGAATTGTCTGGTCCAGACTCGATTATTTACAGACCGCCGTTATATAGCTGGAATATTCCTGAGTGCGGCGTTAAACAACAACAACAACAACAACAACAGCAACAGCAACAACAACAACAAAGTGATCTTAAAAAAGGGTACCACCGCACTGCCCTGATATCAGAATTGGGTCAGATTATTTAATTTGCTCGGTTTACGGATATTATTTTCAAAACCATATACGATAGGTGAACGAACTAAAACAACAAGATAACTGTATTTTTAAATGAAAAAAATAAGGTCCACAGAGTGAAACAAAAACAACACACAAAAAATGCTGCTTAGTGCACCGTGGCATGGAAAGTAAAAGAGTAGCTTGACATTGCATCGTGATCTATGGGTCGTTTTGTTACTGAAACAGTCGCGGTGGTAACACGGACATCGAAAATATATGCAAACACATGAACACGCTCGCACACACACACACACACACACACACACACACACACACACACACAGAGGTACACAGACAAACCCACAGTGACAGACGCACACATACACACACAGAGGCACACACACACACACAGAGGTACACAGACAAACACACACAAACACGCACACACACACACACAAACACAGAGGCACACACACACAGACACACACACACACCACACTTTTCAAAATCCTTGATCCGCCTTGGGGATGTATGGGCACTTAATAGTTCAAGCCTATCTATGCCCAAAATGAATGAATGAGTTTGGTTAACACATCATTTAAGAGTATATGTTAAATTGGTTTGTCAGCTTACTGTAGGAAGAAAGCCAGAAGTGATTCAAGTTTTAGACGTTTACCAATTTGGTGAAACGAGAACAAATATAATCAGGGAGAAACAGGGATGTAATGTTTCTGTCACGACTAAGGGACGCAACTCTGCACATCAAATTGCGGCGCTTTATGCGACTGGACAACCCGTGCAACTCCTTCGCCAAGATGGACATGTCTAAACACTTGAATTAATTCCACATGAACTAACAACAGTAACAGATCTAGAGAAACATGAAGCACGTGTTAAAACGTTTGTTCTTTATACAATATAGTGACAGAAAATACCGAATACTACATATATAGTCCCTGTCAGCTTGTATATGACATCTCATCTTCCCGAGGCAAGAGAGTTAACTGACTTTAAAAGTCCAGTTTCCACCCTTGCCGAACTAGGCTGGAATTAGTGGGCTCGATCGTAGCGCCACCAGTGGCTATTACCAATTATGTCCCTTCTATGCCTCTCCTAAGGACCAATCAGATTCCACTTCTTGTATCACTTGCGTTTGCTTCACACAAAATGGTGGCGCCCGGTCAGGACGATCTGATCGATAATCAATATCTATATTGTGATAAAACGGGTCTTACATCGCGAAATGCATCAAATCACGTGATCACCTTGATTAAAAACATGAGAAGATTTGGAAAATATCTGCTGCCAACGAGTTGGTGGTGCACATGCTTTGCAAATCCTGCAATCGACCGAAATCTGCACGACAGTTTACGAACCGGATTTCAATTTCGGTGCGCGATTTTGATTGGACTATGCATAGACTCGTTAGTCCAGCCAAAATGTAACTCCATAATACCAGCCTAGTTCGGCAAGGGTGGAAACTGGACTTTTATAGTCAGTTAACTCTCTTGCCTCGGGAAGATGACGACATCCCTGAGATGATTGTCCTTGCATCGTTGAAGGGCATACATTCTGTATGTTACATGCATGTAGGAAGGAGATTCAGGCCAGCATGAGAGCTATAACCATGAGGGTGCCGATGCTGTGTATCCTGTCGTGGGCCTTCAGCAGTCTCACCCCCGCACCCAGGGCGTCAACCTCTGCCTGGGGGGTAGCGTCGAACTCCGCCACGTGAGCTGCGCCTATCAACCTGGGAAGAATAACATAGTTCTATAATTTGTACAGAAGCCAATACGAGAGTTACCGTTAATGACTTGATCTTAGCAACCCATGGTTGGCGTGAGGCGACTAACGGGATCGGGTGATCAGGCTAGTTGACTTGGTTGATGCATGTCATCGTAGATTTGGGCTCATGCTTGCAATCACTGGATTGTCTGGTTCCGACTCGATTGTAGTGAGTGTGTGTGGTTGGGTTTAACGCCGCTTTTAACAGTATTCCAGTTATATCACGGCGTGTCAGCTTAATTTGGAAGGAAAACACGAAGTGATGCAGGTCTCAGACATCTACCACTTCGGTGGAACCCACGAGAACCACCACCCCGACTCGATTATAACAGACCACCTTCATATAGTGGGAATATTGTTGAGTGTGGCGTTAAACAACAAACAATCGAAGACATACCTTCTGACGATCTCGCAGCCAGCAAATCCCGCCAACTCCGACATGAAGTCGGCCTGGTAGGTCTCCTTGTCTCCGGTAACGCTCGTCATGTGCTTGAAATATTCAGCAACTGTATGAACATGGCAACGATATCCGTAAAGCGAGGATGTTACTAGTACTTTAGTATACCATTAAAACAAGCTACTGCATAATGTCTCAGCAATTAAGTGAATTACATCTTTGAAGAGGTCTGATGACCATGTCTAGTCTAGGTGGTCAGTCATACGTGCCCTGTTGCCCGTTTCCAGGGCTAGCATTACCTGCTGTGTTGATTACTCAGAACATTACAGGTACAGTAAACTACGGTTATAACGAATTTAAAGGGACTCCTAATTTTAGTTCGTAATAACCGTAGTTCGTTATAAGCATATATACTGGAAGTGGCCGGGACTAAAAAATAAGTTCGTTATATCAATCAGTTCGTTATAAGCGTGAACGTAGTTTACTGCAATACACAAGAAGGTTTTAAGTTGCCTTTATTAAAAATCTGTCAAATGACCTTAAACTAGCACCCCTTTAAACTGTCATCATCTAAGGCAAGTAAGTACATGGGATGTTTCGTTTTTCAGCTATATCAGAGTGATCCACAAAGTTGGAGCATTGAACAGACAGGGCTGAGTTATATAATGTGTTAGTATTGTAAGGAGCCTTTATGGTAAGATGCACACTGGTGAGGGGGTGAATGCATGTTATTTAACACCGCAGCCGCAACACGGCGCCCCGTTATGATCAAGTTTGGATCAGACACGTCAGTGACGGAACCATGCTGTGACTGATCCAGCGAAGGACAATGACACACAATAAGTTTTTCCTTGGGTTCCTATTGTTGAAAACATCACCTGTCTTGTTGCAGATCTCAACCACCCTGTAAGCAAACACCCTGCGGTTGTCGTTGTCGTCAGGCTGCAGTAGGTGACAGTAGTAGTTGAAGATATAGTTGGCCACGAGGACGCCAACGTCAAAGGCGCAGGGCCCCACGTAGCTGAACTCACTGTCAAACACCTAATAAAGCCAGGTATGTTATATATCAGTATACATCTATATTCTCATGAAAATATCAATTGCGCTTGGATTGACGAGGACTTAATAATCGAATAATCGAATTAATACTCGAATCAGCACCAGACAAGTTCAGTATTTCAGCAGTGCAAGTTGGGTATTATGAGCGACGAGCCACGGCGACCGGGTAGGTTAACACGCGACCGGGTAGGTTAACACGCGATCAACCAAGTCTACGTTGCTGGTGACCAAATGAAACCCATGGGGAATATAATATGAATTACATGAAACGGAAAGTATAGAAAAAAGCTGAAACCTGGCGAGGGCACGGTTCGATTCACAACATGAGTACAATATGTCAAGCCCATTTTGGGTGTTCCCCGACCCGTGGAAATACGGTAGAGAACAGGTCTTCAGCAACCGATGCTTGCCGCAGAGACCCGGGTTAGAATTGGTCTTCAGCAACCCATGCTTGTTGTTAGAAGCGACTAACGGGATCGGGTGGTCAGGCTCGCTGACTTGGTTGATGCATGTCATCGTATCACATCTGCGTGGATCGAAGCTCATGATATCGATCACTGGTTTGTGTGATTTTAATATTTTCAGACAACCGTCGTATGTAGCTGGAATATTGCTGAGTGCGGCATTAAACAAAAAACAAACAAACACTTAGACTGCCTCACCTTGGCGTCTTTGTCTTTGACCATGATGGAGCCGGTGTGGAGATCCCCGTGAACCAGAGCCTCCTTCTTCTCCAGGAAGACCCTCTTCATCTCGGCGGCCGCCCGGAGCACCTCCTGGTCCCCGTACACCCAGTCCAGCCTGGCCTTCAAGGACGGGGAGCATCTGTTGGTAGGGTCATCTGGCGAGAAGGGCCCCGTAAATATATACCTCTCGGTCAGGTCCATCATTTCAGGGTTCCTGAAACAATTCATGCTAATTCTTATTCTTTGTAAGGAATACACAGCCAGATCAAACCTATCAATGTTGCCCGTTGTTACATGTATAGGGATAGTGAGCGAAAAATGTTCGTGTGGGTGAGTGAATGAGTGAGTGAGTGGGTGGGTGGAGTGAGTAAGTGAGTGAGTGAGTGAGTGAGTGAGTGAGTGAGTGGGCGAGTGAGTTGGTGAGTGAGTGAGTGAGTGAGTGAGTGAGCGATCACTTAAAGCACTATCCTTACGCCCCTAACCCTAGCAAATCATCGTTCGACCAAAAGAGAATCATTCAGTTACTCCATTCAAGTATCGTGCCATATACACATATATAGCAAGTGTCGTCAGATAGGGCAAAACCTACTGAAACTCCTTATCCAGCTGTTTGATGGCGTCCTCCCCTATGTTGGCGACGTGGGTGTCTCTGTGTATGACGGCCACGTCTCTCGCCAGTTTGAGGGCGGCGTCGTCGTCGAGATGGCCGCTGATGAGGGAGCTGCGGTAGATGACGTAGTCACGGAGGTCCTCCATACACACTGGCACGGTAAATAAATGGTATGAAATAATAAAATGTTATGAAGATTTTAACGTCAAGGGACAGTGTCAGTCGTATCCCTGAATTACGACACGACGTTGATTGCAAAGACGTAACAACAAATACATACAACATACACCCCCGTTAACTCATCTATATAAATGTGTATAGGTATGTACATAATAATATCCTGGCCTTAACATCTGCCTTACGTTTTCATCCACGAGCTACCTAATATCGCCTTCGACTATAAGCTTGGAAGTTTTCGTCCAATTCTATTTAGACAACCAGTCTTGACCATGTTTCAGTCGAACCTTCGGTAATGGTCAGTTATATATATTCAAATTCAGTTGAATACAAGTATTCAAGAGTGTTCAAACAGCAATCTCATTAAATTCACATCTTAGTTCCCGCTACCGCTAAACAAAGATCTGAGGACATCCAATTATGGGTCACGTCAGACCTACCTTGCGCGAACTTTGACCGACCAATGGAATGACGAATCAGAAGGCAGCTTTCTCGTGCTTTACGGCGCTAATTTCAAATTGGCGACTACGCTTCGAAACATAATTTGACAAATTCCCGATTACAAATTTGAAACCTGAACAAACAAAAACATTCTGGAATGGCTAATAGATGGTCTAGATTGTAAGGATTCGTCGTTAAACCCGTAACTATCGTTCAGAATACCCCATGTTAAAGTTTTCGAGGTTGCATGATTAGAAATCACATTCTGGCCGTCTCTTTCATAATCTGGTAAGTGACGCTCTGATTGGTCGGGTCAAAGGTGGTTCTGACGTGACCCCTAATGGGATGTAGTCAGATCTTTGTTTAGCGGTAGCGAGAACTAAAGGTCTGATTTTAATGAGATTCAAACAGTGTTTTAAAACTAAATCAAATAAACATGACGAAACACCATATAAATTCTGAGCTATTTATAAATTTTCATTTTGTGCTAAAATGACTGTACAACATTCTCCTGTACAACACCATCGTCCCGAGGCAAGGGAGTCAACTCACTATAAAAGTCCAGTTTCCACCCTTGCCGAACTTGGTTGGAATTTCTTGGCTCGATCGTAGCGTCACCAGTGGCTATTACGAGTTAAGTCCCTTCTATGCCTCTCCTATTGACCAATCAGATTCCACCTCTCATATCACTTGTATTTGCTTCGAACAAAATTGCGGCGCCCAGTCAAGATCTTTAGTGTGATAAAAAGAGTCTTATATCGCGAAGTGCATCAATCACGTGAGCACCTTGATTAAAAACATGAAAAGAACAGGTAAATATCTGTTGACGTCAAGTTGGCGTGCACATGTTTTGCAAATCCAACAATCGTCCGAAATCTGCACGACAGTTTACGAACCGGATGTCGATTTCGTTACGCGATTTTGATTGGACTCTGCATAGACCCGTTAGTCCAGCCAAAATAGAACTCCATAATACCAGCCTAGTTCAGCAAGTGCGGAAACTGGAACTTTAAAGTCAGTGAACTCTCTTGCCTCAGGAAGAAGGTACAGCACAACCAGAAACCATCAGATGCACAGGAGTCGGCAGGATTCTGTTTACTTGGTGTCTACTTACTGACTCTCAAGGAACTGTCGTAGAAAATTGGTTTAGGGACACTCCCTGGGGCAATACTGTGAAACTTGAACTGAGCGTTGTATTCAAGCTCCCCTCTTTCTTCATGGAGCGGGAAATCTTTCCCCAAACACTGCAAAAGTTAAAAACGGTTTTAAAAACAATAACACTTTCAACAACGTCATTTCTAATATACATTTTGGAGAAAAGGATAAATAACCTAAACACTACAAGATGAAATAGCAGTTGCATTCAATTTCAATTCAATTTGTTTTATTCAATACGTATAGGCCACAGGCCTTTGTGAACAGAATATAATAACAAGCGCCCCGCTCTAATAAGCGCCAACGGCGATATTTGCTACTATATTGGCTAGTGAACAATCCCAATTAGCACTCCTTCCGATTGATCAATGTTCACAAGACTTATTTATTCGCGTACAATACGCACTCGTGTGCTATATGCGCCCTTAATTATGGGCAATTAAATTCTAGAAAAATACATGTCGTACTTAAACATATCAGGCTGTCAGCATAAACCACGAAATTTATCTTTCAATTCTGTTTTTTTTCACCAAACTTTTTTCCAACAAAGAGGCCCCTATTTCTAATTTTGAGAGCTTATTACGTCGAATACGGTACATGCAGTCTGTGAAACATTGGATTGCCTTTTTTTTCAACATGAGCATTATAAATGTATTTAGCTAACTTAAGTACAGTGTTAGGATCTTGTGATGATAAAAGGATTTGAATTTTTGATAGTTTGGATGGAGATAGAACTTGGTTTAAATATAAGTTTGTCTGAAGAGTGCATAGATGGTGAACAAATGGAAGATACACACACCATGACAATGTCATGCAGCATGCTTGCTGACCTCAGATAGAACCGGAAGTTGCGTGTTAACTCACTTTGATATAGGGAGGTGCGTGTTTCAATACAACACTGTTGTTTGGATCCTCACTCGGGTAAACTCGGAACACCTCGTTCAGGTTTCCGTCACCGATCTCCTCTACTTTCACACTGGATGTATCCTTTGCCCACTGCAATGCAGACCTGATCATAGTATTTTATTGCAAAAACATATTAACATAGTAACACAACTTAACTATCACGTGTTTCGTTCAATACAACGGATTCATATAATGAACCGTCCTCAAACATGTAGTGTATTGTGTCTCCATTCTAGTTTGATAAATGCCTTGAACAGAGTCACTAAAATGTCATTGTATGGAGCCCTACTCGAATGGCACGACACTATAAATAGCCATCCAATGAACTATTAATCCCATTCATGAGCACGGGAATGGAGGTAATAACGTCACTTCAGAAGCGAAAATATTGTGGTGCATGGGGCCAGAGTATATAACATAACCGAATGGATATATAATTCCCTGGATAATCGAAGATGATCAAAGCTGAAAAATCAAATGGTGAGAGGGAATTTAAAAACTCTCATGGAGGGTTAACCGTTACATAATTAGTGCAAAACGGCCACTGCCTGTACACTGGGGGCACTGGGGTAGCATGTTGGTAAAAGCGTTCGCTCGTCACGCCGAAGGTCCGGGTTCGATTCCCCTCATGGGTACAATGCGTGAAAGCGGTGAAACCCATTTCTGGTTTGCCACGTCGTGATATTGCTGGTATGGTGCTAAAACGTCGTAAAGCCATGCTCACTCACTC
The DNA here is from genome assembly GCF_022045235.1 of Haliotis cracherodii. Taxonomy (NCBI): domain Eukaryota; kingdom Metazoa; phylum Mollusca; class Gastropoda; order Lepetellida; family Haliotidae; genus Haliotis; species Haliotis cracherodii. Next base: position 16,487,103 of record NW_027266275.1, read on the forward strand.
ACTCACTCAACCACCCACTCGTTATAAGTGAGATGTCGCTTTGTATAGATCCCATGTTAGGGGATGACTATCACGACGTGTGTGTGCGATATGTGAGAGCGATGCAGTGACCCGCCGTATCATGTCTTATCACAACACATGACTGGCAAAAATGACACCTGGCCTAGTAAATAATACAGACGCAATCTGACTGCCGTTTAATACAGATACAATCTGACTGCCGTTTAATACAGACGCAATCTGACTGCCGTTTAATACAGATACAATCTGACTGCCGTTTCCGAAAGAAAGAAAACGAAGACCGGAAACGATTTTGAAAGATAATTGGGATAACGAAGTTTTCGTTTATGATCCAAAATCCTTGTTTACTTTAATGAAATAGTGTACACAGTTTGGGTGATAGTGAGTGAGTATGGTTTTACGCCGCTTTTAGCAATATTCCTGCAATATCCAGCGGGGAACACCAGAAATTGGCTTCAGACATTGTACCCATGTCTGAAATCGAACCCGGGTCTTCGGCGTGACGCGCGAACGCTTTAACCACTAGACTACACGACCGACCCAGTTTGGGTGGTAATTGAACAAGGCAGATGCAGTTGATAAAAGAAATTAAGATGTGTAGCCAATTGTAGAAGCTAACGTTACTGGCAGATATTTCTAACGAGTCACTTGAAGCGAAAGGTGACATTTAGATATAAATGATAAGAACGAATGAATGGTTAGGGTAACCACAGGTGACATGTTCATCTGAAAGGGTTAACAGTCGTGTTGACCTACTTGCAGATCAGCCAAATGAGAATGTTTCTTCAGGGCTTGTAATACCTTCCCATGGATGTCAGTATCCGACACATCTACTTCGTTGTCTGCCATTGCCACAACACAGTACAATACACTATATTATTTCTCACTGTTCTCTCCTTCACGAACAGGTCAGAGGATAAATGTCAAACAGGGTCACAGCATGTTGCTGTGACTGCAGGCCGAGGATACGTCGAAACACGGAACTGAAAAGTAACAGCTAAATACTAGCGTATGGTAATCGAATACAGAGGTCCGCCGTAAGGTTTGCTTTCACAATATTTAGTCAGTCATGTACACACGATGAGAGAGGGCCATGACCCGACACAGATAACTGCCTACTAGACATGTGGTAATATCTGGCTGCGCATGACAACAGTGGAACCCATCACAGATATGAAGGCGGGTCGCGGAAATATAGAGTTATGCCCCTTGGATAAATCTGCTCAATTTCTATTGACCGACCGTCAGTTAATAATTATAACTCTGAAAAATAGTTTTATGAATGATATTTTTATGCTAAGCTTCACATTTCACTATTCACTACACATCATTGTTTGTTTCAGGTGACACATACCGTTCTTATGGCACCCCCTTTCTATTTGATACATTCATTTGTATATTGTACACACAATGTATAATTAATTACCCCACGTGTAAACACACGCAACGTATGATTACCCCATGTGTAAACATACACACACTGTATAATTACTCCATGTGTAAACATACACACACTGTATAAATACCCCACGTGGTAAACACACACACGCTATACATAATTACCCCACGTGTAAACATACACATACACAATGTATAATTACTTCATGTGTAAACATACCCACACTGTATAATAACCCCACTTGGTAAACACATATAAATATATAATTACCCCACGTGTAAACATACACACAATGTTCCAATTGCCCCGCTAGTAAACATACACACAATGTTTGATTACCCCACGTGTAAACATACACACAATGTATAATTACCCCACGTGTAAAGACACAATGTATAATTACCCCACGTGTAAACACACACACACAATATAGTATTACCCTCACGTGTAAACATACACAGAATATATAATAACCCCACGTGTAAACATACGTACAGTATATAATTACCTCATGTGTGACCGCACAATAAATACAGAACTTATTGTCTGATATAAATTCAATTGAGATTTTAAATTGTCATCGTGCCACTGACAATTGACATTGGCAGTTCGATCAATCGTTACATCAATATTAATGCTGGTCGTGTAAGCATTGTACGCTAATTATGTGTGTGTGTGGCAGTTCGATCAATTGTTACATCAATGCTGGTCGTGTAAGCATTGTACGCTCACTCTGTGTGTGTGTGGCAGTTCGATCAATTGTTACATCAATGCTGGTCGTGTAAACATTGTACGCTCAATCTGTGTGTGTGTGGCAGTTCGATCAATTGTTACATCAATGCTGGTCGTGTAAGCATTGTACGCTAACTCTGTGTGTGTGTGTGGCAGTTCGATCAATTGTTACATCAATGCTTTCGTGTAAGCATTGTACGCTAACTGTGTGTGTGGCAGTTCGATCGATTGTTACATCAATGCTGGTCGTGTAAGCATTGTACGCTCACTCTGTGTGTGTGTGGCAGTTCGATCAATTGTTACATCAATGCTGGTCGTGTAAGCATTGTACGCTAACTCTGTGTGTGTGTGTGTGTGTGGCAGTTCGATCAATTGTTACATCAATGCTGTACGTGTAAGCATTGTACGCTCACTCTGTGTGTGTGTGGCAGTTCGATCAGTTGTTACATCAATGCTGGACGTGTAAGCATTGTACGCTAACTGTGTGTGTGTGGCAGTTCGATCAATTGTTACATCAATGCTGGTCGTGTAAACATTGTACGCTAATTATGTGTGTGTGTGTGTGTGTGGCAGTTCGATCAGTTGTTACCTCAATGCTGGTCGTGTAAGCATTGTACGCTAACTCTCTCTGTGTGTGTGGCAGTTCGATCAATTGTTACATCAATGCTGGTCGTGTAAACATTGTACGCTAATTATGTGTGTGTGTGTGTGTGTGTGTGTGTGTGTGTGTGTGGCAGTTCGATCAGTTGTTACCTCAATGCTGGTCGTGTAAGCATTGTACGCTAACTCTCTCTCTGTGTGTGTGGCAGTTCGATCAATTGTTACATCAATGCTGGTCGTGTAAGCATTGTACGCTCAATCTGTGTGTGGCAGTTCGATCAATTGTTACATCAATGCTGGTCGTGTAAGCATTGTACGCTAACTGTGTGTGTGGCAGTTCGATCAATTGTTACATCAATGCTGTACGTGTAAGCATTGTACGCTAATTATGTGTGTGTGTGGCAGTTCGATCAGTTGTTACATCAATGCTGGTCGTGTGAGCATTGTACGCTAACTGTGTGTGGCAGTTCGATCAATTGTTACATCAATGCTGGTCGTGTAAGCATTGTACGCTAACTCTGTGTGTGGCAGTTCGATCAGTTGTTACATCAATGCTGGTCGTGTGAGCATTGTACGCTAACTGTGTGTGTGTGGCAGTTCGATCAATTGTTACATCAATGCTGGTCGTGTAAGCATTGTACGCTCATTATGTGTGTGTGTGGCAGTTCGATCAGTTGTTACATCAATGCTGGTCGTGTAAGCATTGTACGCTCACTCTGTGTGTGTGTGGCAGTTCGATCAATTGTTACATCAATGCTGGTCGTGTGAGCATTGTACGCTAACTGTGTGTGTGGCAGTTCGATCGATTGTTACATCAATGCTGGTCGTGTAAGCATTGTACGCTCACTCTGTGTGTGTGTGGCAGTTCGATCAATTGTTACATCAATGCTGGTCGTGTAAGCATTGTACGCTAACTCTGTGTGTGTGTGTGTGTGTGGCAGTTCGATCAATTGTTACATCAATGCTGTACGTGTAAGCATTGTACGCTAACTCTGTGTGTGTGTGGCAGTTCGATCAATTGTTACATCAATGCTGGTCGTGTAAACATTGTACGCTAAATATGTGTGTGGCAGTTCGATCAGTTGTTACATCAATGCTGGTCGTGTGAGCATTGTACGCTAACTGTGTGTGTGTGGCAGTTCGATCAATTGTTACATCAATGCTGGTCGTGTAAGCATTGTACGCTAACTCTGTGTGTGTGTGGCAGTTCGATCAGTTGTTACATCAATGCTGGACGTGTAAGCATTGTACGCTCACTCTGTGTGTGTGTGGCAGTTCGATCAGTTGTTACATCAATGCTGGTCGTGTAAACATTGTACGCTAAATATGTGTGTGTGTGTGTGTGTGTGGCAGTTCGATCAGTTGTTACCTCAATGCTGGTCGTGTAAGCATTGTACGCTAACTCTCTCTGTGTGTGTGGCAGTTCGATCAATTGTTACATCAATGCTGGTCGTGTAAGCATTGTACGCTCACTCTGTGTGTGTGGCAGTTCGATCAATTGTTACATCAATGCTGGTCGTGTAAACATTGTACGCTAATTATGTGTGTGTGTGTGTGTGTGTGTGTGGCAGTTCGATCAGTTGTTACCTCAATGCTGGTCGTGTAAGCATTGTACGCTAACTCTCTCTCTGTGTGTGTGGCAGTTCGATCAATTGTTACATCAATGCTGGTCGTGTAAGCATTGTACGCTCAATCTGTGTGTGGCAGTTCGATCAATTGTTACATCAATGCTGGTCGTGTAAGCATTGTACGCTAACTGTGTGTGTGGCAGTTCGATCAATTGTTACATCAATGCTGTACGTGTAAGCATTGTACGCTAACTCTGTGTGTGTGTGTGGCAGTTCGATCAATTGTTACATCAATGCTGGTCGTGTGAGCATTGTACGCTAACTGTGTGTGGCAGTTCGATCAATTGTTACATCAATGCTGGTCGTGTAAGCATTGTACGCTAACTCTGTGTGTGGCAGTTCGATCAGTTGTTACATCAATGCTGGTCGTGTGAGCATTGTACGCTAACTGTGTGTGTGTGGCAGTTCGATCAATTGTTACATCAATGCTGGTCGTGTAAGCATTGTACGCTCATTATGTGTGTGTGTGGCAGTTCGATCAGTTGTTACATCAACGCTGGTCGTGTAAGCATTGTACGCTCACTCTGTGTGTGTGTGGCAGTTCGATCAATTGTTACATCAATGCTGGTCGTGTGAGCATTGTACGCTAACTGTGTGTGTGGCAGTTCGATCGATTGTTACATCAATGCTGGTCGTGTAAGCATTGTACGCTCACTCTGTGTGTGTGTGGCAGTTCGATCAATTGTTACATCAATGCTGGTCGTGTAAGCATTGTACGCTAACTCTGTGTGTGTGTGTGTGTGTGTGGCAGTTCGATCAATTGTTACATCAATGCTGTACGTGTAAGCATTTTACGCTAACTCTGTGTGTGTGTGGCAGTTCGATCAGTTGTTACATCAATGCTGGACGTGTAAGCATTGTACGCTAACTGTGTGTGTGTGGCAGTTCGATCAATTGTTACATCAATGCTGGTCGTGTAAACATTGTACGCTAATTATGTGTGTGTGTGTGTGTGTGGCAGTTCGATCAGTTGTTACCTCAATGCTGGTCGTGTAAGCATTGTACGCTAACTCTGTGTGTGTGTGTGTGGCAGTTCGATCAATTGTTACATCAATGCTGGTCGTGTAAGCATTGTACGCTCACTCTGTGTGTGTGGCAGTTCGATCAATTGTTACATCAATGCTGGTCGTGTAAACATTGTACGCTAATTATGTGTGTGTGTGTGTGTGTGTGTGTGTGTGTGTGTGGCAGTTCGATCAGTTGTTACCTCAATGCTGGTCGTGTAAGCATTGTACGCTAACTGTGTGTGTGTGGCAGTTCGATCAATTGTTACATCAATGCTGGTCGTGTAAACATTGTACGCTAATTATGTGTGTGTGTGTGTGTGGCAGTTCGATCAGTTGTTACCTCAATGCTGGTCGTGTAAGCATTGTACGCTAACTCTGTGTGTGTGTGTGTGGCAGTTCGATCAATTGTTACATCAATGCTGGTCGTGTAAGCATTGTACGCTCACTCTGTGTGTGTGGCAGTTCGATCAATTGTTACATCAATGCTGGTCGTGTAAACATTGTACGCTAATTATGTGTGTGTGTGTGTGTGTGTGTGTGTGTGTGTGTGTGTGGCAGTTCGATCAGTTGTTACCTCAATGCTGGTCGTGTAAGCATTGTACGCTAACTCTCTCTCTCTGTGTGTGGCAGTTCGATCAATTGTTACATCAATGCTGGTCGTGTAAGCATTGTACGCTCAATCTGTGTGTGGCAGTTCGATCAATTGTTACATCAATGCTGGTCGTGTAAGCATTGTACGCTAACTGTGTGTGTGGCAGTTCGATCAATTGTTACATCAATGCTGTACGTGTAAGCATTGTACGCTAATTATGTGTGTGTGTGGCAGTTCGATCAATTGTTACATCAATGCTGGTCGTGTAAGCATTGTACGCTAACTGTGTGTGGCAGTTCGATCAATTGTTACATCAATGCTGGTCGTGTAAGCATTGTACGCTAACTCTGTGTGTGTGTGTGTGTGTGTGTGTGGCAGTTCGATCAATTGTTACATCAATGCTGGTCGTGTAAGCATTGTACGCTAACTGTGTGTGTGTGGCAGTTCGATCAATTGTTACATCAATGCTGGCCGTGTAAGCATTGTACGCTAACTGTGTGTGTGTGGCAGTTCGATCAATTGTTACATCAATGCTGTACGTGTAAGCATTGTACGCTAACTCTGTGTGTGTGTGTGTGTGGCAGTTCGATCAATTGTTACATCAATGCTGGTCGTGTGAGCATTGTACGTGTGTGTGTGTGTGTGTGTGTGTGTGTGTGTGTGTGTGTGTGTGTGTGTGTGTGTGTGTGTGTGTGTGTGTGTGTGTGTGTGTGTGTGTGTGTGTGTGTGTGTGTGTGTGTGTGTGTGTGTGTGTGTGTGTGTGTGTGTGTGTGACCCAGTATAATGAATCCAAGTAGCCGACTAGCCCTTGTTTATTCCCTTAATGCCGAACGCCTTATTGCTCTCGCTGTGTGGGCGCGGGTGTTATCATGCTGAAACTCGTTGTTGCGGCGACGTGCCAAATGAGGAATGGCGTGTGGTCTGAAGACTTGATCAAAGTACATAGCTGCTGTGACACTATTGCCTCTTCCTGGACCGATGTCCTGGAAGACCACATGCAGGACCGACCCTCTGTGCAAGACCAATTCCACTCCACACCATGATGCTCGGACCTACCCTCGAGTCTCAACAACACAAGCATCCGAATAACATTTTCATCGACTCTCTCTCTCTCTCTCTCTGCCATCTGCTGTTGAGACTCTTCTCCATTGCTGGGGCCGCCAATGATGGTGTTGTGTTGCCCTCTGAAGACGGCCCCGGCGATGACGTGGTGTCAGAATGGGTCGTCGGTGTGGACTGTGACAGTGGAGGTGTCTGCTCGTCAATCGTCGACGCACGGTGTCCGCACTAATGTGTCGCTGGTGTGTCCTCATGGTCTGTCGAGCAGTTTCCGCAGCAGTAACAAAGCGATCTTGAAGATGCTGTCGCGCAATCTGACGATCCTTGGTCTTCTACTACGTGGTCGGTCATCTGTGTTGGTGGTCTGGTACCGTTGCTGGAGCCTGTATATTGTCCTTACGTGGATTTGAAATGCATTGGTTACTTGCCGGGCGGTTTGTCCAGCTTGCAATCGTCCAAGGGCTTGATGTCGCTGACTTCTTGTCAATCTTGGCATGTGGTAGCAATGCAATAACGAATGAATGGTATCCGATCTTGGTGGTTTTTATAGGGCAAGAAATGGGGGAACGCATATGCATTTCAATTTGCACGAAACTCACGTGCATCGGGTTACCATGGCCGTTGCCGTGATGCGTTTTGGCGATTAGTTTTATTGTCATCTGCTTTGTTTTTTAATCATCATATGTAATTTTTGCGGACAAGGTAATGTTAAATTTGGGAAACTTTGACAAAAATTACCCAGATGACAATCTTACTTGGGGTGACGTTTCTTTTGCGGTTCAGTATATATGTTGAGCGAATACAGTTTGTTAAAATCTTTGTGCCTGGACCGATATCTAATATCGACAGTCAACAGAGGCATTTCAAAATCGCTGACGTCATGTGAACAAGAAGGTTCGTGGAACTTAGATGAAAATAGCCCCACGGCACTGTAGCTCACCTGGCTATGAAGTCAACAAATTAGAATGCCAATATAACGCAAAACGTCAACGCCAGAGAATGATCAGTCTAGAATATCTGCAGACACAGATTCAATTGGGCGTAAAAGGGATGGCAAGTGTTCGCGAAATGGGTAAGCATGTCCCGCTCTACCGGCAACACCCACCACCCATTCAATTTGATGTTGGAGATTTTCATTAAATATACACTGGCCAAAAAAAGAAACGCATAACATAAAAATCAGTGTTTCATTACATGTTTAATGAAATAGAATTACACAATAAATAATGAAGATACAACAACCAAATTTTACACAGGATGAGACACATGTTTTTTACACTACAAACAGTCTTTTAATGTTCCAAGGGACGTCTGTGTCTGTGATGGCACTGTGCCAAAATCAGTACCGGATGTTACCACCACGAGCATCGATCACAGCTCTGCACCGCCTTGGCATGGATTGTATGAGTCGTCGAATCTGGCGTTGTGGAATCCTTCTCCACTCATCCTGCAATGCATGGTTCAGCTGTTGAAGCGTCTGTGGTTGAGGCTGTCGGTGTCATACACGTCTGTCTAGCAGATCCCACAAATGTTCAATGGGGTTTAGATCAGGCGATTTGGAGGGCCATTGCAGCACAGTAACATTGTTGTGGGCAAGATAATCCATGGTAACACGTGCAGTATGCGTTGCGTTGTCTTGCCGGAAAATCTCTCTTCTGACGTCAATGGCGGGAATAACGTGACGTTGAAGGATTTCATCACGGTAGCGTACAGCAGTTAAATTTCCCTGCACGTGCACCAGATCTGTCCTATCATTCACGGATATGCCTGCCCACATCATGACACTTCCACCGCCGTATCGGTCGACTTCATGAATACAGTGTCGAGTGTAGCGTTCATTTCTCCGTCTGTAGACACGCATCCTACCATCATGGCGATACAGCATGAGCCGCGACTCATCACCAAACCATATCCTTCTCCAGTGCACTAGGGTCAATGGTCGAACATTTCTGCTCCATTGCAGACGTGCACGACGATGATGTTGCAGCAGAACAGGCGCTGTATATGGTCTCATTGGCCGTATCCCATGCTGTCTTGGACGACTCTACGAAGACCAGGAACATTGTTAGCTGTGTATGCTGCACTGATTGTCCGGTTGCGAAGATGCAACACCAAGATGAAGCGGTCCTGCGCCGCAGTTGTGACCCTGGGTCTTCCACTTCTCGGTCGATCTCTTGTAGAGTTGTGGAGTCTGTAGCGCTGCCACAGACGAGAAACGGTACTCTGCTTCACGTTAAAGTGCCTGGCTACTGATGTCTGACTTTCTCCAGCTTCCAGACGTCCAATGGTTCTGTTTCTACAGTCTTCATTCAGTCTTGGCATCATGAGAGTCACGTATACAGAACATCGGAGAGGACTGCCAAATTTTTATACCCATCAGTATAAAGGTTAAGTAGCCGTATTTGCACATGCAGCATGCTTACAGCTTTTTCTCCATGTAATTTGTCCCAGTTTGATTTCAAGATGCTGTATTTTGGCTCCAAATGTTGTGTTCGGGTGCAAAAAATTAGTGTAAGGTCAATATTCACAGTTAGCAATGACATTTACATTGGGTTTTAAGCTTCATCTTTAATAACAGTCACTTTTGAAAAACAGATTTCAGCTATGCATTTCTTTTTTTGGGCCAGTATACTTCTGAATATTCTGAGAAAAAGAAAGAAAAAGTTGTTTTTGCCACCTTGTTTACGCCTACATATACTTTAAGAGGTTTTTCATGTTGCCTTAAATCCTCTCATAGTAATTCTCATGTACGAAAGGTTCAGCTTTGTATAGCTAGTTCTGACCGCCTCCGTGGTCTAATGGTAGAGCGTCCTCCCGGAGAGCGGAAGGGGTTCGATCCCCAGCCGCGTCATACCAAAAGACGTTAAAAGATGGTACTTGTGTTACCCTGTCTGGCGCTCGGCATTAAGGGGCTAAAACAAGGATTGGTCGGCTCGGAGTCAGTATACTGTGTCTGAGTGGGGTATTCATGTTAAACTGCGGCATGGTATCTCAGTGAGCTAGCACTATAAATCGGCATCCGGACTAGTACAAGCAGCCACACAATAACACACACGTACATGCACGTCGCTATATAAGTGCAATAATCTTGGACGCGACGTTAAACCCCATTTCACCTCACCTATACCTATTTCTTGAAAATATATATTTGTGAATTTTGATTTATCTATATATTTAAACAAAAATTAATACTAAAAGCATAATGATCAGTATACAGTATGATATCATTATGAAACATCGGCATCGTCAGTCCAGCAGTTTTTAGAGACATCTACAAAAAAAAGAAGGTATTTAGCGACAATTTAAGAACGTCAAAACACATTAAAGCGTTAAAATTTAAAATATTGCACAAAACTTCATTAAATGTCGATGAATGAGTTGAGCATGACTACTTACTATATATATTCCAATTTCAACACATTCTCAAAACTAATGAGTAACGGGTATGGAAGCCGTGTCGGCCATATTGAAAGTTGCATTTGAACCTCTTGAGAAAATTCATTATTTTTGGGAGCAAGTCTGTGAAATTTCTGCTTCATTAGTCCAGTGGTTTCGGGGAAGGTGTTTTACAGAGCCGGGATCAGTTTGCTAACTTAAGTATTGATTTGATGAAAACTATGTTCAACCAGAGAGGTTTCCATACAAGGGAGATAATGCATGCAGTGTTATGGGCAAATAATATCTTGTCGCTTTGATACCAACATACTAATTAGTTCGGGTCACAGAGACGGTTTCAGTTTTCATTCCGACTTTTACATCTTTTTGCAGTAGGAGTTTCGGGTTGAATTGCGTATTTCCAAGGCAGTCAATGAAACAGGGCATGACACGGTAGCGTAGCAAAGCGGAGTACATTTTTAAGTAAATTTCAATGTAAATTTTACATAAGGAAAAACATGTTATATTAATTTTCTGGTGGTTTGAAATGAAACAAGAAAACATTGATGCAGAGCATCAAAGTTCACCGCCATATGTGATGCCTCACAAACGCATAATCATGATGTTACTGAAAGGCATGGAGGAGCATAATTATATAAACCACAAATAACACAACGCTGTTGTGGAATTTTTAAAAATTTATTTTGATACATGTGCATAGGGTAGGTCTATTTAAAAATAGTTTCTTGTTTAACACCGCACTCAGCAGTATTCAAGCCATATGACCAGATATGTGATTAACACCAAGAGCATCGAACTACGCAATTGGAATATGATGTTATGCATCGACCAAATCGGCGAGCCTGACTACCCAATCCTGTTCGTCGCCTCTTACGGCAAGCATGGGTTTATTTAAAAGGTAGATCGAAGGAAATGGAAGCGATTTCTGGCGCAAATGTAAACATATTGAAATAGTATCAAAACTGCCAAGAACATTGGCAGATGCACATACTCAAATAATAGATCACATTCTTTTTACACTTGGCATTTGGTTATAATAATGTCAATGAAAATACTAAGGGCTCCATATGGCAAAAAGGTCATACTAGATGAGGTCTTTTTGTCACAACCACAGATGCACATACTCAAAATATTATCACGTAATTGGAGAGCATTTCAATACCGGGACTTATCAATAACGGAGATTCCTGGTCTCTTGCTCTACGTTTTTGGGTCAGTTTCTTTTTTGTATTTCTTTCTTTCAAAGATGGTTGTGTTGAGTTACTTGGTCTTTTTCTATGTACTGGTTTACTTGTAACAATTGCTGGTTTGAGTTCATATGATGATGATTGATTGGTTTGTCGTTTAACGCCGCACTCAGCAATATTCCAGCTATATGACGGCGTTCTGTAAATAATCGAGTCTGGACCAGACAATCCAGTGATTAATATCATGAGCATCGATCCACGCAATTGGGATGGATGCCATGCATCAACCAAAGCCTGACCACCCGATCCCGTTAGTCGCCTCTTACGACAAACACAGTCGCCTGATATATTGTTAAGATGTAACATAACAATTCATCCATACTACTAAACAGAAGTAAAACTGCTTGTCCATTCGGATCAGTCGGACCCAAACCATTCCGCTGATGAGACTCAAATTATGCAAACGAATCAAAAACCGTAAAAATTGCAATAGAGACATCATTAAAAGCTACCAAAAGTGACTTGGATATTATTACTTGTTGAAATGATTCTATGAAATTTGTTTTCCCTGCTTCAATATTTGGAGCACCTGTGACGGGGCCATAAAACTGATTTTGACCTAAATACCCCTCATAGCCTTCGGTGTTAACTATGTGACTGTAGAGAGATGTGCGTTCATCCAACAGATTATCGAGGTCAGTGGAACACGGTACAGACGCAAATAGATTTGAGCCATGGGACACAAAATATATGATAGCGACCAGAGCTACGGCTGTACATTGAATTCCATTAAACGGTTGAAAAATACTACAGCCTTGATGCAAATTCGCCGACACACTACTTCGATTTTGCTTTGACTTAAACGTTCCACATGTGGCTATGTGCGGTGCACTTATTAAAAAAAACACGGGGGACTGGGTTAATTCAAAATACGGAAAATAACTATTCCAAATATTTCCAGTGAACATGAGCATCCAAGCAATCAAAAGTGTAGTATGTAGAATGTGGCATTCAGACATATTGTATTTAAATTGAGATGTCGTCGTTGTTCATGAATAAGCATATTCAGAACATATTTTATATTATGCTGTTATTTACGATCTCCGGAGTACAGTTCTTCGGAAGATATAGTTAATCAGAAAATAAGTCCTTGAGGAAAAAAGGACATCGGATTACACATGAATGGTTTAATAATGTCAGCTTATGACCAGAAACGGTCAGACGCATCAATTAACTACATAAAGACTCTTGTAATGGCCGCGCTCACACTGGTGCAGCGATGTTACTGAGAGTGTAACGAAGGTGTCACGCGCTGGGAAGGAGCTTGGGTATGGGAGAATAAAAATGGCGGTAAGAAAACGACGTCCGCGTCTAGTTGTCCGTGGTATCATGAAATAGTTCACAGGAATAATTATAGTAGAAGACAGGTCCCACAACGCAACGATACCATAATCGAATGCATCGTTTACATGTCAGTGACTTAAGTCTCCTACTCTTTACTTGTTTGCCGAGCACAACATGTGCTACCGTTGGGAACAGCTGTAGTCGGGGGCTTTTATTGACCAGCTAGGTAGGAACAATGCATCACATCGTGGACAACTGGGATTTAACTTCCTTATAGTTAATATTATGAGGCGTACTTACATCGTCGTGATATACCAGTTCAATACGTAATAAAACTACATTGAAGCTACAACCAGTGCAAAGTAATGGTTATGTATATTGATGTCCTCATTCCACGGTGTCAGTAGTACAATAGAACATACGCCACACAGCTGTTTTGAGGTATTGTCACAGATATAGTTATTTATTAAATATATAAATAAAGTGGCAAACTTTATTTTTCTAGGTCTGAAGTAATCTCTGGAGCAGAATTCATTGTCCGAAGTCAAATACCAAATTGACTTAACGTATACTGGAAACAGTAAAACCTTAGACTTCTGGGTTGTCCAGCTATGTCACATATTTCTGTAAATAATCGAGTCTGATAAGACTGTGCAAGTAAATCATTTTAATCCTGAATTCTGCTTTGTCCAGACTCGACTATTTTACAGCATCTGAAAGTCAGTTTGCTGAGTCATTCTTTTGAAGGTTTACGTGATATGAAAGCTCATTCGATAATAAATGAAATATTGTAAACAATAAATATCAAATACTATTTTTATAGAAAACATTTGGCTTTTTTCCAGCTGTAGCTACTGTGCCATCGATATAACTCCTGCGTGATAAGTTGATGCAAACACAAGCGATATTTCGTTTATAAATCTATATTTCAAGGGTATCAATAACATCCTATTATATACATAATATCAACTTTTGTTAAATAACGTAAGACTCGTACCAGGCACGTATAAGTTAACGTTTCACAAAAAAATCACAACACTTGCAGGGACATATACGAGGATAACTCCTCATCAGCAACATTTTAAAAAGTCATCGACCCCAGGTGTCCTTTGCTTCAAGTCTTCTCCTTCATGTCCTTTGCTTCAAGTCTTGTCCTTCATGTCCTTTGCTTCAAGTCTTATCCTTCATGTCCTTTGCTTCAAGTCTTGTCCTTCATGTCATATACTTCAAGTCTTGTCCTTCATGGCATATACTTCAAGTCTTGTCCTTCATGTCATTTGCTTCAAGTCTTGTCCTTCATGTCATTTGCCTCAAGTCTTGTCCTTCATGTCCTTTGCTTCAAGTCTTGTCCTTCATGTCCTTTGCTTCAAGTCTTGTCCTTCATGTCATTTGCTTCAAGTCTTGTCCTTCATGTCATATACTTCAAGTCTTGTCCTTCATGTCCTTTGCTTCAAGTCTTGTCCTTCATGTCCTTTGCTTCAAGTCTTGTCCTTCATGTCATTTGCTTCAAGGCTTGTCCTTCATGTCATATACTTCAAGTCTTGTCCTTCATGTCATAAACTTCAAGTTTTGTCCTTCATGTCATATACTTCAAGTCTTGTCCTTCATGTCATATACTTCAAGTCTTGTCCTTCATGTCATAAACTTCAAGTTTTGTCCTTCATGTCATATACTTCAAGTCTTGTCAATCAAGTCCCGTGTGAAGTTTAAAGGGGAAGTTTTAACGGAGTCTGTTCACTGATGTAGGTACTGTTTGATGTGACTCCCCCTGCAGGCGGTAGACTGTTGGTTTCCGATAACCATGCACAGTGAGATTGTTGAGGAGAAAGTGCATCGCTCTCATACCACCATTCCGTGCATAGTGGAAACTAACGGAGACATTGCTTGCAACGTTGTGACGACTCTGAAATGTAAAGCCTCTTCTTTGCATACTCTTCTTTGGCACTGAGGGATTATACATGGGCAATGAGGAGGAAATTCATCAGGAAAGTAACTACTGACTCATAGATTGAACATGACACCAAACGTCTTAACCGGTTTGTTGTTTAACGCCTCACTTAGCAAAATTCCAGCTTTATAACGGCGCTCTGTAAATAATCAAATCTGGACCAGACAATCCAGTTATTGACATCATGAGCATCGATCCACGCAATTAGGATACAATGACATGCATCAACCTAGTCAGCGAGCCTGACCACCCGATCCCGTTAGTCGACTCTCACGACAAGCACAGTCGCCTCTAAGGCAAGCATGAGTTGCTGAAGACCTATTCCAGGCCCGGATCTTGCAATATGGTATGGCATACAACACAAAGGCTATATGTTTTTGCTTGTTTGATTGTTGTTTAACGCCGCACTCAGCAATATTCCAGCTATATGACGGCGGTCTGTAAAATAATGGAGTCTGAACCAGACAATCCAGTCATTGACATCATTAGCATCGATCCACGCAATTGGGATCGATGATATGGGAGCCTGACCATCCGACAAGCATAGCCGCCTTTTACGGCAAGCATGGGAATCTTCACGGGGCTATGTGCAAGTACTTACCAATTTTGGCAATGTTAAGTCACAAGATACTATTTATTTTACGGTTTGTTTCTGATATAAGGTGGTGAAATCGGTGTTTCACCTTTTAACGTCTTTGTATGACGATGCCGAACCACCGACCTTCCGCTCTCCGGGCAGACGCTCTATCCACTAGACCACAGATGCGGCCTCTCACATGCTAATGTCCAAGATCTTGTAGAAGACCAGAAATTAAATACGATCATTTGAAATAGAGGGTTTTCTTTCCGCTTTCTGCTAATAATAAATTACCTCTGAAGGCCTACCCCTTTTGTGCTAACTGTGTTCATAATACAGCGAAACATTTTGTCCGGTCACCGTCAGTCTTGAAATTCTGCTTTCCGAGATATATATATACAGTGTCAATTATTCAGTTTTATAATTCAGTTGATCTGAAAATTCGTGGACGGTTTAAATGGGTTTGTTTGTTGTTTCAGCCATATTCAAGCTATATGGAGGTGAGCATGTACCGTCTTACCAGTAGCACCAGCAACTAATACAAAAATGCATAAAAAAGTGTTTAATGACAGACGCCGCACAACAGTCCACCTGCCATGCCACTGCGGCCTGTAAACAAACCAGACACTCAAGTGATCGATGGACCAGAAATTCCCGTGACACAATAGCGCATTTACTGATTTTGTTGTAACTAAAGACTATACGTCAATTTTGAGTTAGTTTTCTGTTTATTGTGCAGGAATTCTGCTGCTTATCAGTAAAGAAAAACGTTTAAAAAAGAAAGGACATTCCGGAAAACAAAATATGTGTTGCTTCCTGGTTTCGGTTACGTATCCAGCGACAGTATATATGTCAAGACTTTTCCCTGATGACGGGGATGAAACAAGATGGAGAACGGATTCAGCGTTGTGTTTTGTTTTCTAGCCATGTTCAAACATATATCAGGGAGAATGATATATAAACTGCCAGATACAAAAGAATGTTTACACCCACACATTGATTATTCGATGGTTATGTATTTGATATTGGTATCATAGTTGTGTTTTTGGACCTCAGGTTTGTAGAGTTTCGGCGACTGTTTTCAACCGAGTGACGTTTTGACAACACGTCTAACTTGTCGGTCAAATTTTCAAGTTCATACCTTTCTATGCCCGGCTGTTTATATTATACCGTCACTGGATGTGACATCGGCACATCATGAAATAATTCATCCTCAATGTTATAATAATACATTTGAAGGGATGGACAACAGTGATATCACATCAACTCAATCAACTCGATACTCCGAAACTCCGCTAATCCGGAATTTTTAGATTTCTAATGAAATCCCCCTGATTAACCAATCATGTTTCTGTATTTATGACCTATTAATCAGCTGTAATCGTTCCAGACACTAATCGCCGGAAGGCAGGTTCCAGACTAACGGAGTCCGGTCTAACGAGGTTTCACTCGAAGGAGACTCCTTACCGACACTGTGGTTTAATATCGACACTCCGCATGTGTCGAACTACGGATAACTGAAAACATATATCGATGTTTATGATTGTTAATGTTCAATGCTGCACACAGCAATATTGAAGACTGTAATCAATCGTGTCTGGTTCAGACAAACCAGTGGTTGACATTGTGAGCAACGATCCACGCCATCGGGAAACGATAACATACAATCAACCAAGCACCAAACCTGACGACCCGATCCATTACGTCGCCTTTACGTTTCTAGGGGCCAATCCTAAACCGGAATCCGGGTTTTCAATTCCCCATAGAGTTTTGATTTAATTAGTTTCACTGTATATTTCCCAAATTTTAAAAAAACCCATCTCTCAATTCCTCACCCAGAATGGTTGTCTTTGTATCACCCAGTTAGGAGTGTCCTCTGTGATTCCTACCAGGTACAAGAAAACCGAAGACCAGTGGAACACGAAGTACCCATTTTGATCGACACTGTAAGATGGATGGACGCCGAGGGAGTTCAAGCATCTCCCTACAGCAGCGTCCTCTGCTCCCTGCATTGTACATTCCGTGGATTTATTTACATTTTGAACAAATTTCCTGAGAACATTTTTGCTCATCACATATCCTCCCCCACCACTGTGGTAGTGTAGACGCTTCCCCTCGAGTTTACACCCATAATACACTGGTGCATCCGGGTCTTTGGTCTTCAGGAAATGACGTAGGTTGTCCACAATGATGAATGTGTCATCATCAGCTTTTAAGAACCAATCGGCTTTGTCCGAATAGAACTTGTCAATGTATTGTAAAGCAGCGATAACCTTCTTGATTAGGTTCTTTCTTTTCTCTGGTATGCCTAATCCTATTGTTGGGAACTGACGGTCCGTGACGGAACTGAAATACAGCGTTATATCACAGTCACCTCCCCATGTTTCTTTGACAGCAAGAGTTCTGTTCTTCAAATTCTTTGGTTGGGTAAGTATCCAACACAATATCCGTTGTCCTGGAAAAAAAACAGTGTTATATTACGTACTATCAACAAATTGAAAGCATAATCGCATTAAAAGTAACGTACACCATCTGAATGTTTCATTTTCTGAGTTAGCTTTTACACAGGTTGTATGAATGGAAAGGATGTGACGTGTTTTGGTTTCAGATTGCGAAAACGATGCGATAAAGACATGCTTTATGTATCAGATTGTGTATCTTGTACATCTGGTTTGTGGTTTAAAGTATATCACCTCGCATGTCAGGAGGGGATGTCCCACGTTCCTCGGTAAGAAGCGTGTGTTTCAAGCCATCCTGCATACCTCGTGGAAATAATCCACCCTTCCATTTTGAGGTATTCATCTTGATGAGAACCAAAGTCAGAACAACAAGAATGCCCGTTACCATGCCAACGTAGAAAGTCCAAGATGTTTTCATGCTTGAGTTCTCTACAAAACCAAGATTTGGTGTGTATATTATACAGAAAAAGGAGATGCCCCGAGTTTAAGTCTCAGTGGTACGATACTACACGATGGAACTATCTTCAATATGAAGCCTATTCAATTAACACCAACAGTCTAATTCACTATCGCCATGTACTGAACATTTAGTTAGTTGGAAGGAAGATATTGAGCGACATTGTGTTATTTTCGCGAACATCTGGTGAGGTGAGGGGAAATGGGGTTTAACGTCGCATCCAAGAATATTGCACTTATGCAGCCACGTGTGTGCGTGCGTGTGCGTGTGCGTGTGCGTGTGCGTGTGCGTGTGTGTGTGTGTGTGTGTGTGTGTGTGTGTGTGTCATGCTGCTTGTACTAGACCGGGCTGATGCCGATTTATAGTGCTAGCACACTGAGATACCATGCCGCAGTTTAACACAAATACCCCACTCAGACACAGTATACTGACTCCGTGCAGACCAGTCCTTGCTTTGGCAACTTAACCTGGTATCATCACTATTTAATAGTGATTCATATACACATGCTCGTGATATAGTCGGAATGGTATAATTTCTTATGATTATGGAAATAGTTTTGTCGCTGTATTTATATTCTTTACAAGTATCCTCTTTCATTGTGAATGTTAATTTACTTCTTGTGCCTGAATTCCCGGGCCACGGGTGGGAACCCCACATTCGACACGATTATCACTGTGGTAATTATTAATTTCTTTCTACATTAAACTGACACGTCATGATATACACTAGTGATAGAATTGTTAAAAATAGCCTCAATCCACACTCATAAAATGGACATAACATTCGGTAAGGTGTCTGCTTGTACTGGAGCGGACTATTGCCAATTTTCACTTGGAAATATCCAACTCAGTCAAAGCATACTGATTCTCGGCCGACCAGTCCTCGTTTTATCCACTTAATGCCGACCACCAGGCAGGGTGACAACACGTACAACATCATTTAATGTCTTTTGCTCTGCTGCGGCCGGGGATCGAACCACAGACCTTCCACTGACCTGGCAGACGCACCATCTACTGGACCAGGTTGGCCGTCCTGGCCTCGTAATTCCATAACGGCGTTTACACTGACCTTAGAAGCACTAGCTCGACGTTTACTAGCTTTACACCCTGCCTTGGCGATTAGATAAACGTTTTGAATTATTATCTGTACCCAATTCTCTTACTTTGGGACTGTATCGCACTAAACAAACAATAATCACCATTGATAAATTGGAGTTACAGTAAACTACGGTTATAACGAACAAGCATATAACGAACTGGCCGATATAACGAACTTATTTTTAGTCCCGGCCATTTGTTGTATATATGCTGTTTTACGGTTATAACGAACTAAAATTAGTGGTCCCTTTGAGTTCGTTATAACCGTAGTTTACTGTAATTTGATAAGACATACAAAATCAAAATTTAACCGATTCATAAAACATTTCATGCCAAAGAATCAATACAGATGTGTTATGGTGGAATGCCTTAATAATCTTACTCCATACAGAACAGCACTTCCCCAAGTAACTCATCAAGTAACCAGGGTATGTGTCTTGGCTAACTGTGTGTCATTGTGAATCGCTGGTAATGTGTGTGATCGTGAATCGTTGGCTAATTGTGTCTCATAGTAAATCGTTAGCTAATGGTGTGTCATCGTGGATCACTTGTTAATTGTGTGTCGTCGTGAATCATTGGTTAATTGTGCGTCATCGTGAATCCTTGGTTAATTGTACATCATTATAAATCGTTGGCTAATGGTGTGTCATCGTGGATCATTTGTTAATTGTGTGTCGTCGTGAATCATTGGGTAATTGTGCGTCATCGTGAATCCTTGGTTAATTGTGCATCATTGTAAATCCTTGCTTAATTGTGTGCCATCGTGAATCTTTGGTTAATTGTGCATCATTGTAAATGATTGGTTAACTGTGTGCCATCGTGAATCCTTGGTTAATTGTGCGTTACCGTGAATCGTTAGTAAATTGTGCGTCATCGTGATTCGTTGGTTGATTGTGTGTCATCTTGAATCGTTGGCTGATAATATTGTGTTTCACCGCGAATCGTTGGCTAATTGTGTCTCATAGTAAATCGTTAGCTAATGGTGTGTCATCGTGGATCATTTGTTAATTGTGTGTCATCGTGAATCCTTGGCTAATTGTGTGATACCGTGAATCGTTAGTAAATTGTGCGTCATCGTGAATCGTTGCTCAATAGTGTGTCATCGTACATCATCAGCCAAATGTGTGTCATAGTGAATCGTTGGCTAACTAAATGTAACCTTGAATCGTTGCGAGTTACGATTATCATTTTGACATTTACTGAAGCATTGTAGTATTTATATACTAATTTATGGTTGCACTGAGGTTAGAAATGTGTATGTTGTGATCAATGTATTGATCAATCGATTCCTTCTTGTGAAGTACTATGTGATTTACCACGAATATTAGGATATAGTTTCATAATGACGTTTACACTCACTGACACTCACACACAATTAGGAACTCAACGAGCAAGTGTATGTGGAATACATATAGTGGGAACACGTGCTACAGATACACAACCATCAATATTTGAAACAACTGAAACATGTAAAAGAAAAATCTTACCTTTCACATCAAATTAGGATTTGACACAAACCACAAAGAACGCATCCTCCAATACACAATGGTAAACAAGCGAAAATACTTGTTTTGTACCCGCAGAAGGCACATACATTTCCCTGCGTTTGTATTTGACTCGCTGTAAACCAACCTCATGCGCTAATGCATGATAAACTTCCCATGTCAGCGTGTTTGATTACTAATATGTGGAACAACCTTCGACGTGGCAACAGGTTTCAGATATTTGTAATGCGATCGGGAGCTTGTAGCGCATAACATGGTCGATGCTTCGGTGTTTGTTCTGAACAAATATGTACTATAATGTTCTTCACACACACACACACACGCACACGCACACACACACACACACACACACACACACACACACACACACACTGATTTCACCTCCTTATATCAGAAACAAATAGTAAAATAAATAGTATCTTGTGACTTACCTAACATTGGCAAAATTGGTAAGTACTTGCACATAGCCCCGTGAAGATTCCGGGGTAGAATAGGTCTTCAGCAACCCATGCTTGCCTTAAAGGCGACTGTGCTTGTCGTGAGAGGCGACTAACGGGATCGGGTGGTCAGGCTCGATGAATCAGCCCATGTCGTCACCGATTATCTCCGACGCTTTACGAACGTTGGACTGGCCTATTAAGCCCCCTTATATGCTCCAATAGAGCATCTGTGTTATGTTTTCGGGCGGAGAGTGTACGTCCCAGACCCACCAACGTGGTCCAGCGTGGGGTACCTCTTCAGAAGAACAATCTAGAATTTATAACAAAATATTGTCCACGCATTGGGTTAGGAATTATAAGACTAACCTATGCAGTATAGCTGTTATGTCCTGAATTGGATCGGATATCGTTATATGGACCACACGGGCAATGTTTCCTCTTCATAGCTCTTGTGGATTCCATTACATGTCGTGTACCATTCATCTGATTAGAGGATGAAGAATAGTTCAATAGTAAACTAAGACCGACTGTGTGTGTGATACCGACCGGACATATCAATACAACCATCTGCTGAGTGTTGAACACACTTGATGAGTGACACACGACAGAGTAGTTCGAGCCACTGCGTGTCAAACAACAAGTACTGATAATAAACAGAAAAGCACATACTGAGTGTTCAAGCAACAGATTGCGAATCAGCAAAACTGTTCCAACTACAGAGTGCATGACAATAAGACAGCTCCCATCTAGAGTGCTTAACAACAAGACATTTCCAACTACAGTGCTTAACAACAAGACAGTTCCAACTACAGAGTGCTTAACAACAAGACAGTTCCAACTACAGTGCTTAACAACAAGACAGATCCAACCACAGAGTGCTTAACAACAAGACAGCTCCAACTACAGAGTGCTTAACAACAAGACTGTTCCAACTACAGAGTGCTTAACAACAAGACAGTTCCAACTACAGTGCTTAACAACAAGACATTTCCAACTACAGAGTGCTTAACAACAAGACAGTTCCAACTACAGTGCTTAACAACAAGACAGTTCCAACTACAGAGTGCTTAACAACAAGACTGTTCCAACTACAGAGTGCTTAACAACAAGACAGTTCCAACTACAGTGCTTAACAACAAGACATTTCCAACTACAGTGCTTAACAACAAGACAGTTCCAACTACAGAGTGCTTAACAACAAGACAGTTCCAACTACAGTGCTTAACAACAAGACAGTTCCAACTACAGAGTGCTTAACAACAAGACAGTTCCAACTACAGTGCTTAACAACAAGACAGTTCCAACTACAGAGTGCTTAACAACAAGACTGTTCCAACTATAGGGTGCTTAACAACAAGACAGTTCCCACTACAGAGTGCTTAACGACAAGACAGTTCCAACTACAGAGTGCTTAACGACAAGACAGTTCCAACTACAGAGTGCTTAACGACAAGACAGTTCCAGATACAAGTGTTTAACAAGACGGTTCAAACGACAGTGTGCTTAACAAGCATTGTATTATAACATGTTACCTACAAATATCTGTACAGTAGATACGCTTAATACATGCACCACCGTTTTGGACACATGTTGACGATGACGTATCAGGAACATGGAGGCTGTTAAGTCGGACATGCTGGAGATCCTATGTACTAGTGTATCAACACAGCTCAACATGACTGTATATGCTGCTCGAGGCGTTACTCTTGGTCTGACACTTGTCCTCCTTAGTTACAACTTCAAGGTCCATCTGATGAACCGCGAGGAAGGTTGCGCACCAAACAAACCCTTTGTCGTGCAAAGACGAGACACGGACGAAACACAACGCAGTGGAAAGTGTACGTATTATACGCATTATGATGGAATTAAATTCAATATGAGAATACATAACATATTAAAGATGTGTCTTGTTGTACCCAGTAAAAATCAAAGTAAGCAAACGCATTTTTGTTTCTAATTGTTCATTATATTGGCGAATAGTCTTTTCTTTTGGGGTGCATGTGACATGTATTAAACAGATGTTCTCTTTTGTAGCCATTTCATTATTTCGTGGGGGCACACGGGTGGTCCAGACGTCTAAGGTGCCGCTATTCGCTGTGCAGAGTTGCGTCCCTTGGGCACGCCAGAAACCTATGATTCTGAGTTCGAATCCCGGTTCGCCCCGATAATGTTTCTAGGTTTGTCAGCACCATACCCGTGCTCGTGGGTTTCACCGAACTGGTAAACGTCTGAGACCTGCATCACTTCGGGCTTTCCTCCCACATTAAGCTGACACTCCGCGATATAACTGGAATACTGTTAAAAGCAGCGTTAAACCAGACTCACTCACTCATTATTTCGTTCCATATATATACACCTGTACAAAGTATACATGAAAACATAATCAGTATTACTCCAAACCTTGTTAATAGTGTTTGTTTTGGTGAATATATAGGTGTCCTGTTCAGAGAAGCTGTACTAAACCTTGTCCGTTGTTTATACGGAAATATTCCGCAGGGAATAGACATAATCCCTGAAGTTGCAGGTATTATACATATTCCCTGATTTAACAACACTCTTTTAGACATATTCCCGAAACGATTTCTTTCATGGTTGTAAGAAGAATTATTCTCTCTAGTATCAGTGTAACATTGTTAAAGAGTTTATCAAAAAAGAAAAGATTTAAAAAAAACAACATATGCACATGTTTGTAGCCTGGTTGATGGTCACCTAGTTAACACTGTAATCAGATCAACTTTAGTATACACTTGTTGTTGTAACTACACATGGTCATTGCTGTAACCACAGCGTACAAACCTGATTCCAGTTTGATGGTCACTAAGTTAACTGTGAAAGGATAAAACATATAGAACACACTGGTTGATGTGTTTTATTCATTGTTAAATTATTCTTTACAGTGTCAATATAACAAATGTAAAATGCGTTTACTTTGCATTAAGTAAGTTAAAACAACCTATACACGTTGTTGTGGCGATATTCAAGGTATAAAATTTCTGACAGTATATACTCCCTCACATTTCCAAAATGGGATTTAAGGAGGATTTCCTAAAAACCTGTACAAGCGCTATGGTGAAAATAAACGTGTCCTGATACCTCAAAGTATGGCAAAAATATGGGCGAAATATTAGAAGCCACAGGCACATCTAAGAAGACCTCCATTACAGATGCAGCAAGCTGAACGAGTGGTGAATCGCAGTAAACGTGATTTGTCAGCAGTGACAGTTATCCATCATGATAATCTGTAACTTACCTTCATTAACATAAGGAAGAGAATACATGGATGTCAATCTCTTATTATGAGGAACACAACGTCACCTGATGAAGGAGTATGTATCTACTCCGAAACGTTGTGTTTCTAATGATAAAGAATTTGACATCCATATATTCTCTTCCTTATGTGCATCACTTTTTAAAATGCCTTTCAAAGACCTTTATTAACATTTTTCCCAAATGCACCATCGAAATACCGTTTCATTTTTAGCCACCAAACATGAGTGCATACTGTCTTTGTCCCAGTGGTTTACTCCTCACACATCATTCCTCTTTCCCAGTACAGTACGATAGATTAACCGTTGTAGACGATATATTGATACCTTTGTGATATGTACCCTTTTCTCGCCCAGCTCCTCGGCTATTGTGCTGGATACTCACACAACCAAAGCATCTCAAAAACAGAACTGCTTCAGTGAAAGAAACATGGGGACGTGAATGTGATATAACACTGTTCTTCAGCTCTTTAAATGACTCTACATTCCCTACGATCGGACTTGGGTTTGAAGAAAAACGTAGAAATCTAATCAAGAAAACAATGGGTGCATTGCGCTACATTTTCAAAAACTACTTACACCGAGCTGATTGGTTCCTCAAAGCTGACGACGATACGTACGTCGTTGTAGACAACCTACGTCACTTCCTGAAAGACAAGGACCCGGATGAGCATGTTTACTATGGCTCCAAATTTCGTTTAGAAGATTTGACGTATCACAGTGGAGGAGCAGGTTATGTGATGAGCAGGAAGATGATCAGAAACATAGCACTTCACAGTCAGGGCACACAAGAGTGCGAAGAGACCGGTCCTGAGGATGTTCGGATGGGGATGTGTGTGAAAGCCCTTGGAGGTGTGACGGGTAATAGTACCGACAACAATAACCTGGAAGTCTTTCACTGGTCATCTGCTGATTATTTTATCCGAGGACAAACGGACACGACACCCTCTTGGGTACGTTTGCGTCAGCCATTTTGGGTAGGTGGTTCATCCTTTGTTGTGTCTGCTCAAACACACCGTCATATACCTGGAATATTGCCGAAAATCAAACATATACCACCGAGGTAACATTTCGAATGAAAGTTATCATTTTGTATTTTGCATTACCTGAACTAGTCACGTGACACCCCTACGTCTACACTAAAGTTATATTTAAGCAAGGTGCTAGTGTATTTTCAATATTTGATGACAAAAGTAAAGTTTGCTAATTAATTTGGGATTAACATTTCATCCCTTCATTCATCTCGGTTATCTCTCACAAAATCGCTCAAAGTGCATACATAAATCACGTACACTGGGACAGTTGTACATACATTAACTGTTAGAAATACGTTCAGTCATCAAATAGAAAGCATACTCTTCTAACCGGCCGATAAACGTGCGTGTTTTGATACACACATATTTTCTTTTATATTTCAGAAGTCTAACAATAAACTGAGCGAAGTGTCAGTATCGTTTCACTACATGATACAGGGGGACATGCGGACCCTGCATTACCTTCTGAACAACCTCAACGTACATGGATACCACAAACCTGGCACAAGCAGGTAGCACTTAGGAGTTTTCTGGTTTGGTTCTCTGTTCTCCTCAGAAACAAACAGAGGTCTTACTTAGGAGTGGTCATGTTTGTGTCTCTGTCATGTTGGCTGTTCTCCTCAGAAACAGACAGGAGTTGAACGTAAGAATGGTCATGTTTGTGTATCCGCTCAGTGCAGAAATGGGCCTTTGTGCCTCCCGTGTGCGACCATGAACTTTGCCAGGTCATAGTTGGAGGCTTAAAGGAGGCAGAATGGTTGCCTAGGTCGTTCCAAGGTGGTACACAGGAGGTTCAGACATCGCTATGGACGCCAGGGTCGCCGTGAAGTTCAAAACAGACGCACAAAGGTCACCGAGGAGGTTGGTTGCTCAAAGGTGGCTCAAAGGATGCAGAAGGGAGGCACAGTGGTTGCCCAATCGTCGCCTGGTAATAGATGCGTTCTGCTGCAGATTGTCCCGTCAATCTGGGCGATGCTTCTTGTGCCTCCTTTGGGCGACCAACAGGGTGCATTAAACGATGACTCTGGCGACCGCCGTGCCTCCATTAGGCGACCACGGCAACCATGCCTCTTTTCTGCCTCCTTTGAGATACCTGTAGTGCCTCCTCAGTCTGCCTATAAAAAAGAGGGCTTGTACTTGCAGTGTTTCAATGTGGCAGCAGACGCTGAACAACGTGACACAAAAAAGACTCAAGACTCAATAGACATAAGACATCTGTTCTCCTTAGAAACAGAAAGAGGTAGCACACAGGAGCGGCCATGTTTGTATCTCTGTCAAGTAAGCTGTTCTCTTCAGAAACAGACAGGAGTTGAACTTAAAAATGGCCATGCTTGTATATCCGCTGTTCAGGAACGAAAACGGATAGCCCTTTAGGAATTATTGTCATAATTGTTTCTCTGTCAAAAGAAAAAAAGAAGACTGTCCAAACAAAATGAAAGCAACACACCAAGAACTTAAATCCACAGATCGCTAAAGTTACGAGTGATGTATTGACATTAGGTTATCATATAACGTGACAGGGGAAGACTACTAGACAAGGTACTGTACGCAGCTTTACGACATTTGGTGTTCACATGTAGATATGTATGATATAAAGATTCGAACCATGGGCATTTTGCCTGAAAAATAAACGTGCTAAACAATGTCTTGTCTAACAATATGAAAACATTGCAGATACAATAATACACATTTACATCTTGTATTTTCATATTGCAACTTTTTTGGTCTCTTTGGATTGAAATAGATATCTCATTAAACGGTTTACTGAATTTGTTTCGTTACAGTTTTGTTGTTTTCGAATGATACCGTCCTGGCTATTTGATCTAACATCTGACACAAAGTGCCTGCCAGGTTGGCATGGCATGCGAATAACAGATGGTCGTGCTTATTTCAAAAGAATCAATACTCATTTGATCTATGCTTGTGAAACACAGCCTTAATTGAACAAAACTTGGGGCTCAATAATGCTTATTGTCAGAATATCATTATCAACATGTGTGTGCATCACTGATTAACCATGCAGTGTTCCGACTCGAATAGACGGGTTAAAGGTAGTCATTGATCGTTCATTTCATCGAACGATTTTGATGTAGGCTTTGTGACACGGGGCACGATGTTTACTCGAATGCTGTGTTGTTTTCTCATGCCTACAGGTCACATGTGGAGAAAGACAATTCCAACTTGACGTATTCGGTCACCTGGTGCGTATAGTCTTCCAGGTTTTTGATTTGTTTCGATGGCTTATTAGTCGGAGGATGTCACCCCTAATTTGTGTGTATTTGTCCCAGTCATGGCTACATGCAACTGGGTGCCGTTGTACAAAACAACCTTAGCGCTATGACGATCGTAAGCCTTTGTTAAGGTATGTAACATTAGCGCTAAGATCGCTTTGTACAACGACACCCAGGTCTTACTTTGGAATCCTAAAAATGATATTTACTGTCAATAGTTTCTTTTCGTTTTAAATTAACTCCTGTCCCATTTAAGGTTTGGCCGACACAGAGTTCAATTTCCTTTATGCGACATATACAACAAGCACACCGATTAACTGCCTGTCCATCGTTAGTCTTTACAATAGGCTAGCTAATACTTAAGACTCGGATACATGTTAATACATGCACTGTGCCTGCTGCTGAATTCATCCAGCCTATTCCTACTTTGTACCTGTGGTAGGATTCATTGAGCCCATTACTAAATTGTACCTAGAATGTCACAAGGGCTTAGGGTAACTCAAGGCACTTTTCAAGGCCTCGTGTGGGTTTCAGTCAAAAGGACAAAGGAAGAAGAATTCGGTGTTTATTCCTAGAAAAAGAAACAAAACATTTTTTTAAAAATAGCGCCCATACCGATGTAATGCATGTAGCTCGTACGATAAACACAGACACACATTTGAATCTAGATAGAAAACTTTAAGTTACACATTTTCTTTCCCCATCCTGAGTAACTTGTGGTATGGTCATTCTATCCATAAACAGCTGAACTGACGACCTATTGTTCTTGCTGGACTATTATGAGGGGGCTAGGTACAGGGGTGGAGAGTTTGATTAACTTTGTTTGTTTGTTTGTTGTTTAACGCCGCACTCAGCAATATTACAGTTTTACGACGGCGGTCTGTAAATAATCGAGTCTGGACCGTACAATCCAGTGATTGACATCATGAGCATCTTGGGATATGATAACATACAATAACCAATAACCAAGTGACAACAGTGAGATGACACGAAAATATCACTGTCGAAAATGGGGTGTGTGTCATTGTTTAAATACACCGATGTGACAACCACTTTCGAGTCTCGAAACAGCTTAATTAATTATAACCACCCGTTCTAGCGTTTTTCTATAGTAAATACATGTCGTGTGCGCCATGTTTGTTCGTCTAGTGGAGGCGGCCATTGTCCAGTCATTGCCTGGGTCAGTGTAGCGCCAGCGCAGTATGCCCAGGGAACCGGGCTGTCACACGACCAGTACATCCTGGCATGCTAAGGGGCGCAACACCAATGCCACCAGAAATGTCCCTTCTCTCGTACAGTTGTAGCGGCCATAAAATTTCCAAGTTCCGTGATGGGATTCGAACCACGGACCTTCTGATCCGAGGTCGGACGCCTTGTCCACATGACCAAAGAGGTTAACCCCATCAGCAAGCTGACAAGGTAAGGATGTCATCTGTGGGATGACTCCACGTCCTGCTACACAGTAATCATTTCTATTGTGTCTTTGTACGCGAATGTGCAACACTTCTGTCGCTGACGTTGGATTTCTTGACATGCTTGATAGTGAGTTTTAACCACTAGGCTACCCGACCGCCCCTACATGCTTGATAATTTATTACATGCGGGTACGGTGCCACACGAGCCCAGTGATTACAACCACCGTTCCCAAGTTTATTCGGTTTGTAGGACAAGAAGTAGCAAACTGGTTCTACCATACGGCCCAACTCCAAACAGAAACCTATGCAAATAAATAAAGACATTTCTACTCAGGAATAGTTGAAGCAGCCAGTAAAGCTCAGCATTCTTTTCAACGAAATAGCCTCATGGATCCCATCTTTAGCGAAGGATAAAAATAGTTTCTGATGTACAAAAGCTGAAGAAATGCAAAATTGTAGAAGAATAGACAGACAACGTGTTGTAATATCGGGGTTTGTGTTGGTGGAATTTGTGCCTTGACATTCTAAGGTTGTTTCGTCC
The DNA here is from genome assembly GCF_022045235.1 of Haliotis cracherodii. Lineage (NCBI taxonomy): Eukaryota > Metazoa > Mollusca > Gastropoda > Lepetellida > Haliotidae > Haliotis > Haliotis cracherodii. The sequence goes on from NW_027266275.1 coordinate 16,517,039, forward strand.
CCAAATTCCAACATAAGAATCATATTTTTAATTGAACCCCTGATAAGCCAGAACAGTATATACTCCATGGCAATTGTAGAAGAGGAATTGAAATATATGAAATCCCGGTACAGCATACATTTCTTGAAAAAAACACATGAAGTGATCTTGAGAAATAAGATTTTATTCAAAGCAGTATAGATGCCATTTCCTCTTCAGTTGAGATATTATTGAGAATAACTTGAAGAAGCACCTGTTTCATACTGAAATGCGATCATGGCTCTTGGATAAAACATTGCATCAAATCCAAGTTGGGTAGGTGTTCCTTTCATTACTGAACTTTTGTAGTTGCTGCTAGTTATGGGGGCGGTGAGGTAGCCTAGTGGTTAAAGCGTTCCCAAAATGGGTACAATGTGCGTATCACATTTCTGGTGTCCCCAGCCGTGATATTGCGGCTACCGTTTCATCACTCCATCCATGACGAAGGCGGCTTTACCCAGCAGTTCCCCCCTCCCCTCCCACCTAGTGCAGAACACTGTCTCGCTGGAAAAATCAGAGATTGTTATGAAAAGAAATTCGTCCCAGGTCGTAGGACCAAAAGTATCAATGAGTGAGCGCGCTGGGTTTAAGAACACTTTCAGCAGTATTTCTGTTATGTCACTGCGCGTCTGTTTGAGCGAAATCCCAAAATGACGCAGGTTGAAGACGTTTATCACGTCAGTGACGCCGATATAGTGCTTGGATAAACAGATAATTGTATGCCTCATCGGGTGTCCTTTTATTTCTTTTGAGTAGTTATTTATTTACTGAGTTCACAATATAGCCTTTGTGTTTGAACCTGGAAAATCAAAATGTCAACCAACCATTCACGATGACCTGCAACATAATTTGATTTTCATTTCGCTGAGACAAACTTACTAAAAAAATCATTCTTTCCTAACGGTTGTGTCCAGTAATGCGCTAGACCTGTCTGCGCAGATCCGGTAACAGGGTCATGTTAGAAATGAAAAGTATTCGAAATCCTGGGACAGCATACATTTCTTTAAGAAAACCCCCCACGTACATCATGAGAAATAATATTTTATTCAAAGCAACACAAAAAGGCCTTTTCCCCCTCAGTGAAGGTATTTCTGACAACGAGCACCTGTTTTGTAATGATAAGCGACTATGACACTACTGGAAAAGCATTGCATCATTGCCAACCTGGTCCTTTTATTACTGAACTATTGTAGAGTGTCCAGCTGCTTCTAGTTTTTGGGGCTACAGTTTCAGCACTCCATCCATGACAAAGGCGGCTTTACCCAGCAGTTCAACCCGGTCACCTCTCAGCTTGACCACAATCTCCCCACCACGTGCAGAACACTGTCTGGCTGGAAGAAATCAGAGATTGTTTCGAAACAATTTATTTCAGTCATCACAGCTATGCGACATGACAGGCGTAACGACTTAGGTGCTTGTAACAGCTCTCTCAATTGAACCCCGTGTGTACGAGTTTACAGCTCGTTTAACATACACCTGGCTATATATGCAATGCCAAGGGTATTTTAATTTATAAGTCGTCCAAGGTCGTAGGACCAAATGTTTCAATGGGTTAGCGCGCTTGGTTTCAGCAGTATTTGCCACTGCGTGTCAGCTTGAGGGAGATTCCAAAATGACGCAGGTTGAAGACCTTTTATCACGTTAGTGAAGCGTACTCGCACGGGTATAATGCTGGGGAAAATAAATACACATATTCCTCACCGGTTGTAATTCTATTTCTTTTCAATAGTATACATGAAGAACAAACATGTCACATGCAAGAAGTTCATGTAAAAAATCTCAACCAATCTATGACCAATAACATGAAGTAGCTTTCATTTCGCTGAGACAACACTTACTAAAGAAATCATTCTTCCCTAACTGTTGTGCCCAGTAATGCGCTAAAACTGTCTGCGCAGATCCGGTAACAGGGTCTTCCGGGATATTTGCCCAAGGTGCAAAGAAACGAGACACAAAGTCGTAGGGGTCGCCACAGTCACTCTGGTAACCATCCCCGGGAGGCCCTCTGGTGGTGACAATTAGACCAATCAGGCTATCGGCGGATCTCTCCATGGCTGATATATCAGGCGTCCAGGTCTCAAATTCTTCTCTGTCATGAGAAAGAAAAACATTTAGTGGCGTATATTTCCAATATTTCTTTCCAATGAGTCAGTTCTCATATAGCGAGCATTAATTTCTAATACATTACGATTAAGAAAACAAAAATACAGTGTATTATCCTTTTCATGTTGTATCCATTTTATAAATATTTTTAAGGGTCGGGTCATTTATTAATGGGGTTACTAAGTCAGTTCACAAGTGTCGAGCATCCATTTCAAATACAATGAGATAAAGAAAACAAGAATATGATCCTTTTAAAGTTTTATCCATGTCTTGCTTTGGGTGTGGACCCCAGTCAAAAATGTGTTCCACCGTTTTATTGTTTGAACTTAAAGGCGACTAAGGGTCTGGTCAATTATTGTTGGGGTCATGACAAAATGGACGGTTTCTTATAAGATATAGTGAGTGAATGAGTGAGTCATTGGGTTTAACACCACTTTAAACAGTATTCCAGTTATATCACTGAGTGTCAGCTTAATAGTGGGAGGAAAGCCCGTTTACATCCCCTAACGACTGAAGTGTATAAGTGAGTGAGTGACTGAGTATGGTTTTAGCAATATTCCAGCAATACCACGACGGGTGACACCAGAAATGGGCTTCACACATTGTACCCATGTGGGGAATCGAACTCGGGTCTTCGGCGGGATGAGCGAACGCTTTAACCACTAGGCTACCCCACCGCCCCGAGGTATATAAGTGAGCACATACAGCGTTGTTAATGTTATTAGTACTGATGTTCATGTTGTTTGTGCATGTTTAATTTCTGATTTATCAAACAATAATGTTTCATGATTGTGTCTCATTAAATCATTTTTTTGTGTCGCAACAATACAAGTTGCATGGTGGTGTTGGACTTTGGACCTTATAAAGGTATGGGCACATATCAATCCTACTGATCCTTGGAACACGCATACTCAGAACATGCGATGATGTAAAGGGAACTAAGTGTGGTAACAGAAGCATACATACCGCTAATAACTGCTCATGCTGACTTTGGTCCTGAAAACAACACAGTAAAATAACCACCAACCCTCAGAAATAAAAAAAGTTACAGTGCGTCATACTTGACATCAATCGCCGTTTCGTTAATTGTAGTCAGCAAATCTAAGTGGAAATAATAGTTTTGACAAATTAAACTTTGTTATCTTTACTGAAAATAAGTGTAACTCAGGCGTTAGTCTTTGGCCTGTTTTGATGATGACATTCTACCGACAACGTATTTCAGGCATGATAAAATAAATCATATTCATTAAGAAACTATATAGAGACTCCATTTGGTTGCATATATTAAAAATAATATTGTTCAATGTATCCGAAATGAAGTTAATATTTGTGTGTGATTTATCGGAATCTCAACGGCCTATCAAAAATGACATTTCACCTTAAAATGTAATAATGTTTTATATTTGATGTTTACACGATTTATGGCTTTTTCATTGGAAGAGAGGCCGGTCACATGACCGCGAAACTGACGGAGTATGAACCTCTCGAGTGAGGACCAAACATTGTATGAACGTCCTCGCAAGCTCCGGCGTTCATACAGTTTGGCCATCACTACATAAATGTTCATACAGTAGACGCTAATTTTGGTAAAATGTCACAGTTAACTACCGCATTTAAACTTTAAGATTTAATAAACTGTGTATGTCACCCGATAATATGTTTTTGTTTACTGAAACGAGTAGCCAAGTTGTCTAAGTTATCTGTGCATTGCTTACTCAATTAGGGTTCGCCGATCGTGGGTTCGAAACTATTACCCGCGTCACGTTCGGCTTTTCAGCAAAATTAAGTTAGCACGCCGTGATTTAACAAATACTTTCATCCACTCATCACTCACCACTGTTATCTGGATGTCAGACCACAATGTATCAAACCCACCTCCTTCACAACATCGCCAACGGGGAAATCCATGTGAATCCACTCCCCCTCACGTTTAACGATCAAATCTCCACTCAGTGTCTTGAACACAATAGGGTCATGTTTGTTGTCTGTAGAAACAAAATAAATTTCACGTTGAATGGAGTATGCCCTGATTGGCAGGCAGTATATACTTGGCAATATCTCTTCACCAGTCAATATAGAAGGCGATTCCTTCGGTATTCGTGTTCTCTACTCACCTAATTTCCCGAACAAAACAGCTGCTGATGCCAAAGTTGCGTGGCCGCATAGTTTGATCTCGTCTTTTGGGGTGAACCACCTCAAACCAAACGTATTACCTGTGGAAGGATGGAAAATGTACACAATTATCAATTTTGTTAGAGACAGGATATATTTCGGCAATAGCTTTCAAACATGCATTTTTAAGCAGTGTGTGACGTGAGAGATGGTGACATCGTTGATTGTTGCTCGTGCTATTAATCACTGGTTGGTCAACGTTATAAATCTGGAGATTTTTGTGTTCACACCATTTACATATTTATGGAATGTTGACATCAACTTTATCAGATTGGCTTTATTGCACCGATAACACTATAAATTACATGACAATTTCATTATAAGTTTGAACTCCCCTCGGAGATTTGTGCGAAAGACATGTCTGTTACAAAGTGTATCTTTATTTTGTGTATGTCGATGTGAAACTTACTTTCTTTAAAATTATCCGATTTATCTAAAAGTTTGATAAATGCAGTTTCAGACAGGTTCATCTCCACGGCAATCTTCTGCAGAAAATCATCTTCTAGATTCTGTAAATATTTTCAGCAAATATATAAAATCGCTGACCGCATCTGTTATATACGTGGTGGAAAACAGAAATTGATACAAAATAGTACATCAAGGCAAAGGACAAACTATATATTTTACTTAATGTTGTGATAGTTACTTAATATATTCTTGCATTTATAGTTACTTGGTCATACCCCGTTTTTTAGACACCCCAGTTGTTAGACAGTGGAGTAGAGAGGTCTTGTCAAAACATATGAGATGTACCTGTTGTAACAGACTTAAAATTCTTTAATCTGTATAACTAAGATCAAATAAATACAGACATTTTGAAGTTTATTGGAAAAATAATGTACTCAGATACAACAGGATTATATTTCTACCCGGATAAAGTAACAAATAAACCTTTTGGTAATCAAAACAACTCAAGTTTCCACCTCAGCTGCTTACGAGAATATTGAGTTTTCTCTGTTTGTACCAAATTGTGCACATATTTTCAGAGATATGTGAATTTGTCAGAAACATGGTAGGTATTCAGAGAGCTGTCTTTGTTACATCGCGGAGTTACGAACCAAGTACACTTTCAATATCACCTCTACAGCAAGAACGAGTTTGGGTTATTCTAACAAAAGTGGCAATATTGACACATACTTTTCATATACTCTGCAAAAATAACAATATCTGACAGTGTTGCCGATATCTAAATTACTAAATAAAATTATTGGTCATTTCTTCAAGGATTGGGATTGATTTGTGTGGAAAGAATGAGAAATTTGGTGAAAAGGTGGGAACTTCGCAAAAACATGACATCATGACATGCACGTTCAACATCACATGTTAGGCTATAAAAACGTTGTGTTTTCATTTGTAGCCATCACAATCTTACAGCAACTGAATAGCGAAAACACGACTGACGGAAGCCCAATGCGACAACGCCATCGGCCGACTGCAAATAGGAGAATCATCTTCAGCTGTAGCCAGGTTTTTCCACGTCGCACCAAGCACCATTACAAGAATGTGAAACCTTTATCAACACAGGACTTTCCCAGATGTGGTCGACCACAAGAGCACAGGACAAATTCATACGACTACGACACTTACGTGAAAGAACCACCGCGGCCACTTCTACAACTACCGCAGTACCAGGATTGCGTAAGATATCATCAGCCCAGTCATTGAGGAACCATTTACACGTTGAAGGTATTCGAGCAAGACGACCTGTACGAGGGAACTGCGTCATCGGATGCGACGTCAATTGTGTCAAGGTGACAGAGTATGGCCACCGCTGCGATCGAGACATGTTTGGTTTGGTGACGAGTCACGTTTTATGCTTCGCCGTGCGGATGGTTGACGTCGTGTTTACAGGTGTCGGGTTATGTTATACCCGAAATGGCATACAGGAAGTGGAAAAATTTGGTGGTGGTAGTGTGGTGATGTGGTAGAACAGACTTGGTGCAAGTTCTGGGGAATTTAAAGCACAACGTTAAACGAAGGAGATTCTTCGGCCACATGTCCTTTCCATTATTCACCAAGCAAACGTCATTTTCCAACAAGACAACGCCCGACCGCACACGGCAAGACTGACGACAACCTTTTTTTGGAATCACAACATCCAGGTCCTGCCATGACCCTCCAGATCTACAATCGAACATTTATGGGATACGCTGGATCAACGACTGCGTCAGCAACAACCACCGAGCCTCCGGCAGAAGCACTGCAGGTGGAGTTGGTGAACATCCCCCAGGACACATTTCGAGATCTGATTGCTTCCATGGGACGACGATGTCAGTCAGTTTTGGACTCTAATGGTGGCCATACAAGATATTGAGAACAGATGATCTACTGATCCATGTGTGCCATATGGAACCTGGGTCAACGATAATGGTGTGTGCCAATTTTGAACAATCGATTACCATCTCTTGATTATTGATATGATATAAAAAATACATATCTAAAATCACTTTTGCGTTTCTTTTTTGCAGAGTTAATAACTTCATTGTGTTTGGCATATTTCTCGTTCCCTACGCTAATCATCGTTTATAGGAAAAAACATATACATCTTAATTAGTGAGAACTAATCTCAGAATTAGTTATGTAGTTGCAGTCTGGTTATTTAAAGTTTGCTTATGTAGATCTTAATTATATACTCAATAACCAAGAGCTCACAACAGTGAAAACGTTTCAAATTTTATAATGTACAGATTTCTAAAGTGATTTGTTATATATAAAATATATATTAAAAGTGTGTTGCTAAGGTAGTGTTTGGCAACACGGAGAGCGCTGTGTGAGCTATTGGAGTTACCTCCCTTTAATACTCACTTGTTTGTTTACACACTCTGTGTCCACAGGTGGATGAGATTGATCTCACAATCAGGAACTGGACTTGTTCTTGCAATCACAATGGTATTATCACAATCTTTATCGGAGACTATAGATCATGTACCAACATAATGCCTCCCCAATATCATTGTTATTATCAAATCAAAACGCAGCGGGGATGCTCTCGTTGAATTTGAGAAGCTATTTGTGGCCAAATCCACAGTAGAAACTTACAACATCGGACGGCAAGGGACAGATGGCGGCCGGGTTCCCTTTGAAGGGGAAGTCAGTGAAGGCATCGACAGTGTAGAGCTGGAGGATGACACCGGCCATGTTCTAACTTCAGTGTTGTACACAACAGAGGCCGGCGACTGGGCGGTGTGTGGCCTGACCTATTTTAGCCTTGATAAGGGGCCGCAACTACAGTACTGTCGGAAAAACATTTCTGGCTCCATTTAACAAATCCGAGTCTATGAACATGGAATATATCAAAACGACGCAAATGTACCTATTCCAGCTTGACCTAACTGACATTGTGATTAGCCTAAAAAGGTACCTTTACGGGTATTTCTTTAAGGGTATTGTATTTCTTTAGCCAGCATCTGACTCAGCTGATGACGTATACTGAATCTGTACTTTCACCCAAAGATATAACTGGTGCACCAAGGCTGGTATCAAGGCCGTCACGTTGGAGATACTGCCGTTCTATGTCAGGAACGTGATCGTAGGCCTCTTGCCATGTCTCGGGTGTCTTCCTAGCAAAGGCTGCGTTGATCAACCCTTTTATATGTGTGATTTTCAATGTTTTATTATGTCTTGCCATGAACCCTTTTCAGTTAGCCCAGATAATCTCAATAGGGTTGAGCTGATTTCTAACTGGCGTACGTAAAACAACGTGACCGTCTTGTGCCGCCAGGACATATGTCTTGTACTTTATTGGTTTCTTAATTAGGCGAATTTTCTCCGTGAGTTGAACGTTCTTTTCAGATGGTCTGAGGTAGATATTCCTGCATGGTCACCTTCAGACTACTCGTGGTTGGCACGACAGTATCTGGTTCCCGGGCGTCATGATAACTGGCGTTATGATAACTTGCTTAGATTGGGTAGAAGCTGATGTTCACACCAGTCTAAGAACACATCACCATTCATTTCCTTATGATAATCACCAGTTTCTCCTCGACAACTAAGCCCCAGATCACGGTTCCGGCGTGCAAGACAATGACCAGATTACCTTTACCTGATGGCACCATGGGTACTTTTCGTCCATCTGACGGCAGCCACATGTGGTCAGTGGAATGATTCTTATTCACCCAAATTTCACCAAGGTAAATAACCTGGAAGCCGTGACTGCGATAGTCATGAATGGTGCGTAGATAATGGGACCCCATAGACAGGATAGAATGTTTCCCCCTGACAAAACTGCTCAGTCATCGCCAAGTGTAGTGTATCGAAATTCAGTCTCAGGATAGCATACATTAATGTGGCCAGGGATTGTGTCTTTGATTTCCTCCCGAATTCCACAAGAATAGAGTACACCCTATCTAAACTAATAAATAATAATAATCTCTCTCAAGCGTAAAAAAACGTGTATACATTTTCCACTACAGACTCTATGCCGTGTACCATGGCCATGGCAATTCAAGTGTAAAGGAACACAATCATGTAGGGAGTAATGTAGACAAAACAAATGCAGCGTCATTTTTTTCTTTGATGAACGTTTTCTCCAATTTATGTATGAAGCCTACAGTATTATTATTATAACAGAGTCGCATGCAAATATTTCTGTAGTCCGTTTCAGACCCCCCTCAATGGACATGAAAATCTGAACTTGCTGTTTTCTTTCTAATTTTTGTTCCGTAAAATTGTCGATAGGACTATTTGGGACTGACATACTTCAAACCACAGGTAGATCGGTAGTTACTCGATCTTTCAATAGCAACAGTCCACGAATTCTTTTATCTTGCTTTAACGGCCACAAAAAATATTTTTTTGCATTCCCGACAGAACCTTTTTTAGGACACAGTACCAGTCAAAATAGCAACAGTATCAACTTATCTAATACTGCAACCAAATAAAAGATATGTTTATTAGTAATGTGTATTGTACTAATATGATATTATATACTCATTTTATAATATCATGACTTAATTTAATATTAACAAATACTTAAAGATATCATTAAATAAATACCGATACCATGAAAATAATTAGTGATATCAGTAAGAGATGTGAACACGGCTTGTTGTACGACAGCTGAGACCTTGCCAGGATGCACTTTGATACACCATTAATCTAAACTGTCTATTTAGCTCACCTGGCCGAACGCCAAGTGATAGTATGTTATTTCTTTTTTTGTTTTTGTATATTTTTATTCCAAGCAGCATGACTCTTTCCTTTCCATCACACATTTCATGACCCTGTTGTCCGCTGGATTCGAATATATTTCCAATAATCCAGATGGGAACAAAACATTCCACGCACACCGTGACCATATATACTCTGCAAAATAAGAAACGCTAAAGTAATAAAATCGTAAATATCTGACAGAGTGCTGCCGACATCTATACAAAATAAATACCAAAATAAAATTCATTTCTGGGACTGATTTGTCTGGAAACAGAGGTAATGCAGAAATTTGGTGAAAATCGCAAAAACACAACCACGTGAGAGCCTGGCGCCGAAATACACCAACATGACATGCACGTTAAGCTTGTCCAGCGTCAGTGTAATATCCATGGTGAACCTGGCTCTACCCAGTATTTCCACACGGTGGTCTCCAGGTCTGATGATGATGTCGCCTCCACGTTAGGAACACTCTCTCGCTGAAAATGAAACAGAATAATAAACTGTATTTGTTAATGCAAGTAGTGTTCACACTTGAAAAAATGAATTCTTGAAAAAGTAAGGCTTAACTGTGATTTCATTTGAACATAAATTAGTAGTTTTCTGTCGAAAAAGACTTCTAATAGAAACAATTTAATATTGATACTTGATTCAAAGTAAACATCTACAAACATCTCTCCATGGTTGTCAGGTAGCCTCGTGCTTGAAGCGTTTGATAGTCAAGCCGAAAACCCGGGTGGATTCTCCACATGAGGTAGCCAATTTTAGGTATCCCTGCCATGATACTTTTCGAATACGGCAAATGTATTACTACAGATGGTTTACACCAAACTACCAGCACAACTCACTAACCACCAACACCTCACGCTTAGATTCTTTCAGCAACATTGAAAGCAGAAACCTCAGGCTCATGGGTATCTATTTTGCCTAACTGTTGTGACCAGTAATGCGCATGGATCGTCTGAGCAGATCCCGTCAGCGCAGTTTTGTCCATGGCGAAAAACACCGGTAGAAACAATCATACGGACTGCCGGACTTATCAAGGTATCCTTCCTCGACAGAGCCTCTTGTGGTAACAATAAGAACTTAATTTGTCAGCAAGTAAACATTGGAATACTTAAACCTGATGCTGTATTCACCCAATACTGAGACATGAACCTTCGAAATGTAACTAGATGTAACTAGACCTGTTGTCATCATTGACAATTAATAAATCTGCATTGTTAATGAGAGATATCACAATAGTAATTTGATTGACCAGCCATACCGAACAGAGTATGCTCCATAGTCATGTTAGGTCTTCAGCAACCCATGCTTGCCGTAACAAGCGACTATGCTTGTCGTAAGACGCGACAAACGGGATCGGGTGGTCAGGCTCGCTGACTTGGTTGATGTCATCGTATCCCAATTGCGTGGATCGATGTTCATGATGTCCATCACTGGATTGTCTGGTCCAGACTCGATTATTTACAGACCGCCGTCATTAAGCTGGAATATTGCTGAGTGCGGCGTTAAACAACAAACAAACAAACATAGTCATGTTAGAAATGGAATTGAAGTATTCGAAATCCTGGCACTGCATACATTTCTTTAAGAAAAACCACTTGCAATGATCATGAGAAATAATTCTTTATTCAAAGCAACACAACTAGGCCTTTCCCCCCTCAATGAAGGTATTCTTGACAACAAGCACCTATTTCGTAATGATAAGCGACTATGACACTACTGGAAAAGCATTGCATCATTGCCAAGCTGGATGAGTGTTACTGTTCAGATTGTCCAGCTGCTTCTAGTTATTGTGGCTACAGTTTCATCACTCCATCCATGACAAAGGCGGCTTTACCCAGCAGTTCAACCCGGTCACCTCTCAGCTTGACCACAATCTCCCCACCTCGTGCAGAACACTGTCTGGCTGGAAGAAATCAGAGATTGTTTTGAAACAATTTGTTTCAGTCATCACAGCTACGCGACATGACAGACGTAACGACATTAACACTGGTAACTCACGTTCACCCCTCATATATGGCAGTTCACAGTTCGTAAAACACACACCTATATATATACCCAGTGCCATGGGTATTATAATCACTCAGTCGTCAGCTTGAGGGAAATCCCAAAGACATTTTATCACGTTAGTGGAGCGTACTCGCACGGGTATAGTGCAGGGGAAAATAAATACATATATGCCTCACCGGGTATTCTTCTACTTTTTTTGAATGGTATAACATGAAATAACAAACGGGCCACATGCAAGTTAATGTCCAACATCTCAACCAACCATTCAATATGACCAATAACATGAAGTAGCTTTCATTTCGCTGAGACAACACTTACTAAAGAAATCATTCTTTCCTAACTGTTGTGCCCAGTAATGCGCTAGAACTGTCTGCGCAGATCCGGTAACAGGGTCTTCCGGTATATTTCCCCAAGGTACAAAACAACGAGACACAAAGTCGTAGGGGGCGCCATCGTCACTCTGGTAACCATCTCCGGGAGGCCCTCTGGTGGTGACAATTAGACCAAAAAGTCTATCAGCGGATCTCTCCATGGCTGATATATCTGGCGTCCAGGTCTCAAATTCTTCTCTGTCATGAGAAAGAAAAACATTCAGTGGCGCATATTTTCAATATATTCAAGTTTTTGTGTGGATATACCACAATGACATCATATAATGTCCACAACAAAAGATTTCACCATTACGCAGTTCCTTCTATGTGAAGCTCAGAACTCATCAATCAACAGTCGTAAGTAGAATATTGCTGACGTTAAACAATAAAGACTGGGTATACCTGGGTATCGCGTATACTGAATTTGATAAAATACGAATTCCATAGTACGAAAATGACATTCTTGAAAGCTATCTTAGACTTTGTGTCCTAACATAGGTAGACATTGTCTCATCGGCTTGACGTTCAAGGTAAACTAAGAATGGACAACTTACCTGGACCATCCGTCGTGAAGTCGTACAAGTAGATAACGCAGGGAGTCGCAGTAGACGATGTCGCTAATACCGGACACATCCCCTAACGACTGAAGAGTAAAGTGAGCACATTTGGGGTTGTTAATGTTATGTTTCATGATTGTGTCTCATGAAATCTTTTTTTGTGTTCAATACATTTTGCATGTTGGTGTAAACCCTTTTATCTCCTAATAGAAAGTGTGGACACAGATCAATCCTACTGATCCTTGGAACACTCATACTCAGTACACGCAATGATGTAAAGGGAACAATGTGTGGTAACAGAAGAATACATACCGCTACAATCTGCTCATGTTGACTTTGGTCCTGAAAACAACAGTAAAATCTGTTTTTTAATCTTCAACGCTCACAACCGAAATAGAATGTTTCTCAGCTTCTCGGCATAATTGTGTCAAGTAGAAATAAATAGTTTTGACATGTGACATGTGATAACTTTGTTATCATCATCATTACTACCTCGGCCTGTTTTAATAACGAAATTCTACAGACAAAGTATTTCAGGCATGTTAAAAATATTATATTATATTCACAAAAAAGCTAGACTCCATTTGGTAGCACTAAATGTTTGTTCAATGTTTCCGAAATGAATTTAACATTATTGTTGATATATCATCAGAATTTTAACTATATATCAAAATTGACCATTCACCTTAAAATGCAGTAGACGTTAATTATGATAAAATGTCACAGTTAACTACCGCATTTATTTAAGCCTTGAGACTTTATATGTGTGTGTGTGTGATGGTGTGTGTGATTGTGTGTGTGTGTGATTGTGTGTGTGTGTGTGATTGTGTGTGTGATTGTGAGTGTGTGTGTGTGTATGTGTGTGTGTGTGTGTGTGTGTGTGTGTGTGTGTGTGTGTGTGTGTATGTATGTATGCATGCATGTATGTATGTAGATTTTGTTGTCACCAGACAATATTTTTTTTACTGAAACGGGTGGTTAAGTTGTCTAAGTGATCTGTGCAGTTGCATACTCAATTAGGATCCGCTGATCGTGGGTTCGAAACTCTGATTCATCCCGATTATGATCCTTGGTCTGTCAGTGTCAGCAGTGCTCGTTTGGTTTCATATTTCAGGTACAATGCAAACATCTATTACCCGCGTCACGTTCGGCTTCTCTCCCACATTAAGGTCTTCCCACTCGCCACTTTGTTATCTTGATGTTCAACTGTCCAGGTCATAATATGAAAGTACACAATGTATCAAACCCACCTCTTTCACAGTAGTGCCAACGGGGAAATCCATGTGAATCGACTGACCCTCCCGTTGAACGATCAAATCTCCACTTAGTGTCTTAAACACGATACGGTCATGTTTGTTGTCTGTGGAAACAAAATATATTTGAATTTGACTTGAATTGAGTATGCCCTGTTCGGCGGGCTGCAACAACTTCGCAATAATCCTTCTTCAGTCCATATAGAGGGCGTTCTTTAGGATTTTGTGTTTTCTACTCACCTAATTTCCCGAACAAAACAGCTGCTGAAGCCAAAGTAGCATGGCCGCATAGTTTGACCTCGTCCTTTGGAGTGAACCACCTCAGACCAAACGTGTTACCTGTAAAGGGATATTATGATGTACACTATTATCGATTTTGTTAGAGAAAAGATATGTTTCGTCAATTGCTTTAAAATGGCATTTATTATGGTAAAATGCCGAACGATTTATTTTTCATAAGGTATTTGTTTTCAGAACATGCCACACATCCAGCGGACAATACATGTTTAGGGGTGATGGAGGACAAACTATTATATTTAATTCCCAGGATCTCAACACCCTTGAGGTAATGTGTGACGTGGGTGATAGTGACATCGTGAGCGGAGGGCACTGTGTGTTACTCGTGCTAGTAATCACTAGTTTGACTGTCTCAGCCATAATTATATACAGGCTGTCGTGATACAGCTAGAATATTGCCAAATACGGCAAATAACAACATTAACTGTTTTATCATCTACTCAGTGAGATCTGGTCAAGATTACAATATAGACACATGTTATTTGAAGGATAAAAGTGTTTGTTTAAAAAAAGATTCAATGTTGGTCTACGTTTAACTGTGTAGATTTTGTGTGAGCACCATTGACAAATTTATCTGATGTTGACATCAACTTTATCAGAGTGGCTTTATTGCATCAATAACACTACCAATTACATGACAATTTCATTATAAGTTTGTACCTCCCTCAGATACTTGTGCGATAAACTATTTTACAAAGTGAACTTCTTTTGTGTATATCGATGTGAAACTTACTTTCTTTAAAACTATCCGACTTATGTAAAAGTTTGATAAATGCAGTATCAGACAGGTTCATCTCCACGGCAATCTTCTGCAGGATATCATCGCCTAGATTCTGTAAACATTTTCAGCAAAATACATGAAAGCACTGACCCCATCCGTCACCAAAATGTAGAAAAACAGAAACTCAATATATTGTTGAAATGATAGTTACTTTATATACTGTCCAAGTTCCTTGCCACGGGGAGATGCTATATGGGGAGCATGTGTCATGTGTTTCTACCCGCATAACAGTATATAAATAAAACAATAAGGAATCATAAGAAATTAATACTGTTTTACAAAGTATTCCATTCCTATAAGAATGAGGTAATGACGATCTTAAAAGCCGTATTTGTGATTTTTATCAAATTTATCTGTATTTCTTAAGGGAAACATAATAGTGTACAGACCTTTTGTCTGCATAATATACTTTCATTATAATCAATAATATTGTCATTCCTAAATCGGACGAGCACATATTCAGCGTCAAGTCCAAATCTGCAAAATGACCGACAAAATAATTATGTGGACAATGCAAACAATACAGTGGGGAATAATACTGACAGTAATTTGCCAATGTAGAATCTATATGTAATACATTATTTGCTCAAGTTCAATATGTCTTTTAAGTTTCAGATTTAAGATTCAAGAAAGAATGGGGTAGTATTATGAATAAAATCAAAATACGAAGAGCGCAAAACATTCAGTATCCGAGATCATGTTCAAGTTTAAGGATACAGGCATATTAAGCATACAAATAGTTAGTTCCAAAAAAGAGTCAATGAAGTTCCGCAAAAATCGCAAATATTCGCGAATAATCCTCGAAGTTTCTGAGGAGTATTTTAGAAATAAAGTAAAAGACTTTTACGTTATAGTGCATGTGGATCTCTACTAATATACTACGCTGTCTTCATGCGTATATACAAACGAGATAGCAGTCTGTTGCTACATCTAAGAAATGCATCTACTACAAAATGTTGAAAATAATTAATAAATATAAGTCGATAAAGCGATGTACCCATTCGGCCAGCACAGCAAATTGTGAGTAGTAGTAGAGGCTGAATTCAGGTCGCGATTGAGCTGACGGGGCGCGCTGTGAGCTAGCTATTGGAGTTACCTCCCTTCAATACTCACTGGTTTGTTTACACACTGTGTCTCCACAGGTGGATGAGATTAATTTCACAATCAGGAATTGGACTTGATTTTGCAGTTACAAACTGATTCTTTATCAGAGAATATTGATCATGTACTTCTGTCGTCATATAAAAACCAACAAAATACCTGCCGAATATCATTGTTATTATCAAATGAAAACACAGCGGGGATGCTCTCGTTGAATTTGAGATGCTATTTGTGGCGAAATCCACAGTAGAAACTTACAACATCGGACGGCAAGGGACAGATGGCGGCCGGGTTGCCTTTGAAGGGGACGTCAGTGAAGGCATCGACAGTGTAGAGCTGGAGGGAGACATCGGCCATGTTCTAACTTCAGTGTTGTACACAACAGAGTCCGGCGACTGGGCGGTGTGTGGCCTGACCTATTTTAGCCCTGAAGGGCCGCAACTAGGGCATAGAACGAGTCTAAATAGTGAGTGAGCGAGTTGGGTTTACGCCGCGTTTAACAGTATTCCAGTTATATCGCGGCGTGTCAGCTTAATGTGGGAGGAAACCCTGGAGTGATGCAAGTCTCAGACGTTTACCACTTCGGTGAAACCCACGAGCACGGGTATGGTGCTGTCAAACCTAAAAACATAATCGGGGCGAACCGGGATTCGAACCCACAATCGTAGGTTTCTGGCATGAATTCATTTAATATCACCAACTATTTACTGTTATTAAATATTTTAATAAAATCAGGACAGAATTAATGATATCAATAACACGTGTGCTCCCCTTCTGGCTGATCAGTTTCTTTATGAATATGAATCAGATTCTCTGCTCGGATAGGAAAAGTCCAAACAAGGTAATTTGGCCACTGTATATATTCACTGAAGATCTCTGGTTATTACTCTACAAGTGAACATTTTGGTCACTGAGTTACATTGACAAGTACGTAATGACGATAATTGCAAAAAGTGTATGCTATAAGCAGATCATAACAAGACATTATCCTGGAATTCCATAATGTTAAATACCGCATTATTTGAAACCAAAAGAAATATAACAACACAACATACCCAAAAGACTGGTTTGTTTTTGTGTTTGGTATTTGATTGACATGTGAGATTGTCGGACAAGACAGGTGGGATCCGAACGTATTGACCAACGGTCTCAGCCTGTCAGCTTACGTTTGGGGAAGGCATGGTTAGAGTGTCATAAGATCAGTGCTGGTCCAGTGTTAGTGTAATATCCACGGTGAACCTGGCTGTACCTAGTATTTCCAGACGGTCGTCTCCAGGTCTGATGGTGATGTCGCCTCCACGTTAGGAACACTGTCTCGTTGAAAATGAAACCTCACAAACCAGTGTTTGTTAATGCATGTTGTGCTCACATTTAAAAAATGAATTCTTGAAAAAGTAAGATTCCCCACATGAGGAAGCCCATTTCAATGATCCCTGTCATGATACTATTCGAATACGGCTTATGTATTACAACAGATGGTTTACACCAAACTACAAATTCACTTACCAGCATCCCCTCACATCTTTATTCATTCAGGAACATTGTAAACAGACAACGCCAGAAATCTCTTTTCCCTAGCTGTTGTGTCCAGTCATGCGCAATGATCCTCTGCGCAGTTCCTGTTTTGATATATTTTAATGATATACGTCCGCTAAAAGAACTTCAAATTACATTTGAATGCGGTTGACTGTTTATCAAACATCGGTTGACTGTTATCATTGCAATTATCATCCGATTACGAAATGTGTATAAGGTCATATGTACATGGCGGAAACTCATTTTATATATGTTTTTATTTTAAATCCATTTTATATCATTTCTCTGTCAAACAAGATAAACTACCTGATATATATATTCAGCAATCCTGTTTATCTAGCCAATCCCTTATAATTACGAATCCCACTTCAAGAATCTAGCCTTGCAATCCTGCACGTATGGTCCACTATACATTCCCTTACGTCTATCTCATGGGTGCCAAGGACAAACAGAACAGCTTGACAGTTGATGTTCAACAACTCTCAGGATACCTCCTCCTACATAAAAGTCTTTCTTGCACCCCGATCCTGTAAGATGGTTAACACCCTGTTGACACAAAGGTTCCCTCGTCGACATAACTTTCCCCTTGAACCCGAGAGAATGCCTACACGACAAGAAAGGGGGTTAACTAACACCAAGATCTTCAAATACGGTATACATCCTGCTTCCAAACGAAAGGACCTCAATAGAAAGTTTATGTCCGGTCCCGAAAGAAGGCTTACATCCTAATCCTGGAAGAAGGTTTACCCCTCGTTTTAGAGGAACTCTTACACCCTCATTCCGAACCATCCTGGAACTGGAAAAAAACCTTAAGCCTCGTCTCGAAGGAATACGTACACCCTGATGCTAAGAGATGGCTAGCATGGACTTAAAAGAAGGCTTACACTCTGGTTCTGAAAGGTTTACACGCAATTCTTCACGAATGAAGCATCCCGTTTATACGTTATACAATACTGATACATAACATTTTAGAAGCTTTGAATTTTCCGTACATGATCTCCAGATCTAAATAACAGAGGACGTACATAGACCATGTGCTCAACTTAAAACTGATGGGCTGTTTGACACACTGTACTATTGCTTTTAAAACCCATTTTTTTAAATGACCATCACTCTGGTAGTCTCATGAGGAGATACCGTAGAAAGTGACACTGGGCGACATCAATGAAGGTGGGAACGTCGCCGCAAGCCTTTGAAGCAAGTGTAATAATCCAAGAGTAATCACATTCTATGGTCAACATTCGCGATATTTCTTGATAATCATTAAAATGAAATGATAATAAAATGTGTCAATGGACAAGGGGACATGTAGACACGTGGTTTAATGTACTGCTTCCTTCAATCGTGTCAGGATCCGGTGATCGGTCGTATGAATCATATATTCGCCAAGATTCTGATTCTTGCTTTATTAGCTCCATACCCATGCTCTTGGGTTTCACAAAAGTTGTCAATGTCGACAACGAGGATTTGCTCAACAAGTTCATACGTACCATTGAAATAGTCGAAAGGCTCCTGAAAATGAATAACCACCTATTCCTGTAAACGCCGTGAGTGAGTATTATTTCATACGAAAGTAAGCATTTCCATCTGAAATGTCGCAGCGGCATGTTATTAATCGAATTTGCTAGTACTACTACTACTACTACTACTACTACTACTACTACTACTACTTCGGATGATCTTTGGTGCAACACAAGACATCTTTCTAACATTAACAAGAATGTAGACAGATGCTTTTGAAGTTAGAAATGTAACTAGGTCTGTGATCACCATTCCTATTTAAATACCTTAGCAGTTTTAGCAGATTTATTACAGTTGTGATGTAACTGACCAACCAACCAGAATAGATTATACTCATGTCATAAATGTAATTGTAGTATTCGACATCCTGGTATAGCTGACATGTTTTTAATAAAAACACTTTAAGTAATTATGAGAGTATAAATTTTATTAAAGCAACATATAAAGACCATTTCCTCCTCAGTTCAGATATTACTGACAACAAGCACCTGTTACGTAATGATAAGCGACACATTGCCAAGCCGTTCCTTTTATGCTGAACTATTGTAGTTTTTTTCCAGCTGCTTCTAGTTATTGCGGCTACAGTTTCAGCACTCCATCCATGACAAAGGCGGCTTTACCCAGCAGTTCAACCCGGTCACCTCTCAGCTTGACCACAATCTCCCCACCTCGTGCAGAACACTGTCTGGCTGGAAGAAATCAGAGATTGTTTTGAAAAAGAATTGTTTCAGTCATCACAGCTACGCGACATGACAGGCGAAACGACTTCAACACTAGTAACAGCCCAGTCACTTTCGCCCCTCTATACGACAGTTCACAGCTCATATATGTATCAGACACCTGGCTATATATGCAGTTCCATGGGTATTTTAATCTATCAGTCGTCCCAGGTCGTAGGCCCAAATGTATTGATGAGTGAGGGTGCTTGGTTTAAGAACACTTTCAGCAGTATTTCTGTTAATGTCACTGGTACCACTTAGGGAGAAATCCCAAAGTGACGCATGTTGCAGACGTTTATTGCTTCAATGAAGCCGATTAGTACGGCTATAGTGGTGGGGATATTATATTTCATATCAGTATGAGTCAGGTAGTCAATCAGCTATTCAAAGAAAACAACGTGTTCTACCATGCCATTCGTATGTTTGTTTGTTGTTTAACGCCGCACTCAGCAATATTCCAGCTATATGACGGCGGTCTGTAAATAATCGAGTCTGGACCAGACAATCCAGTGGGCGACATCATGAGCATCGATCCACGCAATTGGGATACGATGACATGCATCAACCAAGTCAGCAAGCCTGACCACCCAATCCCGTTAGTCGCATGGGTTGCTGAAGACCTATTCTACCCCGGATCTTCACGGGTCCCATGCCATTCGTAACATTCGTTTGTAACATGTTAATTGTTATATGGCAACATAATAGGTTATGTACATAATCAAGTGTGTTTCACCATAATTTGTTCATTGATTTTGGTCATTTACCGAGTTCACAATTTAGTTTTGAACGAACCCATTTCAGGGTCAATCTACGTGTTTCAACCTGGAATGAACTCGTAACATACACGTCACAAACAATTCTCAAATCACAACCAACAATTCAAAGTGACCTATAACATGTAATAACTTTCATTCCCCTGAGACAAAACTTACTAAAGAAATCATTCTTTCCTAACTGTTGTGCCCAGTAATGCGCTAGAACTGTCTGCGCAGAACCGGTAACAGGGTCTTCCGGTACATCGTCCCAAGGTACAAAACAACGAGACACAAAGTCATAGGGGGCGCCATCATCACTCTGG
The DNA here is from genome assembly GCF_022045235.1 of Haliotis cracherodii. Taxonomy (NCBI): domain Eukaryota; kingdom Metazoa; phylum Mollusca; class Gastropoda; order Lepetellida; family Haliotidae; genus Haliotis; species Haliotis cracherodii. The sequence goes on from NW_027266275.1 coordinate 16,537,710, forward strand.
TAACCATCCCCGGGAGGCCCTCTGGTGGTGACAATTACAAGAAACACCCTACCGCTGGATCTCTTCATTGCTGATATATCAGGCGTCCAGGACTCGAATTCTTCTCTGTCATTAGAAAGAAAAACATTCACTGCTGCATACGTTCAATATTTGTTTGCACGAAGTCAGTTCTCAAATATCGAGCACCCTGTTCAAATACATTGAGATGAAGAAAACAAAGACATTAGTTTTATCCATACCAAGGTTCCTGTTTTTATAACTGGGGATCCGGGTTCAGAATATGTCCCACCACTCTATTGCATGTAGTTACAGGCGACTAAATAGGAAATAATTGGTGTCATCGTACGCGGACAATTGTGGGACCTTGCTCATTATATAAATCTCTTGGGTTATTTTACCAGTTGAGATCCGGGTCTTCAGCAACCGATGCTTGTCGTAAGGGGAGACTATGCTGGTCGCAAGAGGTGACTAGATGGATCGGATGGTCCGGCTCGCTGACTTGCTTGATGCATGTGATCGTATCCAAGTTGGTCGATGTTCATGATATCACCACTAGACATGGATTGTCTGGTCTAGACTCGATTGTCGACAGCCTGCCGTCATATAGCTGAGAATATTGCTGAGTGCGGCGCTAAACAAACAACAAAACTAGGCTGGAAGTACATCTAAGAATGTTATCTAAGAATTAGCAACTGACCTGGACCATCCGTCGTGAAGTCGTATGAGTAGATAACGCAGGGAATCGCAGTAGACGATGTCGCTAACACCCGATATATCCCCCAACGACTGAAGTAGAGAACAAATGAAGACATATGATGTTGTTAATGTTGTTAGTACTGGTGTTGCTGTTGGTGTTGATGTTGATGTTGATGTTTCATCATAATGTTGCATTCAGTCAATCGTTTTCCTTATAAAGCAATGGGCACAGATCAATCCTACTGATCCTTGGAACACCCATACTCAGTACATGCAATGATGTAAAGTGAACAATGTGTGGTAACAGAAGAATACATACCGCTACAATCTCCTCATGTTGACTTTGGTCCTGAAAAAACCCCAGTAAAATCTTCAACTCTCAGAACCGAAATAGAATGTTTCTAAGCTTCTCGGCATAATTGTGTCACAGCAAACTCCGTTTCACAAATTGTAGTTGGTAAATCTAAGTGGAAATAAATAGTTTTGACTTGTTCAACTTTGTTATCATTATTAAAAATAAGTGTATCTCAGCCGTTAGACCTCGGCCTGCTTTAGTGAGTGAGTTTGGTTTACGCCGCTTTTAGCAATATTCCAGCAATGTCACGGCGGGGGACACAAGAAATGGGCTTCACACATTGTACCCATGTCGGGAATCGAACCCGGGTCTTCGTGACGAGCAAACGCTTTAACCACTAGGCTACCCGACTACCAACAATGTATTTCAGGCATTATAAAAGTAAAATTATACAAACATATTCAAATTTTTACACAAAAACAGCTATATACACGGGACACCATTTGGATACATTTAGTTACAGTTATCGGAATATTAACTGCCTATCAAAATTGACCTTTCGCCTTAAAATGTAGTAGACACTTATCATGGTAAAAGGTCCCACTTAACTCCAGCTGTTCTATTTAACCGCGAGGCCTACAAATCTGTATTTGTTTGTTTGTTGTTGAACACCGCACTCAGCAATATTCCATCTATATGACGGCGGTCTGTAAATAATCGAGTCTGGGTAGGTTTTGTGGTCATTCGATACAACAAACAATATCTTACTGGAACAGGCGGCCAAGTTGTCTAAGTGATATGTGCAGTTGCGTACCTAATTAGGATTCGCTGATCGTGGGTTTGAATCTCGTATTCATCCTGATTATGATCAATGGTCTGTCAGTGTCAGCCGTGATCGCAGTCCTGTTACTGGTACAATGTATACAACAATTCCTCGCGTCACTTAAGTTGGCACGCAGTGATATAACAAATACCGTTCAAAGCGGCGTTAAACCTAACACACCCACTCACCACTATATTATCTTAATGTTCAACTGTCCAGGTCATAAAATTAAAAGACCACAATGTATCAAACCCACCTCTTTCACAGTAGTGCCAACGGGGAAATCCATGTGAATCGACTGCCCCTCGCGTTTAACGATCAAATCTCCACTTAGTGTCTTAAACACGATACGATCATGTTTGTTGTCTGTGGAAACAAAAAAAGTTTAAATTTGACGTTGAATGGAGTTGAATGCCCCGCTAGCGAGCAGTATACAGTTGGCAGTATACTTCATCAGTCAAAATAAAGGACGGTCCCTTCAATATTCGTGTTTCCTACTCACCTAATGATCATTGGGTGATACCTCAGGTAAAATTAGAGTCCCGGACATAATTTTGTGTTAATGTGTGATGTGGGTGATAGTGACATCGTGCCCGGACGGCGTGGATTGTTGCTCATACTATCAACCACTGGTTCGCGTGGCTAAGCCTCCCAGGACGCGGTGATATAGATGGAATGCGGTACAAATGCAGCAAAAATCAACCTTAACTCTTTCATCTGCTCATTCAGATCAAGTCAAGTTTCAAACACAAGACACATAGTGGCGATATGAGATATATGTCCAACATAACGTAGTTTAAAATACAATCTACTTTCCTTAGAGTCATAAGAATATGATCGCTACAGAGTCATGGTCACGACATATCATAAACATTTACTCATATACGAATTTCAAGTTTATTTTACAGAAAAAAGTGCTGGTATTAAAGAAGATTCAGTATTGGTCAAAGTAACAATTATGTAGAATTCTGTACCACAATATTTACATATTTATGGGATGTGATATCAGTTTGGCTTCTTGCAAGTATGATACTAACAATTACATGACAATGTCAATTATGTGAGAGACTTGTGTGAAATACAGTTCTGTTACTTTTCTACTGACAGACTCATAATCCAACAAAGAGAAGGATTGGATACCCGTACAAGCGAAACTTACTTTCTTTAAAACTATCCGATTTATCTATAAGTTTGATAAATGCAGTTTCAGACAGGTTCATCTCCATGGCAATCTTCTGCAGAATATCATCGTCTAGATTCTGTGGACATATTTTAGCCAAATATATGAAAGCACTGATCGCATCCGTCACACAAATGTAGAAAAACAAGATTAAAACAAAATATCACATAATGGCAAAGTACATACCTTATCATTTCCTTAATGTAGTAATATACTCAACATATTGTAGCAGTGTCAGTTACTTATATAGTGTTGTGGTGATAGTTATTTAATATATTGTAGCATTTGCACAAAAAAGCACAATTACAATTAACGAAATCACGGGCAATGTATGATGGCTTATTTTGACATTTTAGGGGCAACTAGGACAATCAAAGGTTCCACTTGCGCAGATGAGGAATGTGTCATTTGTAGGAGAAATTGAATGTAGGTCGCGTTTGGGACACAGGGACATCGCTGTGTGAGGAAAGCTATTAGAGTTTCCTCCCTTTAATACTCGCTGAACAGTGTGTGCACACAGGTGGATCAGATTAATCTCACAATCAGGAACTGGACTTGTTCTTGCAATCATAAACTGACTCTTCACCAGGGAATATAGATCATGTACTTTTGTCGTCACATAACTAACATAATGCCTCCCCAATATCATTGTTATTATCAAATCAAAACGCAGCGGGGATGCACTCGTTGAATTTGAGATGCTATTTGTGGCGAAATCCACAGTAGAAACTTACAACATCGGACGGCAAGGGACAGATGGCGGCCGGGTTGCCTTTGAAGGGGACGTCAGTGAAGGCATCGACAGTGTAGAGCTGGAGGATGACACCGGCCATGTTCTAACTTCAGTGTTGTACACAACAGAGGTCGGCGACTGGGCTGTGTGTGGCCTGACCTATTTTCACCTTGTGGGGCCGCTACTACGATATAGTACCAGTTTAAATAGCGACAATATTTCTGATATCATCAAGTCTCTAATATTGCAAATGAATTGTGATATCAACAATAGATGTGAACACGGCGTGTTGTACGGCAACAAAGACATTGCCAGGATGCACTTTGATACTCCACAACTCTGTGGCGTCTATTAAGCTCACCTAATATTATGTAATTACTTTGTTGTCCTTTGTACGATGTCATTTTTCTTTACTTTCCGGGTCATTCCTAGCAGCGTGTCTCTTTCCGTCCTATCACACATATCATGGACGGGTTGTCCGTTTGATTCGAACATATTGCTAATAATCCAGGTGTTGTCATCGGTGGGAACAAAACACTCCAACGTACACCGTCACCATGTATATAGTTACATGACGAATCCACTTTCCTGTAACAGTCTGGTGAACCATGGCCAGTATTGCTTTGGCTGTAGATTTTTGTGGCGGGTACACAAATGTCACTGGTCGAGAGGTTTCTCAGAAGATATTTACATACACTGACGAAGCCGATGTACGATGGACAACCAGCCAATGGTATTCCGTCATCTTACCTTTAAACAATATTTTGTGCATTACCTCTCTTCTAATGCGACAACCCGGGACTTTCGCTACTTTATCTTCGTTTATATATACGTTTGTACGTCTGTACGTCTTAGTATGTCTTCAGGTTTTAGAGTCAGATTTCTTCCTCAATTAACAAACTGGCCTTATCTTTGGCATCTTTTATATGTCACTCAGATGAGTTCTTTGATCAAGCAACGCTTACATAAAATAAAGCACAAAACACTCTCCATATTCATGAGGAATCGGGGCGGTCGGGTAGCCTGGTGGTTAAAGCGTTCGCTCGTCACGGCGAAGACCCGGGTTCGATTCCCGACATGGGTACAATGTGTGAAGCCCATTTCTGGTGTCCCCCGCCGTGATATTTCTGGAATATTGCTAAAAGCGGCGTAAAACCATACTCACTCACTCACTCACTCATGAGGAATCTCGTATGACGCTCTTTGAATCTTGGGAGAAGGGGCATGTTCGATTTGTACCTCAAACATTGTGAAATGTAAACACCAAGGGCAAAACTGGTTATCTTATTTGAGGCCTTGTCGGTGGGAAAAACTGCCAACTTTTCTTGTACGGCACTCAGACAGCTGGCTGGGAAAGAATAGGGTTATTATCCACCTTCCTACCAATGAAATCACCATGTAATTACGTATTCCACTTTGAGAGATATTCAACAGGTTACCATCATATGATTGTATTTGGGTATAGGAAAACACGTTTTCGAAATACGATCGCGATAAAAATTAATATGTAAGAACTGATGCAATGAAGGCCTCTAGCTGCTATACTAATATACATTGTAGTCACCGAGTTGCATTGACAAGTGTGTAATGGCGACATGTACAAAACGTTTTATTACTTGTCATCGTGTGTATAAAAACATGATCCTGTTATAGAATGCCATAATGCTAAATACACTGCCTATTTCATGATGCGAATAATGATATTATATAATATTATATAAAAAACATTGGTTTACTGGTTTGTTTTATGAATATTATCTTATTTACAGGTTGGGTCCGAACTTATTGTGCAATCGGTCTCAGCCTGTCAGTCTGATTATGTTTGAGGAAGGCATGGTAATAGCCTCATCAGATCAGTGCTGGTCCAGCGTTAGTGCAACATCCATGGTGAACCTGGCTTTACCCAGTATTTCCGCGCGGTCGTCTCGAAGTCTCATGATGATGTCGCCTCCACGTTTGGAACACTGTCTCGCTGAAAATGATACGGCTAAATAATACGAACGGGTGCTTTAGGCAAACCGTACTTGCTGGTGCAATTAGTGATCAAATGCAATAAAACATTCTGAAAAAATAAACAAATATTTGATGTTTTTCGTCATATGACGCTGACAAACGTTCAATTAAATGTCAAAAGGTCTTCTAATAGCAACAGCTTAATACCCATACTTGATTCATTGTAATGATTATACTAATAACAATCCATGGTTATCAGGTAACCTCGTGGTTGAAACGTTTGACCGTCACGCCGAACCCGGGTCGATTTTCCACGTGCGGGAAGCCCTGTTTTGGTATTTGTGTCGAGATTTATTCGAATATTACTCAAACCAGCTTAACCCACACTAGCTTATACATTCAGTCACTTCTGTATTATTACAGATGGTTTCCACCCAAACAAAAGCACAGCTGACTTGCCACCAACCCCTCACTTCAAGATTCTTTCAGCAACATTGTAAGTTGACAACGTCACGCCCTTACCATGGAAATATCTCTTGCCTAACTGTTGTGACCAGTAATGCGCAAGGACCGTCTGCGCAGATCCCGTCACCGCATCTTCTCTAGAGCTTGTCCATGGAGAAAAACACCGGGAGACAAAATCATACGGAGTGACGGACTTATCAACGTATCCCTCCTCGGTAGAGCCTCTTGTGGTGACAATAAGAACCCTCAATTTGTTTGTTGATGTTTCTATTGATCCAATGTCTGGTTGCCAACATTCAAACTGATGTCTGCAAGTTAACATTGAAATAAAAACAATAATATTAATCTGTAAACAAAAATAAGATATTGTGACATCATACTGCACATCCAATGACATTATTTACATGGAGCAGAAATGAGCCAGAAAGGGATGTTGGGGTTGTAAGGATCAACTATTAGTTCAGAAAATGATCCTTGAAGAAGCTAAAACTTACCACCGTAACCTCTCAATAAGTTGGATAGACTACAGAAAAGCTTATGATTCTGTACCTCACGAATGGATTTTGAGATCACTGGAATGTATTGACTTCCCCGAGCGACTACTTGTTTTACTCAAGTTTTTAATGAATAGCTTGTCAACTCAACTTGAGATGTATTCGCAGCGGCAGGTGGTGACTTCGGAACCCATTTCTATCAGAAGAGGAATATTTCAGGGCGATTCTTTTAGCCCTTTGCTTTTCTGTTTGTCACTAAATCCTTTAAGCTTTTTGCTCAGCAAAATGGAAGGTTATCACCCGGGACCTCCAAAGCACAGATCCCCAACACCCCTTACTCACCTCCTTTACATGGATGACCTTGAACTTATTTCCAATGGTGGATCTACATTAAAATAACAGATTCTGCTCGTCGAGTCATTTTCTAATGATATCGGCATGTCCTTTGGACCTGACAAATGCAACATTCTTCATCTGGCAAGGTAGAAGAGGGAGGATCAGTCAGTTTACTTGGAGGAGTTATTGACCATCTTGTGGAAGGTCAGGCCTATACGTACTTAGGGATGCAGATTAGGGACAAACTCCAGAATGCCCATATCAAGGGCAAACTTCGGGCCGAGTACAAATGTAGACTAAAGAAAATCTGGAGTTCAGAGCTAAACGCTCGCAAAAAAGTAAAAGCCACAAATACTTATGCTGTGACAATCCTTTCGTATTCTTATGTGTTGTTGATTGGACGAAACAAGAAATACTGGGTACTGACACCCTCACACGAAGAATCATGATAGACACTAGATCCCACCACCCTCGCTCTTCCCTCAATCACTTATATTTACCAATTATGATGGGAGGGCGTGGTTTAATGTCGACTCCGAGGCTCTTCATGATAGAATTGTTTTGTGTACTTTTGCACACATTAATTTGTCTGATGATGCTCTTGTGAAGCACGTCAAGACTCAAGATGAAAACAAGGTATTCCACGGTTTTCTAAAACGAGGCAAGGATGTGGGACATATTCTCAATGTCGGTGTTGATTTTGTCGATGGTTCTGTACAGCTGTACGGTACAGAAATGAGTGCAGAGTCCTTCGCTTGGATGATGTCGTCTGGCCTGAAAAGTGAAACTGAAGGCTTTCTGTTTGCTGCTCAGGACCAGTCACTTCCCACTCGAAACCGTCAATGTGTGATTTTGCATCAATGTAAATATGAAATGTAAATTATGTAATGAATTTAAATGAGACTGTCCAACAGATTGTCAGTGGATACCCAGCTTTGGCACAAACAGAGTATCTTAAACGACATGATGTTGTAGCTCGATCATTTTAATACCGTCTTCGCCATGCTTGTGGTTTTGACACAGAGGTCCATCCATGGTACAGCCCGGAATATGTAGGGGGCATCATGGAAAATGATAAATACAAAATTCTTTGGAATAGGCCCATTTACAGCCTTAGGCGTATCCGGGCCAACAAACCTGATCTTTCCCTTGATAAATCCAATGAAATCATTTATATCATTGAATTTTCTGTCCCCTTTGACAGTAATGTGATATACAAAATTGAGGAAAAAAATGGCAAATATGCAGACCTCACTTTCGAAATGTCACGCTTGCATCCCAAGTAGCAAGTTGTCCGACTCCCCATTGTTCTCGGTGTCTTAGGTTTGGTACCTCCCAATCTGTTGACTGACATCGGGAGAGTACCCGGGTTTGCTACGAGGAATACAGCCCCTCTTACAATCTGGGTAATGTAGAAGGCTGCAGTGTTGGGGAGTCTTCACATTCTCCGAAAGGTTCTGGGTGGGTTTGACAAGGCAGCGCTTCCTGGGAGAAGTCCTATTCGCTGTCTGGGCTGCGTGTAGAGGAGGCAAGGGCCCTGAGCTGATGATGAGCCTAACCAGACTGACTGTGCCAGGATCACCCAAACCCTCTTTGCTACATTTTGTATTTTAATCTGTAAATAATAATAATCGCTCAATCGCTTATACTTACCAATTATGATGGGATGACTTGGTTTGATTAATGTGGAGGCTCTTCGTGATAGAATTGTTTTGTGCACTTTTGCACACATTATCATTTAATTGTCTGATGATCCTCTTGTGAAGCCTGTTAAGACTCATGATGAAAACAATGCATTCCACAGTTTTCTAAAGCGAGCCAAGGATGTGGGACATAATCTCAATGTCAGTGTTGATAATGTTGATGGTTCTGTACTGTTGGGCGGTACAGAAATGAGTGTCAACCAAGCGAAGTGCCATTTCAAGTCGCCCCAGACTCAGTTTTTCAAGGAGAGGCTTTCTGAACGACCACTGCATCGAGTTTATGTGCAGTGTGTTGAGAAGATCAGCAACCCTACAGAGTCCTTTGTTGGATGAGGTCGGCTGGAAAGTTATACAGAAGGCTTTCTGTTTGCTGCTCAGGACCATCACTTCCCACTCGAAACCGTCAATGTGTGATTTTGCATCAAAATGTAAATATGAAATGTAGATTATGTAATGAATTTAATGAGATTGTCAGTGGATGCCCTGCTTTTCCACAAACGCAGCATCCGAAACGCGATGATGGTGTGGCTCGATCATTTTATTACCGTCTTCGCCATGCTTTAAGTTTTGACACAGAGGTCCCTCCATGGTACGATCCAGATTATGTAGAGGGCGTCATGGAAATGATAAAGGCAGGGTAACAATGAGTACTACCTTCTAACATTTTTTGGTATGACGCGGCCGGGGATCGAACCCAAGACTTTACGCACTCCGGGGTGACGCTCTACCACTAGACCACGTTCGTGACTGAAACAACTGTGGTTAATTCGTTGTTATGCAATATTGATACATAACATCTTAGAAGCTTTGAACATTTACCATGTCTGTACAGGATCTCTAGATGTTGTGGGCTGTCTGTTGGACATATACTATTGCTTTTAAAAGCCAACTAAGGATTTAGAAAATTGCGACATACCTTGACCAGCCATCTTGTAGTCTCACTGGCAGGAACCGTAGAGGCTGACAGTAGGCGACATCCATGACCCCGGGAACGTCCCCGCGAGCCTTGGAAACACATATGAAAATCCACCAATAATAATTTTCCTGATCAATCTCGCTAAACAAAGATCTGAGGACATCCCATTACGGGTCACGTCAGAACGACCTTTCATCCAACCAATCAGAGCGTCGCTTACCAGATCATGAAAGTGACAGACGGAATAAGTTTTCTAATCATGCAACCTCGAAATATTTAACTGGGTATTCCGAACGACAGTTACGGGTTTTATGATTATGTCCATACAATCTTGGCCATCTATAAGCCATTCCAGAATGTACTTTTTATCAGTTTTAAAATTTTTAATCGAGAATACGTCAAAATATGTTTCGAAGTGTAGTCGCCAGTTTGAAACTAAGTGTCGTAAAGCTCGAGAAAGCTGCCTTCTGATTGGCTAATGTCGATTTCTTGTCAGTCATTTCATTGATCGGTCAAAGTTTGCGAAAGATCGTTCTGACGTGAACCGTAATGGGATGTCATCAGATCTTTGTTTAGCGGTAGCAAAAGCTAAGATCTGATCTTAATGAGATTGATTTCCTGATATTTCTTTATCATCATGAAAACATAATGATAACCAATTGCAACAATAGTCCAATAGTCGCCAAGATTCTGATACTTGGTATTTTAGCACCATACCCATGTTCCTGGGTTTCCCAAAAGTGGTAAACGTCGACGACGAACATCTGCACATCTTTGGGCTTTCACTGACAATACGCTGACACTCACAGTCGCGTTAACCACAACTCAATGACTTGATATTTGTAACAAGTTCATACGAACTGATAGAATAGCCGAATGATACCGTAGCTCCTGAAAACAGATAACCACCTTATTCATGTAAACGGCCTGAGTGAGTGGGTGAATAATATTTCATACTACTACTACCACGACGACGACGACGACGATGGTGATAAACAACAACAACAACAATAAGACTGATGACAGTGAAAAGTGAAAATATGAGGAAGTGAAATACAAATGATGAAAGTCAAGTATTCTAATCCGTGTGCTGTTCCAAATATGTTGGATAAACTCTACGATGCATTTTAGTATGCGCGCATTCAGGTGATCCTTGGTGCAAAAAAAGTCAGAATGTCTTACATTAACCAGGAGTTAAAAAGAATCTTGCCCCTGCTTTTAACGCACTGTACTGCTGGACTATTCAAAATTAGATGTCAGTGGGCGAATAATAATCTAAATATGCACGGGGTAACACATTTAAGGAGACGAGGTTATGAATTACTGTGGGCTAGAGCTCACTTTCACCCATTACTAAGACAGAGGTCATCTAACATAGGTGTGTGTGTGCGTGTGGGGGGATGGAGGGTGGTGGTGGTGGTTACGGGTGACCCAGTCGTCTAAGGCGCCACGATTCGCTGTGCAGAAATGCGTCCCTTGGGCACGCCAGAAACCTACGATTGTGGGTTCGAATCCAGGTTCGCCCCGATTATGTTCCTAGGGTTGTCAGCACGATACCCGTGCTCGTTGGTTTCACCGAAGTGGTAAACGTCTGAGACCGACCTGTGTCACTTTGGGCTTTCCTCCCACATTAAGCTGACACACCGCGATATAACTGGAATACTGTTAAAAGCGGCATTAAACTCAACTCACTCACTCACTCTAACATAATGTATATACATGTAGTCTATGAATGAAACCACTGCAGTGTTTGTAGCAGATCCTGAATACGTATGGCTCCGACATGTGGTCCGTTCATAATACAACACTGAGCAGCCTCAGGATCAGTGAAGATGACAATGTAAGATTGGCCAATATGTACGAATAACACACTTCCTCTTCTGTTTGATAAAGGGTTTCAATTGTCAAGCAATCTGCAGTGGAAACTGTTCGTCTAAAACCTGGCTGTTGGGTTATGACACTTACATATGATACTGTTTCTGCATATGGATATTTACCTCTTTGACAATGTGCCCAATAGGAAGATCTAACGAGAAATATTCATCCTCCTGTTTCAAGAATAGGTCTCCCACGAGTGTTTTGAATACGATACAGGCGTTAGTATTTCCTACAAATATAGACGCATTTCATGATATTTTGTAGAGCATCAATTTAGGGTCTTTGGCTGGAGAAGGCAACGCGTTAACTGCCAAGCTACCCCACCGTCCCCTTTTAGTGTAAAGAATTCCAATAGTGGTAATGATAGATACGATACACATTGTGAGATAAGACATATTCGAAGCAAGTGAAGTATAGAATCAGATATCAGTATGATATAAATAAACATAAAGCCACTGCTTTGAAACTCAAATATTTGCAACACACGATCAAACGTGCCGGTAAGACAGGACATACTTATTCTTACCGCTGACACCTGGTGTGATTAATGACTTTCAGTGATCCATTCATATAATTTTCTCTGCTATAGTGGGCTTAATCCGTAAAACTCTTTATCAGCGGATATTCTTGTTTGTTGGTTTGTTGTTTAACATTCCAGCTATATGACGGCCGGCGGGTATTCTCTGACGTACATATATATATTCTTTAAAAAGTTGGGGATCACGAAATATAAATGTTAATGCCAAGTATAAGAACAAAGATAAGTCTTGACGACAAACATCCTATGGAAGAACGTTTATACATCCGATAGTTTGCACGTACCAGGCAGTAGAGCCACACGCGTGCGTAGGATGACGTTCCTGATTTTGACACTTTCAACGAAGGTCGATTAATCTCTGGACCATTATTTCTGTCAACCTTATTGATTCTGCGTATCATAGGTTGTGATTTACTTAGTTTACTTCAATTCAGTCGAAACTGGGGTAATCATCGCTGATCACATGTCATGTTTTCATATGAGTCTCTTCCTTGAGGCGTGGTTGAAATGAACAAGCCAATGTCAACCTGAGACTTCATGGCAGATTTGGCGGTGGATAGGTTATGGTATGGGGTGGCATCAGTATGACTGACCGAACTGAACTCCATATTGTGCAAGGGAGGATCTCTGGGCAGTACTATCGGAACAACAGACTGACACACTTTGTTGTTCCGTTTGCAAAGCGTGTGGGTTGGCGTTTTGTCTTTCGGTACGACAACGCCCGTGCTCATCGTGCACGAATTGCCTCCAGCAGCACAACATCCAAAGACTGCCATGGCCAGCAATGAGTCCTGATCGTTTCCCCCTTCAACACATCTGCGACATGATAGGAATAAGTGTACGTCAACGTCCGAGACCGCTGAACACATTATCTGAACTTGGTCAGGCGCTGCAAGAGGAGTGGGACTGACAGCCTCCAATCGCCATTATGAGACGCACACGCAGTATGCCTCGTCCAGTGAATGAATGCCACAAATCATGGCGGTACTGCGCACAGCTCATCCAAAAACGTCAACTTTGAAATGCCCATCTTACACCTATCATCCTTCAAGATCGTTGGCGGTCATAACATCTACTATCAAACTTCACGACCGGTTGTGATGTGTTCCCAATTCGTTAATTATTATCATACAACTAATACTAGAAACTAATATCTGGAAATTAAGTTATCCCCGAGTATCCCTTTGGTGTTTTTAAGAGTATAATACAAACATAATCAAGAATATACAAAAAATAATAATACAAAAGTATCGTTGGTCTTGCATGAAGGTTAGCTTCCTATGACTTATGTAAATGTCTACAACAGAGGGAAAACGTTATCGTACTTGGGGATTCTGTTCGGATTGAGTAAAATACAGTGACAGGTATACCAGTTTGCAGAGAATACAACATGGGTATATCCTTACTCATTTTCCTGAAAAGAACTGCTGCAGACCCGAGTGTGCCATGGCCACATAGCCGTACTTCATTGGATCTGGTTAAAGATCGGAGTTTGAACGTTATGCCTGGTGAAAAACAGCAAACATCCACGTTATTACAGGCCGAGTTTAAATACCAATGTATGCTTATGTTCAATATGGAGCTAGAACAAGAAAGCCGACATCACATCATTATGGAAATAGTAAAACAATCACTGACAATTTACAGTATACCTTTGTGTTCTTTGTAATTGGTTCCCCTTTCGACATGTATCGTCGCCATTGTTAAAGAATAACCTGGTCACGACAGAACGACGTTTTACATGATAAGGATAAAAACAGATTTTGAAATAATATTTTAGCCCTTCAATTGAGAAAAGTAGGATGCGTGCTGTCGTACGTTCTTAAATGCCATAGCCATTATCAAGATTTTTTGGTGAGTGAGTATGGTTTTACGCCACCTTTAGCAATATTCCAGCACAATCACGGCGGGGGACACCCATTGCTTTGAAGGACCCCTAGATACAAACATAGAAATTGATATAGATCGTGACGAACGCATTTTTATACTTTTAGAGTTTACCACAACAAACTTGATTTTTATTATTTCTTTTAAAAACACTTAAGACCATTTGTTTACATCACCAGATTGAAAGGTGCCTGATTCGCCGACAGGTTGGACAAATGTAGTTTCACCCATGCCCACCTCGCTGGCAATCTCCTGCATGACGGTGTTCGTCAGATCCCGAAAATGACACACACTTCAGTTGCACACTGCGCATACAGACGGGATATGACTCCAGAGATTTGTCTTAATTATAATATGATTACATAATTGTATGGTTGCACTATTTTTTAGACTATGGTATTACTTTTCCATCACGTGGCTAAGATGTTATTTCATGCACTGCCTGAAAACACAGCATGCCCGTGAAGATCCGGGGTAGAGTAGGTCTTCAGCAACCCATGCCTGTCGTAAAAGACGTCTATGCTTGTCGTGAGAGGCGAATAACGGGATCAGTTTAGGGTCATTTGTACGATTCGCAAATGTGAGCTGTATATAGATAGTGACGTAACGTCAGTCACTTCCGGCGGTCGAAATGCGGACAGATATAACACGGACAGAGGCGGCGCGAAAATGGCCAAATCTGCAAGGAAGGAGGAACGAAACACTGTTGCTGTGGGCGATGCAATAGTGACAGCCGATTTACTGAGCCGGATTACATGAAAGGGGTCCTTTTTATTCGTTTTCCGAAACCACATCCTGATTTGGCGAGGTGTCAGCGCTGGGTAACATTCGTGATCAACTCGTGATATTTCGGGACACGCCGAATAGCGACTCGTGCCCCTCTCGTGGACATTTTTGCGACTGGGTTCCGTCTAAGAGTAAACGGGCTTCGGTGAAAGAATTGTCAACTCATTGCGTAATGATACAAGTTTATACCGCTGGATGCCCAGTATTTTTTTCTGACGCACATTTTCCTAAGATCTGAAAAGTCATGGCATCTACCTCCGGCGATAAAATTACGCAGAGATCTAGAATATTAAATTTCCTATCTGAAGGTGTATATTTTACTGCAAATATTAAGCCGGTTTGAAAACAAGACACTGCTAAGTGTTGTTCGAGAATGTATTCTGCATTGCTTTCTCCCCTTTTTATCGTACACCGATAAACGCACTAACGTGTTGTTTTTTTTATTAAGCAGCTTAACGGAAACTGTGTGAGTACAAAAAAATGCCTGATATCTGAACGACATAAATGTATATCAAATGGATTTATATGCTTGTGTATAACGTTATGCATTCAATAAAACATATAGCCTGTCGTATATGACGAAAACTGATTTTCGTGGATGACGCCAAAAGACGACAGAGAGGTTCCACACATACACATAAAAGGGTCATAACTCAGCTATTCTTAGCCCTAGGTTATTATGTAACTCACGTCACTTGGTGAGAAATGGATAAGCTGTGGATAAGGATAATATCTTTTCGTGGTGTTTTGTTCACGAGGAACCAAACTATTCCAATACTTTAAGGTATAAAAAAGAACCCGTAAGAAATTTTAAAATCGTACTTCTTATAAAAGGAAGTAATAGTGAAATGGATGGCCCTATCTAACCTACTAATTAGTCCCAGATTCCAACATTCTCCTGATTGTGCAATTGTAATTTGACTTATGTTGCACCATTCAAAGGGGAGCACTAGCCTTTTCATAAAATCTAATGAATTTATGAAAAAGTGACACCATTATATTTGACGTCGTGACTGGGTTAATGTCGGAGAAAGACGACATTGGTATTTTGATTAATATATATCTGCCCTAATTTTCGTTCATGGTATTGAAAATGTCGATGAGTAAAATGGAATTTGAGGCTTTTTCGACACAACATAAAATGACTGCTTTTACCATGCAAATAATGTCGTGTATAAATACACCATTAGATAGTTTAGGGTAAAACTTAATTGGAAAAGATACGCACCTGTTTGGCATAAATCATACGTAATCAAATACCCAAACGTATATTTCCAAACAAACAATATTATCCTCAATATTAGACATCTCTTTGTTCATTATTATGTGATTATTTCTCTTTATTTCGTCTCAGAATGATACAATAAAAGAAAGCTCCTTTGGTATAGAATTATCAGGATAATCGTATAAAGTTCGACCAACGGGGTATACATGTCACAGCTTATATATGTTATACTTTTAACAATTCTTTGAGAAAATAAAATAAACAGTCTAATACACACAATATTTAAAAAAATGTGAACCCATTGATACAAAACGAGAGGAATAATTCGTAAATCGCGCACCTAGCAAATCATCAGACATCACCGTTCTGTCTGTCAAACAACAACAAAAAGATAATATCGAATACGAAGCTGTAAACTTTTCTTGTGTAAACAATGTTAAAAAAACAGTAGATTATCAAATTTCATACATTTTGTGGCCAATGAGGGCTAATTGTGAAAGACCCGTACCAAGTCGATGGTTTTCATTTATTTCTCTACATAGTCCCCTTCCAGGTTTACAGACTTTTTGCCAGCGATGCTGCAAGGCCTGGATGACGGTCAAGAAGAAATTTTCTTCAGCCACCCAAAAAAAGTCGTTCACGGCGGAAATGACGTCATCATTACAAGGAAAATAGCGACCGGCTAGTTCCTTTTTCAATTTGGGAAACAGGTGGAAGTCTGACGGGGCCAAATCGGGTGAATAAGGGGGATGGTCAATGAGTTCGAAGGCACAATCATGGACCGCTGACATGGCAACCACCGATTTGTGAACAGGAGCATTGTCTTGGTGGAACAGGACTCCTTTAGTGAGCATTCCCCGTCGCTTAGCTTTGATAGCTTCACGCAACTGTCTCAGTAGGCCAGCATAATATCTTCCATTGATAGTCTGGCCTTTTTCAAGATAGTCAATCAGCAGAATACCCTGGAATCCCAAAAGACTGAAGCCATCACCTTTCCAGCAGAAGGAACCGACTTAGCTCTCATCCATGGTTACAAATCGGGTCATAAAATCATCGGGATCTGCTTCAAAACGGCATAAATTGTCACGGGACGTCAGGAATCTGACACATTTCTGATCCGCTGTCAAGAGATTTGGCACCCATCTTACAGAAACTTTTGTCATTCCCAACTCGTTGGTGATAATGTGCTCAACCCTCTCATGAGAGATTCCCACAACACTGGCAATATGTCGAGTGGTCAATCGTCGATCAGCCATCACCATGTCATGCACCCGGGTAATGTTTTCCGGAATGGTTGTTGTTGAAGGCCTTCCTGGACGCGGGTCATCGTCAAGGCTCTCTCTGCCACGCTTGATATCCGCAGCCCACTTCTTTTACAGTGGAAAAGGAGTAGTTATCAACAGATTTGGATCATAGTTGTAGAAATATGTTTATTTAAATAGAAACTGGATCTAAACATGCTACATTTGTTTTAAATATTACACATATGTAGATCCTAAATAACTAACCAATAAGTTACATGAGTAAGCATGCAATAATATATTATATCTTATTAAAAACATATATGTTGATTGATATGTTTATATACATGATAATGGTGGTATATCTCTCTGTAGCATGTAGGATGACAAGTTACACTTGTGATAAGATCATAGAGAGAGAGAGGTTGACAAGTTCTCTAGAAAGAGAAAGGCTCCATCTTCACGTTCTGCACCAGCCAAAAGACTTCTACTTAAAACAGTTTTCCAAAGACATCTGCAGAGACTGACAACTCCTACAACTTCAGAATTGAAAGTTAAATGATAGTAAGTCTGTTCACGAGCATGTACATGGTGAAGACAAACCCAGTCAATCAAGTGTTTTGATGGATGTAGAAAGTTGCATGAAGAGTAAGCAGCAGTTTAAGTTCTACACTGGATTAACTGTTCTCCAGTTCATGTGTTTATGGAATTTTCTTGGTCCTGCTGTGAAGTTACTTGTGTACTGAAACACTGATCGCAGTCAACCTGACATATTTCCGGATAAACAAGGTGGACCAAGGAGAAAACTTCCTCCTAATCCCAGGAATGAACCGTTTCTTACACTGTTGAGAATGCGCATTGGGTTTTTCAATCAAAACTTAGCTTTTCTGTTTGGTGACAAATATGATCTCATAAAGTTGTTATTACATGGATTCAGCTTCTTTATTGAATCTTCCAGATCAATTACATCAAGGCACCTGCATGGTTGGGATTTGATAAGGTAGTGAGTTGCGACTGCCAGCATTAAACAGAATAGACGCGGGGTCAACAGCTGAAATTAATAGCCGCAAAGGCCTCTATTATTTGACCTTAAATTTCTTCTCGATCGTTTTGATCTCCTAAATATGTGTATGATATTTATCTAACACTCAATCACAAAGTCAATTCAGTAGGATGCGGTTCCATATTTTTAAGTTAATATTTGCATTTTGATTTAATGCTTTGCTAATAGCTGAAATGAAATTTCAGGCCCTTGATAGACAACAATGAATTCATAAAAACAAATGTTGTCACTATTTTCAAAATAATATTCAGAAGGAGTCTTGCAGTTTTCTTAATTTCAGGAGACATGGTAGAGCTGAGGTAATCTAGACTTGCCAAAATTATCTGAACAAAGTGATGACGTCTTGTTGAGAGCAAGAGAAACCGGTCATCTCGTTGCATGGTTGAACGTTCGCGATGGCCTCAATGTCGCTGGGTAGCTGAACCATGGGTCTGATACCGATTCCGTGCCCTGCAGACCACGCTTTGACTCACACCAAGGACGTTGGCAATGTGGCGTTGTGTTGCCCAAGTTTCATGCATCCCAACGCATCTGGCTAATTCCTCGACTGTCAAACGACGTCGTTGAGGGGGCATTTCTGTTTTCAGTTATTGCAGTCAACGCTTGTCAACGGAGTATACGGTTCCAATGACAGTCACAACAGTGGCAAATGTGGTCATCGTACATCACAGCCTTCTCAGTGTGGTTACCCGTGAAGATCCAGTGTAGAATAGGCCTTCAACAACCCATGCTTGCCCTAAAAGGCGACTATGCTTGTTGTGAAAGGCAACTAACGGGATCGGGTGGTCAGGCTCGCTGACTTGGTTGATGCATGTCATTGATCCCAACTGCAGTGTTTCTGCAAAATAAGGATTGTTTCTTAAATAACTACCATCGCAGATATCCCTCATAACTGTATCACGCATGACTAGTTTCAAGAAATGGAGAACTGCCGGAATCTGCAAAAGGCGTTAAACGGTGGAGTCTACTATCGCCTACAGTGCACTTTGACTACAGTCACTTTGCCTATAAAAATTGTAGCATGGTGTGGTTGTTTGCCTACACTAAGTATAACACATCCTTAACTGACAAATGGATTAGTCCACTCACTATCTCATTACTGGTTAAAAATATTTAAAAAAACAAAGATAGTGTAACAACATATCAAGATAAAACTTGTAACTCTCTCATCTTGTTATGTTAAATTGTTTGAATAGGCCTTACTAAGAAGTTGACGGATGGCAAGGTAGCATAAGTTTATGGATAACAGCTTCTTTAATACTGTAAAAGCAAGACTTGCTTCACAACGGTATAAGGATCTATACCGAAACGTCGCATTTTACAGTATTTAAGAAGTTGTTATCCATAAAATTGTGTCTACCTTGTCTTGTTATGTTGTTACAATGTATTTCCCTGAGTATCTCTCATGAGAAGAGAGAAGCCAGCATATAATTAACAACAAAGTATAATATCAGTAACAACATTTAATCAAGTATGAAGGCTCAGCCATACAAGATGATACTGGTTAGTCCAAACATGCAGCTACAGTAAGTAATAGGGATTGAGGACTTAAACTGGAGTTAGCTACATTGAGTAATAGGGACTAAGGACTCAAACAGTACGCCCCACAACCATCCTCCCGAAGATGAGGCCAATACCAGATTCCTTAGTCCAGGAAGAGACACTGCCAAGTCCAAGATGCCTGGTTGGATGTCATGGACCACACTCCCAACAACCCTCAAGCCATCCCCTTCAACGATTACATGGTGACCATATGGGTGGATGACGACGCCCGGTTCAAGCCATCAATTTGGAACCACAGTGACAACACAGTTCCAAGGACAAACAATCATCTAGAAGGATGGCACAGTCACCTCAACAAGACGGCCCAGCGTGCCCATCCAAACATCTTCGCCTTGATCCGAGTGTTGCAGCAACTGGAGAAGACCGAGAGAAACAAACTGGTACAGTTCCAGCATGGTGCGCGCCCCACTCCTTGCAAACGAATCTATGTTGAACTTTAGCAGAGACTGCAAAGACTGAAAGATCAGCTATCAAATGGACACAAAAGCCCCCTCGAATTCCTTGATGCTGCTGGTCACATCATTAAGCTTGACTGAGTGAAAGACATGATCAATGGAGAGTGACAAGTTATGCATGTGCTATTTTAATAGTGAGATATGATGTAGGGAAGAGTGGACATTTAATCAATATTTATTATTTTCTGACGCAGTGATGTGCTATTTTAATGAGTGGGACATGGTTATATCAAGTGATGTCTTGATGTCATGATTTGTAATGTTTTTTTCTTGTCGCCAAGTATAAATAAAATTGCTATCACGTATCAAGGGTTTTATTTTCTCAGTCTCTCATAGTGGGAGAGTCCATTCATACTGAAGGTAATGGGAGCTCATTATTGACAGCCACTGGTTCATAACATTGTTTTGACAATACTGTAGGCAAAGTGCACTGTAGGCGATAGTAGACCTAACCCGTTAAACTGATTTGAGGAAAGGTATTATGACACAAAAATCCTTAAGTTGTCTTCTTCTTTTTTTATCGTTTCCCCACATGAACTGTTTAAGACGTTATCTTTTGTGTTCAGTTTTCAGATAGTGTAGAAAGATTATATTTCAGTTGTGTCAAGCATTTCCTCAGGGTTATGATTGTCAATAAATTGCTTTGCTTGATGCTTGAAATCTGAGCTGCTGGTGTGGTATCAATTCTGTATTTGATATCACTTTTCAATTGCAGTGTGACTCACCCTGTGTTGTGTTTTTTGTTCAGCATGTTAGGGTCGTATTATTATTATGTTATTATATGACAATTTATATACCGCAGGTATCCAGGTTCCCAGTATCTGCTCAAATGCGTTTTTATTTGTTTCCCGACCAGTGGATCCGTTTCCATTCCAATTATCATTCTCATCTCCCTGCGGTGTATAAAACCCAAGCTGCCCAGGGGCGCTAGAAGGTTTTTACATCTACACATTGGGTACCCATTCCCTGCTGGGTGAACTTCCGAATCGGACTTACTGCCAAGGATGTTGTCATTTTGTACAGTTATGAGTTCAACAGCATTATCTAGACCTATATCATGCCTGTGTTTGTGACTGACATGTGACTTAAAACCTGACCAACTTCTAGTACTGAATCCACAGCTGTTAATTTCACATTTGACTTTAAAGCTCGGATCATTTACGTGTATGCAGCCAGTATGGCTTGTGAAATTATGGAATATGTTCGTTTGGAACGAGCACATCCTGCATGACATATGAACTCCTTCCATGATTAGAGACAGGGCCAACCAAGTGTTAACAGACACAAGTGTAGTTACCTAAGATATACATGTCTGAGCTTCATTCAATCCCATTCTTATTTTGAACTGAGTGTATGTGACAAATCAAAGTTCCGACTTATGAATCTTTTACTCCTGAAGTTGAATGGCCTACGCTGTTACACGATTTAGATCTATTCTACATAGTCCCAGAAAAGTGATATGTCCCAGTTGACCCGTGAACATTCGGGGTAGAATAGGTCATCAGCAACCCATGCTTGCCGTAAAAGACGACTATGCTTGTCGTAAGAGGCGACTAACGGGATCGGGTGGTCAGGCTCGCTGACTTTGTTGATGCATGTCATCGTATCCCAATTGCTGGATTGTCTGGTCCAGACTCGATTATTTACAGACCGCCTTCATATAGCTGGAATATTGCCCAGTGCGGCGTTAAACAACAAACAAACCATAAAAGCCAGTTAAACACTCGTGTTGAATTATAACAATTGTTAAGCCATGGATTCATTACAGACAAGTGACGAAACCACGGTCTAAAGACATGCTTAGAGTTTGCAACTTTTCTGTATCGGACATATTGTGTGAAGAGAGACATACCCACATGACAGTAGACACCTTCCTACATTGAAAACGGAAGGCGAACCTGCAGTTGTTTAGAAAATAGAGAATAAACGCAACAACAATCTAGGTAGCATATGACAATCTAGGTTCAAACAAGACTTGCATATACTCTGATATTGTATTTTCCACTTTTTTATATAATGAACTTTCACTTCAGTTTGGCAATATTACTTACGCAATTTAGGGTAATCGTGTGCAGGCACACATAGGACAACATGGCGATGTTTTGGATAATGCGCAAACGCGAACGCCGAAATGAACTTTCTCAAACATTTTACAATCAAATGACAAATAGTCTTTCTCACCAATATAAAGTGTCAAGATGAAATTAAGCGAAATAAATTTAGCGTGGCAACGAACGCTGTGCTCGGAAAACTGCACTTGCTTGAAATGCAAACAAAGCAAAGTTCAGATTTTACACTGCATAGCACTTTCTCCTATTTTGAGCTATCCATTTTGACAAAACTGAACCTGGTTCTTTTCTGAGATTGTAAGAAGTTAAGCAGTCTGCAATACTGCCAATCTCCAGCATGTTTGAGCCGCGACACAGTCTACGGAGATGCTACTTTCCATGTAACACCACATCTATTCTACCAGCTCTACACCTTCTTGACAGTATTGGCGACCAGATGTTTCCTCTCGTTTACTTTTTTCCCCCAGAGAAGAAACAAACAAGTAACATACGACCGAGCTTTCCTTCTCCTTATGTACCCAGCAAGGTCTACAGTTGCTTCCTCAAGTTGTTCAGGTATGTTACATCATGTCACAAAACGTTATTGTCGTTATTAATATATTATATTCTAAATTTAAATATATATTTTTTATAGTTTTATCATTACATGTATTTCAGAAGGACTTCAGTTAGTCGCAGGAAACTATGTTGAGCAGCTTTCCAAAATACAGACTGGGAAGGTTGTTTCTTCCATTTCATCCAGTGTGAAGGAGAAAAACCCAACAATGCGGACTCCAGGTCGACTACAGTGCAAATCCCGAGATCCGGAGATTTGTTCGACGCTGTGCCGTGTTGCTACTCTTTCCTTTGATGTAAGTAAGATGAGTAAGTATCATCTACTATCTGACATGGTTAAAAATCGTTATCATTATCATATATATACCGAATGTTTGGTAAATCAAAGAGTGTAATTTCTCTGAGGCCATGACATCAATATCATATACAATTTGAAAGTATAAATGAACACTTATGAACTATTTGACTTTGCGTTTGTATATGTGTTTTGCAAAAAATAATAATGAATGTACATCAGTGAATATGTTCATGTATGGTATGTCATAAAACATCTCATTTGGTAACCCTTAAATATTTCCTCTTTGCTTCGGCGACGACCCCTCTCTCAATCCGGATTAAGCAAACACCTGCATGACTGATTTTGACAAAGCATCGCACGACGTCCAAGAAGGGGACTACTGAAAATTCATTTGTCACCGTCCTGGGAATGACCCTTTGAAAGATACATAATTAAATTAATTAATAAAATAAATCATGGTTATTGAACTTTATGTGAAGCACAGTTACGTTTCCCCGTTAATATTGGTACGTAACTATATCTATGGTCACCATGAGGCAAATGTCCCATGGATCAATTGAAAATTAATGTTTTGACAGAGTTGAAGTTGGTTCGTTTCTGAAGCAGTCATTTTCTAAGGCTGATCTTTCTTCCTGTGACCAATCATGTATATTTCATGATTCCCTACTTTGGTTGGATCTTATCCCCGTGACACCACACAGGGGTCACTTGGCTTCCCTAAACCATCATCTTGGCAGCCTTAATTTAACATTAAAGAGAAATATCAGCAGCTGTGGCTGAAGAATATCTAATCTCTTCTTGATTTACTTTTACAGTCAGAAATATTCCAGGTTCATAGCAGCCACCTGTAAACAATAGACCAGGACATGTATATACTGACCAAAATCTCCACAGGGTTGAATAACTGTCTGACTTAGGTGAATTGTCTTGTGATCAACAAGGGTTAAATATACAACAGAAAACATTTAATTTGATTTACAGTTTATTAAATAGAAAACTATTCACAAAAACGTATAGAAACCTCAAATCAAAGCTTTGCAGAGGGTGAAAAAGGATAGTTTCTCTGGTCTTCACAAATGTCTTTTCTTTATTATACTTTGCATCTCACATTTAATTTGCATTGTTTTTATTAGGATGCACATCAATTTCAAATTAAAATGAAAGAAATTGTAGGTTGTTTCCCGTCTCACAAGTGATAGGCCAAAATCAAGACAAATGATGCTAGGTTAGAAAATATTTCAACCTCTGTTAATTAATATTAATATCAACATTATTAATTACATAAGAAACTAGAATACATGATTGGATAACACCACTAAAATCATCAATATAATCCTTCTGTAATAAATATTGAGCTTTTCTAACAATCTATTATTTGACACACTGATGAACATATGCAGCAGCATAATGACACAAGCACTAGTCATCACCTCTTTGGAGCCAGCACACCTCAGGACAGGTGGAATACAAAGAGCCCTTTTGCCCTTACAATTCTGTTAGCTTCAAATAATGTAACCTTGGTATCTGATCTAACATGAATTAAATACTACTACATGCAGTTGATTACTTTTTTTTATCATTCTTGGGGTGTGTGTTTAATCAACTTAATTTCAAAAGATCTATATTGGAAAGTCTACTTACAAGCTTGATTAATAAATAAAGTACCAACTCTCACTTAAAGTAATGCATATATAATAGTGCCAGGATACTGCAACTCGCCTGGACCAAACATGTTTTTAATATGGCTGAGGTTAGCCACATTGAAAATCAGTTCAGAACCTCTTGATTGTGTCATCATTGAGTACAAGCAGCTCCATCAGGGATTTCGGAAAAGATGGTCACTGGACAAACAACCCATGGCCACGACATATGCTCACTTGACTTTCAGTCAGATGAGCAAAACATCAAAGTCAATCAAAAATAGAAAACTTGTGTATAACAGAACAAAGATATATATTATTCACATGTTTTATCTCACGTAAAACATATGTTGTATCTTTTAGAAAAGACCAGTTATGTAAGATACCTTTCTCACAAAATACAATCATGATACGGGGCAGGCTATATGCCCAAAATTTCCTATGAAATTTACTACAAATTAGTAATAAAAAACCCAGCTTAAACAATTGCTATTTCTTTTCAGATATCAACTATGACAACATAAGCCCTGTATGAACAAAAACATAGCATAAGCAACTACCTTAAACAAACATGATGCACATTCCAATAATTCAATTTCATTAAGATGAATTTTTACCTCAAATTTGTTCAGTTTTTATCTACATCTCATAAACAAATAAGCTGGGTCAAAGACTTTGTAATGTTTAGATATTAGAAAAACACTTCCTGAAAACCTCTAAAATCATCCATTTGGACACATTTTAGCTTGTACCAATGCATTTAGTCTTGTCATATGTCCGAAACATGCAATTGTTGAAATGAACAAACTCTAATTCTCATTCATATGAATGACATCTGATAATTTTCATTACACTTTCAAAAGATTTTCCTCTTTTTTAAATTATGAATATTCCATGGTTAAAAAATGTCCCTCATCCTACCTTCTCATTTACATTCAAACACACATTCTTTCTACTGTTTCCTTTGAACTGCACTTTCTAAATTCCTCAACAGATCCTCTATGGGGTATATTTTAACAAAGCAACACATTATTCCTTCATATACCAAATACCTACACATTATACATATCTTAATCTTAAAACAACATCTAACGACTAATCCGTCAGGAAAACTGGCATAGATATGGCATGACCTGACACTATTGTGTGAGTGTGTCTATATATATATATATATATATATATATATATATATATATATATATATATATATATAGGATGTGTGAAGGATATAATATACATGTATATCCTTCACACATCTCCTGAAAAGAATAAATAAATTATAGTTTTTTCTTTGTCTTCTTAGCAGTAATACAAAAACATTTTAATACATACACAAAATATGTTAAATGGTAGATTTGAAATAAGCATTCTGAGTAAATTCAGTGACATATATTTACAAAAACCTTTCTGATATTACTAAGAATATGGTTTTATTTTACAAGTATTTCACCATTCACACAAATGAATACTGCAATCATTGGTTGGTTGGTTTGTTGTTTAACGCCGCACTCAGCAATATTCAAGCTTTATGATGGTGGTCTGTAAATAATTGAGTCTGGACCAGACAATCCAGTGATTAATATCATGAGCATCGATCCACACAATAAACCATGCAATCATAATATAGAAAAATGAAAGGCACACATATTCCAGAAGGAATTGTCAATACTACTAGTCAAAGGTGTTTAGCAAGTAATTGTTTTGTCAAGAATATATGTGGAAAGAACTCCTATAAAGTCAAAATAAAATACAAACAAATGTGCACAAAATGTAAATATCAGGAAGAGCTATTATCATGTCTACATATTAACAGTGTTACTCAATCACACTAAAATCATGTATAATTTTTTGGATATGTTGATTAAAGTTGGTTTTCCCACTATATTCATGACGGTTTATACCATCCAAATGTCCATATTTACAACATGTACTCAGAAACCTGCAGGCTTTAATTAACCAAATCCTCCTTCACTGTTTAGTGTCTAAAATTTAAAATATTCTTATATCAGTCCATGTTTACAAACTAGAATGAACAAATAAGAGTTATTGTACTAACAGATATCATCATGTTTGCATGTAACTCAATCACACAAAAATGATGTATAATTATACAAGAATATTTGGGATGTGTTAATTCAAGTTGGTTTGTTCCACTATATTCATGACAGTTTATACCATCCAAATGTCCATATTTACAACATGTACTTAGATATCTCAAAGCATTGTTCTAAAGTATCATTCTTTTCCATTATCTGTACAAAACTACCAGTACCATCAGAAGTCATACATTTTATTTATAGATGTCCCAGGTAACAAGGTTAACTGTGGGTTTTATTATTCTTTTGTGGGAAACATAAATAATGTAGGTGATATTGAGTTGTCAGACCATATTTACATGACATCTCAAAGCATTAATTTATCAAACGCTCCTTGAATGTTGACTGAGTTTATACCATCCAAATGTCCATATTTACAACATGTAGTCAGATATCTCAAAGCATTATTCTAAAGTATCATTCTTTGCCATTATTGGTACAAAACTACCAGCACTATCAGAAGTCATATATTTTATTTACAGATATCCCACGGAACCTTATTAGCTGTGGTGTTTTTTGCAAGCGTTTTTTGTGTGGTTGAATTGTGGGATACATAAGAAATATCGGAGATATTGAATTATCAGTCCATATTTACAACATATACTTAGATATCTCAAAGCATTATTCTAAAGCCTCATTCTTTGCTATCATATGTACAAAACTACCAGTACCATCAGAAGTCATATATTTTATTTACAGATGTCCCAGGGACTGTGGGTTTTATTATTCTTTTGTGGGAAACATAAATAATGTAGGTGATATTGAGTTGTCAGACCATATTTACATGACATCTCAAAGCATTAATTTAACAAACACTCCTTGAATGTTGACTGATTAAAATATCTTTGACATCAGTCCATGTTTACAAGCAAATATGTACAAATGAGAGTTATTATACATATATTGTCACTTAATTCACAATGGTTTGTAGCATTCAAATGTCGTCCATATTTACAACATGTGCTCAGATATCATTATCTGTACAAAATTACCAGTGCCATCAGAAATCATATATTTTATTTACAGATATCCCACGGAACCTTATTTACTGTGGTGTTTTTTGCAGGCGATTTTTGTGTGGTTGAATTGTGGGATACATAAGTAATATCGGAGATATTGAATTATCAGTCCATATTTACAAGTAACTCCAAATAAATAACACAAATTGCATAAACAGCTGTTACAATGTCGACATATTAACAGTGCTGTGTTACTCAATCACACAAAAATGATGCATAATTATACAAGAAATATTTTGGATGTGTTAATTAAAGTTGGTTTGTTTCACTATATTCATGACAGTTTATCATCCAAATGTACATATTTACAACATGTACTTAGATATCTCAAAGCATTATTCTAAAGTATCATTCTTTGCCATTATCTCTACAAAACTACCAGCACTATCAATAGTCCTATATTTTAATTACAGATATCCCAACGAACCTTATCACTGTGGTGTTTTTGGTGGTGTTTTTTGGTTGGATTCTGGGATATGTAAGTAAAATTGCAGATATTGAATTATCAGTCCATATTTACATGTAATTCCAAATACATAAGATAAATTGTATAAACAGCTGTTATTATGTCTAACAGTTCTGTGTAACTCAATCACACAAAAATGATGTATAATTATACAAGAAATATTTGGGATGTGTTAATTAAAGTTGGTTTGTTCCACTATATTCATGACAGTTTATACCATCCAAATGTCCATATTTACAACATGTACTTAGATATCTCAAAGCATTGTTCTAAAGTATCATTCTTTGCCATTGTCTGTACAAAACTACCAGTACCATCAAAAGTCATATATTTTATTTATAGATGTCCCAGGGAACCTGGTTAACTGTGGGTTTTATTATTCTTTTGTGGGAAACATAAATAATGTAGGTGATATTGAGTTGTCAGACAATATTTACATGACATCTCAAAGCATTAATTTAACAAACGCTCCTTGAATGTTGACTGATTAAAATATCTTTGACATCAGTCCATGATTACAAGCAAATATGTACAAATGAGAGTTCTTAAACATATATTGTCACTTAATTCACAATGGTTTGTAGCATTCAAATGTCGTCCATATTTACAACATGTGCTTAGATATCTCAAAGCATTATTCTAAAGTATCATTCTTTGCCATTATCTGTACAAAACTACCAGTACCATCAGAAGTCATATATTTTATTTATAGATGTTCCAGGGAAGAAGGTTAACTGTGGGTTTTATTATTCTTTTGTGGGAAACATAAATAATGTAGGTGATATTGTGTAGTCAGACCATATTACATGACATCTCAAAGCATTAGTTTAACAAACGCTCCTTGAATGTTGACTGATTAAAATATCTTTGACATCAGTCCATGATTACAAGCAAATATGTACAAATGAGAGTTATTAAACATATATTGCCACTTAATTCACAATGGTTTGTAGCATTCAAATGTCGTCCATATTTACAACATGTGCTCAGATATCTCAAAGCATTATTCTAAAGTATCATTCTTTGCCATAATCTGTACAAAATTACCAGTGCCATCAGAAATCATATATTTTATTTACAGATATCCCACGGAACCTTATTAACTGTGGTATTCTCTATGGCATTTTGTGTGTGGTTGGATTGTGGGATACATAAGTAACATCACAGATATTGAATTATCAGTCCATATTTACAAGTAGCTCCAAATAAATAACACAAATTGCATAAACAGCTGTTACAGTGTCGACATATTAACAGTTCTGTGTTACTCAATCACACAAAAATGATGCATAATTATACAAGAAATATT
Organism: Haliotis cracherodii; assembly: GCF_022045235.1. Lineage (NCBI taxonomy): Eukaryota > Metazoa > Mollusca > Gastropoda > Lepetellida > Haliotidae > Haliotis > Haliotis cracherodii. The sequence continues at coordinate 16,567,392 of NW_027266275.1, forward strand.
TTGGATGTGTTAATTAAAGTTGGTTTGTTTCACTATATTCATGACAGTTTATCATCCAAATGTCCATATTTACAACATGTACTTAGATATCTCAAAGCATTATTCTAAAGTATCATTCTTTGCCATTATCTGTACAAAATTACCAGTGCCATCAGAAATCATATATTTTATTTACAGATATCCCACGGAACCTTATTTACTGTGGTGTTTTTTGCAGGCGATTTTTGTGTGGTTGAATTGTGGGATACATAAGTAATATCGGAGATATTGAATTATCAGTCCAGTTGCCCTCGCTCATGGTTTGGCAATGGTACTTGCCTGGCAGCGATAGCTGCATAGCAACATGGGTTGCTTGGCAACGGTAGTTGCAGGGCAGCGGGCGCTGCATTGGTAAGCAACATGGGTTGCTTGGCAACGGCAGTTGCAGGGCAGCAGGCGCTGCATTGGTAAGCAACATGGGTTGCTTGGCAACGGTTGTTGCAGGGCAGCGGTTGCTGCAGTTGGGGTTGCTTAACAGGGGTTAAGCTCATTGCCGTAGTCCACCAGTACCTCCACATCCGCGACCATTTCATCCAATAATATCTCTTGTCTTAATTTGAAGCTCCGCTATCATGCATGATGGCGGAGCCTGTCATAATGGAGCCATGTCCTTATATAACAGTTCTGTGTTACTCAATCACACAAAAATGATGCATAATTATACAAGAAATATTTTGGATGTGTTAATTAAAGTTGGTTTGTTTCACTATATTCATGACAGTTTATCATCCAAATGTACATATTTACAACATGTACTTAGATATCTCAAAGCATTATTCTAAAGTATCATTCTTTGCCATTATCTCTACAAAACTACCAGCACTATCAATAGTCCTATATTTTAATTACAGATATCCCAACGAACCTTATCACTGTGGTGTTTTTGGTGGTGTTTTTTGGTTGGATTCTGGGATATGTAAGTAAAATTGCAGATATTGAATTATCAGTCCATATTTACATGTAATTCCAAATACATAAGATAAATTGTATAAACAGCTGTTATTATGTCTAACAGTTCTGTGTAACTCAATCACACAAAAATGATGTATAATTATACAAGAAATATTTGGGATGTGTTAATTAAAGTTGGTTTGTTTCACTATATTCATGACAGTTTATCATCCAAATGTACATATTTACAACATGTACTTAGATATCTCAAAGCATTATTCTAAAGTATCATTCTTTGCCATTATCTCTACAAAACTACCAGCACTATCAATAGTCCTATATTTTAATTACAGATATCCCAACGAACCTTATCACTGTGGTGTTTTTGGTGGTGTTTTTTGGTTGGATTCTGGGATATGTAAGTAAAATTGCAGATATTGAATTATCAGTCCATATTTACATGTAATTCCAAATACATAAGATAAATTGTATAAACAGCTGTTATTATGTCTAACAGTTCTGTGTAACTCAATCACACAAAAATGATGTATAATTATACAAGAAATATTTGGGATGTGTTAATTAAAGTTGGTTTGTTCCACTATATTCATGACAGTTTATACCATCCAAATGTCCATATTTACAACATGTACTTAGATATCTCAAAGCATTGTTCTAAAGTATCATTCTTTGCCATTGTCTGTACAAAACTACCAGTACCATCAAAAGTCATATATTTTATTTATAGATGTCCCAGGGAACCTGGTTAACTGTGGGTTTTATTATTCTTTTGTGGGAAACATAAATAATGTAGGTGATATTGAGTTGTCAGACCATATTTACATGACATCTCAAAGCATTAATTTAACAAACGCTCCTTGAATGTTGACTGATTAAAATATCTTTGACATCAGTCCATGATTACAAGCAAATATGTACAAATGAGAGTTCTTAAACATATATTGTCACTTAATTCACAATGGTTTGTAGCATTCAAATGTCGTCCATATTTACAACATGTGCTTAGATATCTCAAAGCATTATTCTAAAGTATCATTCTTTGCCATTATCTGTACAAAACTACCAGTACCATCAGAAGTCATATATTTTATTTATAGATGTTCCAGGGAAGAAGGTTAACTGTGGGTTTTATTATTCTTTTGTGGGAAACATAAATAATGTAGGTGATATTGTGTAGTCAGACCATATTACATGACATCTCAAAGCATTAGTTTAACAAACGCTCCTTGAATGTTGACTGATTAAAATATCTTTGACATCAGTCCATGATTACAAGCAAATATGTACAAATGAGAGTTATTAAACATATATTGCCACTTAATTCACAATGGTTTGTAGCATTCAAATGTCGTCCATATTTACAACATGTGCTCAGATATCTCAAAGCATTATTCTAAAGTATCATTCTTTGCCATAATCTGTACAAAATTACCAGTTCCATCAGAAATCATATATTTTATTTACAGATATCCCACGGAACCTTATTAACTGTGGTATTCTCTATGGCATTTTGTGTGTGGTTGGATTGTGGGATACATAAGTAACATCACAGATATTGAATTATCAGTCCATATTTACAAGTAGCTCCAAATAAATAACACAAATTGCATAAACAGCTGTTACAGTGTCGACATATTAACAGTTCTGTGTTACTCAATCACACAAAAATGATGCATAATTATACAAGAAATATTTTGGATGTGTTAATTAAAGTTGGTTTGTTTCACTATATTCATGACAGTTTATCATCCAAATGTACATATTTACAACATGTACTTAGATATCTCAAAGCATTATTCTAAAGTATCATTCTTTGCCATTATCTCTACAAAACTACCAGCACTATCAATAGTCCTATATTTTAATTACAGATATCCCAACGAACCTTATCACTGTGGTGTTTTTGGTGGTGTTTTTTGGTTGGATTCTGGGATATGTAAGTAAAATTGCAGATATTGAATTATCAGTCCATATTTACATGTAATTCCAAATACATAAGATAAATTGTATAAACAGCTGTTATTATGTCTAACAGTTCTGTGTAACTCAATCACACAAAAATGATGTATAATTATACAAGAAATATTTGGGATGTGTTAATTAAAGTTGGTTTGTTCCACTATATTCATGACAGTTTATACCATCCAAATGTCCATATTTACAACATGTACTTAGATATCTCAAAGCATTGTTCTAAAGTATCATTCTTTGCCATTGTCTGTACAAAACTACCAGTACCATCAAAAGTCATATATTTTATTTATAGATGTCCCAGGGAACCTGGTTAACTGTGGGTTTTATTATTCTTTTGTGGGAAACATAAGTAATGTAGGTGATATTGAGTTGTCAGACCATATTTACATGACATCTCAAAGCATTAATTTAACAAACGCTCCTTGAATGTTGACTGATTAAAATATCTTTGACATCAGTCCATGATTACAAACAAATATGTACAAATGAGAGTTCTTAAACATATATTGTCACTTAATTCACAATGGTTTGTAGCATTCAAATGTCGTCCATATTTACAACATGTGCTTAGATATCTCAAAGCATTATTCTAAAGTATCATTCTTTGCCATTATCTGTACAAAACTACCAGTACCATCAGAAGTCATATATTTTATTTATAGATGTTCCAGGGAAGAAGGTTAACTGTGGGTTTTATTATTCTTTTGTGGGAAACATAAATAATGTAGGTGATATTGTGTAGTCAGACCATATTACATGACATCTCAAAGCATTAGTTTAACAAACGCTCCTTGAATGTTGACTGATTAAAATATCTTTGACATCAGTCCATGATTACAAGCAAATATGTACAAATGAGAGTTATTAAACATATATTGCCACTTAATTCACAATGGTTTGTAGCATTCAAATGTCGTCCATATTTACAACATGTGCTCAGATATCTCAAAGCATTATTCTAAAGTATCATTCTTTGCCATTATCTGTACAAAACTTCCAGTACCATCAGAATTCATATATTTTATTTATAGATGTCCCAGGGAACAAGGTTAAATGTGGGTTTTATTATTCTTTTGTGGGAAACATAAATAACGTAGGTGATATTGAGTTGTCAGACCATATTTACATGACATCTCAAAGCATTAATTTAACAAACACTCCTTGAATGTTGACTGATTAAAATATCTTTGACATCAGTCCATGATTACAAGCAAATATGTACAAATGAGAGTTATTATACATATATTGTCACTTAATTCACAATGGTTTGTAGCATTCAAATGTCGTCCATATTTACAACATGTGCTCAGATATCATTATCTGTACAAAATTACCAGTGCCATCAGAAATCATATATTTTATTTACAGATATCCCACGGAACCTTATTTACTGTGGTGTTTTTTGCAGGCGATTTTTGTGTGGTTGAATTGTGGGATACATAAGTAATATCGGAGATATTGAATTATCAGTCCATATTTACAAGTAACTCCAAATAAATAACACAAATTGCATAAACAGCTGTTACAATGTCGACATATTAACAGTTCTGTGTTACTCAATCACACAAAAATGATGCATAATTATACAAGAAATATTTTGGATGTGTTAATTAAAGTTGGTTTGTTTCACTATATTCATGACAGTTTATCATCCAAATGTACATATTTACAACATGTACTTAGATATCTCAAAGCATTATTCTAAAGTATCATTCTTTGCCATTATCTCTACAAAACTACCAGCACTATCAATAGTCCTATATTTTAATTACAGATATCCCAACGAACCTTATCACTGTGGTGTTTTTGGTGGTGTTTTTTGGTTGGATTCTGGGATATGTAAGTAAAATTGCAGATATTGAATTATCAGTCCATATTTACATGTAATTCCAAATACATAAGATAAATTGTATAAACAGCTGTTATTATGTCTAACAGTTCTGTGTAACTCAATCACACAAAAATGATGTATAATTATACAAGAAATATTTGGGATGTGTTAATTAAAGTTGGTTTGTTCCACTATATTCATGACAGTTTATACCATCCAAATGTCCATATTTACAACATGTACTTAGATATCTCAAAGCATTGTTCTAAAGTATCATTCTTTGCCATTGTCTGTACAAAACTACCAGTACCATCAAAAGTCATATATTTTATTTATAGATGTCCCAGGGAACCTGGTTAACTGTGGGTTTTATTATTCTTTTGTGGGAAACATAAATAATGTAGGTGATATTGAGTTGTCAGACCATATTTACATGACATCTCAAAGCATTAATTTAACAAACGCTCCTTGAATGTTGACTGATTAAAATATCTTTGACATCAGTCCATGATTACAAGCAAATATGTACAAATGAGAGTTCTTAAACATATATTGTCACTTAATTCACAATGGTTTGTAGCATTCAAATGTCGTCCATATTTACAACATGTGCTTAGATATCTCAAAGCATTATTCTAAAGTATCATTCTTTGCCATTATCTGTACAAAACTACCAGTACCATCAGAAGTCATATATTTTATTTATAGATGTTCCAGGGAAGAAGGTTAACTGTGGGTTTTATTATTCTTTTGTGGGAAACATAAATAATGTAGGTGATATTGTGTAGTCAGACCATATTACATGACATCTCAAAGCATTAGTTTAACAAACGCTCCTTGAATGTTGACTGATTAAAATATCTTTGACATCAGTCCATGATTACAAGCAAATATGTACAAATGAGAGTTATTAAACATATATTGCCACTTAATTCACAATGGTTTGTAGCATTCAAATGTCGTCCATATTTACAACATGTGCTCAGATATCTCAAAGCATTATTCTAAAGTATCATTCTTTGCCATAATCTGTACAAAATTACCAGTTCCATCAGAAATCATATATTTTATTTACAGATATCCCACGGAACCTTATTAACTGTGGTATTCTCTATGGCATTTTGTGTGTGGTTGGATTGTGGGATACATAAGTAACATCACAGATATTGAATTATCAGTCCATATTTACAAGTAGCTCCAAATAAATAACACAAATTGCATAAACAGCTGTTACAGTGTCGACATATTAACAGTTCTGTGTTACTCAATCACACAAAAATGATGCATAATTATACAAGAAATATTTTGGATGTGTTAATTAAAGTTGGTTTGTTTCACTATATTCATGACAGTTTATCATCCAAATGTCCATATTCACAACATGTACTTAGATATCTCAAAGCATTATTCTAAAGTATCATTCTTTGCCATTATCTCTACAAAACTACCAGCACTATCAATAGTCCTATATTTTAATTACAGATATCCCAACGAACCTTATCACTGTGGTGTTTTTGGTGGTGTTTTTTGGTTGGATTCTGGGATATGTAAGTAAAATTGCAGATATTGAATTATCAGTCCATATTTACATGTAATTCCAAATACATAAGATAAATTGTATAAACAGCTGTTATTATGTCTAACAGTTCTGTGTAACTCAATCACACAAAAATGATGTATAATTATACAAGAAATATTTGGGATGTGTTAATTAAAGTTGGTTTGTTCCACTATATTCATGACAGTTTATACCATCCAAATGTCCATATTTACAACATGTACTTAGATATCTCAAAGCATTGTTCTAAAGTATCATTCTTTGCCATTGTCTGTACAAAACTACCAGTACCATCAAAAGTCATATATTTTATTTATAGATGTCCCAGGGAACCTGGTTAACTGTGGGTTTTATTATTCTTTTGTGGGAAACATAAGTAATGTAGGTGATATTGAGTTGTCAGACCATATTTACATGACATCTCAAAGCATTAATTTAACAAACGCTCCTTGAATGTTGACTGATTAAAATATCTTTGACATCAGTCCATGATTACAAACAAATATGTACAAATGAGAGTTCTTAAACATATATTGTCACTTAATTCACAATGGTTTGTAGCATTCAAATGTCGTCCATATTTACAACATGTGCTTAGATATCTCAAAGCATTATTCTAAAGTATCATTCTTTGCCATTATCTGTACAAAACTACCAGTACCATCAGAAGTCATATATTTTATTTATAGATGTTCCAGGGAAGAAGGTTAACTGTGGGTTTTATTATTCTTTTGTGGGAAACATAAATAATGTAGGTGATATTGTGTAGTCAGACCATATTACATGACATCTCAAAGCATTAGTTTAACAAACGCTCCTTGAATGTTGACTGATTAAAATATCTTTGACATCAGTCCATGATTACAAGCAAATATGTACAAATGAGAGTTATTAAACATATATTGCCACTTAATTCACAATGGTTTGTAGCATTCAAATGTCGTCCATATTTACAACATGTGCTCAGATATCTCAAAGCATTATTCTAAAGTATCATTCTTTGCCATAATCTGTACAAAATTACCAGTGCCATCAGAAATCATATATTTTATTTACAGATATCCCACGGAACCTTATTAACTGTGGTATTCTCTATGGCATTTTGTGTGTGGTTGGATTGTGGGATACATAAGTAACATCACAGATATTGAATTATCAGTCCATATTTACAAGTAGCTCCAAATAAATAACACAAATTGCATAAACAGCTGTTACAGTGTCGACATATTAACAGTTCTGTGTTACTCAATCACACAAAAATGATGCATAATTATACAAGAAATATTTTGGATGTGTTAATTAAAGTTGGTTTGTTTCACTATATTCATGACAGTTTATCATCCAAATGTCCATATTTACAACATGTACTTAGATATCTCAAAGCATTATTCTAAAGTATCATTCTTTGCCATTATCTGTACAAAATTACCAGTGCCATCAGAAATCATATATTTTATTTACAGATATCCCACGGAACCTTATTTACTGTGGTGTTTTTTGCAGGCGATTTTTGTGTGGTTGAATTGTGGGATACATAAGTAATATCGGAGATATTGAATTATCAGTCCAGTTGCCCTCGCTCATGGTTTGGCAATGGTACTTGCCTGGCAGCGATAGCTGCATAGCAACATGGGTTGCTTGGCAACGGTAGTTGCAGGGCAGCGGGCGCTGCATTGGTAAGCAACATGGGTTGCTTGGCAACGGCAGTTGCAGGGCAGCAGGCGCTGCATTGGTAAGCAACATGGGTTGCTTGGCAACGGTTGTTGCAGGGCAGCGGTTGCTGCAGTTGGGGTTGCTTAACAGGGGTTAAGCTCATTGCCGTAGTCCACCAGTACCTCCACATCCGCGACCATTTCATCCAATAATATCTCTTGTCTTAATTTGAAGCTCCGCTATCATGCATGATGGCGGAGCCTGTCATAATGGAGCCATGTCCTTATATAACAGTTCTGTGTTACTCAATCAAACAAAAATGATGCATAATTATACAAGAAATATTTTGGATGTGTTAATTAAAGTTGGTTTGTTTCACTATATTCATGACAGTTTATCATCCAAATGTACATATTTACAACATGTACTTAGATATCTCAAAGCATTATTCTAAAGTATCATTCTTTGCCATTATCTCTACAAAACTACCAGCACTATCAATAGTCCTATATTTTATTTACAGATATCCCAACGAACCTTATCACTGTGGTGTTTTTGGTGGTGTTTTTTGGTTGGATTCTGGGATATGTAAGTAAAATTGCAGATATTGAATTATCAGTCCATATTTACACGTAATTCCAAATACATAAGATAAATTGTATAAACAGCTGTTATTATGTCTAACAGTTCTGTGTAACTCAATCACACAAAAATGATGTATAATTATACAAGAATATTTGGGATGTGTTAATTCAAGTTGGTTTGTTCCACTATATTCATGACAGTTTATACCATCCAAATGTCCATATTTACAACATGTACTTAGATTTCTCAAAGCATTGTTCTAAAGTATCATTCTTTTCCATTATCTGTACAAAACTACCAGTACCATCAGAAGTCATACATTTTATTTATAGATGTCCCAGGTAACAAGGTTAACTGTGGGTTTTATTATTCTTTTGTGGGAAACATAAATAATGTAGGTGATATTGAGTTGTCAGACCATATTTACATGACATCTCAAAGCATTAATTTAACAAACGCTCCTTGAATGTTGACTGATTAAAATATCTTTGACATCAGTCCATGATTACAAGCAAATATGTACAAATGAGAGTTCTTAAACATATATTGTCACTTAATTCACAATGGTTTGTAGCATTCAAATGTCGTCCATATTTACAACATGTGCTTAGATATCTCAAAGCATTATTCTAAAGTATCATTCTTTGCCATTATCTGTACAAAACTACCAGTACCATCAGAAGTCATATATTTTATTTATAGATGTTCCAGGGAAGAAGGTTAACTGTGGGTTTTATTATTCTTTTGTGGGAAACATAAATAATGTAGGTGATATTGTGTAGTCAGACCATATTACATGACATCTCAAAGCATTAGTTTAACAAACGCTCCTTGAATGTTGACTGATTAAAATATCTTTGACATCAGTCCATGATTACAAGCAAATATGTACAAATGAGAGTTATTAAACATATATTGCCACTTAATTCACAATGGTTTGTAGCATTCAAATGTCGTCCATATTTACAACATGTGCTCAGATATCTCAAAGCATTATTCTAAAGTATCATTCTTTGCCATAATCTGTACAAAATTACCAGTTCCATCAGAAATCATATATTTTATTTACAGATATCCCACGGAACCTTATTAACTGTGGTATTCTCTATGGCATTTTGTGTGTGGTTGGATTGTGGGATACATAAGTAACATCACAGATATTGAATTATCAGTCCATATTTACAAGTAGCTCCAAATAAATAACACAAATTGCATAAACAGCTGTTACAGTGTCGACATATTAACAGTTCTGTGTTACTCAATCACACAAAAATGATGCATAATTATACAAGAAATATTTTGGATGTGTTAATTAAAGTTGGTTTGTTTCACTATATTCATGACAGTTTATCATCCAAATGTCCATATTCACAACATGTACTTAGATATCTCAAAGCATTATTCTAAAGTATCATTCTTTGCCATTATCTCTACAAAACTACCAGCACTATCAATAGTCCTATATTTTAATTACAGATATCCCAACGAACCTTATCACTGTGGTGTTTTTGGTGGTGTTTTTTGGTTGGATTCTGGGATATGTAAGTAAAATTGCAGATATTGAATTATCAGTCCATATTTACATGTAATTCCAAATACATAAGATAAATTGTATAAACAGCTGTTATTATGTCTAACAGTTCTGTGTAACTCAATCACACAAAAATGATGTATAATTATACAAGAAATATTTGGGATGTGTTAATTAAAGTTGGTTTGTTCCACTATATTCATGACAGTTTATACCATCCAAATGTCCATATTTACAACATGTACTTAGATATCTCAAAGCATTGTTCTAAAGTATCATTCTTTGCCATTGTCTGTACAAAACTACCAGTACCATCAAAAGTCATATATTTTATTTATAGATGTCCCAGGGAACCTGGTTAACTGTGGGTTTTATTATTCTTTTGTGGGAAACATAAGTAATGTAGGTGATATTGAGTTGTCAGACCATATTTACATGACATCTCAAAGCATTAATTTAACAAACGCTCCTTGAATGTTGACTGATTAAAATATCTTTGACATCAGTCCATGATTACAAACAAATATGTACAAATGAGAGTTCTTAAACATATATTGTCACTTAATTCACAATGGTTTGTAGCATTCAAATGTCGTCCATATTTACAACATGTGCTTAGATATCTCAAAGCATTATTCTAAAGTATCATTCTTTGCCATTATCTGTACAAAACTACCAGTACCATCAGAAGTCATATATTTTATTTATAGATGTTCCAGGGAAGAAGGTTAACTGTGGGTTTTATTATTCTTTTGTGGGAAACATAAATAATGTAGGTGATATTGTGTAGTCAGACCATATTACATGACATCTCAAAGCATTAGTTTAACAAACGCTCCTTGAATGTTGACTGATTAAAATATCTTTGACATCAGTCCATGATTACAAGCAAATATGTACAAATGAGAGTTATTAAACATATATTGCCACTTAATTCACAATGGTTTGTAGCATTCAAATGTCGTCCATATTTACAACATGTGCTCAGATATCTCAAAGCATTATTCTAAAGTATCATTCTTTGCCATAATCTGTACAAAATTACCAGTGCCATCAGAAATCATATATTTTATTTACAGATATCCCACGGAACCTTATTAACTGTGGTATTCTCTATGGCATTTTGTGTGTGGTTGGATTGTGGGATACATAAGTAACATCACAGATATTGAATTATCAGTCCATATTTACAAGTAGCTCCAAATAAATAACACAAATTGCATAAACAGCTGTTACAGTGTCGACATATTAACAGTTCTGTGTTACTCAATCACACAAAAATGATGCATAATTATACAAGAAATATTTTGGATGTGTTAATTAAAGTTGGTTTGTTTCACTATATTCATGACAGTTTATCATCCAAATGTCCATATTTACAACATGTACTTAGATATCTCAAAGCATTATTCTAAAGTATCATTCTTTGCCATTATCTGTACAAAATTACCAGTGCCATCAGAAATCATATATTTTATTTACAGATATCCCACGGAACCTTATTTACTGTGGTGTTTTTTGCAGGCGATTTTTGTGTGGTTGAATTGTGGGATACATAAGTAATATCGGAGATATTGAATTATCAGTCCAGTTGCCCTCGCTCATGGTTTGGCAATGGTACTTGCCTGGCAGCGATAGCTGCATAGCAACATGGGTTGCTTGGCAACGGTAGTTGCAGGGCAGCGGGCGCTGCATTGGTAAGCAACATGGGTTGCTTGGCAACGGCAGTTGCAGGGCAGCAGGCGCTGCATTGGTAAGCAACATGGGTTGCTTGGCAACGGTTGTTGCAGGGCAGCGGTTGCTGCAGTTGGGGTTGCTTAACAGGGGTTAAGCTCATTGCCGTAGTCCACCAGTACCTCCACATCCGCGACCATTTCATCCAATAATATCTCTTGTCTTAATTTGAAGCTCCGCTATCATGCATGATGGCGGAGCCTGTCATAATGGAGCCATGTCCTTATATAACAGTTCTGTGTTACTCAATCAAACAAAAATGATGCATAATTATACAAGAAATATTTTGGATGTGTTAATTAAAGTTGGTTTGTTTCACTATATTCATGACAGTTTATCATCCAAATGTACATATTTACAACATGTACTTAGATATCTCAAAGCATTATTCTAAAGTATCATTCTTTGCCATTATCTCTACAAAACTACCAGCACTATCAATAGTCCTATATTTTATTTACAGATATCCCAACGAACCTTATCACTGTGGTGTTTTTGGTGGTGTTTTTTGGTTGGATTCTGGGATATGTAAGTAAAATTGCAGATATTGAATTATCAGTCCATATTTACACGTAATTCCAAATACATAAGATAAATTGTATAAACAGCTGTTATTATGTCTAACAGTTCTGTGTAACTCAATCACACAAAAATGATGTATAATTATACAAGAATATTTGGGATGTGTTAATTCAAGTTGGTTTGTTCCACTATATTCATGACAGTTTATACCATCCAAATGTCCATATTTACAACATGTACTTAGATTTCTCAAAGCATTGTTCTAAAGTATCATTCTTTTCCATTATCTGTACAAAACTACCAGTACCATCAGAAGTCATACATTTTATTTATAGATGTCCCAGGTAACAAGGTTAACTGTGGGTTTTATTATTCTTTTGTGGGAAACATAAATAATGTAGGTGATATTGAGTTGTCAGACCATATTTACATGACATTTCAAAGCATTAATTTATCAAACACTCCTTGAATGTTGACTGATTAAAATATCTTTGATATCAGTCCATGTTTACAAGCAAATATGTACAAATGAGAGTTATTAAACATATATTGCCACTTAATTCACAATGGTTTGTAACATTCATATGTCGTCCATATTTACAACATGTAGTCAGATATCTCAAAGCATTATTCTAAAGTATCATTCTTTGCCATTATCTGTACAAAACTTCCAGTACCATCAGAATTCATATATTTTATTTATAGATGTCCCAGGGAACAAGGTTAACTGTGGGTTTTATTATTCTTTTGTGGGAAACATAAATAACGTAGGTGATATTGAGTTGTCAGACCATATTTACATGACATCTCAAAGCATTAATTTAACAAACACTCCTTGAATGTTGACTGATTAAAATATCTTTGACATCAGTCCATGATTACAAGCAAATATGTACAAATGAGAGTTATTATACATATATTGTCACTTAATTCACAATGGTTTGTAGCATTCAAATGTCGTCCATATTTACAACATGTGCTCAGATATCATTATCTGTACAAAATTACCAGTGCCATCAGAAATCATATATTTTATTTACAGATATCCCACGGAACCTTATTTACTGTGGTGTTTTTTGCAGGCGATTTTTGTGTGGTTGAATTGTGGGATACATAAGTAATATCGGAGATATTGAATTATCAGTCCATATTTACAAGTAGCTCCAAATAAATAACACAAATTGCATAAACAGCTGTTACAATGTCGACATATTAACAGTTCTGTGTTACTCAATCACACAAAAATGATGCATAATTATACAAGAAATATTTTGGATGTGTTAATTAAAGTTGGTTTGTTTCACTATATTCATGACAGTTTATCATCCAAATGTACATATTTACAACATGTACTTAGATATCTCAAAGCATTATTCTAAAGTATCATTCTTTGCCATTATCTCTACAAAACTACCAGCACTATCAATAGTCCTATATTTTAATTACAGATATCCCAACGAACCTTATCACTGTGGTGTTTTTGGTGGTGTTTTTTGGTTGGATTCTGGGATATGTAAGTAAAATTGCAGATATTGAATTATCAGTCCATATTTACATGTAATTCCAAATACATAAGATAAATTGTATAAACAGCTGTTATTATGTCTAACAGTTCTGTGTAACTCAATCACACAAAAATGATGTATAATTATACAAGAAATATTTGGGATGTGTTAATTAAAGTTGGTTTGTTCCACTATATTCATGACAGTTTATACCATCCAAATGTCCATATTTACAACATGTACTTAGATATCTCAAAGCATTGTTCTAAAGTATCATTCTTTGCCATTGTCTGTACAAAACTACCAGTACCATCAAAAGTCATATATTTTATTTATAGATGTCCCAGGGAACCTGGTTAACTGTGGGTTTTATTATTCTTTTGTGGGAAACATAAATAATGTAGGTGATATTGAGTTGTCAGACCATATTTACATGACATCTCAAAGCATTAATTTAACAAACGCTCCTTGAATGTTGACTGATTAAAATATCTTTGACATCAGTCCATGATTACAAGCAAATATGTACAAATGAGAGTTCTTAAACATATATTGTCACTTAATTCACAATGGTTTGTAGCATTCAAATGTCGTCCATATTTACAACATGTGCTTAGATATCTCAAAGCATTATTCTAAAGTATCATTCTTTGCCATTATCTGTACAAAACTACCAGTACCATCAGAAGTCATATATTTTATTTATAGATGTTCCAGGGAAGAAGGTTAACTGTGGGTTTTATTATTCTTTTGTGGGAAACATAAATAATGTAGGTGATATTGTGTAGTCAGACCATATTACATGACATCTCAAAGCATTAGTTTAACAAACGCTCCTTGAATGTTGACTGATTAAAATATCTTTGACATCAGTCCATGATTACAAGCAAATATGTACAAATGAGAGTTATTAAACATATATTGCCACTTAATTCACAATGGTTTGTAGCATTCAAATGTCGTCCATATTTACAACATGTGCTCAGATATCTCAAAGCATTATTCTAAAGTATCATTCTTTGCCATAATCTGTACAAAATTACCAGTGCCATCAGAAATCATATATTTTATTTACAGATATCCCACGGAACCTTATTAACTGTGGTATTCTCTATGGCATTTTGTGTGTGGTTGGATTGTGGGATACATAAGTAACATCACAGATATTGAATTATCAGTCCATATTTACAAGTAGCTCCAAATAAATAACACAAATTGCATAAACAGCTGTTACAGTGTCGACATATTAACAGTTCTGTGTTACTCAATCACACAAAAATGATGCATAATTATACAAGAAATATTTTGGATGTGTTAATTAAAGTTGGTTTGTTTCACTATATTCATGACAGTTTATCATCCAAATGTCCATATTTACAACATGTACTTAGATATCTCAAAGCATTATTCTAAAGTATCATTCTTTGCCATTATCTGTACAAAATTACCAGTGCCATCAGAAATCATATATTTTATTTACAGATATCCCACGGAACCTTATTTACTGTGGTGTTTTTTGCAGGCGATTTTTGTGTGGTTGAATTGTGGGATACATAAGTAATATCGGAGATATTGAATTATCAGTCCAGTTGCCCTCGCTCATGGTTTGGCAATGGTACTTGCCTGGCAGCGATAGCTGCATAGCAACATGGGTTGCTTGGCAACGGTAGTTGCAGGGCAGCGGGCGCTGCATTGGTAAGCAACATGGGTTGCTTGGCAACGGCAGTTGCAGGGCAGCAGGCGCTGCATTGGTAAGCAACATGGGTTGCTTGGCAACGGTTGTTGCAGGGCAGCGGTTGCTGCAGTTGGGGTTGCTTAACAGGGGTTAAGCTCATTGCCGTAGTCCACCAGTACCTCCACATCCGCGACCATTTCATCCAATAATATCTCTTGTCTTAATTTGAAGCTCCGCTATCATGCATGATGGCGGAGCCTGTCATAATGGAGCCATGTCCTTATATAACAGTTCTGTGTTACTCAATCACACAAAAATGATGCATAATTATACAAGAAATATTTTGGATGTGTTAATTAAAGTTGGTTTGTTTCACTATATTCATGACAGTTTATCATCCAAATGTACATATTTACAACATGTACTTAGATATCTCAAAGCATTATTCTAAAGTATCATTCTTTGCCATTTTCTGTACAAAACTACCAGCACTATCAATAGTCCTATATTTTATTTACAGATATCCCAACGAACCTTATCACTGTGGTGTTTTTGGTGGTGTTTTTTGGTTGGATTCTGGGATATGTAAGTAAAATTGCAGATATTGAATTATCAGTCCATATTTACATGTAATTCCAAATACATAAGATAAATTGTATAAACAGCTGTTATTATGTCTAACAGTTCTGTGTAACTCAATCACACAAAAATGATGTATAATTATACAAGAATATTTGGGATGTGTTAATTCAAGTTGGTTTGTTCCACTATATTCATGACAGTTTATACCATCCAAATGTCCATATTTACAACATGTACTTAGATATCTCAAAGCATTGTTCTAAAGTATCATTCTTTTCCATTATCTGTACAAAACTACCAGTACCATCAGAAGTCATACATTTTATTTATAGATGTCCCAGGTAACAAGGTTAACTGTGGGTTTTATTATTCTTTTGTGGGAAACATAAATAATGTAGGTGATATTGAGTTGTCAGACCATATTTACATGACATTTCAAAGCATTAATTTATCAAACACTCCTTGAATGTTGACTGATTAAAATATCTTTGATATCAGTCCATGTTTACAAGCAAATATGTACAAATGAGAGTTATTAAACATATATTGCCACTTAATTCACAATGGTTTGTAACATTCATATGTCGTCCATATTTACAACATGTAGTCAGATATCTCAAAGCATTATTCTAAAGTATCATTCTTTGCCATTATCTGTACAAAACTTCCAGTACCATCAGAATTCATATATTTTATTTATAGATGTCCCAGGGAACAAGGTTAACTGTGGGTTTTATTATTCTTTTGTGGGAAACATAAATAACGTAGGTGATATTGAGTTGTCAGACCATATTTACATGACATCTCAAAGCATTAATTTAACAAACACTCCTTGAATGTTGACTGATTAAAATATCTTTGACATCAGTCCATGTTTACAAGCAAATATGTACAAATGAGAGTTATTAAACATATATTGTCACTTAATTCACAATGGTTTGTAACATTCATATGTCGTCCATATTTACAACATGTGCTCAGATATCTCAAAGCATTATTCTAAAGTATCATTCTTTGCCATTATCTGTACAAAACTACCAGTGCCATCAGAAATCATATATTTTATTTACAGATATCCCACAGAACCTTATTAACTGTGGTATTCTCTATGGCATTTTTTGTGTGGTTGGATTGTGGGATACATAAGTAATATCACAGATATTGAATTATCAGTCCATATTTACAAGTAGCTCCAAATAAATAACACAAATTGCATAAACAGCTGTTACTATGTCTACATATTAACAGTTCTGTGTTACTTTATCACACAAAAATGATGCATAATTATACAAGAAATATTTTGGATGTGTTAATTAAATTTGGTTTGTTTCCCTATATTCATGACAGTTTATTCCATCCACATGTCCATATTCACGTGTACTCATATGTCTCAATGCATAAATTTAACAAATATCCCTTCACTGTCTGTTGTACAAATTGAATTGTCCTTGCCATCAGTCTATGTTTACAAAATAATATGTATAAGTGAGAGTTATTGTACAAAAGCTTACATCATGTCTGCATGTGTACAGTCCATAATAGTTCAAATAAAACAAAAAAATGCATGCTAAGAAAAGATGAATTATTTTGTGGATTTGTTTTATGAGATAAAGGCAACAAATATTTTCACCTTATTCAATGGTTTGTAATATTTAAATGTTTATAGGCATAGTAACACAATCCTTTTGTGGTGAACATTCTAACAATACAAGATTCAATACACAAAAGCAATGTATTAAAAGCAAATGATAAAGTTATGCAAAGCCATATTGTTTTTTAACAATATGTGCCTATTTACAAATTCACACTGAATATTTACAGTTCTACAAAACATCACATATTGTGAGGAAGATATTCACCCTTGTAAGTTTGAATCGGTTCCTATGTCAGTTATCTTGGTTGAAAGATACTGGTACATGTCCCATAGCAACCAGACACCTGAAAGAGACAGACCATCAAAAGTAATGAATCACTGTCCTTGTGAAGAACAGCAAAGTAAAGAAAGTATATCTGTCTATAGCCAATTAATCCTCAGCTGGCATTTAGAAATGAAATATGTTTCAGAAATATCATGGAGCTCCCGTTTTACTTACAAAATATATTAGCGCTTTCTAAATTTCTTTGCCAAATTCTTCTTCCTCTGTTGTACAGTTCCTGACTTCTTTTGGCTTATTACTGCATACTGGGAACTGTTTCTGCCATCCTTCATCTTTAGTTCCTGAAAAAATAAACTTATTCATCTGATCAAGAGTGAAGTAAAACGTTCCTACAGCATATTAATAATACACAAAAAGTCTATAAATCTGCTTGTACCAAAAAAAAATGGATGTGGGTTACCCGAGATAATGATTGAACGAGCATTGCTCAATTTCACTTGTCACCACATTTGCAACCAAAAATGGATTAAAAATGTCTGGTCCAAACTCAATTGTTTATACGCCGCTGTCATATAGCTGGAATACTACTGGATGCGACGTTAGACAACAATATTGTTGGGTGCTATCAGTAGAAAACAAGCTAATGCTTTTTGCGAACACCCTGGTGTCATGACTGATTTTCAGTGTTCCATTCATATAATTTTCATCACTATTTTGATCAATGAATTCTGTTTCTGCAGATAATAGAGACTGTTTATTCTCTGGCATTGATGTGTTGAATTTAAAAAGTGTCCTCACATAATGCTGAGAAAATCCAACCACTTACCATGAAGGTAACTTTTATCTGCTTATGTGTATTCTTGTAACTTTATCTTAATAGTCTCTTGGCCAATTTAGCTCACAATTTAATATATACACAAATAGATTATTCTTAACTCAACATACCTCAACAGCCTGTGTTGTGAAGTCAATGGCATCACAGATATTCTCCACACAAAGGCAGGGATGAAGCAGTCCAGCGTCCAGGTTGTCAGTTTTGGATGTTACATCTGCTAAAACACCCTCTGGCCACATGGTGTTTTCCATAAGTAATGGTGACAAGGGATCAGTTGACTTTGCATACTGAAATCGGATATACCTGATGACAGTCTTCTTCAAAGCTGACAGAAGGGCTTCCTGCAACTTCAAATTCATGATGCCGAGAACAGTGTTCATGTGTGATTGACATTCTTCAGGCATTTGGACTCGATATGTGTCTTCTAAACGGTCAATGATTACTTCAGCCACTAGGTCTTCAACATATTCATAGAGAGATATCAACTGAGTCAAACGGATTCTTTTACAAAAGGCATCTATGTCAGCAACTCTATTTGGGAAGAAAGATTGCCAAGCCATCAGAAAGTCATTTAGGGTTTGCTGTTTCTGGCGACCAGAAAGTGGTGCTCTTTTGAGAAGAGTGAAGGTCATTTCTAAGTAGTCAGTCAGTGTTTGCATATTTGATGGATTCTTCTCTTTCAGTGAAATGACAGACTTAATGATATCTTTCTCAATATCTTCACGGCCAACAATGTTGATGATATCTTCCAGAAGCTGGTCAGTCCTGTGTAATATTTCGCCATAAAAACGGATCATTGGAAATTTAGGTCCTATTAATAATAATGGCTTATTCACCAGGCATTCTGCCACAACTTGAAGTTCAATTTGATACATATCATATTGTCTTTCTCTACCATGCCCTAATTCTGTGTTTATCTGAGAAAACTTTGGCATGTCACGTAAATCTGGCAGGGTAACAACATGTCTTGGCGCAACATTTTCTATAGCTGTTCCATGCAGAGTTGCAATCCTATCATTTAGTTTCAGAAAACTGGTTGACAAGTTGTTCAGTGACAAAGTAACTATAACAGAATCTGTTAAAAACTGGTTCTGAATAGACTGCAAAGCCTTCAACACTTGCATAACTGGTGCAGAGGAACTTTTCATTATGCATGTTTCAAGAGGACCTCTTATGTGCACCCTAGGTATGTCTGATATGAATTCATTGTAGTGTTTCAATAAGACAATCTCTTCTCTCAGTTGATTCCAAGATTGCTTGAAGGTCTCAAATGTTTTCATCAAATCTGACTTCTCACAAGCTGCTACTTCTTTTTGACAAGTAAGGATAAAGTCCTCAACAGTTTTGCATTCCACTACTCTTGAGTTATTACTTGAGTGCCGAATAGTACACATGTGCCACTGTATAAGTGGAATGAGATGTCTTAGCAAAGACAGTGCTTTCTTCTTTTCAAATACTAAAGCCATAATTGGAAACTCGTCAGTTTTCTGCTGAATGACATATTCCCTTTCCATATTTTCCATACTGGGGGCCATATTTTCCCTCATCAACCTCGGCAATCTTTCACACATATTGTCTTCATCAGAAGCCTCAGCAAATATCATTTCCCAGGATGAAGCAGAGCTATGGAGGTTGTTCTTTTGGAAACATATTACCTCTTCCTTTATAATGCCAAACCTCCTGACCATAATTTCATTGAAATAATCACTGAAGCTATCTTCAAAACTGTCTCTTTCTTCGGGGACACAAAATTGAGATGTATCATGAACCCAAGATGACATCCCTTCTTTCACTGTGAAGTTCAAAAGCTTACCAAGTTGTGCATGTCCCATTTCTGCCATAACAGAGAGAGCATCCCAGTGACATTGTAAATGCTTGTTGATGTAATGCACTACATCTACCTCCTCAGGGATTTTCATTATCACAGAGAGTTCAGAAGTGGTAATGAAGCCAAGAGCTTGTGACACAGCAAGGCACCCATGAATAGCAATCTGTAAAAGTCGAAATGCAGCAGGTGACAAGGTGCCTACAGATAGAAACACATTTTCCATATGACGGCTATCAGTGTAGATGTATCCCTGCTTTCTTGTGGACATCTGAGAAATGCCTGACAGCTCCACGCTTTCCTTACTGGATTCAAATCTCTCCTGGCACCCATGGCAGACTGAGGCTTCTTCATTGGTAAGAACAGTGGTCATCCCACACTTACACCTTATAAAATGACATTCTTTCAATTTGGCTTTCATACATGCAAATTTGCTCATATGCAAACTGTTTTCATCATATCCCGCTCCTGGCATGTACAATGTTGTTATTTGATCTGGCTTCATAATAAGTCTTAACCACAAGGGAGCAGTGCTGCTTATTTGGTTTTCAGTAGGATTGAAGGCAAGCACTGAGCATGTTAGGTGAAGAATCCAGATTGCAAGATGTTGGTCTCTGACTGATTTTTGGCCACCCATCTGCAGTAGTGGGAACTTAAATTCATCACATGTGCATAACGACTCCAGCATGTTTAGTTGGTTCTTATGAATGTCTCCTTTAGATAAGTCACAGAACATCTTTGCTCTTTCTGTTCTTTCACTGTCTGTCAGAGGGTTGATAGTCTTTACAAGGTAGATTTGTTGGAGGGCAACACCAAACACACAGTAGGTGAACTGAGGGTTTGTTCTGGCAGCTTTAAATACACTTTTCACTTTGCTGTTGTCCTTAGGTAATGCATAATAACCATCAGAAACAGAAAAATAGATATCAGACCATGTCATCTGCATTGGGCATAGTTCAAGTGCTACCAGTCTATCTTCATCTGCTATTTTCACTTCACTTGTGAATGGCAAATGTTGTGAATGATGACTCAGAATATCCTCAAATGTTTTCAACCCATCATTTTGTGAAAGTACCTTGACAAAATAGTTCTGCAAGGCTTTAGTTCTGATATCTCTAGTTGATCCACTGGTATCTGAATCGAACTGTAGGATGCCATTCACCTTTTGTAACATATGTATTTCAACAGTGTCTTTCTGTCTCATATCAGATGCTAAAATTGATAGACAGGTTTTCAAATATGCCAAAGATATAAGGTGTTTCAGTGAAAACCCCTCAGATCTGTAAATTTCATCACACATTAACATAGTATCTAGGTTTTCATCATCAAAGTTCAATATCTCTTGCGTAAAATGTGTCTCAATGACATCCATGCAAAGACATGCTAACTGTGAGTCTGGTTCACCTTTCTCTTGGAATGCTAGAATGCAATTGTCTAGATTTCTTAGAACAGGGTATTCAAGAAGGTCATCATTTATCAAATCACATTCTTCCATTTCTATCATCAAAATCTGACAAAGTGTTGGACCAAAATAGTTTAAGCTGCTTTGAAAAATTGTCAAATCTTTAAGTACCTCAAGTCCCAAAGCTACTACTGATGTTTCTGGATCAGCAGCAAGACATATGCTTATGTAACAAGCAAAGAAATGTTGTAGTGCTTCTTCAGGAACTAACTTCTCTTCATTCATTTTGTTTATGATCTGAAGAATTTTTTGGAATATGACATCACTTTCAACCTGGTTTGATTCAAGTGCATGCCCTATCTCAGAGAGATATCTTCTGTCCGTGTTGTGTGGAACTGACACAAGCAATGCAAATTCATTACACAACCGTAATGACTGAAATACTTTGGATTCTAATGACACTTCACTTGCCAAAGACAAAACAAGGCTGACTCCACTTACCCATGACTGAAAAGTAGAGGTCTCAAGCAGATTTTCTGTAGGAATTAGTTTCTGACAAGCAAATGTAACCAAATTGGTACTGGCGTCCAGTTCAGATTCCTGTGTTTCATGTGAAACAGTATGATGCTGTTCAGTACTGACAGCATCAAACTGTGGTTTGACATTTGTAGAGCAACTTTCAGTGATCATTACGTTTCCAATGTCTTGGTATGTACCAACTTGACCTTTCATGTCCATGTCTATGGCTTCTACGACTTTCAAGTCACCAATTGATTTCCCTTTTGTGTCAGTCATGTGAACTTGGGTTTCTGGTGATGAATGTTCATCTGCAGTTGAACTAAAGCACAACATGTGCACTGGCTTTGAACTTCCAAGCATGTCATCCAAACTCACTTTACTAATACTTAAACAAGCATCTACAAGTCTCAATTCTGCTTCTATTTTGTCAAAATGAAGCCAATTTGTAACATGCAGTCTTGTCACTGCAGCTTCAAATGGTAATCCTTCTATTTTAAATCTCGTTAAAAATGACCATTCTACAACCTTGACTTTTAGACTTTCCTCCATACCAATGTTGACATTTGAATACATTATGCTTACAAAGTCATGGAGATAATCACTGAAATGTTGTTCTCCATATGAATATTCAAACAATTCAATTGCCATGTCATAAACTTGGTCTTGAAGTCTGCTACTGAATTCATTTGTGAGATTTTCTTCAATCTCATCGATTTCAATGCCTGGGTATTCCATTGCAATAGTTTCTGTGCACAATCCTCTTAGGCTTTCAATTCTTTCGATGAACATTTTGCTAAAAGGACACAAAAGAAACAAAGCTGGATCCATAATTGGGTAAGACTCTGGTCCTTGTGGGTGAGGCACATCACTAATATCTAAAACTGATGAAGTTTTAGCAAGCTGCCTCCAGCATTCAGTCTTTTGTTGAAACTCCACTTGTCCAACAACACAATCCCAAGTATTTGCTGCCTCAAGTTTATAGACCATTGCAGCCAGAGGATATTTCATACATTCCATCATTTCATTCTCAAGTGCTACATGTAATGTAAGACAGGTGTAAAGTTTCAACTGATCACATGCCACATTGATCTGCCAGTTCTTTAATTCAGACTTGTTCAATTGTGTTTCAAAAATAGAAAACACTTCTCCCTCTATGAATGCCATGAGATGTGAATTGGTAGAAATGTTTTCAACCAGGCTTTTAAGACTTGTCAAACTCCTGGCATAGCTGTGGTATTTTATCAAGGTGAATGACCAAAAGAGATAATGAGCTAATGGTACCATTTGCTTCAGTTCATGGACAATTTCCAGTTTTTGTTTAACTAGAAAGTCAGTCAAGGAAATTTTCTTGGGCTCAAGAGTATCAACAACTGTCAAATTCCATCCACTTAGGTAATTCAAAAGATTAAATGATTCATCAGAATCATTTCTGTCCATATGAAGGATAATAAACACATATTTCTCTTGACATGGTTCATTCTCAGATTTGTATTCACCCTGTTCTTTCTCAATTAGTGATTTCATCAAAAGAATGTTGTCTTGATCATAGCTTGTTAAGCATTGAATAATAAGAAATTTCTTTCCTGGGTGACACCAAAATGCATGAAGCCTGGATGACAACTGTTTCTCAGACTTGAATGAGCTCAATTTCTCAACTTGGCACTCTTCAGAAGACACATCCAGACATGACTGAATATTGGTATGAATATTGGTGTGACTGAAAATCATTTCCTTGCCCTTCTGCATGGTTGTTTCAGAATCAGTCAGAGCATAGTCAACAAATTTCTGAAGCCCCCCATGTATAGGCAACTTGTAGTAATAGTCCTGCCATTTCTTTACTTCTAAAGGTTCCTCACTATGCCTTTCACTTAGTTGAAGGCGAACTATCCCCTCTGGTGTGCATGTTTTTATCAGAAACATCTTACAATTCTCAACTAAGCTTTCATGTTCAATGTTCGTATTGCAATGAGAAAAATAATAATGGACCAAAGATGCAATCAAGTCAGGGTTATCAAAAGGTATCATATCATTTCTTCTGAATTTATGCCCTGGAATCTTTGAGACACTAATCACCCATGCCTCCAATTCTTCAGCAATTGTTTTCTCACTGGCTGTCAACATATCTGATAGTCGGATACACTGTTTTTCAAATCTGTTCAGAAATGGTGGATCTGACAAGTCAAGTTTGTTTTCCTCAACCAAAACAATGCACCGGAAATCATCATGAACATGACACACTGGGTTACTATAGGCTCCATGCGCTACTCGGCATGTTTTCTTTATGCCAACTTTTGAGTAATTTTGGTTCAACATGTCATACAAACTCCCATAAATGCTATCAAGGTCTTTCAATATCAAAACAACTCCCTGTTCCATGCAAAGTATTATTTTGCTAAGAATGCGATAGCTGTAGTCATCATTGAGATCTTCATCAAAATGGCTTCCTAAAATTGTGACAGTCTGACGTTCATTTTGCCTGAGTAAATCTTCAACAATGCTCAGAGCTGACTCCCCTCTTGTCACCAGAAGTAAGTGACGTGCTGATCTGTCTTCAATGTTTTCCTGTACCAGCTCAAGGGTGGAGGGTAACACAAGTTCATCAGAAACAGTACCATCAGTTAGTATCACACCTAGATGCTCTTTGAACACAGATATAACAGAATTAACTTCCGATGAAAGACCTCCAAAGTTGCGGAGTAAGCCTCTCACAACTAGATCAACTTTACGTTGGTCATCTTCAAAGTGTTCTACTGTCATTGACTTGAATTTTCGAGACACATACTTTACAAGAGAGTAGAAGTCTCGAAGACCATGAAAGTTTTTGAAACGCTGGTCATTGACATATTTGGAATAGGCCTCAGCTATTGCTCTTATCAGTGCTTCATCTATTTGATTGCTGCTGTTGTTATCATTCAGATGTAATAGACTCCCTGCTTCGTCACCATCTTCAAGAGTTGCTTCACTAATAGACAATCCCGTCTTAACGAGTTCATCTGCATCCATATCCGGCCTAGATAGATGGATAGCTCTATTCATCTTTGCTGCATCAAGTGCCCAGTTGGATATCCCAACAACTGCAACATTCGGGACTTCCCCATGTCCAGGTTCTAGCCGACTGTGAAGAACTTTCAATGGGTTAAATTTTGATGTTTCTGCCAAACCAATTTCATCTAATATAACTACAGGCAGGACATTTTCTTCCTTAGTTGACTCCCTGTAACGTTCTGCTTTCTCAAAGACTTTGATGATGCCATCTGACGTAGATGATTCTGATCCTTGAAAAGCCACACAGTACAACTGAGGTAACTTCTGAAAATATGGATCAGTTGAATCATGGCCTCGTAAATTGCTCTTTATCAATTGCAATGATAATGACTTGCTACAGCCTGGTTTTCCAACAACAAAAATTGGAATTCTATTGAGAATGCTTATCATGATAACAAACACATTTTCCTGAAGAGCTGTGTTCTTTGCTATGCCATCCGGCAATTCCATTCTCCGTATAATATCTCTTTGTTCTTCATGTATTATCTTGAATATGTCTGTTTCACTCTCACTGTCTCCATGTCTCTCAAACACTCTTGACATGTTCTCTCTGTACTCCTTCCTACTTGAGGTATCAGGCAGTCTTGAGTGATATACATGTGCCAAAGCCAAAATAACTGCCTTTATTTCAAATTTACGTTGGTTTTGAGTCAAACATTTATTCAGAAGTTCAATTTTCATTTTTAGTGTTTCTTGAAACCATTTTATCAGAATTCTACATCTGTTAACATCACGTAGGCTCACACAGGAACTTGATTGTTCCTTTTTTCTAATGAATTCTTGTGACATTGTTAGAAGTTCAACAAGACAAGAGACAAGGTGTTTTGAAACAGCATCATTAATCATCCTTCTAATGTATGATTCTTCATCAGTTTTGCTGAGGCTTCCATAATCCCAAATGTAGTCAACCATACTCTCTGGGAGTGGATTCACTCTGTACACAAGCTTTGACTGCTCATCAGGCACCACTTTGTTATCCAAACCGGCAGTGAAAATACTCTCTTCAGTTCTCAGTTTGTAAGGATTGCAGGCTGCCATTGCTATGAGATTGGGTGCCAACATGAGTCCTTGACAGCAGTGATGACATATGATATCATTAATCAATCCAAGATGATTGCATGTGTTGATTTCATCAAGAAACACCCATACATGTTCATTCATGTTTGACAAAGCAAAAGCATTATTTGCCAGCACAAAATCAACTATATCAGACTCTTCAACACCAGCATGGATGTTTTGCACTCTGAAAACCACACCACAAATTTTGGACAGATAATGAATGAGACTTGTTTTGCCACATCCTGTATCACCCATGAGTATCACTGGGATATGTGCACGCACTCGAAGGACAATCAATACCATCTTCAAAAGATTATCTGGAGTCAAAGCATACATTTCATCTATTTTCTCTAACTCCTCTTGTGGAATTAACTCTTGTTTGAAGCGAGCAACATGCTGCAGTATCTTTTGCAGTTCAGTTTGATGCAAATCTGAAAACTCTGGCATTTTCCTTCCTATTTGAGTTTCAAATAACTTCCTGACACTAACTTCCACCATCTGTTTTGACCTGTAGAGAGCTGTAAGAGTATGGATATCTTGATTATGAAAGGCAACAATCAAGTGATTGCTTTGTGACCACTGAATCATACTGTCTACGCGCTGTGTCATTGCATGTGCTGTTGCCAATGTTTTTGCTATTTGCTGCTTGTCACTGACATGGTCACTATTAATATTTTGTCTGCTAGATTGCACTGATCTTGCAGCAAATTCCTTGGACATTTCAAGCAAAGCTTTCAATACCTGGGTTTTCACATCATTTACCTGACTTGTTCCAAGCATTCCTGCTACAGTCTGTGTCCGAAAGTAATGACTACAGGAAAATTTCTTTAACTGATCTGCCAATAGATTTAAGAAAACTTGAACAATTGTAAAAGACAGATCTGTGTCATATGAGAAATAGTATCTCAACAGTTCTTGGCAACGTTGTTCTTTCAGTGGTTTACACTGTTTTACACCACTGAAGTACAAATCAACAATGTCCATTTCTCCTTTATGATACACATTCAGGAAATTACAAACAACTTGAACTGGACTACAAATTTCTTGACTAACACAGAAATTGTCATAGTTTTGCCATCTCACATGTTCCCGTTTAAAAAATGTGACTGTCTGAAGTGAATTTCTCAAAACACTATCAATTGTATTTGCAATTTCGATGTAAACATGATTTGTCACCAAAGTGAACAAGTCAGATTTATGAGAAATCGTCTTCAGAACAATCAGCTGAAAAAGCAGCTTTTCTAAGTCAAATGGTCTTGAAATCAAACCAATATCAATGTGGAGAACATGGAATGGTGACAAATCAAGACATCTTAACTTTCTGATAATTTCTGGTGGCGTAACATCCCCACTGAGGTGTAAAGAACAGATGTCCAGATTCTCTGTGTGAGCTAGTTCCTGTATTGTTTCTGATTTGCCTTGGCCAGGAAGATCTGAAGTAACAGTAATTACATTTGGAAACAAATTCTGAAGACATGTTTCCATTGATGATTCAGACAATGGTTGAACCTGATTCACTCTCTCTCCAAAATGATCCAAAAATGGGTGATGAGACCCTTCACAAACCACTGCCATTAAAACATTGCTGTATGCTAGCCTTTTCAAACACTCAACAAGCTGAAATTGGACATCATTGGATAATTTTTCAACAGACACGATTACAAACAGCTGTGGGTATGTTAGGTTTTGGGATCCATGGCACCTGTTTAATAGAAGTTCAATATCTCCCCAATGTGTATCTTCCAGACAAAAGAGAAGTTGATGAGGGAGAGGAATGAGTCCTGTAGTATTTTGATATAGTGCAAGCACTGTTGGAATGACCATGCTGCTGTTTTCATCTAAACTAGCAACAAAGATATTTCCTGGCTGAACAGCATCTGCTATACGGACAGGCTGTTTTGGTGCAGATGTGTCTTTTGGAAATGCCATTTTCTGACAAGTCAGCTCTGATAGTACTCTATCTAAGGTTATCCCAACTGTCTTTAAACCAAAATTATCTTGTGTATCTTTCATATCTACAGAAGACACCGTCTGATAGGTCATTCTGGCAGAATTTAGCTTTTCAACTTTGCAACCAGTATATCCAAGCAAATTCCTTGTCGTAGTTTCATCAGTCCCTTCCTCCAAGAACAAGTGAATTGTTCTTAATTGTTCAGGATAGAAAAAATTTAACCAGTAATGAGTTTGTCTGCAATTAGATAAGGCACTCTGCCAGATGGTCCAGGTGGTTTCAAGATGCTCACGGTGGGCCTCAAGATGACTGATGTCAAGTGTCCCTTTCAACAAACTTTTGCAATCTGGATAACCTGATTGACGCAATCTGTCCAATATGTTACCAATATTGATGGCCTCATCCACTTTCAAAATGAATGATTCATATTCCATTTGAACTTTGTCCTTCTGATGTCCAGGAGTTTTTCTATTTGCTTCAGTATTCACCATCAGTAATACCCTGCTTCTTAGATCATTCAAATCTGCTCTGGTATGTGTTGTATGAACACCATGACTTTTGTATGCTAATCGTACACTGCATCCCTTTTCATCTGACATGAATGAGAATTTTGCACCTTTCTTCAATGTGTTTTTCACAACATCTTTTGTCATTTCTCCTCTATTGGCAACATTATTGAACAGAGCCTTAAGGCCATGCAAATGCGTCTTACAAACACTTATCTTTTCTGCTAGCTTTTCAACCTGAGAATCATTTACGGATTTACTCAGTACTGTAAGTACTTGAAGTACTGTCTTTTCTGATCCTGAATGCATCAAGGGACTGAGGAATCGTTTCACAGCTATCAATGCTGATACTGTCGACTCTTGAATTGACTGCTCTGAGTGTTCCTCAACGGCATCAATAAGATTACGTAAATCGTCCATGGGTTTGTCCTTTAAGAAGTCTATCAGATGTTTTGATGTTGACAGTTCTTTGAGAACATGCTGGAGGTCATCTGTAACTAATTTTTCAATTTCATCCAACAGCTTTCTTATGTGACATAGCTTAAATAGGGAAATATGATCAAAATTCTCATCTCTGAGTGCTGAAAATGCATGTACTGTTTCAGTAAAAGACTCATCTTCTACAGCATTATGTTGAAGAATTGATACTACTTTGCTGATTACTTTCAACTTCTTGTCATACTGTGAGTAGGCTCGGATTATTTCAAATGCATGCACTATCCATTCAGGAAAGTCAGCTTTGAAAATTCCTTCTGCAATTCTGATTTCTTCTTTCATATCTTTTGTGTCTACAATAATTTGTAGACAACCTAAATTTGCATCCTCTTCCTTGAATAAAGGACCCCAGATCTTCTTGTATTTACTTAGTCCATCTTTAACAAGTCCACCACATATTCTTAGTGTTACTTCAGGTATTTCTGAAACTCTTGTGTTTCCAAAAAGACAACAAATGTCCTCCACTGGATCTGCAGCTGTGTCAGTTTCAGTGACATCCATCTTTGAAAGCCATTCCTTTGTTGATTCCATGCATACTTGCCAATAGATGGCAGACTGAACTACTGTTGCCACTGTTTCTGAGCATGTAAGGAAACTTGTAAATGGCTCCCAATGTGTTTGATCAAAAATACTTTGCATTGGTACATCACCTTGTTGAAATTCTAATACTTTCATCTTGAGGATATCCTGAGCAAGATTTGCATCTGGGACATGAATGCCATCGAAAGAACTGATCTTTTTTAGCACTTTAGTCAACAATTGTTGATCCCTTTCAGCAACAGTAATTGCTTCTATGTGCTTAGTTAGTTCACCTTTCATTGTTTCATAGTCAGTATTTGAACTTGAAGCAACTAATATTTTACAAAATCCATCAATGTTCTTGTTCTTTGCATCAATAAGTTTCTTCATGAACTTTAGCAACAGGGTTTTATTTTCCAGCTTTGACTTGAAAACTCTTGCTATTTTCTTGGCTTTCTGTGCAAGTCGATTTTGCATGATGTCTTCCTGGAATTCACCTTTAATGTTGAATACCAAACTCCAAAACTGCCAGTTCTGGAGCATCAATATCAAGGCATCAATGTCATCTAAATCTTCCTCAAGACCTGAGTAGTTTACACCCAAAACGATGATTCTTGCATGTAACCTGAAATGAATAAACAGGAGTATATTTGGGGGAACTATCTTGAATAATGCTAAAAATTTATGTAAAATTGTATTTACTTCAAAGCACTTATAAATGTACATAAAGACAAAAGTTAAGCACACCCCTATTTCTGAACCATGACAAATGGCAAAAATCATGGCATTGAATGACTGACCACAGGAGCTGGGCGATACCAATGTCATCAGATAGAACAAACATTTGACAACAAATAAAGAATATATTGGTGAGTTGTGATTAAAATTTACTGACAAAAACATCATGGTAACACAGGTACTGTCTTTGACCTAAGACAATACCTAAAAAATATATGGAGCTGCAGGATTAAGTGAACAAGTTACATTTGATGTTTCATGTGAAAATGTTCCTAAAAGTCTCTACCTGACATGACACGTGAAACAGATCAGTAGCGGGTATAACCGTCATGTGCCCGGATGACGCATTCCACCCTATGTCTCATGCCTCCAGTCAGGCATTTGATCTGTTGATGGGTCGTCAACAACAACCACTCCTGATGCAATGCAAAAATCTTGTACAGGAGGATTTGATGTCTGTATGTGCCGCCCCAGAATATCCCAAACATGTTCCAAGGGGGTTCAAATCTGGGCTCATTGCTGGCCAGGGTAGAGTCGTTATTGCATTGGCCCTCATGTAATCCACGACTGCATGCGAACGATGAGGCCTGGCATTGTCATCCATGGACTTAGGTCGAGTAGCAAGAGGGTGGTTGTCAAAATGAGGAACGATGACTGGTCTCAAAATGTCCCAGATGTACTGAGCCCCTGTTAAGTTGCCCCTTATGGTGACCAAATCCAACCTGCATTCATGAGAGATACACCCTCAAACAATTACCGAGCCCCCTCCGTATGGAAAAGTTGGTTTAATGTTCCTGGGGTTTAGGCCGTGTTCCGGTGCCTCCAAACTCTTTTTCTTACATCAGCGACATGACACGTGAAACAGATCAGTAGCGGGTATAACCGTCACGTGCCCGGATGACGCATTCCACCCTATGTCTCATGCTTCCAGTCAGGCATTTGATCTGTTGATGGGTCGTCAACAACAACCACTCCTGATGCAATGCTGCTTCCAATTGGCAAAAATCTTGTACAGGAGGATTTGATGTTCCTGGGGTTTCCGGTGCCTCCAAACTCTTTTTCTTACATCAGCGACGTGAAGCAGAAAGCGACTTTCATCTGACCAATGGATCCAGTTCTATTGCGCAATACACCATGCTAAACGAGTAGCTTTGTGGTGATCTCTCAACAAGGGACGCTTTATGATTCAGTCTAGCCCTCAGCCGGTTCCTGACCGTTCTGGTGCTGAAACGACAATTGGGCAACCACAGCTGTTTCAGATGAGTACTTGTTAAAAAGGGTTCTCGACGTTTGAGACAAAGGAGGTCCCTGTCTTCGCGATGTGTCATCACAGGAGGTCTTCCGGATTTGGGACGGTCCTGTACATCACCGGTCTGAGCATGTTTCTCGACTAAACGACAGTGGGATGATACCCCAAATTCTGAACAATGCCATTACAAGACATTCCTGAGATATGCATGCTGATTATTTGCCATCTTGTGGCGTTTGATTATCGCCTTCGTGTCATGGTTACACAATGTCATGGAAAAACTGTTTAAAACCATGCTTAAGGCGTTTGATAATCACCTTCGTGCCATGGTCACACAATGTCATGGAAAAACTGTTTAAAACCGAGCTTAAGAAAGTAATTTTAACGTTTGGACATACTGCTTTTAGAGATACTCGAGGGTAGCATGCTGCACTGGCATACCATGCATGGCACGTGAGCTTTCGTCACACATGACTGATTACATTATCTTGAGAAAACATAATTCTTCCCGTAATCATATCTTTCATGACAGTTACAAATATTGGGACAAATAAATATTGAAATATATTATGGTGTGCTTAAATTTTTTCTTTGTTGTTATAACCCTAATTCAGTGATCAATTCCAAATAATTGAACTTGGTTCAGATTCTTAAATTTAAGCAAATGTTATGGTCTGATATCTGGTCCAGGGCTAGAAATGCAATTTTTGTGTGCCACAAGGTACAAGGTATAAAATTTAGGTGTGCCTTGGGAAATCATGGAGTGCCCAGCCAATTATTTGTTACATTTCAGCATTAAATTTTTTAACAACCAAGTGTTTGTTGTTTATTTGTGTCTGTCTGTCAGTAGTTCAATCAAAATGTTAATAATTCATGTGATCTTAGTAAGTGAGACATCTGTGATCTTAATAGTAAGTGATTTATTCAAGTTAAAGTGAGTTACAAACTTACTTTACTGACTTCCATTTAATGACCGTGACAGACAAGCACCCTCAACTCAGTTACTGTCAGATTGTGACACAGTGGCTTTAACCCTAGTCCCATAAGCTGGGGTCCACCTTCTGTTGACTGCACACATCCACTTAGCTATTGCACCCCGTGGACTGTATTTCTCTAGTGTTGTGTTGCACTGGGCAACTGTCATGGGTGTACTTGACTTTAAGCATGATCTCCAGTCTGTCTTTACCCTCCCCATCATTGAAAATCCCCTCTCACATTCTGCAGAAGAGACTGCAAGTACCAGACTAATTTTCAACAATTCCAGGATGTTGCTGTATTGGTTGTAAACTCTGTCCTGTTTGATCATTCTTGACCATATGTGCAATACAAGGTATAGCTATAACATGAGGTACATCATGTTTCAGTTTAGCTGCCACATCCCCCTTTCTTCCCATCATAACTGGAGCCCCATCTGAAGTAAAATCCACTTACTTATTACTGTTTTATTTTCATTGTTTACGTAATTGGAAAATCATTTTAAAAAGAATTATAAATAGTTTCTGTCATCACACATTTCCCGATAACAGCGGCTGTCCGCTCAGTAACATGAAGAAATATACCCCCGTTTTCGAGGCTAAAAAATTTGTATGAACAACACGTTCGTCGAAGAATGGCATATGACACATCGCTGGAAAGCTTATTCTTTCATCTACATCGCCTGTTTTTCTTCGTAGCTATAACAAGCGATTTCACTGGATTAAAATTGGTTTCTAATGACGCTTTCTTGTTGAAATCTGCTACAAGTTTCGTGATTGGTCAATTTTGGGCACGTGACATAAGACAGCCATTCAAATTACAGCTGTGATACCAAGCTCGTGTTTGATAAATTTCAGAAGTTGGCGAAATATTTTTGTTAAATCGTGTTATTCTGAACGTTTTCAGCTGGAAATCACAATATATATTAAAAATATGGAACTTCGTGAATGTATCGTGCTAGGTTACGAGCTGTGACAAAGATTTTTCATGCATATATTTTTACATTAAACGTTGTGTCCGAGCCGAGAATTTAAGGCGACGAAAGCCGAGATGTCATTTGACTTACATTACATGTGATCGCACGAAAAGATGGAAATAATAACTTAGATGTAAGTTTGATTACTTTTAGATATATTTTTGTTGAATCTATTTATTACTTTGTATAATATATTTAAAGATTTGTTTAAAACATCTTTATTTTGCTCTTTGACATGTTCGATGTGGACCCGTTGTCGAAATGTGTGTCCAAGAATTTTATTTTCAATAACATCGCGGGAAATAGTGAATAATATTTTAATTTATCGATAAAAAATGATAAATTGAAATGGAATACGTATTTCAGACATAGTGAAATGTGATAGATTTAATAAATGAATGATAGGTAGGTCCATAAAAATATATACTATTTTGACGTGACTACGGCTTGGCCAGTTAACCGGCCTACGGTGTCTGGGGACTCGATGCTTCTTGGCCGGAAAACCGGCCTACGGTGTTGAAAGAGTTAACTTATTGCTGACGAGATTGATATTTATCATTAAAATATGCCTTATATGGCAAAGGTAGGTTATTAATTCCAAGCGTGCCATCGAGGCACGAAGATCATGATTTAGCCGTGCCATTTTCATTTTCGGCGTGCGATGGCACGCAAAATATGGTTAATTTCGAGCCCTGTGGTCAAAAGATCAGATCAAGTGACCAGTCCAGTCTGTGCCATGTCAAGCAAGACTGCTTTCTGACTGGTAAGAAAAGCTATTATCAATCCATACATTAACACTCACGTCTACAGATATAATACAAAAGACAAGTACAAATACTAAAATTCATTTCAATTTGAAATGGCGACAAACTTTGTTGACTTTTCCACATATATATATCAAGGCTAAATGTGGAAAAGTCATGACTGCAATGCATGACTGTGGCTTTGAGCTCATTGAACATCCTCCGATTCTGTGTAGCAAGCATTATGCAAAAGATGTCATTTCTGCTGTGTGTATATGTATATATATATGAATGATAAGCATAATATTGGGCATTCATGTTCTCAGTTTTCAGGCAGTAGTTCACCAGAAGGATTGCTTTGGAATCCCAGAAAACCAAAGCCATCACCATGGAACTTTAGACATTAGATGTTTCAACTGCTTGGACTGTGGTTTAGTCTCTGGCTGATAGTGGTGAAGCAAAGATTCATCAATGGTTACAAACTGCTCAACAAAATCAGCTGGGTTCTTTTAAAAATTAGGTTAACTCTCATGCATGATGGTGATCCTGCAGTATTTCTGATCATCAGTCAGAAGCCTTGGTACCTGGCGTGCTGAAATTTTTATCAAGCCCAGTCCATACTTCAGAATGTCCTCCTGAGAGATGCCTAGTCATCAATCATCCACCTCGATGCTTACATTTGGAGATACTTGATGACAGTGCAGCCGCCAATCAACAGAGAATACCTACTCACTTTGATGCTTGTTTTTTGTAATTTATACAGCCTGTAAGGATGGAAAGTATTGTACTTCAATATTGTTATGGGTGTACTATACATAATCATAGTTAGGCTAAGAACTTTTCAGCCATCCCATGTATCATGGGCAACCCCAAATACTGAGACTGATCTGGACACTACCTGTCTGACACATTGATGTGGAGAAGGTGAGCTTACCAGCCAAGAAGTGAAGGATCCCTGAACACTTGATGATCTGGGCAAAAGGGACATTTTTAAAACTTATCCAATATCACTCTATGCATTTCATACTTTTTCTTTCGATCTTTGTGTGGCAACATCACAAAGTAAAGTTTCTAGCTTCAATCGCCGGAACACCACCAGCATCACCATGTTGATCAACCTGCCAATCAGGTCTTGCACCCGGATCTCATGCAGCCTGGTATCGATCTTTGGATAAAGAACATAGTCATTCCAGTTCAACTGAACAGTATGGACAACATGGATGGTCATATTTGTCCGACTCAGACTTTCATTGTTATTGACATCCATCTCAACATTATGATTAGGACATGGGGAGCGAGTGGGATCAACATCCATTGACAGGCCATCAACACCAACCTATGCAACACAACCCATACCCGGCACCGGATCGACAGGGAGATCAGAGACATCAACCCTAACTTGATTACCCTCCAATGCGGGAATCAATATCGTTATACCAAGCCTCCTCACAGACCTCAAGATTAAATTTGACATTGACATGAAGGCAGACGGGATCACAGTCAACATACTTTGACAGTCTCCGGTTGTCACGCATCCAGACCAGCGAACATCTGATAAGTCAGGGAGTTCTTCCATTAGGTGGTGTAGTAACCTTGGAAACCAAGCCCTGTTTGGCCATGTCGGAACTATTAGAATTATGACGCAGTCTGTCTCTTCTATTTTCTTCAGAACTTTGTCTAGAAGAACCGGCTCCATGGGGGAAATGCGTAATTGAACATACCCTCCATAGAAAGACCATCGACCTGGAGAGCTAGCGGGTCTGGTACCGGATTTACGTAGACTGGTAGTTTGTTGTTGAGACATGTGGCGAATAGATCAAGGTTTGGAGCATCCAATAGGGAGGTTATCCACTTAAATATTTCAGGATGTAGTGACCATTCCGTGGGTACGATCTTGTTTTTCCGGGATAGGTAATCTGCTAGGATATTCAACTTGCCCAGTATGTGTCTTGGTTCGATCCTGCAACTCACTGAGTCTGACAAGGGAAATAAATGTGAAGTTTCCTTCAATAAAGGCTGAGATTTTGTGCCCCCTTGGTGCTGTATGTAAGCAACCACGGTCGAGTTGTTTGTAGCAATCTTTACTGACGAGTGGTGCAGATGATCTAGCTATGCTTCTAGAGCTAGATGTACGACTTTCATTTCTAGGCAGTTGATGTGTAACTCTTTTCTTGGGTGGACCATTTTCCCTGTATTGTAATATCGTCCATATGGGCACCCCAACGACGCGTCTGTGTGGAGTTGATGTAGAAGGGGAGGGGGGATACAAGAGTGGAATACCAGCCATGACGTTCTGACGGGCTATCCACCAATGTAGTTCTGAGATTCGAACTGACAGGGTTTGAACTAATGTTTCTAGCTCTAGGTCTTTGGTGGTGTTCATCCAATTTTGCAGGGGTCGTAACTGTAGTCTGCCTCTGTAGGTTAGATCTTGGATGGAGGTGAGCGTGCCTAGGCAGGACATCCACCAGCATCTTGATTTCATGGGCTCGTCAAGTGCGCTTGATATCATGTCATTTACTATTGAATATCTGTCCTCTGGAGGGACTACTATACCCGTGTTAATTAGAAATCTTGCGTCTATGTAAGTGATGCCCTGTGTGGGTACTAATTCTGATTTTTGAGGATAAACCAGGAAACCTAAGTGTGTTAGTAGCTGAATAAGGCACACTGTATTTAATCTGATTTGTGACTTGTCCTGAACGGCCGATAGGAAGTCGTCTATATATCCGTGTAACCTTATGAGTTTTAGGTGGGCGAATCCAATGATGGGGTTGGTGATCCTGGTGAATAACCATGGGGCGATGGATATGCCAAATAGAAGTACCCTGAACTGGTATCTCTGACCATTGACTGTGAAGTGCAGATACTGACGATGACTTGGATGGATGGGGACGTGAAGATAGAAATCCTGGAGATCTATGCTTATCATCCAATCTGCTTGTCTCAAGGCATTCTTCAACTTCTTAATAGATTCCATCTGGAACTTGGGAGGTTTTTCCAGATAATCTTTGTTTAGGACTTTTAGATCAATGATTAATCGCATCTCTGAAGAATTCTTCTTTGGTACCAGGAATACGGGGAGTAGAATCCGTGAGTGGTGTCTGATTCTTTTAAGGTGCTGATAGCTCTCTTTGCAAGTAACTTGCGTATGGCCACATCTAGGTCTTGGGTCTTGGGTCGATGTCTATGAGACAGGCTAGTTCAACCGGATTCAATGTAGTTGTAGCGCTGACATTCTGAAGTTCTAAATCATTTCTGGCGGTATCTCTTCCTCTTTGTGAAGTGGGATGATCATCTTTGGAGTTCTTATTCTGGGAGTGAAATGATGTCCTTCCATGTAGAGGCTCGAAAAGAATCCTGACCAGAGTTCACATGACGAGATTTAGGATTCTGTTGTTGAAGCTGGAAATCTGTAAAATCTGTAGGCCGTTTCTGGATCTTGGATGCCAATGAGATTGTGGATTCTTGAAACTTCTGACTAGTCGATGATGCAATTGCTTATTTCACTGATTTCAGTCTGCCGTTGAATATCTGTGGAGCTGTGATGGGTTGTGATAGCATGGATCTTCTTAGCCGCTCTGGAATCATATGATGAACTTGCTGTAGCAGATGATTTCTTTGCATGAGTAGGAACTGTGCTGACATCCAAACTTGTGCTGATTGAAGATCTTCCTGCATCTTCAGGATATGGTCCAATGAGAATAATCCCGGTCATCTGATCTATGGCTAGCAGAGCGTGAATCACATGTTCTATAACTGTGTGATTGTGATGTAACATCCACTTCACTTTCCCCACCTGTATAACTGGACTGTGTAAAGGTATGGGATGGAGCACGCCTCGGAAATCTATCATATTTGCACGAGTTTTGTTGTCAGCTCGTCTATGATGTGCGTGGTAGGCAGGGGATCTATGAGATTCTCCATTTCTTTTTATGACTCTCCTACTGTCCTCATAATAATCTGATTCAGCTTGAGTGCGTGAGTGTCTACTGTGTGAGGATGCCCTGTCATATTCAGCCTTAGCTCTCTTTTGAATCTCATGTTGTGCGACAGATTCTTTTAGATGTGAGATTTCATGAGACATTGAATGCATACGTTTGTCAATCATTACAGACATGGAATTGGTTAAAAAAAATTAAGGAACAATTTGTGTAACTTCAGAACAGTGATCATTTGCAGTTTGGAATCCATTACTGTCCTTCACTGTCAACTATACAACATTAGTTGCCCCAAAAATAGCACTTGCAGCTCCATGCTCTTTCTTGCTCAAGGCAGGCAAATCCTCACTTCTTTACCAATAAACATCAGCCTATAAGAGGCAGATGCTTGGGGAGGTGGGAGGGAGTACTTCTGATGTAATAGAGGTATTCTTAGAATTATAAACAAGGATAAATATCAGGTCTTTGAAAGGCATTTAGAAGTGATACATATAAGGAAGAGAATACATGGATGTCAATTAACTTCTTTATGAGGAACACAATGTTTCGGAGTATATGCATACTCCTTCATCAGGTGAATGAATGCCATGAGGCAGAGAGCATATATATGTACATGAAAGGACAACAAAATTAATATGATGACAAAAAGTGGAAACTAACAAAGGTTAGAAACTAGCAAGGGAAGCCAACAGATAATTGGCGCTGATAGGTGATTAGCAATAGACAATGGAAGCCAACACTTAAGTTATCATAGCTAGGTAATTTGTCATAGACACTGGGGAAACTCGGTGTGTGTGTGTGTGTGTGTGTGTGTGTGTGTGTGTGTGTGTGTGTGTGTGTGTGTGTGTGTGTGTGTGTGTGTGTGTGTGTGTGTGTGTGGTAAATTAGCACTGATTGGTGAAAGAATGGACATAGCAAGGGGCCAAATGAAGCCAGCTAGTCAATTAGCCCACACAAAGATCAAAGCATTAAGTCACAAGCACTATGCAGATAGGTTCCCTGATCACAGTTCATGGCTGGTGTCTCCTGATGTAGTTTCCTTTGTCGCCAGTTGTTGTTGGTAGACAGGACTTTGGAGGCTTCCCACATGATGTTTTTCAGGATTTCAGGTCGAGTTTGTTAACAGAGGTCTGATGTTCTTTGAGTCTTGTGTTGAGGGGTCTAAGGGTTTCTCCAATGTACTGGCGGCCAAAGTTGCAGTGTATCTGGTATATACATCCTCAGGGTTGGGACTTGCGCTGCTTGTGCCTCGGCCATTTGCTTGTAGATGGGTCTTGATGGACTTGCCGCTATAGAAGGTGACATTACCCCCCCCCATTTGCCCAGTTTCCATTATCAATTGCTTAGCTATGTTAAGTCGAGTGTTGGCTTCCATTGTCTATTGCTTGTTGACATCCATATATTCTCTTCCCTAATGATAACTATTGTTCGATAATTCTTACAAATCCTCTACCTCTACTACATCATTTCCAGGAAATACCAGAGGGAAAAGGCGGGTTCTAGTACACTCCCTGTATAGTTAACAGCAGTATCCAATAATCCGTGTGCTGCCATCTTATAACTGATCCAAATCCCCGAGAGATGTAATGTCTCACCATGACTCACCATGACTTGAAAATTGTGTTGTGAAATCATCAGACAATATGCATTACTTTTTCAAGAATCAGACAATCCAGTGATTGACATCATGAGCATCGGTCCACGCAATTGGTTTACAATGACATGCATCAACCATGTCAGTAAGCCTGACCGCCCCATCCCATAAGTCGCCTCTTACGACAAGCATAGTTGCCTTTTGCAGCAAGCATGGGTTGCTGAAGACCTATTCTACCCCAGATCTTCAAGGGTCCTTTTTTTATGTCATTTTGGGTCCTGATGACATAATTTCAGTATTAAAGATGTCACTTCCGGTATTTATGACATCATTTCGGTATTAAAGATGTCACTTCCGGTATTTATGACATCACTTCCAGTTTCATTTCTCTTCCGAAAGTGACGTCACTTCCAATCATCCAGTTAACTTAACTGTGATGTGATAGATCTGGCCTGTGCACTAGTCACTAATGTAGGTGAAACTCTTTGCATCCCCCTTTTTGTGTAGAAGGGAGGACAAACTACTGGTTGGTATTAGTCTGTGCAACAACCGGGCATAATGAAAAGATTCCCTGAAGATCGGGCTGAATGTCATGCAAGTGAAAGGAAGTGAAGGTGTTGTGTGATTCCCACTGACAGCTCGAAATTACCTGTTCCAGGGAGACAGAGTTGTGGCTAAGAGTCTTTCCTGAATTTGGCAATGAGGATCTGTAGCAGCAAGATAGAATTTGAGGGTTCTGATACAGACAGAGAAGTCGGTCAGGATAGTCAATAGTGAGTCCCATTGGAGGGATGGTATAATGTCTGGTTCTTGGCCACAAATTCTGGGAGAGAACGTAAGGTGAAGGAAGACCAGTTTGGGGCATGAGTAAGGCTGGAGTGGTCCAAGGCATGGAGTTCAGAAACTCTAGCAGCCAAAGCCATGGATAAGAGGAACGCTGCTTTCTGAGATTTCTGGAGTACTGTAGCGGAGGCAAGAGGCTTGTAAGGTGGTATGAGGAGGGCTGAGTGTACCACTGA
The DNA here is from genome assembly GCF_022045235.1 of Haliotis cracherodii. NCBI lineage: Eukaryota > Metazoa > Mollusca > Gastropoda > Lepetellida > Haliotidae > Haliotis > Haliotis cracherodii. The sequence goes on from NW_027266275.1 coordinate 16,608,761, forward strand.
GAGGTTCCATTTCAGTAAAGTACAAAGAATACGAAGAATATGGACATCTTTCAGGAAAACGAACGCATAAACCGGCAATCGATAAACCACAATGTTGGAGGACGCTTCTGTGGCAAAAATGTTTATCCTGACGAAAATGGAGGAGGCAGATAGCAACCATGGGGATGGTGATAGTGACATTTTCTCATCCCAATTGTAGCGTCACTTGATGAACTTAGTCCATCTGTTGTCATAAAAGAGAGAGGAAGACAGTCTGGGGGCGATCCGGATGATACAGTCTGACAATTCATCCAATCCATGGACAGAGCGTCGGTCAGTAAGGCCTTTGGATCCGGAACCAGACCGACATAGACTGGAAGTTGGTGGTTCAGACAAGTCGCAAAAAGATCTATAGACATGGAAATTAATCAAGCAACTCCTAATTCATAGACCTATAATTATGCTGATTGGTTATTGTGACATATTGCATCTTGCTGTGTAGCATGACTTCTTTTGGAGTCATGTAATGCACGGTAAATGACGAGCAATACACGGGCAATGTCAAACCGACAACATTGTTGAAATCAACTTTGGAATCATGACATGTCACACTCACTCCTTTCAATTTGTATTGTGTATTCAGTACCCTAACTGTCATGGCACATTCATTCATTCATTCATTCATTCATTCATTCATTGTAAATTGCTACAAGTTGGCAAATTATTGGCATGAGAAATGCAGGAATGTCCTTCAGGCAAATTGGACGTCAACTTAGGCGCAATCCTTCCATAATTTCAATACTCTTGAGCAAGCACATGGCTACCAGTAATGTGAAAGATCGTCCAAGACCTTGCTGACCCCGTAAGACAACAAGAAGATAGGATAGAGCATTGTTGAGATTTGTTAGGCTCCGTCCATTGGACTTGAGCAAATCTTTAAAGCAACAGTGGTTACCAAGGAGAGCCCTTTCCTTCAGGACAGTCAGAAATCGCCTGAAAGCGGCAGGAAACAGTGTCAGAAGACCCACCAAACGTATTAAACTGTCTCCTTCTCACAAATTAGCAAGACTTGGCTGGTATGAGCAAAGTGTTCGCAGGAACATTGCATCATGGCGGAGGATTCACTTTTCAGATGAGAGTCGGTTTTTATTTCCATATGGTGGATGGTCATACATGTATCCGGAGACATAGGAACACAGCCATGGTTCACCGCAATATCAAGAAGACGGTTCCCTTTGGGGGAGGGTTAGTCATGGCATGAGGATGCATTTCCTTGGGTTGCAAGATGGACCTAATCACCATTCGTGGTAACCTTAATGGGCCACATTATCAACAGATCCTTGTTGCCTTTTGACATTCACATCCAAGAGGCTATGGATGAGTCCAACTAGATCGATACGAATCGGTACAGTGGTGTCTGCCGGAGTCTTGTCCTACTCTGGGAGGAGGGTAGGAATAGCGTGGCATACACCGGCTACAAACCAGTTAATATAGGCACCAATGTCCATAGAGTACCGATTGGCTGTGGAGAGGTCATTAACATGGCTTGCAGGAAGAGAAAGCTTTGTACTTGGATTCTTGACCATGGAATGGGAGTGTCTGATGAACGTTGGATGACACAGGGGAGTGGCAGCCAGTATATTCTTGCATCAACGATGGGCTGGACTAGTCTGTGCAGGGAGTCAGATTAGGCATATACTGATATAATGCATCCATTGGTATATGAAGAAAAAAGGAGTACCAAATCCTAACGGTAGAACCGTGCAGGGATTCTGACAGTGTTCCCTGGGGGTAAGACGGACGGCTGATGGGATATGGACATCTGAGCTGGACAAGTATCGTTCGGAAGTCAAGAGAGGTAAGGTTGCCAGGTTACCCGTACAGCCGCTTGGCCGGGGATTCTTCTGTATCTGTTCAGAACCAAGTAGTTTCAGCCAAACGCCTCAAACGCTAGAGCCGAAAGATGAGATTCGAATAGAGTAGGCCTTATCTCTTCCTTCTGATGAGCAAAAAGCTGCTCCAGCACGACGATTGAAAATGTGGGCTGCTCCAGCGTAATAGACGGCTGCGGGCGATCGGTCAGTTATTTAGGTGGAGGGGTCAGCTTGTCCGACTGCAACATGATGTCGTCCACCTTCTTCTTGGCAGCATCTTTCCTCTTGGCTTTGGTAAGCGCATCCCAAAGCTTGGAGAATGCCTTCTTGGAGAGTAGGAGACAGTGTGTACAACGATCATCTTCTCACATGGATCAAGCCCAGAAACCAATACTAATATACCAATAATAATAACAAATACTGAAAGTATTGCCCTGAATGTGACAACAGCTAAGTGCAAGAGAGATCGTCTACTTTTGTAGGGATGTGTTAACTCTAGGATAATCAAGAAAGAAGTGAGGATTATCCTGCCTTGAGGTGAGGTGAGGTGAAATGGGGTTTAACGTCGCGTCCAAGATTATTGCACTTATATAGCGACGTGCATGCACATGTATGTGTGTGGCTGCTTGCACTAGTCCGGACTGATGCCGATTTATAGTGCTAGCTCACTGAGATACCATGCCGCAGTTTAACATGAATACCCCACTCAGCCACAGTATACTGACTCCGAGCTGACCAGTCCTTGTTTTAGCCGCTTAATGCCGAGCGCCAGACAGGGTAATAACAATACCATCTTTTAACGTCTTTTGGTATGACGCGGTTGGGGATCGAACCCCGGACCTTCCGCTCTCCGGGGGGACGCTCTACCATTAGACCACGGAGGCTGTCTCCTGCCTTGAGCATGTAAGAGAAGTGAGCTGCCAGTGCTCTATTTGGGACAACTAATATTGCATAGTTGACAGTGAAGAGGACTCCGGTTGAAAATCTGCAAGTTTTAGTATGGTGTGACAGCAGCCAAAATACAGGATTTATGGCAGTGATGTAATAGAGGTAGAGGATTTGTAATAATTATTGGTGTGAGTTTTGCAGACATTCAAATGTGTGTTGTGGAAAAAATGATTCTGTAACAGATTGCTCGGGGCGAGGAATGCACGTAGAGTAGAATTTGTCCAAATCGGACTCTATCAAATTCTATCAAAATCAGACTTTTTCTCCGGTCCCTTGACTTACAACTCTCTAATTCGGACTTGTACACTTTGGACTTCAGACTAAAATTACGTTATTCGAATGTTCTCTCAATTTGAAATAAGATCAGTCATTGTCAGTCATTGTCGTCTAGATCTGTGAAGATCCGGGGTAGAATAGGTCTTCAGCAACCCATGCTTACCGTAAAAGACGACTATGCCTGTCGTTAGAGGCGACCAACGGGATCGGGTGATCAGACTCACTGACTTGGTTGATGCATGTCATCGTATCCCAATTGCTTGGATTGATGCTCATGATGTCAATCACTGGATTGTCTGGTTCAGACTTCATTATCAACAGACTGCCATCATTTAGCTGGCATATTGCTGAGTGAGACATAAAACAACAACCAAACAAACATTGTCATCTAAAACAACAATCCTACTCCTGCATCCTATTGATCTTAACACTTTGATGTCTGCTAAGTTAATTAGAATTTACACACCTGTTAATGATAGACTCAGCTTAATTAGATCAAGTCACTGTCCTGAGTGTGTTAATAAATAATGGTAAACACAGCTTGTCATTATCAATCGCAATGGCTGAGCGACCATCAAAGAAAAGGCATATCAAACTTACACTTGCTAAGAAAGTTGCTTTAATTGTCCCACAACTGAAGCAGAAAGATTTAGCTGAGAAATATGTGATCAGTAAGCAGACTTTCTCAGATATTCTTAAACATATTGAAGACTATCAGCAGCAGGTTGAAGGACATTAAATCCTGACAAGAGACAAGCTCAAGGAAAGATTGATGCTATCAGCAGCAAGCTGTATGAGTGGTATCCTCTGTGTTCAGAATAAAAATCTACCCCTATCTGGTCTCACATTAAAAGAGAAGGCTTACAAATTTGCGTCAGCTGAATATTGACAATTTCAAGGCATCAAATGACTGGCTTACTCCTTGGAAGCAACACTACCAAATCAAGTGTGAGTGGTGAGAACGCTAGTGTTGACAATGACATTCACAGGTACTAGTCCAGCTGGTTATGACCCATCTGATGTCTTCAGCTGTGATGAGACTTCTTTTTTTTATTATTCCTTCACCTCGAAACTATGACTGTGGACACGATTTTGTTTTCAGTGACTTTTTCAAGTAAAGAGTGTTTCAATGTGTATTTGATGCCAGCCCATGTCTATATTTCATTAACAAATATATGTGTATGCGAATAAATATGAATGATCAATTCTTTTCGTTTTGTGTTCAGTCCAAATTTCTTTACTCTGTATAATCCTCTGTAGGACCTCGCCTTAAACCAGACTTTTTAACTGGTCCCAAACAAGTCTGAATTGGACAGATTCCACCACATTTAGAAAGATTGTAAGCAACCCTACACTGCTTAGCAGGTGTTACACCGTGTAACATGCAACATGCTTGAAAAACTCCTTGTTCTCTGTAGATATAATAGCATTATGGCAGAATCCTCTTGAGTCAAATATGGGATCAGAGTTGATGCAGTGAATTCAGTGACTTGATCTGATGTCTGGTTGCATATGCAAACCAGTGATGTTAGTAAATTTTCTAGATTTTCTACTTTTGAGGTCTTCCTAAGTCCCATCAAACAATGAAAATAGCCCCTTATAAGGTCACCTGAATAACGGAGAAATATTTGCAATGTGTGCAATTTTTTATGACACCACAGCTGGAATCAAACTATGCCAAATTGTATCAAATGTTTCTCCACATACCACAAATTTGCTGTGTATGAAATTTCATGATACATGCAGAAATGGCTGTGTTATGGCCCAAACTGGCAACCATGTTTCACAATTCGATCAGAATCCTGTGAATAATTTCAGAGACACCATAGGTGGGATAATTCATCCAAAGTTTCAGGTGGAAGATGCAAAAATTAATGATGGGCAAACAACAAAAAGTCATCAAGGAAATAAGAGTTCCTGATAAGGTGAATGAAATCACAAATACTAACAATTTTGATGGGGTGTCAACATAAGTAAGGCTGTTGTACTATTGCTGCAGTTAAACATTCCTGTGATGTTAAAGCATCCTTGATGGCACTCCATAAATACTCAGGACATCATATCAGCTTTTTTGAAGGCTTGACATAGACCATTATTTTTCTTTAAATTATATGTCAGAAAAATTAACCAGGGTTACATAGGAGGTATATCAGATATGAAGTCTGAATATCTGTTGCAAATATGGTTGAGAAAAACAATTGCAACAGTCAAACTTGAGTTAATAAATTAATGGTGCATGGTACCAGTTAGGATCAGTCCAGTTCCAGACAAAATGGTGCTGACAGAAGGAAGGTAGGGCAGACAGATCTATACTGGTCTATAACTAGTCGATCAAATGATTATAGACAATCTTACCTTCTACAGACGTACACCTTGCCATCTTTAGTGGACCTATTTGTGATATCAGATAGAATTCCAGACCTATGTGACCTGTTGTTTCCTTTGAAAAGGTGTCCTTGCAGATGCTCTTGAAAAACTGGTAAAACAGTTGAATTTTGCAACACGTCTACCTTGCTCAACTTGTCTAGCAAATCATGAACACTTATTTGTTGGAGAAAATCAAATGTTTTTTTTTTAAGGGACTTTGTTAAATCTTCCATTTCAGCAATCTGTGGTAGTGACAAGGCCAAATCTAGCTTCAAGTAAACTTCTTCAAGGTCATCTACTTTGCACCCATAGGATCTTTTCACACCCAGATTACACATAGCTGTGTCCAACCAACATTTGGTCCACTTTGCTATGACATCTGTGGTACTGTCTTTGTCCAAATACTGTATTCTGAGCAGATTTATGAACAATTGATGTAGCTTAACATTCTTACAGCCAGCCAAGCATTTCAATACTTCTGTACGATCTTTTGATTGACTGAACAAGTCTTCGAATGTGATCAACTTCATTGCTGCCTCCACATTCACATCATCTTTGATTTGTGAATCTGTTATCATAGTTAAGCATGTCCTTTTTAGCTGGCCATGTATGGAATCTGTCATTGAGGATTCCCCTATAATGACATACAGATCAAGTAATTGCACAAAATGCCTTTGTTTTCCTGCATATTTCATCTCTTGCATGACCTTCATTTCAAACAAGTCTTCTATTTCTTCTTTTGAAAGACATGTGGCACATTCATCCTTCAACATCTTCACCTGTTGTACTGTTGAGTGTGTGAGAATTTTCAGCAAGAGTTCACAGCAACCTTCTCTATCTCTGCAAAGATTTCCTGATATTTTTCTGATGATTTGTCCCAAATAATCAACATCTTCACACAAACTCTTAGATCGTAAGTTCTTAATACATTCATTAACTTGTCTGATAAAGATCTTTGTAGGCAAGAATGGGAAGGCAAATTCTAGGAGTTTCAACACTTTACACTTCTCGTCAGGAAAAGTAATGTGTATGATGTATTCTGCAACCTTTGCAAATACACCAAGTGAATTTTCAGGAACAGACTCAGGCTTCATTGTCTGGAAACTGTGAAGAAATCCCTTACATACTTTAGCATTCAACCATTTTGTTCTGTTGGAAATGCTGTATAGAAATATCAACTTTCCAAACATATATGATAAGACAGCATATGCATCTCTTGAAACATTGTTCTCATTCCTGTCAATGTATTCTCCTAACTCTTCAAGAATGTCTTTCAAATGCACACAAATATAGCATCTATGAAGGAAGTCAGAAAGGTTATCAACTTCTATGATTGAATCCTTCAACCCCTGAGAGGTGCATCGCAGAATGATTGCAGTAACGTGTTCAATGTACCCTCTTGAAATATCACACAGACCAAAAAAGTCATGATTAACAGTTCCAGGTTTGCAAATCTTAATTAGTCCAAAACTTTCTTCATGGGAGTTCCAAACACGACCTTTTCCCAAATAACATACTTGATACGTATAAGAAACTGTTTCCACATTGGATGGTAAACTTGCTGCAAACCTCCAGATGTTACCATTGAAGTGATCCATTTTATGGAATTGGTCTCCAATTGCTAACACATTAATTGCCACCTTCTCGATGATACGTTTTTTATGACTTGGTGATGCCACAAACACATAGAATTCTGTGTCAACAACCTGAAAATGAAGAAACAAGAATTTTGTCAATTAATCCACAAAAAACACAGGCTCTGTAATTCACCTTACTTTATCAGTCCAATAAGATGGACTTTATTGTAAGTATTTAGATAAACCTGAAGAACCAAAGTACCAGAGGTACAGAACTTCACCTTTTTTCAGTGATATATACTTTGAAGGGAAGGATTTTCTATACTTGTATTTTGTCTTGGCATAAATTGATTTTCATTTTGACATTTCTCAGGACATTTTGGCTACCGTCAAATAACTGAGTGTGATGTTAACAAACAAAACAATCAAATAGTTTTTGTTTAATAGAAGATAAAACTATTGACAAATAAGGAACAAGTATCAAACTTCATTTTTAAGGTGAACCTAGTGGGTTTTCAATGTAGAGGTATTTAACATAGATTTGACACCTGTAATTTTATTTGAAACAGAATGCAATAGGTTGAAAAGACACAAGGTTTATCTTAATTCTTCTTCTTTTGTTAGAATGGGAATGATCAGTTATGTGGCATCGGTTGAGCCTAATATTTTCAGTTGGTTTAAAGGTCAATTTCAGAGACCAGTGAAGATCAGTTTTTATCTGCATGTTTGCTTTATGTACCCAAACTTTCACCATAATATTTGAACAACTTCAATGAGACACAATAAAATCATGTATGCAGATATCCTGTAAGCATTATTCAGATTAGAGACCATTTGCAATTTCCACTTGTTCACGAATCCCACAACACAATGCCAAAACACTCCCTTACTCGTGGTCACCACTGCGCATGATCCCCTCATGCCATGCAACTTCCTCTTCCTACTTCGAGCACTTCACAAAGCAGGTCCACAGAAGCAGGGATGGTTAGACGGATATTAGCAGGATAAGTATTTAATATCATTAATATAAGAAAACTGTAAATTATTCCTTATCCTGCTTAGACCGTTTGCAATTATGTCACAGCAGACGGCGGGGATTGTCAAATGCATACCCCAGCCCAAGTGGTCATGTCCATATGTTATGGATTAGATTATGTTTATTCTAGGTCCGATTCACTAGTCTCCATCTAAACCCCTTTTCACTCGTGAGTAAAGATGTACCCAGTAACAAATGGTAGGCACTACAATGAGACTACACTTCGGCAAGCAATGAAAGGTATAAAATGAGTGCAGTGAGAGATGGTAACAATGTACCCATCATCTCCTTCGAGGATTGAACCATGGATGTCCTCGACATCACTGGTTGTCGAAGGTAGTGTCAGTATAGCCTAGAAGCAACCCTCTTACCGAACAGTTATTGTGTAGAGCCAACATAGAAGTCAATGCCCTTATTCTAAGGCTGTAGACCAGTATGTTCATATAGCCTCCAGACTAGGAATTCTTAACCAGGAATTCATAGTATTCTTGGAGATCTCAACAATAGACGACTGTGATGTTGAGAGAAACAACTGCTTTCTCTGTCGCCTCAATGAATGCCTGACCTCAACAGAACGCTGTAATGCCTTAACAGTTTAGTTTAAACATATTTCATTCACAAATGGAAAAGGATTAGGAACAAGTTGTCGAACTTAGACACCCTTCTTCGTATTTACAAACATTATTTACATGTGTCAAAAGATGACATAGGATTACTTGTACAATAAGGAAATAGAAAGAAACATATACAGAAGAAAAGAGATAATTTAGACAAAGCGTTTGTTCTGATTTTTTTATGTAAGATTGCACTGTATTTCAATATGTAATATATAGAACGATCACTATGACTGCTACGCCACTGCAATGAACAGTACTACCAAGACAACAGAATTTTGTTTACCAAATTTGAAATTAACCTAAGGTGTCTTTTCCTTTAATTACTCATGCATACTCACAGTGGTGTTGCCAAGTTGACATGTAGTCAGTTCTGCTCCTCCTGAAGTATTTCCTGTCCCATTCCGACTTTTAGACAATGATCTTTGTCTTTTGTCTTGTGATTCCCCATCACACCTACAGAAAGATATCCATGAAATTGACTCTCTTGCTCATCTTTTATGTCATATTTGCAATATTGTTCAGATTTGTTTAAATTAGGATAACAAAGTCATCCAACTTTGGACTGAAGTTAAAAGTGGTTACTGAAACCTCAAACATTCTTGAAATTGTCTAAACTGTTGATTAAATAGACTCAGAAGGTTCTGTAGCTCAGCTCATGTCCTGATTGCCCTATATCTTATAACATACAATCTCAAGTTACTTAGTGAAAGCTAGAGGTTTTTTATTGTACCTGCAAGTACCTGCAAATACTTGCAAATACAGAAGCAAACCCTTCACTGCTATATCCCCTAAGCTCCTAAAGATACAAGCAAATATATAGTCTAATATCTGTAGTGGTAACCATGACTAAAAAGAATGACAATGATATAACATTGACCTCTGACTTAGTTTGAGTGAAACCTTTCAAAAGCAGGGTCCAAGCCCAGTATAAAATGTCAACGAAAGAGAATAAACAGTCACTGAAGCAGATTCCATATGACACAAAGGGCAAAATAGCCGTGAAAACCATTGATGACACAAGGAAGGTGTTCGCGAAAAGGGTAATCATGTCCTGTCTTATCGGTAGCAGGTACAAACCAGATGCATGAAAAATACATTAATAGCATAAAGATATGCATTAAGAAGTGCAACTGTAAAGTGTATCTGTTTATTATAGGGCTGGGATAATATCGGTTTGCATGTTGTTATGGTCAAGGTTCTAACTCCTTTGGGAGTACCGGACAGATGAACAGAAGGGCCAGTCCTGGCAGCATATGCACATTCCTCTCATTATACTCAGCCCCTCCATTTGTACAATTGTGAATTCCCATCACCTGAGAATACTTCCAACCAAATATGGTTGATGTTTATCTCTTAGTTCCAGAGAAAAAGTTGTTAAAAAGCAATATAGCCAAATTACCCCTATTTGGCCCCACCCCTCAGTCACTGGTGGGTCAGCCCCACTATTTGTACAAGTTTGAATCCCCACCAACCAGTCAAATTTCATTAATTTCTAATTAGTGGTTCAGAAGAAGAAGTCGTTTGTATGGGCAGCCATTCGGTCAAAAAATACAAAGTTGAAATAAAGGACAAAAGTACGCAATTAAGGCCAAATATTACGAATAAAAGAACTAAATGTTACTACTAAAGGTCAAAATACAATATAAATTGTCAAATGTTACGTAAAGACGACATAAGAAAAGTAAGAACAATGTGTACGAAAGTGAGTGTGTATCAGTGAGCACGAAAGGACGTTGACAATAAAGAACGCCAGATGGACGTACGGACAACGGCCAGACGCCGCAGTATGCCATGAGCTCACTTTTGTCCTTCTGACCCGGTGAGTGAGTGAGTGAGTATGGTTTTATGCCGCTTTTAGCACTATTCCAGCAATATCACGGCGGGGGACACCAGAAATGGGCTTCACACATTGTACTCATGTCGGGAATCGAACCCGGGTCTTCGGCGTGATGAACGAACGCTTTAACCAGTAGGCTACCCGACCGCCCCATCGGACCCGATGAGCTAATAATGGGTAGGTTTCTCAGCAGAATAAATCAAAAGGATGAAAATGGTCATATATGGATAAAGATGTAAATAAGAAAGGTCAGGTAGGTACTAATGGTAATACAGGAACCAATTCACAAAATGCATTTGAGACAACTAGGCTTTCACAGAATTTGGGGACACATATTTTGTTTGTTACAGGTAGAGAGTTGTTTACATATGATGTGGACACACGTGTTGCTCATAAGACCATAAAGAGGTCAGTGTGACAATTTGATACCAGAATTATCTTAAAGTTGTTTGATAGGTTTAAAAAAAATATTCTTGGTTCTCAGGCACCACCGCATCATCATAATGTCCGCCGCACGTTTCGTTTTTATTTCCATTTTCAAAACAAAAATCCTTAAATTTTCCGCTTCTCAATCACACGACCTCAACTGTGAGTGAAATGCTACAAAACTTAAAAACAATGCAATCCAATATAACGTGCAGTTACTTCCCTTTTCATGCGCACTGCTTTACTGCACATCTTGTGTGTTATGGTCATGGCAGCAATAGTAGTTTGTGTTTCTGTTTGCATATTTGGTCAATGAAAATATTAAATTTCCAATACAACATCACTAGACATGATGATGATATTAAAATACAAATTCAATGGTATTTGTGTACTGTATGAGGGACAATGTTTCATACGCAGAGGCTATATGTCTCGTAAAATAACCAGGAAACAGATGCTAATATATATACCCCAGCTATAAAGCGAATCGGAATTAAGTACATCACTAGTGCAAACAAAATCTCTACATTTGCAATAAAAATGTGTTTGTATTCCACAGAAAAAAATATTTACGTCATAGCCCTTCAGTGAATTCAGGGAAACGGAACAGATTATATCAATTAAACTTTGTCAATACAAATTTGAAATTCGAGATAAAACATCACCGAACATAATGATTAGCCGATTAAATTGTATTTCCTGTTCTGATTGGCATTGTTTTTTATGCAGAGATTAAAATTACCGTGTGTCTTGTCTCGTAAACTAAGCCGGAAGTAGCATTCAGCTGCACACACTTTTCTACCGGGGATTCAGTCAGTGATATAACTTTAAAAAATTTTGATACAATGTGCGGAAGATTTGTATCTGAAACTATTATTCTATCAGGAATAATTTATTCCAAAATCACATATAGTTGCAGCTTTACTATATATATGCGAAATAAATAAATAACCATAAGTGTAGCACTTTGGTTCAGCTGATCGCCACTGCCAGAAATGATTTCGAATGGAAGAATCTGACCGATCACCATCCATGCACCCGCTATTGCGAAGACTTAATGTTGACATATGATAGTCAAACTACAACAAGTATGATTTTCAGCGATTCAATGTATGGCATTTATGATATATACACTGTATATCCATTCTCTATCCACTTAAGTTCATTCCAAGGCATCAATAGAGGTAATATGACCGTGGTTGCTGTAAATAACGATGAGTTGCGCGATCACTTCACATACGATTTTGCAGAAATGAATTGAAACAATATTGAATGAAATGTTGAATAAAATTATCAAATAGATTACCAACATAAGTCCGGATATATTATGAACTCTTTTTACAACCACACAGTGTCATTACATGATTAATTTGAGTATTTCGGTACGGATTTGATGACATGCTATTTCTGGTGTTCCATGCCCATAGTAATGCCTTTGTTTTGCAAAAAAACCACACAATAAAATACTCAACCCTGTGTATAAGACACTCTGTACTGTGTGGAGATCATGCCTATTTTTGGTCAAATTCCAATCATAAATGTATTTTTTTATTATTTTATTTTTATAGGGTAAAAATATACTTTATTCTTATCCCGACTCATACTAATTGCTTATCTCATCTTATTCCGAAAAGGTAGTGGAAACTCTTAAGCTGTGTTCCCAAGAACAGAGAAAAACATCTCACCTAAATGCACCCCTCAGCCATGCAGCCGCACCGGAAGCATGTGACCAAGCCAGTACACTAATCACTCTCTCGCTTACACTTATGGTTGAAACACATATACTGTAAGCGGGGATGGCTGTATTATGGTTCTGTTCTGAGGTACAAAACCTTCCAAATGGCGTGCTGGTTTTCTCGGGGAAATTAGTCAGCAAAGAGCCGGAGTTACAGGAGACTAATTACAATTTCATTTACAAGAACAATTAGAAATGAGCAATTTCTTAACTATAGCTGTGGATGCCGCAGTGAGTCGGTACAACCCTCTGGGCTGTGAGAGTCTGCTTGGTATGAGTGTCAAACCCCTTCTGCTGGACATTTTGCTTCTGTTTGTATTTAACAAAAACTTTGAACAATAAAAAGGAATATGATTGGTTGATACAAGATGGGGTGTGCTCTATGGTTAATGAATGGCTAGACAGAGGGGAATACTTAATCCTGGTAATCCTGTTGGACTGGCACTAATCTTGTTGAAATATTTACTGGGTGCTTGTAAAGAGATTATGGTATCACAATAGACGAGCTTGTATGGGCCTGATCCTTAATGAGTCTGAATTAAATTATTTGCTGAATGTTATTCTAATATAGGTGATGACAGATTTACTTAAATAAAATAGTTCAAGGCAATCTATAAGACTATGTAGACATCTTTTTTGTCTTATTGGATATTATGTCTGGGAAATGGGATCTTGTTACCTTGTTAATTCTATTAAGTTGTGGTCGGATCCACTGTATGCATGATTCAGATCATGATCTGTTCAATTGAACCCCCTGGAAAACAGGGGAGCCATGACTCTCAGTCGGCGGTTAAAAATCGGCAACCTGACTTCTTTGAGTATGCATGATTTTGGGTGAGTTGTTAATCAGCCACTAAGGGTTCGAATACATGAATCCTGTAAGTATCCTCTGTGGCGAAGTCTTGACGATAATGGTTGGCGAAAACTGTGTCCAATTTCCAGAAACATCCTTCACTTTTATTGTTGGAATGGAGTAGTTGCCACAAAGAGCAAACGTGGAAGTGAGATCCCTGAAATTTGTGCAGATTGGAAGCCGAGGGAGGGTCTAGGCCTGTGTCTCTCTTGGCTTGAAGAATGACCAAAAGGAAATAGTAGTTAAAAAAAACTTCGGCTGTAGCGTTTCTAGTTAACAGAATGAAAAGTTGTGTTTACTTTTGATGTCTGGAATTCGTCCTTCGTAATTAAATATGTAAGGCTCTAACTCCTCTGTATCATCGGAACCGAGGATAGATGATTTGCCATTGTCGAATCTCGTGGAGCTGAAGTCTATTGCATGTATTTCTGACATTCTAACAGCCGTAGACAAAACCAGTAAAAACATATTTTTTTGCATCAGATGTTCAAATCCAGTTTCTTCAAGAGGATGAAGATGTTTGGGTTTAGATGAAATTGTCTGAGTGTGGATGAAGAAGTAGGTTTGTCCAATTGGCAAATTATAGTACCAGATTCCCTGCTAGGGCGATGAGGTCTGGAAATCAGGTTCTCGTCGACCAGTAAGGCACAACCAACAAGAGTGCTCTGAGAGCACAACCTTCCCCCGCATGAATTTTTTTAACGAGTTTATATTTTCTTTGTATTTTATGAAATAACAACAGTAGATGGGACTGCATTTGAAACAAATTGTGCAGATCATTTTGCTGGGAGTAATCCAGTCTGAATGCTAATGCCATAAGGATGTAGCTCACCCACAAAAGCCTTATACAAGGAAACTAACTATAGTTATAGTTATATATTGTGATATTCTCTGGAAACTGGGGGAGGAGTAGATTTCATGAAGCTCCATAAAACAGGGGCAGTAACTCTGTCAAAATTAGTCGAACTGAACGGGACTACGATATGCATATCATCAACATGTCGACATCTTGTGTGTAGAGTGTCAGGGATATTCTCTGGAAACTATAGGAGGAGTTGATTTCACAAGCTTAGAACCCTCTCTCACAATTAGGCAAATGAAACTCCGTAACACAGGGGCAGTAACTCTGTCAAAATTAGTCGAAATGAAACGGGAAAGCGTTATGCGTATCATCAACATGTCAACATCTTGTGCGTAGATTGTCAGGGATATTCTCGAAAAGTTGCAGGAGGAGTTGATTTCACAAGCTTAGTAACTCTCTCACAGTTAGGCAAATGAAGCTCTGTAAAACAGGGGCAGTAACTCTGTCAAAATTAGTCAAAATGAACGGGACCCACAAAAGCCTTATACAAGGAAACTAACTATAGTTATAGTTAAATATTGTGATATTCTCTGGAAACTGGGGGAGGAGTAGATTTCATGAAGCTCCATAAAACAGGGGCAGGAACTCTGTCAAAATTAGTCGAAATGAAACGGGACTGCGATATGCATATCATCAACATGTCGACATCTTGTGTGTAGAGTTTCAGGGATATTCTCTGGAAACTGTAGGAGGAGTTGATTTCACAAGTTTAGTACCCTCTGTGGGACGGACGGACAGACAGACAGCGGGGGATAAAAAGCAGAAAGAAGGCAGTTTGTGTGTCTGACTTTCTGTAGGGGGGGGTCCCAGTTTGGGATTTTAATCCAGCGATCTTCCAGGACTTTTTTGTGAAGGAAGGTCACGATTGGATTGGTTATCCGTGTCACAGCCACAGGGCCGTGGAATGGCATATGGCAGGACTGCCCATTAACAGTGATGTCCGTTGACAAGAATACGGAGGTACTTTCTGGAATCTGGATCAATTGACATGTGTCTCACAGATCTATGTTGGCTAGATCGTCGGCCTGCTTTATCATCTGTCACATTTGAGGTAGAAGAAGCATGCTGAATTCCTCTGGCTTTTGTAGTTAATACTTGTTGAAAATCTTCATGTTGCAGATCAGTCTGAAGACCAAGAAAATCGGAGAATGGAACCCCTGGGGTGAGGACATCCTGCGGAATAACCTCTACTGCTCCCATGGCGAGAAGTGATTCCATTGCATCTGTTAGTTTGGAAAGCAGTACCTCCGAATAGTGTACCTGTGATGGGTTGAGGGTAAGAGGTACCGACAGACTGTAGCACAATTATTTATTCATGTTGTACACGATACAAAATACTCGTATGCGTGAGTGGTACATGCATTTCATCTTCATTGACGGACTGACGTGAATTGTTGAGCCAGGACTAGCGGACCGAAGTGGCGTAGCCCTTGGACATCGGTTAGGGAGATATCTCGTTAATAATGGTAGACAAAGACTGTGTCGGACTTCCAGAAACATCCGTCCATGATAGCATTGAGGGAGCATTTGCTATGTAGAGCCATGGTGGATGCAATAGCTCTTGTTGCGTGAGGATTCGATGTCGGAGGTGGAGGCTATTCCGCTAAGTTGTAGGCACAGAGAAATGTAGATCCTAACCAAAATTAGGTCGCTGAACAGGAAACCTCTGAGATAACCACCAGGGAGATTGGGATGAACAATCTCCTCCGGGATCGTCGGAATGTCGATGACGCCTGCAGGTAGATCGGCAAGGCTCTGACTGCACATAGCGAGATGTCCTGGCGATCATGGGGATGCAGAATAGAGGTCAAAGATGGGATGGTGAATAGCCTATCCCATTGTCCCGGGAGTTGGTTCTTGGCGATGAAGTCCTCTTGCAGACCCAAATGGATTTTTCCATGTCTGTTCCTCTCAAATCGAATCCAATGATATCACAGGCGGGTATCTCGCAGAACCTCGCAGCAGTAGCCAAAGTAAGGAGGAAGACTGTTTTGAGAGTAATATGCTCGAAGTTTTTCTCTCTTAGTGGTTCTCATCAAGTGTCAAACGATTATGTTCAAATCCCATTAGGTTGGACAAAATATGGACTGGTTGGCGAGTTTGTAACAGCGGAGAAGAGCTTGAAGTTCTGGGACTCAAGTGATCTTCACTCTCGTTGTGGTAGCAGTGACCAAATTTAGAGCTTCTAAATATGTAGATAATATTGAACCCTTCGGGTTGGGGCAAACGCATAGATGTAGGTTGTCCAGCGATGGATGTAGTAGGCTGGAGTGAGGTTGAAGGAGAAGATCTCTTCACAAGGGAAGTGAATAGTAGTTTCCTCTTGCGAGGTCTACCAACACGGTGAACCAGTAGCGAGCTCGCCAGTAAGGCACGATCGAAATCAAGAAAAGCTGTGTCCTGGTGACCACCTTCTGAATAACCCATGGTAGAAGTGCTGTTGGTGGAAAGGTGTAAGCTTTGAGATTCTCTCACTATTTTGAAAGTGTCGTACTCACGAGCCTTTTGATCTGGAATCAGAAAGACAAATCTTTCTCCCGGAATGTATCAATCAGATGAAAGAAGTCCATCATCAGGGTCAGCAGGGAGGCTGACATGGTAGATCCCATCTTGTACCAAACAACTCAGATGTTTTTGGACAGTATCATGAGTCGAGATGACCGAAGTACTTCTGCCCAATGGGAGATCACTAGAATGGGACCCATCAATTGTCAATTTGAAGATAAGGTCTGAGAAAACTCTGAATTGGCTGTAGTTGTAGTCAACCTTTTTCAGTGAGAGGTTGGGTCGATGTTGTAAGACCAAGCAACTGTTGCCGTTATTGAAGATGTAGACTCTGTTTGAGTGAACAAATTGTTGTATCTTCTTCTGCCTGTCCGCCGGAACAAACATCTTCATCATCTTCTGTGTCGAAAGGAAGCTCCGATGAACTGCAGTTGCCAAGAGGGTGTGGTTTCCAAGTTTTCTATGTTGACTAGCCAAAGTAGTCTGTGCGCGAAGGCAAGATGTTTGGATGCAGACGTCAATGAATGACGATTCCTCTGATGCATAGAAACCTTGAGATGGGCTTTGTGAGGCGGGTAAAAAGCCACGGGGCCAAAGAAATTCCAAATAGAAGCATCTTCCACTGGTAGTCATGACCTTGGAAAATAAACTGGGGATAATGTCAGTGCTCGCGATGGATGGGTACATGCAGGTAGGCGTCTTGTAGATCCAGGCTGACCATGTAGTCCCCTTGTAGAATGAGGATGTGAAGGAGTGCGACTGACGTCAGGCAAAAAAATGAGATGTTTTTTCTAGGAACCACACATTGAACAGCTGAAATCCTGTGAAAAATCTTGCTGTCTTTCTTCAAAACCAAAAATATCGGCGAGTAGAACCCCAGGGTTCTGCGACCGAAACAATCTAGGGCATCTTTGGATATCAATGTACCTATCGTGTCCTGTAGTGTTGTCATTTGACTGGCCGGATAACCCTCTGGAGTGGCGTGAACGTTGTTGGAGGGACTCCTATGAGTGACAGCCGATACCAGTCTCGCAAGATCTGGGACATGAAATGGTTGTCTGATCGCTTGTCCTTCTGCCGATGCAAGGCCACGAAGACCAAGTCCAACTTCTTAGCGAGGTCCGTCATGATAGCCACTGGTAGTAGCATGATAGCTGTCATCACAAATCCCTGAAGTAAATCCTCCTCAAGATGTTTTGCAAGGTAGGTTAAGTGAGTCCTCGATCCAGGGGAGAATCATAGAGGGTTCAGCCTGGGCATAGCTGCCTGTGAAAGAGGTGAAGCCTGGCTATCTGGAGGAGTAGGTGTGTTATCCGACCTGTCTAGGGACGTAGTAGCAGGAGTCGTCCGTGATGAGGTCATGATAGCAGTACCAGTCTGAGTTGTTCCCAACCCTTTGTTGTGTAGCTGTAAAGCCGCCAACATGGACTGTAGTAGAAATCCAATCTGTGAGGCCAAAAGTGGAGTCTGATCTCTATGATCCCACGAAGTTGGCAAGGGATTAGTCACTTGGGGAACAGCATTAGTAGTAGGGTCCCTCTCATGGGTCTGAGAGGGATGCGACACAGCCGAAGAGTACAACTAATCAGGTGCTCGCTAGTCTGAATTTGTATCAGCCGGTGATTCAGAACCTTAATGAGAGGAAGGTTGACTACGATCTTTATGTCGATCTCGAGGGCAATGGAGAGGCATGTCATAGCGATAATCGTCCGGCATTGCAGGGTGTTCTGGGTAAGGCTGATATCAATGATCCCAAAATCTATTTGGTACGGGTAACGGGTAGTATCGGATAGGCTGGTATCGGTGGGATATAGATGGATGTCAATCCCTATCGATCGCCCTGTCATATCCATAAAATCGTGATGAGTGTTGGTAGAAATGATGTTGAGAGTCTGAGGCCAAAGAATACAATGGATCTCTTCCTGACAAAGTGGCTTCTGCTAGGAGGGTTGGTGCGACATTGAAGTCTCTTGAAGATCGTCCCTAAGGTTGTCGACTTGGGGAGACTTGATCGCTCCTGAGAAAGTCAACCCTTCAAATGCAACTCTCAGCCTGGGATTTTGTAACAGTGGATGGATCTCTGGTACTTGTTGATAGGGAGGAACTGGCGGGAATCTCTGACTAAAAAACTGTCTGAAACAGCAGCACCCTCAAATTGTAAGCTATGTTATGGTGGCTGGGGGTGTACATCTAGGCTTTTTTGATGATGAAGGTCCGTGCTATGTGTCCTTTGATTTAGATCTGCGATCTACATTCCTCTTTTGGCATTTCTTTAGGTAATCCTTGGAAGCCTCTGATGAAAGATGTGAGCTGTGTAACATCAGCAAATGTAGTCATTAGATGAAGGAGGTATGGTATCTTGTTGACAAAAGGCTAGTTATGTGAATGTAGGAGGCTACGCAAATGACTGCGCTTGTGTACGCTGTGGGGTGCATGAACGGGTTAAAGGTAGGTCTGAGGGTGTGAGAGGGTCTGCATCTGCGTGACATCTGGTTTACTAGCAACGGGAGCTGCGTGGAGGTAAGCGTCTTCATGCATGGAAGTATGATGCTGTCAACATCATGGCTGCCTTCATGGCTGCCTTCATGGACGTCTTCACAGAACCAGTGAAGAGCTGCTCTTCTTCCTCGTCGATGACGGTTTCTTCACCTTAGCCTGCTTCCCATCACCATACATTAGGGACGCAGCGAAGGACTTCTCTTCTTTGCCTTCTTTTTAGGTGTGATAACACTAGCCGCTTCAGCTGAAGAATATAACCTGGCAAAATCACGTCTTTTACGGTCCAACTCAAATTAATTTAAAACTTAAAAGTATAAAAATAAATTAATAGTACAATGCAGAAATGTTTGAAAAAGATAATCCAAGCAAAGGAATTCGATAAGAACTATTAATTTTGTTAGTATGGCTTGGATTATGAAAGCACAGAAATTGTATCCAACCACACAATTGGTGTGAAAATAAGAGAGTGAAGAGTGCCTGGCTTGGTCACGTGCTTCCAGTGCGGCTGCACAGCTGAAGGGTGTGTTCGGGTGAGATGTATTTCTCTGTTCTTGTGAACACAGCACAGAAGTTTCCACTACCTTTTTGGAATGAGATGAGATAAGCAGTTACAGCAGTATGAGTTAGGATAAGTATAAAGTATATTTTTACCCTAAAAAATACATTTACATTTGGAATTTGATAATGATTGGATGAACGTAATATTTGTATTTACCCAAGCATTTCGGATTGTCCACTGAGTGAGATCCAATCACATGCAAAACAATGCTTTTTGGAAACTTAGTTTGTGTCTCCATATCAAACTGACAATACTTTCTGAATGAAACTACTTACAAATCAATTCATGAGTGAATGACTTTCAAAGCATCTTGACATATGACACAGCCATGATATATGACAGGTATTAAGTTGATCACTGAGAGTCAATCTTAAGTGACTGGAAAATGCTTAGATTTCTCATGAATCAAAATGAAATTGTCATGTTCGAGATCCCGGCCTTGAGGTTATGCATACATGTATTAAGTTTGATCACTCTCTATAAAACAATATTCCAGTTATCATGAACAAAAGCATTTTTATGCTAAGTTCATACTGAGTGACCTGAGCTAACAAGGGGCTGCATGTTTAACAGCTTAACAATTTGAATGAAAAGATGTCTCTTCTTGGATTCAAGTCAAGAATAGGTTATTAACATATCTTTGAAAGGCATTTAGAAGTGTTTCACGTTATTAACATAGTTTTGACAGAAATCATAATCAAAGAGTGTCACACATATTTTCATACCTGGTTTCTTTCAAACACCTTTCCGCATCAATGAAGTCACGTTTTGTGATATCAAGCTGAAATGACACTTCTGTTTTCCTCAATCCAAGACATGCTTCAAGTCCTTTTTCTGTAGCATAATTTGACAGCTTCTTTCCAAGGGATCCATCTTCTACTGACTTGGACAGACTTTTCAACTCCGATAAATCAAATATTGAACACTTGAGGGTTATAAACTTGCCATCTGATTCAACACCCGTCAATTTGAAATAGTTCTCATCTCTTAAATGAGTCTGAAGTAAATGGACATCTCTCAGGATATCATACACTGCCTTGATGTCACTGATGTCACTCTTTTTCCCATCACTTGTGGTTACCCCAGGGTAAAGTCCAACATCAATTGCTGAAGAAAGAATTTGTGTACACATCAGAAAATTTCAAACAATATATTCTTATATACTTGTGCTCATCCAGCTGTTCAGTTTTAACATCTACTGTTACATATTCTTACATAAATTCAATTTGATATTCATCATTTGTAATGACTTAGAAGGCAAGAGAGTTTGAAAAACTGAAGAAACAGATCCAGGACCAGATCAGTTGTGTCACTACCTTAAACATACCATTATACATAAATACATATATACATAAATACATATATATATATATATATATAATTAAATAAGTGGAGTAAGATTGAACACAGTTTTAATTGGCTAGCGCTTTCAACTCATACCACGTACGAGTCTCATGAGACCATAACTCGATATATATATAGAGGATTCATCACGAGTGTTTTTTAATATGGGAAATATCAACCGAGTCTTAGTTAATCGGTATTTGCCGAGCCTTTGGCGAGGCAAATACCGATTAACGGGACGAGGTTGATATTTCCCATATTAAAAAACACTCGTGATGAATTCTATTTATCATTTTCACATTTTTGCTTCCCAATTAAGGAATAATTGCATTAAACATTAACATCAGCAACTTGTCGAAATCTTACGTATAGATCGTACGTAGTGATACATGTTTTCCATAGCCGTGTAAACCTAAATAAACAACCTCTTAACTCCTTTATGGCATATTCCTTCGCCGAGAAAAAAAGTTCCTCGGATTATTTTAAACAAAATACTTGAACAGACTTTTGCAGAATAATTGAAACTTTAATAACGGTAACAACAACGATTCTGTGTAATCTGATTATATCTCTGGTGTAACTTCACTTATAATATATAGTTTCAAATCAAACCGCTCTCTCACTTGAAGAATGTCTCGCGGCTGAGAGGTCAGAGTTAGATGCATTAGTCGGTGTCACTATCACTTTCGATGACAATCCGGCGTCTTTTGACTGGGACCGGGCTTGGAGGTTTAACGAGATTAATCGTTATGTTTCCACCAGTAATGTTGCCAGCAAACATAGTGTTGACACCACCAGAAACATGTATTATTTGAGACCGCTGACTGTGTTTTCTACTGTCGATTTGGACATTACGCGAGGGGCCGCTCTGCATGACGGGAGTTTCACCAACAAGCTGGGATGTCATAGTGTGGGATGGAGTGTTTCGTGAAATGATGTTGGATATTTGCTTGTGCTGGTCAGGATTGATATGACAGTAATTGTTCACAGAATGGATGTTTTTGTGGCCAGTTATCTGCATTATTTGATTTGGCGGAACATTATTGTCATTCAACTTTTGCACAAGGTGTTTGCGCGCAGAGTGATTTGTGAGTCGTTTCGATGTTTGGAGACTGGCGGCATCACACATGTTTTTCATGAGAGAGGAAAGTTTGTTTTTCCCAATACGATAGCGGATAAACCACTGATCGCCAGGTTTAGGCATACCTAAAGTGTGTGTGCCGATGTAAAAGGGATCGTCATCTCGACAGAAGTCGAGTGGACGCGTGGAGGCATACAACTTATACACATGCACAGGGCACCGAGAGGGATCAGCAACATTAGCCCACATTTTGGGCCTAACGTCGCGACAATCACGAGGATTCTCACCGGACCTATTCTT
Organism: Haliotis cracherodii; assembly: GCF_022045235.1. Taxonomy (NCBI): domain Eukaryota; kingdom Metazoa; phylum Mollusca; class Gastropoda; order Lepetellida; family Haliotidae; genus Haliotis; species Haliotis cracherodii. The sequence goes on from NW_027266275.1 coordinate 16,631,436, forward strand.
TTCTTGTCTCATGGACAGTTCAAGATATTCGTGATCGTCTCCATCAACATGCAATGTGATGTCCCCCCAACACATGTTGTAGTGATCACTGACACCTCTTAACCCGAAATGGATTGTGTTGTAGAGCCATAGACAGTTTATTATGCTCATTGGATTACTGATTCCAATGGATCCGGACTGCCACAGGGACTCGATCTCTTCATCACCAATCGGGTCGGCTCTCCTTGGTAAGTTGCCACGCCCTTCTTTCTTTAGTTCAATTTTTCTCCCCTTTAATACTTCCCGTGATCGTGAAAATTCTAAAGATGACGTGAGTGAATAGCCATACCCCCTTCGTTTTAGTGATCTCTCGATGCTGCTCTGAAAACCCGTGAGACTGTTTGGTTCATAATTTTCCCCATTTGTTTTTCGAACACTAATGAAAAACTTGCAGAGAAGTGTGTCTAGTTCATTTGGGGGGATTTCGTGCATTTGGCGAAATTCATTTTGTACTTTTAGAAAGTTATCGAACAGTTTCAAGTCGTACAAAGTTTTCTTGGCTGTGTTTTTGTTTTGATTGTCTAGGATCACACCATCGATCATGCCGTCCTCAACAGCCACAAATCTTCCTTGGGCATCTTTCGGCTTTGTGTTCGTCGTCTGCTTCGCCGTGCTCGACGATGGCGTTTCGATGATGAAACTTTGGCCACAGGGAAGTTTTGATAATCTGCCTTCATCACAGTCAAATTCAAATTCAGTACCATCAACCTGTAACCTGTAATATCCATTTGTCAACACGGATATCACTGTAGCACTTCCCCTTTGATCTATTAAAACATTGTCTCCAACATCAAAGGTATCCATGTTGTTTGTAAACACCTACTCACGTGCACCGGCGAAAAAAGTCCCACTTCCGGCTATCTAATTTGCATATCTAATCTGCATACTTATGTCATTGGGGTATGGCATACATGTTTTTATGTCATAAGCTTATGTCATGGATAAATGCTTTAGTTAAATGATAAATATACATGTATATGATAACTGTACAAGATGTGGCAAAACTTAACTATGAAGGAAATATTGTTTTATTCACTTGTGGTTTCTATATACACAGCAATCTATTTAATATTGTTAGCTCATGATTAAAATCAATAAGTCTTACAACAGGAGTATGTTGACTAACCTCAAAACTGAATATCAAAGCAATCCATAAACATTGGCAAAAATAAAAAGTACGGAAAAAGTACAAGGAAATAGAAGTCCCATAACGAGGTGTGACAACCCTATCAGTGGCATCCATTGGGGCCACTTTTCAACAAAACACATAGTATTTTGCATAATTTTGGTAATTAGAGCTAACATTTAAATCAAACAGCATTTAATTCAAGCCATACCCCCTGTTATCTTACAAAAAGGGGTGTCGGAAAAACGTAAGGAAGTTGCCCAGTATACCTGCATTATTGGTGAAACACGTGGTCAAAGCATTAACTGAATTGCAGAAAAACAGTGTTTTGAGTTCCGAAGAAATATTGGTGTACATGCAATTAGATCTCTGTAGACTGCACCATGTGACCAGTGCATTAACAATTTGACCTCCGTGATATTTTATGCATGTAAATAATTCGTGAACAAAATGTCAAAAATCAAAATTTGGGGATGACAAGCATAATTGCGTAATTTCAGGCTTAGGAGCGTAACGGTTGGCATCTCTGATAGTTATTCATCCCCTTTTCCCCTGCAGAAAGGAAAGATTTTAAAAACTTAAGACAATATTATGATATCAATTACAACAGTGAAAACAACAAAAACATTTTGAGTCCCATGCATCACTTCACAACTTCATGTACCTTTGGTAGTGTAAATGGTCCAAGCATATACTTAGGTACTTAGGACTTTCAATGATAATTTTATTTAATTTTAATTTATTTATTTTTTAATTATTTTTTTTGGGGGGGGGGGGGGGGGGGGGGGGGGGAGGGCACGGGTGTCCCAGGCATGACTGTAGCCCGTACACCTGGATATGAAGCCGACAGTTCTAAAAAAGTTACCAAAGACAGCTTCTTAACTGAAGTTGCTGTCAGCATTGCATTTCTGCATAAATACTGATGCCAAAAATATTAACAAACATGGAACAAGTAACTACAATTTCTATAATATGATTGGTCAATAGGTTCGACATAGAAGGGACATAACTTGGAATAGCTGCCACTGGTGACGCTACGATCAACCCTGGAAGTTCCAGCATAGTTCTGAAAGGGTGGAAACTGGACTTTTCTGTGAAGGATAAAACATGTTCCGAGGTTTTGGTTGAAAATGTAAACCCGCCTGGGAGGGAAGATCCTAAGGGCCGAAGGCCCGCAGGATCTTTCCGACCAAGCGGGTTTACATTTTCAACCAAAACCAAGGATAAGTGTTTTATCTGAATTTTAAACCGAAAAAAAAGAAACTTAAATCAACATTCATCAACATTTTGATGTTTCGGACATATTTTCCATGAACCTTAGGAAACGCACGTAAAATATCTGTTGCTGGCGTACGGATCTTGAAAAGGACATTCTAAAAACCAGTGAGGATTATCAACACCTCTGTAGACTCGTGGTACACTCACTGGGCTACAGATATGAAGGTTGCGAGTTCGATCCTCGGAATATAAAGAAAACATTTGTCATTCGATTTTAAATTTCATTACATGTTACAATCTGAACGGAAGTTATATTATTAAAATACCCAGGACTCTTACTTAATAGCGATCCCAATGAATAGTTTTATAAATAACGATGAAAATCAAGTCCCCGGGTCTTCCACAGTAAGTCCCGGGTTTTCTACGCAAGAAAACCTCATGTGGGTCTTTCTCAAGTTTGAAGAAACCTAACGATCAATACAAATGAACACTCTGAGGTTTATAAAGTCAGTTAACGCCTTGCCTCGGGAAGATGTTTTCCTGAATGCCTCAACAGTAAGTTTTGATTTGGTTTGTTAGTTATGGAGTATTACACATCACATCAAAGGTAGCATGCATGTTCATGAAGTGGAACTTGTCATAGGCTAATTAATTTGCGTGTCCTTTTTTTCACTTTTTGTGAACAAAATTAAAATCATTGGACTGTGTTAAGCAAATCCAGCTCACATGATTGCTGTGAGCCACTGAGTCACTGGTAAATCAAAACTGGTGCAATAGATTCAAGGAAAAATAAAAACAGACAACTACGGTACAGAAGCTCACCATTATTCAGTGATATAACATTATGAAAATTCTTTAGTAAATAATAATCATCAGATACAATATCTCTTTCAATGTTCTGGGATCAATTTGTGAAATAGATTTTGGATCCATAACATAAAAATATACTGTGTCCTGAGGGACTTCACAAAATCTTTATAGTACCTATAGCGCAAAAAGAGCAGCTATGGGTGTCTGTTATTTTGAACCATCAATCATGAACACAGTCCACATGATCACTGATTCATTCCAGGCTCTAAAGTAATTATCTAAACATACAGAACACTACACGATTTCATTACTTCACAGGACCCTCATATTGCCTGAATGGACCCTTAACATGAATTTATCCACTTCTGTATGTTAAGGTAAGGTTTCAGCTTGTTATGTCTTTTTTTCCATTGATGTTATTTCCCAAAACATATTATACGTTATTCTGCATGCTACAATTTGGCTGCACCAATTCCATAGTGTCACATGTAGAAATGGCTGAGTAATTCTGTGTGCATTTGTTAGAGACACCATCTAGTCCATCAATCATAATTCTGGCACCCGTTTTTGTCATGTGATGAAAGTTGGTGAATATCAAACAACAATTAGTGACCTAACTACAAAGTATTAGTTTTGCAATATTTCATGTCCAAATAAAAATATTTTATTCTTTTCAAAGTACTTTTGTGACAACTGACATGACCTTGCAGTTGGGGTAATAACAGACGATTTAACATCTCACAACAATGACATAATATGAATCAAACATAATTTTGCATGCATGATCCAAGGTAACATTAAATACCAGCCCTATGAAGAGGAAATGTCTTAAGGACATGTAAATACATTAATAATAAGAGTTATGACATGAAATAAGATTTTAACTACCTCAGTAGATGAAAACTTAATAATATACTAGAACGTCGGGACATTACTTTAGATGCAATATTTTCAGAAAAATCTGAGTTCAATGTCTGCGTCATCAATAAGATCAGTGAAATGACATGTTTCAAAACTGTCTAGCTTTTCCTCTTTCTTGAGTTTGGGAAAGGCCCAATTTGTTTTGTCATCTGCGGGTTCAAACACTTATCAGGGGAGGCAATTCAGAATAAAGTCCTTGTGATATTATTTTTTTTAATTTGATTCACGTTTAAAAAACAATACACCTAAAGAATAATACAACCAGTATCCTTTGACATCAAAGCTCCTCCACGTTACACAAGATTTCTCGCCTATACCAACACTGTTGGAATACGCAGGTGTGGGATGACGTAGGGTTGTTATGCATGCAACAAGCATTCTTGCATGTCAAGGCGACTATGCTTGTCATAAGAGGCGACTAATGGGATCAGGTGGTCAGACTCGCTGACTTGGTTGATGCATGTCATTGATCCCAATTGCGCGGATCGATGCTCGTGATATTAATCACTGGATTGTTTGGTCCAGACTCGATTATTTACAGACTGCCGTCATATAGCTGGAATATTGCTGAGTGCGGCTTTAAACAACAAACCAACCAACTAAATCTTGCATGTCAACTGTCACAAATGTATATGGTAACAAAGAAAATATCTTTTAATCAGACATGAAATATTACAAAACTAGTATTTTTAGTTAGGTCACTGATTATTATTTGTTAATATTAATAACAAACTTCAACACATGATTGTGCGTTTAATGGAAAATAATTGTGAAGTGAGTGGGTGGGTGGGTGGGTGGGTGGGTGGGTGAGTGAGTGAGTTGGGTTTAACGCTGCTTTTAACAATATCCCAGTTATATTGTGGCGTGTCAGCTCAATGTGGGAGGAAAGCTTGAAGTGATGCAGGTCTCAGACATTTACCACTTCGTCGAAACCCACGAGCACGGGTATGGTGCTGACAAAGTGAGGGTGATTTTAGCAATATTCCAGCAATATCACAACAGGGTACACCAGAAATATGCTTTACACATTGTACCCATGTACAAAATCCGCATCTTCCGGTTGACCAGCCAACGCTTTAACCACTAAGCTGACCCACCACCTTTCAGAGGGGATGTTTTGTTTATTTGTTTGTTGTTTAATGCTGAACTCAGCAATATACCAGCTGTATGATGGCAGTCTGAGATGAAGTAGACAGACAGATAGACAGTAGTATAAGCTCACTTTGACGTTAGTATCAGTAGTATAAGTTTTTGACCTTAAGTGGACAAAAAACAAGAAAGAAGTGAGCAAAGCTCACATACCCCTGTTATCCCCGCTGGTCAACAACAAATAGTAAATAGTTTGTTAATTAATGAAATATACCTGTTGCTTTAAGTCAGAGGAACTGCCCTTTCCTTTGTAATCCCATGAGGATGCATTATGTTTGAAATGAGCACATGTTTTTGCAATCTAGTGTGGGATAATCAATGCTTAGCACAACATACATTCTTGGAATCCATTGATACTGGAAATTAACTACAAAGCATGACGCATACTTATTAAACATTAAATGAAAAAGAGCAACAGAGAATTACAGCAGTTCATCAATCAAAAATCTGTCTCCAATAAATGTTTGGAGATTACAGAGTTTCAATGAAAATCTCAATCCCCCATTACATTCTGATCTCTACTGCTGTATCAAGGTCTGCCATAATTAGTGAAAGCCGGGCATATGAGGAAATACAGTACTCATTGTGGTAAATGTGTGTAGCAAGCTTGATGAAGCTAGGGTGCATGTTAAAAAGGTATGGACCGTACAAAACACCAACCCTAAAAGTTTAAGTTTCTAATGTTTCCATGGAAACGGCAAAAGTTATAAAGTTCAGAATCTTCAAACTAGCAAAAGGCCCAAGTACTCATTGTGGTAAATGTGTGTAGCAAGCTTGATGAAGCTAGGGTGCATGGTTAAAAAGGTATAGACCATAAGTTCTAATGTTTCCATGGAAATGGCAAAAATTATAAAGTTCAGAATCTTCAAACTAGCAAAAGGCCCAAGTACTCACTGTGGTAAATTGGTGTAGCACGTTCGATGAAGCTAGGGTGCATGGTTAAAAATGCATGGGCCATACAAAAGCTCGGATGGAAAGGACGGACGGACAGACGGAACGCTATATACCCCCAATTTACTTCGTAAACGGGGGTATAATTAAACATAGGTAAAGGGATATGTATACTTACTTAATCCTTTCTCTTTTGTAGCCATTTCTTTATTTGTTCCAGATGCTAGATAGCATTAACCACATGTAATTAAAGTCATCCTCTGAAAAAAAAGAAGAGGAAAACTATCTGAGGCCGATCGAGATGTGGGGTGAATCGGGTTTAATGTTGTATCCAAGACATCAATACAAGTTAATGATAACAGGGATGTAGAGCATCAAATTCTTGCAGCAAAAAAGGCATCAGGAAAATTATGATGTCAAAAATGTTTGGAAAAGACCCTGAGTACCAGAGATACAGAAGATCACCTTTACTTTCTGTTATAAAAAATGAGTGGTTAAAGATGTGGTTGGTTAGTTGGTTTGTTGTTTAACGCCGTACTCAGCAATATTCCAGCTATATGATGGCGGTCTGTAAATAATCGAGTCTGGACCAGACAATCCAGTGATTGACGTCATGCACATTGATCCACACAATTGGGACAGATGACATGCATCAACCAAGCCAACGAGTCTGACCACCCGATTCAATTAGTTGCCTCTTCCGACAAGCATAGTTGCCTTTTACGGCAAGCAAGGGTTGCTAACATGTCTTAAAACCATACTTACAAATATCACACAAACTTTTCATTAATACTTTTCATGTTCTATTAACATTTTGTGAAATCTCTTTTGATTCTCAGAGAAGTTATATATGGGTAAAATACATGTTGAATAAATACAAAGGAGGCAATAGTATGAGTGAGTGAGTTGGGTTTAAAGCCACTTTTAACATTATTCCAATTATATCACGGCGTGTCAGCGTAATGTGGGAAGAAAGCCTGAAGTGGTGCAGGTCTCAGACGTTTACCGCTTCGGTGAAACCCAAGAGCACGGGTATTGTGCTGACAAACCTAGAAACATAATTGTGGCGAACAGGGATTTGAACCCACAATCATAGATTTCTGGCATGCCTAAGGGACACAACTCTGCACAGCAATTCATAGCACCTGAGGAGGCAATAAAACATAGATTTATTGCAATCAGGAATTCATACAAAGCAAAACTGTGATGTTTGATTAATTGCATTCTTGCATTCTTCAATCATTCCAACAATCAATGTAAAGTCTACTAATTTGAAGCCAAAGACATAAAATTTAGAACATGTTACAGAAATAAGTTATTGACATGTTTAACAACAGAAGAGTTAAGTATATTAGGATGGAAGGACAAACTTAACCCATTTAGCTCACTATGACAATGTCCTTATCAAGGTGAGCTAAAATAGGGTAAAAGTCACTTAAACCATGGTCAACCTGCACAGAGAGTGAGGCGCTACCACATTTGAAACACTATGACCTGAGGCCATATACCAACAGCAAATTACTGCGGCAGTGATCATTAATGATAATATACTGCTGAGGAGTGTCCCTCGGTATATGGTCTCTGCTATGACAAAGTTTATGGTATTTGCAGTCGTCATTGCACTGAGATAGCGTTGAGGAGACGAAATTGCAGGTTTTTCTCTCAGGGATACTAGAATTTAGACCATGTCCTCGTTCCTGCATGGTCACAAAATCAAAGAGTGTGTTGTGGTTTACTTTACTAATACTCACCTGGTGGATATTATCTCGTACTTGTTAATTTCCCTCGAGTGGCGATGTAGACGATGTCGACCCTGGAGTTGCAGGTTACACACGACACGTCACTATGCACATACTTCTGACCATAGGTCCTCTGACCACAGCAACGACTGCTATACAGCCCCACTCCTTCCTGTCCAATATTCTAGGAAATAAACAATTCAGAAATAAGTAAAGTATAAAAGTGTTCAATGTATCCGAACATAATTGTTTGAATGCATGTCCATACTCGGAGCGTTACTGCCGCTAGACACCACACAATCAATATTCAGATGATCAAACTGCGCAGAGAATCTTCTACGGAGACCTTTTAAGGTAATGATATTTTTTTAATTACCTAGAATATGCAACAGACTTTCCTAATAATTCGAGATAATGTCATCAAAATTCAAGAAATAAAGTAGAAATTCGCCATGCTATCATGGAAATTCGAGTTTTTAAGTTGAAAGTTCAACATATATCTTGAAATAATAGTTTCAAAATGAAACGCTGTGGCCCTACTGATGTACCGTAAATTCCAGATACTCTTTCATCAAAACGAAACTGGAAGTACAGTCTTTCCTGGAAATTGTATCCTTCCTGGAAATTGTATCACGTGAATTTGCGTCACATGGGCGATTCCATTGCTGGAAAGGTTAATGGAGTGGAGTATTTTATTCCGGTTGAATAAGAACAAGAAAAATATTAATGACTACCCCAGATGCCATGCTGCGACACCTATTACATGTTTACTTGATGTTTCGTATATATTGATTGATGCAATGATAAAATACCTCAATGTTTGCAGGTTCTTAACTTTTCTACTGACGTCCCTATCGTGTCGTCCATGTGGGATGTGCCTATGTTGATGGAAATTATTTGTTTACCCTGACATAAGGTAAGACATGCACATATTGTAATCATTAGGAAGCAAGAGAAAAAATATTAATTTAAATTCTGAAGTAACTCAGGATTTATCAGTGTGTACATTATGATAAATTAATGCAATGTTATTCTCTGCGCTCATTTGTGACGCTAACTACAGAAAAATATAGTACGAGGCCCTCGGTCCTTGTTGACAGTGTGCACAACGAGTGCCCGCCTATCAATGCTTATGAGGCCGTTGCAATCTCAATGATTTATGACAGGTAGCCAGACCTGTAATTTACTAATGCTGAAAGGGCCCCCCATAATACAGTGGCGTAACTATCACGAAGCACAAAAAAGCAAGCGCTTACATTTTGAAATACATGTAGAGCGGGGGAGGCAGTACCCGGACACATAACAATCATCGCAATACAACACACGAATGTATCGTCAGATTTGAACGGAAAATTGCATATACAAAGGAAGACAACTGCTGGTGGTTTCAAATTTGACCAACAGGCAAAGAACATCTTCCCGAACCTGGATACTGATAGTTTGACGACAGCGTCGGTAGTACTCTGACACAGTCGACTCTACCCGAACAGCAGAGAGCCAGAAGTGGGACGCTTCACATGCTGCTTTTTTTAGCTCACCGGGTCCAAAAGATCAAGGTGAACTTATACCATACCGTGGCGTCCGTCGTCTGTACGTCAACAATTTCTAAATGATATTAATCTAAATGCCTATCAAAGAATTTATTCAAATAACTTCTTCTTCTGAACCACTTATTGGAAATTAATGGAATTAACAAATGGTGGGGCTGACCCTCCAAGGGGTTGAGGGGCGGGGCCAAGTATGGGTAATTTGGCTATATTGCTTTAAACGACTTCTTCTCTGGAACTTAGAGATCGATATCAACCATATATATATGCCTGGAAGCATTCTCTGTTGGGGAGAATTCAAAATTGTACAAATGGAAGGGCTGATCACCCCCAAAGGAGCTGAGGGGCAGGGCCAAATAGGGGTAATTTGGCTATATTGCTTTAAACGACTTCTTCTCCAGAACTAAGAGATAGATATCAACCATATATTGGTTGGTTGGTTGGTTGGTTGGTTGGTTTGTTGTCGCTGCACTCAGCAATATTCCAGCTCTATGAGGGCAGTCTGTAAATAATCAAGTCTGGACCAGACAATCCAGTGATTAATATCTATACGCAATTGGGATCAGTGACATGCATCAACCAAGTCAGCGAGCCTGACCAGATATTTGATTGGAAGCATCCCTAGGTGGTGGGGATTAAAAATTTACAAATGGGGCCAAATAGGGGTAACTTGGCTATATTGCTTTAAAAGACTTCTTCTCTGAAACTAACAGATACTTATCAACCACATATGGTTGGAAGCATTCTCCGGTGGTGAGGACTCAAACTTGTACAAATGGTGGGACTGAACCCCCACGGGGCTGAGGGGCGGGGCCAATTTGGAGTAATTTGGCTATATTGCTTTAAACGACTTCTTCTCTGGAACTTAGAGATTGATATCAACCATATATGCTTGAAAGCATTCTCTGTTGGGGAGAATTCAAAATTGTACAAATGGAAGGGCTGATCAACCCCAAAGGGGCTGAGGGGCAGGGCCAAATAGGGGTAATTTGGCAATATTGCTTTAAACGACTTTCTCTCTGGAACTTAGAGATAGATATCAACCATATTTGGTTGGAAGTATTCTCCAATGTGGGGATTCAAATTGGAGCAATGGAGGGACTGAACCCCACCCCTACCTCTGGGGACTGAGGGGTGAGGCTAAAAGGTAATTTGGCAATATTGCTTTAAATGACTTCTCTGGAACTAAGAGATAGATATCAACCATATTCTCAGATGGTGGGAATTCACATTTGTACAAACGGAGGGGCTGAGGGACAGGGCCAAAAAGCGTTTATAACTCCCCACTGTATAAACATATGTACAATTGCTGAGTATAATGAGAGGAATGCACGTATGCTACCAGGACAGTCCCTTCTGTTCATCTGTCCGGTGCTCCCAAAGGAGTTAGAACCTTGACCATAACATGCAAACTCATATTATCCCCACCCTATGATTAACAGATACATTGTATACATTTTTTATCAAGAGAATAATACATTTATGCCAATGCCTCTGGAAACTTAGATCCTGGATCATAACATGGAAATGGTTCAGATCTTTATGCTACGTATCAAGAGAAATACACGTTCATGCTTTCAGATTTGCCATCCACCTTCTTTAAATGCTGACAGAGTCAAAATTACGAAATATTTGCAGTATTATATATATGTACAATGCAAATGTATATTTTGTCATGATAGCATAAATATCCAGGTGAGCGATACATGGGCATCTTGTTTATAAATGCAATTGAATTAGAATGGAATGGTGACATTGAAACATGCACCTCATTATTACGATGTCGTATTATACATGACTGACGCTTTTCAGGCGCTTAGTTTAACATAGCTGGTTGATCTATCGAACATTTGCGGTAAACAATAAATATGAATGATCTCTAAAATGTATCATCAAATGTCACCCACGGTAAGCTGTTAATCATAATCTACACTTATAACGTAGAATAAGCCCCCCTCATTATGATGGCGTTCAATACGTTCTTCATCAATATGCCTCTCAGCCAAAACATGAAAACAATATAGTCCTGCTTATGACCACCACCTCTAGTTGGGGCATCATGAGTCACCCTCTCGGTGTACAATAGGGTCATACTGATAACTTTGTTGTCCTAAATATTGAGCTAAAAACATCAGTCACTGTCTCCTTACACAACCGACATGACGCCGACAATATCTCAGACTACTAGTCTCTGTGATGGTGGTCGCACCTCTGCACCTACATCACATCTCTGTGTATCCACTACTTCTAGCATCATGATTTTACACTGCATTCCTGTCAAACCTGTTGTCGGGTTCAAGACCAACCATCAAGGCTATGAATGTAAGTGGTATCACGTGAAAAATGTGAAAAAATACCTATTGAAAGAAAGAAAATATACAAGTATTTAAACTTACAATAACGAGGGGTGTTTCAGCTATATCTCGCACACAACATACATATGAGAAAGAGAATATATGGATGTCAACTTCTTTATTATGAGGAACACAACGTTTCGGAGCATATACTTACTCCTTCATCAGGTGGATCAAGCATATACTCAGAAACATTGTGTTCCTCATAATAAAGAAGTTGACATCCATATATTCTCATTTCTTTCATACATATGCTACATTATAATCATGTTAGGTCATTTACATCAATGTAAGGTGCAAATTTATAATACTACAGTTATATATAAATGATAGATGGCTCACATATAAATGTTGTAAAATATATTAGTAGATCGAAATAAATAGAAAAAGATTCTTTAGATATTTAAAAAAAAGTGTATGTGTTTGTGTGATCAAATTTCACTGTTATTGACATAATATACACTTCATTGCTGGGCAGGAGACTTGGCCAGGTTAGTGACAAACTCTTCTTTTTTTTTACAATTTCAATGACAACAAGTTACACCTTGGTTAAAAAAGGTTTTGGTTTGTTTAGATTTAATTATGTCATAAATTCTGCAACAGGGGCAAGGGATACAGCCACGTTAGTGGCAAACTCTCATTATGGTCTAAATCAGCAAATATATACTACTCAAAATTAGATAAGGATCGTAGATATTTTTCTTAATAAAAAAACAAAATAACTGCATAACTGGCAATATTGTGTTCAAGTGAAATCAAAAACGTCTCCAACACACGTGCACGTGTATTTCATGCCATGGGAAATGCGTTTCACATCACAGTTCATGCTTTTGCTACCATTGCACGATTTCCAATCAGGCAACGGTGTCTGATTCATTCTGAAACTGTAAACTCAATTGAGTGTTTACTCTACGTTTATCTACGCAATGCCCCCTCAACGTGTAAGGCGTCGCCTGACGACAGAACAACTGGGCAGATGTATTGGAATGCTTGATGCTGGCTATTCACAACGTGACGTTGCCAATGCACTAAACGTCAGCCAGAGCGTTGTAAGCAGGGCCTGGTCCCGACAGCAAAATGTTGGTACAGCAGCACACCGACATGGGGGTGGTCGTCAGAGGTCGACAACCCAACGCCAAGATCATTTTGTGGCTCTTCAGGCACGACGTCATCCCTTCTGGACAGCAACCAGCCTACGTAACGACCTCCTGAACGCCTTGGGGGTGAATGTGTCCACTCAGACGATACGGAATCGTCTTCACAATGCAGGTCTCTACTCGAGAAGGGCATGTGTCCAAATCCCCCTGACTGTTCGACACCGGCGGGAGCGATTGGAATGGGCTGAAGATCATGTCACTTGGACACGGAACGATCGGGTTCCAGTTCTGTTCACCGATGAGTCCAGGTATTGTTTGGACTTTACAGACAGGAGGCAGCGGGTGTGGCAACGACAACGTGAACGTTTCCATGATGCCAACATCAGTGAACATGACCGTTATGGTGGTGGTTCCATCATGGTCTGGGGTGGAATCAACAGAGATGGAAGGACAGATCTTCATGTCCTGGAGAGAGGAACAATGACGGGGGTGAGGTACCGGGATGAGATCCTCGATGTGTACGTCAGACCCTACGCTGGTACTGTTGGCCCTGAGTTCATCCTGATGGATGATAACGCCCGTCCTCTCCTGAGTTCATCCTGATGGATGATAACGCCCGTCCTCATCGCGCCAGGGTGGTTGAGCAGTACCTTGAGCAGGAGACAATTGTCCGCATGGATTGGCCAGCGCGCTCGCCAGACTTGAACCCGATTGAGCATGTCTGGAACATGCTGCAGGTTGCCCTTTCACGCCGTAGAGCACAACCCACGACTTTGGCAGAGCTCGGACATGCCCTGGTGGAAGAGTGGAACAACCTTCCCATTGGGAACATCCGGGTGCTTATTGACAGCATATCTCGACGTTGTCAGGCCGTCATTGATGCAAGGGGAGGTCATACTCGATATTGACACTTCATCGACTAAGTGTAATGATGGACTATCCCTCATAACTGTGTAATTCTTTCTCTTGTTTGCTGTTAACATTTTTAAATGAAATGCCTTTTGGTGTTTGCAGATTTCAAACATTCCATATTGATACAAGTTCATGCCGTTCATGAATTTTCATTCATAACATGATTAAACACGTTTCTGAGTCAGAGTCATGTCTTTTGTTATGTTTGTGGTAACTTACACACATATCACCTAGTGATCCTTATCAAATTGTGAGTAGTATATATTGACTGATACATATTTGACTGATTATTGACATATTTCTGATTTTCAAGTCCTCAAGGGAAATTTCAGGGGAAATTATCTCAGTAGGATTAGAATCAGTCCATTATGGTTTCCAAAAGAGGATTGCTGATAATTTCGTAAGAATTATCGAACAATAGTTAATGGCATTGTTAATAATTCTAAGAATACTACCTCTATTACATACAAAATTACTCCCTCCCAACTCCCAAATTCATCTACCTCTAGTAGGTGATGAGGAAAAAAGGTGAGGTTACTGCCATTATGACGTCATGGCATGGGTATTAATGAGACTACTTGGTGACAACTAGTTGTGCATAATTGACAGTGAAGAGGACGTTTGTTGAAAATCTGAAAATCATGAGTCATCCGTTGTAAACATCTCCTCATAAACCACTGGATTAATGAAGCTGAAATTTCAGTCTTGTTCCCACTAATGATTACAACTTAAATTTTTCAAAAGGTCGAAGATCATTTTCAATATCTCAGCCATGGCCATTTTTTGCTCACCTGACTGAAAGTCAAGGGGCTCAAGTTGAACGTAAAAGTTTTTGCCATAACTGCATGTATCATTAAGAAATTAGATAGGCAAGTAGGTGGTTTTCAAAATATCATATATGTATGTGAGTATAGTTTGATATTTGTTCCAGTTAAGACCTTTGACTCTCACATATATCTGTTTTTACCATATTAATGCATCTCTTCTGTAACTACAAGTCCTGTGGAACTGAAACTTTGCATAAATGATCAGATTAATGGCAATTAATCGGCCAATTCTTTTTCAAAATGTATTGCAATTTGGCATTGCTGTAGTTTTTGGTAGGGCCTTACATGTATGTGTCATTGTGTTTCATTTTGTCCTTAATGGTATAATAGTGGGTGCCACCAAAGTGAAATGCTGTCATGGGCAATAAAAATCAAAATGGGTGCAGACCCCTACAAACACTAGCCTGCCACCATGTTTCATATAATAACTGTGTACATTCAGGAGCAATGGCATGTAGGTTTTTGCATATGGTTGCTTTGGTTACAAAAAGAAAGGTTCCACTGACATTGGGAGAGGCTGTTGGTAAGATGGTCCAGGCAGGGCACCTTTTGATATTGGAGAAAATAGAAAAAGAAATTCAACAGGCCCAAACTATCCATGGATAGCAGGCCAGCATTTTTTGCCAATTTGTTAGTTTGACTGGTCAAAGCCAATGCAAGTCTTAGGGACCTACAGCACTTCAAGGATGGGTCTCCTTTTTGTTCTGGACTACTTTAACCCAGACACTGATCTCTGCAGTTGAAAGACCATTACCCATTACCCATTACCATGCCCTTAAATATCTTATCCTCTGATAATGTTTGACTCCTGAAGGTGACATTTGTCATGTCAGTTCCTTCTTATGAAAACATGTATCTTATTTAAATCAATGTGATTTTATTCTAAGTTTTTTTTTTTTAAATATCGCAAAAAATCATATGGCTTTAACTTTGTGTGAAAGTAACATCTACAAGAAGAGCCAAGTTTGTTCAAGACTTCACTGTTTGTATTCAATGTCACTATGCTAAATGACTTTACCAAAAATACATTCTTGATAAGTTTTAAAATACAAAATCATTTATGATTGTTCTTATTTGTGTTTTATTTCAGGTTACTGTTTGCTGTGAAAATGAAGTGCCAAATGTGCAAAACTGTCAAGCTGTCAAATGAATTTCCTCCCAGGAAGATAACAGAAAACTGCAGACATCCAAGACTGCATTGCATGAGGGTAGATATACAATTGCATCTGGTTTATCTTGTTAAACCAAATAACTAGAAACAATACAGATAAGAAGCGATCCCAACTGTTTCCTTTATTTATGATCATTTGAAACGGGTTAACTGGAACTATAGTGTAAGTAGAAATATGTGTTAGTGGAACATTCCCCTGGTCCCTTGAGTCATTCTTTAGGCAAATTCGTCTTTTAACTAGAACAGAAAATTGTATGCTAGCACTCCTATGGTGGTGTCAGTTGTCGAGTACCATACAAAGGAAAACTAGGCTCTGACTTCTGCCCTGTTGTCTGACACCACCCGGTATAGGGTTTTTCTGCTATGTGCGTCAATTTGCTTGTTAACAGAAGTGAGCACCGCAAAAGACTAGGCTACCATCTGTATGGACAACAGAAAAGTACTTTGAGGCAATATCTGTACGCACTTCTGAACACTAATTGGTTACCCATGATCTGTGAAGATTTTGATATTACAAAGGGCACATGTTAATAAATTTCTCAAACATAAACCCAGTCAAAAAGAATGGTGGAATCTCATTGGATATCGTTATTTGGAAATATGCATTTTGAGGCAAAGGATGGTTATTGTTTGATATCACCCCAAAGTGAATGCCTGTGTAGATTTCGAATTATTTGGATGATAAGATTGCTTTGGATATCATTTCTGAATTTCATAGCTTGATATTTACATCTATCAGTCATCACCAGCAATGAACCCAGACCTTTGTCCCTTTGAACACGTCAGGGACATGATTGGAAGAAGTGTGTGTCAGTGTCATAGGCTGCCGATCACATTGGTCTGAACTTAGCCAGGCACTGCAATAGGAGTGGGGCTGACTCCTTCAAATCATCATTGGGAGACGCATATGCAGTATGAATGAATGTTTGATTAATCATGGTGGTATTACACACTACTGATAACAAAAAACTGAGTTTTGAAATTTCCAATCTTAACCCCTATCAACCTTCGAAATCAGTGGCAGTTGTTACATCTGCTGTCATATTTCACTACCAGTAGTTATTTGTTCCCAATTCATTCATTATCATCATAGAACTATTACTAGAAACTAATGTCTCTTTCAATTTTGGATATTTTAAGTTATTTCCAAGTTTCCCCTATTTTTTTAAGAGTTTTGTTTTCATTCATTTCCTTTTAAAAGCCAGTGAATGAAAGTCAGCTGTACTGAAACATGTGGATTATCAACACATTTTGGTTAAATAAATGAAAATGCCTAAAGATATGTTTCAGGTTTGAAAAGGTATAACTTTCTAACTTATCCTGCATTACTCCTTAATGCATTTACTACTGTTTTTGTCAGAAAGACAAACTGTGAGAGATTCAGCTGTAAAAGAAAGTTGTTCCAACCTGAAGTGCGGTAGTACCGTCGCACAGCTTCCGCGTTACCGGAAAGTAGTGACGTCACATAAAAGCACAAGAGACGTGTCTTTTGAGAAAAAAGATTTACAGTTATCATCATCTCTTGTTTATCAATATCACATTGTGTTGTTGTCTATGGTTTGTGCTTATAAGCAGGGGGGATATAGCTATGGGCATGTCCGTCCGTCCGTCTGTCTGTCCGTTTGTCTGGATTGTTTCCGGAGCAGAACTCGAAAGCCGTTAAATATTTCTTCATCAAACTTTGCATTTATATCACTTAAGTGGTGAAGTTGTGCCTTTTGCTATTTTGGAATTTCAGAAATGTTTATATGTTTTACATTTCCATTGCAACAAGATGGACTTAGCTTCTTTAGGGTAGAGTTCGATTCCAGAGCATAACTCAAAAACTGTTAAATACTTTCTTACAAAACTTTGCATGTCTAACAGGCATATACTGGTGCCTTTTGCTATTAGGAATTTTAGAATTCTTTATTTTTTATGTTTCCATGACAACAAGTTGGACTTAGGTTCTATGGGGTAGAGTTCGTCTATGAAGCATAACTCAAAACCCATTCAATACTTTCTGACAAAACTTTGCATGTCTGTCAGACTTATGCTGAACTGGTGCCTTTTGCTATGTAGGAATTTTAGAAATCTTAATTTTTTACATTTCCATGGTAACAAGTTGGACCAAGGTTCTATAAGGGTGGTGTTCGTTTCTGGAGCGTAACTCAAAAACTGTTTAATACTTTCTTACAAAACTTTGCATGTCTACCAGGCACATACTGAACTAGTGCCTTTTGCTATTTAGGAATTTTATCTATTTTTATTTTTTACGTTTCCATGGCAACAAGTTAGATTTAAGTTTTATTATAGGGTGGGTTCACTTATGGAGTATAACAAATAAACTATTAAATATTTCCTTGCCAAACATTGCATGTCAATATATAAAGCACATACTGAACTGGTGCCATTTGATATTAAGGAGTTTTTGAAATGTTTATTTTAGAATTTCCATTGCAGCTATTTGGACATGGGCTAAGAGAAATGTTGGGCCAGTAACCCGGTTTGGAACCATAATGTGTTAAAATGGGTGGGGGATATAGATGACTTCGTTGACTGTACGCTTGTTTGTTGTTGTTTCTTGTAAGTTTTTGTAATTTGCCATTTGTTTGCATGAAAAAAAACCCACAGAAACACACTTTATTCCATTTTCATATGGATGCGACCATGGTGGATCTTTTGTGGGTAAACAATGTATGCTTGTTCAAGAATATTCAACTCTTGACTCATTACATACAGGATTGCACATTTACTTGTGGTAACGTTACAGACAGCTGCCGGAGGGGGGGGGGGGATGTTATCTTTCTGATGACTCTTGTTTGGTATTATCCATTCGTAAAATGTAGTAGTTTATTGCTCATTTGGGGCTCTCAGTCACGGTAATTACAGGTGTATTCTTGTTCCAATCAGCCCTCTTGAATGTGGTCTTGATCTTTGTCCTGTGTTGTGAATTATTACTTCATTCTCTTTGTTGTTTAAAGTGTTACATTACACTTATTTCATGTAATTTATCTCTTTTAAACGTGTTTTGCATCTTTTAGTAATAAATTGTTTTCCTTTGCTCATTGTGTGTTTACAGGTTTATCAATATGACTTTGCTTATATTACTGATTTATGCCTTGTTGTATTGTATGTCACTCAAACAAGTCTGGCAAGGACCAACATCCGCTGTTCTTGGACTGCACAGTGTTTTTTTTTTACTCCCCTGTCTCCAGCCGACTTCACGCTCTATTTGAAAGCCATTAGAAAACATCGTACTCAGCATGCTCACTGACACCCCAGGATGTCCAATCTTGCAGCTACACCATCTGCTTCGGCTGCGCCAGTCTCTACGACTGTGTTGCAGTTGACCAGCTCATCATCTTCGAAGTTGACTACTACAACCCCTACTATATCAACTGCTAAGCTGATGGTTAAGGTTACGTCCCACAGAGAATACAGCGATCTCACCGTCGAAGTCTGCGCCGATTTATGTTTCTGCTGCGGCTACAGTGTTTGCACCACCCTTGATGATGTCTACTTTGCTGCAATTGTTTCAATTGGAAGATCAGAAAGCCACGTCCCGAACCCAGCCTGTGGATCTGTTTGAGCCCGAACATTCATCATCCTTTTACGACCTTACTAAGAAAATGGTTTTCTTCTTGGTTCTCGATACATCAGTGCGGGTCAGCAACTTCCATGCCTCAGACGTCACTCTGTCCGTTTTGAGCATGGCACTCTTGAAGCTTTTCATCTTGGGCTGTGCTGGGATTTCTATTGCCAAGAATCAACTCCCAGGATAGCCAGATAAGACTTTCACCATCACACCCTTTTAGTCGATCATGGGAGCAGATGACGAAGAGGAGCTTTTATTGCGCCCTGTACATGCATTGCAATGTTTCATCAGATGATCTTAAGTTCAACGCAAGTCTAGGAATCGGCATTTCATTCTGGTTTCTCCTTCTTCACAGACAGAAGTTTCCCAGTAATACGATCTCATGGCTACTTGCAATTATTCTTCAGGCTTATGCGGCAGCCGGTTTAGACCCTCCCAAGGCCAACACCCCACTCAAAATAAGAGCGGTTGCGTTGACAATGGCTCTCAATAGTATCTGCTCCCTCATGTCTATTATGGAAGGGTGTTTCTGGCATTCCAATACTGTCTTCGCCAATCATTATTTACTTGATGTGGCATTTGAGGATGTCACTGGTGCTTATAGTTTCGGTCCTCTGGTGGTGCCTCAACAAGTCACCAACTCTCATCGTCACTGATCATCATAGACTATTGAGCGGGCCCATTGACCTCTCCGTTTTTTATCACCCCAGATTAGAGGGCTCACATGCTGTTAGCATTCCCTCAGTAGGTCAGTTCTAGATTTTAGCGCACGCTTTTTTCCTATTATTGTTCCCTTACTCAGTTTTCCTATATTCCTCACACTTTCATTTTCACTCATTGTTTTCCGGTCATCGTGCAGGGACTTTCTGAGACTTTGTTGTGGATTTCTTCTGCTCTCATCTGATGGTATGCATCTGATAAATACCATCTGATAAATATGCAAAAATTTAGTAAAATCTAAATATTTTTTACATTTGTATACTTATCCTGTATTACTTCATCTAAGTGCCCTTCCAACGCAGTGCTACCTCCACACAAAGTCTTCAGATGTTACTTGTCAAAGCAGTAATGTGCTTGTATACGACGTCACCTCTTCCTGGTCATGTGGCGGCTGTGCAAGGGTACTTTCTCACTTCAGGTTAGAACAACTTTTTTTTATGTTGGAAACTTCTCACAGCTCGTCTTTCTGTCAAGAAACATCACTAAATGCATCAAATAATGCAGGATAAGTATACAAATGTAAAAGTATATTAGTGTGGTAAAAATAGATCGTAATTTATCGGGTAGTATGGCGGTAAGTTTAATTTTCATGTACAGTAAGGTTTGTAAATTATAGGGCTTTGCAGTGCTTCAGCAGGGCTGGTGGAAGTCGTTATCTTGTAGTCAATTAATCTATTTATTACTCACGTTTGGCAGTCAAATTCCATTGGAATTCCCTGTGACGGTTGCGAGGTCCACATGTCTTCCCGCCGTAGTGTGTTTCCGGATCTATAGGTGTCGCCGAGCACGCTATGTTAGGAATTATCATTTGACCAATGGGAAGCTTAGAAGATTGTATGACCCGTGACCTATGAATATGGTTAGCTCCGTGGGTATAAAAGCCTGAAATGACCGAGATTAGTCGTCTGAAGTTTCGGGTATCCCGACAAGTAAGTCCACAACACCCACTACAGGGGAACATTCCTCTAGGCAATAAGGTTTTCCTTACGACTAGTTTTAGGTGTAGGTTTATTTTATGTGGTAGTGGGGTGGGGGAAAATTAGTTGTAGGAAAAACATGTAGAAATAACGACTTAGGTAGGTTGGAAAGTAAGAATTATGTTAAAATGTAGGTTTTGTAAGGTATTTATTTAGTATAGTTATTGGAATAGTGGTGTGGGGGAGAAGTAGGTGTAGGAGAAAATAGGCAGTAAATTAGGCAGTTAACGATAAAGAAATTTAGGTCAATAGCAAAAGTTTACCTGTGTGTGAGTGCTTTCTTTTTGTATTTTTCTGATTTACTGTTAATTTGTACTTTTTGTTAATAAATCCTTTAATTTATGATTTTGTCTTAGTTTTGTTTTGGCAAAGTTGAGAACCTGACCAACCATAGAACCTCGAGAGAGTACACTGTTCATGACTGATCACAGTAGAACACAACGCAAAGTCCGAAATTATATGAACAGGGTTCGAACTTAGTACTCTCTGATTGCAATCCTGTCACTGGGCAGCCCGCCAGAGGGCGCCTATTACAGATTTGGTGCCGTGACCCGGATTTGGCATGTGATCTTGACAATGCTGAAATGAAATAGTCTAGTTCTTTTGGGGTTTTTTGCCAGATAAACTTGTTGTAGATTTGATTTTTTCTTCTGAACAAACAAGGCCATATTGTTATGTTTGTGTGGAAAATCTTTATTCTTCTGTCAGGATTTAGTTGTGAAATATGATGACTGAGGAAACTCGTGCATTATTTTCCCTATCAGCAAGTCAGGGTGAGCAAACATCCGGTTTGGATACTGATCTTATGGATTTGTCTGAAACACATCACACAGGAGTTGTAACATCAACACCGTGTCCAACTACTGGTAATGTTGATTCACAGTCACAACTGCATAGTGTTACTACACAGTCAATTCTTGATTGGCCAATAGGTACTGAAACGTTAGGCCTAAACCCAGAAGAAACAAATTATAGAATAAACCATGGGTTTGCTTACGATGGGGTCAGTAGACAGGAAAATCGTTCAGTACATTTTGGTACACGTAATCAAAACGTAGATAAGCCAAGGGCCCCAGTAGATTTTTCGCAGTACAGGCAGAGGTCATCCTCTGCAGCTGGAGTTGCTTTTGGCCTGTCTGGTAATGGTTCTTTGCTAGATTCCAGTTTGGCAGGTGATACAATTTTTCAAAGTGACACTAGTTCTCCGTTTGTTCAACCATATTTGACTAAACCCATCCGTCGGGAAGTTCAACCAGATGTTTTTGATGGTAAAACGTGCGTTGGCAAGATTTTTTAGTTCATTTTGAACAAGTTGCTGCATGGAATGGGTGGACTAGTGGTGAGAAAGCACAGCAATTGACCATGTGTTTACGAGGAAGTGCACAAAAGTTGCTCAGTAGCCTTACACTAATGCAGTTGAGTGATTACAATGTCATAAAAAGTGTGCTTACACAGAGATTTAATCCAAAGGAAAGAAGTGTAGCTTTCAGATCTGAGTTTAGAAACTGTAGGCAAGGAAGGGACGAGTCAGTAACTGACTTTGGGTATCAGTTACGCAGATTAGCACTTCTGGCATATCCGGAAGCCATCTTTGCCTCACTAGAGTTGCACGTGATTGATAAATTTCTGACAGGATTGACAAACTTCAATATGAAGAAGCATATTGCTTTCGCTCATCTGCAAACTTTAGAGGAAGCAATAGCACACGGTATTGAATACGATGCAGTTGAGGGAAATAGAAGCAAAAAGCCAGAAACTTCCGATAGGGTTGCTGTAGTATCTCACACAAGTACTGACGAAGGTTTAACTGTGGATGCAGTTAGCAAATTGATAGATCAGCGGTTGGAAAAGTGTACTAGAGTCCCACAGAAATCTAGGAAATTTTGTTGTTTCATTTTTCAAGATCCTGGACATCTAAGGGACAAATGTCCTGATTTGGCTAAGTTGGGTTTACCTGGATCTTCTGATCCAATGGATCTAAAGGATCTGTAGGGACTAACTTGGGAAACTGAGTCAGGCTGGGATCCAGGCCGAGATTTCAGCTGGGTTAGAACAAAATGTTAGGCCTACTGAAGGAAGTACGACAGTGTTATCCTCACAACATGACATTAGTAGTTCTGATGTACGAGAACAGGTAGTGTTACACGCTGATACCAATGGGAAATCTTGTCTTTTTCTAGATGTTGAATTAAGGCAGGTACCTTGTAAACTATTGGTAGATACAGGTTCTCCTGTTTCATTGTTGTCATACCAAGATTTTCTGAGATTAGGCCTAGAAGGTGTTACATTCAGCAAGGTTGATATAGAAAATTTTAACAGCTACGGGTAGTCCGGTGAATGTCTATGGTTGTGCAACATTTGAGTTTACTGTTGGTAGTGCACAGTTTGTGCAAGAGTTTGTTGTTGCAGACCTAGGACATTTGAGTAGTATTATTGGCTTGGATTTCCTGGTGACCTATGACTGTGACATTATGATTAGGCGTAAGATTCTTAAAACTTCACAAGGCAAATTGAAGTTGCATAAACAGAAAACTTACAACTGTTCTCGCATACAAGTTGCTGACAAGGTCACTGTACCTGAAGTTTCGGAAAAGTTCATTGAATGTAGGCTAATGGGTCCCTTTTCTTCAGAGTATGGTTTGATTGAGCCAAATGACCAGTTACGCAGTAGAGGCATTTTCGTGGCTAAAAGTTTAGTCAAGCCTAAAGATGACAGTCATAGTGTCAGTCTTAAACCTTAGTAATAAGGGAGTTTCTTTGAACAGTTCATCACTAATAGGTACTGTTAGTAGTGTCAGTCAGGTAGTTGAGTGTTGTGGAGATCAACCGCAGAAATCTGTCAAAAAGGAGTTACCTCCTCATTTGCAGCCTTTGATAGACAGTAGTTTTAATGAGCTTACCGCTGAGCAGAAATTAGCATTGACTCAGTGAGTGTTAGAGTATGAGGATGTTTTTGTAGGAGAAGATGGATCTTTAGGACAAACAAATGTGGTTACCCACACAATAGATACATCTGGGGCGATTCCCATCAAACTTCCAGCTAGAAGGGTACCTTTAAGTAGGAAACAAGTGATTGAAGAAGAAGTTGATAAGATGATAGCTCATGGTGTCATAGAGGCTAGCAACAGTCCATGGTCAGCGCCAGTTTGTTTAGTGACCAAGAAAGATGGTTCCTGTAGATTTTGTGTTGACTTTAGGAAACTGAACTCTGTCAGTAAGAGGGACACTTATCCGTTACCTCGTATTGATGAGACATTGGAAACTTTAGGGGGTGCTAAGTGGTTCAGCACTTTGGATTTAGCAAGCGGATATTGGCAGGTAAAGATGGATCCTAGAGATAAACACAAAACTGCTTTTGCTACACATGTAGGATTATACCATTTCAATGTCATGCCTTTTGGGTTAACAAATGCACCGGCTACATTTGAAAGGCTTATGGATAGAGTGTTAGGAAAATTAAGGTGGATGAAATGTCTTTGCTGGATGACGTGATCATCTTTGGCCCAGATTTTAGTAGTGCATTGGAAAATCTAAAGATGGTATTTACGCAGTTACGGCTAGCAAATTTGAAACTCAAACCCAAGAAGTGTACACTCTTTCAAACTGAAGTTTCATTTTTGGGACATATAGTTTCAGCAGAAGGGATAAGATGTTATCCTGAAAAGACTAGTTCTGTCAATACCTGGCCCAAACCTGAAACCGAACAGAGGTCCATAGCTTTCTAGGACTCGTTGGTTATTATCGACAATTTGTACCAAAGTTCTCAGACATAGCTTTTCCTTTGAATAGACTATCACGGAAGGGTGTTCCTTTCATTTGGACTGAGGAATGTGATAGTGCTTTTTGTCAGTTGAAACAATGTTTATTAGATGCTCCAGTACTGGCATTTCCTCAGGATGAAGGTCTGTTTATACTTGATACGGATGCTAGTGCATACGGTATGGGAGCTGTTCTCTCACAAGTGCAGAATGGGAAAGAAAAGGTCTTAGCTTATGCTAGTAAAACTCTTGGTCCGGCACAAAGAAATTATTGCACCACCAAGAGAGAATTGTTAGCAGTAGTCACTTTTCTGAATCATTTCGACACTACTTGTATGGTCGAAAATTCCTGATACGAACAGATCATACACCACTGATATGGTTGAAAAACTTCAGGGATCCTGAAGGAATTCTAGCAAGATGGTTAAGTATCATTGAGACATATAGTTTTGAAATCCAGTATCGAGCGTGCACCAAACATCAAAATGCTGATAGCTTATCACGTAAACCAGTTAGAAAGTGTGGGTTTGAGGAATGTTTGGAATGTGCTTCATGCTCTTCAAATGACTGTCATCAGTCATCAGTTAAAACTAGAACATGTCAGGTGTTACACACTGGGATGGTGGACAGTATTTCTAAAAATGATGGTTCCCACTCTCAGGTCATGGACTCCGCCAGAATTTCTCCACTTTCCATTAGCGATAGTGCAACAGCTAACTGTAGTGATCGTTCCGCAGAAGGTGGGCATATCCCATCGCATACCTCTATGGAAAACTCTGCTAGTGTTCCTAATTGGTTACCAATCTGGACGAGAGATGAGATATTAGGAGGACAGAAAGCTGACAAGGGTATAGGTCCAATTTTGGAGTTACTGAAAACAAGTACAGATAGACCCTCCAGAGCAGAAATTGTAGATTTGTCTGCAGAGGCTAAATGTCTTTGGGGTCAGTGGGATAGCCTAGTTATTCAAAATGGACTGTTGTACCGCAAAATAGAATCTGACTTCTTTGGTCCCCGGTTACAGTTGGTTGCTCCAGCCATGGTTAGAGATAACATATTTCAACATCTGCATAGTAATAGGTCAGCAGGTCATTTTGGCAGAGACAAAACACTGCAATCTATCAAGTCTAGGTTTTATTGGCCAGACATGTCAAAGGACATCAAATCTTGGTGTAAAGCGTGCCTATTTTGCGCTAGATGCAAACCTGGTCCGGGGAAGGGCAAATCACGATTGAGACAGTTTCAAGTTCGCTCTCCAGTTGAATGCATTGCCATTGATATTATGGGTTCATTACCAATCAGTCGACAGGGCAATGAATATATTATGGTTGTTGGGGATTATTTCACAAAGTGGAAAGAGGCCTTTGCAATCCCAAACCATACTGCCATGACTGTTGCTGATAAGCTGATCTCAGAAGTATTCTGTCGTATTGGCTGCCCTTTACAGGTGCATACTGATCAGGGAAGGGAGTTTGAGTCCAATCTATTTGCAGAAATCTGTGCATTGTTGGGAATAGAAAAGACCAGAACTATACCGTACCGACCCAAATCTGATGGGATGATAGAACGTTTTAATTGTACGCTTAAGCAAATGCTATTTATTTATGTCCAGCAAGAACCTTTGGATTGGGATGATCACCTTCCATATCTTCTCATGCCATACCGTTGCAGTGAACAGAAAAGCAGACATTGTTCTCCAAATCTGATGATGTCAGGTCGTGAGATAAGGGTACCGATAGATGTCATGGTGGAGAATCCACCTGGAGTTCAGGTTCAACAATGTTCAGTTGCTTATGTCAAGTGGTTACAGGAAACCATGCAGAAAGTCTTCCAATTTGCCTCTGAATGGTTAGGAGTTGCAGCTGCAGCTCAAAAACGGAATTATGAACAGGGCTTTAAGACTAGGTCTTTTGAAATGGGGGAGTTTGTCTGCTGGTGGTATCCACCAAAGGCAAATCAAAAGTTGGGATTAGGTTGGGATGGTCCTTATCTTGTAGTTGGTTACGTTTCAGACTTAACCTACCAAATTCAGAAAAGCAGTAGTAGTCGTATTGTCAATGTGCATGTGGATCATCATATCTTTCCAGGGTACTGATACACCTCAGAATTAGTTACATTCTGATAGGCCAAGGACAGAGTTATCTTTGTCTACTGAATCTGCTCCAGAGTCTGCAGATGATTCTATTGTGCAGAAAGAGGGGGATGGTGTTGAGTGTAGTCCATCTCCACCACCAGTTAGAACTAGAGAAGGGAGGGCTGTAAAGCCAAGGAAAATGTTTTCCCTGTAGGTGTTAGGAGATTTGTAAAATCTCTGATTATCGCAACCGATTTTTATGAGTTTCGTCGTTATGCTTTGTTATTTTCCAAAATAAATTATATCTCTTGATTTATGTTGTATTTGTTGTTGGTTTTTTTAAGTTGGGTGTTGGTTTTAAACATAAGAAATAAAAAGAATGTTTGTAGGGCGACATCGATTCCTTGGAAGTTATCTTCCACTTGTTTTAGGATGGACATGTTCGAAGTCAATGTCGACCCAGATGAGTTGAAGGACTTTATGGATCAGGATCGGCCATTATGGACAGATGAGATGCGTTGTCAAGTCCCAGAATGCATCAGCAGAGTTATTAAGAAGTATGGGGACTATGTAGACCACTGGTTGGCCCGGCATAAGGAGGACATCCTCCACCACTTGTGCAGCATCTGCAAGAGGGTTTTTATTAAAAATCCAGTTCATGTAGACGACACCTCAGGATACATCCCTTGGGTGAAGTACAGCCAGTCCGGTTACCAAATGCTAGTTTTTTTAGTCCTGGCTCAGTGATGTTGCCACGGTGAAGGACAACAGGAACCCCGACCTCCGTTTCTGGATCGTCTTCGTCCCATGGAGCAGCATGTTTGTCAGCCAGCTGGATATCGCTCAAGGAAGCTGCACAGCGCAGGAGACACCGGCTGCCGTCAAGGAGGAGATCTTGGGAGAAACGGGAGGAAGAGGAGCTGTAAGCCATCAATAACTTGGACTCCGACTGAATCTGTTGTTGTGGATGTTTCTTTTGTTGTTTTTTCTGTTGATCTGTTGTTGTTATTTATCTGTAAGTATGAAAGCGTTGTGTTAAGAAAGCAGTATTTTGGGGACAAAATTGGGTAATTTTGATCTTAAGGGGGTAGTTGGGCTAAAAATAGATCGTAATTTATATAAGTATATTAAATGTATAAAGTGAACAGAAGGAAACAGTTGTTCTTGGTTGGGTTAGTATAGCTCGTCCAAATACACTCGATTAATTTGGAAGTGCTCGCCCAAACGCACCTGTTCCGCATGTTCTTTTTTTGTGGTAAATCTCGTGCGTGTCATGCTGATGAGACGGACCACTACGTTGAACGGGGTAACATGTGGAAGTTGACATTTATTCGTTGTGGGACGAAGACGTCCTCAGAGTTCCAGTCAGGAGATTGCCATTATCCACTTTATAACAGAAAGTGGTCAATTATTCACTTTTGATGAATATATAGAAACATTACATTTTGGGGCGATTTAGTTAGTGTGGCAATGAAGGTTTGTGTTTCTGTCTTCTGTTTCTGTTTAATTAAAATGCCCGACATGATATTTTTGACTTGTTGTTTATTTAACGGGGAATAACGTGCCTCATTCCCATATGGTAGCAGAGCGTGGTTTCAAAAGGTAAGTCAAATAAATTATGTCGTATCTGCAGGAGGGAGGCTCTGTAAAGAGCAATGAGTCTCTGGCCCAAGAAACAGAAGGGTCTCTGTTAAAACTGGAGAATATTTTGAAACTAAAACAACAAAAAGCAAATGTTAAATCAACCTTTACAAAAGCCAAAAACAAGCTGTACAGCTTACTAGAATCTTCTGACCAACCATCTCGAATAGACATACGAGATGGTATAGATAAAGTAAATGAAAGTCTGGTGAAAGCAATCGATGTTATGACACAACTCACTCTGGCTTTTGCAAAGAATCAGCAAGGTGAAAATGTCGCTAAAACTGAACGAGAGATTAGTCACCTTGAGGATGAAACTAATGCTGTAGTTGAACAGGCACAATTTCACTTAGATAATAGGTCAGATGTGACTTCCTTGTCAAGTAAGGGACGCAATAGATTGTATAGACCTGAACAGGCTGCGGGAAGTGAGCCATGTATTCAGAAAGACATTGGGCATGGTGTTCATAGCATACCACATGAACACACACATGCTTATAAAGCAGAGTCACACAGTTATGCAATAGGCACTGATCTATGGAAACAACTCAAGCGTGTTTCTATCCCAGTATTTTCTGGAGATGTTAAATGCTATGAAAGTTGGAAAGCTGCATTTCTGACATGCATAGACCAAGCACCAGCAACTGCTGAATACAAGCTATTACAGCTAAGGCAGTATCTTTCTGGTGAGGCTTTGAAAACAGTACAAGCTTTGGGGCATAGTGCTATAGCTTATGACATTGCATTAGAGCGCCTAGAAAGGAAGTATGGTGGTAGGAGGCGTCAAGTAGCGTTACAGTTAGAAGAAGTGACAAATTTGAAGCCTATTCGCCAAGGGAATGCTAGAGATGTTCAAAGATTTGCTGATGTCTTGGACATTGCAGTCGTTAGTCTGAAAGAAGCAGATAGAATAGAAGAGCTTGGTAATGGGTTATTTTATGCCACTTTACAAAAGAAAATGACTGAGTCAATGATCGCACAATACCAAAGATGGCTTCATGACAGAGATA
Organism: Haliotis cracherodii; assembly: GCF_022045235.1. Taxonomy (NCBI): domain Eukaryota; kingdom Metazoa; phylum Mollusca; class Gastropoda; order Lepetellida; family Haliotidae; genus Haliotis; species Haliotis cracherodii. The sequence goes on from NW_027266275.1 coordinate 16,660,994, forward strand.
GGCAAGAGTCTGTCGAGACTCTAAGAGAATGGGTACTTCTGGAAGCTGAATACCAAACGATAGCAGCGGAAACAATACATGGTGTTTCTGATAAAAACAAAAGACTAGAGTTCAAAAGAAAAGAATCGTGCTCATTTGTCGGTGAGCTGAATAGAAAGTCAAAGAGGGAGGTCATATGCAAGGTTTGTGGTGAACAGCATGTGTTATGGAAATGCAATGTGTTCAAGAATATGAATGTTTCTGAGAGATGGAACACTGCTAAGAAAATGAAAGTATGCTTTCGCTGTCTTGGTGGTAATCATCGTGGCTCACAATGTAGATATGCATATCGCTGTGGGATCAATGGGTGTACGAAAACCCACAATAGACTCTTACATGAGAACATACCCAGAATTGACATTGCACAAGGCAATCTGGATTTTGCAGAAAATAGTTTAGTTGTGGAGAAGGATACTCAGGTAGGTTCTCAAACAAAAGGTCATGACCAGGGCATTTCTGAAAGAGCACATGCAACTATGCCATTGGAATTTGACCATCCATTCACAGCACTTCGGACAGTTCCAGTAGTGCTGAAGAATGGAACTAAAAGGATCCGTGTCAACGCATTATTGGATGATGCAAGTACCAAGTCATACATTAATGCTGATGTAGCTTCAGAATTAGGGATGCAGGGGTCAATAGAGAAAATATCTGTAAGTGTCTTGAATGGTAAGAAAGAAACATTTGAGACCAAGCCAGTGGTATTTGGAATTGAGAGTGAAGATGGTAGGGTGGATATGGAAATGACAGCACTGACTACTACTAGGGTCACGGGCGACTTGCAAGTGATTGATTGGCAAAAATGTAGACACAGATGGAGTCACTTGAAGAACATAAGCTTTCCAAGTATTGGGCGACGTCCAATTATCGATCTCCTGATAGGTATTGATCATGTGCAATTACATCAGTCATTCGAAGATGTTTGTGGAGATGTAGGCGATCCTATTGCAAGGAGAACGCCTCTTGGGTGGACATGCATAGGCAATGTAAGCAGTCAGGCAACATCCCAAACACACTGTGCATATACATACCACACATACAGCAAAGACAGTGAATTGTGCTCATTAGTGAAGTCATTTTGGGAAATTGAAGAGTTGAAGACTCCTCTCAAACGCCTTATACCAGATGACGAGCAAGCTCTTCACAAAGCACAGGAGACACTAGTGTATATGAATGGCCAATACCAGATTGGTATTCCTTGGAAGAACGTTCCATCATTACCAAATGACTATGCCATGGCATTTCGTAGGCTGCTTAGCACTGAAAAGAAGTTATCCAAAGACCAGGACACGGCACTAGCCTATGACAATATCATCTTGCAGTATCTTGAAAAAGGTTATATCCATAAAGTAGATCATGAGGAATCGAGGGAAGATGTGTGGTATCTTCCTCATTTCCCGATATTGCGCCCAGATAAGACCACAACAAAGGTCCGTATTGTTTTTGACGCTTCAGCAAAGTATCAGGACACATCATTGAATGATGTAATCAGTCCAGGTCCGAAGCTTCATAGTGAGCTTTTTGATGTGCTGATACGGTTCAGGAGAAAACCAGTAGCTCTCATTTGTGATATAGCAGAGATGTTCTTGCAGATCAAAATATCACCGGAAGATAGACCTTACCACAGATTTCTCTGGAGATCTATGAATACAGATATGCCTCCTGAGGTATACGAGTTCAGTCGTCTTGTATTCGGTATCACCTCTTCTCCTTTCTTGGCTCAGTATGTTACCCAGAAACATGCTAAGGCACATCTGGTAGATCTGCCTATGGCTGCAGAAACTGTCATAAAATCCGCATACATGGATGACAGTATGGACTCGGTAGAGAATGTGGATGAAGGTATAGAACTGTACAACCAGTTAACTCAGTTATGGTCCAGTGCTTCAATGCATGCTCGGAAATGGTTGTCCAATTCCCTGAATGTCCTTGATAACATTCCTGAAGAAGATAGGGCTTCTGAAATCGATCTTTGTAAAGGCCATTTACCATCAGTGAAAGCACTTGGGTTAACGTGGGTGGCTGAAAAAGATATGTTCACATTCAAAGTTGGTACGTTTCCTGAAGAAGAAACCACTAAAAGAGGTTTTCTCAGGCAAATTGCAAGACTGTTTGATCCTCTTGGATTCATAGGACCATTTATAATCACTGCAAAGATTCTGTTACAAGAAATATGGTTAACAGGACACGATTGGGATGATGAACTGCCTCAGAACCTGCAACAGAAAATAGAAAAATGGTTAGTACAATGGAAAGAAGTACAAGGTGTTCAGGTACCCAGATGTTTGCGCCTTGATGCTGAGGTTTGTTCAGTCTCTATTCATACCTTTGTTGATGCATCACAGGATGCATATGGCACCGTTGTTTACGCCATCTATACTTACATGGACGGAAAGAAGTCAAGCAGGATAGTTGCTGCAAAGAGTCGTGTAGCTCCGTTGAAAGCCTGTAGCATACCACGCCTTGAACTGATGGCAGCTGTACTTGGCCTCAGACTTGTATCTGAAGTGGTCAAAGTCCTTCAGATTGAGATTGAAACGGTTACCTTCTGGTCAGATAGTAGGAATGTCTTGTGTTGGATAAGAAACAAAAGTCGTACTTTCAAACCCTTTGTTGCCAACAGAGTTGGAAAAATACACAGCACTACAAATCCATCTCAATGGCGACACGTACCATCTGCAGAAAATCCGGCAGATCACTTAACAAGAGGTCTGTCTGTTTCACAACTCATACACAATGAGTTATGGTGGTCTGGTCCTACGTTTTTGCTCAGAGATGAAACTGAATGGCCATCTGATAAAGCATTTTCCCTTGACATCATCAATGATGATGAAAGAAGGACGAGCAATAAGCAGGTTGCTCTAGTTTCGATACAGAAACCTGACCTTGAGACGTGGAGACTTTATCCTTCCAGATTCTCCAGCTGGAGAAAATTGACACGTGTGAATGCTTGGATTTTCAGATTCTTGCATAACTGTTCCACGTCAGATGATTACAAAATGAAAGGTGAACTGACGGTAGAGGAAATAGCAGATTCTGAGCACAGAATAATTGCTGATGCACAGGCGGAAGCATTTGCAATTGAATATGCAACTTTGTTGTCAGGTAAGATGTTGGCTTCCAGTTCCAAACTCCTTGCACTTCAGCCACAACTAGATGAAAATGGGGTCATGAGATTGAGTGGACGCTTAGGCGATGCTGAATGTTTGCCACTTGGAGCACGATTTCCCATAATTCTACCTCGTAGAAGTTGGGTGACAAAGCTCATCATAAAACAGTATCACGAAGATGGTAAACATGTTCTGGGCACAAACCAAACATTGGCTGCAGTGTCATCTAAATACTGGATTATCTCAGCACGAGAAGCAATACGTGAATGGGAGGAAGAATGTGCTCGATGTAATAGGGACAAAGCAAAACCTGCCTATCCAATGATGGCTCCGTTACCAAAAATGAGACTTCGAAAATCCTTCCGTGCATTCAGCCAGGCTGCTGTTGACTATGCTGGACCTTTCATAACAGTCCAAGGCAGAGGAAAATCACGTCAGAAACGTTATTTGTGTCTATTCACCTGTTTGACTACAAGAGCTGTTCACCTAGAGATGGCATACAGCTTGGACACAAGCGCATTCCTAAATGCGTTTTACCGAATGGTAAATCGAAGAGGTCTACCACAAGATGTCATATCTGACAATGGAACAAACTTCGTTGGTGCCGTCAAAGAACTCAAGGAACTTCTTCACATGCTGGATCAAGATGCTGTTCGGCGTTCCATGGCCAATCGAGGAGTGAAATGGCACTTCAACCCTCCATACTCGCCGCATTTTGGAGGGGTATTCGAGACGATGATAAAATCGGCTAAGCGTGCTATCTTCGCTATCCTGGGGAATGGTGACGTCACAGATGAGGAACTGGAAACGGCATTCACAGGAGCTGAAGCGCTGATCAACTCGCGCCCTCTGACATATCAGTCGACTCATCCCCAAGATGAGATTCCTCTGACTCCGAATCACTTCCTGCATGGCCAGATTGGAGGAATGTTTGCTCCGGAATCTGTCGACACAACCGATTATCACCCAAGGAAGCGCTGGAGACGTATTCAGGAACTGATGAGGCACTTTTGGAAGCGTTGGATGAAGGAATGGCTCCCAGGTCTGAACCCAAGACGGAAATGGCGAACTCCAAGCAGAGACCTGTGTATCGAGGATGTTGTGCTGGTGATATCTCCTGACACTCCACGGGGACAGTGGCCACTTGGTAGAATTGTCAAGACATACCCAGGAAGAGATGGACATGTGCGTGTCGTGGATGTACGGATCGGACAATCAGTGATTACTAGAGCAGCAAACAAGATTTGTCCACTGGAGTGGTCAAATGTGAACTGTGATCGGGGATTGTGACTTCGGAGAATGTGACTTCGGAGAATGTGACTTCGGAGAATGTGACTTTGGATAATGTGACTTCGTGAAACTGACGTCGTGAACAGTGACATCGTGAAACTGAAATGTGTTGTGAACTGTGACTCTTGAACTGTGACATTGTAAAATGTGATATGAGCATTCATGGATATTCAAGGACTAATGGATTGTTATAATTTCAATCATTTTGTAAGTATGGTACAGTTTTATTTCAATTCATTGCAAACGCTAGAAGTGTTAGTATTGTGTTGATATTGTGTTGATATTGTATGTATTGTGTTGCCAGGAATCTGTCAAGGAGGGGGGTATGAACAGAAGGAAACAGTTGTTCTTGGTTGGGTTAGTATAGCTCGTCCAAATACACTCGATTAATTTGGAAGTGCTCGCCCAAACGCACCTGTTCCACATGTTCTTTTTTTGTGGTAAATCTCGTGCGTGTCATGCTGATGAGACGGACCACTACGTTGAACGGGGTAACATGTGGAAGTTGACATTTATTCGTTGTGGGACGAAGACGTCCTCAGAGCTCCAGTCAGGAGATTGCCATTATCCACTTTATAACAGAAAGTGGTCAATTATTCACTTTTGATGAATATATAGAAACATTACATTTTGGGGCGATTTAGTTAGTGTGGCAATGAAGGTTTGTGTTTCTGTCTTCTGTTTCTGTTTAATTAAAATGCCCGACATGATATTTTTGACTTGTTGTTTATTTAACGGGGAATAACGTGCCTCATTCCCATAAAGTATATTAAATTTCATTCCAAGGACTGGGTTTCAAATGTAAATAATGATTTGCAATACTTTGTTTACAAAAATAAATATATATATATACATACTTGATACCAGTGGTTGTAATGCAACGTAGCATTCCCACAACTTATCCACAACGTTGTTAACGATGTGTGTTATTAGATTTCAACCTTGCCATTTCAAGCCTACATTTCTGTACTAAAATGTGAGAGGATTATTGCACATATTAACAATTTACAAAATCAACATCTGGGTTCCAAAAATGTGGTCACTGCTATAGCCACAGCCATCGCCTGTCAAATTTGCACTGAAATTATTGCAAAAATATGGCGAAGACAAATATTTTCAAAGTGCTTCAGAGTTTTCAATCAACCCGCCCAAGTACTGTAATATGTTTGAGTGCTAACTTCATCATTTTTTTATATTGAATGTTGCCGCGATGTGCAGTGTTGATACAGAGTAGTTTCTATACCTCTGTAATTGTAAGAGGAAAATGTGGCAGCAATAATTATCTTCACTGTGGTTATCTGTCATTTTGATTGTCAGTCAGGGATGAAATCTTAAATCTTTTCGTTATCTGATAGACTAGGTCATCTGCTATGGCAGCCGTCATTTGTGAAGCCATTAAAAATGAGAAGAGTGATCTGGTTGATTATCACGTTTTCATCACATTGGGCACAACTCGGGCTCTGCACAAGGTGGCAAAACTATTGAGCCAAGAACACTAGGCTTTGATATAGACTAGTGGACTGACTCTCTTGCCTCAGGAAGATAACAGGGTTTATGAAACTAAAAATATGTGTATGATCCTAGACAATATCAATGGAGTCGAGAGATACATTATGGTGACTATAACATATAAGCATAAACCCATTTGAACTGTAATCCTGATTTTGGTTCTATTTATTGTAGTGTGTTGTGGCATATGTGCATCAACATGAGGCCTGTCCTCATCCAGATTGTGGAGAGACAATTACCACCGATAGTCAAATGATGGAGATCCTACAACACACCCTAAAAGAAATGTTCAGAGTATATGATTCGTCATACACCCCACATGTCGTTTCTCAAGGTGCAAGTGAAGGTGTCATACAGGTCACAGTCTTAAATGGCGAGTCCATGACCTTGCCTTTCAAACCCAACATGACCATTCTTCAGATGAAGGAAGAAATTAAGAATAAGCTCGGGCATGAGGTCCAGAAACAGAAGCTGCTGTATAACATAACAGAGTTGAAGGTAGGTGTAAATCCACTATTTTAGAATGAGAATGCAACAACTGATGGAACATTCACATGTATCTCACCTGAAAGTTAAATGAGCTTATGTTGTAGCCTGCTTGTCTGGCATCTGAAAAGAAACCACTGGCACCTTATATTTCAAATTCTTGTACCACCAAATGGTGACCCTTCAATTTGTTCAAGAGGTTGAATCCAGTGCTTGATATGACCGTGAAAAAAAACTTATCTTTTTTAATACCATATGTTCTTGAGTATGGTGTGCACCAAAGTATAATGCGCGACCCCTTCTAGCAGATTCAGTATTTGGGAGAATTTTTTTTTGAATATTAGACACAGAAAAAAATTACACCGTACCCCTTCAGCGAATTCCGGTAAACGAACAGGTGATAAATACAAATTTAAAATTTGAGATACAGAATCACCTGACATGTTGCATATTTTCTCCTAAACGAAGCCAGAAACAGCAATCACCTGTATACATGTTTTCTTGGAATCTACCGGTGATTCGATTAAAACTTAATTCTTAATGCAAGGATCAAGAAAAATTGTATTTGAAACTATTTTTTATCAGGAATAATATTTTCCAATATCATGTTTTTTTAGTTGCAGCATTTATTGAATATATTTCAAATGTTAATAACCCTAAGCATAGCACTTCGGTGCAGCTGATTGCGATTACCGGTTATTTTTTTCACATGGAACAATTTGACCAGTCACCATTGAGGCTCCCGCTATGTGATTGCAAGAACTACATCGTCAAACTACAATAAATATGGCATTTATGATAGCCTTGGTTCTCAGGCACTGCCCACATCATAAAGTTTGCCGCACGTTTCATATTTATTTCAATTTTTTGTTTAAATATATATAAAATCCTTAAATATTCCAAGTCCAACTTGTACAGTGGTCCCTCGCTACAAAGCTACCAATGGGGTCCAAATAATTAGTGGGCTTTACAGACGATGAGCCGTTTAACCGAGGCCGAGGCGGGGGAGCGCGCTCGGCAAATCTCAAATCATCAATATGTGTTTATCTCACGTCACGTCAAAATAGTATATATTTTTATGGACCTAGATCTACCTGTAATATCATTCATTTATTAAATCTGTCACATTTCACAATGTCTGAAATACATATTCCATTTCAATTTATCATTTTTTATCTATAAATTAAAAAATTATTCACTATTTCCTGCGATGTTATTGAAAATAAAATTCCCGGGCACACATTTCGACAACGGGTCCACATCGAACATGTCAAAGAGCAAAATAAAGACGTTTAAAGCAAATCTTTAAATATATTATACAAAGTGATAAATAAAATCAACAAAAATATATCTAAAAGTAATCAAACTTACATCTAAGTTATTATTTCCATCGTTTCGTGCGATCGCGTGTAATGTAATTGTAAGTCAAATGACATCTCGGCTTTTGTCGCCTTGAATTCTCGGTTTGGACACAACGTTTAATGCAAAAATATATGCATGAAAAATCTTTGTCACAGCTCGTAACCTAGCACGATACATTCACGAAGTTCCATATTTTTAATATATATCGTGATTTCCTGCTTAAAACGTTCAGAATAACACGATTTAACAAAAAATCTTTCGCCAACTTCTGAAATTTATCAAACACGAGCTTGGTATCACAGCTATAATTTGATTGGCTGCCTGAGGTCACGTGCTCAAAATTGACCAATCACGAAGCTTGTAGCAGATTTCGGCAAGAAAGCGTCATTAGAAACAAATTTTAATCCAATGACATCGCTTGTTATAACTACGGAAAAAAAACAGGCGATGTTACGAAAGCGCGATTACGAAATGAATGACCGCCGTGTTGTGACAGCAACTACATGTGTGTGACAGTGTCGCCTCAAATTGGATTGCCCACTAATTAAGAATATAAACTTCGATTGTGGTTCTCTTTTATTGCATGCATGCGCTTCTAAGATCAAAGGATGTATAGTGTGAAAAGTTAACTAGTTGAACAATCGTATTTCCGGGACTTGCCGCGGATGTTTTCAAACAGATTATTAGAACTCCATTCAGCGATAAACGGTTGATTATGCAATTAGAAGCGTTATGTGCAAATGAACAACGAACAACAATACAATTATGTCTGTGTAAAACTCTCAGTATTAAAAGTGTACATAAATTTTGGAGCCATGCGTTACCGCGCGTAGTAACCGAGGTAGCGCTTTATCGAAGAGCACAATAGCGAGGGATCACTGTATTCCAGTATTTTACTCATAAAGGAATACATTAATGTAGGGAAGCCCTTTCCCAGGTTGATTTTACACAATTGTTTTATTGATTACACAACTGTTTTTTGGTTACATACTAGTTTGAACAACCCAACAACAAAAAAGATACTGCCTGTCCATACTATATTTTCAAAAACCATTGCCTAAGAACCAATTCTTTTATTTTTTTAAGCCATATATGTATCCATTCTCTGACGACTAAAGTTCGTTTCAAGGCGTCAATAACGTTAATCTGTGCATGGTTGCTGTTAATAACGGTGAGTTGTGTTATCTTCTGATCACTTCACACACGATTTCGCTGAAATTAATTACTGGGTAAAACAATATTAAAAGGAATTTTGAATAAAATAAGTTACAAACAGATATACAATGAACACTTTTAATAATGAGTTGTGCGATTTGCCAATCACTCCACATACAATTTTGCCGAAATGAATTGAAACAATATTGAATGAAATGTTGAATAAAATCAATAAAAGTAGTAGATAAGTGATAAGTATCCATCCTCACATCCTCATTTGATGACGTCACAGGTGCACCTACTAACCTCACGTGACTGATGACGTCACATAACCTTGACCTTGGGGGGGTGGGGGGTGTTGATGTTGTTGTCATGCGATCAATGACCTCGTATAACCTTGACCAATAACCTCGTTTAACAGTTGTATCAACAAACCATTTCCGGACAGTTGAAAGGAAAAACACTTGTGTAAACACGAGATTGTTTTGAAAGGAAACACTTAAATCAACGAGCGCGTATTTGAAACGTCTCCAGTTACTCAGATTATTTTTTATCAGTTGTATCAACAAAGCATTTCCGGACAGTTGAATGGAAAAACACTTGTGTAAACACGAGATTGTTTTGAAAGGAAATACTTAAATCAAAAAGCGCGTATTTGAAACGTCTCCAGTTACTGTTAGTCGAGTGAGTGAAGGTACAGATTAGATTTTATCAGTTGTATCAACAAGGCATTCCCGGACAGTTGGAAGGAAAAACACTCGTGTAAACACGAGGCTGTTTTGAAAGGAAATACTTAAATCAACGAGGGCGTGTTAGAAACGTCACCATTTACTGTTATTCGAATGAAGCTACAGATTATTTTTTATCAGTTGTATCAACAAGGCGTTCCCGGACAGTTGAAAGGAAAAACACTCTTGTAAACACGAGGCTGTTTTGAAAAGGGAACTACTCATATCAACAAGGCCGTCTCCAGTTAGTGTTTGAGAAAGGTCACATGCATATGAAAAAAAAAATATATGAATAAATGCAGGAGTTGGTGATAGTTTTTTTCATTTACCATGGAGGAGTCAGCAGTACACACATCCATGACTCGTTCCACCTCAACCGACTCATGGAAGCTCTTTGGGAAAAGAATACCCAAAACAGAAGCTGTCTTTTTTTCTCAAATCGTTATCATTTATATCGTAGTGATAACTTGCATCGTGAATTTGAGTCTAAACCAAACCAATTCCAACATGTGGACCGCATTGCTCAGTTCGTGTCTGGGTTACATACTACCTAACCCAAAAATCAAATCTAAAAGGAGCGACGCTTAACCCGTTCGTGTCATATCGATAACCAAACCAGTGGTTTTAATTTCATTAAAGCAAGACGTTTTAGACACACAGAACAAGTTACATATTTTTTTTTTTCCCCGACTGTTGAGATGGACGACAGTGAACCTACGGATTTCACATGAGTGAAAGATAACATCTACGTCAACATTGTGATGGTGCAGTTCCCACGGAAGGGCCTTCCAAAACTGCTGAAAGGAAAAACACTTGCGTAACCACGATACTGTCTTGAAAGGAAATACTAGGCGTTTCCCGGACAGTTGAAAGGAAAAACACTTGTGTAAACACGAGATTGTTTTGAAAGGAAATACTTAAATCAACGAGGGCGTATTTGTAACGTCTCTAGTTACTGTCATTCGAGTGAACCTACAGATTATATTTTAACAGCTGTATCAACAAGACGTATACGGACAGTTGAAAGGAAAAAAAAACAACACTCGTGTAAACACGAGACTGTTTTGAAAAGGGAACTGCTCATATTAACAACAGCGTATCTGAAACTACTGTGACACTCCCATCAAGTAAATAACCCCTGTGGGAAGAAGAAAAAACAAAAAACAAGAAAGAGTATAAAAGAACGTATATTTCAAGACTGAACACATTCTATCTGATCCACGCCTAAACACCATCACCATCATCCTCAAATTATGGCAAAGTCTCTAAGGCGGGCGTCAACAGAAGTTGATGATATCATCGTCACCAACAAGGTCTTTAAACCCGAAGTCGTTATTGTTTCAAAGGAAGAGCTTATGTCTAAGCTAGACGATAACGGTGGTCTCCAGGAATGTACAATCCGATGCAAAGTGAGTGATCTACCCAAAAACATATTGTTAGAGATCTTGTCCTCTGAAACTTTCAAAATCCACGATGAAGATGTTTGCAAGACTATCCTATCGACTGTCGAGAAGAAAGGAGGTGATAACAGATTTGATGTTCTCCTGAACCATCAATACTTGGATGCCCTTGAAGATTCCACTCACATGGTATTCACAGGACAGGGTACTTCCAAAAACAAAAGGAAATTCAACATCCTGAAGTTCTTCAAATGCGTCGAAGACAGACGTATCTCTATGGGAGAACAGAGTCAAAGTCAGAGTGAGGTGAGAATTATTTTTCAATTATTTATGATAATGGACTGGTTTTATTCTACTCTTAAGTCAACACGCATTATCAATCACATCTGTTACTATACTAACATTTAAAAACTATTTAATTTTCTGTATAGTCAATGTAGAATTATGTTTCTTTGTCAAGTTAGATTTACTATTATGGATGACAATGTCTATATTGCGAAATGGTGCAACGTTTCACTGTTCTCAACCAAAGGTGATATATAATATAATAATAATATGCATGCTAAACTATTTGATGGAATTTTAGAACTCTGCGTGGTATGAGCTTTGGTCGTGGCTATCTGTGACCATGACAACAAAACACTACGGATGACGCAGGTCAACCACTCATGCAAGACCTAATTGTCTGCATACAATTAACAAGAAAGAATTAAATTGAAAGATAATAGGACTTTTTATTTTATATATAGGTATAATATTTGACAAATATTTCATCGATGTAGGATTAAGTTTCATAGTTGTAGTTGGTCTTGTGGACTACTGTTGAAAGCAATAACTACCTTTCAAATCGAACACTCGTGCATGGACAGGTTAGAAATTATTGATTGCCTAACTAGTTCACATGTCCATGATATCACAATTTCTCATCCATGAGTTAATACATGCATTGACGTATGTAGGTTAGTCACACAATCGTTTTATCACTGAGTAAATGAGCTAACTTAATGTGATTACATTAACAACCCTTAATGAGTTTGCTTAGTAACGCAGCAATTAACTTGTGATTCAGCCCATACAATACCAATCTAGGTACTTAGTTTCATAATATATTAGATCACAGAATAAATATTGTTTTAAAGAATGAGTGTTTGAACAATTATCTGTTGGTTCTGTTGTTGTTCTATACTGATTTAATGCATTGCTTACTTCTTTTTATTTTCAGTGACCAGTATCCACAGCTCAATAGAGAAAGAGGATTTCCCTGTGAACTTTCATGAAAAAACTTACAGAAGTTAGCAGTAGAAGAGGCCTGTAATCATAGAACTGTGTATTCAATAGAGGACGATGTCATTGTTCGGTTTTTTTATTAAAGAACTATGTAATCTTCTTTGACCTGTTTGTTTTTTTATGTCTTAAAACGGGGAGGCACGGGGGACCCAGTCGCTGTGCAGAGTTGCATTCCTTGGTCACGTCAGAAAAATGTGGGTTCGAATCCCGGTTCGCCCCGATTATGTTTCTAGGTTTGTCGGCAACATACCCTAGCTCGTAGGTTTCACCGAAGTGGTAAACGTCCGAGATCTGCATCAATTCGGGCTTTCCTCCCACATTAAGCTGACACGCCGCGATATAACTGGAATACTGTTAAAAGCGGCGTTAAACACAACTCACTCACTCACTCACTCTTTCTTAAAACAAAAACCAGTCTATTGTCTCAAGTTGAATGTGAGTGAATGAACTGAGCAGGAGACTGGGAACCTTAGAGCTTATTTAGACAGCTTATATCGAAATTGAAACTCGTTATTTGACAAATAAAACCTGTATGAAATTTCATATCAGGTGTTAAACGTGTTTTTTTTAATAATTCAACTGGAGTAATCTTGAAAACTTACCTTAATTCAAATGAAAAAATCTGTTGCGAAACTCGGTAAGTTGGAGTGTTGTGACGCTTGAAATGATCTGCTCGACGGCTTCCTTGAGATCACTAACATCCAACAGAGCGATATGGTTATATCCCGTGGTTTGAACAGATAGTGTTTTCATTTGCCTGTCGCAAATGAATAACGTGTCATCGATGGCGAGTGATAATTGGGCGTTGTATGCCATGGAGAAACTTTTCTGTTGGAAACAGTCAATTTCGGACAGGAAGTAGATGAAAATATCCTTCACTTGACGAGATACATTAAAGTCTAAAATCTGATTACTCAGACCTTGAGGATCATTCCCAATTTGAAACCTGAAATTCGATGTAGTATCATCAAAGATTAGTGTGAACACCATGATTCGCGACCCCTTCTAGCAGATTCAGTATTTGGGAGAATTTTTTTTTGAATATTAGACACAGAAAAAAATTACACCGTACCCCTTCAGCGAATTCCGGTAAACGAACAGGTGATAAATACAAATTTAAAATTTGAGATACAGAATCACCTGACATGTTGCATATTTTCTCCTAAACGAAGCCAGAAACAGCAATCACCTGTATACATGTTTTCTTGGAATCTACCGGTGATTCGATTAAAACTTAATTCTTAATGCAAGGATCAAGAAAAATTGTATTTGAAACTATTTTTTATCAGGAATAATATTTTCCAATATCATGTTTTTTTAGTTGCAGCATTTATTGAATATATTTCAAATGTTAATAACCCTAAGCATAGCACTTCGGTGCAGCTGATTGCGATTACCGGTTATTTTTTTCACATGGAACAATTTGACCAGTCACCATTGAGGCTCCCGCTATGTGATTGCAAGAACTACATCGTCAAACTACAATAAATATGGCATTTATGATAGCCTTGGTTCTCAGGCACTGCCCACATCATAAAGTTTGCCGCACGTTTCATATTTATTTCAATTTTTTGTTTAAATATATATAAAATCCTTAAATATTCCAAGTCCAACTTGTACAGTGGTCCCTCGCTACAAAGCTACCAATGGGGTCCAAATAATTAGTGGGCTTTACAGACGATGAGCCGTTTAACCGAGGCCGAGGCGGGGGAGCGCGCTCGGCAAATCTCAAATCATCAATATGTGTTTATCTCACGTCACGTCAAAATAGTATATATTTTTATGGACCTAGATCTACCTGTAATATCATTCATTTATTAAATCTGTCACATTTCACAATGTCTGAAATACATATTCCATTTCAATTTATCATTTTTTATCTATAAATTAAAAAATTATTCACTATTTCCTGCGATGTTATTGAAAATAAAATTCCCGGGCACACATTTCGACAACGGGTCCACATCGAACATGTCAAAGAGCAAAATAAAGACGTTTAAAGCAAATCTTTAAATATATTATACAAAGTGATAAATAAAATCAACAAAAATATATCTAAAAGTAATCAAACTTACATCTAAGTTATTATTTCCATCGTTTCGTGCGATCGCGTGTAATGTAATTGTAAGTCAAATGACATCTCGGCTTTTGTCGCCTTGAATTCTCGGTTTGGACACAACGTTTAATGCAAAAATATATGCATGAAAAATCTTTGTCACAGCTCGTAACCTAGCACGATACATTCACGAAGTTCCATATTTTTAATATATATCGTGATTTCCTGCTTAAAACGTTCAGAATAACACGATTTAACAAAAAATCTTTCGCCAACTTCTGAAATTTATCAAACACGAGCTTGGTATCACAGCTATAATTTGATTGGCTGCCTGAGGTCACGTGCTCAAAATTGACCAATCACGAAGCTTGTAGCAGATTTCGGCAAGAAAGCGTCATTAGAAACAAATTTTAATCCAATGACATCGCTTGTTATAACTACGGAAAAAAAACAGGCGATGTTACGAAAGCGCGATTACGAAATGAATGACCGCCGTGTTGTGACAGCAACTACATGTGTGTGACAGTGTCGCCTCAAATTGGATTGCCCACTAATTAAGAATATAAACTTCGATTGTGGTTCTCTTTTATTGCATGCATGCGCTTCTAAGATCAAAGGATGTATAGTGTGAAAAGTTAACTAGTTGAACAATCGTATTTCCGGGACTTGCCGCGGATGTTTTCAAACAGATTATTAGAACTCCATTCAGCGATAAACGGTTGATTATGCAATTAGAAGCGTTATGTGCAAATGAACAACGAACAACAATACAATTATGTCTGTGTAAAACTCTCAGTATTAAAAGTGTACATAAATTTTGGAGCCATGCGTTACCGCGCGTAGTAACCGAGGTAGCGCTTTATCGAAGAGCACAATAGCGAGGGATCACTGTATTCCAGTATTTTACTCATAAAGGAATACATTAATGTAGGGAAGCCCTTTCCCAGGTTGATTTTACACAATTGTTTTATTGATTACACAACTGTTTTTTGGTTACATACTAGTTTGAACAACCCAACAACAAAAAAGATACTGCCTGTCCATACTATATTTTCAAAAACCATTGCCTAAGAACCAATTCTTTTATTTTTTTAAGCCATATATGTATCCATTCTCTGACGACTAAAGTTCGTTTCAAGGCGTCAATAACGTTAATCTGTGCATGGTTGCTGTTAATAACGGTGAGTTGTGTTATCTTCTGATCACTTCACACACGATTTCGCTGAAATTAATTACTGGGTAAAACAATATTAAAAGGAATTTTGAATAAAATAAGTTACAAACAGATATACAATGAACACTTTTAATAATGAGTTGTGCGATTTGCCAATCACTCCACATACAATTTTGCCGAAATGAATTGAAACAATATTGAATGAAATGTTGAATAAAATCAATAAAAGTAGTAGATAAGTGATAAGTATCCATCCTCACATCCTCATTTGATGACGTCACAGGTGCACCTACTAACCTCACGTGACTGATGACGTCACATAACCTTGACCTTGGGGGGGTGGGGGGTGTTGATGTTGTTGTCATGCGATCAATGACCTCGTATAACCTTGACCAATAACCTCGTTTAACAGTTGTATCAACAAACCATTTCCGGACAGTTGAAAGGAAAAACACTTGTGTAAACACGAGATTGTTTTGAAAGGAAACACTTAAATCAACGAGCGCGTATTTGAAACGTCTCCAGTTACTCAGATTATTTTTTATCAGTTGTATCAACAAAGCATTTCCGGACAGTTGAATGGAAAAACACTTGTGTAAACACGAGATTGTTTTGAAAGGAAATACTTAAATCAAAAAGCGCGTATTTGAAACGTCTCCAGTTACTGTTAGTCGAGTGAGTGAAGGTACAGATTAGATTTTATCAGTTGTATCAACAAGGCATTCCCGGACAGTTGGAAGGAAAAACACTCGTGTAAACACGAGGCTGTTTTGAAAGGAAATACTTAAATCAACGAGGGCGTGTTAGAAACGTCACCATTTACTGTTATTCGAATGAAGCTACAGATTATTTTTTATCAGTTGTATCAACAAGGCGTTCCCGGACAGTTGAAAGGAAAAACACTCTTGTAAACACGAGGCTGTTTTGAAAAGGGAACTACTCATATCAACAAGGCCGTCTCCAGTTAGTGTTTGAGAAAGGTCACATGCATATGAAAAAAAAAATATATGAATAAATGCAGGAGTTGGTGATAGTTTTTTTCATTTACCATGGAGGAGTCAGCAGTACACACATCCATGACTCGTTCCACCTCAACCGACTCATGGAAGCTCTTTGGGAAAAGAATACCCAAAACAGAAGCTGTCTTTTTTTCTCAAATCGTTATCATTTATATCGTAGTGATAACTTGCATCGTGAATTTGAGTCTAAACCAAACCAATTCCAACATGTGGACCGCATTGCTCAGTTCGTGTCTGGGTTACATACTACCTAACCCAAAAATCAAATCTAAAAGGAGCGACGCTTAACCCGTTCGTGTCATATCGATAACCAAACCAGTGGTTTTAATTTCATTAAAGCAAGACGTTTTAGACACACAGAACAAGTTACATATTTTTTTTTTTCCCCGACTGTTGAGATGGACGACAGTGAACCTACGGATTTCACATGAGTGAAAGATAACATCTACGTCAACATTGTGATGGTGCAGTTCCCACGGAAGGGCCTTCCAAAACTGCTGAAAGGAAAAACACTTGCGTAACCACGATACTGTCTTGAAAGGAAATACTAGGCGTTTCCCGGACAGTTGAAAGGAAAAACACTTGTGTAAACACGAGATTGTTTTGAAAGGAAATACTTAAATCAACGAGGGCGTATTTGTAACGTCTCTAGTTACTGTCATTCGAGTGAACCTACAGATTATATTTTAACAGCTGTATCAACAAGACGTATACGGACAGTTGAAAGGAAAAAAAAACAACACTCGTGTAAACACGAGACTGTTTTGAAAAGGGAACTGCTCATATTAACAACAGCGTATCTGAAACTACTGTGACACTCCCATCAAGTAAATAACCCCTGTGGGAAGAAGAAAAAACAAAAAACAAGAAAGAGTATAAAAGAACGTATATTTCAAGACTGAACACATTCTATCTGATCCACGCCTAAACACCATCACCATCATCCTCAAATTATGGCAAAGTCTCTAAGGCGGGCGTCAACAGAAGTTGATGATATCATCGTCACCAACAAGGTCTTTAAACCCGAAGTCGTTATTGTTTCAAAGGAAGAGCTTATGTCTAAGCTAGACGATAACGGTGGTCTCCAGGAATGTACAATCCGATGCAAAGTGAGTGATCTACCCAAAAACATATTGTTAGAGATCTTGTCCTCTGAAACTTTCAAAATCCACGATGAAGATGTTTGCAAGACTATCCTATCGACTGTCGAGAAGAAAGGAGGTGATAACAGATTTGATGTTCTCCTGAACCATCAATACTTGGATGCCCTTGAAGATTCCACTCACATGGTATTCACAGGACAGGGTACTTCCAAAAACAAAAGGAAATTCAACATCCTGAAGTTCTTCAAATGCGTCGAAGACAGACGTATCTCTATGGGAGAACAGAGTCAAAGTCAGAGTGAGGTGAGAATTATTTTTCAATTATTTATGATAATGGACTGGTTTTATTCTACTCTTAAGTCAACACGCATTATCAATCACATCTGTTACTATACTAACATTTAAAAACTATTTAATTTTCTGTATAGTCAATGTAGAATTATGTTTCTTTGTCAAGTTAGATTTACTATTATGGATGACAATGTCTATATTGCGAAATGGTGCAACGTTTCACTGTTCTCAACCAAAGGTGATATATAATATAATAATAATATGCATGCTAAACTATTTGATGGAATTTTAGAACTCTGCGTGGTATGAGCTTTGGTCGTGGCTATCTGTGACCATGACAACAAAACACTACGGATGACGCAGGTCAACCACTCATGCAAGACCTAATTGTCTGCATACAATTAACAAGAAAGAATTAAATTGAAAGATAATAGGACTTTTTATTTTATATATAGGTATAATATTTGACAAATATTTCATCGATGTAGGATTAAGTTTCATAGTTGTAGTTGGTCTTGTGGACTACTGTTGAAAGCAATAACTACCTTTCAAATCGAACACTCGTGCATGGACAGGTTAGAAATTATTGATTGCCTAACTAGTTCACATGTCCATGATATCACAATTTCTCATCCATGAGTTAATACATGCATTGACGTATGTAGGTTAGTCACACAATCGTTTTATCACTGAGTAAATGAGCTAACTTAATGTGATTACATTAACAACCCTTAATGAGTTTGCTTAGTAACGCAGCAATTAACTTGTGATTCAGCCCATACAATACCAATCTAGGTACTTAGTTTCATAATATATTAGATCACAGAATAAATATTGTTTTAAAGAATGAGTGTTTGAACAATTATCTGTTGGTTCTGTTGTTGTTCTATACTGATTTAATGCATTGCTTACTTCTTTTTATTTTCAGTGACCAGTATCCACAGCTCAATAGAGAAAGAGGATTTCCCTGTGAACTTTCATGAAAAAACTTACAGAAGTTAGCAGTAGAAGAGGCCTGTAATCATAGAACTGTGTATTCAATAGAGGACGATGTCATTGTTCGGTTTTTTTATTAAAGAACTATGTAATCTTCTTTGACCTGTTTGTTTTTTTATGTCTTAAAACGGGGAGGCACGGGGGACCCAGTCGCTGTGCAGAGTTGCATTCCTTGGTCACGTCAGAAAAATGTGGGTTCGAATCCCGGTTCGCCCCGATTATGTTTCTAGGTTTGTCGGCAACATACCCTAGCTCGTAGGTTTCACCGAAGTGGTAAACGTCCGAGATCTGCATCAATTCGGGCTTTCCTCCCACATTAAGCTGACACGCCGCGATATAACTGGAATACTGTTAAAAGCGGCGTTAAACACAACTCACTCACTCACTCACTCTTTCTTAAAACAAAAACCAGTCTATTGTCTCAAGTTGAATGTGAGTGAATGAACTGAGCAGGAGACTGGGAACCTTAGAGCTTATTTAGACAGCTTATATCGAAATTGAAACTCGTTATTTGACAAATAAAACCTGTATGAAATTTCATATCAGGTGTTAAACGTGTTTTTTTTAATAATTCAACTGGAGTAATCTTGAAAACTTACCTTAATTCAAATGAAAAAATCTGTTGCGAAACTCGGTAAGTTGGAGTGTTGTGACGCTTGAAATGATCTGCTCGACGGCTTCCTTGAGATCACTAACATCCAACAGAGCGATATGGTTATATCCCGTGGTTTGAACAGATAGTGTTTTCATTTGCCTGTCGCAAATGAATAACGTGTCATCGATGGCGAGTGATAATTGGGCGTTGTATGCCATGGAGAAACTTTTCTGTTGGAAACAGTCAATTTCGGACAGGAAGTAGATGAAAATATCCTTCACTTGACGAGATACATTAAAGTCTAAAATCTGATTACTCAGACCTTGAGGATCATTCCCAATTTGAAACCTGAAATTCGATGTAGTATCATCAAAGATTAGTGTGAACACCATGATTCGCAAATTCCCTCTTTTGAAAGAAAATTCCCTAAACCTTATTTAAAATATACGCAAAACGTATTTTTATGCATGTGTCGAGAAGAAATGCACTTTGTCGCCACCCATCTCAAATATATGAGATGTACAGATGTAAAGTTTTGCTGGTCTCAAGTTCTAGGGATGTGGATGCAATGTCAAGATCATTTCGTCGGTAGGGAGCAACAATGAGCTTCAAATTCGCATCATTTCGGAAAACACATCAGACGTTTATTTACACGAACACATAGGTTTGAAACAGTATACCCACTATAGCTAAAAACACCCCAAAAAACAACCAACAAAAAAACCAAAACAAAACATATGACATATACGCTGCAGTGCAATGTCTCCCGATATTCTATACGGCTCTCGAAAGCTGCAGGCTTACCGTATTTCCTCTATTTGAAGCTCTGAACAGCTGAAGAAAAAATAAAAGCAAAAAAACAAACTATTACTTACAATAGAACTCGGTTCTCTAATACAGACCGGCTTCTGATATTGAGGAAAATACGGTAGTTGGCGAATGTCAAACATGTGGTGTATACATATGTACATACAATAGGCGTGGGACACTCAGCACACTCATTGCAGAGAGCGTATTAAATTTGTGATTTTAGGAACAGACAGCGCTTTCCTAAGCATTGCCAGAGTTGTTTTTCACAAAGAAAGTATAATATAACGTTTTCACTTATTCATCCTGTGATATAATCATGGCGTGCCCCCCCCCCCCCCCCCCCCCCCCTTTTATTTTATTTAAATAGAGAGGCCACAGATATTTCAGCAAGAACGGTGTATGTGTGTGTGCGCGTGTGTTTATTTTCCAAAGGATCGCACAAGACTGGGGTTTGTAACCAGCATATTCATTCTCAGTTCAGAAACATTACTTCGTGAACTTGCGTCCTTTGAGTCAAATCTGTTGTTGTTTATCATTTTTACTGTGTTTATTTTTAAAAATTTCATTAAGTTTGTTTTGAAATAATTTTTGATTTATCTTTATACATTTTGTTTGAAAACATGTCTGAAAGGGAGATCATTTCTAAGTACGATTTGCTAGGTGTACCCCAAAAACGAATTGATAAATTCAAAAATGATATGAGTTTCCGTGTCGATAACGATTTGATTCGACGAGTAATGGGAAGAGGACGTGGCCACTATTTAGAATGTGAACGTGTACTGGATAAATCAATGATCGCATCTGACTTTCGAACTAATGAAATTTGTAAATATCTTATAGACAGTAACGGAGGAACCAATCGAATTATTAATCAAAATTCAAAGAAACCCGTGGCGATTGTTCCTCCATTTAATAATATATCTATAGAAGAAAATTCAAGACTACCTCGACAATAATGTGATGTATTTTTTTATTTGTCTTTCTTTCAAGACGGGAAAGACCAAGTAGATCATACTTGAAAGCTTACAAATTGTCATTTAAGTAATCTTTTTTTTCTTCGACAAGCATTTTGGTTTTCACTCTTTTATTTTTAATTGAAAGTTTTAGACATATTTAAATAAACAACATCAGCAGCAACCAACAGTTATAGAACATTATGGGAAACATATGATGGATCCAGGGACTTAAAAGTGTCACATCATATTTGGAGAGCGGGATTTTCACCATGAGATGAAGGTAAAACATTTTATTGTTCAATTATACAAACAAAATCTTTGCTGTTTACTATAGAAGTTTATTAGACTATTGTGGGATAATCCGATGCCGTTGCTAAGCCATTTGAACCACACACAAAAAACAACAACAACGTTTCTCGTGTCTATTTTCATTGTACGACGCGACTTTTGAGATAATACTTTCCTTCAAACAAGTGTTTTTATATGAACCAAACATATATGTTGAGTGAACTTACATCAACGCAATTCTTATACATTTATGTCACTAAAATCTGATTCAATAATCTTCTTTTTTAAATTTTAGTTATTGAAAGCATCAAACATTAGAAAAGAATACCATTACAAATACAACTGTAATTAAATCTTCATTTTAAATAGCGGTAAGGGGAATAGTTTTATCAACAGATCATCGCTCACACTGCGGCACAGTTGCGAGTTAGCATAACAGTAACACCGCTTCTTACAGGCATGAGAAATCAGTACAGAACGGACTAATGCAACTAATCGGAGGGTGCGCTTTACATATTGTTTGGCATAATTATATAGATATGCTACTGCACCTGCGACAGTGAGTTGCATGACAATATATATCTATTTATACACCAAAGCGACCGTATCGCTAGCTCTCCGTTGGGCTTCGATGAGAGCACGTGGAGCCGCACAACCGAGTAAACAAAGGCCGTATTACCCTCACTATAAGACGCCTAGCATTAATTTCAGGGGTGATTGCTGGAAACCTCGCCTCTCTGCGTTATAACAAAATCAAGTGGGAAACAGGATATTCGGTGGGGAGAATACAGCGTTTTGCACGAGAAATTAAATTCGGAGAGAGGATGTCTTCCCAAGTATGTGTCTATTATGCTTCATTCAGAGTATTTGTAATTACTAGAGAAACCAGTGAACGACTATTTCACGAGTTGGAATTCGAGCAATTTATTTCAAACACTGCCCGAATGCATTTGACCCTTGACCATACTTACAGTATGAGCTAGTGTATATATATTCGTATTCCTTTGCAGTTATAAGAATAATTTTCATTAATTGTTATGTTTATGTCTAATATCTTGCAAAATAGATGTAGAAGTCGGAAGATCATCTCAGCAACGTGTGCATGATTTTCATATGTACCTTTCCGTAGTTTAGTTATCGAATAGCACCTGATTAACATCCGTACATACTATTTGGGATTTATTAAATACATCCATTTTGATCTTGAACGAAAATACTAATGCGAGTTCGTCTGCGAGTGGGAAAATTTAAATAATCCATGCTAAGTGACATACATTGTATTTTACCAAATCAAGAGTTTATTGATACCAATTATTGTATATTTTTTTCTATTATTTCACCATGTCACATCGAAGTGTTCATCACCTTTAACTCACAACCTCTTGCAGCAAATATCACAAGGTTTTATCGACTGTTTTGTATCAGGTTTTGGTATATGTTAAAAAACAAAACAAAATGGCAATACATTCGCATCAAGAATATTTATTCGATTCATGAATACAAACGTGATTAAACAATGATATTTAACCCTAAACAGTTTTACAAAGATTCCAATTTTCTAAAGTCTCCTCCGGGCACGCCAAGCACAGATTTGCGTTTTATGTAGAGTCTTTTCACACGCTTGTTTTCTGGGTTTCTATGGTGATTTCTCCTCACGAGATGCTTCTTCGGTACACCTAAACTGAGTAGCAATTTGCGAAACTCATTGTAACCCGTTGGTCTTTTTGACTCGGAAGAAGGGTCTAGAGTGTAATAACGAATCAGCTTCGTGAGGTTTGAATCTTTTAACACGTTTCCGTTTGGCAACACAATTTCCAGATTACCCGTCACTGTTAAGTGACCAGTGACAATTTTATGTTTGAGAAATAGAAACAGAGACATTAGTTTTCCTATAGTTCTTTTAGAACTAATGTTTTTGAGAAGATGATCGGGAACTCGCAACAAAAAGTCATTGTTGTTTAAGGGTTGGTTTTCATCTCGACCATCCCTTGTCGATGTGTTGTCGTCCTCCGATTCATTCGCTGTCTGAGGAGGTGCCGGTGTCCGATGATTTTGATTCGCTATCCGATTGGCTGTCATCTTCTTCTTCTTCTGTTCTTCTTCCTGTTCGGACATCAGTCTCTGGTAGGTATCCCTTGTCAGAAGAATCATCGGCTTGCTCATCGTGAAGGGTTGAGAGGTAGGATCGATAGGATCTTATGCAAATGGGTAGAATCGAATGATGCGTGATTAACAACTCCCGTTTGACGCGTCGGCCGATCGTCTTGCTGGCCAAGATACGAATGTACTTCTTGTGTCGCGACAGTCGTATTTTATCCTCTTCCGGTAAGTGTATGTTTCCTCTCAGAATGTTAAATATCAGAGTAATCACTGCCATAAACTGGTCGCCCGACGCGTGTTTCAACAAAGCTTTTCTTTGTCCGGCATTAGCTTGGTTCAACATCAGAAGAAAAGTCACGTGTTTTTCTAGTAGCTCACTCATGTTGAGATGGTCGATCACAAATGTTCCAGCGTGCGTCGACCGATGTCGTTTTATAGCATTTTTGTTTGGTCTAACCTTTCTTGTTGACTTTGGGGCTCGTCCACCATGTGGATATAGCTACAGTGAGGAGAGAGTCGGAAATGTTCGGTCATCGGATCATCTTCTGGTATCCAACGATGAACGCGTAGCTTGCACTTGAAACAGTAGGCTTTATCAGATTGCCCAGTGTATATAAATCCGGCCTTAGCCATGGATGTTGGTGACTGCTTCATCCGCAGTGGCCACTTGTCAAAAGTCTTTAGTCTGTCACTAAACTTTTGTCCATACACCTCAGTAGAGAGGTCTGCTTTGGCGCAGTCTGGAACTACGTCGTCAAATCTTCCACATACATCCATAATGACGACGACGACGAGAAAGGTCTGCTCGCTTCGAGGGTTGAAAGTGAAATGTTGGAACCCCGGTGCAAAATCACCTTTTTTTTTGCTGTTGTTGTTTAGTAACATCACTGGGGCAAGTACACCGTACACACTTCATCGGGAAATATTCCAGTGCGCAAACGACCATACTGCGGATCAGCATAAGGCAAAACATCCAAAACGAGATACCCATATTTTTTCCCCCCAACGGCATCTTGAAAGGATTCCGCAAAATATTTTGCCTGTCCTGGAAATATTTGCGATGCCAAGATTTTGTATTCGTGCGCCGAACGCGGGTTGGATAGCAGAACGAAGTAATGGGTGTTCAGAGACATGGTTCTGTTGCATTCTCCTTTGGGATAGGCGGATTGTTGTATGTTGATGACCGAAATCCCCAGATGATGCGATAGCGTGGTGTAAAGATGTAAAAACAACTGATTTTTGCAAACTTGCTGCATGAAGTCATCTGTCACGAGAAGACATCGTTTGCCCGACTCTGACGAGTAAGATTTTAGCTCGTCTTCTGTAGGTAGTGAATCTTGAAATCGAATATTTGGAATGGTTCTTTCCATGTCATTGTAGACATCTTGCCAGACGGCGTAACAATAAATAATCAGGTTGGGTGGCGGATCAAACGTGGTATCGGCTTGTTTTAAGAGTCGAGCGGTCCAAAACGTTTTTCCGCTCGAAGTTCCACCTAACACTGATATGGTAGCTGGTGTGTGAAAAGGTATCAGGCACTTCTTTTCTTCCATGTTATCTCTACCGCTGTCGACCTCGGAACTGATCCGAATGACTACCGGTCAAAGTTATTTATACACAACAAAGATATGATTGGAATTGAACTACTTTTTATTTTTTTTATTTTTTTTACAAGCACGGTAATATTTTTAAAAATCAATACAAGGAGTGCTCACATGAGTGCAGTATTTGAAGTAGTTACAAATGAAGCTAGTGACAAAGGCGTCATTCCATTGTAATTCATTGACATCAAACTGATGGACAATCTGGTTCAATCTTAAATGATCTTTAAATATACAAAGTAAAAAATACAAGCAGTAAAACCCACAGCCCTTGGAACCTGTAGATTGTAACTGTTGAATATTGCGAGTGTAAGAACCGACGTAGGACTTTAAATAACGATCGAATACAACGTCAACCGGTTCTGCCAAACTGTCAAACAGTTCTGCTCTGTTGTTTCCTCGGAGATACATAGCAATCCAGTGGCGACCTCTGTTTTGTCTAACATCCGTATTGACGATGAGACCGACTCCCTTTTTCAGCAAAGAAGGGGAGAGCACGGGTAAAGTATCTTTTGCATAAACGCCTAACACGTGTCTCTGTAAGCTCGAGTCGCACTGTATGGCGCACATCAACTGAGAAGCCTTCATCGCCTCGCTTACTTGACGAACACGTTGCGGGCTCGGTCGATTTCGATGAGGGAATTCCTCTGAGTCAAGACGACGCAACTGAGAGGATTGATCAGTGCCGATTTAAATTCCAGTTCCAACCTGACGGTGCCTGATTTCACCAGGTTGAGGTACTCCGAATCTTCGCACATCTTGTCCAGGTCGAAGACGAACAAGGCGCTCCCCAAGAGAAAGTCGCTTCTGGTGATGGCGTTTCCTTCGTCCTTCTTCCAGAGATCCATGCCGTCGAGCATGTTGACGTAAGACTCGACATCGTCTGCCTCCGTGGGTTGACTGGGCACACTGACGCCGTCGACGTACAGGGTCACTTTTTTAAGCATGGAGGACTTGAAATTAAAGGGGTTTCCGGCATACGACCCGTTCAAACTGGCGCTCTCCACCAGTCCCACGATGTATCTGTTGGCCACCGGGTTGGACACGTTGTCGATGGAGTGCGTCTGCTGGCTGGTGGGGATGCTGGTGACCTTGACCTCGGTTTTGGTGTACGGGTAGAGGGCGTTGGACTTTTCGAAGAGTTCGTTGTGAGCCAAGATCAGGGCGGGGTTTACTTTGACTTTGCACACCTGCAGGTAGGCGTCCAAGATCTGAACTTTGAATTCGTGGTCGATCACGCTGCTCATCAAGCAGAATTTAGGATCCGATCTGTACATCTTCAATGTCAGGTCTACCTCGTTCAGCAGGTAACGGTTAACGCCGAAGATATCTTCGTAGATGGGTCCCGACATGGTCAGTACTTTGCTGTCCGCTATGTAGGAGGCTCTCGACGACATTCCGCCGTTGATAGATCCGGTGACGTTGCTGCTCTCCAGGTCAGAGTTTTGTTCGGCTACGTCCTTGTAGAACAGCTGCGTGGTCAACTGGGTGCTCTTGGCCTCGTGTCCATACTCCAACAGGGTCTTCATCATACTTTTGTAAGCGTAATGGTTGTTGGTGGAAGACACCAGCTGATTCTGCAGGTAGACCGTCACTTGAGAAAAAAGCGACTGCAAAAACAGATTCACGGGGGCCACGTTTTCATCTTCTGCCAAAGCCGTACCGTCCGTTTGAGTGACTTTGACTTTGAGGTGCAGACGGGTGCGCTTCAAATCGACGTAGTCGCCTCCGGAATTGGACACGTGAAATTCCAAAGGCGTGGAATCGTTGATTTGGCTCATAGGGCGAACGTTGACGAAGTAATGTTTCTGAACGCTAGTCTGATAAGGGGGTAGAGTGAAGAGGTTCAAAGTTTCTGGCACCAGCTCTTCGAATTCTTTATCGTTCAACAGAGCCATGATTACTTTTAACTAAAGATATCGTCTTCTTTCACCGGGGTACACTTGAGCACTTTCACCGTCTTGGAAGGTGTGGCGTTGATGTTGTCGGTTCGACGAATTTTCTTCGTAGTGACGCATTTGACTCCTGCCTTTCGTTTTAAAGCCTTCACCCTCTTGCCTTGAGCCTCTGCCCTGTCAACCTCGCTCTGGGATTCGGAAGTCATTTGAACGACCATCTTAGATGCATCTGACCGTTGCGCTGTTTGTGCTGCTGCTGCTGCTGCTGCTGCTGTCGGTCGATGGGGTTGGATCACCATCCTTTGTAATTTCCCGTTGACTAGTCTAGACAACCGCTTTTTGTCAAAGTAATGTTTAAACTTGGCGTAGTCGGGAAAGTACAGCGGACGGGAAGACGAATCCATGGTCACAATACTCCTACTACTCCACGAAAGGATAACGTCTCAAATGAAGTGTGGCGTAGGTCTCCTCAGTTAAGAATGAAGGCATGGAGGTATTTGCCGACTTTAAATACAACTCGATATTGTCGGTTTCTTTCAATTTGATACGAATGTTAAATTCGGTACCAAAAGTGTACGAGGGTCCCTGTCTCAGATCGATGCGTCTCAATAAGGCCAGTTGAGTTTCCCCCACCAACGAACTGTCGCCTAAGTTGCATAACACGTCCACGTAGGGGTCACCACCGGCGATATTTGTCCGATTAAGCTTTCCAAAATTGAGCTCGACCAAAGACACCGTCCAGAATCCGTCGAAGGTTAACCTTTGATTTAATTTGACGCGGAAGTGATAAGGAGAATTCTCCGGAAAGGCTGTCGTTTTGGAATCGGTGCTTTTCAGAAAGATGTACTTTTCCATTGTGTATTTTTTTATGTTTTTATTTTAGAGGTCTTTCAGTTCGCTCTCTTCTACGTAGGAATCAAAAGACGAAGGCCAGCCGAGCCAACGTACGAGAGCGTAGGTTT
Source organism: Haliotis cracherodii (assembly GCF_022045235.1). NCBI lineage: Eukaryota > Metazoa > Mollusca > Gastropoda > Lepetellida > Haliotidae > Haliotis > Haliotis cracherodii. The sequence goes on from NW_027266275.1 coordinate 16,689,209, forward strand.
TCCCTTTCACTTTTTTTCTCTTCAGAATTTTCTCCACCTGCCACAAGACATCCGCAGCTTTGTCGACCTTCTGCAGTTCGCTCGCGTAAAAGCTGCCTTCCAGGGGTTCGTCGTGAAAATCTTTCAGCTTGTACTGAGGGAAGGTTTGTTTCTTGTAACGTTGGGCCACTTTAAACAGTTCTTCCGTCCACTTGAGATCGAGTTCCTTGCTGAAAGGTTTCCTGAGGTATGAGATGCGAACCAGGTCGCCCAATTTAAATAAGTATTTCTTGATGACGGGTTTGACTTTTCTCAGAGGTTCCAGATAGACGTGATTCCACACTTTCACTTCGTTGGTTTTATCGACATCTGCCGGAGAGAGACGTGGTAGAGACGAATGTAGGGTATGATTATAATTGGATACTAAATCCGCCAGAACGTCCAGATAATGTTTGGTGTTATTGTGGGTCATGTATCTGGTGATCAGCGATTTCAGTGTTCTGTTGAAACGTTCCACGTAATTACTTTTGATGTTTTCGTTGCGAGCTATGGTGAGTTTTATCTTTTGTTTTTGTAAAAACGTCTTGAACGCGCCCTTAAATTCGCTTCCACCATCTACTCTCACTTTCTCGGGACGTCGCTGCTCGAGGATTTGTTTGAAAGCTTTCAAGACGGTTTCTGGTTTCTTATCGTTTAACGGAAGGGCGAATGCAAAGCGGCTCAATATGTCGATGGCCACCAGCAAGTATCTCACACCATCGTTCCACTTCGTAAACCTAGACAGGTCGGCCAAATCCACGTCAAACATTTCGTGGATAGAATTCACTCTGACTTTCATTCGTTTGAAACGGTATCTGACGGGTTTGTGTAAACTGTAAGCATCTTGATTGTTGACAAACCGTCTGACACCCCTCGCTGGAACTTTCAATTGACCTTTCAACACCTTTTTGAGTTTACCCGGACCCCAAAACGCCCCCGGATTTCTGGGAGTGAAATAATAATCTTCCAGTACTTTGTCAGAAGTTATCTCTCTCGAGCTCATCGTGTAATGATAGAATATAAAGGATGATGTTTCGTTTTATATCATTGTCATCTATGCGTGTCTGAAGATGAAATACAAAACCAAACAAATTTTCGACATTGATTTTTATTTTCAATATCATACTTAAAATAAACAAACAAGCATAACTCTCGAAAAAACATCTCACCATTCGGCTGTCAAAAGGTTATTTTTCTAAAAATGTACATTCACATTCTTTTGTCTAACTTTAACATTTTCTCGACCCGTTCTTTCAATCCCTCCTTCCATTGAGACGTTTTAAATTGAGAGTCACGATAGTCTTTGCATCGATACGGGACCAAGTTAAAGTCCCTCACATCTCGAAAACTCGGGTCTTCTAGCAGCAGTTTTCTCCAGCTTTCGTGCACCTCTACATCGTCTACGTCGGATAATGTCATGTTAAAGTATTTCTCCACCAGTTGTTGTTCAGACATGTTGCAGGTGTGGTCCCATTCACCTTCCGCATCGAACATGCACCCGAAACACAGTTCACGAGACAGTCGTTTGATTATCTTGGTGACTTGAATACAGTAGCATAAAGTCAACAGGTTTTCCACAAGTTTCATCTTCTCCGCCATAGCGACCTCGTCCGCGGACAGTGCCCAGCGAGATTTCTTGATGATGACTCGCTTCGTGACGTTGAATTCGTCTTCAAACTTGCGCTTGGCATCCTTCACGCATTCGTCTCGACTTGGAAACCATTCGTGAGATTGACGAATGACTGCCTCGTTTAGGGTGTGCGGCATTTTCACGACCTGCTTCCAGCAATAGAAAGTAGATTTGTCTTTTCTTCCCACTCTGTTTAAAGATAGAATGACTGAATTTAGAATTTCTGCGACAGCTCTTTGATATTTATTTATTTTATTCTTTAAAAACCAAAAAGTAACAAATACCAGCATTAACAAATTAAAAGGCAATATCTATGTCGAGTGAATACTAAAACTATGATTAACAACTTAAAAGAAATTAGCTATGTTAATTGTAAATCAAAATGGAGTGAACACTAACCTTGTTTCCATGATACAGTAACCGTGTTTTTTCTGACACAACTCGAGTCTCTGAAGGTACAGGATGAAATGCGTGTGATTTAAGCGCAATGACGAGCATGACACTATTCTATTATTTCAAATTCATTGGTTGGTTGGTTAGTTTGTTGATCACGTGTTCATGAAAACCTTTGATGATTGGATCTACATGAAAAAAACATTTCATTGGTTGTTGAGTGGGTGTTTATGTAGTATATTTATGGGTTGAATACTATTCAAACTCTCTCTGATAACCTTTCTGTTATCTCTTGTTCATAATACATTCGACAAAGAAAGACAAACACGCATGAAAAGAACACATTATTCTTTTATTCTAACTTTTATTCACACTGAGTAACAGACATATTATTTATTTACAATATATCAAATCAATTCACTGACTATGCATTGTTTCATCAATTTATGATACGTAAATGAATACTTTCATGATCTCATCATATGATCGCAATCAATTTGGCCTCCAATCGTTCCTTCCTACTGGAAGTTAAAAAATGTCTGTTCAAGTCATCAACATTCTCATAAGGCAGGTTTTGAATGTCCAGGAAGTCAACTCCAGAAGAATTCTTTTGTGTCCTCGCCTCTTCGAGGATGTTGCCATGGGACACAGCTTCTAAAGCATCGTCAAAGTACATCATCGCACGTTCATCCGGCTCCATCATCAAACACTGATGATTGCGTTGCGATGGGTGATTTATCTCACACCCATAACAATTACTATTGCACAATTCATTCACTTTGACACATAGGCGGTCCAAGTAAAGCTTTTCAAGGACCATTTCAAATTGTTCTCTGTTTGATCGAAGATTATGATTTGGTTCGGGAATACTCACTTCCCGGACGCTAATAGTGAAAGGTCCTGTTAATATATCCGCTGATGTGTTATTCCGTTGACGATGAGTTCTCAGGGTTCTCTCCAAAGATTGACATCCAGCAAGATAAGCAGCAAGGAGAGATCGTCTCGATTGTGCCCCATCTCGGATAAGTTCTCCTCTTCCCCCTCTCACCCTGTAGTGGTAGGAAGTTGCTTGTCCACTCATCCTGTTTATAGAAAAAAAACATTTTTAAAATTTTTTTTTAAACTTTATATCCTGGACATTTTTTTTTTCTGTATGAGTTTTGATTTTTTTTATCGAACATATTTTGTTACTCTCAAACATATTTCTAGTGTTTTATTTTATTTGTTTGTTTTTTGTTTGTTTTTTCTTTTGATAAAATCTATTTTCAGTTTTATGTCAAACCAATTTTTTTATGTGTTGATGTCAAACCCATTTTGTTTCTGCCATTTTTTTTCTAGCTTTCATTACTAACTGTTTTTAAATTTTTTATTTCACAACATATTTTTCCGAAAGTATTTTTAAAAACAACAAAAATTAAATGTGTTTACTACCTTTCACGTGTCGAGGAACACTCCAGAGGTTTCATCATTTCGTGGATGTGGTCATTGTTTGCTAGACGATCTCATTTTTCTCATATTTTCTTGGAATGGGGAATGTTAGTTACAAAGTTCTAAGTAGGGTTGAATCCATAGGGTCGAGATTCGATGCCATCTGCCAGCAAGTATCGCTTATCATCTTGAGGAGTTAAACCCAATTTGGTCACTTTGACTGTCAAGAGTGTGTTATGAATGGATCGAATTTGATGAAATGTTGCCATGTTTTGTTGGTGTTTAAAAAGACAATCTTTAAACATCCGGTGACGCAGATGGTTTCGGACAAAAGCTTTCTGCACACCTTTAGCAGTGCGTTTCTCTACCCTTTCACCGGGAGTTTTGTCAAAAATAAAACTATAGTTTTTGGGACGAAGTCCGACAAACTCTCTGATGGTTTTGCCACCCACTTCATCTTTCATCAAACCGATGACTTTGTGTCTTTCCATGGAATGAAGTGGGTGGTCTACAGGATAGTTTGAGGTGTCAAAGAGGTGGGTGTTAGCTGACATAAAGTCTGGAGGATCGCGGACAGGAGTACCCACGGGGGACCAGATTTGATAAAACAAGCTATCCGTGTCTGTCATGAGGACCCTGACATTGTCACTATCGTATTCCTTCAACATGACATTGTAGTGAAAGTCATAAAGAAGTCTTTTTGCGTGTTCCAAAACGGTGAAGCCAACGGCGACGGGTTGGTTCAAAGTCACAGACACCTTTTCCATGCTCACCACGACCAAATTTTCCGAAAAGATGTTTACACTTTTGAAATTGGGTTTTGATGAAAACCGTCGCAGTCTTTCCTCGGTCGCAATTAATTCAATTTGTTTGTAATTTCTTACATTTTGCAACTGTTTCCCATACACGGCATTCGAGAGCAGTTTAAACAAATCTTTCGAAAAGTCATCCGTGGCTTCTTTTCGTTTCTGAGTGTTAAAGTCAATGTAGGGCTTCATCCATTTGGACTGAGTAAATTTCAAAACTTTGTGTACTTTTTTCAGTTTCAAACCCAATTGTAAATATTGCTGCAAAGTAGCAAAGTAAATGATATAATTTTCTTTGTCTTTCAATGTGCCAAAAAGTTTGGTTCCCGTGGCTTTCACCCCTTTGATACCAAGCTCTGCGAGCAATTCTCTATGATAGGGGGACATATCTTCAAAGGGAATGCTTTCTTTGGTGGGAGCGAGGGGCAGAGACTGATGGACAGAATGAAGGTGACGTTGATATTCCAAATCACACTCTACAATGTAACCCACGCTACCTTCGGGGTCGAGTTGCAACCAATCAATAGACTCTATTTCCGTTTCGTCTACCCAGTCAAAATGACCTTGAGGTAAAGGACAACTCATGGCTGCACCATACAAATTGTTAACGTCAAAGTACATCAGGTGAGATTCGGGTTTGGAGGGGTCGAAATCGGACATGTGTTTGTTATTGGCTTGAGCGTGGCGATGATTGATACTCGCCACGCCTCCTCTCACTGCGTTTGAGACAAAGTTAAACATATCTGGATCAGTCATAAGATCTAAGCTCACCCCCGTCATCAAAAGACAAGCATCCATGGCCATCCCCGGGAGAGTAAAGTACTGACACGGGTCCAATCTGTAGTAGCTCAGACACATGTCACGGAATGCTTCGAACACATCGGTCAAAATCAAAGTGTCTACGGCAACGTACAATTCCATGAACTGTCTCACCGATGTAATTTTGAAAGTCTCCCAAATGTGACGGGCGAAGGCATAGTCTCGTTCAGAAATGGTGTCTTCCGATAAGGAAGAATAAAAGTCGTCACGACTCGGAAATTCTGTTCGATCTAATTTTTCAAAACTATCCACATACTCATAAAAGTAGGGTAACTTTCGAGTCAGCAATGCCACATGTTCGGGAAAGTTCTTTGCCAAATAGACAAATTCTTCTTCTCCTTTGCTTCTCAAATTGTTGGCCAAATTTTGTAAGCTGGTGTTTAAAAATTTGAAACTGTCCAAGAAACGAAGTTGGTCTATTTGAAACATGATGAAGTGTTCCGAATTTTGACCTATGCACGTCAACTTTCGATCGGCAAACAGTTCTGCTGCTTGAAGAATCAAATGATTGTCATACCTCGAAGCATTGTGACAAATGACATTGACAAATTTGGCTTCGTTGTAGTTGACGTTGCAGTAATTATGACACAGACCCCTGACTCGACCCGTCAAATGATCGTGATCGATGTGTCGCTCATTCTTCTGTACTTTCTCCCCGCAAAGATAGCAATGGGTTTCCGAAACAAAAGCTAACTTTTCCACATCTGTTAATGTCATGGGCACGGGATGATTTAAGATGTCCATGATTTGATCGTAATCCTCCAAAAGATGCGTCATGAAATGCTCTGAAGCCCGTTCCCCGCTATAGGTTCTCAATGGAAACGAGTACATGTCGGGTTCCCGACATACAATTTGATAACTGTAACCGCAGGGAATGTGCTCATGGACGTGGTGGTGACTTCCTCTCCTCCCCGGTGTCTCATTATGTTCTAAAGGTGACAACACGGATTCAAAATCGCAGTAGATCACAAAGGGGACTTTGACTGTTTTGGCATAATGGCCCAACCCAAATGTTCGAAAAGCTTTGTTTGGTTCAGGCATTTTAATTCGCTGTGCTTTGTGATAACAGTAGGGGGTATGCCTTTGTAGTCTGTCTTCAGCGGTGAAAGACCACAAACATTTTCGACAAATGAATTTGCTGTGACAGTCTCCGGTTTTTCTGATCAAAGCTGGCAAACTTGAGATCAGAACATAATGAGACAGCGGGGGTTCGTCTTCCTCCTCTACTTCTTGAGTTAACAGGAGGAGATCGATGTGACGCTCTTTGGGTACTTCGGAAGTTACTGAACTGATTCGTAATGGAAAGATGACATGCTGTTGGTTCTCATCTTCGTCAAAACCATAGACATTGATACTTACATTGTTTGTTTTTTCAAATTTTGAAATATGACTGAGACTCATAGGAAATTCACACCCTTTCAAATCTAACTCGTGTAGTTTGTCCTTGTAGTGACTCACTTGTTCTCTGACCAGTTGAGACTGAACGGGGAACAGATGAGCCAAAACGCAATAGGCAAAACAGAGGTTGTCGTCCACATTTTTAATGTCTAACAGGCAGTGTTTTTTCTCTAACGAAGGGGGGAGGGGAAGATATGAACTTCCGCGAAAGGGTTGAAATTTGACCACGGATAATTTCACGCTCAACACAGTTTCAAAGTTTAAGTTTGAACTATCTCCTTCGTAATTGTCCATTAGTTTCATGATTGTATTTATGACTTCAGCGTACAACGCATCCAAATCATCAGCTTGGGTGGCTGGAGACATTTTGGTTCTAAAGTAAGGCTCACTAAATGTAGTCAGACCATCAGAGTTTGTTTTGCTGAATCTAAATTGGGTACAAAGTCCCCACTTGATACTATGTTTTGTTTCAATTTCTGTTTTCAAGTGATGAATCATGTCAGGTTGAATTTTCACAAAATAATAGTAGGGATCATTTCCCTCTTGGCCCTGAGGAATAAAATCAAATTCCCTGACATTTTCATTTATTGCTTGTCTGGAACATGACTGTTGATTATCTACATTAGTTTTCCTACGTTTAGCTGCCGCCCCTCCACCACTTTGTTGATTTGAATGGGTTTGTCTCCTGTGTTTAGTGAGATCTTTCACAGATGGGAAAGTGGTCGAACATGTATGACAAGTAAAAGTAAAGGTAGAAGTAGAAGTAGATGGTTGTGGATCTTTGTGTTGACTTTTTATATGTCTTTGTAAGTTGTCACTACGGTTGAATGATTTGGAACATATTTGACAATCAAAATGTTTGGAAGCTGGGCCACAATTTCTCTGATGTCTAACAATGTTCTGTTTGTTGCTGTAGGAATTTTGACAAAACTCACATGTATACACAGGTGTTGTAAATGGGGTAGACATTATTTTGTTTTTACATAAAGTCTAGCAAACAATGTTCTTGGAATACTTTTTATCTTTCTGAAATAAATAATAAAAAATAAATAAAAATAGATTGGTATGTCTGTGTAGACTAATGAAGACAACATGATGATTTCACAATTATAATACATCCTCAGATAATGTTTTTACAAAAAATTGAAACAATGATATGAAATACTTGTAATAACATAAAACGTATTATGAAAATACATTTTAAAAAAGATATGGTCTATTAATAAAAAAATTAAACTGTTACCTTCACACAGAAAATATATCTCTCCCAAATTGAGACCAAAAAGTCCTGTGTAATGGAGAATAAGCACAATGTTCATTCATGAACCAAGAGAGACCAAATGCAGTATTTTAGGTCACAACACTGTTATTTATAGGGTAAAAAAACCAGGTGTATTCAAATTACAGTAGGGCTCGAGTAACGGTAACTAGAGACGGTCTCAGAAACGCCCTTGTTTTTCAAGTATTTCCTTTCACAACAGTTGTGTTTACACAAGTGTTTCCTTTCAACTGTGCTGGGGAGGGAATCAGTCGTCCATCTCAACAGCAGAGGAAAAACATATTTAACTTGTTCTGTGTGTCTAAAACGTTCTGCTTTAATGAAATTAAAACCACTGGCTTGTTTATCTATATAACACATGCGGGTTAAGGGTGACTCTTTTAGATTTGATTTTTGGGTTAGGAAGTATGTGAACTGAGCAATGCGGTCCACATGTTGGAATTGGTTTGGTTTAGACTCAAATTCACGATGCAAGTTATCACTACGATATAAATGATAACGATTTGAGAAAAAAAGACAGCTTCTGTTTTGGGTATTCTTTTCCCAAAGAGCTTCCATGAGTCGGTTGAGGTGGAACGAGTCATGGATGTGTGTACTGCTGACTCCTCCATGGTAAATGAAAAAAACTATCACCAACTCCTGCATTTATTCATATATTTTTTTTTCATATGCATGTGACCTTTCTCAAACACTAACTTGAGACGGCCTTGTTGATATGAGTAGTTCCCTTTTCAAAACAGCCTCGTGTTTACAAGAGTGTTTTTCCTTTCAACTGTCCGGGAACGCCTTGTTGATACAACTGATAAAAAATAATCCGTAGCTTCATTCGAATAACAGTAACTGGTGACGTTTCTAACACGCCCTCGTTGATTTAAGTATTTCCTTTCAAAACAGCCTCGTGTTTACACGAGTGTTTTTCCTTCCAACTGTCCGGGAATGCCTTGTTGATACAACTGATAAAATCTAATCTGTACCTTCACTCACTCGACTAACAGTAACTGGAGACGTTTCAAATACGCGCTTTTTGATTTAAGTATTTCCTTTCAAAACAATCTCGTGTTTGCACAAGTGTTTTTCCATTCAACTGTCCGGAAATGCTTTGTTGATACAACTGATAAAAAATAATCTGAGTAACTGGAGACGTTTCAAATACGCGCTCGTTGATTTAAGTGTTTCCTTTCAAAACAATCTCGTGTTTACACAAGTGTTTTTCCTTTCAACTGTCCGGAAATGGTTTGTTGATACAACTGTTAAACGAGGTTATTGGTCAAGGTTATACGAGGTCATTGATCGCATGACAACAACATCAACACCCCCCACCCCCCCAAGGTCAAGGTTATGTGACGTCATCAGTCACGTGAGGTTAGTAGGTGCACCTGTGACGTCATCAAATGAGGATGTGAGGATGGATACTTATCACTTATCTACTACTAATAAAATAGATTACCAACATAAGTCTGGATATATCATGAACTCTTTCTACAACCAGACAGTGTAATTACATGGTTAATTTGCATACTTCAGTTAGGATTTGTTGACATGGTATTTCCGGTGTTACATGCTCACAGTAATGTTTTTGCATTGGGGAGAAAATACATCAAAACTCATTATGGCGTGTATAATGTGCACCCCTTCAACACAGCTGTGTTTTTTGGGAAATATGTGCGCAAAATACTCAAGATAATATGGTAATCCTACCTCACACAAAGGTTTCCAGCTCCTAATACAGCAATAACCCAACACAACTACCTTCACCATGGTCACCTCCCAACAATCTGGGTCATGCACACTTTTCATGCCTCCCCTGCTTCTCTCTCAGGCAGTTGTATGGTAATCCTGATTTTGGTTCTATACACAAAGAAAAAGGTTAAGCACACCCTAATATATTTCATTATTGTTTGGTCCCAATATTTGTAAGTCATGAAAGATATACCGTATTTTCTAGAGTATAGTGCGCACTTTTTTTCGAAAAAACACAGCTTTGTAGAAGGGGGTGCGCATTATACATGAATTATGAGTTTGGATGTTTTTTTCCCCCATGGAAAGACATTACTGTGAGCACTAAACACCGGAAATACCATGTCAACAAATCCATACTGAAGTACGCAAAATAATCATGTAATTACACTGTCTGGCTATAAAAAGTGTTCTTTGTATATCTGGACTTATGTTTGTAACTTATTTCATTAATTTTATTCAAAATTCCTTATAATATTAATTTTATTAATTTCGGCGAAATCGTGTGTGAAGCGATCAGAAGATAGCACAACTCACCGTTATTTACAGCAACCACGGTCAGAATACCGCTATTGACGCCTTGAAACGAACTTTAGTTGACAGAGAATGGATACATATATCATAAATGACATACTTTGACTCGTTAAAAGTCATATTTGTTTTTGTTTGACGATTCTATGTCAACATGAAATTCTCGCGATCACATGCGCGTGAGCCTTGACGGTGACTGGTCAGACTGGTTCCATGTAAAAAATAATACCCGGGAATAGTGATCAGCTGCTTCGCTTAGGGTTATTATTATTTTAAATATGTTTAGTAAAGGCTGCATATAATTAAGAAAATAATGGAATATATTATTCCTGATAAAAAAAATAGTCTCAGATACAATTGTTGCCGATCCTTGCATTAAAAATCCTATAAAGTTATATCATTGGGTGTGTCTTGACCGAATCACCGGTCGATTCCAAGAAAACGTGTGTACAGCTGATTGCTGTTTCCGGCTTAGTTTACGAGAAAATACACAAGGTAATCTTAATCCCTAAAACAATGCCTAGCAGAACAATAAATACTATTTAAAGGGTAAATAAACATGTCTGGTGATTTTTTATCTCAAATTTCGAATTTGTACTGACAAAGTTTCCCAGCACCCGTTCGTTTGCCGGACTTCGATGAAAGGGTACGGTGTAAATTTTTTCTGCGCATAATATTCAAATTTCTTTTTTTCCAAAATATTGAACCCGCTAGAGGGGGGTGCGCATTATACATAGGTGCACTATACTCAAGAAAATACGGTAATTATGGGAAGAATCTCGGGATGATGTCATCAGTCATGCGTGACGAAAGCTCACGTGCCATGCATGGTATACTCAGGCAGCATGCTACCCTCGAGTATCTCCAAAAGCAGTATATCCAAACGTTAAAATTACTTTCTTAAGCTTGGTTTTAAACAGTTATTGCATGACATTGTGTGACCATGGCACAATGGCACATGGCTATTACCAAACACCACAAGATGGCAAATGATCGGCATGCATAACGCAGGAATGTCTTGTAATGCCATTGGTTGGAATGTGGGGTATCATTACACTGTCGTAAGCCGTTTAGTCAAGAAACATGCTCAGACCGGTGATGTACAAGACTGTCCCAGACTGGAAGTCCTCCTGTGACGACACATCGTGAAGACAGGGTCCTTCTTCGTCTCTTACGCAGAGAACACTTTTTAACAGTACTCGTCTGAAACAGCTGTGGTTGCCCAAACGTCGTTTCAGCACCAGAACCGTCAGGATCCGGCTGAAAGCAGCGGGACTGAGGGCTAGACAGGTCATAAAGCGTCCCATGTTGAGAGATCACCACAAAGCTGCTCGTTTAGCATGGAGTACTGTGCGACAGAACTGGAATCTGAGAACTTCGAGACGGATCCATTGGTCAGACTGAAGTCGCTTTCTGCTCCATGTCACTGATGGAAGAACGAGAGTTTGGAGGCACTGGAACACTGCCTACACCCCCAGGAACATTAAACCGACTGTTGCATACGGCGGGGGCTCAATAATGGTTTGGGGGTGTATCTCTCAGACTTTAAGGAACATTTTCACTTGAAACATCAAATGTAAATCATTTACTTAATCCAGCAGCTCCATACTTTTTTTTAGGTATTGTCTAAGGTCAAAAACAGTACCTGTGTAACCATGATGTTTTTGTCAGTAAATTTCAGTCACAACTCAACAATATCTTCTTTATTTGTTGTCCCCCGCCGCGCGAAAGTGCGAAGCGGGGGATATAGTATTCACGACCGTCCGTACGTCCCACCTGTTTGTTGCCGCGATATCTCAAGAACTAAACACTGGATTGTCTTCATATTTGGAACTATGTTGTATATACAGACTCCACAGACACCAGTCAGTTTTGGTGACCTTGACCCCATTTTCAAATCTGCTTTTAGAGTTGGAAAACGGTGTTGCCGCGATTTCTCAAGAACTAAACACTGGATTGTCTTCATATTTGTAACTATGGTGTATATACAGACTCCACAGACACCAGTCGGTTTTGGTGACTATGGTGTATATACAGGCGGGGGACATTTTGTCACTTTGTTACAAATACTTGTTGTCCTTTATTGTTCTCTCCGATGACATTGGTATCGCCCAGCTCCTGTTGTCAGTCATCCCATGCCATGATTTTTGCCATTTGTCATGGTTCAGAAATAGGGCTGTGCTTTTTCTTTGTGTAAATTTATTGTAGTGTGTTGTGGCATATGTGCATCAACATGAGGCCTGTCCTCATCCAGATCCAGTTTTGACGCTGCAGATCCGGTAACGCTTTTGATTTGGATTGCGGTTAAACTCCAAAAGTACTTTGATCGAAGATACTTTATCATGTATTGTTGTCCCCAAACCAGTTTAAGTAGAAATTGTTAAATTTTGCATAAAGCCTTTTGGTCCTTTTGCCGGCTACACAATCGAGTACAATCCCCTCTCATTGTGTTGGCTGATGCAGGCATTTGTGGCCAATCAACTTCTGTTTCCGAATTGGACAGTGACTTTGCTACTTTGGCCCCCAAATGTTTGTTGTCCCGAAGTACAGTGGAAGATAGAGATCCAAGTCGAATGCTACCCTTAGTCTCTGATATTCCACTATTCTCTACGATGGAGGCTCTTACCTCGGTTTTGGACCACGCATCTTCTTCCGATGATGTTTGCATTTGAGATGCTGTAAATCTTATCCAGGACAAGGTTATGGCCATTTTAGAGCTTCAGCTTATAGTCAGCCAAGTCCCTGTATAACCATAAGTGGAAGGCTTTTGAGGCCTATTGTTGCACAGGTGATATTTTTACTCCCACTTCTGCTTCTCCACAACAAATTGCTGAATACCTTTGCCATTATTTTGGCTGATTACGAGCCACTTGCCCAGAAGGAGCTTGAACATGTCACTTTAAAACTGTCTTTCTTTTGAGTCTCCCGACGGCTGCTCGACCGAGTGAGATTCATGCACAAGATGTCAAAAGAGTTATCTTTTCAAACGTGGGAAATCATCTCCAAAAATCAACTTCCCTGACAACCTGATCGATTATGTACTGTCCCGTTGTCTTGAGTCCTGAGGATCTCTCATTTTCAACACAAAACCTTTCAACAAGTTATATCTAGAGATACCTCAACACTTCGGTATGATGTCATATCGCATAACTACATCCAATTTTTCGTCCCAGGATCAGTCTGGAACTACAAGACATGTGTTTGTAAGCAAGGATTATATCCTACATAAATATTATCCCGGGGGAAGAATTTCATCAACAGGATTAAAAATAAGATAGGATAATATTCACTCTTACATATTTACACGTTCTCATCCATAGGGAGCACAGCCACTTCCTTCAGTCACTTTCTTCGGCTGCCACTTCCAATGGTAAGTGCTCTCAATTGGAATTTCTTCGGCCCCTGGCTATTTACTCACCTCATCCACAAATTTCTACACGTTGGAGGCATCTTTTTCGAATCATACATTGACAACTGCATTCAGGCCTACGAAGATGAAGGTATTCTTCTACTACATCTCAACTTCACGCAAATATCCGAGACAATTCACACTCAACGTCTTCCGTTTATCAGGGCCCTGTTCGACACACGCTTAGGCAAGATGTTCATGCCCAAAGATCAAGGCACTCAGACACTCTCTCTGCATCAATGGCAACAACTTATTTTCATGACGTCGGCACAGGCTCCTACCAGGAGAGTACAACTGCACCTGCAACCGATATAGTGCTTTCTCAAGCCTTATCTTCAGAACAACGATTGTCAGGTTCTAATTTCCCTGCCAAATCACCTGTGGTGACTGGTACCATCAAACGTCTGTGAAGGCATCTCCTCACAGCCATTTATCCTGATTCTACATCTTTTTTGTCAATACCATGGGTTTGGGAGCTCAATGTATTGAGGTGAGGCGAGGTGAGGCGAGGTGAAATGGAGTTTAAAGTTGTGTCCAAGATTATTGCATTTATATAGCGATGTGCATGTACGTGTGTGTGTTTGTGTGGCTGCTTGAACTAGTCCGGACTGATGCCGATTTATAGTGCTAGGACAGTGAAATACCATGCCGCAGTTTAACATGAACACCCCACTCAGACACAGTATACTGACTCAGAACGACCAGTCCTTGTTTTAGCCCCTTAAAGCCAAGCACCAGACAGGGTAACAACAAGTACCATCTTTTAACGACTTTTGGTATGACGCGGCCGGGGATCGAACCCCAGACAATCCGCCCTCTGGGTGGACGCTCTACCACTACACCACGGAAGCAGTCACTCAATGTATTGAGCTACAATTGACAGAGTAGTGGTCTCTCCAAGAAATCGTGGCATGTCACATTGGGCGACTCTTCTTCATGCTTCCAGCCTGATGTTCTAGTCAGATAGACTATCTGTTGTCTGGTACATTAACAACATGGGCTCCACCAAGTCAGTGTCACAACTGTGTCTTGCTCTGACTTCTTTCAGCTAATTGACTCACTCAAAATCCCTTGTTGATGTTGTAGCTCATTAACAGAAATCCCTTGTTGCCAAGGGTTATTCCAGAAAGGTGGCCAAGACCAGAGGCTCATAGATAGTCAGCCAAGTCCCTGTATAACCATAAGTGGAAGACTTTTGAGGCCTATTGTTGCACAGGTCATATTTCTACACCCACTTCTGCTTCTCCACAACAAATTGCTGAATACCTTTAGCATCTCCAGTCATCACGTAAGCTTAAGGGTTCTGCCTTAGCTGCATTTCTTGCTGAGATCAATTCCGTCATCGCTACTACAACAGGCGCCAAGGTGTCTATGATTGCAGAATTGTAATCCTTAATTCATCTCTTTTCCACCCACTGACCTGGGATAACATCATGCTTTGCCATTATTTTGGCTGATTACGAGCCACTTGCCCAGAAGGAGCTTGAAAAATCACTTTTAAAATCTTTAGATCTCACGACGGCTGCTCGTGTGAGTGAGATTCATGCACTGGACGTCAATAGAGTTAACTTTTCAAATGTGCTCTGCATGGGAAAGTTTTTCTGTGCATGCATTGGGAAACCATCACCAAAAATCAACTTCCCTGACAAACTGCTCGATCATGTACTGTCCCGTCGTTGACTTCCATCTTGAGTCCTGAGGATCTTGAAGACATATTTTTGTGTCCTGTACATGCTAGTGCCAAATTTACTACCTGGGTACCCACCCCCCATACCCAACCCTACCTGTCTACCGACCAAGGCCATAGTTAACTTTTTTTCCAGATGAAGGGTGTCCCAAGTTTTCATGATCTAGGAAAACACCTCCAGATGGAGTGACATTCCACTTGTTACCACTCTCCCTCATCTGGACAAGGTTCCTTCTCTGACTCAACCAAGAAGTCCATGTGAAGGGATCTGTTCTCATCGAGCCACATTTGGATTGGACGCATCTGTAAACGACCCCTGAAGGGACGTAGGGTTCCCCTGCAAGAACATGTACCATCAAATGGAGCAATGTGGGCTATCAACCACTTCGTCATCTTCCTGAGGCAAGTGAGTTAACTGACTGTATAAGTACAGTTTCCACCCTTGCCGAACTAGGATGGTATTATGGAGTTACATTGTGGCTGGACTAACGAGTCTATGCATAGTCCAATCAATATCGCGCAACAAAATCTAAATCTGGTTAGTAAACTGTCATGTAGATTTTGGTCGATTGCAGGATTTGCAAAGCATGTGGACCGCCAACTCATTGTCAACACATAATATTCCAAGTCTTTTCATGTTTTTGATCAAGGTGCTCACATGGTTTGATGCACTTCGCAATGTAAGACCCGTTTTATCACAATATAGATCTTGATTATCGATCAGATTGTCTTGACTGGGCGCCGCCATTTTTTTTTTAACAAATGCAAGTGATACGATAGGTGGAATCGGATTGGTCAATAGGAGAGGCTTTGAAGGGACATAACTTGTAATAGTCACTGGGGGGGCTACGATCGAGCCAAGGAATTCCAGCCAAGTTCAGCAAGGGTGGAAACTGGACTTTTAAAGTCAGTTAACTCACTTGTCTCGGGAAGATGCCCACCTCACCAATCATCTGCATCTGGTAGAGGAAATTTAATTGAGGTTTTCCTAAGTAAACAAGATGCTATTACTGGCACAACTAATTGTGGGTAGCAGAAAGAGAAAATGACTTCTGTTGAATACTGTAAATCTGAAAATGAATGCATCTCCAAATTAATATGACTGCTGACCACAAGACAAAAATGTGACTCCCCCACCACATCCCTAGTGGAATGACACATATCCTTACCTTAATCCAGTCAAACAGCAAATAGCACTGCTTATTAGCAATGCGTAGAGCACTTCCATACACAAAATAAAGTGTTTTCCTAAAAACAACACACAGTGTGCAGTGAGACGTCCCATTGTTGATAGTCATATTGGAGACATAAATGCGAAGTTAGTTAATGTGAGCAAAGACCACTTGCATTTTTCACATTTAATTCACACTCGCGTTCATTTCAAGATTAACAGTATATGAAGGTTTAGTTTTAGTGTGATGACAGCCCAAACACAGGCAATGATGTAATACAGGTAGAATTCATAGAATTATAAAGAATGATATCTATTGATTGATGATTAAGAAAGTGTCACTTGACAAATATTACAATACATGTCATCATATAGGAGTTTTTTTTGTTAAAAATATAGCTTTTAGAAAAACACTTAACTGTAGGTGACATCTGGTGAATAAAAATGTTTCTCTTGCAGGTATATGGGGACTCAGGACAACAAATGCGACTGATTGACTATTCTGTGGAACCAAATTCTGTCATACATTTGGTGATACTGATGTTTGCTATTCCTGAAGGTTTTGACCATGTTGTGTTTGACCTGTATTGGGGTTACCCACAGAACAAAGTACGGGACTACCTGGATGCAAGCTGCTTCCAGTTCAGTGGCCAGGCTATTCAGCATGTAGTCGACTATACACACACACAAAATATGAATGCATCAATCAGGCATTCTGGCGATGTAATGAATGATATGCAAAGAATAGGGCATCACACAATTCATGTGTACTTAAGAAAGATACCTGCCAATATCACACATCTCTTCTTCACTCTAAGTGCATGGAGTTCTCCAAATATCGCACAATACCCAAACCCTAGTTTGAGTTTCTATCAGGCAGATAAACCACACAATGACCTATGCAAAACTAGCTTCACCCATGCCAAGTATAGCCAGGCTGTCATCATGTGCTCAGTATCAAGGTCAGCCAGTGGCTGGACAATATATGAATCTGGAAAACTTTCGGCTGGAAATGCAAAAAACTACAATCCTCTTATCAGCACTGTTAGATCTTTAATTTCACAAGGTTACTAACCGAAGAATGTTTCACCTTCTGCAAAATGTACAATAGTAAACTTGGTCATGATTTGTAGTTTTTATGGGTATATGTGTATGATACATTTTGATTGATTTATGTTTCGCTAAACCAAAATATGAACTCTTGTTAGTATGGCAGTTATGTTAAGTTAAGTCCAAGTCAGCAGTTTGGTACTTCGATAATGAAACAATATATGTCTTAAGTGTAACCAAGCACAAAACATTGACAGTACTGTTTTCATGTATTGCAGGGGGAAAAGTTCATTAGCAGAAGTATGTAGTGGTTTGTAACAATAACTGAAGAAAGGTACTTCGTGTTAAAAAGCCCTTTTATTCAGACCATGTGGTCAGCATGGTGGCCATCTTGTTACTGCTCAAGGGGGAGCACTCTCGTTGGCTTAGCTGCTAGATACTGCTTGGGTATGACTACTTAATATAGATTAATGGACTTCTGTTGACATTAACACTTATCATTACATCTCCCTTTCTAAGTTGAAATTAACATTATATAAACACTGAATTAAACTGGTAACAATGTAAACACTTTAAAGCCTGGCTAAGCACATCAACAATAGATAAGTTTAATTTCTTTTCTTTTCTTTTTCAATGAGTGCTTCAAATGACACATCATGTCAAATTGATCATGTTCAGTTCCTTCCTGATGAGTGTCTCTTCATGTCATTCAGTTTGCACATTTATGATGGCTTGCCATTCTCTTAACTTTAGAACTTAAACTAAACTCAATTAAAGTCTCTGACAAAAACCTTGTCTACTGAAAATCAACTTCCGAAACATGAAACTTTAACAGTTCAGAATTCACACATCACTCGGTTTCGATCAGACGAGATGGCTTGTTGATGACTCGGCCAGATCGTGTTGTAGTACCACTCTGCTGTGCTTCGGGAGTTGTCAAGCAAGTTGTAGTTGTTGTTGTAGGCTGGTTAGTTGTAATGCGAGGTGTGTTATCATGAGGGGTAAGGAGGAGATCACGGCGATTTCGTCTCAGTCTTCCACCTCCCTCTGTTTGCACAAGGTAGGATCTTGGTGCTACCTTTTGCACTATTTTACCTTTTGTTTTCCAGTCATTATTTGTGTCTCGATAAACTCTCACACTGCTACCTGGTTCTAACTGGGGTAGAGGTAGAGGAGATGCTTTCTGGTCGAAGTAGTACTTTTGTTCCTCTTTCGAAACCAGCTTGTGTTTGATGACTTGATCTGGATCAGGTGTACTTGACTGAAGGAGATCTTTCTTCAGTGGGAGATTGGACCTGATTGTCCGATTCATTAACAGCTGTGACGGAGAGAAACTACCAGCTAGAGGTGTGGTACGATAGGCGAGCAGTCCTAGATGAGGATCTTCCCCACTGTCAATGCACTTTTTCATGATGTTTTTGACAGTCTGGACTGTGCGTTCTGCAAGACCGTTTGACTGGGGGTATTTAGGACTAGATGTAGTGTGTTTAAAGTCCCATTCAACAGCAAAATCTGCAAATTCTGCACTCGCATAACATGGTCCGTTATCACTGAACAGTTCAACTGGTGAACCATGTCTGGCAAATATGGATCGTAGTGCTTTGATGACGGCTTGGCTGGACTGATTTGGCAAAGCAATGACTTCTGGGAAGTTAGAGTATGCGTCCACAACTAAAAGATAGTCTTTTGAGTAGAGTTCAAAAAGATCAGTGGAGACATAGTGCCATGGCTGAGTAGCTACTGGGTGAGGTGATAGTGGTTCAGGTTGATGACGATGACGATAGTTCAAGCACGTCTCACATCCACTTACCATGACATCTACGTCATGATTCATTCGAGGCCAGAATAGAACTTCTCTAGCTCTCTGCTTGCATTTTTCTTGACCCAGATGTCCTGCATGTATTTTCTGCAACATCAGTTTCCGCATACCTTTGGGAACGACGATGCGGTTGCCTTTGAAGACTACTCCGTCAATACATGAAAGTTCATCTCGATAATTCCAGAAATCATCCAGGTTTCTTGGGCACTGTGAATGTTCATTAGGCCAACCTGTCAAGATGATTGCTTTTAGAGCTGTCATTTCTGGATCTATGTTGCTTTCTGCTCTGATCTGTGCGAATCTGTCGGTTGACACCTGCACTGTTGACAAGATACTGTCAACATACATTTGTACATCTTCTTCAGTTGTACTGGTGGGTGATTGATCACTAGGAAAGTTCCTTGACAGGGTATCTGCTGCATACATCTCTCGACCAGGAGTGTACATTACCTCCATGTCATATTTCTGCATGCGAAGACAGAAACGTGGAGGACAGTCATTCAGAGCTTTCTTGAAGATGGGAATCAGTGGTTTATGGTCAGTTTCTGCAAGAAACTTTCTCCCATACACATATTGATGGAACCGTTCAGCTCCAAAACACATTGCTAGTGCTTCCTTCTCGACCTGTGCACAGTGAGTCTCTGCAGTGGTCATCGCCATTGACGCATATGCTACTGGCATCCATGCATCTTCATGTTGTTGCAGCAGTATGGCACCAAGTCCATGTTTTGATGCATCTGTAGACACTTTGATGGGTTTCTTGGTATCATAGAATTGAAGAACCGGTCTTTGTGAGATGAGGTTTCGAAGTTCTTCCCATGATTTGTCCTGTTCATGAGACCAAGACCAATGACTGTCTTTTTCCAACAGCTGCCTAAGTGGTGCCGATTTTGTTGAGAGGTCTTGAATGTACCTTCCTAGGTAATTAACCATCCCAAGGAACCGTTGCAGTTCCTTCTTTTCTGTGGGTTTCTGAAGATCCATGATGGCTTTCACCTTGTTAGGGTCTGGTTTGAGTCCATCAACAGAAATTCTATCTCCCAGGAAGGTAAGCTCTGTGACACCCACTTCACATTTCTCTCTATTCAATTTCAGACCACTGTCTCTACACTTCTGAAGTACTGCTTTCAGTCGCTCGTTGTGCTCTCTGGTGTCTTTACCAAAGATGATCATGTCATCCATACTGGTGTCTACACCTCTAATGTGCTCGAAGAGTTGATGTATGGTTCGATGATACACTTCTGGCGCACTTGAAATACCAAATGGGAGTCTGAGATAACGGTATCTCCCAAATGGTGTGTTGAATGCTGTCAGCATTGAGCTGGCATGATCTAGCTTCATTTGCCAAAAGCCTGAGGAGGCGTCCAGCTTGCTAAACACTTTAGCACCAGCAAACTGCGACATCACTTCTTCACGAGTTGGGAGTTTATAGTGTTCTCTCTGAACTGCTAGATTCAAATTGCGAGGATCTAGGCATATTCTCAATTTCCCTTGTTTCTTGTGCACAATCACCATCGAACTAACCCATTCAGTAGGTTCTGTAACCTCTGTGATCACTCCAAGTGATTTCATTCTGTTCAACTCTTCTTTAAGTTGATCATGGAGAGCAAATGGCACTTTTCTACAAGCTTCTATGACTGGTGTGACTTCTTTGTCCACTTTTATGGTATGTTCACCAGGCAAGCATCCAAGCCCTGTGAATACATCTTGATATTCACTTAGAATATCTTCTGGCTTTGTAGAATTCTCGCTGTTCAAATTTTTCTCATCAACATTGATTTCGTAAACTCTACGAACCAAGTTCAGTCTCTCACAATCCTCCACACCAAGGATACATCTATTGTTATCTGGCGTTACCATGAATACAGTCTTGTATGGTTTACCTTTGTAGGTGACAGTGAGTTCTGCCTGTCCTTCAACAGGTATGTCAATTCCACCATAAGCTTTTAGGCTCATCTTAGGAGGTTCTAATGGTGGCTGGTATTTTAGTTTATTCCACTGTGACAAGCTGATGAGGTTCATGTCTGAGCCGCTGTCAAGTTTGAGGGGTACCTGTGTTCCATTTATGTCAAGTGACATCATCCAAGCCTTTGAGTTAGAGACCCTCTGACTGTCTGTATCCACAACATCAACGAAGAATTCTGCATCTTCTGGTGGATAATCACAAGCTTCTGCATCAATATCATAGACACGTCGGGATCGACCTGAATGAGATCTACATTGTGTAGCAAAATGTCCGAGAAGACCACATTTCAAACACTTTTGACCAGATGCTGGACATTTCTGTTTTGGGGTATGATTTCTTCCACACCGTCCACAAAGCTCTTGTTTTACTGTTTCTTGTTTACTTGTTTGCTTGTAGTTCATTTTCTGTTTTGGTTTTGACTTTGGTTTGGATTTTATGTAATGAACTGCACAATCTTCACTTACTTCTTTAGCTTGACAACTTGCCATTTCTGCAGCACGACATGTGTCTATTGCTTTTGAAAGAGTTAATCTATCATCACGCAGTAATTTCTCTCGATAAGCACTGTTGTACACGCCACACACTATTCTGTCTCTAACCAAACTGTCTTTGAGTTGTCCAAATTCACAAGATTTAGCTTTTTGTTGCAATTCACTAACATACTGATCTATTGTCTGGTCTGCCTTTTGTGAACATGTAAAAAATTTGTATCTCTCAAATGTCACATTTTTTCTGGGAACACAGTACTGCTCAAATTTTTCTAAGATTTTTTCAACTTTCTGTTTATCTTCCTCTTCAGCCCATTCAAAAGAATTAAATACTTCTCTGGCATTTTCTCCAATGTAATGCAGCAATAAAGATGACTTGTATACATCAGGTTTGTTTTTACCATCAACAGTAATGGTGTAGTAGCATTCCCATGCTTGCTTGAAACGGCGCCAGTTTTCACTCACATTTCCAGCAAGTTCCAAAGGTTTGGGAGGCTCCAAATTATTCATTATTGTTGTCAGTAACTTCTTTGATGGGTAGACTTACTTCTGACACCATGTAGTGGTTTGTAACAATAACTGAAGAAAGGTACTTCGTGTTAAAAAGCCCTTTTATTCAGACCATGTGGTCAGCATGGTGGCCATCTTGTTACTGCTCAAGGGGGAGCACTCTCGTTGGCTTAGCTGCTAGATACTGCTTGGGTATGACTAC
The DNA here is from genome assembly GCF_022045235.1 of Haliotis cracherodii. NCBI lineage: Eukaryota > Metazoa > Mollusca > Gastropoda > Lepetellida > Haliotidae > Haliotis > Haliotis cracherodii. The sequence continues at coordinate 16,711,550 of NW_027266275.1, forward strand.
TTAATATAGATTAATGGACTTCTGTTGACATTAACACTTATCATTATTTTGTTTAGACACTTTGTTGTTTATCAGTAAGATTCATATCTGCAGTCACTGTGTTTACCTGTATTGTCACAATAAAGTCGAGGTATCCCTATGGCAGTTAAATAACAATGCTATATACCATTGGAATACTTTGTCAAGCATCCATCAGTACTGAAGTGTTGTTGAAAATACTTAGATAGCAAAGGCTAGTGTTATTCCAGGGACGGAAAAGACCAAGTTCATTTTAGAAATGGGCAGTTAGTATACAATTTATGAATCTGTGCAAGAGCTCTTGCACATGATTAGGTTAGAAATGTTGTTTTTTTGTGTTGAATGTTTGTATATATACAAATTGATCTTATCATCATAAGAGGATATATTCCCTGCAGATTTTAGCAAATATGGCCATTTTGAATAGTTGTTTTCTTTGGATGACCTGTTCACTACAGAATCAGTCTGCCTATATCTATGAAATGAAATGAAACGGTCCGATACTCAGAAAGTGATCCACGAGTGAACAGGACTGTTTCCTATTTCACCTGTGATAGGAGATAAACTGGTCCATACTGAGACAACAAAACAATGTAGGCACAATGAGAAACACTTGTTTAAATGAAGTAAAACCATAAAACATAATGAAAATCACGGATATGTTATATTTATAATATAACACAGAAGAAAAATATAACAATGGTTTTGGCAATTCTTTTACATTCAATGAATTATCCACATGTTAATTATTATCCAAATTTGATAAGGTGACCAGTGGCATCTAGGAACTGAATGGATGTCTTTCTTTCGGAGTCGAGAGGGTCCTTCAGTCTCATTAACCTGCTGTCCAGTTCCCTGAACACAGAGTTTCGGATTTGGGGAAGGGCTCCGAGATCCAGTTGGGCATGCTGTGCCCTGTTCACTGCTTCCAGGTTCTTTACTGAGTCACAAACAGGAAGCTGTTGGGATGTTTGTTTTATACGTTTCAATGTGATGGGATTGAAATAAAGGAAGTGACATAGATTGACACATTTGACTCAGTCTAATGTTAATTACATTGATCTCTAAAAGAAAATATAAAAGTTTATACAGTCATATGTATCAACATCTCTGTTCAGCTCAAGAACTGGATGTCATCGGGTATGATGACATGCTATAATCCCAGTCACAGTCTGATCAGCCAGTATGGACCTGTTCTAACCAGCAGTCATCACAGAGAAAGTTGGAAATATTTCCTCTCATAAGATTTACAGCTGACTGATTACCTTTCTTGAAGTATCTTTAACAACACTACTTAAAACCATATAGGCTATCCGACTGCCCCAAAAGGTATGGAAGTATATTTTTACCAAAATATGTTATGGCACATGATATCCATAGTTCATAGTTTAGATCCAATCCATATTTTTCTCTATTCAATTATTAGTTTCTTGTACCACATACAACATAAAATGTCAATACCAGAGAACAATCAAACTTGATTGTCTGCTGAAACAGTTTCCATTTGGTGTGAAAGGCAAAACATTGGGGGAATTATAATGAATGGAACACCAAACATCAGTGATAACACTGGCCATTGGCAAAAAGGGTAGGCATGCCCTGCTCTACCAGTAGCACCCACCACTTGCACAATTTGACTAATAATCTCCAATTTATTCACTCAGGTCTACTAACTTGTACAATGTATGTTAATTAATCTAGTATTTGCTAATAGTTTGGCAATGCCTGCAAGTTCAAATGTTTATTTGAATACATCATAATTTAGATATTCCCTTTGTAATACTCGTCACCATAAGGCTGAAATATTGCCAATGTGATGTGAAGCATTTACTCACTCACTCACTCTTTGTAATACTGTTGTGAATAGATTATGTCAGTCATATTTACTTTATTGTGTTGTTTTACGTTGGAATATGTATCATGGTTAACAAATACTGTATCTTGTGTGAATGCCTACTCCTGTAATGCGAGTGTCAATGTTTTTTATTTGATTACTATTCAATCATATGCAAATTGTTGTAGGCATATGATGATTGCACTATGTACTCATCAATCTTTATCCATCCTTGTTAATAACTTTATGTCACGCTCCATGTTCATTGTTCATATATCCATGTATATCTACAACTGATTGTAAATGTTAACTGACTCTGTAGCTGACTAATAAACTCCTGTTTATTTCCCCGCGTTTTGTGTTATTGTGTTGCTTGGTCCTGTACAGTGGTAACTCTGCCAAGCGAGATTATCTCCTATATTGTGGCTTAGGTTGCAGACACAATCAGTGGCATAGTTGATTTTTGAAAGAACAAAGCAGAGGAATTTCGATTCTTCTTTCAACAGTCAGGAAAACATGCTGAAGGAATTGGACACAATACAAAGCCAAACTTAATGTTCCTACTTCTATCATACATTTTCACCCTCGGTGCTTGGAATAGTATCAAAAACCCAGCAGACAAATGTGAACTTGTGCAAATCACAGTCAGACCATCATCATGTGTTCCATGTCCCGATCTGTATACCAAGTTTCAATAAAACATACTCAACGATTTTGGAGTTCTGATCTAGAAATGGAAATAGTGTGGTAAACAGCACATGTAAAGTTTTCTTCATTAATATTTTTTATCTCTGTTTCTCTTAATCTTCCAAACACACACATATTGCTTTTTTAAAGCCCTGTGGAAGCCTAAGAATGCATCTCTCCAAAACCGCATATGTGTTTCCTCATTCTGTGCAACTGCACATTGCATGCATTCACCAATGTAATGCAATGTGCAAACAATTAGCTGTTCACTGCATGCAGTGGGAAATAGTTGTGAATGAAAAATAATTCTCCAAATATTTCACAGTATGGACAACGAGCTTGCACATTTCACGTCCTTCGTCACTTTGGCAACTCCATGCAACACACAAGGGAATACTTAGTCAAGAAGAGGTATAATTGCTTCGGGTCAATTATACATTTTCCAACCAATTTCTTACTCGTCTCCCTGACACGTAACAACAAATGAATAAAACACATACACCCCCATAAACTCATACTGATGACACCTGGCTCCCGTTCCACAAAGCGACCCAAGGGCTAAGACGATCCCATTCTTCAACATTACTTACGTCAGCCGTAGCACGGCATTGCCTAAATGCACCTTGTTGTCTTTAAATACGATGTACCATGACATTATAAAGTGGTATATAGGTAGATTTAATACTTATCTATAGATGTAAACACATTTGATGATACATCTGTGTGTATATGGAAGATTTTGACAGCCCGGACCAAGTCAGACCCAACTCAAGCCAAACACTTCTGATAGAGAGTATGTTGAGAATGTAGAGGGAAAAGGGCTTCACTTTGAGCACTGTGTTTGCTACCACAATATGAGACACTAAAGTTTTATATAGGTAGATATAATATTAGTCTAAAGATGTAAAGTATGTGTTGTAATTTTAGAAGCGCTTTGACAGTTATTAACATGTGTCGTGTCATCCCTATGACATTTGCGAATATCCACTTGCAGAAAACATCCTGTGTTGGTTTAACATGAATTAGTAAAGGTTAATTAGGGATGCCAAAAGCCTTAATTAATGAAAGAAGAATAGTCAAAACACTGTCATTTCCTGCCCTGGATTAGACCTAATTTCTTACCAAATAATTAAAAAACTCCCCCAAAACTACTCTAGGCACTACTCAAACTATACAATCTCACCTTCCTAAACGGACAGGTTCCGCTCAACCCTAGATAACCTCGCCCGACTAGAGCAAGATATTAAGACAGGACAACTAAATAAACAATATACCACAGGCATCTTCTTAGACTTCTCTAAAGCTTTCAACATGGTATGTATGGCACGACGGGCTAATACAAAAACTTTAAAAAATAGGACTCAAAGGTCCGATAATAAACTACATCCGGGACTTCCTAAACAATCGTAAAATAACCGTGGGTATAGACCAAACACTATCGGACCAATGTCCCCTAGAAAATGGCACTCCCCAGGGCAGTATCCTCAGCCCCACCCTCTTAAATGATCTATTTGAGGGCCTATACCCTAAACTAAACACATCAAAATTCGCGGATGATGGAGCCTTCTGGATCCACACTAAAAGCATGAAAATAGCTGAAAATCTACTCCAAAAATCTCTAAATAAAATACAACAATGGGCAGACAAATGGGGCTTCTCCCTTAACTCAGAAAAAACAGCAGGAATAGTATTCAAACATAAAAATCCTCCAGCTAAATGACCAAACAATCAAATTTCAAAAACAAACCAAATTCTAACAATCTCATTAAAATCAGATCTTAGTTTTCGCTACCGCTAAACAAAGATCTGAGGACATCCAATTACGGGTCACATCAGAACGACCTTTCGCGAATTTTGACTGACCAATGAAATGACTGACAAGAAATCGACATTAGCCAATCAGAAGGCAGCTTTCTCAAGCTTTACGACACTAGTTTCAAACTGGTGACAACGCTTCAAACATATTTTGACGTATTCTCGATTAAAAAAACTAAAACTCTTAAGAAGAACATTCTCGAATGGCTTATAGATGGCCTGGATTGTATGGACATATTCATAAAACCCGTAACTGTCGTTCGGAATACCCTGTGTACAATATTTCGTGGTTGCATGATTAGAAAACACATTCCGACTGTCACTTTCATGATTTGGTAAGCGACGCTCTGATTGGTTGGATGAAAGGTTGTTCTGACTCGACCCTTAAAGGGATGTCCTCAGATCTTTGTGCAGCGGTAGCAAGAACTAAGGTCTGATTTTAATGAGATTGAAATTCTAAGGACTTATTTTCGATGAACATCTCTCCTGGATGCTCACATCCAAAACCTAACAACTAAATGCAGTAAAGACCTAAACACGCTAAGATGCCTAACTGGCTCTAACTGGGGAGCCTCCAAAGATACCCTCCTCTCTCTCTACATATCACTAATTAGATCAAAACTAGACTACGGCTGCGCCATATACAACACCCTAAACAACTCTCTATCTAAAACACTTGACTCAATACAATATCAGGCTTTCCAACTAATTACACGCACCCAACATGGCACCACCACACTAGCATACATACACGAAAATTGGCCAAACTGGTGTCACATTTACATGGACGGATCTTCAGATCTGACCTCCAAACACACAGGTTTCGGGGTCCATACCATACAACCAACTAAAACCACACAATCCTTCCGACTCCCAAACAACCAATCACTATTCACGGTAGAACTAATGGGCATGGCCTCAGCCCTCCATAATCAAGAATCCAAAAACCACAAAAAATCCTAAGACTTACCGACTCCCTAAGTGGACTGCAAGCCATCCAAAACAAAAATACCAAAAACCGACCTCAATTAAGAAATCAAATACTTAAAAGCTCCAACGACCTAACTAAGGCAGGCAAACAAAAAACATTCTTATGGATCGCCGTCCACGTTGGAATATACGGTAATGAAAACGCCGATAAAGCAGCTAAACTATCCTTCAAAATTCCAGAAATAAGCTTAAACTTACCCATCTCAAAATCAGAAATTAATAGTGTAAACAAGCAAAAAATCACCAAAAAATGGCATAACCTATATCTAAACTCAAATAGCCAAATCAAAAATTCAGGAAACCACTAACCAAACCAAAAATTCTCCATCCATCAAAAAAAAATCAACAGAGTAATCACTAAACTCCAAACAGAACACACCAACCTAAATAACCACCTAAAGATTTTTAAAAAAAACACTACAGTTAACTGCCCACACTGCAAACAACTAGAAACCCCAGAACACGCACTCATCCACTGCACACACTACCTAACACATCGAACCGCATTACAAACCACCCTCAATCTAAACAAGGCTCTCACTCTAGAAGCAATACTAAACCCACAAAATACACTAGAAAACTTCAAGGCCTTAGGCGTATTCTTAATCAAAATGGAATTAATAAAACGTATCTAAAAACACAATAATCTACCAAATCAAAATCACATAAACAAACAAACATCCACCATACCCAGCTCCCTTAGTTCTCCTCCCCAACCCCATCGGCATCTATTCCAAATCTCAAAATTCCCAAATTATACATAAGCAATCCCTAAAGCCCCCTCTTGGGTTGCACACACCACTTTCGCCCCTTTCGGAAACACATTAAATGGCCGTGTGCGAACTACGTATCAGTCGGAAAGCGCATGTTAAATCTCCAAAGTAAGTAAGTACATCAGACCCCTACACGCTAAGGTCGGCGAGAAACCTCATCAAAGAAAAGACACAGTCAAGACACTGACTTTTCGGTATGGATGCTCGGTATGTAGCTATAATTATCAGTTTACTACATTGCCAAAAGCATGGAAACATGCTGCAGTTATCCCGCTGCTAAAGCAATGGAAAGACGAAGCCCTACCAAACTCTTATCGACCGATCTCACGCACCTCAAACACGTGCAAAGCCATGGTTATGATGAGGCTCAGGCACCACCTTGAAACTGGCAACCACATAAAACCTGACCAAAGTGGCTTCAGGAAGGGACACTCGTGTCTAGATCATATTCTAAGACTGGAAAATGATATTAAAAAAGCTCAATTAAACAGACAATACCTAGCCGCAGTATTTCTGGACTTCAGCAAAGCCTTCGACATGGTATGGCATGACGGACTCCTCTCAAAACTAGCACAAAATGGAGTAGAAGGGAACATGGCAAACTTCATAGACAGCTTCCTGCAATACAGGTTGCTATCAGTTAAAGTAGGGAACTGTCGATCTGATCCTATGGCACTGGACAATGGCACGCCACAAGGCAGCATTATAAGCCCAATGCTGTTTAATATCATGATCAATGATCTTTTTGACCATGTCAACTCTCCTACCCAAACCTCTAAATTCGCTGATGACGGAGCAATATGGGTAAAGCACAGAGATATTACACAAATCAGAAAAATCTCCAGTCAGCCCTGGACGGAGTAGATCAATGGTGCAATAAATGGGGATTCACCCTTTCATGTGAAAAAAAACTGTTGGAGTTCTATTCAAATGCCGGGGGAAAGATGCTATGATACACCGTGTGTCCTTAAAAGGCAAACCTATCAAATTTGAAAAATCTGCAATATTTCTTGGGGTAATCCTTGATCAACACCTCACTTGGCACAAAGATATAGAATATGTGGGAAACAGATGTCAAAAAGACCTGAACATATTACGGGCAATTTCAGGCACATCTTGGGGCACATTGAGGGACACTCAACTGGACCTCTACAAATCTCTTATCAGATCAAAAATTAACTATGGTTGTGAGGCCTTTCATTCAGCCTCAAATACTGTCTTGAGGCGCCTAGACAGAATACAATCAAAGCCCCAATGCTGGCCACAGGCGCAGCAACAGGCACCTCACTAGAAGCACTTCAAGTAGAAACGGGAGAACTCCCATTGAAACTAAGAAGAGAGCAGGCAATATTATCGTTCTGGGGACGAACATCAAACCCTTTGGTTAAAAAGATATGGCAAGACAAAAACACTCGAGATGAAGCCCTAGCTCGAAAAAATCCCTCACTAAAGCCATATGGGATATTAGTACCTGAACTCATTCGAAGTCACAATTGTGTTGACATTCAGCCTCCAGAAAGTCACTACAAAGGGTTACACCCTCCCTGAACTTTAAAAACTCCCAAAGTTGACACTGATTTAACATCAGAAGTCACTAAAAAAGAAAACCCAACCCTACTACGATCAGTAGCTATCACTAAAATTCAAACTACCTTGGACAGCTGGGCCCATATATACACTGATGGATCGAAGAATCCTATCAACAACAGTGCTGGTTATGGGATCCATATCCACAGCTCCAAACCTCAAGCACATTCAGTTCGCTTGCCTGATGGTCAGTCAGTATTCACGGCTGAATTGGAGGCAATTCATCATGCACTCAAACTCATACCAGAACTTCCGGAAGCAAGGCAGTCGTCCTATCAGACTCGCTAAGTAACTCAAACTCCAGGCAAAACACAGTCAACAATATTCTATAAGAATATACAAAACTATCGGACCAAGCGCAACAGGTGGAGCTGTGATGGATCCCCTCTCACATACATGGAAATGGAAAAGCTAGCTCTAGACAAAGTGGAGATACAGCCTATTCCCTTTAGTAAACTAGAGATAAAAATCAAAATCAAAGCCTCCATAGCAGAAAGATGGCAAGCCCAATGGGATGCAAGTAAGATTCGCAGATGGCTATACAAAATTCAACCCAAGGTCCAAAAAAAAACTCATACTCAAATGAAAGGAAAGTTGAAATTGACATCTCACGCCTCAGACTTGGTCACAAAAAGCACTATGACAAGGCTTGTTCATCTTGCAATCAGGCTGAAACCATTGCTCACGTGTTACTAGAATGTCAAGACCATGCCCCACCCCGGGCTAGGTTAAAACAAGAATTACAGTTATATCCGCTATCTGTCATAGATCTCCTAAAGCCAAGAGATGCAATATCGAAGGCCAAACTAACTCTATTTCTGAGAGATGGACAGCTACTCGAATGTATATAAACAGAGCAGCCAAGGATAAAAATGAAATCATATCAATATAAGAAAATAGAAATCATATCAATACAAAAACAGAAATTATGTGAACACCAAACTCACACTAGATATGTGTACCCTACTCACACACAGGAGTCCCAAAGAGGGACAGGTCAGCCGAAATTGCTTAGGCAGAAGGGACCTCTTTTGGATCTCATTTTGATCAAACTCAATTAAATGAGTAAAACTCTACATTTCTGGACATGCACGTTTCATTTTTTTATTCAGCTTATTTATAATCCATTTTTAGTATTAACCGTTGGCCCGGCCCAGCCAGTCTTTTCTTGGCCCAACTTTTAGGCAATCCTGTTTGGAGGCACCAGAACACGGCCTACACCCCCAGGAACATTAAACCGACAACTTAACAGGGACAACTTAACAGGGGCTCAGTACATCTGGGATGTTTTGATGCCAATCGTCGTTCTTTATTTTGACAACAACCCTCTTGCTACTCAACCTCAGTACATGGATGACAATGCCAGGCCTCATCGTTCGCATGCAGTCATGGATTACATGAGGGCCAATGCAATAACGACTCTACCCCGGCCAGCAATGAGCCCAGATTTGAACCCCCTTGAACATGTTTGGGATATTCTGGGGCGGCGCATACAGGCACGAGATCCTTCTGTACAAGATTTATGCCAATTGGAAGCAATATTGCATCAGGAGTGGTTGTTGTTGACCCATCAACAGATCCAACGTCTGACTGTGACATAGGGTGGAATGCGTCATCCTGGCACGTAGCAGTTATACCCACTATTGATCTATTTCACGTGTCATGTCAAGTAGAGACTTTAAGGAACATGAAACATCAAACATAACTCGTTTACTTAATCCTGTAGCTAAGGTAAAAAACAGTACCTGTGTTACCATGATGTTTTTGTCAGTAAATTTCAATCACAACTCACCAATATCTTCTTAATTTGTTGTCAAATGTTTGTTCTATCCGATGACATTGGTATCACCCAGTTCTTGGGTCAGTCACCCCATGCCATGATTTTTGCCATTTGTAATGGTTCAGAAATAGGGGTGTGCTTAACTTTTTTTCTTTGTGTATATAAGCTGATGAAGTGAATGTAATAGAATAGAATAGGGCTACTGGATCATTAGAATATCTTCTAAAACATTTACTGACACATCAAGTTATGATCGTTTTTCTGAAATTGTTGAGGCACCCTGAGAATTCTGGTGCAGAATTGATCCAGATTTATATAACTGCATGCGTATCAAGGGAAGACCATGGTATGTATGGATGGTTACAATGTGTGACCAGCTGATTGGACCTCGTGTTCTCCCAACTGAGTAAGTCTGGATCATTTGCTCAGTGAGTGAGTATCAATGAATATGTAATAAAAAATAATGGTTTGGGGGTGTATCTCTCATGACTGCAGATTAGATTTGGTCACCATAAGGGGCAACTTAACAGGGGCTCAGTACATCTGGGATGTTTTGATGCCAATCGTCGTTCTTCATTTTGACAACAACCCTCTTGCTACTCAACCTCAGTACATGGATGACAATGCAAGGCTTCATCGTTCGCATGCAGTCATGGATTACATGAGGGCCAATGCAATAACGACTCTACCCCGGCCAGCAATGAGCCCAGATTTGAACCCCCTTGAACATGTTTGGGATATTCAGTGTGTGACCAGCTGATTGGACCTCGTGTTCTCCCAACTGAGTAAGTCTGGATCATTTGCTCAGTGAGCAGATCATTGCTCAGGTCAACTCTGCAGGTCAGTGAAAAGAAAAATGATATGGTTTATAAGGTTTATTAAGAACAAATACTCCTAAGCAATACAGACAAAAAGCAAAAAACAAAAGATCAAATCAAAATTACAGCTGATCAATAAGGGTTGACATGTGTTATAGTTTTGACATTACCCTGGACTACATATATATCTATTTTACCTTCACAACAAGTTCAAAGGATTCATACCATATTTCACATGTATGCATATTGTACACTGAAATAAGTAGGAGTTCAAAAAGCTGCACTTAGGTTACAGGTCTGAAACTAAACAGGGCTAGCATGGAGATAGTCAACCCCTAATGAAGCAGCAAATACCTGTGTATGAGATGTGAGTAACTAACATATTCAAGCGTCATATAAATTAAACACTTGACAACCCTCCTAAAATCATGAATATTTACTAAAATATTTATGGAATGTATTCGAAAGGCCTACTAAAGAAATTTCACATATGGATTAAGTATCAATGAATATGTAAATAAAACCACTGTACTTTGCATTCAAAAATGATGAACAGGACATCATTCTCCATGACCTTTTCACACAAATATCACTGTCTTACTTAAAAAGATTTGTTTGTATGTTTGTTGTTTTACGCCGTACTCATCAGGGATAGGTTGCTGTTGACCTGGATTACCCACAAGGTGCAATTAAGTTACAAGATGATCCAGCATTATCCAGCTCTCCATGTACACTGACCTAGTTATCAAATGCTTCATCTCAGATCAGAAACAGCAGTTCACATAAAATATTACTTGTATAATAAGAAAAGCATTAAATGCGGATACAAAAAGACAGGGGAGCACTGCCCAATTACTCCTTTACTCATGTTCTTACATGATTTTGAGTGAGTGAGTGAGCGAGCGAGTACGGAATTACGCCAGTTTTAGCTTTATTCCAGCAATATCATTGCGGGTGAGACCAGAAATGGGCTTCACACCTTGTACCCATGTGGGGAATCAAACCCGGGTCTTTGGCGTGATGAGCAACCCTTTAACCACTAGGCTACCCCACTGCCATGATTTTGAACAACTATACAAATGACCTAGTTGACACATGTTGCTGAGCTGGTACTGATGTACAGGGCTGTATTAATGAGGATGTGGACATACATATTTATGAGAACTGGGTTTTCTCATATTCAAAGAAGATAATACTTGTGTGAAAAATCTACATTATTATGGTTTGTGTTGTTATTAAATATTGTGGATATTCCATCTGTGAAATTTCTTTAGTTGGCTTGTTATGACAGAAATTGATAAAATATCATTTTCAATTTCTTTTCCAAGAAAAATGTACCTATGTCAGTGATGACTTACAACCAGAATTTTTGGTAACATCAAATTGACAAAATTTCAGAATTTTCTGTGCCTATCAAATGAAAGAATAAAAAAGGCATGATTAACATGATTAACAGTGTCCTTTAGCTGCATAAATCAATGTGTTTTAGGAGAGATGTCCTAATTTTTTTATGGAAAGTATGTCAAGCATGTACTTTAAACAACCATTTACTAAATTATAATACAATTTCAGATAGGAAAGTAGGATGTACATCTCAACCAACCAAATATTTCACACATGAGGAACAAATAATATAATCCATGATATTTGGTTTACAGCAAGGGGGTAAGAACTAGTATCAATGGAATGTGTCTCTGTCACTGTGATCGAAACAAATTAGCCATCATCTGTTTAACTTTTGTGTATGCCTCTGAGTTTTGTAGATAGTTATGATGAAACATTTTTGTAGTGAGTGAGTATGGTTTTACGCCGCTTTTAGCAATATTCCAGCAATATCACGGTAGCAGATACCAGAAATGGGCTCCACACATTGTACCCATGTCTGGATTCAAACCTGGATCTTCGGCGTGACGAGAGAACGCTTTAACCACTAAGTTAACTGACCGCCCAAACATTTTTGTAACTCACTGTGGTAGGTTGATATATATACACATACTGCTGTACTGACAAGAACTATCATCTTTGAATTAATTACTAGTACAATGTATATAGATGACCTTTCTGTCAAAATTACAACATAAAAAGGAATGACTAGTAAACTTACCACTGAAGACGTGGAACTTACTCGGCAATCAACTGCTGTTTATTTATTTTTTTTATGGTCAGAGGTTCTTCAGAATATCTATTCATCATTTTTTATGTTGTTATGACAAAAAGTGATGTTCTATTGTAGACAATTGATAGGTGAAAAAGTAATCATTGGAAAAAATATAAACCATATAACCATAATACACATCTAAGTCAAGCATGGAATATACGATTACAGCAAACAACACCATTAACCTCATTGAAACCTAATGAAGAGACCTGAGAAACAGGTGCTTAGTATTTTCCATTGTCATTTTCTTAAGAATATGCAGGTAAGTCAATAAGGTAAATAAAATAGTTTATCATATAATGGGTAGGTTTCTCGGCAGGATAAAGCCAACGGATAAAAACGATATCCGTTGGGGTCATATGCGGATAGAGATGCAAATATCAAAGGTCAAGTAGGGACTACTTTCACTGTTTATAAACAAACATGGCGTCACCCTCGTCATTCGGCGATCGAGTCAGAATTAACCATCAGGAATCTGGATATACAACAGGGATAATTGCTATCATTATCAAAAGAAAAGTCTAATATACTGAAAATCAGTGTCTAACTGTGATGTATCTAAGGCATTTTATAAGTTTGGGCAACTTTGGAGATATAAATTTCGAAACAATTTTGCGAGGGCACGAGGCCTAGCCAAGCGAGATCAGTAGCCATATCTGTGCTTGTAGACCTCTGCGGCTTGCAACCTTCTCCACAAATTAAAATAGTTGGATTTGGCCGAAATATGTTTGAATTGATACCTTGTTTCGTTTTGTCGCTGTGTGTACATCTGACTACACTTCTTAACGTTATGACAGGACAGAACGACTGTCAATAACATCTGCCCATGGCGTCTCATAGACTAGGGTTAGAGTAGCTTCCCTTTGACAAAGGGCAGTTACTCTAGCGGACAGACCGATGGATTGCCGCGAAAGGCAATTAAAAAGAACGATTGTTGTTTTGCGTATATTTTGCTTCGCCACTGTATAAGAAACAGATTTCAGTTGGAACTATATTGGCTACTGTCACTGTCCTACTGACACTTCACTTACCCTGTGACGTAATAAATATTAATGCGCGCATTCCAGGAAAACTCGCAATGTTTCGGTAATGTTTGTGAGAGAGGGAAAGCGATTTTCAAGCACAGAATAAAAGAATGACATTATATGATAAAGAGGTTATCACGCTTGTGTGTTTGGGGATGGTAAATATCCTGTATTAGGAATAAACAGTATGTATTTAGCTTGCCAAGGCTCGCTAAATACAATGTTTATTCCTAATGCAGGATATTTACCATCCCCAAGCACACTCGCGTGATAACCTCTATATCCTTGCTATTTTTTAAACATATTAGCACAATGCAAAATACTATGTTTCCCAGGTCTTTAAGTCATGAACAACAATAATGTGGTAAATGAGTCTTGGTTATGAAGCAATTATGATAAACAAAGGTACAGTTATTCCAGGTACAGTTTACAATGTAATAAGGTGAAAGGTTTTCAATATAAGTAATACACACTTATAAGAACTAAATGTAGACTTCACATTTGAAAAGTACAAAAGAAAAAAACTTAAACTGAAGGTCTTGCAACTACTGAATCAGCTATGAATGCTAATCAACAAGTATTAAGCATATTACCGGTAGGCATATTCAATTAACCAAAATATATAATTAATTTATTAAAGTGCTACATGCATATCTGTAACTTTCACATCACTTTACTTGATGTAAATCATTCACAAAGGACTGATATTACTACTCTATTGATTGATGGTAATTAGATTTTAGTATGTTTTATACAGAAGGTGTAACTATTTACTGCAACTACATTGAACAAATCAACAAAGAAGCAAGATGTACAAGAAATTAACCAAAAGATGTAATTAACTGATCAAATAGCAACATGCATATTTGTATTTTTCAAATGACATTACTATTGTGTAAGTCATCCTGGTGTCTACGTTGCTGACACACATGCAACGTATCATAGCAACACTCCTCCAACTCGTGTATCGGTCATCAGACAACACATGTAGTGCGCATGGCCCCATTCCACATAGCGATCTCAGTGATGCGTAGATTGTAAGCTTATGACAAAGTATGAAAGTTATCATCACCTTAGCGCTAAGATACCTTGTGGAACGGGGCCCAGGCAAACATAATATATCAGTGTGACTTTTGCATGTTCAGAATAGAGGCACATCTTCAAAATCATAAAACAGTACTACCCGGTATAGAAAACATGGAATAATTTTCAGTTTTAAGTATCTAAATATGGCACAAACGCATTAGATTTCAGTAACAAAGAAAACATATTCTATACTGGTATATCAATACAGGTAACAGTACATAACTGGCATATAACTACCAACATGTGATGTGTCATTCATATACGTATTTGGCACCTGGCACAGAGATGATACAAGATTTGTCTCCCTTACAAGATTTTCTCACTTAGGTTCTTGTCAACTCTCTTCCTTCCATATCTACAGGTCTACAAGGACCTAATGATCAGTTACAGTTCTATCATCAATATCTACTCCCACATAACACATGCTGCTACACATATTTGTAGCAAGACCTGTTTTGAGCAATATGTACACATTGTTGCAATTTTAGATGTGTCTTCCAAGATGATCATAGGAGATATCCTGTATACTGTAACATTGTCATTTTCAATATAATGTGTTATCAAGAACATTTCTATTTCCTGCAGTCAACAAGAAACATTAAGAAAATACACACATACAAACTTGAAAGTAATAAAACCTTCTACATGCATTTTAACAACAATTGGTACTTCATATAAAATTCTAAGGTTATTCAGATGTTAACATAATTTGGAGTGGAGACTCCTACTTATATCCATCCTTATATACATTGTATCTATTATACATACATTAATTTACAACATGTTCTTTACTAATACAATATTAACTGTAAGATAGAAGAGGTTTTGTATATTTATTGTTTACAAGTCCATAAATCCTACTAGAACTGAAATTGATGTTCAATAGAATACTGCTTTTTAGTCAAAATATACTTACAAAACACTTACAAATGGTGTGTTTGTAGGAAACTAATGTATCATGTCTATATTAACATACAGTCATATCAACATAGGGTTTATGTGCAAGAAAAAAGTATATTAGGTCCATTTCTCATACATGATGCAGAGTCATATGTGTATTGGTACTAGTGTATCAGGTCCATATTTACATCAATATTATATCATCAAGGTCATACTAACGTAGTGTTTATTTGTAAGATACCAAAGTATCAGGTCCATATTTACATCAATATTATATCATCAAGGTCATACTAACATATTGTTTATTTGTAAGATACCAGTGAATCAGGTCCATATTTACATCAATATTATATCATCAAGGTCATACAAACATGGTGTTTATTTGTAAGATATTAGTGTATCAGGTCCATATTTACATCAATATTATATCATCAAGGTCATACTAACGAAGTGTTTATTTGTAAGATACCAGTGTATCAGGTCCATATTTACATCAATATTATATCATCAAGGTCATATAAACATGGTGTTTATTTGTAAGATATTAGCTTATCAGGTCCATATTTACATCAATATTATATCATCAAGGTCATACTAACGAAGTGTTTATTTGTAAGATACCAGTGTATCAGGTCCATATTTACATCAATATTATATCACCAAGGTCATACTAACATGGTGTTTATTTGTAAGATACTAGTGTATCAGGTCCATATTTACATCAATATTATATCATCAAGGTCATACAAACATGGTGTTTATTTGTAAGATATTAGTGTATCAGGTCCATATTTACATCAATATTATATCACCAAGGTCATACTAACATGATGTTTATTTGTAAGATACTAGTGTATCAGGTCCATATTTACATCAGTATTACATGATCAAGTTCATACTAATGTAGTGTTTATTTGTAAGATACCAGTGTATCAGGTCCATTTTTAAATTAATATTATATCATCAAGGTCATACTTACATAGTGTTTATTTGTAAGATACAAGTGTATCAGGTCCATATTTACATCAATATTATATCATCAAGGTCAAACTAACATAGTGTTTATTTGTAAGAAAGCAGTGTATCAGGTCCATATTTACAGCAATATCATATCATCAAGGTCATACTAACGTAGTGTTTATTTGTAAGATACCAGTGTATCAGGTCCATATTTACATCAATATTATATCATCAAGATCATACAAACAAAGTGTATATTTGTAAGATACCAGTGTATCAGGTCCATATTTACAGCAATATTATATCATCAAGGTCATACTAACGAAGTGTTTATTTGTAAGACACTAGCGTATCAGGTCCATATTTACATCAATATTATATCATCAAGGTCATACTAACATAGTGTTTATTTGTAAGATACCAGTGTATCAGGTCCATATTTACAGCAATATTATATCATCAAGGTCATATTAACATAGTGTTTATTTGTAAGATACCAGTGTATCAAGTCCATATTTACATCAATATTATATCATCAAGGTCATACTAACATAGTGTTTATTTGTAAGATACCAGTGTATCAGGTCCATATTTACATCAATATTATATCATCAAGGTCACACTAACACAGTGTTTATTTGTAAGATACGGAAGTATCAGGTCCATATTTACATCAATATTATATCATCAAGATCATACAAAGTGTATATTTGTAAGATACTAGTGTATCAGGTCCATATTTACATCAATATTATATCATCAAGGTCATACTAACATGGTGTTTATTTGTTAGATACCAGTGTATCAGGTCCATATTTACAGCAATATTACATGATCAAGTTCATACTAACGTAGTGTTTATTTGTAAGATACCAGTGTATCAGGTCCATATTTAAATTAATATCATATCATCAAGGTCATACTAACATAGTTTTTATTTGTAAGATACCAGTGTATCAGGTCCATATTTACATCAATATTACATGATCAAGTTCATACTAATGAAGTGTTTATTTGTAAGATACCAGTGTATCAGGTCCATTTTTAAATTAATATTATATCATCAAGGTCATACTAACATAGTGTTTATTTGTAAGATACAAGTGTATCAGGTCCATATTTACATCAATATTATATCATCAAGGTCAAACTAACATAGTGTTTATTTGTAAGAAAGCAGTGTATCAGGTCCATATTTACAGCAATATCATATCATCAAGGTCATACTAACGTAGTGTTTATTTGTAAGATACCAGTGTATCAGGTCCATATTTACATCAATATTATATCATCAAGATCATACAAACAAAGTGTATATTTGTAAGATACCAGTGTATCAGGTCCATATTTACAGCAATATTATATCATCAAGGTCATACTAACGAAGTGTTTATTTGTAAGATACTAGCGTATCAGGTCCATATTTACATCAATATTATATCATCAAGGTCATACTAACATAGTGTTTATTTGTAAGATACCAGTGTATCAGGTCCATATTTACAGCAATATTATATCATCAAGGTCATATTAACATAGTGTTTATTTGTAAGATACCAGTGTATCAAGTCCATATTTACATCAATATTATATCATCAAGGTCATACTAACGAAGTGTTTATTTGTAAGATACCAGTGTATCAGGTCCATATTTACATCAATATTATATCATCAAGGTCACACTAACACAGTGTTTATTTGTAAGATACGGAAGTATCAGGTCCATATTTACATCAATATTATATTATCAAGATCATACAAACAAAGTGTATATTTGTAAGATACTAGTGTATCAGGTCCATATTTACATCAATATTATATCATCAAGGTCATACTAACATGGTGTTTATTTGTTAGATACCAGTGTATCAGGTCCATATTTACAGCAATATTACATGATCAAGTTCATACTAACGTAGTGTTTATTTGTAAGATACCAGTGTATCAGGTCCATATTTAAATTAATATCATATCATCAAGGTCATACTAACATAGTTTTTATTTGTAAGATACCAGTGTATCAGGTCCATATTTACATCAATATTACATGATCAAGTTCATACTAATGTAGTGTTTATTTGTAAGATACCAGTGTATCAGGTCCATTTTTAAATTTATATTATATCATCAAGGTCATACTAACATAGTGTTTATTTGTAAGATACAAGTGTATCAGGTCCATATTTACATCAATATTATATCATCAAGGTCAAACTAACATAGTGTTTATTTGTAAGAAAGCAGTGTATCAGGTCCATATTTACAGCAATATCATATCATCAAGGTCATACTAACGTAGTGTTTATTTGTAAGATACCAGTGTATCAGGTCCATATTTACATCAATATTATATCATCAAGATCATACAAACAAAGTGTATATTTGTAAGATACCAGTGTATCAGGTCCATATTTACAGCAATATTATATCATCAAGGTCATACTAACGAAGTGTTTATTTGTAAGATACTAGCGTATCAGGTCCATATTTACATCAATATTATATCATCAAGGTCATACTAACATAGTGTTTATTTGTAAGATACCAGTGTATCAGGTCCATATTTACAGCAATATTATATCATCAAGGTCATATTAACACAGTGTTTATTTGTAAGATACCAGTGTATCAAGTCCATATTTACATCAATATTATATCATCAAGGTCATACTAACATAGTGTTTATTTGTAAAATACCAGTGTATCAGGTCCATATTTACATCAATATTATATCATCAAGGTCACACTAACACAGTGTTTATTTGTAAGATACGGAAGTATCAGGTCCATATTTACATCAATATTATATTATCAAGATCATACAAACAAAGTGTATATTTGTAAGATACTAGTGTATCAGGTCCATATTTACATCAATATTATATCATCAAGGTCATACTAACATGGTGTTTATTTGTAAGATACCAGTGTATCAGGTCCATATTTACAGCAATATTACATGATCAAGTTCATACTAACGTAGTGTTTATTTGTAAGATACCAGTGTATCAGGTCCATATTTAAATTAATATCATATCATCAAGGTCATACTAACATAGTTTTTATTTGTAAGATACCAGTGTATCAGGTCCATATTTACATCAATATTACATGATCAAGTTCATACTAATGTAGTGTTTATTTGTAAGATACCAGTGTATCAGGTCCATTTTTAAATTAATATTATATCATCAAGGTCATACTAACATAGTGTTTATTTGTAAGAAAGCAGTGTATCACGTCCATATTTACAGCAATATCATATCATCAAGGTCATACTAACATAGTGTTTATTTGTAAGATACCAGTGTATCAGGTCCATATTTACATCAATATTATATCATCAAGATCATACAAACAAAGTGTATATTTGTAAGATACCAGTGTATCAGGTCCATATTTACAGCAATATTATATCATCAAGGTCATACTAACGAAGTGTTTATTTGTAAGATACTAGCGTATCAGGTCCATATTTACATCAATATTATATCATCAAGGTCATACTAACATAGTGTTTATTTGTAAGATACCAGTGTATCAGGTCCATATTTACAGCAATATTATATCATCAAGGTCAAACTAACATAGTGTTTATTTGTAAGATACCGATGTATCAGGTCCATATTTACATCAGTATTATATCATCAAGGTCATACTAACATGATGTTTATTTGTAAGATACTAGTGTATCAGGTCCATATTTACATCAATATTATATCATCAAGGTCATACTAACATAGTGTTTATTTGTAAGATACCTGTGTATCAGGAATACTTGAAGAATACTACATAAAACTATGCTACGAGATCATATCAACATAGTGTTTATTTGTGAGATATTAACGTATCAGATCCATATTTACATCAATATTGCATCAGAGTTAAATCAACAAATGGTGTATTTGTAAGATACTAGCGTATCAGGTCCATATGTAAATGGGTCATACGTTTTGCAACTTGGGCAGGTGTGACACTAGTCATAACATCAATAAGTTAGATGTGATGGCTTCATTCATTTAAGGGTGGTCACAATCATGGATTCTCTCAAACTTATAAACCTATTCATTGGGATCGCTATTAAGAGACTTCTTTCTGTAGGCATTAAAACCTATTGTTAGGTTTAATTTCCAGTCGGGTTAAATCTCATAAACATGGACGTTGTAATGTCCCTGGAATTTTATATAATATCCCAGGGATTTTATAGGATATTCAAGTCATATTTGCTATAATATCCCAGGCATTTTATATAATGTCCTGGGTATTTTATTAATATAACTTCCGTTCAGATTGTAACATGTAATGAAATGTAAAATCCAATGACAAATGTTTTCTTTATATTCCCGAGGATCAAACTCGCAACCTTCATATCTGTAGCCCAGTCAGTGTACCACGAGGCTGCAGAGGTGTTGATAAGCCTCACTGGTTTTTAGAATGTCCTTTTCAAGATCCGTACACCAGCAACAGATATTTTACACGCGTTTCCTAAGGTTCATGGAAAGTATGTTCTAAACATCAAAATGTTGATAAATGTTGTTTTAAGTTTCTTTTTTCAGTTTATAAGTATGGAAAAACGCTTTCCCCTGGTTTTGGTAGACAGAGCATGCCCGCGGGAGCTTCGCCCCCTTAGTTTTTCCCTCTCCCCAGGGCATGCTCTGTCTACAAAAACCTCGTGAGCGTGTTTTCACCAATACATGAACAACGCGCTGTAATAAATTTCCTTACCAAGGAGGGATACAAAGCAAAAGAAATCCATATGAGAATAATGTGAATGTGGATTCGAACAGTTAAATCAACCAACCTACAGCCCAGACTTAGCCCCCAGAGACTTTTCCTGTTCCTGCAAATGAAATCTGCCCTGACGAGGACATAAAGGCTGCCACAGAGGCGTGGTTAGAGGGCCAATCTGCGGATTTCTATGAAAGTGGTATTAAAAGCTTGAAGGACAAATGGAGTAAGTTTATTGAGGTGAATGGAGATAATATTGAAAAATAAAAGTGCAAAAGATATTCTGCGACTTGGTCTTATATTGAAGTTGCAAAACTTATTGAACACCCCTCATATATATGTACAGTATATTCTTCAAGGTCATACCAACATATGGTGTGTTTCTAAGATACTAGTCTGTCAAGTCAAAGTCATTTCAGCAAAGGGTTTATTTCTTAGGAACAAGCTTTTTAGGTCCATATCTACATAAAATATATGCTTCAAGGTCATACCAACAAATGGTAACGTAAGATACTTTGTGTATCAGATCCGTATGTACAGTATTCTTCAAGGTCATATCAACATGGGGTTTGTTTGTAAGATACTAGAGTATCGGGTCCATATGTACAGTATTCTTCAAGGTCATATCAACATGGGGTTTGTCTGTAAGATACTAGAGTATCGGGTCCGTAGGTACAGTATTCTTCAAGGTCATATCAACATGGGGCTTGTCTGTAAGATACTAGAGTATCGGGTCCATATGTACAGTATTCTTCAAGGTCATATCAACATGGGGTTTGTCTGTAAGATACTATAGTATCGGGTCCATATTTACATCAATATTTCATCATGGCCATACCAACACATGGTGTTGATAGATACTAGTGTATCTGTAGTTACATCATCATCAAGGTCATATCAAAATTTGGTTTATTTGTAATATACTGGTATCTTAGGCTTGTGGCATGTGTGCATGTTGTGCAGAGTTTAAATTTTGTTCTTTACTACAGGTGTAAACTTTAAAAACAAGGTTCTCATCTGGAGATGTTATTGCATGACACGGATCCTATCAGAGAATGCCATACGGACAAGGCATGGTTAAAGACATTAACTAGTCTGGCATCAGTAAATATCTGTGGGGATTGGCACTTTTTTCAAAATAAATCTAGTCTCACATAAACAACTGGTTTGCAATAATTAAGGCCCAAGTTCATATGACCCCTCCAAGATGGTCATTATCAGTCAGAACCAAATTGTGTAAAACATAGATACTGGTCAGTTAATTATAGACCACAGACATCAAACCATATTTACAGCATTGTAGGTTGTATGTTTCATTATCAAAATTGATGATAATATATCTAGGTTATACCACATGTGTAATATGTGTCAACATTGCTCTACTGCATTATTCACACAAAAAATTCTAATACACTCTAATACAGTCTACGATGAAGATGTGCCTCATTACAAACATTGCATTTAAATCAATCATTTACTTATATATAAATGATTTAACTCATTTAATGCACACCAGTCTTCTCTCATTGATTCCCAGTTTCTGTGTACCTAAAAAGAAACAAGATGACTTCATGCAAGAACATTAACCAAAATTGCATATAACAAGAATAGAGCCACAAGGCTCAGTGGCTCGCTGGAAGTTCAACTTATAAAGATTGATATATATATTTATCAAACTAAACTACATACTAAAATACAACACTTTGGCAAAAGTGTAATAAATGATAATACATGTGAAACTCCCAACTCAAAAGTATGAAACGGTAAACACTTGGTAAATAATGGACAGCAGAGGAAACGTTGCAAAAGATCATATTTTCCCTCAGCTGGCTGTTTGAGATGAGCATTTTGAGATACGCAAACAGAGTCTGAACACCAGTCACCAAGGACCTAGATAGTCTCAAGAGGCATTCCTTGCTGTAGCAGCCACATCGCACCCCTTTGGTGAAGGCTATGAGCACTTCTATTGTATACAGGGATAATTAAGACCTGGCTTCCAGCTGTACATCGCTATCAGCGTTAATTGCTGTGATATGTTGGCTTCCATTGTCTGTTGCCAATCATCTATCAGCACTAATTATATGTTGGCTTCCCTTGTCAAGTTTCCACATTTTGTTATCTTATTACTTTTGTTATCCTTACATGTTACATGTATATGCTCTCTGCCTCGTAGCATTCCCAGTTGCAGTTTGTACCCCAAGCGAGCAACACCTCCCAAGCCAGCACAGAGCATTGCCTGATAGCCAGCCAAGGAGAACTCCAACATCGGTAATTATCACGTCATCCTTTCAGCCTTATTCACATACTCTTACAATCACTCTCACCGTTTGTTTGTTTGTTGTTTAACGCCGAACCTAGCAGTGTTCCAGCTACAGGACAGCGGTTTGAAAATAAACGAGTCTTGGCCAGACAATCAGTTGCAGTTTGTACTCCCAGCGAGCAACACTTCCCAAGCCAGCACAGAGCATTGCCTGATAGCCAGCCAAGGAAACTCCATCATCGGTAATTATCACGTTATCCTTATTCACATACTCTTAAAATCACTCTCACCGAATTAATCATAAAACCCCTAAATCCTTAAAAAACAACAACACTAAATAACCAACACCTTATCCTACGCAATCTCCCTAACACAGCTCGCACTCATTTCTACTCACACCCACGCCCACCACTCAAACACACCCTTTGACCCAACTCCTAAAAGCAAAAAACACCTAATCCCCCCTTCTCCTAAACACAACGCTCGCTCTTTCCTACTCACCACCCACGCCCACCACTCACATACCTCCACTCCCTCGACTAAATATCTCTTAATCCCCGCTTTCCACTTGTCTCACCTTATCCCAGCCTTCCAGAATCAAACTTAATCTTCAATAAATAATCCATTTCCCAAACCCTCCTACTAAAACCAACAACAAATAACCACCGCAACCTCCTCCGCCTCCTAAACACAAATCACCAAGTAAAAACAACAAACCAACTCCCCTCCCCAAAACCACCACCACTCACCACAACACACGCTCTCCAGCACAACACCCAAACAATATGACTGACACCCGCAACGCCACACTCGCAGACATTCCAGCTCCTTACTCACCCACGCCTGCGGAAGCGCACAACACTTCTGGGAGGTCACTCGAAAACATCGTCCCGACCGAGTATGGCGAAAACACGACATACACCACCCCAACCAAACCAGCTAACTCGCCACCACAAAACACCAAAAAACGCAAACTCGACACATCCACTCCACCTCCATCGCCAACACCCTCCCCGGCCGCCTTCCTCACCACCTTCGCCCTCTACTTCTTCTCAGCAGGCTCAGGCACCACTCTCTCACTAGAACTTTCGGCAGACAAAATAGGACTTTGGTTCAAAAGACAAAAAATAAATTACAACAATATTAAAAAAGCCAACAAAGGATACCAGATAATCTTTCCTAACCGAGAATCTTACAACGCAGCAAATAAAATAACTCAAATATTCCACGTCACGGTAATCAAACAAACACCTAATTGGCAACAATATACACGAGGCGTAATTAGGGTTAACCCAAGGGAAACAACTGAGGACTTACAATTATACTCTCTAGAAGCTAACATAAACCAAGACCAAAACCCTCAACCCCTAATCACCAGCACGCGCAGAATAACCTCAACTAGAAACGGAAAAACGGTCCCAACCTCCATTGTCATAATCAACTTTAAAAAAACCGCTAAATTCCCCGAAGCCCCCAAACACATATCCTTCGGAGCCCACACCAACTTAGAAGTCAAACCCTATATAAAGCAGGTTAAGCAATGTTCAAAGTGCCTCAAATACAACCACACTGCTTCCCAATGCACCTACCCTAAAACTAAATGTAAAAAATGCGCACAAACAGACTGCCCAGGCACATGCACACCCTGGTGCATCCACTGCAAATCCACCCAACACACTTCACTTTCAAACCAATGCCCACACAGACACACACTCACCCAGCAGGCCAACAAACACATAAACATAGAAACGGCTAAAATCCAAACACGAAAATTTGCTACACCTGCATCTAAACCACTCCTCCCTACACCACACCCAAACACCATCCCACAAACAAACACCACACCCATAACCGACAGCTCTGTCTGGGACCCCTACCGAGAAACCGCACCCACCTCACACACACAAGCAGCCACTCAACCAACCACGAACCCTCCCAAAACATCAACCCCCGCATGCAAAACAAACCTCAAAATGACCACCACAACACGACCCTCATCCAAGCACCCTACAGCCCATATGGCAACAACGCTCTCCCACAAGCAAGCACAACAGCAAAACACAAACACTAAGAAAACATCAGCTACACCCATCCCGCCAACACCTTCACAACCCTCCACATCACATGCCTCCCCCATGGAAACTCAACCAGCTAAACCTAATCCAACCCATGACGAAGATTTCTCCACTACTGAGGAAACAATAGACACTACTCCAACTAAAACAAACCAAACTTCCCAACCAGCCAACACCCCAAACCTAAATAACCTCACCTTACTCCTAGCATATATGCATAGTCAAAACTCACCAAAAGCTAGTATGGAATCCTTCCACAAAGTAGCTTTCAATCTAAAATTAACCGATCTTCCCTTCTTCCTCTTTAACCTCCATCTAAAAGAACTCACCGAATAAAATAAAAACTAAAAACTAAATCACCAATCACCCGAACCCAATATTCGAAGGACTAAATATTTTTCAGTGGAACGCCAACGGACTCACCTCCCACGGCCATGAACTAAAAACTAAATTTAAACTAAATAAAGGCCCTCACATTGCTTGTATACAGGAAACCAAATTCTCAAAAAAATCGAAATTCACACTACCTAACTACAACTCAGTTAGAACTGACAGAGCTAAACCGAAAACAAGAAGAGCCGCAGGAGGACTAATCATATTTATCAGGGAAGATATAAATTACGAAGAAATAAAAATAGACACGCCAAACCTAGAAGCCAACGGCATTAAAATCACATTAAATAACCGAAACATAAACATCATAAATATTTACCACTGGGAGGAACAAAAAGTCCAACCTGAGGATCTAAACAAACTACTCAAAATAAGCGATAAATCTACTATAATCCTAGGAGACTTTAACGCTCACCATCCTACATGGAGCATAGATGATAAAATAGATAATCATGGCAAATTAATCTCCGAATGGATAGAAACAAACGACCTAGTACTCCTTAATAGCAACCAACCCACGAGGTACGATAAGATAAACCAAAAAATGTCGGCTATCGACCTAACCATATGCACCGCAGATCTAGCCCAAAGCACTCAATGGGAAGTGCACGACGTCCCGCTAGGTAGCGACCACTTCCCCATAAACATAACCATAGGAAATACAAACGTACCAATCCCAACAGAAAACCAAGAACCAAAATTCCATTACAACAAAGCTAACTGGGACCAATTCCAAGATATCTGCAACGAAGCTAACTTAAACGAAATAGAAAATAATGATCCAGAAACCTATTGTAAAAACCTAACAGACTATATAATAAACGCAGCCAAAACCTCCATCCCCTTCAAAGTATCTAAGACAGGCAAACCGACGGTACCATGGTGGAATGAGGAAATAGAACAGACTAGACGAAAACGTAAATCAGCCTTCAATAAAGCAAAACGCGACTACAAATATTTAAACATAGCCCACGAACTAAACCACCAGGTTCAAAAACTAGTCCAAATAGCCAAAAGTAGAGACTGGAAAAAATTCTGCGAAGGTATAAATAACCGTACAGATGCCAGAACGGTCTGGCGCAAAATCCACGCCATTAGAGGCTTAAAACGACATAAAAAAACCCCTAACATTAACAACTCAACCAACCCCGCCCAAAAAGCAAATAATCTCGCCAACCACTTTTCGGCCGTTAGCAGTAACAGCAACTTCAGCCAAAAATTCCAAGATAAACTTAAAACAGAAAACAAACCCACAAAAGAACCAAACAATAACAATCTAGAAATAAATCAACCCTACACAATGGAGGAGCTCCTCTACGTAATCCAAAACAGGAAAAAGGGCACAGCCCCAGGATTAGACCTAACCTCTTACCAAATAATTAAAAAACTCCCCCTAAAACTGCTCCAGGCACTACTCAAACTATACAATCTCATCTACCTAAACGGACAGGTTCCTACACCCTGGAAACAGGCCCTAGTCATACCAATCCCTAAACCTAATAAACCAGCTAATCAAGCTAACTCATATAGACCAATATCCCTAACTTCAAACTTATGTAAAGTAATGGAATCAATGGCTAAAAATAGATTACAACATTACTTAACCCAAAATAACACCATAAACCCAGATCAAAGCGGTTTCACTCCTGGCCGCTCAACCCTAGATAACCTCGCCCGACTAGAACAAGATATTAAGACAGGACAACTAAATAAACAATATACCACAGGCATCTTCTTAGACTTCTCTAAAGCTTTCGACATGGTATGGCACGATGGGCTAATACAAAAACTTAAAAAAATAGGACTCAAAGGTCAGATAATAAACTACATCCAGGACTTCCTAAACAATCGTAAAATAACCGTGTGTATAGACCAAACTCTATCGGACCAATGTCCCCTAGAAAATGGCACTCCACAGGGCAGTATCCTCAGCCCCACCCTCTTCAATATAATGATAAACGATCTATTCGAGGGTCTATCCCCTAAAGTAAACACATCAAAATTCGCGGATGATGGAGCCATCTGGATCCGCACTAAAAGCATGAAAATGGCCACAAATCTACTCCAAAAATCTCTTAATAAAATACAACAATGGGCTGACAAATGGGGCTTCTCCCTTAACTCAGAAAAAACAACAGGAATAGTATTCAAACATAAAAACATGAAACCCGCCTCCCCAATCCTCCAGCTAAACAACCAAACAATCAAATTTCAAAAACAAACCAAATTCTTAGGACTTATTTTCGATGAACATCTCACCTGGGATGCTCACATCCAAAACCTAACAACTAAATGCAGTAAAGACCTAAACACCCTAAGATGCCTAACTGGCTCTAACTGGGGAGCCTCCAAAGATACTCTCCTCTCTCTCTACATATCCCTAATTAGATCAAAACTAGACTACGGCTGCGCCATATACAACACCCTAAACAACTCTCTATCCAAAAAACTTGACTCAATACAATATCAGGCTCTCAAACTCATTACACGCACCCAACATGGCACCTCCTACACCTCACTTCAGGCCTTAACAGGAGAAATGCCACTAAGTCTACGCAGGGAACAGCTAAGCTTAAATTTCTGGGCCGCGTCCCAATCAAACCCTCTCATCCAAAACTTAATAAACCAAAACATCAGCCCTAATAACCAAGCTCTAGCTCGTAAACACCCTCTACTTACCCCAATATCCCAAAGAATAACAAACTACCTACATGAACACCAAATTAAAAATCTTAAACAAAACTGCAAACAATCAAATATCTTCACCCCTAAACTTAAAATACCCAAAATAGACACAACACTAGCTAGCCAAATAAATAAACATACCGACCCAAACATAGCTAAAACTACCACACTAGCATACATACACAAAAATTGGCCAAATTGGTGTCACATTTACACGGACGGATCCTCAGATCCGACCTCCAAACACACGGGTTTCGGAGTCCATACCACACAACCAACTAAAACCACACAATCCTTCCGACTCCCAAATAACCAATCAATATTCACGGCCGAACTAATGGGCATGGCCTCAGCCCTCCACAATCAAGAATCCAAAAACAACCAAAAAATCCTAATACTTACTGACTCCCTAAGTGGACTACAAGCCCTCCAAAACAAAAATACCAAAAACCGACCTAAATTAATAAATCAAATACTTAAAAGCTCCAACGACCTAACAAAAGCAGGCAAACAAATAACCTACTTGTGGATACCCGCCCACGTAGGAATATACGGTAATGAAAACGCCGATAAAGCAGCTAAACTATCCCTTAAAATCCCAGAAATAAGCTTAAACTTACCCATCTCAAAATCAGAAATTAAAAGTGTAAACAAACAAAAAATCACCAAAAAATGGCATAACCTATATCTAAACTCAAATAGCAAAATCAAAAGAGTGCTCAGCAAACCACTAACCAAACCAAAAATTCTCCATCCATCAAAAAAAATCGACAGAGTAATCACTAAACTCCAAACAGGACACACCAACCTAAATAACCACCTAAAAAAATTTAAAAAACACACTACAGGTAACTGCCCACACTGCAAACAACCAGAAACCCCAGAACACGCACTCATCCACTGCACACACTACCTAACACATCGAACCGCATTACAAACCACCCTCAATCTAAACAAGGCTCTCACTCTAGAAGCAATACTAAACCCACAAAATAAACTAGAAAACTTCAAGGCCTTAGGCGTATTCTTAATAAAAACGGAACTAATAAAACGCATCTAAAACCATAATAACCTACCAAATCAAAATCACATAAACAAACAATCATCCACCATACCCAGCTCCCTTAGTTCTCCTCCCCAACCCCATCAGCATCTATTCCAAATCTCAAAATTCCCAAATTCTATATAAGCAACCCCTAAAGCCCCCTCTTGGGTTGCACAGACCACCCTCGCCCCTTTCGGAAACACATTAAATGGCCTGGCCGGGCCCGTGTGCGAAATACGCATCAGTCGGAAAGCGCACGTTAAATCTCCAAAGTAAGTAAGTAAGTAAGTAAGTAAGACCCTCGCCCCTTTCGGAAACACATTAAATGGCCTGGCCGGGCCCGTGTGCGAAATACGCATCAGTCGGAAAGCGCACGTTAAATCTCCAAAGTAAGTAAGTAAGTAAGTAAGTCGTAGCATTCATTCACCTGATGAAGGAGTAAGTATATAGTCAGAAATGTTGTGTCCCTCATAACAAAGAAGTTGTCATCCGTAAATTCCTTCCTTAAGTGTATCACTTCTAAATGCCTTTCAAAGACTTCATAACTGAGTAGCTAATGAAAACCCAAAATCGGGGCAATGCAGAAAGGCAATGCGGGCACTGAAAAATTTACAAAATCTCCGCTGCCCGCTCAGCCCGCCAAACGGGAGGTCAAACTGATGTTACTTCATAACATTTACCTTAATAAAATATTTAAATATTTCAGTTTTTTCAAATTGTCTGAAAAATTTGTCCATTTATTTAACAGATTGACTATAAATTATAAAGACGGTCAAAAGGGCTTAAAAACATCACCATAGAATAATTATGTGAGGACTAGACATGCAAGAAGCAAAGAAATATAAAAATGTTAAGTCAAGTCTCGTTAATCAAACACTTGTTAATCTGTTAATCTGCTTTATCCGACACTGATGATGGGAACCAATTAAATCAGTGCTGTTTAGACCTGTTCATCCGACAGTCTCGCATTCCGACTCTGACAAACCTAATTTGCAATGAATAGCTGAAATCACTCATTAATCAGTCTAGTTAGTGATCAGTGTACTGCGTGGTCATCTGCCGCAAGTAAACAGCCCGTGTTTTGATGCAAGACGAGTCAGCTGGTAGCTGCATATTACATTGCCTGCAAAGATTAACTTGCTTAACAAATAAACAATTAATGCTTTAAATAAACAAAACAAGATTAATCATATGCTTAGATTACCTCAATCTCATTAAATTCAGATACAAGTTCTTGCTACCACCGAGGACATCCCATCATAGGTACCAGTTTCAAACTGGCAACTTCAATCCCAGACTATACTTTTTCAAGTATTTGGAATCAGCCATAAAGTCTGTAACAGTCGTTTTGTGTTTGGCTTTAGATGTTTCATGATCAGAAAACACTATGAATATTTCAGTTTTCAGTTTTTTTATTATGTGTTTGTATCGTTATCTGTCATGTTGTTGTCAAATTTTCGATCAAGACGTTGATAC
Source organism: Haliotis cracherodii (assembly GCF_022045235.1). Classification (NCBI taxonomy): domain Eukaryota; kingdom Metazoa; phylum Mollusca; class Gastropoda; order Lepetellida; family Haliotidae; genus Haliotis; species Haliotis cracherodii. The sequence goes on from NW_027266275.1 coordinate 16,742,643, forward strand.
TACTTATTTTCGTTTATCCGACATACTCATTAATGCGACATAATCATATGCAACCAACCATGTCGGATTAACGGGACTGTACTTTGACTTTTGTTTTCTTTTAATCCTATCATTTTCAGTCACTTGGTGATGAACATCAAAATGTTTTAAATGTTTAAAATAAATGTGGACAGATTTTTCAGTTAATTTGAAAAATGACTTAATATATAAGTGTTAAATAATTGCCTAGTGAAAATTTTAATCATTCTACACATTGACCATAACATACATATATACAATAAGGCATGTTCAGGTGAAATAGTCAAAACAGTGTAAACGAAAATCATGACTCTGTCACCATTACTGATGCTACCCCTAAAAGATACCTACATTTCCATATTATTTCCAATACAAAATTGTATTTAATTTTGTTGATCAACGTGACAATACACCCTTATACTATCAATAAAAAGTGACAAATGTGCTAAGGGTTGGTGCAGCACGGGTCACGAAGTAGTTGAGATTTCTGGGATATCATCTGGGTACTCATGAGAAAAAAAACAAAAACAAAGGCAAAAACAAAGGCAACAACCAGTCCTGGTGAAATGTCAGAGATCAGTGCCGTTTTAAGCAGAAAATTGCCACCTGTATTATAAATGTGGAACTTGGTGGACCTATCATCATAGGTTATGAGCTATGACAAAGATTTCTCATGCATATATTTTGGCATTAACATTATCTCCCAAGTCAATGAAAGGCAGTGAAAGCTGAAATGTCATTTGACTTACATTACATGTGATTGCATGAAAAGAATGAAATAATAACTTATATGTAAGTTTTACACCACTTAGGTACATTATTGATGATTATTTTTACTACTGTATATAATTTCTTTGTAGGCTTGCTTGAAACGTCTTTATTTTGCTCTTTGACATGTTCGATATGGACCCGTTGTCAAAGCATGTGTCTGAGAATATTCTTTTCAACAACTTTGTGGGAAATGGTGAATAAATTTTTAATCCATTGATTAAATATGATAAATTGAAATGAAACACATATTTCATACATGGTAAAAAGTGATAGATTTAATAAATGAATGAAGATGACAGGTAGGTTGATAAAATAATATACTATTTTGACGTGGCTACGGCCTGGTTGGTATATCGGCCTGCGAGATTTCATGTGCTTTGAGCATGAGTGGTCCTCTATAGATGTGTATTCTTATTTACAATGATTCAAGTTCAAACAAAGTTATTTATGTTTATTCTTTCAACAAGAGAGGCCTGATATATCCTGAATATTCTAAACACCTTTGGGTTTGTGCTCAACTGGTTTTACAGTCCATAATTTAGATGAACAAATAAAAACTTTGGACGAAGACTTGTTCAATTTCATGCATGAATGTTGATGTTAAGTCTCATTATAATTTGACCTTGCTTGGTTGATGCATGTCATCATGTCCCAATTGTGTGGATCTATGCTCATGATATCAATCACTGGATTGTGATAATTTCAATTATTTACAGACCACCGTCATATAGCTGGAATATTGGTGAGTGCGGCATTAAACAACAAACAAACAAAACAAAACATACAAATATTCCCACAGACGACTCCATGAACATTTATGAAGTTGCATTAACATTTATCAAACTATCATCCATGAAACAAAAGTGGCAATAGGAAAACTGCTAACAAAAACCATATCATTTGATGATTCCAACTGATCTGTGATCAGTTATATACTAACATTAATGTAAGATTGTCAAAATTAAGATCTTACCAAACTGTTTATTACTTCTTCCTAAACTTCACTGCATATTTCTTACGCTGTTGTGTCTTATCTGTCTTCTTTGCAACAGGTTGAAATAGTACTGACTTCTTCTCCTCCTTCACTTTTTTCTTCTGTAAACAGAATATTACATTCTGATATAAAACCTTAGCAGGAAAGTAATAACTGTTATAATTAAAAAATCTACTAGCTGTCACCACTTCACAGAATCTAATTGTAGGCCATATGTCAATAAAGTGAGCTAAAAATGTGTATGGTATTTTCTTGAGTATAGTGCGCACCCAAGTATTATGCACACACCCCTCTAGTGGATTCAGTATTTTGGAAAAAATATCATGTGCAGAAAAAAATTACACCATAACCCTTCAGCTAATTCCAGTAAACGAACAGGTGATAAGAAACTTGGTCAGTACAAATTTGAAATTTGAGATAAAAAAATCACCAGACATGTTGATTTACCATTTAAATTGTATTTTTTGTTCTGCTAGACATTGTTTTAAATGCAGGGATTATGATTACCTTGTGTATTTTCTCATAAACTAAGTTGGAAACAGCAATCAGCTGTACACGTTTTCATGGAATCTACTGGTGATTCGGTTAAAACTTACTCAATGACACAACTTTTGATGCAAGGATCAGGAAAAATTGTATCTGAAACTATTTTTTTATCAGGAATAATATATTCCAATATCGTTTAATTTTAGTTGCAGCTTTTACTAAATATATTTAAAATAATAATAACCCTAGTGTAGCACTTCAGTGCAGCTGATCACTATTGCAGTTATTTTTTTTTTCAAATGGAACAATTTGACCAGTCACTGTCGAGGCTCACGCGCCCGTGATCTGGAGAACTACATGTTGACATAGAATCGCCAAACTACAACAAATATGACTTTTAACAACTCAAAGTATGACATTTATGATATATGTATCCAATCTCTGTCAACTAAAGTTTGTTTCAAGGCGCCAGTAGCGGTAATCTGACCCTGGTTGCTGTTAATAATGGTGAGTCGTGTGATCTTTTGATCGCTTCACACACGATTTTGCTGGAATTAATTAAAACAATATTAAAAGGAATTTTGAATAAGATTAATAAAAAAAGTTACCATTATAAGTCCAGCTATACAATAAACACTTTTTATAACCAGACAGTGTAATAACAAGAAAACATTGTGTACTCCAGTATTGATTTGTTTTCATGGTATTTCCTGTGTTACGTGCTCACGGTAATGTCTTTGTGTTGGGAAAAACCCATCAAAACTCATTATGGCGTGTATAATGCGCATCCCCTTCTACACAGCTGTGTTTTTTGGAAAAAAAGTGTGCACTATACTCAAGGAAATACAGTAAACAGAGAATATTTGTAAGTTACAATACAATAGCTGGACTCAGAATCTGTCATATAGTGATCCAAGAGAGTGATTGTACTTGGTCCATACATTCCATTCAGAAAATTATCAAAGGGAGCTTATTAAAATCATACACGACAATGTCAGTGGAAGAGAAAGAACTTTATTGAAATGTGGATGAAACTAAAACTGTGGCAATAATAGGTTAATTACAAGGCGAATGAAATTAGTAAAATCTAAATATTTATTACATTTGTAAACTTATCCTGCATTACTCCGTAATGCATTTACTGCTTACCTTACAAAAATAAAGGAGAGCGCCTGGCGGTATGGAGGCAGGTATACCTTCAGATGTCCAAATCCCCAATAACTCACCCCCCAAAGTAGATACATGATTGTCAATTAACCATTATGTGGTAAAAGCATAAAAAATCTTAGGGTAAGTTCAATCTTATTTACAGACGGAACATAAGATTTGAGGATAACACAGTGTACACACCTGGTGATAACAGATGATAGCGAAAGCTAAATCTTTCCCTACTGTATTACAGAGTCAAAGCTGATAAAAAGCTTGAAGCAATTCCTTCCACTGGGCGTGTCTTAGACAGTGCAAGGGGAGGAAACTGGCTCCAGATAGGGCGAGTTCATTATTTACGTCGAGGGTTGGTTACCTGCTGGTCTACTTCCAGAGCGGCAAAACTGTGCATGCCTCCGACCTCTTTGAGAGCCACATTGTGAATACAATGACTTGCAAAACTGTGTCGGATCTTCAAAAACATCCTTCCATGATTAATCTGACAGAACAGTTACTATGTAGAGCCATGGTAGAGGCTACCGCTCTAATCTCGCGAGGACTATTCGCTCTCGAAGGATCAAGTTTGGCGATCTCGTAAGCCTGTAGGATGACTGCGTGTAACCATAGACATATGGTGTTGCGACCAACTTTGATCATGGACGTACGGAATGAATAACCATTTCCGCGACCCAAGTCTAGTTTTGGAGTGGCGGATGAAAACTCGTAGTGCGCACACAGGGCACAAGAGAAGTTCACCCTCATCTTCAACTCCCACAATCGTCAAAATTGGTGGAATAGTGAAGGAACTTTGATCATGGACGTACGGAATGAATAACTATTTCCGCGACCCACGTCTAGTTTTGGAGTGGCCGATGAAAACTCGTAGTGCGCACACACAGGGAGAAGTTCACCCTCATCTTCAACTCCCACAATCGTCAAAATTGGCGGAATAGTGAAGGAACAATCGGGTTGGCCTGGTAATTGATTTTTTTCCTATAAAATCCCAGCACAACCCGAGATGTACCGTTTCCTGTGTACCCTGCTCAAACCGGACATGGATGATGTCAAGAGTGTGTACCTTGCTCACCTGCACTGCAGTGGCTAAAGACAAGAGAAAATTGTTTACTTGGTGAGGTCATAAAAAGTGGATGCATTGAGGGGCTTGAAGGGGGGCCCTCGCAATCCTCAAAGTACCACATCCAAATCACAAGCAGCGGGACGGAATTTAGCCTTCTGATCCTCAAGCCTAAAAGAGCGTGGTAGGGCCTGTAGTTCCGAGACCTTGGTTATCTTATGATTCTCCGGAAAGGCCAACTGGGAATCGAGCGCTACTAAATAAGTAGTAATGGTGTCTTTTGATAAGCAAGTATAGGAGGTATTGAGCTAATAATTGTGGTGACGCTGTCATAGGATCTTGCAAAAGGTTTCAAATAATCCTGTCATCGCCTAAACCCCTGGTAGAGGGATGATGCACTAATGCAATAGCCTTGGCTACCCGCACTAAGTATCCCTTAGCACTTAATGCCTTTTTAAGACGAACCAAGTGTGCAGATCAATCTTGCCTGGTGTTTGGGGAGGCAATTTGCTTTGAGGGTGGATGAGTAGGTTGGACCACTCTGGGAGGGGTAGAGGATCGTTTTCTGCAAGATTTCCGAGGTTGACAAACCACCCCCTCAACGGCCACCAGGGTGCGACCAAAGTCAGAGCAAGGTTCCTTGTCTCTTTGATCTTTTGTATCACCCTGGGAAGTAGAACAGGTGTCGGAAAAGCATTAGCTTTTAGCTCGTCCCAAGGGATGCTGAATGTGTTCATCGCCCAAGCTTGCCGATCCTGTAATGGGGAGACTTACGTCATAAGTTGGTGGTTTCGGCAAATTTGCAAACAGGTCAATGTTTGGTTACCTTAAACGTGGAAGTACTTGTTCAAGCGTTCCCGCTGAAGATAGTAACCCCAGTAACACTTACCATAGGCGAAGTGTGAGTGATTGATGCAGAGCAGGAGACAGATGGTGTAGAATCTTCAGCCATCTGTCCCTCAGTACTGATAAGAGATCCTGGTCTGTCTGGAACAGGCCTTAAAGAACTGGAGCCAATAACTCCGGGTCATCCTAATCCTATTCATCCTAATCTGAGGAATCTGCAGTCAGAGGGATAGATAGGTTATACAAGTATACATCCTGCAAGTCGAGACTGATCAGTAAGTCGGAAGCGTTGATGCTCGCTCTGAGCAGTCGCCACATTTTGAGGCAGAAACTCTAGATAATGTTCTTTGAACACAGAGAGATAGGAATCACTTGCATCTTGTCGGAGTCCTTCTGGGGTACCAGAAAGATGGGAGAGTAAAACCCCGGAGTAAGCTCTGGGGTGTGTATAACCTCTACAGCTCCTTTCTTCAACAACATGTCTATGTTGGATTTTAGTAGCATCTGTTGCTCTATTCCCTACTCCCAAGGTGGAGGAGCTGTGCTCAACGGCGTAACTACCTGTAAGGTCAATCGGTAGCCATAATGTAGTACGATGAGTGCAAAGATGTCCTTTAGTATGGCCATGTTCTGCCAGAACAGGTTCAGTCTCCAACCTACCGGGCTTTCGATGATTGGGACGACTGGGTGTGGGGGAGGTCTAAGCCTGAGTGTAATGGTAATCTCTGCTTCGTCCTGTGCCCTAACCATATCTTTCAACATAGGACCCACAGGAATCAACATGGGATGTGACCATATGGTATCCTTCTCATCAAGGAGCTACTGACACAAGACAGTCTGCTTCCCACGCAGGCATTTGCACTAAGCTAAGATGAGTATTCCATTCAACTGAAGAATCGCCATCTTCGCCGATTGAAGAATCAGAATGATGGTGACGTGCTCTCCTTGCAGGTGAATGACTTCTGCGACAGTGCGTAACCCTTCCTCGATCAGAAGGCTTCGAAGAGACGCCTGGTGAAAAGGACTCATGCCATGAAGTCCACGTATGAGTTGTGGTATTGGCGCCGTCCGAAGGCATATGCAGACATGCATCTGGTAAACGTTAGACTCCGGTGAAGATGCTGACGCATGAGTAGTTTGAGGAGTAAGTGTTGTAGCTGATGCTGATGCATAAAATATTGGATCCAATTGTTGTTCTGGTATGGTGCCAACGGTTTAGCGTACATCTGCTGCACTGCTGGGTAGGCAGGCAGTACAGTGCTAAGCTGATCATGTGTCACTGACGTAATGACGCTGAAAGCCTTGAGGCTGATGTAATTGTAGACGTGCCTGAGGGGGTAGGTGTCTGCTGGATCGTGGCTTGTGTCTGCGCTACCGCAGCATAAGTGTTGTAAGATGCACACACTGTCGCTGGAACCGGCACAATGGAAACCATGGACACCTGAAAATTGGAAGAAGGTGTGAAACTCCCAGTAGAGCCCAATGTCGTTGAAACTGAAGGAGAGTGAATGTCAGCAGTCACTATCATGGAGTACATAGTTCCGCCCGAAGATAAAGGTTGGGTGGTAATAACCAAAGATTGTAAGTTTGTCGCATCTCGCAATCTTTTCGAAACTCGAAAAAAACTTTTTTTTTAAATCCCAAACTATCAAAAGGCACCAGTTCACCACTAGACCTATCTATGTGCCAAGTTTCGGAAGAAAAAGGTATGGTTTTCAAGATCTGCTCTGGAAACATTGACTTTTTTTAAAAATCCCAAACTATCAAAAGGCACCAGTTCACCACTAGACCTATCTATGTGCCAAGTTTGGTGAAGAAATATGGTAGGGTTTTCAAGTTCTGCTCCGGAAACGAGGACTACCACCATTTTCAGTCTAAGTCAAAGTTGTTGCCATAGAAACTCGATAAATATTTTTTTTTAAATATCCCAAACTATCAAAAGGCACCAGTTCACCACTAGACCTATCTATGTGCCAAGTTTGGTGAAGAAATATGGTACGGTTTTCAAGATCTGCTCTGGAAACGAGGACTACCACCATTTTCAGTCTAAGTCAAAGTTGTTGCCATGAAAACTAGTTAATTTTTTTTTTTTTAAATATCTTAAACTATCAAAAGGCACCAGTTCCCCACTAGACCTATCTATGTGCCAAGTTTGGTGAAGAAATATGGTACGGTTTTCAAGATCTGCTCCGGAAACGAAATGTGACGGACGGACGGATGGAAGGATGGACGGACGGCACCATTCCTATATTCCCCTTCCACTTCGTGGCTGGGGATAATAAACATAAGCAGGTTAAAAAATACGAATTGCAAACAGTTTGACTACCTTGAAAGTAAACAAATGTAACACAAATTCAAAATGGCGGAAACAACTAGCCAGGCGGTGGGTTAGTGTGGTACGAGTAGCTGAAGCTAACAGCCTAAAAACAATCCAAAAGTTGGGGCATCCAGCTTAGACACATCCAAGCTGTTACGTGAGAGGCAGTAAAGTGATATTCTATCAAGGTCACATGGCAGCGGCAATGGTCCATGTAAAAAGTGGGATTTGAAATGAAACAACTTTTCTCTTCACCCAAGACCACTGCTAGGCGTTGTCCTTTATTGTCGTTAGATAAGCAGTAAATGCATTAAGGAGTAATGCAGGATAAGTTAAATATTATACACAAAGTAATGCAGAATGTTATGTAAACATCTGAGCTTTGTACTGAGCATTTATGAAGATTACTTAAAAATGTTGCATAGGTGGTGCTTCATTGCTTTTAGCAATATTCCAGCAATATCATGGTGGGGGACACCAGAAATGGGCTTCACACATTGTGCCCAGGTGGGGAATCAAACCTGGGCCTTCAGCATGACGAGTGAATGCTTTAACCACAAGGCTACCCCACTGCCCCCAAATAAATGCATAAGTGAATATTACTGAAACATAATCAGGAAAAACATGTGACTGAAAGGATGAGCAATGATACACTGAAATGGGGTATGATGACATGCTATAATCCCAGTCACAGCCTGACCAACCAGTATGCTCTTACAACAAACTGGAGGTATGGACCTGTTCTGAACAGCAATCACAACAGCAAGTAATTCGTAAGTATATTTCCTCTCCTAAGAATCTACATCTGACTGATTACCTTCTCAAAGTATCTTTAACAGAATCAAGTAATAAAATTGAAGGCCATTTTACTCCTTTACTTACCTCAACACTTTCAGCTATGAAGACAATGGTACAGTAGATGTGTTCAATGCAGTGTTCATCATGAAGTAGTCCGGCATCTGGATTTCTACTTTTTGCAACAACATCTTCATAAACCCCTTGTGGCCACAGAGTTTTCTCCATGAGTAAAGGTGCCAGTTTATCATCTTGGCTGACAAATCCAGACTGCACATAGCGAAATACAATCTTCTTCAAAGCTGAAATTAGCGCCTCTTGAAATTTGAGACCAGAGTTACTTAATAATGCCCTCAACTGCTTCATGCATTCTCCTGGTACTTCACAATTGTATTTTTCTTCAAGGCCATGAAAAATGACATCAGCCACCACCTCCTCTGTGAATTCATACACAGAAATGATCTGACTTAGTCTAACTCTGCTACATAACCCATCCACTTCCTTCACTCGATTCGGGAACAAGGATTGCCATGTTTGTAGGAATTCACTCAAGTACTGGTTTTTGTCACTGCCGGATACTGGGGTTCTGTTCAGTAAACTAAATGTCATTTGCAAATAATCTAATAGTATTTGCATATTGGATGGACTTTTCTCTTTCAGTTGAAGAATGGAATTCTGCAAATCTTTGTCAACAGGTTCGTGACCAACAGTCTTTGAAACATTTTCAAACAGTTCATCTGTCTTATGCAATGATTCACCTGCAAAGTTTATCATGGGAAAACTGGATCTAACTTTTATCATTGGCTTGCTCAGTAGACACTCATTAACAACCTGTGTTTCAATTTGGTAGATGTCATAGTGTCTTTCTCTGCCATGACCTAATTTTGTGTTTATCTGAGAAAACTTTAGTGTATCATCCAAATCTGGCACTGGTATAATCTGTTTTGAGTTGATTTGTTCCAGTTGTACTTCAGGTACCACAACAACCCCAGCTGACCTTTTGAGAAAGCTGAGAGATAAACTATTAGTAGACAAACACAAGACAGCTGCATCTGATAGAAAATTGTTTTGGATAGCCTGCAAAGCCAAGAGTACTTGCATCATAGGAGACTGTTTTGTCATCATTAAACAATCTTGAAGTGAGGCTGTTTGATGAATTCTCTCTAATTCTGGCAACTGTTGATTGTAAGTCTTCAGATCATCCCGATGACCTTTCAAAGTATTCCATGATTTCATGAAATTGTCAAATCTCTTCTGCAGCTCTGCCTTTTTGTTATCCGCATTCAGCAGCTGCTGATGTTGAGATGCATGAATGAAATCTTGTACTGTCTGAGTCCTGCAGCTGATTCTCTTGAGCCTGTGGCTACCATACCTAATGACACACTTATGCCACTGTACTATTGGGATCAGATGCTGTAGAAGTGATATGTCTTTCATTCTATCAAACAGCAATGCCATCATGGGGAAGTCATGCACTTGTTTCCGAATTGTAAATTCCCTTTGCAAGTTCTCCACACTGGGAAGTATATTTTCTCTCATTAATTTCGGAATTTCAGCTAATCTGTCTCCATCACCATGTATTTCAGCCAAGAGCATTTCATGTTTTGAAGCAGTACTGTCAGAATGTCTAGTGTGGTATAGTCTTGTTTCATCCTGAACAATCTGGAACCTTTTCTCCATGATCTTATCAATACATGTGGTAAATTCCTCCTCATATAGTTCACGCTCCTCTCTGCTATGAAACTGAACACTGTGTCTAGCAATGAGGGGCATACAATCCTTAATGATAAAGTTCAACAATTTTGCCAGCTGAGAATCACCCATTGCTGTCAAATGTTTCAGAGCACACCAGTGCACATGGAGATGACTTTCAATGTAACTTGAGGCATCAACATATTCTGGTAACTGCATTTCTTTTGAAAGCACTTCTTTAGTTGTGAACTTCAACGCAAGTGATGCACATAAACATCCATGGACAAAGAACTGGAGAACACGGAATGCAGCTGGAGACAGGCTTCGCACTGACACAAATTCACTCTTGAGGCATCCAATGTCAACAAAGATATACCCTTTTGCGTCATAACCAGTACTATCCATAGTTGAAATACGACACAGAGCACTATCTTGTAGGGGTTGTTGGCATATGTTGCACTGATGGTCTTCTATTGCCACATCATGGATTGTAACACTGTTACACGAACATGAAGATCTGGCATACTTTGTCTTCTTTGTGACAACTGGGGCCAAAGTACAGCAGCACAATTCACCTTCTTTATAACCACAGCCTGGGAGAAAGAGCTTTTGCACATCTTTGGGAGCCTGTATACATCTCAACCAAAATGGACTGTTATGACTAAGAACTCCATAATTATGATTATAAGCAAGGACAGAGCATATCAAGTGCAGGATGGACATTGACAAAAGGTGGTCTTCTGAAGATTTATTTGGATTTGTCTGCAACAACTGAACTGCAAAATCACCAAATGTACATAAGTTTGTGAACATTTGTTTTTGGTTGTCAGGCAATTTGACTTGGCATTCTTCCATGAACTCTTTCACTTTATCACTTCTTTCTGTATCAGTAAGTCTGCGCACACTCTGAACAACATACATTTGCTGGAAAGCAACTGCAAACACACCATACATAATTTCTGGGTTAGATTTGGTACTTTGAAGTATCTCCTTTAGCTGTGTTCTGTCTTTATGTAATACATCATATGCACGGAGAACCCGAGTGAAGACATCCTGGCAGGTCATTTCCATGGGACACAGTTCTAGAGCTAAGAATCTGTGTTCATCTTTCATTTGAAATTCACTGACAAATGGCCACTCTGATGAATACTCATTGACTACTTCTTCCAATCTTTTTAAGCCTGAATTCTGAGTAATGATTTTCAAAAGGTAATTTTGTAGGGCCTTTGTCCTGAGGGTTTTGAGTGAATCACAGTCAGATTCATCACAACTGAATATTCCATGAATCCTTTGAATAACATGTCGGTCCATTGCCTCTTTTCTGTTCAACTCAGACGCAAGATGTAGCAACACATTTTTCAGGTAGGCCAGTGCAAACAGATGATGCAAGGATAATCCATCAGACTTGAAGATTTTGTCACATTTCAATATTTCCTCCAGAGTGTCACTGTCTAAAGTAAAACTCTGCCGACAAAAATTAACTTGAAGGATATCAAGGAGGAGACAAGCTAACTGAGAATCAGGTTCCCCATTGTCTTGAAAAACACATTCTTCCAAACACTTTAACACAGGGGACTCTTCAACTACATTTTCTTCACCCTGAATATCTGCTTCACCTATTTCAATCAGCATAGTCTGAAAGAGTGTTGGTCCAAAATAGTTAAGTGTCTCCTTAAATATTGAAAGGTTTTGCAAAGATGAGAGCGTCCACTGCAGAAGAGAATTTTCTGTGTCTGCAGCCAAGCAACTACTGATGTAGACTGAAAAAAAATGCTGTAGCACACTGCAAGATACTAGTCCTTTGTTAAGAAGGTCATCAACAAACTCACACACTAGTTTAAAAACAGTCTCACTTTCAAGTGTATCATTTTTCAGTGCTTGACCAAATCTATGAAGGTATGTTATTGGTAACTTGAATGGTAACAAGACAATATATGTGAAGTCACTGCACATCCTCAGAGATAGGAAGATTTTTGATTCAAGTGACACTTCTCCTGCGAGAGACAAAACCAGATTAACTCCATTGATCCACTTTTCTAACACCAATTTTGACAACAATAACTCTGTAGGAATCAACTGTTGGCAAGCAAAACTCACTAGGGTGGTGTTGGCATCTTCGCATGGTGGTTGGTCATCTGTAATAGGCACTTCATCTTCATATGGTAGTTCATCACCAGAAGGTAGTTTGCATTCAGCAGCAGAAGTTCGCTGAAATTTGTCATCACTTTGTAAAGTGATCTCATCTCCAACGACTGACTCTGTATGATGCTCCTTTAACTCTATGTCCCCTACATCCACCACATCTAGCACTGCATTGTGGTCAGATACATGTTCTTTCTCTTCATTTGTGCCTGCCTCAACATGTTCAGATAAATCTTCTTCCTCTGACATAACTGAAGATACATCTTTCAAACTTTCATTTGAATAATTCTGTAAATCAGATGGACTTGCAACAGTAGTAAGGTTTTGACTTTGAAGAATGTCTTCCAGTTTTGTTTCTGTTAGGTCCAGGCATGCATCAATCAGTTTGAGCTCTGATTCTATGATTGAGCCATACAACCAACAAGTGATATGCAAACTGCATACATCAGATTCAAATGAAACCCTTTTTCTTGTAAATCGAGACAAGACTGACCACTCAGTTACTCTTGTTCTTTGCTTTTCTGTCATTTCCAGTTTGATTCCTGAGAAGATAGCATTACAAAAGTCATGGAAGTAGTCAGCAAACTGATCATCACTATAAATATTTTCAAACATGTCCCCAGCTGCTTGACTAACTGGAGACAGGAATCTACTTGTCATAGTATCCTTGATTTCTTCTGTAATTTCGTCAACATCAAAGTCTACATATTCAGCTCGGAGGGCTTCTATGAAAGGTTCTTTCAGTGTTTCTACCTGTTCGATGAATACTTTACTGAATGGACACTTGAGTGACAGAACACTGTCCATAATGATATAACACTCTGGACCCTCTGGTGGTGGGACTGATTTAGTATCTACCATATTCCTATCACGTACATAGTTTAACCAGACCTCCCTTTTTCTCTCTTTTTCATATGAATTGCACCACAAAGTCACAGCATCCCAAGAACTTGAGGCTTCAAGTCTGTAAACAAGAGCTGCTAAAGGATGTTTTATGCAAGTTGAAATTTCATTTTCAAGAGAATCAAGCAGTGTCAGAAAATTGTAGAGCTTTAATCTATCACATGCTACGTCAAGTTGCCAGCAATGAGATTCATCTGCATCTAATTGTTCTTGTAAATTGCAGGACACCACTTCCTCAAGGAACATCATCAACTGTGAATCACCTACTATGGCATCAACTACATCCTTAAGACTCGCCAAACTCCTTGGTATGTCATGATAGTCAAGTAGGGTGAATGCCCAAAAGAGATGCTGCTTCAAAAAAGGTGTAATAGGACGTCTTCCATGAATAAGCTGCATCTTCGTTTTATGGAGTAGGTCTGGAAGTGAAAGTTCTCTCTTTTCCAGGCTATCAATGAATGTCATGTTCCATCCACTCAAAAAGTTTACAAGACTAAGAGTGTTTTCAGATTCATTTCTGTCCATGTGTATGACAATCATTACATGTTTTTGAATTTTGTTGCTTTTCTTAGAGACATAGTTATTATGTTCTTTATCAACCATCGATTTCATCAAGAGAATATTCTCCTGGTCTGCATTGGGCGAGCATTGAAAAACAAGCCATGTCTTGGAAGAGTCACTCCAAAAGCTACCAATTCTTGTACAAAGTTGCTTTTCAGACTTGAAAGCACCAAGTTTTTCAGTTTGACATTGAAGTGCACTGATCTCCATGCATGCACTTACATTTGAGTGAAGATTGCTGTGAGTAAAGATCATTTCCTTTAAATGAATTTCACTCTCCTCTAGTCTTGTACTGAGAAAATGTGCTAAACCTTTGTGAACAGGCAAAGAAAAGAAATAGTCTTGGAGGACTCGAACTTCATGAGCCTTTTTCTTTTGAAATTCACTTAATTCCAATCTCACCACTGATTCTGGTGAACACATTGTCAGAACCATTTGTTTGCAACATTCTAATAAAGCAAAGAAGTCAGATTCATGATTTTGTTTTGTATCAACAAAATGAACAAGTGAAGCAACCATGTCTGGACTGTCTATGGGAATAACATCACTCCTTGTAAAGGTATGCTCATGGATATCTGCAATATCATTCATCCAGTCTTCTAAAATAGACACAGCCTTCAATTCAGTTGGTGATAGTAATTCAGTCAGTTTCATGTGTTGCTTTTCAAATCTGTTCAAAAAGGGTGGGTCTGATAGATCCAGTTTTTCTTCCTCCACCAACACAATGCATCGGAAATCATCATGCACTTGACACAATGGGTTGCTATAAGCTCCAAGTGCAACGCGGCAATTCTTCTTTGAACCAACAATGATGTAATTCTGATTCAGCATGTCATACAGGCTGCCATAGATATTCTCCAAGTCTTTTAATATCAACACCATGCCTTGCTCCATACACAGTATGATCCTGCTCAATACGCGATAATTGTAGTCATCTGTTAAATCCTCTTCAAAACGACTACCAAGGATGGATACATAGTCCCTGTCCATTTCATCCAGCAAATGTTCAATAATGCTCAAAGCAGACTCTCCTCTTGTTGCTAAAAGTAGATGACGTGCTGATTTGTCTTTGATGTTATCTGCTACAAGATCTAATACTGACGGAATGGTTTCCATCTCAGGTAAATGATCTGAAAGCATTTCCTTCAAATGTTTTCTATACACTATCAGAACAGAGTGTATTTCACTGGATAGTCCTCCAAAGTTACGAAGCAAGCCTTTCATTACAATCTGTAAGTGTTTACCAGGATCAAGAGAATCCTGTGCAGATAAGGAGCTGAATTCCCTTGAAACATATTTTACAAGTGAATAGAAGTCTCTGAGACCATGAAAATTCTTAAACGTCTGTTCCCCTGTATATTGCAAATAAGCATTTGCAATTGCTTTGACAAGATTTTCATCAATTTTCCTCTCACTGTGTTTCAAAGGGTTTAGTGAAGACAGTCTCATTTTCTTTTGAGCATCAGATACACTTGCCTTACTGATAGATATGCCTGTGAGAAAAAGTTCATGAACATCCATATCAGGCCTTGAAAGGTGAATAGCTCTATTCATCTTAGCTGCATCAAGAGCCCAATTAGATATTCCAACAACAGCTACATTTGGTAGCTCTGCATCACCAGGCTCTAAGAGGCTGTGAAGAACTTTCAGGGGATTAAATCTGGACATCTCTGCTAAGCCAATTTCATCCAATATAACAACAGGTAAAACACTATTGTCCTTGTCATTTTCTTTGTATCTTTCTGCTTTAGCAAATACTTTGAGAATTCCATCAGATGTAGATGACTCTGATCCTTGATATGATACACAGAACAATTGTGGTAAACTCTGGAAATATGGATCTTTAGAGTCTTTCCCCCTCAAGTTACTTTTAATCAGCTGCAGAGACAGAGATTTGCTACAACCTGGCTTTCCAACTACAAATACCGGAATGTGGTTAAGGATGCAGACCAGTATGACAAACACATTCTCCTGCAGAGCTGTGTTTTTAGCTGTACCATGAGGCACTTCCATCCTATCAAGAATGTCAAACTGTTCATCTTGAATGATCTTGAAGATACTTTCCTCAGTTTCTTTGACAAAATGTGCATCAAATGTTTGGGCAACTTGTTGTCTGTAGGTTTTCCTGCTGGATGTGTCTGGAAGTCGTGAGTGGTACGAATGTGCTAATGCCAATACCACAGCTGAAGTTTCTAAAGCAATACTAGAAACAAACACCCTAGCAGTCAATTCATTCTTCTTTTCCAATGTCATTATAAACCAGTCTATCAACTTTCGACATCTACTCACATCACGAAGGCTGACACATGATCCTGACTGTTCCCTTTCACGGATATACTTTTGTGACATAACCAAAAGTGCAACTACACAATTTTCCAAATTTGGCTGAACACAGCCAGCAATCATACGTTTTATGTATGCTGTTTCATCACTGTCACTCAAACTGCCATAGTCCCATACAAAATCTACAATACTCTCAGGAAGTGGATTCACTCTATACACCAGTCTTGACTTTTCATCTGCTTGCACTTTAGTTTCCAGTCCAGCAGTAAAAATACTCTGGTCACTTCTTATCTTGTACGGATTGCAAGCTGCCATGACAACAAGGTTTGGAGCAAGCATTTTACCCTGACATCTGTGACTGCACAGAATGGTGTTGATTAAACCGAGGTGGTTGCAAGTGTTGATTTCATCCATGAACAGCCAAACAGTGTCATCCAGTGAGTTTAAAGCTTTTTCATTTACTTCCAAAACCCTCTTGATAATCTCATCTTCTACAATACCTGCATGTATGTTTTGTATTTCAAAATCCACTCCGCAAATAACTGACAAATATCTGATCAAACTTGTTTTTCCACATCCAGTTTCCCCCATGATTATGACAGGAACATGGGCCCTTGTTCGAAGTATGATCAGAATCATCTTCAAGAGATTGTCAGGTGTAAGGGCATATGAAGCAGTTACTTTCTTCATAACCTCATCAGACGTTGCTCCCGGTTTGAATCTGGCAATTCGCTGTAACATATCTTGAAGCTCTGTATGACTCAAGTTTGAGAATTCAGGCAAGGCTGCTTTCACTTGTGTTTCAAAGAGTGTTTTCACTTGTTTTGGTACCAAGGTTTTCTTCCGGTAAAGAGCAGAAAGTGTTTGAATGTCTTGATTGTGAAATGCAATGAGTAAGTGATTACTTTCCTCCCACTGTATCATGGCTTCTACACGTTTAGTCATTGATGCAGCTGATGCAGAAGTAGACACTAGGTTTTCCATACTCTGGTTGATGTCTGCAGATTGACTCATTGTTTGAACGCTGGCCGTCTGATCTTCCCTGCATGCATGAACAGATCGTGTAGCAAATTCCCTGGATACATCAAGAAGAGCCCTAAACAACTGACTCTTAACATCTTTCAAATGGGCATCTCCACCAAGCATTCCAGATATGTTTGTTGTCCTGAAGAAGTAACTGCAGGAGAACTTTTTCAACTGATCTGACAATACGTTTAGAAATGTTCTCACAATAGAGAAGGACATATCAGTTCCACTTGCAAAATACTTCTTGAGCAAAGCTTTACACGTTTCCTCTGGTAATGGCTTGCATGCGTCTTTACCAGTAAAGTACAAGTCAGTGGTGTCAAGTTTTCCGCAGTCATATGAACGCAAGTAATGACAGACAACCTGCACAGAGCTGCATGTTTCCTTACTTGCATGAAAATTCTCATAATGTTTCCATGTAAGCATTTCTCTTTTAAAACACATAGCTGTATTTAATGAGTTTCTTAGAGTATTACTTATGGTATTTGCTACTTCAATACAAATTGTCTTTGTGGTGAGTTTCACCAAGTCTGACCCATGGAAAACAAAACCTAAAACTATCAACTGACTGAGCAGCAGATCCACATCCCTAGGATTGGAAAGCATTCCAATATCAATGTGAAGAAGATCAGTTGGTTTCATGTCTAGAAGCGTCATTTTTTTTACAAGTTCTTTTGAATTCATTTCCCCACTAACATGCAATGAGCAGACTCTCATATGTCTTGACCATGCTAATTCTTGGATGAATTCTGACTTTCCTTGACCTGGGACATCAGATGTGACTGTAATAACATTTGGCCATAATGTCTGCAAACATTCTTCCATTGCTGATTGAGACATTGGCTGCACTTGATGAACATTTTCTCCAAAATGATCTAAAATGGGATGATGTGCACTTCCTCTACAAATTATTGCAAGCAGGTAAGACTTTTCTTCCATAGTTTCAAGCACATCAACAAGCTTGAACTGAAGTTCACTTGACAGATTTTCCACACAAACAATGGAAAATAATGGTTTCATTTCCTTGTTTGCTCCAAGACATCTTCGCAGGAGAAGTTCTATGTCCTCCCAAAGAGTATCTTCTTGGCAGAAAAGGACTTGGCTTGCCTTTGGCAAACACCCAGTTGTGTTTCTGTACAAAGCTAGTAATGTGGAGACAACAAAGTCGCTGTTTTCATTTAAACCTACAACAAATAATTTACCTTCCTGAACAGCATCTGCTACCCTTCCAGACTTTGTATCTGGCAATGGAGTATTGATTGGTGTTTCACCCTCAAATAACTTGTCTAGTGTTTTCCCAACACTTTTCAATGCAAAGACATCAGATCCCACATCCTTCACTACTTGGGAATATATATCCTTTTGTTGTGACAAACTCTGGAATTCATATCCAGTGAATGACAGAAGACTGCATATTTGTCTTTCCCCTTCACTTCCCTCTGCCTTAAAGAAATGTTCAATTCGACGTAATTGCTCTGGATAAAAAAAGTTGAGCCAATAATATTGAGATCTACTTTCTGTTAATGCAGTTCGCCAATTGAATAGTTTTGCTGTATAATCAACAGTACACAGCTTCAGTTCTGGGATGCTGAGGGATGCTGTGTATTTATCATGATACTCTGGATGCCCGGACTGACATAGTTCTGTCAAGATTGTAGCAATGTTCATTGCAACATCAACAGATTGTTTAAATATTTCAAACTCTTCCTTTAATTTCTCTGACTTTTTGGTCATACTTTGATCTTTTGTGTCTGTATTCATCAACATTACTCTGCTTCTCAGGTCACAAATATCTGAGTGCGTATGTGTCCTTGTTGTATTGCGACTCTTATATTTCAGATTAACATCACATCCAGACTGGGATAATGTAAATACATACTTTGAACCTTGTTGAACAGCTTTTTTGACAATTTCTTTTGTAACTTCACCCCTATTGGCCACATTATGAAAAAGTGCCTTTAGACTATGGAGATGTGTGTTACACTCAGATATCTTTTGATCAAGATTGGTTATTTTTGAATCAGACAGTGACTTTTGGAGCATTCGTAAGATCTGTTCCACTTCAGAATGAGGATTTTCTCTTAGTATTGGGCTAAGAAACCTTTTCACATCTATCAGTGCTGACACAGTAGATTCTTGTACAGACTGCTCTGAGTGTTCTTCTACAGCATCAATAAGATTACGCAGATCTTCTGAAGCTATTTGCTGAAGAAAGTTGACAAGGTGAGACGATTTAGACAGTTCTTCCAAAATGCAAGAAAGTTGTTCATGAACAATCTGATCAATATGTTCTAAGATTTTACCAGTTTCATAGAGCTGCCTCAGTGTAAGATCAGACACATTTTCTTCTTCAAGAGCAGTAAATGTTTGCACAGATTCTGCAAATCTCTTCTCCATTTCGTCCAAGTGAAGTATTTTAAAAACCTTCCTTATTACTGCAAGTTTCTTTGAATATGCAAAGTAATTACCATACAAGTGAAATGCTTTTGCCACCCACTCTGGCAAGTATCGGTTGAAGTGAGCTTCTGCAATAGACTGATCAGTTTCAGGATCTTCAACATCAAGGAGTGGAGCCATATCTCTAAGATTTTGATCATGCCCATTAAATACAGGCTTCCAGATATTCTCGTATTTTTCAAAACCCTCTGTAGCAAGGACCTCTATCACCTTCACAGTTAACAGAGGCTTATCATCTTCACACCTGTCTTCTCCAAACAAAGTACAAATATCATCTTCAGGGCTAGATGACATAACTGTCTCTGAGATGTCATGTTGTAACAGCAACTGATGAATAACTGTTTTATTTACTTGCCAAAAACTTTCAGATTTTGTAACATCAGAAATATGCTTGCATGATTTGAGAACATTACAGAAAGGACCCCAAAAGGTCTTGTCAAGCAGAGGAGATATAATCACCCTTGAACCGTCATTGATAAGGGCCTTCATAGCGTGGAACAATTGATCAGCTTTTTCTAAATCCAAACATTCAGATCCATAATGTGCTTTAAGTCTGTGTAAAATTGAAGCAAGGAATTCTTTATCTCCATTAACAGATTCCATCACTCCAGATAAATCTGACAAAGCTTCATCAATTTGCCCTCTCTTGTACTCTGAACTGGCAGCCAGTAACAAGTTGGTACATTTACCTTCAATGCTTTTTGCTGTTGCACATAAATTCCTTGAAAACAATAGGGAGGATGTTTTGCGACACAATTTTGTTGCCACTTCAGTACAGGCTCTTTTAGATTTGATAAAAACAACATTGGCCTTCAGGAAGTCATGTTTTGCAGAAATTTTAATCACATTGATCCAGAATTCTGCATTTTTCATCATCAATAGGAAGCACTCCTCACTATTTTCTGTCTCATCTAAACCATAGAGTTCAATGCACTTAATGATCATGTCTGCATAGAGGCTGAAAATAGAATAAATCATCAATGCTAGAGAATAATCAGTCTTGCTTATCTGCAAAAAAGAGAGGGTTGATTAGTTGTGAAAATCATATGAATGGACAACAGATCATGTGATCTGAGGCTGTCATTATGAACTTGGTGAGGTGCATGAGGTCCAGGTACACTGACTGGATCAGAAACAGGGGTGGTTACAAATGATACTGACTTTTACAATGCCCAAAGTGTGACAGCAGTTTGTGTGAACTTAATACAGGATATCAATTTAAGCTATCCAATCACTGGCTTCCTCTTGGCTGTATTGCTTTTGATTTGCAATGAATTTGGAACTGAAATATAATATAATTTTCTGCTAAGACGACCATATCATTTTCAAAATTGTCTTTCGGTCCTATGTTATATTGGTGACCCTTCAATAGTTGCCTTGAGTATAGTTCACTATTTAAATTGATTCCCTTTTCATGTAAAATTCCTATTACATATGATAATCAGTTGAAAGGGCTTTGGAACGGTTACATTGTTCATTCTAGTAGGTTAAATTGGGACCAACGTGTCATTCTTAACTTTTCAGAAAAATGGATGCACACTTTACTGGTATGCATCCAATATTTCATTTCACATTATAAGTATCTCATCAGTTATCTTGCATTATGGCAATATTCAAATCATACTCCCTGCTTCAAGTGGCAAAAACTTATAACCAAGTTCATAAAGGTGATACCTCCTACCTGGCAATATATACCATATATACTTGCAGTATCAGGCACATAACATCCCATTCAAACACAAGCTCACTGCCATTGTAAACACACAATAAGAGCATACTGATATTTGTTATGGCAAAAGTTCATATCATGTTACCATGTCAGAATTGTATTTAATTAAACCGAGCTAACAAATATATCTTGTATTATACTAATGCTTACCTTGTGTATCTCCTACTTGAAAATGGATTCCAAGATGAATTACCAGCTCTTGAGACAATGACACCCATCATATCCGTCACTTTTCCTTCAAAGAAATACTTCTGCAGGTGTTCATTCAAAACTGCCTGGCAAGCTGAACCTTCAGGTACTATGTCACAAACAAGCACTTTGTCTACTAAAGATTGCACATCAACTTTGTTTAAGAATCTAAATGCTGCTTGTTTCAATTTCATAACAAGATTCTTGTTTTCCATAACACAATCAGCAGACAATGCACTTCCTAAATAATGATACACATGTGGCAAGTCATCAATTTCTCGGACATATCGGGTATCACCACAGTGCAATCGAATAGCTTCTTCAAACCACTTAAGGGTTATTCTTGTCAGAGTGATGTCGTCCCCTTTGAAAAAGTTCTGCTGCAACATTTCAGTAAACAAGGCATGCAGTTTTTTATGATGTGATGCTGCCAGCGTTTTCAGGACCTTTTCACACCCAACTGGATCAAGAAAAAGACCATCTGACAATAAAAGTATTTTTACTTTTTCTTGGCAAATAGGGTTAAACGTTTGGGCACTTTCTAGAACACAGACAATCGACTGTTCCAAGACGGATGCAATATCTCCCTCAGTTTTGGCCCATCCTGACAGCAAATCATACAGTTCTTGGATTGCGCCTATGTCTTTCTTCTTCTCAGCTGCACGACATTGTTTGCTCACTTTCCTAAGAATAATATCTTGAACTGTAATATCTGTTTTGAATTGAGAGAGATGTTTTTCTTCAGCCAAGATGTACTTAAGAGGCAAATTATTACTCAGTTTGAACAGATAAGCACTGATACTGGAGACATTATTGGGATTTACATGACAATATGCACTGTGTAACACTGATATGACATATTCATAGTCATCATCCAGTACGCTGAAGTTGCCTTGTGGGACATATTTGTCAATCAGTCTGGAGAAATATTCCATGGAAAGTATTGGAAAGCAATATTCCATTAAGATGAAGAGAACATTGTTCCTTCTTTGAGGATAGGCTGTCTGAACTAAGGATTCCCCAATTCTTTCAAAAACCGGCACAGTCAGGCTTGGCAAATCATGTTCAGTAATTGTTTTCAGATCATCAAGTATCTGAACACAGATACTTGATGTAACCCATACCGATAATTTCTGAATACTCCACTTTGGAACAAGTAGGCCATAAACGTATCCAAGTATACTAAATGTGTGTTGTGTTAGATAACGTCCTTCCTTTTCAATGTAAACTTTCAGTAAACGAAGGATGGTGTCAGAATGATCCTGCTTCTCTCTCAGGTAATCTCTCGTCAATTTATCCACTTGCATAATAGCATCCTTCAAACCATATTCCACACAGTGGTGCATTATGTGAAACACATGCTCTGTGTAACTTTCTGCAGTGAAATACTGACCAAAAGTCTGACGATGTGTATGAGCATCACCAATTCCAATCCATGGACATTCAAAGCGAGTAACAGTTTGGGAGTACCATGATTTCCAATAGCAAATGCTTATTCTTGCCTGCATAGGGTCGCTGTCAAGAGGGAAGTGAAGTACATTACTTGTCCACATCTTTTCACTCACAGCTCTCATTTCAACCGTAATGGTGTCCTTATTGCTCAAACGAAAGTCAGCATAGATAACTTTTATATCTTTCTTTTTCATCACAGCTGGTGGGATGTATATCAATACTTCTTTCTCTAAAATCTGTTGACAAAAAGTGGTAAGTTGAAACATGAAGTTAGTTTTAAAATATATAAACATGATAAAAAGATTAAAGACGATGAAAACAGACCATTGAAAAATCGAAACTAATTTGTCAACTATGCAATATAGAGATAGAAAACGAAATTCGTTTTGTGTTTGTATGTCTATTTTACAGATATCTTTCAAAAGAAATATATCAAAGATTGTTTAATAACAATGTCACTGAAATGCTTTCGGATATATTCTAACGTCAAAGAATGAATCTAGTATAAAAATCTTTAACTTTTTATTAAGCATGCATCTGCAAAAGGAAATGAATTAATCAAACAATGTGTATTTCCCTATATGTAAGACTCATGATTATGTAAATATGCATAACACTCAGTTGTGTATAGGCCGGAGGAATTTTGTAAAATATATTTCTTTTGATCTTTTGACATCATGAAGGGCCCAGCAGAAAGCATATTAGATTACCAAATAAACAAAGAAAGGCACCGCTACCAGTTGTTGAGGAATGGGTCAAGACTGCATGGACGGATATACCAGCAGACATGGTGAAACGAAGTTTCCTAAAGTGTGGGATTGCCAAGGCTATGGACGGATCGGAGGACGAGGATCTTGTTAATGCTTAATGCGGGAGATCCGACTCAACAGACACAGTCGCCGACATCCCAGATGATTTCAAGGATGAACTAAATGACTACTATGACGACATAACGGATTCGACAGCCTGGGACATTCTCCGTGCTGAAGAATCCGATTCGGTATTTGATGGCTTCACTGAGGCTGATCTGTGATTCTGCTCTGTTCTAATGATAGCAAACAGTAAATTAGCCTGGAAAATACTTTTGCTTGTGATTTTATGTATGATTTTGTCGCAGGGCGTGGAGTCATCCCACAGATGACATCCTTACCATGTCAGCTTGCTGACGGGGTTAACCTCTTTTGTCATGTGGACAAGGCGTCCGACCTCGGATCAGAAGGACCGTGGTTCGAATCCCATCACGGGACTCGGAAATTTTATGGCCGCTACAATTTTTTGAATGATGTATGTATTTATGTATGATTCTGAATGATGTATGTATTTAATGTATGATTCTGAATGATGAATGGATTTATGTATGTAAATAATTAACAAAGCTGTGAATTAATTAAATTAAGAAAAGTGGGCGTGTGTTAATAAATGGCTTGTAACTTGAAATATGTTCTTATGTTATAATTCATAAATGAATTTTATTTTACGGGCACCAATTTGGTTTCACACCATGTAAATACAAAATGTGGATGTGTGCTGGAGTTACACACGCGACCAAACATCGTAGAAAAAAAATGATGCAAAATCAACATATTTTTATTGCAAATATAAGGTTTGTGTCCGTACTTGTGATATGCTTCATTCCAGGTCACTTTATAAACAGAGTATAGGATTTGGGGTTGATTTCGAAGATGTGTACAGGGGGGTCGTCTTATACGTGGGGTCGCTTTATACACAGTGATATACAGTACTGGTAGATTCTGCTTGTGTTTCAGGTTCAAATGTAGAAATTAACCTTTTTCATCCTTAGTGTCCATCAAATTTTAAGTAGACGGTACATCTTATACTTGACCTTCCTGTTTGGGTTTTCAACCTAGTAATTCTATCCCTGTAACATGGGAGCATGATCAGATTCTTTGAATGGTGTCATTTGCCTCAACAGTTTCCCTTATACAGTGGTCCCTTGCTTCAACACTACCTATGGGTCCAAATAATTGATTAAGAGTAATAGGCGATTAACTGAGTTGGAATCATTGGGGATGAACAACACAACAGTAAAAGATATGTGAGTTGTTTATGGTTCATAGTGTATATATATATATATATATATATATAATAAAATAATAAAGTCCACGTTAGTCCATCATCTTCTTTATATCAGTTTCATATACATAGTACTTTCGCTGTCTCATGACAGCTCTTCAGTGTAAGTCATGAGACAGCGAAAGTACTATGTATATGAAACTGATATAAAGAAGATGATGGACTAACGTGGACTTTATTATTTTATTATATATTACATGTACACCGAGTGAACATTTACCTCATTTTTGTATATATATATATAATATCCCTGAAATTTTCAGGTATTATACATATTCCCTGATTTAACATCAAGTTTTTTAGACATATTCCCTGGACACGGGTCCTACTCACTACCCACCCGACCCGGGTACCCGAGTTACCCGTCCCAGCCCTAACATATTCATACGAAAGGAAGCAACATAACAGATAAGATAACAAAATAAGATGTACATGTACTGTTTGATTATTAAATCATCACTTTTTTCAGACGACGAACATAATTTGCTTGAATTAATTGAATGGACAATTACTCATTTGAAGTAACTAGTTTTATCATATAATGGGTAGGTTTCTCGGCAGGATAAAGCCAACGGATAAAAACGATATCCGTTGGGGTCATATGCGGATAGAGATGCAAATATCAAAGGTCAAGTAGGGACTACTTTCACTGTTTATAAACAAACATGGCGTCGCACTCGTCATTCGGCGATCGAGTCAGAATTAACCATCGGGAATCTGGATAATCTACATAATTAGGGATAAGGGATAATTGCTATCATTATCAAAAGAACAGTCTAATATACTGAAAATCTGTGTTTAACTGTGACGTAGCTAAGGCATTTTATAAGTTTTGGCAACTTTGGAGATATAAATTTCGAAACAATTTGGCGAGGGCACGAGGCCTAGCCAAGCGGGATCAGTAGCCATATCTGTTCTTGTAGACCTCTTCGGCTTAAAACCTCCTCCACAAATTAAAATAGTTGGATTTGGCGGAAATATGTTTGAATTGTTACCTTGTTTCGTTTTGTTGCTGTGTGTACATTTGACTACACTTCTTATCATTATGACAGGACAGACCGACTGTCAACAACACCTGACCGTGGCCGTGACGTCTCATAGTAAAGGGTTAGAGTAGCTTCCCTTTGACAAAGGGCAGTTACTCTAGCGGACAGACCGATGGATTGCCGCGAAAGGCAATTAAAAACAATTGTTGTTTTGCGTATATGTTGCTTCGCCACTGTATAAGAAACCTATTTCAGTTGGAACTATATTGGCTACTGTCACTGTCCGACAGACACATCACTTACCCTGTGACGTAATAATTATTAATGCGCGCATTCCAGGTAAACTCGCAATGTTTCGGTTATGTTTGTGAGAGAGGGAAAGCGATTTTGAAGCAAAGAATTAAAGAATGACATTATATGATAAAGAGGTTATCACACTTGTGTGTTTGGGGATGGTAAATATCCTGTATTAGGAATAAACACTATGTATTTAGCTCGCCAAGGCTCGCTAAATACAATGTTTATTCCCAATGCAGGATATTTACCATCCCCAAACACACTCGCGTGATAACCTCTATATACGTTGCTGTTTCTTTGATTTGGCAACGTCCTTCTTCATCATGTCCCAGAGGAGCTTTGCTTTGAGCAGCATTGTGGAATTAAAGGATCCATTCAGGTTTTGTTGAATATAATCAACAGAAAGTTCCCAACCTGTTTTTCTCGGTGGAGTCTTGTCACGCAGCATCCAATAGTACAGGCCGGTGTCAATAGCATTATATATCTGCTCATTGTGCAGGTGTTCTGCAGCAATGATGTCTGAAGTATGGTTGGATATGCTGCAGCAGATTCCACATCGGCAGATTAAGACGTCGCTGATGTCGCTGAAACCTCTACAACCAGCCATCACTTGCCTTGAAGGTGTCACTGTCCCTGTTTTCCTGCCTTGACTCTGCGGTCCTTTGCTGTCATGGCAATTGGCGGCGACTGACAGAAGTCTTTCCTCTTTCTTTATCCAACCCACAGAACATCTGACTCGCTGTTCACAACGGCCTGTGAAGCACCATCTAAAACTTTCTTTACATGGAACTTTTCTGGCATTGTGTACACTTTCCTCATGTTGAAGTTGGAATGCACTTGATCTGATAAATTCACTTAATATACAGTAAAGTATTTGAAGCCAGATTAATTGGTTTGGTACACTTGATCTGAATCCATAGGGAATAATCGCCATGTTGTGACATGGGTAGGGATTAGTAGGAGAGCAAGTATCCATCTGAAATGTTGAGCCGTGCATTGTGTGCTTGGATGTATACTGTGTTACTATTTGTATCTGGCCTGAGGCCTATACATAAACTTTGACTTGACTCGACTTGTGACAACAACACGCTACGTGTCTACAGTTTGCCATGTGACTTGACAGTGTCGGCTCAAATGTGAACTTGGCTTGTTGTTAACTTGTAAGCATGCACTTAAAAGATCAAATGATGTATAGTGTGAAAAGTTACCTCACAGAACAATCATATTTTCAGTACGTGCCGCAGATTTTTTCAAACAGATTATTAGAACTCCATTCAGCGATAAATGGTTGATTATGCAATGAGAACCATTATATACAAATGAAAAATAAACAATACAATCATGTCTGTGTAAAACTCTGAGTATTTAAAATGTACATACATTTTAGGAGCCATGCGTTACCGTGCGCTGTAACCGAGATAGTGCTTTATCGAAGGGCACAATAGTGAGGGACCACTGTATAATCCATATTATATAATCGTACAACCCTTTCAGATTTGTGTTCAACTTTGAGTATAACATTTTTAAGGCTTGAATCATAAGAATGTTTGCTGTGAACTTTAATATAATTTTGTCCAAGACACTTTTGGAGGAACATACACACAAGCAATTAAGAACTTGCGAATATGAAAGGAAATGAATTCAATACTCCGAAATGATGTTACATCACATAGCTGGAGACTGTTCTTGAAACTTGTCGAAACATACATGACAATACCATGTGTAATGTCTCCTGTATAGACTTGATATCCTTGGAGAACTCCTCACTGTAATCACTGATGTGTTTCTTTGAAACACAAAACATGAACCAAACTTATCCTTCTTCACATCTTCGAAATGAGCATTGAGTGATCAAACATTCAATTGAGCCACCTTGAGTCCATTACCATGGGTACATCCAGGAGAACAGCCTTTCATTCATTCTGGTCATCTCATACAATGCTTTTTTGTTTACAATTTTTGGTTCATCAAAACTTACAAGGTGTGGGTCTTTCCTTGATTTGACCCTACTGAGCTTGTATACACTTGACCAGCTGGGCCTTAAATTTCAAGTAAGTGGTATTAATTTCAATTAGATAATTATCGTAAAGGTTCTCAGACAACCATGCATAGATCTTTTTGTAGAATGTGTAAATGGTTTCAGAGTTATGCTCCAGAAAAGAAAGCTACATGTATTTGAGTATAAGTCCAGTTTCTTGCCAAGGAAACATTCGGAAAAAATCCAAACTGACAAACTCCAGAAACGAGCACTACAGCCATTTTCAGTCGAAGTAAAAGTCTTTTCTATGGAAACTCAAAATATATTTTTTTCAAAAATCCCAAACTAATAAAAGGCACAAGTTAACCTCAAAACCTATCTATGTGCCAAGTTTGGTGAAGAAATATTGTATGGTTTTCCAGATCTGCTCCGGAAACGAACACTACAGCCAATTTCAGTCGAAGTGAAAGTTGTCTCTACAGAAACTCTAAAAATAATTTTTTCAAAAATCCCAAAATAATAAAAGGCACCAGTTGACCACAAGACCAATCTATGTGCCAAGAATATGGCATCCATTTCTTTGAAATGGAATGACGCGAACATTCTAAAAAATTTATGATGCGAAGTGAAAGACAACTAGCAAATACCCAATCTCATTAAAATCAGATCTTAGTTCTCACTGCCGCTAAACAAAGATCTGAGGACATCCCATTACGGGTCACATCAGAACAATCATTTGCCAACTGACCACTGAAACGACTAACAAGAAGTCGACATGAGCCAATTAGAAAGCATCTTTCCAGAGCTTTACAGCACTTGTTTCAACCTGGTGACTTCCATTTCAGACTACGCTTGAAAAATATGTTGACACAGTTCTGGAAAGTGACGCTTTGATTGGTCGGATGAAAGGCCGTTCTGACGTGACCTGTAATAGGATGTGTCCTCAGATCATTGTTAAGCGATAGCAAGACAATATGAACTATCAATCGTGATTTTAAATCTAAAAATTTAAATAGAAATATTATCTGCTAGTTGTTCAATGGTATTGTTTTATATTTTGAATTCGTTATTCGTATTTTGTTTGTTTGTTGTTAAATGCCACACTCAGCAATATTCAAGTTATATGATGGGGGTTTGTAAATAATCGAGTCTGGACCAGACAATCCAGTGATTGACATCATGAGCATCGATCCACGCAATTGGGATACGATGACATGCAACAAAGTCAGCAAGTCTGACCTCCGATCCCATTAGTCACCTCTTACGACAAGCATAGTTGCCTCATAATTTGTACTTAAATAATCAATCTCATTAAAATCAGATCTTAGTTTTCGCTACCGCTAAACAAAGATCTGAAGACATCCCATCACTGGTCACT
This sequence comes from Haliotis cracherodii, assembly GCF_022045235.1. NCBI lineage: Eukaryota > Metazoa > Mollusca > Gastropoda > Lepetellida > Haliotidae > Haliotis > Haliotis cracherodii. The sequence goes on from NW_027266275.1 coordinate 16,772,258, forward strand.
TCAGAAAGACCTTTCACGAACTTTGACCGACCAATGAAATGACCGACAAGAAATCGACATTTGCCAATCAGAAGGCAGCTTTCTCAAGCTTTATGACACTAGTTTTAAACTGGCGACTATGCTTCGAAATATATTTTGACTTATTCTCGATTAATTCTTTTTAAACTGATCAAAAGATCATTCTGGAATGGCTTATAATTGGTCTAGATTGTATGGATATAATCATAAAACCCGTTCGGAATACCCTCTGTTAAATATTTCAAGGTTGCATAATTAGAAAACACATTCGACTGTCACTTTCATGATCTGGTAAACGACACTTTGATTGGTTGGATGAAAGGTCGTTCTGACGTGACTCGTAACGGGATGTCCTCAGATCTTTGTTAAGGGGTAGCGAGATCTGATTTTAATGATATTGGTAAATAATGACCTTTATGTGTAACATTCATTCTTTATTTGTAACATTTGACTATTATTGCATACTTTTGTCCTTTATTTCAACTTTGCATTTTTTGACCGAATGGACACCCATAGTTAACATCCATTGATTGTATGAAACAGAAACTTGAAATAACAAACCTCAAGTTCTGGATGGATGTCTTTAGTGGCAGCACTTGTACCTCCAGATATAGATGGGGGAGTTTTCCCTTCTGCAAGTTCAGGCTCTCTGACATCTACAGAACTTGATCTATGTCCTTGACTGCCAGTTGTAATATTTTCATTTTCAACTTTTATTTTCTTCACTTCACTAGCAGGATGGTGTCCATCGCTATCACTTGTGGACAATGATCGAGCTTTTCTTTTCACTTTGTCATCAGATACTTCACCAGTGGTCTCTCCTTTGGGATTTTTTGTATCACCACTTTTCATAATATTTGCAGCAGTGCCACTTTCATCAGAAACAGAGTGATCAGTCCCTGATGTTGGATTTTGGCCATCAGTATCACTTCTATCAGTACCATACTGAGCAGCAACTGTGACCTTCACATCCTCCGACTTACTTGATGCAATGCTGGCTGTTGATCCCGGATCATTTCTGCCAGCTGATACACTAGCAGGATTATCTTCATTCCTTGAAGATGCGTCACCTGTGTCTTTTGATGCAGACCCAGATTTTGGGACGGTGTTGGACACAGGTTTTGTATCAGGGATACTTTTGGATAATGAAAAGTCATTTTTCTTTCCCCCAGCATATCCACTGTTACTACCTTGCTGCTGATCACTTTCAACACACGCTGATTGTGAAGGAACACTTAGGTGTGATTTGTCTGCATCCTTTTTGCCTCCCTTCTTCTGTGATAGAGAAGTCTTTCCATCAATTTTGTTTGTTCTGTTAAGAAAAAGACAACAAACCTTGAAACCTCGTGATACATTAAAACCTGTTGTGCAACCATAATAAACAATATAACATTTTATAGATCCTTTATAGATTTATGTAAAAATAAATAAATTGCAAGCGATTCTGTTGCATTTGAATGGTGAACCAAGTGATCTTTTGTGTTTGTTGTTTTATTCCAGCAATATATAGCAATATTCCAGCTATATGACAGTGGACTGTTAATAATCTTGACCAGATAATCAAGTGATTGACATCATGAGCATCGATCCACAAAACTGGGATAAGATGACATGCATCAACCAAGTCAGTGAGCCTGACCACCTGAGTCACACAATCTTTTGTGTGTTTACGTTCTAATAAAATGAGTGAGTGAGTGAGTATGGTTTTATGCCACTTTTAGCAATATTCCAACAATATCACAGCAGGGGACACCAGAAATGTGCTTCACACATTGTACCCATGTCGGAAATCGAACCTGGGTCTTCAGCGTGACAAGCCAACACTTTAACCAATAGGCTACCCGACCGCCCCGTTCCAATAAAAATTGGCCACCCCACTTACTGACTGACCCGGACCGGTTTATAATAGAATGGGCAGGACTTGTGTGGTATTATTGCGCTGAACTTGTATAAACATAGAAACCAGTGTGCACACTTTGCATAAATCCGCTACTCCGATTTACACATGTATCACATTTTTCATTCATATCTCCATAAATGCAAAAAATATCAAATCAATACTTAAAAAGCTCATGAATCATTAACATCACATAAATAGTACAGTAACATCAATAAAATACTTTGTGAAATCTTTTGCTGGCCTAAAGAGTTTATGAGCACGTTTTGGATACACTGTTGCAGGAGGGGTACTTAAACTTCATGGAAAGTTGTAAATAATAGTAAAATAATAGTTTCAAAGCATTGTTTCTCATCAGGTACATCCAAAGAAAGCTGAATGATATATGCTGTGAAATCTTTAGCCATGGAGGAAATACAGCACAGACCTTAAATGACTGTTTAATGTGGTGTGTTTGATGTGAGAGGACAGTAAATATGTCATAAATATTTAAAAGAAACTTTCACCAAATTTGGGACATGTGCGTTATTGTATTCTTAATACCATGTATTAGATATAGAAATTACAATTTTCTACTACATTCTTAAAACAAAAGTTGGACATATTTTCACTCGCTATGTGTCTCATGAATGTGTATGAATACAATGCTCATGAGTGTGCAAGTACTGCTCAATGATTTCATCATTTCTCAACAACAGCATGAATGTAATTTGAGCAGAATAAACTATGTTTATAACGAACACTCTTATAACAAACTGACTGACATAGCAAACTATTCATTTGGTCACAGCCATTTGCTGTATATTTTATCATATAAAATTTATGGACATAACAAACACGCTTATAAGGAAATAACAGATATAACGAACTCAATGATAATGTTTAGGTTATAACAAACTGTTAATCCCTGAGCTGAGCTCCTCAGTTGTCACCAATCTGCCTATTAAAACATCCGCGGCCAAGTGCAGCTGTTCTAAGCGGCAATAAATAATTGAAGGCAATTGATTTACTCTTAAGTACTGACACCTTGTCCTCAAATTACATCCTCAATTAAAAATAGTAACACAATGATTAGGCTATAGCCCTTGCCATGGATATATTCTGTGTATAAAATGAAATTGACAAGAGTGAGAAAATCTGTCTTTCAAAGATTGTTCAAAACAAATCACAGAAACATGTTTTTATTTATGTTATGTTATAAACATGGTACATGTACAGTGCACACTTTTGTTATTTATCAGTACATGTGGTCACATGACTTGAGCCCAGATGTCTGACAGTCGAAATGTGTAATACCAGAATGAAAATTAGTGGTTCTTTATAACCATAGTTTACTGTATTTAGAATTTCATTTCATGCTGAAATCATACAGTGCAAAAACATTTCTTGTCACTCAATACATTAATACAAGGGAGATAGTCCAATTGATAATCTTATTCCGGGAAATCAAACGACGGTTATCACTGTATAATTCTAAGGATATATACCACCTCTATTACATTATAGCCATAAATCCTGTGTTTAGGCTGAATCACACATAAAATCCTTAGATATTTCAAGAAATGTCCTCTTCACTGCAAACTATCTAAAGTTCCAAGCACAAACCAGCCTACCATTGAAGGCAACTGCAAAAGCAGCAAGGCAGGGAAACATCACTTCTTTCCACTAACCCACATCCTAGATGTAGATGCATTGGGGAGGTGGGAGGTACTACTCCTGGTGTAATAGAGGTTGTATTGTTAGAATTATGCAAAATGTTTACATTGTTTGATATTTCCTTCGAATACACTACCTCTATGACATCATAGCCAGAGTACTACAGAAGGAAAGGTGGCACATGAAATCTAGTAATCCCAGATGGCTGACAGCAGTGAAATATTAAGACATGAAGAAAATGGTAAATAAGACATAATACATAATATTTTCTTTTGAAACCCAAGATAACGGTATTACCAAGATATTACTTTTCAGTTATTCTGACATCAATCCCGTTTGCTGACGTCATTCCTGTTAGGATAACATCACTTCCAGTTATGATGATGTCACTTCTGGTTATCTGACGATATCCTCAGCTTGGATGACAAATCCACAGAACCTTAGATCACTCCCAGATTTGATAATGTGAATCCAGCCACTAACCTGTGTAGTGCTGGAATCCTTGACTTCCGAAACTGAACAAATGAAATACTTGTGACACAATGTTAAAGGAATCACATTATCCTTCTTCAAACTGAACATGGGCTTTAGTGTCACTTGAATTCTCTGAGTCAATCAGGTAAGTGAAAGTGCTGGTGTTACAAGTCCAGTTTCATTGGTGAAATAACATGTCTTCCAGATCTGGTGATTGTGATGTCATCAGTCCACGGCTGCACCCCAGTGGTGGTATGGTAGCTGCAGCAACTACAAGGCTGCGCTTGGTGTTCTTTCTGGCTTGCCAATTCTGTCAGGTTGTGGTTGGCTGCTGGCTAGTTCTGAAGTCTCTCTAAGATGTCTTCGGTTGGTTGTGCTATTGTGAATAAAGAGTTAGTATGGTGTCTGTAGACTGTGGCAGGTTCCCAGTCCTTGGAGCTGCCTTGTGGGGAAATCCTGACGTCGCTTGGCTTTAGTACAGGAAGCCCTTTTACTCTCTTGTTATTTTATAACTATTGATTCTGCTTCTCAAGGTTGAAGTAGTGTTTGATGTCTTGATGGTTATAGGCTTTTGGAACTAGAGTTCATGGGCTACAGGCAAAGTGTTGCATGTGAAGCTGCTTATCAGCAGATGTGCTGGAGACAGATTGATGCCTTCCAGTGGTGTACTCCTGTAGCCAAGCAGGGATAAGTCTTTATCCTCTGGCTTTTTCCAGACTTTCTTTACAGTTTGTATGGCTCGTTCCACCTCACTGTTTGAGTTCTGAAAAGGAGGACTGGAGGTGATATGTTTGATGAATTATATGCGCAGAAGTCTCTTAATTATCATGAATCGAACAGTTGTTCGTTGTCGGAACGCAACAGCTGAGGTAGGCTATGACAGCATTGATTGTAGCAGAAGCAGTCAGTGAGTGTAACTCAGCAAAGATAATGTCTCTCGAAAAATAGTCTAAAAGGAGAAACTGTTGGTTCTGGAAGTCTAAGAAGTCACATCAACTTCACAGTAAGGCAAATTTGGTGTTGCTGTTGGCAACAATGGTTTGCACACATGTTTATTCTGGAATTCTGCACACTTATGACAGTCTCTGATTATGTTTTTGATGTCATCGTTCATGCCAGGCCAGTACATGACCTCCCCAGCATGTTGTTTACATTTTGTGATGCCAAGGTGTCACTCATGAATAAGTCTGAGCATATGGCTCTGCAAACTACACCTCTAGGCTCTTGGGGTTTGGTTGTGTTCCTGCCGTTGGCTCTCAGCAGGGTGTTGAGGGAGTTGGAGCTGGTGAAGTGGGTTTCAATATTGGCTTGCTGTTTGAGGAGGCAGCTGATGATGTGGGAGGCTTTTCCTATGAACGGGAGGGCGATGCGGAAGAGCGCTGATTCAGGTTTGAGGGTGGCAAAACTTATCCTGTTTGTCACTTGTCACTACCACATCTGGCTGTTTGTAGAGTGTGAATCTTCCTCATCGTAGTCTGAGCTGTCGCTACCAGTGGCCTGTTTTTTTTACAGTTGTTGCACATTGTCCCCTTGGCGGGACATTCGTTGTGAGATTTGTTCAAGGTTAGGCTACAGTAATCATAAATGTCACTCCACTGTCTGCTGCTGACCATACTCCCTGAACATGGCCCTGCACATGGAAGCACCCCAACAAGTGCCTGATGCATCTATGTACACATGATGAACTGGAGGCAGGAACATGAGGGGAAAACCGGTCATGACATTGTGCTGGATGAGCCACCAATCAGATCCTGTAAGAGAATCGCTAGAGGTTGTACAACTTCATCTAGATCTGTTGGGAGTTTATCCATATCTGCATAGGACAGCCTTCCCAGTATGTGAAAATCCTGTAGAGACATTAGAATCCTGCTGGCATGACATCCACCAGCATCAAGATCTGTTTGGCACAATCATGCCTTGACATATCTGTCTTCTGGTGGTCCCAGAATGCCTCTAAGAAGTTGGAATCTGGTGCCTATATATATATATGTGATGGAGTTCTGTTGAAGTTGTATCTTGTCCTGGTCTGCAGACAAAGTCATCTATGTATCCCTAAAGTTTGACTTTATCATCTAAAGTTAGATGAGTAAATCCAACTATGACTACAAGCTCAGTCTAACCTGAGAGGTCCTGTGGAACTAGAAAATCCCTGAACTATTTGATAGGACAGTAAGTTAGCCGTAAGTCACAATAAAGACAAGATATTTTATGGATGACAACTTCATTATTCTAATATGATGCATTATTCTATTATTAAAGAAATAAACGACGAGTTGGGGTTGTTTATTGTACAATAAAACACTACAGGGAGAATAAACCATGAGGAGCACACACCCCGAGTGGTTTATTCTCCCTGCAGTGTTTTATTGTATGATAAAGAACCACAAGTTGTTTATTTCTTATATGACATATAAACATTATGTACAGCCTCTTTGAGGATGTTGATAAAATGTACAAATTTTACAAATATGTACCTTAATCTTAATAATGATGACTCCCTGAATAGAATCTGACCTCGGCAATGTCGGACAAGTCCATGTTATGAACAGGTGGCTTAAGTTTGGTATTTCCCGCATATTCTCACAATCCTCACTTAAATTATCTGTATCTTTTATCCAAATACTGATTGTCATATCTCTCCCACTTTTAGATGCAACTATTCAGCCACTGCATTTATCTGTTTACCCCAACTAAATCTATGTGCAACAACTCACAAGACACTTCCCTCTCAATAATAACGTTGTCCAATAAATGACGTCATCAAGTTGCGAGAGCATATTCAAATCCCCAGAAATGACGTTATGACAGAACAATGTTTTATCATGAAATAAACCACGCTTCTTTCTTCATTGCTCTTAGCGAATCATGAGTTGTGAAGAGATCCTTGTTGATGTTGGGATATGCCTTGATTGGTTGGCTGCTTTAACCTTTGAACTTTAAACAGCTAGCAGTAAAGAAGATGTCTGTTGAAAAATCTAAGCATTTTATGTGTGATTCAGCCTAAATACAGGATTTATGGCAAAGATGTAATAGAGGTAATGTAATCAAAGGAATAACACTGATTCTATGTTAACATTTCAGAACAGATCAATGTTGTTTTGAGTGTTAAGTAGAGTATTGTTACCGGTATCTGTGGTAGCTATGTGTTGTTATGGTAATTTCTTTATTTTTATAGAGATTTTGCCAGGTGTATCAGATTGGTAATGTACAAAGCGATCGAGTGCTGAGATGATCGTATTTCCCAATCCTTGACATAGACTTACGACAGTCGTAGTGCTAAGGTTGTTTTGCCCAACAGCACCCAGATCTATTAATAGCAACACAAGATCAACTAGTGGTGTTTGCAAATTTGAACCTTTCCCTCAGAGATTCTTTAGTCATAAAGTACCACAATGTAGTCCCAGTCATTACTTTCAAGGGGTGGTCGGGTAGCCTAGTGGTTAAAGCGGTCGCTCATCACGCCGAGGACCTGGGTTTGATTCCCGACATGGGTACAATGTGTGAATCCCATTCATGGTGTCCTCCGCCGTGATATTGCTGGAATATTGCTAAAAGCGGCGTAAAACCATACTCACTCACACACTCACTCATTACTTTCAAATTTTGACCTTAATCAAGACAACTTCTTCAGTTCCAGCAATTACACGCCTCAGGATTTTACAAGTAAAAGTGCAACAGTAACTGACAGTAACTGAATGATGCAAGCATGTGTCACAATAACCTCAACATTTTATGTGGTAGGATTCGTAAGATACTAGAACATGCAAATAAAGTGTCATGCCTTAGTTCTGCTCCCAAAACAGCATCTACCTATGTTTCAGTTAAGTCTAACTTGTGTCAATGGAAACGGCAAAAACTCAAATTTTGAAAAATTCCAAAAGAGCAAAAGCACCACTTAGGTTGATACATGTACCAGGTTAAAATCTTTCACAGTTTTAAAGGTGTACTCCGGAAAACGAAATCCCCCTGCCTTTATTGAGAACAAAGTCCAAATTCTTTCCATGGAAATCAAGAAAAATGAAAATGCCAAAAATCCATAAAGAGCAAAAGGCACCACTTCAGGACCTGTTTGTTATATCTGTCAATTTTTGTGAAAAATATTTAACTTTTTTTAATTGACCTGCGGAAATGAAATCATAAGGATAAGGAAATGGATAAGGTGTCGACCATTAGCCATTGACTCGTAAGCAACAGGTAGCTTCGAAGCAGGGTACAAGGGATTTATTCTCCCTCTCAGAAATCCATGTGCAGCTTGTTTTCTTCATGGCAGGGTATAAGAGATTTATTGTCCAGCTCAGAAATTAATAAACAATTTATAAAACAATATATATCAAATGCATTCATATATTTTGAGATAGTGTAACCATGTGATGTTTTTCAATTTCGTTACCATGACCTTTGATCTTTTCGCAATCTTAAATTATCTGCCCATTTCCTTCAGCAAATTGTTTTAGCATATGCTGTGTCAAAGGTCAAAGGTTTTATTGAAACGATAGACCTGGAGATATAGAGGATGGGTGTGGTAGGACTCGTTCCATGCCCGTAGAGGCATGCCTCAGAAACTTACAATATGTTTCACATATCATTTATTTTTTTTATAGCTCCATAGACCTAGTTCATATATATATATATATATATATATATGCGTTATATTAGGCGCCACAATTTGCTGTGCAGATTTGTAAGGGGTCATGGGTCCTAATCCCAGGTACACCCTGATAATGGTTCTTGGTTCGTCAGTATCATGCTCATGGGCTTTGCCAAAATGGTAAATTTCTTGGACCTGCATCACTTCAGAATTCCCTAACATCAAGCTGACATACCAAGATATAACTGAAAATACTGTTTAAAGCAGCTAAAACTCTCCCTCTCCTTACTGATTTAAAAAAACTTACGAGGCAGTCTTCACAAAATATGACCGTCCTTGGCGTATCGTTTTCCCCTTTAACTCCAACAGCAAACTGAGCTGTTTGTCACTCTTGTGTGAGAACCCAAGTTCAGCTTCCAGTCCACATGACAGAACATATTTAGTCAGTTCACTTGCCAAGTGTTTACTTTCTATGGCCTCCACCAGTTGAGAGAGTTCAGTGTCAGAGAAAACATAGCATTTGAGAAACAGTTCATCATCTGACTCTGATGTTCCCTGCAGGTGAAAGTAGGGTTCATCTGAGAGTAGCTTCTCAACTAGGTGATAATCCTTGAACAGTTTCTGTAGACTTTGATTGTCATCAATATCCTCTATTGTACCATCCTTGTGTGTGAGAACAGCAGACACTGCAATCTTGAAAGCTGAAAAAAGGAAATTCCATAAAGTAAAACAAACACTTCATTTCTTACTTTTAAATGTTTCTTTTTCACAACTGGTTGCTGTAAATAATGGTGAGTTGTGCAATCTAACAATCGCTTCAAACGCGATTTCAAGATTTGCATTTCAAAAATAGCATATTAGTGACCATGGTTTAGATTTCTATCTGTTTTTCATTGTATCATCAATAATAATTCTGAAATGTTGCCGATAAGCCTAGAATTGTTTAGAATGTTTTGGGAAAATATGCAAAAACACAAAAGTAAAGGTGTGCGAGACTGTCGGCTTAACCGGTCTAAATAGCACTGATTTAGTCGGTTCCCATCATTAGTGTCGGATAAAACCAATTGTCGGATTAACGAGTGTCGGATTAACGAGACATGACTGTTTACACTTTGGTAGCATGCAAAAATCCTATTCTGTGATTGACAACACCAAGTCATTAAACATATTTTTAAAAACTTAAATCCTGGCAGAAAGAAGTATTATGGAGTTACATTTTAGCTGGACTAACGACTCTATGCATTGTCCAATCAAAATTGCACAACGAAATCGAAATCCAGTTCGTCAACTGTCGAGCAGATTTCAGACGATTGCAGGATATGCAAAGCATGTGCACCGCCAACTCGGTGTCAACAGTCATTTTCCAAACCTTTTCATGTTTTTAATCAAGGTGCTCGCATGACTTGATGCACTTCGCGATATAAGATATACTTCACAATATAGATCTTGATTACCGATCAGATCGTCTTGACTGGGCGCCACCATTTTGTTTGAAACAAATGCTACTGATGGAATCTGATTGGATCAGGAGAGGCTAATAAGGGACATAACTCGTAATAACCACTGGTCGGTATCCATCTCTGAGGATCTGGGACACGAAGGGGTCTTCCAGGATCGCCCAGTTTGCAGCAAAGTGATAATTTTGGTCTTCCACCTTCAGGTGTTGTGTAACCTGTAGTGCTCTGAAAAAGGCTGATAGTCCCTCTAATATATATGCTTCCTCCGAAGTCTTGGTGTGAGCACAGACATGCCTATCGCTTCTGTAGCTGACAATATTGTGAACAGTAAATTAAAGGTAGGGTCCACCTAATTGTGAGGTCCAAATGGGCTAGTCCCTTATCATCTACTTCATATGTAGCCAAGGTTCACTTTGGGGCGATAGACGCGATGTTCTCATCCAGCTCAGGTGAAGTGGCAAAGTTGGTCAAACCACGAGTTCCTGTCTCGGCTAAGTTGAACCTAGGCATAGCTAATTTGTCCTCATGCCTACAGAAAGATCCGAATGCCTGATCTAACTTCTTAGATAGGTCCATAATAACTGCCATGGGAGGTATAGAGTGATGGGATGAGCCGCATTTGGTGTCATCATGAAACCTGATTTAAAGTGATCTAATGTGCTCCATATAAGGTTAAGAGTATCCGTGATCCAGGTGAGGATTAAGGATGGGTCTACCTGGGCGAAACTGCCCATTGAAGATGGAGGCGAAGTTTCGCTTTCAGGAGAAGTATCCGAATGGGTAGGTGTGATGATAGTCCTATCCCTGAGCTCCGTACCTGACGATGGCTGTGCCAAAGTCAAGGTAGCAATATCCCCTGTATATTTCCTGACTATTTCTTTGTTGTTGAAGAACTGTAGATAGGGATTGTAGCAGCGATCCAGTCTGTTCAGATAGTTTGTCTCTGTGATCCCCTGAAGTCGGTAGGGGAGCCGTACTGATAGTGTGAGGGAAGCACACTTCTTGTCAATCCTCATCTCAATGTTGATTTCGATGTTGAGGAGGAGGAGCAGTGCATGGAGATCGATGGTGTCCATATGAATCCTTAGTCTGATATGGATTGAAACACATGGGCTGGTCTTCCATATCTGAATTGTTGAGACGACTGTCAATACAGATGACGTTGAGAATCTGAGTCTGACGAATGCGATCGGTTGAGGTGACGATGTGGATCTGTAGAGCGAGAATGTCTCTGTTCGTGTCCATACAATCGATCTGTAGAACGGTGATGATCTGAATCAGAATAATCTCCTTGCTTCGATGTCAAATTGTGCTCAATAGATGATCGACCTTGAGGGGAGTGATCTGAAAGTCGATCTGTAGAACGTAGAGTCTTGTCAGATCGTTCCTTGGAATGTTGATCCTTGTCACATCGATCAGTGGAATGTCGACCCTTGGAACATTGATCTGACAAATGTCGACTCTTAGAGGGTCGAACCTGGTTCAATGTTGACCTCTCCGTAGAATGTCGACCCTTTGAAGTTGACTCTGGTTGTCGATCCCTGTCTCTAGGGGTGTCACGATAAATCGTATTACCGTATTGCTACTGGTAAGCACTTCAATAAGTCAATAAATCAATTGTTAAATCAGTTTCCTATCAATAGTATCGATTTCAGTTAGGAATATCGATAGTTTCGATTGTATTTACCATATCAATAAAATACATGCAATGTTTTTCAAATTTGTTTTTCTTTTGATCATGAGTGGAAGTAATTTACACATGGTAATGTGGAAGTTTCTTTTTCTTATATTATTAGGGTAAAGAAAAAACAAATCAGTCATATCTCTAACTTTACTTTTTATTTGTTGTTATGGTTATCACATGCAAAGGAAACTTCAGTTCCAAGGTTTAATTCAACTCTAAAATCTTTGAAAAATACTTCTAAGTAATGCCTATCAAACAAGGAATAATATATTCCAAAATCGTGTTATTTTAGTAGCAGCTTTTACTATATATACTTAAAATTATAAGAAGCAGAAGCATAGCACTTTGGTACAGATGGTAAACAGGATATTTTTTGACGTAACCTTTGACTGTCTCTTCCACTTGTTAACTAACTAATCTTGTCATATGGCAATGAATATCCATTAAATAATACTTACAGAAAGCGGTCTCCTTCTCAGCCATGACTTCTCCCTTCAACAATAGCTTCTAAAAAGCTACATCTCTAAACCACATGTTATCATCTTGACCTGTAAGAAAGACATGTCAAAAGTTACAACCATCACTGTACATGTGCAACTCTATTACATCATTACCAGAATATACCCGAGACATCATTGAGTTCTGACATTTAATAATACCCTAGATAATTAACAGTCTGCTGAACTCAAAAATGAAATAAAACCATCTTCCCTTAATTCCAGTATTTTGGGGGTACCTAATGCTTCCCAACAAACCATTCTGGTAGTTTTGACCAATATTAGGTGCACATAAAATAATCCTGAAATCAGCTCAAAAGGCCCATTTCCAAAATAAGGCCAAGGACATATGCAATTTGTGGCAAACTTCCATAAGAACTTATATATATGTTATATTTGCATCCCATTCCCCAATTAGGACATCATCAATCGATTCTTAGCAGCATTGGTACCATGTGACCTTCCAGGCTGACACCCAGGCTGATGTCACTTCCGGTTCTGATGATGTCACTTCCATAGGCCTTCATGTCAACTTATGATCTGTCCTTACCTAGTGGCCAATATTGTTCGTAAGGTCAATGTCCCTTCCCACGATTTCTGTTAGGAATATCGATAGATTCAAATGTATTTACCATTTCAATAAAATACATCCAATGCTGTTCAAATTTGTTTTTCTTTAGATCATGAGTGGTAGAATTTACACATGGTAATGTGGAAGTTTCTTTTTCTTTAATTATTTATAGGGTAAAGAAAATATAAATCAGTCATATCTCAAACTTTACTTTAGATTTGTTGTTATGGTTATCACATTCAAAGGAAACTTCAGTTCCAAGGTTTAATTCAACTCTAAAATCCATCTAAAATGATACACTGAAAACTATCAATAGTTATCGCAATAGTTTCTTTCAATATCAATAGTTATCGCAATAGTGATTTCCAATCCTTCTTTCAAGCATTGAACTCCCTTCCCTTCAGCCTAAATAATGAACTTAGTGTCACTGTGTTTAAGTCTGGACTCCAAACCTAACGCTTTGAAGGCCACAAGTGAATCAGAGAGGAATACAATCAGTTGTCCTAATGCCTGTGTGAAATGTGCAGTACAGCGGCCCATAATCACACAACAGGTAGCAGGCTGGGATTTGTACTGCCTAATAATAATGAATCCTAACAAGCCCTGTATATTTTCTGCTCCCTGTATGTCCTCTGTATGTGTATATTTCTATAATCTTACTGCCCTCTCTCTGATGTATGTATGTCCATATGCTGTGATGCACTTTCAGCATGTCCCTAAGTGATGTGGAATTATGCACAATAGAAATCGAACAATAGTTATCAAGATTTTCAGATGCTTGATCTTCCACCTTGCCTGCATGACTGGCAATGTCTGGTGGATATGTTGAAATGACGTAGGAGCATGACATCCTCCATATTCCGGCATCTAAGATGGTGAATTTTCTATCATTGGAGGTTGGAGTACAGGCGTAAGGTGAAACGATTCTTCAATGAGTTTAACAAAGCTGTATCCTTCTGTATAATCCCGCTGGGGTGAATCGTCAGCTGATTAACGTCTTCATATAGGTCCGATTCTGCCTTGGAATGACTGTGGGTAACTCCTGGGAGGGGTGGATGTTCGTCATGATCCATACAATCAACGTGTTCCCAAATGGTTTATCATCCGCTGGTGTCCAGGACATAGCTATGAGTAGGTCCGTGCGGCTTGTGATGACTGCCCGTGTATAACTGAGCCCGTACAGGAATGATGGTCCTCCATTAAACCACTGGACTGTCCCATCATGTACCATATATGACCGCGGATAAGCCGACCCCGTAGATAAGCCGAGGTAATCTTAGACTCGGTCGGTTGGACGGTCCCGTGTGGTCCGAGATGTTGGCTTGGGTACCATCGGTTGATGGCTACCATATGGTTGAAGGGACAATCCCGCAACGGTTGGCTGCGTTACGGCTGACATAGGCATATAGTGGCATAAACAGATGGCTGTCCCCATTGCGGCCTCTTCTTAGCCAATACTATCTGCTTGATGTGAGGATCTCCCGTAATCATAAAATGGCAGCACTTCTTACAAGCAGGAGGAGAGGGAGACTTCATGACGACCTCACAAACACCTCACACCAGCAATACTTACGTGAGTACGATGGTACTGCAAATTGTAACTCTTAATATGACTTAATATATCTGTTTTATTAGAAAACTATAGAACAATCTTAGAAAATGTGACTACAACAAAGTGCTAGATCTATACAACTATAACAATAGCACACACAGGAAAGAAGGGAGGTTTCCCATCATTATGCATGTCATAGCTGGGGTTGCTATGGTGCTATATTGGAAACAACAAATTGTGTGTAATTGACAGTGAAGAAGACCTCTGTTGAAAATCTGAAAATTTAGTTAGTGTGACTGAAGGTCCTTAAGGTATTTAGAAGTGACACACATAAGGAAGAGAATTTATGGATGTCAACTTTTTTATTATGCGGAAAACAATGTTTCAGAGTATATACTTACTCCTTCATCAGGTGAATGAATGCCATGAGGCAGAGCATTATGTACATGTAAGGACAACAAGATATCAAAAGGTGAAAACTAACAAATGGTGGAAACTACTGAACTAACAAGGGAAGCCAACAGATGATCTTCACCACTGCCTATGAGGGTGTCAATAAAGCACTCAGTGGTTTGCATTATGTCTTGGGTAATTATTTAATCTACAATTGGATTATAAATCCAGGTCTGATGTGGTGAATGTACTACATGTTATGTAATATGCACTTGGCAGCGCAGCAAGAGAGGAATGATCTGTAGAGTTGCAAAAAAATCATTAACCGATAATACATTGTGATACAGTAGATTTGTCAAAAGTAAGTGTTTATATATAAGTAGGTTTACTAAAGCCGACTAAAGTCTAGGCGTGCCAATGCAAAAACAACATACTTTATTCAAAGGATTAACCGATAAAAGGTTGATTGATTGATCATTATTATCTAACTCTATGATTTCTTTAAAGAACCATGGACATCATGAACATAGTTGTCACATGTGCTATCTCAGCTGACCAAAGAGACATGGTACCTATGTGAAACACCTGAAACAAACTTTTTTGATGAGTTGAGAAATGGGTCTAGTATCCCGATACACTATTTATATTTTACTCCTGTCTATACCGGCTAGACAACTGAGTGTTGAGTGTTGTTTCCCTTTAAAGGAGGAATAACCCCAGTCGAAATTATAGTCCATAATAAGCAAATTTTGATTCACAAAGAAAATGCTGATCCATACTTAAAGGGGCACTGATCTAACGCAATTCCCCGGACTGGTTGTTGCCTTTGTTATTGTTTTTTCCCCCGTGAGTACCCGGATGATACGCAACGCAACTGAGCGTGACCAGAGACTGGGCTACCGTCTGCAAGACAGTTAAATAAACTTGGAGGCTGGAGGCAATATTTGTTTTACACATTTTTGCATAAACACTGATTGGTTAATAGTGATCTATAAAGATTTTGACAAAGGGCGCATGTTAATTAATTTCTACAGCCTAAACAAACAGACAAAAAGAATGGCAGAGCTCATCGGATGTCGTCATTTGGAAATACTCCAGATGATTATACTATTAGTTTAATACTAAAAAAAGTATCCATGCAGTGAAAGCATTTTCGGATTTCGGATTGCGTCGATAATACGATTACTACTCACTTGTTGTCATCCACGTTTTCTCGTATAACCCTACACTTGTGTATTTGTCGCCATTCACTTGATGCTCAGTTAATGAATTTATTACAGGTACAATTAATGGTAGCACCACTTATATTACCTGACAAAGGTTCCCATTTGGCATTTATTGTGTCTGGGGTAATTATTCAATCTAAATCCAGGTTTGAAGTGAGGTGAAATGTGTGTTATGTAATATGCACGTGGCAGACCAGCAAGAGGTGAATGATCAGTTGATTTACTTTTTTTTGTAAATCAACGGATCGTTCCTAGTCATCAAAGGATTAACAGAAAATACGTTGATTGATTAATCACTGTTATCTTGCACAGTGGATATGTCAAAAGTGAGTGTTTACATGTCTAGGTTTACTAAAACAAAGGGAATACACTCATATCATGGCGTGAAGTGCCGATGTAAAAACAAAGGGTTAACTGATAATACGTTGATTGATTGATCATTGTTATCTATCACTCAATGGACTTTTAGGAACCGTGGACGCTATGAAAATAGTTGTCATGTGGGCTTTCTCAGCCGACCCTTGAGACTTGACCTATGTGAAACACCTGAAACAATCCAAGTGATCAGTTGAGAAACGAACACGGGTTATAATATCCTGAAACGATATATATCTTTTAAAATATTTGATTTTTACAGAGACACGTGACATCGAATAATTTTCTTTGTACAGCTCCAGACGAGTGGGATATTGTTCCTTTGTGTGGATATTCACGGATACATTCCTCGAACAAGGAAGCTGCCTAAAATTTATACACATAAATTTGGTAGGTTGTAATTATGGTATTTGCTTCCTTCATTTGCTGTAGCATTGAACCAATTCGTCCTTGTTTCTCAACGTCTTGGTTGGGAAATTCTTCAATGCGCGATAGACGTTGTTTTCACAGGTCTTTTCCTTTGTAAGCGTGTATATATTACCGTCAATTTGTAAAATGTGATTCTCTCAGGCAATTTATACAATGTGTAAATATTTCAGTCACTTTGACTAAAAAATCTGTCCAGATTGATTAAGACGATCAAAAGGGCTTACAAACATCACAACAGATTATTATGTAGGATTAGAAGCCAAACAACATAGAAATGTACTTTTCAACGTAAGATCAGTCTCTCGGTGATGACATTAAACATGAAAATGTTTGGAATTCGTTATCATAATAATACAGATGGAAATGTTTTTCAGTCACTTTGTAAAATAACTGAATATTTAGGCGTTTAATAAATTTGAAAATGTTACACATTTTGACAGTAAAAAAATATACACACTATAAAAAAGGCTCAAAGATACCTACATTTCCTTATTATCTCGAAAACTGTATTTCATTTTGTTGATCAATGTGACCATACGCCCTTATTACTACCAATAAAGTTACTAATGCGCTTACGAATGGCGCAACAGAGGTCGCGAACTAGTCTAGATTTCTGCTATACATCCGGGTACTCACTGGGGAAAAACAATAACAAAAGCAACAACCAGTCCCGGGGAATTGCGTTAGATCAGTGCCCCTTTAAATACATTCAAAATTGGGAGTGTTGTTTCCCTTTAAGGATTATTCTGGGCTCTATTTGGATACTTAATATTTTTAAATAGGACATAATTTCTATACCCTGTGAAGCGAGAGCCTCAGCCGATTAACGATGTAACCTCCCTTGTCGTTTTTAACCTTGTATCTGTTTCCTTGTGCAATCTATGCGCCTACCTGTGGCTGACAATAGCCTTTTTGAGGTGCACAAAATCACAAATTGAGCCTTGAACCCGATCATGACTCACTCCAAATACATACACTGAAGTCAGATAAAATCTAATGGGTAAAATTGATAAAATTTACCTGAACATAAATCCTGTCAACCTCCAAACTTGAAGTTTCCACTCTTCTGCCCACCAGTCAATGATTCCAGGAAATGTGATTACGTCAGACTTGGACCAATCTATACAATTGTGAAGGGACACGTTGTATAAAGAAACCCTCGTCAATTATCTTTTTCAGACCTGACAATGACGTCGTTATTCATGAAGGATCTACAACTTTCCATTCGTCCGATTCAGCATGTTTCGTTAGATAAGGGACGTTGCGGGAATATATATGTAGTTTATATTGGGTAATTCGTCCACCCTATATGCAAGATAGACCCTTCCTTACAGGCGGGTCCCTACCATATAATAACGAAAGTAGAGTTCCTTGAAGTAACGAAAGTAGAGTCCCTGGAAGTAGGGCGTTCGCGAGAATACGCAAGAAACACATACAGTGTATGGTCGTGTAAGGTAGGTTTTGATGTTGGGTTAGGGAGTTGTGTTCTTGCTCAAGTAAACTTCGTTCAAGTGGTAACAATCACTGAACTTTTAATTCAAGCACACCCTACTGGCACTGTTAGTTGATTTGTCGTTTGGCGCCGCACTCAGCAATATTCCAGCTATGACGGCGGTCTGTAAAAATCGTGTCTGGACCAGACAATCCAGTGGTTGACATCATGAGCATCTATACACGCATTTGGGATTCAATGACATTTATCAACCAAGTCAGCGAGCCTGACCAGCCGATCCCGTTAGTCGCCTCTTACGACAAGCATAGTCGCTTGTAACGGCAATCATGGGTTGCTGAAGACCTATTCTAACACCCCCCCACCCCCCCCCCCCAGAATGCAGGCATATTAAAACTATGGTCACTCTTTTTGTTCAAAAGGTAATAACTTATGTCATGTTAACACAATGTACAGCTTGTTCATTTTGCTAGAGATTGCCTTAAAGGGGCACTGATCTAACGGACTGGTTGTTGCCTTTGTTATTGTTTTTCCCCCGTTAGTACCCGGATGATACGCAACGCAACTGAGCGTGACCAGAGACTGGGGTACCGTCTGCAAGGACAGCTAAATAAACTTGGAGGCTGGAGGCAATATTTGTTTTACGCATTTTTGAACACTGATTGGTTAACTGTGATCTATAAAGATTTCGACAAAGGGCGCATGTTAATTCATTTCTTCAGCCTAAACAAACAGACAAAAAGAACAAGGGAGCTCATCGGATGTCTTCATTTGGAAATACCCCAGATGGTTATAGTTTAAAACTAAAAACAGTATCCATGCAGTGAAAGCATTTTCGGATTTCGGCTTGCGTCGATAATACGATTACTACTCCCTTGTTGTCATCCACGTTTTCTCGTATAACCCTACACTTGTGTATTTGTCGTCATTCACTTGATGCTCAGTTAATAAATCTATTACAGGTACAATTAGTGGTAGCACCACTTATATTACCTGACAAAGGTTCCCATTTGGCATTTATTGTGTCTGGGGTAATTATTCAATCTAAATCCAGGTTTGAAGTGAGGTGAAATGTGTGTTATGTAATATGCACGTGGCAGCCCAGCTAGAGATGAATGATCAGTTGATTTACTTTTTTTGTAAATCAACGGATCGTTCCTAGTCATCAAAGGATTAACAGAAAATACGTTGATTGATTAATCACTGTTATCTTGCACAGTGGATATGTCAAGAGTGAGTGTCTACATGTCTAGGTTTACTAAA
The DNA here is from genome assembly GCF_022045235.1 of Haliotis cracherodii. Lineage (NCBI taxonomy): Eukaryota > Metazoa > Mollusca > Gastropoda > Lepetellida > Haliotidae > Haliotis > Haliotis cracherodii. The sequence goes on from NW_027266275.1 coordinate 16,791,788, forward strand.
ACAAAGGGAATACACTCATATCATGGTGCAAAGTGCCGATGTAAAAACAACATACTTTGTTCAAAGGGTTAACTGATAATACGTTGATTGATTGATCATTGTTATCTATCACTCAATGGAATTTTTAGGAACCGTGGACGCTATGAAAATAGTTGTCACGTGGGCTTTCTCAGCCGACCATTGAGACTTGACACCTATGTAAAACACCTGAAACAATCCAAGCGATCAGTTGAGAAACGAACACGGGTTATAATATCCTGAAATGATATATATCTTTTAAATTAATTGATTGTTACTGAGACACGTGACATCGAATAAGTTTCTTTGTACAGCTGCAGACGAGTGGGATATTGTTCCTTTGTGTGGATATTCACGGATACATTCCTCGAACAAGGAAGCTGCCTAAAACTTATACACATAAATTTGGTAGATTGTAATTATAATATCTGCATTTTATTTTCCTTCATTTGAACCGATTCATTCTTGTTTCTCTACGTCTTGGTTGGGAAATTCTTCAATGCGCGATAGACGTTGTTGTCACAGGTCTTTTCCTTTGTAAGCGTGTATATATTACCGTCAATTTGTAAAATGTGATTCTCTCAGGCAATTTATACAATGTGTAAATATTTCAGTCATTTTGACTAAAATATCTGTCCAGATTGATCAAGACGATCAAAAGGGCCTAAAAACATCACAACAGATTATTATGTAGGATTAAAAGCCAAACAACATAGAAATGTACTTTTCAACGTTACATTTTCAGTGTCTTGGTGATGACATTAAACATGAAAATGTATGGAATTCGTGTTGTCATAATAATACAGATGGAAACATTTTTCAGTCACTTTGTAAAATAACTGAATATTTAGACGTTTAATAAATTTGTTACACATTTGACAGTAAAAAATATACACACTATAAAAAAGCATATGCTCAGGTGAAATATATACTTTGTGTTGCAAGTCAAAATAGTGTAAACGAAAATCGCAAAATTACCAAGCAAGTGACTTATCAAAACTTCGTCACCATTACCGATGCTACCCACAAAGATACCTACATTTCCTTATTATCTCGAAAACTGTATTTCATTTTGTTGATCAATGTGACCATACGCCCTTATTACTACCCATAAAAGTGACTAATGCGCTTACGAATGGCGCAGCAGAGGTCGCGAACTAGTCTAGATTTCTGCTATACATCCGGGTATTCACTGGGAAAAAACAATAACAAAGGCAACAACCAGTCCCGGGGAATTGCGTTAGATCAGTGCCCCTTTAAACATCAAAATGTTTGGAATTCGTTATCAAAATAATAGAGATGGAAAAATGTTTTTCAGCCAATTTGTAAAATAACTGAATATTTAGACGTTTAATAAATATGTTACACATTTTGACAGTAAAATAATATACACACTATAAAAAAAGCAATGCTCAGGTGAAATATTTACTTTATGTTGCAAGTCTAAATAGTGTAAACGAAAATCGCAAAATTACCAAGCAAGTGACTTATCAAAACTTCGTCACCATTACCGATGCTACCCACAAAGATACCACATTTCCTTATTATCTCGAAAACTGTATTTCATTTTGTTGATCAATGTGACCATACGCCCTTATTACTACCGGTATCCATAAAAGTGACTAATGCGCTTACGAATGGCGCAGCAGAGGTCGCGAACTAGTCTAGATTTCTGCCATACATCCGGGCACTCACTGGGAAAAAACAATAACAAAGGCAACAACCAGTCCCGGGTAATTGCGTTAGATCAGTGCCCCTTTAAGACTTCGGTTGGCAATGGTTAGCAATGTCGCCATCAACTTTTTTATTTGGCCAACATTTTCATAACATTACATTTGGAAATTTTAATCAAGGAATGCTACTCTAAATTGACAGCTTCTCCTCGAGGTCGCTTTGTTTTTCACACCTCTCTTAGAGCAGACATGGTTATTTTTGTTTCATCACATACTCTGTGGCTAATGGGATGAAAATTGATTGTCATGATTATGTCGATGCTTAGAGATTTTACTACTATTTCTACAGCACAATGAAGTGTCTGGAATGTAAAGAAAACAAGCTGTCCAATGAATTTCCACAGTTTGACCTAACTGAGAGTTGCCAACACCCAAGATTTCACTGCATGAGGGTAAGATATAAGTTTTGAAATATACTTAGAGAGAAAAGTAAGGGATTGCAGGAATTGAAAGTGAGGTGAAATAGGGTTTATAGTGGCATTCAAGATATTTTCATTCATATGACGATGTACCTGGACCTGTCTGTGTGGCTCCTTGTACAGTTTTATAGCGCTAGCGCTGAGATACCATGCCTCAGTTTAACATGGATACCCCACACATGCACATTATACTGACTCCAAGCTGACCAGTCTTTGTTTTATCATGTTAATCAATTGAGACATGAACTGTGTTGGATGGTGTTATCCTGTTTGATGTTCGACTGATGATCAGTCCTCCATGCAAAGGGGACCATGACTTGCCTTAAGATCTCATCACAATAGTGATTCTCTGGAGTTGAACTCCAAGATGCTGTGGTGGGTCCTATACTGATCAGTAGGTGATGTCAGCCCTCACTATCACTGAGCCGGCACCGTATCAGTCATGTTGTGATATGGCACAAGGCTGGCAGGGGCGTAGTGAGGGTAAATTAAAATGTAAGCAATCAGATTGCAGTACTTATTTTTCCTAAACCCTTATTGAAAACCTATCTCACAAAATATCCTTAACACGTTCTGGATCGTTGGATCATAAGTTTTCGGACGGTCATGTTTATCACATTTACTTGGGCTAAAGCAAGGTGTGTGGTTTCACATAGACATTGTAAATCCCAAGATCATGGCTAATTTGTTAGATAAAGTTGTCCTTTTTAAGTAAGTGGGATGTTTTACAGTTGTTCTGGTGATTAGCGAGAGAATTACCAATGTTTCTTTACGTCTGAAAACCACTGGGATATGTAACACATTTTAAGTATAAAACAGTTTTGATTATTGTGTTCAAACCCAGACATTCTCATAAAAAATAAATTGTCAATGCAAGAGAATAACCAATCTAGATTATCCACGGAAACAGATTCCATTTGGCGTAAAGGGCAAAATAGCTGAAAATAAATGAATGGACAACTGAAAATCAGTTATGACACCAGGTGTTCGCGAATGGGCTAAAGGAAATGTAACCAGCAAACAACAACATCGAACCAATTCATCAACAACAAATTTGACACTGGTATCATATAACTTTAACAAAAGATTGAAAGAAAACACACGTAAGCTTTTTTTTTTAATTATTTATTTTATTTTATTTTTGTAACAACTTCAAAGTGTATGCACTTGCTGTTTGTGCTACATGGTAGCTATACCACTGGCTGGGGGTGTTATTCAGATATGGAGATGCTACCTCTACACTTACAAAAGGTAACACATTTGAAATACATTGTTTGATAGGCAATTCTTTGAAGTTGACAGATGACATAGTAGATAAATGTTTTTGGATAACCACTTCTATATTACCATGTAATAGCAACGTTTCTATAGGCAGCTGTTTATTAAACAAATATAAAGTTGAAATAAAGGTCAAAAGTATGCAAAATAATAGTGAAAAGTTACAAAAAGATGTCATATAAAAAGAAAGAACAATGTGTACTAAAGAAGCGCATGAAAGGACACCAAACTGTTAAAGGGCATTGACAATGAGAACGCCCGATGGCGCTGCGATTTGTAAAACATTCCGAGTTCGGCTTGTTCCACTGTGTATAGACCCATGAAGATCCGGGGTAGAATAGGTCTTCAGCAACCCATGCTTGCCCTGAAAGGCTACTTTGCTTGTCGTAAGAGGCGACTAACAGGACTGGGTGGTCTTGCTCACTGACTTGGTTGACGCTTGTCATTGTATCCCAATTGCGTGGATTGATGCTCATGATGTCAATCACTGGATTGTCTGGTCCAGACTTGATCATTTACAGACCGCCATCATATAGCTGGAATATTGCTGAGTGCGGCATTAAACAACAACCAACCAAATACATGTACACTGTATATGATAACTGCATGCCTAGGTGCACAATGTATTACATCATTTTCATTTGAAAAGGGAACTTTGTGCAAGAATGTCAACATCAGGCTATAAAATTACTCAGAGTTGTAAAATGTTCACTTTCCTGTCTGATGGTGTTGTGTAAATGTTACTGCAAATAGTAAACCGATTTGAAAAAGAGACACTGTTAAGTGTTGTCTGAGATTTTGTTATACATTAAAAAACAGCAAATGTCGCCACTTATTATCGTACACCGAAATAAGTACTGTGCAACAATTTGTTTTATTTAACAGCTTTTCGGAAACTGAGAGTGAACAAAATACAATCTCATTAAAATCAGATCTTAGCTCTCGCTGCTGCTAAACAAAGATCTGAGGACATCCCATTACGGGACAAAATACTGCCTAATATCTGTACGGCAAACTCGTATATCAAATGGATTTGTATGCATATGTATAACGAAATAATAACGTTATACATTCGATAGGAAAAATAGCTTGCCACAAATAAGGTTGACACAGTGCGCAATTCTCGCACAACGTTCACTTCTCAGATGTTATGAAAATGTGCAGCTGAAACATAACTCAGCATCACATCACCCTCATGTTCCACCTAGTGAAAAAGCCCTTTCCCAGTGACAATGCGTAAACGCAACATGTATATAAACAATGTGTACATTATACATATGTGACGTCAGAGGGTGAGTGCACAAGGAATGACGTAATACATTGTGCAGCTCGGCATGCAGTTATCATATTCACAGCGGAACAAACTCGGAATGATTTACAAATTGCAACGCCGTCTGGCGTTCTTTATTGTGAATGTTGCCTTTTAGCAGTTTAGTGTTCCTTCGTGCGCAATGACCTTATAAAGTTAGCATACATTGTTCTTTCATTTTATTTGACGTCTTTTCGTAACATTTGACTATTTTTGCGTAATGTTTACCTTCAGCTTGGAACTGTTTTACCGGCGTCTGTTTGTTTTGCATTTTGACCTTTATTAGTCACATTTAATTCTTTATTCGCAACATTTGACTATTATGGCATTCTTTTGTCCTTTATTTCAACATTGTATTTTTGGACCGAATGGCCACCCATACATTTTGGTATAGATTCTCATACTGTTGTCGAGCAAGACAACAGTATAAGGAGCTATACCGAAACATCGCTATAACAATATGATAAAGAAGTTGTTGTCCTTATACTTTGTCATTTGAAATAAAGTCAGGAAGGCAGTCCAAGAGCATGATGAATGGGCTCTTTTGCAGCACTTTGAATGAGTGTGATATGGCTTTTCGGAGGTGGGATAAATAAATATTTTCGCACATAAAGCTGTATGTGCATCAAAATATAAGTTATGAGTGAGTTAAAATGTTTAATTGCATTATAATGAGCTGAGGTCAGCTTAGGATCAGACTGAACGTTCCTTGTGGTAGTAAAACAAAGTGATTGTGTACGTAAAATTTTTCAATGACTGACAATGCAAAATATCCACCAATCGAAGGTTAATAGATGATTTTGGTTGGTTGGTTTGTTGTTGAATACCACACTCAGCAATATTCCAGCTATATGACAGTGGTCTGTAAATAATCGAGTCTGGACTAGACAATCCAGTGATTAATATCATGAACATCGATCCACGCAATTGAGATCGATGACATGCATCAACCAAGACAGTGAGCCTGACCACCCGATCCTGTTAGTCGCCTCTTATGACATGCAGTCACCTTTTATAACAAGCATGGTTTGCTGAAGACCTATTCTACCCAGGATCTTCACGGATAATGTAATCATGTTGAAAATATTAAAGACAATGTAATCATGTTGACAATATTATACTTTGAAGATATAAGCAGAAATGCTGAAGTATATTTCTGTTTTTAATTTCCAGTGTGTGATTCGGCATGTGAAAGAGAAGAAATGTTGTCCTTATCCAGAATGTGGAGAGCCTGTGGCACCTGAATGCAGAAATATTGCTGTAGTTCAGCGCACCTTGGATGAGATGTTCCGTGAGTACACTACAGAGTACACTCCCTTGGTTATCCCCGAAGGAGCCAGTGAGGGTGTGGTGCGTGTGGCCGTACTGAATGGGGACTCGATGGCAGTGAACTACAGGCCTTCCATGACAATACTGGAGCTGAAGCAGTCCATACAGAACAAGTTCAAGCATGAGGTTCAGAAACAGAAGCTGCTGTACAAAGATAAAGAGATAAAGGTATGAGGTGGGGTGAGGTGAAAACAGGTTTAACGTCGCGTCCAAGATTATTGCATTTATATATCGACGTGCATACACGTGTGTGTGTGTGTGTGTGTGTGTGTGAGTGTGAGGCTGCTTGTACTAGTCCGGACTGATGCCTATTTATAGTGCTAGCACACTGAGATACCATGCCACAGTTTAACATGAATACCCCACTCAGACACAGTATACTGACTCCGAGCCGACCAGTCCTTGTTTTAGCCCCTTAATGCCGAGCGCCAGACAGGGTAGCAACAAGTACCATCTTTTAACGTCTTTTGGTATGACGCGGCTGGGGATCGAACCCCGGACCTTCCGCCTTCCGGGCGGACGCTCTACCATTAGACCACGGAGGCGGTCCGATAAAGTTATGCTATGACATTGTATGAAGCAAGGACAACCTTCATCTGTAGCTAAACAAGTGAGGGTTACACTAAACATACAATGACAACTACATATTAGGGCTGTGATGGGTAACTCGGGTACTGGGGTCGGGTGGGTACTGAGTAGGACATTTGGCTAGTCACATACTTTTATTGTTTAATGCCAAAAATTATCTAGAACTCTATGGTTACACTATAAATTAATGTTCACATTTCTTTCTGAATATCCACACATTCCTTCTGTTTTTATATGTTTGCATCAGTCATCTTCAGTGTATGCTTGACCAGATCGGTTTATGCATGTATCTAAATACATTTTGACAGGAGTACAGTCAAATGTTTCCCAATGGGATATTTTGTACCCATCTCTTGAGACCTACAGCGGGTACCCGGGTAGGGTTGGGTAATAGGGGAGTGGGTACCCAGGTAGTAAATTTGGACTGGTCCCAGCCCTACGACAAATGTACATACTTGGACATGACAATTCTCTCCTACTGTGTAGCTTAGACATAGTGGCTGTTACTGCAGAAACTATGCTTACACAGTTCCAGAAAAGTAGGCGCGGTCGGGTAGCCTGGTGGTTAAAGCATTCGCCCGTCATGCCGAAGACTCGGTTTGGATTCCCGACATGGGTACAATGTGTGAAGCCCATTTCTGGTGTCCCCCGCCGTGATATTGCTGGAATATTGCTAAAAGCGGCATAAAACCATACTCACTCCAGAAAAGTAGACTGAACACGGTATATCATAAATGTCTTTAAAATCTTCTGAAAAGCAGAGTGAAAATTTGTTGTTTTTTTACAAGTTACTACTAGATAAGGCAGGGTCACACTATGTAACATTATATTGTGATACTTTTCATTTTTAAAATTATCTTTTACAAACTGAACAATGTGACTGCTATGGACCATGTCTGGAGCTCTTTGTCTGTTGTAGGTGTATGGAGATGGTCAGAAACAGATGAAGTTGAGTGACTACAACATTCAGCCTAACTCTACGGTCTACCTGGTTGTTCTTATGTTGGCCATTCCAGAAGGGTTTGATCATGTCGTCTTTGATCTCTACTGGGGATTTCCACTTTCTGGGTTGGATTATCTTGATGCTTCCTGTCTCCTTTATAATGGAACACAGTTCCTCCATCTTTGTGACTACAAGCGTCGTAGTTGTCTCAGTAATGCTGCTGTTCAACACTCAGGAGACATATTGGACCGTATTAAGAATCAGGGTCACCATGTTATTCATATTTATCTGAAAAAAATCCCTAGTAATGTTACCCACTTATTTTTCACATTAAGTGCATGGACTGCGCCTAACATATCCAAATACCCAAACCCCAGCCTGAAGTTCTATGAAGCTGACAAACCGAATACAGATTTGTGTAAGACAACCTTCACACATGCCAATCACAGCCAGGCTGTCATCATGTGCTCAGTGTCAAGGTCGGGGGGTGGATGGGCTATCTACGAGTCAGGGAAACTCTCTGCAGGAAATGCTAGATATTATGATCCCATCAAGGGCAGTATTCGAACACTGATTTCACAGGGATATTGAAATAGATCTTTGTCACAAGTAGGTCCGTTGTTGGGAGGTGTGACATCAATTAAACTTTGTGATCATCATATACCAATACTGTATATTCTAGATTTTGTTGAACACTTCTTTCACAACCAATTTTGTCCTCATTTCTGTAAAGGCTTAAGCCATTTAAGGTTTAAATCATGTCAAAAATAAAGCTGCAATAATAGTGAGTTGGTTGGTGTGGTTTTAAGCTGTTTTAGCAATATTCCAGCTATAAACTCCTGGGGAACCATGGGCTTCACACCATCAACCTCTGTGTAACAATCACATGCTTTACCTACTAGACTACCCCATCACCACGATAATAAACAGGCTACCACATCACTTTCAAATGCAGTCATATCAGATAAGAACTGTGCTCTCTCAGACACTGATCCTGCGATATCGTTGGAATATTTCTCACTGTAGCATGGCACAATATTCACTACATCTCAGAGAATGCATGTGAATGCTTGGTTAATCCTCACTGGTAATGCAGAAAGTAGCGTGGACACTTAGAATTTGTTTTGACTTTGTAGAGAAGTACTTGTTTCTCCTCATCAAAGTATGCTTCAAATACAATGTTAATGCATTGCATTCACTTATCAACAATCCTGTCATGCATTAGAATGTATCATTTTCATCACTGATGTGCATATGTGGAAAATGACATGCATTTCTATATTCACATTTCTTGAGGAAAGCAAATGTTGGAATATTTCAGACTGTCATGTCAATTGTGGATGTATGTCTCAAAGTGTTGTCAAATATGATCACCCTTTGATATGTTTGAGTTGGTTGATTTTTTTAATGGTGCTCATGAATGGAAGTAAGACATGTGTAAATAATATTTGTCAAAGAGGATATATACCGTATTTTCTTGAGTATAGTGCACACTTTTTTCCAAAAAAACACAGCTGTGTAGAAGGAGGTGCGCATTATACACACCATAATGAGTTTTGATGTTTCAGGCTGGGACCGGTTACTCGGGTACTCAGGTTGGGTGGGTACTGAGTAGGACCCGGTTACCCACAGGACTACTGGGACCCGTGGTTAATCATGTGACATATTGTTTAATGACAAACATTATCTAGAACTCTTTGGTTACATCATTAGTGACTAATGTTAGCATTTGGTTCTGACTATGTACGCATTCCTTCTGACATTTATCAGTCAACTTCTGTGTATGCATGACCAGATCGTTTCATACAAGTGTCTAAATACATTTTGCCAGGGCTATGGTCAAACTATGCCCAATCGGACATTTGGACCTTTCTCTTGAGACCTACACCGGGTACCCAGGTAGGGTTAGGTAACAGGGGGTGGGTATGTGGGTAGTAAATTTGGACTTCTCCCAAACTCTGTGTGTTACGATGTGGAGCTATTTGCTCCAGTTTTAGCATCACTGTGCACTGGGAAATACCTTTTTCCTTGTTGTTTTCTTTATGTTATATACTTTTTATTGATAAATATAAATCAGTGCATTATTTATTCCAGGAAAGATGGTAAAATACTGTCATTTGTGTTTCTTGATCTACAGCTATTTTATTTTCTGTAACAAAATAATGAGCCTATCATTTCATGACCACTTGTACAGGAAATAAACCATTTCATATTGCTCATCCCTTTTGTCTTTGTGAGATCAAGGCTAGAGTGAAGATTTACATTTGATGTGTTGGCGCCATGTTGTTTTACTCCAGTGGACAATATATTAATTTGCTATGTCATATTTAAAAAATAAACGATGAGTGGGGGTTGTTTGTCATACAATAAAATACTGCAGGGAGAATAAACTAGTGCCAGCCCACCGACTTACCATCCCTTTGTTTAACTAGAATACCCCACTCAGACACAGTGTACTGACTCTGAGCCGACCAGTCCTTGTTTTAGCCCCTTAATGCCAAGCCCCAGGCTGGGTAACAAGGAGTACCATCTTTTAACGTCTTTTGGTATTACACGGACACGAACTCCAGACCTTCCTCTCCCTCTGGGTGGACGCTCTATGACTAGACCACGGAGGCAGTCACATGTCCATCAAGTGTGCAATATATGATATATCCCGCACACAAAAAATCAGATTATGCGTTTCCTTTTTTTTAAGAGTACATGTTAAACCTGAACACATTCAAAAGCTAATTATGTCATTTCATGAAACCACTAGATGAGTTCAAAATACATACAAAAATAACATTATAACCATTTCCCAACACTTTTATTTTAACAAAATAATTACATTTTTTTTTAAAAATAGGGTCACTATTTCAAGAGTCTTGTAGTCATATGGTTGGAACACCCCAGGAAATAAACTCCTAGTCTTGTCAACAATACAATAATGGCATGGATACATCACCCCATGGGGATTTCGGGTTAGAATAAGTCCCTGTAAAGCCATGCTTGTAAAAGCTGACTAAATGTAACTGGTGGTCAGGTTCGTTGATTGATGTCTGTCACCATACCACAATGTCGTGGAATGTTGCACATGCTCTCAGTCACTGGTTTGCACTCTTCAATGTTTACAGGTCGCCTTGAAATAGCTGAAATAAGCTGGTGTTTAAGAACAAACTAAACAAATATTAACACATCACTGGTCAGACAAGCGTCCCTGTGCAACTTTCTCCACTGCAGTCAGGGAAGGGGAAGACATCAGGGATGATCTGGCTCTCCGTCGTGAACTCCAGCACCGAGTCCTTGACACCACGGAACGTCAGCTACAACATCAATGCATTGTACTTGCTATCTTTATTCTGTCAAACTGTTCATGCTTATGTTTATTTATTTTGTTTGTTTGTTGTTTAACACTGCACTCAGCAATATTCCAGTTACATGACGGTGGTCTGTAAGTAATCGAGTCTGAACCAGAAAATCCAGTGATTGACATTATGATCATCGATCTTCGCAATTGGGATACGATGACATGCATCAACCAAGTCAGTGAGCCTGACCACCCAATCCTGTTAGTCGCCTCTTAAGACAAGCTTAGTTGCCTTTTACTGCCAGCATGGGTTGCTGAAGACCTATTCTACCCCCGATCTTCACGGGGTTATACTTATGTGTAATCAATAAAGATAAAGAAGGCAAAGTATAGTCAAGGCAAATATCCCGTTTCATCAGTAAGTTTAAGACAAGGACACATCAATGCTAAGATATTTTGTTTATGTTGTCTAGCCTTAAAATACTAGCCCCTGATTGGTTAAGGAGCGGGCAATTATTTTCCATTTAGCCTACACACAGTCTGGGTACAACTTTCATGTAGGCCGCTGACAAATCAATCCGAAAACATTGCTAATTTGCTTAAAACGTATTTGATATAAGTTTAGTTGAGTTTCAGAAGTGATGGGTTGTTGATGCGAATGTATGGGCAAAGGGAAGTAACTCGGTTCGTTTGCGTCGTCTGCTACAAGTTCGATTCGTCACCACTCGCATGTTTCCATAGGAAAAAAATACTCAAGGAAATTATCCCGTTTCATCAATATGTTTAGACAAGGACAGCAATGCCAGGGTATTGTGTGATATGTTATGGTTAATTTACAACAGGTTTATTTCTCATGCATCCTCTAGCAAAGATTAAGTTAATTGTAAACAATGTAAAATGTCACACTATATACACCGGTGTCTAAAATAGCTTTCTCTCAAACAGTTGTCATTTCTATGATGAAATATGATGTAAGTCAAATTCATCTGTTGCATGAAGATTCCGATTCGAATATTTCTATTTTGGAAGACGAACAGAAGGCAGCACAAAAGGAACTGGTAGGTGATATATGAATGATGGCATGGGTTGCTGGTTGGACCAAGGTTGTTGAAGCAGGATGTGGTGACAATGATCAAACCTCCTCATCCTGCAGTGGTACAAGTGAAGCGCCTCTCACATACGCACTGACTCACTGTAACCTCGTATTGTAACATGTGAATTGGGCCAACGGAGTCCACATAGGTCTTGCACACACCCTGAATAAACGTACCTGTATAAAGAATGCTCTCCATCCCTCGTCGGGGTTTTCAAACTCAGCCACATACGTGTTGTTACCCTGGAAGAAGTAAGTGTATGCAAACAGTCTGAGTGACGGCCGCTGCCGGGGGAGCAGAACATGCTTACCCTGGAGTCATCACTGATTTTCAGTGATGCAGTCTGATAATGTTCACCTCTACTTTGAAATGTACGCCCATTGGCATCTCTTTCGGCAGATGATCGAGACTGATCATTTTATATTTTCACTAAGGTCGCAATAATGATATTCACATAATTTGATTTAGGTTTGTGGAAATAAATTACTTTTTAACACCCTCTCGCCTCTAATACGTTTATCCACTGTGAAAATGACTGTCAACTCAAATTTTGTTTCTGATCTTTGCACACGCCACCCCTCTCTAAGCGTGTGTCTCACTTGGCAGGATTCAGTCCAATATGGAGGCAAAGAATAAGCTGCACCGCAGGAGCCGCGGCCAAAAGATGTTACTGGTACACTAGAGTCAATAACACTTTTATAGGTATGTTATGTCCTAAAGATAAAATATAAACATAACCCTCTCCATCCAGTCATTTGCGAAAATAAATTAAATGTTTCATTGGCCTTAAATGAGACTTTCATTATGATCTTCCTCATTTCCTCAGCATAGTGATAACGTATATGTTGTATATCAGCTCATTTAATGAACAACACTTACAACATATTCTGTTGCCTGGCTGTGCCAGATGACGGGGTGGGGGAAGGGTTTTTCGGGGTTGCCGGGAGTACCCACCAGCAGACGGAAGTCACGCCTGGAGATAAATACATGACGAATCCATGTTAATGTGTCAAAGTTAAACCATCGTGTTTCTGTAAGGCGTCTGATGTTTATAGAAACTATCTTGTAAATAATATGATTTGACAAATATAACCTGCTACTGACTATTATATGCAGGTCAGTCAGTATTACAGCTCGGATACTGCTGGCTGGGGAGTAGAACAACATTCAGTCATTTGAATGTTACCTTTATGGTACCTCCATGCTTCTCACCATTGCCTGACTCCTTGTTGCTGACAACAACGGTCAAGTTGCTTTTAATTGCGGCCATAGATTACTTATAAATGTGACGCAAAGTGAAGGTGAGTGAATTTACAATAGTAACGTGGACTCTCTACCTTTCTCCGCCTATAGTCTTGGCCCAGTATGACGTCACAGTCAGTGGCTCGGTCTCTGTGGTCACAGTTATTTTACCTCCATTGGCGGTCTGCAATGTATAAAAAACGTGTTGTCCAGAAAAAAGTTAAATGGGTTGCAATGTGGATATTGATCGCCTTAATGGCCGCATAACATTGTAGAAGGCAATCCGTTTATTTAGTTATATGCCGGGTACTGCAAGGTAGTTCTACTTACCAATTCCCTAACCCAGGAAAACTTCGGTAGTGGAGACGCCTGCAAGAAAGACACCCGTGGTTATCAACAGTAAAATCAAATCCTGCGTAAGTACACCCGGTACCATGATTAACACGTCAGGGGTATAATCATAATGATGCATCTCCTTGTTTCTCCAAAGGAAACCTAAACACTAAGCAACAAGTAAATACAAACCTATACTTGTGAACAATTTAAAATTACTATTAGTACCAAATGATCTATACCGAAACGTAAACCTTTACAGTGACTAAAGAAGTTGTTACCCATAAATTGTCTCTCTCATCCGTGAATTTCTAAGTAATGCCTATCAAAAAATTAGTAACAAATGTTGTCCAAATTAATTTTCAAGGACATTCTGGGTCAAGAGATAGATCTTTCAACGGGGACATTAAAGCTGTGAGATGAAACTCGGACCATCTACTGCGTATAGATCATCGGCTCCTCTTTCCTCTATAATATTTAATGTTTCAGGGTTTGTTTATTGTTATTTGACGCATCAAGTTCAATGACGGGGATTGACACTATGAACAACGGTCCACGGCGTCAGGGTACGATGACAAGCAATCAAGTCACTAAGTCGGAGCATAGGTTGTTGGGGACCTATGCTAACCCTGATCTCCACAGGGTCGCCTCGTACAACAAACACAGGTTTCTAACATTAATTTTAACCCGGAATCTTAAAAGGAATAGTAACAAGACATACATGTATGAGTAAATATTGAGAAGGGTCCTTTATTAGTCAACACGTCGACTATAAGAGAAAAGGGGTAATTATACCCTAGCCAATGTAATATGATTCATCAAACCAACTGAAACAACTTCGTCAGTAGACATGTGGACAATAATACATCATTTTGTTTGTTTTTATTTAACGCCGCAATATTCCAGCTTTATGATGGCTGCCTGCAATAAATCGAGCCTGGGCCAGACAATCCAGTGATCGATATCCAAGATGGACGAGCAACGATCCACGCCGTCAGGGCACATGGACACACAAGCAAGACACCGAGCCTGATCTCCCGATCCATATGGTCGCCTCTAACGACCAGCATAGGTTAACCTGGAATCCCGGAATCCCCAAGCGCCATAGAACCTTACCGACATAATTGATAGGAAGAAAGCTCGCATGGTGAACAACAAGCTTATCTCATGTCCGGCACAGCTATGTTCAGCGTTCGGTAATATTCTGAAAGACAAACATATCATAACTGGTTTATTAGCATGAGAGTGTTTACGTTAAGCGAATACTTGAACTGTTCTGGGGCTAGATTTTCAAAAGGATCTTCACAACTTACGTTCAAAGATAAGGAATGACTTACAAAAGTTAGAAATGATCGTGACGCACATTGACTTCTACTCGCCAGAGGAGGAGTGAGTGAGTATGGTTTTACGCCCCTTTTAACAATATTCCAGCAATATCACGGCGGGGGACGCCAGAAATGGGCGTCACACATTGTACCCATGTGGTGAAACAACCCGGCCTTCGGCGTGACGACCAAACGCATTAACCACTAGGCTACGCCACCGGCCCCAGAGAAGGAATTCTCATAAAGCAAGCACACGTCTATCTGTTGTTATCAATCTAACCATAGGTTCACATGTTTGTTTGGAAAATCCACTGACATGAACCTATGGTAGTGAGTGAGTATGGTTTTATGCCACTTTTAGAAATATTCCAGCAATATCACGGCGGGGGACACCAGAAATGGGCTTCACACATTGTACCCATGTCGGGTTTCGAACCCGGGTCTTCGGCGTGACGAGCGAACGCTTTAACCGCTAGGCTACCCGACCGCCCCTGAACCTATGGTACGCTTACCATATATGTCCTATTTAGTAATCAGCATAATATTATATATCCATGGACACAATACTTAAACTGCATGTTTAAACTCCAAGCAAGTAATATGGCTCACCTGAGGTATTTTGGTCCATTGAGGTCGTTGTAGTAGTAGTGGGAGTCGTCGGGGAGGAAGAACTCGTCCCCGCCTGTACTGATGATCAGCTTTGGCATTGTCAGCTTGTCGTTGTACGCTAGAATATAAGCAATCGTTTCAGGATATGGACACTAAAGACAGTCCTTAGTATCCTGAATGTTGCATTAATGGTTAATCTATAAAACTGGTGGTTTGAAATTAAGTTTACGACGTTGGATAAGCATAGTTGCCTTTTACGGCAAGCATGGGTTGCTGAACACCTATTCTACCCCAGATCTTCACGGGTTATGCTTATGTGTAATCAATAAAGACAAAGAAGGCAAAATATATCCTGTTTCATCAATAACTTTAAGACAAGGACACATCAATGCTGGGATATTGTGCTTATGTTGTCTAACATTAAAATACTAGCACCTGATTGATAAAGGAGCGGGCAAATTATTTTCTATTTAGCCTGCTCACAGGCTGGGTAAAACTTTCATGAAGCCCTCTGAGAAATCAATTGGAACACATCTTAGGTAATTTGCTTAAAATGTATTTGATATAAGTTTAGTTGAGTTTCAGAAGTGATGGGTTGTTTATGCGAATGTATAGGGTAAAGGGAAGTAACTCGGTTCGTTTGCGTCGTCTGCTACCAGTTTGAATTCGTCACCACTCGCATATAGGCCTTTTCCCCACGCCAAGCATGGGTTGCTGAAGACCTATTCTACCCCGGAACTTCAGAGCCTTTACGACGTTGGAAAGCAATAATTAATCCGACAATCTTGGAAGAACATTGTTGTTTGAAAGAGTTTCATTATTTGTTCTCATGGCTAGTCTATAACAACGGACTTGCAACAGATCTGCCGGCGATCCCTGATCAAATCAAATACACTTGGCACCATGGGAAGAGTGTTTTACTAGCTACATTGGAATACTTTTACCCAAAACTACAAATTTATACAGCGACTGTTGGAACCATTATTAGATCTTTGTTTGGCACCACAGTAATGAATGCATAAGTGAGGAGAAATGGGGTTTGACGCGGCGTTAAAAATTATTGCACTTGTATAGCGTCGCGGGAGCGGGTGTGTGTGCAGCTGCTTATATAAGTCCGGACTTGTGCCGGGTTTAGGTAGTGCCATCTTCCCGAGTCAAGAGAGTTAACTGACTATAAAGGTGCACTCGTGCTTCGGGAAGATGAGATAGTGCTAGAAATTGAGATACCATGCCACAGTTTAACATGAATACCCCACTTAGACACTGTTTACAGACTCCGAGCAGACAATTCCTTTTAGCCCCTTAATGCTTAGCGCCAGGCAGGTTAACAACGCGTGCGATCTTCTAAAGTTTTGGTATGACGCGGCCTGATAGAACCACCGACTTTCCGCTCTCCTAGTCGCTCTA
This sequence comes from Haliotis cracherodii, assembly GCF_022045235.1. Lineage (NCBI taxonomy): Eukaryota > Metazoa > Mollusca > Gastropoda > Lepetellida > Haliotidae > Haliotis > Haliotis cracherodii. Next base: position 16,808,704 of record NW_027266275.1, read on the forward strand.
TCCACTCCACTAGACCACGGTGACAGTCAATTCGCTGCAGACGTGATATGGAAGACACCCCTTTCATAAATACGTCCAGATAGAAACCCAAAACGTCCCAAATGTGGTGTAAGAGAGAAAGTTGTCGATAATAAATGTACATCATTGCTTGTACAGCATGTCTGCTGGAAGCCTATATGGACATTCTATTGTTTAACACGAGATGAATATATATTTACATATAGGGTCTATAATGTCGGCCATCTTTTGGGTGTTGGGATGATCTAACGACTCTGTGAAGTTCAGTTCATAGTAGTCTTTGAACGCAAACGTCCATCCTCCATAGGCTCGGAAGTGATGGTGAAGATTCTGAAACAAGCAAAGTGAGCATGTGAACATCTGGATCATGATGTGGAGACATATAAGCGGGAGTCGTCTAGACGCGCCGTAAATCGCTGTGCAGAGTTGTGTCCCTTAGGTGTGCGAGAAACCTATGATCGAATCCCAGGATCGACCTGATTATGTTTCAAGGTTTGCCAATACCCTTGTGTTCTTGGTGTCACCAACATCACTTCGGGATTTCCTCCCACAGCAGGTGACACGCCGTGATATTACTGAAACGCTATTCAGAGCGTGTGAAGTCAAACTCACCCTGTCACTCACTCACTGGCGTGTGATGACAGATAAATATGCAACATGTTACTACTTTTGTTATCAATGGCACACTAGGAAGGAGCAGTGCATACTTAAGGATCAAATATATCCAGAATAAACTATGTATAATATTGAATCTTATTTACAATTCTGAACTATTTTTCATTGTTTCCCGACACCATATTGTATAAGAAACATCCTCTGTGTTGAGTGAAAATGCCTCAACTGTCACATAGAATGTTATGGGAAGACTCCTATAAATCTTACTTTAACCATATGGAGTAGATCCATGACGATGGGGCTGATTCCCTTGACGCGGGGGTCCACGGCTGCTGTAGTCCACGTCGTCCACCCACGCTACAGCCAGAATACATAGAACTGACATGGTCATAATATATGCAGTATAAGTCTGTTTCAGTATGACGCTGTTTTTTAGGTTTGTAAGATATAGAGGCGGTTAAACAATATTTATCTGTATATGAAATGATGCTGAGCTCCTGAGTTTATAAATGAAATACATATTTCCCAATTTAACTCTCTATATGGATTCCCTTTGGAGTCTGTAAGGAATAGACGCGATTAAACAACACTATTAATGGATCATTTTCTGCATTTTATCTTCGCTGAATCCTGCGTTGAAAGTCATATGATTATGATTACGGAAAAGACCGAATACAGTCGATAACTGTTCAAGTAACGTAAGTTCGATACGTAAGTAAGTGTCCGAACACGATCGGCTAGATGCGGTGAAAGTAGGCCTCTGGGGTGACTCATTGCCACAGCTAGCCGAGACAATATCTGACCACATGACTGTCACGTGATGTAAACATCCTGGCGTGCAGACGACAGTAATGAATGGCTTGTCTTAGGTAAGAAACAGCATCATGTGGCAAAAGCGGCCGCTTGCATAAGTTACGTGACTCATGTTATGTTTACGATATGTTTTTTAGTTATTTATTTTCAGTATACCCCGTCAGGCCTAGGCGACTAACGGGATCGGGTGGTCAGACTCGCTGACTTGGTTGATGCATGTCATCGTATCCAATTGCGCTGATCGATGCTCATAACGTCAATCACTGGATTCGATTATTTACAGACCTCCGTCATATAGCTGGAGTATTCCTGAGTGTGGCGTTAAACAACAAACAAACAAAACAAACAAAATCATAGAGATGGACTGCGTTCGATTCCAACATGGGATGCTTGAAGGTATCTTCTCGCGACCAATGCATGCTGAGAGCTCCAGATGAATCGACTCGTACCTCCCTATGAATATCCCATCTTGCCTGGCAGTTTATGATATAGTATTTGTTTAGAGACTAAATATTGGTGTGGAATTAGCAGGAGCCCACAGAACAATTATGCGAAAACTACGTCTCCTTTGAGATCGCTAACACTGTAAACATATCAACATTTATATTTATCATTCCATATTTCACCTTGGAAGCTCCGGCAACATAAAACTTGTCAATGTTAATCTCCTGTAAACTTTGAGAAAAGTTGGCAATGGTGTCCATCCCTCTCACAGTGGCCTGGAAAGGGAAAGAGTTACTAGTAGCTTTTAACAAGTAAACCTGAAGTTAACTACATTATCAATATGAGTCAATTGTTAAACCTTAATCAAACCGGAGTTCGAAGGGGATTTCACAGTGGATGAGTATGTTCTTATGCAGCTTTTAGCAATATTCTCGCAATATCGAGGCGGGGGGGCACCAGAAATTGGCTTCACACATTGTACCCTTTTGGCGAATCGAATCCTGGTCTTCCGCGTGACGAGCAGACTCTCTAACTACAGTGAGTGATTTTGGGAGGGGATTCACGCCACTTTGAACAGTATTTCAGTTACATAACGGCGTTAGAACTTAATGTGAGGGAACAAAATTACTTAACGTAGGTAGTAGACCATAAGCTTTGTCGAGAGGCCCGAAAAATAGTAGGGAGCTAACACCAAGGTACATAATCGGGACGAATCAATGGGATTAGACCCCATTGACTAGCGGATCCTGGAGTTTCTAAGGGACGAAAATCTCCACAGTTTTTACGGCGCCGCAAACTAGTAGTGATCAATGGCCTTTGAACATGAGGTATAAAGTACATGCATACCTTGGTCATAGGGAAGCGGAGTAGGAGTTCCGGGTCGGAGGAGTTGACCTGCACAAAGGTCTTCCATGTCCACGCTATCACCGCGTCCTCTGATCGGGCTTTGTGGGTGGGGTCAGCCTGGTGATAAGATCAATATCGGATCAGATGCCGATTCCGTGGCTGACTGATCGCTGTTGTGGTTTATACTGTTTGGGTGTGAGAATTTTTGTTTTTCGGCAATGACGGTGATTTGTTTAGTACGTACTCACCAAGAAGGTTGTAGGTTGATTAGGAATCATTTTCAGATCTGCCCCAATACAGCCTGTACTGACAGCCATCATGGTGGTCAGAGAAACAAAGTTGTCCTTCACACTGGGAGGGCTGAAGTTTAATAATGTAACATTGTAACATTGCCCTTCACACCGGGCGGGTTGGAGTGTAATAATGTAACATTGTAATACTGTCATCCGCAGTTGGCGGGCTGGAGTGTAATAATGTAACATTGTAATACTGTCATACGCAGTTGGCGGGCTGGAGGGTAATAATGTAACATTGTAATACTGTCATCCGCAGTTGGCGGGCTGGAGTGTAATAATGTAACATTGTAATACTGTCATACGCAGTTGGCGGGCTGGAGGGTAATAATGTAACATTGTAATACTGTCATCCACAGTTGGCGGGCTGGAGTGTAATAATGTAACATTGTAATACTGTCATCCACAGTTGGCGGGCTGGAGTGTAATAATGTAACATTGTAATACTGTCATCCACAGTTGGCGGACTGGAGTGTAATAATGTAACATTGGATTTAGTTGTTCACACTGGGAGGACTGAAGTGTAATAATGTAACATTTTAATATTGCCCTTCACACTGAGCGGGCTGGAGTATAATAATGTAACATTGCAATATAGTTGTTCACAGTGGGAGGACTGAAGTGTAATAATGTAACATTTTAATATTGCCCTTCACACTGAGCGGGCTGGAGTATAATAATGTAACGTTGGATTTAGTTGTTCACAGTGGGAGGACTGAAGCGTAATAATGTAACATTTTAATATTGCCCTTCACACAGAGCGGGCTGGAGTATAATAATGTAACATTGTAACATTGTAATGTTGTTCACACTGGGCGGACCGAGGTGTAATTGTCCTTTATTTTAAGTATTATAAATGTTCATGTACTAAATACGGGCTAACAACACCTTTAAATATGAAGAGCCGTTGTTTGAATAAAAGCGATAAAAACGTTTCCATAATCATATCAGATCGCTACCAATATCACGGTAAGAACTCACGGTAATTGTAGCATCCTATAGTTTTCTGATTGTTTTGTGTTGTTGTTTTTAGCATGAGATATACACCTTAACAACAATAACATCCTGATCGCTAGAACACTTTTTTGTTTGTGTTTAGAAAAAACAACTAAACCTTTCGTGGCGATTCGTAATACTGTATGCACCAGTGTTGGCGGAGTTAGCACGCTCCGATACTGGAGGGGATCACAAAGTGGCACAGTCCGTAGACGTTTGTCCCCTTGATACAGACAGACCACGGACCATAATCGTGGCAAATCCTGGATTCGAACCTCCGACTAACTGATCATGGCAACTACGAAATTAACTCTACATCGATTTGTACCCATTAAACCACTGGGCCACCCTTGCCCCTCCTACTGCAAGAACTCGGGTCTGTAGAAACGTTGTCACTGCGCATACGTACCCGGCATGGTTGGAGCCGCCATCGATAAGAATGAACGCCGAGTCTTTGAATACCAGCTTGTCAGGAACGGTTATAGTCAGGTAGTGCCACCAGATGGGGTTGGTAACCACGGTCTCTGTAACATTGACAGGATCGAGAGAATACTTGTCATGTATTTAACAAATTCAACTTACTCATAAGTTGACATAATCACACCGTGAAACTTACGAAGAAGGTGAAACGCTAGTTAACGGTGGGATTTCGTGCATGTTTTCACTTGATTGCATATAGACTGGCCTTGCGTGGTGGTGCTCAAGCTATCAATCTCTGGTTTAAATGCTGTACATCCCCGTAGGGATTCCTGGATGAGGAGGTCCCGAGTAACCTGTGTTGGTTGTGAGAATCGACTTATTGGATCAGGTGGTCAAGCTCGGTGGCTTGATTGATTACGTGTCATCATTGCTCGTAATATCAATCACTGGTTTGTCTGACTCGATTATTTACCGTTCGCCCTCATAAAGCTGCAATATTGCTGACTTCAAACAAACGAATACATGTTTCAGGACACATGGAACCTTTTTGGCCGCAGCATAATTATATAACCATTCATTCCCTTCAGTGTTACAGCGTAACGTTAGGGTAAAGACAACTTCGATTACGATTAACAATCAAACTTTGCATTATACATATACAATTTAAACATGTGAATCAGTAATACTGTCTTACCATCTTTCCATTTCTGTGAAGTCATGTTGAGAACATACAGGGTGTAGTCAGGTCCCCTGTATGTGTGGTCTTTCAGCACCTCATACGTATAGTGGGGGTCGTACCTGTTCACGTAGTCCTCTAACACGCCGCCATGGGCACAGGCAAACGCCAGCAGTAATAGAACTATACACCTAAACACCATGATGCTCGCTCTGTCCGCCACGGCTGTAGGAATGATGCCCACGAAAAAGTCGTTCAAATCACAAATCTGATGGCTGGTCACAAGATGATATGATATGATATGATACGGTCATATGTGATATACAATCATTCGATCGAACTTTGTCTTACATCCAGACTGATTAAAGATGAGCATATCTCATCTCTCACAAGCACAATAATCACCCTCGAGACACCGTTCTTGATTTTGGAAAGCATTTGCTCCAACTTCGTCATAGTCAGATGATGTTTTGAGAATAATATTAAAGCATTCGTCATAGGAGGAAGACGACCCGGAATTGCGCACACCTGAATGTTTTGACTTTTACTTCCGCGCTTGGGGGAAAGCGGTTGTGCGTCAGTACGCAATTGCGCTGTGATATGAGGGGGGGGGGGGGGGGGGGGACACAAATACATGACATTGTAACATACTCGACAAGGATCTAGACTAAAGCGCTCATTTTGGTTGGTTGGACGGACTGTCGGGTTGGTGTTTCTGTTATGTTGTGATTCATGTTTTTATAGGTTTTGTGTTTGATACGGTAGTGAGGATATACACTATCGGTGATCAGATATGAGTTCGCTGTATCGGTTAGTTCGCTGTAGAGAGTTCGTTATATACGTAAATTTTATATAATATTATATAGGCGATAAATCGCGGATTTTTTAACAGTTCGTTGTACCCGTTTGTTCGCTATATCCGTGTTCGTTATGTCCTTGTTCTACTGTATCTATCCTTTACGATATTGAAATACAGAAAAAAACATCGTCGACTCGAGGCCTGAGTAAAATATCCGAGTTATAGTGCGGTTCGATGCGTTTAAGGTCGTTTTTATATGGGCACCACGCTTGTGGTACATTATAGGCTAAAGGCATACATAGTGTGTGTGTGTGTGTGTGTGTGTGTGTGTGTGTGTGTCAGCGCAGCCCTAATGGGTCGACTCGCTGTCGGTGTAGATAGGTATTATAGTGCGGAGCAGCAACAGGCTGAACAATCGGAGTCTGTCAAGTGTGAATAGTTCAGCCTTCGGTCTCTTCCTTTCAGCTATACAGAAGCATCGACTCAAGCTGGCCGCTATAGAGATATAAAGGCGAGGACCAGCGTTTAGATGAACAGACGCCCAAATATAAATAGATCACCTGGACATTTTTATCTGCAGTAATCAATCGCAATCACATCCGCTAAACCACACACACACACACACACACACACACACACACACACACACACAGATGTTCACTCGGCGTACATGTAATATATGATAAAGTCCACGCCAGGCCAACATCTTCTTTGTATCAGTTTCAGACATGTTTCTGATATAAAGAAGATGTTTAACTAACATGGACTTTATTATTTTAAGATATATATTTAGAACGGCGAACGGAGAAAAATATTGTGTGGATAAAGGAGTTTTGACAAGCACGAATATCTGGACTTTTATCTGGACTTATATTTTTTTGTATATTTGATACGTATACACCTGATGAAATCACTTGTTATTATATACATGTGTGTGTGTGTTTGTGTGTGTGTGTCCCTCTCTCTCTGTGTTTGTCTCTCTCTGTGTTTGTCTCTCTCTCTGTGAGGTATTTCGTATTTTAGACAAATATCATGATATGTTATGACAAATTGTCTTCAGTTAATTGTGGGTTGTAACGGAACTCATGAGACCTTAAACAGAATGAAAGAATGACAGCGTTAATTACCGCTACTAGGAACTGTATCCTCCTGTGGGAACTGGAACACATTCACAAAGAAGCAACCTCAAACAATAAACTAAAAGTATTAATCGTTTCTGAGATTTTATTTCTTCAGCAAATACACGACATATGATACACAATATATATAAAATAATGTCCGCATACTATCACAGTAATCAGAGTAATCAGATATATATACCATCATATCCTTCACTTGATTAGGATGATTATACAACATATATGAACATGAATCAATAAACATACATTAGTTATATTGACTGTTAATTTTTACTTTTGTTTATACATAACGAAAGATTTGGTACAGACAGAACATTGTCGACATGGTACGCGTTTTGGCTTCTGACAATTGGTTTGTTTTGATTCCCCATGTCGAAGCCTGAGGAATATGTCGTATCCTCTTCTCTTTTAAGCAGCACAGACCCGTGTCCGATACCAATCGTGTTTCTCCCCTGTATCGTCTACTGTTCTGTAGGTAATAAACGCACGCGCGCCCGCACACGCACACGCGCACGCACACACGCACGCACGCACGCACGCACGCACGCACCAGATCACCCTTGTGGACACACGCATTCACACAATCAAATATGCACACACTTTTTCTCCAACATTGTCTACTTCTTAGCTGGCTTCTTCGCCGCCGCTCGCTTTTCCTCCAGTCTCTTTATTTTTTTCTCCCTCGCAAGAAGCTGATGCTCTGCCTTCATTGTCTTGAAATGGCGACGTTTCTTCTCGTCCTTGACAGCTTTGTGCTTTATTTCTCTGTCCAGTTGTTTCCTCTGGATTTGTTCTACCAACCTGTACACAAAAACATGCAATCATGAATTAGATCCTAATGGAATTATTGGGACATAATACACAGGTACATTTAGATTTAGTAAAAAAACGCTTTTTAATTTTTATGACACCGCTTCGAGACCCTTCGCACTGAAGACCTTCCTGACCTGTTTACTCTGAACAACTCAGCCTTCTGTCTCCTCAACTCAGCTGTGTAGAAGCATCGCACTGGGATTTGCCCCAGACGTCGGGGAGCTCTGCCATGCGGAACAACCCCCTCCACTGCGGGGACAGAGAAGGCAACTCCTCCGCTGGCCTGACGGTCGGGGACCAAGCCCTCGTCTCGTAACTGTTGAAGAATCTCCGTACCTGATAGTCGGGGTGTGGGCGGTGTCACCTGAGACTTGGCGTAGTAGAGCTCGTGAGGACAGTTGATCTTGCCCATCAGAGCCTCCTCGGGAGATGTCTGCTTGAATGGCTTAGCCTTGGTCTGTTTGCATACCATTTTAGACAGATATGTATCATTTGTGTAATGCTGCTATCATTGACGGCTCGGTGAAATCATGTGGCAACACAATAACGTGACGTCATGATATCATGACGTCACAATAAATGGGCTGACTCAGATCCATTTGGCCAATCTCACATCATCTCGCCATCTCCAAAATCATTCGTCACCACTCGATCCTTTCCGTAACGTGCTTGTATCGGAATGACACGAGTAGGTCACGAATACTCCATCATGTGGCACCAGTCGGGCGCAGTGATTGGTCTATTCTAAATGGATTCTTGCCTCCACGCGTAGAAACTTTTACTTTTATTTTAAATATGGCGACATTTCACAAATACATAAATGCCTTTAAGTATATATATACAATTACTTTCAGAAAGAAAATGGGTCGGTTACTTCTGATGACTGAAAAATGTTAATCAGCAATCTGCATTGTACTGTGGGCCTTGATGCCTAACTTGTGGGTTGTATTGATAGAAATTCGTTCAATCAAAGTTCCAATTGAAAAAGCGGACATTGCACAAATCAATCATGATTAGCCTTTGGTATTTATTTTGCAAAAAGAACGACTATCACGTCAGCAGTTTTACTCGAGTCGTATGTCAAGAAGCGGCCGTAAAATCTTGTCGGGATGTAGAGTTCCTTCCCTTGGACCATCTCTATGGTTGAGGGTCGCACGCTCGCCAGTTCATCATCTTATCTCGGTTCATTTATTTTGTCATTACCAGGGAAAGGTCTGCCAGTCAGTGTGGGCTGTAAGATTTCAAGCGCACAGCATCTCCGATCGGTTACAAATAATCATAATGTATTACATCTATAACCCTTATACCTTAATGCATCTAGGTAGGGAATCCTGGCAAGGAACATATGCTGGTCGCAAGATGCGATTCGACTCGGTGACTTGAGTCGGGTGAGTTATCGTACGTCGATGATCGTTGTTCCTACTGGATTGTCTGGTCCAGGAACCTGTTCCACAAAGTGATCTTAGCACTAAGTTGGTCGTAACTCCCATACTTTATCATAGGCTTGCGATCAACGTAGCACAAAGATCGCTTTGTGGAACAGGGCCCTGAAAGGTGGATTATTGGCGAGTGCGGAGTTAAAAAACATTAAACTTTCAACCTAAAAAGAATCATGCTAAAACGGCACCCGCGTCAAAATGACACCAAAATGTCAAAAACGTCTTGTAATGATCATAATGGCCTTCCATGTTGCACTTTCAGAATTCATTACGGCGATCTTGGGATGGAGGCATTGACTGTATCACTCCCAGTATTCTGTTTTTGGAATTTGGTGTGATTACAGGATTTTTTGTTTAATTTATTGCTGATCCTAGAGTACTCTCACTGGTTTCTTTTATAATTTACAAGACGCACTTACTTTTCAATGCAGACATTCGCCGATGAGCGTGAAGAGAACACAAACCAGGCTAATAATGTCTGAATGATTCAAATGTAGTTACAATAATATATTGGTACATTGAACAGCTATCTCGTTTTACAGACGATATTTAATACTACGAAGTCAATTTTCATCACTGAATTAAGTTTGGCCTCAGTATCGGTACAGATTCCTAGTTCTAACAGACGATACTACCTTGCACGATATGTATTTGTTTTCACTGATAATACATTAGAATTTGTCATCAGTGCCACCAGTTTTATATTTTTTACCACGAAATGTATAAACATAGTATGAAGATATGGTGCCACCGGAAGTATGGATATATTATACCCATACATTCAAAATGTTCCGTCTTCTATCAGAAAGTCATCCCCAGTGCTAGTATTTTGTTTCTGGAGCGGCAGCACACAAATGACACAGAGTGTGTTTCTGTTTCCTGAGGTACTGAGACATCTTTCTTGCATGGAGGTGTTAGCCTGAATGAGGCACCTGATCTGAAACTTCTCTCTTTTATCAGGTAGTGGCAGGAGGGAGCTGCCACTGTTGATCTGCCTTCTTGGACTTTCTTTGGGTCCGCATGTGCGCCAATCTTCTGAGAGCATCAGCTTGATACGCTTTCATGACATTTTCATGAGTTGTTGTAGGTCGGTGGCGCCTGGTGTTACCTGTTTGAGGAGTGGTGCTTGAAGATGTTGCCATTGCAACAGAATGCGTGTCAAGACCCCTACAAGTGTTCACTACCACTGCGTTGCATCAGGTAGCCAAGACGTTCATCCATAGGCAGACGTGGATTGACAATTTTAGTCAGGGTATCATTATGTCTCTGCAACCACGTCTTATGTTGAGCTTTCAATGGGATGTGCCCTGCTCTCAGGTTTCGCACGACAATCGCAAACCACTGCAAAAGACGATTTCTTCCTTTGACGGCAAGGGTTGTTGCATCATTTGTCGGTAAAAATAGACGGTCTCTTGTCTTTTTTCATCTTTCGTGGGGACTCCTGCTGCTGCAGACGTTGAAAGCGTTGAAGGTCGAGTGGGGGCGAGGGTGCTGATGAGGAAGGGTGTTGTTGTTCCTGACGATGCTTGTTCAAGGGTACCATCGAAGAGTAAGACGGTCCTGTCGGGGACTTCTGCTGCTGCTGCTGCTGCTGCTGCAGAGGTTGAAACGTTGAAGATCATGTGGTGGCGAGTGTAGCGAGGGTGCTGATGTTGAAGGACGTGGTGATGGGTGCTGCTGACGATGCATGTTCAAGGGTACCATTGAAGAGGGAGACGATCCTGGTGGTGAAGGTGTCTTGTGAAATACAGAGGTCACAAGTCCCTGTAGCGATGAGGGGGAGACCATACTGTCATAGACATCATTCACCATCTCTTTGTCTTTGTTCTTTCCCTTCGTAGGATGAACCTGTTTCCGTCTTTGCCCCATGATGGATGTAGGTCAACTGAAGGAAGGTCTGGGGGTTCACCTGCTTTTATGAAAGTCTCTCCATCTCATAGGATTGGCACATACACGAGGGGGAATTCGGATCTCGAAAAACAGGCGGGCGCGACGTGGTGGGCTTCAAGTCCAAGAACAGGTAAGTGTAAGGCTGTTGGGTAGCGTCTTCATAGGCTTCACACAGAAAAGGAACTTTGCCTGGAAACACCTGCCGAGCCAGACTGTCGGTCCGATTTAGAAAACTGGGGCTCAGACCAAGTGTCGGAATGGACCCATGAGCACGATGCGTTTTTGACCAATCAGGAAGCAGGGTGTCAGTGCCTCTCCTATATAAAGAGCAAAGCCACGAACACCATCACAGTCAGAGCACTGAAGGAGAGATCAACCATGTCGTCTCGATGCAGCTGTCTGACGTGCCAGACCAACAGTCAACAATGCCGGTGGAGGAAAGTCTATTCGTGGACAATAGTGGGCTACCCGCGGGGTGAATCGGAGATGATCCTATCTCAGAGCCCACACTGGTTTAAGAACAAGTCTGAGGCTATGGCAGCATTACAACAAACTATTCAACGCGGAATTGGCATACCCGACTGTTGGGGTGGTCCGTATTATTATCTAGTATCAAGGAAAGTAATGTAATCAAGGAGACAACCTTGTCCAGCTTGTTTCCAGATTGTTTTCCAAATGATATGCCTAATGATATAAGGGATGCAACTCTGCAAACCAAATTGCAGAGCCTTTTTCAGACTTGGCCCACCCATTCAACCGCCCATCAAGTGTACTGAAATTCTTCATCAAGGTACATAACATTACCTTAATGCATAATTGTTGAACCGATTGCGTGCAACAGATTGATTTCCATATTCAACCATTTATAGCAATTTCTACACTTTCCTTGGTTTTTCATTCACTGATCAAGTTTTGTAATCTGTAGGGATGAACAAAAGTACACCAACAACCATGTACAGTGAAATTTGTTTATTGATATCTTACAATATAATATTAATACAGGGGTAGAAAACACATAGTAAGTAATGAGTACATGACAGACCAAGACTGTAGTACACTCCATCCACATAGTACAAGAAGAAACAGAAGGGAATGTAATGGACAGACTGACACACTGACATGACACAAGGGAAAACCCAGGTGGCGTAGCAATGATAAGGTGGTGTTTGTGGCCCTGCAGCCTCTCTCAAGATAGCTATGCCCTTAAAACAACCAAACACATCCGTCATACATACAAACAGCATGCAGAGAATGGTTAGATCATTATGACCCCTAAGGCACATTTACCTTGAAATATAGTGTACTTAATGTGTCACACAAGAAGCTTGTTTTTTATCCCTTATGTCATGCCAAAATAACTTAAAGCATCAAGATAAAAACATTGCTTTAATGATATGGTTTAACCAGAATTATCACGATCCTTATTGTACATCACTGGTGACAGGAGATTTTATGGACAATATTCATGAAATTCTTGGTGTTTCCATACCATGACCCCTTAAAGCAAGATTCAATCTATTAGTTTTAAGTTATCTACAATTTCATAAAGTAGTAAACAAGGCTCGTTTCGCTCAAAGACAAACTCATCTTACAAACATTTTGATTACCCTGCATAAAATGACAACATATTGGAGTGTACTATGTTGTAGCTATGAAGCAAATCTTATATGTTCATGCAGGAAGTGGACATTCTGTAAGATTATCAATGCCGCTACAGACATTTCTAACTTTACTACTATTGTATAGTGCCAGAACAGACTGTCCACAACATTCTGGAAGAAGAGACTTAAGACAGATCAGAGAAATAGTTTATGGGAGAATAAATTGGCTCTAACCTCACACTACTTTGTACATGAATTGGCTTTGTTGCAGCTATTAGCAGGTAAAGCCTTTGAAATTCCAAACAATCCAAATATGAGAGTTGCGAGCGCATTAGTGACTAATCAACATACTGATTGGAGCTGTTTTTGGCAATAAGGTCAGCACAATTTCATAACCTCCAAAATTATTTTTGAAAAAGTAAAATCGGGTTTAAAAATTTACTCAATGATTTGTTTTCAGAAATATTCTAGGTAATGATAAATAAAAGACCTAGTTTAATTCAACAGTCTCTAACTTCTTCAAACTCAAAACTGCCAACACATGAAGACAGACAATATCCTTTGTGTAGATTACAGTCTATAGTGTGTTGTTCATTATGTGATTGATAATGGTCAACATCACATTCTCAAAGACACTTTTATCACAATACAACAAATTCATTTAAGGTGTTCCAAAGGTTCATATTAATCATTAAAAGTGGAAACCATTAGTTACGGTACATATCTTACTAAAACTTACCAAGAACGCATAGCCCAACATGTATATTAAAGGTTTAAATAATCATATCCATGAAGGTCATATGCATAACCTTAATACTTTGTCTATATGCAATATAGGTACAAGACTAGATCACAAATCACAAGTGTAGTTCAAATAGATATTTTAAGGTGAAAGTTAAGACATGTCCTATGTACAACTGTGTTAGCATTGTTTAATACATCAAGCTAGATCTAGCTGAGATTCCAAGTGCATGCCACTGTTTGGCATGTTTGGTAGTAAAATCACCAACAGATACAGTTACATGGAAGTAAGAACATTTTGGAAAATAAAAAATTTGGCCTTTTTTTTTTTTAAATAATTAATTTTCATGTAACAAAACTTGGAGCATGGTCTGTCAATGAAATTTAAGACACAAGGGATTTCTTGTGAGCAAATGTACAAAGCAGATCAACAATGAATGAAGCGATGTGATTGCTACACTTGAGCAGACTCCCAGTAGACAATGACAGCACAGAAATAAGAAATCAAGTAGTCCAGATACAGGCCAGCCTTAAATAATCATGTCATTGGATGATATTTATAAATTCGGTTTTATGTACAATATTAAAATTACATAATCATGATAATCAGTCATAAAGATCGAAATCCAAGCATCCACACACACAGTTGGCATATACACAGGTAGTTAAAACGTCAAATGTTCACACTCGCACATGTTGAATTTGAATCTTGCGCTCATGGCTGGTAGTGACATTATTAAGTTGTTTTGGTCACAGTCAACTCATGTGTATTCTCAATCTTGTGATAAGCGGCAGTAGTAATACTGCCTCAGAACAACTTATCTTGTCCGTATCATCACATAAGCTTGTGTCATACCAAAGTCAGAATACTACTGTAGGTATATGTAGTTGTCTATCACTCTATAGTCACTCACTAGTGGAAGCTTTAACTTCCCACAGCCTTACAAGGTCTGTCTGCTCACTTTACTCCCCAAGCAATGGCACAATCAAGAAACATCATGTAGTCAAAGTGTCCAGTGTCACTGGGTAGTACAGATTATCCGGAGATATATATATAATATATATATATATATATATATAGTCGGACCCGATTTTTGGCAGGAATGGGTTCAGTGTGACTGAGAGATCAACGTCCGTCATCCCCGCAGGCCTCTAGTCATTTGCGGATTTGGCGAGATGACCCGGAACGCGGAGGCACTTCTTCTTTTGACGCGCTCCCTCGTCTGAGCCCAGAGTTGATTGGTGTCATCATGCCCTGCTGCATCTGGACTGAGGACATGCGGGTGTGTTCACGTTGAAGTTCGCTGGTGGGAATACCTCTGTGTAGTTTGGTGCTAGTGCGTCTCTCTCTTTCTCGGGATATTGGCCTTGGGGAGGTGGCTGAACAGAAACAAAAACAATCTCAAATTAGCTGTGCTCATCTTCATAGGTATGTGTGTACTTTACACCACCACACTGTAGTAAAGATACATTCAACATCATTGAAAACATTTAACTGCAGGCCCCGTGATTGAATATGAGTTACATAAGCTCCTTGCCAAGATAAGCATTCAAAGCAGGCCATATAAATCTTATACCTCCTGGTATTTTCAATGTCAAAATTTGTTTACCATTCACCCATCCGTAAAGCAAATAAGAAAATCAAAATCAAGTTGCATGGTTCAATATTAAACACAATTACAGATCAGAAAAACTCCACAAAAGAGAATTTCTTTTCTCAATGTTCCCAAATTGAAACAATAAATTTGTCATAATGATGTCTGTTCTGAACATAAATCAATCAAAAAGCTACTTGTGTGTCCAGCAAGATTGCAGTTGAACAGAGCTCCACACTTGTGCACTGATCTGACATATTATTACATACCAATTACAAACCAGTACAAGTTTATTGAAACCATGTACTGTACTACACAAAAAATGTATGAACATGAATACATATTACAAAATTTACCTTCAGTAACAGACGTCAACCATGGTGTTAGAAATAATACCTAATGAATACTCTGCATTAGGAAACATCACAAATTGTATAGCTATATAGAAACAATTTATTTACAAAATGCACAAATACATAATGTACAACACATACTGAAAATGTGTTTCGTAACAAAAGAGATCAATGACTTTCTCGTATCAAAGATAAGGGAGAAACATTCATACTCTGCTTAATAAGACTGTACATTATCTTTTCAACTGCAAACATTATTTTAAGGCATATCTTAAATTGCCTGACCATAATTATATTTAAAGGTTTATATATAAACAAACCTGTCTCAATATCAACATGCTCAAAGAAAGCATGAAACTTTTTCGAAGGACGATCTTCCTTGGATTTAAAACTATCACATTAAAATCTGTACTAAAAGAATATTTTTTCTCAATGATCAAACCTACAAAATCAACATTAGTACTCACATTTGATACAAGAAAGTCTATCTGGCAAAAAGTGCATTGTTTTTGGCTTGTATTCGAAGATAGTGATATAAATGAATCAGAATTTTCGTTTTACTGTATAATGAATGAAAGTAAACACTCTTATAGAATATGTATGTTTGGTAACCTGGCGTGGTAATGATACTAAATTTTGAAGGATAGGATCAGAATGCTCACATTTATGTAGATGATTATGATAAATGAATTCTTAAAGTAACAAAATTCAACAAAACATTACAACAAAATATTCTGTACTTTTCAGAAGTAACTTAGCGACTGAAAATGGATCTTTCACCATTGCATTTAGAGTTATCACAACTTCAAATTATTCAGTGATATCAAATTTGCATTGTCAGAGTATCACATTTTGACATATACCGATATTCACTTTGTGACACTAAAATTTAAAGCATGGACATATTGGTAATGACATGTACTTGTATAACCCTTTGGAATTCACAGCACCAATTACCACTGATCACAAACAATACGTTTCAGACTAAATTCAACACAAAATACAATTCATTTCTTGATACAAATGCTGCGCACATTTTGCCATCAACACTTCAATGATAATCACTATTTTGTTTTAAAGGAGCAAGTCATATTAATAACATTGTACTGACACTGTATCAGACATTGACTCCAAGTCTCCTCATGCAATCACTTACAGAGTAAAAGCATGTATACGAACAATGTTAAATTACATCACTGTGGCTACTCTTATTCCTTACACTAGGTCTGATCAATCAGCAACATTGTATCATCTCACTATGTTACATAGGAACACAATAAAATTCTTTCTGCACAATCACACCGAATATAATACAAATTTAATATAATAATATTGCACAATCTATACAAGCCTTTATACAAGTTTCACAACATTAGGTTCTAATTCCCATTGAGAAGTAATTTCTATACACAATTTTTTTCTACCCACATATACTTCATTAGTATGTACCAGCTACTGGCGTGCCTACCCACAGAGGAGGATCAGATCTCCCTGCTCGTTTTAGACGTTAATAAAATGTTGAAAACAGTATCATGAAGAAATGCACAAAAGTTCCTGAGGTCATGTGCAGTTCACCATTTATCTTTCTATTTAAATTAAACTTTAAAAAACAGAGGAAAACTGAAATTCTGTCTTCATACATTCCTTAATCTTTCGCACAAATCTCTGACGAATCATTCTTCACCTACAAGCACAAACATTCATTCTTCAGGTTGTACACAAGCACACAATATGAAACAGAAACCTTTAGTGAAAACAAATACAGAAAACATTGAAAATGTCAGCATCTTTTGTCATTGAATGAGATATTCTACGATCTGTACTAAAATCATACACATACAGGCCAATACAGTTGTTGTTTAATGTTCTCTTTAACATCGATCATCTGCAGCAACAAATTAGGATGAAAGGTTTGCAATTCATTAACTATACCATGTTCGCTGATTCATGTACTGATAAAAGAAAGTAAATAGTAAGAATTGATATCTTCCATTCAAACATGTACAAACTTCATTTCAATATTGCCAGTAAGATCACTAAAAGTTTCATTAATTGTTTCACAAATGCAAAAGAAAAATCTTTCATAATGCCTCACATACCATGAATTATCTGTGTACATCCTGCAATAAATAAGAACTCTTTGACAAAGGATGAATTCAGGTACTTCTGGTACATAAACTTCAGGACATAAGCTTGATGAGCCAAAGTACAACACTGGAGTGATAGGTCTCCCCTGTTCAGTAGCATGGTACACGTTACACACTTGCACAGGCTCTTTGAAACTGTAGCTGTGACCTGAAGCAACACGAGTGTGGGCCTGGACAGACATGGAGAGGCAGACCAACAGGTAGGCAGCAGAGATGAATGCTGGATTGTATGTTGCCACTAAGATACCTCCTTCAGCATATAACACAGAAACATGAACTGTGGTAGGCTGATGCTGTCAACACTGTGGCCACAAGCAAGTCAGTAGTCATGAACCAAACCCTCACTCACTCTGCAAGGCATTGGTTAAGGTCTCTGTTTGAGCGGTGCACCCCGCCCCCTCCCATCTGCAGCAACCCGGCGTATTTTTGAGCCATCAGCACTACTCCCTACAGGCACAGGCAGTCCTGATCCCTTCATACTAAGCCTCCCTCCAGATGAGGGGGTAGCCAACCTATCACTGACCCTACTGTCTGTAACGCCCTCCTGTGACTCGGAACCTTTTGTTGCTAGTGACAACCGTGCAGGCAGCCTATCTTTGGGCCGAGACGGCAGACCACGAATGTCTGAGTGAGGAAAGAGAGAAATCAAGTCTTACAAAGCTGACGAAAAAAGTTTCAGAAAGGAAAAGAAAGGTTTAGCCATTATTTATTTGGATCATAAAGAAATAAACAAAATTACTGGCCAAAATAATTCACACTTATGCAAAATACAATCACATTACTTGTGGCAAAATAAATGCTTTATCAAAAGAAACATTATATCCTTACTTCATTGGCATGAAATAATGTGCCACTGCAGAAATAAGATGGGTTGAAACAAGGTACTGAAAAAAGCATGCATAGCAGTGATACAGAAAAAGAAACTGAGCAATATAGGGTGCATGCAATAGAGACAAGCAATACCAAGCACCAAATACCATGCAAGGCGTGCTGGCATCATAGATAGATATGCTGTAAGTCAGCAGGAAGGCGTTAAGAGACTATGATGATTGTGCTGATGATGACTAAGTGATAGATGATTCATCATAGGACTGAATAAACTGCAATGAAACTAAGAAGAGATGACTACTGAAAAGAAATTTGAAGAACAAATATTGTTTTTGGAAATCTTCCCAGAAAGCTTCATTAGAAGTTTCCTTTATTATTTCCTCTCACATGAACCTCACTACCTAAAATCTTGAAACTTGGACAATTTTAACAGTTCAACCTTTTACTAGGATCTGTAAAAACAAAAATTCAGTGTCACGATTTCTGTTTTGTTTCATAATATTACATACCAACTTACATCTTTAAAAAGATATTAGACATCAGCAAGAATTTGAGAACTACCAATTTGACTTCTTTCTGTCGTGAAAGCTAATACAACTGAGAAGTGTTTTCCCCTCTTTACTAGAGATAAATGGAATAAACAATTAGAAGCAGAAAAAGCAAAATCTGGCGCAAGAGATGACAATACCTGAAATTGAAGCAATTTAAATACATCAAAATTTCCTGACAGAAACCTAGCATTCATCATTTACACACATGTCACACATAAAAATTTCCCCTTGCTCTCAGTCATTGAGTCACTCACAATTTACCACTTGAAACATTCAAAAGGATTCAAAATACTAAGCTGATTTAATCCTGGAACTTGTTGACTGAAGGGGTGTCAAATAAGCTGCCTAAAGAGTTTCATGAAATGTCATACCTCCCAATCTTGTGAAAATGATAAAACTTTAGTCACATAGTAGATAAATTAAAAGATACACTCCACTACTTATTTTTCACGTGATGTTTTCACCTTCTCTCATGAAAATAGACTTTACCAACAGATTTTAACAAGCCTCAGTTTATATTGCACTGATCACTGCTGTCATATTTTGTGTTGATTTAGAACAGTAGATTGTAATTTTAAGTATTATGAAAACATGATTGTGCTTAGAGCATAAATCTTTGATTTTATGGGTTTTTCCCCCCAATTGATAATGTAATGGATGAAATGGAACTTGTTTTGATGGCATGATGCATCATGATGGTTACATGTACATGCCATGCACAATCACCAGGAACTGCTATATCAGCAACTAGGAGGATCTAATAAAACTCAAACAAGCTACTCAGAACATGTTTTGTAACTGGAGTACAGTGGTTGTTTTTCACTTCCTTCAAGGCCCTTGTTTCATATTTTTCCACTCCTGTTCTGTCGTAATGAACTATCATTTTAATGGTCAACTGAACTTACACAGGGATATATTGCTTCTCAAAGAAATCATTGTCAAATTCACAGATAGAAAGTTAAAGACGATACAGCCAACATCAAACAAACCTTTGGGAATCCATTAACAACAATTACTCAAGATAGTACTCTAAAATTAAGGTATATGAATGTTCATAGACAAATCTTGTCCCCTTCAAACTAATGTTATGTGTTACCAGAATAATCCTTACCTAAAATTATCCACAGTCATATAAGATTGAAATCACATTTGAATATTTTCATACTGTCAGCATGTGTCCACTTGCAGTAACTCACAGTAAAGTCGTATTGAAAGAAAACTAAGTAATTGATGCAGGGATAATTTGCCTCTAAATTTAACACTGTGCTGTATGGGCAAAAGTGAGGTGTATCTCCGGAATATTATTTGAAATTTTCACCTAAAGGGCCCATGTCAGAAAATACCTAGAGTGAACCCTGTTGATGCATACATAAACAAGTACTAACCAACATTTCAAACATCCTATGATATTCCCATAGATAAAATAAGTAGACCCCAATAATCTTTTTGTAATCCTAACAGTGATCACGATACCTCTTCAAATCAAGCAAATGTTTCACGTCACATAACAATCACTAATGTACCAATTCTTGTACTAAACTCAGACTATTCAGTAACCTTCAAATTAAGTTTCAATAAACTCTGTCATGCCAATGTCAGAACACAAACTACTTCAATAACTTAACTGCTTCTGTCAATTCCAACACTATGAAGAGGAGTGTGAATGGCTTTCTTTCCCTTTCCAGAATGGGAAAACATTGACTAACGATGAAGACAGCATGCTTTGAGGGCTATGAGTATGTTCTCTTTCCACAATATTTGACAAAAATAACATGCTTCATGGTATCAGAACATGTTGACATCTATCACACTTTCAACAATATTTTGCTGCTACCAAACCTTTTCAATAAAAGCCATACTATTCTTCAGATATTCCTGCTACAATAACAATTCATAAATTCTTGAGACAAGCAGCCACATATGGTTACTTGAATTAGTAACTGGTGGCAGCTGTGCCAATTTCCATTTGTCAAAACTATCTACATAAATTTGTTAAATCATAACATGACAAAATTTGTCACAGCTGTGACAAAATGAAATTAATGTGTGACAATAGCTAGGAAATATATTATTTTCTTTGGATGTGTTGTGCTGTTAAGAAGTGAACAGTAAGTTGTACCCCTAAGTACATCCAATACATTGTTGAATGTATGAAGAGCAACAATGATACTCATGTAGTTATACTATAGAACTGTGACGCAATGAATGTCCTGCAGCAGATTTCACTGTGATGCTTCTTTCAAATGTTGATTAAAAATAGGAATGTCCATCATTCTACAGGTCAGCAGATAAATGATTTTCAGATGTATGCACTTGGTATGTGCACATGAAGTAAAGCACTATCAAAGTGTGCTTGAAAGTATTTTGATATCTAAACATGAAGGTCAGATTAGTCAACAGATACTGCAATCTACAGGTGTCGTGACAGAAATGTTACATGATGAAAACAGAAAACATTGAACCCTCAAGAAACATTTAGATATTTATCCCTAATTCTCTGTACATTATTGTAAAAATGTACATATTTCTTACAATGGTTGAAAAGTATAATCTTTCAATAGGAACATGCACAAGTTATGATGAAACAACATGACGGCAAGAGTTGAGTTCTGTGCACTTGTGTGCATCAATAGATGCAATACATGAACAGAGCCATCTTTACTCCTCCGGAACAAGTTAATACATATGACGAAACATGTTTATTAGTTCAGTAAAAGTCTAATGGATGAACATAATCTGACCTTCACAAAGTGTGTATTTAATGAGAGTCTGAGAAAATAGAGTATGAAGATTATGTAGCATGCATGAATAGAGAGAATGTTGGTACTCACAATTGAAATCCCCTGCAGGTGGCACAGCCCCAACTCCTAACTGATCACTGCGGACTCGACCTGGAAGTGCTGTGCCCTGCAATGCCCTTGATGTTGAGCTATGTAACTTCCTGTCTCTATCCAGGTCCTCGGCTCCTCGACCTCCCTGTAAAACAAATGATACGCAGTAAGAACAGCTTAAAAAATTTCACAGAGAAATTAGTACGAGCATGCAAACCATTACCTGTTACACTTAAGTCTCATGATGCCAAACGTTCTAATCAAATAAGACAAGTTTGTTTTAGCCAAAAGGCTAATTCACTTAATATTACTTGTAATAGATGACCAGACAGTGGGGGACAAACACCTGAAATGTCACTATCTATTTTAAACATGGAGTAGGTGACTTATACTTACAAAACCTTATGGTATGAGGAAAAGGTTGATTTCATGATTTGGGGGCGAGGCTTTTTGCATGCAATCATTACTTGGTATGGTTGGGTATTCCAGGAGTCTCTATCCCACTGTTACGGTCATTAGTCCTTTGTGGCATTTACAATTTAATCATTAGGATCAAATTTGAGAGACAGATAATGCTATGTTTCATCGACAAAAAATTTACAATTAATTGGTTAAGATTGTATAATAATAAATTGAAGGTTGAAGAAAGTAATCAATGATAAGACTTACACTTACAAATTTTAACATATTCCAGTCGAAGACATAATCATATGTGAAACCCTGTCTGTGGAAGAGATTACGGAATAGCTGCCGTAAGTAAGAATAGTCAGGTTTGTCATCAAACCGAAGAGACCGACAAAAATTCAGGTAGGTAGCGAATTCCGCTGAAAATAAAGAGTTACAGCATAAGTATTACAAAGATAATCGTTATACGTCATCTCCATTTCTATCTCTATAATACATAACAGTCCTCATTTTTCTATGTACTGATGTGGGGCGAAAATTAAACCACATCCATGTGGAAGAAGAATAAGTGGTTTTCAAATCTCATGCAAGTATCACTTAGTTTCATATGTGGTTACCGCTTAATACACTAAAAATGAACAAAAGATTGAAGTGGATTATATAGAGAATATGATCAATTACACCTACAAGGGAATCCTTTGCACAGTTCCTCGATTGGCGTAGACATTTTCTTTTCACTGATTCTTTCATATTTTTGTCTTTTAGTGGCTGCTTTCAAGCCCTGCCAGGGCAGACTTCCTCTGAGGAAATACATGAACACGTATCCTAATGATTCCATGTCATCTCTTCTACTTTGTTCTGAAAAGAAGAATGATTATCTTACACACCATCACATTGAACAGGCACTAAACAATACAAACACTTTCATAATCACAAAATATCCACATTTTTTTCAGATAAAGTTTTCAAATTTACACAAAAGTTGGAACATTGAACGTCCTTATTTCTAGCATTGCTTTAAAGGGCAGAAGTCTTATACTTTTTGTGAAAAACAATATTCTCATGGTGACAATTGCGTTACTGCCTCTTTTCATATACCAGTAGCATATGAAAATAACTGATGCCTACCTATTCCTAAATGTGTGTTTATACTGGCGTATCTTGCAGTTCCAGTGAGATTCTTGTTTTCCCTGTAGGGTATGTGCTGGTGTGTGCGAGCATCTCGATACTTTTTGGCAAGACCAAAGTCTATAATATATACAAGATTGCCTTTCTTGCCAAGGCCCATCAGGAAGTTGTCTGGCTTCACATCTCGATGAATAAAATTTTTCGAATGTATGTATTCAATTCTGCTGATCTGTAAAGTAAGACAAAACGACAATGAAGCAAAGGTTATCACACGCAACAAACTTAATTTCAATCTTAATAGTCATACTCATTATTCCGGATGTCACACTTTCCAAACAGTTGTGAGTGGTCTTTTACTACATAAATTGTCACTATAATCCGGAATGATCATTTGCTGTTGTTTGTTGTTTAATGTTGTACTCTAGTTGTAGCAATATTCCAGTTTATATCATGTCAGTCTGTAAATATCTGAGTTTGGACCAGACGATCCATTGATTGATATCATGAATATTGATCCACAAGCATCAACTAAGTCAGCGAGCCTAACCACGGCAAGTACGGGTTGCTGAAGACCTATTCTAACCTGGATCTCAATATGCTGTAACAAATCTGTAATATACACAGTAAGCTAATTCTTTAACCTTAAATGCCAGCTGGTTCACTTATTTTGAGAATGCTTGATTAATGTTGAAACATAAGGCAAAATAAGTCCCATCTGATCAATTTACAAGCTTCTGTTATATTTGAATTGGCAGTATCAATGGTCATTACTATGTTGAAATTGGATTCAAGAATGAAGTCTCAAGTCTGCATTTTCGTAATTTAGTATACTTATTTAATTATTTCAGATCTATCTAACTGGTATCATCTTTATCTATTTACAATATTAAGACTATTGATAGGGGAGGTAACTCTTCACACACCCCTTGTTTCCGTTGTCCAGACAAGTTACAATCCACATGATTTGACCAGAAAACGAGACCATACAGATTAACAGAGATTCACTGTATCTTACTTAAACATAACAGTTTTACTTTCATTCAAATACATTAACAGACAAGACCTTTTTATCATCACTTATCCTAAAACTTAAATATTCAAAGTAAACCATTCTAACATATTCAGCAAGAGTGTTAGAAATCTGCATACAAGTAAGTATCCAATCTCACCAATTGATCTGCCAGTAATAGCACTGTTTTAAGACTGAACTTCCGTGAGCAAAAGTTGAAAAGGTCCTCCAAACTTGGACCAAGAAGTTCCATGACCATGACATTGTAGTCTCCCTCTGCTCCACACCACTTGATTGTCGGGATGCCCACTGAAACAAAGTCAAACGGACCATGCTTCACGTACCTTACAAACATGAAAAAGTTACCTCAGTCTATAAGATGAGGATATCCAAATTCCCGTCTGAAAGACTGAGGTTAAACTCAGAGATCTGAGACGAAACTTTTAACCATAGTAGTCCTGTACCAGTTTCCATTCGTATGCCAGCATGTCAGTTAAATGAACACTTGACAATCTATGAGACATAACCTAATAAATGAGATGTAAATGACAGGATAGTTCTCCTGAACCCATAAATTCTGAATTGTTTGATAGGCATTACTTAGAAGTTGACTCATGACAAAGTAGAGATAATTTATGGATAACAACTTCTTTATCTAATGTAAAGCCTTGGTTGACAACAGTATACATGGTATAATGATCTATACCGAAACATCGCCCTTACAGTAAATAAAGAAGTTGTTATCCATAAATTATCTCGACTTTGCCTTATATTCTAAGTCATGATTATTTGTAAGCAATAATACATGTATCATTAGTTAAATGAAAACTGAGGGTATCATAATGATAGCAAGAGTGAAATATTTTACAGACAATTGTTCAATCAAGTTTTAATCAACAAATTGAATGGAATAGGCTAATAAATCAGGAATCCTTACAAAACTGATCTGCAGATATTCCCAAACACAAGGTTTCGTAAGAATGAATAAATGCACGGATCACAGACAGCATCACATTACAACAGATCTTATGTTGATTATAAGTTACAATAACAAATCGTTACCTCAAATATCATATCAATGTTCTTATATTTAGCTTACTTGTATCTATTGAATTAGAAAAGTCTATTGTGAAATCTTCATTGAGAAAATTTAACGCAACAAATAACAAACTTTCCTGCTTTTAAATATCCAATCATATCAATGACTTATTGTAAACACAGTGATCCCTTGCAACATTTCTGGTCCACATAATTCATGAGCGTATAGACAATCAGCAGTTTAACTGGGGTGGAGTTGTAGGGGGTAGATGATCAACACAACAGTACATGTTCGGCCTACCTAACACAATCTACACCGCCTGTTGCATATCATAGTTTGAAAAAATATTAGAATATATAAGATGTTTATGATTCATTGTGATTAAAACAAATTATCAATAGTGTTATGCACAGTAAAAAAATACATTGTGTATCACGAACAGTCATAACAAATTTGGTCAACAGATTGAAAATTGAGATAAAACATCACGAGACAGGACGATTTATCATTTATATTGTATTTCCTCCATATATGCAAAGATAAAGATTATTTTGTGTATTTTCTCGTAAACTAAGCTGGAAATAGCAATCAGCTGTACACACATTTTCCCCAATCTACCAGTGACTCAGTTGAAAACTTGCCAATGATACAACTTCTAAGAATTTTGATGCAATGGTGGAACAAAATTTTATCTGAAATTATTATTTTATCAGGAATAATGTATTCCAATATTGTGTTATTTTAGTTGGAGCTTTTACTAAATATATCTAAGATTATTAGAATCAAAGCGTAGCACTTTGGTTCAGCTGATTGTTATTGACGGATATTTTTGATCAGGACAAATTTGATCAGTCACATTAGGGACATCATATGCTACACATATTTTGATTGCGAAAACATAATGTTAACATAATGCTCGAATTGCCATAAATATTACTTTTAATGATACATACATACATACATACATACATACATACATACATGATGTTGATGTAAGAAGGCATAACAGTGAGTCTCACTACACCGTTCGTGGTGATCAGATGACAATTTATTTTTGCGATGGGGAAAAAACACTGAGTCAGCGTATAACAGTTTATCAAAAATGTCCATACATTTTTTTTAA
Organism: Haliotis cracherodii; assembly: GCF_022045235.1. Classification (NCBI taxonomy): domain Eukaryota; kingdom Metazoa; phylum Mollusca; class Gastropoda; order Lepetellida; family Haliotidae; genus Haliotis; species Haliotis cracherodii. The sequence goes on from NW_027266275.1 coordinate 16,835,256, forward strand.
CCATGTGTTACCATGCACTGTAACCAAGTTAACGCCAAATTGATGGGCGCAATAGCAAAGGAACACTGTACCATGCAAAATCATGAATTCAAGTTAGGTGGGGAAGGTGTGTGGGACTGAACAATCAATGCAAAAAACATGAACAATCTTAATACTTTCAAAAACCTGTTGACAAGAGTTGTTGATATTTTTTTCAGATTGATGCAATTACCACCCAAATCAATACAAGAAAAGCCAAAGCTTACATTCAACAACCATTCAATGAACATTTTATACTGTTACATTTAATAATTGTCAACCAAAATATACACAAAAATACCACAACACTTGTGCGATTACTTCATGTTCTTAAAATGTCATGCCAATTTCTGTAACTCAAATTCTCATGCAAAAATGACAAACTATTCAAAAGCAACTGAGGAAAACAAATTATATACACCTCCATCAATAGATTCTACCATGCTCATCTTTTTTTTAAGAACATAATGTGCTCCTTTGCAAATTTTAAATGAGACCAAAACTGGTTTGTTTTACAATCTGCTCTAAATCCCTCCCATCCTCTTCCCAATGCCTCAAGTGCTCAGATAGAAACATGCAACGTTTGTTAGTTTTTTTAGTCAAATAGTTTTCATAAAAATAAAAATCTGATGGTGTTTTTCATGATAGCCTGTCCTCAGAAACCTGTACCTATGAATTGTTCGTTACAATGTAGTTTTATATGAAGATACTGAATTTCAGGGGACATTCCAAACTAATGTCAATATTTTATTGAACAGAAAAGAGGACTGAACTTAGTACACTAAACTCACAAAGATCTTATTGGTAGAAGGACTTATTTCATAATGATGAATATGGATTTAGGATTGTTGAAAGTAGATTCTAAATGAAAAGATAATGTCTAGTTATATTTGTTGTTCCATAACAATCTCTTCCCAAGAAATCATAATTTCAATCATGTTTATATAAAACTCAAATCAATAACTGGCAAGCAATCATATAATTATTCTAATCAAATTTCCTGGCCACTGAAATGTTCCAATTATTCCTGACCAGAGAGACAAGCGTTGACATGCTTCCAGTAACGTGCTGGCCAATGCTGCCTAGTGGGCTGCCAAGGTCCAGGCTGTCACCAGTCCATCCAGCCAAAACATTGATTAGATCATCCTAAGGTTAGTCCATGCAGCACTACAAAGAAATGAGAAACTCTTACCACCTCCCTGCATCATCCGATAAATCTTGCTCTCGATGTGGAGCTGTGGGTGCTTGGTCTTCACACATTCTAACTTGATAGCCACTTCTTCTCCATTGGAAATGTCGGTACCTTAAAACAGAAAGTTAAAAGTAAGTAATATGCCCTTGGAAATTGTATGCAGTGTAGAAACAATTATAATTTTCAAGTGAAGGGATTTACCTGAGTATACCTTAAAATATTAGAAAGTAACACTAGCCCGAGGTTAGTACAAATTCATGTGGGTTAGTACAAATTTCCCCATTGTTGTAACATTATAAGGGCATTTTATCTTTACCCGGGGTAGTGAAGTTTACAAGTTAAGTCCTAACCCTGATACATGTATATTAGTGTGGACTTACTGTAGGATAATTAATACTATCTATTGCAATCTAACTGATGTCTACAGGTTTGCGGAATACTGCATTCTGTACTAAAAGTTTAATGACATCGCTATATCAGTCAGCGTGTCCTCTTGTGTATGCAGCAATTCATTTCCCATAACTCTGTGTAGATATTCAATTATCCCTGTTTTTGCATATTTTATCCCTTTTTGTTTTCAAAGAAGTATAAACTAACATGAAAAAAAAGACATCAATAGTAAGATACATTCATTGTGTTTATATCAATGTACCTTTGAAAAATAAATAACAGTAATCTTGACTTAGAAAGGGAAAAAGGTTTAAAAAATCATGCACAAAAGTAGGGTAATTTCATCTGGTAACTGCAAACTTCGTATGTTGAACTTTGTTAAAAACTTATATAATCAGAATTGGAAATGTTTAAGGAACACCATAACACAGTTTCTTTAAACTATCTTCTTTGTACATGATATTCTGTGATTTCATTGTTTGAAAGTTAATGAAACAAAACAGAATTGAGTGATGAAATCAGACATGGACACTCTGAACTTTTATTGTACATTTTACATCAAAATAGAAACATCAATTATTTCAATGTAGACGCATAAACTGATTTAGTTTAAAACGACTTGATACAGCCTCTTGCAACCCAAGTGCATATTATTTGTGTCCATTTGCAATACTGTGCATCTGGCAAAACCCTGGAATGATATTAACAATCTATTCCAAAATAGGCCACCATTTGCTATTAGGAAGGTTTCTCCCCCACAGCACTGCAACTTGGCTAACTACGCAGTCAACAGATTTAATATATCAACAAAGGCAGCCAAATAACAAATATTTCCTGCATAAATAAACACTAAAATGTAATGATTTGAACAAATTCTGAAATTCTGTACTACCATCATATGTGAAATTAAAATGTCATCTAAATGTTTCATGTTTTCTTTATGTTTAATCTAAGGGCTATTCCTTGAAAACATTACTTTTCATTTTTGAAAATCCTCCAAAATAGCAGCATTCATGAATCTTCTGTTATAAGTATGATCCCAGCCATGTTTTTATTGAATGTGATCATAAATGTACAATCTGATTCAAGCAAAGGAAGTAATTTTATGTACTGAAGTGTTCTGATGCTCAAAAAGTATATCAATTATTGCTGAATGGTTGTCAAAGTTCTGTTATATATAAAGGCGTTACTGGGTCAAATGAAATTGATATAGCTTCTGCAAAGAATCACCATTTCAGGGTTAATTCTTGGGTGGGGCCTTGTTCTTTTGGCCCCCAAATTTGAAAAAAGGTCCACATTTGTAAATACAGTGGCTCATTTTAACATCATTTTGTTGTATGGGCATACCTCAGGAATATTTGAAATTTTCACATAAAAGGCCCATGTCAGAAAATTCCTAGTGTGAACCCTGTCATTTCCACGCAGGCCGCAGGGTTAGAAACTAACAGTTTTTGTCCACTAGTCCTTATAATAATAACATATAGCAAAACCTTTAAAATAGGCCAATTTCTACTAGTCCTTAGGATACCTTTACTATTGGCCAGTTTGGTAAGGACTACAGGACTAGTGCCAATTTCTAACGCTGCGGGGCACATGTTGGTGGAGACTTTGACAATGAAAGTGATGATCATTTATTGTTTATCTCCCCATCATGCTAAAAAAAGTGTTTGACTCCATATATTTGTAGTCAGTATTCAAGTCTTGTGTTAAGACACATGAAGGTATTACACATTTATTCCAATGTCCTATTGGATTAAAATGTGTTTAGTCCACTAATCCTTACAATGATGACATATAGCGAAACCCTTAAAAATGGTAAATTTCTGCTAGTCCTTATAACACCTTAACTATTGGGCAGTTTGGCTAGGACTACACGACTAGTGCCAATTTCTAACATCAGTTCCATTCTGTTTTTCTTATTTATAAATTAATTAGCTCTAGGTGTTACAAGGTTCATACAGATATGGAATACTAAAATTCAAGGCTGTCAACTGTCATTTTCAAGGCTTTTTAGTAGGGCTATTAGTCTGTCAATATTTGATTAAATCAAGCATGCTTATACTATCAGACTACACTATCAAAGGCATTTTCCAAAAAAGATTAATTTTCACACCTAACAAAAAATAAGTTTGTCACAGATTCTTCATCTTGGCACACAAATCTATCACTGTGATAAATCTCACACATCCTTGGTTCATATTGTGTGTGCTTTTAATTAATACCTTTAATACCAAGTATATGTGATTTTGTACAAATTCAAGGCTTTTCCAGGTATTTTGGTGATTTTCAAGGCTGTTCAAGGTTGACACTTAAAATCAAGGCTTTGCAAGAGGGACCTTAAACTTCAAGGTCTTTTCAAGCCTGTATGAACCATGTGTTAATGCTTGGGATAGGGGTTTTCAATTACTGACAAACTATTTTTTTTATCTATTACTCTTTGCTGACAATGTGGCTCTCATTTCAGATAGTGTATATGGATTACAAAAATGGTTATGTATTGCACATCCAGGTCACAAGGGCTGGGACGATACACCAACTATGCCATCCGATACTTATCACGATACTTACATGTGCCCTTATCTGTATCACTGACGATCTACTGTTGGCAGTATCAAGAACTAAGCAATGGATGAAAAAGATTTTTACGTTTTCACTACTAATTAGTTTTTCAAACAAACATTCAAGGTGAGAATCAATATTTTTACTTAGTGTGCGACTGTGATCGATACTTGTATCGAGAAGTAAAACATCGTAATCCACCAATGCATTGGTATATCGTCCCACTACAACTGGTCACTGTCAGTTCATATGTCAAATACTAACATAGCTGTATTCAGAAGTAGAACAGTAGTGACAAGACAGTTGTCTTTCTCAAAATTGTAGACATTTTACAACAAATGCCAAGAAATCATTATTTGAATCAGGACAATATATTATTCTGTGTTTGAATTGTTCTCCAAAATAATGGGGTCCCCCGTGATGCGAGAGCTGCGAGCGCCGAGCACGGCTATCTAGGGGGGTTAGGGGGCATGAATTGTCTGGTTCAGACTCGATTATTTACAGACCACCGTCATATAAATATAACTGGAATATTGCCGAGTGCGGCGTTAAACAACAAACAAACAAACATAGATTAGCCACTTGACTCTTGCAACACCAGTCAACCAGAAGCTTTAACTGCTACAAGGGTGGTGATTGGTCAAACTAGAGCACATGACCTAAGCAATGCTACCGTCCTCGTGTGTAATGAATTTCAGAATTTGCCCAAAGATTTTTGTTATTCTGAACATTTCAAGCAGGAAAATCATGATCTATATAATCAAATATGGAACTTTGTGGATGTATCATGATTGGTTAGGAGCTGTGACAGACTTTTTAGGCATATATTTTGGCACTAAACATCGTATCCAAGCCAAGAAATTGAGGCAAATGAAAGCAGAGATGTCATTTGACTTACAATACACGCGATCGCACGATAAGTTGAAAATAATAACTTTGACAACTTTTAAACATATTTTTGTTGATTTGATTAATACTTTGTATAATGAATTTAAAGATTTGCTTAAAAAGTTTTTATTTTGCTCTTTGACATGTTCTATGTGGCCCCTTTGTCGAAGTGTGTGTCCTAGAATTTTATTTTCAATAACATCGGGGGAAATAGATCTAGAGAATAATTTTTAATCTATCGATAAAAAATGATAAATTGAAAAGAATATTTCAGACATTGAGAAATGTGATAGATTTAATAAATGAATGATATGACAGGTAGGTTCATAAAATTATATACTATTTTGAAGTCACTACGGCTTGGCAGGTCTAGCAGCCTGCAGTGACTGGTGACTCGAGGCTTCTTGGCCAGTGTACCGGCCTACGGTGTTGAAAGAGTACATTGGCTCTTCAAGCCAACTTTCTTGAAACCTTCTTTTCTTTTGACAAAGTTTCGACGATGCCATTTTGACCCCAGGCCTTAGTCCATTACGGACATGACATGGAAGAGAAACATCATGGGATACTTCAGTTTCCCGCCATCACACTGAAATCTGGCTAGCACCGGAACCCAGCGAATATTGGATACAAATTATCACATGGGTTTTGGGAGCAAGAGAAACTCCAAACAAAACAACAATAAATTATGCGTGAAGTTAACTTTTTTCAAAATGAAAATGCGTAAGGGAAACGTGTATGTGGTTTTTGCATCCTATTTTTTTTTGTCAGTACGTATTTTTGTATATGGGACGCCGTAAATGCAAACACTGTTATTATCATCAGATTCAAGTTACTTTTAAGCTTTTTTATTCTCAAATTAAGCCAATTTTACTCTCGCTGTTCCGAAATATGGAGTTATTAAAGACGGGTGCATAGAGAGGGAACAACAAAGTTTTGGATAAGGATTATACATTTGCCCAGTAGTAAATATGCCAGTAAGGCATATGAAGTGCTTTATTTCTTGGATTGTGCTATAAAATGGCACATATGGACTTCTGTCAACTACCTGTATGTGATGTTATTTTCAGTTTTAACTTTGCTTCGATCTTCCTGGAAGTCTGCAGTCTTCAAATATGACAGTGTTAGAAATTCCTGTAGTCCTTGCCAAACTGCCTAATAGTTAAGGTATCATGAGGACTATTAGAAATTGGCCAATCTTATGGATTTTGCTCTATGTTATCATTATAAGGACTAATGGACTAAAAGCGTTAGTTTCTAACGCTGTATGACTAATGGATTTTAGGCATAGATATGATAAATACTCTGCATTTCAATTTAAGATACAACCTGAGTTGCATATTATTACAGATTCATCATTTGCTTCATATCGTGGCAAAATTCTGTAAGGTATATCCAAGTTAACTGTTGAAGAAGGAAGATTGTCAAGTGTAACTAATAATCAGCATTTTGTGTTTTATGTGATTCATATTTGATGGAGGATGAGTTTCACTTTGTTTTGATCTGTCCACTTTCCAAACATCTTTGAGAACAGTATATCCCTGTATAGCATATCACACAATATTCTCTATATTCCTTAATCATGTCAAGCATAGACATGGCCACTTGTATGTTAGTCCAAAACTTAGTGAAAATCCAGAGAGACCAGTATGTTGTGTCCTCACAAAAATAAGTATGATTGAAAAGCTACAATTATTTGTCCACAAAGTCCTAAATGGGAGGTGATAACTCATGTCTAAATTGGATTCTTGAATGAATATCGTAAAATACAACACTCTTTCCCCAGTGAAAGTGATCAGTGTATAATAATAATTATATCCTACACATTTACCAACATGACCTCTTGATTATTGCTGTCATACCATATTTTTCTTTTACTTGGGCCCGGTTTCTTTGGGTACAGAAATATAGAATTTAAACATTTATTGCTGAAATTGATAATACGACTGCAATTTATTACAAGACATGGACAAGCCATGTAGTATGATGTACTAATGTCTCTAAAGATACCACCAAATAGTTAATTACAAGAGCAAATACAGACATCCGAAGAAGCCCTCTATAAAATAATTTATTTGCTGGAAAAAGTAAACCCACAAGAAAATAACTATCTGTATCATCATAACATGTCATGGAGAATCAGTTACAAGAAAAACAGAATTGGTATAATCTCTTGAAGTGGTGTGTGATCAATGTGATAGAACACATCCCATGTTCAATTACACTCGGGATGTCCACCAAACCTTTTTTTAACTTCAAACTCAGAATCCTCACAGGGTTGTCAGTAGTAGAAATTCGCAGCAGTCTTGTCCTTGCCAAACTGCTCAACAGCTAAGGTATCATAAGGACTAGTAGTAATTGGCCATTTTAAGTGTTTTGCTATATCACATCATAAGGACTAGTCGACTACAAGTGTGAGTAACTGGTAGTAAAGAATGGAAATGTTGCAATGTTTAATTTAAAAAATCCTAAATGAATAGTGAACTAGTTGGGTTGGTTCACGTTGTCAACCCGTTTACAGAGCAAGCTGGACAGGTGATGCAAATTGGCACTAGCCTGAGTCAGTGTTTTAACTATTAAAGGTATCCAAGGCCAGTAAAATGTCAGGCTTGTTATAGGGAATCCTTGTATATCTTATCTCTATTTGGGCTAGTAAAGGTTTCCCTGTAATCAGTCTGACCTACACTTAAATCATTATTTCCCTAGTGACTGCATTTACAGCTAAGAAAACAAAGAATACTTTTTATATTACAAACTAGCAATTTTGCACAAAAATGGTTTCTTAATTTCAAATTATACACGACAGCTGTCATAATAATATCAATGACACTTTGTTAAGCAATTAGACTTCAAGAGATTTTCACATTATCATAATAATTTTTACTATTTTTTTTAGTATTTGAGAATGTTGGAATAGCATGATTATGCTTAAATTATATGCGTAAAAGAAGCAAACGTGAGATTTGTATCCGTCATAGATCTCCCCTGAAAACATGCGCGAGGGAAACATAATCTAGATTGACAACAGTCGAGCCAGTTTCCTCCGGGGATAAACAAACGTCAAATGACCGACATTATAACACACCTCTCAATGATTTAATTATTTTTAATAAATAAATCTCTTGATGCATATAAGGTCATGCTAGCATATCAAGAAGCAGATCTAGTCGCAATGGAATGATCTGTACATGAGTAATATTTCGTCTACACGATCATCTGTTGTTTCGACAATGGCTACCAGTCAGACAAGAGCTCCACCTTCGTCTGATCTGTCAAACTGCGGTTTGACACATACTTACCCAAATAGATATCGCCGAATGATCCGCTGCCGATCTTTCGCCCTAGACGATATTTGTTGCCAACCCGAAGCTCCATCTCCGCTGAAAACAAGAGGGGAATGGGATAATTAGGTATTCTCAACCAAGTCGCTGGAGAAACATTTTCCACTGATAAACAAAAACTACCAGAAAGGGTTGCGTTACAATCTAAGCTGCTACACTTACCTATTCTGTGTAGGCTTCACAAAATTTGTCTCATTAGAAACCTAAGACATTAAGCTTTTGCTAGGTACTAAACAGACTCGGTTATTTCGGACTGTATTTGATAGATGCGTCCGATTATAATTCGTTCCATTTTGACCCTAGCACCGCCATTATTTACTTCCATCGGTTGGTTGCTTGACATACTACGCAGGCGCGATGCATCCACTTCCTGTGAAACTCCTGGATGACGCAAACATATTTCTTAGCATAAAAGGGCATAATTTCTGACATAATGAGAGAAATAGTAAATTGTGTTTTAGAGATGCATTAGATAATTAAGTCATATTTCTATTCGACATACAGAATATCTCCCCAAAATGCACAATTTTCTCTAATTTTCAATAGTTCTGAATGTGTAATATCTTCTTTCTATACTCTTTACAGTTGTGAATCATTAGACATATCGAGTATGTTTTCGTTATTTAACGGAATTTGCAGTCTTTCCAACGTTGTCTTGCTAAACCAAAAGTACAGTTTTTATTTTGGTTACCCCTGGTGTATGAGATATACGGGGAATTTCAATGTTGAATTTGTTTGAAAATTGGTATTAGCCTATACTTAATACTTAATTCTGCTTTTCTTTTATTTTGAAATTTTATGCAGATACTGATGTCCCCGAAGTTAAGATAATTAAAATATCCTGAAAATGTAATCATCTTACAGTTTGATTACTACCAATTACCTCTTGATATTGCACAATGATCTTTCGAAATATGAAATATTGAGCTGAAGAGAGGTCTCTCTCTCTCTCTCTCTCTCTCTCTCTCTCTCGATAGATAGATAGATAGATAGAAAGATTACATTTACACCGTAACGCTATTTTGACCTCTCTCTCTCTCTCTCTCTCTCTCTCTCTAGATAGATAGATAGATAGATGGAAAGATTACATTTACACCGTTACGCTATTTTGACCTTCTCTCTCTCTCTCTCTCTCTCTCTCTCTCTCTCTCTCTCGCTATTTTGACCTCACAGTGTGTGTGTGTGTGTGTGTGTGTGTGAATATACACACACCGAATCATAACTGCTATGTTATTCGTCCGTTGCTTTTTCTATACACTTTGCCACCCTTCTCCAAACGTTAAACGTTACTAGATCGATTGCGCTAAGGTATATTTTGAAGACCACATGAAATATTATCAATTTCTTAAGACAGTCGTTGTCTTCCCTTCTCAGTCTATAGTGTTAACTCCTTAGCGACAAGGGTGGCGAGTGGTGTAGACCTTGAACTGAGCGACAAGATATATTTATATATGACACGACGTCCATTTGAAAACAACTTGTGAACTATTAACTATAAGATACCAAAACAAAACTACGTCATCTTCCATAATGGCGACTTACATATACTTGGAAAAGATTATTGCAAATACTGATGGTTATCTAAATGTCGGTCAGAAGGTCGCGTTAAGTTCAGTTCAAGTGACAACCTACTCGGGTTATTGGTGCTTGGATTATTGAAATATAAACGTTCAAGTCATACATCATCTACAGGCATGACGAGTCGGGTCGTGTACTGATGTAGCGACAGGTTGCCCACGGCCTTGAATATCTCGGCGATCAAGTAATATATATCACACACCCTGTCTATAAACCACGGAGAATATGTTTCTTAACTCATTTTCATGACGTCATTATAATTATGTATCATTTCCGATTATAAATATAAGATTTACGCTTAGAGTAAAGGGTGGAGTTTGTATATGAATAAGACAACTAAGCGATAAATCGTAAAGAACAATGAAGAACTAAGCCTGGTTGATTTCACGATAAAACATTATTCTATTTCGATGTCACTTCTGGATATTCGTTCTATATTGACGTCACTTCGCATCTAAAAGTGGGAGAGACATGACAATCGGTATTAGGAGAAATGTACAGATAATCGATGTGAGGATTATGAGAATACGCGGGAAATACCAAACTTAACCGGCCTGTTCATAAAATGGACTTATCCGACAGTACATATAATGTTGACATCTCATATACGAAATAAACTCGTGGTCAATGTTTAACCTACAATAAAACACTGCAGGGAGAATATGGTTTACAATTCCCACTCGTCGTTTATTTATTTATTTGTTTATTTAGTGTGTGTGTGTGTGTGTGTGTGTGTGTGTGTGTGTGTGTGTGTGTGTGTGTGTGCGTGTGTGTGTGTGTGTGTGCATTCAGTTATATATACTTAACAAACAAGAATTACTGTGTGTTTGTTTGACCACGTGACAAGACAGAGAACCTACTATATGTTTTCACACCATCTCAGATAAAGGGAATGTTTATGAAACAATTAATTGCATTCAGTTGCTACATATCGCTACGATTCTAAGAGAGCGCCTTTAGCGGTGAACAAAACTATGTTCCTATAGCAGATTCTTTTCTCAAACAGCCACCGTATATATAGTGTAGTACATGTGGATGGCGAGCATTTGCCTGGAGACCGGACGGTCGGCCCGGTGGTTCGATTCCCGGCGGCGTCATATACCAAAACACGCACGCACGCACGCACGCACGCACGCACGCACGCAAGCACACACGCACGCACGCACGCGCATGCATGCATGTACATCGCTATACAAGTGAAATAGCCTTGAACGCGACATTAAACCCCGTTTCACCTTTCACCTATAGTTTCTACATATATAACTTCTAAGCTGTATGGATATTGAACCTTGAGGTCCTGTCCAGACACAGACTGAAAGTTCAGTATATATAAGTGAAAGGGAGCCAATATCGGTCATCCTTTATTGCAGGCATGTACTATTGAAGCCAGGCATTTAGTGTCGAGGAAAGGGTATGACATGTATAGCTGTTCGTGAAAGGACGCATAAAGGACGGACCTTTGAATTTCGAAACGGGGTCCAAATACAACTTTTGCTGTGTATATATCGTAGTTTGAATGGAACATTCATTGACAGGTGTATATGTAATGTCAAAAGGGGGAACACCTACCCACCCACCCTGGCCCATACAAAGGCCTGTAATGTGTAAAGTATATAGATTCTTATAAATATACATTGCCTATTGCATTATTCATGTCCATGCTTTATTTGCAAAACGCTAAACGTGTATACCTAATAGGTTGTATATGCTGAAAGACATTGTTACTAAATAAAAGCTTCCCTATATTTATATCAGCTACATAACAATCCACATTTCTTCCAAGTTCTTTATGCATGCAATTGTTAGGGTGTTTGTTTCAATGTTAACTGTGGTGAGGCGAGGTGAAATGGGGTTTAATATCGCATTCAAGACTATTGGCTTATATATAGCGACGTGCATGCGCGTCCGCACTAATGTCAAGTTTAATGGTGCTAGCGTACTATACACACATGTACGCATCTTCTGCAGTGTACAATTTTATCTACAAAATGTATAATATATATACCGTATGCAGTATAATCTGCAATATACCATCTCATCTATACAATATACAATACCAGCTCCAATATGCCGCTGATCTACGATATACAATCTCATCTATGCAATCTCACCTGCAATATACATCAAAGCTATTTAATATCACCTGCAATAGACATCTCATTTATTCAATATCATCTACAATATGTATATCATCTATTCAATACTACTTGCAATATACAACTCATCTATTCAATATCACCTGGGTTGGAGGTTGGGGGTTAGAATTTTGTATCGAGATTAGGTATTTTTTAAGTTACAGCTACAAAATATTTAAATATTTAATATTTAAAACAAACTACGAACCTGATCTATTATGTTAAGAACATCTTGCAACAATGTATTTTTGTGTGTGGCAGGTAACTTCTTTTATTTTAAACAGTCTGAAGCATGTTTTGTTTTTTTTGGGTGGGGGGGGCAAGAATGTTGGCGACAATATTATTCGATAAACAACTCGCAAACTTAACATTTACAAATATGGAGCTTGGACAGTGTATACTATGTTGTGTGTGTGATACATAATCATGCCTATTAAATGTGTAATTATACTGATATTAAATAGCCATGTATTAGTTAAAACACTCGAGGTGCCGTGATACCTCTTTGTTATCTATGTATTATGAGATCGTTGACGTCATAAAGTTTACAACATTTCCTGGAATACGGTACTTTTTATGATGTGACACATTTAAAATCATGGTGCTCGTCCCTCCTTCAATCCAATATAAATAACGTGGATAGTAAATGTAACCGACAGCAGCTGTCTCCGTGTTCCTAATGTAAAGATACAAAACAGGTTTAGATCATACTGGTTGCATCAAACACGTTTTTTACGTGTATCCAACATAATAACTATATTTTGAGAGAAATTATAGTATTTCAGAATTTCCAGAGGTCTTGAACTAGAGGACTACAGAAACATCTACACCATATCTAATGTTTCATGAATATCTTTCAGACTACGCTATACACGTTAACTTATTATCATATATTATTGATAAATATTCACAATCAATTGTGTACATCTTCACAAGGCTCATAAACAAATACATTTGAATATCAAAATTTTCTAAGGAGACATTCCATTCACTGGTTGCTTTTTAACAGTTTTAACGCGTTTTATTTGTTATAAAGTTCTTATAACATTGGAACTATAAGAGCATATGGAAGTAGTCTTTTGAAATTAAATGAAAGGTAAAAGTACACTATTACATATCTCAAACTTCTGTAGCAAAAGACCAACAACCCAAACGCTTACATATACCAATTAGAGAGTATTTGGTGTTATTGTTAAATAAATAGTTATATGAATTCAACAATGTGTTGCGATGATTATAAATTAATATTGTGTATAGCCTATTAGCATCAGTGGCCGGCATCGTTGAGATTTTAAACAACGCATTCCCGCGCATGACAGCAACCTTCTTGTTCCATCTTCTCGTTTTAACGTGCCTACCCTTAAGTCAAAGAAATACCCCTAAATAGCGTCTTCGGGTGAATTATATAGATAGTAACAAGTTTGTTTGAGGATATAATTATGAGCAACACAATAAAGATAGCATGTGTATTTGTTAACGTCGTTGGATTATTTGAATGTCAGATCCACCATGCTTCCCAAGTTCTGTGCATCATGTCATGTTGGTCACAATATGATTCGATGTTAACAGGGTCGTTAAACAGGTAAGATCAATGGCACCATTAACTTAAACGTTTCCTTCGATGTGGCGATGAGAATAATGTAAAGGATAGTTTCAAAGGCCGCTTGAAGGCAATATTTCAATTTGTCATTAACGACCACGTTGGTTGTTCATTTGTTGGAGCTTAATGCGACTGGCGATTTCAAGCTTCATTTCCGTGTTTTTTGGTAGAGACAGGAACTGTCGTTTGTACGTTTTTCCTAAATTAACTCAGATATCGTGCACTTGTAATTTATAATTTTGAACAACACATTTGTCTATTGAGTTATTAAGGTTCATGTTCCTCCCGTAATTTCAAGAACCCGTTTTCAAAACTTGTGCTAATATAAGGGAGGTTTACCGCTAAACACGTCCAAGACGTGCAGTTCAAGAGTTACTGTTCTTGTGTTATATGTCACAAGATGTTTGATTGGCTTAATGTAATATCTCAGCCAATGAACGTTTCGTTTAGAAATATTAACCAACATGGCGGAGCAGGTGCTCGTAACCACATGAAATCACAAGTGTACACAATATTTTCAGTATGTCACATGTACGCTAAGTCAGGAGAAAAGAAGTGTATGTATTTTCTTCCTTATAGTTACTGAAAACGAAGAATTAAAAAAAATAAATTGGATGAATGTGTATCATTTAAATTAAATTACAATACAATAACGTCATCAGCTGCTGATCGTTTTGCAACTTTTTACACCGGTTTGCTATATTTTCAGTAACCAAGTATCGTCAATCTTAGTAATAACGGGATGTAGCTATACATTTTACTGAACAGTAATGTTCCATATAATTTCCTTGGTTTGAATTTACTGTAATCAATGGTAATGAATAATAATTTCCCGTATCCCCCATCCAAAAGTATATATATAAAATAAAATAATAAAGTCCACGTTAGTCCATCATCTTCTTTATATCAGTTTCAGACATAGTACTTTCGCTGTCTCATGACAGCTCTTCAGTGTAACAATGACAGCGAAGAAAGTACTATGTCTGAAACTGATATAAAGAAGATGATGGACTAACGTGGACTTTATTATTTTATTATATATTACATGTACACCGAGTGAACATTTACCTCATATATATATATATATATATCCTATATATATATATATATATCCTATATATATATATATATATATCCTATATATATGCATTGCCGCACACTCCTTTTGATTATAACTTATTTACCAATAGATATACTCAATCAGCTGATTCAATTTTGTGTGACATGATACAGCAAGTTGGTTTTCCTGTTCTGTCCTCAGAATAGGACAATGTCTGACGACTCTAAGAATCAAGGTTTGCCACGAGGCTTGATCGGGAGGAGGGGTGCTCCTACAGGCAAAGCAGCCAGGTATGTTCACATGTAGCTGAGAGCTGCGATGAGGTCTGACTGACGTGAAATGACAAGCTGTGACAAAATTGTTATTGAAAAATGTAAACGTTGGTCAAATAAAATGAATTGACATCTATGAACCATTCCTTTATTTAGAGGGAGAGACGAAGTAGAAACGTATCTATGAATAGGCCAATTAGGCGGATTAACCTAATAAGATTATGATTATGGCTCTAAACTACAGCAGATTTGGGGCTACAATACTCACCATGGAGACTAGATACTCTCTGGTTTTGGCAACATACAGTATTGCCTACATCCATTTTCGCATACAGTCTTATATAAACAAAGATATAGTTCAGTCATTTCCTATACAGTGTCACTTAATGCCTCACAACCTTGTAATAGTGAGATACTGTTAATTAATGGATACAGTCTAATGAAATAAGGGAAAATAATGAAAACAACATTGAATTTCAGATCTGATGCATTTATATGATACATATCTGTCATAATCAGATGAGATGTATTTTTATGATAATATATCCATCATAATCATCATTCCACAACATCAGTATTGGTTGGAGTAGCTTTAAGTCCTTAACTGAGATTGAGACCCGGGTTAGGATAGGACTGCATTGAAGTTTTCCTTTTGGTGAGCAGGTCATCCCTGAGCCTTGCAATCGTCTGGACGATCTCTATACATGCTTTCCTGCAGGGTTGAGGATCAAAATCAGATCTTAGTTCTCGCTACCGCTAAACAAAGATCTGAGGACATCCCATTACGGGTCACGTCAGACTGACCTTGCGCAAACTTTGACCGACCAATGGAATGACCAATCAGAAGGCAGTTTTCTCGTGCTTTACGGCACAAATTTCAAATTGGCGACTACCCTTTGAAACATATTTTGACAAATTCTCGATTACAAATTTGAAACCTGAACAAAAAAAGCATTCTGGAATGGCTAATAGATGGCTCTAGATTGTAAGGATTCAGTCGTTAAACCCGTAACTATTGTTCGGAATACCCCATGTTAAAGTTTTCGAGATTGCATGATTAGAAATCACATTCCAACTGTCACTTTCATAATCTGGTAAGTGACGCACTGATTGGTCGGAGGAAAGGTTGTTCTGATGTGACCCTTAATAGGATGTCTTCAGATCTTTGTTTAGCGGTAGCGAGAACTAAGATCTGATTTTAATGAGATTGGTGCCAGCCTGTTCCTGTCAGTCCTCTCCAGGTGTTGAAGTACTATGATGAGGGCATAGATGTTAGGGTGGGCTCTCTGCACAGCCTTGTTGAGGTGGGAATGACAGCTTTCAAGGTGGTTGTTGGTACAGTGACCAAGGTTGATATGCCATCCTGGCTTTACAGGTTATATTTTGATAGTTCAGCCAGGGGTAGACGCCATGAATTATATAACCAATTCGTGAACAGCTCATTTTGGTCCAGTGGTAATTGGACTAAATTTTGTGAGAAAACTAGTAGACTTTCCTGATTTTAACTGTTCTTTGAACAAGTGAACCAGTGGCCATGCATAACCCTGTAGTTAGTGATGAAATATCAACCAACGACCATTATTACAAACACTTCATCATGTGTAGTACATGTATTAAGACGTACTCATCTCCAACATATGTAATATGTTCAACAAATGTTAGTGTAACATCATCTTATCGGCTGAATGACTTTCCATTTGGAGGTTATTTATACCCTGCTTCTTAATTAGCAAACCTTTTTCATACATTAAATTTTTCAGATTGCCATCTCTAAGGGGACCAAGAGATTTAACTCTTGGTGGTGTTCCCAAGAAGGTATTTACACCTAATATTCCATCAAGAAGGGATAAACCCAAGGATGAGTAAGTATTTCAGAATATTGGTAATGTAAAACTTTATTAGAGAGGATTTGTATGTTCATGAGTTATAAATATATTATACTCGTACAATGTTATATGTTAGACACATATCACTAGTAATTCAAGACTCAGGTTAGCCAAGTTTGCAGTCAAAGCAAAATTGATTCAGGTAATTCCAACACAAATGTTTTGCTTGCCCGCTAGCACAAATTTGTGATATATACCTAACTGTTAAATAATTACTACAAAGAAACAATGTCACACAAATTGCACGACTTGAAATTGGCACCTGTGTGTGTACTGTTGACAAAGTTGATTAGAATCTGAATGTACTTTGTCTTAGCCAGCATTTTCTTTCTAGTGCCTCCTGTGGGTTAGTGATTATTGGAAGTCATTTATGTATTTGTATGATTGTAGCACTAAGACTGTGGAACAAGTGTAGAATCTTGTTATTTAGCAGTGCAATTAGTGAGTCTTCCAGACTGTACTGTATTTTGGTATTATTTTCCGCAGATTTTAGTCTTAGTATATGTAGGCAAGTATTGGTGGAACATGCCCCTGTTAATTTGTACACAGTATTATTGAAGAGCACCCAAACTCACTAGGGAGGTTTGTGTGTACCTCATGGTTAAATCATGGTTGTCAAGTTAATACTTATTGATGAGGTATTTTTGTCAGTTCCATCTGACACATGACAAAAAATGAATGTATATGCTCATGAGAACACTGCGTAAAGGGTGTTACGCCCATGACTAGTATAAACTAGACTAGTGGCTGAAGTCGCAGACTGAGAGAGTTCTGCAGTTTTGAGGGGCAGAACTATAACTGCATTCTGCAAGGATGTACAAAGAGTTCTTAATGGACATTAGTACTACGACAGAGTTCACTGTGGCCAATGTAGATATGATTCGTTTTGTGAACCGGTAACATTCAGATGTGTTTGAATAAATCTTTTCCATCAGTGACTCTGGCGGCGCTCCACCAAAACCTCAGTCTGCAACCAAAGAATCAGGTAGAAGCAGAGGTCGTGGAGGCCGGGAACGGGGTCGAGGCCGGGGAAGAGGTCATGAAAATGTCATTCAATCACAGTCTATCTTTGAGCAAGGACCTGCAGATAGACTTGTTCCTAAAGTTGGTATGTAACATATTGTATTTCTACCATGACTTGTGAAGTTATTGCTGAGTGTTCTTTGTGGACAGACATGAGTATGTCCTGCCCCACACTGAAGCACATGAACCTCATGTGGTGTCTCCTTAGGCAAGTGACTTTGTTCGAAATGTGCCTCTGTTCACCCAGCAGTGAGTGGGTACCGGGTTGGATGAGATGGTAACGTGGCTGTTAACCTTTTAGCGCCTCACAGGCAGCTTGGGTTGTATACTCCCCAGGGAGCTGAGAATGAAAATGAGCTGAGGTGTAATAATAGGGTAGCGCTATGAGCATCCACTCCGTGAATGGAATCTGGTGCATTATAAATGCACTTATATTATTATTATTATTATTATTATTGCTGTGAGTACTAAGCCAGAGCCAGATGTATTAAGGGAGCTCTAGCACAACAACCCACATGATAAGATACTCTTGTTTTCACTGATTGCCGACGTGTGATTATGTCAGAGTAACGTGATGCAGTTAGGGTTTTGTTCATCAGAGTCCAGGAGCAGGGGTGGCCTAGTCATCTAAGGAGCTGCAATTTGCTGTGCAGAGTTGTGTCCCTTGGGCATTTCAGAAACCTGTGATCATGGGTTCGAATCCCGATTGGTCCTGATTGTGTTTCTAGGCTTGTCAGCACCATACCCGTGCTAAGCAGCATTAAACCACAGTCACTCACTCGAAGATGAAGAATTGATGTGGTGTTGTTGCAGGCGGCTCTTCGTGGGACAATGGTGATCGGGTGTCGACCTCTAGGATGAGCCTCAAGAAGGAGAAGTCAGACAAGAACAGCTCGAAGAGAGTGCTGGATCAAATCCTCCGGGATGATGTGAGAAAACTTTTTAAATGTTCAATATTTGTTAACCAGAGGAAGACTGAATGGTATATATTTATGATGGAAAGGGATTTTTCTCCCCCTGCAGAATACACTGATACAGGAATACAATTTTTTAAAACCTTTTATATGTCTCCTAGATGTGTTATAATAATTTCAACTTTACATACACGCACCCTCATTCACTGATGCACGCAAGCAATTGTGATGTCACAGTTTGTTTATTCTCTAAGCTATGGAGAGAGTATCAGTAAGGCAGTGTCACTTGCTGCAGGGGTGGTCGGGTAGCCTTGTGGTTAAAGTGTTCGCTCTTCACACCGAAGACCTGGGTTCGATTCCCAACATGGGCAAATTGTGTGAAGCCCATTTCTGGTGTCCCCCAGGAATAATGCTAAAAGCGGCGTAAAACCATATTCATTCACTCACTCAATTGCTGCAAAGAAGTCGTATGGACAAGCCCTGGCTGTATGTGTGTTGCATTGCCTTTATAATGTATAGAGAAATATGTTTGTCACAACCTATTCTGATGAACATAACTTTAACCTTTCAGCCCTTTGTTTGATATCAGGTATCTCCCCACTGGGCAGAGTAATACATCCCTCTTTTTGGTGTTTTTCTTAAACAGAACTGAAACTTGGGATATTTATTTGAGAAATGGATTAATTTGGGTGAAATATTTAAAATCCATTGTTTGATTATTACCAGTACCTCACTTAATCCATATTAATAACTGAATAACTATAGCAACTGTCAGTGCTACAGTTGGCTGACGGAAGAAAATGGAAGTGTTGCAAGTTTAATATGGAGGCTGTAACATATGTCTGGACAAGTTTTGCTCTGTTTACAGTTTATTGACACAGAAAATCTGGATGATGATGACCCCAACCTCATCCCGGTGATGTTGCCTCTCTCTGCTGCCGGAGCTATGGTTGCCAAGAAGGAAGTCAAGGACGAGGAGAGAAAAGAAGTCAAGGACACGGTCGATGGAATCAAGGGTAGGTGTGAAACTGTCATTTTCAGCTCATTGTACTATCCCCAGGGTCCAAGGCAAAAGTGAACCAGTTGCCCTTTGTGTGTGGATAAAACCCAAAACGTTTGACTTCTGTAAAAAGTTGAAGGGATGGAGCTAAAACATCAGGATTTCTAGCCCCATAATGGAAAGACTTTTAAATCAAGGTAATATGTGAAATAATACAAAGAAAATCTGATTTGTTCATAGCAGTGATATGAAAACAACTTAAAGATGATAAGTATTCAAGCTGAAGAATCTTTTTGTCAGAAATTACAAGGCACAGAGTTTGAAATTTAAATTAAGTTATACTCCAATTTAGTTGGGGAATAACACTAACAATTGTTATAATGTAGGAGACATTTTATGAGGTTTGACTGATGTGTTGATCTGTCAGTTACTCGGTTTCATTTTCAGTGGAACCAGGCACAGAGATGGAGGTTGATAATCCTGATGAGGAGAAAGCTGCAGAGAAGGCAAAACCCACAGCTGCTGATGTTTCTATGGTCAAAATGGAGCATCCTGTGTTTACCTGTAAAGACCTGCTGTCCAAATGCAGTAATTCAGGTACCAATATATATAGTTCTGCATTAGTAGATGTTCATAACTCCAAAACATTTGAAACAAATAGTTCTGTGACACAGCTGGATTTTTACTTTGAAAAGAAGATCACAAAGTAGATTGAAAATACTTCAATTTGGGGTCTGATGCTATGGGATATATGGACCACAACTGGGATTTTGAGTAAATTTGTAACTGATGCAAGGGGAGATAATTCATGAGGTTGGAAGATATTACCTCCCTTCTGAAAAGATTTGTTTAGTTGACATTCAGACATTCTGTAAAATCAGAAGACATTCCTGCTTGTTGTTTTACGTGAAAGGTCATTGTTCAATGCAATTTAACCTATGGGAGCCATTGAATGCCATGAATGATTAATTAATGCAGGTGAAGATATAATCACTTGTTTTGTTAGAGATACCTAATGGCACAGCACATCCCTCACAATTAAGATAACCACATTGTACCTGGTGAACATATTTATGTTCAGATTAAAAAAAACCAACCACACTATTTCTATCATTGAAACATTTCACGTCTTTCTATAGAGACAGGAGCGGTCGGGTAGCCTAGTGGTTAAAGCGTTCGCTCATCACACCAAAGACCCGGGTTCGATTTCCGACATGGGTACAATGTGTGAAGCCCATTTCTGGTGTCCCCGGCAGTGATATTGCTGGAATATTGCTAAAAGCGGCGTAAAAACCATACTCACTCACTCACTCACTCAATAGAGACGTCCCAAAATTTCAAGTTGGCAGTGTGATATTATGTATGGGCATCTAATGTCTTGCCAGTGTGAGTTTTTGTCATGTGTCTTATGTTACAGAGGAGGATAGACTGCTGTTTTTCCAGCTCCCCGACGTCCTGCCTGGCTTGCCACCAGGTCGTGACGAGGTCGCCAAAACAAAGGTCAAGACGGAGCCAGGCACGGAAGGAAAGAAGGAGGAATCAAAGTCAGAGGAGGTAGAATATGTTTGTTGCTCACAGTAATATAGGGTCAGAAGAGATTCTGGTTTCAAGTTGGTAAGATTCATGTTTAATGAAATCATATGTTGATAGGGATTTTGATCCCTTTGACAATGGTGTGTTTAGGGTTGACTATATATTGTCCACTATTGTATATTGCAGGACAAACTTTCTTCTCAGATAAAGACATGTTCTCTGTCGGACTTCTCAGAGGGTTTCATTGGCAAGCTGCAGATTCGTAAATCTGGTCGGGCAGAACTTGTGTTGGGCAACGTCACTCTGGACGTGTCTGTTGGAACACCGTGTGGATTTCTCCAGGTCAGTAGATATAGTCTAGGCAGAACAGAGTATGCTGGTGACGCCTCGGGATTTGGTGTATGGAACTTTTGGTATATATGATAAATTGTGCATTGACAATTTGTGGTAGATACTGAACCACAGTATTTACTTGAATGTTTTTTTGTTTTATACATTTTATTTCACCTTTTCCCTGTTACATGAGGAGGATGGCCATCCAGGGCAATGGTCACCCTCACATTCTGAAGACAATGTATGTATACATTTGGGAAAAATTAAATACAAGTATTGAAAATGGTGCCAAGGTGATTTTTAAGAAATATAACTAAACATACACACAGTCAAGCATTCAAAATATTATTCAAACACTGATCCTGGCAAGAAACAAATATGAGAAAGAGATACATCTGTTATTGCTGTTCTGCTTCTCCAAACAATATGTGATAAAAGATCCATGATTTATAAAATGTTTTTTACTTGAATGTTGATAGGGATCTGAATACATTGCATTCTTGTGAGCATTTCTAACAAAGATCAGATCAGGGAACATTACCCATTACTCCTTACCCTGGTACTTAGTGAGAAACTTACTTTCCCTACATACAATTGCTCAGTTTAATCTCCAGGCTAGTTCTTGTGTAGACTGAGACACAGGAATCACACATAGACATGTAGTTTGAATCAAAGACACAAATGTATTCCTGTATTTATGTTAAGGATGTAGTATAGCAGTCAGCTGTTACAAGTGATGCCCCGTGGGGGTTCCGGAGTAGAATAGGTCCACAGCATGATCTGCTGGTCGTAATAGTTGGCTTAGAGGATGGGCGGTTGTGCTTGGTGAATTGGTAATTAAGTTGATTGGGGAATCGTACCCTGACACTGTGGATCATTTAGGACCTGATGAAAGATACTGAAGGCATATATCTTGGTGAAAGCTGTAGGCTTTATTGAACTTCAACAAACTCAACCCACATGACATCAACATCTTCCCCACTCACTCCTTCACAACAGTTGGCCATGTCAAAACCATGAACATCATTCTTCTCATGCTTCTCCTCAGCCTATCCATATTCTCTGTCCCCCAATGATCTGTGTTAGAATTGGTCTTCAGCAACCCATGCTTGTTGTAAGAGGCGACTAACAGGGATCGGGTGGTCAGGCTTTGTGACATGTTAATGCATGTCATGTTAACCCAGTGGCTAGATTGATGCTCATAGTATCAATCACTGGAGTGTCTGATCCAGACTAGACCCGTGAAGATTCCGGGGTAGAATAGGTCTTCAGCAACCCATGCTTACCGTCAAAGCTAACTTTGCTTTTGTAAAAGGTGACTAACGGGATCGGGTGGTCAGGCTCGCTGACTTGGTTGATGCATGTCATCGATCCCAATTGCGTGGATCGATGCTCATGATATTAATCACTGGTCCAGATTTGATTATTTACAGACCGCCGTCATATAGCTGGAATATTGCTGAGTGCGGCGTTAAACAACAAACCAACCGACCAACTGATCCAGACTAGAATATTTACAGGACATAAATAGCGTGAATATTGTTGAGATAGGCATTAAATAAGAAACCAATGTTTTTTACAAGTGATGATTGTTGCAGGACTTGGTGTCGGTGCGCGTGGAGGGCAACTCAGGACACATGACGACACTTGGCCACGTGCGAGACAGGCTCATCTGCACCCCGAACTTTGAAACTCTGCTCAAGTACTCCTGACTGGGTCGTAGGTAGCAGGGTTACCCTGCTCTACATTCATACATGGACCCATCCTAACATGTACATAGCGACTGAATGCGCTGCTGTTTGAGGCAGTCAGCACTACATAAGTTGTGTGACAGGCAAGCCTGCGTGACAGGTTTTCTTGATCATTAATACAGTGATGCAGCCAAATGACACAAAGTTAACACAAACTCCCTAGGTTTACAATATTGTACAAGGTGATATATATTTATTGTCCCAGGTGTATCTTGTCAAAGGTTGTCTTCAGTTCATTCATTTTTCACGGTGTTGATTTTGTAACAGATATGAAAAAAATAAAAATCAAGGACATGTGGCAATATAATTCACACGGATCAGTCTTTTGTCTTAAACATCATCACACTGCAAGGTTATTTTACTGATGATGGTGTTTCATGAAGTGAGGTTAAATGGGGTTTACTGTCGCGTCCAAAATTATGGCATTTATATAGAGACAAGCGTACGTGCGTGCATTAGTCAAGACTGATGCCGATTTATAGTGCTAGCCCACTGAGATACCATGCCCCAGTTTATTATGAATACCCCAATCAGACACAGTATACTGACTCGGAGCCGACCAAACCTTTTTTTAGCCCCTTAATGACAACGCCAGACAGGGTAACAACAAGTACCATCTTTTAGTATGACGTGGTCGGGGATCAAACCCCGGACCTTCCTCTCTCCGGGCGGACGCTCTACCACTAGACCAGGGAGGCGGTTCATGGTGTTTCATGAACAGCAAGACTATCTATCATTTTGCATTTCCTCTTTCAGTTGTTTTTGAAGTGAATTTGTGTCTGTAATCCAGTGTTTCCAACTGTAGCAATTCCTAGAATACACTGTATTGAATTGACATGTAGTGCAACCAGTGTGTGAAATAATAACGTCTGGACATAGATGCTGAGTTGTGTCCCTTAGCTGTGGCAGGATGCACTGGTCATGGATTCGAAGTTTATGCCACAGTCAGCAATTGTCCAGCTTTATCATGGTGGTCTGTAAATCATTGTAATTGTGGGACCAACTGCTATATAATTAGACACTTTAACCAAAGTTAAAATTTATG
Source organism: Haliotis cracherodii (assembly GCF_022045235.1). Classification (NCBI taxonomy): domain Eukaryota; kingdom Metazoa; phylum Mollusca; class Gastropoda; order Lepetellida; family Haliotidae; genus Haliotis; species Haliotis cracherodii. Next base: position 16,859,771 of record NW_027266275.1, read on the forward strand.
ACTTCATGTTCACTGACATAAAACTCAAATATAGGTTGTGATTTTATTTAGTTTATTCTTTTTGTATTTACATTTACACACGTAAGAACTTGCCACATCACCTGGCCCACTTCACAACATAGTAGTTCTTCTTACCTGCAGGAATAAGAAATAAACATTTTTAGAAAATATACTAGTACTGCAAATTAACCGGAAAACATTGTTTCGAAAGATATCAAACCAGTTATTTTCGGTAAATCTCGAAAGATTTGCGCCATGAAATTACTGCAAGTGGCTAACAATAGCCTGAACTGCTTCTGGAAAGGTTTGCAACACCCTGTTAAGATTACCAAATATCAAGCTACAGTTCTTTGATAGGCATTTAGAAGTTGGATTACTAAGTAAGGATAAGAATTTATGGATGAACAACATCTTTATTACAATTAAGAGCTTCTCCACTCCAGCATAACTACATCTGATATCTACTCTACTGTATAAATACTGCCTCCTACCTGTATATACTAGTATACTTGTCAACCATACTCTGTATATCACTTGCTGGACAATGGTGTTAGAACCTACACTAAAACGTTGCACTTAATTGTAATAAAGAAGTCGTTCATCCATAAATTCTTATCCTTATCAAGCTACAGGTTTTTTATTTGATAAGAAGAAGCGGCATGTTAAATGGGGTTTGGAGGTAGACACAAGCTGGTGTCCATGTGTACATACCAACTCGGATAAGTGTGATGTTTGACGGCAGGATGTGCTCCCCGGCAACAAGGACGTAGTCAGGCTGCTGCACCTTCCTGTGGTTTATATGGACACCCCCAGCTTGGATGATTCGCTCAGCATCAACTACAGACAGAGAACACCATGAGGGAGGACAGAATGAAATACACAACTTTTTCATTTAGGACCTGATCTGTGTATCCCTAACATCTGGGTGAAAGCTGTCAGCCTTTATTGAACTTCAACAAACACAACCCACGGGACGTTAACTTCCATTTCCATTTACCAATAGGACTGGACATTCCATGTTTTCTTGCTTTAAATATTTAGATGTCATTTCTTCCCCGCTCACTCCTTCACAACAGTAACAAAGGAACTTCATTCGTCTCATGTTTCCTCCTTACTGTACCCCTATTCTCTGTACCTCGTGAAGATCCAGGTTAGAATCGGTCTTCAGCAACCACATCTTCCCGAGGCAAGAGAGTTAACTGACTATAAAAGTCCAGTTTCCATCCTTGTTGAACTAGGCTGGTATTCCTGGGCTCGATCATCGCACCACCAGTGGTTATTATGAGTTATGTCCCTTCTAAGACTCTCCTATGCACCAATCAGATTCCCTCACTTGCATTTGTTTAAAACAAAATGGCAGCGCCCAGTCAAGACAATCTGATCGATAATAAAGATCTATATTGTGATAAAACAGGTCTTACATCGCGAAGTGCATCAAATCATGCAAGTGCCTTGATTAAAAACATGAAAGGGCTTCGAAAATATCTGTTTACAACGAGTTGTCAGTGCACATGTTTGCAAATCCTGCAATTGAACGAAATCTACAGTTTACAAACTGGATTTTGATTTCGTTGCACGATTTTGATTGGACTATGTATAGACTCGTTAGTCCAGCCAAAATGTAACTCCATAATACCAGCCTAGTTCGGCAAAAATGGAAACTGGACTTTTTAAGTCAGTTAACTGTCTTGCCTCGGGAAGATGCAGCAACCCATGCTCATCTAAAGGGGCAACTAACAAAGATGCCAGCAGGGTCATAAGTGGTCATAAGACAGAACTTTCTCTGCTTTTCTGGCCATAGACAGTGGCATATGAAGCTCATTCATAAAATATATTTTAGTTATGGCAGCAGGGTAGATTATTTACAATTTACAACAATTTACAGCAATACAGTGCATATTATTGTGTCCAATAAAACAAAACACACATTTTTAACACTTATTTTGGTTCTATTAAACAAACTATGGAATTTTAAGACATTAGGCTTACTGTGATAACATCTTGGTAACAAATCATTTATATATTTTTTTTAACTGCTGTCATATTGCCGGAATATTGCTGAGCTTTCAACAACAAACAACAACTATTTGATCTATCACCATAACATCAGCTAGACTGTATAAATGAAATATTTATACCATAAAACCAAAGTTTGCAAAGTGTTTTTGCTTTGTAAGAAAGAACTATCTTTCTTGTAACTTCAGATGTGAGTGGGCAACACCTGTCACTTATATTTTCTAATACTTCCTTCAGAGTTACATGTTCATACTGCAAACAGAATCGTTGAAATCCAGTGGAGATGTGTTGTTAATCTGATAACTTCCTCTTCCTCCTAAAATCTAGTTTTAATGCAGGATGTTGAGGTGACGTCACCCACAAAATCACCATCACTGTGCAGAGTTGTGTCCCTTCCCAGTTTCACCCTGAATGAGTGAGTGTGTTTGCCAGTATTCCATTTTATCATGGCGTGTCAGCTTAATGTCAGAGGAAAGTTGAAGTGATGCAGGTCTTAAGACGTTTACCACTTTGGTGAAACCTAGAAACACAATCGGGGGGGAAACCAAGACTCGAACTCAAGATCATGGGTTTCTGGCATGGGATTCAACTCTGCACAGCATCAACTGATGCACCTTAGATGACTGGGCCACCTGTGTCGCCCTGATGATGATCCAAGGTAAGACAGTAGGACTCCCTATTAACCTATTATTGAATGTATTAGCCTTTTCCGCAGCGGAGAGGAACACAATATCTCTACGCCACAACATGGATACCAGTACATACATATACACAGCTATTTATAATATATGTAGCCACACACAGGAAGTATTCCTTCTCTTACACGTCTGTAACTGTCGCTCTGCTTCTACTCACCGTCTCTGTCGAAGCAGCCTGCCTTCATGCAGACGTCGAGGACGGACATGCCAGGCTCCAGGAGCATCTCTGTGGTGTCTGCATTGTTGAACAGCTGCAGCAGCTCCGTGTGAGTCAGGCGTGCCAGGCTCTCGATGTTGCCACTGAAGAGTGCATCCGTCCAACGCACAGCTTCACTCAGGCCTTGCTCTGCTCGACAGATGAATACAACACACACCAGTTACCAGCGTGACACAAAATCATGATGCATATCAGAGGACTGTAGGTTCCAACTGTGTCCTATGAAGTCCTATGTCCTACAAGAGCCTGATTGTCATCAAGTTACACCTAATTATTACTGCCACTTAAAACATAAAACACCTGCATCTCATGGTTCAGGGCCCATCTACAATAATGGATTAATAGTACTACAGCTTTTATTTTTTTTTAACACAGCAAACTAGAAGTACTGTTTTGTCAGCTATTGGGGCTTAATAGACTGAGAAGTTTGCATTTACCAAAACTGAGGCAGCTCAGTCACCAACATTTTTCTCAAAGCTTAATGTACCACCATGCACTTCCAGACATTACTTCCTGGCCTTGACCTTAATCAAGACAACTTCTGAAGGTCAAACAATTAACCAGTCTCAGGACTGTACAATCTAAAGTGCAACAGTAACTGGAAATATATAACTGATCGTGTTTCCTCAAGATACCTACCACCATGCACCAACAGTAGAACTTGTTCTGCAATCTTTTTCTGCCCTGGGCGTTGCTCTGGATTCCTCTGGCAACAAAACATGGCATGAGTCAATTACAGAGACAAAGGGTCTGTTCCCTTATTGTTAATTATAGTATTTTTATAACTGCCCTGATGAGAGAAACTATGAAAACAGGGTCGCTGTGAAAGATAATTTTTTAAAAATACGGGACTGGCAATTTATTAATGGGAATGGGGGATATGAAAATATGACACAGCAAAAGAGGGGGATTGCCACAAAATGTATTCCACAAAATCAAACTTTTATTTTTTCAAATAAAAAACTTACAACTTTGTATATTTACTATATCCTCCAGTGGTCAGAATGTGCTCGGATCTGAGCAGAGATTGTGGAGTTTCAAGTTACAAAATGACATTCCATTAACAGAGTCAGTGCTGGTCCTTATACAGAGGGGCCTTGGGGTGGTGGATCTTTAAGACAGATAACGGAGATCATATTACAAAGTATATTATTTTATTTATTAGGGGGGGGGGGGGGCATGAAAAATGTTCCCAGAATTTGTTAGCAATGCATTCCACCTCATATATTTATATTGTGTAAGTGAATCTTACCTTGTGTTTCCTCAAGACATCCTGTATTTCTTGCTCTGGTAGAAATGTCAGCAGTTTCAGATATTTTTCAATGTCGGTGTCCGGTAGATTCAGAAAATACTGGAACATAAGCAGTACACACAATTTTGGACATGCTTTAGTTTCATAACAATGACATGATGCTACAACTTACTGCAATTAACTGGCCTTATAAGTCATTTATCTGAGTTCTGTTTCTTATTTGATACAGAAATTATGAAATATGACAATTATTAATCTCCCCTGTGTCTTTCTACATGAAAATGGTTATGCACAATTTTCTAAATAATTTTTTGAGTTTCAATGGCAATTACTTTGACTAAGACTGATATTGGTGGTAGTGCTCCTTTCCGGAGCAGATCTTGAAAAACGTTTAGTATTTCTTTACCAAACTTGGCACACAGATAGGTATAGTGGTCAACTGGTGCTTTTTGATAGTTTGTGAGTTTGTGAAAAATCTTTTTTTCAAGTTTCCATTTCCATTCCAACAACTTTGACTTTGACTGCTTGTTTCCAAAGTGTTAATGCCTTGCACACAACTGGACATGACATACTGGCATGGTAAATATGAGTATTTCATGCTTATTATGTTTATTATTCAAACTGACTGGAACCAAAATCTAAAATCAGAAAAACACAAAAACAGGTAGGGTGAAGTCTTGATGGGGAAAAACAGTAAAGCTGAGCTAGGCTGGAATTCTGGAGTTACATTTTGGCTGGGGTAATGAGTCTATGCATAGTCCAATCAAAATTGGAACGAACTACACATCCGGTTTGTAGAATTCTGGGGTTACATTTTGGCTGGAGTAACGAGTCTATGCTTAGTCCACTCAAAATTGGAACGAACTACACATCCGGTATGTAACCAACATGGATTTTAACAAGTAGATTTCGGACGACTGGAGGATTTGCAGAGCATATGTACCGCCAACTTGGCGTCAACAGATATTTTGCAAATCTTTTCATGTTTTTTATCAAGGTGCTCAAGTGATTTGCACTTTCACAGGGTAAGATCAGCTTGACTGGGCGATGCCATTTTGTTTGAAGCAAATGCAAGTGATATGAGGGATGGAATCTGATTGGTCAATAGGAGAGACATAGAAGGGACATAACTCGTAAGAGTCATTGGTGGCGCTACAATCGAGCCCAGAAATTCCAGCTTAGTTTGGCAAGTGGGGAAACTGTGTGGACTTTTATAGCCAGTTAACGCCCTTGCCTCGAGAAGATGACCATTAAGTTGAGCACTATCCTGGAACAGCTGATTGGGTAAAGTCTTGGTGGGGCACACCGTTTAGTTTAGCTATGTACCTGGTACAGCTGATAGGGTGAGGTCTTGATGGGGCACACCATTTAGTTTAGCAATGTACCTGGTACCGCTGATAGGGTGAAGTCTTGATGGGACGCACCGTTTAGTTTAGGAGTATACCTGGTACTGCTGATTGGGTTAAGTCTTGGTGGAGCAAACCGTTTAGATTAGCAACGTACCTGGTACAGGTGATTGGGTGAAGTCTTGATGGGGTGCACCGTTTAGTTTAGGAGTATACCTGGTACTGCTGATTGGGTTAAGTCTTGGTGGGGCAAACCGTTTAGTTTAGCAATGTACCTGGTACATGTGATTGGGTGAAGTCTTGATGGGGTGCACCGTTTAGTTTAGGAGTATACCTGGTACTACTGATTGGGTTAATTAAGTCTTGGTGGGGCAAACCGTTTAGTTTAGCAACGTACCTGGAACAGCTGATTGGGTTAAGTCTAGGTGGGGCACATTGTTTAGTTTAGCAATGTACCTGGAACAGCTGATTGGGTTAAGTCTAGGTGGGGCACATTGTTTAGTTTAGCAATGTACCTGGTACAGCTAATTGGGTGAGGTCTTGATGGGGCGCACCGTTTAGTTTAGCAATGTACCTGGTACAGCTGATAGGGTGAGGTCTTGATGGTGCGGACTGTTTAGTTTAGCAATGTACCTGGTACCGCTGATAGGGTGAGGTCTTGATGGGGCACACAGTTTAGTTTAGCAATGTACCTGGTACAGCTGATAGGGTGAAGTCTTGATGGGGCACACCGTTTAGTTTAGCAATGTACCTGGTACCGCTGATAGGGTGAAGTCTTGATGGGGCGCACCGTTTAGTTTAGCAATGTACCCGGTACAGCTGATAGGGTGAGGTCTTGATGGGGCGCACCATTTATTTTAGCAATGTACCTGGTACAGCTGATTGGGAGAAGTCTTGATGGTGCGGACTGTTTAGTTTAGCAATATACCTGGAACAGCTGATAGGGTAAGATCTTGGTGGGGCGCACTGTTTAGTTTAGCAATGTACCTAGAACAGCTGATAGGGTGAGGTCTTGATGGGGCACACCGTTTAGTTTAGCAATGTACCTGGTACAGCTGATAGGGTGAGGTCTTGGTGGGGCTCAGCCACACTGCATTCCCGGCCGTCTTTCCCAGCTTGTCCCCTACGGAGCTTGTGATCAGGGGAACAGTCAGCCCTGCACAGTGTCACAAATATGTTGAGCCCTGCTACCAACTACACATATACCAACTACACATATACCAACTATTATTACACAGTTTGAAACAAAATGGCCGAGTAAAGGTCGTAAGTAGTTTCAGCTTTCAGTATGGTTTAAGTGCGAAGGTCAAATCTAGGTAAACATTTAAAGAACTACTACATAAGGCTGCCATCTCACACACCAAGTTTCAGGCCACTGGTCTTATAGTTTTTGAGAAGATTTTTTCATTTGTTTTTCTTAAATCAAAGATGGCTACCTATGCACCACATGAAACTCAAATTTTAATGCCTTGAACAAACTTTCAGAAAACACAGGACTTCAGCTGAGGGACATAAGCTCAGATGGCCTTTTGTATAGACATGATCATGGTAATCCCATAGAAGACCTATCACACCTTAGATATCAACATTGCACTTTTTTCATCCAGTCCGAGATTATAAACATAAATATAACATTGGAACCCAAATCAAAACTGAAACCAATGTAAGGAAAAGCGAGTTACCAAAAACTGGTTTATCCATGAGCCGAGATATAAGCTCGTATCCTGCCGTCATGTTCCCCAGCTGGTCGTTTCCTCCAATCTGTCAACAGGAGAACAGGTTTTCTTAAAGCAATTCCAGTGTGAATACTGATGTGAAATAATCATATCATATTCTGGTATCACTGTCATGGGTTCTTCTGTTTCAACCCCTGGCTGATACACCTCGTCCTTTCCATGGTAGGTGTGATTCTGGATAAGAATATAGGTACCATACAACTGATGCTTCTCATGCGACTAAATAATGATCAGACAGACGGTCAGACTCGGTGGCTTGAATATATCCAATTGCAGAAAGACATATATATTCATGTATTTTCAAAGTAGGTCACATCTATGGACTATTTATTCACATGAGCTATTTATTCACATGAGCTATTTATTCACATGAGCAAGACATGTGAAGATCCGGGGTAGAATAGGTCCTCAGCAACGCATGCTTGCCGTAAAAGGCAACTATGCTTGTTGTAAGAGGCGACTAACTGGATCGGGTGGTCAGGCTTGCTTGGATCGATGCTCATGATGTCAGTCACTGGATTGTCTGATCCAGACTTAAATATTTAAACCGCCGTCATATAGCTGGATAATTGCTGAGTGCAGCGTTAAACAACAAACAAACAAAATCACATTTGCAAATTGACATTAAATTCCTATTAAGTCTCCTATGACAGGGAACAAGGGTCAATGGGGTTCTATCATGGTGTTCATGTAGCACATGCTGGCTGTACTGTTATGTGACAGATGTACCTGTATTGCACACTGGTGTTGTCTGTACAAGTGGAGCCAGTCATAGGACTGAAATATTTGATACGTAAACTCTGTGAAACTCATTCCTTCTTCACTCTTAAGTCTGCTCTTTACACTGAAATAATAAAGATGAAAACACAATATGATTCACTCAACCAAATCCACTAAAGTTCCCTGCCTGTTGTAATTTCTAATTGGATATTGATAAAACTGACTCTCATCTGAACACTTCAGTATGATTTGTGATATAAAAATCTCCTTGACAGTAATAGTTGTATCAAAATCAAAAGGTCTGTGCATGTTGCGTAACATACAATCAAACAATGGCGCAAGGGAGATAATTATCATTACATCAATAAAGCACTGTGTATAAACAGAAGTAGCCCGTCCATGTTATTTGTTGTTTTATTCATCATTACTTTTATATCAACACCAGGTACTTGGCATTTTTTGCTTTTTCACAGATTTAGTACCGTAACCAAGACAACCATGTACCTGTGTCTGGACAGCATCTGCCCCATCCTAAAATGTCGACCAGTTGTTGATAAAAATTCTACGATGTTCACATTTCTGTACCAGTCAAGGTTGTTCATAATCCTGTAAATATGTAAAGGATTTTTTTTGCAAATTACAAAACATGGGTTGATTGAAACCTCCATCCTTATTTATACACATAGATATAACACTAGCAACAAATATATTACCTTATATAAGACAGCTAGGCGATAAATCCCAAAGAACAATGAAGAACCAAGCATGGTTTATTTCACAATAGAACATTGTTCTATCATGACATCATTTCTGGAGATTTGAACATGAGCTCGCAACTTGGTGACATTGTAAATTGGACAACGTTTTTTTCAAGTGGGAAGTGTTTAGTGAGTTATTCCCCAAAGATGTAGCTGGGCAAAGCAGATAAACATGACTGAATGATCTCACACACAAGTAAGAGAGATCTGACAATGGGTTTAGGGAGTAAAGGTACAATTGTGAGAATATCCGGGAAATACCAAACTTAACCCCCACTGTTCATAAAATGGATTTGTCCGACATTGCAGAGGTTGGATTGTATTCAGGGAGTCATCATAATTTAAATATGGATGAATACTTCAAAGCTTGTACATGTTATTAACATGCTTATTTAAAAGAGGCCGTACATAATGTTGATATCTCATATACGAAATAAACGACTTATGATTTTTATATAAAATACAATAAAACACTGCAGGGAGAATAATCTGCAGTGTTTTATTGTTCAAAGTTTACAGGAACTTTCTGTACATTGTATATTTTGCCTGCTACCACTACACACTGTTATAGCAGGATAGTAACAATTTGAATCAGGTCATATTTCTTAAAACCAGTTTCAGTTATAATTGAAATAAATAACACACAAGGCTGAGAAAAAGGTTTGCCAGGCATCGGTGTGAATTAGACCTTTAGGACAAGTTTATTTTAAATTTTACACTTCCTAAATCATATAATAACTTCACTCATTACTTTTGTTCTAAAACACATAACATGATGAAAATCCACCAAGCCTCATCAGTTTGAACAATATATGTCTGAGATAAACTTAAATACCCGTATTGGTATGCAGCCTAGTCAATGGTAATTATTCCTGAATAGCAAACTATGCGTATATTAACCCAAGACGCTAGGAACAGTGAAACTATTTAACCAATTACCATGGAAATACCACTATAGATATTAAAAGTATTTTCTTCCCATATAATCATCTTGTTCTAAACAAAATTTCACTTGGTCCTTCCTTCATCCCTGTGTATGATAATCATGGTGAAATGCGGTTTAGAATCTTATTGAAGATTATTGCACTTATACAGCATTGTGTAATGCCTGTGTCTGTGGCTGCTTGTAATAGTCTGGACTTGTTGATGTTAGAGTGCTAGCCCACTGAGAAACCATGCCTCAGTTTTAACCCCTTAATGCCGAGTGCCAGGCAGGTAAACAGCAAGTACCATCTTCCAATGTCTTTTGGAAAAGTGGGCCCGGGAATCAAACCACCGACGGAGATGGTCTTCATCAGCACAAAATGTGTACGAGTCAGTTTAACGGAGTGAGTTTCATTAAACACAGATTTCGACAGTTTTTCAGTTATATCACAGCATGTCAGCTTGACGTGGGAGGAACACAGACATATTGCAAGTCTCAGATGTTAACCACCTTGGGGAAACTCATGAGCATAGGTAAAATCCGACAAACCAAGAAACATAATCAGGGTAAAGCAGTTAAACTGTAAGTCAATGATGACATCTACTTGATCCTACCTCACTTGTGGCAAAGGCTTGCTATTTTTCCACAACAGATCTTGGTGGTGAGAGAAGACACGCTGCAAGTTTTCTGTTATTTGGACCACATTTTCCTCCACCTGGTGAAGCTCCATTGGTGTTCTCTCCTTCGTCTTCCCACTGGGGTCTCCGATCTGGGCAGTTGCACCTCCCACCTGGTGTAAATACAATCATTAGTGAACCTAACAAGCAAAGTATTCACTTCAACTTGTAAGGAAGAACAAGCAAGACAAGGGGTGCCCGGCTTGAATCTCTATTTTGTGTGATGCAGTAATAAATACTAATATATCCTGGTTATAATTCTTTGAAACCTGTCCATCCTAAATATATTATGAATAATATAATTCAAGGGGCACAATTACATATCCAAGATTTGTTAATAGGGATGATTTCAATGAGACCAGTTTTCTCTTGGATAACAGGGATAAACATATCTGTAATATCAATTTGTATGAATGTTGCAATCTGAATTATTCTGAATTATTAATTTCTGTCATTATTACAATATCTATGTGTTTAACTCATACATCTCTGGGATGGCTACATTTGCTAATAAGGTTTACCGCACTAGCAGATAAGCCCATAAGTTCTGTGTATCTCAGGTTCCAATGTAACTTGAGGCGGTCGAGTAGCCTAATGGTTAAAGCGTTCGCTCGTCACGCCGAGACACAGGTTCGATTCCCGACATGGGTACAGTGTGTGAAGCCCATTTCGGTGTCCCCCGCCGTGATATTGCTGGAAAATTGCTAAAAGCGGCGTTAAACCATACTCACTCCAATGTAACTTCCAACATGAGATCTGGAGAGGAATACATCAAGTCAAATCCATCCATATTATGAACATGTATATGACATGTGCGATGACTTACCAGTGCAATGGTGTTATGTCCAGCTCTCTGACAATGGATGAGTGCGATGATAGCCAGCAGGTTCCCTACATGGAGACTGTCTGCTGTTGGGTCAAAGCCACAGTACATACACTGTGGGCTCGACAGCCGACGAAGCAATTCTGCTGTGCTGGAAAAGAACAGTTGTTAACAATAACTAATGAAATAAAACTCAAATATATGTTATGATACTTCCTAATCAGTTTTGACAAAAATAACTTTATAAAACATGAATATTATTTAGCTGGCATTATGAATCCTTGTATGTTCCCCCTAACTATAATGCTTCTTTGGTCAATTGTGACAGTTGATCACTCATGCTACGACAAATAAATGTGCATATATTTACTAATCTAGGCACTGTCCTTTTCCTGAACTGGACTGTTTCAGCCATCTAGAAAGTTATAGTAAACGTTTCCTGAGTGGAAGACCACAAGGATTACCTTCCTTCTGGAAACACTGTCTGGAAAATACCTCTTTCATGTAATGTCAATATGTTCCTGGAGTTTTGACTGCTGTAGAATCTTTTGCAGACTTGCCAGTGCCACCTTCGAATACATCAATATTGTCATTATTACTCACAGTAACTAAAATGTATCTGATCAAAGACAGCAAAAGACAATCAAGAAAAGACAGAAAACCACGACATCAAATATTATCATTTTCAAACGACAGTTTACTAGGCCTACCTCATAAACTGGCATCCGATTTTTCTGCCATACATGTTGACCATGGAGGCTGCCATCTTGGATGTTTCAAGTAAAGCTGTTCACGATAGTTTAGTATTTCCGTGCGATGTGTATTCAAATTATGTCTATTTTTATCCATACTAGGGTAAATATTCAAAACAACTTTCATTATGAATCGTTGTTGTATACTTTTCTTGCCAGTACGTGAAATCATGGTTCACGATGGAAGGGAGGCAACTTGGCCAGTTTGCCTGATTTCAACAGTAATGGGCTTTGAACGATCCCATTGCAAGTTCGAATCTAAAATCACGATTTATATATTACAATTTAAAAAATGTCCAAAGATTTGTCTACTGGTTAACATTTCGACCATGTAACTGTGACGACAATTTAACTTTGATACAAGGGCCAAGCCAAAACATAGTTACACCTTTTGATCACCTTCCGTGAAGATCCGGGGTAAAATATAAGTTGATTTATTCATGAAGTTTCAAGCTATTGGCCCATTGAACATACATGTACATACACAATAAATTGTACAAAGTAGTGTATGTAAAGACACAGTGCATACATATGGTTCATTGCACTATTGGAAATTACATATCATACTATTATAAATAAAAATGGGCGTTAATGATATGTAAGTCGTTACTGCATTGCCAAGAGGCATTTAGATGCAAAATATACACATTTTGACAAAGCTACATCAGCAAATTTACATGATGAGTACAATTATTCAATGATTAATTTATGCGTAAGGCTAACATTATTTTTAGTGTCTAGCTTTATACTTCTAAGCTCTGAATAAGCTTCGCATTCCAGTCAAAAATCATTTTCTTTAATTAATGTTATTTCCAAAACGTAGGCACAAACTCGATTTTGCTGTTCAATATGTCGATGTCGACTTCAATCACGAGATTATGGTATGAGCACCTGAACTTTGTGAGCAGGGAGATAAGTTTTCATGTTGAAAGCTGACTTGAAAGTAGAATGGGCTAACAGTTTAGAGTTTGAACAAATGGAGGATGCCATCTCCGTGTTTCTGAGTTATCCCCGTTGCTTGAATTCAGATAAGAATGTATTGATGTTGCCTGCATCCTGGAAAATCCATGCATATCCAAGACCACATTGAAATAGAATGTTCTGAATATTAGTGACCCATGATGTTCTTCCTGCTTCGTCTAGACCATACAACATCATATATGTGTTTTGGTAGTCTACTCTATTATTCATGTTGATTACATTTGTCCAATATTTAAAACACTTCAGAAGATAACTTGCATACAATTTATGTCGTCCACATTCCCCCAGAACTACGTCGATACTGGCCGAATTCGGTAAAGTATTCTCTGGAAATATTTCGCCTGTACCTTTTCCACAATATCTATGGTGTAACATCCCCAGATATCTGCTCCATATGTTAAACTTGGAAGTACCATGCTGTCGAAAAGTTTTGATGCCGTTGTAACAGGTAGACCCCCGCAACTGTAGTGTAGTTTGTAGATTGATAGACATTCGGTTTCTGCTTGACTTGAAAGGACTACAGTAAAGTACGGTTATAACGAACTCAAGGGGACTACTAATTTTAGTTCGTTATAACCGTAGTTCGTTATAAGCATATAAACAGCATAACTACAGCAAATAGTCGGGACCAAAAAAGTAAGTTCGTTATATCCGTCAGTTCGTTATAAGCGTGTCCGTTATAACCGTAGTTTACTGTTGTAGGCTTTATGTCCAGACCAGTTTCGGAGTAAAGGACGATCCTAAATATTTATAGCATGACACGGTGTTTATTTGAAGTCCTCTGTATTGCCATTTATTCGTAGCTTCGAAGTGGTCCTCTTTTCCCGAAAACGACTATCTTTGATTTATCCAAATTTAAACTTAAACCCCATTGATCACAAAAGTATCTAGCACTGTCAACGTGTTGCTATAACCTTCCCACTGAATCTGCATAGTTTGCGATGTCAGCATGAAATATAGAACAGATGTTTGGTGCGTCTTCTGATATACATATTCCTCGGCACTGAGAAGCCCTTATGTCTACAATTAACTCATTGGTATAAAATTAGAAATGTATTGGGCTGACCACACATACCTGGCGGGTACCAGTGCAACACGTGACAAAATCTGTGATGCCACTGTCTGTGCGTACACATGACTTTAGCTTGGAATACATATCACGTGGAACTGTCAAAATGTTTCCATGAATATGTCTGTGCCACAAATGAGAATGCTGGACACCATCAAAACCCTTTGAAGAGTTGATAAAGAAACAGTTAAATCTCCCTCCAGGTGATTTTGACATGTATTTTCTAACCATTCCTTGTAAAGTAAACATGTTATCGATCGTTGAGTAATTTCGTCTAAATCCAGCTTGGTTTTCATGTAGAATATGTAGAATCTTCTGACCACTTTTGAAGCCTTAGGGTAGAATTGGTCCTCAGCAAACCATGCTTGTCACAGGAATCGACCCATAGGATCAGGTGGTCAGGCTCGCTGGTTGGCTGATGCATGTCATCGTATCCCAACTGTGTAGATCGATGCTCATTGTCAATCACTGGATTGGCTGTTCCAGCCTCAATTATTTACAGACCGCCATCACATAGCTGTAATATTGCTGAGTGAGGCTTTAAGAAACGAACAACAGCCGTTGGATCACCATAACATCTGTTAGACTGTTTAAATGAAATGTGTATATTTAGACCAGAAAACCAAAGTTGGCAAAGTGTTTTTTTGTGTAAGAAAGAACTATCTTTCTTGTAACTTTAGATGTGAGTGGGCAATGCCTTACTTATATTTTCAAATACTTCCTTCAGAGTTACATGTTAGTCATATTGCAAATAGAATCTCAAAGTCCAATTGAGATGTTGCTTGATGGTACAGGTAGACCTTGGGTGAAGATGCAAGGGCATCAAGCCTGGCACCATGTGGTTATGATCATATGTGCAGTGCAAGCAGTTCTCCACAGACACTCTTCAGGTGAGGAGCTAGTTCCACTCTCTTTCATGAGTACGTTTCTCCAAATATGGAAGGTCTTTTGAGGATGAACATCTGCCCAGGGAGTGGTAGCACCTTTGCCCACTGGGCCAAGCCTAAAGTTTGCAAAGAACCTCCAAAATGAACATATGAATGCTTCGTTTTATCAAAGTAATGCTTATTGTAACAACATTTTGTACAGTTTTAGCATCTTTATTTGTGTTCACACAATAGATGAGTGAGTGAGTTGGGTTTAACGCTAGTTTTAACAGTACTCCAGTTATATCACGGCATGTCAGCTTCATGCGGGAAGAAAGCCCGAATTGATGCAGGTCTGGTGCTGACAAACCAAGAAACATAATTGGGTTGAACCGGGATTTGAACCCACAATCATAGGTTTCTGGCATGCCCAAGAGATGCAAATCTGCACAGCGAATCGCGGCGCCTAAGATGACTGGGCCATCCATGCCCCTCACACAATAGGTACCACTTTAATGAAATAATATCCAGAATTCTGATGTCATAAATTTCAGAGATGTTATTTGTACTTTGAAACTTACTTCCAAAACAAATTGATTTTAGTTGTACGATTAACGAGACTGAATAATGAGTGATTTCGGTAATTCGTTGCAAATTAGGTGTGTCGGAGACGAGTGCGAGACTGTCGGATTAACAGATCTAAATAGCACTGATTTAAAAGGTTAAAAAATTCGATTGTCGATTGACGGATGAACGATCGTTGGATGAACGAGACTTGACTGTACTTTGTTTTAGAATCTGTTACAGAAGGAATAAAAAAAGCCTAGCTCTCTTTCCTCCAAATAAACGTTGAACAGCTAACAAACCAGTTGTAACTGTGTTTCAGCTAGATACTGAGTTGTGTAAAGAACCAAGTAATTCTGATTTAAACAGATTTATTGAGAATATCAACAATAGCACATCAACATGCAATGTCTTCATCGAGGGTGTCTGGATATGTTCAGTAGTTAATAACCACATAGTCATTTAGGAAATCAGATGATTGCCAGTTAACCAGTCTTCAAAAAAGAAATTGATATAAAGAATCTTGGGGTACAGTGTTGTCAAATGATGCTGAAAATGACGAGCATCAGTAAAACTGGGGTAGACAATATGAACTGGATCCAACTAGTCCTCAATTCATTTCACAGTAGTTGTTTAATTAACGTTACATCACTAGCCCTTATAACTTTTCACAAGTATCCAACCAGCTGACCAGCGGTTGTGTCAAACCCTGTAGACAAAAATGTTTAATAAAAAGGAAATGTTTATAAATATTGAGTTAAATATACTGATAATGTAATGTTTCCAAAGAATACACTGTAAGGAAACATCAGCATAGTGTCAGTTCATCAATCACAGATGATTATCAAAAAGGTAAAATAATAAATATCACAAGCCAGATTCTTCATTACAAACCTTGTACTCCGTGTTTTCCTTACATATATAAATGTGTGTGAATGGTTTCATTTTGTTCAGTTGATGCAGTTTACCAGACTTGCTCAGTACCATGAGGTCATCTGACATTACATGACCCCCCTACAGGTACATGCATTATAATTGCCATGACAATGATCAACACTACACATAATAACCATCATCAGCTCATCACAAATATTGCCCATAATGTTTCTAGAATGATACATTGTTGTCCATTTCAGTGTGCTAGACACCATATAGATTCATAATCAAAGCACGTCGCAGGTGGTCAACCCAGTCAATGGATCAGTGTGCACGCAAATTTCTTCCTCAGATCCCTTGGGAAGCCTATGTGTCTAGTCAGGACAGGTATGCAAAACGACTTGTTTCTATAATTTTGACACTACTTCAGCTTGCAAACATCAACTAAGTCGAATCTCTAACAAGGAGAATGACTGGACATATTCTACTGGACCTCAAAGGTAGTTTGGCAAACTGAAGAATGATGAACCCAACAAAAACTGGATATATTAACAGTAATATTTACATTCAGTTCAGGAATTTTGGTCTCATTGTGTACATATATTTATTTGTGTCACACACAGTAATGTACAGTAGCATATATACATGATATACAACATCAACAATTTACACAAGTTGTCTGATCCAGAGATCCCTAAAAACCTACAGCCAAAACAATCAACGGGTATACAATAGATAACAACAGCCTAACAGAATAACATAAACATGTACTAAAATGCTTTAGAAATGGAACACAAGATTTCAATGACATTTGGTTCCGTTTTATCAAGTCAGTGAAATACTGGCCAAACAGTACATTACAAACAGCCTTGTCATTGGAAATCTAATATCTGCCAATGTGGAGACAATGCTGTCATGGAGAAGTCCATACTGGGGCAGGGGAGTCCAAGAATGGGTTCCATACACTGTTCCCATGTGAGGAATCAAACCCAGGTCTTGGCATGACTAGCAAACCCTTAGGCTACTCAACTGATAGATTTACTGGGATGATATTCTATAAACTAATGTTGTTTCATCATTACAAAATCACCTGATAAAGAGGTAAAACCTGTCCCTAAGTCTTCTTAATGGAGATTTACATCCTAATACTGTTACATCTTCGCAGTTCCTCAATGTTCAAAGTGTTATCCTTGGTATCTCTAGGCACATAAAATCATATTTTCACATTTTAGTATATGTTTAATAATAGACGCTGTCATTAAAGAAGAAACAATATTGGCATGTACCATGCAGAGAGAAAAAAACAGGACCACAGCTGCAAAGAACAATCTAAATAATACCTTTGACAAATATCTTTATGTTCCAGTTCTACATATCACAATGTGAATGCAAACATATATAAAATGTGCAATGAGGAGTACATATATATACTTCCAGTCTTTCCATGTCACTTTCGTCACCTTCATAACAATACAACTTTTATAAACTTTCAATTTGGATTTTTCAGACAGCCATTACAGACAGCATCAGAGTTATTCTGAGCTAGGTCCAGTGATCTAGTTGGTTTTCTTTGATGCCTCGTCATATGAGGGGGGAGGGTCCGAGGGCATGTAGACATTGTGAGGATTGGCTGGGCTGTAGTAGGCACTGCCGGCCGCCTCCCGGGCCTTCGCATCTGCAACAAACACACAAGATGTTAGTCACTGGGATACTTCACATCATTAGTTAAATTTGTAACTGGTTCATCTTGCCATAATTTGTTAATGTGACGTTGACATGATCTATACAGCCTTAAAATGGATAAGAGGCTGGTCACATGAACATGAAACAAACTTTAAACAAGCAAACCAAACCACAACACAATTAATAACCTGCAGTCTATTGTACTGTTAAATGTTTCGGACCTTCCTGTTATTATAGAATGCAAATGAATATATTTTCCTGAAGTGCTCCCAACTGACCACCCAGAACAACTGACACTCTTGTTACTTAAACTGAAGGAAACCTCTATTACAGTTTATAGTGTACACAGTCACTACACACAACAGCATGTTATACATACCATGGCCGTTAGCCTGAGGTGGGGGGTAGGGCGGAGCGTTGGGATCCACTCCAGGGTACGGTGGGGGAGCTTCCGACATGTACACACCATCCTCTGTAGTCGAAAACCAAGGATGGAATAATCAGTCAAGTAATATCTCCTTTACATCAATCATAATCAGCATGGTCAGAGCTAACAACAGTAACAGGTATTTGTAAAAGAATTTGAATCATCATCATCATCATCATCATCATTTTTTTTTTGTTTAACACCACACTGAGCAATATTCCAGCTGTCTGTAAATAATTGAGCCTGACCAGACAATCCAGTGATTGACATCATGACCATTGATTTACACAATTGGGATATGATGACATGCACCAACCAAGTCATCAAGCCTGACCACCTGATCCCGTAAGCCGTCTCTTACAACAAACATGGGTTGCTTAGAGAACAACTATACCCTGGATCTTCACGTGCTACATGAAATGTCAAGTACCACCATAGTATTATCAACAGATTTTCAATGTCATAGAATAACATAAGTAGCATTTACATATTGTCTAGTCAAACGCGCATGTCAAATACAGAAAGTCAGCGACTATTGTGACTCTTGTTATTTAGAGAGTAAGTTTGGGGTTACGCCTCTTAGAACAAAATTCCGGGAAAACAAAAACCTCACATGTCCCCATGTGGAGAAAAGAATCAAGGTCTTTGGTATGACGAGGCAGTACTTTAACGGCTTGGCTACCCCAATGCTTCTTGACAATGAGACTATAATCTCGCACAAAAGCATAACAGTTTACTGGTAAATTTACAAATATTGCTAATTAAATACTGACAGGAAGAATTATGTCCCTTGTAATATTAGAGCTTGGGTCTCTATAGTTCTGCATTAAAATGTGAATAATCACTGGGTAATTGGATTTTTCATTTCTGTACGTATAAATCTTATTTGAGGAATGTGAATCTCAAAAATACCAAATATCCCCCTCATAGTATTATGTACAAGAAATGATATCAATATTTCACTTCAGTAACAGTGCCTGTAGAGCAGTGAGCAGTACTTACGTGGTGGAGCTGTTGGGAATGTTTGATATGGGACCCAGTCATAGTGTGGTGTGTGGGGCGGGGCATAGGCTGGGGGCGGGGCCTGGTACACATTGCCCATGGGTGGAGTGTAGGGTGGTGGCTGAGGTGGCCTATTGCGTGAGGCTGAAACAAATTTAATCCCAGTACTATAAAATCTAAAAATGCATTGCAACAAAAAAGAAGAAGTTTTTAATACAATTCATATTTCTAGGGACACATTTTAATACAGTGTTGATGAACATAATTGCTAGGATGCTTGGGTGTTTTCTTGATAAACAAAATTCCTCACAGTATAATATAGGTACATGAATTACAAAATGAGTCTTCATGATATCAAAAACATAGTGTCATTTAAATTTCAGTATAGGTGTCCCAACATGCCCACTGCATGGTAACACAGAAGACTTGTCAATAGTTAATAATCTTATAATGTTTTTAAATCAGCAAACCATTTGCGGCAAAACCTAAAACAGAAGACATGTAATGAAGAAAAGAACACCAACCCAGCTGCCCAGCTTTCATCATGGCTTGACCAAACTCTATTGCTCCACCATGAGTGAAGTACATCTTGTACCTGGCTTCACCTGTCCAGTTGCCTGCAAGTACAACACCATGTGAATAAATCTAGTGAACATGTGGAAACACTGAACGATTTATAACTCATGACAAGTATGCAACCCTCTCTTAACTATTTTCTTCCATATCTCTTGGCAATTGTTTTTCCTTTTAAGCGGTAACTGTCCTTTTCAACAAGTTACATTTAGAGTTATCTCCCTTCCTCTGGTACTAAAGACCATGTATAACCAATCTCATTAAAATCAGACCTTAGTTCTTGATACCGTAAACAAAGATCCCATTATGGGTCACAAGAAGTCGACATTAGCCAGTCAGAAGGCAGCTTTTTCGTGCTTTACGGCACTAGTTTCAAAACATATTTTGACAAATTCTGATTAAAAATTTTGAAAACTGAACAAAAGAACATTCTGGAATGGCTAATAGATGGCCAAGTTTGTATGGATTCAGTCATAAAGCCTGTAAATACCCTGTGTACCCTTTTTCCCAGTTGCATGATTCGAAAACACATTTCATGATCTGGTAAGTGACGCTCTGATTAGTTGGATGAAAGGTCTTCTGACGTGACCCGTAATGGGATGTCCTCAAATCAGTGTTTAGCGGTAGCAGGAACTAAGATCTGATCTTAATGAGATTAATGACATGCAATCAGCCCAGTCAGTGAGTGACCACCTGATCCTTAAGTTGCCTGACAAGCATTGGTTGCTAGGACCAGTTCTAACCCGGAATCCTCACGGGTGTGGAAAGTCAAAGGAACTCTTATGATTGTGCTAGGGAGCATTCTTCCTTTGCCAATATCCTTCAATAGTGGCATAACTATTGCAACAGTATGATGAGATTACTCTCCTTCCCATGATGTAGACTCACTTGTATTATTAACATTATTCAGCAGCAGGAGTTATAAGGGTATTTAAGGGTGGTATCTATGATTATTGTCTGAGATAAACATGTGAACATATTCTCAATGGCTACTCACACACCTCTTCAATCTTCAAACAAGGGATTTTAGTTACAAGCATATCGCAAACGTCAACGATAAACAGTACTGTATTTCCTTTATCATGTCTATCATCACCATTGATACTATGATCTATTGATATTTGAAGCTGTCATCCATATATTAGCATCAGTCATGGTCGGATGCAATGCATTGACTTTTCAATCATTTGTACCCCCTAGAATCGGCCTACCTCCCTGCTCGGCCAGGATCCGCCCCTTGATGTAGTTGGCGCCAAAGATGGGTTGTTCCAGCTCCAGGTCTCGCATGTTCATGAAGGGCATGCTGAAGGACTGCATCTGGTCTTTTGGGTCAGTGCAGTTGAAAATCACCTGTCACAAGACAGACATTATTATTACATCTCCCACTATATCCTAAATTAAAGGGTCCTGATGAATTTCTAATATTTACAGCAACTGAATCATATTTGATTGATGTTTCATACATGTTAAGACCTGACAAGTTTATATAAATTACAAAGAGATTTTAAACCGATTATAACGATATTACGATGAAACCTGTAAAAAAATCTCTTTCCTTACCAAAATGCCACATCCTACAAAGCTGCAAACATTGCTCTTAAAACAAACAATGCTTTGTTTGATACAAACTTGATAATCAACAGGCTACCATCATATAACAGGAATACTGCAGAGTGTGGTATAACAACAAACAAAACAAACATTGTGCAGAGACTGTGATACAATAATTCAAATGTCTGATGTGTACACAGCAGACTCAGCACAGCCTTCATCCTTGCCCAAGGGCGGTCGGGTAGCCTAGTGGTAAAAGCGTTTGCTCGTCATGCCGAAGACCCAGGTTTGATTTCCGACATGGGTACAATGTGTGAAGCCCATTTCTGGTGTCCCCCACCGTGATATTGCTGGAATATTGCTAAAAGCAGCGTAAAACCATACTCACTCACTCACTCACTCACTCACTCATCCTTGCCCAACACTATTTACTCCACAACTGTCTGTCATAATAAATATGTACACAAAAACTACAAAGGATAAATTAATAGTGCAAAGATCCTTTTCAAAGGTCAACATTACGACTTTAGAAACTTTGAAAAAGAAAAGATTTAGAACCTTACCCTGTGAGTAGTCAGGTAGACACTCCCTTTCTTCTTCCCCTTAAAGTGAGGCATCCCATTGGGACCATCATAGGACATTTCAATCCCATCATAATAGATGAGGATTCTGAAAACAGGCAGAAAGCAATGTTAATGAATTTAAACTTTTAAGTAATCCTGCTCTTCCTTTCAAACCAATGGTAATACTGATGATAGTGTCTACCAAATTTTCAATTGTTACAATATGATACGAGTCAATACTTCTTGTGATTTATATCCACAGAGATTAGAAAGCCCCTTAGGTGTTGACGATGAATGAACCCTTGCTGAAATGATTGTTACACTTATTATTGTAAACATGGTCAAAGAAATAATTTGAAGATATATTTAATATCTTGATGATGTTGACAGGGTAAGTCTCAACTAAATCCAACTTGGCAACAATTGTTTGTGACATAACATTACTCATGTTACAACTATTACCAGCTACAGTTTGGGAGAATCCTAGAGATTTTCACCAACCTCAGACAATATAAGTTGCAGCAGTATCACAAGGGTATTTTTGTGGTTCAATGTATTCTTTCTTAGGGTTTATACAAGGTGCAGGATGAAGAGAACTATGGCCACACAAAATGTCAAAAAGGGACACAAACAAAGGATGGCGACATTATAAGTATATAAGTAAATATTTTGTATGTATTATATCTTTATTCAGTTCATAACAACTATCATTAACAGTAGGCATGCATCAGCATCACAAAGCACATCTTCTCTTGAGCAGCACTATCAGAGTTTGTTTCAGTTGTTCATGTTAGGTGAACTGATGAACAGAAAGTCAGCTGGACTGGGGTTTTCACCCTTGAGCTTGCTGAGAACTGGTAGCTGTCTTCAATTAAGGGTTGACTGGGTATTTTTTTCCGTTCACTGAGGTATGAATCGAAAAACCGATGTGCAAACTGTATGGATCCATGTAGCGGATTCTTACAAAAGTTTGTAATCAACGGAGAGTAGGATCAAAACAATGTTCATTGGACCTGTCAGTTAAGGCAAGAGGCCAAAAGAACTGCAACAGTCAGACTGTAATGAACCAGAAGAAATGTGTCCGGGAGAAGGCGGCTGTTTCAAATAACATGGTCAGTTACCGCCAGATTCAAACATTACTTCCCTGGTTACAGTAACACAGTAGGAAAAATGCTAGTCAGAAATGAAACCCGAAGACATGAAAGTTGAAACAGGCGAAAAAACAGGCTAGCGAGCCTGCACGTTTACTGTTTCATTCATTCTCGGCCTTCGGTTTCAAAGGGTAGTTTGGACAATGAATATGCATGAAAGTCGCTAAATGTCCTGTGCATGATGCTACATGTGAGCAGAAAGGGAATTCCCTTGACTGTTATATTGGGATTCCCCGACATTCCCCGGTAGTGCGCCTCTGTGGGCGTGGCATATTTTTTTACAGTCATTGGGAAATGAATGCAATAACACGTGACCAATTCAGCTAATCAGAAGGAAGGAATTTCAATGAAGATAACGAAAATTTAATTACGTATTGTAGCACCTTGCCCTTGTGCAGAAGTCTCACTGGCAAAGTAACTTGGGAGGCTTCCTTGAACAGGGCTGGCTAAAACTTTAAAAATCTAAGTCATCGTTCCTTGTTGTGACTGTTGATGCCTTTTCGAACCTCCACTTTCCGCGCCAATCTTAACGAGCCTACTTTCCTGGAAAAATCTGGTGTCCTCCCATCTGTCTGTCATCCCACTTGTCAGACAGTTTTAGTAATGGTTCACTGATTACTAATCGTATGCCTGTTACCAATGGTTGAGAGGACTCAGCCCTTTTAGCACTCATTTGTCAGACAGTGAGGAGTAAAAACAGAATAACACAAACTGTTACTCATATGTTTATTTATAGTACTAACAATCCAAATGATATGAGTCATAAAAATCAATATCAACACTAAAATTATAAATTTTCAAAAGTAATTACTGTATTCGACATATGCGCCCTGCTCTAATAAGCGCCCACTGCGATATTTTCTTATATATTGGCTAGTGAACAATCCCAATTAGCACCCCTTCCGATTGATCAATGTACATTACACGTATTTATTCATGTATAATACGCACTCGTGTGTTACATGCACCCTTAATTATGGGCAATTAAATTCTGGAAAAATATATCTGTCATATATAAACATTTTATGCTGTCAGCATAAACCACGAAATTTATCTTTCAAAATGTTCAACTCTGTTTTTTTCACCCAAATAATATTTTAATAAGAGCCCCTTATTTCTAATGTTGAGAGCGCCCTGGGCGCATATTACGTCAAATACGGTAACATTAAATGTGACACTAGCATGACTAGCAAATACATACTCCACATTTGTCCATCACAAAACTTATCATAAAACCTGGTACCAACTGGTATGAATAAATTCTGTGCCCTGTTTGTTCTCAATATTGGCATTTGTAGTCAGCAGCCAGAAGGAAGATGTTGATACTCTGAATGTAAAACATTTGAGATATCACTTAATATTTTGTCTCTTCCCTGCTTGCAAGTTGTTTTTTCTTGTCTTGTGTTTACGTGACATAACATATGTGACTTGTTGCAAACCTGCCATCTTTAAGCAATGCACGAGTTCATATCTTGAATGGTAAGAACTCAATATCAATTGGTAAATTATTCTTTTGTTAAATTCTTAATTAGGAAGTCTCAAATGTATGGAAGCAAGTTAGTGCCAAAGTCTAAAAAAGAGAGTATCATCTACATAGAGGATACTTACATCTATGTACATGATGTAGATGATACTATAATCTACGTAGATGATACTATAATCTATGTAGATGATAATGCTCACATCTATGTAGAAGATTCTTTCATCTACGTACATAATATGATTATCTATGTAGAAGAAAGTATCATCTATTATCAACTTAGGTAAGAATATTTTATATTATGGACACTTGTTCCGGGTCAGTTATATATAACCTCTGGATTAATTAATATGACTGATTTATTTGACTTTCTGCCTTGACATGTCTTTATTAAGGTACTATCTAAGCAGTACATGGAGTAAATCTTCATTTCAATGTGTCGAAGTCGCTGGAGAATGACACATATCACAGTCTTACAAGTTACAACCAAAATATAAAGAGGAGAGCACAAAATGTTCTCCAAACTACAAACAAACAAACAATTATAGGTCATTATACAATATTTTATCAAAATTACATAACATCATAAGATCGTTAAACATAATAAAGCTGGAGCAATCACGCAAATATGTTGATTCTCATGATTTCTCCATAAATGGAAATTAGGTTTAAGAGGTAAAACATGAAAATGAAGGGTGAGAATCACTCAAACTATAAAAACTATATCAAACCCTCGTCATCATCCTATGAAGCAGTGAAGGAACAATTCTGCAGTTTGTGTTTTTATTTAAGCTCTGAAGTTTGACAATTTGAAATGATCTCATATGTTGTAAAAATACGAAAAAGGCCAAATGAAAATTAACAACCAACATTTAATTAAATTAACAGTAATTAAGTACACAACTTTATTTAAAATATAAATGCTTGCATAAACTAGTATCCAGTTAGGGACTTCACAGGACAGTATAATATCACTGTCTGAGTTTCGATCTGTATGATCATAATCATGTAAGTATCATCTATGTAAATGTAAGTATTATCTACGTAGATGTAAGTATCATCTATGTAAATGTAAGTATTATCTACGTAGATGTAAGTATCATCTATGTAAATGTAAGTATTATCTACGTAGATGTAAGTATCATCTATGTAAATGTAAGTATTGTCTACGTAGATGTAAGTATCATCTATGTAAATGTAAGTATGATCTACGTAGATGTAAGTATCATCTACATGGATGTAAGTATCATCTATGTAAATGTAAGTATGATCTACGTAGATGTAAGTATCATCTATGTAAATGTAAGTATTGTCTACATGGATGTAAGTATCATCTGTGTAAATGTATTATCTACATAATGTAAGTATTATCTACATAGATGTAAGTATCATCTATGTAAATGTAAGTATTATCTACGTAGATGTAAGTATCATCTATGTAAATGTAAGTATTATCTACGTAGATGTAAGTATCATCTATGTAACTGTAAGTATTGTCTACGTAGATGTAAGTATCATCTATGTAAATGTAAGTATTGTCTACATGGATGTAAGTATCATCTATGTAAATGTAAGTATTGTCTACGTAGATGTAAGTATCATCTGTGTAAAAGTATTATCTACATAATGTAAGTATTATCTACATAGATGTAAGTATCATCTATGTAAATGTAAGTATTATCTACATAGATGATAAAAATATTTTAGACTGGCACAAACATACAAATGTGGGTGTGAAATTGCTAAAAAATGAATAGGTAAGTAGCTTGTTTAAACTCAAATATTTTTGTTACTTTGCGTTTTACGACTCATCAGATACAAGTGTCCATTATACACCTCAATTCCTTTTCTCAGAGATCTTATAGTTACTCTGTTCCTTTAATCCCTTTTCACTGGTCAGTAATCCTAATTAGTAGTAGTTTTAATCAGCCTAGCTAGACTGGACTAGCCCATTACAGCAACACATAAGCCCACTTACCATTTTTAGTTAAGTGTCTAACAACTGGCTGCCTAACACATGGGATGTCTGACAGTTAGGGTGGAACTAAAAACTAGCACTATTTAGGCTTAATATTTACGCTTTTTTTTAGGTGGCCATTGTGACTCTTTGGTGTGGCCGTTTTGACTTGGGTTTGTGGACCTTTGACTATGGTGTCTACGGTCTATGGCTCAGACTCGGACACTCTTTTTACCTGTTCCCGAGCCAAGTTCACTTGTGAGAAGTCATTTGGACTGTAATAACACAAAATAATACGTGTTTATAACTGGCATTCTCATGATTCTGTATCATTCACTTTGGAGTCGCAATGTGAAGGCGATACAGACACTAGATTCAACTCGCGTGATGATGACTTGTCAACAACATCTGTCACTGAATACGAACAGGAACTGCGATTTTTCTAGATAGAAATCTGATCAAGTATGGTGTTAGCCTAATTACAAGCAGTTTACTAATCCTCTGATAATCTGGTTATGGCAATGTATATTCAGAGACACATTCTAAAAACTAGAAACGTGTTGACGTTTGAAATGTTACCTTTCCCCAGCAAATATAAGCACTCCGCCGTGAGCATGAGCAGTGTTGAGCGACATTTTGTTATCCAAATTGTCTATTATTGCGTAAAAACAAACGTGACGTCATCAAATCCTGCGTATTATCCTCAAACCACAACGCGCACCTGCAAAACAAAAATTAAATGTGGGTTTAAAATCAACGTAATGTTGACATTATTCACTGAATATATTTCATTGTGTTTTATTTCAGTTATATTAAGTTCAGCATATTTGTCATCGTGAGTCGTTTGTCTTGATTTCCCCAAATACACCCAACCTATATTATGTTTCGTGCTGCGTTCACTGACAGGTGGCGTTGCGAAAATGTTTACAAGATGGTGGCAAGGAAAATTAGCACACGAGAATCGCTGAGTGAAACCGGGCATTAGCAGAGTAAGTTCTGTTGCTCCATTGATCTTTTTTTCATATCGTTTGTTCCAAGGAGCATGTTGCATGGTAATTTGTCATGGATGGTCGACGAGAAATGGGAAAATTAATAGGTTCTAGAACTAGGCCAAATGAAATGTTATAAAACATCCCTCTGCTTTGGCCTCTGTCTATTCGTTGTTGACACACATGAATCATCAATGGGATGGAGACATATATGTTTCGAGGTATCTCGATCGAGTTCGGAAATGCTATGCATATATTATGAATCAGTTGAAATATTAATTTCTATTAATGTTTTTTTCTTGACCTTGCTTTGCAACTAACAACATGGTTTCCGAAACGTATTCAAAGAAAAGTCCTTTTTATTGAAATTTGTCAGCAATGTGACCATTTTGTTCCATGGCATTTTGTTGTCAGGGGATTTTGAACAGACACATTATGATATATCTAACTCTAAAGATTGGTTTAGATCTGCACAAATGCCGATATTCGGCCCCAAGTATGCACCAAATGTCAGTACATTTCCCAATTAATGTTAATATAATTTTAACTAGGCCTAATGGTATGGCTTTGCAGAGGTAACTTGTATGTTACTGACAACAGGGCCAATAAAATGGAAGAGACAGTAATGCTAAGTTTTACATTGTTGCACTGTTAAGATACAGCCAAAATTAGGAACATGAGAACTTTAGAAGAAATTCCAATTTTGAACATTGTATGGCAATGTATGCATTGGTTTACTTGAAGCAGATGTACCTAGGTACATCTTGTTACCCCAAATGGCATGATATAGTGATATGAAAGAATCAGGTATTCTTTAACTTCTTTAGAGCAGTATGCTTCAATTGGCATTATGAATTTTAAAATTTATTTTCAGAATTTACATTCTTGATGATGAGGTCTACCTAGAAAGCTGAGAAGATTTGTTTGGAAATAATTCTGCCTCAAGACTTCATCTACTCCAGTTGTAGATACATACAGTGATTAATCAAAATGGCAGGCGAGGAAAGCATACAATCTTCACCTGTATCTCCAAGACCTCAAGCCAGGTCCTATCGAGCTTATGTTGAACAACAGAGGGTGTTAGCCCTGAAACGAGAGGATCCTGATGGACCTAAGTTGTGGCGGCAGATGGTGATAGGATTCATCTGTGCTGCTTGTGTTGGCTTCATTATGTTCATTCTTGGAAGTATCTTCATATCAGAAGCCATTTCCTTGAAGTATTCTGCAACAATCATGTTGTGTGTCATGGGCATGGGTATGTATGTTCAGCGTTGATTCTGTGTGAAAGCCTTTTGCCTTTTTGAACTTCAACAAACTCAACCCACAGGATGTTAACTTCCATTTCCATTTAACAATAGGACTGGACCATTCCACGTTTTCTTGCCTTAAATATTTAGAAGCCATTTCTTCCACACTCACTAATTCACAACTGTTGGCCTTGTCAAAAACAGGAACATCATTCATTTCATGTTTCCTACATAGTCTACCCCTATTCCCTGACCCCTGATGATATGGGTTAGAATTGGTCTTCATCAACCCATACTTGTTGTAGGAGGCGACTAATGGGAGGGG
The DNA here is from genome assembly GCF_022045235.1 of Haliotis cracherodii. NCBI lineage: Eukaryota > Metazoa > Mollusca > Gastropoda > Lepetellida > Haliotidae > Haliotis > Haliotis cracherodii. The sequence goes on from NW_027266275.1 coordinate 16,888,995, forward strand.
TGACTCGATGACTTTGCTGATTCATGTCAACATGTTGCAATTGCATAGATCGGTGCACATAATGTCAATCACTGGATTGTCTTGTCTTGACTTGACGTAATTATTTACAGACCGCCATCGTATAACTGGAATAATGCTGAGGGCATCATCATGGTCATTGAACAACAGACAAACATCTAATGTTGTTCTTTTACCCATACATGTCATCAGCGCTATATTTAGTAAATGTATTCTCAGCAACCCGAAGACAATGATACAGTCCAGACTAATTTTGCTCTCTGTGTTTGGTTTCAACATTACAAAAGTATAAATAGAAACATTGTTCAAAATTAAGTTGATGGTCAAGGGGTCTTTGTTGAAACCTGTGGTCCCTTGAGTCCAATTATATACTGATACAGAAAATTTAGGACCCCTACAATTTCAAACAATCCATAGATATATCATGAATATGAAGCTGTTGTGTTAGACTGAAAAAAACATATTTTGACATGTTTGGGTCGTGTTCTTGTTTTGCTTTTATTATGTTTGTTTCAAGAGCTCTCTTTACAAATGTAAACAATTTAGGTAGTCAGAACCACCTTAGTTTGATCATAGCTGTCATTCACATTTTCAAGTAAACCATCAGTAAACTGGTTAACACTATTTGTAGTTGTAGTAGGTGCAGAAGATCAAGTTATACGATATTCTTGCATATCATGATTAAGTTCTCTTAATGTCTAATAGGTGATATATAAAATCCTGAAAATGTCCAAATTACGTATTTCATCTGCAAAATCACTGAAACTGGATAAACCAAATAATGATGGTTACCATGGTGATAATTTCGAATCTTATCTCACCTCTGTCAGGTGTGTATTTCTAAATTTTCCATTTGATTTCACAATTCCACACTTTATGTAATTGAAAAAAAACATGACAACAACTTCATAGAAACATGTCTAGGTGTTAAGAATATTTATAACAACAATGTTGAGAAATTGTTTTCCATGTATTCAAAATAATTATAATGCTAAAATGAGACATATCAAATGTTTCCTTTATTGTATTTGATGTTTAAATAGGAAGTTTTAAGTCTAGATTTTTATTTCAGTTTGTGGTTTGATAATTGTCGTTGGTACAATTATCCTGGGCAAGTTGTTTATATCACGGAAGTGGAGGAAGTCTCAAGGGAGGGAACTCCAGCATCCTCCAGCTGCTTGCTTTCATACATGTTCAGGTAGACAAAACTTTATACATGATTTGCTTTCTTGTCAAATGATGAACATGATGAAACACCTAGTTTTACCTGCATGTTGCATGATATTGACATGGCATATACTAGTACTTAACATTTGCTAAGAACCAAAATTATCTTTAATCAGAGGTGTGATCCTCAGCAAATGCTAAGTAGTTTATATGATAATGAAGATTATGCTTTTGACAATTTTAAAGTTTCAACCATAGTTTAATGTGTTAAATTTTTTTTAGTTTGAGTGCAGAGATATATCGACCATGACAGCATCATGTGCACTGAAAAACATTTGAGACTGGCCATTGATTATAGGGAGGTGTTTGTATGAAAAATTGACACAGTTCTATTTTCTCAAATAAAAAAGTTCTAAAATTCTGGTTCACTATTTTGGGTCTAGCTATTTAATATAGGGAGGGGAGGATCATGAAAAAAATGTTTCCAAATATGATACAGTCCGAAGTCCAGTGTACCCCAACTCCCCCAAAATAAATAACAGGTCCCTCATTACTAAGCATTTTGTTTCGCCATTTAACAACATATCCCAGTGATACTTACCGATAAGTAGTTGTGATTACATTAACATCTTAGGAGTTTTATCGATCCACAGACTGTAAAATCAAGAAAGTAGAAAAAATACAATTCCAGAGCTATAGATAAGCTTTTAGTCATTTGGGTATTTTACCCAGGGGTTTGATTTTGATTGGGTATCCACAAGTTGTAGAGGGTATTCAAATTGTTTTTACCCACCTGTTTCTTGGCATTTGGGTATTTAACTTAAAACCTGTTTGGTAACAATCCCTGTAAATCATTTAAAACTATGTGAATAGTAGTATACCCGTTTGCGTCTGCTTATGACTCCCTCTGTGGAAAGCCTTTTTTTTTTACAAAACCTAGCATTGTAAGAAATGCACTATTGTCTTAATTACCAATCAGCGACTAATTAAGATACAACATGTACATTGACTAGGCACGATGTGCTTTTCAATTGGCATCTATCAGTGTTTGTCGCAGAAGCTTTTCGGAATGTAATTGTCGGTAAGTGAATTTGGCGATCACCTGATACACAATCATTTTATCTCACAGCTGTAATACATTTTATCTGATAGTTCTAATATACACATTAACTTTATTTCAATAGCGTATTTATAGATTTTGGTGCGTATTTGATATGCTAGAATTTGATTTGCATATTTCAGTTTATTTAATGCATATTTTATGCAAACATGCAGCTGATCTTGAGCTCTGCAATTCTCAATAAAAAGTTATTTTATTATTGCCGAGTCTCATCAGTTTAATGTTGTTCATAACCCTCCCCCCTTATGAACATGATCAACTTGTCATGTTTGTTTCTCTTTGACCATAACAACTCCTTGAGTGTGATATCATTGTCAGTAATCTATCACTACAATTTCAGTTATCTACACCCCATCCCAAGATCAACTGACCCAGGTAGGGTGTGGTGAACCGCCTCCCGCTTACGACTCCCTTGTACTGATGCCCCTCCCTCCTGGTCACCCTCGAGTCATCTTGGACTCGGATGGAGGATCGGAATCTGACCCAACAATTATGGTCCTGCCTCCCAAGTACGATGACATAGCTGATCCCCTGCCGCCTTACATAGAGGACAGACCTTGATGATGGTCTGTCACGGAGCTGGGAGACGTCACTGATCTGCTGAAATTTGATAGGGCCACTTGGAGAACCTATGTGTTTGTCCTTGTATTGCTGTCTTGCTATGCAGGGCCACATGTGGCCCAGTTGTCTAAGTTGATGTGATTAAACCCAACTCACTCACTGTCCTGCTTTGCTGATTTGGCAGTGTTCAAATCCACATGTAGTCATAGTGTAGTGCAGTCTGTGTCTAATTTTTAACTTTTTTTAGCCTGAACTTGTCTTTTGGCATTTTAGTCTTGATGCAGGAACACTTGTTAGATCATGTAGATGAGCTTACTGAACTGAAAGTGTTTATGAGACTCAGGTTTCGCTACTATTTGATAATGGTAAACATTGTTTTGGGTTGTATGAATTTAAAATTAGAAAAAAAAGTATGTTGTTTTGTATCAATGTACATTTGGATTTTTGTTTTTTTGACGATACATAACACACCGGTAGGGTAAATGTCTATTGTTTATTGTGAGGACCTTTCGTTTTCAAAAGATCATTTCAGCATCCTGACACATATCTGTATTTTGGTAGTATCCTCTTTTGGATATAACTTATCTACTGTCTGTCAATGGACTTCTTATTTCAATTTCATGGGTAAAGTAAATCATATTAATGGACATGTGGAGGACAGCAGGACAAACAGTGGGGACAAGCACCTGGTTTCTCCAAGTTTTAATGTTTCTGTTTTCCTGTATTTTCTTCACTGACTGTAAACACTATGAGTCATCAAGAGGTAGGTCGTGTTTGTGTGGACTGCAAATCATTGAATACTGTAATGAAGTCTTTTGTACATTTATGCATTATGTTTATGAGTTTGATGCATCAACACAAAATTATTTTGGGTTTGGTTCAGCTTTAATATCACAATATCAGAGTGAGCTTTTGTCGTTGGTTTGTCTGTTCACAACTCTCATCTTTTGATTGGTCTTCATTCCACAATATTATTCTCTTGAACTCCAGATTAAAAAGGACTCCAGATTGAAAACAATTGGCCATTATCTATGGGCCAAATTGTTACTCGATATGTCATGTTATTCCATCTGGTATCTGTAGCATATTAAAGTGTTGAAATATACACTAAGCTTGAGAATAAGCGGAACTAAAAATCTTTTTTATTTTTTAACCATTTATCTATTTTACACCTGGTTTGCAGGATGTCATTGATCTGTTTGAAATTAACTCAGTATGTGTCACTGTATCAGGAAACACAGGTGGCTCCATTGTCTAAGGGGGCAGGTAAGGTAGCCAAGTGGTTAAAGCGTTCGCTCTTCACACCGAAGACCCGGGTTCGATTCCTGACATGGGTACAATGTGTGAATCCCATTTCTGGTGTCCCCCGCCGTGATATTGTTGAAATATTGCTTAAAAAATGGCGTAAAACGATACTGACACATAGTCTAAGGACGGATATCAATGTGCTTGTCGTGGTCTGTGTTCCTCAATACTGTGTTACAATTACTGTGATCATATCAAATCATCATATACATGATATCAACTGTATTGACGTATTGTCAACATACTGCACAAGAATTCCCTACAAAGAAGGAACACAATCATTTGTTTCAGTAGTAGTAATCGGAACTACATTCCTGATTTTACGTCATTCGTGCTGTTATTGCCCGACTCGTGTTTATCGTCTCAGTGCTGAAGCATGGTAATTAGTGGCTTGTCATGAACGGTATTTGTTAATTTAGTCAGAATTTTGTAAATATTCACTAGTTAATATTTAAAATTCCACGCCATATTTTCTGATTGTTTCCACTGTTATGGGTGGTGAGGGATGTTCTGTACACGTGGTGTATGTGCTGCTAAGAACCATGATAGGTTGGCTTGTTTGCTACATATTGTTTATGATGTGATATGATTTTTGTTAGCTGTTGCTTCCTCTTAATCCAGAAGTGGGCCAAGTTTGAGTTATTGCTTGTATTATATGTATATATGGGGCTTTTTTATACACTTGATTTGGCTTACTGATCTTATCTGCATTTTGATGTTGGTAAATGCTGTTATCCTCTGGATGGTTTAAATATCAAATATGCTTTAGCATACTCTGATTATGTAATTATCTTGCCAATTTATATAAGTATCTGTTATTTATGTTGTGAGGATATAGACTTGTTAGACAATATCAGAAATTGCATGTGAGCCTGCAATCAGTGTTGCATAATTTCAGTAATTATTTTCTGAACATTATCTTTATTCCCTTTTAGGTGTATAATAGCACAGGATTAGTAAAATGTTGTTGACAACAGCATCTTGAGAAGTGATACATGTGTACTACATTTTTTAATTTGCCTCACAAAAATATGAGTTTACATCGCAAAAGAATATTGCATAGAACATGGATATTGTGTCCTAATCACTTTTGACATGGCGATGAACTTATACATATCCTACTATTAGGATTATCATGATAAGTGAAATGTATTAAGAACATTTATGGTCTAAATGGTCACTTGTCCCTGTGCCTTGGACATACACTTTTATGATAGTTTTAAAACTTACCATCCATGACATTTGCCCCATGGCATGGGGGTAGCTCCACTGTCAAAGCATTAGCTTGTCGTAGACAGATTGTGATTTATCTGCAACATCACTTATTAACCTCTTTCTTGTGATAATACGGAAGAAATCCATTTTGTGGTTATTTTATCACATGGCTATTTTTTTGTACTCTGTGCATATAATTCAGTTGGAAGATATGGATATGATCAGACCCATCTGACGTGAAGGGGATATGTGTTCATGTTAAGTGAGTCAGGGTTGTCAGTCATATGGGTTTTCATGTTTTACCTCTTCTTACTGCTTGAGAGATTGAGCTGAAATAATTTGGCGTTCCTGACCATTACACTCTGAAATGTTTCCAAGTTGTTTTTTATAAGACTACAAAGAGTACAATTATTGATTACTTAAGAAATATTTGAGCTCTTCCTCTACAAATCCCAAAGAAAGAATATTTATTTTATGAATGCACAAGCTTGTTTCATTTTGTGTTGAGGATGAAATTGATCTGATGTGTACCATGGGTAGGTCAGGATTACTTCTTGCAACTTCAATTTCGCTACCAAAAGTTCAAATATAGACAAAAAGTGTTACTGGGGTACCTTCCATAATGAATACAACTTTTCGAGGAATTTCATATTTGGGATTCCAAAGTAACATGAGATTTTCAGCTGGACAGTATATTTGACAAATTATGATTCCCGTCAAGAAAGCGTGTTTGTCCAAATGCTCTGCACCTATTTATCATCATTTCAATATAAATAACATAGTTTGGGCTGTCACCATTCTAATCTACATCAGCTTAAATAGTGAGCTTCATTAAAGGAAATATATTTAAAGAAGGTTTTGTAATTAAATACCAGATAAGTAATAACTTTTAAATCCTTTTGATATTTAAGAATAACTTTGATGGTTTTTATAAAAACAGGAAAGGCAAACCCTGGTTTGTTCTATGTAAAATGTTTACAACTTCAAGTTTCACCACACCTCTGAAGGTTTTTCAGTTGTGATAAGATAAATTGATTTTAATTACTTCTCAGTAATCATTTGTAAATAGGTGTATATATCATGTAAAGTAATTCACTTACATTGTACTGGTAATTATTTAGGCAATGTATTCATTTTCTATGTTAATGTATTATATACATGGACTTTACATTATTGAATCAATGCATATCTATGACGATTATTTCATTTTGTATTTATGGTTATGTTCTTTTGTTTCTATAATGATACTTATATTGAGGAACTATAGAACAAACAGGTTCTCTCCTTTCAATCATTGTTAGATTTGACACAGTTTCCCAGCCAAATGTATTGACATTCTATATCAGGATGATCGATATGCACATTGTCAATCAAAAATTGTTAATTTCTTGAATTAAAAGCCTGAATTATTGATGTGTGAAAACATTATGGAGGGACTAGCCTCAAGTCGTTCATCTTTTAGTTTGTCTGCTAGTCCATATTATGTTATGCTGATGTTTGCCCTGATTATGCACAAAGAATGTCCCAAGTTAAAAAATGGCACTAATTACAACATCAAGGACAGGGTCCCATTCAACAAAGTCATCACAGTGCTATGATTGTTGAATGCCTATGTTATAGTATAGGAGTTATGATCGTCTTAGTGCTAAGATTGCTTTGGGGGTTGGGACCCATGACAGGAAATGGGTTGCGGCTGTGGAGCTAGTCCTTTAACATCAGATCTCTACTTGATAGATAGTTAGAGTATATACATGATTCATATTAACAAGGTGAGAAATTAACGCTAGCACAAATTCCTTGGGGCTAGTCCAAATTTCCAAATTTACCCATTGTTTATTTATGGATGAACAACTTCTTTATTACAATGTAAGAGCGCCGTTTCGGTGTAGGTTCTAACACTGTTATCAAGCTCTTAAATTGTAATAAAGAAGTTGTTCATCCATAAATTCTTATCCTTACTTATTACTCCAACTTCTAAATGCCTATCAAAGAAGAAATTACAAAGGCAATTTATCTTTACCTGGGCAAGTCAAACTTTTGATTTTAGTTCTAAGCCTGCATATACTCAAATATTATTCCTTTAGTAGATATTGGTTTCCACAGAGCAATAATGTTCAGAATGGCAAAATTGCCGATATGGCACAAAATAATTATCACACACTTGATGAAGGGCATTTCTGTTATTATTCCAGAGGTACCATATGTAACAGGAACAATCATAACAAAGTCATTAACTTAGATAGTTTATTTTATATGTTATTTTATTCAAACAGATTTTAACATTGATGACCTTACTGTTATTTGTATGTGTATTGGAGTTTTGAAAGCATGAATATGTTGATAGTGTTCCCGATTGCCCTACTGTCATGTATAGAAATAGTTGTGTATTTTGAGATAGTTCCTTGGGTTTTATTCAAAATTGCATAAAAGTTTCGTGGAAATGTTTCATGTTTTCGTTCAACTGTTTTATTAATGTTTGTGAATTTTGTACACAAATACGTTTTGTACAAGTGTTTTAAGTTTTGTAATTTATAAATATTTATTTGGTACTGATTGTGATCCAGTAATTTAAATTGTAGTGTTGATTCTGTCTTTGTCCTGTGTGCACTGAGCATAATAAAGAGTTCTGATTAAGGTCTAAACATGGTTATGGAAACAATAAAATATTCTGAATTTTTACTATTTCTATTGATTCAGTTTTTAAAATGTAACTGCAATTCATTGAACAGTGTAAATATTTAGGTTATCATGTAAGAAATTACTTTTATTTGAAGTTTGTTTGAAAGGGTTTTGTTAGTTTGCATCATTCTTTAAATTGCGTTTGTGTCTGAAGCTTGAGAAATATGTAATTCAGGTGTCAAATAAATATCCTAGAGGGATTGTTAATGAATGTATCTTCTGAGCTGACAACATTCAGTCTTTTACTTTGTCTTTCATTTCAGTTTAAACAAATGTGCTATGGTAATAAAGTATTTGACCTTTGTGTAAATGGCATCTTTTGTATTTTTTACTGTTTCAGCAATATTGCTTGGGCAGGAAAGGAGGGTTGTTATTCGAGGAAAGATGTTAGTGAGTGAATGTTGTTCTATAGTTTCAGTCAACTACATGGTCGCTACAATGCAGCAGCCTGTAAATAAATGGGTCTTATCCAGGCAAACCAGTTGCTGACTGCTGGGGCAATGTCCCACATCAAGGGGTTGTGATGACACACTACAGTCAGGTCACCATTGTGACCACTGGATACTTGTCTCAGTCTGCAGAGGGTGCAGGGGACCTATTCTGATGGGGGAATGGCCTTAAAGATGGATGAGACTCCACTTACATGTTATCTGTTTGAATCATGGCAAAGGAACTACACTTTACTCAATAAGACTTATCTAGACTTCCGGCTCTGGCTCATCTGAGATTTATTATCAATTTAAATCTACCCAGTTTTTATGAGGGAACTGAGAATGAATTGGGGGAGCACTGATAAACTGACAGGGGTCAAAGTGCACTTTGAACATGACCTCCAGCATGGAAAAAGCACCATGCAAATGGATTATTATTATTACTAGTATGATGCTGCTGCTGCTGATATTGTATCCAGTATGTTTGAGCCCAGAAGTGTCTCACACACTGATAATACTGCATGTGAGTCTGTTCTTCACCTGCTCAGTGGCCAAGTGATCATAACAGCACGATTAGGTTGTGCAGAGTTGTGTGTCTAAGCAGGAAGGCTTCGATGCATGTGATTTTGCATGGAATCATTTTCATCCCGTTTGTCATACCCGTAACATCTGTACTAAAGTGATATACATTTACTATATGATCACTGGGGTTCTTCTGATTTTACACTCTGTGAAATGTGATATGTGGTGGAAATCCTAAATCAATTACTCATTGACTCTTCAATAACTACCTCACTTCGATATCCACTTTGTGCACTTTATACTGCTTCGATTGTATTCGCCATCTACTGGTCGCAAATACATACTAAATCTTCTTAAGAAAAAAAATGTCAGTCAAAAAGAGTCCGTTGTACGATTCCGACTATAGCATGAGCATGTGTTTATGAATCGCTATCAAATAGTGATGATACCAGGTGTCTTCGAAGAGGTGGGCGTATCCTGCCCCACCAATATTTGCTTGTGACGTCACTATATGATATTGTTATGTCACATTATAACAGTTGTCAATTCAGGCATCATTATCCAAGTAACAGTTTTGCAAATGATGAGGTGCGACTTCAAAACATCAATAAAACAATATATCTCGCGGAAGGAGAGGCTGTTCAAAATGGAATGCATTCGTCTGCACTCGCCCCTTTCCGTAACCTGCAATTCGGCCCTTCCGGAATAACACGAGTTGGTCACGAATTAATGCAATGGTATAGAGTCAGTGACGTCACTGTATTATGACGTCATGTTATTGTGTCGTCACGTAATTATCTCGCCCATATTCATTGAGACTCGCCGTGCTTTTTAGCGATGGCAAAGATATCTGTCTAAAATGGGATGCAAACAGACCAAGGTTAAGCCTTTCAAGCAGACATCTCCTGAGGAGGCTCTGACGGGCAAGATCAACTGTCCTCACGAGCTGTACTACGCCAAGTGTCAGGTGACACCGCCCACACCCCGACTATCAGGGACGGAGATTCTTCAACAGTTACGAGACGAGGGCTTGGTCCCCGACCGTCAGGCCAGCGGAGGAGTTGCCTTCTCTGTCCCTGCAGTGGAGGGGGTTGTTCCCCGTGGCAGAGCTCCCCGTCGTCTGGAGCAAATCCCAGTGCGATGCTTCTACACAGCTGAGTTGAGGAGACAGAAGGCTGATCTATTCCGATTTGACAGGTAAAATCTTTAGAACGAAGACTGTAAACACTGAAAACGTTTAAATAACTAAGCGCCCATTTGTCTTGATCTCCCAATTTCTTAAGGATCTAATTCATGATTGCATGTTTTTGTGTACAGGTTGGTAGAACAAGTCCAGAGGAAACAACTGGACAGAGAAATAAAGCACAAAGCTGTCAAGGACGAGAAGAAACGTCGCGAGTTTATCAAGAAAATGAAGGCTGAGTATCAGCTTCAGGCGAGGGAAGAGAAACTGAAGAGGCTGGAGGAAGAGCGGGCATCTGTGAAGAAGAAGGCAGCCAAGAAGTAGACTAAGAGGAGCGAACGGAGTTGATGGTTGTGAGGATGTTGAGAACAGCGGATGATGCAAATAAATGACGAACATTAGTTCTCACTGAAAAAAATGAACAAAAGTAAAAAAGAACAAAAGAAAAGCAGCAGGCCAAGCGAAACAGGAAGCCGGAAGATGCAGTTGAAGGGGATACAGATCATACGAATGCAGTGTGACATTCAGGAAATCCTTTAGTTTTTTTCCTAGGAGCTCATTCAAAATGTTCAGTTTATGTACATATCTAATGTAACATAGTACAGTCATATAACGCATGGATAATGTGTAAATACAATGCTTTTGTTTCATACCTTGTTGATGTTATGAGATGGATTGCTTTTAGTAATAAAATTGTTTCCGAACACATGTTATACATGACAGTTTTCTTAGGATAGTAGTCGGAATCGTAGAATGGACTGTGCTTTTACCAGATATTTCTTGTTATTATGGAAAAGGTATTTATTTATTTATCTATTTATTTATTTAATTATAACCTAGTTCCAATGTTATTGAGATGCTTAGGGAGTTCTGTGAGAAGATAATACATGGGATAACCTAGTTCCAATGTTATTGAGATGCTTAGGGAGTTCTGTGAGAAGACAATACAGGGGTTAACATGTGTAGGTCATGGAACATAATATCAAGCTTTTAGCGTGTCTGTGGGTCTCTTGGTTCTCGACAACATCCGATTAGAGTGAGTGAGTGAGTGAGTGAATACTTTTATAACATACAGTTTTAATAAAGGTAACTTTTACTCAAGCCAGGGAGCCAGGATAGTTATCAAACAGACACCATATTCCTGCTGACGAAAGCTTTACTATCGCTGTAGGGGTCGTTGTCGGTACGACAGTTCGCGTTCAATTTCAGAACACCTGGGCTACCCCGATGAACACCGTTGACCAAGGTATGACCCAATTTACCTTTGGTTGACCAGTGTTAGCACATGTTAACTGGTTGACGTCATGCTTGACCAAAGTTGCCTATCGCTAATGAACCCGCGGGGTCCGGTACTCTGGGTAGGAGCCTCCAAATGAGGTAGTGACGTCATCGTTAAAGGCAATAGTTTCATTTATTGAATCAATCATGAATAAAAGCATCTTAATGAAAATAAGTAACTAGGAGATTATAGTATATATGTAATCAGAGAAATTAAAATTTTCGATTGTTGATATACACGTGAAGATACTTTAGATAATGTTGCATCTCTGTGGGATGTTCTACTCGTAATGTCTGAATGCCAAACGCCGCACCCAGCAATATTCCAGCTACATGACGGCTGTCTGTAAATAATCGAGTCTGGACCAGACAATCCAGTGATTGACATGAGCCGAGTCAATCCACGCAATTGGGATACGATGACACGCATCAACCAAGCTAGCGGGTCTGACCACCCGATCCCGTTAGTCGCCTCTTACGACAAGCTTACGACGGCTTCATCCATATTTCTCAACCGACAAAGTAAACAAAATCCTGTAGGCTCCCAAATAACCGAACTACTGGAGATGGCTACACCCATACACAACCGCCAAATTATAAAAAAACGAACACGCTGACCAAGCAGCCAAAGCAGCCAAAGCAGCCCTTAAACTGCCAGAAATAAGCCCAAACTTCCCTATATCCAAAAATGAGATAAGAATCACCGCTAAGGAAAAGATTCCCCCAAAGTGCCAAACCAAGTACCAAAGCTCAAACTTTAAAATATAACATATGTTCCTAAAGCAACTAAAGAAAATTAAAAACACACCATAAATAAAAAAAAAATTGACCATGCAATAACCAAACTACAAACAGGCCACACAAAATATAACTCCAATCCACATAAAAAAAAGAAACACAAAACAGGTAAATGCACACACTGCAACCAACTAGAAACATAAAAGCACGCACTACTACACTTCACGCACTACAAACAACAGAACACGTCATCACTAGACTGCAACACTCAACTTACAGTAGCAACACTTCTAAATCCGCGTGGATCGATGCTCATATTATTAAGCAGTGGATTGTCTGGTCTAGACTCGATTATTTACAGACCGCCGTCACATAGCTGGAATATTGCTGAGTGCGGCGTTAAACAACAAATAATAATATAATCTAAATCCGCTGAACGATACACAGATCTTCAAAGCATTAGGCACCTTCCTAATTAAAACAGGCCTACCAGGCGTCATGTAATTACCTACAAGCTTAAAACTACCATTAATCTAAAAACTTAAAAACACAAAGACCCCCACCTCTGGTAAAGCTTCCAAATTCCCAAATTCTCAAAATTTAATTAAGCAACCCTAACGCCCCCTCACCTTTCGGACATACCCTCCTTGGCAATCTCCCCAATCTCATTAAAATCAAATCTTAGTTCTCGCTTCCGCTGAACAACTTTGTTCAGCGGTAGCGAAAACTAAGGTCTGACTTTAATGAGATTGGCAATCTCCCTAAATGACATGGCGGGCCCCATGTGCGTATGCGCATAATGTCGGAAAGCGCACGTAAAATCTCTAATTACTTAGTAACTGTGCAAGTCAAGAGTGTCGCCAGTGGTGACATGTCAAGTACACCTTAATTTAACGTGAATTATATAATTATAACATTGTAAGATATTTTCCTTTCAATTTTAGAATTTAAGGGGCACAGGTCATAGGTTCAAACATGTAGGGGTTTACTTGAAATCTACAATTCATCTTCCGAGAAACATTCACATTCCATAATAACGCGTACACTAAAAGTACTCACGGAAATGAAAAAAACCTGTTTTTTCGACCTCAGATCTGAAATAAATGCAGTTAATATACAAAATATGTAAATATTCAAACAACTAAATTAGTACTAATTGGGCCGTGGCACAAATACAGCGTATCAAATGTTTTTATGCCTTTTTACACGTACAAGTGTGTATAAATGTGAATAAAACAGACTATTGTGAAACAGGGCATAACCAGGTGTAAGTAGATCAAGGTGACCTATGACACCTTGACGACAGGTGAGAACAGGTGCATAATGCCTATAGTCTGTTTCTGCTATGTCAATTTGGACTTAAGTTTTATTTTTGAATGTTGAAAGTGCCGACAATTTACCTCCTGTAAAGTACATTTTGTATTGTTCACTGAGATCAAACTAGCAAATCCAGACTAGTACTTTTCGAGTTGTTTTGGTATTTCGTATTTACAGCTATGTAACACTTTGTGTCGATTTTTAAATTGAGAAAAACAGTTTTTTTTCATTTCCGTGAGTACTTTAGTGTCACTGTCAGAGCAGGACATATCGAACAGGTTATGATATAGCAAAAAGGACCGAACTTAGTACTAGGCTTCATCATATCATACACACAACAACCAGTATTTAAGAAAATTCGTACAAAAAAATAAATGAGATGAGTACCCTAACGCGAACAATAAACGCAATTGAAGAAATAGATTGTTTCGCACATCGTTTCCTCACCGACTATCGGCCGTTCTGATGTGACCCGTCATCCAGATCTTTATTTAGACGGTAGCGAGAACTAAGATTTAAATTTAATGAGATTGCAGCAAGGATTCGATGCATTGATTTTACTTTCAATCACAGTTTCACCCTGTTTTTCAGACTCCATACCATATGTGTTTAAGTGATATTCTCTCCAATTGTAAAAAAACCCAAAACAACTAACAGCTGTGCATGATATGGTAACAGGGGTAGACGGATTGTGATTGACTATAAGTTTAAATTATCTCTTTGTCAATCTGTTGAATAACATCAAATATGGCTTTGCAAAAGAGTTCAGGTTTTAAATACGCCGTTCTCTGATAGAAACATATGTATTACTTACCAACATTGAAATCACAATTGCTAAAAAAACACAATTTATTGAAAACAAAAACACTCCAGGGGAAAAATATGATATGTTGAATATTAAGTGTCGCTACATTACAGCAAAAGATAAAAGCCGAGGTTGAAACTCCATTTGGACTAACCCAAGTTTGTTGTGACGTCATTGTATAATGTTTTTTTTTTATTAATATGCTATATTATTACAGTTGTCAATGCAGGCATGACTACCGAAGTTAACAGTTTTGTAAAGGATTAGGTGCGTAAAAATCAATAAACAATATGGCCATTTATAAAGAAAAAAGGATTCCGACCTTTCTCGTGGAAGTAGCTTCTAAAATGTAATAGTCAGTGTGCATTCGTGAAAACTCGTGTTATTCCGGTACAAGCCGAATAGCTCTTGCAGGTTACGGAAAGAGGCAAGTGGTGACGAATGAGTCAGTGACGTCACTATATTATGACGTCATGTTATTGTGTCGTCACGTAATTATCTCGCCCATATTTGCCATAGATATCTGTCTGAAATGGGATGCAAACAGACTAAGGTTAAGCCTTTCAAGCAGACTTCTCCTGAGGAGGCTCTGACGGGCAAGATCAACTGTCCTCACGAGCTGTACTACGCCAAGTGTCAGGTGACACCGCCCACACCCCGACTATCAGGGACGGAGATTCTTCAACAGTTACGAGACGAGGGTTTGGTCCCCGACCGTCAGGCCAGCGGAGGAGTTGCCTTCTCTGTCCCCGCAGTGGAGGGGGTTGTTCCCCGTGGCAGAGCTCCCCGACGCCTTGAGGAAATCCCAGTGCGATGCTTCTACACAGCTGAGTTGAGGAGACAGAAGGCTGATCTATTCCGACTTGACAGGTAAAATCTTTAGAACGAAGACTGTAAACACTGAAAACGTTTAAATAACTAAGCGCCCCTTTGTCTTGATCTCCCAATTTCTTAAGAATCTAATTCATGATTGCATGTTTTTGTATACAGGTTGGTAGAACAAGTCCAGAGGAAACAACTGGACAGAGAAATAAAGCACAAAGCTGTCAAGGACGAGAAGAAACGTCGCGAGTTTATCAAGAAAATGAAGGCTGAGTATCAGCTTCAGGCGAGGGAAGAGAAACTGAAGAGGCTGGAGGAAGAGCGGGCATCTGTGAAGAAGAAGGCAGCCAAGAAGTAGACTAAGAGGAGCGAACGGAGTTGATGGTTTTGAGGATGTTGAGAACAGCGGATGATGCAAATAAATGAAGAACATTAGTTCTCACTGAAAAAAATGAACAAAAGTAAAAAAGAACAAAAGAAAAGCAACAGGCCAAGCGAAACAGGAAGCCGGAAGATGCAGTTGAAGGGGATACAGATCATACGAATGCAGTGTGACATTGGAGAAATCCTTTAGTTTCTTTCCTAGGAGCTCATTCAAAATGTTCAGTTTATGTACATATCTAATGTAACATAGTACAATCATATAACGCATGGATAATGTGTAAATACAATGTTTTTGTTTCATACCTTGTTGATGTTATGAGATGGATTGCTTTTAGTAATAAAATTGTTTCCGAAAACACATGTTATACATGACAGTTTTCTTAGGATAGTAGTCGGAATCGTAGAATGGACTGTGCTTTAACCAGATATTTCTTGTTATTATGGAAAAGGTATTTATTTATTTATTTATTTATTTATTTATTTATTTATTTATTTATTTATTTATTTATTTATTTATTTATTTATTTATTTATTTATTTATTTATTTATTTATTTATTTATTTATTTATTTATTTATTTATTTATAACCTAGTTCCAATGTTATTGAGATGCTTAGGGAGTTCTGTGAGAAGATAATACAGGGGTTAACATGTGTAGGTCATGGAACATAGTATCAAGCTTTTAGCGTGTCTGTGGGTCTCTTGGTTCTCGACAACATCCGATTAGAGTGAGTGAGTGAGTGAGTGAGTACTTTTATAACATACAGTTTTAATAAAGGTAACTTTTACTCCAGCCAGGGAGCCAGGATAGTGATCAAACAGACACCATATTCCTGCTGAGGAAAGCTTTACTATCGCTGTAGGGGTCGTTGTCGGTACGACAGTTCGCGTTCAATTTCAAAACCCCTGGACGACCCCGATGAACACCGTTGACCAAGGTATGACCCAATTTACTTTTGGTTGACCAGTGTTAGCACATGTTAACTGGTTGACGTCATGCTTGACCAAAGTTGCCTATCGCTACTGAACCCGCGGGGTCCGGTACTCTGGGTAGGAGCCTCCAAATGAGGTAGTGACGTCATCGTTAAAGGCAATAGTTTCATTTATTGAATCAATCATGAATAAAAGCATCTTAATGAAAATAAGTAACTAGGAGATTATAGTATATATGTATTCAGAGAAATTAAAATTTTCGATTGTTGATATACAGGTGAAGATACTTTAGATAATGTTGCATCTCTGTGGGATGTTCTACTCGTAATGTCTGAATGCCAAACGCCGCACCCAGCAATATTCCAGCTATATGACGGCTGTCTGTAAATAATCGAGTCTGGACCAGACAATCCAGTGATTGACATGAGCCGAGTCGATCCACGCAATTGGGATACGATGACATGCATCAACCAAGCCAGCGGGTCTGACCACCCGATCCCGTTAGTCGCCTCTTCCGACAAGCTTACGACGGCTTCATCCATATTTCTCAACCGACAAAGTAAACAAAATCCTGTAGGCTCCCAAATAACCGAACTACTGGGGATGGCTACACCCATACACAACCGCCAAATTATAAAAAAACGAACACGCTGACCAAGCAGCCAAAGCAGCCCTTAAACTGCCAGAAATAAGCCCAAACTTCCCTATATCCAAAAATGAGATAAACATCACCGCTAAGGAAAAGATTCCCCCAAAGTGCCAAACCAAGTACCAAAGCTCAAACTTTAAAATATAACATATGTTCCAAAAGCAACTAAGGAAAATTAAAAACACACCATAAATAAAAAAAAATTTGACCATGCAATAACCAAACTACAAACAGGTCACACAAAATATAACTCACATCCACATAAAAAAAAAGAAACACAAAACAGGTAAATGCACACACTGCAACCAACTAGAAACATAAAAGCACGCACTACTACACTGCACGCACTACAAACAACAGAACAACGCATCACTAGACTGCAACACTCAACTTACAGTAGCAACACTTCTAAATCCGCGTGGATCGATGCTCATATTATTAAGCAGTGGATTGTCTGGTCTAGACTCGATTATTTACAGACCGCCGTCACATAGCTGGAATATTGCTGAGTGCGGCGTTAAACAACAAATAATAATATAATCTAAATCCGCTGAACGATACACAGATCTTCAAAGCATTAGGCACCTTCCTAATTAAAACAGGCCTACCAGGCCTCATGTAATGACCTACAAGCTTAAAACTACCATTAATCTAAAAACTTAAAAACACAAAGACCCCTACCTCTGGTAAAGCTTCCAAATTCCCAAATTCTCAAAATCTAATTAAGCAACCCTAACGCCCCCTCACCTTTCGGACATACCCTCCTTGGCAATCTCCCCAATCTCATTAAAATCAAATCTTAGTTCTCGCGAAAACTAAGGTCTGACTTTAATGAGATTGGCAATCTCCCTAAATGGCATGGCGGGCCCCATGTGCGTATGCGCATAATGTCGGAAAGCGCACGTAAAATCTCTAATTACTTAGTAACTGTGTATGTCAAGAGTGTCGCCAGTGGTGACATGTCAAGTACACCTTAATTTAACGTGAATTATATAATTATAACATTGTAAGATATTTTCCTTTCAATTTTAGAATTTAAGGGGCGCAGGTCATGGGTTCAAACATGTAGGGGTTTACTTGAAATCTACAATTCATCTTCCGAGAAACATTCACATTCCATAATAACGCGTACACTAAAAGTACTCACGGAAATGAAAAAAACCTGTTTTTTCGACCTCAGATCTGAAATAAATGCAGTTAATATACAAAATATGTAAATATTCAAACAACAACATGTTTTTATGCCTTTTTACACGTAAAAGTGTGTATAAATGTGAATAAAACAGACTATTGTGAAACAGGGCATAACCAGGTGTAAGTAGATCAAGGTGACCTTGACGACAGGTGAGAACAGGTGCATAATGCCTATAGTCTGTTTCTGCTATGTCAATTTGGACTTAGTTTTATTTTTGAATGTTGAAAGTGCCGACAAATTACCTCCTGTAAAGTACATTTTGTATTATTCACTGAGATCAAACTAGCAAATCCAGACTAGTACTTTTCGAGTTGTTTTGGTATTTCGTATTTACAGCTATGTAACACTTTGTGTCGATTTTTAAATTGAGAAAAACAGTTTTTTTTCATTTCCTTGAGTACTTTAGCGTCACTGTCAGAGCAGGACATATCGGACAGGTTATGATATAGCAAAAAGAACCGAACTTAGTACTAGGCTTCATCATATCATACACACAACAACCAGTATTTAAGAAAATTCGTACAAAAAAATAAATGAGATGAGTACCCTAACGCGAACAATAAACGCAATTGAAGAAATAGATTGTTTCGCACATCGTTTCCTCACCGACTATCGGCCGTTCTGATGTGACCCGTCATCCAGATCTTTATTTAGCGGTAGCGAGAACTAAGATTTAAATTTAATGAGATTGCAGCAAGGATTCGATGCATTGATTTTACTTTCAATCACAGTTTCACCCTGTTTTTCAGACTCCATACCATATGTGTTTAAGTGATATTCTCTCCAATTGTAAAAAAACTCAAAACAACTAACAGCTGTGCATGATATGGTAACAGGGGTAGACGGATTGTGATTGACTATAAGTTTAAATTATCTCTTTGTCAATCTGTTGAATAACATCAAATATGGCTTTGCAAAAGAGTTCAGGTTTTAAATACGCCGTTCTCTGATAGAAACATATGTATTACTTACCAACATTGAAATCACAATTGCTAAATTTATTGAAAACAAAAACACTCCAGGGGAAAAATATGATATGTTGAATATTAAGTGTCGCTACATTACAGCAAAAGATAAAAGCCGAGGTTGAAACTCCATTTGGACTAACCCAATTTTGTTGTGACGTCATTGTATAATGTTTTTTTTTAATTAATATGCTATATTATTACAGTTGTCAATGCAGGCATGACTACCGAAGTTAACAGTTTTGTAAAGGATTAGGTGCGTAAAAATCAATAAACAATATGGCCATTTATAAAGAAAAAAGGATTCCGACCTTTCTCGTGGAAGTAGCTTCTAAAATGTAATAGTCAGTGTGCATTCGTGAAAACTCGTGTTATTCCGGTACAAGCCGAATAGCTCTTGCAGGTTACGGAAAGAGGCAAGTGGTGACGAATGAGTCAGTGACGTCACTATATTATGACGTCATGTTATTGTGTCGTCACGTAATTATCTCGCCCATATTTGCCATAGATATCTGTCTGAAATGGGATGCAAACAGACTAAGGTTAAGCCTTTCAAGCAGACTTCTCCTGAGGAGGCTCTGACGGGCAAGATCAACTGTCCTCACGAGCTGTACTACGCCAAGTGTCAGGTGACACCGCCCACACCCCGACTATCAGGGACGGAGATTCTTCAACAGTTACGAGATGAGGGTTTGGTCCCCGACCGTCAGGCCAGCGGAGGAGTTGCCTTCTCTGTTCCCGCAGTGGAGAGGGTTGTTCCCCGTGGCAGAGCTCCCCGTCGTCTGGAGCAAATCCCAGTGCGATGCTTCTACACAGCTGAGTTGAGGAGACAGAAGGCTGATCTATTCCGATTTGACAGGTAATATCTTTAGAACGAAGACTGTAAACACTGAAAACGTTTAAATAACTAAGCGCCCCTTTGTCTTGATCTCCCAATTTCTTAAGGATCTAATTCATGATTGCATGTTTTTGTATACAGGTTGGTAGAACAAGTCCAGAGGAAACAACTGGACAGAGAAATAAAGCACAAAGCTGTCAAGGACGAGAAGAAACGTCGCGAGTTTATCAAGAAAATGAAGGCTGAGTATCAGCTTCAGGCGAGGGAAGAGAAACTGAAGAGGCTGGAGGAAGAGCGGGCATCTGTGAAGAAGAAGGCAGCCAAGAAGTAGACTAAGAGGAGCGAACGGAGTTGATGGTTGTGGGGGTGTTGAGAACAGCGAATGATGCAAATAAATGAAGAACATTAGTTCTCACTGAAAAAAAGGAACAAAAGTAAAAAAGAACAAAAGAAAAGCAACAGGCCAAGCGAAACAGGAAGCCGGAAAGTGCAGTTGAAGATACAGATCATACGAATGTTGCAGTGTTGACATTGGAGAAATCCTTTAGTTTTTTTTTATTGTTAGATTATTTATAAGAACTCTTTCGGATTACTACGTTTAATGTGTAAATACCTGTTATATACCTCAAATGGCTGTATTCATTAAATATATCATAAAATATTTTACACATGTCATATCTTGTTGATATTATGAGGTGGATTTTTGTATTATAATAAAAATGTTCCCGAAAAAAACATAGGTATTGTTGTTATAACCCAGTTGCAAGGTTATGGAGCTGGCTGGGTAGTTCTGTGACAAGGTAACACACGTGAACAGTCATATTTTGTTATACTCTGTCCTTGAATCCCCACTTGGAGACAATCGTGGTGTACCGGTGATATACTCTGTCCCGGAATCCCCACTTGGAGACAGTAATGGGGTACTGATGATATACTCTGACCCGGAATCCCCACTTGGAGACAATCGGGGTATACTAGTGATATACTCTGTCACGGAATTCCCACTTGGAGACAATCGTGGTGTACTGGTGATATACTCTGACCCGGAATCCCCACTTGGAGACAATCGGGGTATACTAGTGATATACTCTGTCACGGAATTCCCACTTGGAGACAATCGTGGTGTACTGGTGATATACTCTACCTAGGAATCCCCACTTGGAGACAATCGCGGTGTACTGGTGATATACTCTGACCCGGAATCCCCACTTGGAGACAATCGCGGTGTACTGGTGATATACTCTACCCAGGAATCCCCACTTGGTGACAATCGGGGTGTACTGGTGATATACTCTACCCAGGAATCCCCACTTGGAGACAGTCGTGGTGTACTGGTGATATACTCTACCCAGGAATCCCCACTTGGAGACAGTCGCGGTGTACTGGTGATATACTCTACCCAGGAATCCCCACTTGGAGACAGTCGTGGTGTACTGGTGATATACTCTACCCAGGAATCCCCACTTGGAGACAATCGCGTTGTACTAGTGATATACTCTACCCAGGAATCCCCACTTGGAGACAGTCGTGGTGTACTGGTGATATACTCTACCCAGGAATCCCCACTTGGAGACAGTCATGGTGTACTAGTGATATACTCTACCCAGGAATCCCCACTTTGAGACAGTCATGGTGTACTGGTGATATACTCTACCCAGGAATCCCCACTTGGAGACAATCGTGGTGTACTGGTGATATTCTCTACCCAGGAATCCCCACTTGGAGACAATCGTGGTGTACTGGTGATATTCTCTACCCAGGAATCCCCACTTGGAGACAATCGTGGTGTACTAGTGATATACTCTACCCAGGAATCCCCACTTGGAGACAATCGTGGTGTACTGGTGATATACTCTACCCAGGAATCCCCACTTGGAGACAATCGCGTTGTACTAGTGATATACTCTACCCAGGAATCCCCACTTGGAGACAGTCATAGGGTATGGCTATGTTCACGGAGTCACCACCTGGGGTCAATCATTAATTAACATGTCTCCAAAATGAAGTTATGTATAAGGTTTAATAAATCTCCAAATGTTTAGTACATTCTATAAAAAACACCTTTAATGTATCATAAGTTGAGAGCTGTAAATGGACTTGTTCTATAGGAAAAAATGCTGTGGGGGTTGTAAGAGAGAATACTTGAAAACATAAGTTTTTTTCCTCATTTCCAGAAAAATGAAGCATCGTAAAATCCCGAGCACAGCTTATAGAATAGTAACTTTCGTAAGGACGAAATGCTGAATGGTGCTGACAACTACGCGGCGACTTCGGCAGTCAGACACCTTGTTCCAGTTTGTTTCTAATGATGTACAACATAAGCTCCATAAAACGCCAATTCACATGAACTCCGTGAGCATATTCATTTATGCTGCTTGACATAGTTTTGTGATCATCAACGCTAACGTAGCGGGTTGGTTTATTTGGATACACTCCCACAGCACCGTCTAAAGTAACCATTGCGTGAAAGGAGTAAGTTGTAGAACGAAGCCACGTCTAAACCGGCTTGGAAAAGAAAGGCATTCTTGTTTATGGCTCAGCCATTCAGCTGTCCCAAGACAGGTGTTTGTTTCGTGCATGGGCGTATGCTGTGCTGGTGTATCTATGCGTATGTGTTAAGGAATTTCCTTTCACGTGACATTTGTATTGGTCCTTTATTAGTTACCTTTATTAGACCAGCGTACTCTCTGTCATATGGAAGATGTGGGTCATGGTGCACTTTACGTTCAAATTATCTGTATAACCCATTTCGCTCATTGAGGCTATAATATTATGTTCATCTTCCGAAGTGCGAGTGTTATAAGCCATTCAAAGACGTACACATCTATGTATCAATTATCAATTTCAGTCGTCTCTCACGTCAAGCATGACATAGCCCTCACGACATGTGTGGTGTACCAGAGTGTGGGTGTGTGTGTGTGTGTGTGAGAGAGAGAGAGAGAGAGAGAGAGAGAGAGAGAGAGAGAGAGAGAGAGAGAGAGAGAGAGAGAGAGATAAGAAAAGATAAGATAAGGTAAGATAATATTTATTGCAGAAACGTTCCATTACGGGACAGATGCAATTTTAAAAGACAAGACATTATGATTCATATAAACATATATACAGACGTACGTAATTTACATTCCTGTAGATACATACAAAAATAAAACAACAAATATTACATATTTGATGATATTATTATACATAAAATGTCAACAGAGAGAGAGAGAGAGAGAGAGAGAGAGAGAGAGTATGTTATCCCTGTCAGTCTCCAGGGAGGGATACGCGTAGTTGTTGTTTTTAGCGAGGCAGTGCAGATTCCTGTGGCATTTCCTGTGTAACACCAAAAAATATCAGAAACAGAAGTTGTTTGCACAGCTGTTTCTTGGGGCCATCCACCTGTTTAACTATAACTTCAACAGTGCTTTTGCTTTTCTTTTGTTTCATGACCCACCATGCCACGTTGTACTGTAAGGGTCTTCATAACTGCTGAGTTCCTGCGATATGGCATGCGAAATTACATTAAGAGAGGCGGTTGTTTTAAGGCTCCTGTTTTCCTCTTGAAACGCTAAATATGAATAACTAACATCAGACATGCACAACGGGGTTCGATGTGACGCTAGCGTAGCCAGGCGTCAACATAACACGCAACTTGTAGCAAGGCATTCTACAACCGCTCCCCTCATCTGACGGTTTATATGACCGTATGTTATGTTGGTGTGCTTTTCTCAACACATATGAGCCAGTTTGGTTTAACGTCTCTTGAACAGTATGTTCAGTTTCAGTTCTATCACGGCTTGATGTGGGAGGCGTTAATAGACGTTTACCACTTTGGTGACGGGAGCGAGCACGGGTGTGGTACTGACAAACGTAGAATCATAATCAGGGGATTCGAACCACGATCACAGGATTCTGGCACGCTCAAGGGGCGGAACTCTGCACAGCGAATTGCGACGCCCTAGACAAAATAGGCCACCCACGCACCACTTAACATTTATGAACATGGAGGATCTATGAACCTGAAACTTTTCAACGTATCTCAGCATTTGTATTATTACAAACACAGCAACATTTAGATTGAGTTAAATGTATTCATGTGTAATTTGTAAACTATGTTGCAAGTAGGTAATATGTGCAATACCATTTCTAATAGGTTTTGCGGCAAATACAGCCAAACACTGTCCACGCCCACGAATCTGTTAACGTTTTTTTTTAATATTTCAGATATAGCTATCGCTATGTCTTCCAGATAAACAAACCAGAGTTTATCAGGCGAAGACAGCGAGACTGTTAAGAGGCCACATAACAGCTTACATAACATAGCTATCAATTCTACAAGCGCACTCATTTGAACTTATGTTTCTTCTTTTCTGAAGCGTAAAATCTTCGCCACTATTTCAGACATCGTTACAAGGGTTCCATGCATGGGTGCGCCAACGCCATTCAGGGGAATTCCCTTGAGAAAAGTAGTTCCGGGTGGCAAGTCGTTTCTACAGTTACTACAGTAATCACTCCGTAATGAGTCCGCATGACGAAATCAGACAACAAAAGCATAATGTAATTATTTAGGTATTAACTCCGCTGACTCCGCCAATCAGTGACTGCATATCCTCTATTCAGCCGCAGACAATGGACGCGCCGAGTCAGGTCATAAATTTATTTTTTTAATTCTCAAATTTATTAAAATTATTAAGACGTACACTTTAGATACGTTTTAGTTTGTTTGGTGTTTAACCTTACTCACATGGAAAGGGAATCAGCAGTTATGTTGTGGGTAATTGATTGTTACACTCCAATCGATCATGGTCTGTTTAACAAGGCATACGCAGACACACAGGTTTGTGTTGTTTGTGGTGTTTGAATCACTGCACGTTTCAAAGTTTAGGCACAACATTTCAGAGAGGACGGTGAGGTAGCCTAGTGGTTGAGGCGTTCGCTCTCGCCGAAGACCCGGGTATGATTGCCCATGTGAGTGTGAGTGAGTGAGTATGGTTTTACGCCACTTTTAGCAATATTCCAGCAATATCATGGCAGGGGACACCAGAAATGGGCTTCACACATTGTACCCATGTCGGGATTCGAACCCGGGTCTTCGGCGTGACGAGCGATCGCTTTAACCACTAGGCTACCCGACCGCCCCGATTTCCCATGTGGGTACAATGCGTGAAGCTGGTGTCCCCCGCCGTGATATTGCTGGAATATTGCTAAAAGCGGCGTAAAGCCATGCTCACACACTCATTCACTGACATACAGACACTCTGTTGAGTCGCAGGTATACAGATACTAACTCAAAACAGTTTACTCATCATGTAGCAGACTGAATCTTCTATTGAAGATTTATGCATTTTTTAGGAATTATGTTGGAAACAAGTAACTTTGTAAATAAGCCTGTATTAAAGTACTTCATATCTGATATGTGTTTTCAGGGACTCTCACCATACAACCATCAAATACGAGACAGTATTTGGTCACTAAAAGTCATAAAGTTATAAAGTTATTCATGCATACTTTTCCCTTTTAGCTCAATAATACATGTATTTGCAATTTTTATATCGATTCGATTCATACGTCATAATGTTATATAAATATATATCATATTGTTATTATGTGTGCCGGATTATTATTGTTACGTTTGTGTTCTGTCCGGAGTGGGGGCTTGGTGCAAAAGAGTCTTCCTCTGTGTACAATAAACTACGGTTATAACGAACTCAAAGGGACCACTAATTTTAGTTCGTTATAACCGTAGTTCGTTTTATACATATATACAGCACATGACCAGGACAAACGGAGTTTACTGTAGTCATTACCTCAAGTATCTTGTAAGTACGTACACGAGACCAATAAATCAGTTGTGATTCACTTACATGGGGCTAAAAGAGTTGATCGTTAATTATATAACATATTATATTCATAATTAACCAGTGATAATAAATTACGTATCATGTCATACCCTCATATCCTCGTGTGCGTGAGTCACGTGATATCAGCTGTTAATTATCAAACAACCAAATCGGTTGTTTATGATTCATATTCAACCTGCCAAAGGCGAAACAAACCGGCTCCTTACAGCTTTCCCTCATCTGAAGCAGAGAAAACACAGCGGGTGAATCTCCCGAGCCGTCAGCAGTTATCCCCCTGAGTCGGGTCGAGTGGTATGTGCTCCCTCGCATAATCCGACACTACCGCCCCGTCGTCTCAGTTCGGCGTTCCTGAGGGTTTGGGGGCATACATGAACCGCGACACACACCTGATGGTCGAGCTGTAATCCTCACAATGGATCGCGTGAAGGGGTATTAAGTTCGGCGAACATACGAACATCAAATTTCTCGGTATTCGGGGTCGCTGGAGCAGTGCGCGGTGTGAGCAGACGACAGTGCAGAAGTTTTCTGACACCGCTTGTACGTGGCAGCACCCATAACACAGACTTGGGGCTACATTAAGTTGGTGTAAACAGTTGTTCCGATAACATACCGACGCGGGTTGGATGGTTACCGTCGTGAGATCGATATCACCTTCAACACTATGACAACTTCCGTATGGCTGTCAATACCATTCAACTAGTGGCTCTGATCGTCCAAGTGTGAGAAAAACGTCAAAATCATAACAGGACGTGGGAGTGATGATTAACACCTATCTCATCGTGAAGTCGGGTACACTATTAGTACACAGGTGGTCGTCGGGTAGAACAGGGCGACTCCCTTGCTCATTGGCTTGCTCTGTGTTTGTTTAAAGGGTAGATTTGACATTGTGAGATATTAAGTTGAAGACGCATTCTTCTGGTTCATAGGATTGATATGTGTTGAGAGTGACGCCGTTTTAGACCAGATACGTGTGTTGACACTCTGGAAAACGTGTTGACTGACAGAGAATGGATACCCATTCATAACGGATACTTGGATAACTCCATACAACATACGGACAGGACTTTCACTGAACAAGGTAAGGATATAGATAAGTTGTTTTTGAACGTCTTGTTTAATTCTATCAGCGATTTCCTACTTTATTTATTCTAGACTCTCTTAACGCCACCCCCCCCCCCTCTCCACACACCCACCCACCACACACACACGGACTGAAAGCATAGTTAGCACATGTTATACTATCTAACGAAGTTATGTTTACCAAAAATCCATATACATTCTAGTTGCCATTGCAGTGCTTGTTATATGTCAATGACGTATGATTCAGCAGATTTATTTCCCGCGATTGTATTTTAGATTTCTTTACCCGTACCCACACGTGCTGGTGACCTATATAATTGTTACATGTATGTCTCCTGGTCAGATGCTGAGCCATCTGACGTCAATCCTCGCCAAGTGTACATGCTACAAGGGCATAACTTACCACCGTTAGAAATAGTTCAAACATTCCTACAACCAGCCTCTTGCCTTGAACCGTGGGTGGGGTTCGAGTTCAACGGGAAGTTTATCTGGCTTTCAAGAAAACGCGTCTAACCCAGCCCGCTATTGTCTCGATACGAGCCACCATCACGAAATCATGTGACTTCTACTTTACTTGAATGAATGGCTACACCGTAAGATATCTGTCGGTAAGGCTGTTCTCATGTAGTGTAGAAATCGGGACTGTAAGTAAATATTGACACTGTATAGCTTCAGACGGTAAGGAACATTCCGTTATGAAATCATATCCGCCCCTGTTCCAGGTTGTTATGCGTCAGGCTGCATGCTTACAATTTGGTGGCTGTTTACTTGACGCGGTTACTATATTTTATGTAGTTAGATAGGACGCAGTCTAAGGTATAACACAATGAAGTTCAATGAATACGTATAAGATTAAACATTTCATTATGAAATAAGTAACTTAAAAAATAAATCAATCCCATGTAGGCCCATACAGTTTAGGTCTGATAATTCGGTTTGACTTTGGATTATAAGTTTACGTTTCGTATACTTCCATTACATGTTTACGTGTTTGTGTTAATTTTATTCGGGGGCAAACATACATGGGCTAAATATGCTCACGTTTGTATATATTGTTACCACATGACCATAAACAATAGCGATGACATGTTTGTAAAAAAACATTTGTATCAATCACCTGTTTATCAATTTAAACAATACATCTTCAATAACCGTTCCTGTTGTATTTTCATCAAAATATTTAAAGTTAAACAGGCTAAACGACAATGTGACATTTAATGAAATCATAATTTGAATATAAGTTGTTAACATTAGCCGTAAGTATGTTTAACGATGGTACGCCATATTTGGTGAGGAGCTGCTCTCTCGCGCGTGACGCGGACCGTGAAAATCCGGGATAGAAAAGGTCTTCAGCAACCCATGCTTGCCGTAAAAGGCGACTATGCTTGTTGTAGGAAGCGACTATCGGGATCGGGTGGTCAGGCTCGCTGACTCGGTTGATGCATGTCATCGACCCTAATTGCGTGGATCGATGCTCACGTTGTCAATCACTGGATTGTCTGGTCCAGACTCGACTACTTACACATCGCCGTCATATAGCTGGAATATTGTTGAGTGCGGCGTTAAACAACAAACAAACACACAAATCACGCGTGACGCATTACTGAAGTGAGTGTTGAGCTACTGTTTTTATTCAGCTTCGTACTTCATTACCCCTAAAAAATGTTCTTCATTTAAACTCTTTCCCAAGCTACAGAAAGAGCCACTGCATCTGCTCGGTTATTTAGCATGAGAACGAAAATCAGTTTATGTCATTTTGACAACCCTTGGGCTATTTATATACATGCCAGGCGATATCAAGTGAAAATATGTTGGGCAATATTTTGATTGCTCTTTATATGACAACATGTATTGCTATAAACGACTGAAACATTTCGATGTTATCTTTTCATTAACCGAATACCACAAGAATAACATTTTACATGTTTTGGACTTTATTCTAAACATAATAAGTGTTATTTAAGTTACTAAACATTCTTGCAAGCAATGTTTGTGCAAGGTGTATAGTAAGTAATAATAAAAAAAAGGAGTAAAAGCAAATACAAGTCCTCCCAAAGAAGCTGTCAGCTTATTTCAATGATTATATGTGCTAATTAACATCAATAACGTACACGTTATGCAACAAGTCACGAGCTGACCAGCGGTTATTTCGCCCAGGGCACTGGACACTGACCAGAGGTATGCCTCGTTCATCAACTTAGCGGAACAGGAAAGTCACACTTTTACAAATCGTTTATGCGTCAGCTAATTGCTGAGACACTGATTAATTATACACGTGGCTCCAAATTCTCTTGCCAGCACATCTCACTTTAACGTTCATCACACAGTTGCCGGGACTCTTCAAAGGGTGAGTTGATAAACATTCAGTAGCAACCCTCTTTCAAACCTGCTATCAGCTGATTGTGTATTTGTGGTGTTTGTATTGAGGTACCGGGTGTTGTTTAGTTAGACTAACATCTAGTCTCTGAAATGAACATATCGTACAGAAAAAACAGTTGTTAATTATCTTAAAAAAAATAATATAAAGGAGGCCAGAGACTCTCATTTTCAGATGATACTGCAGAAATCTAGACTTGCCAAACATTATAGACTTGCATTGGCTGTATTTGATTTATTTGTATGAGGGTCTGTAAGACAGACTATTGTTTAGTCACCTTTGTATGATTGAAAATTTATATTCTGATTTAAGGACCATTGGAGATAAGGGGCACAGCACAACCCCTATTTGGCCTTAAAATGTATTATATTTACTTTTAATTTTTCAAATATGTATTATATTTACTTGTAGGTTATTAAAAATGGTATATATTTTCTTGTAAGTTATCAAAAGTACAAGCTTTCAATATGATTTTGGTGGGCGTGGGGAAGCCTAGTGGGTAATGCGTTCACTCGTCTCGCCGAAGAGCTGGGTTCGATTCCCCACTTGTTTACAATGAAGCCAATTTCTTATTTCCCTCGCCGTGACATTCTGGAATATTTCTCAAAACGGCGTAAAACCACACAAGTAAACATGTAACTGATGAACTAGGAATCTCCCTACACACGTACCCTCAACCAACTGTTGTTAAAATGTGAGTGATGAATACGATGCATTTGTCTCTATTTTGATTCAGGTTTGTATTCAACACATGGTTCTATGTATACATGTATACACTGGCAACCTTGCAATGGTCATTTCGGTGCAGTTAAAGATAAACTAAAGATTAAATACATTTCACTCCTCACCAGATCACATGGGAGTCAAAAGTTCACCTTTACCGGTGATTGAATAGCCTAAACACAATATATTGCTCAGACATACGGTATACCCAATACAAAGCCTATTTGACATACAACTCCTAATTCTCAATACTC
This sequence comes from Haliotis cracherodii, assembly GCF_022045235.1. Classification (NCBI taxonomy): domain Eukaryota; kingdom Metazoa; phylum Mollusca; class Gastropoda; order Lepetellida; family Haliotidae; genus Haliotis; species Haliotis cracherodii. The sequence goes on from NW_027266275.1 coordinate 16,919,393, forward strand.
GAAGAATAGTGAATAACGGGTTTCGACATAGTCTCCTTTAGGCGCGTATTGAGTGAAAACGAGCCACCCAGGTTATCGTGACGGGTGTATTCAGATCTCAGTGCTACTAGCACATCAACAATGGCTCGAACAATACTGACCGACCTTGTGTGTGACCGGATATATCTGATACCCATACAGGCCGGTGAGACGCTGTCTTTTGAGGTAAACCCCATTAACAGGTTTACTGTCTTCCAAACAGCATTTACCCGTTTTCGATCTTAAATTTTATGAGTGACTAAGTGAGTGAGTATGGTTTTACGCCGCTTTTAGCAATATCACGGCGGGGGATACCAGAAATGGGCTTCACACAGTGTGCCCATGTGGGGAATCGAGCCCGGGTCTTCAGCATGACGAACGAACGCTTTAACCACTAGGCTACCCCACCGCTCCTACATTTTATGATGTAGATCGGTCTAACAGTTAATGATAATACAAATGTACCTAAATTAACAAACAAAATGCTTCAATTTCACACATGGCTCTTAGATTGAATAAGGGCATCCGAAAAGTCTCCCTTTAAAGCCTTGTTGTTAACGCGAAGGCAATCATTAACAGAATATCTTAGATACTAGTATATACAGTCAAAAGATGTTTTTAAATTTGAAAATTGAGTACACGCGGAAAGACGCCATAGTACTCAGACTACAGATACATCTACCATTACTCGGAAAGGACGGTATAATGTTTCGTTTTGTTCATGTTCAACAAAATATCAAAGACCTGGCTCGGCTCTGAGTGTCTTATCATTAAACACGCAATTCTAACATAGCAGGTAGTTAGTATTAAAGAACTCCCCCGTGTGTTGTAGTTTCAGCCAAACTGCTCCATTTCGTTGACCTCGGTTGTACACAGCTTATTCATCAAATCCTAACAATATATAATCCACGTGGGCGATTGTTTTTTAAGGGATCAATGAAGCCATGAAAACTGTTTTCAATATTCAATTACGTTTGAGTGGGAGCATTCTTATCATTCGACAACAGAGTGCAAGGTATGAAGTCCAACACTCGCGAAGATCAACTCTAATGAATGCAAATGGCACGTGCTGAAGGGTTACATTTAATTCTGCCATTGTTTCTTGTGCTAGCAGACCCAGGGAGTACTCCCTTGAGAGACTAGGTTCAAGTTGTGATTAGGATCGAAACATTTGCAATGGAGACAGAATTTGAAACGGTAAGAGTCTAGGTTTATAAGCATGGTTATATTGTGGAGCATATCACACAGAGGTTTCTCTAGTCAACCAGCATGGCTATGTAAAGCGTGAAGTCAGTAATATCTCATCAGCATGGCTTTTTAAAGTGTAAAATCAGTCTGTACGCTGTAAAAACGTGTTTAGACCCTAAACACAATCCTAAACACGTGCCTTGCCCCATGTTTGGGATTGTATTGTATAGCATGCCTAAATGTATGGTAAAGTAGGAAGTGAAACAGTTGTTATACCAGTATTATCTAAGCGTGTATTGCAAAGTAAGTAGCGTATACAGCTATTATCATTGTATAGCATGCCTAAATGTATTGTAAAATAGGAAGTTAAACAGTTGTTATACCAGTATCTAAGCGTGTATTGCAAAGTAAGTAGCGTATACAACTATTATCATTGTATAGCATGCCTAAATGTATTGTAAAATAGGAAGTTAAACAGTTGTTATGCCAGTATCTAAGCGTGTATTGCAAAGTAAGTAGCGTATACAACTATTATCATTGTATTGCATGCCTAAATGTATTGTAAAATAGGAAGTGAAACAGTTGTTATACCAGTATTATCTAAGCGTGTATTGCAAAGTAAGTAGCGTATACAACTATTATCATTGTATAGCATGCCTAAATGTATTGTAAAATAGGAAGTTAAACAGTTGTTATACCAGTATCTAAGCGTGTATTGCAAAGTAAGTAGCGTATACAACTATTATCATTGTATAGCATGCCTAAATGTATTGTAAAATAGGAAGTTAAACAGTTGTTATGCCAGTATCTAAGCGTGTATTGCAAAGTAAGTAGCGTATACAACTATTATCATTGTATTGCATGCCTAAATGTATTGTAAAATAGGAAGTTAAACAGTTGTTATACCAGTATCTAAGCGTGTATTGCAAAGTAAGTAGCGTATACAGCTATTATACCAATACTATTTTTACATGGCTAAGTGTATTGTGAAGTAACCAGAATATTCAACAGTTATACCAGTAGCATCAAAGCATCTGCAAGCATGGCTATGTATATCATATACAACTTCTCGTATCAGTAATAACTAAGCATGGCTACGTGTATTTTAAAGTTATTAGTGTGTGCAACTGTTATGTGAGTAATATCTGAGCATGGCTAAGTGTATTGTGAAGTAGTGTATATCTCAAGACATAATGCATGTCTTTATTGTGACTGCAATATCATATTCACGAGTAATACAACTACAAATAGACAGATTTATTCCATGAACTACCCGCATGGGAGTCGATTAGTCGGATAAGAATAGGTCCCCAGCAACCTATGCTTGTTTTTAGAGTGAGTGAGTGAGTGAGTTGTGTTTAACGCCGCTTTTTACGGCGTGTCAGCTTAATGTGGGAGGAAAGCCTTAAGTGTTGCAGGTCTCGGACGTTTATCACCTCGGTGAAACCCACGCGCACGGGTATGGTGCTGACAAACCTACAAACATAATCGGGGCGAACCGGGATTCGAACCCACAGTCATAGGTTTCTTGCGTGCCCAAGGGACGCAACTCTGCACAGCGAATCGTGGGGCCTTAGACAACTGGGCCACTAGACTAACATTTAGTCTCTGAAATCTTATATTACACAATATCCTTCTTGACTTTAAAAATAAAAAAATTCCCTATGCTGATTTCAGAGCTTGAGCTGGCTAGACTTGATTTTGTATGCATTTCTAGATTATTATTTTTTCATAAAATAAATATATTCCACGGTCATGGTGCAGGACTACTGGGCCACCTGCGCCCCCGCTTGTTTTTAGAGCCAGCCAAATCAAATAATCAAACAAATACAATATATGAACAGAATTATTCAATTCTACGGAAATAAGTTTAGTGTCAAGTGTATAGTGTATGCTAGTGTATCTAGCGAAACAGATTCCATTGTGCCTAAAAGGCAAAATTGCGGTAAAAATTATATTACCCCAACCTTAATCCCCACATGGAACGATATTCGTGGTTGAAATACTGAATACGTTACTCACTATCTATACGGAGGACATGTGTCCATTTAGTTTATTATGGCAACGAGTTCCAAAGATTTTGATGTTTAATTTCATCGCCCATTGGCTGAAAATGATAAGATTAAAAGAAAACGAAAGTCACTGTGTATATTTAAATATTTTTTGGCTTCTAATCCTAGCATAATTAACCTATTGTAATGTTTTGAAGTCCTTTAGAACTTAATCATTTTCAGTCAATCTTTAAAATACAATGGTGCTGACAAAAAAAAGAGAAACATTATTTGGGCGGATCTTGAATTCGAACCCACTCTGTAGTGAGCTTCGATGCTTAAGACGCCTTGGCCACCCGTGTCTCCTTAACGTGAAGGAAATCTTTTTAAATTTGAGGAGAAATGCGATAGAAAACATTCTTACGATTTTTTAAAACAGTTTTACCAAACAGTATATTCATGAAATATGTTACAGGTGCGAATAACTGACTGACTTAAATCCATGATGACATTAACGTTGTTTTGTATATTTTAAGCATTTTAAGTATACTGTGTATTGATACATGGAACTTCTTTTCAAAACATTATGCTTACTGAGATTGCAAATACAAAAATAATCGTTTAATCTCGATAATACTCTTGTTCTTGCACAAGTGTAAGTTGCGTATAATGTCGCTTTAAACAGTATCACAGCCTGTAAGCCCACAATAACTTACACAGTCAAAAGAATCACTACTGTGGCGAGCCTAGGATTCGAACCCTTGAATTAGACCTCATCAAGCAATAGAGGACGTTAATATAACAAGTAGAAGGTCTGGTTAGAAGTTTGCTGACGTCCAACTTATAGTTGTATATATATATATATATATACTCTTTAAAAAAAGAAACGCAAATCCAGATTTGCGTGAGGTAGGAAAATACAATTATACGAAACACCGTACAAGGTAATAAGGCAAAATGTTGTGGAGAGAACACTTGGTGATTGTAGTCATCTCAGTTATCGGTATATAGGAAAAGTCCAAGGGGAAGGTCAGCTACCACCAATAACGCCCCCGGTGGAATCGATAGCGACCTGACATCTCCATGGAAGAGACGAGTATGCGAATAACATCCTGGTAGCCCACTTGGCCTGCAACGCAAAAGCCAAATGATGCAACGTCTGGGGTTGTGGTAGTGGTAGCCGTCTATCCAATTCATCCCACAGGTGCTCTATCGGGTTCAAATCCGGGGATCTGGAGGGCGAGGGGAGAACATCAACGTTGCTGTTGTATAGACATGCTCTTGTGATCCGTGCTGTATGCGGTCGAGCGTTGTCCCACTGGGAGTTGGGAGGACCAAACCTGTCCAGCCATGATGAGAGATAGTCACCCATATCATAACGCTACCCGCACCAAACCTGTCTTCTTCCTGTACGCAATTTCCGGCGTAACGTTCTCCCCGACGTTTGTAGACCCGTGCTCTTCCATCCCCTCGACGGAGGAGAAATCTTGATTCGTCGCTGAACCAGACATATATCCATCGCAGTTGAGGCAATACCCTGTGTTGACGACACCAATGCAGTCGTTGTCGACGATGTGTGCGTGCGTGCGTGCGTGCGTGCATGCGTGCGTGCGTGTGTGTGAATATATATATTCTGGGTTCAAATAACATTTATCTGTATGCATGTAGCCAATCAGTTAACTGGACAAGCTGCATCCATGTCATGACCCCCACTGGTTGAACCTTCATTACAGCGCAGTATTGAAGCAGCTATTACACACTCTGGTGTGATTGCGAGTCAAGGAGTTGTGTAGTGGTACACAGGTCACATTTGAGAGTCTGCGTTTGGATGAGACGCCCTACCAGACACAACAGAACCGTGTTGTGATAAACGTTCTAGCATCATATAAACACGGCGGTCCTCATGGCGTAGTTGCCATGGTATTTCTTTTAAATAAAAAAAACAGGGCATAGAGATGTACATTTGAATTCATTATTGTCTTCAATTCATATATATTCTTCACGGTGACATATCTACTTTTGATAAAGACGAAGGGATTTGTATTATCTTGATGTTTCCTTCTGCTAAATGGCACCAGTGTAAGGTAAGGCTCATGGTATAGGATATCAATGATTCCTTCAGCGTTTTGTTGTTGCATTGCTTGTGGTACACGTAATTCTTATCATGTCTTTTCTTCGCCTGGTAAGTTGTCTGTCAACCGAAACATTTCACATTTTCGGCTTCTTTCTGAAATGAGAGGCGCCGCTATTTGATGTGTAGAGTTGCGCCCCTTACGGACATGGAAACCTATGATCGTGGGTTCGAATCCCGGCTCGTCCTGACTATGTTTCTAGGTTTGTCAACACCATATCTGTACTTGTGGGTTTCACCAAAGTGGTAAACGTCTGAGACATGCATAAAACACTAAACCGACGCACTGTTATGTAACTGGAATACTGTTCACCCCTAAACCATGGCAACTTTAAAGGCTGATGTCAAGGCCTTTGGAATTTCTTCCAGCTGCCATTTCTGCTGTCTCCCAGATTGCAGTTTTGCTCATGTTTTTTCCCTACAGTATATTTTTATTTTTATCGCAACCATATTTAAAAAAAAGTATCGAGCAACTGGACCTCAAATGTGAAAATGCGTTTTAGATAACTTGGAACAATAGTGCAGTTTGCATGGATGATGCAACCAGTGGTCTCTCAATCTGGTCAAAATTGACTACACCGTCACAGCTGAGGACGACGTCATCACCAGAGATAAAAACACTGAAAACACCTTCCCTCCGGACTCCAATGATGAATTTGAGACAGAAACAGAACCCCCGAGCGAATGTGAACTTCTCACACCATCTGAAACGACTACGCAATTAGACGCCATTCGTCGGTTCTTTCAGAGTCGTCCTGGTGTATCATCGAAAATGTTTGATAATATTGATGACATTAAGGCAACGCTGACTAAATCCGTCTTATATTATATATAATAAAATAATATACTGCCTTTATCCAGGTACTATCATCTGCTTAAAATCGTTTTATTTGTTCCCCGACCAGTGGATCCGTTTGCATTCCAGTTATCATTCTCAACTTCCTTGGGAGTATAAAACCCACGCTGCCTCCGAACGCTTTACATCAGCCTCATATATCGGGTATCCGTTCACTGCTGGGTAAACATCGTTAGTCCATGGGCTGAAAATCAAGCGATAGTTGCCATTTCTTAACATTAATACCCTCTTGTTTGCAGAGGCCTATGTATTTGTTTGTACGTTGTTTAACGCCACACTGAGCAATATTATGTGACGGAAGTCTGTAAAGTCTGGACTAAGCAATCTAGTGATAGATGTCATGAGCATCGATCGACGTAACTAGGATACGATGACATGCATCAAGCAAGTCAGGGAGATTAACGATCCCTTCTGTCGCCTCTCACGACAAGCATAGTCGCCTCATACGGCAAGCATGGGTATTGTTCCCGGGGTCCTATTTATTTGAAATATGATCACTTGTTTTGTCGCTCAAGCGGACACTTGACTTCAGACATATGATCATATATACGAGCTAGATTTAGTGTCATCCACTAGAATGTCAAATTATCTTTCTCTTCTCTGTAAGAGCCAACTTCCTGCTAACTCGCTATCTCTCGTGGCAAACGCATGTAGGACTTATTTGTAGTTCATGTGAAGTGCAGTTTAGTCCTGTTGAGGAGTCGTGTGTGAAACAGATTATACAACAGAAATTGTCCATGATGGAACTCATTGTGCCTGAGATTCGGATAAATTCTGAGGTAATGTAAAATACTTATATGTTCTTAATTGCCGGGTAAAAGAAAGTATGCACTTTGATGGTGGGCAATGGTTATTAGACGGTGTATTTTATACGGGTATCATGGCGATATTACATGCTTTGTTAGTTTGTTGTTTAACGCCGGACTCAGCAATATTCCAGCCATATGACGGCGGTCTGTAAATAATCGGGTGTGGACCACACAATCAATTGATTGACTTTATGATCATCGATACACGAAATTTGGATACGATGACATGCATCAACGAAGTCAGAAATCCTGACCATCCGATCCCGTTTGTCGCCTCGTACGACAAGCATAGTCGCCTTTTACGGCAAGCATGGGTTGCTGAAGACCTATTCTAACCGGATCTTCACGGGTCGATATTACATGCATCATATCCTGTTGTGAGATATTCACTGATATGATATTATATGCATGACATCAATGAGTGTCTCACAACAGGTAACGTGCAGATGACATCTTAAGAAACAGGGACTCGCAATGAGCAGAGTGAATCGTCAAGAGTATGCTTTCTTTTGGCCGGCAGTGTATTCATACATTTTGTGACATGTAGATACACAAATCAAGATAATTAAAATAAGATATTTAATCCGATGTATTTATACATATATATTCCTTACCTTAATATCTCCAATGTGCGCTAATGTCATTGGTCCGTCATTCGTGTGTCTGTCAGTCCGGTCTTTCTTCCGACCGTCCGTCCGTTAGCAGGGCAACATAAAATAAGCGTTTCTCCAAATCTACGGAAAGATCAATATAAGTTTCAAATAACTTGTTGTGCATGCCTCTTGCTACAACCTAGGAATTTTAAAGAAAAGTAAATTGGCCGTCGAAGACTCTCATTGTGTTGAAAAATAGCCTTCGTGCCAGACTCTTGAAAGAACCCAGTTTTCCCATTTCAAGAGTATGATCACACGATCCTTCCCTACATTAAAAAAATTAAAATATAACTAAGATTTTTGTAATCTGTTGGATATCCAAAAATTTCAACCACATGCTGACAGAGATAACTGATTCTAAAGCAACTCTTTATATTTTAAGTGATTGTTCAGGCATATTATTGGTTGTTAGCCATATCTAACCCCCTGAATTAATCAGCAGGAATGGGTTATATGTATAAATTCAGTTATTGATACAGTGGAGACTCATTGCTCTTGAACTCATCTATTCAATGTATTGCAGCATCAAATAAGATTGATCAAGTATTAACTGTTTTTGAATAAAATGCTTCTTTCGATTCAAAGGCTCTTTGTCTTATGATGCAATGAGGTCCGGTTATGTTCACTGTGATAAATCATCTATCAAACTTGGAATTTCTCGCTTCAAAATTTAACAGTTAATGAAAAAACATTATTTCCATTTGTTTGGTATGATGTCCTCCACACTAAAAAAACTAGTGTGGAACCACCTCGTTCCGTAAATGTTACCATTCGGATTTTTGACCTTCAAACACATGTATTTTAATTAAAAGGACCCACTTCTTTACAACTGAACTATTGTTGAAATTGGAGTTGAACTCGAGTAACTCACTCACTCTGTGTGTGTGTGTTTGTGTGTGCGTGCGTGCGTGCGTGCATGCGTGCATGCGTGCGTGCCTGCGTGCGTGCGTGCGTGCGTGCGTGCGTGCGTGTGTGTGTGTTTTATGGCCTCACAAATCCGGGCTGAGCATCATCTGAAGACAGACTCATTCTTTGTGTGATGAATCAAACCAGGAAGCTGCCAACTGTGACACGCTATACATAGCAACTATACATGTACACACTTAACTTAATTATCTTACTGGCATCCTGGCATGGTGGGAGTACTGCAGTTTGTTGATGCAAATTGTGTGAGTGGCGGGAGCTACCGGTAAAACAGGACATGTTTACCCCGGGTCTTATCACTGATTTTCAGTGTTGATCCATCGATATAATTTTCACCACTAATTTGCTTTTTACGCCCAAAGGAATCCGTTTCGTCATATATTTGAGACTAGATGTGACTAATTTTATTTCTTTATAATCGTAGTTCGTTATAAGCATATATACAACAAATGGCCGGGTCTAAGAAATAAGTTCGTTATGGGCGTGTTCGTTATAAATATAGTTTACTGTAGTTATTCTTTTGCGTTATTCTATTTTTAGCATGTTTCAAATTCCACTTTGGATCTTTATGCTATATTTTGAAGCAAACTGACCATGCAAAATGCAGTTATTACTCTAAGGACGAAATCTGAAACTTTCAAGGGAATTCTTTGAGTTCTACTTTATCATTAAATGTATGAATACATTTCATTCTATCTGAAAGTATTAATTTCGTTAAAACTTATCATTTGTGTATATTGTCTGCAGATGACGTCCTCCCACTGGATAGCGGAAAACATCCGATGTCGAGAGTGCTACAGAGCTGTAAGGTGGGTGTTTGGAAAGTAGCATGCATATTACACACATATTACATATATATGTCGCAATGACAGAGTTGCCTTCCTTTTACATGCCAGGATCTTATAATTCTGTTTGGTTATTGTGAAACATGACTGTGTCATTTATTGTCAGTTACTGTTACACTTAAGAATTGACTACATCCCCCGAGGTATAAAACAATGATATAAAATATTATAAGACTTTCACTTTGTGTAAGTTCATTGGAATATGAACCTTCATTAGAGTGAGGGCCAAACTGTATGAACGTCGGAGCTTGCGACTCTATGAAGGTTCATACTCCAACAATGAACTCACACAAAATGAAAGTCTATTCTGATAAAAAAATATCACTGGTTTATACCTCGAGGGATGTAGAGCTAGATCTATACGTGTGACTTCAAGTTTACACTGACAGCCACACAACAGCCATCTGTATTACGGAATACAGTAGTGCCCCAAATTGACAGGTGACATGAGCGTATGTGTGCTCAACTTGCTTTACAGGAACATCTGTTGTAGTTTGTTTACAAGAAATGTATTCAAATAGTTTCATCACTGCGTGAGAAAGGTCTGTTAAGAACTACCTCAGTTAGTCAGTCACAATGACAGCGCGTCGTAATCCATTTACATCAAGTACAAGACGTCAAAATGGCCGACACGACAAACGTTACGGGAAAGATTTCCGAAGGTGTTTATAAACCTGTATCGGTTACATGTGATAAATATCATATATCAGTTGGCGATCACTGAAAGGTGATTATATAGATGTATCAAATAGATACGAAGGTAAATTCATAGATTGCTGTAACTGCCAGTCTAGACACGGATCGAGTCAATGCTACCTACGATAGTGGATGTGCATTTCTAAATTTAGTTCACTACTATGGGTCGGAGCGAGGATGTTCGTGGACGATCATGCAGTCAAACTCTCTGACATTTCTCAATGAATGCTAAAATGCCGGGTTCAAGATTAAAGGGTCTAAATGACCAGACACAACGCTTGTGTATGTATTCGTGCTAGAATCTAAAGAAGTCTTTGTTACGGTCAAGATTTGCGAGTACATGTCAAGACTTTAAGTTTTGAGGAAATGGCAGTTGTCTTTGCAAGTACATGCTAGTTTTTATAAGTTCTGACATGCGCATATTTCTGCTTGGATGATGGTGATCCTGTCCTTTAGTTTTTGTCAGATCTTCAAATTTAAAACTATCTGAGAAGTTGTCCAACTTTGGCATATTAATGAGGTCATTAACGTTATTTACCTTTCGCGTGTCAAGTGAATTCAATCAACCCCGGTTAACCTGAAGTGGGTGAATGAGTCGATAGGCAATTGCACCGCCTTTAACAGTACCCCAGCAATGAGACGGATTAGTAACTAGTATAAGGCTTCATGTTGTGTACCAATGCGGGGAATCGAACCCTAGTCTCCTTCACTCGAAGTGCATACGGTAGTCACTAGTCAACCACCACACCAGTGAATACAAAGGGCATTTTCCCATTTATATTTAAGAAACGTGTTGTTCAAATAATAAGCAAGGTTCTGTTTGATTTATAACGAAAGGTGTTATTGCTTTAAAAGGAAAAAAAAATGTTATGTTAAAAAGCAACGTTCATGTTATATCCACCAAAGTGGCTTTCATTCTCTCTCAGATTTGCTATGGTTGTGTCTTGACCTACAAAATTGGGCCCCCAATAACGAGTTTCCAGGGTATATATGGAATATGAAGGTCCTGTTAACTTGTACAGTAATGGAATGGTTTATTTTACTGCAAGAAATTTGTAATTACAGGACCTTTATTTTTCTAATCAGTAATTTGTTACAATGAATATTATTGTGCAGCCCTTGGGATCCAATGTAATGTTTTTTTCTGCGTCCGTTCTAAACATGTGGGTTTGTGTACTGGGCGCACATTTGTGCGTCATGAAAACCCCTGGATTTACTCATCTTAGTGACTGAAAACTGTCTGGTTTACATTGTACTAAGAATAAAGCAAGACACAGCTACCTTCCATACATAAGTCTGGCTCTATACATAAGTCATGTGTTTATATAACATTGTCTGTACACTTCCCCTGATGCAAGAACATCGCTGGTGATGAAGCTGATACTGCTCAAGACATTTTCCACGCTGGCTTCTGATTTATATATAGAACAATGATACTTAGGCTCGGGTACGAGGGATGGAGCGTAGATCAGTTATAGGTCAAAGGTAATATATTTGTGGACTGATTCAACGCTTCAACTATTGTCACCATGTTGTGGGCGTCAAAGAATAACCAAGTCCTTAAAATAACAAGAATTAATATGGATTTGTCATTACAATCACCTTGACCGAGGACAGATGCTCATGTATGATAGCTTCAGAGTGAGTGAGGGAAGGAGTTGGGTTTAACGCCGCTTTGAACAGTTTTTCAAAGGTGTTTGTTGTTCGGTGATTGGTGATTTGTTGTAGCACACATGCCTTCCTCCCCAAGCACATTTTCTGGAAAGTTGTCCAAGGTGGGTTGAGGTGTGGGGGTTAACGTCGCGTTCGATATTACCATATAGCGACGTACATGAACTTGCTTGTGTATGTGTGTATCTCTTGTATGAGTGAAAGGTGGTGTCGTGGTTGTAAGATAAGGACAGTGACTGAGCAATATTATAGGTATAGTTAGGGGTGGTATGCTACGAATTAGCTGCACACATTTGAAGTTGGGATTCGAACCTGAATTTTTGGCGTGGCGAGCAGACATGGTAACGCTACGGCGTCTTAAATGTTTTAACCCTGAAGACATTGGCAACGTCATAACGATGTTCCTGACTTCCATGGAATGAAGCGTGGGCTCTAAGACACGTGTGAAATGCCCACAACATGCGCCATTTAACCCCCCCCCCCCCCCCCCCCCCCCCAGAAATATGCATCTCCTTGAGAGACGTCCTGCAAAAAACGTCAAGTACACCTGCCGCTATAGAATATTACCTAATGACGAAATTGTAGTGTACAAGCACTATCCATAATGGACTTTGCGGTGGAAAAGCCGGAGTGAAGTATCTCTGTTGTATTCATTAGTGAACTGATTATGACGTCATTGAAAAAACATCGTCGTTGCAAAGTGCTCGTTTAACAAGAGTGGTAAAGGTGTATAAACTGCGTTTGTTTGGGTTTTTCCCCCAGGTTAAGTTTGCGATCTGGTGTGACAATGCTGTTCACAGCGGCGTTAAATCCCCAAATCCCGCTCAGTTGTTTTTAAGATCGGTGCCACATTGCAAGAGCAGTTAAAGCAGCAATTCAGGCACCGAATTTCGTGAAATAAACTGTTTGTACCACACGACTCATTCATGGATCCCTCGCAGAGTGGTGTATGGTGTAGTGTCAGACAGGTTAATCGCCTGTCAGGAGAGGCAGCTATATACACAGGGAATGCTTCATAGTAAAGAAGTGAGAATGGTGCAGGTGTCTCACAGTGACGGACTACCCCCGTTATCCTAGTAAGTGACAGGCTACCCCCGTTATCTTAGTAAGTGACAGACTACCCCCGTTATCCTAGTAAGTGACGGACTACCCCCGTTATCTTAGTAAGTGACAGACTACCCCCGTTATCCTAGTAAGTGACGGACTACCCCCGTTATCTTAGTAAGTGACAGACTACCCCCGTTATCCTAGGAAGTGACGGACTACCTCCGTTATCCTAGTAAGTGACGGACTACCCCCGTTATCCTAGTAAGTGACAGGCTACCCCCGTTATCCTAGTAGGTGACGGACTACCCCCGTTATCCTAGTAAGTGACGGACTACCCCCGTTATCCTAGTAAGTGACGGACTACCCCCGTTATCCTAGTAAGTGACGGACTACCCCCGTTATCCTAGTAAGTGACGGACTACCCCCGTTATCTTAGTAAGTGACAGACTACCCCCGTTATCCTAGTAAGTGACGGACTACCCCCGTTATCTTAGTAAGTGACAGACTACCTCCGTTATCTTAGTAAGTGACCGACTACCCCCGTTATCCTAGTAAGTGACGGACTACCCCCGTTATCTTAGTAAGTGACAGACTACCCCCGTTATCTTAGTACGCGACAGGCTATCCCCGTTATCCTAGTAAGTGAGCGTTAAAAGAGAAATGGAGCAAATGAAAGACATATGGAGAATTATTTCTGAAATATGGTGTCTTCAGTTCGGCATTGGCTATGGCTGACAGCACATAGGCGGTCCAGCAGTCCCACTCGTTTTTGAATGACACAACAGTTTATGCATGTTTTGCGGACAGTTCGTATTCAGGTGACAATGAGCACAGAAGCATAATTATCTGGATCAGAAATGTGTAACGAAACTGAACTTGTATCAGAAGATTAAATGTATTTTAGAATATACTGATGGAAACGAATAAGGGGACAGTGAAAGTATAGAGAAATACGTTTTATTCTCAGTACATTTGAAATAGCACGCATACAAATTCAAGATATGTCAGAATCAAATGTTAAAATGTGTGTATTATTTCCAACGCGTATTTGGTAGACAGGGCTGTGAACTCATGAAAGCATATCATTTTACTGAAACAAAGTGGTCCAATATTCAGTTCCAACAGTATATGTAAACATATCATAGTTTTGTTTTTATTACATGTACGTTCAACACATCATTAGTAATTGATTATTGGGGCGGAATATAGGCTTCTTTATCAGTAACATTCTACTGCCGCTAACGGATAAGCGGACTAAACGAATGGAACGAACTAAACAAGAAAGGTTTTGCACCGCTTTATTTGATATTAAGTCCGTGTTACTGTGGATAGTCGATACCACGAATTGTGCCAATTTCGGGAAGCGAGCACTTTGTCCACAAGGCTTCCCCCAGCGGATTCCTAGTTAGAATTGTCCCCAACAACCTATACATTTATTAGGAGGCGACGTAATGGTCTGGCTCGATGACGTTGTTAATTTCGTGTCGATATACCCCGATGTCGTGCATGATTGCTCATAATATCAACCCCTTGTTTTTCTGGTCCAGACTTGATTATATGCAGGTAACCGACATACAGCTGGAATACTGCTAAGTGCGGCTTTAACTACAAACAGACCTGTTTGCTCGAACAGTAAGCATTCATGTTCTGTTGGAAGGCTGGAGGAGACAGTGTATATTTAGACACTGTAGTCACTCAGAGTATGTACTGTGTATAACGATGTCATCGTGAGTCATATACGATCTTGTTGAAGTAACAGTATATCAACAGTTTGTAACATGACAGTGTTTCTCATCATCCCGGTGCTGTTCCCACTCGCACAATCCGTATTTAAAGGGAGACTATGCTCGGGTCAATTGGCAGTCCTGCCTAGTTTCATTCATCTTATTTAAAACCCACTTCGTCTGTCAAATGAAATGTTATTGATAAATGTCAATATAACAATTAATTATTATCCTAATTACACAAAACATATAGCCCTTCCGATAAGGCAGGATATGACTACCCTTACAGCGAACACCTGGTGTCATCACTGATATTCCGTGATCAATTCATAAACGTTTCACCGCTATTTTGCCTTTTATGCTCAGTGGAATCGGCAGATAATCGAGACTGATAGTACTCTGACATTGATGTTTTATATTTCTTACAAGGTACGGGGCGGTCGGGTAGCCTAGTGGTTAAAGCGTTCGCTCGTCACGCCGTATACCCGGGTTCGATTCCCAACATGGGTACAATGTGTGAAGCCCATTTCTGGTGTCCCCCACCGTGATATTGCTGGAATATTGCTAAAAGCGGCGTAAAACCATACTCACTCACTCACTCACTCACTCACTCACTCACTCTTACAAGGCACCAATTACACATCAAGATGTATACTGTTCCGTATCAGGATCTAGATTTGGCGAATATAGTTTTTATCAAATATATTGTTTAAACATCACTTCGCCGTGGTACATTATCCCAGTCAAGCATCCAATTCATGCTGCTGAATACGCAACACCTGGCATGGTTCCATATGGGCGGGAGCGTTAATGGGGAACAGTAACACACTTGAAGTAGGGTCTTTTAACCAAACATAAAGGTTGATTTATGTAGTGTAGTAACACTTTTTAAAATCTGTCGTATAGTTTACAAAAAAGCACACATTCGTGACCCTGAACTTTACGAACGTTACAGACTTCCAAATGTAGGAAAACAATGAGTGAGTGAATGAGTTTGGTTTTACGCCGCTTTTAGCAATATTCCAGCAATATCACGGCGGGGGACACCAGAAATGGGTCTCACAAGTAAGAAAACAGAGCTGCCGCCGAATATGTTATTGTGGTATGGTGAAGGAATACTGTCCGGAGTGTTTTACAAAATTCACATTTCAAACTTAAAATATCCACCATTGTCGACACATTCTAATACAGTGGAAGAACGCACATTATAATGATGATGATGTCATGCCTTGCCACCAGGTTCTGTATGCCTTTATGTGGTCAGATATTTCAGTCATGCCATGTCACCACGTTTTGTATGTCTTTATGTGGTCAGGTGTTTCAGTCATGCCTTACCACCACGTTTTGTATGTCTTTATGTGGTCAGGTGTTTCAGTCATGCCTTACCACCACGTTTTGTATGTCTTTATGTGGTCAGGTGTTTCAGTCATGCCTTACCACCACGTTCTGTATGCCTTTATGTGGTCAGGTGTTTCAGTCATGCCTTACCACCACGTTCTGTATGCCTTTATGTGGTAGATGTTTCAGTCATGCCTTACCACCACGTTCTGTATGCCTTTATGTGGTAGATGTTTCAGTCATGCCTTACCACCACGTTCTGTATGCCTTTATGTGGTCAGGTGTTTCAGTCATGCCATGTCACCACGTTCTTTATGCCTTTATGTGGTCAGATGTTTCAGTCATGCCTTACCACCACGTTCTGTATGCCTTTATGTGGTCAGGTGTTTCAGTCATGCCATGTCACCACGTTTTGTATGTCTTTATGTGGTCAGGTGTTTCAGTCATGCCTTACCACCACGTTCTGTATGCCTTTATGTGGTCAGATGTTCCAGTCATGCCTTACCACCAGGTTCTGTATGCCTTTATGTGGTAGATGTTTCAGTCATGCCTTACCACCACGTTCTGTATGCCTTTATGTGGTCAGATATTTCAGTCTTGCCGACACGTTATGTATGCCTTTATATGTCAGATGTTTCAGTCATGCGTAGGATGTTTCAGTCATTCCTTGCCACCACGTTCCGTATGTCCTTTATATGGTCCAATCATATGCTTTCCGTCCTGTGTGTCATGTAGATCATTCAGTCATATCTCAATTTGGTAAACGATACATAAATGGTCCAACATCGCTTTATTTCTACATATTTCCTTTAAATATATATTTTCAATAAATGTCAACGCGTTCCAGAGTGAAGCCAGGTGTGGATATCTGCAAGTGCTTCAGAAAGTTGGAAGATCACGAAAAGCTGACTGACGTTGATTGTAGGGCGTGGTCTAAGGAGAAGAACACACAGACGTTCAGAACGAACGCGTATGGAGATGCTGTTACCAAAACTACAAATGGGAAAGTGCTGTCAAAGTTCAAGGTAATTTGTCCTACTGTTATAACCAATCGGTATGATTCATATGTTAACAATTCGAGCAAGCCAAGCACTGTTATATTTCATGGTTTAGACTTAAGTAGCAAACGCAAAATTCATCACCTTGACATATACGTAAAAAGGTCTTTCGCAAAAGAACCAGTATACCAGTATGTAGTTATAAACGAGTTGAATCTAAGTATAGCATGGGCTGCATACGGTTTTCACAATTTGAGCAACACTCTTGCTGATGTTAAGAGGTGATGCTTTTTCAACATATGCTCTTGATCAACACAAGAGACATTTGACTTGCATGAGCTTTTAATAGCCAAGATTGTATACAAATGAGGTAAGGCGATGGAACATATGGCACATAACATATCGTTAGAACAACCGTGATATGGAACAGTATTCAACAGGCAATCTGCCAGATAATTATACTTATACTGATATCAGCTGGAAGGATCTCATCACGAACTATCCCTTGATGAAGGACCTATCTATGTTACATGACCCAAGTTGCATGTAATAACAGCAGCGTTGAGGTTGCACCTTGTAGCACACACTTATGCACGGCAATGTGCCTCTGTCGGTGTATAAGAAGGCTATAAATGTCACGGATATACTAGACACGGCGTAAACTGACTGACATGATGCGTAGGACTCTGTAGCTTCATTACGACATGCAAGACATGGGTATCCCGTTGCTAAGTGCGTAAATGCTTGGCCATGAACGAATAGACTTGTTCGCCAACTCTTCTTTGTCTGCATTTTTGCGAATTCAATAGCCACGTAGATTTGTTTTGTATGTTTGTTGTTTAACGCCGCACTCAGCAATATTCGAGCTATATGACGGCGGTCTGTAAATACTCGAGTCTGGACCAGACAATCTAGTGATTGGCATCATGAGCATCGATCTATGCAATTGAGATACGATGAGATGCATCAACCAAGTCAGCGAGTCTGACCACCCGATCTCGTTAGTCGCCTCTTACAACAAGCATAGTCGCCTTTTACGGCTAGTATGGGTTGCTGAAGACCTATTCTAACCCGGATCTTCACGGTCCACGTAGATTGATGCATGGGCACATATCAGCGCCCGGGGCGAATATCTCACATACGAACGTACAGAAGGCAGCAATAAGTAATTAGATGGGCTTCATGTAAATATTTTTCAAACGTGATGTTTCTGTTTTCAAAATGTTGATCACAACAGATCTGAAGCGGGGCCGTTGCTAATACATTCGTGTTGAGTGGACTGGGAAGCAAGCCGTATTGTATTCTTACAGCAGTAATTGACAAAAGATTTTTTCATGCACTATATTATTTCCAACAATTAGGCCATATTAAACATTTTAAAGTCAATTCTTGGTGACCATGTCTACCTAAAATACTGCTTTGCTAGGTCCTTTCATATACTCACTTAGGACCTGTTTTCCATTCTTTCACATTCTACGTGTATATAAATTTGATCTTGTAATTAACCACGCGGTTTCTGCTTTAATCAAAACATGTCCACATCACAACTTCATGGAAAACGTGATCAAATAATGAACGCATAAGGTTAAAAGCATTATCTGTGCATACTGTTAATTTGTTGATTTAGATATAAATGATACTGCTAATTTAGTAAGCTTTTAAAGTATCCAGTTGGTTTCACCTGTAATATCCCTTTCTCACGATATAAAAATAAAAAAGACCTTATACCATAAAGAACAACCTTCCCCGCGATTGTTAATATTGGTCTCGGGGTCGCCGTCAAAGGGACTTTTGGGTCGCCTAGTGGTTAAAGCGTTCGCTCGTCACGCCCACATGGGTACAATGTATGAAGCCCATTTCTGGTTTCCGCCGTGATATTGCTGGAATATTGCTAAAAAGCGGCGTAAAATCATACTCACTCACTCACTCACAGAAAGGGACTTTTGTTTGACTTGACGTGTAAGTTCCTATTCAAAGACGAGAAAGGACGTTATAGCTGACGTTATACCAAGTAGGTACTTGTGAATCCTACACCGAAGTGGACTGAGTGTTGTTTCACTATATATCTCAACATCTCTTGACTTGTACAGCGGATGGCAACACAGCAATTCCTATGCTGTGTCATGTAGACGTAAGTCTATGTTGGTGCACACTTCAAAACCCAATGATAGCATGGTTATGTTAAAGAACAGGCGATTGATAAACATACTGACATTGTTTCATCTCTGTGTATGTGAAAATGGCACTCGGTGCGTTTCAGACGTTAGTTTTACACGTGTGACGTACGCTACATCAGCAGTACAGCAGTGCGCCTTTGATGCTGTAATTGACGACGAGACAGGAGCCAAGTATGGGGGCTGTGTGGCTGATAGGCAGTGGCTGGGTCACATCTTGCTGACTCTCTGCCCTGGTTGTGAGTGACCTGGTTTACAGTTTTGTAACGACCATTCCCCATGCTTTAGACATCTCGCATGGTAACTGTTAACATAGGTTTGAAAGATCGTTATACCAAGTACGTATGCATTTCTACTAAGATACCGATTCATTTAGAACTGTATTAACCCAGAAACAACACATTCCCGGGGAATAAAGTTTTATGCAGGCGAAAAAATGCATTTAGCCTATGCTGCTCCATGTGTTTAATGTTTGAAAACCCGTTTTACCAGATGGGCACCATCCTGATCAACGACGTTTACATGATTCAGTAACCAGTCGATTCTGATTGGCCGACCAGAGGGTTCAAATTACAATAACATACCTTTGATTGTTACAACTTATTTGACGGTCTCATCTCAACGTGTTTAGTACAACATGGTAACATTAAAGGGGTACTAGGCTCGAGCAAACTGGCAGCCCCAGCTAATAGTATTCAAGTTGTTCAAACACCATAACAGGTGTTTGTCTGCTACGTTAGATTGCATGGCGTATTTCAACTTAGTGTTGGACAAAGTAACTGTTTGTATCATCTGTATCCCATCCTTTTGAAAACTATGTGTTTTAGATGCTCATGTACCACCAATTGTAGTATTTCGAGAATTAACACTTAAGTTACACAGTGACAGTGTCTCAGTTTCACACACTGCACATAGTTAACGATAGATCTGGTTGGACTGGGATCCAGGCAGTGGAACTTGCCTTCCTTTTATGTACTGTTAATGTTTGAGTAATGAATAATTATGTAACATGTAATCAGTTTGCGTGACATTTTGATTTTATGTAAATATGAAAACGTCAATACATGTGCGATACAACAGATAGGCCTTGTGCTGTATTTAGCCGATGTTAGGCTGTCACTACATCAATCCGTGTAGTAAACGACTTGGCCCACACATACAAAGACTCGTTAATGTTAAGACTAGCATAACTCCAATACTTTCAATATGAAACGTCAACGCCATAGAATAACCAGTCTCGATTAACCACCGTAAAAAGCCAGCTGGGAAAATTATATGAATACGTCACTGAAAATTAGCGAGGAACCAGGATCTCATCCTCTATATCTCCAGGGCTCGTATTTCGGTAAACCTACACTGGGTGTAGTAAGCGTAGTTTTACCGAAATGCGAGCCCTGGAGATATAGTGAGTGAGTGAGTGAGTTTGGTTTTACGCCGCTTTTAGCAATATTCCAGCAATATCACGGCGGGGGACACCAGAAATGGGTTTCACACATTGTACCCATGTCGGGAATCGAACCTGGGTCTTCGGCGTGACGAGCGAACGCTTTAACCACTAGGCTACCCGACCGCCCCCCTGGAGATATAGAGGCCGGCTAGATGTTGGCGACACGAGTAAGCGTGTCCTCCCCAACCTATGCGGTAAACTGTTTAAGATGGCCCTGCCGTTATTTCGAACACGGGGCATGGGGAACGAATGTCTCCTTTACGACTGTTGAAACAGTCACTTGAATTCTTGCTTACATAAGGATAACACTAAACTGATTTATTGCGCAAAGCGACGTTAAACCAAACCCATTCATTTCATCAGTATACATGAAACTTGTATTCTGCACCATACCGTTATATACAATAGCCAGACGTCCAAGTACAAATATCTTCAACCAAGATCTACTCAATACTATTGACGAATGACGTAAAGTGTAACACAAGCGATAAGATATCCCTGCTTGAGATTACTACAGGTCAACAATCAACGAGAACCTTTATATCAATATTTACATTCTTACAAGGATACGTAAACCAATATTAAATGCTGTTTCATTTGTATGTAGATATTGATAGTTACATAACGTTTACCCGACAATAAATCCTTTGTGTAGCACGTGTCCTCGTTGCGTATTGGACATTGTACTTAAGGCGATAAAGGGAAAACGTGGAATCTGTCATCGCTTGTCGTTTTGCTCTGTTTAACAGTGATAGTACGTAGTGTCTGTCCTTGGTTGAAGACGTCAAACACATTGCGAAATAATACAGACATCGAGATCACGTACTGATTGCAATTATAAATATTGGTAGTAAGAAACTGGATTCTAAGGACATTGAGCCGTTGATTCATTTTGACATTGTTTTTGAGTGAGTGAGTGAGTTTGGTTTAACGCCGCTTTGAACAGTATTCCAGTTACATCATGGCGTGTCAGCTTAATGTGGGAGGAAAGCCCGAAGTGGTGCAGGTCTCAGACGTTTACCACGATACCCACAAACACGGGTACGGTGCCGACAAATCAAGAAACATAATCGGGCCGAACCGGGATTCGAACCTTCAATCCTAAGTTGCTGACGTGTCCTAAGGACTCAACTCTGTACAGCGAATGGCGATGATTGGCCACCAGTGCCCCCTGTCTTTGATCGTGTGGTATTTTTTCTGGCATGATATTTGTGAAATATCATAATGCTTTTAATAGCTTCTAGTTGCATATGAACAATACTGTAGCAGAATATAAGATGACATCTGACATAGATGATTTTGTTCAATGTCTCAGTTTTTAACTGTCAACCGTTTGTGACAGATGACGCTAATACAATTACCACTGTAGACTGTTCTACGGAGGGTTCAAGGGCATGTTTACACACTCCTGACCGAGGGTTCGTGTGAGCATTGTCGCCCATCGCGCTCACAGAAGTCGGATCTGGCCGTAAGGTCGTCATATTAAAAAGGTCTTCTGCACATATAGTCATACATTTTTATGTTTGTATTTGCCCCCTGCCTTCACACGCCTTCGCCGTCAAGTTCTGTTGTATATATGACCTCAGGAAGGGTGGTTAACCATTGTTCTCAGAAATCCTATTTGATTGGAAACACTTCAAATCTTCTTGCACTTGTGTCATTAAATAATTGAAAAAGTGATTTACGATATATGTCATGCCCATTCCCATATACTATGACACACTATTATACATGGATATGCGAGTCTCATCCTGTATATCCGGGTGGACACAGTCTTATATATGTATCTGTCTCTCCTCCAGTATATTCAGTTGGAGGACACAGCCTTGGAGGACACAGCCTTATATGTGTGTCTGTCTCTCCTCCAGTATATTCAGTTGTAGGACACAGCTTTATATATGTGTCTTTCTCCCCTTCAGTATTTTCAGTTGTAGGACACAGCCTAACATGTGGGTCTGTCTACTCCAGTATATTAAGTTTTAGGACACAGCTTTATATATACTCCAGTATATTCAGTTGGAGGACACAGCCTTGGAAGACACAGCCTTATATGTGTGTCTGTCTCTCCTCCAGTATATTCAGTTGTAGGACACAGCTATATATATGTGTCTGTCTCTCCTCCAGTATTTTCAGTTGTAGGACACAGCCTTATATGTGTGTCTGTCTCTCCTCCAGTATATTCAGTTGGAGGACACAGCCTTATATATGTGTCTGTCTCTCCTCCAGTATTTTCAGTTGTAGGACACAGCCTTATATGTGTGTCTGTCTCTCCTCCAGTATATTCAGTTGGAGGACACAGCCTTATATATGTGTCTGTCTCTCCTCCAGTATTTTCAGTTGTAGGACACAGCTTTATACATGTGTCTGTCTCTCCTGCGGGATATTGAGTTGGAGGACACAGCTTTATATATGTGTCTGTCTCTCTTCCAGTATATTCAGTTGGAGGACACAGCCTTATATATGTGTCTGTCTCTCCTCCAGTATATTCAGTTGGAGGACACAACCTTATACATGTGTCTGTCTCTCCTGCGGGATATTGAGTTGGAGGACACAGCTTTATATATGTGTCTGTCTCTCCTCCAGTATATTCAGTTGTAGGACACAGCTTTATATATGTGTCTGTCTCTCCTGCGGGATATTCAGTTGGAGGACACATCGTTATATATGTGTCTGTCTCTCCTCCAGTATATTGAGTTGGAGGACACAGCCTTATATGTGTGTCTGTCTCTCCTCCAGTATTTTCAGTTGGAGGACACAGCTTTATACATGTGTCTGTCTCTCCTGCGGGATATTGAGTTGGAGGACACAGCCTTATATGTGTGTCTGTCTCTCCTCCAGTATATTCAGTTGGAGGACACAGCCTTATACATGTGTCTGTCTCTCCTGCGGGATATTGAGTTGGAGGACACAGCCTTATATATGTGTCTGTCTCTCCTCCAGTATATTCAGTTGGAGGACACAGCCTTATATATGTGTCTGTCTCTCCTCCAGTACATTCAGTTGGAGGACACAGCCTTATATATGTGTCTGTCTCTCCTCCAGTACATTCAGTTGGAGGACACAGCCTTATATGTGTGTCTGTCTCTCCTCCAGTATATCCAGTTGGAGGACACAGCTTTATATATGTGTCTGTCTCTCCTCCAGTATATCCAGTTGGAGGACACAGCTTTATATATGTGTCTGTCTCTCCTCCAGTATTTTCAGTTGGAGGACACAGCTTTATATATGTGGCTGTCTCTCCTCCAGTATATTCAGTTGGAGGACACAGCCTTATATATGTGTCTGTCTCTCCTCCAGTATATTCAGTTGGAGGACACAGCCTTATAATGTGTCTGTCTCTCCTGCGGGATATTGAGTTGGAGGACACAGCTTTATATATGTGTCTGTCTCTCCTCCAGTATATTCAGTTGTAGGACACAGCTTTATATATGTGTCTGTCTCTCCTCCGGGATATTCAGTTGGAGGACACATCGTTATATATGTGGCTGTCTCTCCTCCAGTATATTCAGTTGGAGGACACAGCCTTATATGTGTGTCTGTCTCTCCTCCAGTATATTCAGTTGGAGGACACAGCCTTATATATGTGTCTCTGTCTCTCCTCCAGTATATTCAGTTGGAGGACACAGCTTTATACATGTGTCTGTCTCTCCTGCGGGATATTCAGTTGGAGGACACAGCCTTATATGTGTGTCTGTCTCTCCTCCAGTATATTCAGTTGGAGGACACAGCCTTATATGTGTGTCTGTCTCTCCTCCAGTATATTCAGTTGGAGGACACAGCCTTATACATGTGTCTGTCTCTCCTGCGGGATATTGAGTTGTAGGACACAGCCTTATATATGTGTCTGTCTCTCCTCCAGTATTTTCAGTTGGAGGACACAGCTTTATATATGTGTCTGTCTCTCCTCCAGTATATCCAGTTGGAGGACACAGCTTTATATATGTGTCTGTCTCTCCTCCAGTATATTCAGTTGGAGGACACAGCTTTATATATGTGGCTGTCTCTCCTCCAGTATATTCAGTTGGAGGACACAGCCTTATATATGTGTCTGTCTCTCCTTCAGTTTGTTCGGGTGGACGAGGATACGGCCTTATATATGTGTCTGTCTCTCCTTCAGTATGTCCGGGTGGACGAGGATACGGCCTTACTTATGTGTCTGTCTCTCCTTCAGTATGTCCGGGTGGACGATGATACGGCCTTATATATGTGTCTGTCTCTCCTTCAGTATGTCCGGGTGGACGAGGACACCGACATGGACACGACGAGACATATGCTGCTGGAGGTGTGGCAGGTGCCTCCTCCGGACTGGATCCTCAGCGTGATGGGGGAGGTGGTGGACATGCAGGACAAGGACCAGAAGGAGGAGAAGTTCTCACAGGAGCTGAAGGCCACTCTGTCGAACATTGCATCCAACTCAGGTACGGAGATCCGTTTAAGATCCACTAGTTATAGGTATGGTATGGGAGCTAGACTAAATGAACTATGACTCGACTAGATAAATATAAAATTTGAACAAAAAAACCGAAAAAGAATTTACTATACTTATAGTCACCTAAGTATTATTTGCTATGTATCGACTGTGGAATGAAAACTTCCTTCTTTACTAACCATTCTTGATTTCATCCAACTTTCCGCACTGACCCCACCTATTGACGTAACAAGCACTCTGAAGTTGATAATAATTTCTTTGTCTGTTTAAAGCCGTCACGATATAATTTATGATAGACAGGCTCACTCTTGATGTTCCTTCTTTCAGTCGTGTGGCTCATGACAGAGGGTCTTGACGAGGGCTTGTCTTGTCTCGCCGGGGATGCTGCAGCAGAATGTCGCAAAGACGAGTACCTCTGTGACAGAATTATTCCCCTTGGTATAATGTCATGGGGTGACCTTGAGTCCAGCGAAGGTCTCCTTAATTCCAAGGTAAAACTGGCTCTTGTTCAATTCGGATATCTTTACAATATCACAATTGCTTTGTTCCAAATGCCCCTTTGGCAGATTCAAAGCGTCGGAACGAAAATCATACTTTGGTAACATTGTTTATTTTTTCCAGCGCCCCAAATCTCGAGGACCTGCAGAGTACGTCATTCAAAGCGGTATTGGCGATCAGTTAGGAAAATCAATCACACACTCCATTCTGGTGGACAATGGGACGCGGAATCCAGTTTTGTGCAATACCTCCTTTCAGATGTTCTGGCTTAACATGGCGCTCAACATGGCCGACTTCGATGATGGTACTTGTTCTTTCGCTTTATACTAGTGTGCTATATGTACTGTTCACTCGAAAATAATCAATTCCATACTTATATATTTACACGAGATTCAGATGTATTACACACACACACACACACACACACACACACACACACACCACACACACAAACAAACACACACACAAACACACACACACAAACACACACACACACAAACGCACCCAAACAGACACACACACACAGACACACACACACAGACACACACACACAGACACACACACACAGACACACACACACACACACACACACACACACACACACACACACACACACACACACACACACACACACACAAACAAAAACACACACACACCACACACAAAAACAAAAACACAAACACACACACAAACACACACACACACACGCGCACACACACACACACACACACACACACACACACACACACACACACACACACACACCACACACACACACCACACACACAAACACACACACACACAAACACACAAACAAACACACACACAAACACACACAAACACAAACACACACAAACAAACACACACACAAACACACACACAAACACACACACACACACACACACACACACACACACACACACACACACACTGTCCAATTAAGGATAGGAAATGCTTTAGTCCCATCAATACCTGAACTAGGTAACGGACGGTCGTGGTGTTTGCCGATGGTGGGGGTGGTTGGCTTAGTGGTTAAAGCCTGTGTCGCCACGCTCGAGCGAGTGTGTGAGTGAAGTGAGTGAGAAGGGGTTGTCGATGTGACCAGCAATACCTAGCCGGAATAAACCAAGAATGGGATTTGTACAGGTGTGGCGATCGAACCCGGGAGTGACAAATGAAGGCTTTAACCACTCGGCTACCCACATGTTATTGATTTCGTTCGCCCTGATTATAATTATTACTTAGTAAACATCAACAGCCTGCATCGCTTTGGGCTTTCCTCAGATATCAAGCTGACACGATGTTACGAAATACTCATATTACCACCCACACCACACATTAATAATCACCCCAAACTGCATCCCTTGGATTTTATTTAATAATATCGGAATCATGTTTACATATGTGTCCATCCTTTTGGTTTATTTCAACTATTGCAGTCTTTCTATTAATATGTTTACATACTGATTATCTCTTGGCCTAGCCATCAAACTCCCAGACCGTCTCATTTTCCCTCCCTGCCTTATCGCGGCTAGAACACTCCATCCTGTTGGTCGTCAACATTAAGTAATACACGACACTCTAATGCATTGTTTGGCGTGTGTGTTATCCGAACCAGGAACTGCTATGGTAAGTTAGCGCGGTGTATTTCCACTTCGACCGGAAACCAGAGGCTAACTGAGCCAAATGCTGTACAGTTACCTTCCTGAAAGCGGGTCGCCTTACCACAGAACTGTATCCCCGAGCAGAAATAGTCGGCCCCCTGAGACAGATTGAGGTTGTCGTTAAGATGCCTTCCTTTTTATTTATGAAAAAATGTAAACGGATATAATATGAATGTTATATATAACAGATATAAAGATCTTCGGTATTGTAACGGAGAGCGGATGAAAGCGTGCATTGTTGGAATAAAGTCCACTGTTATTATCAACCTTGACAGAAGTTTATGGAACATTATTTAGCGTGCTGAATGATGCTATTGTAAGACCCCACTACAAACATCTTTTAATATAAAGATCCTTGCAATTTGACCTGATTTCCCATGCCTGTGTGCCAGAACAAAACAACGTACAAACATGCACACATGACGCATTTAGCTTAAGAAAATAAACATATATCGCTAGTCCTCACTGATGAAATCCACAGGCGACTTAACGTACCG
Source organism: Haliotis cracherodii (assembly GCF_022045235.1). Classification (NCBI taxonomy): domain Eukaryota; kingdom Metazoa; phylum Mollusca; class Gastropoda; order Lepetellida; family Haliotidae; genus Haliotis; species Haliotis cracherodii. Next base: position 16,946,991 of record NW_027266275.1, read on the forward strand.
TGCTAAACGACTCCGGTTTCACAGAACGATATTACCTCAAAGACCATCTTAAAGCTGTGTTTTGGTGTGGCAGTTACGACGGTCGTTGCGTCTTATGTAACTATGCCGCCGTAAGCATGCAACCTAAGGGGTTTGCTTAATATCTTAAAATATTGTTGTAATTATGTATTAAATTATTGGAGTTACGATAGTCTTAGCATTAACGTATCTTTGTGCATGTGGCCCAAAGACTGGGAGTTCCACAGGAATACAAGTATTGACACCCAAACACTGGCTAAATACAGAACAGACTTTCTCTGTTGTAAAGCACACGCTGTAGTCTTGTTACTGCCGCACAATAGACGTACATAGCACCACGTGAAACGCATTAGTGAGCGCGGTATAAGAAGTAATTACTATAGCAACCCGGATACAGGTTTTGATGGTACACGTGACACAGGTGCTGGCCTTATGATTCAATATATAGCGTTTACGAATTTGCTGTGGAACGGACTTTCCCCTGGTATTGCACACACAATTGACCTTTTAACTCTGGGCTGTTGAATGGTGTTTTATACCGTCTGCAATATCTTTTATCCGGTTTGAAGTATGCAAACCATTCGCTCCCAGTTTCTCTCGCAATGATACGAATTGGGATGGACTGTGTACAAACCAGTGGTTAAATTATCCGTCTTATAAGAACATGGCATTACACTGACAACATTCCTATCAGTGCCGTGACCATTGTTGGATAGGTACCAATGAAGTATCCCTCTTATAAGACCATGGCGCCACAACGATGACTCTCCGATCAGTGCTGGGATCTCCTGACCCAGATGTGATCTTTGGTCTGTCAGCACGTGGGTTTGCCAACGTCGTAACTGGTCATGACCTGCATTCCATTCAACTGAATTCCTGTTCACTCACTCACTTATGCCCTTTACGCCGTGAAGATCCGGGGTAGAATAGGTCTTCAGCCGTAAAAGGCGACTATGCTTGTCGTAAGAGGCGACTAACGGGGTCGGGTGGTCAGACTCGCTGACTTGGTTGATATATGTTATCGATCCCAATTGCGTGGATCGATGTTCATGATGTCAGTCACTGGAATGTCTGGTCCAGACTCGATTATGTACAGGCCGCCGTCATATAGCTGGAATATTGCTCAGTGCGGCGTTAAAAAACAAACAAACAAACAAACAAACAACGCCCTAAATAAGGTCAGAGAGGGGCACCGATGGCAATCCAAAGAGTTGCCTCCCGTAGTCGTGCCCGAATCCTATGCTCATGGTTTCGAATCCCAGATTCGCTCAGATTAGGATTCTTGGTTAGTTAACACCATACCCGTGTGTGTAGGTTTCACCAAAATTGTAAACGTCAAAGACATGCATCATTTCGGGTTTTCCTCCCAAATGAAGCTGCCAGGTCCTGATATAACTGAAATGATATTGAAATCAATCTAAGCGCAACATGGATTTGATGCCAGATGTTCATAATCAGATCACATAAAAATACTTGTTACTAATCCTCGCTAATGGCTGATACACCACAGACATATCAAAGTAAACCATTAACACATTAGCAAAAAAAACGGTGTGTGATTAATCTAACAACAACCAATTGTGTGTGGTTTCATAAAAATGATATATGTCTACTGTCCTGCTAGATTCCTCGTCCATCCCCCTCGTAACGCTGATGTACGGAGGCTGGTCCTACATCCTCGACGGCATAAAACGGTCACTGCTGGAGGACATTCCGATCGTTATCGTGAAGGTAAGACACTGATATACGCCTGAAGCGGTGGCTTTATAGCCTACTCAGTGTATAGTAAAGATTCAGTTAATAACGGCTAACGCAACTTGTCGCATTCTTGCATCAGTGACACGCAATATGGTTATAGATTGAACCCATATGGGGGATCGAGCCTGGCCTGGTGCTTGAACTTACACATTACCCACAAGGCCACTTGCTTAAAACGGACGAACAATGGTTAAAATACTTGCTACTTAGAGATAATGTAAATATGACCTGTAGTCAACCCGACAGAGCAACACTAAAGGGGTAGTGGACTATCACAGTAAATCATGTGTTCGCCCCAAAACCGGGCCCGATGCCAAACATTGGAGAAATGTCGTGTAAACTGGTTAAGCCGCATCTTCCCGAGGCAATTGCGTTAACTGACTATAAAAGTCCCGTTTCCACCCTTGCCGAACTAGGCTGGAATTTCGAGGCTCGATCGCAGCGCCATCAGTGTCTGTTACGAGTTATGTCCCTTCTATGTTCCTCCTATTGAGCAATCAGATTCCATCTCTCATATCACGTGCATTTGCTTCAAACAAAATGGCGGCGCCAAGTCAAGACGATCTGCTCGATGATCAAGATCTATATTGTAATAAAACTAATTTGACTTACGCCGCGAAGTGCATCAAATCACGTGAGCACCTTGATTAAAAGCATGAAAGAATTTGCAAAATATCTGTCGACGTCCAGTTGGCGTTGCACAAGCTTTGCAAATCCTGCAGTCGACCGAAATCTGCACATTAAAATCCAAGTTGTTTACGAACCGGATGTCTAGTTCGTTACGCGATTTTGATTGGACTATGCATAGACTCGTTAGTCCAGCCCAAATGTAACTCCATAATACCAGCCTAGTTCGGCAAGGGGGAAAACCTGACTTTATACTCAGTTAACTCCCTTGCCTCGGGAAGACGGTTAAGCCGTAACCTACTCAATCACTCATGGCTAACCAAAATATTTGCTCGTGAAGTCCCGGATATGGCTTGACCTCTAAGACGTTTAGATTTTTAACTTGTGTATGTGTTTATTTATTGTTTAACGCCTCACTCAGTAATATTCCAGCTACATGACTTAGGTTCTCACACCATGAATAAAATATAACATGTACGTTAAACACAGACAAAGATGCAGAGTATAGATGGAGCGCTGGAGTAGCATGGTTAACGCGTTCGCTCGTCACGCTGAATACCCTGGTTCGATTCCCTATATACTGAAACATTGCTTAAAAACGGCGTAAAACCATACTCACTCATTCCCCTTCATTTGTTTTCATATTGCTACAATCATTTAACGGCATTGGTTTTGGTTGGTAGCCTTAGCAACTGTTTTCTAGACATTTAACAATCGGGATGCTTTGAAGTGTTTTAAAGGAAATTATTCTTGCAAATGTCTGGACATCCGGAGAAGTTAAGCCTGCATTGAAATGTTTCACCTTGAACCAGGATTCTACGAAGTATAACCGCACGTCAATACAAAAGTTTACTTACGAAAATAATTGAGATTGATGTTTCACACATGCCTACCCGGATGTGTGAGTACAGGTCCCTGATTGGTCCATGAAAGGTATTGAATCTATCAATAGACAGCAAACTTAATGGACCGCGAAACAGAGTTCCAAAAGTACACATTCCACACCCCAACTTGTAGACAGCTTGATTTTAACCGACATGGTAATGTACTTTGAGAAAAGCGCTAAGGTTTGCTAATTTGGATCTTGTTTTTATCACGTATTGTGACGTCATGTCGGGTTGGGAGAAGAGGTGTCATGTAAGCGACACCGTGACCAGAGTCACACTTCTTGTCCTCGTCTATTGCGAACCCAGCCGGGGTTGTATTTGATCATCACAATGACAGCGTTACTGAATGTACCCACTCAAAATATACAATGAATGATCGCAGGGTAAAAGTTGATCTTCATTGATTCTTGGCAAGTCGCCAATCTGTTCGTATATTTACGGGATGGTAATTCTCCGAGTGAAGACGTCTCATGCTGTTTCTCGTGTAATTACATGACTGCTTTGAGTGACATTTAGATATTGGTGTGATTAACAAGGACAAGTTCCTATGGATTATACATCTTTATTACAACTGTACCTGTGTAGATTCTAATTTTTTTTATCACTTGCTCACCTCAGTTGCAATAAAGAAGTTGTTTATCGATAACATTTGGCCCATGTTCAATTAAACAAAGACGTATATTTACCATAAAGTGTATTTCCGTGAAAAGATGTTCACCAAACCTGTGGTCAGTCTTGAAAAGAATGCCCGTCATGTGTCGAGAGTGAGCAAAGCAGTCGTAAAATCTACATTTACCGGCTGTTGCGCATGTTCGCAGATTTTATGTCCACTTCATGGGAATCGTGTCGCATGTTACCACAAGTATCTCCGAGATCGAAATGTTGATGAAATCACATCGTATTGTACTCAACCATGAAACCTTGTTACGTCTTATCACTTCTGTTGACCAACCAGCTTTTAAAATGTATAAATGCACATGTGCTAATGGGTATTATTCTAATTTACAACTCATTACAACTATAGCTAGATCGCGGCTACAACCACTTACATTCAGTAACATCCAGCAATTTATCTTCAATATTCATACCTGGCATCCATTTTGGCCACACGATATATATTATGATGGCCTCGTACAATAATAAGTAGCATATGCAATACCCAGGATCTCCCCCACCCCAATCCCCCCACCCCACCCCCACCCCCACCCCCCACCCCCAGGAAATGCCTATACTCCCGTACCCTCTCATTGAGACGAATGTCGTTAACAGAGATAAACATGAAAGAAAAAGATCATTTGTTAAAAGAATCATAATTCAAATTTGTGTAAGTTGCATTTACGCAAAATCCTGAGATGCATCACTTGTATTTTACTGTAACAGTGGTAAGTGAAACTACGACCCCTGTAATTGGATTCCGTGGATAGTATTTCCTCCCCGCGAGGGTCCTCTACACCGCCGTGAAGAGCCTACACTTCAACAGTTAATCACGAGTATCACTATGTTGTTGTCAGGGGTCAGGAGGGATCGCAGACATCCTGGCGACTGGCTACAAGGAGTCCCATGCTATAGTCACGGGGCAGGGGAAGGACCAGGACGAGAGATGGAGGTGAGATCATACCATCATACCATTACGTATTTATTTTATTCTTCGACCTGAATTATTCATGTTGAAGTACTAAGTATCGTTGTTGCTACTGTTTAAATACCCTTGGGCGTTTGTCAAGTTATACATTATTTATTCCGATTTTTTTTTTATCATTTGCTGGTTTTAGAGATTTCATATTTTGTGTGTGACGAAAACATGTCCATAATCATACGAAAACTCTGCTAAAAGCATTTTATACAGAAATGAATAACTTTGATTTTCTGTTACACTCTAAAAACGATTTAAAATGAGAATGGGAAATAAATATTGTTGATAGTGTACAACATTCATGTATCTACTGCAGATCCATTTACAATCATTTAATGATTCGACAATATAGGAATCGGGGTAAAACATCTGATTTGAATGAGATTGTCAAATGATACGGATAATTATCCGACTCACGACGACATTAGATGTGTGACTTTGTCGATGTTGCAGGACGGGCACGGTGATGGACAGCACGTTGCGACAGAAGCTGCGGAGGAGGATCGAACGGTTCCAGAGACACAAGAAGGGCGTAGAGGAGGTACTGCACGCCATCCTGCAGTGTCTTCAGAAGAGATACCTCCTCACCGTGTACGACATGGACAACCCAAACGATAATCTCCTCAGGGCGGTCTTACAGGCGCTTCTAAAAAGTCAGTTTGTGAAAATCACAATTAGTTAATAATTACATCATCAATGTGTTTTAAATTAATACGACAAAATCCTTTCCAAAATTATAGAAATACATGTTAAAAGCAGAGTCAATTGTACGATTCCGATTATGTCATAAGTATGTATTTATGAATCACTATGAAATAGTGATGACACAAGGTGTGTGCGAAAAGGGGGGGGGGTTGTCGAGATTTTGTTTGTGAATCTTATCTTAGTATTTGCGAGTCATATAAGGACAAGACTTTATGTACATTTAAATAAGACACATGCTTGTGATAATACCACTTATGTTTTTCATTGGCATTTATCCTGTTTATAAATATTAATGAATATACGGGAATAAGGAATGATTTGAAGTGTGATATTACAAATATACACATCCTTCCTCACCAAATGTGAAATATTCATTGAGCGTACATAAATACTGATTTATTTGTATCACCATAAATGTGCACTTCTGAGAATCTCATAGACAATATTAAACCTCTGTTTGAAGCGACAGAGTCGACCACCAGAAAGCGATAAAAGTCTAACAGAGGATCGAGTTTGAATTGATCGTCAGTGAGATGAGATCTTTATAAATTCTGAAAGTGACATATTAGATATTGTTTTATAACATTTATGATTGTCACGTTTCGCTGCAGCAAAGAAGACTCACGAGCTGTTACGACTGATGGATCAATTTTTCTCGACTCCCGTGTACGATCAGAAGAGCTTCGCCAAATTCGGTAACCTCGTTCTGGATGACATGTTCCAGTCAGAAAGAGGCGTGACTGGTAAGCGTAATTCTCGTGCCCCTACACCAAAGGCGTTCCTGACATAAATATACCCTACCCTTCTTGAATCATTGTTTATATTTAAAACAATTGTAAACGGAGTTGTACGGAATTCGAAAGAAAGAAACAATTACTGTTGCGTTTTGATTGCATATCATTATACGGATGTCGGTTATAGCGTATGCTTTCTTTATCTTTTAAAAAGAGTTAAATGCTGATATGTATGTTAATGTAACTATGGTTTTTCGATGGTTTTGTAATGTGCAAAATAACTTATTTCTGTATAAATTAAATATAATTTTCTTTGTTACTCGTACATTAATGATATTGTCCAACATTTTAATTGTTATCATTATTGTGTATTTACCTAAGCATGCGAAGACGACACATAGATTAATAGTATCCCAAACTCCGAAGCCATACACGTTATCTTTGAAAGGGCTCAATTATATTTTATCATCACCTTCAGCAATTGTTTTTCAATTGAATTGAATTTGACACTGACAATAGGGTCCCCCCTCTGCCCCTTACTGATGGAAGAACACAAGGAGACACGTAGAACTGTTATGATTAATGTTTACTACTTCACATCCAGCGAGTGAAATGTTATTATGTGATTTGTTTACCGCTTTTAAGTAATACTCTGGATCTCTTTGGGCTACGTACAAACTGTCGTACCAATCACATGCTTTCAGCCTTTCCGTTATTATTATCATCTGTATGTGTGAGGACATGACATGGGGACATCTGTTGGGTGTGAGATAAGCGTGTATTGGATAACGAGACTGGTGTACTGACATCTAAATATGCTCCAGATGGCAAGAAGACGATGGAGCTGATACTGTTTGAGGCCATTCTAATGGAGAGAGTGGAGATTGTAGAGTTCATCATTGACTTCGAGGGTGTGGACTTTAAAGGATTCTTCACGAACAAGCGTCTTGGGGAACTGTACGACAGGGTAAGGTTGGGTTTCATATACAGACGGACGGTTAGTTGTACAGGTAGCATAACGCATGTTATGTAGTGAGACACCGGAATTGTCTTCACAGAAGGACGCATTTGGGACTCATGTGAAGAGCGAGTGCTTATATCACTTGGGTACTCCCTCGCCCTATTCTCAATAGCAGACGAGTGATAACCGCTGTTTTTGCTATGACGTTTTTCCACTAACCCACTCATACTGAAAACTACGTTTATAACAAACACGCTTATAACAAACTGTCGGATATATTTTTTTTGGTCCTGGCCATTTACAGTTTATTTGTATATTTGATGATGTAAACATTGATGGATATCACGAACACGCTAATAATAAAAGAATAACGGACATAGCAATATAACGAACTACAGTTAAAACGAATTAAAATTAGTGGCCCCTTTGAGTTCCTTATAACGGTAGTTTACTGTACATACATTCAGATCTGTGTACCAGCTTTCGCAGCTTCAGTCACATTTATAGCTTTGATTTCCTCCTGTTCCTTCAGGCGCGATCTCTCCTGCCGAAGGCATTGATAGACGATCTTGACCATCATCAGAAACACGAGGTACGTTGTGCTGATATCCTTACCCTACACGCCTAAATCGGTCATTTTAAATTAAATCAGTTTATCCGGAATCTGCAATTGACTTGAAAGATCTAGATGCCCTAGACCCTGGCTTTATCTAGCAGTTTCTATTTCATTTCTCCCAAATCCACTTTGTTTGTCTGGTAAGCCAAGTGGTATGGTGTATATCGATCTCTATGTTTATGAATGCTCTAATTACGCAGAGACAATGTTTAAGTTTCACACATAGCACTGATCACAATGACTGGATCTAGGCTGAAATTGGCCCCAAGCCGTGGAGAATTGATCTCTCTATAATACCACTGATTTGATATATCCTTGTGACAAGAGTCCTACTGCTTGTACTGATGTAGAACTACTGTTGCAGACCCCATGGCGAGTACAGAACTACGTAGACAGCCGCATCCCTAGCTTCTGTAAGATCAGAGAGGAGAAGACAGGGCTGCTTCTAGGTATACACATACAGCAGTAAACGCCATGGCGACCAGCACCTAGGTATACACATTCAACAGTAAACGCCATGGCGACCAGCACTTAGGTATACACATTCAGCAGTAAACGCCATGGCGACCAGCTTCTAGGTATACACATTCAGCAGTAAACGCCATGGCGACCAGCATCCAGGTATACACATTCAGCAGTAAACGGCATGGCGACCAGCACCTAGGTATACACATTCAGCAGTAAACGGCATGGCGACCAGCTTCCAGGTATACACATTCAGCAGTAAACGACATGGCGACCAGCTTCTAGGTATACACATTCAGCAGTAATAACCATGGCGACTAGCACCTAGGTATACACATTCAGCAGTAAACGCCATGGCGACCAGCTTCCAGGTATACACATTCAGCAGTAAACGCCATGTCGACCAGATTCTAAGTATTCACATTCAACAGTAAACGCCATGGCGACCAGATTCTAAGTATTCACATTCAACAGTAAACGCAATGGCGACCAGCACCTAGGTATACACATTCAGCAGTAAACGCCATGGCGACCAGCTTCTAAGTATACACATTCAACAGTAAATGCCATGGCGACCAGCTTCTAGGTATACACATACAGCAGTAAACACCATGGCGACCAGCTTCCAGATATACACATTCAGCAGTAATCGCCATGTCGACCAGATTCTAAGTATTCACATTCAACAGTAAACGCCATGGCGACCAGCACCTAGGTATACACATTCAGCAGTAAACGCCATGGCGACCAGCTTCTAAGTATACACATTCAACAGTAAACGCCATGGCGACCAGCTTCCAGGTATACACATACAGCAGTAAACACCATGGCGACCAGCTTCCAGGTATACACATTCAGCAGTAAACACCATGGCGACCAGCTTCTAAGTATACACATTCAGCAGTAAATGCCATGGCGACAAGCTTCTAGGTATACACATTCAGCAGTAAACACCATGGCGACCAGCTTCTAGGTATACACATTCAGCAGTAAACGCCATGGCGACCAGCTTCTAGGTATACACATTCAGCAGTAAACACCATGGCGACAAGCTTCCAGGTATACACATTCAGCAGTAAACGCCATGGCGACAAGCTTCTAGGTATACACATTCAGCAGTAAACACCATGGCGACAAGCTTCTAGGTATACACATTCAGCAGTAAACACCATGGCGACAAGCTTCCAGATATACACATTCAGCAGTAAACGGCATGGCGACCAGCTTCCAGATATACACATTCAGCAGTAAACGCCATGGCGACCAGCTTCCAGATATACACATTCAGCAGTAAACGCCATGGCGACCAGCTTCTAGGTATACACATATACAGCAGTAAACGCCATGGCGACCAGCTTCCAGGTATACACATTCAGCAGTAAACGCCATGGCGACCAGCTTCTAGGTATACACATATACAGCAGTAAACGCCATGGCGACCAGCTTCCAGGTATACACATTCAGCGGTAAACGCCGTGGCGATCAGCTTGAAATGTTGTTGGGAAATTACAAAAATGTTGAATGCAAATGTGTATGTTTGTTCTTGATGTCAAAGTCTACGTACTTATATTCTTACAATTATCATTTCAGACAGTCAGTCGATTCTTGAGAAATTAAAACTTGGACCTTTCCACGAGCTGTTCCTGTGGGCGGTTCTCTCTAACAAGTCCACCATGGCCCAGTTTTTCTGGAAGAGGGGAAAGGTATGGCAATGCCATGTTAATATATCAATTATTTAGTCGCAGTGATCCTGGGACTGATTTAGAATGGGTGACATTAACGTCCACATAAGCAGTCTGGCTGATATTGTATCATCGTAGCCTGGCATCATGGGTCGATGTTCACGTTAACGATCACTGGTTAGTCTGGTTTATTATTTTAAACACGTACTGATTAGATCTCTAAGCAAAATTCATTCTCTGACGTTTCATACTGAAATATGTTTATTCTCTATAACCAAATATGGCTAGGACACTTCAAATCGTATCTTGATATTCTCCGAAATGTTTCTAAATTTATTTTATTTCATATCCGGTACACGTAGCTTCTGCATGACCTTCACCTTTAGGTTTACTCTCAGGAACAACAGTCCTACGTTGTTGTGGTCAAGGGGGCGGTGCGGTAGCCTCGTGGCTAAATCGTTCGCTCTCACTTTGAAGACCTGGGTACAATGTGTGAAGCCCATTTCTGGTGTCCCCTGAAGTGTTATTGCTGGAATATTGCTAAAAGCGGCGTAAAAACAACATTCTCACTCACTCACTCGTGTGGTTAAGTCAGTCCAGATGTAAATAATGTAAATATTTCTCTGACCCAACCAGTAGGACAGGACATGTTGACCCTTTACGCAAACATCTGTTGTCATCACTGATTTTCACCGCTAATTTGCCTTTTACTTCCTATCGAATCAGTTTCGGCCTGTAATCAAGATTACTGGCTTTGACGTTTTAGATTTACTCACAAGAGCATTCCACGTGATCAAGTGCTATACAGTGGTGTAAACCAACATTATCAAAAGCACATAAATCTGTGTGTTGTTTATAGCTGTATATCAATGCGGAAAATATGAATTTTTTAAATATTATTTTGTTGTTATTTTCAACTTCAGTCATAAAATTTGTCTTGCCCATTCACAGAGTGAAAACTGAACACTGAGTACTTATTTCTATATGTGTATGCGCCGTGTGTGCCCGGCTGTATGTATTACCCTGTTGCCAGGACCTGATCGTCTCAGCCCTAGTGGCCAACACAATACTCCGATCTATAGCCACGTCCACCGAGAGCATCAACGACAAGAACAAACTCAAGGAACACGCAGGGTGAGTTTTTGTCAGTATTTCTCGATGTATCAGTTTAATTTGAAAACCAAGACACATTATGGAGAAGTTGATAAAAAAACCTCTTTTATGAAACCCTCAAGCTGTCACTGTACTGACATGCCACTGAATCAATGTCAGCTACTGAAAAGACAATAGTCCATAGTCACTGAGATGATGATAGGAAAACTCAATATTCTGTTATTAATTACTGTTAGTCCTATGTATACTTAGCCTTTTAGCATTGGAACTTAGAGCCTTTTGGATGACAGATTCTGTATCTGCAATAAGGACGTGCAGTTACTTTCTTCAGACCCGTGAAGGTCCGGGATAGAATACGTCTTCAGCAACCCATGCTTGCCGTAAAAGGCGACTTTGCTTGTCGTAAGAGGCAACTAACAGGATCGGGTGGTCAGGCTCGCTGACTAGGTTGATGCATGTCATCGATCCCAATTGCGTGGAACGATGCTCATGATGTCAATCACTGGATTGTCTGGTCCAGACTCGACTATTTTGCAGACCGCCGTCATATTGCTGGAATATTGCTGAGTGCGGCGTTAAACAACAAGCAAACAAAGTTGCTTTTCTCAGGCTTATCATTAAGTTGTGTGTAACTTCAAACGTATATTTGACTATATACTACTCAAAAGACGTTAAAGAACAGCCGATTTTTTCGTGAGTGGTCCTAAACTTCTTTTATGTAGTACACACTTGTCTTTTTTTATATGGACTTGCACGTCTTTGGTTGGGTATTATTATCATATTATTCTTTATGATTTAAAAGGTATCGTTATTTGTCGTATGGATATTTCTGTGTTGTGTACATGCAATATGTCTGACTTTGTGATAGCCTTCAAACTGTATTTCACGTTTGCAGTCAGTTCCTAAGCCTGGCTATTGGCACAATCGACGGATGTTATAACGAGAACAAGGAGAGGACATTAACCTTACTGTCAGACATGCAGAGGAAAAACCACTGGCGGGTCAACCTCCTCAAAATAGCGCTGACGAAGGTCAACAGAAGAGTGTTTTCTACGCTAGCGTACAGGAACTATATGAAGTACATCTGGATGGGCAGTATATCACAGGACATGGGACTCGTCAGGGTACACACCACAATAAATAAACATGTCAAGGGATCATTCGTATTGTACCCTGGCCCGTGAAGATCCGGGGTAGAATAGGTCTTCAGCAACCCATGCTTGCCGTAAAAGGCGACTATGCTTGTCGTAAGAGGCGACTGACGGGATCGGGTGGTCAGGCTCGCTAACTTGGTTGATACATGTCATCGATCCCAATTGCGAGGATCGGTGCGCATGATATCAATCACTGGATTGTCTGGTTCAGACTCGATTATTGATAGACCGCCGTCATATAGCTCGAATATTGCTGAGTGCGGCGTTTAACAACACACCAACCAACCAACCAACGTATTGTATCCTAAGAACTCAAGTCACTCTGCTTACATATCAAAATTTACATCGTCTTGGTAAAGCTATCCAATGGTACACACCAGGAAGTGTTCGCGAATACTTGGTGTCATCACTATTTGATAATTATTTATAAACACATGCTCATGATGTAGTCTGGTTTTAGCAGAGATTTCTTAGGATATTGAAAAGGTTTTCTCACTTTTATATATCATCATTATACGCAGCGTTGCCGCATGACAACCCCATCTTTATTAAAATTATTCATTGTCACCGTGGATATAATGTAATAGTGGCTGTCTTCGTGATGTTGCTGTAATGCTGCTAAAGCGACTCACTGTCTCATTCATCCCTGATTCAGATCGCCGTATGCACCCTGTGTCTCCCGCTCATCCCTTGCCTCATCACGTTCAAGAACTCCTGTAGTGTGTTCGAAGAAGCGAAGACCCAGGGAGACATGTCGGGCTTGGAGACGATGAAAGGGCGTGGCATGAGACAGCCCCAGGATATCTTGTCCAGCACTACACGGAGAGATATCGCGAGACTACAGTACCAGCCCGAGGTATGTAGCGCTTATCTCGTTGTCAAGCCCTGCTACAGTTGTGTGGTCTCGTTGTCCGTAATTATAGCTGCTCATATCGTCGCTAATGACAGGAGTTCGGTCACAAAATACAACCCTGCTTTGAGAAATCGGTTAATTCAGTGAATGGTAAATAATTGAATAACTATATTTCTTGTTGCAATTTGTTATCGTTATAAAGCTTAGCAACATTTGATTTACATGTGTAACTGAAAAACAGTTCACTCACTCACCTATGCCTGATTGGCCTGCCACCGCTCCTTAGGAATGACAATCTCCTCATCTCGTAATAAAATCGTAATAAAGATATATAACTTAACAATTTGCTACAAATAATGTTTGATTAAGTTTTTGATTACAAAGACATTGAGTCAAACTGTATTCTAATACAGAGCCATTTTAAGAATCAGCCACTATGATACCTGTATAGAATGGCTTTTTTCTTGCCTTAACTTTGTTTTCTTAATTGTGGACAAACTAATCTTATTATTTACTACTTTTTTTCACAGATCTTGCAGCAGTAAGTATATTTTAAGCCGAATCCTCCAGAAAAATGATATCTGATAATGATAAATATTGATTTAAAGGAAATACAAAGCAGCTTCCGCTTATTTTTAGAGATTTCAAAGTGATGTACATGCATGGTTTAAAATTCAATTTATGGCATTATCAGGTTTAACGTTTATTATGAGTTTTTGTAGCAGTAAACATCAATATTTAGTTCTTTGTCAGACACTTTGACATATAAGTTATAGTCATTGATGGATTTTCTTCAGGCGAAACTTGTCACCCTGTCAGAAAATTGGAGCTTTCTACAACAGCCCCGTCGTGAAATATTATCTGAATTTCGTAAGTGTAATTCTTTACGATGGAGGAAAACATTATGTGATTAACTGCCAGTGCCTTTAAGACGTTTAAGCTTATTTATGACTGGGTACATGGACGATCGATTTCCCATAAAGGCACCACGTTGTTGATATTTTCATTCATGTTTCTAGAATTGAATCAAGAATTAAAATGAGTAAATACAAAACTTCACAGGTATGACAGAACCAACACTGTGTTCACATTTATTATGTATAGGGGTGACTTTTCAAAAAGTTCAACTATTTATTGTGCAGCCTTTAATTAAATGTAAATTCTCATTTCCTGTTGGGGGCACGGGTGGCCCAGTCGTCTAAGGCGCCGCGATTCGCTGTGCAGAGTTGCGTCCCTTGGGCACGCCAGACACCTATGATTGTGGGTTCGAATCCAGGTTCGCTCCGATTATGTTTCTAGGTTTGTCAGCACCATACCCGTGCTCGTGGGTTTCACTGAAGTGATAAACGTCTGAGACCTGCATCACTTCGGGCTTTCCTCCCACATTAAGCTGACACGCCGTGATATAACTGGAATGCTGCGGCGTTAAACCCAACTCACCCACTCACTCATTTCCTGTTCATTCCAGGTTTTTTATGCAGCGTTTCTACTTCTCTTTGCCATCATCATCATGACACATCTGAAGCCGACCGTCTCGGCTTTGGAGGCGGTGTTACTAGTCTGGATATTCTCTTTCTTCGTAGAGAAAGGCTACCAGGTTTGTTAATCTCAGATTATTTCATTCAAAGTGTCTTCTGTAATGCTTAATATTGTAATATTGAAAAGAGTTATATCAATTGTATATTTTTTTAATTAATAAAGTCAACACTCTGACAGGAGACAAATATAACAGAATTATCAACATTTTCATATGGTGAGAGTATATTTCAAACAAGGAACTATCAAAAATTATGTTGTACCGCTGACGTGTAGGAAATATGAAAAGTCAACGCAAGGAAATACCCAGTCTCGATTATCCGTCGAAACAAATTCCACTGGGCGTAGAAGGTGGAAATATATGAATGGTTTCGCCATTCCAAAACTGCATTGGACATACTAGACAGTTGGGGAGTGTGGCCGTTTCCGTGTTCTGAGGTAGAAAATGTACAATATCCACTTCCAGTTCGTTACCAGTATCGCTGCCATGAACATCGACAACCCCCGTTTCATCGACTACCTCAACAACTTCTACTCCGACAAGTGGAACATCCTGGACACTGTCTCATTGTTCGGTTTTGTCCTCGGGTTTTGCCTTCGTCTCATACCGATAGAAAAACCATTTGAAGCCGGGCGTCTCATTCTCAGCATAGACTTCATCTGTTACTTCTGGAGGCTCCTGCATATCTTCACCATCACCAAGAGGATAGGACCCATGCTGGTCATGATATGGAAGATGGTAAGAGATGGTTATGGGGGAAAATAATACCACATACCGCCACCAGCGCCACCACCACCACCACCAATAATACCTATAGCAACAACGATGATGATTATGAATATATTTCCTAGCGTGTACCCATTAGGTACCTGGTCATCATTACATACCAAGGCTTAGTTGGATAATAATGTTCAGTACATCTTAAATGAAAATCAGTTTAACTGTCGAAAGGCGTGCGCCAATCAAAATATTTACGAAATATCTTGTTCAGAAACAGTTACATGACAAAGAATATAATAATAATAATATCTCGACGGAAAACGGGCTGAGCTTACCGGATAATCTTACAACGAATTTTGCAAACACAGTTTGAAAAGAACCAGAGATTGAGATGCGAAACAATGCGTCGCCATATTTTCAGATGAGCTTCAACGACCTGAAATAAAATGTTTATATACGCGACGCCGTTTCGCTGTAAGGGGACATCAGCAAAATATCTATTGCAGTTGAGGCGGGGTATATATTTTTTACCAATTGTACTCCGCTGTCGTCAAAACGTCATTAACTAATAATATTTAAATATTTTACATGTAACGTAAGATAAGAAAATTGATCATACGTCATTGAACAAAAAAATGAAAGTATTTTACTTGTAAGGTTAGATTAGGAAGGTAAGGTCAGGAAATATATTCAACGTTATTGACCGATAAAATTTAAGTATTTTTAAATGTAAGGCAAGCTAAGGACCTAAATCCACCATGTCTAGTAAACACAACGGGGAAACTATGCGTTCATTGTTCATGCACTGTAATGCACGTGACAACTAATCAGAAGTTTCAGAAGATACCTTTAACGTGCAACCTGATTGTTTCAGATGATGGACCTCGTGCCCTTCCTTGTCATCCTCATGGTCTCCATCTTGTCCTATGCTGTGGCATCAGAAGCCATCATGTACCCAAACACACCCTGGTCTATCAGATTTGTGCTCTTCATACCCAGGAAGGCGTTCTTCTCAATCTTTGGAGAGTTCTTCTTGGATGAAATTGAAGGTATATATGGATTTCTTATCTGAAATACTGCACACAGTGACTTCGTACACCCCTGTAGTCTTTTCTTGCACCATGCTCTGAGAGGAGGAGGGAGTGAGTGAGTATGGTTTTACGCCGCTTTTAGCAATATTCAAGCAATATCACGGCCGGGGACACCGTAAATGGGCTTCACACATTGTACCCATGTCGGGAATCGAACCTGGGTCTACGGCGTGACGAGCGAATGCTTTAACCACTAGGCTACCCGACCGCCCCTTTGAGTGGAGGAGAGATTTGTCAGTACAATATCATACCCAGGTCTAGGGAGGGGTACGGGTGCCGCAGTGTACACCCCACGTTTGCCTCATTTTGACGTTAAATGAAATCAACAATAATAAGAATTCATTGATAAATTCGGGCTAAGTGTAAACTTGCTTCATTGATTTTTGCGAAGATCGTCGATGCATCCTCTTGTTTTGAAAGATTGTCGATACATCCTCTTGATTTGAAAGATTGGAATCAGCTTAAAGAGACACGTGTCAACTGGTCAACGACAGGGAGAGCAACCAACTCTGGTTATAAATTAACGTAGGGTTGTTTTTGACTCATTTGAGCAACTCTTACAAACTAATGTATCAGACGTGACAACAACAGTCTCATCTGTTGAGCCTAGCCTCATATAAAGATGCTGCTTGTAAGCTCATGTTGAAACCAGTGTCACGGACATATGCTGGTGTCAGTGCTCCAGATACCATATTGAGCCTTTAAGTATTTTCACTCGTTATCATTCACATTGGGTATTGATAGTTTTCCTTGGGTATTCAGTATAAATAGTAATAATCCCTTGAGTACAGTCTAGTGGATATTATCAAAGCCCGAGTAAACCTTTCAATCATTCTGCTTCAAATGCTGTGGCGGGTGACTTCCAATTTGCACCTGCTCGTGTGCGTCCCTAAGTCAGCTCACAACAGCGTTATACATGTCTTAGTTACAATATGCGAGACGTAGCGTTCATGTGCATTATTCACTTTTTCTCACCAAATAAGTGAAGCCTGATTTAATGTTCTGTAATGCGCGAATGAATAACGGTTTTTTCCTATAAATAACTCGGTTTTGCATTGGTCGCCGGTACTACTTTTTATTCGTTGGTTCTTTCAGTGCTGATATGGAATGAGGTGTCCCATAAATTCTGGATTCTGATTCCGATTAAATAACTACATCTTGATTAATATTCCATATCCATCCACCCATCCTCCACCCAGCGGCGGTATGCATAACTGGCATCAACTCTTTTAACTTGGCTGACTGAGTCGCTGTAACACGTGTGGCCCACTTCTACTGACATTCTCGCACTCGCCGATGTTGACTTACAATTTGTTAAAGTTAATAAATTAAATGCACCAACAAGTTTCTATATGTTTTTCATGTTTTGTATAAGTGTAAAATACAAAAAAATATGTATACAAATATACTCTGAATGTCGATAGCGAGCTGATTTACACAATCCGATGTGTCGTGAAGAGATCACCTGTTTACTGTTGCGTAGGGATACATTTGTTTTGAGTTACAGCCGCTAATAATTTCGAAGGTGGTAAGGAATGATCAGGGATGGGATCTCCTGAGAAGTTTGCAGTAAATTTGATTATGGGTAAGAACGAGAATAACCAAATCGAAACTCGGAATTACGGTTTTATCTTTCCCTTGGGAATTTAAATCATAGATCCCCTGGGAAAGATTAACCGTAATTCCCCGTAGCTCGTAAGTTATTCTCATAATAAAGATGCCTACACTCAAACAGTACATACAGATCTAGAAGAGAGAGCGAGAGAAACAGAGACTTTATTCGGTACTTAAAGAAAGACCAGTGGTCAACGTAGCGCCCACAAGGCATAGTCTTTTAAGATATGAATATGATTACGGATTTGAACGAAACCGCTGAAAATAAATTAGATAATTATGAAATATTTTGTATTTTGTATTTTAACCTCGGTCTCTGAGCTATTCAGTGTGGAATGTTTCACGCTCAGTATGCTGTTCACTCTTGTATCGTAAGACAAACATTTCCGACGTCCATTATTCTGACCTTCAGCAACACCCCCAGACTGCAACATGGACTGGCCCGATGGCAACAGCACCGATCCACGGTGCCCCAAGCCCCTTTCCAAATATGCTGTGCCCCTCCTTATGTCAATGTACATCCTCATCACTAACGTCCTCCTGCTCAACATCATCATCGCTAGATTCAAGTAAGTATTTAGGGGTTGTTATTCCATGCCAGTCCCATATCAACAGACCCGTGAAGATTCCGGGGTAGAATAGGTCTTCAGCAACCCATGCTTGCCGTAAGAGGTGACTATGCTTGTCGTAAAAGGCGACTAACGGGATCGGGTGGTCAGGCTCGCTGACTTGGCTGATGCATGTCATCGTTCCCAATTGCGTGGATCGATGGTCATGATAATAATCACGGGATTGTTTGGTTCAGACACGATTATTTACAGATCGCCGTCGTATAGCTGGAATATTGCTGAGTGCGGCGTTAAACAACAAACCAACCAACCAACCGACCCATATCAACATTCATAACAGTGCTGGTTGTGTCACTTTAACAAAGTGATCATTCACCTGATGAAGAAGTAAATATATACTCAAAAACGATGATTTTTACCATAATAAAGAAGTTGGCAGCCATGAATTATCTTCCTTATGTGTGTCACTTCCAAATGCCATTCAAAGACTTGAAGGTGATCTTGGTTTAAGACTATTGGGAGCAATCAAGGGACGCCTTGTACAACTGAGGGGTGTGACACAGCTGAGTGGATGTTATACAGCTGATTGGGTGTTATAACAGCTGAGTGGCGTGATGCAACGGATGGGGTGTTATACAGCTGAGGGGAAGTGACACATGTCATAAGGGCATCGAGGACTTACCTCTCTTGCCAATACCATTCGCTTCGTATCATCAAATAGTATATGTTATGTAAAAGAACTATCTGCTGTCGTAACCAAGACGTGTGTTGTTATTTGTTCATATTTTTATTATAAAACCCATTGCTGAATGAAAGTAACACCCAGGATAAGTTTCACGTTCAGAGAGCTACAGTACACATTTCCTACACCATTACCAAATAACTGAAACAGGATAGAACTGTTCATAGAACTGTTCATAGAACTGTTCATAGAACTGTTCATGATAGAACAATTCACGGGCCTTGATTAGAATATTTCTGTTATTTATTTCCATGATATTGTGAATATTAACTTGAGCAAGTTGACCATGCAAAAGTACATTTGCTTCAAGCTCTTCATATTATTATTACAGTAACCTACGGTTATAACGAACGTGCTTATAACGAACTGACCGATATAACGAACTTATATTTTAGTCCCGGCCATGTGTTGTACAAATGCCGTATATAGGCGTATAACGAACTACGGTTATAACGAACTAAAATTAGTGGTCCCTTTGAGTTCGTTATAACCGTAGTTTACTGTATTTCCTGTTGGTTCAGCAATGTTGACTTTTCCATATTTTCATGTAAATTCTCCATTGAAAATACTCATAGCTGTGCCATAATTTCTCATGTTGACAGTCGTAATCTTGAAAGCGGTGTCTAAAGCGAATCTACTCACACACTCTTTTGTCTACAGCTACACTTTCCAGACCATCCATGAGTTAACTGACGAGATATGGGCGTGGCAGAGCGTACGTCTCACCCTGGATTATCACAGAAAACCCCCCGTTCCTCCCCCATTCACCCTCGTGTGGAGATTCTATCAGCTGTGTTGTTACTGCTGCTGCTGCTGCTGTAGGCGGAAGGCGACGCCAGAGTCTCAGGACGCCAATGGGAAGTCACCTCGCGTGCCAGATAACGGGGTTTTTGGTAAGTCCCGAAGTGTCAATCGCTGTATTTGGTCTTCGTCGTAGAGTTCTTCCTAATCAGGGCTAGTAGTCATTTTCATTAGGTCATAAAACCGACCGCTGTGTCACGCGAAGTGAATAACAATAAGATAGACCCACTCTTACTGACTGAAGCAGTCTATTAATTCCCAAGCAGTAGTTGTAGTAGTAGTAATGATAATAATTATAGTAGTAGTAATAGTAGTAGTAGTAGTAGTAGTAGTAGTAGTGGTAGTTGTGAACGCGTGAGTTAGCAGTATTCCAGTCATATCACGGCGTGTCAGGTTGATATAGGAGTAAAGCTTGATGCAGGTCGAACACGGGCATGGTGCTGACAAACCTAGAAACATTATTGGGGCGAAGCGGGATTCAAACCCACGAGCATAGGTTTCTGGCGTACCCAAGTGAAGCAACTCTGCAAAGGTATTACAATGTATTTCATCTTTGTATACTGTGTTTGCAGATGGTGCCAAATCTCTAAGATCGTCAAATAATCTCGGAATTAAAAGGACTGCTTCGGACAATTCAATACGATCCCGCATGAGTGATAGATACGGTGAAGGGGAAAATGGCGACTTTGGCATGCGGACCCTCAACAGGGGTGACCTTTTGGTCAAATCTCGAAGCCGAACAGACTTATTAAAATCCATGAGCCGATCTGATCTGATACTTGCTTCAAGAACAGAAGACGAAGTAGAATGTACGTCTATAGCAGACGACACAGATAATTACATTGACGTCGATTTTGAGACGGAGATTGAAACGATGGGTGACTTCGAGCGTTCTATGGGCGAGATCCATCTGGCAGTGAGACCGATGGATTTACCGACAAGAAGTAGAAAAAATGAGTAAGTGACGGTAGAGGATGTGCCGGAACTTCAAACACTGAGTATACATCTAGATATCTGGGGGGGAAATCATTTGTTTTTCTTCCAGGTTTGCCATAGAGATACGCGTATGACTTTCCCTCAGCCCTTATATGACGTTTTAATTTTGCAAATAAAGGTCTTTTAGTGGTTATTATATTTGTGTATATTACCTGATTCAGACAGTTCTTATTGGTAAAACTGAAAAATATTCGAGTTAGGAGACGAATGAAATGTATGCCAAATGTATAGTTTTAACCAATTCTTGTTTGCAGACAACCAGAAAGACGGCCCATCTCTGTCATCAGGTATGTTTTACAGGGTTAAAGGTTCCTTTCAAGAAATTTGTGTACCCATCAAATATCGGGTAAAAGACAAGGAATCGATTCACAATTTACCATAGTGACATTTCACATTTATAAAAAAAAAAGTTCTGATTTTTAAACTACGGATGAAGTGTTGAGGAATGTATAAACTAATTATTGATGCAAATGAAAGACGGAACTAGGAACATGTTCTTATTTTGCTATCAAGTTTTGAATTCCAAACCACGAAAAATTAAATGTGGTTATGTTCAGTGCTGAAAGTAATTATATTATTTAAGCACAAAGTAGGAACAGTTCGCAGTAAAGTGTTGACGATTTTATTGTGCGCTTCCCTTGAGTCTAAGGGGGGCGTCACATCACTGTCTGTGTTATATCAGGCTGGCACTACGCCGGCATCAGCTATGAAGCAATGCTGCTCTCTCATAAAAAACCCCACCAGTGACAGGTTTCTCAGGAGGATAACATTTGATTACCTTAATTTTTATTATATTGTTTGATTTTAAAGCTTGATTTTCGTTTACAATTTATTACTTTAAGAGGGTAGTTTTATTCAGATATAGACATACATGTGGCTAGGCTGTTGCCAGTAAGAGGCGACTAACGGGATCGGGTGGTCAGGCCCGCTGACTTGGTTGATGCATGTCATCGTATCCCAATTGTGTGGATCGATGCTCAGGATGTCAATCACTGGATTGTCTGGTCCAGACTCGATTATTTACAGACCGCCGTCATATAGCTGGAATATTGCTGAGTGCTGATAAACAACCAAAAAAATCCAAAAGTTATGATCAGTATTGATTTAGTGAGGGAAGGTATTTTTACGCCAATATTACAGCTATATAAAGGCGGCCATGAATATAACGTTAGTGCAAGGCAAACGGTGGTTGATGGCATAGACATCCACGTCGCCGGAGTTCGACCCCACTTAATAATAACCCCATTTCCAGGAAGTTAGCGTCTGAAAGTTATTTTGTACAATTTTAAGATCATGTGCACTTTGTCAAATTTCAGGCCGACGATTCGGATGAAGAGAATGGCTTCAAAGGAAACGGACGCATAAATTCCAGTGACAATGACCTTTGACCCCCTGACCAGTGCTCCGTGTACTTAGTGTCCAATTCACAAACAATAATGACGTGTGCCTAAGGAATATTGTGCTGCCTAATGTTACTGTGATACCCACCATCAAACTGAACCGTTATGTGATAAGGATGCGTGATTAAGGCTGACAATGCATGCCTGTCTTTCAGCCTTGCAATCCTCTGATGCTGCCTTCTCAGTGAGCATGGCATCCTAGCATAGACTGCAGCTGTGTAGAGGTGAATGATCAACAGTCAAGACAAACTGGCAATAGTGTCAGAGAATGCATTTTGTTTGTGTTAAAATGTCGTAGCAGTTTGTATATACTACTGAACTGTGGAATACTGCCTGTAGAGTTTGGCTGAGATGGACACAACCTGAATGCACCTTATAGCACTTGCACCTGAAATGTTTTCTTTTAAAAACTACATAGCTAACATTCTCTTATTGGATCATTGTCAATAATGACGAACATTTTATAGTTTCCATTGCGATTTATGCGTAGTAAGTGCTTCATTGTGTAGACTTTACATTCTCCATTACGGATACCATTGGAAAGACTGAACCGCTTCTTCACAGTAATTACTACAGTTGAAACACTTATGTCTCGATTGATGATGTATGATAGCATGTTATCATGTATATCCCATGGTGCTAAATCTTCTCCTTCATGGAGTGCTGTTGAGGAATGTATGCTTCTTTACTTTAATTACCTGGTTCTCCCGTTTCACATGCAATGACAATTTGATGTGATGAGATCAGAGATCCTGTATGATTTGACATTGAAGTCATAAGATAATTTGTGTGTGTTAACGTAATCCCGAAAACCCAAAGTTATAGTTGCCTTGCAAAAAAACTGACCTTAGCAGAGTATCGAGTTCATCCTTATTGTACGCATACTGGATACTCTATTCGGTAATGTTTATTCAGGACTGAGAAGGAATATATTTCCGTTACCAACGTTTATCTGTTATGTGATACCTACCTCTCAGTGGTAACCTGGATGTGCCTTACAAATCTCAACGTCGACGGATGGCAATTTGTCAGCTCACGTTCAATCAGTCTACTGTAACACTTTAACTTGAACCGCGACTAATGTGTGCCTCTCAAACAAACCCCTGATGGTCACCGTGACTCATCCCCTCCCACCCAAAGTGAACATGGAGTCCACGAAGGTATCTGCCATTCTTAATGTTTCTCATTATTTTTACTCATTGATTTTGGCTTAATGTTTGGTTGATTGTGGATGATCTGGAACCAACTAGTGAAAAATCACGTGACTGTTTGCTTTGGGTCGATTGGATGCTTCTATGTTACTATTTTGAAACATGGAAATTGTGCCAATGGTATTGATTCGGGGTACATATTAACAAGTGCCTTTCTGTAATAATCATTGTGTCATGTCAGAAGCACTATGCACAACAGACTCCTGAAAGCTGGTTCTTGGGGACACCAAGGGCAACTTAACACATAGGATACGATGGTTAAGTGATGGGTTCTAAGCGTCACATAGAAGCAAGTGGTAATAGTGAAATAGTTTCTTGACGACATCACATGCAACCATAGCGACATATCCACAGTCAGTTGAGTCAGCGGAGCATATTGCTTCTCTGTGATATGTCAGTCAAATATGCGGGGCGGTCGGGTAGCCAAGTGGTTAAAGCGTTCGCTCGTCACGCCGAAGACCCGGGTTCGAATCCCGACATGGGTACAATGGTTGAAGCCCATTTCTGGTGTTCCCCGCCGTGATATTGCTGGAATATTGCTTAAAGCGGCGTAAAACCAAACTCACTCACTCAGTAAAATATGCAGGCGCTTTGACCTTTGGATAACAGGCAAACAGGAACAAGCCGGAAAACTGAAACGTATGACGTCAATCCTTCTATGTAAAGCTTGATGTCACCAATCAACCTTCTAGGTTCATCAGTCTTTGCTGCATACTAACCTGAGCGTGATAATGTCCATTATGTGTACTTGAGTCAGCTATGGTGGAACCCTGCTTGACTGACCTACATGGATTCATGGCGCACACCACAATGTATGGTCAATGGAGACGAACAATCTTATACGTTGAGGGCACGGGTGATGTAAAAAGGGACTGAAAGATTCTTTCCCTGTGCTCAAAGACACATAAATGTGTTTTCATTTCAACAATGCAGCAAGGTATCTTAAAGCCTCGACAAGTTATGTTGAAATAGGCAGCTAAAACGAAATCATTTCTTACCCATAGTAATACAGACTGACACGTGCATCTATCCTCTATATATGCCGCTGTCCTTTTCTGTTTCTTTTCCATTCGAAAGCGTCGTTGATACATGTAAACCAGCACGTGACCACGGTAATCAAGTTGTGAAAACATGTAGACACCCTGTTTCAAACAACTTTTAATATTTGAGTTAATTTGATAATAATGCCAAAACATTTAAATTATTTCAATCAGAATCCATTCTTTCAGCAGGATCGAGTTTTGAAGGCCATAGTTGTTCTATTGTATACAGTGCCTTTTAAAAACACTTCACAGACTTTGTCTTCAAATGGCAGGAGTATCATTTTACAAGATTATGAACTATTAATACTAGTGTTTCAAACTTTTATATTTTCCTTTAATGTTATCCACTTCATAATGTAATACAACATTGTGTATGTAATGTTTTGTACATTTGTTTAATATATTGTATATTTTAATACGAAACCCCATGATATAAAGTATTTGATTTGAAATATGATTTGCCTCATTCATTGTGTGGCCTTGTGCACTTTCACTTTTGTTTTGATAAATATATATTCATCAGTTATTAAAGATTTCGGATGTCAAGCCGTCTAAGGCACAGCAGGTCGCGGGGCAGACCAGTGTCCATTAGTCGTGCCAGATGATCGAATCCCGGATTATGATTCATGGTTTGTCAGCACCATGTCAGTGCTCGTAGATTTCATCAAGTGGAACATGTCTAGCTGTATGTGCACCATGCACGAATGATTAATAATAGTGTCAATGTAACAAATGTTAAATGAGTTAACCAAGAAAGGATTAGTAAAAACGACCTACCTTCATGGCTGTAGCGATATTCAAGGTGTAAAGATGCTGAAGGTATATGCTCCTTCACATTGCCAAGATGGAGAATTTCAGAAAGAACCTGGACAAGCCCTATGATGAGAACAATCGTGTCTTGATACCTAAAAAGCATACAACAAAATCATTGACGATATATAAGAAGTCACATATACTCTCTTCTGAAGAAATACGAAATTCTTCAGTGTGGTGACCCACAGAGACTAATAAGAAGACGCCAACAAGAGCAAGAATCTCCATTTTACTTGGTAACCACTGAAGAGACATTTGGTGTCATCTAGAAGGTGCATGTTTCCCCCGATTCTATGTAAGTCTTCGCACGGCGCTAGTATCAATAAAAGAACGTTGGATCCACGTATCATTTTGAGTTTCATGGAAAGCATTCGGGACTTTGTACCATGGTCGTTTGTTAAGCTGCATTTTGGCGACCCATATATCCATATCTGTGGCTCAGACTAATGTCAAAAACAAGATTCCCCCCAAAATTCATTGATGTTTCAATGGGAAACTTTCATGAAGTGAGGTTTCTTTTGCGGTTCAATATATACTCAACAACAAAAGTTCCTGTGACACCAATATTTTAGTGTATTTTTCAAACAAGTAAAGTTTGGTTTTCAATATTGTAGAACATGTATGGAAAGTTGACTTTTATGCAAGCCCCATGCATTTCACTACCCAAAAATGGGTATAAAAACATGTGCGTTAACGGGATTCCATATGCATTGTTTAGCAATTATCCACCCTTACGAGATGCCACGCCTGTCCGAAAATGAGCGTCTGCGAGCCATTGGTATGCTTGAAGCAGAATCGAGTCAACGTGATGTTGCAAGACAATTATACGCCCACAGAAACACCATTTGGTGTTTATGGGGCCGTTGGCAACAGACGAATGCAGTCAGAGACCATCCTCGAGTGGCAAGCCACGCGTAACCAATGATCGACAAGACAACTGGATTCGAACAACACACCTACGAAATCGATTCCAGCCAGCAACTGTGACTGCAAGAAGCATCCCTGGCCTTCGACGAATATCTTCACAAAACGTACGTCGTCGCCTGAGATGTGCAGGGATTGTCGCCAGAAGACCCGCAAGACGTCCAATTTTGACAGAAACCACCCTCAAGCACGTCTTCAGTAGTGACCTACGCTGGACGGTCATGCAGTGGGGACAAGTTCTATTCGCTGACGAGTCTCGTTTTCACCTCAGCCACAGCGATGGACGGATTCGACCACGTGTTCCATAGACACCCCAGGAATTTCGAAACATGCTCCAGCAGATATGGACAGAAATTCCACAGGACTTTATGCGACGCCTAATCCATGACACGAAGATGTGTTGCTTGCATCGTAACCAGAGGTGGACACACACGCTATTGATTTGTAAATTGACATTTTGGCATGTGCATGTTTTTTCATGAAATCACGCATTTTCTGAAGTCAGTATGGCAAATTAAACCATTTGAACACTCACAGGAGTCTTTTATCTGTTGCCAACCGAAATTATTTCAGATTTGGTAAAAAACATAACTTTGCATTAAATCTTATTCAATGTCACAGGAACTTTTCTTGTTCAGTATAATATACACGATATGTTGTGATAAGTAGCAGATTAACATTAACAGGAATAGATAAGAAATAACACACAGGTAATTGGATGAAGACCGATGTACAGTAAGAATAAGAAATAGCACACAGGTTGTAACAAGCTGATTGGATACTAATAAAGGGTTATTTCTTGCTTAGACCTCCATAGGTAGAGGGGATGTGTGATACGCTCGATCTCTGTAGATCAAAGGTTTGTGACGCCGCATTCTGCTTCTGAGAATCTTTGTTTTAGTGAAGTCCTGACATGATGTTTGATGGAGAGAATTTTGACTTTGTCAAACTGAATTGCTGCCTGTGTTGGCTGTTGAGGTTTTATGTTCCTTGATGTATTCTTTGGGTGGATATCTACTAGGCGGGAGGTTTCCCATACATGCGAATGACCACAGCAACGTTTAATGTTGGAGAGTGGATTACGGCCATAGGCTTGGAGGATAGTACTGAGGGATGGGGTGCCAGTGGAGATGGTATCGATGCCTGTTTGGTGCTTAAGTAATCTGCTGATTTGAGTTGAAGTTGTGCCAATATAGGGTTTCTGATGGGGGTGGTAGGGGTTAAAGTTGAAGTGAATGTAGTGCTCTGAATGGTTAGGATTCTTGTAGACGGTGGTTTGCTGGGTCTTCTGTCGCAATCCTCTCATGACACTAATCTTGTGTTGATTGTATAATTATATATTTATTAGACATCTCGTGTAACCAAAACAGGAAGTGTTGTGGTGCAATGTTCACTTCAGGCCATTATAGTGAATCCTGGGCTTTTTTATACATTTCGCTGTGTTACAAATCGTGTTGGGTGCAAATTGCGGTGTAGACTTTACATAGACCACGTTGCCTAGCAACACTCACTGTGGCGTGGAGGTTAAATGCTGAGTGTGATGAGAAACCTGCTCCGTTCGGAGATAGTTATAGATCTGTGGCGAATGTAATAGTTGAGTGAAGTCCGTAGGGGACAAGCAGTTTTTTCCTCCCTG
Organism: Haliotis cracherodii; assembly: GCF_022045235.1. NCBI lineage: Eukaryota > Metazoa > Mollusca > Gastropoda > Lepetellida > Haliotidae > Haliotis > Haliotis cracherodii. Next base: position 16,975,294 of record NW_027266275.1, read on the forward strand.
TTGTCTGGCACGAGATTCACACATAAATAACAGTTGTCAACATTGATTCCCATGTCGAAAACACTAATTTATTATCATTAATTAAAGTGCGTGAGTAAATATTACAAGTACACACGATCACAACAAATCAAGGCGGCATTTAAATTATCGAATCTACAAAGACAACTGAGTATGAACAACGATCAATGCAGTCGGGGCATTGGTCGAGGTGATTTGAAATGTGGTTTAATGTCGAGTTGAAGATTATTGTGTGTGTGTGTGCGCGTGCGTGCGTGCGTGCGTGCGTGCGTGCGTGCGTGCGTGTGTGTGTGTGTGTTTGTGCTGACTCCAAGCCGAACAGTCCTTGTTTTATTCCATTAATGCTATGCGCCAAGCGGGGTAACAAAAAGTACCATCTTAAAACGTTTTTTGTCATGACGCGGTCGAGGATCGAACTCCCGACCATCCTGCCCCGAGCATACGCTCATTCCACTACACTGCGGAGGCGGTTGATTCTAGATTGAGATAAACAAAAGATGTACAGTTCCTACAAGTTCCGGAGTAACGAGATTTCATTGTACCTTTCGAGAAACATCTGTAGTCCAGTGGTCTGAGCATTCGCACCTCGTTGTGAAGAGTTTCATCCCTGAGCTGTCACTGCCGCTTTTGGGTAGCCTTCAGCTTTTAACAGTATTCCAGTTACATCACGACGTGTCAGCTTAATATGGGAGGAAAGTCCGAAGTGATTCAGGTCGTTTGTGACGTTAACCACAAGGAGCAAGACTAGAAACATTATCGGGGCGAACCGGGATTCGAACCCTCAGTAATGCCTGACCACACACAGATCGGCGGCTTGTGTCAACAACATTCAGGTCGGGAATACACAATGCCTTTTAGAAAGTAGAAAAATGTAACAAATGATATATTTGGGATAACACTTTCTAAATAAAGTACAAATTCTTGTACTTTGTAGGGTTGATGGTTGACGCATGTAACCTTCACTTCCTGCCTGGTGGGTTGGTGTAAGTTTATATTGGTATGAAATCGAATGTTAAAGATTGAAGATTTAAGTACATGCAAATGCTTTGCCCCCATCCGAACAAATAATGTATAAACAAGTACGCAATCGCCTGTGTTTGGACATTCAATTCATGGTAATAGCTTTCCCGGTTATGACGAGCATTGTGCAAAAGATGGCATCACTGTCATATCCAACAAAGCGTATTATTAGATTTAATCCACAAAGTGTTTATCAGTCAAGTTACTAAAGTCTCGCATGCCTATAAGGTCATTCGAAGAGTAGACGTTATGACAGCATGTGTCGTATTATATGCGTATTCTTTACTTTACCTAAGACTTTCTTCTTGCAAATCAATTCAAAACTTATTCCGTGGAAGTTTTCATGTAAAGTAATCAATGTAATATAATCTACATCTCTCGAGGTATCCTCTGTAGACGATAACCTAATATTTACTTATATACACTAATACCCCACCCAATCACGTCTTCAGGAGACAGGGAAGGCCCTTGTAACTGGACTTTCGATTTAGTTTTCAGGCCTCAGACCAAGTAAGACACTAACTTGACAAAATAGAGAAAAGAATGTAAACACGGTTTCATAAGGCTCTGAAACACTTCGTTGATAACTTATTTCCGTCTCATGTGTATTTCAAGTTCAAGTAGAAACTAAAAACATGCAACAATTACGTCAACGTAGGCATAACAGCCTCATATCCGATATCCGTATCCCGTAGGGCATATTGTGTTAAGGGCATGGACCATGTTCCACAAAGCTATCTCAGCGCTAGTGTTGTCTTAGATTGAGCTCATCATACTGTTTGGATTATCATATATTGAACTGTAAAGCCTTGGGACTATCAACCATCTAGAATCATACCTTGGGCATTCAGGAACAAATTAAGTCCTGGCTTTCCCTTCATTGTCGCGCAGAACCACACGACTGGAATACATTTGTAGGTGAACAGTCAATATGCACTTGTTTTGTTTCTTTGTAGTTTAATTTCGCATTCGACAATGTTCTAGCTATAGGAAACCAGTGAATGATATAATAGATACCCATCCACGCAGTGGAGGTACGACGACGCGCAATCAACCAAGTCACCGAGCTTGACCATCCGATCCATTAAGATTGGTTGGTTGGTTGGTTGGTAAGTTGTTTAACACCGCACTCAGCAATATTCTGTTGACAAGAGGGATGGCTTCAGCTTTACAATAGTCAACGTTCCCTTTATGTCGAACATATTCTAGCAGCTGAAGCCCTTAGGAATAACATTACACAATTTTTGAAGTGTGTTTTGTTTATTGTTTTACGACGCACACGGCAATATTCCAGCTATATGAAGGCAGTTTGTAAATAATCGAGTCTGGACCAGACAATCCAGTGATTGATATCATGAGCATCGATCCACACAATTGGGATCGATGACATACATTAACCAAGTCAACGAGCCTGACCATCCGATCCAAAAAGATGCCTCGCACAACATGGATATGTTTTTTTTATCTGTTTTAACCCCGAGTCCCCACGGGGGTCCTCCCTCAGTTAGTAATCCCCTGCAGCACGTATCTTCACACTATGTCCCACTCTCTCACACTGCAATCCAGCACCCACATCTGTTCTCACTATCGCAATATAGCCTTCACACTCGACATCTAAAGTGTGCCACATTGTAATCTATTTATGAAAGAGAAAAACTATTTTACATCACTGTTCTATTTTAAGTTTGCTTTCTTTATTCCGAATTTAGATTAAGGTGAGGCCCTGATAAATGACATTCTATATTTATAGGAAAGAGATGTATTGCAATGTGTAATTCTTTTTTTCAAAACGAATCATCTACACTACACTGAAGTAAATCGGGATGTTCATTGTATTCCCTTTTTATTAAAAAAACACCCGCTAAATAAAAAAAAATTCAAGGAAGGAAAGCAGGCTTCAACTTGATTCTTTTTGTTGAAGTCATTTTGTATTGAAATACACAGGATACGATCTGAAGTCTACCTAAGGCAATGGCGCCGTCATCAATTCAGTTTTCAGAAAGAATGTTTGCAGAAACCTGCTGAACATGGCCACGAAGACAGGTCAGGGAAAAGAACTAAATAACTTGTGATGGAACATTTCTCTGCGGACAGTGAAACATCAGAATGTTTATACGCGTTTACATCTCCGTTGTGAACCTTAACCAGTTTACTTTGAACTGATAAACTGTCATCATATATTGTGGGGAACCTGGAAACATGCTGATGAACACCGCTCTATGACACCAAAGAGAAAGAGTATTTGAGAAGGCGCCTTTCAATCACATTTCTGCTCCTCTATAATTGTCGTTATGACCTTCCATTTATGAATCCACAAAAATGCATATTACTTATGCTTACTTATGTAATATGTAAATTTTCTTGGTCATTGACCTTTGATAAATTCAGCGGTGCACAACTGGGAAATATATATTCCGCCATCGTCAAGCTCTTTGCCGGGAAACGGGTTGTTTGTTGGTGTCGGTGGGGAAAGATATGATCACCTTTGCGCGAACACTGCTTGATAGTGATTCATAAAAAAAACATGCTTACTCCGAATCGTACAATCGACGCGGAGACTTCTTATGATTATGGAAAGTTTTTTTAATTTTTATTGACATGCCAGTTGTTCACATACATATACCAATGCAGTCAGTTTCATATACATCGTATATAATTAAGCACCATAAACACCCTTCAAGAAAATAAACGCACAGGTAGAGTTTTAGTAAATCTATTGTACCTAATAAAGTCGATATATTATAGATACAAATATGAAATTTTAGAGCTAGATAGTCACATGTTGTCATTGTATAAAGGCATTGAAAACTGTTCATTGTCATGTCACATAAGGACACAAGGTTGCGCTGAACTCAGTATTTCGTGTGACCGCCCCGGGCAGCAATCACGTCTCTGCATCTCCTCGGCACTGACTGGATAAGAGTACGAATTCTGTCCTGCGGAATTCTGCGCCAATATGCTTGTAACACATTGGCGAGTTTTGGGATTGTCTGCAGCGTTTTCTGACGTTGCCGTATAAGTCGATCGAGTTCATCCCAGAGGTGTTCGATTGGGTTGTGATCTGGAGATCTCGACGACCGTCGTTGATGTTGGCATTATAAAGGTTGTCTACCGTGACACGAGCTGTGTGGGGTGGAGCGTTGTCCTGTTGAAACATCTCCGTCTGGCGGTCAATGATTGGAAGAAGGTGAGGTTGAAGAATTTGATTCATGTAGCGATATGCTGTCAAGTTTCCCTGAAACACATGCAAGTCAGATCTCGTGGTGTAGGATATGGCCCCCCACACCATGACACTACCGCCACCGAAATTGTCGAATTAACGTACACAATGTGGGGCAAAACGCTCATTTCGACGACGAAAAGCACGTTGTCTTCCACCTCGCCGGTGAAGAAGAAATCCAGATTCATCGCTAAACCACACTCGTCTCCAGTTTCTCAAATTCAGAGGCTGTAAGGTATGGCACCAACGCAAGCGTCGCTGTCGATGGATCTGTTGCAAAACAGGGTGTTAACTGGTCTTCTGTGTTGGATTCCAGCCTCGCTGAGATGGTTCCTGACAGTCCGGTCCGATATCCTCCTCAAACCAGGGATGCGTCCTGCAATCTCCGTATCTGTGGCATTGCGATGACGTAGGTAGACCAGTCGAATGTAGCGATCCTGTGCAGGGATGGTAACTCTTGGTCGGCCGGTTCTCGGACGGTCTTGCAGTGATATTGAACTGTGTGTTTCGGTCCCAAAGGCGGCAAATTGTTCTGTGGGGGACGTTGAAGTTGCGTGCAACAGAAGACTGCGATTCCCCTCTTTGGATACGTCCTATGGCGATGTTCCGGTCGGCAGCGCTGAGTCTAGGCATTTTCGAACTTGAAAAATGTTGACAATTGAATGACAGATTATTTGCTTATGCTTGCCTATATAGCCACTACCACTATATACGAATGCCATAACTTGCTCGTGCATTTTGCTTTATTGTTTTCCTCCATGACATTTTTTAACAAGTGTGAAAACAATGCCGTTTAAGACATTGCAAATCGACAATGGCTACGTTTTAACGCACCGTTGTCGAATATGAAGCCACCAACATTTTCCGATAACATATATCCAATTTATATACCTGATTTTTTGTGTAGTCAGGTTCAATGAACTACATACCACCTGTGTTTTTTGAAGAGTGCATTCTGTTTTGTCGCTTTTATTTAGATGTTCGTGATGCACAGAGCCAAAACATAAACACATTATCGTTTAAAGCTCATCTGGCAATATGGTGACAAATAAACGATTCATGTCCGTTTGTTTTCAGATTGTGGTAAATGATAAATTAGGTGGTAAGATGAATTCGTTGTGGGCACATACTTGGGGGGATCACATCAAGGGTATTACATCTCGTCTGCCTTTCAAGATCTAATAGCAACAGACTATTTTATTTTGGGTTCAATCAGCTTGTCACAACTGTTTGATCCCTTTTTTTTTATCCTTACTGTACATCAGAATTCATTACCCATGTGCTTCATTACCTGTGTGCTATTTGTTATTCTCACTGTACATTTGGCGTCTTGCAATTATCGGTATTACCTGTTGTTGTCAATGTTAATCTGCTGCATCTCACAACATGTCATGCATATAAACCTCTCATCACTTAGTTGTTGTCACTTCAGCTTGATGACGGTGTAGGAATCTACTGTAAACAACGGATATAACGAACTCAAAGGGACCACTAATTTTAGTTCGTTATAACCGTAGTTCGTTATAAACATATATACAGCATAACTACAGCATATACAGCATAACTACAGCAAATAGTCGGGACAAAAAACTAAGTTCGCTACTTCGTTGTAAGCGTGTTCGTTATACGTAGTTTACTCTACATCGAAACGTCACTATATGCAATAAACCAAAAGTTGAGATCCATAACGTTGTACGTTTTCTTACTTACTCACCAACTTCTAGAACGCAAATCGAACAGTTACGTCTACATGGAGACGTGGCAGTTGACACCATCAACACCTTCAATGGACTTCAGAAGAGGTACATCCAGTCCAGCAACCACCTGAACTAACTTGATGGAGATGTCATCTGTGTCTGTTAAGTATCTGATATATATTAATAAATGATAACATTGAATTCCAAACTCAAGCTAATGTCTCGGAGATACTCCAGGCGTTCAGTAAAAAAAAATATGCAAGTGACACGATGTCAGGCAGACAATGAGGAGAAACAGACGGGGGAGAAGGGGATGGCATCTGTCACAATTCTTTCCAAGGCTTGTCGGAACTTTAGCAAAATAATTGCATAGCAAGCTTCCTTAGATACTAATCAATACAAGTACGATTTAGGATATACGCTTTTTTTTCTTTTCGATTTCGGAGAATTTCATCGCTCGAAAACACGTCGATATTCAGGGTATAATTCACTTACAACGCCAGAACATGTCACTCACCACAGACAACCGTCTCCGAGTATCGATACTGTCGCGAGGATGTTTGTACATTTCATGGGGAGTATCAAACAAGTGACTGTGTTTGAAAAAACCACAGACATCCATATTTTGGCTGCATCGGCGTCAAACAGTCATTTATGCACACGTATGTATTAATGAAAGACGGTTCAAGGCGGTGTTGATCCAAACTACCGCCTTGTAAACACCGACATCTACGTGCGCGTATTCATGGGAACTGGTAGTGGTGTAAAAGCGATGATGGTGTTTTGTCATTGATTACATGACTGGTGATAGATTGATGTACTATTTCGCGTCTTTGGGGACTATCGAAAGTAGAGCTGGTGTGAAGCATTCACAAAAACCTTGTAAAACTTTGGCTATTTCAATGTTTACATTTGACGATGGGCGGGGTCTCACTGCCAATGGTAATAATTCCATATCGACTAAATCCAAAGGCGTCACCCGGAACTAAACGGAAAATGTTGCTAGTTTCTTGTACATGTAAACTTTCTGGAATTGAATGACGGCACCAGAAACCATATGAAATAATTTGATTTGCTGACAAATTTTGTAACAAATGTCAGGTGGTTTATTTGATATTTCATGTAAAAAATGGAATTAAATTTAATAATCTTCTTCTCTCCATATCTCATATTCAATCAACGAATGCAGGTTAAGTGTTAAGCCCATTAATTAAGATGTTTTCTCCTCTATGATACTCCTCTGACAAGCCCTCACAGGGGTCATCTGAATGCCACATGGTCAACAGTACATCAAAGGCATAGAAATATTTTGAGGGCATATATAAGCTATGGTATATAATTATAATTATTATCATAATGGACTTAAATAACACGGCCAATGACGATTCCACGTATTATAATATTCTATTGTAATAAAAGATAATCATCTTGTTATAACATATAAAATGTATCTCCTATCACACATTTGGCAGAAACTATTAAACATATTAAAAGATTGATGAATATCGAGTTTCTTCTGCGGTATCTTGAGTTCTTAATTTGACGACTTAGCATCTAAACGTGCATATAACGAAGATCTGTCAAGCTCTTGATAGGTAATACAATCATAATCGCGGCTCCTTAATCCTCGGTATGAGTAAGCGGAGCATTCAGAACAGCATATATTATTTATTTTTGTTTCTCGAAAATGGACCAAAAATCAGATTCCAATGATAATGATAAAGACCGCACTATTATTTTGTGGACCTTGTCCACCTTGTACATCTTCACCCAAAAGGAGGTATTAGAAAATTTATGGTCTCAGTGAGTGTTCTTTTGTTAGAATAGAAATTTGAGGTGGTAATGGTTTTAGAATGCTGACATCTGATTGGCTCAAGAACACACGCATCTTTCATTTAGGTTGGATGTCCCTAGTTCGCTCAGGGAAAACCTAAGAGGAATGTTGGAGTGATTTTCACAGATATTGGTTCTGAATGTTTACAGACATCCTGTTTTGGAGAGGGATGGAGGGAACCAATCATTTATCACATTGGCCCCACAAAGTCTTAAAAAACGTATTATACTTCAGACTGTTGAAAAAAGAAAGACATTGCCTGCTACAAAAAATACATTGTTGCAATGTGTTTTTCTTTAAAAAAAATGAGGCTCGTAGTTTCAAATAAAATATATCAGGTTTTCTAGCTGAAACTGAAAAAAATCTAATCTACAGATTAATTCGACAGATTATATGTTGCACCAGTCATCCCACTGTGTTTCTACAGACTCAAGACACGGATGATGAAGTGTTTGAGATTCTTCTTGTAAAGCGTTGCACGGAAGTCTACCGAATCTTGTCAGAGGAATCATCTGACATCTGATTGACATTATAGTCTTTTTCAGACAGGTGTTGAAATAACTTTAAAAAACATATTTTCTTGATTTCAAAAGTAAGCATAAAACCATGTTCAGGTTACATCATAATTAGCCAATTATCAAATATTCAATAGTCAAGTTTTCATGTCGAGCAATATTCCAGCAGCTCCAGCCTTTGGGGTGTACGTTTCACTTCTTTTGAGGTACACCCGAAGGTGATTTTTACACGAATATTTCCAAGCGTGCCATACAACTCTTGTTTAAAAGTTTTTTTGTCATGTGAACATATGACTTGCCTGTGCATGTGTTTGTGACGTGTGCCACCGGTGGGGCAGATTACGCTTATCTTTTTTTTGCGAACACCTGGTATCATCATTATTTTGATAGCGATTCATAAACACGTGCTCATGATGTAGTACAAGCGTACAATCTACTCTGTTAGATCAGTACTAGTGTTACAGCTTTCAACATGTTTATTGCTAGACATCTGGAGGACATATCCAAGCAGTGATGAAAATGATGTCCCTGGTATCATAACTTTTGATAGTGATTCATAAATACATGTTTATGATATACTCGGAATCCGCTTTCAGCAGAGACTGGGGGGACCAGAGGCAGTTCGGTCAGACTTTTCCCACCTACAGACCCACTTTAATTCTCAAGTTTTGTCTTTGACTTTGATGTACCTGGCACACAGTGTAATAAATAATTGCCGGAAATTCTTTTCTTCTATTTCTGTCATAAAGCTGATCGTTGTTCAGAATATCATCACTGGATTGGATTGTCTGGTCCAGACTCGATTATCTACAAGCCGATGTTATACAGATGTCATACAGATAAAATTTTGCTGAATTTTCCATCAAACATTGTTTGAACTTTAGCCTCATATTGTTAATGTTGGAATGTAAGGCGACATGTTAAGTTTAATAGACTTGTTTCTTATTACTTTAGAGGATGAGTAAGTAGCTCGAACTTTAAGTTTTTTGTTTCGTTTTCCAAACTAAACGCAGAATTGTACCTATGAAAAAACAACGATATAAATAAAACTACGTTTATGTGGCCTTTATTACAAAGTAGATAAAAAACATCATGGCGGGTTACATAAAAAAGCGCAACTTCGCAATGGAAAAAAATATATCTACGAGGAACTGGAACGGTATTAAGCATGCAAACAAGACATGAGTCGACAGGTCATTGGAACATGGCACCAATAATGAATGGCTTTCATCTGGTATCGCTTCAAGTCACCTCGCCACCTCTCCCCATAGCTCCTTATGTATTCTGTTAGTGTCAGAGAGGCCTGTGTAGTCTAAGACAAATCAGGTTCGTATAAGCGGTTAACCCATCAGCTTATCGCCAGCTGTCAGCTACCATAGTTGGCCAGGCCCCAATTACTGTAGAAATATGTGTAAATTGGGCTAGCGGGTAAGCGCTTTTGGTAAATGTGTGTGTGTGTGTGTGTGTGCGTGCGTGCGTGCTTGCGTGCGTGCGTACGTGCGTGTGTGTGTGTGTGTGTGTCGAGAACAGTCTGTGTCATTGCTTCGGGGGTATTGTTCGCTGTATTTTCGTTGGAATCATAGAAATGAAACACATGAGATCGAGTTATGCATGCTGTTTTATGTTGTTGAAATGTATAAATGAAATGTTCATACTATGGAAATATTTAAAAGAAGTACCTTTCCATTGTGAACCACTTTCAGGAAGTAGTGATATATATGCCAAATGTCGAGTGGGTTTCTCCAACGCCGTAAATGAGCTTCCGTCTCACAGTTAGTTGGCATGCCGTGATATCACTGTACTATACGATATAGCAAATAGCAAATCTATTTACCATCTGAAGACGAATAAAGGTATCAACATGTAATAAGTTAAAAGAATCAAAGGCCCGGCATGATTTTAAACTTTCGAGCAAGTTGAGTCCGATGAATCGATGTCATGTGCTCCGTGATATCTGATTTACTTAGGGTGAAGGCCTAGGAATTTGGCCAGCTGCCTCTATTGTCATGCTGCTTTCACCTAGTCACTGAAGACCGCCTCTAGCGGTAGAGCGTCCGCACGGTGAGCGGAAGGTCCGGGGTTCGATCCTCGACCGCGTCATACCAAAAGACTTTAAAAGATGGAACTTGTTGTTACCCTGTCTGGCGCTCGGCATTAAGGGGCTAAAACAAGGACTGGTCGGCTCGGAGTATACTGTGTCTGAGTGGGGTATTCATGTTAAACTGCGGCATGGTATCCCAGTGAGCTAGCACTATAAATCGGCATCAGTCCGGACTAGTACAAGCAGCCACACAAACACACACACACACACACGTGCATGCACGTCGCTATATAAGTGCAATCATCTTGGATGCGACGTTAAACCCCATTCACCTCACCTCACCTCACCTAGTCACTGAAAGCTCGAAGGAACGCAGTATCGAAGACAGACAACTTGCATCTACAGTACGGAAACATTTATTCGTATGATAGAAAATCGATAGGGATATGCTTAAAGAGGGGTCCAAGACGTGTCTTTAAATATTGTAAGCAGCATCGCCCTGTACGATGTAGATTACAATGAAACCTCTCTCTTCATGCAACGGTCATATATCTCAACAAGCACTTTACCCATGGATCATAGATCGGACTGTCGGTAAAATGTGTCTCAATAACAACTCATTTACCCATCGATATTACATTTCAACAGCATCGGTGGATCAATCACTGGTTTTTCTGGTTAGCATTGATATTACATGTCAACATGATCGATCGGTGGATCAATCACTGGTTTGTCTGGTCATTATTCAACTGTTTACATGTCGTCGTCATATTGATGGAATATTGGAGAGCGCGGCGTGAAACAACAAACAAAACATGGCAGGAACTTGTGACTTGTGAGAACTATTTCCCCAACTTTGACCCGTATTGACCTCGACCTTCACTCACGACTGGTGCTACTGGTAGGACAGGACTTTCACGCAATTCACGAACACCTGACGTCATACGATGCTCAGTGTGACAATGCATGATTGGACGGGTGTGGCTCAATGAACTTGTCCCTGTTATTCATATGTGGTGAGGTGAGGTGAAATGGGGTTTAACGTCGCGTCCAAGATTATTGCACTTATATAGAGAGGTGCATGCACGTGTGTGTGTGTGTGTGTGTGGCTGCTTGTACTAGTCCGGACTGATGCCGATTTACAGTGCTAGCTCACTTAGATACCATGCCGCAGTTTAACATGAATACCCCACTCAGACACAGTATACTCAGACATAGACTCCGAGCCGACCAGTCCTTGTTTTAGCCCCTTAATGCCGAGCGCCAGACAGGGTAACAACAAGTACCATCTTTTAACGTCTTTCGGTATGACGCGGTCGGGAATCGAACCCCGGACCTTCCGCTCTCCGGGTGGACGCTGTACCACTAGACCACGGAGGCGGTCGTTATTCATATGTGACATCGAGACGAATATGAGGCAAATAAAATCAGTATTTCAGTCACTACATCGAAACTTCAACTGTTTGTTGTTTAACGCCGCAATATTCCAGCTATATGACGGTGGTCTGTAAATAATCGAGTCTGGACAGGACAATCCAGTGATTGACATCATGAGCATCGATCTACGCAACTGGGTTACAGTGGCATGCATCAACCAAGTCAACCAGCCTCACCACCGGATCCCGTTAGTCGCCCCTTACGCTCTCGCTGAAGGCCAATTTTAACCCGGCTCTTCGCGGGATGGAAATGTTAGTATATTCGTTTAACTTGTCCACGAAGTGTACATCACCCAGGCTACGTGGAGTATTGATCAGGGTATTAACCAATGATTGGTCTGTCCTAAACTTTACTATACAGCCGATATTGCTGACTGCCACGTAAAACAGCCTTCGCTCACTGCCATCCTTGTGAAGTTTTCATGAAATGTGTTTGTCCATAATAACCGAGTATGAATGCCCCTAAAGTAGTAACATTTGAAGTGTCTCTTGTGCACACACCTTTCCACCATAATTTCCGCCCCGTGAAGATCCTGAGTAGAATAGGTCTTCAGCAACCCATGCTTGCCGTAAAGGCGACTTTGCTTGTCGTATGAGGCGACTAACGGGATCGACTGGTCAGGCTCGCTGATTTGGTTGAAGCATGTCATCGACCCCAATTGCGTGGACCAATGCTTATGATATCATCACTGGATTGTCTAGTCCAGACTCGATTGCCGTTATATAGCTGGAATATTGCTGAGTGCGGCGTAAAACAACAAACCATCCAACCAAACCAACCATAATTTCCACCAGGGAATCTCTTTCACAAGGAGTAAAATAGTAATTTTATATCCACTGCAGAAAACGACTAACTGATAGCCAAATGTCACTCAAATAGTATCACGTGACTTTCGTAGCCTGTGTAATGCTAATATCAATATTACTGAAAAGAGTTGTACGTGAACCTTGCATCAAAAGTGTTTTTCAAACATGACGAAGTTGTATGGATTAGCAAAACCATATGAATAGGTATTTTGTTGGAGTGAGTGAGTAAATTTGGTTAAACGCCGCTTAACAGTATTCCAGTTATATCACGGCGTGTCAGCTTAATGTGAGAGGAAAACCCGAAGTGATGCAGGTTTCAGACGTTTACCACTTCGGTGAAACCCACGAGCACGGGTATGGTGCTGACAAACCTTGAAACATTATCGGAGCGAAGCGGGATTCGAACCCACAATCATAGGTTTCTTGCGTGCCCAAGGGACGCAACTCTGCACAGCGAATCGCGGCGCCTTAGACGACTGGGCCACCTGTGCCCCCGTATTATGTTGGAAGCATAACATGCGTTTTTTAGATATGTGCGTCCATTCTCATGTATTCACATCTTCACGTGTATGCATAATTGTGGTCTATAAATAGGATTCTGAATATAACTAATATTAAAAATGCTCTAAAATGGAATATAATATATTCGTCAGAGATATGATGATAATAACGAAAATGTTAAATAAATATAAGCAACAACCCTATCCATACTCATAAGAAAACCTCCATTGTACGATTATGACATGTCTCTTCGAGTGAATTGGTAAATTTGAAATTCGCTTTTTGATCATGATGTAGGAATGCATATACTTAGAAGACTTTACATAAACTGCCGGGCAAAAGAAAGTATACACCCGTGTATGATGGTGGCTCAAAATGAGACAAACAAGCAATTGTTATTCGATGGTGATGTACCAGTATTTGATGCGGGCATGATAGTTGTGTTTTGGACATCAAGTTAGCTGCAATTGTTTTCAGCCTATTAACGATTTGATGATGTTTGTAATTTTGGGGTCAAATTCAAGTTACAAGTGTTTACTTGCCCGGCAGCTTATATAAAGCTCTCAAAGTATATGGTTACTAATAATCAAAGATCAAGTTTATGTCTGAACAAACCATTAATCAGTGTCCTAGTTGCAATCATTGCACGACACTGTTTCCTACTAATAACTCGATTAATCAAGTTGTTATCATGTCAACACATCCCTGCTCTTTGTCTGTGCACACGGTTTAATGTTTGTGTCCCATCCTTGCCATTGCTGCTATCTCCCACATCGCTGTGCTAATGGGCTAACACCATGCTAAAGAGAAGACTCCTGTGATTAATTAACGACCTCGCCTTGTAAGTACTCATAATAACTCAGAAAAAGCTAGACACATTAACCAGATTGAAGACAGGTTAATGTTACACTTCTTTTTAGTATAGCCCCGTTCCCTGACGCAACGACCAGAGAACCTATCCACATCATCTTAATTGTCTACATCGTCATAGCGACCATCTACTTACATCATGCAACTCAAATACCTCTATCCTAAAACGTACTGACAGTATTGTCCCGAAACATTGTAGGCATGCTCTTGCAATACAAGGTTTACCTGCCACTCTTATGTAGCGTTTTAGAGAATTTCGGAAAATTGTTGAAATTCTTTAAATAATTTAAATAAAGGATACATCTTTTTTATATTGCATGTTATAAAATTGTCATTGTTTTCCTTTCAGGATGCAAGTGACGTCATCAAAATGATAGCTCTAGACTTTATCTTTGATTTTTTATTAGGAAGAATATTCACAAGTATGGCACTACAGCTCACCTTATTTGTATTGCTTGTGTCAGAGATGAATATTTTTGTCACTTTAGCTCACTTGATACGAGGGGTGTTCATTAAAGATTTCCCCTAAACCACTTAGGGTTATCATATTTGGTTGAAATTTCACATGTGTAATGAAACTTGTATCTATGGGTTATGTATGAATTTGCAGCACAGAACTATTAATCTTACCACTTTTACAGATGTTATGATCGAGTAGGTTGTGACAATGGAGCCAGTAGAATACCGAGCAGTGAATAGGATTTTATATTTGAAAGGTCGCACACCAAAAGGAACTTTCGATGAAATGAAAGCAACTTATGGGGAAGATGCCCCATCATATGACGTTGTTAAACACTGGCATCGCCAGTTCAAGTGTGGACGGACATCTGTGGAAACAGCTGCCATTCCTGGTCGCCCGCATTCAGCCATTGATGAGGACACTATCCATCAAGTGGAGACCGCCATTTTAGCAGACCGACGTATAACTGTTCCCCAGTTAGCACAAAATGTCAAGATCAGTGTAGGGTCTGTGGAAAAAATCATCCATGGCAATTTGAACATGCATATTGTGTCTGCACGATGGATTCCCAGGTTGCTCACACCTTTCCAAAAGCAGGAACGAGTCAATTGCTCTAAGGATCTTTTGGACATGTGCCAAAAAAAAACCAGGCAAACTTTTTTGACAGACTTATCACACAGGATGAAACATGGGTCCATCACTATGATTCTGAGACTAAAGTTCAGTCGATGCGTGTCCAACCCTCTGCAGGCAAGGTCATGCTCACGGTGTTTTGGGACCAGCGCGGAGTAGTGATGATGGGTTTCTGGGCAAAGGGTATCACAATTACAGGAGATTATTATCCTTCACTGCTGCGGAAATTGCGGGACGCTATCAAGCTTAAGAGGCGTGGCATGCTGACCAAGGGTGTCCGTCTCCTGCAAGACAATGCTCCAGTACACAACTCTCATGTTGCCCAGACAGAAGCGCGGTCCTGTGGTTATGAAATCCTTCCACATCCTCCTTACTCTCCTGACCTTGCACCATCTGACTTCCACCTCTTTCCAACCATGAAGTCATTTTTGAAGGGAAAGCGTTTCACAGATGATGAAACACTGATTTCTGAAGTCAAGTCCTGGTTTGAGACGCAAAATGAGGGCTTTTATAAGAGAGGTCTCCATAGTTGCATAAAACGATGGGAGAAGTGTGTAACTCTTGGTGGTTCCTATGTGGAGAAAGACTAACACCTATGCCAAGTTTTATTCCACTAGGTCCATCAGAAGTGGGTCAGGGGAAATCTTTAATGAACACCCCTCGTATATCCATAATATTGCTTGTGTCAGTGATGAATATTTGTCATTATAGCTCACCTCATGTGTCCATAATGTTGCAAGTATCCGTAATGAATATATGGCACTATAGTTTACCTAATGTGTCAATAATGTTGCTTGTGTCAGTGATGAATATTTGTCACAATAGCTCACCTAATGTGTCCATGATGCTGCAAGTGCCAGTAAAGAATATTCGTCACTATGTTTTATCTAATATGTCAATGATGCTGCAAGTGCCAGTCAGGAATATATGTCACTTTAGACTACCTAATGTGTCCATAACGTTGCTAGTCCCAGTAATGACTATTTATCACTGTAGCTTACTTAATGTGTCCATGATATTGCTAGTCCCAGTAATGACTATTTATCATTGTAGCTTACCTAATGTGTCCATGATATTGCTAGTCCCAGTAATGACTATTTATCACTGTAGCTTACCTAATGTGTCCATGATATTGCTAGTCCCAGTAATGACTATTTATCATTGTAGCTTACCTAATGTGTCCATGATATTGCTAGTCCCAGTAATGACTATTTATCACTGTAGCTCACCTAATGTGTCCGTGATATTGCTTGTGTCAGTGATGAATATTTGTCACACTATCAGTTTCTAATGTACAACAAGGAAGACTGTTCTGCTTTTTAATGCAATCGGATAATGTATCTCGTCATACAAGTCAATTGATTTTAGACCTACAAATAGAGACTGGTATTTTTGTGTTTAATTAATTCTTACTCCTGATGTGATCATTAAATGGACAACGAAATAGTGGTCTTCAATTTTGTTCCAAGATGATGATTCTTCCCACAGTTAGTGGGCATGCCGTGATATCCCTGCGTTACCGTTTATAGAGGAGTTAAACTGAATTCACTCCCCTACGATATTACATAGCAAATCTATTTACCATCAGAAAAAGAATAAAGGTATCAACATGTGATAAGATAAAAATCAAAGACATGGCACGATCTTGAACTTAGTCGAGTCCGATGAATAGACGTCATGTGCTCCGTGATATCTTATTTACTTAGGGTGAAGGCCTAGGAATTTGGCCAGCTGCCTCTATTGTCATGTTGCTTTCACCTAGTCATTGAAAGCTCGAAGGAACGCAGTATCGAAGGCAGACAGACATTCTGCTTTTTAATGCAATGTGGAAAAATATCATCAGATAATGTATCTCGTCATGCGAGTCAATTGATATTAGGCCAACAAGTCGAGACTGTGTTTTCAGTGTATAATAAATACTTCCTCTTGATGGGATCATTGAAGGGACAACGAAATAGAGGTCTTCACTTTTGTTCAAAGTGCAGTAAAGGCAAATACGCTCATGTTGAGGAATATTATTTCGCCTCTGAGTGTCAATACAGTAGCCAATATTTCAAACTCGAATGCGAGCAAAGTCCCCTGTGAACGTACTAAGTGATGTGTTAGTGAAATATCACTTCGTCTAAGGTTATTTTAGATATACTCTAGGTATCACAGCGCGTGCTGCTTGCAGTTTGGGCACATCAGTGTTGCAGGCATATATCTCGAGGAGCTCCTAGACGCTGGTGAAATAAACTAAAAAGGTTTTAAGGCAGCATGCATCCTGAAAAATCCATACAAATGCCAGATCAGATGTAAAAAGAAGAGATTGTATAATTCTTCACCAGATGTGCCTACCTGGAAGTGCCTACCACGTGTAAGTTGTGTACCATATCGCATGCTTTTTCATATAATCCTCTTGTAGGCATGGAACGTAATGTTAGCCAATCTGTAATACATTGTATGGCTATATTAAGAAATAGCACCACATTATCTCCATGACCTGATATTTGGTGTGTAACAAGATATCGCTTGATAAATAATGAACTTATTCAATTGCATCGATGCCTCGAATCCTTTGTTTGCCCCATATTTCGCTTCAGGGTTGGTTAAATTTCAGTATCAAATATTGAAAGTAGATTTTTAGCGGCATTTTTCCATATGTCCACATGAGCTTCAAAATACTTTTAAGCTACCTCTTACGATTACAAATATTTACGATTGATGAAGCTTAATTTTGTGGTCATTAATAGACCGAGATACATATGAATGTATAACTCCACATCAACATCTTGAACCACTTCTCACTACCTCCTACGAAAGCGCCTCTGCAAAATAAAATATTGTTTGTTTTTGACAGATTCGTATTTAGTTTCCAGTTGGATCTAGCACAATTCGAACAGAGTACGTCAAGATGTTTCTGCAAACAGTCCATTCAGTCAGAAATACAGATACCATCATCTTCAAACACAAGAACGACAGCTCATGTAAATCTTGATATGGTTGTATTACCGATCCACATACTAGTAATTCTAAAATCTCTGTGGCCAGTTCATTGTTAAACAGAAAATACAAAATTGTCATAAACACAATGGATAGTGCAAGATTCAGTAATGAATATTTGCAACAATAGCTCACCTGATTTGTTAATGGTATTGCAAGTGTCGGCGTAGATCTATGTCACTACAGCTCACCTGGTGTGTTCATGATATTGCTGGTGTCATTGATGAATATGTGTTACTACAGCTCACTTGGCGTATTTATGTTACTGCTTGTGTGTAACAAAACAAAAGACATATGTTGGGTCTAGGTATGTACCCTGATATCCCTTTTCATCACAATATCTGCCTAACCTGTATTACTTACTAAACACCCCAAGCATATTAAACATTAACTGATATAGCTGCCATATGAAAAACTAGAACACACACATCAAGGATCTTCATAGATATACAGACGACACCAACAACGACACGCACCGGGCAAAGATGTGGAGACGCAATCTCGGAGATACTTTAAACGTCGCTTGCACATTTACGTCATTAACGTCGCCAGACAAAGAAGCAATGGCATAGACACAATCTCAGAACCAATTGAAATTCACGTAAACATCTTTATCAATAGTAGCACCAAACAAGGAGACCATGACATAAACACAGTCTCGGGCAGAATTCAGATTCTAGTACACATCTATCTCGTTAGTAAAAGTTCAAGAGATAATTAATTTCCCATTATTATTTCTGCTGTATCACTTATCCATTAATAAGAAACAGAGATTGACTGAAAGGCAATTATCGATGCGCTGCGTCAGTACACATCTATAACCGTGTCACGGAGAAGATCAATCATTAAATAGATACCCCCATGTGCCATATCTTCAGACTAAACTGCCCCAGTCTGGTGATGACGCATCTGGAAGTACCACATTTGTTCGACAGTACTTAACACCTGATACTATAAACGCCATGGGATATAGGTAATAAGTACCAGCTGAACTGTAGCTCACTTGATAATAGTTCATAACCTTTAACGACTGGTAGACATTCAGGGAAACGAAATCAGTCACGCGTGAATTTGGTTTCATCTGTAATATATTGCAATTAGTTCAAAACTCAATCAAGTAATGTAAGGAAGACACTGTTTCCCTACGTCAGACTTTGGATATGGGGCACGGAGGCCAACACACAAGCGCAATAAAAATCCCATATTAAAAGGTTAAATTGATTTGATTTAACGTCGATGTTGGAGATTTGATCTGTTTACTGCGTAGAAAAGAGAATTAGATTTTCTTCCATTATTTTTGTATTTGCATCTCTGACGAAGAATAATGCGTTCATGTCACTAGGTCTGACTCCCCGATCCATCTTTATCGTATCCTTCGACAAGCAGTAGAGTGCTGGGGGACAATTCTAACCAGTGTCCTGAGTTTACATGTACTAGTACGGAATACTTACTCACAATCTCAATTAAATTATAGAGGATAAACAAAGGACTGACTTTATTTGCACAAATAAAACGATACTTTCATGTTTTCATGTTTTAAATGGTTTCAAATAACTAACGTGCTCAGATGACATTTATACAACTGACTATTTGCTGCCTACATGTGTAGAAGTGTTTTTGTAGTTTTTTGATATATCGTTCCTTCGCGTTCATAGAAACAGCGGTACTGATGTATGTTATTTTATGACTTATATCTGTTCTCCACGTCTTATCATGTTTTTAAATAATTCATATAGGTCTAGCACAAAGTGCAATTACTGTCCCAACGGTGTTCTCGTGCTGATTCCACAGGGCTCAAGGGAACGTGGCATTGAAGTCCACCCATGTGCTGGTGACGTAGTCGTTGAACCTGGTGATCTGCTGCACATCTGGTCCTTGCTCCATCACTTCAATCCAGGCATCTTGGACTTCAGCTAGGGGTAGAAACGGCAACGCTGCAGCTCGTCTGATGTGGGTCTGCACTGCTGTAGTCTCGGGCCAGGCCTACATGCTCGGTAGGTGGATGACTGTGAGGCTCTTACCTCCCATTATGACCTACATGTATAAACGTCAGTGCAGTGTAATTTATTCCCTTGGTATATTGAAGCACTACATTTCGACGTCAAACGTCGATTGGTTCAGTTCTACCAGTGTTGACGCTGTATAATATGTCATGTAACAAAGAAAAGTATTCCCAAAGCGAAAGCTTGATATAAATGTTATAAAATGGAAAAAGCTAATGTAATGTTCATGGCAAATGCGTATGAAGAATTGTGGCGAACTAAATCAACGTTAAAACTACACGTCGTCTTGTCATGGGATATGCAGACAGTTTAATTCCCCCTTTTTACAGCTGCAATCAGCGTTCATTTCTATCCATCAATAAATATTGCAGAAACTACATGTTTCCCCTGATCAACCTAACGTAATGTCAGATCTTTGAATAATGCAATGTTTATTTTGCTGCTCTGGACACTGATGATGTTGGTTCAAAATGAAGCGGGCAGTTACAACAATGGAACGATTTCTGTCATAGTGGTACTCCGTGCACATTGAACAGTGGATAAACTGGTGTGTCTGGGGACTCTGCAAATCAAACAGATGCAGACAGAATACACATGCTATGAGAGATATACATTTATTGCAGGAGTGATTGATGGTTGTGGTAATCAATCTTATGTGAACGTTTATTGTCTGACTTCTCAGAACGACCTCATGCTGAACGATATAAGCTCAGATGTATACTGCATGCTTAATTATTTTCAGTGAATGTTAAAGCGTGCATGTTAAAGCCAGTTATCTCCATCTCTTTCTTTTTTCATCCTCTCATATCTTCTAGTTTTTTTCAAAGGCGATTTCTCTGCGTTTTTGACGTTCTCCTTTTAAAAAAACTGAGTAGTGTTTTAATGAGTACAGAAGGAATGTATATCATGGGAACTAAGTTTTTTGTTTCAGTGTTTTCAAATTCATATTTTATCCCTGTCTCATTCAAAATGGAACGATTGTCTGAATTTCAAAAGCAAAACAAAAAAACAAGTCCAGATTGTCTCATCCATTTTGTGTTGCAAAACGTTTCTTTCAATTCAAGCATGTATTTTACAAATCGAACTTTGATTGATATCTTACAGTTTAAGAACACATTTGGTATTGGGTCGTTATCACACACAAAAAACAACTTATGCCATTGTGTTGTAAAACTCCGAAGAGAGGTGTCTGCAAATTGCTCCGCGATCGAAGAATCTGCCATTGACTATAACATAGAAATCAGTGAGGATGAAGTCATGAAAGTGTATTCAGATCTAAAACAAGCCCACGGTCATATCTATTTTATAGATGATCAGTCATGAATCAGATACCCTATCTACGCACTAAGCTGCTGCAGTCGTGTCAAGACTGTGGTGATGTCCCTGAAAGCCTCGTGTAGGCTTAAGTCAACATGCAGTCCCACAGTCCCTTCAAGACTCGAGAGTATAGCTTTACCTCTGTATGATGACGAGGTAACGTGCATCCAGTTATATTTTCAAAGCTATCGATATTCTGATATATATTATCAGAATGTCAAGATTTTGAATCTTTGCTAACATCACGTTATTGGTTTGAGCATGAAACTGTTCTCAAAGATAATTTCAAAGGACATGTCAAAGCTGGAAAACATGCTATTGTTATTTGCAACCGCAACATAAAACTAAGAGTAATTATATTAAGATCATGAGATTAAGAAGAGACATTGTATTAGTTTAATATTGATCAAATGCTTATGAAACCCAAAGTGCAAAACTATAATAATGTGATCATTAGATGATACCTCGTCTATAATTTTCTCATAAATGCCAATTTGAAAATATTACTGAATTGAAGAAATATGAATCGAACACGTAAGTTAATTTGAAACAATACGGTGGAAACATTTTTTTTCAATCAGGTAGAAACAATTTCTTTCACACCTCTTGCAAAATACATTTAAGGTGGGTTGTAAATATTTAAGAGTTTCTGGGGATATGCGATATGAGACATATTTAAGTAGCTTCCTCAACCTGGATGTAATGTTTCTTTGTACCCTGTACGTGCCACGCCCAATTTTATTACCTGTTCTACAATCCCCCAAGTCCAGCATGTGTATGTTTAATGTTTCTGTATAAAGGACATGAGAATCCCAAGTGACTTGGGATGCTTTCTACCCTCATACCCCGTGTACTTTACACGATCCCAGTAACAGCAAGCCCTCTTTGAACTCATGTCATTAGCTTGCTAAAACATCCGTTGTTCTTCAGTATGTTAGTATATTTAAACTAGTTACACAAATACACCCGATTTAGTAGGTATGTACACATTCTGGTACAACCATGGCACGACTTATAGAAGTATAAACAATGAAAGTACACTCTTTTCGATTTCGTTATTACAAGTTTTCCAAAATCCAACGCAGGCGAAATCGCCCTGCTTGGTCAGTGATTCATTGTATTATCACAAACAACTTCGTCTCCATGAAACCTGAAAGTTGTCGTTGTTTTGAGAAACACGTGTTTTAAAGTGAATAAGGACGAATGTTTACACAGCTGTATTCATTTCGGACCACGCAAAGAAAGGGTTGGCTTTTGGGCAACGTCCATAAAAAATACAATACTCTGTTTACCAGAGTCAAGAGATCAAACGGTATGAACTTGAACTAACTGATTATCAGAACGGGGACACTCTATAAATCCAATTTTCAAATTTGTGATTCTGATGCAAACCACATGTGAGATTTGACTGCTGACATTTCGGATAATTCTTTTCACTACAATACACTTCGCCCACATGAAACCGTTTCCTGGGGATGTCAGCTGCTTCTATGAGTCATATTAGTCATGTGACTGACAGGTGACAAGACTATCATTATTTGGGAGTGGAACAAAGGTTTTGAAAACAAAGGGTTACATCATTCAACCTTACATTAATACAATCAAACAGCAAATAATACCGCTTATTAGCGCTGAGTAGAGCACTTTCGTAAAAACAGTAAACGGTGTTCACCTAAAAACAAGACTCAGTTTATGTTTATTCTGATGACTGGCATTAAGGAAGTTCAAAGGCAATACAATAATAAAAGCATTTCAACAGGCGTGTATAAAGCAAATGAAATCGACTCCCAAAAGACGTTAAAACTGGTACTGCCTGGCGCTCGGCATTAAGGTCTAATCGGCTCTGAGTCACAAATAACGCCACACACAAGGCATACTTGGGGATATATTTGCCAAAAACATGCAGTATCATCATGTCCATTTCTCGTTAGTAAAGAATTCCATAAAAATCCTAACAAGGATATATTTCTGCGCCCTTCAAATGTACCGCCAAATCCCTGTCACAAAGATTAACCACAATCCTTAATACTTGCTTTATATCACAGAAAGTAATGGAAACTGTGGAATTGATACCATGTGGATTCTCAAGGATTTGCTTGATTTCTTGCAATTTCAAAAAAACATTAGGGAAACCCTTATTCCTTGATCTATGGGGCATTTAGCACCAAAAGTGGTGACTATAGATATAGTTAAATTTCTGTCTTCAAAAGTGCATGTCAAATTGTCCTAAATGTAAAGAGCAAAAGTAAAGTAATCTGAAGTTTACTTCCTTATAGATGATATGTATGTGAAACGTGGCAGTCAGGCAAGTAGTTGGTATCCCCATGATCAAAACTTGTGCTCCCCTTCTTGCTGAGCTATTTTTTGTATGTACACTATTTTGGTAATTTGGCTCGGTTTTCCAAAACACATTGTCCAAGAACTTTAACTTCAGTTTCAGGTATATCGATGACTTGATGCCGTTCAGTAATGGTCAAATAGCCAATTTCTTTCCACTGATTTACGCACCTGAAATAAAATAAGATAGCCTCATATTTAGATCTATGCAGACAGAATCAGAGTGACAAACCCTTGTTTGTTCAGGTGAATAATTTAGTTGCTTTTGCATGGGTTTCTGACGGGTGCCACAGGTTGGGCAAGACACGATCACCTTTTCGCGAACACCTGATAGTGAATCATAAACACATTCTTACGAATGTCATTCATTCATGTCATGCTATTTGCCATTTACGCCCAGTGGAGTCTATTCCGGAGAATGGTTATTACCTGAAGTTCTCATGAATATGGAAAGAGTTTTTTTTCGAATGAATAAGATATTTCTGTAAAAAGATGTACTTCCCGATATCTTCACTGGCGGGGTATACAAGGTATAAGGACATGACATGCTCTTTCACACAAAAACGTACATCAAATGCGATAAGTGTTCGCGTTATCAATTAGGTTGACATTATATGGGAAATAAATAACTGTAGCAATATTAAGCAACGTGAGTAGCTGTACAAACACAACATCAAACAGCGTAGGTGGTGTGGGTGTTTATTGTTCAGACGTATCAGTGACAAAAATGATGTCCGATGCTATTCCCTAATTTTACTTTTTCAAGTGAACTAAAGACTTGCCTTCGCATGTGTTTGTGACGGGTGCCATCGGTGGGGCAGGATACGCTCGCCTTATCGCGAACACCTGGCATTATCACTATTTGATAGTGATTCATAAACACATGCTTATGATCCAGTCCGAATCGTACAATCTACTCGGTTTTGGGCATGAATTTCTCATGAATATGGAAAGGGTTGTGTCGCTTTTATTTACTTTTATCTATTTAACTGTCTCAGACGTTTACCACTTTGGTGAAACCCAGGAGCATGGTGAGGTAGGTGACCTAGAAACAATCCGGGTGAACCGGGATTCGAACCCTCAATCATAGGTTTCTGGCGTACCCAAAGGACGCAACCCTGCACAGCAAATTGTGGCGCCTTAGACGATTATATAGTTGCCTTCATCTTTTTTATACTGAAAATCTCCTGTCATCCGTCATGGCTCTTATCGAGTTGTAAATAACGATGATCGGTATATCGGTGGAATTTAAAGTTGTCTGGCCTCTCTGGAAGTGAAGCCGTATTTTATAGGAATCGTTTCAGAATAAACAACTTCCTCATGTAATGATCCAATAATCGCTGCTGATGCTTCTCGAGGAAAGGATATGTAGGTCAAGCAATCAGATTACATAGGAAATTGCTGTAATCCACAAGTCTTTGAACGATACTGTGATTTGGTCATCTGGCTTAAAAACATTTATGGCATTTCGAGTAAATGAACACTGACATTTTCCAAGTCTAAACGTGATAGACGCTCTCCTAAAGTACATCAGTGTTAGCTGCAGGCATTGACTAGGTCTAAATACAAACCGCCAATTGCAATGTTACTTTTGAGGCGTAATCAACACGTTTCTGATACAAGCCGTATATTAGTATGAATAAACAGATCTGTCCAGGGCTCATTGAACGAACCAGGCACAGACAGAATATATTATGTTGGGGAAGGGCTACAATAACAGCATGTGATTGATATGTATAAGGATTAATGTGAAATTGAACGGTTAGACCTGTAGGGAGTCATCTCTTGGAGACAATGCTAAATAACATGTTCATTGATGTAACATTGATTGGTTAAGGTCATAAGAAAGGGTGCATTATTGAGTGACATATGATGTACACCTTTCGTTTTATCTCTCATCATGATCAATGTTTCAGAGACACCTTGTTGAAAATTCCACGAAATACCAGGATTACATGATATCCATGTATTCGATAGGGAGCATTATAAGAAACATTATATTTATACTTGACAATACTTGATGAAATATAAGTAAGACTTAGAACTTACTAATACCTTCAATAGAATACCAAATCCACACAATCTTTATGGCATCGAATTATACTGTACAAAGTGTCTTAACCATTGGTAGGCACACACTGTCACGCTGCAATGCGAAGAAACACGGCCATATTGCTTGATGGCAAACTTGACAAAACAGTATCTTATTCCGAGCATAAACGTTATAGCCAAGTGAAGCGAAGTGAAATATTATGAAATAATGTTTACATGTATTGCGACAATCCAATGTTCATTAAAGCAACAAAATCCTTTTCGTATTTATAAGATATTGCCTGCCCGAACTACTCTGTACTGTCTTCAAGAACACTTCGGGTAATGTTGTCAAAAACGGGTCTGCGTCTGTAAAGAAGAGAATCCAAAGGATAAAAAATGAATTTCATTTGGCTGAACAGGTCCGTGATTTATCGTCAGTCGTTGGTTATTTTCTAAATCTATCATGAAGTCTATTATCAGCATAAATGTCTGATCATGTATCAATTACAAGAAGACATTTTAGAATTCACCTTATGATCTATCATGGCCGTCTTTGTATGATTCGTTGGCTTAGCATCTCTACATATTAAAACAATTGATCGATAGATAATATGTTAGTCGTATGGAAACATTCTAAAATAAATCAGTTCAGTATAATGTAACATATCATCTCAGGAGAGAAGCACGCACTTTCTCTGTCCATCTTTTATTTTGTTTATATCAAATATTAACCATATATCAACCGACACAGTGCTACATAAACTTAAACACGCAATAGTATTGATAGTTACAAATTTCTTTTCATTATACCGGTAAAGAACTCTACTGTCGCACATGACGGTTGACCTTAACAATGATGATATTAGAGCTCTTGGTTAATCACCAGTCCAGCTATATATATAACGCGGCGGCCTGCAAATAATTGTTTCTTTACTAGGCAGACTCAATGACACACAATCAGCCCGGTCGTACGTTACAATCATCCGATCCTCACTGGTAGGATGGAACCACAAGCGTTGCATTGCTGCTTTAGTCACGAGTAAAGTATGTAAGCTGCCTGAAGAATAAAAAAACGATTGGTATCTGATAGGACACATAGGAGAATAAATGTCCATTTTATCATTATATCTTACTCTCATAAATCGCGATACGTAATATCAACGTCCTTTATCTTCTTAATATGTACACAGTTGGCGTCTCGCTGTTGGTGGCCAGTATTAGGAAGTGTGTTAGCCAATGCAGCTCAACAGGCAGTTAACTAGTTTCTTATTACCGTTGCACCTTGTACCCTTGTAATGTATCGCTACTCCCCTTTTCTGACGTCTATCCTCTTACATGACACAACTTTCGGTAAGGCTATTATAGATAACATAATAATATAACTTGATAAAGCATAACAACGTCAAAATGTGCCTACTATGCACAGTGTTATGTATGTGTATGATACCGTTAATGACATTATCTGATGACATTGTATGATATCATATGAAAGTGTTATTTCGGTGATGTCATCTGTAAAATGTCTAATTAAATAACGTGTTGGTTTAGTTATTGATAATAAGTTTAGCTTGACATAGTTTACCATGCAAGGACAAACTGTATAGATCTGGTACATACATTGTTATACACGAGTATTCCTGAAGCTGACTGAAATATCACTCAGCAAAGCATCCAATAACGCTGTCATTTAATGCACGTTGAGACCCTACATGTTCTCATTGAGAACAATTCTCGAAAATTCGGAGTCATAGATTTTGTGTACGGCAGCTAAAGATATGTATTTTCCAAACTAAAACAAATTAAACTGTAATTGTAAAAAAACCCTGAAAGGGCAACAGTATGCATCTTCTATGTCACGCCATTGATTCATGGTGCACATAATAAACCGTTACCAACAATTGTAGCGGTATATACCTTAAAACCACCCAATCCTATTAAAACAATATTAAAAAGCAAGACATTTCTCAGTTATGATTCTAATGAATGAATATAACATATGTGTGTACCAGATTGGGACATACGTCCATATATGGATATAAAACGTATGATGCTTCCACTCTTAAAACAACCATCCTTCATGAAATGAACGGAAAGGGACATTGCATTCTCTAATTGATAGGGCTTTTGTTTTCAAGAAACAAATTAATGAATATGGTAAATATGGTAAGATTGAAAATCACTCAAATAGATCAGTTAATGTATTTTCTGATTGAAAATATCTTGAGACCATTTAGGTATGTATTGGTACTGAGTGTAAAATGTCCCATACACTGAACGATTATGTAAATATTGTATAGAAAATGGTATATCTTTTATTGAAGATGAATTTCATGTTTTACTTGTATGTGAGCGTTATTCATCCCTTAGAAATATGTATCTTAAACAGTATATCAAGTTTCAAACTGTAACATCTTTTACTGAAATTATTTCATCAGAAAACTTTGATGTTGTATATAACACATGTTTATATCTATATAAAGTCAAACGGCTAAGAGAAACTTAAATCGACTACTTCCTTGGCATGCGTAGTTCAATTCTTACTGAATAAACTGTCTGTCGGTCTGTCTGGTACTGAGTGTAATGTTTCACTTTGCATATGGGAATATTTTGAGAAATGTTAAATTTCAAGAAAGGGCGCCAAAAGTTCTACCTCAGGTTGATATATTTATATAGCTGACCTTATTTCTTTCACCAGATGTCTAGATAAAAGAATATCGTCATTACAGCTATCCACCAGAGTTGGAAATCAAAGAAAACAACAGCGAAGCAATTTTCAGTATGGTGCAATGATGGCAGCCACTGTACCTAGCTGTACGACTAAATCTAAATATGGAACAAAAATAATAATTCTTGCTTCCATTAACGCTATCATTGTTTTAAACCGCATGTGCCAATACAGGCGATATAAATTGCATTCCTGACACACGTATCTAGGAGCCTCAGCTGTAGTTGTAGGCGAGTAATGCAGTCCGTAGTGGGTGGATAAGCCTCTGACATCCATCTGATGTGTCTAGAGGTTCAAAGCGTCTATCAGACACCGACATGATACATAAACGAAGACTGGTGTAAAGGCCATGCGTACTGCAGGTGGGGATTGGTCATGGAAACCATAGCGTAGGTAAATGTCTTAGCCTGGAGGATTTGATTAAAATTGTCATTTTCTAGACGATTTGAGGCGGCTGCCATTGTCGCATTTACACTTTCCCGTACATTTCACACTTTGGAAAATAGTGATGTACATGCACTCGTTACAATCCTGAATATGAGCACGTTATAACAGTTATAACACCTCAATGGTTCCTCTGGAATGACTTCACACATCAGAATTACATAATTGAACCATGGGAGTATTGTAAACTCATCACTTGGTTTTTTTTGTATATTATAAAAGTAAGTAGGGTATTTCCCCGTTTTAGCAATAGTCCAGTTAATGATTGAAACCTAGAATGTGCTTCAAGTATTGGACACTTTGCTTGAAAGGCTATTATCGATGCCCAGCCTACACATCCAGTACACATCTAAGAACTGTGTCACGTAGCTGTTCAATCATAACTCGGATGTGAGGTATTTTCAAACTAAGCTCCTCCAGTTTCGCCATGACTGTTTTCAGCCCATTATATTGCTGGAACATTGCTAAAAGCGGCGTTAGACCATACTTACGTATGATTGTTTTCACATTTCTGGAAGTACCACATTTGCACCCACGCCTTTTATACATCATACGAAAACGTTATGGTATCAGGGATATTCTTTTTATGAAAACATAAATAGTACCAGCGGCACTGTAGCTCACTTGGTCATTTTTCATAAACGTTTCTTTCACTATAAATGCGACATTATGTTAATCTGAAAAAATTGAAATAACAATTGTGAAATACGATTATATCTATTTAACCATCACTCATTACACTGCTACATTTTGTAAAAAGTAATCTGTGGCTGGGTAATTTTTTTGTAAAAATACACTGGTTGAATGAAGACTGGTAAGAAATGAATATGCAATACACATGACACTTATCATGTTGGAAATGTTGTACGTTTGTGCCCAAAAAAGCATATTTATTGACTTTCAAAGATAAGATTTCCAAGATTCCTATCAGTATTTGTTCTTTATGATACAAATCTATTTTTAAATTTTTTAAGTGTTAAATCTTATCATATTTCAAAACATAAAACCATATAGTAATAATTAAATAAGTGGAGTAAGATGGAACACAGTTTTAATAGGATAGCGCTTTCATCTCGTACCACGTACTAGTCTCATCAGGCCATAACTGAATAACGGACAAGAAGTAGTAACATATAGTTACGTGACGTCATAACATTTAGGAAACTATGACGTCACAATACCAAGGTGACAATGGACAAATAACTTACGCCTTCACATTTAACTTAGGCGCTTATTTATGAACGAAATGTTGCTCTTTTTGAAACAATGTAGGTTTCATGATCAAAATTTAGCTTATATAGCGGGAAAGCTAAAAAGTTGCCGTTTCCACATGCTTCTAAATATTCACGGAGTGGAATCGTGCGGTTGTGTGGCTGCTTTCTTTGTGAACGGTGAAGATTCATTCTTCTTTTTAATTTAAGCTCTGTCTTTCCGATATACGTTTCATTGCATCCACTGCAAACAATCAAGTAAATAACATTTCTAGTATCACAAGTCATGTTTTGTTTTACAGTAAATTTAGTGTCCTTTGTAATTTGGACTGAACAGCCTTCAGTTATATTGCTGCAAGTTAGGCAACGTTTGTCACCGCACTTAGAAACCTGTGGAGTGATGACAACAGAATGAAATTTAGAACTTGTCAAAATCTTTCTAAGATTTTTGGGTTGTCTTTGTCTGTTGATAATTTTGTATTTGCTCAATATATTCTCCATTTCAATACTTTGATTCAAAATAGGTAGGTATCGTTGAACCATGGATAATGTCTTTTCATGATTAGGGTTGAAGGTAGATACTAGAGTTAAATTATTCCCCATATTGTTTTCTTCAGACTTTTCTCTCAGTTTTTTTGCTTAATACTTAGCGCCTTCTGTATGCTATCTTCAATTAGCTTTGCGGGAAAATTTTGAAGCAGTAGGAAACTCTTAAGTTCAGCAAGGCGGGTAGTTTTAACATCATTCCCGGAAACAATGGTACAAATACGTCTTGCGAGACAGTAAGGGATATTTCGTTTTGTATGATACGGGTGACATGATCCGAAATCCAAATATTGGTGCGTATCAGTATCTTTATAAAAGATGTCAGTTTGTACAAATCTCCCAGATATTAATACGCGCCTAAGTTAAATGTAAAGGTGTAAGTTATTTGTCCATTGTCACCTTATTGTGACGTCATAGTTTCCTAAATGTTATGACGTCACGTAACTATATGTTACTACTTCATGTCCGTTATTCAGTTATGGCCTGATGAGACTAGTACGTGGTACGAGTTGAAAGCGCTAGCCTATTAAAACTGTGTTCAATCTTACTCCACTTATTTAATTATTAATACATATATATATATGGACGTCAATGTATAATACTTCTGCAAATGTAGTTGTATATCAAATGTCTTATCAAATGTGGTTGCAGAGCTATAGCTCTATCGATGTACAACGTTAGTCATGCTTGAAAACAAGCATGGCTAATACACTAGCCAGCACGACAAAGATTCCCATTAAGTGGATGACAGGACGGTCGTCCTAGTGGAACAGAGAGGACAAATCTTTCACTTAGCATTCTTGGTTTACGGGTTCGTTCGTCACTACAAATAACCTCTGTAATGTGCGGAGGTGGTGGCCACTTGTCTGTGTCACTTTGGGCTATAATAGTGATTCAGAGCCACCACTGAGGTCCCATGGCAGAAGAAATCAGCAAATTGGGATTTCTGTCATGCAAGACATACTCATCATGTGTCAACTGCAAATAATTTTAATTAAGGACTGACTACGAAGCCTTGTCCCTTGTCAGGACCACTTCAGGGATTAGAACTGTCATCGTTTTCTCTGCCACTAGAGTTCCTTGGATCCCGACATTGTCAGGATTTCAATTCTATCAACTTCGGATGAATTGGCGCAATCTGCATTTATAGCCTTCCCAGGGCATTTCTTACAGTGTTTGCAATCTGACAAGTTTGTGCAACTTCCGAGTTTACAGGGATTAAGATGTTGATACTCTGCTTCTTTTAACGTACATTTGAATTCATGCCAAAGTTCGAAATGACTCTAACACGCGTATCTGTTCTAAGTACAAACTTTAAACAAAGCTCAGTGTATCCGGTCTGGAAATGTACAGGAATTGTGTTGTCTGAGGTGAAATTTTCATAGTACTGCTGGCTGATTGATGTAAACGAGCGAAAACAACGTGAATTGTTGGTCATTTTTTCAATTATTATTTTTGTCCAGGTTCGATTATGTACACTGTCAGGATGCTGTGACATAATTGCACCACTGTTGTTTCTAAACGAATTGTCAATTATCTTACGGCATCATAATTATAGCGGTGTCTGTGTGAGTTCAACTTTATGGTTGCATTGACAGGTTGCTGGAACATCGATTTCCGTCAGATCGTTCCTGTCCTATTTGCTGAGTATAAGTGAATTGTGATGTATGTTGAATATTAGTCCAAAATGAAAACTTAATTCGAGAATTGGCTAATTATTTTACTTTTTGTATTGACATGTGTGACAAGGCATTATAAGTTTCGTAAATTAGTCAAAATAATAAATGTTAAATCCTAACAAACATTTACATGTTTACATTTACATTTGGGGCATTTGTTACCAAACGTGGTGACCATAGAGATAGTTACATATCTGTCTTTAGAGCTTCAAGATAATTTGCCAAAAATAAAAGTTATAAGGTTACATTATAAACGCCAAGTGCTGACTTACAAAGCTATTCTAGTTTTGCAGTTTTAGAGACCCAAACATTATGTTTATTTCTGTGTAGTATATTATTTTCACATTCAGATCCCATTAAGAAACGCCACCTCGTCATGTATCAATAAGTTGACATGTAAGGATGCATGCCTTTGCCACGATGCAATTGCCACTTGCCACTAAGAACTCTTCTAAAAAACTCAAAGGATTTGCTTAACTTTTCACAGTCTAAGAAAATAACCATGTTCAAATCTGTCAAAACGTTTGATTTTACTTCTTTGTACACCACTATTCCACATGGCACACTTTAGGAAAAAACTTTTGTCACAAAACATAGTGATCACAGATATAGTTACATATCTATCTTCAGAAATTTAGGTCAATTTGTCAACAATGGAAAAAAAATGCCATCTGAAGTTCACTGAGAACACAATGTGTGAAATGCTGGCCTTCCTCATAGATAACATCAATGTTAACTTTGGGGATATGACATTTAGGCATACCCATGGGCACCTCTTGTGCTCCTCTTCTTCAAGCTCATTAGTAAGAAATTTAATGTCGGGGGTCCACAAAATCAAAACACTGGAATTTGACCGGTAAGTATAAATTAAACTTTATACATATCGGTAACCTGATATCATTCAATAATGATTAAATAGCCAATTTGCTTCCACTAGCGTACCCACCTGAGCAAGACATAAAAGAGATCGGCGAGACCGCCTCACCTGTTTCATATTTATATCTATGCATTAATATTCAGAGTGACAAAATGCTATCAACAAGACCGTATGGCAAGAGGGATAACTTCAACTTTCCAACAGTTTATCTTCTCTTTATGTCAAGCAATATTGCAGCAGCTCCAGCCTTTGGTGTCTGCATGTCACAGCTTTTAATGTATAATCGAGCATGCTCTGTCTGAGAAGAATTCTATGAGCGTCACACGACTCATGCTCCAAAGCTGCTTGATCAGTGTTTCAACACCCATGGCCTTTGAAAGGCTTTTAAAGGTTTTATGTTAAACATTTCCAAATGTGCCGCATCTGTAATAAATATGAAGTTCGATGCAATTTGCTGTCAGTGCGGAGTAAAGAAATAAACTTGATACATTTTCTGTTGTTCACAGAACTTTGAGTTAACGAGGACTCCCTGCACTTCTGGTGAAAGAATTGTGTTTTTAATGTTTCTAATTATCTGACATTTCATTAATTATTTCTCATATTTAAATTTTATGATCATTAAGTTTTCAGACATTTCAACATCTGTTTTTTTACCTCCATGTGGAGAGGTTTTTGTTTTTGATTATATTAGATAGCATATCGTGCGTTTTATAGAAAGGTGCGGTGAGGTGAAATGGGATTTAACGTCGCGTTTAAGATTATTTCATTTATATAACGACGTGCATGTACGTGTGTGTATATGTGTGGCTGCTTGAGCTGGGCCTGACTAATGCCGATTTTATAGTGAAGCCCACATATATATTATGCAGAAGTTTAACATGAATGCCTCACTCAGACACAGTATACTGACGAACCCACGACGTTCCGCTCTCCGGGCAGTCGTTTTACCATTAGACCACGGAGGCGGTCGCTTTATTGAAAGCGCTTGATACATGTAGGTGTATGTCAAAAGTGTTGTTTGTATCAACGTGTATTGGTTTGATTTCAGTTCATTTCTTATGACTGATACTCTACAGTAATACATTTTGTCAAAACTAATGTATAAAATTGATATAGGTCTGGCAAATAGTTGCCATTTCTGTCACACCGATGGTAAATATCGTTCGTGAAGCCCTGCTTTCTATCTTGATACCAATAACACTCTCTCATACCCATGAATGTGTTTCATGTGTCCAGCATGCAACATATAATCCTTACACCAACAGCTGCCCCACACTGTCCCACATTGGCTGGGATTTTATCGAGAAAAAAGAAATTGTCCCCGAAAACTATGCTTCTAACTGTTGGAATCTTTTTTAATCTGCAACAAAAATTACATTGATGCAATGTGTCTTTTAGAAAAAAAATATTTTGGCAACGTTTTAATTAAGAAAATATCTGGTTTTGCAGCAAATATATCTGGTCTCAATACAAGGTGGGCCGTAGCATGTAAATTTGGCCATGACATTCAGGAGACACATATCAATGTTAAAACTACATGTTGCTATGTAAGAAAGGTGGACTGGCAATCGCAGTTGTGTCATATCCCCCATTATGATGTATGGGCATCAATACACTGACATGCGTTCTCTTGGTTTGTTTAAGTCCATTTCGACGCTATTAATAAGCATCTGTTAGTTTAATTCTAGTTATTGGTTTGTGTGTGGCGTTGAAACTGTATTTGGGTATTACATGTCATGTAACTGTTAAAAAATATTCCAACTCAGAACCGCTTGACATGAACGTTGAATTTTATTTTAAAAACTGAGATCATGTTGATGACCAATGCGTATCAAGCGTTGTGGCGAACGATGCCTTGGAACTAAATAACAATAAAACTACACGTTGTCAGCCAGTGAAGGGAAAGTCGAACAGATTTAATTTACAGCAGAAATCATCTTGTATTTCTATTCATCCAATACATATTGCTAAAACTACATGTTCCCCCGATGAACCTAAATTCATGATCATCTCCAGAGGTTTGAATAATGCGATAATTTGTTCTCTGTACTGTATCACTGGTAACAGACGATAAAGTGAAAATTGAAATGACTTTGAAAGGTAAGGTAATGTCAATAAGTCGCGTGGCAAAACACAATTATGTCCGCACTAGAAATACGAACATTGGCATTTACAGTAGCTAAGATAGCCATGACGCTACAGAGGTACATCAGACTTAGCTGCAGGGAACTGGCTGGGTTTAAATGCCAAACTCCTGAGATATCAACAAGGATTTTGTCAATTACTTTTTTTTAGAAAATCTCTGAAGTGTCAGCATTTACCTATATTTTAAAGATCTTAATTTCGTTATAGTTTTATATGTAACATATGGAGCCAAATAGCTTTGTTACCAATCAATGCATCTTAAAGATCCATGTTGCCACATTCCATCATTGTTTGAAATATCAGGGTTAAACCGATGCTATTAATTGAAGCCGACAATGGAAGCGTTTCTGTCATAGTGAGACGCCTTGCACATTTAACTGTGCATTAAAGGATGTGTCTTGGGACATATGCCAGGAAAGATGTACACCATGGCAGGAGTGATTGATAATTGTACTAATCAATCTGAATATGAATGTCTTATTCTTTGACGTCTTAGAACGGCCTTATGCTAATTGATATTGACATGTTAAAGTATTTCTTGTGAATGATAACGCGTGCGTGCTATTGCCAGTTTTTCTGTCTTTCTTCTTTTCTACCTCCAGTAGCGTCCAGTTTCATTCCCCGCCTACGTGGTATCGCGGAAAGAGTGTCTGTCCTGAGAGCAGAAGGTTGGTGGTTTGATCACGTCATACCAAAGATATGTTTTAAGATAGTACTTGCTGTTTCCTTCCCTGGCACTCGGCATTAAGGGGATAAAACAAGGACTGGCCGACTCGGAGTCAACATAATGTGAATGAGTGGGTTAGCACTATGCAACCGGGCTGGACTGGTAGAAGCAGCCACCCACACACGTGCATTCAATTCTCTGCATAAGTAAAACAGTCTTGAACGTGACGTTAAACATAATTTCACCTTCAGACGCATTCCTTGTTTTCAGTTCGTCTCTATTATTTGCTCATTCCGAACTTATTCTAAAATATATACATTTTGTGCTTTAATTACTACAGAAGGGATGTATATGAAGTTGTCGATGTAAACATTGTTTTCAACTTCCTATTTTCTTTCATTCCTTCCTTCTCAACCTTAAGACTCACGCCTGCTATATCTGCAACCATAAGAGATTCGTCTTCTTCTGTCATAGTGTTATTGCTTTTACACATCTAGAATATCTAGAATAGCAACCACCAGTAGCTTGGACTACGTGTCGATTCTGGGTTAATGTCGGGCCGGAATCACTAGGAACCTATGTTTGACTACGCCAAATTCTTCACGCCACACGGTACAGGCTTGTGATCTTCGTTCTAGTAGTTTAGACACGATAAACCATTCGCTTAACCTTTGATAACCCAATGTATCTTTTGTGTAAATGAGCCATACGCCTTACAAAAAAAAGAAAATTACCTAACTATATACTATTCAAAGTGATATCAAAGTAACGATTACATAATTCTATTTGGATCCGCAGGTCGTTTATTCATTACACACATGTTAGTACTGTACTGAAATATGAGTCATATAGGTTACAATCCGACAAAACATTAGTATCAGCGTTGTGATCACACGAAAGAGACATTTTTATTTAACAGTGAGTGAGTGAGGTTTTACGCCGCTTTTAGCAATATTCCAGCAATATCACGGCGGGGGACACCAGAAATGGGCTTCACACATTGTATCCATGTCGGGAATCGATTTTATTTAACAAAACACCTAACTTCCTGATAGAGAGTCACAGATCT
Organism: Haliotis cracherodii; assembly: GCF_022045235.1. Lineage (NCBI taxonomy): Eukaryota > Metazoa > Mollusca > Gastropoda > Lepetellida > Haliotidae > Haliotis > Haliotis cracherodii. Next base: position 17,012,382 of record NW_027266275.1, read on the forward strand.
ACATGGGGTCAGTTCGGAAAAGTAACTGTCTTGTCGATGACCAACGTAATTAGTCACCAATCATCTATTTCCCCATCAACTCACTAAGCTGCTACGGTCCAGCCAAGACTGTGGTTATGCTTAAGTGAACATGAGGTACCACAGTCTTTATCCATACTGAGTGCTTAACACAACGCAGTATGGTTATCAGGGTTATATCACCACTTAGTGGGTTACTGATGTATTGTAATTATAATTTAGTCATCTTAGAAGCAAACATGCACCAGACTGGACTTTCAAAGCTATCGAAGAATTATCTCTGCATATTCAGTTTACAAAATATGTAAGTTTCTTACTTTTTTGTGACATCAACTTATTGGTTTTCGCCAAAAAAAATAGTTCCTAACGATAATTATAAAGGACACAGTTTGGAGATATGGGATTTTTCAACCGCTAGATAAAACTAAGAGTACTTAAGAAAATGAGATTGAAAAGGAACAGGAATATCAGGAGATCAGATAACCAAGTGATTGATACAATACATGCCATCTAACGCCTGCCTACTTTATTTACATTGACATGATCCAAATAATACCTAACATGCTTTGAACTAATGTCAACGTTATCTTTATAGGAAACTATTGCACTTCATTAAAACGCAAAAAAACACAGGTTTTTACTACGATAAAGCGTGACTGTTGTATCCTTCCAGTCCACAAATGAGTGTTCTTGATACAAATCTGTCTAAATAATATGGTTATTCACCTGCTATTTTACATTAATGATACATCATTATTAAACGGAAAGAAGGCAAACGGATTGCCTCTGATGATAATTTAGAAAATCAGCAAGAATCAAGATGCCTTCATCTTTTCTTATAAAAAAATCTCCTTTCTTCAGACATCATGATGGCTGTTCCCCAGTTGGACATAACGGTTTAGGTATGTTGGTGGAATTTATAATGTTACTTCAAGGCATCTATGGAACTTGATGTTGCATTTGTATAAGAAAGATAAAGTTAAAATATACAATATAATAAGAATAAAAAATGTCTTTGTTTAATATAGAGTGGATTATAACAAAAGTTCCTGTGACACCAATATTTTAGTGTACAGAAAAGCATGCATTCCATGCAAAAGTTGACTTTTATGCAAGCCCCATGCATTTTACTACCCAAGAATGGGTATAAAAATATGTGCGTTAACGGGATTCCAGATGCATTGTTTAGCATCGAGCTGACAACAACCACTCAGAAAAACAACAAAATTACGCAATTAGTCAACATTGGAATTTGAAAAGCCACGCCTGTCCGAAAATGAGCGTCTGCGAGCCATTGGTATGCTTGAAGCAGGATCGAGTCAAAGTGATGTTGCAAGACAATTTAACGTCCACAGAAAGACCATTTGGCGTTTCTCTACTCATGACTAAATATTACTGAAACTGCATTTATCAATTAAGTATTCCCCAATGAAATGTCAGCAAGGCGCCAAAGCACGGACACTGCCTGGACGATGCAGTTAGCTATCCATGGGAGTTGTAAATGCAATTCAAAGGGTAGGTAAAGTCAAGCGATTAAATTATATTGGGAATTCTGGTGACCTTTGAACGTGAACGTGATTTGGTCATGTGGCTTAAAACTTTTATGGTCTCAAATCGAGAGGCTTTCATGATGGACACTGTCAAGATCTGAATACAAAACTGACAATGTTACTTTATCCGATAGTTGGCACCAGCACTGCAGGCAGAGTCGGTGAATACAAAACTGACAATGTTACTTGATCGGCATAATAAATACGCCACTGTCACCCATATATACCGTATATTACCATAAATAAACAGATATGTCCAGAGATTCGTAGAACGTATCACTCGCAGTCACAATGCATATGTTTGGGAGGGGATCAAAAGTCGTAGATATGTCACTGAAACGTGGAGAGATAAATGTAAAATTGTGAAAAAATTGTGTAAAAATTGAAAGTGATACACGTGCACGGCACGTTTTGTTTTGTAGAAAGAGCGAAAAAGTGAAAAACACGAAAGTACACGTGCAATAAGGGTAAATGTATGATAAGAAAGGGATGTCAGACACTCACATTGATAATAAAAACACACTACAGACTTTACAGACCTTATAGAGGACAGGAATTGAAAACTGAAAAAGAATTTACTGTACAGAAATAAACGTAATGTTTTGACCTCTACCTAAAACAGCAAAACTAGAACACCTTTGTAAGTCAACACATGCCGGTTATAATTTTAAAATTCAATTTCTCGCATGGTAAAATATTTGAAAAGGTAAACCAGACCTTCTTCGTTAAATAAAACATACCCGTGAAGATCCGTGTTAGAATTTGTCTTCAGCAACGCAGGCTGTAAGATTTGATTATGTTTCTCGAAAGAAGTGACTATCGTGATCAGTTTGATTGGTTGATACATGTCAACGTATCCCAATTGCGTAGATTGATGCGCATGATGCCAATAATCGGATGGTCTGGTTCCGACTGGATTATTTACAGACCGTCGTAAATTGCTTGGAACATTGCTGTTTGCAGCGTTGAACAACAAACACTATATGCAGGATTTCAGTGTCAGATTCTCCCTCATTGTGATCACTGGTTTGTTAGCACCATATATGCGCACGTCGTTTTCACCCAAGCGTCACGTTTTCTTAAGGTGCCCGTCGTGATATAACTGACATACTGGTCAAAGCCACGTTAAACATAAGTCACTCACTCACACTCCTTTTTCACCTTCTAAACCCATTCAGTTATCGTATGACTTGCCACTTATGTATAAAAGTATGAAAATGGAACAAATGTATTATCTATGTGTAACATGCTTTGTAATATATGTATTATACGACAGCGTCAATGCAAACCGTATGTGCCAATACAGGCGATATCAATTGCCCGCCTAACACATCTATCTCTGAACGGCAGGCAGTAGAGGGTGGATTAGCCTCTGAAATCCAGCTGCTGCTTGAAGAGGTTCCGCGCGTCTATCAGATGCGACAAGCTGCATATTGAGAGACTGGTGTAACTACCAGGGGCTCTGCAGATGCAATTTGGTCGTGTGAACCTTTCATTAATTGTCTTTGCCTGAAGGGATTTTTCTGGACGATTAGACACTGCTGCCATTGTCGTTTCAACATTTTCTCGCTTCATTTCGCTATTTGGAATATAGTTTGTGTTGTATTAAGATATGCACTTGTTGCGAAACTGAATTGTGAGCACGTTTCGACAGTGATTCACATTGAAAGACGAAACTGAGTGTTTGGATCAGTGTTCCATACAGTTTAAAATACACTATCCCGCATAACAAACATCAGGAAAAACTTCATTCCGTATGTTCCATGGGGTATTTATCCCTTAACTTGGTGACCATAGATATAGTTACATATCTATCTTCAGATTCACTCATTGAGGTTCAGGACAATATGTAAAAAAAATGTAAGCAAATGCCATCTGATGTATACTGAGCAAACAATATGTGAAATGTAAGACTTCCTCATTGATAAAATCTCTGTAACATTTAGGGAAAGGACGTTTCGGAAAGAAATGAGCAACCCCATTGGCACCTATTCTACTCCTTCATGCTGATCTGCTTCTTTATGAATATCGGAATATCGGCTCGGAATGGTAAAATGAAAACAAGGGAATTAGCTTGGGGCATGTCGGAAACGTACTCGGAAACAACTAAAATTCACATACACATCTGTATCGATAGTAACAATGGAGAAAGAGAAGATCATGGCATAAACATCTCGGAAACAGTTCAAACTACAATGTGTTTTACTCATGTCTCTCCCACCCGCCCCTCCCCTCACCCAACACTTTTGATACATCAGTTCAAGTTGTTACTATTAATGTGTTTCAAATCCGAAAAACAATAACAGCAAAATATAATTTAAAAAAAAAAATCAAAATCGCAAAAGGCACCAGTTTAGCTGATGAGCAATGCATATGCCAAGTTTCGTTGAAAAAACATTGAAAGTTTTTCAAGTTAAATCTCGTAATGGGGTGGGAACGCCGACGCCGACGTCAAAGGGAACCAATCCAAAAACAATGTCTCCCCTCCCTTTGGAGGGAGACATAATTTTCTGTTCAAAGCTATGTAATAAGCACACGTGTCAAGTGAAAGTTAAAGAGACAATAATTTCTCATTATTTAGAACTGCTGTATCAATTATTATTTCATTTATTATAGGTCTATAACGAATGTGTCGCGGAGATGATGAATTTGATACTCCAGAATCGATATCTTCATACTAATATGGTCCATTCGGGTCATTACGCATCTGGAAGTACCACATTTGTACCACAGTCCTTACTACCTCATACTTCTTGGTATCAGAGATATCCAAAATATTATTGATGGTTTGTGTGAAATTAATGAAACCAGCGTCACTTAAGACTGATATGGCAAAAAGGCAACCTGAATCAGTCACGTCAGAAGTTTTCAGCATCTATAAATTACAATGAGATATGCGATGCAGCTTTCAAACTATATCTCAGTCAATGGATCAAAACTTAATCAGGTTATTTCAGGACGACTATATTCCCGACGACAGACAGGGAGTATAGGCTACGCAGGCCAACACGCAAGTGCAATAAAAGTTCAATATTTGATTGATTTGATTTGTTGGAGACGGGAGCATTTGCCTGTGTAGAATTCGAGGAACCAAAATACTGTAATTGTTTCCATTATCTTTTATTGTATATCCCGGCAAGAATGTTGATTTAAGTCGCGTGAGTATGTTCCATATGGCTTTTATGTCCCTCTTATTTGAGTGAGTATGGTTGTACACCCCTTTTAGTAATAGTTCAGCAATATCGCAACTGGCGTCACCAGAAATTGGCTTCACATATTGTACCAATATGGGGAATCGGTCCCGGGCCTTCGGCGTGACGAGCGATCACTTTAATCACAAGGCTACCTCCCCTACTGCCGCCTATAATTTGAGATGATCACCGAAATGCATGCAGCGGTCTATACAGTTCGTAATAATTATAATCGGGCGTATGAAGAATTGTTGCATAAATTAAAGTTAATCACACCGGAGGAAAATACTCTAAAATTGATGAAAAACAGGTTTCATGTGATACCCACACTTTATGTTAACTAACTTGGTCAAGGTTCAGCACGACCTGCCTATTATGTGAACAAACATAATCATTGCTCAAGGTTTTCGTTAATAATGCATCTTATATATCCGTCGCTGTTCCCGGGAGGTATCTATGTATGTAGTGTTGTGCGAGAACATCAGTTGTCTGTGTTACACTACATATACTGGTAACTATACAGATAAGTGAATCTTCATAAATACGTGACTTCCAGAGACCAATGCGCTAAATACATCCTGGATAAAACGAGCATTTGTACCTTTTTAGCTTCTTGAAATCTGCCTTGACAGTAATTGGTATCTGAAGAGCAAATAGACATATGTGTCCACTACAACTGAGTATAGCTGAGGCTAGATACATGTACATACAAGTGGGTGTGCTATGGGTTTGGTATATATACGTACGATCTCAACTTCTCCAGTGTAGTTTATTAGCACTACATATGTACGTATAACACATGTCTAATTGAGTAGCTACAGTGCCATTGGCGGCATCGACGTGCGCTATATTCAAGCTATGAGACAGTAGTGCAGGTTCAGAAACTTGCGAGCGTCACAAATACTCTCATTAAGTGGGTGACATTGGAGGTGTTCCTGGTGAAAGAGGTTACATGGACACATTGAGCATATCTTCCTGTTAGCACGCTTGGTATAAGAGGCCACTGAGCACTACAAATGACCTCTGTAATGTGTGAAAGTGGTTGCCACTTATGAATGCCATTTTGTGCAGAAGAGTGATTCCCCAGCCACTGAGGAACCATGAAGAAATCAATTTTACACTTGACAGCAGAAATCAGCAAATTAGGATCTCTGTAATGCATGGTATACCATGCAGACAAACTGTTATCTGCAAATGGTTTTAATTAGGCGCTGACGCTTACGAAGCGCTTACGAAGCGTTTTCTCTTGTAAAGACCACTTCAGGGATTGCCAACTGTCATCATTTTCATCACCATTCTAATCCACAGTGGCAGGATTTGGAACTACCCAAATGTGTTGATTTGGCACCGTCTGAAGATATAGCCGTCTTTAGGCAACTGTTACAGTGTTTTAAATGAAGTGTGCGTATGCGTGCGTGCGTGCGTGCGTGCGTGCGTGCGAGCGTGCGTGCCTGCCTGCCTGCGTGCGCGTGCATGTGTGTGTGTGTGTGTGTGTGTGTGTGTGTGTGTGTGTGTGTGTGTGTGTGTTCCCCCGACCTTTTACTCTCATAAAGACAGATGCTCTACCACGGAAGCGGAAGCCCTATAAGTACAAGTATGTGACAGATTTAAATAATCTGCTACTATTTAGGTTCAACAGAACTCATACAAATGTTCGAGATAACTCAAACCTGCAACTGGTCGAGAGAATCTTTATCTGTACTTCACAACGTCATGGCAAATATGTTTGCCAAAGTATTTACAGGGATTGTGTTGTCTGAATTGTTGGCAAAAGCATTAACTAATGAAGGCCTAACTATATACAATCTGTACTGTGAAAGATGTACATTGTATAGGAGTGGCAACACATTGAAGCACATGTTAGGATATTACAATTATTATTGACTGATTTACGAAACAGTCTCATTACGTACAGTCAAAACGGAAAATAGCAACGACTCGAACATAGTGTTTGTGTGAGGCAATATGAGTGAGACCACATACATGTACAAATATAATTCGTATCACGTGCACTGTAGCTTCAATACAAAATCAGATACACACTCGTTTGAATTATTATTGATGTCGGAGTTAAGTTATGCACTTATATATCTCAATCACAATGGCTTCAAAAAGTCACAATAGTGGCAATAATGTGATGATTGTCCGTATGTACAACACTGTCTAGATTACCAGTGAGTGAGTCAGTTTGATTAAAAAAAATGGCAATACTTAAGCAATATCACAAGGGCTTCACACATTGGGCCTTCGACGTTATGGACGAATATTTTAACCACTTGGCTAATCCACCGTCAATTTAAATGAATAGCAAATTCAATTCTTGAGATGTACCAGACCAGATACAGCTGAACCTCCTTAATTCTTACGCCCGTAACCCCTTATGACGTTTAAGACACCGTTAAGTCCCAGTTAGATCCTTATCAGCAGTATATCCTTACACCACCATGGGTTACACTTGGCGTCATAATATGCTTATCATGGGCACAACCTGGATCTATATTCAACTACATGTTGTTATGTAGGGAAAGGCGGACATTGTAAAGTGGTATTACCAGTAGTCGCATGTATCCTATTATTGATAAAAAGGTCAATACACTGACATGTAGTCCCTTGATTTATTGGAGCCAAACGTTCTGGTTCTGCTCTAGTTATTTTTGGTGGCATTGACGTTGTGGTTGAGTTCTATATGTCATGTGACTGTTGAATGTAATGCTAGTTCGCAATGCGTCAAATAAACGTTACTTTTTACACTGTCGAAAAACACTAATGTAATGTGTATGGCCAATGTCTATCAATTGTTTTGGCGAACAGATTTCTTGTAACTAAATCATCGTTAAAACTGGATCTTGTATTTCTATTCATCCATAAACATTGCTGAAACTATGTTTCCCTTGATCAACCTGAATTAATATCCAGAGATTTCGATAACGCAATATTTCCTTCTCTGCTCTGTATCACTGGTACCAGACTAGAAAGTGAAAATGCTCTTTGAAATGACAGTTATGTCAATAAGCCGCGTGTCTCAAAACAATTATTGTCGTACTAGTAATAAGAACGTTGGCATTTGCCGAAGCTACATGTAAGATAGCCATGACCCTATAGAGATATATCAGACATAGATGAAGGGGACTGCCTTCGATTGATAGCGAATCATAAACGGATGTTCACGATATAGTGTTAATCTTACAATTGGCTCTGCTTTAAGAAGAGATTTCTTATGATAAATGTTTTTGTGACTCATATCTAATTATCAAATTGCGAAGTTAACATCAATGATGAGTTAGCAAATACCGATTCAAAATAGATCCATGCGTGACAGGTCCACATGTCACGTCTGTAAAATTGCTATTGGTTTCACACATTTAGAATATATACAAACAACCACCACTATCGTCGTCCTAAGGGGAATCTGGTTTAATATAGGGCTGAAATCATTAAGGGAGAGGGGAGATGAAAATGGTAACCTAGGCTAAGTGTAGGACGTTGAGCATAATATCAATAATCATCTCAATTAAATCCAGACCGCCGCGATACTAATTGGTATTTGAGGACGGGTCCAGCTGACCTGGACCTCGTACTCCCAGGGAATTAAATGTGCCGTAACTCCCAATAACCCCATATATTTGCACCGTGGACAATACCACGAATTTTATCACCACCCGGATGTTATTGATCTGAATATTATATTCAATATGTGGTACATATATTATTATACCGTGTTGTACAGCAGAACTATAGTCTGAACTTAAAACAGTCTAGCCATGTCCATCTGCATACACAAAATGCATCATGTGTATACTTCAGGTATTATATATATAATACTTTACTGAATCAGGTATTATAAATAATACCATAAAACTAAATCAGTTGACTGTGGTTTAATCACTGTATGATCAAATATTCATATTGCTTCATTGCCTATGGTCTGTTCTTTAAAGAGCACAAATACAACAAATAACGCAGACATTGTAAGCGCAGAATACTAGTTTTGTGCGTTTTTCTTCCCGACTAAATTGCATATAAAGATACAAAAACATGTTTACATTGACCCAAGCCTAACACAAATTTGAAAACAACTTCAGAAGATACCATTGAAAGTGATTCGTTTTGATTCCTATTCTTAATCCGTTTGATATTTGTTATAATTTGACAAAACATGGAGATTAGTCCCGTTTTCACCCAAAAAGAAACATTTTCCCCCTAAAAGAGTTTCTACATATACGCGGACTAGAGAGAAATATGCAAACTGCAATAGAGTTATCAGTAATGAACGACTCATAAAAGTGTATTCGGACCCCAAACAAGCACACAATTCCTCATATACAGCCATACATCAAAGCAGGATCAGTAGGGAGTAACCACCTTGTCGAGGACCAAAGTCTGTGATCATCCATCACTCATGAATCAGATAGCCCATTTACACACAAGGCTACTGCCGTCTGGAAGCCTCTCGTGGGCATGTTTACATGTAGTATCACAGTCCTTTATTCACATGATGCGATGAATTACAAGACAATATCGTATATTCGCGGTTTGGGGATCACTCGGTCATGTGCTTGCTTCTAATATAAAGTGAGTGAGTGAATTGGGTGTAACGCCGCTTTTAACATTATTAACATAAGCGTGTCAGCTTTATGTGGGAGGAAATCCCGAAGCGTGGGACGCAACTCTGCACAGCGAATCGCGGCGCCTTAGACGACTAGACCACCTGTGCCCCCTCTAAACATAATCTCCGTGTAAGATGTTTTTTCAAAGTTCGAACAGTACAAGAGAAAAGCTAACTTTTTTGGCAGACCTTGATGCATCCAAACTGCTTCAGGTTTGAATTCTCAGATGTATTACCCTTTCAAATTCTGTTTCACAAATATATCTCAGTATTTTAAATGTTTTGTAATATCACGTTACTGGTTTTCGCCATTGTGATACCGTTTCCAACGATAATTATAAAGGACAGAGTTAGGAAACATTGGATTTGGAACTGCTACATAAAGATAAGAGTTATTAAGATCACGAGAAAAGGAACAGCGATATTATTAGCTGAAAGTGGAACAAACGTTTTTGAAAACCAAAGGGAAGAGCCATAATTTACAGATCATTAGATGATGAATTAAAGAGCGTTGTGCTGGACATTTCGATATTTTCTCATAAATTACAATTATCCAAATATTTCTGAATTTCAGGAATAAGAATCCAAATGCCTGATATTTTTTACATAATAATAGGATAGAACTAATTTCTGAACTATCTCTTCTAATATCATTTAATGCGTGTTGTGCAATATTGAAGAATTACTGTGGAATCGCAAACTGCTACGATCAATTAGCTTCATCATCCCGATTGTGATGCTTTTATGTCTTGTCGGTGCTTCTTGTAAATTCAATATCCCAATGCCAAGCGTGTTTTCTTGATTCCTACCACATGGCGCACACGAGAATCCCAAGTGACTCCTGTCTACCCTTATCTCGCCACTACTTTACACGATCAAAATAATACCAAGCATTATTTGAAGTCATGCCATTATGTTTAGAAGCTATTGTTCTTCACTATATCAGGGCAAGTGCCCTTGTTCAATCAATTATGCCGATTTGTTTTGCATGTAGATATTCTGCTTCCCCCACGACTGAATATAACATAAGGTTCAACAATGAAAGTACCAGACACATCTGTTTAACGTTTATATTTCGTTGTTACAGTTAGCCAAAACCCTATTCACACAAAATCGCCGTTCTTGATTACTGAGGAAATGTATTATTATACACGATTTTTCAGCCGAAACAATGAAGACTTGTCAATCATAACTGTAGTTTCCGGACAACGCGCAAACAGAGGAAACGTTTTCATGAGAAGATCAAATTATTCGTTCTCTATGGACACATGTGAAGAACATTTATAATGTACCAAAACAATCCTTTAACTTAATGTTAGGAAAATGGTGACACTAATTAGGTATTTTTTCTTGAGAATGAAATATAAAAAGTCAATGATAACATTTAGGATAACCCTATTTCAACAAATTATAATTCCCCTTTACGAAACCGTTCACAGGGATTGTCAACGACTACATGAGACTATGTCATTAAGGTCAAGTGTTTGACTCGGGTGAACACTATTAATACTGTTAAATGAGACCCGTGAAGATTCCGGGGTAGAATAGGTCTGCAGCAACCGATGCTTGCCGTAAAAGGTGACTATGCTTGTCGTAAAAGGCGACTTACGGGATCGGGTGGTCAGGCTCGCTGACTTGGTTGATGCATGCCATCGATCCCAGTTGCGTGGATCGATGCGCATGATATTATTCACTGGATTGTCTGGTCCAGACTCGATTATTTACAGACCGCCGTCATATAGCTGGAACATTGCTGAATGCGGCGTTAAACAACAAACCAAACCAAACTGTTAAATGAGAGTGTAAAAAGTTTTTTTTAAATCAAAGGGGATAAGTCAGTATTTCCACGTCTTTAGGACAAATATGTCTTGTAAACATGAATGCACCCATAGCGTTACACAATGTACCCATGTAAACAATACAATCCTTTCCAAATTCACAAGCAAACTCTGCTAAACGTAGATTCCGACTACATTGTGATGATGTGTTTTATAATAACCATCAAATAATGATGATACCAGGTTTTCGTAAACGAGGTGAGCATATCCTGCCCCACCGGTGGCACACGTCACAAACACATACCAAGGTAAATTAGCTGTTCACCTGAAAAAACATATTGGTAAAAGTCAATAGGGAATAGGGAATTTCATCGGACATAATCTTTGTCATTGGTGCATCAAATTTGAACATGGTATTCACATGTCTACCATAGAATTGTTTGTAAGCTTTAGTGAGGCTTTGAATGTTGCAACCTTGGTCAAACAACTTTGGAGCAAGAACCGTATGAACCGCTCTTTAAAATCTTCGTAGAAACAGCAAGCTTGGTTTCACATCAAAAGTTGTGAAATAAAGACACTAAAGACGAGCTGCAGACATATTGACGGACATAAGAGAAGTTGCCATATTTGGAAAGTCGAAGTCATCCCTCGTCATGCTGTCTTGTGAAAGGTATTTACGCACAGACCAAAACAAGAAGCAGACGTGTCGGCCTCACTGATCTCCTATATTTCTACTTCAGAAGGGAAAATCAGTGGAAGAAAATGGCTATTTGACCGTTATTGGACGATATCAGATCATCGGTATATATGCCTAAGTTAAACTTCTTAGCCAAATTGCCTTTGCTAATCCGAGCAGTTATTTTGATTCATATGCAGAAAGAAACATATCAGTAAGAGGGGATCACAGTTGGTGCCCATGTGGATGCCTACTGCTTGCCTAAATGTCTTTCCCACTCATTTTACATATATGTTATCAATGAGGAAGTCCAGCATTTCCTCAGTAAACTTCAGTTGGCAATTGCTTTCACTTTTGACAATACTGACCTGAACCCAGGACATAGATATGAGTAAGGTATGTCTACTGGACCATTTCTGTGGATTCTTACGAAGCACTGGAATCCAATGTACAGCTGGAATGGATGTTCCTTGAGTACGTAGATATAATTCGTGATTGTTACATATTTCCTTCTCAGACAAAGGACTGGGAGATCATACACACACCCCTAGCCAGTCGTACGTAACACGGAAAACAGTTTGACATTTGTGGTTGTATACACAAACCACAATGGCGGCGAACAGTGGAAGCTGCAACTGAAAATGAATTGTCCTCGAACAAGTAAGGTATTTATGACAAATGAACTTTTCTATGTCTTATATGAAATCATCACTGATTGCATGGAATCATTATTATTTAATAGTAATTCATAAACGCATGTACATGATATAGTCAGAATCGTAAAATCGACAAATATGAATATGAAAAGAATTTGTGGGTATTGACAAGAAACTATCCTTATCGTTTTCTGACATGTTTGTTGTTTAACAGCAAAATGGGCACAACGGCCTGAAAATAATCTGCACAGGAGATACCTGTGATTGCTAGTATGAGCAACGACGCACGACACGAAGTAGGGGTTCGATGACACAGAATCATCCAAGTCACGATGGCTGATCACCGATCCATGTATTCGGTGCTATTCGCCTCTTCAGACAAGCATACTGGTGAACTGTTCACCGCCGATATCCCCAGGGTTTTTTCGTACGTGACTTCTTCTTTCTCACATAACAACTATATCTGATAGTATTGTGAGGGGAAATCAAAAGTCACGTGATTAAAGAGTTTTTTTCGTTCAGTTAACTCTCCTAGTTGAAGAGACCGATAAGTTGTAAACGTTAACATAAATGTATCAAACAGCGTAGTCGATAACACATGTACATAATTATGTTTGATGTGTTCTCGAACAAAGGTGATCGTTTCTGAGAAGTTTTATGTGAGACATTAAACTACATAGATGATGAAGAATATGTTTACAAGTACGATGACTTTCATAGATTCTTTGTTTTATCTGTACTGTTGATGCTGATCAACAGCAATCAATGTTATCTATATTTTAAAGGTACAATTAATTCTCTGCCTTTGTTTCATCTAAAGGGAAATGATACATAACCATTATTAAAATAAAACAAAGCAAAATGATTAGAACTAATGTCTTTGATAATATCAAGTTTCAAAATAAAAAGTATAAGATGGATGACTTCATCCTTTCTTCTCCTTCTATCTGTCATGGCTGCTCCTGATAAATGGGTTGGAAATAACTTAATCGGTTAAATTTAAACTGTCATTACTTTGTGGACTGGCATATCCGAAATTGTGACTGTGCTTTTGTTAAGATAGATAAAGTTGATTACATACAAACAGTAACGCGCGAATGCGCTCGGTTATAAATAAGACATAACATGTCGATTCTTCACTGAGGCGACCTCCAATCTGAAGAACACAGTAGCTTTATCTCCAAATTATTTTACCTTTAGCGCCCTCCCAGCTATCCCTCCCTTTCGCTCAGTCGTTCTCGCAGAAGATAATACCTTACACACAGTCATTTGGGATAAAGACAACTGATATTCAGAGGACACTTCAAAGACAATCGCTTCTTTGGTGTAACTTGGATGCAGCTAGAGGTTTTGTCAAGAGTTAAACGAAGGTGACATAAAATAGTTCATTTGTATTTAAGATAATATCACACCATATGTCATCGTCATCGATTGTTTGACAGGATCCTTATGCCATTAAACCTACTTAATCTTCTTGGGGTAGTGAAGGCCGAGATGTCCAGCCAGTCAGTAAAATTACAATGGACGAGGGCCCCCGTTCCCCTTTGGCCATACATTGTAGATGACAACGTATCAGAATGGTACCTTTCCATTTTATATCTCATCGAATGGCGTTTTTATCGTACGTAATATTCACGAATGGTGATAAAGGAATGTATTTCTCCTTATATATGTAATGGTAGTTTAAAGCGTTATTTGTGTAAATGGTGGACTGCTTTATAATAACGAAGGAAGGCACCGTTTCAGTTGTAAGTTACTCACGTAAATATATGAGGCGGAGATTAGATGGGTTTCCATGGTAACTCTACTTATGATATTGGACTGATGACTGTAATTTCTGTCGTTAAACGTGTACTGCTCTTTGTGACGTGGCGTTTGAGTGGAGGTTCTTGTATGTGTGTGTGTGGTGTATGTTTCTGTAAAAATGACCCCCAAAATGGTTTATATGCATGCTCTTTCATACGACTCTTGCTCAAAAGGCCTCAGTAAAGCTTTCAAAATGCTTTATGGCATACATGTGTATGACATGTCCACATTTTTAGCACATCAATGGCAAAAATGGTGTCTGATGCAGTTCCCAAATTTGACAATATGGTCCCGTGTTTTTCCGGTCACAACTGACATGCCTTTGCGTGTGTTTATGACCTGTGCCACAAGTAGGGCAGGATACGCTCACCTTTCTGCGAACACCTAATATGATCCCTATTTGATGGTGATTCATAAACACACGATCACGATGTAGTCGCAATCGCACAATCGACCCTGCTTTTATGAGAGATTTCTTTTGATTTTGGGAAGGATTTTGTCGCGTTTATTTACTACTTTTATTATGATGACAAAATGATAATGTGATTAAAGTGACCAATATTTTAAGAGGTCCGCATTATAGACCGGATCTTATTTAGCTCGAACCAGTACTATGTTAACACTGCATTTACACGGAGCCGTGAAGATTCCGGGGTAGAATAGGTCTTCAGCAACCCATGCTTGCCGTAAAAGGCGACTATGCTTGTCGTAAAAGGCAACTAACGGGATCGGGTGGTCAGGCTCGCAAAACAACAAACCAACCAACCACCCAACATTTGACACGCCTGAATCAATACTGCTGAAAACTGCAGTCATAAAATGTATATGCCCAAGAGAATTAATCAGGTGACCACGTTCAGCAGCTTCTAGGGCTTCAGAGTTTCTAGGGCTTCGGTCCTGCTCCACACTGAAGCGCATGTACCACATGTGGTGTCTCCATAGGCAAGAGACTTTGTTCGAAATGTGAATATGTTCACCCAGCAGTGAGTGGGTACCCGGTAGGATGAGATGGTAATGTGGATGTTAACCTTCTAGCGCCTCACATGCAGCTTTGGTTGTATACTCCCCAGGGAGCTGAGAATGAAAATCGAGTCTTTACTGATCCATTGACCGGGTAATAAAAGTGTAGCGCTATGAGCATCCACTTGGTGAATGGAATCTGGCGCATTATAAATGCACTTATTATTATCATTTTTATTATTATCATTATCAATGGAAAGGGAATGTAAATCCAAGCAATCCAATTATACAAGGAATTGCAATCCCGATATCTTTGATCGTTTATATGTTTCTTTCATCTGGTTTAAAAACATTAATGATCTTTTGAATAAACGAACACTGTTCCTAAGTCAGAACACGAGAGACTCTGCCCGTGAACATAAAACCTATACACTTTGTATTACTATGAATACACTGATATGTCTAGGGACTCGTTGAGCGTACGAGGCACAAAAGAGAATATGTAAGAATTGGATATGAGGTCGTTGGCTGCCGGTGGAATTATATGTGTAGGGACAAATGTGAAATTGGCTGGTTACATCTTTTACGACTTAATGTAAATGAAAACAGTTCACTGATGTCATTAAAGCGCCCTGGTTGTTCATAAGGACGTTTGAAGGATATCATTCATTGAAGGTCAATGCTGTACTATCTACACGTGGATACATTCTACTCGTCAGAGCATTATTAAAGTTCATTTTAACATTGCATCCATGAATAATTCAAATGAGGATTGTCAAAAAATTCATTGCAGCCTGACATTGAGACATGTACTCGCCAGGGATCCTGTAGGAAAATTATATTTATTGACTTGTAATATTGAGAAAAGAATCTGTTTAAGACTTGACTTTCCAGAAAGCTTCTTCATTTATGAAATACACAGTATTACATTGTTTCAAATTTCTACTCAATCGACCAGCTATTAGGTCTATATCATACATTCTTTTATATAACATAGTTTACAATTGAGATTATTTACAGATCTCTGCCAACACGTTTAGAACAAACGTAATTATTACTCAATAGGTATTGGTGGATAAAACCATCATGTATAGTTTTCAGTTGTTAGTGGAGTTCCGCAGAAGATATTCCTTCAAAAAACTGCTCTCAAGACTCATGAGATGATATATGGCAAAGGTCTATTGTATGATTACTCCCGAGACGGCCGGTGTGAAGCTCATGTTCACGCTCCAAGTTCACTCGTGTCTCATGTGTATGGACATTTATTAAATAAAAATTACAAACAGTGTCTAACGCGACAATTACATTGTAATATTTCCTGCACCTTGGTTGGTACACATTGTCCTGTTCAACATTAACCCCGCTGCAAGGCGAATAAACCGAATATTGCTTGGCAGAACACTATCGTATTCCGCACGTAGGCCTAATAGCAGTGTGAAGCGAATATGATATTATGAACCTATGTTTGAATCTTATGCGATAATCCATTGTCATCATGTTGGTTAATATCTAAATCTTTCATCAAATTTAGTATGAACATGAAAGTCTGATTATGTATCAATAACAAGGAGCGAAGTGATCTTTCAAGATAGGCTATTAAAACGCTATCACAACCGTCTATGCATGTTTCTGCGTAGCTTAAGCATAAAAAACAATTTGATCGATGGATATGCCATTCGTAGAGAAGACATTTTCAAATGAATCTATTCAGTAAATTTTTTCACTTCATCTCAAGAGAGGAGCACGCACTGTCCATGTTTTATTCAAATGTTAACTATATATCAGCCGACAAAGATACTTTGTAAAACTTGTCCATGCAATATTATTGACTGTTAAGTAATTATTTTTAAATCTTCACTTCACTGTATCATTAAAGGACGCCAGTGTACAAATACACAGATTACCCTCAGTCAATGCCGATATTAGATCTTTAAGTTAAAAAGTCTGTCACTTTTCCAGCTATACGACTGTGACTTCAAAATAATCATATCAGTGGTTGACATCCAAGCATCCAAGCCGTCTGGCTACCATGACACAATCAGCCAGGTAGCACATTGCAACCACCCGACCCTTACAAGTAGGCTCGATAGACAAGGGGACCCAGTTTGCCTCGAAAACCCATAGCGGTTCAAGTTTGTTTAATATTAATATATAATACTGTCGATGAATTGTTTTGGGTCATACAAAAAGACCAACCTGTGCAGGCCTAGTTGCTTCAGTCACGAGTAAAAAATGTTCATCATTGTCAGCTGCCTGGAGAATTAAAAAGACTGGCATCTGAAAAGATACATGGGAGAGAATAAAAAGCGACGAAAGCTTCTCCTGACAGAAAACAGTTAATCTGTAAAAGAACATCCGTGGCAAACTCTTGGGAAAATCACGTTGCAGATATTCATTCTTCCATAACATCTGAACTATCTCCAGTTTATTTCCGTTGGTAGGACGATTAGCCGCTTCTGCCATTGCTGTCATGTTGTCATTTTCAATAGAATAATTTGTCTTGTTTGAACACATGTACTTGTCACCATCTTGAAACATGAACACGTTGGGACAGATCTGAAAAAGCCCGAGTGTCTGGATGGCACATTTGTGGGACTTTGTGGATCTAAGTTACACAGTTGATCCCTGGAAATACTGCACAGGTTAAGAAATCCATTGTTAGTATTGTGTTATAAAACGATTAACGTAATGCTGTTCAGGGTGAGCATTGTTTCATTATTTGTAGCAATAATCCAGCTAATTCACGCACACTTGACTTGCCTTTGCATGTGTTCGTGACAGGTGCAATCGGCGGGGCAGGATACGTTTACCATTCGCCGATACCTCGTATCATCACTGTTTGATAGTGACAATTAAACACAATACTTATGATATAGTTGGAATCGTACAATGGACTCTGCTTTTAGTAGACATTTCTTATGATTACAGATTGAGTGAGTGAGTGAGTGAGTATGGTTTTATGCCGCTTTTAGCAATATTCCAGCAATATCACGGCGGGGGACACCAGAAATGGGCTTCACACATTGTACGCATGTCGGGAATCGAACCCGGGTCTTCGGCATGACGAGGGAACGCTTTAACCACTAGGCTACCAGACCGACCCAGAAATATTCAGATTTGGCATATATGTGAGTAGAGCACTCATGACGATGACAGTTGTTTTTACTATCATCCCTGTATGAATGTACATGTCTCCGGGTGGGTCTACAAACATTAGGAATCGACAGTATCGATCAGAGAGTATAGTTCTTGATATCGCTTTGAAACGTTTGGCCAAACCATAAACAAACTTCACTAAATCAGATCAAGGGATTTGATGCCTTAAATTTAAGTAACATTTTCAAACTAAAATCAGTTTCCCACAATGTCCCAAAATATTTTAAATTTCAGGAACCACCAACAATTGCATTTTGCTATGCGAATACAATTGCATCCAGGTTGTTCACTTAAAGGAACGTGTTGCAGAACGTGAACTTGGCAGCTCATGATGTACATTCCACTACTTGTGGCTGCCAAGACTCATCATACAGCTATCAACCTGTAGGTCATATAATCACAGGTGACGTCTCTATTGTTTACGATATTCAAATATGGACCAAAATACCGTAAGCAACCTCCTGGGATCACAAATTTAAAATCATTATGGATGCTGTCGAAGAATATGCCAAACAATGGACCAAAAGAGAAGAGGAACCAGTTGAATGTCTTTCAGAGTGGGTTAAGTCAGTGCGTAATGTTGTCATTGGTAGAATGCACAAACTTAAGAAGAGGAAACGGAATTGGAATAAACCCATTCTGTCCCAGTCACTTGTCATCCAAAGTCTGGCTGTCATCCATGAAAAGTTTGTAGTTGTTCCCACTGACAAGGCCTCAAATAACATAACCGTTATATGTAAGCATGATCAAAGAACTTAATATAAATGACATATCAAATAATGCCACACATAAGGCCAGTATGATAACTGAGGAAGAAATCTGCTAAAACCATAAATCAGCACTGTCAACTTTTGACTTGACTCTTAAAGCTGAAGACATTTCCATTCCTCTTTTGTACTGGATTCTAAAGCTCCTTAAAAATCCGTACAAAGTGAGATATACATTGCTGGGTCCAGCAAATGCACCGTCAAATCCCTGTCTCAAAGACTAACCATCATTCTTAATACATTCATGGAAGGAGAGGTGAAATGGTGTTTAACGTCACGTCCAAGATTATTGCACTTATATGTTGTGTGTAAGTGTGTGTGTGGCTGCTTGTACTAGTCCGAACTGATGCCGATTTATAGTGCTAGCACACTGAGATACCATGCCGCAGTTTAACATGAATACCCCACTCAGACACAGTATAATGACTCCGAGCCGACCAAGTCCTTGTTTTGGCTCCTTAATGCCGAGCGCCAGACAGGGTAACAACAAGTAGCATCTTTTAACGTCTTTTGGTATGACGCAGCGCGGGATCGAACCCCGGACCTTCCGCTCTCCGTGCACACGCTCTACCACTAGACCACGGAGGCGGTCCATTCAAGGAAGGGGTCTCTTTATATTCAGAGAGAATTCAAATTGTGCTCCCTTCTTTCGGATCTGTTTCTTTATTCAAATGAATCGGAATTTCTGCCAAAGTCAAAGTTTAACTTAAGCTTCAGGTATATCGATTATGTGATATCGTTCAGTAACAATCAAATAGCCAATTACCTTCCACTGATTTACCTACCTGAACTAGAATTAAAACACATCTGTGACGCCATTCTATTGTCTGAACGCTCCATTATTTTTCAGGAATGGAGAGTTGCTTGTCAACTGTACATTATCTTGAAGCAGCATTTGAATTTTTCAAATATTTTCAACCACAGAATATTTTGTCAAAGTGTAAAAGTAGGGATGAGTTTCAAGTACATAAAGGAGACCAGTGAAACCGCCTCATCTGTTTCATATTTAGAGCTATGCATAAAGATTCAGGGTGACAAAGCACTCTCCACTTCAACTTTCCAACAGTTATCCTTCCCTTTATGTCAAACAATATTGCAGCAGCTCCTGCCTTTGATGTTTTGAGATACAATCGAGCATGCTCTTTCTACCAAGATTTCAAAGAGCGTCATGCGACTCTTGCTTAGAAGTGGTTTGATCAAGGTAACAACATTCAAGGCCTCAGTAAAAGTGATGTCATTCCCTCTTTGGACTTGTACCATATGTTCCCGTGTGTTTTTTTTCAGGTGAACAATTGACTTGCCTGTGTCTGTGTTTGTGACGGGTGCCACCGGCAGAATAAACTCACCTTTTCGCGACCACTTGGTATCATCGCTATTTGATAGAGATGCATATGGAAATGGTTTTGTCGCTTTTATTTACACAGCCAAATTATTCTGTAATTCTGTTATAATGTAAATACCAAAATGTTCAAATGACTCCAAGAACTAAACACGTCCATGACCTGTAGCACAGGTTAATGGGCGATGTAGGATAACGGTTATTTTTGGCCGAGAGGATCTACATTATCTAATAATTGAGAAAAAAGTTTATAAATTGTCATAAAAGTTATATGATGTATTCATATGAGTTTGAACACGGTTTTGATCATTTCAACAGTTGAAATGCAGATGTAAGAGTAAAATGTGTCAAGGAGCTAATATTTGTATATGAGCTTGTCTTTGACCCAGAAAATGTAGATAAAAACAGTACCGATATGTGGAAGATAATGAACTTACTTATACCTAGATTTTCATTTGAAGTTTAAAACTCAAGAAAGTGTAAGACGGAAACAAAGGTTTGAAGTCAGCCATTTGAAAATGTCTTAAGTTGACATTTTCAGTGAGCAAAAATGACTCTTTTCCTACCCCTTTCTTGGTATCGCTATTTAAATCTATTTATAACTAAAAAATATCAATATATTCCAGATCTGATATACTAATCATAATCCGGTAATGATATGTTTCTTAATCGTGGGGAAATCCAAAATAGCGGACATGTTTTCGAGCGTAAAAAGTTATGAATACATCGAACATATCTCAACAGTCCCTTGGAGTTCGTCATTACAATGTTTGTATGTATATGATTCAATGTATTGACTTTCCATACAGTTAAGTCTGCTGACAATGCAAACAAAGAATTTGGTAAAAATATCCTGTACCAAAAGGATGCACACAAAAGCAACCGGCACATTTGCATCAATAGTCTTCCAAAAGTCGAGGAATACCAGATGCTACAATAGTGCAGGGGCGTTGGGTTAACCTCGTGAGGCATCACAAATAGTCGAAAGTTATACTACCACGAAGGACCATCTATCACACTATTAGAAAACGAAAGACAAAGTATAACAGCGTACGTAGATATTCAAATCAGCAAGGGAAGGCTTACAACATCACGAACGTACGCTATTTATTTGAGAGGGAATGCATAAGCGGTGAAGGAGCACTTTTATGTTGAAAATATATCGGGGGAACGCTGTGTTTTTTCCATCCTGGAAGTCAACTGTTTCCGTCCTCAAGCACATAATTTATCGCCTTCATCACAACAAAATAGACAATTTATGGATAATAACTTCTTTATTTTACTGTAATGGCGACGTGTCAGTATAGATCCTATTCCATATTCACGCCTTCGGCATGCGTTGTCGAAATTGTATCACTGTCGTTTATCTGCACGTTATCTAACAATCAGAAGCAGATCCATCCATCATTCTTCAGTTTCTACAGGCTGCCCTATACACATACGAATTCATGGGAACGGGTGAAAAGGCAATTTAGACAAGGGAGCTTGCACCATCAATATGAAAACTACTCATTTCGAATGTCTTAACGATTTATGTTCCTGTATAAGTTTAAATATGAAGGAATAACAAATGTTCTAATTTACTTCTCCGATATCAAAACAACTGTAGCTAGTTTGTCAGGCAACGTTTTATAGAAAGTAAGAGCATTTAACGGCTAACATAAAGTTG
This sequence comes from Haliotis cracherodii, assembly GCF_022045235.1. NCBI lineage: Eukaryota > Metazoa > Mollusca > Gastropoda > Lepetellida > Haliotidae > Haliotis > Haliotis cracherodii. Next base: position 17,034,554 of record NW_027266275.1, read on the forward strand.
ACATCAATATACTTTTAAGAGGCTATTAGGTTTTTAAGCATAAAATATTGTTTTCATTGACACAGCTTTTCACAGATTTTGAACTACAATCGACCATGCTCTTTCTATGATGATTTTGAAGAAAGTCAATCAAGTCCTGCTCAAAGGTTTTTTGATCGGGGTTACAGCATCGATTTACGCAATTGGGATACAATGACTTGCATCAGTCAAGTCAGCGAGCCTGACCACCCGATCCCGTTAGTCGCCTCTTGCGACAAGCATTGTCGCTTTTACGGCAGCCATGGGTTGCTAAAAACCTATTTTAACTCGGATCTTTACGGGAATCACTGAACAACTGACTTGCCTTTACATGTGTTTGTGACTGGTGCTGCACGTGGGGCATACCATCACCTTTTCGCGAACACCTGATATCATCACTATTTGATATGTTCTGAATCGGACAATGGAGACTTTTTATGGTTAATTGGTCCTTCAGGGAAACACATCACATACGTTAATGCAAAAAAACCAACCAGCATTGATAACTAGGAATCATTTAGGGAATTGAGCTACCGCTTTTTAGCCAAGGCAAACACCTTAACTACTGGGCTTCCCAAGTGATGTACGTTATGATAAAGAGCATTACATCGTAATACGTCGGGTTGTAAGATCTCTTTTTAAGATTATGCCAGATCTTGATGTAGTTCTCAACTAATGTAATGGAAATGTGTAACAGAATCCCTCATAGAATACTTCATCTAATACGTCAGTTCCCGATTGTTCATTCCTCTGAATCTACAATATCAAATGACGATGTTCCTTGTGGACGAGATATTCAGTAAAATTTTATTTTGTATTACTATCATGTCATCATATTATACTTGTTAATACCTCATGAATGATACGATGGAATAGGGTTATTTGAATTTATTCTGCCTATAACCCCCCGAAGGAATCAATATTTATTTGTGTTGATTGTAGTGTGTTCCAAATTTAAATGAATGATCGACAATATGATACCATAAGACATGTTCTGCGCGAGATTTATGGAAACATATTTCCGGATTTTCTAGGATTTTCGGTAACTTTGTGCTAACAGTGTCTGGCAGCAACTATTTAGATATTTTTGTCCACATTCTCAATGTTATCAACCATTTGCTTGCCTATTTATTAATATTTTGTCAATTAGAGTTTTGCTAACTCCTTATTCATATAATGCACGATTTACATCAGAACATAAAACGAGGAAGGGTTATGCCTTATCCAAAGGACAGGTCGTTCTGTTTTCTAAGTCAAATCACGGTTATCATCATTACTTTTTGAAATAGAATCAAATTAAAGTACATATTTAACTCATTTGCTGTATCAATGGCTATGAACAAAGATGACTCTTCATTCCCATCATTTCTGGAATTGGAGGACTGTAGGAAGTGTCTGTCGAATTGTATACCGAAAAATGTTTAATTTCTCATTTGACGGCTTATTTTCAGAAAAGATAAATTCCCAATAAATTTGAATAAACAACAACATAAAAACGTTTCGTATTATTGAATTTGTTGCTTTGATTTTTGTATAATATAATATTTAGTGATATAAAATTATGACATTTAGTTTTAAAACATACCATTTCATATAATTAAGTATAATTAATATATCTGTATGATTTTCTCAAAAACTATAATCGTCAGTGAAATTAAATTTTTCACACTGGTGTTACTAGTCACAATGAGTTCGAAAATTAGTGTCTTAAATTATGTTTAGACAGTTACGGCCCTTGCTTCATGCTTTCCAATTTAGTACATAGTGCGTGAAATGGGGAAAAAATTCTTAAAAACTACTGACTTTACGTGATTGAAAGTTTGCATGCTTAGCTAAGAATTACTTGACATGATTGAGTTCGAAAATTGGTCCGTCAATTATGTTTTTACACAGTGAAGGCACTTGATCCAGTGGGGACAATTTTTTTCAGAAACTGAAACGTTGCATGCATACCTAAGGGATACTTGTCAAGACAGTGTTCGAAAAAAGGTGCCATAAATGTTATTTTTGTCCGTCTTTAGATTTGGAGCATCATAGTTACGGCCCTTGATCCATTTATTTTGGTTAATGCTTTCTGTCTGCAATGGGGACTAGTTTTCTCAGAAACTACAGAAGTTGCATGAATGAAACTTTTCAACCTCAATATCTAAGGGATACTCATAAAGATAGATCGAACCTTGGTGTCATTAATTATTTTTTTCCAGGGAAGGGACCTTTTTTTTTTTTTAATTTCACATTTAAATCATTTTTTCTCATAACATAAGCCACCCTAGTGCCTATCACTTCTTAAGCATATATAGGACCCATGGGCGGATACAGAAAAAAATCTTTATTTCTGTATAAATTACCACCAAAGACAATAAATAGATCTTAGTTGTGCACCCCCCACCACCCACCCACCACCCTTTTCAAAAAAGCTGTATCCGCCTCTGGGACCCTTTTTATAGTTTTTCTATTATTAACATCTATGTTATTCACTACTATATGAACAAACAGAATTCTTATGTGCCCCATGGCGGGGGGTAGTGATAACGCTGTCTTCTTGTTTCCTTTTACCTCTGTAATCGACTCCGTGGTGATTAGCCTCTACCCAAAGAGCGGAAGGTTTATGGTTCGATCCCCTGGCCGCGCCACATCAAAAGACGTTGAAATATGGTATTTGTTACTATGGTAATAAAACAAGGGGTGGCTGGCTTAGAGTCAATCTTTGGGTAATATTATATCTGATTTGCACAAATCTGCACTAATATATGCATTTTATGCATAAGCACACACACACACACACGCACGCACGCACGCACGTACACACACAAACAGAGTCATCTTTAGCATAGTCTCATGCGACGCATAACATAAGTATTTGTGTCGTCATAATGCCTGACGTAACGTAGTCATTGGCGACCGCCAAAATTATCATCTTTACTGCGGCAGTTCATGTTGCTTTTGACAGTAATTTTAATTAGCAGTATTCGATTATTATTGGGCACATCGAGGTGTGTGACATTTTGTAACATTGATGGTATTTGTATTTTGTGTGTGTTTAGATATGGACAAGGATTTGTTGGACATTTCTCGTGATGCGTATAAGTTTACGCTTAGATGAACATTTGTTTCAGTTTTACTTTGCTGTATTATTGGAAGGTTGGTTTTAGAAGGGGTATAATTTTACAGTTATTAGGATTGTAGAATGTCCGTGTCTGTATCTGTTTCTTTTGTTTTCATCAGCGTTTCTCGTGGGATTTTCTTTCTTTACAGAGTCTTCAACCACTCCACATTGATATCCTTGTACCTGTAGATAAGCCTTTAATCCTTCTCATTTTAGGTTTCCTATGACTACATCCGAAACAGTGCACACTCTTCTTGCCATCGAATATGGAATATTTATTTAAGTTTATTTAAGACTCCCTTTAAGAAGTCACTACCACAGGAGTAAACGACTTTCCCTGAAGTTTTGGTAGCAATAACAGGTCAATTAATTGGTCAGTGTAGAAGTTAAAACATTCACAAAGTCTCTGTCATTGTGTCCCTTCCACACCGAGTGATACCTGGCTGTTTGGGTCCAGTATACTTGTCTCAAAGTTCAGTGATTTCTTACCACATGTACTTGGTCAATATTCGATTTGTATAGGCCGCCGTCATATGACAGGAGCGCTGCTGTGCGTCCCCAAGCAACAAACAAACACTTACTTTCTTTGCAAATTGTGTGAGTGGCGGGTACTACCGGGAGGGCGGGACATGCTTACCATTTTCACGAAAACCCTTTGACTCACCACTCAATGTCAATGATGTATTTGATTCCGGGGGTAGAATAGGTACTTGCCATAAAAGGCGACTATGCTTGTCGTAAAAGGCGACTAACGGGATCGGGTGGTCAGGCTTGCTGACTTGGTTGATACATGTCATCGATCCCAATCGATGCTCATGATATCAATCACTGGATTGTCTGGTCCAGACTCGATTATTTACAGACCGCCGTCATATAGCTGGAATATTGCTGAATATGTATTCATATATTTTTCACTGATATTTTGCCTTTTACGCACAGTCGTATCTGTTTTGGCAGATAATCGAAACGAGGTATTCCCTGACGTTGACGTTCTATACATATTTGACGGTATACATTTGACGGTCGTGGTCTTTTTTCACTTAGACTTATTGAATTGGTTCCGTCCTTGCGGACGTTTCTCTACGAGTTGGCATTTTGCAAAATATTGTTGTGTATCTCACTTATTGGTGACTGTAGGGTTTTTAATTTCACAGTGTGAATGACTATCTATAATCACCAGAAGTGTATTATGCTGCAAGTTTTACGTGCTTTACACTGTTATCCCAGTTTCCTTTTGCATGCTTTAAACATACTTATAAATACTATGAATAACCCATACATCACTTTACTTCCTCCTAATGTATATGGTACCGGAAATGGTCCACTCAAAACGTCAGAGCACTCGTTGGTCGGTAATTGGATACGTTTAAACTTTACTTCCTGTTTTAGAGTTGTTACACACCCAGCATCCATTACAGGAGAGACTAAATAGTGGGATAATCAAACAAGACTTTACTGAAAGGCAATGATCTTAATGGATGCTTTACGTAGACTGGAAGCCGAGCGAGATCGTCGCGTCGGAAATGTCATCGTACTACCTTTGGGCTGTTCAAATAATGACAGCGTGCCTCGTGGAATGATTCATACTTTCATGTTTCACTTTAACATTAATGAACTCCTTTCAGCACGTTGTGTGAAGTAGAAGCTGGTTGTGCCTGAAGGTGTCTCTGTGTTCTGTAAGTTCTGATGCTATCGGTGGGTGGTATGTTTCATCCAGACGACCTATACGGTTTGATGGCTGTTTTGCCCACAATGTTACATGATGTCTCCCGTCTAAGGTGAGTGGGCATGGAGTGTCCAGGATTGTCGCTGAAAGTTGGTTATAGGTTGACAATAACAAAATATGCATTGTATCTACCAATAGGGACAGAACTAAGTTACCCTTACACTATTCGCGAACACCTGGTTTCATCACTGATTAACGTGATTCATTCCTATCATTTTCACAGCTATCTTATCTTTTGCGTCCAATGCAATCTGTCATATAATTGAGACTGGTTATTCTCTGGAGTTGACAATTTATGTTTTTATTTTACATCAGATGGAAGTCCTTTGCCTGCACATTCTACATCTAGTTTACAACGCCTGTATTATTCCTTTGTTCTGACCTTTCTAACTATTCGTTTTATATAATATTTTTTATTGAAAAAGGTTAATGTTAAAGACGAAAGACTATATTATATATATATTGCCATCCTCAACTCATATCCTGGGACTGGTATTTAACCACAGTTTAACCGTAGCAAATAATAAGGGAAATTCCTGTTTTATTATTTCGCAATCAAAAGAGATAAAATGCTAGAATAAAACATATTCGCATTATGGTGACAAAGTAAGAGGACATGACGAAATCTGTTAACAGAAGTCATAGCATCTTTGTCATCGACCTTCCAAGGATCACTTCCACCAATTACAAAAACAAAACAATATAAAAAACTCACAGATAAACTCACATGCCAAATGCCATCCACGAGAAGAATAACTAATTTGTGTTAGGGGAAGACAAAACTCAGCTGTACTGTTTTTTCTCGACGCGTTGGTATGTCGAACTGGGACAATCAAATGAATAAAACATGGTTGCAGTGATCTCATCTACGGTTTGTTGAGAAAAACAAGACGTATATAAATCAAGGAAGAAGGATATATCAGTGACAGGGGGTGCCCCGGGACAGCCGTGTAATTCTTTCGAAAACAACTATTTTTTGCCTAACCCCTCAATACAATGACCAAAGAGAATGCCAAAATAGTTAATGGTCTGAGTGCTTGGAGTGTGCATATCATAATTAATTAATTTATTCCCTGTTCTTTATTAAGGTTGTTATTCATGTCAAACTTGGATGATTTAGTATCATCACTATTTTATAGGGCGGTCGGGTAGCCTAGTGGTTAAAGCGTTCGCCGTGATATTGCTGGAATATTGCTAAAAGCGGCGTAAAACCATACTCACTCACTCACTCACTCACTCACTCACTCACTCACTATTTTATAAAGATTCATAAGCACATGCTTATGCTATAGTCGGAATCGTACAATCGACACTGTTTTTGGCAGATATTTCTAAGAAAATGAAAAGAGTTTTGTCGCTATCCTTTTAACCACTGTTCGAAATGAAAGTAAATGTGCTAAATATACTCAACAAAGACAGAAACTATACACTGTAGGAATGTTAAATTATTCAATTGTCAATGTATTAGCCGAAAATTATTTTCATGGCAATTTGGAAGATGTCACGCAAGGACACCAGCTACTACTGATAACATCCGAGGTCACGAACATCGGGGCGTGTCGACTCACGTACCCACAGTGACAATTCCACCGAACCTAGCCCTCGATATAGAGTTTCGTCGAATCATGGCGTTCGACCACGAGTGTCTGCTCCGTTTGTCTTGGTGGTTGAATTCCTCTGTACCCACATCGAACATGCTGGCTCTGGCATAGCATTGTCATTGTGGAGGAAAAGAAGCAGGCACAGGGTGTCATCCCAACGAATTTCAGGTTCCTACGCAAATTAAACAATGTTGCCTCAACAACGAATCTACACAATTCCATGATGCAGTAATGAATATACCGACTGCAGACTCTACATTTAATATCGAGTCATTTTCGACATTCAAGTTTCATTGAATTTCTTATCGTTATTGAAAAGCACGCCAGACCACTGCAATCTGGCCTGAGATGTGACTTTTGAAGACGTGTCTCAGGGCGACGTTGGGTCTAACTGGGACACTTTACTTGACGATTAACTCTGATGTGGTCCCGAAATGGGCTCAATATGGTCTTGGAGTCGCTATTGAACTGTCTGGCTAGGGTACTGTTTGGTCAGAACTGTGACGAAAATTATGATGGAGATATAGCGAACTTGCGATGGACCAATCACCCTTGGGTTTGCCATTGCTGAGATGATCACGAATGGTTGTAATTGTGTTCTGTTGATCCTGGGTTGTTGCTGTAAGGAACGTGAAGACGTCGGCTAGTAGTCTGGATCAGCATGCCTGCAAATCTATCACGCTTGAATTGTGTAGAACGTGGCATATGATTGCCCACCGTCTACAGCGTTAGGACGAAGCAGTGGGACTAAATGACAAATGACGTCAGGCAATGCACATGCATGATGATGTGTGACAAGTGTATGTAGACACATGTATGTATATGTGTGACTCACTGAGTGTCAATAGTCGTGAATAAAAGTGAATAGTTTTTGTTGTTGTTGAGAAGTATTTGTTAAATTTCGACCAAAGGCACTGAGGAGCAGCGCTGTTTTCATCACTGAAGTACACAAGTTGAGATCTTTGGGGTTTTCCTAAGCTGGACAACTTGACAAGTTGAAGACAACTGTAATTGGAAGGGATTCAGCGACTGGGCTCCAATGCACAGCAAATTAAAAGTAAACACCCCTTGACAATGTAATTAGGCGGTGATTGTGTAAACTCTCCACGACTCAGTGTGCAATTAGTATTCATATTGCACGTCTGTTAACTGAAATGCTAATTTATTACTGCAACTTTAAGCGTGACAACGGAACTCTCATGGAAGGGAATGACTTGAGTGATAATGGCGTAATTGGAGGGAAACAGTGCTAAGGGCAGTACCTTTCGAGTCAACAAATAATGCCTTCTAAAATAAGTTAAAACCCTTTCCATATTCATGAGAAATATCTGGTGAAAGCAGTCATTTGTACTAGTCCAACTATGTCATATAAGCACGTGTTTATGGGATCACTCTCAAATAGTGTTGATACCAGATGCTGGCGGAAAGGTGATCGATTCCTTCCCTACCCTCACTAGTTTTATGGTTCGCTCGACATGACAAAGGCCCGGGTTCGATTCCTCATATGGGTACAGTGTTAAAAGGGGTTGGTTGTCTGGTTTGTTTACAGGTAAATACTTACTTTTTTATGCAAATTGTGTCAATAGCGGGTGCTACCGGAAGGGAAGGACATGCTTATCCTTTTGCTGGTGTCATCACTGATTTTCAGTGGTATATGATTTTCACAGCCTTTTGCCCTTTACGCCAAATGGAATCTGTTTCGGCAGATAATCTAGACTGGTTACACTCTTGCATTGACAATTTATATTTTGTTGAACTTGGTCGGACTGAAGTCCACGATTTTCATCATAAGCTCAGTCGTATATATTTATGTTGAGTCATCTACAATATAAATGTTTTGGCCGGGACATTAAAAACTACTTTAAAATACAGTAGTGGCGGTTTGAGACGACTTCGATGACAACCAGCGAGAGAAAGTCCACGTACAGCATGCAGACAACTGAAGTAAGGTCAAGTAATATTAAACACCCTTCATCACCCACACGTTTTCTCAGAAACTACTGAAGGTACATGAATGAAAGTCTACAAGCTTATCTAAGAGAAATTTATCAAGAATGAGTTCGAAAATTGGTGCCATAAAATGTGTTTCCCCAGAGCTGTATCACTTGCTGCAAGTTTTTAGATTTTCAGCTTACACAGTTACAGCCCTTGATTCATGTTATTTTACTTGGTGCAATGTGTCTGTAACGTGGACAAATTTACCCAGAAGCTACTGAAGTTACATGAATGACACGTTGCAAGCTTATATAAGAGATAATTATCAAGACTGAGTCGGAAACTTGGTGCTATGAATTATTTTTTCCACAGAAGGGGTCTTATGTGTGCATTAATTTCACATTGAATTGTTTTTACCCGATGACATAAAGCGACCCTAGTGCCTATCTCGCCTTAAGGCTTTATATGACTCTCTTTTCATAGTTAACATTAACATTCTATTATTCACTACTATATGAACAAAGACCATTGTAATGTGCCCTATGGCGGGGGATGGTGATGACGCTGTTTTCTTGTTAAATCGTAACCCACTTCTCTGACAGATAAAAGGGTGCTCAAAGTCGTATACCATTACATTGTGACCATGCAGTGACCATGATGGTGACACAATCCTCTGAACATTTTGACGTTCTGTTATAATGCAGATATCAGAAGAATGTTTACTGTGAGTGGCAAAATAAGTGTTTCGGATCAACACAGAGTGAACTGTTAGCATCTGGTCTGTAAATCAGAGAGACATTATTTGTGTTATTTATGCTAGAAACAGAATTCCACTTTTGGGTTCCAATTATATTATGCATTGCGAAAATAGGTGCTTCCTGAATATATTTGCTATATCTCAGTCGGCATTAACCCCGATATTTACATAAACAGTCAGACGACCACTAGTTAGACCATGGGGAATAACGAACTTACACTGTATACTCTCGTGAACTGTCTCTCATAACCATTCAGCTCAAATTGTGGAGTGCCACCCACTACTGCGAGCAAGTCTAATAGCGAAAAGAGCTACACGACAAATGGCTCCTTTTTCTAATAACCCCCTTCGATCAGAGACCTTATTATCATTCATCAGTCGCAGACCTAGCTAAACTCGTCCGCCACACATAATCCTATACCTTCACACTAACCAAGCTGTAACGATGAATGGTTTTCGTTGTGTTCGCAAATCAGAGAAGCAACAGATAGAGTTAAACGCACTGCACGTACCAAACTGTTTGCTGTGGCCTGAACACATCAGTGTGATACATACAAAGTATGATAAAGATATTCCCATTTGGATGTCCAGTTCAAAGGAACATCTTTCTTTTGCAGTAATATTAACGTTCGCTAGCGCTGGTACTCAACCACACACTTATTATGTATTATGTGTCAGCAACTGAAGCCATGCAACTGTTATTCAATATCCTCCACAAGGCACAGACGTGTAAGTAACTATTTGTCAAGGCTCCAATGCCCTTGATGGAAAGACAAGCGTCTGTGTCTGTCACTTAGGATTGAACGCAGGATCAGAAGTACTTGATTAACTTATGACGCTTTACCCATTGATCAAATGTCTCTTGTAATTGATATAAATTATTGTTATTCATTAAATTTGTGTGTAGTCATCAAAGGGTCAGAATACCTAATTTGGGAGTAATGTAAGAGATTGATTGTTTGATGTTTAACACTCCTCAGCATTATTCCAGCTATATGACGTAGGCCTGTAAATAACCGTATCTGGACCAGACACTACACACGTACACATACGTAGCTATATAAGTGTAATACTTTTGAAATCGACGATAAAACCCCATTTCATCTCACCTCACCCCTTGTCAAAATGAAGGTATATCATCACAGGTAGGTAAATGTTATGTTGCATACGGGTCGCTGAGGCACCACAAAGCGCTGTGAGACTTGCGTCCTATTGTCGTGCCAGATAAGTGTTGTTTTCATTCCACGTTTGCCATGATAATGATTTCATTTGTCAGCGCCATAATCGTGATGAACGTTTAGGATCAGCATGTTCTGAAATACTGTTTAATATGGCTTGAAAAACTCACTCAGTGACTCACTCTTATGTTCAGTTAGGGAAAAAAGACATGCGTGGTTAAGGTATTTTTTACGGACAGTTAACAATTTTTCAACGTGTGCACCGGTTTTATAATAACGGTTTGTTCAGTCTTAAACTTCGTGCAGAGATCGAGGTACATACAAATGACACTTAAGAGTCATATTTGGTTGTTTCCTTGCTTTCCAATTTCGGAGGGGCGGTGGGGTGGCCTAGTGGTTATAGCGTTCGCTAGTCACGCCGAAGACCCGGGTTCGATTCCCAACATGGGTGCAATGTATAGAGCCCATTTCTGGTGTCCACCGCCGTGATATTGCTAACAGCGGTGTACAACCATACTCACTCATTCACTCGAGTTTCAGAACCCGTGGGGAAGAATTTGTACCCATTTGACTGTTTACTTAATTGGCAGAACGTGTGACAGGGGAACATTGCGCATGCGTCAAGGTGTGAAAGTGGTGAAAAGTCAAGTAATACTTAATCAAACTTCATATTATAGCGTGATATGACTTTGTGAGTTGATATTGCCCACTTTGTGTATATAATTCTTTACTACAAGTCGAGATGGTGCTTGTAAGCGCAACTGAAGACAGGTAGACATCGAATTTTGAATTCGTCAGCCGTGCCCCGCCCTTCACGTGCGGTCATGGGAGTCACACTACAGTGTTGGTGTGCTCGCATTGACACATTTTTACCCCAAACCCATCAATCAAAGTTTAAAGTGAGTAAATAGACTTTATCAGGAACATTTTTACAAAGACAATTTTGCTTTGTACTCATCTCTGTTTACTTGTGTACATGAGCGGCCGACTCACACCTGATTGTGGGGACAGGCGTACCGAGCAGTACAGTGAGAAAGTCTTCAAATTCACATGTGACAATTCTGATACAAATTGTGGTAGCTTTGAACATTTATTGCAAGACTGTTAAAAGTTTGTTGCCAAGGCATAGGGTATATAATAGGGTATATAATAGCAATCAACCTTGACTAACGAGGGAGGCTACGATTTGAATGACGATAGTGATCATACCGAGGAAAATGAAGCGGATATTTTGAAAAGTATCAGGTCGGAAATTTCAGGCTTGAACAAAAAGTTTGATAATGTGAAATCTTAATTCAATAAGGAATTTGATCAACTGAAATCTGGAAATAATGAACTGAGGAAACGTGTGACAGAGTTAGAGCATAGTGTTGATAAGGCTGAAGCACAGAGCAGACGCAATAACATTATAATTCAAGGCATTGAAGCGTCTCCGGGTGAAACTTGGGATCAGCCTGAGGAATTAGTGCGAACTTTTGTGAAGGATGATTTAGACATCGAGGATGCAGGTTCAGTTCCTATTGAACGCGTACACCAGTTAAAAAGCCAAAATAAACCAAAACCTATCATATGCAAATTCCTCTCTTACAAAGACAAATCCAGAGTGTTTTCAAGTGCTAGAGATAAGTTAAAGAAGAATGAGACCCTACGAGTGGGAGAAGACTACACGTCGAAGACACGACAGACCAGAGCCGGACTCATCCACCACATGCTGGACACTAGAGGTGAAGACAAGACACCCCACTTATCTTATGACAAGCTCATCATAGGAGATGATATTTTTGTATTAGACAGTAATGGGGGATTACAATGGGTGGGCAGTAAACGAGGTAAAAACCTATCGACCCGTAGCAGACCCCGTCACCATTCTCCTGCGGACAGGGCGGATAGCCCACCCGGCCCCCAGGGGAGTGGTGAAGGGAGACGCGCCGAAGGCCCTTTTTCTCGCCCTTTTCTTTCTTCTCCTTCAGACTAGGCCCACTGAAGTACCAGCCCGAGTCACGTCAACTGCCCCGTCAACAGACAACGCCTCTCAGCTCGACATTGAACATAAATGTCTGCGCTTGGAATGTGCAAGGCATTCGTTTACACATTCAAGACACAGACTTTTTTAACCTTTGTCAGAAATATGAAATATTTTACCTGATAGAGACCATGCAACCTGTTACTGACAGGATAAGAAATATTTTCCCAGACTTAATTTGTTTTGCATCACCTGCCAGGAGATTTTCAGGTGGAGTGGCTGTTAACTCACTGTTAAATTATGTTGAACAAAGTCATCCAGACTTTATATGCATAAACACACCCAGTAAAAGGTTAATCTTAGGCTATTTATATGTCCTCCCAGATAAATCCCCGCTATGCGGATACTGATAATAATGGTATTGATGACTTGGACTTAAAGTTAGCCATCTTCAAATTAGAATCTGACGAAAATGTAGATATCCTGCAGTGTGGAGACTAAAATGCCAGAGTAGGAAATAACGATGATTTTATAGTGGAGGACGAAACCGACTCGGACTATATTCCACTTGGTTATACGTATATATTAGATATATTATATTATATTATATTTTGTCCAAAAGGTCTACGCAAGACAGTATTGTAAACAGCTATGGGTTGTTACTTCTCGAATTATGTAAAAGCTTCTGTATACATATTGTCAATGGGAGATCAGTTAGTGACAAAGAGGGAAGTTTTACATGGGTCAGTAATAGGGGCATAGCCTGGTAGACTACTTTATCGCATCATCAAACATGTTCCAATATATCATAGATCTAGCTGTTCACTCTAGACCAGATTCTGATCATCTACCAGTTTCATGTCAGCTAAAACTTCGATGCATTTCCCATTGTGCGCCATATCACAGGCAGACCGATCTTGATTTCGAAACAATACACAAGTTCAAATGGTATGATTACGGTAATGAAGTGTTTAAAAGTCGATGAAACTCTGATACGACCAACAGTAAACAGTAAATACATACAGTAAATGATTTTCTTGATGTTGTACGTACGAATGTAAATGCAGCGACTGCTAAAATTGTCGAATTACTCCAATATGCTCGTGATCACTTTAAAGTTATAAATAGAAATAGATCATATGATAGAGTAAGACAACCTCCATGGTTTGACTCTGAATGTTTATGTACCAAGAGAAAGAGATATATGTTTAGATTTTCTAAGGAACTACAGATCTGGAGAACATTTTGAAAATTACCTGGCAGCAAAGGAGATATACCGTAAATTGTGTTATGAAAAGAAAAATAGCTTTCAAAATGTCTGTCGTTCACGAGATTGAATCTGCTGTACAGTCAAACGACTGTAAAATGTTCTGGAGAAAGATCAAATCCTTGCTGCGCTCTAACAGTGGTCACAACAGTGTATCAAGTTCTGATTTGTACAACTACTTAACAAATTGCTAAATATTAAAGATACAAAATCACATAGTGATTTTGACATAAATGTGAAAGAGTTTATTATCAAACATGATGATGATAACTGTGACTATTGTAATACTACAGATATACTGCCCGAAGCCATAACTGACGATGAAATAAGGGCAGCTATTAGAAGTTTAAAGTCTGGTAAAGCACCTGGTATTGACGGTGTTCCTTCTGAACTTTATAAGAAAAATGCTCTTTCCATTGTGTCATATTTAAATATACTTTATAATTCTGTAAGGAAAGCGACTTTTCCTGTGTAAAATATGATAAAGAAATTCCCATCTCTCCCATTTTCTATTGCTGCTAAAATATTTGATTCAAAGATTGCTCCTGATCTTTCATATATTGTGTCTAGAAAAATCATTGGAAAGGTTCAGAGTAATTTCTTTACAAGTGTTCATTCCCTTGGTAAAAGAACATCAACAACTGCAATTCTAGGAGAGCTGGGAAGAACATCACTGTGTACACGATTACAGTCGTTGTATTAAGTACTGGTGTAGACTACTTAGACTATATGAAACAAGATAATAGTCAAACTAACTGGGTTTCTTATATAAGACAATTATTGTTTCAAACTGGGTTTTCATATGTGTTGTTGTCTCAGGATTGCGGCGATATGAAATGCTTCATGGTTATATTCAAAGAAATATGTAAAGATATAGAATTTCAAAACTGGCATTACAAAATCACAAATTCTTCTTTCCTTGATATTTATTCATCTTATAAAACACTACTCGAACCAGAAAAATATCTGTCTACTTTAGCATGTGAAAGAGATCTTCTTAGAGCTTTATGCAAATTCCGTTTTATAAGCCATAATCTAAATGTACAGAAGCCCCGATTTAATGCAACCACATAGTCATCGTTTAGTTTATGTATGAAATGTAACGGCTTTGGAATAGAAAATGAATAACATTTTTTGTTAATTTGTCCTTTTTATAAAAGTAGTAGAGAAAATTGTATTCCAAAATGTTATCATGTGCAACCATCTGTCCCAAAATTGATCAGTCTTCTATCAGAAGAAATGATTGTGTTATTAAAAACCTGTCCATATATTTAAAAAAACATTTACCTATGTGAATACAAATGTAAAAAAAATTGAACGTTTGTCGTAAGAAAATTTGTGCATGTGCATAGTATATATTATTCCTATAAATGAACTCTGGGTCATGTGGGCTTCATTCATGAATATACTTCTTCTTCTGAACGTGTGACAGGATCTTAAATACGCCTATGAAATATCTAAGAAAGTCGAAGCCTTAAACTAACACATTATTTGAAGCATAATTTATCCTAAAAGTCAAACGCCGTATCCATCACTTCTTGTTTTTCTACCCTTTACTGTAATACAAGTCGAATTATTTTGATTTCATTATCCACACATAGAAAGTTAAAGTTAGATCACTGACTTATCTTAGTTTTGGAATAAAGAATATCAGCTTCTTAGACTTTGTCTCTCTTAAGGGACTCCGGGTTAGAATTTATTTAAATTCCTAAATCAATACTTTTCGTAAGAAGCGACTAATTGGATCGGATATAGACTCGATGGCTTGGAGTACGGCGTGGTGCGTTGCTCATCGCATCAACTGAAATGAATGGTTAGTATGATCAAGACTCGATTAATTCCTGGCCACCGTGGTACAGCTAGTATAGTGCTTTAAACGACAAATAAAGAAAGTGATACTTAATCGTTTTCCAAAAACCTACGTGTATATAACGTTTCTCGGTAGTAGCTACTCGCCACCAACAAAGAACAAATTAATTGAAATCCTAGCCCACACACCAGGCACTGTAATTACACCGTGTGTGCAGAGGTGATTGTTTGTGCTCTTCCTGGAAGTTCCCACCAATAAAGGATGTCAGATAGTCAAGACGCAATAAGACACTCCAAGATTACAATTTGTTTGTAAACATTAATTGCAATCTGTTTGAATAATACTATAGTCTCTGCCAATTGATTTAGTCGGGGTTTCTGGCTGATCCTCAATAGTTTTGGGTTACTTTGATTGCAGGATTTGTCTGCATAGCACCAGAGTTCAGAGAACTGTAACTGTTCCTTACTAGTGGTAACTTGTGCATTTGAAAAGAGACACTGTGACGTCATTTCGATGTGTGGCGTTACACTAATAGCAGAGATTATCAGATATTAACAACAGGATATGATTTCCTTCAAACTAAATTAAAGACATTTGAAAACAGAGGTCGTTTTTGATGGAAATGCAACGATTGAATAGTCTATATTTGTTTTAGTTTTCAATAGAGCATTGCGTAAAAACGTGTTCTGGGCCAGAGTCTTGACGTCGAGGACAGAAAGATACAACATTTGTGTGCGATAAATGTTTCTATTCCAATGGCACACACACACAGCGAAACTGTAATCTTTAGGCACTTATTCTGAATCTGCCATAAAATACATTCAGCTGGTGCACGATTTTTAAACACAGCAAAATTCAATTACCATGGTAGAACCTTCTGCCCAGAGCCATGCTCTTTTTGTGATATACAATCCTTTGACAATACTATATTATCCATTCCGTGAAGCAAAACATTAATGCCTTTGGGATATTCACTTTTTCTGGTAGTACACGTTGTGAATGACGACTGAGGTGACTTTTCAGTTCGGCCCGGTAAATATCCAATGCCAGGAAATTCTCTCTCAGTTTATTTGAAAAAAAGAATACAAGATCGCAAATTACCACACTTTGGATGTACACTGCAGACACTCATTGAAGGCAATAGGAATTGGCAATCACTGCAAACTCTCTGGAGAGTCGATGATCACCCAGCAGTATATACTCAAAGTCATTCGTAACATGGTCCTATTTATCTTATTTTGTTGTTTTTTTTCAAAATGTTAAATTGGGATGATGGCGGATCTAATAGACTTTCTAAAGTGTTCATTAATTTGTCTTTAAAAGCGTTTAAAGTATGTGTTAGAGGAACACTAGTGTCATAATACCATGTTATTGATGTTACATTTCAGAATAATACAGGAAGAACTACTTCTTTTGATTGAATGAGGGTTGAATGACTACATACAGGATGTAATGTATCTTCACGATGTTGCTGTTGTTGGAAATCAATCTTGTAAAGGCGTGATATTATTTAAGTTAAGTTCAACCATGTACCAAAACAACTTGCCCATTCGACAAAATACATTGCCTAAGCTATAGTAAGTCTGCTGGTGTGATATAGCAAATTTCGGAAAAGCTAGACTCGTCCAGCCTTGTTATGGAAAATTCAGGAAGCTAGTTGGACTACTAGTATATGAGGGGACGAGTGCATACCTATCACATCTCTCATTACACCTAACATTACATCAAGACTAGCGGTTGCGCGAGGATCACTTTTAGCCCCGGATATCTAGTCTAGGCCTATATTGGCAGCTTGACCACCGTTGCTGCGAGGTGAATATTATTTGTCCTTGTCATTATTGTTATAATCACAATCATATATTACATTTGTATTTGTACTACCTTGGAAATTTGTACTTCCGTTCTATTGTCTAATGCCATTGTAATTGCTGTGCAGGTATGAGTATTGACTTGTAAACCTGGCTCATTTTATAATACAATGGTGGATTGTATACCATTTTTTTTATTTTTTTTGAATTTCTGAGTTAACTTATTGTTTCAGTCATGAAATGGACACGTACCAATGTCTACAGCGAAACATTCATCTGTCGGCACGAGTCGGTATTACCCTTGTTTTAAACGTCCATGACCTGTGTAGATAAAATGATAATGGCACCACGTAGGAAGAAGCTCATCAATTTGAGAAATAAGCAAAACAAATAAATTATACGAAAGTGCAAGAACGTCAATGTATTTTTTCCGGCTGTTTTCGCGGAACATTAGAAGAACTACCCTTTTTAATGCTGACAACATGAAGAACAAGTTCTGTGATTAACTCTATAACCGTCATGGTCAGTGGCATGTGATGCGGTGAGTAAGGGCGAAGTACCAATAACCCTGTAGGGCTTACACGAGTATCCAGGACTTGGTAACATAATTATCTTACTTACTTATCTTATCTTACTCCGATCATAAATCGGAACACCGCAACGTCCTTTCACGGAAAGTATATTCCGTTTTGAAGTGTAGAAGTCTTAGGTATCGGACCGGGAACAGTCAAAACATCGTTGGATAAACATTATGCTTAAGAATACGAATTTCCAGGATAATGTAGAGGTCACCGCGTTCTCTATTCCCGTACTATTTGTATAGCCCAGTTGTTGCTCGCTCATTGTGATAGTGCTACATGCGTCATAAAAGTGAATTCTTTCATCACCCACGCTCCTACCCAGGAAGTCACGCCTCTCTGAATGATTGGATATTCCAGTCGCTTAAACTTTTCCTAACCTATTATTTTCGCTTTGAGAACCACATGACAATGTGTGGCAACACCTGGGGATCCGGGGTAAACTAGGTTTTCAGCAACCCATGCTTGCCGTAAAAAGTGACAAACGGGATCGGGTGGTCAGGCTCGCAGACTTGTTTGAATCATGCCATCGTATTCCATGACGACTGCCGTCATATAGCTGGAATTTGTTGCGTTGAACAACAAACAAACACACGAACGTTCAATGTGTGCCCTCAATGAACACAAATGTAGTTTAAAACTAGATTACAATACGCATACAGACGAAGTGTGTTGACTATATGAAGCTACAGTTGTGTATCCAAAGTGATTAAGAGGTTGGGTTTCTAAAAGAAAAATTAATCAGTATTCCAGCAGCTCATCCGCTAAACGGACAGTGCATCAGTACCATCAGTCAGACAGTTAGGAAGAATTAATTTAGATTTGATGGATATATATTAACTCTCTCTCTCTCTCTCTCTCTCTCTCTCTCTCTCTCTCTCTGTTGAGTCTTCTGTAGACACTGTCCTTGGAGACTCAATCTTCATTCAAATTGAGTCTGTAACTCAATTTTGCTTCTTGGCATAGCGCATTAAAAAGAAGTAACTGTCACAGACCCTTGATTTAGTTACACGGTATGTTTGTATATCTTTGGAAATAGTGGTAACAGCTCTATTTGCTTTACAGTCTTGTCGGTTTGAATTGATTTTAGTGGGACACGTGTCAGTTATTGGGCTTAGGTGCCGTCGTGAAATATCTTCTCAATTGCAACCAAACTGACGACTGTGATGAAACCTTGCATGCACGTCCCCAAAATTTATACTTCTTTCTATTTACTACTTTCTGCAATGAAATGAAAAATATTTTCAATTAACAAAACTATTTGAATAGTTTTCCCCTGAAACTTCAGAAAATTAACAAACCTTTTTCCCACAAAGCATTTGACTAACGAAACTGATACCTTGCATGCGTGTTAAGTACACCTCGATTTGTTGGAGATATTCTGGTCAATGTACTAATAATTCTTTTGATTTTTAAAAATCTGTTTAAACGATTATTCTGAAACGTGGCATGCATTTTTATGTTAATGACGGCTCAGATATATTATATTTTCACACAACAGACGCTTGCTTTCGTCAAAAACATAATCTAATGACAAAGATGAATGCCAATTACAGCTATGAAAAAAGTAAGTTCTTTGCTACCTAACGCTGCTCAACTTGCATTACTTTTTCGTCTATGGAAATGGAAAACTCAGCTGCAAATAATTGCAAGATTTAATATCTTATCTGAGGTGTCTCTAGTCCCCTTGGTGGTTTTTCAGCGATTTGTGAACTGTACATTTGAGGATCACTTGTTGAGGATATAAGCACGTGAGGAACAGACATTACATCAACATTGTTATATGGCAGTGAGTGTTAATGATTGTAACTTTGTTACATTGTTTGTGTTGAGATTCGGTAGACGCTCATTACATTGAATTTGGACTTTAATTAGTCGTCAGGAATGTAGTACTATTTGATGTAAGCCGCCGTCGTCGTTTAGATGCTAGTGTGGTGTGTAAACTTCCGGAATATTGCTGGCGGTGATAGTGTGTTATAGAAACACTTGGAATGTTCTTTGTTGTGAGGACGCTTTTTTGTAGAAATTTCCAGAAGCTACCCCTGCTTTTACAGTTTGCACTGGCTCGGGCAACCTGACCATACATATATGATTTCTAAGTTTTACCATGCGGCATAAATGTTTGGTCAATCCTATCCATGTCTTGTACACGCGTGTGTGGTGCTTAACGGTAATAACTATACTTAACATCCATTATCATTTTCTGACTTGAAATCATGCTGCCGTCATGCTTGTTCGCCGAGCAGATCGTCTCTCCGGCTCCCCTACCCCACACTCAACCGAGTTTTAACTGGTGATGTTTAAAATTTGTGGTCAGGCTGTTACGAAAATTGTTTATGTGCATATTATCGTTTCTTATAACGTTTCTCGGTGAAAGCTGCGCCCGTTATTGCTGAACTGAAGAGGTCAGTCTAGGGTCGCATCATCTGCGAATCTTGTATTCATATCCCAGCCTTAAACAAGCGTCGACTTTTTTCAACGTTAGATTGTGTGCAAAGTTTAAATGAATAATAAGTTAGTAATTATGCACTTCCCCGTCAGATACCGTTATAATACAAATCGTGCATTTTATACTTCGCTTGCATTAGTGTATATAGACACACACGCACTTATTCATCGATTATTCAGTCGTGTCATCATGAGACTGAAATGTCTTCATATTTGAAACCGATGCTATTTTTAGGAGTAGGTCAGCATGCCTCTTATGACCTACAATCACTTCATCGATATCGCATCATGGAAGAAACTTTATATAAACGTTTTTGTGGTCCACGGCCTGCAGCTGATCCTGTTATTAAAGTGCAATTATCCACACTGTTCCGTCAGTCTACCCCGCAGTGAATCGTGACTTCCTGTCGTATGAATAATAACACGGAATTTAAGTTAGATGATCCTTTGAGGTCTTCAGTACATTAACAACAGGCACGACTCTGTAGCTCACCTGGTTAGAGTATATTCTTCTATAAATATGGCTTCAGTTATTACACATTATTAAATAAAGCAACTGTGATGAGCCTAAACAATTCCAAAATCATAACGCATGTACCAGCGTTTAACATCAGTCTTATATTTCGGAGCTCAAGAGGTCACATGCCTATAGTATAAAACACATCATACTATTAAAGTTATACATTTCCTAAAGTTTAATATATTTTAATCTAACATTGCATAATACATAAACGTGGACAGAATCTGCTGCGTATCGTGACTGGTACTGCTTAGCAAAGGTGAAAATTATTTATATTGATATGGACATTATAATTTTGATAGATTATCGATTTCTAAAGTTTATAAAAATTGGATACATAAGCAAGAAGTGGAACTCATCTTACACTGCATTTACATAAGTGGCAAATTCTGTTCTCTTTTAATATCTATATTTCTTTTCTTTTTTCAATCAATAAATAAAAACGTGCCAAGTTTTTTTCTGAATTCTTCATATTATCCTCTGTTAATTGAAGTTCTGTAAATATATAACTTTTAAACATTGAATAGAAATTAAATATTTTGCCTGACAGTTCCTGTAGATGTATATCTTTTAATGTTCATGTAAATTCTTTTAGAAATTTTGCATGGATCCTACATTCTGGTTTTGCCAAATAAACCTAAATATATCTGACCTTAAACAATCTATACCAACTTATATATACTACTCAAAACAAGTTTTAAAAAAACTGTGTGTTGCAAAACCCACCAGCCATAACGGAGTGGCTATGGTCATATGAAATGATCGGGTGATCTTTAACTTCTTTTGATTAGTATATGTGTGGAAAGGATCATGTGTTACACATGCTTGTGCATACATGTTTGCTGAAAAATACTTTTCAATCAAGTAAGTGTATATATTGATAAAATCCAAACACGATGTCACTGTAATAGTTTCTTTTGTTAAAGGTTTTGGTGAAATGACAGAATGCCATACCCTCTATAACACAAAATATGTTTTATGTTATTCTAAGCAGGGGCCCTTCAACAGATCATTACAGCGCGCATATGTACGTCATGGACAACACATGTAAGTTAATATGTGACTAATCAATCACATGTTTGTTGCTTTCGGTGTTAATTCCACACTTAAACGTTAACGCCAGAGAATAACCAATCTCTATTTTCCGAATTAACAGATTACATTTGGCATAAAAGGCAAAATATCAGTGAAATATTATGTAAAAGGGTTGCCTGACGCCGCACAGCCGTACTCCTGGAAGTATCGTTTGTTAAAACCCTTTACGGATGTATTGAACATAGGATTTAATTTCTGTGAACACTTTTAAGTGTCATCACTGGCCGAGCATACAAATCAGAGATTCAATCGAGAAATTAGATCAGGGTTTGTCCAATGACAGTAAACATCTGTGAGTTCAACGCACTTGGTCGGTGTCTCCATGCTCTGGTTGTGTCCTGAGAGGGATATTCAAGAAAATATACAAGATATACAAGAAAAGATTGAGACACCTACACATGTACGCACGCTTGTTCGCACGCACACACACAAATATATATATATATATATATATATATGTATGTGTGTGTGTGTGTGTGTGTGTGTGTGTGTGTGTGTGTGTACACACACACACGCAAACACATACATGCATGCACCTGGCAACGTCAGTGTTATAATCTTGAACGCAATGTTTAACCCCATTTTACATCACCCCTCCTAACATGTCAGTTATCTGTTAAATAGAACATCGTTCTATAGCTGTTACTGTGCCAGTAAATGTATCAATGTATAACATGATTAAGAAGTATAAGGTAGCCGCTATGTAAGGACCTGGATAGTATATAGTGCCAGGAAATAGATTTGTTGATGCTTGCGTTGGACATAAAACAATGAGGCAATGCCTCACGGGGAGGTTCGTGAGCGAGCTGGTAATAACATCCAGGTCCCCGGGTCTCGCTCTAATACAGGCAATTATCTCAGCAAGTTAAGCTTGTTATGCCCTAATTGATACTTTCATCTTCAATTTGAATCTGATAACCGTTTTTCTTCCAATCATGAAATAGAATTTGTTGCCTTTCGCGGAAAGTCCCTTCAGGCGCGAGCAATAGTTACTAATCATATGATATAAAATGACATTATTACTTCAAAGTCTGATTCCTGTAATTTTAGTTGTTTAGAACCTTCGATAAGAAAACAAGATCGGAATGAACGTGTGTGTTGTATTCGTGGTGTTCGAAGTTTCTTCGTTCATCGTTTATTACCCTGAGGACTAAAAACTCTGTTGTGCGTCCAGAATCGTGAGGTTTCACAGATCGGGATACATAATATGTTCTAAAATACTTTGTTCGTGTATATAAGAGTTGAAGTAGTGAATCCGAAGTGGGCGACAGGAATATAGTACGACTATTCTAAATCTTACTAAGATCATCTGCGATGAGTTTCCTCTTGAACAAACCAAACTTTTTTGGACGTACATGTATGTTAACAGTGTGGGTGGGTGAGGATGTGATGTCGATGTAGATTCAGGTGTTGTAGAGGCGGATCTACTGGAAATGAGGACGTGGGTGTAACATAACCTATCCATGACTTCTCAATACGCCTGTAACTTCCATATGTGGTCTAAAGGCGAGATAGTTCAACACCATCTTTGATGGTGGCTAAAAATGAAAGAAGAAACATAGTTGTGTTTAGGACCTTAATAAGTGGTTATGCGACTGTTTACAGCTTAGTAACATTTTCATAACGTTTGAATTTTTTATGAAAACTAGTTTCAAATGTATACTTACTTTTGCCCAGCAGTTTATTGCTACAATAAGACAACCAAGTTCCGGTCATTTTCTTACCTGAATAATTTCATAGTGTTCGTACAGGGTGTTATATGGTACGTTCTTGTACACTGTATGTTATTAACACACAGGCAGGTGTTTCTCCTGCCTCCTTCGAAAGAATCCTAGATAATCTAACAATAGTGTGTGAAAGCTGAGATGCTTCAATTAATTATTTTCCTAAAAATACAGATGACTGTATTTTTATCCCACTTTCTTGGGATCTTTTAATATCTAATTCTATCTCTCATTATATAGCATCCGCTTTTATTTCACAAATATACTATTTTCTAAATATTAAGCAGCAATTATAGTTCTTTTCCTAAAGATCACATTTCTCAAACCTACTATAATAGCTAAACATAGTTTCCACATATGTTATAAACGCACTCAAGATGCTTAATGACGAGGATCGTGTGTGTTCCCACTCCTCTGCCCCGTGGTTTGCAAAACGGTCTCATTCCTGTCGAGTCCACTTCGTCTCCACTCTGCTATATTAGGCCTGCAAGGGGAACCACTAGTTTCCATCTTTCCTTACTCCGGCAGTTAAATGCTTATCGTTGGACCTCTATAGAATCGAGAGCATCTCTTATTGATCGCAACGCGGCAAGAAGTAAGAGCGTTCTCCTACTGAGATAAAAGTGGACGTGGACAATCACCTAGACTTCGTTGACGAGTCTTTGGCAGTGAAAAGATCGGAGGATGTGATTTACTATGCCTTCGCACGTGGATCAGTAACCCTAGATTTTGAGAGTGTGAAGCAAGAATCAGTTGGCGCTACCTTTCCATTAGTACTAAACACTTGTGGACATGGAGCTATACTTTGGTGTCCTCTGCCTCCTTTCACTACTTCATATTGCTAAAGGTAAGTTTTCGTTGCAACGTTTAAGAAATTACTGGTTTAATTATTTTCTTGATAATATAAAATTTAATCGTCTGGTGTTGGAGTGACAAAAACTTGATACATGATGCATATGAATCTGTGCATTGATATCTTAACTTATGCCATAAGAGAGAGAGCGGAAGGTCCGGGGTTCGATCCCGCGCCGCGTCTTACTAAAAGACGTTAAAAGATGGTATCTTTTGTTACCCTTTCTGTCGCGCGGAAGTAAGGGGCTAAAACAAGGACTGGTCTGCTCGGAGTCAGTATACTGTGTCTGAGTGGGGTATTCATTTTAAACTGTGGCATGGTATCTCATGCATCAACCAAGTCTGTCAGTGAGCCTGGCCACCCGATCCCGTTAATCGTCTCTTACGACATGCATAGCTGCCTTTCATGGCGAGCATCGGTTGATGAAGACCTATTCTTCCCCGAATCTTCACGGGTCGCCCCATGACTAAAACCATCTATGAGGCGTTAAAGACCTCATCCATGGTCTAGTGGAAAGAGCGTTTGCCCGAAGAGCGGAAGGTCGGTGGTTCGATCCCCTGGCCGCGTCATAAAAGATGGTTCTTTGTTGTTACCCTGTCTGGCGGTAGACACAAAAGGGATAAAACCAGGACTCACAGGCTCGGAATCTGTATAACAAGTCTCAGGGGGTATCTGCGGGATGGTATTTCAGTGGATTAGCACTATAAACCCGGCATTAATCCAGATAGTATATGCAGCCTCACACACGGGCATGCATATAAGTGTAATAATCTTGAACGCGACGTTAAACCCCATTCCACCTAACCTCGCAGGTTGCTCACACGTGACGCTTATGTAACAGGCATCAGTAAGATGGTCGGTGTATACCACACCTAAAGCATATGAAAAATAAAGAAGCTATAAATCCGTATATCGCTTTATGAACTCCAATTACTAAAAGCCTAGACCTACATCTAGTTTATATAACATGACTGCCTGTAAACATATATTTGTATGATTTACAGAACTATTTATAACAGTGTTCAATATATGCATAAATATAAATGTTAATTGGTGTACGATGCTATGTCATCATTACAGATGCCCACGAGAAAGTAGCATTTGTTTGTACATTTTGCGTGAAAAACTATACATCATAAATACAGGCTGTACCCATTGTGGTCAGGATCAATATAGAAGAACAAATATGATCACAGTCCGGACTCACCCTGGTTATGTTTTCAGCCCTATATGACTTAAGAGCTGCATCACTTCTGGCTTTCCTCCCACTTCAAGCTAACAGAACGTGATACTGTTCAAAGCTACTTTAAACCAAACTCACTCAATCACACTTACAGAGAAATGTTCTACTCAGCTTGTTAAATGATGATTTAAAAATTGAAAACGAAAAGTAATTTCACCATTTGACCCTCATTAGAAAACTGAAATCCTGAACGAAATGTTATTATAGCAATATCTTTATATTTCATTTCATCGCACATAACTGACAACTTGTGAAGCCAGAGATTACTCGCTACCGCCCGCTGTGCGGTTCACCGAGATATCTACGATGAATCCGTGCTATAAACATGGAGCCTGAGAAACCAATATACAATCACTGATGTTTATTTGATTACCACCCTAAAGATGTTAAGCTACTAGTCAATGTCAACATGACTGACTCCTCCCAAGTTAATAAGACACCTGGAAGAAATGACATTTAATCAATCGCGGGCTTGTCACAATGACAGGAGGATTCTAAGTCTTCATTAATTTACACATACAGTGCCTGGTAATAAAGGCCTTCGAGAGTGTCACCGTAAAATAGAAATATCGCTTGAAGTACATATTGTAAGAAACAATATTAAACAGATTATTTTCTTTTTGTTTTCTTTAATCGTCAAATTATAAATTACGTGTAGATACGTAACTAACAATACATTAAAGAATCAAATCTAATAAAGGTATTTCATGTGTATGTTTGAGCCTCAATGTAGGATTGGTTTGCAAGTGTTCTATTTTAACTAAAGCAAACTAATACTAAACACTATAGAAAGGATTTTGTGGCTTCAAGTGGCATCTAACCTGAAGCATTTAATCTAATCTGAATCGTATCATCCGACCTGAATCGTATAATGTACGCTGAATTCATGCAACGCTAAACATGATCATACCGCGCCTTGTGGTGTGTTTGCCGATGGAATGTTTTTTCAAATTTAAAACTGCTGATAAACGGAGCTAAAGCGGCGTAACGATAAGCGACAAACCTTTTACATAATCATAAGAAATCCCTGCTAAAAGCGGAGTACATTGTACGATTCCAGTTATTTCATAAGCATGTGTTTATTTATGTCACTATCAAGTATTGTTGATACTAGGTGTTCAGGAAAAGTTGGGCGTATCTCTCTCGTGGAACCGGAACAAACACATGCAAAGGCAAGTCAATTGTTCACCTAAAAAAGGGAATAATATGGTACAGGCCAAAATAGGGAATTGTATCAGACATCATTTTGGTCAGTGATGTACAAAGCTGTACAAAGGTCAAAATTATGGAAACGTTGATCAAACAATGTTTGAGCAAGAGTCGTATGACGTTCTTTGAAATTTTCGTGGAACATAGCCGCTTGTACCTCAAGAGTTGTGAACTGTAGACACTAAAGGCTGCTGGAGCTGCAGGGATGTTGTTCGACATAAAAGAGAAAATTACTTTTGGAAAGTTGAAGTCATCCCTCTTGTCACACAGTCTTGTGAATAGTACTTTATTACTGTCAAACTGTCTGCATAGATCTCAATTTGAAGCAGACGCTTTCACTTGTCTCTTTCATTTCTAGTTCAGGTGGGTAAATCAGTGGACGGGAATTGGCTATTTGACTATTATGGAACGATATCAGATCATCAATGTACCTAATGTTTATGCTAAACGTCTTAGTCAAATTCCCTATTTAGTCTTTGCCAGTCTAAGCAGAAATTCCGATTCGTAATGCATAAAGTAACAGATAAGCCAGAAGGTGAGCTCAGTAGCTGCCCATTGGGATGCCTACTTCTTGCCTTAATGTCCTTGCGACGAATTTCACATAGTTGACTAAAATGAGAAATGAGGAAGTCCAACATCTCACATATTGTTTTCTCAATACAGTGACAAATTGCCCTCAACCATTGGAGATAGAGATGTAACTTTAACTATGGTGACAACATTTAGTGACAAATTGCCCTCAGCCATTGGAGATAGAGATGTAACTATAACTATGGTGACCACATTTAGTGACAAATTGCCCTCAACCATTGGAGATAGATATGTAACTATGACCACATTTAGTGACAAATTACCCTCAACCATTGGAGATAGAGATGTAACTTTAACTATGGTGACCACATTTAGTGACAAATTGCCCTCAACCATTGGAGATAGAGATGTAACTATAACTATAATGACCACATTTAGTGACAAATTGCCCTCAACCATTGGAGATAGAGATATAACTATAACTATGGTGACCACATTTAGTGACAAATTGCCCTCAACCATTGGAGATAGAGATGTAACTATGACTATGGTGACCACATTTAGTGACAAATTGCCCTCAACCATTGGAGATAGAGATGTAACTATGACTATGGGGATCACCTTTAGTGACAAATTGCCCTCAACCATTGGCGACAGAGATGTAACTTTAACTATGGTGACCACATTTAGTGACAAATGGGAGCAAGGAATCAATTTTCCATAAAGTTTGTATTATATAGTGGTATACAAAGTTGAATAATATAATGTTTTGACGTTATTGAACTTCGGTTCTGAGATTGCAAATAGTCAAGCAAATCCTATTAAAATCCGCATGATAATAATTCCACATGTGTCAAGTACTTTCTGTGAATATAAACCAGTGAATATAAAGAAACTCCTTCCTTGTTTGTTTTAAGAAATGACCACGTGACACTCTCGGAGTAGTGCGTTGTACTTTGGTAGGTTCTGCTACTGCCAGGAGTGCATTCAGACCACTGGTTAGAACCACAAGTGCAATATCAATTTTTCTTGTCCTTTCAAAAAAATTCTTGCATGTTCATGGAATAACGCTGGCTTCTTATGCGAACTAATTATAAACTAAATTATGACACAATCGTGAGAGTTGCTGAATATAGCCTCGTGGGGATTTCGGATTAGAATTGGTCTCCAGCAACCTATTTACTCGTCGTATTAGGCGACTGAATGGACCAGGTGGTCAGTCTTGGTGACTTGGTTGATTGTGTTTCTCGTAACCCGCCGACGTCGAGCATTGCTAATAATGCTTAGTCCAGATTCGATTATTTACAGGCCACCGTCGTACCTGATAATAATCGAACGGTAAATAACAAACACTGAACACCTGAGTTCCATTCCATCGGCTACATTTCGATGTCCGATACAAGTCTTACTTGCTTGAGTGTTGGGGTGGATGTTACAACACAACGACAAAATATCTCCCAACCTACATTTATAAGAAGCGTCAACGCCATAAGTTATTCAGTATCGATTATGTGCCGACACAGATTCCACTGGGGGTAAAAAGCAAAATAGAAGTGAAAAAATATATGAATGGATCATTGAAATCAGTGATGACACCAGGTGTTCGAGAAAATCATTAGGATTTTCCCTTCTCTACCGGAAGCACCTGACATTCACACAATTTGCATCAGAATGGAACCGTCATCAGTGTTTTGAACTGCTCACTACATTTATCCAAGCATCTTGTGCAAAGAAAGTTCAAGCTAATGAAGTACAACCTTCACGTCTAATCTTATTATGCCAGTTATTATTAATTATTTTTATCATTGTTAAACTCTTTAACTAAAAAAGACACACCTTTTCATGGTACGTTAATATATACATTACAAAATGTTTTATCTTTTGGTATTAAAGCAAATAAATAATTATATGTTCATACCGTAAAATTTTAACAAGCTTTTCTCACTTTTCTTATACGAAATCTCATCAAATGTTGTTTTTGAGTTTTATTTCTTAATTATTTCATTATTTCAACAATTCTAAAACTGATGCATCTACTGTGTTTTAAATGGAGCATTAAGTCATTAAGAACATGAACTATGTAAGCTCTGGTATGAAATGTTAATAAAATCGACAAAATCCTTTCCCTATTCATAAAAAAAGTTTTGCCAAAAGCAGAGTCGATTGTTCGATACCGATTATATAATAAACATTTTTAAATGGGTCATTATCAAATAGTGATGATACCAACAAGTGAACAATCTGGATGAAATGGTGTTCGTGGAGGAAAATTAAATTGTTGTGGTTCCTGAAATTTGAAATATTGTGGCACGTTTTGGGAAACTGATGTTTGTCTTAGGATGTTACTTAAATTTAAGGCATAAATTCCCTTGTTTGCAATTTTCAAATTCAAAACCATGCGGTTTTTTATTTACTGGATTTAATACAATTTAACGAATTGGGGCCATTTCTTTGGTCGCAATGATATTCAGACATTAAGTTCCGATAACAAATAAATTGCGGTAACTACAAGAATTTGAGCTTTAAAGTGTGTTATATGTGGTCTTAATAAAACATATTACCGCGCTCCTTCATCGTAGCCAATTGGTGTTGCCAGCGTGTGACTGCAAAATGGCTTTCCTTACGTTGACGAGTATTGCACTGTACCAAATGAACTTCCAGATAACCACTTCAGAAAGACTACTCTGAATAATTAATAAATCTTGGTTTATCGGTTAAGGACTGAGAATATTTGTTTTCTTCAATGTTGAATGGATTCCACGCCCTCTGAGGATATCAAACGACAACGAACATGCCACACGGACGCAATGTGGTTGTAAACATAGGTAGTTCCGATAACATGCAACATTAAAATGTCCGCTCGCCTATAAACTTGGCTTAGAAATCGGCTCTCACAAATGTAAAATGGGAAAAGAATGTCTTCTGTTGACTTTTTCACGGAGTTCTTTTTCTCACGGAGTTCTCATTGCCATATAACCGTACGATCGTGAGATCAGCGCTAAAGTTGGCTCAGTTTACGGTCGCCGTAAGTTTGTTTTGAAGAACGGTGTATACTAACGTTAATCTGAGTTCCTCAATTGATCTTAACTTAAATGTTTAGTGTAATGGGTCGAGGAATACTTTCATTAATTTTGTGGAAAATGGTAGAGTATGTTCCAGAGTTCTAGAAAACAACATTAACCCTACAAATTAAACAATTAAGAAAACAACACTTTGAAAATGTACGGGTCATAGATACAGATCAAACCATTTTAGAAAAGACGTTACAGACACATCAAATCTTATACAATGAAATTTTGTTAACTTTATCTCCATTGTCGCGATATGAATTAATATAAGACGAATTCATTCCATAGCCTGGTTGAATGTTATCGACAAGTTTATCAAATATTGGTACTACGTTTGTCACGAGAGACGGATAAATTGACATATAATCGATGGTCCCGTATTATTGTGGTTTTATTACAGCCAAGAGACCGACTCCGTGACATTTCAGAAGTTGTAGTAACAATGGCGGCAATGTTGACTTATGGATTTCATTAAAGAAAAGAAGAAGTTTGAACTCCATACATATGTAGGTTAACATAGAATGCCAGTTCGATAATTATAGACGACATTACCATTAATCTCATAAGGATCTCACGTGGATTACAATGATCCTGGGAAACGCTTAAACATTAGTTTGTCTGTGCATTGCTCGAGGAATGTCGTTCTTTATCGTACAATCAACAGACACAGACATACCACTGGAGCCACTCTTGCAGTATCAGGTTTCACAAGATGTGACAAGCCTGTTTAAAGACGGTGTGGTCTAAGTGCAATTTCAAAACATAAGAATCTTACAACTTTACGCAAATATTATCAACAAGTTACTACTTAGACGGTGTCTTTACAACTGACCCGAATATGGTCACAATCAGTGATCATCTCAGATCCCGAACAATGCAATGGAAGATGTGCGTTGCCACGAGTAAATTTTGACTTGATTGACCACAGAGCATTATTTAACACCAAGATGTTTCCTATTCGATTTATGTCGGACGCCTGGGACTATTTTTACAGCCCACTATCTCTCATCTGCGAGAGTCGATGGATGTGCTCTTCATGGGAAGAGGAACATATCCGCTGAGTCTGACTGTCACACTTAAATTGGTAATACCATCAGATGTAATAATTTTCTGTCCATATGAATATTCATTTGCTATAATTATATCATCTGCATTTCGTCCACGTACACGTATGTATATTCATGTAGCTATGTCTTTACATTTATGCTATAGTCCGGGGCCATGTGCCCCGGAAGCCTCTCCAGAGTACTACTCACTACACAGACTATAACAGCCCAACAAAACTACCTTTTATGAGTACAGAAGCTATGGGGAGTTTTTAACTGAAGTTTTGTTACAGAGCTATGAAATAAAGGATCTTTGTTTAGTGGTAGCGAGAACTAAAATCTGATTTTAATGAGATTGGTTTTATGGTAGACATTTGGAGGACATTTCCAAATGTGATGCATCAGTAGTAGTAATGATGGCTGAGGCAATAATTCAACATATAATCAGTGATGTTTACGTGATTGCTACCCTAAAGATGCGTAGTCAATTTCAACATGATGACTCCTCCTTAGTTACTAAGACACCTGGAATCGTAAATTGTAATATCACTTGAAGTACGTATCGTGAAAACATTTCTATATAAGAGTAATTACTTTTTATGTGTTTTGAAATCTCCAAAATAATGAATAGGTGTTGATATGTAACCAACAATTCTTTCAAAGTGGGAAAGTGTGGACTTGTACGCAGCAGACATAATTCTAAATTCTCAACGTGTCGTTGGATATCTGGTCCATCACCTGCTTATCTGGTTTGTTTACAGGTCGCCGTCGCATGGCAGGAGTACTGACGTTGTATTTAAAGTGCGTCAGTGGCGGGTGCTACTGGTAGGGCACGACATGCTTACTCGTTTAGGGAAAATTATTACTTTTTCTAAATATCCTTCAGCGCTCATAAAATCTAAGTCTCGTTTAATGTACCAGTTTGGTAACAGTGCCTTTGTGATATTTTATGTCAACTTGTTTACAGATTCGCCATCGTTTTTTTGTCATCCTACTGGGAATATTAATCAAATTTAGAAAAAAAAACTCATGGAAGATCAATAGGGAAAGCCTTTGACAAAAAAAACCCATTTTTTTACGTTTCATGTTGTTTTTTTAAATGAGGAAAACATTTTTTTATCCTACATTAATCTGTACTTCCACCATCGAACAATCAATAATAAACAAAAATAGCAATAAGGAATAAAAGCGACAAAATTATTTCCACAACCACAGAAAATATTTGTTAAAGTAGAGCAAAATTTTATGTGTTAATGAATCATTGTCAAAAAGTGATGATTCCATGTGTTAACGAGGTGGTGAGCATATCCTGCACCACCGGTGGTACCCGTTACAAATACATGCAAAGGCAATGTTATTTTATTAAGTTGTCTCATTTCAATACTATTATGGACATTGTTATGGAATATCTGACTTATCATTCTGTCTAATCAATCAATTAAAGACGAAGAATTACACAGCTCATAATGATAATAATAGCTTTACTTACAACCCATTACCATGGCGAATGCTATTACATAGCACGTGAATGTATCTTGATGTATACTTCCTTAGGCTTAAAACAGAGATGCTTCTCGGGCATGAACGTGTCATTTAAAATCCTGCGCGTGGGGAAACATATACAAAGTATTCAAACCGCATCGCTTTTGTTTTCAATCAAATATAAACTCCTACAGCCCTCCCCTCTGTTGAGGAAAATGGACTGGAGAAATATTTTCTTTGAAGTCTGGTTGTTTTGCGCTACTTTTGTAACATAATGAGGTACACGTCTTGTGGCAGTTATACACTGACATGATAACTATTACGCTGACAATTTGACTTATCCAAATTATGACATGACCTTTTAAAATTACATTACCACAGCCAGGTTATCGTCACATTGTTAGATTACAAAATGGTCGGACACAAACCAATACATATGGCTATTAATATCTGTGAGCGATCTGTTCTAAATCCTTGGACCTGCCTGAAGATTCCAGAAAAATAAGAGCACGTCAGCATCCTAGGCCGTAAAACAAGCCAACTATCACCCAATAAACCTCACGGGCAGAAATTGTGCAGCGCCATGGAGAAGTTGGGTCGCCATGCTCAGCACTCTACTTTACTGTAAAAAAAAGATTTCGCCCCATATATTATTGGCCTCAACGCATTAACGTTGATAGTTGGTCTATCAACATCACAGGAAATGAACGTTGTTCTCACTAAATCATATCTTTCCCAATTTGGGTTATCCCGAGGGCATTAGGCGTTTGGAACAGTTCCGTTAATATCTCGTCTTCTGAAGGAAACACACACGATACCAAATCGAAATGAAATTATTGTTCACAAAATCGAGTTCCTAAGTGTAATTATTCTTTCAGTTATGAGATTATTTAAGGGAGCGTTTGCGTATAATGTGACGTTATAGCAAGAACTGAAGATGGAAAATGAACTCCGAGACGAGTTAGGTGATGTCAACAGTTACAACCTGTGTACGTGGTATTGACAACACGAGCACGGGGAGTTGTGAGCAAGATTGAGTCGTGGTGTTCCTCCTGAACTTCTCAGACTTCGCGTAATATATACAGGGAACGGGTCGAAGATTCGTCCTGAACATGTTTCTCAGTTTGTATCACCAAGTCTAGTTCTTTTCTCGTTAATGTCACTGAAGAGGTTAATGTCATAGATTTGCACCACTTACTCCTGGATCCAGCTGCAAAGTCGCGAGTTTACTGAAATACTGTTGAAAGATGCATTAAACGTGATACCCATCTTCCACTAATGTAAAAACACGATTTACTATGTGTTGTGTAGGATTTCGGACAATGAACTATATATCAATTCACAAAAATAAATGTAAACTATCTAATGTCATGTATATATTTGTCTCAGTTTATGAAACAATGATAAAGGTTATTTCATTTCTTCTTCGTCGTTCAAGATGCTACAATGCTAAACGCTGCAGTCAGCACGTTTTCAGTTTTATGACGGCGGTCGGTAAATAATCGAATCTGAACCAGACAAGCCAGTGATAAAATAAATGCACCAAATTTAATCATAGACATCAATACAGGTTGAATGAAGCGTCAGCTCTTTATGAATCCGGTATGTGCCGTGTGTTGTTTAACGCCGCACACGGCATTATTCCAGCTATATGACGGAGGCCTGCAATCGAGTCTGGACCAGACAATCCATCGATTAAATTTATGAGCAACGATCCAGGTATTGGGGTGCGATGACAAGAAGTCAGCCAAGTCTTCTAGTCTGACCACTCAATTCATTTAGTCATCTAGGTTACAAGGGACCTATTCTAACCTGATGTGAAGCACAAAGGACTTATTATTTATGCATGTATACATTCCCATCCTTGAAGCGTACTAAAACACAATCCATCGCTTAAAGGTCCCTCTCTTAAAGATCCTCCTTTATCCACATTTGGAAATGGGGAGCCCAGTATGTGTCTGGTCGGAATCAAGAGAACGCCACACTTAATAAAATCAATTCACAACACCTGTCTTCTATCATCATCAAACCAGCCCTCGCAGCTAGTTTACTCAGAGTATAATGAGGGTTTATCTTAGATGTTTTCAGGTTTCAAGACCCAGGGGAGGGCCGTGATCTATGGCAGTTCTACAGTTGCCGTCCCTCAGATGCTCCTTTTGTCCAAGGGACGACAACACTATCACCAACAATTCTGGTGTCTCTGTGACGATGCTGTACATTAATAAAGATGTAATTTTGGTCGAAGGACCTTTCAGGTTTGAATGAGCAAATGCTGCAATTTCTTATAGAATTTACGGCTGTTTGAGATTGTCTTCATTTAAAGACACTAAATAAAATGTGTAAGTAGCAAGGTTAATAAACGCCACTTTTCCCCTATATTGACCGATGTGACCAACTGAATTTCTGAGGCACTTTGCCTGAATCAACATGCTCAGGTTGCAGTCATTAAATAGCCTCTACAGACCTGTATTCATATGTTGTTTGGTATAATAACATTAAATAAGACACATACACCAGCAACAAGTATTTCTGGTTCGCTATATATGAAAATTCATAATCAAAGTTATTTTGATTTTTGATCTGACATTGAAAGTATGATTGAGTTAAGACACGTCTTGACTGACCATAGATAACACCTCTAACTGAATCTGAAATTGCAATTAATTTGTCAAAATACCAATTGATGCCATTGGCGCCAATCGTTGGCGTGTACATATTTCAGTAATGATGAATGTACTGTGTCAGTTTCTTTTATCAACCATTTCAGTTATTTGCAATTGTCGTATCCACGTGTCATGTAAAATAGTATTTTCACCTATATTGGATAAGTTTCTTGAATCGCCAAGAGATATTCAAATTGCCATGACTAGTCCCAGTAGAAGGCCAGCCCATGTAAGAAGCTGATGAGACCACAACGGTTGACTCGACCCTAATCTCATTTAGTTGGCATTCACCAGAAATAATGACTTCATTTCAAATTAATGCTTTTTCTTAGCCTATTTATGAAATTGCAATTGATTGCGAAATCGTGCAATATTACAAATATGTTTAATAATGAATTTCTCCTGAAACATGACCCTTTTTATACCAATTCATTCTTCAGAGTGAGTGAGTTGGGTTTAACACCGAGTGGAACAAACATGTTTTTCAGTAACGGTTATAAAACGATGCGTTGGCAAAATATGAGTTGAAAGTCCAAAGTGATGGACGTAGTTTGTAGGCGTTTACAACTTTGATGAAACCAAGGAGTGTTATTCCTAGCACGGGATCTGTGATTCACAAGCCCAACCAGCGGATCCTGGTATGGCTAAAGGACGCACCGCTGCATAACTGCAGTGCCTTAAGCCACTGAGCCATTCGTGTCCTTTATTTCGTCAGTTCTGCTGACTTCAGTACAGCTTATTATTATAATAGATGCCGTGGTCCTGTTGGGATTTCGGGGCATGATAGGCCTAATGGTCTAATGGACACAATGTGACACTTTCTGACTGTGCTATCATGTCCCGACGGCATGGGTAATTGCTCAGTCATTTAACCACTGATTTCTTCGACTCAGAGTCGATTGTTTACCGGGTCCTAGGTACAGCTGGAATAATGCTGACTGTGGCGTTTCATAACATCCTCTCATTGCTGCTTAGTGAGTGAGTGAGTGAGTGAGTAAGTATGGTTTTACGCCGCTTTTAGCAATATTCCAGCAATATCACGGCGGGGATTTTTTTACCAGAAATGGGCTTCACACATTGTACCCATGTCGGAAATCGAACTCGGGTCTTCGGCGTGACGAGGGAACGTTTTAACCACTAGGCTACCCGACCGCCCTTGCTACTTAGTTACATGTTCATAATAATAGTAATACTTATAATGATAATTAAAGCCTCGTGAAAATATTTTTAGTCAACATACTGCTTGTTTAATGCCTTGTTTTAGAAATGAATCATATCAAAGAAAGTCTTCATTATTATTGTAGTGTTCAGTGTGGTTGACGTTGACAGATTTGCTCTGATACTTAAGTCAGCTATAGCATTGTCTTCTGGTAGAACTAACAAAGGACCGACAGTATAATCTGTTATGGAGTCCGGACACCAATCACATTATCATATGTCACAAGCATGGTTAAGCACCATGGTAGAGTAGTGGTCAATTGTTGTTGAGGAAAACATGTCGACAATTCCTTGAGGGCATTCACACGATGTCAAGCATCGTTAGGGCAACATCAGTGGGCCATTGATGATTGTAGGCCCAGATATGATGAATTAGATGCATTAAAACTAATATAATTGAATGTTTATACAAACGTAAGCTGAATGGTGTGATACTATCACACACTCCGGCGCACTGGTGACTCAGCATAACACCACTGCCACAGGCTAATTTGCATATCACGTGACCGGATTTTTCTCTTGTTTGTAAACAAACGCGCTTTTTCAGAAATCAGTATAGAATGGACTTATGCAAGTATAATACTGTTATAATAGTTCTATGAGTCACAGCATTTATTGACCACTAATGGTAAAGATCCTGAATTTCACTGATAGTATTGCTCAGGAAGCGGCTCACCAAGCGATTGAATGTCAGCTATTTGAAACACCAATAACATAAATTGAGATTAGCTAGTTTCATTAAACCAATTATTCTGTGGGATGGTAAATAAGGAGATAATTTTACATACAGAATTACTGGTGTAATCTGTGGTGATAATGCTGAAATATTGCTAAAAGCGGCGTCAAGCCATACTCACTCAGTCAATCATATACAGAATTTTGTTTCAACATTACAATCAAAATCATAAAACATACGTGAGCTACCAGCGTTCAGATCCGTATCATGGCTAATGTTCTTGAAGATGTCATATAAATCCCCCGTGGAATCTATTTGATCACCACTTACGACCAGCAGAGGTTTTTGTCAGTTTGCAGTTAGACAATTTAGCTTTCCAAATCGGGGTACAAGGCAAATTGGCGGTGAACATTATACGAATGGATCAAAGAAAATCTGAGCATTACTTTTTACAGATTCATGGAATATATTTGGTTGTTTATCATGAAAGGGTTTGAACTTTTCATATGCCTGACATAAGATGCTTAATTACAGATCAACGAAAGTATTTGGTAATCATGGTTTTCAGTATCAAACATTATCTTAAATACCAAATAGTGGGGATTGTATGTTGCACTGTTTTAACTTTAAACTGTCATTCTTTCTGTTGAGGGATGACTATTGCACTAATTCATATTTATTGTGTATGTATCCAAGTACACTATGTGTTTTATTCTTAATACTAAGAGGCCATACTCCTATAGTATATGTTATATAGTAATGGGTGTTAAACATTTATAAGGTAACACATTTGGAACTTCTTAGCTTCAAAGCATGCTATATGAACATTGACAGCTTTTTCATTTAATTTAATACTACATTGTTACTTGACATTAACGAAACAAATTACTGTAAACTTGGATAACGGAAATAATATTTATCAATGAACTTTTTTCTGAGTTCAGCATACAAGGGACAAAGGAGTAAGAAATGGTATTCACTTTTTACAGTGTTTTTAAATCATTAAACTGACACATTCTGTGTTCTCTCACGATCCCATTTTATCTTCCCGTCTCGATAAAGAGCTCGTGTGAACCACATCTGAATCTTGCAAGTGCAATTCGAAATATTTTAGTGTTACATTTAATAACTATTATTAACTTGATAGTTTCTTGGATACTGATAAGGAAAAATGCCAACTTTGAATGTACATATCTTTCAGATATGTATCATCAGAGGAACAATAAAGTATTTGTGTGTGATATTTTGTGTTTTTCAAACAATGGGTACCAATTGTGCGTACATTCTTGCTGATCTGTTTCTTTATGCATAGAAAATCGGAAGGTAATTTGGCCAAGAAGTTTAACTATATGACAAGAGGGATGATTTCAACTATCCAATAGTCAACTTTCCCTTTATGTCGAGCAATATTCCTGCAGCTCCAGAGTCTACATTTCTCATTTTTTGAGGAACAAAAGTTGAGGTACAAATTTTGTTTGATCAAGGTTACAACATCCAAGACCTCAGTAAAGCTTTCAAAACATGTCATAGTAGACATGTGGAGGAGGCATCATTGACAAAAATAAAGCCTGATGCAATTCCCTATTTTGACTCGTACCATATTTTCCCGTGTTGTTTTTCAGATGAACAATTGCCTTGCATTTGCATGTGTTTGTGAGGGGTGTCAT
Source organism: Haliotis cracherodii (assembly GCF_022045235.1). Taxonomy (NCBI): domain Eukaryota; kingdom Metazoa; phylum Mollusca; class Gastropoda; order Lepetellida; family Haliotidae; genus Haliotis; species Haliotis cracherodii. The sequence goes on from NW_027266275.1 coordinate 17,073,744, forward strand.
CGTTAGGGCAGGAAACGCTCACCTTTTCGCGGACACCTGGTATCATCACTATTTGATAGTGATACAAAGACACATGCTTATGATATAGTCGGAATCGTACAATCAACCCTGCATTTGGCAGAGATATCTGATGAAAATGGGAATGGGTTTTTTCGCTTTTATTTTTTATTGTGCATATTAAACAATTGTTATATCGTGAAATATTATTTTCAAATAGTTCACACTTCTTTCATTGTTGTTTATTGTGAATCACTGATAAGTGTTAAGAGTAAAATAAAATATATATATTTCATATTATATCCCGACAACAGGAAACTAGCATTATCAGGAAATATGCATAAGCCCTCTTATTGTACGCATACCGGTATATCCCAAAGATATGTCTTTGTTATCCACTGCCAAAACAGCCGGTGTCCTCCAGGCAGTGTGTATGCCTGGCGTCCAACTGACAAATAATCACGGCGTCCCACTGACATAGAATTAAACCTGGAGGTGATGAATGAAAAACACTGGGTGAGTGACAAGTTGCTGATTTAGTAACACACAATATCACCAAGTCATACGCAAAATTTCGTCAGCTATGGACGGGATTATGGAATTTTATTGATTTTACTCCAAGGGAGGATATCGGTTACAAAGACTACGCCTACATCCATAAGGCCAAAGTTTCTTAACGTAGGCATCTATGACTGACACAGTTTCTTAACGTAGGCATCTATGACTGACACAGTTTCTTCACGTAGGCATCTATGACTGACACAGTGCTGCAAGTAGCATCTTCCCGAGGCAAGGGCGTTAATTGAGTGTAAAAGTCAATTTTCCAACCTTTGCCGAACTACGCTGGAATTTCCAGGCTCAATCATAGCGCCACCAGTGGCTATTACATGTTATGTCCCTTCTATGTCCCTCCTATTGACCAATCACATTCCATCTCTCATATCACTTCTTTTTGCTTAGAACAAAATGGCGGCGCCCATTTAAGACGATCTGATCGCTAATCAAGATATGTATTGAACCGGGTCTTAACCCGCGAACTGCATCAGATCACTTGAGCACCTTGATTAAAAACATAAAGAGATTTGCAAAACATATGTCGACGCCCAGATGGCTGTACACATGTTTTGCAAATCCTTAAGTCGACCGAAATCTCCACGTTGAAATCCCCATATCAAAAAATAAAAAAAACATACTCGCTATTTAGCAAATACGAACAGTTGTGTGCAGGTACTGCCGGTAGCTGCTCGGTCTATCATCAGTGAGTGAGTTTGATTTTACGCCGCTTTCAGCAATATTCCAGCCACATCACGGCGGGGGACACCAGAAATGGGCTTCACACATTGTACGCATGTCGGGAATCGAACCCGGGTCTTCGGCGTGACGAGCGAACGCTTTAACCACTAGGCTACCCGACCCGACTGGCGATATTTGGGGGTATATTTTATATCTGTCTAGACACAAGTTAATCATAAGTTACATGAACATGGTATTTGATACTGGCGTTGAAAATATTTGCTTAAAAATATATTTTTTCTTATTTGAGTCAAGAAAACACCATGTCCTATCACGATCATGCTGCAAAAATAATTTAACAGGCTATTTTATTAGCTGTTTCGTCTCATGAACCAGTTAACGTGCTTGGCACACGTCAATAGTAAATGTTGAAATATAATTTTAAAATATCCCCCTTCTTCATCAACATTGATCGAAATTGAGGTTATCAGTAGTAAACTGTCAATTTCAAATGACTTGGGTCATAGCTACCTTTTGTAACTCGGTGATCTCGACTACATGCATAATATGATTTAAATGTAGCAGTATTAAAAATTTTGGCACGATTCTGATAAACATATAAAACTTATGGTTTGACATATCTTGATTATGTTTGAAATAGATTTGAATTACCTATATTCATATTACGTCTATATCACGACGGGCTGAAAATAATCGAATCTGGACCAGACAAATATGATTGTATTTTAACCATGAACACACAGTCACCCAAGTCAATGAGTGAGTGAGTATGGTTTGACGCCGTTTTTAGCAATATTCCAGCAATATCACGACGGGGGACACCAGAAATGGGCTTCGCGTGAAAGTGAGTGAGTGAGTATAGTTTTACGCCGCGTTAAGCAATATTCCAACAATATCACGGCGGGGACACCAGAAATGGGCTTCAAACATTGTACCCATGTCGGGAATCGAACGTCTTCAGCGTGACGAGCGAAATCTTTAACCACTAGGCTACCCGACCGCCCCTCCCAAGTCAATGACCCTGACCATCCTCTCCATTTGAGCTCATCTACAAGAATAGGTTATATGGACCAATGCTAACCAGGAACACCCGCGGAATCATTCATTCTAGATTCTAGGTTTGATTTGGGTTGTTGCTCTGTTTCTTTCATGAAGATAAAAAGTAATAACAGCTTTGTTATTGTGTTGTTTGTTGGGGAAACCAAGAGGTTATAATAAATATATGGATACATATGATTGTTCCGCGCATGTTTGTGCCATAAGTACGGATTTGTAATTGTGGAAGGTACCGACATGAAATCATCCGAACTAAAGTCAGCTCTTTCACAAATCCACTGGTCCATATTGACAACGTCCGACCTCAGCGTACTGGACAATGAATACATTCAAAGGGAAGCCAAGGCCAGAAACGCCGGATTTTAATTGTATTCAACATGCTTATTGAAACATATCATTGATGACACAATATTTCTCAGAGGTGGAAGTGTTCGATGTCCCCCTCAGACTGTTAATCAGACCCCTGTGTAGGGTTTTAAGATATGAAGACACCATATCCCTGAGACCATTTCCATGTCCTTGAACCTTATATATACAATGTCGGATAAATATCTGGTTACTGTTTCTGAAACCACAATCTGCAAATTGTGCAGCAAAAATAAACTTTACCAGCCTCTTCGATTACAGCCCTCAATACACCCTGGCAGAAGGATTAACATCCTGGCCTCGCATCAAAAGTAAATATTTAATCATTGCTATTTAACAGTTAGGATATTATTAGCATCTGGCAAGAGAAAATATTCCGATCATTCAACATTAGAAACATGTCCCTATCGGATCTGTCCCGTTCGCAAACCAATTTAGATAAACACAAACGTTTGATATCTAAACATTAAGCCATCGTGATTTCAAAGTAAACGAAGTCATCGTGAAAAACGATGACTGCGATCTTTTTCGTGGACCAACGTATATTCGGCCTTTCATGAGCGACAACGGGATAATATACAGTGGCGCCGTGTTGGTGAAGGCGAACACGATTTGTTGCCAGTTGTTGTTTTTTTTATGAGAAAATACGTTGTAGAGCTTGTAACGTATCATGTACATTAAGCTTTAACGATTTCTGTAATTACATTCTGAAAGTTTACTGCCGTATGTGTTCTCCTTGCATGCTAAATTTTGCCAGATGGGGAGCGTATCACGTATCTGTCTATATGGCGGCAGTAATGTTAATACATCTTCTCCACAATAGTTTCCACGGATACCTTCCATATAATACGTGTTAATCATTCGTTTCTAACCAATGCTGAGGAACTGACGGCGTTGTATTACTGGTCTCTGACAAGGCTCAGAGCCCATTTACAATCACACAGTGATGTGAATCATTGCTGTTGAAACCTTGATATTACGCGTAGGGGCAGTATGCATGAGAGGCGTATATTGCAGAGGTCAGGGACATTGGTGGTGATTAATTATGGCTTCAGGGAATACCCGTTTGTTCCTGCAAGTGCGTGATCGGTAATTTGTGTAGCATGACGTGCTGAAACAATCAAAGGACAAGAATCCAACGCCACTGAAATCAACTATGCACATCACGAAGCGTCAACAACACGTGAACAGTATCAACACAAGATGTCTTCAATCATCAACCATTATATAAAACAAAATGGCCGAGTCGGATGACAGAATGTCCTCACGTCTTATTTTGACATTGCTTCACCAGGACTACACTGACGGACAAAAGAAACTTCCCACTCATTTGGAATGCCAGGAAAAGAAAAGCAAAGATAAAACCAGTGTATTGGAGTATTTAACTTTTCATAATATCACATAATATAAATAGTAAACAAAACAAACAATGAACCTCTATGAAATGAGGTTTGCACACAGTCGGAGTCCAAAAATAATAGGTTTATTGTAGACCTCCAAGTGTTCTTTTGGGGATTTTCCAGTGCCTAATATCGCGTGTGTCCTCCTTGTGCGTCCATGCATGCTAATACCTGTCGTCGTACGGATGTCGCCAGTCTCCTGATGACGTCATGAGGGATTCTGCGCCATTACTCAAAGAACTTGTTCCAGCTGCTTTCTGTTGGCTGGTGGGAGTTGACGGTTTTTAAGTTGTCTGTCCAAGTGGTCCCAGAAATGGTTCATATGCGAAAAACATGCCGGCCATGGTAGAACATGAACATTGTGGTTGGCAAGGAAATCCTAAGCAAGTCGAGCAATATGTGGCATGGCACTCTCTTGCTGCAGAATGGTTCCCTGTGGCTGTGCACCGGTTGAAGAACCTCGTCTCGATACCCTTGTGCATTAAGGTTACCATTTATGATCACTAGGCGCGTTTTCTGATCACCGAAAATTGATCAGATCAATTATGTCAACCTGATTACAGTTTAAAATATTTGCAAATGGGCCTCATCATGCCCGGGGGATCTCAATAAACCTCGGAATAAGGAATTCCTTTAAAAAATCATCTCTTAATATCCGGCATTAGGGTTGAATTAATGAGATTCGACATGATCATTGTCTAATCATTTACAAAGCAATTTCACATAAATGCGACAAAACCCTTCCCATATTCATAAGAAATCTCACCGGCTGCTAAAGGCAGAGTCGATAGTAGTATTCCGACTTTATCATGAGCATGTTTCTTTGAATCGCTATCAAATGAGATGATACCAGGTGTTCGCAAAAAGGTGAACGCATCTTGACCCACCAGTGTTGCCCGTCACAAACACATGCAAAGGCAAATCAGTTGTCCACCTGAAAAAATATATAATACAAGTCAAAATAGGGAATTGCATCGAACATAATTTTTGTCATTGATGCGTCAAATTTGGAAATGTCTTCCACATGTTTACCATAAAACTGTTTGAATGCATCACTGGGGCCTTGAATGTTGTAACTTGATCAAGCAGCTTCTGAGCAAGAAATGCTTTGAAATCCTGGTTGAGCATGCTGTACCTCAAAATTTGTGAAATGTAAAGACCAAAGGCTGAACTGCTGGAATATTGCTGGACATAAAGGGAATTTTGACTAATGGAAAGTTGAAGTTATCCCTTTTATCACTCTTGTTGGGAGTGTTTTGTCATTTTGAATGTTTATGCTTAGATCTAAATATGAACAGGTGAGGCGGTCTCACTGGTCTCCTTTATTTCTAGTTTAGGTGGGTAAATAAATAGAAGGGAATTAGCTATTTAATGGTTATTGAACGAGATCGGATCATCGAAAAGTCTTGAATGTCAAACCCCAGTAGAATGTGTTATTGGGCAGCAATACTTTGCGGAGAGTCATCACTGCTTGGTAACTGTAACTTTTACTAATGTCCATCGATACGTATTCTATAAAGGTGTATTCTCTGGTATAACTTTGATAATAAAGATACAACCATAAAACCCGTTTCATACTTTTTAAATTCTGAGTGTCTGGAGTACGGTATTAACCCCACAACGACATTAATGACATGATATGCTACAGATGAGTCAATCCGCTATAATTGTTTTCAACCCCAAGGAGGTTAAAAAGTAAATCTACCCTGGCTATGACTGTTCAACTATAGTCATATGAAACATATTGGACGTTCTGATATGTTGCATTAACACACTATACGTGTTAAAGTTGTATACTTTTCGACTGTCAGACTGGCAGTTCGAGTTGAAATTTAGAATCAGTAGGTGTGCGACTGTGAAGTGTATTCTGGCAGTAAATGGTCTAAGGCGTGATGGTATGAGTGTTATTCGGATCCTTTCAAACATTGAGTCAGATATACTCAGGAAACGGCTGATCTGAAATATCATCCGAGAAAGTGTCCCAAAACATCCTTACTCTTTCACGCGAAGAGGGGCGGTCGGGTAGCCTAGTTGTTAAAGCTTTCGCTCGTCATGCCAAAGACCCGGGTTCGATTCCCGACATGGGTACAATGTTTGAAGCCCATTTCTGGTGTCCCCGCCGTGATATTGCTGGAATATTGCTAAAAGCGGCGTAAAACTATACTCACTCACTCACTTTCACGCGAAGAACCGAATGATCCAGTATCGGACGTCTACTATCAAGTGAAGAATGACTTGAGAGCTTTCCAGGAACAACTACGTTTTATTATTTGTAATAATGGTTTCGGGGCCACGTCTTTAAAGGAGAAGAAGTAGTCGCGCTGAATGCACATCTTGACTTGAGAGCATGTGTCTCACATCTGTCACTGTTTGATAATTATTATTATCGATGCTTAATTAATAGGAGGATGCTCACTGGGATACGAAAACACTATTTAATCTCAACCCTGTACTGTGACCAATCTCTTATCCCTCGGCGGTAACAATAAAACTGTACATAATCCCTATAATCTAGAAATTGTATTAGGCGTGCATGGAAGCTCTGGCCGCTTTCTTCCATTATGTGAAATATATTACATGCACGATGAATACGTTTCATATTAATAGTTCCTTTAGCTTGGAAGACACAGAACGAGGACTCCGAGTCATTATGAATCCCTGCAGGATCCAACGATTAATTTCCCTATTGATCTTCCTTTGTTCCTACGACAAGACCCCAGTTCCGACATGTTAACGATGAGCGATAACACTTCAGTTTCATGTTCCTCATATTTACAACTAGTCATACACTGTATGTCCCCCTCTCTAATGTTACCGTATTTCTTTCTAAAAGCGGTATACAACTTACTCACTCATTCCATTTTTGTATCTACGACAAGTAGCCTTCTGTTACAGTGTAGAAATAGTTAATATGGATAAAAACATACGGCGTTTTCAATGTAGAGCAAGGTTGCCTGTAGATTTAACAGCTATCAATTGAATTTGGAACCGAACGAGCAGCGTCTGGTTTCAAATGTTAAATTTCATAAGATGTATTACAGGTAGCCTGTTATGTTCCGTGTGTGACAGTGTGACTGGTAATGATAAGTGTCCATGTGTTACAGGTAGCCTGTTATGTTCCGTGTGTGACAGTGTGACTGGTAATGATAAGTGTCCATGTATTACAGGTAGCCTGTTATGTTCCGTGTGTGACAGTGTGACTGGTAATGATAAGTGTCCATGTGTTACAGGTAGCCTGTTATGTTCCGTGTGTGACAGTGTGACTGGTAATGATAAGGTGTCCATGTGTTACAGGTAGCCTGTTATGTTCCGTGTGTGACAGTGTGACTGGTAATGATAAGGTGTCCATGTGTTACAGGTAGCCTGTTTTGTTCCGTGTGTGACAGTGTGACTGGTAATGATAAGGTGTCCATGTGTTACAGGTAGCCTGTTATGTTCCGTGTGTGACAATGTGACTGGTAATGATAAGGTGTCCATGTGTTACAGGTAGCCTGTTATGTTCCGTGTGTGACAGTGTGACTGGTTATGACAAGGTGTCCATGTGTTACAGGTAGCCTGTTTTGTTCCGTGTGTGACAGTGTGACTGGTAATGACAAGGTGTCCATGTGTTACAGGTAGCATGTTTTGTTCTGTGTGTGACAGTATACTACTGGTAATGACAAGGTGTCCATGTGTTACAGGTAGCCTGTTATGTTCCGTGTGTGACAGTGTACTACTGGTTATGACAAGGCGTCCATGTGTTACAGGTAGCCTGTTTTGTTCTGTGTGTGACAGTGTACTACTGGTTATGACAAGGTGTCCATGTGTTACAGGTAGCCTGTTGTGTTCCGTTTGTGACAGCGTAACGAAGCCCGACTGCGAGGTGAACCCCCCAGCGGCGACGTTGTGTTGGCAGTCTGGACAAGGAGTGAAACAAAGCTGCACTACAATCAGGGAATACAAGATGGATACAGGTAGGCAACTCATGAACATACTCAGCAACAAACGTTACGGTGGTACATAATGGTCATATGAGGACGGCCTCCATGGTCAAGTGGTAGAGCGTCCACCCGGTCGGAGTTCGATCACTGGCCGCGTCATACCAAAAGACCTGAAAAGATTGAACTCGTTGTTACCCTGCTTGACGCTCGGCATTAAGAGCTAAAACAATGACTGGTCGGTTCGGACTCAGTTTACTGAATGGGGTATTCATGTTAAACCGCGGCATGGCATCTCAAGGGTCTAGCACCGTAAAATCGCAATTAGTCCGGACCAGTACAAGCAGACACAAACACGCGCATGTACGTCGCCATATAAGTGCAATAATCTTTGACGCGACGTTAAACCCCCTTTCACCTCACCACATATGAAATCGAACGCAGACGAAATATCCTGGCATGGACGTGGAATATTGTTAGGCAAACAATATAAGCCCGGTTAATGTCTTTCCGTATGGAAATGTAGCGGCCATAAAATTTCCGAGTCCCGTGATGGGATTCGAACCACGGACCTTCTGATCCGAGGTCGGACGCCTTGTCCACATGACCAAAGAGGTTAACCCCGTCAGCAAGCTGATAAGTTTAGGATATCATCCGTGGGATGACTCCACGCCCTGTACAGAAACAGTCCAGCTGTACAGAATTCTAAACTATTCTAAATTTCACTGTTTGCTTTTTACAACTGCATTCGTGTTTGACAAATTGTCCCGGACCCTTGAAGAATGAGATGTAACAATATTTATTGTCATCACGTTTATTGACACAACCCCCTGGAAATAAGGAACGATTTTTTTCCTTCAAGGGTTTATTGGGTGGGATAGTTGTGTACAAGTTTAACAAAATTGAACTTGGTGTCTAATCGGTAAAATGGTTGCTCATTAATGGTTAAGAGACCGAGGTTAACCATTTTAATGATTAGACACCAGGGCCCTATTTAAACCAACATTCAAAGGACCCTACTACCTAAAGCGTTAAACAACATTGTTTTGATTACCGTATTTTAAATTTGTTTTGCGTGATATATATGAAATGTGCTCCCTGTGCCTTGCGCACGTGCCTCTCGTTCTGTGGCGGCTAGGGTTATTACATGAAATCTTTGACACAGGGATTTGGTCGCACATTTGCTAAATCCAGCGATATATATTTACATTGATTTTTATATAGCTTTGGAATCCAATGCAAAAGATGAATAGACATCTTCAGGGTTTTGAGTCAAGTCAAAAATTTACAGCACTGATGCGTGGTTTTGGCAGATATTCCACAGTTTACATATTCACCCCTTACGGGGCATTATTTGATTTTTATGAACGCGGTATTGGTGGTAAATGAACGATGGCCTATCTTTGTGATATTGAGGGGAAAATGTCGACAAGAAGCAGGTGTCCCCAAGTTTTGAAGCCTTTCGTCGACATATTTTCTTGAGCATCTGGATCTAAAAAAATATACAGTTGAGCCACAAACATTACAATGACTTGTTATTATATTCAGTCACATTTAGCGTTCCTATTTTTGTCCTTTGTTCTTGCAAACGAAATGCCAGAACACGACTTGTATTACACATAACATCGCCTGAGTAAACATTTATTCGAATTAAATTGGAACGGTCATACCGAGGAGATGATTATCTTTCTGTGGACGAGTGGACGAGATCCACGTGAACGCACACGTGCATGCATATTCATATGATACGGGTGGAATGTGTCATTTGGCTGTATTTGGCTTCAGGTGTCCCTTATGCTGTCAACCACTGGTTAACCGGGTCCTATTTTGTTTTCAGAAAACTAGGTTTCAGAAAATGTTGATAAAAGAAACATGTGGCCTTAAGATGACACACATAAAAATGTTCACTGTACATTTGGATTTCCTCAACGTGTTTGACTCCTTTCCCTCTAGTCAAAGCTTTCGCTCGTCGCAAGGGTCCGATTCCCCATATGGGTACAATGTGTGAAGCCCACTTCTGGTGTTCCCCGCTGGAATATTGCTACAAGCGGAGTAAAACCATACTCTCACTCTCAAGCAGTGTCAGAAGAACTTTTGTCTCAAACCAAAACAAACCCGCTCAGACGCCCACACAACACGTCCAGTTCTTTCGGCCGATGTGACAGACGTTCATATATTCATATTTGTCAACAATGCCCATATTTGGGTATATATCAATATTCATGCGCATTCAGATTTTGCAACCGGTTTCAGTTTGGTCTGTTAACGAACGAAAGTTGTTTTGTATTTACACTTCAACCGCCGTCTTATAGCTGTAATATTGCTGGGTGCGGCGTTAAACAACAAACAAACAAACAAACAAACATATTTATCGTAGGTAATAAATAACATACCACACTCATTCTCGTTCGATATCATTTTTACGACTCTCGTGGTATCTAACGAGAATAAGTGTAGTATTCTCAATGATTCAAAGGTTGCCTGTGATCGTCTTCCTCAGTGAGCACAGCGACCCGTGAAGATCCGGGGTAGAGCAGGTTTTCAGCAACCCATGCTTGGCGTAACAGGCGACGATGCTTGTCGTAAGAGACGACTAACGGGATCGGATGGTCAGGCTCGCTGTCTTGGTTGAAGCATGTCATCGTATCCCAATTGTGTGGATCGATGCTCATGATGTAAATCACTGGATTGTCTGGTCCAGACTCGATTATTTACAGACCGCCGTCATATAGCTGGAATATTGCTGAGTGCGGCGCTAAACAACAAACAGTGAGCACAGCGTATCCTACCATGCACTTAGTGTACTACTCCTCTTGCACATATCAATCAGTATCGGTGACACTGCAGAAAGAGCGTATCCCACCAGTTAGTGTACTACTCCTCTTGCACATATCAATCAGTATCGGTGACACTGCAGAAAGAGGCCAGACGTGTAAGTGAGCATGTAGACGTTGAATGATGGAGTGCTCATTAAGAAATAGAGCGATAAACGTGATGTCAAACTCGATCGGGAATCTAGATTATAAGTATTGACTGTAACTAATGATACGGCTGAGTCGTGTGAGTCAAATAATCGCTCGATATCATGTAAAATGGCGGGCCAGACTTGGGTCAATTGGCAGACTCAGAAAAAAGTGGATGCAAGACTCTCTAATACAACTTTGTTTATCTGTAAGCTCAAATTATATTATCTGTGTATCAATTTGGCAGATACACTGTTTCAGTTTGACAGAAGGAACTAATCACCCCGTCTAGAAATGGGCGCCAGACCAGGAAGCGTACCCTTCCTTTAAGCAACGTAAACTAACGTTGCAAATAACCTTTTTAGTGTAAAAGATTAACACCAGAGAATTACCAGTCTCGATTATCTACCGACACAGATTCCATTGGGTCTAAATGGCAAAAAAGCGGTGAAAAGTTATAAGAATGGATCACTGAAAATCATGATGACACCAGGTATTTGCCACGCAGCAGAGAGCTGTAATTAACCAGACTATCAATGATGGACCAGAATATCAAGTGACACATTAGCGCATGATTTTGTTGAAACTATGAAAATAAGAGAATAAGGAGAATAAACCATGAGGGCGCAGGTCCTATTTACGACGTCATCAAGTTGCGGACGCATGTTCGAATCTCCAGAAATGACGTCATCATAGAACAGTACTGTTTTACCGTGAAATAAACAAGCCTTAGTTCTTCATAATTCTTGGCGATTTATCGAGTAGCTATCGTATAGTAAGACATAATTGAGTGAGTGTATGGTTGCATTTGGATTGTATGTATTTTTTATATGTCCATGGTCATGTCAAGTTCGACAAGGTTTCTTGATGCTGCATACACGTGGAGATGCGGGGGTAGAATAGGTCTTCAGCAACCCATGCCTGTCGTAAAAGGCGACTATGCTTGTCGTAGAAGGCGACTAACGGGATCGGATGGCCAGGCTCGCTGGCTTGGTTGATGCATATCATCGATCCCAATTGCGTAGATCGATGCTCATGATGTCAATCACTGGATTGTCTGGTCCAGAATCGATTATTTACAGACCGCCGTCATATAGCTTGAATATTGCTGAGTGCGGCGTTAAACAACAAACAAACAAACAAAACTCGCTGTTGTAAAATATCTCAAGTTTTCTGTAATTACCTACATTCTAAACTTCTGCCTGTATAACCAGGTGCTATATGGTGACTCCATGTTTTGTTCTTGGTAAACAATGTGTTATTGTCAATGTTGCAGAAATCCTGCTGATGTTCCGTCGGGATTGTTCCACGATGGACGAAGGCACGTGTTACAACCCTCAGGGTCAAAACAAAACTCTGTGTATTGACGTATGCTTCACCGATAACTGCAATGCCGCTGCCTCATCAGTTTTACCGTCCTACAAGTCGCTGCTGCCTCTGATCACGGCGCTGCTGCTGCTTCCATGCCTTCAATGATTCATACACCTACACGTTATGTTTCATGGGGCGAACCCTCGTATGTCCAGACACCTCATTGACGCTGCGAACTAAATTATCTATATTTTAAATCCATCGTTTCCATAACCAAAGTTTTGTTAAATGAGTAATTATGAGTGAGGATGTGATGTACTGTCACCTAAATACATCTGGACGGTCAATGAAATCGTCCGAAATTATCCTTTGGAGCTAGTAATGTCCCTTGGCACGGGTCGCCCAGTCGTCTAAGGCGCCGCGATTCGCTGTGCAGAGCACCTATGATTGTGGGTTCGAATCCCGGTTCGCCCCGTTTATGTTTCTGTGTTTGTCAGCACCATGCCCGTGCTCTTGGGTTTCACTGAATTCGTAAACGTCTGAGACCTGCATCACTTCGGTCTTTCCTCCCACATTAAGCTGACACGCCGCGATATAACTGTAATACTGTCAAAAGCGGCGTTAAACGCAACTCAATCACTTTACATAAAGGATTTCCTCACGGGACTGGTCCTGAAGACGGGGTTTCCGGGGTAATGCGTTCCGGATTAATCAAGTTTCGCTGTAATACTGGAATCTAAAGTGTTTTGGAACATAGTATGACAATTCAAATATCTCTCACTCAAAAACCCCAAACCCTGATGTGTCTTGTTCTAAGTTCATTATTCAGTGTCTGATAGCTACCTCTCCTGATAACGTGATGATGGTCTGAAGACTGAAATCTGAACTATCAGTTAAACTCAAATGTAGATTGGGTCATGAGTGGCACAGGGGCCTGTTGTCGTCACGTCCCTTAAGTATGCCCAGATCAGTTGGTCGTATTTTCGGATCCCAGATTCACCTCCATGATGACATGGTCTGTCAGCACTGTGGGTGCTTGTGGGTTTCACAACAATGGTAAGGATCTCCGACCTGCCTCCCTTCTAGCTCTCCTCCCACATCAAGCTGACACGCCATCTTATAACTGAAATACTGTTCAAAGCGGCGTTAAATCTACTTGCAACTCACTCATTCAGTTGATTAGTGCGTTTCTGAATAAGTTTGGCCCGGGAAATGCGACACATGACCTGAACCAGACAGGTGACAATCGGAGTACATGGGGTACTCATGGGGTAACAAGAACATCCAGGAGTGAGCCGTATATAACCTTTTCCACGGACTTCTTCAAACCTGTTTTGTGCCAAGCTAATGTCAGTGCTTCCGTACCACGACGTTATCATGGGTTTTGAAACTACAGTAAACTACGTTTATAACGAACACGGTTATAACGAACTGACGGATATAACGAACTGTTTTGGGTCCCGTCTATTTGCTGCATATATGTTGTAAATGTGCTTATAACGAACTACGGTTATAACGAACTAAATTTAGTGGTCCCTTCGAGTTCGTTATAACCGTAGTTTACTGTAGGTAGATCAACTGGGTCGGGTGTAGCTCTATGCCTGTACACGGCGTATGAATGTAACATATTCCGCATCAAATAATTCAGTGTTAGGTGAGCGTGATAGGTATCCCATTCATATGCTATAACCAGGTGTGTAACATACTAGTTGTATTTACTGAAAATGACCGATTATTGTTTGCCGAAAAGTATTATGTGTTAATGACTAAAAGCGATAAAGCATAAGAAATCTCTGCTAAAAGCAACTGAAATTGTCTTTGTAAATAAGAGTTTGGCGACGCATTCCAAATGTGTGTCAACCAAAATGTATTTTTTAATGTATTCCAACAAAGCTTGAAAGAAACTTTTCTGCAGATTCAAGTCCAAAATTGACATATTATGTCCTATCCAAAACAATTTTTTTTGCGAATTTTTTTGACATTTATGCTTGTAAATTAAGATTATCTTATTTCGATTAAGCTCTCCTAAGTTAGATTTCGAGTGTGGCCCATATCGCAACGTATCAAATTACCAATGGAAGTTTAGAAAATGGATAAGTTGATATTTAAACTGCGTAAAAACCGAGTTTCACGTTTTTGGGGTTTATCTCGCTTATGATAATTTGAGGCAATTATACCTAAAACCAAAATGCTATCAATATCCCAACATCCATAAATTCCACATCCCAGATCCACAAATCATCATTAATGTAGGAAAATATTGATTTTATGTTTTGCACATGAAGAAAGAATGCAATTAGCATAATTGACATTTAAACCTGTGCTCAAACCCTCTGTACACAAAGGCCTGTGCCTAAACGTATTTAAACTAAAATTGATCCAGTAGCGTTTTAAGCTGCCTTCAGCAATGTTCCAGCAGAATCACGCTGAGAAACTCCAATTATGTATGGTTCACACATTGTACCTTGTGTGGAATCGAACCAGTTTCGACGCTTTAACCACTATGCTACCCCCGCCGCCCCTATTAGTCAAAGAATGTTGAACAGGAATGGGCATATGATATTCATATTTGCAATGTGTATTATACATCCGACCACATCATATATACAGCCTAAAGTGTCATGATGCGTCTGTTTCTCAGATGCTAATGACATGGAAACACATTCGGTATCTCCGGTTTTCATTGTCCAATTCTGGAAATGATCCTTCAGTAATTGTAGCGGCCACCAGCCTGCCATGCATATATACGGTTAAATGTTGGAAGTTCAGACTCCAATGTCAGATATATGTAGCAGAATGCGCCATGCCATTGTCCAATCCCAACGTCCAGTGCTGATTCCCCGACATGAAGCATCCCCCTGTGTGTGGACATCAGTATAGATAATTAACCAGGAGGAGTTCAAGCTTAAGTTGCATCTTGACGGCCAAACCCTTGGGTGCAGCGCTAACGAGTTCTCGCGTGGCCTTCGTGTATATTTAAGTTGTGTGTCGGTTACTGCCACTGGCTGAAGTGTTTCTGTCGAAATAGAAGAATAGCGACTTCAGCCCACATGTCTACCGGGTGTTATAAATCAGAGGAGCTTGTTGTATAGACAACGACGATAATACCAACACACTTCAAATCATATTGGCCATGCTGTGGGTGTTGTGTCAGGTTCAATGTGGATTTCGCAATATGTCATGTCAACGCTAGAGAATAATCGGTCTCTATTATCTTCCGAAACATATTTCTTTTGGCGTAAAAATTGTGGTGATAATTATATAAATGGATCACTGACTCAAGGTGTTCGCCAAAGAATGATTACTCATGCTCAGTATTGAGAAATGGTTTGATCAAAACAGATGGCCCCTGTGATCTCGAAATTGTTTTGATCAACTTAACTTTTGCATATTTCGAGATTGGTTTGAATCAAAATAAAATGGTCGTGAAAATTATCTCAAGATTAATTACCTAAAAACTATAGTTCCGCTATCTTGACATTGGGTTGATCAAACTGAATACGTACTTTGATACAAATGCTCGTTTTGATACAAAGAAAGTAATTTCGTGTTTAGGGTGTATCACACTTTGATACTTATATGTTTGCAATTTAACATTCAATCGGTTTGTAACAGAAACAACAAAAACAGATGGTCTGCATATATATATCGATGTTGTGTTTCGATTGACAAATTCCTTATATTCATTGATGATTGTTCGGGAAACTATTCGTTGTCCAGCTCTCAGCTGGTATCTCTGTGGAAGTGTTCGGCAGCTATGCTATTATCGTGTTTTGTATCACTGTCGTGTGTGTTCAAACAATTCCACTGTACTGTTGTCAGGTAAATGTTGATCAGGCCAAACAAACTGGCAATTTGTTCGTGGAAAATTTGTTTTCCCCAAGAGGTAACGGAAAATGATTTATTATCAATGGTTTAAGGGCTGATATGTTCTCTTTGATATTGGGATGTAATGTGAAGATATTGAAGAAACTAGAACTAATTTGTTTTTGACGTAAATTACATATAAAAATATGTCACGGGTTATCTCTTATTCCACAGTGATGTATGTGATTGTATTGACTGAGTCTGGGGTATTGAGTAGCAGAGTGCATGCGTATCCCGCTATTTATTACATTGTACGGTTTATGTATTGATCTATCCTATTTTGCCTTGCTAGAATCACAATTATGTATACGTAAAGGCATGGAAACCGGCTGATATTGTGAAAGTCGGTGATGAACATGTTCAGCGCTGTGACAAAAATTTAGATAATATTAGTTCGGGAATTTATGGGTATTTAAAACCTTATAATGTTTCTTCACGTGATGTGATGCTAGTTTATGTACGTCATATGCGGGATGACAATCCCATATTGAACCAGTATTAATGTGTTGTCATTTAAATATGTCCTTGACTAGTACATTCCACATTGATTATCACATTCTAATTGTCAGCTCGAAGTGCATTTTTAATCAGACCATCAGTATTAAAACTCTAGTGTCATTTACTACTCAACAGAAGTTAAAGAACATCCGATTCTTTCATATTACTAAATTTAATGTGTCGTGGTTTGACAGATGAACTATCGTTATATGAAAGAATCGGGTGTTCTTTGACTTCTTTTGAGTATCAGATTATTGGATGTCATTGGTTAAGCAGTCGAAATAAAGTGTGCCTTATTTTGTCTCCTGAGTTCACATTTACGTAAATATATGAATCATGTGAACGTTGACCCATATAGCATTGTGTACAATGAACCTTCATATAGAGTAAGTGTTATTAGGCAGATGTCCCGAAGGCCTTACGCGATGACGTTCCTATGTCAGCTAATTATGTTTGGCAGATTATTTCTTAATAGTAAACGCAACGAACTAAGTGATCGACCAGTTAATATTCTCGGGGGATAATTAAGTCCTGAAATGCTGGAATTAGCCTCTGGTTTTACTCACAGAAACACACACACACACACACACACACACACACACACTCTCTCTCTCTCTCTCTCTCTCTCTGTCTCTCTCTCTCTCTCTCTCTCTCTCTCACACACACACACACTCACACACACACACACACACTAATTGTTCATTGACTCTTCTGAAAACAAGCATGTTGTAGGTAAAAGAAGCATTGGTTGGAAGATCCTTTCAAAGTAAAATGTAGTCATCTTGAAGTAGAATATTCCCAAGAATATGGTCGATCCTTATATTAGATTGCTGGCATGTTCTATTTAAACTTATAAGCTACCCATCCTGAATCAATGCTACTCAGACACTGGTCGATATATGGCCGAAATAATGTCGATGCGACGTCACATCTACTCACTTAGACACTGTATCTGTTAGATAAGGGTATCTTGTTACCGTTAGATCACATAGTCAAAACTTTGTTTTATATGAAAGTCTTCATATTACTGACAGGAACTACTACACATTTGGGTGTGGTATTTGGAAAAGTCGTAAACCTGACAATGATTTATGTTTTGTTAATGACTGCTGGGTTTATAGTTGGTATCTTGTCAGATATAACACGTCATCAATCATCGACAAATGTACTTCATAATCAACTGGGTGCCTAGTTACATTGATAGTGATAAATGTATTTGTGGATGTTTATATAGAAACGTGGATAATTCGGTTAGTAAAAGTTGCCTGAAGAAATTCATTATCAATATGCTTGATTTGTACAATGGCATAATGTTATGACACATGTTTATGATTTAGAGCAGCATAACTTCGTTCGTCGGGGACCCGTTCAACATAGCGATCTTAGCGCTGTATTGTCTAAGTCTAATTTTAAATATGGAGTTACGCTCGTCTTAGCACCAAGATCGCTTTGTGGAATGGGGACCTGGTACTCCATTATCAGGAACCACCTCCCCGGAATCTGGTAATGAGTGTATGAACGCTGTGCCAAGGTTTGTATGTAGGGTCAAACATCATTTTCAACGAATGTGTGTATTATTCCACATTATAGTTTACATAAAAACCTAATGTGTGTATAACAGGTTGAATCATACAAGAGCTGTTGTCTGCTCTAGAATCATGTGATATATAAATTGCTTGTGTTTCTGTTGATTGTTAAATAGCATTTAGCAATATCCGTGATTATTGTGTGTTATCGTTTCTGTTGACATGTCAATAAATCCTTTACAGTGGCTCTCATTCTCTGTTGTTTGTTTGGTGGATTTTGCAACTGTTTCAATCCTGGCCCTTGGCGGCAATAAATCATCGAATGGCGAAACTTAACCCGATGTCTGAAACTGGTGGAAAACAGTATAACGTTTGACTTTAGTAAAAAGGAGACATGTAGCGACACCCACAGGCAAGAAGACCTTAACTACAAAACGAACCCTTTAACATTGGGCTTCGTGCCGTTGAAGGTAGAAGGATCGGAGAAAAGTAAGTGTTTTTTACGCTGTTTTGAACAGTATTTCATTTGTATCATGGTCCGATGTGATGCAGGTCTTAGTCGTTTAGCATTTGAATGAAATCCGCGAATACGGGTATGGATCAGAACTGTGCCAAAGTCGTGAAGCGGGTTCCTGGGTGAGGGGCAAGATAAAGCAATCAGGTGTGAGGTCGTGAGGTCGTGAGTTCGTGCCTTTGTGCCTGTGCTTCTCGTCAGCAGTTTTTTTTCCGATGCCTAGAACACACAGGGTGTCACCTTGAGAACTCCGACACCTAGAACACACACAGTGCATCTAATACAGAACTTTGACACTTACATCACACACAGGGTGTCTCCTTGAGAACTCCGAAACCTAGAACACACACAGTGCATCTAATACAGAACTTTGACACTTACATCACACACAGGGTGTCTCATTGAGAACTCCGACACCTAGAACACACACAGTGCATCTAATACAGAACTTTGACACTTACATCACACACAGGGTGTCTCATTGAGAACTCCGACACCTAGAACACACACAGTGCATCTAATACAGAACTTTGACACTTACATCACACACAGGGTGTCTCATTGAGAACTCCGACACCTAGAACACACACAGTGCATCTAATACAGAACTTTGACACTTACATCACACACAGGGTGTCTCATTAAGAACTCCGACACCTAGAACACACACAGTGCATCTAATACAGAACTTTGACACTAACATCACACACAGGGTGTCTCATTGAGAACTCCGACACCTAGAACACACACAGTGCATCTAATACAGAACTTTGACACTTACATCACACACAGGGTGTCTCACTGAGAACTGCAACGTCTAGAACACACACAGTGCATCTAATACAGAGCTTTGACATTTACATCACACACAGGGTGTCTCATTGAGAACTCCGACACCTAGAACACACACAGTGCATCTAATACAGAACTTTGACACTTACATCACACACAGGGTGTCTCATTGAGAACTGCAACATCTAGAACACACACAGTGCATCTAATACAGAACTTTGACATTTACATCACACACGGGGCGTCTCATTGACAAATGTGTTTTCTCATTTTTATACTGCCTGTCCACATATATGTAGGTCTCCAAACAGTTTTAAGGTCATTCTTCTCGATATTCTAGCCTCGGACCACAATGTCACACAAGCGTATTTTTCCGATATTTCAGACATCATCCGGCTGATTAGGGATCTCGGGCGCAAGGATTATTGGGCAAATCCTTACTTTAATGTTTATGTGAAGCCAACAAAATAAGGCCTCGCTGATATGAACTGAGGTTCAATAAGTTAATCGAATCTTTGATATTGGGTTTCTGGCTAATATCAATTTGTTGGCAGGGAAACTGAATATGATGTCCTTTAGAATGGCTCACACTTTACTTTTTTCCCTATCACACGCACGCACGCTCAGATAATATACAGATAGATCGGCTGTTATATAGACAGATATTGAACACAGATTATAGATGTTGCAGAAATTATTTTGAGTTACGAGTGTCCCGTGATAAATAATTTCAAAGAAATATCAATTTTATCCTCATGTAAAACATTAATTTATTTTACGAGTGCTTCAACTCCTTTATTTTGATCAGATATCTCCATGGAAACACAGGTTTTATTTGTTTGTTGCTTACGCCATGTAATATATTCCAACATTTATGACAGAGGTAAATAGTCGGATGTGGATGAGACAAACCAGGACTGATATGAGAAACAAATTCACATTCCATCGGGTTACGATGACACGAATCAACAAAGTCAGAGAGCCAGACCAACTGACCGCCATGTAGTCGCCACGTGCCACTGGCGCGCGACGAACGATTTGTCAACGTTAGACGAGCATGTTGAGCGTGTGACTAACGTGTGAATAACGACAGAATAGCGTCTTGCTGGCGTGTTATTTTTACGGTGCGCTAGGGGACCGTTCAGCGGTCGTTGACAGGTCGCCAGTGAGTCGTTCAATGCAAAGCAAACGATTAGTAACAATCAAGTAACGCTAGAGTAACGACTGACTAACGATAGCCGAACGCGTGCAACGCTCGGCAAACGTTGGTAAAACGTTCCACGAACGTTCTTAAACGTTCTTCAGCGTTTAAAATTAAACGTTGAAGAACGCTGGTCTCAGTGAGAACTTTTGTGCATGTTCAAAACTTTTTTTCCGGACCAGCGTTCTCCGCCGATTCCCGGCGATCACCGACGTTCACTGGCGTTCACACAACGCTCTTCTGGCGCTATCCCAGCGACCATGGGCTACTACCAACGTTTCCTCAAACGTCATAGAACGCTGACCAGAACGTCATGGTGTGACGGCCCCATAAGAGGCGACTAACGGTATCGGGTGGTCAGGCTCGATGACTTGGTTGATGCATGTCATAGAATCCCAATTGTGTGGATCATGATATTAATCACTGGATGTCTGGTCCAGTCTCGATTATTTACAAACCAACATCATATGCGGCGTTAAACATGAAATAAACAAACAAACAAAGTAAACATGATGATACGCCTCCATCAGGGACAATGTTCCCCTGACGAAGGCTAAAAGCTAGAAGCATTATATATTTTTTATCCACAATTCAAACGGTCAACCAAATCAACAACTTACGAAACGAGGTTACAGACTGGTTTGAATCCATGTATTAATGTACCATAGGGAACAATGTCCAAATAGGAATATACAACAGGTAACACAACAACAAGGGAATCAGTTTCAATATTTATATTCGATAAACCGGAATTTCGTTCATCCGGACGATGTTGCCATGCACAGATAGGTACACGAGTTCACATGTGTAGAGAATAATGAATATGCATACAGAGTAACTCGCTCTGCCAGAAACCCCGCAATCTGGACGAGAATTGATGAGAACGCTTAGATACAATTTTAGGGACATAGCTACGTACTTATTTGGGCGGTGAGATAGCCTAATGGTTAAAGCGTTCCAGTCCTATTGCGGGAATATTGTTAAAAGTGGCGTAACGTTATATTCACTCGCGTACCTACTTTTCGGTTAAAGAGAAATTGGTTAGTTCCAACATTCCAATGGGAACAAGGACCGGATTAATAAGTTTTTGCTGCATAAACTGTTTTTCTCGAAATTGTACACACAAGAAAAATATATGTAGCACAATAGATAAGTAGACAGGTATAGATAAGTAGATAAATATGAGGACATGTGTCATGATCCCACACCATATCTTGTACAGACAGGCTAAACTGTAAGTGATTTACTCCCGTGTTTTGATCTCCGTCTTATTAACCTTGTAAGGAAATAATTGCATTGGATCATGATCATACACAATAAATGATGTTTCAAATTAATAACACCTCCATAAAAATGGTGATCAACGATCAATATTAATTAACCATCGAGCGAACAATGAAATATTAAGCAATATTACACTGATTGTTGGGGAGAAACATAATATTCCTTTACGACTTTCAGGTTGAAAATGAAGGACCTTCTTGTGCTTGCGGTAAGTTTTTTAATATTGAAATAGAAACTGCAAGGATAATAGTGTCAGTCCTAGTTAAATTAAGAATAAATCAATTGTGATGCGTGTTGTGTATTGAATATTGCGAATCTGCAAATGTTGAAGCGCTCGTTAAATCAACAACATTAATAGCTGAGTACACAAAGCAAATAATAATCTATTTCTATTTCTATTTCGAAGCGCTCTCCAAATTAAGCCTAAAAGCCTGTTATCGAATACCTGTTTATGCAAGGGAAGCTGTGTTTGAGAGAGAAGCTAAAATGTGCATACTAAAACCTAAACACATTCCATGTCCCATGATTTAAACATACTGATATCCTAAACACGTTAACAATTGTGTTTAAAATAGAACATGTTTAGGAGAGGCTGGGGGGATGGAGTGGGTGTGTGTGGGGGTGGATTGGTGGGGAATTGTACCTTTTTTTTAGCCTAGCATACATAGAACTGAAGTATCGTTGTGGGGTTTAATCATTTATTCCATAGCCCCATTGCAGATTCATACACTTGTTCCAGCTCTTCTCCATGTCTATATCCATGTGTTGGTCAAATCCTGGTGTGTTAAGCAACCGTCCACAGCAGCAACAAATTTTTGTGTCTCGTCAAATCTCTTACAAAACAAGTGTCTTTTCAAATTTCAAAACAGGCGGTAGTACCCACTAGGGGCAAGATCTGGTGAATAAGGTATATGGGCTAGAAGCTCATATTGACATTCCCGTACAGCAACAATTACAACCTAAGTGGTATGAACTTGATCATTGTCCTGATTGAGGAGAACACCACGTCAAAGTTGGCCGTAGCAGTATTTTTTGCCCGACTCGCGAACAAAGTTTTCAAGATGTGGGCAAAATGATTCTTCATAGTTGTTTCCCATGGTAAAAAGTCTATGTGTATTATGCTTTTGATATCCTCAAAGAAGATAACCATAGATCTGATTGCTGTAAACGTTTCGGGAGACCCGAAGAGTTTCCAAACCATGATTACCTAAAACAACCGTTAACTTTATGGATAACAACTTCTGGTTTATTGCATATAGCGACGTTTCTATGTAGATTCTTACACCGTTATCACCAAGTGTTATCCATAAAGGTGTTAGTTTTTTCTTAATTATTTGCCAACTTCTAGAATGTCAGTCCAACATGATTACCTGTTTGCTCTCGGATCGTAGTGAAGGATCCAGGTCTCATCACCTGTCACTAGCCAAAAATGAAAATCTTATGGGTAACATAGGATATTAGAGGTGACCCGCGAGTCTTTATTTCATGCGCTATAGCATTCATGGAACACACCTTTGATATATGTAGATGTTCCTGCAGGATTGTTTCTATTGAAAAGAAGCATGTGGTTTCATCTAACTCAAAGACTGTCATGCGCCTATTGTTTGGTAGACAGTTGGGCACAGCACCATTTTTTCTTTTGTGGTACTGTGGTGGGCCGAACAGACAAAATATGATGACAGCTATATGCTCAGTTTTGTCCAATGTAATCCTAAGGAGTAGGGTACCTCAGGGTCGAAGTCAAATATCAGCGAGCCACTGGACTGAATCACGCCAAATTATGACAGCTGACTCACCAAACAGGTCAA
The DNA here is from genome assembly GCF_022045235.1 of Haliotis cracherodii. NCBI lineage: Eukaryota > Metazoa > Mollusca > Gastropoda > Lepetellida > Haliotidae > Haliotis > Haliotis cracherodii. Next base: position 17,097,498 of record NW_027266275.1, read on the forward strand.
TACTAATATATGTCCCACGTTAGCGTAACAATAATAACAACAACAACAACAACCTAGACATGTCAGACTCAAATCTTTCTCATATCATCTCGTAGACACTTAACACCTGAAGACATGTCCATTCATCTTTTGTACTGGATTCCAAAGCTCAAAACAATCCGTACAAAGAGAGATATATTCCTTGGTCCAGCAAATGTACCACGAAATCCATGTCTCGAAGATTACCCAAAACCCTTAATACAATCAAGGAAGGGCCTTCATTGTACTTTGTACATCACTATCCCACATCACAAACTTAAGGGAAAACTTCATTCCTTTATCCAAAACATGTTGGCCATATCTATCTTCAGGGTTTCAGGTCAATGTGGCAAAAATGAAAGCACATGTCATCAGAAGTTTACTGAGAAAAAAATGTGTGAAAAGCTGGACTTCCTCATTGATAACATCAATGTAAAATTGGGGGCTAAGACATTCAGGCAAAAAGTCGGCATCCCCATCGGCAAAAATTGATCGTCCCTTCCTTGCTGATCTGTTTCTTTATGCATGTGAATTCAGAATTGCTGCTCGGAATGGTCAAAGTCAAAACAAGGTAATGTAGCCAAGAAATAAAACTTAAGCTTCGGGTATATCGATGATCTGATATCGTTTGATAAACATCAAATTCCCATAACAGCCAATTCCCTTCCTCTGATTTACCCACCTGAACTAGAAATAAGAACCAGTGAGACCGTCTTATTTCAAATTTAGATGCCTAAAGATTCAAAGTGACAAAACACTCTCCACAAGACTATGACAAGAGCGTTAAACAGGTTAAAGATATTAGCCAAAGTTAAACCTTCGTTACTTTTGAACACAATCCTAAACAAGCTCAGTGCTAAACATGTGTCTAATACCCAAACACATTTTTTACAGTGTCGACGTTGTCATCACACACAGTGTTTTAACATTCATAATCCTCCTAATCGTCATCACTTATGAGTTCCATTAAGCCAGTGAGGCAATGACTCGTCAATAATGAATAGTAAGTGTTAAAGTAGGTCAATTAACTGTATATATACATATTCATTACTTTCAGACTGTTTTGGTTTTGGCGTCCTCATTGATTGAAGGTAGGGACATTCATACATTTATTGAACAACCTTTTATAATTAAAAAGCATTACTATGACCTTACAGACGAAATTATAACTCCCGAAGTGTTATATAGGTTCATAACGAGACGATTATTGTATGAAAAGAGTTAGACGAGGAAGCGTTTTATGAACTGGTCTAATAAAGGTTCGTTGGAAATGTACTGTGGGTCAGCGAGTTAACATTGATCTATATACTTTTACACTAAATCTTTTCAGAACGTAACATTACTTATTATGTAATTCTTCTTTTATTTCAAATGTTTCGCATTGACGTACATTTTTATTTGTTCTGAGGACGTTCCCATTAACGTTTGTAACTTTTGTTTTTCCAAGGTAGAGCAGCTGACCTTTCCACTCGAGATGGTAAGGCACTATAGACCTCGCCACTTGAGTGAGTGAGTGAGTGAGTGAGTGAGTGAGTGAGTGAGTTGGGTTTAACGCCGCTTTTAACAATATTCCAGTTTTAATGTGGGAGAAAATCCCGAAGTGATGCAGGTCTAAGACGTTTACCACTTCGGTGAAACCCACGAGCACGGGTATGGTGCTGACAAACCTAGAAACATAATTGGGGCGAACCGGGATTCGAACCCACAATCACAGGTTTCTGGCGTGCCCAAGGGACGCAACTCTGCACAGCGAATCGCGGTGCCTTAGACGACTGGGCCACCCGTGCCCCCCTCGCCACTTGAAATGGTATCACGACAGAAAGCTATGATGAATTAACAAAGATAGATTCATGTGTACTGAAACTTATAAAGTAAAAACAAGCCATTCCGCCAATAAAGAATATTATTTACAGTTATGAAAGAAATGCAAAAAAATGTCCATTTTCTTAGTTATAACATAATTGAGTTTTGATCATGAGGTCACAATCCGAGTAGGAATCAATTGTGTATGATTTATATGATTTCTTCTTGTGGTGATAATGAGTTTGTATGCTGATATTACCTTTTGCCTTTATTACCTCTGCGATAATGATTATCCGTGATTTATGCTGGAAATAGATATGATATGATAACTTGACATGATCACTTCAGCTGACAATGGTCCGCTATAATATTTGATAATGTATCGCTGCAGCTGACTGCCAGTCCCCCCTGTGCCCCATGTACCTCCCGGCCTGTGTGAAATATACAAAGGATGCCAACGGCTGCAACACATGTTACTGTGACATTCCCTTTTGAAAGCGGAATTCAATCATCTCAAATGCCAATAAAAACTATAAATAGAGGCCATCAATCGGCTTTATGATATTTGTCATCGTATGGGTGAGTTGTCCAAGCATCAAGAGACAATATGAATATCACGTCAACAGCATCACCTTCGGAATGACAATGGCACTTTAGATTTGTAACTCGTGATGTAGAGTTGATGCACGTTTCACCTGCACTGATTGAACTTATTTCTAGTTTCCTTCTTAAAGGCCGGGTTGTCTGTGCCACAATTTTCTGTGCAGAGTTGCGTCCCTTCGGGCATGTCAGAATACAATGATCGTGTGTTCGAATTCAAGATTCGCCACGATTTTGAGCCTAGTTTCTTTTTTTCAAATTGGTAAACGTCTACAACCTGCACGGCGTCACGTCACATAATGCTGACACACAGTAATATAAATTCTTTAAAGCGGCGTCAAACTCAAATCAAATAACTCACTCACTCAAAAATGTCGGCTCTAAAGACTGATGAAAATCAAGGAAATGCACGTCACCCCAACCCTGTTCCGACATGTACACTTAAATCCATCCTTTACCTTAACATAATCATTTCCATATGTTTTTCCATATTTATTTATTTATTTTTTTTTGGGGGGGAGGTTGGGCATACGAAACGTGACTTTGTTGTCTAAACGATAAAAAAATATGTTTTTATTGCATGTTAGTTCAGCGTCGCAGTAAGCAATGCTCCGTCTATTTCACGGCCGACTTATAATTGTGTCTGAAAGAGACAAATTAGTGATTGATATCAGCAATAATCCAGCTATTTGACAGTTTTCTGTAAATAATAGTGCCTGGACCAGACAATCCAGTGAATGACACCATGAGCATCGATCCACGCATTTGGGATACGATGACATGCATCAACCAAGACAGGCGAACCTGAACACTCGTTGCGAGTTTTTAGCAATAGCCCATCCATATCACGGCGGGACACACCTAGAATGTAAATACACAATTTGTGATAACACTTTAGGTAAACGATGACCAGTTTAATGAACCACACCACCATCGACCGATACACACAATCCTATGAAGACTGAAGTGACAGTACAATGCCACAGGCATTGTGTGTCCCTGTAGTATAATCAGTGTCATATGTCAATAAACGAGTAGTAGTGGATTGATGGCAGGGCATTGAAATCTCCATTCCAACAATCAACAACCACTTTTCTATCATTAATATCCAGGTCGCTAACCATGGTCATTGACAATTTGGTCCTGAATTATTCAATGCGTTTGAAAGCCTAGGATAATAGCACGTGGCTCCTTGATGTGATGCCAGTGATGTACATCATTTACAAACGACTCAACCACCATTCCCGTCATTACCCTGAGGTAGCTAACAAGGTAAGTGTTGTATATTGGTGATGTCACTTTGTTTGTAATACTATGCTATATAGTGGGTCAGATACAATGTACATAGTTGAACTGTGCAAGTGGAGAGACAAACTGGAAATTGTAACCTATTATGGCGATCTTGGGGTTGTTTGCCATATTCTTTACCAAACTGAGACTGATTCTACTGCTTCCAAACGCATGCCAAGATGTCTACCAAACTTATGTTATTGTTTCCAAGAGATATTTCTAAAAATAGAAAGTGTTTCTACATTCTGTTGACACATCATGTCTATTGATGTCACTTTGTATTTAGGATGTTTATGATGGACGTGTGAGTCATATCAATAAATAGGATAATCTGGTGCCTTTCAGTCCTAATCTGATCGTAGCCTAGTGGGTAGAGAATCTGCCCGGAGGTCGGAAGGTCGGTGGTTCGATTCTCTGGCCGCATCATATACCATAATACGTTAGTACTAGTGTCAGCGCGCATGTTGACGGTGAATTAGCTCATTGGGGAAATAAAGGACAAAATAGGCATCGGTGTCCCGTAACATTTTATGCACAACATGTAAACAATAAACAGCAAATACGCAATGAGCGGAATACCTGCTCTGACAACACAAACACAGCAATGAGCGGACCTTCCAGTTCAGGCATACATGAGGTGAGCGGAGCTTCAGCTCATCCTCAGGACGTTTCCTACGAGCGGTACATCCTGATCGTGGTCGGCCCTACACCAGCACTCGGAATAACAAAAACTGACTAACAGTATGATGACAACACATACGAGTATATAGAAACGAACAACAATGGACAGACAAGGAGACAATGACGTTGCTCTGGATATTGGACATATGGGTGTGATGAACCGACACAGTTCAAGGGATGATCAAGTAAGACAATAAATGTCACACTATAAATAACAGTAATAAGTGGGAAGTGATATGGTAGCCCGGGTTGGCTGACAGTCAATAAACAATGAAATGTTGGTGAGGATTAACAACTGGGATTAGCGTCTTTTAAATAATGACAATTAAGTTATGGAGACATATACATGTCATGGCTACAGGGTAATTTGCCTTTGGAATCAAATGTTCTTCAGACAATGGTTGTCCCAAATCAGTCGCTATGGCACCAGCATGTGGAACGGGTTACTAAGCCTGTTACTCATTAAGGGGACAAAACAAACTGATCGGCTCGGAGTCAGTATACTGTGTCTGAGTGGGGTATCCATGGTAAACTGCGGCATGGTATCTCAGTGGGCTACCATTGTAAAAATGGCATTAGTCCGGACTAACACAAGAAGGCACACACACAGGCGAGCATATGGCTATTATAATATTGAACCCGACGTTAAACCCTATTTAACCTCACCTTCAGTCTTGACCAGCGATGATTTCCAGTACCATAATAATATGGGAGTATTAACACATATTTTAAGTTTGAACAATTTATAAATATACTTAGTTTGTGACTGACTAGTATAACAAAACCACCATCACTGAGTTTTGGAGTATATCTGCACAACCGGTTGTATGAATTGGTTAAGGTTTTCTGGGAATAAATGTTTGGCCAAAAAACAATTGAAACTAAAACTACAGATTGAAGTCATATTTTAATTGTGTAAATTATTTCGCTCGAACGAAAATGCACAGACAAAAAAAGTGTGATGTAGGAATCACTAACATTCTGTCCATGTGTTACAGATTGCTTCATCCATTGTGTCGTGGAGATCCAATATGAAGTTTGTGTTGATGCTGCATGGCCTTCTTGTGTGTAACATATGGCTGAGCTTCCGAGTCGCGACGCTTGATTCTATTCGGGCAACAGGGACGAAGAGGGGGGCATCTGAAGACAGGCTTGCTGGAGGCTCCGAGGGTCACGCAGCGACCTCACCGACCAGGATACGTACATCGTCCACAGGCGCACCTGCCGCCTTGATAGCGTCTACGGGACTATCGGCTTCCTCGACAGAACCCATAGCCACGCATGTCTCAGTATTTTATCCCACAGCCGTGCTTGATTTAGCGACAGAAACCAACGCGCTGCCTGTTCCAACGTTAGAACCAACAACTATGTATAATTCAGGGACAGAACGCACCGCCAACCTTGTCGTAGTATCTGAAATCACTGCCATGCTTGATTCATCGACAAAAAACACAGAAACAACAGTCACACCAGTCTCATTGTCAACAACCATAGTTTTGCTTGTCTCAGCTACAGAAACCTTAGACATAAGTGATTCATTTGGATCATCTGCTATTACACCTACAGACGTCATGCATGCATATGCTGCGAATTCGAAAGAAACTTCGTTATCAGAATCCACGGTGATGCCGACATCCGGTTCTGATGTAACTTTATTAACAGACCAGAAGTATCACTCATCTGACAACACGACTAGAAGCATCACATTCTCAAATCACACAATTGATGTAAACACCACTGACGTCCTGACAAACAGTTCATCCAGTGATACCGTATCCGGTACTTCAGACAGCACTGATCTCGTGCCTCAGATAGAAGATACTGATGAGGTTTACTACGAAGAGCAGTGGGATGAGCCAGAGAAGAACTACACCCTAGCCTATCAGGTGGAAGCTTGTGGACGACACTGCAGGAACGGTAGCACCGTGTGGTCTGCACCTCTAGAGTTCTCACCCTTCAGATGCAGCAGCTGCTATTGTGACAACCTCTGCACATCATACGCCGATTGCTGTCCGGACGAAAATGGTACTGTGCCTACCTCCGATTCCGACGACGTCACCTACGTGTGTATCAGGCCTGGTCCAAATAGATTTTCCGATACATTGTATTATATGATAAAGTGGTGCCCGTCCAATGCAACCAATGTAACCAGTATGGTCAGTGAAGAACTGTACCCTGTGACATCCGTCCGTACACGTCAAACGTATTTTAATGAGGCTTTTGCTGCATGCAACAATGACACAGACTTCGTTCATTGGTTGAATGTAACAAAGTGCTCTGATGTCGTTTTACATTATGAAGATGATGATGAGGATGAGGATGACATGACACCAGACGGGGCAACACAAGAACGTGGAGTATCAGAATGCTATGCCTCGTTCATACCAGCCCCAGAGTCGGTTACCCATCGACCATGCAGTTGGCATAAAACAGTGGACTCGGAAAGGATCGTCGACAAATGCAACAGTAGTGGAATACTGTCAAACGTTGACCCAGTCCTAGAGACACTTTGCCAATCGAGCGAATATCTGGTAGATAATTATGATACAGTATACAAGAACGTCTTTTGCTATTTATGCAACACCATTTCTGTCATGCCTGGAGGAGGTGGTGGCTTTCAACAGGATGCTCCAGTATCTTTGAGTGACTTGACTAGCTTCAGGGCTGTCGATGGAGGTGGTCATTCAGGCGAAGATGAGGCTAAAGTAACCTGTGCTGAAAATGAATGGTCAGATCCCGTCACAGTGAGTACCTTTAATCAGCTGCCCCGGTTAAAGACATACATATGTTGTGTCCATACAATATACTCCAAGACAAATGGATCTGTCATCGTGATCTTGTTCCTCATATTATGATATTGAAGAAGCATATAACTCAAATGTCCTCTCATATTCTCTGCAGATTCAAAGTGCACTGTGTTTCAATTGCCTGAAAATTGACCCTAGGCTTTCTACAGATAATTTCGACTAAAACTTAAACGATCAAAGATCTAAAATTACATGTCCTTAAGAATAAACTGTTGCATTACTCATTAACAAAACTGCATCGAAACTCAGTTTTTCATCACAATTTTGTGAAAATGCTTTGTAGAGAAAATAAAAGCAACAAAATCAATGTGAAATGATGGACTTCCTCATTGATAACATCCATGTAAAATCTGTGGAAAAGACATTTAGGCAAGAAGTAGGCATCCCCATCATACCCTTGTTTTCATTTTGCCAATCTGAGCAGAAATTCCGATTCATATGCAGAAATAAACAAATCAGCAAGGCGGGGGAGCACAATTGGTGCCCATGGGGCCTTCTTGTCTCAATGGCTTATCGCAAAGTGTTAACTGTGAAGTCTAGCATTAATAGTGAACGTCAGGAGACATTTGCTTTCATTTTTGACAAATTTTCCTGAGCCTGGGAATAGAGATATAACACGATTTATGGTCGCCACATTGAGTGACAAACGCCCCATGGATCAAGGGAGAAAAAACAGTTTCTTCCATTTGTCGAGTGGGATAGCGGTGTACAAAAAATCATTTTTTTTTAAAAATCCATCACTCTAAATGTGAGGGTTTTTTTCTAATTAAATTAAGACTAACTCATGGAATTTGAAGAAAAATATTTCCAATATTATTTCTTTTTCAGAAAAGATGCAGAAATCTCAACTGTGCAGCCGGCAGACATTTGGAGGTCGGAAACTGTGCCCTTGATGACCTTGACATTCTTAATGTAGAATACTACGCTCTCTTGCAATTCACGTTCACTAAGAACATATCCGGTGTGAAGAACTGGACAGATGTAGTGACCATGTTTCGGAACAGAATCCCTGAGATACTCTCTACGTTTGATGCCCTTGTCTATAGTTTTCATGTTGAAGAACTTATATATCCTGAATCTGATCCTGATGAGGAAACGGATTACAATGTTGGAATATACATTGAGTTCAGATCTCTGAGGAATGATTCACGTTCTGAATACGAGTCTTGCCTCTTGAATAAAACATGGAGCGAGTGGGTGTTTCACCACAATGATATTGTTACAGTTCTTCAACCCGAACAATATGACTTTAGGACTTATCCAGATTACTGGCATATTTTCACATTTGATCCTTTAGCTAGGATATGTTGCTCGGATGAGGCATATGGTACATGGCTGTTTAGGCTCTCTAAATTATTCGATTGGTTTCCGCACAATCCGGATATGAGAATACCTCTTCATTCACCTGTATGTGCCTATATCACGCTGGATGAACGAGAATTCACCATATCTCCTGACCGGTCTCTTCGGCTGTTCTCCGGCAATGCGACCTTGCGAAAGGGAGAGTATTTCCATGCATATTACGAAATCCATGTATGCCTTCATACACTGCTGTTAGCATTGAACGACGAGGATAATATAGAGGAATATGTAAACGAAACCTCAAATAATATGTCGCGTATACAGGGCTATCTGTCACTGGTATGCACTTGCATATCTCTGATCTGTCTCCTTTTAACGTTGATTACTTTCTTTACATTTTCTTCCCTACGGAGCCTCCCCAACAAGAACACCATGTTCCTAGCCATGTCGCTGTTTGTAGCTCAGGCAGCATTCCAGTTCGGTGCTGGAGGTACGGGGAACAAAATGGCATGCCAAATAATTGGTGTTGCCATCCATTTCTTGTGGCTGACGGTGGTGTTCTGGATGAACGTCTGTTGTTTCCATATGTTCAGAGTCTTTGCCTCATCTGCAAAGGGTAGGGTTGCCCATTCCGTTCATTGGAAAACTCTATTGAAGTATGCCTTTTACGTCTATGGATTTGCATCTGCAATTGTTTCAGCAACCATTGGTGCCAACTATGCCATTTCTAACGGTACGTCCATTGGGTATGGAAAACGGTTATGCTACATCAGCGATCCAATGGTCAATGGTCTGGCGTTCGTTCTTCCTCTTGGAATCACTATTGCGGTGAATACGTTCCTATTCGCCTTCACTATCTGTACAATATCCAAGATCAGTAAAATTGAAAAAACATCCTCGCCTGATAGGAGAAACATGTTTGTCTATATCAAACTGTCGACTCTGACGGGAGTGTTTTGGGGGCTGGCTATTTTGGCCGAGGTTACCGCCATCAGCGCTTTATCCTACATCTCAATTGTCCTGAATGGGTGCCAGGGAGCGTTCATCTTCATGTCATACGTGGCCAACCGCCGAGTCTACAGGATGTGGAGGAAGGTGTGTCATCAGCCGAGGGCAGACTTCACTGGGTCCAGATCCAGTCAATACACTGAGAGTTCAAGATTATGATTCACACATATACGTGACCTGTAGAGAAGATTTGCGTTTGACGAAGTCTCGAAGTGTGCATCGTATTCAAACTGGAAGCAATTTGAAACTGAAATGTGATGTAATGTTTTCATATCCCTTTGATAACTTTTCTCATAGATTTACTGTCACTTTGTGAATTATGAATTATGTCGGTGTTTGATTTTTACATGCACAGAAGCTAATGATAGAGTTGAAATGACAATGTGGTGAAATGAAATGGGGTTTAACGTCCAAGATTATTTATACTTATTGCACACACTGTGTGTGTGGATGTGTGTACTCGTCCGGACGAATGTCGGTTTTATACTGCTAGCCCACTGAGATATCATGCTGCAACATAAATAGTAAAATTACTACCTTAAAAAGTGAATTTTACTGTCCAGTCGGACACTAACTTGTTGGTAGACTTTACTAGCCAGATAGTAATTATTTTACTAATTCAACTAATAGGTGGTCTACCGTAGATTAGTCAAGTTTACTAATCACTTAGTCAAGATGACTATCCATATTTCAAAGAACTACTGGTTCAAATAGTGAATTATACTAATTGAATAAGTGGTGTGTATTGAGACCAGATATTATTTTTCAACTAGAGCTGCAAAATGAGAAAAAAAATTCTTAACACTATGAGCCATAATAATAAAATTTAGAAAACACATTGCAACTATGTATTTTTGTGAATGTCAGTTGTCGGACTCTTACTAATTTCCTCGTCGCTGTTACTAATCAAGTCAGTATAATTCACTAGGCCTTTTTCCCAGAGCTAAGTTTAACATGGATACCCAATGGTAACAAGTATCATCTTATAACCTCGTTTGGTATGTCGCGACCGGGTATCGAACAAGCGACCTGCCGTTCACCGGACAGACGCGTTATCCACTAGATCAGTATATATTAACAATGATATATACATGTCCATGGTCATATATTTAAAACACAAACGGATATGAAATCGTTATCCGACCCACCACTCCTACGTATATAGGAACACTCCCCAAAAGAAAGATATTGAGTTTGTATATAATATCTACATTAAAATACAGTGTTGTACGGACATTTTGTCTTGTGCTTTAACAACGTTACTTTGTCTGTGTCGAATGTCACCAGCTCAAAATATTGATGTTGGTACATCTTAGAACATAATAATTCATGGATATTGTCCAACAGAGAAGACTTGTCCCTTTGGAGTGAATGAGTGATTATGAGGTGATTTACACTGTAGCCAGCAACTATGCCGCACCGAAAGCCGATCGAGCCATTTCTACCTACTGGTAGGGGTCAGGCCAAAACGGCACGGGAATTTTGCCTGGAGAACACGACACTGAGCTTGCCCAAAGCGGCACCCTGTATGTGAGTGAGTTGGTTTTGACGCTATGAACAGCATTCTGGTTATATCACGGCGTTTCAGTTTAATGTGGGAGGAAAGCCCGAAGGAATGCAGGCCCCTGACGTTTAACACATTCCTGAAACCCATAAGCACAGATATGTTGCTGGATTCGAACCCACGATCATAAGTTTCTGGCGTGCCCAAGGAACGCAACTCTGCATTGTGAACTGCGGCGCCTTAGACGACTGGCCATCCGTGCCCCTGCTCGATGTGGAATTTTTAATGTAATTGAAAATTGAAAAACTATTGTTAAATTTTATTTTGTCTGTTTAACATCACTCATCCCTGCAACAGTTTGTAAAAGTAATCTTTTGCTGGGTATTTTTGAGTATAACTAGATTGATTCATTGAAGACTGGAGAAATTAATTTGCAACCACATGAGGTCTACCATGTTTGAAATGTAAATTTGTGCCAACAAAAAGCAAATTCATTGATTTTCAAAGATAAGAAGTCTACGATACCCATACACAGTTGTGGATTATGCGGAAAATCTTCTTCTATTTTTAAAGGTTTTAAATCAAATTATATTTTAAATAAAGTAAAACCATGTACAGTCATCTATCCGGAAATCCGGTTTCCAGATCCGTAGAGTGAATTTCAATTACCAACAGTGCACAATACACAGCAATATGTCCTACTTGTAGGATAGAGACCACGCTTAACGACGTTTGTTTCGCAATTCATCCCGCGGCATCCAAAATCAAAGGGCGGGTATCATATGATCGCTGTGTTAATTTAATCATATAATCACACATACTGATTCTAAAAACGTGTTCATATATCTGGACTTATGTTTGTCATCTATTTTATTAATTTCATTCAAAATTTCTATCAATATTGTTTACATTAATTTCGGCGAAGTCTTGAGTGGTCGGTCGCACAAACTCCGACCACGAACAGGTTGTAGAAATAGTGTTGATTATATGAAATATGAAGCATGTGAAATGATTATTGTCTTCAATTGTGCTGATCGTCATACTTCTGTCAAGAATGTGTTGTTTAGTTTCACTATGTGTTTGCTTGGATCTTCCGGGAAGTTGGCAGTGTTTAAATATTTATGATGGATATTAAACAAAGAGTTAGAGATATGTTAAATCAAGAGTGGTTATGTAGTCTACAATCTTGTAGTAGATATGATTTGTATTCGGCATTTGAATTTAAGTTAGAACCTGAGTGTATATTATAGATCTTTCATTTTGGTTTATATCGTTGCGAGCTGACATAATTCCATACAGGTATGTCCAAATGAGCTGTGGAACAAGGACGATATGCCGGTGTGATTAACAGTCAGCGCTTATGTGTCCTATGTGGTTTACATTTGCAAGAGGATGAGATTCATTTTGGTATGATTTGTCCAGTTAATAAAAGTACTCGAGAACAGTATATCCTTGTAAAGTATATCGGAAAGTTCTTTACAGTCGTTCGTAAATCTCATGTCTTCACAAAAGAAATTTATTATTGAAAAGTTACAATTATTTGTCCATAAAGCCCAAAATGTAAGGAAACAACACCTGTCGAAAAAGGATATTTGGAAAAAATTATAATGTCATAAATAACACCCTGCTGTCCTCCCTGAAAGCAATCAGTATATAAGGAGTGTTAACATCACAAACATGTACCAACCCAATCTCTCATTAAAGGATATATTAATGCCCTCATACATGTACCAACCCGATCTCTCATGACAGAATATATTAATGCCCTCATACATGTACCAACCCGATCTCTCATTACAGGATATATTAATGCCCTCATACATGTACCAACCCGATCTCTCATTACAGGATATATTAATGCCCTCATACATGTACCAACCCGATCTCTCATGACAGGATATATTAATGCCCCCATACATGTACCAACCCGATCTCTCATTACAGGATATATTAATGCCCTCATACATGTACCAACCCGATCTCTCATTACAGGATATATTAATGCCCTCATTCATGTACCAACCCGATCTCTCATTACAGGATATATTAATGCCCTCATACATGTACCAACCCGATCTCTCATTACATGATATATTAATGCCCTCATTCATGTACCAACCCGATCTCTCATTACAGGATATATTAATGCCCTCATACATGTACCAACCCGATCTCTCATTACAGGATATATTAATGCCCTCATTCATGTACCAACCCGATCTCTCATTACATCATATATTGATGCCCCCATACATGTACCAACCCGATCTCTCATTACAGGATATATTAATGCCCTCATACATGTACCAACCCGATCTCTCATTACATGATATATTAATGCCCTCATACATGTACCAACCCGATCTCTCATTACAGGATATATTAATGCCCTCATACATGTACCAACCCGATCTCTCATGACAGAATATATTAATGCCCTCATACATGTACCAACCCGATCTCTCATTACATGATATATTAATGCCCTCATACATGTACCAACCCGATCTCTCATGACAGGATATATTAATGCCCTCATACATGTACCAACCCGATCTCTCATTATATGATATATTAATGCCCTCATACATGTACCAACCCGATCTCTCATTTCATGATATATTAATGCCCTCATACATGTACCAACCCGATCTTATTACATGATATATTAATGCCCCCACACATGTACCAACCTGATCTCTCATTACAGGATATATTAATGCCCTCATACATGTACCAACCCGATCTCTCATTTCATGATATATTAATGCCCTCATACATGTACCAACCCGATCTTATTACATGATATATTAATGCCCCCACACATGTACCAACCTGATCTCTCATTACAGGATATATTAATGCCCTCATACATGTACCAACCTGATCTCTCATTACAGGATATATTAATGCCCTCATACATGTACCAACCCGATCTCTCATTACAGGATATATTAATGCCCTCATACATGTACCAACCCGATCTCTCATTACATGATATATTAATGCCCTCATACATGTACCAACCCGATCTCTCATTACATGATATATTAATGCCCTCATACATGTACCAACCCGATCTCTCATTACATGATATATTAATGCCCTCATACATGTACCAACCCGATCTCATTTCATGATATATTAATGCCCCCATACATGTACCAACCTGATCTCTCATGACAGGATATATTAATGCCCCCATACATGTACCAACCCGATCTCTCGTGACAGGATATATTAATGCCCTCATACATGTACCAACCCGATCTCTCATTACAGGATATATTAATGCTCTCATACATGTACCAACCCGATCTCTCATGACAGGATATATTAATGCCCTCATACATGTACCAACCCGATCTCTCATTACAGGATATATTAATGCCCTCATACATGTACCAACCCGATCTCTCATTACATGATATATTAATGCCCTCATACATGTACCAACCCGATCTCTCATTACATGATATATTAATGCCCTCATACATGTATTAACCCGATCTCTCATTACAGGATATATTAATGCGCTCATACATGTACCAACCCGATCTCTCATGACATGATATATTAATGCCCTCATACATGTACCAACCCGATCTCTCATGACAGAATATATTAATGCCCTCATACATGTACCAACCCGATCTCTCATTACATGATATATTAATGCGCTCATACATGTACCAACCCGATCTCTCATGACATGATATATTAATGCCCTCATACATGTACCAACCCGATCTCTCATGACAGGATATATTAATGCCCTCATACATGTACCAACCCGATCTCTCATTATATGATATATTAATGCCCTCATACATGTACCAACCCGATCTCTCATTTCATGATATATTAATGCCCTCATACATGTACCAACCCGATCTTATTACATGATATATTAATGCCCCCACACATGTACCAACCTGATCTCTCATTACAGGATATATTAATGCCCTCATACATGTACCAACCCGATCTCTCATTTCATGATATATTAATGCCCTCATACATGTACCAACCCGATCTCTCATTACATGATATATTAATGCAATCATACATGTACCAACCCGATCTCTCATTACAGGATATATTAATGCCCTCATACATGTACCAACCCGATCTCTCATTACATGATATATTAATGCCCTCATACATGTACCAACCCGATCTCTCATGACGTGATATATTAATGCCCTCATACATGTACCAACCCGATCTCTCATTACATGATATATTAATGCCCTCATACATGTACCAACCCGATCTCATTTCATGATATATTAATGCCCCCATACATGTACCAACCTGATCTCTCGTGACAGGATATATTAATGCCCCCATACATGTACCAACCCGATCTCTCGTGACAGGATATATTAATGCCCTCATACATGTACCAACCCGATCTCTCATTACAGGATATATTAATGCTCTCATACATGTACCAACCCGATCTCTCATTACATGATATATTAATGCCCTCATACATGTACCAACCCGATCTCTCATTACAGGATATATTAATGCCCTCATACATGTACCAACCCGATCTCTCATTACATGATATATTAATGCCCTCATACATGTACCAACCTGATCCCATCGCAGTTATACAATGCAATCTTATTCTTGCTACTGGCCTCAAGTGCAGAAATAAAGAATAGAATTTAGTGCTGATTAATATCGGATTAATATGTGGGTGAATGTCGCCAACTTAAGATATGTTCATTTGAAAATAAAACGATATGATAAAATCAACTGAGAGGCATACTTTCTTTTGCTCCTCAGTTTACATTCATTCATTCATTCATTCATTCATATACATTGATGATTACCTGTACAGCAATTTAAGTCTTTTTTTTATGTTGTCATGTTTAGATTAAATGTATTGAACTGTCACATATTTATGAAAACTTAGATTTGTGCACGAATGTCCATACTGTTACCATGCATGTTCATACCGTTACCAAACACGTCACGAACCGTTACAAAATGAAAATATTAAAATTAAAATCTAAATATTTCTTTTCATAATTTCAAATACTCCAGGGGAATACAATTATGATGTCATATAAATAAATCTTTGACTGTTTTTAGATGGCACCATGGACATTTTCGCATATATGTTATTCGCTGACAAAAAGGTTTATTTGCATTGATTTTAAATAATTATATTTCAATTTGGTAGCAGTGTGCACACTTTTAAGGTTCATTCTTCATTTTTACATATTTAATTACATTATTAATTGTTTAATTGCATTTCTATCAGTGTGTTAAAATCATTGTTCATGCAATGTTCACAAATAAAATAATATCATTAACTATAAAATGTTATTTTCATTTTTCTTGCTTTAAAAATCACACACTTCGTTAGCATTGACTCATTCATGACCAGCGAGTGGGTCCGCGCGTCACTCAACTCGATGCGTCTCTGCTTCTCAGTGCGCATGTGCGGATAAGGCACATGACTTCCGAGATAAACAAGTCAAAGTGTAGCCGCAGTGCAGCTGATAAATACTGTCTGATCAGCTGATGTACGCCAGAACACGCACAGTACAGGTTAGATGCTTTGGCCTTTCTAAATATATGACACTAAGCTGTAAATAAAAAGGCTCGACTGTGATAATCGCGTTGTAGCAATGATGGTTGCAGTTATGAGTCGTTCAGATCCGGTTAGTAAACCCAGGCCTACTGGTGTCGGATAAAGACGACTACACATTTTCCGTTGCATATAGGCGGATCCAGAGTGGTGGTCCGGGAGGTCCTCATCCCCGGCAACAATGCAGTCTGACTGACTGATATAGGAGATTTAACATGCGCTTTCCGACAGTAGCGTATTTCGCACACAATGCAGTACAACGGGCGCAGTTAAAAATTAAATACCGTTTTCGTGGCTCTGGCTTGAATGCACACGCATTCGTCTCAGGGAGCTGACACGCCTTGGCGATCCAATACCCCTTTTCGATCTTATGGAACTGACATGCCTGGGCCAAGGCCGTAGTTAACTCTTTTTGACAGGGGGGGGGGGGCAAATATTTGTACATGTATTACTTGTCCCCAACTTGTATTTTCATGATTCAAATAAAACTGTTTTTCTATAAAAAAAATCCAGGGGGTGCAACTGCGTAATGTGTAATACGGCCTTGTGCATTGCAAAACATTGTGATACACTTTAACCTCTAATACCCATTTCTATTAAACATGTTGAAGAGCATGTCATCACAACTTGTTTCTTGCTTCCAGAATAGAGACACTTATTTCCAAATATGATGAGCAAAATAGACTTTTTCCCAGGGAAAATTATAAATGCACTAGATAAGCATTTTTGAAAAGACATGCAGGGGAAATCACATGGCTAATTCACATAAAAAACACATGCAACTAAGCAATGCTCACTTTGTTCAGTCATTACAATAACAATCGGTCTGTCTGTTTTCCCCAAAAATACAATTTTACAACCAAATTTAGCACTTCTGTGTACACTGTTTTGCTACTCTGTTATCTCGTTATTACAGAAATTGACTCAAACTATATTTAACATATTTACCAGACTTGCACAGAGTGTTGGCTATGGCTTCACCATGTACTCATGTTGCGTGAGTACCTATTCTAGGCCTACCACTTAATTTTCAAGACCGCCTCTGTGGTCTTGTGGTAGAGCGTCCGCCTGGAGAGCGGAAGGTTCGGGGTTCGATCCCCGGCCGTGTCATACCAAAAGACGTTAAAAGATGGTACTTGTTGTTACCCTGTCTGGCGCTCGGCATTTAGGGGCTAAAACAAGGACTGGTCGGCTCGGTGTCAGTATACTGTGTCTGAGTGGGGTATTCATGTTAAACTGTTGCATGGTATCTCAGTGAGATAGCACTATAAATGGGCATCAGTCCGGACTAGTACAATCAGCCACACACACACATGCATGCACGTCGCTATATAAGTGCAATAATCTTGGATGCGACGTTAAACCCAATTTCACCTCACCTTAATTTTCAAGGGTGGTGGGGGAGCTAAGTGGTTAAAGTATTGACCCGTGACACTGAAGACTTGAGTTCAGTACTACAGAATAAGGAGATATTTCTTTTCATACTTGCATTTCAGATGTTTTTCAGAATTCATATTTGGGGTTTTGTTTTTATTACCTTAGAATGTTAAGTGCTCTGAATTGCACTCTGAGTGCTCTGTAGGTTACTCAATAATTCTAAATTCAAGAAAAACTATACATGTATATGTGCTCAGAGAACTGTTATCATGGTAATCAAACAAATTCTTTATTTATGCCTTATTGGAAATATTGGACATTTTGTTTGTATCTTTTCAGAGGTTGATCATCTTAGTTTGTAGCCATGAAGTACAAGAAACTTGAGGAAGAACATGATGACCATGAGAAGAAGCTATCAACTCGGTTCACTCTCCGGGACTGGCTTGAGATTTTTGTTTTGTTACTGACTGTCGGCGGGGGATTTATCGTCATCCTGCATTTCACCTCGCCCCCATTCCTCCACTCACACCTCACTAACTCCACATGGTGGACAAACACTGCATTTGGCTGGACCAAACCGCATACCTCCACATTTGACCAGTTTACCCAGACTGACTTGGACATGACCTTTGATGATATCCGTGAGAATGAAGGCGATTCATTAGAATCTAACCCATACCATGTTCAGTCGCTAGTTCAAAATGAGCAAAATATTCTGTTTGTGAAGAAAACCGATCCGTATTTGAAGGTCAGTGGACAGCATGGTGGAATTGAAGTTAAAAAGATTGTTGCCGATATTCAGAGAGATGTGGACACAATTCTTGACTCTAAATTTATGAAGACTATTGAAGAGGATGTCTCTTCATCAACAAAACAATGTGATGTTCTACCTGAAAATGAGAGATTTGACTGCCATCCCGAAAAGTTGGCCACAGCGGTGTCCTGCACTGCCCGAAGGTGTTGCTGGGGACAAGCTGATGGCAAGCATGAAAACAATTCTTCATCAGGATTCAAAATGAGCGTTCCCTACTGTTATTATCCCAAAAACTATGATGGGTACAAGGTCATCGATCAACACTTGGAATCACCTTCAGAGATGAAGGTATCGCTGAAGAGAACTACTGCCACGTACTACCCAAGAGATGTGTCGGAACTGAGCATGGAGATTAGCTATGAAACCCCTTATAGGCTGCGTATCAAGGTAAGATATCCTTGAAGCAGGCAGGAAAAAATGTTTTACAGTTGTGAACCACATAAGGTTTTAATAAGAAAACATTTTTTAAAAACTTTCAGCATTTTCAATGCTTGGCTCATTTAACATTGTTTAACATGTCTTGATGAGACCCAATGCCCTTGACTTGAAATGACTGCAGAGTTTATTTAAATTTAAGATGACGATGTTAAACTTCTCACTTCACAATGAGTAGCTCATGAACCACTACAATCTCACATAATTGGTCAGGGAAGACTTGTAAATTAGGCAAAATATATGTCAGTGACGGCGGGGGATCAAATATTTGTACAAGTATCACTTGTCCCCAACTTGTATTTTCATGATTCAAATAAAACTGTTTTCTATAAAAAATCCCCCCCACCCCCTGCAAAATTGTCAGTGAAACGGTTTGATAGTTGTTGGATATAGCTGTTCCCGGCTGTTTCACATATTGTAATGTCCCTATCTAGATAAGTGATCCTGCAGAGGCTAGATGGGAGGTACCGATGTCGAGACCGAAGTCAGTGCCTAGAGAGAACACAGACAATAACATGTACAGCGTTCAGGTTGCTGGAAAGAACCAACCGTTCCACCTGACCGTCACGAGGAAGAGTAGTAACACGCCACTGTATGTTGGATGCTATTTCTTAACTACCATTCCCTTTCATGTTCATAATTTGACCCTGTTAAATCAGAAACTCACTTTGATTACCAGTGTTCAAAATTAAGTTAGGTTCCTTGAGGGTTTTGCTCCCTAAATCCTATGTCATTAAGGTTAATTTCGAACACTGGAACGTGACATAACATATGCATGATATATCCTTCATAATACTTAGCATACCTGGCATAGGGCAGTACACCCATGCACTCCCTAACATTTATCGTATTCATGTTATTATTAACAGGTTTGATGATCCAAATCCTTTCACAAGGATCTGTGACATCTGGATTGAAGAAATTGCAGTGTATGAGCAAAAGATCCTTTTTCATTTTACAGTACTGGGTTGTGTTGAAATGCACTTTATTATATTCCACCAACATCCCCACTCAAATTCTTGATCTGCATCTGTGATATACCATCAATTGATCACTCCCTTCTCCCTGCTAGGATGAACACCACCGGAGCGTTCATGTTCACTGACCAGTTTCTCCAGCTGTCCTACTTCCTGCCATCGACATACATCTACGGGCTCGGTGAACATCGCGACACCCTGATGCACAGCGTCAACTGGACCAGCTTTGTCTTCTGGAACAAAGACCAGCCTCCAGCTGTAAGACTCTCCATATTGAAAGAAACGTACCTGTCCTGCATGTAGTAATGCTTTCGGGATCAACTTCAGTAGCTAATTGTCCACTAATTTATCGGTCTTACAGAATGTTTACTTGTTGTCTGCTTTCACAATAGCGAGTTTATTCCAATTACATAAGTAAACATAATTTTATTTCAAATTTAGTCACGTTATTTGGTATGTCAAAAGATTTGTAGTGTGTCATGTTCAAAAGTAAATTTTCCGTTTATGAACATGATTGAGATTCTTTTTCTTTAAAATTTAATCATATTCATTTGAAATCTAAATTGATTTTGTGATGTTTGTTGTCTGCCTGTAGACACAGTAATGTAACTAATGATGCATATAGAATCAATCATGGCACTACACTGTGACCTGATATCCATGATAGCTGCATAGGTCACCTGCAGACAGCAGACATAATGGCGCTGGGGCGGTGAGATTGTTTGTGATGTGGAGTGGTGTAATGATAGGGTGATACAGTATTGTATCCTGATACAAGGCCCATGATACAATACATAAAATTACAATCCCTGTATCAAGATACATATGATACATTACAAGCTATATCGGTTTAAAAACATGTGAATTATTTCAACAACCAGCTTACACAGATTCACTAGTATTTCCCAGTTGGCTGTAAGCAGCATAACATTTACAGATCCATCTAGTCTACATGTTTCTGCCCAACAATATCACATCATCAATATCTGAAATGTAAAAGAAAATGATTCAGGGTTATGATTTGCCTGGGAAAAGAAGGAATATCAATTTATTAAATAACAGTACTGTATACGAATCGTATCGCTCTCTGCAGGAGAACACTAACCTGTACGGGTCCCACCCCTTCTACCTGGTGATGGAGAATGATTCCAGCAGCCATGGAGTCCTGCTGCTCAACAGCAATGCTATGGGTCAGTAACAACACACAACACTTTGATGTTTTTGAGATAGGCTGAGAAGCCCAGATTCACCCCAATCATGCCAGTTCGGACTCTTGATCTGTCATCAGGATATCCATATGATCAGATACGATTCTTGGTTAATCAATCATTTCCATACTCATGGAGTTTGTCAAAGTGGTTACCATATTCGACGTAATAATTAGCACCCTGCTCTAATAAGCGCCCACGGCGATAATTGCTAATATACTGGCTAGTGAACAATCCCAATTAGCACCCCTTCCGATTGATAAATATACTCAGGATTATTTACTCCTGCATAATACGTTTGTTATATGCACCCTTAATTATGGGCAATTAAATTCTGGAAAAATATATCTGTCGTATATAAACATTTCCGGCTGTCAGCATAAACCACGAAATTTACGATCTTTCAACTCTGTTGTTTTTCACCAAAATAATATTCTAATAAGAGCCCCCTCATTCTAATTTTGAGAGCGCCCTGGCCGCTTATCATGCTTATTATGTCGAATACGGTATCATCTATTGCCTGCACTACTTCAGGTTCTCCTCTCATAGTTTTGAGTGAGCTGCAACTGAAATACTGTTAAAAACAGTGTTCAATACAAATCACTCACTCCCAATTTTTTCCATGGTATCTGTGCTTATCATGTGCAGTGATGTGAGCACCCAAAGATGTTTCTATATCCTCATGGTTGTACATGGTCATGCTGGTCACAGTCATCCTGTGCTATATAAATGGCTTGTTGAAGACCTTCTAACATGGAAACTGTAGGGATGTTTTTTGGCTTCTGAAATGATTTTAGTTGACAAAATAAGTGTCAGAATCATAATGTATTTTGATATTGTAAATCAGGCTGAATGAAACAATTCTTGGTTCATTCATACTAACTCAATCAGTGAAAACTTCCATCTTGGTCATTACCATGATTAGTATATTAATTACCATGGCAACATGAAAAAAGAACTTCTTGAAATTTCTGTGTACCTGTTAGCATGGTTAACAGTAGTTAAGACATGTATCAACCAAAACATTGTGTCATTGAATTCCTGTCTCTTTAGCGCTTTACAAGACTAATTTTAACTTTCTGCACAAATTTTCAATGATTGCTGGAGAATTGTATTTTCTTTTCTTAACCTTGTGACCATAAAAAAATATATATTATTTTATTTTTTATTGATGTTTTATTTTAATCTCTCTTATCATATCACCAGAGGCACTTCTACAACCTAGCCCAGCTATCACATGGAGAACTATCGGAGGAATTCTGGACTTCTACATCTTCCTCGGTCCGACACCTGCGGACGTTGTCAGCCAGTACACAGAGGTGATTGGTCGGACATTCATGCCTCCATACTGGAGTCTGGGATTCCATCAGTGCCGATGGGGGTACACCACTGCTCAGAAAACGCTGGACATCGCGAATAAACTCACCAAGGCTGGAATGCCTCAGGTATGTGTTGAAAGGTTGTTGTTGTTTCCACATCAAAGTGACACTACATTTGTCAGTTTGTAATGAATTGCTTCAGTAAGTGCCATTTTACCCTGCTTTCAGCAATACTCCACCAATATCACTGCAAGGGACACCAGAAATGGTCTTCATAGATTGGACGCATGTAGGGAATAGAACCCAGGCTTTCAGTGTGATGAGCAATTGGGTTTTAGTACTTTTACCTTGATTTACAATAGGGGATGTCCATGGGACCCTCATCAACAGATTAAATAATTGTAAGGGTCCCTTCAGGCAATATGAGGGTCCTGTAAAGTAATGAAATGGTGTAGTGTACTGTACATTTAGATAATTACTTAAGAGCCTGGAATGAATCAATGATCGTGTGGACAGTGGTCATGAGTGTTTGATGAAATGACAGATACCCATAACTGCTCTTGATACGCTGGATGTACTATGAATATCATAGTGCATCCCTCGGGACACAGTATATTTTATTTTCTGCAGCCATTCTCTACATTTGTACGTGATGGGCTGCATATTTGTGAAAGATCTGCAAACCCAAAATTCACTCACTCCCTGTTTGTTTTCAGGATGTGCAGTGGAACGACATTGACTACGCGGATGGCAAGCGAGACTTCACAACATCACCAAAGTTTGGGGACCAAAAGGGTTTGATAGACACGCTGCACTCCCAGGGCAAACACTACATCATGATAGTGGTAGGCCATGTCTCCTTGTAGACCTCATACTGTTATCCATGCAAGTTGAGTAATGGAGTTCATTAACAATGATAAACAGGTAAAATGATCTTGCTACATGTTCATGGCGTTTGGGTCGAAATGGTCTAATTGGGGGATTTCTGTTTCTGCTTTTGGCATGTTTCGTACATGTTTTCTTCTCAAGTCGCTCAACTGAACTATTACATTCTGAAAGTTAAATAGTTAGAATATCATAGGCTTTAGGGGCACCCATTGTATTTCTATGGAGCAGGTGGGAAGATTTCAGAAACATGCCCAAAATGAATAGTTTGTTGGCAGTGTTGAGAAGAATGAATAGTTTGTTGGCAGTGTTGAGAAAAATGAATAGTTTGTTGCAGTGTTGAGAAGAATGAATAGTTTCTTGCAGTGTTGAGAAGAATGAATAGTTTCTTGCAGTGTTGAGAAGAATGAATAGTTTGTTGCAATGTTGAGAAGAATGAATATTTTGTTGCAATGTTGAGAAGAATGAATAGTTTGTTTCAGTGTTGAGAAGAATGAATAGTTTGTTTGATTGTGCTCATTACATATAAACAAATCAAATTCACACTTCATACTTAGTCCAGTCCATCATGCCCATATGCAAAATAAAAAATAAAAATTTGGAAGCTGTTAATGTTCTGTGTACAGCTGCTATAAAAATATCACATAGCTGTAATCATGGTAAGTGACATGAATGAGTCCTGAACATTGTGTTCACCAGGACCCTGGGATAAGCAACTCCCAGAAGCCAGGCAGCTACCTTCCCTATGACCTGGGGCTCTCCATGAACATCTACATCAACAACACCGACGACAAACCACTTGTAGGGAAGGTGAGTACAACAGTCACGTCATCGTTATTTCGTCTGATTGTTACTGCTGATTCTGTGAACAAATGGTTTATTTGTCAATCTTTGATGATTTAGAAGCTGCTAAAACAACATTCATTTATTCTGCTGGAATGATTTTGTTCACTTGAAACGCTGTGCACCGAGAGGACAATTTTGATTGATTCTCATTTTAAGAGGTACATCATTATTACCTGTCAATGGAATGCTACTGCATGTAATGTGTTTCTAGGTTAGAGTAGGTCCCCTGTAACCATCACTTGTCATATCATATGAGGCAACTAAATTGATCTGATGTTCAGACTAGGAAGCTTGCTTGATTGTGTGTCATCTAGTCACCTATGCTTGTCGTAAGAGGCGACTAACGGTTTGGGTGGTCAGACTCGCTGAATTGGTTGATGCATGTCATCATATCCCTATTGTGTGGATTGATGCTCGTGATGTCAATCACTGGATTTTCTGGTCCAGACTTGATTATTTACAGACTGCTGTCATATAGCTGGAATGTTGCTGAGTGTGACGTTAAACAACAAATAAACAAATGGACAAAACAAGCATTGGTCATGATTGCTCATAACACCAATCACTGGTTTGTGTGGCCCAGATTCGATTGTATATAGCTGGAATATTGCTATGTACGAGGTTAAACAAGAAATAAATAAAGAGCTTTCTGTGACATAACTAAGTTACTGGTCAAAGCAGCCATAAACCAAACTTGTTGAGTCCAGCTTGAAGTTGTTACGTAGGTCTGGCCTGGTTCGACGGTGTTCCCCGACTTCACCAACCCCCTGTCTGTGGAGTACTGGACCACTGTGGTGAAGACTTTCCAGGATTCCGTCAAGTTTGATGGCATGTGGATTGTAAGTGAACAAATCACATTGTTGATTATGTCGCGAGTGTTTGTTTTCATTAATTTGATTTTTGTGTGAAGTGATCAAAGCAATTTCTTATCACGATAATGTAAGACACTAGGGCAGTTAAAACGATTCACCGTTACCTACGATATCATCGATACTTTGGTACAAATGATACTTGAATCGTCAATTTGTGAGATCACCATACTCTATAACTAGAACAGGAACTAACCAGTTACTTCCCATAAGAAGCAGAAGTAGAAAAGCACCACCTGGACACATGGCAGAACACAAGGATGTGGTTCCTGAGGACTTGCTACTAACTCTTATATTTAATAACCATCCCTTCATATAAAACTGTTTTGTTCTTTTGGTTTCTTCATCAGAGTTTTTCAGATTACAATAAACAGGATAAATAAATGTGTGAAGAAAGAGGTTTTAGAGCTGTATTTCAGTAATTTCATCATTTCCTACAATTTGATGTATATCGTGATACAAATTGTATTGTAAGATACCAGACGATACTCTGTTTGAAGATTTATACTGATATGATAATAGGTCATGTGGCTGCCTCAGTCATTGTCACTCCAACTTGTTATCCACAGGATATGAATGAGATCAGCAACTTTGTAACTGGATCAACCACAGGCTGCTCACTGACAGACAGATATGAACATCCCCCTTACCTGCCGGGTCAGTGTTCTATAGTCAGCTTCACTCTGTGTTTGTATTGGAGAAATCATTGGATTGGTTTTGTTTGTGTTAAATGCTACATTCTGTAATTTTCCATCTATATCATGGCAGTGTTTATATAATCAGATTAACATGCTGTTTTAAAAATCATAATTTGGTCTGATTAGAAACTTAATATTTGTCAATATTTACAGCATGACCTTGGCCTATTATTTCAGGAGTGAAAGGCGGTTCGCTGAGGTTCACTACCATCTGTGCTTCAGCCAAGCAGTATCTGTCCCGCACCTATAATGTCCACAACCTTTACGGCCTGGGGGAAACCTACGCTTCATACCAGTATGTATCTATGTCTGTCACATAATCACAAAACCTCTAGGTGGATCCAGGTGATGGTTCAAGGGATAATTTCATGTCAAATTCATGTCACGATAACATAATTCCTTCAAATACTCTACCTCCATTGCAACATAGCCATAAATTTGTGTTTCGGCTGAGAATCACACTAAAATTTTATAGCTTTTCACCAGGTTACAATGAAATGAGGACTTTCTCATCAATTAGAATCAAGACATTGTGTATATAGGGGCGAGATTCCATCTCAAGAAAGGCACACTAAGGCATCCAGAGGACACATTCGCAAGGGCAAAGGACATGATCTTAAGCACACTCCTCCAGCCCATCAGGTCTCAACAATTTTGGATGCCTTGCCTAGGTCCACTCACATCCATAGGCAGGCTACAGTTACACTACCAGAGAGCAAGACTCAACATATGCACTAACTCAACCTCAACCTCTTCCAGCTCAAGGGGTGGTCGGGTAGCCTAGTGGTAAAAGCGTTCGTTTGTCATGCCGAAGATTCGGGTTCAATTCCTGACATGGGTACAATGTGTGAAGCCCATTTCTGGTGTCCCCCACTGTGGTGTTGCTGGAATATTGCTAAAAGCGGGGTAAAAACATACTCACTTACTTACTAAATTGGTGTCTATTTCGTCAAAACATCATGCCAAGTATACCTCTCATTTTTCGACCCCTTCTGCATTCCCTCTGCAAGGACGCATTAAATGACAGATGGGGCGCTCACATGGACGCCGCCGAAGACAGGGGAAATGGTCTACCCAGAACAGGGAATTACACATCAACCGTACTGAAATGAGTGCGATATTTCTAGCTACCCAAGCATGGCAAGTTCAGCTGCACCATTCATTAGTACTGACGACATTGGTAGCATACATACAGCACCAAGACTACATGAGGTCACAGCCTTTGTTGCAGGAGGTTACATGTTTATATTCCTTGGCAGACACGGTGAGCTGCAGGATGGAAGAACGTCATATACCAGCATGTTAGATATACTTGCAGATTGCCTACCCTGGAAGAACAAGATCGTGCCCACAGAATGGTCACTCCATCCAGGGATATTCAAGTGGATGGCCTCAGTTTGAGATACACATCTCGACCTATTCACCATCTGCCAACAAAGTGCCTTGCACATGCACAGTTGCATTTCCTGTGAAGGATAGGTTTCCCTCACAACTATTAGATATGTTGGCAGTGATATGGACATTGAAAATTTTATAGTGTGATTATTAGCCTAAACAGGAATTTATGGCTATGATGTAATAGAGGTAGTATTCTTAGAATTATACACAATTATTGTTTGATTTCACCTTGCCCAGAAAACTAAATTATCTATTCCAGAGCTCTCCTGGCAGCTAGGCCTGGAAAGAGGCCATTTATAATATCCCGATGTACCTTCCCTGGTCAGGGTCACTTTGGCGGTCACTGGACCGGAGACAATGACGCCACATACTACGACATGTACAAGTCCATCTCGGGTGAGTGGGGTTAAATGGTGGAGCCTGGTATGTTTGCATGCCAGGATAGTCTATACTTGGAGAAATATGAATTTTACTACAGATCTCAAAATGATCAGGGCACAAATGATTGATATGCAAGAAAATTTTGTCAGGACTCAACATGCTCAATAGTATTAATCAACAACAAAATACATCTGTTTCAGGAGTGGTGTGTTTACAATGTCAGTTTTAATGCATAAATTTAATAATAAGTGACAGGCATAAACATGAGCAATTGCACAAATTACAACTAGTGTAGTTATTTTACACATGATTTTACAGAATGATTTGAGTGATCAACAGATTTGGTAATTCATGAAAGATGAAAGATGAAAAAAACATCAAATCAAAGATAAAATTTTAGACCATGATTGGATTGTCTCAATCGCATGTACCAACATGCTATAGTAGTGTACTTACATTGCAGATATCCTGAGTTTTAACATGTTCGGAATACCCATGGTGGGTTCAGACATTTGTGGGTTCAGACATGCAACAAATGAGGCGCTGTGTCAGCGCTGGTACCAGCTGGGAGCTTTCTACCCTTTCTCCAGGAGTCACAATGATCAGCACCAGCCGGTAGGTGCAGGGGTGGGGCCATACAGCTGCCAGTAGGTACAGGGATGGGGCATACAGCTGCCAGTAGGTGCAGGGGAGGGGCCATACAGCTGTTGGTAGGTCAAGGGAAAGGGGGCTATACAGCTGCAGGTAGGTGCAGGGGAGAGGCCATACAGCTGACAGTAAGTATGGGGGAGGGGCCAATCAGCTGGCAGTTGGTGCAGGGAAGGGGCCATACAGCTGCTGGTAGGTGCAGGGGAGGGGCCATACAGCTGGCGGTTGGTGCAGGGGAAGGGCCATACAGCTGCCGACAGGTGCAGGGGAGGGGCCATACAGCTGGCGGTTTGTTGCAGGGGAAGGGCCATACAGCTGCTGGTAGGTGCAGGGGAAGGGCCATACAGCTGCCGGTTGGTGCAGGGGAAGGGCCATACAGCTGCCGACAGGTGCGGGGGAAGGGCCATACAGCTGCTGGTAGGTGCAGGGGAAGGGCCATACAGCTGCCGGTTGGTGCAGGGGAAGGGCCATACAGCTGCCGGTTGGTGCAGGGGAAGGGCCATACAGCTGCCGGTTGGTGCGGGGGAAGGGCCATACAGCTGCCGGTTGGTGCAGGGGAAGGGCCATACAGCTGCCGGTTGGTGCAGGGGAAGGGCCATACAGTTGCCGGTTGGTGCGGGGGAAGGGCCATACAGCTGCCGGTTGGTGCAGGGGAAGGGCCATACAGCTGCCGGTTGGTGCGGGGGAAGGGCCATACAGCTGCCGGTTGGTGCAGGGGAAGGGCCATACAGCTGCCGGTTGGTGCAGGGGAAGGGCCATACAGCTGCCGGTTGGTGCAGGGGAAGGGCCATACAGCTGCCGGTTGGTGCAGGGGAGGGGCCATACAGTTGCCGGTAGGTGCAAGGGAGGGAGCATACAGCTGCAGGGGGAGATAAAGGTGCAGGTAGGTGTGAAGCTCATAGAGCTGCCGGTAGTTGCAGGGGGAACATTGAGGTGCAGATAGGTAGGGGTGGGTTGAGAGGTAGGGGGATACAACTGATGGAAAGTGCAGGGAATAGGGTGGGTTAATTATTTTTTCCAGACAATTCTGAGAACATTTCAATATCCACATATCGACATACTTTAAAAAAGTTGCATTGCTTGAATCATCCAGTTCCTATGGTAGTGAAGAATTCTAACCCAAGCGAAGTCTGGTTAATGTCTCTGACAATAAGACAAAAGTCTTTTAGATAGTGTAATGTTTTTGTTTATGATGCAAAAAAATGGAAAGTTGACGTGTGATTTTAGGACCAAGACCCGACTGCCTTCAGTGAGTCCCTCCTGGACTCGACACGGAGTGCGTACCGGATCCGCTACTCCCTCCTGCCATACCTCTACACGCTGTTCTTCAAGAGTCACACCATGGGGGATACTGTAGCCAGGCCAATCTTTATGGAGTAAGTGACCAATATATGATTCATACAAATATGGTAATCTTCCTGACATCGTGTCCAGTTGCCACAGTGTCAAGAAATTTGTCATCCTTACAATTTTCTTCTTATTACCCTACCCAACATGAAGATCTGGGTTAGAATTGATCTTCAGCAAACCATGCTTGTCATAAGAGACGATTAATGGGATCGGGTGGTCAGACTCGCTGAGTTGTTTGATGCGTGTGATAGATGGATGCTCATAATGTCAACCACTGGATTGTCAGGTCCAGACTCAGTTATTAACAGACCTCCATTATTTATATTTATAGTGTGGCGTTAAAAAACAAGCAAACAAACAAACATTATATTATGCCAATCATATAATTGAGAGATGGCAAGTTGAACACTATTTGTTGCCATGAGAGTAGATTGGTCTGTGAATGGAAACATGGACAAGACAGGTGTCAACAAGTACATGTGTCACCCTCTATTCCCCAGATTCCCGGAGGACAAGTTTTCCTACACTGTTGACAAACAGTTCATGTGGGGGCCAGCTCTCATGATCTCCCCAGCGCTGGAACAGGTGAGATAGAGCAGAACACTGGAAACAAGAGGTGTAACAGTTAATAGTCACCATATGTTGTCAGGCTGATTGTGTGTCATCATTTATTTGTTTTTTATGCCATACTATGCATTATTCCAGCTAAATGATGGCTGCCAGTAAATTTTCGACACTGAACCCAACAAAGTAGAAAGTAATATAATGAGCAGCATCCCAGGCCATGGGGGTGCTATGACATGCGGTCAACCAAATCAACAAGCCTTACCACTCAGTCCATTTCGGGACCACTTACTTGGGGCCAGTTCTACCCTGACGGCATTGATCTTTCTCATGCATTAAAACTGGAACATTGCTGACTGTGGTGTGAACGCAATCTTGATCATTCACTGGCTGTATGTCAAATTGTTGATACATTGAAATTGTACATGGAAATACATCAATGACATGTTATGAAATCAACATTTGACATAATTACCAAGCTTGGCTATTTGTTGTTCCTATAAGCGAATTCCTTATTTCAATCAGTAAATATTTACCGACTATCAGAATGTAGCAGGGTGTGGGGTCATTCCTAAGATGACATCCTTGTCAGCTTGTTAACAGTATTACTTCCTAAACATGTGGACAGGGTGCCTGACCCCGTATCAGAAGGTCCATCTTTCAAATCCCATCACATCTTCCCGAGGCGATGGAGTTAACTGACTATAAAGTCCAGTTTCCACCCTTGCCGAACTAGGCTGGTATTATGGAGTTACATTTTGGCAGGACTAACGAGTCTATGCATAGTCCAATCAAATTCACGCACCGAAATCGAAATCCGGGCCGTAGAGTGTCATGCAGATTTCATTCGACTGCAGGATTTGCAAAGCATGTGCACCGCTAACTCGTTGTCAACAGATATTTTCTAAATTTTTTCATGTTTTTAATCAAGGTGCTCACGTAATTTGATGCATTTCGCGATGTAAGACTCGTTTTATCACAATATAGATCTTGATTATCGATCAGATCGTCTTGACTGGGCGCCACCGTTTTGTTTGAAACAAATGCAAGTGATACAAGAGGTGGAATCTGATTGGTCAATAGGAGACGCATAGAAAGGACATAACTCGTAATAGCCAATATCAGAAGGTCCATGTTCATCCCATCATGAACTATACCTCCTATACCTTCCCAAGAAATCGACTAAATCGCTGTAGTGTAGAGTACTGCAGAAATCAAACTGTCTGAAATCAGAATTCAGAAATGTACCCTAACCATGCTAACTGCACAACACACGAGCAACTGGACAAGTCCATAAGAAGATTCTCAAGACCAGACTTGTGGTGTAATCTATTGACTATGTTCGAATCATGATAAAAAAATACAATTTGCGCTACCCTAATGTGTAGTGTTTTGAAATGTAGTTTGTCCTGAACTGTTGTAGTTAATGTACAAGGGCAATTTATCCAAAATTTGATTAATTTTAATCATGTGACACTAAACATTCTACAAGTGCATTATGGGGCCTAGTTCATGCTGTTACTCATTCATGAGGTGATCCTTTCACTCAGGGAGTTCATGTTGCCAATCTTCCGCCTCCATGGTCTGGTGGTAGATCCCCAGCTGTGTCATACCAAAAGATGTTAAAAGATGGTACATGTTGTTACCCTGCCTGGCAGTCGGCATTACAGGGTTAAAACAAGAACTGGTCGGCTCGGAGTCAGTATACAGTGTCTGAGTGGGGTATTCATGTTAAACTGTAGCATGTTATCTCAGTGGGCTAGCACAATAAAATCAGCATTAGTCTGGCCTAGTACAAGCAGCCACACAACACATGCATGTCAATATATAAGTGCAATAATCTTGAACGTGGTGTTAAACCCCATTTCACCTCACCTCACCCATGACTTGATCCTTTCACTCTCCTGCACCTACATGTTATCTTTTCCATGACTGTATCATTTCTCTCTTCCGTGAGTTCATGTTGTCACTTTCCTATGATTTAATACTTTCAATCTTCCATGAGTTCATGTTGTCACTTTCCTATGATTTAATACTTTCAATCTTCCGTGAGTTCATGTTGTCACTTTCCTATGATTTAATACTTTCAATCTTCCGTGGGTTCATATTGCCACCTTCTTATGATTTAATACTTTCAATTTTCCGTAAGATTTAATGTTGTCACTTTCCTATGATTTAATACTTTCAATCTTCCGTGAGTTCATGTTGTCACTTTCCTATGATTTAATACTTTCAATCTTCCGTGAGTTCATGTTGTCACTTTCCTATGATTTAATACTTTCAATCTTCCGTGAGTTCATGTTGTCACTTTCCTATGATTTAATACTTTCAATCTTCCGTGAGTTCATGTTGTCACTTTCCTATGATTTAATACTTTCAATCTTCCGTGAGTTCATGTTGTCACTTTCCTATGATGTAATACTTTCAATCTTCCGTGAGTTCATGTTGTCACCTTCTTATGATTTAATACTTTCAATCTTCCGTGAGTTCATGTTGTCACATTCCTATGATTTAACACTTTCAATCTTCTGTGAGTTCATGTTGTCACTTTCCTATGATTTAATACTTTCAATCTTCCGTGAGTTCATGTTGTCACTTTCCTATGATTTAATACTTTCAATCTTCCGTGAGTTCATGTTGTCACTTTCCTATGATGTAATACTTTCAATCTTCCGTGAGTTCATGTTGTCACCTTCTTATGATTTAATACTTTCAATCTTCCATGAGTTCATGTTGTCACTTTCCTATGATTTAATACTTTCAATCTTCCGTGAGTTCATGTTGTCACTTTCCTATGATTTAATACTTTCAATCTTCCGTGGGTTCATATTGCCACCTTCTTATGATTTAATACTTTCAATTTTCCGTAAGATTTAATGTTGTCACTTTCCTATGATTTAATACTTTCAATCTTCCGTGAGTTCATGTTGTCACTTTCCTATGATTTAATACTTTCAATCTTCCGTGAGTTCATGTTGTCACTTTCCTATGATTTAATACTTTCAATCTTCCGTGAGTTCATGTTGTCACTTTCCTATGATTTAATACTTTCAATCTTCCGTGAGTTCATGTTGTCACTTTCCTATGATTTAATACTTTCAATCTTCCGTGAGTTCATGTTGTCACTTTCCTATGATGTAATACTTTCAATCTTCCGTGAGTTCATGTTGTCACCTTCTTATGATTTAATACTTTCAATCTTCCGTGAGTTCATGTTGTCACATTCCTATGATTTAACACTTTCAATCTTCTGTGAGTTCATGTTGTCACTTTCCTATGATTTAATACTTTCAATCTTCCGTGAGTTCATGTTGTCACTTTCCTATGATTTAATACTTTCAATCTTCCGTGAGTTCATGTTGTCACTTTCCTATGATGTAATACTTTCAATCTTCCGTGAGTTCATGTTGTCACCTTCTTATGATTTAATACTTTCAATCTTCCGTGAGTTCATGTTGTCACATTCCTATGATTTAACACTTTCAATCTTCTGTGAGTTCATGTTGTCACTTTCCTATGATTTAATACTTTCAATCTTCCGTGAGTTCATGTTGTCACTTTCCTATGATTTAATACTTTCAATCTTCCGTGAGTTCATGTTGTCACTTTCCTATGATTTAATACGTTCAATCTTCCGTGAGTTCATGTTGTCACATTCCTATGATTTAACACTTTCAATCTTCTGTGAGTTCATGTTGTCACTTTCCTATGATTTAATACTTTCAATCTTCCGTGAGTTCATGTTGTCACTTTCCTATGATTTAATACGTTCAATCTTCCGTGAGTTCCTATTGTCACTTTCCTATGATTTAATACGTTCAATCTTCCGTGAGTTCATGTTGTCACTTTCCTATGATGTAATACTTTCAATCTTCCGTGAGTTCATGTTGTCACCTTCTTATGATTTAATACTTTCAATCTTCCGTGAGTTCATGTTGTCACATTCCTATGATTTAACACTTTCAATCTTCTGTGAGTTCATGTTGTCACTTTCCTATGATTTAATACTTTCAATCTTCCGTGAGTTCATGTTGTCACTTTCCTATGATTTAATACTTTCAATCTTCCGTGAGTTCATGTTGTCACTTTCCTATGATGTAATACTTTCAATCTTCCGTGAGTTCATGTTGTCACCTTCTTATGATTTAATACTTTCAATCTTCCGTGAGTTCATGTTGTCACATTCCTATGATTTAACACTTTCAATCTTCTGTGAGTTCATGTTGTCACTTTCCTATGATTTAATACTTTCAATCTTCCGTGAGTTCATGTTGTCACTTTCCTATGATTTAATACTTTCAATCTTCCGTGAGTTCATGTTGTCACTTTCCTATGATTTAATACGTTCAATCTTCCGTGAGTTCATGTTGTCACATTCCTATGATTTAACACTTTCAATCTTCTGTGAGTTCATGTTGTCACTTTCCTATGATTTAATACTTTCAATCTTCCGTGAGTTCATGTTGTCACTTTCCTATGATTTAATACGTTCAATCTTCCGTGAGTTCCTATTGTCACTTTCCTATGATTTAATACGTTCAATCTTCCGTGAGTTCGTGTCATGACTCTCTCCATTCTTCATCTTTTTCCTTCTGCCATGGTTTCAGAATATGACCCGTGTGCCTGCATATTTCCCTCGCTCCACTTGGTTCTACTTCTCCAGTGGGCGTCGGATGACCGACACTGGTGGCACCTTCTACCTCCCTGCACCCATGAACTTCATCAACCTCAACTTCAGGGGCGGCTACATCATCCCCATGCAGGAGCCAGCGCTCACGACAACACAGAGGTACTGGTTTACAGCCAACTGAATTAGTCAAGTTGAGTTTTGAATAATACCTTTAGGATTGGAAAAGAAAATTCCTTCAAGCAGATTGATATGTACCCACGTCATTGATGCGGCAAACCAACCTTGTTCCTTCATTGATGCTGTAGACCATGCTGTTTGGATTAACATGTTACTTGCATGGATGGTCTATATCAATACAGAGGAAATCATACTGGAGTCATTGCATTTAATTACTCATGTTGAAAATGAGCTTTATTGTTTGGTAATGGCATGGGATTATCTACACCAAGTTGAAGTAATACGCAGCACAAAATTTGGAGAATGTTGGATTATCTGTCCAGAGTGAATTAATTTTGTAAGTTTAGATCCATGGCAAGGGAAAGATACTCCAATACTCCTCTTCAGTTATTTGTGACAATGCATTCATATGAAGTTACATTTCAATGAGCCTCTTGAAAGCAATGAAATACGTTTTTATAATCCTCAGTGAGAATTACCTAAAATAATTCCACCTACAGTAAACTATGTTTATAACGAACACGCTTATAACGAACTGACAAATATAACGAACTAATTTTTTGGTCCCAGCCATTGGCTGTATACATGCAAATAACGAACTGCGATTATAACGAACTAAAATTAGTGGTCCCTTTGAGTTTGTTATAACTGTAGTTTACTGTATATCTGTCATATGTTCATGTTAGTAGTGCTAAAAACATCACATATTGTTTAATATTGTATGTAAAGATGCAAGTGATGTCTTGGCATTTGATTGGATTAACATTTTTTGTGGAGTAATGTTTCCATTGACCTAAAACAATGTAGGCCACACCCACTAGCAGATCACTGTTTCCTGATTGGTTGATAATGGAGGGGGCAGAACTTGTGCTGCATTATTTCACTGAACGATGTCACTGATTGTATATTATTTTGTTGTCCAAGTTCTTGTGTTAAGTGATTAAATAAGCAGTTCTGAAGTTATTATTCTAGACTTTATTATTCTTATAAGAATTGACTTCAACATGTTCAATATTCTGTGTTTGTGGAGGTTTTAACCTAAAAATGGTGTGCAAACTTTGAGGAAATCCGTGTGCACACATTTTTTTAAAGATTGTAACTCTATAAACACAATGCATTTTGAAGTAAATTTATTATTATAAAGTTGAACTTCATCCATATATTGTTCTCATTTTCTTTTCACAGTCGAAAAAATAATTTCTGGTTGGTAGTAGCAATGCCTCGCAGCCCCCTGTTTGCCAAGGGTGAGCTGTACTGGGATGATGGAGATTCTGTGGGTAGGTCCTGTCTCTGCTTGGGTGATACATGTAGTCTGATAAATTAGTTACTCATTACTTATGAAAATACTAACCATACTGGCATTGTATATATGGCTAAAGAAAATAATAGTCTTGGTTCTCAGGCACCACCCACATCATCATAAAGTTTGCAGCATGTTCTGTTTTGATTTCCATTTTTTAATTTTTTTATTTATAAATACTTGAATATTCCAAGTCCAACGGTTATCAAATACTCTATTCCAGTATTTTATCCAGTATCCTCATCAAGGAATACATTTATGTAGGAGTTGCTTTCACAGGGTGATTGTACACAATGGTTTATTTGCCTGAGAACCAATGTTTGTATTCTCATCCTTAATCAATGTCAATGTGTACAAATAAAAAGTTTCTTACATTGATAGTAAATATATCTGTGTTTGCTTTGACACTAAATATGTTTTAGTTTGGTTTCTATTTTCAAGTGCTGAGTTTGTATGTAAATATATCATATTGTTGTGACATGACCTCACTATCGGGATATGTGTCATATTGTTGTAACATGACCTCACTATCGGGATATGTGTCATATTGTTGTAACATGACC
This sequence comes from Haliotis cracherodii, assembly GCF_022045235.1. NCBI lineage: Eukaryota > Metazoa > Mollusca > Gastropoda > Lepetellida > Haliotidae > Haliotis > Haliotis cracherodii. The sequence continues at coordinate 17,134,561 of NW_027266275.1, forward strand.
TCACTATTGGGATAAAAGTCATATTGTTGTAACACGACCTCACTATCGGGATATGTGTCATATTGTTGTAACTTGACCTCACTATTGGGATATAAGTCATATTGTTGTAACATGACCTCACTATCGGGATATGTGTCATATTGTTGTAACATGACCTCACTATTGGGATATAAGTCATATTGTTGTAACATGACCTCACTATCGGGATATGTGTCATATTATTGTAACATGACCACGCCGTCTGGATATGTGTCATATTATTGTAACATGACCTCACTATCGGGATATGTGTCATATTGTTGTAACATGACCTCACTATCGGGATATGTGTCATATTGTTGTAACATGACCTCACTGTCTGGATATGTGTCATATTATTGTAACATGACCTCACTATCGGGATATGTGTCATATTGTTGTAACATGACCTCAATATCGGGATATGTGTCATATTGTTGTAACATGACCTCACTGTCTGGATATGTGTCATATTGTTGTAACATGACCTCACTATCGGGATATGTGTCATATTGTTGTAACATGACCTCACTATTGGGATATAAGTCATATTGTTGTAACATGACCTCACTATCGGGATATGTGTCATATTATTGTAACATGACCTCACTATCGGGATATGTGTCATATTGTTGTAACATGACCTCACTATCGGGATATGTGTCATATTGTTGTAACATGACCTCACTGTCTGGATATGTGTCATATTGTTGTAACATGACCTCACTATCGGGATATGTGTCATATTGTTGTAACATGACCTCACTATCGGGATATGTGTCATATTATTGTAACATGACCTCACTGTCTGGATATGTGTCATATTGTTGTAACATGACCTCACTATCGGGATATGTGTCATATTGTTGTAACATGACCTCACTATCGGGATATGTGTCATATTGTTGTAACATGACCTCACTATTGGGATATGTGTCATATTGTTGTAACATGACCTCACTATCGGGATATGTGTCATATTATTGTAACATGACCTCACTATCAGGATATGTGTCATATTGTTGTAACATGACCTCACTATCGGGATATGTGTCATATTGTTGTAACATGACCTCACTGTCTGGATATGTGTCATATTGTTGTAACATGACCTCACTATCGGGATATGTGTCATATTGTTGTAACATGACCTCACTATCGGGATATGTGTCATATTATTGTAACATGACCTCACTGTCTGGATATGTGTCATATTGTTGTAACATGACCTCACTATCGGGATATGTGTCATATTGTTGTAACATGACCTCACTATCGGGATATGTGTCATATTGTTGTAACATGACCTCACTATTGGGATATAAGTCATATTGTTGTAACATGACCTCACTATCGCGATATGTGTCATATTGTTGTAACATGACCTCACTATGGGGATATGTGTCATATTGTTGTAACATGACCTCACTATCAGGATATGTGTCATATTGTTGTAACATGACCTCACTATCGGGATTTGTGTCATATTGTTGTAACATGACCTCACTATCAGGATATGTGTCATATTGTTGTAACATGACCTCACTATCGGGATATGTGTCATATTGTTGTAACATGACCTCACTGTCTGGATATGTGTCATATTGTTGTAACATGACCTCACTATCGGGATTTGTGTCATATTGCAAAAAGTGTTCCGTTTCAGCCTCAGAATTTATGGCATCAGAACATTTGATTAAACTCCAAGGATGAAATACCTTCTGCCATCTGACTATGAATGCTATGAAAGTACTTTATCATGTTTCTGGGCTGTTTATAGGATATGAAAAGAGATGCCTTATGTATTCCAAATATGGTTATGTATGATTCATAAGGTAACTGTTGTTGCCATAGGCATACATATTACTGTGTTACACATTGTTGTTTTAGAGGGTATTTGATTATGTTTTCTTTCCATTCACAGATGCCTATGAGAAGGGGCAGTGCAATTTGATCCAGTTCTTTGCAAGAAATGTAAGTCTGCCATGTTACCAATGATTGTGGAAACAACTATTGTCAGTTAAACCCCTTGCTTCGGAAAGATGGTTTATTACAGCGACTTTGTTCTTGGTAAACTCACCGTAGTCAACATGTCTTTTACAGCAATAGCAGTGGGGAATACATAACACTGCTCATTTACGTTCAAAGGATGGCTGAAGATCTGGGGTAGGTCTTCAGCATCCATGCTTGCCGTAAAAGGAGACTATGCTTGTCGTTAGGGGTGACTACGGGATCGGGTGGTCAGGCTCGCTGACTTCATTGATACATGTCATCCCAATTGTGTGGATCGATACTCATGATACTAATCACTGAATTGTCTGGTCCAGACTCGATTATTTACAGACCGCCGTCATATAGCTGTGATATTGCTGAGTGCGGCGTTAAACAAACAAACCAACCAAAATCAAAGGATGGCACTAACTGGTGTAACATTACTCGAAGCCTGTGCAATCTTCGTCGGTAACTTGACGTATATCGTTTGGATATGCGCTATTGGAATTTCCTGCTCTTGATTTCTTGTCAAGCAGCTGAAATTAAGTTTGTGAATGTAGCAAGTGATATTATATACTTTGTTGATTAGTTCAAAGGAAGAACCTTTGCATATATTCGTGACACATTTTAGACCAGTCTGCCAGTTGGCGATGCATTCATTTCATGATTTACAGTAGTCCTTATTATCTGAACACAGAAAGGTACTGAATGTGTATGAACTTGTTTTCAGAACACGCTGAAGTCTAACATCGTCAAAGCCGGCTACACAGCGGAGCCCATGATCCTGGGTAATGTCACTGTGCTGGGGGTCACATCCCCACCCAAGGTCGTCACCGTCAACGGAATACGTACTCAGTTTACATATTCCAGCTTCCAAGAGGTATGTGGTGAAGTTCACATTGATGCTCAGTTATCCCCGACCCAGACAAAGTTTTGCTTGGATAAAGAAACATCCATCTGCCGATCATCAGTACTCATAAAAAATGTCCATGGCAACAAGTGGACTTATGTTTACATGAGGGTCGGGTTCATTTCCAGAGAATAACTCATGAACCATTTTATATTTCTTCAGATTAATATGGTAACAAATCAGTCCTGAATACATTTTACATTCAAACAAGGGAAGGCATAACTCATGAACTGTTTCACATTCTATTTGAAACTCTGTATACACACATCAGGCAAGTGCTGAACTTTTGTTATTCTGGTGTATTTTTTTTAATTCATAGATTTTGCATTACCATGATTACTAAGGTGATAACTATTTGGCTAAAGGTTCAAATGAAGGTGTCATTTAGTCACAGCTTAGAGTTGTCTCCCCTTAGCCACACATCCTGGTAGTGTCAGACCTGTTCATATGCTCAGCAGCCATTTTAAATATCCAAGTCATTGTCCGCTGGGCATTCCTTGAGCACTAGGGACCTGCTCTGTGACATCTGTATTATAATCTTAACCTTTTCAAAGTCATAGATGTCATTGTACAAGATGTGAAGTATAGTTGTGACTGCTACAGTTTAGGTGGGCGCAGGTGGGCCCGTCATCTAAGGCACTACAATTGTCAGTGCAGAATTGACTCCCAAAGGTGTGCCTGAAACCTAAAATCATGAAGTCAAATAACAGTTCACCCTGATATGTTTCTTGGTTTGTCAGCACCAGACCCATGCTCATTGGTTTCACCGAGGTTGTACACGACTAAGTTGAGTAATACTTGGATCATGTGCTTTCCTCACCCATCCACCTGACACCTTGATATAACTGAAATACTGTTCAAAGTGGCGATAACCAAACTCACTACAATATATAAATGTTATTAAAAACGATTTATGTTTATTTCAGTTGATATACGTGACAGAGTTCCGAGCCAAGATGCTAGTTCCTTTTACGATGACCTGGACGTTCTAAGGAAGAAAGTTTGAAAATTATGGCACATAGATATATGATTAGGAATCTATTGGTTACGGGAACATGCAATTAGCGTGATGAAGAGGAACACCCGGCATGTATAAATAAATAAATCATTCTGTTTACTGCGAAATCTCACAATGATGCTGAATGTTAATTTTGTTTGCTATGTACACAGTCTTTATTGGGTTGTCATACTGTCTTCTATGTGGACCTCTTTACGCTCCCAGAATGTGTGTGATTGAGGTAATAGGAATAAGAATAATAACTGCATCCATGCACAGAAGCATAGAGCTACAGAAGTATTACCGGTACTCTATTCAATGGATCAGTGTGCACTCAAAGTACATTCTCAGCTCCCTTGGGAGTATAAGTTAACAATTATGGGTCAAAAAGTAGGAAGGTAATAAGAATATTTCTTTCAATATACATGTATGGTAGGCACATAAATCTGTTTAAATATTTTTTTATTGTCACTAATTTTAATGAGTTTTCTTGACAACAAGTTCACGACAAATGTGATAAAAAATATCAGAATTGCAAGTGATGGGTCTTTCATGTCACTGGAAAACATATCATCAATTTATATAATGGTGGATATATTTGTTCTGACATGGGAGAGTGTCATTTTCAAAGAAATTATTTATTTATTTCCGTTCATCATTGTTCATACAGTTGTTATTGTTTATAACAACACAAAAAGATAGGAACTGACTACCAGGAGCCTTACAGATTTGAAAGGAAATCTGATCTCTCAAAAGTCAATGGTGCATTCTCTTAAAATAGGGGGGACTGTTGTTACCATGTGAACATGTGCCCTACGTTATGCCCTGATAGATGTAATACTAGATGTAGCAACCTCATGGCATGTGTCTGATGCATCTGTCTTGTGGAATGATCATGTAATTCTTAGTGATAAAATCAGCATTTTTCATGTTCTACAGTAATATGTTTATAGTTCTTTTTTTTAAATACAAAATATAAGTTATATCATATCATGTATTTTCTGTGCATTGACAAACATAATGCAAACCACAAGATGATAGTATTTTTGACAGTTATAACTGCAAAATGTCAAAGCCAATACTTCCTTTAGTTGGGCGGCATGGATGGCTCAGTTGTCTAAACTACTGTGCAGAGTTGTGTCCCTTGTGAGTTTCAATCGAGGTTCGCCCCAATTCTGTTTCTAGGTTTGTCAGCACCATGCTCATGCTTGTTGGTCTCACCAAAGTGGTAAATGTCTGAGTCCTGCATCACTTTGGGGCTTGACACTGACACACCGTGATATAACTGGAATATTGTTCATAGCAGCATATAAACCAACTCACTCAGTCACTTACCACAGTACAAGTCCAGTTTTACATGTGTTCACATCATGATATAATAAGACAAGATTACACGTCTAGGACCTGTCCTGCCAACTTTCAGCTGCTTAAGGAGGTGACAGAACTAATCGTATTGCCTAAGGATATGAAATATTTTACTAAAATAAGTACTGCTTGGTATGTTAAGCGTTATTTGATATTGTTTTGTTGTTTTTTAGTTTATCACAAATGAATTTATTTTCTGTGATAAAATATTCTTCCATAAAGACATGTCAAATGACTAAATGAGGTATATAATGCGTGAATGTTTATCTTGTGTGGCCATGGAGACTGCCAGGATGGCGGACTCTTCCCCCTTAGTCAACAGTGGTCAGGGGAATAGTATGTGTGAAAAATAGAATAGATACATTATTGAGAAGTTTGAGAGTTAAAAACTGGACCAGGTGTATATTTTTAGAGGACTTTGACATCCATTTTTTATGATTTTGTTTATGATCTTGCATAAATTCAGATTTCAAAATTGTATCAAAAAGTTATTAATGCATTGGTAAATAAGAAAATTACATCTGTTAACAGTAACTGTATTTTGTTGAGTTTCATCAATCAGTGCAATGGGCCAAATGTGTTTTACAAGAAGGCTAAATTGTATATATGTGTGTTTCTGTTTTTGGTACTTGTTTATTGTTTGATATGTACGCTGCAACTGAGCATAAAGTTTTAACCAGATATGTGGTTTTGAATTACCTTGTGATACCTATAAAGAATATGTATGAAAGTTGCTCAGTTGGCACATTTCAGTGGTAATTGATCTTGTGGGATAGAAATAAAAAATATATTTTACATAAAGTAATGGTGTTTGTATTTTTTAGTAGGTGTTATCTGAAAGTAAAAAAGTAAGTAAATTATGTTCAACTGCACACACCTTTTGTCAGAAGTTCTATTCATAACAAGGAGTACACCAACAGGCCATCCACTCACCAGAAGGAATCCACCAACAGGCCTTCCACTCACCACAAGGAGGCCTCCAACAAGCCGTCTACTCTCCACAAGGTGTCCACCAACAGACCATCCACTGACCACAAGGAGGCCACCAACGGACCACCATCCACTCACCAGAAGGAGGCCACCAACAAGCCGTCTACTCTCCACAAGGAGGCCACCAACAGGCAATCCACTGACCACAAGGAGGCCACCAACAGGCAATCCACTGACCACAAGGAGTACACCAACAGGCAATCCACTCACCACAAGGAGTACACCAACAGGCTGTCCACTCACCACAAGGAGGCCACCAACAGGCAATCCACTGACCACAAGGAGGCCACCAACAGGCTGTCCACTCACCACAAGGAGGCCACCAACAGGCCATCCACTCACCACAAGGAGGCCACCAACAGGCCATCCACTCACCACAAGGTGTCAACCAACAGGCAATCCACTCACCACAAGGTGGCATCCAACAGGCCATCCACTCACCACAAGGAGGCCACCAACAGGCCATCCACTCACCACAAGGAGGCCACCAACAGGCAATCCACTGACCACAAGGAGGCCACCAACAGGCAATCCACTGACCACAAGGAGGCCACCAACAGGCCATCCACTCACCACAAGGAGGCCACCAACAGGCCATCCACTCACCACAAGGTGTCAACCAACAGGCAATCCACTCACCACAAGGTGGCATCCCACATGCCATCCACTGACCACAAGGAGGCCACCAACAGGCCATCCACTCACCACAAGGAGGCCACCAACAGGCAATCCACTCACCACAAGGTGTCAACCAACAGGCCATCCACTCACCACAAGGAGGCATCCAACAGGCCATCCACTCACCACAAGGTGTCAACCAACAGGCAATCCACTCACCACAAGGAGGCATCCAACAGGCCATCCACTCACCACAAGGAGGCCACCAACAGGCAATCCACTCACCACAAGGTGGCATCCAACAGGCCATCCACTCACCACAAGGAGGCCTCCAGTTAGCCATCCACTCACCACAAGGAGGCATCCATTTAGCCATCCACTCACCACAAGGTGTCCACCAACAGGCCATCCACTCACCACAAGGAGGCCACCAACAGGCCATCCACTCACCACAAGGAGGCATCCAGTTAGCATCTACTCACCACAAGGAGGTCGCAAACAGGCCATCCACTCACCACAAGGAGGACACCAACAGGCCATCCACTCACCACAAGGAGGCATCCAGTTAGCCATCTACTCACCACAAGGAGGCCACCAACAGGCCATCCACTCACCACAAGGAGGTCACAAACAGGCAATCCACTATCACAAGGTAGCCACCAACAGGCCATCTACTCACCACAAGATGGCCATCAGTTATCCATCCACTCACCACAAGGATCAATGCTCATGGTGTCATGACTGGACTGTCTGGTCCAGACTCGATTATTTACAGACCGCCGTCACACAGCTGAAATATTGCTAAGTGCAGCGTTAAACAACAAACCAACAAACCAACCAACCAACCAACCAGCCAATCTTGGAGTCAAAGGACAAGTCAGCACTTATACACTAAGCTGGAAGATCAACGAGTATCGTCTATTTATAGTGAGTTACATGATCATTGAGTTAATTTACAGTGACAGAAATCTTCCAATATGGATCAGTACATATTGTAACTCTAGCTTGCCCAGCATCTCATCCTTGCAGAATTGCCAAACTGAAAGTAAAAGTAGATCAAATACTGAGTGTTGTTTTATAGTCAGTTTTACTGGATTAGTTATTTCAGGTTGAGTTTTTAGTTCCCTTAACAGTGTGTTTTCCAACATGTTAATCATCTGAACTGCGACTAAAGGTGTCTCAGCGTTTTATCTCATGCCGGCCTAATAAAAGTATATTTGATTATTCCATTACAACCGTAGGTGTCTTACTTGATCACCATTTCCTCTGTGTGACAACTGGCAAAATCGGAGTGTGTGACCAATGGTGTGTATAACTAATGAGAGAACCCTTGCAAATGGCAGTCCGTGATTTTATAACATATTTCCTTATTAGTCGGCAGTGTCAGAATCTACTCCCCTTTGTAGTCCGTGATCTCCTGACGGCATTTCTTTTGTAGCTCGTGGCCCCCAAAACGTCATTCCCCTGGCAGCCCTTGGTCACGTATAAGCTATAAGCTATACTTTCCTTGGGCCCATAATGAAATTTCTTTGACAGTCCATGATCTTATAACGTAATTACGTTTGTAGTTAGTGGTCCCGCACACACGTCGTTGTATACGAGCAATAATCTTGAACGCGACGACAAACCCCATTTCACATCGCCTCACTTTATAACGAATTTCATTGAACTGATGTGTAGGACCCTTGGAGTTCGATGAATCCGAAGATCCTGACATTTTTGTAAAAGGCTGTATAATACTACAGTTGTAATTGTATAACGTTCCAGTTGTCTGTAATTAGGGAGGGTCTCTGAAAGTGGGTGGTCTTAATTCATTCAGTATAGGACACTCGACCTTCGGCAGTGCGATAGAAGGTTGGGTTCAAGCCCGAACACTCTTTGTCAGTTTGCCGACACTGACGATGTAAATCAACATATCAGTTAACGACCACCCTAATTACGATGGGACTGTGTCTCAGTTTCACATCTTGAACTCAGTATTATGTCACCGAGGCTATATGTTTTGTTGACAAGTGGACAATTGCCCAATAGGCCTACAAGTATAAGGCCCACAACCCAGTAGGGTTGTCACATTCAGACAATGAAATGAGGTGAGGTGAAATTGGGTTTAACGTCGCATCCAAGCTTATTGCACTTATATAGCAACGTGCATTCACGTGTGTGTGTGTGTGTGTGTGTGTGTGTGTGGCTGCTTGTACTAGTCCGGACTGATGCCGATTTATAGTGCTAGCCCACTGGGATACCATGCCGCAGTTTAACATGAATACCCCACTAAGACACAGTATACTGACTCCGAGCCGACAAGTCCTTGTTTTAGCCCCTTAATGCCGAGCGCCAGACAGGGTAACAACAAGAACCATCTTTTAATGTCTTTTGGTATGACGCGGCCGGGGATCGAACCCCAGAACTTCCGCTCTTTGGGCGGACGCCCAACCACAAGACCACGGAGGCGGTCTGACAATAAAATGACCACCAGTCTCCAGGCTGTAATATCATAGAAACACTGGACTAACGTTTAGTCTCTGAAAATATATAATTATGATAGTAACAAATAATTCCACTTAATTGAAAAGGAGCCCCAGTGAGTTGGGAGATTAAGACCAGAGGGAAAATCTAGACTTGGTTCATATGGGGCTTTTGCATTACAGAAAGGGTTGGCCGGAAGGGAAAATAATATGGTTCAGAGACTGAGAGACAGACTATAGAAGAATGTGGTGATTATTTGGCTGCAAAAACAGTTGCATGAAATCAAAACTAAACAGGACCCCCTAGACCAGACTCCACTAACTTTACATAAACACCTAGTACGCGAGTTTACCAAAGAGATTGCGAGTTTACCAAGAGATACATGGCTTACAAATGGCTGTGTCACAAATTACCGAAAATTGCAGGTCAGTTGCAAACTTTGTTTTTTCTGTAATTTAGGTTTCTTTGGCTTCAATGATTTAACACAATCAATTCGGCATTCATACAATTTATCATCATCAGCAGCAACAGCATCGTCGTCGTCATTTACATCAAATGCTGCGTTTATTTCAATGTATCCATCACATTTTTAGCAAATGCATCAACTCACGGCCAACATATAGATTGTGAATTGACAATTTCCTTTTTCATACATAATAACATTCATGACTACTCCAGCATGCGAGATTGTGATATAGCAGCAACCTATATAAGGTTTCTGACTACCAACTGGGTGGACTTTCGGAGATCAAATCACATATGAATATGAAGTCAAAGCATTTCTATCTTAAAGAACTTATTGATTCGTTGTTTCAGAGGCTGTATGAAGTAATGGGACTTGTTATACAGGAAATATTAAATCATTCAAAGTTGTGTTCTTTTAAATACGGGAATGTTTCATTCTAATTCCACTTAAGCAATATCACTTTATACATCTATTTAACTTTCTAAATAATTTCTACTTTTGTCGTGAGTGTAAAGACAATCGATGGTGCAGGCTTGTGAGTTACGCGACTGTGCATTAGAAGTGTATATAAAAACGATTTAGGCAACCTTTCTTTGACAATTAAATAATGGGTTATCAAAACGTCATATATTCAAGTGTACAATGCCATCAAACTCGTGTCAGGTTGAAACCCGTTGAGGCCTTTGACCTGTTTGATAATAACTCATCTGGCTGGACGCCTTAACTCTGTTAAACCAGTCTCAAAATACGGATATTCGAGTTCTGCATGTGACGTCACAGAGGGAGAGCAACAAGTGCCATGTGACTAGTCCGGTCACATGATCGACACACTTCGGCTTCAGCAGTCGGAAGGTAGGTGTGGACTGAATTAACTTGTAGTTTCTCACCCATATTTACCAGCAGTTCGTATCATTATATATATTTTCAGTAAACCTAAATGAAATAATATTAATCTCGTTGTTTATTGTAGGTAAATGTACTGCTAAAAAGAAATATTAATAATATCTTCCTTCCTGTCAGCGGGTCGGTAAATGTCACAAGCGTCACAGGAGGCATTGAATAAATACATCTAGTCGGCAATAGGTAAAATCTACTTTCATATTCTACGGGTTCAGTTAAAAGGTCTGTCACGATAAATACAACCAAGACTTTTTGTATGGTAAGTGTGGTATAGCTATGACTGGTCTCTAGGTATTATCCTTATAAAGTTATAAAGATCAATCAGGTGATCATATAAATCCAAACTACAGTAAAAGAAACTTAACACTGTTAATGGCTGGGATCTGAACAGTGTGCAATCCTGGCATGTATTCTCAAGTTAATAGTTATTGGTCTCATATATTCATTTTTATAATCCATTCCAGCTGGGTTATTTTATGGATATTTAAAACTTTGCAGTCTTATAGACTCCCTGACAAGTTTTATGGATAGCAACTTCCTTTTATTGCTATGGCAATGCTTCAGAATAGTTTGTCTGTTGACAAAGATCTAATATCTATGCTGAGATGTTCCAATCTATTGATAGAGTTTGGTTGTCCCTTTGATACAATGGGGTACTTGATTACCCAAACTACATAACAAAAGGCACCCAATAACATATATCAAGACTTGGATTAGACACAGCCACTAGCTAGTGAACATTTTGAGAGGACTCGTACTTGTTGTTTCTCATCCTGTTGTTATTTAACATGAACCACAAAGTTAAAAAATACATTCTGGGCTAGTGGTTATGACCAAAACTGTGTACCTTTTACGTCTGAGTTTACGAACTTCACTGTATAGATCAGATATGTTAAGATGTCATGAAGGTGTATCATGTCAAGTGACACAAATACTTGAAATCAAGGATATGTCATACACCCACTACCCTACATGATAAAAAGAATTTTAATAATTTCCTCCAAATGTATGGTGCTGAGACACATGTAATATATGATTTATCTTGTTTGAAATATCTAAGGCATAATTATTTGTATACTGGTACACTTAATAATCTTCAGTTTTATCATCATGATATTATGAAAGTATGAAAGCTATATTCATCTGATATGGGATCAGATATACCGTATTCGACGTAATAAGTGCCCAGGGCGCTCTCAAAATTAGGAATAGGGGGCTCTTAATAGAATATTTTTTGGTGTAAAAAACAGAGTTGAAAGTTAAATTTTGTGGTTTAAGCTGACAACCTGAAATGTTTTATGTACAAAAGATATATTTTTCCAGGATTAAATTGCCCATAATTAAGGGTGCATATAACACACGAGTGTGTATCATACGCGAATAACTAAGTCTTGTGTACATTGATCAGTTGGAAGGGGCGCTAATTTGGATTGTTCACTTGCCAATATATTAACAAATATCGCCCTGGGTGCTTATTACGTCGAATACGGTATGTTAACTGTGAAATAACTGGAAGTATGCAATCTGACACCACTCTTCTGAAAAGAGTGAGTGGATGTTTTTTTATTTGCTGCAGTCAGCTATATTCCAGTTGTAAGTAATACAATCATGGCCAGGCAGATAACATGAACATAGTCCCACACCCACTTTAGTCAGCTCTATGAAAAGCATGGGTATACCTGATACATACCCTGAATGCCCACGACTCTTTAAAGAAATATATAGTGAGTCATTTTGTCATGATTTACTCTAAAAGAAGTTACAAGGTCAGTCTTTTGATTGAGACATAATTGCATTCTTCAATATATATAAAGTATACCTAGATCAGATAAAAAATCAATTTCTATGAAAGAAAACTGTTTACAGTGACACACTGCTAACATCAAGGAACAGGATGTCTGGTACCCTGTTATGCAATGTAATGCTTACCTAACAGTGTAAACAGAGCCCGCTGTTTGATGGGGCTCTAGAGAAGGGAGTGCAACCTTGTAGGGGTCAGTCTGTCTACCTGCCAAACAGGATCTAGCTGAGTGTGAATAACATTGTAACAAATCACATCAAATCCTGGGTCAGTCTGTAGTCTTACAACATGTAGAGAAAATGTATGAAACTAATATAAAGCAGGATGTCATGTTCTTGTCAGTCTTATAATGAGCTTGTTTTTTTGTCATATAAGGCAAGAGCTTTTACCTCAACAGACCTGAAAGTCAAGTGAAAGTCACAGCTTTTCTGTTCGTCTGTCTGATTTTAGCTCACCTGACCGAAAGTCAACCAATGTTATGTCACAGACCTATATAAAGGTTTATTTATGTCTATTTGTCCACTGATCATTAACTACACCATGTGTACACAGTATTGCATATTCAACATCTCTGAAACTACAACACCTGTTTTGCATGAATAATAGCCAGCTATGCATGTTCCATTGTGTTAGTCAATGAACATGTTGTGATGATGTCTGTTTAGGAGAGAATTCTGTTTTATGTATTTTCCTTGTCCTTCGATCTTTACCCTTGTATGACCTTTCTGACGTCATGTAATAAGGGTGCTCTGTTTTAATTGTGGACACCACAAAAAGTAAAAGTGGGAACAAATAATCTAAAAAACAGTAAATTTATATTCATATATGGCTGAATGTGTTTGGTCCCATATTGACAGGACAAAGAAGGGTGTTTGTTTTCTGTTATTCATAGTGATACAATCAGTTCAGAAACGAGATTGCTCCAACAGAATATGCCAGTGTAATTATGATGTGGCGTGATGTGATTACGCTTTGGTCAAAATTATTCCACTTATATAACGATATAATTATGACATTTATGAGGTTAACAGTATTGTTCTTGGTTGGTTGCCAGCAGCAGTTGTCACATACCCCAGCACTGACATGTTTTTCTGTTGTAAGACCTTGTGACTTTCACAAAGAACACTATTGTATGTTAAGTAGCAACAAAATGTGCCTACTTGTCAGTAATATCAGTAAACTAATTGTACATGTCATGGACCGAGGGAATTGTTTGTTTTTTGGGAGGGTTTATTTTCAGCCCTGTCGCTTTTTGTGATCCTTATTTCAGTATTTCCAGACTTTTCTTTCAGGGCGCACCTTTTTGTTTTGATTCCCGGATTTCTTCCAACTTTTGCACATAAGGTCGGTCAACAAAAAATACCCAGTAGCTATGTCAGTCATGTATAGATGGATGAATTTGAAAGTCATTCTGCCATGGATTTAAAACTGAAGCTGACTTCTTGAATGGTTTGTCTTTTTGTGATTGAAATTCATAGAAGCTGCAGGCCATGACTGAGTACATGATCACAAAGATTGTATTTGCGTGTTATTATAAAGTTAAACATGTTTGGTTACTGCTTGTAGTTTTTTTGGGCTCAGATCAGTGAACTTTGTGAGACATTTACTGACTGTCATTTAAGATGCCCTAAAGAGTTTTATTTTCCAATTTGACACAGAGAAATGCCATCCAAAGTTGATATTATCATGAAAATGTTGTCTTGTCTCTAGAAAAATAACTGGAGATTACTTTACAGTACAATGTCGATTTTAGAGGAAATAACAAGGATGCAATATCATGATACTTCATTGTTATTGCCTGGCCCTGTGTACAGGATGTATACTTCCCCCTTCTCTGGGCACTGCTGTACTCTCTGCCCTAGGCTGTATATAATCTTTCCCATTGTACCTGTCTGTATTGACTCCTGTAAAATTCAATCAAGTGTTTATAGGGCAGGCTGGACTGTTGAACGTGCTCAGATTTAGCTAGTTATCATGGTTATATGAAGATAGTCTGGTCACAGTTGAGTTTCCCCTGTGTTATCAGGGAGTGCTGGCCAGGATTGGTGGTGATGTTTGCTGTGTTATCAAATAGTCTCAAAATGTTAATTTTTTGTTTTTGAGGTTTCACAAGAGCATTGACAGTCTGGTGGTTACATTGTTTTGATCATCATGCAGAAGCTGTAGGCTAGATTGTCCATATAGATCAAGACCCTATAGAATTAATTAAGAAATGAACCCAACTAAAAGTCTAGAATGAAGTCTAGATTCCCTCTAGAAGGATTGCCCCAACTATTAACAATTGTACCATGAATTTGGAAGTTACTCGATTCTGAATTGTCAGTCAGAGGCTATTAAATCACAATAACCCCCCTCTGATTGAAACAGACGTTTTGACGGCCACATCACCACGGAAGCTAATATTCATAGAATAGTACTTTTTTTCAGTCATTGTCGGTAGGCATACCGTATTTGACCTAATAAGCGCCCAGGGCGCTCTCAAAATTAGAAATAGGGGGCTCTTATTTGAATATTATTTTGGTGAAAAAGACAGAGTTGAAAGATAAATTTTGTTGTTTATGCTGACAGCCTGAACTGTTTATATACGAGAGATACATTTTTCCAGAATTTAAATGCCCTTAATTAAGGGTGCATATTACACACGAGTGTGTATTACATGCGAATAAATAAGTCTTGTGTACATTGATCAATCGGAAGGGGTGCTAATTGGTATTGTTCACTAGCCAATATATTAGCAAATATCGCTGTGGGCCCTTATTAGAGCAGGGCGCTTATTACGTCGAATGCGGTATTTAAATAATTATATCTGCAATTACAGGTTACAAAGTGAAAAGTTCCGGTTACTACAATATTCAAAGGATGTGTGACAATACATTTCGTGAACACACAATAAAAATCTTTAAAGAGAATGTATTTAATTTAAGTTTTGGGGACAACAGAGAACTTGGTATTTGGCGCTTCTCTATATACGTCATATTTTTCAAGTCACAATGAGCGATATAAGGCATGCTTAGTTTTCTTAAGGGATGCCCAGCTCATGTTAGCTTACTAAGTTGCCGTGCTTATATGCTTTCAAAGCCTGTCATATGTTCGAGTGAAGTACTACAGTGAACTGCATGAGCATATGCAGCGCCATATTTTTTTTACATGCTGTTGTCGGTGATTCTGTAATTCATATCGACAACCCATTCAAAAGACTGGACTCAACCCATGCCGTTTCACTCAGTATATTTGCTGACATCAAAGAGTTCGCGTTTTATTTAGTCATGGTAGAATGGAGATAAACATACTTTCTTTTCAATGTAGAGCTAGGTCTAACTAATTTAACCGCATTAAATTTAACATTTGAAACCTCACGCTGCCCGTTTGGTACCAAATTCAATTTAGCGCTGTTAAATCTGCAGGTAACCTAGCTCTACATTGAAAACACAGTATGTTTATCTCCTAATTAAGCATTGTTCTGCTTCTGTTCTGGATTCTATATTTTTTATTTTTTTCGGAGACTAAATGTTAGACTAGAATCCAATCTGTGAAACGATCTGTCCCTACCATGACATTTCTGTACTTTTACTTTTTATTAAACCAACATGAAGGAATTAGCATTACTCCAGCCATATCATGGCAGTGGGTATCAAGGATGGATTTCTCATGCTATACTGATTGTACTCAAGTGAGGAATCACACCTGGGGCCCTGGTAGAACGAGTCAACAGTTTCACATGATTAACCAGGCCCCCATCTCCAAGACAAAAGTACTGTCAGTGTTTGACAGTAATAAGTTTTCTTTGGTGGAGACAATGTCATTAGGACAGTGTCATAATCAAATTTTGATAGCACATTCTTCTGTATCATTCACATTTGAATAAACTCTTCAGGACATTTTTGGTTATATTCAGTCAGTGTCCCAAGAAAAAAAACACTCAGAAACACTGTATCCGTTATTGTCTATGATTTTCTAAGATAAATATATCTGAAGATTCAGGGTAGAATAGGTCTTCAGCTACCCATGCTTGCCGTAAAAGGCGACTATGCTTGTCGTAAAAGGCGACTAACGGGATCGGGTGGTCAGGTTCACTGACTTGGTTGAAGCAAGTCATCGATCCCAATTGCGTGGATCGATGCTCATGATGTCAATCACTGGATTGTCTGGTCCAGACTCGATTATTTACAGACAGCCGTCATATAGCTGGAATATTGCTGAGTGCCGCGTTAAACAACAAACCAACCAACCAACCAACTCAATAATGAGCAATACTTCATCAAACTGCTGAACCTGAATGTTTTGTCACCTTGGCATTTCGACTATCAGTAGCGATCATTCATGGGAATAAATCATAGAAAGAATCAATCTCAGATTTTGCAGTGCAAATACAGACAGGAACCATACTTCATTTTGGCCTCAAAACCTAACAAAATTGTGACATTTTCTAGATATCTTCGCGTGGAGCATGGTAAAATCAGTATGCAGGTAAGTCAGGATTGGAAATTAAATGATGATGTGTGTTTGTGTCATATTTCGTCAGAATAATGAACAAAAAAGGCCATGGAAAATTGGTATTCTGGAGGTCCAAACTGATTGTGCACGTTCAAGACAAAGTACATTTCTGGTGTCCCCCACCGTGATATTGCTGAAATATTGCTAAAACCATACTCACTCACTCACTCACTCAAGACAAGTAGCTAAATGGCAGTAAAGAACACATGTTGAAGTACACATGATTTGACCTGCTATCATGGTTATCAGTTTTGTCACTGATTTCTGCACGTGGACACTGCAGTGTCAATTGATTTAGGCTCACGACTTTGATAAGATAATCTCTAAGCATATAATAGCATGATCCTTTAAATACCATAAACCATTCAAAGCAGCCAGTCACATGTCAGGTTCTCCTTCTTTATAAGTAATACCAAATGAAATGTGTCCACAATGTAATAAAGCAAATATATGCAACATGTGTATCAGGAAATTGTTACGGTTTGTTTGCTAGCCGTCATGAGTTTGTGAAAGTTGAATTTACTACTTTCATGTTCGTCATCTGTTTATTATGTAGGTGTTGTTAGACCACAGACTTGGTTCACTAGCCTTGTCAGTTTACCCCCCATCTCACTGGGTGATAGATAAAACTCAGCTGTGAACTTTGGAGTCGCTGACACTGTGATAGTTTGGAGTCGCTGACACTGTGATAGTAAACTTTCATGCAGTTGCTGGGTAAACAACTCCTTCTTGGTGTCTTCTGAAACATGCAGTAAACTACGGTTATAACAAACTGGAAGGGACCAGTAATTGCTCAGAATAATCGTAGTTCGTAATATGCATGTATACATCATATGTACAGCAAATGGTTGGGACAACAAAAAAAAGTTAGTTATATCCGTCAGTTTGTTATAAGCATATTCGTTATAAACGTAGTTTACTGTATTAGGTTTCATCCCTCTAGCATGTGGATTAAATTATTTGCATGAAATCTAAGAGTGATAAGCAGGATAAAGTTCAGAAATAGAAATTGAGGTACAATATACATGATATACAGCTCTCTCAGTGAATTAAGTTTTTTCACACTGCTTGCTGACCATGCTAACTGAAACGTGATATGATTACGGCAATATTGGGTATGGGACAAGATATGGTCATACTCAGTTCCTCATGTTCCTATCTGGAGGAACTTTATGATAGTTTGGGTTGTTAGGACTTAAAGTTAGGAATAATAATGTGCCAATTTTAATAACGATAAAAAACATCTCCAATTTGTCTGAAATAATGCTTATGAATGTACATTGTCAATAAACTTAGATATTAGTTATCACTTCTGCTAAACAAAGATCTGAGGACATCCCATTACAGGTTTATCGTCCAAACAATCTGAGTGTCGGGAGACAATCAGAATGTGTCTTGAAAGGTTAACATTGGTATTCTGAACGAAAGTATCAGGTTATACAACTGATTCCATAAAAATCTTCGTCTTGCTTTAATGGGATAAACATTTGAAATGGAAGAGACTTTCCATTGCCTGTGGGAAGGACTGCCATGCAATCTCTACTATCAGTTGGATATTCCAGAATTTTCTTTCGTTCAGTTTTTGAATTTTCGATCAAACCATAGTCTGGCACAGAAGTCAACAGTTCAAAGCTAGTGTTGTAAGGGTCAAGAAAGCTGCTTTATGATTGGCTAATGTTGGCTTTTTGTTAGTCATTCCATTGGTAGGTCAAAGTGGGTGAAAGGTCGTTCTCACGTGACCAGTAATAGGATGTCCTCGGGTCTTTGTAGTGGGGTAACGAGCACTAAGATCTGATTATAATTGATAAATATCATTTGTGATCTTTACTTTGAAAGAAAAACAGGAAGTAGCTATATAATACATAACACAGGTACAGCAGGATGTGGTTTGCCCTGTCACCATGGTTGACTATCATTGCTCGTCACGAGGCCTCAAATTCCTAAATGTGCTTGTACAATCTACAGCATTGTATAACACAATCTGACAATGGGACGGTACATTAAGTATTGGAAGATAACATCATTGCTTGGCGTACCGTTCATTTGATAATATTTGGTTTCACTGTTTGAGTTTATTAAGGAATACTGGTATGTAGGTGTAGTGTTTATTGCTGCACCACATGTTCACTTAGTCTGATGGTCTTATGAGGTTTGTTTGGTTCCAGCAGAATTTTACAGTGAGTGAGTATGATTTTACGCCGCTTTTAGCAATATTCCAGCAATATCACGGCGAGGGACACCAGAAATGGGCTTCACACATTGTACCCATGTCAGGAATCGAACCCGGGTCTTCTCGTGACGAGCGAACGCTTTAACCACTAGGCTACTCGACCGCCCCTAGAATTTTACAGAATGTGATGATGAAGCAGTTACAGTTATTTTATTAGTCCTCCTCTTTTGTAAAGCTGAAGTTTGGCAACACCATTCTCAGTACTGTCAATGCCTATGACTTGTGACACTTTTGTGTTTTCTACAATATTTAGCTGACACACTAGGGTAAGAGTGACAAACTCACTATCTCACTTCTTTATACTGATGTCATGTGTTTGAACCTCAGACTGCCCCGATAGCTGTCCTTGTAATCACTGTAACACATCAATCCAACTAACTCTGGCTTTGTATGAAAAATCAGAGTTGGGAATTAATATATTTAAACTAGTCCACAAAACTGGCAGGTAGTCCACAAGGAATTATTACTAGTCCTTCCTGAATTTTACTAGTCTCGGACTAGCAGATTTGTGTTAGTTACGAACCCTAGAAATTGGTTACTCTTGCTACACATGAGAAATAAATAATCTGGGTTAATATGAGAAATAAAATACTCTGGTTTAAAATAGAAGAAATATAACTCTCTTTTCAGGCTAACGGGCTATTATGCAGATATTATAATAAGCCTTAGGAGCGATGACGCCCCCCAATGCTATATGTAGATAGAAAGTTAGCAAATATGTTATGTAACTCTGTTGTATATGGGCCTGTTGCCTTTCATCCAATAAAGAATTGAATTGAATTGAATTGAATTGAAGTTAGCAGACTGAAAGGTTGCTGTTGTATTTGGTACAATTTATGCTGCAATGTAAACATAATTCAACAAAACAGCTGTTGTCATTTGAAATTATAAATAATCGTATGCCCTGAATTATGACCCTCAATGATTGTCAGTCAGTTTAATACAATCACCACTGTGTGGCACCAGCGATGTGCTTTGAATGTAAACATGGTATAGGTTCATTGTGACATGCACCAAATATTATCTGTATTAGGAACCGGTCATTTATTTTATTTATTTTTTGGTCCGTCTCATAGCCCCCGAACCATTATTTTCCATTCCGCAAGGGTAAGCCAAAAATATGACAGTCTAAAGGGAAGGGTCATTACCATGATTACTTTCAGTACATTTGTGCATCAAAATCCTCTGACACCCCACCCATGCTGTGTTGAACCCTGGTGTTACAAGTAACTCCTTACTCTATCTCATACACCCTGAACAATTTTTTCCCTTCCACCCAGCTCTTTCTGTAATGCAAAAGCCCTAAATGAAGCAAGTCTAGATTTTCCTCAGGTTCACTGGGGCTCCTTTTCAATTTAAATGGCGTTTTTTGATTCTATCAAAATTATATAGTTTCAGCGAATAAGTGTTAAGTCCTTTTCTTTTCACAAAGCAGTTTCTAACTTTTCCAGTACAATTATGTAAAAGGACATCGGGAGTGACAATTACAAGTGAAAGTAGGCATTAGACCATGACCAGTCTCCAGGCATATAACTGTATTGTGCTCCAGGGACACTAGCTGGTGGCCACTCACTGGTAAAACAGGAAGAGGTGTAGCAGGTTGGTGTGAAGTGAGATCAATCGTCACACCTAGCCCAGGGTGGTACTGCTGACTAATTGAGGTAATCTCATTAGAAATTAGCTGGATATCAATAGGGCAGGGCGTGGAATGTATCAGGGATAGATACTGACTGAGTCTGATCAGTGCAGGAGCACATACTGAGTTTCACCTTGGCTGACTTTCGGTGAGTTTATTTCATTAAAAAGTACTTGATACCTTTTGACATATTAAGCACATAGAGTGCTTTGAAAATTAGCAAAGGGGGTGCGTATTGAAACCATATATATGATGAATTAAAATTTGTTTCAGAGATCAAGCGTTATTGATCACACTTAGTAGAAAGTCTGTGGAACTACAATGTTGCAAGTTACTATGCAGATATAACCATTCTGTGCTGCTGTTTGCTGAAAATATGGACTGTTACAGGAAAGGAAATTAGCGCTAGCCTGCAGCCACTGGACCATTTTTTGTACTGTTAACGTAATCCTAAGGGCTAGGAGAATTTCAAACATTTTTTGGATACAATGTATTTGCTATATGTTATCACTATTGATGCTAGTTGCCGTTCATGGTTAACTTCCATCCCTGCCGTTACGCAGAGTTTGGGTTTTATATTGGTGTGTGCTTAAAAACATTACCTACAGATTGGTGTAGAAATTAGTCAGTGGGTGTTTATACCATGTATACGGAAGATATGGTATGATTATTAAAAGCAAGGTGTGGAATGTGTCACACAGGGAGTCTGTTTGACCTGTACAAGAGTACATAGTTTCCCTGTGGTTCAGTGTCAGTAAGTAGTCTGTTATTTTCAAGCTCTGTGAGACATTCTTGTTAAATTTCTGATGTTTGTATTCATATGAGCACCCTTCAGAAAGACTTACTGTTAGCAAAGAAATTGACAGTTTTATCTTTATAAGGGAGCATCCTTTTGATTTCTTATGGGAGTAGGAAGAATTTTTAAATGAATAGTTTGTTCAGAAGTATGCCCAAAATGAACAGATTGTTGGCAGTGTTAAATAATATAAGTACTTTTTATTGTGGGAAATATGTTAACGTCATTTTTTGTGTGTTACTAGTGAAAATGAATAGATTGTTTGATGGCGTTTACAGCTCAGTGAAATCAATAGTTTTACCCCACTTACAAAATCCAATGGATGCTTCATAACGTGACTATGTTAGAAGAGGGAATTTAATGGTTTGGGTGATAGGCCTTTGAGACTTGATGGATTCAGGGCTTTATCTAGACCTGCTTAGAGTCCCTAAGTCTACAGCAAATGGCATCATAAATTTAGCAATTAATGTCAATATATATGACTAGTAACTAATTTTGTGGCTTTGTAGAGGTAACCAGTGTATTTCACTGATAACAGGACCAATAAATAGAAAGAGGTTTTAATGCTTAGTTTTATGAATTTAAGAAAATAAGAACTTTAAAAAAATCCTAATTTTGAACAAAGTTACAATTTTTCCACCAATCTGCTTGCCAGGTACCCTTTATAATCATGGATAAATCCCTGTGATTGCGTGTCATCAAACCCTGATGATGTGAATCGCTGCTCATAATATAGTCTGTCTCACAGTGCCTGAACCACATTATTTTCCCTTTCGCCAACCCTCTCTGTAATGCAAAAGCCCCAAATGAAGCAAGTGTAGAGTTGATTTTGTGTCTTTTTCCTTTAGTCCATGAGTCATAGTTAGTTATGAGCAATAAATTGAGATCATGTTTAACATCTCTAACATGTTGAAATACCAATAATGTTGGTTGGATGGTTGGTTGGTTGGTTTGGTGTTTTACGTTGCACTCAGCAATATTCCAGCTATATGACGACAGTCTGTAAATAATCGAGTCTGGACCAAACAATCCAGTGCTTGATATCATGAGCATCGATCCTAGCAATTGGGAGCGATGACATGCTTCAACCAAGTCAGTGAGCCTGACCACCCGATCCCGTTAGTCGCCACTCACGACAAGCATAGTCGCCTGTAACGGCAAGCATGGGTTGCTATATGGGTACAACTCGGTGAACTTTTCTTATTACGCTTTCAAAATACTGAAAAGACTCAGAGGTCAATAGACTTTTGGTGTTAAAAATTGGCTAAAACAAATTATATCTTGTTTTTCAAGCTGCGCCAAAACATATTCTTGTATACTTTGAATTTCCAGGAAATTGAATTTACTTTGTTTGATTCACAAACAGTGGAGTCACGGCTAGGTGACAATGGAACTGATATTGTGAAAGAAATGTGAGAGAAATCTATAAGGGTATTTGTTACAATAGTACACTGTGATTGAACTAGCTACTGGAAATACACTGAGCTCATTGTGTTTTCATAATGTTCATGTGCTTGTAAGAATTTCCAGGATTTTCACTGAGAGTGTTTGCACCTTAAACACGTGAAGGCCAAATGTTGCCATGCTAAAATGTCCAAGGTGTGTGATTATGCATGTCTATTGTGTGAACACTATATGGCCCAAGGCTCCAAGGATAATGTGTTACCAGATATGTAAATGAGAATCATGTCTACTGTACATTAGCTTGGGAGGTTTATAGTTGAATTCTTATGTCTATAAACATGATAAAGAGAACAATAAGTCTTTTTCAATGCTCTGAGTTTCTTGAACATGAAATGTGGATATCATTGTTCAGGGGCTTTCAATTGTCTGTGTTGCAGGGACTAGAATGATATTATTTGTATTGTGTGAAAATGATCAGAAAATTATCCAAAATAAGCCAAACAATAGATAAGAGCTAAACTTGTGTCAGTAAAAATCAGTGAAAATGTTTCAACATTTTTTCACAAAACTGTGACTGTGATGTTTAACCTGATATGACCTCCTTAGCCTTGCTCCAAGGTTGCATTGACAGAAAAGTCCATGGATGTGTAGTAATTCTATCCTCCTAATAGGCAAGTCTAAATATGTGGACAGGACTATAGTCTCTTTTAGGGACAATTTGTTCTTATTACTAACATAATCTAGAACTTATGATTTAAACTAATAATTATTGCCTCAGAGACTTGTGGAAGTCTATGATCCCCTATGTTGAGTTTTGAAAGTGGGAGACTGACATTGAGTCATAGTGAAAAATCTGGCTTTAATGAGACTGAGTGACAGCTGCATCTAACACTGACATTGGGCACACTGATGCCACCAACTAGTTAATAGCAACCAGGTTCATGTACACTACAGTCACACAGTGCATGAGTAATTATGGGCCTCCGCTGTTGTCTGTCACCAGTGTTAAGTTGACAGTCAGTGCATGGGACACAGCCATTGCTGTGACCACAGGGAGATTATGCATTGATGCCTGTTAGGTAGGACTGGTGTCAAGACTGATTTCCTTTCTTCAGTGTCATATCATGTTTAAATGTGTATCATTGTAATCATATACTGGGGTAGGGAGATTTTCATACATAATGTTTTGTTGACTTTAAGCCCCTATGAGTCTCTGGTTTCTTGTGGTCAATAGATAGTGTTATGACTTGGTTGTTGGTTGTCTATAGCCTGGTTGCTCACTGGTAATTAGTAATCCTGTTTCACTTTCGATCTGCTTCTTTTTTGTTTCAAATTATGTGATAGTTTTCTGAATGTTTTACCATGTTGACAGGTTCTGTCATATTGTGTGACATGGCCTCATCTTTATATAACTGAGATATGTTGTAACTCAGCTACAATGGCCACTCATTGGAGACATAAGGCATTGGAAAGGGCATCAACAATAAATTTGGCAGTATCAGCAACTGACAACAGATTTTCTTAAGCATCTTAACAGTTGAAGTATGTTTATCATTTTTAGAGACTAAGTCCTCATAATCAATGGAATCTGCTGAATATGGACAGGCGTGTTGTGTTATGTACGATTGAGCAGGAATTGAATATATCATGTTTCATGCTTAGACTATGAATTCAATATGTAGAAGTGTATGGCCAATAATCATAGGATGGGATTGAGGTGGTGGGTGGCTCACACAGAATGGCAGCTGTTGTGGGATTAAGTCTTCTGTCCTAGAAATCAGAAGTGTGATCCGATCCTTGAAGGCTCAGTAGTCTTCAACACTGTAAGTTCCCTGTGCAGAGTTACGTCCCTTAGTTTTTATTGGCATGAATCCCAGATTTGAGGCAGTTGGTCTGTCAGCACCATGCCTGTTCTTTAGGATTTCATTGAACGAAAGTGTTCGCATCTTTTTCTGCTAGCCACCATGAGTACCTTTTATTATCAAGGCATTTAAATACTGAACTGTGCGTGTGCTTGTAGTTTCACTGGCGGATCCAGAGAAGGTGGTGTTTCTTGGGGTGCATGGGTGCCCCCCATTTTGTCAGACACCTAACATGTTAACCTCGCCCTCAGTCAAGTCACCTTATGATTTAGGTATTATGTGCTCTTCCTTTTTTTCAAAATTCTGGATCTGGACCAGACAATCTAGTGTATGTTATTATGAGCAATGAACCCTGCATCGGATACAATGACTCACTATCAACCAAGTCATCAAGTGAGACCATCCTATACATTGTCACCTCTTGCCCCATACATTGGGTTGCTGGGGACTGCTTCTAGCCTGGAATCCCTATGGGAGGTGACGGCCTCCATGGTCTAGTGGTAGAGCTTCCGCTCAGAAAGTGGAAAGTCCGAGGTTCGATCCCCGGCCACGTCATACTAAAAGACATTAAAAGATGGTTCTTGTTGTAACCCTGTCTGGCGCTCGAAATTAATGGGCTAAAACAAGGACTGGTCGGCTCAGAGTCAGTATACTGTGTCTGAGTGGGGTATTCATGTTAAACTGTGTCATGGCACCTCAGTGGGCTAACACTATAAAATCAGCATCAGTCCAGACTAGTACAAGCAGTCATACACACACACATGCATGCACATCGCTATATAAGTGCTATAATCTTGGACGCAAGATTAAACCCCATTTCACCTCACCCCTATGGGAGGGAATTCTGAACTGACAATAATGATCAAATCTTGTATTAACTCTCCCAGTGTATGAAACTGTAAACACAGAATAATATACAGAATGCACTAGCCAAATACTAATGATTACTTTGAGGAATCCTTGTGTATACAATTGTATATCTATGTATCTATATATAAGTGATGACAGCTTGTATATATAATCAATACTGGAATATAGTAAGTAAATGGTATATGCATGGTGACACCTGCATGGTACTCGCACTAGCCAGGCGATCTATAATATCTCACACTGTCAGTCAGATCCGTAGGTGTATGATGAGTGGTTTATTGCAAGAATGTACGCCCAGCCGCCCACATTCTTATGTTTCAGATTACGTGAACATTTCCTTGTAAAACCTTGAACTAAGAATAGAGAATAAGTTCACCTCAAGTTGACTCAAACAGTGTTCAAAGTGGCATTGAAACTCACTCACTAGCACCTTTTTACGCGATGAAATACACAACATAGACATTGTTATGAGTTGATTCCCGAGTTGAAACATGATCATGATGATGGTTAACCCAGAGAATCGGTACAGAACGACATTGTGAAATCAGAAATAACTACAGGAGATCAATAAATAATAAACAAATATTATTGAAACTCACAGGATTAGGTTTCATAAAAGGTAATACAGTCGTCAAATGTGTGGAAACAGCAATAAATACCAGGCCCTATACACAAGTCTGTGCACTCACAAATGTCCAGAATTTGTCAGCCAAATGCGTCATCTCCTCTCCGTGAATCAGGGAAATGTTGGCATCTGTGTTTCATATAAATCACTTTTGTTGACAGATAATATCATGACATGCCTTGGACATTGGACAGTTGTTTTTAAAAAAAAATTATAAAAATTTAAAATATTCCACATATCTCACATTTTTTAACTAATGTTAACATGTTAACTAATTGGATGAAAATATAACAGTTTATTTATTTTGGCCTTAATTCTTTTTCTCTGTATTATACTTAGAGTTGTTGGAATGTAGATTCTGATAACGAAGTCATTCTAGCCAGGCAACAGGTGCCCCATCTAAAACATATGATGTTTGATATATTACTTTATTTAAATTCTTGATTTATTCGAATACCAGCTTGTGTTCAAGAAACCATGACTAACCCTGTAAAATGTAACTTTCCATTATAAATAATTGTTTGTATATATGTGATGAGGAATTGAATATTTGCAAATAAAAGTAATCAATTTTAATCATCAACAAAAAATTCAATGTCAGCCTTTTTCCAATGAACTTAGTCGTTTTGTTAAGTCATGCATTAAACATGCTAATATTTCAGTCAGTTCATGGATTAATACAACAGGAGACAGCATGCTATTCCTTGACAATGTAGTGTATGTACAAGGCATGTAGATATTGTGACACCCAGTGACTTAGCAATGCAAGGATCCTGTCCGGCAATGTTGATTTAGACACCTGTGATCAGTCCGTTGCATGACGGGGTCACCTTGTGAGATTGAAGGACATTAGTTGATAGCTAGGAGGCTGACAGACACACAGGTAGGAGAAAGGATTTTGTGTGTGAAAAGTAATGTGAATTTGTCCAAAGATGTTATTTAGAAGAATAGTCCCATAATTTGTACTTGGAACAGTTTTCATCACATGTAATGGTTGTTATGATTATGTTAATCTGTTAAATCTTGTTAAACATTTCACTGCCTTTTGACAAATGAAAGGGGCGGTCGGGTAGCCTAGTGGTTAAAGCGTTCGCTCGTCACGCCGAAGACCCGGGTTCGATTCCCGACATGGGTACAATGTGTGAAGCCCATTTCTGGTGTCCCCCGCCGTGATATTGCTGAAATATTGCTAAAAGCGGCGTAAAACCATACTCACTCACTCATTGACAAATGAAAAATAAGTTGTTTTGACTGTGTGTTCAATGTTATTTTGAGATGGGTAATACTTAAAAAGGAATAAACATATTTTGGTATGAAGTTACTTTTTTGTAATATTTTTATTTATATGTTCAAGTGTATATTTTCTGTTTCCTTATGTACTCAAGAAGTTATATCATGCGTATCAGAAATTTATTCAGTCTGTTCCATTAAACACTTTCTCTTGCCTAAGTCTATTAAAACAGACATAAAATTGTCAAATGTAGTGCTGTACTCTGTATACGATGTTGAGCTCATTAACATTTGTATGAGTAATGCTGTCATGTGATGCTGCCAACTGATATTGCTGTTACCGTAAATATTTCATTTTCTCACACAAGATGAGACATACATTGTATTCATGAAGTTAGAGATACCATGAATATATTAGGTAATCATTAATATTTACCAGCCTGCTTACAGCACGTACTGTAAGTTGAATGTATTCTTAATCATTGTTAATGTATGACTTCTCGTCACGGTATGGCTGAAATATGGTTGATGTGACGTTAAATATTAACTCACTCGCTCACTAACTACTCACTACCGTATTCGATGTATTAAGCACCCAGGGTGCTCTCAAAATTAGAAATAGGGGTCTCTTATTAGAATATTATTTTGGTGGAAAAAAACATAGTTGAAAGATAAATTTTGTTGTTTATGCTGACAGCCTGAAATGTTCATGTAAAACAGATATATTCTTTCAGAATTTAATTGCCCAAAAATAAGGATTCATATAATACATGTGTGCGTATTATACCTAATAAATAAGTCTTGTGTACATTGATCAATCGGAAGGGATGCAAATTGTGCTTGTTCACTAGCCAATATATCAGCAAATATCGCCGTGGGCGCTTATTAGAGCGGGGCGCTTATTGCGCCGAATACGGTATGTCTGAAACCTGTTCTGTTTGTTTCTCATCGAAATGTGTGATTTCATCCAGTTTTTGATGATGATGCATTCCAAATTCCAGATGGCTCGGTGTACATAGGCTCACATGCAGGGTACATCACACCACATACCATCAAGATCAGTTGCTAACTTATAATGTACATTGTGTACATGTCAAACTTGAGCTTGTATATCATGCTTATAATGACTTAAGAATTGACTTGGAATATACAAATGATATTCAGGGCACAGAAAAGGATTGGATAAGAAACGTTCAGATAATCATATCCATGTTGTATAAAACAAACAATTTAAGAGAATGATTGTATATTTTCAGGAGTTTGTAACAAGTGAAGTTTTAGAAGCGATCCCACGTGGAGCAAGGAATCAAGATGGGGACGATATTCCGCAGCGAGGAGATGTCGCTGTGTCAGCTGTTTCTTCAGTCAGAGGCAGCTTACGCCTGCGTCTCCGAACTCGGGGAGCTCGGACTCATGCAGTTCAAAGACGTAAGTGGGTTCTTATCTTTGATTTTGATTAAAGTCCTTCTGTCCATGCTTATATGTCTCAGCAAAGTGGTAAATGTCTACGATCTGCTTTAGGCTTTCCTCCTATGTTAAGCTGGTATATATCTCAAAGCAGCATTAATCCGTGTGAAATGATTGGGAGTGTATTCTAATTGGTTTAAAACATTATTTATGAGATTCAAACCTAGAAACCTTCACTTTTCAAAATTGCATATGAATACTTTTCTTGACAAGTATCCCATTCCAAATTTGAAAACTATGGCATTTGCCATCCGTAATATATTGCATTTCATTAATATGTATCAGAAAAATCTTTTACTCATTGTCAAATTGCAAAGAACAATAGAAAACAAAGCATGGTTTATTTCACGATGATGACGTCAGAAATTAGACAATGTTATGTTTTAGAGGGAAGTGTCCAGTGAGTTATTCCCCATAAATGTTTCTTAATTGTGTATTTATTTGCGTATTTTCAATTTGCACCTTTCTTGATACACCTAAACAAGGTGTAGATCAGAGGCTTTCTTTTATCATACAGTATTTTATTTCCAGTTGAACCATGGAGTGAATGCCTTCCAGAGGAAGTTTGTCAATGAAGTGAGACGGTGCGAGGAGATGGAGAGGAAGCTGAGTAAGTCTAGGCTGAAGATGTAACAACTAGTGGTACACGCAGAAGTGATGACCAGATCTGTGTTGTGCCCCCAGTCAGTATGAAGGAGGTCCATTCATAACCTTGTTAATATCTCTAAGGTGTATTGACTGATTCAGCCATCAGTATTCAGAGTACCGTATTCAACTTAATAAGCGCCCAGGGCGCTCTCAAAATTAGAAATAGAGGGCTGATACCTTAACATAGACTTAAGACAGTCGTAGCGCTAAGGTGATCGTAACACCCATACCTTTACATAAGCTTAAGACAGTCGTAGCACAAAGGTGATCGTAACACCCATACCTTAACATAGACTTAAGACAGCCGTAGCGCTAAGGTGATCGTAACACCCATACCTTAACATAGACTTAAGACAGTCGTAGCTCTAAGGTGATCGTAACACCCATACCTTAACATAGACTTAAGACAGCCGTAGCGCTAAGGTGATCGTAACACCCATACCTTAACATAGACTTAAGACAGCCGTAGCGCTAAGGTGATCGTAACACCCATACCTTAACATAGACTTAAGACAGTCGTAGCACAAAGGTGATCGTAACACCCATACCTTAACATAGACTTAAGAAAGTCGTAGCGCTAAGGTGATCGTAACACCCATACCTTAACATAGACTTACGAAAGTCGTAGCGCTAAGGTGATCGTAACATCCATACCTTAACATAGACTTAAGACAGTCATAGCGCTTACATTGTTTTGTACAACGGCACATTGGCAATTCTATACATGGCCCTGCATACAAAGGCAAACTATTTGTAACTATTAGTATCTCCCCTAGTATGTGTGGTGCTTCTTCAACACACTGTGTCCACAAGTAGTAGTATACCAATCAGAACTGATCGTATGACAGGTGAGAGTTTACAGTGCTTGAATTTGTCTTTTTATTCCAGTTGTATGATCTATCAACAATATATTCCTTTCAACAAAATATTTATGGTCAAAATAGGGGACCTGTCTGCAGTATTTTGAAATTGCAAAATTATCAATTTAAATGGAAATGTGTGATATGTTTCTATTAAATATATTTTCCCATATGTGGGCGTCAATACATTACCCAAAAAAGTCACAATTTGGGTTGATTCAAATTATCTTTATAGAAGGGGGTTATACAAAAATAAGTAACCAAGAAAGTAGTTTGTATATACATGTATAGGTTATTCATGGCTCATCATAAACCACTCCTCCCCACTCTTTAAGCATATAACACATATGATATGATAAGCATGATAAGCATATGATTTACATGTTTTGGGGTGTTTTAAGTCAGTGATTTAGGTATTATTGTTTCAGTGGTCTGAGGTTCTTTTAAGTGTGTATTTCAGAAAACGTAACCTGCATCTACAAAGAACATAAACTTACAGACCCAGGTTGGGTTTGTTGTATCACTTGGGATTCATGCTGTTTCTTGACCATGGGATGCAAATATGATGGGTGAAAGTGCATGTGTCAATATCTTGCATATGCAGTATGCAGAAAAATGAACAGAACTAATTCACTCCAAGGTTCATTCAGTTGGTTGACAACGTATACGATTCATCCATGTGATGTAGGGCAGATGTTTTTTACAATTGGATTGTAGCCACCATCCAAATAAACAGTGATACATCTGTAAATGTAATTAATATTAATAACAGCTGCAGTATATACAGAAATGTAGGTTGGAGCTGGCAATGCTATAGTAGTAGATGTTGCAGTAGATTGAGTTACCGTATTTCCTTGAATAAATGACTGCTTTGAATAAGTGGATGCCATGGTTAAATAACCCTGTCACAGGAGAAAGAAACAACTACTTTGAACATGTTGAATAAATATGTCTTGTCGAACATTTCAGATGTTACAAGATTACAAAATGCACCCTTTTGAAAACTTGTGATGAAGACTTAGTTTTACTACATACGGATGAAGGAAGTTAGTTTTCGCTTCCAAATTGAACTTTATTAGATGTTGGCCTGTTTCCCCCACAGGATACATTGAGAAGGAGATCAAGAAGGAGAAGCTGAAGATCCCGGACTATGGAGAAAACCCTAAAGCTCCTGCTCCCAAGGAGATGGTAGACCTGGAGGTGAGAACTGGCCATTGTCTGCTGGCTGACTCAAACCTCATCCCTACTATTGCTTAGAATATTCATGACATAGTCAGTGTTGATGGCATATTTCTAAAGTAGTTTTCAATACATTGAAAGACATGTAATTACAACAAGTTTGGTTTTATTCATATATTGAGGGGGAAATTTAACCTTTACAATATGGGGTACACAGTGAGCTATTTAACATCATGTCAGCCTGATAACATGGTTTATAAAGGGGTTATTACTTGGGGTATGTACTATCAGTCTCGAGTGAGTGAGTGAGTTGGGTTTAATGCCACTTTGAACGGTATTCCAGTTATATCATGGTGTGCTTAATGTGGGAGGAAAGCCTGAAATGATGCAGATCTCAGACGTTTTGCACTTTGGTGCAACCAAAAACGGGTATGGTGCTGACAAACCTAGAAACATAATCGGGGCAAATGAGGATTCGAACCCACATTCAAAGGTTTCTGGCTTTCCCAAGGGAAACAACTCTGCACATGCCCCAAGCAGTAGAACAACAGTCTGAACACAAACAAATCCGGGCAAGGTGAACCTGTGATTGTAAAACCAACATCACACTCATCTATAGATGACAGGGCTACCCATGGGTCACTGGATAGACATGTTTTACTGCCAGCTATTATTATGAGAACTGCCTGAATGACTACCTCATGTTGCATGTTATATGAAAACATCCTATGTTTACAATGTGTTGTGTGTATTGTGTATTTAGGCCACCTATGAGAAGATCGAGGGTGAGCTGAGGGAGGTCAACACAAACGCTGAGGCATTGAAGCGGAACTTCCTGGAGCTGACAGAGCTTAGAGAAGTCCTGATCAAGACACAGAACTTCTTCTCTGCTGTAAGTTTAGAGTAATTAATTTAGAGGGCATTGAGTTTCATATCTATCCTTTGCACTGATATTTAATGTTTGGTGGATTGTGTGGATTGTTTGAGAATTGCCCCTTTGTAACATGGCATCATTTCAGTACATTGTGAAAAAATGGAGATTGCATCCTCTGTACTTCATAAAACCCAAACATTAATATGTGATTTGCTTTGGTGATGTAACATTTATATGACTGATACTAGGGCTGGAATGGGTGACTCGGGTGCTCAGGTCGGGTGGTTCCTGAGTAGGACCCGGTTACCCACAGTACTACCTGGACCCGTGGTTAGTCACGTGATATATTGTTTAATGACAAAAAGTCACTTTAGCTCAGTGGTTACACTACAAATTGCTAATTTTCACATTTCTTTCTGATGATGCGCACATTCCTCTTGACTTGTATATGTTTGAGTAAAGATAAAGCTTCAGTCAACTTCAGTGAATGCATGATCAGGTTGTTTTATACATGTATCTAAATAGTTTTTGGCCAGGGCTGCGGTAAAACAATTACCAATCAGACATTTAGCTTCCAACTCTTGAGATCTGCAGTGGGTACACGGGTAGTAAATTTGGACTCGTCCCAGCCCTAACTGATACAAATACATTTCTAGACATTCTTACAAATTTTATTATGGGTAACACATATGTAACACATGTGATATTAATTCATTACTGGGGTAAACCGACTGTACAAATGTTGCTCATAGCATTGAGTGTGCAGGTCTCTGTAAGTTCCTGTTTCCTCACTGTTTCATGTTAACATTGGTTCCATGCGTTCTTCAGCACCGTCATGAGATGGGAAGCCTAGTCCATGATGCACAACAAGCTCTCAGTCAAGATGAGGTTGGCTTTGCTCCACAGCAGTCAGTACAACTGGGGTAAGTTTGAACTAATTCTATTTGCCGTAAATAGTTTCTACAGTTGCCCTGTACCTCTGGGCCCACTTGCACAAAGCAATCTTAGCACTTGGACCATCAGTGAATGTTAAAGCATAAGAGTTATAGTTATAGTCAAAGTGTTAAGATTGCTTTGTGCAAGTGGGCCTGTGTATTCCAAAGAATTACACCATGTTTTAATCAGTATATCAATATTATCATTTCTGTTGGATAGGGATCCTGGGTCATAACAGATCCATACTACAACATGCTCAGCAAAATGATCTGGGCCCTGTCCACAAAGCGGTCTTAACGCTAAGTCTGCATAAATCTGTTAAAGTATGGAAATTACGATCGTCTTAGCGTTATGATTGCTTAATGGAATAGGTCCCAGCAGCTTAAAATGTGTGACCTGGTTGATTAAGTGTCATAATACCTGAACAATTTGATTGCCGCTCAATTGCTCAAACTTCCACATGAGATCACATGACTGGGGCCTTGTTCCTGATTAATGCACACATGGGTAACCATGGTAACATTATGATTCTGTCCCCTAGATTCCTGGCTGGCTGCATCCCAAGAGAGAAGTTGCCTGCCTTTGAGAGGATGCTGTGGTTTGCCTGTCGCGGTAATGTCTTCCTACGATATGAAGAAATCCAACAACCAATGGAGGATCCTGTTACTGTAAGGAATTTCCCGATTTGATTATTTGGTTTGTTCCAAAAATATTTTGTGTTGTAATTTAGATGAGGGAGGGAGGGAATATGTTTATGTCCTATCAATACTTTTTTCAGATGCACAGTAACATGTGTAGATAACTGAATATAGATGTAGATGGTATTACTGATGCACGTTACTAGGGAATCATGGTCCAGACTCTGAAGCTGAATTAACTGTAGTTGTGAGTCAATAGCTATATCAGGATCAGAGATGGGTGAGTAGGGTAGTAGTAAAAATGTTGGTATCCCCCCATTGTGATATAGCTGGAATATTGCTAAAAGCACAATCTTAGTTAAACTTTTGAGTCTACTAGCCTGAACTTGGCTCTTAGCATCATTATCAGTAGATTTTAGTGTTATAATATGGACTATTAGCTGAGCTTACTATAGAAGACCGATCGTAATTTTACTAGACTTGGTCTTCAGACACAATATTCATGTCTCAATTTTTACATTGATGTAGTGTGTGAAGCCCATTTTTTTAACCCAAGACATGACAAGATGAAAGCCGCGCTAAAACATACTCAATTGTTCTCCCCCTTAATCACTGTCCTGTAACTGGTGTAATTCTTCCTCGTTCACCCTGAATGTACCAACAATCCATGCTGTATCCCCAGGGGGATCCCGTCTTCAAGAGTGTCTTCATCATCTTCTTCCAAGGAGAGCAGCTCAAGGCCAGAGTGAAGAAGATCTGTGAAGGGTGCGTGTAATATGTCCCCTGTGTCATCTGTCTGCAGCATTAAACAACAAAGAAACAAACAGAGTTATGGCCCTAGCTCTATGCTGGTCAACTTGTCAGGTGTCTGCAATGGGGACAAGTTTCCCACAAAATTTGAATGTTTATCTAAGAGATATTTGTCAAGACTGAGTTTGAATATTTTTTTTTCCAGAGTTACTTCCCTTGCTACATGTTTTTTAGATTTTGAGCATACACAGTAGGGCCCTCATCCATGTTAGTTTACAAAGTGCATAGTGTCAGCAATGGGCACAAGTTTTCTCAGAACCTACTGAAGCTTATCTAAAAGATACTTAATCGAGACCGAATTCGTGAATCGGTGCTATAAATTATTTTATCCAGAAAAGAGTCCTTTTGTGTGTATTAAGTTCATAATCAATTTTTTCTGATGACGTTAAGTGACCCTAGTGCCTATCTCTTCTTAAGGTTTTATAGGACTCTTTTTTCATAGTTTATATTCACTACTATATGAACAAACAAAATTCTAACGTGCCCCATGGCGAGGAATAGTGATAAGGAGTATTTCTAAAATGAATGTCAAACCCGTCTCGCATATATATCATTATTAACTCCAACATCTTGTATAGCATGACCTCTGTATGTTGTGTGTAGGTTCAAGGCAGCACTGTACCCCTGCCCAGACTCGCCCCAGGAGAGGGAAGAGATGCTGAAGGGTGTGTCCACTCGGCTCGAGGATCTCAAGATGGTCAGTCATGATGGTGTTTCTGTCATTTCCTTATGGTTTTGAAATATTTTCATTTATCAATGACAATTGTGTTTCCCTTTAGTTGTTAGTTTGTCATTCACATTTTCCCTCTCAGAGTCTGACATACTAAAATGGACTGAGAGTTGTTCCTGCCAGGTTATTTTAACAACCTTGTTCATTCGACACACATTCGGATATCACACATGATTTCGTGGTGAAAGTAAGCAGTGTCACTGGTTGTTTGTTTGCACCATCATGAAGTGTCAATCTCTACTTGTTGTTTGCAGGTGTTGAACCAGACTCAGGACCATCGGCACCGTGTTCTGGTGGGGGCGCAGAAGGAGATTCGAACCTGGATCATCAAGGTGGAAAAGATCAAGGCCATCTACCACACCCTCAACATGTTCAATTTTGACGTGTCACACAACTCCCTCATCGCTGAGGGCTGGTGTCCAGTCAGGGCTCTGGAAGATGTGCAGATGGCTCTCAAACAAGGAGAGGTGTGTACAGCTGTGTTGTCGTGTATTTCGAGTTGTGTGTGGTGAATGATGTGTGGAGTTGTGAATGGTGAATGAAGTGTGGAGATGTGAATGGTGAATGAAGTGTGGTGAATGAAGTGTGGAGTTGTGAATGGTGAATGATGTGTGGTGAATGAAGTGTGGAGTTGTGAATGGTGAATGATGTGTGGTGAATGAAGTGTGGAGTTGTGAATGGTGAATGATGTGTGGAGATGTGAATGGTGAATGATGTATGGAGTTGTGTGTTGTTAATAGTGTGTGGGGTTTGAATGGTGAATGATGTGTGGTGAATGAAGTGTGGAGTTGTGAATGGTGAATGATGTGTGGAGTTGTGAATGGTGAATGATGTGTGGAGTTGTGAATGGTGAATGATGTGTGGAGTTGTGTGGTGAATGAAGTGTGGTGAATGATGTGTGGAGTTGTGAATGGTGAATGATGTGTGGTGAATGATGTGTGGAGTTGTGAATGGTGAATGATGTGTGGAGTTGTGTGTTGTTAATAGTGTGTGGAGTTGTGAATGGTGAATGATGTGTGGAGTTGTGAATGGTGAATGATGTGTGGAGTTGTGTGGTGAATGATGTGTGGAGTTGTGTGATGAATGATGTGTGGAGTTGTGAATGGTGAATGATGTGTGGAGTTGTGTGTTGTTAATAGTGTGAGGAGTTGTGAATGGTGAATGATGTGTGGAGTTGTAAATGGTGAATGATGTGTGGAGTAGTGAATGGTGAATGATGTGTGGAGTTGTGAATGGTGAATGATGTGTGGAGTTGTGAATGGTGAATGATGTGTGGAGTTGTGAATGGTGAATGATGTGTGGAGTTGTGAATGGTGAATGATGTGTGGAGTTGTGAATGGTGAATGATGTGTGGAGTTGTGAATGGTGAATGATGTGTGGAGATGTGTGGTGAATGATGTGTGGAGTTGTGAATGGTGAATGATGTGTGGAGTTGTGAATGGTGAATGATGTGTGGTGAATGAGGTGTGGAGTTGTGAATGGTGAATGATGTGTGGTGAATGAGGTGTGAAGTTGTATGTGATGAATGAAGTGTGGAGTTGTGTGTTGTTAATAGTGTGTGGGGTTGTGAATGGTGAATGATGTGTGGAGTTGTGAATGGTGAATGATGTGTAGAGGTGTGTGGAGTTGTGTGGCAAATGATGTGTGGAGGTTTTTGGTGAATGATGCTGGTTGTTGTTCTTCAGAAAACTAGTGGGAGTACAATCCCTACAATCATCCACCCAATGAAGACCCGCGAGACCCCACCCACCTTCTTCCGTACTAACAAGTTCACCAAGGGCTTCCAGAACATTGTAGATGCCTATGGCATTGCCAGCTACCGAGAAGTCAACCCAGGTAAGGACCATGGATTGATGTATTTTCAATTCACAATCACTGTTTTTCTGAATTTCTTTGTTTTTCTGGAAGAAAATTAAGAAAATGTCTTAATTGCCTTGGTTATCAAGCAGTTCCCAAATCATCAAAATACTTCTGTATGTAGACATGTATTGTAGTGTCCGTGTAGGATGGTAGGGAGTGATGAGCTCCTGGATGTATACAGGGGCCAGGCCATTGGGTGCCTTTAAGACCAGTACTAGTAGCTTGCATTTCATGTGACAAGTACTAGTAGCTTGCATGTCATGTGACAAGTACTAGTAGCTTGCATGTCATGTGACAAGTACTAGTAGCTTGCAATTCATGTGACAAGTACCAGTAGCTTACATTTCATGTGACAAGTACCAGTAGCTTACATGTCATGTGACAAGTACCAGTAGCTTACATTTCATGTGACAAGTACCAGTAGCTTGCATGTCATGTGACAAGTACTAGTAGCTTACATGTCATGTGACAAGTACCAGTAGCTTACATTTCATGTGACAAGTACCAGTAGCTTACATGTCATGTGACAAGTACCAGTAGCTTACATTTCATGTGACAAGTACCAGTAGCTTGCATGTCATGTGACAAGTACTAGTAGCTTGCATGTCATGTGACAAGTAGTAGTAGCTTGCATGTCATGTGACAAGTACCAGTGGCTTACATTTCATGTGACAAGTACCAGTAGCTTGCATGTCATGTGACAAGTACTAGTAGCTTGCATTTCATGTGACAAGTACCAGTAGCTTGCATGTCATGTGACAAGTACTAGTAGCTTGCATGTCATGTGACAAGTACTAGTGACTTGCATGTCATGTGACAAGTATTAGTAGCTTGCATGTCATGTGACAAGTACTAGTAGCTTGCATTTCATGTGACAAGTAGTAGAAGCTTGCATGTCATGTGACAGGTACTAGCTAGTCTGTTCAGTTTGATGTGACAAGAACTAGTCGGTTCAGTTTGATGTGACAAGTACTAGTCTGTTCAGTTTGATGTGACAAGTACTAGTAGGTTCAGTTTGATGTGACAAGTACTTGTCCGTTCAGTTTGATGTGACAAGTACTAGTAGGTTCAGTTTCATGTGAGATTGGTGGTGATTTCAGCTCCATATGCTATCATCACCTTCCCGTTCCTGTTTGCCGTGATGTTTGGTGATGCTGGCCATGGAAGCATCATGTTCATGTTCGGGCTGTGGATGATCATCAGTGAGAAGAAGCTCCTGGCCCAGAAGTCCGACAACGAGGTGAGCATCTTATACCATACTTCGCTCATCCACAAGGCTGTTAGCCATGGCTTATAACATTTAAGGAGGTATGGGTTGCTGCACAGGCCTGAGGGCCACACCGCTGGTACAGAGCTACATCCATTAGATCGGCCAGGATCCACTGATACCAGATTCGATGGTTTCTGGTCCTTGCTCGCTTTCTCCCCATGCTTCTGGAAAACATCTATGACCAATTTTTGTTGTTGTTTGTTGTTGCTCCCACACTCCACTCGACTCAAATTCATTACACTAAAATCCACTCCACTGTGCTCCACTCAAATTCATTACACTAATATCCACTCCGCACACATACACTCCACTCCACTCCACTCCACTCCGCTCCACTCCACCTCACTCCACTCCACTCCACTCCACTCCACTCCACTCCACTCCAATTCATTACACTAATGTCCACTCCGCTCCACACCACTCACATTCACTCCACTCACATCCACTCCACTCCACTCCACTCCAATTCATTACACTAATATCCACTCCGCTCCACACCACTCACATTCACTCCACTCCACTCCACTCCACTCCGCTCCACTCCACTCAAATTCATTACACTTAAATTCATAACACTAATATCCAATCCACTCCACTCAAATTCATTACACCTAAATCCACTCCGCTCCACTCAAATTCATTACACTTAAATTCATAACACTAATATCCAATCCACTCCACTCAAATTCATTACACCTAAATCCACTCCACTACACTCATATTCATTGCACCTAAATCCACTCCGCTCCACTCAAATTCATTGCACCTAAATCCACTCCGCTCCACTCAAATTCATTGCACCTAAATCCACTCCACTCCACTCATATTCATTGCACCTAAATCCACTCCGCTCCACTCAAATTCATTGCACCTAAATCCACTCCGCTCCACTCATATTCATTGAACCTAAATCCACTCCGCTCCACTCATATTCATTGCACCTAAATCCACTCCGCTCCACTCATATTCATTGCACCTAAATCCACTCGGCTCCACTCAAATTCATTGCACCTAAATCCACTCCGCTCCACTCCACTCCACTCATATCAAATCCACACAAGTCCTCTCCATTTAAAGCCAGTGTTGTGAACAACTGTGCCATTCATACACTCACTCTTTCAGATTTGGAACACCTTCTTTGGTGGCCGTTACATCATCACTCTGATGGGTCTCTTCTCCACCTACACCGGGGTCATCTACAACGATGCATTCTCTAAGAGCTTCAACATCTTTGGATCAGCATGGCGTCCTCATTATGAGTGAGTTCATTGTATTGTCCGTTGCTGTTACCTGTCTGAGCTAATTACCCCTCGCCTCCCATTTGTCCATTGCTTATTACCAATCATGGTCAACTCCTGGCTTCAACTGTTTATTGCTAATTACCTATCAGGGCTAATTAACTGATTGATTCCCTTGTTAAAATTCCACCTATGTTATGTTATAACTGTTGTTGCTCTTACATGTACAAATATATGCTTTCTGCTTCCTAGGATTCCTTCGCATGATGAAGGTGTAAGCATATGCTCCAAAACGTTGTGTTCTTCATAACAAAGAAGCTGACATCCATAAATTTAATTCCTTAAGAGTTTTACATTGTTGTTTCTTCCCATAAGGTTGTTTCTATGTACTACAATGTTGTTGCAAGGAAGACATAGGGTCAGACTGTCAGGCGCTATATGTCATTCAACCCTGGGAGTGTGAGGTTTGCCTGGCCCAGAGTTCATTGTTTCGAGCTACTGTTATATACTGTCTAAAATGCGCATTTCACTGTGCAGAGTTGTGTCCCTTGGGCACACCAGAAACCTGTGATGATTGGATTCCAATCCTGGTTTTCCCCAATAAAGTTTCTAGGTTTGTCAGAACCATACCTGTCCTCAAGGGTTTGACCAATGTGATAAATGTCTGAGACCTTCATCACATTAAACTGACATGCTGTGATATAACTAGAATACTGTTCAAAGCTGTGTTTAGACCGAACTCACCACTCACTGTTAAATTGCTGGAATAATGTTGACCTCACTGTAAAACAACGAACAAACCCGCTGTGTGCTTGTCTTCCTAAACTTTTTCCACTCTTATCTGTGTTTCCTTCGCATTTAAGATGATACAACTGAAATAATGTTTGTGATAGACACAATTTATCTCACGCTCATTTGCCATTTTTCCGCAGAGAGAGCCTGCTTGAGGTGCCAGACATTGAGCTGACGTTAGACCCAGCCCTGTTCTTCAGGAATAGCACACCCTACCCACTCGGCATTGATCCAGTAAGATCTTATGACATGACTTTCTAGAGCCATTTGATACGCTACCTAATAACATGATACACTGAAACATGACGGTAGTATTCCTTCACCAAAGTTAATGAGCATGATGACACAACCTAAACGTATTTGTACTCTTAGAAAACAAAAACAATGTAAAATACCATGAAGTCTAGGAATCGAAAACATTGATATGATGTCTTGCAACACAATGGGATTCAGATTTGTTCATGCCAGAAAGTTAAGAAACCACAAGAAGCAGAGATGTTAAGAGAAACTTTACCTGATGTAGGACCAAAATACCGCTTTGTTTAGAGTTGACAAAATATCGATTTCAGTTATCCATGACCTAATTATTTTTCTGCTCTTACTGTTTCTTGTTTTCAAATACCAGTACATGTATAAACTTGGTATCTATTAATTTGTTTTGATGTTTTGACAGATTTGGCAGTTATCTGACAACAAGATCACGTTCCTCAACTCCTTTAAGATGAAGACGGCTGTCATCCTGGGCATCTCCCAGATGTTGTTCGGCATCATTCTGGGCATCTTCAACCACATGTGAGTCACATTTATGGGATTAATGTCATTACGAACAAGGCGTCCAGGTGATCCGCTGGTCTCAGCCAATGCATCTCCGGGTCCAGTGTTGCCTCCCTTTGCCATTGCAGGATCTGCTGATATTGCATTCAAGTCCCAGATTGGTCTTAATTATATTTTGTGGTCTGTGAGGACCATATATGTACTCATGGGTTCTTGCCAAAGCGTAAATGCTATCAACCTGTGTAAACTTTGCCTCTTTCCCCACATTATGCTGTGATGTGACTAAAATACTGTTTTAAAGTTGTTTGCTGTTTCCTTCCAATAATTCCCCATGAGAAAATAATTTGATACACCTTTGTGTGTCCATGTGTGTTGCAGCCACTTTAGGAGTGTGTTGAACATCCTGGTGGAGTTCATCCCTGAGGTCATCTTCCTCCTCAGCCTCTTCGGCTACCTCGTCTCCCTCGTCTACTTCAAGTGGATAACGTTTGATGTCAGCCAGGCCAGCTGCGCACCTGCGCTCCTCATCCGTATGTTGGTCATAACTCACTGTGTTTATGTTACAAAAGCAACGTTTTGGGAGTTTTTTTGCCTTTCACAGATTATTCATTAAATATGGGACCTGCATTGATATGGAATGATGTCTTCATAACTTGATCTCATAACTATATGGCTGAGAATTTGCTGATACAACATTCAATTTTGACTCACTCACTCACTCACTCACTCAGCATTTTGTTTGTATTTCAGAGTACATCAACATGTTCATGTTCAAGTACACAGCCGATGGCGGAGACCAGAAATGTAACCCTCAGTTGCCCTTCTACACGGGACAGGTACAGTTTCTAGTTATCACAGCTTATGTCGGCCTCTCCCATACTTTTACATGTATGCTTATTTACAATTAATACATTAAATGACAGAAAGGAAAGAATAGAAGTAGAGAAACGTATGTACATTAACACTGCTCACTCAAACCTTTTTCGTTTTCTTTATATATGTGTGAGTGAGTTATTATGATTTCACGCCGCTTTTAGCAATATTCCAGCAATATCACTGCGGGGGACACCAGAAATGGGCTTCACACATTGTACCCATGTGGGGAATCGAACCCGGGTCTTTGGTGTGACGAGCGAACGCTTTAGCCACTAGGCTACCCCACTGCCCCATTATATATGTATGTACATTCCTAACAATCTTTTCGTTGACATGATTAGGTAAAGTTGTTTTGCCATCTAGCATCAAGTCAATATTAAAGACACAAGTATCTTTCACAATCAACAATAGTGAGTACATCAGTTCATTTCTAGCTAAGTTGAAAAATGGACATTCACTAAAAAATTATATGTAATTTCACATGGGTATCCTATGGTATAACAAATTCTGGTTGGGAATAGGTTATTTAGTGTGAATTTTATTTCAGCAAACTTTGTTTTCAACCAAATAGTTGTTGCTGTATTAATACATACATGTCCCCAGGATGTTTTTCCAGAAAGGCTTGCTCTACATGGTATAGTGATGTTTGTGTTGCAGCAAACTGTCCAGACAATCCTGCTGGTGGCTGCTCTTGCTTGTGTGCCAGTGATGTTGTTAGTCAAACCCTTCGTCCTAAGATCCCGACATAACAAAAAACTGAGGGTGAGTTGTACGAAGACAGTCGCCTACTTTGACAATTTCTTCTTTAGTTTTCTCACATTTGCTGACTGATGGATTGTCAAAGTATCAAGCATCTGATCATTTATACGTTTGTGTGCATTGAAGCCTTGCGGCAAGACACACGACCTTACTGGTTCAATTTGGCAAACTGATTTTGGAACCGAAGGTGCAATTGGAAGATTCAAATGTTGAATCAGCTGGTTTCATTCAGATATGGCT
Organism: Haliotis cracherodii; assembly: GCF_022045235.1. Classification (NCBI taxonomy): domain Eukaryota; kingdom Metazoa; phylum Mollusca; class Gastropoda; order Lepetellida; family Haliotidae; genus Haliotis; species Haliotis cracherodii. The sequence continues at coordinate 17,178,182 of NW_027266275.1, forward strand.
TTTGTGATTTGAAACCTCTGACTGACCAATCAGAATTAAGTATTTGCCAGGTTCATGGTAGAATGATGCATTGGCTCTTCTGATAAATATAAATAGAATTTTCTAGGTGTTCACTGAAAACTCCCCCCCCCCCCCCTGTTCTGTGTTAACATAGTTTACTTGTTGTATTACTATAACTGTCTTTCACAATACTAGAAGTTTAGATCAGTCACTTGTAGCACATAAAATAGAGGGTAACCAAGTAGAAAATCATAAATAAAGTGATCCCTCGCTACAACGCTACCTTGGGGTCCAAATAGTTGATGAGCGTTATGGACAATCAGAGGTTTAACCGTGTCGTAGGGGGTAGATGACCAACACAACATGCTCAGCCTACCTTTCATGATCTATATTACAAACATGAGTCCAGATATACAATGAACACGTTTTTGTAAGCAGATAGTGCAATAATTGGATTAAATAGCGTACTTCAGTTTAGATTTGTTGAGTGGTATTTCCGGGATTACTTGCTCGTGAAGATCAGCTGGTAATGTTTTTTTCGCAATGGGGAAAAAACATTAAGTCAGTGTAAAACTTGAGATTTTTTTAAATGCTCGTAACTTTTGGGAGCCTTGCGTTACCGCCCGCTATAACCGAGTTAGCACTTTATTGAAGAGCGCAGTAGCGAGGGAACAGTGTAACTTTATGTTGTAACATCACATTGGATTGAGTTTTTATTACTTTTTCTATCACACGTTTGGGGCACATTATAACAGAAATATTTTATCTCCACCAAATTCTTATCTATGGAAAAATGTAAGCTTAATTTTCTCTCAAGATATCCACCCTCATTCCTTGATACATGCTGCTGATAGTGACACCACTGTTTCATGTGCGAGCAGATTCCCCACCTAGCACTGTCAGCAGCATCTTAATCAATGTATGATGTGCAACAATACAGCCCTTGCTGTTTTCAAAATGACTTGTCATTGTGCTTTTCCTTTAGTTTGACATGACGTATTTAGATAGAAATATCAACCCGCATGATCCAATCCTTTAGTTTATACTTTAACCTTACATTTACCCTGTGTACTATAGACATGTCATCTTATCTTACTAACATGGAGGTTGTAATTTGTTTCCTGTTGCTAACTTTGTCCATATGTTTTTGCATGGGCATGACAAAGCATATTGTTGGGGTTTGTTTTGCTTTGGGCATGAGTTGACTGGTGAGTTTTGATGTGTTTTAGGCGATTGAAGCTGTAAGTATTACTACTTGTATTGAATGCGTTATACACATAGAAACATTGTGTAGCATCTCAAAACAATTTTAGCTATTTGTTGAAAACCCATTCTTTAGAATACTGAAAAAGCATTTTTAATTCTTGTGAATTTTTTCTTATATTTTAAAAATTAAATTATATGGTACATGACAGTAGCAAGTGAAATATATTTCTCTAGCTTCTGTCAATGTGGAATTGGTATTTTGGAAATCTATTAGACATAAACTTAAAATATTCCTGTATATATGTATATTATACAAGTTCTAAATATATGATTAGCATTTCGATATATTCGAATTTAAATTATTCAGCCATTAACAGTAGTTTTAAGATGCTCATATTATGTATAGTGCTGTTGCTGACGAAAGGTGCTTGTTGGTTGTATATGTATGTATACTCTGCTACTGTATCTAGCCTCCTTAGTAAACAGCTAGCTGCCTTAGAAACTGTTTAACAGCTTTTGTTTCAGGGTCAAAACAAGTCATTTCGTTTTATGTTATGCAAGAGAGACAAACAATTTCATTCAGTGTTGGATCAGTTTTGTGTGAATCATTGAGATGGTTCACTTAGGGAATAAACACACTGTGTTTTCAATGTAGAGCTAAGTTACCTGTAGATTGAGCCGTGCTAAATTGAATTTGGAACCCAACATGCAGTGTGAGGTTTCAAATGTTAAATTAAGCACTTTTAAATCTACAGGTAACCTAGTTCTACATTGAAAAACAGTGTGTTTATCTGCATTCTACCATGATGAAATTTAATGCGAACTCTTTGGTAACAGCAAAGTTATTGAGAAAAGCGGCATTGTGTTTAGTCCATTATTTTCATAGGGTTCATGCTAGCCCCTTAAACAAATAATGCAAAAAATATTAGCTTCCCCAGCGAGTCTGCTGTCAAACCAACTGTTTCAAACAGAGGTGGTACAGGTGTCTTGAAACCTCAGATTATTATGTCTCCCCCAGAATGGAGGGAGACATATTGTTTTTGGCACGGTTCCCGGTGTTGGCGTCGGCGTCGGCGTCGGCGTCGGCGTTCCCACCGTTTCCGGACCATAACTCAGAAACCGTTTAATATTTTTTCGCGAAACTTTGTATACGCATTAACCCAGCACTGAAGTGTTGCCTTTTGCTATTTAGAGATTTTTGACATTTTTATTTTTTCTCGTTTCCATGGAGATAACTTAAACATAGACTCTGAATGGGGGTAAGCTTGGTTTCCGGACCATAACTCGGAAACCGTTTAATATTGTTTCGCGAAACTTTGTATACACATTAACCCAGCACTGAAGTGTTGCCTTTTGCTATTTAGAGATTTTTGACATTTTTATTTTTTCTCGTTTCCATGGAGATAACTTAAACATAGACTCTGAATGGGGGTAAGCTTGGTTTCCGGACCATAACTCAGAAACCGTTTAATATTTTTTCGCGAAACTTTGTATACACATTAACCCAGCACTGAAGTGTTGCCTTTTGCTATTTAGAGATTTTTGACATTTTTATTTTTTCTCGTTTCCATGGAGATAAGTTGAACATAGGCTCTGAATGGGGGTAAGCTTTGTTTCCTGACCATAACTCAGAAACCGTTTAATATTTTTTCGCGAAACTTTGTATACACATTAACCCAGCACTGAAGTGCCTTTTGCTATTTAGAGATTTTTGACATTTTTATTTTTTCTCGTTTCCATGGAGATAAGTTGAACATAGGCTCTGAATGGGGGTAAGCTTTGTTTCCTGACCATAACTCAGAAACCGTTTAATATTTTTTCGCGAAACTTTGTATACACATTAACCCAGCACTGAAGTGCCTTTTGCTATTTAGAGATTTTTGACATTTTTATTTTTTCTCGTTTCCATGGAGATAAGTTGAACATAGGCTCTGAATGGAGGTAAGCTTTGTTTCCGGACCATAACTCAAAAACTGTTCAATATTATTTCATGAAGTTGTAACATATTAACCAAGTCCTGAATTGGTGCCCATTAGTTGTTTGAAATTTCTAGGAGTTCTATTTTTGTCTCTGTTATTTAGTAATGGAGGGTGGGAATGAAGAGATGGGGTTTAACGTGAAGTAAACGAATGAATGGGGGTGTGGGGGGAGACATATGTTTTTACGAGTAAAAACACTTTCTAGTTCAATCTGAATGAAGTATTTTCCATTTCATGGTAGAATAAAGTAAACTTGTTTGGAAATGAATTTGGTCATGCTTATTATGTTCAACCTTAGCTCATCTGTTGCTTCAAGGCTTATAACAACTGAATCCGGCAAATTGTTAGAACATCAGTTTGCAATGGGAACTTGTTCGCTATGAACAGCTGGCATATGTATTCTATGTTACACCACCCAAATGAATATATGTATTTGTTATTTCAGAAAGGTGACTCACCACAACATGAATAATATTGATGCTGATATTTCGTAAAATACATCCACAATAATAAGTATAACAATGAACAATTTTAACAATTGAAACATGCTTGATCAGTTCTAACTGTCATGGTTGACATAAAATAGGTCTACAGCAACCCATGCTTGCCGTAAAAGGTGACTATGCTTGTCATAAAAGGCGACTAACGGGATCGGGTGGTCAGGCTCGCTGACTTGGTTGATGCATGTCATCGATCCCAATTGTGAAGATCGATGCTCATGATATTAATCACTGGATTGTCTGGTCCAGCCTCGATTATTTACAGACCGCCGCCATATAGCTGAAATATTGCTGAGTGCGGCGTTAAACAACCAACCAAACCAAACCAACCAAACCATAATTAGGAACTGAATGCGAGTGCAAGGAGAACCCTTGTTGGGATGCTGTCTTGGATGGGTGCACTTCCAGAGCAGTAATGACCTTGGTGTAACCTTGTAGTTGAAACATTAGCCTTGGTTCCATTCTCCACATACATTACACAGTGATGATCAGCGGTTTAACGAAGGTCGAATCGTAGGTGGTAGATGACCAACAAAACAGTATACGTGCTCTGCCTACCTAATACGACCTACGTTGCACGTTTCAGAGTTTCAAAAAAGATTAGAATAGAAGTTATTTATGATTCAAAGTGTAAAAAATATAATTATCGAGTATTAATATGCACTTTAAAAAAACCCGTCGTATCCGTTCAGCGAATTCAGGTGAATAAACAAGTATAACGAATTTGGACATCACTAGACATGATGATTTACCATTTAAAATGTATTTCCTGGTTTCCAAGGCATTGTTTTATATGCAGAGATTAAGATTACTGTATAGGTGCACTAATAGGAACTGTGAAGATGTGTTGGGTAACCTTATGGTTGAGGCATTGTCTCCTTGCACCAAAGGACCTGGGTTCCATTCTACACATAGGTTCGCTTATAATAACTATGAAGATGTTGGAGTAGCCTTGTCATTAATGCTCAATGCACCAAAGACTGTAGTTTGATTCTCCACATGTGAAGCCTATTCTTGGTGTCGCATGTTATGATATGACTGAAATATTGCAAAGACCAAACTTACCTAGATCAACTATAGAACATTGTGTAAATGCCCATTTTGTGGTTATTTCAAATAAGTAATTTTGTGTTTTCACTTGTATCATCTGTGGATGTCATTATTCCTGCCCAAACTAGCAATAGTAGCATAATAATTGTCAGACACATATTTTTCATTATTAAGTATTATTCTGATAAGTATACAAAGAAAGGAGATGGGCTTGTATTATTTTTATTTTGTTTCATTTTTGTGTGACAGGGGTTCTAGACATGTTGATCACATTTTTTCATATTTTCAGCATAATGTATTAACAATTAACATTCATAAGGACATTGATTTTACAAAAACAGGTATCTGGATAAATGGAGCTCCGCTGAAACATAACACAAGTAATATGTTCATTACTGATTTATTGGGATATCGAAATTTGTATTGTCATCACCTGATATAACAAGTTTTAAGGAAAGTATTACATTTCAGATGAGAGGGCGCCTTGGTGCTCACTCCACAGACGCTCTTATTCCAAATGAAATTATTGGGGAAAATGTAAGTATTTACTCATTCATGTTTTTCTTGTTTAGTTTTTTGCTGTGATATTTTTATCCATGATACTGCCAACATCAACACATGGTTTGGTCGTCTATAAGACAAAAGCCCTCTCTCTACTCTGTCTCTCTGCATGATCATTTCTCAGTGGACAACCAGTAGTCGATGCATCGTCTTATTTATGAATCAGTAGTTCTGTGGTAATATTTTGTGTGGAATGATTAGAACAGTTTGGTGTACACGAACATACCTTGCATGTTAATCGATAACTGTTTTGGCCTGAACAGGGGAAGACATCTTGGGAGAACAACTAGTCCCTTTAGATTTTACTAGACTTGGACTAACAGACTTGTGGCCTTGTTTATCCCTGCCAAATGATATGTACCAAAAAAAAAAGTATTTATTTGAATGCTAGAGAAAGGAGAACTTGTATTAATTATTTGGTGCTTGAGCTTGAAATGTCAGTCACTGTTTGGTTTAAAATCATTAACCAACTGCAGCTAGTATTTAGTTTTGTGTGGCTGTAGAGGTTTGAGTTGCCAAGCTGACACATGAGTTGCATACCTACCTGATGATGGGGCCATCGTTGAGAATCTGAAATGCTGAGTCTTGAGTAGGTGATTTTACATATTACCTATTGTAGATTTTAGAAAAGAAAAAGAATTATATATATTACCTTGAATGGTAATATAAGGCAGGTTGCTATGTCTTGTTTTCTGTGTGGATGGTTACATCTGTCCTGACTAGCTAAGCATGGGTTTAAAATGTTCCTGCGGTGCACGTAAATTGCTTAACTATTAAATTCTGGTACAGTCAGCCGGTAATGGGGTTCCGCGTAAACCGAATGCTGATTTGAAAGCCGATGGCGAAGGTGATATCGAACTTGGGGTAAGTCGGCATGGCTGTGCAATATGTGCATGCTTCAAGTCTGTGCCATCTTTGGGGGCACGATCTGTTCAGCCTCATTCTCAGGTTAAGGTCATGACCTGGGAAGGAGACCAGCAAAGGCAGGAAATACCATGTCAACAGAATTCTGTAAAAAAATATCTTCATGTCATTTAGTCAATATATAAAGATCATAACTTCACCAGGGATGATAAAAAATGGAACATAGAATGTTATGAAAATAGAAATAATTGAAGTTTAATGTAAATCATGAAGATTCCACTGGTTTGATTCTCCCCGAACTGGACAGTATTTCCTGCCATGTCTACAACCTAGAACAGTATAACCATAGCTTGCCAGACCTAGACAGTAGCCAGCCTCCTATATAACCAGTAGTGTAGCTTCCTTATATGGTACACGAGGTCTATGTTGTTAAACGTTCTTTGTGGTCTGTGTTACTAAATATTTGTATTTTTGCTTTAAGGGATGCAATCAAATTCCCCTTAAAGTTATCCTCATTTGTTTCAGTAGCAGTTTGGGTGGTGGTGTATTTAGCTAATATATAATGATGTTTGGCAAATATATTCCCTATACTGTGCATTTCGTTGCAGCAAGAGCTTATTGTGACCTACACAGTTAAAGTGCCCAATGTACAGGACTCACAATGCTATAAGTCTATATGACAGGGTTTGCTAGTTCATTACCATTACAAGACTTATAAAAGACTCAAAAGAAGTTAAACAACACCCAATTCTTTAATATTACTATCTTAATCTGTTGTGGCGAGACAGATTATCTTTCGTAATGTGACAGAATTGGGTGTTCTTTAACTTTTTGAAGTAGTATATAACGTAACAGGTCATTTTGACCTTGATTCACCCCAGAAATTGATCAACGTCCATGCCATTACTGGCTTACTAGGAGATCTTGGCTCAACAGGACTCCTAATTCTGTACATGAATTATTCATGATGAATACCAATGTTGAAACTTTGTAATGATGACAGCTACCATTGAGAAATGTATTCCGCTATTGTTAGTGTCTTTTGGTTACTTTTAGGCTTTAGTGGTATTATCCAAACAGCGTCACCATGTTTGACATACCGTGCCAGCATTCTAGACAATCATTTGTGCTTATAAATAAATAAAGGTGGATACAAGGCTACCATCAATTCAGATTAACAAGTTAAAGGGCAAGTTCACACGGAAATGAACCTATTTTTCTTGTACCTTTTCCACATTAAAAGTGTTAACCTAGTAGTGTCATAGACAAAAATATAAAAATATCACAATTAATTAACATATGTTTTGCATTAAAACGATTTTTATTTTTCACATTTACCAAGTGTTCTATTTTCAAAACAAAAACACCATGGCTTATGCCCCTTGCAATATGATGTCATTGGTGCCAATTGATAAACATTATGACGTCATCATGCTATTTTAGAGCCGCTTCACGTGGTGTAGGTACAGGTGTGTGATTCTAGCGTCTCAGATGCCAGCCAGCATAGTGTTATGCTGAGTCACAACTGCGCCGGAGTGTGTCGTAGGCCATGTTGTTTTACCGAAAACTGGTACTTTATATCTTTTGCGTTGAGAATAGACAGATATCCAGTTGAATTGGCACCAATTACGTCATAATCTAAGGGGGATAACTCAGGCCTGTTTAGCTCGAAAAACGAAGGCCTCATAACGGCATATCATTTCACACAGTGAAAGTGAGCTTCCTACTTTCACTGTTAAAAAAATGAGTTTACATTTTCAAACACAGATATTAACTAATTCTAAAATCGCGTTTTGTTTAGAAAAAGAAAGAAAGTGATTTTTGCGTGTACACTTCCCCTTTAACAAGTATATGTCTTTCTGGTAGGATAGTACCTGAAACAGTCTCTGCCTCATATGTGTTGACAGAGCCACCTTATTAAGAACAAGGTAGTCGCTCTGTGTGAACAGTGGATACTAATATTACCTATAAACTGGTGGTGTTGCAATGCAGTTGCATAGTCAGTGAATCAAAAATTATCAGCACTCAAATTATATTGGACTTTTGCAACCCTTACAACCAAATATTTTCAACTTTCCATGAAAACACAAAACAATTTTTTTTCATTGAATAAAAACTCATAAATTCAGTTGTATTAGCCACCTATGACAAGGAAATGGAGTTTGTATAATGTCTGCATCTTGTAGTATTAAAGGGAAATAGCATTCAGCTGTACACACATTTCTCCCGTGATCTACCAGGGATTCAGTTAAAACATGACCACATAAAAACTTAAGAGAATATTAATGCAGTGATTGGAAGAAATTATGTCTGAAACTAATTATTGTACCAGAAATAATATACTATATTTTCTTGTTATGTTAGTTGCTGCTTTTACTGTAGAAATACATTCAGATTCAGAGTTAGATTTAGCTGCTTTTACTATAGAAATATATTCAGATTTAGATTTAGATTTAGATTCAGACAAATAATCGTTTAAGTAAAGTAGCACTTTGGTATTTTAGCTGTTTTATTTTTATGTATTGATCAGTATGTCAAGTCATCATTTGAGACTTCAGGTTCTCTAAAGGTATCTAAACAGCCAAAGTACTACTGAAGTAGCTCTACATAGTTCGATTATGAGTGATTGGAAGAAATTATGTCTGAAACTATTTATTGTACCAGAAATAATATACTATATTATCTTGTTATGTTAGTTGCTGCTTTTACTGTAGAAATACATTCAGATTCAGAGTTAGATTTAGCTGCTTTTACTATAGAAATATATTCAGATTTAGATTTAGATTTAGATTCGGACAAATAATCGTTTAAATAAAGTAGCACTTTGGTATTTTAGCTGTTTCATTTTTATGTATTGATCAGTATGTCAAGTCATCATTTGAGACTTCAGGTTCTCTAAAGGTATCTAAACAGCCAAAGTACTACTGAAGTAGCTCTACATAGTTTGATTATGCAATGAAATATATGTAGGCAATGACATCACAAGTGAGATTAAACCTTTAGTACAGTGGCACAGGGATGTATCTCACTGTACCGGGATCTATCTCACTGTCTAGGGATGTATCTCACTGTCCAGGGATCTATCTCACTGCCCAGGGATCTATCTCACTGTCCAGGGATCTATCTCACTTTCCAGGGATGTATCTCACTGCCCAGGGATGTATCTCACTGCCCAGGGATCTATCTCACTGTCCAGGGATCTATCTCACTGTCCAGGGATGTATCTCACTGCCCAGGGATGTATCTCACTGTCCAGGGATCTATCTCACTGTCCAGGGATCTATCTCACTTTCCAGGGATGTATCTCACTGCCCAGGGATGTATCTCACTGCCCAGGGATCTATCTCACTGTCCAGGGATCTATCTCACTGTCCAGGGATGTATCTCACTGCCCAGGGATGTATCTCACTGTCCAGGGATCTATCTCACTGTCCAGGGATGTATCTCACTGTCCAGGGATGTATCTCACTGTCCAGGGATGTATCTCACTGCCCAGGGATCTATCTCACTGCCCAGGGATGTATCTCACTGCCAAGGGATCTATCTCACTGTCTGTGGATGTATCCCACTGTCTAGGGATGTATCTCACTGTCCAGGTTTCTATCTCACTGTCTAGGGATCTATCTCACTGCCCAGGGATGTATCTCACTGTCCAGGCCTCTATCTCACTGTCCAGGGCTCTATCTCACTGCCCAGGGATGTATCTCACTGTCTAGGGATGTATCTCACTGTCCAGGGATGTATCTCACTGTCCAGGGATGTATCTCACTGTCCAGGGCTCTATCTCACTGCCCAGGGATGTATCTCACTGTCCAGGGCTCAATCTCACTGTCCAGGGCTCTATCTCACTGTCCAGGGCTCAATCTCACTGTCCAGGTTTCTATCTCACTGTCTAGGGATCTATCTCACTGCCCAGGGATGTATCTCACTGTCCAGGCCTCTATCTCACTGTCCAGGGCTCTATCTCACTGCCCAGGGATGTATCTCACTGTCTAGGGATGTATCTCACTGTCCAGGGATGTATCTCACTGTCCAGGGATGTATCTCACTGCCCAGGGATGTATCTCACTGTCCAGGGCTCAATCTCACTGTCCAGGGCTCTATCTCACTGTCCAGGGCTCAATCTCACTGTCCAGGGATGTATCTCACTGCCCAGGGATGTATCTCACTGTCCAGGGCTCTATCTCACTGCCCAGGGATGTATCTCACTGCCCAGGGATGTATCTCACTGCCCAGGGATGTATCTCACGGTCCAGGGCTCTATCTCACTGTCCAGGGATGTATCTCACTGTCCAGGGATGTATCTCACTGCCCAGGGATGTATCTCACTGCCCAGGGATCTATCTCACTGTCAAGGGCTCAATCTCACTGTCCAGGGCTCTATCTCACTGCCCAGGGATGTATCTCACTGCCCAGGGATGTATCTCACTGCCCAGGGATGTATCTCACGGTCCAGGGCTCTATCTCACTGTCCAGGGATCTATCTCACTGTCCAGGGATGTATCTCACTGCCCAGGGATGTATCTCACTGCCCAGGGATCTATCTCACTGTCCAGGGATCTATCTCACTGTCCAGGGATGTATCTCACTGCCCAAGGATCTATCTCACTGTCCAGGGATCTATCTCACTGTCCAGGGATGTATCTCACTGTCCAGGGATCTATCTCACTGTCCAGGGCTCTATCTCACGGTCCAGGGCTCTATCTCACTGTCTAGGGATGTATCTCACTGTCCAGGGATCTATCTCACTGTTCAGGGATGTATCTCACTGTCCAGGGATGTATCTCTCTGTCCAGGGATCTATCTCACTGTCCAGGTTTCTATCTCACTGTCCAGGGCTCTATCTCACTGCCCAAGGATGTATCTCACTGTCCAGGGATGTATCTCACTGTCCAGGGATGTATCTCACTGCCAAGGGATGTATCTCACTGTCCAGGGATGTATCTCACTGCCCAGGGATGTATCTCACGGTCCAGGGCTCTATCTCACTGTCCAGGGATCTATCTCACTGTCCAGGGATGTATCTCACTGCCCAGGGATATTAATCACTGCCCAGGGATGTATCTCACTGTCCAGGGATCTATCTCACTGTCGAGGGATGTATCTCACTGCCCAGGGATGTATCTCACTGTCCATGGATCTATCTCACTGTCCAGGGATGTATCTCACTGTCCAGGGATCTATCTCACTGTCCAGGGATGTATCTCACTGTCTAGGGATGTATCTCACTGTCCAGGGATGTATCTCACTGTCCAGGGATGTATCTCACTGTCTAGGGATGTATCTCACTGTCCAGGGATCTATCTCACTGTCCAGGGATGTATCTCACTGTCTAGGGATGTATCTCACTGTCCAGGGATGTATCTCACTGCCCAGGGATGTATCTCACTGTCCAGGGATCTATCTCACTGTCCAGGTTTCTCTCACTGTCCAGGGATCTATCTCACTGTCCAGGGATGTATCTCACTGTCTAGGGATGTATCTCACTGTCCAGGGATGTATCTCACTGCCCAGGGATGTATCTCACTGTCCAGGGCTCTATCTCACTGCCCAGGGATGTATCTCACTGTCCAGGGATCTATCTCACTGTCTGTGGATGTATCTCACTGCCCAGGGATGTATCTCACTGTCCAGGGATCTATCTCACTGTCCAGGGATGTATCTCACTGTCTAGGGATGTATCTCACTGTTCAGGGATGTATATCACTGTCCAGGGCTCTTTCTCACTATCCAAGTGTTGAGGCATACATGTGTCAGATGATGAGTATTTACATGTTTCATAAACCCAACATCACTGTATGTGTTTACATATTGATTTATTGGCCTTTCTATTTTCACAGTAAGTTGTAATATTTTCAAGGCTGGGCTGTTGAAATTAGCTGACTCTTCATTGCAGCCAATGCCAGCAGGGGCAGATAACACTGAGGAGTTGGTAGGATGATGCCAGGCATTCTATATGCTTCTAATTGCATACTATTTAACTTGCTTGATGTTCACAAGAAGCACACGTTGCATGAATATACATAGTTGAACATCATTTAAGAGCTATCATGGCTATTTTGAAAAAAAACCCATTAAGATTGCTTTTATCATGTTTTTTTACCAATGCATATGCATCGACATAGATCATTTTGCTTATTAATTTCATTTAAAATCATCAATGTTTATGTGGAAAGGATACAAAAAGTTTTGTCTCCAACAGACCTTTTGTTATATGGAAAGAAATAACATTGATTTCTGATAGTGTCAGGCTCTCATCCCACAGTGTTAAGACAACTATCAATGTAGCTGCTTATTAATATTTATTTATTTAAACACTCCATTTATTCACTGGAGTTATACACTGTCTTAAAACACTACAGAGTTGTGCGGTACAGTTAAACACTCCATTTATTCACTGGAGTTATACACTGTCTTAATACACTACAGAGTTGTGCGGTACAGTTAAACACTCCATTTATTCACTGGAGTTATACACAGTCTTAAAACACTACAGAGTTGTGCGGTACAGTTAAACACTCCATTTATTCACTGGAGTTATACACTGTCTTAATACACTACAGAGTTGTGCGGTACAGTTAAACACTCCATTTATTCACTGGAGTTATACACAGTCTTAAAACACTACAGAGTTGTGCGGTACAGTTAAACACTCCATTTATTCACTGGAGTTATACACTGTCTTAATACACTACAGAGTTGTGCGGTACAGTTAAACACTCCATTAATAAACTAGAGTTATACACTGTCTTATTACACTACAGAGTTGTGCGGTACAGTTAAACACTCCATTTATTCACTGGAGTTATACACAGTCTTAAAAACCTACAGAGTTGTGCGGTACAGTTAAACACTCCATTTATTCACTGGAGTTATACACTGTCTTAATACACTACAGAGTTGTGCGGTACAGTTAAACACTCCATTTATTCACTGGAGTTATACACAGTCTTAAAACACTACAGAGTTGTGCGGTACAGTTAAACACTCCATTTATTCACTGGAGTTATACACAGTCTTAAAACACTACAGAGTTGTGCGGTACAGTTAAACACTCCATTTATTCACTGGAGTTATACACAGTCTTAAAACACTACAGAGTTGTGCGGTACAGTTAAACACTCCATTTATTCTCTGGAGTTATACACAGTCTTAAAACACTACAGAGTTGTGCGGTACAGTTAAACACTCCATTTATTCACTGGAGTTATACACAGTCTTAAAACACTACAGAGTTGTGCGGTACAGTTAAACACTCCATTTATTCACTGGAGTTATACACTGTCTTAATACACTAGAGAGTTGTGCGGTACAGTTAAACACTCCATTTATTCACTGGAGTTATACACAGTCTTAAAACACTACAGAGTTGTGCGGTACAGTTAAACACTCCATTTATTCACTGGAGTTATACACTGTCTTAATACACTACAGAGTTGTGCGGTACAGTTAAACACTCCATTTATTCACTGGAGTTATACACAGTCTTAAAACACTACAGAGTTGTGCGGTACAGTTAAACACTCCATTTATTCACTGGAGTTATACACAGTCTTAAAACACTACAGAGTTGTGCGGTACAGTTAAACACTCCATTTATTCACTGGAGTTATACACTGTCTTAATACACTACAGAGTTGTGCGGTACAGTTAAACACTCCATTAATAAACTAGAGTTATACACTGTCTTATTACACTACAGAGTTGTGCGGTACAGTTAAACACTCCATTTATTCACTGGAGTTATACACAGTCTTAAAACACTACAGAGTTGTGCGGTACAGTTAAACACTCCATTTATTCACTGGAGTTATACACTGTCATAATACACTACAGAGTTGTGCGGTACAGTTAAACACTCCATTTATTCACTGGAGTTATACACTGTCTTAAAACACTACAGAGTTGTGCGGTACAGTTAAACACTCCATTTATTCACTGGAGTTATACACAGTCTTAAAACACTACAGAGTTGTGCGGTACAGTTAAACACTCCATTTATTCACTGGAGTTATACTCTGTCTTAATACACTACAGAGTTGTGCGGTACAGTTAAACACTCCATTTATTCACTGGAGTTATACACAGTCTTAAAACACTACAGAGTTGTGCGGTACAGTTAAACACTCCATTTATTCACTGGAGTTATACTCTGTCTTAATACACTACAGAGTTGTGCGGTACAGTTAAACTGCACTTGGCCAAGCCCGAAAGGCCTGCACTGTCAAGAATCGGGGGTGAAAACACAGACTGGAACCAGAAACATAATACTTTGAGGAATGGGAGGATAGATAGAGCTTTGGTCTTCATTATCACACATATCAGCAGCTGTTTGTGAGTTAATTATAAGAGAATATCAGATGAAGACAGTTATTATATGAATTATTATGTTATCTAGGTAGTGTTTCCTGAAACTTATACAGCGTAGTGATAGAGAACAACTTACTCAGCAGTCTCTCTGTGTCTCGTCTAGGGCTGGGCGATACACCAACTGTGCAATCCGATATGTATCATGATACCTTGCTCACAATCCTATACATATCATGAAACTTGCATGTGCTGCATCTGTGGTGTGTAAGCCATCTTATTCATAGACTGGATGGCCAAATACCTGGCACACTAGCAGTTTACAGTTGGCAGTGTTAAGTATGGCACAATGGATGAAAATATTTACGATTTCACTACTTAATTAGTGTTTGGTGTAACAGTTATTAAAGCAAACATTCAAGGTAAGAATCAATATTTTTAACTTAGTTTGTGACTGTGATCGATACTTGCATTGAGAAGTAAATAAGCACGATCCACCAATGCATCAGTGTATCGTCCCACTACTAGACTTGTCAAACTCAGGTAGTGTGGGATACATGTGTATAATTCCTTTAATACCATCTCAGGATTTTGTTCGAAATAGCTCATGTATCCACAACATAGATCTCTAGCCTGTGACCAATGGAAGATGCTAGGAAGGTATCACCACTGGCATCAAAAGCTGTATTCAGATTGGGGGGCACGGGTGGCCCAGTTGTCTAAGGCGCCGCGATTCGCTGTGCAGAGTTGCATCCCTTGGGCAACCCAGAAACCTATGATTGTGGGTTCGAATCCTGGTTCGCCCCGATTATGTTCTAGGTTTGTCAGTACAATACCTGTGCTCATGGGTTTCACCAAAGTGATAAACGTCTGAAACCTGCATCACTTCAGGCTTTCCTCCTACATCAAGCTGACACCCCGCGATATAACTGGAACACTGTTAAAAGCAGCGTTAAACCCAACTCACTCACTCACTCACTCTATTCAGATTGAAGGGTTGCTTAAATGTCTTGCGTTATACCAACATTATATTAGATTCATTTTCTTTAGTTTTGAATACCAGAGTCAGAAAAATATCCTGACTGACAAAAATAAACAAGACATGGAGATAGAATTGCAAATTGTCTTTAATTATGTAACAAAGTTAAACATCTCTATTAAGCAGAAAGTTGAGATAGGAAACGAGAATAATTGATGGTCCACATGAAATATTTCCTGCCACAGGATAACACGGGTTGCTGTTTTATTCTTACATCTGATGCCTGTTTGGACAGGATACAATATACACAAATAATTGACATAGTCAGGGTTTAAAGGGATGAGAATCTTCCGCAGATCCGCAAATTTTAGTGACCACATGTTTGTTAAAATTTGATGGCTTCCCCCATAAACACACCCAAATTATGGACCACGCTCCATTGCAAAGATGTTTCAGCTGAAAAGGAAATTATCCATTCTCATCCCTGGGTATAGGAGCTGCACTAGGAACTAATCAGTTTCCATATTGTGTCATCTGTGAAAACTTTGCATGCATCACAGGAACTGAGACTGACAAAAGACGAGCATGCTGCCTGTTTCCGTGTGTGTGTGTGTCTGCCAGCATGTTATCTTGGTTCTTACTATTACACACCTAAGCTACAGACCATTGTTCATAGCTGGAACAGGTTTATCATGTGGCCAAATGGCATAGTCATGTGATTTGATCGTGATTCCTTCTCAGAGCTCGTCCGCTATGTGTTGCATGGAGCTCTCCAGGATGTCGTCCGGAAGTTCTGAGAAATTGTCAGTTGAATGCTCTGGGTCACATGACCTCTCTGTAAGTAACAGAGACAACGGCTTGCATCCCTGAGTGTGAGCAGCTTTAGTTTGTTCCCAGCTTTGCTGTTTGTGTGAAGTTATAGTCAGATTCCTGCATGAGAAACCTTTGTTGTCCATGTCCTGCTAAGATTATTATGCTCCAAGTTTATTCTACTGTTCTGACTGGACCGCATGTCCTCATAGGGATGCACAGTTGAAGAACTTTCCTAATGGACAGGGAATGTAAAGGCAGTAGAAATGGTCATCATCTTTAGCTAACATATTGTTTATCATATTGGCCCGCATGGCTGGGTTTGTTTTTTTCCATCTTTGATATCAAATTTCCTTTGGTTGAAATTTGTAACAGCATCATCTATATCATTTGTAAACGTTTCCACCAGCTTTTGTGCACTACATTTTATCCCATTATAATGATATATCATTGTCATCACAATCAAGGTTGTATTGTGCATCTGATTACATGCACTAATATATATCTTCCATTTCTGATACTTATATCCTATGTACAGTAGAACATTGCCACCATATCCCATGTAGAGTAAACCATTGTCACCAGAAACATTGTCACCATATTCCATGTAGAGTGAACCATTGTCACCAGAAACATTGTCACCATATCCCATGTAGAGTGAACCATTGTCACCAGAAACATTGTCACCATATCCCATGTAAAGTGAAACATTGTCACCATATCCCATTTAGAGTGAACCATTGTCACCATATCACATGTAAAGTGAAACATTGTCACCATATCCCATGTGGAGTGAACCATTGTCACCATATCCCATGTAGACTGAAACATTGTCACCATATCCCATGTAAAGTGAAACATTGTCACCATATCCCATAAAGAGTGAACCATTGTCACCATAGCCCATGTAAAGTGAAACATTGTCACCATATCCCATAAAGAGTGAACCATTGTCACCATATCCCATGTCGAGTGAACCATTGTCACCATATCCCATGTCGAGTGAACCATTGTCACCATATCCAATGAAGAGTGAACCATTGTCACCATATCCCATGTAGAGTGACAGTTGTCACCAGAAACATTGTCACCATATCCCATGTAGAGTGGACCATATTGTCACCATATCCCATGTAGAATGTGACATTGTCACCATATCCCATGTAGAATGTGACATTGTCATCATATCCCATGTAAAGCGAAACAATGTCACCATTTCCCATGTAGAGTGAAACATTGTCACCAGAAACATTGTCACCACTTGCCGTGTAGAGTGAAACATTGTCACCATATTCCATGTAGAGAAACATTGTCACCATATTCCATGTAGAGAAACATTGTCAACATATCACATGTACAGTGACAGTTGTCACCAGAAACATTGTTCTCATTTACCATTCAAGTCAAACAGCATCCCCATATACCATGTAAAATCACATTTTGTTGAAACCTTTTTCCATACTAGACTAACAAGATCATCACCACCAAATTCTGATTGATCAACCCTGGATTCACTGAGCACATGTTAACAGAATCACAAATCTTACATTCAGATATGGATAAAATAAATACTAAACTAAGGCAGGTAAAAGCAGAATGAAAGCATTACAATTGGCTCAAGGAGCTCATTTTGACATGGTAATCAGCCAGCCCCAATCACAACAGACAATGACTTGAAGTGTCAGCATCAGTTTGGCGTCAGTCTACTGCATGTGACAGAGATAGGTCTCTTTGGTATTATTGATTCAATATTTCTCTGGACCCCATTGCACAAAGCGACCTTAGCTCTAAGATGATCGTAACTCCCATACTTTAACATAGGCTTACAATAGTCGTAGTGCTAAGATCGCTTTGTGGAAGTTGGCCTTGGACATACTTTGTGGATCCAGGTTGTTTAATTATGACTTTTGTGGGAAAACATTCTATGGTGTGATGGAAATCTTTTGTCAGTCATCATTGTGCATTATGAACTCATGCCGCTTCACTGATCATTCTCTAGAATGTTAGCTCTACTAAAACCCATGGTGTAGTGTTAGCTTTAACCCCTCTTACACAAGTCAGAGAATCAAGTACACTATGTGATCAATGTCAGCTCAAAGTACTACACTTACAGTTTCACTGTAACTAATGAACAATTAATATCTTTTTTAATTGTTATGCTCTTTAACAATATCAACACTGACTGTGTAGTACAGGAAGCTTGTAGAGAAAGAACTGAATAACAGAGACACAATCCATAAATACTAAGTTGTATTTTTATTTTTTGAGCTGTGTGATTGTTTCAGCCATCAACTAGTCAAGCCGGGGATTCAGTACCTGCAGTATGTTTCCATAGTAACAATATCCTCTCATGGAAACCTTGGTTTCCTGCTTAGATAATAGATCTGCACGAATACTGATTTTTGTTTTGATAGTTTACATAACATTTAGAGATTCTTCACTGTTCAGCTCACATATTTCGTTGCTATTAACATTTCTATAATACTCTGCTGACAGTCTTTGAACTTTTGAGGTCTGTATAATATGTATAAGATTATGATATCTTAATTTGTTTTATAGAAATTAGAATGTTGATAGCATAAGGCATTTGTGAACGTCACAAATCCACGTTCTGATCTTGTCAGTATACAGTGATGTACTATGTAGTAATGACATGTAATGTATAAGTAATGTCATCATTACATTCCGCTATTGAATTCATTTAATTCCATCATGTTCATCAATCAAAAAGACACAGTGTTCCAACTGGAAAAGTTGATTACTTGAAACTAGCACCACAATTTTATTGTGGTAGGGAAAATAAAAAATATTTAATTTTATTTTATGATTGTGACTTCTGCCTCCAGTAGGTCGTGAATCAACGAACTGAATTCTTGTTAAAAGTTACCATTTTGTGTGTATATTGAAGGTACATTAACTCAAAGCCATTGAAAACGCAATTCAATGTTCAGATGTTGTGTATTTTATAACAGTGAAAGAAAACCAAATGAAACCCAACAAAAATCACAAACAAAACCATCAAATGGAATGTTTGCAATAAAGTCCATAAAATACACACCTGTGGATGACGTCACAGAGGCTCAGAACAAAGCTGGGGTCACCGAGGATCAGTGCCGGGTATGTCCACCTTGTGCTCTGAAGCATGCCTGTAGTTGCCGAGGCATGGACTTACACAGATGCCTCAGGAAACTTTGTGGGATGTTCTGCCAGTGACTGTGTCAACCCTGCCCCTGTCTGTTGAGTTTGATCCCTCCGCTCAAGCTCGACCCACAAGCGTTGAATTGGATTCATGTCAGGTGACGTGGCAGGCCAGTTAATCACACGCATGTTGTTCTGGGTCAGAAAATCTCCCGTGACCCTTGCAGTGTGTGGACATGCTTTGTCATGTGGGAAGACAAGCTGATGTCGGGCGCCATGTTGAGGATATTGTTCTCATAACCTTGAACATTAAGGTTGCCTTGGATAACCATCAACTGTGACCAGAAACGAGCATTGATGGCACCCAATACCATTACACTGCCTCCTCCAAAGTGATCCCTGTCTCAAACACAGTTGTCAGCGAAGTGGTTTCCCCTACATCAATAGATAAGGCAATGTCCAGCTCGAAAACTGAGTTTGTAATGGGACTCGTCAGAGAAGACCACATATGTCCATGTTGTATTCTGCAGACAGCCCCCACTAGCTGCCCATCGCTGTATGGCAAGCCTGTGTCGGTGTAGCTTGATCTGGCCTTGATAAGGTCGATGGCACAGTATGCCATTTGCAGCCAGTTTGGGGGCTGATGCAGCTGTTGACAGGTCCCAAAAGTCCTCCTGGCTGTATCTACGACTGTTTGGAATTTGTTCCGAAGGTGCAAAAGACGAATGTGACGGTCTTTGCAAGGTGTCGTCACATGTGCTGCACCAGGTCTCGGACGATCTGCCCCTGTTGTGTTGAAACGATGCCACAGTCAAGTTATTGTGCCTGGATGGATGTTTGAATGTCTGGCGATGATCACTTGAGTTGCCCCTTCTTGCAGCATTCGGGGCGGTCGGGTAGCCTAGTGGTTAAAGCGTTCGCTCGTCACGCCGAAGACCCGGGTTCGATTCCCGACATGGGTACAATGTGTGAAGCCCATTTCTGGTGTCCCCTGCCGTGATATTGCTGGAATATTGCTAAAAGTGGCGTAAAACCATACTCCCTCACTCTTGCAGCATTCCGATTGCTTGGTTCCTACTGGCTTGGACGAGTCTTGGCATATTGAACAAGTGACCAATGACCATTTTTCATGTGTGCTTTAAAGGACCTGTGATCTGGCTTTTCACGTGCAGCATTTGTCCAGGAAGAGTAGTTGTGTTTCTGTGAAGTGTAGTGTTCAGTGCGTTTTTCACATTCAGACTCATTGCTCCAAGGTGGTCTGAGGTTTGAACCGAACTGTCACAGGTGGTCACATATCCCTCACAGCACTATCATGATGTTAAAAAAGGTTTGGGCAATTGCTCTTTTCACAAGTGCCCTCATCAAAAGCAGTTGCATTTTCAAGAGCTTTGAGTATAGTTATCTTTGTCTGTCTCTCGATTTCTCTTTCAGGTTATAACCATGCTTTCTTTTTCTAACAATGTAACAATGGAGATATTTCATAGCTAAATGAAACAATTTCTTGAAGTGACAGTTTTGCATGTCTTATGCTTTTAAAACTTGTTTCTGGATTGCCCAACTGAACATATTGAACCTTAACATGCTGTAAAAAGGTTGCATGTATCTGATTTGATTAACAGTTTGATACATCTTATTTGAAGGAATATATTTATTCATTTAGAAGTTTTCGACTAATTATTAGTATGATTTATTTTCATATTTAATTTTTATTATGTGTGAGTGCATAAGTGCATGCATTGTCTATTCTTGATAGAATATATTAATATTCATAAAGATTTGAAAGGGTAGAAATGTTTACAGTTGATTGATGAAGTATTATAAAGTTGCACATGTCATCAGTTATTTACTTCCCCTTACTTGGGGACATGTACTAATCAGATGTACTACTTGTAACTTAAAGTGGTCCAGAGGTTCAATATAGATCTTTTTGCATATTTTTTAAAGACTTTTTATGTTTATCAATCATTTCATTTCCCTGTTAAAATAAGTAATAACACAACATCATTGAAAATGGCTATGACAATTACTGTTTCTATTACAGTCTGTTTCACAGAAAGACATCAGCGTGAATACAGAGGGCACCACAACTTCTCTTCTTCCCGATGACGACTTTGAGGACGATGTAAGCACTAGTACATTTGGAAGGCATTTTGACTAGCCTATAGACTTAACACTTAGATAAAATAAAATACATAATTTTGATAGAAACAAGCGTCTAAAATTAAATTGAAAGTAATATGGTTCAGGGACTGTGAGAAAGACTAATTAGCTTAGTGTACATATACTGACTGGTTGGTTGGTTGGTTGTTTAACGCCGCACTCAGCAATATTCCAGCTATATGACGGCGGTCTGTTAATAATCGAGTCTGGACCAGACAATCCAGTGGTTAATATCATGAGCATCGATCCACGCAATTGGGATCGAGTCTGACCACCCGATCCCGTTAGTCGCCTTTTACGACAAGCATAGTCATCTTTTACGGCAAGCATGGGTTGCTGAAGACCTATTCTACCCCGGAATCTTCACGGGTCGTACATGTACTGATTCCAGCTTGCTATGTCCTGTCCAGCTGCTCTGTATGTAGAGACAGGTTCTCTTCTTCATCTTATATTTAGGTTAATCTTACTTAAGGTGTGATGGGTATGTCCTTTAAGTGCAGTTTGTCACTTACTTATTTCCAAATGTTGACATCTTTCCAATATCTAGCACAGACCTTTATTTTTTGGTTATGTTTGAATGTGCTGTCCTATTTCAGTTTGAGTTTGGCGAGATCTTCATCCACCAAGTGATCCACACAATCGAGTTCTGCCTTGGCTGCATTTCCCACACTGCCTCCTACCTCCGACTGTGGGCTCTCAGTCTGGCTCATGCTCGTGAGTACTGACCCATTAGATCATGGTCTGTGAGACGACATGGGTGCAATGTGCGAAGCCCATTTCTGGTGTCCCCGCCTTGATATTGCTGGAATATTGCTAAATGCGGCTTAAAACCATACTCACTTACTCACTCACTCACTCCACTGTGAGAACTGGTAAACCAGATAAGACCTGTAGTCTAATGCATCACTTCAGTCATTTGATATGGGAGATAACTCTTTACATCAGGGACGGTCGGGTAGCCGAGTGGTTAAAGCGTTTGCTCGTCACGCCGAAGACCCGGGTTCGAATCCCGAAATGGGTACAATGTGTGAAGCCCATTTCTGGTGTCCCCTGCTGTGATATTGCTGGAATATTGCTAAAAGCGGCGTAAAATCATACTCACTCACTCTTTACATCACATCTTTGAGGTATGTGAAGTGGTCAAGTTTTCTGACTTTCCAGTTAATCAAACAATAACTAGTTACACAAATTAACAACAGATTGATACCAATTTTACACAATTATCTAACAAAGCTGTCCTCATGGGGTGGTAACCAACTACAACTGGTGTATTCCACAGAGCTGTCCGAGGTGCTATGGCAGATGGTGTTCAGCCTGGGACTGTCAATGGACATTCCATGGTTCGGTTCAGTCATCGTGTTCGTCTTGTGGATGTTCTGGGCCAATCTGACCATCGCTGTCCTGCTGGTCATGGAGGGGCTGTCTGCTTTCTTGCACACCCTCCGTCTTCACTGGTAAGTTGTTATACCAGGTCAACAACGTATTGAGTGCATTGCTCAATTAAATATTCCTGTTGCATCTGAGCTTAAGTGTCTTATATTTTATTGAATGGGGGAATGGGTGGTCCAGGGTGCCTCATCTAAATATCTAGAATTGCCTCCCTTTGCTAGGCCTGGATCTGCAGTGAGTTCAATTCCCAGCTTTAGTCCCATTGTAATCATTAGTGTCTTACCCATGCTGTATGGTTTAACTGAAATGATCATTGCATACAATCAGCATCACTTTGTTCTGACATTTAGATGACACACAGTTATATAGATCATTGAAATACTATTCAAAATGCACTCAACCCAACTCATCCCCTCATGAATCTACAAACTAGCAACCTCCAAACTGCTTTTCTCGTTTGTCCACAGGGTGGAGTTTCAGAGCAAGTTCTATGTCGGCGATGGCTACAGCTTTAACCCTTTCAGCTTCAAGTTCGTCCTTGACATTGAGTCCCTTGAGGACATCAAATAAGGCTTCCATTGGCCAGTCACGACCTAGTCGTGTTCATGTCTTCCAACTACAATTGTCTCCGATGCTGCTACCATCACTGGTAGTTAAAGACCTTATTTGGTATACACTTATTCTCTAAGATGACTATAATTTGATAGCTGATTACAGAGACCCTCTTAAATTTTAGGGAAATAGTTTTGCTTAAAAATTCATATTTACTGTCCTTGTAGAAGTAAAACAAAAGCTATTTTATTATTTTTTAATATGGCTATTGTTCATAGGTGTTTATTGACATTAGGTAACAGTCTTCCAAAACAGTTGGTATGTTCCAAGTGGAAATGTCAGACTTTGTTTTAGAATGATAGCATTCTCATGAAATGATTATTACTGCAATTCTTAATGTGTTAACGGTGTTTGAAAAACTGTATTTAGTATTCTCATAGAAACAGAGGGGTAAAGTGACTTGCTTCCTGTGCTTGGCTCCTTGTAATTAGAACATCATGTTTATCTTTTCTTGAGTTTTTTTCAAATAATGAAATCTATCAAGGGTAGCTGATTAAACTGTTTATTTAGAACTGTTTGTAAGATTACATCAAGGACATTTTACTGATCACACTCTGAAAAAGGCAATATGGTTTGTACCTGTTTCTGATGACTTTATTGTATTGTTATACTTTGGAAAATATATTTTGTGTGTATACTGGTTACTTCGTCCACTTAAAGTGTAAGACTTTTACTTCTGTCTAAAGAAAAACTATTTCCGAGAAATATTGACACCTGCTTTACGATATGTTATGAATAAAATGAATAAATTTGTCTTCCAATCATGTGTATTGTGTTTATTGAGCTCCAGTATGTGTGATGCAGAAGTTTCCATGCATTCATTCCAGTGTCAAGCCAGTACTCGTGGGTCATGTCCAGGAACTGCGTTACGTGCACATTATTCCATGTCAGTTTGTTGTTTAACACTACGATCAGCAATATTCTAGTTATTCCATGACAGCAGCCTGTAAGCAATCCAGTCTGAGCCAGTCAAACCTAGGATTGATATTAGGAGAAATGTCCCACATTGTCAGGGTTTTATGAGTCACAATCAAGCAAGTTACTGAATCCAAGTTGCCTCTTGCAACCAGCATAATTGCTGTGTTTGTTGTTTAACGACGCACTCAGCAATATTCCAGCCATATGGGGGCAGTCTGTAAATAATCGAGTCTGGACCAGACAATCCAGTGATTGACATCATGTGCATCGATCCAGGCAATTGGAATACGATGACATGCATCAACCAAGTCACCAAGTCTGACCACCCAATCCTGTTAGTCACCTCTTACAACAAGCATAGTCGCCTCTTAAAACAAGCAGTCGCATTTACTGCAAGCAAGGATTGCTGAACACCTATTCCACCCCGGGTCTTCACTGGTGCCACAGGTTGCTCTGGGGACTCCTTCTAACCCACAACTGTAATACTGCTGATGTGATGTTGGATTCCTGCATTCACTTACACCAGTGTGGTGCACACACTGCCTTTGGACTGACTGACTGAGTTGGGTTTAACGCCGCTTTTAACATTATTCGTTGTATCAGGTCTCAGACGTTTACCACTTTGGTGAAACGTATGAGCATGGGTATGGTGCTAACAAACCTAGAAACATAATTGGGGCGAACCGGGATTCAAACCCACAATCTTAGGTTTCTGGCGTGCCCAAGGGACGCAACTCTGCACAGCGAATCACGGCGCCTTAGACGAGTGGGCCACCCGTGCCTCCTCACTGCCTTTGGAGGGAGATTTCCAGGTGCCCTGAGTAAATCTGATTGCTTCATCAGCTAGAGGAAGTGGAATCAGCTAATGTAGGACAAAGCGGAGTGTGTTGTTGCTAGATGGTTTTAACACCCGCAACTCTTTCTGTAACTTGCTTGTCCTCAATATATAATATCTTTTCACAAGGAGAATGTAGAATTATATGCATTATGCCTAGTTCTTTTCAATTTACAATTAATTTACAATCATTGATCAAGTTTCAAAACAACTTTGAAATTTTGACCAATGGACAATTGGTTGTCATGAGTTTAAGTGAGTGAGTGAGTGAGTTGGGTTTTACGCCACCTTTGACAGTATTCCATGTATATCATGGCGTGTCAGCTTAATGTGGGAGGAAAGCCCAAAGTGATGCAGGTCTCAGACGTTTACCACTTCGTTGAAACCCACGAGCACGGGTATGGTGCTGACAAACCTAGAAACATAATCAGGGCGAACCGGGATTCAAACTCACAATCATAGGTTTCTGGCGTGCCCAAAGGACGCAAATCTGCACAGCGACTTGCGGCGCCTTAGACGACTGGGCCACCCGTGCCCCCATGAGTTTAAGGCTTCTTTGAACAGGTCAGTAATATTACAGTTGAGATTAATGTGTGAAGAAAGCCCAAAGCAAGTCTTGGATATTGCTTAAAGAATGTCACTCAAGTTAAACATAGAAATCACACAATTACATTTTCACAGTCCAAAGGCATAATCACAGAATGTGTTGCCTTACACCGCTGGGGCTGCCGCCACCCTCATTAGAGAAATGTTTCAAAAATTTTCATGATATATACTGAACAAAACAAGTTAGAGATCATGAATATTTTTTAGGACAATTTTATGAAATTGTGTCCTCAAGTCTTCTATACAAAAAATATCCCCCAAAATAGTCATGATCCCTAACTCATTTTGAATGAAAGTCCGACAACTGGTAGTCTAGATCACGTACTTTGAGTACCCCCCTGACAAGTGTAAATTGGCACGGCTCCCATGGCCGAAAGCTATGAATACACAATGCCATTTAGAAAGTGGTCAAATGTAACTAATGTTAGACTACCAGTTGTCGGACTTTCATTTTTGTGGAAGCCTCGGTGGCTGAGTGGGTTAGATCGCTGACTTTGTGTGCTGGCGATTAGGTGCCTCACCCTGGCAGGTGTGGGTTCGAATCCCGCACGGGACTCAACCCAAAAAAGTACTAGAATCTGTACTTTACTAAGAAAGTGTTATCCCAAATATAACATAAGTTACATTTGACCTAACTCATTTTGTTCAGTATATTAAGTCAGCCTCTAAATTAGAGTGAGCGAAATAAAACTCATCACCAAGGCATTGTTTGAGCCATAAAAAAAAAAAAGAGTTTGATGAGGCAGATCAGAGATTTTTTTAAACATTCAACCACACTGGGGTGACAACACTATCAGCCATGTGACACTCTGTGAGCGAGTGAGTGAGTTGGGTTTAACGCTGCTTTTATGATTATTCCAGTTATATCACGGCGTGTCAGCTTAATGTGGGAGGAAAGCCTGAAGTGCTGCAGATCTAAGACGTTTACCACTTCGATGAAACCCACGAGCATGGGTATGGTGCTGACAAACCTAGAAACATAATTGGGGCAAACCGGGATTCGAACCCACAATCATAGGTTTCTGGCGTGCCCAAGGGACGCAACTCTGCACAGCTATTTGCGGCGCCTTAGACGACTGGGCCACTCTATGACAATCCAATCCTCATTAGTCTTACCCCAAGTGGGGGATGCATGGGACCTATTCAGCCACTGAATCCTAATCCCCTCTGGAGCAGCTACAGTGAGTGAGTGAGTGAGTGGGTGAGTGAGTATGGTTTTACGCCGCTTTTAGCAATATTCCAGCAATATCACGGCTGGGGACACCAGAAATTGGCTTCACACATTATACCCATGTCGGGAATCGAAACCGGGTTTTCGGCGGGACGAGCGAATGCTTTAACCACTAGGCTACCCAGCCTCCCCGAACAGCTACAGAGCAATAATAACAAAGAACTCGCTGTGCATCCACTGTGTATTTCCCACAGCTACATTTCATATCAAAACATGATCTTCAAATTAACATTTTCATCATGTACATCAAGGTCACTCTTTACTTAAATACAATGAGATTTCTAGTGAAAGATTTGGTGGTGAATAGTATCATTCACATTAACACAAGAATGATAAAATATTTCAGTAAAAGACCTATTACCATATAAGAGCCACAGTAGTATTGTCAATTCAGGAACTGGAGGAAAATTTACAAATGCAACAAATATGGCAACAATTTAAACAGTATACAGAGTAATATGAGTATTGACAGCCATTCCTAACAGGTCAATTTCGGCTTTATTTTGATATAACTTGCATTAAAAACCTGAATGTTCAATCATAGTAACTGGACAATACACATACTGAAATCAAGAAAACCTGTGACTCTTGAACTCTCAAAATACAATAAACAAGAACCATTTTATGTACCATTATGCTGAGGAGTTTGAAGCACTGTTACCATAGTTACCGTATTAAAAATAATACACACTGATCAAGTACATGATGTATTTATATATACTGGTACAAAGAATAACAATGGTTCAAACCCCTCGACCATTCTGTGCCAGGCACAATTGCTCAAATTTGTAAGAAATCCATTAAAATATACATTATCCATAAGCAGAAAACAGTCTTCCCATTCCTTGTTTAGAGTCACAATGACAATCTGGTGAGCTATATTCATAAATGTAGTGTTACTATATTATTTCATATGAAGCGGAGTGTAGACAATATGGCTTGAAGATAAACTTGTACACAGAACAATATTGCTGAAAACTTTCGTTAACTCACAGTATATACACAAGCTGTTCCATCTGCAAGTTGGTAGCTCAACTGTCGTTCAAATTCAAATTAGGATCAATTTTACCAGTTCTGCTTGAGTCTACAAATACCTGTATTCTGGATACTTCACACTCAAACCTCCAAAATTCAGTTGGTTATTTTGAAATCAAATCTGACTATCATCTCTGAGTTAATCCAGCAAATATACTACGTCATTGATATGTTGAATTTAGAAATCTTGAAGGCAAAATAATGAATTATTTCATATTTGTCTACTGAAAATGATTTTGCAGCTTCAATGCTATCAACATTTATTTAACATGTTAAACAGCATCTAACACAAAACAAAAAGAACTAGTCCAAAATGACAATCACGTTATGAAAATAATTTTGGCAAATAGCTTTTAAACTATGTCAGTTTTAGTGATTGATAAGCTGAGAATGAAATAATCTAGTTTCCAAACTACGTGTTTCTGTCACAAAGGAATGTTTTCTCTATTACAGAGGATATTCACACATCTCTTGAATACTTTAAACAGATTAAGGACCAATGCAATATCATATACTAGTACATTTTGGGGACAGGTTTGCCATTACATGTACTTGTAAATCAACACGAATGAATTGGAATTTATGTGAACCATATCCCATGCTATTTTTTAATGATTTGTAAAGTTATTTGTCAAACTGTATATCACACAAATACATTAGTCCCTGGTGGGATACATGGCACAGCAAGGGGAGATAACTGGGTTTGGCATGACAGTAACAACTGGCAAAACGTAACAATCAAGCCAACAATAGCATTTGGAAAAACCTCGTTGCTTTATCAGATACCATATCAGATACGTGGGTACATACAGTTCTTCCAAAATAACATCATAAGATATCTATTGCAGATGTAAGTCAAACCAATTACGATAAGTCTTGGATAGTGAGGAACTGAAGAAGTCCTCTACATGATATTGTAAGTAGCACTAGTTCAAAGTTCTTAGTCTTGAGCACTTTGACATCCATCATTCAGTATCATCAGCTTTGCATATATATTTATAAGGTATGTAAGTAATCCACAACGAAACGCTGTGAACATTTCTGCGATTCTGTACCACTCCCACAGAATCTGTCTATGACTGTGTCTGGTAGAGGTCCAAAGTACAGTGTTTCACTGGGTATCACAGTTTATGACCAAGCAGAGCTGCGTTATGGTACGCCGCTGTGCACGCAAGAGATGCAGCAGGCAGCAGATGCTACTGCTACTGCTGCTGGTGATGATGACAACTCGTGGTGGATCAAATCTGCCACATGTCCAGCAGAATGCTGGGACAAAACAGAACAATTACGAGTTCTTCAAAGTTTAAATCCTGCCTCAGTTCCTTGCTGATGAAGCATTGCCTGGTGCGATGGACATCTCACCTCCTGTACCCCCGTCCCGAGGTGGACTCTGAACAATAGAAGGGAGGAATCATTTTCATCCCTTAAAATAAGTCAACAGAATTAATTTGTGCACATTCAAACCATGTACAATATAGCAGAAAACAGAAAACATATCAGAAAATGTTTTAAGCATAAATACATTGACTTGAAATTACATAATATATTCTTGAGAAAGTAATCAACAGAGTGGTGTTGATATTACAAACAACTGTTGACAACTGCACAAATATGAGAGAGTAAGGAGAATTAGAGAATAACCAATAAACTACGAGGTTCATCTTGACCAAGTGAATGAATGGTGTTAATTCTGATCCTTTGGTGAGGGACTTACAACATTCATTCAGATAATCTGTAATTCTGTGTTCAAACAGGTTATTTTTACTTATTGACTTTTTATCAGAGAAACTGAAAAATAACCCATATGAAATGTCAACCCAGCAGGGAAACTTCACTCTATTGTTCAGATGACATAATGAAAGAAATTTGTGATGTCATGAACTATGGAGGACGTCATTCCGTGTTATTCTCAACAATGAAGCACTGTGACTAAATAACACATGCAAATATCGGAAAGTTATTACACACGATTATTCTAATCTTGGGCATGTTGGGGGTAATATTACTTCTAATAAGAATAAGTGAGAATGGTTTACACTAACTTCAGCATTATTGCTGTCATGTCGTAACAGAGGACAACAAGAATTGTATCCATGTTAGGACTATGTTGTATCATGGAGTGTCACTTAAATATGAGAGAAAACTGCTTACTAATGCAAATTGTGGACATTAACCACTTTGATGGAATCCGTGAGCAGTTGTATGACATTGATCATTCTGACAAACCAAGGACCTTGGATTCAAACCCATATCAGCAGATACCAGCATGACAATTGGGAACATTTTTGCACCACATCTGCATCGGTACAAGGAACAAATGCTTACTTGTGGGTATTTCATGCCTGACATTTCATTGGTTATATTTCTTAAGCTATAAATATTAATATTTTCGTATCATAAGTTCTGGAAGCTGTTGTACAAAACAACCTTAGCACTACGACTGTCGTAAGTCTATGTTTCGGTATGAGAGTTCCGATCACTTTTGTGCTAAGATCGCTTTATGCAATGGCACCCTGTTCAGTCAAGGCCAAAATGATGAAGATATCGTAAAACAGTTACAGACGATAAATATGGTATATGGCTACAGAGGCTTTGAACTACGCAATGGCATGATACAACATGTACAAAGAGATACTAAGGCATACCAGACTATCATCTTAGCTATCTAAGCATCTCAATCTTCACAAAACCTAAAAAGCTGAACTGTGTGACAGTTCATCACACTATGGAAAATGCCAACAGAAACTAACAAAACTACATGAAGCAATAAGGTTCAAAGGTATGTACATAGCCAGCTTATAGCTGTTACGTTCAATGATACAGGCAGGATTGAGAAAACAAAATGTTTACAGCAAAAGCTATCTCTTCCACAACAACACAACAGAAAATCAACAACAGGGAATCTGTCTCACCTTGACATGAATCTGATTTTTTAACACTGCAGATCGAAGTATCAAGGCCTGGAAAAAAATAAATCAAGTTGAATGTTTTGTCATATATTTTCCATCTCTTTTATCATTATTGAACATAAATACTTTGCATTAAATGAGTGAGTGAGCGATATGGGTTTAACGCCGCTTTCAACATTATTCCAGTCATATCACAGCGTGTCAGCTTAATGTGGGAGGAGAGCCCGAAGTGATGCAGGTCTCAGACGTTTACCACTTCGGTGAAACCCACGAGCACGGGTATGGTGCTGACAAACCTTGAAACATAATCGGGGCGAACCGGGATTCGAACCAACAATCATAGGTTTCTGGTGTGCCCAAGTGACGCAACTCTGCACAGCGAATCGTTGCATTAAATGAACAGGCAAAATATGTAAGCGAATTCAACTGACCTTTGTCCGTCTTTGGTACTCTTTCCCCATTGTTATCGCCTTCTGGAAGGTTGTGGCTCTCTGGTCTACATCTTGGGCATACAAGATCTGGAAGGGTCAAGGACAGTATTGACACACAACATAGTTATGTACTCCACTAAAGTTCAGTTCAAAGATTGTTTATACCAGGGAAAATAAAATAGTGAACTTAAACTTGACTTAGGACTGTATCTGATACTGACACTTTCATGACTTTTAACATAACACAATAATGACTGGTGCATTCCACTAATACTAAGGCTAAAAAAAATAAAAGTCTTGGTTCTCTGGCACCGGCCACATTATCATAAAGTCTTCCAGACATTTCGTTTTTTATTTCGATATAAAAAAAATCCTCATACTTAAAAACAATGCGATCCAATATGGCCCGCAGTTACTTCCCCCTACACTTTTCTTTACAGCACATCTCGTGATATGATCATGGTGGCAATAGCAGTTTGCATGCTTGTTTATGTAGGGAGGCCCTTTCCCGGGTTGATGGTACACAACTGTTTATTTGGTTAAACACTGGTTTGAACAAGTAAAAAAAACACACCCACACCACCCACCCACACTATATTTCCAAAAGTCATTGCCTGAGAAATATTTCTAATTTTTTTGAAGCCTAACACAAATACAGTAACACACACACACTGGTATCAATTATACACAGACAGCTGCAAGAAACTACAGCAACAGCTTTCAGAAGACTTTTTCACACAGTAATTGTAATTGACGCAAATCACTGAATATGGACTTACGACAGTCATAGTGCCACACCTTGTGATGAAATAAATCTAAAGTACCTTATTGTGAGAGTCTATGCGAGCGTTGATCTGCCCATCTAAAATCAGTTGCATCAGCTCATCCTCCAAGGCAGGGACGGTCGTATTGAAAGCTTCAGCCATTTTCTTCATGTCCGCAGACAGGTAAGGACTGAAGTACTACACGTAAGAAAAGAAAGTTCTCTATCAATAATAGAACCTTGAAATGATTAATGTAGATGGTAACAGCTATCGTCTTTCACGATTCTTAATTCATGGGCAGTTGCAGCAATCTTTCAGCTGTAACCATGGTAACTCGTAACAGAAGACACACGGGTGAGGGAGTGAATCAATGTAATTAACAGATGGATAGCGGAGAGTTGGTCATGCCTGATGATCTCATGCAAGTTTGTTTGATGTTAACACTATCCTCTAGGCTAGTAGGATTTCCCCTTTAAAAGATAGCATTCCTGAAACTTCTCCTGTAATAAACTCAGCTATTGGGACTACCAACTAGCTGGCTTTTATCAAAGAAAATTGTTTTACAAGGCAGTTAGCAATATTATAACAGTATGAAGAATCAAGGGCCAGGCAAACCAGAGATCAATTGCATGAGTAACAACATCATCATCAGGGTACAATGGCATGTAAGCAACACATGTTATGTTCTCATTAAGTCATCTTTTATAACAAACTTGGCTTAATGAAGGCCTATTCTGCCCTGGAATACCCACTACAGAAGGCATTTGGTAAAACTACTCCTGAATCTCTGTGTTGTAAGATCCAACAGAAGGATGAAATAGCCAAGTGAGGAAGTTTTTGTTGTTTGTTGTTGTTGTTTAATGCCGCACTCAGCAGTTTTCCAGCTATATGACGGTGGTCTGTAAATAATCAAGTCTGGACCAGAAAATCCGGTCATTGATGTCATGAGCATCGATGACATGCATCAACCAAGCCAACAAGCCTGACCACCAGATCCCATTAGTCGCCTTTTACGACAAGCATAGTCGCCTTTTACGGCAAGCATGGGTTGCTGAAGATCTATTCTACCCCGAATCTTCACGGGTCCCAAGTGAGGGAGTATGGCTTTTCATTCCTTTTAAAGATAATACAGCAACAAATGGGCTTCAGACATTGGGGAATGAAACTAGGCCTTTGGTCATGTTGGTGTGATAAGCGAATGCTTTAACCACCCAGAAATGGCTAGGAGGGTAAATGGCAGTGCAGCAGCAACTTACTTGGCACAGAGCTCTGTTCCTTATTTGTGTGTACAGTGTTGTTACATGCTGGGCCAGGTACATGTCTAACAACAAGTTATCCTGTAAGGAAAAATTAAGGTGATTAGGAGATTTCCGACTTAAGAAGAAAAAAATGCCACAATGATTTGTCACCATATTATTTTAATTCTTGATCTTCAGATTTTTTTAAAGAAAGAGATCAATAAAAAAAACATTTCGCTTTAAATATGTTTGTTACCTGAATATGTTGCCATGAGTGCAGCGTTAAGCTATAAACTGGTCTTACCATGTTGTCATGCAGTTTTACGTATAGAAATATTCTGGTGGTACACACCTAAGTGTGCATATGGCAAAAGAAATAGTGCATTTCAGAGTGGATAATTTCCCAGTTTATTTAGGGGTGTCAATTCTGTGAAGCAATCCAAAACAGGTCCTGCCTAATTACACAAAAATGCAGTTAACATTTATTCCTATACACCAAACCCATTTCAAGAACTGCTACTCATTCTACACCTTCTACAAAAGGTAAGTCTTAACCATGTTAACATTAGGGCTGGGATGGGTAACTTGGGTACCCAGGTACCCACAGGACTACCCGGACCTGTGGTTAGTCACGTGATATATTGTTTAATGACAAAAATTATCCAGAACTATATGGTTACACTAGAAGTCACTAATGTTCGCATTTCTTTCTGACTATGCACCCATTCCTTCTGATTTTTCATATGGTTGAATAAAGATGTAACTTAATTCAACTTCAGTGTATGAATGACCAGATTGTTTAATACATGTATCTAAATACGTTTTGTCAGGGCTATGCTAAAATGTTTCTTAATCAGACATTTTGAGACATCTCTTGAGACCTACAGTGGGTACCCAGGTAGGGTCGGGAAATAGGGGGGTGGGTACCAGGGGAGTAAATTTGGGCTTGTAACAGCCCTAGTTAACCATGTTAACATGCATTGATTTGCATGTATTTAAACCAATCAATAAACCAAATTGTAACTGGAAAGGTGTTTACATCAAATACAAATACAGGTGCACCTCCAGCTCCATCTTTTCCTGAATGACCCAAACCATTTCCATCAGAAACGTATGAAGAAATCTACCGACTTTACATCAGCGGACAGTTGACCACTCACATGCCCAATAGAGTGCAACTTTGAAACATTAAGTTCTATCCCCAGTCATAAGCCTTTTGGTTCGATAACATCATTTCAGGTTTGATTAAACGTTCCTAAAGCAGTACAGCGTTGAAACAGAAAATCCTATCCGTCTAGCTACCCTAAAAACACCAACTTTCAATCTCAGCCATGAACTGCTGAGAAATCATGCATATAAACAATGATTACGTTCTGTCAAATTCCAATAATAAATGTTAAGGTATTGAGGGCCCAAACATTCCATACTCCAATCTTACACAGAGTGATCTTAACCTTCAACATCATTCAATCACATGTAACATTGACAAGTAACATATTTACAAGTTATTTTATGAGTGAATTGGTTTTAAGGCTGCTTTGAAAGTATTCCAGTTATATTATGGAGTGTTAGCTCAATGTGCTAGGAAAGCTCAAAGTGATGCATGTCTCACCACTTTGGTGAAACCCATGAGCACGGGTGTTGAAAAACCTAGAAACATAATTGAGGCATTTGAACCCACAATCATAGGTTTTGGGCTTGCCCATTGGATGCACCTCTGCACAGCCAATTGCGGCACATTAGACGACTGGTCCAACCATGCCCCCTCATATCATGAGCCAATGACATTCAAAGTGTCCTTAACATGACACAATGACATATTACAGGTGTTGAGTTAAGTTTTCATTAATTAATTGAAAATTTGAACTGTTTCATAATTTGACCTTGACCTCATATTGTCACCAAAAGGTGGAGATCCCACCTAAGAGATCATGTACACTTAGTTTCATCAAATTCCAATCATAAATAAGTTATCTTTCATACAAGCTTTTTTCACTCCCATCATACATAACTGACCCTGGCCTTCAATATCATGCAATCACAAGAGAAAAGTACTTTTTGCAAACAACCATGATATTTGATAAGTATCAAGTGATTATTGAGAGTATCATAACTGATTAGAAATGCTTAAATATTTCATAAATTAATCTGAAGGTTTGTGAAATTTGAACATTAGCAATTAACGAAAACCACTTAGATAGCAGTCGGATATGAAATTCTATGAGTTTTTAACTGGCAAAGCAATGATTACATAATTTAACCTTTACTGATCTTGACCTTATTCGAAGTTCATGCGACTGAAACCCTGTCTTACAGATAATCTATACTACATGTACTAAGTTTAATCAAATTCCATTCATAAATATTGTGATTTCTTGTTCATCTCAGTGGCCTTGACCTTCAATGTCAATCAATCATTTGTTAGAAAGAGTCTCCAGGAAAAGGAAGAATATCAGGCATGGTTGAGAAAACAAATTGTGGCGGCAGCGGAGCTGAGTTTTGAGCAAGCACATCAACAATCCCTTATAGGGGAATGTTTAGCTAAGAATTAAAATTATGGATGTAGTTGAGACATGTACTGACCTTGATTTCATCCAGCAACTTTAAACAGGAGGCGTACTTGGATTCATAAAATTTGTGTATAATATCCCGCAGCTGTGGTTCCAGCTCCAAGAACTGTTTGAAAGAACTGGAAGACAACATTTCAGTCAGCCACATTGTAATCAAACACAGGTCAAAAACAAAAAAATCACAAAATATATGTAATAATATCAAAATGCTGTTTTAAGAAATTTGATATAAAAGATCCCCATTTCCGTTCTGAAAGGCATGGGTTTTAATGCAGAGATTAAGATAACCGTGGATTTGTCTCGTAAACTAGGCCAAAAATAACAAACAGTTGCACACATATTCTCTAACATCTACCGATGATTCAGCTAAAATTTGTAACAATATGAACAAGAAAATTATGTCCAAACTCAAACGGAATTCGGACACGAAACAAGACTTTGACCCATGACTACATCTTTTCAGGGAAGTTGTTCCATAAAACTCATGAATAATAATGAGCCCACAACCTACTTTTCTGATGTTTGTAGAAGCAAGTTCTGCTTTAGTTTCTACACATTTGTAAACTTCAATCCAAATAAAAAGTTACAAAACTTCCATTATCTTATTGAGACACACAACAACGGAAACAGCATGTCAACCAATCCGTACAGGACACAAGTCTGCCCTGTTATTACACTATCTGGCTATAAAAGGGTTCATTGTGTATTTGGACTGAAGTGATCCATTAGATTACCTTTATCCAAGATTTCATTCAATTTTGTTTACATTAAATTCGACAAAAACATATGTGAACTGATGGGCAAATCACACCACTCAACATTTGTCGCTTGAGATACAAAGTCTTCGATCTTCCAATCACTATTGAAATTTCTTTTCAGCTGTGACATTGGCCAAGTATTGATAAGACTAAATCACCCATAGATCAGGGAGAAAATGTGTGAACAGCTGATTGCTATTTCTGGCTTATATCATGAGACAAATACATGCATAATCTTAATCTCTCCATATGAAACCTTGTCTGGCATACTGTACACAAATAACATTGAAATTGTAAATTATCGAGCTACTGTTTATCTTAAATTTCATGTTTTCATTGACCAAATTTGAAAACGGCAAAACAAGTACACAGACTCCAAAATATATTGCCACCATGACCATAACACCAGATGCGCAGTAAAGCAGTGTGTTTGTAAAGGGAAGCAACTGTTCGAGACGCTGAATTTTTAAGGTTGTTTTTTTGTGAAAATGGAAACAAAATCAAAATGTGCAGTGGACTGTGTGATGATGCGGCGGTGCCTGAGAACTCAAGACTTTTTTTCAGCCTTATACAGTTCCTTTGGACATTGTACATATTCA
This sequence comes from Haliotis cracherodii, assembly GCF_022045235.1. Classification (NCBI taxonomy): domain Eukaryota; kingdom Metazoa; phylum Mollusca; class Gastropoda; order Lepetellida; family Haliotidae; genus Haliotis; species Haliotis cracherodii. Next base: position 17,215,631 of record NW_027266275.1, read on the forward strand.
CTACAATTATGTTTAGTTTCGATTGTGTGCCCATGAAGCACTTTCGATTTGGTAAGCTCCCTTATTGAAACCACTGATAATGTGGTTATCAGTGTCTACAGCAAGAAACACAATGGAAGGTTGTATCACATTCCATCAGTCATATCACACATCCTCAGCTGTATACAATCTCCTCAATTGTATCCTACCCCCTAAGTCGTATCCCCTCCCATCTGCTGTATTCAACACACAGTACCATGTACCTTCAACTGTTTGCCCCCTATTTTGTATCCCCTCCCATCTGCTGTATTCAACACACAGTACCATGTACCTTCAACTGTATCCTGGCCTCTAAGTCGTATCCCCTCCCATCTGCTGTATTCAACACACAGTACCATGTACCTTCAACTGTTTGCCCCCTAAGTTGTATCCCTTCCCATCTGCTGTATTCAACACACAGTACCATGTACCTTCAACTGTTTGCCCCCTAAGTCGTATCCCCTCCCATCTGCTGTATTCAACACACAGTACCATGTACCTTCAACTGTTTGCCCCCTATTTTGTATCCCTTCCCATCTGCTGTATTCAACACACAGTACCATGTACCTTCAACTGTATCCTGCCCCCTAAGTAGTTTCCCCTCCCGTCTGCTGTATTCAACACACAGTACCATGTACCTTCAACTGTTTGCCCCCTATTTTGTATCCCTTCCCATCTGCTGTATTCAACACACAGTACCATGTACCTTCAACTGTATCCTGCCCCCTAAGTAGTATCCCCTCCCGTCTGCTGTATTCAACACACAGTACCATGTACCTTCAACTGTTTGCCCCCTATTTTGTATCCCTTCCCATCTGCTGTATTCAACACACAGTACCATGTACCTTCAACTGTATCCTGCCCCCTAAGTAGTATCCCTTCCCGTCTGCTGTATTCAACACACAGTACCATGTACCTTCAACTGTTTGCCCCCTATTTTGTATCCCTTCCCATCTGCTGTATTCAACACACAGTACCATGTACCTTCAACTGTATCCTGCCCCCTAAGTAGTATCCCCTCCCGTCTGCTATATTCCACACGCAGTACCAAGTACCCTCATAGAGAATACTACACTCATTCTCATTAGATACCATTTTTACGAAACAAATGGACTATATATGATCTGAGTGAGCGAGTTTGAGTTTGCAATCAAAATGCTTCGGTTTCTTTGATCTATCAGCTGAATTTATATCAAGTCTGTACCATTTTGGAAGAGGGAAATCAGAGTGTTCGCCAAAGACATTCATGTAAACTGTACCACCCTATACTGAAGACATGAAAATCAACAAACTCAAGTCTGCTTTGCATGTCAGTAACAGCTTCGAACGAAAGGCAAGGTCACCACCGGAATAAGAAAAGACAACCATGATCTACTCACAGCATTTTACGCTAGAGATGGGGAATGTTATTGTTTCGATCAATATTTGGGATATTTTGAGCCACATAATCGGAAATCAGGCACACTTCTACAGAGTTAAGGAATGATTTGCATCGGAAACGTTCACTGTAAGTGATCTGGTCGTGTAGTCGTGAACAAAACAACTCCCGAAACAGTGCCACAAAATACGCTTCGAAGAGGACACTGATGGCATTACCGGATCATCACAAGTAAGTCTAGATATCTGTCCAGATAGTTTAAACTGACTTCATTTCACCACGCTTATCCTTTCACGTTAAAACAAATTGAAAGTTGCGAAAGTGGTCGGGTGCGTCACGCCTATGGGGACCCTCGATCTATTGATCGGTAGTCATACATTGCAAATGGATGTGGCTCGATTATATCATGTCTGTAGAAGCTCTATGCATAACTAATGTAGAATGCAAACCGAATTTGATGCGTGTGACTATCTTGTTTGGTGTGTTGTGTTGAAGTGTTTGTAAATATCACTGGCACTCATGAGATTTCATTCGGTAGTTGCCTTGTAGTTGCAAAATGGAAGACGTCTCGCTATTTTTTATGAATGAAAAAAGTAGTCTATGTGTGAGACGGCTATCCAATCAAAAAAAATAAAACGAAGTCAACCTTGTACGACACACGTAACGTACGGATTTAGTATCTTACCACCTGTATCTTCACCACGTGGGTAATAAAACTGTATCATGCCCCCCTAAGTCATATCCCCTCCCATCTGCGGTATTCAACACACAGTACCATCCATGTACCTTCAACTGCATCCTGCCCCCTAGGTCGTATCCCCTCCTATCTGCTATATTTCACACACAGGACCAAGTACCCTCAACTGTATCCTGCCCCTCAAGTCGTATCCCCTCCCATCTGCTATATTCAACACAGTACCACATACCCTCAACCGTATCATGCCCACTCAGCTGTATCACATCCCAACCCCACAGCTGCATTACATTCCCATCCATATCACATCCCCGCAGCTGCATTACATCCCCATCCATATCACATCCCCACAGCATCATCACATTCCAATCCATATCACATCCCCACAGCTGCATCACATTCCCATCCATATCACATCCCCGCAGCTGCATCACATTCCAATCCATATCACATCCCCACAGCTGCATCACATTCCAATCCATATCACATCCCCACAGCTGCATCACATTCCCATCCATATCACATCCCCACAGCTGCATCACATTCCCATCCACATCACATCCCCACAGCTGCATCACATCCCCACAGCTGCATCACATTCCCATCCACATCACATCACCACAGCTGCATCACATTCCCATCCACATCACATCACATCACCTCAGCCGTATCACACACCTCAGTTATATCATGCCCTCTTGGTTGAAATATACTACTCAAACTAACGAACAAACATCTTTCATATTACTATAGCTACCTTGTCATGCCATGACTGATTAACCATAGCAATATGAAAGAATCAGGTGTTCTTTACCTTCTACTCAGCATACATCCACTCAGTCATATGACGCCCTTCAGTTATCAAGACCCCCACATCAGCCCAAGGGGCAGTAAGGCTGATAAGGGAGTTTAGGGTTAAAATAACATATGTTAAGAAAAGTAACCAACAATAACATCTACACACCTGCTAGAAAGGACGTTTCTCTGTAACTCTTGTCTGTCAAATGAAGCTAGGGCACATAGGGCACCATACGTTGCTACATTGCCGGCGGACAAAAGCTGAAACAACACAGTATTATGGGACTTCATTACAACAATTAACATTACTTTCTAATCATTTATGGCATCTCATATTTTTAATTACGCCAGACCAATTTTTTTTATTGCATAACAGTTTTGTTTGTTGTTTAACGCTGCACTCAGCAATATTCCAGCTATATGACAGCGGTCTGTAAATAATCAAATCTGGACCAGACAGTCCAGTGATTGACACCATGAGCATTGATCCACGCAATTGGGATACGATGACATGCATCAACCAACGGATCCAGTTAGTTGCTTCTTACGACAAGCATAGTCGCCTTTAACGGCAAGCATGGGTTGCTGAAGATCTATTCTACCCCGGATCTTCACGGGTCTCTTTTCTTGTAATACAGATCTGCCAAACTGACTATTTCCTGATCTCAAAAAGGAAAATAATGATAAATGATGTTGCTTTTTTTAATAATCAACTGACAACACTAAAATATCAATTGATTTATCAAAGGAAGGGAAGCAACTCTTTCAAAAGTTTCACTTGCGATAATAGTGTATATGTCATTGGATCACTGCTGCGTCTCTGCCAGTCGAATCACTTGTTATTTGTTGTTTAAGGTTTGTTATTGTTACTATTTCTCGTACTGTTGTGAAAATGGGCTTCAGCACAAGTGTCACAAACCAAACTAGAAAAGCTTTCTAAATAAGGAAAAACTGAAAAGAAGCTTTCTGACGCAGATGGTTATATGTCATCAAATGCCATGGCCACATGCCCTGCTGGGTCTGATTTTTGGCTTCAGGAAGTTTTGCTTCTTGGAGTAGCAGAAATTGATTTCTGAGTAGTTACGTCACAAGTGTGGATTATTTAACACTTTCAAGGTTGCGTTTTTCCTCCTCCATTTAAACATTTGGCCCCATAAATCTGTACCACAAGCATTTTATCTATTGACATAGTCTTATTTTTCCCCCCATGCAACCAATTTGGTCTGTAGAATCCGTAATACAAGACAAAAAATTGGTCTGGTCTTATTAACATGAATAATGGACAATTGCTTTTTATCAAATTGTTCATGTAAGAATTAACTCCCTACCTCTGGAAAATCACAGTGATCAAAGCTAGCTTGAAGAAAATATTTGGCTGCTGATTTGTATTTTTTAGTAGCGAGATCTGCCAATCCTGCTGCACATCTTAACTTTGTCTGGATGAATTGCCCATCTTTTACATGCTGAAAACAAATGTCACAATCATTACAGAATGAAAAGGTCAATACTATAACGGCAAGAACAAGAACCTTGAAAACACTCATATTGTTATTTGAACAATTAGACTTGAACAAGAAAGATTTAATCACTAGACTACCCTGACTACCTCAGTTTTCCTCAAAAAAATTATTTACCATAAATAACATCATTACAATTTTTTTCAACTATCCTTATCACAGCTTATTTCTACCAAATGACATTAACTTTTATGAATGAGTACAAGAAATCTCTAAACCAATGAGCAAAGGAAAAAATCAATTGTAGATAAGTAGTATTGAACCAGTAGAACAGCTGTGCACATAATTACCTCTGTGGCTTCGGGTGTCGCTTCTGCTTTGTTCACGTAACTCTGGACGTGAGACCAGTTCTGAAGGTACACACTAACCTACAAGCAGAACAGAAACTACACATTCACCAAAAATAACAGACATCAAATAGTAATTTTCAACAAATCCATTTTTCTTATTACCATAAAAGAAACAAAGGACAAAGTCATGAATACACAATGTCATTTAGAGAATGTAATAAATGTTGTATTTGGGATAACACTTTCTTTGTAAAGTACAGATTCTAGTACTAGTCTCATCTTCAGAAGAAGATGCATGATCCCGAGGTAGGAGCCGAGAATAGTGGAGACTAAGGGTAGAGTTCGGCGAATAGTAGTGTTCAGGTGCACTAAATCTGTATCGTCCACCGTAGAGCAGGACAACAGACGTTTAGGAGCCAAAATCGTTATGTCACTGTTCATTTCAGGAGCAGAAGTCAATAGGCACTCGCCAACACAAAGCGAGGAGATTAATCAATCAAGTAGACGGCAAAAGGACCCAAAGAATTTATCCAGATTTGTAGCTACATCTGTCTACTAGTCTGAGAGGGAGCGTAATATGTGGTGAAGTTGCAGGGATGACAACAAAAGATGATAAAGTATCTTCGGTCAAAGTACTATTGGGAAGCTGGAGTTTATCCTCAATCCAAATCAAGACCATTGCCAGATCTGCAGTGTCAAAACTGCCTTAGGAAGAAGCAGGGCAATGGATCCACAGAAGGTACGACTGTCGATGTCATAGGCCGCAGAGAAGCGGAACAGACATTACTGTATCCGTAGAACATTGACCTCACGGCTTGTAAGAGACTGAGGTTGCTGCGTCGGGATGGAGGTTAAATCATTAGGATTCCATGAGGAAGGAAGTATCTGTGTGGAAGACTGTAGTGTCTCTGGAGGATCGGGTACAGTCACGATAGGCGGATTTGCACTGAAGGTTGAGATGGGGAACCTGAGCGGGGCATTGGAGGAAGAGTGACATATGTGGCCTTTTGAGAAGGGCATCTGCTGGTAGTGGCCGAATGATGAGGTTTGTCTCCATGCCGATGAAAAGAGGAAAATTCACAGTGAAGAGAGGGATAGTAACTTGGCTGAGGACGGTAATCTGGGTTGTTTTCTTTGTTATTTTCGATTTTTCAGCAGATTTAGAAAGCAGGTCTTGTTCTCTACACAGACACTTGTGAAGATAAATGTTCAAATATTCATCGAGTAAGTCAACACACTGAGAACCATGAGCGACTGCGGCAGTCCGAACGTCATCATGGGGGTCTGAAGGGGAAAAACCTGTCTACAAGTTAGACACGCAGGAAGATGCATGGCCTGTTCATCCATGTTGAAAAAAAAACAACCAAAGAGGAAGAAGTCTTGAAGTCTTCAAAGAGGGAAAATTGGAAAAAGAGATAAACCAAATGGATTCTCTTGTGAGATGCATGTCACCACACAGAGGCGCTTAAAAAGAGAACTAGTTGGCTGGGGAAATCATGTGTTCAGCATGTGTAGGTTGACTGGCATGAAAGCGTGCATGACCCAGATTGTTGGGAGGAGGCCATGGTGATGCTAGTTGCGTTTGTGTGGGTTGTTTTTTCAGAAGTTGGAAACCTTTGTTCATGTTGTTTTGGCATGTTCCCACTTAGGATCGAAAGAAGAATGAGAAATGCACAGTGTGAGATAGGATATTCAGTATTTTATTCAATTTGATTAGAGATAAATTGATATGACTGAAGTATACTGAAAAACAAAAGTTCCTGTGACATTTAATAAGATTTAATGCAAAGTCATGTTTTTTACCAAATCTGAAACAATTTCGGTTTGCATCAGATAAAAGACTCCTGTAAGTGTTCAAATGGTTTAATTTGCCATACTGACTTCAGAAAATGCGTGATTTCATAAAAAACAAACATGCCAAAATGTCAATTTACAAATCAATAGCATGTGTGTCCACCTCTGGCTGCGATGCAAGCAACACATCTTCGTCTCATGGAATGGACCAGGCGTCACAGAGTGTCCTGTGGGATATATGTCCATATCTGGCTCATCCCACGTGTTCTATTGGTGAGAGATCAGGGGAGCGAGCCGGCCAGGGGATGACATTCACGTTGTTTTGTTGAAAAGAATCCTGAACAAGTTGAGCAATATGAGGCAGGGCATTGTCATGTTGAAAGGTAATGCCTGGGCCATGTTGACGCAAAAACGGTAGAACAACAGGGCCGATGATCTCGTCATGGTAGCGCTGTCCATTGAGATTTCCCTCTACCACTATCAAACGGGTCCTCTGTCTTGCTGTAATCCCACCCAATACCAATTAAGCTGCCGCCCCCGAACCGATCTTCTTCCATGACACAATGATTAACTTAACGTTCACCTCGACGTCGGTACACTCGAATCCGTCAATCGCTGTGGCTGAGGTGAAAACGAGACTCGTCAGTGAACTGAACTTGTCCCCACTGCAAGGCCCTCCAGCGTAGACGCTGTCTGCACCACTGTGGACGTGCTTGACGGTGGTTTCCTGTCAAAATGGGATATCTGGCAGGTCTTCTGGCGACAATCCCTGCACATCTGAGGCGGCGACGTACAGTTTGTGAAGATATTCGTCGAAGGCGAGGGATGCTTCTAGCAGTCACTGTTGCTGGCTGGAATCGATTTCGTAGGTGTGTTGTTCGAATCCAGTTGTCTTGTTGATTATTGGTTACGCGTGGCCTGCCACTCCGAGGATGGTCTCTGACTACATTCGTCTGTTGCCAACGTTGACATAAACACCAAATGGTGTTTCTGTGAACGTTAAATTGTCTTGCAACATCACGTTGACTCGATCCTGCTTCAAGCATACCAATGGCTCGCAGACACTCATTTATGGACAGGCGTGGCATTTCGTAATGTTGAGTTATTGCGTGATTTTGTTGTTTTTCTGAGTGGTTGTTGTCAATACGATGCTAAACAATGCATGTGGAATCCAGCTAACGCATGTTTTTGCATAAAAGTCAACTTTTGCATGGAATGCATGCTTTTCTGGAGCAGTTACATTTTTGTGACTTGATTCCATACATGTACTACAATATTGAAAACTAAACTTAACTCGTTTGAAAAATACACTAAAATATTGGTGTCACAGGAACTTTTGTTGTTGAGTATATGTACTTGCCTGTTAGGACAAGCGTTTGTTTCTCGCCCTACACATGCTGCCACTCGTCAATACCAGCAGACAAGTAGATTTTTCGAGACCCAGTTGTACTTACATAATTCACCTGTTCATCATAACCTAGATGCAAAGCCCTTTGACTTTACTGATTATCTAAAATAATCAGAAGAATGATTATTTATGCTCAATATTTTTATTAAAACTAATATTCAAGGGCTTAAATTGTAAATGTATCTGATAAAAAACTTTATTTATTTACACAGGAAGAGATGTTTATTCTTCCAATGCCATACCACTTTCTCCAACTTCACCATCTCAATAAGGACCACCAAATGACAAATATTTTTGAAAGACTATCAAATCTGAAAGTATTACCTTTATAACATTTAAACACATGTTTACAACATGTTTTGGATTTGTACAGTAGTCCCTTGCCCTTGAATAGCACTTCAATGCATTGCTTAAGTCACCACAGTCTAGATAGTGATCTCCAAGGTCATCGTGGCCCCGCCTGAAACAACATAATATTGTCAAAGTCTGCTAACCATGCTAAATACACAGCATTTCCAAATTGTTACTGAATAGTTTTGCAATAACAACAAAAAATTAATAACAATTTTAAATTGAAACTATATATGCAAATTTGTAATTCACTTTGATAGGTACAGATGCACACAAAACATTGGAGTTTGTTACTGAGCAAGCAATCTTATTAAACTCAAATGTTTTACTCCAAAATGACACCTCTCTGTGTGAAGATCTGAGCAGAGGACACTTCCAGAAGAGGTCGTGTCAGGTAAACTTTCTGATCAACCAATCAACCCAATTTATTCAGAAAATAACTCCATCAAAAACAATACATACCGTATACTTTCCTTGATAGAATTACTTTTGTAGTTCTTCAAGTCTGTGTCCAGTTTCTCCAGCTTGAGGGCAGCCTTCTTCGCCGTAGTTTCGATCCACTGAGTGTCTAGCGCCGGCACATTGTGCACAGCTCCCGCCACAGCATCAGGTAGAGTAGATGACCTGTAACACCACATAAAACATATTTCTGAACCGTGAGCATGACAGGGTTTTACCTCGTCTTACAAAAGAAGGGGTCTGGGTACCTCAATATTTCTTTTTAAGGGTCCTTGCAGGAAATATGAGGGTCCTGTAAAGTAATGACATGCTGTACTGTACATCTTTCTAGACCATGAGCATGACAGGGTTTTACCTCGTCTTACAAAAGAAGGGATCCGGGTACCTCAATATTTCTTTTTAAGGGCCCTTGCAGGAAATATGAGGGTCCTGTAAAGTAATGACATGCTGTACTGTACAGTACATTTAGATAATTATTTTAGAGTCTGTAATGAATCGTGGACAGTGGTCATGCTTAATGGATGAAATAACAGACACACGGATTTGATATGCATAATGCTGTAGTTGCAATGAAAATTGTGCATCGCCCAGTACAGTATATTTTGCGCATACTAGATGCACATTTGTGAGTCGCATAAAACAGTTTTGATCTGTCTTTGAATCCATGGATTTTATTTTCAGACAATGGAAGGAAACAAAATTATTAACACTGATAATGTATTAAACTGTTCTATTTCTCAAAACTTCACCAGTGTTTGCAAATGAGCATAAACGTCAAGGGGTACTTGTCATAGATAAAAGTCAAGAGTTTCAGATTTAAGGGATCCCAAGATTCAAATACCCAAAGTTAAAGATAGACTTCAAGGACCTAAGACACCCATTCATTTAGATCATTGCATCACTGGATGTCTTCTTACTAACCAGTGCTCAGAATTAAGTATGAAAGTCAAGGCGACTGATCCCTTATGTTGAAAGTTAAAGATTAAGGGGGATCCCTGGATTTGAACTACAGAGGCAAATCAGAAGAACCCTAGGACTTCATATCGAACACCGGTTACCACTTAATTTGTGTCCTGGTGAACTTCTAACACATTCTATCTTCAACAACTTTCAGTCACACACTCAGGGTTAAACATCAACATAATTATGATAATCCGCTGTTCAAGAATTTCAAACTACTCATTATACATAGTAGTCAATTTGGTTACATGATATATACATTACTAAGTATGATTCATTAAATATAGATATTACTAGTAGTATTATGTTATCTGTGTTTTCAAACTGTGTCATTTACAAGTGTAAACTTGTAAGGCTAAAATACTCAAGCAATAAATGTTTACTAAATAATGCAAAGTTTGTCACTTGTTACGATGCAGTTCTTGCGGAAATCAATAAAATGCTTACGTGGACACAGCTTCTTGCAGCTTCCTATGTACAACTTGATACAGGTTTGTATTGTAGGTCGTCATCACATAGGTGAGAGCCATACGTAGAGCTTCTACTTTGAGTGACGGACAGTGGTCCGATATGAACATCAGCCTGTTGAGTTTGGCCAGCCCAGAGTACTGGGAGGCATATTGTTCTAAATCCTGAGAAAGATATGTAAGACACAAGTTAGACATGTTAGAGGTACTTTGAGAATGGTATTGTGCTCTGTAGCTGTGTATTACCTATCAGTATAGGTCTAGACATGCTAAATGTTGCAGCTAGCACCCTGCATGGACCCGCCACTTTGTCTCTATGCATATCAGGGTAATAACTGACATGATTAACACTAATAACAGTGAGATCAGCATTATAGCCAGTATACACATGATACAAAGTGGTGTATGGACAATGATTAACAACTTGAATCAAGTTTGCTAGGAATGATAATTTGCCTGAGCCATTTATTTTGTTTAACGCTGCACTCAACAATATTCCAGCTATTTTATGGCAGCCTGTAAATAATGGACCAGACAATCCAGTGATTGATATTATGAGCAACCATCCGCATGTTCTGGGTACATTGACATGCAATCAATGAGGTCACCAAGATTCCTGGAGACCAGTTCTAACCTGGAATCCCTACAGGTAGGAAATCTGTTAACAAAAAAATAAAAACAATGTGAGGCCATATGCTTATCCAACTTCCTGTCACTCACCACGGAGGGGTTGTCCACAGTGTAATGTTGTTCCTCCTCAACATTATCATTCTCCTCTGGTGCAGCGTCCACCTGCATGGGCTCCACTGCAGGCTGCTACAAACACACAACACATTAGCACACAGCTATCACAGCTGCTCATAACTAGGTACGCACATACACGACATGCACAAAGAAAATCATAATCATGATAATATAAACTATCACATTATTATTTTTTAGTTTATACCACAGTTTCAAACCAGTGATCAACCATAATAATTCCTTAACTTCTAAAATACCAGCCCTTTTGATCATGCTGGTAAGTGTATGTCCTGACACATCCAATTTTCTTATATATGTGAAACCATGGTAACAAAACATACTAATGACTGACCCATTTTCTAATTTTCACATGATATAGCATGATATAGTATTACAATGGTACCACAATAATGTGTTAGCTTGGCAAAAACCATCATGACAGTAACTATGTTATAACCTTCTGATCGACAACTAATGTTATCAAGCTGTTAACATCTTATAATAATAAACATTTCAAATAACATGTTAAAACTCTAACATTCATCATCATGTCAGTTATGTCATGATCATTGATCAGTAAAAATCATAGTGATGTGATAGAATTTTATATTGTTCACCCTATAAAGCTACGATACAAATATTAACATGGTCAAATACAAGAATACATTTCCTAGACAGACTACGTGACAGTGATAAACTCAGCAAAGGAACCACAGTAGCGAGACAAACGCAACATAAGAGATAATACATCCATACATACAAAACAACCTAATTCTTTTCTATTAATTCTTAACATTCACTTTATTGTTCAAGTAACTAAATCCCCCTTTATCATTTGGATTGTTTTTTCAAAAAGTCCTCCGGTACTTCAGCATGTTCAGTACTTGAACAATGTTCGACAGCTTAAACAGAGACCAGGCTTTATCGCCTGGAATCAATGTATCCATTCTAGACTTAATGAAAGTGCAATGTATCCAACTGACACATTGTCTCTGTGTAAAAAGGGTCATCACATGTTTGTGGCTAGATTGCTCAACATAAACAAATTTGAGTATGCAAATAACATGGGCAAGTTAGTGGTGTTTGAAGCACTAGAATCAAACTTGCTATACACATGACATCAAATTGGCCTCAGTCATTTAGGAATTTACAAGAAAGTAAATGGGTCCTTGACATAACCCCTGTTAAGTAGCCGACTTAATACTGAGTGCTGACATAAAGAAGACCATAAAACAGTACCCTCAAATAGTCACTGTAAGTCATAAGGATCAATTACTCGTATCATGATATATTTATTAGTTTCTACAACTACACTCATATAAAATAGTGAGCACAGTTGACAATCCTGGTAATAATGACAAAAGAAATACATATTTCTTAGAGAAATAATTAATTCTGGTTCCATGTGTTACCAAGCAAGCAATTGTGGCAACTTTATAGTGTTTAGTAGTAATCAGAGTAAAGAGTTTCACAGCCAAAACATGATATTCAATACTAATTACTTCTTAAGCATACTGATCATCCAAATTAGGAAGTAAATATGATGTTTTATTGGGGACACAGGGCATGTACACAGGAAGTTGACATCTACAGGCTGAGCATGCATAGTGGAGCTAATATTTTGTGAATATGCTAAAAGTCTGAAAAGCTACATACGTAAAATATAAATCCTCAATTGTAAGAAATAACATTGTGAATTTTAGCTTTAATTAACTATCCCATTACCATCTAGTAATCATGGTAATATAGTACTGGTATCTTCAATATAAGGCCGATTGTCCATTTGAACAATGAAACATAATATCAAAACATAATAACTTATATTAGGTGCTATCATAAGAAGTCAATATCATCCCAAGCGTGAAATAAATGTTGATAACATAACTCCACGAGCAAGCTAGACAGTCTGCATTCTGAGTAAAAGTGAAACTCAACTTGACAGCAGACTCCACATATGAAAACATGGCAACTCACTCAAATAAAAGCCTGCAGACAATATCAAGGACATCTGACATATCAGTAAACGTACTTTCATACAAATTGTAAACATGTTGAGATAATGACAACGCTGAGTATGATTAATCAGGAAATGAAAATCCCTTCTTCACGAGGCAGTCGACACAGTCTACTGTTCCAACATGCTTTCCGCCATGATGACGAACACCGCTCTCGAATAGGTATCGTCAGAGGTTCAGATCGTCAAGTACATCAACTAAGTAGTAGAGGAAGTTTCTCTGAATTAAGTTTTCAAAATTTCACAACAAAACCTAAGCTAAATATTGTGTTTTAACCTGAAAAATTCCCTGCTGAAGCGGCAGAGGCATCCCTGATTCAACTTCCTGCGATAACCGGAAATCAATAATGCGCATGAAATCTCACGTGACTGTATGTGTATTCTCCGTACAGGGCAGTTCTGAAACAATGTTTGGAGCCCCTTAATCTTAATACCTGGACAAACTATTTCAAGTTCAACTACACGTCATGTCAATAAATGACTCTCGCTGTTTATTAAAATTTAACAACGTATTCGAATTTTGAAATACAATGCATGGCTTATAAATGAAAGCAAATTCTTTGGACAAGGTGAAAAAAAAACCCATTGCAAACTCTTTCGAGGTGTAAATGTAAACGCAAGTAACATATAGATCTCGTGAGTATAAACAAAACACACATTTTCTTCCGAAAAGTAAGGATACGGAAGCCAATTTTAGTAAACATATTTCTTCAGTTGTTTTTTGTTTTGTTTTTTGGTTTATAACGCCGCACTCTGCAATATTCCAGCTTTACGACGGCGGTCTGTAAAATAATCGAGTCTGGACCAGACAATCCAGTGAGTGACTTAATGAGCATAATTGCCATAATTGAGATCGATGACATGCATCAACCAAGTCAGCGAGCCTGACCATCCGATCTAACGAGATCGACAAACATAGTCGCCTTTTACGGCAAGCACCAGAGACCATATAATAATAATATTATATGGTCTCTGGCAAGCACGGGTTGCTGAAGACCTATTCTAACCCGGATCTTCACATGTCCCTTTTCTTTAGAACAGGAGGATGAAGATATTTCAGTGATGGACTATAAATAGTTATTGTTGTTTAATTACATTCTTTTCTCTCTTTACTTTACTGAGACCAGGCAGAAATACTTTATATCAAATTATCGTAGGAGTCCCAGTTCGTGAAAACTCGCAGCTGGACCTAGCTGTTTGCGGTGAGACTAAGATATTGTAACTGTGTAAACAGCATGAACTGCCAGATTGATATGAATTATATATAACATAGGAAGAGCGTGGAATTTAAAAAAATGTAAAAGTATTTTAGAAAAGGCGTCCACCCATATAGTAGGAAGAATCTGTATGGATGACAACTTTATTATGATTTCTAACAAATGCATGGTTGCAAAGTGTTATGTTTGTCCTTCCAAATATTGGATGTGTCCGTGTTCTTCCAAATTTTAAAAAACTATTGTCGCCGGTTCGCACATGCGGTACCGCTGAGAAAGTCTGTCCTGACATTAACTGGAAAAAGAACTATTTAAAAAGAATTATATGTAAAAGAACATTCCAGACACAAACGACAAATACGGTTGTCGCTGTTTTTAAGCACATATTCGGTAATATATATATGTATAAGAACGGTACGCCGACCATTTGTGAATAATATAATACCATATCAGGTTATAGAGCAGATCTTATTTATCTGGGTTCCGTCCGGTTTCAACACGTCCGATTTGCACTGGTTCTCTTATCAAAGAAATAATAAAGTTGTCGCTGGCGGGAAATAACCCGTATACAAACATATACAGAGTAACACAAGTATTTCCCCACGGTGTGCTATATACGAAGATAATCCTGTTCTTCGAGTTTGTATAATTTGTGAGATTTCGGTTTTATAGTAAGGAGTGGCAAATCAACCGTTAACCATTCGTTTTAGCATCTATTTATGACGTCATTAGCATACCCATGTGTTATTGTGCTTGTTTTACGATTTATTAAACCGTGGGATATATTAGTAAATTATCACACGCTATAAACATCCCTTGTGTTGGGAAACAATTGTGGTTTTATCATCGATCATTGGTTATAATCGGCTTGTTTCATCCGATCAATGATCGCAATGTGGTTGGGACATTTTGTCAGTACAACTACAGGACTTCGTAGCTGTACACAAATAAACATATTTTTTTACCCATGTATCCCACGAGGTCTTCGGGGCCTTTGAATGAGCCATTAAAATATATAAATTTGTGTTCAGCTACGGATTCATATACAGTCGAGACATAGTATGATAAAATATTTGATTTTGTGATTTAATAATCTTGTTCCATAAATCTTGATAAAAGACAATCCTCCATTGGTTTAATTTGAAAGCTGAATGGGTTTATTTGAAATTTAGCCTTTCTTTACTTATCGATTAGTTACAGAATTTTTCTCAAACCTTTTGTCTGTGGCTAAAATGAAATTATGATAAGACTGTCCAATTCTCTTTTTTTTTTGATTAAGTAAGAATATAGAGTTGGTAGGACAATAAAAAGATAGTATTTAATTCTCTATGTTCCTTTTTGCAATATTGTCAAATGTGAAGTAAATGTTAATTGTTTGTAGCGTTGTCATGGGAACAAAGCCAAACAATCTTTGAAACATGGGTGAAGCTATTAATAGTATTTGAGCAAACATTTACTGGTCGTTGAGCATGTCCAACTTAATGCATTCAAGCTGGAAACAATTTGTGAGTTGTTCATAAACCTGATTCACAGATTTGGCATTTTTATAAAAAAAGGTTTGAAATGTATTTTTTCTGTCCTGATTTTATTCAATGAAATAAACTACAATCAATCATGTATACATAACTACTTACAATGCATTATTCCTATGCTGTAAAGAGGAACCTAAGTCCTCTTTGTAACTGATATTACTGATACTTAAGTGAGTGAGAACAAGCTCTCTTTCTCCACAGGAAATCATGGTAGCCAACAAGCTCCTCACACTGGTGTTTGTGAGGAAGGAGGCTCAGATTCTTCTGGGGTTGAAGAAGAGAGGGTTTGGTGAAGGTCGCTGGAATGGATTTGGAGGAAAAGTTGAAAAAGGGGAAACAATTCTTGAAGCTGCCAAAAGGTTATTATGAATCAATATTTTAGCATAGAGTGAATAAAACAACATTGTTTCAATCAGCTGTTGGAAATATTCTGCGAAATACGATTTCAGTGATATGCAGGATGTTATTTACAAACCAATCAAACAACAAATAGTATCTTCAACAAAATAATTCTGCACTGTGAGAGAATATGGTTTTACATTTGCACAGCTTGCAGCAATATTCAGCAATATCAGAAATGGGCTCCACTCATTTTCCCCATGTGGAGAATCGAACATGGGCCTTGGGTGTGACAAGGGAACACATTAACAGCAAGGCTGCCCACCTCCAAGTCGCTGTTGTATTTTCGGAATCAGAAACCAAAATAATGAGACGTCTGATTCCATATCTGCATGTGGATGATGAAGTGAAAGAAGAAACAAATGAAAAGTAGTACCGACGACCAATGAAAAGCAGACTTATTTATGGAAAAAATTGTAATTCCCATGAGCATTACAGAACATTTATCCAGCTTCCCTTATGGGTAAGAATGGACAGTATATCATATTTACTTGTGTATAGTGAGCACATCAGTGTTAGAAATTGGCACTAGTCCTATAGTCCTTGCCAAACTGCCCAATAGTTAAGGTATCATAAGGACAAGTAGAAATTCGCCCTTTTTAAGAGTTTTGCGATATGTTATCATTATAAGAACTGGTGAACATGAGTATAATGAGCACCCTCTTAATTCTTTTGGGAAAACTGCTATTTTGTCTATTGTGTGCAGTCAAAAACTACATCATATCAGTGAAGGTAATAGCTTCTGGGTAGTCTTTATCATGTAGGGACTTGGATGACCCAGTTGTTTTCGGCACCGCACCTCAAGTCACTTTGCAGAGTTTTGTCCCTTAGGTAGGCCATAGTACTGTGATTCCATCCGGTTAGGTTCCTCAGAATACTACTTTTCTCACAAGCAAACCACTTATAATTGATCATTGCATCCGACAGATCATATGGTAAGAAAGGTAGAGCATCTTTACATTTGGCTGGCTATCTGCTAGGGCTGGGACGATGCAGCAACTGTGCGATCCGATACGCATAACCATGCATTTTTTCACATTAGATACGTATCACGATATTTGTATATGCTCTTGTCTGTGGTGCGTAAGCCATCTTTTTCAGAGGCAGGATAGTCATATTTGGCAGTGTCAAGATTTAGCAGATTTACAGTTGGCAGTGTCAAGTATGGCTCAATAGATGAAAATATTTACTTTTTCACTACTAAATACTGCTGTTTTGTTTTGTGTAATAGCCATTAAAGTAAACAATTAAGGTTGGTTAGTTTGTTGTTTAACGTCGCATTCATGCATTGGGATCGATGACATGCATCAACCCAGTCAGCAAGCCTTACCACCCGATCCCGCATTGTCGCCTTTTACGGCAAGCATGGGTTGTTGAAGACCTATTCTACCCCGGATCAAAACATTTAAGGTATGAATCAATATTTTTTATTTAGTATGTGACTGTGATCGATACTTGTATCCTGAAGTAAAATATCGCGATACACCTATGTCCCACCACTACTATCTTCAGGAACCAGTCATAGATTTCTTCTAGGCCATGTTATCTAGTTATCCAGTGTTTTTCATTGACTGTGAAAGATGCACAATATGCTGGTTGATGCTCATGATGCTGTGTTAAATTTCAGAGAGCTGAATGAAGAAAGTGGACTGACAGCTCACAGTCTGGAGCAGATCGGTGTGCTCAAGTTTGAGTTTGTTGGCAAGCCACAGTGGCTGGAGGTACATGTGTTCCACACCCGGGACTATGAGGGAGAGCCCACAGAGACCTCAGGTCAGTTGCTGTCAGGTTTACTCACCGGACTGAAAGTGAGCTTCTGTCATTGTCTGTTTGTCAGTCATCATGCAGCATAAACATCTCCCAAACCAGTGCACTGATGATACTGAAACTGGGCATGCCATATTATATCATGTTATTTGTGTCCACTACACACCCATTGCTTTGGGCGGTCAGGTAGTCTAGTGGTTAAAGCGTTCGTTCGTCACGCCGAAGACCCGGGTTCGATTCCCAACATGGGTACAATGTGTGAAGCCCATTTCTGGTGTCCCCCGCCATGATATTGCTGGAATATTCTAAAAGCGGCGTAAAACAGAATTCACTAACTCACCTATTTCTTTTTTAAGAATGTAATGAAAGCTGGTTATGTACAGTTGGAAGTGGGTATATTTGTTCTTTTTTGTGACTTTGATTTTTCCTTTGCATTTTGACCATGATCTCAATTCTTTAAAAATGCATTCATGTTCCCAATCTAAATTTGATTCCTATTTTCAATATAACCGTTATGATGGAGGAAGTTCTTGTATACAAAATGGTGGAGTATTGACAATGGACATCTACATCATGTCAACTATATACATCTATACACAATACATCAGTGTTCACAGGATGTATATACATGTATTTAAGTGTTTAGTTTGCAAAAACAATCCTGATATCTAACATGTTGATTCACATGATTATCCTGCTGTCAGCCAAGAAATGATTTTGGATTTTTTTTCTACCCGCAGAAATGCGTCCCAAGTGGTACAATATTGACTCGATACCGTACGACATAATGTGGCCTGATGACAAGCAGTGGTTCCCCCTCATGTTAAAGGAAGCTAAGTTTAACGGATACTACCTGTTTGAAGGAATGGACATTATACTGAAGGAAGACCTGAAAGAAGTGCAATCATTGGATGTCTGAATGGAATGTGTTTTTTCTACATTGGCATACGTGGACTGAAGATTTTTAAAATCGTACATCGTCAATGGATATTAAAATTGTATGTTTTTTATTTATCTTGCATTACCCATTCACTGCTTACCTTACGACAACAAGAAGGACAGCGCAACAACGATGGTCCTGGGTGAAGAAATAATGTTGTTGTTCTCAAGTCCCACTTTTACTGACCACCGCCGCTGTCCTGTGACCTTGATGACACCTAAGGTCAGCTTCACATCACTGCTTGGCATACTACAGCAAGGACGTGTCCGAGCAGAGCTCTCCTTTTGGATTAATTTAGACCTTCAGTTTTCGTCTACAGTTTTAAAATTGTATGTTCCTGTTGTTGTGTCTTCATAGTTTTAAATTCAATAACAGTTGAAGAGTTGTAAGTGTCTGTTTACATGAACTTGACTGAAATCAAAGTTATCAGGGGAGTAGTAGATATGGCATCTGCCTACAGAGCGGAAGGTTGGTGGTTTGGTCTGTGGCCACATCATACGATCAGACATTAAATGATGGTGTCATGTTACCCTGCCTGGCACTCAGCATAAGGTAGGGGTGACACGATACAACAAGGTCACGATACGATACATATCACGATACATAGGTGTCATGATACGATATGAATATTTACTTCAAATCGGTGGAAACGTCTTTACTACGTATTATGATTCAGAGTAGGTTCAAGAGGAAACCTAGCGGCAGACACATGCTCGCAGCTATTTTTAGTTAAAAAACTAATTACTACACATTTTGCAGTGTTTGACTGACAAAAACACTGGGTGTCATTAAACGAGTAGTAAGTGTATGGTCTTGTATTAATATAGAAAAAAAACTTATTGTGTCTTGTATCATTGCATGAAAACTCATGATGCACTGTGTACCGTTTCACCCCCAACTTGAAGAAAACAGGGACTGGTTGACTCTGAGTCGGTATACAGGTGAGTGGGGTATTCATGAAAAACTATGAAATTGTATCTCAGTGGGCTAATACTATAAAACTGGCATTAGTCTGGACTAGTACAAGCAGCCACACAAACACAGGTGTTCATGTCACTGTTTAAAGTGAAATAATCTTGAATGCGATGTTAAACACCATTTCACCTCATCTCACCTTAGTTATCAGGGAAATATAACTTAATAGTTATTTTGTTCTCGTCAGCTTAGCCAACAAAATAAAAGTTCTTTCGGAAAAAGGTATCACAAAATGTTCACAGAATTTTAAAGAATTAGAAAAATACAATTGCATCCAATTATCAGGTCTTTTATACAAAACAACTTATGCCCCAGAGATGTTGCGAGGGGCGTACAGTTACATCAACCACCCTACAGCCCAGACTTAGCCCCCAGTGACTATTTCCTGTTCTGGCAAATGAAATCTGCCCTACGTGGAAGACGCTTCCAGGATGACGAGGACATAAAGGCTGCCACAGAGGCGTGGTTAGGGGGCCAATCTGCAGATTTCTATAAAAGTGGTATTAAAAGCTTGAAGGACAAATGGAATAAGTGTATTGAGGTGAATGGAGATTATATTGAAAAATGAAAGTGCAAAAGATATTCTGTGACTTGGTCTTATATTGAAGTTGCAAAACTTATTGAATGCCCCTCATATGTCACTGATTGATTATTTAGAGGCTGCAGCCATATTGCTGGAATTTGCCGAGTGGCAACAACATTCACTCACTCAAATGTCTGGATCTCAAGGTCCAAATAGCATCATCGACACTGTTGGCTTACCACAGTTTTGTTGACAATTGCCCTCTAGTTTATTTGTTGTTTAATGCCCACTCAGCAATATTCCTGCTATGTGATGGTTGTCTTTAAGTAATCGAGAATAATAACCAGACAATCAAGTGATTGACATCTACACAATTGGGATACGATGACATGCAATTTCCCTCAAGCTATAAACCTATATGACCAATACTAAATTTTTGTCTATTATGCAAATTAATGAAAAAAGAAGACCATCATAAGGCCCCACCAAAATTCCACAACACTAGTAACTGTTTCAATTATAGAGATATGACCTTTGATGACACCAATTTTTTGATAAGGACAAAATGAAAGAAAATTCCACAGCTTTAAGGACAGGTGCTACTTGACACTATCATCATTGAAACACTGCATCATTTTCGTCAGATTTGAAGTTTGATTCACATTTTATTCAAGATCCTTTCTCTCTCAATATTGTTTTAAAGAAGATTCTTTCTGGGACTTGAATCATGCAATACTATACTAATCAACATGTGATAAGGTTTCTTAGCTATTTTCATACTACTTACATGTTAACACTTATAAGTTTGGTGTTTCATTGAAAAATTGGAAGTATCCCAATCACATGTTGAGTGGTATATGTTTTACAATACTGGCATCACACACTACCTCTGTACAATGTGAAGGAACACCATCTTATTGTAGACAACATGAAACATGGATCCCACAAAGTTTAAGCCACCAAATTTGAGGCCTTACTTATGGCAGTGATCACGCTTTTCAAAGGTACAAATATGAACAAAGTGTGGTTTCAAACAGGTTTATTGGGCCATTCTTACACTGGAAAAGCAGTATAAGATGGTTGCCAAGTTCATGGCCTTTTCAAGGTAGTTTATTGAATTTAAAGGTCTTTTCAAGTGTAGAGCACTGTACAAACTTTGCCAGCCTTAGAAATTGGGACTAGTCCTGTGGTCCTTGCCAAATAGTTAAGGTATCATGAGGACAAGTAGAAATGTACCATTTTTAAGGGTTTTGCTATATGGTATCATTATAAGGACTATAGTGGACCAAAAATGTTAGTTTCTACCCCTGCTTGTGAATATGCAGGATCCTGTTGTTCATTGGAGAACAGACTTAAAACATTAAGTAATATTCTTCCCATCCTAACAGAAACAAGAAAACAGCGTTATCACTATCCCCCATCATGGGCACATCAGAATTTTGTTTGTTCATATAGTAGTGAATATCAGCTGTACAAAAGATTCCTATAAAGTCTTAAAAACTGTACAGCAAATATATGTACAGCAATATCACCCATTACTGTACAGCAATATCACCCAGATCTGATCAGCATTATCACCCAGGAATGTACAGCAATATCACCCAGATATGTACAGCAATATCACCCAGATATAAACAGCAATATCACCAAAATATATGTAAAGCAATATCACCCAGATCTGTTCAGCATTATCACCAGGACTGTACAGCAATAGCACCCAGATATGTACTGCAAAATAACCCATTACTGTACAGCAATATCACCCAGGACTACAACAATATCACCAAGATATGTACAGCAATATCACCAAGATATGTACAGCAATATCACCCAGATATGAACAACAATATCACCAAGATATGTACAACAATATCACCAAGATATGTACAACAATATCACCAAGATATGTACAACAATATCACCCAGATACGTACAACAATATCACCAAGATATGTACAACAATATCACCCAAATATATGTACAGCAATATCACCCAGATATGAACAACAATATCACCCAGGACTACAACAATATCACCAAGATATGTACAACAATATCACCAAGATATGTACAGCAATATCACCAAGATATGTACAACAATATCACCAAGATATGTACAACAATATCACCCAGATACGTACAACAATATCACCAAGATATGTACAGCAATATCACCCAGATATGAACAACAATATCACCCAAATATATGTACAGCAATATCACCCATTACTGTACAGCAATATCTCCCAGATCTATTTAGCATTATCACCCAGGACTGTACAGCAATATCACTCAGATATGAACAGCAATATCACCCATTACTGTACAGCAATATCACCCTTGACTGTACAGCAATATCACCCAGATATGTTCAGCAATAACACCCATTAATGTACAGCAATATCACCCAGATCTGTACAGCAATATAACCCAGATCTGTACAGCAAGATCACCCAGATCTGTACCGCAATATCACCCAGGGCTGTACATCAATATCACCCAGACATGTTCAGCAATATCACCCAGAAATGTACAGCAATATTATCCAGGACTGTACATCAATATCATCCTGATATGTTCAGCAATGTCACCAAGATATGTTCAACAACATCACCCATAACTGTACAGCAATACCACTTAGGACTGTACAGCAATACCACCCAGGACTCTACAGCAATATCACATAAATATGTTCAGGAAGATCACCCAGAACTGTACAGCAATATCACCCAGGACTCTACAGCAATATCACATAAATATGTTCAGGAAGATCACCCAGAACTGTACAGCAATATCACCCAGAACTGTATAGTAGTATCACTTAGGACTGTACAGCAATATCACCCAGGACTCTACAGCAATATCACCCAGAACTGTACAGCAATATCACCCAGAACTGTACAGCAATATCACCAAGGACTCTACAGCAATATCACATAAATATGTTCAGGAAGATCACCTAGATCTGTACAGCAATATCACCCAGAACTGAACAGCAATATCACCCAGAACTGTACAGCAATATCACCCAGAACTGTATAGTAATATCACCCAGGACTCTACAACAGTACCACCCAGAACCATACAGCAACAACAACCAGGCCGGTGCAGCAATAACACCTAGGGGCGTACAGCAATATCACCCAGAACTGTACAGCAATATGACTCAGGGCTGTACAGCAATATCACCCAAATATGTTCAGCAAGATCCCCCAGATCTGTACAGCAATATCACCCAGAACTGTACAGCAATATCACCCAGAACTGTACAGCAATATCACCCTGGAATAATTAGATTATTTGGCAAGAGCAGTCATACCAGGGGTCAGTGACAATGGCATCATCCGAGATGTTCATGATCTGTGCGCACTGATAGAAACTAACATAAGCCAATATCAGCAAAGCAAGTTCTCCAAATCACGCTGATGGTCAAGTAGAATTAGAAATAATTGGTGTTGTTCTCATGTTATCAGTTTGGTATAATGGTCACCCCAGGTTACATTTCAGAGACCCCTCTATTCGGACGGTCCTATTTATTCTCAGATAATTGCAACTTTTCCAAACATAGTGCAGCAATGTGGGGAATCCGAAGCTTGCCATGATGCGCTAACGTTTTGACATCTCTAACAGCAGCCACTCCTCACTTCATACATTGTAAGTTATCGTTAGTCACGGCCTCATCACCCTTAGTCTAAAGCCCCAAAGATAACATGTATATCTAATTAATTCGCATTTGTCATTAGGCCCGTGAAGATCCGGGTAGAATAGGTCTTTAGCAACCCATGCTTGCCGTAAAAGGCGACTATGCTTGTCGTAAGAGGCGTCTAACGGGATCGGGTGGGCAGGCTCACTGACCTGGTTGATGCACGCTCATGGTGTCAATCACTGGATTGTCTGGTCCAGACTCTATTATTTACAGACCTCCGTCATATAGCTGGAATATTATTGAGTGCGGCCTTAAACAACAAATAAACAAACATTTGCCATTAATTAAAATTGAGCCTGGGACTACTTTGTACATTACATGCACCTTAGAAAACAGATCTTCTGACATACCTACATTGCCTTACCAACGTTGCTTGTTGTTAAAGCAGCACTCAGCAACAGTCCAGAGCTATATCACGATGGCCTGTAAATAATCTTGATATTCTCGAGCCAAAATCCATACTAAAAACCCACACACCGAGCCTGACCACCCGTTCATTTGGTGGTTTCTTACGACCTGCATTTATACATTTAACTCATGTACTTCACCATGCGTGTAGATGTGGCATGGGTAGTCAGTTGACAAATGTATAGTTTTCTGTATAAGAAGGGGAGCGGTGGGGTAGCCTAGTGGTCAAAGCGTTCGCTCGTCACGTTGAAGGCCCGGGTTTGATTCCCCACATGGGTACAATGTGTGAAGCCCATTTCGGGTGTCCCCTGCCGTGATATTGCTGGAATATTGCTAAAAGCGATATTTGATCTAGATGCTGCCGGTACAGAGTTGAAAGCCGTTAAATATGTATGTACCCACGGTACCTCCCTGCAACTTAATGTAATAATCTCATCTGCAGCCTCCAAGGGATTCTTACGCTTCTTGTACTCGCCACCAATGTGATATCGGCTGTACCCGGTCTATTATGCCAAACTCAGCTCCGAGATATGTATAATACACCCGGACGATGTGTACATACTGAGTGAAGCTTCAGTAAAATAGCCAACTACTCAGATATTTCAGACAGTTCATCTGTAGACTCGTCAACTCGTCGAGCCAAACCCCGGCGTTAGCTGATCCTGCAGGATCTCTCGTATTGCCTGCAAGGTTCCGGGGCTACTGAACGTTTTAGAGGCCTTGTAAATAGTTATGTCGATGCAATACCCGTGTTAACGCAGTAAACTTGTGACTCACGGGTCGTTGTGCTGTGCAGTCTGCACCTTACTTCCTTGTTGCCGCGATGACCGGTATCAATTCAAGGGACCAGACGTACCAAAGAAAACCAGCAGTGAGCTACCTAACTATGGAATATTTACACACTTTAAATAGAAATAGCCACACAAATTACAGAGACACAATCCCTATAAAGTTTGCATCGTAATGAACCCGGAACATTCTCACCGGAACCAAACACTGTACATCACGCAGATGCGGGTTGTGATCTTTATGTACATATTCCATAGTTTGGTAGCTCTGCTGGTTTTCTTTATTTGGTTGGCCTTGGAGTAGCTGGTGAGACGTCGTGTAGACGCCTCGACTACTTAGTAGCACGGAAGCAGGTCAACGGAAAGAGATAATGTTTGCATACTTTTTAATTTATGTATTAAACTTCAACGCAAGAAAACAAGCAGTATCGATTATCCGCCGAAACAGATTTCATTGGGCGTAAACGGCACAAAATAGGAATGAAATTAAGTGAATGGATCGCTGAAAATCAGTAATGACACTAGGTTTCCCCCAAAAGAGTATAAACATTTTCTGCCCTACCGGTAGCACCTGCCACTCATTCAATTTGCAGAAAATGGTAAGTGTTTGTTTGTTGCCTGACGCCGCCATGCGGCATATAAACAAACCAGACAATCAAGTGATAGATCAGAAAATTCAGTTACAGGATAACGCATTTACTGATTTTGTTGAGTGAGTGAGTATGGTTTGACGCCGCTTTTAGCAATATTCCAGCAATATCACAGCGGGGGACACCAGAAATGGGCTTCACACATTGTACCCATGTCGGGAATCGAACCCGGGTATTCGGCGTGACGAGCGAACGCTTTAACCACCAGGCTACCCGACCGCCCCTCTGATTTTGTTGAAGCTGAACACGAAATGTATATTTATAATGACGTCTGATGTGTAGAGTGCAGAGATTCTGCTGCTATTAAGAAAAGAAACAGTGGCATTATAGCATATTTATGTCAAAATATCTGTCTTAAAAAATTAATAATTCTAGAACATCCGACATAGAAATGGTTCCCTGGGAACCCATGATAACATAGTCACAATTTGTGTTTTCATAAACAGTACCTGGTGTGACGGATGCAGCGCATGTCGCACGTAATGACTTTTATTACTTGCCCGTGAAGAGATCACCCGTTTAATAAACATACAGCTTTATTACACATTGTGTAATACCAAAACAAGTGCTTATGTACTCTCGGAACACGTTTCACGAACAAATATTGAAAGCTCTCAACATCCCTTGGCGTATTCAACGACATTGCGTGTGGAGATGATAGATCACTGGGAGGAGCTTATGGACACTCGATGACCCCAGCAACCTTGTTGCTTGGCTGACGTCACATTGCTTTGACTCGCCGATGGATCTTGCAACAAAATTCAACAAATTACGTCATCGGGTACTGTGACGTGATTGTAAACTTTGAGCTGCAAGGCCCCGTTCCACAAGGCGATCGTACTCTAGCGCAACGAGAGTCTTTAGTCTAAGTTAAATTATGTGAGTTGTGATAGCCTTAGCACTACGATAATTTTGTGGGACGAACGCCTGAATTCTAAAGGTGGACCATTGTATGATATTAAATTCATACGTTTCAACTTTTGACGTGTTTGAAGTATTATTCTGTTAAACTCAATTGGATTATGCCATGGATCGTGTAGGTGTCGGCCTATTTACACTCAACAGTATAATTCTAAAAACATTATAAATGACAAGTAATAAATAAAATACTAAACTCGCTCTCGTGTAAAACCATTTTTATGAAACTCGTGAATAGTTGTGGTATCTGACTCGCTTTCGCTCGTCAGATACCAGAACTATTCACTCGTTTCATAAAATTGGTATTACACGGGAGCTCGTTTAGTATTCTATATGTCTTGCACAGCTGCCTTGTGTGATGTATTTGCCCCACCTTGACCAGGATGGAGAGGCACAGCAGCTGTACTTGGCACCCTCGGCTAAAGTACACAATCTATTGTTGAAAATAATATTAACCCATCTGTCGTTTTCCACAGGTAACTTTTACTAGTTCGGAGCTTAATAACGGGACGGGATACGTTTGGAGGCATAAATATATATTCCCCAAAGCTAATGTTAGGTTTTAAAAATGTAAAGATGAACCTAATGATAAGGTATTTGGCCAGGCTGTCATTATTTTAATACATTGATTCAGACAAACGTTGATAAACTGTGGAAACTAGCGATTGCTGGTCCAATACATGTCAGTTATTCGATTCATTCGACAAACCGCATTCATCTATAATACTCCCCAGTCAAATCTACGACTCTCACTACCTACAACTCTCCTCCACAACACCAACCACTCACTCCTGTCACCACCTACAACTCTCTTCAGTCAAATCTACCACTCACTCCTGTCACACCTACCACTCACTCCTGTCACCACCTACAACTCTCTTCAGTCAAATCTACCAACCACCTGTCACCACCTACCACTCTCCTCTGTCAACACCAACCACTCTCCTCTGTCACCACCAACCACTCTACTCTGTCAACACCTACCACTCTCCTCTGTCAACACCAACCACTCTCCTCTGTCAAAACCCACCACTCTCCTCTGCCAAAACCTACCACTCTCCTCTGTCACCACCAACCACTCTCCTCTGTCAACACCAACCACTCTCCTCTGTCAAAACCTACCACTCTCCTCTGTCAAAACCTACCACTCTCCTCTGTCAACACCAACCACTCTCCTCTGTCACCTCTACCACTCTCCTCTGTCAACACCAACCACTCTCCTCTGTCAAAACCTACCACTCTCCTCTGTCACCACCAACCACTCTCCTCTGTCACCACCTACCACTCTCCTCTGTCAACACCTACCACTCTCCTCTGTCACCCTACCACTCTCCTCTGTCAACACCAACCACTCTCCTCTGTCAACACCAACCACTCTCCTCTGTCAACACCAACCACTCTCCTCTGTCAACACCAACCACTCTCCTCTGCCACCACCAACCACTCTCCTCTGTCACCACCTACCACTCTCCTCTGTCAACACCAACCACTCTCCTCTGTCACCACCTACCACTCTCCTCTGTCAACACCAACCACTCTCCTCTGTTACCACCAACCACTCTCCTCTGTCACCACCTACCACTCTCCTCTGTCAAAACCTACCACTCTCCTCTGTCAAAACCTACCACTCTCCTCTGTCACCACCAACCACTCTCCTCTGTCACCACCTACCACTCTCCTCTGTCAACACCTACCACTCTCCTCTGTCACCCTACCACTCTCCTCTGTCAACACCAACCACTCTCCTCTGTCAACACCAACCACTCTCCTCTGTCACCACCAACCACTCTCCTCTGTCAACACCAACCACTCTCCTCTGTCACCACCAACCACTCTCCTCTGTCAACACCTACCACTCTCCTCTGTCAACACCAACCACTCTCCTCTGTCACCACCAACCACTCTCCTCTGTCAACACCAACCACTCTCCTCTGTCACCACCAACCACTCTCCTCTGTCAACACCAACCACTCTCCTCTGTCAACACCAACCACTCTCCTCTGTCAAAACCCACCACTCTCCTCTGTCAAAACCTACCACACTCCTCTGTCAAAACCTACCACTCTCCTCTGCCACCACCTACCACTCTCCTCTGTCAACACCAACCACTCTCCTCTGTCAAAACCTACTACTCTCCTCTGTCAACACCAACAACTCTCCTGTGTCACCACCTACCACTCTCCTCTGTCAACACCAACCACTCTCCTCTGCCACCACCAACCACTCTCCTCTGTCACCACCTACCACTCTCCTCTGTCAACACCAACCACTCTCCTCTGTCACCACCTACCACTCTCCTCTGTCAAAACCTACCACTCTCCTCTGCCACCACCAACCACTCTCCTCTGTCACCACCAACCACTCTCCTCTGTCACCACCTACCACTCTCCTCTGTCAACACCAACCACTCTCCTCTGTCACCACCAACCACTCTCCTCTGTCACCACCTACCACTCTCCTCTGTCACCACCTACCACTTTCCTCTGTCACCACCAACCACTCTCCTCTGCCACCACCAACCACTCTCCTCTGCCACCACCAACCACTCTCCTCTGTCAACACCAACCACTCTCCTCTGCCACCACCAACCACTCTCCTCTGTCACATCCAACCACTCTCCTCTGCCACCACCAACCACTCTCCTCTGTCACCCCTACCACTCTCCTCTGTCACCACCTACCACTCTCCTCGGTCACCACCTACCACTCTCCTCTGTCACCCCTACCACTCTCCTCTGTCACCACCAACCACTATCCTCTGTCACCACCAACCACTCTCCTCTGTCACCCCTACCACTCTCCTCTGTCACCACCAACCACTCTCCTCTGTCACCCCTACCACTCTCCTCTGTCAACACCAACCACTCTCCTCTGTCACCACCAACCACTCTCCTCTGTCACCCCTGCCACCCCTGCCCCTGTCCATCTCAAGAATGTGATATCTATAACCTTTCAACGATCCTATACCTATGCATTATTCCAGCCGTGTAATAGCCGTGAAATACTACATACATATACTAATAGGAAAAACAACCTGTATAACTGTATAAAGTGATGTAAATGTTATGTTATTGAAAATAACAACATAATATTTGGTATATTTGGTAATATAACCAGTGTTTTATCATAACAAATGCTTTGACAAAACCCATACCTGGTAACAGGAGACACCTTGTCACATGTATGTATATTTCCTGCACCTTGTCACATATGTTATGTATTACCTGCATACTGTCACATGTGTTGTGTATTATCTGCACCTTGTCACGTGTGTTGTGTATTATCTGCACCTTGTCACATGTGTTGTATATTACCTGCAGTTTGTCACATGTGTTGTGTATTATCTGCAACTTGTCACATGTATGTGTATTTCCTCCACCTTGTCACATGTGTTGTATATTTCCTGCACCTTGTCACATGTGTTGTGTATTATCTGCAACATGTCACATGTGTTGTGTATTACCTGCACCTTGTCACATGTGTGTAATATCTGCACCTTGTCACATGTGTTGTGCATTATCTGCACCTTGTCACATGTTTTGCATATTTGCTGCAACTTGTCACATGTGTTGTATATTTCCTGCACCTTGTCACATGTGTGTATTATCTGCACCTTGTCACATGTGTTGTATATTTCCTGCACATTGTCACATGTGTTGTATATTTCCTGCACATTGTCACATGTGTTGTGTATTTCCTGCACCTTGTCACATGTGTTGTGTATTATTTGCAACTTGTCACATGTGTTGTATATTACCTGCATATTGTCACATGTGTTGTGTATTTCCTGCACCTTGTCACATGTGTTGTATATTTCCTGCAGTTTGTTGCATGGCATTTTGTTGTAAAAGTACATGTATATGTTTTGGAACCGGTGCAGTAGGCTCAAACGACTTCCTCTAAATTTGACTCGAGAGTCATATGGGCCTAGGCTCACATGACTCCCCTAGCCAGGCTCAAAACACTCCCTCTAGACTCAGCTAACCCTACTGGGCCCAAATGACTCCCCTTGTTTTGAACTAAAATGATTACAGAAAAGATCAAACATATCTTGTATAATAAAGGCTTTCAACCCTCTTCCTCATTTTCTATTCGGAAATGTCAGGTTAAGAACAATCCCCAATATTGTGTGTCAGATGTTTAAGTATCAGTTATTTTATTACAGTTTTATATTTAACTTTATTTGGAAAAAACTCCAGGTGCCTCTCCTAAAACACTATACGCTTTTTAACCTATTGTTTATTTTCAAAATACTCCCGGAGTCCTGTATCCATTTCTTGAATATCAGGCTCAAACTACTCCCCCTGTTCTATTTCCAACTCTTGAGTATCAGGCTCAAACTACTCCCCCTATTCTATATCCATTTCTTGAGTATCAGACTCAAACTACTCCCCCTGTTCTATACCCAATTCTTTGATATCAGGCTCAAACTACTCCCCCTATTCTATATCCAATTCTTTGATGTAAGGCTCAAACTACTCCCCCTATTCTATATCCAATTCTTTGATATCAGGCTCAAACTACTCCCCCTATTCTATATCCAATTCTTTGATGTAAGGCTCAAACTACTCCCCCTATTCTATATCCAATTCTTTGATATCAGGCTCAAACTACTCCCCCTATTCTATATCCAATTCTTTGATGTAAGGCTCAAACTACTCCCCTTGTTCTATAACCAATTCTGGAGTATCAGACACAAACTATTCCCCCTGTTCTATATCCAATTCTTTGCTATCAGGCTCAAACTACTCCCCCTATTCTATATCCAATTCTTTGATGTAAGGCTCAAACTACTCCCCTTGTTCTATAACCAATTCTGGAGTATCAGACACAAACTATTCCCCCTGTTCTATATCCAATTCTTTGCTATCAGGCTCAAACTACTCCCCCTATTCTATATCCGATTCTTTCATATTAGGATCAACAGTATCCACAACAGACTGTTGCACAATTAGTGTCAAAACATTTGTAACGTTCAAAACAAATGGAGGAGTCATTCGAGGAGCCTGGTTAGTTATCTGGGCCTTCGACAGAGGGGGGAAAGGGGGGGGGGGGGGGGGGGGGGGGGAGTCGTTTCGGGCTAAGGGGAGCCATGGCTCAAATGACTCTAGAGCAGCTGACCTCAGCTTTACTAATTTCATGAGACATATACATCATATGTTATGTTTCTTCAACTTATACATTGATAGAAACTTTAGCTTTACTGTATGTTACAGAGATTTAACCACCATTATAGGTGCCAGCTTTCGTAACGTTGTAAAGGTGTGTATGGAAAAACACGTTCGTTTAGTGAGCATGTTTTGATAATGGAGCAATGGTGAGAAGCCAAGGTGCAGTGTCAACAAAACACCAGTGTATCGGTGATAGGAACCCCCACGGCGACAGCTGCATATATACATGTTCCGGTAAATGTTGCAGCAGCTTACACATTTTCGCGTAGAGTCAAACTATTGATTTGAAGCAATAAGCGTTGACATTGTAATATGAAGTTCATATATAGGACATGCAGTGGTCTGAAGTGAGACGGTCTCATACCGCGCAGCGCAATATTCCAGCATTATTACGACGGTGAACACAAGAAATAGGCTTACACATGTTGGGAATCGAAATCGTTTCGAAAGCGTGTACTCACTTGACCGTGTTGAACGGGATAAACAGGTTTCGAGGGTATGCCTCCATTGTCCAGAATACAACAAAGTTTTAACTCGAGTTTTATACAGCACCTGTGTCTATCAATATCATGCCACCAATGTGAATACTCCCATTATCTTGAATTCTACGAGGAGTCTGGAATATAATAAGTTCTGATTAACCCATGCTATTTATACGACTGTTTGTTTGTTGTGTAACGCCGCACTCAGCAATATTCCAGCTATATGACGACGGTCTGTAAATAATCGAGTCTGAACCAGACAATCCAGCGAGCCTGACCACCCGATCCCGTTAGTCGCCTCTGACGACAAGCATAGTCTCCTTTTACGGCAAGCATGGGTTGCTGAAGACCTATTCTGGACGGATCTTCACGGGTCCTATTTATAAGAATATGAGCAACCTGGCTGATTATGTGTCGTCGTATCTCATGTTATCGTTGCTTATGTTGATAATCACTGGTTTTGCTGATTCAGGTTCAATTGTTGACCGTCAGCGATATTCAAGCTACATCACGGCGGCTTTTTAACCAGACCAGACGAAATGGTGATTGACATTATGAGGAGGGGCCTCACACGTGATACTATTTTGGGGCATCGAAAATGGCCCTTCCTGGTGAGGTGACACTGCTTTGACCTCTCAGAGTACGTCGCCATCTTCCCGAGGCAAGTCAGTTAACTGACTGTAAAGTCCAGTTTCCACCCTTGCCGAACTAGGCTGGAACTTCTGGGCTCGATCGTAGCCTCACCATTGGCTATTACGAGTTATGTCCCTTCTATATACCTCCTACTGACCAATCAAATTCCATTTCTCATATCACTTGCATTTGCTTCACACAAAATGGCGTCGCCAGGTCAAGACGATCTAATCGATAATCAAGATGTATTTTTTAATAAACGGCTCTTACTTCGCAAAGTGCATCAAATCACGTGAGCACCGTGATTAAAAACCTGAAAAGATTGGGAAAACATCTGTTGCGGCCGAGTTGGCGGTATACATGCTTTGCAAATCCTGCAATCGACCAAAATCTGTACGGCAGTTAACGAACCGGATGATCTTTTCGTAACGTGGTTTTGATTGGACTATGCTTAGACTCGTTAGACCAGCCAAAATATAGCTCCATAATTCGAGCCTAGTTAGGCAAGGAAGGAAACTGGATTTTTATAGTCAGTTAACTCCCTTGCCTCGGGAAGATGTACATCGCCGACCCCCAGAACCCAAATGCAATTCCAAGTTTGCGTCTGTATGATGGAATGAATATGACTGTGGCCGTATTTACTTAGTAAAAATATAAGTTAACCTTCATCTTCAGGGACAATACATGAATACTGATATTCAGTCTGGTTAAATAAATTAAATATAACTGATACTCATAGTGACACAATAACACATGGCAAGGTATGGCAATCAGATAATGGTACGTTCGACATCAAATCCCTTTTGCCTCCTCTTTTAGAAAACCATAGTCTTTTAAAGCACTGGCTAATAATATAGCCTGTCTGTAAACACATGCCACCCTCACTACCACAATACCACCCATCCCGACCACCTACCCCTCCCCCCACACACGTCACCACCACAAACACGCACATACACATACAGGGTATTAAATTGTGGGACACTTATGGCATTTTGGCCATATGAATTAATCGTTTACCCTTTTCTATCTATAAGTGTTAAATTCGCTTACATGCACTAAATACAACAAGACGCCATGTTTTAGTTAGCTTGTGGCTTTATTAATACGAGCGTGAAAAACAAACACGTTGTAATTTGAAGCCACTGGACTAGAGTCATCATAGTTTGATGCCCCAGCTCATCCGACATCCCCCAGGCCGTCTATCAGTGTCGTCCCGGTAGTACGTCGTCCACTGGTTGGCCTTGGCGCAGAGATCTTGAGCCACCCCTCCACCACACTGACCACCGTCACCGTCAGCATACCAACTGTAGCACAGCTTGGCATTCTTCAGCCACTTCGGGGATGTGCTGGCAACAGACAGCTTCCAGGACATTCGACATCCACCAGGTCGCCTGTCGGTGTCATCCCTGTATATTCTAGTATATGTTCCAAAGGATGCGCAGTAGGTGTCTCGTGAGTATCCACAACTGCCAGCATCTCCATCAGCATACCATCTGTAGCAGAGTTTTACTGAATGGAACCACAATGGCTGCGTCTTACTTTTCGGAATGAGTCCCCAACTCATTCTACATCCTCCTGCCCTTCTGTCAGTGTCATCTCTGTAGACTTGAGTCATTCGTCCAGGTGGTGCACATAGAAGTCTACCAACCCCTCCACCACACTGGCCAGCATCTCCATCTGCATACCACTTGAAGCATAACTGTAGGTCATCGGTAAACCACGAAGGGACTTGAAAATCCAGTGCAACTTCTTTGCCAAGCTGGTCCACAATGCTCTGGGTTGGCTCAATCTTTTTCAGTTCTGCTCTTACTCGTGTGAGAAGTGATTGTACGCCACTGAATAATGCTGATGCAATCAAAAGTCGCTCGATTTCCCGGAGGTTGGCCTTGTTGATATAGCTACTTACCGCACGCTCGAAAGACTTCTTTTTGGTCGCATCCTCAACAAAGTCACTGAGAGAAGCTATTTCCCCCGAAAAGAGCCATGGGTTTGTTATGACTGTAGGTTGCCAAGTGCTTAGACCTTTTGAAAGTAGATTGACATCACCACCGAAGTACCTTAAAAATGTATTAGATATCGGATATAATTATTATCATATAGGCGAATGGGTAGACTTGTACACCGCTTGTTCAAGCCATATAGCTGCTGAGGATATTAGAACTGGGCTTCGAACATGTACCCACGTAAAGAATCGAACCAGGGTCAACTCTTCTACCATAGGGCTACCCCACCGATCTCATACTTATATGATGCATGACCTTTATCTGTAGTTTTTCAATTGTTACCCCATTTTATTCTGAGTTCTGTTTAAAACCTCCTGAAAATTTGTATGCCCCGTCACAATTTAATTTTTTACGCCCAATGGAATCTGATATCACGACTGGTTATTGTCCAGCGTTGGCGTTCTATATTTACTCAAACTGGTGAACCTTTTGCTGTGGGCGGACGGGTAGCCTAGTGGTTAAAACGTTCGCTCGTCGCGCCGGAAACCCGGGTTCGATTCCCAACATGGGTACAAGTTTTGCAGCCCATATCTGGTGTCCCCCGCCGTGATATTGCTGGAAAATTGCTGAAGGCGGCGTAAAACCATACTCACCCACTCACTCACTCACTTTTTGCTGGAGGACCCCGAGTCCCCTAGTTTCATCCTACGCTCTGGAGCATTTATAAATTATGCAGAGTCAACTACAAAAATATACAAAACGTCGGAGCACAACCAGTCTCTATGATATTGGCGAAAACAGATTCAATTGAGCGTAAAAGGCAAAATAGTGCTGAAAATAAGTTCAAAATTAACATATCGTTTTCAGTTGCAACACAATTAGTAAACACGCTATCATGGCACTGGTTATTCTGGTCGGTTACAGGATTGTCTGGTCAAGACTTGTTTATTTACAGGCTGTCGTCGTGTGGCAGGAGTACTGCTGTGCGGCGTTAGGCTACACCCAACACCTATTCGAATTGTGTGAATGATGGGAAGAGCAGCATCCATTCCTATGGCGTCATCCATTCATATAATTTTCCACTATTTTGCCTTTAGGGGGCACGGGTATCCCAGTCGTCTAAGGTGCTGCGATTCGCTGTTCAGAGTTGCGTCAGAAACCTATGATTGTGGGTTCGAATCCCGGTTCGCCCCGATTATGTTTCAAGGTTTGTCAGCACCATACCCGTGCTCGTGGGTTTCACCGAAGTGGTAAACGTCTGAGACCTGCATCACTTCGGGCTTTCCTCCCACATTAAGCTGACACGCCGTGATATAAGTGTTAAAAGCGGCGTTAAACCCAACTCACTCACTCACTCATTATTTTGCCTTTAACGCCCAATAGAATCTGTTTCGGTATGCGTTGTATGGACGTTTTTGTCTTACAGCATGCTCGTTTTGGGGGTGGGCACATAATGGTGTGCGTAGTGTGAGAAAGGATTAGTTTAAAAATGTATAAAATTTCTAAACAAACCTACTTAAGAGATTCAGTTGAAGATTTCTTGAAGTTTCTATCAATCCGGCTGCTAGAACTGGAACCGCTGCCTCTAATTTTCACCAGACTGAGAAATGATGCCTTGGCTTGAGCTTGTACATCTCTTGTAGTCTTCCCATCGTAGTAGCTTGATTTGGTTTCAATGTGCAGTTTTATGGCTCCACCGAAGTTACCGGACGTAAAATAATGAGTGCCAAAGTAACGAATAAATCTAAAATAAGATGACGGATTACTCGTAAAGCTTGTTGAAAGCCTGTCAATAAAGCGTTTAAAGTACCTACTGGTCTCCAAGTCAAATGCTGGTAGAAAGTCAATCTTCAAGGCCGCGTCGTAAGCTGATACTTCCTCAATATACTGGGATGTACGTGTAAGAGTGTGTTGCATCTTGGTGTACGACCCACTGGCTGAAAACATGCCATACTTAAAACCCACGCTGATTCCAGCACTAGCTGCCATTGTCTTTTTCACTTCATTATAGTTCTTAAAGATCTTCTCGTTAGCATGTGACCAACCTCCCGGCACGCTGAGTATGTCCCATATTTGATCTGGGAGATCGTATGTGTTCTGGAAAATATAGAATTGTTTTGTATTTTTGTGGTTACATCGGAATTGGTTACTTCAAAAGTACAGGAAACGGCCCGATCGATGACAAAAGCTCAAGAAAAGAGTATTGTTTGTCTGAGATAGTAATTAAATATGGAGTTTGATAAATACTATATGTCGTTTCGACAGGTGTTTAAACGTTCGAGTATTTTTATAATGGATTGGGATAGCTAGGCTGTTTGTAAACACAATTTCCATTCATATAGATTTGAAACACACTTTTGCGTCATTCAATTAAATATGCATAAGTACTTATCTTATGAATCCCCATCCTTCTAAAAAACCAAACTCCAATTTAATCAATCAGAGTCAACAATCGTAAGATCATTTAGGATTGTATTTCAATGTATGCAAGAGAAATTATTTCTGTCTATGTCTTGGTCTCAATGCATGTTCTTTTAAAAGAGGGTCGATGGGGAAGGTAGACTATTGTTTAAAGCGTTCGCTCATTTTGCAGAATGACCAGGTTCGATTCCCAACAAGGCCATTTATGGAGCCCCTCGCCGTGATATTGCTGAAATACTTTTAAAAAACCATAATAATTTACTCACACACTCTCTTTGAAAGATGTTAGTTAATATTTAGCCTTTCGTAGACAACTTCACTGCCTACTTCGATCGTAAATGATGTACATTAGAAATTGTAAATCCATCACTTCAGTAAAATAATTCACTAATTATTAGCTTATCGCATCGTTTTACCTTTTTACGATCGGTCCAGGTAAGGTTCAGATTACAGGTGAAGTCAATAATCGGTCTCTTGAATCCATCAGGATTGCTAGTCGTCAGATCAAGCGGCAAAAGATCTAGGGTTGTTACATCCACCCCTCGTCTCATCTTGTTGATGCCCGGGGGTGGGGAGGGACATCTCCTCCCATCCGCAAGGGGAAGGGCGGAGAGAGCAAACACCAGAATAAGACACCCAAACACCATCGCTGTTTAGCTGGCTAATGACGCAGAATACAAAGTTGAGTCTGTATATAGTCAAACGCGTCATCTACTGCACGGTTCATGTAGCTTGGTACTGTTTCCCTATGAACCCTAGCTTATTGGATATGTGTGTTGTGTTGGTTTGTTGTGTACTTTTGCTTGGAGTAAACTATGACAGTGTTGTGTTGCTTGGAGTACATGATTAAAATGTGTGTTCTTTGTATTTCAATGTCATAGTGTTGTGTAAGGAAACAATGTGAAAAGTTTTGTGGTGACTTTAGAATTGCAGTGTTGTGCTTTGAGTACAGGGTGTTAATGTTTTGTTGAGTGAGTGAATGTGTGCAATATGACAGTGTTGTATTTTTAAACCAATGTGACAGTGTTATGTTTTGAAAATACAGAAAACAAGGGTTATAACGAACACGCTTATAACGAACTAACGGATATAACGAACTAACATTTTAGTCCCGACTATTTGCTGTAGTTATACTGTATATATGCTTATAACAAATTAAGGTTATAACGAACTAAAATTAGTAGTCCCTTTTAGTTCGTTATAACCGTAGTTTACCTTAATGTGACAGTGTTGTGCTGACTGCATGGTAGTGTTTGGGTGTTTGGAGTAGTGTTGCATGTTGTTATGCGTGTTGTTATGTAATAAATGTGCGCGGCGAATAATAAGGCAGTGCGATGATGTTCGACTTTTGTTAATACTTTATGGATGGTTTCGGATGTTGATGCATCTAGATTATAGACCACTTCTATAATGACTTGACGGAATATTGTCTTGACAAATGTTTGCAATCTCGCAGTGATTTTAGGCATCTTATGGATGTAGAGAAAGTGCCACACATTCTATCATGTCCAGAATTGTATAAAACCTTCTGCCAAAACTTGCAAACTGAACTTAGGTAAATGATTCAACATAATGCATATTAGTTGATAATTTTATTTTATCTTTACACTTTTTATTTAATTTTATGTAGAATGTACATATTATATATTTCTTTGTACAAGATTTTACATTTGTCCAATGAAAAAATCTCTCGTAGCTCCATTACGGAGGGGCTCAGTTGTGAAACATATTTTCCCGTTTTGTGTGTATTCTATTTAAGGTGAGACTTGAAAAACAATATGTCTGTCTAGAAATACAAAATACTATACATCTTCCTGTAGATTACAACTGCAATTATATTAACCTAAGTGACTTTGGGTTTGCAGTAAACCAGATCCGGGATACCTTGATTGAAATGACACACCTTGGTATACAGTCGTTACAAAGCTTTTAATAGTTTGTTTATTTCTGAACTGTAGGTCATAATACTTACATCACTTCAAGCCATGGGCTGAGAGACAAGCTTTCTCTTCACAATGCATGATTGATGAACAAAGCTAAGTTATGCAATAAATTATAGTTTCTTGTTGATGATAAAATGATGGGCATTTCGATGGGCATTCGGAAACTGTTAACGCATCCGTAGTTCTTTGTTATACCGACAAATAAGCATGACATGATATTCTTCTTCAAGGTTTTTACTATGACAATATTTAGTTCATGTTCAGTTTTGTTACATTTACCTTAATAAAATGAAAGATCATAGTAGCGCAGCATCGAAACTGTGATAATGACGTTCCCTAATATCTACACATCGTAGGTATTTTTCTCATCTAAAATGATGTTTATAAATATATATAATTTACTATTCATAAAATTTTCACTCCAGTTTTGTTGGAAGCAATCTTTGCCCCTTAGGTGTACAAGAGATTAAAGCAAACCATCATTATTCCTAACCCTAACCATGCATTTCCAAGACTAATATGAAAAAGTATAGCTATAATTATCGAAGCCCAGTTCTTTTTATTACGGGAATCACTTGCGGTTTGATCAATGGATAACGGTACGGACGCAAGGAGATTAGTTTAAGCCAAAATGAGACTTGACGTCTTAAGGTAAAAATACGAACAGGATATCGTCCACATTCACCAGGTACAATATCAGTTTGTGCAGAGCTTAGAATACCAAGAAAACGCTTATATGCTTGTAAATGTACCTCTTCTAACAATTGTACTTTCAAACACCCTCAAATCTCCGATCCAAACAAGAAAATAGGCAGGATTTTAGAGTCAAATAGATATCATTATGATACATTTTCAAATTTTAAACCATATGTTTGTACAGTTTATGTACCGTGCCTCCTTTGCTTTTAAATCCGTATATTCTACGGATGATTGTCATGTAGATTTCTCGTAAATAACATACCTTACTCATTTTACGAAGAATAATACCTTGATCTAAGAACGTTTATATATTCATTTTTTTCTGTTTTTGAACGTTTCCCGCCATTTTTATAAAACAAGGTTTGTTTTATTTGAATTGAACTATAATGACCATGGATCACAATTATGGTCGAAAACGTCTATTTCCTTTGGGAGTCCAATGAAAGTATCTGAGAAAAGAACAATATCATTTGCAAACAAATACGAACAAATTATTAACGAAACAGTCAAAATACCAGCCTGTTAGTTTAAAGTATTGGTGTAGAGTTTTTTAAACACTCAAAGAAGTGACATATCACGATATGGTTCTGAACTATTTGTATCTC
The DNA here is from genome assembly GCF_022045235.1 of Haliotis cracherodii. Lineage (NCBI taxonomy): Eukaryota > Metazoa > Mollusca > Gastropoda > Lepetellida > Haliotidae > Haliotis > Haliotis cracherodii. The sequence continues at coordinate 17,256,242 of NW_027266275.1, forward strand.
CTTTCTTGGATGTTATAATGATGGCTTTTGACCAAGTTAGGGGATGGGATTGAATAAAACTTCCGAAAATGGAATGAGAAATTGACTTGACGCTTAAAACATTTACTATATTTAATAATCTTCACCAGCAGCATTATTTACCTTTAATTTGTTATTGCTAGTTTGTATTTGTTATCTACTATTTGACGCATTAAATGTATTATCTGTTGCTCAAATACATTTTTGAGTTTCTGTGGAACATCATGTTCTAATTCTCATTACCCACAGCCACTATATTTCTTTATGAGAAACTCTTTTAAAGGCCTCATTCAAATCATTCAAATATGACCCCATTTAAATCAGATAATGACTTAAACTGAAAGTCACACTTGACAGCACTGCAGCACTGCAGCCTGATTTAAGTGCATTTCCAGATGTTATGTATGCAGAGAGAGACTTTCTGCGCTCGCTACCGGCTTAAAAATAACGTTGTTGTTATAGAGATTGACGAGTGTGATCAAACCAATCAGGTAAGCTGCAGCTGGATATACGCTTTATGCACGCAGCTGACCTTATCAATGTATCCGTGAACATGTTAACAACTTGACTAACATCAAACAATAAAATAAACACGACATCCATGAACAATCAGTTGAACTGACAATAAAAATATATTCAAAATCGCACTTCCAAGCATATTTCATTACATCTGATGGTTAGTAACATTGCCACCGCGTGTTTCATCAACTTTACATTTTTTATCGTCACAGGTAGATGATACAGTACGTGAGTGAAGTTTAAAAGATATCTTACTAAACACAGGCCCTGATCCAATTGCACGATCCCTACATCCGTTTGGACTTTTGTATGTGAAATCTTCGATCCCTTTGTCTTCACCACACAAATCTGCACATCGAGATACCTCCAGCTGCATGGCTAGTACGGTCGTAGTGTCAACACCCCGTCCATGTATATATCATTGTATCCTCTAGGACGAGGTCGTAGCCACGTTGTCCTCGTGCAACTGATATACCATACTGTAAGTAGACCCAGTGCATGTTTTAAAAAATAAGACGCATGCCACCAATAGAAGGTTTACCATTCTATAATTCAGATCTGGGATGTCATAAGGCCATGTCGTTCAAAGAATATTTATGTCTACTACTCCTTTAAGTAGAATATTTGTTATTTTAAGTTTTGTCTAAAATTGCATACAATCGCCAGCGGTTGTCTAAAAATGCATACAATCACCAGCGGCTGAAGGGATGGTGTATATCCTACTGGGGAAGCGTGAAGGTAGCAGAAGTATCGTAAGTCACCACGGTTCCTAGCAAGGTTGCCTGCTGCTGGCGATCTATAGCCCGTTTTGATAATGTATTGTTATGTATCGTGATGTAATTTTATGGTTCCATGGTTGTTTTAAATTTCAATCTGTGTTAGACTTTTCTGGTTTAAATGTATTGATTATGTATACCCTTTGCAAGTCACGATATGGCTGAAATAATGCCGATGTTAAAATTTTATCTAACTCTCGTCTCCAGCCGCGATGTGTGACATGTCTTCAATGCGCTGTCTCCAAGTATCAATCATGACTATAACATTGAAGTGAGGGTGTAGTGAATAATTATATATAACGTTTAACTTATTTACCTCATGTGAGTTTTCCCTTCGTTATATACTCGTCAACTCACATGCAATGAATGTGCAAATAATTCATACATAACCTGTCGCCTATGCATTACCTTATAGTTGAACCTTCATGACGTGAATAGTTTGAGTATACAATCATCTTCAATTTTGTAATTCATGTTTATAATTTTGCTATTTGGTTAAAGTATAATCACCCTTACCAAAAAGACACAAACTCCTTTGTGGATATATTTGTCATAAGGGCCGCCTGATGGGGATGATAACAATGTGTGACTGGGTGACTGTGTGTCATAGTGACCCGACGGCGTAGGTCGTTACTCATGCTATCAACCACTGGATTGCCAAGATCCATGCCGTGACAAAGCTGGAAGAATACTATTCGTCCTCTCATATTTCAAGCATTTCAAAGGATGAGTGTTCACCTGTGTATTCACCTCATTAACGAATGTATCTTTTTTATTTTGATAGAGCGTCCACCCGGAGAACGGAAGATCCGGGGTTCTATCCCCGACCGCATCATACCAAAATACGTTAAAAGCTGGTACTTGTTGTTACTCTCTCTTGCGCTCGACATTAAGGGGCTAAAACAAGGACTGGTCGGTTAGATGGCGCTGCACTGACCCAGACAATGACTGCACAATGGCGGCCTCCATCAGAAAAACAAACATGGCGGACACGACATGTATTTACCATAGGAAAACGCTAGGACGGGTGGTTAAAAAAAATTCTTAGCATTTTCATAAATGCTCTTGCAATTTATACGTCACGAGAATAGCGTCCATTGTTACTTTTAGTGAAGGAAAACATTATTTAAGCTGTTTTGAGACTCGAAAGTGGTCGTCACATCAGTGAAATGTGAACAATGACACACACACCCGTTTCAGCTCACTGTACCAAATTAATTCAAAATTATCAACATATTCTTTATTATTATGCCATTTAGCCCTGATATTTTTACAAGCACACACATAGTTCAGAACCACTAGATTGGAATTAATAAATTATTTTTCCAAAATTATTCCATCTATTTATGATTAAATTCATTGTGTAATAAGAAGACAAATGTCAAATAAATGGCTTTTTATGTGAATAAAATCCAGAGGCCAAACATCGAAACCAGTGAGAGACCCTATCATTGAACACCATTATTACGGATCAAAAGTGTTTGTTTTTTCTAGTTATTATAATTCCGCTAAACCCACCATTTTACAATGGGAGAAAACGGAGCATAATCGGCGACATTTGCGTCATAAAATTTGCTAAAATAAAGATGCTAACGGTATTTCATTAACGTGGTCGTTTAATTCCATGTATTATGTATACGATTTCGAAACAACAATGAGCTGACACGAAATTTTAACTCACATATCACTGTTAAAAACAGCTTAAATATTGTTTTCCTTCACTAAATGTAACAATTGACGTTATTCTCGTGACGTATACATTGCAAGAGCATTTATGAAAATGCTTAGAAAAAAATTTAACCACCCGTTCTAGCGTTTTTCTATAGTAAATACATGACGTGTCTGCCATGTTTGTTTGTCTAGTGGAGACCGCCATTGTGCAGTCATTGCCTGGGTCAGTGTAGCGCCAGCGCCGAGGCGAGCATCCATCTGTAAATGGATGCATCTATACATTTTATAGGGACAGCTCCCTCCATCTCTCGCTTCCGATGGATGTATCTGACCATTCAACGAAGGGGACATCTATTTCCGTCTCTAGTCTCAGTGAATGTATCAAACCATTCAACGAAGGGGACATCTATTAAGGTCTCTTGTTCCAGTGAATGTATCAAAGTATTCAACGAAGGGGACATCTATTTCCGTGTGGCCTGAAATACTAGTCCCATCATAATAGACTTGCTATAGTAAGTTTCATATTAATAACATCAATTATCCTTTATTCGTGCCCAAATACACTGTACGCTATACAATAACAAAATGCAGTATATTCTTTATGCTTATAGGAGATTGACAAAGTACGTTTTTTCATTAACAAAATCAAGAATGAACATCGCACATAATGTCAAATCAATGACCATTATTTGACAAAATCCTGATTCCTAGTCAGTTAAACACGATACGGTTATGGCCTATCCAACAAGCGTGTAGAGAGCATGCCACTTCCCCAGATTATCCTCTGACTATTAAACAGAATATCATAGTGGGACCTCTGCAGTGCGGACACCCATATTGTCCTCAATAAATACAACTGTGTCAGACTGCCAATACGTTGTCATGACTGTGGTTCGGAAAGTGAGGTTTCCGGTTTTATGAGACTTGTGATTTGCAAGGTAGTTGAGGGACATCTGGCAGGACAACATACGATGTTCCTGTTTCACGACACGTGTTTTCCAGTCTTACACCCGTGTTGGTAGTCCATCCTTCCACAGTTGTAGCATGTCTGCAATGGCAATTCATGTGTGTGCAATGCGTACGCTAAGACTTATGGCACTGGTGGCCCAGCCGCCTAAGGCACCGCAATTCGCTATGCAGAGTTGCGTTCCTTCGGCACGCCAGGAATCTATGATTGTAGGTTCGAATCCAAGTTCGCCTCGATAATGTTTCTATGTTTTTCAGCACCATACCCGTGATCTAGGTTTCACCAAAGTAGTAAACGTCTGAGACCTGCATCACTTCGGGTTTTCCTCTCACATCAAGCTGTCACGTCGTGATATAACTGGAATACAGTTTCAAGCGTTAAACCCAACTCACTCACTCACTCACTCACTCACTCACTCACTCACAGTCCACTCACAGTCATGTAGATGCATCCAGAGTAAAGAACTATCCATACCACATAATTTTAATTCGCCAAAAGTTAAAGAATGAATCACAATACAAGTTAAGATTATGATAACAAAACATATTACTTACCCCCTATTTGTCCGCAGGTGGTCGAGATCATGAAAATAAATGAAGACATGCCATCATTCCTTTTGCCATTTGAAAACAATAAAGCTGTAAGTTCTGTATTATCTGTATCGATGAATGTCCGTTAATAGAAATGATACAAATATGGGAACTGTTATCTTATCAAGGACTCGTAAAAAGCTATAAATGTACGTAATACAATTTACTTTTATTATTATAATAATCAATCCATACTTACACCCTGTCGAACACAGTTGTAGGTAGAGCATGAAATACAAACAAGTACCAATTATTATTTGCCATGAAACATGTCACGAAGTGAAGGAACCGACCATATTCCCCCAGAAATGAATAATATGACCCAAAAATACAAATTAAACGTTTCACGAAAAACACACATTAATTGGACGCCTGAATGCAATAATGTTCGTTGGTTGAAAGAAATGGCGAAAATTAAACTTTTCCTAAATAGAAATGTCCAAAAGTTACCTCAAGTTACACACACACCCACAAAGAAGAGAAGAAATTATACTTACAAAAAGCTATCAAGATCGATCAATATGAAAAAGAAACAAAAATACATCTTATTCTAATTTGATTAGGCTGATTAGGTGAGGTGGAATTGCACTCATATAGCGACGCGACGCGACTAATGCCGCAGTTTAACATAAATACCCTACTCAGTATGCTCCGAGCCGACCAGTCCTTGTTTTACCCTTTTAACGCTGAGCGCCAGGCAAGGTAACAACAAGTACCATCTTTTAACGTCTACTGGTATGACGCGGTCGGGGATCAAAAACCCGATCTTCCGCTCTCCGGGCAGACGCTCTATCCACTAGACCAGGGAGTCGGTCGATTGGTGTGATAGTAGAGAAGTACATGAACGCGTCAACTATAATACAACCTCATGTGCATGTCAAAATTGTGCAAACTTTCAACCTTCATTGTACACAAGATTAAGATCGTTAACAATGAGATCTCATTGTTATCTCTTATCAAGGTTTTATGCATGTTATAACTCTTGTAACTTTGTAGTTTACCATTTTATTAATTCCCGAAATGTATACACTTACGTCGATCTGTCCCATCCATATGAAAAAAAGGAAGAAAAAATATTTGTTAGTCTCTCATATGATTCTATATGTTTAGGTACACATATTTATGTGGCGTAAATATACAGATTAAATATGATATAACATATACTCACTAAATATAAATATATTCTTATAAAGTTTACGTATTTAGTAAATAGTTGTGTGCACGTAACATGAAATAGTAATATGTGAAAAGAAAAGGAATGATCTGCGAAAAATATTTAATTGAATTATTTAAAGATGATTTCATGTGTTATTAAGCACATTAACACTTGTTAATAATATCATGTTACCATTAATCATTTGTTTTTAACTGAAATGAAAATTGAAATGGTAGCTCTTTTCTTATAACACAGCATACCTTATAAATTACATACACGTGACATTCACCACTACAGAACGAAAGTGACATTCACCATTACAATTAACATGAAGTAACTCTCATCTGTGCAATAGTGTCTGTCATAGGGAAACGAGCACTTACACATGTGCAGTAGTGTTGTTTATAGACATAATCACCATGACAACGGCAACCATGATTGTGTACACTTCATGCTGTTAGGAAAGTACATCTCAACATCACCATGGAAACGAACAGGCATGTACATGTAGTTTCGATAAATGGAGTGACAGATTGAAATTTATCCATCTTTAAGAAATGTAATTAATTGTTTAAGGTGAAATAGTCTATTGCATCTGTCTTTCCAAGTAGGTGGAAGAATATTATAAATATACACCATTCAACGATTTCCATCGTATATCTCGGAATGTAAGAAAACATTGATACCAATAGTTCACAATTAGTATTACCTTATGGGGTCGCATTTGATTGTGATACTAAATATATACAAAACATGAAAAATAATGTTAAAATACGTGAGGTTTCAAAAGATTCTGTTGAGACATGATAAAACAGACATTGACCAAGAAAACCATAAGTGGCACTGCGAAAAATATATCACAGGTAACGCTATTTACATATTTACATGTACACTCGTACATATCTTTTTCAGCACAGTGGCATGGTTTGACTAAGGCATGTGTGACATTAATAATAATTTACAAAATAACTGATTAGATTTTATGCAGCTTTAATGATTAGCTACACCCCGACGCGAAACAGGCGTGTTTTTGTACCCAAGTGGAGAATCGAACCTGGATGCTAGGAGTGACAAGCGAATGTTTTAACCACTAGGCTACCCCGAAGCACACACGGACATTAAATAAAATACATTCTCATATATATAGACGTCGACATTACCTATATATTAAGATCCGTTTCATGCAAGCCAGATGCCATACATACATGTCAGTGGCTGTACAGTAGATGATATATGCAGCAGTGAGCATAACCGAGTGCGAAGGAAGCTGGTGTACGTGTTTCAAAGGAGGTGTTCGAGGACCACAGAGATAATATTTTCGTCATGTAATGTAATGTTTATGTCTCATACGAGACATATAATAGGAGGAGCAAACTGTGTGAAATAAGTCCCTTTGGATCATAATTTGGGATATATTTGTGGTCGTATGGTGATTCTTGCTGTAAAACTTGAGTGAGTGAGTTGGGTTTAACGCCGATTTTAACAGTATTCCAGTTATATCACGGCGTGTCAGTTTAATGAGGGAGGAAGCCCGAAGTGATGCAGGTCTCAGATGAAATCCACGAGCTAGGGTATGGTGCTGACCGGGATTCGAACCCACAATCATAGGTTTCTGGCGTGCCCAAGGGACGCAACTCTGCACAGCGAATCGCGGCGCCTCAGACGACTGGACCACCCGTGTCCCTGTAATACTTGAGGTAGGGATGGGGGGAGGAGTTTTTAATTCAGATCTACATCTACAACTCAACATATATATCCGTTTTTGAAATGCAATCGTAATAATCATTAGGCTAACCCACCACTCAGTTTACCACAATGAACACAGATATAACAGGTTATTCATGTAGCCAGTTCCATACGCTTAACAAAATGTATGTCTCCTCGAATATCTCCTTCCACATGGGCGCACATCGTATCACACAAGAAGCACACATACACATATACTTACAATCTGCGGATCAAATGAAAAAACAAAGGCTATTAGTTAGAAAAATAAGTTTTTTTATGAACATACAGAATAGAGACTGATGTGATCAAAATGTTAACCCCCAAGTCTTTTGGGGTAGAATTTGAAAAATGAATATTTTACGATTCTTCGGTGGAAAAGCAAATATTCTGTTTATTTCGTAGAGGTGTTATAAAGTCATGTTAAATATTAATGTAAGTAGAAAGAGTATACTTACTGGCTGTTGGCGTTACATGTAATAAAAATAAAGAGTTTAAAGCGATTACGTTTAACAACTGCACCAGGTTACAATAAAAACGACAAAAACACTTTCCATTTTCATATGAAATATGCTAAAAGGAGAGTCCATTTTTCGATGTTTCCGACTACTAGCATGTCATAAAGCATGTGTTTATGAATCACTATCCGATAGTGATGATACTAGGTGGTCAGGAACAGTTTAGCGTATCCTGTCCCACTAGTGGCACCCGTCAGTTTGACAAACACATGCAAAGGCAAGTTAATGTTTCACCTAAAAAAAACATAGGAACTTAGGGTACGAGTCAAAACAAAAAATTGCATCGGACATCATTTTCGTCACTGATGCGTCAAATTTGGAAATGTCCTCCACGTGTCTACCATAAAACAACAAACGCTTTGGGAAAAAAATGGTAAGTAAAACCATTATATCTCCTGATAATTATTTTAAATATAGCTATTGGTCTGGTAAATACACAATGTCAGTGACACTGCAGTGAATGGTTCAGAATCGTTAGGATAAAGACTTAAGTCGTTACACTTAAATCATAATATATACCATTCTACAGAGATACTCAGTGACGGTGACTGTCACTTTTACTTATTTAATTGATGAACTAATTTGTACTCAATACTTTTGCAATCACACACTTTTATAAATGCATTTATGACCTGGTCCACATCCAGATGATATGTATCTCATAGGACCAAACTAATATACTCATGCTCATAATTATAGTCACCCCTATGCCGACGCGCATATATCTATCTACGTGATGACAATAATTATGGGCATGAGATATAAGTAGTTGTAAACTTATATTATCATCCAAAACTGGCTCCCACAGGAGATATCGCTTGGGGGAGATCAAGCGATATCTACATTGTAGATATCGCTGCAGTTAAATTGCATCACAATGCTTTGCAGGCTATCGTGACGTCATTGTTACATGACGTCACAATCAAATGACATCACTAATGGCTCTGCTACTGAAGCTGTAAGCAGTACTTTTTACGCTTAAGACACTGCGTATTACTACCTACAAACTGAAAAGTTGGAAGAATGATGTTGGATGATAAATAAAATCTCACCCTCGTGTCTTTTGATATCAAACATATCAACACTCGTTGATAAAAGTGGAAAAACTTTTTTTGATATATACGATATCAAAAGACATGTGGTGATATTCTCTATTTATTAATATAAAACACGAACAAATAAGTGACTTGAGTAAAGTCATATTTTCAAAGTATAGAAATAGCAATCTTTCGTAAATTGAGTAAAACTTCGAAATACCAAGATCTAAGTTTACCAATAGGGATGAATCAATAAAATATTCACAAACATGACAAGTTATTATTCCTATTACAGGACGTTTTTACTGGAACTGGTAAAGGCGTCATCAATAAATTTCATGTTGTGATATAATTAAACACAACTCACAACTGATATTATTTTTTTACACTCACAGTGCATAAGCGGTGAGAGGATTAAAAGAAATTGTGAAGGTAGGTTTAGTAAAGACTCTCACCCCTGCGTGGTAGGTGCATGCCATGCTATGGTTGCCCGCTTCTCTGAATGGTTTCTTGCAATTCTTACACGTGAAGACATCCTGCCCTGCGTGTGACGGCCTAGGAGATTTGCCAAGACTAAGAACTAGAGACTGGTTCTCTGCAACTGAATCCTTTGACTGTGGAGAGCTGTCGGAGAACATGTCATCGCTGGTGTCGTCATTGTGTTTAGAACGTACACTGTCCAAGTAGCTTTGCTGCTTTGATCTGAAATGGCTCATGACCGCTTGTCGTTGATGTCGTTCAAGTTGAAAATGTTGACGTAGAACGTAGTCTCGGTGACGCCGGACCTCCAGGTTGGTTGATTTCGCTGCCCGCGCAACCTGTTGCCTCAGCTTCTTCTCCAGGCATCGCGTCTTGCTTTGGTGGGTGAAGAGGTCACAGTACTGAACTCGGAACCCACAAGCCTCGCAGTCCACAAATCTGCAGGAAGGGTAACTGTGGTTGAGATTTGTTCACTGAACTGAACAATTTAATGTCACACATTGGTGTGTATGTTTCTTTAAACCCATGATAAATATGCAATGTGTTCGAAGTTTTCACCCGGTGGGAATGGGTGGGCGGTGGTTTAGTAGTAGGGTAAGTGAGCACTATGGCTTTACGCCGCTTTTAGCAATAACCCAGCATTATATCTTTGGGTTAAGCAGTTCGGGGAGAACTAGGAGGCATGATGTTTGGCCCAAGAAAGTTCCATATTTCGTTGTGCAGAGTTATGTCTCTTCCAAGGTTTCGCTTGAAAGTTGGGTCGTGTTCCCAGGTTCGCCCTGTTTATGACCCTTGATCACACCCGTGGTTGATGGTTTCATCAAAATGGTGAACGTGTACATACTGAGCATCTTTGTTTATTCCTCCCACAAAAAGCTGACTTGCGGTATATTAGTTGAATTTCTAGTCAAAGCAGAGTTAAACCAATCTCACTCACTTACTAAAATGTATGTGCGTGATGTCCTAAAGAAAATTGTTACAACATTATAACAATATCATTTCGTTCAAATATATATACAGTAAACTACGGTCAAAACGAACACAAAGGGACCACTTATTTTAGTTCGTAATAACCGTAGCTCGTTATAAACATATATACATCATACATGCAACAAACGGCCGGGACTAAAAAATAAGTTCGTTATATCGTTCAGTTCGTTATAAGCGTGTTCGTTATAAACGTATTTTACTGTATTATCTGGACATATTGAATGCAATGGGTTCAAACACGTACCTGTGATAGCACTCCTCGGCATGAATACTCGCCTCGCACCTCTTCACAGTCTTACAACATCCAACGTTTTTGTAAGGACAAGAAACAGGAGCGTTAGGACACACATCAGCCACGTGGTCGGGAAGATCCGCTAGCTCGCAAACAATGCCACACCCATGGTTACACTTGATTCTCAACCTCAACAGCTTCAGTTTTAGCTCCACCGATACCTCCGAGGACTCTGCGTTGAGCTTGGTTGAGCATTCCGGACAGTATCGAGACGTCCTGGTCTTGCTGCGCCTCCAGATGCACGACTGACAGAAGATGTGATGACAGGAGTTTGACACGGGGTTCACGAACACTTGGCTGCAGATGCTGCAGATGAGGTTCGGGTCTATTGTGCCAACAAATAAAGTCAGATCGAGACCCATAACGCCCTCAGACGCTCTGTTCAGGGTGTTTGTGTTATTGGAGTGTTAAATCTCAGTCCAAGAATTGGGTGTATTGTCAGATGCTACAAATACCACAAATGCCGATTTCGAACCTTTCTGTTTGTCTCGGTATATGTTCAGAAGCAACCGACGTACGTACTTAATTTCAGTATCACTGCATTATATTACATTACGTATACGTACGGTTTGCTGATAGAACATTTCTGAAAATAAAATAATATGGATATGTCACAATTCTAAATTCAGTCAATTTATAAAATGACTCAGTAACAACGTAAATTACCCAAGAAAACGGGTTGATATGGGAGTCTTGGGTTGATATGGTCTAGGGTTGATATGACAGTCTCGGGTTGATATGGCAGTCTCGGGATCATGTGATAGTCTCGGGTTGATACGACAGTCTCGGGTTGATATGGGAGTTTAGGGTTGATATGGGAGTCTAGGGTTGATATGGGAGTCTTAGGTTGATATGGGAGTCTAGGGTTGATATGGGAGTCTTAGGTTGATATGGGAGTCTAGGGTTGATATGGGAGTCTAGGGTTGATATGGGAGTCTTAGGTTGATATGGGAGTCTAGGGTTGATATGGGAGTCTCAGGACAATGTGATAGTCTCGGGTTGATAGGGGAGTCTCGGGTTGATTTGACAGTCTCGGGTTGATATGGGAGTCTAGGGTTGATATAACAGTCTCAGGTTGATATGGGAGTCTAGGGTTGATATGGCAGTCTCGGGATCATGTGATAGTCTAGGGTTGATATGGGAGTCTCGGGTTGATATGACAGTGTCGGGTTGATATGGGAGTCTAGGGTTGATATGACAGTCTCAGGTTGATATGGGAGTCTAGGGTTGATATGGCAGTCTCGGGATCATGTGATAGTCTAGGGTTGATATGGGAGTCTCGGGTTGATATGGGAGTCTAGGGTTGATATAACAGTCTCAGGTTGATATGGGAGTCTCGGGTTGATATGGGAGTCTTGGGATCATGTGATAGTCTCGGGTTGATATGGGAGTCTCGGGTTGATATGGGAGTCTCGGGTCGATATGGGAGTCGTGGGTTGATATGGGAGTCTCGGGTTGATATGGGAGTCTCGGGTTGATATGGGAGTCTAGGGTTGATATGGGAGTCTAGGGTTGATATGACAGTCTCAGGTTGATATGGGAGTCTAGGGTTGATATGGCAGTCTCGGGATCATGTGATAGTCTAGGGTTGATTTGACAGTCTCGGGTTGATATGGGAGTCTAGGGTTGATATAACAGTCTCAGGTTGATATGGGAGTCTCGGGTTGATATGGGAGTCTCGGGTTGATATGGGAGTCTAGGGTTGATATGGGAGTCTCAGGACAATGTGATAGTCTAGGGTTGATATGGGAGTCTCGGGTTGATATGGGAGTCTCGGGTTGATATGGGAGTCTAGGGTTGATATGGGAGTCTCAGGACAATGTGATAGTCTAGGGTTGATATGGGAGTCTCGGGTTGATATGGGAGTCTCGGGTTGATTTGACAGTCTCGGGTTGATATGGGAGTCTCGGGTTGATATGGGAGTCTCGGGTCGATATGGGAATCTCGGGTTGATATGGGAGTCTTCAGTATGCTTTGGAGAGTGTCACACAGTTACCTTTAAATATAAGTACCTAGTTTGAGTTTAAAATGACCTAATCGTTGACTCGTTATTCACCAACCAAGGGAGAAAACCCTTTGTAGTGTAAACCCTGTTTTCAGGAAGGAGTGTACTACCGCTTCTTAAATCACGATTAGTTTGAATACGAAGCAAGATAAATAGCTTAGTTGCAATGTCAATGAAAGGGCTAGTATGTATTGCTGATACAGCGAACAGTGTGTGGGCTTTTGATGAAACACAGGCAGGTCACCATCAGATAACATGGGTCGTTGGATCATGCCAGTGACCTTGAACTGTACATAGATATTCGATTAGACTCCAACTGGTGGCCAGTCGTTATTAATGTGATCGTATCGGGTCTGTTTCACAAGGACATCTGTTACCAACGGGCCTTGCACGATTTCACTTCTATGGCCATACAACTGAAGCATATCTGTAGTAATTTCAAACACAATACAATCGCGAAACAAATATTGATTCATGAAATTGCACAAATGTAACATTTGTTGATGCTGTCCTCATAGTTAAAATACATTCGTGTTTTACCATAATGTGTTTTTAATACAATGCATAGTAGCATCCTTTTGTAATTCATTATTAGTTAAAATACATTCGTACTGTGATATTATGCGTTTCCTTGATATAGTGCATAACAACATTTTTCAGTCATTCATAGTTAGAATACACTCGTATTTTACCACTATTTGGTCTCTTACAGTGCTATTCTGTCCTTTCCTGCTTTTAAATCCATTTATGTTTCAGGTTCAATATGCCTTAACTTCAGGCAAGGGTGTACAGTATATGTAAAAGTAGTTTATCATCCAAAACTGGCTCCCACATGAGATATCGCTTCGGTGAGATCAAGCGATATCTACACTGTAGATATCGCTACAATGAAATTGCATCACAATGCTTTGCAGACCATTGTGAAGTCATTGGTTACCATGACGTCACAATCAAATGACATCACTGATGGCTTTACTACTAAAGCTATTAGCAGTACTTTTTACACTTTAGACACTGCTTATTACTGTCTACAAACTGAAAAAGAATGATGTTGGATGATAAATATAATCTCATCCTCGTGTCTATTGATATCAAATATATCAACACTCGTTGATAAAAGTGAAAAAAATCCTCGGCAAGCCTCGGAGTTTTCCCACTTTTATCAACTCGTGTTGATATATTTGATATCAAAAGACACTCGGGTGAGATTCTCTATATACATCTGGTGTTCTTACGTTTTAAATGATCCTTTTACCTACCTTGCGATCCGCCCTGTCCTCCCAACGTACAGTCTATACCTTACAGTTATGCAGAGAAATGCATTTCAAAGTGGTTCCCAATGATTTGTTCGTTCTACAAAACAATGTTCCTATCGCAGCGTGCAGTAATTTGTCAACCATAACAAACTTTGGAACAGATCTATCTCACTAAATCCGACACCCGCATTGAATCCGTTGACCAGTTGACCTTCTGTGGGGTATTATCTGAGCATGCATTTAAAATCTCGCGTGTGTATTTACTCGATACGGGGCAGAAAACAATACTCATGTCAACAGCTGGTGTATAAGAAAGAAATATATAATACCTACTGTCATAGCACTTGGTTCCGTTCCACTAGACCCTTCATTTGATAGGCTATGCCTGTTCACTATCTATCCTACCATATATCATGTTGGACATTTCGTGCAGTGGGTAAACTACATGCGGTGAATTCCTTTGCCTGTAGGCGCAACGCAAGCGGAATACATCAGTGTGTATCTATTGTATGCTGAGGATAATGTCACAATGACGTGAGGGAAAATTTACCAATACATATATTACTGAAGTAGAGTTTAATATGGTGTCGCATTTTTATTCAAAGTTGACATTGCAAGATAATATATTTTATATGTTTATTGCGTTGTGAAATGTATTCTCACTGGACTCGCCCGATGAAAATACTTACATGTGAAATTATTAATGCCATCTAATATTGTGGTAGGGTTGTGTCATTTTTATCATTATTAATTGATTTTTGACAAGTCAGATTGATTTATGCTAGTGTAACGTATGTTACATCCACTAACGCCAGTGGAACAAGACCTGATAATATTGTGCCGACTGCTATCAGTCTTAACGTTACACCTCCCCACCGCCTATGTGTAACATTGAACGTGGTGTTCAACAAAACAGATTGAAGATCGCCTCATAGCGTTTTGTCAGTGTCATGGCAGGAAACAGTAACATAGTGTACTTGAATAGCACAATGTTGGTATGGACAGGACATGCTGACCCTTTTTGCGAACTCCCTTTTATGCCCAATGGAATCTGCTTCGTCGGATAATCGAGACTGGTTCTTCTCTGGTGTTGGCGTCTTATGGCTATCTGGATGACTATCCCCTTAAAATATTGTAAGGGAATACAGCATTGTCTATGGCAGTCACATTCACAGAGCTATTAGTTGTTGCAGAGACCGATTCTGTATCTTAAACCTGTTCATTTTATGCCTTTTTATTTTCAACTATTGTTTATCACATTCCATTTACCTAAAACCGTTGTTTATCTCTCCAGGAGTTAAGTGAAAGCTATTCTTTATATTCAACCCGTTTATTTCAAACAATTACTTGTTAATTTCACTTCAGTCCCAACACAACCCTTGTACTTTTATTCTGTTCTTTGAGTCACCTGGACCTTGAAATAATTTGTTTACTGTAGGTTGTGATATTGTGTATACCCGGTATATTGTTATACACCATTCTTGTTCTGTAAACGCCAGTTCTCTCACACACGGACTTCAAGTGTTGTGTAATACAGTTTACTGTGCTCATTCAGTACTTATCATAACTAAAGTTATCTTACAAAATGGAACCAAATGCTAGTGTAAAATTTCAAACCACAGGGTTTCGCCTTCAAGTCTAATTTAGAAGCTCTACATAGAGCAATAGCTGTCGAACAGCGTTGTCAAGTAATTAGTGCATTGATCCTCTGTTGGTGTATCGAAAATCTTTGTGAAACTCACTTCTTCGATCTGTCGAGCGATAAGCTAGGTTTACTTAAACAATCTAGAGACCTACGGTTGACTATTCTTTGGCGAGATAGCTACAGGTTTGCTTAGCACGTACACACGCGATCTGGTCCCTGAGTGAAATCGACGTATGTCTGCTTCTCAAGTTGCAGTTTTATGGGGCGATTGCTAAGACAAGGCTCATATCCTTATTCTTTACATTAAAAAACCTAACTAACAGAGCTTAACTCATTACAGAGAACACCTGTTTCTGATAATGTTGATTCTTTCAACAAGTTCTGATTATAATATTCAATCAGATATGAAAGGTCGCTGACAGTAATAAAGTAATAAAGATTGTCAAATCAGTTTGCGATTCCTTTTCCATATATCGTATTCTCACACGTTACTGAGAGAGAGAGAGAGAGAGAGAGAGAGAGAGAGAGAGAGAGAGAGAGAGAGAGAGAGAGAGCGTCGCTCACCCTACAACAGTATTGTGTGTGGCAATTAAGTTATCTGTACCTAGCTTTTCATACCATCATTGAATAACTCATGATTCCGGCTGTATACGTGTATTTGATGTCAGCACAGTTTCAAGAAACTAATAGCTCAATTTTGTGGATAATCTCTCGTTTGAACTGCTGTAGATTGAGGACATTTTGTGTCGAGCTGTAGGAGCTTTGTCTGTGGAATGTAATTGGTTGACACCTGAAGAAATGTATAGCTTGGACCATGTACGGGTTCGGCAGACATATACACACATGCACACATAGACTCTCATGCACGGACACAGCCCTGTCTCCTACGTATTACTGCTGTCCCAAATATCCATGTGTCACTGAAAATGTTGGGGGGGGGGGGGGGGGGGGGGGGGTAATTTCTCAAATGTGTAGATCATTCCGAGTAACAGGTAATAATTGCGCCTGGATGTCCACACAAACAGTGTTTGGATAAGCATATGGACATTACAATACTGAATCCCCTCGTATTTCATACCACCGACGGATTCACTTAGACATGTCTTCCCTGTCTGCAAGCTAAGCCCCCCTGAGTTCAATGTTGACTGACGTGTTTGGGTTTCCCGGGACTGGAGCATCATGAGGTTGGTTGTGTGGCTTTTTGGTTGGTTGCGTGCTCAGCCTGTCGCGTGAGTGGAGTGAGTGAGTGAGAGTTGTTGGTTGGTCGGATGAGTGCGAGTGTGTGTATGTGTGCGAAAGGGACATCATTGGGGTTTAGCTTCACCTCTATAACTGGTGTGGACGATGTTCCCTCTACGCAGGGTGAATGAGTGTGTAAGTAAGTAAGTTGAGAAATACCAACGAGGTGCGAGGAATTAAGAGTTATCCGCCCTCGATATTTTTCGTATAATCGTGATGTCATCAATTTGTGAGGTCGTCAACAGCATTCAGATGCGCTAAATGCACATGCGCAAATATCAGAAAGTTATTACACCAGACACCAAAACAGTAACCCCATACGTGTCTTGGAGGGCCCTCTACACAAAGTGAGTGAGTGACTACGGTTTTATACTGTGGTCCCAAATGGGGAGTATCTGTTCTGCCACGATGCATGTATGCTATAATAGGCATTCCTGTAAAGACAATCCTGTGGTCGATCGCGGGAGCAACGACATACATGTACGTCTACGCGATATAAAGACACACGCCCAGCTGGAACACTGATATATATATGGTTTTCCTTAGTGGTCATCCATTGTTGGCAATTAACCACCAGTTACAAGAAATCGTCAACAACGGATTATCAAGAGAACGAAATGAAGTAAATAAGAACTTGTACAATAATTACCTTTATCACATGAGAGGCAGACAACGTATAACAAAATATATTTACGAGTATATGGAACACGAGCTGTTATATATGACATTTACGAGCAAATCCTTCTCTTTATCGGAGAGAGGTGATTATACTATTCAGTATTAAAAACAGTACTGTTCAAACATATGTCTTATCTAATCAACGTTTTCATTAACACATACATATACAATATTCACAAACATCACTATGAGATGTACAACTATGTCAAAGCAAATCCTGAAATTGTTACAAAATACATTCATGCATACATAAAATCAAATGGTACACAGGAATGTATGTTTAAACAATTCATTTTGCAAGACCATACTCTTGCTGGAGAAACAGTTGTAAGGTAAAATGGGATATTAATACAGGATATGTTAACCACATTTAAAATATATTCCATTAGTTTAATCATGGGGATTTCCTAATATACTGATATAAAATGCAAACACGAGAACATTTTATCCATTTACAATTCGTCTATACATACATGCAATGTATCAACTTACCCGCTTTACAAACGTCCCAACACGAAGCATGAATCCTAAAATGTCACCTTTTGCCTGACACTGACAACGATCCGCCCTTCACCGTCACCCATATTTATGTTCCTTGTGCGGGGAGCGTTAACACGACAATCAATCAAACCCTTATAATAACAGGGGGAAATCTGTGGGACACTCTCACCTAGCGACCCACCACGGCCCTATTGAAGCGTCCCTGGTTACCAACAGGGTGACAGTCAATAGTTTGGATAGTTTCTTTTCTTGTCTCCGTGACTTCTTACACACTTTGTTTATTGATTTAACGCCTCTTTTTAACGTCAGACATTCTCATTTTCCTATATCTTACAGATCATAGCTTGTTGTTGAAAGCTATAAACACAAAACGTACTCGTTTATGAGTATTCAGTAGCTTTAACTAAAGCTCACAATCACATTTTCACGACTGATCAACATTAAGTACGCGAACATATAGATATTTACAGATTTCACGCCAGATCTGTAAACTATAAATATCAACAGTAAATCCTATTTCTTAAGAATCGTGGTACGTATTTACATTTTGATTGATATTGTACTATCAGGGGACACTCAAACGATAAGGGATAGTCATTGGACACGTCAGGAGACAAGCCAGAGGGCAAAGCAGATGACAAGGCACTGGGCATTTCAGATGCTACTTCAGAGGACAAGGCACAATGCACTTAGGAATACAAGGTAGAGGACACCTCAAAAGACAGGGCAGGGACACCTCAAAAGACAAGGCAGAGATCACCTCAAAAGACAAGGTAGGAACACCTCAAAAGACAAGGCAGGGACACCTCATACGACAAGGCAGGGACACCTCAAAAGACAAGGCAGGGACACCTCAAACGACAAGGCAGGAACACCTCAAAAGACAAGGCAGAGACACCTCAAACGACAAGGCAGAGAACACCTCAAAAGACAAGGCAGAGGACACCTCAAAAGACAAGGCAGGGACACCTCATACGACAAGGCAGGGACACCTCAAAAGACAAGGCAGGGACACCTCAAACGACAAGGCAGAGACACCTCAAAAGACAAGGCAGAGGACACCTCAAAAGACAAGGCAGGGACACCTCATACGACAAGGCAGGGACACCTCAAAAGACAAGGCAGGGACATCTCATACGACAAGGCAGGAACACCTCAAAAGACAAGGCAGGGACACCTCATACGACAAGGCAGGGACACCTCAAAAGACAAGGCAGAGGACACCTCAAACGACAAGGCAGGGACACTGTTAATGTTGCAAATGCCATCTTTGACATAAAGGTACACAATTCTGTTGTAAAGTCAAAGTCGGGACCGAGTCCATGGCGCTATGTATTTGTATCTCGAATTCGAGATAAGCGATCAAATCAATATGAAGTTATATAGTGAGGCGATCGGGACCGGAGACTAGGTTCGATTTATCGGTACATTCGAGATAACGGGGTCCGCCTTTACACTCAAATGACTTACACCAAATAATACGACATAAGTAGACGATACCAATTCCTATTCAAAAGAAGCACTATAAATCAGCATCAGTTCGGACTAGTACAAGCTCACACACACACACACACACACACACACACACACACACACACACACACACACACACACACACACACACACACACACACACACACACACACACACACACACACACACACACACACAAACACACAAACACACACACACACGCATACATGCACGTCGCTATATAAGTGCATTAATCTTGGACGCGACGTTAAACCACATTTCACATGACCTCACCTTACCTCACCTTACCTCACCTCTAAACTATACAAACTAACTCTAATTAGTGGCGATACAAACATCTCAGTTCTCAGAGAATCTCCCCTCGTTATTCACAACTGAGTAGTCATCGTTTGATCAGAAGATTGACTGTTAGCAGTAGGTATGTATTTGTTCATTTTGCCTCTCCACAGTTGAAGAACCCTTTTGTTGGCAACATAGGAGATGAAGATGAAGATCCCTTGACCGGCGTTCAGGACGATGGAGATGAAGATGAGGACTTGCTGCTGGAGAACGTCACCGAGGATTGCCAGGATCCAAAAGATCCCTGTCAGTGTGGATAATTTAATGTAGATGTGAACCTGACTCTTCTCAGCCCCAATACTTGCGCTCATTTTATTGATCTTGGCCATCGTCCACACACTGACGCTGAAGAAAATGATGTTCAAGAGGAGGACGACACCTAGTGGAGCCACGAAAGCAACACCGACAAGAAGTGACGTATTCAGGTAGCACGTGGTTACACCATAGCCGATATGGTTTCCTGAAGAAACGCCGAGATTTGAAAATATGGTAATGAGAACAATGATCAGAGACAATCCATTGGCATAGAGGGAGTATTTCAGAAGACGACTTTGGGTACCCATCGGTTTTCCAGCATCGACTACGAAGACATGGAACATGTGATAGGAACAGACGTTCATCCACAATATAACTGTGAGCCACAAGTAATGTATGAGAACTCCAATTATTTTGCAAGCAGTTTCATCTCGGATGGCAACATCCTTAAACAGAAGCAG
The DNA here is from genome assembly GCF_022045235.1 of Haliotis cracherodii. NCBI lineage: Eukaryota > Metazoa > Mollusca > Gastropoda > Lepetellida > Haliotidae > Haliotis > Haliotis cracherodii. The sequence continues at coordinate 17,276,854 of NW_027266275.1, forward strand.
CAACTGAGCCAAGAAGAGAAACCCCACCAGACACATCGTATTCTTCGTGGGCAGGGTGAGAAGGGAAGGGAATGTGCAGTAGGTGATGAAGGTCAAGGCCAAACAGATCATAGACAAAATGGAGAAGACTAGAGTTAAAATATGTTCAGCCAGTTTGACTGGATCTTGGTAGTTTGAATACAACTCTTTCATCGTGTCCACGCATATAATTATATTTTGTTCGTCCATTTTAATGAATTTGTCGAACTGTATTGTTATACCCACATACTGAAGAGTGATAGACGCATCAGTGTTCCAGTTAAATTCATTCACGGAGAGGTACACATACGAACAAAGTGGCAAAACAGAAGGATAGTAAACATAATCTTCGGGCGTTTCAACATACTCCAACGGAAGGCTGTCAAACATCTCGGCTTTCTGTGGATTAGTGTAGGGAGGATGCATCTTGTATAACTGTCTCTTTGAATAAGTATAAAAATCATCCTTAGACGGCGTGAACTGAAACTCCGAACCATTATACTCCATCGACCAATTATCCTCCAATAACGCCACTATAGTTTCTTCAAATGTATCCCGACAACAGGTTTTGTTTGTCCTGAACGTCAATGTCAGTCCAAAGGATGGCACATTGACAAATCTGGCACTATTGGCAATGTCAGTGTGCACAGGCTTTTCAACAGAAAACATATAATAGGTCATATTGTACTCCTCTGCAACTGATGGTATGTTATGGACAACCAATGACTCTATGAAATTCCAGTCCTGCAGTCTGGTGTCATATGTGTTTTTTTCAGTTGGCCAAAAGTGGAGTGCCAACTGGTACTCAACTCTGGACAATCCGACAGCTGTTAATTGACATTTTTCACCCTTGAGATGGTACCCCGAGCGACAGTACATGGAACGGCACTCGTTCTGAAAAAGTCAAGACAAAACACAATGTTTAGAATATTATCGATTTCTTCAACAGTTAATCCATAGGCTTCAAATATTAGACATAGGTTAGTGTGAAATACAAAAGCACTGTAAATTGCGTATGTGAAACACCACCACATAATTTCAGTCCTTAAGGTGAATAATATAATATTATTCTAATTCCAACTTTGCCACTGACTATGATTGATAATCAGGAGTAAAATTACTAAAACGAACTCGATTACAAAGAAATATCATTGTTTCCTACCTTCAGTGACTTCTGTAACATTATTCTGTAACTACCAGCTGAGGGTTATAACTCGCATATTTCAAAGAGTAATGCTTCTGTCCACACAAAGTCCTTTGAATAATTGGAATAATATCAATTCTATGGCCTCAACAAACCAGTAGCCTTTGGAGAGTTACATAGCAGAATGTTAGCAGTGATGCATAATTTCAACAAAGAACCAACGATGATAGGAGCCCGTGTGGCTCACAGAATAAGAAAAGTTTATTAATGAGCGATATGTCGAAACGAATGTGAAGTAGACTGCAACACTGGCATGTTCATCTGGCATGTTCACACTGTATGTATGTATACGTTAAGTTAAAATGTGTAAAAATTGCTGATGATTTGAGAGAACGTTTCAATGTGCAAATCTGTGACTCAAGCTAATTTTCATTGTAGATCAGTACAGTACAAACACATGTTAAAAAGTAGTCCTAGTGCACGGACTTGTCCATAGGTAGATTAGGCATACTACGATCTCTTGAAAGTTTGAAACACTAGCCCTTTTCGCTCATATTGCTCGTACTTATGTTTTAGACCATGCAAGAAGTCCACAACTTGAAAGGATTGAAAGGATAAAGGGTAACCGTCCACCATTTTACTTTGAAATTTTGAAATTTCCACCTTTGCCCAGCCACCACAGCACTCATCGTGATCTTATAACCACCATTATTGATACCATATACATAGCTGTAAGATATACAAGCTACTGCAAGGTCATACCAACTCCTGGATGTGGTCATACTACCAATCGTAATCAAATCATACCAGCACCTAGATATGGCCACACTGCTCATCGAGACCCAGTCACAGCAGGGCCAAGATAATGTGATACCACTACCTTTGTTGTAAGTTGTATTACTCATCATGACCCAGTCATATCAGCACCTACACATGGTGATACCACTACCTTTGTTGTAAGTTGTATTATTCATCATGACCCAGTCATATCAGCACCTAGATATGGTGATACCACTACCTTTGTTGTAAGTTGTATTACTCATCGTGACCCAGTCATATCAGCACCTAGACATGGTGATACCACTACCTTTGTTGTAAGTTGTATTACTCATCGTGACCCAGTCATATCAGCACCTAGATAATGTGATACCACTACCTTTGTTGTAAGTTGTATTACCCATCGTGACCCAGTCATATCAGCACCTAGATAATGTGATACCACTACCTTCGTTGTAAGTTGTATTACTCATCGTGACCCAGTCATATCAGCACCTAGATATGGTGATACCACTACCTTTGTTGTAAGTGGTATTACTCATCGTGACCCAGTCATATCAGCACCTAGACATGGTGATACCACTACCTTTGTTGTAAGTTGTATTACTCATCGTGACCCAGTCATATCAGCACCTAGATAATGTGATACCACTACCTTCGTTGTAAGTTGTATTACTCATCGTGACCCAGTCATATCAGCACCTAGATATGGTGATACCACTACCTTTGTTGTAAGTTGTATTACTCATCGTGACCCAGTCATATCAGCACCTAGACATGGTGATACCACTACCTTTGTTGTAAGTTGTATTACTCATCGTGACCCAGTCATATCAGCACCTAGATAATCTGATACCACTACCTTTGTTGTAAGTTGTATTACTCATCGTGACCCAGTCATATCAGCACCTAGATATGGTGATACCACTACCTTTGTTGTAAGTTGTATTACTCATCGTGACCCAGTCATATCAGCACCTAGATAATGTCATGCCTCTACATTGCTTGTATGTGATAATTATATATTTTACCTTGACCCAGTCATGCCACTCTTTTGCCTTACACTTTCGCCGATCACAGTTTGTACAAACAAGTGTGCTTATAGAAACAAAAGTTTCTAAGCTTCTGCAGCTTACAATATCTGGTGACAGTCCATTGCACATATAACAGAAGATATTCTTGAACAAGTACGTTCCCCCAGCAACTGGGTAATAGATTCCAACCCTACATTGTTCCTCGGTTATGTCAGAGAAAGAACCATCCCATGACCCGGTCTTGTTGCACGAGTCTATGTACTGTTGATCAGCGAAATCAGTGTCACACGGTCTTGGTAGTATATCAGATGGAGGATGAATAGAAGCTATGCAATCTGTTGAGCTGTCATTGCCGTTTGAATGAGATGAGTTTCTCTTCTTGTGACATACATTTTCCTTTACCCATCTGATGGTAATGTTATCGTCATGACATCTGGCGATTCCTTCATTCAAGTACGTGATATTTGTTGTAATCGAAGTCACTGGAGTGAGGTCGTCTGCTGATATCTGAGAAGCAGACGGCATTTCGAGGTTGGACTCTTCCGGACATGTGGTTATTATGTAGTATCCAGTATGGGGACCAGTGAAGACATATTTTTTATTTGTTCCACTGACACAAACATGCCTGTTTTCCCTTTCCATCGTCACATTCAACCTTTCGTCTGGACAACAGTCGCCATATTCATTACAGTCAGCATCACAACGACATGTTTTGCAGATTGGATTGGCTGACGGGCACCCACGGTCAATGACCTTTGTGACTGTTGTACCGTTGCAGAATACATTGCAGTGGAGAATGGACATGCCTGTAGTCGTATTAAGAACTCCGTTCAAGGACACATCTTTCACAGAGGTCAATAGGTCGTTGAGGTAGAACCCAAACACGTCGTCAGATGAGTCATTGCTTGTCATTTGGGTGTTTATGAAGACAAAATTACACAAGGCGATGTAGAAATGAAACTTCATCCTTGTTGTCTGGAATCTAAAAGAACAAACATCCAATTAAGCCAAGGAAAAGATCAAAAATAGCCATCATTTATGGATTCTTAATAACGGTGTGTGTTGCCAATCTGAACGTCACACGTGACACTTTACATGTTTATCAATGTAGTATCTAAAAGACAACTAATTAAGACAAGGACAAGATCAAAATAGCCATCATTAATTAAATTTTATAATTTCCTAATAACGATGTTTGGTACCAATCTGGATAGAAGACATGACGCCTGACACTTATCCAGCTGACCAAAATGTAATCAAACGAAACACTGTTTTATCAATGACCCGATGGCATATATTTGAGCTAAAGGATTTTCACTTTATATTTAACCTTAGAAAGGTCAGATTGTCATAAAAAAAGTCATAATGTAGAGAGTTTGATTTCTCCAAATACTTTTTGCAATTGCAAGTGGCAAAGTGTGTTCTGGTATTACAGAGCAGCGAATTTTAGAATACTATTTAGTTTACATTTCATTATGCTTATGTTCGGGATCAAAGGCATGTCCTGTACGAAATGCACACATTCACTCCATTTACGGATATTGTCATTGCCATGCAGGGTTTCCAAAGAACAAGAGATTTATCAATTATTTAAGAAACGCAATGTGGTGAAGGTTGTGAACCATAACTGGAATCAGCCCCTTCTCAGTTTTACTTCATAATTAAATAAATTGATTGTGGGACATGTTTAAAAATTGCCTTCCAACATGCACCTTTTCCACATAGTCATCAATATGTTACAACAGTTCAGCAAAACACGTATATATAATAGCCGAGTCACTCATCCTATTGGCAGTCATGTGATCATTTTTCAGTCTGATGCATTGAAAACATTGGCATAGTATACGTGTCCAGTGATGGTATGTTATAAACTGAATTACAGATGTTTACCTATATTACGATGATATTCAACAATAAATCATTAATCATAATTTCACTTTATGTTGTTATCATTAAATCCATGATTTTAAACCATTCACTTAAAACAGTGCTGACATCGAAACACTATCGTTTTTTGTCTTTAAACCCCTACTTGAAAATATTGGAATGCTCTGTTTTAAGACTTTTATTATCCAGATGCTGATCCGCTGAAAATGCTTGACTATACACTTCTGATCGATCGACCAAACTTTTATCATTCTTAACTATATAATCGACCGATCGGAAAAACATACATGTGTTCAGTCGTCATTGCTCAACGCGTGTAGACGCCCAAAGCTAATCATTATAACATAAAATAAATGTCTTTGACAATGTTATACTCTATGAAAGTTAATTCAAATGAACCAAAACTTCTTTACACAAAACTCTAAGCTTTCTTACCTTATTCTACTGCGCTCGTCGCCTCTGCCCGACTTGCAGCTTGCCAGTTCGAATGTTAGGTAGTTGAATTATTCATATCTGAACTCATCACGCCAACAACGTATCAGCATTCAGTGATAATGTCAGTCGCACAATCATTTACATTACCACTTAGTACTTGAATGCTTAATATCTCTCTGTGATGTCCTTTCAATTTCCAAAAAGGTTAGGCAAATATGAGTGAGTGAGTTGGGTTTAACGCCGCTTTTAACAGTATTCCAGTTATATCACTGCGAGTCAGCTTAATGTGGGAGGAAAGGCCGAAGTTATGCAGGTCTCAGACGTTTACCACTTCGTTGAAACCCACGAGCACGGGTATGGTGCTGACAAACCTAGAAACATAATTTGGGCGAACCGGGATTCGAACCCACAATCATATGTTTCTGACGTGCCCAAATGACGCAACTCTGCACAGCGAATCGCAGCGCCTTAGACCCGTGCCCCCTAAGCAGCTATGAGGTTATAACACTAATGATACCAATTGTGGTATAGTGAGTGAGTGAGTGAGTGAGTGAGTGAGTGAGTGAGTGAGTGAGTGAGTATGATTTCACGCCGCTTTTAGCAATATTACGGCGGGGGACACCAGAAATGGGCTTCACACATTGTACCCATGTGGGGAATCGAACCCAGGTCTTCGGCGTGACGAGCGAACGCTTTTATCACTTTTACCACCGCCCCCAAATATGGTATAGAACATCCATACATACATACATACAGATTGAAACAATCGTGTTGGGGTTTTTTTAATTGAAAAACTGTAACTGTTGTTTAGACAGTTAAAGTGTGATTTCACTGATATGCTATAAAGGCTCATAACATACAGTCAAATATCATATAATCTGTATCTTAATTCTAGTATGTGTGTGTGATCTCGGGTGATGAAAGAAAGCTCCAATGTTGAATGTCACATATTTTATTGTCTGGAAAGGGACAAATTCAAACGTTAAGTGCGACTACCTCCTGATATATTTTACGAGGAGATATCATGTTAAAGCCATACCGTTTCATATTTTAGATGCGTAATAACAGTGGCTTCAACATGATTACTTGACCATTATCTTGGTAATGAAGTTTCTCTCATTCACAAGAACATCACAATCTGAAATGTTAATATCTTAATATACAATGTATTATAGTAAAGTGATTCACAGAGATGCTCCCCTAGCCTATTAGCCTGGGCACATATTACACTAGCTAAGTCATAACATGTCGCAAATACACAGAGGTAAAGTCGCTTCCAAGCACAAGATCTTATCTTTCTGATAGCCTCTACATAATAAGGGAACGAGAACTAATATCAATCACAGCAAATACACTAATATATTCGGTAACCATGTGTTATTCAATGATGATATGAATAGCTATGTACAGATAACCTAAACGTGACACACAATACTGTTGTTTAGTGAGTTTATTTCTGGAAAATAAAACAAACCTCGGATATTATGAACTCAATTCTGAACCCCGTGCGATGGTTAAACAAGTTGTTGTTCATGTGAATAGCAAGTTTTGTATTGTACCACCATGTTTCTTCGACACCTTATTTTAATCAGATATATCTCCAGGTTTCACTTTTTCCAGATATTTTGAAATACATGGCTCTGCGACCTAATATACACGTATACAATAACGTGTGTTGCAATAAAGGACTTTCCGCCTCGTTATTCACAACTGAGTGTTCATCGTTTGATTAGGAGATTGACTGCTGGCAGTAGGTATGTATTTGTTCATTTTGCCTCTCCACAGTTGAAGAACCCTTTTGTTGGCAACATAGGAGATGAAGATGAAGATCCCTTGACTGGCGTTCAGGACGATGGAGATGAAGATGAGGACTTGCTGCTGGAGAACATCACCGAGGATTGCCAGGATCCAAAAGATCCCTGTCAGTGTTGATAATTTAATGTAGATGTGAACCTGACTCTTCTCAGCCCCAATACTTGCGCTCATTTTATTGATCTTGGCCATCGTCCACACACTGACGCTGAAGAAAATGATGTTCAAGAGGAGGACGACACCTAGTGGAGCCACGAAAGCAACACCGACAAGAAGTGACGTATTCAGGTAGCACGTGGTTACACCATAGCCGATATGGCTTCCTGAAGAAACGCCGAGATTTGAAAATATGGTAATGAGAACAATGATCAGAGACAATCCATTGGCATAGAGGGAGTATTTCAGAAGACGACTTTGGGTACCCATCGGTTTTCCAGCATCGACTACGAAGACATGGAACATGTGATAGGAACAGACGTTCATCCACAATATAACTGTGAGCCACAAGTAATGTATGAGAACTCCAATTATTTTGCAAGCAGTTTCATCTCGGATGGCAACATCTTTAAACAGAAGCAGCAACTGAGCCAAGAAGAGAAACCCCACCAGACACATCGTATTCTTCGTGGGCAGGGTGAGAAGGGAAGGGAATGTGCAGTAGGTGATGAAGGTCAAGGCCAAACAGATTAAGGACAGAATGGAGAAGACTAGTGTTAAAATATGTTCAGCCAGTTTGACTGGATCTTGGTAGTTTGAATACAACTCTTTCATCGTGTCCACGCATATTATTAAATTTTGTTCGTCTATTTCAATGAATTTATCAAACTGTATTGTAATATCCACATACTGAAGAGAAATAGATGCATCAGTGTTCCAACTAAATTCATTCACGGAGAGATAAACATATGAACATTTTGGCAAAACAGTAGGCAAATACACATAATCTTCGGGCGTTTCAACATACTCCGACGGGAGGCTGTCATATGTCTCAATTTTCTGTGGATTGGTGTACGGGGGATGCATCTTGTATAACTGTCTCTTTGATACGCCATAAGTATAAAAATCATCCTCAGACAGTGTAAACTGAAACTTCGAACCTTTAAACCCCATCGACCAAATATCCCCCAACAAAGCCACCATAGTTTCTTCAAATGTATCCCGACAACAGGTTTGGTTTGTTCGGAACATCAATGTTAATCCAAAAGATGGCTCATTGACAAGTCTGGAACTATTTGCAGTGCCAATGTACACAAGTTTATAAACAGAAAACATATAATAGGTCATATTGTACTCCTCTGCAACTAATGGTATGTTATGGACAACCAATTGTTCTATGAAATTCCAGTCCTGAAGTCTGGGATCCGATGTGTTATTTTCAGTTGGCCTAAAGAGGACCGCAATCGTGTACTCAACTCTGGAGAGTCCGACAGCTGTTAATTGACATGTTTCACCCTTCAGACGGTACCCCGAACGACAGTACATGGCACGGCACTCGTTCTGAAAAAGTCAAGATAAAGCACAACGTCAAGAACTTTAGAGAAGAAGTGATTTCTTCATCATTTAATCTTTATCGACATAAGGTTGGAAAAGTCTGAAACATATTTGTAAATAGCGTATATTAACCTATACCACACAATTTCAGTCCCTAAAATGAATAATACCAATATTCTTATTCAAACTTAGCCGATGACTTCTAATCATGGATATAATTACTAACTCGAACCCGATTACAAATGAATTCAATTGTTGCCGATTATCAAAGGAATGGCTTCTGCAACATTTTCATTCTACCAGACAAATGCCATTACTCTCATATACTAGTGAGTAGGGTACATTCTATAAAGAATTAATGCCGCTGTCAATACACATTACTTTGAGTAAATAGAACATTATCAATGCGATGGTCACGAGCACAAACAACTATGTTGAATAGTATTAAACAGGTCGCCTTTGGAGAACCACATAGCAGAATGGTCGTGATGCATAATTTCAACAAAGAACCGAGGGTGATGGGTGCCCACAGAATCAGAAGGTTTATAAAATCGGAATGAATGAGCAGTAGACTTCAACATTTACATGTTTATCAACACTAAATGTATACGTTAAGTTAAAATGTATCAGAAATACTGATTTAATACTTTTTAATACTTGAACATGTGCAAGTCTTTGACTAAAGCTAATTTGCAAAGTCGAGAAGAACAGTACAAACACTTGTTAAAAATTGATCATGGTTCACGGAATTGTCCAAAGCTTCATTAGGCATACCACTACCTTTTGATGTATGAAACAGAAGCGCTTTTCTCTCATATAACTTGTACTAATGTTGTAAATCATGCCAGAAGTCCACAACTAGCGTATGTTAGGAAGGGAAAAGGATCATCGTCAACCATTTTACTTACATTTTGAAATTATTTTCACAATTCATATGATTTAACTTAAATTTAGCTGTAAATTTGTATGTGGAACTTTATCCCGACAAATAAGAAATTAATTGCTCATGATTATAAATAGATGCCCAGGAGAAGGCAGAATCAACATTAAAGGACCGACTATTTGATATTGGGTTGGGGGTGGGAATGGGGGTCCTGTGATTTTATGGGGGAAAAACAATTGACCCAGATAAATTAAATTCTTAAAGATAAATATCATCTTCATCGATCAGGTGTATTCCTTGTCAAACAGAAAGGATATACGAACTCAGACATATATACATAACTGTAACTACCACTATGAAGTTCTACCATGCCATGATGCTTCAGAGTAAACTGGACATCAACACACAGCTCACATAACAAACTCTGTTTAGTCCGTTAAAAACCTTTAAAGCTTTTGGCCTCTTCCTAATTAAAGTGGCCTTCTACACACACACACACACACACACACACACACACACACACACGCACGCACGCACGCACGCACGCACGCACGCACGCACGCACGCACACACGCACACATACACGCACACACGCACACATACACGCACACATACACGCACACGGATATGGTCAACCCACTTACCTTGATCCGGTCATGCCACTCATTTTCCTTACACTTTCGCCGATCACAGTTTGTACAAACAAGAGTGCTTATAGAATAGCCTGTACTTTGCACCCGCTGTACTGCTCTTAGGCACTTAAAAACAGATGGTAACAGTCCATTGCACATGTAGCAGAAGATATTCTTGAACATGTACGTTCCCCCAACAACTGGGTAATAGATTCCAAGCCTACATTGTTCCTCGGTTATGTCGGAGAAAGAACCATCCCATAACCCTGTCTTGTTGCACGAGTCTACGTACTGTTGATCAGCGAAATCAGTGTCACACGGTCTTGGTAGTATATTAGATGGAGGATGAATAAAAGCTATGCAATCTGTTGAGCTGTCATTCCTGTTTGAATGAGATGAGTTTCTCTTCCTGTGACATACATTTTCCTTTTCCCATCTGATGATAATGTTATCGTCATGACATTCGGCGATTACTTCATTCAAGTACGTGATATTTGTTGTGATCGAAGTCACTGGAGTGAGGTCGTCTGCTGATATCTGAGAAGCAGACGGCATTTCGAGATTGGACTCTTCCGGACATGTGGTTATTATGTAGTATCCAGTATGGGGACCAGTGAAGACATATTTTTTATTTGTTCCACTGACACAAACATGCCTGTTTTCCCTTTCCATCGTCACATTCAACCTTTCGTCTGGACAACAGTCGCCATATTCATTACAGTCAGCATCACAACGACATGTTTTGCAGATTGGGTTGGCTGACGAGCACCCAAGGTCAACGACCTTTGTGACTGTTGTACCGTTGCAGAATACATTGCAGTGGAGAATGGACATGCCTGTAGTCGTATTAAGAACTCCGTTCAATGACACATCTTTCACAGAGGTCAATAGGTCGTTGAGGTAGGAACCAAACACATCTACAGATGAGTCATTGCTTGTCATTTGGGTGTTTATAAAGACAAAATTACACAAGGTGATGTAGAAATGAAACTTCATCCTTGTTGTCTGGAATCTAAAAGAACAAACATCCAATTAAGCCAAGGAAAAGATCAAAATAGCCATCATTTATGGATTCGTAATAACGGGGTGTGTTGCCAATCAGAACATGACACGTGATACTTTTCCTGTTCATCAGTGTATATTCGCACGAAAAACTGTATTATCAATGACTCGATGTCTTATATTTTAATTGAGGGAAATTAAGGTTTTACTACTATTCATTTGGAACTTTAAAAGATAAGATTTTCATAATATAGTCATAATATAGGTTCTTTCATACTTTCAGCAATTCCAACTGGCAAAGTGTGTTCTGTTATTACATTGTCGCGAATTTTATCATTCTATTTGTTTCATATTTCAAATATGCTTATGTTAAGGATCAAACACATCTCCTGTTTGAAATACACACATTCACTCCATTTATGGATATTGTCATTGCAATCCAGGGTTTCCAAAGAACAACAGCAGATATACGAATGGTTTAGCAAAAAGGAAAGTGGAGTAAGGTTGTGAACCATAACTGGAATCACCTCCTACTCAGTTTTACTTCATAATTAAATAAATTTATTGTGGGACATGTTTAACGTTGCTTTCCAACATGCACCTTTTCCCCATAGCCATCAATATGTTACAACAGTTTAGCAACACGTTTATATACAATAGCCGCGTGACTCATCCAATTGGAAGTCATGTGAGCATTTTTCATTCTGATGCCTTGAAAACATTGACATAGTATAATTGAACATTCCAATGATGGTATGTTATAAACTGATATTTCCTCTTTCATAACCATCTTTAACAATAAATAACTGTTTTCCTAACCTATGACAGGCTGTAGGTATTACATATAGTATTACAAGCTGCTTATTTAGCAAATGTACATTTCTCTAACTGAAATTACTTGTACTAGTCCGAGCAAATAGAATATGGTTATAACGTAGTTCGTTTCGCATGGGTGACTACGAGTTTCTGCTACACGTGTTGCCCAGCGTATATAGTTGACCTAGTTTAGGTGCCCTTATAACAAAATGAGATGGATGTCTTTGACAATATTATACTCTATGAAAGTTCAAATGAACAAAAACACTCAACAAAACTGTAATCATTTTTACCTTATTCTGCTGCGCTTGTCGCCTCTGCCCGCCTGCGGCAGCCTGCCAGTTCGACCGTTACACAGTTGAATTATTCATATCTTGCCTCATCACGCCAACAACGCATCAACACTCAGTGATAATGTCAGTCGAAAGGTCATTTACAATTGCCACTCAGTACTTAAATGATAAATATATCTCTTTTATGCCCCTTTTAGTTGGATAAGGAGGGCCGTGGCGTATCTAATAAAGCACTAATAGTATAAAACCATCCACGCATACATACAGATTAAAACGATGGTGCTGTTTTCAAAATCAAAGGCAGTAACGGTGGTTATGTCTGTTAAAATGAAAAATTCAGTAAGGGCTATAAAATACGGTCAAATATTTAAAACTCTTTATAACTTTTATTAACGTAAAATCAATTTGGAGTTGATTCTGACATGAGCGTATGATCTTGGGTGACGAAAGACAGCTCTAGAGTCGAATTTTATATATTTTATTGTCTTAAAACACAGTGACAAATTCAAAAAGTTAAGATCACTTTCCTCCTGGTATATACGAGAAGATATCATGATAAAGTCCAAACCTTCCATCTTTCTAGATACGTCATAACTGAGGATTCAAAATTATCTCTTGTCCTTGAGCCTGTTCGTGGTGATGAATTATCGCTTATTTACAAGAACATAATACAATTAAATGTTGATATCTTAATATGCAATGTATTATGGTCAGGAAATTCACAATGAAGCTTTCCTGGCATTTTAGTCCAGGCGCATATTTCATTAGCCAAGTCATAACCTATCACAAATATACAGAGGTAAAGTCAATTCTAAGCACAAGAATGTAAGTTACATCCTGTACAATAACAGATAATAAAGGTACGATAATAATTATCTAATTATATACTCAATAACAAAAGTTCCCGTGACACCAATATTTAAGTGTATTTTTCAAACAAGTAAAGTTTGGTTTTCAATAGTGTTGTACATGTATGGAATCAAGTCACAAAAATGCAACTGCCACAGAAAAGCATGCATTCCATGCAAAAGTTGACTTTTATGCAAGCCCCATGCATTTCACTACCAAAGAATGGGTATAAAAACATGTGCGTTAACGGGATTCCATATGCATTGTTTAGCATCGTGCTGATAACAACCACTCAGAAAAACAACAAAATTACGCAATTATTCAACATTACGAAATGCCACGCCTGTCCGAAAATGGGAGTCTGCGAGCCATTGGTATGCTTGAAGCGGGCTCGAGTCACAGTGATGTTGCAAGACAGTTATACGTCCACAGAAACATCATTTGGTGTTTATTGCAACATTGGCAACAGACAAATACAGTCAGAGACCATCCTCGGAGTGGCAGGTCACGCGTAACCAATAATCGACAAGACAACTGGATTCGAACGACACACCTACGAAATCGATTCCAACAGTGACTGCAAGAAGCATCCCTTGCCTTCGACGAATATCTTCACAAACCGTACGTCGTCGCCTCAGATGTGCAGGGATTGTCGCCAGTAGACCCTCTAGACGTGCCATTTTGACAGGAAACCACCGTCAAGCACGTTTACAGTGGTGCAGACAGCGTCTACGCTGGACGGCCATGCAGTGGGGACAAGTTCTATTCACTGACGAGTCTCGTTTTTACCTCAGTCACAGCCACAGGATTCGAGTGTACCGATGTCGAGGTGAACGTTAAGTCAATCATTGTGTCATGGAAGAAGATCGGTTCGGGGGCGGCAGCGTTATGATATGGGGTGGGATTACAGCAAGACAGAGGACCCTTTTGATAGTGGTAGAGGGAAATCTCAATGGACAGCGCTACCGCCACGAGATCATTGGCCCTGTTGGTCTGCCGTTGTTGCGTCGTCAAGGCCCAGGTATTACCTTTCAACATGACAACGCGCGGTCTCCTATTGCTCGACTTGTTCAGGACTTTCTTCAACAAAACAACGTGAATGTCATCCCCTGGCCAGCTCGCTCCCCTGATCTCTCACCAATTGAGCACATGTGGGATGAGAGGGATCGGCGCCTTCGACGTCAACCAAGTGTTCCACAGACATTCAAGGAACTTCGAACCATGCTCCAGCAGATATGAACAGATATTCCACAGGACTTTGTGCGACGACTGGTCCATTCCATGAGACGAAGATGTGTTGCTTGCATCGCAACCACACACACGCTACTGATTTGTAACTTGACATTTTGGCATGTTCATGTGTTTTTTTTATGAAATCAGTATGAGTCAGTATGGCAAATTAAACCTTTTAAACACTTACAAGAGTCTTTTATCTGTTGAAAACCGAAATTGTTTCAGATTTGGTAAAAAACATAACTTTGCATTAAATCTTATTCAATGTCACAAGCACTTTTGTTGTTCAGTATATATTTAAGGATTGACTGTGGATTATTTTCGGTTCATTGAGGTATGAATCGAAACACTGATGTGCAAACTGTATGAATCCGCATAGCGGATTCTTATGAAAGTTTGCATGATTATAATTCAATTCGACAACGAAGACATGTGTTATCTACAATAGTTTAACCAAGAAAGTCAGTGGCCAATCAACGGAGAGTAGGATCAAAACAAAGTTCATAGGATCTGTAAATCAAGGCAAGAGGCGAGAAGAACTGCAACAGTCAGACAGTAACAAACCGGAAGAAATATGTCCGGGAGAAGGCGAATGTTTGAAATGACAAGGTTAGTCAACGCCAGATTCAAACATTAGTTCCCTGAGTACGGGAAGACACACTTCGAAAAATACGGGTTAGAAATGAAATCCGAAAGATATGTTAAACCCAGTCGAGTAGGAAACAAACAGGCGAGCGAGCCTGCACGGTTGCTGTAGTATTCCTTCTCGGCCTTCGGTCTCAAAGAGTAGTTTGGACAATGAATATGCACGAGTTTCGTTAAATGCCCTGTGCATGACGATACACGTTAGCAGAAAGGGAATTCCCTCGGCTGTAATATTGGGATTCCCAGACATTCCGTAGTGATAAACGTAGTCCGCTTCGGTGGGCGTGGCCTAATTCTTTACATTCATTGGGAAATGAAAACAGTAACACTTGACCAGTTCACCTAATTAGAATGCAGGAATTCCAATGAACACAACGAAAATTTAATTATTATACACGTAATTGCATAACATAACCCATGAACCATGTTCAGCGCAAAATATTTAGACGTGAAACTAATACAGTAATAAAAATTGACGATTTTTCAACAATAAACAAATAGTATGATTTCTGTGAACATACTATAGTCGCATTTGAGCACAGGGAGGGTGAGTGTGTTGGGAGGGGGTGGGGGCAGCTTTATGTCTGTGATATGAATGTGGCCAGGAGAGAATTCGAAGAATAGGCTCAACAGAATGCACAGTGCAGTCGTACCTAGTTTAAAGGATGACGAGAAAACGCCCTAATCACTGTGCTACTCTTACATGGTCCGAGATAAACTTCTCTTTTGCGGTGAACCATTTACACTCCATGGACCATGAGCCAACAGCTGACACGTATTTGGTTTCTCCTTAGTTTCTACATAGTTCACACGACGACAAAAAAATTGTTTTATTACAAATATTTGAGCGAGTGAAATTTTTTCGAAATTAATTTTGAAATTTTAAAAAAAAAATCATATGTGGTTGTCGGTGTATACAGTACCGTCACGTGTTTTCGGTCGACATATGTTTCCGCTCGGCCCTTTTGAATCAAGCTACAAAACGTAAGTTATTGAACACAATTGAGAACTATATTGGTTTGAAACAGAGATCATTAACTCACCACTAAGAAAACCTGTATTAGAAAGGTTTTAATGCTGTCAAAGTTATAGATCTGATTGGTGCTGATATCGGCTATCAGGAAATCACATAACCATCACGTGATAAAATGTATGGAAAGGCAGTGGGACCATCTCTTATATCATGCGTACTTTCTGTGGATATATTCATGTTTTACGTTAATGTCATGATAGTTTTAGTTTTAGTTTTTAGGGCTCCATCAGATCAGGGAAGGGCAATTATCGGCAATATCCACCAGAACGTATGGACAAAGCTTATCAGGCCGTCAAGGGTAGGCGGGGAATGGCTCAAAAGTGCAGGAAGACAGTTTTCGATGCCCTATTCGTCTCTTCGCGATCGACTTTGTGGAGCAGTGTCTGTTGAATGTGTGAGATCGGGACTCAATGCGTTATTATCCCAAGAGATGTAGAGATGATATCTGCTTTTGAGTATGGCTACTCTGGCATAAGTTACAGCTTTAGCCACCGATCTTGCCGTCTGTTTAGGCAAGAAACCAAAAGATGACAACCCTCTTTCACTTCTGTGGTTTTACAGTTTTCCTAAGATATGGCCAGAACTTTGAGAGCAGAAGCCCCACTCTTTGGAGATCATGAGAGCAAAGGCCACATCGGAAAAGACTGTGAACGCCCATTTTGACGAACTCGAGCAGCTCCTGGATAAGTACAACCTAAGAGGCAGACCTCAGTCGATTTATAACATTGAAAGGATAGTGCAGAGCCACACTACTCCCCGTGTAGTTTCCGACGCCATGGTTGCTGTCACAATGCCTAGGTCCAACACAACGACTGTATTAGGATTCGGAAGCGAACTTTGAATGACGGTACCCCCCCCCCCCCCCCTACTTCGTGTTTGAGGGGTGAACTTTTGACAGGATGTACTCCCGGTTCTTCAGGCACCGTCAGTGAAACAGGTTGGTCCTGAGAATCTCTTCAGCAAGTGCTGTGTTGAGGCTACAGCAGATAATCCATTCCTGGTTCTTTCTGATGGCCATAAATCACATGTAGCTGTCACTTATGGAGTGGGCATGGGAAAAGCACATAATTCTCTTCATCTTGCCAGCGCATACACCTATGGACGTTGGATGCTTGGCCTTTGCAGAGAATTTACAACGGCCTCAGACACAAATTCATCAGGGAACATGTAAGGTCTGGTATTGACAGATATTCAATATGCGAAGTTGCATGTAGTGCTTACTGTGCCGCCCTCTCACCAGTGAGTCTGCAGTCTGCGGGCATATACCCGTTAAACAGGGATGTAGATAAACAGAGCACATTTCTTCCATCAACTGTAGAGTGTTGAGACGTCTACTATATGTACACCTTCCACAACGACTATTTCCTCAGGTGACAACGTCGACGTCAGTACCACCAGGTGTACCAGGTGTCTACAGAAACGCTGAACACGTTCTGACAACAGATCCTAAGCCCACAACAAAAAGGTCCTGAGTTCGGTTGTTGAAGGAAAAGCTATAACGGAGGACAATATCTTGGCCAAGATAGTGGCACATTGAGAGAAAGCCAAAATATTAAATCAACACCAGTGACATGTACATATAAGTCCAGAAAGTTTACGACTTCTACTGTTCGAAGGAATATCCCGCCCACTTTACCGACTCCGGGAACTTCTGGTGTCATTAGCACGGCAGTCCTTGATGCAGACTTGATAGATACAGAAGAATCATATAATGATGTGAGTGCACTTTGATGCAACTGCAAAAAATGGCAACCAGAAGAGGTACGACAATGTACATCGCTCATATTTTCTAAATGGGCACAATGCACCACCCCAATGTTCACATTGGACGCATCTGATCTATTGCACGACTGTCAGATGTGTGAGACGAAATGCATAGTTTTGGTGTCCCTGTCACGATGAGCCAGAGGAGTGATGTGCATTGTAATTGTGTAAATATTTTGTGTAATGATTCAATTATTTAAATGTGGACACTTTTTTCACCCGGAGTTAACTTGATTGATGTCGTTTTGTGATGGGGATTCCCTCACTGTGCATATGACAAGCTTGTGTGAGGCTCAGTGGACGTAAATAGCCAGCCAATGAGGCGAGCGAAAGCATATGACGTCATTCCAAAGTGTCATGTCCGCACTCGGAACTTCGGAAGCGATCGATACTTTCGCATCATGTACTTTCTCATTAAACATTTGAATAAGAACATTGACCATATTAACAAGTACGTACCATATAATAACTGTTCTAATATGCGTTTGTACTTTATGAGCACGTGTGTCTTATCAGAGCGAAAACTGATGACGCAAGGATATGCACTACGAATGTCAATGTCACGATACGAGATCGGGTATAACGAACCACGTATTTTATGAACTCAATTCCTATCTCCGTGTTTCAGAAGGTTTTGTTCATGTCATTAGCCAAGTTTGGATTGTAACACTATGTTTCAACATTTCCCTTTGAATTAATTTAATCTCTTTTCGGATGCTTCTTCAGGTTTTCTTTCATTCCTTCATTCTCAATCAGTTGCAATAACGGGCATTTCGCCTTATTGTTCAAAAATGAGTATTCCTCGTTTGATTAGGAGATTGACTGTCGGCAGTTGGGATGTATTTGTTAATTTTGTCTCTCCACAGTTGAAGAACCCTTTTATTTGCAACATAGGAGATGAAGATGAAGGTCCCTTGACCGGCGTTCAGGACGATGGAGATGAAAATGAGGACTTGCTGCTGGAGAACGTCACCGAGGACTGCCAGGATCCAAAAGATCCCTGTCAGTGTGGATAATTTAATGTAGATGTGCACCTGACGCTTCTCAGCCCCAATACTTGCGCTCATTTTGTTGATCTTGGCCATCGTCCACACACTGACGCTGAAGAAACTGATGTTCAAGATGAGTACGACACCTAGAGGAGCCACAAGAGCAACAGCTACAAGAAATGACGTATTCAGGTAGCACATGGTTACACCATAGCCGATATGGCTTCCTGAAGAAACGCCGAGATTTGAAAATATGGTAATGAGAACAATGATCAGAGACAATCCATTGGCATAGAGGGAGTATTTCAGAAGACGACTACGATGACTTTGGGTACCGATCGGTTTTGCAGAATCGACTACGAAGACATGGAACATGTGATAGGAACAGACGTTCATCCAAAATATAACTGTGAGCCACAAGTAATGTATGAGAACTCCAATTATTTTGCAAGCAGTTTCATCTCGGATGGCAACATCTTTAAACAGAAGCAGCAACTGAGCCAAGAAGAGAAACCCCACCAGACACATCGTATTCTTCGTGGGCAGGGTGAGAAGGGAAGGGAATGTGCAGTAGGTGATGAAGGTCAAGGCCAAACAGATTAAGGACAGAATGGAGAAGACTAGTGATAAAATATGTTCAGCCAGTTTGACTGGATCTTGGTAGTTTGAATACAACTCTTTCATCGTGTCCACGCATATAATTATTAAATTTTGTTCGTCCATTTTAATGAATTTATCGAACTGTATTGTTATACCCACATACTGAAGAGTGATAGACGCATCAGTGTTCCAGTTAAATTCATTCACGGAGAGGTACACATACGAACAATGTGGCAAAACAGAAGGATAGTAAACATAATCTTCGGGCGTTTCCACATACTCCGACGGAAGGCTGTCCAACATCTCGGCTTTCTGTGGATTAGTGTAGGGAGGATGCATCTTGTATAACTGTCTCTTTGAATAAGTATAAAAATCATCCTTAGACGGCGTGAACTGAAACTCCGAACCATTATACTCCATCGACCAATTATCCTCCAATAACGCAACTATAGTTTCTTCAAATGTATCCCGACAACAGGTTTGGTTTGTCCTGAACGTCAATGTCAGTCCAAAGGATGGCACATTGACAAATCTGGCACTATTGGCAATGTCAGTGTACACAGGCTTTTCAACAGAAAACATATAATAGGTCAGATTGTACTTCTCGGCAACTAATGGTATGTTACGGAGAACCAATAGCTCTGTGAAATTCCAGTCCATCAGCCTTGGGTCGGATGTATTTTTTTCCGTTGGTCGAAAGAGGACCGCAATCGTGTACTCAACTCTGGAGAGTCCGACAGCTGTTAATTGACATTTTTCACCCTTCAGACGGTACCCCGAGCGACAGTACATGGCACGGCACTCGTTCTGAAAAAAATTATAAGATTTAATTTCAGGAGATAGATAGATGCTGTAAATTACGTTTATTGACGAAATTATTTTGTTCCTTCCAATCTTTGAAAAACCGTTTATGAGAACAAAACATGCTAAAATAGATGTATAGTAAGTATTTGTTTAAGTGAAATGTATTGACTTCTTTTACAAATTTAGATTTATAACTGGTACCAACAGTTTACCCACTGATATTCATCAATGTGTAATTTGTGGTAAGTAGCTAATAACGGTGAGATCTTGTGCAGCTCGAAAGGGCCCTTTTCATGACACGCGTTCATTATAATAAGGAAATGTTTCAATAATCAATTGCACCAAAACATACCTACAAGTGCCCATTTTCATATATCGTTCTTTAAAATTGTAGAATATTTGAAATTTTAATAAAAACATATTTAAGGGAACCCAAATTTAAATGGCCGGTAAGGTTTTTTCAGACATCGTATTTTCATACACTGGCTACTGCAACTATTTCATTTGACCACCAGCCGAGAGTCATTACTTGCATTTACTAAAGTAAGACGAGTTCTATGGATGAACAACTTCTTTATTACAATTAGTGCGACGTTTCGGTGTAGATCTCAACATCTTTATCAAGCAAGTGATGAATAGTGCGAAACAACATAGATATATATACTTATTAACATCACATTTTATACTGTAAATGATTGATGGACACAGAGAGCTGATTCAGATAATTGGAAGCCAGTGGATGACTAATGAACACAGAGTCAACAAGCAGACTGAGATGATGGAAGCCAGTGGATTAATTGGATAAACATTGGGATTTAGCAATTAGGTGATGGTAAGCAGGCGGGATGTTATAGCCTTGGTCTCATTGCTGGCTGGATCCTTTTGATGTAGATGGCTTCTAGGAGTTTCCTGATTTTGTAGTCTGATTGATTGTTGGCCAGCATTGATACAGTATTCCAGAGAGGCAGGACAATCTCCTCAGGCATCCTCAGGGTCAAAGGCAAGCCCCCTACATCAAAGAAAGAAGACCCTGCTGGTGCCGTATATCACATACAATGTGACTGTGGCGTCTCCTATGTAGGAGAAACCTCCAGGCCCCTACCCATTAGAATAAAAGAACACAAGACCTCAGTACAAAAAAAATGACTCAAAATCAGCCATCTCCGACCACACCCAAACCCAACCCCACCACAACATCCAGTGGAACAACATCAAGACCCTGGCCAACGATCAATCAGACTACAAAATCAGGAAACTCCTAGAAGCCATCTAAACTGACGTCTAAAAGAAACTTTACCAACCGAAAATATAAATTTCAGACAAAGTATAATTCTTTTTCGATGAAGTCTATCTAAAACACATAACCTAAATACAACAATAGTGTATGCAAAAAATGT
Source organism: Haliotis cracherodii (assembly GCF_022045235.1). Classification (NCBI taxonomy): domain Eukaryota; kingdom Metazoa; phylum Mollusca; class Gastropoda; order Lepetellida; family Haliotidae; genus Haliotis; species Haliotis cracherodii. Next base: position 17,298,392 of record NW_027266275.1, read on the forward strand.
TAATCGTCTGTTACATGTTTGAGAGAAAACACGCGAAAAAGTGAAAAACACGTGCACCACGGACAACTGCAAATGCACGTGCAGGTAAGGGTATAAAACGATTGCAGCGGCAAGTCAGACATCCACAGTGATTAAAAAAAAAAAACACAAAAGAAATGCCACGACTCACAGTCGAACAACGTGAACGAGCCTTGTGTATGGTACAGATGGGAGCCACCCACGCCCATATTGCACGAACCTTCGGTTGTACCTGTGTTGCCGTTACCAACTTGATGCAACGTTACAGACAGACAGGGCGGACCGCTGACAGGCCAAGAACGGGCAGACCCAGGGTGACCACGCCCCATGGAGACCGGTACTTGCCCGGACTGTACAACGTTGGCAACGACGTGACTGGCAGAGGGTTGTCTTCACTGACGAAAGTCGATTCTGTATGTTTAGGGCTGATGGAAGACAACGTGTTTACCGCCGGTTGAACGAACGGCGGCTTGTTGCGTGCAGGAGGTCGTACCATATGGTGGAGGGAGTGTCATGGTGTGGGGAGGGATCTGTGGACAGGAGGACACCGCTGGTCATCGTTGACGGAAACTTGACAGCTCAGCGTAACATGGATAACATTCTTCGTCCAGTTGTCATACCATTTCTCCAACAGCAGCCACGTGGTGTCATTCATCAGCATGACAACGCTAGAGCCCATACAGCCAGAATTGTCACTAAGTTCCTCGCAGCCAACAACGTCAACGTCCTGCCGTGGCCTGCACGTTCCCCCATAGAACACCTCTGAGACTTGATGGATCGTCATGTTCGACAACGACCACACTTTCCAGCCAACCGGCAAGAATTGATCTTGGCCCTCCAAGAATAATGGCGTCAAATACCACGTGACCTCATCAGACGACTGACTTTTTCTGTGCGTCGAAGAGTTTTTGCGTATATTGAGGCATTTGGTGGTATGATTGTCATTTTCAGTGTTGATTATGTTGATATATTGATCTCCTCGGTACACTTTACATCATGGATGTATGTTGTGTTGTTTTTGAGCAAGAGTGATTTAAAACTCTGGTAAAGTTTCTTTTGGACGTCAGTTAGCATCAAAAGGATCCAGCAAGCAATAAACAGAGACCAAGGCTATTACATCCCGCCTGCTTACCATCACCTAATTGCTAAATCCCTATGTCCATCCAATTAATCCACTGGCTTCCATCATCTCTATCATCTATGTTAATAAGTATATATATCTATGTTGTTTAGCACTATCCATCACTTGCTTGATAAAGGTGTTGGGATCTACACCGAAACGTCGAACTAATTCTCGTCTTACTTCATCACGCCAACTTCTAAATGCCACTGAAAGAAGTTGGATTTACTAGTACTAGTAATCCATGAACAATTAACGTATCCTGCTATTCAATTGTCCATTAAGCAGTTGGCATTTTTGTGGACGCGAACGTACCTGTTGTATAATTCAAAACCGTTCGTTTATGAATATGCCATGTGATGAAACTTAATGATGTCACAATATAAACTCACACGGAAAAGAAACGCAAGTCGAGTATGCAGAAAACATGTTATTTATTTTCAACAGTAAAGACAAGAAATACTAATAGGGCAAGATTGACTAAAATTTGACTGGATTAAAAGGCAGATGACATGATTGGTTTTTTCAAATGTTAAGGGCTTACACAGTTTCGGGTCAATACCCAAAATGTCAGCCAATACCTGGTGTGACCACCATTAGCATTGATCACTGCCACACATCTCCTGTACGATGAGTGAATAAGACGATTTGTGAAGGCCCTAGGGATCCTCCTGCACACATCCAGAGCAGCTGTGCGTAGTTCATTGGCAGTTGTAGGGACTGCGCGCACATTGTGCAGACGCCTTTGAACCTCATCCTACAAGTGTTCGATTGGGTTCAGATCAGTGCTGAGGGCAGGCCACGGTAGAACACGGATGTTGTGTTGTTGCAGAAAGGCCATGGTAGCTCTGGCAACATGTGGACGAGCGTTGTCCTGCTGTAAAATGTGTTGTTGGTGTTGTGCAAAAAAATGGAACAACGTGGGGTCTGATCACTTGGTCGATATACCGCTGAGCAGTGACGCCGTGTCCCTGACCTTGACCAACATTCAGAAAGCACATGGGTCAAAGTCTCGCATTAAGTCCAATCCCCGCCCACATCATGACGCAAGGTCCACCCCATGGATCCCTTTTCACAACGTTTCTGTCAGCGAAACGATTACCTCGACGCCGCCAAATTCCGACTCTTCCGTCTGCATGGGAGACACAAAAGCGACTTTCATCAGAGAAGACGACACGCCTCCACTCACGATGACGCCAATTGTGATGACCCTGTGCCCACTGAAGTCGTGCTTGTCGATGCCGTGGTTGGAGGACAGGTTTTTGGAACTGAGACGTCGGATCACAGTGTCCCGGCTAATGTGTCGATTATGTGTTCCTATGGTCTGTCGAGCACTTTCACTTGCAGTTAGGAACGGATGTCGCTGGTGTTGACGGGTAATCTGCCGATCTTGTCGAGGTGTGGTGACCCTTGGACGACCGCTCCGAGGAAGGTCATCTGTGGTCTGTGTAGCACTGTATCGATGCAGGAGACGGTAAATTGTGGTTATGTTAACGTTGAAATGACTGGCAACATCTTGGACAGACTCTCCAGCTTCCAAACGTCCGATAGCCTGGTTACTCTGAATTTGAGTTAGGCGTGGCATTGTTGACCAAGGAGTGGTAGGTCCAAGAACTAGCCACAGTTTTATACCCACTACAGTTCGTGCATTTTCGATTTCGCGAGAAATGGGTGCATGATACCCACATATTCATTGAAATGGTGCGTTTGGGCTATTCGTTTTTTATGTTGCGTTTTTACTCGGGGCTTCCAAAATGCAACCAACAATTTTGATCACACCATCAGGCTTCACTACATGCTAAAACTCGTATCAATTTATGGTTCCGTGTTTGTTACCTATTTGCTTAAAACACTTGCGTTTCTCTTGCATGTGAGTATATATTATATTAATTGGGTCAGATAAACCGGCGGGTGAGATTTAATATAGCCAACATTATATCCGATGCAATTCCTTATTTTGATGTGTATGCTTCAATGTCCCCGCGTATGCTGGTCAGTTGATAAACCTAAGCTAAAATTATAAGAGACAAGTGAAACCGCTTCATCTGTTTCATATTTAGATATATTGTATTATATGTTTCATATATGACATACAGAATGTAATGAATGTATCCACAAAACTGCATTACAAAATTCAATATTATTTTCATGTCTTGCAATATTTCAGCAGCTCCGGTCTTTTGTGACATACAAGTGTTTAGGTACATAGAGCATGCTCTTTATACGGGGATTTCGAAGAGCGTCATACGACACTTGTTCCATAAGAGTTATATTCAACATTCATGGCCTCAGTAAAGTATTCGGGGTGGTCGGGTAGCCTTGTGGTTAAAGCGTTAGCTCGTCACGCCGAAGACCCGGTTTCGATTCCCGAATTGGGTACAATTTGTGTAGCCCATTTCTGGTGTCCCCCGCCGTGATATTGCTAGAATATTGCTAAAAGCGGCGCAGAACCATACTCACTCACTCACTCAGTAAAGTTTTCAAACAAATTCAGTCAATACTATATTCAGTATGAATGTCATAGGCCCATAAACAAATAACACTTTACTAGTATGGTAGAGGCAATATACATAATTTTAAACATTGTTTAAGTGATAGTGCATAGTGCATAGTGATTTTATTTGTTCTGTATCATTTGTGGCAATTATCTTTTTAAATGTATGCATATTTACATTAGTTATGCAAGGCTTTGGTAGATATTGAATTCTAATAGCATCAAGAGTAGCACATACAAGTAGAAAATGATATTCGTCCTCTATACCTCGATCACATAAAAGACAGTTTCTCATGCATATATCTATTTTTTGCCACCTACCTTCATTATTTCTCAAACGTAATAGTCATGCAACTTCACTAAAATATTTCGAAGCTTTAAATCGCTAATTACACAAACATACTTTTCTGGTTTTAACATATTTTTTATATTCTCCATAACGGTTATATATTTAACTGTTATTAACAGTAGATATCCAATTTTGCTGAAATATAGTAATAGCGCAATCCTTCAAAATTCTTATTAAATATTTTTATTTTTATCTCCAACTGTTTGTGACTGCCAAACAAAACCAAAACCATGAGAAAATAGTAGATATCTAATATTTGAAGCCCAGTTTTTATACCCTACATTATCCAAATAAAGTAACAAACTGTACGCTTTTGGGGTAGGCGGTTCTCATACATTCATAACATTTTACACCAGAACGAACAAGTGAGTTGATATACATTGGATAAAGTATAGCATTAGGTGTTCGTGGTCCTATTTGTAAGAAGTTTTTACAAGCCACTAAGTGGATTTTCTCTATACTCTAAAATCTATTGATCCCCTAAATTTCAGATGCGTACAAAAGAACGATACTAATCTGACAATCAAATAACTTAAAGAACACTTTGGAGTCAGTAATAGGGCTAGATCAGCAACAGATTTACTTAGGCTAAACATCTAAAAACGTACGGTATGTTTAAATTCTAAACATTTTTTTACAATGAAGACTTATTATGGTAGACATGACCTGAAACATATTCCCGTGTATTTATCAGGTGAATAATTGACGTGCATTAGTATGTGTTTGTGATTGTGCCAACCGATGGGTCAGGATAAGCTTACCTTTTCGCGAATATTTGCTAGTGGTTTGTGAAAACATGCCCATGATATAGTCGGAATCGAATAGGACTTTTTTATGATTGTGGAAAGGGTTCTGTCGAATGAAAAATCACTCACCTTGAATTCGTCATACCACTCATCTTCTTTACAGGCTGGTCTGCCACAGGTTGTGCAAATGAGATCGATTATCGATCCACCGCCTATTGCTCCTGGAAATTGGCATTCATTTTTGCCAGTTGACAGTCCATTGCACTTGTAGCAGAAGATATTCTTGAACACATACGTTTTCCAAGCGACTGGGTAATAGATTCCAAGCCTACATTGTTCCTCGGTTATGTCAGAGAAGGATACATCCCATAACCCTGTCTTGTTACACGAGTCTATGTACTGTTGATCAGCGAAATGTGTGTCACACGGTCTTACTCGTGGATCAGGTGGGGGATGAATAACAGTCAAGCAACCACCTGAGATGTCGTTGTCTTGAAGAAGAGGCCAGATTCCCTTCTTGTGACATATTTTCTCTTTATTCCATCTGGTGAGGATCCGATCGTCATGACATCTGGCGATTCCTTCATTCAAGTACGTGATATTTGTTGTGATCGAAGTCACTGGAGTGAGGTCGTCTGCTGATATCTGAGAAGCAGACGGCATTTCGAGATTGGACTCTTCCGGACATGTGGTTATTATGTAGTATCCAGTATGGGGACCAGTGAAGACATATGTTTTATTTGTTCCACTGACACAAACATGCCTGTTTTCCCTTTCCATCGTCACATTCAACCTTTCGTCTGGACAACAGTCGCCATATTCTTTACAGTCAGCATCACAACGACATGTTTTGCAGATTGGAATTGATGGCGAACATTCACGGTTTACTAACTTCGTCACTGTTGTACCGTTGCAGAATACATTGCAGTGGAGAAGGGGCGTGTCAGTAGTCGTTTTAAGAACGCTGTTAAAAGACACTTCATTCACAGAGGAAGGAGCTGCTATTTGGGTTATAAAAACCAATTGAGAAAAGACATAAGTAAGATGAAATCCCATCTTTGTCGCTGTTAATCCTACAATAGGAAAAGATCAAATAAGTTTGAGCTGGAGAGTGAGTGAGGTGGGTTTAACGCCACTCTGGACAGTATTCCAGTTATGTTACGGCGTGTAAGCTTAATGATGGAGGAAAGTTATGCAGGTCTCTGACGTTTACCTCTTTGATGAGTGAGTGAATTGGCTTTAACGCCGCTTTTTAACAATATTCCAGTTATGTCACGGCGTGTCAGCTTAATGTGGGAGGAAAGCCCGAAGTGATGACGTTTACCACTTCGGTGAAACCCACGCGCACGGGTATGGTGCTGACAAACCTAGAAACATATAATCGGGTCGTATCGGAATCAGAACCTACATAAATAGGTTTCTGCGTGCCCAAGATAACTGCGGTACCTTAGACGACTGGGCCAGCAGTGCACCCATTTAAGTAAGAAATACAAATACAGCTCATTCCATGTGTTGACATATTAAACGTGTTTAGAAAGAACACATCAAATGTGTATTCCGTTAAGGATTAAAACACATTCCTGAACATAGTCATATCTAAAAACGTATGGTATGTTTACATTCTAAACATTATTTTACAGTGTACTGACGGTTTTTTATCAATATCAAACACTAGTACGCAATATCTGGACTATAATATATATATATATATATATATATATATATATATATATATATATATATATATATATATATATATATATATATATATATATATGGTATATATACACACACACACACACACACACACACATAATTCATCTCACGTATCATTATATAATATCTTATATTTAATATACACATGCACAAAAGTTAAGCGCAACCACATTCATAGCCTCTTGATTTCACGTGTGGGAATCAGAAATACGAAATATGATGATGTGTGACTGAATTAGGCTTCCATAGTTTCATGAACACAAATTTGTCCAGATACCACAAGGAAAGCGTGCTTTACGTGTTGCTGCAGTTCTCCTACCCTATAAAAAGTGAAATTCAGGTTTCAGACACGTGGTTGCATTTTGCTCCTGTGTGAGATTCCCCTTCCATTAGAGGTTGAAAATCAGCCAAGGTGAGGAGAAAGTTAACGAACGCTGAAAGATGGCAAGTGATAGGCATGAAAAATGCTGGCATGTCATGCAGGGCCATTGCAAGACAAATGGGTCGTCATCACAGTGTTATCACTCGTTTGATTGTCAAACATGGTCAAACCAATGATGTCAATGACAGGCATAGGTCTGGTAGGCCAACAAAGACCTCTAACAGAGAGGATAGACGTCTTTTCAGGATAGTCAGACGAAATCCATTTGCCACTTCAACAGATTTAAGACTGCAGTGGATTACCCATCAGAGACTCTCGACGATGACCGTAAGGCGTCGCCTCAGAGCGGCTGGTTATAACGCCAGAAGACCAGTAAAACGTCCTCAACTGACTGAGAGGCACATGCGGAATCGTCTGATATGGTGTCGTGCCCGTAGTCGATGGAACTTGGCCAACTGGAGAAGGATCCATTGGTCTGACGAGTGTCGAATGCTCCTACGAACTGTTGATGGTCGAATACGTGTTTGGAGGCAACGTAACACTCGTTTTGCACCAAGGAACATCCAGAAGACTTTAGCATGTTGCGGGGGGTCTACCTTGATATGGGGTTGTGTTTCCTTCGGCTGCAAACTTCCGCTGGTGACAATTCGTGGAAACCTGAATGGCCCACGATACCAAGATGCCGTTCTTCCTCCAGTGGTAGTCCCTCTTTTTGACAACCATCCTCTTCAGACAAGACCTGTGTACATGGACGACAATGCTAGACCACACAGATCTCGGGCAGTTTGGGCTTATTTGCGTCGAGAAGCTATTGCCACTCTTCCTTGGCCGGCTTGTAGTCCGGATCTTAATCCGATTGAGCATCTCTGGGACATTCTTGGCCGGAAAATCAGACATCTTGATCCCCCAGTTCAAAATCTCGCTGGACTTGAAGCGGCACTTCATGAAGAATGGATCCGTTTGCCTCAGAGAAGCATTCAACGACTTGTAATGAGTATGAGGCGTACGGTTGAAGCTGTGGTCAATGTCCGTGCATCATACACACGTTACTGGCGTTTCTGTTGTGCAATAGACTCTGCACTCCCTAGGGTGTCTATGTGACACCTGATCTGGTCTGCTGATATCATGACAGTTACATGACAAAAAAAGTTTTTCAATGTTTTCTAATCCTTCAATTTCTGGCCTTCGGTAAAATTCCTTTCTGCTCATATTCTTTTGGAACACAAGATAAACCTGCTTTGGGACAACTTTTGCATCACATGAGGTTTACATATACGGCTTATAACAATCGTACATCTCGTTATTATAGTCATCTTTAGGTGCCAAAAGTAACAGCTCACAAATGTGGTGGGTGGCGGTTAACTTTTGTGAATGTGTATAGATCCATAGATCCATAACGCACACACATCCATTCATCCATCCAACCATCCATCCATCCATCCATCCATCCATCCATACATCATACACACACACACACACACACACACACACAAACACACACACACACACACACACACACACACACACACACACACACACACACACACACACACACACACACACACACACACACACACACACACACGCATACATACATACATACATACATACATACTGGATCTCACCTTTTTCCTCTGCGCTCGTCCTCTCTACCGGCCAACGCCAATGTGTCACCTTGATTAGACAACCGAGATAAAGTATTTATATAAATCACCATCCCACTAACAGCATGTCAAGTCCTGACATTTCTAATGTCAATACCTCATGGCATGGTTAAAATCATGGCGAGGCTGGGTAAATACTGACGAAAGTGACTGTGCCATAGAAGAATGAAGCAAAATTATGAGCGCTTACGTTTAAAACAGTAGTGATGGCAGTCAAAGTCTAATTGTATTGATGTTCGTGCATTAACACGCCCGTGATTGTTTATAGCATGTACTTTAAATCCTTAACGCGTTCGTAGTGAAGTAATGTAATAGCTATGCATATTTGATTGTAATGAATGCGTGTGTTTCCATATGTACCGTAATTGATGTCTGGGATTAAGATAAAGGAATCTCTTTCACTCCAGCAGTGCTGATAGTCGTTGGAACCACAATTACTTTACGAAAACACCTTTCAACTGAAGACACAATGATAGAAGTTGGTTTATTATATACAATCATTTCGAAACAAACTTAATCATTCACATTATTGGTTTCGGAGAATACATGTGTGACCTGTCTTCCTGGAAAACCTAGTGCCATGCTTTCACACCTTAGAACTGAAATATCGTTCGTCAATATTAGTAGTTTTGGGGATATTATTGAAATAAATCTCAAAAAGATATATTCAAAATAACAACTTGTAAAGAGTTAATATCTGCCCTGACGCGTTGCAAAAATAGTTGTTTTCATGACTTCAACAGGGATGGGGTTTTTCTGTCCTTGTTAATGCAACTCGTTTACTGGAAGGTGAATACTGTTATAGCTTAACAAAGCAGCCAGAAATAAGTCTAACATTCACTAATGGATAAATTGATTTCATCGTTTGTTAGATAAAACGTAAAATGCAATGCCACTGTCAGTGAGGCAGCCATTGTTGGGTTTCATTAAAATGAGATGGTGTATCATCATTTAATCAAATCTGAAAGTAGATGAATTAATTGGGGTTTATTATTTATTTTAGGTATTTCATGGAAACGTTACTGTTTGTTTGGAATACAAAAATGTAAATCACAACAGCAGTAATTTGGATTTATAATATACATAGAGATGTTTGTCGAATGTTTATAGGGAACATTTTAATGACAGATGTTGATGCTCTAGAAATCAGTTACCGAGAACACTGACATGTAATGTCACAACTTTACACGTCAGTATGTTTGTCCCCAGCACGAAAAATATATGTTGTAGCAGAATCGTGTGTCCTTCGTGAGGTTTTATATCACGAGCCGAACTCGGGGTACATGTAGTGTAATGCATCCCTCGTTGGGATTTATGGCTGTATGCGTCAGTCGTTAGTTTTATACCACGAGCCGGACTCGGGGTACATGTGGTTTAATGCGTCCCTCGTTGGGATTTATGGCTGTATGCGTCAGTCGTTAGTTTTATACCACGAGCCGGACTCGGGGTACATGTGGTTTAATGCGTCCCTCGTTGGGCTTTACGGTTTTATGCGTCAATCGTTAGTTTTATACCACGAGCCGGAGGCTTACCCTTTTTGTGAACACTTGGTATCATTCAATTGTGTCATTATTTGACCTTGTGTAGGCAGAACTGAATGTGTCGAATCTCCGTTTACTAGAACACATGTGGTTCCAAATGACAATATTTACAAACCTTTGTAATTTCAAATAAAAACCAAACACGCTATTGTTTGTGTGTAACGAATTGTCTTATGTAATTACAAACATTTGTAATTTTAAATAATACCCAAACATGCTATTGTTTGTGTGTAACGAATTGTCTTATGTAATTGCAAACATTTGGTTCGACACAATGTTGTTCAATGTAACAAAATGTTATGTTTGGGATAACACTTTCTTCGTTAAGTACAGATGCTTAAATGTATTGGGTTGAGTTCCATCCGGGATTCGAACCCACATTGCAAGCGTATGTCACCTAAAGTACTGTCGGAAATGCTAGAAAAATACATTTCTGGTGTTATTTTATCAATACGGGTCATATGGCTATGAAAATAGCAAAAATAGCAAAGTAACGCAAATTGACCTAATCTAGCCTATCCTAACTGACACTGTGGTTACCCTTGAAATGTACTTGAAAGGTAAAATGATGATAAAATTGGAAAATATTCGTGTATTGTCATGCATGTATGAAACGGCCTATCACCTGAGTAAATTACCTAACACCTGTCCCGAGGTGATGATCTCACACCGGCCCGTGCATTCTCACAGGTTCAAATCATATCCGAGTTTGGGGAGGTCTCAAAATATTGCTGAATTGACATGTGCGTTGATGGGGGGAGCAATTTAGGATATTACTGGATTATATTTGCTTGGATAAATGATGGAATAGTTACAAGCTATGAAACCGGATTTGTCCATATGCCGATAGCCACATGCAGTCAGTGGAATGATTCATCAAGGTAAATGATCTGAAAGCGCTGACTGTGATAGTTATAAATGGTGCCGAGATAATGTGACCTCATTGACAGGATGGAATATTTCCCCTAAAAACTACTCGGTCATCGGAGGTACCTTCTACTCATAAAGCATGTACACTATGTCACCCTGTATAAAAGCTGTCTAATATCACACACACACACACACACACACACACGCACGCACGCACGCACACACACGCACGCACGCACACGCACTACATTATTATCATTATAACGGAGTCACATGCGCATATTTCTATAGTCCGTTTCAGACTGCCATCATTGGACTTAGAATAAATCCGAACTCACTGTTTTCGTTCGAATTTTTCTCATGTAAAAATTTCGAAAGGACTCCTTGTGATCGAAATACTTCAAACCACAGGTAGGTCGATGGGTAGTTATTCGATATTTCAATAGCAACAGTTAGTGAAAAATTCTATCCTTGTTAAAGGGGCAAAAAGCATTTTTCTAGCATTTCCGACAGTGCTTTAATCGCCAGCACACAAGGTCAATGGTCTAACCCACTCATCCACCGAGCCTTAACACTAGTATAACGCAAAGTACGTGATCAAGACTACCAGTTGTTCATTTATGTGGAAGCCTTGGTGGCTGGGTGCTTTGAAGGCGCAGAGTACAGCGATATTTGATGCGCGAAAAGCATGAATGATTCTTTCATCGAACCAGCTCGAGCAAGGTACATTGATGGACCCTTTTGGTTGTCATTACATATTTGTGACGGGTGCAACCGGTGAGGTAGGATACGCTCACCTTTTCACCAACACCTGGGTTTTGCAAACTTCAAGTCTAAAGTTACATTGCTGACAAATGGAATGAACTCACTGGAGAACGATTTATCTGAAGTTGACAAGTTTTACAGATCAACGAAACACAGTATGGACGAGTTTAAGAAGAAACTCGTGGCCATTGAAAACCATAAGTATATGACTAAAAAAGAAAGGGTTGACAAAGTGGTACAATCTAACCAGGATATTGCTGTTAAGAGTGAGTGAGTGAGTTAAAGTTTAACGTCACATCGGCAATATTTCAGCCATATCGTGACTTTGCTGTTAAGAAGAAGACAGACGACGTTACTCTGATTGAAACCACAGCACAGCCAACAGTGTCACCTACACCTGGAATGAATAATCAGGAATGCAACAATATACAGACACAGCCTGTGACCCGTGGTAGTCTCAGGACATGTGCATATCCCAACATACAGTGAGCGCCTACAATCAATACCAGGCAGAACTAAGACGCCATCAGGACCTTTTCCGGCCCTACCTGCACAAGCTGGGCCTTTATTATCAAAGACAAAGGACACATCATCGTTCATCAAAACCATAGTAGGTAGAGATCAATATGTAGGAACACGTGATTTTCCACGGGAGTTCTGTGCCGCTCCTCCAAGGGTGAGGACATCACACCTCTATATAGGTGGCATTAACAAATCCAATACAGTAGACTCTTTGAAACAATATTTGGAACGAAGACAAGTTGATATAACGTTTTTGAGATTCCTCAACCGCCCAGAGAGAAGATTTGCATCAGCACAAGTACATGTCCTGATGCGAGATAAAGAAAGGCTTGAAGATGCTTAATTTTGGCCGGTTGACATTATCGTCAAGCCATGGCTCTCACGGTGGACTAATTGATTATATTCTGATTTCAGAGGAGTTATCTGAACTGACGACATTTGTGCAAGTGAAGGGAGATAATCCCTATAATATCTCTGATCATGACCCAGTAATATGCTCCTTGATTAACATTATCATTGAAGAAGATTCAAACTCACTTCTCCAAACCGCCGTGGGAAAAAGGTCATAAGGGATGGCACGCTAAAGGATTACACCAGTAGCGTCTCCAACCTCCAAAGGTGCAGTGAGAGAACATCACCATGCTATAATGATGCGCAGAGATATATGGATTAAGAATGGACGCCAAAGGAGAATGGATCAAGATGAGTTCAAACAATATAGGGAAACGAAAGAATCCTTCAGGACCGCACTCAAGACTGCAGTCCTGAAGTTTGAGGATGAAGAGTTAAACAAGCTTGACGAGATAAATGACATTGACCAGAAGATCTCATGTTTGACTATTAAAGTCAAACAGGTCTGACACCCAAAACAGACATGTAATGCCCTTGCAGACCATCTCAAAGATGTTTTTATTGAAAAATCTGAACCACATCTTAATGATGAGTTCAAAGTGGACATTGACAAAGAAGTTGAAATAATACGTCACCAGTGCCATCTTCAAAAATGGTGTCTATTTGTGAAACATACAGTGGGCAATGGAGGTTTAATTTTCTCCTCCGATTATTGACCTTTGCCCCATCAAGTGCTGTTTACATCAATATAACGTTGTATGGTAAAATAATCCCTAAATTAATCATGTTGGAATTTTACTTGACTCGGAATACAACTCCTGGTAACGGCCATTAGATGACTGCTCAAAGATGAGATCTACCACGATATCGCAGTTAAGATCAGGACTGAACCCTCTGGTGAGTTACAACATCATCAAGAGTGTCTGTGTACCAAGAGCCCTGTAGGGATGCGAATTGTGATGTGGCTTAAGCAGAGCTGAACTGTTATCATTAGCGCGAACCCAGAGAGCTGCATTACAAATTGCACAAGGTCTCTCTCGAGGCACACGGACTGATATTTGTAATGCCCTAATTGGATGGACCCCCTTGGAATCTGAAAACTTCTGTTTCTAGGGAACCTATGCAATAGCAGAATAACGTGCCTTCCGAGAAGAATATTCAGTACTAGGCCCTCCCTCTCCAATTACTATTGCTTTACCACTTCCCTGGGTTATGGTCCTGACATTAAACGTAATATGGCTAAATGTAATCTTTAGCAATTCCTGAACAGCTTTAGTACCCATGGCATATTCCTGGAAGAAAGTTGTGAAAGATGCCATTAAAGTGAATGATCTTGAAGCCTGTAGAAGACGCATAAACTCTGATCCAGGCCTAAAATACTTCATTCAAATTCATCCGTTTACCAAGAATAGGCTTCACACATGTTTGTATGTGGGGAATCGATACCGGTGTTTCGCTTGAAGAGGCAACGCTTTAGCCACTAGACGACAAGAATGGCCACAGGTCCGATGAGGGCCTACAGTATTGGAGCCGGATCACCAAGAAGAATGGTACAGTTAGTTATAATCGATGCACGTTTGCGATAGTTAATAAAGTATCTCTGTAGAAGTTGTGCAAAGAAGATCAAAGCTAGCAAAGTTAAAATGATTTGTGAGGCGGCAGTAAAATGACCAGTTAAAGGGGGACATGCGGTATAACACGTACGTGAACCTGATACCTGGCTCCGGTTGTTGGAGGGAACATATCTCTAACAGGTTGTAGTCAAGGTTTCGCTACAGGTCTCTACACGTATGTTATGCTTCGTTATCAGTTATAGTCACGTAATTGTATACTTAAAGTAGAATTTGTTTCCAATTTCTATAAATTTGCAAATTCGAAGTATATATATATTCTATCTTTTGTCGCTTGTGTGTTCCATAAACACGTTCGAAATGAGCATGTTGGCATTGGTACTGACAGACACAATTACACTTTGTCGTAACAGTTTAGTGACAAGGTATCCCCGTAAAACATCTCACTCACTTATAAAAGACAATTTTACCTTTAAAAAACGGCCATAAGCTGAGTATTTACTATGTCTGTGTGAAGCCACAACCCTCGTTATGGCGGGAGTACTCTCGATAAACATGGCCGTCCGAAAAAGGTATGATGTCCGAAAGGATATGATCCATGTGTTTCACATGGTTAAGTTATGTTAAATATATTCACATAAAAAATGATATGAATGGGTATTTTTCTTTCTTTTTTTTGAAAACTAAAATTTAAAAATGTATTTTTCTTTTTAACATTTCATTCGCGTATACAAACATAACACAAACGTAACAAATAACATTTTTTGCATACCTTGGACACAACATTAGTAAAATGCCTAAAAGATCTGTCGTCCTGGATGAATTAAACATTTGGCGGATGAAACTAAATGTGGCTTATTTATAACATCAAATGACATAAGAACGTGAAGAATGGATCAACAGTTCAATATTTGGTTACTGAGCACCAGATATGCCCCATCGTCTCATCTGGACATGCAGGTAATTCAACAGCGTTGGACCACTGCTCAGCGAATTGCAGATAATTCAAGAAATGTAAAACCCGCAGATAGTAGAAAAATATTTTTTTCAGATTTCCATATTTTGGATACAACACGTAACGTAAATTTTACTTTACTTGTTTTCTTTGTGTATTCATGTGTGTGCTTTTATCTACAGAGACCTTACGACACACACTACATTTTCTCTCTCTCTCTCTCTCTCTCTCTCTCTCTCTCTCTCTCTCTCTCTCTCTCTCTCTCTCTCTCTCTCTCTCTCTCTCTCAGTCTCTCTCTCTCGGTGTTTACATAATCGTGTCGACCATCGACCATCAGCAACGATCCAGGCATTTGAGATGCTGTGACATGCAATCAACGAAGCCACCATTAAGTCACCTCTTGCAACAAGCATAGGTTAATACGAGATAATTCTAACCCGGAATCCCTATGTATTTGGTTTGAAACGAATTGCGGTGGTACGAAAATGAAGGACATTAGCCTTTCTGGTTCCCTTTCCGTCATGTGGTAGGTTTGTTTGTTTTTTGTTTTACTCTGTAAATAGTCGAGTCTAGATCAGACAATTCAGTGATCGACATCATGAGAATCGATCTACGCAATTGGGATACGATAACATGCATCAACCAAGTCAGCGAGCCTGACCACCCGATCCCGTTAGTCGCCTCTTACGACAATCATAGTCCCCTTTACGGCAGGCATGGGTCCTGAAGACCTATTTTACCCAGGATCCTCGCGGTTCGTGGTAGGTGTTATGTCCTGTGGTAGGTACTATAGAGAACATATATCACGGACAACGGCCATATAAGCTCATTAATGCTAACTCATAAGAGGTTACAATAGACGCTACTTGTACTAGTGGGGAACGGGTGGCCCAGTCATACAAGCCACTCCAATTCGCTGTGCAGAGGTGCGTCTCTTGGGTACGTCAGAAACTAATGATCGTGGGTTCGAATCCCCGTTCGCCCCGATTATGTTTCTAGATTTGTCAGCACTACACCCGTGCAGGTTGGTTTCACCAAAGTGGTAAGCGTCTGAGACCTGCATCACTTCGGGCTTTCCGACGCTGACAGGACAATATAGGCGATAAACGTTTTACCTGTATGTGTGCTCTTCTGTACCGGTGTATAACTTTAAAATAATCTTCCTCCATTGACGTTAATCATTCATATTCCCATCAGAAAGAAATTGTAATATATTCTTCCCAATTGGCTATATATAATTCGATTAACAATTCGATTTGCCTTTTCTTCTATTTCATTTTGTATTCAGATTAACGAGACCTTTAATGATATACAATGGAAGTAATAAATCTTTCTTTTAAAGACGAATATTGTCAGGCAACAAATAAACATTTACATTTTTTATGGAAACTGTGAGTGGCGGGTGCTACCCTTTGCGCGAACACCTTATGTCGCCACTGATTTTCTGTGATTCACGTTCACTGTTTTGCCTTTCACGCTATGGAATCTTTTTGACCGATAATCGAGACTGATTATTCTCTGATGTTTTGAATCAAGAACACTTGGTCAAGTTATATAAAACCGCGGGCTTGGGGAACCCCAGGTTCTACTGTTCTACTGAGGTTGTTTTTGCGAGAATGCACCGAGCCAAACTTTCTATTTCAAATGCCAGATCGTTGCATTATACAAAGGGTATGGCCCAAGATTGCATTTATAGCTGTGTTTATTATTGACATTGACTATCGTACATTGTGACTCAACAGATGAAACTTTCAGTTATGACATTGTAGTTTAAATTGTTATTAATGTAATTGGTATAATCCGACCAGGAATTAATGTATGGTCACGAAATGTGATTAGTTCGTCATATTCAGCTTCAGGATGTAAAGATCTATGGAACCCAACAATCCTACTCCTTCAGAACCAAAGGCCGGTGACTTGGCTTCGAGCTAAACGTTACCTTGAAAGTGTGGTAGATAGAGACAAGCTTAGACTACTAATCAGGATCATTATATCTTTGTGCCCTTTCTTGCAAACAAAACTTCAAAGCCAGAGAATAACCAGTCTCGATTATCCGACGTAACAGATTCCATTGTGCGTAAAAGGCAAAATAGCGGAAAACCAGTGATGACATCAGGTGTTCGCGAAAAGTCATCTCTTGGATATTCATGACAACACAGTCATCATCGCTTTCTTTGATCATCAAATACAGTAAACTACGGTTATAACGAACTCAAGGAGACTACTAATTGTAGTTCGTTATAACCGTAATTCGTTATAAGCATATATACAGCATAACTACCGCATATAGTCGGGAGTAAAAAGTTAGTTCGTTATATCCGTTAGTTCGTTATAAGCGTGTTCGTTATAACCGTAGTTTACTGTATTTGTAAATGATTTGCTGCCAAATGAATGCATCAAGTGTCTATGTTTCAGTTATCCCTTTTCATTTAATTTACATATGATGCGAGTACACCCTGGCGAATTCTAGTGCTAATGATAGTTCATTAATGTATTCAATACACATTAAAGATTATACAATGCCGCTTTCGTAAATAAAAGTAACAAAACCCTTTCCATGATCACAAGAAATGTCTGCGTTCAGCAGAGTTTTGTAACGATTCCGATAATACCATAAGCATGTTTTTACTTTTCACTATCAAATAGTGTTGATACAGGTGCTTCGAAAAGTGGGCGTATCCTGCCCCCGTCACAAATACATGCAAAGGCATGTCAAGTGTTCACCTGAACAAACATAAGAAAATATCGTACAAGTCCAAATAGGGAATTGTATCGTCAGGTCAAAGACAGATGTGAGTGGAAATGTGTTTATTATAAGAAGGATGTACTAAAGCATTGTACTAACATCAGCAAGGGGAACACATCAGTTCCTATGTGACAGAAATTCCTCAGAAGCAGCAGTGTCGCAACATTTCCAAGTATCGAATGTAGTCGTACATAAAAAACTTGTTTTTAACACCTGAAACTATTAATCCTGGGATGCAATGTCCGGTGGTTATTGAGTTCACAGGGTTGCAGAGAAACGTCCTCCACACACAGTCCCATACACATGCAATACTTGTTTAATACATGTGTCTGTTTTGATATAAGTCTGCGAAGTAAAAGTCGTACCACTTAATATCACAGATTTCAATAGCTTTATCGATATTAAGGTGTACTGCTAATGAGTCATCGTCCAAATAAAGCTAAGAATCACTTTTCGTGGACGACATGTTCTTTCAGGACTACCACACTATTTATGGCTCAAATGCTAGTGCTCACAGTAGCATTCCGACTGTCATCCAACGGACGCTTTGGTCTCAGTTTGTCACAGAGTCCCTTCCAAAGATCGTAGACCCTTCTGTTGGCAATGTAACATATAAACAGAAGAACTCCCAGAGAGCCGTTCAGGATTATGGAGATGTATATGAGAACTTCCTGCTGAAACACTTCGGCTAGGATGGCCACAATCCAGAACATCCCAGTGAGGGAGGACAGTTTGATATAAACATACACATTATGGCGCTCCTTCATTCCATGTTTCTTGATATTATCTATTTTAGATATTGCACGAATTGTTACAATGAAGAATGTGAGGTTCATCATCACAATGACACTGAGTGGCAATACAAAGGAAAATCCAACGAGTTTGTTGGACGTGAGGTAACAAACGATACCCCCATAACCCACGTCGCTTCCACCTGATAAAACGGAACTGACCGTTACTGTGACTGCTACCACCAAAGCAGCACTGCCGAAAGCATACACAGAGTATCTGAGCAATGCCCTGGCATGTCTTGTTCTACTTTGGGGGATGATGTTCTGCACAGCGAACACACGTAGCATGTGGAACGAACAAACGTTCATCCAGAATATAACACAAAGCCACAGGAAATGAATGAGCACACCAATAATTGTACACACAGTGTTGTTCTCAGTCCTATCTATTCCGAACTGGAAGAGTAACTGGGCTAGAAAGAGGCACCCGATGAGGAACATGTTATTTTTAGCGGGCAACGATCTGAGGGGTGGGAATACACAATAAGTTATGAAGGTCAAGGCCAAGCAAATTAAGGATACGGAAACGCAGACGAGAGACAAAATTTGTTTTACAAAAACAGACGTGGGAATGAGAGGTATATTACTTCTATTTTTGTACGAACCGTTATAAATGTCATTCAGTACTTCAACACATACCCTGGCCCTCTTTTTGTCATCAAATGAAAAGTCCCTTGAAGAGATGGAGATGTTAGCGCTATCAAGAGTAATCCAGCCACTAGCATCAGCTTCATATTCACTCTTTCGCAGCTTTACGTGAGGACAAAACAGTTCATTAGTTACTTGTATAACACGTGAGGAAATAATACCACTGGCCTGCTTCAGGTTGAATGTGTCCGCCACAGGAACACAGCAATGGCCTGACACGGGATCAGCCCAATACCTGGCTTTTAGTTTCACTCTTGAAAGAGGTATATTGTTAAAGCTTGGAGTGAATACATGATCATTGTCGTCAAATGGTACTATCCACATTTCTGTCACAAAGTTGTAGAGTTTTGTTTCAAGCTCCGTTCTGTTCATTTGTTGAGTGACAATAAAATTACATTTGATAATGACTGCTCTCGGGAAACCTAGTTCATCCTGGTTTTCTTGCAAACTGGTCATATCTTCCAACAATCCCACCGAAAAAACGTAACTCGACGTTCGAAATTTGAACATGAATTGTTTGAAGTTTTTCAAGAACATCTGTTGTACGGTATTCCAGTGAGCTATGGCTTCAATGGCGATTTCGTTTTGAGGCTTCAAGATAACGTTGAATTCGTATTCGTCGTTCATGGCGATATCCTCTGCCCAAATACAGTTTCCGTCAACAAGGCTCTTGCCTGGCGAACAGTACACGGGAATACACTTGTCCTGCGTGTAAATAACAAACTGTGCAGTAATATTCATACATTCAAATGTTACTGTGTGACAACGATGTTAAATTAGTCATTTTTTTAAGCCAATCCCAAATATACCCACTTCCCTAGCAAATCCATGAAATACATTTTCTTAACTGTAAATTTTGAAATTCTGAAATCCATGTCAAAATGATATGTTGATATATTTGTCTCTCATAAATAGTTTTCGGTTAAAGCAGAATGATAACTGCTGATAGTGTATTCGTCGTTCGATCAATGAAACAATATTCCTTTCATGCTTTCATTAAGGTCACCAAAGCTACCATTGATAACGACTATCTGGGTACTGTCTAAACACACTAATGTATTAAATGTTGTTGGTTTAAAAAGTTCGGAAGTGGCGTGAATTTTCCTTCTAAATGCCTATATCTTCATTTCAAATATGAAATAAATTCAGACTTGTATTGTCAATGCTGAAAATAGTAGTTTTTCACCCCTCATTAGAGCTCACCTTCACAAAATTACCTTTGAAGACAAGGGCTACACAGTGTGTATTAACTTGTTTTGGTAGCATTGAGTGAGTATGGTTTTACGCCGCTTTAAGCAATATTCCAGCAATATCACAGTTGAAGTCACTGTATCCATCTGGGGTGTAGAAAACAGGTCTTCGGCGTGACGAGCGAACACTTTAACCACTAGACTACCCTACCACCCCTGTGTTGGTAACAGTGATACATACCTTCATGAAATGCAGCCATTCGTCGTCCCCACATTCTGTAGATTTGGATTCATGTTGTTCATCTATATCTTTATGTGGCCTGAGAAACTGTGTGATAACAGTTATTGGTGGCGGGAGACGGAGGCCTGTCAAATCATACTTGATAGTGCGACCAGGTGTAATTCCATTGCACACAGCACAGAATACATTTCGGTATACATCATTCTTGTAGGAAACTGGGTAATTATGGGCCAGGCAGGCAGCTTCTACCTCCTCTACATAGTTTTCCCATAGTCCAGATACGTTACAAACCATGACTTGCGTTTGCGCCGCCAACATTGGATCACATATTCTTGGATTATTGCTTCTGGTAGCGCTGTATACTTGGCTGCAGTCTTCTTCATTGTCATAAAAACCATCTGATAGCCCAATGTCGTCCGCTTCGCTGCCCCCGCTCCCGTAACCGGAAGTACAGTCCAGTTCCATAATCCATGAATGATAGTCTGTAACATCATTACATTCGGCAACTTCCTTGTTAAAGAACGACATATTTCTCGACACAGAGTATACAGGTGAGAAGACGTGGTCAGTAACCGCTCGATCTGGACACTCTGTAACCATGAAAACCCCAAACCCCAATTTTGATTGAATGTCAAGGTCATTCTCACTAAAGAGGCATGTTGGAGGGTTTTGATCACGACTAATTGTGCCATTTTCATCTGGACAACAGTCTCCGTATATTTGACACTGGGCGTCACATCTGCACTCCAAGCACCAGGGATTGGTTTGGAAATTTAGGCGACTGGCCTGCTTCTTCTCGGTTCCATCACAGTAGACATTGCAGTACTGAACCAGGTACTCAGTGGTGTTGAGAGAATACGGATCAAGGTCCACTTCCGGTAATGTCTGGGCATATGTAGATAACACCACAGCCAGCTGCAGGAGGATGGTTGTCGCATACATCTTTAATCCTGAAAATAAATTGTAAATGTAGTCTGATCTGCTGCATAACACATTTGAAATTTAAGAGGGCGGTTATCTACTATCCCACAAATAATAATAATAATAATAATTATTATTATAAATAACACTACGGCTGGTAGCTATTGGCTTCACAGTTGCAACTACAGTAAACTACGGTTATAACGAACTCAAAGGGACTACTAATTTTAGTTCGTTATAACCGTAATTCGTTATAAGCATATATACAGCATATATACAGCATATAATCAGGAGTAAAAAGTTAGTTCGTTATATCCGTTAGTTCGTTATAAGCGTGTTCGTTATAACCGTAGTTTACTGTATCTCTGAAACTATCTGCTGTCTCTCTCTCTCTCTCTCTCTCTCTCTCTCTCTCTCTCTCTCGCTCTCTGGTTCAACGTCATCACTATTTTCAGTACGAGATGTCGCCGCGGTGAAGGTTCATAGTACAATTAATAATAATCTTTTATCAATATACCATGTCAAGCATGCAATCTGAGTGTACTTCTAGGGTCGATTAGGGATCGTTAAAAGCCCCTGAATGATGTCACCTGGCACATGTTGACCATGTCAGTGGACATCTGCGGGCAACTCTGATATGGAGGTGCACCACGTGGTCATGTAACACATGGTCCTTTGAGTTGCATGCTAACACGTTTGATGGTTATCTGATTATGATAAGAGCGTTTAACCTAGCAAGTCTCGGTACGACGGACGCAAACTGCGGCACCTTAGACGACAGGACTGTAATGGAATGTAGATGTACATTAAAGAAAGTTTAGAAATAAACTATATAAATATAGCGCCAGAATGGGTTCATTCAGCTGATTACGAAAACAAAACAGTTTCATGAAATACGGGTCAATTGGTATCCCCAAAAGCACAGAAAGAATAACCATTTCATAATGCAATTGTTATCTTATAGATTCCGTATATTCCGAATTTGTATCTTGCATAAACAGATATACATGCTGAAGCCGATATGTCGTTGATCTGCGTGAAATGACGCGTTTGAAGTCAGAAAGACAGAAAGTCACCTAAACAAATTATATTAGTGTATCTCTTCCGAAAACTAAAATATTGAAACAATGTTGACAATATCGCGAGTTAATCACTAAAAACATAACGACATGCAAAGTAATAAAAAAATGATTTTAGTAAACAGTTTTGCAAATCTCAAGAGAAGTATTTAAGTCAACCAAATTATACGAAGGGCGAGTATTGAATGAGATCAGTATTGGAGTCATTTGGAAAATGTATTTCATATACGTTATGTATAAAGAAGTTATCTTAACGTAAACCACAACAGAAAGACATCGTACATGTAACTGTAAACCAAAAATAAGACGTGGTGTTTCAAATTACGGTGTCTCTTTGCAATCGGCATTTGTATGAATCTCATTGACCTCAACAATAGATCATGTCATGTCGCTTCAACTGGTCAATCGCCATTAAGAATCGCTGAAATGATCATGTGCAAATATCGGGCAGTGATTACACTCTTTCTTTGAATATGAGGTACGTAATAGTATTAATGTATGATTGCGGGTTCGGGGGCACGGGTGGCCCAGTCGTCTAAGGCGCCGCGATTCGCTGTGCAGAGTTGCGTCCCTTGGCCACGCCAGAAACCTATGATTGTGGGTTCGAATCCTGGTTCGCCCCGATTATGTTTCTAGGTTTGTCAGCACCATACCCGTGCTCGTGGGTTTCACCGAAGTGGTAAACGTCTGAGACCTGCATCACTTCGGGCTTTCCTCCCATATTAAGCTGACACGCCGTGATATAACTGGAATAATGTTAAAAGCGGCGTTAAACCCAACTCACTCACTCACTCACTCAACTGGTCAATCGCCATTAAGAATCGCTGAAATGATCATGTGCAAATATCGGGCAGTAATTACACTCTTTCTTTGAATATGAGGTACGTAATAGTATTAATGTATGATTGCGGGTTCGGGGGCACGGGTGGCCCTGTCGTCTAAGGCGCCGCGATTCGCTGTGCATCGTTGCGTCCCTTGGGCACGCCAGAAACCTATGATTGTGGGTTCGAATCCCCGTTCGCCCCATTTATGCTTTGGTCTGTCAGCACCATACCCGTGCTCGTGGGTTTCACCGAAGTGGTAAACGTCTGAAACCTGAATCACTTGGGGCTTTCCTCCCACATTACGCTGACACGCCGCTTGATATAACTGGAATACGGCGTTAAACCCAACTCACTCACTCACTCATTCACTCACTGATTTCGGGTTCTAATTATCAATGAATGAAAAAAGTATGAACAAAGAGTTAAATTGGATAGAATGTAACAACGTAATGTGACGTCAACTCACAAATTATGTCACGGGTTCTTTTTCTGAGAAATGATCATTTTGGCCCCATTGTTTTTGAACATTTTTAGGGGATCAAGCATGTTCAGATAACAATTTCATTTTCGTGAAGGATCTGAGGCAAATCTTTTTTCCATTTTGTTCTGGAATAAATAACCTTTTTTCAAAAAAATCCATGGATGCAAATATCCAAATTATAGACAATTATCCATTTTGTGTCCCTGTTCTCTAAAAATGAAAACAATAATATAGCGATAGCTATTCAAATCTCGTTTATCCTGCAGCCAACTTTTCGTACTTTCAGAACATTTGTTCTAAAACAGTACTCGTGTTTTATTAATGATTCACTTTGGCCGTATAAAAGGTTGTGTTATATAAAACATTTTTAGTAACGATGGAGCCTCTTTGTCAGATGGCTTTATACGAAATGCGTTTATAACTTCAAACTCAAGGAGACACCAACAAACCAAGTTCGTGATCTAGAAAATCAACCAACGATAAAAAATAAGACTGTTTTGGTTTACATATCAATTTGAACATTTTACCTCTGATATTGAAAAAGACGGAAAGGAACGTACAGTACCTTGTATATGAGCCAGTGTCCAGACACTCTGACATCACATCACTTATCTCGCTCTCCGCACCAGTCGACCCTACAGGATAGGTTTATAGTCATCAGGCAGCCTATCACGGATACATGCAGCACTTGAAAACAGTTCAAATGGTCTCTTATATTATACAGAGCGACGGAACAGGTCGGACCATTTCCCAATTAGCATACAATGTTTACCACTCATAAGAGCCGCTGGCACGTTGGTTGACGCTGATGTTCCCTCGGTCCGAAGTGGATCGCTGCAATAGAAGGATGCAGCTGCATGTGATGGTTTTGTTTATCTCATGTCAGACATCAGTTGGATCAGAGTCAGTTGGATTTTGTATCAATGTTGATTGTCCTCTATGGCGGAGATATTATGGTCGATTAGTCCGCAATGACTGAGTGAGCCATGATTAACCCCGCTTTGAAGAAGTATTTCAGTTATATCACGGCATGTCAACTTAATGCGGGAGAAAAGTGATGCATGTCTTACATCTTTGAAACTTTGGTGAAATCCACGAACACGTATAGGATGGTGACAGACCAATGATATTTGTTCTTGAATTGTACCAATCAACATCAGTTGTTTGCGTGATTATACATAAAACATCAACGATAGAGAATAGCCAGTGTCTATCATAGGCCGAAACAGATTCCACTGGGTGTAAAAGGTAAATAGTGGTGAATATCATATGAAAGTATCACCGACAATCGGAGCTGACACCAAGTTGAATATTGAATATGAATATTAAACTTGATTATTGACAGACCTAACCTCATTTTAAATATATCTCAATACCTAGTCGGGTAGCCTAGTGGTTAAAGCGTTCGCTCGTCACGCCGAAGACCCGGGTTCGATTCCCGACATGTGTACAATGTGTGAAGCCCATTTCTGGTGTCCCCCGCCATGATATTGCTGGAATATTCCTAAAAGCGGCGTAAAACCATGCTCTCTCTCTCTCTCTCTCTCTCTCTCTCTCTCTCTCTCTCTCTCTCTCTCTCTCTCTCTCTCTCTCTCTCTCTTAAAATGACATATTAACACGGACATTATTTTATCAAACAAATATAATACATGAATATATCACACAAAGCATAATTAGAAAAATGCAAATCGAAATTGATCTGGAATCCACGACCCAAATGTCATTAAATGCTAACACTCCGAATTACTGCCTGTAAGGACACTATTAAAGCAGCAATTTGTGCCTCATGCAATAAAAAAGTATAAACGTGCCCTAATGGTAGACACTGACAGCTATCAAGGTGCTATATATATGCCAGATCCTCTTGTTGAGAAGCAGAAACATAGACAGAAACAGTAACTGTTGAGGTAATGAGCGGTAATCGTTGGCAATGAGTGTCGCTGGTACGTTGCGTAGGTGGTCTGTACATGCATGGTTCTACATGTATCTACACGTTTCTGGATATAATATCGTGTATCAATATACTTTGTTGTAGTGTGGTTGGTTTGGTATGCGGTTATGCAAACACTGTTGGATTTAACGTTTGTGATCGAAATGAACGATTGTTTTAGGACTCCTGTACCATAATGGTTGGTTTTATACGGACCCGACAGTTAAATGCAACTGGTATTTGCGTCAACAAACATTAGTGTGGTGTTGGTATGGTGCCTAAAATGCTTGTTCGAATGGCCGAATAAGGGTATTTGGTTTTCCCAATTCAAACAATGTCAGTTAAGTTAGAATAATAGTATACACATCACTCAGATATCAGACAATTCCCTTCAATTCTAGCTTACAAAGGTATCATGGCAAGGACTTGTTCGATGTTGCCATGTTGATAACATTGCGACTCTTTTATAAACACAGGGTTCACCGACAGCACGAAAAACTGGTAAATAAAGATGACATTTAAAACATGTTTTGATTCCCGAGTGATAAGAAAACTAAGAAAGAAAACAGGATGATGTTGTTTTATATTGTTTTATGACGGACCCTAAAAAGATTTCTGAAAAATATCCGTAAACTTAAAAAAAAATAGAATGCATGGCTTAATGTGATGAAATGGTTTACCTTTGCCATTACATTACAGAATGTCCCGCACATGAAAATACACGTGTACAAGGAATAACATTAAACATGTAATTCGAGAAACATATACTAGCTCCACGATAGATGAGACTGCGTGAGTGGTACTTGCAATGGCACTTTTGGATTTTTTTCATTTTTTCACTATCTAGAAGAGAATGATCAATCAACGATATATATATCCATAAAGCATTTCGTGTATTTTTAGCTTTGAACAAGTTCTTTTTAAAACTCTTTGAATTCGTATTTTCCTTTTTATCAGTAGTATATGTGTCGTCGTCTAAAATATACCTCGCGTTTTCCCTTCAGACATATTACTGCGATACGAATACCTCTCTGCGTAAAGATCTGACTAACACACCTCCAAAGGTGGTCGTATCAGGTGAAGGTTCTCATCAGTCAGTCACCGCAAAGCTTTGACAGAGTTCCAAATTTTCGAAATGAATGAGGGAAACATTTAGACCAACATATCTGATTTCTGTATCTCGAAAACAAAGATAATCAGCCTGGCCCGAATGTAAACGATAAAGGCCGTTTCATTACACCGTTGTGGATATTTTATACCCCCTGTCGTGTCCGTGTTTTGTGCCGGTTTTAATATTTTTTAAATCATTTCTTTCAAAATCGAGGTGGTAAAGAAAGCTGACATCTGATTGTGCCAAGAACCCATGCATTCGGTTAGACTGGGCGGCCAATGTTCCCTGATGCAACCTTCTATGGAGGTGTTGTCAGATGTGAAGATATTTTCCCCTCAGTTTGTCTTTATATCATAGTAGGGGTGTCCCGATAATCGAAATATCGATATATTGCTATTGGTAAGCACTGAAAGTCAATAAACCGATTGTTAAATCAGTTTCCGATCAATAGTATCGATTTCAGTTAGGAATATCGATAGTTTCGATTGCATTTACCATATCAATAAAATACATGCAATGCTGTTTTTCTTTTTATCATGCGTGGTCATAATTTACACATGGTAATGAGGAAGTTTCTTTTTCTTAAAT
Source organism: Haliotis cracherodii (assembly GCF_022045235.1). NCBI lineage: Eukaryota > Metazoa > Mollusca > Gastropoda > Lepetellida > Haliotidae > Haliotis > Haliotis cracherodii. Next base: position 17,326,006 of record NW_027266275.1, read on the forward strand.
CATTGGGGTAAAGAGAAAAATAAATCAGTCATATATTAAACTTTACTTTTTATTTGTTGTTCTGGTTATCACTTTAAAAGGAAACTTCAGTTCCAAGGTTTAATTCAACTCTAAAATCCACTGAAAACTATCAATATGTATCGCAATAGTTGCTTGCAATATCGATAGTTATAGCAATAGTTTCTTTCAATATCAATAGTTATCGCAGTAGGGATTTCCTGAACAATAGCCACCCCTGTATCTGTGTTCACGTCCTAATGAAGAAAGGATTTACCTATGATTTTCAAGTCAAGAATTTGCTATTTGGTGTGTGAGTAATTCAAAAGTTAACGTCTACTAGAATCGGTACCAAAATGTTGAAATCATGTCATTAATTTTACTACAATTTCAAAACGACACTTCAAGTTAGTGCACATCTATTCAAAGACTATATTTTACAGTATTCGGTTGACCGCAAACAACCATTTGTGGCCTCGAATATCTAACACAACTATCTCTTCCTTAAAGTGAGTGAGTGAGTTTGATTTTACGCCGCTTGTAGCAATATTCCAGCAATATCACGGCGGGGGACACCAGAAATGGGCTTCACACATTGTACCCATGTCGGGAATCGAACCCGGGTCTTCGGCGTGACGAGCGAACGCTTTAACCACTAGGCTACCCGACCGCCCCTCTTCCTTAAAGATTACACATTATCGCTCGTAGCTACGCCGAGACGGGGATATTACCTTATCTGCTGCAGAGTCACCCATTGATAACCTTACTCTTTAGAAAACGATACTAAATCTAGGACATCAACTGTGATTCCTGAATGCTACTGACCGTTGTCATGGTAAACATGACGACTAACAAATGGGTTCCAGTAAATCGTGTTTGTTCTTCGAGTCCTGGCACCGAGAGCCTGTCTGATCCCTCTGAATCTGAAGGACCATACATCATTATAAGGATGACCCTAATCTTATGGCGTCAGTAATTCTGTCGCATCAGGTAATGGCAATATAACGTACATTGCACTGTATGAGATCACTTTCCGTGGATAAACTAATCGGTGCAATGTATTGTGTGTTCAGAGGTCGGCAATGCAGACGGAAACAGAAGCTCTATATCTCCCCGTGGAGGTACAGACAAACATATTTGATACTATCTACTCTAATGATCTGTCGTAATGGTGAAATTAATAATGCGATCCTGCGTAAAAAAGATACCGTTTGATTCTCATGTGAGTGCAAATGTAACTTTGTCATACAAATGTTACGTTATGGTCACGATCCAACGATTTGTAATAGAAACGACGTGGTCGTTGATGTGCAGCAGAAATGAATTATTAACAAATCAGGGATCACTCCCGGTCCAGTTCCCGAGAGCGATATTGAAACCCTGGCTGTTGGTTTGTTGTTTAACGCCGCACTCCACCCGCAATATTCCAGCTCTATAACGGTGGCCTGTAGGTAATCGGGCCTGGACCCGACACTCCAGTGATTTTATAATAAACGCCCCATGCAGTCGGGATACGATGATACGCCAGACCATCCTATCCATTTAATCGCCTCTTACGACAAGCATAGGTTGCCAGGGACATATTCTAACACGGAATCACTACAAGGGCTATGGTTGTTTGAAGACTGAGTGTTGTACACTATTAATACAATTAAACGACGGGATCTTTTGGATCGCCTTGTTACGTCCGACCTTCGCTTTTCCCTTGAACAATTACGATAATAACCATTTTTCTGGATTTATTTGTAAGAGCAGGTCACTATATGCTTTAGAACTAGTAGCAAGACAAATTCATGCATTTAAATAACCCTGTATTTTTAGCTGTGCTGGGATCGACATATCCGGATTTTATGCGACGTTGTACCAGGTAATTCCTTGATAGGCAGTGGAGAAGTCGGTTAAGACAATATCGGACAATGGTAAAGATGTTAACGATGACTATCCCCTAACGGAACCATGATAGGAAGGTGACGGCGATAGAACCTAAATCAACCCTACATAAACTCCGTGGCCAGGATAACCAATCAGTGGAATAGTCCCAACTACCGGTTAACTTATCTCCACCCATCGGTAGCATTACTAGTCTGTTCAGAGCAATTTATTCTCGTTAACACTTAGTCGAATATTAAGTCGCCCCATTCCTATGGTTACCGTAATAAGTCTAAAAACATCATTACGAAAGATCTTCAACCACACATCGTTCAATGAAGCGTTTCCTATAATCGATGCAAGCGCTAAATTGATTCTGAACCTTTGGAAAATAACTCTTCTTGACCAAACAAAAAATCTAAATTTTCATCCCTTTAAGACCAATCTACCATTTGAACCCTGATAGAAACCGTACATGCGGCCATCCCTTTAAGACCAATCTATCATTTGAACCCAGGGACAAACTGTGTAAACGGCCATCCCTTTAAGACCAATCTACCCTGCAAACACTGATAGAAACTGTGCATACGGTCATCCCTTTAAAACCAATCTACCATTTCAACCCTGATATAAACCGTGCATGCGGCCATCCCTTTAAAACCAATCTACCATTTGAACCCTGATACAAACCGTGCAAACGGTCATCCCTTTAAAACCAATCTACCATTTGAACCCTGATACAAACCGTGCAAACGGTCATCCCTTTAACACCAATCTTCCATTTGAACCCTGATACAGACCGTGAATACGGCCATCCCTTTAAGACCAAACTACCATTTGAACCCTGATACAGACCGTGCATACGGCCATCCCTTTAAGACCAATCCACCATTTCAACCCTTATACAAACCGTGCAAACGGTCATCCCTTTAAGACCAATCTATCATTTGAACCCTGATACAAACCGTGCATACGGCCATCCCTTTAAAAACAATCTACCATTTAAACCCTGATAGAAACCGTACATGCGGCCATCCCTTTAAGACCAATCTATCATTTGAACCCAGGTACAAACTGTGTAAACGGCCATCCCTTTAAGACCAATCTACCCTGCAAACACTGATAGAAACTGTGCATACGGTCATCCCTTTAAAACCAATCTACCATTTCAACCCTGATATAAACCGTGCATGCGGCCATCCCTTTAAAACCAATCTACCATTTGAACCCTGATACAAACCGTGCAAACGGTCATCCCTTTAAAACCAATCTACCATTTGAACCCTGATACAAACCGTGCAAACGGTCATCCCTTTAACACCAATCTTCCATTTGAACCCTGATACAGACCGTGAATACGGCCATCCCTTTAAGACCAAACTACCATTTGAACCCTGATACAGACCGTGCATACGGCCATCCCTTTAAGACCAATCCACCATTTCAACCCTTATACAAACCGTGCAAACGGTCATCCCTTTAAGACCAATCTATCATTTGAACCCTGATACAAACCGTGCATACGGCCATCCCTTTAAAAACAATCTACCATTTAAACCCTGATAGAAACCGTACATGCGGCCATCCCTTTAAGACCAATCTATCATTTGAACCCAGGTACAAACTGTGTAAACGGCCATCCCTTTAAGACCAATCTACCCTGCAAACACTGATAGAAACTGTGCATACGGTCATCCCTTTAAAACCAATCTACCATTTCAACCCTGATATAAACCGTGCATGCGGCCATCCCTTTAAAACCAATCTACCATTTGAACCCTGATACAAACCGTGCAAACGGTCATCCCTTTAAAACCAATCTACCATTTGAACCCTGATACAAACCGTGCAAACGGTCATCCCTTTAACACCAATCTTCCATTTGAACCCTGATACAGACCGTGAATACGGCCATCCCTTTAAGACCAAACTACCATTTGAACCCTGATACAGACCGTGCATACGGCCATCCCTTTAAGACCAATCCACCATTTCAACCCTTATATAAACCGTGCAAACGGTCATCCCTTTAAGACCAATCTATCATTTGAACCCTGATACAAACCGTGCATACGGCCATCCCTTTAAAAACAATCTATCATTTGAACCCTGATACAGACCGTGAATACGGTCATCCCTTAGGAACTAATCTCCAATTTAAACCCTGATACAGACCTTGCATACGGCCATCCCTTTAAAACCAATCTATCATTTGAACCCTGATACAAACCGTGCATGCGGCCATCCCTTTAAAACCAATCTACCATTTGAACCCTGATAGAAACCGTGAATACGGTCATCCCTTAGGAACTAATCTCCAATTTGAACCCTGATACAGACCTTGCATACGGCCATCCCTTTAAAACCAATCTACCATTTGAACCCTGATACAAACCGTGAATACGGTCATCCCTTTAACACCAATCTTCCATTTGAACCCTGATACTGACCGTGCATACGGCCTTCCCTTTAAAACAAATCTAACATTTCAACCCTGATACAAACCGTGCATACGGTCATCCCTTTAAAACCAATCTATCATTTGAACCCTGATACAGACCGTGCATACGGCCATCCCTTTAAGACCAATCTATCATTTCAACCCTTATACAAACCGTGAATACGGTCATCCCTTTAACACCAATCTACAATTTGAACCCTGTACAGACCGTGCATACGATCACCCCTTTAAAACCAATCTACCATTTGAACCCTGATAGAAACCGTGAATACGGTCATCCCTTTAACACCAATCTTCCATTTGAACCCTGATACAGACCTTGCATACGGCCATCCCTTTTAGACCAATCTTCCATTTGAACCCTGATACAGACCGTGCATTCGTCCAATCCTTGAAGACAAATTTGAACCTCGATTGAGACCGTGCAATCAGGTGCTCCTTAAATAGCAATATATCATTTGAACAGCAATCTGTTGTCAGAACCCTGACATATGATGATTCATTTGAGACCATGATATTGACCGTCCATTCGACCATCACGTTGTCATACATTGATCAACATATTATATGAAATATTTTTCAACTTGCCTTTGAAATCTGTCGCATCCAGATCCTATTATCCTCCCGCCCCTCCGAGGGTTTGTGTCCCACACCATGCACCAAATAGCAGTGTCAGCTCCCGGCAGCCAACAAACGGTCGCTCACAGTTGAGGCTTGGGTCGCTTCCTGTAATTGCCTCACCACGATGTTCCTATTCGTAGCCAGATAAATCCTAATCATAAAGGTTAATCATGAATTTATTAACTTCTATTGGACGCGTAGTTGCATCCCTGGCAGGCTGTTATATTGTGTTAATCATTTGTTGAATAGGTCATCCCATAACGTGACCGTGTGCCCTTTGTGCGAATTCCTTTCGTGATAGCAGATACATATTCACTGAGCCCGATTGTATCACTGTTGTGGTTTAGATAACGTTTTTAATTAGTGGGTCAGAAGCATGAAAGATAATTAATGTGAAATATATGATGGGTAATGTGATCAACTGTCTAGTGGAAGAGCGTCCACCCGGAGAGCGGAAGTTCCGGGGTTCGACCCCCGGTCGCTTCATACCTAGTGACGTTAAAAGATGGTACTTGTTGTTACTCTGTCTGGCGCTCGGCATTAAGGGGCTAAAGCAAGGACTGGTCGACTCGGAGTCAGCATACTGTCTACTGTCTCACACACACACACACACACACACACACACACACACACACACACACACACACACACACACACACACACACACACACACACACACGTGTGTCGCTATATATGTGCAATAATCTTGGACGCGACGTTAAAGCCCATTTCACCTAACCTATCTCTGGACTTTTGTATGTACGATTTCGCTAAGCGGATAAAATTTAGTTTCACTTTTATGTCTGCTGTCCATTAATATTTCGCGTGTATCACATTTCTAAAACAACTGGACCAATCAACAGACGTCCCATTAAACATTGTCGGCGTAAATTATGCCGAACTGAATTTCAATAGTGTCTCAACAGTATCCAAAATTAAAACATTTGACAATTATTGTATTTATGTGCAATTTGTGTATGCAATGGGTACTAATACAAATTGGTACTGGGGGCACGGGTGGCCCAGTCGTCTATGGCGCAGAGTTGCGTCCCTTGGCCCGCCAGAAACGTATGATTGTGGGCTCGAATCCCGGTTCGAATAATGTTTATAGGTTTGTCAGCACCATACCCAGCTCGTGGGTTTCACCAAAGTGGTAAACGTCTGAGACCTGCATCACTTGGGGCTTTCCTCCCACATTAAGCTGACAAGCCGTGATATAACTGGAATGATGTTAAAAGCAGCGTTAAACCCAACTCAATCACACATATTGGTACACTGACTTTCGTTCCGGTCTTTTACATGTTTAACTCTTTTGAATTTTGAATATTGATTACCGAAGATATTTGACATCACCAGATGACCTAGCAATGACATCCATACTTTGTCAATTTTTTTCAGAACATTACATTACACAATTTCATTTGTCTGTCTTGGTTACATCTGACATTTGTATCTGTGTTTGACTGTTACATCATTTTATCTTCACACAATGCTTACACTAGCCAATGTAGTGAGCACAATCATGTTTAACTTCTCTGGAGCTGAAACTTTCAAGGTTGATTTTCTGCAGGCTTGTGAAAGGTCAGCCATACATTCAGCAACATTCAAGCTACATGACGGCGGTATGTAAATAATCGAATCGGGACTAGATAGTACAGCGATTGGCATCATGTGCATCGATCCACGCAATTAGGCTACGATGACAAGTAATCAACCAAGTCAACGAGCCTGATCCCCTCGTCACCACTTCCGACAAATATGGTTTGCTGGGTAGGCTGTATAGTAATATAGTAAATGGACCGGAGTTTATAACAATTGACATGCTTGCCCTTTACCAGTATCCACTTATATAATTTACCTTTAACACCAAGTGGAATATATTTCGGCGGTTTATCTGGGGTTGACGATTCCTATTGTATATCAAATTATTAAAAAGTAATATCATGAAGTAAGTAAGATATTTTTTAATTATTGATGTATTTATTTGACTACCCCTTTCTGTGTTAAATGTTGTAAACGTCATGTATTATAAAAGACACCATAAAAAACCACTTATAGTGGTAAAGGCGGCCGCAACACTCTATGGAGCGAGTGTCTTCAAGCCGTCAGGATCAGCTCAGTTTGAATCACCCACGTGCTTGCGGGGTCGTCACTTCTGGCCTTCTCTCTCAATAAGCTGATACCCATTATATGAAGTAAGTATTAGTTAAACAACGGTGCAAACCATCTGTTCACTCACTCACTCGTTTATAAGCAGACCGTCGGTGATCCTAAAATTGGTAAGTATCATATTGCCACGTTGCTCACACAAAAACAAGATGATGGAATAAATAGTTCACGCAATACACTAATCATTACCAGAAAATTTCGGCACATATTATTCATGTGTGCGTCCCTTGAGACAAGGGTGGTATACTTGGAATGTAATCTGCCCGAAAGCCTATATACCTTATCCATCACACTCTAAACACCCCCACCCCGTCAAGCCCCCTACAAAGATTGTTTTATATTTTAAGCACAAACGTTGCACGGGAGGATCATACGTCTAGGGCTACGGAATTCGCTGTGTAGAGTTATGTCCCTTTAGCATGCCGGTATCCTCCAATCGAATCCATGATTCGCCTTGATTATGATTCTTGGTTTACCAGCACCATATCCGTGCTTTCAGGTTTCATAAAATGGTAAACATTTAAGACCTGTATCATTGAGGGCTTTCCTTCCACAATAAGTTAGTGAGTGAGTGATTTTTTTAGCAGTATTCCGGCAATATCACGGCGGGGGACACCATAAATGGGCTTCACACATTGTACCCGTGTCGGAATCGAACCACTGGTCTACCCGACCGCCCTTCCACAATAAGCTGGCATCCCGTGATATAACTGAAATTATGTTTAAAGCAGCTCACTCACGTATTTCTTTGGTTTTAAAAGTTATGTTCATTATTCTGTTACCTGTGATGTCGAGGGCACGGGTGGCCCAGTCGTCTAAGGCGCTGCGATTCGCTGTGCAGAATTGCGTTCCTTGGGCACGCCGGAAACCTATGATTGTGGGTTCGAATCCAGGTTCGCCCGATTACGTTTCTAGGTTTGTCAGCACCTTACCCATGCACGTGGGTTTCACCGAAATGGTAAACGTCTGAGACCTGCATCACTTGGGGCTTTCCTCCCTTATTAAGCTGACACGCCGTGATATAACTGGAATAATGTTAAAAGCGGCCTTAAACCGAACTCACTCACTCACTCACCTACCTTTGATGTCAACTTTAAAAATCAAATTATCTATGAATAATCTCTAATGACTTCCCATATGATAAACCACTCATTTGTCCCGTCGATAGTTGTTCTTCATATCACCGCCCCCGTGGTCCAGTGGTAGAGCTTCCGCCCGGAGAGCGGAAGGTCCGGGGTTCCATCCATATCAAAAGACGTTTAAAGATGGTACTTGTTGTTACTCTGTCAGGCTCTCGGCATTAAGGGGATAAAAATAAGGACTGGTCGGCTCGGAGTCAGTATACTGTGTCTGAGTGGGGTATTCATGTTAAACTGGGGCATGGTATCTCAGCGGGCTAGCACTATAAAATCAGCACCATATTAGTCCGGACTAGAAGCACACACACCCACACACACATGCATGCATGTCGCTATATATATGCAATAATCTTGGACGCGACGTTAACACCCATTTCATCTCACCTCGCCTTCTCTTCATATCATGGATCAAGCCAATAATAACACATATGTGTGTAAGACTTGAGCTAGCATAGCAAATAACAGTCGTTTCATGGTGACGTATGTGCAGTTTCTGAGAGCATAGTATGTCCATGAGTCCTGGTACGGGCACATGTAAATGGGTTCATTCTGTCACACACAAAGTAATTTGAGTCTTACTGTTTCCAGGTCAAACGTCTAACAAATATTTAACACTGACAAATACGCACGACTGAAAGGTTTATTCATCTGGAGATAGATAGCATTTCCGAGCAGCCCCGTAGGAAATGTCGCTGTCATAAATCAAGCCGTTGAGCAGCCCATTGAGAAATGCCAACAACAATCGGACGTCATTAAAGGGCTATCAGTACTGCTGTGCAATCAGATCGCCATCGAGTGGCTCGTAGTATCAGATGCTTTAGAGCCGTGTTTGCTTATAGCTGTCACCGTGTGCCAGGGTTATTGGTTTGTATTGGAAATACAGGATTTTTTTGGTCAAAAATCACTTTCGAGAATACATATCAATGTCAAAAAGATAAATCCATTTGATCTGAATTGTTATGTGTAATAATGTTGTGTTTTTTTGTTTTGTCCGCGGTACATCTAGCGAAGTGGATGATTAATGATCTAAATCTATAAATGAATTATTTTCATTTTGATATTACTGATGTGATTATTAATGATGCCTGATTTAAATACCTAATCATATTGTCAAGAAAATCTAAAATATTGGAACGAATGTTTATGTCACGATGGAGAACAATTCAGTTGGAATTTATACTGTTGTATATATTAAAGATAATATCTTTGTAGAATTCTCAGTGCTTATGATTTAAACATTTCATTTCGAAAAATAGTTGCAGGATTAGTAAACAAAACCACTAAATTTGAATGTAGTCCCGCTGGCTGTTTCTGCTTATGCCTATGGGGATACAAAAACTGGTTTTCCAAAGTGAATATTGTCATGATGATTGTGTACTTCCTTGATGATTTCTAAAGCATTTATACACTCAAACACGCAAATGGATAATAATTTTTAATAATGACCCCATGGGGATTCCTGAATAAATGTCGCCCACAGTAACCTTTGCTTGTCGAATGTTGCAACACAATGCACCTGATCGTCAGTCTCTTTGGACATATTGCGTCATCACTGATTTTCAGCGTTATTTTGCCCATGGCATGTGTTTCGGTGGATAATCGAGACTGGTTAAAATCTGGCATTGACGTTCACACTAACTCGGTCACTCGATCACTCACAAGATTTCTCTGTTCCCACGGTTCGTTAATCTGTTAATCTACAGTATAAGTAGTAGACGAACACAATGCTTTTCAATCCCACACTGACTTAAAATCATCTCCCTTTGAACGTTTAATCTATTATTGTTGTCACTGAACATATACCTTATGATATATATGTTTAACGATAATATACGTAAGAAATATCAAGGTGAGTATGGTTTTACGCCGCTTTTAGCAATAGTCCAGGGCGACAATATGTGTGTGTGTGTGTGTGTGTGTGTGTGTGTGTGTGTGTGTGTGTGTGTGTGTGTGTGTGTGTGTGTGTGTGTGTGTGTGTGTGTGTGTGTGTGTGTGTGTGTGTGGTCGATTCTTTGGCCTGGTCCTGTGACAGGAGCTCTGGAGTACTTGAGGCCGGATTTAGTTATTTCCCTTCCTTCAAGTTATCATGTACCCTACCTGCATGGGATAATATAGAATACTTCACTCATACTCGTTAGATACCATTTTTACGGAGCCGGTAGACTTTCGATGGTATCTGACCGAGCAAAATGCATAGCAATTGTCGTTCGTTGACAGAAATCTGGTCGCGCATGAATATTGATATATTCCAAAATATGGGCATTGTTTACATATCTATGAATACCCATTAACGAAATGTTCCTGCTGATGTGTTTGTAAACATGACAGCAGCAACGCTAAATGTCTTTATTTAAGAATTTCTTAAGCGTGTGGTAATTCAAGCGCATTGTTGTTAGTACGCAGGGCAAGAGTAAGTAAATTTGAAAAGTAAAAGAAATCTCGGACCAGGAGTAGGTCAGTCAAACCGACGGGGTCCCGGCGTGGCAATCAAAATGTTTCGGTTTCCTTGATCTATCGGCTAAATATATTTCCTATCCGTGCCATTCTGGAAGTGGGAAATCAGAGAGTTGACCAAAGACGTTCAAGTTAACTGTACTGAAGAAGTGAAAATCAACAAACTCCAGTCTGCTTGCTTGTCGGTGACAGCTTCACTCGAAGGGGAAGGTCACCATCAGAATAAGAAAAGACAACCGTGATCTACACTCAGCGTTGTACGCTATAGATCAATAGGGAATGTTATTGTTACCATTTGGGATGTTTTGGGCCAAAAACTCAGAGGTCACGCACACTTCCACGGAGTTTTGTAATGATTTGTATCGGAACTGTTCACTTTGAGTGATTAACATTTACATTAATGGCACAACTGGAGCATTCAACGTTAGTCTAGATATCTGTCCAGATAGTCAAACTGACCTCATTTCAACTTCGCATATCTTTTACATTAAATCAAATTGAAAGTCGCGAAAGTGGTCGGGTGTATCATGTGCATAGGGCCCCACTCTATCGGTAGTCGTACATGGTTAAAGGATACAGGCCTATCTCGATTAAATATAATGTGTGTAGTAGCTCCATGCTTAATTGATATACGTAGAATGCAAAGCGAATTTCACGCCAGTGTCAGTGACTATCTTGTCTGGTTTAATAAAGTGTTTGTAAATGTCTCTCGTTTTCATAAGATATCATTCAGTTCTGTCTCGTTGTAGTAAAAGTTTTGTAAAGGGAACGATGTCTCGTGATTATTTATGAAGTTTCAGAGTAACAAAAATCTAGCCATAACACAAGAGAGGCGAGTTCAACTTTCCAGTTGTTCACATTCCCTCCATGTCGAGCACTATTCAAGCAACTCCAACCTTTCGTGTCCACAATTCCAAACTTTGGGCAGAGATGTCTTATGATTATGAAAATGGTTTTTTATTGCTTTTATTCACACACTTTTACGCCAATCATTTCTGAGATGTGTTACACACCAGAGACCATATGTCGATATACAATGGTCTCTGCATAAACTAATGTCAAAAGTCTTTTGAAATCACGAGAGATAATTTTAATTTGTTATCAACCCGGTGAGACATTGTCTAGCCTTTTAGAAAATGTTCGCATCACTGATATGACTTTTCCTATTGGGTCTGGAAGTTCTGTATGTCAAATCTAATATCACTGATAATATCAAGTGCCAATATGGTAATATAATCATATTTCTCATATACTGTATATACGTTCAATAATGTACCAGTCCCACGGGAGTTGACATTGCCACACATGTCAAGTCAACAGTTTCCGTTTCATCTGTTACTTGTGAAGATCCGGGGTAGAATAGATCTTCAGCAATCCATGCTTGCCATAAAGGGCGACTATGCTTGTCGTAAGGGGCGGCTAACGGGATCGGGTGGTCAGGCTCGCTGACTTGGTTTGAAGCATGTCATCGATCCCAATTGCATGGATCGATGCTCAGGATATTAATCCCTGGATTGTCTGGTCCAGACTCGATTATTTATAGACCGCCGTCATATAGCCGGAATACTGCGTGAGGCGTAAAACAACATACAAACAAACCAACTAACCATTTCATTTGTCTCCACAGTATCTTTATTACACGTCTATGTGCTACATATTCAAATACATCTGCTACACTGCACTGCTTTGATCAAACACAACTTCAATTACTAATGTTTTATTGTTTCTTGAACCATTAATATCAGCGTAGTTCGTTTTAAATCACACACCAAATTCTATCTCGCGTATTCCATCTTTAATTTAATATCACACCCTTCCATCATTGGGTGTTTAATCACTGGTTTGCCTGGTCCAGACTCGATTATTTCAAATTTTCAATCTGCAATCTCACCTAACTGACTTGCACGTACACAATGTATTATTTCACATGTCTCGTCCATCTCACCTAACTGGCTTGCATGTATACAATGTATTATTTCACATGTCTCGTCCATCTCACCTAACTGGCTTGCATGTATACAATGTATTACTTCCCATGCCTCGTCCATCTCACCTAACTGGCTTGCACGTACAAAATGGCTTGCATGTATACAATGTATTATTTCCCATGTCTCGTCCATCTCACCTAACTGGCTTGCACATACACAATGTATTACTTCCCATGTCTCGTCCATCTCACCTAACTGGCTTGCATGTATACAATGTATTATTTCACATGTCTCGTCCATCTCACCTAACTGGCTTGCACGTACAAAATGACTTGCACGTACACAATGTATTACTTCCCATGCCTCGTCCATCTCACCTAACTGGCTTGCACGTACACAATGTATTATTTCACATGTCTCGTCCATCTCATCTAACTGGCTTGCACGTACAAAATGGCTTGCATGTATACAATGTATTACTTCCCATGCCTCGTCCATCTCACCTAACTGGCTTGCACGTACAAAATGGCTTGCATGTATACAATGTATTATTTCCCATGTCTCGTCCATCTCACCTAACTGGCTTGCACATACACAATGTATTACTTCCCATGTCTCGTCCATCTCACCTAACTGGCTTGCACGTACACAATGTATTATTTCACATGTCTCGTCCATCTCACCTAACTGGCTAATATGTATACAATGTATTACTTCCCATGTCTCGTCCATCTCACCTAACTGGTTAATATGTGTACAATGTATTATTTCACATGTCTCGTCCATCTCACCTAACTGGCTTGCATGTATACAATGTATTATTTCACATGTCTCGTCCGTCTCACCTAACTGGCTAATATGTGTACAATGTGTTATTTCACATGTCTCGTCCATCTCACCTAACTGGCTTGCACGTACACAAGTTGTTATTTCACATGTCTCGTCCATCTCATCTAACTGGCTTGCATGTATACAATGTATCATTTCACATGTCTCGTCCATCTCACCTAACTGGTTTGCGCGTACACAATGGCTGGCACGTACACAATGTATTACTTCTCATGCCTCAGTATTCATCATATCGCACCTTCTATCAGCGTCTTTTTATCTGACCGTCCTCCATTTCATTTCCCCAGTGTGTATCTTACTGTCATTTAATTCGTTCCATTCCGACAATAACTTACTGTATCGTGTTCTATGTCATTACCCACTCTCTAATCTCATATTCTCTCGTGGAGATTATAGTGTCACGTCAAAGGTTGATATGATTATTAACACAATGTCTTAATGAGCTATTGGCCTTTACAGTCCTGTCATGTTATCCCACAGTGCAAACATTTCAGAATGCTGCTCCAGTGCAGCAACATTCATGTCATAAATTATTCGTTATCCTTCTTATGGCAGTAGCAATTCAGATAAGGTTATTTTATATTGTATGCGACTTGCATACTGACACCGAGTCACGCCTTCACAAGGGACACAGCATAATAACGGGTAATAGGAGTAAGATAATAACCATGGCGACATATTAGCTAACATAGTCGTTTCTGTTTTGTATGGTGAGGTGAGGTGAAATTGGGTTAAACGACGCGTCCAAGATTATTGCACTTATATAGCGACGTGAATGTGTGTGTGTGTGTGTGTGTGTGTGTGTGTGTGTGTGTTTGTGTGGCTGCTACTGCTACTACTCCGGACTGATGCCGGTTTATAGTGCTAGCACACTAGATACCATGTCGCAGTTTAACATGAATATCCCACTCAGACACAGTATACTGACTCCGAGCCGACTAGTCCTTGTTTTAGCCCCTTAATGCCGAGCGCCAGACAGGGTAGCAACAAGTACCATCCTTTAACGTCTTTTGGTATGACGCAACCGGGGATCGAACCCTGGACCTTCCGTTCTCCGGGCGGACGCTCTACCACAAGACCATGGGTCGTTGTTCCTGCTGTGATTTATGTTTAAGGAAAAAGTAGATTTGCTATTGCTTTCATTTTAATTACATAAAAGAGAATATCTGCCAATAGTCCAAATCTGCTTAAATAAACTACGTATTGCATATCGGAAGAGCTGGATATTTTATCGGAACAAATAAATTGTATTTGATAAAAAGCCCAAACAAAGAAATTGTCTGGCACAAACAATACATTGTTGCAAGATGTTTTTTTTTTCTTTTTTGGCTCGTAGTTTTGATTAAAATAAAATCTTTCTTTCAGCTGTAGATGAAAGAAATCTTGTCTCCATGCAAAATCCCAATCAACGTCAAGCCAATATCAACCTGAGACATCATGAAGGTTTGGCGGTGGATCGGTTTTGGCGTGGGGTGGCATCACTATGAATGAGCGAACCATCTCCATCTTGTGCAAGGAAGGGTCACTGGACAGTTCTATCTGGACAACATACTGACACTTTGTTGTCCCGTTTGCAAGGCGTGTGGGTCGACCCGTACTCACCGTGCACGAACTGCCAATGCTCACCTCAAGCAGAGCACAATCTATAGAATGCCATGGCCAGTAATGAGACCAGGCCTTTCTCCCATTGAACACGTCTTGGTTATAATAGTGAGACGTGTGCGTCAACGTCATAGGTCGCAGACCACGTTGCCTGAACCTGGAATTGCACAGACTCTCTCAAATCGCCATTGGGAGGCCCATCCGCAGTATTCCTAGTCGTGTGAATGAATGTTTTGACAAGTAGTGGCGGTGCGCACTACTGATCCAAAAAAGTCTACTTTGTAATTCCAAATCTTACCCCTATCGTCCTGCAAGATCGATGACGGTCATAACATCTCATACAAATTTTGGAAATAATCTCCCACTTTTTCTTAAAAGTATAGTTGCAATTTTATGTTTGCATATCAGCGATGAAACTGACTATACATGCCACTGTGTCTGTCTTGATACCTTCGTGCTTCTGTAGCCGTGGCTCTGAAGTAAATGGTTTTACACAGAACACATGCGAATGGAAAGCTGATGTCAAAACAGAACCAGTAACAGAAACGCAACCAAAAACATGAAATTCACTGGACGTAGACAAACAGACTGAGAAGACAAATGGAAGTTCCTTTAGGGCAGGACTTTTCATAGGAATGGAAGCATTTCAGAAGATATAGACAGCACATGAAAGTGTTAAGGGAGATTCAAGAAGTGATACTGTTTAGACAATGTTTCCAAATCTGGACTCAGGTCGGAAGGGTCGTACAAATGGCAATGATGTTCAGGCGAGTGTAAATGTTACAAATGTTATATTTGGGATACCACTTTCTTCGTAAAGTACAGATTCTAGTCCTTTTTGGGGGTTGAGTCCCGTCCGGGATTCGAACCCACACTTGCCAGAGTGAGGCACCTAACCGCCAGCACACAGTCAGCGATCTAACCCACTCAACTTACGAGGCATCCACAAAAATGAAAGTCCGAACCTGGTAGTCTAGATCACGTACTTTGAGTACCCCTCTGACAAGTGTAAACTGGCACGGCTCCCATGGCCGAAAGCTATGAATACACAATGCCATTTAGAAGTCTCGATGGCTGACTGGGCTAGATCGCTGATTTTGTGTGCTGGCGATTAGGTGCCTCACTCTGGCAAGTGTGGGTTCGAATCCCGGAAGGGACTCAACCCCCCAAAAAGTACGAGAATCTGTGTTATCCCAAATATAACATTTGTAACATTTTAGCACTTTCTAAATTGCATTATGTATTCAGAGTTATGTAAATGTTGAGACTCATTGGCATGGAAATAAAGATACCCAACAGAGAAGGTCTGTAAATGTTAAAGCCCCACCCTGACTATAAATAGCCCGCAAGGTGGCGGTGTTTCAGTTTCGAACAATGACTGACAATGTAAACACAACAGAGTGTCGGGAGAGGTTTTTTGAAAATCATACGGGAACAAGACCACCATTGACCGTCAAACTTCGTATCAACTTGAATGACAAACCATGGATACAATAAATGGCTCCATATTAAGATATAAGTCAATAAATTTTCTGTAGTTTTATCATAAAAAATCGAATCGATCGTGTTTGGCGTCTGCATCGATCACAGTGGGCGGAGCTTATTTACCTTAGCGCTATAAATAGCAAAGCACATGGTCAGATGTACATGTGACACATTCAATGCATTTGTGGTCAAAGGGAATTGTGTTGCATATTTTTACGGCAGAACAGCAGCAGAACATCAATTTCGGTTAATGTAACCGTAACGATACTTAAATACGAAATTGACGACGCGATTCTTTCAGTTCAATCCGAAAATTACATATATTTGTTTAGTTTTGGTCATTTGCATTCAACAGTTAGATTTGTGCCACACAATAATCAGTTTATATTCATAAAACTTAAATTATTACACAGATTTTCAACTAGTGTTTAAGAAGGGGCCTAATTTGAAGCACCAGAAGTTCCGCCAATATTTCTCAGCTTGACTACAATAGATGAATATGTCACGTGTATCAACATAACAATGCACATAAGCAACTGGTAAATAAGTAACGAAATATACTTGATTTTTTTACCTACAGAAGGCGTATCCAGATAATATTGTACTTACGATAAACGAAAACTCCAATACATAATTATATTCCAAGACAACTTTAATTATGAATTTCCTTTTCTTTCACAGAATTTTCACACACAAAACTGAGTTTGATCATTAGATCCACACTTGTCCCATGTATATGTTTGTTCGGGGTATTTGGATACATTTCGCGCACAAGTTATGAAATACAATCTGGGATCCCTTTCCCGTTTTGTCCACACAAATCCTTCATCTGCTGCAACGTTTAATTACGTTTCTTCAAGTCCAAGTATCTACGATGTCTCCAAACACTTCGTTTATTTAGCTCAGTCCAGAAGCAATGTGTTCAAATCCACGAATTTCTGCAACATGGTGGCCGCACCATTCCCCAACTGCGATTGCCTGTGCCGTGTCACGCATGGTTGACAAAAGAAGTGTGAGCATACATATTCGGCTTCATCTGGTTCCACAATGAAATCTAGCTGTCACATTGATTCACTAATCCCAAGAATCGGCACTGAATTTATCAAAGTTTCTGTTGCACTTGCAAGGGCGGGAAGAGAGGCGCCATCTTGTCGATTCGAGTTGTGAATCGGAATGATGTCATCTTGAATTGGAACTTTCTCCACGATAAAGTCACCAATGTCATAATCGAAATGACCAAAGGCTCCCTGAATATCTCGAACAAATCTTCGTCAAATTAGGCTTCACATGAAAATGTTTTGTTGCTCATATTGAAGACAAGCGAAATTGCAAAGTTCTTGACAGTTGTAAGCAGCAACTCGATGCGCTCATGGGGCGTGGTTGCTAGGAGATCGCGTGGTCAGAAAGGGGAAAACAATTTTTTTTAGAAAGTAATAAAAGAAATACGCAGTGCAATCCAAAAGTACCATGTACAGGATAGTTTTTAATAATAATATTCACGAAAAAAAATCTTTTCTAAAAATGCAAATTAATTTATTAATTTATCCAAAGGTCGTAACCCTGAACACGTGGTGGGTATTTGGAAGGAATTTTTGCGATGACGCCGTGAATGAGGCCGTGTGTATTACATTGTTGAATTCAACTGCCCAGGAAGATTGTTGAGGCATTGAAATTTTGACAGATGTTCGTCATGAATGGAGAGAAAAATGTATCTGAGAGAAACACTGTTGCTTTGAGCTTCGAGACAATACATGTGTTAATGCCGAAGTAGCCAGCGACCTGAATGTAAGCTTGATGAAAATAATGTTAAAACCCATTTTCACATGACAGAATTAATGTGAACTAATATTTATCTGAACATCGTTTCGAAGTCTGTGAGGCTGTCCGTATTTTATTATTTATATCTCCATCCCGACGTGAAATAATATGTCTTCGTGTCTCAATTTTGCTGACGCTGTGGAAAATTGCGCACCGATCTAATAAAAGAAATACTACTAGATTTACCATTGCACCGTCATAAAAGAACCAGGTCAACTTTATCTTTGTTCCGTTGTTTATTAAAAATTCGTTTCCGAAGCAAAGGGAATCGATCTACATCATAACTTAATTCATAGACTAGATTCTAGTACCAAGTGTTAAACACTTTTTTTAAATGTCATAAAATAACTTACACAATTATTGAAAGAGATTTTTTTATAAGTAATATATTTTATTTCGTCCGCCCGCTCTCTGGTTAGTTTAGGCTTGAGGAGAGAAACACATACAAACAATATGGATGGCCTTATGCAAATGACACTTGGCATGCCAATCAACAGGGATGTGGGTCACTGGGACCCGCCAAGTTTCACGGATCGAGTTACTTCAGCATAAGGGCTTCATCGGACAAGTGTGACTTTGCCAAAATACATTGCTAGATCTACTTGGCAATGAAAGAATGTCACGGAAACGACAAAAAACTACTTTTATCACTTGAAAATATGTTTTCTACACGATCGTTGTCATCCAGATTCCAGATGAGGCAAGATGAACACAACGAAGAAAAACATTGTTGAAATCACCGATTGCCGTATATATTGTGAGAAATGCTATTTATAAACTGCAGATATACCGTACATCACAGGATAACGATTGGTGCCCCAACACATATTATGTTTCTTGTTCATTTACACTGCTCATATGCATCACGACAAACGTATTTCGTTCTCGTCCAGAGATCTATAGAAATATAATTTGTGTTGGACTGTGTTGGATAAATCGTGGATATTCCACTGTATCATTTTATGAAGATGTGAAGACGACATGGCAGGTAGGTTTTGAAACCAAAGACGTACGCGTGTGTTGAAAAGTCTTGGAATCGTTTGGTAGATATTTATATTACCATTAAAACTTACGTCCTTGTTGTCAAACGACCCACGTGGGTGGGTGTTTACATGACGTCACCCGTTTACGCATTAACCAATGAAATGTATGTGTTATCATGACGTCATATTGACCTGTCAGATCACTTGTATAAGCTCCGCCCACTAGTGTGCGGTAGTTACTACCGCAGATGGGGCTTTAAGACCCCCGTGGACAAATGTTGCCATACAGACAGGACATACAAATCATGATGGTATTCATGACATGCAAAAGACAAGACATGCAGAAGGTATTCAGACAACCACACACAAGGGACGGAAAGGTATGCACATGGTGATGCATTTCAGTTTCAGGTAATACACGCGACAAAACCCTTTCCATATCCACACGAAATCACAAGTGTCGACTGTACGATTCCCACATGAGCATTATGAATACTATCAAGTAGTGATGATATCAGGTGTTCGCGAAAAGGTGACCCGTAACAAACACATGCCGAAAAAACGCGGGAATATATGTTACAAGTCAAAATAGGGAACTGCATCGGACATGATGCGTCAGATTGGGAAATATGTCTACCATAAAACTTGAAAACTTTACTGATGTCTTGAATGTTGTAACCGTGATCAAACAACCTATGAGCAAGAGTCGTATGACGCTCTTTGAAATCCTGGTAGAAGGAGCGTGCACAAATTGAACCGCAAAAGTTGTGAGCTGTAGACACGGGCTGGAGCTGTTGGAATATTGCTGGACAAAGTTGACTATTGGAAAGTTGAAGTCATCCTTCTTGCCATACAGATTTGTGGAGAGTGTTTTGTCACTCTCAATCTGTATGCATAAAGGGGCGGTCGGGTAGCCCAGTGGTTAAAGCGTTCGCTCGTCACACTGAAGACCCGGGTTCGATTCCCGACATGGGTACAATGTGTGAAGCCCATTTCTGGTGTCTCCCGTCGTAATATTGCTGGAATATTGCTAAGAGCGGCGTAAAACCATACTCACTAACTCACTCACTCACTGTATGCATAACTTTAAACACGGATCTGAATACAAGAAAGTGTTTATGTCTACACAAGTGTCTGATAAACTGGCCGTTTACCTGTAGCACCCAATGTAGTAACCCCACTCGACGAACTTACACGCATTTAGTTATTCTTAGATAAGTACCGTCATTACATGCAGACTAAATAATAAGCACAGATGTACCACGTGCATGTACTTATCGGGCACTATCAGCCAGTCACAAAGTAGAACTATAGATAACGCTTTTTTACTTCGAAACAGATGTCAGTACAGAGGGAAATAAGGAAAGTAAACTATTGGCATCACATATGAATCTGTGTCAGGAGGAATGACACCAGGTGTTCATAAAAATATAAGTCTTTGTAAGTATCGGACACCAATTGTACGTGCAAGTAATTGTTCTGGTTATCTGGAATCCGGATGATGACATTCGTATGTGTTGACTAGTCCCTATCGTGACGTCTACCATACGTTCCTAAATTTGTTTCAGGTGAACAATTGACTTGCCTTGGTATAATAAGATAAGACCAAGTATTTGATGTTGATAATATTCCACATACCATGCGTTGGGAGAGGTAGGACTTGGTTTATCTATGGCATGGCATATAATGTGTCATACGATTAGCACATTTCATAAGTGTTCACGTCATGTTGATGTGTCTGGTGTTGCTGCTGATGGTTGGCACGGTAGGCAGTGCTATTCCTGTCACCATCTATCCCCAGTTCTACTCCCAGGCAGGCATGGTGAACTTTGAGACTGCCCGCTGGGGAAGCCACAACGGCATGGACAACGATAGATACATTCAGCCCAACATTGTTATTGGATCTCACAGTGGGAGATGGATCAGCCCGGACAAAGCCTTGTTTGGGAAGGTACATAATGTTGTCATGAGCACCTTTTTAAGGGGGCACCATCTGTCAAGTAAGGCGCTGGAATTCGCAGTTCAGAGTTGCGTCTCTTTGGCGTGCCAGATCGTGGGTTTGTGTGTGTGTGTGTGTGTGTGCGTGGGTTTGTGTGTGTGTGTGTGTGCGTGCGTGCGTGCGTGCGTGTGTGTGATATTGATATAAGAATATTTGACATATAATATATGTGGTCGGTGCATCACAATGCATTGGTAACATGATACAAAATACTGATTGATTGAACGTTGTTTTTCGCCGCGGTCTGTAAATAATTGAATCTGGGACAGGTAAACCACTGACTGATAGCATGAGCAATGCTGAACACATAGGGCCACCCGATCCTCATTTTATTTAGTCGGATGTTACTACAGGCTTGAGGTGATGTGGACCACCTCAGTGGGGCGTGTATGTTACCTAATTCGGAGGAATCATATTGCCTAGAAGTCTCGGCGAGATCAGAGCCATGGCCACATAGACTGGAACCTTACGATGCCAAGAATGTTATTTTCATGAGAGTTTTGTTACAGAAATATTCTATTATTTATGATTTTAGCTTCGAATCACATTTTCTTAAACCCTGATCATGCTTCTTGGTTTGTAAGCACAATAGCTATTTACTCTTTCCTTTCACTTTCAGCTGATACGCTTTGATATAAGTGACAAACCTTACTAATTCACTATGTTTGTTGTGTTTCATATGGCTGCTGTTCCAATTACATTTGCTATCATTTTACATTGGACTGAGGCTTTTTTACTGAAATGCAATGATTGAAGGATTTAAGTACTTAACGAGTATCGTAAGAAGGCTGAAACATAAGCGTTCCAATGACTGACTCACGTCCTTTCATTGTCCAGGTCCCAGAGGATCCTCATCGCCATGGTTACCCTGACCCAACACATTTTTGGAACCAAAGGGATGCCATATCCAACAAGTACAGCCACAACATCAAGGGCTATGGCCGTAATCCTAACGGAGTCATTGTATTCAATGGTGAGAAGTATGGCTGTTGATGACCCAATGCAGACATAGAGCAGAGCAGAGCTCTGAAGCTTGTTTTATTATTAAATCAGTTTCGTCAATATGTTTGTACGTAAAAAAATGTTACCCCCTTTAATTGCTATCCTTTGTAAGGTTGGTTGTAAATTGTTCGTATTACGCACATTTTCATTTCAAAATTATTGTTTGAAGTTTCAAGTAATGAATTTACGACACCATGTCCAGCAGTTGCACTGATATCAGATTTATTTGCATTAAAGGCCACGTGAACTAAAGTACAAAACTTTTTACATCATAATTTGAGTTACTCCATGAAGATATACAAACTCAAATTAACAAAATTAAGTATCTGGGACAGATGAAAGTTGAAGATGTATTTTTTGCGTTCTAAATTATACTTACTCTTTCTCCAGCACTTTGGCCTTTTCCGTGCATTTTAGTCGTAACTTTTTACTAACTGTTGTTGTTGTTGTTGTTGTTGTTAAACCAAAATGTAAAGTATGTATTGCAAAAAGGCATTTGAACACGTGCGGTAAATCTCTCTATCAAAGCTTTTCCTAAGATATGTCAATAGTTGGCAAAAGCGTGTCCTTATCGTAACTCATCCTTCCGTTATCCTGAAAATCCTTCACGGGTATTCGTCGTCTGGTCCACTTGTTATATAACGGATCTGGGGATATACTCTACTGACCTGGGTAATAATGTCAGCGTGCATCCCCGTGGTGTGTCGTCTTTCCTTCTAGGAATGGCCTATTTTATATTTATATGAGTTTCAAATCACCATAAACAGAGTAATCACATACATATACAATTATATGTGCATCTTTGTCAACATAATAGTAACAAATTCCTGTACAAAGCAAAATTCGCAAGATGTGGCCAAACCACATTTGAAGCTCTAAATGGGTAGCCACGATCATTGATTTGTCAGTACCCCACGCTTTCAACATATAGGTAGGCATCTAGGATCCTTTCAGACGCCCTGAAGAAACTGAAATACTAGACTAGACTTCGCCAGTCAAACTCACTCACTCTGACTTGATATTTTTATCAAAGGTTTGTTTTGGCCCGACTGGATGGCGAAAACAACATACGGTGGCAAGTTCCCTAAGAACATGGACGCTGCAGCAGAGTTCGTGCTTCTGTTTTTGGAAGCGGTGAACGGTACCGCTGGAAGCATCCCACCAATAGTAGAGGTCTACAACGAGCCTGGCGCGGACTACAAATACCTCAAATGGGACACAGTCGTCGCCTACCATCAAGTTGTCGCCAAGAAGCTCAAAGCCAAGTTCCCGGCTCTCCGAGTCGGAGGTCCGACCAACACAGGGACAGTCTCCCACTCTGACAGGAAGGACTTTACTGTGTGGAAACGTCTGGCCGACTTCATGAACATGTCCGTCACGGACATGGACTTCTTCTCCTTCCATGACTACAGCCACCTCAAGGTTGCCGGCGATGGATACACCTTTTACGGCAGCAGCCCAGCCAGGCTTGGGGCATTCATAGACTTGGTGGAGAATTATGCACACGTTAAAAGCGGGAGAAATGTACCGCTAGTCATCAGTGAGTTTGGTCTTACGTTGATCATTGGTTTAAATGACCAGAAACCAAGCAACTTTGCTGACTGGGCGTACGTCTACCAGCACAATGCTCATATGTTCACCTACCTGAGCTACAGGGACGTTATTGACACGGTTGTTGCATTCCTTATATCCTACACGGACTTAAAGGGACAAGCAAGCATCACGTACAGGTAGGTGAATATTTCCGATGGTCACTCTACACAGCTATGGTTATATTATTATATAATATTACTTATAAGGAGGCTAGAAAGATGATGTGTAATCAAATCCCGATATATGCACATTTGCATTTTAGGATTCTCAATACTGTTTTGGTCAGTTCATAACGTCACAAATTGATTATATTACGTCATCTGAATAATAGGTTGCCTTCGTTGAAGTTTCTCTGTAGGGTTTATATTTCATCATTCATCGTTTTTCTTCATTTTCTTTCTTAAAATGGCGAAGTCTAATATTTAGAGTAATCTACTCGAAACTCGGAACTACGGTATTCCGGGATTATCTGTCCCTCGTGAAGGAATGCTGTAAGGGCCGGGCCGTGGCGCGGGTTTTACCTCTCTCATTCTCTGGGGACATAGAATCTGTATTTCCTCATAGTTCGTCAGTTGTTGGGTAGAGTCGATGCAAGAAGGTTCCAATGTACCGTGATAATGCTCATACTTCCACCACTGACGTTCTCACCAAAGTGGGAACATCTACATTTTCCCGAGGCAAGGGAGTTAACTGACTATAAAAAGTCCAGTTTCCGCCCTTGCCGAACTAGGCTGACATTATGGAGTGAGTGAGTTTGGTTTTACGCCGCTTTTAGCAATATTCCAGCAATATCACGGCGGTACATTATGGAGTTATATTTTGGCTGGACCAACGAGTCTTTGCATTGTCCAATGAAAATGGCGTAACGACATCGACATCCGGTTCGTAAACTGTAAGTTGTTTGCGTGATTTGATGCACTTCGCGAAGTAAGCTCGTTTTATTATGTAGATCTTGATTATCGATCAGATTGTGTTGACTGGGCGCCGCCATTTTGTTTGAAGCAAATGTAGTTATATGAGAGGTGGAATCAAATTGGTCAATAGAACGAACATGAAAGGTAACGTAATTCGTAATAGCCCCAGAAGTTCCGGCTACGTTCGGAAAGGGTGCAAACTGGACATTGACAGACAGTTAACTCCCTTGCCTCGGGAAGATGTGACATCAAAGACGTATATTACTTCAGAATTTCCTCCAACAATATTTTGACATGTGATATATGTGAATTACTGTTTAACCCCAGCACATTCTCTCACTCCATCAATTACATCTTTTCCTTTGACATTCTGAGGGAATACCTTCATTTTATCATTTCTTATTTCGAGTGACCATCTACTGAGCATAGAATACAATTATATACTTCAAGCACACTAATCTTTTAATGCATGGACAAAAATAAAAAATTTAAGTATGTAGGTGTGGTGTCGCCAATCCAAGTCTTACTAACTTAGTTAGTGCTAAATATGCACATAATATGCATGCAATCGTCAGTTGGAAACATTTAATAATGTGACATTCAATATCAGAATAGTTTTAATGCAAGATGCATATGATCTTGATGTGAATTTTCTTATTCCAGCCTGTTTGAGAGAAATGGCACTGAGAGAACAGTTTCTGATGCCTTCAAGTTTTGGAAGTATTTTCATGACAACCTGAAGTTCCTGAGAGTTGATGACGCTTATGACGGCAATGAGAAGACGATTGCCTCACACGCTCTCGCCAACGTTGCAACCCAGGAGGTGACAGTGCTCCTCCACAACTACAAGAAGGTACAAGCTACAGTCAACCTCACCTTCCCTAACAACTGGCTTGAACCATCCTCTGCCACTTCAACCTGCTTCTATCAGAACCATCACAACAACGTATCGGTATTTCAACCGAACAAAACCGTCCGCATCAACCACAATCAGGTCCTTCTGGAACCGGAGTCAAGCTGCTTCTACAGCCTCAAATCAGGTCATAGTTTTGCGCATGCGCAGACTATTAATGAAGTTAAGTATTACGGGGCAGCCGTGGTCGTGCCCATCCAAAACAACGCCGTGAACACACAGGTTGGCATTCCTTTCCTTGGAGCCATCAAAATGGCGCGTCTCAGAGTTGCTGTAAGTCTGAAGGATAGGTCTTCCTCAACTAAACCTCACTCCGTTTCCATAAACGGACATGTTCTGACGTCATTCATGTTCCTGTCTGACGCTGCGAGTCAAAGTTTTGAACTGACTCTGTGGGAGGTGTACGAGTATAACGTCCCTGTCGCTGCTTTAAAACAACATCACAACACTGTTGTTTTTACTTTTGGCCATGTCGCTGGATATGTGTCAAGCGTCGCAATCATAGTCGGACGTTAAAACGTGTATATACTCAAACACAATAGTAAGTGTGATCACTATGAACACTTTCTTGGAAAATGTTAAGTCTACTGGGCCGTATAGGCTTTATAGACATTAGCAATTGTTTATAGTTGAATATAACAATATCAAAATTCTCAAATCGAATGCTACCAGCGAGTTGGAATCGACAAATGCTTGAGGCATGGCTTTTTCTGTGACCACGGTATGCAAGCATTAAACATCCCTCAAGCTATCCTAGTCTATCCTGACATTTTGATTGTACATACTAACATGATCAATCTGTAACACCCCATATTGCACGTCATAATAATTCTTATTTGGGTTCAGTTATCATACTGACGTTTTGTGTTTGAGTAAACATCAGGAATGTTGAATCGCTGGAAAAAACCGCCAAATAAAAGTGATTCGTCGCCTCATGGGTCTTTTTGTTTAACGTGATAACATATGCAAAACTTCAAGTCAGCAACAGCTATATCCAATGATTAACATGTAGTATTCTTCGTGTGACTGGCTACCACTACCGCAGTGAGAGACATCCATAGCTGAACCCGAGAAGGGACGTGCAACACATTCGGCCATCTCATTTAAGTTCAGTGTCATCAAACACAACACACGTCCTTGGTAAATAATGTTAACAGTTTATCAGTATACATATTCCATGTCTTTATCACCTGACATGTCTAAACAAAGCCGAGTATCTAAAGGCTTCATATGGGTACGTCAAGGGGTTAAAATATTAATTTTTCGTCACGTTCTGTTGTGATCCTTTGGATTACATGTGCCAATACAAAAGAAAGTGCATAACACACTCAACGCGGACGCATTATACCCCCACAAAGTACCCCTTTAAGTTGATTCACCGAACTTATTGACCATACCAGCAATATAATTCAGCGAGAGTGTATTCTACTGTGAGTGATATAAGCAGCTTACATAACATAATCAAAATGTGTGCCAGCAGTGGATGCGTCAGTTGATGACAGAACCAATCTTGGTCTAAGAGAAGTATATATAGGTTAAAAGAGTGACTTGTTTCCTTCAAGTTAAGAGAGAGGCATATTTATTTGTATTGGCTTGCCTCAAAAACTCTCAAGTTGAGGTAATGTAGAATCTTTGACTGCCGTGTACAAGGAGGGGAATCACTAATCTTCAAAGGAGGTGAAGTAGTGCTCGTAATATATAGAGAATCTCACCTGAGTGTCTTTTGATATCAAATATATCAGCACGAGTTGATAAAAGTGGAAAAATTCCGAGGCTTGCCACCAAAACGTAAATACATTCCCTTTGTTGATTTCTGTCGTGTTTTTCTGCACGAAATGTATTGCCACACATCCTTTGAATATTGTAGTAACCGCTTCTGTCCATTTTGTAACCTCAAATATTTTTATGAAACTTATATATTCAGAAATACGATGGCAGTCATTTGCCCGTCATTCAGGCAGGTCACATGACATGATAATGGATTTTGATCTATGTTGATGTAACCAATGATGTCGGGCTCAGCTATGAGTTCTTCTACCATGAATTTGGAATTTACTCGATTCTGATTGGTCAATCAGAGGCTATTAAATCACAATAAACCCCCTCTGATTGAAACAGCTGGTATGACGGCCGCATCACCGCGGAAGCTAATATTCATAGAATAGTACTATTTTCAGTCATTGTCGGTAGGCATATATAAATAATTATATCTACAATTACAGGTTACAAAATGGACAGATGCGGTTACTGCAATATTCAAAGGATGTGTGGCAATACATTTCGTGCAGAAAAACACGACAGAAATGAACAAAGGGAATGTATTTACGTTTTGGTGACAACAGAGTGCTTGGAATTTTTGGCGCTTTTCTATATACGACTGTGACGTCATAATTTTGCGTCACAATTAGGGGATATGACGTCATAATGGTGACGCGCGATGAAGAGCAAAAGCCTTGCAAAGGTTGCTTTGTTGCTTTGCTAGGGATGCCCACCTCATGTTAGCTTACCAAATTGCCGTGCTAATTAGGAGATAAACATACTGTGTTTTCAATGTAGAGCTAGGTTACCTGTAGATTTAACCCCGCTAAATTGAATTTGGAACCGAACGCGCAGCGTGAGGTTTCAAATGTTAAATTTAGCGGGATGTTTATCTCCATTCTACCATGACTAAATAAAACGCGAACTCTTTGGTGTTAGCAAACATACTGAGTGGAGCGGCAAGGGATGAATCCAGTGTTTTGAGTGGGTTATCGATCTGAATTACGGAATCACCGAACAAAATATGGCGCTGTTTATACTCAAGCAGTTTGTTGACAGCGTAATACTTCACTCGAACATATGACAGGCATTGAAAGCATATAAGCACGGCAACTTGGTAAGCTAACATGAGGTGGGCATCCCTAAAGAAAACAAGGCAAACTTTGCAAGGTTTTCGCTCTACATCGCGCGTCACCATTATGACGTCATATCCCCTCATTGTGACGCAAAAAATATGACGTCACAGTCGTATCCAGAAAAGCGCCAAAATTCCAAGCTTTCTGTTGTCTCCAAAACGTAAATACATTCCTTTTTTAGATTTCTAGCGTGTTTTCTGCATGAAATGTATTGCCACACATCCTTTGAATACTGTAGTAACCGCATCTGTGCATTTTGTAACTTGTAATTGTAGATATAATTATTTAAATATGCCTACCGACAATGACTGAAAATAGTACTATTCTATGAATATTAGCTTCCGCGGTGATGCGGCCGTCAAACCAGCTTTTTCTATCAGAGGGGGTTTATTGTGATTTAATAGCCTCTGATTGACCAATCAGAATCGAGTAAATTCCAAATTCATGGTAGAATATGCTTTCAATGCCTGTCATATGTTCGAGTGAAGTATTACCGTGTAAACAAACTGCTTGAGTATATACAGCACCATATTTTGTTCGGTGATTCCGTAATTCAGATCGATAACCCACTCAAAACAATGAACTCAACCCATGCCGCGTCACTCAGTATATTTTCTAACACCAAAGAGTTCGCGTTTTATTGAGTCATGGTAGAATGGAGATAAACATACTGTGTTTTCAATGTAGAGCTAGGCTATCTGTAGATTTAACCCCACTAAATTTAACATTTGAAACCTCACGCTGCGCGTTCGGCTCCAAATTCAATTTGTTTACCTGTAGATTTAACCCCACTAAATTTAACATTTGAAACCTCACGCTGCGCGTTCGGTTCCAAATTCAATTTATTTACCTGTAGATTTAACCCCGCTAAATTGAATTTGGAACCGAAAGCGCAGTGTAAAAAGTACTTCAAACGGCTTCAGTGGCAGAGCCATAGTGATGTCATTTGATTGTGACGTCGTGGTAACCAGTGACGTCACAATGGTCTGCAAAGCATCGTGATGTATTTCATTGCAGCGATATCTGCAGTGTAGGGGAGGGCAGCTTACAGGAGGACAAAATACATACTGTCGGACCCCTCATTATGCGACGGCCACAAACTCACAACAGCAGGAGTACCATAACAGCGCATTACGTCCCCATCCTATATGAGTTGGGGACCGAAACCTGTACAGATGTATACATTGTTCGGCACCACAGAAAAACATCTTTCTTCAACAAATGGCCACCACCATAAAACATGAAAACTGCTTGAAGAAATAGTTTCAAAACGTGTAAACATTTTTTTTATGAAACTTATATATTCAGAAATACGATTGCAGTCATTTGCCCGTCATTCAGGCAGGTCACATGACATGATAATGGATTTTGATCTATGTTGATGTAACCAAAAGAACTGTTTTACCCCCATCGTTTAGAAACTGTCTTTGGTAAAAACTGTTTCAATACAGCGTTCCACCAACGCGTTTCTACTACTCGGTTCGCAACAATCCAATATATACATGTAGATAACATTCAGAAGCGGAATACAATGGACCCGTTGTCTCGGAAGACAGGCTGAGCTCCGTCTTGTCGAGTTGAAGACGCGCAGAGTAATCCTGGAACCAGCATACCCATAAAAGGGGGCATTTTCGTTGTTTGTGACATCATAAAATTATGACGTCACGTCATTGTCTTTCCCAGTAATGCGGAGACTAGCGGTGTTTAAGAAGTGTCTTTCTTTCTGTCTAAAATGGGATGCAAACAGACCAAGGTTAAGCCTTTCAAGCAGACATCTCTCGAGGAGGCTCTGACGGGCAAGATCAACTGTCCTCACGAGCTGTACTACGCCAAGTGTCAGGTGACACCGCCCACACCACGTCTGTCAGGGACGGAGATTCTTAAACAGTTACGAGATGAGGGTTTGGTCCCCGACCGTCAGGCCAGCGGAGGAGTTGCCTTCTCTGTCCCCGCAGTGGAGGGGGTTGTTCCCCGTGGCAGAGCTCCCCGACGTCTGGAGCAAATCCCAGTGCGATGCTTCTACACAGCTGAGAGGAGGAGACAGAAGGCGGATCTATACAGGCTGGACAGGTATGTTCAGAACTTAAAAACCTTAATTCACTTAAACCGTTTTCATCACTAAACATGCGTTTGGCTTGATCTCCCAATTTCATAACAATCTAATATACCTTTTTGTTTACAGGTTGGTAGAACAAGTCCAGAGGAAACAACTGGACAGAGAAATAAAGCACAAAGCTGTCAAGGACGAGAAGAAACGTCGCGAGTTTATCAAGAAAATGAAGGCGGAGCATCAGCTCCAGGTGAGGGAGGAGAAACTGAAGAAGCTGGAGGAAGAGCGGGCGGCGGCGAAGAAGCCAGCCAAGAAGTAGACTTAGGGGTGGCCAGTCGGGGCGGGAGTATGGGTGGGGGTTTGGGTCTCGATTCAAGTTGTGTGAAGTTGGACACGAGAGAACTGTAGACAGAGGAATATTACTTACTTTCTTATTTGGAACAAAAGGTATATATATATATATATTATATGGGGAGGGGGATATATATATATATATATATATATATATATATATATATATATATATATATATATATATATATATATATATATATATATGGGGGAGGGGGGATATATACATTGTACCTAATCTATCTAATA
The DNA here is from genome assembly GCF_022045235.1 of Haliotis cracherodii. Lineage (NCBI taxonomy): Eukaryota > Metazoa > Mollusca > Gastropoda > Lepetellida > Haliotidae > Haliotis > Haliotis cracherodii. Next base: position 17,357,346 of record NW_027266275.1, read on the forward strand.
TTTTTAACCAATGGATTACAGTTTCATTACCTTAGATATATTAATGGGGTTTTGATTGATATGTACTGTGTATAGTATTGAGCTGGGTGCATGTTACAAAGATTCCATTGTCTAATATTTGGCTGCCCAAACATGCCTTCTCCGTGATACTCCCTATGGACTGTCAAATGTTGCTGTAACATGTGTAGGTGTAAAAGAAACAGTTCAAAGTATAATGCACTGGTACTTAGTTGCTTCAGTAGTATAGTGGCATGCATATATAGCGTTGATAACGTGCATATATGCAGTAAATTAAAAGTAAAGATTGATCTCTTTACATGCAGACCCATAGATATTTCAACTTAGGTTGTGTAAAACGTCCCCTACTTATTTAATACATTGGCATAGGGCACTCAGGGGTATTGTCGTTACTATTAAGCAATTTGTGTGCTTGTCCCTGGCGGTTGCTATGCCATAATGGAGCTTATTATTGGGTCAGATTCTAATCATTTAATTTAAATCAAAACTTTCTCTGTGTCCTATCTCTCGTTGCTTTGTGTCATGGTTGTACATGGTGGTTCGGTATTTTTTGAAAGACAACGCATAAATAAATATTCCAGTTGTACCCTTTTCGGAAGTGTGCATTATTGATTTCTTAATGGTGCAGTGATCACATTTCTAATTGCACTGCAGGCTCCAATATCTTTAAGTAGCATTCCAGAAGCTGTCCTATCAATGACAGTGTTGACTTGTGGATTCCACTTCTAAATGTGGCATTTTGGTACAGATGCTAGTACATCTATACCACTATAAATACCACTTGCAAATAAAGGCATAAGCATCTGTACTGTCATTTTGTATTGGAGTCAGTGAGTGAGTGAACCAACCCAAACACACACTGCTGCCAATGGGCGAGTCCAACCCCCGTTCTGAAACCTGTATGCATTAACATTGTCTGAAAGAAGTTCCTTTCTGAGAAAGGTGATGGTGCCACCTCCCGTTACCCTGAATCCCATCTCATTTTTCGCTCCAAGTCTCGTTTAGTCAAACCTGAAGCCCGAATACTTTTTCACAAATCTCCAAAGCACATGTCCGAATTCACTCTACACATTTTAAGGCAGAATTGCAGTTGAGTGGAATATATAGAATGAATATGTCGGATCTCTGGCCCATTCTCACCATGAGAATAAGGAAATCAAGATATGTCTATGAATCTTATAAAATTAATGTAATAATAGATCAATTTCATTGTCAGCAATAAACTGACATAATTTGATGCATACTAATATTTGCTTCTTCACATAGTTGGTTGCATTGTCATAACAACTTGTGTATGCGAAGTGTGTGTGTGAATATTCTTCCTCCTATATGACTGTGATTCCTTTTCTTCTAAAATTGGATATGGCATACAAAAAGAAACATCGCAAAGAACCATGTGGTAGTCTGTAATGGTTTTGTTTATGGTCAGAGGGGGGTAATCATGTTTGTACAAGAGTTAACTCCCTTGCGATAACTCCGGACCAAGCTCCTTCGTTACACTCTCGGTAACATAGTATAGTATAGAGAGCTCCCACACTCCGTCGCAGTGGTGACTCAGCATAAAACCAGCGAGAGCTCTGACCAATGAGAACCCAGACTACATTGCACCAACGGCAAACCGCATGTGTCACAGCTTTGAGAACATCTACTCTATAGACATTGCTTGAATATCCCGCAAAGCTGTAGGCCTGGCACTCAATTCCTGCACGGAGAAGGGCTAATTTGACTTTCACGAGAATTAGACGACCTCATTTCACTGCTTGACTTCAGATAGAATTTTGATAGGCGTCAAGACAACACCGTATACCGACCGTGTGTTTTCACAGGCGATGGAAGAACACACTCACTCACTCACTCATTCACTCACTCACTATGGTTGTAGTTTGCGAGGTATACTGGGTCTACCTGTGAGCGAGTGAAGAAGAGTGTACGCCTTTTGTTTTAGTAATATTCCATCAGTATCACGGCGGGCAGAACCCACTATAGGTAATTGACCCCGTACTTTCGGCGTGGTGAGAAAACGCTTTAAGGGCTATAACCAGTCACCCCTCTGTTTAACCCCATGCACGAACAGTGAAGAGGCCTTAAAGAGGGACTCGGCTCCAAGAAATTGTCAGTCCCAGCCAGTTTGGTTTATATCGTTCAAACACCCCTTCACACCACCCGTTAGCTCAAATGTATACCAATATCACAGTTAATGATTAAGCTAAAGATAAATGTTCCAATTTAAAACGGTCACTATTTTACAACGTGTATAGACTTAAACTGAAAATCGGCCCCTTTAATAGACCTTGTGGATCATTGACTGTACCAAGATAGGACATATCTCTATTTAAACATGCGGGAGACACGTGTTACCAGGTCACTCCAGAGTAGAAAGTCAATGGCATTGCGAAGGAGGTTATATTCAAGTGTAATACGTAAGCTATGACTCATAAAACAAGGACTGGTCGACCCCGATTCAGTATAATGTGTCTGCGTGGGGTATCCATGCACGCACACACGCGCGCACACACATACACACACACTCTGTTCACACATTCCAGTGCACTGGCCTTAAACATCCAATGTCTTGACTGTACTACACTATGTAAATGATACCATAAACATTACGTGTGGTCATCTTGACCCGGAACGCTGTGACATTAAGATTAAACTGTACCTGTGTTATTTACAGGTACATCTCGCAGTTAAATGATAAAATCATAAGTTGGGCTCGAAACCTGGAAACAAAACATCCATTGTTCGGCTCCATTTGTCACAGATAAACCATCTTTGAACATGCACACACGCACGCGGATGTCAAGATGCGTCAGAAACAGGAAGTAGATATTTGCGCATGTCCAGATATGGTATAACCACAAGATACATTCCACGGAAATATATTGAAATAACGTGTATTGGAACTGTATTGCAGTATTTCAGTCATATCACGGCATGTCAGCTTTATGTGGGAGGAAAGTCCGAAGTGATGCCAGTCTTAGACGTTAACCACTTTGTTGGAACCCATGGACGAGCACGGGTATGGTGCTGACAAACCTAGAACATGACCAGAGTGAACCGGGATTCGAACCCACGATCATATGTTATTGGCACGGCCGACTGTGGTCTTTGACTATGATCACTAATAAGGTCATCTGTTTGCAGAGTGTAAATGATGCAAGGACACGGATAATACAGGCGATTGGTGGTACAATATGGATAAATTATTTGTGCAAACAAATCTTGGCAACTTGGGGACCATGGCATAGAGTCTTTGGCTCTTCGTTTCCTTGCCAGGTACAACAGATCTATGTAAATGCCATGTTTATTCAAAGAGCAATTATTATGATCATGATTATAATTTGGAAAAGGTATCTGTACAAATCCAAGATAGCTGCTTTAATTACGGTAATTTGTAGAATGGGTTGGTGGCCTACATATTGTATAAATTCTATCTGTCGGTCTGTCTGTTTGGGTCTATGCGCATTGCGCCGACCTTCTGGTGTTTGTTATTAACAAGGAGGCAAACGGCGGTTCTATCCCGATGTTGTCTGTAGTTTCTAAACCAGGATTCAGACTCGCCGTGATTTCCTGTATGTGATAAAAGCTTTCAAGAAGTTAAATGATAAAATCATAAGTTGGGTACCGAAGATGTATAAATTGTTCGTCTCCCCCCGTCATAGAATAACATCTGTCTTCAACAAATGGCCACCATCATAAACACAAGAAAAATTCTTCAAAAAACGTTTGTCGAACGTGCAAACATTGTGATGTTAATTTCTTGTGAAGCTTATATATTCAGGAATACGATGGCAGTCAATTGCCCGTCATTCATGCATGTCACGTGACGCGTAAAGTTAAGTTTATTTCAAGAATCGTTTTACCCCCATCGTTTCGAATATGTGATTGGTAAAATCAGTTTCGATACAGCATTCCACCAGTGTGTTTCTACTCCTCAGTTCTCAGCAATCCAATTTATACATGTAAAGAACATTCTGAATTGGAATACAATGGAACCGTTGTCTAGGAAGGCAAGCCGAGCGCCGTCTCTTCGAGTGAACGACGCGCAGAGTGATCCGGGAACCCACACTCGGTCGCAGTGGTGACTCAGCATAACACCACTGCCACAGGCTAATTTGCATATGACGTGACCGGACTTTTCTCTTGTTTGTAAACAAACGCGCTTTTTCAGAAATCAGTATAGAACGGACTAATGCAAGTATTTGGGGGCGCTTTACATATTGTTTTGCATAACTTATAGATATGCTACTACAACTGCGACAGTGAGTTGCATGACAATATATATTTATGCATCAAAGTGACCGTGTCGCTAGCTCTCCGTTGGGCTTCGATGACAGCACGTGGAGCCGTACAACCAATGAAAACATAGGATAACTACGCAAAAACAAGTAGATTTTTACGTATTTGCATACTTTCTCAATGAAAGTTAACCATTCTTTGACATTTGTTTATGAAAATGTGTAGACTTGTCAAACATGAAACGGATGAAAAACATATGCAATATCTTGAATGGACTGTGAAAGGTGTGACGAATCGTGACATGACGCTGGCCTGTGGCAGAGTTACTATGCGAGCTGGCTGCCAGCCGCATGGAACTCTGGGTAGGAGAGTGGAGAGCTCCGCGAACGGACTATCGCTGTGAGGAGCTTGGTGGAAGCGATGTTACAGATAAGCTGGGCCCCGTCTCCAATATCACAATATAAAATCATAATGGATGGTTTCACCCAGTTACATTCGTCATCACTCGCCCCTTTCCGTCACCTGCAAGAAGACTCGTCCCCCTATCGATGAATGTTATGTGCGAAAATACGACAAACCAATCAGAATGCGCGTATGATTTCAAGTTCGTCGTCAAAGAATCCCTCGGAAATAATTTTTGATTTTATATATGTCTTGCATCTTAAAATATACCCAAGACACAGTTAAGTGTGTTCAATCATACTGTATAATTCCGCATCTCCCGATGTGCTGTAACTTGCATCTGAAATATATACAATATATAGGGAAATATATGTGAACCATTACGCAAAGAGTTGACAATTGTTTTAGGTATGCCGGTTTGCGCAAAGACGGAACCCGGTCGCAAAAATGGCCACCAGAGGGGCACGAGTCGCTATTCGGCTTGTCCCGGAATAACACGAGTTGGTCACGAATGACCCAGTTATCACTTCTAACTTTGTACAACGTTGTAGCTGAGTGACATCATTATGAAGGTGACATTCCTTTTCAAAGTGTTACAAATAATACCATAGTAGTAATGTAGTCTAAGATTGCACCTGGGTGCGGTCAGGTGTCGATTTTCTTTTAAACATGGATTGTATTTAGTAACTATTTACATAAATCAAACCTGTGTTAAGTGATTATGTTGATAATTTTCAAGATCGTTGGAAAGATGGTACGGGGTCTTATGGTATCCGTTCTTAGAAAACTGCTTTCCGTCATACTGAACATGACAGACTTTGGCATCCTCCTCAAAAGGAGTTATCTCTGTGGCATCGAACCTTTTATTAATGCATTACAACTATCCCCAAACAATCAGAGAGAAGAGGTCCTCTTACCTCCTCTCGGGCATTGTCGTCTTGCATATCTCAATATGTAGCATAATAAAAACATTTCTGCACATTGTACAGTTCATTATTAACTGCATTGTCAAAAATATTTGACTCAACGTAAGGTAATGATGTAACACTGTCCAGATTAAAGAAATATCGTATACGACACTATATATATAAACTTATCAATTTCTTGTCCAAACAAACAGGAGATTATCAAAGGTAGATACACGTTGTGGCCTAGATCTACGCATAATATCATATCGAACATTGACAAATATCCAAAGTAGGCGAAAAAATGTATGAAAGATATGCAAAATCTACAAAATAATTATCTGTAAACAGCAGGAAACAATGATCGTGTGTGCTTTCATTCAACATTGTTCAAGGACCTTCACTTCCAAGAAATTACCTAATATGTTCAGCAACGTTGGCGTATGACATCACTACCGTTGACCGACTTTTACAAAATGGCGTGTTCACTGTCAATAGTACGCGGGATTTTAAGATGGGACTTTCGTTGATTCAGGAATCGTGCATGCATACATGTGACATGTAAGTAATCAGAATCATTCCGACAATTAGTGTACTGTTACTTGTGGTGATATTTTTCATTGAAACCAACGGAAATAGTCAGAAATTCCGATAAATACCATTGTCGTTGTGCGTGATTTTGCGTCAGTCAAGCCGTCACACAGGACGGAAATTTTGACAATTTCTGTTGAAAATATCAATCATTGCAATGTATCTATTTTTAGTTCCCTAATTCTTCATACGATTCTCTTCCCATGCATATTCTGAAATTGTTGTGCCAATGTATTCAATGAAAAGACGAATGGATAGTTCAAATAGGAGAAAATGCTACACTGTGTAAAATATGAATTTTGCTCTGTTTACATTTCAAACAAGTGTAGTTTTTCGAGCACAGCGTTCGTTTTCACACCTAATTTATTTTGATTGATTTCATCTACACACTTTGTATTGGTGACAAGGACCATGTGTCATTTGATTCTACTCTGTATGAGGAATTCAAGGATGTATGTATCGCAGCTGTGTTTAAAATTAACGTGATGTTACAGGCATCTCATAACCGGTATACGTGAAACGTGATTTTGTAAACACTATCCAATATATATGACGGAAAGTTCACTTCGGCGTTCGTGTTTGCGTATTTTCCAAGACATTCTAAGCGATTCTAAGGCTATCGGCGACGTTTTGGAATGATCATTGAGGATTTGATCAAAGACTTATACCGGTGATGCTATGCTATTTTTGAAATTCATTTCGCCGAGTGAATAGCCGAACTTATTTTTTCAAAAAATGCTGTAAATAACGCCGTGAGTGGTAATTTAGAAATGTGTAAAAAAAATGTCGACATTTACTATGCACCTAATTTTCAGTAAATTTGCCTGGCCAAAAATGCCAGTGGATGACATGACCAAACAGTGTCTCTATGACTGCTGCAGTTTGATTCGATTTCACAGAGGGTTGAAGAGGAGGGACAAATATGTCCCTCTATCATCCAAGGGGAAAGCCTGTGTCAGTTTCTCTACTTCATAACATTTTTAGGAATTTTATTAGCCTTCATTCTGGACAAGGTGTAAATGGACCTCGTTGCCCGAAAATCTACAAAATCTTCGGCCTACCTTTAGAATTCAGTACCGTATTCTAAAGGTGCTCCAAAATATAGAAGTGAATTCTTGTAAATAAATGTGTCAACAATGCAGCTCTTTTAACCATTTAGAGGGCAGGATCTAATTGTTTTAGGTTTATGTGAATATACAAACGGAAACAAAATCATCGAATTTCAGAAAAACAATTTTTTAATTCACTTCACTTAGAATTCAACCCATGAACCACTTTTAATCTGCCTTAGCGCTCCAAAAGATTAGCGAGACTGTTGTCGGTTGATTTTGTTTGTCTATTTTCCACTCTATAAAATTGCCCGCCATCAGATTTTTGAAAATCACCGGATGTGACGTCAAATAAACACACTGAGTGTTTTTTGTTTTGGCCTGTACCGGCTCCTAGCTTGGAACCAGCTTATGTTACAGAGAGTGTAACAAAGGTGTCACGCGCTGGGAAGGAACTTGACCATATGCCCTCAATGGCCGCGCCCACACTGGTGGCAGCGATGTTACCGAGAGTGTAACGAAGGTGTCACGCGCTGGGAAGGAGCTTGATCAAGATGACTCCGCAACTCAAATTAGTCTTATCGATGTAGTGTGAAGGTAACGGATTACGCCGGTTGAACCCGAATGGAACTGAAATCGTTTGTGCGCAACCCATGAAGCCACACCCGTGTCCACTCAACATATCCAGCAAACTACTAAACACCGAGAATGTGTAGGTGAAACCGTTGATTGAGTCCGAGTTGTCTCCCTTTGACCTTTACCCGAACAAGCGTGGGACCTTCGTTACTCTTCCGATATCATCGCTACCACAGAGGCTGAAGGGGTCTCAGTTTACATGAAGCTACCCAACCACGCACTGCTGCCAATGAGCGAGTCCAAACCCTGTTTAAAAACACGGTTTAGCATTAACATTGGCCGCAAGAAATTCAATTTTCAGAAAGATGAGGGTGCCAATCTCCCGTTGCCCTGAATCCCGAATAACCATCTAATTTTTAACTCTTTAACTTTTTTAACTTTTTAAGTCTCATTTGGTCACACCTGAATCCCGAAAACTATTTATCACAAATCTCCAAAGCACATGTCCGAATTCACTCTTCAAATATTAAGGCAGAATAGAGGCTGACTGGAATATACAGAGCGAATATGTCGGTCGAGCGACAGCTTTACCCACAAGGCTACAACTACTGTAAACAATGCAACAACATGTTCTCATGTACAAGCGTGTGTTTGTATGTATGTACGCTAGCAATGGCGACACGTTTGGTTATTGTCTCTCACATGAGATGTATGTCAGCTTGATAATGGCTGAAACAGAGGTATGTCGGTCTTGGCGAGTGGTTTTGCTCTTTACACAATAATAAGATAAATTGGTCAATCTGTTATCAACAAGTTTATAAAATCACAGTTGCTTTTGCCAGCATTGTTTCAGCAGTTTGCGGTTGGAGGGTAAAGTATACATCCTTGATTGAATTTGCAGCTGGTGGAGACAGACACCTTTTCGCGAACACCTGATATCGTCACTATTTGATAGTGATTCATAAACACATGCTTATGATATAGTCGGAATCGCGCGGTAGACTCTTTTCTTATTTTTAGATTTCTTATGATTATGGAAATATTTTTCTCGCTTTTGTTGTACATGCAATTTTTACTTAATACATAATATATGTGGGTAGTTAACATAAACTTGAAAGTAACTTGTGGTTATCTAAACTGAAGCAGTCTCCATTTTCTTAAATCGACATGTAAATAATGCTTTAAATAACCATTAACAAGTTATCAAACAAAATGCAACAGAAATTGCTCCAGTACGAATTTGCTCCATATCTGGCATTTCTTTTCTTTTAATATTTTTTTTCGAAATTGAAAGTGAAGATGTATTCACAAGTGAGACAGCGACCCTGTGTTGTTAAGTTAACCATTAACTACCAGACTGATATACATCATAAACTGTGAGTTACGAGAAATTGGGGAGTCTGGGATTACTGTCTGAGAGAGAATATATTTTTTGAGACAACGCCTCAAGACATACAACTGGTTTTTTTACTCTGAAAGGGGTAGCGAAGAAACTGTTTGGGGGACCCCAGACCATATATTTTTTTTAGAAGATCCAGTGTGCTGTGTGAATGGTGTTTTATTATTTGTTCAATATTCCCTGAAACATTATTATTTCAACGCCACTTCATTAATTATACATATTATTTTAACTTCCAATGTGCTTTCCGCTTCAATCGCCCCTCGAAAGTTTGGTGTACTTTCATTTGGGCGTCACTGTATATGAAGGAAATATTTACGTACACCATTAATTATTTTAAATGTTGAATCTGCTTATCAAATACGATTTCATTTGCCTACCACAATGCTGAGTCGCGAAAGACGGTCTAAAAAACCTACAATGGACCTCATACAAAGTTATGACTCAGACATGCAGTGAAACCCATCAAACAAACAGAGCACCGATGGCAGAATTGCACAGATCCGATTCGGCGGCCAGCATTTAAAAGATTTTGTAGGTACGACATCTTGAAGCATCACAAGCCTACAAAAGAACATCCTTCGGCCCCACCTGCACCCACCTCCTTGTGAGATGTAGAGGCAATCCACAGTGTCGGCAACAGCCCCACATCTTCTGCCTTCTGTTGTTGATCACTTTCTTGATAAATAGGTACACTGAACATCTGTACTGACACGTGTGTGTGTGAGAGAGTTGGGTTTAACGCCGCTTTTAACAGTATTCCCGTGATATTGAACATGGTTTTAGCAAAGGCGAAAGTAGAGTATTATTTCTTAATAATACTCTACTGGCGAATACAAACATGCAGGTGGACTCTCGGAATTTAGAATTTCTGTTGCATTCGGTCTCGACCTTCGGACACGTCTGCGATTTTGTTTTATGTTATTGTTATTTTTATTAGTTAACTTTGTCCTGTGCTTGAACAGAGGCACTCCGAAAACAACTCTGGAAAAGACATGTTGTACACTTTGATTGGTTTGGAGGTGTAACGCCTTCATCCAACCAGCAACGTTCCCTTATAAACCGGTTTCGGTTTTTAGTTTGCACAGCCACTTCCTACTTCCGGTGGTTCAGGTGTACCGTTTGTCAGTGTTGTGGTTTCTGTTTTTATCGCGGGTGTACGGTCGACTGACTAACCGCACTCCGCACAAACATTAGCATGTCAATAAATGCAGTGGATCTTCGTCCAAAATATCATTAAAAAAACAAAATGTCGTCCAAATTTGTGTTCAGATGTTTCCTGCTGGTGTTCTTGTTCGGCTTCCTGGGCATGCTAATTCTTGGATACAAGGTACTGTATGTGGCGTATGTTTTACTCCAGATTCACTGTTGTAGTTTGTCCGTTGTATTGTATGCAGCTATGACTCGTGTCATGCATCAGTGATTGCAGTTAATGTGTTAGGCATAACAAAGAACATCAAAATACATATGTACGATGATATTAAAAGTCATTTTGGGGTTACAAAAGGTTCTCGTCGTCAAAGGATCCGTCAAACTCAGTTAGGCAGGTAGCATTCGCAACTTATAGAACTAATTAGGTCTCGCTTCGCAGATATCCTGCACCTCCTTGATCAGTTGTATAGGGTACAGATAAGTTACACCAACTCAAGCCCTTTGATTCCCTTTCTGATCAAGACGTTTGATGAAAGTAGTAAGATTATCTCATTCACCGAGCTTAGCTTCAAGGTGGCAACACTTAAGTTTGATCCTCCACACATTGCTAATTGAAAATTTTGCATGAAATATAATCTAACCAACCATCTTGTCTTTGATGTCAAATATATCAACATTTTATTATGTATATATTCTTGTTGATATATTTGATATCAAAAGACTCTTGTGTGTGATTTTCTTTATATATTGCATTTCTTTTACCTTCTATGGCGGCTATGCTTGTCGTAAGCGGCGACTAATGGAATCGGGTTGTCAGCCTCAGTGACTTGGTTGATGCGTGTCACCATATCCCAATTGCCTGGATTAATGCTCATGATGTCAATCACTGGATTGTCTGGTCCCGACTCCATTATTTACAGACCGCCATCATATAGCTGGAATACTGCTGAGTGCGGAGTTAAACAACAAACAAACAAACCTTCTAGTAAGTATACATTAAACATGTTAAATGACACTCAAATATCAGCCTGTGCTACTGATTTCAGATTTTTTCAAGCAGTGATGACCACCCAGTGTACTACGACAACTTCCTCGTGGAAGTGAATGAAGGCAAGCTTTACTTTATGCAGCTTATGTGGAATGCAGAGTCCAGCATGTCTGATGTTTATTTGCTACTTAGCTCCAGAACCGTGACATGGTTTGTGAGGGGTGAGGGTAAATGGGGTTCAAAGTTGCTTTCAAGATTATTGCCTTTACACAGGAACATGTATGGGCATGGCTGTGGGCATGGGTGTACTCTGATTGTACTCATCCAGACTAATAACAGTCTTATAGTGCTAGCCCTCTGAGATACCATGCCACGGTTTGACATGGATATCCCACTGCGACACTGTTTACTGACTCGGACCAGTCCTTGTTTTATGACCTTACTGCTTAGCGCCAGACAGGGTAACAACAAGTACAAGTACCTTTTTTTTCCTAAATACTGCATTCCCTCGAAGAGAGTTTGCATTATACTTGGGTGCACACTATACTCAACATGCTCAAGAAAATACAGTACCATCTTTTAATATTACAAAATGAATTTGTTACACAACTTTAGGCAATTCTCGTTGGTCGAGAGCTTCTGAAAATTTGCATTTACAGAGCTACAGATAAGCAGCGTATTTGCGTAAAATACCCCGCAAAACTATTTTTTTTTAAACTGCAAATGTTTACTCATTTTGGGGAAAAAAACAATAGAGTGATGAACAGATGAGTGAAAAAAGATTTGTTACCCAATGAAAAATGTAATAACCCAATTAAAATAGAAACCTTCGAGTAAAAACTCAATTGGTCAAAAAGTTATCTGGAGCTCTGCATTTACATTCAATAAATGATTAAGTTGTAGGAATCCACTTAACACCAAATATCTGATTTCGCAAATCTTTGTGCAGCGGTACAAATATCAAAAGGTCATGTATCAATACAAAACAGTACGTATTCATAAACTATGTACAGGGATGACACATTACATGCAATGAAAATTAATTATGTCTTCTTCAATGTTGTAAAGCCATTATTTTATTGATGGTTTACTAAATATGTTTTTTTTGTTCTTCTCTAGATTAGTCTTAAATATGATAAATTTCTAAGGCAGTATATATCATATGACTTGAATATTGTATGCTAGTAATGCCAGAGTGCCTTGTAACACTAACAGCCATGATCCCCAGTGAGTTTATGGAATAGATAAATACACATAGGGTAGTGGGGTAGTATAGTGGTTAAGGCATTTTCTGCTAGTCACTCCAAAGGCCTGGTGCCATGGAAACATATTTTATATCATTTTTACCTATGCCACCTAAAATGATGGTCTCCAAAATAAACTCATTCGAAATATATTGTGATTAATTTTAGTTGTATGGACGATATGGAAAGACTACAACATAAATGTCATCAATTCATTTTAACAGATCGTCGTCCATTGGATGAGGAACTCGAGGAAGAGAACATTGTCCCCGGGATAAACAAACCGATCATCTTGTGGTGGACGCCATTCACGGGGGAGAAAGGAATCTACAAGAAATGTGGGAATGTGAAATGTTTCTTCACTGTGCGGCGGGCGTACAGGAACCACCCGATGACATCAGTAAGTGTCGATATTCTGTATTTGCCAACGGGATGATTCACTGATACCTTGACAGGGTTCACTCCAGGAATTTTCTGACATGGGCTCTTTGTGTGAAAATTTATGCCCTTACAGCACAATGTTAAAATTCCCCATTGTATTTAAAAATGTGGGCCTTAATTTCAAATTTAGGGACTAAAATCAGAAGACCCCACCCTAGAATTATCCCTGCATTGATGCATAATATTCCACACAATAAGAGTGGACATGCTGGACCAAAAACATTTTCAGGTTTTTTTCATCTTTCATGATCACCAACAGCTTGTCTAGAGCTCTGTCACAAACCTATCATCTCTGGTTCGAATCCTAATTCCTAATTAATTTCAAGGTTTGTCAGCGCTGTATCTGTTCTTGGGGTTTTCATCAAAGACGTCTACAACTGCATCACTTGCATCTTTCCTCCCACATCTAGCTGACACAGCATGATTTAACTGAAATACAGTTCAAAGCAGCATCAAACCAAACTCACTCACTTACTCATTTTGTACTTGCCCAAATTTTCCTCAAACTACCGAAGTTTCCAGATGTTAAATACATATTTCGTGAAGTATGTTTCTGCATTGTAACCATGGACGACATGTTTCAGGTGTTTGTTTTTTATGGAACGGACTTCAAGGTCACCGACCTCCCTCTACCTCGTAGCCACAAACACGAGTGGGCACTGCTTCATGAAGAATCTCCCAAAAACAACTATCTTTTCTCTCATCCAGAGATTATGACTTTATTTAACTATACCAGTACATTTAAAAGGGAGTCAAGCTATCCGATCACCACACAGTATTTAGTTGGTACTGAATGGCTGGAAAGCACACAATATTTAATTTCGACGGGACAAAAAAACAAGCACCAGAAGAAATTGGCTCCACTTATGTACGCCCACAGCGACTGTGATGTCCCGTCTGACAGAGACCACTACGTGAAGATGCTGCAGAAATATATCAAGGTTGACTCATATGGCACCTGTCTTCATAACAAGGATCTCCCAGAACAGTGAGTTATCTCCCTTAGACCAAAACGTTGGGTCACACTTACATGATCCGCAATGTGATTGTAGCACTTGCCACTGAGGATATATACACATGATATTGGCAGCAGCCCTTGTTGTCAGATTAAAATAATTTAAAAATTATACGTATTTAAAGATAAACCTCATCTACAAGGAATTACAGATTGTCTGTCCTGAATGAGGTGAGGTGAGGTGAAATGGGGTTTAACGTCGCGTACAAGATTATTGCACTTATATAGCGACGTGCATGCACGTGTGTGTGTGGCTGCTTGTACTAGTCTGGACTGATGTTGATTTATAGTGCTAGCACACTGAGATACCATGCCGCAGTTTAACAAGAATACCCCACTCAGACACAGTATACTGACTCCGAGCCGACCAGTCCTTGTTTTAGCCCCTTAATGCCAAGCGCCAGACAGGGTAACAACAAGTACTGAACAATGAACTAATTTGATTAACCCCAAGTTTGGAACATTGAACCTTACTTCACAAGGGCTAGATAATCTATTTCCAAGTTTATATTACTAGTAGGTTATTCTCCATACAGTATCATAATAGTCTTCTTGTCTCAGAAAAATGTGGATGTTCTGATGACACATGGATACATATGTTCAGTTAATCTGTTGTTGAAATTATGACCCATAAAACTGTCATGGCCATCATAATCAATGGATGACCTCATCTTCAACCGTGTCAATAATGTGTTGCAGTGCATTCATATGACGTCACAATGCTGTAGACCACTTCGCAAAAGCAAAAACTATGAGACAGTGGGCGTGAACTAACCAATCAGCTTGAAGCTATTAAATGTCATACTCAGTGAGAATTATGACAATGGTTTCACCTGTATCCATATCCCGCTGAATAAGTTTTTTATTATTTTTTTAAAATTCATATTTTCAAAAGAATTTGCAGTTTGTTTTATTGTTAAGGGAAATGTCGGGCATTAAATCACTTTTCATCATAATAAACTGGAAACTGTTTCAGTTTAGCTAAAGAAAAATGGTGCAGGTTTGTTTGGGTTTTTTTAACGACACACTCAGCAATATTCCAGCTATATGATGACGGCATCTAAATAACAATCCAGTGATCGATATTGTGAGCATCAATCCATGCTGTTTGATACAATCACACACAATCAACCAAGTCAAACCACCTGATTCATTAAGTTGCCTCTTACGACCAGCATATGTTGCTGGGGAGCAATTTTAAGTCTGCATCCCTCGGAGTAATGGAAAAGGGTGGATGTTTCATAACAAATATCATTTTTAGGCTTATCTGAAAATCAGTTCCCTTGTTAACCTTGAGGAAATAATCTATAGGCCCATCTTTTTCAATTTGCTGTCAACTTTGAATGTTAATATATCCAATGATTCCTTTGGGTATATGTAAAACGTGCATCACACAGGTTATGATATTTCACAAGTAATGGCATGTCAAGTCTAAAATCTGGTCTGTTTTCCAGCTTAAAAGACCCAATCCAAGGCATGGATCATAAAGACTTTTACAAACTTGCTGCAAAATACAAGTTCTCTCTGGCAATGGAGAATGGCATCTGTGACGACTATATCACCGAAAAAGTATGGCGGCCCCTCATGGTGGGATCATTGCCTGTTGTGATGGGCTCTCCGAAAATAAAGGTAAATAAGCGCAACACTTTATCAACATTTTTATTAAAAAGATTATACACTTTTACTTAGAAAATCTAACATGTCTTATGGTTTGTCATTTTTGGTACCCTAGTTTTTGGCAGTACCAAGTCAAATCTAAGCAGATCTATTGTATTTCCTTTCAACACATATATACTATGATCATGATGTTATGTAAATATATTTTTGAACTCTTCATTCAAATTGAACATGATCAATTAGTTTCTGTAATATTGAAAACACTTATTGATATTAGCTGCATTCGAGTTTATTGCAAATATATATAATGAAGGGAGACAGGTATGTTATCTTTTTGGGGGGAACAGACAGGTGTCTTATGCCATAGGTGGTTAAGTGGTATTTGGCATCTCCATGTGAAGAGTTGTCTCCCTTAACAATTACAGGATCTGCCAGCTCTAATCCATGATTTGTCCTGATAATGATCCTTGGTCAGCACATTAAGATGCTTTTGGGTTTCATTAAAGAAGTAAACACAGCCTTTGGTCCTGGGCTTTACCTGGGTAGTTTGGATGACATGACCATGATAATATAACTGAAAAAACGCTCCATGCTGAACTCCCTCACTCATTTGCTCTTTTGCAGGAACTGCTACCATCCAACCATTCCGCCATTATTGTTGATGATTTCTCCAGTGTGAAAGAGCTTGCAGACTACTTGAAATACCTCAATAAAAATGATGCAGAATATGAAAAATATTTCAAATGGAAAGAAACTGGTATCACGAACACTTACCTGAAGAAATTAGTGGAAAAAAGAGAATGGGGAGTGGACAGTGAAGAGCACTGGTCCCCTGCCACCATCAATTTCATCGATGGATTTGAATGCCATATTTGCAATGCTGTACATAAAAATCTAAATCAACAGCAGAAAGGGCAGCCGCCATTTAAGCATAGAGTGACGAATGATCATTATGGATGCCCAGCGCCATTAAAGTTTGATGACAGTGGCAAGAGGACTCACGATGAAGACATAAGCAGAATGTGGCAGTGGGATTGGTTTTATGGCGGTCAGGTGGCTAAAGCTGCCCGAAGCTTTATTGATCAAAATATTACTTTTACATCAGCAGATCTTAAAAACAAATTGCAAAAGGTTTTGTAAAATGAGGAGTTTGATAAGGGTGTGTTTTTATATTTTATGACTTTTAGTCCAACTTTATATATGTTATACACACTTCATTTTTATTGCAAAGTGCAATGTTTAATTTTCATGATTACAGTTCATTGTGTTGATTTGTGGATGTCGGAGGAAGCATCTGAATGATTGAGACTTGATAACTGAAGGAAGTCAAAGCTTGATGGTTTTGGGTGTGGGATTTTAACATTTCTTTATTATATTTTATGTATTTTCAGTTGTCTGTTATCGTGGGATCTGAATTACTTGATATTAGGTAATGGCTGTACAATTCTAGAGCAAAGCAGCTAGAGCCTCAAAGCATCTAGAGCCTCAAAGCAGCTAGAGCCTCAAAGCATCTAGAGCCTCAAAGCATCTAGAGCCTCAAAGCAGCTAGAGCCTCAAAGCATCTAGAGCCTCAAAGCAGCTAGAGCCTCAAAGCAGCTAGAGCCTCAAAGCAGCTAGAGCCTCAAAGCAGCTAGAGCCTCAAAGCAGCTAGAGCCTCAAAGCATTTACCGCTATGATAGAAAGTCTACAATTATGTTGTAGATTACTTCTGCACATTGTTTTGTTTCTTCACAGAATGGATTTTGTCAATAGTTTATTTTATTCCTACTTCTTTCATGACACTCTCTCAAAACTGTTACATTAGTTTGTGAGGCTCCATGGGCGACACATCCTGTGTTGTCTTCTATTGCTTGTCATGTTTATAGGTTATCATCAGAGCAACATCAAAACAAGCTCACGCCAGACTTGCGTCATCTTACTTAACAGTATTCCCCATTGATTCCCTGAAAGACACACCTTGGAATAAAAGTTAAAAATACAAACATTAAGATAATCAAAATAAGCACTGGTATACATTACACAAAACACACCTTTTTAAAAATTATTTTATTTATGTTTCATGTCTGTTACAAGAAATGAAATTCTGGCCAAATCTACTTGCACCATTTTAGTTGAGATGTTAGTAGCTACAATGCTGACAATGGTACAACTATCACAATACTATTGTAATATACGTACAACTATTGCAATCCTATTGTAAATTTAGGTACAACTATTCAGTTAGGGTGGTACCCGTGATTATTGTCTGAAAATTAATTTTTGAACATATTTTGAATGGAGACCTGCATGTTTCTTCAAGCAAGGTATATTTTGATCAAAACAAATGGAAAGATTAATGGTTATCAGTACTCGTCTATTTCCTCATGTCTATACTATAAATTGTGTGTTGTGCATCACAATGATGATAGTGTCCGTTAACTATTGCAAGTTTGACTTATTGGGGATGTATTTACCATCGGGACAACTTTGATGCATCGCGAGTTGAATCTAGTGTTACACCCATGGTGTGCAGGCTGTTTACGTGTGTCGTGCCTGCTCTATGGAAGGGTAGCAATGCTTACACGGTCTTCTTTGACACGAAATGGTTGTGTAGTGCATAAATAGTTTGTCAGAAATACAATAATGTTTGCAAATATGTATGATAAATCAGGTATTAATAGCGTTGGTGGTTCATTTGTCAATAATTGACAAAAGTATATTAAGTATTGTATAAAAAGATAAATACTTATTGGCATAGACTAGGATACTCCCATTAATGTGTGTGTTTGTAAGTATTATCAGTAGGTTTCTAGGCAGCTTTGGGAGGATATATAGATGTACTGTTAAAGGCATACCACTCGTAACTCAATACCCAGTATTTAATTAGGAAACAACAGCACCCTCATGTTTTCATATGCACTGAATACAATCAAGACTGTAAACTTGTTACTCGGCAAATCTGTGATATGAACTTGTTGGTTGTGATCTTCAGATTTATTGGCATCAAATATTTTAGAGAGAATAATCAAGTGTTTTATTTTCCATGCTCATGCATGTATATAGTTTCTTATTTCATTCATGTACCGTATATCGCTGTCTATAAAGTGACCGACACGTATAAGGCGACCCCCCCTGTACAAGCCTTTAAAATTGATTGTTCATTTAAAAACCTCGTCTATAAAGTGAATCGGATTGGAACACATCACCAGCGCATACACAATTCCTACATTTGCGATAAAAACATGTTTGTCTTCCGCAGAAAGAAATTGCATCGTTTCCCTTAAGCGAATTCAGGGAAATGAACAGATCATAACAATTAAACTTGGTCAATATATATTTAAAAGTTGAGATAAAAAACACTAGACATGATCATTTACCGATTAAATGGTATTTCCTGTTCTGATAGGCATTGTTTTATATGCAGAGATTATGATTACCGTGCTTCCACGCTCACGATAGTGAAAATTTATGCTGACAAATAATAGTCAAACTACAACAAAAAGGACTTTCAGCGAGTCAAAGTATGGCATTTATGATATATATATCCATTCTCTATCCACTATAGTTCGTTTTAAGGCGTCAATTGTGGTAATATGACTGTGGTTGCTGTTAATAACAGTGAGTTGTGTGATCTTCCGATCACTTCACATAAGATTTTGCCAAAATGAAAATAAACAATATTGAATGAAATTTTGAATAAAATTAATAAAATAGATTACAAAGGCAAGTCCGGATATATACCGGTAATGAACTGTTTTTATAACCAGACTGTGTAATTACATGATTAGTTTGCGTACTTAAATACGGATTTGTTGACGTGGTATTTCTGGTGTTACTTGCGCACAGTCATGTCTGTGTTGGGGGGAAAAACATCAAAACTCTTCAACCCTGTGTATAAGACAACCCCCTTGAAAGCCCCCTAGTTTGAGGTACAAAAAACTTGCCTTATACACAGCAATATACGGTAAATTAGTTAGGCACCAAAAACATTTTAATTTTCCAGAATCAAGTTGATGTTTCGTTTGTGTCTCTTTGTGTAATGTACACGAAGCCCACGTTTTTAACTGTTTTGAGGTTTATTTAAATGGGACCCTGCCTTTGTAGGTTGAAATGTATTATTTCTTCAAGTCAGCTCAAAGCAGCAAGTATCAAATTAACCTTTTTGTTGTACTTAGGCTAGTCCTATGTAACTGTGTGTTTTACACAATCCTGCCTACTAAGCAGGAAACAAAATATGTTATGACCATGTTCAGGGATGAGAATGTTTCACCGAATTGCACAGATTTTGTTCCGCATGGATCATTTTTGTCATACATGTCATGGCATTACAATATATGCATAAATTAGGGCTGGGACGGGTAACTCGGGTACTCGGGTCGGGTGGGTCCTGAGTAAGACCCGGGTACCCACAGGACTACCAGGACCCGTGGTTAGTCACGTGATATATTGTTTAATAACAGAAACTTACTATAGCTCAGTGGTTACACTAAAAATCACTAATGTTCGCATTTTTTTCTGACCATGCACACATTCCTTTTGACATGTAAATGTTTGAGTAAAGATAAAGCTTCAGTCAACTTCAGTGAACGCATGATCTGATTGTTTGACACATGTATCTAAATAGTTTTAGCCAAGGCTGCGGTAAAACAATTACCAATCAGACATTTTGTTCCCATTTGAGACTTACAGCAGGTACCCGGGTAGGTTCGGGTATTAGGGGGTCGGGTACCCGGGTAGTAAATTTGGACTCGTCCCAGCTCTAGCATAAATCATATCGTACCCGAGACACCGGACAAACTGTCAAAGTTGTTTTTTCTCATCCCTGGATATTGTTTGGATGCATGTGTTATATACCTAAAATGATCTTATAACACTTATAAACATTACAATAGAGGTGGCTAAAAGGTGTAAAGTCAAATTTATTTGAATAACTTGATGTGTGAGTATTGTGAAATAATAGCTTTATAATCCATTAAATGAATGTCTATTATTGGACATGCTTTAATCAAATGAAATCAGGTTAACTTAATATATATTCCATGATCCAACACTTTCTCAGAATGGTCTGAGCGGATTTAGTGTTTTGATGAGTGGCTCAATTTATCGTTTAGTCCCCAGTAAATATTATCATATGTTTATCCTTGGTGTATCTGCAAAAACACATGCATGAAAGCACTTTCATTCTCCTTTAGTTTAATAACTGGATATACTAACACTCTGGTGTGACACATTGTTGTTTATCATCCAAAACTGGCTCCCACAGGAGATATGGGTTGGGTGAGATCAAGCGATATCTACACTGTATTATGCTTTGCAGACCATTGTGACATCATTGGTTACCATGACATCACAATCAAATGATATCACTTATGGCTCTGCTACTGAAGCTGTTAGCAGTACTTATTACACTTAAGACACTGCTTATTACTGTCTACAAACTGAAAAAGTTGGAAGAATGAGTTGGATGATGAATAAAATCTCACCCTCGTGTCTTTTGATATCAAATATATCAACACTCGTTGATAAAAGTAGAAATATCCTCGGCAAGCCTCGGAGTTTTCCCATTTTTATCAACTCGTTTTGATATAATTCATATCAAAAGACACTCGGGTGAGATTCTCTATATCTGATAGGGGTTTATGTCTAAAACATATCAATTGCATGGTACAGCAATATTTACACATCCACATTTACACTGTTGGTCATCAAGCTTTTCCTCTCTCCCCAAAGAACAAGCAATCATAGAATAATCTGACTAAATGTTTAATGTTTACAATGTTCTAATGCACTACCATATGCAAATGAAATGCACTTGTGTTCTGTAACTGTAGGCCTTATCATCTTCCACACACCAAACCTTCAGCATGAGAGGCATTGTGTGTAGTGCAGCGTGTAGGGTTGTCTTTGGGCAAAGCAGGTTAGAGTTGTCTGCCCTTGTTTTAACATCCTGAAAATGTAACTTAGGACACAGCAAAAAACACAGAGGGTTAAAAATGACACAGACGGCGACAAGAAATGTGATATTTCCGTTTTTTGGGTCTTACATGTTATACATGTGAAGGAAGTTGCCTAAGACTGTGTCTCTTTCTTTTGTGAAGATGATTTCTTTGTAAAATGAATGGGAGTATATGCTGCAATCTGTTTTGTTGAAAAACAATGTTGAACAGGTGTGGAATATTCATTTGTCAGATGGATGCAGCAATCATCTTACGATGAACTTGGTACATTCTTGGTATTTTGTGTGTATAATGCTCACACCTTCTACACAGCTGTGTTTTTTGGGGGGGAAAGTGCACACTATACTCAAGAAAACATGGTATTTATGAGAACAACTCAAACTTTTCACATTTTGCTAAGACGGCAGGATCACTTGTCATGGAAGCTTAGGACTTCATCCATAGTATCAGGATGTCAGCATTCCAGTGTGTCGTCATGTCTGTCTCACAACGGAGATCTTTCATTGAAAAAGAGTGCAGTGGAAAAATAACTAATAACTCTTGTATTATGCAACGTCATTAGACATATGCATTTTCATATTTGTGGGTGCTGTTGAATATTTGATGCACACAAAATGTCAGTTCCAAATGAATTTTCCGAGTGAAAATACTTCTAGATATATGAGAATATGGTCAAAATCACTATTTGTTGGTTGTAGAGTAGAATTTTTTTATGTCATCCTGTTTCTGTAGGGAAGGTATTGGGCATGGTGTTACCCATATATATCTTCATGTTGGTTTTATTTTATTTTTATGGTTGTCAGAAAGTGTGTTCATATTAAAAAATTGACTGAAGAGGTTTACAACACTTGGCCAGTAGCAGTGTCACAGGCACTGAAATACTGTTATAGAAAAATTATTTTAGGCTAGACCAAGTTATTTTCATGTTTTCCAGATTAGCCTTTCCTAAAGTTGGCTGTATTCGATTGGAAATATAAATCATACTTTAACATATATTTTTCCAAAGATTAATCTTAGGTAAATCTCAAGTCAAACCCGACGATTTGTTAAAGATATGAGGATCCTCCTGTTCCTTGGTATTTGACCAGGAATTTCAAGAAAACAAGGAATTGAATTGGTCTAGCCGTATGTTTTATCAAATTACAAAACAGTGCTTCAAGTCCCAGGGTAAATCACATCCAGTGTGAGAGATTTACATGTTTCATTCCTGTGTGTTCAAATTGACAACAAGAAACATATATATCTAAAGTATTTTTATATCATTTTAATAAAGAAAGTTTATACACATGACTATCTCTGTACTGTTTTCTCTCATGATGCTATTTTCCTCACAACTCATGTTATGCATTGTGTCTTCTATTACCATGGAGATGAAAGGACTGAGGAATCACTGATGGCTTTCTGGGTTAATGCCACCTAGAACACTATTTCTGTTTTACCATGGCATGTCAGCTTAATGTGTGAGGAAAGGCCAGAGTGATGCAGGTTTGGGGAAGCCCATGAGCAAAGTGTGGTGCTGATAAACCAAGCATCACAATCAAGGTGAGGTGAGGTGAAATGGAGTTTAACATCGCGTCCAAGATTATTACACTTATATAGCGACATGCAAGCACACGTGTGTGTGTGTGTGTGTGTGTGTGTGAGTGTGAGGCTGCTTGTAGTAGTCCGGACTGATGTCGATTTATAGTGCTAGCTCACTGAGATACCATGCTGCAGTTACTCATGAATACCCCACTCAGACACAATATACTGACTCCGAGCCTACCAGTCCTAGTTTTAGTCCCTTAATGCTGAGCGCCAGGCAGGGTAACAACAAGTACCATCTTTTAACGTCTTTTGGTAGGACGCGGTCGGGGATCGAACCCCGGACCTTCCGCTCTACCATGAGACCATGGAGGCAGTCTCACAATCATGGATTCAGACCAATGTCCATAGGATTCTGGCATGCAGCAGCAAGTTGTGGCATATTGGATGACTCATAGACTGGGCCACTGTCCCTTCCAGCACAAGACAGTGGTATGTCTGTGTTTCCTGAAGAGTGACAATCCAGAGCAGAAAATGTGGAACGCCCCAGTCAGCAATATTTCAGCAACATCATTGTGGCCGGGGGAATATCAAGTCTACACCAGCCATGTCAAGGGCAGGTAAGGTTGGTGGAGGAATGTTGTGGAACTCCACAGTCAGCAATATTTCAGCAACATTGTGGCGGCCGGGAGATAATCAAGTCTACACCAGCCATGTCAAGGGAAGGTAAGGTTGGTGGAGGAATGTTGTGGAACTCCACAGTCAGCAATATTTCAGCAACATCATTGTGGCCGGGGGAATATCAAGTCTACACCAGTCATGTCAAGGGAAGGTAAGGTTGGTGGAGGAATGTTGTGGAACTCCACAGTCAGCAATATTTCAGCAACATCATTGTGGCCGGGAGAATATCAAGTCTACACCAGCCATGTCAAGGGCAGGTAAGGTTGGTGGAGGAATGTTGTGGAACTCCACAGTCAGCAATATTTCAGCAACATCAATGTAGCCGGGGGAATATCAAGTCTACACCAGCCATGTCAAGGGCAGGTAAGGTTGGTGGAGGAATGTTGTGGAACTCCACAGTCAGCAATATTTCAGCAACATCATTGTGGCCGGGGGAATATCAAGTCTACACCAGCCATGTCAAGGGCAGGTAAGGTTGGTGGAGGAATGTTGTGGAACTCCACAGTCAGCAATATTTCAGCAACATCATTGTGGCCGGGGGAATATCAAGTCTACACCAGCCATGTCAAGGGAAGGTAAGGTTGGTGGAGGAATGTTGTGGAACACCAGTCAGCAATATTTCAGCAACATCATGGCGGCCGGGGGAATATCAAGTCTAGTCCAGCCATGTCAAGGGCAGAAAAGGTTGGTGGAGGAATGTTGTGGAACTCCACAGTCAGCAATATTTCAGCAACATCATGGCGGCCATGGGAATATCAAGTCTAGACCAGCCATGTCAAGGGCAGGTAAGGTTGGTGGAGGAATGTTGTGGAACTCCACAGTCAGCAATATTTCAGCTACTTCATGTCAGCCAGGAGATCACCATCAATTATTTGCATCAAAGCAGAATATGGCATTTTGTTGCCAAAGTTTGATCTGCATTTTATTTGAATTGGTCAATCCATCTGTTTTCCCAACAATAATTTCTCTGTGTCCCAGTGGGAAATACAACGCCCAACTCAGTAACAAGAAACACTGAAACAAATGGATAAGATAAGGAGTTGTTTTTTTTATTATTTTCAACTTAGGGGGAATGGAGGAATATTACAGGCTAAGAAATGGCAGTAACAAAGTACAAATATTTCTGCAGAAATTTCACAAAATTGTCACCTCGAGAATTTTTAACATATGTCCAACTTCACATATAACGAGGTCCAAGGTATCCTTATTCATAGTCAATAATAGCTCTGATTGCCGCTGATGTAATTACCAAAAAAAACTTTTCTTTGATGTATCTACAGTTGAACGTACTGAGGTTTAAATTATATAAAATTCATTTCAATACATAAACAGCATTCCTAGTTTTTTGTAGACATAAACCCTCACGACATCTACAAACAGAACATAACTCTAACTTATTTTCAATATTCCAACCGACAGCACAGCTGTTGGATAACCAATGTCAATCACAATTGTTCATTTCCAACCAGCTGGTAACACTGACTCCTTGTAAACACTAAGCTTGGTTACAAGACTCCAGTTATGTACAAACATCAATCATCTTCTTACGTTATATACATGTACAATCATTTGTTCATCCTTAATCAAATAAATCACAGTCATAATAAAACTCTAGAACATCTATTTATAATTATATACACACAACACAAAGACATCCGCACAATTTTAACATTAACATGATCAAACACAAGTCTAACTGATAATCCTGACATGATTTAAGCCACAAAAACATGCATATAGAAATATATTCAGAATATGTGTCTCGAAATATGAAAATATCCTTGACCTAATGCCTCTGTTTGATGCTTTCTTTCAGCCTATCCTAAATGCATGAACAATCATATCAGGTAGCTTCCAGTAGGTAGGTCCATATACATGCATATTAGGGCTGGGACGGGTACCTCGGATACTCGGATAGGGTACTGAGGAGGACAGGGGTACCCACCGGACCACCCGGACCCGTGGTTAGTCACGTGACATATTGTTTAATGACAAAAGATTATCTAGGACTCTACGGTTACACAATAAGTGACTAATGTTTGCACTTCGTTGACTATGCACACATTCCTTCTGACTTTATATGTATGAATAAAGATAAAACTTCAGTCAACTTCAGTTTATGCATGAAGTGTATCTAAATACATTTTGCCAGGGCTACGGCCAAACTATTCCCAGTCGGACATTTGGACCTATCTCTTGAGACCTACAGCGGGTACCCGGGTAGGGTCGGGTAATAGGGGCGTGGGTACCCAGGTAGTAAATTTGGACTCGTCCCAGCCCTAGTGCATATCAGTACTTTCTCAGTTTATCCTTTTTGATTAAACGGGTATGTTTATGATTGAACACCAAATGATTGGAAAAACATTTTGATAATAGCACTGATGATAGCATGGAACATGTCATATACTAAGGAGGTGATTGGTCAAAGAAATAATGGGACCAAATCAATTATCTACCCATTTGATGTGGGGAAATATCTTTAAAGGGAGTGAAGGGGTAAAGCCTGAATTGATGGAGGGAACGGGAACGGTTCTGACAAGCCAAGAAACATCCGTGATTTCAGGATCCAGGACGCACCTGTGCACACAGAAATGCGGCGCCTTAGACAACTGGGCCAACAATGCCCCTAATGACTGTTAAACATCAAAGAAATAACTGGCTTTCTTTTAGTGACAGGCCATAAATGTCTTTTTCTAATCAGCCTAAAGAGCACTTAAATACTAATGGTAATAAAATTGATACGGACAAGTAGTGCAAACAAAAACTGATGATCCCGCTTAAGTTATATTAAAATCAACATCATACTGTTTACAATTATTCAGTCACAATAAATAAAAAACAACCATATTTTGGGGTAATGTA
The DNA here is from genome assembly GCF_022045235.1 of Haliotis cracherodii. Taxonomy (NCBI): domain Eukaryota; kingdom Metazoa; phylum Mollusca; class Gastropoda; order Lepetellida; family Haliotidae; genus Haliotis; species Haliotis cracherodii. Next base: position 17,383,988 of record NW_027266275.1, read on the forward strand.
CACTCATATTACATAACCTATAAACTACCTCAAAGAGCCCCTTTAACACTTTACTGAATAATAATAAACAATCCTTATTCATGTGTCCCAGTATCAACACACCCTCTTAAAGGGACTACACTCCATTGTCAATTGCCCTTTTTTTATTTCCGGAAAGTGATCGTATAATCGTAGAGGTCCAGGATGTTCTTTTGTTCAGTTTTGAAATTTGGAATTATAGTCTCGGATGGAGGTTAAGAGTGTGGAACTAATGCTGTAAAGCTCGAGAAAGCTGCTTTCTGATTGGCTAATGTTGACTTGTCAGTCATTTAATTGGTCGGGCAAAGTTTGTGAAATGTCGTTGCTTAGCAGTAGCAAGAACAAAATATCTGATCTTAATGAGACTGAAACTGTAATTCGGGTAATCATGAACAATTACATTGATATATTTAACATAATTTTCGTTGACAGATAAACATGATTTGAGTGAAACTTGCAGCTGAGCCCAGTACCCCTTTAAACTGAAAATACTATTCAGATGATGGAAAATAGGGAAAAACTGAATTGATTAAAGAAACAAAACATCATGAACATAACAGTAAAATTCTATTTAAAAAACAACCTTTTTCATGTAGTTCCTTTGTCTCATGGTAACATGGTACAAAATAATTAATGTGTGGTATATCAGTCATCAACACACCAAAGAACCTCAAACAGTACTTGTAACATACCTGGCAAATATCAACAATGTATACACATACACAGGTTACTAAGAGTACAATCACACAATACCAAGGAAGGCACCTCTTTTCCATGTTTGAAGCTGAACATTCTCTCCAAACCGTAAGCAAAAGTAAGCTTGAATTTCTGTATTTACATAAGAAAAAATGTGAAAGACAGTTTACCAAAGGTACATGTAGAGTTGCAAGTTCAATACTTTTGCATTTACAGATCAACATGGGCATCACCACTGTCTCAACCCTTCTAAATAAATGGAAGCTTAGGTTCTTCTTCAAGGACACACTCTTAATAATAACATGAAATCAAACGACATACCAAATCTGTAATCATTTTATACAAAAAGCTCCTTTCGTATACTTTTCAATACATAATCCGGGTCTAAATACAAATGTCTGTGTACAAGAACACGATATATACCATTTTTTAAACATAACATTCCCAGAATAAACACTGCACAATCCTACACTTGCAAGTGAGGGAGCAAAATTCACAATTAACAAAACAGCAGCAATCATATATATAGATAACATTGGGAGACCTACAGTGGAGCAGTCTCCATTTTACTATATGTAAATAATTTCTTGTGTAACCTTAAACAAGCAAACAAACAAATCGAAACAACAAATTATATTTCCATAGATTGTTGTGCATTCGGAACACACCAGGGATCTCTGATTATTTATATCATGTTTATATATTTATTGAAAACAGGTACAAATGCCCCTCCATGGCATACCAAGCACTGGCCTCACATGTGAGGAATCAAACCCTGTCTTCTGCATGAAAAAGTAAAAACTGTAACCATTGGGCCACCTCATCCTAAGTGTTGAAGCCACACTCAACAGTGGTTGAAGTTAGGCGATTGGGGGGCCTGGAGGTCTGCAGTTGTAAATCAATCATGTGACCAGGTGTGCATCAAGTCAGCCAATTTAACTTACCAATACAATGGTAAAATAACATTCACAAGAAGTTTACATCTAGCAAATCAATTCTTGTTTGTACCTATTTATCAAGACCAATCATTTACTTTTGTGTTGGGGGGTGAGTGAGTGAGTGAGTGAGTGAGTATGGTTTTACGCCGCTTTCAGCAATATTCCAGCTATATCACGGCGGGGGACACCAGAAATGGGCTTCACACATTGTACGCATGTCGGGAATCAAACACGGGTCTTCTGCGTGATGAGCGAACGCTTTAACCACTAGGCCACCCGACCACCCCCTTCTGTGTTGGACTTTACAGGACTTCAATTTGAGAATGGTATTCTACTCTGAGACAAACAGCACATGTGTGTCTACCTATCCAATGAGTTAATGAAGTCCGGTGACATTCAGTCCGTAGCTTCTTGTTCAGTCTCAGACATCATTACACATCTGTCCACATCTAATCAATGTAGTAACTTTGAAGATTCAGATTTTAATCAAAAACATTTTGGCATCTAAGCCTGGAGATAGAATCAGACACTGTTGTGTGGACAAATGATGAATAAAGAAGCAATACATAGGGACCAAGTTTAAACTTCAAGACAACCGAAAGTTGGACACATCAAAGTTTGAGACATTGTTTGACTATATAATGTCTAGCCAGTAGAGTGTAGCTGGGGTTGAGTAGTAATACCTGTGTAGGTTCTGCCATGGCAGGGTAATGTGGGAGACCAACCAACATTCAGGGCAAATCTGGGATACGACCCACAACCAAGATACCTGGTACTACGATAGTTGAAACTGCCACCGGACCAAACTGAAGTGTCTCCTTTTACCCAAACTACCCAGTAGTCATATTTTATCATATTACATTTTAAATAGCTAACTTAAATCCATCACAAAAATTACTCAACTTGAGCTTCTAGTTTTACATATTGTCCGATCACAGGTCATTGGACATCATATGTTTTCGGACGATCATGGTTATCGTGATTATTCACGCCATAAAAATATTGTAAAAACATGTACTCAGGTGATGCACTGTTTTAAGATAAAGTCGTGAAATGTTTTACAGTTGTTCTCGTGACTAACGGGAAGATTACAAATGTTTCTTAAGCGTACGAAAAGCCATAACACAGGGATACTTGGAACTATCTTCATGCAGAAAGAAATACGTTTAAACGTCAACTGCAGATAAGTCCAGAATTGTGGCTAGCTTTTTCATCCTTTATCCTGGCTGTCTATCCCGTCAGAATGCACCCTGCCAACTAAAATGAGTATCGAATGGTCACAGTATAGGATCTGGTTGACTGCATGCTACTATGTCCCAACAGTGTGGAGCTTTGCTCATGTTATCAACCCCTGGCCCAGAACAGTTTATCTTCAGGATGCTGTAAATTTGCTGACTAGTGCAAGACTAGTGTACTGTACTGAAAGATTATATGATTAGTTTAATTACAGGAACATTAATTTCTTGTCAAGAATTTGGTATGATGACTAGCATCATGTATCCAGTGTGATGCAATATAAAAAATGTATGCGTCCATTCTATACATTTGAGTGTACTGGATGCATATTTCTGCGTCGGGGAAAACCCTGTGGCTACCTGGTAGAGCTGCAGAAAGAATATATGGAGACACAAAGTCATACATGAAATATGTTGGTCTTTTATAATGTTCAGACACAATAAACCAATCTTGTTCAGACATTTTACAAACTGTAACCGATGGTTAAGATAAGTATTGTTTGCCAAGACCCAATCTACTGCTGAAGCTGAAGTTTACCCCTGCGGGCACACCTTGAAGGGGCTATTATTGAGATTCTAGATTAGCGGTACTTAACTGAAATCAATTTCCACTTTTTGACAAGTATCGATATCTCAGGGGTCAATAATGTTGAAACAAAGCTCCAACAACTACTTTGGTGAAACCAACAAGCACTGACATTGTTGTGACAAACCGAGGATCATAATCATAAGGACAAATCTGAGATTCTGATCAATTCTTGCAGTTACTGGAGACACTCAAGAGAGCCGATTGCTTCCATCTATCTCAGGGCAGCCATTAACATTCACAGACAAAACATGATGAACTCAGATATAGGTGGGTGTGCTCCAACATTTATTTAACATGGTGATTCTGTGTGAGTGAACAACTGCTGCAAGGTACTGAGCCAACACATTAATTTCCCAATAACAATCTAACCAAACAAGCCAAAAACACAAGACAAAATACAAAAAGAACGGGATATAATGTTATTCTTATTTGGCAGTCCACTCTATTTTTTTAATGAATAAGAAAACATACGAAAACAAAATGCAACAAAAACTGATATAATGTTTTTAACTTTTAACTTCACATCGTTCTGAATACACAGTGAATTGTGTTTGCTTACTTTTTTGACAACTCATTTGACATCAACCATAAAAAAATGGACAAACCAGTAAATTATACTTCGATAGTTTTGCATAGAATATAGTGAAAATTGGTAATTCTCTTCTTGCTTTCAGCATTCTGTGATGTGTTTATCCCCAGTTTATTTATTACCAGTAGCATAATGTCAAGTCAAATTAACAAGTGACACATAATCAATACCATGAATATAACTCAGTTAATAATCATTGATTTAATGACACAATGAGACTCGCTTCACCATGTTAAAAGGTTGACCATAATTTATCATGCAGGATTTTCATGTGATATTCTGTAAATCACAGATGCACCAAACGTTTAGGGTCATAACAATTCACTCAACAAAATGTTTCAGCATATCGAAAAATGTTATCTGTTTAATAAGTTATTTATTTCTCTGACATATGGAATAGTAATGCAAACATCCAATATAAAAACTCCAAAGTCGTCCTGACGTTTATGGAAAAAACAAAATGAACAAATTTATCATCTTTTTTAAGAGTCTGATGCTGCAGACTTTCTTTTCCAACCCCTGTCTTGCCAACAAAATGTAACTATGAAAAGTCTGTGTACAAACCTACTGAGACTGCTTGCCCAATCTTGTCTTTTGTTAATGTAAGTGTTAAAATATGATCCATTATAAGATGAGGTAGCTTGACAGATAGATATTTTTCTTGGCTTCATACGAGTGGCTAAGATTTGTTTACTAATTTACCATGATGATTTTCTTCTCCATAGTCAAAAATACCAAGTGGAATCAAGTTGAAAGTAACAATGGAACACAAGAAACAGGACAATAGAGTTGAACTGAATGTTATAATCAGAGAACAGGAACAAATAAAAGAGATAGCAATGCCTCCACAGATGATGAATCCAGACAATGTTGAAATCATATCTTTGTACCAACCACAATAATTACATATCAGATTCTTCATCAAACCATGGTTATCATTTCTGTACATTTAAAAGTACATATCACCTTGAAGGGATTTCTAAGCACCACTGACTTTCTGAAAATGACAAAACTTTTTGCCTTCAGTTGTTTAACAGTTCCTGTGCTGTTCTGTAGCTAGCTACTGGCAACTACCACATTCCTGTTCTTAACAGTACTGTATTCGAGATAATAGACGCCCAGGGCATTCTCAAAATTAGAAATAGGGGCCCTTAATAGAATAAAATTTTGATGAAAAAATACACAGAGTTAAAAGATCATAAATTTTGTGGTTTATGCTGACAGCCTGAAATGATACAAAAGAAACATCTGTGCCTATAATACACGACAGATATATTTTTCCTGAATTAAATTGCCCATAATTAAGGGTGCATATAACACACAAGTACGTATTAAACATGAATAAACAAATCTTGTGTACATTGATAAATCGGAAGGTGCCAATTGGGATTGTTCACTAGTCAGTATATTACCAAATATCGCTGTGGGTGCTTATTACGCCGAATATGGTAATACTATTGAAGGTGGAATGTAACACCTGGTGATCAAGGTAAGAAAAACATTGTACCTCTCAATCATCACTAACAATCTTGAAATTATGTGAAGCGGAAGTCCTTACAAAGTATCACCCGTCAACAGGTACAATATTTGTGTATTCTGACATATTACATTTTATTTCATACTATTACCATATTAATTCCATTAACAGAGATGTCAATGGTGCTTGGACTGTCCTCAGCAATCGGGAAGAAAAAAACAATAACAAATTGGTTCTTATGCAAACACTTTGACGAATTTCTTTCAGCATGTAATTGTGTGCCCAGGAAAACATAAACAAAAGACGGTTGTGCATGACTTTTGTTGTTGCTGCATGCAAGATGCGTAAGAACCAAGAATGTTTTCTTCAGCCTCCACACAAAAACATCACACTGCTGCCATGAGGGAATTATGCAATCAGGAGTTTCTAACAACAACACTGTAGTAGATAACCACAAATATGTACATCACAGGAGGAGGGCTGTCACTGATATCACGATATCTACATATCCATACTCAACTGATACATAATAATATGAATGCAAAGATTGAAATTTTAACTATGTTACCACACATTCATTGTATGTGTACTTCTTGAATACAGCAGCTGAATGTTGAATCACTTGTCCTTATGATAAATCATAATGTATAAAGAGAATTTTAATTAACATGATTAAAATCAGTAATTAATAATAGTCCTATGAACACATATAGCATGTTTAACATTGCTTACTATTGAGAAAATTTGTGTTGGACATGGGACTAATGCCAGATTCTAACACTCTGTGGCATGACTCATATCACTCATATATGCATTGAGATATATACTAGGGACTTATCTGTGATTCTAAACTAAGTGCCTTTGGCAGGTAAATTGAAAAAGATTGGATTTTTTAAAAAGTCTCATCTTCTTACATTCTGGAATTTTAATACTACATTCAATGAAATAATGTAAAACAAAGCATTAAAACATGAAATTTGGCATATGATATATTGATACTGAAATATCGAACCAATGACAGCCCTTTACATCATTAACATGTATGGATATGCAGATCAATAAACAATGTTCTTTATTTGTGACTTCAAAACAATGTTGGAACATACCTTGTGATACATCACTTGCTATGACAAGCCAACTAAGTATGATATTATCTTCCAATACTTTTGTAAGTACACAATGGACGTGGGGAAGTGGGAAATAATTCAGAGCAAATATATAATTAGTAATAACATACAACTGTGGAAACCCATATGGACAGACACAGCAGATGAAGATGATGAAAGTAAATAGGTAAATCTTGAAAAACAGGAATGCCTTGTAGGTATAAGTAACCAATGCCTATGCTGTCAAACACTTGATGTCTATCAGTTTGACTGCAATGTATTTGAAACATGTCAAGATGAATATGGATATAAAGTACTGACAGGTTTGTCAGACACATCAACCATATTTTTCACTGCTTGCTTCATAACAAAAAATCACACAAACAAAATAAAACCTCAAAAAACAGGCAAAGTATGTTCCAACTAGACACAACTGTCTCCAACACTTGGCACTTGACAAAGTTTGACACTATTTACTGGGTAAAGCACTTGATGAAGAAACAGGTTACGACTTCCAGTTGGAGAATCTAACTTCACGCTCAATCTTCGTGGTGGATGAGGCTGTGTCCTCCTCACATGAATCATTATTCTCCTCCTTGTCTCCATTACCGTGACTCAAGCAAATCACCTTAGAGTTTACTTTAGGAGGCTTTTGATTAAGCTTCTGGCTCTTTGCAGATTCTGCACGTGGCATGACTACTCTGTAGGTGTGACTTTGATTTTCATCTTCACTGTTAGATTCATCACTCGCATGTTGACGTTTCCGTGTGAAAGATCGGTCATCATCCAGTCTAGGTGCATTAGGTAAAACTCTGAGGACATAATCAGGAAATATATCATTTAAAGTTAAAGAAAAATTGGCTATAAATTTTTTTTTTAAATTTCAGCATGCTTTACTTTTGCCAAACATCTGCACTGCTGTTTCAGCTATTTATTTCACCAACTATAATAAAGATAGATAATGGACATTAAAATTCAAACAAGATTAAAAAATATTTGAAACTGAAACCATAATTTTCAGTCCAAATATACATGTACTCCCTACAAATGAAGACCTGGGATAGAATAGGTCTTCAGCAAGTAAGAGGTGATTAACGGGATTGGGTAATCAGGCCCATTGACTTGGTTGATGCATGTCATTGTATTCCAATTGTGTAGATCGATGCACATAATAGCAATCACTTGACTGTCTGGTCGAGACTCAATTATTTAAGACTGCCATCATACACAGGGTTAGAAATTAACACTAACCCGCTAGCCTGGGGCTAGTGCAAAATCCTACAGGCTAGTACAAATTTCCCCATTGTTTTAACATTACAAGGACATTTTATCTTTACCCGGGCTAGTATAGCTTTTCAGTTAAGTTCTCACTCGTACATAGCTGGAATATTTCTGAGTGCGGCATTAAACAACAAACAAACGACAACATGTACGAGTATCATGGGTAAAGTGCTTAAAGGTCAAAATATTACCTTCTCAAAATAATGACTGCACGCCTTGCAACAACATCTTGAGGTCGGATGCAGTGAGTAATGCCATCAGCTGCATAGCCACTGAAACAAAAACACAAGTTAGTGAAAATATGATGACCATTTGGCACTTCAAAGAATCTTGGTAATCACCTTCCAATGTCTACAGAAAAGTCTTATCATGTGTGACACACAACAAATAATCCTGTATTTAGGAAAAGATGCTCCATATGCATATCATTTTTAGAAAAATAGAGTTCCAGACGTACAGAACCCAAACTTTGGGATAGTTTTCATTACGCCTTTAAAGTCCTCTGAATTTTTTGTGAGATTTTTTTTTCATACATTGAAATATATTTGAGATTTATGGGGTAAAACAGCTGATCTTCAAATTTTTATACTTATTGTGGATTTTTTTTCAATTATTTGTAGCCAATCACAGATGTTGTAATGTGATGAAAATCCTACCGTGTGTATTGGCACACTTTCCTACTTAAGTCAATCTGTGTGTGTTGTGTATATATTTGTTGTTTAACGCCACCCACAGCTTGGAGAGTTTCAATATATCATGATGTATGTTTTCACAAGTTCTCTGAATGTCTTGGTATAGCTTTTTAGATATTATGTTATAGTTGCATCCTACGAACAGCAATGGGGTGCTAGGGTCACATTCTTCCGGAGGGTGTCAATCTGTAGCCACCTCGTAGTGACATACTGAATGGCTAATAATACTAGTAAATGATGAACAGATGAAGGAATATGGTGACAGCAGCTAGTGAAAGAAGTAATGACATTTCAAACGTCACCAAGGTTACATACAGATAACAGTGTAGCAAAATTTCATTCATGCCAACTGGTATATTTGAAGCTAAATAATACTTAATGTCTTTTCACTGTTGACCTTCAGATAATTTCTATACAATTCGCATCATACACAGGTACGATGATTTTATTTTCATAATACCTTAGGACTGTAACACATCCTCGCTGAATAGGCAAAGTAAGGACTGGCTTTGACACTCTGATCGGTTTGAAGGAGAACCTGCAACCAAAGCTCAGAGCGCTGTCACTAAAAAAAGATACAGAAAATATGGGGCGGTCAAATATGTGAGGTGGATCAATGTGCGAGACGATGCATCCCCCAGGCATATAGTCATTGATCACAGCACTGTTGACGAAGCCCCTGGGGACAATATCAGCGTCATATAAGGGGTTTATCACAAGTTTCTCTATCCACTTGGGTACTTCGTCTACATTCCCCTTCGGATAAAGCCTCTCCTGACCAGGCCCTTTCTTTGCCATCTGGGATCCGTAGGTGTACCCTTCGCCAAAGAAATATTTATTTCTCAATGGTGCTCGATCAACGGTGCAATCTTTGTATACCCCTGCTTCGGCTTCAGCAACAACCTCGTCAATTTTCCTCTCGATCTCTTCGCACTGCGCTGTTGAGAAGAGCCGACGTTGCTGAATACTGTCGTCAAGTTTACGTAACTCGTCCTCGCGTTCGTTTTTGACGTGATCTTCATACCTCGACGATGGTTGGTAAAAATCTGCATACATAGTATCATATTCACCCCCTGAGTTGCGCTTTTTGACTGATTTAGCAGGCTTTGATTGATGTTTTAACTTGTGTCGCAGATCGACAACACTTTCAGCGGCCATGTTGCTGTATCATTACCCACAATTCCTAGAGGTAAACACAGGAAAACGCGCCAAATCTCACGTCGTTTCACGCGAACAGGGCATCCGAGGACATAATTGTGCACGCTGGCACGTTCTGCTAAGGATACAAAGTCACTCAAAAACATTTTGATTCAAGATTGATGAATAACGTTTAGTCAAGCGTAATTGTTTTGAACATGAGTGTTTGTTATTCTAATTATTACAAAATTAAATGCATAAGATCAGATACGATGATTGTCTCTCATAATAATTTATATAATGATAATAAAATGACAGCGAAAAAGATAGACTAACATATAGTCTCTGAAATGAACATATCATACAGAAAAAAACAGTTGTTCGGTTATCTTAATAAAAATCTAATAAAAAGGGAGCCCAGTGATTCTCTTCATTTTCAGTACTGCAGTAATCTAGACTTGTCAAACATTATAGACTTGCATGGGCTGTAGTTGATATAAATGTATCAGGGTCTGTAAGACAGACTACGAAAAAGAGTACGGGCCAAAATATATGGAGGGGAGCTCTTACTACACGGTTACATCAAATGTTTTTCGGTTTTCAAATATATTAATTTAAACATTTACATTTAACAAAATGCGATACATTCCCAAAAATGAATCGACCACCACAACAACAACAATAAATGACAAAATGACAAGACCTTGGATTGAAAAACGTGAATCTTAAAAAGGTCCTGTAAGGGTGGCTATCTAATATTCGATAGTCACGTTTTGTGACCTGAGTAGGTTATCGGACATCTGTTAAAATGCAAGCTTTACACGGGAGAACCGGTTGAACTTAATTTCCCTGATATTTTGATAAAAAAATATTATGCCATTCTATTTAAAAACAGAGAAAACTATATGTTGTGATGGGACTAAGGTTGTTCCAAGTTACAATTTTGTGTGAACTAAATTGGGTCTGAATTAAAAGATGCGTCGTAAAATATACACACTATGCCACAGGTGAATATCAATGATGTTGTGTTCATCACTTACAAATATGTAAACTTAAACTCACCGATATTTGTGTGAGGTTAATTGCCATATTTGGAAGATAAATTTGGTTAGGCCATTGGCTTCATGATATATAATTACGTGTACATTTTCACAGCATACTTCAACACCAGTGCTACAGCGATGTGCGTACCATGTGTGTACCCTGTCCAACGAGAGCATTCTATTCAATCTTATTCTATTCTACGGAATACATGCAGACCGCCCAAGTGGTCTAGTTGATAGAGCGTCTGCCCGGAGAGAGGCAGGTGGGTGGTTCATATCAACAGGCGTAAAAATATGGTAGTTGTTGTTACCCTGCCTAGCATTAAATATGGAGAAACAAGGACTAGTCGGTTCGGATTCAGTATACTGTGAGGTGCGGTATCCATGTTAACACTGGGCGTGATATCTCCGTGGGACACACACACGTCTCTATGAACACGACGTTAAGCCACATTTCACCCAATCTTACCTTTTCCATTTGGCCAAAATCTCAAGCAATCATATCGTCGCAAGCATGTTTTGCCACGGGGATTCTGTATGTTGACAAGACTGCTGTACTCGTCCTATGTTTGACGTTTTGGCTCCAATGGGAAGGATGATTTGCAAAATAACTCAAAATCGGGAATAGTCTATTATTTGTTTGCTTATTTGTTGTTTAACGCCGCACTCAGCAATATTCAAGCTATATGACGGCGGCCTGTAACTTATCGAGTTTGGACCAGACAATCCAGTAATTGACATCATGAGCATCGATCCACGCAACTGGGGTACGATGACATGCATCAACCAAGTCAGCGGACCTGACCGCCTGATAATTTTTTAAATAACGTTTCCAGTGATGGGAATAAAAGTAACAAACAACAGATGTTGTTGGATACAGGGTATTCATTGCCCTGTACCTACTGACATTTAATAGAATATTCCCGATTTTTAGTTATTTTGCAATTTGGAGCCAAACACACAGCAGAATGGTGATCGAGTGGTTATTGTTGGTGACCCCGCAGAACGCATGTCATGAAAAGAAACCGTGGATTGTTCTGTTATCAAAGATACTGCTATGACTGGGCCAGATGTAATGGCTAAAGTATTGCTTTATAATATAAAACTGAATAATGTTGTGTGAAACAGTGTTACAGTAAAAGAACACTTAGTCAATTAAAAAACATGTCTTTAAAATTAAAAAAACAACATTTTTTTTCGAAAGAAGCTTTCCTCTTCTGCTGTGGATTCAAGCAAACTAGACTTGGTTACTTTGATCTAGACTTGCCTATGCTTTTAGTAAAAGAAACATACATAAAATATATAAATTCCAGTCAAAGCGCAGGACAACAGTGTATGCACCACTCGCCCTTTGACTTTGTCACGTCTAACCCAGCTAACCCCATTACTTGACTTTGGAGAACATTGTTGAGATATTTATTAAGTGAAACGAGGTAGGTCTACTGCAACTACAGTTTTGTCTCAGTGAAGATGCATGGATGATCTCTGAACGTTTTAAATATATGCCCGGGCCATTGTGTCCCTAAATCCTAACCCACACATAACATACAACATACTCTATGGTCGATGGGTCTAGTGTCGTGGGATGAAGAGAAAGAAGACGTGACGTTGTATAGATATCTGTAAAGTGGCATTGCATAATAGCTTGGTACAACTTTAGCGGGATACTCGTTGGGGTAAGATACCGGCAGATAACCTCGAAATTACACTGAGATAAAAGTATTCCAGTAAACTCGAGTATATTTTCATTACATGTTTTTGAACGTATACTCTTTGGGGGCATAAATTGATCTTGCAGCTAATATAATCTCATATTCTGAGTCAAACGATACATTACATACTGTGAAATATCACCCGGCGAATCCTTCACGAGTAAAATCAATCTACGTTTAATCAAAAACGCTTGATATATTCTGGAGTTGAAGTCATAAGAAACAAACAATTACAGTAACCGGTCTTGGAATGGAAACGTTCTTGGAACCTCTAGGGCGATCGTTTACTTCCCAAGGACTGTTCTCAGTGACCGGTTGCAGGACATGAGCTCTGCCCACATTAGTCAATAAATACAGAAGTTATCTCCCTTAGAACACTCGTCACGCACGATTGCACCCGATGGACGAAAAGTGTGTGCATTGATGTTGTATTCAAGACGACGTTAGAACATGTTAAAAGTAACATGACAGATTATTTGACTGCCCGAAGAGTGGTAAACAGATAAACTGTCCTTGGTCACCCAGTGTGGTCGGGCAAAACAATTATGAGAGACGACTATCGTTGAAATCCGGTACCAGCTAGGCTACTTCTTCGAATTTCGTTGAGCCTAATGTAACAATGTTACACGCATGTGACCACTCACCCCAAATCGTGAAACGTCATTTGTCGACAATTCAGAATTTACTTAGATCGATATCAAAATTAAACCTTTGACATTTTTCTCGGACCTTGTTTTTGTTTACAAATTGAGGCGTGAATCGATAGAATGGGCTCGCTAAAACAGATTGAAATACAAATCACCGCAAACGAATTCACTTCACTCCCTGTAAAACTATCAGCCGAAATATGATACACATTCAGCTCTAAACACAACTGCGGCATGAACTTTTTGACAAGCAACCCGACTCCCGAATCGCATTCCCCTCACATGAGCCGTCGACAAAGAACTCTCTTGTGGAGAGGGAGTGGAATGCCTCAACCAATCAAATTTCGACTCATAATGTGACGCAGTCAAAACGAGGCCCAACGTGCAGCTTGTCGGCTGCTAACATAAAAGACTGGGAGCTTAGGCAGGCAGGTAGTGTTTGGCTGAGTTGTGTCATAGGTATTTGCCGTGTTTATATGAAATCATAATTTTGCTATAGATTCAGGATGTCTACAAACGGAAATGCTAATGGTCACAGTCACGGTGGACCAGATGTTTTGCAGTGGAAAGTTGGATTGATAAATAATGCACAGAAATATTTGACAGCGGAGACATTTGGATTTAAAATCAATGCATCTGGCCAAGGTCTGAAGAAAAAGCAAACTTGGATACTAGAACAAGACACAAAGGACGAGGTAGTGTACATTAGGAGCCACTTGGGTCGTTATATATCTGCGGATAAATATGGAAAAGTTACATGTGAGAAAGAAGCTGACGAACTTGAACGTTGTGACAAATTTGTCGTTGAGTATGCCAAGGATGGAAGCGGTCGATGGGCATTCAGAAATCTTGAACACGGGAATTATTTTGGGGGAACCGATGACAATGTGCAGTGTTTCTCTAAGACCGTCACAGACACTGAGTTATGGATTGTCCAGTTGGCAATTCACCCCCAAGTCAACCTCCGTAACGTCAACCGTAAACGTTATGCTGTGCTCTGCGACGACGAAATCCAGTGCAAAGAAATCGTTCCATGGGGTGAAGCTGGACTTGTCATTCTGCATTTTGCCGATGGGAAATATTCTCTGAAAACCTGCGACAATAGATTCTTGCATAGAGATGGCAGTCTTGTCAATGAGCTTGAGGATGATGCCAAATTTACGCTAGAAATCAGGTCAGGTGCTACCTGCGGCCTTGCGTTCAAAGACTGTAAAGGATATTATCTGACGGCTGTTGGATCCACTGCAACCATGAAAGGGGGTAAAAACAAGACAGTTGGAAAAGATGAATTATTCACCCTTGAAGATAGTCACCCACAAGTTGTCCTCACAAGCACAAACAATAAGAAATTTGTATCGATTAAACAAGGTAAAGTGTCACCTGAATTATACTGCTTGTTTAGTATTTAGTATTAACATTTGTTACCAATTAATACGCTGTAGATATATATTACACCACAGGAATTCGTGGCAATACTGTTAATATCAGTTTAAATAACCATCGATTTTATTTACACATTCGAATTCTTGTTTTTACCTATATACTCTACAGGCTATATACAGATATACTCTGACAGATACAGCCTGTTATAATGATTATTTATTACATAGATCTATACAGCCATTCATGTAATCTGCTCATTGTGAAACTTGGAATTTATATCCAAAACAATTCTGGGAAGTTTGTTTGACATATTTTGTTTTATGCAATGTTTCCAATGCATATGAAATCAGAGATACGCGAGAAAGCCATGAAAGCAGTTGCCTGTCACTCACTCCCAGTCACCGCATAAGCATCACTGTAAAAGCATGCGCGCACGTGCTTTTGTAAACTCGTGTTCAGAGATCGTGTTTTCACAATATTCAGATCGATTTCACGTCTCGCCTTTATCAGCACAGTGAAACATTTCTCACATCGTTGCAGTTTTTCTTCCTCTTGTTTTGCCTTTGTCAAGTTAAAAAATGTCACCAATGTCACCGTGACATGCAGACACATTACACTGTTAAGCCCAATTTGCCCTCTATTAGGCCCAATGTTCACGTGACAATAGTGCTGGTAGCATAAAACTAACCTTAGAAAATCATTCAAGGCTATAAATGTATTATATGCGCTGCAGTATTTTGTTAATATTATATCTTGACTACTATATCGCTACATAGCTGCAATATTGCCGATGCGATATAAAATGGTAACATACACAATCATTTTAGTTTGACAATCATGTTCGATGGATCAGTGATGCATATTTTCAGTCATTTTATGTTCAGCATACATCAATATTTCAACTTAATGTAGTTTTTTTCTGTTTGTGAAAAGGAAAGATGGAAGACTAGTAAGCATTTTATTGATTAATGTATGTAAAGCCCAGTCAAGGTTGCCATGGCGACTTTCCCTCGAAGATGAGTCACATTTCACAAAATTTCGCGTTTGTATTTAGCGTCCCTACAATCTCACACATGAGGAACCCATTTTTTGTATGTATCCTTGAAAAAAGTTTTCTCAGCCTTCCGGCAATGTTCACCCGCTGCTGGTTATTCCTTGCATTGTTCGGAGGATTTAACCTTCATTTCACAAAACAAATTTAATTAGACCTTTTGAATTCTGCCCAAACGTTTTGAATGAAGAATAGAAGTTGCAATGCCTTACCTAGTCTGTCTCGCATCAACTGGACCATATTATCTTGCCTTACTGTAATGCTAAATCCCGTAAATGGAGCAAGTCTATCGATTCTGAATACCCCATTTCAGTAGGGCTCCTGTTTAATTTAAATGGATTTGTTTGTTTCTATCAAAATTATATATTTTCATTGACTAAGCGTTATTAGCCTATGCCTTACGGTATTGTCCCTCTTTAAGAGTTCGGCTTATATCAGATTTCGTCTCCCGTTAGTTTTCCGACCCTTATTCGTACCTGTGTGAAGGTTCTAATGTGATAGAAAGAAATGATAAGCTGTACCTGACAATGCCCGGCTCTAATTGTGGTTAATTGCACAGTGAAAAGGCCACGGCATTTGGGTATGATGACACACGGATGTCAGCCAGGAGGAATTCCCGATTTTGAGACTCTCTTACGAGAACTTCCCAGCAGATGCTGAATGCAAATGAAAAGATCAGTAAATAAGTGTGCATCGACACGTTGTGACGTCTTATTTGATATTAATGCGTCTTTAGTGTACAAAACACGCCTTGAACCTTTTTTGAAGTAAAATGTAGAGATACAAGTGTTTTTGTTATGTCCTGAGTCCACAGTATATGTTACCTGTTATGTAATGGCGATAGTTTGCTTTGTGGCATGTGTGTTTAGAATGGAAAAGGGACTTCGCATGTCTTGCTCAACACTCGCAGAAGTAGAATTGACAATTTAACGAGGATTAAGTGTTGTCAATTGTTGGTCAGGAATCCTTTGTACAACATAGTCGAGTAGCGCCCTTGTTGGCTGAGCCAATGCATCCCCCGTTTCAGGAACGCGACCAGCCCCTCAGCAGCTACGAAACAATATTGACATATCCTGATGATACACGGCATGTTTGGAAATTTAGCTAAGCATGTATGAAGTTTCTAAGGAGAGCCTTTATATTGACCTTCAGGCGTAGGGGCTGCAGTGTTAAATCACTAAAGCAACATAATTCACGTAATCTCCCGTTTAGCCAAAAGTAGGGAACCATTTAGTACCTTTTATTGCATCCTTATATAGAAGGAATTTAAAGGGAAAAGACAAGGAGAGAATAATACGAAAGTTTTGTGTACTAAGGTGGTGATCTGCAGTCAAATTTTCATTTCTGTAACCAAATAAACAGATATTGTAGTTTGTTATTTGGTCTTGTACCTGACAACTGCTTGGCTATTATGCCATGTGCATTCTGTAGCACGTGAGAATGGTCATCTTTTGTTCTTGACACCGACCCTGAATGGAGTGTTTTGAGCATGGAAGACAATATTTACATGTTTTATGTTGTCATTCTGTTCTTTTGTCTTGACTGTAGGTATGCAATTGAGTGAGACCTTTATATAGGCTTTGACCTTTTAGTTTGACATTTTCGTTGATCATGTGCATAGATGTCATGGTTTTCTGTTCTCTCAGAAAATCGATTCAAGTGAAAAACCAACACTCATGATTGCAAGGACCATTGCTACGTCGTTATCTATAGTGATAGAACCTCGAGTTGGCAGCATTCTTCATTGATAAATAAGGTCAGGCGGTTCAGAGTCATTAAAATTCTAGTGTTTCTGTGGCTAGTTGCGTGCACGGCAATGTGAAGGACGACTGAAATTACAGACCATAGCTTCACGCTGGAGGGCTAATGAACAACTGAGGTCCTCTACGCGTGCTTGTATGGTGCACAACATGGACTTCTTTGTTAAGTATCCATGGCTGTCATTTAGTGAAGACGAGGATGTCGTCTGCCTGATGTCGATCAATAAATTTGAGATCGTTTTGGGGATAGTTCAGGTCGCCGCCACTGAATGCTGGCTGTCAAACATCTCTAGCAGTGTTCTGAAAGTCCTGCAGTATACTTTGCCTGCAGACCATGTTCAACAATCATAGTGCCATGATGTTGTAAAAAAACTCAGGGTAAAATGACTTGTTCTTAGTAAAATGAGTACGATATGTTTTTCTTTATCACCCCGTACAAAAATATATATTGATAGCATCCACTTGAAATATTAAGTTCATAATGGCACTCGGAAATCGTGAGCTGTTCATTTGATCAATGCTTGTACATGTTTAAAAAAGGGTTTTGATTTTGTCAGACATCTGAAAAACGTGAGAATGATTGAAATGAACACGTTAAGCTTTTCCTGTTACTTCCTTATTGAATACATGTGATCGTTAAACTAACGAACGACATGACGCTGGAATAAGAGGACTCTAAAGGTTCACTAAACTCCTGTGGTTTTCCACATCCTTCAGAGGTTCTTCATCAGAGTTCAGACCATTTCTACGATGTGGGCAGCATGTGTTAAAAGTTTGTCAGCAGTGAGCTGTTTGCTCGGTGGCGTTGTTACAACATGACGGACGGTGCTGACTACTGTCAAAGGTGTTGTGATCCCCATTTCACATCGGCTAGTGTTTCAAACTGACTTGATGAATGTAATGAACACCATCGAGCCCTTCTGACAAACGGAAGCAGTTGCTGCAGCAATTGATATGTCAAGTTGTTTGGCTTTCGATTCCCAGAGTTATTGGTCGACATAATTACGATCAGAATTACTTACACTGATATTAATGATAACAGTTTTTTTATACACTCCTGCTTCACTGTAATGTGAATATCTTCGGTTCCTTGCTTTCGTGACAACGATTAAACTATTTCCGTTTAGGAAGCTCTAATTATAGTTCAATAAATATTCAATTAGTTGATCCTAAGTCAAAGTAGACCCCCAACAAAATACCTTATTCTCACCACATGTATTAAACCGACTTGATATAACACATGCGTCCTGGGGGATTGAGAAACAAAATCAATATTTACGGTTTCAAGCAGTTGTGTAATGAGAACCTGTACAGAGTGTATTTATCCAGTGAGAGAATGCCCCCCATCTTTGCGCCACAGGAGCCTTAGTAAATGAAGTGGGTGTCTGTAACGACACTGTTTACATGCGGAAATCTAGGCGACCCCACATCACGTAATTGTATCCTGATATCTGACACTGCCTGGTTGCTTTCAGACACGGTTAGGTTTGTCATTGAGACAAGTCAGACGTCAAGTGTGAATGTAACATACCTGAGATATTCGACCCGTGAAGATTCCGGGGTAGAATAGGTCTTCAGAAACACACGCTTGCCGTAAAGGGTGACTATGCTTGTCGTAAAAGGCGACTAACGGGATCGGGTGGTCAGGCTCGCTGACTTGGTTCATGCATGTCATCGATCACAATTGCGTGGATCGATGCTCATGATATTAATCACTGGATTGTCTGGTCCAGACTCCATTATTTACAGACCGCCGTCTTATAGCTGGAATATTGCCGAGTGCGGCGTTAAACAACAAACCAACCAACCTGATATATTCATAGCCGATATTAAGAGAGCTACGTATAATTTTGTTTTCCACGTGCTATTTGTCAGAGTAATTCGTATAACTGCTGATTTATACATCACGGTGCCTTTGTACAAAACAACCTCAGTGCTACGACTGTCCTGTAGTAAGTCTATGTTAAGGTATTCGAGTTATGATTAATAGCATGTTTGAATGATACTGTCATTATTGTGAAGAAGTCAACTGATTTCTTCTGACTTTTTGTCAACCTGAATGTGTAGGGATGGGCCCCTGCAACTTTGGAAGCTGATTTTAAATGACTAGAGTTGCCACAATGAAGATGTCAACCTTAGTGACTTTTCAAACCTGAACTTCAGTCAAGCTGATATGATTTTAGGCTGGGACTGTGAGTTTGTTGAACCTTATCAGTGGGAGATTGTTACAAATGATATGGTGATGCTTTTGTAATCTGCATTTGAATGTGTTTGTATATTTGTTTTAGGTGTGGATCTGTCAGCCAATCAGTCAGAATTGTGTGAAAAGTCGACATTCCAGATGGAGTTTGACAAACCCAGTCAAAAGTGGTCCTTCAGAACAACAGCAGACAACAAGTACTGGTCCCTCGAGTCTTTTGGAGGAATCCAAGCAACTTGTTTGACTGTGTGAGTTTTAAGCTGACTGGAAATTAACAGTTTCATTTTTTTGAAAGTTCATGAAAAGTTTATTTGGCTTAGATATATGTCCATACGTAACCATCAAGGGTCTGTATTTTTAAAAAAAAGTTAAAAAAGCTTCAAATAGGACTTATATATTGCTGAATAGAGCGTTAAACAACAAACAAACAAATAATTCTGAAAATGTAACAACCTCAAAAGTGGTTACATTAAAGATACTGTGACCTTTGTGCAGGTGGACTCACTAGCCATGTACTATGATGTAGAAAAGAAACATATAATAGTGTAGCGCTGTTTTATTGTGAAAGTACATTCTATTCAAGACCGCTGGTTTAAAGTAAAACGCTTGACAAGCACAGATTCATTCTAAAGCCTTCTGCCTTGTTTACCATGTCTAATATAGGTAATGCTTCTCTCATTCTGTCACATTGGCCATTTCAGGTCCAGTAAGTCCCTGTTTGGTGTGGAGTCCATGGGGGATGGCACAGTTATTATCACTGCAGATAACGGTAACTGCTTGTACAACAAACAGACTGGAAGCATCTTATCCAACCTGGAAAACCGAGAAGCAGCCACACGCTTCATAATCCGCATGATCAACAGGCCATTCCTTATCCTCAAGTGTGATTTTGGATTTGTGGGTTTGAAGTCTGCCACATCAACAAAACCAGAATTAGTCTGCAACAAGACAACTTATGGAGTTACCTTCTTGGAACCGCAGGATGATGGGAAATATTATATGAAAGGTAGGTCAGGCTGGCCTTGCTTATTGTTTGTGTTTTTGAAAAGTAGAGCTCTTGATGTGTAAGAAATGAAAATAGTCGACAGTAAAGGATTGGCTTATATCTGAGTAAGACAAATAGGACTGCTTGTACTAGTGTTACATATACAAATCCTTCTTTTATAGTAAGCCATTTGTGGATTGATGCTCATGGTTTATTCTCCCTGCAGTGTTTTATTGTATGATAAACAACGACCACAAGCCCTTTTATTTCTTATATGAGATATGAACATTTTGTACAGCCCCTTTGGAAACAATACATTCATTAATAGTAGGACATTCCTCACTTGTATAATAAATATAGAATACTAAACGAGCTCCCGTGTAATACCAATTTTATGAAACGAGTGAATAGTTGTGGTATCCCACGAGCGAAAGCGAGTCGGATACCACAACTATTCACGAGTGGTCTCTTCACGGGCAAGTAATAAATTCAGAATCTTCAGTCAAACAAGAAATTACATGTATTCAGTTGATTGTAGTAATTAAACCATTATGGTGTCACGCTATTCTTCTTCCAGTTCTGAGGCAGGAATTCAGTGACCATTCTAAACATGTATTTTATTCAGTAAAGCTGATGCAACTATTGGTCAATATGAAAAATTATAGAGAAATTATACATCAACCGTAACATGATTTCTCCAGTCGGTAATTGTAATTTTATAGATAGGAAGGCATGTTTGTACAGGAAGATTGCACATGGTAATAATGCACCTATATTCCCTTCCAGCTTTGAACAACAAGTACTGGTCTGTAGCTGATGACAATAGCCTGCTAGCCGACTCTGACACTGGTACCAGCCCCTTCTTGATAGAGTTCCAGGGACAGTCCCTACTCTCCATCAAGGCCCCTAACGGCAAATACCTGAAAGGAGAACAAAACAGTTTTGTTGCCAAAGGAGAGGAAATTGATTCCTCCACCCTGTGGGAGTACTAGCTCAAACAGTGGAAGAAAGACAAGCAAGCCGGCTGGCTGACTGACTGACCCACAGGCCTATGTGGACCACAACCAAACTGTGCTTTCATGTATGACGATGATGATGTAAAGATCGCTGGCTGGGACCAATATTCAACATTCAGCCACTTTTCTATTATATATTTGTTGCCAGTGTTACACCAGTGGTGTTATGAAGGTAATTGGGCATATTTCAAATGCCTTTCATTAATCAGCGGATTTGTGTACAGATGAAGTTTCCTATGTTTTACCCTATTGGGTGATATGTATTTCCATCATATTTGTACTGAGAAGATTCACTATTGCCAACAGTTGCTAGCTTCTCTCATGAAATGTTTTCCTCAACATACATGGTGCTCCAATTCCATGTTGATACAATAATGTGGATTAAAGCTCCAACCCTTTCCACATGGAAACAGATGAAGAAATATTTTACTAGCATATGTATTTACATTTAGTGGACCAGTCATATTTTCAGCATTGTCACTAAATTGTACCAAAATGTCTCAACGAACAAGTAATCTTCCTATGCACATTACCCAAACCATTTTTGATCTCCTGTTAAACATTGCATATATGTTACATGTTCTTCATCCTTCCATAACACATTGAGATTAGACAGAGCAGTTGTATAGCAACCTATGCCCTTGACATATCAACGGTAGTCTTCAGTCAGCTTTGCCCTGAGGAAATCTTAACTGTTAACTCGAACTGAAAACTAGTTATCCATCAGTCCAAGTATATTGTTAGAGATTTAGCTTGCTACTGTTATACATGTTTCTAATTCTGGAAGATTAATATATGTTACACAGGTATTTGTAATTGTTCCATGCTCGTTGCTCATACTTTTGGGACTTGTCAAGATCTTGTGATTGTTGTAACAATGTTGTTACTGAAAAGACAAAATGAATACAGGCATATATTGACATATATCTGTTACTGGAACTACTGTAAGGATTATGAGGAATGTTCTCAAGAAACCTATGGACTAATAATTTGCCCAGAGTGCAACTGTGCTTTGGATGGACCTTAGTCAAGAGTCTCCCTGTTTAAGTAGTGTCATCTCTTTCAATTCTTGTTCTCCCTGCATGAATGTGATATGCGAATGATGTATGCTGCTTCACTCCAACACGGAGAGTGTATTGCGAGTACATGTACTCATCTATCTACAGTGGATGACAGACCAATGCTCAGATAGCGCCTCTTTGTGCAATGCTGTTATAACCAGGATCAGTGCTTTGATATGGACCTGTATGTATGCAACTGTTCAGTCAATAAAGCGCTTGAAAATTCAGATTGAGTTGGTTTTACATTTAGCATCAATGCAGTTTAGCTTATAATGTATATACATCATTGAAATTTACCATAGTATCGTAGTATTTAGCCATTTTTGACATGCTGTCAAAGTTGTCAGTGTGACTGTTAATATGTTACACGAATCCAATGAGGCTGTTGACATTCCATGCTGTTTCATGAGGTATTTACAAATAGATCCGTTTCATATACTTTCTAGAAAATTCTGTACTCTGAAGGCTCTTACTCTTACATCAGTAAGTTGCAACACCTTTTTGATTATATCCTTTCAATGTGACACGTCATATCCTTTAAGTACATATATATGTAGGTAGGGTATGTCAGGAAGAGGACTTGTTAAATTGTGGGAAAATGTTAGACTTCGCCTCTAAAAAGTCATTAACCAGGTAGTTTCAGATCGTAATGATGTCAGTAAATCCCCTCCGGGATCGTTTTACCATATGGTATTAGCTCATACTATGTATCAACCCCCCTTTTACTCATGGGTATTCAAAATATTTGGAGCAGAATAGAATAACACTGTAATTTATACGCCTCGCTTCCCCGCAAGTGTTTGTTAGAAGGTATTTTTGAGAATATAGGAGATGTGTCATAGCTACACATGACTGGTGTCATTACGGGTAGTACATGGACTGTCTGGGAAGGAAAGTCGTGATGTTGACAAGGCGAAAATGAATACATTCATGACTAAAGGGTACGATTGTAGTTCTTTTTTTTATAGTTGCGTAGAAATAAACGACCCTTAACAATTCGTGACTTAGTGAGTTTAGCTTTATGTCATGGTTGTGGATGGTTTATAGCCTGTGGGTTTACTTTGCAGACTTCACGTGGTATGAATCCAGCATTCGTCGAGAGTATCATAAATTCCAAATATCAATCAGCACACAAACTAAAATTGTTATTTAACATGTAACGCAAATCTGGATTTCTAATCTGGTTTTCCAACGCCTTGAATTTCGACTCCATGACGGTTACCTGAAAATAGCCAAAGATTTAGCTGTTACTCAGACAGCCTACATTCCCTAAGCTGTTGCATTAAAACACCAAAATCGTATAAAACCAGTGCCCGTCATGTTGAGCAAACCCAATTCAGCTGAGAGCAGACGTCACCATGTGAGTTAGAACATATTAGGGTCGTCTGGTATCGATCTGGTGGGACTCAGAGGGTCGGGGTCCTCCCAGACAGCCGCACTGTGTTTACTGGCGCTTATTCTCAATTTGCATTGGGGGATGAAAGTCTTATCTTTGGAGAATTCTATTAAATAATCCAGTTCTGGAAACAATGTTGATGTGGCACGTTACATCACTGATTGGCACAACTTTGACCCTGTCAGCATGACCCGTTCAAGGTCACAACCTAAAACTGGAGGTAGTTTTTTTCCCGTAGTTAAGGGTAAATCGTTCTAAAATGCTCACAAGGTCATTCAGCAGTATCGCTGTGAACCCCATGAGATGCCAAAGTGGGTTGTACTACCCTTCTTTTCTTTGAATAAATAGCAGGGATAGAAGGAATCCCATCCTGCTTGTCATCGAATTAGAATTGGTCACGAATCGTTTCTCTCTGCCAGGGCACATATCGGAGTGACTTCATCGAGTGAATGTGATGGCATTAGGTTTATTGACCCGCATATCTTCAGCTTCAGACATTTCATGTCATTTATTCACAGCATGTAGGTATATGAGAGTCAACTGACACCCAACATTCTGTATACTGCGGCGAGGGTGTCTAATGCTTACCATCTAACGCTTTGTATGTTGATGCAAATACTATCTGACTGCATTTTGTGAGTGAAAGGGTGAGTGGTTGGTGTTTGGCGCCACAGTCGGCAATATTAAGCTATGTCAAGGTGGTTGACAGCATGAGCAACGATCTACGGCGTTGGAGTACAACTTCAATCATATCACAAGCACAAGTTTTCTCCCCCTCAGACTCTTTCGACAAGTTTGTTTCTTGTTAAACGCCGCACTCCCCTATAGGACAATGGTCTGTGAAAAAAGCATGTATGTACCAAACAATTCAGTGATTGACATCCAGAGCATCGATCTACGCAAGTCTACCAATTTCGACAAGTTTGTTTGTTGTTAAACGCCGCACTCCCCAATAGGACAATGGTCTGTGAAAAAGCATGTATGTACCAAACAATTCAGTGATTGACATCCAGAGCATCGATCTACACAAGTCTACAAATTATATCCCGGATCTTCACGGGTTTTTTAACATGGATGTGGAGTACTGGGGCCTATTATGCCCAAGACAAACCCGGGATTACATACATGAACCAGTACTGCCTACATATAAACAATATAAGGAACCGTTCATTTGATATTATCTTCTTCTTTCCTTAATTTTTTTTTCTTTTTCTTTTCTTTTCTTTTCTTTTTTTTTTTTTTTTTTTTTTTTGGGGGGGGGGGGGGGGGGGGGGTATTATTGTTAGTAACAAGAATAAATCGACAGGGCTATGCGTCGTTTGGGAGAGAAATGGGACCAACACTAGTGTTATCTTTGAATGTTTAAGTCCGAGCCGAATATCTCCCTTGTTCTTACACAGTAAGCTGAGGGAATTCCGAATATTTCAACCATTAGGACATTAATGACACCATACTGAAAACCATTATGTAACAAAAGTACTATCTGTGGAGCCACATTGTGAGGCACTGTGTCAGGCCAAGAACCTTGATCCGGAAGTTGCCATTGAGCGTGCGTGGTAGAAACGATAGCCTTGACACTTGAACCACTTCCGCGGTGTCGTTAAAATCATAACACTAATCATCATGGCTTGGAATGTCGGCCACAAAATTGCCAGCTAATTATGTGAACAATTCTCTTTAATGGCCATGCAATAATGTGACCATAATAGAACGCGTAGCCAATAATATACGTGATTATTGGAACAGGCATGCATACGTTGATTTATATACTGTAATGAACCTAAATTTACACAAGAAGCAGTTGCTAAATTATCTTAATAAAATCTGATAATAAGAAGCCCAGAGATCCGCTTCATTTTCACTTGGCCACTATTGTAGACTTGCATGGGCTGTATTGGATATATGACATACTAATTCTGTTCAAATAACCGTAATTGGCATGATTTATTTTCCCATTAGTCCTGATTAGTTGCGACACTTAATTCAAGTCTGTTCAGTCTTATATGTTATTGTGTGATTATTGATTTTGCAGTTACAACAGTTACAAATCGTGTTTCGTCATCGTAATAATATTCACCATCATTGTTTTCATTATTGCAACATTGACATTGATAGATATGGTATATAGATCGCAATTTTCGCTTTTAAGAAACTATACATGTACGAAAGCTGCTGAAACGGAATCGAACATCCTAATAATACATCCCAAAGCTTACCGTGCACACTCCTCTGCCTGCATTCATTGCTAGCTTATATTATTTCATATATCATGAAAAGTGTGAAACGTTCATTCAACAAGTGAGTGAATAAGTCACAATATTTCATCGCTACGATCGGTAAACAATCGTATCTGAACCAAAACAGACCAGTGATTGTTAAAAAAAAGACCTTGCTATCACGATCAACAATAGCGTCGTCCATGTCGGGTTACAATGACACTCCATTAACCATGGAGGTCTCACGTTGTACCCCTTAATATTACTCGGGTATACTGGGAATTTGTGCACTGGAAACCCTATGCATTGGAATCCCAACAATTGCGTTACAGCCCTGTACTTAATGAGCTCCATCCCCTGTTCAACCTGTCTCATCCATTGATCACAATGTCAAAGACTAAATGTACTAAATATAAAACGTCAACGCCAGAGAAAAATCAGTCTTTATTTTCTGCCGAAACTGTGAATGAGTTTTACGCCGCTTTTCGTAATATTCCAGCAATGTGACAGCGGGGGACACCAGAAATGGGCTTCACACATTGTACACATGTGGGGAATCGAACCCGGGTCTTTGGCGTGACGAGTGAACGCTTTAACCTCTACACTACCCAGAGACCGCCTCCGTGGTCTAGTGGTAGAGCGGAAGGTCCGGGATTTGATCCCCGGTCGCGTTATACTAAAAGACGTTAAAAGATGGTACTTGTTGTAACCCTGTCTGGCGCTCGGCATTAAGGGGCTAAAACTGTGTCTGAGTGGGGCATTCATGATAAAATGCGGCATGGTATCTAAGCGTGCTAGAACTATAAATCGGCATCAGTCCGGACCAGTACAAGAAGCCACACACACACACACACACGTGTATGCACGTCGCTATATAAGTGCAATAATCTTGGACGCGACGTTAAACCCAATTTTACCTCATCTCACTAAGCTGCCCACCGCCCCTTCTTCCGAAAAGAGATTTCATTGGGCGGTATAGGCAAAACAGTGGTGAAAATTTAATGAATTGATCACTGAAAATCAGTGAGGACACCAGGTGTTCGCGAAAAAAGGTGACCATGTCCTGCTCTACCTGCAGAACCCGACATTCTAAATTCTCTTTTATGTCTGATACTCGATTACCTGTAAGCAAAGGGGTTAATAGATTTAACGATTTCAGAGCAATGTACGTCACGACGGCATGTACGTGAAAGAAAACTGCAGCAAATCATCTGACTTCTTCATGATTCATCGAGTAAAGGAATGAATCTGACCACTCGTGTTCTTTTTGGGGCAACTGGAAGGTAGTTTACAGAGAGGGTGAGTGGTGACAAAACTACGTATAGGTCACGAAAAAAGACGAGCAGTAACGGGAAAATGTTGACATGTTTGCCCGATGTTATCCTGTAGGACATATATATCAACTAGGCAAATCACGATTAGACTAAACTCTAGCTAATATGAACATTTCTCATATCTGAATTCAGTGTGACAATGCATCACAAAGAAAACGATATTTTGAAACCAATAACTTGTTTGCCATCTTTGACACCGACCCTATCCGAAGCGGCACATTACTGAAGAACGAGTGAGTTTTACGCCTCTTTAGCAATATTCTAGCAACATCACCTAGCAACATCAGGGTGGGGGACGCCAGGGGTGGGCTTCTTCCATTGTTCCCATGTGGGGAATCGAACCCGGGACTTCGGGTGAAACACTAGGCTACCCCATCGCCCCATTTCTCAAGTGATCAGATGTTGCTCCCGATCAGTCAAAATGGTAGAATCGGACGTCATACGGACGCTGCATGGAAGTGTTCCTTGTTTAATATCGGGCTACCCCATTGCCCTATTCCTCAAGAGACCAGATGTTGCTCCCGATTAGTCAAAATGTTAGAATCGGACGTCATACGGACGCTGGAAGTGTTCCTTGTTTAATATCGGGGGTTTATCAGTTGATACTCAACATGCAGGGTTTAGATATAGCAACCAGAAGACGCCCCATATTAACAAGGGGTGTTTCTGTGACAGCATCAACTGCTGTTTCAAAATAATATTTAAATGTTTCTTAATTACTGACACAGCGGCATGGAGGTGGCGTGTTTTGGAAAATATACGTACACACATTGCATCCTATTCAGACGTGTAGAATAAGTTTCCGTGTCCCATGTTTGCCGTATTAGGCCACCATTCAAAACGAACACAAGCAGTGACTATATAAAAAATATATGTACTCCCCGGAGAGCTAAGAATACACGCTGATCCGTTGATCGAGGAAATAATGTCGTGTGTTCTGGCGTAGGTAGTTTCGAGTCTTCAAAATGCGGTTTTTAAGCGGATTATTATTTTATGATTATTATTATGATGATGATGATGATCAAAATGCGGTTTTTAAGCGGATTATTAATTTATGATTATTTATGATGATTGTTGTTATTATTATTATTATTATTATTATTATTATTATTATTATTATTATACCACGTAGTACATGCTCTGACTGTTGTAGAGTGACAGCACACCGTGGCAGAATAACTTGGGGCAAATGCTGTGAATCAATGATTTGTATGCAAACCCTGTAACACAAATAATCAGTGCTGTACATACTCAGTTATTGATGTTTGTGGCGTCAAACTCCACTCACTCACTCACTCACCCTGTCGCCCTAAGAGCGTATATGAACTACTCAAAAGAAGTTAAAAAAACGCCAAATTTGTACCCATGACTATTGTTCATCTGTCTTGGCTGGTGAGCATTGTAACACACGGCCTTCCAATAGTGGGTGTTCTTTAACTTGTTTTGAGTAGTATATAAGCCGTGAATATGCTTGCTTGATAACTGTGTTAGATTCTTTACCGAAACGTCGCTACACCTGTAATAAAGAAGTTGATCTGCCATACCATCCTGTCGTCAGTTATGAATGTGTCTGTCCCATATCAGAGGCCATACAGGACAAGCAGGCATGTGAAATGGCCATACAGAAGCTGGTGTAGTCCTGCACCATGACCGTGGTATATATATATATATATTTTTTTAAATAATCTAGAAATGCATACAAAAGCAAGTCTAGCCAGCTCAAGCTAGCTCTATTCTGAAATCAGCATAGGGAATTTTTTTTTTTTTTTTAGAGTCAAGAAGGATATTGTGTAATATAAGATTTCAGAGACTAAATGTTAGTCTAACTGACCCCATGTTATTATCAGTAGTCATGTTCAAGAGCGAGTGAGTGAGTGAGTGGGTGATATTTTCTCCACTATAATGTAACAGCATTCCTAAAGTATGGCGCGATTCTTTTATTTTACGTTAACCCATGTATAAATATGGGAATCGAAATCTGGTATTTGGTGAGACGGGCGAACACCTTCACCGCTAGGCTGCCACCAACAGGACGTAAATGCATTCCGACACCACCCGGGCGGTGCGATATTAGAGATCTAGGCAACTGATTAAGTTGTGGAGAAACCATTCCAGGGACATTCAGTGTCTCATATTGTTCAAAGACTTCATCTTCATTTTATATTGATTCTCTGAGTAATTCACGTCAAATCATCTTCAAGTGGACTGCAAGATCTCTCTAGCCGACCCTTTAATATTCTAGGGAGGGAGGCAGAATATTATTTTTTTCTGACAGCACCCAGAATGCACTTCATCAAAACACACAAATAAGCTGCATAGAAATATGAATATATTTCTCGGGAACATTTTCTCAAAAGTTGGAATTACTTTTATATTCTTTTTATTGAAAACAAAAGTGATGCATGGGGAACACTTTATTTATTTCTCCACCAAGAATACCAACAAACTCAACTGGGCACAACTGGGCCCTATAATACCTGTTAAGCATCGTATTTTAAGGATAACAGAGCATGCTTCACATGACAAGGGAAATTTCTAAAATATTGGGAGGGGGGAGTGGGTGGGTGACGCAAAATAGATAACTGACGCGCCGATGCCCGACAAAGATTTCCTGTCTTTTTTCTGTCTTATAAATTTGAAACATTGTTCTATGTGTGTTGTGACAAAGACGTGTATACGCGATGGACACGTTTGGGGTCTTGGAGTGAGTGAGTATGGTTTTACGCTGCTTTTAGCAATATTCCAGCAATATCACGGCGGGGGACACCAGAAATGGGCATCACACATTGTACCCATGTCGGGAATCGAACCCGGGTCTTCGGCGTGACGAGCGAACGCTTTAACCACTAGGCTACCCGACCGCCCCTTGGGGTCTTGGAGGGTGGCTTTGCTGCATGAAAGTGTCCTGCAGGTTATATATAACCTTCGGAGCCTCGTCGGAATACCAGGGTAACCAGAGTTACTCCCCAGTAACCTATGCGTATCATCTTATCGTGCGGGCGGGTGGCTTTGTTTTCAGTCACTGGTTTGCCTGATCCAAACGAGGATTATTTACACGCAGCTGATGTTTGTTTGTTTGTTGTTTAACGCCGCACTTAGCAATATTCCAGCTATATGACGGTGGTCTGGAAATAATCGAGTCTGGACCAGACAATCCAGGGATTGATATCACAAGCAACGATCCACGCAACTGGGATACGATGACGTGCATCAACCAAGTCAGCGAGCCTGACCACCCGATCCCGTTAGTCGCCTCTTACGACAAGCATAGTCGCCTCTTTAATTCGGCAAGCATGGGTTGCTGAAAACATAATCTCTGATCTGCAGCTGATGTAGCGGGATTATGTCTGATTGTGGCGTAAAACGACATTCACTCACTACTACCTCTGGAGCAATTACGAAGGATACAAATGTTATTGTGATGCATTTTAGTTAAGTCAACTAGACCCTATGGGTAGATAGGAATACATACGAAAGCATATAATCCCATGTTTTGAAAAAGTAGCAGAAAAGCATACCCCTAAGACCGCAAACCGGGAGTGCAGATTAAGTGTTTGAACATGGTCTCACCATCTCCCATTTTGTCTTACTTCGTTCCGCTGTACACTGTTTTGGTACTAGAAGAAATCTACAGGTTATCCACATTAGCCCTTGAGGTATTAATGAAATATCCACTTCCGGTTTCCTTGACGCAAATTCTAGCATTGGGTAAGACAAACAAGCCTACGACCCCAGCACGTCTGCGCATGCGCAGTTCTCAAACCAAATGGCAGGTTTAATCTTGATGCAAATGTGCACCGTCGACTTGTCTGCGTGTGCAAGGGATAAGCACCAGTCGATATGTTTATGGATTAACTATTTTGAGAGTGTTTAAGAAAAACTACTTACGCAAACTCATTTTGAAGGAGGTTCTGCGTGGAGGGACGGATTTGGACGTACCTCCACACCTCTGTTTGACGACTAAACCCGACGGCCGTCTCGACTGACACAGTCTGACATAGCAGAAAATGTTGCTTGTTAAACGTCGTGACATCCTAAAACCTTGCAAGTACTTGTCCCAAAATACGGACCCCAAAAAGATTTGTAATGCATAGGACGATGGCTACACCTGACTCACTCTTTGCTTGACATGACCTGCTTGTTGGGCAACATTCCATTGCCAAACCCACGCATGTCCCTGTAGACACAAAATAGCTTTTAATTAAAACTTGGAAAGAGTAATTATTTTGTAATATCAGGACGTGACATATTTGTTTAGGAGGAACACCAAAATGATGCAGGTCGTATAGATGTTTACCACTGTGGCGAAACAAATGGGGATGCGTATATGTTGACAACCCATAATGGTGGCGACTATGGAATTTGAATCATTTTGACAAAAAGCTGGTGAGAATATTATGAACATGCCCTCAATGAAATATAGTTTTTGTTTTGTTTGTTGTTCAACGCCGCACTCTGCAATATTCCAGCTATATGACGGCAGTTTGTATATAATCGAGTTGATCTGGACCAGACAATCCAGTGATTGACATCATGAGCATCGGTCCACGCATCAACCAAAGTCAGCGACCGTGACCACCCAATCCCGTCAGTGGACTCATACGACAAGCATAGTCGCCTTTTACGACAAGCATGGGTTTCTGAAGATCTATTCTATCCCGGATCATCACGTGTCTGAAATATAGCGAATCTGCCCAGCTTCAATTTGGGGAAAATGTAACGTTTATAATGAAGGAATTGCCTGTTTTTTAGACGGCAAAGTACACTTGCATGGGTGAACATCTCCCACCCTGCAAACTACCGGAGAGGTGACAGCGAGGCATACACAGCGAATCCGTTTACGTAGGGTAACGGTACAAGTTCCGTTTACTTTTCAACCTCTGAGAGCATAATGAGTTGTTGCAAGAAGACGAGTGGATGGTAAAATCTGGACGAAAGTTTGATATTTTCCTTACTAAACAAAAGAAAAACATGTGTTAAGTTTCATTACGTGTGTAGAGCAATCATCGATATTGATGGTATTAGCATAACATGTTGGCAACGGAACCTCTCAAACGCCAACATTGTGTAATAAGGTGGGTCTACAATTAAATGTTATATACGAACAAAATGCAGCTGGAATACAAGCAGAGGAGGCCGTCCCATAACATTTGCAGACTCTATAGACACAGTTCACCAAACTCAAGATGGAGGCCTTGTAAAAACAAATACAACTTCAAAAGGAGCACTTACTCAAGTGGATTACGTTAGAAAAACAACATCTGATTGACAAACATCCCAATCAGTTCAGATGTGGATTCAATGAAATACTTGTCAAAAGTAATTACAATAGCTAACAGTTCCATCCAAATTATTCAAAATCTTGATTCGTTTTTCTAAGCCGGCGATGCTTTTCAATTTTTCAACACAGACGTGGGGAAACTTCTCACAAAGAAATTACGTAGCAAAGGTGACAATTCTCTGAAAAAGATGCACATTTGTTCATCTGAATGAATGTCGGGCGAATGTCGTCAATGTGAGAAACCAGTGTCATACAGTGAGTATATACCCAAAGCCACTGGGTAAACACAAAAGACAGAATCGATCCTTCCAGCCACGTCAAAGTAACAATTTTGAAAACTCTTGAATACCTTTCAATGATGTTGGTTCATCGTTTAAACACGCACGTTTCTCTGTCTTTACAGGTCAATGAAGGTTTACCGAGTAATACGTGAGAGACATAGCAACTGAAAAACGCCTGCAGAAATTAACAGAATGTCTCTAAGTACATGGTGCAATTTTCATCCCGTCTTGAAACGTCTCAGATAACTCGTGCTCTAATCAGCATTTGAACTTGAAATTGAAAACGAAGGAGGAGAAATGTGTGACAATCCTGTTACCTACGAGACTTCAGACTTTTTGTTTAATTATATTTCAGTTTGGTGGACATATTGCAATAACTTAATATTTTCGGAATAGAAGATTTCAAACCCCGACAAGCACTATTGTTTTCACCGCAGCGATAATAGGTCATCATATCATATACGAGGGAAAAAAACACATTTGTCGACTGCTTATAAACATATTGTCGGGACTATTATGATATAAAATATTCAGCAATGACAACAACAAAATCATTGGTCTGAATGCTCTGCTCTCCCATATGGAGAGCACGGATTGTCTCTACCATGAAAAAGCGTATGGTTACATGGTAACGAATTCGTTTGTAGCTGGGTCCCATTTCTCTGGTTCTCTGTGAGAATGCGCAGCTGCATTATGTGTTTAGCTTTAGACAGTAGCCCAGTCAACGGGGCCCACTGATGCTGTTATGTTACAGGTCATTCGGCACAACTCGAGCAATTCCGTAAAACAAACAGAACAGATATCCCCAGGGTGCCGTACCGTGCCTGACCGAGGGTCTCCAATATCTCGTTAACCAGTGACCAATTAGCTGCACTGACCGTGCACACCAGGAGATCATGTTAATGATGGACGTTAGAGAGATATCAGGTCGCAGAACAAGACAATAGAAGACTCCATTGAAAACCCTGAGTCAATAATACTACTGGAGAGACAAAAAGTCAAATAACATGATTAGTTTGAAAGAATGGTATTCTAAATCACAGAGTTTATATCACTAATTTTAATGTCTGTGTATTAATTGTGTCAGTGGTATTAATCCTTCAGGCTGTAATTTCAGTATTTCAGCAGACCACCATAGCCTGCCCCACAAAACTATCATAACATCATTGCTGTGGGAGGTCTAAGAGTTAGGGCAGTTGTTGCTCTGATTGTTTTGTGGAACAAGACATAATGTATTGTCTATGTCTATGTATGCTCCATGCACTGAGTGCACTTGAGATGCTGTATATCTTTCTAATTCGGTAGGGGCATGAGTGGCCCAGTCGTCTAAGGCGCCATAATTTGCTGTGCTGAGTAGAGTCCCTTGGGCACGCCAGAAACATATGATTGTGAGTTCGAATCCGGGTTTGCCCCGATTATGTTTCTCGGTTTGTCAGAACCATACCCGTGCTCGTGGTTTCACCAAAGTAGTAAATGTCTGAGACCTGCACCACTTCAGGCTTTGCTCCCACATTAAGCTGACATGTCGTGATATAACTGGAATAATGTTAAAAGCGGCGTTAAACCCAACTGACTGACTCACTCACTCTTAATTCGGTAAATCTCCACTGAAAGATTAATTTGGAATCTGATGAGGAATAAAGTGTTGCATGAGTCTGATCAGCTATCTCTAGTCTTATTGTGGAGACATAGTCACATTTAACCATGCAAGATATCTGATACAGTCAATGTGTGCAGGCACACATAAAGACAAACGGTCGTTACTCTGGGGGTGAGATCTGGGGTATTGACATGGCAGCCATATTACACTCTTATCAGAATGCATTACATTTGCTTTTATCTTCTTGACCAAAGGTATTTTTGTTCTGAAACCTGGGTTTAATGCGTAGTTTAACTATTCTTCATGCACCAGACAGTATGGTCAAGTGTAATGAATCTGTCAAGTCCACAACTTCATGAAAACGCTGACACTGCAAAATTAATCAGTCCACATTCTTAATGAATTATTGACATCTCTGGTAAAGACTGATTAGATTTAACACCATAAACACAATGATAGTCACGGAACAGGGTAGCTCGGTCATTTCCCAGTCAGTGACCCGCACAGTAATTAGTGCTGTGTTGGTTCTCAGGAGGTGGCTGGGCCATGTTCTGGCTTGTCCACCAGCTCCTGTAGGGCCATTTCACATGCCCGCTTGTCCTGAGCAATGTAATGTTATTTAATGTCTTCTATATGTTTGGATAACTCAGGTCCTGATATCAATATTTTAGTTAACATGTACTGTGGAGCAGGTGCTGCTTGATGGGGTTTTTGTTTTTCAGAATCTGAACTCCACACTATATTTTGTGTGTGATGTTCTTCCAATACAATTTGTTTTAGAGGCTTCATGCTTATTGACACTGAGGAACCTTTCTTTCATATAACTACAGAAACAGGTATTAATGCTCAAAGTCATTAATTCTGAAACAGGGGAGGAAAAGTTTCGAAATTGACTGCCTTGACATAGATTTACCTGATATTTAAAGTACTTTTAATGTCACCTAGTAAAGCATGAATTAAACTTGGAAATATTTATTTTTCTGCACAAGTTAACAAAGTGTTTTTCCATCAGTGATGACAATGTAAAGATACCTTCGAATAGCAAGGTTACAGGTAAGGTCTTTCACTCAGGGTTGTCATTGATACCATCTAAATACATGTGATCACCATAACTTGCGACTTCATGATAGCACCTTGACCTAGTTTGACACATGCATGTTATGTGAAGAAAAGAAAAAATAAATTTGAACTTACTCAAGGTCACCAGAGGTCAGAATATTGAATGTCAAGGTCATTCACGGCAGGTTTTTATAAAAAAAAAAGAGATATATGATCTTGTATGTTTTGGAGAGTTATCTGCTTTGCTCCCATTTTCACTCTCGACCTCGACTTGTCACAAAGCCCCTCCTTGACTATACCTCCACGTGACCGATGTGGTGTGACGATGTGGTGTGCCGGTGTAAAGCACCTGCTGGTCTCTGGTATGCTGCTACACACTTCCTTGCCACTTACTGTTACCAGATCTGCTTGAGACACAAATCATCCAAAACCTCCTTATCTACAAGCAGGAGTCAGATTCTCTAAATGCTCTGTGGAAATGCCAGGAAGCGCCTGGACAGATGATGCTGGTCACTAGATATGCCAACAGCACTGAAAACAAGGCCTACAAGATAACATTGAACAATGTACATGTGATGAAGTGTTTCCTGCAGTGTGAACTTCTTGGCCTAGTTAGACTGGTGCTAACTGCTGGTTATCTCCAGCACTATAAACACCAGGAGTTAAGTGGACTATTTCAGTTCCTGTATCAGACATGATGGACAGGAGGTATGTTGGGGGTGACCCAGGAGAGATAACATGGGTGGGGAGTAGGAAAGGGAGGGGTGTGATGGGGGGTCAGGGATCAGGGCTAAGTGGAGGTAGTACAGTTTAATGTGAGAATTATTGAATTTGATATGTTATTGAGAGGTGGTGGGGCGCAGGTGGGGGATTATGACATTGGTAAGTTCCTGTTATGGAAGAAATAAGGTCAGTAATTTTGTATGAGTGAGGTGAAGTGAAATGGGGTTTAACGTTGCGTCCAAGATTATTGCACTTACATAGCGAAGTGCATGCACGTGCATGTGTGTCTGCTTGTACTAGTCCGGACTGATGCTGATTTATAGTGTTAGCCCTCTGAGATACCATGCCGCAGTTTAACATGAATACCCCAGTCGGACACAGTATACCACAGACTTGTATATAGGTCCGTGAGTATACTGACTCTGAGCCGACCAGTCATTGTATGTGGAGTTGGGGATCATACCAAACCAAAAGACTGAGAATGGTGGATGTACCAGGTGGGCAAATATGGGGATTAATATCCTATCCTAGGTCCACAGAGGTCTGATGATGGGGCATCTGGGGGAGAGTGAAGGGATCATTCCAGGAGGTAACATTACAATGATAGTACAAGGGGGGACAGAAAATGGGGGCAAAGGATTGAACAGATTGAAAGTGTCTCTGTGTGGGCAAGAAGTGTAGATGGCTTTCACTTTAATACCTGATTAGTGTTGAAATATTGACAGGTTTTAGACAGCTGAAGAGTAAGCTTTTATGCTGTTAAGAGGAATTTGACCGTATTTCCTGACCAACTGGAAATGAAGCTGTACTACTATCATATACGTACATCAGACAGAGGTTTGTGTGAGTGTGTGAATGTTACAATACTGCCCATTCCATCTCTATATAGGCAGGCTGTGAATAATTGTATCTGTTAATAAGGTGAACCAGTGGTTGACAGCGACCCACGCTGTTGGGTCATGGCTACCGGTAGTTTGACTTATGTATTTTACATGAAACTGTATTTTGTAATGTGTTACATGTTTCAAAACAAGACAATGGCTTTCAAAAAAGATGTTCACCATCTTGAACGGGGTTTGGATGGTATGTTTGCATCTCCTTGGATGCATATGATTGTATTTTTTACCTGATTGTCTCCTGATGCATACCGTATTGAATGCATAAAAGCCTTAAATATGCAAAAAACATACTCAAGCCACCTTATTTAGATGAGAATTTCAGGTAAATGCTTCAAGCTTTAGGTTTATTATTTCTATATTCTTATGGCACTTTTTGTGCCAAATATGCTTTATACGTCAAATACGGTAGATTACAGATTACACTATTTCCATGTGCAGGATGTCCTTGATTCTCTCACCATGTCACTGAGAGTGTGTCTGTATACTCGAGTAAGTTGTCACGGTTTTACAAAAAAAAGTTGAAACAAGATCTGCAGCTATACAGTACTTTTATTTCTCCCAATATTGACCTTACTCTCACATCACAATAAACAAACATGCAGTTTATTTGTCTTATATCCAGTATGTACAAAAAGATACCTTCCAAAAAACTGGCATCATCTAACCTATCCTCCGGTCATGTCTACTTCACCAATCTGTGTTGTATAGAACTGTGACTGCTCTTCATGTAGCTCAGATTGTCTTATCTGACATTAACATGAATGTTTATACTTATACTTATTATCATGAGTATTGCCAAATGTTGATTTATCCCAGGAAACATTTGTGTGTACATGTTACATGGCAGTTTGTCAAATTAAGATTACTGATGGTTGGCTGGAAATAGCCTGGGACCTTACTTAAGAGTTGAAGAATCTCTGACACCCTCATTCATGTCATGTAGAACTTCATCTGAAATGACAAAGAAAGGTCCATGATGAAGCAAGGGAAGATGTTGTTTTTACTTTTGAAATAACAAAAGAAATCTACTTCTTTTGTGATAATTTGTATGAGGATATCATTGATAAAAGTTGAAAGATCAATACTTGACAAAGAAAAGAAACATTATCCAGATATTTATTTGTTGATTGGATTGGATTTGTGTCATGTTGAATGTACTTGTATTTTTGTTGAATAGAAAAGATTTGTGTCATGTTGAATAGACTTTCGTTAATATTGATAATAGACCTGTATCATTGTAGTACAGATCTGTGCTATGTTGATTAGACTTGTGTCATGCTGAATAGACTTGTGTTAATATTGATAATAGACTTGTGTTCTTGTTGATGAGATTATGTTATTGTCAACAAGATTTGTATTGTTGTTTAGACTTGTGTTTGAAAATGTGGGAAACAGTTTTGTCAACCAAGATGGGACACAAGTTCACACTTTAGATGTACCTGTCCAAAGATTCTTTAAGGGTTTACAGAGACCATTAGTTTCTCAGATGAAGAATAAAACTTACAATGTGTGTCACCAGGCACAATCACAGAAGGACAAAGCTCTCGTTATGTTTATCTATTTGGCAATAGGGAATATCTGTGCCCTTTTACTTCATGAATTAAAGTTAACTGTATACAAAATTAGATGTAGCCAATCAATCGGGGCATGATATTATGTAGTGAAATCTGTTCAGCTGAGTAGGGGCATGGTGCACAGTGGTGTGCTAAATACTTGCTTCGTGATAATCTGATACATGGGCCCTGTGTTACACAATAGGTAAAAAACATTGGTATAGCTAAATAGTTAGGGTGTTCAGTTAAGAAGGTCATGTGAAAGTTAAGGTCTGGAAGCTTTTCAGTAGCACTTGATGACTACCTTTGAAATGAGGGACAGCACCTATCCTATGATGTGGCATAGCCTGGCAGGGGAAGCTGCAGCCCCTCCTTGGCCTCGAAGAAGGTGTAAGATAATGTGATTGTGTCTATCGTCTCCAATTTGGCATCTTCAGCATACTCAGGGTCGATGTAGAAAAACACTGGCATGTCCACCTGGAATAGAAAAACCAAAGTGAACGTGTTGATAGGGAAGTCATGTTGTTGTTCTTTATACTACAGGCTCTAACCAGTTTAAGTTGATATCTTTTAATTTGTTTGTTGTTTAACGCCGCACTCAGCAATATTCCAGCTATAGTAGCCTTTTACGGCAAGCATGGGTTGCTGTAGACCTATTGTACCCCGGATCTTCACTGGTGTGATATCCTATAAAATACCAGTAAAAAGAATTGGATGAAAAGCAAAACATGATGTTGCTTAAATTGGGCATTCAAGAAACGGTCCAATGTATGCCAGGATTCATAATGTAGTTTGGAAGCCCTCAACCCATACTTGCGGAGGGTCAGGCTCGCTGACTTGGTTGATACATGTCATCGATCCCATATGCGTGGATCGATGCTCATGCTGTCAATCACTGGATTGTCTGGTCCAGACTTGATTATTTACAGACCGCCGTCATATAGCTGGAATATTGCTGAGTGTGGCGTTAAACAACAAACAAACAAACAAACAAACAAACTCAAGTTGTTCTGTTACTGCCAATGTTTGGAATATGCCAATGGTGCATATTGGTCTGTGAACTTATTATGACATGTTTGCCCCATATAGGTTTTTTAGGCCATGATAAGTAAATTATTAAATTTTCATCCCCTGCCACCTCACTACCAACAAACAGCCTGAGCACATTCAGACTAACACAACTGCTTTGTGGACCCTTGTCTTTTTTTCACTGGTACTTGATGAAACACACCATATGCATAGTCCTACCAAACAAGTCATGCTTCATGTGATAACATACATAGACAGTTAAGTATACAGTCGCCTTGAACAGTAAGTGTAAACATAAGGTGAATCCTGACTCACATTTAACATATTTAGTGCAACGACACTGAAGATCACCTGGACATGGAGTCAGCAATTTTAAATAGTCAACAAAGATAGATGGTTTTGTTCCAGAGGTCAAAACCATGGCAGCCATATTGAAAATTAGATTCAGTTTCATTGGTCAAGTGGCTTCTGAGAAACTTATATTTACAGTGCAAGGAAATACATTTTGAGAAAATTTAAATTCATGGTCATTGAACAAAGGTCAAATTAAGATCAACATTTGAAATATCGTGAAAAATCTAACACCTGTCGAGCCCCACTACTAACTACACATGTCCCGAATTGCAATGAATTTGTAACAAAAAAGGCTGAGTAATGACCACAGAGTTTTTCAATATGGCTGCCATGGATTTGAACCTCTGGAACAAATTGGGATGTCACCATCGGTAGGAACAAGAACAGCTGTGTGAAGATTCAGCTTCATTGGTCAAATGGTTTCTGAGGAGAAGATGTTTCGCCGTACAACTGACGATGGACACCTGTCAAATAGTCCATGACATAAGCTCACTTGACTTTCAGTCAGATGAGCTAAACATAAGATATGTGACATGTCAACAGTGCTTTGGGTGTGTGAAAACTTTAATGCAGATACATGTCTGCAGCATGTGTGACTAATTATTGTATGTTTTTTTCACCCTATGGATAATAAAGACATACGAAACACTCCTATTAGGCCCGTTCAGCTTC
The DNA here is from genome assembly GCF_022045235.1 of Haliotis cracherodii. Classification (NCBI taxonomy): domain Eukaryota; kingdom Metazoa; phylum Mollusca; class Gastropoda; order Lepetellida; family Haliotidae; genus Haliotis; species Haliotis cracherodii. The sequence goes on from NW_027266275.1 coordinate 17,425,001, forward strand.
TAACAAGGACAGCATCATTGTTGTGTGAGGCAGCCAGTAAATGTCAAGGGCATGCAGATTAATTAGAATCTATCAACAGCAAATCAAATATGACACTTTGGAAATGATTTGTACATGATTAATAAACAACACACTATGCATCAAGCCGTTTTAAATGTCAGATCAGCATGTATTAGTTTGAGGAAAATGTGAATAAGGACATTGTTAAATGATTTCGAAATCTGATTGTATAGTTGCACCACTAATCACAAAGTAGTGGGCTGTACATGAGTAGTTCCTAAGTAGATAATTACCCCATTACTTGGTGGCATTGTTCAACTAGCTACAGTCATTAATCTTGGCTGCTATAGATTGACCTAAACTACCCACTACATTACCATTACCCATTTAATTTAGAGCTGCTTGCATACAGCCATGAAAAATTTCAACAACTTTATAGTACAGTAAACTACGGTTATGACGAACTCAAAGGGACCACTAATTTTAGTTCATAATAAGCACATATACAGAATATAGACAGCAAATGCCAAGGACAAAATCAGTATGTTATATCTGTCAGTTCGTTATGAACATAGTATACTGTGCGTTATAACCCAATGTAGCCATTTCAGCTAACATACAGTCCTTACAGATCTCTGTTTACTGATCAAACGCAAATTCTCTGTAAATATTAAATGAAATCAGTCTTGATTAATCGACGAAACGGATTCCATTGGGCACAGAAGGCAAAATAGTGGTGAAAACTCTATGAATGGATCACTGAAAATCAGTGATGACACCAGGTGTTCACAAAAAGAGTAAGCATGTCCGGCCCTCCCGGTAGCACCCGCCACTCACAGAATTTGCATAAAAAAGTAAGTGTTTGTAAGGAAATTCATGCTTGGGTGAGTGAGTGAGTTGGGTTTTACACTGCTTTTCACAGTATTCCAGTTATATCACGGCGTGTCAGCTTAATGTTGGAGGAAAGACCAAAGTGATGCAGGTCTCAGACGTTTACCACTTCGGTGAAACCCACGAGCACGGGTATGGTGCTGACAGACCTAGAAACATAATCGGGCCGTACTGGGATTTGAACCCACAATCATAGGATTCTGGCGTGCCCAAGGGACGCAACTCTGCACAGCGAATCGCGGCGCCTTAGACGACTGGGCCACCCGTGCCCCCTCAGTATGCTTGGATCGGAAAACTTTTAATGGAAGATTTAGGAGTTAACCAGTGTTTAAGATTAAGCATGTAACACCAAGGATCCTTGTCATTACCCTAATATTAAAAATGTAGGGGTCCTTAGATTATGATACATACCACTGAAAAAAAGTGATTCATTTAGTTTATTATAGGTAATCTGTCATGCCATATGAAAGAATCAGGTGGTCCCTCACTTATTTTGAGTAGTATGTTGCAGCTAACCTTAACGACCCCAGAAACACAGGACACGCTTTAAATTTTAACACTGTTTAAACCAATTCATAACCGTTTAAAAAATTCAAATAAACTTTGTATTTGAATAAGCCATTTCTCGCATTCACTTTACAGAAACATCTTTACAAATATCATATCACAATTTTTCAAATTGTATTTTTGAAATCATTGACGTTTAGAGCTTCTTATAGGCATTTTGCATTGAGCATCAATATAATATGGAAGAAGTTGACATGAACATTAACCTCATCACTTAACATCAAATGTTGGCCATGAGGCGATATGGCGTGAAGAGAAAGTGGATATTGGAAATTTTATTCCTGCGAGTTCGATACGGTACAGTTCCTTTCTATTTGTATAGTTAAATCTTCTGAATGGTGAACTCTATGTCAAACCAGAACTATTTCAGCTTATATCACAAAGTAGTCTTTCACTTTAGATATTGATAGCTGTATGGCCCAACTGACATTGAAGTGACGTTCTACCCTCAAACATGTGAACACATACACAACTGTAACAATAAAAAGAAAATAAGTATTTAATAAAATGAGTTAAAGTTACAGACTGAAATTTTTTTCGCCCAAAGCTAAAAGAGCATGACACTCCACTGACAACTGACTCAAACCGATTATATATTTTTCATACTTAAAAACTTACTACTTGTACTCTGTCAACATCCCATAACTCCAATAACTAGGGTGCTAAATCAACCAGCTAAGTGGCATCGTAACAATTGTTGGCTATTCATAACATTACCACACCATTTGATACAACCCTCATGTACACCATTCTTACATCACACAGGATCTTAATAATCACCTGATCATAAACTGACTGATATCTGGCTTAGACATACATCACATGATCTCTGTTTATCCTGGATTAACACCTGATGTTTTAATATATCACCTAACAAGAGTTGTGAGGCTCCTGCTAAGTATGAAATATACAAAGAAAGCTAATCTTGATTAATATTGCATAAGTATGTGTACGAGATTAATTACATGCCGCAATAAACAGGGCTTTTGTGTTGCTGCTCTGTTATCTAAGCAAATAGTAGATTTACATCCTGATGTGTCAATCACTGAGATAATGTTACATCACATCATGCAACAAGCAGGCGCTTGCTCATGTTTCTGTAGACCATTGTCATAAACCCGGTGACAGCTATGTACACTGATAGACATTGTGGGCATGTGAAAATGACGAGTAGTTTTATCATGGACAAGTGTATGCAATGTTAAAAACTGCACATAAAAGTATATCGAATCATATAAACTATACATGCAAGTGTATGCAATGTTAAAAACTGTACATAAAAGTATATCATAGCACATTAACTGTACATGCAAGTGTATGCAATATAAAAACACGGTACATACAAGTACACATGTAATCACAATTACTAAATGAAAAAATATATATATACACTGTTATGAACTGAACACACCAGTAAGTGCAATGTTATGAAGTGTACTATAGATGTAAATGCATGTTATAGTTTTCACACATATATGCAATGTTATAGTATGCAATGTCACAAAGTGTTCATACACAGATATGCAATGTTATTTTAGTGTTCATACACACATATGCAATGTCATTAAGTGTTCATACACACATATGCAATGTCATTAAGTGTTCATACAAATATATGCAAAGTTATAAAGCGTTCATACACAGATATGTAATGTTATAAAGTGTTCATATACAGATATGCAATGTCATTAAGTGTTCATACACAGATATGTAATGTTATACAGTGTTCATACACAGATATGTAATGTTATAAAGCATTCATACACAGATATGCAATGTTATAAAGCATTCATACACAGATATGCAATTTTATAAAGTGTTCATACACAGATATGCAATGTTATTAAGTGTTCATACACACATATGCAATGTCATTTAGTGTTCATACACACATATGCAATGTCATTTAGTGTTCATACACAGATATGCAATGTTATTTTAGTGTTCATACACACATATGCAATGTCATTAAGTGTTCATACACAAATATGCAATGTTATAAAGCGTTCATACACACATATGTAATGTTACAAAGTGTTCATACATAGATATGCAATGTTATGAAGTGTTCATACACAGATATGCAATGTTATTAAGTGTTCATACACAGCTATGCAATGTCATTAAATGTTCATACACAGATATGCAATGTTATTAAGTGTTCATACACAGATATGCAATGTTATAAAGTGTTCATACACACATATGCAATGTTATAAAGCATTCATACACAGATATGTAATGTTATAAAGTGTTCATACACAGATATGCAATTTTATAAAGTGTTCATACACAGATATGCAATGTTATTAAGTGTTCATACACACATATACAATGTCATTTAGTGTTCATACACACATATGCAATGTCATTAAGTGTTCATACAAATATATGCAAAGTTATAAAGCGTTCATACACAGATATGTAATGTTATAAAGTGTTCATATACAGATATGCAATGTCATTAAGTGTTCATACACAGATATGTAATGTTATACAGTGTTCATACACAGATATGTAATGTTATAAAGCATTCATACAAAGATATGCAATGTTATAAAGCATTCATACACAGATATGCAATTTTATAAAGTGTTCATACACAGATATGCAATGTTATTAAGTGTTCATACACACATATGCAATGTCATTTAGTGTTCATACACACATATGCAATGTCATTTAGTGTTCATACACAGATATGCAATGTTATTTTAGTGTTCATACACACATATGCAATGTCATTAAGTGTTCATACACAAATATGCAATGTTATAAAGCGTTCATACACACATATGTAATGTTACAAAGTGTTCATACATAGATATGCAATGTTATGAAGTGTTCATACACAGATATGCAATGTTATTAAGTGTTCATACACAGCTATGCAATGTCATTAAATGTTCATACACAGATATGCAATGTTATTAAGTGTTCATACACAGATATGCAATGTTATAAAGTGTTCATACACACATATGCAATGTTATAAAGCATTCATACACAGATATGTAATGTTATAAAGTGTTCATACACAGATATGCAATTTTATAAAGTGTTCATACACAGATATGCAATGTTATTAAGTGTTCATACACACATATACAATGTCATTTAGTGTTCATACACACATATGCAATGTCATTTAGTGTTCATACACAGATATGCATTGTCATTAAGTGCACATACAAGTATATGCAATGTTATTAACTGCACATACAAGTATATGCAAAATCATAAACTGAAAGCTGTGCTGATTTTTGTTTATTGCATACTTTGACAGTTAAAGAGCCCTCAAATGAAATATAGCAATGGGTGAGGGATACTTAGAGTAGCTGTATATATATATATATGTCTTGATTGCCCATTTTATTACTTTGATCATAGATCTGTCAATCAAAAAAACCAGAAAATAGATGACATTTTTCCCATTCTTACAACATTCACCTGTCCTTGAGACGTAACAGCTAGTTGGTAAACAGGTTGATGTGTAGTGAGTTGGTGGGTGTTGATTTATATCACTGTCAGCAATTATTCAAACAATGCTACGGCAATCTGAAAATAATGGAGTCTGGACAAGGCAGACCTAGGCCTGTAAATATCGGTACTCAGCAATACTGCACCTCTGTCGATGGCCTGTAAATATCGGTACTCAGCAATACTGCACCCCTCCCGATGGCCTGTAAATACCAGTACTCAGCAATACTGCACCTCTGTCGATGGCCTGTAAATACCAGTACTCAGCAATATTGCACCTCTGTCGATGGCCTGTAAATACCAGTACTCAGCAATATTGCACCTCTATCGATGGCCTGTAAATACCAGTACTCAGCAATATTGCACCTCTATCGATGGCCTGTAAATACCAGTACTCAGCAATATTGCACCTCTATCGATGGCCTGTAAATACCAGTACTCAGCAATATTGCACATCTATCGATGGCCTGTAAATACCAGTACTTAGCAATATTTACTTCTTATGACAAGTGAACCATGAAGATTCGGGGTAGAATAGGTCTTCAGCAAAACCATGCTTGCCATAAAAGGCGACTATGCTTGTCATAAGAGGCGACAAACAAGATCGAGTGGTCAGGCTCCCTGACTTAGTTGATGCATGTCATTGTATTCCAACTGCGTGGATCGATGCTCATGATGTCGATCACTGGATTGTCTGTTCCAGACTCGATTATTTACAGACTGTCGTCATATAATATTGCTGAGTGCAGCGTTCAGCAACATATAAACCTACCAACCAAACTTTTGACAAGCATAAAGTACCAGGAATCTGTTTTTGCCTTGGAATTTCTACAGGGAATGTTTATGGGATCCAAGTATTGAAAAAAAATATTGGCTTAAGGAGTGTATTCTCATATGAGCAAATATGATTTACACAACTGCCATATAAAAAGTATTTGAAGAGAGATCTATTTTCTCCAAAGAATGTTAGATAAAGCAGAAAGAACAAAGTTGAAATACTAGTAGTTTCTATAATACACCATAATACCACATATATGTATCAGCAGTAATATAAAATATAATGTGTTTTTTCCTTGATGTATCATTCATTTGAAACCTCTCAAGTCACAGCAATGTTTCAAATTGTAGACAGTTCCATCACAATAACAATCACTGGTATACTTTTATGACATCTTGACAAATGTTTCAAAGAATAGACTGTAAATCAAAATAATATAACGACAAAGGTTGTTATTATCTAAACCTGTGATGTTATATGTAAACAGGGCCGGTCCATTAATCATTTCTTCATGAACAATAGAGGTTGTTATGAAGACATAAGCTGTGTATTTCTTATTATCAAGTATTTCATAAGATCTATCGTTGTATATTTCCAGTTATCACATATTCTATAAGCTATATCAATCAAGTTGATGTCCATTGTTATGATGATGCATACGTGATATACCTGATCATGAAGCATTGTGTCCATTGGGAATTCATTACCACATACCACTCTCATGATCTCATGAACATTAGTGTCCTGTTGGTGTGATACACTGGCAATTCATTATGAGTGAGTGAGTGAGTTGGGTTGAACGCTGCTCTTAACAGTGTTCCAGTTATATCACGGCGTGTCAGCTTAATGTGGGAGGAAAGCCAATCGTAGGTTTTTGGCATGACCAGGGGGTGCAACTCTGCACAGTGAATCGTGGCGCCTTAGAAGACTGGGCCCCATTTCATTATGAGTGAGGAAGGTTTTATACATTTTAACAACATTCCAGCCAGGATTCACACATTGTAACCATGTTGAGAAACAAACCAGGGACATTTGCAGGAAGATCAACAACGAGGCCACCACCCTGATCTCAAACAAGCGTAGGAGACGTGTACCTGCAGAACTTTACCCGTTGGGAAGCCAGCCCTTCTGTATTATTAAACACAGATCTTTTATTCCCATTACAGAACTTAGACTCTCTATCAAAATCTGGCAAATATTGAGTGATCATTGACTTAATGAAAATGAAAGATATAGGTTTTCTTAGCCAGTCATTGCTTTCAACTTCATTGTACAACACTTTATGGGCAGTTTTGTTAATGTTTGGTGGAGGAGAAGTGAAACCAAAGCTAACAGAAACTCTGTCGTTCCTTTCAAGATTCCACTGACAGGGTGAAAAATGCCCATGGTATAGTGCAGGCATTTTTCTCCATCCAGAACTGCCCATTCACATACAAGATATTGTGTTGTAGACCTTGGAATGTGATGCGGGATTAATTAAAGCATATTCAAATTATAGCATGTTAACTAAGATTCATTTGAAGTTTTGTCCCCTTGATACAATGGCCTGCTATATAAAATGAATAGCATGTTATGTAATTCAAACGACATCCAAACAAACTGTCATTACCATTTAACATGGTTGTTGAACTGTGAATTTTCTTTTCCTAATATCCAACTAATTGAAGTTAAAACTGTTAAAAAGTCTAAATCACCAGTAATTCACCACAACAGGAAATTATTAAAGAAATTACTTTCTGCACAAGCATATAACACCCTGTTTGCAACACAGCCTAGTGAATTACCTCTCCTTAATGCAATCAATATGTTTGATAATAGCATGTTTTACCTCTTAGAATGGTATTGATTACAATGTTGACTGTAAATAACACCAGTCCTACAATACATGATGAAAGCTGTTTAGATTGCCAGCTAATGCCAGTTTAAGTGCTGTAAAGTTAATACTCTGACAATGTCACACAATGTTGAAGGGTACTCCAGCAGGTTAATGGTTTCTAACCTCTGGTCACATAACATATAACACGCATTCAATCAATGACCTGATGTGGCATGATGACTAAATCGACAGGGCTGAAATGTTTTCAACAAGTAGCTGTCAGGCAATGCTATGTATAAAAATAAAATCTACATTCAACCGCCAAAACTATGTTGCTTTCAACTGTATTTCTGGGGCAACGGTGTCTAAGGTGCCACAATTCGCTGTCCAAACTTGCATCCCTCAGTGGGCAAGCCAGAAACCTATGAACTTGGTTTGAATACTGGTTATTTTCTGGGTTTGTCAGCACCATACCCCTGCACGTGAGTTTCACCAAAGTGGTAAACGTCTGGGACCTGCAAGACTTTGGACTTTCCTCCCACAGTTAGTGTACACATGGTGACATAACTGTAATACTGTTCAAAGCGGCGTTAAACCCAACTCACTCACTCACTGTTTGTCCATTATAATCATGGTGCATAGGTTAATGTGGCAGGAAAGCCCACAGTGACACAGGTCAGTGTAGATGTGTACAGATGTGAAGGAAAGCCCACAGTGACACAGGTCAATGTAGATGTTCAGGAAAGCCCACAGTGACACAGGTCAGTGTAGATGTGTACAGATGTGCAGAAAAGCCCACAGTGACACAGGTCAGTGTAGATGTGTACAGATGTGCAGGAAAGCCCACAGTGACACAGGTCAGTGTAGATGTGTACAGATGTGAAGGAAAGCCCACAGTGACACAGGTCAGTGTAGATGTGTACAGATGTGCAGGAAAGCCCACAGTGACACAGGTCAGTGTAGATGTGTACAGATGTGACAATACTTTTTAAAATGTTCGGACAGAAAAATTTAAATGTCCGGTAAGCAATATTTTAGACCGGACATTTGAGATTCCCAATCGGACATGTCCGGCGCATATGACGGTTTCCGGACCCCTGATGTGCAGGAAAGCCCACAGTGACACAGGTCAGTGTAGATGTGTACAGATGTGAAGGAAAGCCCACAGTGACACAGGTCAGTGTAGATGTGTACAGATGTGCAGGAAAGCCCACAGTGACACAGGTCAGTGTAGATGTGCAGGAAAGCCCACAGTGACACAGGTCAATGTAGATGTGTACAGATGTGCAGGAAAGCCCACAGTGACACAGGTCAGTGTAGATGTGTACAGATGTGCAGGAAAGCCCACAGTGACACAGGTCAATGTAGATGTGTACAGATGTGCAGGAAAGCCCACAGTGACACAGGTCAATGTAGATGTGTACAGATGTGGCAGGAAAGCCCACAGTGACACAGGTCAGTGTAGATGTGCAGGAAAGCCCACAGTGACACAGGTCAATGTAGATGTGTACAGATGTGCAGGAAAGCCCACAGTGACACAGGTCAATGTAGATGTGTACAGATGTGGCAGGAAAGCCCACAGTGACACAGGTCAGTGTAGATGTTCAGGAAAGCCCACAGTGACACAGGTCAGTGTAGATGTGTACAGATGTGCAGAAAAGCCCACAGTGACACAGGTCAATGTAGATGTGTACAGATGTGGCAGGAAAGCCCACAGTGACACAGGTCAGTGTAGACGTGTACAGATGTGGCAGGAAAGCCCACAGTGACACAGGTCAATGTAGATGTGTACAGATGTGGCAGGAAAGCCCACAGTGACACAGGTCAATGTAGATGTGTACAGACGTGCAGGAAAGCCCACAGTGACACAGGTCAATGTAGATGTGTACAGATGTGGCAGGAAAGCCCACAGTGACACAGGTCAGTGTAGACGTGTACAGATGTGCAGGAAAGCCCACAGTGACACAGGTCAGTGTAGACGTGTACAGATGTTCAGGAAAGCCCACAGTGACACAGGTCAGTGTAGATGTTTACAGATGTTCAGGAAAGCCGTGGGCAGATAATGTGAAAAAATCACATGCTTGTAAGAGGCGACTAACGGGATCAGGTGGTCAGGCTCGCTGACTTGGCTGATGCATGTCATCGTATCCTAATTGTGTGAATTAATGCTCATGATACCAATCACTGGATTGTTTGGTCCAGACACAATTATTTACAGACCACCATCATATAGCTGGAATATTGCTGAGCGCGGCGTTAAACAACAAACAAACAAACAAATATAATGGTATTTCCGTTCCAGACAACACTTGTTCACCATCCCAGTTTGCATGTACCAACAAAAACAACAAACAAACATGATCACAAAATACCAAGAGTGAGTGAGTGAGAAGAGTTTTATGCCCAAGTCTTCATCTTGATGAGCATACCACCTGGCTACCCCGACACCCCATTCCCCAAACTTATGAAACAGTGATTGGGGTTTTATACCTTCTGATAGGCTAACTGAACTGAAAACAGTGTAAAATTTTGCATTATTAAATTGTCTTACATATATATATAATAGAAAGCAGACAAGAAAGTGTCTTCATTTTCAGATCCTGAAGTAATCTATACTTGTATGGGATTGTTTGGAGAATTTTGATTCAGGGTGTGTACGAGAAGCTATATCTATATCTAAAGGGAAACTCATCTTGAGGATAGAACTTATGAATGCCTTAGTGTGACCAGCTACCACATTACACAGTGAGGTAACCCAGTGTTCATTTAAGATGCTAATGACTTTTCGCTTGCAATCATTCCATTGTCAAATTTGATAACATTTCCTTGTACGATTCATGACACTATCCCACTTTAATATTTCAGTCACATTCATAACATTATCAAGGGTCACCACATGAAGCAAGGTTTTCCTGTTTGACACACTCTCATGTTGTGTCCTGCCTAGGATCATCAGAACAATTAACAGATCAATCACAATGTCAGTGTTTCTGTCCAATATGATGTGTGGAGACATGAGAGCTAATTTATGAACATTAGACCTCCATACACACTTACAAACATCCTGCCCTTGATAAGGCCAGTTAAAAAAAAGAGTCTTGATTCACATGACTCAAGACATGTCATTCCTTGGAAAAAATGTGGAAAATAATTGTCTATAATGAGGGGAACAGTTCTTAAATAAAAAATGTCATCCCATCATATATGAATTCATAAACTTTCTAAATAAACTTGAAGCCATTGTGCTGAGGTGCAAAGAGTGACCAAATTAATAGAATATTTATCCCTTAGCTTATGAGCTCTCTTGGTCATACAAGCCTTCCTCCAAGGCTGTACTGAAAGAAAAGTCCATGGATTTGTATTGTATATATATTTGTATAAAGTGACGACTTGTTCTTATAATTTATATAATCTAGAACTTAGAATTTAAACTAATATTTCTTGATTTCAGACTTATGGAGAGTGGGGTGGAGTGTGTGGTGTGTTGTGTGTGGCGTGGAGTGTGGGGTGGTATGTGGGGTGTTTTGGGTGGAGTGTGTGGTGTGTGGTGGTATGTGTGGTGGTGTGTGTGGTGGTGTGTGGGGTGGAGTGTGTGGTGTGGGGTGGTATGTGGGGTGGTGTGTGTGGTGGTGTGTGGGGTGGAGTGTGTGGTGTGGCGTGGAGTGTGAGGTGGTGTGTGGCGTGGAGTGTGGGGTGGTATTTGGGGTGGGGTGGAGTGTGTGATGTGGGGCGGTATGTGTGGGGTGGGGTGGGGTGGAGTGTGTGGTGTGGGGTGGTATGTGGGATGTGTGGGGTGGGGTGGTATGTGGGGTGGTATGTGGGGTGTGTGGGGTGGAGTGTGTGGGGTGGGGTGTGTGGGGTGGAGTGTGGAAAACTAACAAGATGCAGTTTTTCTCTGGAGCAGCACCACCACATCAGATGTAAGTCTACCGAGATCTGAACTGGAGGCTGGAGCGACTGAAGAAACCGGCAGCTAAATGGAAAGAAGATCAACCTCCACTACACTGATGCAGTAGGTCATCTTGTGATGCTTGGACACTGAAAACTTTCCATATACCTGTTTGTAATAGTCTTGCTCAATGAAAATAAGTTCACAGTCGTGTTGTGACAGTTTTTGTCAAGCTTATATATCTTATTGTGAATAAGGGGACAGGGACAATTTAAGGAGCAGTAAGCTTACCAGAAACAAGACATTTATTTTAGCAAGCCTAATCTGTGGAGGCAATTAGTTACAATGTATCCAAAGTCTAATGGTGTCATGGAACAAAATATCCTTGCTGTGCAAACACTTGAACATGAAAGGCTTTTTAAGTCCAAATTCATTTGTACTGGAAGAACAATTTCAGATTTCAAGTACATTAATATCACTGCTGACATTTTACAAAAGTTAAACATATTTAACTCCCTTTTGTAGAATTCTACTCAAAAGAAGTTAAAGAAGACCCAATACTTTCATATAATTATAGTTATTTTTTTTCAGGAAATTAACCTAAAATCAATTCAAACAGCTTGTTACATCTTTTACTTCCTATAGGAATATATTGTAAAAGAATTGTGTGAGTGAGTGAGTTAATATTTAACGTCACATCAGCAATATTTCAGCCATATCGTGACGAGTATTTTAAAAGAAGAGGACTATTTGGTTTGGCATGTACACATATAAACACAATGTACTCTTGGCAATATAATGATTTAATGATGTGGATGACCACATTCATCAACTACTACCTATCTAGATTGTAAGGAGACATTGAAAACAGCATAACTCAGTTCCGACCTTATCAATCAACCTATGTCAAGGGGACAGCATTCTCCCCTCATGACCAGTCAGTAAAGTGACTATTTCCTTATCATACACGCTGGAGTTGGCCTTGAACGAATTTGAAATGTTGTCACTGAGAGACAAATAATATTTGACCATGTGGAGACTGTAACAGAATTGAAGACTTCTATGATTTTACTCTTATTTTACTCAATCATGCCAGGAGTGTATATAAACCTATCAAATACCTTACCAATAAAACAAAGTGTCAATTTGCACCACGCCTCAATGTCAACGGACTCGAATGATGAGTAAGGCGATCTGAGGTTATTCTTTTCTGTTGCATTAAAAAGGAGAAAACATAACCAAATCTAATTATGTATTTGTCTCACCTATTTCTTGCTCTTACAGGAGAAATTGAAGTACCGGGTAATTGTAAATATTAATATTTCTTAACCATTATTATCATCATCATCATTATTTATTTATTTATTTATTTATTTATTTATTTATTTATTTATTTATTTATTTATTTATTTATTTATTTATTTATTTATTTATTTATTTATTTATTTATTTATTTATTTATTTATTTATTTATTTATTTATTTATTTATTTTTATATTTTATTTATTTATTTATTTATTTATTTTTATATTTTATTTATTTATTTATTTATTTATTTATTTATTTATTTGAATTATTATTAGGTTTATTATTATCAGGGCTTCCAAGTTTATGTTAGAAAATGACTACGTACTTCATGAAATAGGAAACAATATGTGTAGGATATTCACTTGTCTACAGAGTATTAAAACAAGGAAGGAAAGGGGAAAAAAAAGAGGGTGTCTTACAGCGCCACATTCACACTTTACTACAGAAATTTGTATAAGAAGTATAATCCATGGTATTTAACTTCCTAAAATCTTTTTGTGTGTTGTCTCGGCCTGGCTGGTATATTGTTATATCACAGGGTGTCCAGAGTGATGTGGGAGGACAGCCAGAAGTGATGCAGGTTTAAGATGTTGACGCCTTTGTTTACTTCCATTGCACTGAGAAACCTCGAAACATCATTATCGCAAAATTTGGACTTGAACCCCAAATTGTAATGGACACAACTCTGCCAAGGGAATTGCAGCACTTTAGATGAGGTTCACCACATATGTATAAAAAGATCATCTATGTGAGAAAACATCAACATTTTTTGTTCCTGATATAATGACACATCTTTGACAATTTAACCTGTAGTCTAATATTACCTGCTACATCACTTCAGTTCTGCAACAGAATGATTTAAAATATATCGTTAGACCATTCCCATACAAGACAGTTGAAGTTGCCCAGTGATTACAAAATATTACAGCAGGCATCCTACAATAATTCTAGTTCTACTGATGACGTAAAATTTACAATCACAATGACAAGTTAAGACACTCATTGCAAAAAAAAATCCGAATTACCCAGTCAGAACTGTTATGCCAGAAAGAGAAAAAATAATGTATTTACAATCAGTTTGATTAATAAAATATCGATCAAATAATACATTTGCTGCTTGGAGAGCCATAGTGTCTACATTACTCTCATTAAACAGCCTGATACCACTAATGTTGCCAGTTGGAAGGACGATGATGTAATTTAGATTTATAATCCCTTGTAATTATGCCAGACTCTTAAACCAAGTAATCATGACAATCACAGCCTAGTAAAGAGTGCATAATAACCCATGTCTTGCCTGCCCCAAGATATCAGATGCAGGCAGTTCTTTTAAAAAGCAAATTAATCGGGTCATTTGAGGTCAAGGTCATGCAGAACTCCTGTAATTGGAATGTCCTTCCACACATATGTTCCTGTTTTAATAGTGTTTCCTCCGTGGCTGTGTGTGTAATGTGAGACACATTGACAGTACATGGTTTTCACATCAGGGAAAACATTTTTTTTAAAATGGAGAGCAGAAGGAAGCCCATTTGCAAAGATTCTTATCATTCCTGAAATGAAAAAAATAAACCCTCATAAAGACATTAGGTCATCTCAGAGGTCTTACAGATTTAACTCCAACCTTTTCCCAAGTGGATTTGGGTGTTAATACTTTAAAGAATATGTCACATATACAGAGATGTTGGCAATGGAACAGTAACAGCTACCAACATAAGATGACAAGGCCACATGTAGACCCTCCATAATGATAGACTCAACTGTTACACTGTATAATTCATATGAACGATAATTGTAATTAGTCAGAGTAAATAAAAATGGAGTTATGCCATTTTAACAATATCATGGGACACAAAGAAAAGGCTTCACACGTAGCACCAGTGTGGAAAGAGAACCAGACATTTAGCATTCTTCAGCTACTGGCGTCACACCACCCCCGAACTTCAGCTTGTAACTGTATTATCATTTGAGTATCATTTGATTAACAGTGAGTAAGTAAGTAACCAGTAAGAACTGACTAAGTTTTTCTTAAATTGCAAATGTAAGAGCAAGTCAGACAGTCCTCACTGGGCTGGTGTTGATATATGTTAAACTGTCATAATTGTTTGTAACTGGTGGAGAAGATAAATTGTCTGACATCATTGAACCATCATCATCCACAGTACATTACTGAATAAACAACACGAGTACCAGCTTCCTTAGACTAACATTTAGTCTCTGAAATCTTATATTACACAATATCCTTCTTGACTCTAAAAATAAAAAAATTCCCTATGCTGATTTCAGGAATAGAGCTAGCTTGAGCTGGCTAGACTTGCTTTTGTATGCATTTCTAGATTATTATTTTTTCATAAAATAAATATATTCCACGGTCATGGTGCAGGACTACAGCTTCCTGTTCTAGCCAGCCACCAATCTGAACCCATCACAGATATCAGTGACATTGAGCCAGCAACTACAATCTGAACCCATCACAGATATCAGTGACATTGAGCCAGCAACTACAATCTGAACCCATCACAGATATCAGTGACATTCAGCCAGCAACTACAATCTGAACCCATCACAGACATCAGTGACATTCAGCCAGCAACTACAATCTGAACCCATCACAGATATCAGTGACATTCAGCCAGCAACTACAATCTGAACCCATCACAGATATCAGTGACATTCAGCCAGCAACTACAATCTGAACCCATCACAGACATCAGTGACATTCAGCCAGCAACTACAATCTGAACCCATCACAGACATCAGTGACATTCAGCCAGCAACTACAATCTGAACCCATCACAGATATCAGTGACATTGAGCCAGCAACTACAATCTGAACCCATCACAGACATTAGTGACATTCAGCCAGCAACTACAATCTGAACCCATCACAAATATCAGTGACATTCAGCCAGCAACTACAATCTGAACCCATCACAGACATCAGTGATATTCAGCCAGCAACTACAATCTGAACCCATCAGATATCAGTGACATTCAGCCAGCAACTACAATCTGAACCCATCACAGATATTGGTGACATTGAGCCAGCAACTACAATCTGAACCCATCACAGATATCGGTGACATTGAGCCAGCAACTACAATCTGAACCCATCACAGACTTCAGTGACATTGAGCCAGCAACTACAATCTGAACCCAGCACAGATTTCAGTGACATTGAGCCAGCAACTACAATCTGAACCCATCACAGATATCAGTGACATTCAGCCAGCAACTACAATCTGAACCCATCACAGACTTCAGTGACATTGAGCCAGCAACTACAATCTGACCCATCACAGATATCAGTGACATTGAGCCAGCAACTACAATCTGAACCCAGCACAGATATCAGTGACATTGAGCCAGCAACTACAATCTGAACCCATCACAGACATCAGTGACATTGAGCCAGCAACTACAATCTGACCCATCACAGATATCAGTGACATTGAGCCAGCAACTACAATCTGAACCCATCACAGATATCAGTGACATTGAGCCAGCAACTACAATCTGAACCTATCACAGACATTACAATGGCACTGAGCCAGTATGAAAGTCGAAAATTGATTCCCTAGACCTTAAATGTAGAGAGGAAGACAAAACCGCTGCAGGCTGTTGATTAAGTTCACTTCTCTGTCCTGTCCATGTTAGGCATGGGGAGACTAATGGGTCAATTCACATCTGAATTAGTTATAAGGTAGATCCAACCATGCTACATCATGAGCTGCCAGGGGAACATCATATAATTACTTCCCCCTGTTTATTATTGTGCCACCATGGAGTACAATGATTGTGATAAATATAATTATTATCGCATGTCATTTGGTTCCAACATGTTACTTTGTCACATAGGAGGTGGTAAAGTACAGGCACCGTGACAGATCACCTTGGCTCGCTGCAAGCTGATAATTGGAATATGTTGGTAGTGATTTCAATACAATTTAGGATACAGCTTGTTTGATGCATCAGATAGACTACTGAAATAGTTGGCTTTCTTCAGATGACCTTCGAGGCACTATAATAGCACTAAAGTGAGACTCATGACAGTCTCAGCCTTGCTTAAGTTGCGACGTTACTACAATAACACTATAATAGTCAGACTCATGACTGTCTCAGCCTTGCTTAAGTTATAGCACTACAATAACACTATAGTCGGACTCACGATTGTCTCAGCCTTGCTTAAGTTATAGCACAGCAATAGCACTAGAGTCAGACTGACATGAGTCTTAGCACTGCTTTCATTGTAGCACTATAATGGTACTACAGTGAGACTCATGACAGTCTCAGCCTTGCTTTAGTTGCGACGTTACTACAATAACACTATAGTCAGACTCATGACTGTCTCAGCCTTGCTTAAGTTATGGCACTACAATAACACTAGAGTCAGACTCATGTCAGTCTTCACCTTGCTTTAGTTGTGACACTACAATGAGACTATAATTAGACTCTTGACAGTCTTAGCCTGGCTTTCACTGTAGCACTACAATAACACTATAGTCAGACTCACGATTGTCTCAGCCTTGCTTAAGTTATAGCACAACAATAGCACTAGAGTCATACTGACATAAGTCTTAGCACTGCTTTCATTGTAGCACTATAATGGTATTATAGTCAGACTCATATCAGTCTCAGTCTTGCTTTAGTTGCAGCACTACACTAACACTGTAGTCAGACTCTTCACAGTCTCAGCCTTGCTTAAGTTATAGCACTACAATAACACTAGAGTCAGACTCATGTCAGTCTTCACTTTGCTTTAGTTGCAACACTACAATGAGACTATAATTAGACTCTTGACAGTCACAGCCTGGCTTTCACTGTAGCACTACAATAACACTATAGTCAGACTCTTCACATTCTTAGCCTGCCTTTAGTTGCAGCACTACAATAACACTAGAGTCAGACTCTTGACAGTCTTAGCCTGCCTTTAGTTGCAGTACTAGAATGAGACTATAATCGGAATATAGTCAAGTTTTCTGATTATAATATTTGAAATAAATCACAATAAAGTTTACATTTTAGCACAGTGACATGTGAGCTTTCCATGGGTTTTGTTTGTTTCTTCTGTATAACTAAATGTCACCTTATCTCAGTCACCCTGCAAGGAGGACAACTGGCAGCTCCATGGTGTATTTCCTCCTACAGAGGTCAGCTCATCTATCATTTACATATCGGAGAAAAGATACAAGCACTCCACGGATAAATCAATGATTCCAATGTGAGAACAAGCCACTGGGCTACATACAGCTTTCAACAACATTTCACTTTCAATACATCACAGTGTGGCATTTACTACTTTGGTATGTCCAAAAAAAACCAGATATTTTGCTGACAGACCAAAGATCATATCTCTGTAGGTCAGAGTAGTGTAACCACTTTAATTAAACCCATGAACACGGGTGTGGTGCTGACAAACCTAAAAACATAATCAGTACAAACCCTCGTTCATAGGTTTTGGCCATCCATGCTCCCATCAAAATATTAAGTAAATCCTCTCAATCATCACTTTTGTCATCAACCAAAAAAGGTAGAATAGGTCTTCAGCAACCCATGCTTGCCGTAAAATTTGACTATGCCTAGCGTAAAAGGCGTCTAACGGGTCTCGGGTGGTCAGGCTCGCTGACTTGGTTGATGCAGGTCATCGATCCCAATTGCTTGGATCGATGCTCATGATATTAATCACTGGATTGTCTGGCCCAGGCTTGATTATTTACAGACCGCCGTCATATAGCTGGAATATAACAACAAACCAACAAACCAACAAACCAAATCAACCAAAAACGTATCTGGCATGTCCAAAGGATGCAACTCTGCACAGCAAACTGCAGCTCAGACATCTCTTCACCTGTGCCCCACTCTCTGTGTGTGTGAATAGGTTACAGCCAAGTCATGCTAAGAGTTGATCTTCCTTGATAATCCGTCAGTTTGTCAGTTTTTTAACAACCTAATAAGCAACATTCCAGCTGTATCATGATGGCCTATAGCTTATCAGATCTGGCCTAAACAAACCAGTGGTTGATATCATAAGCAGCATTCAACAGTCGGAATATGATGACATTCAAACGAGTCAAAGATCCTGTCCACCGGTCCTGTGTCACTTCTTACAACAAGCAAAAGAGTGTCAGGGAACTACTGTAACCCATGTCCGCACACGGTGATCACCGATCACAGTATATGGCACCAGCTATTCCCCAAATTGATTTAAGACAAGCATTGGGTACTGGGATCTTGCGATGATAAGCACAGGAACTCTGGAAGACAGACAATGTTTGGTGATTCTCTCAGGTCGCAATCAATCAGATACTTCTATGTGTGTTTTAAAAAGTACAAACAAGTGAGAGCGGGAACAAACTTGCCTTGTTTACCAGCGTACGATCTCTGTGTTAAACTGTAAACAAGCATGTATGTCTTTCAGTATCGGATGTAATCCGTGACACAGAACCACTGGTACCAGTCCCTGTGTACATGCATGCTTTATTCATAGACAGCCATTCCTGGTACTGAAACTTGATTAGAGCTATCTCCAGCCTGATATATTATTGATGGTGTTGAGTCCCTATATATATATACACATGGGTCCGAAGCAGCCAGTCTCTTGTAAGCTGGGCCTTCCTGTCTACTGTCTGAGAGAGTCTGGAGGGAGCCTCATGAACTCTCTGACTGTAACAAGTCTAGATTACATGAGTGCTAAATGGATATTAAAATCGGGAGAAAGACTCAAATAAATTTCCTCTTATTGAAGCAACTTTATGTCTTGGATTGTCGCCAGTCTAGATTACACATGTGATAACCAGATCTTGGAGTCTTGAGTAAGCCAGGTGTATTTCCTCTAATTGCAGCAACTTTATGTCTTAGACTGTAGCAAGTCTAGATTACAAGTGTGATAAAGAGATCACGGAGTCTGGAGAAAGACAGATGTGCTTTCCTATTGTATTCAACTTCCTGGGTTTAACTGTAGCAAGTCTAGATTACAAGTGTGATAAAAAAGTGTATGGTTTATGCGGGACTGAAACAATGTCATTTGTTTCTGTTCAATTTGTCATTAGCTATCTGTGCAACAGTGAAGTGAAATTGGTCTAAGTGCCATTATGATGTTTGTTTAAAAACAAAATTAATAAATATTTGAAGCTGATATTTCCCTTTTCATAAAGTCTATTATAATGTAGACAAAGAACTCATTTCTAAATACATCTTTATAACAAATTATAATAATTCACTTTATTCATGATCATATTCATTGTGTCACAACCTTCCTTTAGGATCTAACCTGATCATGTTCCACAAGTCAAGTCTGGGTCATGGAACCTGACATATAATGACTCACTCACTCACTCACTCACTCACTCACTCACTCCACACGTTTACACAGTGTGTTCATGGCTGCATCAATTTTCTTCAACCATAAAATTCAGAGAAACCACTGCAAAAAAATAGTTTCATTTCTAAATATATTTAGGCTTATTCCAATATGGCTTTGATTAAATGTTGGCCTAGAAGGAATACTGGTAGTCTGTCACAGTAGGTGGCCATGATCAGAAATATTTGTTGTGTGGCAAGCAGTTTCATCAGGCGATGTGTCTGTTGTCCATATACCCAGTAATCATGTCACTTCAAGTGGGTAAGGCTTATCTGGCTCAGACAAAAAATCTTACAAGAGAACAAATGAAAGGTTTGTGGTACAAAAAATTGTATTAATCATGTGCTGATGGAAAACAAATAAAGGAACAATGAAAAATATAGGGAAATAAGCCTTACTATCAGTACATTTGAAATAGCGTGCATACAAATTCAACACGTCAGAATCAAATGTTGAGATGTGTTTGTGTGCATTGTTTCCAAAGTGGATTTGGTAGACAAAGCTGGAAACCCATGATAGCATATCATTTCACTGTGTCTAAAACTATGTTCCCGTATTCATTTCCATCAGCATGTTTTATTAATTTGTATCATGTTATATGTTATATGTTATATTCTATACTCTTTGTTGGTTGGTTGGTTTGTTGTTTATCGCTGCACTACCGCAATATTCCAGGTTTTTGACGGCAGTCTGTAAATAATTGAGTCTGGACCAGACAATCCAGTGATTGACATCCTGAGCACCAATCTACGCAATTGGGATCGATGACATTGATCAACCATGTCAACAAGCCTGATCACCCGATCCGATTAGTCGCCTTTTACGACAAGCATGGGTTCTACCACTGATGTTCACGGGTCATATCCTATGTTACCCTATTATAACATGTTATGTAATAGAGTTAAAAAAGAATCATTATAAATTATCTTCTGATATGAACTTTATTTAGCCCCAGTATTATCCTTCAAACTGAACATAATTTTTAAAATCAACTTGAAAATATAATGACACTTATTATTTAAAAAACCCAACATGTTCTAAAGGATATTCTTATCTTATCACACTCATTAATAGATGTACTAAATAAATAAAACATGTAATTTAAGAACAGTTTGTTCAACATCAAATAATCCCTACAGTCTCATTACATACTGATAAATAATGAAGTCAGTTCATGTAAGGATGTTTTGAAAGTACAAGTATTATTATAAATGTTAATATCATAATCAATATATGGCAGAGAAGAGAGATAAATATTCCAATTGATTCCAAAAATTTTGCAGCAAAGTAGAAATGCCTTGTGACCTCATTTAATTCCTAGTGTCGCCCCTTTTAAACCATGATGTTTTTAGTGGCAACAGCAGAAACTAATCTAAAAATACCAGAATTCCTCATCTGATCCCACAAAACATGGTGGTCACTGTCAGCTGCCCTTCTGCGGGCATGTCATACCTGACTCCAACTTCAAACATGATTGAAATATTTCACAAAACATTCCACTTTAGTTTTTCATTACACCAAACACACTACTCACGTTCAAACAACTTTACACACAAATCTCAAAAATCATCCTGAAGAGTTAATTCAAAATTAAACTTCTTAACAATAAACAAGCTATTTTTATCAGGTTGTTTACTTCATTGATTTACAGAACTTCTCGGCATAAACCTGATATTTTTACCAAATTTTTGTTTACAAGTAGAGATCTGTCAACATGGAAAGTGACTTGAATGTGTGAAGCTCAGAACAATATGGCTTTGTGCAGCTGAACAGCGGAAACATATTGACAGAGGTAGGCATAGATTACGTTGTGCATTTCTGATGCTTAGAGAAACTCTGTCTTATATAAGGAGTGTTTGAAGGCATGTGGTGGCTGGCCTGGGTGTCACATTGTTTTGTCAACCAGGTCACACTGAGTTAATGTCACCTCTAAAGATTTTGTGTGTTGTTGTTTAACGCCCCACTCAGCAATATTCCAGCTATATGACAGCGGTCTGTAAATAATTGAGTCTGGACCAGACAATCCTGAGATTGACATCATTATCATCGATCTACGCAGTTGGTATACGATGACATGCATCAACCAAGTCAGCGAGACTGACCACCCGATCCCGTTAGTCTCTTTCAACAATCATAGTTGCCTGTTACGGCAAGCATGGGTTGCTGAAGGCCTATACTAATCTGGATCTTCATGGGTCTATACATTACTAAATACAATAACTATATTTCTTGGACTGAATGTTACTTCAGCTGTGGAACGTAGTCACCCTTTATCATTGGAATGAGGCTGGTGCAATCTCTAAAGAATATTGTATAAAAAAAGATTGGAACAACACCTCTAAGAATATTGGTACAGACTACGAAATTAATTTAATCAATACCCGGTACATGCAACCACACATTTATTCATTTTCAGCCTCTTACCCACAAACACTTTCATCCATCATCCATCCAACATCTGTCCATCCATCCATCCATCCATCCATCCAACTAACCAATCTCCCTCAGTATATCCATGAAGTTAATCACTGTTATATATTTATTCAAGTCTTACATAAAAAATGACACAACAGACTATCAGTACATTAATTATCTGCTACATTTAATTAAAACATACATGCATTGTGTTCACCTACTCATAACAACTTAGATGAACTTCCATAAGCCCCTTAAACCCCAATATGATATCCTCCATGATGTAACAAGTGTTATACACCAATGACATAACAAGTGTTATACACCGACCAGGGAATCAGTGGGCCTGACACTGTACACTAGGGAGTTGTATGGACGTGTAGCCATGATTTAATTAGTCACATCACCATTCAGTTACACAGTGCTACAATCAGAGCGTCAAGCCCAGTGGGGAACCACCATGCTATACAGCTTCTTACATAAATAATATTAACATATATGTGCTACCCGGGTATATTACACCATGGTTGAAGACACTGGGCTCAGCAGGGCTCTCAATAGACTTGCTCAAGTCTCTAAGACAATAATTATTAGTTTAAATAATAATTTCTAGATGATGTCAATAATAAGAACAAGTTGTCCTTATAAGAGACTGTGGTCCTTAGTACTGTCCACATATCTAGACTTGCCTATTAGGAGGATAGAATTACAACACATCCATGGACTTATCTTTCAGTAAGGTCTTGGAGAAAGGCTAAGCTCTCAATGGTGGCATACATGCCAGTGTCCATGATACCCTGTAGTAGCCACTTGGTCATCCTCCTACACTTCAGGAGCTAACACCCATGTATCAAGCATGCTGTCTAGGAGGGTACATGAACCATATTCACTCTGGTAATACTCCTTGATACTACCCCTAGGGGATGGATATATCAATGGATATATTTCCCATAATTCTCACTGAACATTAAGATTTTTGCTTCATGCTGATTGGCAAAATCATGCCAATTGTTCCATTGTCAATATTAATTTTGATGTGACCCACAGTAATAGCTGTCGTATTTACACATTGTTCCAAATTGTTCATGACATCACAGACAGCTTTATGTGACATCATTCCCACTGTAGATGACTGAGTTCATGTCAATTCAGGTAATCACACAACACACAATGTTCTACATTTTATCAGAAAACAGACTACAGGTAATATCAAAAACCTAAGGCAACATGGAATTATGGAAAGTCTTTCCTCAGGGAAATCATGTTGAAAGCCCTTGTCTAGGCATGGGGCGGGCTTGAGAGAGATTATTCTTTAATTTCTCATAGCTCATAGGTTATTTTCTACATACATGTATGCAGCTGTCATGTGAATATATCCATGCCACAAACACAAGAACTTGCACCCTTGGCTCTGTGGAGATATATATATATATGCAACATTATGCCACATCAGGACCCTAAGGACTTTGTGGGCATAACATTGTGACCATGGCACACAATCACCTCCCATCCGGGGTTCTTGTCCGGCTGAGAGGAGAGAGACACATAAACAAAGTGTTCCCCTATCATAACATCTCAAGTGGTCACTAAGGCCACACTTAGTTCATTTCTTGGTTCACAACATGTATGAGTTGGTTCACAACATGTATGAGTTGGTTCACAACATGTATGAGTTGGTTCACAACATGTATGAGTTGGTTCACAATATGTATGAGGTGGTTCACAATATGTATGAGGTGGTTTACAATATTATGTATGAGTTGGTTTACGATATGTATGAGTTGGTTTACAATATGTATGAATTGGTTTACAATATGTATGAGTTGGTTTACAATATGTATGAGATGGTTTACAATATGTATGAGTTGGTTTACAATATGTATGAGTTGGTTCACAATACGTATGAGATGGTTTACAATATGTATGAGTTGGTTTACAATATGTATGAGTTGGTTCACAATACGTATGAGTTGGTTTACGATATGTATGAGTTGGTTTACAAGATGTATGAGTTGGTTTACGATATGTATGAGTTGGTTTACGATATGTATGAGTTGGTTTACAATATGTATGAGGAAAATCCTGGTTGGTAGATATTTGGGTCCCTCAATAGTTTATCTGAATACTTTTCCATATGTGCAGTTATAGTTAAGCTTGGCTTGTCATGTAACCTATTTTCTTTTCATTTAAACAATTGTAATCACAATTTTTAAGTGGTGAATATGTAAGTATGCATTTGGCAGAATTAAAAAAATAGTGCTCTCCTAATTTTGTGGGTTTTTTCCACGTTTCAGGTTTGAAGGTCACTAGAACCCATAAACAAATTGGAAACACGCTTGGCCTGGCAGTATTATTCTGCTACAGATTGCCACCTCCTTGATGATAACACACAAAGGGATCAGCTACGAATAGTTTCAATAGTTGTTGATACTAACTTCTAGGGATGCAACAAGTTTTGGAGTACACAGCAATTTGTAATATAACCCTATTAATCAGCTGGCAGGTTGACAGGTTGGAGGAATCTCCAGGACAAGGATACTGGTAACGTCCCAAATGACAATGTCCATCGTAACTAGTAGGCATGTAATCCTATCCAAGCTGATCACACCACTCAAAAGTTCAGTAAACTGGAATTATATAAGCACTATTTACAGAACTGTTAACTTCAGACAGGCTGACATCCCTGCATGTGTAATACTCTTGGAGGCCAAATTGGTCACTTAAATTGTTGCCCAAACGAAAGAGGAAGAGAAGGTCACACTAGATCTGCCAGCCAAAAACAGGGCATCAGGAGTTCCTGTGCAGACTAATGCCTCCATAAGGGTGTTAACTGTGAGGTGATGGCTTCAATAATTCTTGTAATGATGAAATATGCATACTATTCTTCCAACATTCCTATAACTGTGTGCAACATTCCCGAGAGGCATCCTGCCTGCTGCTGCTGGCCTGCCCTGGAGCCCCTAGAGTCAGCAACATCCTCCATAATCCCTGTACATAATACTGTCTGTGACATCCCTGTACACTATACTGTCTGTGACATCCCTGTACACTATACTGTCTGTGACATCCCTGTACACTATACTGTCTGTGACATCCCTGTACACTATACTGTCTGTGACATCCCTGTACACAATACTGTCTGTGACATCCCTGTACACAATACCGTCTGCGACACCCCTGTACACAATACAGTCTTTGACCCCCCTGTACACAATACTGTCTGCGACATCCCTGTACACAATACTGTCTGTGACATCCCTGTACACAATACTGTCTGCGACATCCCTGTACACAATACTGTCTGTGACACCCCTGTACACAATACTGTCTGTGACACCCCTGTACACAATACTGTCTGTGACACCCCTGTACACAATACTGTCTGTGACATCCCTGTACACAATACTGTCTGTGACATCCCTGTACACAATACTGTCTGTGACATCCCTGTACACAATACTGTCTGCGACATCCCTGTATACAATACTGTCTTTGACATCCCTGTACACAATACTGTCTTCAACACCCCTGTACACAATACTGTCTGTGACACCCCTGTACACAATACTGTCTGTGACATCCCTGTACACAATACTGTCTGTGACATCCCTGTACACAATACTGTCTGTGACATCCCTGTACACAATACTGTCTGCGACATCCCTGTACACAATACTGTCTTCAACACCCCTGTACACAATACTGTCTGTGACATCCCTGTACACAATACTGTCTTTGACATTCCTGTACACAATACTGTCTGTGACATCCCTGTACACAATACTGTCTTTGACATCCCTGTACACAATACTGTCTTTGACATCCTTGTACACAATACTGTCTTTGACAACCCTGTACACAATACTGTCTGTGACATCCCTGTACACAATACTGTCTTTGACATCCTTGTACACAATACTGTCTGTGACAACCCTGTACACAATACTGTCTTCTACACACCTGTACACAATAATGTCTGTGACATCCCTGTACATAATACTGTCTGTGACACCCCTGTACACAATACTGTCTGTGACACCCCTGTACACAATACTGTCTGTGACATCCCTGTACACAATACTGTCTTTGACACCCCTGTACACAATACTGTCTGTGACATCCCTGTACACAATACTGTCTGCGACATCCCTGTATACAATACTGTCTTTGACATCCCTGTACACAATACTGTCTTCAACACCCCTGTACACAATACTGTCTGTGACATCCCTGTACACAATACTGTCTTTGACATTCCTGTACACAATACTGTCTGTGACATCCCTGTACACAATACTGTCTTTGACATCCCTGTACACAATACTGTCTTTGACATCCTTGTACACAATACTGTCTTTGACAACCCTGTACACAATACTGTCTGTGACATCCCTGTACACAATACTGTCTTTGACATCCTTGTACACAATACTGTCTGTGACAACCCTGTACACAATACTGTCTTCTACACACCTGTACACAATACTGTCTGTGACATCCCTGTACATAATACTGTCTGTGACATCCCTGTACACAATACTGTCTTTGACACCCCTGTACACAATACTGTCTGTGACACCCCTGTACACAATACTGTCTGTGACACCCCTGTACACAATACTGTCTGTGACACCCCTGTACACAATACTATCTGTGACATCCCTGTACACAATACTGTCTGTGACATCCCTGTACACAATACTGTCTGTGACATCCCTGTACACTATACTGTCTGTGACACCCCTGTACACAATACTGTCTGTGACATCCCTGTACATAATACTGTCTGCGACATCCCTGTACACAATACTGTCTGTGACACCCCTGTACACAATACTGTCTGTGACACCCCTGTACACAATACTGTCTGTGACACCCCTGTACACAATACTGTCTGTGACATCCCTGTACACAATACTGTCTGTGACATCCCTGTACACAATACTGTCTGTGACATCCCTGTACACAATACTGTCTGCGACATCCCTGTATACAATACTGTCTTTGACATCCCTGTACACAATACTGTCTTCAACACCCCTGTACACAATACTGTCTGTGACACCCCTGTACACAATACTGTCTGTGACATCCCTGTACACAATACTGTCTGTGACATCCCTGTACACAATACTGTCTGTGACATCCCTGTACACAATACTGTCTGCGACATCCCTGTATACAATACTGTCTTTGACATCCCTGTACACAATACTGTCTTCAACACCCCTGTACACAATACTGTCTGTGACATCCCTGTACACAATACTGTCTTTGACATTCCTGTACACAATACTGTCTGTGACATCCCTGTACACAATACTGTCTTTGACATCCCTGTACACAATACTGTCTTTGACATCCTTGTACACAATACTGTCTTTGACAACCCTGTACACAATACTGTCTGTGACATCCCTGTACACAATACTGTCTTTGACATCCTTGTACACAATACTGTCTGTGACAACCCTGTACACAATACTGTCTTCTACACACCTGTACACAATAATGTCTGTGACATCCCTGTACACAATACTGTCTGTGACACCCCTGTACACAATACTGTCTGTGACACCCCTGTACACAATACTGTCTGTGACATCCCTGTACACAATACTGTCTTTGACACCCCTGTACACAATACTGTCTGTGACACCCCTGTACACAATACTGTCTGTGACACCCCTGTACACAATACTGTCTGTGACACCCCTGTACACAATACTATCTGTGACATCCCTGTACACAATACTGTCTGTGACATCCCTGTACACAATACTGTCTGTGACATCCCTGTACACTATACTGTCTGTGACACCCCTGTACACAATACTGTCTGTGACATCCCTGTACACTATACTGTCTGTGACATCCCTGTACACAATACTGTCTGTGACATCACTGTACACAATACTGTCTGTGACATCCCTGTACACAATACTGTCTGTGACATCCCTGTACACAATACTGTCTGTGACATCCCTGTACACAATACTGTCTGTGACATCCCTGAATGGCATCCTGCCTGATGCACTGCAACATGTATCCCTAGAACATCAACACTAGGAAGAATTGAAACAGATGTGCCCTAGAGATCATCACTACAAGGAATCGCTACAGATGTGCTCCTTGAGATCATCATCACTACAAGGAATTTCTAGAGTTGAGGCAATCTGTACTTGCCAAATCACTCTAGGCTTGAGTTAGACTCCTTTTTAAAAAGAATCTCTTGGGTCTTGGAGACAAACCATTGCTACAGATGTGCCCCTAGAGATCATCATCACTACAAGTAATTACTACAGATGTGGCTCTAGAGATCACCACTACAAGGAATTACTACATATGTGCCCCTAAAGATCACCACAAGGAATTACTACAGATGTGCCCCTTGAGATCATCATCACAAGGAATTACTACAGATGTGCCCCTTGAGATCATCATCACAAGGAATTACTACAGATGTGGCTCTAGAGATCACCACAGGAAAACAGCCATCCCCCTTGCCAGCCACTGACACTGTATCCCTGACCCTAAAAGACCAAACGCACAGTTGACTTGTGATAAAAGTCACTAACTTTGAGAAGCAGACGAAGAAAAGGTCACTCCAGGATTTAATTGCATTTCTTTCATCCACCAGCCTTTAAGGATCCCCGTGTCAAAGTCGCCACCTGATCCAGGAGACAGAGTGTGGTGTTGGTTTGTCGAAGCTGTGTTATCAGATTCAGCAGTTGGTGTTGGTGGCCCGGCCACCTTACACTGCCAGCACTAAAGCACAGTGATGGACTGCTTGTGTAACACTACCATGGTATTAAATACGAGGTTCAAACACCTTTGTCTCATTGTCATAGTCACTAATCAAAATATACAAAATTGATCAAGAAATAGGACATATGTAAAACACTGTGTTTTTTTGTTTAATGCTGCAATTTTTCATCTTTATGATGGCGGCATGTAAATAATCATGTCTTGACCAGACAATCCAGTGATTGAACATGACCATCGATCCATTAAGTTGCCTCTTATGACCTTCATAGGTTGCTGAGGAAAAATTCTAACCCGGAATCCCCACGGGGTAACAATTGTTTGGAAATCATGTAAACTGATGTATGATTGTTATAATATACATTGTGTGAATCACCATCATTGGTAATTTCGGAATTATTTCCTTATTAGCAAAATCATGGGAGCAAAGTAATGTGGAGTATTATTTATAGAGATGTTTCAAAAAGGAATCAGACTCAAAGTGGTTGTCCTGACAAACAGGGTCCAGAACAACTGTATCACTGTATCTTATAGGACTGAATGATTCACTGTAGACTAACATCTAGTCTCTGAAATGAACATATTTTACAGAAAAAAAACAGTTGCTAAATAATAGTTATAAAATAATATAAAAAGGAGCCCTGAGATATTCTTCATTTCGAGACACTGCAGTAATCTAGACTTGCCAAATATTGTTGACTTACATGGGCTGTATTGGATATATTTGTTTCAGGGTCTGTATGACAGACTAGATTCACTCCTGAGGAGCCATTAAAGAGAGGGTTGGGATCTGAAACCTCTCCAGTCAAGAGGCAGTGACATTACAACACATTTCCACAACTACACATTGCCTTTTACAGAAGTAGTTTCAAACGTCCCACAAAGTCAGTACTGGGTGCATGAAGTACAGCTTCCTATACACAAATATATCTGAGCTGCGTCGTCATAAGGAAATATGTTCACTTCCTCTAATCCAATGCAAATTAAAGGCAGTCTCACCTCCATAATGTGACTGACTTGCCTGACACTGATTTGGCATATATTAAATATGGTTGCATGAGCTTGTTCAGGGTACATGTTTATAGTGTGAGGCATTTATTGTAAAACTAATGGCCGTAATTAAGACAGTTCAGTAATTGGGGAGATGCTGGGCAGAGTTGTCTCCAGCACCTCATGCTTGTCTTAAAGGGGGACTCAGCTTGGGCAAACTGACAGTCCCTGCATTGTGACTCATGTCCCTCAACTCCTGTATGTCTGCTACTGCTATCACACATTTTATGGTGCAGATCAACCTTGCAGTAAATAATGACCCCAGTCAAACAGCCAGTCTCTCAGTTTCAAACAGGGCACTACTAATAGTGCCCAGGCTGCAAAGAGGCACCTGCCAGCTGTGGAATAGTCAAATACTATACAAACAATACTGTACAAATAAATAGAAAATAAATAAAAAAAATGAATCAAACTCATGTCCAGAATGATTTGGCAAGTCAAGATTGCTTTTAATTAAGCACTGAATTTGAATTTTTTACTTTGTAGATACATATTACTTTGTTTCGTGTTTGTTGTTTAATGCTGCACTCAGCAATATTCCAGCTATATGACGGCGGCCTGTAAATAATCAAGTCTGGACCAGACAATCCAGTGATTGACATCATGAGCATCGATCCATGCAATTGAGATATGATGACATGCATCAACCAAGTCAGCGAGCCTGACCACCCGATCCCGTTAGTCGTCTCTTACGACAAGCATAG
The DNA here is from genome assembly GCF_022045235.1 of Haliotis cracherodii. Lineage (NCBI taxonomy): Eukaryota > Metazoa > Mollusca > Gastropoda > Lepetellida > Haliotidae > Haliotis > Haliotis cracherodii. Next base: position 17,456,021 of record NW_027266275.1, read on the forward strand.
TCGCCTTTTACGGCAAGCATGGGTTGCTGAAGGCCTATTCTAATCCAGATCTTCATGGGTCTATATATTACTAAATAGGATAACTATATTTCTTTGACTAAATGTTACATTAGCTGTGGAATGTAGCCTCCCTTTAAGAGAGGACTACCATTGGGATGGGGCTGGTGCAGTGTATGACCTGGTTTCTCCTGGCTGATCAGGATGAGGTGGATCATTGCTCACGCTATCAACCACCTTGCTTGCCTGTTCTAGATGTTCAACATTTACAGCAATTGGAAATTTATAAAAAGTCAAATTTGAAACTTCAGGTCAACAGGTGTCAAATCTATGAACTAGGTCTTTGAACATACAGAAGCACGAATCACAAAGTGTTGCTAAGTGACTCGTCCAAACTACTTACTCACCACTTACAATGTTGGCTGAATGTTACTTGTGTGTTACTTGTGTGTTACATGTGTGTTACTTGTGTGTTACATGTGTGTTACATGTGTGTTACTTGTGTGTTATTTGTGTGTTACTTGTGTGTTACTTGTGTGTTACTTGTGTGTTACTTTAGTGTTACTTGTGTGTTACTTGTGTGTTACATGTGTGTTACTTGTGGGATTACTTGTGGGTTACTTGTGTGTTACTTGTGTGTTACTTGTGTGTTACTTGTGTGTTACTTGTGGGTTACTTGTGTGTTATCTGTGTGTTACTTTAGGGTTACTTGTGTGTTACTAGTGTGTTACTTGTGGGCTACTTGTGTTTTACTTGTGTGTTACTTGTTTGTTACTTGTGTGTTACATGTGTGTTACTTGTGTTTTACTTGTGTGTTACTTGTGTGTTACTTGTGTGTTACTTGTGTGTTATCTGTGTGTTACTTTAGGGTTACTTGTGTGTTACTTGTGTGTTACTTGTGGGCTACTTGTGTTTTACTTGTGTGTTACTTGTGTGTTACTTGTGTGTTACTTGACCAAATGATTATGATACGTTCTTTCAACTTAGAGTTTTGTGTGGCCAAGACTTTTTCTTCCTTACTCATAAGCTACTGTTATAGTAAGTAGCATTGGCTATACATGTGTATTTAGTTTTTGTGAGCAGTTGGAAGTATTGCCTTGTCATATGGAAGACCTGGGTTCATCTAGGTTTGCTTTCTCTCTTGATATCACTGGAGAGACATGACAGGAATATAGTTCAAGGGAGTATCAAGCTATACTCACTCACTATAGTTAAACATGTATGAATGTGTGTGGTTTTACACCACTTTTAGCAATACTTCAGCAATATCACAGTTGGGGACACCAGGAATGGTTTTCACATATTGTTCCCTAGCCTTGCTCCAAGGCTGTACTGAAAGAAAAGTCCATGTATGTGTACTAATTCTATCCTTCTAATAGGCAAGTCTAGATATGTGGACAGTACAATGACGCCAGTCTCTTATAGGGACATCCTGTTCTTATTATTTACATAATCTAGAACTAATGATTAAAAATAATAATTAAATGTTCCCATGTGGGAAATCAAAGGCGGGACTTCGGCATGATGAGCATAAACTTCAACGACCAGGCTACCCAACTCCTTAGATGTGCATAGGAACCACGCATACAGGTTCAATACCAAACATGATGACAGAAAGTGAAGCTCATCCTTGTTGGATTTTCCAGCAATACAGATCATGTAAGCCCCTAGACTCAATGATGTTCATTGATTCACACACCTGTGACGACCTATGTCATGTGTAGTGTCATCTGTGTGACTACCTGGTTTACTCTTTACACTTCATGACACCATGCCCCATCACTCTCCCTTTGTTGAATGTGAATTTGAAGGCTTGAATGGTTCACAATAGTTCACATTGGTTTCATAATACACAGATCTCCTCCCAACCAAATTAGTTGTATATGTATTGTCAATATCTCTTTTCATGCCTGCAGTATTTATATTTCAAAAGGTGATACAATCAGGAAGTAAATTCAACCAGTTATCAAAAGAAAGAATGAAGCTCACCTGAAAATTTTCTGAAAATATTCATGAATCACATTTCAAATATATGTGAACAACTTTCAAAGCACAATAGGCAGTGAATGTGCATAGACACAATAAAAACACTAATTGTACCTCTCTAAATGCATGTCATTTGTTCTCACACTCACAAGGGCTTAAGTGTCCCTTGGTATTCCCCTGGGGCAGGGACAGGCTACCAATAAAGATTCTGCCAGAACATCCATCCTCTTGATTGATATACTGTGATAATGAACTTGTACTGAGTTACTGAGGGTTCACTGCAGTTTTATTAAAGCACAAACACTGATATTTTATCCTTAAAACAATGCACAAGCTGCCATTAAGGTAGGTTACACTAACACATATCCAGATTGAGGGTGCAGGGGAGGGTGTATCTGTGGATTCAGGGGGCAGTTAGGGGTGCCCCTACACCCCATTTTTCTTAAGCATGATAAACATACTTGATGTACACCAAATGTAAACACTTTACAAAACTATTACCACTCATATCGTGATGTTTTTTAACAACAAAAACCATGACTACCAAGCTGCAAATTGCATTGAGGATTATTCGCATTCATCTAGCCCTGAATGTTAACTTGTGATCACAAAATGCACCCGTCCTTTTTCGCAAAAGCTGTATCCACACTTGAAGTTATTAATTTGTAGATCAGGTGAGCTAACATTGCACCACTTCGCTTTACATTCAATATTACAGAACAATAAAGCAGATCTACTTTCCCTACATTAACATACTATGTATGTCCTCGTCACGACTTCCTGGTCTGCGAATATCAGAGTGCCTTTAGTATTCAAGTTTATTCTATCAAGTTTATTTGCACATACAATCATATCTACAACTTCATCCCTATGTAAATTTGTTATGCTTAAATACTTCCTGAAGGAAAACAATATCTCAAATCCTGTTTGCGAAATCTAACAGTTTTCATTCAACCATTTTCCTTTGAATACCTTCCTTGACTTCTCTGGGGTAGACTGGTAGATGGGGTCAGAATAGGTCTTCAGCAACCCATGCTTGATGAAAAAGTGACTATGCTTCTCGTAAGAGGCGACTAACGGGATCGGATGGTCAGGCTCTGACTTGGTTGATCCATGTCATCATATCCCAAATGTGTGTATAGATGCTCATGATGTCAATCACTGGATTGTCTGGTCCAGACTCGATTATTTACAGACCCCTGTCATATAGCTGGAATATTGCTGAGTGCCCCGTTAATCAACAAACAAAACAAAACAAAATCCTATAATTTTCACACATTGATCTTTCATTAAAGGTTATTCACCTTGCATGATTAGTTTTGTGTTGTTGGTTCCAGTTGTAACATGTTTCCTAAGTCGTAAGTAGTTTCCAACTCTTTTATAAAACACAATGCTTTCCTTACATTGTGGCAACATGGTTGTCTATACACAAAGGTAACTGTTACAATGTTCTTAGTTATCATACTGTTTATAGTGCTACTTAACTTAAACCTGTCTTTTCTTTGAAGATCAAAAGTGTTGTGATGTGACTATATTGATTCAGCTAAACATGGATCCCCGAGGCATTCTTGAGATTGCTGTTGTTGTTAACATGTCATAGTGCAATAGAAGTTGTTTTCATTCCCGATCAGACATGTACAGCAGTTTCATAGGGGATATCATTTAAAGTGTTACTTCCTTCATACCAAATGAGGGGCGGTCGGGTAGCCTAGTGGTTAAAGCTTTTGCTTGTCACGCCGAAGACCCGGGTTCGATTCCCGACATGGGTACAACGTGTGAAGCGCATTTCTGGTGTCCCCCGCCAAGATATTGTTGGAATATCGCTAAAAGCGGCGTAAAACCATACTCACTCACTCACTCACTCACTCACTCACTCACTCATACCAAATGCAAGCATCAAATACCCGAGTCAGTCCTGTCTGGGGTCAGTTGGGTACACAGCTATAAGACTGATTATCATAACTGTTATTCAGTGATCAATACATTTCTACACAATAAACATTTATCAGTGTCAGTACAAGGAAAGTGAGGGTTACAATGTATAACTGATTAGATTCCTTCCCTTCTGCACTTTCCTCAAAAAGATTTGAAACCTTTCACAGCATTTAAATATATTTAGTCTAAACACATGTATCAATTATCTTAACACAGAGTGTAAAAGGTTATTGTAAGTGTTGATCCACTAGGAAGATTGTCTTCATTTTATTATCAGGTTGATAACCTATAAAAGTTTGTTTATTTTCCTTGCAGTCTACTAATTAACCATCCAGATCAGATACCATGGCTGCATTCCAAACTGACACCATGTCATTGCACAGCTGTTTAGAAGACACTTAAAAGCAGAGCAATACCTAAAACTACTGATCACTTTTTATTCAAAGGGTCAATAAACATTTTGTGTTTTTAAATTTGAAAGTATTATTGAGTATTTGATGCCTAAGAATTCTTGCATTAAAAAAATTCCAAGTCCAAGGAGGGAAAAACTCAATAACACCAACGAAGCTGAAGTTTGTATGAAATTAATAAGTGAATAAAGTATGCAATATGACAGCTCAAGCTCCTTTGTGTAAAGCTAAATTGTTTGGCATGAGTTCTTACATTGTATTCATGTCTTCACTGTAACACAGAAGATGGAGATGACTATTTCTGCCAAAACTCTGGAATTGTTCACCATGTCCCCTGCCTGCCGTAAATACATCCCATTTTATAGTTGGTTATTTATGTTAATCATTCTCGTATAACTCCATCATAAATTATGGCAGTGCAATAATGCCAATTCCTGACAACATCTCCCCAGTGATCTGCTGGTAAATAACATGCACCTCTACTTCACCGCGCCAAGCAGCATACTCACAGACCAAGCCAACTTAGATAAAACAGAATTTGAGAAGGCTGAACAAAAAAAAATGATGTGGAGAACATATGTTCCCGAGACAGCCATGACAGAAGGCGAGTCTGAAGCAGGATGGCGATCTGTGTCAGACATGGTGTAGTTGGCACAAGGCTGCTAAACACATTTCACTCTATTAAAATCTGAAATAGCAATTTTTTGTACACATAAACAATTATGACCTGTTTCTATCCATGTCCACATCCCATATTATCTGTATGGTTCACAGAGACATTTGTGTAAGATGGTTCCATAACCATGTGCAGACATATCATATGTCCTTCACCTTGAGGTGAAGACAATAAGTGCAAGCTGATTTCAGGCCTGAACCCTTCCAAATAATCCAATTGGGCCGAAATTTAACTTTTATTCAGACTTGATTCAGGAAAAGATTATGACAGATTCCAGACATATTATTTCAGACCAGTATTTTTAAAATAAGCCCAGATTCCCTCCACTTAAATTTATAAACGATAACGTAGACTCTATACAGGACACAATTATAACTTATTCATCCAAATTGACTTCAGATCATTTTCTGGTTTCATGGAATCAAAATCTTCTTCAATTATACTAACTTTCATTTAGACTCCATGTGGGAAAAGACTGTGACCTTATCATGAAAAAAGGGTAAAGTGAGTGTTGAATAAAGTATAAAAACGTATCAAAAAAGGGCATTTCTTTAACACAGTAAATCTCACAGTGAAGCAAACCCTTTCTTCTCTGGAGCTTGTAAAATGTGGTATGTGTGTTACAAGGACATACACATGTTCTGTAGTTTAGGAAATGAAAAACAGGAGTTCACTGCAAAGATTTACACTGTCTCCTCTCTTGGCAAAGGAAACTCGAAACCCGCTCTATTAAACACATGTCAATAATCTGACAATCTCAGATAGAGATTATTTTCAAGCTGATTATTAAACACATGAAATCATAGGAACGATTAGCATTAAATTTACATATTTAGATCATTTAAGACATAAAAAAATACACTAAAACGAAAAGGTTGTTGAAGACCAGAAGAGGTTTGATATTAGTCACCATCTAACAGACAAATATTCTGCTGGGACAATACACACGTTGGAGTCATCCACAACGATGTACCAGCATCATGGAGTTTGGATTAACAAGGTCCACTATGTAAGAATACTCCACTATATAAGAATACTCCACTATATAAGAATACTTCATAAGAGTACTTATGCATATAAGATCTATGAGGAGAAACAGTCAACACTGGAAGGAGTCAAGACGAAGGAGTTGAGTAGATGATAGGCTATATGGTGCTGAATTGTACTTCAATTACAGGATTATAGGATTCTATTCATTATTTTGTCATCATGTCATGACCTGGTGAGTTCTACAATGCATATTTAGGAGAATTATTTTTCTAAAATCTTACTTTTCTCATAATGCGGTGTAGGTACGGAGAGTACAGTCAAACAACTACAGGATGGAGCTAAAAAGGAAGGTGAGGGGACAGGTGCATCTGTGTGAGGTCATACACTCCTGGGAAAGGGGGGTGGGGGGTGGGGGAAGTAAACTGGCTTGGGGGATTCAGTCTTCACTCATTGCTCACCATAGCAGTCATGCCAAACTCTTGTTTTACAGTCTGGTACACACTTCATCATGCAATGGTTTTATCTTGTTATTTTTCTTACAAGGGTAGGAGAGGTGAAGTACAAACAGTGACAGGCTAGGGGAAAGTGAAATAGACAGTCGTAGGCGAAAACTACTCCAGACAGTCACGCTGGTCGGCAGAGAAGGACATAACTTAAGAAACTATTTCGAACCATTAATACCATAAACATTTATTGGGGGAATAGTTTCAGGAGTCAGGTCATTTCATATTTGAAATAGTGATTGATTGATTGATTGATTGATTGATTGATTGATTGAGTGAGTGAGTGAGTGAGTGAGTGAGTGAGTGAGTGAGTGAGTGAGTGAGTGAGTGAGTGAGGTTTTACGCTGCTTTTAGAAATATTCCAGCAATATCACGGCAGGGGACACCAGAAATGGGCTAAAACAAACCAAATCAGTGATCAAATAAACCAAAATATTTGGTTGCATTGTGAGGTTTGTATCTGTGATTATATTCTCCCTAGTCTTAAACTTTATAAAGATGTTAAAATCCATATATTTTTGGTTTCTTTAACAAAAATGTAACAGATCAGATGGAACATGAAAGTCTGGAATGAGCTACAAGCTTAAATCTCTCCTTACCTACCAAACAGTAAAAGTTTCAAGTTCTGTTATATAATGTACAAACAACATATCTTCGAGTGAGTGAGTGAGTGAGTGAGTGAGTGAGTGAGTGGAACAATGACAATAATTTTGAAGCTACAATTCCATCTAACAGATGTATTAATCCAGTCTGGTTTATACGTCAAAACAGATTCCATTGGGTGAAAAAGGCAAAATAGCAGTGAAATGTGCTGGGTTGTAGACAAATTCTGAAAAAAATAAAATAGCAAAACTTTTAAGTCCTAGACTGATCCTCATCCTTATCAAACAGCTGGTCATCACAGGAGAGAACATGGCCATTCCTACGAGATGTTCTTCAACGACACAGAAACATCTACGCCAGTACACACATAACTCATCCACAAGCAGCGGCAGGGGAATCCATCTTCCACAGAAGGGCTTCCTTCTATAAATACGTACCACTCAAACAAAAACATTTGTATCTTTTCACCAAAAATGCAAGGAAGGTTGGGGTTAAATCCCTTTGCCCTGCAGCTGTCAAGTTTGGCAGTATCACTGTGGTGTATTTACCGTGAAGGGGACAGCAAATACACCTGATCGTATTTGGTGCAGCGTGCATGCACAGTACGCCTCGGCCATTGCTGTTTGGGCGTAATTTGGCGGCCGTCTTTGTGTGTGTTGACGCACACTGCTGTGATGTGGACTGTCAATATTGGGAGAGAAAGGAGCAGGGGGATTTAGGGATCTGCACAAAGATGCATTCCCTGTCACACAAGCAACTCACATACTATAATGAATCCAAATTGCACCACATCATGGTTTTGAAGCCGTCGTGACTGATGTTGTATCAAGAGTTGGACACTGATTGGTCACAGCAAGATCCAGCAAGGTCAGGTACAACCACAATGATAGACTGTAAGAGTGAGTGAGTGAGTGAGTTGGGTTTAACGCCGATTTTAACATTATTCCAGTTATATCACGGCGTGTCAGCTTGATGTGGGAGGAAATCCCGAAGTGATGCAGGTCTCAGACGTTTACCACTTACATAATCGGGGTGAACCGGGATTCCAACCCACAATCATAGGTTTCTGGCGTGTCCAGAGGACGCAACTCTGCACAGCTAATCGCGGCGCCTTAGACGACTGGGCCACCCGTGTCCCCAATAGACTGTAAGAACTGCCTCCACCAAACAAAAGCATATCTGGGCTTCTATCAGTCTCAGAGAATTTTAATGATCTAGTCATGAGATATCATCTTGCAGTTTCTACACAAATGGCTTTTCAAGGATCAAACCTGTGTTCAAGATTATTGCACTTATAAAGTGACTGCTAGTACTTTTCAGGACACATCACTGTTTTATTATGCTAGTCCACTAGATACCATGCCGCAGACACAGTATACAGACTCCGAGCCACCTAGTCCTTGTTTTATCCCCTCATTACCGAGCACCAGGAAGGGTAACAACAAGTACCATCTTTTAACGTCTTTTGGTATGACACGGTCGGGGATCGAACCCCGGACCTTCCGCTCTCCGGGCGGACGCTCTACCACTACACCACGGAGGCGGTCTACACATTGTATACAATTGCATCAAACAGTGACCGAACTTCTGAGTCGGCAAACCATGAATGTACATATTGACATTGAGTAACAACTGACAAACTTAGAACCATAATCAGGGTGAATCTTGGACCACATTCATAGGTTTATGTATGACATACTGAAGCTACATATCTCTGCAAAAGTATTTGATCTGCCATGCAGTTGAACAAATAAAAAACAAACCAAAAATCTATTTCATTTTCTGGTTGTGGTTTTAGGCTTAGGTCAGTGTGGCCTGTTAGTTAAAATGTTCACTTCTCTCACAACTTTCTTCTGCTTTTATCATGGCCTCCTGGAGAACATCAAGTGTTGCCCAGATGCAAAGTTGACACTGGATCCAAGTATCTGCCAATCAGTTTACACACAATTTCATTGAAATAAATGTGAATACTATTGAATGAAATTTTGAATTTATATTAATAAATATATTACAAACATAAGGCCAAATATATGATGAACACTTCATAATACCAGATAGTGTAATAACAGGATTAACTTGCATACTTCAGTACAGGTTTTTGACATGCTATTTCCAGCGTAACATGCTCACAATAATGTCTTTGTAGAGAGAATAAAAACTCAAAACTCATTATCTGCATGTTTTACGCACACTTCTTTCTACCCAGCAGTATATTGTTCAAGAAAGTGAGCGTATGCACAAGAAAATACAGTTGAGTTGTTCATCACTGTGGCAAGCTAGATCCAGAGAAACATCTTTTTGTAAACTTGGTGTTTGGAAAAGAAAAAGAGGCAACACCATTTTGTATTATTTCTACAGGACAATATTTGGGCTCCATCCACCTCTAAGTTTAAGAGTCCTCAACAGGGACATCCAAGTACACGGTGGCAGAGTTTGTGGCAGAAGATGGAGCCATGATGGAGATGCAGAGCAGCAGGCAGCACCAGCAGTTTTATCAGCGTCAATATTGTGACAACATGCCCCCCTCTGTATACCAGTTGTGGCAGATTGTTGAAATAAGACATAAATATAGAGCTCCGTCCCCAGCTGTGGGATGCACTGGTTTGTGTTCACTTGCTGACAGAGTGATTGAATGAGTGAGTGAATGAATGTTGTTTAAATCAATCTAGCTTAGACAGACCCATGTTCAACGGCTTAGGTACCATCCCGTTGCTATTATCATGGGAAAGTATCATTTATTTTTTTTTAAACTTATTTCTACAATTTGTCTGTGTTTTTTTCATAATTTAGGAGGAACTTAAATATTCCATTGAATGCAATAGTACAAGGAAGTAGGAAACTAAGCACAAAGCCTATTTGGTCATCATTAGTCTGTCTTACAGACCCTGATACATTTATATCAACTACAGCCCATGCATGTCTATAATGTTTGGCAAGTCTAGATTACTGCAGTATCAGGAATGAAGAGAATAACTGGGCTCCCTTTTTATTAGATTTTTATTTTCTGTATGATATGTTCATTTCAGAGACTATATGTTAGTCTAGGTCATCATCATCATCGGTAGAGTTGTCAGTGAAATACAAGTCAGCTCTACAAAGCCATGACATTAGTTATCATTGATTGTAACTTTACCAAGAACTGGGAAATCTTTCATTCCTATTTGGGAATTTGTAATAACAATGAGTAGGTTTTTGAAAAATTCCACAGCAAACATAGCTAGCCCTGATCAAGAAAACAGTACTTTCAATATGTGTTTTTCTTTAAATGAAAGCTATCAAATCACATGTACGTTCATTGTGTTGAGTAACACACTGAGTAAAACACAAACATTCAACAATAAATAGTAATTATAAGAATACTATCTCTGTTACATCATAAAGATACTATTACTTGCACAACATATTATGGTTAGTTGACAGTAAAGAGGAAATCTGTTGAAAATCTTCTTTACTGTCAACAATCAATAATAAGTTGTGCAAGTGATAGTATCTTTATATGATGTAATAGAGGTCTTGTTTTCACAAGAATTTGCCCCATTCATAACCAGATTAATTCTTTCTTGATTAGACTTGACATTAGTAAATACTTAAATGTTAATATCAAAAGAATTTCTTCCATGTCACTGTGGCTAAAGACTATATTCAACAGCCTGCAGTATTGACTTCACGTGAACAAATCTCACTGGCAACACCATCAAGCTACATCATCATCAAATAACATGATAAAAGATAGTTCCATCATTGCCAAGTGGTTTCTTACCAACGATTTGGTTACTCGGACAAAGACAATGGTGCCACTGTCAATTCCGTTTTCAGATCTCATCCATATAACAGTGAAAGAAAACCAAAAATAGGATTCAATAATCCCACCGATGTGGGAATAAAACCCAACTGGCCTCTGCCAGCATGAACGCCCTTGGTACTATAAATGCACACATAGGAATATTTATCATATAATACATAATACATTAGGACATTAATGTAAAAAACTGTAGCATAAACAAAACAAAAAATGTACTTATTAATAAGTTTCAGGCTGAGTTTGTCCTGTTTGTTTGTCCTGTTTGTTTGTTTGTTTGTTTGTTTGTTTGTTTGTTTGGTGTTTAATGCATCATTCAGCAATATTCCAACTATATGACAGTGGCATGTCAATTATCAAGTCTGGACCAGATAATCTAGTGATCGGTACTGTGGGCAACAATCCACAAGGTTGGGAGACACAAAGTAACACAATCAACCAAGTCACTGTGTCTGACCACCCGATCCATTAAATTGCCTATTATGACCACTATAGGTTGTTGGGGAGTAATTCTTAACCGCCACCCCATGATCAATGAGCTAAGACCCTGTAGAAATGTCAATGTTGTGGACATAATTCAACGGTGTGCTTCCTGCCCCTGACTATTCCCCTCTAGGAACTGACTGATCCCCCTTCTGTTGTATATACGACATACGTCCTGACACCCATACTCATGAAATGTCACAGATCTTCACACATTCCATTACCCCACCCCAACCATACCACCCTCACACAACAAATACTCATTTGGATCTTTTTTAGGGTGATGAGCTACACGAATACTGTATATCGCTGTGTATAAGGCGAGTTTTCAAGAGGCTTTCAAGAGGGGTCGTCTTATACACAGGGTTGAAGAGCTTGGGTAGTAAATGTGTAACAATTTACACTAACTCACTTGGTGTTGTTGTGTTCATAAAATTACATGATTACAAAATGTGAATTGTCAAATCGCACAATTACACAATTATAAAACAATTACACAACTCTGAAACACTGAAAGGCTGCTGCGACACTGAAAGGTCCGATGTCAAGGATGTAGATGGTGTTATGTAAAATGTGTAGGCAAGTACCAGTAACAGTATTTTGTTCACCTCTACACCGCTGTATTAAGTATGTAATAGTGTTTGCAAAGCCCTGGGGTTATTTAATGTGAGACAGACTCAGTGGTCATTCTGAGTACTTAAGGGATCACAGATGCTTTGTCTACAAGGAGCCAAGTTGTTCAGCTGGAGATGAGAGGTAGCAGGCCTCCACAACTGCTTGTAACAGATACTGTTGATTAGTGGACCTCTGAAGGAAGAGGTCTGGTCGCAGTGTCACCCTCGGATCACATTATGAAGTGGGTACATCATTCAAATGTGGGCTGTTTTTTAAACATACAAGTAGGTAATAATTCAAATATACACATGGGTAGCAATTAGAAAATAACCAACGAGCTCCAAGGAATCACAGACTACGCTGGGTGAAGGAATGCTGTGGGCCTTGGTGAAGGACTTAACAGCACTCATTCCCAAGAGTCAGATATTCCTTAATTCTTAATTTCAAGTTACTTGTCCTACATATCATTAATTGTCATTTTAAGAATGAAGATTTGCTTGTTTGTTTGTTTGTTGTTTAACACCGCGCTCCGCAATATTCCAGCTATATGACAGCGGTCTGTAAATAATCAAGTCTGGACCAGACAATCCAGTGATTGACATCATGAGCATCAATCCATGCAATTTTGATACGATGACATGCATCAACCAAGTCAGCGAGCCTGACCACCTGATCCCGTTAGTCGCCTCTTACGACAAGCATAGTCGTCTTTTACTAAGTCAAGCATGGGTTGCTGAAGACCTATTCTACCCTGGATCTTCACAGGTCAAGAATGAAGATAAAGAAAAACATACAAAATGTCAACCTACACTCAAGTCCACCTAATCTTCTGATGATGTCATTTTAGTCATGCATGACATCATCAACAATGGATGACATCTGATTGTATTGTTCTCAACAATGAAGCAATGTGATGTCATATTGTTCAACTCACCAATCCACATTACAGAATTACTGAAGTAGAAATGTGCAAATATTCAACAGTTATTATAAGATCTTTCTTAAATCTAATGGTATTATTCTATACATATGGGTAATAATTAACCTACAAACATGGGTAATAATTTAAATACGCACATGGGTAATACTTTGGACACAAACATGAGTAATATTTTGAGCATAAATGTGGGTAATTATCTAATGTTCAAATGGGTAGAACTTTAACCAAAGACTGGGTTGCTGATTTCAACATTCATACCTTGACGTTTTTTTACATGTCTGTTGTAAAACCTTCAAAAAATGTCAGTAACCTTTGAGGGAAAAATGCACTACATGCATCTTGACTTTGACACTTAAGATTCAAGTAGATTTTCAAATGTCAGCAGCCTGCTGACTGGAAGTCACTGTTGAAATACAACCTTGACAGACACACCAATCTAAACATATCTCTCTCAACAAGTGGCCGCCTCTGTGGTCTTGTGGTAAGCGTCCGCCCGGAGAGCGGAAGGTCCGGGGTTCGATCCCCGGCCGCGTCATACCAAGAGATGTTAAAAGATGCTACTTGTTGTTACCCTGTCTGGCGCTCGGCATTAAGGGGCTAAAACAAGGACTGGTCGGCTCGGAGTCAGTATATTGTGTCTGAGTGGGGTATTCATGTTAAACTGCGGCATGGTATCTCAGTGAGCTAGCACTATAAATCGGCATCAGTCCGGACTAGTACAAGCAGCAACACACATACATACACGTGCATGCATGTCGCTATATAAGTGCAATAATCTTGGATGCGACGTTAAACCCAATTTCACCTCACCTCACCTCAACAAGTAATGAATACTGTTGGCTTAAAATACATGTTATACTACCAGTCCAGTTATACGGCTACAACATGCAATAATCTAGTGTCAATATATCGTCAAGATGATGTCAGAATAACCTGATTATACCTGAACTTTTACAAATCAGATTTTAAAAAAAAATGACTTAACTTTTATAACAGTTAGCCACAAACAAAGAATAAAGATTTTGCAAAATTTAAACTTAAAGCCATTTTGAAATTGCTTCTATTCATAAGGAGCAAACTGGTTACAAAAACAAGTTACCATGAACTCATTTACATGCCTTAGTTTTCTTATTTGGTCCTGTTTAAATGAAGTAAACACACGTGGGACATAACACTGCCTCGGCTCGTGAGCATGGCTGCCAGTGTTGATATTCTCCGGGTACAGGGGACGTCGGGGAGTCATGGTGATTGCAGGCATGATGATCAAACTCCTGGCAACACCTTCAGACAAAGCCATCACCTGTGCTTTCCAAACTCAAAATTTGTCCTCAAATGATGATTTCCTTGGCACACTTCACCACAAACATCCACTACATTTTTTCTCAACATCTTTTTCCACAAGTAGCAAAACATTACCATTTTATTTATTTTTTAAAGAAACAAAAACTATTCTAAACTTGATGGAAAGAATTCTTTTCTTGTCTTGGGAGGAGAAACATGCAGGGATGATTCACTGTCATTATTGGAACCATTGTTAATTAATTCTTCTTCTCACTGAATTAGGAGGTAACCTAGAATTCAGTCATCTCAAAAAAGATTATGCATGTCCAGATTTCCAAGAATTCCCAAAAGGTTGCACCTTTTAAAGAATTTCTAAAAGAGGTGGTAACAGCAAAAGTGAATTTTTTGAAGAAAATGTTTTGAATCCTTTCCATCTCTTTTTTGAATAAGGCGCTTTTGCATGAATGGGTTCTTTGTGTGTACATGCATGGTTGGAAAATACAGACCACTTAACCAGGCCACATATTGATACTGATTATGTCTACTGGAACAATGATAATCAATAGATGAGGTGATTAAAACACACACACCCTGGATTTCTTTTAGAAAACAGTTTTATTTGAATCATAAAATACAAGTTGGGGACAAGTGATACTTGTACAAATATTTGCACCCCCTGTCAAAAAAAGTTAACTACGGCCTTGCTTACAATATCCCTGTGAAATGACGTTGGTCTGTAAATAATCAAATCTGGACCAGACAATGCAGTGATTGACATCATGAGCATCAATTTATGCATTTGGGATATGATGACATGAATGAACAAAGTCAGTGGGCCTGATTGACAGAGACCGATAGTCATCTCTTAAGACAAGCATGGGCTGCTGAAGACCAATTCTAATCCGGATCTTCACAGGGATGTAAGTCAATGTAAAAGTATGGGAGGTTCTAAAATCTAAAATCTCTCTTTGTGAAACAGTACACATGTGCCAAGTCTGATTCACCATACAGGTTCATCAAACAGCTGGATAAGTAGATTTTTTCCTTTTCTTTGTCAAATACCAAGGTGTTGGCCACTTCAAACTGTATACATCCTTGTTCTTACACAAGCCATCACATTTCACGCCTTCAGTTTCAGGGGAAGAAAAGGTCCCCAGTAATCTGTTCTGGTAAGAAGGTGGACTCGACATGGGCAAATAGGCAGGATAGGCAAATTTGATTCCAGTTGTTCATACACCAGTTTGTGTGTCTGTAAACTCATTACATCATCAAGACATACGCTGACAATGGGCCACAGAGATGAGACCACACTTCAGTGAGGACTGGGCTACAATGTGTGACCTTGAGGATGGTGTTTCAATGTCACAGCACGGACTGATGCTGGTAACCACTGGTTTGTCTGGCGCATTATTTACATGCCACAATGATATACCCCGGTAGCTGGAATTAGGGGTTATTACTATAAGGGTAACGCTATTTTTCAGGGCATTATCATTTGCAGAAGCCCGAGGTCTTCCATTAACTGCCCGACGAAGGAGGGCAGTTGAAAAGACCGAGGGCTTCTGCAAATGATAATGCCCTGAAAAATAGCGTTACCGTTATTATAGCTAAAATGGATGGAATTTGTTATCAAATAAAAAGAAACAACAATGTCGATTTTGAAACATTTACTGCAATCAACACGAATGTCACTGACCCACTTTTACAAATATGGAAACGTCATAGAACAAACCAGATGACGTCACTTTTGAACGTTACGTCACCTATCCCTATTCTATGACGTCACCTAACAACGGGCGTGATAATGGCCCATCGTCAAGTAATATGAGGGCATTATCAAGTTACAGTGGCCCACTCATTTCTGATAACATGCGGGCGTTTTTATGATAATTCTATCCATTTTAGCTGTAAGAAGTAATAACATATAAGAGACAATGGTGAGTAATTAAATCGGCAATTAACTATGTTGTAACTAACTAGGCTTATGTTTGCTTCTCATTCAGCGTGTTTATTCCACAATCACTTATACACACCGTCTCCAACAGTTGTTAATACAAATGAAAAAACAGCGGGAATTGATTTTAGCTTCACCGGTTATCACATGTTAGGTCACATGTGCAATATGCAAATGCTTACTGGTACTTCCAGCTCTCTACTCACGGATGTTGATTGTTTTACCGTGTCAGCTGGTTTGACAATCTGCATCGAGGCGAGGGTCATTTCAACTTTATTTACAGAAATTATTAAACTTTATTCAAGGAAAAGAGATACAAATCATGTTTATGTATGGAAATAATCATTGGAACAGTTATTTAGGACGAAATGCGAAGTTTTATTGTCAAATGCTGGGCTGGCTATCGGACGCCGGTTGACATCGCCAGTGGAAAAAAAATGTGAGATCTTCGACTCCGAGCTTAAGATGACCCCCCTTCTTAACCCCCTCATTTTAGGTATGAAAAACTCGCCTTATACACAGCGATATAGGGTAGCTTGAATACTGCTGACTGATATCAAAAACCCATTTAGTCACGCATGACCACCTTGACAGAACTACATGCTAAGACTGATGCTATCTGACATCCAGTGGTATGCTTGACTACGGCCCTCTCAGCACTAAAACTACTGTAACTTCCATTCATTAAGATAGATTTACAACAATATCAGCACTAAGATCGCAAGAAGATTCAGGGTGTAAGCCTGATTCAACATCTGTTTACAGCAGCCCTGTGGGAACTCTGAACTTTGGAGTATATGTGTACAAATGTTTGCTCACAATGTTGTTCCTGAATACCCATCTGCATACATCTCTGACATAGTGTTCTTTTGAATCTGAGAAAAAGTCAGCAATGTGGCCAAGGTCAGAACAAATTTATAGAATTCTCCTAGATATTTATTGAAATCTAATCTCCTGGAAATTTACTTCTGTTCACATTTGACAGAACTTGGTCACTTGATGCTGCGTAAACCTCCTTCTTCTGAGATTGTTGACGGGTTGTGTTACATTGTTCAAAGGAGGGTTCAAGAGAGTGGGAAGAGAAGCAGGACGTCCATACCCAAGCAAGTTAAGGAGAGAGAGGGAAGATGTTCAAGATTTGTTTGTTTGTTGTTTAACGCCGTACTCAGCAATATTCCAGCTATATGACGGCGGTCAGTAAATAATGGAGTCTGTATCAGACTATCCAGTGAATGATGTCATGAGCATCAATCCCCGCAATTGGGATACAATGATATCCATGAACCAAATCAGCAAGCCTGACCACCTGATCCAAATAGTTGCCTCTTAGGACAAGCAAAGTCTTCTTTTACGAAGGGACGCATTGTGTCCTGACCTAAGAGAGGGGTTCAGGGGGTGAGTGTGAAGAGGCAAGGGCATGATATATGGTTATGAATTTTTTTATTTTTTTTTTAATCCAGTTAAAAGATTTATTTAATAACCAAGCTTGATAACCTGACAAAAAACAAAAATTGTCTCACTGCCTTAACCAGACAAGCAAACATGCTTGATGACCAGTTAATTCACTCAGGGTGCGAGATTAAAAAATTATATTCCAAAACCTTTACACTTCCAACATCCTTCAAAAGATAATTTTATTTAGTGTTGGTTTTTTTCATCAAGGAATACTCTTTTCCTGAATACATTGCAATCAGTCTAAATTTCTCTTCATGCCAAGTCTGCAAGCTGTTTGAATGAAACAGGGAACACGTTCATCTCTCATGTAGCAGGTTACGTAAAGTGATCCTTGACATTTTTGGCTCCATGTTGGCATTTTGCTGGTGGATAAATCACTTCCTGCTCCAAGTCTCAGAGCACACGACATCTTAGGGCCAGACGATTTCAATCAAGCAATCGATATCAATCGATCAAATCTTAGCCAACACCAGCAGCTCTGGCAAGAGTGATAACTACTGATACACATCTAGTGACAAGTCATCCATCAAACATATTTTACATACATCTGTCATCAGTGTGGGAAGAGGAAGGGGGAGTTCATGTTGACTATGATCAATGTTTATTAGTTAGTGGGTGAATGTCGTACTTATATCATGACAGCCTGTAAATAATGAAGTCAGTTCCATGCAAATCTGTGGTTGATAGCGTGAGCCGCATTATCAGGATATGACGACACACGATCAGCCAGGTCACCCGTTGTAGCCACCTGATCCTCATCTTAATCACCTCTTATGACAAGATTGGGGTCCTGGTACCACAGCAGGACTCCATAATGAGATCTCAGATCTAGGAAATGATGGGATTGTCATTTCTGCCACAGATAAATTCAAGTTAATGAGAATAGTTTTACACAATATTATTCATAAGCAATACTCCAGCAATATCATGGCAGAGGAAACCACACTAGGCTTTCCACATCATGAATGTTTAACCACGATGCTATCCTCTGTCCCCTGACTAATTCAAAGACCATGGAGTGAGTGAGTGAGTATGGTTTTAAGCTGCTTTTCGCAATATTCGGGCAATATTACAGTGGGGGACACCAGAAATGGGCTTCACACATTATACTCTTAGACCAAGGAACTAAAGCCCTTATAATCATGAAGTAGTATCATTGCCTTAAGTTTTTCACAAGTAAGTGTGAAATCCTCATTCTGTCTTATAAATGAATGTTGTTTTTTCTCAGATTGCACATCATGTACCTGAATGTTTTTGGTACTTCAGTTATCAATGAATTAAGTGTTGAATATAACTTTCACTTCTGTTGTACACTGAAGCTACCCATACCTACTAATGCAGATCTACAACATTCCAGTGTAATTGCTCAATACATGCCATGGTTGCCAAAATCATGTTTTCCTACAAACAGATATCAACAGGAAATTATTCAAAAGACTTTCCTATCGCCACAGCTGCACGTGGCATGTTTAAGGCAACCATTAATTTAATATGAGGTTAAAATGAATTTCAGTTTTACCATGAAATTATCTGCTGATAACAGGCCAACTAATATTTGCTCAAGCATGTCCTGGTAGATATAAATAAGGAACTTCCTCTTGAAATACAAGAGCAGGAGCAGTCCAGTAGTCTAATAAAGCATTAGGCACCTGACACTTGGGATTGACTCTCCACCAGGAAACTCAGCTCAAGAATACCAAGCATCCGAGAAATTCTAAATAGCAAAAGGGCACCACTAAAGCCCCTGATTAATACATGTACCAAGTTAGATGAAAAATCTTTCACGTTTTCAAGTTGTACTCTGGAAACAAAATATGGACAGACAGACAGACAGACAGACAGACCAGATGATGACTATATCCCATGGTTTACATGCCTTGGGGGGGTGGGGGGTGGGTGGGGGTGGGTATAAAAAAGAAAGAATATTTTCAAACAATATCAGTTACGAGATATATAATATATATAAATGGATTCGTTAATTGCAAATTTGTGGATGCATATCGTAAATAAAATCGGTGATTATACATCACAAAGCTGTTGCAGTGCACAGAGACAAGGAACCAGTTTATACAAGAACAAGATGTTGATGTTGGGAGCTAAAGGAATTCCATCTGCACAAAAACTGATAGGCTTCAATTCATACGGATGGGTGTGACCTGTGTTAATTTAAACATATATTGCTGTCGATGACATATTTCTCTATCAGGAGTATTCAGTATATGCCCCCCAAAAAACAGGCCATATTTTTTTAGTTTGGTTATATTCTCCAAGCATATCTGATCTTGCTCCTTTAAAACATTAGGCCTGATCCCAAAGCGTATGAGTAGAGGAAGGCAGTATTGACAATGTAGCAAAAGGGAATATTTATATGATATTCATAACTGAGAACATAATGCTGTATGTGACCTATGGACTGTGTTGTGAAGGCAATGGCGTGACAATTCTGCATGTGCATGTGTGTACACAAGATAATAGGTGCAGCACAAACATGGCCGCAGTAACAAGAGATGTGGAACAACATCCACTGCACTGGGAACGGAGATAGGAGACATGAAAGTCTGACACTATAAAAACATTTCAAGGGGTTGGGACACGTAGACTTCCTCCTTAGCTTTTATCACAATTCAAAATCTTTAAAATTCTTCATTATGCAACAAACCTGAAACACTCACAAACTATCATATTTGCTGAATATTTAAAACATTAATCTATTTATACCACAAAGTCAAAATGCTAGTACCATATATGAACGTAGATTTCATAGTTTCACCAAGGTAGTAACTTGGTCCATGAAATCTGTATCAAAATGTCATGTATGGTACATAAGCCAGACATCCAACCTTTTTCGGTCTATAATATTTCTGGGATAAAATATTATCAGTTCATGTGTAGACACCCCACATGTCATGTGTGGACAGATCATGTGTAGATACCAACAGATCATGTGTAGATACCAACAGACCATGTGTTGACACCAACATACCATGTGTAGACACCAACAGACCATGTGTAGACACCAACAGATCATGTGTAGACACCAACAGACCATGTGTAGACACCAACAGACCATGTGTAGACACCAACAGACCATGTGTAGACACCAACAGATCATGTGTAGACACCAACAGATCATGTGTAGACACCAACAGACCATGTGTAGACACCAACAGACCATGTGTAGACACCAACAGACCATGTGTAGACACCAACAGACCATGTGTAGACACCAACAGATCATGTGTAGACACCAACAGATCATAGGTAGACACCAACAGACCATGTGTAGACACCAACAGATCATGTGTAGACACCAACAGATCATAGGTAGACACCAACAGACCATGTGTAGATACCAACAGACCATGTGTAGACAATAACAGACCATGTGTAGACACCAACAGACCATGTGTAGACACCAACAGACCATGTGTAGACACCAACAGACCATGTGTAGACAATAACTGACCATGTGTAGACACCAACAGACCATGTGTAGACACCAACAGATCATGTGTAGACACCAACAGATAATAGGCAGACACCAACAGACCATGTGTAGACACCAACAGATCATAGGTAGACACCAACAGATCATAGGTAAACACCAACAGATCATGTGTAGACACCAACAGATCACAGGTAGACACCAACAGATCATGTGTAGACACCAACAGATCACAGGTAGACACCAACATATCACAGGTGGACACCAACAGATCATAGGTAGACACCAACAGATCACAGGTGGACACCAATAGATTACAGGTAGACACCAACAAATCACAGGTAGACACCAACAGATCATGTGTAGACACCAACAGATCACAGGTGGACACCAACAGATCATAGGTAGACACCAACAGATCACAGGTGGACAACAACAGATCACAGGTAGACACCAACAGATCATGTGTAGACACCAACAGATCATGTTCAGACACCAACAGATCATAGGCAGACACCAACAGATCACAGGTAGACTCCAACAGATCATGTGTAGACACCAACAGATCACAGGTGTAAACCAACAGATCATGTGTAGACACCGACAGATCACAGGTAGAAACCAACAGATCATGTGTAGACACCAACAGATCATAGGTAAACATCAACAGATCATGTGTAGACACCAACAGATCATAATTGTCTTGATTCATGCGCTCACTCTTCATCCAACAATGTTTCGAAAATTATATGCATGTTTTGTTGATTAGACATGACAACCATATGAACCTGCAGTTAGAGGAACCGTCTCCTTTAAGCCACAGACAGTGTTCTCACATGCTGGAATCCTGCACACATCCTCTCTAATAATCACCAGTGCTGAAAGTACACACTCAGCCCCGAACACAACACTAAACCAGGAAGATTTCTTTTTCATGTTTGCTTCAGGCTGATTTAAATTTCCCAAGCCATATACCATAATATTTTTTTAAAGCCTCTGATGTGTAAGGCTGGTGTTATTGTTGAGTGAGTGAGTGAGTGAGTTGGGTTTAACGCTGCTTTTAACATTATTCCTGTTATATTGCGGCGTGTCAGCTTAATGTGGGAGGAAAGCCTGAAGTGATGCAGGTCTCGGACGTTTACCACTTCAGTGAAACCCACGAGCACGGGTATGGTGCTGACAAACCTAGAAACATAATCGGGGCTTCGAACCCATGATCATAGGTTTCTGGCATGCCCAAGTGACGCAACTCTGCACAGCGAATTGTGGCGCCTTAGATGACTGGGCCACCAGTGCCCCCTGTTATTGTTGAAGAGACTTGTAGCAAGTGTAGGTTCCTGTGTTGTCACCCCAATACTGACAGCTGTTCATAATCACCAACACACAGCAGAAGCTAGGGACTGACACACTCAGAACAGACCCAGCATGTCTGTAAAACACATAACAACTTCTTACTACATTTTCAGATTTAGAAACAAAGAAAACAAATTATCAACAAACTAAAGTTCCCAAAATAAAACAGGAGCATCTGTGGTATTGTTCTTGTCAAGTAAAGATAGAGACCTTTGAGATCTATATCTGCTGGTTCACAGGAACACAAAGCTGGTCTGTGTAGGGCTGATGCTACACACTGGGTTGTGATAGCGGTCTGGTCAGAGGGAAGGGTTAGGGCGAGTGAGTGAGTGAGTGAGTGAGTGGGTGGGTGGGTGGGTGGGTGGGTGAGTGAGTGAGTGAGTGAGTGAGTGAGTGAGTGAGTGAGTGAGTGAGTGAGTGAGTGCATTGTGACAACTACCAACTAATGTCCTATGAAAACTCTGAAAATAGATGTTGACACAAACACACAGAGGAAAGAAGGGAGGTGTCCCACCTCATGCATGTGCATAAGGTTGGGTAGCATGATACTATTTATTGCACAACTTATTATGGACAGTTGACAAGAGGACTTCTGTTGACAATATGAGGATTTTACAGTGTGATGTTAGCCAAAATACAGGACTTCTGGCAATGATGCCATAGAAGATTTGTATTTATAAGAAGTATTCATATAGTGACAAGGTCTCATGATGCACCATTATTTAGGAGAAAGGTTTTAACCCTGGTGGTTTCAACAAAAGACTGGTGGGTTCACACTGAACTTGGTGATGTTGTTTTTCAAACGAGTTATTGCTTGGTCTTCAACAGCTGAATGAATCTACAATTCAAAATGTGCTTCAATATCTTCAGCAACAATCACTCAATTATTGGCAATATTTTGGTGTCAAAGTAAAGGAATTCCAGTTGGGTGACACATAATTGTCTGCAACATTAAGGCTGAAATGCATGTGTCAGCTGAATTATTGCCAGCTAAACAAATTACAGTTGTTCTGTTGAAATGGGATATGAAGCATATCAAACCACAGTCCAGGTTCAATTAAATTAAATTGATATAACCATCAGTTACGATCATTTGATGATGGGGATTCAGATCCATTGTAAGGTTCGAGTAGGTCATTTTATTGTCATTACTGTATTTGCCATAATAAGTATTAACAAAGGGGGTCACTTAATAAACTTATATTATTGATGCATTATGATAATGTTACAAGTGCACATTTTTCTCCAAAGTGAGGAGAGAATGTATTTTTTTATTGAAACAAAAGTGATGAATGAGGAACACTTTAATTCTTTCCCAACCAAGAATACCAACAAACAAAACTGAGCATTTAGTAAAACATGGGAAAATATCCTCCTCCATCCTCCCTCAATACCCCTACAGAACGTAATACCACCCTCCCTCAATACCACTACAGAACATAATACCATCCTCCCTCAATACCACTACAGAACATAATACCATCCTCCTTCAATACCACTACAGAACATAATACCATCCTCCTTCATTACCACCACAGAACATAATACCATCCTCCTTCAATACCACCACAGAACATAATACCATCCTCCCTCAATACCACTACAGAACATAATACCATCCTCTTTCAATACCACTACAGAACATAATACCATCCTCCTTCATTACCACCACAGAACATAATACCATCCTCCTTCAATACCACCACAGAACATAATACCATCCTCCCTCAATACCACCACAGAACATAATACCATCCTCCCTCAATACCACCACAGAACATAATACCATATTCCCTCAATACCACCACAGAACATAATACCATCCTCCCTCAATACCTCTACAGATCATAATACCATCCTCCTTCAATACCACTACAGAACATAATACCATCCTCCTTCAATACCACTACAGAACATAATACCATCCTCCCTCAATACCACCACAGAACATAATACCATCCTCCCTCAATACCACAACAGAACATAATACCATCCTCCCTCAATACCACCACAGAACATAATACCATCCTCCCTCAATACCACAACAGAACATAATACCATCCTCCCTCAATACCACCACAGAACATAATACCATCCTCCCTCAATACCACCACAGAAAATAATACCATCCTCCCTCAATACCACTACAGAACATAATACCATCCTCCCTCAATACCACTACAGAACATAATACCATCCTCCTTCAATACCACTACAGAACATAATACCATCCTCCCTCAATACCACTACAGAACAATACCATCCTCCCTCAATACCACTACAGAACAATACCATCATCCCTCAATACCACTACAGAACGTAATACCATCCTCCCTCAATACCACTACAAAGAGTAATACCATCCTCCCTAAATACCACTACAGAGTATGATGCCAATACTATCATCATCCCCCTATACCAATGCAGAGGATGAAGCAATCATTTACCAAACATCTCTACTTGAAATTCTGATAAACCACGCTCCCCAATTAAGAGTTTGAGTCACGGATGAGGCTGTTCCTTTGTGTGCCTTGTAGGAGTTTAACAAACATGTGACAGAAAAACAGGGTAGGAGAGACAGATGAAAGAGGACATTTTTAAGAGCGAGTCTCAGGAAAGTAAACTGACGTAGTGTAATCTTAAATACCCTAAAGTGAGGCTTTAAAGACACTCCTTTTAAACTATTTCACAAAAACTGTAAAAAAACAAATTTGCATCACAAAATCTGGTTCAGAGAAACACCATGCTGTTCCCAAGGTTATTTGTAATTCATTTACATGGCCAATAGTTTTATTTACTACAGACCTTCGGGGCAAAGGTCAAAATGAAGGTGTCCTTATTTCAACCACCTACCTGTTATCAGTTTGTTTTGAATATCATTTCAAATCTGTCTTTTTGATGTATGGGCGGCCATTCGGTCAAAAAATACAAAGTTGAAAAAAAGGACAAAAGTACGCAATTAAGGTCAAATATTACGAATAAAGAACTAAATGTTACTACAAAAGGTCAAAATATAATATTAATAGTCAAATGTTACGAAAAGACGTCATAAGAAAAGAAAGAACAATGTGTACGAAAGAACGTCAGTGAGCACAAAGGACGTTTTCATTTGGTCATTTGGTGCACATCGTGAAATGTTGGTCTCTACAATGATCCTGTGGAGCAAGATAAGTTCCCCGATACTATTGCTTGTCAACAGAGGCAGTTAACTTAAATCAGGTTGTCGGGATTGGTTGATTCTGTCATCATACCCTGATGGCATGGGGAATTGCTCAACTACTGTTTTACCTGGCCCATACTCTGTTACTTATATATTTCTGACCATGGCATTAAACAACATTCATTCAAAAAAATGCATGGTACATTCCTGATTTCACATTAATGACAACGGACATTCTTCCAACATCACCATCCAATCATCAAGTCTGACCTGTCATTCATTTCTGTTTTCATTTCAACCAAATCAATCTTTAACAGGTCCAGCTCTCAAACCCCAACCACTGCAAGGTCACAATGAGCTCTACTCATCTCAGTATTAACCCTCATTTGCAAAGATAATGACAACATGTCTTGTTAAGAACGTCTCAATTCCCCTTCAGAATTACCAGACATACTGTATTCGACGTATTAAGCACCCAGCTCTAATAAGCGTCCATGGCGATATTTGCTAATTTGCACCCCTTCTGATTGATCAATGTACACTTATCTATTTGTGGATAATACGCACTCATGTGTTATATGCAACCTTAATCATGGACAATTAAATAATGGAAAATATATCTGTAATGTATAATATGCAGAGACTTTTTTTGTATCATTTCAGGCTGTCAGCATAAACCACAAAATTTACGATCTTTCAACTCTGTTTTTTTTCTCACCCAAATTATATTCTTATAAGAGCACCCTATCACCAATTTTGAGAGCACCCTGGGCGCTTATTACATCGAATACGGTATGTGAAATACTTGGATGATGCAGCATGCTTCAGCTTCAGAATGAAGGGAAACTTTAACCCTTTAAGCTGGATGGTCTTACAAGTCAAACGGAAAAACTGCAACACCAGAATTGATTGTTGTCAAAAACATCTGACCAGTAATTGGACTGTGCAAATAATGTTTAAAACATTAGCGATGCCGTCATGTTGAAACGGTTTCAGTGGAATTGGAAATATTTAACACCTTAACCTTGCTAGAATTAATCAAACAAAGATTGCTCCTGTTATTGTGACTCTTCCAGAAAATCATTTCCTTGTCCAACACTGTCCTACAACAAGAGAAAGGCAAGTTGTGGAAATCAAAGTCTATGTCATTAAAGATTCATCTAAATGTGGGTTTTACTGCATTGTACTTTTAGAGCCATGTAGACCCATGCACAGGAATTTGACCTAATTACAAAAACTATCATCTGCTCAGAGAGCAATATTTGACTTCAAGTCTGCAGCAAATCTCAGAAAATATTCCCAAACTGGAATTCCCAATTTATGTTAATTTTTTTTCTGTTGTTATGGCTTTTGCAGACGTGACTTGTGTTTCACTGATAACATGGGCAATAAAGAGTAAGGGGCATTATTCTATTGAATGAAATGTTGAAATTCTTATGAATTAAAGAAAATAAATTAAATTTTTATGCAGCTTACAAAATGTCAAATATGGTAACATAATATTTTTCATATAACTTGAATATTGAGAATTTAACAATACCACATGGATATGCTGGTGGACAAGGAGACATTCTTCCTGATTGCCTTTGGCACATTTTTTTAAAGCATAGTTATCAAGCAACATTCGATTCTGAAACTTTCACCCACAGCTTAGACCAACAATGTTGATCTACTTTAATACAATAAGCATATTCAATGAGTAACTGCAATATTACAAAAATATTGCTTCTGACTGACGATCCATAAAAATCCTGTTTGTTATGAAATTAAACAGATGTGACATGTACTTCATTTTGATGATAAAATACAATGCCAAATAGAGCGTTATTGATTTGTATTAATCTAGTTGACACAAACCAACAAGACTTCTCCATTTCCACACTGCTTCCAACTTTTTAGCCAACTCTCACAGCTGTGCGACATTTGTTGAACTGAGCTGCTCGTCTTCCTTGATGCCAACAGGAGCACCAAAATACTGTCTTTACTTTTTTCTCGTCCTGAAACTTGAAAGAGCTGTGTGTTGCATATTCCTTCAGTTTGACTTCCACTTCAAATTGAAATGTTGAACTACTGTAGAACCAACATGACAAAGTTGCATCATATAAAACTTAGCAAAGTATCAGGTTTTTAGATTATCAGTTCTTGAGTAATATGGCCATGAAATAGGAGCTGAAGGACAGATATTATGGATAATTTGTCTCCATTTTGTACTGGTTTCACCACGTATCAGGTTTCAGTGCTTGTGTTTATGTTGACAGCTGAAGAAACCCATCTACTGACGGGCTGTGATTTGCTACATCATGCCTCTGGGTCTTACTGTCTATTACTGAAACCAGGAGTGAGTGAGTGAGTATGGTTTTACGCCGCTTTTAGCAATATTACAGCAATATCACAGCGTTGGACACCAGAAATGGGCTTCACACATTGTACCCATGTTGGAAATCGAAACCGGGTCTTCAGCGTGACGAGCAAACGCTTTAACCACTAGGCTACCCGACCGCCCCACTGAAACCAGTAGTGCCATCGGGCATTTAATGTTCACACAACAGAATGACTGTTTTTATCACATAATCAGGGATGAGAATGGGTTTTTTTAAAAAGAAACACACTGAAATTAAGCCTGTCCAGATTTATGAATCCATGTATATTGTAATGGCACAAAAGGGACTCTTGACGTAACAAATCAGCTGAACTCTACGGATCCGCAGAAATGTCTCAGCCCTTCACTTTTGTCCCCGTAAACTCTCCAGTGTATTTGCTGCATCTTGCTCATGATTTCATCGCCTGGTTTGTCTGGTTCAGACTGAATTATTTACATGCTGCTGTGATGATGATGTAATATTGCTGCTTGCAGCATAAAACAAGACAACCTCTATACCCGTGAAGATCCAGGGTAGAATAGGTCTTCAGCAACCCATGCTTGCCGTTAAAAGCGACTATGCTTGTCGTAAGACGTGACTAATAGGATCAGATGGTTAGGGTCACTGACTTGCTTGATGCATGTCATCATATCCCAATTGCGTGGATTGATGCTCATGACATCAATCACTGAATTGTCTGGTCAAGACTTGATTATTTACAGACCACCATCATATAGCTTGAATATTCCTGTGCGGTGTTAAACATCCCTTGCTGTGATATACTACTCGAAAGAAGTTAAGGACCACCCGATTCTTTCATATTACTATAGTTAATCTGTCAGACTAAGACTAACTCTAGTAAAATGAAACAATCAGGTGGTCCTTCTCGGGCTGTAATTTCTTTTGTGTAGTCAATTATTGGAATATTGCTATTGTAAAACCACACTCACTCTCATATTTGACGACCGCCTCCGCGGTCATATCAAAAGACGTTAAAAGATGGTACTAGACTGCCTCCATGGTCTAGTGGTAGAGCGTCCGCCCGGAGAGCGGAAGGTCCGGGGTTCGATCCCCGACCGCGTCATACCAAAAGACGTTAAAAGATGGTATTTGTTGTTACCCTGTCTGGCGCTCAGCATTAAGGGGCTAAAACAAGGACTGGTCAGCTCGGAGTCAGTATACTGTGTCTGAGTGGGGTATTCATGTTAAACTGCGGCATGGTATCTCAGTGAGCTAGCACTATAAATCGGCATCAGTCCGGACAAGTACAAGCAGCCTCACAAACACACACACACACACGTTCATGCACGTCGCTATATAAGTGCAATAATCTTGGACGCGACGTTAAACCCCATTTCACCTCACCTCATATTTGACTTTATATAAAAATTCGTATACAGCACTTTCTGCCTATTTCTGAGGGAATCCCATGACACATTATAGATATTGCTCAATACTTCATATCAAGCAATAAGTTGATTAGTCATCATGACCATATAAGGAAGTCTTCCTAGGATGCCATCCCTCCTGACATCTCAAGCACATATATAACCTTATGATCAATCAGATGTCCAACTGAACAGCCACAATTCAGGCAATAAAACTCTTTGCACCAAAATGGATACCATTCTGACGTTTAAGCAAGCAAATGCATCATTCATAGAACAGAGTCAATACTGACCCGATAAATTGGTAAATTGGCTAACATGAGTGTGGGAGAGTCTAAGATTGATAAGTGTGATCAGATGGATGGTGGGCAAACTGTTCTTGGACAGTTCCCTGCAGGAGTCTCATCAAAAGTGCACCAAACCTTGGTGCCATGTTCTGCCTCTGTGGGAACTAGGCATGATTCACAGTTTCAAAACTCACAGCAATTTGTCAGGGTCTATAAAAAGCCTGGATCACCATGACAGTCAGTATCAGCAGACATCCAGAGTTGTGAAGATGTGTTGCAGAGGATTATTGCATGAAAATAAATGCAACAAAACCCTTTCCCATCATCCACCAAGAGAAGGCGTCATGGCAGTACGTAGCATGCCAGGACTTACCAGGCTGTGCTGGCTGTTGGGATAAATTATACCATTGCTGATCTGAATCATTCACTGTGTCATTGTTCTATTTTTCTTTGTCTGTCTGTCTGTCTGTCTGTCTCAGATCATATACAATAACCATGAAAACAAGTTCATCTATCCATCTCTCTCTCCACCCATCCATCCATCTATCCATCCATCAGTGATAGAAATTGGCACTAGTCCTATAGTCCTTGCCAAACTGCCCAAAAGTTAAGGCATCATAAGAATAAGTAGACATTTGCCATTATAAGGGTTTTGCTACATGTTATCATTATAAGGACTAGTGGACTAAAACAGTTAGTTTCTATCGCCTCTGTCTGTCTGTCTGTCTGTCTGTCTGTGTCTGTCTCAATACAATAACCATGATTTCTCATGTTCAATGTGAGGGTGACAGCTGGAATATTGCTGACTGCAGAATAAAACAACAAGCAAAATTAAATTCAATGAAATCAGATGTTCAGGATATTCTGAAATTTATAGGCAAAATGCTTTAACTAGAGATTTAGCTTAATTGCAAATCACTACATAAAAACAACCACCTTTATTTCTCAGCTAGATACTCATTTCCCCATATAAACACATGTCTACATCATAAACACATAAAACACAGCTGGAAACAGACACAGTAAACTCTCAGGTCTGCGATATCTTATTTCAAATGGAACTAAATGAATAGTCACAAATCACGACAACAGAACACTACCATACCATATAATACCTGTTCACAAGACACAATCTGCGATCACACACCATTAGCTTGACCTGCTGCTATCAAAGATTTCAAACGTAGTTCCAGATGATCATTAATGGATGCTGGAATCTGTTCTAAATCCCATCTCCACTACAAGGCTCTTCTCTGCTCCATTGATGAATTATTGATGCTGGGTGCATGAATGATACAAAAGATATTGTTCTGACAATCAGATCGTCTGTGATCTTCCGTTGTGTGTGAGGCCGCTCTGTGGCCTCTGAAACCTGTCTTGGTGTTGATTTAATACACAACTTTGCATTCGCTGACATGTTCCTGCTGGCTTCCTGACAACTGCTGCAAACAGATGATTAAGTTAAATTGATTCCTTGAGATGTCATCACAGCATCATGATCGACCTTGGTAAGATGAACATGACAAAAGACGGAATCCTTTGTTTGCTGTTTGCTGTTTTTGCCTGGTTGATAAACATGTCCTCTACAACATCAGCTGATAATACTGCTGACTTCAGATCGGACCTCAAGTGTGAGATGGCAGGGTGATTTGTGAGTGAGTAAGCTTGGTAAGTGATGCTTCAACAGGCTGTCCATTATAACACCGTGTATCACCATCAGTGTGCAACATAGCACGAAGAGGTCTTGGTCACGAACCTACATTGAATATTTGAGATTCAAATACTAAAGGAGCAGACTTCAAAACTCCAGGACATCCCTTAATTTCGAACACTGACATAATGTGGGACTAAACCTAAAGTGACTCAGTTTTATTAAAACAGAGAAGCCAACAAACACAGGTAAGCTGGTATGGTGCTGACAAACCAGGTCTCATAATCATTACTTATCCTCAATCAGTGAGGGAGGCAACTCTCCTAGCAGTGACCATTTCATCTTCTCAAGTCAAGGGGGTTCAATGACTACAAAAGTCCAGTTTCACTCTTGCCGAACTAGGCTGGAATTATGGAGTTATTTGTTGGCTGGACTAATGAGTCTATGTATAGTCCAATCAAAATCGAGTTACGAAATCTACACCCGGATCGTGAACTGCCGTGCTGATTTTGGTCGATTGCTGGTCTGGGCGTGGACAGATATTTTCCAAATCATTTCATGTTTTTAATCAAGGTGCTCACATGATTCGATGCACTTCACAAAATAAGACCTGTTTTATCACAATATAGATTTGATTATCAACCAGTTCGTCTTGACTGGGCACCGCCATTTTTTTAAGCAAATGCAAGTAATAAAAGAGGTGGAATCTGATTGGTAAATAGGAGGCACATAGAAGGGACATAACTCCTATTGACTACTGGTGGTGCTACGATCAAGCCCAGAAATTCCAGCCCAGTTCGGCAATGATGGAAACTGGACTTTTAAAGTCAGGTAACTCCCTTGCCTGGAGATGATTATTTCTTTATAATCTGCATTATTACATTTCCAAAGACCTATTATGACAAAGGGTGTTACCATTGATTGAACTAACAATGCATCACTGTAGCTGAAAAAATATCTAACCTCGGTACAAAGTTCCAGGCCCCACCCCGCTACTTTAGCACACTTAAAATATTTATGTCCAGCTTGACCACGTGCATTCAAATGTTTACCAGTAATTTAAGCAGCAGTACAAACCTGAATATGCTTGCTGGAAGTTGTCAAGAACAGAATAACAACAACAAGAAAATTTGCTCTAGAAAGTGGTGACAGTGCTCAGTAGCATGTGATTAGCCCTTGGCTGATGGGACTGCATTGGTGTTGCATGCTGGAGAATCAGGACCATGTCAGAGCCTTTCAACAGATCAACTCTGCTCTATTTTCAGCACATGTGTCCATGAAAAAGTGACATCTCTTTTAAGTGACTGAGCGAGTTGGGTTTAACGCCGCTTTGAACATTATTCCAGTTATATCGTGGCGTGTCAGCTTAATGTGGGAGGAAAGCCCGAAGTGATGCAGGTCTCAGATGTTTGCCACTTCGGTGAAACCCACGAGCACGGGTATGGTGCTGACAAACCTAGAAACATAATTGGGGCGAACCGGGATTCGAACCCACAATCATAGGTTTCTGCCGTTTCCAAAGGACGCAACTCTGCACAGCGAATCGAGGCGCCTTAGACGACTGGGCCACCCGTGCCCCCAAATCTCTTTTAAGGACATATTAACCGAGGCACTGGTTTCCATCATGATGTCTTTAGAAAACGCAAACATGTAGCTCACCTGAAGTGATTCATGATATTTTTTAACGAAAATGTTACGGATGGATGAACAGAAGACAAATCCGTTTGTTGTTATACGCTGGCTGCACTCAGTAAAAATCTAGCTGGATGATGGCAGTCAGTAAATAATATTATTGAGTCTGGACTGGACAATCCAGTGACTGACATCATGAGAATCGATCCAAGAAAATGTGATATAATGACATGCAATCAAGTAAGAGCCCAAGCCTGATGACCCAGTCCATTGAGACACCTCTTTTGCTGAGGATAGGTTGTTGGGGACCAATATTAGGACCTGGAATTCCCCCGGGTTGGAATTACATTATTCCCTGATTTCCAGTTGATCACATCAGTCAGTTGAAGATTGTAATCTCATACTTCGTTATCTCAAAATATATTTGATGATAATTAAGTGAGCGACTGAATGCCTGATTGGTAGTAGTTGTGTAAAATAAATTAATCAGATCTTCAAAATGAGGCTTAGCTGTTCTTACTGTCTACCAAATTATGTATTGATATACAGACAGACCAAAGTCAGATAACAGTTGGACCACAGACAGACAACAGTTGGACCAAAGACAGAAAACAGTTAGACCACAGACAGACAACGGTTAGACCACAGACTGACAACAGTTGGACCACAGACAGACAACAGTTGGACCACAGACAGACAACAGTTAGACCACAGACAGACAACAGTTGGACCACAGACAGACAACAGTTAGACCACAGACAGACAACAGTTGGACCACAGACAGACAAAAGTTGGACCACAGACAGACAACAGTTGGACCACAGACAGACAACAGTTAGACCACAGACAGACAACAGTTGGACCACAGACAGACATCTGTTCATCCAAAGACAGACAACAGTTAGACCAAAGACAGACAACAGTTAGACCACAGACAGACAACAGACATAAAACAGAAAGTATGGCATGGCAAATGGAACGGATGAGGTCCACAAGCCCTACACATGAACCAAGGCTCCAATTTCCTTTCAACATAAGTCACATATGCCATGTTATCCCAGACACTTCTGCATTTTACAAATTCATTCCAGAAAATTCAGTTTCCTACACATTGTCGCCATCAAAGGTGAGATGGGTCATGTGACACACACATGGCCATGTTTCCTCCATCTTGTAAGGCCGTGTGTTTGACACAATCCAACATGTCAATTAAGGACTTCAATAATCAAATCCTGAGAGCTTCACACATCACATGTGAACAATTTGGATCAGAAATATGAAATTGTTTGTGTTGCTGATTTCATCACTTGTACCTGGTTAATCACTTGCCAGTTATAATGACAGAAACCCTCTGAAGAAGTGTCAATATAAGACACAATAATATATAAAATATTGATTTTAAAAACCCACAAAAGATTCATACTGCAACTTATTTGCTAGAGTGTCAAAGTAGAGAGTGAGTGAGTATGGTTTTACGCCGCTTTTAGCAATATTCCAGCAATATCACGGCAGGGGTCACCGAAAATGGCTTCACACATTGTACCCATGTCGGAAATCGAACCCGGGTCTTCGGCATGACGAGCGAACACTTTAACCACTAGGCTACCCGAAATCCCTGTCAAAGTAGAGATAATTTATGGATAACAACTTCTTTATTTACTGTAAAGACGATGTTTCAGTATAGATCCTCTTACCGTTGTCAAGCAAGTCTGAATAATGAGCAAGGTACAGAATATATATAGTTGTTCATGGATTAACAGTTACAAAAACTGCTTACATCAGTGAGATAAACATGAGTAGGTTAAACAATGACAACAGATAACCTAAACACGATAATCAGTGATTGACAACATGAGCATCGATCTACATAATTGGGATTTGATGACATGCATCAACCAAGTCAGCGAGCCTGATAGCCCGATCCTGTTAGTTGCCTCTGACGACAAGCATAGTCACCTTTTATGGCAAGCATGGGCTGCTGAAGACCGGATCTTCACGGATGACCTCTTATAGAAAGCACACCTGACACAGTATAAGAGTATTCATTGAAGAAGTCTTCTAAATGAACAGACAGCCATCATGACCAGACACTTAGTTTCATTCTAAGTCTTTCATTGCTGAG
Source organism: Haliotis cracherodii (assembly GCF_022045235.1). Taxonomy (NCBI): domain Eukaryota; kingdom Metazoa; phylum Mollusca; class Gastropoda; order Lepetellida; family Haliotidae; genus Haliotis; species Haliotis cracherodii. The sequence goes on from NW_027266275.1 coordinate 17,491,046, forward strand.
AGTGTCAGGTCCTGCATATGGACTGATATGAGTCAGGTCAGCCCTTCAGAGGAGTGACATAAAACCTGGGTCCACAAATGTACTGTAAATTAATGATGGTTAACAAGACACAAACACCAGCACATGACCAGCAAGGAATCCCCCTGCTTACTGCCAGCACAATATTACATTAAAAACGTAGCCATTATGCCATGTGTACATGATCAGGCTGGATGTAGATGCATGTATCTATTTCCTTCATGACAAACAGGAGGAACAGGGGATTACACATTATCTGCTTACTTGAAACAAATACCTCCTCAAAGGCTTCATAAGTCATACCTATGAGATAATAGTTTGCTGATTAAGGCTCGGCAGAACTGAGTATTCTAATGCCAAAAATATTCCACAGAACTTAAGTTACTGTTTAAGGACTGTTTTCAAAGAATTTATTTCAAAATTAATAAATATCCAACAGTGTCGTGCAAACAATGCAATTTATGTGTAAGACTATATTAACGGACAGACACATCCTTTAACAGGGATGCAAATATTACATGATTGTTGTAATCGCACCTCATTCAGCAATATCCAAGCCAAACCACGACAGCCTGTAAATAATCGAGTATGGACCAGACAAACCAGTCACTGAAGACTTGGCCACAACACATGCCATTTGGTCATGGTGACACACAATCAGCCAAGTCACCACGTTTGACCACACAAGTCATTTAAGTCACTTAGGATAGGAATAGGTTACTGGGAAGATCCGCGTTAGAATTGTTCTTCAGCAACACATCACTGGATTGTCTGGTCCAGACTAGATTATTTACAGACTGCTGTCATATATAGCTGAAAATATTGCTGCATTAAACAACAAACAAACAATCCCAGGATCAAGAAGGGTGTGATACACTCCATGTTGTAACACTGGGGTGTGTAAGTGTGTTTCAGTACTGTTCTGGGCCCACTTGCACAAAGCAATCTTAGCGCTAAGACTATTGTAAGTCTATGCTAAAGTATGGGAGTTAAGATCTTCATAGGACTAAGATCGCTTTGTGCAAGTGGGCCCAGAACAGAATTTCATTAAAACTACGGCATAAGCTTAATCTTGAAGGAAAACCTTAAATAACTCATGTCATGGACATATTACACAGATGTGAAACCCATCAGAACATGTATTGTGTTGACAAATCAATGCCAACTTCAGATGATCCAATCTGAGAACAAGAAATACCTAAAACCTTCTCCAACATCTAGAACAAAAACAAGAGAACAATGTTCAGAAAACAATTAAGCACCATTAACGTATCAATACAATGGACAACAGGAAGTGGCACAGGAAACAGGACCTTCATGTCTGCACAGATATGTGAACAGGTAGCAGTGTCAGCCAATCTGTGTCCTATTCCTAGAATCAGTTACATATCTGGGATGTCTGTGCTGTTATCAGCGTGTACTTTCTGTTACCGTTTCCCTGTGATTGTCAACTCATTTCTATCGACACTTTTAGCACCTCCATCATGTGAGTTCCTCTTCGGAAATACATTGTTTCTACTTCTTGTTGTTGTTTTTTTCCTTGTTTTTTTATTATTCCATTTCATGTATATTGTTACAAGTGTAGGTATTAATTAACATGTGTATATATGACAGTATTAACACAAGTTATAATTTTCATAGGTGAGGACAGGCAGATTGTATAGGATATGTCGTTATTAAGGTTCTTCTGAAACTGAGAGGGAGATTATAAATAATTGTTTACAAGAAATAGAAATTTCAACTGCTTCATTAGATTATGAGATGTAAGTTTTGCCATTTCTGAGCATATTGGTTAAATTGTTGTGTTTTTTTTAGCGATATACCTTAACAAACAAATTGTGTCTTTTAGTAGTGAAAGAAATTGTTCGAAAGATAAATCTTGTTGTTTTATGTTTGATATGTAGATGAATCTCTTTGCTAGTATAATAATATGATTTGCTACATGGTTTTGAGTGGAAATTCCAAAAAAGATATTAAGTTTCGAAAGGATGATATTTGTTAGCAGGTTGTTATTTAGGAAGTTTTCAACTTTAAACCAAAATTGTTGAACAGATTGGCAATCGAAATATACATGAGACATATCTTCAGAAGCAGTTTTACAGAAAGTACAAATATCTTCATCGACAAGTTTCATCTTGAGTAATGTTTTCTTAGTGTAAATTATTATGTTTATAAATCGATATTGAAAATCTAAAAGTTTACAATCACAAGTGCATTTCCTATAACACAGAAGTATATCTTTCCAATCCAAACCTTGAGGAAAAACAGTATTCCAGTGTTCTAATGATTTCGGTACAGTATCATTCCTAATTAGTTCATCATAAAAAGCCCTTGATTTTTTAATGTTATGAAAAAAGTGTTTACATATATTGTTCAGTTGAACTACATTAACATCAAGGGTTTTGTCTCTGATTTGAAATCTCCAACTCTTTGGAATACTGGGTAATGTTCAGTAATTTTTAAAGGTCTGAAAAAGTTCCCTGGATCTTATATTTTTGTTTGAAATCTTCAAAACTAAGAAAACCATTGTTTTCGCAAAGGTCTCTTACACTCTGGACACCTTGATTAAACCAATTTTTTATAATATAAGATGATTTGAATAAATGATTCAGCCAGAGTGGTTGATTCAAAATCTGGTCTAAATCATATTCATACCAACTCATTTTTGGGTAAAATATCTTCCAAGCAGACAATACATCTCTTCAATAAGGGTTATCATGTTTAGACAAACAGTCTACAGCATTAGAACCAAGTTTGAAAATATGTTTTAGAGGAAAGATTGTTGTAGAATCTTCATGCTTTTTTATATACTTTTGTAATGAAGATAGTTTGAGAGCATTAATAAAAAATTCAATATCTATCATCCTTAGGCCTCCATCTTCATAATTTCTACTAATAGTTGATCTCTTAATTTTGTCGTTTTTGTTATTCCAAAGAAATCTATAAATTATTGTGTTTAGGTCGGTAATAAATGCTTTAGGTGGATTAGGTAAAGCAGAGAAGATGTGTACCAGAGTTGATATAGCAAGAGTTTTGATAACTGTAATTTTTCCAATAAGAGTTAAGGTTCTTCTGCGCCAATTAGCTAGTAGTCTATTAATATGTTCTAATCTTTTTCTAGTATTGATTACGCAAAGGTCGTTCAATGAAGCATTTAAAGCTATCCCTAAAATTTCAAAATCTCCCTTATACCAATCAAGTTTAAAGTCATGTGCTAAAACTAGATTACTTTCAGACAATGATCCTATCCAAATTGCTTTTGTTTTTTCTACATTTATTTTAAGTCCTGACATTTGATAGAATTTGTTGAGGGTATCCATTGATGTATTAAGGCTTTTTTCAGATCCATCTGGAAATAATTGAGCATCGTCCGCATACTGACCTAGTTTATTTTCATTATCGTTTAGTGTTATACCTTTTATATCTGGACTTGTTCCTATCATAATACCTAGAATTTCTACAACGATAATAAATAAATAGGATGAAATTGGATCTCCTTGTCTACATCCCCTTTCAAGCCTAAAAAATGATGATAGATGTCCTTTTTGAATAACAGATGCAGTGGTATTAGAAGACATTAGTTTCTACTTCTTGTTGTTAAACATAATAACTGTTGTTAAACATAATAAGCAAGTTTCATGCAAATCTATTTTAATGATCACAGGTGACCAGCCTCCCTAAATCTGCATTCTCATCATACTGTACTTCCTTGTCGTCATAGTTTCGCAATATGACTAAAGTTGGCTTCAACTGAAAAACATATGACGGCCTGCTGTGTGCATAAAAAAATTAAACTCAACAGAACACGTACAACTACGATGACATACTCTGGTGTCATAGCAAAATCCTTATGGGCTCTTTTTGCAAATATAGAAAAAATAATGAGGTTCCTTTCTTTGTAGTTCACAGACTCCTACTTCACTTCTTATGACTGACTCATATACTGCACTTATAATCATCAAAATGCCCAACTGTTGCATCCAGACTTTCATCAATATGCCTAACTCTTGCCTACTCCAATCAAACCCTACACCCATACATCTCTCAAATGTCTATGACAATTCACTATTGCCTGAATGCCTCTCCACTAATGTCTATAATGGTATCGGTAGGATCTAATGGCTTGGAGTGAGTGATGACGACTGGTGCCCATTCTGGGGATGAGTCACCATCTTCATCAAGGAGCCATCACATCAGCATACAAGATATACCATTTTCAACGTAATAAGCGCCCCGATCTAATAAGCGTTCATGACAATATTTGCCAATATATTGGCTGGGGAACAATCCCAAATAGCACCCTTTCTGATTGATCAATGGACACAAGACTTATTTATTCGTGTATAATACACACTCATGTGTTATATGCACCCTTAATCATGGGCAATAAAATTCTGGAAAAATAAATCTGTCGTATATAAACATTTTAGGCTGTGAGCATTAACCACGAAATTTATGATCTTTCAACTGTTTTTTTTTTCTTAACCAAAATAACATTCTGATAAGAGCCCCCTTTTTCCAATTTCGAGAGTGCCCAGGGCGCTTATTAGGTCGAATACGGTAGTCTGTGCACGATGCCATTCAGCAGGTCTAGAGACAGTCAATCTCTTAAATCATGCAAAGTAAATAAAAATCTTGATATTGTTATATGAGAAGACTAAGCAGAAGTACAATACCAGTACATTTGCTTCCATTGCCTATAGGACTACTTCCTCACACTCTTATCACCGTGTATACCCATTAAGTTGTCAGTCAGTTAATGGTGTTTCCCACCTGTCTTGGCAGCACTCTGGTCATATCACAGCAGTCAGTTTGGATGTGGGAAGTACCGGTAAGCCAAAAGGGATTCAGGTTGTAGATGTTCCTGACTGTGGTGAAACTCTCAAATAAGGGTAGGGTACACATATGTACAGTCAGGTCCTTTTGGCATTACCAGATATCTGTTATCATGGATTTAAATCCCTGGTCGCCCTGATTATGTTTCTTGGTTTGTCATCATCACAGCCGTGTTCGTTGGTTTAACCAAAGTGGTAAATGTATAAGACCTGCATGATACTTTGAGTTTTCCTCAAACATCCAGCTGACATGCTGGGGTATATAAATGGAATATTGCTCAAAGTGGCACACCAAACTTTTTAACTCAAAGATGGAGATGCTCAGAATCACAATCGTGGCAAATCTGAAGTTCCAATCCAGATCCAGCTGATCCCAACAGCCAAGGGATGAAAAGATCACTGAGTAATTAGACTGAGAAACATTTGTTTGAGGACTTGCCTGGTAATGTCATGTTTTCTACCTAGATATGGATGGCAAACAGTGCATATCACTCAATAACCTTAGTTTTGTTTCGAACATGGAAAATCCCATCCTTATAGTTAGATCGAAGCTAAATATTTCACATTTTACTAAATATTTTATTTGTGGTTGGTACATTGGTAACACTTGGACACCCATCTTCCTGCCTGGGACCCCAAAAGCATAACTGGGGATCCCCAGAACTCACAAATAGAAAGGCAGCTAAATCCCAGGAGACATTTACCAAGATTAGAATAGTAAAAGTGGTAGAACCTTCCTGAATTTATTGCTACTCGTCTCTAACTTACTTTAATTTCAAACCCTGTTTACTGCCCACCTTATCCCACATTCATAGAGGGAATGTGAGGCCTGGAGATGACACACTGGAATCAGATGACCAAGTTTTAATTACTCCACTGCAGCATTCACTGATGCATTTAGATTCAGCTTCATAAGCATTTCTGATTTTCACTCAAGTGACACAACCTGCTGTCACATGACATTCTGCACATATCACATACTTATTGTTTATCAAACAAGTGTATAGTCGACGAAGTCATCTACATCCCCCGCCCATTTTAACACGTTATCGTCCAAAACCAGGTAACTGACCCAACATTTCTCTTAGCCCATGTCAAAATAGCTGCAATGGAAATTCTAAAATTAACATTTCCAAAACTCCTTAATATCAAATGACACCAGTTCAGTATGTGCTTTATATATAGCCATGCAATGTTTGGCAAGGAAATATTTAACAGTTTATTTGTTATACTCCATAAGTGAACCCACCCTATATTAATAAAACTTAAATCCAACTTGTTGCCATGGAAACATAAAAATTTTCTTTATAAAATTCCTAAATAGCAAAAGGCAACTTTCAGTATGTGCCTGGGAGACATGCAAAGTTTGTGCCATCTTTGTGCCAAGTTTGGTTAAGATATCTCTCATGGTTTTCTAGTTCTGCTACAGAAACAAAACATGACAGACAAATGGATGGACAGACAGCCTTCCAAATCATGCCGGGGGGATAATAATATATACAATGCAAGAATTACTGGCAGTATTATTGGGCCTAACTTACATTTCCAATTGACCATTCAGCAATAATTATTCAACCAGTGCTACATTCCCATTGAATGAGTTGTTCTCCAGTGCTCCCCTTCTTGCAGATCTGTTTCTTTATGCATATGAATCAGAATTTCTGCTTGGATTGTAAAAGTCCAAACAAGGTAATTTGGTCAAGAAGTTTAACTTAATATTAAGCTTCAGACATATCGCTGATCTGATATCAATCAATAAGAATCAAATAACCCATTCCCTTCCCTTCATGTCAAGCAATATTCCAGCAGCTCCATGCAGCCTTTGGTGTTTACGTTTCACAACTTTTGAGATACAATCGAGCATGCTCTTTCTACCAGGATTTTAAAGAGCATCATATGACGATGTTGTTTGATCAAGCTATAACATTCGAGGCCTTAGTAAAGCTTTCAAAAGTTTTATCGTAGACATGTGGCGAACATTTCCAAATTTGATGCATCAGTGACAAAAATGATGTCAGATGCAATTCCCTATTTTGACTTGTACCATATGTTCCCGTGCTTTTTCAGGTGAACAAGTGACTGGCCTTTGCATGTGTTTGTGATGGTGCCACTGGTGGGACAGGATACGCTCACCTTTTCACGAACACCTGGTATCTTTACTATCTGTTAGAGATTCATAAACACATGCTCATGATATAGTTGGAATCGTACAATCGACTCTGCTTTATGTAGAGATTTCTATTGGATATGGCAAGGGTTTTGTCGCTCAATCTAACATTTCAGTTTAGCATTGGCAGGTCCTGTGAGTTTAGAATGTTTAGAGATGTAGGAAAAATGTCAAACTGACCGATGAACCTTTAAATGGTTCAGTTAATCTAAAGTACTATTGGTATTGATTTTCATAGAGGCTCCAGAAAGTCAAGAAAATTCCAATTAAGTCCGAAGAGACTTTAAAACTCACACTCAGGTCTTCTGCCCTGAAGATCGATGAAGAGGCTTATTTTCTTACATTGGGATAACAGGTTATGTTCTGCTACAAGTATCTGGCATCTCCGCAAAGCTCTAATGAAGACTGAGATAGTGACTGATCCTTCTGTCTCATAGCTTGGCACGATTGTGTCAGACTGTGCCAGGACAGGAAGCAGCAACACTGATGAGGTTACAAGACACTTCTTTCCTAATTTGATGCAAAATATGTTCAGATTTAAAAGGGCATCAAGCATTATGTTCAGTGGATATTAAACTAAGGAAACACTTTATTCTTCAACTGACTGGAGCAAATAAACACAATCAGGAAATGGTCCAAATAGAGGCTCAGCAGTCCAAGGTGATGCATGCACTTTGAAGAGTGAGTGAGTGAGTGAGTGAGTGAGTGAGTGAGTGAGTGAGTGAGTGGGTGGGTGGGTGGGTGGGTGAGTGAGTGAGTGAGTGAGTGAGTGAGTGAGTGAGTGATTATGATCCTTGGTCAGTCATCACCATACAAAGCATGTTTCACCAAAGTGGTACCATATTTGACCTTCATGACCTCCCACATTAAGTTGGGTGAGTGAGTGAGTGAGTGAGTGAGTGAGTGAGTGAGGTTTTACGTCACTTTTAGCAATATTCTGGGATTATCATAGTGGAGAACACCAGAAATGGTCTTCACACATTGTATCCATAGGGAGAATCAAACCCGGGCCTTCACGCTTTTACCACTAGGCTACCACAGTGGCCCATGATTATGATCCTTGGTCAGTCAGCACCATACAAAGAATGTTTCACCAAAGTGGTACCATATTTGACTTTCATGACCTCCCACATTAAGTTCACTTGCTTTGATGAAAATGACATTCTGTTCCTAGCTGTGGGGGCACTGGTGGCCTAACCGTCTAAGACACTGCAATTCACTGTGCAGGGTTGCATGCCTTGAAACCTATGATTGTGGGTGTGGATTCAGGCTCACCCAGATTGAGTTTCTAGGTTTGTCAGCACCATACCCATGCTCATGGGTTTCACCAAAGAGGTGAACGTCTGAGACCTGCATCATTTCAATTCAAATGTAAAACCTCAAGGCAGGTTTTACTTGAAAGTAGTACTTCTCACAAGGTTACTATGGGATAGGAAGATACTTTTGCAATAGGAAAAGTGTCAGTAGGCTTATAATGCCTATCCCAAACTACAATGAAACAAGGAAAGTAACCTGTAATCTAAATGTTTCTCCCCTCTGAAACTGCCACATCCCGATACAGTAGACTTCTATCTGCTGTGTTATCAGTCATCTGTTTCCATGCCTCCCTCAACATCTTCATGTAACCGGCATGGCTGAATTATCAGCAAAACATTCCAAAACATACATTAACACCCACTGCCTCATCTGAGGGTCTATTTATAAAGGCAGTTCTTGAATCATGATGGCTTCAGATAGTCAGGATGGGTCATGCTTTAAGTTGAAAATACATCTCAAGTTCATTCATAAATACTCTTCAGGCTTCAAATAAAAAATACCAAATAGCGTTGCTATGGAATGGAATATGTTTACTTACTTGCTTACTTTTCTTGGATAATTTGCTATGATATTTGAATGACCCACTACATCATGACTTAATATTCAAGTTGTCTAGTAGAGTTAATGATAAGCACATTTAACTCTCTTCATACAGCTTTGACGCAACACTGACTTTCCACTCTGTGTGGTGGAGCAACTCCAGGTTTGGTTCATGGACTCAGCCTTGGCTGACCGGAGAAACAGGTTGAAGTCACAGTGCATATCACCAGATAAAACTTTCAACAGTATTAGGGTATAATAATCTCTTCCAGTTGTAGTGATACGAGGGGCATTCAATAAGTTTTGCAACTTCAATATAAGACCAACTCGCAGAATATCTTTTGCACTTTTATTTTTCAATATAATCTCCATTCACCTCAATACACTTATTCCATTTGTCCTTCAATGCTTTTAATACCACTTTTATAGAAATCTGCAGATTGGACCTCTAACCACGCCTCTGTGGCAGCCTTTATGTCCTCGTCATCCTGGAAGTGTCTTCCACGTAGAGCAGATTTCATTTGCCGGAACAGGAAATAGTCACTGGGGTCTAAGTCTGGACTGTACAGTTAAATCACCCCCCCTACAGCCTGAACTTAGCCCCCAGCAATATGAAGATTATATTGAAAAATAAAAGTGCAAACAATATTCTGCGACTTGGTCTTATATTTAACTTATTGAACGCCCCTCGTATGTCCATGTATGAGATGAACATGGCGACTTATCTAACTACCGCTACAACATACTTGTAACAGACATTCTATCTTTTTGGGGGGCCTAAACTGCTCAGATAAAGACTAACATCTGAATAAATTTATTTTTACCAAAAAAAGAAATTCCCTAATGCTGATGAGTAGCTAGACTGTCCTATTTTCATTACCCGGTATAAAGCCTGGTTTAAATTAAATACAATGCAGATATTCCACAGCCATGGAGCAAGACCAGCTCAGTTTCAGTTGGATGCCAAGACAATTAACTATCCTCTCCACACAACCTGCAGTACCAAAGCTGATCTTGTGAGCGGGTAAAGTTTACAGTGTCTTAGCTTATGGTGGTCTACAGTATAATATAGCCATGACCAGAAACAACAGTGGTTGATGATGTGAGCACAAAATAATCCAGGTCACACTAAGAGTTGGCCTTTACCTGTGGTCACCCCTTTATACATCAGCCATAATCAACAGCCACTGTGTCCACTCAATACCCAGTTTTTCTATAAGCATGACAGATTTAGGACCTATTCTACTCAGAATTGCCTCATTTAAGAAGAGTATGTGGTACATATTCCAATTAAAAACCTGCAAGGATACAGTTGAGTGGATGAGTTCCCTGGCTGTCAGTTCTTCATTGACCCTCTTACATAAGACCCATTGTGTCCACACAATACCCAGTTTTTCTATGACCATGAGGAATTGAGGACCTATCTACCAAACATTGAATCATTGCTGAAGAGTATGAGGTACATATTCCCATCAAAGACATGCTAGGATGCAGTTGACGATACAGCTTCCCTGTAGCCAATCGTTCACTGACACCCTTACATAAGGCCCATTGTTGCCACCCAATACACATTTTATTCAATAGTTGGTAGTATATGAATGTCATAAGGATGTTGAGGCTGTTACAGACATTATATCATATGTCATCATATGCATCAGTGTCTCTGCCAGATCATTGCCTCGATCCGCTATGAAAAATAAGGCCCCAGCAACCTATGCCGACTTGGTTGAAGCATGTCATTTCATCCCAATTACGTAGATCCAATTGTCTCCTTAATCCACTATGTCAAAATCAGAGTCAATGCCCATTTTTTACTTGTAAGGGGTTATTTGACCAGTCATCATCCATCTATCTGAAGATGTATGACTTCCACACCATGTAATTACCTCTTGGCACAATTGCCCCAATCTCATCAAAACATATCCAGTCATCCTGACACACATAGAAAACACAATCTATTATTTTATGTTTCCTGGAAAACACAATTATCAAACGTGGGAACATGTTTTAGACAATCTCTGAATCTGATCACCAAAAAAGAGAAAAAAGCAGAAAATGACTTGCAGAAAACATTCACACTTTACAAGCATCAAACGCAAACGACAGAATAGTTTATTTCAGAAAATACAAGATTTGGGGCACCTAACTTGAATGGGTTCTTTGTCTACTTGATTTATTCCTGCAACACTCTCAGACCATCTCCTACCAGGATGGTTCCAGAAATCCTGGGATAGGATCAGATCAATACCCAGTGTTGAGAATGCCTTGCACAAACACTGCATCAGCCAGTAATAAAAGCAATTTCCCCACCACTGGATGTGTAGTTAGTGCAGGAATTGCAAAATGATCAATGAAATTCCGACACAGTAGAGTCCCTCATGAAAATGGTTTTGATGATACATCTTGTCAATAAGTTTTTAATCCTTGGTATGTTAAAGAATTATTATTTGATTATTGTGGACCTTAGAGAAGGCAGTGGCTGGAAGTATATTCATAAAGTTCTGAGCTGATTGTGCTGCAGAAGTAGTAATTATGTAGTTTATTTCCAGTTATCATTACTCTATTATGACTCACGAACATCAAAGCTGTGAATCCACATTATAATTCCTCAATAGGAGATGTAGGATAGCAAACATTAGTTATTCATCAAGTTGTAATTTCAGCCTGACTCAAGTATTTGAAATGTGACAATAGAAAATAATAAAATTCTTGTAAAAGTTATCTGTACTTTTATCACATTCTTTTTATATTCATTTACATTGTGGTATCTGCTCATGTTATCATTGTGTTTTATCAGTACAGTGATTTGTGAGTGAAGGTTTCCAGGATTTACATTTAGTTTGGACTCTTACAGACTCCTTTTATAAGTATGAATAGCCCACAGGCATCGATTCAGTCATGCGTTTAGTATTACCAGTATGTAAAAACATAACACAGACAGACATCTATTAATTGAATGTTCTTTCTTGAATTAAACTATTTGTTTTTATTCACAAAGTGCAATGTTTATAAGGAAACTTTGATCCAACAGTACTTGAGCTTGTTTGTTTGTTGTTTAACGCCGCACCCTGCAATATTCCAGCTATATGATGGCGGTCTGTAAATAATCGAGTTTGGACCAGACAATCCAGCGATTGACATCATGAGCATTGATCCACATAATTGGGATCAGTGACATGCATCAACCAAGTCAGCGAGCCTGACTACCCAATCCCATTAGTTGCCTCTCGACAAGCCTTAGTCGACAAGCAGCGTTGCTTTTTACAGCAAGCATGGGTTGCTGAAGACCTATTCTACCTCGGATCTTCACAGGTGGCTTGAGCTTGTTTATACATGATTGTCAGCAATATCACATATCACAAGGGCATGCATAGTTCAAATCTGTCTTGTACAGGCCAACCAGTGGTCAAGTATCACCTACATTGTGCGCCTGTGTTCAGCTGTATGACGGCAGCCTGTAAAATAATCAAGTTTGGACCAGACCATCCAGTGATCGATATTGGGTATATTAACACATCAGGGTACAACAACACATCATCAACCAAGTCACTGAGTCTGGTCCAGACCATCCAGTGATTGTTATTGGGTATATTAACACATCAGGGTACAACAACACATCATCAACCAAGTCACCGAGACTGGACCAGACCATCCAGTGATTGTTATTGGGTATATTAACACATCAGGGTACAATGACACATCATCAACCAAGTCACCGAGTCTGGACCAGACCATCCAGTGATTGTTATTGGGTATATTCACGGGGTTTCAGCCAATGCATCCTGCCACTGATACACATGATGACAATTTGTCTGTAACAGCATTAACATCCTCAGCAACATCACAGCCAAAAATCAGCATTCACAGTAGCGCAATCATCCAAGCATAACCAAACCTCCACAGCCATTGTGACAACCCAACTACGGTGTAAGTTGCCATGCATGAATAAACAGCACAGACCACCGACACCGTTACTGTGCTGAGGGACTTATTATACACTTTGTTCATGGATTCAACTTGGTGCAACCAGAAGCAGATATCCGGAAATAAAAAACAACTTGTTTGCTTGTATTTTTACCCAAATGCTCCATCTTTGATGGATTAAGAAAATAAAAAAATACAACTTCAAAAAATCAATCAAAATTAAAGTAATTTCCCGGTAATAACATTTTAGAAACTTACTGATCAAATAATGTTTGACACTGCTAACCTCTTATGATGAGCATATACCTTTTCGGAAGAAGCTGAGATGAAATGAGGTTTAATTTCACATTCAAGATTATTTCACTTATAAAGTGATATGCATGCATGTGAGTGTGTGGTTGCGTGTGCCAGTCCGGATAAATGCTGATTTTATAGTGCTAGCCCATCAAGAGGCCATGCTGCAGGATATGGATACCCCACTCTGGCATTAAAGACACATTATACTGTCTCAAAACCAACTGGTCCTTGATCTATCTACTTAATGGAAGAACCGTGAAGATTCCGGGGTAGAATAGGTCTTCAGCAAACCATACTTGCCGTAAAAGGCGACTATGCTTGTTGTAAAAGGCGACTAACGGGATCGGGTGGTCAGGCTCGCTGACTTGGTTGATGCATTTCATCGATCCCAAATGCGTGGATCGATGCTCATGATATCAATCACTGGATTGTCTTGTCCAGACTCGATTATTTACAGACTGCCATCATATACCTGGAATATAGCTGAGTGCGGCGTTAAACAACAAACCAACCAACCAACCTTAATGGAAAATTGCAGGCAGGGTAACAACAAGTACTATCTTGTGATGTCTTTTGGTATAACACTGCCTGGTGATCTAACCACTGACCTGCTGCTCTCTGGGAAGATGCTACATCCACTACACCATGGAGGTCGACCTTTTCAGGAGAATCAAAGTAAATACATTTATTTTGGAATAACATTCTGGAGGATAGGCAGAATTAGTATCTACCTCCTCACACTGTAGTAACTAAACCAATTAATTTCATGCCATTGGTAAATTCACACAAGCTTTAATTCTTAATTGGACCTACCGAAAATAAATATAGAGAAAAAAAGTGTAAACCTCAAGAAAACTAAGTGTGACCCAACCAGTCCCTAAGGGATAAGGATTATGACCCTTACAAAAAGCCAGAAAGTTGTCTGATAACTTTGTGAGTTTCTGTATCCCATAGGATTCTGTCTTGGATCTATGACTTGTTGCTTCCTGACATGTCCATCTGTATTGATTACCTCGTTCAACACAGCATTTATATGCACCAGAGACACAATAAATATTCAAATCGGAACTAATTCTGGCACAGCAAGTGTAGCTGAGTCAAAGATCGATACTATCTTGGTTCACTTGTTGCTTCAAATATCCCCCAGTTCTCTGCACCAGGCAAGATGAATGTCACACGAAGTGAGCGACTATTATACAGATGGGAACAATAAATGACCCCTTTCTCAAGTTGCCACAGTGTTAAGTTGCCTAACGTAAAAGTAATGTCACATGATGGCAAAGGTGAATTGAACCAACAAAGGGTCGAAGCAATAGAAATGGAAATAGCAATTTTTTATAACAGATTAGCTGACAAAGACGGGCATAAATAATCCACTGACTTCCTGTCCCTCAATAATAGATTATAGATTTGAATCATGAAACTGTTTATTCATCCATCACCTGTACCAAGTTGAGAGGTATTTACAAGACATGACCAACTCTGTCACAATAAATCTGGCCAAAATTAAACCTGCCACTGTTTGACTTGTAAAAAGTTTTAAGAATTATTTGAGTTGTGATCCCAATTATCATGACAAGGAGTGTAAGAATGTACTGACAGGAACCCGGGTCACTGCATCTGACTTTAAGACAAGCCTCTCAGGTGTGTGAACAGGGATTTATATCTGCACCGAGATCACTTTCTTCTGGCTTTACATATCACACTTTATAGATACATATGGCAGTCTCATTGCACAGACTCGCTTTCATATGGTGCATGGACATTTAGGAAGTCATAGAATTATTTAATAGGTACTGGACTTTTAAAGAACAAACTGGTAGTATCAATATAAGACACAGATATCAACTATCAGCAGGTATCAGTGGGGATAAGGTATTGGTGAGTTTTAGCAGTATAGGTGGGTATCGGAGGTATAGGTGGGTATCAGCATATAGGTAAGTATGGGTGGGTGTTGTCAGTAGAGGTGGGTGTTGTCAGTAGATGAGGGTGTTGAGAGTAGAGGAGGGTGTTGTCAGTAGAGGTGGGTGTTGTCAGTAGTGGAGGGTGTTGTCAGTAGAGGTGGGTGTTGTCAGTAGAGGAGGGTGTTGTCAGTAGAAGAAGGTGTTGACATTAGAGAAGGGTGTTGTCAGTAGTGGAGGGTGTTGTCAGTAGAGGAGGGTGTTGTCAGTAGAAGAAGGTGTTGACATTAGAGAAGGGTGTTGTCAGTAGTGGAGGGTGTTGTCAGTATAGGAGGGTGTTGAGTGTAGAGGAGGGTGTTGTCAGTAGAGGTGGGTCTTGTCAGTAGTGGACGGTGTTGTCAGTAGAGGAGGGTGTTGTCAGTATAGGTGGGTGTTGTCAGTAGAGGTGGGTGTTGTCAGTAGAGGTGGGTGTTGTCAGTAGAGGTGGGTGTTGTCAGTAGAGGTGGGTGTTGTCAGTAGAGGTGGGTGTTGTCAGTAGAAGAAGGTGTTGACATTAGAGAAGGGTGTTGCCAGTAGAGGTGGGTGTTGTCAGTAGAGGTGGGTGTTTTCAGTAGAGGAGGTTGTTGCCAGTAGAGGAGGGTGTTGCCAGTAGAGGTGGGTGTTGTCAGTAGAGGTGGGTGTTGCCAGTAGAGGACGGTGTTGTCAGTAGAGGTTGGTGTTGTCAGTAGAGGAGGGTGTTGTCAGTAGAAAAAGGTGTTGTCAGTAGAGGAGGGTGTTGTCAGTAGAAAAAGGTGTTGTCAGTAGAGGAGGGTGTTGTCAGTAGAAAAAGGTGTTGTCAGTAGAGGAGGGTGTTGTCAGTAGAAAAAGGTGTTGTCAGTAGAGGTGGGTGTTGTCAGTAGAGGTGGGTGTTGTCAGTAGAGGTAGGTGTTGTCAGTAGAGGAGGGTGTTGTCAGTAGAGGAGGTTGTTGTCAGTAGTGGAGGGTGTTGTCAGTAGAGGACGGTGTTGTCAGTAGAGGAGGGTGTTGTCAGTAGAGGTGGGTGTTGTCAGTAGAGGAGGGTGTTGTCAGTAGTGGACGGTGTTGTCAGTAGAGGAGGGTGTTGTCAGTATAGGTGGGTGTTGTCAGTAGAGGAGGGTGTTGTCAGTAGAGGTGGGTGTTGTCAGTAGAGGTGGGTGTTGTCAGTAGAGGTGGGTGTTGTCAGTAGAGGTGGGTGTTGTCAGTAGAAGAAGGTGTTGACATTAGAGAAGGGTGTTGCCAGTAGAGGTGGGTGTTGTCAGTAGAGGTGGGTGTTTTCAGTAGAGGAGGTTGTTGCCAGTAGAGGAGGGTGTTGCCAGTAGAGGTGGGTGTTGTCAGTAGAGGTGGGTGTTGCCAGTAGAGGACGGTGTTGTCAGTAGAGGTTGGTGTTGTCAGTAGAGGAGGGTGTTGTCAGTAGAAAAAAGGTGTTGTCAGTAGAGGAGGGTGTTGTCAGTAGAAAAAGGTGAGTTGTATCGGTGGGGATGAGTTGTATCAGTGGGGATGAGTTGTATCGGTGGGGATGAGTTGTAACTGTGGGGATGAGTTGTATCGGTGGGGATGAGTTGTATCGGTGGGGATGAGTTGTATCGGTGGGGATGAGTTGTATCAGTGGGGATGAGTTGTATCGGTGGGGATGAGTTGTAACTGTGGGGATGAGTTGTATCGGTGGGGACGAGTTGTATCGGTGGGGGATGAGTTGTATCGGTGGGGATGACTTGTAACTGTGGGGATGAGTTGTATCGGTGGGGATGAGTTGTATCGGTGGGGATGAGTTGTATCGGTGGGGATGAGTTGTAACTGTGGAAATGAGTTGTATCGGTGGGGATGAGTTGTATCGGTGGGGATGAGTTGTATTGGTGGGGATGAGTTGTATCGGTGGGGATGAGTTGTAACTGTGGGGATGAGTTGTATCAGTGGGGATGAGTTGTATCAGTGGGGATGAGTTGTATCAGCTCTACCAAGGGGGGACTGGTAGGTACCAGAGAGTATCAGATGGTGATATCTGCAATACCTACTATGAAATATATATCAGCTGAGCGTCAATATTGACACGGTGAGTCAGAGATACTAAAGAAGATACCCAAACAATCTGTCAATAGATACACATCTTCTACACACATTTCGAAAAGAGTAAGAAGTAGAGACCCTGCACTTAATTGAAATCATAGACTTTGGCAAACATTTTGGAAAACTTTGCCAGGTTTCTTGTCCACAGTATTTTGTAGAGTAGGGCTTTGGGTCTGAAAAATGATGTAATCATAGGTGGGAGAATGGGTGGTTGTTTAGTTCAGTTGAGTGAGTGGTTGAGTGAGTGGTTGAGTGAGTGGTTGAGTGAGTGGTTGAGTGAGTTGGTGAGTGAGTGAGTGGGTGGTTGAGTGAGTTGGTGAGTGAGTGGTTGAATGAGTGGTTGAGTGAGTGGTTGAGTTAGTGGTTGAGTGATTTGGTGAGTGAGTGAGTGGTTGAGTGAGTGGTTGAGTGAGTGGGTGAGTGAGTGGGTGAGTGGGTGGTTGAGTGAGTGGGTGGTTGAGTGAGTGGGTGAGTGAGTGGTTGAGTGAGTGGGTGGGTGGGTGGGTGAGTGAGTGGTTGAGTGAGTTGGTGGGTGAGTGAGTGGTTGAGGGAGTGGTTGAGTGTGTGGGTGAGTGAGTGGTTGAGTGAGTGAGTGAGTGGGTGAGTGAGTGGTTGAGTAAGTGGTTGAGTGAGTGGGTGAGTGAGTGGTTGAGTGAGTGGGTGAGTGAGTGGTTGAGTGAGTGGGTGAGTGAGTGGTTGAGTGAGTGGTTGAGTGAGTGGTTGAGTGAGTTGGTGAGTGAAGGAGTGGTTGAGTGAGTGGTTGAGTGAGTGGTTGTGTGAGTGGTTGAGTGAGTGGGTGGGTGAGTGGGTGAGTGGGTGGTTGAGTGAGTGGTTGAGTGAGTGGTTGAGTGAGTGGGTGAGTGGGTGAGTGAGTGGTTGAGTGAGTGGTTGAGTGAGTGAGTGGTTGAGTGAGTGGTTGAGTGAGTGAGTGGGTGAGTGAGTGGTTGAGTGAGTGGTTGAGTGAGTGGGTGAGTGAGTTGGTGAGTGAGTGAGTGGGTGAGTGAGTGGTTGAGTGAGTGGTTGAGTGAGTGGTTGAGTGAGTGGGTGAGTGGGTGAGTGAGTGGTTGAGTGAGTGGGTGAGTGGGTGAGTGAGTGGTTGAGTGAGTGGTTGAGTGAGTGGTTGAGTGAGTTGGTGAGTGAGTGAGTGGGTGAGTGAGTGGTTGAGTGAGTTGGTGAGTGAGTGAGTGGTTGAGTGAGTGGTTGAGTGAGTTGGTGAGTGAGTGAGTGGGTGAGTGAGTGGTTGAGTGAGTGGTTGAGTGAGTGGTTGAGTGAGTTGGTGAGTGAGTGAGTGGGTGAGTGAGTGGTTGAGTGAGTGGTTGAGTGAGTGGTTGAGTGAGTGGGTGGGTGAGTGGGTGAGTGGGTGGTTGAGTGATAGGGTGGGTGGGTGGGTGAGTGAGTGAGTGAGTGAGTGGTTGAGCGAGTGGGTGGGTGGGTGGGTGAGTGAGTGGTTGAGTGGGTGAGAGGGTGAGTGAGTGGTTGAGTGAGTGGTTGAGTGAGTGGGTGAGTGGGTGAGTGAGTGGTTGAGTGAGTGGTTGAGTGAGTGAGTGGGTGAGTGAGTGGTTGAGTGAGTGGTTGAGTGAGTGGGTGAGTGGGTGAGTGAGTGGTTGAGTGAGTGGTTGAGTGAGTGAGTGGTTGAGTGAGTGGGTGGGTGAGTGGGTGAGTGGGTGGGTGGGTGGGTGGGTGAGTGAGTGGTTGAGTGGGTGAGAGGGTGAAAGAGTGGTTGAGTGAGTGAGTGAGTGAGTGAGTGGATGAGTGAGTGGTTGAGTGAGTGGTTGAGTGAGTGGTTGAGTGAGTGGGTGAGTGGGTTAGTGAGTGGTTGAGTGAGTGGGTGAGTGGTTGAGTGAGTGGTTGAGTGAGTGGGTGAGTGAGTTGGTGAGTGAGTGAGTGGGTGAGTGAGTGGTTGAGTGAGTGGTTGAGTGAGTGGTTGAGTGAGTGGGTGAGTGGGTGAGTGAGTGGTTGAGTGAGTGGGTGAGTGGGTGAGTGAGTGGTTGAGTGAGTGAGTGAGTGAGTGAGTGGTTGAGTGAGTGGTTGAGTGAGTGGGTGAGTGGGTGAGTGAGTGGTTGAGTGAGTGGGTGAGTGAGTGGTTGAGTGAGTGGGTGAGTGGGTGAGTGAGTGGTTGAGTGAGTGAGTGAGTGAGTGGATGAGTGAGTGGTTGAGTGAGTGGTTGAGTGAGTGGTTGAGTGAGTGGGTGAGTGGGTGAGTGAGTGGTTGAGTGAGTGGGTGAGTGGGTGAGTGAGTGGTTGAGTGAGTGGTTGAGTGAGTGAGTGGGTGAGTGAGTGGTTGAGTGAGTGGTTGAGTGAGTGGGTGAGTGAGTTGGTGAGTGAGTGAGTGGGTGAGTGAGTGGTTGAGTGAGTGGTTGAGTGAGTGGTTGAGTGAGTGGTTGAGTGAGTGGGTGGGTGAGTGGGTGAGTGGGTGAGTGGGTGGTTGAGTGATAGGGTGGGTGGGTGGGTGAGTGAGTGAGTGAGTGAGTGGTTGAGCGAGTGGGTGGGTGGGTGGGTGAGTGAGTGGTTGAGTGGGTGAGAGGGTGAGTGAGTGGTTGAGTGAGTGAGTGAGTGAGTGAGTGGATGAGTGAGTGGTTGAGTGAGTGGTTGAGTGAGTGGTTGAGTGAGTGGGTGGGTGGGTGGGTGAGTGAGTGGTTGAGTGAGTTGGTGGGTGAGTGAGTGGTTGAGGGAGTGGTTGAGTGTGTGGGTGAGTGAGTGGTTGAGTGAGTGAGTGAGTGGGTGAGTGAGTGGTTGAGTAAGTGGTTGAGTGAGTGGTTGAGTGAGTGGTTGAGTGAGTGGGTGAGTGAGTGGTTGAGTGAGTGGGTGAGTGAGTGGTTGAGTGAGTGGTTGAGTGAGTGGTTGAGTGAGTTGGTGAGTGAAGGAGTGGGTGAGTGAGTGGTTGAGTGAGTGGTTGTGTGAGTGGTTGAGTGAGTGGGTGGGTGAGTGGGTGAGTGGGTGGTTGAGTGAGTGGTTGAGTGAGTGGTTGAGTGAGTGGGTGAGTGGGTGAGTGAGTGGTTGAGTGAGTGGTTGAGTGAGTGAGTGGTTGAGTGAGTGGTTGAGTGAGTGAGTGGGTGAGTGAGTGGTTGAGTGAGTGGTTGAGTGAGTGGGTGAGTGAGTTGGTGAGTGAGTGAGTGGGTGAGTGAGTGGTTGAGTGAGTGGTTGAGTGAGTGGTTGAGTGAGTGGGTGAGTGGGTGAGTGAGTGGTTGAGTGAGTGGGTGAGTGGGTGAGTGAGTGGTTGAGTGAGTGGTTGAGTGAGTGGTTGAGTGAGTTGGTGAGTGAGTGAGTGGGTGAGTGAGTGGTTGAGTGAGTTGGTGAGTGAGTGAGTGGTTGAGTGAGTTGGTGAGTGAGTGAGTGGGTGAGTGAGTGGTTGAGTGAGTGGTTGAGTGAGTGGTTGAGTGAGTTGGTGAGTGAGTGAGTGGGTGAGTGAGTGGTTGAGTGAGTGGTTGAGTGAGTGGTTGAGTGAGTGGGTGGGTGAGTGGGTGAGTGGGTGAGTGGGTGGTTGAGTGATAGGGTGGGTGGGTGGGTGATTGAGTGAGTGAGTGGATGAGTGAGTGGTTGAGTGAGTGGTTGAGTGGGTGAGAGGGTGAGTGAGTGGTTGAGTGAGTGAGTGAGTGAGTGAGTGGATGAGTGAGTGGTTGAGTGAGTGGTTGAGTGAGTGGTTGAGTGAGTGGTTGAGTGAGTGGTTGAGTGAGTGGGTGAGTGGGTGAGTGAGTGGTTGAGTGAGTGGTTGAGTGAGTGAGTGGGTGAGTGAGTGGTTGAGTGAGTGGTTGAGTGAGTGGGTGAGTGGGTGAGTGAGTGGTTGAGTGAGTGGTTGAGTGAGTGAGTGGTTGAGTGAGTGGGTGGGTGAGTGGGTGAGTGGGTGGGTGGGTGGGTGGGTGAGTGAGTGGTTGAGTGGGTGAGAGGGTGAGTGAGTGGTTGAGTGAGTGAGTGAGTGAGTGAGTGGATGAGTGAGTGGTTGAGTGAGTGGTTGAGTGAGTGGTTGAGTGAGTGGGTGAGTGGGTGAGTGAGTGGTTGAGTGAGTGGTTGAGTGAGTGAGTGGGTGAGTGAGTGGTTGAGTGAGTGGTTGAGTGAGTGGGTGAGTGAGTTGGTGAGTGAGTGAGTGGGTGAGTGAGTGGTTGAGTGAGTGGTTGAGTGAGTGGGTGAGTGGGTGAGTGAGTGGTTGAGTGAGTGGGTGAGTGGGTGAGTGAGTGGTTGAGTGAGTGAGTGAGTGAGTGAGTGGTTGAGTGAGTGGTTGAGTGAGTGGGTGAGTGGGTGAGTGAGTGGTTGAGTGAGTGGGTGAGTGAGTGGTTGAGTGAGTGGGTGAGTGGGTGAGTGAGTGGTTGAGTGAGTGATTGAGTGAGTGGATGAGTGAGTGGTTGAGTGAGTGGTTGAGTGAGTGGTTGAGTGAGTGGGTGAGTGGGTGAGTGAGTGGTTGAGTGAGTGGTTGAGTGAGTGAGTGGGTGAGTGAGTGGTTGAGTGAGTGGTTGAGTGAGTGGGTGAGTGAGTTGGTGAGTGAGTGAGTGGGTGAGTGAGTGGTTGAGTGAGTGGTTGAGTGAGTGGTTGAGTGAGTGGGTGGGTGAGTGGGTGAGTGGGTGAGTGGGTGGTTGAGTGATAGGGTGGGTGGGTGGGTGAGTGAGTGAGTGAGTGAGTGGTTGAGCGAGTGGGTGGGTGGGTGGGTGAGTGAGTGGTTGAGTGGGTGAGAGGGTGAGTGAGTGGTTGAGTGAGTGAGTGAGTGAGTGAGTGGATGAGTGAGTGGTTGAGTGAGTGGTTGAGTGAGTGGTTGAGTGAGTGGGTGAGTGGGTGAGTGAGTGGTTGAGTGAGTGGGTGAGTGGGTGAGTGAGTGGTTGAGTGAGTGGTTGAGTGAGTGAATGGGTGAGTGAGTGGTTGAGTGAGTGGTTGAGTAAGTGGGTGGGTGGGTGGGTGAGTGAGTGGTTGAGTGGGTGAGAGGGTGAGTGAGTGGTTGAGTGAGTGAGTGAGTGAGTGAGTGGATGAGTGAGTGGTTGAGTGAGTGGTTGAGTGAGTGGTTGAGTGAGTGGGTGAGTGGGTGAGTGAGTGGTTGAGTGAGTTGGTGAGTGGGTGAGTGAGTGGTTGAGTGAGTGGTTGAGTGAGTGAGTGGGTGAGTGAGTGGTTGAGTGAGTGGTTGAGTGAGTGGGTGAGTGAGTTGGTGAGTGAGTGAGTGGTTGAGTGAGTGGTTGAGTGAGTGGTTGAGTGAGTGGGTGAGTGGGTGAGTGAGTGGTTGAGTGAGTGGGTGAGTGGGTGAGTGAGTGGTTGAGTGAGTGAGTGAGTGAGTGAGTGGTTGAGTGAGTGGTTGGTGGTGAGTGAGTGGGTTGAGTGGAGTGAGTGTGTGAGTGGTGTGAGTTGAGTGAGTGTGTTGATGGGAGTGGTTGTAGTGGGTGAGTGAGTGGTTGAGTGAGTGAGTGAGTGAGTGAGTGGATGAGTGAGTGGTTGAGTGAGTGGTTGAGTGAGTGGTTGAGTGAGTGGGTGAGTGGGTGAGTGAGTGGTTGAGTGAGTGGGTGAGTGGGTGAGTGAGTGGGTGAGTGAGTTGGTGAGTGAGTGAGTGGGTGAGTGAGTGGTTGAGTGAGTGGTTGAGTGAGTGGTTGAGTGAGTGGGTGGGTGAGTGGGTGAGTGGGTGAGTGGGTGGTTGAGTGATAGGGTGGGTGGGTGGGTGAGTGAGTGAGTGAGTGAGTGGTTGAGCGAGTGGGTGGGTGGGTGGGTGAGTGAGTGGTTGAGTGGGTGAGAGGGTGAGTGAGTGGTTGAGTGAGTGAGTGAGTGGTTGAGTGAGTGGGTGAGTGGGTGAGTGAGTGGTTGAGTGAGTGAGTGAATGAGTGAGTGGTTGAGTGAGTGGTTGAGTGAGTGGTTGAGTGAGTGGGTGAGTGAATGGTTGAGTGAGTGGGTGAGTGAGTGGGTGAGTGAGTGGGTGAGTGGGTGAGTGAGTGGTTGAGTGAGTGGGTGAGTGAGTGGTTGAGTGAGTGGGTGAGTGGGTGAGTAGTGGTTGAGTGAGTGAGTGAGTGAGTGGTTGAGTGAGTGGGTGAGTGGGTGAGTGAGTGAGTGAGTGGTTGAGTGAGTGGTTGAGTGAGTGGTTGAGTGAGTGGTTGAGTGGGTGAGAGGGTGAGTGAGTGGTTGAGTGAGTGAGTGAGTGAGTGAGTGGATGAGTGAGTGGTTGAGTGAGTGGTTGAGTGAGTGGTTGAGTGAGTGGGTGAGTGAGTGGGTGAGTGGGTGGTTGAGTGAGTGGGTGGTTGAGTGAGTGGGTGAGTGAGTGGTTGAGTGAGTGGGTGGGTGGGTGGGTGAGTGAGTGGTTGAGTGAGTTGGTGGGTGAGTGAGTGGTTGAGGGAGTGGTTGAGTGTGTGGGTGAGTGAGTGGTTGAGTGAGTGAGTGAGTGGGTGAGTGAGTGGTTGAGTAAGTGGTTGAGTGAGTGGGTGAGTGAGTGGTTGAGTGAGTGGGTGAGTGAGTGGTTGAGTGAGTGGTTGAGTGAGTGGTTGAGTGAGTGGTTGAGTGAGTTGGTGAGTGAAGGAGTGGGTGAGTGAGTGGTTGAGTGAGTGGTTGTGTGAGTGGTTGAGTGAGTGGGTGGGTGAGTGGGTGAGTGGGTGGTTGAGTGAGTGGTTGAGTGAGTGGTTGAGTGAGTGGGTGAGTGGGTGAGTGAGTGGTTGAGTGAGTGGTTGAGTGAGTGAGTGGTTGAGTGAGTGGTTGAGTGAGTGAGTGGGTGAGTGAGTGGTTGAGTGAGTGGTTGAGTGAGTGGGTGAGTGAGTTGGTGAGTGAGTGAGTGGGTGAGTGAGTGGTTGAGTGAGTGGTTGAGTGAGTGGTTGAGTGAGTGGGTGAGTTGTATCGGTGGGGATGAGTTGTAACTGTGGAAATGAGTTGTATCGGTGGGGATGAGTTGTATCGGTGGGGATGAGTTGTATTGGTGGG
This sequence comes from Haliotis cracherodii, assembly GCF_022045235.1. Lineage (NCBI taxonomy): Eukaryota > Metazoa > Mollusca > Gastropoda > Lepetellida > Haliotidae > Haliotis > Haliotis cracherodii. The sequence goes on from NW_027266275.1 coordinate 17,514,992, forward strand.
GATGAGTTGTATCGGTGGGGATGAGTTGTAACTGTGGGGATGAGTTGTATCAGTGGGGATGAGTTGTATCAGTGGGGATGAGTTGTATCAGCTCTACCAAGGGGGGACTGGTAGGTACCAGAGAGTATCAGATGGTGATATCTGCAATACCTACTATGAAATATATATCAGCTGAGCGTCAATATTGACACGGTGAGTCAGAGATACTAAAGAAGATACCCAAACAATCTGTCAATAGATACACATCTTCTACACACATTTCGAAAAGAGTAAGAAGTAGAGACCCTGCACTTAATTGAAATCATAGACTTTGGCAAACATTTTGGAAAACTTTGCCAGGTTTCTTGTCCACAGTATTTTGTAGAGTAGGGCTTTGGGTCTGAAAAATGATGTAATCATAGGTGGGAGAATGGGTGGTTGTTTGTTGAGTGAGTGGTTGAGTGAGTGGGTGGGTGAGTGGGTGAGTGGGTGAGTGGGTGGTTGAGTGATAGGGTGGGTGGGTGGGTGAGTGAGTGAGTGAGTGGATGAGTGAGTGGTTGAGTGAGTGGTTGAGTGGGTGAGAGGGTGAGTGAGTGGTTGAGTGAGTGAGTGAGTGAGTGAGTGGATGAGTGAGTGGTTGAGTGAGTGGTTGAGTGAGTGGTTGAGTGAGTGGTTGAGTGAGTGGTTGAGTGAGTGGGTGAGTGGGTGAGTGAGTGGTTGAGTGAGTGGTTGAGTGAGTGAGTGGGTGAGTGAGTGGTTGAGTGAGTGGTTGAGTGAGTGGGTGAGTGGGTGAGTGAGTGGTTGAGTGAGTGGTTGAGTGAGTGAGTGGTTGAGTGAGTGGGTGGGTGAGTGGGTGAGTGGGTGGGTGGGTGGGTGGGTGAGTGAGTGGTTGAGTGGGTGAGAGGGTGAGTGAGTGGTTGAGTGAGTGAGTGAGTGAGTGAGTGGATGAGTGAGTGGTTGAGTGAGTGGTTGAGTGAGTGGTTGAGTGAGTGGGTGAGTGGGTGAGTGAGTGGTTGAGTGAGTGGTTGAGTGAGTGAGTGGGTGAGTGAGTGGTTGAGTGAGTGGTTGAGTGAGTGGGTGAGTGAGTTGGTGAGTGAGTGAGTGGGTGAGTGAGTGGTTGAGTGAGTGGTTGAGTGAGTGGGTGAGTGGGTGAGTGAGTGGTTGAGTGAGTGAGTGAGTGAGTGAGTGGTTGAGTGAGTGGTTGAGTGAGTGGGTGAGTGGGTGAGTGAGTGGTTGAGTGAGTGGGTGAGTGAGTGGTTGAGTGAGTGGGTGAGTGGGTGAGTGAGTGGTTGAGTGAGTGATTGAGTGAGTGGATGAGTGAGTGGTTGAGTGAGTGGTTGAGTGAGTGGTTGAGTGAGTGGGTGAGTGGGTGAGTGAGTGGTTGAGTGAGTGGTTGAGTGAGTGAGTGGGTGAGTGAGTGGTTGAGTGAGTGGTTGAGTGAGTGGGTGAGTGAGTTGGTGAGTGAGTGAGTGGGTGAGTGAGTGGTTGAGTGAGTGGTTGAGTGAGTGGTTGAGTGAGTGGGTGGGTGAGTGGGTGAGTGGGTGAGTGGGTGGTTGAGTGATAGGGTGGGTGGGTGGGTGAGTGAGTGAGTGAGTGAGTGAGTGGTTGAGCGAGTGGGTGGGTGGGTGGGTGAGTGAGTGGTTGAGTGGGTGAGAGGGTGAGTGAGTGGTTGAGTGAGTGAGTGAGTGAGTGAGTGGATGAGTGAGTGGTTGAGTGAGTGGTTGAGTGAGTGGTTGAGTGAGTGGGTGAGTGGGTGAGTGAGTGGTTGAGTGAGTGGGTGAGTGGGTGAGTGAGTGGTTGAGTGAGTGGTTGAGTGAGTGAATGGGTGAGTGAGTGGTTGAGTGAGTGGTTGAGTAAGTGGGTGGGTGGGTGGGTGAGTGAGTGGTTGAGTGGGTGAGAGGGTGAGTGAGTGGTTGAGTGAGTGAGTGAGTGAGTGAGTGGATGAGTGAGTGGTTGAGTGAGTGGTTGAGTGAGTGGTTGAGTGAGTGGGTGAGTGGGTGAGTGAGTGGTTGAGTGAGTTGGTGAGTGGGTGAGTGAGTGGTTGAGTGAGTGGTTGAGTGAGTGAGTGGGTGAGTGAGTGGTTGAGTGAGTGGTTGAGTGAGTGGGTGAGTGAGTTGGTGAGTGAGTGAGTGGTTGAGTGAGTGGTTGAGTGAGTGGTTGAGTGAGTGGGTGAGTGGGTGAGTGAGTGGTTGAGTGAGTGGGTGAGTGGGTGAGTGAGTGGTTGAGTGAGTGAGTGAGTGAGTGAGTGGTTGAGTGAGTGGTTGAGTGAGTGGGTGAGTGAGTGGGTGAGTGGGTGAGTGAGTGGTTGAGTGAGTGGGTGAGTGAGTGGTTGAGTGAGTGGGTGAGTGGGTGAGTGAGTGGTTGAGTGAGTGAGTGAGTGAGTGAGTGGATGAGTGAGTGGTTGAGTGAGTGGTTGAGTGAGTGGTTGAGTGAGTGGGTGAGTGGGTGAGTGAGTGGTTGAGTGAGTGGGTGAGTGGGTGAGTGAGTGGTTGAGTGAGTAGTTGAGTGAGTGAGTGGGTGAGTGAGTGGTTGAGTGAGTGGTTGAGTGAGTGGGTGAGTGAGTTGGTGAGTGAGTGAGTGGGTGAGTGAGTGGTTGAGTGAGTGGTTGAGTGAGTGGTTGAGTGAGTGGGTGGGTGAGTGGGTGAGTGGGTGAGTGGGTGGTTGAGTGATAGGGTGGGTGGGTGGGTGAGTGAGTGAGTGAGTGAGTGGTTGAGCGAGTGGGTGGGTGGGTGGGTGAGTGAGTGGTTGAGTGGGTGAGAGGGTGAGTGAGTGGTTGAGTGAGTGAGTGAGTGGTTGAGTGAGTGGGTGAGTGGGTGAGTGAGTGGTTGAGTGAGTGAGTGAATGAGTGAGTGGTTGAGTGAGTGGTTGAGTGAGTGGTTGAGTGAGTGGGTGAGTGAATGGTTGAGTGAGTGGGCGAGTGAGTGGGTGAGTGAGTGGGTGAGTGGGTGAGTGAGTGGTTGAGTGAGTGGGTGAGTGAGTGGTTGAGTGAGTGGGTGAGTGGGTGAGTAGTGGTTGAGTGAGTGAGTGAGTGAGTGGTTGAGTGAGTGGGTGAGTGGGTGAGTGGGTGAGTGAGTGAGTGAGTGGTTGAGTGAGTGGTTGAGTGAGTGGTTGAGTGAGTGGTTGAGTGGGTGAGAGGGTGAGTGAGTGGTTGAGTGAGTGAGTGAGTGAGTGAGTGGATGAGTGAGTGGTTGAGTGAGTGGTTGAGTGAGTGGTTGAGTGAGTGGGTGAGTGAGTGGGTGAGTGGGTGGTTGAGTGAGTGGGTGGTTGAGTGAGTGGGTGAGTGAGTGGTTGAGTGAGTGGGTGGGTGGGTGGGTGAGTGAGTGGTTGAGTGAGTTGGTGGGTGAGTGAGTGGTTGAGGGAGTGGTTGAGTGTGTGGGTGAGTGAGTGGTTGAGTGAGTGAGTGAGTGGGTGAGTGAGTGGTTGAGTAAGTGGTTGAGTGAGTGGGTGAGTGAGTGGTTGAGTGAGTGGGTGAGTGAGTGGTTGAGTGAGTGGTTGAGTGAGTGGTTGAGTGAGTGGTTGAGTGAGTTGGTGAGTGAAGGAGTGGGTGAGTGAGTGGTTGAGTGAGTGGTTGTGTGAGTGGTTGAGTGAGTGGGTGGGTGAGTGGGTGAGTGGGTGGTTGAGTGAGTGGTTGAGTGAGTGGTTGAGTGAGTGGGTGAGTGGGTGAGTGAGTGGTTGAGTGAGTGGTTGAGTGAGTGAGTGGTTGAGTGAGTGGTTGAGTGAGTGAGTGGGTGAGTGAGTGGTTGAGTGAGTGGTTGAGTGAGTGGGTGAGTGAGTTGGTGAGTGAGTGAGTGGGTGAGTGAGTGGTTGAGTGAGTGGTTGAGTGAGTGGTTGAGTGAGTGGGTGAGTGGGTGAGTGAGTGGTTGAGTGAGTGGGTGAGTGGGTGAGTGAGTGGTTGAGTGAGTGGTTGAGTGAGTGGTTGAGTGAGTTGGTGAGTGAGTGAGTGGGTGAGTGAGTGGTTGAGTGAGTGGTTGAGTGAGTGGGTGAGTGGGTGAGTGAGTGGTTGAGTGAGTGGTTGAGTGAGTGAGTGGGTGAGTGAGTGGTTGAGTGAGTGGTTGAGTGAGTGGGTGAGTGAGTTGGTGAGTGAGTGAGTGGGTGAGTGAGTGGTTGAGTGAGTGGTTGAGTGAGTGGTTGAGTGAGTGGGTGGGTGAGTGGGTGAGTGGGTGAGTGGGTGGTTGAGTGATAGGGTGGGTGGGTGGGTGAGTGAGTGAGTGAGTGAGTGGTTGAGCGAGTGGGTGGGTGGGTGGGTGAGTGAGTGGTTGAGTGGGTGAGAGGGTGAGTGAGTGGTTGAGTGAGTGAGTGAGTGAGTGAGTGGATGAGTGAGTGGTTGAGTGAGTGGTTGAGTGAGTGGTTGAGTGAGTGGGTGAGTGGGTGAGTGAGTGGTTGAGTGAGTGGGTGAGTGGGTGAGTGAGTGGTTGAGTGAGTGGTTGAGTGAGTGAGTGGGTGAGTGAGTGGTTGAGTGAGTGGTTGAGTGAGTGGGTGGGTGGGTGGGTGAGTGAGTGGTTGAGTGGGTGAGAGGGTGAGTGAGTGGTTGAGTGAGTGAGTGAGTGAGTGAGTGGATGAGTGAGTGGTTGAGTGAGTGGTTGAGTGAGTGGTTGAGTGAGTGGGTGAGTGGGTGAGTGAGTGGTTGAGTGAGTGGGTGAGTGGGTGAGTGAGTGGTTGAGTGAGTGGTTGAGTGAGTGAGTGGGTGAGTGAGTGGTTGAGTGAGTGGTTGAGTGAGTGGGTGAGTGAGTTGGTGAGTGAGTGAGTGGTTGAGTGAGTGGTTGAGTGAGTGGTTGAGTGAGTGGGTGAGTGGGTGAGTGAGTGGTTGAGTGAGTGGGTGAGTGGGTGAGTGAGTGGTTGAGTGAGTGAGTGAGTGAGTGAGTGGTTGAGTGAGTGGTTGAGTGAGTGGTTGAGTGAGTGGGTGAGTGGGTGAGTGAGTGGTTGAGTGAGTGGTTGAGTGAGTGGTTGAGTGGGTGAGTGAGTGGTTGAGTGAGTAGTTGAGTGAGTGAGTGGGTGAGTGAGTGGTTGAGTGAGTGGTTGAGTGAGTGGGTGAGTGAGTTGGTGAGTGAGTGAGTGGGTGAGTGAGTGGTTGAGTGAGTGGTTGAGTGAGTGGTTGAGTGAGTGGGTGGGTGAGTGGGTGAGTGGGTGAGTGGGTGGTTGAGTGATAGGGTGGGTGGGTGGGTGAGTGAGTGAGTGAGTGAGTGGTTGAGCGAGTGGGTGGGTGGGTGGGTGAGTGAGTGGTTGAGTGGGTGAGAGGGTGAGTGAGTGGTTGAGTGAGTGAGTGAGTGGTTGAGTGAGTGGGTGAGTGGGTGAGTGAGTGGTTGAGTGAGTGAGTGAATGAGTGAGTGGTTGAGTGAGTGGTTGAGTGAGTGGTTGAGTGAGTGGGTGAGTGAATGGTTGAGTGAGTGGGTGAGTGAGTGGTTGAGTGAGTGGGTGAGTGGGTGAGTGAGTGGTTGAGTGAGTGGGTGAGTGAGTGGTTGAGTGAGTGGGTGAGTGGGTGAGTAGTGGTTGAGTGAGTGAGTGAGTGAGTGAGTGGTTGAGTGAGTGGGTGAGTGGGTGAGTGAGTGAGTGAGTGGTTGAGTGAGTGGTTGAGTGAGTGGTTGAGTGAGTGGGTGAGTGAGTGGTTGAGTGAGTGGTTGAGTGAGTGGTTGAGTGAGTGGGTGAGTGGGTGAGTGAGTGGTTGAGTGAGTGGTTGAGTGAGTGGTTGAGTGAGTGGGTGGGTGAGTGGGTGAGTGGGTGAGTGGGTGGTTGAGTGATAGGGTGGGTGGGTGGGTGAGTGAGTGAGTGAGTGAGTGGTTGAGCGAGTGGGTGGGTGGGTGGGTGAGTGAGTGGTTGAGTGGGTGAGAGGGTGAGTGAGTGGTTGAGTGAGTGAGTGGTTGAGTGAGTGGGTGAGTGGGTGAGTGAGTGGTTGAGTGAGTGAGTGAATGAGTGAGTGGTTGAGTGAGTGGTTGAGTGAGTGGTTGAGTGAGTGGGTGAGTGAATGGTTGAGTGAGTGGGTGAGTGAGTGGTTGAGTGAGTGGGTGAGTGGGTGAGTGAGTGGTTGAGTGAGTGGGTGAGTGAGTGGTTGAGTGAGTGGGTGAGTGGGTGAGTAGTGGTTGAGTGAGTGAGTGAGTGAGTGGTTGAGTGAGTGGGTGAGTGGGTGAGTGAGTGAGTGAGTGGTTGAGTGAGTGGTTGAGTGAGTGGTTGAGTGAGTGGGTGAGTGAGTGGTTGAGTGAGTGGTTGAGTGAGTGGTTGAGTGAGTGGGTGAGTGGGTGAGTGAGTGGTTGAGTGAGTGGGTGAGTGAGTGGTTGAGTGAGTGGGTGAGTGAGTGGTTGAGTGAGTGGGTGAGTGAGTGGGTGAGTGACGTGTGTGATGCACTGAATGGGTGAGTCAGGCACTGAATGAGTGACTATGAGTCAACATGGTGCCAAAGTATGGCACCCAGGTCTGCAATGACACCTACCACAAATGACCCACACAGCAATGCATACTGTAGTAATTCTCAAGGTGGAAGATGAACACAGGACAGTGTATGTCCCCAAGTCTAAGACCACACACCAATAATGTCCACCATCCTAGGTAGCTGGCAACCAATAGACAAAGTCTACAGTCAAAGTCAGGTAAAGACACTGTAAGTCTCACACACAGGAACTATGGCATGCTGGGTAAATGTTGCTTGTGGCTCAGCTTGGTGTGGGACAGGAGGTGACGACCACCGGCTAACACCACCAGTGTACAATCAGCACAAGGATTGACTGGGTCTACATCTACACTCTCACCTCAATGGTTAGGACAGAGAAGACTTCCTTGGAAAAGGGATATTAAAGATTTGAAACACACATAATGAAGACAAAGATACACTAAATGTATATTTAGAGATTTTGAGATCTGCGTAAAGTTGACATTTTAAACAAAGGAATTTTAAAACAGGATTGAAATGTTATTCCTTATTTGTAATTTGTGTTTGAGGTGATTCTTTAAACTTCTTCATACATATATGTCAAGGATTAGTTTGCAAGTCGACAACACAATTTCCTCGTATGATCATATGATACCGTTGTCATGAGTATATAAATAAATTGCAAGTGATTCCATGGCATGTGATAGATCAACCAAGCGGAAACCGATGCATTTGCATAAAAAACAGTGGGCACACTTTTCATAACTCTGCTGTGCTACACATGCAGATCTAAACAGTACGCACATAGTTTTTCACGTTTATATTTCCTTAAACAGAAAAATATTAAAGTCAATTTTTACAGTTGTCTAATGACCATCTCATGAAGAACATTATCACTAGCCATGACATTTAACCGGACATTTTACATAGATACTAAGCCTGGCATGTGAAATAGTAGTGACACAAGGGGGTCTATAGTTTCAGTGTATCACACTGCTGCCCCCTTGGGTCACTGTTCAGTGACAGTCTCATTGTCAGGACTACGCATCTCTTGACCTTAGATCAATGAAAGGAAGTGGCATGTGTATAGTATTCCTGGGCAAAGTGACCTTGCAACAATCTAAGTGCCTTTAATTGCTTTGTCAAGGTCAATGGGCTTTAGTTCAGACAAATTCATATTTGTTGGCAAACCTTTTATGAAGTCAAATGTATAGAATGATTTCAATCTCAGAAACCTTACAAAGTATAGTCATAACACAGGTATAATTCTAGGGTGGGGCCTTGTGCTTTTAGCCCCTAAATTTGAAAAAAGGCCCACATTTTCAAATACAATGGGCATTTTAACATTGTGCTGTATGGGCAAGTGTGGGTGAACCTCTGGAATATTTGAAATTTTAACATAAAGGGCCCATGTCAGAAAACTGCTAGAGTGAACCCTGATAACTTCATCATCTGAAATGCCCAAACACTACCAATACAGAATGAAAAGATAAAGTAGAGATACAAAATATGTTCACATAAAAACACAGACATAAATTGAACATAAAACTGAATGTTCACCTACCAAAATGCTAAAGTGTGTTATTACTGCAAATATACCCCCTCCCCCCAATTTTTTTATGGACATTGAACATATAGACAATTGTTGCTCCTAATGAAAACGTCACATACAACACACCACATTAGACTTCATAAAGGTTTTCACAAAAAGTTGTTAATTTCATCGAAGTTGCCAGCGTTTGAAAGCCAAACCATGTCAGTTGACACAGTCCGGCCCAGTTAGTTTGTTGTACATGGGACAAGGGAATGACAGCCACCTGACAGCTCCCTAGACAAAGTGTACTATAGAAACATGGCAAATAGTATTGATGTCCGAAGTGGTAATCTTGAAGAACTGTCAAAGATTCGCTGTGGGATAAACACGCTGGACCATGGATTATGATGATCAATTTTGTGTCATCCCCATGTCAGGGACAAAACTCCAATCTTTAGCAAATGACAGCAAATGATCACCACAGCTCAGTCAGTTCTCAGAAATAACATCCGTTTGAAATTGATTGAAATGTCAATCAACATTTGCCTCCATACAATGTAAATTTCAACAAATTTGCATGCCTTGATTTCTTAAAGCCTTTCCTGGGTCAGTACAAAATTAGTTCACAGCTAAAATGTTGATGGAAAAGTTGTGACAGAATCTTGGCAGATCATTTACACAAGTGAAGCCTTGTATACATTTCCACAGTATTAATGGACTACATACAGAATAGTTATACCAAAACGCTTCACACTCACAATTTTAATAATTTGTATGAAAATCTAATAATTGATTTCTTGTGACCTTATAAATATAACATGCTGATATAAAATCTGATAAATATACCACATCAATCCCACCATAGCTACTGAAAATATTTCCGGAGACTGCCATACTTTCACGTAATGATGCCACAACTGACATCTTATCAACTGAAGCCGTCAAGGAATAACAGAGTCTGGCTAGAAATAGCTTCTTTTGAAATCTGAATCTGCGAAGCAGGGAAGGCATTTTCAAGGAGGAGATTCACATGAGACCTGCATCCAGGTTTATTTATGATGTAACACATTTCTCCCCAATCTACAATGGCAGATGGGATTTTTTGGTTTCACTAGACTTCCCTCGAGACTTGTCTTTAGAACAGCAGAGCTAACCCGTCTCTTGTAAACAACTGGTTGCCTTCTCCTTTACAAAGTAGAGTGTACTAAGGGTAATAATCACAGAATCTTTGAAACACTTTCGTAATTAGAACACATAAATTTCAAATATTACTTCCAAGATGTAACAATCCTCGACTACCATGTGTACTGTATCTCCTTGTTAGTTGGGGGCACTGGTGGCACAGTCGTCTAAGGCGCCGTGATTCGCTGTACAGAGTTGCATCCCTTAGGCACGCCAGAAACCTATGATTGTTGGTTCGAATCCCGGTTCGCCCCGATTATGTTTGTCAGCACCATACCCGTGCTCGTGGGTAAACATCTGAGACCTGCATCACTTCGGGCTTTCCTCCCACATTAAGCTGACACGCCGTGAATACTGTTAAAAGCGGCGTTAAACCAAACTCACTCACTCACTCACTAACTCACTCCTTTTTAGTTCGATAACCAGGGCCCCTCCGCCACCACAGCTTCATTTCAGAAGTGACGTCACCCCCTCAGGCTCAAAATGAAGCTACATAATAATAATGGCAATATGTCACAATGAGCGATATGATGTCATAATGGTGATGTGCAGAGTAGGATGAAAGCCTTGCAAAGCCTGCTTAGTTTTCTTTAGGTGTGCCCACCTCATGTTAGCTGACCAAGTTGCCATGCTCATATGCTGTCAATGCCTGTCATATGTTCGAGTAAAGTATTACTGTAACAAACTGCTTGAGCATATACAGCACCATATTTTGTTTACAGGCTGTTGTTGGTGATTCCGTAATTCAGATCGACAACCCACTCAAAACATTGGACTCAACCCATGGTGCTTCACTCAATATATTTGCTAACACCAAAGAGATCGCGGTTTATTTAGTTCAGTTCCAAATTCAATTGAGGGCTGTTAAATCTACAGGTAACCCAGCTCTACATTGAGTATGTTTATCTCCTAAATAGATCCAGAGTATACATTATAACAGAATGGAGCTAGCTATATGTACCACCCAATCTTTGTTGGGGTAATGACATACTTCATACTATTAAAGTACACATATTATAAGGAGGACTTGGTGCATATGAGAATAACAGGAATATGTGTACCAAACTGCTGGGTAGTAAGTATTTATTGTTCAAATGACAGCTCAAAATGCAGCCGATACTTCAAAGAGATACTACTTTGCATTCTCTATGAAAAAGAGAATTTTTCTCATCTTTTACTCTTGGTTTGCTTTATTATTTCTGTACTGGTATGGTGTGACTGGAACATCGTGGCAGAAGACTATAGCTTGCAAGTTTGCACTTGTGTTACTGAAGTTCTAATCTTTAAAACATCAATGGAATTGGACCATAGTATGATGTCCTGGGCATCACATGCCAGTTGAAAGTGTGAGTATCACCCATCACCACTGGGGTCACATAACACACCAGGGCAGCCAGCTGACAGCTGAGAGTTGTCTGCCCTGGGGTCATCACCCATCACCACTGGGGTCACATAACACACCAGGGCAGCCAGCTGACAGCTGAGAGCTGGTTATGACATACAATCACATTCTATCTCCCCCATTCATCCTCGATTCCTCCTCCTTCCTCCTTAAGGTTAATCTTTCCCTTATCTTCTCTCGCCCTCTTTCCTTGACTATTTCCATTTCCCACCACCACCATTATTTGCAACCGCCCTCATCCCCCTCCCGGTCACCCATCATCCATCTCCTCCCAACACTCCATGAGCAGGCACCCCATCATACCTCATATCCCCACACAACAATCCACCTGACAACCACCACCCATACCACACAACCAGTTGTCTTCAGCTGGACCTGTTGTCCTGAAGTGACTCAGCCCCAAATATCAATTCAAACCTAACAGTCATCAGAGCTCAACCTAAACAAAGGACTGTCAGGTGATGTTCCTCTCTTCTTACATGTCCGTAGTTCTGTAATCACCTCGAGATCTTCTGTACAGGAATAGCATTGTAGTGGATTTTCAGTGACAGCAGTTTCAGTACCAGCTACAGGAGAACATTATGTAGCATGGCGTGGAGTCATCCCACAAATGACATCCTTACCTTGTCAGCTTGCTGATGGGGTTAACCTCTTTGGTCATGTGGACAAGGCGTCCGACCTCTGATCAGAAGGTCCGTGGTTCGAATTCCATCATGGGACTCGAAAATTTAATGGACGCTAAATTGGTGCCCAATGTGGGGGTGAGCACGTTCATATTAAATTTGAGCAAAATAAGCCTCAGTACCCAACTATGCGGCCCGAGAGGTGCCTTCTGTTGACGGGGGAGTATGTAGCAGGGCATGGAGTCATTCCACAGATGACATCCTTACCTTGTCAGCCTGCTGATGGGGTTAACCTCTTTGGTCATGTGGACAAGGCGTCCGACCTCTGATCAGAAGGTCCGTGGTTCGAATCCCATCACTGGACTCGGAAATTTTATGGCGGCTACAATTACATACATCTGAAAGGTTACTTTCCCAACAGCAACATTAGCTTGATCAGCTTCAAGATAGCCCGAGATCTATCCGAGTCAAGATATCAAATGAACTTAGCCCAGGGTCTACAATCAATATTCATTGAATCATCTGCAGGAAATATAGATGTGCAAACTGATAAGTCGCATCCTCCACAGAGGAATTTGCCATTACACATGGAACTCCTAATAGTTTCTGTGACCTTCAGATGATATATTCTTCATTTGATCCTAGACGAATATTCTCCTTCTGTAAACACAGACGGGTGTGGTGATCTCCTTAGTGTATACTGTTAGGTAAGAATAATAGGGTTTCTGTATCTCGTATGTTAATGGTCAACCTCCATCTCCCCACCACATTCTTCTCATGGGGCTGAATGACTGCATTCTAAATAACACAATTTAACTTTCTGGGTGGTGGCTTGTAACAACGTAATTTAATATAGTGTCTGTTTTACATTGCAAGTAACAGTGCAAGTCAAAAGATGGATGGTTACATCATGGACACTTTAATACATTTCATATGTAGTCCATGGATGGATGGTTAGACCACTGACACCTAATTCATCCTATATGTAGTCCATGGATGGATAGTTAGACCATGGACACTTAATACATCCTATATGTAGTCCATGGATGCATGGTTAGACCACTGACACTTAATACATCCTATATGACTAATGTAGTCCATGGATGCATGGTTAGACCATGGACACTTAATACATCCTATATGTAGTCCATGGATGGATAGTTAGACCATGGACACTTAATACATCCTATATGTAGGCCATGGATTGAAGGTTAGACCACTGACACTTAATACATCCTATATGACTAATGTAGTCCATGGATGGATTGATGGTTAGACCATTGACACTTAATACATCCTATATGTAGTCCATGGATGGATGGTTAGAGCATGGACACTTAATACATCCTATATGTAGGCCATGGATTGAAGGTTAGACCACTGACACTTAATACATCCTATATGTAGGCCATGGATGGATGGTAAGAGCATGGACACTTAATACATCCTATATGTAGGTCATGGATGGATGGTTAGAGCATGGACACTTAATACATCCTATATGTAGGCCATGGATTGAAGGTTAGACCACTGACACTTAATACATCCTATATGGCTAATGTAGTCCATGGATGCATGGTTAGACCATGGACACTTAATACATCCTATATGTAGTCCATGGATGGATGGTTAGACCATGGACACTTAATACATCCTGTATGTAGGCCATGGATTGAAGGTTAGACCACTGACACTTAATACATCCTATATGTAGGCCATGGATGGATGGTTAGACCATGGACACTTAATACATCCTATATGTAGGCCATGGATTGAAGGTTAGACCACTGACACTTAATACATCCTATATGACTAATGTAGTCCATGGATGGATGGATGGTTAGACCATGGACACTTAATACATCCTATATGTAGGCCATGGATTGAAGGTTAGACCACTGACACTTAATACATCCTATATGACTAATGTAGTCCATGGATGGATGGATGGTTAGACCATTGACACTTAATACATCCTATATGTAGGCCATGGATGGATGGTTAGAGCATGGACACGGATAAGCCGACCCCGTAGATAAGCCAAGGTGTTAATTTGACCATTGAAATACGAAAGAAAATGATATGACCCGCAGATAAGCTGAATCAGGAATTGAAAGACAAAAAACACTGCGAAGTCGGACTGCAAGACATGTGTCGGTACTCGCAGATATTCAAAAATATAAGATGAAAAACGTTGTAATTATATTGAAAAAGTCATTATTATTACTAATTAAGATTTAACAAACTAGTCATCCACTTTCATATTGTGGGAAGCTGTTTCTCGTGGGGTTTTTTAATCTCATAATGATCGTTATATGTTGCCATCAACAACCAAGCGACATTTTGTGAATCGGTGTATATAGAATTATGAACCCGTGAGAAAATATATCAGCTGGAGCGAAGACTCGCAGTTTGAATTCAGCATCGTAAGCATGGCGTTTTCGTTTAAAACTCCTGATGAAAATGTCAGTCAGTAAAAATATACCAACTTTTATAACCCCCTTTACACCACTATTGTATGTTAATCCAATTGAATTAAATTAACTGTCATACTATGAACACATTGAATGACCATCACTTACTCACAGGCTTCTCCAGTTTATCAAACTAATCTCTCGAAAACAAAGGAATTAAGCACCTACTCCCAACACGATCGCTAAGCACCCACAACTTGAAAATATTTGTGTAAACAACATGACAATACCAATCGGCCCGTTATTATCAATGCTCATTTCCTTGTATACCATGTTGCTTTAAACAACATGAAGCAATCACAGTGGTCACCGTTTGTGACGTCACAGGAAACAGCTGATCACATGTTTTTGCAAAAGGCGAACGGAATAACTCGCCGATACAGTTGTTTATTTGCCTCTTTCAATAAAGGTAGACACTTGTTCACTATCAATTTATGAACTTTGCAAAACGTACGTAATAGCTATTGGCGATTTTATCTGGGGATTATATATTATAGCTGTGAATTACATATATTGTTACATGTAAAGATTGTGGAGTTTACGAAGAACGATAAACTTTGAACATTCAATTGAAAACTTATTATCGGAAGTAGTAACATGCATAACATTTTTTTAATAATGACAACATTGGTGTATAATAATAACTTTATTGATAATTTATAACAATAATGGCTCTAGTCGTGGCAAGTCGGGAAGTTGTAATCTATTGGACCGTCATTCAGGCGATGTTTCTGACAGATCACGATCTGAAAAATACTATCATGAGAGTGTATCCTGTGGATAAGCCGACCCCTTTCTACAGAATCTTTTTTCTGGTCATCAAAATTCGGCTTATACGCGGTCATATACGGTAGGCCATGGATGGATGGTTAGAGCATGGACACTTAATACATCCTATATGTAGGCCATGAATGGATGGTTAGACCACTGACACTTAATACATCCTATATGTAGTCCATGGATGGATGGTTAGAGCATGGACACTTAACACATCCTATATGTAGGCCATGGATTGAAGGTTAGACCACTGACACTTAATACATCCTATATGTAGTCCATGGATGGATGGTTAGAGCATGGACACTTAATACATCCTATATGTAGTCCATGGATGGATGGTTAGAGCATGGACACTTAATACATCCTATATGTAGTCCATGGATGCATGGTTAGACCATGGACAGAAAATAGAACCTAAATGTAGTCCATGGAGAAACTTACTTAATTACTACCGGTATGCTGAATATCAGGCATTCTGCCTAAACTTGTGCCTCAACAATCCAGCACTCTGCCTAAACTGGTGCCTCAACAATCCAGCACTCTGCCAAACTGATACCTCAACAATCCAGCACTCTGCCAAACTGAAACCTCAACAATCCAGCACTCTGCCACACTGGTGCCTCAACAATCCAGCACTTTGCCTAACTGGTCTCTCAACAATCCAGCACTCTGCCTAACTGGTCTCTCAACAATCAAGCACTCTGCCAAACTGTTCTCTAAACATTCCAGCACTTTGCCAAACTGGTCTCTCAACAATGGAGCACTTTGCCAAACTGGTCTCTCAACAATCCAGCACTTTGCCAAACTGGTCTCTCAACAATCCAGCACTCTGCCAAACTGGTCTCTAAACAATCCAGCACTCTGCCAAACTGGTCTCTCAACAATCCAGCACTTTGCCAAACTGGTCTCTCAACAATCCAGCACTTTGCCAAACTGGTGCCTCAACATTTATACAACCTAAACCTGTTATCTATACAATCTTGTATTCTCAGTAGACCATCCCAGCTATGAATGATATAATACACCGCTTGTTCCTGGTACAGCAGAGGATTTATAAACCTCTGATTACGTCACACTACAGTAACAGAAGGTCCTTCTAAATGTTGGAAACCTTCCAATGCAGGCAATATCAACAATGACCTAGGATTTACACATAACATTTTATAAACTTGCCTCTTCATGTGTTTGATGATTGGTTAAAAGTCCGAACCTGCAACCTTACATATCGTGTTAAGTTTTGTAATCCACTGCTTTCCCACTGAGCTACCGAGGCAGGTGATGAGAAGTTGTTCAGTTTATCATGTCATGACTCCAGCTAGTCCATGCTGCACATGGTTTTTCTCTTGCACGATTTGAGCAAATTTCTTTTATACCATGATACACTGTATTGTTTCACAATATGTTTTCTCATTTTAATCTGGTGTTTCTTGGATTTAGACACTTCTAAAAATAAATAATAAAATAATAAATAATGATAAAACACGACCCTGTGGTTTTGGTTTTATATGTAAAACTGTGAGCCGAAGGCACTCGGGCTTCTCCTGAGCTCAAGGTTTTTCATTTTAAACCCAAACCTCGGAGGCATGTTTCATCCTATACACCAACTCTACAATGAAGGAAATGGAACCAGATCAACAGGAACACATGAATCAAGTTTACATAATCCAGGCAAGCAAGTCTACAACCCAGAACCCAAATAGCTGCAGCATGGTGAATATCACCTTCAATTAGTATTAAAACTATTTCTGTGCACTGCTCCTCTTTATAACCATGAGGTCACTGAAACCTGATGCTTTGCTAGAGGGATGTTATGCTCTCATTCACCAACAAAGAGCGAATGAAATCACAATCTAGTCAGGTATATAAAACATTATGTATCCCCCATCTTCAACCATTTATGGAATAAATGTTGCATCCCCTTCTGACCAGGTATATCTTATGAATGTTACATGGCTCACAGCTCTTAGCAAGGGTATATACTACATAAGGCTCATAGCTCTTAGCAAGAGGCTATACAACATAATTCTCATAGCTCTTAGCATTTTAGAGTATATACTACATAAGGCTCATAGCTCTTAGCAAGTGGCTATACTACATAATTCTCATAGCTCTTAGCATTTTAGAGTATATACTACATAATGCTCATAGCTCTTAGCAAGTGTATATACTACATAATGCTCATAGCTCTCAGCAAGTGTATATACTACATAATGCTCATAGCTCTCAGCAAGTGTATAAAAGTATTCACTCATCTTGCGAAAGACCTGGATTTGATTCCTCATAAGGGCATGGTGTGTGAAGCCCATTTCTGGTGTTCCCTGACATGACATAACTGGAATATTGCTAAAAGTGGCGTAAAACCATACTCACTCAATCTCAGCAAAGGTCTATACTACATACTGCTCATAGCTATGAGCAAAGAAACCAGTTATTTATCATAAGTTAATTTCTTCAATACCTGCTATGTTACTGCTTTCATCATGATAATGGCTCACATTATCTAAGTAACTTGCGAGAGAACTGTGTCGCGCCTAAGATGCTCAAACATTTCAATGTATATGAAACTGTTTGACACTTGGTTCAAAAATGTTCAAAATTATTCTTACAACAACAAAATATTCAAAATGTGGATGCCTGGAGACTACAGAGATGTAACACATGATCTAAAAGCCATCTGTACCACGTGCTGTATCAGTCAATGTATCGCCTCCTGTGAGACCTTTGTATCATCACAAACATGCTTGCAAGGAGATTTACACTGCACATATCTCAGTGTGCCTTAAATTACCGTATCAACATGTCTTACCATTTCTCAAAAAGCTAATGGCAAAGTCTGAGCTTTAGGAAAGCTTGCAATGTGGGTGGCAACTGAAAGAAGTCCCATTGTGTTAGTTAAACAGTGGATCATTTATCAATACAACTTTACAATAACTTAAAATCATAGATATCAAATTTTCTCATGTAAATAAAACCAGCACCAGTTTCTGTGTATCCAAGGGTAAGCATATCCTGCAAAATCACTGCATTTACTCTTATAATTCAAAACAGGACACATCAAACATGAGACAATATTGGCACTAGACGGGAGTTTTTATACAGAGACATGCTAATACAGCAGTATAGAGTCACTATGTATATTACAAAATACACACAAACAAGTAACCACATGAGGTGTCATGTTCCAATTAGTGCCCCTGACCAAATTCTAGATCAGTGTGTAGCATATTTTCTTGAGTATAGTGCGCACCCCCCTCTAGCGGATTCAGTATTTTGGAAAAAATAAAATTTGTACATTATGCACAGAAAAAATTACACCGTACTACTTCAGCGAATTCCGGTAAACAAACGGGTGATGAGAAACTTGGTCAGTACAAATTTGAAATTTGAGATAGAATGCGCACCCCCTTCTACACAGCTGTGTTTTTTTGGAAAAAAGTGTGCACTATACTCAAGATAATACGGTAAGTAATCTATAAAAGCACCCACTATTAAGACATTTACATGAGTCCAGTTTCTCGTTTATATTACAGACTGTTCACAGAAATCAGCAATGTAGATGGGAAATACAGACCTGGTAACTATCACCGAAAATGTTTCAGTTTAATCAACTTTTGAAGTATTAAATTTTGTAAGTATCCGGGGTGCAAATACTCTTAGCCATTGAGAGGGAAGATACACCAGGCTAGTTTATGTCAAGTTGTAGAGACATTTATAATATGCAGCATCTGAACTCTGAAAGGCTGCATCAACAACAGATGCTCTTTTACAAAGAGTCTTGAATCAGATTTCCCCAGGTAGTACAAAACACCTTTATTACACAGACTGAATGCTTTCAGACCTCATATTCATAATCAATACCATTAAAGAGCTGGACAATGGGTTCACTCAACTGTGGAAAATATGACTCATAATCAGACACTGTGAACATGAGAAAAACACATGCAACAGCCTATAGCTGATGATGATGCTTGATGGTGGGAGCCTGGCTAATATTCCGGGGTATAGCATGTGTTCAGTGTATAATGTTGTCAGGCTCCTGTTCATTCTATCTTCATATATGAATTAAAATTTTTACAGAGCTTTTACACTCGGCTTTTGAAAATTGATATTTTAGAAAATAATACAACATCAATTCAAGTCTGGGTGTAATCAATATGAAAAAAATGTATTGTTTTGATTTATTCTAAGGTACTTAGAGTTGGGAAGGAGGGTTTTCTTTTTCTTTTATTCTTTAGCAGGTTACAAATCTACAAAAATCATCTTGATTCTAATGCACCTTGTCACCTGATTTATTCACCCTGCACCTCTAGGGGCTTAAACATATATACAGAAATTAGGGATGGGCAAGTCAGGAGAAACAGGACATTTAACAAGCTCAACCAAGGTGAAATATTCACAGGATAAACACTCAGAAGTCTCATAAACAAACTAAACAAACTTACTTCAGACAAAACCGTTTGTTCTCATCTCGCCAATGAATCTACTCTAAAATGTTAAACCCATTGCTTTGAATCTCCCCATGCTGCCAGCTATGTTTAAGATTCCAAAGTCCTTTCTAAAATGTAACAAAATGTGACAAAACACACATATAGAAAGTTATTTCAACGAATATTGCATATGTGCATACATTTTGTGTAGCTGAATGCCAAGGAAAATGCTGTTGAGATTTATTTACAGTCTTGCTATTTACAATTCATGTTTGGCATATAAGGCTATCTTTATGATCTTGATAAAATGAAGAAAAAACCCATGTGATTTTATAAATAGATGTTAGGAAAAGCCTGCCTACATGCATAACAAATAGTAAATGAATATCAACAATCTCTGCACAAGGATGTCTTGTGCTCTGTGATAAACAGTTCTATAAACCACACAGCATGGCAAATAGTTGTAAGGAAAAGGGCATCAGGAAGTGATCTGTAACAGGTAAAAGTGACTGCACTTCAATGGTTAATATTTGTGCATACATTGCTCTTATCTTTTGTTTGTTTGTTTGTTGTTTAAAGCTGCACTCAGCAATATTCCAGCGATATGACAACAGTGAATAATCGTGTAATGATCAGACAATCCAGTGATTGATATAATGAGCATTGATCCACACAATTGGGATATGATGGTTAACATTTGTGCATACATTGCTCTTATCTTTTGTTTGTTTGTTGTTTAAAGCCGCACTCAGCAATATTCCAGCGGTAAGACGGCAGTGAATAATCAAGTATGGATCAGACAATTCTGTGAATGATTTCATGAGCATTGATCCACACAATTGGGATACGATGACATACATCAACCAAGTCAGTAAGCCTGACCACCCGATCTAGTCTCCTCTTATGACAAACATACTCACGTTTTAAGACAAGCATAGCCACCTCTTACAACAAGCATGGGTAACTGAAGGCCTATTCTAACCCGGATCTTTACGGGTCTGCTCTTATCGAAGGCCAAACCTTGCTATTATTTCATTTATGAATCTGACTGCACCAACCTTTAAAACAGTCCAAATTGATATATTTCTAAAACAGTTCTTTATTAACTAAAGTCCATAATGCACCAGATTCCATTCAGCAAGTGAATGCTCATGGCGCTGAAAGCACTACTACCCCGGTCAGGGGATCAGTGTGCACTGTTATCATTCTCAACTTCCTGGGCTGCCTGTGAGGTGCTAGGAGGTTTAAAATCTCATCATTATCTCATCCTACTGGGTACCCATTCACTGCTGGGTGAACAGAGGCATATTTCGAACAAGTCACTTGCCTAAGGAGAAACCACATGTAACATGTGCTTCAGTGTGGGACAAGACTGAAGTCCAAGAAAACCTCAGTCATCAATCTGCCAATCTCATTAAAATCAGATCCTAGTTCTCACTATCACTAAAAAAAGATCTGAGGACATCCCATTACGGGTCAATCAGAGCGTCGCTTACCAGATCGTGAAAGTGACAGTCAGAATGTGTTTTCTGATCATGCAACCTCGAAAACGTTAATACGGGGTATTCCGAACGACTGATTCCATCAAAATTATCGTCTATCTCTCGCTTTCGTGGGATAAACATTTGAACGGAGGAGGCATTGCACAGTACGTGGAAAGCACTGCCATACAATCTCAACCATATATTAGACATTCTGGAATATTTGTTTGTTTAGTTTTCAAAATTTTAATCGAGGATTGTGTCAACATATATTTCAAGCGTAGTCTGAAATGGAAGTCGCCAGGTTAAAATGTGTGCCGTAAAGCTAGAGAAAGCTGCTTTCTAATTGGCTGATGTCGACTTCTTTTTAGTCATTTCAAAGTTCGTGTAAGGTCGTTTTGCCGGACCCGTAATGGGATGTATTCAGTTCTTTGTTTAGCGGCAGCGAGAACTTAGATCTGATTTTAATGAGATTGTCAAGCTGCTGAACAGTCACCCATCCATCTACTCCCACAACCTAACGTCGTCTGATTTGTGACCGATGTGGTGTATACAGGACTATGTGCCACCACAAAGCTCCATATTGGATTCCCCGTCCTGCTGATATGATAAAATTTTGCAGAGAGTGGTGTAAAACCCTACTCACTCACTCACCCAAAGTAATCACACCTGAGTTATTTACAGCTGTTTCATTTCCCATCATTATTTGTAAGGGTGAAACGATACAGCAAGGTCTCGATACAATACGTATCATGATACATAGATCACAATATGATACTTATCGCAATATGCATATTTACCTCAAATCGTGTTGAAACTTGACAATAAATATTTAAGAGCAGGTTCAAAAGGGAAAGCTGGCTGTAGACACATGTTCGTAGCATCTATTTTAGTTGTGAACTTGAAATGCTAATTAAACAGGAATTGAAATATTTGACTTACGCTGGATGGCCATTAAACGAGTAGGAAATAATTTATTTTAGCAAGTGTATAGTCTTGTATCGATACAGAAATTAATGTATCGAGTATCGTATCGTCAATGAAAACTCACGATGATCCGGTGCATTGTTACACCCCTAATAATTTGGTTCACCTAAACTGACAGCCAGTGTGACCATTCCATCCCCACCTGCAATAAGTCACCTCTTAGACAAGCATGGATCTTAATGGAGACTGAATGGATCGGATGGTCAGACTTGGTCACTTGGTCAATTCCATGTCGCTGCTGCTGATAATATTCAGCCCTGGAAAGATCCAGATTAGAACTGGCCTTTAACAACCCATGCTTGTCACGAGAGGTGACTGATGGGATCGAGTGGTTAGGGTCACGAATTTGATCATCAAACCCCCAGCTCATGTTCTCAATCTCTGGTCCAGACTTGATTATATACAGGCCACCATACCATAGTAGGTACCGGCAGCCAAATTTGTTACTACTTATTATTTAACAAAACAAATTTTCCTTAAACTACAAATACAAATAAAACAAAAAAAGAATAACGAAGATATCTTCAATAGTTCTAGAAATGATATAGCTGGGAATATTTTGTAGAGTAAGACATTAAACATCAAACAATCATCATAATATCTATCACAGGGTTATTTACAGCCCAGCTAAAATGCTGCTGAAGGTAGCGGTGTTAAAAAACAACAAAACATGAGATGCAGGGGAATAATTCTGCCCTTGTCTCCCATTGGTGCAGCTATAATCCTGATAATGCAAAACATGTCTTCATGATAAACAGCATTTGACACACAAATATTTCACCAGATGGAGAGGAAGCTTGATTGGGGATTGTGTGCATACTGTATGCTATTTCTTTAAACGTAAGCCACAGAATGGGAAAAATGATAACTAATCTGAAAGTAATTGATCATCACAACGCACTGCAGTGACACAGTACCGTAAGCCATAACAATGACTGACTAATGGAATATCAATATAATTCAATTTCGAGACATTGTGTCATACACAAGTGCCCCCAAATTTTAATCACTTTACTCATATTAAGCCAGTGCTGTAAAAATTGATTGAACTGTTACGAAAGCGTGCAAAATGTAGCCAACGTTAATTCCAGATGTGTTTGTGGGGGTGAGTCACAATTGTCACTGAAGCATCCCAGCTCAGACAAAGAACACGTCCCCCCTCCCCTACCCCGAGACTTGATGAGCATTGTTCTGGGCCGCTGCTTCAGCAGCCCACATGCCAAGGCAGCCACTGTCTCCTCCCTGGCCGCAGACAGCCTGGCATCCGGACACGCTTTGTTGGCACCGCGACTTGCGCTATGCCATATGAGGTCATGTGTGATTGGTCATGAGGAAAATGGTACATATAGGTTAATGATGATGATGATGATGATGACAACGACGATGACGACAACAACAATAATATATAAATTCTGTCCCTTTTGACACTAATGTGACTGACAAGATTCATGAAAAACATAGCAAATAGTCAGACCTTGCTTATAAATTGTAACACTTGCATCCCAAGTTGTCCGATTGTTGTGTAGACTTATATAGCAGTTAGTTTCCATCATGAGGTGCTCAACGGCACTCACAATGTATAAGACATACAGACATATGCGGGGCACGGGTGGCCCAGTCGTCTAAGGCGCCGCAATTCGCTGTGCAGAGTTGCGTCCCTTAGGCATGCCAGAAACCTATGATTGTGGGTTCGAATCTCGGTTCGCCCCGATTATGTTTCTAGGTTTGTCAGCACCATACCCGTGCTCGTGGGTTTCACTGAAGTGGTAAATGTCTGAGACCTGCATCACTTCGGGCTTTCCTCCAACATCAAGCTAACACGCCGTGATATAACTGGAATACTGTTAAAAGCGGCGTTTAACCCAACTCACTCACTCACTCACTCACTTACAGACATATACACAAAAGAGATGACATACAGAAGGTTTACACTGACAATTCTTGTGACAGTGAATTGCTGTGATCTCACATTCAACTGATGGGCAGGCAGTGAAACGTAATCATATAACTTTTTGAAAACATATTCGGTCATAATTATGTTATTTTATGACTGTAAAGTACCGATAGTTAATTGTCATTTTTCATTAACATAATATTTTACAAATCATATCTAAACATAATGTTTATCGATACCATTCTGCATGTTTTCCTATCATACATTGATAATGTTGATAGTCGCTATCTTATAAATTCCAATATTCCTTTCCTTTCAATATATTATTCAGATATAGGTTTCGGTTTCAAGACTGTAAATTATGTTATCGAGTAAGGAAAATCTTGCTCGCAAAATTGTACTGATATGTTTGCCAATTTCTTGTATTTCACAGGTATAAAGCTGTCAACATATTTAAAATGATAGGAAAATATTACTAAACAAAATAAAGTACATTTCCTACAGTGAAATTATACTTGATGGAATTACAGCCAATAGATATTTGTTTGAAAAAATTACTTTAAAAATTAGAACTATCAATAAATAAATACATTGATTAAACAATTAGTTCCCATCTCTTTGTTACTACAGGTGGTGAGAATCCGGTGCTATATTCCAGCTGACTAATAATAACGGTGAGTCAAGGGACAAAGACGATTACATCTGGCTACGTTGTTTGACAAGAGTGGAATCCCAGGGGTGTTTTGACACACAGTGTAATTATACTTGTTGACCTGCACATGTCGCATAATTAACTGGTTACTAAATACCATGCCATGTGCAATTGGGTTCCACAACACCATGCCACTGCCTGTCAACTGTTGTCATTCACTTCCTTATTTGGTTCACAAGATTATCACTAAATAAATAAAGGAGTGAGTGAGTGAGTGAGTGAGTGAGTGAGTAAGTGAGTGAGTGAGTGAGTGAGTGAGTGAGTGAGTGAGTGAGTGAGTGAGTGAGTGAATTGACAATGTCTCTCATAACTGAGCAAGAGTTTACATCACTGACTGGGTGCTTAAATGTTATATGATGAATGTCATTGGTTCCGGTATGTGCAGTCAACCACTGTGACAATCTGATACAGTATGTAAAATACAAACACATCACTTTATTTCTATGAGTTAGAGCAGAGTTTCACATTAATTTCCATCGATGAAGTAAGAGTGAGATGGCCAAGTGATGTGAATAACAGCCACTTCATCATGTCTTCATCATCATACAGCTGTGACATGATCCTAGCAAATGGAATGGAAAGAGTGTGTATTTAGGCCATACTTTATCATTTTATGGTTTGGGCTCAGTTTGGGTAGTTCGAATTAGAAATTTAAATATATGTGAGTAGTTGTTATTTGTATATATCTTATTTTGCATGATCGGTTGGTTGGTTTGTTGTTTAACTTCGCACTCAGCAATATTCAAGCTATATGACGGCAGTCTGTAAATAATCAAGTCTGGACCAGACAATCCAGTGATTAATATCATTAGCATCAATCTACGCAATTGGGATCGATGACATGCATCAACCAAGTCAGTGAGCCTGACCACCTGATCCCGTTAGTCGCCTCTTACGACAAGCATGGGTTCCTGAAGACCTATTCTACCCCGGATCTTCATGGGTCTATTTTGCATTAAGTTGTGTCTGTCGGTTTGAGGAAAAAATATAAAGGTAATTAGGTTAATAGTGCAGGATGTTAAACATTTCCACAGCAGCTTGTGTACCGGTATGTATTTGCTTCGGAGATAGATTTGCTCTCCTTATTATAGGTACACAATGACCAGAGACCACTTATAATGCTCAATCGATCAATCATTATTTCAAAAATTAACTGTTACTTTAGTTTTGTTTGACATAATAGTTGCATCATTTTATTTTTCTCTTCCCTCAACAGTGAACTGGTTGGGGATTTAACTACATTTTCTATTCTATTCTCTTTTTGTGGCTTTTAGGTACGGTGGGTCGATTTTCTAAACTGAAATAATAAAAAGGGTGCCTTAATAGTGATACCTGACCTAGCACCAGGGGGCAAAATACCCACAATCCTCAGACTGAGTCATGTCCATTAAGATATTAATTATGTACTGGTGTTCTGGGGTGATAGTTGGTTACCTGAGCCTTGTAATCTCCACCACTGTCAGTTCCCTGATACCATTACATGGTCTTGCCCCCAATGTATACTACTCAACTTTCAACAGGGATCAGGGGTTTCCAGGTGGGGTCGGAACGTGACTGATTGCTCGGATATGTTGCTATACAAATAGTATTCAAATTAACTGAAGTATGTGTAGCTTCATTTCAAACTGATTAAAAATAAATACACACCTCAAGTTAATTGTTTTCATTGTGTTACATCAGTATTAAATATGCCAGTATCCCTATGAAATGTTGAGTAGAATATAATGTATGGTCATTGAACAGAGAAGTGTGATGTCATGTGAAGGTTTTGTCGGAATATAATGACAGCTAATGCCTTGTCTTTCATGGTCCTTCCTCAAAGACATCGTGGAAGAGATGAGGCTATGACAGGTGAAATCAGGCAATTATACCAGTACCTCAAAGGCCAGGCGTTTATTAGAGGCCGGAATTTGATAGGCACCTAGACCTTAGTACTTCAAGAGGATTTTGCACACCAGCCACTGGACACAGATGTACTGGAGATCA
Source organism: Haliotis cracherodii (assembly GCF_022045235.1). Taxonomy (NCBI): domain Eukaryota; kingdom Metazoa; phylum Mollusca; class Gastropoda; order Lepetellida; family Haliotidae; genus Haliotis; species Haliotis cracherodii. The sequence goes on from NW_027266275.1 coordinate 17,540,811, forward strand.
ATATCTGATTTCTGATTTTTTTGTTGAGAAAAAAACATGCTGACCCAGTACTTATTGGTTTATCTGTGGCCTTGTTCTTTGCACCTGGTATAAACACTTGTTCATCCAGAGCAGCGATGCAGGGATGGCAATCAACAGGCAAGATACAGAAATTGCCACATCTGACATATTCAGCATTTTAAATTGTTAATTTGTTCTAAGTATAATTCTGAACATATACCACAACTAAACACAACCGAGTGAGTCGGATTTAACGATTTTAACAGCATTCCAATAATATCACAGCATGACAGCTCTATGTGTGAGGAAAGCCCAAAGTGATGCAAATCTCAGACATTAACAGCTTTTTTTTATGCTGCTGTTAGCAATATTCCACTCATATCACACAAGGGGACACCTGACATGAGCTTCACACATTGTATCAATGTCGTGGCAAACAAACACCTCAACCACTAGGCTAACCCATTGCAGTGACAGCTCAACACAAACTAAAGCAATGATGTAATGTATTGTAAAGGTAATGTCACAGGCCTGTCAGTTTTATTGATTGTCAAGGGTTAATCAACACTTCTAGGCCCAGAGAGATAATTAGCCACCACAGGCTCCCTTCATCTCTTACCACATCCTGGTCGTGGCTATACGACTTGTTATCACACACCAATTACATCTCACTATTACATAGAGCAAACAGATTTCATGGGCAGTGAACTATACATTCCTGTCAGAATCACTTTTAACCATTTTCATCATTCCAATTCTGCCTTTCATATTAATAATTCAAATAATATGAAAATTCTCAAATGATTTTCAAAATACACAGATCATACATTGTGAAGGGTCGGTGAGTGAACAAACTTATTATTTTAAACACTAACATTTATTTTTGGTTGGGGGAGCCTCTCAAAGAGCCAATCAATCTCCAACACTATGATGCCAAATTGTCATCTACATTCTTTAGAAAGATAAATGAACATACTTCAATCAATATCATAAAAAAAAAATGACCTTTTCCATGACACTACCCAAATTTATACCTTTCATCAAAGACACTGTCCCAGGATCCAAGTCATCTAAGGCGCTACAATTTGCAATGCAGATTTGCATCCCTTAGGCATGCCAGAAACCTGTGATTGTGATTTAAAAATCCTGGTTTATGTTTCTAGATTTGTCAGCACAATGCCCGTGCTCGTTGGTCTCACCAAAGTGGTAAACATCGAAGACCTGCAGCACTTCGGGTTTCCCTCCCACATAAAGCTGAAACGCCGTGATATAACTGGAATATTGGTAAAATCAGCGTTAAACCCAACTCACTATCTCTCTCCAAAGTAAGTCATGTTTATTCGATATTTCACCTGATCCTGTCGGCATAAAACACTATGATAAGTAGTTTAAAATAATTATATAATTTGAAGCTTATGAATTCTAAAACAGAAGTTATTTTGAATTTAGACATGTGAGATACATTATCCCCCAACAGCACTATACATCATTCCCTCTTGAACAATAAAATGGATCTTTCGGCTCCGTTATAATGTTCCAATACATCTGGGGCTCTCCAGCAAGCATAGGTTGTAGGATCAATTAAATACGGCACTGTACTTGTGCAAAGGGAATTTGGTAATAACAGTATTAGCTTCGCAAATAAGCCTGTTCCTGCCTGTTTGCTTTGTCCCACATATCACAATAATAGAGTTATAGAGGCACTTTAGTGATGTTAGCATCAGCACACAGTGATTGCCAGTGTCCCCCTGAGGTGTTGTAGTGGTAGAAATGTATGAATGACACTGTGTCATGGAATGTTGTAGTGGTAGAGATGTATGAATGATACTGTGTCATGGGATGTTGTAGTGGTAGAGATGTATGAATGACACTGTGTCATGGGATGTTGTAGTGGTAGAGATGTATGAATGACACTGTCGTGAATTGTTGTAGTGGTAGAAACGTATGAATGACACTGTGTCATGGGATGTTGTAGTGGTAGAGATGTATGAATGACACTGTCGTGAATTGTTGTAGTGGTAGAAACGTATGAATGACACTGTGTCATGGGATGTTGTATTGGTAGAGATGTATGAATGACACTGTCGGGAATTGTTGTAGTGGTAGAAATGTATGAATGACACTGTGTCATGGGATGTTGTAGTGGTAGAGATGTATGAATGACACTGTGTTGGTACTGATGTTGACTCGATGCCAATAGTGGGTGGATAATAAATGCTTCAAGTCGTTTATCAGTCATCACGTTAAGTTAGTTTGATATGGGAGGAAACACAGAAAGTGATGGTGCTTACAACAGAAAAATGATAATCGTGGAACTTGGTGTTGAACACACTATCATCTGATTCTGGCAAAACTATGGGAAGCAACTCCTGCACATTGAAAATCTGCATGTCTCATTACTATGAAATAACAAACAATTACTGTTATTCCCCAACATGAAAAAAAGTATTTTCTAGCAGTCCATATGTCATTAGTATGAGTGGGTGAATTGGATTTAACACCGCTTTGAACAGTATTCCAGTTTTATCACAGCATCTCATTACTATGAATAAGAACACAGAACATATACCCTGAGGCTCTGATCCAATGGGTGCTCGCCATTTCAGTCACATGTTTGTATGTTTGTTGTTTGACACCTGACTCAAGACAGTCCAGCTGTATGATGGTATGAAGTCTGGACAAGAAAAAACAGTGAATGTTATGGGAAACCATCCACACAGATAGGGTACAGTGACACACGTCTGTCCTCTCCCACAATGCAGCAGTACAAGCAGCAGCTGCCTCTGTAACAATGATACAGTGCAGCGTGTGGCCTTCCTGTCAACTTGAGTCAAGTGTCTACAGCACATCAAATGTCCACACAACAACAGGAAGCAGCCATGTCGGTGTATGATGAGGATCGGATGATGATGTGCAGATGGCACGTGTCGCTCAAACTCCATTCTGCCCATTTTCGTACCTATCCATAATTAAAGTCAGCTGTCTTTAATATAACAGTCCAATATATTCTGATTACGAAAATACATATGTGGCATCTTAGTCAAGATATTCTGCCAATCACAATAGTAAAATAATATAACTTTTACTGCAGTTTAAACCATGCCTTTTATCAGTAGTCTTTGCAGAAGGGCATGCTAAGTGTAGCAAGTTTCTGATTTATGTCATGTCATAGTCGGATGAACTGCACAACTGTGATTTCCGGGTTGAACAGGTCCCCACCAACCTAAACTGGTCAGAAGAGGCAACCAAGTGTATCAGGTGGTCAGGCTTGGTGCCTTGGTTGATTTGTGTGTCATCATACCCAAACAGCATTGGTCGTTGATAACAATACTGATTACTTGGTTGTCCTGTCTAAACTTGGATATTTACAGACCATCATCATATAGCTGAAATATTGCAGAGTGTGGCGTTAAACAACAAACAAACATACTATTTCACAGCTGGGAAGTTGATATGCACTATTATATTTAATATACAACAACTTTTTAAATCATTTTCATTAGCTATCTTTATTGACTTTTGAAGAAGTTACATGAATGAGCACAACTTCTAAACATCCTAATGAGCACCCAATTCTCACCAATTACAATGACTAATTATCACAGAAACAATCAACAAAACACAGATTCCCAGAGCATGATGGGTTTGTCTTGTGGTTTAGGTGTTCATTCGACATACTGAACACCTGGGTTTGATTCTCTTCATGGGTACAATGTGTGAAAACCATTCCTTGGCAGAAGTATTGCTCGAATTTATGAGCAGAGTAAAACAATACTCACTCACACCAACAGTCTTGAAGAAGACAACCCTCGTCACGATATGGCTGAAATATTGCCGATGTGACGTAAAGCATTAACTCACTCACTCACTGAAGAAGACAACCATTAACAGTGCTCACCAACAACATGGTGGGCAACGAGCTGACTCACACACCATCATTCTCCATTATCAAGTCTATCATATCTACATTCAGTTAACATTAAATCAAAGACTTATAAATTATCTTTTACTTGGAAAAACTGTTTTACTGAGCAATAAGAAGGGGAGAGAAGTGTTTTGCTTAAAGGCATTCCCGGCTGTATTTGAGATGTTATGTAACAATGTTATCCCTGATTGTTTACATCATGAAAGAACACACTATTGACACTGCGTAAAACTATATGTACTTCATCACAAATAAAAACAATGACGATCAATTATTGCAGAATTATGAGATCAAATAAATTGTGTACATTAAAAATTTATCAAGTTTAAGTCACATCTATATTCCTTGGAAATGAGGCTCTCATGGTTTTCAAATAACATTTTACAATTACCATAATCGTCTACATTTGTATCAAATATCCCCCAGAACATACACATTTGATTACATAAATCCAACTACAGTGGTTTGTCCTGAAGTTGAAACTTGCTTATCAATCCCTGTCAATCACTGCAATTCATTAAGTAGCTGGTGATGAAAAACATCCTTGTAGATAAGCTCCAGGCTTGGATATTCAGCTCAAAAACAACCTATCAATCACTGTATCCCCTCCATACTAATGTGAACTGTCACAAATTGATTCCATTTATCATAATAATATCGTAACTTGGGAGAGTTATTCTACGAAAAAAAATATCAAGCCCGATATTTTGTTTGATAGGCATACTTCGAAGTTGACGGACGGTACATGGATCCTTGCTTGACAATGGTATAAGCATCTATACCGAAACATCGCTTTTCACAGTATTAAAGAATTGTTATCCATAAAATTGTGTCTACCAAGCCCGATATTGTTTTACTGACTTCATTTTCCATTTGGCTTACATTGTAGGGGAAAAAGAAAAGCGCCCTTTTCTGGCAGACAAGTGTCCAAAGAAAAGAATACAGTTAATTATATTTATTTATCAGAAAAAATATATAATTGAGCACCTGTTTAGATTTGGAATAGAACTGAGTTCCAAAACACTAAAAAAAGGCTCATCTCAAACCATAATCCTGGCCCCTAAAGGTTCTAGAATCTGTACTGAAATGTTGAAAGAAAAAAGAAGTTGTCAACTGTGTAACTGTGTCTAGGCCAATCATCAAGCAAAGCATCACCTCTATCCTGGCATTTCGATACAGGCCACCGCTAAAACTCAACTATATGAAAAATGATACACATCATCCAACATCCATATGTATCATTTTACAATCTGCTTTCATTATCTGCACATCAAAGGTTCTACAAAGTGGAACTAATAAACATCTTTTTTTTTTTATATTAAGTCCATTATTCAATCCAATAATGTCTCTTCTATCATCTGAAACTAACATCATCTGACGTCAATGTGTGATTGGAAAAACAAACTCACCAATCATTTTTCTTTAGATCAAACTGAGAATACATACACACAGTTTTTATACAAAATAGAATATTATAATACATATCTAAACAAAATATTGCGATATGGATTGTTTCATAACTGAACAGTTTATAGTATTTGGAGGCTAAGTAGGACATATACACATTTATCTAACCTAAATCTATTTAATTGAATATGCACATTATTTACCCCTTTTTCCAATCGGTAAATTGCCATATGTTGTGACATGATACAAATGTTGTGTAGAAAGGTCTAGCAGTGATTTGAATGTGTCCCCTTAACATGACAAGTGTCCAGCCTTCACATTCCCCTTAACATGACATGTGTCCAGCCTTCATGTTCCCCTTTACATGACAAGTGTCCAGCCTTCACGTATCCCTTTACATGACATGTGTCCAGCCTTCACATTCCCCATAACATGACATGTGTCCAGCCTTCACCTTCCCCTTTACATGACATGTGTCCAGCCTTCACGTTCCCCTTAACATGACATGTGTCCAGCCTTCACGTCCAAATGTTGTGTAGAAAGTGTCTAACAGTGATTTGAATGTGTCCCCTTAACATGACAAGTGTCCAGCCTTCACCTTCACCTTTACATGACAAGTGTCCAGCCTTCACGTTCCCCTTTACATGACATGTGTCCAGCCTTCATGTTCCCCTTTACATGACATGTGTCCAGCCTTCACATTCCCCTTAACATGACATGTGTCCAGCCTTCACGTTCCCCTTTACATGACATGTGTCCAGCCTTCATGTTCCCCTTTACATGACATGTGTCCAGCCTTCACCTTCCCCTTTACATGACATGTGTCCAGCCTTCACCTTCCCCTTTACATGACATGTGTCCAGCCTTCACGTTCCCCTTAACATGACATGTGTCCAGCCTTCACGTTCCCCTTAACATGATATGTGTCCAGCCTTCACGTTCCCCTTAACATGACATGTGTCCAGCCTTCACGTTCCCCTTAACATGACATGTGTCCAGCCTTCACGTTCCCCTTAACATGACAAGTGTCCAGCCTTCAGGTTCCCCTTAACATGACATGTGTCCAGCCTTCACATTCCCCTTAACATGACATGTGTCCAGCCTTCACATTCCCCTTAACATGACAAGTGTCCAGCCTTCTTGTTCCCCTTAACATGACAAGTGTCCAGCCTTCTCGTTCCCCTTAACATGACAAGTGTCCAGCCTTCACGTTCCCCTTAACATGACATGTGTCCAGCCCTCACGTTCCCCTTAACATGACATGTGTCCAGCCCTCAAGTTCCCCTTAACATGACATGTGTCCAGCCTTCACGTTCCCCTTAACATGACATATGTCCAGCCTTCACATTCCCCTTAACATGACATGTGTCCAGCCTTCACGTTCCCCTTAACATGACATGTGTCCAGCCCTCAAGTTCCCCTTAACATGACAAGTGTCCAGCCTTCTCGTTCCCCTTAACATGACAAGTGTCCAGCCTTCACGTTCCCCTTAACATGACATGTGTCCAGCCCTCACGTTCCCCTTAACATGACATGTGTCCAGCCCTCAAGTTCCCCTTAACATGACATGTGTCCAGCCTTCACGTTCCCCTTAACATGACATATGTCCAGCCTTCACATTCCCCTTAACATGACATGTGTCCAGCCTTCACGTTCCCCTTAACATGACATGTGTCCAGCCCTCAAGTTCCCCTTAACATGACATATGTCCAGCCTTCACGTTCCCCTTAACATGACATGTGTCCAGCCTTCACATTCCCCTTAACATGACATGTGTCCAGCCTTCACGTTCCCCTTAACATGACATGTGTCCAGCCTTCACATTCCCCTTAACATGACATGTGTCCAGCCTTCACATTCCCCTTAACATGACATGTGTCCAACCTTCACGTTCCCCTTAACATGACATATGTCCAGCCTTCACATTCCCCTTAACATGACATGTGTCCAGCCTTCACGTTCCCCTTAACATGACATGTGTCCAGCCTTCACATTCCCCTTAACATGACATGTGTCCTGCCCTCATGTTCCCCTTTACATGACATGTGTCCAGCCCTCACGTTCCCCTTAACATGACATGTGTCCAGCCCTCACGTTCCCCTTAACATGACATGTGTCCAGCCCTCACGTTCCCCTTAACATGACATGTGTCCAGCCTTCATGTTCCCCTTAACATGACATATGTCCAGCCTTCACCTTCCCCTTTACATGACATGTGTCCAGCTCTAGTAACAATATGGCTGAAATATAGCTGATGTGACTTAAAATTTTAACTCACTCAAAACATTTGAACCAAAAAAAAACCAGCTTCTCTTACATGCCTAGGCATTTTGGGGGAAAAACAACAACAGCGAAAGGCAATATCATTAAAGTTAAAACTTGATTAAACCATGTCTCTGTTAAGAGGCTTGTGGGAGAGGAGAACAAACAGGACTCCAATGAAAGAGATCAGGAAAATCCCTCAGAGTAATCCCCCTTTAATCTGCCAGCTTTGCTCCAGCTTTAAAAACACACAAGTTGACTTACCTCTGTTATGTTCTCTCCGCTTTTCCTTACAGCCATTTCAAATTCCTTAAATGGCTGGAAACGTTCCCAGATTACAGAAGTGAAAAGCACATGCTACGAAAAATGTCGATGGTGAGAAAATTGAGGAACAATTGTGAACCATATCAGTCCTATTTTGAGACACTAGACGTCACATTCTGTCCTGATGTACAAATATGTCCGTGTCAAAGGATATGAAAGGAATATATTTTGCATTGTTCTCCAATTTACAAGCAAACTTGAAACATCTTCTCAATCACCTGCTACTGTTCTTTCTGCCCTGACAATGATTAGCATAACCCAAATAAACTCATAGGAATTTTCCTAAAATATGTTGAAAGAAAATGGACTATTCCCGAAATTAGCACTTAATTGTCTCCCAATGATCCCTCGCCATTGTTAAATGTTGTTAAGCATTGTCAAATTTACTCACTTGGTTCATGTCTAATTGCCAATATTGAAACAATTATGACATATGAATTCATTTCCTGACCACTAAGGTTTGTATAAAGGCATTAATAGCAGTCCTCTGACCATGTTTACTGTAATAGCGTAAATACTGTTCAGACACAATTTCATCAAAATATATGTAAACAATATTGAACGGAATTTATAATTGAAGTAAAAACCAGACTAAAAACATAACGCCAGATATACATTGAACACTTACTACAACCAGAAAGTGTCTAAGCGGGGGCAGAATGATAAAAGTCATGCTTGCTATAAAAGGCAACTAAACTTGTCATAAGAGGCAACTAATGGGGTCGGGTGGTCAGGCTCGGTGACTTGGTAGATGCATGTCATCGTATCCTAATTGGGTGGATCGTTGCTCATGATATCAATCACTCAATTATTCACAGACCGCCGTCATATAGCTGGAATATTGCTGAGTGCGGCGTTAAACAACAAACAAACATACACTGTCTGCATGTAAATTGTATAAGCCTTAGCCAACACTGGCCACATTAAGGTAGATTTATCTAAAAATTTAACTACCTTCATTAATCAGATTCTTCAGACCATTGAAACAAATACCTGGTTGTCCTAGTCGTCTGAATGACCATTGTTTTGATAACTAAAGGCACTGAGGATGTCATTCATGTGAGATTGCGAAATTACTTTGTAATATGTGATTAACCCAACATAGATTCAAAATATTACAACCATGCTACAACAAAACAGCATGGCATTTTTGAGAAAACCCCTGTCTTGCACATAAACACATCTTCTAGATTATTTCATGGCCTGTGCACAAAATACCTATTTGATCAAGCCATTCTCAGACGAGATGACAAATTCAACTTTATAGTCTTCAAAGACAAAACAGGATCCACAGACAATGAGCCAATAAGGTCCTGTTTGCAGTGTGAAGCAGTGTATTTGATATACTGCGGTACAGCACGCATAGTTGTAACGCCTTCCAAGAAATTTCATAACTCAGGATGGGGAAGATGTGTTCATCTTTATAAGGACAAAATTTGTAGACCTGCTTTGAAGGAATATTTCAATAGACCCTCGCTTATACAGGAATTCTTATGACTTTGGATTGATTTCATTCCATTAAGTTACCTGTTATGGCTGAAAAAAACTTCACAGAAGGAAGAGTATTACATCAAAGTGGTGCTCTCAATCTTGGCTTTTTCCTGCATTTGCTGTGGATTCAAGATCAAGATGACTGCAGCCTTCCTAAATATCTTCCTCTTTGTTTTTTTGCTGTCATTCGCTGAAGATGTAAACTTCCTCCTAAATTTTCTTTGCTCTTTTAAAAAATATCCAATATTTATGACCTTAAAGCATGCCACCTGTCCTGACCTGATCGTAACCGTGGGAACTTGTACTTTTTGTGTTGTTGCCTTTCAATTGTGATATCATTTTTAATCTGAAACTTCCTTTCAAATCACAAACACTTAAACCATTATTTTTAAAGGATGAAGACTCTTTAAATATTGGAACAAAAGGATGATTACCATTTGTTATGTAATATTGACATATATTATTAGGGGGTAAAGATTTGATGGAGATATCAGTGCATCATATGTCCATTCTCGATGGCAATACATCAATGACAAGTTAAATATCAACAGTTTATTTGAAAGCCATCTACACATTCAATAGCATCGATAGATGTCGTAAAATCATAAAAATGTTGTATCAATATTTTTATGGAGATACAAAGGTATTTAGTCAGGAAGGGGATACTTCCTGAGTCTTCATCTTTATCATGTTTATATTTGCCTACAAATTCAAAATACCGAGGCGAGGGTCATTTCAACTTTATTTGCAGAAATTATTAAGCTTTATTCAAGGAAAAGAGGTGCAAATCATGTTTATGTATGGAAATAGTTATTGGAACAGTTATTTAGGACGAAATGCGAAGTTTTATTGTCAAATGCTGGGCTGGCTATCGGACGCCGGTTGACATCGCCAGTGAAAAAAATGTGAGATCTTCGACTCCGTGCATAAGACGATCCCCTTTCTTAACCCCCTAGATACGAAAAACTCGCCTTATACACAGCGATATACGGTAAGCAATCTACTATTTGTTTCACCGTGAAATGCATACAACATACACCAGTCTGCGACTTTAGCCACTAGTCTGAAGTCTTGTAAAATTCTGTTCGGGCAGGTATGATCAGTCACATAATAACACTAAATTTTCTGATAATGATGCTGAGAGCTAAGTTCAGGCTTGTTGTCTCCGAATTGGTGGCACCAACTGATACAGCATCAACTTGTTTCATCAATCTGATATCTGATTTGTGAATGTGCATAACAATATAGCTTGCCAACTGTTCCGACAAACTTAACATTTTTGTGTCATCCATGTCGAATAAAACCTTGTCTGGCACATTTCCCTGACATTTGGACCATGTCCCTGGCCCATGATGCATCAGTAAATAGCAAACATCTTGTAAATGAACGTCAAAGACTTTCCATGAGCCACGGATACCCATAATCCCTCAACAAAGATGGAGTCAAACACTAAGGATACAGCCGTCTTGCGTGTGTCCAAACAAAATGGATTCAGTTAATGTGAGGGGCAAGGAGAAATTAAAAATGTTGTTTGGTAAATAAAACCTTGCATTAGGTGCATCATCTAAAATTTTGTATCTGTCTCACAAACGAAGTAATGCACAATTGTCTTCAGAACTGTAATAATTTGGCACTTGTTTCAGTAAAAAATTGTATATTTTGAAGGTAGTGTTCTTTTATAATCATGCTACTGCTGCAATCATTTTGAAAATTAATGAATTCTTTTCAACAAACAAAGATAAAACAAAAATGACCGCATTTTGTTCTCATTGACCAATGAATCATACACGGTTGTAAGATGCTGAAGCATCTGGAATGCTGGGTTTTCAAGTGCAACAAAAACACAGGTGAAGGCCACAAATCCATGTTTTGTTAAAGATGCTATCTGTACTATTCATTGTAACCATTCCCCATTAACATATGAATTCCTCACATATTACCTTTCCATTCCTGTACCTATAAATAGAAATAGCAACAGTTTCAAATTGTTTCTGCATTCAGAAAAATAATTTCCTAATCTTGTAACACTGACCAAATAATGCTTACAAAACCATTCCAGATCTAGATCAATATAGCAAAAGAAATGTTTGATTTGCGGCCATGGTTAGCAGATAGGAGGGTGGGGCCTAGGAATTAACAAAGGGATCATTATACCTAACTAGTTGACACAAGCATCAGCAAAGCTCTGGTCCATCTCAGCATGATGGTGACAGAGGCTAAAGACCTGAGCTGGACATTGGGCAGACGTCCTAGGAGAGCACAGCCTACAAAACCCTGTCATTGAGAGCTTACCGGGCCACTATTGAAGCATGTTGACAATTTCTTTTGAAATCTATTATGGAAAGTCAAAATATGTTCTTGAGGTCTAACTGGGATATTTTCAAAGCTTGTTGACACCCTTGTGTCAAAACATTGAAGAAAATTCTAAACAATCCATTTTCACAGTTTTTATCCGGATCATTGTCTATTGTAATTTATTGGCATCGATCTAAAAAAAAGTATTATGTTCTAGTTTACTGATGAAGCACAAATTTTCTTGCAAAGACAATGATGAATTTATAGTTGGATAAAGGACATATTTAGAGATGAAATGTACCATTAGTATTTCACCCATCAGAGTGATATGATTGATTAACTGCAGTGACGCCATCTTTCAACAACAGATGCTCATTTGTTTCCATTCATTCCAACAATGGGTGGCCAACATCTGACCTGCCACGCCTAGCAACCAGTAAAACATGGTGTATACTGCAGAACTGTGCTGATAATCAATAAATGATATTTAAATAATGCATTAAAGTCGCCAACTTCTCATCATTATTTTGAATATATTTTAAACCCTGTTTTGATAGTCTTTCGTTTTTACGTTGCAATATTGAAGGAGAGTCAGTAAGTGAATGTTGTTTAATTCCACAGTCAATGCAATATAACACGTATACCACAGCGACCTCCCCCATGGTCTAGTGGTAAAGCGTCCAACCAGCGAATTGCATGTTGTGGGTTCGATGCCTGGTTGCATCATACCAAAAGTTGTTAAAAGATGGTACTTGCTGTTACTCTGCCTCGACATTAAGAGGCCAAAACAAGGACTGGTTGGCTCCAAGTCAGTATCCTGGGTCTGAGTGGGGTATTCATGTTATACTGCAGCATGGAATCTCAGTGGGCATGCACGCATGCACACAAGCACACTGCTATATTAAGTGCAATAATGTTGGATGAGATGTTAAACCCCATTTCACCTCACCTCATCTTATATCACAGCGGCAGGTTAAGAATTTGGATCAGATAAACCAACGGTTGATATAATGAGCAATGCTCCATACAGTCAGGAACATCGTCATGCAATCAACAAAGTCACCAAGCTTGACCATCTGATCAAGTTGCCTCTTATAACAAGGACGCGTTACCGAAACAAGTTTACTTTTTTAATTATTAGGGTTGAGTTCCGTGCTAAATTTCTAACTCTTATATGTATCTTACATAAAAATTATTTCCACATTATTCACTCGAAATGGGGGACGTGTTTTTTTGTAAGCTATGAATTCCTCCAATAAAATTGTTTACAAACCGGATGTCAATTTCGTTATGCCATTTGATTGGACTAAGCATAGACACGTCAGTCCAGCCAGGAATATAATTTCATAATTCCAGCCTTGTTCGACAAGGGTGGAAACTGGAGTTTAACAGTCAGTTAACTCCCTTGCCTCAGGAAGATGCTATAATACAGGCTGAACCTTGGTCTGCAACTAATGAGTACTTCTAATGAACACGTCAGTGTCACTAAAGGCTGATAATAGCTGAGATTAGAGTAGGTCATCCCTGGTGGTCTTTTAATCAAAGTAGAATCCTTATCATGCATTCTCAGTTTCATAGCTTAGGAATCACGGACCTAATCTCTCCAGGAATATAATAAGTTCTAACTCATTACTATGATTACAGTGCCATAAAGAATAGTATATTTTTAACGAATATTTGGGGTCATCAGTGATTTTCAGTGATCCATTTTCACAGCTATTTTGCCCTTTGCCCACTTTGGAATCTGTTTCGGCTGCAAATAAATTATTTTCTTACATTGACTTTTATATTCTATTCAATTCATATCAATTCTCAAATATTTCAAATAATATGCTGATACCAATGTATTCATTCTTCATCATATAACTTTTATTTGTTAAAATTATACTACTGTGATATTATTGTCAAATATATATGGCAAAATTATAACAACATTAAACTTGTGTTTAGAAAACTTGCTTACTGTTCTCTAAAAAAAATTGTTTGATAGCATCATTACAATTATTTTATTTTGAGGATATCACGAACATAACATAACAAAACACACACATTCTGCATCATTGTTTACAGCGACAATGGCAGCAATGTCTCCGTTGCCATCACCACGCCTAGCAACATCAGTAGCAATGAATTGATGCAAAATGATTCCTCCCAACTAACAATGACTCCTGCCTTGGAAGCAAATTTATAATTAGGAGAAATCTGATGAAACAGACATAATCAATGGACATAAGCAATGGCTCTGGTTTTTCGGATATAACATGTCATGCAATTAATTACTTCCCGACAAAAATATGTAGAGAAATGAAGATAGTTATGTCCTATAAATCACAAACAGTTTGGTAAAACATGGAATGAGACATCTCTGTTGAATTAAGCCTGTTGAAACAAAGACGTACACATAGAGATTCAGCTGTGAGATCTGCTCAGGTTAATGACATTATGACAACACTCAAAGCCAACAACATGGAGGAGATAAACCTACTGTGTTTTGAAATTTGATGTAGTCCCACTGTAGAGTAGATACCTCTTTATTTTTATTTTGAACCGAGCGCTTTAGATTTTCTTAATTGTGCGTGTTCTGAAAGGAATTTCATCAAGTTTGACGTCAATGATGTCGGGACATTGTTTTCGTGGACTTTCGAATGGACAAGTGTTTTCTGAGTGATGGACTTTCAAATCCTCTTCTGCCAAATCCTTACGATGGTGGTTGACGGAGATAGTGACGAATATCGATCACAAAAAGTTTTGTAAACAACATGTTGTCATTAATAAAGTTTTTTCAAACAATTTTTATAATGTTATATTTTACTTTCATTGTTGGTTGTTTCAATGATAAAATAGCCTAAATTGTTCCGATTCTGTCACCATAGAACATTTCCCTAACAGTTTCATAAACATTTCATCTGTATGCAAAAGATATGCCTTCGTTAAATCTTTTATTGTCATCATCGAAGCAGTCAGGGTTGCGGCCTAGACAACGCCCAAAACAATATCAAACTACCGTATTTCCTCTATTTGATGCTATGCCGTCTATTAATTTCGCGATGATGATAGTAGTAGCATCCTATGCTTAGTGACCCAAACTTATGCCACTAGTAGTATAGGTAATACCTATTACCTATTACCTATACTACTCCACTACATAAGTAATGGCTCTGTTTTTTCGGATATAACATATGTCATGTAATTAATTACTTCCCCACAGAAATATGTAGAGAAATGAAGATAGTTATGTCCTATTAATCACAAACAGTTTGGTAAAACATGGAATGGGACATCTCTGTTGAATTAAGTCTGTTGAAACATAGATGTACACATAGAGATTCAGCTGTGAGATCTGCTCAGGTTTCACAGCCAACAACATTATGAAATAACTCACAGCCAACGTGATATGTCACGGTAACATATACAAGGTTCATCCACTTGTGGTATAGCATTGTGTTCTCAAATGGCATCACACTCATAATGTAGTGAGTGAGATATTTTCAGTTATAACATCAGCCTGTCAAATCCGTGACATCAATAAAAGATTTGATGCTCTTGTCAGAAACTGTCATCATACCATGAAAGACTCTCACCATACACCTGCATTAATCAAGGTAGGTGGTAAAATCTACGTGAAAATATTTTAGTCTTGCAGTTGAACTTTTAAGACTACAACTCTTATGAAGCAATAGCAATTATTTCTTAGGGAATCCAATCCCGTCAAAACAAACCTTTACTACGGATCATTCACAGATATTAAAAATATGGAACACAAGCTCAAACTAACATCCAGTTGGCCAAAGGGGAACAACTCTAATTATTTCTCTTGACAATAGACTAAGCAATGACCATCACATGAGGAATTGTCATGAGAGGCGTATATGAGAAGAAGCCATATGCTAGCTGTTCTCAGCTGCTCAGTTGTGCTTTACATTTACACTGTGAAATCAGTCTTTAAGCATTTACCCGTGTTAATGTGTCAACGAAAAATGATGCTGTTCTAGGCACTTCCAGTTCGAGTAGTGTAGTCAACCGTTCTGTTTGGAAATTAACAGAATGACTGGAAACTTTTGTTTGTTTGTTGTTTAACACCGCACTCACCAATATTCCAGCTATATGACGGCGGTCTGTAAATATTCAGGTCTGGACCAGACAATCCAGTGATTGACATCATGAGCATCGATCTACACATGCATCAACCATGTCAGCGAGGCTGACCACCCGATCATGTTAGTCGCCTCTTACGAGGCATAGTCGCCTTTAATTATATTTTGATCTCTGGTCTGATGTTGGAGGAATTCAAACTGAGTGGGCTGTGACCATATCATCATCACTAATTCAGCAATACCACAGCTGGATGTTATTCCTAATCCTATCTGCACTGTGCAAAGTCATACATATGTATAAAAAGATTATTCAACAGGTGACATCTGAAGGTCATGTGACTATGGATTGTGGCACTTGCTACTGTCTCCGACAAGGGAAATCTGATATCCCACAAGAGAATGAGTGAGTGAGTGAGTTGGGTTTGACGCGGCTTTGAACAATATTCCAGTTACCGTATTCGACGTAATAAGCGCCCAGGCCGAACGCAAAATTAGAGTGAGTGAGTGAGTATGGTTTTACGCCGCTTTTAGCAATATTCCAGCAATATCACGGCAGGGGACACCAGAAATGGGCTTCACACATTGTACCCATGTCGGGAATCGAACCCGGGTCTTCGGCGTGACGAGCGAACGCTTAAACCACTCGGCTACCCGACCGCCCCCGCAAAATTAGAAATAGTCTTATTAGAATGGTATTTTGGTGGGGAGAAAAACAGAGTTGAAAGATAAACTTCGTGGTTTATGCTGACAGCCTTAAATGTTTATATACGCCAGATACATTTTTTTGCATATAACACACGAGTGCGTATTATACACGAATAAATAAGTCTTGTGTACATTGATCAATTGGAATGGACGCTAATTGGGATTGTTCACTAGCCAATATATTAACAAATATCGCCGTGGTCGCTTATTAGAGCGGGGCGCTTATTATGTCGAATACAGTATATCACTGCGTGGAAAGCCTGAAGTGATGCTAGTCCTTGACAACCAGTGAATGAAACCTCTCACATTAATAAATAAAACTTGCTTCAAGAATCTTAAGATGAAATGCCCCTTCAATCAGTCATATTTCTAACACTTTAATATCTCTATTTCAATTACATAACAAAGGCTTTTATAGATATCCTCTAATATTGTCTCAATACCAACGAAGAACTAATATTTCCTAACATCAACTAATCATCTGATCAGAATACGATACAGTATTGCTGTAATGTCATCATCCAACATGTAATTAATTTGTAGCTAGAGATCCATCAATAGACTTTTTTGTCTAATCATTTACATAACTAAATACCGGCGACATATCCGACATTGATTTCATGTTTCCACCGCCATGCTCCGTCACTGTATGACTCGTTAACTAACGAGAAATCAACACGTAATTGCCCATACATTACAGCAGCAGAGCATCAATCACGCGCTGCATACTTCATTGGTGACATTAGCATGTTTAGGGATACAGACGTCTTATCATAGCTGTCTCAAGTAGGTTTAAATGATGTTTATGTGACAACTGCTAGCTGATAATTTAGAACATATTTCAACATGTTCAAATAGTATTTTATCAAAATGTCAATAAAACCATCATCGATTGATTTACATTGATATATTTGTCCATTAAGATCCATTAATATTACCTTTTCAACAAAAAGTTGAATTTAACCACTTTCTTTTTACATGTCTAGAACTGACATTGAAAAGAACATTCTTGGAATATTGATGGAGTGTTGATAGAATATTGCTGGAATAGTACTGGAGTGTTGCTACAGTGTTGCTAGAATGTTGCTGACACACTCAGACACAGTATACTGACTCTGAGCCGACCTGACCTTGTTTCAGCCCCTTAATGCTGAGTGCCAGGCAGGTTAACAACAAGTATGGTCTTTTATTGTCTTTTGATATGATGCGGCTTGGGATTAAACCCCGAGGTTCCACATCCAGGCCAGACTGTCCACTATACCATGGAGGTGGTCTCACTAGAATGAGAAGATGACAGTTCTATGTTACTGGATAGTCATATCTACTTCTTGGATTTCAGTGGTTTCCGTAGAAACCTGTCTGTATGCATATTATATTCTTGTTATTCATTTCTCAAAAGAGTGAGCGAGTGACTATGGTTTTACGCCACTTTTAGCAATATTCCAGCAATATCACGGCAGGGGACACAAGAAATGGGCCTCACACATTGTACCCATGTCGGGAATCGAACCCGGGTCTTCGGCGTGACGAGCGAACGTTTTAACCACTGGGCTACCCGACCGCCCCCATTTCTCAAAAGAAAGAAACAAAACGTCAAGACTCTGTATTCACTACGAGTCATGTGATGCGTCACATGATGTGTGAACTGCTTCTAAAATCAGGTTGTTGGAATTGGAATATATATCTGGGACAGAAAGAGGGGGCTGGGGGCATGTTCACATATCTCCTCCTCGAGTCTTTATTATTCAAAATGAGTATTTCATTTTAGCTCCAGATTTTAGATGCTGTGTGTTCAATGAGAAATGTATTTGAATCCATGTTCAAAATGTTCATTGGTGCAATATCACACGTTTATTGCTATTAAATGTGGCCTTGAATATTACTTTATGTCTCACTTCGGCACCAAAATATCAACACATTAATTCAAAGCAAAGACAGTGACACCAAATATGGCCAAATATGTTCTTTTTTGCCAGTTTAGCAGCTGTAGTTTCCTGATCGTAGCCCCGTGGGAGTTTGTCCCGACAACAATGTTAACAAAGTTGGAAACTTGGGGAATCGATGCCAAATATGATGCAGAATACACAAGCTCATCTGCATTTGTAAATATGACGTGTCCGTGCCAACCAAACATTTATTTTCCTTCCAGTAAATCCTATCCTTTTATGTTACGATCATACGACTTCCATTTGGCGATGCCTGCATGGGTCTGCAATGGAGACGGTAGTTTTGCACTTACCGGTTTCCTAGACTAGAGAGCGATGGATGGGTCGTGCCCCCTACATGGTGAAAGATCAATATTTGGTTTTCGTTCTCCGGGAAATTGAATTAGAGATTAGCTTGGCCTTGATGGGACAGTTTTGAAACATACATGGAAAATAGTGGGCTTATCCCAGGGAGCTGTGGTCTGCACTTGAGCAAAGACAGGAACAGAATCTCCACTTTATCACACTTTCTGTGCATATTTCTCACAAGTTTTACACTCAAAATATGTCAGCCTAAACAACATATAAAGGTTGTTGGGGCATTCTCACTCTCAGTTCAATCATAAAATCTATTTTAGCCCCCAAATATCAAGAATATACCTCCCTGCACATGAACAAGAGGAGGTAGTATTAAATCTTCTCATGCCTTCATTGTTTTGAGAGTTTTTGTGCAAAATGTAACAGATAATTGATAAAATGATATCACGTTAGAATGGGACATATTACAACACTGCACGATGTGAACCAATCATTCAACAATTTTTCAAAATATTTCTTTCTTGTCTTTCAACATCCATAATTTCATCTAAATATTCATAAACTTAAGGTAACCCCTTCCTAAAACAGTTTAATGAGCATTACAAATTTGCCCAAACACATGCTAAATAGCTTAAAGCTGCCAACAAACATTATTATCACAGAAAACTAAGGACAAAGTTTGTGAGAAATATTTACAAATAAATATCAAAATGGCATAAATTTTTTTAAAAATGAGAAGGAATGTGCCTGTGGCATTTTTAAAAATGGAAAAATGTGTCAAAAACATGGACATTCCTTTCATCAGAAAACAAATCAGTGTAGTATTATACTTTTCAAAGGGGCATGGCAAGAGAGGAGGTTTTGTACCAGTACTACCACACAGTGGGCTCACCTAGTGGGCTGGTAAGGGCTGAAGTCCTATGTAGGGACAGAGGAAATACAGGAAAACTTTGTACATCAAAATTAAAGGGACCAAGTGAAAAGTACTTTTACAGAATTCTACTTATCCAACTCAACATCTTCAAATTAAACAAACTGTCATAAGATAACACAGTTCCGGTTAAAAGTCAATATTGTCAATAATCCCCCAACAGAACTTACAACTTATTCTGCCCTGTAATCCTCTTTATAAGACATGTATGGGGTACTGGGAACTTATTCTGCCCTGTAATCCTCATTACAAGACATGTATTGGGTACTGGGAACCTATTCTGCCCTGTAATCCTCAATGTCCATCTTACCTTTAACAGGTTTAATGTTTAATATGAATGTAATCTTGAGTGTGAGTCTTGATGTCTATCTTACCTTTAACAGGTTTAATGTTTAATATGAATGTAATCTTGAGTGTGAGTCTTGATGTCTATCTTACCTTTAACAGGTTTGATGTTTAATATGAATGTAATCTTGAGTGTGAGTCTCGATGTCCATCTTACCTTTAACAGGTTTAATGTTAAATGTGAGTCTCAATGTCCATCTTGCCTTTAACAGGTTTAATGTTCAATATGAATGTAATCTTGAGTGTGAGTCTCAATGTCCATCTTGCCTTTAACAGGTTTAATGTTCAATATGAATGTAATCTTGAGTGTGAGTCTCAATGTCCATCTTACCTTTAACAGGTTTAATGTTTAATATGAATGTAATCTTGAGTGTGAGTCTCAATGTCCATCTTTCCTTTAACAGGTTTAATGTTTAATATGAATGTAATCTTGAGTGTGAGTCTCAATGTCCATCTTACCTTTAACAGGTTTAATGTTTAATATGAATGTAATCTTAAATGGGAGTCTCAATGTCCATCTTACCTTTAACAGGTTTAATGTTTAATATGAATGTAATCTTAAATGTGAGTCTCAATGTCCATCTTACCTTTAACAGGTTTAATGTTTAATATGAATGTAATCTTGAGTGTGAGTCTCAATGTCCATCTAACCTTTAACAGGTTTAATGTTTAATATGAATGTAATCTTAAATGTGAGTCTCAATGTCCATCTTACCTTTAACAGGTTTGATGTTTAATATGAATTCCAAACTAAGTGTCCTCAATAGGCAAACGGGGAAAAATTATTATTTTGCTAAAAATTGGATTTTTTAAAGTTTGAACATTGAATTTTAACATTGCAGTCAAAGCAATAATGTTAAACTTAGAAGTAAAGCCTCTTTCTCTATATTGGTGTTGTTATAAGTGCAACACAAGTCACCTATACAAATCCATAACATTAGTATTAACTATAACCCCATGAACTGGCAAATGTTTAATTCCAATTTGCTGCAGACTTGGGGCCTAATATCAGCCTCTGGGCAGGTCTGGAAAAATCCCTGCGCGTGGCAAAAATATCCTATTACCCATCTTGCCTCAGATTTATGAAGACAATCTGCTTCACTGGAGTAAGATAAGCAAAACATACGCTCATAAATTTGATTCACCTATATTTCTACAATACGTTTTATTATCTCCTCAATAATGCTGACTTAACGCAAGTCCAGATGTCTGCGGAGTGTGTCAGTGTGACCTGCCTCACTGTGATCCTGCAGCCCCAGAAAGGTTGGCTGACAACTGCACACTGTCAGCGGGTAAATACTTCTGCAGCAATCGAGCTCCACAAGCACAAATGTTGGTAATGATTTGATTCCCCACTTCATCAATTCATCAACAGGAAAATTAGAATTCATAACTTTTGTAATTAACATGACGAGCGAGACACTTTATTTCAAAAGATAGGGCAGACATTCTCTTAGACTAATATTAGTCTTTCAAATGAAAATAATTTAAGAATCTAATCTATTATGAGAGGACCCCTGAGAATATCTTCATTTTTGTAACTAAAGAAATCATGACATTCCCAACTATTGTAGACTTGCTTGGGAGTTTTTGGATATTTTGTTTCAGTGTCTGTACATTCTGTATGAAAGATTAACATTCTCTTTACTCCTTGTTTATTTGATAATAACTCAGTGCAACATTCTCTAGTACTGTTTGTAAATCAGTGTTGAACATCGTGTGATTCTACTGAAGGTTCTGAGACACAGTTGTATTGTAGAAAGACCTTACCATTACCCACATAAGCTTAACAGCCATCCCACAACAGCATCCAGCTATGCTTGTCTGTTCATAAATGGCAAATGATGTCAACATACATCACGTATGTAAATACATGTAGTTTCACTGACACATTCAAATCACTTCAAACCTGACTGCCTAACAATGATCTCTGTCAACTGTATCATAGCCCTATTTAAAAAGACTAAACTCTGAAAGCAGTGAAGCATCAGTTGTTACAGAGAGTGAGTGAGTAAGGTTTAACGCCGCTTTTAGCAATATTCCACCACTATCACGGCGGGGGACACCAGAAATGAGCTTCACACATTGTACCCATGTGGGGAATCAAACCCAGGTCTTCTTTATTACGAGTGAACGATTTCACCACTAGGCTACCCAACCTCCTCCGTTACAGAGAAGAAAGATGGGGGAAATAAGCTATCCCTACACACAAAGGTTGGGAGACAACAACTTCTGATTGCCCTCTGCTACAGGAAGCATTCATTAACCCCTGGCAATCACACTGAGAGTGCCATGTTACCTGTCTGTCAATCGTCATTCAGCTGGACATCAACCGTCTGTCAACTGTCTGTCAACCATTTGTCTGCCACAGGTAGCTCAATCTTATATAACTGCATATATATCAACACATAGTGACTAAAATGCTTCAAGGAATGAGATTCAAGGGTCCAGGGGTCATCATCATCATCCTCCCCATCATCATCATCATCATCATCACCATCATCATCAATTCACCATCATCACCATCATCATCATTATCATCATCATCATCATCATCACCATCATCAATTCACCATCATCATCATCATCATCAATTCACCATCATCACCATCATCATCATCAATTCACCATCATCATCATCATCATCATCATCATCATCATCATCATCATCAATTCACCATCATCATCATCATCATCATTATCATCATCACCATCATCAATTCACCATCATCATCATCATCATCATCATCATCCATATCATTTTAATCAGAGTACACTTGTTCCATCTTGTCCTCCTATGCAGTAATATATATCTTAATAACCACGTATGAACCTCTCACTGACATGGCAACAAGTGAAGAACCAGCAGTGCTGGTCACTGACCACAATTTGTCACTTAGTCCGAAGGACAAGCAGATACAGTAATCTACCGGTGCTGCTGGATCTCTAACGTTTTTTACCAATAATAATAATTAACTGATATTACCAAAATAATAATTATTAATATAGAAAGAAAGAACATACAAACAGAATACAAAATGCAACACTTGGCTGCCTTAGGTTAACTAAGCAGTTTGTGCTTTCTGAATTGTGCTAGACTTATCATTGCTAATCAGAAAAAACAACATCCCCAAAACAACAATTCACTCACTTACTAACTCATTCACTCACTCACTCAACCACCCACATACCCGCCCCCTCACTCACCAACCCACTCATCCACTCACTCACTCACTCACCCACTCACTCACTCACTCACTCACTCAACTGGTCCTTGAGAACATTTATAAGACTTAATAAGCATTAGTAACCAATATGGACCACAGCTATATCATACATCAGAAACAAAACAGCAGCAGACCTTCACAAAACCCAAACATCACCACCAGGTAATTGGTGGAATTTCTCCCACTCTGCTATCATTTTGTGATATAACAGAGCAATATAGAATCATCCAATATGTCAAATGGATAACAACAGCTATTCCTCGCATATAATGTTCCAAAGGAGTGTTCCAAATCTGTGACCGTCTGACTGCCTGCCGCTATGCCATAGAGTCAATATTCCCCACTGTCCAACACAGTGACTTCCTCAAGCAAATCTATAAGAGCCTCGGAGGGTTTTTTACCTAAGTAGAAAACAATACCGGACCAGCTGGGCATGGCCCACTGTTGACAATTGCAGCTTTCAAATCATCAGTAATCGGATCATTTAAGATTATCCCACTCAATAAAGAATAAGACCACTTCTCTTGCGACCATACATACTGCCTAGCAATTAATTAGGACTATATCAATATCTACAATATCAAGTTTTATACAATGGCTTTACTGAGTGGATAATAGCTATTGATTATCTAGAACAGGTCCTGGCTGCAAGTAAGATTTCTTGGTCATCAAACAAAGGCTCTTCAGTTTGAATCAAAGTATTGTTTTGTAATTTAAATTAAATTAAAGAGCAGGGAAAAAATAGTCATGTTGCACATGAAACAAATTTTAATAAACACGTTGCAATATGACATAAATATGGAAAAACGATACTAACTGCAATATAAGAGTTGCAATATACAGTAAACTTGTTATAGCAAACTAATTTGAGTTTGTTATAACCGTAGTTTGTTATAAGCATATATACAGCATAACTACAGCAAATAGTCGGGACCAAAAAAGTAAGATCGTTATATCTGTCAGATCGTTATGAGCGTGTTCGTTATAACCGTAGGTTACTGTAATATGAATATGGAAATATGATGCACACTGCAACATACATGATATCAGAGTTGCAATATACTATAAATGTTGAAATATGATACACACTGCAATATAAGAGTTGCAATTTGACATAAATGTTACAATATGCTACATCTGGAAACATACAGGTTGTTGTTACAGTTAGATGAAGATGCTTTCTTAAACTCTCTTTCCTATGCAGCAAGCAAAATCAAAGGTGTGTGAGAGAATGTGCTGACTATGGCACAAAACAACAAACAGCAGAGTGACAGTGTCTCTATACATCCAAATCATATATCATCATGATCATAAAAAAACACTGAAACGTAGCCTGGGGGGTCTGTGGGACTATATGATTTATGCCTACATTGTTATGGCATATATAGCTAAAGTGACCCTTGATGTAACAAAAATCTGTGGAATTCCGTGGATCCACACAAAATTCTCATCCCTGATCATGATTGTAAGATCAGCAAATGATACATCAACCTCTGTCATATCAAACATGATATGCAACATGAAAAAAAACAAAAATTGCAATTTCATCTCTGTTGTCTGTCAATAAATTAGACATTTTGATGGAGAATGAATTCTGACAAGAAACTGATGAAGTAATAACAGCTAGTTTTTGGTATGATTTTTTTGTTTTTCAAATATCAGTAAATTCACAGAAGATATATTGATTGATTGCTAACAATCGAATAATACATAAATTGAATTATTACATCTTCAAGAAAATCTGATTTCACAAGAAAGATTGATCAATTCCTTTTCACACAAAGAAAGAGAGACATCAAACACACTTTCGAAACAATTTTACTGATTTTTTTAATTATCAGATGCAAAATTCTTTGTTTCAAATCTCATCAGTCAATGAGTTGTGATGGACCCAACTGGAGTGGAAGCAATCAAAACCTGCTAATTATTGAGCCAACCTGGCACTGTGAGAGGCAGTCTGACACAGACAGCAGGCATGGCGCTGAAGCCATGAGTCATAACCCCACTCACAGACCTAGGGTGACTCAAACACCAGCGATCAGTCAATAGAGTAGCCAGAGAGAGAGAAACCTGGAGGAGTGGTCTCCCTTGGTTAGTTCAGCACTGGCTTGGATATTTTATTCATAGACACTGTTGATATAATATGTCACGGTACAATTACTGCTGGGGCGTGTACAGATGTGGTGAATTCATACTAACACCAGAAATATCAGTTGCTTTATGTTCTTTTCAAACAATTAGAGCAGATTAACATGATTATGGAACAGACACATAGCACACGATTGAAAGACACAGGCATGAGAAGCCTGGAAGATTTACCTCCCTTGGATTAGTCAAGACACGGTGTCTCTTGAGGTGAGATGAAATGGGGTTTAACGTCGCGTCCAAGATTACTGCGCTTATATAGTGACGTGCATGCACATGTGTGTGTGTGTGGCTGCTTGTACTAGTCCGATTTATAGTGCTAGCACACTGAGATACCATGCCGCAGTTTAACATGTGAATACCCCGCTCAGACACAGTATACTGACTCTGAGCCGACCAGTCCTTGTTTTAGCCCCTTATGCCGAGCGCCAGACAGGGTAACAACAAGTACCATCTTATAATGTCTTTGGTATGACGCGGCCGGGGATCGAACCTCAGACCTTCCGCTCTCCGGGCGGACGCTCTACCACTAGACCACGGAGTAACTTGAGATACATGCAGTGGATACAGAGTGACGGTGCTGTTGTTTGTGGTGCACAGTTATACTAGTTATGACAATTGAGACAAAAAATATAGCAACAAGTAACAAATAACATTAACAGGCTGACAATTAGACTGGTGACAATGACGTATGTACCAGCTTAGTCAATCATGAAACCTTTCTAGTGATCATGTGATGGTGGTAGGCAAACACATCTACCCAAGACAAGGGAGTTCCGGACTATAATTTATTTTAATGTGAGGTTTAAACGCTATACAGCTTTACCGTTGGACGAGTGTTCAGTCACATGAACCCGATACTGATGTTTGTAAGTGTATGAATGACATAATCTGACTGTATTCTTGAAATGATGTAAACACTAACAGACTACTTCCACATGTCTGGGGGACCCCCTGGGAATTCCCTACCACCAATACATATAGAAGCATAGTTTCTGATCATTTTTACCCTATATTCTTGAACTCAGGATTTTTAGGATTATACTCACTACAACCCGACCAAGTAAACAAGAAGAAGAAATGCACATCCAAACTATCATAGTATTGATTTGATCTGTGTCTGGAATGACAATGACAGTCTACAGCAATCTATGAATTTATCATGGTATCTTTTTGGCACATCTTTACAATAACCTTTCAATGATCGGCCAATTGATCAATGATGACCAACACAGGTTCATTCAAAACTTCAGCAGTCTCTCCTGTCACGCTTCAAGGGGGGGTTCTACTCAGGGAAGAAGAATTTTTGTTTTTCCCTCCCAAACGAAAGGCATCATCATGAGTATGTAACACCAGGAATACCATGTCAACAAATCCGTACTGAAGTACACAGTGTAATTGTAAGCAAGGATAATATCCTACCTAAATATTATCCTGGGGAAGTTTTACTCTAGAGTATAGTATCCTACCTTAGTGCCACACTGGTATGGGTTCAAATTCACCAGGGAGAATCATCCTGACACTAGAGAATTTCATCCCCAGGATAAGAAAATAGGGTAGGATAATATTCACTCTTACATAATCATGTAATTGCAATGTCTGGTTATTAAAAGTGTTCTTTGTATATCTGGACTTATATTTTCATTGCAAATGTCGGGATAGTGTATGAGCTGGTGATGTGCTTCATTCCGGATCGCATTGTAGACAGCATTTTTAAAATTAGCATATATTTTTAAGGCTTAGAGGGAAGTCGCTTTACAGGCAGGTTGCTTTATAGACATCAACATATGGTATATACCTAATTTATAGCCTTGCATAAAAACATAATTGACATGATTGGTATTTAACTGTATTTCAATTATTTTAACCACATATGGATAAGGCAGTTAATAACATTCATCATACTATTTATTAACATATTTACAATGGGTAACACGCAGCAACATTCCTCTGAGGATGTCACACAGTGTTACTACTCCTTAACTACTGTGCGGTGAGTAATTTGTGGCATGTTCTCAAATGTGAATTAATTCCCTTGTGATATGATACATGATGCCACATCTTTGGTGACTCAACTTTGAGTCTCCACTTCACTGCTTGATAAAGGCAATAGACTTACATTATAGTGTTAGAACACTCCTAAAAATGACAGTTCCAACTGCACAGAGATTGTACAATAATACCAGCAGACATCCTTAAAAAAATCACTTTTTTCTTATTTTAAACAAAACGCAATTTAAGAATTAGAATCAGTGTTTGAAAATGTACAGTCATTTTTCTCACAGTTAAAGTAGGAAGCTCATGGTAAGTGTGAAAATGTCATGCAGCTATGAGGCCTTCATTTTCCGTGCTAAACAGGCCTGAGTTATCCCCCTTGGATTATGATGTAATTGGTGCCAATTTAACTGGGTCTCTGCCTTGTCACAATGCAAAAGATATCAAGAACCAGTTTATTGTGAGACAACATGGCATCCGATACTTTGCCTGGTCCAAAGAAGTTCCTTTGACCCTTCAAGAAATCACAAAACCATACGCTTTTGAACCAAAACAAGCAAGGTTTGCGGTATGGAAACGATGAAAATCAAGTGGAAACAAGAGAAGACCCACATCACCTGATGTGTCACCCGACCCGAACTCGACATCTACACAGGCATACCAGTGACAACGTGGTAAGAATAACACTTTGATGTGTGTATACCTAAATTACACATATGCTCATTATTACGTTTTCAGAAGCGGAAACAAAATATTCTAAGAGATTTTAATGCTAAGCAACAGCAACACCATAGTGCCTGTTCTAAGCTGAAATATTAGTTGAGGAAGCAGAATACATGGCATACTTCAGACATGTGGGGTGGATCCGGGCAGACGGTTTCCTACCTGTTCATGGGGGTTAAGTCTTTGTTCTTCAAAGCAGAAACACTGCAACAAGAAAATCATCATGATACCTACAACGCAAGCCAGTAAACACTAAACCTTTCACATCTAAAACACTCACCAGTAAACACTAAACCTTTCAGATCTAAAACGCTCACCAGTAAATACTAAACCTTTCACATCTAAAACACTCACCAGTAAACACTAAACCTTTCACACCTACAACACTCACCAGTAAACACTAAACCTTTCACATCTAAAACACTCACCAGTAAACACTAAACCTTTCACATCTAAAACACTCACCAGTAAACACTAAACCTTTCACACCTAAATCACTTACTAGTAAACACTGAACCTTTCACACCTAAAACACTCACCAGTAATCACTAAACCTTTCACATCTAAAACACTCACCAGTAAACACTAAACCTTTCACACCTAAATCACTCACCAGTAAACACTAAACCTTTCACATCTAAAACACTCACCAGTAGACACTAAACCTTTCACATCTAAAACACTCACCAGTAAACACTAAACCTTTCACATCTAAAACACTCACCAGTAGACACTAAACCTTTCACATCTAAAACACTCACCAGTAGACACTAAACCTTTCACATCTAAAACACTCACCAGTAAACACTGAACCTTTCACATCTAAAACACTCACCAGTAAACACTAAACCGTTCACACCTAAATCACTCACCAGTAAAAACTAAACAATTCAAACCTACAACACTCACCAGTAAAAACTAAACCTTTCACACATACAACACTCACCTGTAGAAAGTAAACCTTTCATACCGAAAAGACTCACCAGTAAAAACTAAACAATTCAAACCTACAACACTCACCAGTAAAAACTAAACCCTTTCAAACGTACAACACTCACCTGTAGAAACTAAACCTTTCACACCTAAAACACTCACCAGTAAAAACTAAACCTTTCACAGTAAAAACTGAACCTTTCACAACTGTACATATGAAATTTAATGTTTGAGTCACAGATCAGCACATGAATCTTGTGCAGCACACGAGGCTGGCCAGTGATCAGACGTACCATATTCGCCATATTAACCACCCTGCTTCATAAAGCGCCTCCCAAACAATTCTTGACCATTCTGACCCGTAAAGATTCAGGGTAGAATAGGTCTTCAGCAAGGTCATAAAATTGCCCAGGTGGCCCAGTCGTCTAAGGCGCCGCGATTCGCTGTGCTGAGTTGCGTCCCTTGGGCACACCAGAAACCTATGATTGTGGGTTTGAATCCCGTTTCGCTACGATTATGCTTATAGGTTTGTCAGCACCATACCCGTGCTCGTGGGTTCACTGAAGTGGTAAACGTCTGAGACCTGCATCACTTCGGGCTTTCCTCCCACATTAAGCTGACACGCCGCAATATAACTGGAATACTGCTAAAAGCGGCATTAAACCCAACTCACTCACTAACTCACTCAAAGGTAATAATGCCTTCTGTGGATTTGTCTGCAATGCCTTGCAGGTAACACTCCAAATTCCTTTTACAATTATCCCAGGATATCCTTGCAAAATAAAAAAATATGCATTGACGGTTATACCGTATATACAGTTGATGAATGTCATTGTATCCCAATTGCGTACATAGATGCTCATGATGTCAATTACTGGATTGTCTGGTCCAGACTCGATTATTGACAGACCGCCGTCATACAGCTGGAATATTGCTGAGTGCGGTGTTAAACAACAAACAAACAAAACATATTCAGCAACAGTTTGAATAACAGGAGATCCCATGGAACTGAATATAGATTATTAATTTGTATTGCTTACTTATTTACATTTTTTCAGAAACATAGTTGTGTTGTTTCTTTCATAGTTACCTGAATCTTATTGAAATATTGCCCAGCTTCAAATGGTACCACATTGTAGGTTGATATCCCTATGATTGGCTTTTCTGTGGGATTCTTTGCTGTGTAGAAGGCCAAAGCTGTTTCACCTGGAGCTACCTGTATAAAAAAAAAGAAAATTGGATTACACTTAAAATTGTGTATTGTGTAATTAAAACAGTCCCTAGTGAGACTGTCTCGTGTTTTGAGACAACAAATGAAAATCTGGGCACCTACGTACCAAACAACATAAACTCCACCACAATCTTCTTTCAAAGTTATTGCATTGAGAAAGCTGAATTAGGAGGTATTTAATTTTGCATGTTGGTGCAAAACAAATATGAAATAGCACAAACAATGCGTTTCCACAGGTTTGGGGGGCCCGTGAAGAGGCCGGGGTAGAATAGGTCTTCAGCAACCCATACTTGCCGTAAAAGGTGACTATGCTTGTCGTAAAAGGCGACTAACGGGATCGGGTGGTCAGGCTCGCTGACTTGGTTGATGCATGGCATCGATCCCAATTGCATGGATCGATGCTCATGATATTAATCACTGGATTGTCTGGTCCAGACTCGATTATTTACAGACCGCCGTCATATAGCTGGAATATTGCTGAGAGCGGCGTTAAACAACCAATCAACCAACCAACTCAGATGACCAAGCTGTCTGAGGTTATATAACACACAATAAAGAGTTGCTTCCCTTAGCCAAGCCTGGATCTGTATATCATGAGCTCCAAGACAATACACCCTGACCATGACCCCGATTGTCAGTACATTGTTTAATGGTTTCAACTTGTGTCACTTTGCAAATAAACTGATATCAATGGTGCACAATTTCTCAGGTCAAGATACAATGTGAATAATGTCACTTTGATCATAATACATTTCTTCTGGTTAAATTGAATAATATTGACACGATAAAGAATGATAAAGGCGGATTTCTGTTCCATGTAATTATTTTAAAGTCAAGTATGCACATCATATAGTATGATGAAAAGAAAAATATAAATCATTAAGATATATGTTGTTTATCACACCAGTTTGTAATACCACCATGATCGACAATGTGTTGAAATAACATTGCTGTTGGCCTCTTGGCAAAAAGGAAAATAACATAACAATTGGCATGAACTAGCCAATCAGCATGATGCAAAATTAAAATGCTCAATGAGAATTATGTAAAGTAACTCCACCGATATCTGTGCACCTATTGGCATTAAATCTCTAATCAGTAAATAACTAATGTGATGCCATCTCAAATTCTGGTACAACTATGATTTTTCGCCCCATTTCCCAGTTACTCACCTTGACCTCTGTCTGCTGTGGTTTGAAGTTCCATCTCATGCTAGAGGCCACATCTGCATTGAAACGTACTCTGATTATCCGCTCCTTTACAGGCGTCATGGATTCGACCTTGCTTGTGTCATGACCTTGCACCGCCTGACCTCCAAGACCTGTTGCCTGAAATGAAACAAAAACAAAATCATAATCTTCATGTTTTTAATACCGACCCACAGAGTTGTTTCTCCTCTCACATCACTCCAACTTACAAACCACAGACAAAGTTGTTTACATGGTCTTTAGGGGTTCTCTCATACTAGCTCTGCAGTACCTCATGCTCGACACTTGGGCAGACAAAACTGAAACTTGATACATCATGTAAATTGCTGTCAACCAATGGTTTGCCTGGCCCAGATCTAGCCATGACTGTGACATCTTGGTAAAACAACAAACACCATGAACAACATTAACTCAGATTTTCATGAAACTAGGTTTGTAAGTTTGTTCCAGGTCATGACCTTGACCCCTTCATGTTTCAACAACTTTCAATTATATTACAACAGATTAACTGAACATATATTATCCATCAAATAACTACTCATGATATTAATTACTTGCACAGCTTTGCTTGGCACGACCAGAAATAAATTCATGATTCATATTGACCATGTTGACATACTGTTACCAAAATAACAACAAAAATGTATTTGTCTTATAAACAATTATATTGCCTTATAACATGAAAAAATTATAATAATTACCACATTAAGTTACAGTGGGGATTCCGTGTACAATTGGTCTCCAGCAAGCTATGCAGGTCGCAAAAGGCAACCAAATGAATTGGGTGGTTACGCCCAGTGACTTGGTCAATGGTGTGTCCTTGAACCACAATGGAAAGTACCGTTGCTCACAATATCGATCACTGGTTTGTCTTGTCCAAATTTGATTAGTTACCATGTTTACACCAGGAATATTGCTGAGAGAGGCTTTTAACAACAAACAAACAAAACCATTACGTTACACACACTACTCACCTGACAAAACATCCTGTATAGAGGTACACCAGCATAACTCATCCCCAGCATGAAGATACCAACAGCACAAATGTAAATCAATGTAGATCTAAGGTTGAGTCGTTCTTCAGGATCTCTCCCCTGGCTGATTTGACGGACAAAACTTGGTGGAACTCTCAAATGCAGACCCTTCCTAAATACACCAGACCTTGAACACATCAAAGTTCTGACACACAAGAGATCCATCGGAGGTAATTTTGGCAAGATATGCTTGGACATTACTAGTGCACATTTTGGTGTGGAGTTTGATTGGCTTGGTAGATTTTTCATCAATCTTTGTGAAGATATATATCTTCTTTGATACAGAACTCTTACAGATTGGTTGATGATGTTGCGAAAGCAAAATAAGTGGGATTGATGAAGTCTT
Organism: Haliotis cracherodii; assembly: GCF_022045235.1. Classification (NCBI taxonomy): domain Eukaryota; kingdom Metazoa; phylum Mollusca; class Gastropoda; order Lepetellida; family Haliotidae; genus Haliotis; species Haliotis cracherodii. The sequence continues at coordinate 17,573,675 of NW_027266275.1, forward strand.
CCGAGAAATAAAGATGAGGCCATGTTTTTAACCAATATCTGAAAAAGAGAGTATGAACTGGAGGTAATGACACATGAAGACTACAATTCTGGAGGCTACGGTGACCCGTATGAATGATGGCTACAGCACTAACAAGGTGGGATTGTTGTTTCTACTACATATGACTGGCCTCAATGGTCCAGGTTATACATGCATCACTGTGACATAGAAGAAATGTTACTACGACTGAAGACTGAGGATGATTATCACAAGGGGTGTCACAATTCATCATGTTCATCGATGTACCAATGCATCACTAATTTACACAACACACAATAAATACATCCATTGTTATAAATCTGTTACAGGTTTAAAAACAACAACATTTTCACAAAGTTTTGTAATAACTATGAAAACTTGATCTGATAACTATGAGGTATCAAAAGTTTCATGACATTATGTATTTTGCAATCTGGCTAAGCTTGAGAAATCAGCATCTGACTTCGGTAGAATGCTATGAACATGAAGGCATGAACTGTAGCAATGTATCAGCAACCAGTGGATGTCAGATAGTAAAGTGCAGCAATACACAGCTACGTTTACGCAGCTGATGTGACACCCCTACCAGTACCTATCATGCCAATGACATATGAAGCTGCTTTTGCCAATATGGTACTGTTTCATACGGCAAGTTTGGTGTCAGAAAGAAACATTTAGGTTTATTTCATGAAAAGTAAAAACAAATAGAACCAGATCTAGCTTTTGGCCTATCTACCAAAAAAACAAGATAAAATTAATTAAATATGTACAAGTTAAAATCTGATATTGACATGAAGATAAATCCTATGAAATATGACCATGAATTATGAGCCTCAGCACTGCATACAAATAAGTTCATTAATCTGCTATATGTACCGGTAATAGTTTTGATTCATCACATAAGCATGTTTCAAAACATGGTAAGCGGTTTGTTACATATTGTCATTACATGACAGGAATGATCACTCATACTAAAAAATCAGGTTGTTTTTACAATGCAACATGGATGCTGTCAATACAGAAAACTTACGAAAAAAACCCAGAAGATTATAAGTCAATGACACCTCTCAAAACTTCTATGTTATCGTATGGGCGCAGCCATATTGTTTACCAAAGAGTGAAACGTAGTCGTAATATAGAACTCTCCGTCAAGCTGCTAACTTGACATGTTAATTTCTGTTTGTGATATTTCTGACACCACTGTCAATGACACAGTGTAACCTAACTTTGGTCTAATCGTTGAAATTATCTACATCTCATTGGATTATCAACGATTTTACGACTATCGCTGAACGTGCGTTTTCCAGATTGACAGCTGACGTCGCACGTGGGAAACAAAACTATTTTCTATACTCAAAGAACAAACATACATATTTTTCTTTATCTGTACAAGCAACTTCCGAAGAGCAATATGGGTATCCTAGAGAAGATATCAGAAATTGAGAAGGAAATTGCACGCACTCAGAAAAACAAAGGTATCTGGAAGCGCATGCTTACTGTTCAGTTTTCGATCATATTAATGTATGTGGATATGCATTTATTATCTTCAAATAGCAGACATAGAACGAAAATACGCTCTAAATTGAAGCTGACATGTATTTTACATTTTATATGTGGATCAAGTGTTGTAAAGCCGTGGTCCAGAAATGTCCCCACATTGACATTTACTTACGGACAATTCCCCACTCAAAGACATTTCTCCCCACCCCACTTTTTGTTGTTGTAAGAATTAAAAGGGGAAGTTTGGTGGGAAACTCAGGATATCCTTTCCAAAGTTTTTGTGCAAACATTTACAACTAATTATGAGAGGATATTTGAAATGAATATAGACTGCCATGTTGTCTGACTGTATATGTTATAGTTACAGTCTAGGTGTAAAACGACTGAAATTTTCACTTAGGCAATTTACAAACGACAAAATATTTCAGTCATTTTACAGTTATTTTTCCTTTTTTTATGAAATTCCAACCTTCTTATGTTCTATTTCATCACCCAGTTACTTAAGATGATAGGATTCAAAGAAAATGTTTTTTGGCTTCTAATCCCATCATAATTAGTCTTTTGTGATGTGCTTAAGCCCTTTTAAACTTCTTAATAACTTTTTAGTTAATCTCACTGGAAAATAATTTTAAAATGACCGAATTGTTTGAAAATAATTTCAGTCATTGTGCACATTGACTGAAACACATATAGGAATTGTCATCTTAACAATCACCAGGTGTGACCATGTAGACAGGATATCATTTGGGTTTGCGATATTGACAGTTGCCTAATGGGCATACTGAGTGTTGGTGCTACCAAACGTAGCAGTTTATTATTATCATGTATTATGATTTGAATCATTTATTTCTCTGTGGGTGATGATTTCACACTAAAAAGGGGGGCACTCAACCAGTGCATACATGTAAAAGATCAGACTTGGTAAGAATCCGTTTCGATCTGTGACAACTTCCAACTTCCGTCACATTATAGTGAACTTGAGTGATGATGAATTTAATATTCATATTTTTATAGTTTGTCAAATTGTAAATAAAACTGTAATATAAATTGTGTATCTATTCAATGTGGGGAAAAGTCCATGTGGGGAAATGTTAGTGTGGGGAATTGTCCATGTGGAGAAATGTCCTACAATCTTTAAAGCGACATGACAAGGATTATCAATACTTGAACAGTCTGTGGCAAAAACATTTAAGCCTACTAGCCCAAATGAGATATTTGATAGGCATTTCTTAGAAGTTAGTTCCTGTACTTGTAGTTTGGCAATAATTCCTGTTGCCTTTAGTCTCAGCATAAAGACTAGAATATACTGATCTATACTAGACCGAGTCTTCAGAGTAGTGTCTAAAGTCGTAGACTGCTTAAATAGCTCTGAAACTTGGTTCTTTCACTTTATTGATTTTGATTTTGACTGCCTACGCTACAGTCTGGCATACACAGCTGGCATACACATGATACATGGAGTCTTTTAACTACCAGGAATAAATTCATCAAGCTTGCATAATACTAGTGAAATCATGACAGAAAGTGAGATATTTATTCAATTTTAAACTTATCCTATGTCACACTATGCATTTTCTTCTTCGATCCTATGTGAAAACGTGCTTGAACAAAGTTTCCAGCTTCAAAAAACAATTCACCCGAACACATCCTAGCATCACCATGGTCACTACCCAAACACATGGGTCACGCACTATAAACCCATGCAGAGCAACCTACACAACCTGATCACGTGCTAACCCCTGCCACAACATTCTCTTTCTCATCACCACATGGTGGAGACGTGTATTAAAATAAGAGAAAACATATTTTATTTTCATGAAGTCTAGCCGCTATCGTGTCTAAGTTATGTCAGTAATTTGAGAGAAAATCGGAACTGACCATATAATCGCCCAGCTTGTCCTAAATAAAGGGACAGAATAGAGAAATTTTTGACCCGTGATTATCATGTTATCTCTTGCGTTTGTCGCGGCTGCGGCACACAGGACAAGACAGGTTCTTCTTATTCCCATTTCAGGGGCGGTCGGGTAGCCTAGTGGTTAAAGCCGATGTCCCGGGTTCGATTCCTGATATGGGTACAATGTGTGAAGCCCATTTCTGGTGTCCCCCACCGTGATATTGCAGGAATATTGCTAAAAGCGGCGTAAAACCATACTCACTGACTCACTCACTCTTATTCCCATTTCAGGTAGTTCTGTAGTTTTTTCAATAATTTTGTTTTGGGGAAGACCGGCTATCAAAGTCTCGAGACACAGCAAATGGCCATTCCGCTGCTAAGAAGTCCAAGACCAAACCGGCTGTCCCCCTCCACCGATCCATTCGTAAATCTCCTACAGCTTCTACTGTACCCTCCTTATCGGTGGACAGAGACGGAGTCTTCAACAGCTCCCTCACAGTCTCCAGTGCGTCCATATGAATGCCTACATTGGTGCAACCAGAAGCCTCTGACGTTTGCATGGTTCTCTCCAAAGACGTTTTGTCCATGCCAGCCTCAACAGTTCTGATCGCCGACCCGACTAGCACTACCAGATCTACTCAATCTCATTTGAAGATGACGTTTACGTCTGCGTGCTGAATCGATTGTCCGAGTTTGTCCACTACTGCAGATGGGATTAGACAAAGCCAGGATCGTGCCCGCGTTTGCACTCGTGATTTTGACTAGGATCACTGTTCTTCATCGAAAAATCGCCATTCCTAGGACTGGACATCTCAGGACGATTACTACACAGATTCGGCTGATCTATTGGTATCGCTCCCCTTCGACCAGTTATTCAGATGCACCATCTGCAGTCACTCCTAGTATGGGTTCGTCCGCCCCTTCAGTTCAACATACAGTTGCTTTTTCCTGCTCCTCGTCTACTTCTCGACAATCCAGATCACCAATGTGGCGTTCCACAGATCGCTGCTCAGGCTTGTTGAACTCTTCTCTCAATCACTCCTCACGAGAGTCCCCATTCACAGGATTGGCCTCCCCATGTTCGACGATCTCCAGATAAGGATTCAAAGGTTAGGCTGTTGACGAATAAGCACTCCTCCAAAACAAAATGTTTACTAAAGGATCAAGGATCGGCATTTGAGGTATGGCGATCTCGGGATTCTCTTCTGCTTGACACACCTCCAAGGATCGGAATTCTTCCCCTGATCGACGCACCTTCAAGGTTCAACATACCCAGGGTTCTCCTTGCCCATTTTTCTCATGCCAATGGACCATCTCAAGATTCGACTCTTCAGCATGAAGACCTTCCAGAAGAGTGAGTGAGTATGGTTTTGCGCAGCTTTTAGCAATATTCCAACATTATCAAGGCAGTGTTCCCAGAAGAACTTTGATCGCACTCGTACCATGATTTCCTGCTCAGTCTCGATTTACAGGACACGTACCTTCACATTCCTTCCATCAGGAGCACAGCCATTTCCTTCGGTGTATTTTCAAAGCCACCACTGCCAATGGCAGATGCTCCTGTTTGGAATTTCTTCAGTCCTTTGGCTATTTACCGGCTCCAGTGAGCTCATAACAAAATTCCTCCATTTCTGCGAAATCATGTTCGAATTCTACGTCGATGACTGCATTCAGGTCAACACTCCACCATTCTTCTTCAACTTTTCGAGTTCACGCAACATCTTTTACGCCACCTGGATTGGCTTGTCAACATCAGCAAGTCTGAGACTACTTCCATCAGGGCAAGTTGTTTGTCCCTCTGGATCGATTGTTATGGTAATTGCAAGAGATTCTCGGCCTTTTGATCTCGGCGCACACCCTCACTTTGCAGGGTTAAAGTTATCTCCAGTCGCTTTTATATTTCCTCACACCCTTCATCCAGAGCAAAGATTGACAGACACTGATCTCCCTACTGATCCATTTGTGCCAGTGGTGGCTAGTAGCGTCTAATGTTTGTGTTGGAAGCTCTTTGAAGTTGTTCGTTCTGACCTTCCACCTATTCATCGTGGTATCAACTATGGGCTGGGGAGCACATTTTCAAGATCTACAAGTAGCGGGGCATTGGTCCGACGACGAGCATTGTCTCATTGGTCAGAGCTCCCCCATTCCTCTCACTTCATGATCCAGTCCAGCTTTTTCGACTTCGGCAAGTTGATCGACTCCTTCCACATCCAGGTTTAGGCATGCCACTTTCCGGTATCTCCCACAGATGCTTCTCCACAACAGATCACCATTTATGTCCATCAATTACGATTTACGTAGAAACCCAAGGGATGTCCATTAGCCACTTGCCTAGTTGCGATAACAGCATGTACCCACTCCTGGTCTCTTGCACTCGTTAAAAGAAGAAATGCATAGTGTGAGATAGGATAAGTATATAAACATACAATTTATTGGAAAATTTCCTCTTTCATAAAGTACATCAATAGCGTTCAGAATATGAGGTTAGGTATTCAAATCGTACACAGTTATGTGACATGCATTGTAGAATGATGTGACACCATGATGCCTTGTTTACTTCCAGCCACTGAGTACCATCTTGGTCTGCTGAAAGCCAAACTTGCCAAATACAGACAGCAGCTGTTGGAGCCGCAAGGGAAGGCTGGAGCTAAGGTAGACCACAGGAAGTGTTAAGCACCATGGTTACATGACACTGCATTTCTAAGGGGGGGGGGGGGGAGATAAAATTAAACGGACATTTCATCAGCCTAGCTTGTGAAAAGAACTAAAAAATTGCAATGCCGAATTTCAATTAGAAATTTTTTATTTATATTTTTTTTAATATTTGAAAATCTTATCAGAATGTTAGGATCCACCATGTTAATACTCCTATACTACAACATTTTAAATTTTCAAAGAAAAAAAATACTGAGTGATGTGCTTACACAATTCACAACATGTTACTTTTGTGTTTGAGTATGTATTATCTTATAACGTCCAACTGATTTCACAGGGGCCCATTGTCGTCATACCATCTCATTCTGGAGTGAGCAGGTTTCACTGTGCCCGGCATGTTGATACATGATGGTGCACCTGTACACAGCAGACGTTATTTAAAATAATCTTTGCAATTTTAGTTTCAACAAAACGGTGAATGTACTATAGTGTCACTGGATTGTCTGGTCCATCAGTTGTTTATCTGGTTTGTTTACAGGTTGCCGTCACATGGCAAGAGTACTGCTATGCGGCGTCAAGCAATAAGCAAACACTGACCAGTACTTTTTTATGCAAACTGTCTGTGTTGAGGGTGCTACCAGTAATGTAGGACATGCTACAATTTTTGTGAGCATCACTGATTTTCAGTGGTCCATTCAAATAATTTTCACCACTTGTTTGCCTTTTCGTGCAATAAGATCTGTTTTGGCAGACAATCGAGACAAGTTATACTTTGGCAGTGTCATGGCCCAATGCTTTAAATAGTCATGCCTTGGGAATGTATGCATGCAGGTATAATGTGTGCATCTTAGTGTAAAATGCTTTTCTCTCACCAAGGAGTACTTTTGTATGATATGTGACAAGTGCTGCTGAAGTAATCTGTACCATCAGTCCTGTCAGCTGTGAGTGTGATGTAGACATGACAGATGTTGTCCATTGCAGGGAGAAGGCTTCGATGTGATGAAATCTGGGGATGCCCGTGTGGCACTTATAGGTTTTCCATCTGTGGGCAAGGTTTGTTCATATTCTGTCTATTTTAAAGATAGCTATAGATGCATAGTTTTCTTGAATGTTCTTCTTATCATGGTTATGGCTTTATCCATAGCTACAATGGTGTTTGAAGCAGCAGTAAACCTCATCACTGCAATATGTTGATTGTAATCAGTTAATCATGCTTCAGATAACTAGACTTTTTTACATTACAATACCATGAGATCTTCTCTCTCTTCACCTTTTGATAACATGTAAAGCATCTTTAATGAAGAGGGGCGGTCAGGTAGCCTAGTGGTTAAAGCGTTGGCTCCTCACGCCAAAGACCTGGGTTCGATTCCCGACATGGGTACAATGTATGAAGCCCATTTCTGGTGTCCCCCGCCGTGATATTGCTGGAATATTGCTAAAAGCAGCGTAAAACCTCACTCACTCGCTCTTTAACGATGATTTATGAAGATTATGACATGTGTTTTCAGTCCACCCTGCTGAATACCCTGACCTCCACCCACAGCGAATCGGCCAACTATGAGTTCACAACTCTCACCTGCATCCCCGGTGTAATAGAGGTAACTGTTCATTCCACTGGTCACTCTCATTTTTGTATTTGAGCTGTTGTTTATCTTCACCATAGTTCGTACCTAGAGCCTTTGACAACAACAACCATGTCTACATAGGTATCCAGCAGGAAGACCAATTGCCAGCTGTGACATTGTACCCTATAGTGTCTGCCACAGGGCACCACTATCAACCACTGGTGTGTCTGGTTCAAACCGTATTATGTTACTGGTGGCATATTAATCCCAATGGCATATGAACCCATTTGTCAACACACAACGCTTGCTCCCCTCCTTCTCTCATTCTCTCCTTTCTCCAACCCGTGAAGATTTTGGGGTGGATTAGGTCTTCAGGAACCCATACTTGCTTTAAAAGGTGACTATGCTTGTCGTAAAAGGCGACTAACGGGATCGGATGGTCAGGCTCGCTGACTTGGTTGATACATGTCATCACTCCCAATTGCATGGATTGATTATTTACAGACCGCCGTCATATAGCTGGAATATTGCTGAGTGCGGCGTTAAACAACAAACCAACCAACTTCCCCTCCCTTCTTCTCTCTCTCTTTGCCTCCCCTGCATTACCTCCCCTGCATTACCTCCATGCTCATCACTGGCTCTACTTCTTTTCAGTACAATGGCGCTAACATTCAGCTGCTTGATCTGCCTGGGATCATAGAGGGTGCTGCACAAGGTTGGTGAATTGTTCTGTTGCTTGTCCCCAACATCTTGTAAACATGAACTAACATGGTCGCTCTCTGTCAATTATTCCATCAGGTTTTCAGGCTATGTTTTGTCTCAAAAGAATTGAAGATTAATTTCTTCTACTCATTTGGCCCCCTCTCTGCTGCAAATGCCAGATATGGACTTTCAGCTTTGAATTTTGTGAACACCTGGTGTCATCAATGATTTTCAGTCATCCATTCTTTTAATAGTCACTGCTATTTTGCCTTTTACGCCCAATGGAATCTGTTTCAGCAGAAAATCATGACAGATATTCTCTGGCATTAACATTTTTTAGGTATATGTTATAACACATCAGGATGTGCTTTGCTTAAGTTACTGATCTTCCCAATGACTATTTGTTGTCAGGCAAGGGTCGAGGTCGGCAGGTCATTGCGGTGGCCCGGACGGCTGATCTCGTGGTCATGATGTTGGATGCAACAAAGAGGGAGTACCAGAGGTGAGGACAAATACAAATCAGACCTGTCAAAGTGAATAAATCAATGTACCCTTTGTATACTACTCAAAAAGGTTAAGGATCACCTGATTCTTACATAGCATGACAGATTAACATAGTAATATGTAAGAATTGAGAGGTTCTTCACTTCTTTTGAGTAGTATATATCATTACAAGTCTCAGAAGAATGCAAGTTGACAATATTTTTTATGAGGGTATAGGTGGCCATGGGTTTCAGGCATGGCAATTTCCCTGTGCAGAGTTGTGTCCCCTTACCATACTAGTTGCTGCTGTTTGTAGGTTAAAAATCCCTAGTTTGCCCTGATTATAATACCATGGGCGGATACAGCTTTTTTGAAAAGGGGGGGTGCACAATTAAGATCTATTGGTGGTAATTTATACAGAAATAAAGATTTTTTTCTAAATAAAAAAGGGGGGTGCGCACCCCCGCACCCCCCCTCTGTATCCGCCCATGAATACCAACATGTTAGCGCCATAACCATGCTCATGGCTTTCACAAATAAAAACCTGTATGGACTCCAGGCAAGAATATAGATCCCCCACCTTTTCAACAACCTATGTTTGTCATTAGAGGCATCTAAACTGATGGGATGGTCAGACTCGGTGACTTGGTTGATATGCATGCATTTTCTTGTATCCCAAATGCGTGGACCGATTCTCATGTCAGTCAGTGAATTGTCTGGTCCAGACTTGAATATTTACAGACCGCCATCATTTGTATATGTTGCTGAGTGCGGCGTTTAACAGCACACACAACAAAAGTGGTAAACTTATATGACCTGGATCACTTTTGCTTTCCTTCCACATTTTTAGCTGTAATATTGCTGAACTCTGTTCAAAGCAGCATGAAACCCAATAAACTGACTCACACTACTTTCCTGTAGATATTATTTACAAGGCAGGTCAATATTTCTTTTTAAAAAATAAAAATTATATGGACATATTGATATTAAATGAAACTTCAGTTCTGAAAACCTGAGACCATCACATTCTTGAACATTTCTTTTATATTTCTTTCCAGAGAACTTTTGGAAAAAGAATTGGAGAGTGTTGGTATTCGATTAAACAAAGGCAAACCCAATATATATTTTAAGGTAAGCAACACAATATTATGGTATCGAGTTACTCAGTGCAGTGGGGAAGCCTTGTGGTCAAAGCGTTTTTTCATCAAATCAAAGTCTGGGGTTCAAGTCCCCACATGGGTACAATGTGTTCAATCCCATTCTGGTGTTCCCCGCCATGATATTGCTGGAATTTTGGTAAAAATTGTGAAAAGAAAACTAATTGCCTTTGTAACACTGGAGATTCCAGGGTAAGAATAGGCCTCAAGCAACCCATGCTGGTCATAAAAGCCGACTTAATGAATCGGGTGGTCAGGCTTGTTGATTTCGTTGATTGTGTGTCATTGTACTCCAAAGGCATGGTTCATTACTCATAATATCAATCACTGGAATGTCTGGTCCAGACTCCATTATTTTTAGACTGCCATAATATGGTTGGAATATAGCTTTGTGTGACATTTTTCGTTCATTTACTTATATGAATAGACAACGCCTTTGAGAAGTTCAAATGTCACATTTTATGTTTAGGATTACACTTTCTTCGTGAAGTACAAATTCAAGTACTTTTTGGGTCGGATCTCATCCAGGTTTTAAACCCACACTCGCAGACTGAGGTGCCTTATTCCCAGCACACAAAGTCAGATACCTAACCCGCTCAGCTACTGAGGCTTCCACAAAATGGAAGTCTGACTACTGGTAGTCTAGACCAGGTACCTTGTGTACCTCTGTGATACATGTAATTTGGCACGGCTTCCATGGCCAAAGCTTTGAATAAACAGTGCCTTTTTGGTTACTTATACCATACTTAAGCATGATTAGAATTGTTATGTAATTTCAGCCAAAGAAAGGCGGTGGAATGTCCTTCAACTCAATGGTGACTATGACCAAGTGTAATGAGAGGATGGTTTCCATGATTCTTCATGAATACAGTATCCTTGCCGCCATGTTGGCACCACCGTCAAGAGCAGCTTTTAGCCAGACTCACTCACTCTCTGGCTCTTGGTTGGACAGTACTATATCCATGCTTGTGGGATAGTAGTTTATAAATGCATCACTTAGGGCTTTCTTTCCACAATAAACTGACATGCTATGTTGTGAAATAAATCACTCTCTCATTCATTAATACACCCTTGAAGATTCGGGGTAGAATAGGTCTTCAGCAACCCATGCTTGCCGTAAAAGGCAACAATGCCTGTCGTAAAAGGCGACTAACAGGATCGGGTGGTCAGGCTCTCTGACTTGGTTGATGCATGTCATCGATCCCAATTGCATGGATCGATGCTCATGATGTCAATCACTGGATTGTCTGGTCCAGACTTGATTATTTACAGACTGCAGTCGTATAGCTGGAATATTGCTGAGTGCGGCGTTAAACAACAAACAAACAAAAAATCATTCATCAATACCTGCTCATTGTTTCAAACTTTCCTCCCACATTAAGTTGACAAACCGTGATATACCTGAAATACTATCCTAAGCTTTGTAAACCCCAACTGATGCATACGTTGTGTAGTGGATAGAGTGCCTGTTAATACCTTAACAGTGAAACAGAAATATTTAACTGTGAAGTCCTGTTCCGAGATGACTGTACATCAGACGAGTTTGTGGACGTCATCCTCGGCAACCGAGTCTACCTGCCATGTTTATATGTAAGTTGTTCCACTTTACGAAAGATTAAACATAAAAAATAGGATCATGATTATTATGTCTTATGTAATAGCACTCAATTTCCAGCAGATCTGACCCATGAAGATCTGGGGTAGAATAGGTCTTCAGCAACCCATGCTTTCTGTAAAAAGTGACTATACTTATCGTAAGAAGTGACTAACGGGATTGGGTGGTCAGGCTCCCAATTGATGCTCATGATTTCAATGACTGGATTGCCTAGTTGAGATTTGATTATTTACAGACCACTGTCATATAGATGGAATATTGCTGAGTGTGGCATTAAACAAACAAACAAAACAAACAAAAAACCCAGCAGATCTGAATTGAATCCAATCTCATTGAAATCAGATCTTTTACTCCAATACAGTACTTTACTGCATGAAGATCTGAGAACACCTCCATAGAAGGTCGCATCATTTGAACCGCCCAAACTTAATCAAGGGATGGATGGGTTCTTGCGCCAATCAGATTTCTAAAACTATTGGCTCCATTTCTGAAATTTTGATCTTAGCAAAAGTCAAATGACACAGATTACAAATATAACCGCACACCTGTTATGTTGTAGATGCCATTGTGCCCAGAAACCACAAGATTCCAAAACAATATAACACATGGCTATATTATTGTCTGCTTGTCAGTAAGCTTTGCTCAGTTAAACCGTGAAATTAAAAGCCTGGACACTGATTTGTTGATTAGAAAGTGAACCTTACAGGACCCCCTATCGAGGTGTCCTCCCATCTTCACACGGGGGCACAGGTGGCCCAGTCGTCTAAGGCGCCGCAATTCGCTGTGCAGAGTTGCGTCCCCTGGGCACCTCAGAACCCTGTGATTGTGTGTTCGAATCCCGGTTCGCCCTGATTATGTTTCTAGGTTTGTCTGCACCTTACCCGTGCTCGTTGGTTTCACAGAAGTGGAAAACGTCTGAAACCTGCATCACTTCGGGCTTTCCTCCCACATTAAGCTGACGCGCCGTGATATAACTGGAATACTGTTAAAAGCGGCGTTAAACCCAACTCACTCACTCGCTCACATCTTCACACAGAGAGGTATCCAATCAGATTGAAAGATGAGGTTTTAGTGAGGAGAACTCGTTTTTGTGGATAGTGTTGTCATAGAGAGGACAATCAGATCTGCACAACGAAGAATTAACTTAAATGTTTAAGATAGACTAGAGTTATACAACTGTAAAAGCATGTTGAAGATATACCAGGTTGTTTTTTAACCATTGTGTGCTCCCCTCTGCCAGGTGTACAACAAGATCGATCAGATCTCTATAGAAGAGGTGGACAGGCTGGCCAGGCAGCCCAACTCCCTCGTGATGAGGTGAGTTCGGACATTGAGTAGCAAGTTGTTAGTTTCATTTTGCCATTGGATTCTTTGAAGATTCTTTAACTGATTCAACTATGTATGGTTAATTGTGTACTTGTGTTCTACATGTTATCTCATCTCAATTGTCATTGTATCCAAATTGCGTTGAGCGATGCTCATGATGTCAGTCACTGGATTGTCTGATGTTGTTTACCACCCGCCTTCATATGGTTAGAATATTGCTGATTGTGATGTACAATAACATCAAATCAATACGTTATATGATACAACCCAGGATTTGCCATTGTTTTAATTTCCAGAAATGAAGTCATGATAGAACAATGTTTTATCCTGAATTAAACCATGCTTTGTTCTTCAATGTTCCTTGCGATTTATCTCATAGCTATTGCATTTATGTTGATATGTTGGTACAGAAATGTCCAATTTGTGAAATGTAGTTATGAAAATGTTCTGTCATTTTGTACACAGCTGTAACATGAAGCTGAACTTGGACTACCTGCTGGAAATGACATGGTTTTACCTGGCTCTCATCAGGGTCTATACAAAGAAGAGGGGAGGTAAGTCTGGGTGTAGTTTTACCTGGCTCTCATCGGGGTCTATACAAAGAAGAGGGGAGGTAAGTCTGGGTGTAGTTTTACCTGGCTCTCATCAGGGTCTATACAAAGAAGAGGGGAGGTAAGTCTGGGTGTAGTTTTACCTGGCTCTCATCGGGGTCTATACAAAGAAGAAGGGACGTAAGTCTGGGTGTAGTTTTACCTGGCTCTCATCAGGGTCTATACAAAGAAGAGGGGAGGTAAGTCTGGGTGTAGTTATACCTGGCTCTCATCAGGGTCTATACAAAGAAGAGGGGACCTAAGTCTGGGTGTAGTTATACCTGGCTCTCATCAGGGTCTATACAAAGAAGAGGGGACCTAAGTCTGGGTGTAGTTATACCTGGCTCTCATCAGGGTCTATACAAAGAAGAGGGGAGGTAAGTCTGGGTGTAGTTATACCTGGCTCTCATCAGGGTCTATACAAAGAAGAGGGGACCTAAGTCTGGGTGTAGTTATACCTGGCTCTCATCAGGGTCTATACAAAGAAGAGGGGACCTAAGTCTGGGTGTAGTTATACCTGGCTCTCATCGGGGTCTATACAAAGAAGAGGGGAGGTAAGTCTGGGTGTAGTTTTACCTGGCTCTCATCGGGGTCTATACAAAGAAGAGGGGAGGTAAGTCTGGGTGTAGTTTTACCTGGCTCTCATCAGGGTCTATACAAAGAAGAGGGGAGGTAAGTCTGGGTGTAGTTTTACCTGGCTCTCATCGGGGTCTATACAAAGAAGAGGGGAGGTAAGTCTGGGTGTAGTTATACCTGGCTCTCATCAGGGTCTATACAAAGAAGAGGGGACCTAAGTCTGGGTGTAGTTTTACCTGGCTCTCATCAGGGTCTATACAAAGAAGAGGGGAGGTAAGTCTGGGTGTAGTTATACCTGGCTCTCATCAGGGTCTATACAAAGAAGAGGGGACCTAAGTCTGGGTGTAGTTATACCTGGCTCTCATCAGGGTCTATACAAAGAAGAGGGGAGGTAAGTCTGGGTGTAGTTTTACCTGGCTCTCATCAGGGTCTATACAAAGAAGAAGGGAGGTAAGTCTGGGTGTAGTTTTACCTGGCTCTCATCAGGGTCTATACAAAGAAGAGGGGAGGTAAGTCTGGGGCCACATTTGTAAATAATTTGCTCATAATTATTTTCGAATAGCCAACAGATAGGCCCACATATGGTTAAGTGTCATGGTACATGTCAGGATATGCCTAGCAATATGTAGTCTATATCTGTTTAAGCACTGTCTTTGCCTATAAAAGCTCACACTCAGTTATGTGTTTTCAGAGAAACCTGACTTCGATGGTGGACTGGTTTTACGTAGAGGTTGCTCAGTAGAACATGTGGTGAGAAAAACTTACTGTGTAACTGTACTTGTTGTGGGCCGAGGGATTCCGGGTTAGAATTGATCCCCAGCACCTGCTTGTTGTAAGAGGCGACTTAATGAAAGGATGGGGTGGGGGGTAGCAGTCTCTGCATCAAACACTAATGGCATGTCATGTTGCATACACTGGGTTGTCTGGTCTGAACTCCATTATTTTAGGCTGCCATAATATAGCTGGAATATTGCTTATTTCCTTTAGGCCAGTCCAGTTAATTTGTGCATTGTCTGTCAATATTGTCAGTTTTGACCACTTTCTGGGTAAGTTACTACCCTCAAAGTTGTTCCAACTGTGGAAGTACAATTCATGTGATCCTTTGTCCTTACTTATCATTTCAGTACAAATATTGTGACAAATGGGGTCTAAGGCATGAATTCACTCAATATTATGGTATCTCAGTGTGCTAGCACTATAAATCGACATCAGTCCGGACTAGTACAAGCAGCCACACACACATACACGTGCATGCATGTCATATATATGTGCAATAATCTTGGACTGGACGTTAAACCCCATTTCACCTCACCAGGCTTTCCACCCACATTAAGCTGACATGCAGTGATAAAACTGGAATAGTGCTCAAACAAAATAGTTTAAAACATAACTCACTCACTCACTCACTCACTCACTCACTCACTCTTGTGTCAGGCAGCATAATCTGTATTTTAGTTTGAATCATTAGGAGTAGAAATATGATGATTGAAGGTAGGGAGTCAAGAATGTTTTGTTGATAGGGATTTAGAGCTAATAGATATAGCTCCTAGCTTTTAGATAAGCTTTTATTTCTTCATTTCAGTGTCATGCAGTTCACAGAAGTATAACAGAGGTGTTCAAGTATGCCCTTGTTTGGGTAAGATAAATACAAATGATTTCTTTATTTATTTGGTAGTTTTCATAATTTTGTGTAGTGGAGACTAAGCACATAAAAATATCCTTAAAAATCTTATTACTTTTTGGGGTAAGTATATGTATCCTGTATGTATTAACACTGATGTTTTTATTGATGTTTCAGGGGACGAGCGTCAAGTACAGTCCTCAGAGGGTCGGGCTGAGTCATATCATGAATCATGAAGATGTCATACAAATTGTCAAAAAGTAGAAACTGTTTTTGTTTTAACAAATCCATTTGCCATGTATATTATGTACAGTGTAAATAATCCATTTATATTTGTTTCTCAATATTACAACTTCAGCAGTGATCTGAGACATTATTGTCTTTTCCTTATGTAAATTTGAGTTTAAATATAATTATCATTGCTGTTATAAGGTTTGATGACTAAGTATACAACATTGTTGTAATTCTTGTAAAGAAAATAGTATTTTGCTCTGAATTGTTTTGTTAATTGATAAAAGAAATGTGAAAAATGACAAAAATAGCTAAAAAATCTACATACTAGAATGAGGAATGGAATCATTTGAGGGGATGCAAGTTACTGTGAAGAGTTGCTTCCCTTAGATGTATCAGGATCAAATGAGTTCGAATCCCTTGCATCAAGGATGTAACCTTCTAGCTTTCCTCCCACATCAAGCTGACACGTTACGTAACTGAAATACTGTTCAAAACAGCGTTAAACAGTAATTTAAACTAAACCCTATCACTCATGTCCATTTGAGATTGTGACGATTTTAGTACCTCATGTTGTATAAAATTTGTCAGAATTAGTACCCAACAAATATCACTTGTACCCTATTATGAAGACATATAAAACAATTCTATTGTTCATGATTACAAAGACATTAAACGTTGTTATATTTTGCTTCCTGGAATGTTTCATTTGAAGATTTTATTTTTAAATACCTATGTTAATGACAAATGATTTTGTATTCATGTCCTGTTGGATATTAACCAGCCCTGAAGGTGACTTTGTTGCTTGACCTGTTGACCTGTTTGAACTGTTAGCCCACCAACACTATTTTTAATCCAATTATACATTTAGAGTCACACGACTTACCATATCTGCTGACTCAAAAGTATGAAAGTGGATTAAGAACAAAAAGGAAGACTTAAAGATCACTGACTTCCATTCCTTTAAAGTAAAACTATCTCTCCTGCATCATGGTTTTTCTTGTTAAATGAAAAGAAAATTCTTAAATACTATTTTTATTATCTGACATTAATATCTTGTAACAAATATTAAAATGATGTCCTAACAATAGGAATTTAGATTTTTTTTTATCTCAAACCCACCTACCCACTACAGAGTCTGATAAGAAAAATGAAGGCATTTTTTAAAATTAATAGGACTGAACCTAAAACATTTTCAGAAAAAAATTCTGAAACTAAAAATGTAAACTTAGTAGCCTGGAGGTATTCAAATTAAAATGAAATACATTTTATGTTAAAAGGCATAAATTCAC
The DNA here is from genome assembly GCF_022045235.1 of Haliotis cracherodii. Classification (NCBI taxonomy): domain Eukaryota; kingdom Metazoa; phylum Mollusca; class Gastropoda; order Lepetellida; family Haliotidae; genus Haliotis; species Haliotis cracherodii. The sequence goes on from NW_027266275.1 coordinate 17,590,900, forward strand.
GTTTTGCAAGCACAGTAAATTAGTATAAAAAACTGAAATATGTGGGGAAGGCACTTCACCACGAGTTACAAGAGTTATGTCCCTTTAATCCAATCTTTTCACAAACCTGCCTTCCATTCATGTGAAGAGATTGAAAGACATGGATGACAACATGAAGATATTTCATATTCAATCAGATTTTATCTCTTTTTCCCATCCCATCCTCCAACACCAAACATCATATCCAGTAATTTAATTAGAAGTATGAGAAGTCTTCCTGGATGGCCACAGATGTGTCATCATAGCTGTGGTCGGTATTTCAGCGAACACATCAGCAAACTTACATTTCCAGTACTACAGATCACAGAATGAACTCAACTCTGACACATAATGTGACAGGTTACTAGATTTTGCAATAGTCAATCAATTATAATATAATAAAAGCAAGCATTATGAAATGTTAACATTCTGAAAAGTCAACGATTCAATTAAGATGATGGAAGCAAGATCAGTTGTCATGTTGTTCAAGGCCTAGCTTTCATTATTGAATTAAAACTGACACATCTTGGAGATTTCTGTCTCTATTCAAGTATTTCAGTTTTTGTGTTTAGGTGATGCCTAAATTATTTTCTGTTTGTCATCAAAAGATGCTAAAAGATATTTTCTTCATTCTTTGTTTATGTTTTCTGTTCATTTTTGATAGTTTGTTTGTCTGTTTCACCTCCAATATCCCCCTTTCTTAGACTGGTTCAAGATTTTCTACCCTTGGGATTTCAGGACCAGTATCAGTCCTCAATACCACAAGTTTGTCATGGGTCCTCAGTACCACAAGTTTGTCATGGGTCCTCAGTACCACAAGTTTGTCATGGGTCCTCAGTACCACATGCCTGTCATGGGCCCTGAGTGCCACAAGTTTGTCATGGGTCCTCAGTACCACAAGTTTCTCATGGGTCCTCAGTACCACATGCCTGTCATGGGTCCTCAGTACCACATGCCTGTCATGGGTCCTCAGTACCACAAGTTTGTCATGGGTCCTCAGTACCACATGCCTGTCATGGGTCCTCAGTACCACATGCCTGTCATGGGTCCTCAGTACCACATGCCTGTCATGGGTCCTCAGTACCACAATTTTGTCATGGGTCCTCAGTACCACAAGTTTGTCATGGGTCCTCAGTACCACATGCCTGTCATGGGTCCTCAGTACCACATGTTTGTCATGGGTCCTCAGTACCACATGCCTGTCATGGGTCCTCAGTACCACATGTTTGTCATGGGTCCTCAGTACCACAAGTTTGTCATGGGTCCTCAGTACCACAGATTTATCATGGGTCCTCAGTACCAGAAGTTTGTCATGGGTCCTCAGTACCACATGCCTGTCATGGGTCCTCAGTACCACATGCCTGTCATGGGTCCTCAGTACCACATGCCTGTCATGGGTCCTCAGTACCACATGCCTGTCATGGGTCCTCAGTACCACATGCCTGTCATGGGTCCTCAGTACCACATGCCTGTCATGGGTCCTCAGTACCACAGATTTATCATGGGTCCTCAGTACCAGAAGTTTGTCATGGGTCCTCAGTACCACATGCCTGTCATGGGTCCTCAGTACCACATGCCTGTCATGGGTCCTCAGTACCACAGATTTATCATGGGTCCTCAGTACCAGAAGTTTGTCATGGGTCCTCAGTACCACATGCCTGTCATGGGTCCTCAGTACCACAGATTTATCATGGGTCCTCAGTACCAGAAGTTTGTCATGGGTCCTCAGTACAAGTTTGTCATGGCTCCTCAGTACCATGCCCCTTTAGAAATCAATGGAGTAATGTGAAAAAGACATGCAGATAATAAGATGATGCGAAACATGACCTAGAATCTGCTTATACCCCCCCGCCCCCTGAGTTTGCTACAGCCTCAATTCTACGGCGCCGTTATAACAAGGCGATCTTAGCACTAAGGTGATCGTAACTCCCATACCCTAACACAGACATACGACAGTCGTAGCACTGAGGTTGTTTTGTACCAGTCACCCAGGTCTTGTCCAAACTATTTGCAAAGTTTAGTAATTCATAAAATGCATCTACTTATGGACAATGTATATACCTATGGACCTCGTCACACCGAAGACCCAGGTTCGATTCCGACATGGGTACAATGTGTGCCGCCTATTTCTGGTGTCCCCCGCCGTGATATTGCTGGGATATTGCTAAAGGCGGCGTAAAACCATACTCACTCACTACTTTAAAATATCTGCTCTCTTCTCTTTTCTTGGAACTATCTTTAGCTCAGTCGGTGGTGTGTTGATTTGCCAATCCCTGAGTTCCAATTTCAACTTGGTGCAATTGTGTTAAATACATACGTGGCCATCCCTTGATTGCTTCTTTTGACTTCAAAGAAAACGAGAGTAGTGTGTGGCGTATCATTGGCACAAAGAGCTCATAGTCTGAATTAAATTGAGAAAGATACCACTGACACATGAAGTATGATTTCATTGATTGCACTACCGGATTATGTTCCTCTTTTGACGTCTAAAACAAGTAAAAAACATCGGGACATTTCTTTCATGATTCTTTTTCTACATATTCAACGTGAAATGAAAACGCTCACAATTTTCCCAAGCAGCTGTTGTCTTAGTTTGAATGGAATAACATTAAACATGTCCTGAAGACTTGACAAGTATCATCGTGACCCGCCAGGGAATTGAATCACCTGGAAAATTACATGTCTCCTCGAAAGAGAATCATCGCTAAATCTCACGGCAGGATTTGAATGAATCACTTTGGTGCGTCATGCTCACAGATGCTCAACCGAAACAATTTCTCGAGACGATATCGTCTTCCTAATGTATGGCGTCCCTTGTAATGCCAAGGCATCTACTGAAACCATGCTGTACGGAAAGAGAGAGCGGACTTAATCGCATGTCATATTTCTCTGCCAAACCATATTGGCCTGATCGAAATCGATGAAAACAATTACCATGTCATTATAACAGATAAGCCGGAGAGCATTGCACAGGTCACACTGCAGGTTGTTGACTCCTTGGCCAGCCGATGGTGGCGATATAACGCTTTCAGTGTTATAGTACAGGTGACCGACGCAGGCGTTTCCGTTAACATGAAATATATGTCGGTATTGATTGAAGCGATGGGAGCTGTTTGTTCTGTATATTCAAGGCCCCCAGACCTACTTGTTTGGGTTTAGAAATAACAAAAGATTCATGACATCTTCAAGACCCTCATCTGCCTTCTAAGATTAGCAGTAATATCTGAGACAGTCGGTGAATAGTGTTGCACATCACAGCATTCAATGCATAGACCTGGGCGTCCTTGGAACTCTGTCGAGTTGGAGGAGACCCACCAGTGAGGTAGTGCGTTTGGGTTTCACGCCTCTTTTATCATTATTTCGTGTCATGGCTGGTGTCACAAGGATGGGCTTGACACATTATAGCAGGACTCTGACCCGGATCTTCGGCTCAACAAGCCAACGGTGTGGGGGTTTTTTTCATTTCAATTACCGTTTTGCATCTGCTCACACGCTTTTTACCACACACGCGAATGCAAACGTCCGCTGTTTCAACGTTTGAAATAACCAGGATCCAAGGTAGAGGGAGGATGTATAAACAAAGTATGATGACAAAATCCAGCGTATAAACGTGTGTTGTTTTAGTGATAGAGCATGTCTCTGCAACTGGCATGGTGATATCGGGCACCATGTCAGCATGACCTTGGAGGATCGCCCTATTTGTTGCATAACACAAATATGTGACACTTGGTGAAACCCACGAGCACGGATTGGGTATTGTCAGTCCAAGACGACAATCTGAGATTCGAATTTTTGACCTGTGGATTCTTGCAACTCGGCATAGCGAACTGCTACGCCCTGGACAACCTGACGATGCAAATTAGCGTGTATTTAGTTTGGTGGGATGTCGTCATATCTATATACCATTACAAAACCTGCACGTAACTTCACGTGTCTACCCCAACACTTCCCAACCTTCCCCGCCCATCCAACACCCCACACCCATCCAACACCCCACAATCCACACACAACGTTCCTCGCCCATCCAACACCCCACAATCCACACCCAACATTCCTCACCCATCCAACACCCCACAATCCACACACAACGTTCCCCGCCCATCCAACACCCCACAATCCACACCCAACGTTCCTCGCCCATCCAACACCCCACAATCCACACCCAACATTCCTCACCCATCCAACACCCCACAATCCACCCACAATCCACACACAACGTTCCCCGCCCATCCAACACCCCACAATCCACACCCAACGTTCCTCGCCCATCCAACACCCCACAATCCACACCCAACGTTCCTCGCCCATCCAACACCCCACAATCCACACACAACGTTCCCCGCCCATCCAACACCCCACAATCCACACACAACGTTCCTCGCCCATCCAACACCCCACACCCATCCAACACCCCACAATCCACACCCAACGTTCCCCGCCCATCCAACACCCCGCAATCCACACACAACGTTCCTCACCCATCCAACACCCCACAATCCACACCCAACGTTCCTCGCCCATCCAACACCTCACAATCCACACCCAACGTTCCTCGCCCATCCAACACCCCACAATCCACACACAACGTTCCCCGCCCATCAAACACCCCACACCCATCCAACACCCCACAATCCACACACAACGTTCCCCGCCCATCCAACACCCCACAATCCACACACAACGTTCCCCGCCCATCAAACACCCCACACCCATCCAACACCCCACAATCCACACACAACGTTCCTCGCCCATCCAACACCCCACAATCCACACACAACGTTCCTCGCCATCCAACACCCCACACCCATCCAACACCCCACAATCCACACACAACGTTCCTCGCCCATCCAACACCCCACACCCATCCAACACCCCACAATCCACACCCAATGTTCCTCGCCCACCCAACACCTCACAATCCACACACAGTTCCCCGCCCATCCAACACCCCACAATCCACACACAACGTTCCTCGCCCATCCAACACCCCACACCCATCCAACACCCCACAATCCACACCCAATGTTCCTCGCCCACCCAACACCTCACAATCCACACACAACGTTCCCCGCCCATCCAACACCCCACAATCCACACCCAATGTTCCTCGCCCACCCAACACCTCACAATCCACACACAACGTTCCCCGCCCATCCAACTGCCCACAATCCACACACAACGTTCCTCGCCATCCAACACCCCACACCCATCCAACACCCCACAATCCACACACAACGTTCCTCGCCCATCCAACACCCCACACCCATCCAACACCCCACAATCCACACCCAATGTTCCTCGCCCACCCAACACCTCACAATCCACACACAACGTTCCCCGCCCATCCAACACCCCACAATCCACACACAACGTTCCCCGCCCATCAAACACCCCACACCCATCCAACACCCCACAATCCACACACAACGTTCCCCGCCCATCCAACACCCCACAATCCACACACAACGTTCCCCGCCCATCAAACACCCCACACCCATCCAACACCCCACAATCCACACACAACGTTCCTCGCCCATCAAACACCCCACACCCATCCAACACCTCACAATCCACACCCAACGTTCCTCGCCCATCCAACACCCCACAATCCACACACAACGTTCCCCGCCCATCAAACACCCCACACCCATCCAACACCCCACAATCCACACACAACGTTCCTCGCCCATCCAACACCCCACAATCCACACCCAACATTCCTCACCCATCCAACACCCCACAATCCACACACAACGTTCCCCGCCCATCCAACACCCCACAATCCACACCCAACGTTCCTCGCCCATCCAACACCCCACAATCCACACCCAACATTCCTCACCCATCCAACACCCCACAATCCACCCACAATCCACACACAACGTTCCCCGCCCATCCAACACCCCACAATCCACACCCAACGTTCCTCGCCCATCCAACACCCCACAATCCACACCCAACTTTCCTCGCCCATCCAACACCCCACAATCCACACACAACGTTCCCCGCCCATCCAACACCCCACAATCCACACACAACGTTCCTCGCCCATCCAACACCCCACACCCATCCAACACCCCACAACCCACACCCAACGTTCCCCGCCCATCCAACACCCCACAATCCACACACAACGTTCCTCACCCATCCAACACCCCACAATCCACACCCAACGTTCCTCGCCCATCCAACACCTCACAATCCACACCCAACGTTCCTCGCCCATCCAACACCCCACAATCCACACACAACGTTCCTCGCCCATCAAACACCCCACACCCATCCAACACCCCACAATCCACACACAACGTTCCCCGCCCATCCAACACCCCACAATCCACACACAACGTTCCCCGCCCATCAAACACCCCACACCCATCCAACACCCCACAATCCACACACAACGTTCCTCGCCCATCCAACACCCCACAATCCACACACAACGTTCCTCGCCATCCAACACCCCACACCCATCCAACACCCCACAATCCACACACAACGTTCCCTGCCCATCCAACACCCCACAATCCACACACAACGTTCCTCGCCCATCCAACACCCCACACCCATCCAACACCCCACAATCCACACCCAATGTTCCTCGCCCACCCAACACCTCACAATCCACACACAGTTCCCCGCCCATCCAACACCCCACAATCCACACACAACGTTCCTCGCCCATCCAACACCCCACACCCATCCAACACCCCACAATCCACACCCAATGTTCCTCGCCCACCCAACACCTCACAATCCACACACAACGTTCCCCGCCCATCCAACACCCCACAATCCACACCCAATGTTCCTCGCCCACCCAACACCTCACAATCCACACACAACGTTCCCCGCCCATCCAACAGCCCACAATCCACACACAACGTTCCTCGCCATCCAACACCCCACACCCATCCAACACCCCACAATCCACACACAACGTTCCTCGCCCATCCAACACCCCACACCCATCCAACACCCCACAATCCACACCCAATGTTCCTCGCCCACCCAACACCTCACAATCCACACACAACGTTCCCCGCCCATCCAACACCCCACAATCCACACACAACGTTCCCCGCCCATCAAACACCCCACACCCATCCAACACCCCACAATCCACACACAACGTTCCCCGCCCATCCAACACCCCACAATCCACACACAACGTTCCCCGCCCATCAAACACCCCACACCCATCCAACACCCCACAATCCACACACAACGTTCCTCGCCCATCAAACACCCCACACCCATCCAACACCTCACAATCCACACCCAACGTTCCTCGCCCATCCAACACCCCACAATCCACACACAACGTTCCCCGCCCATCAAACACCCCACACCCATCCAACACCCCACAATCCACACACAACGTTCCTCGCCCATCCAACACCCCACAATCCACACACAACGTTCCTCGCCATCCAACACCCCACACCCATCCAACACCCCACAATCCACACACAACGTTCCCTGCCCATCCAACACCCCACAATCCACACACAACGTTCCTCGCCCATCCAACACCCCACACCCATCCAACACCCCACAATCCACACCCAATGTTCCTCGCCCACCCAACACCTCACAATCCACACACAACGTTCCCCGCCCATCCAACACCCCACAATCAACACACAACGTTCCTCGCCATCCAACACCCCACACCCATCCAACACCCCACAATCCACACCCAATGTTCCTCGCCCACCCAACACCTCACAATCCACACACAACGTTCCCCGCCCATCCAACACCCCACAATCCACACACAACGTTCCTCGCCATCCAACACCCCACACCCATCCAACACCCCACAATCCACACACAACGTTCCTCGCCCATCCAACACCTCACAATCCACACACAACGTTCCTCGCCCATCCAACACCTCACAATCCACACACAACGTTCCTCGCCATCCAACACCCCACACCCATCCAACACCCCACAATCCACACACAACGTTCCCTGCCCATCCAACACCCCACAATCCACACACAACGTTCCTCGCCCATCCAACACCTCACAATCCACACACAACGTTCCCCGCCCATCCAACACCTCACAATCCACACCCAATATTCGTCGCCCATCCAACAGCCAACAATCCACACACAACGTTCCTCGCCCATCCAACACCTCACAATCCACATACAACGTTCCTCGCCCATCCAACACCCCACAATCCACACCCAACGTTCCTCGCCCATCCAACACCCCACAATCCACACACAACGTTCCCCGCCCATCCAACACCCCACACCCATCCAACACCCCACAATCCACACCCAATGTTCCTCGCCCACCCAACACCTCACAATCCACACACAACGTTCCCCGCCCATCCAACACCCCACAATCCACAAACAACGTTCCTCGCCATCCAACACCCCACACCCATCCAACACCCCACAATCCACACACAACGTTCCCTGCCCATCCAACACCCCACAATCCACACACAACGTTCCCCGCCCATCCAACACCCCACACCCATCCAACACCCCACAATCCACACCCAATGTTCCTCGCCCACCCAACACCTCACAATCCACACACACCGTTCCTCGCCATCTAACACCCCACAATCCACACACAACGTTCCACACCCATCCAACACCCCACAATCCACACACAACGTTCCACACCCATCCAACACCCCACAATCCACACACAACGTTCCTCGCCCATCCAACACCCTACAATCCACACCCAATGTTCCTCGCCCACCCAACACCTCACAATCCACACACAACGTTCCCCGCCCATCCAACACCTCACAATCCACACACAACGTTCCTCGCCCATCCAACACCTCACAATCCACACACAACGTTCCCCGCCCATCCAACACCTCACAATCCACACCCAATGTTCGTCGCCCATCCAACAGCCAACAATCCACACACAACGTTCCTCGCCCATCCAACACCTCACAATCCACACACAACGTTCCCCGCCCATCCAACACCCCACAATCCACACCCAACGTTCCTCGCCCATCCAACACCCCACAATCCACACACAACGTTCCCCGCCCATCCAACACCCCACACCCATCCAACACCCCACAATTCACACACAACGTTCCTCGCCCATCCAACACCTCACAATCCACACCCAATGTTCGTCGCCCATCCAACAGCCAACAATCCACACACAACGTTCCCCGCCCATCCAACACCTCACAATCCACACACAACGTTCCTCGCCCATCCAACACCTCACAATCCACACACAACGTTCCTCGCCATCCAACAGCCACAATCCACACCCAACATTAACACACCACTGGCCACACCCGTCCAACACCTCATAATCCACGCCCACATTCAACACCCCATATTTCCACACTAAACATCGCACACCCCACGGTCCACACCCCACGGTCCACACCCATCCAACACCCCACAATCCACACACAACGTTCCTCGCCCATCCAACAGCCACAATCCACACCCAACATTAACACACCACTGGCCACACCCGTCCAACACCTCATAATCCACGCCCACATTCAACACCCCATATTTCCACACTAAACATCGCACACCCCACGGTCCACACCCCACGGTCCACACCCATCCAACACCCCACAGTCCACATGCAACATTCAACAAACCACAGCCCACACCCAACACTCAACAAACCACAGCCCACACCCAACACTCAACGCGTCACACTCCATAGCCAACGCCAACTCCCAATCACCCACCTTAAAAATCATAAACTGATAGTCATAACATAATCAAAAACAATAAAAGCGTAATGATAAGCTAAACTTGCTATTTAACTTAGCGTTTTGATCTAAACAGCGTCAGTACAGGCAAATTCAGTACAAATGCATAAAACTTGAATAAATTCATCGAAATAGTATTTAAAATAAATATCCTCATAGATGATGACCAATTAAGGTTTCCCGTCGCGAGAAATTCAAATAATAAAGGACAAATTTCCGTTCGATTTCATGCTCGTTATGTGTTTAGTACCAAACAGTGTTTAAATCCAGAATGTCAGTTATTGGTATATCATAAAATAATATACAAATCAAATAATCCTTCAACGAAATGACTTTTCCCGACTAAAATTTAGATAAAGTTAAAACAGATAGTTTCCATAATGTACCCATTGTCAGATCAGTCCGGCTGACGATAAGTCCGCTTAATTAGAAACAAACTGATACCTCTGCAATTCAGGCCTACACTAATAGTGGCCCTTCTCTCGCTAACCACCATCAAAGCAGACAAAAATTAATCACAGAGACTATGCCTCTCACAGGGTTATCTTTTCCAACTCGCAGTTCATATTATTGACAATTTTCAGAGCCAATGTGACATGCAAGGATCTAGGAACTGTAGTTCACGGCTAAATAAGCCTGAGATTATTGATTTTTGACAGAAATTGGCAAATTTGGCGAAAACTACTACTTGATGCATCGCTTCGACACAGTCACGCTCGCGATAGCTGTCACATTATCTCCGTTGATTTATCACATGGATATGGTATAGACTTTTGTAGCAGTATATTTGTCGCCGTATTATACGAGAGACGAAAATTATAAGGGGAGACGTTTCAAAGTCGGTATTTATGCCATAGTATGAGATGTTTACATAAAATACATTCAAGATCAACAGTTGTTGTCGTCAACGAGTCGTCCATTTTTAAATCCCGCGTCTAATATATTTGATGTGGTTCCAGAATTCGCAAGACACTGCTATATGCCAAAAACACATGAATAGGAAAAACGGTCATAATCTCCAAGCCTGTCCATCCATCGGCTTGTAATTTCGGTAAAAATGAAAATTGCAATCTCTCAAGGCACTGCATAGAAACTGGAAGACTTTGACGGCGTTCTTCGCGTGGCGATTTCCCGTTGCCATAGAAACGAGTGACAACGCCAACGAGACGAGAAGTTTCCTGCTCATGGGATTTAATGATTTTATCAATAACAGAACGACAGGGCTTAACAGGGCTCTACAACCACCTCGGATATTTCCATATAATCTAAAATTTCGTGTTACTTCATCACACAAAGAGGCATATTACCGAGCTTGTACCGTTCCTTCACAAAAGAAAACGTAATTATTAAATTAATTTTTGACACTTCAAAGAGGCAGCGTCTCATGTGCTTGCGCCCGCGTCATTTGATTCCATATCACGTTTTATTTGCAGTCTCCCTAAATAGGATAGTTCGATTAAATTTGAAAGTTATATTTCTTTTCTTAGATATTTGGTTACTCTCATTATATAATGCTCTTCGATGCGGGAGCAAGATTATCTTATGTTATGTAACGAAGCCACAAATCGATACATGTTCATGTGCTCGAGTTATCATGCACTTACCATACACAACAATGACCAAAGCCATATACACAACACACAAGTTACATATACCGTGATACTAACGTCCACACACAACACACACGTTACATATACCGTGATGCTAACGTACATATACAACATACAAGCTACATATACTGTGATTCTAACATACATATACAACATACAAGCTACATATACCGTGATACTAACGTCCATACACAACACACACGTTACGTATACCGTGATTCTAACATACATATACAACATACAAGCTGCATATACCGTGATTCTAACATACATATACAACATACAAGCTACATATACCGTGATACTAACGTCCATACACAACACACACGTTACATATACCGTGATTCTAACATACATATACCACATACAAGCTACATATACCGTGATGCTAACTTACATATACAACATACAAGCTGCATAAACCGTGACGCTAACGTACATATACAACATACAAGCTACATATACCGTGATTCTAACATACATATACAACATACAAGCTACATATACCGTGATTCTAACAGACACATACAACATACAAGCTACAAATACGGTGATTCTAACATGAATATGTAACATTTAAGTTACATATACCGTGGTGCTAGCAAAAAAGCTACATATACTGTGATAATCAGATACATATACAAAAAAAAACCAAGCTGCTTATACCACGATGCAAACAGACTTATGTAACATACAAGCTACATATACCGTGACACTATCATACATATAAAACATATACAAGCTAAAATATACCCTGATGCCAACAGACACACGTGACATATAAGTATATAACATACAAGCTACATATACCGTGACACTATCATACATATATAATATATACAAGCTACATATACCCTGATGCCAACAGACACACGTGACATATAAGTATATAACATACAAGCTACGTATACCGTGACACTATCATACATATATAACATATACAAGCTACATATACCCTGATGCCAACAGACACACGTGACATAGAAGTATATAACATACAAGCTACATATACCATTAAGTTTTGAAAGGCATTTAGAAGTGATACACATAAGGAAGAGAATTGATGGATATCCACCTCTTTATTATAAGGAACACAGCGTTTCGGGGTATATGCTTACTCTTTCATCAGGCGAATAATGTCAACTTCTTCATTATGAGGAACACAACGTTTCGGAGTATATATGCTTACCCCTTCATCACCTGATGAAGGAGTAAGTATATACTCCGAAACGCTCTGTTCCTCATAATAAAAAAGTTGACATCCATAAATTTTCTTCCTTATACATATGCCATAGTCAACGATCATACAATCTACACACAGTGATGCCAACAGACATATACAACATACAATCTACATACACAGTGATGCCAATAGACATATACAACATACAATCTACAGACACAGTGATGCCAATAGACATATACAACATACAATCTACAGACACAGTGATGCCAACAGACATATACAACATACAATCTACAGACACAGTGATGCCAACAGACATATACAACATACAATCTACAGACACAGTGATGCCAACAGACATATACAACATACAATCTACATACAACATTGTCAATTGACATATAACAAACAATCTACACACACCACGATACTAACAGACACATGTAACACACAACCAGTGCATATTCACCTGTAATCTAGAACTTTATGTGACCGGAAGTAACATATGACGTCGTGTGATATGAAAGGAAAGTGCCGTACAATGTCTATAAGTTCATTTTCTTCGCTTGGGCTAGGACCCCCAGCATAGGTAGACTGCTACCCATGTCCGCCTTAGCCCAGTGGCCTGTTTCTAGATACGATACCCGACGTATCCAAGGTAATCAGGTTTATATACCATGGTTATACTTATATTTCCGACCCGTGACGATCCGATATAGAATTCATATTCAGCAACCCATGCTTATAAAAGGCTACTAATGGGATCGGGTGGCCAGGCCGCTGACTTGGTTGCTGCATGTCATTGTAACCCAATCGGTGCTAAGAATGTTAATCACTGGGTTGTCTGGTCCAGACTCGATTATTAAGAGACCGCCGTCATATAGCTGGAATATTGCGGCGTTAGTAACAAACAAACAAAGGATATTTATATTTCCGTACTACTGTTCTATTGATGTAACGTAACGTCTTATAGGAATGTCGTACAACCAGGGCTCGCATATTTCACTAATAAAGTTTCTGAATTTTCAAACCATCTTCTCGGTTATTGTGTACAATGATCACAACTGACTAGCGTTAATTGACAACCCAAGACAGGCGTAGTTTGGCCTCAAGTCTCTCGGTGGGCGGCTGTTAAGGAAGAATGTATACGTTCGTCTTGCTGACGCACGCACGTCTCAAGTCACTTTGCCAGAGATTAGCTTCAGCCGTGTACGACAGATACGTATATTCCAACCTACATTACTGCAACAGAGGCTGCCTCCGGTGTATAAGTAGCTGCATCCACATTGTCACTGAATCTTGGTTAATATAGGGATGTGTGACACGCCACACAAAGGAGGGCCAAGTGGTGTATGAAGACAATATCTCATTGCAGGGCTTCAGGCTGTCGTATTGTGTTGAATATTGGGGATGTAGAAATGGTGGGTCACGGGAAGAGGGAGCCGTAAACAGCACATGAACATAGAAACGGAGATATTTTGTCATTCGTGCGCTTTTGCGTTTTTTGGTAGTCGGTTATATAACTGGCCTGAGTCAGAGGTGTAGGGCATCGACATATTACATTTTATAGCTAAAATGGATAAAATAATCATTAAACCGACCGCATGTTATCAAAAATGAGCGGGCCACTGTAACTTGATAATGTCCTCATATTGCTTGACGACGGGCCATTATCACGCCAGTTGTTAGGTGACGTCATTGGATAGGATCGGTGACGTCACGTTCAATAGTGACGTCATCTGGTTTGTTCTATGACGTTTCCATAGTTGTAAAAGTTGGTCAGTGACATTGGTGTTGATTGAAGTAAGTGTTTCAAAACCGATAGTGTTGTTTCTTTTTATTTGATAACAAATTCCATCCATTTTAGCTATAATAACGGTAACGCTATTTTTCAGGGCATTATCATTTGCAGAAGCCCTTGGTCTTTTCAACTGCCCTACTTCGTCGGGGAGATTGTATATTTATATCAGCTACAGCTGCAAAACCAGATGTATATTTTATTTAGAATCTTGAACTTGATTTTTTTATAAAAAGAATAATATCTTGAAACAATTTAATGTTTTAATGTTTGTGGCGCGTAATTTCTTTTTTACTTTTTCATTTTCAAGGATAATATAGTTTTTCGATAAAATCACAGGCCGTCAATTCATGTTCATTGTTTGATGACGTCATGCGTTTCTTGGGCAAATTCCCACCGGGGCATAAAATGGACTTGTCCGACATTGCCGAGGTTGGATTCTATTGAGGGAGTCATCATTATTTAAATACGGGTAAATATTTTTAAAGCTTGTACAATTTATCGTCATCCTTAAAGAGGCTGTACATAATGTTGATATCTCATACCAAACACTCGGCAGGGCCACCCACCCAACAATAACCAAGACCTACATGCATAGGACGAAATACCGCCAGTGCCCACATTTAATCGACTCTAACAAGCACAATGGGGGTCTTGTCTTCATGACACATTATATTAAAAACGAATTTTTACGACAGTCAGTGCACGGTCTCTTTCAAAGAGGATATTCTGTTTCACACAAATGTTACTCATATTACGAACTGTGACACCAATCCTTGTTAGAATAGACCCGTGAAGATCCGGGGTAGAATAGATCTTCAGCAACCCATGCTTGCCGTTAAAGGCGACTATGATTGTTGTAAGAGGCGACTAACGGGATCGGGTGATCAGGCTCGCTGACTTGGTTAATGCATGTCATCGATCCCAATTGCGTGATATCAATCACTGGATGGTCTGGTCAAGATTCGATTATTTACAGACCGCCGTTCTATAGCTGGAATATTGCTGAGTGCGGCGTTAACAACCAACCAACCAACCTTGTTAGAATAGGTCCCCGGCACCCTCTATGCTTGTCGTAAGAGGCGATGAAATGGATCGGGTTGCTTGGCTGGTGTACGTACATGTTAGTTGATTTCGTATCATGGTACACGTACCGGACCTTGTTCATAATATCATTCAGTCACTGATTTGACACGGATTATTTACAGGCCGCTACCGTAGTATTATTGTGTGCGGCGTTAAACAACAAATAAACAACACTATAGGCCTAATCATTATAATTCTACTTGCTTTGACATATAATTACACGAACAATAATATTAATTGAATTATAAATATTCATACTGAATTAGAACTAGATATCGTCCCACTTTCATCGCACCCGCTCTTTGAACGTGGTATATTGCCTTATAGGATGGTAAAAATAATTTACAGGTAGATCTATGCATAGTTAGGCTATTTGTCAGAATGAAGAAGTTCTTTGTACGGTATTGTACTAATACTTTGGGGGCGGTCGGGTAGCCTAGTGGTTAAAGCGTTCGCTCGTCACGCCGAAGACCCGGGTTCGATTCCCGACATGGGTACAATGTGTGAAGCCGATTTCTGGTATCCCCCGCCGTGATATTGCTGGAATATTGCTAAAAGCGGCGTAAAACCATACTCACTCACTAATAATATGACACCATATATCTGAGGTTTCGTGTTCGTATACTGTCATCTACTTTAAATGTTTTGTTTATGTCATGTTAAGAAAACAGTTTCCTTATATGTAGCTTACATCCGCTTATGCATGCAATGCGTAGATCAACCATAGCCTATATATAGTCCTTCTAGACTACATTTAAAGTCGGGTTTTTTTAGGAAACATTCTTAGATGTTTCTTCATTGCAAGCGCTTTGTCGACGTATAAACATTATTTCATATCGGCTGTAAAAAACAATAGCTGCGTCAGACAATGTGACAAATTTCGATCATGACTCTCAATCCAGGTATATCATTGTCTCATATCGGCTCCCCGACCCTCACAAACCAGTCAAGAAAATGTTCATGTGTCTCGTCTCTACAATCGCTCCCGGAGGCACTTTCACATAAATTATACCTCATTCATAAACTAAACATATTTATTTTGGAAAACATTTATAAAATCGTCATGCGGTGATTAAATGTTTCAGATATGTGGTGGAGGGTAATTATTTCTCAAAGCCTGTTTGTCTGCTGCATGGTCTATTTTGATCTATTTTGCACGATCCGCATGACCTCGCGAGCTCTGATCACGTGATTCGCGGCCATTATGCTAAGGTTTCTGAAAGATGGCTTCGCTTTTTCAGGAGATTAATTTAGTCATACAATAAATTTAATTGTTCCAGAAGATGCCTGGACCTGTCGAGAGATGGCTCGAAACATTTATGTGCAAACAGTATGCTGAAACGTTTGAAGCCTATGGATTTAAAACTCTTCAATCAGTGAGTGTTTGTACGCGGGTTTTTCCAATATGGCTACCGCGTTCGCATTTATTCCAATGCGTCTTTCGTTTACCTCTCGATTTTCACAACTATTTCTGGTGTTGTAGGTATGCCAACTGCAGTTGCCACAACTACAGGCTATGGGTGTAGCTCAAGAACATTGTGAAAAGATCTTAGAGAATGTCTATGTTCTGAGACAAACACTTTTAGGTGAGATCTAGATCCTATTTCGTATTAGAAATTTGAAAGTGTAGACTTGGTGGATGTATCATAAATAAAAACAATGCGTGTTATACTATGTGAATTATATGATTGTACCTTGAACGTATTTGCTTTCATGTTATGAACCAAAGGCTACTTTTTCCATATGGCAATGGATTTACTACACATTGATCATCAGATGTATCTGTCAATCATCAAATTCAAAGTGGACACAAATGATGCATTTAAAACGAATCAAGAAGAGAAACACTTCAAAGGTCTTTTGCTTGACTAAGAAAGACTAAATACCGCCTTTGTGATTTGTAGGAAAACGTGTATAAAAGTACAAGGGCAGTATTATGAGTAATTACTGACACAGTTTGTTAATGATTCCATGACATGTGCTGTTGACATGTTTTTAGAAAGCAGCTAGCTCTGCCAGATGTCACCCACACTGCACTCTTTGAAGGGCTATATTTTTATAGTATGTACTATGATCTACTAAGATAAAGAAACTGCTGTTAATCATCAGCATGTGAAGAAAATGAACTTAATCTCTGAAATTTCCATTTCTATACTTTTTTTCCCAAGAAGATCTAGGTCCACAATGAAACTTTGTTCACCAAATTGCGTGAATAAGCATTTCATTTCAATGTTTTAACATTCGACTCATGTTGTAATTAAAATATTGACTTGTGACGTAAGTCCTGCTGGATCATGTTGATGCAGCTCTTTGTTTACATGGTATGGACAATAGTGTTCCATTTATGTTAATGATTCAAAGAAAGTAAAGTGATGTTGAGCCCTCAGTTTGATAAAATTCATGTGAACAAGTAAAGGTATTGAGTAATAAAAGTTTTAGAATAATGACATGTTTAGAAAGAATAGTTATTTTTGTATGGTTATGCCAAGGACCCATCTTAGACAATCACTCGTAACAATAGATTGGCATGTTACATGATAAGCACATATCCATATGTACAATTCTGCACAAGTGTCCTGTTATTTTTTGTTCTCACTAATTATAAGATGTTCACAAATTGTACCGGTAATGATGATATACTCACAACTGTCATGTCCTTAAATGTATTTTACACATTGTATATATGCTGATGAATCATTACTGCAGAAAACTTGCAGTCACTAAAGATAGAAAAAGTTGTTTTTGCCAGTGGCGTGGCCATTAATTCGTACATTTATATAGTCATAAACATATTACTTTTTCTGTGAAAACAGTTTGGTCTATCTGCTTTTTCTTAGCACGAACCCTGTGGGGATTCCGGGTTAGAATATGACCTCAGTAGCCTATGCCTGTGGTAAGATGAGTGATTTTAGTCCACTAGTCCTTGTAGTGATAACATATACCAATATCCTTAAGAATGACAAATTGTGGCTCATCATTATGATACCTAACTATTGGGCATTGGCAATGGGACAAGTGCAAATGTCTGTTGCTGAATAGGTGGATTATGTGGTCATTCTCGGTTTTGGTTGTGGCTTTAATATCAATCTGAATCACTGTTTTGTCTGGTCCACCAAGGCTCTAGATCATGAGATAGTGTTTTCAACCATAAGTATTTATTCAATATATTTTTGCCACTTTGGGTCCGATCTTTGGATAGTTGCCAATGGGTAGACATTTTTTTAAAATAATTCTGCCTAAAACGCTGTTTCGGGTGATTTCTAAGTTGTATCTGTTCTATCTCAAGTGTGTAACATGTTACATAAACTCAGCAGCATCTGCTGCAAATACACATCTGCTAAATAAATTATATGTATTGTCATTTGTATTCATTTGTTATGTAGGTGTCATTTCTGCATTTGATCAGTAAATAAAGACCTGTAAAGAAATACAGATGTGCATGTTGAAAAGAATGCAGCCAATACATTGGGTAATTCCGCAAAGTATTGACATATAGTATTGGGTTTTTGAAGTTTTACATGCATATTTGTATGCAAGCACCTAAACATTAATTGGGTAATAGTGATTCATGTTTTCTCAAATATTCAGCTTATCTTTGTGGTCAAGACTCAATCATATGTGGGGTGCCATGATAGCTGAATATTGCTGATGGCAGTGTTCAACAACATTCACTCACTCCCCTCGACAGTTGAATCCTACATATTCTCCCATCACCTAATGTCATTCATATATCACATTCTAATCATTAAAATGGAACATTTGTGTAATGAGTTAATGACTTATTTGGTGTAAATAGAAACCCAATAAAAGATCTGTTCTTACACAATTTGAAAGATAGGGTTTGCTTTTGCTCAATGATCTCCAAAGTTTCATTTATTTATTTTTCCAAAAGATGTTTCTTAGAAACATGACAACATAACATGACAAACACTTCTGAAGCAAGGGAAAAACATGTTATAAAGATATAATGCACATCCTTGTTGAGTTTATAAACACATCGTTTCTATTTTGGGCTAATCTGCAGACAAAGCTAGTTTCATTCAAGTCATTATCTCATTAGTTTACATGTATTGCAAACTCAGATTGTAATAGGTATCACCTGACACAGCAATAAACGTTTACCCTAACTACATGAAGGCAAGGCATTAATTACATTGTTTACACCTAGACTAGATTTGAAAACCAGAACATGACATGTATTCTTTTCACAATTAAAACCAAACTTCAGTGATTTTGCAAGAGAAAATGGAATAAGGACATTTTCATGATAGGGCATTCTTCTATCTTACTATCAGTGTGTGTCCTAGAATATGAACCAATCTGAAACGCTGATGTAAATATTGCAGTGTCATGAGTTAATCCATTACTATCAGTGTGTGTCCTAGAATATGAACCAATCTGAAACGCTGATGTAAATATTGCAGTGTCTTGAGTTAATCCATTATTATTTTTCTGTTTTGTGAAAACCCTTGTGTACAAATTGACAAGAAAGCATGTAATGACAAACATCATGGTTAAGAAGCAGAAGTCCGGAATGTCCTTTGAAATGTCTTGTGTACTCCAAAACTGGTCAATGTTCTTGATATATTTGCAAGTTTTAAGTAGGGGTGAAGCCATACACCGGTGCATCGTGAGTTTTCATGCAATGATACGATACACAATATATATTTTTTCTTTATCGATACAAAACGACACACTTGTTAACATTATGACTATCTACCGGGTAGTCATTTTCTCAGTCACATATAGCAAAAGTGTATTGTAATAAGCGTTTCAAGTTCACAACTAAAAAAAGGCGCTAGGAACATGTGTCTACAGCCAGCTTTCCTTTTGAACCTTCACTTAATTATAAATAGTCGAGAAGTTTCCTTGCAATTTGTTGTGAATATGTGCAGTGTAAATGCGATACATGTCATATCTTGACCTATGTATCGATACATATCGTATTATGACCATGCTGCATCATGTCACCCAAGTTGTATATAATGAAATCGATAAGAGTTCAGATAAGTGACTTTTGGGGTGTAGGTGCAGTGGTTGGATTAAGACAAGTTTGAAATGTATGATGATAACATGATATTCAGAGATGTTTATGTCTCCAGAGTGGATATTGTTATTATGTAATGTTGATACCTTCTTCATTTCATTTAGAGTTAATTACTTAATATTTGAATTCTTACAATTTACATGATTATTTGTGTAATAATCAAAGTGTTAGAATGGGAACCATTCAAGTAAAGGTTTTATCTTTTAATGGGGAATCAAAGTTACACAAATTAGCTTCTGTTTGTGTTGTATTTCCAGCTGGAAACAACAAGGGTCCGGGGCTATCTGAAAGTGCTAACTTTGACCCATCTATCAATTCAGCCAGTTCAGCCCTAAGATCTGTTGCTATGAATGCTAATTACCAAAGAGGTAAGCGCTATGCTAACCACCAAAATTTTATATATTTTAGGCACTTTCGATCAAAACATAATCAAACTGCCTATTGTAATCATACTGCAGAATGCATCAAAATCCACCTAACCCAGCCACCATCGATATCAATGACTCCATTCCCCAGAACAAATCACTAGTTTTAATTGAAAAATGTAATATTTATGGGGATTTTACTACTCTACAATATTCCACAATCCTGTGGCAAATTAGTTTTCTAGTTGATTCAAATTTAGTGTTTATTTCTACTGACCATTAACTTTCGTTTTCAGGCAGTATGAACCACTACCCTGATGAGTATAGTGGTTTTGGCCCTGGTGGTCAAGGAGGTGGTGGAAGAATTCCAGCAATGAACTACCCAGGACGATATGAGGAAAACAACATGGTTTGTTTTATGGTTATTATCCACTCAAAGACCTTGTATATCCAAGTTGCAATGTGAACATTTCTATAATACCGTCCATGTTTGTCTAGTTTGAGTTCAATACAAAAGAAAATCCATTTCACAAAATAAAGCACACCTGATTCCTAGATATGTTAATGTAACTTGTTAGATGAGGTCTAAAATAATTCTTGAGAGATCTCATTCTGTTTGGATACATATCTTTTCACAAATAACTGTTAGACACTTCAATTATTTCACATGAAGTAAATATTTCAGTAGTAGTTAAATAATAGGTAGTAATATTGGATTCTGTAAAGCATTAACATGCAAATTTCTGAAAATGATTCATTCAGTAAATGATATTATTTAACATTTGGGATATAAAATAATTCATGCAGTATTCATACATTAGCATTAACTTTCTTGATATTATTACCTCCTCGGTTTGAATAAGGGGGGGTTGGGGGATATAGCAATCAGCATGCCTATCTGTCTGCCTGTCAGCCGTTTGTTTTCTGTTTCTGGAGCAGCACTCCAAAACTGTACAATATTTTTAGTTGAAACTTTCTACATAGATCGTCTAGTTGGGAACTGGTATCTTTTGATAATTTGGAATTTTTGTACTTTTTATTTTGTTCTTTTTTTCCTGATGAAAACAAGTTGTTTTTCGTTTCCGGAGCAGAACTACAAAAAAACATGAAATATTTCTTGTTGAAACATGCTATATAGATCAGTCTAGTGGTGAATTGGAGCCTTTTGATAATTTGTGATTTTAAGAATAAATTATTGTTTTTTCATGACAAGAAGTTGGGACTTCTACTGAAAATGAGAGTACCGTATTCAAATTAATAAGCGCCCCTCTCTAATAAGCGCCCACGGCGATATTTGCTAATATATTGGCTAGTGAACAATCCCAATCAGCACCCCTTCCGATTGATCAATGTACACAAGACTTATTTATTCGTGTATAATACGCACTCGTGTGTTATATCACCCTTAATTACGGGCAATTAAATTCTTGAAAAATATATCTGTCGTATGTAAACATTTCAGGCTGTTAACATAAACCACGAAATTTACGATGTTTCAACTGAAAATAATATTCTAATAAACGCCCCCTCTTTCTAATTTTGAGAGGGCCCTGGGCGCTTATTATGTTGAATACTGTAGTTCCGTTTCTGGAGCAGAACTCCCAAACCGTTGAAACTTGCTATACAGATCAGTCTAGTGTTGAACTGGTGCTGTTTGATGACTTAGGATTTTGAAAAATATTGAACAGGAATATAATTTCCTTCACTGAGCGTATCCAATTGTATGAACTGAAGATATCCAATGGCAATGAACCAAAAGTAGGGTATAAGTTGCCAAACGACATTCCAAATTGCACTAGACTGGGGGGATATGTCATCACCTGATGACTCTTGTTGTCTTTGCAGTGAAAACCTTGCCACCATGTATATTCTGCAAGGTATAAGACTGTTCTATGTTATTCATTTCAGGGAAACATGGGTCAAAGTATGGCTAGCTACCAACACCATATGGCTGGTTATGGTAGTCAAAGTCAGGCTCAGATGATGATGCAGCAACACCAATCACAACAGCAACATGTACAACCTCAACAGCAACAGCAGCAACAACAACAGATGATGAATCATGGTGGTAGTATGTACCCTGGACAGCAGCACTATATGGGGCAACAGCAGCAGCAGCAACAACAACAACAGCAACAATTTCCCAATCCATCAAACCCTTACCCAGGCCAGTACAGCATGCCTGGAGTCCCTCCACAGCAACAGTCATCTCAAAGTCAGATGTCTGGCAACAATTACTATCAGAATACACCACACCCTTCACCAATGCATCATCATGCAAGGCATTCATCAACAACACAGAGCCCACAGCAGGTGGCTGACAGCATATTGCACATTGCTTCAAATTATCCTCAACAGCAAACAGTTCAGGTGCCTATTCAGAAGAGTAGGTCTGCTCCTTACCATGTTCCAAGATCACCACATTACAATATGCAGTCAGGAAGTCCTAACCAGTCACCAATGGGTGGCAATATGAACAGACACATGGGATATCCATCCCCGTCATCTCACCAACAGCAACAGTCGAGAACATCACCTATCAGTCCAATGTTGATGCATAGTCCAGTTTCTCATCAAAGCAACCAAAGTTTACCAAGTCCTGGATCCATGCATAGTCCTACTTCTGGAATACGATCTCCCATACCAACACCTCCTCCTGGATATCATAATGTAGGACTGCGCTCCCCTTGTGACATGCAACAAATGGCATCTCCAATGGGGACTGCCCAGTCCATGAGATCGCCAGGTCACATGCCTCCGATCAACATGTCACAACCAATAGGTTCTCCAGCCGGCAGGTCGTGTAGTAGCGGAAACATGACTTCACCAGGTCAGCATCAGCAGCATTTCTCTCCTAACCCACTGAACTCTCCATCCAGTCATGTTGGTTCTCCATACACTCCATCTTCCAAAGCTCATATCAGTAGCCCACCTCAGTCACAGAGTTACCAAAACATTTCTAGTTCTACCTCGCCTAGTCCATATATAAGTGATATGTCGTCTCCAGATCCGGGTCCACGCTCTGGTGTAGGTCCATCTAATCCCCTTCAGTCACTTCAGAAACTAGTGATGCTTCCGGAAACACAAGTGGTTGATCCTAAGAGTGTTGTGAATGATGCTTGTTTACCCTCCCCACAAAGTAATGAGGGTTCAAAAAACTGTGATGACTCTGCAGAGCAGCCGAGCGGGGAGGCCTGCGGCAGCACTGCAGAGTGTTCAAATAGCAACAGCACAGACCGTGCTAGCTCCAGCCAAAGTCCTCCATGCACAGACGGTAAGCACTGCAATGAAGTTGGTGATCATTCTGAAGATAAACTCTCCAGTATGAAAAACCAAAATGAATCAATGCTATCTGTGAAAGACAATATAGAACCAACACCTGAAATAAGTGAAAAGTTCAATCATGACTCTTGTACTAATCCTGGTCCAACTGTGAGCTTGGTACAAGAAAAAAGATCTCCTGTCCAGAACTGTGATAACCAGGAATTCAAGAAAATGTCAAAGGATGCACAGTGCCCTTTGATAGAAACTCCTGTTGATAGTCCAAACAGTATGAAATTAAACCTGGAGTCAGCTAAGAAAGAAGATGTTACAAGCCCAAGGGACAAAAATTTGAATTGTGATAATACCAAGAAATGTAAACAGGACAATTGTGAATCAATCATAATAGAACCAAAATTGGTCAATGGAGACATTGACCACTGTAATACTACTCCAGCTACGTCAGTTAGAATGAATTCTACATCTGTTTCAGGAAAAGTTAACAATGTAATGAATAAAAAGGCTGAAAACCATCGGACGAAAGAAGCAACTGTTAAGGCATCTGACAGTAAAGAAAGTAACAAGATTGGAGAAGTATCCACAGTGAATTCTGTGGATGAAAAAAAGGGTAAAAAAAGAGGTGTCAACAACAGTAATGACAAATGTGACAGTCAGAAAAAGGCAAGAGTTGTAAATTCTGTGAATAATGATGAGATGGAAAAGCACAATGACTCAGTTGATGGCGTGGAAGAAGTGGAAACTCTAAGGGTAAGAAAAGACTCCGGCAACACATATTCTAGGCAGAGTAGGAGTTCTTTCTTAAGATCAGATGAACTTTTCTCAGATTTTGGAGAAGAATTGGATGGTATAAAGAATGAAGACTGTCCTGATACAGCCACTTCACCCACAAACAATTCTGGTCCAGTCAATTCCGAGCTAGATACCTCTGATGTGTCATCAGACAAAAGAACAGATAAATTGCCTTCCAAATCGCCCAAACAGCCTAATGTGAACAAGAAAATGAATTCTGTAACTAAGAATACAGATTTGAAAGAAACAAAGACAAACATGGCAAACAGTTTTCAAGATGGCTCATCATCAAAGTTTCCTGGTAGTTCCAAAACTAAAGAGACTAAAAATAAGTGCAATGAAGAGAAAAAGCTACCTTCGCAATCAGCAGATAGTGCAAAAAGTAGTGACAAAACCAAACCTGCATCCAATATGTCTTATGATGTAGAAGTTTCTTCAGTACAAATACCACAGACTCCAAAAACTACTTCATCTGCAAAGAAGAGAAAACATACAACAAACTCAGAGAAAGGTAAGAAGTCTAAAGACAATAGTGTAAGTACAGACAATTCTACAAATGGAGTGATACAAAGCCAAGAATCAAAACCACCTCAGGTGAAGAAAGAGCTGACTTTCCATATCAATGAAGAGGATTCTCCAATGGAAATTGTTCTTTTATCAGATGATTCTGATATTGAGGATAAATCCTTATCTGTGCTCAATGTCAAATCGAGCACTGGTGGAATAAAGGCTGAAGCCATGGATTATGATGATTCTATTGGATTGGAATCAAATGAGTCACGAGATGTGGATAGAAAGAATAACTCCATTGTAGCTGAAACTGTGGACACAAGTCCAAATTCTGACAAGAAAAAGAGGGGTAGGCCAGTTGGGAGCAAAAATAAAGCCAAGGTGAAAGAAAAAGAAAGATCAGGAAAGAAGAAGAAAAAGAACAAACCCAATCCTGAGGAAGATTCTTTCAAAATGATGAAGTTCAATAAAACTCTTGAAGCTATGAAGAAAAAGAAGAGAAGTGATGGTATATTTTCATCTGGACCATTTATTAGAGTTGAGGGACCCAGGTCTCACCCAGCAAGTGTGAAAGTATTCAATGATACACCAACTGATGACTTGGACTCAAAGTTAGGCAAAAAGAAAGCCAGCAAGGGCCTGGTGTCATCAGCACCTTCTCTCCAGATCTCCAATCTTCCAACTGAAAAATCAGTAATGTTGCCATCTCAGAAACTTACGAGTGACACTGTTTGGGTGTGTGCTCTCTGTGGGAAACATAGCAGCTACAAGATCCTGGGTGATCTATTTGGGCCTTATTACATCGAGAGTCACCTTGCTCTGCTCAAATCAGAAGAAGAAAGCAAGAAGGAGGAACTGTTGAAGAAGAAGACCCCCGAGTCCACTCCAACAGGCGAAGCTGGGGGGAATAGCAGGCGCAGTCGGAGAAGGACGTCCAACGAAAGACGGTCTAGCTCAGGGATGAGTGTATCTGAACCACCACTTCCTAAACCGAAGGAAGTGTGGGTGCATGAAGATTGTGTTATGTGGACTGACGGGGTGTTTCTCATTGGATCCAAAATATATGGATTAGAAGAAGCTGTCAAAGTGGCAGGGTCCTCAGTATGTAATATTTTCCTATTTTTGTCTTCGATAAAGTTTTGTGGGATATTTCTTTAATTTCATTTGACCTCCTTACATGTCAGTGATACTTAAAAGCTATCAGATAAACTGAGATGAGAGAGTTCACAATAGAAAAGTTTTCCTTTTTAGAAATATGGAGCCCTGCAACAAGGGAAATATTTATCTGTGTACGAATGCTTTACTTAGAAACATTTTACCCCTTTTATCATGTTAGATAGTCCCTTTCTCTCTTTGGCCATCCTTTCTTTTAATCACACTTCAATCAATGGTCTAAATCAACTGGGTCACTGCAGATTAAAAAACAATCAACAGTGTAATATGTTTTATTGATTAGTCGAGACATACTGAGAATTGTCATCATGCAGTACACATTCATTTTGTCCCATCTTTACACTACAACAGTTGCAAAGGGGACAGACTGTGCCCAGTGACCTCTTATAAAGTGTACAAAGACAAAGCTTTTTTATAGATTGGACATGGTGATTCCATGATCTCAAGAGAACCCAAAGGTTGGTCTGGAAGTGTTTGCATTTCAATTACACTGCAAGTTTTGTTTGCACAAAGGGAGGTAATCTGTGGCTTATGGCCCATTTTCCTCTGACATAGGTTGTGGTATTGCCCATTGTTTATAAATTAATCTTATGGTTAACTCATGCCATGTCCTGTCCTTTCTCTTCAATATCGTGTTTGTCAAAATATAAGAGATGAGGTCATTTTGTACAACAAAAATCTTTACCCATAGTTTATCAATAGACATGGAAAACATCAGAAATCAACTAAAGAAAGTATTCTTGGTTCTCATCACTTTTTTCCACACACTATAAGCACATGACCTGTGCACATGGTGTGTGCAAAATGTTGGCAAAAGCAAAATTTAATTTCAAAACGATTATGAATAATGAATTAAAAAAAAGATATCCCGATTTCAAG
This sequence comes from Haliotis cracherodii, assembly GCF_022045235.1. Lineage (NCBI taxonomy): Eukaryota > Metazoa > Mollusca > Gastropoda > Lepetellida > Haliotidae > Haliotis > Haliotis cracherodii. Next base: position 17,618,394 of record NW_027266275.1, read on the forward strand.
GGAGGTCAGATCATTTAAAACAAATTTATTTTAACAAACCTAAACTTTTGGTGACTACCCATAGAGCAATTTCTACATAAATTCATGCATATCATAATGTATTTAATGTAAATCAAGTATTAATATTAATTTTGCAGCTCTGTTAGTCTTTCTTTTCTTTTTTATCCTAGGTCTGCTCATGCTGCAAAGAAAATGGTGCTATGGTTGGATGTTTAAACAAAGGCTGCAGTCAGAAATACCACTTTTTATGTGCCACAGAGAGAGGTAACCTTCAATGTCTAGTTTGTACACAAGAGAAGAGTAGTATTTGTTATTTTTGTTTTTCACATTGTCCCACCTTCAGTGAGTGGCTTGAAGTATGGCTTTACTTTATAATAGAAATGAACTAACTGGTTTATGACTTTTATTCAGTATTTCAATGTCCTACAGCAAGAATCAATTCAAAGGAAGATAGCATTTGTTGTAATTCATATTTGTTTCTGCTCAACTGGAGGGCTGCATATTACCATGTGGTCTATTGTTTGTTGAATTATTTCAAAGTCTTACCCTGCAGCAAGTCTAGTATGTTTGAAAAGATTTAGATTTGGTGGACTTTACAGTTAAAACCTAAACATCAGGATCCCAAAAAAAGGGTTGTCTCTTTATCAATTGTACCTCAATGCCATGGGACATTGCTCATATATCACTGGTTTGTCTGGTCCAGATTTGCTTATTTACAGGCTGCCATCTTATAGCTGGAATATTGTGGTGAGGTGTGTTAAACAACGAGCACATATATAAGCACAAGATCGGTTGTCATCTGCTGAATATGAAATGGCTATAATTGCTTTTGGAATAGCCTTCCTGAGTCAGTGTTAATGTGTTCGCATAACCCAGTTGAATGTGAATAGACCCCAATGTGGTCAACAATACTCCCCTCGAGTAATGAAAGCATATGTTATGATATTTCAAAATCATTTCTTTGCAGGATGCTTCCTTGATGAAAACAGATTTTCTCTACTGTGTCCCAAACATAAGGTATCAGTCTCATTGAAATAGATTAATGTCATTATTCATCTGTAGGTGTAACAGCAATACCTGTAACTAGTGAAGAGAGAATTGCATCCCTTGGGCACAGCAGAAACCGATGATCATGGATTTGAATTATGGTTCGCCCCAATTATGTTTTTAGGATTGTGGCATCATGCCCATGCTCTTGGGTTTCACCAAAGTGGTAAATGTCTGAGACCTGCACCAGCTTGCATCCCACATTAAGGTGACACACTGTGATATAACTGGAATACTGTTCAAAGCAGTTTTAAACACCAATCACTCATTCACTGACTCCAATGCAATGTGTCAGTATAGATGCCTATGCCTTTATTTGCAAGTGATAACAACTGGTATATATGTACTAGCATCTGTACCAAAACATCACATTTAGAAGTGGAATCCACAAGTCAACACTGTCATTGATAGGGCATCTTCTTGAATGCTACCTAAAGATATTAGAGCCTGCAGTGTAATTAGTTCATTAGAAATGTGATGACTGCTCCATTAAGCAATCAATAATGCTCACTTCCGAAAAAGGTACAACTGGAGTATTAATGTATGCTTTGTCTTTTCAGGAGAAGAGAATAAAGATTGAACAACCATGTACTAAGTCATGACACAAGGTATCTAGAGATACTTTTGATTGAAATAAAAATTATTAGAATCTGAACCAATTATAAGCATGGTCATAATGTGATGTTGTGTACAATTTTGTCCCTTAAGTCAACACTCTCCTTAAAGATTTCACTACAATGGAGACCGCCTCCGTGGTCTAGTGGTAGAGTGTCTACCCGGAGAGCGTAAGGTCCGGAGTTCGATCCCCGGCCGCTTCGTACCAAAAGACGTTAAAAGATGGTACTTGTTGTTACCCTGTCTGGCGCTCGGCATTAAGGGGCTAAAACAAGGACTGGTCGGCTCAGAGTCAGTATACTGTGTCTGAGTGGGGTATTCATGTTAAACTGCGGCATGATATCTCAGTGAGCTAGCACTATAAATCGGCATCAGTCCGGACTAGTACAAGCAGCCACACACGTACATGCACATCGCTATATAAGTGCAATAATCTTGGACGCGACGTTAAACCCCATTTCACCTCACCTCACTGCAATGGACATTCAGCTCACTTTGATTGTGCTTTGGTACTTTCTGAACATATTTTGATTTGGGACCCTTTGATGAAACATATAATGTTAATAAGTTTGTTTTAGGCACCATCTTCTGCACTCAACTCTGGTCATTGCCGCCCTAAATATCTTATGTGCCAGTAACTGTTTACTAAAGATGGTTTTCTTCACACAAGTGATTGTTACCATATGATAAAAAGAAGAATATTACTCTCAGATTATATTGTGCATGTTCTTAAATTTTGCAGATTTTGCACATTACGCAGCCACACTTTCCTTATTTGATGGCTTAAGAATTCACTACATAAAATATTTGGCCCACTCTAAATGTACCTGATGAGTAGCTGTGCCTTTGCACTATTTATATATTGTAGGCTGACAAATACTGTGCCTTGTGAACTTTTGTAGTTACACCCCTTAAACCATTAATAGTCATTCATATTTCACCTGTTGCAGGTTTAAACATGCTGTTACAGTGTAGCAGTAGATCCCAGTCTGAATACTGCTGAGTTGTAATCAGCATGTCCAGTCCACCGGCTAGGACAGATGGAGACAGTGCCCCACCACTTCTCATTGACGTCGCATTGGGGCTGTGGAAGACTCAACTAGCAACACGACTGATGAGATGTGTGCTCCAGACAGAGAGACAAACTTATGCTAAGATATTCATTGTGTTAACTGTGCCTGCTTATGACGCTTACAGGGTTTTACTGGACACAAAATATTGTGTCATTTAGCCATAAAAGTTTAGAATGGATGCAAATAATATCCACTGCAAGACAGACGCAAAAGTGTTTGGATGTTGGAATGATTGAAACTTCTTTAATTGAAGCATGTAAGATTTATATGATTTTTTTGTTATGATGACATGTCCGTCATTGCTCAGCCAGCCAATCATCACTGTCACCATATAGCTGGAATATTTCTGAGTGCAGTAAAAAACAAAACATAAACAAAATCAGTAGCTAAGATTGATGTAAATAAGATCATCCCAATCTATTTAATTAAAAGCATAAAGCATTGCACTTCATATTTTATTTGTTGTTGCTACAGGAGTCCTCCTGGAACCCCCATTTTATGGGTTAGTCCCCCAAAATATCTATTACTAGCAATCCCCCGGACATGCATATAAATAGACCAAGGTATGTAAATCTCTCAGCTTATTTTCAAGAGAACATGGTGATATAAATGATATTACATCCATGAATCCAGCATGTTGAATGTATAAACACATTGAGGGTGTTTTAACATCTGTTAAATATTAAGTCATTTTTGATTATGTCATTTCTTTGTTGGAGTTTTCTGTGATGTATTCTGCTTAGTAAGAGTTTGTCTGTCTGTCTGTGAAGGCAACCAGTCATAGACTATGCAATGGAAGATGGCGCATAAACTGTGTATGACATGGGTAAAATAGGTGTATCATACCTTATCCTACATGCTGAATACTGAAGGCATCAAGTATTGTGTCAAAGTAGATTTATTTTGGTACCTTGAAACTTCACTCGTGGATTGATTTGTCACTGTGTGTTGGTTCTGAATGGAATAATGAAAAATCTCTTGAAAATGTATTGATAATGATATAAATGATGTCATAATCCACCAAGGCAAGTTTAAATCTAATAAATATTTCCCCATTGACTCTGTAGAAACCATTGCAGTATTGCAGTCCTATGTTTCCCTAGAAATAAAGAATTAATAATATGAATATGGTTGATATTTTTCATTTAGTTTTGATTACATTTTCACCTTCCTCTTGATTTCTAATGTAAGAATAAAGTTGTGTTGCCTTGAATGAATACATTCTCTAAGAGAAGTCTAGGTTTTGCAATGGATTTTCTTTCATATTTGATAGAAATTGAAAATGTGGAACTGCTATTGCTTTGTTTAGAAACGTTTATTGACCCATATCATGCAGTAGAATATGTGTATTTGGCAGAAATCTTACCCGTCAGTCGGTAATTTAATTACTGTCACAATGATTGATAGCCAAGAGTTGTATGAATTGTTAAGAATTAGATTTTTAGTCCTATATTTCCAGTAAATATGAAGATTTTTATTTTATACAATTGAGGTCTTATTTTGTGATTAAAGCCTTTAACAAGTGAACTAAGAGTATGAACATAGTTTTAGAATTAATTGGAAATTAACAGCATGGCATGGAGTACCTGAATGCAATTGGAAGAAGTTGACTGGATATCCATCAAAAGGAGTTTGCCATCATTATAGAGTGCAGATAAGCTTGCTTCTTGTTCTAAAGCAAGTGTCATGTGTTGCTTCTACATACATGTATGTGCTTCTCTGTAACATTACAGCACAGTGATGGAAGTCTTCAGAATCTGCAGCTGATACCATGCAAGCTGCAGGGTGGGCTGATGGAGCCTGTCTGTACAAATGTATAAATTGTCATCACACTACTTGTGGAGTAATCAGGCTCATATATAGAAATAGTTTGATGTCATCAAGAAGCCTGTATTGAATTTTGCATAAAAATATTACAAATAAATATGATGTGAAGTTAATACTTGTGCTGCTTTTATTTATGAATTCAATCAATAAATTCTGATGGAGAAAATATAACGCATGTCACAGCAACCCAATCAGACGTGTCTGGTGACAGTAACATAGAGTTATGCCCCTTAGTAGACAATAATGTTGGGTATGTGAGAGAATTACCACAGTTATGAAACAATTTCCCAGACTATGTAGAAACGTGCCATTGCTAATTGATCTTTGCGAGATGCGTTCTTTCATTCTCAACACAACCTTTCAACATTGTATTAAGAACTAGATATTCTTTTGAAAAAATTATACCACTTTCCCATTTACTTCTGGATGGATTATCATCAATGTCTTGACGCCATTGTATGAACATTGTCTGTCTCAACAGTTTTGATGGCGCCTGTAATAAACAAGTACTGTGTCGCATCAGCTCTGAGTGATAAATATATGTGCTTCATGCCCCATGTGGTGCTTGTAACGTCTCTACCAGCTGCTTCCAGTGACGTAAACAGCGTCTCCAATGTCGACAACATAATTGTTAATCAACGTGCTGGGTGTCATTGACATACCAAGTCTATTTCTTACACCCGTACGAGCTTGTAAATGTGCCGCACTGTGTTTATTAAGGAACGTTTAAAAAGGCGATGTACTTGTTGATGTTTGTCGCGTTTCTACCAGTGACTCAACCTGCTGGATGACGTAAGACAAGTATCTTTTCCTCGAACTGAATGACAACGCAGAAGTCAACGGGAAGTAAGAATAATTAGTTTTTATTCTTTGGCTACTTTTTAGCGGGCAGTGATGATACATGTTCCGATAACTTTTTTAAATAATGACGTGAATGTGCCACAAAAGACGATTAATATAATTTATTACGTCGATTCTGTTGAATGTGTTGGACTATTTTGATCCTTTGACATTATATTTTTTTTATTTTTTTTTACAGTATGGAAACATACCGAGTTCAGGGACGACGCTAGAAATAATTTCTGTTTCATTTTAGCACCCAATCTCGGACGTTAGTGGCGAGTCTGCTATGACTATGATTCAGAATGGGGAGAGTGTCAAATATTCACCTGACTGAAAACGGAATCGCCGACTCCTCCTTAATTCCCCAGTTTATGAGTTCTTAGGAGCTATTGCTTGGATTAGCACCATTTCTTAGCCAGTGGATGGGTTTCTATGAACAAGTGCCACATTCGCTGGTACCAATTGGAGTTTTGACAAGCCCCCCACGACGCCAAGCTGACACATGTGTTACTTAACAGTATTGCAAAGCAATTCCAGGAATGTCGATGTCGTCTGGTGGTCACACGGGCCGTCACTCGTGCTTTAGTCAGTAATCTTCTTGGGATATAAGTCCCAGTAATACCTGGTCTGACCTTTCGGCTCATTATCTGATCGGAATTTATGGCACCAGTGATTTTCTCCGGAACAAAATATATTCTAAATGTATATTTGTATGAATCTACCTGACGTCGAGGCAGGATAATTTCATTATCCGTATCAATATCAAGACGATTTTTCATCTGTAGTGGGTCTTAGCTGAAGAGTTATTCACTTGGCGCTGGCCATTATCCATTATGTATCAAGTGAGAACATTTATTCGATGTTGTAGCCATGATGGGGCGTAATGTGGTTGAAGGGTCAGCCATCGTATATTAAGTGATCTTATAAGACGTTTTGTATTCTGGACATATTTTCTGACAGCGCGAACACAATCTGCACCAAATCACTTGACCACGACATTCCGTGCCACTCCAAACACGATCGGCTTCTTCCCCCGGAAATACTCTTCTTTGCGATTATGGTGGAGGTTGGCCTGTTGATGCCGTGCAACATAAGAAATGAGTTTGTGTCTGAGTGAGTGAGTTTGACTTTACGCTACCTTTAGCAATATTCCAGCAATATCACGGCGGGGGACACCAGAAATGGGCTTCACACATTGTACCAATGTCGGGAATCGAACCCGGGTCTTCGGCGTGACGAGCAAACGCCTCAACCAGGAGGCTACCCGACCACCCTTTTGTGTCTGAGCCTGTTGACATGGTTTGAAAGTGTACGTTCCAACTGTACCCATGATGCTCTTTTCGAGGTACCAAAACAATGCAGCTGTTTTGAACTATCTCCGCGAAACTATATAATACGATGCCATGTGGGATGGTGTATTTCAGCAAGGGAGCAAAATAAACATTACACATCGCCTGGTCGCCTTATAAACGCCAACCCTCGCTTGTGTGGTTCATGATAGCAAATGTCACACCTTGTGTTTATGTCGTATAATGCCCCTCCACCCGTGACCGCCATCTCGATGAGAAACACTGATGATACACGTCGGTATGTCAGTACATTCGTAGACCGCCAGGGCTCACAGTTTGTGCACAGGGAACACGCTTGGATCCACAGTGATTAATTCATTACGCTCTATAATCATTCATAACAAAGATAACTGTCTGGGATGTATTTGTATTTTCATATTTGTAATGATATTAGAACTAAATATACCCGACAAATTAACCTCGTGAATTTCAGCATTGGTTGCACGTGATTATATACCAGGGCCCGTCCCACAAATCCATCTTAGCGCTAAGGTGATCGTAACACCCATACTTGAACACTGGCTTACGATAGTCGTAGTGCTAAGAACGCTTTGTGGGACGATGCCCAGGTCTTGGTAAAGTTCACAAGGCATACTGATATTTGGAAATCTTCGGGCATTTTATGAATGAACTAATGATTTGTTCTCTGGGTTTATATCACATGAAACCAACGACTCTGGCCTTAATCAATGAATACGAAAGCGCTCATAAAATATCATTAAAAAGAGAAACATCAAGTTAATGATTAATCCTGATATGAATAGATACCGTCACCGTCACCGTCACCGTCACAAGTTATTTAAGTAGGATTGCGGTTGTACGTGAAAGGCTTCAGTGAGTCGGGGTTAATGCCGTGGGGGTTATATCCTTCTGAATGTACTAAATTCGCACCAGAAGTCTCCTACAGTTATCCTGACATCAATGATTCGGTTATTAGTCAACATTTCAAAATGACCTGTGCCCCTTCTGTCACAATGAAAAGGAAACAATTACTCACTTGTAGAACTGTGATGTAATAAAAGAATTTGGGGATGAAGTGTCAGTGTGGATAGACCAGTTTGTTTAAGCTTATAGTTTGACATTTGGGCAGAATTGATATTTTTTAGGGTTAAAGGGAACATAATTATTTCACAGATAATGCGTTCGATTTAGATCTACTTCTACGTATATCTATAGATGCGAATTCAAAAACAAAACAAAAATATTTTCATCTCGTGAAAAAGGAAGCGTTTTCGCAATACAGCATTGAAAAAGATGTGTTTTTCAAAACGTTCTATTCTATGGAGCTCGGATGCGGTGTCCTAATCTTTTCGAAAACGAGAAGCAGCTTTCACCTAATTTAGTTTTCGACTTTAATGTTTGAGGCCATGTGATTTCCTACACGACAGCATATATAAGCTTTACTAGATTATGCATATTGATATATGCAGTGTATTTGTATTACCAGAGTGAATGTGTGAGTGAGAAGCATGCTATTTTCTGTAAAGCAACTTAGATGTACTGATAAGTTGTTAAACATTCTTTTCATATCATGGCCTTTCTGCTACCCTGGGCGGAAGCCTGTTTTGTTTAAGAGGTACTTCTTATGATAAACAATAAAAGAAACGAAAATCTCATTAACCGTGACTTTATAAATTTACGGATTTTATGAATGGACTTGCTTAGCACCACCGTGTTGTCTATTTTCTAAACGTATGAATCTGTCGGTCTGTTTGATGCTCATCCTCATCCACTATGCTGCGAGTGCAGTTCCACCACTGACCGTCAACCATCGGCCACACCCTTCCCATGCGTACGACAACTGCCATTTTTTTTCTTCGAATGCATAAGACTGCATCATACGATCGTTATATCTATATACTTTGTGAGCGTTGAATGTGTTACCGGTACTACACTTTGCATTTGCGAGTCATTGACAGGAAATATTTCTATCTCCATAATTGTCACTTCTGTTTAAAGAGAACCTGTACTTTATGTCAACAAATGTACGTCGACTACAAAATACACCCTTTGAGCCAACGCCCGACGCTTGACAAGCTGAAGCTCACCGGGCGTCTTATTTCTAAACTTACCTCTTTAACTTGGGTTTATTCGGTACGTTTTCTAGGTAGAACACGTTGATGTTGTTTTACCTACTCTTTAATAGCCTCTGGTCAGGACCCCTTACATTCACCCCTCAATCTTCCATATATCAATCCAGTTCACATCTTCTCAACCTCAACTTTACACTAACATCTAGTCTCTGAAATGTTAAATTATGGCTATGAAATATAATAAAATGGAGCCCTTGGAGACTTTCTTCATTTTCAGATACTGCAGTCATCTAGACTTGCCAAATATTATAGACTTGCATGGGATGTAGTTGTTTCAGGGTCTGTATGATAGACTACCCCAACTTTACCCCACGCCCCAACCTTAACCCTGCCCCTTTCCAACCCCACACCAACCGTACTTAATCTTAATCTCCATGTTACCATCTATGCTAACTATAACGTCAGGGTCTGTATATATATATATATATAATAACGTCAGGGTCTGTACTAGTATATATAATAACGTCAGGGTCTGTATATATAATAACATCAGGGTCGGTACATATAATAACGTCAGGGTCTGTATATATAATAACGTAAGGGTCTGTATATATAATAACGTCAGGGTCTGTATATATAATATTAAATAACGCCAGGGTCTGTATATATAATAACGTCAGGGTCTGTATATATAATAACGTCAGGGTTTGTATATATAATAACGTAAGGGACTGTATATATAATGACGTCAGGGTCTGTATATATAATATTAAATAACGTCAGGGTCTGTATATATAATAACGTATGGGTCTGTATATACAATAACGTCAGGGTCTGTATATATAATAATGCCAGGGACTGTATATATAATAACGCCAGGGTTTGTATGTTTAATAACGTAAGGGTCTGTGTATACATAATAACGTCAGGGTCTGTATATATATAATAACGTCAGTGTCTGTATATATGATAACGTCAGTGTCTGTATATATAATAACGTCAGGGTCTGTATATATATAATAACGCCAGGGTCTGTATATATATAATAACGCCAGGGTCTGTATATATAATAACGGGACAATAAACTCCACATGGTTCCTTCTACAGAATGTCCCCTCAGGTCGGAGTCGTATCAGATACGAAATGCCCACTTACGTCCAGCTGACGACCCCTGACACCGGACTACAAGATTAATAGGCTGACACAGGTGATACTGGCCCGGGGGTAACCCTGACCTCTGTGTCCGACACATGAGTGATGTAACTGACCACTGGGACAATGGGTCGTCCACGATGACACAAACTGAACCGAAAACTAGAAAATAATCTGAACTGAATTATATAAGGATCATGTGTGGCTACTCGAAAGTAAATACCCCAAAGCCCATTCTTTTGTTGCGTTCAACACATCAATAACAAACTCAACAATCGTTTGATTAAAGCATGTATATTGTTTTGTATTGAATATACTGCAATGAGAAGCCTTGGCCATGACCACAAGTCAAGCATGTCCACACATAGTAAGCGACCGCCCATTTCATAGACAGAGAGACAGTTTATTCAGTAATTTAGGCACCAAGGCCCATAGTACAATGCAGATTGGATATTAACATTTGTCACGTGATGTACTTGATTAGATAAATCTAGTTACACATTCCTCATTTTAAAGACATGTTTTAAGAATATAGAAACAGCATGGTTATATGAGGATTTTCAGAGTTTAGCAGATTTATCATTAACGTACGGTCTTTAAAAATACCTTGCAACATGGGGAGAAATTTATACCGTAAATGGGAATACGTTTCACATATAAGTAAGACATGGTATTCATCTTCTACTTCTCCGGATGAACAGTTTCTACAAATAGAGCTCAGCAATATCACCGTCTTTGGACCTGCGACATACATTAACATTAAAATTAAAAAGTTTACAATGAGCTCTTATTAAACTTTTAGCATTTAAACAAGTTAAATATCTTTCAGTTTGTAACAATGATTTTACTTTGCTGTACTTGCTAAGATAAAGTGATTCAAAAATACTTTGGTGCTACTGTTGACAAAATATATCCTTTAGTCTTTGCTTAAATGAATATAAAAATAACTGTGGATCTCCCACATCTTGGGAAATCCATACATATGAAAAGCCACCAACAAATGATAGATTTCTTACATCTGAAACCCAATTATTTTTATCATTATCATCAAGTACCTTTAACATTTTGTAACACTGATATAGGTATCTATCAGGCATCATTCTAAGTAATTTAATCCAATACTTAATTACCCTTAATTGGCTTGCTACAAAAATATTACAATGGCCTGTTTCACCAAGAAATGCCTTGTTTGAGGCAAACTTACCAACACCGAAAAAACATTTGAAATATGAAGTGTGAACTTTTTCAATTGCAGTGTAATACTTAGCACCCCATATTTCAGAACCATACAAGAGTATAGGCTTAATTTTGCCTTAAAAAATGGTACATGCTGTGAAAAAAGACACACAACTATTTTTCCTGAAAAAAGTATGAAGAGGCATAATGGCTTTCGACGCCTGAGCAGCTAATTGCTTACATGCCTTAGACCATGACAATCTAGAGGAGAACATAAGACCTAAATATTTATAGAAGGTGACTACAATCAAGGCAGACGAACCAAGAAACCATTTTTCATGTTTTGCAACAATACCACCTTTTCTAAAAACTACAGCATTGGTTTTATTCAAATTTACTTCAAGACTCCATTTTGAACAGTAAGCGACCGCCCATTTCATATACGCTGGAAATGGTGATGTCTTTAAATAAAAAATAATGTGTGAAACAAAATAAAGTACGGCTCCTCCGTTTCAGAGGTGAAGGAAACAAAGAGTATATGTCTTGAAACAATGAAAAACAAATGTCCCATCCCCAAAAGTTACACATTCTGAAGTTCTCGTGAAAATCATTACACGAATGAGAATAACCCATTCTAAAGGGTTCATGATCTGGCTTTGTTATAGATATATACAATCATTAAAAGAAAAAAAAGTAATTACATGTACACGATTGCAGATGCATTCTTCTTACATGCTTAGTCCTTCCGCTCCTTCGCTGAGTTCGTCAATGCAAAATTGTTACCAATATTAAACATACATTCACTGAGACGCATCGTCGAGTGAACATTGAAAAAGGTATATAGAATCCAAATGTATTAGGATCTATCCTGTAGCAATCGTGACGTAATTGACAAAACAATCATGACATCATGGAATGCGAAAGCAAGTGACGTCATGTCAAACAAGGTATCTTAGGCATCAACCCCCAAGGACCTGCACACAAATCCTTAAACGAAAATCCCCCTGCGTGCCACATGTCAATATATCATATAAATAAAGGGGCGTATCCCCCAATTTAAGATAAAATGTTTATGGGTCTGCATGTAAAGAGATAAAAGTTGAATATTTACTTTTTATTTCACATAATGCATTCCCGATACCAACATGACATTTCTATGGCTTCTATACACATCTGTCTATCGTTAATGCATTCCCTTAGATCAATATGGCATTCCTATAACTTCTATATAGATCCGGGATAGAACTGGTCTTCAGCAACCCATGCTTGCCATAAAAGGTGACTATGCTTGTCGTAAGAGGCGATTAACGGGATCGGGTGCTCAGGCTCGCTGACTTGGTTTATGCATGTCATCGCATACCAATTGCGTGGATCGATGCTCATGATTGTCTGGTCCAGACTCGATTATTTAAAGACCTCCGTCATGCATATAGCTGGAATATTGCTGAGTGCGGCGTTAAACAATATACAAACAAATAGATCTGAACAGATCTGTCAACGTTAATGCGTTCCGTGGACCAATATGTCATTCCTATAGCTTCTATATAGATCTGTACAGATCTGTATAACGTTAATGCATTCCTTTAGATCAAAAAGCCATTCATGTAGCTTCTCTATAGATCTATACAGATCTGATGTTAATGCATTCCTATTTTTCGATATGACATTCCTTTAGCTTCTATATAGATCTGTACACGTCTGTCTAACGTCAATGCATTCACTTAAGACATTATGACATTCCAATAGCTTATATATAAATCTGTACACACCTGTATAACTTTAATGCACTCACGCAGTTCAATATTACATTCCTATAGCTTCTAGATCTGTACAGATCTAACGTTAATGCATTCCTTTAGATCAATAAGCCATTCATGTAGCTTCTATATAGATCTATACAGATCTAATGTTAATGCATTCCCTTAGATCGATATGACATTCCTTTAGCTTCTATATAGATCTGTACACGTCTGTCTAACGTTAATGCATTCACTTAGATCAATATGGCAGTCCAAAAGCTTCTGTATAGATCTAATGTTAATGCATTCCCGAAGATCCATATGGCATTCTTATAGCGTCTATATAGATCTGTACACATCTATCTGACGTTAATTGATTTCCTTTTCAAAACAGTTTCGTCCAGTTCATATTCAACACTGTAAAGAAGAGATGTTCGCAAACCGGACAACGTATTCCAGTTATTTCAGTGATCTATCTGTTGTTACTGCTTAAGTGTTAATGGCTTTACAAGAGATAGGGTTATATGATTTACTGTATATATGTACGTTGTCGACACTACATAAGCATGCCGCTATACTACTGAAGGAACAAAGTACCAGTGCATTACACTTTGAACTGTTTATTTTACACTCACACTGTCATGTTACAGCAACATTTGACAGTCCATACGGAGTATGTAACGGAGAAGGCATGTTTGGGCTGGACAAATATTAGACATTGAAATCTTTGTAACTTGCTTGAAGTTCAATATTATACACAGTACAAATCAATAAAGAAACTTACATATATTCAAGGAGACTATACAAAGACGACATAAACTCCCTGATATGTGGTAGGTAATGCAACTGTAAACCGTTTGTTAAAGGCATCAGATAGATTCGGTACAATCAGAGAACACATACCGCTCTATGGTCTCTGGTACAAAATATCTCAAGTTCATATTGATGTACCAAACAAGAAAGTTGGTTTCCTCTGTATACAGCTCTATCGATGTCATGTCCTGGTTCAGGTCCTTGCAAATACAGGTTGTTGATAAATGTTCAGAAACCCTTTCCATCAAAACATTATACATTGTACACGCACACACACGCACATATAAGTTAGACTATGACTGTTATACAACTGTTTATGTACATTTGATATTTTGACACGAGATCCAAACCACACCATCCCCCCTTCTCCTCAACGCCACCCTCACTTCACACGCACAACAGCACGAACACACACACAACAGCACGAACACACACACACACACACACACACACACACACACACACACACACACACACACACACACGCACACGCACACGCACACGCACACGCACACACACGCACGCACATGTACACACCCCAACCTCAATCCCACCCAACCCAAATCACAGACATGCGGCCCTATTCCCGCCCCGACTGGCCACCCCAAAGTCAACTTCTTGGCTGCCTTCTTCTTCACCATCGCCCGCTCTTCTTCCAGCCTCTTCAGTTTCTCCTCCCTCGTCTGGAGCTGGTGCTCCGCCTTCATCTTCTTGATGAAAAGGCGACGTTTCTTCTCGTCCTTGACAGCTTTGTGCTTTATTTCTCTGTCCAGTTGTTTCCTCTGGACTTGTTCTACCAACCTGTTTAAAATGGTGAATTAGATCGTTATGAAATTGGGAGATCAAGACAAATTCATGTTTAGTAATGAAAACGGTTTAAGTGAATTAAGGTTTTTATGTTCTGAACATACCTTTCCAGCCTGTATAGATCCGCCTTCTGTCCTCTCAGCTGTGTAAAAGCTTCGAACTGGGATTTGCTCCAAACGTCGGGGAGCTCTGCCACGGGGAACAACCCCCTCCACTGCGGGGACAGAGAAGTCAACTCCTCCGCTGGCCTGACGGTCGGGGACCAAGCCCTCATCTCGTAACTGTTGAAGAATCTCCGTCCCTGATAGTCGGGGTGTGGGCGGTGTCACCTGAGACTTGGCGTAGTAGAGCTCGTGAGGACAGTTGATCTTGCCCGTCAGAGCCTCCTCGGGAGATGTCTGCTTGAAAGGCTTAACCTTAGTCTGTTTGCATCCCATTTCTGGCAGAAAGATAGCATCGACACTTATAAAACACTGCTTGACTGCGATCTAGTGGGAAAGACAATGATGTGATGTCATAATTTCATGACGTCACAGACAACGAAAATCCCCCTTTTATGGGTATGCTGGTTCCCGGATCACTCTGCGCGTCGTCAACTCGAAGAGACGGCGCTCAGCTTGCCTTCCGAGAGACAACAGTTCCATTGTATTCCGCTTCAGAATGTTCTTTACATGTATAAATTGGATTGTTGAGAACTGAGGAGTAGAAACACACTGGTGGAATGCTGTATCGAAACTGATTTTACCAATCACAGTTTCGAAACGATGGGGGTAAAACGATTCTTGAAATAAACTTAACTTTATGCGTCACGTGACATGCGTAAATGAAGGGCAAATGACTGCCATCGTATTCCTGAATTTATAAGCTTCACAAGAAATTAACATCACAATGTTTGCACGTTCGAAAAACGTTTCTTGAAGAATGTTTCTTGTTTTTATGATGGTGGCCTTTTGTTGAAGACAGATGTTATTTTATGACGGGGGGAGACGAACAATTTATACATCTTCGGTCCCCAACTTATGATTTTATCATTTAACTTCTTGAAAGCTTTTATCACATACAGGAAATCGCCCTGAGATCATGGCGAGTCTGAAGCCTGGTTTAGAAACTACAGACAACATCGGGATAGAACCACGGTTTGCCTCCTTGTCACTAACAAACACCAGAAGGTCGGCGCCATGCACATAGACCCAAACAGGCAGACCGACAGATAGAATTTATACAATATGTAGGCCACCAACCCATTCTACAAATTACCGTAATTAAAGCAGCTATCTTAGATTTGTACAGATACCTTTTCCAAAATATAATCATGATCATAATAATTGCTCTTTGTATAAACATGGCATTTACATAGATCTGTTGTACCTGGCAAGGAAAGGAAGAGCCAAAGACTCTATGCCATGGTCCCCAAGTTGCCAAGATTTGTTTGCACAAATAATTTATCCATATTGTACCACCAATCGCCTGTATTATCCGTGTCCTTGCATCATTTACACTCTGCAAACAGATGACCTTATTAGTGATCATAGTCAAAGACCACAGTCGGCCGTGCCGATAACATATGATCGTGGGTTCGAATCCCGGTTCACTCTGGTCATGTTCTAGGTTTGTCAGCACCATACCCGTGCTCGTCCATGGGTTCCAACAAAGTGGTTAACGTTTTAGACTGGCATCACTTCGGACTTTCCTCCCACATAAAGCTCACTTGCCTTTATATGACTGAAATACTGCAATACAGTTCCAATACACGGTATTTCAATATATTTCCGTGGAATGTATCTTGTGGTTATACCATATCTGGACATGCGCAAATATCTACTTTCTGTTTCTGACGCATCTTGACATCCGCGTGCGTGTGTGCATGTTCAAAGAAGGTTTATCTGTGACAAATGGAGCCTAACAATGGATATTTTGTTTCCAGGTTTCGAGCCCAACTTATAATTTTATCATTTAACTGCGAGATGTACCTGTAAATAACACAGGTACATATTAATCTTAATGTCACAGCGTTCCGGGTCAAGATGACCACACGTAATGTTTATGGTATCATTTACATAGTGTAGTACAGTCAAGACATGGGATGTTTAAGGCCAGTACACTGGAATGTGTGAACAGAGTGTGTGTGTATGTGTGTGCGTGCGTGTGTGCGTGCATGGATACCCCACGCAGACACATTATACTGAATCGGGGTCGACCAGTCCTTGTTTCATGAGTCATAGCTTACGTATTACACTTGAATATAACCTCCTTCGCAATGCCATTGACTTTCTACTCTGGAGTGACCTGGTAACACGTGTCTCCCGCATGTTTAAATAGAGATATGTCCTATCTTGGTACAGTCAGTGATCAACAAAGTCTATTAAAGGGGCCGATTTTCAGTTTAAGTCTATACACGTTGTAATATAGTGACTGTTTTAAATTGGAACATTTAGCTTAATCATTAACTGTGATATTGGTATACATTTGAGCTAACGGGTGGTGTGAAGTGGTGTTTGAACGATATAAACCAAACTGGCTGGGACTGACAATTTCTTGGAGCCGAGTCCCCCTTTAAGGCCTCTTCACTGTTCGTGCATAGGGTTAAACAGAGGGGTGACTGGTTATAGCCCTTAAAGCGTTTTCTCACCACGCCGAAAGTACGGGGTCAATTACCTATAGTGGGTTCTGCCAACTATGTGTGTCCCCCGCCGTGATACTGATGGAATATTACTAAAACAAAAGGCGTACACTCTTCTTCACTCGCTCATAGGTAGACCCAGTATACCTCGCAAACTACAACCATAGTGAGTGAGTGAGTGAGTGAGTGAGTGAGTGAGTGAGTGAGAGTGTTCTTCCATCGCCTGTGAAAGCACACGGTCGGTACACCGTGTTGTCTCGACGCCTATCAAAATTCTACCTTAAGTCAAGCAGTGAAATGAGGTCGTGTAATTCTCGTGAAAGTCAAATTAGCCCTTCTCCGTGCAGGAATTGAGTGCCAGGCCTATACCTTTGCGGGATATTCAAGCAATGTCTATAGAGTAGATGTTTTCAAAGCTGTGACACATGCGGTTTGCCGTTGGTGCAATGTAGTCTGGGTTCTCATTGGTCAGAGCTCTCGCTGGTTTCCCTCTCGCGGGTACACGGCTGTGACTTGATTCGTCGTTAGAAAACAGCGACTTTCTACATTGCACATCTTCCCGACGCAAGACTATAAAAGTCCAGTTTCAACCCTTGCCGAACTAGGCTGGAATTCCTGGGTTCTATCGCAGCGCCACCAGTGGCTATTACGAGTTATGTCCCTTCTAAGCTTCTCCTATAGACCAATCAGATTCCACCTCTCGTATCACTTGCATTTGCTTCAAACAAAACAGTGGCTGCCAGTCAAGACGATCTGATCGATAATCAAGGTCTATACTGTAATAAAACGGGTCTTACATCGTGAAATGCATCAAATCACGTGAGCACCTTGATTAAAAACATGAAATTATTTGGAAAATATCTGTTGACAATGAGTTGGCGGTGCACATGCTTGCAAATACTGCAATCGACCGAAATCTGCACGACAGTTTACGAACCGGATTTCGATTTCGTTGCGCGATTTTGATTGGACTATGCATAGACTCGTTAGTCCAGCCAAAATGTTACTCCATAATACCTGCCTAGTTCGGCAAGTGTGGAAACTGGACTTTTATAGTCAGTTAACTCTCTTACCTCGGGAAGATGACATTGCAAATCACTGGTTATTGCGGACGGTAGCGTCAGGCTACAAACACTCACTTTTTATCTAAATTGTGAGTGGCTAGTGCTACAGATAGGGCAGGACATTTTCATCGCTATTTTGCCTGTTACACCCAACGAGGTCAGTTTCAGATGATGATCGAGACAGGTTATTCTCGTTTCACGTTTTATTTTTACAACCCCGTATAATACTGCATGATGAGGATATTTATGCAAATTGTGTGAATGGCTGATGCTACCGATAGCGCAGGACACTCTTACAGTTTTCGCGAACACCTGGTGTCATCACTGATTTTCAGTGATCAATTCACATAATGCTCATCACTATTTTCCCTGTTACGCCCAGTAGAATCTGTTTCGGCAGATAACCGAGACTGGTTATTCTCAGGCGTTGATATTTTATATTTACAATCCCGTGTGTGATACTGAGGAAGATACTGTGACCATCCAATACACATTGAGTCGACTCTATTGACATGGAGGCATGTATAGGGCATCTGCCCCTGGTTTACCGTATAGTTAACACTTTCATCACAGGCCGCCATGACATAACTATCTATGTTATACAGGCTAAGACGTGAGGCCTGGCTTTGTGGGGATTTTGTTTTCGGTTTAAAACAAACAACTATATTTGTTTTTTTCAGTTTTCGAATTTTGAGGTCGGTGGATCCGTGTACCTGATGCGACTAACGGGATCGGGTGGTCAGGTTCGCTGACTTGGTTGATGCATGTCATTGATCCCAATTGTGTGGTTCGATGCTCGTGATATTAATCACTGGATTGTCTGGTCCAGACGCGATTATAGCTGGAATATTGCTGACTGCGGCGTTAACCAACAAACCAACCAACCAACCAACCAACCAGCGACTCATGTTACACAGTCGCTATGTCCTGGCCCCAATTGTACAGGACGTGCTTTGGGGCACATCGCGTATTCATTATCTGTTTAGAATTCACCGTCCTCAAGTGCATGTGTGGAGGTGCTGTTCCCCAGCATGCATGTCAATGTCTATCCGATGACACGTGGTTAAATATAGACATCGCAGGCGTAATCAGGATCTACACCGACGCCTTCCCAGTAATAAAAGAACTTGTTATCCATGAATTGTGTCTACTTTGTCATGTCATACGTTGATGAGAAATACACCATGTCGAGTATAGTCATTTGGGTTGGGTTAAATGCATTTTTCCAATCACAAAGATCAGTTTTGGCCTGAGATTGGTCCGAATTAGGACACACTCACTGACATCATCACAAAATAGAAACAGGTGACACCAGACCCATTAGACTCTCTTATTATAGGCAAACGCACCCATTACGAAAAATTTCCAGTCAGGTGCAAATTACCAAACCTTTATTTTCTCCTTTACCACCTCTGCCAATATTCTAAGTGAGCTTGATTGTGCTAGTGGCTTTTGGCAAATACCACTCCATCCAGATGCAAAACTCAAGTCGGCCAATATTACACCCGATGGTGTTATTGGATGGAATCACCTCCGTTTCTGCCAAAAACATGCTATGGCATTTCTGCAAACCATTTCAGAGGCAATAAAAAATGATTTGGCGTTACACACTACTAATGTATGTAGTGACATAATATTTTCTAAAACGCTTTTGGAACATATGAATCACCACAGGGCAGTATTCCAAAATATCAAATAAGCCGGACTCACTCTAAAACCTATAGCAAATGTAAATTTGCGACAAAAACAAGTCACCTACTAAGGGCATATCTTCAGCAAAGATGGCATCCATGTTGATCCTTCAAAAAGAGATTCAGTCACACAGATCCCACCCTCTAAACATATCCATGACATGTGTCATTTGGCCTGTATTATCACAAATTTGAAGCAAGCTATTTTGTATTTGGAATGATCCAATTGCCAACAGGCATTCGAAAAGCTAAAGCAAGCCCTTACAACAACCCCCATCTTTGCATATCCCCACCAAAACAAACCCATCATCCTCACAACGGATGCATATCTAACTGCAATAGGGTACATTTTAGGCCAACCTGATTCGCATGGGGTAACTTGAAATGAAGTTGTTAATTCATGTCTTTTGACCACAGTTACAAGTATCTTTATGTTTTTGGTTTTTTTAACAAACAATGTTGATTAGTAAGGTTTAGTTTGCTCGTCAGTTTCCAGGTAAGGGTATATGATGCTAAATGGTCATTTCCCATCACAATCAACAACTGTTGTGGCCTCTTGAAATGGATGGTTTGGAATATTATTAATATATATCTCTCATGGTCAGGTCAACTTTTAAAGATTATGGCTTTGCTCACGAAATATTCTGTATTGACGAGCTTATTATTGAGGCTGAGTTATTTTTTCTAATCTGTTGGATGTTGAGTTTTAATATTTACACGAAAGTATGAGTTGTGTTTTTTGTTTTTTACAAACCCTTTCTTTTCTTCACGGTACCTGCGACAGCTTGATAAAAGTGAGTGAGTTGGGTTTAACGCTGCTTTTAACAGTATTCCAGTTATATCATGGCGTGTCAGCTTAATGTCGGAGGAAAGCCCGAAGTGATGCAGGTCTCAGACATTTACCACTTCGATGAAACCCAGAGCACGGGCATGGTGCTGACAAACCTAGAAACATAATCGGGGCGAACCGGGATTCGAACCCACAATCATAGGTTTCTGGTGTGCCCATGGGACGCAACTCTGCACAGCGAATCGCGGCGCCTTAGACGACTGGGTCACCCGTGCCCCCCTTGATAAAAGGGTGTGTAATATGATTTGAGTTTATTCAACTCTGTTTCAAATCTCTTTTAGATGGAAACCGTGTAAGGAGTGCCTAGTTGTTCTACAGTAGATGTTTTCATACAGTGAGAATGAAACCAGAGACCATATATTATATGGTCTCTGATGAAACAGTAATTTGAAAAATGAAACTCGCATATCAATTAAAACAAAGAGACATCGCTTGCAGTCTGACATCGAACCTCTTAGCTTGAAACTGCATCTACAAATTCAAAAGGGTAAATTTAAATATGCCCGGCTTTTGACAATATGTACATTATTCACACGTATATCAATATACATCTATCTTGTCAAACCACGTGAAGCAACCACAAGTTCTCCCAAGCAGACCATTTATCCTGGCAGCGTGAGTGAAGTAATATCGTGTCCCCCTGTCAGCCACAATGTGTATCTTCCTGACAACTAGCTCCAACTGACAACAGTCGACTGTTGTTCAAACGGCAAATATTTCCTGTAACCGGACACTGCGAGGTCATCATATGGCAGTTCACGTGTAGGTATGTCATATATGGCACGACAACCAGGTGTATAATTAATAACATGTCCGACATGACTGGGCTGAATGATAGCATGTCTTGGATAAATGCATGTATGTTCAATATATGTAAACCTTACCAAGATTAGTATGCAAAACGAACAACTGTTTTCTCGAACTTCCATCTCAAGAGAGAGAGAGAGAGAGAGAGAGAGAGAGAGAGAGAGGTTATAATCCCCCGTTTCACACGCACGCACGCACGCACGCACGCACGCACGCACGCCCACACTGTCTCTCTCACTCACAAAGGTTCTTTCATGTTTGTTCTTTAAAACACGCGCGCGCGCACGCACGCACACACCACAAGCACACCAATTTGGGCAATGACAAATGTATATGCCTGTGAGAAGGACTCACTACATTCATCTTGAAGTACACATGACTGTTTTATTTACTGATAATGTACACCTGCACAAGTGTGAAGGACTAACACAATCACGAAATACATACACGTGTTTTATTAACTGACAATGCATACCTGCACATGTGAGAAGGACTAACAATATCACGAAATACACACACCTGTTTTATTAACTGACAATAATTCACAATATACTTTGTACAATATACCAGTTTACCCTTGGGAAAGGTTCCCGATACCTTAACACACACACACACACACACACACGCACGCACGCGCGTTTTTATTAACTGACAATATATACCCTTGAGAAGGGCTCCCGATATCTGTCGAAATACATACCCGTTTTATCAGGTAAAACAGGTCACAGTCATGTTCACTCGCGCATCACTTTCGGAGCACCAGGTCGTATCATTTTACTGTAGGCACAGTGTGACTGTAGGCACATTAGGAAGACACCAGCCTTCCTTGCCGTGGAGGTGCTGTGACGACTTCGCCTCAAGCTATCAGTATCACCCACAGGTGTACCACTCCGTGATGAAGTCAGTCCCCAATAAACTAGGGGCGGTGGGGTAGTCTCGTGGTTAAGCGTTTGCTCGTCATGCCGAAGGACCAGGTTCGATTCCTCACATGGGTACAACGTGTGAAGCCCAACTCTAGTGTCCTCCTCCTATTTCGGGATTGTTTCTAAAAGGGTCGTAAAACCATACTCACTCACTTAAAAATATATAAAGACCACCTGTTGAAAAACAAACGAATGCAACTCGAAACTCGCCAGTGTGAAAATGTTCATCAAGGGATTTAACGAGAGTTGGTACATAGCCACTTATGAAATGAATTCGAAACACCAAGTACACATCCAGTGTATATAGCATGTATTTTTAACAGTGCCTGGTCGTCACAGCTAAAATATTTACGATATGCCCTATATGTCAAATGTAAACCAATAACAAATATCAGAAGATTATGTATATTTTCATATTGAAATCGGTATTTACCACGAGTAGCACATAAATATTGTGCCGATAAATACACGAAACACATTGCAGTTGCTCAACAACTTCAGACTGTTATATAGGGGAGGTAACTCTAAAGCGATTGTTGATGACCATTGAAGCGTTAACTATTTTCACATTGTTTTATCACTTGTTATTTTTTAGTTTTTAAAAAACAAAAACGAGCCTTACACGTAGAGCTACTTACAATTTATGTTGACTCAAGCATAAGAAATATCACACAATTGTTGTCAAATAGATGACACATAAGCCGTAAATTTTAACTTCGCGCACACCTGAGGAATGTAATACTTTTTACCATTGACTGTAACAGCGTCAACACAATAAGATGGAATGTTTATGATTCAGGGCAATCCAATTCTAGCTTCACTTTAGGTAGGGCGTCCTGGGCCAAACACAACCTGTTTTAAGGAGTGACAAGTGACATGTGTTTGTTTCCGGAACTCAACTGGCGTCGCGTCGTCAATGCATTAGGATAAATATATGTGGCCATTGTCAAATATTTATTGCAGTCAAACTAGGGTTAATGTCTGTTAACTATTGACATTAACACTAGGTTCATAGTACATGGAACACAACATAAATCTACTTCATGATAGGAATAAATAGCAGGTAACTGATTTTACGTTAAGCAAAGAAGAGGATATATACACGATCTTTCAAACAAGGGAAGCACTGTATACTTTGAAAGGAATGGATATATGCATTGTGTATATCATACCAACTGCATTTTTAACTGCATTATCGGAGCAAACAAATAAGTGGTTTTGCAGAAATTTCGTAAGATCTTGACAGTGCTCCCTATGATGTGCTGAAAATAAGCTGATTTAGTCATCTAAAGCAATATAATACAGTCATGAAAAACATATTCTTCGCCACTGGTATTATTATAATTCACGTAATTGGAACAAGATAGTTAAGAATACACATTCCACTTACTACAATAACAGTAGCGTTTTATATTGTTTCATATTCAGAAGCTGAACTGAAACTACGTTTACGGGTGCGTGTTAAAACAATTGCACTTTTGTTGGGGTAGGTGGAGGAGTATTTTCAATATGGTCAAGTAAGTCTCACTTCGAATACAGTTTTGTTCATGGTTAACCGTTTAATTTTTCACACTTAACCCAGTCAGCGGCTGTAACGACCCCAATACATGTCGATTGGTTCACCGGCATATATGAGGATGTCTGTGTCTCCCTGTTTAAGTATTACTTCCTTCCACGCAATGTCTCCCGACAACAACCCGTGGGTTATGTGCATTAACATGAACAAGTTGATTGATTATTGACGTGAGTGATTGCCTACATAGGGGTGTGAAATTAATTGGAGCACGGTACATATGACGCAATGTTACCTGTAGATAAGCTAAGTGGGAAACTGCTCGCAGCGATATGCATAATGACCACTTTTATACAATACACATTTCCTGTGATAATTGACTGGCATTCTTGAAGCGATTATGGTCTTCTTTGGAGGACTCTGTATAATTAGAAAGGACATCAAAGAAATACAGAAACTATTATGTAACTAAACATAAGAAAAATCCGCATTAAGAAGAATTGGAAAAGTTTTCAATTTCTCCCAAACGAAACATTCAATTGTTTGGTTTCTTGATTTATGATCAGTACTTTAGCACTTGTAGATAATCAGCTCTAGCTCATTATAAATGAAACATTTATAATATACAAACTTTCATATGAAACGTTAGTCTTACTTTGCATTTTTGTGTATGTTGATAAAAGTGATAAGTTGATAATGTTGTTCATTATCAATGAAACAGTAGAAATGACATAATATGCAAGCCACGCCCACATTTTACAAGCGTCAAGGTAGGCGCCAGGGTCGACGATGTTCCTCGCATAAAGAGACGCAGTATTATAGAACAATTCGTGCAAGACGGAGTGTTTACTATTTTGACCATATATGGAGGTAAATGTCGTCACTTCACGGGGGAATTCCATTCATTATGCTTGAGGC
The DNA here is from genome assembly GCF_022045235.1 of Haliotis cracherodii. Lineage (NCBI taxonomy): Eukaryota > Metazoa > Mollusca > Gastropoda > Lepetellida > Haliotidae > Haliotis > Haliotis cracherodii. Next base: position 17,643,254 of record NW_027266275.1, read on the forward strand.
CCAGTCCAACAGGAAACACCTTTACTGCACCTCAATATGAGATCACTTTATGACGTCACTGACAATACCGCGTGTTTGTTTGATGTCAAGTAATATTACCGGCGAGATGTACATAGCAAGACGGTACAAGGGTCATCAATAAATATTTTATATAACATTAGAACGCATCATAGCGATAAAATTCAAATCACCCATGCCACATTCAAGTGAAGTGTGACACTCGGTTGGGCGTGCCATAGTGTCACGTGGCAAGAAGGGCCAATCACAGCACGCGTACCAAGTCGCGCACATTGTGCTACCGGAACCTTAGAGAGGGTCCCGAGCCATAATGACAGTTTGAAATTAACAGCGATTTGGAGGAAGGACATACAATTCTGTGAAACTGTGCACATTTGGGATTTGTATTTACTGTGGTGTTGCTTGTTGTTCGTGTATTTGAGTTGTTTGCAGTGTTGATACTTCGCCGGAACTCGCACACCAGTGTCCAAAATGGCGGAAGACTCTTTTGCTGGATTAAGCGCGCAGGAGTTGCGATACCTGGCCATAGACAGAAATATAGTCAATGATCCATCTCTACAAGCGGAGTGGTCAGCGAAAAAGTTAGTATGGATCCCCGACGAGGCACATGGATTCGTGGCATCTGTTGTAAAATCAGAAAAAGGAGACCAGTTCGAAGTAGTGGTGGAAGAAACAGGAAAAAAATCGCTCGTCCACAGAGATGATGTTCAAAAAATGAACCCACCAAAATTTAATAAAGTTGAAGACATGGCCGAATTGACGTGTCTTAACGAAGCATCTGTTCTTCACAATTTGAAGGACAGGTATTACTCAGGCTTGATATATGTAAGTAATATACTCTGTGCAGGTTGACACTGAGTCAACATGCAGAACAACACGGTCATGACAATGTAACATTTCAAACAGTTCTGAACTCCTAGGTTACCTGTAATAGTAGGGTGATGATTTTGTATAAAGTTACCGTAATAAGACCTTTATCAAATCGCAAAGGAGTACACTGCATGTTGTTGTACCAGTTAGAACCTAGCAGTAAATTGAGCGTGTCACCCATCCCAAATATCCAAAATTGATGTATACCGAATACAATGGAAGATTCATAATCATTATGCAGGTTGATCCCAAAACATTTCGTCATGTAATTTATCTATATAGAGATCTACCACATGTTGAAGGTACTGCTTTGAAATAATCACTCCAGAAAAGAACAATTCACATGTGATATGTGTATATATGTTTGATTAAATGTGATCACAGTTGTATATATATATGTGACACATGATACATTGATCATGTAAGGATGAGGTCACTATCAGTGAATCACACCTTGATAGTCAGATATTGATTGAGACTGACCATGCAGTTAAACATCCCTGCAGATACTGATAACATTCGAGGTTGCTGTCAGGAAGTTGGGCTGCTTCAACTGAAATTTCAGACTGATTTAAAAAAACCAAGTCTTTTTCTTTTAAGCTTGATTTCTCCAGCTCATCTATCCATAATTAATAACAGCTCAAGGAAATGCGTTTGTCATATGGCGATAGAGTGTTACATTATTAGCATAAGGTTGTTGAGTTGTGTATGAGATAGAAGTCCTGAAACTGTCTTTTAATATTTTCCCCAACAACCTTATAATTCTATGGATGAAAAAAATAGTACATAACAGATATTCAATAAAATTATTTTTAGTTTAATTAGTAGGTGAACATGGTGAAGGCGTCATTTTTGAAAATATAATCCGATGATGTCATTAGTCATTAAGAGATCTAAAAATAAGAACAGTCTGTTTCTCTCCCTTATTCATTGAAAAACCCTATTAAGAGATCCCCCTCTTAGGGTATTGCAAGCATTTGCCATTGCTAAGCCTGGCGAAAGCACAGGCACATGTTCCTTGGTTACTGTCAACCTTATCTCAGGATTGATTGCATTCCTGTTGAGAAATAAGGATCCCTTGTTAAGATTCTTGGGTGGTGGCAAGAGGGAGGATGGGGGGGGGGGGGTCATTTGAGAGATAAAAAGGGGCATTGACCGAACCTGTTGACCAATCCAACAATGGCATTATTGTTGTCATTTGAGTAATTTGATCTGTCCATTCAGTTATGCAACTTTGCAAAATAAGCAAACAGTTTGTTTTCAGTTGTATTTTATGCAGAATTAAACTTTGCAAAATAAAATATTTACATGGAATTGAGATCTATTTTAAAAAATGTTAAACCCTTTATTACATTTTTTAGATTGATTAACACACTAAGTCTGTTTCTCCTGTTGTTGGCTTGCAAATTAGAACCATTTGCTTCATAGTTGCAAGTTTCCTAGAATAATCCCACCTTTACTGATTCATAGACACTAACAGGTAAATTGTTTGGAGAGTGAACAACATTGAAGTAGGTGTTCTGTTTTGAAGCCACTCAAGGTCATCAATACATGCATAAAGGACAAATGTTCATGCTGACGAAAATGTTTGAAACAAGATTTAGATAAATTACCACACCCCCACACCACCATTCCCAAAATATGACAAGAATACAAATTGTTAAAATTGTGGGATTTTTTGCATATTAAAATTATTATGATTAGTATTCCTTCATTGAGAAAATTTGGTATTGGCTTGCATGTTGAAGCATAAATGTTGAACTTTCATATTATTTTTAAAAATAATGAATGTTGTCTCTTAAAAAATGTTATTGAACACAAATGGAATTTTTTTATTGCAGACATACTCTGGACTTTTTTGTGTGGTTGTGAATCCATATAAAAAACTGCCAATCTATACTGACAAAGTTATAGAATTGTACAAAGGGAAGAAGAGACATGAAGTGCCCCCCCACGTTTTTGCTATTGCTGACACAGCATACAGGAGTATGCTCCAAGGTAAGGCACAACAATAGCCTCAGAATCTACTATCGCCTCTTGTGGTTAGACATTGGTTGAGGGCAGTCAGTTGTCATTTGTCATGCTTCAGTGACACTGTGATCAATATTAAGCTGTGTTGTAATATGGTTTGTGTCTGTTACGCTTGACTGTACACAGCTGATTGTATGTACACTGCAAGTATGGGTCAACATGCCTCCAGATATCCCTTGCCGTCGGTCATCTTGATAAACATCTCTTTTAGTCATCTTTAACATAAATTGCTGGGTTGTATGAGAAGGTATACATCAGACAGATAATGTATTCACTATAGGTCGAGTAAACATTACAGGCTTGCACTGAATATGTAAAAAACATAATCCAGTAAATTTCTTATCAAAGTCTTGATGGTTGGAAAACTTGGCCATTTAATTGCTTGACTGAAAACTTCAAGGTTTTGTTGCTTCAGTTGTTAGCCTAAGCATGGATATATAAAGCATATACTTAGTTGCATAATCAAACAATCTAATTGTTTTAAGGATTGACTGTGTATTTTTTTCGGTTCATTGAGGTATGAATAAAAAAACCGATGTGCAAACTGTATGAAACCGCGTAACAACACAAATTTAATTATGTATGCTTGAATCCTGTACAAGGTCAGTAGCATTTGTAAACTTCTGACAAAACTCCAGCAATAACATATGCAGTCATTAGGCTGGGAGAATGGATCTGTTGATACAGGACAGGCGACTGTTGGTGTGGAATTTCAGTGTGAGGCTGTGAGAGTAGGAGTGTAGCAAGTGCTGTTCTCTAGCATTCCTTCACAATGAGGCTAGTGTCCACTATCTCCACAACTCCTGACTCCCTGTAGATACAGGATGACTGTCAGCTATCGTGTCACTTATTTGGGCCAAGTGGTGAACTTGTAGAATTTGCTTCTACTTTAAAAGAGTTTGGATTCTGGAATGAAAAACAAGAATGATCTTCTTATGTAATAATGTTATTGTACGTGTAGTATGACAGGTATTGTCTTCCATGAATGGGTTACCTCCCCCTAATTATCACACACTCCAAACTGGACTGAAGTGGGCGTGTAGAGTAATTTGGAGAAATTTTGCAAGCTGCTGACAATGACATAAACAGGTATTTTAGACCTGTAATTAGGATTGTACTTACTTCTCACTCAGATGTATAGCATTATATAAGGCAAACTATTAGAAGAAGATTCACTTTTTTGTTGGGTGTTTTACATTTATAATAATTTTGGAAAGTGGTCTTTATTGGTCAACCAGTGTTAGAAATAACAGGGAGTCTATATAATGTTTGGAACTATGGTCATGATAACCCCATAACATTTTAACTGTTTACCTTAGGGTTATAACAAGACCACCTTGGCATTTTATTTTGATAAACTTAATGTTGCTGGATGTTTCTTAGTGTTGCCACCAATGTCAGTTTATGTTGAAGTGAGGTAGCCCAGTTGAAGGTGTGCTCAGTTGTCATGCACAGTGTATGGGTTCAATTTAAAAAAATGCAAGAGACACACAGGAAACTAGTATTATGGTATGTATGTTTGTTGAATGTCCCATGCATCAGGCAACATGGTGTCTGACTGGACTTGACGGTCAGTGCCCTGTTGTCAGGTAATACTTGCCCATCTTGTTAAGGCTTCAAGCCAATGTGCGGACTTCCTCACTAAATACAACTATCATGTTGGTGGGTTGAGATTCAATCCATCACTTTCAACTTTTGACACATTAGTCTACTCCAGAGGCCACAACCTGTCACTTTCATAGCTCCCTCAGTCTAGCTTACAGTAAATGTTTTTAAAAGGAGTGATTTTTTTTGGCTTGGAATGTTATCATGGTTATGGGGGTTTTGATATTCGTAATTCATGCTGGTCATGTCTAGGGAATTATGTTTACTTTTCCATTTCTAAGTGATAAACACAAGTTATCTAAGTTTAAGTAAATAAAAGTGACTCGGGGTGGAATAGATCTTCAGCAAACCGTGCTTGCCATAAAAGACGACTATGCTTGTCGTAACAGGCGACTAATGGGATTGGGTGGTCAAGCTCACTGACTTGGTTGATGATTGTCATCGTATCCCAATTGCGTGGATCAATGCGCATGATGTCAATCAGTGGATTGTCTGGTCCAGACTCAATTATTTACAGATTGCTGTCATATAGTTTGAATATTGCTGAGTGTGGCGATAAACAACAAACAAACAAACCAGCTCCAATAAAGTGGCATCCTGTATTCAGAAGTAACTTACTTCAAATGAAATGGAATAGATTGTAACTGATAGTAAACAGTACAATGTTATGATGTGCTAATACATGAAACAAAGAACTTTACCTTGATATGTGTACTTGGAACTTTGTATGATTTGATATGAAAAACATGGGGTCAGTTTATTAGTTTCAAACTCTCACTTTGAGTGTTAGCGAAGAAGAGAAAGTCCAGTACACACATTTTCCAACCACACCCTAAAACATAAGTGCAACTCTTAAGACACTCTGTCTGGGGCATATCTTGAGAATCATTACGCCACCATGTACTGTGCATAACTGTGATTCTCGGAATACAGTTACTTGGAATATAAAAACTACTAATGTAATGTATGTAGCAGGAAAGCCAGCAATGCAGCCATCAGCATGATCAGTAGACTCAGTGTGAGATAGACAGTTACGGTGTCACTGACGACACACGTCAGCCATAATGGAATCATTAGCTTTGGGTTGTTCTGACTTACTGGAATACGAGCAGTTACCTGTCGTTATCTGCTGTTAGACAGATGTCTAGACTTGTTCTGTGACAAATTACATAGGTTGAATTTAACTGAACTGTGGCAAGCTTGCTGAAATGGTACATAATGTATTGTGACTGTCATGGTCTTTCAGTGTTGGTTTGATGTTAATTGGATTTAGGGGAATGAAATATTTATTTTGTGTTCAGGGAATGGATGAGGCGAACTCATACCCCTGAATTTCACAATGACAGTGTTAGGGTAGGCTTGCGATTAAAGCATGGACTTGTCCCACTGAGAGATCTTGGTTTGAAGCCCAGTTGTGATATGACTTGAAAAATACTTAATGCACACAATAAGAGGCATTCCTTAGTGAACTGATGGAAGATGGGGAATAGCTTATGAAAAAATGTGTTATCAAAGGCAAAGACCTTAATCCTGATTTTACACCTAAACAATCTGGAATTTTTGCTTCCATTTAGCCAATTTAGGATAAGAAAGTTGTCATCAACAACCATTTGCAGTCAGGCACTGCCCTATTGTTACAGCTAATAGAAGTTTAATATTATGCCTGATAGATCCTTGTTTTAGACCCATCAGCGTTAATCTAACATAGACCCAGTAAGGGCGAGTATGCAGAGGCATCTCGCTATCTCCTGTGTGTGTAAACATTGACCTGTGCGGTACACAAACAACACTTTTCTCACCAGAGTGGGATGAAAACATCAGCTCATGGGCATGGTGGCTCGCAGATACTGATGACCATTAGCTGTGGTTTGTCACGGCATAATATGCAGCAGGGTTGTCAGGTGAACAGTGGTAGAAACTAACAGTTTTCGTCCACTAGTCCTTATAATGATAACATAGATCAAAACCCTTAAAAAGGGCCAATTTCTACTAGTCCTTATGATACCTTTACTAATGGGCAGTTTGATAAGGACTATAGGACTAGTTCCAATTACTAACGCTGGTGAAGATACCATACATGAAATAAGGCCTTAAAATTGTTTGGTTTGTTTGGAGAAATATCCTATCATTAAAGGATACTCAAAAAAATATATATACTCACACGGGCTTACGTGCATGCATGTGTATTTCAGATTTTGAGGGACCCTAGATTGAATGATTCAAATACCTCAGAGAATACCCCAGGACCCCCTTGCATTTTGAACACTGTTTTATTCAGCAGATGTAGATTTGGTGGTTTGAAACTTGTGGGTGTTATTGAGTATTCAATGACCAGAAAATTCATTTGGACCCGACACAGTTCTATCACAATATACTGTGAGGCATATTTCGTCCTTTATCCTGCCTCCATGTTCCCTAGCTCGCTACCCTTGTTTGATCCAGGTGACCTGTCATGGGTGGGCAGAGTATTGGAAGAAAACCTGTTTAGTGGGTCCTGTGTTTATTGTTATCCCTTGTCAAAGCTCCCTAGGGGGTGACTATTTTGGAGACGTCTGGTTGCAGGGTTGGAGCTTTTCCTGCTTTATAGCTAGTTAATAACAGTCAATGTTAGTGGTTGACTAAGGAAATAAGAACTGACTTTGACACAATAACACTGGTTTATCAGTATAGTGAAATGCTTATCAGTTTTTGTGAATTTTGAAGTAAATAACACCATATGCACATGATTTATAAGCTTAAACATTTTCCTCCTGCAGCAATGTTCAAAAGACAGGAACCATGTAACAAAATTAAATTTTATGATAAAATGTTTGAACAGGAAAGATCAATATAATCTGTACGCATGACGCAATGTAATATGAGCCCTTTACCCTTTGAAGAAAGAAGAACCAACATGTTTGAGTGGACTTTAGTCTATTAAGTACCCTCATTGTAAACTTCATAGTGTATACTGTTTGCTTTGTCCTTGCCAGTCCTGTCATATTACACCGACACCTGTAGATGGTGCGTGTCTAAAAATGGTGACCCAGACATGTCCTTCACATGTTAATGTTCACAAGCAAAGCTTGCTCCATATTAAGAGCAGTGCATACTACAGCTTCTCATACTCGTATGTGTATGAATGCTTGTCGTAAAAGGCGACTGCTTGTCGTATGAGGCAACTAGCTGGATCGGGTGGTCACGCACTGACTTGGTTGATGCACGTCATCGTATCCCAATTGCGTGGATCGATGCACATGATGTCAATCACTGGATTGTCTGGTCCAGACTCCATTATTTACAGACCACCGTCATATAGCTGGAATATTGCTGAGTGCGGCATTAAACAACAAACACACCTATGTGTATGAGCTTCACAAATTCACTAAAAGTTCATATTTACAAGTAAATTTGCTTCAGGTATGGGTTATACAGTTGTCTGTTACCTGAATTCTTATTTAATGAATTGTTGATTAAAAGTTAATATACCGCTGCCATGGTCTGCCTGGAGAGTGGAAGGTCAGTGGCTCTATCCCCTGGCTGTATCATAAAAAAAGCGTTGTTAAAAGATAGTGCTTGTTGTCTCCCTGCCTAGTGCTTATCCCATTTAATCCCATTTCACCTCGCCTGAAAGTTTAGCGACAGATCAACTATTGGATGACATTTGTTTGTTGATCAGTGATTTGAATGATACAGCTTGACCTTTCGACCCCTTTATTGATGAGTTGTTGACTTAAAGGGGAAGTGTACACGCAAAAATCACTTTCTTTCTTTTTCTAAACAAAACGCAATTTTAGAATAAGTTAGTATCTGTGTTTGAAAATATTCACTCATTTTTTTTCACAGTGAAAGTAGGAAGCTCACAATAGTGTGAAAGTGATATGCCGTTATGAGGCCTTCGTTTTACGAGCGAAATAGGCCTGAGTTATCCCCCTTAGATTATGACGTAATTGGTGCCAATTCAACTGGGTCCCTGTCTATTCTCAACGCAAAACATATCAAGGACCAGTTTGCGGTAAAACAACATGGTCTACGACACACTCCGGCGCAGTGGTGACTCAGCATAACACAATTCTGGCTGGCATCTGAGATGCTAGAATCACAAAACTGTACCTACACCACGTGAAGCGGCTCTAACAAAGCATGATGACGTCATAATGTTTATCAATTGGCACCAATGACGTCATATTGCAAGGGACATAAGCCATGGTGTTTTTGTTATGGAAATAGAACACTTGGTAAATGTGAAAAATATAAATCGTTTTAGTGCAAAAAATATGTTAATTAAAAATGATGTTTTTATATTTTTGTCTATGACACTTCTATGTTAACACTTTTAATGTGGAAAAAGTACAAGAAAAAAAGGTTCATTTCCGTGTGAACTTGCCCTTTAAGGCTTAAGAATGGCATGTTACCTATAGAATCACATTTATTTGTCTTTTTAGGAGTTAACAATCTCAATAAGAATTTGTCAAAATTGTACCATTACTATGTATACTTGGAAGAAAGTAGTTTGTTAGTCAGAAATATGAGATTATTCTGATTTCATAGCAACAAATTTGTTATAAGATAAAGCAATACTCTTATGTGTAAACCATATGCATGTAATATTGTGAAACTCAACAATGATTGGACTGAATAATGATTTTAAGTGTATTAACCCTCTGATCTCGAAACACAAACAGTTTTCATCCTGACCATTAAGTTACAGCCTATGAAAGTGACCTGTGTTCTGAGCTTGTAGTAAGCCTCAGAACTGGTGGTGTAGGGGTTAAGTAGGCTTAGCTAGACTTTCCTCTATTGCAGATTATCTGCGGCAACATTCCTGTGGTGTAGCTTATCTATTGATGAATAAATGGAGAGTGAACCTATTGTCAACTTGCCATTGAGGTCCTCTCAGCCATTTCGTGATTAGGTATTTTTGCCTTATCAGCTGTCTTTGGATATGATTGTGATCTGTTTATATGGATGAACTTTTAGATGGTCACAACCTTTTCATATAGAATTGATAAAAGTATTGACGTTGAGTTTATTCAAGAGTGGAAATAGGTCACAGGTAGACTTTCCTCATTTTGAAACGGTGGAAAGCTTTGATGATGGAGATGAAAAATGCTGTCTTATTTGCTGAGCTGGAAAAAAACCCAGCAAACAGCATGCAGGTATTTGGTGCTGCCTCCTTGCTAAGTGGCCACTGGTGTGTAAAGGATAAGGAATATTTATGTTGAGTAGCTTTGAGGAGTTCAATTAGTCATCCAATGCTAAATAGAATATGCATGAAATGGGTTTTTGATATTTTTGTTGATTGAACTCTTTTGAAGTGTAGTTAATTAAATTATTGATGGTAGTTGAAAAAGGAGTAAAATTATGTCAGTGTTTCATCATCATGATGATATCTCAGGCTATTTTTTGTGATCATGACATTTGGAAGCAAACTTCAGAACTGCTTTACCATTAATTAAATAACGTGTTCCAGTTTTGTCATTTTTGTCAGAACATACACAAAATATTCCAGCCAAGGTACTGTCACTTATTCACTTTCAGATGAGTTGGCCCACGTGTGATTCACAATATAGTTGTAATCCTGCTGGGGCTCTAGGGTCCCCAGTATCCCATGCAGGTGGACTGCCTCAGTGGTCTAGTGGAAAGAATGCCTGCCTGAAAGGAGCAAGGTCTGGGTTCGATCCTTGGTTGCGCCATACCAATAAATGTTAAAATCACTCAATGCAATGCCGATAAACAATTACTAGATGAAAGTTATGCAATTGAAAGGGTTACATCTCCAGCCTGCAAAGCAAATTTTTAACGGAATGGATGTTATTTCATGGACTATTTGAAAGTGAAATAATGACAGTCCCTCCTCCACATGTAAATAATGATTTATCTTCTGTCACCTCCAACCACTGTTGTGTTCCATGATAGAACATGTCAATCAGGACTTTCTTTATGCATTGTATACATTTGCATGTGAAAGTGTGTCTGCGTGAATGAGTGTTCCGAAAAACCTGGTTTCATGTATGTCGTCCAAACATTTCCTAATAAATTCATTCCAAGGAGATTCAGGCTTTCATGGACAGAAGCACTTTCCTGTAACAGAACGCCAGAAATATAATTACAACACAATCCCAATATCATTAATTTAAACAGGAGGTTTGTTTGTAGACATCTGTTCTGATAAAGTCACTTGTGACTCCAGTGCATCATCATTGTGGTTACCGACTCCGGACAATCTACACATTCTAAGTGTGTAGTTACCCAAAGCTGTGGATAGAGTATTCTTCCTTTCATTTCTTTCCTGTACGTTCTTGAAACAACATATTTGCATCTAAAAATGTTTATACACCATGTTTATTCTTGGTTTATACTGGATTGCTATTTTTATGGCATATTTTTGAGAAGGGTGAGCTGCTTAAAAAGGTGGATGTTATTTCTCGGTCCAGGTGTACGAGATCAGTTTCCCAGTGATTATGATGATAAGGCACTGTCACATTCCAGGATCTGTTAAAGCACCTCCTAGACAGTGTTTTCTGATAAGCCTGAAGGATCAACTTGAATCTTGCCATGATAAACACAGGATTAAATAGACCTGGGTTTCTGAGTCTCTGCATTTTGTTGTGAAGATTAACATCATTCAACATATTCCTATAACAGATTGGTTGTACTTTTGGAAGAGTAAAATATGCTCCTGCATCCGCAGAAAGCTTGAGGGAAAACAGAGTGCCAACTACACATCCTACTCCCACACCCAAGCCTTTTCATTTAGATGGATCATTTCAGACATAGATTATTTTATACTTTTTGACATGTGACATACATTTCCAAGGGTTTATCTATGCCTGCTCTTAGGCTCGAGGTCTGCAGCACATTTTGGTAAATATTCCCAAATTGTAATCACAAATTTCTCATTTCATGTTAATTAGTAATATCTATACACTCTTATCATGCTTATGGCTTTAGACAGGTGACTTGTACATCACTAACCAGGTTAAGCAAATTAACATTTTTTCCCCATAATTGCCTGCCAAGGGCACTCAGTTTACGATCCTGGATAAGTCCCAGGTTTCATTGTGGTATATTTTTAGACCAAGATGAATCTTGTTTGAGAAGCATATGATTGTTTTCATCAAGGATCTTGCTATTAACAGAGGAAGGAAGTTTGAGACGTTAGATGCCAATTAAAATTGTGCAGGAAGGTGGGACAATCAGTGACTACATAATCCCAGGGATAGAAACGAACTGTTTTAGTCCACTAGTCCTTATAATGATAGCATATAGCAAAACGCTTAAAAATGGCAAAGTTCCTACTTGTCCTTATGGTACCTTAACTATTGGGCAGTTTGGCAAGGACTATAGGACTTATGCCAATTTCTAACGCTGTAATTTGTATTTTTCCTTTGTCCTGCATACAGCTGAATACTTGTTGTTTGAAGCAACTGCATTGACTCTCTTTCAAGGGGGATATAGATACTCTGCACACCACAAGACAACATACTTTTTGTGTCACCACCTCTACTAGCGTTAACCAAACAAGAATGATTACAACAGATGTTAAAATGTGCATCTAACTAACATATTGCCTCTGATGTGGTGGTTTAGTAGTAGTGCAGCACATTGCATATGGCTTGGTGCCAGCCATGTTTCAGTAATTGGTTGATAACAGGAAGGATGTACCACCGCAGGATGTCATGAAGGTTGCCCTGTAGCACTGTGTGGGAAGGTTAGATCAATTGCTCAATGATCAATACATTTATGTACCTGCTTGACCTAGTCTGGCATTCCAGGGTAGTAGCATGCACTGTTGAGAAGAGTTGTATAGGAGTATTAGGACATTGCTCAAGCCTGCCCTTATGAATACAAGTAGATCATATTATTTACATTAGAAGTGTACTTTACATATCTGCGTCAATACATTCTAGGATTGCGGAATATCAATAGGTGTGAAGGTTAAAGATATGTCTTCAACATGTCCTACTGCTGAATCATACAGGAGAATGATACAGGATAGTGCAGACTGTTAGTGTGTTATGATGGTTGGTGTAGTTAGTTGTGTGGTTACACTTTCGGACAATCTAATCAGTTTCATGAGGAGTGTCCTGTGACGTCGTGTTTACTTTGTTCTTATTTGAGTTTCTCAGAGACATTTCAAAAGAAGTTTAGTATCTTTATGGATACGATATATATCCATGTATGGCATGTGTGGCATCTTATGTTCAGTAGTTTGTGGATCTGCTAACCCAAATAATCAGAAAAATGGTAAGAATTGAAATCTGCATGAGGATTTAAGTCTCCAAGCCTATATTTCCGTTGAAAAACTTAACAGCCCCACAAATGATGAAAACAAGTGTATGAATGGCTTTATTATTCATTATCAATCTTTGTTGGTCTATGTGTGACGTTATTTCAACCTTAAAGGCAGAATGAATCCCAGATAGTTGATGTCCTGCTCTACACCAGGACATCTTGTATTGAGGTCAGAGTGGGTGAATAGCTCAAGGATAGTTCATTGTTTCATTAGTTGTGAGACACACCCATTTTGTCATCAGTTGACAGAGAATCGCCAATGTTTACAAGCAGTTAAGCGGTCAGGAATGATTTCTTTTGATGTTTCTCTTCATTCATGCAGGGTCAGGCAACTTTCTTTTTTCCATCCTATTGAAGGTGATCGTGAGGTATGACTGGACAGAGATCAGTATAGGGCATTTTTATTGGAATTGTTACTTCAAACATTTAATAAGCTGGTGTTTTGAATGGAAAATAAATCAGAATTTAACAAAATTTAAAACCTTTTAATACAAAAGGGTTACATTATTGAGTGGCATGTACTATTCTTATCAAGAATTATCATTTGTCAACATGTTCTGAAATGTTGAAAAGGCCAGACCAATTCAAAGTCTTTTTAGGGAGGTTGTTTTTGCCAAGAGACAAGAGTAAAACAAAGGAAAAGAAATAAAATGAGAAGTACATTGTTCTCATGTGTTGTGATGGTGATTTGCAGTTTCCTTTATGAAAGACAACTTGTATTCTGAAACAAATATCCCAACTTTTATTTTGATTAAGCATATTTTCATTTTAATACTATATTTATTCAATTTCATGTTTACTTTTGCAAATATAAGTTCTGTAAAACAAAGTGTTGCTGAATAAACCTATTTTGTTTTATTTCAACTCAGCTGTGAAGCCACAAATATATACATGTATTTGATCAACTTGAAGATAGATTTACTCAAACATAGATTTCATAATGTAAGCCATGAGTTCCTGGATGTGACTCCAGAACATCAGTCATATCTATTCTTATTATAACTCCCGATCTGGTTCATATTGTACCCATCAAATAGTAGCCAGACATATCACGCAGCTGATCTCTGTGGCTATTCTGGGGGCCCACATGACTGGTAGGGGGAGAGGGAGTGAGGGGAGTCGTGGGTAGGAGGGAGTACACTTCAGCGAGTGACTCAGTTGACCTTCCTCCAGTGCTCCACTAACCATTGTTTCTCTTTGAAAGAGAATTGTAAATACCTGTATTGTTTGTGGTGAATTTCCCAGCCAATTGAGTAGATCTGCCAGGCAATATTGAGCCACAACTGTTGGCCCTTGTGGAATCGCTGGCCGTTATGATCGGTCTGCAGACAGGTCTAGGTCGGACTCGCAGTCACCATTGAAATGGTAGCAAGGGCAACATTCTGTGTTTGTGATTTGGGTGATGTTTGAAATTCTTCCCATTTGAAAAAAGTTAAGAGTTGGTGAAGAATTTCGCTAAAAAACATTTTGTGATTTGTGTGAGTGGTGTTGTAGTAGACACAGACACTATTCTGTTTGTTCAAGACTAGATGATCTTGAGGACTAACTGTTTTCTCCTTTTTGTTACATAAATACTAAATGTTATTTAACAAAGCTGTAAACTAGTTTGACATGAGTTACATCCATGTTGTCAATCATTGTCCCTATAATTATCCTTACATATGTTACCTACATGAAGGATATATTATTAATGGACAGCGCTGCAAAGACTCAGATTGAGTGAAAAATTCGTTTAATGGCATTGGATAATGTACTTGATAACAGCACTTGGTAAGCACAGTGAACTTGCACTAAACTTCTGACATTTCGGAAAAAGCAGTAGCACTCATCGTATAATTCAGAGCCACATTGCAGATGTTAGACAAGAATGTGGTAGAAATTATTTGGTTTTCAGGACTTAATTAGGTTTGATTTGTAGGGATTCTGGAGTTTTGCTATTTTTTGTTTCAGAATTTGATATTTGGATGAAAATCACACACTTTTTTGTGTTTGGAAGATTTTTGGGATTGGGCCAGAATTGATGAGTCCAGTAATCAGATTCACAGTGTTTACATTTAGTCTGGAGTAGTAGAAACTCATCAGAGGTTTCCTCTCACGTAGAATGAGAAATGCATTTTATCACTGCTTTTGAAATTCAAAGAGCAGTACTTTAAGAAGTTGTATTGGCCAGCTGCAGATCCTCAGACTGCTATATATCAACCTTCACATGGTTCTCTTCAGCTTGTTCCTGAGTCAGGCATTGGGGAAATAGGGGCCGTATGTACTGGGGTAGATACTTTGTTGCAGATATAGGAACAAGTGAGTGAATGTTTTTCACCACAGTCAGCATATTTCAGCTATCTCACAGCCTATGTAATGTATGGAGTCTGGGCTGGGCAAACTTATGGCTGACAGCATGAACAACATGCTGACCCACAGACATATTTTAACCAAGGACGTGATTGTTCTTACACCAAGTGTGAAGTGATGGAACTTAATCTGCCCACACTGAAATAATATGCATTGAATAAATGTGATAATAATAATAATTGATATTCATAGCAATGACAGCTCTGATGGTTATGTCTTGCCAAAGTGATAAAAATAATCATGCATTTTATTTTCTGCACATTGTTTCTTCTGAGGGAATAAATGTTTTTTGTTTCCACTGTACAGGATGAAGGCACATCTTTATGTTCAAACACAATGAAAGTCTCACAATCAAAAACCATTTATAGACTAGGTGTGTATTTCCAAGAATTATCCAGGCTTTTTTTACAAACCAAAAGGTTTTCTGACTAAAAGGAACAGCATTAGCACCACTGAGAGGGATATATTTTGGTTATACTGCTAGTGGGCTTTAGGTAGTTGTCAGGAGGCAAACAGTGAACTGAGTTCCATGTCTTCAAATTTGGCTTCATATTAGAGTGGACTGTGTCAACAGGGATGTATAACATGTATAGCACTCATTGTGGACACTGGAATCAGATCCAGATTCAAGACCAACATAGTCAGCATAGTTCACCACATGATATATAGTGTGGCCCTACAGCTCTGAGAGGGCTTGCATTGTTACAGTATCATGGGGTATAAAACTGTATGGAGGTTGTTGATGGAAAGGAGGGGATGTAATGTTTAGTATTGTACAATGTGTGGATGGATGTTGAGGGGGGGGGTTGAAGTGAGTAAATGTGAGATATAGTGTATAGTGTCATATTCACTGTGTGGAGGGTGAGACTGCAGAAGGGGGTGGGGTGGGGGGCGAAGAGTGCAATATTTGGAGATAATTTGTTATAACTGTATGTGGAGTTCAAAATTTGCATGTCTGCCAGTCTGAGATTACTAAATTTCAGGAAAGACGGCCAAACACTTTTGACATTAGGGTTAAAATCTTCTTGTATTTTAGTGCCAATGTTGCCATTAAAATATTAATGGCACTGGTAAAGCGGTTCCCAGTGCCTGAAGGGCACATTAAGAAATCATATTTAACATCAATATTTGTGAAAATCTTTACCATGTCAAACAAATACATGCAGCAAGCACCTGCTTCACGTGACAAGACCATTTGTCAATAATGAGGAGTTTTGTGTATCTGAATAGTTTTTCTTGTTTGTCTCTTTTGATTAGTATTAAACAGCATTTGATTATATATTTGAAAGCCCTTATGCAAACTCAGCTGAAAATAAGCCTTGATGCCAATCACTGGTTTGTCTGGCATTAATCAAGCTGAACTGAAAATGTCAAAACTTTGGTGATTTGATGTGAGCTTGAAATTTATTTGACAGAAAAAAGGAGAAAAGCTTTCCAGTGTTAATATTAAGAATGAAACTCTAGAGGTCCTTGTTTTATATTCAAATACCTTAGCAAAAACCATAAGCACTGTAGGATCTCCCTTTATTACGAACACTCCTTTCATACATGTTTTCAAAGAACTAATGCTATGCTAATATTTCCTGCAAGTTCCCAAGAAAGTGAGTGTCCTATGTCCTACATCAGACAAGCAGCTCTGTCTGTCTATATTCATGTCGTCAGCAGTTTCAAATCTGACCTTTGTATGTGAAATCCCACAAGACTTCTGAGAGAAAGAACCCATTCAGACAGTGTTGAGAGGAGGAGACTGTTTCACATAGTTTAGATTAGACACATACTTGATCTGTGCTTGGAGACCCAGTGATACTCAACTGATAGTAGACCAGTGATAGACATTTCATACCCAGCGTTCACTGTACAGGCTGGGTTGTGGAACCACCTTCAGCAGCATCCCTGGGTTAATGAGGACGACCTTGTTGCCATGTGGAAAACTTCTATCAAAGATAATTGTGTAGATATGTATTTTGTAAAACTTTGTCTAGACAGACCAAGTTTAAATGTTACTTCAAAACAAGAAAAGTATGATTCCCTTGGTGTTCAAACTAAGGGGTTTGCTGCTATAGTATTTGAGTCAAGGGGCTCCAAAAGTTTTTGATTTCAAATTTAAGATTATGACAAGTATCCATGACTTTCAAACTTTCACATAACATTGATTAATTTATAAAAATTAAGACTCACAACCGAGATAAGTTGTCAGACTGACCTCGCTGACTTCCTTTGTTTGCCTGTCATGACCTGCCATATTGGACCCCATATTTCACAGAAGCCAGACTTCGTATTTGGCACTGGTCCTATGGCCAGAACCTAATGCTCATTAGTACCCATATTAATAGCATTCATGTTTACCTATTTTGAAGTTGTGTGTGTGGAATACTGTGTGTGTAGTCGCTTTGATCAAATCAATTGCTGTGTTTGTAAGATCATTAGTGCTGGGATAGGCTTGCAATGAATTTGCTGATGCAGCAATAAACAAAATTCACTATCTCGCTCATATTACACTTCAAGAATGCGATATGCACATATTTGAAGATAGTCCATACATCTTTCTATTCAGTGGATCCAGGGGCGTTGGGGTAGCCTAGTGGTTAAAGCGTTCGATTTGTCACGCCAAAGACCCAGGTTTGATTCCCCACATGGTTACAAAGTGGGAACCCTATTTCTGGTGTGCCCCGCTTATAGCTGGAATATTGCTACAAGCGGCATAAAACCATACTCACTCACTTCAGTGGATCCAGATGTGATGTAGAATAGATGATCAGTTAAAAGCATAACCAAGGTAAAGAGACACCAGCATCCAATGTTACACAAAAACTGACAAATGCTTGTGAGTAGAACAAGCTCAGTTTGGCCAAGAGAAATGTTCATGGGATTGCACATGTGCAGCATCTTGTCTCTACTATTCACCCTCCTTGGCCTAGTCCACAGTAACTGTATGACATATTCAGTTGCAGTCTGAACGATAGCTTGCGACAGCAATGTTCAACTGACAGAGCAGTACAACAGTAATCCAGTTTGTCTGTGTAAATATTGATGTATGTCACAAGCTGTTGCAGCAAATGCATGATAGTTTCATGGCAACAATGCTGGTATAATGTACTGGCAGGTAAGCAGGTGACTTCATCTAGACCTGTGTTCGGGTTACTGCCTTGCATTATAAGCTGTCTTCTTGCACTTCTCTGTGTGGCTCAGCCTAAAGGGGTGTAATGTTCTCCTTCTCAGCTTCGTTAAACAGGATATGGGAGGTCGAGGACTCTTTCCTCATAACATTTATGATTCCTCAAGTTTGTTGCCAAAACAATCTCCTGTTTTCATGCAACTTGATAAAAAAAATGTTAAGTTCTTATTCAATTTAATGTTTATGGTTTCCATTTCAAATAGATTTTATGATGGTGCAAGTAGCCTGCTGACAATCAATGTGCCAGTTCCTTTTTCACAGGTGTTGCCATGGGACTAACATACATTTGCTGCATCAGATAATGAATCCCTATGATTCTTTAATGACTGTATTGTTGTATGGTAGATCATTCTTTTTCTTGTTATTGCTATTTGATTTGAACCTGTATTTAGGATTGCTACAAGCGATGAATATATATTTTTGATTTGATGGCAGTGGAACTCATGTCAATGTTTTACACAACAGTGAAAACATCTGATACACGGTGATACTTTCAGCTTCAATATTCAACCTTTATGAATCATTGAAGCATGTCAACAGCGTCATAAAATCTATTTAAAATGGAAGCCATAAATGCCATAAATATCAAATGAGAACGTCTATGTCATTCCCCTATAGACTATCCAGAATGCACAAATGAAACACTGAGGTATGACACGAAATATTGTCGTGTTAGCCATGCATGCAGACGAGAAACAATTAACATGTCCCAGATACTTCAGCAGGCATGTATGCCAGGTGTGCAACTGAGGTAACGAGCTCACACACCTTGGCGCCTGCAGCCATACAACATGCACTGCACACTGGTGAGTGTGCCACGGTTCCCTCCCATTTGGCTTCACACAACACTGGGTCAACATGCTGGAGTATTTTGCATCCATGTGGGATGCTTATGTTTGCAACTCTTTAAAAAATTGCCCCATCATCTGAATAAATAAATAAAATAAATATGACATTTCTAAGTGGATACAGATTTCATGGAACAATTTGGAAATTTAGTGAGATATTCTTTTTCCAGATGCTGTGCATTTGTTAGTAATGTTGCAGAGGTTGCTAGATGCATCTGAAAAACAAATGACACAATGATTGAAGCTGATGCATATTTCGAAGATGAAAAAATATAATAAATAAACAGCACCAGGTTGATAACATTATCACCCTTTCCTGATCAGAAGTGTATGCAATTTTCATAAGTCATCCACATGGTAGACACAGGGATGTTTTTTGTATCTGGAAACAGATTTGAAATTAATATGCAGTAAATGGGTGTTCCGTGTATAATATAGCTCTTTCCAGGAACATATAAAGGCCATCGACATTCAGATGTATATCCTATAAATAAATGTGTTTATCACAATATCATTTTGTTTAGCCTGCAAAAGTAAACAATCCATTGTCTTTCAGAAAAAAAGGTATTTGACCTGAGAATATGTTTGATATAGATGTCGAAAACTTAGGCAGTAATTTTGTTATTGGAAGCAAAAATGCCATTTTAGAAAGAAAAAGAAAAAAGGGGGAAAAAAATGTAATCTGAATTTAAGTCCTTGGGGCACTTGGTTCCTATTTCTCAAGTGCTGACAGCCATCATTTTGTTTTCCCCACTCCTCCTGAAACATGGAAATGGAGTTAGCTCATGCAGGCTCCATCCCTTTGCAACCCTTCACTGAATAATTAGAAGTAATTTGATCTTTGTTTGAACCTCGGAACAGATCAGATAAAACTTTAATGAACTAAAGGAAAGAACCCCACTGCAAAATTTGTCTGGGTGAAAATATGTCTTCAGTACTGTCTTAGGTGCAGAATTTCAGAAAAGTTGAGGAAGTGCTTGTGTTTGTGTTGATATGTGTACTTCAAGGCAATAAACTCCATGACAACCAAGTGGATTTAGTATATTGGTAAATGAGGACAACAGAAGCAGTGCACCCATAAATCTCCTGTGTCCTTGCCGTCACTCTGGGTCCATGGTTACAAGTGGTGTTATTCAGCTGATATCCTTCCTATGGTGACACTGGTCCTACTGTAAATCTTATCACAGTGTCAACAGGAGGAACCCTGCTGGTGACAGCTGGCATTTCAGGCCTTTGAGTCATCTCATCACTTGACAGTTCACTACCCCCATACAAGGTGGGCTAGGTCTATATTTCCTTCCCTCTGCCAAGGAAGTACACAAGTGTCACTTTATTATACATGCCTGCAGGTCAAGGCAGGTCCAGCAAGGGAGTGAGTGAATGTTGTCTAAAACTGCATACAGCAATATTCCATCAATATCACATTAGCTTTAGATAGAGTAATAGCCTTGACCAGGCAAACCATTAACTGATAAGCATGATCTATAGCATGCAGTCATCCAAGACATAGATCCTGACCACTAATCTGAATTTCAGTTGACTCTTATGACAAAGTTGAGGCCCTGAGGACCTTTTCTGACACAGCATTCCCAAAGGATGGTTGAATAGTGTGAGGTGTTGAAACAAAAGAGTTCTTGACCCAGGGTTTGGCTGAAGGTATGGGGAGGCCCACACTATTTGGGTAGGATGACACGTTATCAAACAAGTATCAGCCTGACCACCTGAGCTGTCAGTCAGCTCTAAGGCATGAGGAACTGGGGACCCCGTGGCGCAGTGGTCTGTTGTGCATCTGTGCCGTTACATCTCTTACCCTGGCTTTGAAATAACCATGAGCCTGCTAAGTGACTTCACATGAATGAGTGAGTGAGTATGGTATTACGCCGCTTTTACTCCAGAAATGGCCTTCACACATTGTACTCGTGACGTGAATCGAACGCGGGTCTTCGGCGTGACGAGCGAACGCTTTAACCACTAGGCTACCCAACCGCCCAACTTCACATGAACAACTATGCATGTCAATCACTGGATTGTCCGGTCCAGACTTGATTATTTACAGACCGCCGTCATTTAGCTTGAATATTGCTGAGAGCGGCGTTAAACAACAAACAAACAACATGAACAACTAGTAAGTTATTAATTGTGATTTTCCTTCTTGCCTGCTTTTAAATGATCCCTGGCCTGTCAACAACTTACTTGTGCTGCTAGGTTTTGTTTTAGAAATGGAACATTGTGACAATGCTTTGCATGGTATGAGATGGTCGAGAATATTGTCCTGCAACACCATGTCATTGGTCGGTGCATATATTCAGCATGCATTCATTCTTATTCTTCTCTTTGAACTTAAAGAAATATATCTGGTGCCATTGTACAGTTGAAGTCGTTAAACTCTAACAATATCTCTTTGAACCCTTTTCCCAGTGCTCATAAATGACTCAGATGTGTAGTTGTGTATAAATGTTGAATTCTGTTTTTCTTCTTTGAAAAGCCAAATGTGAATCCTGTTGAAGGTCTCCATTGTTCCCCATGAATAGATGTCTGGACTTGTTATCGAGGCATGACTGATTATGATATTCACAAAATGGGGGCATGGAAGTTTGAGGTCAGGTTTACTAAGGGTAAAAATAGGACTCTACCCTCAACTTTGAGGTAAAACTTTTTCAATAAATGGAGAAAAACAAGTTCACTGAGGACAGTCTGTTGAAAATTTAGGAGTAAGATGTTGCATGATGACATAACTGTGTAGATTATTTACTTATTCCCTTGACAAACTTTGGCCAGCACTGCACACTACTCAAATGCTTTTAAGACAAACAGGTTTAGCCACCTGAGGTTAGAACGAAATACCACCGTTGTGTTTGCGGCGACAGCTTTCAGTAAAGGCCTGGATGACATGCACTTATATTAAATGGTTTTCATGATTCATGCTCGGCGGAGCGTGCAAACATCTTGAAGGCTAAGTCCGCATATCCTGTTTATTTCAATGGTGGTAGGGTAGTGGTGGGTTGGACTCTATTCAGCAACTAGGAGTGCGCTCATTGTCTGATATGTTTTGTATACCTTTTGTTACTACTTACATGCTCTGGTTCATTTCAGTAAAACCATACCTTATATAGCATTAAGTTGTCACGTGAGTCACTGTATGAGGTGATCTTTTAGACATTTATTGTCAGACCAAAAGCTTCGTGCAGGAAGTTCACACTGTGACACATTCTCAAAATTATTTTTCTAATGAAATTATTCCTGTCAGTTACATATAGGGGATTGTCTGGTTAACATGGCTGAGTGTGAATTTTATCCAGAAGGGAGGTTGAATGATCTTCTGGGCCTGGGGACATTGGTTTGACATTTCTTTACATTTTGACATGGACCGCCTCTGTGGTCTAGTATTAGAGCGTCCGGGGTTTGATCCCCGACCGCGTCATACCAAAAGATGTTAAAAGGTGGTACTTGTTGTTACCCTGTCTGGCGCTCGGCATTAAGGGGCTAAAACAAGGACTGGTCGGCTCGGAGTCAGTATACTGTGTCTGAGTTGGGTATTCATGGTAAACTGCGACATGGTATCTCAGTGAGCTAGCACTATAAATCGGCATCAGTCCGGACTAGTACAAGCAGACACACACACACACACACGTGCATGCACGTCGCTATATAAGTGCAATAATCTTGGGACGCGACGTTAAACCCAATTTCACCTCACCTTATCCAGAAGGGAGGTTGAATGATCTTCTGGGCCTGAGGACATTGGTTTGATGTTTCTTCACATTTTGACATAGATAAATGGCACACTATCAATGCAGATTTGCTAGACATGGCAACAGAGTCATAATTTTCGTTTGAATGATTGCATCCAGAAATAGAACTCTCACTCCTCAACACCAAAGCTTACATATATATGAATGGAATATATTTGAGTTTATCTGTATTGGATGAAGTAAACCCACTGAAGGAAGTGATACATAAATTTGGACATCTTAATGGCCAAACAAGCCTATCATAATGATTAGCTTAATGGGAACATATACTGGAGTGGTGAGTGGTTTGTGAGACGTGTCTATTCCCCACTGAGTAGCCGGTGTGCGTGACTACATGTGTGTCGTGGGGCGTAATGGATTACCTGCCTACACTGTGGTAAGAGAAATTGGGGTTGGATTTATTGTCAATTACTTCTCCTGTTTGTTCAAAGCAGATTTTATTCTGTAAATGATCGATTGAAGTCAAAGCAATTAATTATAGATGTCAGCATGTAACACAAATGTTTAAAGTTTAACGCATATCTTTGAATTTGAAAAATAATAAGAAAAATCTTAAAATTTACTCACCATTAATTTTGTTGAATATGATGATTTAAATGATGGTTTATTCATGCTTTGTAGTAATTTCGTAAATTTTAGAATTCAATATAATAGTTTCATATTTGTTGGCGCTGTTATTATAAGTGCATTAAAGATAGTACAGTGTATCCTGATTGCGCCTCATTACACCCTGAGGGCATAGATTGTTGCTCATATCAATCACTGGTTTGTCTGGTCCTGACTCTATAACTTACAGGATGTTGTCACATTTGGCTCTAAACAACAGATAAGCAACTCCATAACCATGATAGTAAATTGTGAGATTCATTGGGAACAGTTGAGTCCAGATTACCAAGGTTTTACTGTAATTTGTACTTTAATTTTAGATAGTAATACATGACATTCAGCACTAATAGACTGGATAATGAGAAAGTAGAATGAGTTTATATTGAAAGCTGTTATTTTAGTGTTCTCAATTTAAATAGATATAGAAATGCCCTAATGATGTTTACTTAAAAGGAAACAATATAAATTGTTGGAATTCCATGTGATGATTTGTACTCTGGAAAAACTGCCTTGGGCTACCTGACAGATGTATATGGTTTATCTTTTCTTCGGCATGTATAGTGTTTGTTTTGATAGAAAACAAAAGAAATGTAATTTGATTGATCACAAAGTATTTTTTCTTTATCTCAGCCACATTAAATGGTGGTCGTTTGTTTCTCCTAAACAAGGGATCTAGGACATATCAATGTCAAGGGGAATCCTAGTCATGTGACATACCTTCTCTGAGGCATTTGATTCATGTAAAGCCATATTACGTAAACATTGTAATGACATTTAGGGTTGTGGAGCATTAAGCAGTTGAACCTAGGTTTGTGTGTTTGAGAGTCGGGATACACTAAAGGGCAGCCTCAAAGCTGGATATTTGGGTTACATCTGGTGTAGGTTAACTACAATAAAGAACACCATTTTTTTTGTCCAGTACAGTACATGTGCCAAGTCCTCAATGGAAATCCTATGCCAGTGATTCAGTTGATGTAGAACTTGGCCCAGTGCCCATGGACCTGTACTACTGGATCAATCGTTTAATCATATGAGCACATTTTTCAAGGAGATGCATATTCATTGTATTTGACTTATTGGAGATGCACATGGGGGTACTCCAGTACCGAATGGAGCCCTGGTAGCTTGATGTAAGAGCTCACTAAAATAAGGATTGGATGGTTACAATGTGTGACCTGTCATCATACCAAGATGAGAAGGTCATTGCTTATGCTTTTACTGATTTATTTTAGAAATAAACGACAAGTTTATTGCCGTACAATAAATTACAGAAGGGAGAATAAACCATGAGTGTTTTATTGTACGAGAAACGATGACCACAAGACATTTATTTCTTCTATGAGATATCAACATAATGTACAGCCTCTTAAAGATGTTCGTTAAGAGTACACGCTTTAAAAGTATTTTCCCATATTTAGATAGTGATGACTCCCGAATAGAATCCGACCGAAGAAATGTCGGAGAAGTCCATTTTATGAAGGGGTGGTGGTGGTGGTTAAATTTGGTCTTTCCCACATATTCTAGCTATTTCCTACAGTACCTTATATCCCAATACCCATTGTCTCATATCTCCCTATTTTAAAAGCGATCGATGGCCATTGTGTTTATCTATGTTGCCCGGCTACATATATGGAGAATAGCTCACAAGACACTTCCCCCTCAAAAATAGAGTCATCCAATTTAAGATGTCATCTAGTTGCAAGCGCATGTTCGAATCTCCCGAAATGGCATTATGGTAGAACAATGTTTTATTGTGAAATGTGCCATGCTTCTATCTTCATTGTTCCTTGCGATCACATACCTATCTTATTTTCACAAATGTAGCATGAGTAATGCTGACTAGTGTGAAATATGCATGTGCACCCTCACTCATTCATTTTAGTGTACAGGGATGGTGGGGTAGCCTTGTGGTTAAAGCGTTCACTTGTCACACTGAAGACCCTAGTTCTAATCCCCACATGGGTACTATGTGTGAAACCCATTTCTAATGTCTCTGACGTGGTATTGCTGGAATATTGCTAAAAGCAGCATAAAACCGTTCTCACTCTTAGTTTATATAAAACTGATGTCTGTCTTGTCAAGGCTGATTAGAGCCCCACTCTGGGATTGGGCAGGTCTGCTGTGTAGTAATTACCTTGGGTAATGTTAACCACACATATTCCCTTCAGCATTTTGGTCTATAAAGCATGAGCTTACCATCATGTTAATGGTCTTGGTGACAACCAGGTCATATTGGAGTCGTAACAAGTATCCTTAATGTCATAAAAACAGTAACGTGTGCCTTATTATAAACATGTTGCTTGTTTTGGCTGTTACTGTGTGTTTATGTTGTAATGCACATCGTCCTCTACAATGATGTTTCAGCTTGAGTTGGCAGCAAGCATGCATGTATGGGCTCTACCTGAATGTGCAGTAATACATACATGCAGCAGTGAGATGTATCGTGTGTCCCTATGACTGATGGCATGTCAAATATGCATGCAGTATATAGGTGGACAGTGTTAGCTGTATCACATGTTGTCTAGTCTGGGTCATGTGAAGCCTGCCTGTTGTGACAAGCCATACATCATGTACGCTCTGACAATTCAAAATTTAATCATGGACAGGGGTAGAAAATCAAGAGAAAAATGATGTCGAAATCTTAGCTAAAAATGAGAGCTTTGGGGGACTATGTTTATATGTATGTTTTATATATTTAACTGAAAATAGGAGCATGTCATATGTCAATGGTGCTGTGGTTTTCTACATTTTCTCAGTAGATCACAATTTAAAAGGAAGTAGCTACCATTACCAGGCAAAGATTGACAGACAGTTTTAGTTTCATGTTTGACATATTTCTGACATTGCTATTATTTCCTGGGCATCTCGACATCTTTGTTCTTTAGCCCTTTTCCCACACACAAAGTTTGTCACGATGGACAGATTAATTTCCAATCTTTAATTGAATGTTGTATTTGATAATGCCAAACACACTAGGTGCTGGGGACCAGGCTGTGTAGTGAGTCACACAGGCAGCCTGGCTGTATCTCATTCTCCAGCCAGCTGAAATACTTTGTGAGTCATCCACACAACGTGTTAGCCAACCCCACGCTGCCTTTTGTTTGAAACCCTTCCTAACTTTACTAACCTAAAGTCACCCCAGTCTCAAGTTTTGTTTGGATTTCCGTGTCACAATAAATGCTGGTTGCAGTCAAGAATGAGCTGGTAGTTGTCTAGTAGTTCATCGCACTTGTCCTCTCACCTGGTTTGTGTGTATTATCACCTGCTTCAGTTCAAACATTTGTTTGTAACTCTGTGTGTTTGTCAAATGGCTGTTCAGTATATAACTACTTACTTTAGAACCTGTGAATTCCCCTAAACTTATATACTGGTGTATTCCTACTGTAAAAGAACGTTTCATATGTTTTTTTCATGAAAGAAAGAGATAGTTTTCTGTACTTTGCAATGACAAGTGACCTTCAAACAGTAGCTAGGTAGTTCCCAAGGTCGTGTAAAAATGTGACATGTTTGCAGAGGACTGTTTTTGTAATAGAATCAAGCACTTAGGTGCTACATGATTTCCATTTGGGGACCGTTCATTGTTTGTTTTATTCAGTCTGACAGCACAGTAGGTTAAACTGCTGCTCCCTGACAGGGAAGACTTATGATCTTGAGGAGTTTATCTGCTCATTGAATCACCATGGCTTATGGATTATACATCTGACATACGTCTGAGGTGAAATGTCTGCGGTTAGTTTACAGTTCTTAAGTGCCAAGGTATATGTTAATGGGTCAAAACATCCTGACCTGTCTTGTTCGGGGAATGATTAATTGTGTTCAGTACTTGACTTAGACTGTATTTTGTAAAACTAGGTTCATTAAAATTGTTAAATGGGAAGTTAGCCATACAGAGATGTTAAGTGTAAAGAAATAACTTTTGTTTTTGAAAGGTTGAGTTTGGGAATGAGTGGTTTGTCTTTGGTATTGATTATACAGCGGGAACATAATACACTGCATGTCATAAGAGGATTTGACCTGTGACGATCCGGGTTTGAATAGGTCTTCAGCAACCCATGCTTGCCGTAAAAAGCGACTATGCTTGCCATAAGAGGTGACTATGCTTGTCATAAGAGGCGACTAATGGGATCCGGTGGTCAGGCTCGCCGACTTAGTTGATGCATGTCATCGTATCCCAATTGCATGGATCGATGATCATAATGTCAATCCCTGGATTTTCTGGTCCAGACTTTATTATTTACAGGCCGCCATCATATAGCTGGAATATTGCTGAGTGCGGCGTTAAACAACAAACAAACAAGCATAATAGATTTTACTAGTTTGGGGTATCGCGTAAAACGTAATGGTCATCACTTTGAGGTAGAAGAAAAATAATTGATCATAACTGGTTTTCTTCCATGTTAGACCTGTTAAGTGTTGCTTGCACATGTTCAAAGTTACCTCCCTGCAAAAGTATGAGACAGATTGTGTCTTGTTTCAGTTGAATACATGCAAACAATTACTTGAGAATTTTACAAGGAATTATGATATGACTGAATACGAAAGTAGTCTAAAAATTATCTGCCAGACAATCGGGCAAGTGGAGGAAAATTTCATGCAGCCCACCTGAAAGTGACCAGCCTTGGGCAGGCAGTCAGTTATTTC
The DNA here is from genome assembly GCF_022045235.1 of Haliotis cracherodii. Classification (NCBI taxonomy): domain Eukaryota; kingdom Metazoa; phylum Mollusca; class Gastropoda; order Lepetellida; family Haliotidae; genus Haliotis; species Haliotis cracherodii. The sequence continues at coordinate 17,671,426 of NW_027266275.1, forward strand.
GGACACAGGTACAGACTGCACATAAGGCTGTACCAGTCTACCACTTTAGACACAAGTCTGGAACTCTAATCTAGTAAAATGTCTTCTGGTCTAGTAAGATCAGCTTATTCTAATCCATATGCTAAGGACTAAAAATCTACTAAATAATTCCAAAATACAAGTTCGGGCTAGTAGACTGAAACATTTTTGGCACAGTCTGCTTTACGAAATGGTGCTGTGTACAGGAAGATCTGTTTCCTGTAACTAGCTGTTTTTAGAATGAACAGGAAATATGATTAAACTTTTTGTATGACTGTAGCCTGTTATTTCCTCTATACTGGCAGCTGTGATTGAGAGGAGTGTTTAAAAATTGTAGACCCAGTTATGGCCCCACACTGTTGTACAAGGAACACTTTGTGGCCATTCAAACAATGCTACCTTTGACAGTGTGTACCTGATACATGTGCACAAAGTGACCTGCTTTGCCTTACTTTTCATGTACATATAAATAGTGCTGATACCCTTGCTTGATAACACTCCAGGATGGAAGAGAGCTATTACTTGAGTGCTTGCAAAATAATCATGGTTAGGGCTTGAGTGTAATGGTAAAATAAATCAAAATTGAATTTATTGAGAGATTGATTTTGTTAGTGAATTATTATGGACAATTTCAGCCATGATCCGTTTATGGCAAGACACTCTGAAGCGTTTTGGTTTCAGCTCATTATTGTGACATCTGTAGATCACACATTAGGAATTGTTCACTCAGTGTCAACAACTCAATGGCGATGAGCAACATTATTGTAATGACCTGGGATAGGTTAAGATCATAAACTGTGTTGAGGATGTTCAGGGTGCCGTCGTACAAAACAACCTTAGCGCTACGACTGTCGTAAGTCTGTGTTAAGGTATGGGAGTTACGATCACCTTAGCTCTAAGATGGTTTTGCACAAAGGCGCCCAGGACTATGAAGGCGGTTTGTAGTGTAGAGGTCTGATACGGGATATCTGGAGTGAGGAAAATCCAGCTCAGACTGGCGACAGTGTCAGCGTCACACCCGATGCTGGGTAGAGTGAGTACACCCTGTTTGATCAGGCCACCCTCTATACAGCAGCAGAATAGGGGTGTGGACACACAGTAAACAGTGATATAGCTATAAAACAGGATATGGCGTTATCAGAACGTTGTAGCATGTGTCAGTCACATCTTATAAGAAGGTGATTTTTACACCTATTTATTTGATATGTCATATAATTATAGATAAACAAAGACAACACCTCAGAATTAATAAGACAAAAACTATACAAATGTTGTCATTGCATCTGTATTCATTAAATTTTTTAGTTGTACAATAAATCCTGTTTAACTTATGATATTGCTGTATAAAGGGTGATAGTGATCACCCTGTACTGTAACCACCCACATAGCGAGGTAATGGGACTCCTGTGAATAGTCAAGCTAGCAAACCACAACCAACAATGTCATGCTTCAATAGACAATGCAATTGTGATATATAATACCCCAACGGTACTTTGATAGGGCATTCAAAATCATAACAGATTTGGCCCAAGTACTTGCTAAAGCCTAGGCAAACCACATTTCAGTTTGGTTTTGCAAATTAATGGCAGCTTTCTTAAATTCAATTTGTGATATGTGCAAAATTTTATGTGAGTGTTTTTATGTGAATGTTTTTATGTGATCTATGTATATCTAATTATTTAATTATTTTATTCTTTTACTTTCAGACCGCGAAGACCAGTCTATTCTCTGCACGTAAGTTGGACTGCTATCTTTGACCCAAGTATTGAGATAGTGGCCTCACAGCAATATGCCCTTTAAATTATATACTGGATAGATCCTAGAAATTTAGCGTATATTTTACCGTAAGTGCATGACATCTGCAAGACTTTGATAAATATATGTTTTGCTGCAGATTGCATAAAATCCATAATTATTGTTGACAGGAAACAAGTGTCAATTTAATCACACTGATAGCAGCACAACTTCAGTGTGATAGTCCCTGTATGTCATGATGTATCTCCAAAAAGATTCATGTGAGGGTCGGATCTGTTCTTACACACACTCTTGAATCCAGGTCTGGTGTTGTGTATGTTCAACAAATATATAAGTAGATAAAGAAGAATCCTCCAATTCCAGATGCTATCAAATATAAGCAGAGGGGTATGGAAATGTTTTGAGTAATGTAGAAGAACTATTTTAGGTTATCTAACACTGATAAGCAGGGGGAAATGAATGCCATATTTTTGGCAGCACCAGCCAGTGGTTCCTACTTTCTTCTTTCTAATACTTGAAAGAAATTGTGCCAGAAAAAAGAATCTATCAGTGAAGTCCAAGATAAGGTTTAGGTTAGCACCGGGAAAGCCTTGGCTTGCTCTGGATTCTTGTCATATTTAGTGGCAGGGTTTTAGCCTCAAGTGCATGTACAAGTCTATTTCTGAAGGAAGTGCACTGTGACCAGTGCATAGATAAGCAATGTGATCAGGGAGATCAGACTCCTTTAAATGAATAGATTACCATTTAATGAATAACCTAACTACAAGGATATGTGTAGCTCATATGAGGAAAAGAGTGTCTGAATTACTTCATGCTATTATCAGTGTTCCCGTTTACCGGTAATTACCAGTTTTTCACCGGTAAAATTAGGCCTGGACTGGTAATTCATGTGACTGCCAGTCCCTGTGAAACGGCAAATAAAGTACCTTTAAATCTTTGTTGTTGAACAAAACATTGGTGTTTTCATAAAAGTACATTTTTAGAACAAAGTCAGTTTGTCTGTTACCACCAGGGTTTCCCCTGGTCTATTTCAAGGTTAAATATCCATTTGTAGTGACTTTGTCTCGAAATATTAAAAAGAGAGAGAAAAATGTGACTGAAGTTTGTGTGAATGACGTAAAGATCTAACTAAGTTACTTCAAAGATGACATCTTTGCACTGAACATGATGTTGAAAGAATTAAAACCAAATAATTTTCATACATTTTTTTGTTTGTTGAAAGTTGGGACTGGTAATTTTTAGAGTTGCCAGTCCACAAGGACTGGCTGTTTCAAAAGCCAGCGGGAACACTGTATTATGTGGGAAACACTTCATTGATAATGTTTATGTTTGATCATTGAGGGCGTGAACAGAGTGGCCATGGTTATTATTGATATTTGAGTATTACTGGAAATAACTTGAGGTATTTGAAGAAACATTGTGCAAAAGATGTTGCTTGAGTACCCCATGCCACTGTATCGGATGGCGTGAATCGTTGCTCATGCTGTCAGTGACTGGTATGACTGGTCCAGACTTGCTTACAGGCTGCCAGCATATAGCCTGGAATATTGCTGACACTTACTTGTTGATATTGACAAAATCTACACTAACCCTTGCATTGTCTGCAGCAGTGTGTTGAGGTCTTGTCTTGCTATTCACACAATTAACCTGGGGTTTGCCTGTTTCATATCTGAGAGTGCCTGCTCTGGCATCACATATCCTGACCCAATCAAAACACAAAAAAACAGGTTTCAATATCACCCTTGTTCCTTAACACACTGGGTTCGAATCTTGGTTCACCCCGATTATGCTTCAGCATTATTGCATTATTGTCAGCACCATACCCGTGCTCGTGGGTTTCATGCAAGTGGTAAACGTCTGAGACCTGCATCACTTCGGGCATTGCTCCCACATTAAGCTGATATAACTGGAATACTGTTAAAAACGGTGCTAAACCCAACTTACTCACTCACACACTGCTTTGAACACACTCTTTTAACAATACAAAATGTTCAGATGTGAGAATCATATGATGCAAACATGAGATTATATTAATTTTCAGCGGTGAATCTGGAGCTGGTAAGACCGAAAACACAAAGAAAGTGATCCAGTATTTGGCGTACGTTGCTGCATCCAACCGTACCCAAAGGAGCTCCGTGTCAAACCTACATGTGCCGGTAAGACTTGATGCATGGCTGCAGAATGGCGCCTCTTAGCGCAGGTATCGGATTGATGGCTTGTCTGTCCTTTATTTTGCTTCTTTGCATGTTTATCTGCATGGGTATTTGCTTGTATAGCATGTTTTAGTTGTTTTAGTTGTTTGTACACGAAATGTTTGGTACATAAAGATCACAATAGCTTTGTATCAAGTTTGAAGTTAGATAGATACTGGACTATATCGTTTACTTGTTAGTACATTTACTTTAGGTTGGTTGATTGTCGTAGACAGGTTCAAGTTTAAGCAGTGAATAGTGGTGACATTCCACAGAGTTATTTGGCATTACGACTCTTAACTCTCATACTTTAACACAGACAATAATAGTTGTAGTGTTCAGGTTGCTTGGATGAACAGTCCTTTTTCCTCAAGGCTGCCAGTGTTGTTGCAGGGTCGGCTAACCTTTCGGATATGACTCTGCTGATTTTGATTGATAGTCTATGAAAATACTGTATAGTTAACATAATGGTTTTAACTTATATTTTGAAAATTATTGAGGCTTTGCAAATATATGCAGGAATTGGTTCGACTAACAGATCAAACAGTCAATATATGGGTTCAGCTTTTGTGAAAAGTGCGTTGCTGTCTGCCAAGAGGGTTCATTCTGCTAAGATTATGATGTGCTTTGCTTGATGACTGAAGGTTTTTTCTTCGAAGATTTAAACTACGAGGTGTGTCTGTGTCAGAAGGTATTTTCAGGCCAGTGCTGGGCTCAGCTATCTTTTTAATGTAGAACAAATGGTTACCCCAAAATTACTTACTTTCAGAATGCTAAAAAAGGGACAAAACGTTTTGATAATCCCAATCTGAAAATACCTTGTGGATATAAGTGTTCAGTAAACCTGGATCTGAACGTATGGACTTTTATTATCTGATCTTAAAACCTGGACTATAAAATAGATTTTGAACTGAAAATCCATTTAACTAATTAACTGTTCTAAGAGCCACACTGACATCGACTTGTATTTGTAAGAGATAACACATTGTATTGATTGATGCATAGGATGTTATGTAATATATACACATGCTGGGTATGGGGCTGTGTTAAAATTAGAAGACAAGCCAAAATATATTGTATATCAACTAACTTGTTTGGTTATAACACCACCTTGTATGGTTAGAAATTAATCTTATTTTCACTTGTTCTCCAAACCTACAGTACTGACAGTTACCAAACAGTAAAATTGTTGCCTGCAAGAAAATATCACTTGTCCTTACTGAATATCACTCAAACTTATGTGGGTTTCGAACCCTGCCTTGTGCTAGATGGTGTTGCTGTTCCATGTTGTCAGTTTGAAGCAAACTGTGAAATCTGAGAATCTTTTACACCCAAACAGCTTAATCTTAACAAAGAGCTATGTTCTTAGATATATTGGTTTTGATAGCATTTATGTCCTGGCTGCATGTGAAAGATGGAATAATTTTGTTAATGAGTGTCACCAGTAACCGATGTGAAGTGATGAGTTGATAATGATACTGACAATAATGTTCTGACAGTACCCACCTACTGATACAGAGAAGATACCCCGGAACATATTAGTCTGAGAGCATGATATACAGGGCATGTTACCTAATACTGATTGATGTCAGGCATGTACTTAATCACACATTTAATGAGGCATGTTGCTCTAAGCTGATGTTGAGACATAAATAGTAACACTGAATGCTGTTGATGAACCTTAATCATGAGGATTTGTGATAATTAAACAACTTAATTTTAACTAAATTGGCACACTGTCTAAAATGCATGCAATTATGAGATTCTGGATGAGCTTTTCAAAAAGAAAAGTGTTTACATTTCGAATATGATGTTGAGTGCCATCCAAACCTCTCTGATAAATATTATATACTGGAAGGGAACCTGATGTTAAGATTCAAGTTTGAGATTTCAAGTTATTCCGAAAAAGACATATTGTGTCTGAGTTTGTGGCTGTTTTGAATTTTATCCAAAATTGTCAACTGAAATGTTATAAATAAGGTTTAAGTATGATAACCCATCAGTCTCCCTTCCACCCAATATGCATCCTAAAGGTCCTGAAGACTTTCGGAATGTTGACGTTTATGCAAGTCTTCACTGTGGAGACCAATTCTTGCTCTTCTGGGCATGGGATTCTAAAAGCTTCCAACCTGTTTGTGAATCTAGCTTTTAGCTAGATACCTGCTTGATGCAAATACATGCCTCCATGTTGCCAAGTCGGCCATTTTGAATTTTGACACTTCTCACAATGTTGGCGGATTTGCCATTAAACGCTTGCCACTTTTCACAGTTTATCGTTTTGAAAAATACAAGATTTCATGTAAGCACTATGCAATTTGTGTATAAGCACACGTGCAATTTGTGTAACCACGTAGAGATACTTTGTTAAGTTAACAACAATTGGCTTGAGTTAATCTTTAAAGTACCATTCTATCAACAATGCTCTACATACTTACATCACTGCGCAGGAGTAACGTGTGTCTCACGAACAGTAACTGTTGTACAGATAGATGTAGAAGAGTCATTTACTGGTTCTAGTACTGCTTTACCTAGTTGTGGTAGAAGGTAGATAGATAAGCATGGTAGGATGCATGACGTAAGCAGATGATGATCATGTTACTCTGTTTTCTGTTGTGGGCCACCTAGAACAAAGAGTTCAACCTTGTAAGTACCCTCCTGTTGATGCATACCCCAACTCTCTCCACATAGGATTAAACCACTGGCTGCAAGATAAGAGAAAATACATTATTCAACCACAATATTCATCAATCATTTTGGCCCTGAATGATCATTCATCAAGATTCAAAATTCATGGTGATTCAAAATCATGACAAAAGATTTCTTAGGCACTGTTTAAACTCTTGCAAGGACTTCAAACAATTTGATGTGGCACTGATCCACAACATGATACTACGTGATTCATTATCATTAAAAGATGTTACACCCCTTTTTGTTTGTTCGAGGGGGAAATAAAAAGGTTTGAGACCAAAGTCGCATCAACCAATTGAATATATATCTTTCTGCCAGTGTGTTTTGTGATTTGAATTGTTAGTTCATTCCTATGCTGGAGAGTGTTTCTTTCTCCATGGGTTATCAATGCAGCTTAGACTGAGGCTCATTAGTGGCTGTAGATATTACTTATTATGGTATTAATAGCAGATAGATGTAATAGACACATTATTTTGCAGAATTTGAAGCGTATACCATATTGTGATTATTTCCTGATTATTTAAAGGTCTCCCATTTGGCTTTGTTCTGTGTAAGTAATGGACCGACCAGAGGATCAGCTGTGTGTGTTTTAGTTAATTAAGTTTGAAATGATTAAGCTTGGAGATCTGCACTTATCCCTAAAACCTATATTATTGTGTGATTTATTTTTTTCTTATGTACAGTGTTTGCTTCTGTATATATGTATTCTACGACTTGCAATGTTTACATAGAAACATTCTTAAACTGCACTACACTGAATAGTGAGGTAATTCGTTTCGGAGATCTCATAAAACCAAACCAATTTTTAAGTTTTGTTTCCACCATTTTTTTATATTTTTCCAAAAACAACATTTTCGTGATTTTGAGATAATTCTTCAACATGTTTTGGTTGGTATTTTACTAAAGCACTTAATAATTTCATATGCTAAGTGTGCTGTTGTGTATATAATCGATCATGTTTTTTCAATATGTAAGACTAACCAAATGGATCTCATTTCATCATTTTGGAAAGTGTTTTAGAAGAGTAAACTGTCAATGAGGTAACAGAAATATCTGGTGAACAACTTAGATTGTCATGTGATCAGAGTGCTTTGTTAACTGTGTACACCTGTTTGAATGTAGATTAGATTTACCCTTAAATAGGTTTTGCATTTGAAGAAAAAAAGAATGTTTTTTTTATAGTTATAGAATATTTGCAAATTCATTCTTTTGAGATTGAATCATGTTCAAGATTTCATACCACCTTTGCATTGTATCATGTCAGCCATTTTTTGTTTGACTCTGAAACTGAACAGCATCAAACTAATGTTTCATTTCTATTTAATTTTATTGTCTCTACAGTAACAACATAGATGCCTTTAGTTAAGCATTTACTAATTCTTATCTTCATTTTACTTGTTTCCAAACTATTCTTAAACAGCTTATTTAAGGATCTTGGTTCTAAAAAAGAAAATGAAACAAAGATCTCTCTAAACTTCAACTAGCTACAATAAACTTTTCGTATTGTTCACTTCTGTCATTTATTTCCCAAATTGGACGGTAAACTGCCAATGTTGATGCAGTTCAGTATACCAGAATCTGTCATCTGTTTTTACTTGGTTTATATCATCACCATCATCATCATCATCATCATCATCATCACCATCACGTTGTTGCATGCATCATCTTGCTTCATCCTGTGCATGTGTCGTTCATTGTTGTGTCATGTCCCATTGCATCATTAAGCTCAGGAGCATTAAGCTATGACATTTTTTTCAAAATCTCTTAACCATTGTTTTATTTTATGGTGTTTCATTCAAGGTATTTTCTACATGACTAATCCAGAAAGATGAGGATTCCTTGTTCATATTTGAAGTATTTCAATGGGTGATGATTTAACCTCCAAAAAGATTTCTCTCTATATATGACTTTATTGTTCTGTTAATTAATCAGTTTTGATGACTATCACTGCTTATCCTTTCATTTCCGTGCGTTCATTCCATCATCATACGCAACATTTCCATTCATTGTTCTAGTCACTAGACCACCTCCATGTCGCCATTACTAATTCACTACATTTTCCATTGGATGTATCAGGAGCAGCCAGCTGTCTTCCAGCTGTTATCATACCTTCTTTCAAATGCTTTTTCATCGGAATCAATAAAAAGCATAAAAAGTGAATCATTAAATAAAAATGACCTTCTGTTTTCGACTAATTTGGGTCCATTCATATTATATGCCTTAAGAGCTGGACTATAATTTTCACAAACCTTCAATTCTTAAATAATAATAATTTTCATTTTGAACAGGGTAAATTTTAAATTCTATATGTGACCAGATTGTAGGGAGTGTATGTAGGTACTGTGTAGTGTACACTGGCTGCTCCATCCCCCACCTCACCTCACCATCGCAGGTGCCCTTCCCCTTCCTGCATCACATCTCAGCATCCATCATTACAGGGGGAACTGGAGAACCAACTGCTGCAGGCTAACCCCATCCTCGAGGCTTTCGGCAATGCCAAGACCATCAAGAATGACAACTCTTCTCGATTTGTAAGTTCTTTTGAGAGTGGAATTGCTAATTGTGTTTATACAAACTTTGTTGCTGTAATCAATGTAAGAAACATTCTTCATACCAAAAACCGATATCTGAGCAGATCAAGATAAGTGTGTGTTTTTTTGTAGGGAATGTTCCCCCCCCAAAATTTTTATTGAAGCACTGCAGTTGATATCTGTTCATGCTATCACATTACTTTGTGACTGGCAGCCTCTGAATTTTACAAGAAACCTGTATTAGCTTTATGAAGTATTCGTGATTATGTCAACTCCAACAAATGATGTTTTGTACATGTTAAAGAAAAACGATTGAATAATTCCTTTCGGAGATGGATTAGACGTCTACTGTGTGAGTTGTAGGATGTGTGTAGATCTTTAATGACATCTTTGTTCATGTTTCAGGGTAAATTCATCAGAATCAACTTTGATTCTTCTGGTTACATATCAGGTGCCAACATTGAAACATGTATCCTTTCAAGTGAAAAAGCAGAAGAGTTTGCATTTTGGTCAGAATACTGATGGTCAGTTAAAAAGTGATCAGTGAGGGAGTGCCGCTGAACAAACCAACACAAGCTTGGGTATTAAGGACCTAAATTATAAGCTTGGGTACAAGAGATTTAACGTAAATCACAAGGAATGGAAGGATCTAGCTATATCCAAACCAGATATGAAAGTCAAGGGGTATTTGTCAAAACCCTCATGTTAGAAGTTATACATTGATGGGATCCCTAAATTTGAATACTATTCTAACTGCCAGGATGGCTGATTAGTCCCTGGATTCTTCATGTTTCTGTTCAGTACACCTTAACCTATGTAAGACCTGCTGGAAAAGTCAAGAGCTGTGCGACAAGCTGAGAATGAGAGGAGCTTCCATATGTTCTACCAGTACCTCAATGCAGCCACGCCTCAACAGAGGAGTAAGTAGTTAGAGGATTGTTTGGAAGAAAATAGTACATATCTGGTCAGTGTAATACAGTTAAACCTTGTGACCTCACACTCGACTACATCAAAATCAGGGATAAAATATAACTCATTTTAAATACTAGTTGAGCACTATGTATAATAAAGTTGTCAATTTATTAATAAACAATTAGCCTTATGGATACCTTTACCTTCATGAACTGTGGCTGGGACTAGTATCAGTAAATAACACCACTATGTTTGTCGTAAGAGGCGACTAACGGGATCGGGTGGTCAGGCTCGCTGACTTAGTTGATGCATGTCATCGTATCCCAATTGCATGGATCAATGATTATGATGTCAATCACTTGACCACCGTCATATAGCTGGAATATTGCTGAGTGCGGCGTTAAACAACAAACAAGCACTATCAATGATGTAATTGGTGATCTGGCTAAATTCTTACTGGTGCTATTTTTATCATGAACAACAGATAATTCAACCTGTATTCAATGGTCCTGAGGACTTGATCAAGGGTTTACTGTAGTTTCGAGAATACCACTGAGTGAAAGAAGCATAGGGCAGTAAGATGGATGTTTATCAAGGGTATATTATGACACATACACAGTTGTTCAGATCTCCAGGGGCTCTGGGGTTTTGACCGTGACACATAGGACTTTCTATTACTGAGTTTCTTGGGCCTATGTTTCTGTAGTCATTGTTTCCATGGGCAATCGATTACTTGACCCATAGCCACTCATCTGAATATATAGTTCTGCTAGCGTCTAGGATCTTGATTTGTTTTGTTTTTCCCCCCAGAATCTGTTTCTGCAAATTCATTGCAATGCTACCAGTGCTTCTGTAAACTTGATAGGTGCATCGATCAATGCAGTTTTTGGTGTGTCTGAATCATGTACAGGCATGGACCACTAGGTGCATGCCCACTACTGTTCAGAGAGTGATATTGGACCTTATTGCAAACAGGACATTGAGAATCCTACTGCATTTCCAGTCCACTCTGCAGTCTATATTCTGATCCATGTATTCAGCCTGTGTCCTTGTTTATATGATTGTGGTCACTTGCTTTCATCAGAGGTGTTCTCAGCATTCAATCCACAGACTTTCCCACATTAAATATGTGCAAGGGATTTCCAGGATATTATCTCTCCTAGTGTTCATTCCATACTAGAGCCTCAAAGTGGTTTACAAACATACACTTATTAGTTTGAATTTCAGTGTCATGGACTTTTTATTTGTATGTAGATGTTCATTGTCAGAAGATGAAATACTGAATGGGCCCCCATTATAAGGCAGTATCTAAGGGGGTAGACAATCTAGTTAATTGAAGAATAATTTGATAAATGTTCCTGGTTCATTACGTATTTGAGTATTACTTTGTATAGTTTAAGCATGTAATGTCCTACTCTCTAGGTTTGGACCACATTATAATGAGGAACAAAGGTAGACATGTTGACTTGCACTCAGTGTTGAGTGTTCTATGCAAAGTGGGTCATGATGCCCTTGAAATGTGGGGACTCTATGTTTGCAAGACACATTAAAGGTCTTTGAGATATGAAAGTTGTTTTTAATTTATTCATTAATTTGACAGTATATTTTGCATTATAACTGTGAAAATGCCTTGTCTTCTTCCAATTTTGAGGTATTAAAAGAAAGAAAGAAAGATGATCATGGTTTTATTGAATCTGTATAAGTCAGTACTATCTTATGGTGAGTTTTTACATAAATGTCATGATTGTCATTGTACATAAGATTCAAACATTCAAGAAACAAGGATTAGAAATTGTTTTGTCAGTGCTTTATCTTGAAATTATTTTATCTCAGATATGCCTCTTTCCCCCAAGCAGAATTTCAAAGTAAATATATATGATTTATCTTTTATTTTTTTAAAATTTTGTATGATTCAATAACAAATACAAGGATGTTTATTTTCTATTAATACCTACTAATGTTATTCATTATCTCCGCAGAGGAGTTTCTGCTGGAGGACATCAGGAACTACACTTACCTCACCAACGGCCACATGCCCGTCGGCGGCATTGACGATGTCTTGGAGTTCCGCAGCACAGTTGAAGCCATGACCATTATGGGCATCAACGCAGAGGACCAGTCAGGTGGGCGTTTAGAATGAATGAATGTGGATTTCAGGTTATGATCCGGTGGACATGCCAATCTTAAGATGTGTACATGGACATGCCAATACTTTGATATGTCCATCAACATGCCAATATTAACATGGTTAAATGGACATGCCAATGGTATGATGTCTACATGGACAGACCAATGGTATGCTATTTACATGGATATGCCAATGGTATGCTATTTACATGGATATGCCTATGGTATGATGTTTACATGGACAGACAAATGGTATGATGTTTACATGGACATGTCAATGGTATGATGTTTACACGGACAGACCAATGGTATGATGTTTACATGGACAGACCAATGGTATGATGTTTACATGGATATGTCAATGGTAAGATGTTTACATGGACATGCCAATGGTAAGATATTTGAATTGATGTCAATGGGTATATGTTTTACATGGATATGCCAATGGGTATATGTTTTACATGGATATGCCAATGGTAAGATGTTTATATGGACATGCCAATGGTGAAATGTTTACATGGATATGCCAATGGTATGATGTTTACATGGACAGAACAATGGTATGATGTTTACATGGACAGAATAATGGTATGATGTTTACATGGATATATATCAGTGGCAAGATGTTTAAATGGACAAACTGGATTTCTAATCAGTTTGTGTTTGTTATTTCAGCCGTTTTCCGAGTGGTGTCTGCTGTGCTGCTGTTCGGCAACTTGCAGTTCAAGGCAGAGCGGAACTCCGACCAAGCCACCTTGCCAGACAACACCGGTAAATCATCACACAAAAATAACAACAAAGTAATCTCATGAAAAATTGTTGAAAATTTCATTGGTAACAAGGCTAATATACTACTCAAAGGAAGTTAAGGACCACTCGGTTCTTTCATATTACTATAGCTATCTGTCATGCCATGACATGTAAACTGTAGTTATATGAAAGAATTGGGCTGCGATTAACTTATGTGGAGTACAAAGTAGACAATAAAATTATGGATAACAACTTCTTTATTATACTGTAATAGCAAAGTTGTTGTCAATATTTTGGGGGTCTACTTTGTCATTGTCATCTTTTTTAGAAATCCCTCTCAAACAATTTACTTTGGAGTAGTATAATTTCACCATTACACAGTCTCTAGACTGTCAACACATGTGTTTTCCTGTTTTGACTTTGTGCACATTGGATCTCTGTCTCTGTAGTTGCTCAGAAGGCCTGCCATCTCCTTGGTCTGCCCGTGACCGCAATCACTCAAGCATTCCTCAAACCCAAGATCAAGGTCGGCAGAGACCACGTAACCAAGGCCCAGACAAAAGCACAGGTAAGTTTCTAAAACAAGGAACTCTCATTTGATATTAACCTTACAATGTAATCTGATGTCTTGTTTGAGAAAAAGAGAAAGTAAAGCTAAGGGGAGGTAACTCTCACAGGAGTTTTGATACTTTATAAAATATCCAGGTACTTAGCAAACCTTTATTATGGGCAAGGTGTAAATGGGCCTAGTTGCCCGAACACCTATGAAACATTTTACTAATCAATCAATCAATCTCACAGGAGGAAAAGATACATCCACCTGAGCTGATTGGTTTTGAAGCTCACTTGCATACCTTTACAATAACGGTATACATTGTTCACACATTGACTATGTTTTGTCCTTCAAATTCAGAAATTAGTTTCTGTCTCAGCTACCCCGCTAAATGAATGCTATATCACACTGACACACAATAAATGGATGATTTGATGCCTCATCTTTCAGGTTGAGTTTGCTGTGGAGGCCATTTCCAAGGCATTGTACGAGAGAATGTTCAAATGGATCGTCTCGCGCATCAACCGATCGCTGGACAGAACAAAGAGACAGGGTGCTAGCTTTATTGGTATCTTGGACATTGCTGGTTTTGAAATCTTCAAGGTAACTAGCTGTGATGTTTCCCCATCTAGCTCCTGCTTCCATAGCTTCCTATTGTGTCTTTATTTGGCTCATCTTCATCGTTATTCAGTTCATTCCAACATAGATGCCGTAAGTGTGCACTACTATACATACATAGTGTATTATTTATATTTAGTGTCAGTGTTTTCATTTATTCATGTGTTTTATATGGATTATCAGAAGTTATTTCTTTCCAGTCAATCAAAATTGAAAGGCCATCTGCCTAGGAATGTTAAATCTATTTTTATTCCTTTCATGATGATATAATTGATACATTCAAAGTAGGGTACAATATCATCAAGAGATTTCCATTGCTACTGTTAATTTGAATGTTAGTTGCTAAGGCAGTTAAGTATTAAAAGATCTGTAATGTGATCATATTGGTAACAGGGATTTATCTAGACCTACTCAGAGGCCGATATCCGGCCCCAAGTCCTCAGCGAATGTGAGAAAAACATTCAAATGGGAATTTAAAATTTCCCAATTCATATTGCAATTTGTCCCAATTAGTTTGGCATCCTAGATAAATCCCTGATTAAGGAAGATCGCTGTACTTGTACCTGGCTATTTCTTATCGCCCCCTTTCATAGTGTGTGGTTTGTTGTCGATTTGCTGCTTCTCATCTTGAGTTTTGTCTCGGCATTCAGCCGTCAATCAGGAACAGCATCATTTTCCGGTACATACATTGATTAAATCACTGCAATCACTTCATTGTTTGCCATAGTGTCAGGAAGACGTATACGACGAAAAAAATACCATGTACTTAACGGTCGCAGCAGGATCGGTAAAACTTGCATCCTTGTTGAAATCCAATCCGTGTGGCGAAGCATCGTTTTGAAACCCTTCATTGCTATTGCTCTTCTTTTTACCCCTCGGATATGTTCCCATTTTACCCCATTTCTTCTTAATACTTCTCATCAAATGATTCTCTGCTTTTCCATATTTATTTATTTTTCTACATATTTTAACTCCTTCAGTCCACCGAAAAGGTAAACTACTTGCTCGCAAGTGCCCTTGTCTGGCTGATGTAGTCCAGCAGTGTCCGATTACCACTTATTTCATTCAATAGCATGTGAATTGCCAATAGATTTCACAATGTTATTTGTTGTCTTATTTCAAACATTATGAGATTTAAGTTTAGCAAACAGCATGCACGTGTTGTTCCCAACTTGTAGCTGAGAATGTTAATGTCATATTTTCTTGTTTCATAAGTTTATTCTCCCTTAGTTTTTTCATTCGTGTATTTTTTAAAATATTAATTTATTGAACCTTAATTTTTTAGTTCTGTTGTACTTTCGGGGGGTTGAGGTCAATTCTGGAAATGTTTGAAGCAACAGAATGAAATAAGTCAATTTTCTCTCCCCATGATAGAATTCCTCCTTAATATGTTTGTTTCTCCTGTCGCATTAATGATTAAATTGTTGGTGTGGCACTAACAGTTGTTGCTCCCAAGTTTGCTATGATCGTGCATGGTATCACCATTGACAATGCAAACTTCTCTGAGACGTCAACTTTGATGAATGTCAGAATAAAGCTCATCAATGAATCTTGAAGAATTAAAGGAAGTACTAGGCTTTAAAAACTATTTAATGTTTATAAGGTTATGTGGCCTGGTTGATACATTTCTATTCCCATTACTAGGGGACATAGGAGTTGTTTAGGTGCATCTATTCGCGGTGCAGAATTTGGTCCCTGAGGCATGCCAGAAAGCTATGATTGTTGGAGTCATGGTTTGTCTTGATTACGACTGTAGGTTTGTCAGCACCAGTGGTAATCATCAAAGACCTGCATCACTTTGGGCTTTTCTCCTACATCAAGCTTCCCGTAACTGGCCAGATGATCAGATATATAAAATGACATTCCCTTTATTTTGTTTTCATCTTTTAATTTGAAGCCAACCCTTGAATGTGGTTGCTTTCAAAAGAGCCTCGTTAGATCCATGACATCAGTTTGCTACAAATGTGAAACACTCACTAATATGTAGAGGTTGGCGTCTCTTGACACAGCTACTAAATTGTATTTGTTTTTCTTACATTGGAAATATGTTTAAATTTTGAACAACTTTGCTAACAGGTGTGAAAGTTGTTTAATTAACCAAAAGTGTGCATGTCAGTGGAACTAAAACAATGCCTTCATAAGGCACACAAGTACAAGTAGGAAGATATCGCCTTGTAATGTTTGAAATTGGAGGAAACTATTCCTATGTCTTATTGAGATTTCACAGATTACATGTGTCATTGATTGGCAATGGTTAAGTGAGATTTCTTGATTAATATTAACAGATTAATTGGTGCATGATATTTTCCAAATTTAACTTTTATTGTAAGAAGTTCCTGTTTCAAGTCAAAGTTCCTGTAGGGGGTTAGCAATAGATTACAAGATCAACTGGGAGGGTTAGTTTACCTATTTCTGACTTTCACTTTCTTCTCTTGTGCTTTACACTCATTGTAATTTACGTTACTTCAAACTGATTAGTACAACACTTTCTATATTTATGTTGTAATGCATGCTTTTGTTTCAGATGTTGAGATTTATCATTTGGATTGACTGTTTTGTAAGATCAGTGTCAGCAATGGATTGGATGAGTTTCCGGTCACCTTTTCTAGACTCGTAGAGTTTTAGCAAGAATGGCCATGCTTTTGGGGCCCATTTTCCCAACTTTATGGTCCCAGCTATGCTTTTTCATTTTGATTCAAAATCTGCCAACTTAAATGTCCAACTGTTGCATGAAACGTTGTGAGTTTTGGCAGACATATGCTGAAGACAGATGGTTCCAGGAATAATATGGCAGAACACTTTGTTGTATAATGATAAGAAATATTTTTGGATAATGATTTGTTTATAAATTAAAGATGAAGGAAGACTCTCTTTTTTTCATGTAGGCTTATAAATTTATAAATATTCAGGTTCGGTTAAGGTCACCACTTACAGTAATACCTAAATATTTTTATTTGGATTTATTGTCACATAATCTTCTGTAAATGATCAAAGGGAGACAACTCCCTTTATATGGATATACCCAATGCTTGATGTTGATATTGACAGTATGGTAGAAACAGCTTCCTACATCCAAAAATTCATAGAAACAGCAGACTCTTCTTTTGATAATGTGTGCTTCTCTATTTACCACAGGAATTGTGTGATCTGCAAGTGGATGTTCCTAGCAACCATTTTGTGTGTTTCAGATGAATTCCTTTGAACAACTGTGCATCAACTACACCAATGAGAAGCTGCAGCAGTTGTTCAACCACACCATGTTCATCTTGGAGCAGGAAGAATACCAGAGAGAAGGCATTGAATGGAAGTTCATCGACTTTGGTCTTGATCTTCAACCCACAATTGACCTTCTGGAGAAGGTTAGCTTGTCCATCACTTCGAGCAGAGAATCAATGACTGAATACTCTAGAGATACTAAACATGAATATGATCTGTGCCACAATAATATCTGATATTATATTTAAAAGAACGTAAAATGCACTGAAGTGTATCCTTAGGTGACACAGTAACATAGAAAGATATCTTTTGTTCATACTTTCAACTGGAAGATTGTAGTAGAGGTCAAATGTAGCCTTCAAATTTTCTCCTGTCACCTTACTTACTTGTGTTATTTATTCACAGCCGATGGGTATTCTCGCTCTTTTGGATGAAGAGTGTTGGTTCCCGAAGGCAACAGACAAGACATTTGTTGAGAAACTGACGGCCCAACACACTGGTCACCCAAAGTTCCACAAACCTGACTTCAGGGCAGATGCTGACTTCTCCCTTGTCCACTATGCCGGCAGAGTAAGTAAATAGCCCAGGCGGCACTTCAATACTTCAATAGGGTCACATTGTACCCTAATGCCTGTGACATTGTACCCTGATGGCTGGTCACATTGTACCCTAATGCCTGTGACATTGTACCCTGATGGCTGGTGACATGGCACCCCGATGGCTGGTCACATTGCATCCCGATGGCTTGTCACATTGTACCCTGATGGCTGGTCACATTGTACCCCGATGGCTTGTCATATTGTACCCCGATGGCTGATCACATTGTACCCCGATGGCTTGTCACATTGTACCCTGATGGCTGGTCACATTGTACCCCGATGGCTTGTCACATTGTACCCTGATGGCTGGTCACATTGTACCCCGATGGCTTGTCACATTGTACCCCGATGGCTTGTCACATTGTACCCCGATGGCTTGTCACATTGTACCCCGATGGCTGGTCACATTGTACCCCGATGGCTGGTCACATTGTACCCCGATGGCTGGTCACATTGTACCCCGATGGCTGGTCACATTGTACCCCGATGGCTTGTCACATTGTACCCCGATGGCTGGTCACATTGTACCCTGATGGCTGGTCACATTGTACCCTGATGGCTTGTCACATTGTACCCCGATGGCTTGTCACATTGTACCCCGATGGCTGGTCACATTGTACCCCGATGGCTGGTCACATTGTACCCTGATGGCTGGTCACATTGTACCCCGATGGCTGGTCACATTGTACCCCGATGGCTGGTCACATTGTACCCCGATGGCTGGTCACATTGTACCCTGATGGCTGGTCACATTGTACCCCGATGGCTGGTCACATTGTACCCCGATGGCTTGTCACATTGTACCCTGATGGCTTGTCACATTGTACCCCGATGGCTGGTCACATTGTACCCCGATGGCTGGTCACATTGTACCCTGATGGCTGGTCACATTGTACCCTGATGGCTGGTCACATTGTACCCCGATGGCTGGTCACATTGTACCCCGATGGCTTGTCACATTGTACCCCGATGACTTGTGACATGGCATCCTGTTGGCTGGTCACATTGTACCCTGATGGCTGGTCACATTTCACTTACACTGACTGATAATCACAGGCTGCTGACATGGGTGGAATGTTGCTGAATGCAAAGTATAAATATCATTCATACACATACACATGAAACTGCCACAGGGTTTGATGTCCGGCCATTAAGTATTTAAGTTACTCAATGGATGACCACGAGCCATGACCCAACTAATCGTTGTGGCTTGTGTCTTGTTAGGTCACAGAGTTTTAGGTCAGTTTGTTTCAATGACATTGACTGATTGTAAACCCAAATATTATACAATACTTTAAAAGATTTGGCAATGGTGTAGAAATATGTCATATCAAAAGTTAAAAAAAATATTTGATGAAATGATAAAATACGGTACCATACTGATCAATGCAGGTATTGGAAAGAGGGACAAGGCTCTGGCAGATTGGCAGTCCCAGCATGCTTGATTCAAAGACCACTCTATTTGCCAAACTAAAATTTTATTATGTATTTTTTTTTATTTAATTGAATTACAGATTGAACATATTTTTTTGGTGTGTTTGTGTTACTGACTGTTGTCTTGTCTACAGGTTGACTACCAGGCTGCAAATTGGCTTCTCAAGAACATGGACCCCCTCAATGAAAATGTGGTATCATTGATGCAGGCTTCCTCGGATAACTTCGTAGCATCAATCTGGAAAGATGGTACGCCTTTAGGGGCTCTTTGAATATATATACTACTCAAAAGAACAGCTGATAAATCTATGTGAATGACTTCAGATCTTTTTAGTGCTAAGGTCACTTCGAGGAACAGGGCCGTGATTGTCAGGCAGTGACTTTCTGACAGTGTTATCTGTTGTTTTTTCTGGACCTTACTCACTTATACAGAGATAGCTGTGATGTAGGTGACATATACAAACTATGAGTTGTTGTATAACTAGCTCCATGTTACAGCTGAGATTGTGGGGATATATATCCTGAGTTTATGTATAATGGCTGAGCTCCATGTTACAGCTGAGATTGTGGGATATATGGCGTGAGTTGAGTTAGTTGATGTATAACGAGCTCCATGTTACAGCTGAGATTGTGGGGATATATATCCTGAGTTTATGTATAATGGCTGAGCTCCATGTTACAGCTGAGATTGTGGGATATATGGCGTGAGTTGAGTTAGTTGATGTATAACGAGCTCCATGTTACAGCTGAGATTGTGGGATATATGTCGTGAGTTGAGTTAGTTGATGTATAACGAGCTCCATGTTACAGCTGAGATTGTGGGATATATGTCGTGAGTTGAGTTAGTTGATGTATAACGAGCTCCATGTTACAGCTGAGATTGTGGGGATATATATCCTGAGTTTATGTATAATGGCTGAGCTCCATGTTACAGCTGAGATTGTGGGATATATGTCGTGAGTTGAGTTAGTTGATGTATAACGAGCTCCATGTTACAGCTGAGATTGTGGGATATATGTCGTGAGTTGAGTTAGTTGATGTATAACGAGCTCCATGTTACAGCTGAGATTGTGGGATATATGTCGTGAGTTGAGTTAGTTGATGTATAACGAGCTCCATGTTACAGCTGAGATTGTGGGGATATATATCCTGAGTTTATGTATAATGGCTGAGCTCCATGTTACAGCTGAGATTGTGGGATATATGGCGTGAGTTGAGTTAGTTGATGTATAACGAGCTCCATGTTACAGCTGAGATTGTGGGATATATGTCGTGAGTTGAGTTAGTTGATGTATAACGAGCTCCATGTTACAGCTGAGATTGTGGGATATATGTCGTGAGTTGAGTTAGTTGATGTATAACGAGCTCCATGTTACAGCTGAGATTGTGGGATATATGTCGTGAGTTGAGTTAGTTGATGTATAACAAGCTCCATGTTTCAGCTGAGATTGTGGGGATGGGAGCAGCTGCAGCTGTGGACACGATGTTCGGGTCCCGCACACGCAAGGGCATGTTCCGTACTGTGGGCCAGCTGTACAAGGAACAGCTCGCCAAACTCATGGCCACCCTCAGAAACACCAACCCCAACTTTGTCAGGTGTATCATTCCCAACCATGAGAAGAAGGTAAATAGATGCAAGGAACAGCATGAAATCAGGATCAGTTTATGTAGGGTTGTTGTGGACACAAATGTGTTGATTGGCTGAAATGCTTTCTGTTAAAAAAGCGCCATGCATGATTTTGATGATTCTACTTTTTATTTGTGTAGTTTGCCTTTGAGGCAAGGCATATTTTCAAATATCCACACACTGCAGCTTTGACGTAGATGAAATTATTTAAAGTGACAGTGCCACTCTCACCCTTGATACATTCTTGGCAGGACTTTCATACAACTTCATAATCCAGAGATGGAATTTGGCGAGTCAGTATGTCTAATGTTAAAGGTATTGAATGAGCCAGTTGAATTTCATAGTTTGTAAGGGGTATCTACTTTTGGGGCCTGTAAATGTTTCAGGTTGGGCTCGTAAATGTTTCAGGTTATGTTGCATCCCTGGAAGTGCACGTCACAAAGACTAATGGTTTTGTTTTTCCAACTGCAGGCTGGTAAGATAGACTCTCCCCTAGTGCTGGAGCAGCTGAGATGCAATGGTGTCTTGGAGGGCATCCGAATCTGCCGCCAAGGTTTCCCAAACAGAATCCTCTTCCAGGAGTTCCGACAGAGATACGAGATCCTCACACCCAATGCCATCCCCAGAGGATTCATGGACGGCAAAAAGGCTGTAGAGAAAATGGTAAGTACCAGAACTATTAATTGTGGTATAAATTGGGATTTTTTTGTCAACTTAAGTGTATATTCTAAGGACATAAGTACATTGTGTCACAGGCAATCTGAGAAAGTTCAATTTGAACAGGGAGAATGAAGATGAGAGAGACCCTCACCAAGAAATGACACATGATGTGTCTGTATTTTTGTGGTTAACACCACACATGAGTTGAAGTAAATCTATTACGTACATCTCAACTTGTAAGCTGTTTCATTACAGATCAGTGCCTTGGAGTTGGACGGCAACCTGTTTCGCGTTGGTCAGAGCAAGATCTTCTTCCGTGCTGGAGTGTTGGCCCACCTGGAGGAGGAGAGAGACCTCAAGCTCACCGACATCATCATCCAGTTCCAGTCGCTTGCCAGGGGACTGTTGGCCAGAAGGTTGGTCATTTAGACACTTTTTTCCATCTTTGAGGGAGTACAGATTATCTCCCCTTAGGGGTTTTCGTTGTCCCAGTTCTCTGTGCAAGGTGTAGCATAGACTTGCTTGTATCAAAGACGTGTGTTCAAATACACTGATCATGATCCTTGGTCTTGTGAGCTCCATTCCTGTGCCTGTGCATTGCATCAAAGTGGAAGCTGACTAAGACCTGCATTACTTTGGGCTTAAGGCCTGCATTAAGCTGACATTAAAAGCTCAAAAAGGCATGAAACCCAACTTTACTCACCCTCATGAGTTTAATTATATTCTAAGAGAGTGTTGGGGAGTGTTTCAGACCTTCATCACTCCAAAGTACCGGGTTCTGTTCCCAGGGTTTTACATAATATTGCATCCTGTATGCATTCACGATTGAAATGGGCACCAAAAAATGACATTGTAAAAAAAACAGTTGTGTTTTTCTTTAAATTTATAAAAAAAATGTAGATTACATGTTCCATATAAACTATCGTTTCTATTTTGATACACTCAATGTTCAGTGTGTCAATGCTTGATTTTCTACATCTAACATTGAAAACATCATATACAGTAGGCTTAATCTTCTGAGCATGTGCAGATATCAAGAATGTTTTAAATGTGCCACATATGGACAGCCTGGCACCCTATGTTCTTGCCCCAAAACTTTATTACGGAGAGTCAGAAAATTGATACACCCATGCTGGTTCATAACACTGAACCTCTTTTTTCATTTTCTTTGCTTTTTATTGTCCAGAAACCACATGAGGCGTCTGCAACAGATCAATGCTATCCGTGTGATCCAGAGGAACTGTGCTGCTTACCTCAAACTGAGGAACTGGCAGTGGTGGAGACTCTTCACTAAGGTAGGTATACACCTCCTATTGCCTCCTACTTGTATGTAATTGAAGTGTACAAATGTAGCACCCCATTCATGGTCAGACAACAATCCATAGGTTCAGTTAAGACTCAATAACACAATGTGACAATGCTTGATGACACATAATATTGGGTAAATAATTGATTATTTTTTTACCTAGACACAGCATGAGCTTAGAGTTATGTTCTTTTGAACCCTGTTTCTGAACAGGTGCTTGTTATTGAGTCACATGACACATCACATATGATGTTCCCTCCAAAGGCAAAGAGTACCTGTATTTCTATTAATGGCATAGGATTTACCTTAGATATAGTTCAAGTTACTCTTAGGACTGAACTGAAAGTTGCTCTTGGAGCTTTTATGAATGTACACTTAAGTAAAATTCTTAGCTAAGAATTATTTTAGGCAGCTTAAGATACTTTTTGTAGAATCTTCATGAATGCAATCCCTGAAAATGATTTTAGATCTCTAGCTCTGAAATGTACAATTGTAACACATGATCAAACAGTCATTATCACTGTTTATCAGAAAGGTAAAGCTTGTTTCAATTTCTTTTATCTGTGTCACACAATAGGCTTGTCTACTGGCGATATGTTTACTTTGAAACAATCTCTTGTCGTCATCATGGCCTCTACGGCGTGTCACCTGCGACAGGGCATTGAAAACAAGGGTTTTGGAAGAATGACCTTGGTGTAGGTTTATGTATGAATTGTTTGGTCCTTCCCAGGTGAAGCCGCTGCTGCAGGTGACCGGGCAGGAGGAGAAGCAAAAGGTGGTCGAGGAGGAGCTGAAGAAGGTCAAGGACAGTTTCGATAAACAGAAGCAGGATTATGATGAAGTCGAGCGTCGCTATGCACAAATCATCGAGGAGAAAAACATCCTGGCTGAACAGTTGGAGGCTGAGAGCGCTATCTGTCAAGAGGCTGAGGAGGTGAATACTCGAAGCAATGATTTTGATTACTTTGATTTTAAAACAAAACTCTCCTGTGAAACTTTGGAAATGAGGTTGTTGGCCTGTGTGCCTTGGCTGATGGCTAGCATTGTCCATGCATTCACACACTGTTTTGCCTGGTCCTAACTCGATGCCTTATGTACATCATGTGGTTGGAGTGTTGCTGACTCACTGAAGATAGAACTAGTGCCAATAGTGAAATCTCAAAAGTCAAGGTCATTGAATGGTAGAAATTACTTGTGAAAGTTTGTGCTTTGTAAGACAATGTTTGACTTTATCCTTGATAGGCATTTGAAGTGGTGTACTCAAGAATCAAGTTTTATTGATTGACAACTTCTTTATTGTTTATAAGCCGTAAGACACCAAGTTTGGGAGTGAAAATGAGTAAGGATTCTCCAAAACGCTTGCCTTTACTCGGACCTGTGAAAATTCCGGGGTAGAATAGGTCTTCAGCAACTCATGCTTGTTGTAAAAGGCAAACTAACGGGATCGGGTGGTCAGGCTCGCTGACTTGGTTCATGCATGTCATCGATCCCAATTGCGTGGATCGATGCTCATGATATTAATCACTGGATTGTCTGGTCCAGACTCGTTTATTTACAGACCGCCCTCATATAGCTGGAATATAGCTGAGTGCGGCATAGAACAACCAACCAAGCCATTACTCAATTTGTATCTTCTGTAGACTAAGAGTTTCTACAGTTGCGATATAATATCAAGTTTTTAGTTGGCCTATGTAGCATTCTGTATTTGCATTACAATCTTAAAGTTAATATGTGCCCTAATTACTTCACTGTAACTGTGTCTGCATATAATGAGGAAACATGTGGTTCATGGCGTATTTGTTTGCTAACCAGGCTCGTGCTCGACTTGCTGCTCGGAAACAAGAGCTGGAGGATGTCTTGCATGATATGGAGCTGCGCATTGAAGAGGAGGAAGATCGCTGCAATGCCCTATTGGATGAGAAGAAGAAGTACAGCCAAACAATAGGGGATCTAGAAGAACAGTACGTACTTGCCCCGCTAGTTCAAACCAGGGTAATTTCTATTACAGTGATCGCTCGCTATTGCGCTCTTCGATAAAGCGCTACTTCGGTTACTACGCGCGGTAACGTATGGCTCCCAAAATTTATGTACACTTTTATTACTGATAGTTTTACACAGACATAATTGTATTGTTGTTCGTTGTTCATTTGCACATAACGCTTCTCATTGCATAATCAACCGTTTATCGCTGAATGGAGTTCTAATAATCTGTTTGAAAACATCCGCGGCAAGTCCCGGAAATACGATTGTTCAACTAGTTAACTTTTCACACTATCGTCCTTTGATCTTAGAAGCGCATGCATGCAATAAAAGAGAACCACAAGCGAAGTTTATATTCTTAATTAGTGGGCAATCCAATTTGAGGCGACACTGTCACACACATGTAGTTGCTGTCACAACACGGCAGTCATTCATTTCGTAATCGCGCTTTCGTAACATCGCCTGGTTTTTTCCGTAGTTATAACAAGCGATTTCATTGGATTAAAATTTGTTTCTAATGACGCTTTCTTGCCGAAATCTACAAGTTTCGTGATTGGTCAATTTTGAGCACGTGACCTCAGGCAGCCAATCAAATTATAGCTGTGATACCAAGCTCGTGTTTGATAAATTTCAGAAGTTGGCGAAAGATTTTTTGTTAAATCGTGTTAATCTGAACGTTTTAAGCAGGAAATCACGATATATATTAAAAATATGGAACTTCGCGAATGTATCATGCTAGGTTACGAGCTGTGACATAGATTTTTCATGCATATATTTTTGCATTAAACATTGTGTCCGAGCCGAGAATTCAAGGCGACGAAAGCCGAGATGTCATTTGACTTACATTACACGCGATCGCACGAAACGATGGAAATAATAACTTAGATGTAAGTTTGATTACTTTTAGATATATTTTTGTTGATTTTTTTATCACTTTGTATAATATATTTAAAGATTTGTTTAAAACGTCTTTATTTTGCTCTTTGATGTGGACCCGTTGTCGAAATGTGTGTCCGAGAATTTTATTTTCAATAACATCGCGGGAAATAGTGAATAATTTTATAATTTATCGATTAAAAATGATAAATTGAAATGGAATACGTATTTCAGACATTGTGAAATGTGACAGATTTAATAAATGAATGATATTACAGGTAGATCTAGGTCCATAAAAATATATACTATTTTGATGTGACGTGAGATAAACACATATTGATGATTTGAGATTTTCCGAGCGCGCGCCTCGGTTAAACGGCTTATCGTCTATAACGCCCACCAATTATTTGGACCCCATTGGTAGCGTTATAGCGAGCGATCACTGTACTATCATAAAAGGCCAGGTGTGGTATTGTTTAAAGCTCCTTAATTCAGAGAATAGACACTTTTCCTCCACCTGCCGATTTTTCTTTTTTTTTAACAATACTCTGTATCTCATTTATAAAACTTATGATACTAAAAGTTGTGACGGAATGAGAATAGTTTCTATGTTGTGCTTGCTCCTGTAGTCAATGACTGATGTGTTTACAGGCTGGAGGAGGAGGAACAGGCTCGGCAGAAACTGCAGTTGGAGAAAGTGACAAATGATGCCAAGATGAAGAAGATAGAGGAGGACATGGCAGTAGCTGAGGACATGAATCAGAAACTGCTGAAGGAGCGCAAACAGATGGAAGAGCGTATGAATGATGTCCAGGGACAAATGGTGGAAGAGGAGGAGAAGGCAAAGCAACTGGGCAAGCTGAAGAACAAGTATGAGGCCATCATTGCCGACCTTGAGGAACGACTCCGCAAGGAGCAGCAGGCTCGCCAGGAGCTGGAGAAGATCAGGCGCAGACTGGAGTCGGAGCTGAATGACCTGCGTGACCAGCTGAACGAGAAGAGGCAGCAGGTTGAGGATTTGCAGACCCAGCTCAGCAGACGTGAGGAGGAAGTGCAGCAGGCCCTTCAAAAGTAAGAACCACTTGGAGATGCAATGATGGTATTGCTTGTGGGAACCATCTTTGGGCTTACAGAAGTAAGAACCACTTGCAATGTAATGATAGTAGTGGTTGTTGGACCATGTCTAGGGCTTTTAGATGTAAGAACCACTTGGGGAAGTAATGAACATTTTAGTGGTGGTGAAGGGATTTAGACTAAATATCCATGATGGATAGATGGAAAGATTCACCGATGATTGTGGTAGTGGCAGAGTTCATGGGTGCATATTATGTGGTCCATCTTCCAGAACTGATGAGGAGTCTATAGCCAGGTCGAACATGAACAAGCAGATCCGAGAATTTCAGAACCAGATTCAGGAACTGCAGGAGGACTTGGACTCGGAGAAGGAGAGCAGGAATAAGGCAGAGAAACAGAAGAGGGACCTTAATGAGGTTGGTAACAACTTGTGCACTGTGCCTGTTCCAGACTTCACTTTTACACTCGGGACCTCGGTTACATGGCCAAGGAAGGGGCGGTCGGGTAGCCTAGTGGTTAAAGCGTTTGCTCGTCACGCCAAAGACCCGAGTTTGATTCCCGACATGGGTACAATTTGTGAAGCCCATTTCTGGTGTCCCCCGCCGTGATATTGCTGGAATATTGCTTAAAGCAGCATAAAACCACTCACTCACTCACTCACACTCACTCACTCACTCACTCACTCACTCACTCCAAGGTACTCATGGTATATACAATCCTGTTCACTCACTAAGTGGAATTTGAATAGCGGTTTACGGTCCTTGAACAACACCTATAAGTCTTTGACACATATTCCAATCACTTTCCACATATGCTTATTTGACTTATGATTTAACTGACATACTGTTCAGAGTTTCATTTAAACAGGAAGTCACTCATTGCACTTCCTTAGATCCCGTCAGCTAGTATTGCACAAACAGTCAAAGTGTGGCAACTGATGCTCTAAACTGTTTTCCTATAGGAATTGGAGGCTCTGAAGACGGAGTTTGAGGCCGAGTTGGACAGCACAGCTGCTGCTGTGGAGCTGAGAACCAAGCGTGAGACTGAGATCAAGGACCTGAAGAAGTTATTGGACTTGTCTCAGCGTCAGCATGAGGAGAGCATCCAGGACATGAGGCACAAGTACCAACAGCAGATGGAGAACCTCAGCGAAGAGATCGAGACAGTCAGGAAGGTAAATAAATACTCGATCACAACAACGCACGCGAAAATTCCTGCGAAAGCCCTACCTCTATAACGTCATTGCTAATATCCTCTATTTTCTTTGTCATCATACTTTTATGATCTTTAGATTTTCAACAGCAGTCCTCTACACAGTCAACTATCCATAATCAGTCATTTTGATAATAGTCTTCCATTGCCCAGTGCTCTTGCTCAAACATAAGGCTGGAAAACCTCACTTCTTTCTTGTGTGCGCTAGAGTACCCATATGAAAAGTATATCTAGCACGTCTTGGTAGTTTGTCACTCTGCAGTTAGTTTGTATTTCCTGAAAACAGTGCATGCCAGCTTCCTATTTGATTTTATGTGATACATTTCAGGGCAAGAACGTGATGGAGAAGAACAAGACGACCCTGGAGGCGGAGAACCAGGACCTGGCTAATGACCTGAAGCAGGTCCAGATGGCCAAGCAGGAGTCTGAGCGAAAGCGGAAGCAGGCCGAGCAGCAGCTGCAGGAGGCCTCCATTAAGCTGCAGGAGCTGGATCAGGGCCGGGGAGAGACTGTCGAGAAGGTGACGAAGCTGGCCACCGAACTGGACACCACCAGCCAGCAGCTGGAGCAAGCGGAGACTAAGGCTATGCAGTTGAGCTCCAAGGTGTCCAGTCTCGACACCCAGTTGGCTGATGCTCAGGTATGGCACAGAGGATCAGATGTAGAGGATTATTGACAGTACACGTTGTGGGAATCCTGTTTAGAATTGGTCCCTAGCAACCTATGATGGTTATTAGAGTCGACCAAATGGATCGGTGTCAGAATCAGTGATTTGGTTGATTTCGTGCCATAATACCCTGAGAACGTCAATCGTTCTTCACTATATAGTTCACTAGATTGTCTGGTCACGTTCGATTAATGACAGACCGCTGCCATATAGCTCTAACATTATGGAGTGCGGCATAAACAATAAACAAATTGACAGTACTGCCCCTTGGGAGTATTTCCATACTGCACTACTGTCCATATCTCTCATTTCATTGGAGCAGTGATTTTCCCCAATTATTTTCTGCACCAGATATAAAAAAGGTTGCCATGGAGAATTAAACCTTTACAGACAATGATCATATGTTGTTTCAATATCTAAATAGGAGAGCAGTTTGATTCCACAACTAACACAATGCCTATCTCTGACTAGTTATGTCCTTCTTTTCCTACAGCTGCTTGCTTCCATGCAAAGGTGCTGTCTTATCAAACAAAACGTGTCAAAGTTTTTGTTGTTTGTCTGATGTGTAAATCTGTATGTACTTCAGGATCTAATGCAAGAGGAGACTCGTCAAAAGCTGTCTGCCCAATCTAAGTTGCGTCAGGCTAATGATGAGATCAACCAACTCGCAGACAGACTTGAGGAGGAGGAGGAATCTAAGAAGAATCTGGAGAGGCAGATAGTGGAAGCTAATAATAGGGTATGTGGTGTCTTGGTTGAAGCTGACTGTCACGGAGGAATTAGTTGCCTTGGATTGGTTGGGGGATTATGATTGAAGCTGACCATTAGGGAAGGTGTTTGTTGCCTGGTATGGTGATTATGATTGAAGCTAGCTGAATACTTGTCAAGTACATGTCAAATTGGAAGGTTTTAGTCCAGCTAAAAAGAAGTGAAGGAAGTTTTTTTATATTTATTGGCAAACTGTATGATTAATAGATGTCACTCTGTGAATGCAGATGGCTGAAATGAAGAAGAAGTTTGATAATGACACTGCGAATGCTGAGGCTATGGAGGAATTGAGGAAGAAGGCCGCTCGTGATATGGATGCTCTACAGGCCCAGCTCGATGAGACTCGCACACAGAACGAGAGGCTGGACAAGTCCCGCAAGAAGCTGCAGGCTGAGGTAGGCTAAAGTTACAGTGCCATAGTCAGTAAGACCACTGTGGGGACTGCAAGGGGGAATAGGTCCACCACAACCTATGCTTGTCATTATGTTGATTAAATGGATAGGGTTGTTAGAGACACCAGTTAAAGGAACATTGTAGGTAAATTTTGTAGGCTGAATGCACATAGAAGTTGTTAATAAATATTAGGGATGTCTCAATTTCGTATTTTCATCTACAGTTTTTTGTTTGTTAATGATTAAGTAAGCAGTCTGTGAAGTTTATTAGACATGTATATTTATGAGAATTGACGTCGTAAATATATATATTGACGCCAGTTCTTAAACATTTCAAAGCAGTTGTAGGTTGTTCATGTATGTGTAACACAAGATACTTGTGACTAGGTCGAGGACCTGACAATTGAGCGTGACAGTCAGAGGTCCACAACCAGTCAGATGGAGAAGAAGCAGCGCAAGTTCGACCAGATGCTCAATGAAGAGAAGGCCATCTCAGAAAGGTGGGTAGTGCTTTCTGTCCTTTAAGAAGGCTCAGTTTTTGTAGTCCTCAAGTAGTTCACTACTTTAAGTATCAAGTCTTTGAATGGCATTTAGAAGTCATAACATAAGAGAGAATGTATGGATGTCAACTTATTATGAGGAACACAACATTTTGGAGTGTGCATACTCCGTCATCAGATAATTAAATAAGCAGTCATTGACCTGATGAAGGGTAAGCATACACACCGAAACGTTATTGGTCATAATAAAGAAGCTGACATCCACAACATCTGCCTACTTTAGTAGGGACATTTACTGTTGCATGAATTGTTTGATAGGCATTACTTAGAAGTTGACAGATGACAAAAGTAGACACAATTTATGGATAACAACTTCTTTAATACTGTAAAAAGCGACATTTCGGTATAGATCCTTATACCGTTGTTGTCGTTACTTATTCATGTTATCCCACTCATATATGCAATTGTCATTACTGTTAGTCCTCCACTATTATATATATTCTGTACAATGTCCCTCATTCAGTCTTGCTTGACAACGGTATAAGGATCTTTAGGGAAACAACGCTTAACAGTATTAAAGAAGTTGTTATCCATAAATGGTGTCTACCTTGTCATACTTTGCATGTTTGTTGATAATGAATCGGGGCGTGGTTGTGGAGCTAGCTATGGGGAAAGGGGCAGGTGCTACCAGTTTCCTTGTCCTGCTGACAAGAACGAACAACTTCAGTGTACTTATTGTAAAATGTGAAAATTACATGGCTTCACGGGTAATGAATTGTAAAATGAGCAGAAATGAGGAGCTGTCAAGAAGGGACCTGGGAACCATGGATTTCATTATCTTTCTATCCTCATCTTTGCTTCATCCACTGTCTCCGTAACAAGAACTAAAACCTTATACAGCATGCAAATTCAGAATGCCTTTAAATGCCCTGAAATTGATAGGAGTTGCTTGTATCTACAGGCTTGCCGCCGAGCGTGATGGCATCGAGCGTGAGAGTCGGGAGAAGGAGACAAGGATCCTGAACCTGAACCGGGATCTGGAGGAGTTGAGAGAGAGGCTGGAGTCTTCCGAACGGCAGAAACAACAACAGGCCAGGGAGCTTGACGATCTCATGTCCTCCAAGGATGACGTTGGCAAAAATGTAAGTAGATTAGCATCAGAGAGACTTCAGTTTTGTGAGGGTCTTCAGAGTTGTATAAGCAGGAAATAGGCACTTCTTCACAACAAGAGTTTGTATCCTTGAATTAGCTAATCTTTTAAAGTTCCATGGCAGGAGTTTTAACTCCCAAGCCATTCAATTTTATTTGGTTTTAAAAATTGAGGGTACAAACAAATTGACCACCAAAACAATATTGGGGTTTGGCAGATACAGTAAGTTGTAATTCCAATGAATAAATCAGTTGTGATGCATAGCCCTGTAGTCTGAATTGCCACCTGTCCCTGATATACTGATCTTGTATACTGAGCCTTGCACTGTTAGCATGGGTGTAATCACAGTGACAAATGTCCACAATGGTGGTAGTTTGAGGGTTTCTTACATCATCTAGGTGGCATGCTGTGATGTACCAGAAAATTATGTTTAATGAGTGATCACAACTCCTAATGCCATGGGGGTGGCCGGGTAGCCTAGTGGTTAAAGTGTTCGCTTGTCCAGGGTTAGAAATTGGCACTAGTCCTATAGTCCTTGCCAAACTGCCCAATAGTTACGGTATCATAAGGACTAGTAGAAAATTGCCATTTTTAAGGGTTTTGCTATATATTATCATTATAAGGACTAGTATAACAAAAATGTTAGTTTCTACCGCTGTAAATGTCACACTGAAGACCCGGGTTCGATTCCCGACATGGGTACAATGAGTAAAGCCCATTCCTGGTGTCCCCCGCCGTGATATTGCTGGAATATTGCTAAAAGCGGTGTAAAACTATATTCACTCACCCGCTCACTCACTCACTCACTCCTAATGCCATGTGTCAGGTGCATGACCTGGAGAAGGCACGACGCCAGCTGGAGCAGCAGGTGGATGAGCAGAAGACGCAGATTGAGGAACTGGAGGATGAGCTGCAGCTCTCTGAGGACGCCAAGCTCCGTCTCGAGGTCAACATGCAGGCCCTCAGAGCTCAGTATGACCGCGACATGCAGGGACGGGATGACCTGGTCGATGACGCCAAGAAGTCAATTCTTAAGCAGGTATGTTTTATGATTGGCTTAGCACAATCCAATTGTTGATACTCTTATCTTGCACGTAGGTTTGATTTAAGTCCTACATAGATGTAAAGTATAAGGTATTCAGGATGTATAGCTTTTAGATGGGTGAACAAATGATACACTTCTCACTCGATCCGAAACATTTGAATCAGGGTCGTGAGACATTATTCAGAAATTCTCACACCTTGTGAAAATAGTTCTGTGGCTGGTGCTACCCAGCAGCTAACTTAATTTTGAAGAGATAATTTGGAAAATTAAAAAAATTTAAACAATTATGGTCTATGGTGACATGAAGTATTAAGATGGTTATGGTTCATGATTAGGAAACGTCCAACCTTTGACAAAACAGTTGTCTCAGCTGTGTCATTGCCATTTTACACATGGATGGGTATTGACAGGTTCAGTTTCCAATCTCAGTTTTGGATAGGTTCCTGCTAATAGAGCTGATAGTACAAAGGGTAAGTTCAGTGTGAAAGTGAATAGACACTGTCAGATTTTCCTTTCATATTACAGTTGCGAGAAATGGAAGCAGAACTGGAAGATGAACGCAAACAGAGATCCCTTGCTACGAGTGCTCGCAACAAGCTGATGGCTGACCTGAAAGACCTTGAAGGTCAGCTGGAGATGTCCAACAAGGTGAAGGACGATGCAGTGAAGCAGTACAAACGGGCCCAGTCTCAGTCCAAGGAATACCTGCGTGAGCTGGATGAGCTGCGGATATCCAGGGAGGAGATGGCTAACAGCTTTAAGGACAATGAGAGGAAGATAAAGAACCTAGAGGCAGAGCTGCTGAAGGTGCAGGAGGAGTTGTCCATGGCGGAGAGGGCCAGGAGGAATGCGGAGGGAGAGCGTGATGAACTCGCAGACGAACTCACAACACTTGCAAGTGGAAAGTGAGTTGCAGCATTTGTTGCCATAGATTTGACTGACTGACTGACTGACATCCGATGCTTGGTAATCCTGGTTCATTGTCAAGCCTTAGACCCAAGTTTGATTACCTGTAATTATTTGTTAGAATTTAAGCATAATAGTCAAGGGATTCTGGCCATCCAACATTTAAAGTGTCATTAATTATGTATGTCATAGCAGAAAACTCTACAGACTCAAGCATCTGCCTTAACTACAGCGTTTGAAGCCAGTGACATACCAGCTTAAGACATACACATTTGCATTTAGAATTGTGCAGTGTGAATGCTACTTTGTAGTAGTGTGTTTTCGTCCTGCACATTTGGCTGCACAGACATGCTGATTATTGAGTAAAAGGAAACATAAGAACTTTAAGATTAAAAAAGTTGTTTTGGGAATGAGCATTTTCGAATATTTATTCCAGGAATGCATTCCTTGATGAGAAGCGTCGCCTGGAGGCTCGTATCAGTGAGTTGGAGGACGAGCTGGAGGACGAACACGGCAACACGGAGATCATGACAGACAAGGCCAGGAAGGCAACTATTCAGGTACGTACTCTCATGTTACCAGGATTTCTGGTTAGAATAGGTCCCCAGCAACCGATGCTAGTCATTCGAGACAATTTGGTGTTCCATTGCGGGCAGGCTTGTTGTCTTGGCTGATTGCTTGTCATCATACCCCAGTGGTATGGAAAGCTGCTGTGGCTGAACACTTAAAGGGGCACTGATCTAAAGCAATTCCCGGGGACTGGTTGTTGCCTTTGTTATAGTTTTTTTCCCGTGAATACCTGGATGATATAGCAGAAATCTAGACTAGTTTGCGACCTGTGCTGTCAATTCATAAGCGCATTTGTCACTCTTATTGATAGTATAAGGGTGTATGGTCACTCACTGACGATAAAAAAAACAATGCTCAGGAGAAATATATACTTTGTGTTGCAAGTCAAAATAGTGTAAACAAAAATCGCACAATTACCAAGTAAGTGACTTATCAAAACTTCATCACCATTACAGATGCTACCCACAAAGATACCTACATTTCAGTCCTTCAATATGGATCCATACGTTTGAATTAACCCATGGGTCAGAATAGGTCTTCAGCAACGCATGCTTGCCGTAAAAGGCAACTATGCTTGTTGTAAGAGGCGACTAATGGGATCATGTGGTCAGACTCGCTGACTTGGTGATGCATGTCATCGTATCCTAATTGCTTGGATTGATGCTCATGATGTCAATCACTGGATTGTCTGGTTCAGACTCGTTTATTTTACAGACTGCCGTCATATAGCTGGAATGTTGCTGAGTGCGGCATTAAACAACAAACAAAACGTTTGAATTACTTCCTTTATTTTGTCAGATGGAGCAAATGAGTGCTGATTTGTCAGCTGAGAAGACACTTTCCCTGAAGTTGGAGAACCAGAAGTCTGCCCTGGAGAGGCAGAACAAGGATATGAGAGACAAGCTAGCAGAACTGGAGGGGCAGAACCGATCTAGAACCAAAGCTACTATAGCTGCCCTTGAGAGCAAGATTGTCAATCTGGAAGAGCAGCTCGAAATTGAAGCCAAGTGAGTCTACCAGGTTCACTGGGTTGATATCAATACCATCGATGTAGGAACAGCGTTAGAAACTGGCACTAGTCCTATAGTCCTTGCCAAACTGCCCAATGGTCAAGGTATCATAAGGTCTAGTAGAAAGTAGCCCTTTTTAAGAATTTTGCTACATGTTATCATTATGAGGACTAGTGGATGAAAACTGTCACTGACGAACCTGTTGAATTAGTGACCAGGACCAATTTGCAGAGTTGCGTCAACCCTGAGAGTGTTGGGTCTCATTAAATTGGGAAATATCTACAGTCTGCAGGACAGCACTTTCGACTACCACAAAATCACCTTCCTCACTCATACCGTTGCCTTCGTATGCCAGACATAGTGTAACTTTAACACTTGTAATCAGTGAGGTGGACAGATAATGTGTTTGTCTACATCACTGTCTTTGTTATCCCCCCGGCATCTAACTACTCCTTTTGTACGGACAGACAGCTCAGAAATTCTCTTGTCAAGTTGGACTTAGTGTAACAGTCAGATGATTTCTTCTGTGGAATTTTTTGGGGGCGAGGGATTTGCTATCTCCTGATGACTCTTGCATTATTCTGAATGTGTTTCACATTTCTGTGTTCCAGGGAACGGGCAACATTGTCAAGAGCGAGTCGGAAACTGGAGAAAAAGCTGAAGGAGTTGGTGTTGCAGGCTGAGGACGAGAGGAGACATGCTGACCAGTATAAGGAACAGGTCAGTTGGGGTGGATGCAGGGTAGTCACATGGTGGTCGCAGGGTGGATGCAAGGTAGTCGCAGGGTGGATGCAGGGTAGTCACATGGTAGTTGCAGGGTGGATGCAGGGTAGTCACTGGGTGGATGCAAGGTAGTTGCAGGGTGGATGCAGGGTAGTCACAAGGTGGTCGCAGGGTGGATGCAGGGTAGTCACATGGTGGTCGCAGGGTGGATGCAGGGTAGTCACATGGTGGTCGCAGGGTCAGTTTATCTTACTGCACAACTTATCTTATGCATGCATGCTTTGGCCTGAATCAATAAAAATACCACATTTAGGCATTTGTAGCAGACGACAGCAAACAAACTGAGTTATTCCCCCTAGATCTATTTCATTTGGAACATATTGTTAATATCTGGAAAATGGTGTCTAACATTTAATTAGAGATACAAAATTGTGGTTTGTATGTTGCAGGTGTAATTCCAACAGTTAGACAATTCTAGTGGGGAACATAAGAAATGTACCTTACATGTTAGCGGGGTACATTGAAAATAATAGAATGGGTCTCAGCCATACAGAATCTGACATTCATGTGCAACACTGTAAGTTGAGATTGTGTGATGTATTGCCTTGACTCTCATTACAAACAAGGGGGACGGACACCTTGTAAGTCTTTGTGTTTCCACCTGCAGCTTGACAAGGTGAACAACCGAGTGAAGGCCTTGAAGCGACAGTTGGACGAAACTGAGGAGGAGGTTGCACGTCTCAACTCTCAGAAACGTAAACTACAGAGAGATATCGATGAGCAAATGGAACAAAATGAAGTGGCATCTCGAGAAATCTCACAGTTAAGAAAATTCAGGTATGTGGCATTCCCTGTTTCATCAGCCATTGATGCATAGCATTGATGATATTGTAATGTATCTATAGAACTTGCAGTTAACCTTTAGACATGTTATTGTTTGTAGTAGAATATTTGTACATGTTCTCTGCATGATACGTTAAGTAGGTTTGTTTAGGTGTTTTTTTTGGTGATAAGTCAATCATTGAACTATGTTTTCATCATCACGTTATTGCATGATTCAAAACACTTTCATTTTTGGTGTCTTTGTATTTATGACATCTCATCTTCCATTTAGCAAAATGTGAGGGTATGTTATCTGATTTTTAACCAGTCCTATCATAATAGCAGCTTAATTGTGCTGTCGTGGTTATGCAATGAGTCCAAATATTGCACTGCAGTATATAGCTTCTCTTCAAGAGTTGACAGTGGCGTGGCATTTATTCATACTCTGATTGGAATGCATTCAGCAATTCTGTATTCAGCTAAAAAAGTTAAGTCGTTTTCTGAATTGGCTGAAAGGTCTGCTATCTAAAGCTGTTTGATGTCCTTTGCAAAATCATTCATGCTTTGCTTCAATGGTATTCTACAATAATACCTCGCCTTTCAGGAGATATTAGGTAACGTACCGTCTTTCCTTCATGTATTCAATATTATATATATTTCTATGTACAACTAAGTACAGTAAAATCCTGTAATTCTTGTCCCATGATAACCTCATATATCCGTCATTTTCCATGCAGTCTAAAATGTGTTTGCGAAGCCAAGAAGAAGTGAAAGGTATTCGCATGTTCCGCCATCCCTTGGCCTCAAGCTCTTCCATTTGCAATGAAACGCCTGGATTGCATATTTATTATAAGTCATTGGTTTAATTTTTTTGGCTTCAGTGTTCAATATGAAAACAGTGAGAATAGGCTTGAATGATCTGTTGTAATCTGGGTATTTCCTCCCACCTCATCTCCAGTTGAACGCATCCATCGCCATTTCATGACATCTTGTCCCAAACCTGTTTTTCCATGTTAACAATTCCGCTACAGTTGACATGCTTTGCTTCGATAACTACAAGATCAATATAACAATGACAGCATGTTTTGAAGTGATAGTTACACAACATAGATTAGTTAATTCAATTCGGAAATACTGGAGAATTTGTTAGTGCTAGTGGTGACGCATGCACTCTAAATATTTGTTTTTGACCTCATTTGTTTGCATTTAATCAACTTTGGGAAAGCTTTGCACATTTATGTTGAACTGTTATTATGCAGTATCACTCTCTGTTGTCAGACAAAGTGAAATGCAGCAAGATTAGGTTGTAAGTTGGCAGTTTCCTATGTTTCTTCTACTATACAGACTTGAACCATCTGCCACAGACAGCTCCAAGCTGATCACAATCTGTTTCCCAGCATGCTGTAGTGTACTTGTCTATTTTTGACTGTAATTTGTCTTGTTAAAGCTTACAAGTAGAACATTGTCAGGAAAGCTTAGAGATATACAAGAGCTGTCCTCACTGCTTGGTCACAAATACCATATACGCATGGCTGTTTCAACTTTGTAGAGTTATACAGGCTGAAGTGCAAGAGTAATGTACTAACCCGAGTGTACATTGGAAAGATATATACAGGTCAAACAGAATATAGAAAACAGTAACTGCGTGTTTGTGTAAACTTTTTGTGATGTCCTAAATGTGTGGTGTGATATTTTTTATGTTTTATAGCATGCTAGATGGTGTCATATGACAAAAGTTAAGCAATGAAGGTTTTCTATGTTTCTATAACTATGATACATGTTCCCTACTGCATGTCTACAGTGAGTTTTCTCAGTAGAGACTGCCGATGCATTCTGGATGTCAGTTTGTGTACAGGTGTGATATATCACGTATCATCTACCTATTGTGTTCTACACGTACCATGAATGCCGCTGGTCACCTGCATGAGGAGATGTAGCAAGTCACGAGTCATTCTGGTCACTTGAACTAAAACAAATGTGATTGTATAATCTCATTAGACTGACTGTTAGAAAGCTGATTTTTTTGTTTAAACATTACAGTTCAAACATCAGTCCTTTGTTGTCTAATCTTATGAAGAACAAAGAAAAAGATTTGTTTTCCTGGTCCAGTGAGATTTCATTATTGAATGTAGGATTATGTTGGTGGGAAAAGTACTGTGTACGACTTCAGCTTGTCAGAGGGCATCCTTTTAAACTAGTTCTGTCTAGGAAATGTGTTTTGTGTTTGTTGTTCAGCTCAGCAGAAGCACTGCTCAACGGATTCCTATCAGGTTATGAGGATAAAACAAGGTTGTTGTGCAATAAACAAAACTGTCTTGTATATAAATAACTTGACCAACATGGTTTAGTCTGTAAAAACAATACCAGGAAGCACTTGTAAAATTTTCCAAATATTTCAGTTTTTCGGTAAATGTAAGATTACAAGCCTTCATAACATCACAGCAGAATTTGTGCCCTTACTGCAGTATTCAGTATGAAGAATTCTCAGAGTGTCAATTTTTGAAAGACTTTGTTCTTATTTTTCAAAGTCATTTCTGCAGCTTTTCAACAGCTTTTTTTTTTAATCTTTTTTTTTTACTTCCTTCCTCAACTTGTTTTTACATTTCACGTATTTTGTTTATTTTATCTACAAGTTTGAAAAAGTGATTTACTAAAAAGTAATTCATCAATACTTATCCATTTAGTGATATTTGTTTTTTGAGTCTATTATGGACAAGTGAACCATGGGATGTGCATGCAACCCATATATATACTCCACTATATCTCTGTCACCTCTGTGCAACACCTTAGTCAAACTCAATCATTCTGCAAGAGTCTTAACCCCAGAACCCACCTGTTTCAGGCCCTCATCCCGAAGCACGACGACGGCCCGCCAGGTTATTCAATCAATCAAGACTCAGGCAGCCGAGGAAGAAGATGACGATGAATCAGAGCAGAATCAGTCTGAAACCTGAGCTGACTCGTATCCCATGCATAGTATATATGAATATATATCCTAACTGTGCTGGTTTCTAAGCCACCAGCCATTCCAATAGTTGTCCATATTATGCATTATATTAACTATTGTATCTATCTCTAATTGATATAACGTGACATTACCATCATTTACTGCTTTAATAATCAAGTTTATCTTTTGAATGGTCCATTATGCTTATGTTATGATGCTGTTATTTTCTGTCTGTACGTTTGATGATGATCAACTGAGATTTTGTTTACAATGGAAAAGAACCAATGAACTAAAGGCTGTCTAAGTAGGACTGAATGTTTACGTTTTGGAGACAGCACATGCAGACATGGGCATATTTAGATTGAGCTGTAATGTGGTAATGATTGTAAATTTCACACTTTAATCAGAATTGTATTATAGTATGGAGAAATTGATTGAAATGGGTTTCTGTTATCGATATGTTGGCAATTGAGGGATATCAAATAGACGTTGT
Source organism: Haliotis cracherodii (assembly GCF_022045235.1). Lineage (NCBI taxonomy): Eukaryota > Metazoa > Mollusca > Gastropoda > Lepetellida > Haliotidae > Haliotis > Haliotis cracherodii. The sequence continues at coordinate 17,711,547 of NW_027266275.1, forward strand.
CAAGGCATTGTTTAGACATCCAGGAAAGGGTTTAATCAGTCGTCATGTTGGCTTGCTAGAGTAGTTTCCATCAGTAGCATAGCAATAAATCCTCTTTTCTTTTGTTGCTCACTGAATCTGCTTGACTACGTATGACTGAGTGACAACTCATGAAAAATCAAGTTTGTCTTTTTTGGGGGTCATATTTCCAAACACAAATTACCAATATTTGAGTGGTATGGGTCAATATGAGTCGACATGGTTTTAAACGCATGAAAGCTCCATTTTGTCATTTTGACGTGTTGTACCGTCGTATATTTCCAAGAAAGGATTCCAGGTTACAACAGTGGGTTTTTGTTGTTTCTCCCCACAACCTTCTCTCTTGGAACCAGTGATGAAATCAGTGTACTTAGTTAATGTTTACCCCCAGACTGAAGATACAGGCTTGTGTTTGCATGAGGATGGTGCGTCTATGTAGCAGTGTCTGTTGCCGGAGATATAGAGAAGCATTAATGTGCTTGATATGAATCAGATTGTGGACTTAGACCCAAGAAAGTTGTTTTTCATGTGACTGATGAGCTTGGTCACTTAAATAGTGATTTTATTTCTGATCTTAATAAGTAAAACCACCAAATGGAAACACATTTGGGGATTTGATATATGGACTTTGCTTGCAACTATTACATTTCACTTTACGTTTAGGGATGCAGTCTTTGTTTAACTGTTTTGTTTTGGTACAATGCTATTTATCATATCACCGTTTGTACATTTCCATGCAGACTTTATGTGACAATTTGATACAAGCCATAATCTTGACTGAACAATCCTATGGGACAGCTAGCCACCTCAAAATCACAACTTATAAATCATGACACACACAATAGAAGAACAATACTTCTCATCACAGATTGAGAAACATCAGTATTTGATATTAACTTAAAAATTGAAGTATCGAGGTATGATCAGTATTTGATATTAACTTAAAAATTGAAGTATCGAGGTATGTAAAACTACTAATGTTGATGAGGATATTCTATTTTAAAATGTTGGGTTCTCTGCATCAGTTGTTATCCCTAACTGTACTTTGAGCTGACCTCTGTGAAAGAAAGTTAATATTCTATTTTTAAGATGTTGAGTGAAAGGTTGCTAAGCATTTGATGTGCATCCTTAGTTTCAATATAAGATTACTAATGTAAGAATGGTTATTTTATTAACATGGCGTGTCAACTGGCTATCAGAACAGCGATAGGAGGATCTGGCAATGGTTAGTCTTGTGCAGTGCTTGAATAATGTGTAAATAACGTTTCTATGTTTAATTGGTCACTAACATGTGAACAGATTTTAGATGAATATTTTTGTACATTCTACGCAATCATTTGACACCATTTTTTTCAGTGAAAACACGCCTCTGCTGCCTTTGTTGTTTAGGACATAATTAGGCCAAAATAGAAAATTTGTAAAAGTATTGTTGTAACGAAATTACTAAACATTTCTACCAATGGGAACAAATGATGTATTATAGCTGACTGCCACCGCAGCAATGGTGGTAGGAATGAGCAGGTGCTCTTTTGAGTATGCTGTTTTCAAGGGATCAAAATTCTTTTATTAAGTGTTTCTTTTGAGCCAGTCAGCAGTTGATTGCATTTAATCTCAGTGATATATCATGTTATGTACCTGTTTCCACACGGATTTGATAAGATTGCTTGGCATTGAATACTATCATGATGTATGCTTGGCTGATACACAAAAAAATCTTAAATAAAATAACTATGGAAAATGTGTGACGTGTCCGTTGTTTATTGTCATGATCTGCATTCTATTTCTAATTGCTTTGATAAGTCTGTCATGATGAAAACTCGAGTTGGTTCTCCGTATTGGAACAGTACTTGGAGAGGAGTGAATATTGTTGACAACAATCATGGTGTTCGGGAGACTTATCCTGTCTTGGAATCTCCACAGGTAGCATGGGCTACTGCTGACCTATTCCTCAGAGAGACAAACAAGGGAAACTGGGGACATATTCTGTCCTGGAATCTCTGCAGGGAGACGAGCATGGAGTACTGGTGACCTTTTCTGATATGTAAAAGTGAAACAATGAAAGAACAAACAACATTGGTATGTGTGTTGGTCATGAACAGTTTGCTCATGATTTTATTAAACATTTTTAAACAAATAGAGAACAAAGCCATATTCAGAAGCCTCAATAATAAGACATGAAAATAATGCCTTTTTATCCCACCACAAAGTGGGTTGAAATACCTTTTCAAAAGCAATATTATATGATATATTTGCAACCTTTCCATATCAACTATACAACACACTGTGTTCTGAATTTTTAATTTCAGTTAGTGAGGAATTCTTGATTTGATTCTTTGTTTAATGCCGCACTCAGCAATATTCTAGCTATATGATGGCGGTCTGTAAATAATCAAGTCTGGACCAGACAATCCAGTGATTGACATCATGAGCATCTATCCACACAATTGGGATACGATGACATGCATCAACCAAGTCAGCGAGCCTGACCACCCGAGTCCCGTTGGTCGCCTGTTACGACAAGCATGGGTTGCTGAAGACCTATTCTACCCTGGATCTTCATGAAGGAAAGTTTTTAGTTTATGACATGAGATACCTTGCAAATGTCTACTGATACCCTGGTCCCCACAAATTTGAAAGAACAGATCATCTGACTGTTACTTAAGTCAAACTTGATGAGAGAATTTCTATCTATCAAAACAATACCATGGGATTTGGAACATTGTACACAGTTAAAATCAAACTTGTTGCCATGGAAACAGGAAAAAAAATAATTTTAAACACCCCCAAGTAGCAAAAGGCACCATTTGACAAACAGGTCTGTGTGCAAAGTATTATGAAAGAATACATATTACTTTTAGAGATATGGTATGAACAAACACACCACTATGAACAGAGTGGAAGTCAAACTTGTTGCCTTGGAAACAAAATTTTAATTTTTTTTAAAAAATCGCAAAAGGTACGACTTCAGCCCTTGGTTAAAATAAGTACCAAGTTTGGATGAAAAATGTTGAATATAGTTGTGCTCCGGAAACGACACATACCTCCGTTTCCACTGAGTCTTAATTTGCTTCCATGGAAACATGGAAAAATATAATTTTGAAAAATTCCTAAATACCAAAAGGCACCACTTCAGCCCTTGGTTAATACATGTACCAGGTTTGGATGAAATGCCTTTTTCAGTTTTCAAGTTTTTTTCCGGAAACAACACCTACCCCATCACTTTTGAAACTAAGTAAAAATAGTTTCCAATAAAAATGTACAAAGTCCATAAATAGCAAAAGGCACTACTTCAGGATTTGTTTGATATATCTGCCAAGTTTTGCTGAAAAAAATTGAACAGTTTTCGAGTTTCGAAATGATTACAGACAGACAAATGGACATACAGACGAAGCATCAACTCTGCATTATCTTTCAGTATTTTGCCATGTTAAATGTTAATGGAATATGAACTATAAATAACTATGCCAACACCCATCATGTCATGATTATGTCAAATGTCATGGTCACTTTGAAGGTCATTCACTCCTCACTTACTCAGTACTGTCATGGTGAGGTAGAATAAGGTTAAACTTGTGTACATAATATCAATGATTATTAAACTATTATGACGACGTCACGCTATTGTTGTTGCAGCTGATCCTGAGCCAGGAATTAACTGGCCATTTTGCACTATAGGTCAATAGGCCAAACGAAATAGAAATTCTACAGCAACCGTAATACATTTTAAGTTGGAGAATCATTAAATCTGTTGGTTCCTGAAGTAGAAACAACAGATCCTCATTATTTCTCCATTAAGTGTTAAAAAAATATTTGTCCGATCACTAGGGTGACCTAATGAAGGTCAAGGTCACTAGAAACCTTATTGTCAAAATATGGAACACCTTATTTTATTCTATTTTGATACACGACATTTTATTATGATACTAATACATCAGTTTTCATCTTAACTTGCCATGTGTCAAGGTCATTTATCATCCAAAACTGGCTCCCACAGGAGATATGCTTAGGTGAGATCAAGCAATATCTACACTGTAGATATCGCTGCAATGAAATTGCATCACAATGCTTTGCAGACCATTGTGACGTCATTGGTTACCGTGACGTCACAATCATATGACATCACTAATGGCTCTGCTACAGAAGCTGTAAGCAGTACTTTTTACACTTAAGACACTGCTAATTACTGTCTGCAAACTGAAAAAGTTGGAAGAATGATGTTGGATGATAAATAAAATCTCATCCTCGTGTCTTTTGATATGAATTATATCAACACTCGATAAAAGTGGAAAAAATCCTTGGCAAGCCTCGGAGTTTTCCCACTTTTATCATCTTCCCAAGGCAAGGAAGTTAACTGACTAAAAAAGTCCAGTTTCCACTCTTGCGGAACTAAGCTGGTATTATGGAGTTACATTTTGGCTGGACTAATGAGTCTATGCATAGTCTAATCAAAATTTTGCATCGAAATCGAAATCCGGTTCGTAAACTGTCCTGCAGATATCGGTTGATTGCACGATTTGCAAAGCATGTGCACCTTCAACTCGTCAACAGATATTTTCCAAATCTTTTCATGTTTTTAATCAAGGTGCTCACGCATTGCACGATGTCAGACCCATTTTATCACAATATAGATCTTGATTATTGATCAGATCGTCTTGACGTGGCGCCACTGTTTTGTTTCAAGCAAATGCAAGTGATACAAGAGGTGGAATCTGATTGGTCTAAAGGAGAGGATCAGGAGGGACATAACTCGTAATAGCCACTGGTGGCACTACGATCGAGCCCAGGAATTCCAGCCTAGTTCGGCAAGGGTGGAAACTGGACTTTTAAAGTCAGTTAACTCTCTTGCCTCGGGATGATGACTTTTATCAACTTGTGTGGATATATTTGATATCAAAAGACACTCGGGTGAGATTCTCTATTTCAAAGTTACAAAAGACAACCATAAATGAAAAACACAAACATGTAACATAAAGCTTACATAAAACTGAACCTGAACATAGACATCAATGTGATCACCACACCCATACGATACTAACACCTCCGAGCTTTCACACATACGAGTCACCTGATTGGCTGCTCAGTACTACAAGGCATAAACAGACCACAGATTGTGTTTCGTGATTGTTGAAGATGAATTTCAATCTGTTCAAACAACAATGAAACAACAATAACAAACAATGGAAAAGAACTGGTACACACAGGTTTGAGATTCAAGCACGCAAGGTACACACATGATACCTCACGCTTTCTTTGATTTTGTTATTATCTAAAGCAAATTGATCAGGAACCTGTTCCATAAAGCAAACTTAGTGCTAAGTTGGTCGTAGCTCCCATACTTTGCATATAGGCTAGCGACCAGCTTAGCAGGAAGATTGCTTAGTCGAACGGGTTCAGCATGGATATACTATCAGAGAGAAAAATCAGATCCATCTCACTACAAGATCACAGTGAAAGGTTGAATAATGTGCTTATTACAAACAAGGAAACTGGCAATGTGATATATAATATATAATATTATGCTGAGCTATTCTCAGATATCACTCTTGCAGATTTTGGATTCCACCTATAAAGTATGTCAGGATTAAATAGACCTCCAGATCTAGGCAACCTCTACAAACAGATCTAGGCCTCTTCCAAGTACAGATCTAGGCCTCTTCCAAGTACAGATCTAGGCCTCTTCCAAGTACAGATCTTGGCCTCTTCCAAGTATCAGGGATGTGAAATCTCTGAGGAAACGCGTAAAATAGCGTTTTTTCAAACAGTAGTCCTCGGAAAAAATCATCTTCCGCGTAAAAATATAATCAAAGATTTTAAAAACTCCGAAAATATGATCGAAAACCGGACAACCGTTGCGGATTGTCCTGTTTTCGATCAGAGCTTTCAGCTGCATAGGTTTTCGGACATAATACGTTTTCTATCACGAATACTTGCACTATAACATGGGGTGTGGCGTGGCGTGGCGTCACACAAAAAATTGTAAGTTCTCAGAGTCAGATGATGGCTTGTTTTTAAGATAAAGTTGTCTTTTAGCCTGTAAGTGAATGAGATGTTTTACAGTTGTTAATGTGATTAGCGAGAAAACTATGAATGTTTCTTCAGCGTCCAAAAACCAATAACATGGGGATATATGTTGCATTAGTGTCTTATGTTTGCAATGGAGTTGGCTTTTTTCAACTAAAGGTAAGTAAGAAGAAGGTAAGTTTTTTTCACATCCCTGAAGTATAAATCTAGGCCTCTATGTACAGATCTGGGCCTCCTCTATGTACAGATCTAGGCCTCTTCCAAGTACAGATCTGGGCCTCCTCTATGTACAGATCTAGGCCTTCTCTATGTACAGATCTGGGCCTCCTCTATGTACAGATCTGGGCCTCCTCTATGTACAGATCTGGGCCTCTTCTATGTACAGATCTGGGCCTCCTCTATGTACAGATCTAGGCCTCTATGTACAGATCTAGGCCTCCTCTATGTACAGATCTAGGCCTTCTCTATGTACAGATCTAGGCCTCTTCCAAGTACAGATCTAGGCCTCCTCTATGTACAGATCTAGGCCTCCTCTATGTACAGATCTAGGCCTACTCTATGTACAGATCTGGGCCTCCTCTATGTACAGATCTAGGCCTCCTCTATGTACAGATCTGGGCCTTCTCTATGTACAGATCTGGGCCTCCTCTATGTACAGATCTGGGCCTCCTCTATGTACAGATCTAGGCCTCTATGTACAGATCTGGGCCTCCTCTATGTACAGATCTAGGCCTTCTCTATGTACAGATCTAGGCCTCTTCCAAGTACAGATCTAGGCCTCCTCTATGTACAGATCTAGGCCTACTCTATGTACAGATCTGGGCCTCCTCTATGTACAGATCTGGGCCTCCTCTATGTACAGATCTAGGCCTCTATGTACAGATCTGGGCCTCCTCTATGTACAGATCTGGACCTCCTCTATGTACAGATCTAGGCCTCTATGTACAGATCTGGGCCTCCTCTATGTATAGATCTAGGCCTCCTCTATGTACAGATCTGGGCCTTCTCTATGTACAGATCTAGGCCTCTTCCAAGTACAGATCTAGGCCTACTCTATGTACAGATCTGGGCCTCCTCTATGTACAGATCTAAGCCTACTCTATGTCCAGATCTGGGCCTCCTCTATGTACAGATCTAGGCCTCCTCTATGTACAGATCTGGGCCTCCTCTATGTACAGATCTGGGCCTCCTCTATGTACAGATCTGGGCCTCCTCTATGTACAGATCTAGGCCTCCTCTATGTACAGATCTAGGCCTACTCTATGTACAGATCTGGGCCTCCTCTATGTACAGATCTAGGCCTCTTCCAAGTACAGATCTAGGCCTCTTCCAAGTACAGATCTTGGCCTCTTCCAAGTATCAGGGATGTGAAATCTCTGAGGAAACGCGTAAAATAGCGTTTTTTCAAACAGTAGTCCTCGGAAAAAATCATCTTCCTCGTAAAAATATAATCAAAGATTTTAAAAACTCCGAAAATATGATCGAAAACCGGACAACCGTTGCGGATTGTCCTGTTTTCGATCAGAGCTTTCAGCTGCATAGGTTTTCGGACATAATACGTTTTCTATCACGAATACTTGCACTATAACATGGGGTGTGGCGTGGCGTGGCGTGGCGTGGCGTCACGCAAAAAATTGTAAGTACTCAGAGTCAGATGATGGCTTGTTTTTAAGATAAAGTTGTCTTTTAGCCTGTAAGTCAATCACATGTTTTACAGTTGTTAATGTGATTAGCGAGAAAACTATGAATGTTTCTTCAGCGTCCAAAAACCAATAACATTGGGATATATATTGCATTAGTGTCTTATGTTTGCAATGGAGTTGGCTTTTTTCAACTAAAGGTAAGTAAGAAGAAGGTAAGTTTTTTTCACATCCCTGAAGTATAAATCTAGGCCTCTATGTACAGATGTAGGCCTCCTCTATGTACAGATCTAGGCCTCTTCCAAGTACAGATCTAGGCCTCCTCTATGTACAGATCTGGGCCTCCTCTATGTACAGATCTAGGCCTTCTCTATGTACAGATCTGGGCCTCCTCTATGTACAGATCTGGGCCTCCTCTATGTACAGATCTAGGCCTACTCTATGTACAGATCTGGGCCTCCTCTATGTACAGATCTAGGCCTCCTCTATGTACAGATCTGGGCCTCCTCTATGTACAGATCTAGGCCTTCTCTATGTACAGATCTGGGCCTCCTCTATGTACAGATCTAGGCCTCCTCTATGTACAGATCTAGGCCTACTCTATGTACAGATCTGGGCCTCCTCTATGTACAGATCTGGGCCTCCTCTATGTACAGATCTAGGCCTCCTCTATGTACAGATCTAGGCCTACTCTATGTACAGATCTGGGCCTCCTCTATGTACAGATCTAGGCCTTCTCTATGTACAGATCTGGGCCTCCTCTATGTACAGATCTAGGCCTCTTCCAAGTACAGATCTAGGCCTTTATGTACAGATCTGGGCCTCCTCTATGTACAGATCTAGGCCTTCTCTATGTACAGATCTAGGCCTCCTCTGTATACAGATCTGGGCCTCCTCTATGTACAGATCTAGGCCTTCTCTATATACAGATCTAGGCCTCCTCTATATACAGATCTGGGCCTCCTCTATGTACAGATCTAGGCCTCCTCTGTATACAGATCTAGGCCTCCTCTATATACAGATCTAGGCCTCCTCTATGTACAGATCTAGGCCTACTCTATATACAGATCTAGGCCTCCTCTATATACAGATCTGGGCCTCCTCTATGTACAGATCTAGGCCTCCTCTGTATACAGATCTAGGCCTCCTCTATATACAGATCTAGGCCTCCTCTATGTACAGATCTAGGCCTACTCTATATACAGATCTAGGCCTCCTCTATGTACAGATCTGGGCCTCCTCTATGTACAGATCTAGGCCTACTCTATGTACAGATATAGGCCTACTCTATGTACAGATCTGGGCCTCCTCTATGTACAGATCTGGGCCTCCTCTATGTACAGATCTAGGCCTACTCTATGTACAGATCTAGGCCTACTCTATGTACAGATCTAGGCCTCTTCCAAGTACAGATCTGGGCCTCCTCTATGTACAGATCTAGGCCTACTCTATGTACAGATCTAGGCCTACTCTATGTACAGATCTAGGCCTCCTCTATGTACAGATCTGGGCCTCCTCTATGTACAGATCTGGGCCTCCTCTATGTACAGATCTAGGCCTACTCTATGTACAGATCTAGGCCTACTTTATGTACAGATCTAGGCCTACTCTATGTACAGATCTAGGCCTCCTCTATGTACAGATCTAGGCCTCCTCTGTGTACAGATCTAGGCCTACTCTATGTACAGATCTAGGCCTTCTCTCTGTACAGATCTAGGCCTCCTCTATGTACAGATGTAGGCTACAGTCATGTATGTAACTAACTCCCTTGAGCAATCTCTTCTTCTGTGTCCTTGTAGATGACTGATCTGCCCCAGAGTTTGGTCTTGAGAGGCACCAGTCCCATTATGACACCGCTGGCTACAACAAGCACCCCAGCAGTGTACAGCGGCACATCATAGGTTCCGAGACTGTCCTTCAGTAGGCCTGAAACACAGGTCATACAACCACTGGAGACTGGGTGCTTCACATGTGTTATAGCATTGGTTCCTTCAGCTGGACCCATACCTAAACAATTAATATATACAGTAAACCATGTTTATAACGAACTGACCGATATAATGAACTTAGTATTTAGTCCCGGCCTTTTGTTGTATATATGCTTTTAACGAACTACGGTTATTACAAACTAAAATTAGTGGTCCCTTTGAGTTCATTTTAACCATAGTTTACTGTATATATATGTATATAATTTTTTAATTTGAAGTTAACACGATATACAGCTTTTTAATTGGACTAGAGATCGGTCACCTGACCGCAAAATTGAAAATGAAATGACATAAACACTGACGGGCTACTTCCACATTCCTGGGGAAACCCCTTGGAATTTCCTTACACGAATACGTAAAGAAGCGTTCTTTCTGATCATTGTGACCCTTTAATCTTGAACTCAGCGTTTTAGTATGTTTTAGTATACATTGAGAAACGTCAGAGTTTGACTGCACGATCGTTCACGAATATCCCCGCTACAACCCATCCAAACTATGGTAGTTTCGACTCGATCCGTGTCTAGGCTGGTAGTGACTGTCTACAACAAGCTATGACTTCATCTTAATGTCTATTTGACACATCTTTAATCACCTTTCAATGATCGGCCAATTGATCAATGATGACTTAAACATGTAACCTCCATGGGTTCATTAGCAACTATCTATGATTGTGTGTTCGAATCCCGGTTCGCCCCGATTATGTTTCTAGGTTTGTCAGCACCATACCCGTGCTTGTGGGTTTCACTGAAGTGGTAAACGTCTGAGACCTGCATCACTTCGGGCTTTCCTCCCACATTAAGCTGACACGCCGCGATATGACTGGAATACTGTTAAAAGCGGCATTAAACCCAACTCACTCACTCACTCATTAGCAACTCCCAGTATTCACAGTATCCACAGTAGTCCAGTTATATCAGTTTAATATGGGAGGAAAGTGATGCAGGTCTCAAACGTTTATCACTTTTGTGAAACCCATAGAAATGGATATGGTGCTTACAAAGCTGGAAAGAAACTCTGCACAACAATTTGAGGCACATAAAAACAAAAGGCACCTTGATTACCTGTAATATATGTACCAAGTTTGCATGAAAAATGTTGAATAGTTTTTCACTTCTGCTCCGGAAACGACACCTAACTCCGTTTCAGATAAGTCTAACTTGTTTCCATGGAAACAGTGAAAAATCAAATTTTGAAAAATTCAAAAAGGCAGGAAAAGGCACCACTTCAGCCCTTGGTTAATACATGTACCAGGTTCGGATGAAAAGTCTTTCACAGTTTTCAAGTTGTGCACAGGAAATGACACCTACCCCTCCCTTTGTGGACTAAGTTCCAATTGTTTCCATGAAAATTGATACAAAATAAAAATGCCCAAAATCTGCAAATAGCATAAGGCATCACTTCAAGATCTGTTTAATAGATCTGCCAAGTTTTGGAGAAATATATTAAACAATTTTTTACTTAGGCTTAGAAATGATTACTGACAGACAAGTCGTTGACTATATCCCCTGCTTATATGCCGGGGGAATAACAATCAAAACCTACAGTGAGCAACTTGTAAATTGAGGTTTGTGTTATTTTCCCTCCATTCACCATATGGTATATCTTGTACAAGTTCCTTTGTCAAGTGTAATACATCTCAATCACGTAATTGTGGTAAAATATCTCAGACAACCCAACTTAGAAAATCCAAAATGACACGACAGTTTCAGTACTCTGTTAATACGGGTATAACATGTCATGGATGATATATGAAAAAAATAATGATATATGATCCAGAAATGAACGCTACAACCCATCTGTTTTTTACCTTAAGCTCTGGTAATTAATGAAAGGCACCAGTTCAGTATGTGTTTGAAGCATATGCAAAATTTTGTGAAAAATATTAAACGGTTTCCGAGTTATGCTCAGGAAATGAAACGTGATGGCGGGCCGGACGACAGACGAATGGATGGAAGGATGGAAGGACGAACAGACAGCACTCATGCCCATATCCCCCTCCCACTTGATGTCGGGGGATAAACACCGTGATGGTGCTCTGCTGTGGTAGTTACCTGCGATCGGAGGTCCAGCAAAACATCCAACACCATTGGACAGCATGAGGTAGCCGACGCCATCACCCAGACTCTCAGGCCCCAGCAGGTCAGTGGTCAACACAAGAAGCAGGCCAAGGATGCCCCCAAAACCAAGACCAACAATTGCATGAGCTACCATCAACATAACGTAGGTCTTAGCTATTGGGAAACAAATGACTCCAATACCAGAAAGCACACATACCAGCACATATAAGAAAAGCCTGTTTACACAATGGAAGTTACCAATGAAACCTGTCAGAAGAGATCCTAGAAAAGTACAAAGACCTAAAACAGTCAGCATATAAGCAGCTTCTATACTCGTTACGCCTAGCGTTGTCAGTATGAAATCGGGTCCAAAAGTCACAACAATGTTTAGCCCCATATTCCATAAAATATTACCAACAAAAAACACATCAAATTCAAAAACACAAAAAACTAAATAATTTCGAAATCTTTTTCCTTTTGTTCCCTTATCCTGATCATTTTCCCCTATATTTTCCAACATAGTCTCATCTTCATCTCTTGTCTTCTTAGACTGAGGCAGGGGACGCAGCAGGAGACCAAACACAAACAGATTCAACATCAGTCCTGCCAGGATAATCAGCGACCCACGCCATGTGTAGACGTCGATGAGGTAGCCGACGATGGTGGGGAACACTGTCATCCCCAGCCCCGACCCTGCTGTAGCGACTCCTGTGGCTAGGCTGGTGTGCTTGTCATAGTACAGCCCACTCATCACATGGGACGGTACATAAACAAAGCAGAACCCCAGGCCTGAAACAGATAACATATATTTAAAAACAGTGCTAGCATGTATATTGACAAAAGCTTCAAAAAGACAAAAACTGTCAAATTATGTTTGAGAAATTATACTCCACAAAGTGCGTATATCTCATACACCATTTGTACACACCTGCACTGACTCCCCACAGAGTGTACATGTAGCCTATATCTCATACACACCTGCACAGACTCCCCACAGAGTGTACATGTAGCCTATATCTCACACACCTGCACAGACTCCCCACAGAGTGTACATGTAGCCTATATCTCATACACACCTGCACAGACTCCCCACAGAGTGTACATGTAGCCTATATCTCATACACACCTGCACTGACTCCCCACAGAGTGTACATGTAGCCTATATCTCATACACACCTGCACAGACTCCCCACAGTGTGTACATGTGGCCTATATCTCATACACACCTGCACAGACTCCCCACAGAGTGTACATGTAGCCTATCTCTTACACACACCTGCACAGACTCCCCACAGAGTGTACATGTAGCCTATATCTCATACACACCTGCACAGACTCCCCACAGAGTGTACATGTAGCCTATATCTCACACACCTGCACAGACTCCCCACAGAGTGTACATGTAGCCTATATCTCATACACACCTGCACAGACTCCCCACAGAGTGTACATGTAGCCTATATCTCATACACACCTGCACAGACTCCCCACAGAGTGTACATGTAGCCTATATCTCACACACACCTGCACTGACTCCCCACAGAGTGTACATGTAGCCTATATCTCACACACACCTGCACCGACTCCCCACAGAGTGTACATGTAGCCTATATCTCATACACACCTGCACCGACTCCCCACAGAGTGTACATGTAGCCTATATCTCATACACCTGCACAGACTCCCCACAGTCTACATGTAGCCTATATCTCATACACACCTGCACCGTCTCCCCACAGAGTGTACATGTAGCCTATATCTCACACACACCTGCACCGACTCCCCACAGAGTGTACATGTAGCCTATATCTCATACACACCTGCACCGTCTCCCCACAGAGTGTACATGTAGCCTATATCTCACACACCTGCACCGTCTCCCCACAGAGTGTACATGTAACCTATCTCTCATACACACCTGCACCGACTCCCCACAGTGTGTACATGTAGCCTATATCTCATACACACCTGCACAGACTCCCCACAGAGTGTACATGTAGCCTATATCTCATACACACCTGCACAGACTCCCCACAGAGTGTACATGTAGCCTATCTCTTACACACACCTGCACAGACTCCCCGCAGAGTGTACATGTAGCTATATCTCTCATACACACCTGCACTGACTCCCCACAGAGTGTACATGTAGCCTATATCTCATACACACCTGCACAGACTCCCCACAGAGTGTACATGTAGCCTATCTCTTACACACACCTGCACAGACTCCCCACAGAGTGTACATGTAGCTATATCTCTCATACACACCTGCACTGACTCCCCACAGAGTGTACATGTAGCCTATATCTCACACACACCTGCACCGACTCCCCACAGAGTGTACATGTAGCCTATCTCTCATATACACCTGCACTGACTCCCCACAGAGTGTACATGTAGCCTATATCTCATACACACCTGCACAGACTCCCCACAGAGTGTACATGTAGCTATATCTCATACACACCTGCACAGACTCCCCACAGAGTGTACATGTAGCCTATATCTCACACACCTGCACAGACTCCCCACAGAGTGTACATGTAGCCTATATCTCATACACACCTGCACAGACTCCCCACAGAGTGTACATGTAGCCTATATCTCATACACCTGCACCGACTCCCCACAGAGTGTACATGTAGCTATATCTCATACACACCTGCACAGACTCCCCACAGAGCGTACATGTAGCCTATATCTCACACACCTGCACAGACTCCCCACAGAGTGTACATGTAGCCTATGTCTCATACACACCTGCACAGACTCCCCACAGAGCGTACATGTAGCTATATCTCATACACACCTGCACAGACTCCCCACAGAGTGTACATGTAGCTATATCTCATACACACCTGCACAGACTCCCCACAGAGTGTACATGTAGCTATATCTCATACACACCTGCACAGACTCCCCACAGAGCGTACATGTAGCCTATATCTCACACACCTGCACAGACTCCCCACAGAGCGTACATGTAGCCTATATCTCACACACACCTGCACCGACTCCCCACAGAGTGTACATGTAGCCTATATCTCACACACCTGCACAGACTCCCCACAGAGCGTACATGTAGCCTATATCTCATACACCTGCACAGACTCCCCACAGAGTGTACATGTAGCCTATATCTCATACACACCTGCACAGACTCCCCACTGAGCGTACATGTAGCCTATATCTCACACACCTGCACAGACTCCCCACAGAGCGTACATGTAGCCTATATCTCACACACACCTGCACCGACTCCCCACAGAGTGTACATGTAGCCTATATCTCACACACCTGCACAGACTCCCCACAGAGCGTACATGTAGCCTATATCTCATACACCTGCACAGACTCCCCACAGAGTGTACATGTAGCCTATATCTCATACACACCTGCACAGACTCCCCACAGAGCGTACATGTAGCCTATATCTCACACACCTGCACAGACTCCCCACAGAGCGTACATGTAGCCTATATCTCATACACACCTGCACAGACTCCCCACAGAGCGTACATGTAGCCTATATCTCATACACCTGCACCGACTCCCCACAGAGTGTACATGTAGCCTATATCTCATACACCTGCACAGACTCCCCACAGAGTGTACATGTAGCCTATATCTCATACACCTGCACAGACTCCCCACAGAGCGTACATGTAGCCTATATCTCATACACCTGCACAGACTCCCCACAGAGCGTACATGTAGCCTATATCTCATACACCTGCACAGACTCCCCACAGAGTGTACATGTAGCCTATATCTCATACACACCTGCACAGACTCCCCACAGAGCGTACATGTAGCCTATATCTCATACACCTGCACAGACTCCCCACAGAGTGTACATGTAGCCTATATCTCATACACACCTGCACAGACTCCCCACAGAGCGTACATGTAGCCGATGCTGGGCAGGAATGGCACACATAGTATACTGGCAGAACTCAGCCCAGCACCAATCAATACGATGGTCCGATGGCTTAGGTAGTTCATCAACAAACTTGCGAGTGGACCTGCAGAAAAAAACCATAATATTTTACAAAGTATCAATATGGATTCATGTGAATAAGGTAAGAAATAAGCCTCAGCACAAGTGTCAAAGGGTCAACAACATAATATGGTGTTGTAGAACTGGGAGTCATCATGACTCACTCCATACCAACAGCCACGGTTGAAACTAGCCCATGATTGAGTCGTCATGACTCACTGCACACAGATAGGTTTCACCCTGCCCATGATTGAGTCGTCATGACTCACTGCACAGATAGGTTTCACCCTGCCTATGATTGAGTCGTCATGACTCACTGCACACAGATAGGTTTCACCCTGCCTATGATTGAGTCGTCATGACTCACTGCACACAGATAGGTTTCACCCTGCCTATGATTGAGTCGTCATGACTCACTGCACACAGATAGGTTTCACCCTGCCTATGATTGAGTCGTCATGACTCACTGCACACAGATAGGTTTCACCCTGCCCATGATTGAGTCGTCATGACTCACTGCACACAGATAGGTTTCACCCTGCCCATGATTGAGTCGTCATGACTCACTGCACACAGATAGGTTTCACCCTGCCCATGATTGAGTCGTCATGACTCACTGCACACAGATAGGTTTCACCCTGCCTATGATTGAGTCGTCATGACTCACTGCACACAGATAGGTTTCACCCTGCCTATGATTGAGTCGTCATGACTCACTGCACACAGATAGGTTTCACCCTGCCTATGATTGAGTCGTCATGACTCACTGCACACAGATAGGTTTCACCCTGCCTATGATTGAGTCGTCATGACTCACTGCACACAGATAGGTTTCACCCTGCCCATGATTGAGTCGTCATGACTCACTGCACACAGATAGGTTTCACCCTGCCCATGATTGAGTCGTCATGACTCACTGCACACAGATAGGTTTCACCCTGCCTATGATTGAGTCGTCATGACTCACTGCTAACAGATAAGTTTTCACTAATGGGATCGGGTGGTCAGGCTTGCTGACTTGGTTGATGCATGTCATCGTATCCAAATTGCGTGGATCGATGCTCATGATGTCAATCAATGAATTGTTTGGTCCAGACTTGATTATTTTACAGACTGACGTCATATAGCTGGAATATTGCTGAGTGTGGCGTTAAACAACAAACAAACAAAACAAAGCATACCAACAGCCAGGTTTCACCCAGCCTATGTAAAGTAATGAGTCATCAGTATAGTGGTCAGAGTGTGTGGGTGAGGACGAGAAACACCTACCTGAACCAAGGAAGCAGCCTGTGTTTATTGCTGCCACTAATGACACTGAAAAGGCGTCGCCAGTGACAGCGAGTAACTCGATATTGTAGAGACCAATCGACAGGCCAGTGCCAAAAGCTAGAAACTGGATCATGAAGGCCGACAAGATGATGGCCAGCCCCCAGTATCCTCCATTCACGTCCTTGATCATGATCCTAGTCAAACGTCCACGGACATGGAGGAATTAGATTAGAGAATGTTGTACACTGTGTCTCACACACAGGCCACAAGGGGTCCTTACTGGCACCAATTCACTGCAAACAATTTATCAATTTCTAAAGGGAAGTATATGTACGCATCACTAGATGCTTGACGGTTAAAGCTTTCTCCAGATCTGATATTCTACGATTCGGTCATGGACGTTGATTCAGTCATGAGACTGCACAGGTGCTTAAAGCCTTCTCCAGATCTGATAGTCATTGATTTGGTCAAGAGACTGCACAGGTGCTTAAAGCTTTCTCCAGATCTGATATTCGATGATTCGGTCATGGACGTTGATTCATCATGAGACTGCACAGGTGCTTAAAGCCTTCTCCAGATCTGATATTCATTGATTTGGTCAAGAGACTGCACAGGTGCTTAAAGCTTTCTCCAGATCTGATATTCGATGATGCGGTCATGGACGTTGATTCAGTCATGAGACTGCACAGGTGCTTAAAGCCTTCTCCAGATCTGATATTCATTGATTTGGTCAAGAGACTGCACAGGTGCTTAAAGCTTTCTCCAGATCTGATATTCGATGATGCGGTCATGGACGTTGATTCAGTCATGAGATTGCACAGGTGTTTCAAGGTTGAAGTTGCTTAAGATCCGATTCGGTCAAGAGACTGCGCTAGGTGCAGTTGTCAGATGGTACAGGCACCAAATGCTGAGCTTGTGTTTGCAATAGTAGTTGCAATTAACAACTGATCTGGAATCGGTGTTTTGACAATAGTATATCCCTTGTTTCGACCGCTGCAAACTCCATGCTTGAAGCTGAATCGATGCACACACCACAAGCGTTGAAGTTACTGTGATCTGTCATGGCTGCATTCCTGAAATTAAATGTAAAGTCAGTGAGTCAGAGAATGTTAACACAGCATGATGGGCTACATTATTGAAAGAGCTTTCTGCAGAGTCGACGGGGCACTGTAACTCTTCTCCTTTTTTATTCAACAGTCTGAAATATCAGTAACAGCAACTATTTGAGATCCTGTTCACCCTAATAAGCGCCCTAATAAGCACCCCATGACCATCTTCTGGACAAGTCTGCAAGCCATCTTCATTAGTGCCCCGCACAAAGCCAGAGAGCTTATATGACAATATAGTTTCTGGTGTATATTACTCAATAATTTCAAAATGTTCATTTAACAAGATATGCAGTTTTTCCATTGAATCTGAGGTCAGTAACATGACCACGAAATTGACATTCTTAGTGTACGAATGCCACATTTTGATGCTAAAATGTTTTTCACAAGACCATATTCTTAAAGTGACGTAAACACTGACAGACTTCTTCCTTATTCCTGGGGAAACCCTGGAAATTTCCTAGCACGAATACATACAGAAGCATTGTTCCTGATCACTAAGGCCCTTTACTCTTGAACTTAGCATTTTAGCATACACTGGGATAAGTCAGAGAGTATAACTGAATGCCTGTTCAAGAATATCCTCACTACGACCTACCCTTGTGACCAAAACGAAGAAATGAACATCCAAACTATGGCCTCGATCCGTGTCTAGACTGACAATTGACAGTCTACAGCAAACTTTAAATTTACCTTGGTATCTATCTTTTTAATCACCTTTTAATGATCGGCCGATTAATCAATGATGACTAACGCATGCCACAGGTTCGTGAACAACTTTGGAAATCTCTCCCGTCAAGAGCCTCTATTGTCAGAATGAATGCCTTAATAATTACTGTCAATATATAATTTGTCATGGTTATTGTCATTTGAAAATTGTAAATTAATCCATCACTTCGTGGGTGCTCCCCATTATGAGACCACAAGTTGGTCAATATCAAATTGTGACTTGTCAAACTGTTCCATAAGTTTCAAAGCTAATCAGATATATACCAACTTCTATACCAGGTATGTATTTCTGGGTCCTTTCATGCAAATCACAAAGAGTCTGAGTTTCCTTTGTGGTACAATAATGGCTGGTGATCAATATCTTTCAATCTTTGCACAAAACAATTACTGAAGTTTTTTGTTTTTTTGTTGTTTAATGCCTCACTCAGCAATATTCCAGCTACATGACGGCAGTCTCTAAATAATTGAGTCTGGACCAGACAATCAAGTGATTGATATCATGAGCATCGATCCACGCAATTGGGACGTTATTCCAAAACATACATGCAATGAAGATAGGACAGAGTTGTGATATCGGAGTTGTGCACATGAAGTATTGTTTGTTTGTTGTTCAACGCCGCACTCAGCAATATTCCAGCTATATGATGGCGGTCTGTAAATAATCAAGTCTGCACCAGACAATCCAGTGATTGACATCATGAGCATCAATCCACGCAATTGGGATACGATGCCATGCATCAACCAAGTCAGCGAGCCTGACCCACCCGATCCTGTTAGTTGCCATTTACGACAAGCTGTAGCAGTAGCCTTTTCAGCAACCATGGGTTGCTGAAGATCTATTCTAACACGGATCTTCACAGGTCGGCAATTCTAGTAATTGAATGAATGCTATTTGATATAAATAAGTAATAGTAAGGCTATTCCCCTATTGCCGATGCTGTGTACATGCCATAGGGTGTCATTTCATTTAACTGCCATTTTGTTGCTGGTTCTAGAATTACATTCCCTGAGTAATACTTTGTTTTATGTAACCACATGCTGTCCGTGTGTTGACAGTGAGCCATGCCTTGCCTGAAGGACGATACACATGCCAAACTGACAGTAAATGGTTTGGAATAACTACCAGTGATTTATTCTTCTATTTTTCAAACTGGGAGGTTACCCAGACCTTGGAAGCAACACATGGTGGCATATTAAAAATTATCTCAAACAAACTAACAAGAAAAATACAAACATTCACAAACTGAACAAAATACTGTATATGAAGATGATAATGATGAAGCTAATATACTAGAGGACTACTTTGTTGGAATGCAACAGTTGAAAATTCAAATGATGAAATTTAATGTCACTTAGCATCATTTCCTTGACTGTACAAGTATCTGCCAAAGAGTTGGTGAGTATGGTTTTACACCGCTTTCAGCAATATTCCAGTAATATCACAGCGGGGGACACCAGACCGCTCCTGTCTGGTTGTTCTAGGTGATATTTTTTCAATTTGCAACACAAGTGCACTGTGAATCGACAGCGTTTTATTGAGAGAGCTCTTTCCTAAGTGTTTAGTGTTCAGCTCTCAGTTCCCAAATGCACAGCTCGTACTGGTTTACATGCATATACCTAGCTTTCTAACCTTCATCATATTCTTAATAAGGTAATAGGGCCAGATCACTAATACTGCATCCACCCCTCACTATCAAGTCCTCCTATATGTTTGATTGAAAAGAAGCATTATCAGAATTAATGTAAGCAATATCGTGTATAAAGTTTCCAAGTGCGATATAAAAGCAGTAACTATTGTCATAACAGCAGTTCTAATTGAAATCAATACACAGTCGTTATTGGATTTTTGGTTTGTTGTTTAACGCCACACTCAGCAATATTTCAGCTATATGACGACGGTCTCTAAATAATCGAATCTGGACCAGACAATCCAGTGATTTACATCATGGACATCAATCTACGCAATTGGGATCGATGACATGCATCAACCAAGTCAGCGAGCCTGACCACCCGATCCCGTTAGTCGCCTTTTACGACAAGCATAGTCGCCTTTTACAGCAAACATGGGTTGCTGAAGACCTATTCTACCCCGGAATCTTCACGGGTATGAGGGACATTTATGAAAACTACATTAATATGTTCAGTAGACTTTGAGAAGAGGCTTAAGCTTCATAATCTCACTTGCACTTCAGCCCTGGTATGCTAAAAAGAGGAGAAGATGCTGACAGAGATCAAACAAACAGGCGACACAAGCTGACTTGCCCATTGAGCAGGTGAGCTAAGGTCTGGTTTGATAGCCGTTTGCAAAACCATCTGGTTGCTGGTGAGAAACAGCTTGTATTGTGATGACACTGCTCGACAGTGCTCAGTAGAAAATAACTCTCAATGTTTCTGCCTAATTTACAGTTTCAACAAGGCAGCCCATGGTAATCACGGCAAGTGGTAGAGTGTCCTCCAAATGTCAGACAGTGATGTTATGGCAACTTCGATACACCTTGACATTCACCGCAACCACATGTATTTAGTGTTTGTAACAACAGTTTAACTGATCAGATAGACAAGCACTGCGGAATATGTCGCAATCAGACTTGTGTCGGGCTGAAAGTCTAGTCCAGTCGAGACAGTGGTCTGGATCGGTGAGATCTTAGCAGGAGTTATGTCCCTTGCTATCACAGTCTGAACATTCAAGATCGACGTCAATATCATATCATTGATTATTGCTAATACAATTTATCAATTAATTGAAAAAGTACCCTCACAAACATTTAACAAAACTTGTAACCCATTCTTTCTAACCATGCTGATTGATTTTGTTTAAGCAAGCCATATTGCTACACAAGTCATTACAGTGCTAGTTTAGCAATACCTCAACATCTAAGGCAGCTTATTGATGAAAACAGCTAAATAGATGTGTGACAACTCAATCCGGATCCGAGAGTCAATTACATGGTAACTGTCTTAGAATTTCATTGCAGAGTTTGGTCCAGTACTGACAGAGATTCCACTGATTCCACTGTAACCTGGCAACTCTCTATCAGTATTCCTGCTACAGAGACACGAGCCAACAAAGACAGAAATACAATTTAGATTCAGATATGAACTGTTTACAAAATGAATTCCATACCTGACTATTATTGAGCTGAATAAAAGCGGCCATTGTTGATGAAAAACCAGCAGATGGAGAACAATCAATAACATGCAGCAAGGGAAATATCACATAACAGCAATATCAAGATTGAACATGAATATATTATCTGTTTGTTTCCTGCTAAATGCCACATTCAGCAATACTCCAATCATATGATTTTGGTTTGGTTGGTTTGTTTGTTGTTTAACGCCGCACTCAGCAATATTCAAGCTATATGACGGCGGTCTGTAAATAATCGAGTCTGGACCAGACAATCCAGTGATTAATATCATGATCATCGATCCACGCAATTGGGATCGATGACATGCATCAACCAAGTCAGCGAACCTGACCACCCGATCCCGTTTGTCGCTTCTTACGGCAAGCATAGTCGCCTTTCACGGCAAGAATGGGTTGCTGAAGACCTATTCTACCCCAGAATCTTCACGGGTCTCAATCATATGATGTCAGCCTGTAAATAACATGAAAAAACAAGTCAGATACCACAACTATTCACAAGTTTCATAAAATTGGTATTACATGGGAGCTTGTTTAGTATTTTATTTATTACCTGCCATTTACATATATTTTTTTAATTTCACTGTTATGTGTAAATAGGCAGACATCTATGCAACCCACATAATCCAATTGAGTCCAACAGAAACATGCTTAAAACACATTTAACATTGACACATATTACAGTTATTTAATATCTTACATTGGCCTGCCTCTAGAATTCATGGGACCATTCCACAAGCTATGGTAGCGCTGAGGTGATAGAAACTCCCTTACTTTAACATACACTTATGACTGTCATTGAGCTAAGATTGCTTTGTGGAACAAGGACTGCACCACACATGCTGCAATGCCTTATGGCGGGATGTTGGCAGTTTTCAATATTTGTTAAGGAAACTAGTTCCAGCAGTATATACTCACACGCTTAGGTATAAAACACTGTGTAATACCAGCTTGTTCTTATTTAACAGGGGCGTCGTCAACATGTGAGTAAGACTGCTGTTACTTGGCATTTTTGGTATGTAGATGTCAGAGCAGTGTCCTGTCCAGATGATTTGATAAGACTGTCAACAACAAACAACTGTCCAATCGCTAGATCAGTCCGAGTAAACAAACAGACTCCACTTGACTTGGTGTGCAGCACTAAATCTAATGTTCAGTTACAATATAGTCAAAGCTTTGTTACGTATGTCACTGTTGCCAACATGTGCAGTGAGTCTGAACTCCAGTATGTCCAGGTATAATGTAATGACTTTATTAATGTGAGTAAGGACACTTGTAAAGTCCCCATTAATTTCATGACAGTATACTATTTCATGGCAGTTCATATATAATCATGATATTAATAATGTATGTTTATCGGTCTGTGCAAAGCATTATGGAAACACAAACATTTCAGTAGTCAGGTCAGGGGCAGCGTTAGAAATTGGCATTAGTCCTGTAGTCCTTGCCAAACTGGCCAATAGTTAAGGTATCATAAGGACTAGTAGCAATTTGTCATTTATAAGGGTGTCTCTATATGTTATCATTATAAGGACTAGTGAAACAAAAACGTTATTTTTTACCCCTGCAGGTGTATAATAAAAGCATGTACACAATCATACAGAGTACATTTACATATTTAGCACAAATTCTGAACATTGATATTTCAAAAGAATTCTGTAGTTTATCAAAATTATTATATTTGCAGAACCCTTTTTACTAAATATGCTGTTAAATTGAACACAAATTGGATTTCATCTTCAACACATTGAAAGCCACAGATTTTGTAAATTTGATGAACTATTTCTTTACTTCTAATATTCATACGTTAGGGCAACTGATGCTCAAATGTAGACAATTTATGATTGGATGTAAACTATTTACAAAAGGAAGAATTGTATTTCTAAATTATTCTGTACTTATTGAACAGAAAAGGATAAAATCTGCGAAATATGTAATCTCTGACTACCTTATTCTCATTCTAGGCAACTCTTACAAAAAACATGAGGTACTGGGAAAATGTTTAGACCCTGCAACTCCTGGTACAGCACTGCTGGGGTTCACCTGTACCCGAGTATACACTACCATCCGTAACCATCGACCCATTGACTCCATCGGGGATTCAGGGTTTGAAGTGAGTGAGTGAATATGGTTTTACGCCACTTTTAGCAATATTCCAGCAATATCACGGCGGGGGACACCAGGAATGGGCTTCACACATTGTACCCATGTCGGGAATCGAACCCGGGTCTTCGGCGTGACGAGCAAACGCTTTAACCACTAGGCTACCCGACCGCACCTTCAGGGTTTGAAAGGGTCCCCAGAAACTTGTGCTTGTAGCAAAATGTGACTCAATGGATTATAGTACCAATTACTGGTTTGTCTGGTCCAGACTTGATTACTTACCAGCTGCCATCACATAGCTGTAATATTGTTAAGTGGAAATTAACAAACGAACAGTAACCATAGCGCCATCCAGCATTTCATAGCAAACTTATAACTAGGTCATCACAATGTACTACTATAAACCAAATCTCACCCAAATAGTCAAGAAGAAAATACACACAAACTACTTAACATGTAAAAAATAATAACACCATTGGTTGGTTGATTCACACCTGACTTTACCCTCGTTACCACTGCCTTCTGACACAATCTGGCTGCATCATTGAGTGAGTGAGTGAGTTGGGTTTAACGCCGCTTTTAACAGTATTCCAGTTATATTGCGGCGTGTCAGCTTAATGTGGGAGGAAAGCCCAAAGTGACGCAGGTCTTAGACGTTTACCACTTCGGTGAAACCCATGAGCACAGGTATGGTGCTGACAAACCTAGAAACATAATCGGGGCGAACTGGGATTCGAACCCACAATCATAGGTTTCTGGCGTGCCCAAGGGACGCAGCTCTGCACAGCGAATCGCGGCGCCTTAGACGACTGGGCCACCCGTGCCCCCACATCATTGAGTGAGTGAGTGAGTTGGGTTTAACGCCGCTTTTAACAGTATTCCAGTTATATCATGGCGTGTCAGCTTAATGTGGGAGGAAAGCCGGAAGGGATGCACGGGTATGGTGCTGACAAACCTAGAAACATAATCGGGGTGAACTGGGATTCGAAGCCACAATCACATCGCAACTCTGCACAGCGAATCGCGGCGCCTTAGACAACTGGGCCACCCGTGCCCCCTGCTGCATCATTGAGTCAAACAAACCAGTAGTTGACAGCATGAACAACAATCCCTGGCAACAGGGTACATCTTCCCAAGGCAAGTGGGTTAACTGACTATAAAAGTCCAGTTTCCACCCTTGCCGAACTAGGATGGTATTATGGAGTTACATTTTGGCTGGACTAACAAGTCTATGTGGATAGTCCAATCACAATCATGCAACGAAATCGAAATCCGGTTCGTAAACTGTCATTCAGATTTCGGTCGATTGCAGAATTTGCAAAGCATGTGCACCGCCAATTAGTTGTCAACAGATGTTTTCCAAATCTTTTCATGTTTTTAATCAAGGTACTCATGTGATTTGATGCACTTTGCGATGTAAGACCCGTTTTCTCACAATATAGATCTTGACTATTGATTAGATCGTCTTGACTGGACGAAGCCACTTTGTTTGAAGCAAATGCAAGTGATACAAGAGGTGGAATCTGAATGGTCCTTAGGAGAGGCATAGAAGGGACATAATTGGTAATAGCTACTGGTGGCGCTACGATCGAGCCGAGGAATTCCAGCCTAGTTCGGCAAGGGTGGAAATTGGACTTTTAAAGTCAGTTAACTCTCTTGCCACGGGCAGATGAACAGGGTATGAAAACACACAATTAGCAAGGTACATTCTTGGGATAAAATATATATTTAGATTCTCATATAGATTAGATGAAGCAAACTCAGTTCTGTTCTCTTCTTGTGCTGATTTAGGTGAGTGTTCTCTGAAACGTGTACTAATGTCTTATGAACAAACCCACACATGTACATGGTAATTGATGTTCAGGTGGACTGCAATGGCTAGTCATTACAACCTTTCTGACTGCACTTTCAGGGCTCAGTTTTTGGTCTCTGGGTCTGACGTACAGTGTTTTGAATGGTTGACTCCCTGGCTACTGGAGATATCAGCTGGTGTAGGGTCTGTCTGATGGCTTCCTGAACGCCTAAAATAATCACCACTCAGACATCCATTGTTCAGGAATCACACATCTGTATCAAAGTTACAACTTTCATTACCGTTCAAGGATCATGCTTTCACTCTAAAAGTCATGTATTAGGTGATCAGGATAAAATAATTTTCTTATCCTAAATGATACATATGAACATGTGTCAAATTCATGAAAAAGCACTGAGAGTGGCATCAAACAACAAATAGTTGCAATAAAATCCTTAAATTGCTATTTCTTAAATTAACATTGAATGTAAATCACTTTCTGTGTTTTAATGACGAATAACAGCATGGAGGGAGAAGTTGATCTGTTATATATACAAACTTAGAATACTACACACAATGTGTTTTTTCAATGAATCATTCTGAATAAAAGTGTGATATGACTTTATTATCTATTCAAGCTCGGAAAATTATGCCCAAGGTGTATCTTGATATCAATGGACAAAGCATACAAGTGTTTGTACTTATATTTCTTTTTTCTGTAGATGCAGCTTTAAACTTATTTACAAAGGATACACATTTGGAATTACCCCTCATTGAGTTTACATAGAGACATCAAACACAACCACACTTGGACATGATGACAGGTGTCAATCAAACATACTGAATCATCCACTTACCATATAATGGGTAAGTTTCTCAGCAGGATGAAGCCAACTGACACAATTGCTATGCGATGGGGTCTTTTATGGATAAATATGAAATAATTAAAGGTCAGAGGTACTAGTGACAGTATTAACAAACATGGGGTTGCCCCTGTCTATCGGACCGCCTCCGTGGTCTAGTGGTAGAGCGTCAGGTCCGGAGTTCGATCCACAGCCAAGTCAAACCAAAAGACGTTAAAAGATGGTACTTGTTGTTACTCTGCCTGGTGCTCGGCATTAAGGGCAACAGGAACTGGTCGGCTCGGAGTAAGTATACTGTGTCTGAGTGGGGTATTCATGTTAAACTACAGCATGGTATCTCAGGGGTCTAGCATTATAAATCGGCATCAGTCCGGACTAGTACAAGCAGCCACACACACACATGTGCAAGCACGTTGCTATATAAATGCAATTATCTTGGACACAACATTAAAACCCATTTCACCTCACTTTGTCTTTCGGCGATGAAGTCAGAACTGATGGGGACCTGGACAAATTACTAGGATATTCTTATCATTATCAAAATAATAGTCTCAGATACTAGAAAACTGGGTGTCTAAAAGGGGTGTGGCTGAAGCCTTTCACAAGTGTTGGCAACTTTGGAGCTATAAATTGTGAAGAAGTTTAGTGAGGACAGTCAGGGTATCAATTCCCATAAATGTGCTTGTAAACCTCTGAGGCTTAGGCTCTTTTACCGAAACATAAAAAGTTGGATTTGGATGAAATATGTCAAATTTGTTACCTTGTTTCATTCTGTAGCTGTGAGGTATTTGACTATATTTTGTAGCTTCATTACGAAACATTATGACAGGCAAAGAGGACTCTAAACAAATGTAACATTTCACAATTAAATGATACCTTCCTTTGATGGATAATTACTAGGGCTGCAACGAATAACCTACGAGGCGAATACGATTCGTATCACGAATATAGGGTAATGAATACGAATATCAATTCACGAATACGATAATAAGTTAGTAGTTGATGTATTATTATATTCAGTGAAACATAAACAGCAAAATTATTTGAAATGGTTGGTTAATTATCTATATTATACATTTATATACTGCACTTGTCCAGGTACTTAGTCTTAGTATCTGCTCAAATGCTACAATGACCAGTGACCAAATTCCTGTTTAATTAAATATCATAAGAGTGTTGTCTTTAAAGAAATCTATGCATATCATATGTTCTTATGGATGTTTTAGGTACAGGGTATGTAAATGCATATGATTGCATATTCATAAATATTTGATTCTAGTGGCCATGAATAACAAATTCAATTCATGAATGGATACGGTTCGATTCACCGAATACGCGAGTGAATCATAACGGCCCTAATAATTACGCTTTCGGGCAGACTGATTGATTGCCACAAAAGGCGATGACTGACAAAGTTGAAAAATTATCTGTAGACTTTTTGCCTATGTAGTTATGCCACTGTTTAAAAAGTCCAAGTATCAGTTGGAACTATTTTCATGACTTTGACTATTGTCACTGACTTATCACTGACTTTGTGACATAAAATATTAATGCACACATTCCAGCAAAACTTGCAATGTTTAGATTATCATGCTTGTTTGTTTTGGGATGGTAAATATCCTGTATTAGGAATAAACATTGTATTTAGTAAGCCTGGATAACCTCTATTTACCTGCAGACATCACACACATAGACACACTTGGACAAGATAACAAGTGTCAATCAAACATAGTGAATCCTCCCTAATAATGGATACGTCAGTTTACCTGCAGACATCAAACACATATGGATGCATACCAAATGACAGGTGTCACTAAATCCTCCCTCATGGTGGATAATTCAGTTTACCTGTAGATATCAAACACAGACACCTTGGACAAGATGACAGGTGTCAATCAGTTTATCAAACATTCTGAATCCTCCTTATGGTAGATAATCATGATAATACTTTTTACCTGCAGATATCATTCACAAACACCTTGGACAAGATGACAGGTGTCAATCAGTTTATCAAACATTCTGAATCCCCCTTATCATGCTTATGGTAGATAATCATGATAATACTGTTTATCATATAATGAGTAGGTTTCTCGGCAGGATAAAGCCAACGGATAAAAACGATATCCGTTGGGGTCATATGCGGATAGAGATGCAAATATCAAAGGTCAAGTAGGGACCACTTTCACTGTATATAAACAAACATGGCGTCGCCCTCGTCATTCGGCGATCGAGTCAGAATTAACCATTGGGAATCTGGATAAACTACAGGGATAATTGCTATCATTATCAAAAGAACAGTCTAATATACTGAAAATCAGTGTCTAACTGTGACGTAGCTAAGGCATTTTATAGTTTTGGCAACTTCGGAGATATAAATTTCGAAACAATTTTGCAAGGACACGAGCCCCAGCCAAGCGGGATCAGTAGCCATATCTGTGCTTGTAGACCTCTGCGGCTTAAAACCTTCTCCACAAATTAAAATAGCTGGATTTGGCCGAAATATGTTTGAATTGTTACCTTGTTTCGTTTTGTCGCTGTGTGTACATCTGACTACACTTCTTAACGTTATGACAGACAGACTGTCAACAACGTCTGACCGTGATGTCTCATAGACTAGGGTTAGAGTAGCTTCTCTTTGACAAAGAGCAGTTACTCTAGCGGACAGAAGGATGGATTGCCGCGAAAGGCAAATAAAAACGATTGTTGTTTTGCGTATATGTTGCTTCGCCACTGTATAAGAAACAGATTTCTGTTGGAACTATATTGGCTACTGTCACTGTCCGACTGACACATCACTTACCCTGTGACGTAATAAATATTAATGCGCGCATTCCAGGAAAACTCGCAATGTTTCGGTAATGTTTGTGAGAGAGGGAAAGCGATTTTGAAGCACAGAATTAAAGAATGACATTATTTGATAAAGAGGTTATCACGTTTGTGTGTTTGGGGATGGTAAATATCCTGTATTAGGAATAAACACCATGTATTTAACTTCTTTCAGTGGCTCGCTAAATATAATGTAAACTATTCCTAATGCAGGATATTTACCATCCCCAAACACACTCGCGTGATAACCTCTATTTACCTGCAGATATCATTCACAAACACCTTGGACAAGAAGACAGATGTCAATCAGTGTATCAAACATTCTGAATCCTCCTTATGGTAGATTATCATGATAATACTGTTTACCTGCAGATATCATTCACAAACACCTTCGACAAGATGACAGATGTCAATCAGTGTATCAAACATTCTGAATCCTCCTTATGGTAGATAATCATGATAATACTGTTTACCTGCAGATATCATTCACAAACACCTTGGACAAGATGACAGATGTCAATCAGTGTATCAAACATTCTGAATCCTCCTTATGGTAGATAATCATGATAATACTGTTTACCTGCAGATATCATTCACAAACACCTTCAACAAGATGACAGAAGTCAATCAGTGTATCAAACATTCTGAATCCTCCTTATGGTAGATAATCATGATAATACTGTTTACCTGCAGATATCATTCAGAAACACCTTGGACAAGATGACAGAAGTCAATCAGTGTATCAAACATTCTGAATCCTCCTTATGGTAGATAATCATGATAATACTGTTTACCTGCAGACAGTAAACACAAACATCTTGGACAAGATGACAGCTGAACTCCTTTTTGACCTTGTTATTGTCAACGTTCTTGTAAACATTATTGACAAGATACATGCACATATTATTTAAAATATGTCATAATCAAATAGTTTAGTATTCCTTTATCATTAAATATGCTATTTGAAAAAAAGCGTATTGCATTTTACTTCTGGCATTGTTATTCTCTAAATATAGTATCCTAATATGAACAGTAACATACCTCGCCCGGACGTTGTGCAGGTATCAACACAATGTCACCATCGTTACGAAGACTTATCTGCATGTATGCAGTCATGTTTAGGACATATAACTTGCAGAAACCAAACACTTAACAACCTGCACGTTTCACACATCATTTTTTAACCTGATGAAATAGAATCATCAAATGGCCTCATCGTCACTCTTATTGAAGATAATTTTCATGTCAGCACGAAAACGAGCATGTGCTTGCATGGGTTGTCATTTAATGAAATGTGTACGTTAACTCTTTCACCTAATGATTTAGCATCACAGTATCTATGTAATATGACCAATAAGTACACTTTACACACAATCATACAAACCTGTTTGCAAAAAATCGGCCTTCTAGCCTGTCGATGCACACCAGAAAAGCATCATTCTTTATCCACACAGCAGTTGTCTACCGTGGATATTAGTTTTGACTGTCAGCTGGACATCACATTCCGGCGGTTGTGTCTGACATATTTTCGCTTGAAAATTATATGTATGTTGTCACAGACTATTTATATACCCATTAGATCTATCGTGTGGAATAGCGGACAATCGATATAAATTTATCAGCGACTTTTTGCCAAAATTAGAAACGGAAAACAAATATATTTACAGAAATATGTTTGCATCGTGATCTACATCATTCAAATAACTCTAATATAGCTGAAAATAGAGATGTGGCGCTCCAAATGACACATTTGTAGATCGACAATATGTAGCCCATTTTTTCGGATTGTCACATAGGGTTTATTGTCAAAAGGGCTACAAACACATTGGTCAAAACGGCCATACACAAAAAGTCAGTAGAGCCATAAACCCCTTGTCAAAAGGGCCATATCAAAAGGGCCACGAACCAAAAGCGTCGACGTTATAAATATATTTATCATCCAAAACTGGCTCTCACAGGAGATATCGCTTGGATGAGATCAAGCGATATCTACACTGTGGATATCGCTGGAATGAAATTACATCACAATGCTTTGCAGGCCATTGTGACGTCACTGGTTACCATGACGTCACAATCAAATGACATCACTAATGGCTCTGCTACTGAAGCTGTTAGCAGTCCTTTTTTGGAAAATAAATAAACTATCAGTGTTAAAGGACCATGGGCATCACGAACATAGTTGTCACGTGTGCTATCTCAGCTGACCAATGAAACTTACGACACCTATGTGAAACACCTGAAACAAACTTCGTGATCAGTTGAGCGACGAACATATATTTAAAATTAAAGACGCTTTATATTTAAAATATTAGATTGTTACAAAGACACCTGACATCAACAAGTTTCAGATATATTGGATATTGTTCCTTTCTGCGGATATTAACGGATATATATATATATATATATATATATATATATATATATATATATATATATATATATATATATATATATATATATATTCGAACAAGTTAACTGCCTGATATTATATATAGAACTTTGGTCGGTTGTTTTTACGATTTTTGCATTTTGTTTTCATTTATTTGCTGTAGCAAGAACGCCGGAATATATTATTTCTGATCAAATAATAGTTTCAGATACGATTCATACGACCATTGCATAAACAAATCTGTTAATTTATATTACTGGGTATTTTCCAACCGAATCACCGATAGATTTGTAGATAATGTGCATACAGTTGATTGCTATTTCAGGCTTAGTTACGAGAAAATACACAATGTGTTCCTTATTTCTGCATATTAAACAATGCGTAGAAGAACCGGGGGTATCTGTACACGATTTCCATCGGGGAGTAAGCTTGCAATTGTGCTATGTCATGCCTAATCACGAACAACTTACCTACCTCTCCAGAACAGATGGACTCTGAAAGTGACTAGGGGTGACATTATTTCACTGCCTTTGACTCTGTGATGTAATGTTTGTATACTTCCTAATTCTACACGTATTCACATGTTCTTTTCACTCAATTGATAAACAAGTGAAATTCTCTGACAAAAGTGCAGTACATCTACAATTTTGGGGGAAACTATGTCCATTTTAATTGAAATCGGACTTTGAGGGTTCATTTGCGTCGCTAGAGAAAATAGCTTTCAATATATCATTTGTTTTATTGTTAGGGATCAATTTACCACAGGAGTCAGTGAATAACATACATCATTGAAAAGACAATGTAAAAAGCTTTCATATGATATACTACATGACCATGTTGAAGAATTATATTAGATCTTTATTTTGAAAACAGGTCGAAATGGCAGCTATCTTGAAAATTAAGATGGCCACTATAGATGCTCATAGAAAAACGTGAAACATCATTTTTCTCTATGATTTGACCATTCTGGTGTTTTTAAGCATTCCTGCAATTATCCCACTCATCCACAACATTAACATGACCCACCACCATATCCCAAGAAGTAATTTTCCTCATTATTGTTTTTTGGGGGTTCGGGTTACATTGTATACAATAGGGCAGCCCCTATATAATATATTTTCATTTAGTTTTCTGTACAGGATGGCACAATAGTTCAGGCAGATTTCAATACACGGCTATAGTGGTTTTGTTGTCACAATTTAATGGTATTAGTATTTTACTTACTCACAAGATTTGAAAATGCAGTAAAAAAAAAAGATTTTTTATCAATGATTTCACTGAGAATTAGAACAACAGTTAGATGAAACAAAATGTTTGCCACATTTATATAACCGAACATATTACCTGTAATCGAAGACATAATTTGGATAGTTTAATGACTTAATAAAAATGTAACAGCCAGTGTTGTCAAATTATGCATTTTTCCTTCAATTTATGCAATTTTGACCCCCTGAAAACTCATGCAAGCTTACTACCCATTGGAAATCATGTGCAGATAGCTCCTTCATGCAATAGAAAAAGGTTAAGGTATACAGGAAGAGGTGGGAACGACAACCATAACTAAACCTCTTTTCCACTAGCGGCAAACTGACTAGATGTGATGGTGCGAAGTGCTGTGGACCGTGAATGGGCGACTGCATGTAACAGTTTGCAACACAGTGTGGCACTAACAGATTTTCTGTTAATATTAGCATAAGTAATTAGTATTAATATTAACATTTAGTTATTAATATATACTATATAGTGTATATCGTGTATGGTGTTGTTAGCATTAGTATTAATATTAGCATGTTGTCTCTGTTTTTTACACGCAGTAATGAGAGCGTAGACCTCGTGTATGCATATCCTATAATGTAATTCAGATGACGTTTCATGTTCTTTTTTATTTGTTTTATTTTATAATCTTCTTATTGAGTGTTATTGTGTATTTCAGGGTGTAAAAATATAAACACACTATTTGATTACTAGCAAGTAATCAAATAAGCGGAACTCTCATTCGTATAGCAGTGTTGTTAAGTTATTCAGCCGCGCCCACACCTGCTACAACAGGACCCTTCAGGTCGTGGTGACCTTCCTCCGCCTGCAAACCTGCAACAGCGCGTCGGAGTGTGTTATGACATATGACTTTCAAAAAGGTCCCTCACATACTCCGTTCAACATAGGGGTATTATTTGATTTGTTTACTGGTGTCTGGTTAGAAAGATTCTTCCATTAAATGCCACAGTATCTGAAATTACCCAGTGTCAGTGTGTTCTGGTTGTCTTTGTAGTCACTGAGGTATGATGGAACACCCGGAGAGAGAAATATAGCACACACCTGCCAGGGACCAGAGGAAAAGTCGCCACGTCATCAAGCCCCAAGGGAGAGAGGGGAATTGAAGAGAAGGAAGAAAGATATCTGGAGGTTCTTAAACATAAACACAAGATCTCTATGAACCTCGAGACATGTTGAAGAAAGGTGTCATGTGTATGCCAGGAGATGATGGCACAAGCATCCCTCAACTGTTGAGAGCTGCCCAAACAAAGAGGGCATTTTGGAATCCCAGTAATAACTGGTGATAGAGTGTTTCAAGCAACAGCCAAAATATCCGTTTTAGTTGTATAGATGATATTTGCAGATTAAATGTAATATTGCGTGTGTTTCTGTAGTGATGTCATCAACAAAATGATTAAATGCATGTTTGACAAGTTAGAAGTGTATGGAGTTGGGCAGCTGAAATGTGAGGCTTCCAACATGTTGAGTCACTCGGTTTAAGCGTCTTACGAACTAAACCACAGCCTCGGTGGCCAATAGAAGCCGAGGAACCCATTCGTCACCAATCGCCCCTTTCCGTAACCTGCATATCGGCTTGTCCCGGAATAACACGAGTTGGTCACGAATGCTGAGGAGCCTTGACTCTCAGTTGATTTTATCATATGTTTGATTTTCAATTAAAATATCTAGCTACCTGTATATATAAACCATGAATTGTATTGGATCATAGTCAGCACTTATTTTTTTAATTATAATTAGGGCTCCAAGCCGAAAGGCTGTAGAGCCCTATTGTAATCGTTCGATTTATTATTAGGGCTCCAAGCCGAAAGGCTGTAGAGCCCTATTGTAATCGTTCGATTTATTATTATTATTTATTATTATTATTATTTATTATTCCGCCGATTTCTGTACCAGGCCTACCAAAATAACCACTATCCCGATTGTGTTCAAATTTTGTATGTGTATGTGGACCGTTGGGTACTAGTGCCCGCCAAAAATCCAAGGCCGTAGGCCCAAAGGCCAAGGGCAGATAACTGAAAAACAAGTATTTTTTGACGATGTATTTTGCCCTGCTGCTCCACAACCGTTTGTCCGTTTACTTTCAAACCTTGCATGTATCTGCTGCTTCACTTCTTTGATATTTTTTGTTCTTTGACTTTGGTCATTGATCACGTGTTTTGGCAGCCATATTGGATTCAAGGTTTTCACAGGGTTTTTTTGGCACCTGTCTTCAAATACTATCTCCTCTGAATCCACTGCATGAAATGCATTCAAACTTTCTGAGAATTGTCTCCATACAGAACACAACAATTTAGCATAGCCATTTTTCGATATCTTTTTCAGTTGCGGCCATATTGGATTTTGATTTTGATAAAAAAATTCACCGAAATTTTACTTTAAAGATCATATCTTGTAAGGTTCTCCACAGAAACTATTGAAAGTTTGCATGAAGTTTTGATACTATATGTACCTCATTTTTTTTCTGGGTTGCATACTGAAAGCACCACCGCTTGGTGGTATTACTTGATTTAAGTAAAAAATATTGAGTACAAATTGACTTGAGTACAAATACTGAAGGAAGCGCCTCATAAATCTACTATAAGCCCCCATTCACTGGCTTTGCCGATACTAAAGCGTTCTCCACTGTCTTGTTCAATATTATGTGTACTACCCTTGACGACCTGAGTTAGAATTGGCCTTTTTCAACCGATGCTTGTCGTAAGAGGCAACTACATGTATGCTTGTCACAGGAGGCGACTAATCGGATCGGGTGGTCAGACTTGCTGACTTGGTTCTTCATTTCTCAATTGCCAATTACTACGGTACCTTATTTTTGACGGCGTTGTTAAAAGCAAACCATTTGCGGATTAGAATATGGGCAACTGTGGCACACGCCAATTTGGTAGCGGCAATGTCCTGCAAACAGTGACTATCATTTGACGGAGTTGGTACAACCAAACCATGTGCGGTTTCGAACATGGTCGAAGTCAAACTTGGGTTAAGAATACACTGGAACACATGTCATGTTTCACAAGCGGTTTATTACATTTATCGGCATTGGTACAACAAAACCATTTGGGGATTCGAACATGGTCGAAGTCAAACATGGGTTAAGAACACACTGGGACACTTGTGGTGATGT
This sequence comes from Haliotis cracherodii, assembly GCF_022045235.1. Lineage (NCBI taxonomy): Eukaryota > Metazoa > Mollusca > Gastropoda > Lepetellida > Haliotidae > Haliotis > Haliotis cracherodii. Next base: position 17,747,891 of record NW_027266275.1, read on the forward strand.
CTCACAAACAGTTCATTACATTTGATGGCGTTGGTACAAGCAAACCATATGCGGATTCGAACATGGTCGAAGTCAAACATAGGTTAAGAACACACTGGGACACGTGTGGTGATGTCTCACAAGCGGTTCCTTACATTTGATGGCGTTGGTACAAGCAAACCATTTGAGGATTCGAACATTGTCGAAGTTGGAAATTGGTTAAAACATCCTGGGACACCCAGGCACATGTCAGTTTAGTAGTGGTGATGTCTCACAAGAGGTTCCTTACATTTGATGGCGTTGGTACAGGTAAACCCTTTGAGGATTCGAATATGAACGAGGTCGGAAACAAGTTTAGCACTTTATCTCAGCAATGCTACAGGAACCCGGGGCCCGGACAAACGCAGAACGCTAATCCGTTTGACTGGAGCCCAATTGACAAAGAAGTTACAGCCTGTTAAAGAGTCACCAAGCCGAAAGGCTAAAGAGCCCCAGTGTTATCGTTTGATTTAATATTATTATTATTCCGCCGATTTTTGTATCAGAGCTAGCAAAATAACCACTGGCTCGATTTTGTTCAAATTTTGTATGTGTATGAAGACCGTTGGGTACTAGTGCCCGCCAAACACCCAAGGCCGTAGGTCCGAAGGCCAAGGGCAGATAACTAAAAATCAAGACTTTTTTAAAGATGTATTTCGCCCTTTTGCTCCGCAACCGCTTATCCGATTACTTTGAAAACTTGCATGTATCTGCTGCTTGAGCTGCTTGACATTTTTTGTTCTTTTACTTTGGTCATTGGTCACTTGGTTTGGCAGCCATATTAGATTCAAGGTTTTCACAGTGTATTTTGGGTACCTGTGTTCAAACGCAAACAACTCCGAGTCCACTGCATGAAATGCTTCCAAATTTTCTGAGAATTGTCTCCACACACAACACAGCAAACTCTAATAGCCGTTTTTGGATATCTATTTTAGTTGCGGTTGTATTGGATTTTGATTTTGATAAAAAAAATTACCGACATTTTACTTTAACGATCAAATCTTGTTAGCTTGTTGACAGAAACTATTGCAAGTTTACATGAAGTTAGTGTATCATATGCATCTTATTTTCTGTTCTTGGGTGCATGGAAAAAGTAACAACACTTGGTGGTAATATTTGATTAAAATTTGGGACACCCCTTGAACACGCCAATATCCTGCAAACGGTGACTATCTTTTGACAGAGTTGGTACAAACAAACCCTTTGAGGATTCGAACATGTTTGATGTCGGAAATGGGTTTAAAACAGACTTAGTACACGCCAATTTCGTAGCGGCAATACCCTGCAAGTTGTGCCTACATGTGACGGATTTGGTACAAGGAAACCCTTTAAGGATTCGAACATGGACGTTTGTGCACAGTGTAACTTGGAGCCCGCCATTGCTGCTTTGCAGCTATATTTATTATTATTATTATTATTATTATTATTTATTATTATTATTATTTATTATTCCGCCGATTTTTGTACCTGCCCTAGCAAAATAACCACTAGCTCGATTTTGTTCAAATTTTGTGTGTGTTTGTAGACCATTGGGTACTAGTGCCCGCCAGAAAGCCAAGGCCGTAGGCCCAAAGGCCAAGGGCAGATAACTGAAAAACAAGTATTTTTTGACGATATATTTTGCCCTGTTGCTCCACAACCGTTTGTCCGTTTACTTTCAAACCTTGCATGTATCTACTGCTTCAGTTGCTTGATAATTTTTGTTCTTTGACTTTGGTCATTGATCACGTGGTTTGGCAGCCATATTGGATTCAAGGTTTTGCCAGGGTTTTTTGGGCACCTGTCTTCAAATACTATCTCCTCTGAATCCACTGCATGAAATGATTTCAAACTTTCTGAGAATTGTCTCCATACAGAACACAACAAATTAGCATAGCCATTTTTCGATATCTTTTGTAGTTGCGGCCATATTTGATTTTGATTTTGATCATTTTTTTCACCGAAATTTTACTTTTAAGATCATAGCTTGTAAGGTTCTTGACAGAAACTATTGAAAGTTTGCATGAAACTTTGAGACTATATGCAGCTCATTTGGTCCTGGGTTGCATACTGAAAGCACCACTGCTTGGTGTGGTATTATTCGATTTAAGTAAAAAAATCAGACTTGAGTACAAATACTGAAGGAAGCGCCTCATAAATCTACTATAAACCCCCATTCACTGGCTTTGCAGATACCCTCGCGTTCTCCACAGCCTTGTTCAATATTATGTGTACTACCCTTGACGACCAGAGTTAGAATTGGCCTTTTTCAACCTATGCTTGTCTCAAGAGGCAACTATGCTTGTCACAGGAGGCGACTAATCGAATCGGGTGGTCCGACTCGCTTCAGACTTGATTCTTCATTTCTCAATTGCCAATTGCTACGGTACCTTATTTTTGACAGCGTTGTTTAAAGCAAACCATTTGCGGATTAGGATATGGTCGAGGTCGGAAATTGGTTTAGTGCACTCTGGGAAACTGTGGCACTCGTAAATTTGGTAGCGGCAATGTCCTGCAAACCGTGACTATCTTTTGACGGAGTTGGTACAAGCAAACTATATGCGGATTCGAACATGGTCGAAGTCAAACATGGGTTAAGAACACACTGGGACACATGTGGTGATGTCTCACAAGCGGTTCATTACATTTGATGGCGTTGGTACAACCAAACCATTTGGGGATTCGAACATGGTCGAGGTCAAAATATCGGTTAAGAACACACTAGGACACGTGTGGTGATGTCTCACAAGCGGTTCATTACATTTGATGGCATTGGTACAACCAAACCATATGCGGATTCGAACATGGTCGAAGTCAAACATGGGTTAAGAACACACTGGGACACGTATGGTGATGTCTCACAAGCGGTTTATTACATTTGATGGCGTTGGTACAACCAAACCATTTTGGGATTCGAACATGGTCGAAGTCAAACATGGGTTAAGAACACACTGGGACACATGTGGATGTCATGCAAGTGGTTCATTACATTTGATGGCATTGGTACAACCAAACCATTTGAGGATTCGAACATGGTCGAAGTTGGAAATTGGTTTAAACATCCTGGGACACCCAGGTCAATGTAGTAGTGGTGATGTCTCACAAGAGGTTCTTTACATTTGACGGCGCTGGTACAGGTAAACCCTTTGAGGATTCGAATATATGAACGAGGTGGGAAACAGGTTTTAGCACTTTATCTCAACAATGCGACAGGAACCCGGGGCCCGGAGGAACGCAGAACGATAATCCATTTGACTTGAGCCCAACTGACAAAGAAGTTACGGCCTGTTAAAGAGTCACCAAGCCGAAAGGCTGAAGAGTCCCAGTGTTAGCGTTTGATTTAATATTATTATTATTCCGCCGATTTTTGTACCAGAGCTAGAAAAATAACCACTGGCTCGATAATGTTCACATTTTGTGTGTGTATGTGGACCGGTGGGTACTGGTGCCCGCCCAAATCCCAAGGCCGTAGGCCCAAAGGCCAAGGGCAGATAACTAAAAGAAGAGAATATTTTGAAGATGTATTTCGCCCTATTGCTCCACAACCGCTTATCCGATTACGTTGAAACCTAGCATGTATCTGCTGCTTAAGCTGCTTGACATTTTTTGTTCTTTGACTTTGGTCACTGGTCACATGGTTTGGCAGCCATATTGGATTCAAGGTTTTTACTGTGTTTTTAGGGTACCTGTCTTCAAATGCAAACAACTTTGAGTCCACTGCATGAAATGCTTTCAAACTTTCTGATAATTGTCTCCATACATAACGCATCAAATGTTAATAGCCGATTTTGGATATCTTTTTTAGTTACGGTCGTATCGAATTTTGATTTTGATCATATTTTTCAACGAAATTTTGCTTTGAAGATCATATCTTGTAAGGTTCTCCACAGAAACTATTGCAAGTTTACATGAAGTTAGTGTGCCATATGCATCTCATTTATTGTTATTGGTTGTATGCTAAAAGTAACACCGCTTGGTGGTAATATTTGATCAATACTTTGGACACCCCTGGAACACGGCAATTTCGTAGCGGCGATTTCCGGTGACATCTTTTGACAGAGTTGGTACATGCAAACCCTTTATGGATTCGAACATGTTCGAGATCGGGAATGGTTTTAGAACAGACCTGGACGCTCTGGCACACACCAATTTCCTTGCGACAATACCCTGCAAGTGGTGCCTACATTTGACGGAGTTGGTTCAAGGAAACCCTTTGAGGATTCGAACATGGACGTTTGGGCACAGTGTTACTTGGAGCCCGCCATTGCTGCTTGCAGCTTTAATTTGATTTTAAACTTCTTCGTTTTAATGTTTTTCGCATAATAGAATCTACGTAATTGCTGATGGTTGGTTATCTTAGACATGTTATCTTTAAAAATCAATAAATTTGCTTTTTTGGCACATATTTCAAACATGATAGGAGTAGGGGTTTTATTCCACATTTGTGAAATTACTGCCATGTTGACCAGTAAAGCCAGTTATTTAACAAACTACACCTGTTTCACCTATAGATATTCATTATGACTAACATTTGACGACAATCTATTTGAAACGTCGACCGACAAGTGATATATCGGTTAGAATGAATATTTACGTATATTTGTATCATTGACGCCCTATTTTGCCATGTAAACTGCCCAGCAAAAGAAAGCATACACCCATGTTTAATGGTGGCTGAAAATTTAACAAAAAAGAAATGGTTACATGATTGATGTAGTTGATACCATACAAGGTGAGGTGAGGTGAAATGGGGTTTAACGTCGCGTCCAAGATTACTGCACTTATATAGCGACATGCATGCAATTACGTGTGTGGCTGCTTGTAAAAGCCCGGATAGTGCCGATTTATAGAGCTAGCCCACTGAGATACCATGCCTCAGTTCAACATGAATACCCCACTCAGACACAGAATACTGACTCCGAGCGGACCAGTCCTTGTGTTATCCCCTTAATGCCGAGCCCCAGACAGGGTAACAACAAGAACCATCTTTTAACGTCTTTTGGTATGATCGAACCCCGGGCCTTCCGCTCTCCGGATGGACGCTCTACCACTAGACCACTGAGGACCATACAAGGACTTTCAGCTGACTCGAGTCTAGTAACCCCCTAAGAAGATAGTTTCAGTCCTGCAACCCGTCATCCAACGCGCCTCATCGCGTTGCAAACTTAGGTCCCTTAATCGTGCTAGGATCTTGTTATAGTGGGTTCCAATTCCAGATCGGCCCAATGTCTTTGCCAGCAAAACAGTTCTTAGCTGTCACCAATGTGACCTGTGCCAATTTTTCTTTTCATGACTTTCCTCCCACTTTAAGCGGACATGATGTAATGTAACTGAATAGTCCAAGTCTCGAACACTCCATCTCAGCGGATTCTGTAAAGACCATTTCGGTTGAAGGCATACCCTCCAAACCCGCGCGCTAAACCAGTTTGAACCTCACATCTCAGGTGGGTGGTTGAGTGTCTGGATATACGAGCACGGGAACAGAACCCATGATCAGCGGATCCCGGAACGTCTAATAACAGCAACTCTGCATAATGGATTACGGCGACTTTGAGACAGTATGCGACCGAAGTGTAATTACGAATCTAACTATAGGCTCAGAAGGAGAAATAGAATTAGGGCATTTCTCTATTCACAGCGCTTCAACCTACGGGAATAATGCTTGCAGTGACATTGTCCGTGGACGTTCACAGGTTTGATGATACCACACACATATGTATGTTCCATTTGTTTCAGTCAGTGGTTGATGTTTGAGTTGCTAACTTAAATTTCTATTCATGCCTAACATCTGCAGAATATTCAGTGAAACTAGCGTAGCGTGTCAGAAATATTAATTTATCGTCATGCGCGTTGCACAAACAAATTGTTTATTTACATGAGTCATATAATTATAGCTCTGCTGTAATGCTGTATGTACGAACACAGCAAATGTGCCAGTTCCCTGTCAAGTACTGTTGCAGGAAGTTTATCAAGAGGGGATGGAGAGGTAAAGATTTGTAAGGATGATAAATATTTCTTTTTGTCTGAGACACAACACCTGGTGTGACGCTAGCACGACTTCGTTGCTGTCACATTCATATGCATTGATCCAACGTGATCCCTGATGGGGCTAAAACGAACATGATTTAAAATAAATAAGATGATATATGAGTTACGTGATAATAAAGTAGATAAAAGATGCAGGGCTTTGGAAATAATCGCATGAACACAAACTGAAAATCACAGACATAGATGTGTATCCAGACACGTCTGAGACTCAAACCGAGGCATCAGCTGTGTCATCATCCAGTTTATCATCTAGTGTGTGTCTCCCTATGTGTCGTCCATTGTATGTTCTCCAGTGTTTTATTCATTGTGTCATCAAATCGCCCAAAGTGTCCTCACATTACTTTACTACTCTTGTGGTAGAAACTCGGACGATGGTTGAGGCGTCAAGGGCGTCCAGATCTGTCTAAAATGGGATGCAAACAGACTCAGGTTAAGCCTTTCAAGCAGACATCTCCTGAAGAGGCTCTGACGGGCAAGATCAACTGTCCTCACGAGCTGTACTACGCCAAGTCTCAGGTGACACCGCCCACACCCCGACTATCAGGGACGGAGATTCTTCAACTGTTACGAGATGAGGGCTTGGTCCCCGACCGTCAGGCCAGCGGAGGAGTTGCCTTCTCTGTCCCCGCAGTGGAGGGGGTTGTTCCCCGTGGCAGAGCTCCCCGACGCCTATGGCGAGTTCCATTACGAGGTCATTACACCTCCGAAGAGAAGCAAATCATAGCGGATGTTTTCAGATATGATAAGTAGGTTATACGTCACTGATTATTTCAAATATAATGTTATCGAGTAAATTACTAATCACAGTTGAGGAAAGAATCCCACCATGGGTCTTTTCAAGAAAGAAGTTTACATAAATAAACAGCCTAAGATACAACCTGATCCTACATGTAACATATATGTATATATATAGAGATGGGATTTAATCTAAAAATGATGGCTTATATATAATCTAGTCTGCGCCAGGCTCAAGAAAACCATATTAAATGTCAAATGGTATCGGGTGGTCAGGCTCGCTCACTTGGTTGGTGAATGTCATCGTATTCCTATTGATGATGCGTAGAGGATGTTAATCAATGGGATTGTCTCGCCCAGATTCGATTATTAACAGACCGCTGTCATATAGCTGGGATATTGCTTAGTTCGGCGTTAAGCAACAAACAAACAAAACAAAATATACATGATTGAACTGATTTTAAACAGGTTGGTGGAGCAAGTCCAGAGGAAACAACTGGACAGAGAAATAAAGCACAAAGCTGTCAAGGACGAGAAGAAGCGTCGCCTTTTCATCAAGAAAATGAAGGCAGAGTATCAGCTTCAGGTGAGGGAGGAGAAACTGAAGAGGCTGGAGGAAGAGCGGGCGGTGGTGAAGAAGCCAGCTAAGAAGTAGACTTTGGGGAATGTGGGGCGTGAAGAAAGGTGCGGGGACAACGTAGGAGTAGGGCAGGGGGTAACGGTAGGGTAGGGTAACGGTAGGGGTTGGGTAGCGGTAAGGGTAGGAGTAACTGCAGGGTAGGATGGGGGTAACGGTAGGGGTGGTGGTAACAGTAGGGGTAGGTGTAACGGTAGGGGTGGGGTAAAGGTAGGGGTGGGGTAACGGTAGGGGTGGGAGTAACGGTAGGGGTAGGGGTTGGGGTAACGGTGGGGTAGGGGTAACGGTAGGGGTGGGGTAACGGTAGGGTAGGGTAACGTTAGATATGGGGGGTAACGGTAGGGGTGGTTGTAACGGTAGGGGTGGTGGTAACGGTAGGGGTAGTTGTAAAGGTAGGGGTAGTTGTAACGGTAGGTGTGGTGGTAACGGTAGGGGTAGTTGTAACGGTAGGGGTAGTAGTAACGGTAGGGGTGGGGGTAACGGTAGGGGTAGTTGTAACGGTAGGGGTAGTTGTAACGGTAGGGGTGGTGGTAACGGTAGGGGTTGTTGTAACGGTAGGGGTAGTTGTAACGGTAGGGGTGGTGGTAACGGTAGGGGTAGTTGTAACGGTAGGGGTGGTGGTAACGGTAGGGGTTGTTGTCCCGGTAGGGGTAGTTGTAACGGTAGGGGTGGTGGTAACGGTAGGGGTAGTTGTAACGGTAGGGGTAGTTGTAACGGTAGGGGTGGGGTAACGGTAGGGGTGGTGGTAACGGTAGGGGTAGTTGTAACGGTAGGGGTAGTTGTAACGGTAGGGGTAGTTGTAACGGTAGGGGTAGTAGTAACGGTAGGGGTGGGGGTAACGGTAGGGGTAGTTGTAACGGTAGGGGTAGTTGTAACGGTAGGTGTAGTTGTAACGGTAGGGGTAGTTGTAACGGTAGGGGTGGTGGTAACGGTAGGGGTAGTTGTAACGGTAGGGGTAGTTGTAACGGTAGGGGTAGTTGTAACGGTAGGGGTGGTGGTAACGGTAGGGGTAGTTGTAACGGTAGGGGTAGTTGTAACGGTAGGGGTAGTTGTAACGGTAGGGGTAGTTGTAACGGTAGGGGTGGGGTAGCGGTAGGGGTAGTTGTAACGGTAGGGGTAGTTGTAACGGTAGGGGTAGTAGTAACGGTAGGGGTGGGGGTAACGGTAGGGGTAGTTGTAACGGTAGGGGTAGTTGTAACGGTAGGTGTAGTTGTAACGGTAGGGGTAGTTGTAACGGTAGGGGTGGTGGTAACGGTAGGGGTAGTTGTAACGGTAGGGGTGGTGGTAACGGTAGGGGTAGTTGTAACGGTAGGGGTAGTTGTAACGGTAGGGGTAGTTGTAACGGTAGGGGTGGGGTAACGGTAGGGGTAGTTGTAACGGTAGGGGCAGTTGTAACGGTAGGGGTAGTTGTAACGGTAGGGGTGGCGGTAACGGTAGGGGTAGTTGTAACGGTAGGGGTGGGGTAACGGTAGGGGTGGTGGTAACGGTAGGGTCGGGGGTAACGGTAGGTGTGGGGGTAACGGTAGGTGTGGGGGTAACGGTAGGGGTGGGGGTAAATGTAGGGGTGGGGCAGTAGGAGTATGTAGAAGGTAGGGTAGGATTTAGGGAGAGGGTATACTTTTGGGGAAGAGTTCTGAATTTTAAGAACTGAAAACCGAAAGGTCCGATCTTGTCATGTTGATCACATCAATAACACGGTTATACATAGCAGTTCCTGAACTAAAAAGCATATGTGAAGAAAAAACAACCCACCAGCAATATTATTGTTTCATATATTTCATGTTACATTACAATTCAACAATAGTGTATAGCCATTATACATAGCATTCACCAACAAATGAAGTGCGTCAGGTCACCCTATAATAAACTGTCTTAATAAACAACAGAAACTCGACTTTCAAAAAATGTATTTTTGTTAGTGTGAATGCAGGGGCATCCTCAAATGTACGACCCGTGAAGGTCCGGGGTAGAATAGGTCTTCAACAACCCATGCTTACCGTAAAAGGCGACTATGCTTGCCGTAAGAAGCGACTAATGGGATCTGGTGGTCAGGCTCGCTGACTTGCTTGATGCATATCATCGTATCCCAATGGCGTGGATCGATCACTGGATTGTCTGGTCTAGACTTGATTATTTACATTGTCTTACGACAAGCATAGTCGCCTGCTACGGCAAGCATGGGTTGCTGAAGACTTATTCTTCCCCAGATCTTCTCGGGTCGCACACGAAGTAGACATCTGGGATTCCAATTGTGAACACGAAGTTGTTTGACAACGGTATAAGGATCTATACCGAAACGTCGCAATTTACAGTATTAAAGAAGTTATTATCCACAACATTGTGTCTACCATATTTACACACCTGTCATATATGTTCATGGTCACTCGGATGCTCTTTTATCTCACGACCAGCGTAATAAATGCAGGCGGTCAAATTATCCGTACATTTCAACCGCTGGTCACATGGATTACACCTTAATTTTCTATTATGCACAAATTGGCTCTTAGTACATGCCACATAGTATTGTGATGCTGTTTAGTAAGCGAATCTGAGCGGACCTTTCCTCTTCGAAGGACGGTGTCGCCACATTGGCTATTTTACGAGCACTTCTTCCACCTCCACTGAGGTAGACACGCGTGGGACTAAGAGTGATCTCCCATCGCTCACTTAAATTTTGGATTCAACGCAACTTCGAAACGCATTAGTTTTTGAAACATACAAATAGATGTTAAACCACATCATGGAATGGACTACTGCCTACCTCTATTTTCACAAAGGATAGGATTATCCCTGTCGCGACACACACCAAATGGGTGTCGTTGTACAAAGGGATCCTAACGCTACGGTGATCGTAACTCCCATACTTTAAGACTTACGATCATCGTTGCGATAAAGCTGATTGTTTTGTACTAAGTCACCCTGGTCAATTTTTCTATGCCCTTTTTTCACTTTTGTCACTGTTTTCAGATTATAGAAAACAAGCTAAACATGATGTCGCTGCCCCCCTGGGGAAACTCTTTTACCATGTATACTTTAACACAAATGGTCGTTTTTTCTTGAAAAGGAGGTACGGGGCACAGTTCAAACACAATTAATTTTTCTGACCAAACACTGATGTTCACAGTGAAACCTCATTTCCTCTAGTTTTAGGGGCGGTCGGGTAGCCTAGTGGTTAAAGCGTTCGCTCGCCACGCTGAAGACCCGGGTTCTATTCCCGACATGGGTACAATGTGTGAAGCCCATTTCTGGTGTCCCCCGCCGTGATATTGCTGGAATATTGCTGAAAGCGGCGTAAAACCATACTCACTCACTCATCTAGTTTCATTAACTCGAATTATAAAAATAACTCGATGAAAGCTTCCTGGCGCTTTGATCAAGCATAGTGCATTTACTCTTCTAGCCTATGGCCAACTATTTTTGTGTTGTGGCCTACGTTATGTCTTAATTGAAAGTAAATTTTAATTTGTTACAACGGGAAATACAAGAACTAAATAAATGCGACAAACCCTTTCCACTCTGATCGAAGATTAGGAAACTACCGGGATCATGTAGTCAGGCTTGCTGACTTGGTTGATGAATGTCATCGTATCCCAATTGCGTAGATCGATGCTCATGATGTCAACCACTGAATTATCTGGTTTTCGGTTGTTTACAGACCGCCCTCATATAGATGGAATATTGAGTGTGGCGTTAAACAACAAACAAACAAACATTTGCAATTTCGTCTAGTGGTGAGATGACAGCAGTAGTTGTGATTCAGAGTCGGACGTTGTTGTATATATATTGTAGTTGCTTGAATGCACTAGGCTGCAGTGTAACGGACACAACCCTACTCTCACTGGGGTCAGGCAACAGCGCTGGCGGTCATTGTTTGGATATAAAAAGTAAGATTGGGAATTAACTTGCAATGCTTGGATGACACAGCGCCGTGTGTACAGTGTCAGCCGATGTAGTTTACCCCTCGCTCTTACTCTAAGGTGAGGTGAGGTGAGGTGAAATTGGGTTTAACGTCGCGTCCAAGATTATTGCACTTATATAGCGACGTGCATGTACGTGTGTGTGTTTGTGTGGCTGCTTGTACTAGTCCGGACTGATGCCGATTTATAGTGATAGCTCACTGAGATACCATGCCGCAGTTTAACATGAATATCCCATTTAGACACAGTATACTGACTCCGAGCCGACCAGTCGTTGTTTTAGCCCCTTAATGCCGAGCGCCAGACAGGGTAACAACAAGTACCATCTTTTAACGTCTTTTGGTATGACGCGGCCGGGGTCCGAACTCCGGACATTCCGCTCTCCGGGTGGACGCTCTACCACTAAACCACGGAGGCGGCCTCTTACTCTAAGGACGTAAAGCGTTATTATTAAGTGAGTTTGTGGCCGTCGCAGAGTCCGGCTGGTTAACTTGACTTCCTATCTAATTGCAGAGTGAAATACTGAACTTTTGAGATAAAAAAAAATCCATCGAATCATGTCATCTCACCGAAAGCAAACACCTGAAACGATGCTTTCATTTCACGAGCCAATTTATCCTTGAGAGTCTTTCAAATAGCAATTCTACGAGTCACTCGGGCCGCCAATACAGTGTATTTGGAGATATTAGCTCCGGGGTAATCCATGATGGAAACATAGTTGTTGTGCTGACAAACCTAGAAACAAAATCAAGGCGAATGTAGGTTGTGGCACTCCTAAGGACGCGACTCTACGGAGCGAATGGCTGGGCTTGTGACGACTGTGGTGAGATAAATTGACTATGACATATTATGCATATGACATGAATTGCGGTATTCATTCGTCACGAACTCGCATTCTCACTCTCAGCAATGGATGTATGTGTTTCGCAAAAAACATCCCTGAGCACACTTTTCTAATGTGACATGACAAATAAGCCCGGGATTTTATTACAAATTACTTTTTATTCTTTAATAAGCAAATATTCATCAATATATGGTGTAAAGTGACTTAACTCACTTAGTCCACCTCTAGGTTCTTAAGAAATATTAAACGGCCTATGAGTTATGCTACTGGGGAAAGTTTCATTCAAAAGGGAAAAATACATGTCACAGAACGCTCTAATTATAACCTGCAGGGTGTGTCGTCAAACACCCACACAGGCACGCACGCACCCACCCACCCACCCACCCACCCACCCACACACACACACACTCACACACACACACGTACACACACACGCACGCACGCACGCACCAAACACATTTGCAACTCGTAGTGCAGTTTGCTCTCGTGCCTGTGAACTAGTTCATTATTTCAATACTGCTGTACACACACATAGCCACATGTAAATATAGCGGTTTGACAACTGATAATCTGGCTATCCTGTTACACGAATCGAATGGCCCTGTGAACGTACTACGTGACTTTGATGGGAAAAACCAAGGCGCTCTGGTCTATTTACGCAGTGAGTCATCTCCTTGTCTGATAAAGCAGGGGGAAGTTCGGGTTAAACCAGGGTAAATTCTAATTCAAATTATGTATTTATAGAATGACTGTACAACACAAATACATTTAATGTTTATGCGGGATTTGCACAAATGGACTCAGTCTGGTATTCTTTACTGGGTGCCTGAGTGATTGAGTGAGTGAGTATGGTTTTACGCCGCTCTTAGCAATATCACGGCGGGGGACACCAGAAATGGGCTTCACACATTGTACCCATGTCGGAAATCGAACCCGGGTCTTCGGCGTGACGAGCGAACGCTTTGACCACTAGGCTTCCCGACCGTTCCCCTGAGTGATTGACTGTGGCGCTCCTTCCTTTTTCCAGTCTTTTCATAAAACACTAATTCAGTGATATCAGGCAGTGGCAGCTGAATGCCGGTCGTGTCTTTACCATTATGGTGAAGTCGTTTAGGGTCACTTGTTTTTTCCTTTTCTTCTTGAAATTTCAAGATATTAAGTTAAAATTTCAAGATACTAAGTTGAAAGTTACAAGACAGTAATCAGCATACTCATAAATTGTCTTCATTCCGTTTTGCAGGTGTTTTTTTCTGGCTGCTGTCTCAGTTCTAGTTGGCGATATTTAGATTTCTTTGGGCGTTGCTTGCCCTTGTCAGATAGCTTGATAGTTGTTTGGTGTAGGCTCGCTCAGATTTGAAGACGTTGGTGAGTTTGAAGATGTTGGTGAGTTTGAAGATGTTGGGGTGGGGAGATGCTAATGTTGAGGTTACATTCGAGTGTCATTCTTCGGCGTGGTTGGTGGTACGTTGACCTTGGGTTTTGAAATGGTTCCACGATGTTCTGCTGTAGTTGCCCTCTACCCAGTACTGCACTCACATAGTCTGAAAATTGCAACACCCTAAATTCTACCAGGGCGCGTACCCACACATCTTCTAGGTGGTGTTCTGGCATCAACAGCAGGGTTACTGCTCTTCTGACTCATTGTTGATCTCGGGAACACATTAGAATCCTGTCTGCAAACCACACCTTTTTGGTTATATTCCAGGAAGGGGGCCACCAGAAATGAGCTTCACACATGTTTTGTGATGAAACAAAACCCGGGCTACACCGCCCCGATTCTTGTTCTGAAGCAGCGCAATCTAATCACACTTTACCTCACTAATTATCCATTCGTCATCAATCGCCCCTTTCCGTAACCTGCAAGAGGACTCGTCCCCCTATCGATGAATGTTATGTGCGAAAATACGACAAACCAATCAGAATGCGCGTATGATTTCAAGTTCTTCGTCAAAGAACCCCTCAGAAATAATTTTTGATTTTACATATGTCTTGCATCTAAGAATATACCAAAGACATAGTTAAATGTGTTCAATCATGCTGTATAATTCCGCACGTCCCGATGTGCTTTAAATTGCATCTGAAATATATCTAATATATGTGGAAAATGGGTGAACCATTACACAACGAATTGACAACTATTTGAGGTATGCCCGTTTGCGCTAAGACGGAACCCGGTCGCAAAAATGTGCACGAGAGGGGCACGAGTCGCTACTCGGCTTGTCCCGGAATAATACGAGTTGGTCAAAAATGGGTAATTATCGTGTATTATAGCTAAAATGGATAGAATTATCATTAAACATCCCGCACGTTATCAGAAATAAGCGGGCCACTGTTACTTTATAATGCCCTCACGACGGGCCATTATCAAGTCCGTTGTTCGGTGACGTCATAGGGTAGAGAAAATGACATCCTTCGTCGGGCAGTTAAATGGAAAACCTTGGGCTTCTGCAGATGATATGCCCTGTAAAAGCGCGTTACCCTTATAATAATGTTACGGGACATTCTATAAAATAAACTACAACAACTGCTGTGTGAATTCTGGGGCTTGAATATGCTATAGAAAGCAAACTGTCATTATTAAATGTAACAGTTATATTAATATGTGCCTATAGTTGCAGAACGGGGGCCCACTGGTCTGAGGCACCTGAAACTACTCAACATAGTTTCGCCCTAAAGGGCATTCCCACGGTATTGGTACAACTTTTGCATGGTTTTAGTTGTATAAATTAAAGTGGCATGCAGCTCGGCGTTCACACAGTGATCAGTTGAATACAATTCTGATTTCGTAAGATCTTGGATTTCTTCAGAAGAAATAGTGGTCCTGGCTGGCGAACTGCAAACGTACATCTTGTCTCTGGAAGACGGAACAAATCCTTTGCCGTACAACTTACGTCCGACAAATTGCATACGTCAAAAGGTGGCCCGACTTGCAGGTTCGGACGATACAAGGTGTTGCATGCAACGTATTGTATACAGCTAGTTGTACGATGTGAATGTTCCTTTCGCCTTGCTGTCCCCGTATGTTCTCGGCACGTGGTTTACTTACGGGAACATATAGACTAGGGCTGGGACGGGCAACTCGGGCACCCGGGTCGGGTGGGTATTGAGTAGGACTATGCACCCATTCCTCCTGACTTCTCATATGTTTGAATAAAGATATAACTTGAATCAACTTCAGTGTAACAAGATTGACACAATTTTATGGATAACTTCTTTAATACTGTAAAAAGCGACGTTTCGGTATAGATCCTTATACCGTTGTCAAGCAAGACTGAATGAGGGACATAGTGCAGAATATCTATAGCAAGTGGAGGATTAACAGTAGAGGATTAACAGTAACAACAAAGGCATACATGAGTGGGATAACATGGGTAGGTGTGACAACCATTTCTGGTGTCCCCCGTCGTGATATTGCTGGAATTAATATTGCTAAAAACGGTGTAAAACCAAACTCACTCACTCACTCAGTGTATGCACGACCAGATTGTTTAATACATGCATTTAAATACGTTTTGTCAGTGCTATGGTAACATAAATGCCCAATCAGACGTTTTGTGCCTATCTCTTGAGACCTACAGCGGGGATGAGTACCCGGGAAGTAAATTCAGAATCTTCACAACCCAAATATAGACGAGTATGTACACCGCACGTAACCATTTTCAAAGTGATTTGATTGGGTGTATATCAAGGAAGTTATACACTGATATAGATCCACAGTCATACATCAGACAGTTAGAGACTTTCTCGGTGTATAGCGATTGGGGAAGGAAGGATGAGCTTTTGAGGTAAAGAAAGTTATTTTCAATATACAGTAGCAAATCCGTATATCTCTGATAATACCTGTATATAGGTGTGTCGCCAACAGACTGTATTCACTGTTCGTAGAGCACTATAGACTGCTATGTAGGGCGATGACTAAGAAGGAAGTAGTTCTAATAATATGCTTAGCTATTGTAGGCAACTTTTACAGTAGGGAGTGGTGTTGATATGTCTTTATAAATACTTACATAAGTGCCGGGTATTTAATCTATTTCCGAATGTTTAAGGCCCGTCGTAAGTTTGTAGCGCGCGTCTGTGTGTTTCAGAGAGGCGTTTCGACCAAGACTTTTACACTCGTGTTTGAAATGTCTCTTATCTGTGTTACGGGTTGTGGGGTAGCCTGTAATTAAAGAGTTTGCTCAACACGCCAAATGGCAGGGTTCGATTCTCCACATGGGTGCAGTGTGTGAAGCCAATTCCTGGTCAATCATGACCAATTCATGCCAACAGGCCGAATGTAGCTTACGAAGAGATGCGAGTAGTGACGGTGGATTACTGGTGCCCCACCGCCGTGGTATTCCTGCATGGATAGCGACAAACGTATAAACATACACTCACTCTTCACTATCGATACGTTTCACATGTTGTTTCCACTTGTTTTAAGTGAGTGAGTATGATTTTACGCCGCTTTTAGCAATATTCCAGCAATATCACGGCGGGGGACACTAGAAATGGGCTTCACACATTGTACCCATGTCGGGAATCGAACCCGAGTCTTCGGCGTGACGAGCGAACGCTTCAATCACAAGGCTACCCGATCGCCCCTCTTGTTTTAAGGGAACACATGAGAAGACCGAGGTTTGGGATATATCAAAGACTTATTAACGTGTTTTTTGGAAAGGGAGCATTATGTAATCATTAGATTTTCCTCTAACGTTTGAACAGGCGTTTATATATACACGCTGCTGGCGTTTTACACAAGACATATCTTTTGGTGCGTCGATCAACCCGGCATTTATTTTGGGCACAGTTTACTCGGGAATTTACGATTCTACATTATTATATGTCATGGTGGTCGTGACAAATTCTAACTTAAGTATGCACAATTCAGGTGTAAACCCAGATGATCTGATGACAACATTGGATGACGCAATGTCTGCATGGGACGACAATGTCGTTGATGACATACTCAAAGAAGTTTTGGAAATCTTTTTAAACCAGTGTTGCGCAAATCAAGCGCTAGCTTCCAAACTCAAATTACACCAGGACCAAAGGGAAACTCGGAAACGTTACTCTGGGTCCGACGAAGGAATTGGCTCTCGTCCCAACTCGGAGAGTGTAGCCAGTACAGGGCCTGTCCTACTTGTGTCCAGGGCTATGCGAATACAAGATTTGGGCAGGGAGCTCAAGGAGGTCATAGACGAAGTAGTGGCCGGCGTTCTCAAGTCATGTGGAGACGAGAGTCTACAAGCAGTTGGTGCTAGAATGTCGGGTAAGGTGCTTCTATACTTCAATTAAACGAATCTGAAACAGTGGTCGAAATTTGAATGACAGCTGCATTGTTGGATTTGCCACAATCCGGCACGCTCACGAGATTTTATGACGCTTCAATCGCTTCGCACGATAAGTTCAATAACAACCAGACTGACTTGCGATCACATTCGTGACCAACTCGTGTTATTCCGGAACAAGCCGAATTGCGACTCGTGCCCCTCTCGTGGCCATTTTTGCGACCGGGTTCCGTCTTAGCGCAAATAGTTGTCAATTCGTTGCGTAATGGTTCACGTATTTTCCACATATATTATATATATTTCAAATGCAATATAAAGCAAATCGGGACGTGCGGAATTATACGGCATGATTGAACACATTTAACTATGTCTTTGGTATATTCTTAGATGTAAGACATATGTAAATTCAAAAATTATTTCTGAGAGATTCTTTGACGAAGAACTTGAAATCATACGCGCATTCTGATTGTTTTGTCGTATTTTCGCACATAACATTCATCGATAGGGGGACGAGTCCTCTTGCAGGTTACGGAAAGGGCCGATTGATGACGAATGTTGCGATCACACACACACGCGCGCACACGCGTGTTTACGTTGAAGCATACCGAAAGTAGTTCCAACAGAAAGTGGTATTTCGATTTTTTTTTGTCAGATAAATACAGTCTCATCACTTAATACACCATACATGTATGAATTATGTCTAGAAATGATTTACATTTATCCAGTTGATTTACACTGAATCAATTGGTGATATTTACCTTGATGTTCTAATGTGTATTTTATGAATGTGTGATTTGTTCTCGTCGTTATATGGGTGGGATATTGCCGACGCAAAGTCCACCTTTAACACACTCACTGACGCCCTGGCACTTATATGAGTAATAATAGTAATGCTCTATCACCTGCTCTGCATCCAACGTGGTCTAGAATTTCACATTCTTTCGCCCTTTTTCGCTGTGCAGAGGTACATCCCTCGACCGTGCCAGGATCCGCTGGTCGTTGATCCCTGGAATCGCCCCGATTATAATCCTTGGTTTGTACCATACCCATGCCCTTTGGTTTCCCCAGGATATTTTCTCTCTAAAAGATGACCACTTAAAAACACTATTTTGGTAAATGTGTAGACTTTTAAAACATAAAACTGATGAAAACTATTATGTGATTTTTTTTTAATGGACTGTGTAAGATGTGATGAGAAATTACGCATGCAGAGGTACTAGGTTGATCGCAAGGAACTCTGGGTAAGAAAGTGGTTTAGCTTTCACAACGTGAGTGGGTATAGTTTTACGCTGCTCTTAGAAAATATTCCAGCAGTATCACGGCAGGGGACACCAGAAAGGGACTTCACACATTGTACCCATTTGGGGAATCGAACCCGCGGATTCGGTGTGACGAGCGAACTCTATATATAACCGCTAGGCTATCCCCTCTCCCAGTCACGACGTGAGGTAACATTAATGTTCAAAGCTTCGTTAAACCAAACGCACTCGCTATTTATATGTCGTTGTGCATGCCAGAGATGAAAGGTATAATCTGCTTGTACAATGTCATTTCGTGTGTGTCTTGTATTCAGTTTATCGGTCCAACTGTAACTCTTCTTTTGCTTTTTCAAGAGTCGAGGCGCCGCGATTCGCTGTACAGAGTTGCTTCCCTTGGGCACACCAGAAAGCTATGATGTGGGTTCGAAACCCGGTTCGCCCCGATTATGTATCTAGGTTTGTCAGCACCATACCTGTGCTCGTGGGTTTCACCGACGTGGTAAACGTCTGAGGTCTGCATCACTTCGGGCTTTCCTCCCACATAAAGCTGACACGGCCTGATATAACTGTAATACTGTTAAGAGCGGCGTAAAATCCAACTCACTTACTCAATAGTCGACATAAATGGTTTTCGTGATCGTGTTTCAGTCGCATCAACTGACAGCGGTCATGCCAGTAACAGAGCGAGTGGAGGTAAGGATGACGAGGTTTTCAATGTTGATAGAACCGTCATCTATTCACGAACCAACAGTAAAACAAACTAATTGAAACAAGAGTCCAGAAAGATGTGTAGAGTATGTTGAAAGTCAGGACCAACCGGAAAAAGTTAATTTTTATGTGATCAATTCAGAAGGGTATGCTATTTTATCTTATCTAAATAACGCATAATGATAGAGACGATGATACTGTACCCGGGGATTGTGTACCGCCTTATTGTGACGAGCGAACGCTTTAACCACTAGGCTACCCGACCGCCCCACTTGTTTTAAGGGAACACATAAGAAGTCCGACCTTGGGATATATCAAAGACTTATTAACGGGGGTTTTGGAAAGGGAGCATTATGTAATCATTAGATTTTCCTCTAACGTTTGAACGGGCGTTTATATATACACGCTGCTGGCGTTTTGTAGAAGACATATCTTTTGGTGCGTCGATCAATCCCGCATTTATTTTTGGCACAATTTACTCGGGAATTTACGATTCTACATTATTATATGTCATGGTGGTCGTGACAAATTCTAACTTAAGTATGCACAATTCAGGTGTAAACCCAGATGATCTGATGACAACATTGGATGACGCAATGTCTGCATGGGACGACAATGTCGTTGATGACATACTCAAAGAAGTTTTGGAAATCTTTTTAAACCAGTGTTGCGCAAATCAAGCGCTAGCTTCCAAACTCAAATTACACCAGGACCAAAGGGAAACTCGGAAACGTTACTCTGGGTCCGACGAAGGAATTGGCTCTCGTCCCAACTCGGAGAGTGTAGCCAGTACAGGGCCTGTCCTACTTGTGTCCAGGGCTATGCGAATACAAGATTTGGGCAGGGAGCTCAAGGAGGTCATAGACGAAGTAGTGGCCGGCGTTCTCAAGTCATGTGGAGACGAGAGTCTACAAGCAGTTGGTGCTAGAATGTCGGGTAAGGTGCTTCTATACTTCAATTAAACGAATCTGAAACAGTGGTCGAAATTTGAATGACAGCTGCATTGTTGGATTTGCCACAATCCGGCACGCTCACGAGATTTTATGACGCTTCAATCACTTCGCACGATAAGTTCAATAACAACCAGACTGACTTGCGATCACACACACACACACACACACACACACACACACACACACACACGTGTACGTTGAAGCATTCTGAAAGTAGTTCCGACAGAAAGTGGTATTTCGATTTTATGTTGTCAGATAAATACTCATCACTTAATACACAATACATGTATGAATTATGTCTAGAAATGATTTACATTTATACAGTTGATTTACACTGAATCAATTGGTGATATTTACCTTGATGTTCTAATGTGTATTTTATGAATGTATGATTTGTTCTCGTCGTTATATGGGTGGGATATTGCCGACGCAAAGTCCACCTTTAACACACTCACTGACGCCCTGGCACTTATATGAGTAATAATAGTAATGCTCTATCACCTGCTCTGCATCCAACGTGGTCTAGAATTTCACATTCTTTCGCCCTTTTTCGCTGTGCAGAGGTACATCCCTCGACCGTGCCAGGATCCGCTGGTCGTTGATCCCTGGAATCGCCCCGATTATAATCCTTGGTTTGTACCATACCCATGCCCTTTGGTTTCCCCAGGATATTTTCTCTCTAAAAGATGACCACTTAAAAACACTATTTTGGTAAATGTGTAGACTTTTAAAACATAAAACTGATGAAAACTATTATGTGATTTTTTTTTAATGGACTGTGTAAGATGTGATGAGAAATTACGCATGCAGAGGTACTAGGTTGATCGCAAGGAACTCTGGGTAAGAAAGTGGTTTAGCTTTCACAACGTGAGTGGGTATAGTTTTACGCTGCTCTTAGAAAATATTCCAGCAGTATCACGGCAGGGGACACCAGAAAGGGACTCCACACATTGTACCCATTTGGGGAATCGAACCCGCGCGGCTTCGGCGTGACGAGCGAACTCTATATATAACCGCTAGGCTATCCCATCTCCCAGTCACGACGTGAGGTAACATTAATGTTCAAAGCTTCGTTAAACCAAACGCACTAGCTACTAATGTGTCGTTGTGCATGCCAGAGATGAAAGGTATAATCTGCTTGTACAATGTCATTTCGTGTGTGTCTTGTGTTCAGTTTATCGGTCCAGCTGTAACTCTCATCTTTTGCTTTTTCAAGAGTCGAGGCGCCGCGATTCGCTGTACAGAGTTGCTTCCCTTGGGCACGCCAGAAAGCTATGGTGTGGGTTCGAAACCCGGTTCGCCCCGATTATGTATCTAGGTTTGTCAGCACCATACCTGTGCTCGTGGGTTTCACCGAAGTGGTAAACGTCTGAGGTCTGCATCACTTCGGGCTTTCCTCCCACATAAAGCTGACACGGCCTGATATAACTGTAATACTGTTAAGAACGGCGTAAAATCCAACTCACTTACTCAATAGTCGACATATATGGTTTTCGTGATCGTGTTTCAGTCGCATCAACTGACAGCGGTCATGCCAGTAACAGAGCGAGTGGAGGTAAGGATGACGAGGTTTTCAATGTTGATAGAACCGTCATCTATTCACGAACCAACAGTAAAGCAAACTAATTGAAATAAAAGTCCAGCAAGAAGGGTAGAGTATGTTGAAAGTCGGGACCAACCGGGAAAAGTTAATTTTTATGTGATTAATTCAGAAGGTATGGGTATGCTATTTGATATAACGCATAATAACAGAGACGACTATACTGTAGCCGGGAATTGTGTACAGCCTACACCGGAAATTTAAGTAAAACGTGTAGCTTGATAAAGATGGAATATGCTGACTGCGCAACATTGATGAAACAACATTCTTGATATTGTTGCAGGAGACCTGCGCTTAGCTGAAACGACGGCGGAACAGGATCATGAGCTCCACAATCCGCCAGTAAGAAAATTAATTTATGGTTTAAATTTAATTCTTGTTGTATTCAGTCCTACTCGTAAAAATGTAACTTTATAGCTCTGGCAGAGATCCGGCTTGATTCGAACTACAGATTAGTCGACATATTGTCAATGGCCCTGAGTACATTGTATGTCGTGTAAGCGAGTTTTCTATGTAACTCCTCCAAACCACCTGATACTTAGTCATTTAGCCTACCTGTCAGCAGTGTCACACTGCGGGCTAGTTGACCTTGTAATGAGGCAACGTAATCTGGCGTCTGTACTACCAAAAATAAATATTTAGCCAAAATAATCAGTTTGTTTACCTTATGCAAAACGAGGAGATACAACATTGCCTAGCTGCAACAGTGTCCCTGATGTTTCGACGACGTACGGATGTAAATATATCATAATAATATAATATTAATTTATTACTTGTACAAAGCACTGTTTCCAGCGGTCTGTATCCGAATATTACACTGCGGGTCGTCTTTAAGCATTGTATTGCAGGTTATATTTAGATATTACATCGTGGGTAATATTTGATATTGTAAGTGCTGGTTGCTCGTGTGACCCAATACTTATATGTTTTAAATATGTGATTTAATTTATAATTTGTTCATATGTTGAATGTCTCTCATAACCCTGAATGGGTGGCCATGTTTTATCTTGTGGTGTTATGTAATTTGTGACCATGGGTGAGACAAAAATAAACAATTTTCTTCTTCTTCTATTACCAGACCTCTCTCAGCCGTAATTGTGGTTCGTCCTTACGTAGCAATATTAAATAGAACTAGCAGATCGTTAGCGTTCGTCACCTGCTACACTGCTGAAATAATGGGATGAATGGCATAATACCTGTTTAACTTTAGATACGAGAATGTAGGGGCAATACGGGATTTGAACGTATCAATCCTCGATCAGTCATATTGTCCCTCGACAGGGTGTATTGCCCTGCAAATAAAGCCTGCCTCTGGCCAATATGACTGACCTTGAACCTTAAATAATACAGATAATGACATCCAAAGGCCAGCCAGGCCGCGCCTTTGCGTGTGTCATACTGTTGGTATAGAGGCCGTATTACTTCCGGTATCCTAACCTCGCGTTACGGTGTTGCAGTTGTCGTTAGTCAGAGACATCGAGCTGGTGGAGAGGATGTCGGCAGCGGCCCTGAGCAACAGACTGACTCTGAGGGATGGACACCCACGACAGAGTATCCCTACGGAGCACACCGAGCAGGAGGAACAGACAGTGCCCAGAGAAATGAGCAGTGAACATTAAATGGCCACCAGAATCGACGCTGCATTTATTTGACTTTTTGTAGGGAGACAAAATTCAAAACGCGCTTGTTATCTGCAAACTAAGCTATCCTTAGAAATGTGTGTACATCCATCTACTATTGATAAGCCACAAGACAACCCACAGTAACATGTAACATCCTTTTTTTATCATCCAAAACTAGCTCCTACAGGAGATATCGCTTGGGTGAGATCAAGCGATATCTATACTGTAGATATCGCCGCAATGAAATTGCATCACAATGCTTTGCAGACCATTGTGACGTCATTGTTACCATGACGTCACAATCGAATGACATCACTAATGGCTCTGCTACTGAAGCTACTGAAGCTGTTAGCAGTACCAGTAAGAATGATGTTGGATGATAAATAAAATCTCACCCTCGTGTCTTTTGATATCAAATATATCAACACTCGTTGATAAAAGTGGAAAAAATCTCGGCAAGCCTCGGAGTTTCCCCACTTTTATCAACTCGTGTTGATATATTTGATATCCTAAGACACTCGGTGAGATTCTCTATATATACTAGTATTTCCACAGGTTTAACGTCACTAGGACGTCAATTATATCTGTATGTCAATAATTGTTCATTCCAAAATACAATGTCAGCATCATTCCCGAGCAGCCTAAACATACTGGGGTCTGGGCCGTGCACATGCAACAGCGCTGGGTGGCATATGGAAAGATCAGTGCGAACAGGGTATACGAGCAACATGCAAAGATGTCATAGTGACCGATTCCGGACAGCCGTCTTCAGGATGAACATTTAATGCCGAATGCTAATTACCATGTAGCCATGGTATGAATGGCGTATGACTCTAGAATCACTCAACGGCCATTACTTATATGATGTTAATTCCTATTGTTAATCCTCATCATCATTGTATTGTATTTACTGTCAGCCGTCATGGACGAGGTGTGCTATGTCTTTGCTCATTAATTACTGGTGTACATATTCAAGACTTTATCCAAGTCAGCATCTTCCTTCTACCCACACTGGACTTTTAAAGTCAGTTAACTCACTTGCCTCGGGAAGATGCCATGTCAGATGACCGTAGCCTCATATGTGGCAGCTAATATATAATGTAAGCAAGAGTGCAGTTCTATACTTTGGATGCCAAAACAATAAGCTTCAAACCACTAATGTATCAATTGGCGATATGCATGTTCCACAAACGAAATCTATTATATATGCAGGTGTATATCTTAGTACAGATAAATCATCACTTGAACGTACAAAATCTGCATGCGAAAAGTTACGTGTACTCATCAACACTAACCATAATAATGGGTTGTACTTTGGTCGTCTGAATCCCTTATCTGCAGCACGTATCTGGGAGAGGGTAATCTTATCATGTGCTCTCTATAGATTCAGCGTGTGGAGTAAACTTCCTCTTAAAGAGTATAAAATGCTTGAAGTAGTACAACGTCAATTTTGTAAAAAAGTTCAGGGACTACACACTCGCACTTCCAGTATTGTTGTGTTGGATGCTATCGGCATCATGCCACTACAGTATTACATACATAAAAGAGCACTCTACTTCTTAAGAAAGCTATGTATTCAAAGTATAACTGTGTTTTTAAAGTAATGGTTCTAGTTCGCCTGGGTCAATTTATGTGTACAGATAGTTTTACATGCAATGTATGGAGTAGAAAATCGCCGATATATAATATGCTACAACTTGTACAGAAGTATAACCTAAGTGATACACTTGTTAACTATGTCAATAATTGTCAATTTATTAAAAAGAAATGCTGGTCCAAGGCCGTGAATGATGCTATTAAATCTCATCGAGATGATGTATGTTATGTCCATCTTAATTCAAGACTCAGTCTGTCAAGATATGTTAGAATAAGATCAAGTCATGATTGTGCTGATTGTCACATATATAGTGTCTTGCATTTATCTACTCGTATATAATAAATTATTCTTGTATATATCGCACTCATAATTACTTCCAAAATAAGCCACGTGTCGATATTGCAAGCTGCGTGACTCGGTATACAAAGCCACACATTTGTGCAGAGTCGGATAATAACGCTTTGTAAAACGCAGTCAACGAATAGCAAAACAATAGCTATTCAAATCCTCAGAATTGTCTGGTTTATTGACGAAATTGCCAGAAACAAGCCTCTCGCAGACTTATGAATGACAGCCTGACGCACCTTGTTTGAACTGTACGCGCTACACGGATATCAATTTTACAGGCAAGAAATTGTGTGTAACTTTGTGTGTACCATTTAAGGCTATATTATAAAAGGGATTTTGTCAAAATATATACAAATAGGTATGAACGTGGGAGAGCACTTTACAATGAAGATTATGGTATGATGTATGGGCTTTGTTGGTTTAACCCCGCACTGTACCAGGTATATAGTTGACGGCATCCTGGGTTATACGTTATATTAAATCTTCATTGTATCATACATCATAATAGCACGATGATATGATACACTGGATATTAGAGATGTATGGCGGCGTCCTGTAAATAATGGAATCTTGACCAGAAAAACAGTTCATGTCAATATTACATGTGTGCAGTGGGGTACGATGATTCACAATCAAACAAGTTACGGGTGTGACCTCCCGATCCATTTAGTCGCTTTTTACGACTATAGGTTACTCGGGAATGGGGATCTATTCTAACCACAAATACTCAGGGGCTGCGCCATGACAATATTTAATATCACAGAGAAGTAATTTATAAAAGGAAAATGTATTTCGTACTGAAAGAATGTAACCTTGTGCTGTTTTGTGTGTGAGATGTTTTCCGCTTTCCTTTTAATCTTTCAATCGATTCATGATAAAACCTCCGCAAATTCATTCATTAGAGAATGCCCAAAACGTCCGGGTCGGTCCTCATTGGTTAAAAAACAACCTACCCTTATCCAAATCCTCCTTTTGTCGACGGAAGGTTGTAAACCATTGCAAAGATCGCGCGGAATTGTCTACATAATCGACACGTTGTAATTTAGACATTATTATCGTATGTTTATAAATCCCGCGAACCGATGTCATCATAACCATCTATGATATGCCGCGTCAGCAGACGACATGTCACGTGACTACATGACCTCTGACCTGGAACAGTTTATCGGTGTGGTGAAACGTGTGGAGACTTAGATCCCTCTTCATACGGAATCAACTCCCAACTGGAATACATTCTTGGAATATACACGTCACGTACACCCGTATGGTCATAAGCAGTGAGTGTCATCTGTTATTTATTTGATTTTGACATTATTATACAGTGACAAGTATGTCATATTACCATGGGAATGAAAAATGCTTGTGTTTTACGTAACATAACATACCTCAAAATGTGAAATGTGAGATCAGACTTCTATTTGGCTAATATATGCGTGTCTTGATCCGAAGTCGTTCATGCATGTAGACATATCTTTTGACCTAGATGGTTCTCCATTTGACTTTTGCGACATTAATACCAACCACTTTTAGGTCACTCCACGTTTTGATAATGATATTGGATATATCGAATGTGTTTGTATTTATGGATTGCTTTATCGATAAACCAATCGTCATTGAATAAGGCATTGACGTTACCGTGTCCGTGCCATGAGTCATGCGAACTATATTTAGGTCAACTGAGAATATCGAGTGTGACAGTTAGGTGCCTTAAAAATGTCGTTAAATCGCCTTTTCAATCCCTTAATTTAGGCAGTTATTTGGACAGAGAGTGTCGGTATTCAAATTCAGTTGTCAGAAATATTGTCATGCAAGAGTGCGTCGTGTTGCTGGATTCTGTCAGTGAAATTTATGGCTACCTTACGCAGGGTCATTCTGCGGGCTTGCCACACACCTATCTATTCCCCAGCACGACGTAGTTCGGGTTGCTGTGGGAGTTATGAGTGAGTAAGCTAGTTTAGCTCCACTTCGACCAGTATCTCGCTTACATCATGCTCATTAGAGGGAAGCACAACGTTGCTCAGCCCGTGGACATGACGCACGTCGGTTGTTCACAAACCCATGAACACGGGAATAATGTAGGCAGAATGGTCATTATCGGGACGAGTCTGCGAGTAGAACCTATAAGGTGGGGATGGAGTCATAGCCATGTCACACAGGATATCTGGTCTGTTTGTTTGATAATGAATGACATTAAAATTCATCGTTTTAGGACTAAGTACTAGTAATGATTAATCAATACCCCTTTGAAAAGAAACTTCGCATACATGCGATATCTCTATTTAGTTGATTCCGACAAACCATCGAAGGTCAAGGTCACCACGGCGTCATTAAACAAACATTGCAGGGACCTTGAACAACTTTATATACTATATGCTCCAGTGGTCAGAATGTGCTCGGATTTGAGCAGAGATTGTGGAGTTTCAAGTTACAAAATAACATTCCATTAACAGGCTCAGTGCTGGTCCTTATGCAGAGAGGGCTGGGGATGGTGTATCTTAAGACAGATAACAGAGATCATATTACCAAACCAAAACCACTGTGTAACAAAGTATGATAATATTGCAAGGCAGTTACACCTAGGTTAGGTATCAGGGATACACATATGTACCTGTATATGCCTAGAGGACAGTGCTCTACCTGTAGCCTTCGCTGATTAAAGTGGCAAGCAGAAGACTCGAAGGGTTGTGTACAAAGACTACACGTTGAAATCCAATATCTCGTCTCTCAAGTATCTACAAACTTCTGAACGCATATCGATGACCCGGATCCTTTTAGGGCCAAGGTCACATTTTGGACGCCAGAGAATAATCAGACTCGATTACCTGCCGAAACAGATTTCAATTGGCGTTAGAGGCAAAATTGTGATTACAATTATATGAATGGATCACTGGGAACCAATTATAACACCAGGTGTTCGCGAAAAGGGTAAACATGTCCTGATCTACCGGTGGCAACCGCCACTCGCACAGTTGGCATATAAAGTTAAGTGTGTTGCCTGACGCCGCACAAGCACAGGACACACATTTGACACAAAGTGAAACTCCGTTAATCCAGACGGCCCCCACTGAAATCGTCCGGATTAACAAATGTCAGGATTAACGAATAATGGGAACATGGTAATATTTGTTTGTTTGTTGCACTCAACAATATTCCAGCTTTATGACGGCGGTCAGTAAATAATCGAGTCTGGACTAGACAATCTAGTGATTGACATCATGAGCATCGATCCACGCAATTGGGATACGATGACATGCATCAACCAAGTCAGCAAGCCTGACCACCCGATCCCGTTAGTCGCCTCTTACGACAAACCTAGTCGCGTTTTACGGCAAACATTGGTTGCTGAAGACCTATTCTATCCCGGATCTTCACGGGTCAGGAAGACGGAAATGGCACTTGGTATTTACATAAACGTCTCCGGCAGTAATTTAGATTAGATTTCCGGTTTAATTCAGTTTCACTATGTTAAGTCATCTTCAACAACACCTGCTATGTGTGTTTCATGGACAAACAACAACAATAAGGTCATAAATCAGTTAATCAACAATTTGGTTTGAAATTCTACTGCAGTATGCACGTGATTTTACAAACCCAATATGTGGAATGTGTATGAACTTTACACGTTATCCTTTGAACTTTAAGCAATGTGACTTGAGCTTTGTAATGGCGGCTTTTGGGAGGAGATGTACCAATGGGGAAGGATAATGGGCCTGAATTGGAATGACTCTTGATAGTTTATCTATTGTGGAATGTGGATAATGTCAAAAGTCAAATACCAATCATCTTCCCGAGGCAAGAGAGTTAACTGACTTTAAAAGTCCAACTTCCACCATTGCCGAACTAGGCTGGAATTACGGAGTTAATATTTTCGCAGGACTGACGAGTTCATGCATAGTCCAATCGAAATCCCGGTTTATAAACAACATGACAACTGCCGTGCCGAATTCATTCGATTGCAGGATTTGCAGAACACGTATATACCGTCAACTCGGCGTCGACAGATATTTTCCAAATGTTTTCATGTTTCTAATCAAGGTGCTCAATTGATGTGATGCACTTCGCGAGGTAAAACCCGTTTTAGTACAACGAAGATCGATGAGATCGTCTTGACTTGTCTCCGTCATTTTGTTAGAAGCAAATGTAAATGATATGAGAGTTGGAATCTGATTGGTCAGTAGTGGGGGCATAGAAGGGTCATAACTCGTAATAACCACTGGTGGCGCTACGATCAAGCCAAGATTGGTTGGTTGGTTTGTTGTTTAACGCCGCACTCAGCAATATTCCAGCTGTATGACGGCTGTCTGTACATAATCGAGTCTGGACCAGACAGTCCAGTGATTAATTTCATGAGCATCGATCCACGCAATTGGGATTGATGACATGCATCAACCAAGTCAGCGAGCCCGACCACCCGAGTGAGTGAGTGAGTGAGTGAGTGAGTTTAAAGTAGCTTTGAATTTCAGTTACATCACCGTGTGCTCGGTCCGGGGGGAATTCCCTAAGTGGTGCGCCGGCCTTAATAGACGTTAACCAACATGCAGAGATGTGCCTCTTAGCGTTTTGACATGTAACCAAAACAACTTCCAGCCTTCATTTTTTTTGTTCTTATGAGAAGACGAAATGCATTTTCTGTAACACAGCAGCAGCAATGGCAATAGCAATACCAGCAGCAGCAGCAGCAGCAGCAGTAGTAGTAGTAGTAGTAGAAGCAGCAGCAATAGAAATAGCAACGGCAGTGGAAGTAGCAGTGTATATAGTAATGGCAACAGTAGCACTAATATACATCAATAACGTTCTTTATGAGGAAAACCTATTCAAGGGGATGTATTACAATAAGAAGTACAACCGCCTTACATTCTTCACATACTCGCCAGCATTAAATAGTGTTATAACAGAAATATCACCTTTTGAGCACGAACCTAGCAAACGATGATCAACTTTGATGTCCTAGCTGTTGGGTGTTCAAACCATATTTTATCAAAAAAAAATATCTGGTGGCAAAACACAATGTTGAACATGTAACACAACCACTTTAAACAAAGTTGTGCCCCGCTCGCAAACTGTGCATCTATAAAATCACGTGGCAGCTTTCAAATGCTCAACCAAAAATGCTGATTTTTCCGAATGCCGAAACATCCCAAAGACAGGTTACAGGGCGTTATAGTAGTTTGCGGCGCGTAGAGTCATGACAATTTGAGGTGCACCTCGTGTGACCGGAATATCCGTTTTCAGCACCCCCGAAATCGTGGCAGGAATGCTGTTTCTGCCTCCACAAATATACAACCATCGTTCTTAAATGTCCGCGTTGTTACGTGTTGTGTTTTGTATGAGGTTTGATTGTATCAATATATACTACCGACCCAAAAGAAGTTAAAGAATAATGGGTTCTTCTATGTTACTACAGTTAATCTGTCAAGTTTCGTCGTGAATAGTTTTGTCACATTGCTGATTCGGCGTCAAGTTAGTATTCACTCACGATAAATGAAATTTGTACTTGTTCTACCAAAATATAGTGTGTGTGGCATTAAAATGGATGTCGTGATATTCTGCAGTTAGCATTATTGCGTTAAATTACGATATATGACTATACAACATCTGTCCACCCTTGATGACGAAAGTGGACATCTTGATAAATTAGAGAAAGCACAGCAACTAAATCTATGTTTGGCTACATCCGTGAACGTCGGATATGGCCCTCTTGTAAACATACACGTATACATGTATATAATGCATTATTCATGTCATGGTTTAGTCAAGATAGGACTCCAAGCAGGATGTGTGGCGTAAAATAAATAATTCTGTTTCATACACGGTGATAGATCGATGTTAAAGGATGGGTAATAATTGGCACTTAATTCAAAAGTGAATTTACTGTTGATATCTTACCTTATTTCAAAATATAAATTCACATTGTAACCGTTAAAACACACTTAAGAAGCACGTTTTCATAATAGGCATAACGCATGCAATGCACAGTGAACAAAACATTTTGGTGCATATATACTTCTCAAAAACGTTAGAGGGCAAATGATTCTTTCATATTATTATTATGGTTGATCTGTCATGGCATTGCATGATTAACTTTAGTAATATGAATCATCGGTGTTCTTTAACTTCTTATGAGTAGTATATATACTGATGCGGGAGGGGATATTTCAAGAAGGGGATTTAACTCTGATAATTACAATCCCTTTTCACATGTACAGTAAACTACGGTTATAACGAACACCCTTATAACGAACTTACGGATATAACGAAATTACTATTTTGGTTCCTACTATTTGCTGTAGTTATGCTGTATATATGCTTACAACGAAATACGGTTATAACGAACTAACATTAGAAGTCCCTTTGAGTTCGTTATAACCGTACTTTACTGTACATGATTCTGCATCGGTGCACCTCGAGTATTCACTGACCGTGCGTTCGAATCCCAGGTCCGTCCTGATTATGAACCTCGGCTTGTGAGCACCATACACATACATGTAGGCTCTCCTTCTACACTAAGCCGACATACTGCATGTGAAATAGCTGGAATACTGTTTAACCCAGGGTTCACACCAACCAAGTCAATCACAAACTTTTGCTTTTTTCATGATCGAAATATATGCAAATTTGTCTTATACAGTAAACTTCTTCACATACTCGCCAGCATTAAATAGTGTTATAACAGCAATATCACCTTTTGAGCACGAACCTAGCAAACGAAGATCAACTTTGATGTCCTAGCTGTTGGGTGTTCAAACCATATTTTATCCAAAATAAATATCTGGTGGCAAAACACAATGTTGAACATGTAACACAACCACTTTGAACAAAGTTGTGCCCCGCTCGCAAACTGTGCATCTATAAAATCACGTGGCAGCTTTCAATTGCTCAACCAAAAATGCTGATTTTTCCGAATGCCGAAACATCCCAAAGACAGGTTACAGGGCGTTATAGTAGTTTGCGGCGCGTAGAGTCATGACAATTTGAGGTGCACCTCGTGTGACCGGAATATCCGTTTTCAGCACCCCCGAAATCGTGGCAGGAATGCTGTTTCTGCTTCCACAAATATACAACCATCGTTCTTAAATGTTCGCGTTGTTACGTGTTGTGTTTTGTATGAGGTTTGATTGTAACAATATATACTACCGACCCAAAAGAAGTTAAAGAATAATGGGTTCTTCTATGTTACTACAGTTAATCTGTCAAGTTTCGTCGTGAATAGTTTTGTCACATTGCTGATTCGGCGTCAAGTTAGTATTCACTCACGATAAATGAAATTTGTACTTGTTCTACCAAAATATAGTGTGTGTGGCATTAAAATGGATGTCGTGATATTCTGCAGTTAGCATTATTGCGTTAAATTACGATATATGACTATACAACACCTGTCCACCCTTGATGACGAAAGTGGACATCTTGATAAATTAGAGAAAGCACAGCAACTAAATTTTTGTTTATCTACATCCGTGAACGTCTGATATGGCCCTCTTGTAAACATACACGTATACATGTATATAATGCATTATTCATGTCATGGTTTAGTCATGATAGGACTCCAAGCAGGATGTGTGGCGTAAAATAAATAATTCTGTTTCATACACGGTGATAGATCGATTTTAAAGGATGGGTAATAATTGGCACTTAATTCAAAAGTGAATTTACTGTTGATATCTTACCTTATTTCAAAATATAAATTCACATTGTAACCGTTAAAACACACTTAAGAAGCACGTTTTCATAATAGGCATAACGCATGCAATGCACAGTGAACAACACATTTTGGTGCATATATACTTCTCAAAAACGTTAGAGGGCAAATGATTCTTTCATATTATTATTATGGTTGATCTGTCATGGGATTGCATGATTAACTTTAGTAATATGAATCATCGGTGTTCTTTAACTTCTTGTGAGCAGTATATATACTGATGCGGAAGGGGATATTTCAAGAAGGGGATTTAACTCTGATAATTACCATCCCTTTTCACATGTACAGTAAACTACGGTTATAACGAACACCCATATAACGAACTTACGGATATAACGAAATTACTTTTTTGGTCCCGACTATTTGCTGTAGTTATGCTGTATATATGCTTACAACGAAATACAGTTATAACGAACTTAAATAAGTAGTCCCTTTGCGTTCGTTATAACCGTACTTTACTGTACATGATTCTGCATCGGTGTGCCTCGAGTATTCATTGACCGTGCGTTCGAATCCCAGGTCCGTCCTGATTATGAACCTCGGCTTGTGAGCACCATACACATACATTAGGCTTTCCTTCTACACTAAGCCGACATACTGCATGTGAACTAGCTGGAATACTGTTTAACCCAGGGTTCACACCAACCAAGTCAATCACAACTTTTGCTTTTTTCATGATCGAAATATATGCAAATTTGTCTTATACAGTAAACTACGTTCATAACGAACACGCTTATAACGAACTGGCGGATATAACTGGTTTTTTGTGTGTCCCGGCCACTTGCTGTATATATGCTTACAACGAACTACGGTTATAACGAACTAAAATGTGTGGTCCCTTTGAGTTCGTTATAACCGTAGTTTACTGTATTTGAACTTCTTTGATAGGCATTTAGAAGTTGGAGTACTAAGTAGGTGTAGAACCTACACCGAAACGTCGCTCTTAAATTGTAATAAAGAAGATGTTCATACATAAATTCTTATCCTTACTTATAATGAAGTTCAAAACATACCTCAAAACGAGGGGCAAGATAATTTTACCCAAATGTCTGAAAAAGGTAGTTTTTCGATGTACATTCTCAAAACTACTGTCACATTTGAAGTTATTACGTTTTGGAATTAACATAGATCGCGAATTTCAAACGGGATCCTTAATCATTGCACTGTTTGCGTGTGCGGGATTTACTTTGAGTTATATTCAAGTTAGTGTTTATTAGACGTCCATATCTTGCTCCCAGTAGATAACGGCACAAGCCATGTTTAATCCTTTGTTAATAATGAACTGCAGCAAAAACTACCAAATGTATGTCAGATGATTGGTCCGATACTGTTTGTCTGTTATCCACGATTTTCAGTGTATTATATCTCCAACATATTAATCATGATGTAACTGTGATAATACGAGAATGTCGACGTCTGTGACAGTACCCAGTTATGCATGAGAACGAGTCCCCTGGTGGTAGATTGCCTGGCAACCTTCTGGGTATTTAAGTAAACCATATCGGGGGGCGTCTCAAAACCGCGATTCCTCTAATAAAACTCCACATTTTCATTTACAATCAAATTATGATCGAACTAATCGTTTAATATGTACTGGTTATAGCTTCATTGATAAGATACCTCGTACAACTGGGCAACATATGTTTACTCAACTGTAATCAGAGCAAAGTACATGCTGACATCGTTGGGTGTACTATATCCCCTTTCTGTTTGTTAGATATTAAAGGTAAACGATATCACTATTAATAGATTCTTTGACGTCAGCTCTGACGTCAATCAACTTGAACTATAAACCTCAAACAAAAAGTCGGTATGCATAGGTATCTATTTTTAGAAACATTTGCTTAATATACTATTCTTAGCCAGTCACGATGCTGTCGCAGGATATGTAGATTAAGGTTTAGTTGTTGTATGCATGGGAATTGTAAACA
Source organism: Haliotis cracherodii (assembly GCF_022045235.1). Lineage (NCBI taxonomy): Eukaryota > Metazoa > Mollusca > Gastropoda > Lepetellida > Haliotidae > Haliotis > Haliotis cracherodii. The sequence goes on from NW_027266275.1 coordinate 17,783,053, forward strand.
AAACAACATGGTGTGTGTGGGTAACGCAGCGTGTTTATTGAGAGACTCAAGCCTATGGATTTGTCAACGAACTGAGAAGGGGAATCCCCTAGTGTGGGGCGACCAATGGCTTTGTCTTGTGTTAAACATATTCTGTGCTCAAACTAATACAGGCGTTCTACCGAGAAGGTAGGATTTCGAATTATATCGATAGCTTCTTGTTAACGTACGACTGGTTGACCTAAATGTGTTATCATGGAAGGGTAGGCATGCATGAGTACTCTCTGTGGCGCATTATGCTGGACTTCACAGAGACCACCGAACATGGTGTCTGTTTTAACTTCACGTGTGCAGTTACCCTATTCGAGTCTTACGTCTCCATAGCCTGTGTACTGCCGCTGCGAGTCCAATGTTGCACACGCGGTCGTGCGTATGTTAGGGCAGTTTAGACGCGGCATCGTACACATAGATATGTACTAGGGCTGGGACGAGTCCAAGTTTACTACCCGGGTACCCACTCCCCTATTACCCGACCCTACCCAGGTACCCGCTGTTGGTGGCAAGAGATAGGTACAAAATGTCCGATTGGTAATAGTTTGACAGTAGCTCTGGCAGAATGTTTTTAGATAGACGTATAAAACGATGTGGTCACACTGAAGTTGACTTAAGTTTTAGCTGTGTTCAAACATTTTTAAGTCAGAAGGAACGTGTTCATAGTCATGAAGAAATGCGAACATTGGAGACTTAAAATTGTCGTGTAACCATGTAGTTAGATAGTGAATTTTTGTCATGAAACAATATATCACGTCACTAACCACAGGTCCAGGTAGTCCTGTGGGTACCCGGGTCCAACTCAGTACCTACCCGACCTGGGTACCCGAGTTACCCGTCCCAGCCCTAATATGTAATCACAAACATACAACCTACATAATTACATTTCCATATTTCAGGTTAACGGTAACCTGTATTGCGGTGCTTGACTCGCAGCATGACTGCCCCTACAGTTTGGCAGCTGGGCGAGGAACTGAAGGGGAAGCTGTTGCCCTTCCTCAGAGAGGCCAAGGAGATGAAGTACAAGATTGACCTTGAGATCAGCAACAAGCAGGACGAGATGGAGTATTGCTCGGTGGTGCTGAGGACGTGCAAGGCGCCGGTCCCGGAGGATCCTAGGAAGATTAGGAGGCTCTGCGAAAGTGTCATCGAGAACATCCAGGCCACGATGGACAGCTATGAGCGTCTGCACAGGATAGCAGAGCATGGTGGTGGGTAGTCTTGCACATCTTATTGTATATTTGTTTCAAATGTTACATTTTTTGTGTTTGCATTTTCTTCTCCTCAGCCTCCGTAAAGTTTCATTTGTTCAAAGTACCAATAATTTACAATGTGAAAAGATTTCAATTCAAGTATGTCTGTGTGCGTGCGTGTGTGGTGTGTTACAGTGAGTCTGTACAAGTCCTAGATCAACTCCCTCTCTGTATGAAAGATGTGCATGATGTTGCACTTTTAATTCTAATTCCTTCCCTCTTCAGGAGTGCAAGAGACTGGTCAGGTGACCACCACCTGCCCCGATGAGCTGGATGATGAAGCAGGTCAGTGTCCATTCTGTCAAATAATGAATGAATCCAAGATCCTTTTCTGTGATGCAATAAACAGTAACTGTTACAGCTGTCGTATGCCAACTTTACATTTACTAGTTATGACAACCAACGTTGCAGTAATAATTAGTACTGGCATACCCGCATGTTACCATGGTTACAGTTAGTACTGTAAAATTCATGCTGCCACCTGTACAACAAATATCTGAGAAATAGTTCCTCAACATGATGAACTGATCTTATCTTCCCCTACAGAGAAGATAATTCTACCAACTCCAGAAACTGAACCACCGAGCTATTTCTGTGAAAAAATGGTAAGTCTTCTCCTTTGTATTGAAGTAAGTGAGTGAGTGAGTGAGTTGGGTTCAACGCTGCTTTGAACAGTATTCAAGTTTTATCACGACATGACAACTTCATGTGGGAGGAAAGCCTGAAGTGATGCAGGCCCAAGACGATTACCAATTTGGTGAAACCCACACACAGGTATGGTGCTGACAAACCTTGAAACATAATTGGGGTGAACAGAGATTCAAACCCACAATCATAGGTTTCTGGCGTTGCCAAGGGACGCAACTCTGCACTATGAATAGCAGTGCCTTAGACGAATGGGCCACCCATACCATACTTAGACTGTGTCAATGCAGGACAAGCCTAACTGACTTCCAGTTAAACACACGAGTGACAGGTCATCACCTTTAACATTCAACCACAAGATAAAATGCATTCTTTGGAATGATCATCACAATGCCTACTAATCCTGGTCCTTGTTCTACAAGCGAACTTAGCGCTTCAAGTAAGTATGGGAGTTACGATCATCTCAGCGATAAGATCAATTGGTTGAACAAGAGCCAGGGCCCACTTGCACAAAGCGATCTTAGCGCTAAGACTATTGTATGCCTATGTTAATGTATGGGAGTTACAATCATCTTAGCGCTAAGATCGCTTTGTGCAAGTGGGCCTCTGGAATCCATACGGATCCATTAACTGAAGATGGTTAGTTGATAGCAATGACACAATTTTCTGGATCATAACTACTGCAATGACAGGAGGTTTGCTTGAATAAAGCGCTATCACTCTGTGGGCACCTTCTGGAGGTCAACAATAAATTCCGGGATATGCATCTCCTCTATCTCCAAAGTAAAAGTAGGAATCATGGTAGAGAAGGGGGAGCATGTCCTTTTCTTCAACATTGCCTCCTACCTGTACATATTCTTGTCAACCACACTCTGTATATCACTTGCTGGACAACTGTGTTAGAACCAACACCGAAACGTCGCTCTTAATTGTAATAAAGAAGTTGTTCATCCCTAAATTCTTATCCTTACATACTACTCCAACTTCTTATCAATCAAAGCAGAAATTCATGATCTTTGCAGGATACCCAGGATGTGAGTGAGACTGACATACCAGATAAACAAAGGCGGACCTCTTTACGCCCACAGCTTGTACGCAGGGGTGCAGTAGAGCATGTCGAGCAGGAAACGATCGACCTGGAGAAGTAGGTCAGCTGAAGTAGAGACAGGGAAGGGGGACTGCCGTTGGAGGGCCATGCATAGACAGGAGGGATCTCATGGAAGTTACAGGTTCTTATTAGGGACTAATAGGGGACTGTACATTGGGCACTGACAATGACTGTGCACTTTAATACTGGAAGGTAAAAATATTTTCCGTGTTAAAACCTACTCTATCAGGCATTATTTGTCACTTTTGTGGCCTCTGGTAGAGTTGTTACACCGTGTCAACATGGGTTGGAGTCCTGTCCACAGATCCAACTCAGTACTTCTGTCAAGTCTAGCTGTTGCAAACAGCCGTACAGCCTTCGAAATTCATGCTAGTCCACTAGCCCAAGACTACTTAATTGTGCAAAGGACAGGTAAAAAGTAAATGTTGATAGTATTTGAGGGTACCATTACGCCTATAGTTTTATATACCCCATGATGTGCGAAGAAAGTCCACTGCTAATATTGCTCAGATAAACCACTAACTAGTCTCAATTCCATCCAATTCTTTGCACTTGACCCAATCTTCTTTCCAATATGAAGTGATGAACCTGACTAAAAGACTAAAGTCAAATTGGCAAAGATACAGCATTCAATATCAAACAAGAAGTGAATTCCATCCTATTTCACTACAAATTATAATGACCTTGTCGTGACCTAGTTTATCAGTTTCAGGACAACTTGTTATACTATGTATGAGGTTATCATATCTATTCTATCTGTACATGGTTAATATAGAGTCATCACCACTTAAGGCCATATCCAGGCTGTTTCCATATTCCAAGGCAGTAGTGAGTGAGTATGGTTTTACGCGGCTTTTAGCAATATTCCAGCAATATCACAGCGGGGGACACCAGAAATGGGCTTCACACATTGTACCCATGTCGGGATTCGAACCCGGGTCTTCGGCGTGACGAGCGAATGCTTTAACCACTAGGCTACCCGACCGCCCCTCCAAGGCAGTAGTATTTACATAAAAAGAATCACTTTAAGGCTATAAATAAATAATGGTTCTCAGGCACTGCCCGCATTCTCATAAAGTTTGCTGTACGTTTTGTTTTAATTTCCATTGATTTCCATCATAAATATTCCAGGTCCAACGGTAATTAATTACTGAATTCACTATTTTACTCATCAAGGAACACATTTATGTAGGGAGGCCTTTTCCCAGGATGATTGTACAAAAATGTTGATTTTGTTACATAACTGTTTATTTCTCTCTCTCTCTCTCTCTCTCTCTCTCTCTCTCTCTCTCTCTCTCTCACACACACACACACACACACAATCTTTTCCTTAGACTATGCATAGCTAATTAGCTAGTAGGTTCTTCGTCTTTGCGTGTGATTTAACATGTTGCATAAAAGTGAGATGAATTGCATAAGGTGCTAATATATCTTTCACAAAATATTCAAAATTATTTCACATTGTTGCCTGTCTCAGATGTATGGCAGTTTTAGTATCAGTAACAGTGGTGTTGTGAGACAAGGCAGCTTGTTTCCTAAAAGATAGGTATGCAATCTTATATCAACCTAATCACAATTGTGCACAGTATTTTTACCATGTCTGCTCAACGTAGTCAGTGCTTACGAACTGCTGATGTATTATCACTTCTTTTATGATCTTTCTTCCCTATTGTTTACCAAATAGGAATTCCAATGTTGTTAAAATGTCATTAAAATCAGATCATTTCTCTTATTCAACACCTGTAGCCATGGTAACTGTCAAGATTGCACACACCCTCAATTGGTCATTTCAGGTCAACTTTCTAGTCAGCCAATGAGCGAGTTAGTTCTAAATTCTTGATACGAAGCATGCCTCTAAAAGGGAATGTACATGGGTAGTCCCAAATGGGGTATAATAAAGGCTGGACCATACATGATGTGGACATTTTATACATCTTTGTATTTCCGAGTGCATTGCACCCGACTCAAAAACAGTTGACTGTCAAGGGAACATTTGTGTTTTCATTGGATTTTCTTTTAAGATTAATATTTCCAGATTTAAGAGAAGACATAAAGCAGAATCCTTTTAGAAAGCTGACATTGATTTGCTCAAGAAACCACATGACCTTCCTCATGACTGGGCGGTCGAGTTCACTAAGGGTTCACCTAACATGACCTAGAGGGTTTATCACATCTTTACAGAAAGGTACTGAATCGGAGTCAAAATCTGATTTTGATAAGCTTGAATGCCATAATTGTCATCAGAAACATCATAATTCAACATGTTCAAAGGGTGCTTTGCAAATATCACATGAAGATGATTATAGCTGTGTTTATTGTCCTGCTTCATTCATTAACCTATTGCCATGATTGCTTGTCAGAAAATCATTCCCTCATGTATGTCAAGCTATGTATGATTTATGTACAAAACATGTTCACTTTTAACATCTTATTCGTGAGGTGGATTATATTTAGTTAAATCTTGAAAATGCTCATTTTGTAATTTAATACTTTGGAAATAAATGTTTCAAACATACATGACTTATGTATTCTATGAGTGAGGTGAGTTAATAATGGGTTTCATTATCATGTTCAAGATTATTGTGTGCGTGCATGCATGTGTGTGCAAGTCTGGACAACTGCCAGTTTTATAGTGAGATACCATAGTTTAACATGGATACTCTACACAGGCTCACTATACCGACTCCAGGCTAACCAGGCCTTGTCTGCCGAGTGGCCGGCAGCGTAACAAGTACCATCTTTGTACATTGTTTCGTATGATGTCACCTGGGGATCAAACCATCAACCTTCATCTATCTGGGCAGGCAGACAATCTATCTACTACACCATGGAGGCAGTCTCTGTATTCTATAAGGGCAGAGAGATACTTCATTATCGCTCTTCACGCCAAAGACCCGTTTCATTTCCCGACATGGGTACAGAGTGTGAAGCCCATTTCTGGTGTCCCCCGCTGTGATATTGCTGGAATGTTGCTAAAAGCTGAAATAAAACCATACTCACTCACTCATTATTGCTCAAAAATGAAATGACTTTTGTCTTACAGAAATTGTTTACAGAGGGCACGAGTGGCCCAGTCGTCTAAAGCACCGTAATTCACAGAATTGGATTCCTTGGGCACCCCAGAAACCAGTGATCGTGCGTTCAAATCCTGTTTCACCCTGATTATGTTTCTTGGTTTGTCAGCACCAAACCCGTGGAAAAGGTTTTCGACTTGCATCACTTGAGGCTTTCCGCCCATGTTAGGCGGACACGCTGTGATACACTGGAATGCTGGTCAAACAGTGTTAAACCAAACTCACTCAGTGTTGAGGTAATGATTAATGCAATGATGGATTGTAAAGTGTTTAGTCCCAGACTAGCCAAATAAATGGTCGCTAACTTGATCGAAGATCCATGTTGTCTGTGTATCGTGACATCCATTCTGTAAGTATATAACAGACATGGAACACCAGCTACAGGTAAACATTACATTGTGGGACCAAGGTACAAAAATAGATGCCGTTTTTATTACAGTTTTCAGTAACAAGTATATAAAAGAAGCATTTACATCCTAACACATGACAAACAAAGTACATTTCACATTCATTGCAACATAAGCAGCACAGAGGACAGTCATGAACAGTAGAATATACTTTATTCCCATCACATTGGAACTATCACAGTGATAAACACTTCTGCTTAATACATCACTAAAGGGCACTACCTCTCTAGAGATTACAAATGATATTTTGAGTTAATCTATACTGCTGTTATAGACCCTAACAGGAGGAATGTATCAGTGTTTTTTGTTTGTTTTGTTTGATGTTTAATGCCGCACTCAACAATATTCCAGCTATATGATGTTGATCTGTAAATAATCAAGTCTGGACCAGACAATCCAGTGATTGACACATGAGCATCAATCCATGCAATTGGGATACGATGACATGCATCAACCAAGTCAGCAAGCCTGACCACACGATCCTGTTAGTCGCCTCTTACGACCAGCATAGTCGCCTTTTATGGCAAGCATGGGTTGCTGAAGATCTTTTCTACCCTTGATCTTGAATGTATCGGTGAAACAGGGAAATATAAGTACAAGTTCAACATGACAAAACTTGGTTCTCTACTCTATAACCTGCCTACAATATCAGAAACACAAGTTCAACTATTGACATACACTACTAGTGTTTAACTGTAGTCATATGAAAACATTGGATGTTTAACTTCTTTTGAGTAGTATATATACCTAACCTGGATAACAGTGAAGATGTGAACAGAGAAGCCACATATGACAGACAATTTCAGGGTCAATCTTTAATCCTGAAAGTTATATTTCTAATTGTCGAATTATTGATGCAACTGTTATTTACATTATACAACATACTCTGATTCAAAGTCTCGTCTTGTTGCCATCCAAATACACAAATTACTAGCCCACCAGTCAGCTGGTCAACCAATGACACAGACTACAAACACACTTAACTGTTCAATCACACTTTTAAAAGAACCTAGATCTGTACTTCGTCAACCACATGATCCATCTTTCCATCCATCCTTCCATCGCTCATCAACCCGTCTACAATCGAATTCCGGTTTCCCAAGTTTGCGATTCACGTCATTATGAAGGTGACATAGCCATTGTGAAAACTGATGTCTATTGCTTGTATCAGGAGTGTTTGTCTTCAGGCTGAGAAAAGAACAAAAACAAATATGTCAGGTGTTTGTTAAGAAAACAAATAAACTATGTCATGTATGCTGTATACTTCCTGAATCTAGCTATTAAAAATGTGCAATCCTGAGTTAAAATACAGCTTTGACGTCACTCTGTTGTTTCAACTGTAGCATACCTGTACCAAAATGACAAATACAAATTTTAAACTCGTCAAGTCAAAGGACATGCATTATGATTATACTGGCTACAAATCAAATCTCACAAAATGTTCGTAAAGTATGGGATAGTTCAAATGCATCTCTCATATCGAAGCACAAAGTTAAAGATTCTTGTGCATTACCGAATACCTTATATAGGAGTTGTATTTATATACATTTATTTATTGATAGATTTTAAATATGTTAAAACAGTTTTTTGTTACTTTGATTCCGTATAGATAACACACACGAAACTAGACATTTGTTACAGATATTTGTAACATTATTATTACATTATTTGAAACATATGTCCAGTTACTTACACCTTCATATACCTCTAAAAAGACAATTTGTTCTCAGAGGGGAATCAGTAAAAAACAGTTAATGAGGACAAGGTTGACTTTGGGATTTCAACTTCTATATTCTTTCAAATTCTTTCAGGTTTGGCGTAACACTGCAGACCTAACTGCACATTCAACTAAGTCAAAAGCTGAAGTAATGCATCTTTGCATATTATCTAAAGAATGTGGGCTTGTATCTGTATTTTAGTATAGATTATGCTCAAAGTTTTCATCACAGATTCCTGAACATTGTAAACAATTGGGGGATACAATAGATACAATGAAATTGCATCACAATGCTTTGCCATTGTGATGTCATTGTTTACCATTTCACCATCATGAAATGACATCACTAATCGCTCTGCCACTGAAGCTGGTTAGCTGTACTTTTCACACTCAAGACACTGGTTATTACTGATTACAAACTGGAAAAAAGGTTTCGATGACAAATGGAAACTCACCCTTGTGTCTTTTGACATGAAATATATAAACACACATTGAGGCAAGTCTCAAAGTTTTAATCTTTTATCAACTCATGTTGAAATATTTGATATCAAAAGACACTCAGTCAATGTTCGAAATAAGCACCTGCCCGTAGGACCGTGGCAAGTAGATCTTGTGTTAGCCCCTACTTTCAAATTTGTATGGGTCATAATGGCCTGCAGTAAACTTGCATGTCGATTTGTTTGTCACAATAAGCTGCAGTTTTTTTAATGAGCGCCTGATGAGTTTGTTGAGTTGTGGCCTGATGCTTCCAAAGTCTGTGAGACCTGATGGCCAGTCACTTGGAAATATTTTTTATTTTAAACACAGCTCTCGGGTGAATTCTCTGTATTAAGGTAGGTATCTTACTTTTGCCTCAGGTCTTCAGCACAGTAATCACAAGGGTAGTACTTGGAGAAGAGATGGACAAAGTCCTTCATCTCTTTCTGCTGAACCTGTGAAGGAGACTCCGGGAAGTAGGCCGCCATCGTGTGTAGGAATGACCATGTATTCCGACCCAACTCATCACGATCTAGAGGGCACTCAGCTGGTAGTGGGGTAGAATTGGTAGTTTCTTCCTGAAACCATGTTCAATCAATAAATAATTCGTTATCACTTCAAATTTTACCAGATATATTTAAATACTGTTCACAGTCATACTAAATAACCTTGGTTTGGGCTATTGTACTGTTCTAGTTTACTGAATCATCTACTCAGGTGCTTGAACATGAACAAAAGGGCCAGTAGATGCTGAAGTCTCCATCTTTCTTAAACATCTGAATTAATAAAGAAAACTGTATCTTTTGATGTATCTAACTCAGCGTGTTATGTTGTGCTCCATGAAGACATCTTTATTGTGGAAACTTAATGGAGTTAAACTGTATGGTTTTTGGGTTGTTGTTGTTTTTGTTTTTTGGGGGGGTGCAATGATACTCTTCTATTTTATCAAATAACAAAATTATCGGGATGGGAGGGTCATGAATAAATGTTACATGTGTTAGAGGGCATGAGAAAATGTAACATAACATGATGGCTTGGTATGATATGATATGTAATATGATACAGCCCTAAGACCTCCACAGCCCTCCTGTATGTATACATACAATGTAGTGTCAAATGTCACCAGTACATCATTTGAAGTGATGACGGAAAATTGCTTCTAAGTAAATTTTCATTGTATTACATGATTATTCTAGATAAGTGAAATTTTACTCATCAAAGTCTGCAGTTCATTAATAAAAGTGCACAGTATGAATTCATTTCTTTAAACTGCTGAAGGATACTGTAAAATTCTGTAATAGTTGAACCACGTCTGGATTCAACAGTAGAGGTGTATGTGTAAGAGTGAATATTATCCTACCCTTTTATCCCTGGGATGAAATTCTCTAGTGTCAGGATGATTCTTCCTAGTGAATTTGAACCCATACCAGTGTGGCAATAAGGTAGGATACTATACTCTAGAGTAAAACTTCCCCCGGGATAATATTTAGGTAGGATATAATCCTTGCTTACACATGCACATTTCAATGCTGCACTCAGTTTCCTGGGTGTTTGGAGGTCTATTTGACATGTGTGAAAAGAATGGTAACTCTTGCTTAAATGGACATAATTTTTTACTGTCACCTTTGCCTTTGATTCAAATCACTGCGCACCTTGTAATCACAGGGCAAGGGAGGTAACCTATGTTGTCTTTTCCAAATACCAACAATATTATGAATGCAAAAAAACTTCCAGATACATATTTTCAGCTGAATGCTATAAATGTGAAAAAAAATAAAAATGGAAAATGTCCCACATCCATTCCTTATGCTACTGCTTGCATTTATACTTCTCTCGTTTCAAAAATAGATCTTATCAACTTTGAATACAGCAACCATTTACCTGATTCACTAGCAAGGTAATGATTAGATTGGACAATCTGGATCCTCTGATGTCATATCACAATGAATTATAAACAAAATTTGCTTAAAACAACACAGATTTGTTGATTTGTATATATATACAACGTGCTACATGTTACATATGTTCCAAACCTATGGCAAATCCGTAATAATACAAGCGAGTATTGTTGTGGTCGAGTTGTGAAACATCCAGTAACCTGAGTTAAGCACCTTGAAATCTAGTGTCGTGGCCGGACCTGTTAACCAGAGTCCATATACCCGGTACCGATCGGATAGTTTTCAGGCGGTTTCCCAATTCAAACCAAGACGGAAATAAAAGTATGACCCCTCCTGCTTGGGATACTTCTCCTTGTTACACACGGTCTCCTGATATTGGTGAACTGAAGTGAAACTGTAACTTGTATAATTTTGTTTGATTGTTTTTTAACGCCGCAGTCAGCAATATTCCATCTATCTGACGGTGATATGTAAATAATAAAGTCTGGACCAGACAATCCATTGATTGATATCATGAGCATCGAACCACCCAATTGTTACACGATCACATTCATCAACTAAGTCAGCAACCCTGACCAGCCGATCCCGTTATCCGCATCCACTCACATCTTACCACAAGCATAGGTTATCCTCACAGGTCGTAACTTGCAGTAAATGGGTATTAAGTAAGTGAGAATTAGAGTTTTTAATTTAAGTCAAACATGTTCAGGTGCATACTTTAGTCGATAATTCTAATCAGTTCACTTTGAATAAATCTATTACAGCTGAATACATTAATGATCAATGATTGACAGTAGCTTTCATCAACTGGTGCATGATGAAATTAATGATGAGTCATGCCCACAACCATTGTGTCATGTTACAATTTAACAGCTATACTCCATCTTAACCTTTTTAGGGGTTTTCCCTTGCATTTTCATCCATGTTGTGAAATCGGTGCACGTTCTGCAGGGTTTCTTAGATTTCTGATCATGTTTACCAAAATCAGGCATGGGCGCCGCCATGTTTTATCAACACTTCCGTTTTGCATTCGGAACATTCTCGCATCAGTTAATAAACACACGATACTTTTGTATCACCCACAATGCCGTAACTAGCCGATAAAAGCCGAACGACCCACTTCCTGTTGAAAGTGCGCATGTGTCAATAGACCATCAAAATGGCCGCAAGGAGTGCAACGAAAGGTAACTCACAAACAATTGGGACGATTTAAGTCTTTGAAGAGTGTATATAGTTCTATCAGTGTTCAAATTCTAACTTAAAAACTGTTAGAGAATTGAGCTGACTGTCATGAATGCACACCATGTTGTGGAGTGACACTTTTGCAAACGCTTCAGATACCAAGTTTTTGTTTCACCTTGAAATATCTTCATTTACTAAAGGATATAGACAAATTATATTATTTTATATTAATTATGATGTTTCTCTTTTCTGTTGTTGACTAGGTGTATCTCTCATCAAAAGAGGCTGGCATGAAATTCCTGAAGTGGTTGGTTCAATAGCCATGTGTGCATTAGGTTGGTATTTCAAGCCATAGATGTGATAATGTAGATAGTTAAGGATACTAGACGATCAGATCCATGGAGATTCGTACATACAGAAAATGGCTAAACTGTTACAAAAATTCCAATCAAATTTATACCTGTGTTGGAGCATTCATACATTATTTGGCCGATGTGTACACAAATTTGGAGGACCCATACACAAACCTAGATGATGCTTACACAAATTTGGAAGACCCATACCCATTTATTTTCAATTAACATTTCACTCTCTATGTTGATTGGGATAATTGGTGATTATCTCTTTGACTTGTGATTATCCCTTAGACTAAGCACCAATTACAACATTCAGTGTCCCACACAAGCAGTTCACACACATCAATTAGTGATTTTTTTCCAGAGATCTTGTTATTTTAACTCTTCGTCATGTTGTTTTAGTATAAGTACTACAAAGTACTACAAGTCAGTCGAGGTAACAAGAAGTTTACACAGTAGATAATTGGACTACCCATGTGTTGTTAATTAAATACAAAATAAACAATATTTCAATTGAAAACCTGTTTTGTTCGACAACGATATAGGGATCTATACTTAAACATTGCCTTTATAGTAATTAAAGAAGTTGGTATCCATAAATTGTGTCTACTCTGTTTAATCAATATTTTGCAGTAGAGCTAAAACTTTTCAGAGCAGTTTGGAAGTGCTAAACAGATTTTCGAGAATTCAAGCTATTGTTTCAAAATAACATCCGGTCACCACAACATCTACATTTTCAAAGATCACGCCTGGGTAATTACTACAGATAAGAATAATTTAAAAGAAGTGAATAATGTTTAAAATCAAATAATGTGCATTGTGTATGAATAAGCTTTTTGGGGTACAAGTTGTCCAGTTGATTAGGTGCGGGTGGGTATGGGTTATCCAACATTTGGGTATGAGTCCACCAAAATATACAAGGTAAGGATCTCTGGGAGGAGTGATTGTCCAGTTCCTGTTTCGATAAATCTGCTGCATATTTGCCTGTTTAGACATATAAGGGACTGTTAATGTATTATGGCATGTGTGTTTGAGGGGGGTGTAATCAAAATTTATCACAATATACCCCCATCTGCTATAGTACATAATAAATTACCAGACCTGTTCTGTCCTAATTTATTGAAGAGCCACATGGCTCATGTTTACATCATTAAGGTCAAGGTCACTTAATGACAGGGGGTTCCCATCATGTTCCGACATCATGTTATTACATTAAACATCTCCTTTGTGTATCAAAGACCAAGCTGACAAAGACAAAGACAGAGGTCATTTGATTACAATGCGGCTGCTCTAGGAAACCATCTCCCTTCAAATGTGAAAGCAACCTGTGAAAATCCGGGATAGAATAGGTCTTCAGCAACACATGCTTGGCGTTAAAGGCGACTATGCTTGTCATAAGAGGCGACTAACAGGGTCGGGAGGTCAGGCTTGCTGACTTGGTTGAAGCATGACATTGTATCCAAATTGCATGGATCGATGCTCATGATGACAATCACTGGAATTTGATTATTTACAGACTGCCTTCATATAGCTGGAATATTGCTGAGTGCGGCGTTAAACAACAAACATCACATCAAATATGAAAGCAGAAGGAACTCCCAACAATCTTCCAGTCCTAACTCAAGACATTTCTGTTCAGACTCTTTTTATCAAATTTAAAATCAACACCAAGTGTCACATCTATTTGTCTTGTATCTATGACCTAGTAGAGTTTTCCTCCATTTTATGCAGTGTTGTGAGCATCCATCTAGTGCAGGCATTACAAATGTAATTATTGTAATTACTGATGATGATGATGATGATGACGACGACACTATGCCACACCTGTATTCAGTTAGACTGCAATAAAGGGTAAAGTAAAGGGTCTTGGCGTTTGAGCCAGTTGTGTTGTTTTTCCTTGGGTACAACCCTGTAAGATGACAGAGAGGTACAGCAGAAATAAAAAGCTCCCAGAATGAGTTGATTGAAACATGATCAGATTATGTAATTGTATTACTCTTGCAGACTGTTCCAAAAACTTTTACCCAGCTAGTAAAAAAATATAGCCACAAATATAGCTGTTGCTCAGGCTTTCAATCACTGGTTTATTGATGGGTAAACATGGAATATTTCTGCTGTGTTAATCAACATCCCATTACTAACTCTCACATAGAATTTCCTGTTCTCTGAATACAGTAGTGAATTATGAATACTATAAATAATGATACGACTCACAGAACAACTTTAATGACTGATGTTACTTTCAGGTATAGCTTCATTTGGAGTTGGAGCCACCATATGGTTACGAGACACAGAGTCGGCTCATCAACATAGATACACCTACTCAGGTAAAGAGGAGAATTTAAGGGCAGCATTATTTCTGGAAATGAAACTAAATGTACCTGGTGGTCATACTCATGATTTCGTTGATCAACTGTTGATTGTGAATAGTTTTCATAATATCAATCACTAGTTCAGATTATTTACAGGCCTCTGTCATATGGCTGGAATATTACAGTGTCAAACAAACAAAACAAGTCAAGTGTTAGTGATGGGTTTTTGAATCAGTTGAAATGTAACTACCCGGTAGGTTTTACAAGAAAACTGGATATCACTGTTTCAAGACAAACAGGCAAGTGATTGTGTTTGACTCAGAAATGTAGATGCTTCTTTGGTTGACAAAACTAGAATTTCATTGGTTTGTTTGAGCAACATTTAGACTAAGTCATCCTTAAAAACATGAGTACTCCTCAGTACTACCGGTTGTTTCCTGTAGTCTGTGTGTCAACTGGTCATTCATGCAGTACCTTTGGGGACTTTAGATTTATAAAAGTTATAAACCATCAGTGCACTAATTAGTTTGTGAAGAAAATCATACATGGATTTCTAATTAGCATCTTGTGGGAAGTATTTTATGAAAATTCAAGCTCTTCACATGGATCATATGCTATGTTGAGTTATCTCCCTTGTATCAGTTTTCCAGATTTCAAATGACAAGCTGTCATATTTTAAGAGATGTTGCTACATTAAATGTCAGGTGAAACGTCTAGTTACTTCCTAAGAACACTAGTATATTGAGATAGTAACTGAAACAGTGACTTCAGCAAGGCAGACACCATGAGTTACATGAACTTGTCCAAAGGTCATTTTCACAAGTACATTCCAACATAACTTGATTTTGTGAGAACACGCCCATCCAGAAGTTGAGTAGTAAACTTATAAACCAATGATCATGTCTACCCCTTGTAACTTTGTCTTAGGAATTTTGATTCAAGTCGTTCAAAACCTGCATGCTTAATCAAAGTTTATGATATTGTTGCAGCAGCTAATGATAACCCTAACTACACAGAGACTGTGTCAGTTTCACCATGTGTTCACACAGGGCAGTAATTACAACATCCATGGAATGACACCAGACTGTGTAGCCTTGTTTCTTTCTTTTTTAAAATATGACTGCACAAGTACATTTATTTAAAGAGTTGATCTTTATTTTCCAGTTGTGCGAACATCTGATGTGGACCCAAATAAGAAAATATACAACTAGAAATATGTGATGTGTGTGCAGTGATCAGCTGTGAGGCCATCTAGCACCAAGATGTTGCCCCAAGAACACTGTCAGCCTGTGTGTATATAGAATGTCTGCTAGTAAATTTGTTGAAACAGAAATTGATATTGTCCTTGTTTATCACCTGTTACTGATGGCCTCCGTGGTCTAGTGGTAGAGCGTCTGCCCAGAGAGCAGAAGGTCGGAGGTTTGATTCCCGACCACATCATTCCAAGACGTTTAAAAGATGGTACTTGTTGTTACCCTGTCTGGCACTAGACATTATGGGGCTAAAACAAGGACTGGTTGGCTCGGAGTTAGTATATTGTGTCTGAGTGGGGTATTCATGTTAAACTGTGGCATGGTATCTCAGTGGGCTATTACTATAAATCGGAGTCCCAACTACAACAAGTAGCCGCATGCACGAGCAATCACGTCACTATATAAGTGCAATAACCTTTGACGCAACTTTAAACCCCATTTCACCTCACCTCCTGTTACTGACATATGGAGGGTCTCTATGCCCCTTAGAAACTTTGCTGGGAGTGAGAATATTCATCACATTTGATATGCAAGGAGGAATCTGATTGGTCCTCATGCAGCAACACATGCTTGTAGAAGAGAAGACTCAATGGATTGGTGGTCACACTCGCTGATTTGGTTGATTACATGACATCGTACAGTCACATAGAATACTATCTATCAATCAGAACAGGTCCTCATGCAGCAACACATGCTTGTAGAAGAGAAGACTCAATGAATTGGTGGTCACACTCGCTGATTTGGTTGATTACATGACATCGTACAGTCACATAGAATACTATCTATCAATCAGAATAGGTCCCCTTGCAGTAATGTGCTTGTAGATTATTCACAGAGTGCTGTCATATAGGTTGAATATATTGCAGGGTTAGAAACTAACAGTTTTAGTCCACTAGTCCTTATAATGATAACATATAGCAAAACCCTTAAAATGGGCCAATTTCTACTAGTCCTTAGGATACCTTTACTATTGGGCAGTTTGGTAAGGACTATAGGACTAGTGCCAATTTCTAATGCTGATATTGCAGAGTGCCATGTAAAACAACAAACAAGTGTGCCATTTATACGAATCATTCAATGTTGGAAAACAGAAATAGCATTTTCTGCACTACCCAAGACCAAAATAATTTTCTATAAAGATTGTGTTGTTTGTTTGAAGATATTGTGATGGGATTTTCAAAAGAAAAACTGATCAAATGAAATTGATTTTTCTTGTATTAAAAAGATGTCTCCCCATGATAGGTGATGTTAATTTCATGATGGCTTCACTTCGTATTTGCAACAAATCACATTTATTACAGGTTACAGGCCAAGGACATATGTAGCTTGTTTCTGCGGGGAATAGGTGTACAGCAGTCTATTCTTATCCCCAGAGGCAAATAAACTGATTTGGGTAGTCATCCTTGGCAACCTGGTTGAGTGCCTGTCATAGGAAAATTGTACCCAGTGGTGTGGGTCATTATTCATTTTATCAGTCACAGACATTATATCAACCTAAGCACCAGTTTGTCTGGTCCCAAATCAATTATTTACAGACTGTCATGATATAGATGGAATATGACTTGGGTTAAAAGACAAAGATTTCATACAGATGATAGATACCACATCATCATTTTGAGTACAAACATAAGAGACATAAAGCTGTTTGTTTTTCATTTTAAAACTCTGAATGTAGAGCTCTTTTGTTGATATAAAAAAATGTATCGTTCCCGATGACCAAGTGTATCATTGTTCCATTCTATTATGATATATATCCTACCCATTCGCTACCAAAGCTTTATTTGGGAACTGACATCATGATCAAAATATGAGAAGGCCTCTTTGTGGTCGTTTTATGTTTGGATGTGAATGGGTCCAAGGTATATATATCGTCATCTTCCCGTGGCAAGGGAGTTTTTTGACTTTAAAAGTCTAGTTTAACCTTGCCGAACTGGGCTGGAATTCCTGGGCTCGATCGTAGCGCCACCAGTGGTAATTACGAGTTATGTCCCTTCTAAGCCTCTCCTATGGGCCAATCAGCTTCCACCTACCGTATCACTTGCATTTGTTTCAAACAAATGGGCGGCGCCCAGTCGAGACGATCTGATCGGTAATGAAGATCTATATTGTGATAAAACGGGTCTTACATCGCTAAGTGCATCAAATCACGTGTCCACCTTGATAAAAAAAACATGAAAAGACTTGGAAAATATCTGTTGACAACGAGTTGGCGGTGCACATGCTTTGCAAATCCTGCAATCCACCGAAATCTGCACGGCAGGTTACTAACTGGATTTCGATTTCGTTGCGCGATTTTGATTGGACTGTACATAGACTCGTTAGTCCAGCCAAAATCTAACTCCATAATACCAGCCTAGTTTGGCAAGGGTGGAAACTGGACTTTTATAGTCAGTTAACTCACTTGCCTCGGGAAGATGTCCTAGCTCGGCAAGGGTGGAAACTGGACGTTTATAGTCAGTTAACTCTCTTGCCTCGGGAAGACGATATCTAGTCTGGCATGTACACAAGGTGGCTGAGAAATTCTGAGCCTATCTAGGAAGGGCTGCGTTAATGGAGTTGGTTGCTAATTATTTTATCAACATAGTCCCATCCGAGGTTCACCCACTTCTATACTGTGTACTATTCGTTCTTTCCAGTTAAGCTTAGAACTGTTCAGGCACTCCTTGTAATACAGTAGCAATTAGGCGTTGGTTGGGATATATATTCCATATCATGTGTGATTATACATTGTAAACCAATAGTTTTTATGTTCCGCAATCTGATATTGCAATACCTCGTCGATTAGCCTTCGATTCCCACAAATCCACATAAGTATGAATAATATACGGTACTATTTCTCAAGACAAGCCAAAATGTCTGAAGATATTTTTTCAATTTGGGAACCTATGAGGAAGTTTTTGGTTTTGACATGGATGATTCCATACTGGAAGAATTCCTGAATGATGATGGCAAGTATTTCATGAGTAATTGACGCCTCTATCAAGTTTACATTTTTTAAAATAACGCTGATTTCACGAATACTATCTTGATGATGTAACGGCGTTAATCTGTAAACAAACTGTTAAAGAAATACATCTCCAGATATAAAATGAATTTGCAGTCGTTGAGTGACAAAAACATTCGGCAGATGTAACAAACGTAACTGTTTATCTTCTAAAAAACGTGTAATGTTCGGTGCGTCGACATATGATATGCCGTGGCATCAGTATCACGAGGCCATGTATATAATTTAAGGGGGAACTGTGTGAATAAAAATAATAATTGAAAAATATATTATGTCCTGCTTGAATTACAGTGGGTTCAAAATACTTAAATATAAATATATAAATATATATTTAGTTGGTCAAATGATCATTTAATAAGATGCGCGCGTGGCACGTCATCAGTCGTATGTGTATCGGACAACGCCTAGATATCGAGATGTGTATCACATCTCAAAGAATTGTATCGCATATGCCCTATTTCCCCGCATGGTGTGAAGCCCACGACTGGTGTCTCCCTGATACTGCTGGAATATTGCTAAAAGCGGCGAAAACCACACTCTCGGGATCTGGCAGAATCGTTTATTTAGCCTTATTTGGTTACATTGCCTACACTGTTCTTGTGTTGCGCTGATGCAGACAGGCGCAAACAATAGTTCAATCATTTATTCGACATTCAGTGCGGCTCGTGAAAAGTGAGATTGATTTATCATCCGAAAAATAACTGGGAGACATAACTTTGGCGAGATCAAGACATATCTCCTAGGATATAAATAACTACAGTGCAGTGCAATGTTTTGCTGACCATTGTGACCTCATCGGTTACCATGACGTCACTATTCTCTGCCACACTCGTTATTCCTTTTTACGAGATCCGTGAAGATCCGGGGTAGAATAGGTCTTCAGCAACCAGGGCTTGCCATAAAAGGCGACTATGTTTGTATAAGGCGACTAACGTGATCGGGTGGTCAGGCTCGCTGACTTGGTTGATGCATGTCATCGTATCCCATTTGTGTAGATCGATGCTCATGATGTCAATCACTGGATTGACTGGCCCAGACTCGATTATTTACAGACCGCCGTCACATAGCTGGAAGATTGCTGAGTGCGGCGTTAAACAACAAACCAACCAACTCACCCTAGCAGACTATGTATCCTTGGCCCACTTGCACAGAGTGATCTTAGCGCTAAGATGATCGTAAGTACCATAATTTAACATAGGCTTACAATAGTCGTAGCACTAAGATCGCTTTGTGCCAGATCTCCTCGGGCCGATGTACCCTTCTTGTGCAAGTATGGGCAGGCTACACGCAGCATCTTAGAGGATATTACCAATGGTAATTAACTCATATACCTACTGAGTGATTTCGATTACCTCACATTCAGTAAGTAATGAAACAGTAATCAAATCGTTCTAATTGATATTACCAGCAGGGATGAGCTGATGAGCTGTCGATTGAAAGGTAAAAGCACCAGATTGTGTTGTGCTGATATTGATTTCCCCGCGTGGTACGTTACTTATGTTTGAACATGTGAGTAGCTGTTGTGATTCACACTTTTTGTAGGCCAAACAAATTTGTTTGTTCTACACTTCACCCCCGCCCAAGAACTTTAGGAGTCTATCATGGTTGGTTGGTTGCTTTGTTGTTTAACGCCGCACTCAGCAATATTCCAGCTATATGACGGCGGTCTGTAAATAATCAAGTCTGGACCCGACAATCAAATGATTGACATCATGATCATCGATCCACGTAATTGGGATTGATGACATGCATCAACCAAGTCAGCGAGCCTGACCACCCGATACCGTTAGTCGCCTTGTACGACAAGCATAGTCACCTTTTACGGCAAGCATGGGTTGCTGAAGACCAATTCTACCCCGGAATCTTCACGGGTCGTCTATCATGGTGCATCATGGTGCATACTAAATTGTAATATAATAATTAGATCCACAGAAGGTGTTTTTACAAGTTACCATGGTGTAGCATGTATACATTTTTAAAATATTATTATAGAAAGGAAGTAATATATATTAGTATCCAGAGAAAATGCAGATACAAAATATTAGTTTCGGCTCTTGTATTTATCTTAGCACTATAACTAAACTAATATTTTGTATCTGTATTTTCCCTGGATCCTAATATATATTTTACTTGCTGTTCTATAATTATATACAAAAATGTGTATAAATGTTACACCATTGTAGCCTGTAAAAGCACTTGCTGTGGATCTAATTATTATATGAAAACTTAGTATAAATGTTGCACCATGATAGATCTGTATATTGTTGTCATTGCTTCCAAGTGTGTTATCGTTTTCTTGATACAAACCTTTGTACACAGAGCCTTTGACGACGAGAACCCTGTGGAATGGGCTCCTCTCGAACTTGAGACAGCTTGTGGCTTCCTTGTCCTTAGAGATAACAAGGCATATTGCATTGACATTGGAGGAAACTGTTTCTTACTTTGTACGAATCATGAACAATATGACACGTCGTAACCAGAGAAATCAGATGATTCTCTGATGACACTAATTCCATTGGGCGTAAAGGCAAACTAGTGCTGGAACTTGTGTGAAGGGAACACCGATAATCAGTGATGCCACCAGGTGCCCTTGGGATTGGTAAGCATGTACCAACAACAGGTTCAAGTTACTCCATTGCAACTGCGATATACACCATACAAGATTGGTTGGTTGGTTCTTTAACGCCGCACTCAGCAATATTCCAGCTATATGACGGCGGTCTGTAAATAATCGAGTCTGGACCAGACAATCAAGTGATTGACATCATGATCATCGATCCACGTAATTGGGATTGATGACATGCATCAACCAAGTCAGCGAGCCTGACCACCCGATCCCGTTAGCCGCCTTTTACGACAAGCATAGTCACATTTTACGGCAAGCATGGGTTGCTGAAGACCTGTTCTACCCCGGAATCTTCACGGGTCCCCCATATAAGAAGGGTTTATAGCAGCTAAATTAATGATAAAACCATGCTTGGTAAACAGGTCATGGTGCCCACACTGTTCAAGTTTTATGCATACAGGGGTCATTCTGGGAAGGACGGGCGCCCAGTTCTCCACAATTGTTGGTGTTCACGCAAATTACAGACTGTTGTGGATGTCCTGCCTGGTTGTCTGTCACTGTATCCGAATGACGCGGAGCGTGGCTCATGCTATCAACCACTAGTTGAATGGCTCAAATTGACATTTTCTAGGTCAGTTGATGTGGCATGACTATTGCTGATAGTCGCTTCAGTTACACTGTGGCCCCTGGTGTACCTCCTTCAGACCAGGGGACACGGGTGCCCCAGTTGTCTAAGGCGCCGCGATTCGCTGTGCAGAGTTGCGTCCCTTGGGAAGCCAGAAACCTATGATTGTGGGTTCGAATCCCAGTTCACCCCGATTATGTGTCTAGGTTTGTGAGCACCATACCCGCGCTCTTTGGTTTCACCGAAGTGGTAAACGCCTGAGACCTGCATCACTTCGGGCTTTCCTCCCACATTAAGCCGACACGCCGCGATATAACTGGAATACTGTTAAAAGAGGCGTTAAACCAAACTCACTCACTCCTCCCTACCAAAATACACACTAATGATGAAGGCATATTGAGAAGTTGTGCTTTGAGGTATTTTTAGGTCATTCCGTCACCTTGCCAGCCACCTTGATAATAATTATCTAAAAAAATCCGTATCAGCACAACTGTTTTCACACTGCATGTTTCTGGCACGCCCCTGAGACGACAGCTGGGCATATGGCAGCTGTTACCTTTGCACATACGGTGTTACAATACCAAGGCTGCATCCTATTTAATACAGCACTGACTCAGACCACAATATCAACACTGAGTGAAAGTTGCATGGCGGAGCTCCAACACATTTGATACTGATTAGTGTGATGGAGATTTTTTTCTGCCATTGTTGATACTTAATCTCACTATTTTGTCTGGATGATTCAGTTCAAGGTGTTATGAATTCCACGTTACGTGTCTGGATACACCTTAATCAGTACAGCATGGCTGGAACTGGAGGCTCCAACTGCGAGATGTTCAGGTATGTCGGGGTTCATTACTGTGGGATTCCGGGGCAGAATAGGTTCCCAGTACCCCTAAACTCTTGTTCAGAGTGACGACTGTGGGGGAGGGAAAGTAGGTTTAGTGTGGTGGGACACCTGGTAGATTTAGTGTGGTGGGACACCTGGTAGATTTAGTGTGGTGGGACACCTGGTAGATTTAATGTGGTGGGCACCTGTATATTTAGTGTGGTGGGATACCTGGTAGATTTAGTGTGGTGGGACACCTGGTAGATTAGTGTGGTGGGACACCTGGTAGATTTAGTGTAGTGGGACACCTGGTAGATTTAGTATGGTGGGTCACCTGGTAGATTTAGTGTGGTGGGATACCTGGTAGATTTAGTGTGGTGGGATACCTGGTAGATTTAGTGTGGTGGGACACCTGGTAGATTAGTGTGGTGGGACACCTGGTAGATTTAGTGTGGTGGGACACCTGTATAATTAGTGTGGTGGGACACCCGGTAGATTAGTGTGGTGGGACACCTGTATATTTAGTGTGGTGGGCCACTTGGTATATTTAGTGTGCTATGACACTTGGTAGATTTAGTGTGATGGGGCATGTGGTAGATTTAGTCTGGCCGGACACCTGGTAGATTTAGTGTGGTGGGACACCTGGTAGATTTAGTGTGGTGGGACACCTGGTAGATTTAGTGTGGTGGGACACCTGTATAATTAGTGTGGTGGGACACCTGGTAGATTTAGTGTGGTGGGACACCTGGTAGATTTAGTGTGGTGGGACATCTGGTAGATTTAGTGTGGTGGGACACCTGGTAGATTTAGTGTGGTGGGACACCTGGTAGATTTAGTGTGGTGGGACACCTGGTAGATTAAGTGTGGTGGGACACCTGTATAATTAGTGTGGTGGGACACCTGGTAGATTTAGTGTGGTGGGACACCTGGTAGATTTAGTGTGGTGGGACACCTGGTAGATTTAGTGTGGTGGGACATCTGGTAGATTTAGTGTGGTGGGACACCTGGTAGATTTAGTGTGGGGGGACACCTGGTAGATTAGTGTGGTGGGACACCTGGTCGATTTAGTGTGGTGGGACACCTGGTCGATTTAGTGTGGTGGGACACCAGGTAGATTTAGTGTGGTGGGACACCTGGTAGATTAGTGTGGTGGGACACCGAGTAGATATATTTTGTCATGATACAAGTACAGGTTGATTGTCTTTACAACTGATAGATTTAGTTTGTCATGACATCTGGTAGATTTAGTTTGTCATGACAACTGGTAGATTTAGTTTGTCATGACAACTGGTAGTTTAGTTCTTTATGACAACTGGTAGATTCTGTTTGTCATGACAACTGGTAGATTTAGTTTGTCATGGCAACTGGTAGATTTAGTTCGCCATGGCAACTGGTGGATTTAGTTTGTCATGACAACTGGTAGATTTAGTTTGTCATGAAAACTGGTCGTTTAGTTTGTCATGACAGCGGGTAGATTTAGTTTGTCATGACAACTGGTAGATTCTGTTTATCATGGCATCTGGTAGTTTAGTCTGTCATGACAACGGGTAGATTCTGTTTGTCACGACAACTGGTAGATTTAGTTTGTCATGACAACGGGTAGTTTAGTTCGTTATGACAACAGATTAGTTGTAACCTGTCAACATATGTTTATCACGCGATGTCACATAGAAACAGAATTGTTAGTTCACAACCACGTCACCTACATGTAAATACGCATTGTACTATAGGCCTGGGGCCTTTTAATTACTGAATTAAACTGATTGATTGGACAACAGATTAGTTCGTTATGACAGCTGGTAGATTATGTTTGTAATGGTGCCTGTTTGCTTTAGATAGTGAATGAACGAGCTCAGTTTTACCTACACAAAACTAAACTGAACATATTTTTAAAAAACTATTTTAACTATGTCACATCGGGAGACACCAGCAATCTTTCACGCACTGTACTAATGTAGTCAATCGAACCTCTTAAATAAGTAAACCAGTCGAGCCCCAGACGTTGCATGTGATTCAAAACACCTTGCATTGAATTATAGACTATTTCAAATATTCAGTATATATAATATATAATAAATGGTTCAGTTAATTTAAAACATCAGGACATTAAATACACCTTTAAAGCTACATTAGTACCCTACATTCCATGCAATACAGTCGTGCTATCTTAAATAATTTATGACAGAATGCCACGACTCAAATATAGCTAATCATTCCAAGGTCAAATTCTTATAGTTCGAATTCCACATGGAAAAGAATATGAATCAACTGACAAGCATCTATGACACTGATCTATCGTAACAAAAAGTCACCTGATGCATCCATCTCTTTGGTTCAGGTAAGGTCAATATAATCTGTCGCAGTTAAATGCTGCCATAACTACATGTCGCCATTCCGGGCTACCTCTGTTCCAAGTAACCTCGTGCTCGGTGATTTGATGGCTGATTGAGTGTCACCATACCCCGACGGCGTGGAACGGTGTTCGTGACATCACCCCCTGGTTTGTTTGACTCATACTCGATTATTTATAGACCTCCGTAAATATAATGGACTATCGCAGAGCAAAACGGTAAGTGTGTGTACTGCAAAGTAAAGGTTCTCAGTTGCTAGGCATTAATATTATATGGTGTTGAATAACACAACGGCGGCCTATTGTAAACATAAAAGAGAAACTTATGTTGTATTAGATGCCGGCGCCTTTCCTGATTTAACCAATGAATAACAAGCGTATATCGTCTATCATTTTATGATGTCTACAGCCCTAGATAATGTCACCGTGGGCATTCTGGAGCTGATGTTGTATTAATGTAAGATAACATTTGAAGACCGTATTCGACCACACCTTACACTTATGAAATAACAGTCCCTTATATGTCGAAAGGCTGTGTTTGTTTGTTGTTTAACGCCGCACTCAGCCATATTGCAGCTGTGTGGTGGCGGTCTGTACATAAATGAGTCTGGACCACACAATCCAGTGACTGACATCATGAGCATCGATCCACGCAATTGGGATACGATGACATGCATCAACCAAGTCAGCGAGCCTGACCACCCAATCCCGTTTCGACAAGCATCGTCGCCTCTTACGGCAAGCATGGGTTGCTGAAGATCTTTTCTACCCAGTATCTTCACGGCTCTGAGTGAGTGAATGTTTTCAACCGCCGCAGTCACGAATGTTCCAACAATATGCCACGGCAGCTGTAAATAGTCTCTAAATAGTCTGTAAATGAACCTTAATTATCATCCAAAACTGGCTCCCACAGGAGATATCGCTTGGATGAGATTAAGCGATATCTACACTGTCGTTGATAAAAGTGGCAAAAATTCTCGGCAAGCCTCGGAATTTTTCCACTTTTATCAGCTCGTCTTGATATATTTGACATCAAAAGACAATCGGGTGAGATTCTCTATTTCTTTAAAAAACAACAACATTTTTTTACATCCTGTCTCTTGGCAATATTGACCGTGAAATTCGTGAAAAAAGGAAAATGAATTGGTCTGGCAACGAATTTGTAAAAAAATTAATGGACTTTTCCAATTAATTGCTACTCCTGGAACAAGCAAATGAAACATAATAGAGGCCAGTCTCGAAAATAGAACATGCAGGTCCAGACTCGCGACTCTCGCCTCGAGGTAAATGACGCATTTGCAATTCGCTCAATTTACACTTATAGCTGACGTGGTTCTAGTGTATCACTGCTGATCGAGCTTACGTAGGTCAGTGATAATATATCGTTTAAAATACTGCCTCTGATATGATCAATTAAATTAGCCTTGCTACAGGTCTGATGATCATATAAGTTAATATATATCTGCCACGATTTTTAACAAGAATGAAAGTTCACCGTCGTTCAATTTCGAGGCGTTGGTTTTGTTTATCCCATGTTAAAGGTTTCGTTTGAAGGACTGAACGCTGTAGTGACGTTATGAAATGAAATCGAGGATACACTGGCTCCAATGTCGGGTCCCAATTTTTCCGTTTACGTCCAGCCGCTGCAGATAATGTACTTTGTGAATAAACGTAAACTGTCCATCAAACATATGTCTTAATTTCATAAACATAAATAATACTATTAATAAGGGTGATCCTGAACTTATTGCCAATGGAGGATCCACACTGAAAAAAAGATTCTCATTGTCGGGTCACGTCTAATGATATTGTCCTTTGGACTCGTCAAATGCAACAATCATCATCTGAAACGTGGCAACGTATCCCTAAGTTTTCTTCTTTTTTTTTGGGGGGGGGGGGGGGGGGGGGGGATTTGGAGGAGGAGTTATTGACCATCTCGTGGAAGGTCAGGCCTATACGCGCTAAGGGTTGCAGGTTAGGAGCAAACTCCAGAATGCCCATATCAAGGAAAACCTTCAGAGCCGAACGCTCGCAATAAGGTCAAAGTCACAAATACTTATGCTGTATCCGTCCTTTCGTATTCTTTTGGTGTTTTTCGTTGATTGGTCGAAACAAGAAATTCAGGGTATTGACACCCTCACACGAAGAATCATATCAGACAATAGATCGTCCCACCACCCCCGCTCTTCCCTCAATGGCTTATAAACTGACGTCCAAAAGAAACTTTACCAACTGAAAATATAAATAACAGACAAAGTATAATTTTTTTCGATGAAGTCTATCTAAAACACATAACCTAAATACAACAATAGTGTATGCAGAAAAGGTTAATCGTCTGTTACATGTTTGCGAGATAACACGCGAAAAAGGGAAAAACACGTGCACCACGAACAACTGCAAATGCACGTGCGGGTAAGCAGTGATAAAAAACACACAAAAGAAATTCCACGACTCACAGTTGAACAACGTGAACGAGCCTTGGGTATGGTACAGATGGGAGCCACCCACGCCCATATTGCACTAACCTTCGGTTGCTCCCGTGTTGCCGTTACCAACTTGATGCAATGTTACAGACAGACAGGGCGGACCGCTGACAGGCCAAGAACAGGCAGACCCAGGGTGACCATGCCCCATGATGACCGGTACTTGCGTACCTTGCACCTCCGAAATCGCTTCCTAACAGTGACGTCATCGGTGACATGCTTTAGGTTACAGGGTTAGTCGACAGACAGTGGCCAGGACATTCAGGGCTCACGGAATCAGGGCTTTTAGACCATACAGAGGACAGCTATTGACAGCGCAACATCGTCGTCTGCGACTGAGATGGGCCCGGACTGTACGACGTTGGCAACGACGTGACTGGCAGAGGGTTGTCTTCACACTGACGAAAGTCGATTCTGTATGTTTAGGGCTCATGGAAGACAACGTGTTTACCGCCGAAGGGGTGAACGAACGGCGGCGTGTTGCGTGCAACAGGTCGTACCATATGGTGGAGGGGGTGTCATGGTATGGGGAGGGATCTGTGGGCAGGAGAGGACACCGCTGGTCATCGTTGACGGAAACTTGACAGCTCAGCGTTACATGGATAACATTCTTCGTCCAGTTGTCCTACCATTTCTCCAACAGCAGCCACGTGGTGTCATTTATCAGCATGACAACGCTAGAGCCCATACAGCCAGAATCGTCACTAATTTTCTTGCAGCCAACAACGTCAACGTCCTGCCGTGGCCTGCACGCTCACCCGACACGTCCCACATAGAACACCTCTTGGACTTGATGGATCGTCGTGTTCGACAACGACCACACTCTCCAGCCAACCGGCAAGAACTGATCTTGGCCTTCCAAGGAGAATGGCGTCAAATCACACGTGACCTCATCATACGATTGACTTTCTGTGCGTCGAGGAGTTTTTGCGTGTATTGAGGCATTTGGTGGTCACACACGCTACTAATGACTTGTTATTGAACGTGAGCGATTGTTTATGTACTCTGCCTATTGTCCATGATTCTGAAAGCTCGAATTTTGTACCACACCCAACTTTAGGGGGCTCTGTCGTCATTCTCGGTCGTGGTATGATTGTCATTTTCAGTGTTGATTATGTTGATATATTGATCTTCTCAATACACTTTACTTCATGCATGTATGTTTTGTTGTTTTCGAGCAAGAGTGATTTCAAACTCTGGTAAAGTTTCTTTTGGACGTCAGTTTACTTACCAATTATAATGGGAGGGCGTGGTTTGATTAACGTGGAGGCTCTTCGTGATAGAATTGTACTGTGTACATTTATTTGTCTGATGATCCTCTTATGAAGAATGTAAAGGCATTCCGCAGTTTTCTTTAACGAGCCAAGGATGTGAGACATAATCCCAATGTCAATGCTGATTTTGTTGATTGTTTTGTACTACTGGATGGTACAGAAATGAGTGTCAACCAAGCGAAGTGCCAGATCAAATCGACCCAGACTCAGGGAGAGACTATCTGAAAGACCACAGATTCGCATTTATGTGCAGTGTGTAGAGAAGACTGGCAACCCTGGGGAGTGCCTCGCATGGAGGATGTCGGCTGGCCTGAGAAGTGAAACCGAAGGCTTTCTGATTGCTGCTTAGGACCAGTCAGTTCACACCCGAAACCGTTAATGAGTGATTTTGCATCGAAATGTAAATAAACAGTCCAACAAATTGTCAGTGGATGCCAAGCTTTAGCCAAAAACACAGTATCTTAAGCGACATCGTTTTATTACCCTCTTCGCCCATCCATGGCACGACCCACAATATGTAGATATATTATCGAGAATTATTCATACAAAATTCATAGTAATAGGCCCGTACACAGCCTCAAGCCTATCCAGGTCAACAAACCTGGTCTTGTCCGTTTTTATAAATCCATTGAAATCATTTAAAATATCATTGAATTTTCTGTCCCTTTTGACACTAATGTGATTGACAAGATTCAGGAAAAACATGGCAAATATCCCAAGTACCAAGTTGTCCGACTCCCCATTGTTCTCGGTGCCTTGGATTTGGTATCTCCCAATCTTTTGACTGGCATTGGGAGAGTGGTCGGGTTTTTTGTCAGAAATACATCCCTTCTGACAATCTGGGTAATGCAGAAGGCTGCAGTGTTGGGGAGTCTTCACATTCTCCAAAAAGTCCTGTATGGGTTTGACTAGGCAGCGTTTCCTAGGAGAAGTCCATTTGGCTGTCTGGGTTGTGTGTAGAGGGGGCCATTTAATTACCTACATTCAGCACAGGAATTCGTTATCGGTCAGTTTGTGTAATGTACGATCCCTGGACAGTGAAAGTAAAGTGACCTCTAATGTTTAGGTCTTGGGGTTCTATTAAGATACCACAAACAGTGAGTGTTTGGTTGACATACTTTACTCACTAGGCAAGATGGCGAAACACCCGAAAGTTGTGACGTCATACACATGACCTTATGCAAATGACGTCATACACAAATGCTACTAGTAGTGAGACTACTTGTCAATCTAATACTGTACCGGGACCGTATATTACTCTCTCTGACTAATAATAACGAGGTCTTGTGGGAAAGAAGTTATGGCGCCGAAGCCGCGAAAAACAATTTTTGGGTTGCAAAATCGGCACCAATTTCCCGCAGAAAAACTGCATCGTGCCAGACGTACCCTCGAGGGGAGTTAGCTATGCGAATTGTGTAGTCCTGTTGGAGAAACAACCATTACTCCCTGTATTAGACGTGTGCTACTCCGTATCATGTGCTGCCCCGAGGGCATTCCCGGTGAGACTATTATTTTGGTCCCCATGTCGCAACATATATTGTAGAAGGTGACCGGATGGTCAGGCTCGGTGACTTGGTTGATTGCGTGTATTCGTACCTCGACAGCGTGGGGCGTTATTCAATAATGTCAATCACTCGATTATTTACAGGCCCTCATATAGTTGGAATATTGTGGAGTGCGGCGTTAAACAAGTAACAAACACTTAATATGTGTTACACAATCCGAAGCTTCCCTTCTTATCTACAACGTATGCCTCCGATTGCTATGGCTAACGATGTGTAACCAGAATCGCTGACGGTCAAAGGGAGATCATTCTTCCTGTCAAATGTCAGAGTTATTGCCCTTTGACCATGGATGTTTGTTTTTCACCGAAACACATTAAATCACATTGGTGCATATAAATCAACCATATTCAGTTTTCGTTTTGGTTAGCGCTTCTTCAACAGTCGTATTCTGCGGATTATTAGTGTCTTATACTCTCCAAAATAAGTAGGGATCGTGAAATAAAAAAATAACGTTCGGTCGTCAGGAGAAAGATGCACCTTGAAAAATGACTGCCAGGGTTAGAACTTTTTTGGAACCAAAACCCAACATACCTGAAACATTGCCATGGAGCATGCAACCCCTCCGTGTACGTGGGTACTGGGATCATTATAGATTTTCACACATCAGTTGAAGGTCGCCAGATCACACTGAGCCATTAATGTTTGTTTCATTATCCACAGTAACACGTAAGCTCTTGCGACCGCCTCCGTGGTCTAGTGGTAGTGCGTCCGCCCGGAGAGCGGAAGGTCCGTGGTTCGATCCCCGTCCGCGTCATACCAAAAGACCTTAAAAGATGGTACTTGTTGTTACCCTGTCTGGCGCTCGGCATTAAGTGTACAAGCAAACACACATACACACGTGCATGCAAGTCGCTATATTAGTGCAATAATCTTGGACGCCAACGTTAAACGCAATTTCATCTCAACTCTACTTTAATGCGTGCGGGCTTTTGGAATGCTTCTAACTGGCAGAACACAGCGAGTTTTAGCCGTGTTCAATGTGTCTCTGTCTGTGATTTGCAGGGACATGTTTCTGGAGACAAAATGTTCGGACCTCACAGCTCGACAACGCAAGTCCAGGATTGACCAATCAGAAACCAGGCTTTAAGAAATCGAACTGTTGACTTGCGCCAAGCCAGCCGAGTTCAAGATGCTGAACGGACGATTAGAAAGCGTCTGCATGCACGAGCTAATTCATGAAATCTGCATGCTCGGCGGCCAGGTGTTGTACCACAGTAAACAAATGGTGTTTTAGAGCTTAGAAACTGGGGGAATCGCCGATAGTCTCCTGTGATGTTTTCAGATGAGTCCAGACTCTCCCCATGGACTGTCTGGATAAGCGTGGACGTAACTGGAGGTGTCCATATTGTCCATAGAGTGTCACTGGACAGTACAACCGAGAAAAAATACGGGCGCCTATAGAATGCCTCTCAAGATGCGGTCGGTCGGGTAGCCTAGTGGTTAAAGCGTTCGCTCGTCACGCCGAAGACCCGGGTTCGATTCCGACATGGGTACAATGTGTGAAGCCCATTTCTGGTGTCCCCCGCCGTGACATTACTGGAATATTGCTAAAAGCGGCGTAAACCCGTACTCTCTCTCTAGATGCTAACGTATCGTAACTGACCTCTAGCAGCAAAACAACCAACAAAAGGCAAAAACCAGCCAAAGGTCTCGACCTTTCTCCCCTAGAGCACGCCTGGCGCATGAACGGGAGAGGTATCAGCGCAACATCGTCGTCTGCGACTGAGATGGGCCCGGACTGTACGACGTTGGCAACGACGTGACTGGCAGAGGGTTGTCTTCACACTGACGAAAGTCGATTCTGTATGTTTAGGGCTCATGGAAGACAACGTGTTTACCGCCGAAGGGGTGAACGAACGGCGGCGTGTTGCGTGCAACAGGTCGTACCATATGGTGGAGGGGGTGTCATGGTATGGGGAGGGATCTGTGGGCAGGAGAGGACACCGCTGGTCATCGTTGACGGAAACTTGACAGCTCAGCGTTACATGGATAACATTCTTCGTCCAGTTGTCCTACCATTTCTCCAACAGCAGCCACGTGGTGTCATTTATCAGCATGACAACGCTAGAGCCCATACAGCCAGAATCGTCACTAATTTTCTTGCAGCCAACAACGTCAACGTCCTGCCGTGGCCTGCACGCTCACCCGACACGTCCCACATAGAACACCTCTTGGACTTGATGGATCGTCGTGTTCGACAACGACCACACTCTCCAGCCAACCGGCAAGAACTGATCTTGGCCTTCCAAGGAGAATGGCGTCAAATCACACGTGACCTCATCATACGATTGACTTTCTGTGCGTCGAGGAGTTTTTGCGTGTATTGAGGCATTTGGTAGTCACACACGCTACTAATGACTTGTTATTGAACGTGAGCGATTGTTTATGTACTCTGCCTATTGTCCATGATTCTGAAAGCTCGAATTTTGTACCACACCCAACTTTAGGGGGCTCTGTCGTCATTCTCGGTCGTGGTATGATTGTCATTTTCAGTGTTGATTATGTTGATATATTGATCTTCTCAATACACTTTACTTCATGCATGTATGTTTTGTTGTTTTCGAGCAAGAGTGATTTCAAACTCTGGTAAAGTTTCTTTTGGACGTCAGTTTACTTACCAATTATAATGGGAGGGCGTGGTTTGATTAACGTGGAGGCTCTTCGTGATAGAATTGTACTGTGTACATTTATTTGTCTGATGATCCTCTTATGAAGAATGTAAAGGCATTCCGCAGTTTTCTTTAACGAGCCAAGGATGTGAGACATAATCCCAATGTCAATGCTGATTTTGTTGATTGTTTTGTACTACTGGATGGTACAGAAATGAGTGTCAACCAAGCGAAGTGCCAGATCAAATCGACCCAGACTCAGGGAGAGACTATCTGAAAGACCACAGATTCGCATTTATGTGCAGTGTGTAGAGAAGACTGGCAACCCTGGGGAGTGCCTCGCATGGAGGATGTCGGCTGGCCTGAGAAGTGAAACCGAAGGCTTTCTGATTGCTGCTTAGGACCAGTCAGTTCACACCCGAAACCGTTAATGAGTGATTTTGCATCGAAATGTAAATAAACAGTCCAACAAATTGTCAGTGGATGCCAAGCTTTAGCCAAAAACACAGTATCTTAAGCGACATCGTTTTATTACCCTCTTCGCCCATCCATGGCACGACCCACAATATGTAGATATATTATCGAGAATTATTCATACAAAATTCATAGGAATAGGCCCGTACACAGCCTCAAGCCTATCCAGGTCAACAAACCTGGTCTTGTCCGTTTTTATAAATCCATTGAAATCATTTAAAATATCATTGAATTTTCTGTCCCTTTTGACACTAATGTGATTGACAAGATTCAGGAAAAACATGGCAAATATCCCAAGTACCAAGTTGTCCGACTCCCCATTGTTCTCGGTGCCTTGGATTTGGTATCTCCCAATCTTTTGACTGGCATTGGGAGAGTGGTCGGGTTTTTTGTCAGAAATACATCCCTTCTGACAATCTGGGTAATGCAGAAGGCTGCAGTGTTGGGGAGTCTTCACATTCTCCAAAAAGTCCTGTATGGGTTTGACTAGGCAGCGTTTCCTAGGAGAAGTCCATTTGGCTGTCTGGGTTGTGTGTAGAGGGGGCCATTTAATTACCTACATTCAGCACAGGAATTCGTTATCGGTCAGTTTGTGTAATGTACGATCCCTGGACAGTGAAAGTAAAGTGACCTCTAATGTTTAGGTCTTGGGGTTCTATTAAGATACCACAAACAGTGAGTGTTTGGTTGACATACTTTACTCACTAGGCAAGATGGCGAAACACCCGAAAGTTGTGACGTCATACACATGACCTTATGCAAATGACGTCATACACAAATGCTACTAGTAGTGAGACTACTTGTCAATCTAATACTGTACCGGGACCGTATATTACTCTCTCTGACTAATAATAACGAGGTCTTGTGGGAAAGAAGTTATGGCGCCGAAGCCGCGAAAAACAATTTTTGGGTTGCAAAATCGGCACCAATTTCCCGCAGAAAAACTGCATCGTGCCAGACGTACCCTCGAGGGGAGTTAGCTATGCGAATTGTGTAGTCCTGTTGGAGAAACAACCATTACTCCCTGTATTAGACGTGTGCTACTCCGTATCATGTGCTGCCCCGAGGGCATTCCCGGTGAGACTATTATTTTGGTCCCCATGTCGCAACATATATTGTAGAAGGTGACCGGATGGTCAGGCTCGGTGACTTGGTTGATTGCGTGTATTCGTACCTCGACAGCGTGGGGCGTTATTCAATAATGTCAATCACTCGATTATTTACAGGCCCTCATATAGTTGGAATATTGTGGAGTGCGGCGTTAAACAAGTAACAAACACTTAATATGTGTTACACAATCCGAAGCTTCCCTTCTTATCTACAACGTATGCCTCCGATTGCTATGGCTAACGATGTGTAACCAGAATCGCTGACGGTCAAAGGGAGATCATTCTTCCTGTCAAATGTCAGAGTTATTGCCCTTTGACCATGGATGTTTGTTTTTCACCGAAACACATTAAATCACATTGGTGCATATAAATCAACCATATTCAGTTTTCGTTTTGGTTAGCGCTTCTTCAACAGTCGTATTCTGCGGATTATTAGTGTCTTATACTCTCCAAAATAAGTAGGGATCGTGAAATAAAAAAATAACGTTCGGTCGTCAGGAGAAAGATGCACCTTGAAAAATGACTGCCAGGGTTAGAACTTTTTTGGAACCAAAACCCAACATACCTGAAACATTGCCATGGAGCATGCAACCCCTCCGTGTACGTGGGTACTGGGATCATTATAGATTTTCACACATCAGTTGAAGGTCGCCAGATCACACTGAGCCATTAATGTTTGTTTCATTATCCACAGTAACACGTAAGCTCTTGCGACCGCCTCCGTGGTCTAGTGGTAGTGCGTCCGCCCGGAGAGCGGAAGGTCCGTGGTTCGATCCCCGTCCGCGTCATACCAAAAGACCTTAAAAGATGGTACTTGTTGTTACCCTGTCTGGCGCTCGGCATTAAGTGTACAAGCAAACACACATACACACGTGCATGCAAGTCGCTATATTAGTGCAATAATCTTGGACGCCAACGTTAAACGCAATTTCATCTCAACTCTACTTTAATGCGTGCGGGCTTTTGGAATGCTTCTAACTGGCAGAACACAGCGAGTTTTAGCCGTGTTCAATGTGTCTCTGTCTGTGATTTGCAGGGACATGTTTCTGGAGACAAAATGTTCGGACCTCACAGCTCGACAACGCAAGTCCAGGATTGACCAATCAGAAACCAGGCTTTAAGAAATCGAACTGTTGACTTGCGCCAAGCCAGCCGAGTTCAAGATGCTGAACGGACGATTAGAAAGCGTCTGCATGCACGAGCTAATTCATGAAATCTGCATGCTCGGCGGCCAGGTGTTGTACCACAGTAAACAAATGGTGTTTTAGAGCTTAGAAACTGGGGGAATCGCCGATAGTCTCCTGTGATGTTTTCAGATGAGTCCAGACTCTCCCCATGGACTGTCTGGATAAGCGTGGACGTAACTGGAGGTGTCCATATTGTCCATAGAGTGTCACTGGACAGTACAACCGAGAAAAAATACGGGCGCCTATAGAATGCCTCTCAAGATGCGGTCGGTCGGGTAGCCTAGTGGTTAAAGCGTTCGCTCGTCACGCCGAAGACCCGGGTTCGATTCCGACATGGGTACAATGTGTGAAGCCCATTTCTGGTGTCCCCCGCCGTGACATTACTGGAATATTGCTAAAAGCGGCGTAAACCCGTACTCTCTCTCTAGATGCTAACGTATCGTAACTGACCTCTAGCAGCAAAACAACCAACAAAAGGCAAAAACCAGCCAAAGGTCTCGACCTTTCTCCCCTAGAGCACGCCTGGCGCATGAACGGGAGAGGTATCAGCGCAACATCGTCGTCTGCGACTGAGATGGGCCCGGACTGTACGACGTTGGCAACGACGTGACTGGCAGAGGGTTGTCTTCACACTGACGAAAGTCGATTCTGTATGTTTAGGGCTCATGGAAGACAACGTGTTTACCGCCGAAGGGGTGAACGAACGGCGGCGTGTTGCGTGCAACAGGTCGTACCATATGGTGGAGGGGGTGTCATGGTATGGGGAGGGATCTGTGGGCAGGAGAGGACACCGCTGGTCATCGTTGACGGAAACTTGACAGCTCAGCGTTACATGGATAACATTCTTCGTCCAGTTGTCCTACCATTTCTCCAACAGCAGCCACGTGGTGTCATTTATCAGCATGACAACGCTAGAGCCCATACAGCCAGAATCGTCACTAATTTTCTTGCAGCCAACAACGTCAACGTCCTGCCGTGGCCTGCACGCTCACCCGACACGTCCCACATAGAACACCTCTTGGACTTGATGGATCGTCGTGTTCGACAACGACCACACTCTCCAGCCAACCGGCAAGAACTGATCTTGGCCTTCCAAGGAGAATGGCGTCAAATCACACGTGACCTCATCATACGATTGACTTTCTGTGCGTCGAGGAGTTTTTGCGTGTATTGAGGCATTTGGTGGTCACACACGCTACTAATGACTTGTTATTGAACGTGAGCGATTGTTTATGTACTCTGCCTATTGTCCATGATTCTGAAAGCTCGAATTTTGTACCACACCCAACTTTAGGGGGCTCTGTCGTCATTCTCGGTCGTGGTATGATTGTCATTTTCAGTGTTGATTATGTTGATATATTGATCTTCTCAATACACTTTACTTCATGCATGTATGTTTTGTTGTTTTCGAGCAAGAGTGATTTCAAACTCTGGTAAAGTTTCTTTTGGACGTCAGTTTACTTACCAATTATAATGGGAGGGCGTGGTTTGATTAACGTGGAGGCTCTTCGTGATAGAATTGTACTGTGTACATTTATTTGTCTGATGATCCTCTTATGAAGAATGTAAAGGCATTCCGCAGTTTTCTTTAACGAGCCAAGGATGTGAGACATAATCCCAATGTCAATGCTGATTTTGTTGATTGTTTTGTACTACTGGATGGTACAGAAATGAGTGTCAACCAAGCGAAGTGCCAGATCAAATCGACCCAGACTCAGGGAGAGACTATCTGAAAGACCACAGATTCGCATTTATGTGCAGTGTGTAGAGAAGACTGGCAACCCTGGGGAGTGCCTCGCATGGAGGATGTCGGCTGGCCTGAGAAGTGAAACCGAAGGCTTTCTGATTGCTGCTTAGGACCAGTCAGTTCACACCCGAAACCGTTAATGAGTGATTTTGCATCGAAATGTAAATAAACAGTCCAACAAATTGTCAGTGGATGCCAAGCTTTAGCCAAAAACACAGTATCTTAAGCGACATCGTTTTATTACCCTCTTCGCCCATCCATGGCACGACCCACAATATGTAGATATATTATCGAGAATTATTCATACAAAATTCATAGGAATAGGCCCGTACACAGCCTCAAGCCTATCCAGGTCAACAAACCTGGTCTTGTCCGTTTTTATAAATCCATTGAAATCATTTAAAATATCATTGAATTTTCTGTCCCTTTTGACACTAATGTGATTGACAAGATTCAGGAAAAACATGGCAAATATCCCAAGTACCAAGTTGTCCGACTCCCCATTGTTCTCGGTGCCTTGGATTTGGTATCTCCCAATCTTTTGACTGGCATTGGGAGAGTGGTCGGGTTTTTTGTCAGAAATACATCCCTTCTGACAATCTGGGTAATGCAGAAGGCTGCAGTGTTGGGGAGTCTTCACATTCTCCAAAAAGTCCTGTATGGGTTTGACTAGGCAGCGTTTCCTAGGAGAAGTCCATTTGGCTGTCTGGGTTGTGTGTAGAGGGGGCCATTTAATTACCTACATTCAGCACAGGAATTCGTTATCGGTCAGTTTGTGTAATGTACGATCCCTGGACAGTGAAAGTAAAGTGACCTCTAATGTTTAGGTCTTGGGGTTCTATTAAGATACCACAAACAGTGAGTGTTTGGTTGACATACTTTACTCACTAGGCAAGATGGCGAAACACCCGAAAGTTGTGACGTCATACACATGACCTTATGCAAATGACGTCATACACAAATGCTACTAGTAGTGAGACTACTTGTCAATCTAATACTGTACCGGGACCGTATATTACTCTCTCTGACTAATAATAACGAGGTCTTGTGGGAAAGAAGTTATGGCGCCGAAGCCGCGAAAAACAATTTTTGGGTTGCAAAATCGGCACCAATTTCCCGCAGAAAAACTGCATCGTGCCAGACGTACCCTCGAGGGGAGTTAGCTATGCGAATTGTGTAGTCCTGTTGGAGAAACAACCATTACTCCCTGTATTAGACGTGTGCTACTCCGTATCATGTGCTGCCCCGAGGGCATTCCCGGTGAGACTATTATTTTGGTCCCCATGTCGCAACATATATTGTAGAAAGTGACCGGATGGTCAGGCTCGGTGACTTGGTTGATTGCGTGTATTCGTACCTCGACAGCGTGGGGCGTTATTCAATAATGTCAATCACTCGATTATTTACAGGCCCTCATATAGTTGGAATATTGTGGAGTGCGGCGTTAAACAAGTAACAAACACTTAATATGTGTTACACAATCCGAAGCTTCCCTTCTTATCTACAACGTATGCCTCCGATTGCTATGGCTAACGATGTGTAACCAGAATCGCTGACGGTCAAAGGGAGATCATTCTTCCTGTCAAATGTCAGAGTTATTGCCCTTTGACCATGGATGTTTGTTTTTCACCGAAACACATTAAATCACATTGGTGCATATAAATCAACCATATTCAGTTTTCGTTTTGGTTAGCGCTTCTTCAACAGTCGTATTCTGCGGATTATTAGTGTCTTATACTCTCCAAAATAAGTAGGGATCGTGAAATAAAAAAATAACGTTCGGTCGTCAGGAGAAAGATGCACCTTGAAAAATGACTGCCAGGGTTAGAACTTTTTTGGAACCAAAACCCAACATACCTGAAACATTGCCATGGAGCATGCAACCCCTCCGTGTACGTGGGTACTGGGATCATTATAGATTTTCACACATCAGTTGAAGGTCGCCAGATCACACTGAGCCATTAATGTTTGTTTCATTATCCACAGTAACACGTAAGCTCTTGCGACCGCCTCCGTGGTCTAGTGGTAGTGCGTCCGCCCGGAGAGCGGAAGGTCCGTGGTTCGATCCCCGTCCGCGTCATACCAAAAGACCTTAAAAGATGGTACTTGTTGTTACCCTGTCTGGCGCTCGGCATTAAGTGTACAAGCAAACACACATACACACGTGCATGCAAGTCGCTATATTAGTGCAATAATCTTGGACGCCAACGTTAAACGCAATTTCATCTCAACTCTACTTTAATGCGTGCGGGCTTTTGGAATGCTTCTAACTGGCAGAACACAGCGAGTTTTAGCCGTGTTCAATGTGTCTCTGTCTGTGATTTGCAGGGACATGTTTCTGGAGACAAAATGTTCGGACCTCACAGCTCGACAACGCAAGTCCAGGATTGACCAATCAGAAACCAGGCTTTAAGAAATCGAACTGTTGACTTGCGCCAAGCCAGCCGAGTTCAAGATGCTGAACGGACGATTAGAAAGCGTCTGCATGCACGAGCTAATTCATGAAATCTGCATGCTCGGCGGCCAGGTGTTGTACCACAGTAAACAAATGGTGTTTTAGAGCTTAGAAACTGGGGGAATCGCCGATAGTCTCCTGTGATGTTTTCAGATGAGTCCAGACTCTCCCCATGGACTGTCTGGATAAGCGTGGACGTAACTGGAGGTGTCCATATTGTCCATAGAGTGTCACTGGACAGTACAACCGAGAAAAAATACGGGCGCCTATAGAATGCCTCTCAAGATGCGGTCGGTCGGGTAGCCTAGTGGTTAAAGCGTTCGCTCGTCACGCCGAAGACCCGGGTTCGATTCCGACATGGGTACAATGTGTGAAGCCCATTTCTGGTGTCCCCCGCCGTGACATTACTGGAATATTGCTAAAAGCGGCGTAAACCCGTACTCTCTCTCTAGATGCTAACGTATCGTAACTGACCTCTAGCAGCAAAACAACCAACAAAAGGCAAAAACCAGCCAAAGGTCTCGACCTTTCTCCCCTAGAGCACGCCTGGCGCATGAACGGGAGAGGTATTAGTCGGCGTCAAAGGCCACCCGCTATGTTAGCCAAAATGGCCAGACGCAACTGGAAAAGTGGACACGGCACCTTCAAATTGTCATTGGGATATTGGTCTGGACCACGCCACGCCGGATAAACGAATGTTTGACCAAACTTTGGGGCATGACTCAAATTATTTGACTACATCCCCAGGTCGTCTTTTCTTGGTACAATACACCCCCACGTGTTCTGTTGATTGTCATGCTACACCTACCTAGTCCTTCCTTTTCTTATGAATGAATATATATAATATATATTTTCATTTGTCCGCAAAACGATCTTTTACAGAGCTACCATCTATATAATGGTAAAAGTGGAAGTCCAAAATAAAGTATCACTGGCCTTGGCATCATTTTATTTAGAATTTGTCGATGCCACAATATTGACGCAAATGTATATGCAAGTTTATGTATGAATTACGGTAATTGTGAATCTTTCACGACCGTTAGTATGATTTCCTTCGCCCCTTGGACATCCTCCGTTGTTTAGTTGATAGAGCGAATACCTGGAGAGCGGAAGGACGGTGTTTAGATTCCTGGCCGCGTTACACCAATATACGTTAAGAGATGATAGCCTATACTTGCTTTTACCCTGCCTGACGTTCGGCATAAGGGGATAAAACAAAGACTGTTTCGGAGTTCGTTATCCATGTGCAATTGCGGCATGGTATCTCAGCTGGCTAGCACAATAGAACAGGCATTAGTTCGTCCAAGCACACACACACACACACACACACACACATGCAGGTCGATCGCTATAGATAGGTACAATATTCTTGAACGTGACATTACACACCTTTTCAGCTTACCTCAACTCACCTTCCCCCACCCCTAAAGCTGGTTAAAATATAAACAAACTATCAGTCATATGTTTATCGTAGGCCACATGAAAGGGTCCGAAAAGCCCTACTGAAATATATCAGTTGTCCAACAAATACACTCGTGGTTGATATGCGTCCTTTAAAGTAGAGCCGACAGGCGCTTTTGATTATTCATACGCTTAGATCATCGACGTCTATGTTTGGAAAACGCTCATTCTGAAATAAACAAACAGGCTCAAGATCAATATTCGCACTATAAGAAGAAAAAGGATAATCGATATCGATCTCTGATCATTAGTTGTCATGATCCAGCTATTCCACTGCAAATGAACAACTTTCATTAATATAAAATGTATGTACATATTTAAGTTTCATCTAAATGTGAGATCAAAGTGATGAATAGGGACGTTTGTTGTGCACAACAGACGTTTAGGTTGGAATGAGGAATAAGCTGGTTAAATGATCGAACGAATAACTGCCTGAGGAAATGTAAGAATAACTTTGATTTTACCACAACGCTATACGTTTGAACGAGGAATAAGCTGGTTAAATGAATGAACATATAAATTGATGACCATACAAATTGATGAACATACAAATTGATGACCATACAAATTAATGAACATACAAATTGAGCGCCGTCATATAGCTGGAATAGTGCTGAGTGCGGCGTTAAATAACAAACAAATTGACAGAATAATTGTAAGTTTGATTAACCATATCTATATAAGTTGGAATAGAGAATAAGCTGGTAAAATGAACGAATAACTGGCTGATTAACTGTAAGAGTAAACTCGGTTTAACGATAATGTTAACTATACGTTTGAAAGGGGAATGAACTGTCTAAATGAATGAACGAATAGCTAACTGAATAATTGTCAGTGTGATCGATCAATAACAGCACAGTGACTGGCAGAAAAACGTGTAGATCTGATCTGGATACATGTTTTGATACTAAACATGAAAACACATCTTTTGTTGAAATAAACAATAACAATCATATCCTTGTATACAAGTCAAGTATTGTTTCTACATAAGCCTAATCACTGAACATGCACACTTTGCAACTCACACCGAATGATCTCGAAAGAGAACCTAACTGTCAATATAACTTGAGTCACAGCCGGTGTGATATACTGTCGCGCCCGGGTATTTAATTAATCCGAGACAAAGAAAATGTGATCATGTATATTTAATGAAAGTCCTTACGAGAACTGACACGGGCTAAATAAATCAATCGCTTTATTCGGCTCTGTCCCATTGACGATTACATAAAAATGAGAGTCATTTAGGGAGCTGGGTTGACGAAAAGAGGTCGGTGCGTTGAAAGCGAAATGAGTTGCTAGTGGCAACCATCACGTGACTAATGTCAGAATCTCATCATGGCGCGGAATCGGAGGAGTGGATTTTTGTGCGATTGACATGTTTTACCAATGGTTTGTGAAAATTCTTTCATTTTGTGATCGGAAGTGTGGCAGGTAATGTTATTAGGTGATACACTTGATCCACGATATGCCATTCCATCACTAGATACCTCAGGATATGACTAGATCAAGTGAATTGAACTCATCGAGTTGACTGTCGTAGCAGACGCCTCTTCTTTTGACTCTCGCACTGACAGGTCATCGGGTTGTCAATTCATGGTTTGTCGTGAGAGACAGTTTAATGCCATTGTTTATGTTCATTTCTGTATTATTCTGTATTATTCTGTATGTATTCTGTGCGTAGCATGATATTAGCATTGTGAACGTTTGTTCGAAGGATTCTGTCATAACAATGCATAATAAGAACTCTCTCAGGACCGAGCACAAAAATAATTATCATGTCACCTTCTGCATATTTATGTCTTGAATTCTGATGTCTAACATGAATTTGTCCGCGTCTGGTTAATTGATGAACATGATGTGCGGGACAATAATGCATGTTTGGATTGAATGGCCAAATTATTCTTATTTTGAGTTATTTCACAAACCATTTTGCTGCGTGCGTTGCGTGTGTTGGCAATATTTCCCAAAATATTAGAATATTGCATTAAGAGTTGCCAAAATGTTAATGTTGTATCAACAAGGAAATGTGCTTGCGCTAGTATTCTAACAATACCCAAAGAGGATTCCCAGACACGTTCTTTGATATTTGGGGATAATTGTCTAATGCTACTCTTCGGCTTATTGACATTCAGCCTTTCACGTGTTTATTAATGTCTATTCGGTGGTGGGATCTTGTGCAGTTGTGAGGCTCTGCTCAGGTTTCATTGAGTCAGTTGTGTGACTACTCAAGTTTCATTGTATCTTTCTCAACTGTACAAGTAAATGTTTCGGTGTACTATAGATATGTAAGCAAAGAAACTAACTCAGTCTTGTCTCAGTCATTATGATCATCCAGTGGGAAATGTTCCGGAAATTTATGCCTAGGAAAATAAGTGCTTCCAAATATATCATCCGTATTTAATTTAAAGATGGACTAAGCCATGGTTGAATGCTCCAGTCTGCTGTGTATTTTCAGCAAAAAATATCTTAATTAGTGACATTGTGTTCATAGGGAAAACGCTACAGCAAGATTGATATTCAAAGAAATTATTTATTATAGAATTTGTGTTGGAAGACAAATGTGTTTGATTTAATCAAACTTGCTGGAACTACCAATTTGCCAAGCCTGGTCTCCAAATAACTAAACAAAACGCACACAACAATATGTATAGCAAAAAAACACTATCAAAGTAGTCCTTGAACATAGTTGCAGGGTTCGTAGAAGTTAGTAACTACCTTTGGAAATATCCCTTTTTTTATTATGTGTACTCTAAACCATAACTTTTTTATGAGGACTTATGTAATTTCTATTTTCATCATCTGAACAGACACAAAGTATGGACATTCAAGTGTCACTTGTCAATAAATCTTAGCAAGTTGGCAATTGTCATGACTTAGTTTTTTATCAGCCCAAAGATATTTTTCAGTAAATGAACTTTACCCAAGGTGTCAGGCTTGTCATAAGACCTGACTACAATGGGGATTAGCTGGTTACAATGCATGACTAAGGTGACTACTGTCTGTCTGTGTATCCCTAACAGCATGGGTTATTGATCATACCATCAACCACTGCTTACTAACATACACCCTTGATATTAGTGTTGTAGAAAAACTTGATGGACTTGATATTTAGTCAGATGTTGTCATAGCTATTAGTGTTCATAAGTTAATCATGTTAAGCTAGGTCCTATTTATGATCCTAATGTTAAAAGTTAAAGATTTAGGGGGTCTCTAGATTCAAATACAATAGGGGCAAAAATTAAGGGTCCTGGACCCTAATTACAAACACTAGCTATGTTCTGATATTTTTTG
Source organism: Haliotis cracherodii (assembly GCF_022045235.1). Classification (NCBI taxonomy): domain Eukaryota; kingdom Metazoa; phylum Mollusca; class Gastropoda; order Lepetellida; family Haliotidae; genus Haliotis; species Haliotis cracherodii. The sequence goes on from NW_027266275.1 coordinate 17,827,794, forward strand.
GAATGTCTGACAATTTGAGTACAAAGGAAATATAATTAAATCAGTGGTAGAAACTAACACTTTTAGTCTACTAGTCCTTATAATGATAACATATAACAAAACCCTTAAAAATGGCAAATTTCTACTAGTCCTTATGATACCTTAAGTATTGGGTAGTTTGGACTATAGGACTAGTGCCAATTTCTAACACTGAATTAAATATCTTTCTTGCAACTGTATGGCTATGAAATTAAAGTTGAAGTAACCTTCATTATTTGTTTATCACTAGCTACAAGTTCTCAGAGATGTCAGGTGGTCAATTAAATTGGCAGTAGTTTTGAGTTTCTGTGCAGAAAATTGTTAGTTACTTTGGCAATATCTAGGTATCTGTGTGTTTGTTTGTTTGTTTGTGAACACTATGATATGACTGATAGTGACTGGGTTTTACTGGATGCAAAATATTGCAGCACATAAACAGATATAGATTGAGAGTGGGCACATGTAATATGCACTGTGAGTCCCATGGGATGCAAAGAGTATGCATGTTTGAATCACTTAAAATAATTAAATTGTACATTAGATTTAGCACATATTTCTGTTCTGATAAAAAAAAAACACAATCAAAGTTAAGAGGTTCATTTTACATTTTCTTCACACAATTAATATGTTATTCAAACAAGGAAATCTCCATGTATGTCATGCATATATGGCATCAGTAATACTTTATGTGTTGTTGGCTGCAGCATATACTGAGAGTTCTTAGGACTGACAAATAGAAAGTCCCAGGGAAATCTACAAGTAAGTATATTGTTGACTGAGGCATGAAACATCAACACAAACACTCATTTATTTATCAACTACAGCTAACGGTGATTGATTTGTTTTGTGAATTTCCAGTGATGCTGAAACCAGATGGGACTCAACTCAAAAAAATACTAGAATCTGTACTTTACTACGAAAGTGTTATCCCAAATATAACATGTCATAGTTAGAAATTGGCACCTGTCCTGTAGTCCTTGCCAAACTGCACAATAGTTAAGGTATCATAAAGACTAGTAGATATTTGCCCTTTTTAAGGGTTTGGCTATATGTTATCATTATAAGGACTAGTGGATCAAACCTGTTAGTTTCTAGTACTGCATGTGTTACATTGGACCACTTTCTAAATGGCATTGTGTATTCATAGCTTTCGGCCATGGGAGCCGTGCCAATTTACACTTGTCAGAGGGGTACTCAAAGTTTGTGATCTAGACTACCAGTTGTCGGACTTTCATTATTGTGGAAGCCTCGTTGGCCAAGTGGGTTAGATTGCTGACTTTGTGTGCTGGCGATTAGGTGCCTCACCCTGGCAAGTGTGGGTTCGAATCCTGGACGGGACTCAACTTAAAAAAGTACTAGAATCTGTACTTGAACTAAAAAAAAGTGTTATCCCAAATATAACATGTGTTACATTTGACCACTTTCTAAATGGCATTGTGTATTCATAGCTTTCGGCCATGGGAGGCCGTGCCAACTCACACTTGTCAGAGGGGTACTCAAAGTACGTGATCTAGACTACCAGTTGTCGGACTTTCATTTTTGTGGAAGCCTCGGTGGCTGAGTGGGTTCTCCCAAATATAACATGTGTTACATTTGACCACTTTCTAAATGGCATTGTGTATTCATAAGAAATACTTGTCACGACTGATTTCGAAAATTGGTCCTGTTCTTTATTATCCCCCGCCCAGCGAAGTTGGCGGGGGATATAGAAACGGGCTCCGTCTGTCCATCACGTTTCGTTTCCGGAGCATAACTCATAAACCGTTCAATATTTTTTCATCAAACTTTGCAGGTCTGTCAGGTAAATGCTGAACTGGTGCCTTTTGCTATTGAAATATTTTAGAAATTTTTATTTTTTACGTTTCCATAGCAACAAGATGGACTTAGGTTCTGTGAGGGTAGGGTTCGTTTCTGGAGCATACCACATAAACCGTTCAATATATTTTCATCAAACGTTGGAGGTCTGTCAGGTACGTGCTGAACTGGTGCCTTTTGCTATTTAGAAATTTTAGAAATTTTTATTTTTTAAGTTTCCATGGCAACAAGATGGACTGAGGCGCTAAACTCATCTTTTTTTTACAATTTCCATGACAAGTTCCACCTCGGTTAAAAAAGGTTAGGGTTTGTTTAGATTTAATTATGTCATAAATTCTGCAACAGGGGCGGGGCAAACTCTTGTTATTTTAAAGATTATAGCCCTTGCTCCTTGTTTTTCAACTTAATGCATACTGTGTGAAATAGGGACAAGCTTTCTCAGAAACTACTGAAACTACATGAGTGAAAGTTTGAAAACTTATCTAAGTAATACTTGTCAAGACTGAAGTTTGAAAATTGGTCCCCTCAGTTATTTTTTACAGAGTTACGACCCTTGATCCATATTATTTTACTTTGTGCATAGTCTGTGCAATGGGGAAAAGTTTTCTCAGAAACTACTGAAGTTTATGAATGAAAGTCAGGACTGATTTCAAAATTGGTCAAGAAAAATATTTGTCAAGTAAGTTTTCTCAAAAACAGCTGAAAATTAGCTTATCCAAGAGATACTTATCAAAACTGAGTATATTGGAAGAGCTAAGAAAATGTGTTTAACCTAACAAACTTGAAGCTAATAAATCCTAAATTTGAAACAGAAACAACTTGGACTTGAAGCTGTTCGGTGCATTATCAAGCTTGTTGATGACAGGTTAGAGTGATGGAAGCAGAAATGTGCTGCTGTGACACAATTGTTTTTGGTAACAACACTCTTGTGATGTCTTCTGTTACATAAGTCAAATCTGTTTAATTGGTTTGGAGGGATAAGATCATGTGGACATTTGACCTATTTGGAGTTTAAAATTATAGAAGAAATCATCAGGGTTCAAATACACAATAATATTATCCTTGTGTTATGGGTTTTTGAGCACCTAAGAAGTATTTCTGATTATATGTGTAATAACAATCCCAATAGACTAAAATTAACTCTTACCTTTGAGAACTTTTATTTCTGTTAACACTTAGGTGGTCAAGTGATCATGTCTTGTTAATTTTATAGTGATAATATCTCGCCGAGTGGGTCAACTTGATCAGGGGGCATCTTATCCATATAACATCCATTACTATGTAAGCCAAATATTTCAGTCATTTATCTACTGTTCAATATTTTCAGTTACAGAAAGCTGTTGCACAGTAGCTATGTAGGGAGAATTCATGAAAATGATATGTGACCATTGATAAATGTAAACCAATGAAGAATGTGAGATATAAAAAACACCTTGATCAGGCTAAAAATAGTCTTGGTTCTCAGGCACAGCACGCATCATCATAAAGTCTTGTTGCATGTTTAATTTTTCTTTCCATTTTCAAAAGAAATATAAATTGAAAGAAAATATTCCACCAAATATTGTGATTTGTTTTTCAGTACTTACACAATTTTGCCGATGGATTACATACATACGGTATGTCTAGATAGACAATTAACACTTTCATTGCACGATAGTGTAATAGGACTAACTTGCATACTTCAGTATTGAGTTGTTGACATGTTCACGATAATGTTACATGCTCACGATAATGTCTTAGCGTTGTGAAATAAAGTCAAAGCTCATTGTATGCATGTGTTATGCACACACTGGTACTACAGTGGTAGATAAATACTATATTTTATTCATCAATTAATACATTTATGAAGGGAGGCCCTTTCCCAGGTTGATTGTGCACAACTTATTATTTGGTTACATTCTAGTTTGACACTCCACCCCACCTCCTAAAAAAAACAAAAAACACCACCCGCCTGCACTATGTTGTCAAAAGCCATTGCCTGAGAACCAATTGTTATATTTTTTTAAACCTCTGTGGTTATGCATGAAAATAGGAAAGTAGTCTCCGTGTCCACAGACAATAAAATAAGCAGATTTACCCTCTGTAATGGTGAGTCTCATATCTACTGGCCTGTCCACACCGGCCCATCTTCATAGATGATAATGGTAAAATAATAGCATTTCTTCCCAGCCAATTTTCATTGTTATTTGCAGACCACTTCAATTTCGAACAAATTTGTGTCAATGAGTCTGCAATACACTCAAAATGTCAAAAATAGTTTGGTGACAAAAAGGTTATCAAGACATGATGCGTTAAGAGAAGTATTATTATCAGGACATCAGTCCCATTGCAGACCTTTCTAGATCCTACTCTTTTGATTTTAGTGAAGGGTTACTGCTTTTAGGCATTTTTGTGCTTGGTGTTATCTCATGGAGAACTGAGAAAAGTAGCTTTGTGTAACATGCATGCACACACAGTGGGATCCTTGTCATAGGTCTAATGTTAAAAGGTAACAATTTAGGGAATCCCTACAAATAACATAGGAGCAAACCTCAGGGGCCACAAGACTCCACTTATTTTCAAACGCTGAATTATACTGAACACCATCTCAGTCCATAATAATATAATTTGTTTCTTGAGCAAAACTAAAATAATGTGTTTTCCTTTAAAAACTTGGCATTTATTATAAGTTAAATCAATGAAATGGTGAAGAAGCAAGTTGTAACCTTTACTGATTAGGTAATATATAAATTGCCACTTTTAAGATTTTTATGAAAACACAAGTATTTCTGTTCATTGATGAATTCTCATGTTAATTTAATTATTCAATAGAAGTAATCACTTATTACATATATACATTTAACGAATGGTGCACCTATTGTATGTTTACATAATTTAGGTTAGTACATTACTAGTAAAGGTGGTGATATCCTTCATCAGATACTCATGGTAGATTGTTATGGAACAAAACTGCTTTAGGTGTCAGATTAACACAGTTTATGTGAGCATTGGAAATTAATCAAGGTGGCTGAATTCAAGGAGTTGTAATGTCATTTTGAGTGCATGGTTATTTGTTTACAAACAATGCTATATATCAGGACATTATATTTTACTTGTTTGTCAGTTTCATTCTTGGTCCTGTTTAGAATTGAAATTGCCATAAAGGTAGCAGGTAGTCATACTCTGGCATGCATAAAGGAAATTATTTTGTCATATTATGAAGTAAAGTAATTATTACATCTTACAGTACAGTACACAATATCTTTTCTTTACTTTACAGGACCCTCATATTTTCTGTAAGGACTCTTGAAATAAATAATTGGCAGTCCTCTGGACTCCTAGATTAGAAGGTCAATGTAAAACTCTGGTATCACTTTTAGGTCAAACACTATTTCATCATAACTAAATTAATTGACAAACATGTCTACCTATGTAAGTGATAAAATACTCCCCTTTTGCTAATACCATGTGAACACAGAGTTATTTTGTTTTTACTCTCAGGATGAAAGTTTGTGCCTGACTTTGGACTATTAGTTACATACCGTATTACTAATACATCATTTGTCAGGAGTTAATCAATAAGATGACCTTGAATTTCCATACAAATTTTGGAATGAGGAACAATAAAATGGCATTTTTTTAAACATAATTTCCTACCCAAAGTGATCGACACCATGAACTATGCCCAACAAGTCCACAATCAATTTCAGATTATTTGTTTTTGTAAGAATAAAATTACTATATTTTGTGAGAAAACTACTATTCCTAACTGGTGTTTATATCCATGACTTATATATATATATATATGAATAAAATTAAGTCCAGCAACAACACAGACTTTGACACACTGAGAGTAAAGCTTATGGTTGAGCTAATGGAGACAAGTGTGGTGGTTGTTGCTGGGTTTCTGAATATCACTGTTGCACATTGTCAACAGAGCCTTTGTCCACCTGTCACAGCACTGTTGTCCACACATACACTGCAGTTGAATTACTGCCATTTTCAATACTCAATGCACAGTTTTTAGCCTCTCTCTTGAAAATAGCGTGGTTATCCATGGAGGCCCTACTGGGTCTGGATGGTCACGAAAGTAATCGTGTTTGCATTCAGCAGATATTGGATAAATACATCAAAAGAATGGGAATACGCGGCAACCCCAAAGGGAAGTTTATTGAACCCACATAAACATTTTCAGTACGTATTCAATCTATGAAAATAAACTTGTGAACAAATAGCTATCAGTAAGTAGTAATGAATACACTGAATGGGATGTAAACATTTATAGGTAAGTGGTAGGGGCAGTCAGTATGACTTGGTTTAACTTGCTATGTCCCAGTAACCTGTTAAGCTAACAAAGCCTAACCATATGTATGTGGCCTTGTTATGTATTACAGCAAATCTATCCATGTATAATATTGCTTATTCTACATGCTAATGTGTAATGCTTTGTATAGAAAGTTGTCGATGGTATTATATTAGTGTAACCTGTGTGTGATCGCTTGCTTTTGTTCATTCCCACAGGCCTGCACATTACTAAAAACGGGCTGATTGGTCACAGCATAGCTTGAAGTCAGCCATCATGAATAGGGAACTAAACGTGGATTCTATCATTGAACAGCTGCTCTCTGTCAGGGACTCTCCAGGGAAACAGGTAAAAACACATCCAGATTAATATTTTAGATCTACTTGTTATTACACTGTAACTTCAGTTTTTTGAGTATTTGTCTCACCTTGTTTTCCCCAGTGGGGCTGATTAATGGCTGCAAGACAGGTCAACAAGAGATACAAGTGTAGTTTGTACATAAGTGATAAACTGTTGATCGTGTTGATAGTTTAAATATCTTGTCTCCTTGTTCATTCATCTTAAAATTTGAAAAATACTTGATGACATGCAACTATTGCACATTTTTGTTGTGCTTGCCTTTTCAAGTACATGTACAACTATGGTGTAAACATATTTTTATTTCAAAAGAAATCTGGATCGGTAAACAAGCAAAAGTTGCTTATGTAAATACCTCTCCAGGTAATAACTTTACAACAGCTAGTTATATATAAGATTATATGTAAGTGGGCTTAACATTAACATACTAAATGCACAAATGAAATATATGAAGCCAATACAAGTGGTGTCTGTGAAATAAGATAATGCAGTTATCCATTACTACATGCATAAAATTAGGCTACTCGAATCTTTTGCTTTTGACAATGAAATCGTGAACTGATTTAAGAATAGTCATGTTTGTAGAACTGCTAACTAAACTACTGCCATGTAATATCGTTTTTAAATCATACCCATGTGTGTAGAAATACATAGTGTTTCTGATATTATCATATTTTTGACAGGTATAGAAAAAGGAAATTGTGTCTTCAAAGTGATACCCACAAGTGCAGTCTGATATGTCTGATACATGTCGTCTAAACTTATCAGCGTTAAGGTCACTGCAACCGAGCCCAACTATATACTACAAACTACTAAAAACTAATCAAATTTCAAATTCTATATATTTTGGCACTATAGTTTGCTTTCTCTTTATAGGCCAATTGTTGGCATGTGTTTGAAAACATCAGATTGGTTCACTTGACATATACTCTACTGCATGTAAATAAGATATACGTCAAGTGTTGAATTTAAATTGTAGGTTCAACTTCCTGAGACCCAAATTCGCCAATTATGCCAACTGTCCCGAGGAATATTCCTGGAACAGCCCATGCTGCTGGAACTGGAATCGCCTGTCAATATATGTGGAGATATACATGGCCAATACGAGGACCTGCTGCGACACTTCGACAAATGTGGATTTCCACCAGATGCAAATTATCTTTTTCTTGGTGATTATGTAGACAGGTTTGTGAAACCTTTGAATCATTACCCTGCAGGCCTTTGGGAATTTAGGGGTTGCCAGGATACCATTTCAACCATATTTGTGTAGCATTGGTCTGAAAATAGGTCTGATTGATTCATTGACTTAAAGGGTCAATGTGTTTTCCTGAAGTACATCAGATGAGTCAACAGAAGCGGATTATGGATAAGGCAGAAATTAATACAAGATTTGTTGATGCTTAAAGATTTATTATGAATTAACAAGCTATTAGTGATTAAAGCTGTTACAAAGCTTTTGTTATCTTGAAATATTGTTATCTGTAAGCTAAATCAGTTGCAGTTTAGAAGTTCATGTTAATCAGGCTGTGTAGAAATGTTGGTGATGTTTCTCATTTGTCCTTTGCACTTCAACACATTGTAAAGCCATGGCTTCCTGTAGAGTGTTCTTAATGATTCATATACTTTTGTGAGCAATAAGTTACAGATATATAACACCTATGCCTACATAATAAATGCATTTAGATAAGGAACCATACCAAGTGTGAACCATTGATCACTATTAATGGAGCTCCAGAATACAATGATAGTCAAAATTCTTTCAGTTGAATATGAATAAATAATGTGCACTAGTGAGAACTTGAATACTTGCCTAATTGTTATGTTTTATTTATATTTTCAGAGGTAAAAGATCCCTTGAGACTATATGTTTGGTTCTAGCATATAAGATCAAATATCCAAACAACTTCTTTTTGCTACGAGGGAACCATGAATGTGCATCAATCAATCGGTACGTTATCATGATTTCTTCAACTGTAGATTGTAGGGAGCACATTCAAGCTGGAAAATGGAAATTTCTAATGAATGATTATATCAAGGTCAGGGTTCACTCTAGGAATTTTCTGACACAGGCCCTTTATGTGAAAATTTCATATATTCCAAAGGTACACCCACACTTTCCCATACAGCAGTTAAAATGCCCGATTGTATTTGAAAATGTGGGCCTTTTTTCAAATTTTGGGGCTTAAAGCACAAGGTCCAACCCTAGAATTATCCCTGAAAGATGTTATTTCAGCTTATAATAGAAACTGACCATAAAAGATTCATTGCAGCTTGTGTCATGCTTGATCTTAACATACCTGCCGTAGTGATAGTGCATTTTGGCATTTCCTCTTAGGTTATGAAGCTGAAACTTTCTGTATGTAGTCCCAGCAATGGCATCTATAGACTGTTTATAGAATTTATATCTGATTTGAATGTATTTGACCTTTACATAGTCATTTCTGCACCTAAGAATTTGACATGGGCAGTTAATATGTGAATGTAAAGTAAACAAATTGTTTTCCGTATGTTGTTGATGATCCCAGGAGTAGTAGTTTTCAAAATACTAATTTTGGAAGTCTAATCTGAATATTGATATGGCAGACATGTTTAAGGTGGCATCTTATCCAGATTTGATGTAAAACATGTGACTATTTGAGCTATGATCATGATGATGTGTCGTGTTTATAACTGTTCAAGTGAAGTGTCTAAATGGCATTTAGAAATGATACACACATGAGAGAGAATTTATGGATGTCAACTTCTTTATTATGAGGAACAAAATGTTACATGTTCAGTAAAGTAAGGTTATAACATACTCATAGGGGCCACTAATTTTAGTTCGTTCTAAACCGCAGTTCGTTCTAAGCATATACTGTAAATCTTGAAATTAATGCGAACGTGAATTAGATCCGAAAAATGTGAGTGGTCTTTGATCACATTATTAAACATCGCATTTATATCAACAATAAGACATTTTCAATAGCAGAAATACCAACTTTGACATACTCTGAAAACAAACAACTATGTATTCCACACCTCTGTTTATTGAGCAGCACTTGTAACAAGTATATAAACAATGTCATTCAAACACTAATTACATCGTGTGAATTGTCACTGCTGGGGTCAAGACAAGAGTTCTACTCACTTATGTCATCACTGATCACACCTGCAAGTCCAGACAGAAGCCACCCATGCAACATGGTGTCTTTGTTCTTTGCGACATGCCAGTGTGCATGTATTGTTTTAGCAGAAGTACTCTACTCAGCGGTAATAAGCGGTGCTATTTGGTGTGTCATTGGATTAATGTAAGGTTGGATAAGGTGAGGATTTTCGTGTAAACCTGACAGATGAAATTTTCTTTTAGATATAAATCCACTGATGCTTGAGAGGAGGGGGGTGTCGCATTCATATTGAATCGCATTTATGGCTAGGTGCCAGTGGTCGCATTCTTTTGGAGATGCATCAGTTTCACGATTTACAGTACACAGCAAATGGCCACGACCACAAAAAACTTATATCCTTCAGTTCGGTATAAGCGTGTTCATTATAAACATATTTTACTGTACATATATACTCTGAAAAACAAGAAACACAAAAGTAATAAAATCGTAAATATCCAGTGGTGCTTATATCTATACAAAATTATTACCAAAAATGAATTCATCATTTCTGCATGGATTGGGATTGATTGAAATGCATGTGCAACATAACATTTTGGGCTATAAAAACGTTGGATTTTCATTTACACACCATCACAAACTTAGAAAGTGACTTCAGCAACCCATTCTTGCCATAAAAGGCAACTATGCTTGTCGTAAAAGGCGACTAACGGGATCGGGTGGTCAGACTCGCTGACTTGGTTGAAGCATGTCATTGAACCCAAATTGCTTGGATCGATGCTCATGATATCAATCACTGGATTGTCTGGTCCAGACTAGATTATTTACAGACTGCCGTCATATAGCTGAAATGTTGCTGAGCACAGCGTAAAACGGCAATAACATGCTATGACTGAAGAATGCCCAACACAGCAATGCCATCAGCAGACTGCATACAGGCAAATCATCTTCGGCCGTGGCCAGGTAATTCCACGTAGCACCAAGCACCAATACAAGACTGTGGAACTGTAATGAGACACATAGGTCAGCAAGTGATCAATCTTCTCAGATCCGGTCAACCAGGTGTCACTACTAGAGCACAGGACAGACTGTTACGGCTATACCACTATACCACCATGGCCACCTCTACAACAATGGCAATACCAGGATTGCGTAGGATATCAGCCCAGACAGTTAGGAACCGTTTACGTGCTGAAGGAATTTGCACTAGACGATCAGTTCGAGGTTTCATTTTGACGAACCTGCATCATTGGCTGCGACGTCAGTGGTGTCAAGGTCACAGAGTATTGCCACAACTGCGAAAGTTTCGTTTAGTGATGAGTCATGTTTTATGCTTCGTCATGGGGATGGGAGACGTGTTTACAGGCATCATGGGGAATGTGACAGAAGTGGACAGATTTGGTGGTAGAAGTGTGATGATGTGGGCAGCCATACTTGCACTTGTAGAATGTAGATGGTGCAAGTTCAAGGGTACTTAATGGCACAACGTAACACGGATGAGATTAATTCAGCCACACTTCCTTCCCATTATGCAACAAGCGAACATCATTTTCCAACAAGACAACGCCTGACCTCACACAGGCAAGACTGATGCCAGACACTTTGAGGAATCACACCATCCAGGTCCTGCAATGGCCCTCCAGGTCTCGAGATTTAAACCCAATCGAACATTTATGGGATGCGTTGGATAAACGACTGCATGCACGTCAGCATCAACCACAGAACCTCCATCAGTTGGCACAAGCACTGCAGGTAGAGTGGGGGAACATCCCCCAGGCCACAATTCAGGATCTGATTGCTTCCATGGGAAGACGATGCAAGTCAGTTTTGGACTCAAATGGTGGCCATACAAGATATTGAGCACAGATGACCTTCACCTTGAAATATCAAACAATAGTTATCATTGTGAATAATTCTAAGAATACCACCTCTATCACATCAGTGCCATAAATTCCTGTTTATGCTGAGAACCACACTATAAATTCTTATAAATTTTCAACAGACATCCACTACACTGCCAACATATCCATAGTTGTAAGGGAAACCCTATCCCTTGCCAGAGGCGCCACTGCGCATGTGCAAGGCGGGAATCTAGTCACTTCTTTCAACTCATTACTCTCATCAACTAAATGCAGATATTTGGGGAGATGGGAGGGATTAATTCCTGATGTGATAGAGGTGGTATTCTTAGAATTATTCACAATGATAACTATTGTTTGATAATTCTTGTGAATACCTCACCTCTATCACATCAGTGCCATTATACACCAGAGGGACCGGCGGGTTCTGGTTTCTAGCATCCCATAGATATTTGGCTAGTGGAGTAGTAAAACCAAGGATTATATGCCAAAAGGGGTCTTAAAACGGATGTGTCTAATAGTCTACTTACAAGACTTAGATGTATAGAATTTTCAAGACGTCATGTGAAGGGTATATGTATATTCCCTTGTGATACTTAGACATTTAGTGACGTCACTTCCTGTGATGACGTCATCTGTGACGTCACTTCCGGTGATGATGTCATCTGTGACGTCACTTCCGGTGTCACTATTCTCTCGTATCACTTATGACGTAGTTTACCGTTATGCCCTTTCGGATAGTGATATTTAACGGATCTTAACGTTATTCCGGTGTGATGACTCGTATGACGTCACTTCCGGTGGTAGTACATTGACGTTCCTATCATGTAGATTACCGTATATCACTTAAGCCTTCGATCTCTGATTTCAGTTTTGTCATTTGCCCTGTTTTACTAACTCAATAGCCCAATCCAGTAACAAAATACAACTTACCCTGAGTTCATGAGGTACTTCTGAAATCTTCACCCCACCCCCACCTGCAGCTACCCCAAATCGGAGTGGAGATTTGTGCCATGTTATAGCTATCTGTGATAACTGTTTTTAGCCATCCCGCTACAGTGCCCTTTGTGATGTCCTTTTCTGACGAGGGCTTGCAAGAGATAAATAGACATTTTCTCTGCTTTCTGTGGGGTTGAGTTGCTGTAATAAAATATCTCAAGGCTCTAATGGGGCAAAGCAATCTGTCCGGGAAGTCCACACTTTTACTTAGGGCTGGTATTGTGTATTGCCTGTGTCCGAGTGGGCCGAAGGTTGAGACTGGTTTTTGGCAATAAATTCAGGGAGCGATCTGAACGACACTGCTTTCCATTCTTGGGTATGAGTTACAGTGGAGATGTCAATAGCGTGTAGTTCTGACACGCGAGCCGCCGTAGCCATGGCTAGGAGAAAAGCAGTTTTCTTGGAGACTGATAGTAATGTCGCACTACTCATGGGTTCATACGGTGCTTTCATCAATGCTGACAATACTATAGATAGATCCCATTTAGGGAAGGTACGTGGTACTTTTATATCTTCCAGGGCAAAAGACTTCATAAGTCGATTTAGTACTGGATGGGTACCTATAGATAGGTCATCGTGTTGTAATACTGATGACAGGGCTGATCTATATCCTTCGATGGTGCCGTGTTGTAATTTCTTGTTGTTTCTGAGATGGATCAAGAATTTGGCTACTATAGGTATCGTTTTATCTCCATGTAACTGTTTTCCTCTTCTCCATTCGACGAACTTGTCCCATCTGTTATTGTATAAGGCAGATGAGGCTGGTTTCCATGAGCTAGCCACTCTTCGTGCAGCTGATATAGAGTAACCGGCGGCTTGCATCTTATGCGAGATAATTTCCAAGCATGAAGATGGAGGTTGTCGAGGCGGCCGTAAAATATGTCCGTCTTTGGTTGTCTCAATAGGTCGTGACGTACTGGGAGTTTCAGAGGTACTTCTAGCAGGAGTTGTAGAAGTCTCGGAAACCAAGTCCTTTGGGGCCAAGCAGGGGCTATGAGGATTATGACACAGTCCGTTTCCTCTATTTTCTTCAGTACTCTGTCTCGGAGAGCCCATGGGGGAAATGCTTAAACAAACATTCCCTTCCATTCCATGGAGAGCGCATCGACTTGGAGTGCTAGTGGGTCTGGTACTGGGCTGACATAGACTGGTAGTTTGTTGTTGAGACATGTGGCGAATAGATCTAGGTTTGGAGTGTTCCATATCTGGGTTATCCACTTGAACACCTCGGGATGTAGTGACCATTCTGTGGGTACTATCTTGTTCTTCTGGGATAGGTAATCTGCTAGTATATTTAGCTTGCCCGGAATGTGTCTTACTTCAATCTTGCAACTCACTGAGTCTACCAAGGCATATAAATGTGTAACCTCCTTCAGTAAAGGCTGAGATCTTGTGCCCCCTTGGTGCTGTATTGCGTGTGTCAATCATAAGAGACATTGAATTTGTTATTCTTTCCGTGAACTCATTTACGTTAAAGGGGGAACGCGGCAGAGGGTGAATATCGTCAGTTTCTGTCCAAACTCAATGATCGACCGTACCAGACGTTGCCGGATGCAAGTTAGAGGCACTTTCTGTTTGACCGGTAAAATGCATCTGCTCCTCAACATTATTGGGAGAGTGGGATGAGCGACAGGGTCTCTTCTCCTCATAAGGTGAGACGGCGCCCTCGCGCGACACGGGCTTAATCACTTGTTTTCTTGATGTAGATGCTCTAGTGACCGTTTTATAATCGGGATTTTTGATCCATGTCTTGGAGAGCTTGTCAAATTTTTCTTTTGACAGATGCTCGCAATAACTGCACCTTGACTTCTGTGTACAGCTGCTTTTCTTGCATGCGAGACATCTAGGGTGAGGAGCTTGGTGTTGTCCACAGCCCGAATAGACAGGTGTCTGCTTATGAGATGAAAATCTCATCCCACAACACTTTTCTTAACTAATTACTTACTAGAGACTCCGATCTTCTATACCCCCATTCTGCTTGTAGAACTGCTCTTTGCTTGTAGTCTATAAAGCTTGAGACGATCTATCTTGTATGTGGAACTCAATCACGTGTTCGAATGTGCAACAAACAATTTTTCCTTGTCATGGACACACAGGAAAGAAGTGACTAGATTCTCGCCTTGCGCATGCGCAGTAGCGCCTCTGGCAAGGGATAGGGTTTCCCTCACAACTATGGATATGTTGGCAGTGTAGTGGACGTCTGTTGAAAATTTATAAGAATTTATAGTGTGGTTCTCAGCATAAACAGGAATTTATGGCACTGATGTGATAGAGGTGAGGTATTCACAAGAATTATACTGTTCCATGTGTGCCATATCAAGCCTAGTTCAATGAGAATATGTCCAAATTTTGAACAATTGATTACTATTTGTTGATTATTTATATGATATTAAAAATATACAAAATATAATCATTTTGCGTTTATTTTTTGCAGAGTATATATGCTCTCTGCACCCTAGCATTCATTTACCTGAAGGAGTAAGTGTATACCCTGAAATGTTGTGTTCCTCATAATAAAGAAGTTGACATGCATAAATTCTCTCTCTTATTGAAGTGAACTTTTAGAAGCAGTGATTTTGTAGTTAGTATGTTTGTACATGCCTTTACCTTTGATAAACTTGTGTCCAGAGGAACCAATTATTTTATTTCATGGGTGTTGATGAGAGATGTAAAGGTTCTACCGTACACCATGACCTGTCAAACTTTACATTCTTATGTCTTTGGGACTTTTCAAACTATTGATTAAATTAATAACATTATTTCATGTATAATGTTAATTATTTGTGACTCGCTCGGTGTACCGTTAATTTGCATTCTTTATCCAAACCATGCATTTGTGGGTACTCAACACACTGTCATGTTGAACCCTGAAAGCAAAGAAACTGTTAGGCATATTTCTGAATAGCATGTCAGAAAGCTCTAATTATTCAGTTTGTTAAAGCAGTGTATAAGGTAAGGTCATTATTCTACTACAATTTCAAGGTATTTTCAGGCTAGTTCAATGCCCTGTACAATCTACGTGCCATTATTGATTATTGATTGACCATTGCCATCACAGATATTATCAATATCCGAACATGTAGTTAATCTCTGGCAGCTTTCATATACCAGAAACCATGGGTGGTTTTGACAGGTTGGTCGTATGACCTCCAGATAATTACTTCATTATCAAGCAGGCCATATTACATGGTTTGGCTGTCTATACAAGATATGTCTATATGACCAGATATAAGCCGCTGTGTAATGTTCAACCTGGACAAAGAATAATCAGGTTGTAATCCGTGGAATCAGGGGATTATCTCACTCAGTCCTGACTTTCATCACATCAGATTATATATTGACTTAAGTGGTGTGTTTGGGTGCTGGATTATTCCAGTTTGACAATTAATGCCTGGTATTGATTTGTGTTTGAATGGTAATCATGGTATTGTGATTGTAGTTCTGGTGATTTGGGTGATTTTATTATTTGGTTTGGGATAGTGACACTCCTACTTGATTAGATGTGTATGTTTTCATCATTTCTTATCATGAAACTGTATACAGCATCTTGAACTAATTGTTTGTAAAGTCAAAAGAATACTTTGTTATCCACTGGTGTTTGTCAAGCTGCAATGAATCATTAAATGTCAATTTAATTCATTCAATAATTCATGGTGGGGAAATATCAATCGTGATTTTGAAGAGACCTTTTTAAAATCAAACAATATGTTTAGATCTAGGTATAGACATTTGGATATTGTAAAAACGATAAATTGTCATTTCTTTTTAGTTTGAAAACGAATTATGATTCTTAACTATGAGGACTATTTGTCTGTACATGTTATTCCAATCAAAGCTTTTGGTATGCATGACAAGGAAGCATGATCTGGTAATCTGAAATAAACAGAACAATTTAGGACCTACATGTTTTCTTCTGGCACAAATTCTACTCAGTACTGTTGCTTAGGAACACTTGTTTTCTAGATAGATTTCTTAACATGCCCTTCAGGAATAGACACCACAGCTCATTTTGGACTAGTGGTTTATGTAACATAACTAACTTTGGGTAGGAAACAAGATTTCCACTACTACTACAAGTCCTGAACCTGCCCTTGATATGTGCTGTCAGTTAATACCTGGTGTCATTTTTGGCTTGGCATGAGCATAATTATTAACAGTGTTTGAAATTAAACAGTCAAATGAAGGGATCTTTGTCATGACCCTTATGTTAAAAGTTTGAGATTTGGGGGCTTCTTGATTCAAGTACCATAGGAACAAAACTCAAGGAGCCTGGGACCTAACTTAATTTTCAACACTAATAAACTTGTAATGGTGAAATAAGATCTTGATGTTTGCCACACTACTTGATGCATTAATAAGCTTGATGTAACTTATCATTCATATCATTTCATTTCATTTATTTGGTAGGTTCAATTACATAAACCAAATTGTGTATTTTGGTGTTTTCTAATCACAAATACTTCTGTTTATTCACAATGATAATAGTTTTCATGTCACTTTTATGATATTGATTTCAGAATATATGGTTTTTATGATGAATGCAAGAGAAGATACAACATTAAATTATGGAAAACTTTCACAGATTGCTTCAACTGTTTACCTATAGGTAAGCTTTTTAACAACATTTTAGTTTTATTTCTCTAAGAACATTACTTTGAGTGAAAAACTCTTTGTCTTTGAAACCAATGTTTCTTTCAGGTTAAAGAAAGTCTGAAAAATATGAATCAATGAAAATTTGAGATCTTCTTTTTATGGGATTGGATTTATCTTCCTCAAATTGATTTGGATAATAATATATTTGTACCTTTACTATTGGGCAGTTTGGCAAGGACTATAGAGCTAACACTGGTATGTATGCTAGACTTGCTCTACAGGAATGTCTGTTAGTTTGTTTCACAATAAATGTATTCAAATAATTATCATCATTGGATGAGAAAGGTGTGTTAAGGATGACCTCGCGAAGTCAGTCAGAATGACAGAGCATCATAATACATGTTCATCCGGTATTAAGATGTCAAAACAGGATAAACGACAGTTACGTGACGGGACAAATTTCCTTAGTCGTTCCTTAAACTGTCACTGTCATTCTAGACATGGATAAAGCCGATACTACGACAGTTTGTATGGACATTTCTATGTTTTCTTTCAAGGATTGGACTTATTGGTAAACGATCATGCAGTCAAATTCTCTGATGTTTCTAAATGTATGCTAACATGCCTAGTTTACGATTAAAGGGTCTAAATGATCAGAAACAACACCTCTGTATGTATTTGTGCCCAGGGGTTCCCCCCAGAATGTGGAAGTAGTCCGTCCGTTAGTGTTTGTCAGTATCCTGTGTTTGTCATTTCAAGAATAGGGTCTCGTGGAAAACGTATGAATGTCAAAATGTGTCGTTCATACACTTATGAATGTCAATTTTGCAGTCATGTGACAGACATCTTGTCCAATGGAAAAACTGTATATCGTGTTATCTTTGAGGTAAAAAAGTTGTTTTTTTGTATTATGCAAATTTTTTCAGAAAAATACAGCTGTGTACTTATTGGGGGAGGTTATTATGCATGCAGACATTGAGCTTTGACTTTCTGTCCAAAGCTAAAACATTAGTGCAGGCATGTTAACATAACTTGACACAAATAAGTCAATCTTTTCCTCGAGGGTGTTTTTTCCATTATGCGAATAATCATTGATCGATATCAAAGCGGGACCAGTGACAGTGTTCCACATATAAATGGGTGATGCCAAATACTTATTATGGACTTACTATAACTGATAATACTAATAAGATTGTCAAACATCTTGTCTTGTAACCTACTATTGCCAAATGTTTAGTTCAGTTGACATTTGAAGTTTGTTCTCTCCCACTCTGACATCATGGTACATGGCTTTATCGTCGGATGATATGTTTTCAGACATTATATGTTTTTGGACGGCCAAGTTGACATGATTATTCGTGCTATAACGATGGGTGTTGCGCCACACAGACATTGTAAATACTCAGATGAGGGCTTGTTTTCAAGTTAAAGTTATCTTTTATAAGTGAGTGAGATATGTACAGTAGTTCATGTGATTAGTGAGAGAAAACTATGAATGTTTCTTAAGCTTCTAATAACCCATTTTACATGGATAATTGTCAATTTTCTGAGCGCCTAGGGCACTTAATATGGCAAATACGGTACTTCAGATTTGTTGGTATATCACATCAAACTTTCAACCACACATGATTTGCAACAAATGGATGGTTGGGACAGCTAAACCAGTGTCATTGGCTTATTATAGATGTAGTGATATGATTGAGAAAATAATATATTTCCATGAGTAGATAATTTGTTGGGTAAATGAAGATTGGCATAATAGCCTGCCCTTTTCCTCTGTTGTATAATGAATGAGTGGAAGATATCGGCTTCCTCCTCATGAATACTATTGATCTTGCTGAGTACAGGATGAAGTTCTGGAAGCTTCCTTTGTGAGGAAACAAATAATGTTGATATCCAATCTGTTATTGGGGCATTTATGTGCGTTACTTATATTTATTTGTATATTTTCACATACCGATATCACATTTTTTGTGTCATACCTCCCATGGGAACTTTCCAGTTATTCTAGTGTTTTTCTTGTTTTATCTCTGGCTAAAAGGTGTAAATCTTGCTACACTTCCTTATGTTTTGTCAATCTGCAGTTGTTTTAGAATTACTTGAAAGTCACTGAAACCATGTTGCTTGCATATTGACTGTCATTGATGAAAGGAGATGAAGACCACTTTGATCTACACACAGAATTAGAGTGTGTTTTTATCACCTGTTATGTACTGAACTGCTCTTGTCTAGCAACAGTACAACACAACGGACAATGTACAAGAGTATTGATCCCAATACATTGCTGTGTTTGGAGAAACATTACTTGACTGACACTGTATGGGAATCTTCCCCTGAGCTACATCTGGATATCAAGTTCCGAGTCTTTTGTCATCCTGCTCAGCCTTATGTCATGAACACAGGATAGATGATTTGCTGAACATGATCGTCAACTTAGAACAAGATCAATGTGGCGCTGGGAGTTTCATAATGTACAGATCTGATGAGAATTGATTTGTCTGTTATTATGTTTCTGGGTGCATCAGTGGTAACTTGAAAGATGAAAAGACCATTAGGGTGGACATACAGGTGACTGTCTTATTTGTGACAGTTTATCAGAAGGTGAATTTTCAACAAAACAAAAAAATGATACGTGAATGCCTCTGATTCAGCAGTGAGCCTTATCAAAACGTATTGGGCATTATATACCATTCTTTATCATGACAAATAACAAAAATAATTTAGACAGTAAATGGGATTGTTTTGAAAATGTTATTGTATTCTGAAAATTCAAAAGGTTTCAACTCACAAACATGATTGTGGTTATCATCAGGGTAAGTCATGTGTGGCTATATTAATGATTTTGATATTATTATGAGCTTGTGGTCTAATAAAGTTACTTACAACCTGACTTTCATAGTTAAGCAGGGTTTCCCCTGAAGCATATTTCTTGCATATTAAGGAAAAATACATCCAGAAATAAATGACTGCGTCATGACTGACGCAATTTCAAAATATCTATGTTGTTGTTTACCAGCTTTGGAATGAAAATATTACAACTACTCACCTGAACTTAATTTATAAACATTTTCCGAAGACAATATATGCAAACATCTTAAAATTTACGTCTAGTTTTTAATTAATCGTCGTTTTTAGAAGTAACATAACTTCGCATAAGACCACTGCCACGGGCTTATTTGCATAGCCTGTCACATGACCAGACTTTTCTCTCGTTTTAAAACAAACGCTAAAATCAGAACAGCCAGGGGCTTTACATATTGTTATGCATAATTATATAGATATGCTACTAAAACTGTGCGACTTTGAGGTACACGACAAAATATATTTATTCATCAAAGTGAACGTAACTCTCACACTTTGTGTGGCTTTGATGACAGCACGTGATGTAAACAAAGGAAAACTATGCAAATGGACATGGTCTTTCACGTTTCGGCATATTTTCTCACTAAAAGTTAACCATGACATATGTTTATCTAAATGTGAAGACTCATACAAAATGAAACAGAACAAAATATTATCATTGTTGCGGTGAATAATGTGATTTGGCGCAGTCACAGTATATGGTTAAGCGGAACCTATGGAACTGGGTAAAGAGAAGTTGTAAGTATTGGAGGGACACATGTTTTTGCCGAAATTTAGGTAAACATTATTGAATGAAATTTTAAATATAATTAATAAAATAGATGGCAAACATAAGGTCAGATATACAGAGAACACATTTTTATTACCAGATAGTGTAACAACAGGATTAACTTGAGTAATTCAATTCGGATTTGTTATGCTATTTCTGTTGACGGATCATGACAGCCTGAAATGAGACTGAAGAAAAGTCTGTGCATATTATACACGAGAAATATTTTTTTCAGGATTTAATTGCCCATAATTAGGGGTGCGTATTATACACGAGTGTGTATTATCGACGAATAAATATGGTATATACGAAATGTAAAGCTTTGGGCGTGTTTGTTGTTGCTAATAAACTGTATTCAACCAGAAAATATTACGAGTGTTCACAATTCTTCAGTTCAACTTCACTGTTGATAGATAATACAAGATAACTAGATAAAAGATGTAAATGAGTTAGTGGTATTAAATTATAATCTGACATGAAATGTATTTTAATATCCATCCATGATTAAAAATAATGTCTCACAGTTGAAACTGATGTTATTTATTCATCCTGTATTAGTGTCACTGTAAATTGTTTCATGAGCTGTGAAGTAATTAAAGATTGTGAAAATATAAAACTAACTAACTTTGTTTTTCATTCATATATCCTCTATTTCTCTGTAGTACAATCAGCTGAAAACATAAATTAGCACTTGTTAACTTAAACTTAAGACATATAATATTTAAAAGATACTTAACTTTAACACAGTGAACACTTTAAGTTTCATTAATCATACAATAACACATTTGACTCCCAAAAATTCATAGGCTGAGTCAAGGTGACTTTCAGATATTGGGAGTCTAGGGGGAACCCTGGTTAAGATTTGCAGTTTTATTCTGATTGAAAATGCAATTCAGACTATTTTTTGTCTTTCTAATTTTGGCTTTCACAAAAGAATATTAGTGCTACAACTATTGAAATCTGTGTTATAGATTATGAGTAACAATAGCCTTAGTGCTACACCCATACCCGTGCTTGTGGGTTTCACCGAAGTGGTAAACGTCTGAGACCTGCATCACTTCGGGCTTTCCTCCCACATTAAGCTGACACGCTGCGATATAACTGGAATACTGTTAAAAGCGGCGTTAAACCCAACTCACTCACTCACTTAGTGCTACACTGCTAAGACCATGGCAGCATATTTGTGTCGAAACCCTAGATTGTAGCCAATCTCTGCGACTTGGCTATTGCATATGTTCGTGCACTGATGGTCTGGATGGTTTCTTGTCTTTTCAGCAACTGGTTTGCCTTGTTAGGACTCATTTTTTTACAGGACCACATGATATAGCTGGAATATAACTGACTGGCATTACACAAGAATAACTCACACATACACTTAATCACTATAAGTGTCTTAGATTGTGATGATCACCACCTGATCACATAACAGAATGAAGCAGAAATTCTGCCAGTAATTCTACAGGAAGTCATCGATTCAAAACAGTTATTTAAAGCATTAGATTTACGGCTGAACAGTGTTAGCAGTTTCTGCTAAAGTCTAGGCGCCTTGATAAATATTGTTTAAGATGTTATATTGATCCACATCTGTTAATGACTGTTATCAGGATTTATCGATGTCCTTAAGACAACAAGAACACATTTAGTACAGGTTTGTATCAATATTGTTATCAAGAATTATAACATTGCTTCAGATTCCTTTTTCACTTTTAATGATCTGAGGTAAAACAAGGGCTAAGTTAAGTGCTGACAAGTTTGTATCTGAACCTTCCTCTGCTGTAAGAAAACATACAACTTTATTTATTTTTCTTTATTTTTCTTTTATTGTTTTTAGAAAGACGCACCTGTTACATAAATGGGCTTCCGCCCAGGGTAGCAAAAAGCCCATGACATAAAGCACAACTTATCAGTAAATCGAACTTTGTTGTTTTTTTTACAGAAAATAACATACTTCTCTGTCACACATTCACTCTAGTTTATATATCATATTGCAGTTTAGGAAAGTACATGGTCTCAAACATTAAAATCTTAAGTACGAAACTAAAATTAAATTGAAAGCTGCTCCTCATTTTCGAAAAGTTGATGATACAGCAACCAAGCACCATAGAATTTCTGTTGATTACCTGTCTTGAAAGCAATATGTTTTTCAATGTTGTATCGTGAAAAAGCTTCCTTTTTATGAACATGAAAATAAGGTTTTGTATTTTGGAATTTGCATCTATAAATATAGAATTTTGCAATTAGTAAAAGTAAATCAAACACTTTATCTGTTTTTATGTTCTCTTTAACTCCAAAAAGTATCAATTCTGCACAAAATGTCATATTATAAAAACATGAATATCCTGGTCTATCCATAATGACACTTCATCCCAAAATTGCGAAATCACATTCCCAAAACAAGTGAGTAATTGTTTCCTTTTCATTGTGACAGAAGGAGCACAAAACATTCTGAGCATAATTGAGTAAATACAGAAAAAACTCCAAATAGGATGAACAAATACCATACATATCATTAAATTCCTCATATGACAGAAACTCCTTATTGGACTTGACCAAGTCTATAATTTGGGAGATGCCCCTCTCAAACCAGTATTTCAAGAAAAATGATTTCCTATTAATTTTAATATTAGGGTTATAAAAAATTGGTTCAGTTAAAAAACTACTGAAAGATTCTGGCTTGATTTTCTTATCAAGCACTATAAATGACTGAAAACAACTTTTCCAAAAATCATTACTTATCAAAGTTAATGTTCTCTCAAAAAATGACACACCAAACTCACCAAGTTTACACAAATAAGGATATGTAGATTTAAATAGGTGCTTCCATTTTTGATCACCTGAGGACACAAGTCTCCTTATCCATGTGGCCTTAAGAGATGTTATGTATGAAAAAATATTCACCATACCTAAGCCCCCTTGCTTAACAGGTTGACAAACTTTAATCCTCTTTCCTTTGTCTTGTTTATCACTCCAATTTTTTTTTAAAAACATAGCATTTAAAGTAACAAGAAAATCATTTGGGGAATCAGGCAGTGATAACAATAGATAATTGAGTTTTGAAATCAACAAGGATTTAATGATTGCCACCCTACCAATTGGTGTAACTATCCGTTTCATCCACCTATTCATAATCTATTTAAACTCAAATAATTTGTCTTTAAAGTTCAACTGAACCAATTTTTTTCAGATTTGTGCAAAATTTGACTCCTAGAATTCTGAACTCTTCTGGATTCCAACAAATAGGCAAATCATCTTTGAACTTTTCCTTACAACCTACCTCTCTTGGGGCCAAGCCAGATAACTTGAGTTTTATTATAGTTAATCTTAAGACCAGATATTTTGGCAAAACAATCAAGAGAGAGTTAATACATGATACAAAGGAGGACTGACTACCATCAAGTAATAATTCCATATCATCAGCATACTGACGAAGAAGATTCTCACTACTGTCCACCAGGATACCTTTGACATCTCTGTTAGAGCGGATCATATTGGCTAGTATTTCTACACAGAGAATAAATATATACGGTGATAATGGGTCACCCTGTCGGCAACCGCGTCTGATATTAAACCTAGATGACAACTGACCATTGATAGACATACAGCTTTTTATATCATTGTAAATTACCGATATATATTTTCTTAAATTTTCACCAAATCCCCAAAAGGATAAAGATTTGTCTATAAATGACCAAGCAATGGAATCAAATGCCTTCTCAAAGTCTATAAGAAGAAGCATACCAGGAATGTTTGATTTTTCTGTACATAAGCTGGCATCATAGATTAAGCGAATATTGTCAACAATGTAGCGACCTGTCATAAAGCCAGTCTGATCTTCATTAATGATAAATGGCAATCTTGATCTGATTCTATTTGCTGTGCATGAAGATGCCAGCTTATATGAAACATTCAATAGCGATATGGACCTCCAGTTAGTTATGAAGCGTTTAGGCTTGTCCCCCTTTGGAATACAGACAATAACCCCTTGTTTCTGGGTAACAGAGGGTTCACCTGATATTAAACCACAATTCAATGATCGCAATAAAAATTTTCCAATATCTTTCCAAAAGAATTTACAAAATTCAGTGGGAAAGCCATCTAAGCCTGGGCTTTTGTTATTTTGCATATTTTTCAAAGCTTTTGCCAGCTCATCAACAGTTAATAGATCTTCCATCTCTTCACATCACTTTTATTTAAAAAGGGGAGAGAGTCTCTGTCCAACAGGGTATTCAAATCACAATCTCGCACCATGTGTTCTTTGCTACTGTATAAATTCCCATAGAAATGGCTGCTTCAGCAATAATGTCACTTGAATTTAGCAATGTGGTGCCATCATTTAACTTCAAATGAGTCATAGACTTGCTGACAAAATTCCTGTTCTCAAGGTTACAGAAATAACTGCTAACTCTTTCATCAGCCATAATCCTCTTAGTTCTAGATCTTATGGCAATTCCAGCCATCTTGTGTTTCCTAATTTCGTCCAATTCTTTTCTTTTATCTTCCAAATCATCAAAATTAATAACACTAGAAGTTTCAAGAATTTCCATCTGTTGAATCAGGTTTTGTTCTTTTTCAACATTTTTTATTTTTCTTGAAGGAAGAATAAGAAACTGTTTTTCCCCTGATTTCCAGAAGCCAGACTTCAAAGAATAATTGATCATTTATATTAAACTGAATTTCATGATTAGGTATATCATTAATATTTCGAGCATCACCATACATTTTAATATACTGAGATTTAACCTTTAAAATAGTTTCTCTCACTAGATCTATGTAATACTTATCTTTCAACAAAGAAGTATTAAATTTCCAGTATGTATTACGCTTGGACAAGTTTGGAATGAAAAACTCAGATCAATGATTGAATAATCAGTTCTATAACCTGCAGTGATTTTTGGCTGTGTGGAAAAAGAATAGAGTCTTTCTGAGATGAGGAAGAAATCTAATCTTCCTTGTTTTAAGGGTGACTTTTTACGCCAAGTAAACCTTTTGATTTCACACATCTACCAAATCAAAATCACCAATTAATCTTAATACTTTTTCACCGGCACGAGGGTTATTGATATTCTGGTAATTATGAACATCTAGTGACTCATTCAAAACAAGATTCCAATCTGCAGCTAAAATATAATCCTCATTTTTCATGACATGATCTTGCTCTTTAACCTTCTCATAGAATTCTGGTGAGTCTAAATTGGGACCATAAATATTCACAAGTGTTACCCGTTGATCACTCATAGTTATATCTAATATAAGTAAGTTACCATTGTCATCCATGTAAGTCCTATGAATCTTTGTTAAACATTTTTGTTAAACAAAATCGCAACACCCCTGGACTGGCTGTTTTTGGAATTGAAGATGCAATCAAATCCCCACTGTGATCTTATAATTGGTTCTTGTTCTTTTGTAAAATGTGTATCCTGTAGTAGATAAAATGAGTATGCTTTAGATCGTAAAAAGTTAAAAACATCCTTTCTCTTGGCATTATCTAGCAGTCCCCTACAGTTCATAGAGCAGCAGGTAAAACCTAAGTTAGCCATTGTCAATAAAAGATTTGTTCACATACACAGAGGCCATTTGAAAGATTGAATTTACACACTTTCTACACATACATACACTTTCACAACTATCTAAAGGAAAAGCTTTAAAACCATAAATGACTGAAATCAAACTCACACATGCTTCTACAAACTTCAAGTAAAGCATCGTATGATACAAACTGGCACCATGTGGCTACCACCAGAAAAAAGGGGTAAAATCTTCACCCAAAAGTATCAGTGGCATATACCAGAAAAGACCAGGAGCGAAAATAGCTGTCATAATGACAAGTAAGAAGCACACAAGTGTCAAACCAACACACAACTAAATACTGTCCACTGTGAAGCTAACATCCCACATTCACAGTTACTAGTGATTCGGTTGAATATTTCCTCATGCAATATTCAATTGACCCATATCACTATAAACTAAATTAGGCTGTGGCATACAGCGAGTAGGCACTAACATAGTAATATAGAGAAAAGTAACAAATAACCAAACCAACACACTGTCCGGTATGTAATTTACGAGTTTTACACACTTACAAGTTCTCTATTGATCAAAAGTTTAACTGATGAACTAATGATGCAATGCATATAAGACTTATATCTGATATAATGCAAATAAGTCTTATCATTATTATCTCATACAGTAATTCTACAGTATACTAGTTTGTTTTTTAATAGAAATCTCCAGTTTTTTTTGTGTGTTTTTTTCATAACGAAATGTGACAATGGATCTTCACATGTCCAAGACCGAGATCAACAAACCCGAACATGTTGATGTGCACTAAAATAAAGTTAACAGTACATTTGTGATTTATAACAAACAAAATAAAAATTGATCGAGAGAATGGGTCACTCATCATCAGTAATTCTACAGTGTATTCGGTTTTTTAAGCTCACCTCCCAAAAAGCGGTTATCTCATTTTATTTTTCACAACTTATCCATGAAAGAAATATTATAAGAATATCGTCCTTTCCAAGAGTCCTGCGGGCCGCCATTTTGAATGGTCACGTGACAGACGTACACACCTGGGTCATGTGATATGCAAAATACCGATGTAAAAAGTTCAAGAAGCGTCTCCAGTAACACTGTGAAACAACGTGACAGTGGATCTTCACATGTCCGAGAGCGAGATCAGGAAACCCAAGCATGTTGATCTGCACTCAAATTAAGTTTACACTAGATTTGTGTTTAAAAAAACCAAATAAAACATTGATCGAGAAAATGGGTCACTAATCATCACAGACATTGACTTTAGCTAGGTTAGATTCTTGGTTCTTCGTCCTCTTTGAGAGTTTTCCATGCGCTCCTGGCATCCTTTCTGTAATACAGGGTAACAACGATCCCCTTTTCGCGAACCTTTGCATTAAGTTGTTGTTTACATAGTTCAGCGGCCACGAAATTTTTTTAAGTCGATAGGCAGGTCTGTACGAACACTGAGCCGGTCTTGTGCCAATTCCCTCCCCACGGAATAGGTAGTCTTCAAAATGAGATCTCTGTCCTCCATGCGCACGAATTTAATGATGATAGGATTAGGTTCTCCGCTCGGTGTGAATCGAGGGAGTCTGTGAATATTCACAAACAACATGTTGTCCATCGCATGTGAATCCAGGTGTAATTTATCCTTGAAAATGTTTTTACAGGCCTTGTCACCATCTGTGATTGTATTAGGTACACCATAGATTAGTAAGTTGGATTTACGGGAATACATCTCTGAGATCAGTAGCTTTTCTCTAAGCTTGTCGATTTCGTCAAGGAGGCGTTCAGAACAACGCCATTTTGTCACCAAAGTCGTCGATAGATTTCGACATAACTTCCACCGACGACTCCACTGAAGATACCCGTTTAAACAAGTCAGCCACTTCTTCTTTAACAGAGAATATATCTGACTGGACTGTTTGTCCAATTCCTCGCGAAGGAACTTTTTCAAGTCGCTGGACGCAACGTCAGCAGGCGGGGAGGACGAAGGTGAATGTAAGGGCAGAATAACGTCAGAACTTTCCTCCTCATCTGTCAGCTCCGGGTGCAGATACGAGCTGATTTTATGTGTAGCAGTACTGCTGGTGGTAGATTTGTTGTTCTGTTTGTTTGTATGTCGTCTCTCCGCCATGCTTGTGTGAAGATTGAAGTTGATTACCACGAGAGCGCCAGTCGCACGTCTTTACGCTTAGAGCGCCATACCGGAAGTCAAACAGACAACTTAATGGATAACAGATTCTGGTTTATTGCTTTGAGCGATGTTTCGAGGTAGATACTACATTTGATGTTTCGATTTAGAATCTACATTGAAACATAGCTATATGCAATAAATTAGAAGTTATCCATGAAGTTTTACGTTTTCTTACTTACTCACCAACTTCTAGAATGCCAATCAAACACTTTCTCTGCTGGTCCAGCAATTAATAGTTGCCCTTATTTATGTTGAGAGATACTTTTATTTCATGTGGGGATCTAATCTCAGTGGGCAGATTGCTTCTGTACCCAAAACTTTCAAGTCTACTTTCCTGACATAAACCCTAAATACATGTTTTCAACAGATTTTTTTCAAACTTATGTAGTATTACCTTTCCTTTATCAGCCAAAAATATCTGGGTTTCAGGCAAGAGATTATGGTCAGCCAACCATGTAGCCTAATCCCAGTGTGAGCGAGTTGTGTTTTATGCCTTTTTGAGCAGCATTTTAGCTATGTATTGGAATGTAAGGTAAATGTGGAAAGAAAGCCCCAAGTGATTCAGGTCTTCGACATTTACCACTTTGGTGAAACCCACCTGGTGCCAACAAACTAAGAATCATAATAAAGGCAATTCTATGATTGAACATGATTATAGAATGTGTCAGACGATTATGCCATAACACCACTTGAAGAGAATTGTTTTGGGATTTATTAGGCAAAGCTCTTGTGTCGACTTGAGTTTTAATTGTCCAATTGATATATTTCAGCTGCTGTTGTGGAGAGCACTATATTCTGTATGCATGGAGGATTATCTCCCGATCTCTCAGATCTACAACAGGTAGGTGCAAGTTGGAGTCATGAACATGGTGAGCTTTCAAATGTATAGATAACCTCCACTCTGCAGTTTCCACCACGGCAAACACATGTTGAAATTCTTTTATATCACCGAGGTGTGTTATAACCATTTTGTTCAAATGGGTAGGAGGGGTTGTATATTTTGTATGGAGAACAATTAATAGTTCTAAATCAAATGCACAGTCTGTGCCAAAACCTTTTGCGGATGCTGTCCTGATAATGGTACTTAGCATCAGTTTCAGAAGGTTTTAGTATTTTTATATGGATTATGTTTCAGTGAGCTTACTAGACCAAACAGAATTTACTAGACTTGAGCCTCGGACAAACAGCTAAGGTTAAAGATTTAAAAAATTGTAGTAGATTCGAAGTTATTATTTCACAGATTAGGTCATGACATGGTAATAGTGGATATGGCAGCTGATATGATTAGGTATGATTGTAATAACCCTTTGTCGCTTCAAGTTGCCATGGTATCTTCACCCTGAATACAACTGGGAAATCTTGGATATCAACTTCGGAATCTTTTATCATCCTGCACAGCCTTATGGCATGGACACAAATAGATGATTTGCTAAACATGGTTATCGACTTAGAACAAGATTAACAAGATTGTGGAGTTGGGAGTACATATCAGGAGACTTGTCTGCTGATGTGTATATATCTTTAACTCCAGATATTAAAAGATGAAAAGTGCAAAAGGGTAAACCTAATGCGAACCTGTAACATTTGTGACACTGTTTATCAGAAGGTGAATTTTCAGCAGTGAGCATCATCAGATCTTTCAAGGCGTTATATATAATTCTTTATCATGGAACATTAATTGATTGACATTGTGTGGGATTCTTCCTGCAAACTACATCTGGATATCAATGTTTGAATCTTTCATTATCCTGCTCAGACCTTATGTCATGAACACAGGATAGATGATTTGCTGAACATTTATTCAACAATATTTTATTTTAATCAGAAACCGAATATTACCGTTTGAAAACTCTGATTGATCAATCAAACTAAAAAACAGTCAAACACTGTTGTGCTGAACTTTGATGTGTCGACCTTATGTTTCATTTGAAGTAAAAGCTTGGTCCTGATGGCACAGCTTCTGTTTTCCATCCTCCATAGACCGAAAGCTCTTTATCAATGCTTTACTGAGCCTTGTCTTTGTTCAGTTCTGTAATCTAGTTCCATATACAGATCCAGAGGATGGGTGAAGGGGTTTGCATTCATCTAAGGCATTGGAAGCGTTCAGAACACCCCAAAACACAGGATCCATGCTTGAAATATGTCCAATCCTATGCATAGGTGTATCCTACGTGATAAGGCAATATGTCAGTATTCTTGATGAATCTGAGGGATGGGGCTTCTGATGGAATATTCTCCAACATGGTCCATGAATTGTTTTGCAATTTAATTCATAAATGTTGGTCTACAGGAAGCTGTCTTTATAGATTCACTTCACATGAAGCATCTGAGGGCATGTTATGTACTGGTTGTTTGTTGGTTTCAGATAAAGGACATTGAACGTCCAATTGATGTTCCAGATCATGGTCTGGTGTGTGATCTGCTTTGGTCAGACCCTGATGAGGTGAGGGAAAGAGATGTGTGTGTTTGTTTGTCCAGTGTTAGTATTGGGTGACATTGTAATGTGTTAGACCAGTATGTCATAAATAAATGTCTGTATATTATTACTGTGAATTAAGATTTGTGTCTGTTCTGTCCGTTTTCCCCATTATTGGACTAGAACTCCCATACTATTGAATATTTCTAGGGTCAACTGCAGTATTTGGGTCCCCACTTGTAGCATTCGTAATTGGTGATGGTTTCCTTTATTGATAACCAGGTTTGATTTCATTGGTCAAATGAAGACTTGTCACGTTCTTATTTTTGTTACCTACGTCTATCACATGTTGTAGGATATCACTGGCTGGGGAGAGAATGATAGAGGTGTGTCCTACACGTTTGGAGGGGATGTAGTCAAGGACTTTCTGAAAAAGTTTGACTGTAGTCTCATTGTCAGGGCTCACCAGGTAAGACTTTCCATCACACAGGTGTGGCAGTTCAGATGGACTGATCAGAGGCTGCAGATGCTCACATTGTTGATACAGTGCTATACTGAAGTATGATATAAGGCTGTTTAAACAATACATTAATTTCAAAGGAATACATCATGAAACAAACATTATTTTTTTAAGTGGAAGTCACTAGTGTGAATAATATGTGAAAATATGCCAATTATTAAATGGATTTTAATGTTTATATAACTTTGATAGTTTGACCATATGAGTTATTTTCAAGCTGTTTGTTACTTAACTCATTGGAAATTCTGAATTAGAATTGGTCCCTAGCAACTTATGCATGTCATTAAGAGGCATCTCAATGGATCAAGTGGTCAGACTTGATTGATTGCATGTCATTGTACCCAGGATTCGAAATTGCAATAGGTCCGCTTGTCAGAGACTAGTAAAATTCAGGAAGGACAAAAGATATTTACTTGGAGACAATCACTTTTCTACTAGGTATGTGAGAATATTCTGTATCATTTTTAATTGCTCATATCAAGCACTGGTTTGTCTGGTCCAAACTCAACTATTTACAGGCCTATGCCACATGTCTTGAATACTGCAGTCTGGCGGCAAAGAACAAAATATTTCTTGTGATTTTATCACAATAGAAAAACATCCTTCAAATTATCAATATCAGTTTAAGGCAATCAGGTTAGAAATGACCTGATTAACTGTCAATTTTTCAGTGTACTTAAGAGCTGCAACTGTTTGATCTTTGTTAATTTGCACAGGTTGTTGAAGATGGGTATCAGTTCTTCCAAAAGAGAAAGGTGAGTATGAATGCTACTAATGAAAGTACTTTTACATATGCCATATATGTTATTTTAAACTGAAACAGTGAAATTTTGTTATGAAATTTTATTTTTAACAGTGAAAAAAGTTTTGATTACAATTTCAGTTTCCAATAATGTCACAATGGTGTTTTTAATGAAGGTTCAAGTTCTAGAGATTCCTGGCCAGAAAATATTGAAATTTATTGAAACCTTATTGCCTGAATGTCAAACATTTGCCAAACAACCTTCGACAGAAACATTCTGCTTCAAGGGAGATAATCCTGGCAGTAGTGTTTTTGGTGTTCTGTCATAATCCTTTCATGACATAAACCTAAAGATTGATACAGGGACTATGCTGCATGGTCTGGCATCCTTTTCCAGTCAAGGCCTAGACATTCATAACTCTGTGTGTAACTCTGACATTTTCTCTGGATAACTAGGGTAAAATTAGATTTATATAGATCATTAAATGTGAGTGAGCTGATAAAAAGTGTGTCATCTGAAGGCAGAAAGATTGTAGTTCTTCTATAAGGGTTAATTAGCTTAAAATGTTAATGTCAACATGTAACAATGGTGACTTAATGTCTAACACTGAGAAGTAGTGATCACTGATGGTCATAGGGCTTAGGTCAAATGAGGAATTTACTTGCAACATGAAGTCATGAAGAGTTATATCCCTTTGGTAAGTACAGCTCCATGACTAAACTCCATTTTGGGAAAGAGATTTATTTGCATGTGGCTTAGAAATGCAAATGCAGATAATCATGACTGATTTCAGTATTGTTCAGAGGGACATCCAGAAGTTTGTAGACTTTAAACTGACAGAAACCTATATTTGTATTGCAGCTTGTGACACTGTTCAGTGCTCCCAACTACTGTGGAGAATTTGACAATGCAGCTGGTGTCATGATCGTGTCAGAAGACCTCACATGTGCTTTCAAAATACTTCCTGTGAGTACCAGGTCTACATAATCAATATGACATTGTTTTGGATTCAAACAAACAACATTAACAGCATAATTAATACATGTATTTTCAGCAACTGTACTTACACTTGGGGGACAAGATAGTGTGTGAAAAACCTAAATTTTATTCCATATCTAAAATCAGTGGTCTTACAAACCATTGTTTACACATGCAATGCATATATTGTGGGAAGTAGTTTCATGGTATCAGCAGACAGATAGGCTAACTTGTTAACGTTTTAGATTACCCATTTCTAATCTTCTGCAGTTGCTGCGAATCTGCTGATTGAGAAAGAATCAGAGAATAATAATTAGATCTGATCATGATTTTAAAAAAGCATAAGGCAAGTTATGATGTACTGCCATGAATATATATATGTATGCAAGTTTGCAAAGGAACCGGTTTGTTGCATTGTGAACAGACTCATCCTGACTTCAACACTATTATAATGCCTCATGATGGTACATTTCTATAATCTGATTGTTATAGTGAATTTGTGTATACACAAAGGTACCTTGGTCACATTCTGTATTAATTGTGCTGAAAACCCCAACAGCGAAGGTGTCAGTATTTTACACACTTCACATATATATTAATTGTTTGATAGGCATTACCAAGAATTCATGAGTATACTTGGCCTTCTCTCATGACTTTCCAAAGAAAATGTCTACTGGTCATGTCTAAACACCTAGTCTTGGATGAAAATATCAATCCGGATTTGTAATATTTGTCTGTCTCCAATTTCAGCCAGAACGAGGGAAAGTGATAGCAGTGAACACAAAAAACAGCAAGAAATAGCACAGGAGTCTTGAAGAGCACTTTCTGCGAATTCGGTCCTGGGGAGGTGTATCCAACTTGAATTACCTGAGCTGCACACCCTGAACAGAAAAAGATACAGCTCAAGAACAAAGTGTTCTATTTTCATTGAAGCTGATGCTACCACAAGCCGAGTGTTTCCATCCTCCAGGATGGACTCGTGATGTAGACATTGTGACGATGAACTGAAAGCATATTCAAAACTACGCATTTTATATGCATTACTTCTGCCAAAATCTCATGCATTTGCCCAAGTGCTAAAAAATCATTTATTGGGGAATTTACTCACTCAAAGATAAAGTATGTTTGTAAACTTTGTTTTCTCACCCTACACACACAGAAAACCTTTTTTACATAGTTGTGTATTTGATTGTAGTTCAATTTAAAGGTTGAAACCAATTGTTTGTGTGGATGCAAGTGCCAAAATATCTTTTCATGATTTGCATGTCTGGCTATTTTCTTTTCACAATCAATTTGCTTTATCAAAGTACAGTGTCTACTTACACATTAATTGGAATATTACTATGCTGCGACATGTCAGTATGATTCAGATAATAATTTTCAGTCCAGGTTTCTCCTTATCATCACAAAAACAACCTTCTGGCTTGATGCACCACACCTATTAAGCATTGTATTATTTTGTAAAAGTTGATACTGACAAACTGAAAATACTAGTACATGTATATCGTGATAACCAAAATGATTTGGAATTATGGGTATCGTTATTATAACCTCAACATGTAGATTAAACATATCAGGACTTAAATGCTTGTGTTGTAAGTAGTAATATTTTATCAGTTATGGATGTCTAGAATCTTTTCTTTGTGAATAGATCAAACATTTTGTCTTTCTAATTTTTTCCTCAGTGCTGCTTACACTTCTCATACATACCCCACTAAAATCTTCCAGATAGTAAATATGTCCATAAATGAATACAATCACATGGACAATTTGCAAGACACAGAATTGGATTTGCAGTTTTTGGCAATATTGTACCGTCAAACAGAACCTTGTTTTTTATACATTCACACTGCTAAACCAACCATCATAGTTGCATCTTTTCTTTTATGTCTGATCTAATGCCGAGGTCAGTTCTGGAGTACCTTTAACTTTAACCTTAAAATACTGATGTCACATGGAAATGTTTATAGTATATTAAGAAAATGGGTGTTTGGAAGAGCCTAAGGCCGTCATGAGGTTGATAAAAAGTCACATGGTGTTTACTTCAGCATGTTCAGAAGTTTTTCATGAAACGTGAACATGTGGCTGAAGGTTGAGATAATTACCGTTGCCCTATGCTTTTCTTATTAAGAACTGTAATTTATCTGTTAATGACTGCTAAGTTATTGTTCAGATTAAATGACATGTATTATGATGTAGGAAGCAACTCTATAAGGCGGTGGGTGTCATTTGGGCACTTTACCAAGTTTCATTTTATATGTACCTGTGTGCAATTGTAACTGTGTACAGTAGGTGGATCGTATGTTGAATAACGTTTATTTTAGCCTTTTGTACTTGTAAATAGTTATTACTTCTCTGTGATTTCAAGGTGTACAGACCTTTTTAGTGTTGTCATTTGTCTAGCCAAGATAGTTTGCTATGGTATAGGACTGTCAACTAAAGGCACAAATTGTATCAATTCCTAACACTGGCATTATAGAATTGAAACACAAACCTGTTGCACATGGTTTAGCACAGATGGCATACAAGTGTATGTGAAATTAGGTGAGTTACGATTGTTTCAGGGATTTATCTAGACTTGCACAGAGGGCAATATTTGGCCCAAGGCTGCAGCAAATGTCATTAAAACATTCAAAATTAGAATTACAATTTCCCAATTCATGTTTAACACTAATATACTAATCTTATGGTTTTGTGGAATTAAAATAACACTAAATAAAAATGAATAGTTTTTAATTCTTTGTTGTAAATTACTGCAATAAAAATACCTCTGAATTTAGAAAATTAAGAACATTTAAGAACAAAATATAATTTTTCCCCCCAATCTGGCTGCCAGGACCACTTTATCCTAGAAACATCCCTTGTTTTGGCTGATCACATTGTCCCAGGCTCGTAGAGCTTGTCACTGGCATATTTGCTGCAGTGTCACTTGGTAATTTACTTAAAACTTTTCAAACCATATATCACAAACTGACATCAGGAATATGTTTTGCAGTAATGATCTGTTAGTGACCTACATAATACTTTGTTTTCTTGAATGTTAACTTTAAGATTTAAATGTTTTATCCTATACAAATGCTTTGGACATTTGTTTACTCTTTAACCATGTTAGCCATGCGAGTTCTTCTAGTCACATGTACATTTATTACTGATGTTCACCCCGTGAAATTTGTTTTATGCATTAACATGTTAAAACTAGTGAGACTTATAGACTTGTCAGTTCAATGAAAATTTCATTAAGCAGTTGTGCAATTTGTTTGATGATTCAGACTAAAAACTATCAATTTGCAAGGGTATAATCAGATAATGTAATTAGTTTGTGTGCTAATACTTGTTCATTGTCAGTGCTCACATACATCAATCAATTCAATGCCAGATTGATGAGATACGAAAATGTGTCACAATTGTATGGAGAGCCATTAAAAACTTAGTTCTATATTTTCAAATAAAACGGTTATGAATTTTAGCTTCCATATTGTTGCAACCACAACAGTCTTGTGATAGAAGATCAGACAAATTCTTAAACCTTTGCATGGACGCTTTCTTGAGGCAAGTGTCCTTTGCTATCATTTCATGCTGTGTTAGTTGTTGGTCTTATTGCATAATGGGATCATCCAGCCAGTTATTCACTTCATGATGATGTTAGTCTTGTACACCGATGAGTATTTCCTGTCAAGAGTCAAGATGAGTATTTCCTGTCAATCTACATAGAGCCTGGTACATTCCAGTAAGCTATATGATTTAACTTTGTATAATAAGATCAAAATCATGTATAAGCACAAAAAGCTGACATTATTTTACAGTGCTGCTTGATATTGGATAAGTTGGTGATAACCTTCTGTTTTTCATTCAAAGGTTTCGAATGTAGATAGGCTGAATATTACAGGTCACCCTCTTGGTTGGCGTGTATGTTTCCCATGTTTGAATTATTTCCTGTACCCCAGAACCTTGTATTAAAAATTCCCTTTCAGCTTTTATGGGGACAAACACCAGTGATCATAACTGGGGTGTAGAGCAGGATGTGGTTACTTAACCAAACTATTGTTGCTATTTTCACTGGCATACAAGCTATTCATACTTGGTCATTTGCTTGAGAAGTTTGAATGTTCCTTCATTTGGGTTCAGGCCCTACTTACCTGAAGTAGTGTTGAACCACGGGGACCACGAAGTATCTCTCCTTTATAGAAATAACCATGTGGCTGTTTCAAAGCTGTTAAATCTTTTACAGTTACTGTTGCAAAATAAAACATTAAACAAAAGAGTGTTGCATCTGTTTATTTCACAGACATGTCTAGAACTAAGTAAACAAATGTACCTGTCATGCTCAGGTTGCCGTCCAACTTCCAACAGAACAATTTTTGTAATATGAACAAAGATCCAATCCAACTTCTCTTATATCACAGATATTCATCTTACAGTCACCAATCTGGAATAATTATTTTCTTGTGGTTTTGATCATGGTATGTACTGACTTGTTTCCCCTTAATCATTATACTCTGTACTTGTTACATATTTTGTCTGAGTGATTGTGGCTTTATAACATATCCACACTGTCGATTACAGTAAAACTAGTCCCATTGGTTAGACCTTACAAGCATGAAACAACGGGACCTGTTATGATGCAGAATCCCCACATTCTGGCAAACAATGTGTATCTTAATTCAAAACACTTTACCAAATAGAAAACAAAGACAGTACCGGTAATATTAACCCAATCTTTGACGACAATATGACTGACTTACAAACCCATAAACAGATACTAATTTAACATAAAATACAAGATAAGATGAGAATAGTCATAAATCCTGACTACATCACAAGCACATCTCCTTTAGTTAAAGAAACAAAACCTCCATTTGGGACTTTCCTCTCGAGACAAAAAAAGTTAAACAAATTCATTTATCTTGTATAAATGCAGGCATTTCTGAAATTTCAGCAACCCTCGATTATTCAGTGAATTATACCCCATTCTATTATGATATATACCCTGCACACAATTGCCGCCACAGCTTCATCTAGAGTCTGATAGAACAACACAACGCTAAAAAAAAAGGTGTCCCATCCATGAGCGAGCAAGGGATTTTTTCGCCAAATTGCCAATAAGAGATTGGAGATGGTGATGTCACTTCCCAAATGAAGCTATGGTTGTCAATGGATCTGGGGTATATATCTCAATAGAGGGGAGATGTAATAATATACTGTAATTGAGTATGACTGTCAGCATGTCTTGGAAAATCTGTACAGGCTAGTAAGAATATCCCCCTGATAAGGCTTGCACAAGCTCTTGTTCCTGACAAGCCATCAATTCAAAAGTATGTTCACTGTTTCCTTCTAGACTAAGCATACATGAAGATAACCCCTTTGTATGGATCAATTTAAAATGTTGCTTTAAAAGATGTACATTTATATAATTTAAAAAAGAAGAAGAACACAGCAAAATAGTATCACACTGTACCATCCTGTACTAAGTGTAGTGCAATTACCTGTCTCATCGCTACTATTTATACGCTTTTAAATCAATACAGTAATACCACCAGTATTCCCGTTGGTTTTGAAATTTTTTACCAGTCCCCCCTAATTTTTGCCAGTCCCTACTTTCAACAAATAAAAAAATGTATGAAAATTATTCAGTTTTAATTCTTTCAACATCAAGTTCAGTGCAAAGATGTTATCTCTGAAGTAAAGTAGTTAGATATTTACGTCTTTTACACAAACTTCAGTCACAATTTTCTCTCTCTCTCTCTTTTTTAAATATTTCGAGACAAAGTAGCTACAAATGGATATTTAACCTAGAAATAAACAAGGGGAAACCCTGATGGTAACAGACAAGCTTCAACTTTGTTAGAAAAGTGTACTTATATGAATACCACCTATGTTTTGTTCAACAACAAAGATTTATAAGGTTCTTTATTTGCTGGTCCACAGGGACTGGCTGTCACATGAATTACCGGTCCAAGCCTAATTTTACCGGTAAAAAACTGGTAATTATGGTAAACAGGAACGCTGAACACAAAGTCATAGACTCACTACACCTTACAATTGGTGTTTAATCATTATTTGGATTGAAGGTCTTTGAGGAGCAGGAGCCAAAACACAATATATGTATCCAAAGTGCATAAATCTTCTAAATAGTTACTGTGATATGACATCCAGGCACTGCATTGATCTTTGATGAAGATGCACAGGACGAAATAGAAGCATGTCACTTGTACTTTCAATGTATAGCCCCTTCGTATCACAGGAGCCAGTCTTTGACTGAGTTTTTCTTGCCCCATGCATAATTGCCCAGACATCCATTGCTGTTAATGACACGGTGACATGGCATAATCAGCTGAATGACATTTGTGGCCATTGCCATACCCACTGCTCGGCTGGCTTTAGGGCTTTCACAAAGCTTGGCTAGTTCTCCATATGATATTGTCTGTCCAAATCCAACTTGCTCTGGAAGTGTTTTCCAAACTCTGGCTGTAAATGACCCTGCAACAGGTTTCATAACACGTTCTGTATTCTATCACATAATGCACATTATGTCCCTCCATTATCTTTGGGTTGTGTTCATATGGCTTCTTTGAGAGTGAGTATGGTTTTATGCCGCTTTTAGCAATATTCCAGCAATATCACGGCAGAGGGACACCAGAAATGGGTTTCACACATTGTTCCCATGTCGGGTCTTCGGCATGACGAGCGAACGCTTTAACCACTAGGCTACCCGACCGCCCCCTGACTTCTTTAAATATACCATAACACACCCTATTTTCATTACCTGTCGAAAAATAGACCTGCATTACTATTACTCTGCACAGTGGACACATGTATTCATGGTGATGGAGGAACATTGTGTAAACAAGTATATAAGAGGCGACTAATGGGTACGGGTGGTCAGGCTTGCTAACTTAGTTAATGCATGTCATCGTATTCATATTGCGAGGATCGATGCTCATGATGTCAATTACTTGACTATTTACAGACCACCGTCATATAGCTGAAATACTGCGGAGTGCGGCATTAAACAACAAATTCATAGGATCCTGGCGTTACCAAGGAACATAACTCTGCACAGCAAATTACGGCACCTTAGACAAACCAAGCCTCCAAAACTGTCAAAAAACATATATTTTAAATCCCTACCTTCTTTGACAACCGATGGACATATCGGTGGCATGACTGGGTCTTTCTCCATGTTTCCCTGATGGAAGTAGGCTGTCAACCAGTCGACACACACCAGGGCTGGCTTGTAGGTGTACCCGTTGTCCTGGTACAGCTGGGCCTGCACTTCCACTTTCACACTACACCACACAAAAGATTATTTTGGTTTGGTTTGTTGTTTAACGCCGCACTCAGCAATATTCCAGCTATATGGCGGCGGTCTGTAAATAATCGAGTCTGGACCAGACAATCCAGTGAGTGATGTCATGAGCATCATTCCACGCATTTGGGATCGATGACATGCTTCAACCAAGTCAGCGAGCCTGACCACCTGATCCTGTTAGTTGCCTTTTACGACAAGCATAGTCACCTTTTACGGCAAGAATGGGATGCTGAAGACCTATTCTACTTCGTATCTTCATGGATCCCACAGAAAAGAAGAGAGGGGTTGTTGCTGCTGAAGGGGTCATTGTCTGACAGGTACTACAGATATGTACGCCAGGTACTCCAGTATTAGACTCCGGTATTTGACTGAACCAGTTCTGCGCCCTGCAGAATGGACTCGTCCCAGGATACTGTTCTGTAATCTTATGTTGGTTAGAGTACATTTCTGCATACCAAGAATTATGTGGGGTACATATCTTAGTCACGCCAACGACGACTCCTTCAGCGTTAGTGCAGGTCTCTCTGGAGCCATCAACTCAACTTGGTCATGCTTCACAAGTTAAACTCATGACCAAAACAGAATCATTCCCAATCTGGCTCCCTTGCCAAATGTTCAAATCATCTGACTGCCATACTGTGACAAGTGAGTGAGGTGGGATTTATGCAAGAATTTATGGGATGGGAGGCGAATTGGAACAAAATGTCTTTTGAACAAAATTTGGAATACAATTATTAAATTTAGAGGTATGTTCATATTACAACTTGGTACAGCTAGATCTACAAATAGGCCAGATTTTAATTTTTTAAAATTATCATTAGTAGTATTTTTTTTAAAAAGATTTTTTTATAAGAAATTCAGGTCGGTCGGTTAAAAGAAATCAATAAAAAGACTTTCCAATTTCAAATATTTTTGTTTTTATTTTTTTTAAATGTGAAGTTGGTAGGAAAACAGAAAAACAAACGAAAAGTAGAGGAGAGAATTTTTAAGACAAATTTTGAATTGGTTTATCTATAATATTTAAATGAATCACTTATTTTGATGGTGACAGTAGTGAGGTCTTTTTCCCATTTCACTTTTTTCTGGTTGGTAGAATGAAAAACCCACTGTTTTTCCTTTGTTCCCATTTCAATCTTTTACGAGTCAGAAATTTGTAAACAAAGTTTAACAAATATCTGGCCTTTAACACAGAGTGAATGTCTATTAACTGTCTGCCATAAT
This sequence comes from Haliotis cracherodii, assembly GCF_022045235.1. Classification (NCBI taxonomy): domain Eukaryota; kingdom Metazoa; phylum Mollusca; class Gastropoda; order Lepetellida; family Haliotidae; genus Haliotis; species Haliotis cracherodii. The sequence continues at coordinate 17,869,347 of NW_027266275.1, forward strand.
AGAAACTAAACTAGTACTGCAGGGCTAGGGGCCTCCTACATTCCACAAACCCAATACAACTGGGTATTTGTCACAATAGGTACTTTGGGCACTTAGGAAATTGGCACTTATTAAAACCATACATGACAAGGTAAATTAGTTTGCACAGGTCCAACGTTAGTATCAAATTATTTTAAATAATGGACAAAACTAAACCATTTTTGATAGTTGTTTCCAGGTAATTAAATACCTCTGCTGTTTTCTAAAAAATGTGCAATTTAGGAAGAAAATATGGACAGTCATGTAAATGTTTATGGGGGTGCTTATAAAGATACTTTGCATATGGCTCTAGAAGTTGGCACTACTGAAGCAGGTTCCATAACATGGCAAATATGGTAACCCGCTATCATTGGACCAGCCAAGGTATGAGCTTAATGCCGAAATGTGCCACTATAAGAACTGTTCTAACCGAAAACATCTGATGTGTTGTCATTTACAAATCAATTCACTGTCCTTCCATCTCTCTAAAATACAGCAAGCAGGCTACTACACAGGAACTACCTTAAGTCTGGCTTAAAGTTGTCATCGTTGATGCTGTCCCCTTGATTGAGAAAATGCAGACCCTTTGGGCAGCTGATCAGTTCCATGTTGCCGATAGGTGTTGTCACAGTAAACGTGTTGGTTGGACCATGGTGACACGCCAGCTTCGCTTTGCCAGGCATTGTGGAGAAATGTTGACACACAGACCCACAAAACCGTACTTTATTCCTGAAAAAAACCCAATTGCCACCCAATGAAATCTAGAAGAATATTTGCAAACAAAGCTTTATCAGCCAATTCCAAAGGAGCCAGAAACAATGTCATACCACCAGGCCTTTTCAGTCTGGTACCTGTCACCAACTAATTAGATATACATACTTTGTTGCCACGGAAACTAAAAAACTATCATTTAAAAAAGTCCCATCCATCAGACACCTGTTCACCACTAGATACATCTATGTGCCAACTTTGGTGAAGAAATCTTGTACAGTTTTCAAGATCTGCTTTGGAAAATAGCACTACCCCCATTTTCAGTGTCAGTCAAAGTTGTTGCCATGGAAACTTGAAATTTAAAAAAAGTCCAAAACTATCAAAAGGCACCACTTCACCACTAGACCTATCTATGTGCCAAGCTTGTTGAAGAAATAGCAGACTCGAGACCTTACAAATCTCATTAATAGTGACCTTGACCCGAATGCATAGGTCCCTTTAAATAAGCAAGTCATTATTTAATGTCGCAACAGCATTATTTGGGCCACATAGCAACAAGGTCGCATTAAACTCAGGATTCAGCCTCACTCTCAGTTATGTTTGCTTGCTGACATCCTGTAAATATTCCAGTGATTGATGTTATGAGCAACAGTAAATGATCAACACTAAATGTTGTAAAACGATTTTTCAGGCCTTGAGATAACTGATCAAATGCCTCAAAGTCTGATATATTCACAATATTGATCTGCATGTGGATTTACAAAACAAAGTTATAAGTGATAATAATCAATGATTGATAGGTTGAAAGACCCAATTTTAACCAGCAACTAATATTGTAAATTTGTAGTTGTACATGCACCCTAAAGTTAGAACCAAAACATATGGCTTTTATCTATTTATCTTAAACTTCGCCTATTTCTTTATCAGATACAGCCTGATTAGTATTAGACAAAGTTCTTGTTTGTTCTTAGTATGTATACAGGCATACATTCAGTGCAATTATGGGCCTTTCTGATGACATTCTCACTGTCGTTTTTCTAAAATAATTCGGCTTCATTTATTTTCCGCCTTGATTCAGAAATTTCAATCTCTGTAAGAGGAAAATGCCACTGAAAGCATATATCCCTCGATAGCAAACCTTTTGGGTGGAGATGCCATGGCGTTCTCATGACGAGATGTATAAACTGTGCACAAAGTCTGTTGGAAAACAAAGCTCCTCACAACTAAAACATGAACTTTTCTTTCTGTTTTGCTTTCAACTACAACATATCAGTAGCAATAATTGTCATATGCTTGTTCTTGTTGTAGATACGCTTACACTGTCCTACCTTTCCATGGAAACATAACAACATAAAACCACTGAAGTCCACTTTGTTTATTCTGCCCTCCTTATCTATTTCATGCCTACAGATCACAATCTATGTTACATCATGAATAATACAAAATCGTGAAAATGATTAAAGCAGTGTTGATATAACATCGCGAGCTTGATCAGTAGATCGGATGTTTAGTCGGTGGGCAGGGGATGTGTCAAAAGTATGCATGTCATTTCTCGACACTGATGTTGGCTGATAATGTGCTTGCTGGCTTAGCACATGATGTGTACAAAGATTCATGTGCACCTGTACATAAGGCTGGCGTCCACAACCTTAAATACTTACTTAGATGAATCCCAGATCTGTTAGCTGATTCCTATACATTGTAGTTTCAAACAGCAGCTGTTTTGACATTGTTTGAAAATACTTAAGTAAATTTTCAAAACATACCGTCCATGTCCATAAGAAAGGCGATTCTCTATTACTGATTTGGAGACTTTATTGCACTCAAAAGAACCCACCTATCCAATAGTAGATGATAAGATGGTGGACTCATGAATACATTTCAAGGCTGGATTTAGCTGTATAAAACATGCACCAGTACAACCCTGTTATTGAAAAACGCAACCTAATATGTATGTCTACATGCACCAAGTACATGTAAAAAGAAATCTGACTAACCCTCACTTTGTCCACTCACAAAGTAAACAAACAAACAAACAAACAAACAAACAAACAAACACACACACAAACACACACACACACACACACACACACACACACACACACACACACACACACACACACACACACACACACACACACACACACACACACACACACACACACACACACACACACACACACACACACACACACACACTTATCATACTACATCACTAATCACTGTGTTCCGTGTAGTTTGTCATCCTTTCCTGGGCTTGTCATCATCAAACTGTGAGTAGTTCAAGAACATGTGCACTTGTTCCTGTTACGGTTCACACCAATGTGTCGTTTGCATATGCGACACTGGCAGCAGACAAGCCTGTTTCAACCTTCATAGACTTATGGGACCAGGATGCAACCTGGTTTGGTTTGGTGCAACTTGGTTTTCATGTCAACATGCACCAGGTGCAAGTTAAATCCTTAAATCAATCCCTGCATTCATACACTCGAAAATCAAGTGTCAAAATGGGGGGTCCCCTGGGCAAGTGACTTAATTCAAATGTGCCTCTGTTCACCCAGCAGGGAATGGGTGCCCGATTAGAAACCTTCTAGCGCTCGAAGGCAGCATGGGGTTGTAAAAACTCCAGGGAGTTGAGAATGAAAACTGGAATGCATACGGATCCATTGGTTGGCGAACAAATAAACCTCATTTGAGCAGATACCAGTGTCTGGATAAGTGCGGTGTATAAATACATAATATAATGATAACAGATCACTGTAAACAATCAGTGTTCAGAAATGCATAGAGATAGTGACGCAAAGTTTATTTCCACTGTCCTTACAGACGGTAGCCCATTCTCTTGTATCGCTCAGTTGCGTTAGCCTGCAAATCAACTCATGGCAGTTACTGAGCCTTAGCGGGCAGCGTTAGACAGTCAGGTAGGGGCCAGAGCCTAGTGTCCCTTTAATGGGGTGGTCAGTGTCCAAACTAAAACAAATATGGTGGAAATAGCATTTACACTTTTGACATAGTCCCTGTAAGTTATCTATTACTATTGTTATTATACTTCTTATTTTGTAACAACACATACACATAAACCTGTTACATGGTCCAGCTGGTGAAATTGAAGCTGAATGCTGGAATTATATGAACGTATATCTCACACAAAGGTAAGCAAAGATTCAAGTATGTTTCTGTTTTAGCACATAAAGCCTCATATCCAGAGCTACAGATAAGCAACGTATTTGTGTAAAATACCCCAAAATATATTAAAATCCAATTACTTTCAATGAACTTGCGTACAGAAACGCATGCATTAAATGAAAAACTCAAATTATAAAAACAGCTCGCGTAAATACCCAATGAAGCTTTTTCAGCATGCGTACAAAGGAGCTAATTTCCAAAACACATTTACAAGCTAATTCACTTTCTGAGTCAAGCCTATATATTTAGAACAATTATATCTAAAACATTATTTCATTTTTTCAAAATCTTAACATGTTCACTAATTTTTGGAATAACCCAGTAGAGTGAAACAATATTGGTTACCCAATGAAAAATGTAATAATCCAATTAAAATAGAAACCATAGAGTAAAAACTCAATTGCTCAAAAAGTTATCTGGAGCTCTGCATATAACTTTTACATACATTGAGGTTATCACGCGAGTATGTCATTATTTAATTTTGTGCTCGAAAATCACTTTCCCTCTCTCACAAACATAACCGAAACATTGCGAGTTTTCCTGGAATGCGCACATTAATATCTATATCATCACAAGGTAAGTGATGTGTCAGTCGGACAGTGACAGTAGCCAATATAGTTCCAACTGAAATCTGTTTCTTATACAGTGTCGAAGCAACATATACGCAAAACAACAATTGTTTTTACTTGCCTCTTGTGGCAATCCATCGGTCTGTCCGCTAGAGTAACCCTAGTCAGCGTTAGAAATTGGCACTAGTGCCGTAGTCCTTGCCAAACTGGCCAATAGTTAAGGTATCATAAGGACTAGCAGAAATTTGCCATTTTTAAGGGTTTTGCTATATGTAATCATCATAAGGACTAGTGGACCAAAAATGTTAGTTTCTACCCCTACTAGTCTATGAGACGTCACAGCCATGTTCAGAGGTTGTTGACACAGTCAGGTGTACAGACAGCGGCAAAATGAAACAAGGTAACAATACTGGCCAAATACAACTATTTCAAATTGTGGAAAAGGTCCCAAGCCGCAGACGTCTACAAGCACAGATATGGCTACTGATCCGGCTTGGCTAGTAGTGACCTCGCAATTTTTTTAGCAATTTATGTCTCCAAAGTTGCCCAGAATGCCTTAGCTACGACACAGACACTGGTTTTCAGTATATTAGACTGTTCTTTTGATAATATCAATTATCCCAGTAGTTTCTCCAGATGGTTAATTCTGACTCAATCGCCGAATGACAAGGGCGACGCCATGTTTGTAAACAGTGAAAGTAGTTCCTACTTGACCTTTGATATTTGCATCTCTATCTGCATATGACCCCAACAGATATTGTTTTTATCAATTTTATCTCCTACAGAGAAACGTAACCATTATATGATAAAATCCTATATCAGCATGTCAATTTTTGAGTTTCAATTTGAATTCAAATATAAGATTGTTCGTTGTGCAGTAAATGTGAAAATATTCATTTAATAGTTTCAGAATGAATTTAATGGCTTTGACAAATGTGCTCTTAATCATTTAATGAAACATTTTGACGTCAATGTGTGTTTCAATAAATGTTACTGGAGAAAAAGGGTGTACACAAATAGGAATTTAATTTGTAAGAAAAATAAAATAAAAATGACCAATTATCTGGGGTAATGAAATGAAAACTGTAGTCTGTAACATCAGAAGTTAATTTTGTGTTCTGATTCGTCATCCGAACTGAATAACGAGTATCACACATTATGTAGGTTTAATGTACAAATGACATTTAGTAAGGAACTGGTAGTAGATTAAATAAGCATCCAATGGCAAATGGTAACCATATGAAATAACACCAATTTCAAATGACAACAGACTGTATGACAAACATTGACAAACAATGATGATCAGGCAATGCACCAGAAAAAAAGAAGTTTTTCTCTGTAAACATACATGACAAAAATAACGAGTTTGCCACTAACGTGGATATATCCCCTGCCCCTGTTGCAGAATTTATGACATAATTAAATCTAAAGAAACCCTAACCTTTTTTAACCGAGGTGGAACTTGTCATTTGAAATTTGAACACACAAACACACGCATTTGAAAATATTCAAAATTTTGTAAGGTGTAAAAGGTAGCAGGGGGGCATCAACTTGATGTAAATACAAAATATCCTGAAGAAACAAAATAAAATGCTGCCAAAACACAATTTCTATGAAGTTCAAGAAAAAAAATGAAACCTTCTCCACAAAAAACATGATGGAAGACAAACTGACAAAACCAGTTACTACATTTATTACTGAATTCATTAGGGTGGGAGAAAGAAAAAACATTACAAGTCATGTTACAGGCACTCCCTGCGAGGAAGTAGGCTGCCATGAGTGCCACACACATTTTATGGTGTGGCTTTTTAACAATATGGTCATACCATGTTTAACAATATGGTCATACCATGTGATATGATAAAGTATATACAACATAAGACAATAAATGTGAATGTTAAAACTCTACAGCACAAAAGTCTTCATATCAACATGTGCTGAAAACTGTAACAAGAGTCATCAGAAAGATGACATATCCCCCCGGCAGCTGTCTGTAAAGTGACCACAAGTAAATGTGCAATTCTGTATGTAATGAGTCATGAGTTGAATGTTCTTGAAGGAGCATACATTGTTTACCAACAAAAGATCCACCATGGTCACATCCATATGAAATGGAAAGTGAAACAAGTGTGTTTCTGTGGTGTTTTTTATGCAAACAAATGACAAATTACAAGAAACAATAACTAAACAAGCGTATAGTCAATGAAGTCATCTATATCCCCCGCCCATTTTAACACGTTATTGTCCCAAACCAGGTAAATGACCCAACATTTCTCTTAGCCCATGTCAAAATAGCTGCAATGGAAATTCTAAAATAAACATTTTAAAACTCCTTAATATCAAATGTCACCAGTTCAGCATGTGCTTTATATATAGACATGCAATGTTTGGCAAGGAAATATTAAACAGTTTATTTGTTATACTCCATAAGTGAACCCACCCTATATTAAAACTGAAATCCAACTTGTTGCCATGGAAACGTAAAACATAAAAATTTCTAAAATTCCTAAATAACAAAAGGCACCAGTTCAGTATGTGCCGCCTGGTAAACATGCAAAGTTTTGTAAGAAAGTATTTAACGTTTTTTGAGTTACACTCCGGAAATGAACACCACCCTTATCGAAACTAAGTCCAACTTGTTGGAGCAAAAGGCACAACTTCAGTATGTGACTGATAGATGTGCCAAGTTTCGATCAAATACACTGAATTGTTTTTGAGTTCTGCCCCGGAAAAGGAAATGATTACGGAGGGACGGACAGACAGACTGGCTGATCGCTATATCCCCCCGCATTATATGCTGGGGGGGATAAAATGTTTCATAGAGAAGTATGCCATCTTATCACACACCCATCTCTGTCATAATCAATGAAGTAGTAGGGATGATGGATTTGATAATGAAGTCATTAAACGAAAGTTACCCTCAACCATTATGGAGGCACATACTGACAACTTGAAGGCATGCAGAGTTTCCCCTACTATGGCAGATACCTCAAACACAAACTGTAGGCACACAGAAAAACTTTAATATGACTTATAAGATTCCTTAAACAGGTTAAATGGGTATCAAGTTGAATTTTTTGGCATTTAAATTGGTTGGTTGGTTTGTTGTTTAACACCACACTCAGCAATATTCCAGCTATATGACAGTGTTTGGCATTTAAAAGAAGAATTCATTAATTTCTAAAAGTTCAACTTGTTGACATGGAAGATTAAAAAAATATAAATGTCTAAAATTTCCAAATAGTAAAAGGCACCAGTTGAGCATGTACCTGACAGACCTGCAAAGTTTCATGAAAAAATATTGAACGGTTTATGAGTTATGCTCTGGTTATCCAGTGTCGATATTCTCAGTGATCAATCATCTCTATACACAAAGTCAGTCTAAATAGCAAAAGGCACCAGTCAGTGATGTTTGGAGTTTTCATTATTTGTTTACTGTAATATATACCGTGACGGGGCATTTTATAGCAAGCGCTAGATTGTGAAACCTTTTTTTTCAATATATTTTTTATTATGTTTTGAACTAAAATCATTGGGATAAAAGGGTTATAAATGGGAAATTCTTATGATTCAGTTATTTTCATTATTTTGCATAGGAATGTAGTTTAAAAGGTAGCCTGATTGTATTGACGCTGCACACATCCAAACGGCACCGGCCTGAGCACTATCTACAGTGGGACATCTTTTACAAGAAATAGGTTAGGCTCCGGTTTCATAATGAAAATGATATGTTGATGTTGTCTAAGGGGGTTGCATTTTAAAGGACGGGAGAACAAGCGTCAACAGGAGCAAATAAATGGACTAGCCGGGCACTCACAAAAATGGTGAGAGAGCACCATGAAATGGCTTCGTGTAAAAATATTTTGGCTACTGGAAACTGTCCTCAAACTTCCAAGCCACTTTCACCTGTTACATTTGTTCAGTAATGATTCAAAAGCTGGCTCACTAGCTGTGCTCATGCATTCATTGTCCCTTGTTATTATTCACATTGTTTTGTTCGTTGTTTTTCTTTTTTTTCTTCCATGGCACTCCGGCGTTCCTTCCATAGAAAACGTGGTCAAATTTCAAACCTTTATTTTGAGGTGTTTGTGCAATACAGAAGCAAATGAGAATATCGCAACTTCTAAGTTTCATTGCCTGAATTAAAATTCTCTTCATAGATTCATAGACCCATAGCTTCGTAAAAACATCATATGGCTTCATTGCCACACAAGACATTTCGTTAATTACCCTTGGTTCTCTTGCCAAGTTTTGTTCGGTCCATGTGGCGTTCGTTCATTCATAACACTCAAGCAAGCTTTTTTCACCCAGAAGAGTTACAAAGGGGAGTTAACTATAGGGTTAGCGTAACACTCATAAAAGCTTCAGCTACACACATTATCCTCGCAGTGTTTCCTCCCACTTTTTCACAAATTCACCTGACAAATTATTGAATACCTTGTCATTCATGTGTACCCGTGAATTCGATGTCTAATGGCTGACACCTAGAGCCGTTGTCAGCTCACACAATATCGGCTTATTCCTCACCACTGGGTATCTTGTAGATTATGGTTGGTTGGTTTTTCTAACGCCCCACTCAGCATTCATATTCCAGCTATATGACGGCAGTCTGAAAATATGGCATGCTTTTACGGCAAGCATGTTTTGCTGAAGACCTATTCGACACCGGATCTTCATGGGTCTTGTAGATTATGGAATGGGACGAGTGTGCGAAATGGCATTGGGATAACTCTTAAGTGTCCGTAGACTAAAGTCACAAGATGTCATTTCTACCCGTAACCCTCGTAAGTGTCCATGACCTATTCGACCCTTTCAATTCATTTCTTTAACATCTTAGGCATGACTAGATAAATTTATACTTAGTTTAACAGTAAGGACGTAGCTCAGTCGGTTAGCTGTTAAGCTAACAATCCCATGGTCGTGAGTTCACGTTCGATGCATTCTCACAAAAACTGGTTGCTTGTCTTAGTAACATGTGAATTACGGCAGAGATTGTCCTCACCACAAGTTGTGGTGCTGTATTGTAAACGTGCTCATAACTCAGAAATTGTACTGATGATTTTTTGTGATTCTTGTTAGTTTGTTGTTTAATGCCGGACTCAGCAATATTCCATCTATAAGACGGTAGTCTGTAAATAATCAAGTCTGGACCAGACAATCCAGTGATTGACATCATGAGCATCGATCCATGCAATTGGGAAATGATGACATGCATCAAACAAGTCAGCAAGCATGACCACCCGACCTTGTTAGACGCCTCTTACGACAAGTTGTGTTTTGTGGACTTGAGACCTAACCTCAACATTAAAACTGATAGACATTTTCTGATTTCATGTATTTACAGATCTACTTTTCAATTATGAAAATAGATGTTATTACAAATCTATGCAACTTAATTAAAGAGCAAACTATGCAACTTAATTAAAGAGCAGGTAGTCATGTAGCATTCGTGAATAATGATGATAATAATAACAATAATAATAATAATTTTTAAAAAAAAACAAAAAAAACCTGGGCTTATAAGCGTCACTTAATTACAAATATAATGTGAAAAATGTAACATGACAAACTGCTTGGCTGCCTAATGTTATTCAGTATATTCATCTGCAGGACTGATTATGTTTGAAATCCGAATGTTTTTAACTCGTACATGGTCAGGAAACTGATGGCCTTGACCCTGGACCCCTGGTGACAATACGGGTCACTGATAAAGGTATTGCTTTCAATATTCCAACCCGTTCAGTTGAAACAAAAATATTTGACCTCATTGCATTTAAGACACATCAAACAACCTACATTGACAAATTACAAGCATGTCATTGGAAATAACACCTGAAACTTCTCGTCAACAGGTGCGAGTGCCCAGAACATTCACCGGCTTCCCGCCATATTACAAGCTGGAACAGAAACCTATTTTCCTAACGAGCTATTACAAGATTAGTTTTCCAATAAAGCGCCTGCTGTTTCGTTGTGACAAGGTCGATTTGGTCATACAAAATAGAACGCGTCCATAAGACAATCAATATGGACTTATATATGTAGCATCTACATGTATCCCCGTGATAACACGAATAATAGCATTATAATAAACCATTGTATACACGGGAACAACCTTCTTGGAGATATGTATACTGGCAACTTCTGGTAGCATAATTTGCTTCTTCTAAGCGCATGAGACTCGCATGAGACTTTTGATGGTGTCAGAATAAAACAACCATCATCAGCCACTCAGTATAGTTATATAAAATTCAAAATACCTTATTACACTTATTTTTATTGTTTCTACATAAATATGTTGGTTGGTTGGTTTTTTAACGCCACACTCAGCAATATTCCAGCTATATGACGGCGGTCTGTAAATAATCGAGTCTGGACCAGACAATTCAGTGATTGATATCATGAGCATCGATCCACGCAATTTGGATCGATGACATGCATCAACCAAGTCAGCGAGCCTGACCACCCGATCCCGTTGGTCGCCTTTTACGATAAGCATAGTCACCTTTTACGGCAAGCATGGGTTGCTGAAGACCTATTCCACCCCGGAATCTTCACGGGTATGTAAATGTAAGATATAACTTAATTTCTATTCACACGCCAACATATTTCCTTTTATTTCAACTGCGTGGACACAAAGAATGTCATCACCTTGTTACGTCCGGATAACCTGACTTCCTGGTGTATTGCTTTTCCGGCTTAGATGTTCTTGTTGTCCTTACAATACGGGAACTCGTTTGATGGCAAGTATATTGTAAAACTGAAGCTTTTATAGTGTTATTATCAAATACCATTCCCTTATTCTTTGTAGTTGACCTTTACACCATGTAGCCTCAAGGTTCATTAAGGGCGAGGTCAGTCCACATGGTCTAAATTCATAACATGTCATGAGTAAAAAAATATGCTTATGAGATTGGATTGACAGACTCGAGTTCCGCGACTTCAGTGTTGAAATGAATCAAATATTAAATGCAATCTTTTAATGTGTTATTCACATTGAGTTCCGCAAGGTTCGACACTTTTCGTGAATACTCGGAAACGCGCTTATATAACAGCACAGGTATTCCGATCTGTAGTAACATGTGAAGCCTGTTCCGATTGGTATGTAAACACGTCAAAGCTAGGCGACATGTTGGTTGTTTAGCCGTTCACAGACTATTCTTGGAATGTAAATATAACCGTAACAGTTAAACACTCGCATAGATTTATTACATGCATATGTGTTTATATGAGCAACTCTCCATTTTCGTATTCAAATATTCCGCATTAAAAGCGTCAACCAAAAGCGGATTTGGCGGGTAAAGGTAGGCCATTTTCTTTTTCAAATGTTCCTTATTTCATTGAAATATTATCGATACAGTTTTCGGTTTTATTATTGTTCGCACTTGATTTCGTGAGTCTGTATAACAAACAAAAATGTGAAAGAATTGTCCAGTTATACCGTCTATAAATAATACTTTTCAAGTAAAACTAGGATTTAGGAAACAACAAAATACTTGCTGAACCAGATCTATTTTATGGTCTCTGGCTGAACTATCTATCAAGTTATGTGATTATCTTAAAAATATTAGTTGTGTTTTATTCTCAAACTAATACATGCAGGAAACCATTGCAGGAAAACACCGTAAGAGAACTAAAAAACACCCCTTTTCGGATAATAGTTGTGGTTGTTCAATTTAGATTCGGTCCAATGCATTACTTTCAATCGGTTTAAGTAAAATCAAACTATCAATCAATCAAATAATGTATTGCATAGGAATTAACTAGGTGTTTACTAGGGCTCCCTAGTCATCAGTACGCGTTAATCACAGCTGTAATAAAACTGCACTATCATTAATCTAATAAACAATAGGTGTTGAAGTGATAAGGTGCCAGCAGTGCTTACGTAACGTTAATTGGACCGTCGTATTAAGTGTCCATGATTGGACAGACGCCAAAACAGTAAGTCACTCGACTGATTGGGCTAATTAGACCTGATCACGTGACAGACGGTTTAAACTTTGAAAAACAACAACATTTGGTCAGAGCAATGTAATTACTATCGTGTCTACATAGAATTTATACTTCGGTTACGATGTTTGTGATCATTAGAATCAACAGAAGCCTTAGAATTAAAGTTTAAAGACAGTTTGCTGTTAGGGGAGTATTTTGTAGGACACGGCCTCGTTATGGGAATCAATTACCCATCATGCTTTCGTAAACATGGATGTCAAGCTAAGTCTACAGGTGGAAACATATCTCCGGTAAAAAGAGTTTTTGTCCCTTTGTTTCTTCGTTCCTTCGCAATGTCTGAAACGATTCCAGGTGGGAGACAAAGAGCGTCATCTGAGGGGGATATTTTGGATGACGACGACGACGATGGCGCCTACAGCACAGGAGTAGGTGCCCCTTTGAACTCGGGCCACCGAAAGGTAAGCACAAGCGCAGTGTTGACAACTGTTGACAGACGAAGTCAAAGAGAAGACTACTATTCCGATGTTCCTGAAGAAAGACGGACCATAGGGCCATCAGAAAGGCGAAGTAAGTCGCGTAAGACATCTTTTAAATCAATAAAGAAACTAATGAATCGTGTAATGAAGAGTTCATCTTCTGCGAGCTCAATACACGAACAGGATCCGTCATCTCGTGTGACATGGACACCAACACTCCGACGACGAAATGACAACATTCACGATGCACCTGATCTTCGAGGATCGAGAAGAGGAAAGCACGAGAAGTCTGAATCAACGTCAAGGCCCCTCATCACCGACCCAAGCTTCACAGGCCCGAAGTGGGAGAAAACCCCTGGAACAGTTGGCCTTAACAATCATGGGAACACTTGCTTTATGAATGCGATTTTACAGTGCGTTGGGAACACAGATTCATTTGTGGAATACTTTGTTGATGGAGTGGTTAAAGAGGATTTGAGAAACCTGAGAAATAGCAGGAAAGGTGCCATAAAAGCAGATGTGACTGAGCATTTAGCAGTGCTTCTGAAATGTTTTTGGTCAAACCGATACAGTGCTGAAGTGTCCAGGGATTTTAAGTCCATCGTGGGGAAAGCTAATCATCAGTATGAAGGTAGTTCTCAACATGATGCACAGGAGTTTTTGTTGTGGCTGCTGGACAGACTGCATGAAGATCTAAACTCCAACATTAAGAAGAAAAACAAACCACTGAAGGTACGTATCGAAAAGCTCTTTTTATTTGATTTGTGTTAAACAGCCTTTTGTTTTGAACATATGTGACATTACCGCTGTAAAGATTGCTTATTGGCACTATCCAATAATGTCATGGTATTTTACACATATAATAACATAGACATTTTCCTATTTGTGTGTGTGTGTGTGTGTGTGTGTGTGTGTGTGTACTGAACATTCAGTGTGCCTCACAATTTGATATAATAACAGTTTGGATAAGTCATTTCATATGTCACAAGAATTATATCATTTCAGAGAGTTAACAGTTAAAGTGTCAAGCATTGCAAGACAAAATTCAAAATATTTTGGATGACAGACACAAATTATTGATAATGTGGAAAGTAGACAATTTGTTACTATCCTGAATGTCTCAAACAACACTAAATATATCAAGTCTGAATAAATGAAAATCATTAATTTTATGAAGTTCAAAATGACTTTGTATCAGTGAATTGTGTAATATGTTTCTTTTCAAAGACTAGTCTTCACTGACTATCCCATGTCCTATTAGTGTACACTTCCTGGTTCATGGTGGGGCCCACCTATCATAGCTTTCTAGTTAGGATCAAAGGTCAGGTGAAGGTCCCCCAAGTCAGCGTGGTCAGTGTCCTGCTGTCTGTCAATCGGTTGTCATCATGATCCTTTAATCTACTCACAACTACATTATCATAAAATGACGCAGGTTCAGAGATACAATGACATGTAGGGTTTAGATAGAGGGTAGTAAGGTTTGGATAGGTGATATTAAAATATGTTGTTAATGTTTGTGATAGAAGAAAATGATACAGAACATATACAGAAATAAATAAAAGGGAGTGTTTTATAGCCCTTAGGTGTCAATATTTATGGCTCAAGTATAATATATGGTAATTCCAATAAGCCATGATGTATTACACCATTTCAATGTCAGGGAAATATTATTCAGTTTGCAATACTGTATGGATCCTTTGTAATCATACTTAGTAATAATGGGAATTAAGTGAAATGGTATACATGTAAAAGTGAGATTTATTATCTCTTTAGGCAGTCAATAATTAGCCCTAATAAAGCTGTCAAATTAGGCATACTAATTATCATATTAGGTCATCTTGAAAAGGTAGTTAAATTTATTCTGCCCCTTAGGGTACATACCAGTATCCATTAAGTTAGATAAATGGTCTCTGAAGTTAAATGGTTGTGCATTGTTCTCTTGCTGTTAAATGATAAACAACAAATAGAAATAAAGTATTTGTGAATGAAGCTTTGACTGGTTTCAATAACCCTATATATGCATCCATTCTTAATTTGTTTACACAATATGTTGCGTTCTGTAAAACCCTGATGATGCATAATCTCTTAATGGTTCCAAACATGCCCAAAAAAATTTGATATTTCAGCGGCTAACTTAAATGTCCTTATGTTTGAACTGTAATGTACTAAATGATATCAATTGACAAGTTATGGTAAGAAGACTGAAGTGTTTTGTGGAAGACTTATATTGAGACTTAATAAAGATAGCATAAATTAAATCCAAATAATCTGCTCCTCATTTTGAATGTGTGGTTGATGTGATGTAACCAACTTCAGTTTCAGTCCCTGATGGTAATAGTCTTAAGGCATCGTCACAAGTCAGCGCTCTGAAACCATACTCCTTTGTTCATTAAGTGAAAAATAAAAACATCTGAAACATGTTTTATTCATTCAGAGGAAATATCCTTGAGTGATATTATTTTGCGTGTGACTTCAGGCATGTTTGGATAAAGACCCATTGTGAAACAACACTTTGTTTATATCTTGCATATATCTGTCATATTCCAGGTAAACTGTGTTGGCATTTATGACAGCTTGTTTGCCGAAGGTGGTATATGTCACATAGCTGTGTTTGTAGCAAATGACTTCACTGATTGACAGGCTCTGCATCAGTGGTGATTCTTTTAGGGTTAAAGTTTCCTGAACCTTGAGAAAGTTAAGTGGCTGACAATTTTGTTTTAAAGGCTTTTGGTGGCCTTTAACTTCAAAGAAGATGTTTATGTCTGATTGTTTTCCATTTTTTTTTTAACTACACTTTGCCATTTTCCTTCATCTTCCCGAGGCAAGTGAGTTAACTGACTATAAAAGTCCAGTTTCCACCCTTGCCGAACTAGGCTGGTATTATGGAGTTACATTTTGGCTTGACTAACGAGTCTATGCATAGTCCAATCGAAATCGCGCACCAAAATTGAAATCCGGTTAATTAACTGTCACGCAGATTTTGGTCGATTGCAGGATTTGCAAAGCATGTGCACCGCCAACTCATTGTCCACAGATATTTTCCGAATCATTTCATGTTTTTACTCAAGGTGCTCATGTGATTTGTTGCACTTCACGATGTAAGACTCGTTTTATAATAATACAGATCTCGTTTATTGATCAGATCGTCTTGACTGAGCGCTGCCATTTTGTTTAAAGTAAATGCAAGTAATATGAGAGGTGGAATCTGATTGGTTCATAGGAGAGGCATAGAAGGGACATAAGTCGTAATAGCCACTGGTGGCTCTATGATCGAGCCAAGGAATTCCAGCCTAGTTCGGCAACGGTGGAAACTGGACTTTTAAAGTCAGTGAACTCTCTTGACTCTGGAAGATGTTTTCCTTTTGTGAGTCCAAGACTTCGACATGAGCCGGTACATGTAGAATTATCATACTATTTTACCTATCATTAATAACAACAACTCTATACAACATAAAAAATGAGATATTTTCTGCTACCACAAATCAGGGTGTCATAACAATTTATCGGACTATCTGATATATATTGGAATTGACCGTGACTTAGTGCCACTGCCTCTGTGATAGGTAAAAGATATGCACTATCATTAATCAGATATTGAAGTGGCTTTGGGAATAACTAAATTCTTGTGTCATCGTTATGATTCTTATGTTTCAAGCAAATATTCCCTAATGATAGTAAAGTCTATCTTAATTTATCATCTCATCCTATCTTATGTTATCTTATCTTAACCAAGATGACTAGTTTGTAATAATTTTGCGCTTTCATCTTAGTTTCACAATGATGCAAAAATATTGTGACAATGTTAAATGAAATCAATATAATCATTACACATTCTGATTAGGTCAATTTTGCATGTTTTGGGGGTTCACTAACTAGATATTGATGGAATTAATTAACATTATTTGTACCCATTAGCATTGATTAAATCGATCTGAATACCATGTAGAATGTAGTTCAAATTTATCATAGACAGATACAAGGCTTAAACACATATTTCACTTACAAAGAAGACATTCATGCAAGTTTTGAATACACAGAAGAGCTTCTAAACCAGACCTACTATAATTCCCATTTGGCAGTTGTTTCCTTAATCATGTTAATATGGTTTTAAAAAGTAAAACGCATTCAGAAGGAATGAAAAGACTGAACAATACCCTTTATTGTGTTGAAGATCTGTACATACTTTTGAGGCAATGAAATAAGTGCCAAGTTGACAGAGCTTCAATTATTTAAGAGTAACAAGTGTATACCACAGTTAAACATCTCAAATTGTTCTGAGAGTTTGTGCAGTCCAGTTCTCAAGGAGTTTTGTGTCAAAGTGACCTACATTCCATATGCTTTTCATGCTTATGAAGTTTTATGCCAAATAATATTTCTTACTAAACTACTCTTCCCAAATATTGATATTTGACTGCTTTTATAAAAGAAAGAGGTATTTTGGAACCATTTACCCAGGCCATTATTTGTATGAAGCATTCAGAAAACCCAATAGTATGATGACACCATGAGTTAAGACCCAATATAGTCTTTTCTGCTTTCTACCTGTATTTCTTTCTAGATCTTTATTTAGAGTCTATTAGAGGCATCACATTTTGGGTTAGCGTATTGGCCAATAAATCGAATTGCAATATATCGCATACAGAGAGGTGTATTGTGATACATGTTGTATACATATTGGGGCCCAAATTATATATATTTATACTTTTTTAAATGGTTCTTTCCTTAATCAATAATTCAGACTTCAGATTGTGTGGTGGGTAGTATGGCAAACGAGACTACCTTTTAAGTCCTTTTATGACATCAATACAGAATTTTAATGTAAATAGTATGAAGTGTGTACTGTTTACCATGTTTACATGGTTTAGATAGGAACTTAGTCCATCCAAATGCTTTAAGATTGTAAATATTATTTATTTAATGATATATTTATTTTTCTGAGACTGTATTGTAAAATATTGATACACAAGGGTTGTATTTTGACACATGTACATGTATTTCTGATTGCCAGTTTGCAATATACCAGCGTTCCAGTTATATCGAACACCCCTAATCACGTATACCATATTCGACGTAATAAGCGTCCCGCTCTAAAAAGCGCCCACGGCGATATTTGCTAATATATTGGCTAGTGAACAATCCCAATTAGCACCCCTTCTGATTGATCAATGTAAAAGACTTATTTATTCGCGTATAATACGCAGTCTTGTTATATACACCCCTAATTATGGGCAATTATATTCTGGAAAAATATATCTGTCGCATATAAACATTTCAAGCTGTCAGAATAAACCACGAAATTTATCTTTCAACTCTCTTTTTTTCACCAAAATAATATTATAATAAGAGCCCCCTATTTCTAATTTTGAGAGCGCCTATAACGTCGAATACGGTACATGATCTCCAGCGCAGTGAATAATGCACAAATGCCATAGGTCTTCTTTATTGTAACTGAGACATGTATAACTATAAGGCTGTCGCGAGTATATACGTGATATTGCACACATGGTGGAGCCCCCAAAATTTAGAAGTCACCTGAGAGCATTTCAGCCAGGATTATTTCTGAATAAGGTCTATACATTGGTATAATGACACCCAGTAGATTCAAGGGAGTACAAATACATTCAATACCCAAGATAAAACTAGGAATACCCTATGTGAATGATACCATGTGAGTCATGCTTAATGGCTCAAAAAATATTATGAGCCCAGTGTTTATTTTCAAATGATTGCCCTGACAACTGTATTATATTCTTGGATAACATCACATGACTTTTTTGAAAAAGAAAGTTGAGAATGTCTTCCTTTTGATCATTAAATTTTAAACAATATCACATGACAATTTTTGAAAAAGAAAGTTGAGAATGTCTTCTTTTTGATCATTAAATTTTAAACAATATCACCACAAGAAGATAGTGTTGTAGGTTGACACAAGCCATGAAACTGTGTTGTAGAGAAGTCATGTTGTTGTATGCTCCTATGCCTAGTATTGCATGCCTTGTGTGTGACAGGTGTGTTTGTTTGGTGGAGGTCGTGCTGGTTCATTGAGAGCTGCACATCTACACACTGAAACCAAACAAACTAATTTCTTGAGCAAACCTCACCTTGCTATTATCTAAACATTGATCAAGGCTGATACTCTCACAGGTCATTTTGTCAAGTCACAGGTCATGAAAAACCAACACAAGCTACAGGGCTACTGATGTGGCCTTGTGCTGGAGCTGTTCCACAGCTTATTGACATATACTTTTGAAAACTCATTTCTTGTGTAGTTTTGTTTGAATATTACTGAAATTTCTTTTTTAATCAGACTATTCACTGCAACACTGACCATTGAAATTGGCCGGCTCCCCAAATTTTCGACTCACATGATGGACTATCCTTAGTATTGCTCAAGCTTGTACTGGTTTCACATTTAGAAAATGTTGGATTACCTTATGCAAACATCACTTCGGAACATACTGTTATTTTAAGTGGTTACATCAGTTTGAAAGATGACACAATACATGATAAATAAAGCAAGATGGGCCACCATATGAAAGCCTTTGTTTCAGACATCTTGCCCACCCTGTAGAATAGTTCTCTTTGAAAGTTCTTTTGCCCAGTTCAATATGTTTTGTTTATATATGTATTAACAACCCTAAAATCAGCTATCTGTCTGTCTGTTCATAATTATTTGATGGATTCCATGAAACATATTAACCCCTAATCTATCTACTGATATTTATGATGGCCTAAGAAAGCCGAGGATAATTTATTGTGTGATGTAAAGATGATGAAACTCGATCGTGACCAAAATTGGGTTACATTGTGTTAAGATTTCTTATATCCTGAGTGAGTGAGTGAGTATGGTTTTACGCCGCTTTTAGCAGTATTCCAGCAATATCACGGTGGGAGACACCAGAAATGGGCTTCACACACATTGTACCCATCTCAGGAATCGAACCCTTCTTCGTGACGAGCGAACGCTTTAACCACTAGGCTACCCGACTGCCCCTCTTACATACTGACTCTGACACTAGAGGAAAAACAAATAGACTGAATTAAAAACAGATTGGTATTATGGCCTTGTGTTGGCATACTTGCAATAAAAGTCAACCAAACTCCTCTTGTAGCCTCACTCCATTGTCAGGCATAGCAAATGTGTTGGTAGTTGTCTATGGCACAGTGTTCCTTAGCCATGCCATGATGGTATGATCATCTGAACGGATCTGAGATTCACCCTGGTTAAGATGCTTGGTTTGTGAGTGTTCACTTAAGCAACTGAGCATTAACTCAAATGTTACTATTCACATTGAGTATGTTTTTCTCTTTTGGGTCCAGTTTATTTGCAGCGTTACAAATCGGCACTAGTCCTCACAGTAGTCCTTGCCAAACTGCCTAATAGTTAAGGTATCCTAAGGACAAGTAGAAATTTGCCCTTTTTAAGGGTTTTGCGAAATGTTATCATTATAAGGACTAGTGGACTAAAAATCTTAGTTTCTTCCACTGTTTTGGGTATTTTACTCCAATATGCAGACATTATTCAGAAATACTTCAGCTTCTAATGCTCTTTCAAGTGACTTCTAATTTGTATCTGTTTTGTGCTTCCCCAAGTGTGTAATGTTTCATAGACTCACAAGTGATATACATGTCTAATCAATGATAAGTCAGACCTTTGTTATGCATTATTCACTGCAGTAGTTCAAGTTTTGTAAAGAAATGTAACACGTTCAAAGGGATACAGATATGTTCCGCAGTGTGATGCTAGTGTTTTGAATTTTTTCATGCGAGCATTGGGTAATTATGATTATTTTGTGTGTATATTTATATACAAATATGCATCTTATCTTGAGCATGTTGAGTACTCAGTGCTTATTTTTCAAAGATGATAACTTTTGAGATTTGCTTCCCTCAAGGTGTTTTTCTCTCACATCAAGCTTACACCCTGTAATATAACTAAAATTCTGTTCAAGAGGTCTTAAGCTAACTGGCCATTGTTCCTTGTTTTTGCCTGATTGGACATTAGTTTCTGATTTTAACAATGTGGTAACAAAATAGGTCCCCACTAACTGCTTTTTGTGAGAGGCGGCTAAGCTTGTAGAGATGGAGTTTGTACGTGTGACCTGGCTGAATGTGTTTTATCTTACGCTGACAAAGTTGATCATTGCTTATGATTTGTCATGTCCATGTTCAATCATTTACAGGTTGCAATGGTATCTCTATAATAATGCTGTCTGTGGCCTTAAATAACATTCTTTCACTCACATTCAATTGATTTTGAGGGGTGAAATGAAGAAATTCCATTTTGAAATCTTGGCTAAGATCAAGACAAGGTTCTTAAAATAGGCAATTATTCCTGAGCATCTCGACATATAGGTGAGACAAGATAGCTGGGCAGTTTAACCTAGTTTTTGTTTGGCCCTTGGCTCTCAATAAGAAGTGTTAAGTGCGGTTAATTGTTTCGTGATTTCGTCCATGTTCGCACCTAAGTCAGATACCGGGCTAATGACAAACATTCTAAATAGAGTGTGGACCTCATCCGATCACGCTGCGTGACAAATGTGACCGTGAGGTGACCGAGCAATCCTGTTAGCATATTTACACACCTCCCTGGAACACTGTTATTGATAGCAATTGTCACCTGTACTATTTACCGCTGTTTATGGAAGTGACCACAAAGACCGCTTGACCACAACATGACCAATATGGAGTCCAGTGTCCACCTCTCTTCATAATCCAGGCTTTGCTTTTGTCAGCTGGCTACAAATGTCTGTCTAGTGGTTTAGTTTGAAAGCTTTATTCCCATATTGAGTTGAATACTATGGTACTCAGAGTTTATAACTGTTAAAAATTCAGAACGTGTCTGTGTCATGTGAAAAGGCTTAAAGAAGTTGGAGTGTTTTCAAGGAGTGTGTTGATGACCTAGTTTTTACAGCCAGGGGCTGTATTTGGCACACAACATTAGATAAATATGATTTATTGTTCAGGGTGTATGATTTGTAGTTTGTTTCAGTTGCTTTGTTCATAAGTGGCCAAAGAAATTGATCTGAATTGTCAAATGCCAGACAGGAGAAAAAACTAATTTCATGACTTCACAACGCAGGTGTTTGTTAAGGATTTAGGCCATGAAACAGGTGACTTGAACCTGGCTTCAACTGAAGAGCGTGTAATTTGTCAGGCATGTTATTGTGAAGCAAGGACATTAGGGTGTAAGGGTTTTATCAGTAGGAATGGTGTTATCTACTCAGTTTGAATTTTCTTGGCCCTGACATCTTAGATATATTATTGGGATCAGAAGCAAGTGAATGAGGCCTTCCTCAGACAGTAGTTAGGAACTGAGCAAGGTTCCTAGACATGCAGGAACTGTCTCATATCCATGTTGATATACCTAGATTACCCAGTGTATAGTATCTTCATTCTGTTATGATAATGGTCCTGGACGCATTTCCCACCGTCATGACCATAGCTTTGTTTTGGAAGTGATGTCACAATCTTATCTCTTATAACCAACTGTATGAGAGCACAGAATTGCGCTTGCTCAAGAGCGTAATTTGATTGGACAGCTGTTTATAGCATTGTGTTTTTGAATTTGGCTTGATGGCATCAAATGGGTCTAGGGTATTAACCTAGTAGAATGGCCCGGAGAGCAGAAGGTACAGGGTTTGATCCCCGGCCGTGTCATACCAAAAGACTTTGGTCTTTGGACATCGAGTGGACTCACCTCACCTCAAGTCACCTCAATTCTCAACTCAACTCAACTCAACTCAACTCAACTCAACTACATGGAATTCCCATGCAGGGAAGGCACTTGCCCATGAAGATCCTGCTTAGAATGGGTGTTCAGCAACCCCCATAAGAGGTGACTAACGGGATCGGGTGGTCAGGCTCGCTGACTTGGTTGAAGCATGTCCCATTAATGTGGATTGGTGCTTATGATATCAATCACTGGATTGTCTGGTCCAGACTCGATTATTTACAGACCTCCGTCATATAGCTGAGTGCAGCGTATTGGGGCGAGTACAGGAAAAAGATGAGTCATTTTTCCGGAATAGGTCTGTTGAATAACTTGGCCCTATTCATCTGATAATCTGGGGTTTCAAGGGACATCGTCTTCCTGCTATGGTGTATTGTAATGGGCCTGTGTTTGTGAAGACATGCTGTAGATGTTGATGCTGCAACTGATTATGCCATTTGTATTCATTTCTTACACTGTTCTGTCAGAGGTTTGAGAAATAGATCTGGGTTACGTCGTTCACTCATGCAATCCTTTGTAAATAGTGGTACATGGATCACATTTATCTTACTTTGAAGTTATGTAGGTCACTCCTGCTGGGAGTCAGTTTGAACATAATTAACGTCATGTTGTTGTAAGGAGTCCATGCTTGGAGAGGGTTGTTGATTTTCAAAAATGGAAATAGGTTCAAGCACATGTTTCAAAACTTTGCCTTTGTCTTCTCCATCCCCAAACTAACATGGCTTGTGTTGTTTTCTACATACAGGAATAGAAATGAGCTTGAGTAAGTATTCCTAATGTTTTAAGGTATCATCAGGGGTAATGAGGGTGTTCAGAAACTTTAAAAAAAATGTTTGTTACTTAAAGCCAGTAGACTTTCAAGGTTGATGTTTATCCCTGACTGACATGAAGTATGCATCCATCAGCTTGGAATCATGTCAACATCACTATTACTAGTTCCAAAGTTACTGTCATACTCGTTTTAACTCACAACTTTTGGTGGTACGATCAGTTTTTGGCTCAAAATGGCAAAGTACCTTTGCCAGGACGTTGTCAAGTGAAACGGAATGTTCTATGCACGTCAGCAGCTCAAAAACTTAATGCACTGCACACAGGAAAATTATTTTAAGTAACCAAATCCTCGTAATGCTGCATGGAGCTATTATTATGTTCATTGACACTGAGGATGAGTACAGTTATATGAGTTACATTGAAATTGGGGAAAAAGACAAATCAGAAAGCGGGATCACTAATGAAGTTATTTATTTTTGTGTCTACACATGTGAAGCAATAGAATTTAGTTGCCACAAGATATTTTTCAAGGTAGTCATTTGGCAACCTCTGAATATTTGTTGGTAGACAAATTGACATTTATGTCACACTGGTGACCGTTTTAGTTGCAACTTTGAGGCCTGTTTAATAACATTTTTTCTGGACGATACTCCTTCCTATGCTTTTACGTTGACTTTATATTAAAAAAAGTGTAAATTTACCATGGTTGGTTGGTTGGTTTGTTGTTTAACGCTGCACTCAGCAATATTCCAGCTATATGACGGCAGTCTGTAAATAACCCAGTGAATTACATCATGAGCATCGATCCACGGTCATGAGGAAGAACAATTAAAGTACCAGACATTTCAACACAGACTATGGTCCATCCCAGGAAATAAGTTCATGAATTACACTTCCTTTTTCTTTCTTCCTGAATGCATTTCCTTAGGTGATGATATAAGACTATTATTAATATTATTCACACAAATCACAATATTGATGGCAAGTGGAATATTAATCATATTTTGAATTGATGATGCAGGGAAAGATACCTGTTTTGCCTGCACTCTTTTGAATAGTCAAAATAATTAAGTCATTAATAATGTCATTAATAATGTCATAAATAATGGTAACCAATAATACATACATTAAAAAAGAAGATATTTTACACACTCCCTCAGGCTGCGTGAATTGCCTTGAGTGAGTAAGCAAGTGCCAAATATTTTGACAGTCTGTTTAGTTTTCATAAAGTACACATGCTGATATCCCAAAGCCATGAAAACATCTAAAGAAAAAACGTGATTACAGGTAAAATGAGTTTGAAAGATGGAAAATGCTAGAGGACTTCTACAAACATCTTCAACATGTTTAGTTAAGCATTCTTCACACAGATCCTGTGATGTAAACTGTCGGTCTCTGCAAGACTTAATCAAACCTTTTTTTATTGTGCATTTATGAAATAATTCTTGTATTGTGCATGCTGTGATCTATATTTTTTACTTGCATTGCTAAAACATTTTCATTGTAAACAAACCTTATCCTATCGTCAGGTTTGTGGTTTAAGTCAGGCACTGTTGAAATACTAACCATATCATGTCCGTACCCCAAATATAAAGTGTTATGTTCCTTCATCAGACATACTCAAAACACAGAAAACCTAGTATCAAATCAGGTGATTGCTGTTAGTAGACATTGACATCACTGTTTTGGGTCATTGACAGGGTTTAATTAACACATGCTAGGAAGAATGCTACATACAGACAGTGAGGATAAGTGTCACTTTCAGTTGGCCGTGACCTTCAATCCAAGGGAGTTGTATATAGATGTGAGAAAAACTGGGCTTGCTGCATGGGGCTTGATAAGTTTTGTAAACATGTTTACACAAGGCGAAGCGACGTTTTTGCTAAACATGTTTTAGTCACATGCCCAAACAAAATGTTGACTTTGAAATTAGAACCTCCTTAATATGAATAACTCGCATTGCATATTTAAGGAAGCTGAAATTTTGCTGCCTCGGTATGAAATTTGTGGTGATATGGATGTGTTTAGATTTGCTGTTGACAGAGATGGAGGGTTGGAGATGTTTGCAGTGGGTCAAAGTTAAACTCTTGTCATCATCATGATCATGTTGTTTGTGTAAGAGAGGTTTGGTCCGGCAAGATGCGGGGGAAGATGTCGCTAGGAGACTTCAGGAATTACTTGCTCATAATTCAGTGCTTTCAGATTCCATGTACACAAGCTGATTCGGGATGTCTTTGGTACTTTGATTGGCACAGTTTCAGCTGTATCCTATGTTGTTCCAAATTCAAGGCCTTGATATAAAGAAAAGCCAATAAAAAACTGGTTTTGACTTGGTCAGTATTTTTTAGATTCAGCAGAAATCCAAAGGATAAAACTATTTTTCCATAAAAATATGATATATTCCAAAGTCATGTTTTGTTTGAAGAACAAGGAAGGTCTATTCTTGTGTGTTCCTGATCAGAAAACTTCAGGGACATGCTGAAAAGATCAGATGTGTTGAAAAACAGCCATGGAGAAAATGAGTTCCATCTAATCTATGAGTTTTTTGACATGTACGTTCCCAGGTTGCTGGTTCAGCTATGTAAGAAAATCTGGTGATTATTTAATCATATCAACAGTTGATTGATTTGGCCAGGAGAAATGTTCATCCATCATGTGGGACGTCTAATTAGTGTTTTATTACTGTCTGGGATGTGACATCAAGATAGTGTGGGTTTGGAGTTGAGGGACAGAAAATGATACAAAAAAATGGATATCAGCCCTGAATGTCTACTTCAAAGATTCCGATGATCACCACACAAGGTGTCTGCTGATATGAGAGGCTAGTATTCATATAGGCTTGCTAGGTTTGTGCATTCGGGAACCTTTCTCTTAGAACACAAGTGCGTGTTTGTAGAAATTATCTCTAGGAGGCACTCATTATCATGATAGATAAAAGAAAATATTGAAAAATTAAGTAGTAGCACAGATCTAGTATAGATCCTATTAAAAAAATTGATATTGTTTCTTAGGCTGCAAGTGAATCAGTGAAAGTTTCGTTTTTTCAGCACTCAGCCATATACAGATTTATGCATATAGGCAAACTGGGAAAGAATGAGAAAGTGTCATGCACCACAAGGATACCTGTATTATGTACTTCAGTCTCCCTGCAGTGAAGGATATTTAGTCAAGATAGAAATTATGTAATCAGACAAAAATACGGCAATTCATTTTCAATTATATGATTGTTTCCATTCAAGTCATAAAGTGTTATACTCTCCAGGGTGTTTGATGTCTCCATCATGAGTAGGTGATATGTATGATTGCGTACCAATCTGTTCGTAGAGTAAAGTATGATCTCAGTACTCTCACATGTAGTTTTAGAGTACATCAGTGCAATTTACACACTGCAGTCTGTTCACATGGGGTTAGGCAATTATTGAAATTAACGAGGAACATCAACAAGCCCAAATAGTGATAACATATATATAGCAATACCCCCCAAAATCTGCGCGCCCAAAGATACTTTAGCATCAACAAAACTGATCTGGGATTGTGGGCTTGAAGGTAATTTTCATCCCTGTTAGGCATAAATAAAGCAGAAAAACTCTCTGGTGATGAATAACAACTCGATTAACATGATTAATATTTGAAAACATGTTGGTAGGTGAAATTGTACTCCTTGGGATGAAAATCAGGAAGAACTTTGTTTTGTCGGCTTGAATGGTTGAGGGGTAGACTAACATATAGTCTCTGAAATGAACATATAGTACATAAAAAAACAGTTGTTCAGTTATCTTAATAAAAATATAATAAAAAGGAGCCCAGTGACTCTCTTCATTTTCAGATACATTTCCTGATACTGCAGTGATCTAGACTTGCCAAACATTATAGACTTGCATGGGCTGTATTTGATATATATTTGTATCAGGGTCTGTAAGACAGACTAGGTTGAGGGGAAAGCCGTTCACTTCTCATGAAGGAACTCTTTAGTGCCTTGTGTAGCGTTGTCAACAACATAATAAATTCTCCAATGAAACTGAAACACAATACTCTTCTTGTAAGTTGTGTTGACACAGTTATTAATGATGGCTTGTACAACATGTTTCCATACTGCCCCAAGTAACTTTTATTAGCTTCAAGATCCCTAGGTGATAAAAGCCCAACTAATATCTCCACTGTTCTAATTTCCTCACTGATGAGTATTTAAAGTATATTTAAATATGTCTGTTTTTCCACAAAGGGACATAATATCAGTTTTGTTTGTAACATTGTGGTTTTGTCCAATTTTGTCCCATCAAACAATCAATGCCAAATGGAATTGCAGACAGTATTGCATATTGTGATCTATTTATATGGTTAATGTATTGTTGTGTTAGTGCTGTAAGCATATGAGTCAGATGGTGGCCAGTTCAATTTATTTTGACATGCCACAGACGATATATTGTATTTGCTACAGACCATTGACATTTGCACAGAACATAAAGCATCCCTGCTCTGTAATGTAAACATTGGCCCAAACATACTTCTCTTTGTACCTTGTAAACTCTCTGCTTCAGTGCTTCCTTGGTATTGCATGCTTTTTGAGGTTGATACAGTAGATGTTATTTTCCTTTATACAAATGCATACCGTATTCAACGTAATAAGCGCCCCGGGCACAAATAAGCGCCCACGGCGGTATTTGCTAATATATTGGCTAGTGAACAATCCCAATTAGCACCCCTTACGATTGATGAATGTTCACAAGACGTATTTATTCGCGTATATAATAACCACTCGTGTGTCATATGCACCCTTAATTATTGGCAATTAAATTCTAGAAAAATATATCTGTCATTTCAGGCTGTCAGCATAAACCATGGAATTTATCTTTCAACTCTGCTTTTTCCACCAAAATAATATTCAAATAAGAGCCCCCTATTTCTCATTTCGAGAGCGCCCTGGGCGCTTATTACGTCAAATACGATGTATATATATATATATATATATATATATATATATATGTGCATCTGTTGTATAGAGTATGGATAGATGTCAGCGATAGTTAAGGGATCATAAGCACTATTAGAAATTTGCCATTTTCAATTGTTTTGTGATGTGAATACATGACACTTTTTATGGATATTAACGTCTTTTATTCTTTGTCACAATACTTCGGAGCTACCACTAGCCTCATCAGGTGAATGCTGAGTGAGTTGATAGTTATAATATATTTGTTTAGAGAGAGAGAGAGTATCGGAGAGGGATATTTGTTGTATAGAATAGGAATCTGTTGTGTAGATTATGGATTATGAGGTTTTGTATAGTTGAAGCATTTGTGTAGAATATGGACCTGTTGTATAGATTATAAAGCTGTATGTATAAAACATGGGTCTTTTATATCGTGTATGGATCTATTATATGTTGTATTGTTGGGGCCGTTATCATTATGTTCAACATAATTTTAACATTGATTATATCAAGCACACCGAAACTGATTAGATTGATATGGGAGAGAAGATCACTTTACCCTATAAGAGGAATGCTTACATTGTCCTACATCATGCTTTTTTATCCCAATGAACATGCATCATTTTCTACAATTCTAATGTATTTCAAGAAAGATATTAAGAAAGATCTAAACTAATTGTCTTTCACTTCTGAGAAAGTTACATAGCAATGTTTTTCATATTATGCACAGTTCAAAATTAATTTTAGCTTGCTTGTCCAAAGTAGAAAGCAGGGAGGACAAATGACATTTCCTTGTGGACTACAGCTTTTAACATTTGATAAATGACAGCTTTGTAGCACATCAGTTTTGTAGATACGTAGAAATAAAAATTAATTTCTGACCCCAAGTTTTCATTAAACTAATGATAAAAATTAAGGAATCTTAATTCATACTTTATGGATTTCTAACATATTAATGTTTGTTTATCTGAAATGTTGAAGAATGTATTTAATTTGACCATGTGTTGGTCATTTGTCCATTTATTGATGTTCTCTTTCCACTCAGTAACGATCTTGACAATGGACATGAAGGAATGTTGCTTGTAGTAACCAGTGAAAAGTACAGGGATCTTATCTTGTGTAGTGACAACTCCTGGGGACTCTCAGTAATAAACATTAGTGGGCTCTAGGGCTGACCAGTGTACAAACAGCCAATAAGATACAAAGTTAATGTAATACCATATTCTTATTTTAGTTGGGGATGCACTTGTTTAAAGATAAACTTAGTGATTGCTTGTAGAAAATCTGACTTGGACTATTTGTAATTTGATTGTATTTCACATCAGAACAGAAATCAAATAAACCTTATGTAATGCTTCAATTGGATTAGTTCCAATCCAGTTCAAACATCAATACTGGGACTTCCAGTGCATATTATTTGCATCCAATCTTCAGTTTTATGTGTATAGGACACAATAGTTTGTGTCAGGGAATACCCTGTATAGGCTGTCTGCTTTATAAGGCTACTAATATTATGTATTTCACTGGTGATGACATCAGGAAATATCTTTGATGTGTTTACTGAAAATTGGATGGTCTATTGGTAAAAGCATGAACACTCGATGCCAAACTCTAGGTAGAGTGATTTACTCTGGTCTACCCTATATGACATGGCTTGAATATATGAGACTGGGTTGGATTGGGTACAATGATATAGCAGGACCTTTGCTAAAAGCAGCATAAAACCATTCCTCTCTTTCTGGTTACGGTTCCCGAATTCACTTGGTTTGTTCAGGTTCTTGGTGTATTCTCATCAAGCAACAAATCAATCCCCAATCCTTTATATCTCCGAAACATATTTATTGGTTCCATATTAGTCTTTGTAGTGTCTGTCAGATTTGAATATGCTCAGTCCTACTTTTATGACACCCCCAATTGGATTTGAAAGACCTATGGTTTTATTACATTGAGCTGAAACTGACTCATGGAGGTCAAGCAGGTTCTTCAGTATATTATTTATTGCTTTAATGTTGGTAAACCAGATGACCTTGACATGTGGGTCAAAGGTCATGAACTGAAAGAGATGGGAACTACACCCAGGTTATTAGATGACAGGGTAATCACTTAAGTAGATTTGAAATAGTCCAGATAACCCCAGATGACCGTGGTCATTTTGAGGGTACCTGTGATGGAGCCATCCATCTGCTTTGCTGACAACCAGTTGGTTCCCTGTTTGCATCAGCTCCATCTCTCTAGAATTGTTTGGCATAACTATTTCAAAATGACAGCTGAAACTAGTAATTGCCTATACTGCTGTTCAGGGATGGAAATTCACTTCGAAAGTCTAAAAGCCTGAATAGAGAGATGATCTATGGTAACACCTTCAAGGATGACCATGAGATAACTCCAACTGGTCAACTCTTGTTAAGCCTTCGAAATTCACGCTTGTACGGGACCCGTGATAGTAGTCCTCATGGACAAGTAGCATTTGAAGGCTATAATTCAAAACCAGCTCTCAATGCTTCAGTTGTGCTACAAATTGGAATGGAGTAAAAAGGATAGAAAATGTAACAGTAAACATTTTCGTCTTGTTCAAGCTGGACAAGCTACAAGCTCTGAGGAATAGTGATAAAAGGTTTACACTAGTGCTCTGAACTTGTCTTAAGACAAAATATTTCCAAGAATATTCAGTATAGATTAGTTTGTAATGTTTTGGGAGGGATTTAGTAGTTTGTAGTGGCAGATTCAAACCCTTTGTTGCACAGACCTCACATTCTACATGCCACATCCCAGCCCAGCCCACCCCAGCCCACCCCAGCTGTCTCAAACCTTCCAAAAATCTTCAATTCTTTCTTTGGCATATCTTATGTTTTGGGTGAACTTACTTGGTCAAACAAGTCTATTGCTCATTTCTATCCCTGCTACCCAACAGGATAGTCTTGGACAGTCTAAGAAACTTGTTTGCATCATGACTGGAAATTGAAGGCTGAAATTACAGTGTAAGGACAATGTCTTATGAGTGGGCAATGATATTGAAAATTATTTCTTCATTGGTGCCCTTAACATGCTTCAAAGTCTCAAACTCTTGGAAACTAACAGGTTGTGGATTTCTCTTTAAAATTTGCTCTATGTTACTGATTTATCATACCAAGTTCATGTAGTATGGGCTACTGGCCTGTTACTGAAATAAGTTGTTTGACTGCCTGTCTGTATGATATTGAATTGAAACTGAACTGTTCTTGTGTGTTTGCTCCTCAACAATGTCTCTTTTATTTGAAGTCCTTGGCCTGGTAACAAAACCAGATAGCAGTTTCAGTTGCGATCATTCATATTCATGCTGGTTTTCCATGGACTGGAGGTGTTTTTCCCAGGCCTATTACAGTTAGTTCTCAGGTCAACTGAGAAAGCGTTTATCTTGTGACCCCAGGTATTGTCACACCGCTTTTGTTGTAAACTTGAGGGGGTAGTTGGCTGGCACTTCTGTCACCATGGTTGTTACAAACTGTTAACCCTCTTCATCCTCACATTACAGGACTGATGCAGTATTAGCTGTGATTGAAAGGGTGTGATATGGTCGTATTCATCACCTGGGGATGGCATGTAGACTGTTCTCAGATGGGTCATGGTCAACTTATGGCTTCTGTGACTGAATCTGAGTTTATAGTGTAGGAATTAAGGGGGATCAAAATAGCGTTGAGGTTTTCAACAAAAGTATTTATTTCTTGACAGCTAAACTATATTTTTTAACATGAGATCGCTTCCAAAGACTCTAGTACTCTCCTCCTTAATTTAGAAGACTGTTTTATGTTTGGATTAAACCCTAATGGGCTTTCAAGATATGACAATATTTAGTTTCTTTCTAGGTAGAATGTTAAGAGTTGTAGTTTGTTCGGGTTGTAAACCATTGTTGCATAGATCGAGTCCCACCTGTCATTCTTTCAACTTAACAATATTAGCACATGCCTATTGCAAATCATGAGGGTTACGACTGTAGTTTTGTGTTTATTTGACTATGTAGAGCAGGACCAAACCTTCTGTTATACCTATTAAGCTGGATATATGAACTTTATCGTTTAGTAACATTGTATCATGATTGATGTGTACTACTGATATGTTAAATGTGCTGCCATTAAGTGCCTGTTTACTGTAAGAGAGGAGACACACCTGTGTGGCATTCAAGGCAAGACATTACACCATTTATTATGACATCTCAACGGAAAATAGTTCTTATCTAAGTAATAAGCATACTTTAAATACTTGGCAAGCTGCCCCAGGCTAGCAAACTATTTCAGGTGTAGCCTTTGTAAGAAGATGTATATATTTAACACAGCTTCCTTAACCATTTGAATGTTTTCTACCCTTGATTGTTTTGAAAGTATGACTAGGAACGAGTGTCTCCACAGGCACGCAGCAATGGAGTGTGTGGCCGTGACATTGTGTGGAGGACTTTGTTCGATAGTGAGTTGTAGTAAACATACCAGGTCAGGTGCACACATGTGTACGATACTAACTATGCTACAACCATTGATAAATATCTTGTAGTGGTTGGCCCTGTGAACATACCCTTTGGTATTTGGAAAGACAATTTTGGGTCATCAGAAGAATCTGGTGTATCAAAATTCAGTTAAATATTCATACTATCCTTGACGAAACTCAGGCTTTTATGCCAAGACTTTCATGAATATTGTTATCTATTCCACAGTACACAAGTTTGATAATCTAATAAAGGCTGACATTTTCTGGTTATCGGTATTGATAAGAGACAGGTCCTAATTTGACACAAGGAACTAATTTGACACTTAGTCTTTGAAATGAGTCAGACTTGAGACCATGATAGAGATCACTTTCAAGAAGAAACTTTTGATTAAAAGTGGGTAGTTTCCTGGCAGTTTCTAAGCAACTTTACTTGTTGTTTTTCCTTAAACAGCTCCATAAGGTGACCTAGTGGATAAAACATTTGCTCCAAATTCTTTTTGTAGGTTGAAAATGGTGGTTAATCATGCTAGACATTGAATAAATTCCTAGGAAAGGTATGGCTGATAAAACATGTCAGTCATGAGATAGGGCTCACTGAGTGGGATGCAGCACATTGTAACAGTGGTGCATGCTACTCTAGAGGAGATGGATTTCCACAAGTGAATACATTCAGTGCTGCTTGTTTAGCTTGATATCAATATTAATTTGCAATATCAATGAACTACAGCATAAACATATGTGTGAGTTGACTGGCCACATGGCCACTAACATCAAATAATGAGTGAGTGAGTATGGTTTTACGCCGCTTTTAGCAATATTCCAGCAATATCACGGCGGGGGACACCACAAATGGGCTTCACACATTGTACCCATGTCGGGAATCGAACCCGGGTCTTCGGCGTGACGAGCGAACGCTTTAACCACTAGGCTGGCCGATGCTCCACATCAAATAATGACAAGTCCTATTTCTGCAGGCCTTGGGCCAAAGGCTCTGCAGTAAAGCGTACCCCTATGGATGTTCTATGAAATATGACATCAACTTCATCTGTGTGGGATACTATGTGCTGCCACTCCATCTACATGCTGAATTATAGCTTATTCAGTAGCTGTCAGTGGGAGTATAACAAGGAAACTGCACCAGTTTATTGCTGTACACTTGTTCTACAATACAGTCTTGTTCAAGATATGGTTCATGCAGGTCTATGCAAGTTCTAAACAGTGATAAAAAAGATATGTTTATTACACAACACTGGTTTTGACTGCTTCCTACCAGCTGATATGAATGTACAATATGCCACTCAAAAGAAGGTAAAGAATACCCGATTCTTTCATATTACTATAGTTAATCTGTTATGGCATGTGCAATACAGTCATCATGAAGCACAATAGGTATGACCGCGTCTGTGGTCTAGTTGTGTAGCGTCCGCCCGGAGAGCGGATGGTCTGGGGTTTGATCCCCGGCCGTGTCATACCAAAAGTCAGTGAGTGAGTAGGGTTTAACGCTGCTCTTAGCAATATTCCAGCAATATCACGGCGGGGGACACCAGAAATGGGCTTCACACATTGTACCCATGTCGGGAATCGAACCCGGGTCTTCGGCGTGACGAGCAAAAGCTTTAACCACTAGGCTAGCTGACCGCCCCTCAGACGTTAAAAGATGGTACTTGTTGTTACCCTGTCTGGCGCTTGGCATTAAGGGGCTAAAACAAGGACTGGTCGGCAGTATACTGTGTCTGAGTGGGTTTTTTGTGTTAAACTGCGGCATATTATCTCAGTGAGCTAGCACTATAAATCGGCATCAGTCCGGACTAGTACAAGCAGCCACACACACACACGTACATGCACGTGGCTATATAAGTGCAATAATCTTGGACGCGACATTAAACCCCATTTCACCTCACCTTCAGTGTATACATGACAGATTAACAGTTGTGTCAGTGTGTGACCTATTGTGTGCTTTATGTTTGATATATACTGTTTAGCAAGGTTGGCTTCAGGGTTTACAACCTGGGTACCTAACACACACAATTGGAGAGTCACTGTCCATATAACTTTGTCATTGATATGCAAGCAGTTTACCTGACTGTTATTCTGTTCAGGTAACTCTGTGAAATAGATGAAATAAGTGTTGACACTTAAGGGTGCTTGCATCAAGTTACAGACACAACACCTTCTTGTCAAGTCTGAACTGAGTCAATGGACCATGAAACTGCCACCCTTGTGGATGTCAGGCTGCTGCTTGGTCCACAATCAGGTCACTTTTTTATAGGTCATTGAACTGTTGTCAGGACACCCATGATGGCTATGGTGTTTCTTAATTAGCTCTTTGTAAGACAATCATTCCCTTTTGGTTCTTATTGAAGCTACTTCTCCAGGAGCATCTTGGTTTGCCTGAAAAATGTATGCTCAAAACAATGACAAACCATTGTAACAATAAAAAAATATATGACACAGTTTTCTTTTTAAATTCACGTTTATATTTCATGGTGCCCTTTTTCAAAATTAGTCCATCACTCCAGCGCAAAAGTAAATTTGCAAGTGGTCATTGTTGTAAACGACAGGGATATTTGACAATGCCAACTGTAAATTGTCAGTGTGCAAGGTATTTGGCAATCTTGTTTTTTTAAAATATGGCTTGCGCACAACAGATAAGGGCACATGCAGGTATTGTGATACATATCGGATCATGAGAAAAAGTATTGTTATATGTATCGGATTGCACAGTTGGTGTATTGTCCCAGCCCTAGTATGTATATGTTCCATCGGCAACTTTAGCCACTAGTCCGAACCCCGAATCTAGTAAAATTCTGTTCGGTCCAGTAAGCTCAGCTATTAATAATCCACATAATAACCCTAAATTCTACTGAGAATTATGCAAAGAGCCATGTTTGGGCTGGTAGTCTCAAAAGTCTTTTGCACAGACTGTATGTTGGGTTAAATTTGATGTTGCTTTGAAAGATATGGATGCCTGGCGTCTCAAACTTCTGCAATGCATCTAAGGATGACCTGCTGGAAAACTAAGTTCGGCATAAGCTGAATTGGAATGATGGATTTGTCTATGGCTCAATACTTGCTAAATAGCTGGTTTTCAGATTAGGGAATTGGTCTGATTGTTAGTGGCAGTCATCAGACCAAGCTCAAACACATCGGTTTCGTTTTTCGGTTCCATTTGTAATTAAGCGTCTTTGCGGAGTTGGAATGTTCCGTGGGCCATGTAATTGTTGGCTAGTGGAGATGGGATGGGTTGTGAAGGTTCATGTGATCAATGTTACTGTAGACATAGATGCTGTAGACATGCTGATGGATGATACAGCGGCTTGAATTGGACACGGCATGGAGATGAGGGGAGTTGTGCCAGTCAGCTACACTTGTGAATGAATCCCAATTCATTAATGAAGCTATTTATAGAGATTACTTGGTACTTGTTGTGATGGTTTCATATACCAATGTACAGAATCAGTTATTGACATATTTTGGTGAATGGGGCTTGCAGAACAAATCATGTGGACAAGCCTACTATATATTTTACTGATTGTTTGTGCAGTGTCTCATTCACATGCTATGGTGTAGTGAAATCCTGTTAGTCTGGCCCCTGATATACCAGGAACCCAGCTGTCTGGGCAATAATGTTGGGAACATTTGTATCTGAAGCGCTGATCCAGACAAAATTATTGGAAAGGGACCATCTGAGTGTATAGGATTACCTGGAGGGAGGAGGGGGTGGGAGATGATCAAATAAGCAGTTTTAAAGGGATGCCTCTTGCCATGGTGCATTTTAGATATTGTTGAGACCCGTGAAGATCTGGGTGAGTATAGGTCTTCAGCAACCCATACTTGCTGTAAAAGGCAACTATGCCTGTCGTAAGAGGCGACTAAAGGGATCAGGTGGTCTGACTCGCTGACTTGGTTGATGCATGTCATCGTATCTCAATTGCTTAGATTGATGATCATGATGTCAATCGCTGGATTGTCTACGGACCACTGTCATATAGCTGGAATATTGCTGAGTGCAGAGTTTAACAGTTGGGTCTTAACTTGTGCTTCCTAAACTTTTTCAGTACATTTCATCTTATTCATGGGTTGTGTTAGTTCAACCTACTCATCAAGGGGACTGTGTCTGTGGTGAAGTGGTTAGAGCATCTGCCCGGAGGTAATACCAAAAGAGTTTAAAAGATGGTACTTGTTGTGTCCCTGCCTGGTGCTCTGCATTAAAGTAATAAAACATGCACTGGTCATCTCGGAGTTATGATACTGTTTATGTTAAGCTGCGGCATAACATATTGTTGGGGTAGAACTAAAAAACCAACATTAGTCACATAAGCAGCCACATATGCTTACACATGTGGCTATGTAAGTGCAGTAATCTTGAACACAGCATCAACCCTCATTTCATCTCACCTCACCTTAGATTACTAGATTGAAAGTTACTTCACTTTACACAAGCTTTCGACATGGGGCCAGGGACACAGCTCCACCAGGGGGCACGTGTGGCCCAGTCGTCTAAGGTGTTGCAATTTGCTGTATAGAGTTGCGTCCCTTAGGCACGCCAGAAACCTATGATTGTGGGTTCAAATCCCGGTTCGCCCCGATTATGTTTCTAGGTTTGTCAGCACCACACCCGTGCCCGTGGGTTTCACCGAAGTGGTAAACGTTTGATACCTGCCTCACTTCGGACTTTCCTCCCACATTAAGCTGACACGCCGCGATATAACTGGAATACTGTTAAAAGTGGCGATAAGCCCAACTCACTCACTCACAGCTCCGCCCAAAAGATAGAAGATAGAAGACCAATAAATAGGAACAGGTTTAAAGCTTTATTCCTTTAAATGCAATCTCAAAATCCCTCTTTGTTTTGTACAAACTAACAGCTTTTTCCCAATTTGCTTGCCAGGGGCAATTAGTTAGAATCAATCTGTGGAACAATTACCTTAATCAGGGCGTCTGTGCCTGCTCCATATCAAAGTGAAACATACTTGTTTAACAGAAGCCAGACCTCCATTGCACAATGAGACTGTAGCGCCGAGACTTAGGCTATCAGAGTTATGACAGTTGTGGCACTGAAGAAGCTTTGTGAAAAGCAAAATAATAACATAAACTTAAAACAAAATAAACATTACTCTGTTAATTGGCCGTTATTTGTTATGAACAGGAAATGAGAGATTTCTATAACTTGTGTTTTAGCCAAAGGGTTTGCTCATCTAAGGTCGGGTTTTCGATTCTCTACCACAATATTATGGAACATTGCTAAAAGTGTCTTAAAACTCACTTGTTATTGTTTGCTTTTGTTTCAGAATACAGCAATGCGACCTGACGAGGAGTTGGCCAATGAGGCGTTGTCCTCAAGTCAGGGAAGTTTTGTGTCACATCTCTTCAAGGGGCTCCATCGGTCGTCACTGACGTGTCCCCACTGTGGGAAACACAGCAACACATTTGACCCTTACCTGTGTGTATCACTGCCGCTTCCACAGAAATGTCCTCGACCAGTCTTTGTCAATGTTGTGTATTCAGGACAGAAACAGCTGAAAATAGGACTGCGTATGAATACTTTTGAGTCAGTCAGAGACTTACGACACAGGATTTCAAAGGACATTCGGATACCAGAATCTGAGGTTGGTATTCTAGGATATATATTAGGATGTGAACCACACAATCATTTTTTAGATCTGATAAGTTTTCATGTGCAGCAAGACACATCATATGCTACTACTAGCTATGTAGGCTGCTGAGCTATCTGATGTAAGTAATCAGGGACGGTTGAATTGCCTGGTGGTTAAAGCATTGGATTGTGGTACTTGTGCACTGGATTCAATTCCTAACATGGGTACATTGTGGCAAGCCTATTCTGGGTGAGCTGACCTGTTGCACTCAAGAGATGGGGTCAATTCCTAACATGGGTACATTGTGGCACACCTCTTGCAGGTGCGTTGGTGCCTACCCGAGACTTGGGTTAAATTCCTAACACAGGTTCAGTTTGGCAAGCTCTTCCAGGTTTACTCCACAAACAATGATGATCATGGTGCTGGTATATTGCTTTAAGTGTTGTGAAGTCATACTCTCCAAAAAGCCAAAGACACTGAGTCTTTTGATGAATGGTTACCCAGAGCTCCAGATAAGCTGTGTATCTGCGTAAAATACGCATCAGAAATGCAGAAATATGCAGTAGAATAAAATCCAAGCCTATCAAATACACAACGAACATTACAGATACGCTACAAAAATAGAACTTGTGCGTATCATCAAAATATTGTGAAGTAACCCTGCGTATTCGATTAGCAAATCAGCAACTTATTTGGAAATTATAAACGGGCATTCCGTCAACCTTGCCAAACTCCATGATGACAGTTACATCATGATCATTTGCCATCACACTTTATTTGGGAAGTATCGTGGTATTTTTGAGTCCTATAAAGCTCCCGAACCCACACAACACCAGTTTGCAGGGACTAGAAGAATAGTGTTTTTAAATATTCAACTTAAATACCCACATGTGTAAAAACTAGTGGGTAACAGAAATTGGAATACCCAGATAGAATTACTGATACCCAATGATTTTAAAATGCATGGGTAAAATACCCACAACACTATAGCTTATCTGGATCTCTGTTACCATTCTGTTGATGACTCTATATTGGAATCATGGTCCAACAACAAGGTAAGGTTTTGGTACAAATAGTGTTGACGATAATATATACATGTTGATACAGAAGCTCTTAAGTTTGTTGAATTGTCAAAATGACCTTGTTATGAATACAAATGATTGTAATGAAAACATTGTCTGCACATTTAACTGTCTAAATGGAAGATAGAATTGTGACAATTATATGGTAATACGGTGTATGTGTCAGCCAGCAGAGGGGATGAACAGCTTATATTACAGACTTCACCTTGACCTCGTAGTGCTCATCCATCACAAATGCTTCTCTCAAGGCAGGTCAGGTCTAGAAATAAACATTACCGATCTTGAATTAGTCTTAAATGGCAGTTCACATGTTTTAATTTCTCCTAAGTGACATACGTATAGGTTACGTAAATGGCTTTTCTGTTGACGTGAGACGTGCCCATTGGTGTAGGGATGAGCATAATTACTTGTAAGTATTTAATCATGTCTGTTTTAGGGACAATGTAGGTTAATACATTTGAAACTGGATTGTAAATCTGACATTTGACTCAAGATTTTTTCAAAATGTCACTTCTGTTGATGTGCTTGTTTGTATCCAAGCACAGAGGACCAACATGCTTGAATTTATTCTTCCACTCATCAAGTGTAATTGGGGCCAATGTTATTCTTCTAGATAATAATTCTAACATTTGTAGTCGGATAATTTTACAATATATTTTTTA
The DNA here is from genome assembly GCF_022045235.1 of Haliotis cracherodii. Taxonomy (NCBI): domain Eukaryota; kingdom Metazoa; phylum Mollusca; class Gastropoda; order Lepetellida; family Haliotidae; genus Haliotis; species Haliotis cracherodii. The sequence goes on from NW_027266275.1 coordinate 17,909,487, forward strand.
TTTGATGTTCTGTTTCAGTACATTAAGTCAGATAATTTTGAATAAGTAAAATGTAAGATGTACACTTTGATAAATATGGTGGTAAGTGAGTTTGTAAAATTAAGCGTTTCATGTGAATAATATTTCTGAGGTTGTCTTGTCTTTTCTGAAATTGGATTGGTCTTGATACACTTAAAATCGACCCATCCAGGAAAAGTCCCAAAATGTTTCACAACCATTTTAAACAAAATCCCAGGTATAAACTTGAAGGGGTAATATCAGAATGTTTTTACAGAAATTCCTTTTCTGGTGTAGACATTCATATACTGGTTACAACATATTGGTTGTTTTTAAACAATAACAGCGTGTTTCCAGTCCCTTGCTAACAACCCAACCCCATGCATACTACATGTATTTCCTAAATTTACCTTGGCGTGTGTTTGCTTTGTGCAGGATAACAGTAATCATATCTCAACTTCTCTCTAGGTGGAGATTGTAATTGTGTGAGTCACAAGGGAAGTAATAGATAGTGTTGTCAGAGGGGGTGGGGTAAGGAGGTGATGTGGGTGGGGAAAATTGGTCCAGCTGGAGAAGGGGAGATAACTCATGTCTTGACATGACAACCCATGACTAACTAACCATGTGTCTGTGACATGAATGAATGTTTGAGGGATTCCCGGCATGTTCCTTATGAATATGTTCATATTTTGTTGTGTTCTCTCTTTGGTTTCATTTCATTTGTATATCAAAACACACACTGGTATGTTTGCAACAAACCATGCAGCCATTAATATGGGAAATTGGTCCGAAATGAAAAGGCAAATGTTTGTTGATTATTATAATGTAACTTGTTGCATACCGTATATCGCTGTGTATAAGGCGACCCCACGTATAAGACGACCCCTCTGTACACGCCTTAAAAATCAACCCAAAATCCTATACTCCGTGTATAAGGCGACTGTAGCGTATTTCGCACACGGACATCACAAGTTAGTTAGTTACTTTGGAGATTTAACGTGCGCTTTCCGACTGGTGCGTAATATTTCGCACACATCACAAGTCCGCACACAAACCTTATATATGCAATAAAAATATGTTTATCTTGCGTTGTTTTTTTTCTACAATGATAGGTCGCGTGTGTAACTCCAGCACACGTTGCCATTTTGTGTTTACACGGTACGACACCAAATTGGTGCCCGTAAAATAAAATTCATTTATGAAGTAATAACATATAAGAGACAATGCTAAGGTTGACTTCATGCTCATGCACTTGCTGGAAATGTTGAATTTTGAATTGGAGTAGAAGGAATACCAATCTCATTAAAATCTGATTTTAGTTCTCGCTATCGCTAAACAAAGATCTGAGGTCATCCCATTAGGGGACGCGTCAGAACGACCTTTCATCCAACCAAACAGAGCGTCGCTTACCAGATCATGAAAGTGACAGTCGGAATGTGTTTTCTAGTCATGCAACCACGAAATATTTAACACGGGGTATTCCGAACGACAGTTACAGGTTTTATGGTTATTTTCATACAATTTATGCCATCTATAAGAATGTTCTTCTTATCAGTTTTAAAATTTTTAACCAAGAATACGTCAAAATATGTTTCGAAGCGTAGTCGCCATTTTGAAACTAGTGTTGTAAAGCTTGAGAAAGCTGCCTTCTGATTGGCTTATGTCGATTTCTTGTCAGTCATTTCATTGGTCGGTCAAAATTTGTGAAAGGTAGACCTGACGTGACCCGTAATGAGATGTCCTCAGATCTTTGTTTAGCGGTAGCGAAAACTAAGATCTGATTTTAATGAGATTGAAGGAATACTGGTGAATTTGAGCTTGTAAAGATATTACAGTGTTAAAATTAAGATGAGTCCTTGAAGTTCACTACTATGCCATGTGAATCTAGGGTGCCCTGGGGCTCTAAATGTTGAACACTGAGGCCTCTCATGCTTAATTTCTGACATTACATATCTGTATATTTCATTACGTTTAACATGACCACATTTCCTTCACCTTCAAATTAGTTTTTGTAACAAATATTCATCAATTTAGGAAGGCTTGTTCAGTCATTGAAGGTCAATAAACTTGAATAGTAATACAAGGATCATGGAAGGAAAGCACCTGATGTGCATGGAAGCCAATAGGCCCAGAAGATACTTTTAACATTTTGTATCCTGCCACAGGCTAGCACCTAAGTGTCAAATTTCATCCCCCGATTTTACAGATAACTTATCACAATAATTAATAGTTATCACATCCATGTCTAACAATGTTACACATGCTAAACATTGTGATAATAGTTTATTTCTGTTGGAAGGTCATTAGGCCATGTGCAGTTTCACTAATCAAGACCTTTTTGACAGATGGACATATTGCCGTAGCACTGTATTTCTAACAGACCTTCCCTGGATTACTGAGCACAAATAGTGAGAATATTATTTTGGCTACAAGTTCATATTTTTTATGTTACATTCATAGGGATATTTTTACTAATAACAAGTTCTACTCTTGTAGCTGACATTTAATGCTTGATTTAATCTGTGGTATTTTTGAACAGCAAGATATTCTCCCCAACATGCCCAACAGAGAGCTTATGCAGCTTGCATTTTGTTCAGTGAGGAAAAGTATGGAAATGTAATCTGTTTGATCCTTGGAAATGAATGCTCTTACATGCTCCCATGTCTCATGTGTCACTTCTAGAATCAAGGCAGTTATTTTGAAATCTCTAGAGATAAAGTTTCCAACTGAAACAATTCCAGCAGTGATGCAGGCAGACATATAACGTTGCTATTTGGGGTCCGATCAACCTTTATTCAGTCCATTTCTTGCTAATTTCCCCATGGTTGTTGGGGTAGGTAGCGTGGACACAGATAATCACTGTATCATTGTCAGTGATGTCTTCCAGTCTGCGTGGGTTTGGGTGGCCTAGTTGTCTAAGGCGCCGCGATTCGCTTTGCAGAATTGCGTCCCTTGGGCACGCCAGAAACCTATGATCGTGGGTTCGAATCCCGGTTCGCATCCCGGTTCGCCTCGATGATGTTTCTAGATTTGTCAGCACCATACCCGTGCTCGTGGGTTTCACCGAAGTGGTAAATGTCTGAGACCTGCATCACTTCGGGCTCTCCTCCCACATTAAGCTGACACGCTGTGATATAACTGGAATACTGTTAAAAGCGGCGTTAAACCCACCTCACTCACTCACTCTTCTAGTCTGTAAACCTGAATCCAGTCTTTGACATGAAGCATGAAAGTCTGGGGTTGCTTGTCAACCCAGGATGTTAAAAGGTAAACATTTTAGTTGTCCCTAGTTTCGAATACCCTGGCAGTTAAGACCTGACAGAACCTGGGACTCCCTTATTTTCAAACACAGTTAATCTGTTGTATGAATATGGTCATGCCAAAAACTGTTAAGCTGCAGTTTTAATTGTGTTCGAAATTAGCATAAGTTGATGACTTAAAATTTAGGATTGGTGACATTTCCATAATATGGTCTACCACTTTAAATTCTGTAGGAGATCGTTTTTTTGTCAAAATGGAAATAATATATGATTTATGACCTTGGTCTCCATTTTTGGATAGCGACTAAGGTAAACAAATCAGTTGCGTTAGTTCTTAGACACTTTTGTATGAATGTTAATTGTTTTGGGTAAAGCTTGTTTAATTTCATTTTGCATGTTACCTTTTAATCAAATTCTTCACGACCTGAATTGGAGCACTGTTATATCTGGAAAGTTGTTCAGGTCACAGCTGTGTAATAGATTTTGGTGTGATTTGAACACAACGCCTGTACAATCAATCATATTTGTATGTGAAAATGATGTATGTTACAAGGTTCTAATACAAAGGATACAACAGCAGTTCTTCATGATAAATGACTCAGAATGTCAAATGGCTTTTATCATACCCACAAGATTGCTCTTGTCATCCGACACATGTGTTGCAGTAGTGTACATGGTGTATCATTGTCACTTGTGTTGCAGTAGTGTACATGGTGTATCATTGTCACTTGTGTTGCAGTAGTGTACATGGTGTATCATTGTCACTTGTGTTGCAGTAGTGTACATGGTGTATCATTGTCACTTGTGTTGCAGTAGTGTACATGGTGTATCATTGTCACTTGTGTTGCAGTAGTGTACATGGTGTATCATTGTCACTTGTGTTGCAGTAGTGTACATGGTGTATCATTGTCACTTGTGTTGCAGTAATGTACATGGTGTATCATTGTCACATGTGTTGGAGTAGTGTACATTGTGTATCATTGTCACATGTGTTGCAGTAGTGTACATGGTGTATCATTGTCACTTGTGTTGCAGTAGTGTACATTGTGTATCATTGTCACTTGTGTTGCAGTAGTGTACATTGTGTATCATTGTCACATGTGTTGCAGTAGTGTACATTGTGTATCATTGTCACTTGTGTTGCAGTAGTGTACATTGTGTATCATTGTCACATGTGTTGCAGTAGTGTACATGGTGTATCATTGTCACTTGTGTTGCAGTAGTGTACATGGTGTATCATTGTCACTTGTGTTGCAGTAGTGTACATTGTGTATCATTGTCACATGTGTTGCAGTAGTGTACATGGTGTATCATTGTCACTTGTGTTGCAGTAGTGTACATTGTGTATCATTGTCACTTGTGTTGCAGTAGTGTACATGGTGTATCATTGTCACTTGTGTTGCAGTAGTGTACATGGTGTATCATTGTCACTTGTGTTGCAGTAGTGTACATTGTGTATCATTGTCACATGTGTTGCAGTAGTGAACATGGTGTATCATTGTCACATGTGTTGCAGTTGTGTACATGGTACATGTGTATCATTGTCACATGTGTTGCAGTAGTGCACATTGTGTAAGTGTATCATTGTCACATGTGTTGCAGTAGTGAACATGGTGTATCATTGTCACATGTGTTGCAGTTGTGTACATGGTACATGTGTATCATTGTCACATGTGTTGCAGTAGTGCACATTGTGTAAGTGTATCATTGTCACATGTGTTGCAGTAGTGTACATGGTACATGTGTATCATTGTCACATGTGTTGCAGTTGTGTACATTGTGTATGTGTATCATTGTCACATGGGTGTTGAACCTGCTTCAGGTGGTCAGTCCATCATCACTGCAGACAAGGGAATCACGATTACAATGTCTCGTGTGACCCAGCTGGGATGTTGTCTTTGTTCACAACTTAGGTAGAACACAGAGAAACATGGTTTGTGGCTCTTTTTTTACAATCTGTACAGATGTAAGTCCTTATTTGGTTTTGGAAATATGCCCAGATGGAGAATTGGGTTTGAGGAAGTTTTAATCACAATGATACTGTTGTGAGGATTTTTTTACCACTTCTTGTGTATGACATTTTCCCACATCCAATCGACTTGAATTTTAATGTTATAATTTTTAATGTTTATATACCCCATTTTACAATTCATGGTCATTTATGACTGCATTGCATTATATCAATGCAGTTTTATGACTTTCTGCTTTTCATTCAACAAGGAAGTTGATTTGAAACGTACCTTTATGTTACTAACAATGCAGGTAGATTTACATTAAAATTGTTTGTGTTTTTATTTTTTGAACAATCAATTTCTCAGCAGTTTACAAACCTGTTTACAAACGTCTGCCTGAAGCAAAGTTCCAATGAGATATCCACTCAAGCTTGTCTCAACACCACAAACACTGCAAGTGATATATGTTAGTGTTTTTTTCTGTGAGAAATCTGGGTTGTGGCTTGTTGACCTGACATTCCACTGGCTTCAAGTTTGGATGATGAAGTGCGACCCTACTATGACACATGGGGACTTTGCATAGGATCTGATGTTGATGTAAGGCAGAAAGTTAGAAAATGTGATAAATTTACTGTAATTGATTGGTTGAGGTAAACCTGGACGTTATGCTTGACATCTTTGGCATGAGGCCTATTTGATGCATTTATGTAAGTTTTTTATTTTTTTGTGTGTCAAATTTATTTTTAACTGACTTAAAATTTGATATGAAAGGGATAATTTTATACACATTTTCCAGAAACATCCTATCAAGAAAACTCATCAAAAGGTATATTCAAAACAAAATATACAAGGAATTACCTGAACTCAAACAGGTATATATTATTATAAATCTTCTCAGATAATTTTGATACTTTTCCAAAAGAGTTTCAGAATACACAGACAGAATATCTCCGTTTAGAAACAGCCAAGATGTTCATCTTCAAAATAGAGATGTAATATGGCCTACTAATAACTTAACAAAAGCTTCTCGCGAAGATAAAAGGGAAATTGTCTTTAATGAAAAGCTATCTTCGGCCATTGTCTCCCGTCCGCTTCCATATTGTGTACATGCATGGCTGAAAAGGAAGAAAGTAAGCATCTTCATCGGATGGCCATTGATTTTCCACTCCCATCAGCTTTGTAAAACCACAAAGCTATTAAGTGGACTGAGAGAAATTCCTAGGGTCATTTACACAGTCGTATCTCCTCATAATTCCCCATGTACTGATGATCTTATTGGATTCCAGACCTATATGCATATTGTCTTCCTGTTGCACTAAAAGGCACTGTAGCTGTGTTGAAGTAATTTCTGTAAACACCCCCTCAGCAGGAAGGATTGGTGCATGGAGAAGGCTCCAGAAGAAAGCTTATGTTCTTTAAGGGTTTATGTAAGCTTACATGTTGAACCACTGCTGTGAAGGATTGAATCCCTGGCATATGCTTATCTTACTTCAACTATGTGTAGCGGCAAATGAGCTTTTTGTTGATGTGCAAATAAATGCTTCAGATGCTTGTTTTGAACCACTTCACAGATGTATTCCAGACTTGTGTTTGTTGAAGCCTCTGCAATTATTGGTACATCGACATGTCTTTAGATAGTTTTTTATGAAAGAGTCACATTGTGTACTGGAATGGGCTAGACATTTTTTCATGTTTCCAGATTTTGATAGTGAAAATGCATTGTGCAGTTTTGAATCATCTTAAATCTTTGGAAGTCTAGAAACATTCTATTCAGTCTTGTAGGCCCTGTTAATAGTAGTTCATATTACAAAAAAAACCCTCTGAATTCTCCTGAAAATGATGCTAAGAACCAAGTTTGGGCTGTTTGTCACATGTTTTTAGTACCAACTGTATACATGGAGTCAAAATAACCTTGGGTCAAGTGTGGGGGCCAGGATGTAGCATGGTACATGTACAATAACAGTTGCAGATTGGTCCAGATTTTATGCCATTGAATAATTTTCAGAATATCCTTAACAATTTAAAAAGACTCTAGCAATGGAAATCATGGTAAGGAAGAATGTTTTATTAAAACATTATGAAATGACAGAAATGCTCTTCAACCATTATTCTCTGCAAAGTCTTTGATTGTGTGTCTCACAAATCAACTTTGTTTTTCTGTTGCATTATTGATGTCTTGGAGACTGAGAACATTTTTTGTATTGTTTGTTTGACAATACATTTCTTGCACATCAATGCATTCTACTGGCAGCTGGATATTGAAATAAGATACACTGTTTTGTTCCTGAATTAACAGTGAACAAATGTACAGTTTTTATGGGTTTTTTTTACCAATAACACAAGGCAAAACCTTTTTATCCGCCCGGTTTCTCTTAAGATATTTGATGCCATTATTGAACTAAAACTGTTAATCAGCAATAACTTATTCATAGGAATAGATAGTATTTATCTCTTGAATACAAGGCTACTGTGATGCATCTAGTGTTAGCTGCCTACTGGAGGTATCGGCAACAATCAACTGATTGAAATTCAATGGACATGCCCTCAACAGATGCCTTTCCATGAATTATAGATTTCATCTTTTCTGGGAAGCTTATCTAACGGCTTGATATTCTTCAGATGACTGATCAAGCGTGAAACACTATTTTGCTTGGGAATTTGTTCAGTTGGAACACAACCGAAAACCAATACAGTTGTCAATATGTTTGTAGGAGGAAAATGGGAATGTAAGTGGGACAGTTTTATCATCAATTAAAGTTAATCATGCTCCAAGCAGATACTAAGTTTTTCGTCCAAGAATTTGCCATAAAGAAAAGAAAAAGAAGGTCAGTAACAAATTTGAACATTTATTATTTTGTAAGGCCAAGCTCCTTGTTATGTTTGGTTGTACAAACTGCAACATTCCCTATTCACCCTCTCGCTGTTGCTCAATATTATGGTGGATAAGTACAAAGACAGGTTCGGGCTAGTATGTTTTAAAGCTCTTGACATATCAATTTGTTGCCCTTAATAAATGAAAGTGATCAGCTTGTCAGTCATCTCCATGTACTAGGTCCTAACCATGGGTACATGCATTGGGTTGGTTTGTTGCACTGTGCTCTATTAGTGTTAGATATATATCAGTAAGCATATTAAGTCTTGTAAGATAGGGTTAGGACTCTCACTCACTCACTCACTCACTCACTCACTCACTCACTCACTCACTCACTCACTCACTCGGTTCCAGTAATAGGACAACTTTGGGGAATGACAGCTAGATGCACACCGATAGCTTGTTGCAGTAACTTTAAAACATGCACATTGACACACCTAAACAAGACAAACACAAGCAGTTGCTGAATCCTTTAGGGTACCATATTGATGCAGACCTTCCACCTTGCAATCTGAAAACAAGCCAACATACTTGATGATCTGAACATAATGTATCTTGGTAATGACTAGGGCAGGATGGTGGAGGCTGAATGGGGTCCTTTGTGGCCTCCGAACAGTAGATACGTACAAACAATCTGTAGATAAGGCTGTTTATATTGATCTGGGATGGGAAGCTAAGTGAGTTGGCTGTGGTGGATGATGTTGCTGATGCTGCTGGGATGATGTCCTTGCTGGTTATACAATATATTGATTAAAGTGGGGGAGGGAGGGGAATAGGTTTAGGCAGGAAGGAGATTGGAGCTGAGGGAAATTGCTGCTTCCATGAGGGGAAAGAAATTAACACTAGGCTTTGACCATGAATCATTTTGAGTCTTTGGACAAGGTCTTGTGAAAGATGTGATTTTCAGAGACATATCTTTGATGTTACTGGTTTCAGATTGGTTCATTTTGTTGGACATTGTTGTCCAAAATGGCCTAAAGACGAATTTAATTTTTTGTGATCTGCAAGAGTGTCCTGTGATCATGAAAATGTCCTGACATTTGTCTCCATCAAAATAAATTGTATTTATGGTTATAGGAAATGTCTGTTTCTACTGCTAGGGATATGATTTGTGTAAACAAGCTGGTGTGAGTGACTGAGTTGTTTTCTGCAGTCAACAATATTACAACTGGACCTGAAAGTCGGTTGTTTGAGCTGGAGGAACAGTCTACATCATGTGAGTGACTGACACACAAACCAGAACATACACTGTAGCCGTCCCATACATGTTTCAGTTTTAGAGAGGTAGGACCTATTCTGCCTGTGTCCAGATTTGAACCTGTGTAGTTCAGTGTCATGCACCATTGCAGGGGAAACTTTAGTGCTTAATTCTGCTGTTGAAAGGTATCTCCCTGTACATTTTTGCATCAGTGTCACATCGATTCCTTTGTATCCCTGGGGAATTCTAGGTCTTGTACGTGTGATAAGAGCCGATTAAACAGGAATTGCTTTGTCAGGCTCTGTGCCTTGCAATGTGGCTGATTGTGTATAATTGTGCCCTTTGCGGAGTGGGACATTGCTCATTACATCAACCATTGGTTTCCAACAAATTTATTTACAGGCTGCATTGATTTGCTGCATGAAACAACAGTCACCTAATTCTATAAAAATACTATCAATCAAGGTGAAGAGTTTCATACAGTTGTGACCTTGCATTTTACAGATTGTGCTGTGTCAGATGTCGGAGGAAGGGTTTCGCTCAACATATGGAGATGACCAGCCTCTTTCTGACATCCCAGAGACTGAAACAGTTTATGCATTCGAGACGTTGCCAGACAATGACCCTGCCAGTGCTTCCTCTCGCTACGAGACACCCTTCATACACATCCTCCTAGTACATGTAGAGAAGTCGACCAGCCCACAGGGACTGTAAGTTTGTTTGTTGTTTGACGCCACACTTAGCAATATACCAGCTATATGACGGCGGTCTGTAAATAATCGAGTCTGGACCAGACAATCCAGTAATTGACATCATGAGCATAGATCCATGCAGTCGAATATGAACAGAAATACATAAATATTATTGTAATTAGTATTTTATATTAGTTGACAATGCCCATTATCCAATAATATTCACAGTACAATAATTAAGTTTTTCGAAAATAGGAAAAGCATTGATATACACACATTATCTCGGATCACTGAGATACGATGACATGCATCAACCAAGTCAGCGAGCCTGACCACCCGTACCCGTTAGTCGCCTCTTACGACAAGCATGGGTTGGGACGTAAGCAGCTGAATAGGAATGTAATATTACCGTACATAGTGTCCACAATCCAAGAAGGATTGTTATAACAGGACAGATTACCTTAAAATATATCATCAGATGTCTTTTTTTCCTTCTCTTTATCTCTCCTTTCCTCCATCCTGATTCTTTTTTTTTCAGTTTCCGCTTCTGCAGTCCAAGTGTTTTAAGAGTACCGCGAGACTTTACTTATAAACGTCTGCAGAAAGAAATACTGCACTGCATGGGGGATGCAGTAAAGCCAGAAGCCCTCACCCAGGTGTGGATTGTCTCCCTTTCATCAGCCTATACAGCAGAATATTAGGAATAAATGTGTATTAATTAACCTTGCAACTTTTATCATTATTAAACATATTAAAAGTTTAGAGAATTAAACTTAGTTATTGTGTGCTGCCAATTCTGTAATTAAAAGAAATTTTGGAATGTTTCCGAAATATTTGATTATCAGCAAATTCCTTTCTCTCAGGCGAAAAGAAAAAGTACAAAGTTGATGCTGCTCTTAAAAAGGACATAATCTGATTCAGTATGTTATTTTCATTTGAATACCGGATGTAGGTACCACTATAACAATATATTTGTTCACTGTTGCAGAAATCAGTATTATTCAACTTGCGAGTTGTGGACTGTCACCCCAGCAAGGCGTACCTCCCGTTAGACGTGGAGATGCCTCTATACTCACAGGCAGTGGACAGGTAGGGAACTTTGACAACAGGAGAACTTGCTGTATTACCTCATTTAGAACATGGAATCATTCTCCAGCAATAACCTAGTTTGGAAGAACCGAAAAATACTTTGTTTTTTGTTTTGATCAGTGTCAATTGTTGAAAACTATGATTGTTTGATGTACATGATGTAGTTAACTTATATGTATCTGTGTGTCAGTTCCTTGTCTCACTGCTTTGTTGTGCACTGAGATGTATGTGTAATTCAACAATACATACTATGATGTCATTTGGATTAAAAATATTGCTTGAAATTAATTAATATACAATATGTTATCATTGTAGTCAAAACTTTTCAGTCTTTTATCATGAACTTGCCTTGAAGAGTTTATTGTTAATATTTGACCTTTATTGGCTGAGCTTGCACCAAACAAATGTTTTTACTAGACTTTTGCTTTGGGCTATTGGTTAACATTAAAACATGTATTGTCAGTAATTTCGCAGTATTTTACTCATTGAGGTATTTTTGCAAATTTTATGTATGGACTAGAAAAAGAACACAAGCTGTTTTGAAAAACTATTTAATGTTTCTAAGACTATGAATTCTGTTGTTTCTTAATCCACAATGTGAATGAAATGTTGTGATCTGTTGCAGGGTAATGACGTACTACGGAGAGGACTATGGGCCTGTCCACGTCAAGTTGATGGCTGAATGGGACACACAGATTAAAGAGGCGTACGTTACAGTTTGTAATGACATGATTGCACAGTGAAGTCTGATGATTCATAGTCACACATTCAAGAACGATAGACATCAAATAAGCAGTCCCACTGGTTGTAAATATTGTAGAGCCATTTGTAATATTAGCTAGCTGCAAAGGGTAATGACTAAAAAAAATTTGAAAACCTGTTTCATCCACCATGTTGGTTTGGTTGTGACAGAGCAAAATCCAAATAAAGTTGAGCAGTAGTTCTTGTGAGCCAGTTGAGTTAAATAGCTGTTGCGGAATTTTACAGACATATCTTAAAATTTTAATGCCACTGGTAACACCAGTCTAATATTGCTTGTTCAATGTATAGTTATTTAATCACATGTGTATGCCAAAATTGGCTTTGATGGCTTGGGAATGCTACAATTTGAAATGTGTAATTATTTTTAAACCATTGATGGTCATGTATGAAGAAATGATGGAATAAAAGCATTTATTCTAAGAAATGTGTGTGAAGTTTGAGAAACAGCGGTGTAGTTTTATGCAGGATAGGGTTGTGTCTTGCAGGTTTGTTGTGGAGGATGATGATAACATTGATGAACACGCGTCAGTCCACCACCTCCGTATCTCCCAGCATTTGAGTCCGACAGCATCGCTAGATGAGTGCTTCAAACTCTACACACAGGAGGAGAAGGTGAGTCAGTGATAAACTTATTGAAGCATTGACCTTAGTCTGTCAGACCCTGAAACAAATATATTCAAAACAGTCCATGCAAGTCTATAAAATTTAGCAAGTCTAGATTAATGCAGTATATGAAAATGAATGGTCTCTTGGCTCCTTTTTGTTACATTTTATAACTATAATTTTTTTTTTTTTTTTTTTTAAAAATAGTTTGTTTGATGTTGGTCTACATTGACCTGTGTAGATACAATGTCAGTTTGATAAGATCAAAGAAGGCGTATTTGTTCTTTTTTGTGACATTTGTTCCCTCCTCATGTCCTGAGTGGCAACTAAAATGGCAGCTATGTATGGATTCCACATGCATTAAGGACCACTGTGAGTGAGTGTGTTATCAAGCCTTGATAGTGGGCTGTCTGTTCAAGACCTGGTGTCTTGCAGATAGTTATCTTCTTATATTGTTGCTCATAGTGTAAACTAATGCTGGACTTGCAGTACATAATTGAGTCCCTTACAGGGTTAGAAACTAACAGTTTTTGTTCACTAGTCCATATAATGATAACATATAGCAAAACCCTTAAAAGGGTCCAAATTCTACTAGTCCTTAGGATACCTTTACTATTGAGCAGTTTGGTAAGGACTACAGGACTAGTACCAATTTCTAATGCTGCCTTAGCTAATAAGATCCTTCTGTAACACTGAATCCAAGTTAGTGATTACCATGCTCTTGGTCTCACTAAATTGTTTTCCTCAAACATTAAGTAGACAGACCATGATATAACCTAAGTTCAGTGAAAAGAGTTAACATATGTAGACCAAAGTATGCGGTACAAACGTTGTGTTACAACTATTGTCAGTCTAAGTTTGAGAACAGTAGTTATGCCAATGATAACATTGCTTTGGAAGTATCTCTGCAGAATGAATTGTTCTAGTCTGGGATGATGTAAGACTGACTTGTTGTTTCAGTTGAGTGGTGACGATGCCTGGCTATGTCCCCACTGTAAGAAGCAGCAACAAGGCACCATCAAGACCCTGGGTCTGTGGTCATTGCCGGATGTCCTAGTCATACACCTCAAGAGGTTTAAACAGGTAGGCTTTCAAGATGATCATAGTTAAGAGATAAACATAGCTGCAAAATCATGAGATCAGTTTCACCCAGGGGTCCGGAAACCGTCATATGCGCCGGACATGTCCGATTGGGAATCTCAAATGACCGGTTTAAAATATTGCTTACCGGACATTTTAAAAAGTATTGTCCGGACATTCTTAAATTTTGACCGGACATGATCAACAGTTAGGACTGAGCAGTTTCTGTCTGCAGTTGCAACACAATTAAGATTATCTACACTGACAAGCTTTGTTTGTTTTGATTGCTGTAAATACATCGTACCTACATGATAGTCATGCTTGATATGGGAGGCAATACAGTCAGTGATGATTGCAATACATTGAAGGATGGTATTCCTCTAAGAATTTGGTAAATACTTGATTTTTGATAGGTCTATCAGAGGTTATATGTCACAATAACCACTGATGGTTGAAGGAACTGATTTGATGTCCGGATCATATTACTTTCAGAACATAAACTGATTATTCTAAATTCAAAACTGTAAACTTTTGGATATACATCAGATGCTTATGTAGCAGCTATGCTTGAAATTTCCTGTCTCTTTATCTCAGGTCTGCCTCTTCCCTACAAACATTTAAACATCAAACTTGAAACAAACCTGATAACTTTCCTGAGACACCAATCCTGCTTGTTTTCATGACATGTTGGACTTTACTAAAAATGAGGGGTAATGGACGTTTCTTGAGCAGAACTCCTTATCATTGGGATATTGCAGGGATGTGAAATCTCCGTGGAAATGTGGAAAATCATGTTTTTTAAAACAGTAGTCCTCGGAAAAAAACATCTTAAGTCTCCAAGTCCTGATAAAAATATAATCAAAGATTTAAAAACAATATTCCGGCGGGTAGCTGGGTACGCGGAAGCTATGCCCGATTTTTTAAAAGTACTCTTTTAACTTCGACCGGGGGATATGACAACCCTTGTTGCTAAATCATTGATGGTATGCACTTTGAAATGGTGATATGTACAATGATATGTTAAACAATGCAGAGTTGTGGTCACTACAATATTCCAAGTAGGTCTGCAGTACAGTCTGGGCAGAAAACAAGATTGTTATCATCAGCTTGTGTTTTTTCATTTATCAGCTTGTGGCTTATTGGCCATTGCGTGAGCTATTATCACTGTTCATCATGTTTTCAGGTTGGCATGAGAAGGAACAAGCTGAACACTTTGGTGAACTTCCCTGTTAGTGACCTGAACATGACTGAACATGTGGTCCAGAGGGAGGACATACTGAACGGTCACCCTGGACACAGATTGACCAATGGCAAGGACACCTCAGGAGGGAGGGATGATGACATGGTTTATGATCTGTTTGCTGTTTGTAATCACTATGGCAACATGAATGGAGGCCATTATACAGGTATGGACAAATATTAAAGAGGATTGTACAGTGTCTCGAATAGTAGTCCCTGATCAGGACAGGATCTGACAGCCATGATTTTTAAGTTGATCTGTTATGGTGCCTGCATGTTTAGAAGGGGGACTGTTGAGTGTATTTGTACTATCGCAATATGGTTGCAAGAGCTTAAGTCACCATTGCAAAACTATTGCCATCAGGTACATCTTATGTACAGAAATATTTGAAATGTTTCACCTTACATATAGGTATGTGCAAAACATTGAAAGTTTGTGGTTGACATTAGATGGTCGTTGTTTTCAAAGAAAAAATGAACTGAAACGTCTTCAACCTGAAAGGCTGATACTAGTGGCCGTGTTCTGAGTTTTTGTCCTAATCCTGGTATATATATATATACTGGTATTTATTTTGACACCACTTCTAGACTTAACACTGTGGTTTAGTAATGTGACTGTTGTTAGAAGTGAAGGACAGAAAACAGTTTTTGTTATGGTTTGTGATACCTGAGACCTTAGATTGTGTTCCTGTTGCTTCCTACGTGACGTTTCTGATGACCTCGTCCCTGACACTCCCATTGTGTTCTATGATGTAGTGAGTGAGTGAGTTGGGTTTAACGCCGCTTTTAACAGTATTCCAGTTATATCGTGGCGTGTCAGCTTAATGTGGGAGGAAAGCCCGAAGTGATGCAGACCTCAGACGTTTACCACTTCGGTGAAACCCACGAGCACGGGTATGGCGCTGACAAACCTAGAAACATAGTTGGGGCGAACCAGGATTCGACCCCACAATCAAAGGTTTCTGGCGTGCCCAAGGGCTGCAACTCTGCACAGCGAATCTCGGCGCCTTTGACGACTGGGCCACCCGTCTATGACCTAGAGTACAGTAGAGTAGTGTAAAGCACTTCTGTAGTCATCAGTTGAACTCTTGGAGATTACAGGTACACAGCTTCTTTTAAGTGAGCTTGTGTTTGTGAGTGGGAATTTGAACTAAATCATTTGTAATTCCATACAGTATTATTATGTATTACCGTATACCCATAATTGTTTACCATATTATAGTTTTCCCTTGCTAAGATTGCATTTTGAATTTGTAAGTATAATCACACAATAGTTCGATCAAAACATGGATGTAAGGAGCAAAGATGAATCTAAGGTAAATGTTTTCAGAATTTCTGATGATGCAGGTTTTAATTTATGGTATTTTCTATTTGCAGTGTGTTTTATTCATGTGTGCCTTTCACATATGGATGCCAGGGCAAAATAGGTCCCCAGTACCGGATTATTAAGAACCACTCTGCAATGGGGATTACTTTGGTGCATTTTGTTTTATGATGCTCTATTAATTGGTTTGTTTGATAAAAGTTATCAAGCTGATGCCTGAATTGTAAAACACCATTCACTCACTCATGTCTTTCTTTGGTTGCTTGCAGCGTTTTGTAAGAACCCTATCGATGGCCAGTGGCATGAGTATGATGACACAAGGGTGAAGGACATGTCCCAGTCACAAGTTACATCTAAAGCAGCCTACCTGCTGTTCTACCAGCGGCGCAGCCTGTCCAAGTGTTGCAATCAAAACCTGCATACTGGCAAACACTGGATCTTCCGTATGTACACCAACAACAACAACAATAACAACAACAACCATGTTCCCCCCAGCCCTTCCAGTCCGACCAGTGCCAAGTCGGTACACTTTGACACCTCCTCACCCCAGCAGATCCCACGTCACTCCCAGCCTATGACACCCAACACGTTGCGGAGGGAAATGGGAGAGCATCCCATCAAACCTATCCTGCGACCTCTCACCCCTCAACCTCCACGAAGACAGAACTACAGCCCACAGGAAATAGATTATTACGACCACAGTCCAACATCCCGGGGAAGGGAGGTAACTCAGGAGTTCCGAGTACGAGCTCCACTTGTTCGGCAGCACTCAGAGCCTGATGCTCATAAAGGGATGGGTGCATGTTTCAGTTTAAATCGGACTTCTGGACACAATAGTGAAGTGTACGGTGTCAAATCTCCTCAGTTACCTGAGAAGCACAGCCATTCCTCTAACTTTCTGAATGGACACGATCACGAGAGTGGTACATTCAGGAGAAGCTACAGATCACAGGAAAGGACAAGGCCTAACATTAGTCATGATGCCAATTGCCACCGCCCTCCCCGCCCTCCAACAGACTCCTATTCTTCACGGGATTCAACAGACAGTTCAAATCACACTTCTCATTCAACAAATGACAGTTCTTCCCACCCTGTGCGAGCTGTGAATGGCTCAGGGTATCTTTCCTCGCCCAATGAAAGCCCAAGCCATACATCAAGAGCTTTGTCTGATCTTAGGCAACGGCGCAGCTCCAGTGAAGGGCCTGTGGTGGTGTCTCATGTGCCGCAGGACAAGATGTCTGTCATGGTGGCTGAGTCAAAACAGATCGTGCCTCCAAGTCCTGTTATGGCTGCACCGTTACCCAACGGAACAAGAGCCTTAGAGGAGATGAGAATGTTGGAGGAGAGGAGGTCATCTGAGGATAGGATAAATGAAGAGAGGAGAATGTCTGAGGAGAGAAGGGCATCAGAAGAGAGGACATATGTCCATCGAGACTTCAAGACCATTGACACTCGCACATCAGGTATGTCAGTCCTGGTATCAGACATATAGAGCATTGATAATTTGATTTTGCAGTGAAGAGCTGATTTCTTCTGTTGCTGTGTTTGAATAGTGATGTCTTAGATTAACTTGCCACCTACAGACATTAAGGGATATATGCTTAGTCGATGCTTATGTTCGTAAATGATTTAGTGGTTACCAACTGTGGAATATGGAAATGGATGTTTCAATGTTGTGTGTATGTAAGATCGAAATAAGATGCATTTGTAATTTGATTGCTGGTATAAATGATAAAAAATATGATTTGTTTTAAAGGTATTTGATTATGTTACCAGTAATAATTCACCATCTTGAAATTATTTTTAAAGGTTCTGCACGTAAATCTGAAGACCGAGAAATTCCTGAGAAGTATGCTACCGTCGGTCGTGACATTCAGATGAGAATTGATGCTCTGATGGATCATTCACGCAACACACAACACCCCCAGACAGACAGTAACATGAACACATATTCCCGACCTCCCCGACCCCACACCGTGCAGCGACGGCAAAATGATGCCTACGTGATGGAGCCCCGTGATCGGGATAACATGTCTATCTCTAGTCTCAGTCAGAGGCAGAGCCGCAGTCGCTCAAACATTGATGCAAGAGACACTATGTCTGTGAAAAGCTTTGGGGACCAGGTTTACAATGGCTATGGCAGAAGAGATTCCAGTCGGGGCCCAGTGCGGTACCGACCACACATACACAAAGGACACATGCATGCACAGATGCAGGCAAGACGCAGTATTGAAGTGCCAGCACCTTGTTTAAAAGAGTCGTCTGTGTAGTGGATCGCTAAGGTGGATGCTCATCCTTGGTGAAGACACGAATCCGGGTTTCTGTGCTTGTTTGGGGATGACATTAATTGTTGAAGACAGAAACCAGTATTGGAATGCATTAATGGGATACCGTAGGATCTTTTTGACTGTTGTGTTGCATAGCTTGGATCTGCAGCAGGATGTTTACCATTGATTGATATGTTTAGTGCTAAGCTTCTTCTGATGGAAGATATTGCGGAGACTTGTTAATGATACGTGACAGTTGCACTGCTGATGTCTATGGAACTTGTATTGTAACTCTGAAGGTAAACCTGGCTTTAAGGGATTTGCGGTAGTGTGAGGTAGAATGTCCCACGAAGAGATTATAGCATGTTGGTGTTGAAAGCGACTGCTGAGCAGTGAAATGTTGGACTCCTCGAACTATAGTGCTGTGATGTTGTACTTTGTTGTGACGTCAGGTAAAGTAGGATGTGTGTCTGAATACATGGTCCGCAGGCATAGCTCGTGTGCCATGTTTGTTCATGAAGGAAAATGAAAAAGGATGAATATTTTGTTTATACTCAGTGAATCCTATGTTGTCACAGTATGAAAGTACTATCATGATCAGTTGTCACAAATTTGTGTCAACTCCTTGGGACTAGTACAGCTGAATCATTGAAAACGCTTGGAGCATTCTGTTCAAGGTTTTGTAACCTTGTTTTTTATGGAAGGCTGATAAGAGATGCCGTTTTTTTGTGTGGGTATTGTGTATTGTGGAGATGCATGTGGGATGTGTCTAGGACTGTGCATGTTTGTTTGACTTGATTTCTCACTTGTTAATGACACTATTTCACCACAGCCATGTGTATATAATAGATCCCAGTAGCTGCACTGTACATAGACACAGCAGGCACATATCATGTACATACATCTACAGAGTGGAGTTGGACAGCCTGGTGTGTAAAGACTAGAGGCATGCACTGCCTTACTGTTGACAGTAGATATCAGAGTAGTCCATATCTTCATATAATTGTGTACAGTAATTTTCAATATTTGAAAATCTAACTGTTCAGTGAATAGCTAATATATATATATATATAGTTGTTGTATATTCTTACACATGCTACTCACTGACTGCAAGTACCAGTGGATGTGACTCTGTGATTAAGGGAGGCATTTATCAGAGATACTGTCACAGCGATGTGCTTCAGTATGTTTTTCAAGAAATGTGAACTAAAGTTCAAGCAATGTGTTTCAAGAGCAGGACCTAAACTTGAACAAACCACTTCCAAAAGCTGTGCATCCTTCCTGTGGAATGTGTGGGCAATCCTGATGACATCGCAACTTGACTCTCATCAATTGTCAGAAGTTACCTCCCTTTCAGGAAATGCCATGGGAATAATGCATGAATCCTTCCACATGATTGGCAAGATTTGCAAATTTCAAAATGAACCGAATGAGTTGGGCTCAAATACCTTTTCTGGCCCAGCTCTCCATACACAGTATTATCTATGATCTTGTTTCCTTTCCACAAATAACAAATTCAGTCCTCATGGGTGAGTCGGGAGTCACATCCAGGGGTATCGACCAAGTACAATGTGACACTGTTTTGTCCTTATGTCCATACAGCAATGCAAGTGACCATACCTTGCCTTGTGCCATAGGTACACTACCACTCAGCGACAACGATTTACATAATCAGTGTGTGCAAATATACATCATCACAAAGTGTTAGTGTTGCTGTTCTACCTGGGATGTACTTAGTCATTGTTGATGAAATTACAGTTAGTATGAAAGGTCTTTGGCTAGGAAGGGAATTTGAATGTCACCGTTGAACCGACCTGTTCTTGTTGAGTTGCTGAAGGATATAATGTTTCTATTTGTTTACCTTTCTGGACATGTGTTAACTGGGTAAATATTTTTAAACTGCAAAAAAAGTTAAGGACCACCATTTGGGTGATCCTTAACTTCTTTTGAGTAGTATAAATTGGTAGCCTAAAAATCTGGTAATTTTCTGGTAAATATATCTTTGTGTAGCTATGGCATGACATATAAGATATTTTTTTAGCTGTCATATTTTGGCTTTTAGACTCTTCATCCTTTCAACTTATCCCAAAGTGGGTAAGGATTGTTGAAAGTTCCTTGAATTACCTTATTTACATGTACTTGGAAGGATGTTTGTTACATCAAATTTGGAAATAATCAAAAACATCATTGATCAGTTTCTCCATTTTCCTATTACCTAAAGCTAGTGTTATGTGAGTGTGGTTGAATGAACACAACGGAGATGTGTCCAGTGTTTTCACTTACTGTTGATGGTGCATATCTGTGTGAGGACCAGTGTTATGTGAATGGTGTTTGTTGCTGTATGTGAATGAAGGCTTTGACTGAATATTGTACAGCCAGTGTTTTCTGCAACACTATTGTGTTCATTGTCATTTTGATTCCATATCATAAATTACCCGGTGAAATTTATGATGAATTGTTTTTCTAGGTATATCAAATATCCATGAGTTAAGATTTTGAGAACCTTTGAAATACATGTATATTATGATTCACTGTTTAATAGGAATTCCACATCATGAATGAATGACAGGTAGTCACAATTGAAATTATTATATTATGTCAGACATATTTTAATCAGTTATTGGTCTGTGTGCATATTTTGATTAGTTTTAGTATTTTTGTGTAGATTATTGTGAACAGAATAGCTGTAAATAGTTGTAACATGATTTGGGCAGCTAGCACTCGAAGAGACTCTCTTGCATTGTCTTTTTCAAGTATTTTCATTTCTTTTCAGCCTTTGTTATGCTATCATATCCTTTCTTCAATATTGAAGTCCCAACAAGAATCTTTCAATTGAGAAATTTTCATTTGCAATAAACAGGACAAAAATAGCATTTTGGGTCATGAAAAGAATTAATGATAAGGCTTTTGAGATGGTCCCTAAGGGTTAGTTTCCCTCCTTTTGTCCATGACATTGTTCCAAGAGAGACATTTACATGACTGAAATGGCATTTGTTTGTTCTGACATTGTTTATCATCCAGTAGATTGGATGTAGACTTGTCCATTTGGCTTTGTGTATCATAAATAGCCTCATGAATCTTCTCTGATTCAATCACTCATTTTATCCCCATCGCAGCATAGATACTTCAACTGCTAATCCACCTCAATAACTTTGGTTAGAATTGAAGTATATACATGCCATCTATTATTGTGGTCAGATTGGGAATTGCCAACTAATAAGATAGTTCATTGATGGACGATATCAGTGTATTTGTCAACAGTCTATCTTCCAGTTGATATTCAGTTAATGGTTGATTTAAGTGCTTGATTATAGTGCATAGTACTGTAAGTGTGTCCACTATATCTATTTAGTGAGTATTCTGGGTACATACTGATTCCAGGTGGTATGCCTGACTTGCTATTCCTATTGATGCTACCTAGTGTGAAAACATTCCACAGCTTCCTGCAGCATTGCTACAACAACCACAGTGTTGCACAACCAGGACCAGCCACCAGCCATGACAGCTGTTGATGAGCGTTAGAAACTAGAAATTTACAATCACTTGATTAATGTGTATTGTTAAAAACCAAACCCACCCACCCCCCAAAAAACACTTTTTTTTTATAAAATATATATAGTGTCAAGTCAAAGAGTTACTTCGCTTCCACTTTTTGTGTTGCCCCAACTTTGAAGATTTTTCATTCATTACTCAACAGACTTTAAAACCTTATTCAAATTTTGTTGGTGAAACCGTAAAGCAAGAAATTAGAATAACCTGAAGATGATTATGAACTTACTTTATTTATTTAATTTGTCAGAATTATGCTCTTGGTTGTGACACGTACCCACTACCGGTTACATATGATGTTGTGTGACTCACAAATACTAATAACTATAGTCAGTCACTCATTATTATTAGGTCAGGAAAATCTAGTTTCTTTGTGATTGAAATAAGCAACAGAGGTAGTCGGCTTCTACGTTCCACTTGCCCCATGAATATTGTACTGCACACATCAACTTTATTTTCTGATGCTGTTATTGAATCAGACTCCATCAGAAAAATTATGATGTCTTAGATGATGGTTGGGATTGATTCTTTGTTGATTAATTCTTTTTCTTCGTTATTTTGCAAGGAAATATACTGTTTCTATCATTGATGCAATTTGTTCGGAAGTAACATGGGCAGGTAAAGAAATGTAATTCTCGGATACTCAAATGAATTCAATGAGTAATGAACCAAGGCTTTTATTATTTCTTGAAATACCAAATGTTAGCAGCAGAAGGCTATATATACCAACTTGTTTTGTACTAATATTAAATGGTTTACAGTATATTTAGAACCTGAGAGAATTAATGGGGGAAAAAGGTTGCTGAGTAGTCCAAGATGCCACTACTTGTTGGACCTGCTGGCATTTGTGTCCTTCTGTGTCTGTGGGTTTCACTTAAACGGTATACTATCACTTGTGTCCCTTGTTTTTCTCCCACACGATTGAATTATTTACTTTATTTCAAAATAATTCTCGCAGTCCATAAGAATGAACGTGTTGGGTAAGGGAAAAGTGTCATGGCTTCACTTGACTATTGAACTGGAAGCAATCCTTGGAAACTGTCACAAACATTACTTTCTTTACATGCTTGTGTGTTTTCTGATGCATAAAATTCTTCAATTTTTAACTGTTTGTGATATTTTACTAAGAAGTAACCAAAATGTATGGTTTAATATATTACAATTTTGTGTCGATAACATTCCACATTTTATGTACATGTGCAATTGCTGTTTATGTTTAGTTTGTAGTGATTGTGTGAAGACCAACACTGTGCTGCTTCTTGTTTTTATGTCGTACGTCACTATTTATTTTGTTTCAAGTTTGCATATTCTTCCAATTTCATTCATCAATTTAAAGTGCTGACATTTTGTTTTTTTGTACATGAAAATCAAATGCAATTCATAGAAATATGACATATCTGCAGGCCATATGCTGCAGCCTTAGTGATGCTCATTATTGACGACAATATCATATATGTTTGTACGAATGCTGTTTTGAATCATATGGCTTAAAAGTGGCTGGAGTCACTATTTCCTGTGCTTGCCTCAGATATGGATTTCACATATCTATTTTGTCTCCTACTAGTACTGAACTACCGATAATTACCCTCAAATTACCTGTATCACCTTGATCAAAGGGGAACTCTTGGCATAGCATCATATTTACTGTGCTAGGCATCAGAGTGGCTATGCACATTCCAAGATTCGCCCTGCATTGGAAAGGTGTCGTTTGGACATGGTCAAATGTAAATTATCTTTGAATATGAGGTGATATAGCTGTTTGATTTATTTACTGGTAGACATATAGACATTGCTCTTGTCTTCTCTCAGGATTACTTCTTAATGATAAATGTCTCAAAAACAATGATATGAATCAGTGATGACATTTTAGAAACTTATCTTTTTCCCCCTGTTAATCATTGTCTCACTTTTTTTTATATAGAACTGAAAAGAGAATAATCAAACAATAGTTACTTAATCCCTTGTTTGTTGTTAAATTTTCTTTTGGAATTGATATTTTATGAAATACAGTATGATTATTGCCATGGAATGATTTTATTACTTAATCATTGACATCTTTACTCAGGAGGAATTCCTCATGCACAGATTGAAATGGCCTCTAGTCTAAAGGCTGGTTCCCAGACAGGCAGTTCTATCTTGTCCAGTGGGATCCTGACACTTGGCAGTGCTATGTTCAGGATCTGGTGTAGGAGCTGTTATAGCTTGTACAGTTGGGCCCTTTGATATGAAGCCCCATTATCTCAATGTTCCAAGAACCAAAGGACAATAGATGAGGAGAGATAAAGGCGACCTCTGATGTTCCAGGCAATATCTGTCCTTCCATAGTAATACCAATGGACCTAAGTCACTGGGCTCATTTCAGGTGAAAATTGGAATGATACATTATTTATGTACATTATTAATTTTTCCTTAATTTCAGATCTGAAAACAATTTTTTTAAGTAATACATTTTGTGGTATTTTATTTGTTAATCAATGCATAATTGCTAAATTATCTTTTTGTTGTTAATATTTTACTGTAGATAACCTTGATGAGTGATATTGTGTCAAGAGGTATTACTAGGCACAAATATACCAGTTGGGGTCTGAGGATGAGATAATGGGACAGGTGTGGTCATGCCCACAAATTTACAGTGTTGGACTTGACGTTCAAGTGTAAATTTGTTGTGCAGTGAGTTTACAGTTTCTGAAATGTCTACAAAATAAACAAACTCTTAGTTTTGCTCATGGCTTTATCACAATAACTATTCCATTTTCTATCAGCATTACTTGATTTGTGGTTAGTTGGTATACTACTATGTATAACAATGTTAGATGTGTAATTCAACAAGCTAAGGTAGTTTTCAATGCAATAATGTTCATGTGATTCATGTTCTTTTCAATATCATGTCTTTTTAGGACAATTAAATGTACATTTAAATATAAATTTTGCCATCATTAAGTTTCCTTGTTAACAGTATGTAAAATAAAATAATTAAAAAATAACAAGTTGTTTTGTGGTGCATGAATTGATAAAAGTTGGGATAGAGTATCCTAACTCAGATCCCGATAGACTTCCAGGAGTAGTGCCAGGCTTCTATCCAACAGTCTTCATCAAAACTTCATGGGCTTGTATACACCTGTGAATGCATATGACCACTGTGGTGGAATAGTGACGCATGTCTATTCACAGTCACGTAATGAGATGATTATGTGCATTATGCCCTGGAAGTCAAATGAGCTTGACTGTGTTCATGAACAGAACCCTATATGTGTCTACCGTTGTCGGAGATTGAACCAGTGTGTAAAGTAGAGGCTAAAAGGCCATGGAACACGTTGCACAAGAAATGTGTGTATTCACTATGTAAACAGACCCATAAAGTATTGATGATATATAATCTATTGACTAGTCACTTGGAATGAAACATTTCTCAGTTGTGATGTAGCTTCTTTCAGTGTCCAAACATGACCACTTTGCAAGGATGCTTGCCGGTATTGTAAAACAACTGGACAGTGTGTGTGTTCCATGCTGTAGTCAGCGTATTCCATCTTTTGTTTGTTTGTTTGTTTTGTTGTTTAATGCTGCATTTGACAATATTCCATCTACATCATAACGGTCTGCAAATAAACCATTATGATGATGTCACGCTATTGTTGTTGAAGTTGATTCTGAGCCAGGAATATTTACTGGCCATCACTGAACAAAATATAACAAGTAAAACTGACACAAATGTAGGTCACAAAGCCAAACTATAGAGAAATCATATATCAACAATAGCATGGTTTAAGTCGTTCAGGGCTTGTTGATTCTAGTTCTGGAATCAATAGATTTGAGTCATTTCTCCATAACATTATCAACTCTTGGCCAGGCAATCAAGTACCAGACTTCAGATCACTCCAAATGTACCCAATGAGCAGTAGGTCCACGCCTGTCATATTTGGATTTAAAGATTAGGTTACAAGTTGAGGATGAGAATGCATGTTATGTAATTGTCCAGAACAATTTAATTACAGTAAACTACATTTGTATGAACATGCTTATAACAAACCGATAGATATAACAAACTTCTGTTTGGTCTAGGCTGCACATATGCTTATAAGCAACTTGGGTTATAATGAACTAATATTAGTGGTCCCTCGATTCTGTTACAACCATAGTTTACTGTACTTGTTTTACTGATCCCCATGTCACTTGTTAGACATTTAATAAAACATAAAATAAAACAATTCCATAAAGGTAAATGATTATGTTTTGTGGATCAAAATCTGAACAAGAAGTAATTAAATTGTTCTGGCCTTATATCAATTTGATTATATAGATTTGATCAGAAACATTACTGTTTTGTTAACAACTTGTTAAATAAAGTATTGATGTGAGAGCAGTAATTAAAGCTAGAAGCTTGGATGTAATAATTTTACAGCTATGGTCTGGTGCAGGTTGATGTCCCTTATGGGAATGACATCTTTGTGGGAACAAGACACAACCTGTGGTGCTATCTCACTGCCACCCAGTGTTTGGTGTAACAAACAAATACACACATTAATCACATGTTTATTTGTTGCAAAAAAACTGCAAAACAAAATAACTTTTGCTACCGGTACATTACAGTTTGCTGCAAGAGCTAAAAATCTACATAAAATAATATTTGTATTGTACAACACAGTATAACGAATGAAATAAATAACATCAATAACAATTCTAAAATATCCAACATGAATGCTTGGAATAAAATAGACTAATAACTGAATCTTTATACTGTAACATGAAGCATATCACAAGGTTTGAACAATGATTCGAAACTTGCAAATATTCTGTAGCTATCTCTATGTTGAAGGACTGAACAATATAAAGAACAATATAATATGAACTTATCCTTGGAGAAGGAGGAAAGCCCAAAGTGATGCAGGTCTCAGACATTTACCACTTTGGTGAAACCCACCAGTATGGGTATGGTGCTGACAAACCTAGAAACATAATCAGGGTGAACCGGAATTTTAACCAATGATCATAGGTTTCTTAGACGACTGGGTCACCCATGCCCCCCACATGCTGCACACATAACAAACATTCAGTCACCATAGCAACATCATTCAGCATTCACTGAGTCAATGTAAAAGTAATGCTTGTAAAATGATTGTACACAGCTTATTCACTGCATGTAGAAACATCAATCACCAGTACATAGAATACATACAAGGGCTTTAAACAATAGCTACAATACCCTTGTTATCACACGAGAGTCATCCTCCAATATCTAGTGCATTAAATCTCAAATCTGACCCGCTGCCTCCGTGGTCTTGTGGTAGAGCGTCTGCCCGGAGAGCGGAAGGTTCGGGGTTCGATCCCCGGCCGCGTCATACCAAAATACGTTAAAAGATGGTACTTGTTGTTACCCTGTCTGGCGCCCGGCATGGTATCTGAGTGAGCTAGCACTAAAAAAATGGCTTTAGTCAAGACTAGTACAAGCAGCCACACACACATGCACGCACGTAGCTATGTAAGTGAAATAATCTTGCACGTGACGTCAAACCCCATTTCACCTCACCTAACCTCAAACAGAAGTCTTCCAGCTCCATTCAACACAGTGGATGGATGGCTCGCATGCGGCTGTGATTTTGAATGTAGACCAGTGCTCACATTCAGCAATTTTATTTTGATTGGTTATTTAATTGAAGCTCATGAGAGAGCGATATTCTGTGCTAGGATAGTGATAAGTGAGATTCAAGACTGGTGGTGAATGGGTCAGGATATATATCCTAACTGAATGAGGATATGATACACTGGATAATCGAGAATTGTGCCAAAACGTTGTGTCTGTTGTTATCTCGAACTCTATGTTTACACTTTAAGTGACTAATGTTGGCATTTCTTTCTGACTATACACTTATTCCTTCTGACTTTATATATTTAAATAAAGATAAAACTTCAGGCAAATTCAGTGTATGCATGGCCAGATTGTTTTATACGAGAATCTAAAAACATTTTGCCAGGGCTACGGTCAAACTGTTCCCAATTGGACATATGGACCTATCTCTTGAGACCTTCAGCGGGTAACTGGGATGGGCCAGGTAATAGTGGGGAGGGTACCCGGGTAGTAAATTTCGTCTCATTCCAGCCCTACTACTGACATATCATGATCATTACTATCAGGTGAAATCTTTACCAGTGTATCCTGGTAAACTAAGGGACACAACTTACACCTTACTCTTAGTGATATCAAATTTAACCTAGTAAAAGAGTATTATGATATGTACATGTATTTATATTAGGCTGCATATTTTTTTAAATATGTTTTGGGACGATTTTTCTCAAAAGTGAGGACAGGAAGTAGGACTTTTTCTTAAAAACAAAATTGATGAGAGAGGAAAACCTTCTTTTAAAAACACTTTCATGCAACGTCAGCTGTCAAGCATGGCAGATACATATGATGTTGGAACTTTGAATTATTATATTTTTTTTATTGGCAATAAACATGACTGATGCAGATGGTTTAAACTGGCACGTCAATGCCCCAAAACCATTTAATTTTTTTCAGCCTTAATTTACAAATCATCGAAAGAAATTCTGTCGTGACTTTGTGTACCGTACAGCCTCAGCCTTTCTATCTCAAAGTCAAACTCTGCATCATGATGGCCATTTCCAGCTGCCCCAAACCTCCCTGTTCCATCACCACAGACCCCTGTCAAACTTCATCAGGTCACAAAAGAGTGATAAACAGATTCACATTCCTACCCACCCCACCTCCTGTCATTTTATCACCCCACGTACCTACATATGAACAAATGCACTATGTGCTCCCTTCCTTCTCTGCTGAACTGTAGCATACACAAAAGTCCTAACAAACATTCACGCTTCATGTGAACCTCATTGGTCTACAGTTAAAGTACACAGATGCCTTGAACAACTGACCAGTTTAAAAACGTAAAAAATGCATACCACTTCACATTTTGTAAACATTTCAATGAAATTCTAATAAAATAATTCATTATGCCCTGAACATCCACAACGTCAGTCTTGTCTCATGAATGTCATATGGCCCTATGTGTTGCTTGTTCTTGGCCCCAAGCATCCAACATGTTCTATCCCTCATTGCTCCCTGTAATTGTTGCACGGTTTTTACTCAAAACACACACTTGGGTACCCGGTAAATGGTCACTTCTTTCTTATCCCTTTTAAGCTTCTTCATTGTGCGAAACCCCCCCACAGTCAGCCAGAAATAAAACACCTTCATCAAGTGAGTGAGTGAGTATGGTTTTACGCCGCTGTTAGCAATATTCCAGCAATATCACGGCGGGGGACACCAGAAATGGGCTTCACACATTGTACCCATGTCGGGAATCGAGCCCGGGCCTTCGGCGTGACTAGCTAACGCTTTAACCACGAGGCTACCTGACCACCCCCTTCATCTTGTGACCTTGGTGACAAACACATTGTCTTAAAAGAAAAAGAGGGGTACAGACATCTTTCATCAAAAGATAAAAATGAGCTTTTCTGAATAAATGCAATGTTTTCATACTTACTTGACGCTACACAGTGTTTTAGCTTCCCTACCTTACAAACAAACAGTACTGGAACAGAGAGACAGTTGAAACAGGCTATAGTCTGTGCCCCAATACCCACGAGTTATCCGCCTTGGTTCGTACTCTCTCATATTCTTCACTGTAAGACAGCAGGAGCAGCATAGACAGTGGTGCCAGAACGGTAAGACAGACTTTACCAGGTACTGACGGAACAGTACACCAGCAACCCAGAATATTTAGAGCGGAGCTGAAACAAGGTGAGGTCCTACCTCCTCAGCAGGTGCCAGCAGGGCCAGTGGTGCTGAAAGTGACCTTGTTCCTCTATTAGGGCACGGACAATGGCGTCGGGGTGGGTCAGCTGCTGGGCCAGGACAAACAGTCCGAAGCTGTGAGTCCCCTCGACGTCCTCAACAGAGATAATGCATAGATAATGGCTGGCAAATACTGACGAACACACCTTCATGATAGTTTGTACAGAAACGAAGGCATGGAGGGCTATTGTGGAGGACAGTGCATGGATCTTGTGTGGGTTGCTGGCTGATGGAGGTGGCAAGTCAGCACACGGAGACACGACTGGAAACAGATAGGAACAGCCCCTGGCGCTGTCATTGACGCTGCTGGGACACCTGAAGATACTGACAATGGGCTGGAACAGGACAGAGGGTGAGTTACACATCATCATCTGGACCAACGATCTCTGAAATGTTGACCTGGAAGTTGATTCTTAGCGATGAAGTGCCAAGAAAGATTAAGGTGACCAGGCCATGTGCTGATTGATTCTGACCCAGGTGACATCCAGGGCATGAAGCTCACTAACCCTGGCTGCCTTGCCAATTGAGGCCAGACGGGTACCACAAGCGATCTTCAATACAGAGTTGAGTGCCTCTAGGTACATTGTAATTGTGGAGCCAGCAAGGTGATGGAACTGGTGTAGAAATAACAAGAAGTCAGCCACCTGGGGGTAGGAGGCCCCCACCATAGCTATGTGTCTGGACATACAGAAGCAAGAACAGAGCTCCACTTGTGATCATAGAGGGAACGAGCAGACGAACAGTGAACCTTGGAGGCAGCTTCCTCAGCTCAGGCCGAGAACCCCTTAGCCCTCAGGGACTTTGGAGACATACCAGACATGCAGATTGTAGACATCAGATTCCGGATTAGGCTGTCAGGGTTGAGCAGCAGATCCGGCCATGCCAGAAGGTGCAACATAGGTTCTCCATCAGGCTGAAGGACACTTGGAAACCAAACTCTGGCTTGCCAGTAAGGCCCGACCAAAAGCAGATTCAAAAGGACTGGTCCTGGCTTTGAATGATCTACAGAAGAAGAACCAGGGGGGGAAGCGTTTGCATACAAGGACAGGGAGTCTGAAGATCTGAAGAGGAATTCTGTCGGTCAGAAGAAACAGGCGAAAGGTCTGCTCCAGCAGTCTAAAGTAAGATGACTATTCCAAACACAGGTCTGTCATAAGTCAGACAGAGAAGAATATGAGGGAGTACTGCCAAAGGCGGAGAACTCGTGGGTAACGGGGCACTGGCTATAATCTGTTTCAACTGTCTCTCTGTACTAGTACTGTCTGTTTGTAAAAGGTAGGGAGGCTAAAGCACTGTGTAGCGTCAGGTAAGGCAAGGCCTATTCTTATCTCAATTGGCAACATTTGAAATAGGCTACCAGTAAAGGATTTCTGCCCCAAACCTTTGAGTCTAGTAGCCTGAAAATGGTGTTTTAGCATAATTTTTAGTACATTTTGGTGTTATCATTTGGTCTATTATTAGCTGAGACTTTTACTAGACTTGGTCTTTTGAAATGTGTCTAAAGTCACAGACTGCAATCAATAAAATAGTCAAAGATGACATTAATGTTTACAAAATATGATTGGTTGGAAGATGAGATCAAACAGAGCAAATGTCTGATCATTAAATTTCCGCCCCTCCTAGTCATCTGTCACTACGAATCCAGATTCAAACTCAGCTTCCATGGAAAGTTCTCCCATCATGCCTCACTACCCCTGCAACCATGGGTCCTACTCTCCAGGGGCCTGGCTGGGGGGAGGCGCTGGCTTGTGGTGCTGCAGGATCCACTTGGCAATCATGTCTAGTCCATGTCCAGTCTTGGCGCTCATCTCGAGGACGGACATCTTCTGGCAGTGAGCGAGGATGTCCTGCAGCCGAAACAGAGACTCCAGCTCCCCATGGCTCATCACAGTCGGCAGATCGCTGCAAGCAGAGGTCGGCAACGGCATAAGTTAGCTCTCACACACTCACCTACTGTCTGCTGAGGTCTTCATATGTGATATAATGTGTACAGTTATCTGCTGTAATATAGATCTCATATTGCTGACTGATGTGTAAAACTTCCTCTTATGGTTATGAGAAAGCAAAGATGATTTTGCGAGAGTGTCAGTGTTCCAAATACCTGCCTGCCAGGCGCCCGCTAGCCAAATGCTGGGGACTTTTAAATTGGGCTAGTAACATTTTGGTAAAGCTGGCCCTACTGTCTAGTTGAAAATTTTATTCAATACATGATAGGCCTGTGTATTGT
Organism: Haliotis cracherodii; assembly: GCF_022045235.1. Taxonomy (NCBI): domain Eukaryota; kingdom Metazoa; phylum Mollusca; class Gastropoda; order Lepetellida; family Haliotidae; genus Haliotis; species Haliotis cracherodii. The sequence continues at coordinate 17,941,408 of NW_027266275.1, forward strand.
CAGATTTTTGTGTTTTCTCATGTCACACTTCAATTTATTTTCCATTAATTTGTTGAAATAAAGTTCTTTAATCTGAAACTACTCAATCGCAGATTTCATGACTGACTGAATCCGTGGTTGGAAACTAAAACACAAATTGCTGAAATCAATCAACTGGATCCCTACGTCTTATTGAGGATGAGAAGGACAGGCAGCCCCTGGGTATCTGCATGGGACAGCACCATCAGCAATTGTATACAGGAGGCAGCAATCTGGAACCGGTTTGTCAGGTCCACCATGTACTGGAATCAGATTACAATATAGAGAATCACATGACAGCAATCTGGAACCGGTTTGTCAGGTGCACCATGTACTGGAATCAGATTACACTATAGAGAATCACATAAGACAGCAATCTGGAACCGGTTTGTCAGGTCCACCATGAACTTGAATCAGATAACACCGTGGAGAATCATATTAAACAGCAATTCTAAAGAACATTTATAATGAACCATGCTGTGACTTCTGTGACTTCTATGATGACTAAATTTCATGTTTGGGCTAGTATAGTAGCCCACTCAAATGGTTTTAGCACAGGCTCTTGAAAAGGGAAAATATTTTCTATTTTCTCTTCATATTCTAATCTGCTAAATTGTTGTACGTCCAAATAAAATACCACCTCTATGTCACATCAACTTACACACCCCATATTACTGTCAATCCCAACTAGGGGCGGCCGGGTAGCCTAGTGGTTAAAGCGTTCGTTCGTCACGCCAAAGGCCCGGGCTCCATTCCCGACATGGGTACAATGTGTGAAGCCCATTTCTGGTGTCCCCCGCCGTGATATTGCTGGAATATTGCTAAAAGCGGCGTAAAACCATACTCACTCACTCAATCCCAACTGTTTTTCTCTGTCAGCCTGATCTGACTTACGATAATGGAGCCAGCTTCCTTGAAGTAATTGTGCCAGATGGGGACCATGGATCCTCCAAGTTCCCTCAGAGTGATCTCATCTCGTCTACCCAGTGTTAATGAGGTCAGGTTTGTTCCCACCTGAAAGATTGTCATGCATGATATCCTCCTTTGACAAACTAACAGTTTTAATATAAATCATGAAAGTGAAGGGGTCCTACTTATAACCCTAGTGAGTAGTGATAAAAATGACCTCAAGGTCCCACTTCAACCCTATTAAATAGAAAACTGAGTTCACAAATTACCAAGTCATGCAGAGAAGTGAAATGTGTCCTGTTTTCTTATCCTAATGTTATACACTTTTTTACTTCAAATGGATCAAATAACAAAATTTACTTCAGTTTAGAATGAGTCAATATGTCATTGTGTTGAGCTATGATTTCATCCTCACCAAAATATGCCACACTTTATAAAGTATCATGAGCATACCGTTATTATTTGAATTAAAAAAATATAACATACATTAAAAGATTAACAACTAAAATGTGTGAAATATTTGAAATTGACTCCCCCAGTACTTACTGTTGGTATTGTCATGGGTGCTATCTCTATCTCTGTTGTCACCTTCAGAGGGTAATCTACACAACACTAAGGAAAATAGTCATTTTATTCTTAGAGGGACATTCAGACCGTATTTGATTTGCCAAAGTTGGTGTACAACCCTTCACAGTGATGTACGAGTATGAATGTTTGGGCAGGAAGGCAGCTCACCACTGTGAAGTTTGCAATTTTACAACTAAGGCAAATCACATCCATGGCATCCTGTGATCCTGGGTGGTGTATTAACCTTGTGATTATTCATTAAAGGTCTTGCTCTGTTAATAGTCAAAGCACAATGTGTGAAATTCCATGGTTAAATATTACGAAAAGCGGCTTGAAATATCATATTCACTCACTCACCAGCACAGCGCACTGTGAATATCGAGGTTTTGTTTGTTTGGTGTTTAACGTCGCAGTCAGCAATATTCCAGCTATATGACGGCGGTCTGTAAATAATTGAGTCTGGACCAGACAATCCAGTGATTGACAGCATGAATATCAATCCACGCATTTGGGATCGATGACATGTATCAACCCAGTCAGCGAGCCTGACCACCCGATCCCGTTAATCGCCTTTTACGGCAAGTATGGGTTGCTGAAGACCTATTCTACCCTGGAATCTTCACGAGCCTAGAATATCGAGGTAGTAAAGGATACTTTGTAACCTCTTCAGTAGAAGAGTTTTTCCAACACCCGATGAGCCAATGAGTAGACACATGGCTAGCAACTTATAAAACAAATTATTTCTAAAGAAATTGTAAAAACATAATAAATGAAGGTGACAAGCTCAACGAGGCCGTCTCATCACTTCAGAATATTTTACACCGGATGTTTACACCAACCTCGCTTACGAAAAGAAAAAAACATCGTTAAGAGTTAAACAGTTGACTATAAAGAATTTGTGAGCAATACATATTTTGTGTCATGATCTACTAAAACGTTCAAATAATGTGTGAGAATCATTAACTGAACGAATTAAATTTGTTCAGCTTGTGAGCAATGTGTGAAGGTAAGCTCCAAACAGCGAAACTTATCGTTCTAAAGAGCGATCACCGGGAGGTAGCACGCGCTGACAAGGAGCGTACCAGTGACCTATAACGCATAATACTTCCTTAAAAACTATTTCAAGTTATTTCTGCGACACTGTTGTTTTCTAACAAAGTTAAGTATAAAAAACATACTAAAAATATCCATTCTTGTCAAATAACACATGAACTTATCTCATATCGTGATCTGAAAAAATTGATTTTCTAACTCGAGGCTAGTTAGGCCACTGATGATTTATATAAATATCTCAGTAGGATCACTTCTTTCATCTTTTTTTGTTTTAAAATAAACTTGGACAGTAGCCTCAAGATATACATGTCTTCCTACTCATGTTACAGAATATAAATATGAATATGGCTCTATACTTTTGCCATCTGCATTTTTTTGTGTTGGAGGAGAGGGCAAAGTGAAAGGTAAAACGTCCTGACGGACCAATATTTTTAATCGGGGCTAATCCTGATATTTTCGAATATTGCATTAGTTGGAATAGGGAAGATCATGTTTGTACACGGCTTTGAACTGCATTTCAGTTATATCACATACATGTCAGTTCACGTGGGAGGGAGCCCAGTGTGACGCAGGTGTTATACTGTCGTTTACCACTTGGGCGAAACACAAGAACGGGTATTCTGCTTACAAACCTAAAATCATTGATGATCAAGACAAATTATGGAATAGAACCCATACTCAGTGAATTCTGGGATGCCCAAAGGACGAAACTCTACACAGCGATGTGCGGCGCCTTGGACGGCTGGGCCACCTGTGCCCACACCCATCTAACACATCTTGTAACTAGTAGAATAGATCAAATGGACGCAGATACGAAATGAATGCAAAACAGCATCAGAGCAGTCAACAACATAATATTAAAGATATCATATTTTATATAATCATTAAGACTAACGTGTTTATAGTTTTGGAATTAGCTATGTGTTCTATACGTGTGTGTGTGTGTGTGTGTGTGTGTGTGTGTGAAGCACAGTCCAGTTCGTTCACATTTACGATACTCTTACTGCATTTGGGATTATTACAGGCAAATTGGCAAATGTGTCTGTTTACCAACAGAAGCCTTTCAATGCAGTCGTGAATAATACAAGTAGGAAGAATACAGTATATGATACAGCTGACCAGACAGACACAGATGACAGTGAGTCAGTGAAGATTATTTCAGGAAAACAAGATGTTCAGCAGCAAATCGGCAACTTTCGATCGAGCTCTTGGTAATTATTGTTAAATTCGAATGTTTGTCTTGATCACGAGTGTTTTTATAGCTGTTACAGCAGGTTCAATATTAGACAAAATCATTGTTCGTTCGGAGAAAGGCCTATTATCATGTTGAATAATGTTATTATTTCCGTCACATCTTCCTGTATGGCGTATCATAAATCTTTATAGAGACGTAGAATAATATGTTGTTCAGATTATTATTTACACTAATCAGTTCGAAAACTGCACCGGACACGTTTTTGACAGTCGTAGTATGAGGTAATGGTCAATCAAATATCATTGTCATTGATCAAAACTCATTGCTGCTGTGAATATTCAGAACTCATTATGAATTGTTACTCCAGTAAACTGAGTAAGGTGATATATCTTTATACTGATCTTTGAATGATTTGAAAGCAACTCTGATGATCTTTTTCCGAAGTGGTTGATATGTGATTGATATGACTGACTGACTCTGGTAATAACAAAGAGCTCTTCCTGGTTATAGGCAAGTGTAGGCCTATATAGCCAATAGCTGTAATTTAGGGGTTTCAACACTGACTCAAAGTTGTTAATAATAATGCTTGAAATGCAGTGTAAAATACCTAATGGGACCTAGAAGAAGTCTGTTTTTGGTCGCTCTTGTTTCACAATACCCTTTTCAGGTCATCACACTTGGTTCAGTGTTTTTTAAATAGGTTTCAATATCTTGAAAGCCATGCATTCAGCATTGAAAATGCCTCATTTACACGTTCTAAGTGACAGGTTAGAAACCATGACATGTTTATTTTTGCAGAAAAAGCTACTAGCCAGTTGCTTTTAGAACCAGACTGGGACTCCATATTGCAGCTATGTGATTCGGTCCGTCAGGCAGATGTTACGTAAGAATATTTCTTTTGTTTTATGTAATATATTGTTATGATATATTTGATCGAAATAAACATAACATGAAAAGTAAGAATAAATGTGTCATTCTGAAATGATATGTCCGCATTCATCAATGCTGTGTAGTATATATGTGTTGGTTACTCTTACAGTCCAAAGTATGCTGCACTTGCCATAAGGAAGAAGATCCAGTTTGATAATCCACATGTGTCCTTGTTTGCTCTGCAGGTAACTGTAGTAACAGAATCTGTTAAAATGGTTAATATGACAACCTTAGAAATTCATTCTGCTCTTCGACAAAGAAGTATTGCTGAGGACTATAATATGGCTGCTGATGATCTTCCTCATTGGCTAAGACCGCCTCCGTGGTCTAGTGGTAGAACGTCCGCCCAGTGAGCGGAAGGTCCGGGGTTCGATCCCTGACCGCGTCATACCAAAAGCCGTTAAAAGATGGTACTTGTTGTTACCCTGTCTGGCGCTCGGCGTTAAGGGGCTAAAACAAGGACTGGTCGGTTCGGAGTCAGTATACTGTGTCTGAGTGGGGTATTCATGTTAAACTGCGGCGTGGTATCTCAGTGAGCTAGCACTATAAATCGGCATCAGTCCGGACTAGTACAAGCAGCCACAAAAACACACACACGTACATGCATGTCGCTATATAAGTGCAATAATCTTGGACGCGATGTTAAACCCCATTTCACCTCACCTCCTCATTGGCTAGTAACATTGTTTTCTCATTGGCAAGTAACATTTTTTTCTCATTGACTAGTAACATTGTTTCGAGTATTTTATAACAAATGTTTTCTACAATGATTTGTTTTATAAGATTATTGAATGATACTTTGCCAGTCCCTTTTCTTATGATACCATGGAGTTAGGTATATCATTTTGCGATTGATGAATTATTTGAGGGATGTAAAGGGATACATAAGTGTGTCTTGTTTATGGTGGTAAGATCTTTACGTCTTTCTTGTAATAATGTTTGATACCAAGGTATGCTTACGCTTGTCACAGTAGGTAACGATATGGAAAGGGTGATCAGGCTCAGTGACTTTGGGTGTCTGCCATCATACCCCACCACAACACTGTGGAATGTTGCTCATAATAGCAATGACTGGTTTGGTGCAAACTAGGTTATTTCCACTGTGATATAGCTGCAGTATTGTTGACTTCAGTGTTGAATGGGGGGCACGGGTGGCCTAGTCGTGTAAGGCGCAGCAATTCGCTGTGCCCCGATTATGTTTCTAGGTTTGTCAGCACCATACCCGTGCACGTGGGTTTCACTGAAGTAGTAAAAGTCTGAGACATGCATCACTTCGGGCTTTCCTCCCACATCAAGCTGACACGCCGCGATATAACTGGAATACTGTTAAAAGCGTCGTTAAACCCAACTCCCTCACTCACACTCAGTGTTCAATGACAAAAATAATATGACAAACAGTGGTAAATGCATTTATTTCCCCTTTAGGTCCTGGAGTCTTGTATGAAGAACTGTGGCTCACTTATACATGGAGAAGTGGCCACCAAAGAGTTCATGGAATTTATGAAGGACCAAGCTAAGGTGACAACCTATATTTCTGAATAATATTTTAGTGTGAAGTTTGCAGGATATACAACTTTTCCATAGGATGTGAGGTCGGACACACAATTTCATGTTCATACGCTTTTCACGAGACTGTTTTCATGAAATGACGTAAACAATGATGGACTACTTCCACATTTCTGGGGAAGCCCCTAGGAAAACTCTGGCATGAATACATACAGAAACGTTGTTTCTGATCATTAGAAATATCCTTGCGACGACCAATCTAAGTAAACAATGCAAAGAAGTGCACATCCAAACTATCGTAGTATCAACTTGATCCGTGTCTAGATCTGGTCTAGATCTGTAACTGCCACAGGTTCACGAACAACTTCAAAAATCACTCCTGTCATGTTTATCGTGTCTGCCATGTTGATGTCTTGTACTTGATGTAAATGTATTATGACGCACTGTAATTATGACTGAATACTGAGATTCACGTCACATCTATTGTGAAATGCAGTTGAGGGTTAATATTGATCTGTGTGTTTGATGTTGCAGACAAAAAATGACCCAGTGAAGGCCAAGATTCTAGAAATGGTTCAGGTGTGGTCCCATGCATTTCGTAATGAGCCCAGCTACAAAGTTGTGCAGGACACATTTCATCTGATGAAGATGGAAGGTCAGTCACAAGTCAAATAATATTCTAGCCTTTAGAAGAATGAAATTACAGTCTTAGAAATAACTGTTCCTATTCACAAAGCATGAAATTTCACTGTTTAGGAACTAGTTACATAACTATGCACAAGGTATTATTGCTATCAACAATCAAAGAGATGAAGTCACAAAATACCTGTAGAAAGAATGTGATTGTTCGGGTCAAGTTTAAACAAGCCACAAGTCATTCAGATGAAGGCCCCTGAGAATTTGGTATACATGATCCATTTGTTGCACACGAAAAATGATAGACACTTTCAACTTCCATGTACATAAATATATCTTGGCTGGGAAAATGTGGATGCTATTGATGAGAGGTCTAATTTCAGTATCTAATTTAGCCTTCCAATAATGAGCCAGAAATTAGTCAGTTTTTATGAAAGACAATATGTTGCAACAAAATTGCCTAAAATTCATGAATCCTGTTACATTTGTTAACACTGGTTAATATAGATGATTTGAAAGATACTGAACAATCTAGGTAAAGGAAATTGACTGTCGTGGTACAGGTTAGCAGATCGGGATTATTAAGATTTACTATGTCGTGGTAAAGGTTACAAGTTCCAGAATAATGAGATTTACTATGTCGTGGTACAGGTTACAAGTTCCAGAATAATGAGATTTACTCTGTCGTGATACAGGTCACATGTTCCAGAATAATGAGATTTACTCTGTCGTGGTACAGGTTACAAGTTCCAGAATGATGAGATTCACTATGTCGTGGTACAGGTTACAAGTTCCAGAATGATGAGATTCACTATGTCGTGGTACAGGTTACAAGTTCCAGAATAATGAGATTCACTATGTCGTGGTACAGGTTACAAGTTCCAGAATAATGAGATTCACTATGTCGTGGTACAGGTTACAAGTTCCAGAATAATGAGATACACTATGTCGTGGTACAGGTCACATGTTCCAGAATGATGAGATTAACTATGTCGTGGTACAGGTTACAAGTTCCAGAATAATGAGATTTACTATGTCGTGGTACAGGTTACAAGTTTCCTCAGCTGAAGGAGGCAGATGCCATGTTTGCAGCAGAGAAAGCTCCGGAATGGAAGGATAGTGATGTGTGTACCCGATGCAGAGTGGCCTTTGGCATGGTGCAGAGGAAGGTATGTAAGACAAATCCCTGTTTGTTTGAGAGGGGAGGTATGTAAGACAAACCTCTGTTGGTTGGGGAGGTATGCGAGACAAGCCCCTGTTGGTTGGGGGAGGTATGTAAGACTCCCCACTGTTGGTTGGGGGACGGTGAGTGAGACAAGTCCCTGTTGGTTGGGGGAGGTATGTGAGACAAGCCCCTGTTGGTTGGGGGATTTCGAGTGAGACAAGCCCCTGTTGGTTTGGGGATGTCGAGTGAGACAAGCCCCTGTTGGTTGGGGAGGTATGCGAGACAAGCCCCTGTTGGTTGGGGGAGGTATGTAAGACTCCCCACTGTTGGTTGGGGGACGGTGAGTGAGACAAGTCCCTGTTGGTTGGGGGAGGTATGTGAGACAAGCCCCTGTTGGTTGGGGGATTTCGAGTGAGACAAGCCCCTGCTGGTTGGGGGAGGTATGTGAGACAAGCCCCTGTTGGTTGGGGGATTTCGAGTGAGACAAGCCCCTGTTGGTTGGGGGATGGTGAGTGAGACAAGCCCCTGTTGGTTGGGGGAGGTATGTGAGACAAGCCCCTGTTGGTTGGGGGATGTCGAGTAAGACAAGCCCCTGTTGGTTGGGGGATGGTGAGTGAGACAGGCCCCTGTTGGTTGGGGAGGTATGCGAGACAAGCCCCTGTTGGTTGGGGGAGGTATGTAAGACTCCCCACTGTTGGTTGGGGGATGGTGAGTGAGACAAGCCCCTGTTGGTTGGGGGAGGTATGTGAGACAAGCCCCTGTTGGTTGGGGGATTTCGAGTGAGACAAGCCCCTGTTGGTTGGGGGATGGTGAGTGAGACAAGCCCCTGTTGGTTGGGGGAGGTATGTGAGACAAGCCCCTGTTGGTTGGGGGAGGTATGTGAGACAAGCCCCTGTTGGTTGGGGGATGTCGAGTGAGACAAGCCCCTGTTGGGGGATGGTGAGTGAGACAAGCCCCTGCTGATCAGAGGAAGGTATGTGAGACAGGCCCTGGTTGGTTGGGGGAGGTCTATGAGACAAGCCCCTGTTGGTCAGTGGATGTATGTGAGACAAGCCCCTGTTTGAGCACCTTTTTGATCCGTCAGTACACCAGTTGGTGAAATCTCCTTGCTTCCTGACTAAACTGTAGGTTTAATCGACAACACAAAGGGGAAAGTATATTTACATACAATGTATTTGCTCAGTGATGCTCTAGAAGAAGAGACTGTAATTTTCCAAGTTTTGTCTATTCCCTTCACCAATGCAATATGCCTTTTCATCCCTTCTCCTCCACAGCACCATTGTCGCAATTGTGGTGAGGTGTTCTGCAGCAAGTGCTCCTCAAAGAGCTCCATCATCCCAAGATTTGGAATTGAGCGTGAAGTACGAGTTTGTGATGCTTGCTTTGATAAGCTCAACAAGTAAGTAAACCAATATCTCATGACCAAGAGTTGGTTTTGATGAGTTGTCCGCTTTTGTTTCAGTATTGCATAACGTCACAAGAAATAAATCAGTAAATTTTCTGCCATAATTTTTCACAAAAGACAGTATGATTATGTAGTGTATTTCTTTTATGTAAAATGTTCAATTCATTTGTGTACATTAACTGTTGATAGATATAATTCACCTGTAGCATGTTTTACTTAGGCTGGACTATGAAATGCACACACCCAATTTTCCTCGTCAAATAGATATTTAGGGACAATAAAATGTATTTGGTATTGAGGCAGGTGGGAATAAAAAATAGATAATTAATTTATCATGCCCTGAGATTTAGACATGATGTTAAATTATTATCTGTATGTGCAAGATGTTGTTTCTGGAGCAGATCTTGAAAACCATACAATATTTCTTCACCAAACTGGGTCCAGTGATAGGTCTGGTGGTGAATTGGTGTCTTTTGATTGTTTAAGCTTTTGGAAAAAAATATTTTTTGAGTTTCCATTGCAAAAACTTTGACTTAGGTTGTAATTGGTGGTAGTGCTTGTTTCCGGAGCAGGTCTTGAAAACCACACAATATTTCTGCACCAAACTTGGCACATAGATAGGTGTAGTGATGAACTGGTGCCTTTTGATAGTCTTGAGTTTATTTTTGAGTTTCCATGGCATCAATTTTGACTTAGACTGAAAGTGGGTGGGGGTGGAGGTAGTGCTCATTTCTGGAGCAGATTAAAAAATACAATATTTCTTCACCAACTCTTGGCATATAGATAGGTCTAGTGATGAAGTGGTGCTTTTTTATTGTTTTGGATTTTTTTTATCAATATTTTTCAAGCTTCCATGTTAACAAGTCCTATAGTTACTCATGACAAGTATTTACCGTTGCAGGGGATATCGATGGCTTTGTCCTCTTGTTGCTGAAAATAAGACCACAATGAATTATATTTGAGATTTTCATCACAATCCTTTTCAAAAGTGATGGAGGACATTTTTGTTTGAATTGCCATTTGCAACCATCTTGAAACTTATAAATTGACATCACAGTTATCGGTAATGAAAGTGAAGGGGCTGGCATAAATACCTCATGATAAATGCTGTTGTCTTTTTAAAACTTTATTACTTATTACAGACCTACAGCAAAAGCTGGCTCTGATGAACTGCCTCCCGAGTACCTGGCAAGTCCCCTGTCCAAACAGCCACAGGTATGGCAAGGGAAGTTCTAGGTGTAAAACAACATACATTTTGATCTTTTAGAGGGGCCTTATTGTTGCAGAAATTAAGCTATTATTTTAAAAAAAAGAATACAATTAAACAATAATCAACTCAATATTTGTGTTTTTCAATTAAAATAATATTTCATTCACCTTTTTATAAATTGTTGTATCTTGTTTAAGCAGAATCCAACAGTCAAGACTGAGCAGGAACTTCAAGAGGAAGAAGAGCTGCAGCTTGCCCTTGCTCTGTCCAAGAGTGAACATGAGACCAAAGAGAAGGAGGTAAGAGTTGTCCCCCCTTACCAGGAAGTAAGTTGTGACAGGTGGCAGCATATTACTGCCGGTCTGCATGTCAGATGTCATTCATAGGACAATAGAGAGAGATGTGTATAGACTCTATGTTCTTTGTGTTTCTAATGACTTACAGCATCTAATAATGGTGGCTCATGTGACATGATCAGTACCGGTAGGCTTTTGCAGTTTTTCTTCCTATTGTTTGATTGTGTACACATCATGCATTTAGAAAATAACAATATTTGTGTTTTTTGAAGAAGTGCTTTTATTTCAAATATGATTATATATCTTCATGATTGTGCATTGTTTGCCATTGTCCTGAAAGAATTATTTCACATGAGTCACATGACATACCTGAGCTGGTAGCAGAAAAGTAGGTCACTGATCAATTCTAACCTGCCATATGGCCCTTGTAAAAATCTGTCACGATAACAGTTTACCTATATTAACATGGGAGTCATGATTTTTGTCTCTTTACCTTCTAATCTTGTACAATGTTCACATCAATCACTAAATGGATTTACTCTTGATGGAAAACTTCTGAAATTAATTATCATTAAACAGAAGCGATACTTGCATTTTCTTTTATGTGAGCTTCATGCTGCATACTTTTGGATTTGAAAATTTGTTAGGTATATTTTTTGGATTGGCTTGATTTCGGAATTCATTGTGATGCAGCAAATACAAGCATCCCAGTAGGCAAGTATTTTAACTATATTCTGATTGGCTGCTGCTGATAGCTTACCAGTTAGGTTATTCTGTTTATAGACATTGGGTTTTCCAGTTTTAAACAAAGCTGATATCAGTCGTAGTTTGTCCCTTTCAGATTTGAATATTCTGACAGTATAGAGCAATTAAATGATTAATTTTTATGGACTGAATGGTCTTGGATTGATCCCCAGCCGTGTCATACAAAATGATGTTAAAAGAATGTACTTGTTGTTACCCTGCACTTGGCATTAAGGGCTAAAACAAGGACTGGTCGGCTCAGAGTCAGTATACTATGTGTGAGTGCAGTATTCATGTTAAACTGCACCATTTGTACAAGCAGCTAAACACACACACACATGCACATAGCTAGATAAGAACAATAATCTTGACTATGATGTTGAACCCCATTTTACCTCACCTATTATTATCACCAAATAGTTTTACAAATTGTTGATTAAAACATATTGAAATTGATTATGGTTGCAGAATTAATACTCATGTTAGTATCTAAATGAAAAGACTTTTCACCAGTCTATTTATGTAATATTACATGTACCTCTGCTATTCATTAGGATCAGAAACAAACTAGTGAATGCAGATGTGGTTTGGTTTGTGACAAACACTAATGTTTCTCTCCCTGTATGTAGAATGAAAGCTAATTTCTTGCCTTTATGACTAAGATCTTGGAGACTATATGTTTATTAAATATTCTGTCAAACATGGTTGTGTCAAACTTTGATGTGTCGAAACTTACGGTTGTGTTGAATTAAAAAATTGGTCCCTGCGTTAGACAACATTTGACAAGGAGGTTGATGGTCAGTGTTTGGTGTTTCAGAGGGAGCGCCTGCGTCACAACTACTCCCTCTACAGTGGTGACGAGAGATCCTCCTCCCCGCAGTCGGGGAAAAACGCTCAGATGTCACAGCCACCAGCGGTCAGTCAGTCAAGTTGACATTTGTTTACATTATTTAAGATAACAAAGTTTAAACAACACACTGTAGTAACAATAATCAACTATTTCAGAGGAAACAAAAAGGGGTAAAGTGCATGAATATATTCTAATTTTGATATTACAGAGGGAAAGAAAGTTCATTTAAATCACTTTTTGATGTCAGAAGTTCATATTCAAGATAACTCTTTTACATGATCAAAGTCCAAAGTATGTATCTGATGTATGAATGTGTGAAATTGTAACTATAACTCACAACAAGGGGCATGGTGTAAGCCTGTTGTGCATCAGTGACTTGTTCCCGCCTGTACGGTTCGCCCCGATTATGTTTCTAGGTTTGTCAGCACCATACCCATGCTCGTGGGTTTCACCGAAGTGGTCAACGTCTGAGACCTGCATCACTTCGGGCTTTCCTCCCACATTAAGCTGACACGCCGTGATATAACTGGAATAGTGTTAAAAGCGGCGTTAAAAACCCAACTCACTGTTCCAGCCTGTGTATGCAGTGGTTATCAGAACTGTCAGAATTGATGGTTTAGTACTGCAAACATTGGTTTGTAATCTGACTAAATGCTGAGAAGTATGGATGCCTTTAGGTCTGACACTTTTTTTTATATATGCACAGACTCATTTAGACCTGCTCAGAGGCAGATGTTTGGTACCCAGGTCTGCAGAAAATGTCAGTAAATGTCCAGAATGAAAAATTAATAAGTTCTTGTTAGTGGCTTGAAAGTAATGACTAATGGTATGGTATTGCAGAGGTGACTTGTATTTCAGTGATAACAGAGCCACAAGGAGTAACTCACTGTTAGGTTTTACATTGTTAAAATAATTCGGAATCTTAGAAAAAAGAAGTTTTTGAACAAAACACATTTGCCTGCCAAAGGAACTTTGTTTGGAATCCTAGATAAATCCCTCACATGTTGTTGTAGCTGGTGAAGTCTGATTCCATCTGTGTTACTGTTCAGTAGTTCAACAAAAAGCAGCATTAGCTTCGGTTGCAAGTATTTAATTAGCTGCAACATATGATTAGAACCTAATATATCTCATTTGTCAGTCCTGCCAATTGTTAGACACCCAGTTGTCATTGACAATGAGGTTGGTGACTTATTTGACACTCAAATGAAGCATGGAACAACCCACACACATAAAGCAACAATGGAACAACCCACACACCTATTGCAATAATAGACCAATCCATACTGAGTTAGATGGACAAGCTTGGGAAGCTGAACCCAAGCTAGTTTGTGGACATTCTTTGAATTGCCAGTCATTTGTGTTTACAATACAATGATCTTAACCATATTACACTTAAACATGTTAAATGTTTGTTTTAGGGTTTACTTAAATTGTCCCAAGCTGTGTAATTTTTCTTTTTACTTTTCTTTATTTTATCATATTCAAATAAGATAAAGCTGACCATAACATTTCAGAAGGAGAAGGTTTGCAGGTCAACTGTTTTTTGTCTGATATCATGTGCTATCAGGCAGTGGGGCTTATTATATCATATTTTATCTTTATTTGTGGAATTAATAAGCTTAATTTGAAACAAGCTCTGATGTTTTAACATATCCAAAGTCTTTTTTTAAAACAGCTCACCTGTAGAAGGAGTGTATGGTATGTTCTCACAGCTAATACTGGGCAACTATACAGATAACTTGAATTCAATTCAACAATTCATTTGACTATTCATCCAGGCTGTGACCTCAATTGACACAAGTGACATGGACCCTGAGTTGGCAAGGTACCTCAACAGGAACTACTGGCAGCAGAAGTCTGAGCATCAAGCTGTCACATCGACTACAACGCCCTCTGCCCCCGTTGTCACCACCGAGCCCAAGACATCGACAGTTAAGACACAGGAGGTAAATGTAGAAGCCTGTTGACACATCTCAACTTTTGGCCATAAAATTTACATATTTCACTTTACATTTTAAAGTTTGTTGAATCCTTATATGGATTCTTGTCCAACCATTCACAGTCCCCTTTTGAGATTACAGTGAGGTTTGCAGGTAAGAATTGGTCCCAATTGACCAATATTTTAAAACTTTTCCTATCTCGCATAATGAATTTCTTCTTCTTCGATCCTATGTGGAAATGTGCTTGTACCATGTTTTCAGCTCCTAAAACAAGAAACATTCACCCGAACACCCCAGGATCCCTAAGGTTACTGACCAACAACTGTATCAATAACGTGTGTCTGTGCACGGTAATCTGACAGAGGTCTGATCACTTGTGTCTCTCTGCAAACTCATTCTCTTTCGTAGAGCCATCAGGCTAGAGGAACTACACATTTTACCCCACAGTTGGATGGTGGACTGCAGATATCCTTGCCTATATAGACTACAACCATCAGTTGTACACAAGGACGCTGGAGTTAAACAGTGCAATTAGTTAAATTTAAGACACTGCCTTGTGTCTGGAGGACATGAACTCATGACAGGGAAAACACGATCAATCGGTGATACAATCCTGATGCGTTTACGAATGAAACAGCATGAGATTTGGGATACTTGCCGAACGTGTTTCACATATGTCATCTTTCATGTATGTCATCAAGTTACAATGCACGAGAGCATGTTTTTGACTCAGTTATTGGTCAGTAGCTATAGAGATGCTGGGGTGTGTTCGGGAGCGTGTTTTTTGTTTTAGAAGCTGGAAACATGGTTCAAGCACATTTCCACATGGGGTCAAATAAGAAGAAGTAATGCATAATGTGAGACAGGATAAGTATAAACCTATGCCATTTATACTAAAATTTCCAAATTTGTTATAAGACTTGACAAGAATGGCTTGAGTGGTCATGATCTGGCTTGGCTGACTGCATGTCATTGTGCACTGATGTCAGGGATTGTTCATACTCATGCTTTCAGTCACTTGTTTGCCTGGTCCAGGACTTTAAGCAGGTTGCAAAACAACATTTACTCACTCACTTGTTAGCTTGCTAATCTTGGAATTGAGGAGACAATTCTGTTTTTATTAATGCCAGTACCTGTATATATCCAGTTATCATCTAATCACTTTGTGTCACAACCACAAGTGTGTGTGGAATGACAAACCAGCATCAGTTAATGATTGCAAACAGCATTTATTAGTAGACACCACTAGTCTGCAGGTCATATAGAGCTAGTGGAAATAAGTAGATTTGGGGAGAAAACAACAAGTCTTCTCTGACTAATGGACCACTATCCATCTGATAGAACTGTAACATTTCAGCAAATACAGACGTACCCACCCTACCAGAATGGTGAAACAGATGAGGATCAGGCACAGTTCCTCAATGCCCTCAACAGCAGCATTGAGATTTTCGTCAACCGAATGCGCAGCAACTCTCAGCGTGGTCGCAGCATTGCCAATGACTCATCTGTGCAGTCATTGTTTGCTGTTATAAGCAACATGCACCCTCAACTCATGAAGTACATACAGGAGCAAGAGGACCTTCGAAGTAAGGATGGATCATAAGGATGCTTGTTATGAGATGTGAAATTATAGTGTAGGGCTGAGGTCTTTTGGTTCTCGATTTTGGGGTTGACCAAAATTTATTTTCTATGTGTGGTACATAGAATGCTGATTCAGGTTACTGGTCATGGAAATACTCCCACCATGCCAATGAGATTGGCATGAAATAATTGTGTTTATAATGAAATTGTTCCATTTTATCTGTTGCTCTTGCTTTAAGAACGTCATTTTGAAAACAGGAGAAAGCATCTATTTTGTCACTATTCCCAATGATAGAAGTTCACTAGCTTTAGTGAGATACAATCTTAAAAATTCATCAACATGAGCTAGACATTTCAAGTGTTTAATGGAGATGTTATTGACTTACACTAGCATTGAGCATAACAGTGATATTGTCTGGGTAAGTATGTTTCCAGATTATTGAATCATTGGCAATGATGGGTGTGCAGTAATGTTTCTATGATAAAACCATTTCCAACCCTAGTCCTCCCAAAGTCTGGAGTGACAATGTCCAGACAGGGTTGCACTGTATACCTTGGGACTGAGTGTTCCATTTTGGATACTGAATTGACCCTATGACACTGACTACACCAACACTATGTGCAGGTCACTATGAGAGTCTTCAGGACAAACTT
Source organism: Haliotis cracherodii (assembly GCF_022045235.1). Taxonomy (NCBI): domain Eukaryota; kingdom Metazoa; phylum Mollusca; class Gastropoda; order Lepetellida; family Haliotidae; genus Haliotis; species Haliotis cracherodii. The sequence goes on from NW_027266275.1 coordinate 17,958,067, forward strand.
GCTCAGCTACGAGATGCCCGTGAGGCCCTGGATGCTCTGCGCGAGGAACATCGCGAGAAGCGTAGGCGTGAGATGGAGGAGCTGGAGCGGCAGAGACAGATACAGATGGCCCAGAAGTTGGAGATCATGAGACAGAAAAAACATGTAAGTCAACAAGGCTGTTAACTACAAGTGTCAAACTTCAAGGAGTCTGAAACACTTCGGGGGGAGGGTGGTTCAGTGGTGTCACCGGCAGAGTTTGGTCCCTTTGCTGACATGATCCACTTGTCCTGGTTTTAAATCCCTGTTTTGCCCCGAATATCTTAAGCATAACCACCGTGATGACGCATTAGGGTGTCACAACATGCTAGAGATGCCCTGCTTCAGTTTAGGCTTTCCTCCGACATTAAAGTCACATACTGTATTCGACGTAATAAGCGCCTAGGGCACTCTCAAAATTAAAAATAGGGGGCTCTTATTAGAATATTATTTTGGTGAAAAAAAACAGTTGAAAGATCGTAAATTTTGTGGTTTATGCTGACAGCCTGAAATGTTTACATAAAACAGATATATTTTTCCAGAATTCAATTGCCCATAATTAAGGGTGCATAAAAGACATGAGTGCGTATTATACATGAATAAATAAGTCTTGTGTATATTGATCAATCGTAAGGGGTGCAAATATCACCATGGGTGCTTATTTCAGCGGGGCGCTCATTACGTCGAATACGGTAGTGTATTTTTTGCAATTGGTGTGAAAATAACATTGTCCTATAGTCCCAACCAAAGTTCATACTGGTATCCATGGGACTAATTGAAAGTACTGAAATCTGGAGAGAAAACATTTTTCTCAATGAATATCATCATAAGGTCTTGTGACTAAAATTTGTTAGTTTCCACAAACAGAGGATGATGATCACCATTGATCGAGCAGAGCACTTCCAGAGTCTTTATGTGAAGGTTTAGTTTGTATCTAGGATGTTTTGTGTGGTCATTGAACACTCAGTGACAGCAGAGATAGGAAAGAATGTTCTATCAGCATCAAAATGTATGACCCTCCAGAAAGTGCTATTTGCATTTAATGACGATAAAGTGTCCTTTAAAATTGTCTAAGTGCTGCAATAATAGATAGAGGCTTTTCATGTAACATATTAATGTCATCATGTGACCTGAGCAAGTTGATATTTTCATGAGTGGCGCAGCCATTAGATGAGTTCAACTTGTTATTTGACAACAAAAGACAAATGTTTATTTTTCCTGCTGGTTTTCATGATCTGTGAAAACCAAACAATCGAAAGTTGTTCCGGGTTAAATACTACTTGTATGTTTATAGATAAATCTATCTGTTCACCAAATGCATAATAATAACAATTGTTTCTCTGAAAGAACTTGCTGTATGGGATTGGTTGCAGGAATACCTGGAGATGCAGCGACAGTTGGCCTTGCAGCGCCTGCAGGAGCAGGAACGGGAGATGCAGATGCGTTTTGAGCAGCAGAAACACCTCACCCAGATGAGGCAGATGCAGGCATATGGCTACCCCCAGGGCATGCCACAACAGGTAGGGGGCGTGGCTGGCTATGAAATGTTGCTAAAGCAAACTATGGTCTTTCCAGGACGAATTAACTGAGTTTATTATTTTTCAGTTATTATTAATCTCCACTTGGGTTGGTCCAGACTTAATTTTTTACAGGCCACAAACAATCATCAGGACCATCTGCAGCTATTACAGGGGTCTCAGTTATGTACAGAAAAGTGGCATGAGATGCTAGTGTTTTTTGTAAAGTATGAATGCAACTATTGTGTTTTTATGACCAAAAATCCATTGAGATGCAGATAATATTTTGACAGTTCATCAATGGTGAATTTTGTATGTGATATACTTGAATTCAGTGCCAAAAAGCTACTTGAGTACATTATAGAACAACTAGATTCTGGACTGTTTCAGATGTATGGTCAGATGCCTCCACAGGGGGTCCCAGGCCAGATGCCACCCCAGGGAATGCCACCTCAAGGCCCCCCTCATCTTCAACAACAGGGACCGCCCCATGGTTTCAGCCCTGTGGGGTCCACTGAAGGCTCTCCAGTCCACCAGACTGGTGGCTACAACCAACAGGGGCCCAATATGATGCCACCCGGTGGAGGAGCCCCGCCTGCTCAAGGAATGTACATGCCCCCAAACACTCAACAAGCATACACCCAAGCAGGGCCTCCCAACATAGGATATGCCCCGCCACAGGCCAGCATGGCAGGGGGTGGGGCAAATCTTCCTGGGGGAGGGGCAACAATTCCTGGGGGCTACCAGGCCCATTTACCATCTCAAACACAGACGGATGGAGGTCAAATGGCAGGCCCGCCACAGGGTAATTTTGTGCCAGGTCCTGGTGGGGTAGGATATCCTGATCAGGGTCCAGCTAGTATGCCCCCACAGATGCCACCCTCAGGGGGGCAACAAGCACCTGCTGCCCCAGCCTACGCATCAATGCAACCTAATATGGAATACAACACTTACAACATGCAGAGTGAGTATGCTTCAAGTTGTGAAATAATTTGTCATCTTGTTGGGACAAGCAATAGTAAACAGAATTAAATAGATAATTGGAAGACATTGTTAATTATAAAACACAGCATGACTATATTTTCCATATTTTATTAACAAGACTGACAGGATTGGCTGGACAAATATGGGAATATTCATATTTGTTTTGATGAACTGAACACAAATCTGTAATGTCTTTTTTATTTTGTTTTGTCCCTACATACTGACCCAGATTTTTCACCTAAACAATTTGTAAACAAAAACTGAAAGAATTCTAACCTGATTAACCTATTAGCAACATGTTCCATAGAAAGTTGTTTTACAAGAAAAACACATGATGATTCCAGTTTAGAATAGGTCCCCAGAAACCTATGTTGGTCGTACAAACCTACCAAATAGATCAGGTGGTCAGGCTCGTTGACTTGGTTGTTAGTGTGTTATCATACCCTGACTCTGGATCATTGGTCACAATATCAATTACTGGATTGTCTAGTCCAAACGGAATATTTTACAGGCCCCCATCATCTAGCTGAAATGTTGCTGAGTGGGCATTCTAAAACAAACACTCAAGAAATTACTTTTAAAGAATTTGGATGATTTTATGTTTTTATGCAAAACAATGTGCCACCTAGGGTCAAAGTTTCAGTTTTGTGAAAAGAACAGAAATAAATACTTTTGTGCTCTGTTATTTTGTAAATGCATGGGTATCTTGTTTTCCTTGTAGATGGAATGCCTTGTGTTTCAGACATGTCAGGAGCCCTACCCCAGCAGAACCAAGCTGTATACAACAACCCCCAGCAACCATACATGGGACCTCCTCCCCCACAAGGACAGTTCCAGGGGGGTGCCCCTCCACAGCAGATGCCCCCACAGAACCAGCCCCCTCCCCATCAGGAAAATGAGGCGTCCCTGATATCTTTTGATTAACATATTTGTTGCACTTGTGACATATGAATTGTTTGTTCCTATAGTGATATTGGACATGTGATCTAAGCAGATAAGATAAAGGCTGATCATTTAAGGGTATTTATATATTTCATTGTTGCTAATGGTTTGTGAAATCTGGAGCCATTTAACAAGTCGTAACTTGAACGTGTGCAGCGAGTGCATGAATTGACAAGCAAAGTGAACAAATCAGTATATCTCTCTGATGGCAGTACGTCAAATCACAGTCTGATAAAGCCAGCCAAATTTCTTTCCTTGATTTAAGGATGAGTTCCTCTCAGTTTGTATATGTGGTATATTACTTCCTTTAAATATCAAGCAAAGAGCAAAATCAAAGTTTGATCAGTATGTGATAAGGACTCCGCCGTTTACTTTCTAATTGTTTCGACTGAAAGGTGGTGTTATATGGATGTTGACTGCTGTTGACTGCTGTCAATGAAGTCTTCACTTTTGCTGCTGTACATTGCGTTTACGTCATGACAGTTTGTAAAATGAGCTGATTTTTGTTACATGATAATCATATGTTGTCTCCCTGAGCAGAGATGTGTACAGCAGCCTACAATCGTCACTATTTGATTGGCTTGTATACACTACGTTCCGTAATCACCCTTACTTATGCAGTCAAGCGCCGGTGTGTCAAAGGGGAAGGGACCTACGTAAATACTTTGAGTTTTCAGAAGTTTGACACAACCGAAAAATGATGACTAAAGAAAGAATACGAAGGGATAAGCTTTTACTTCAAGACAACCGAAAGTTTGACACATCAAAGTTGGACACAACAGTGTTTGACTGTATTCGGATGATTGGTGTGTTGTGCTAATTTGTTATCAGTGGATCAAGCCACAGCCTGCTTTCAGCCATTGTGATGCCATCGAGTTCATTGGCCAATGAGTGCTCAGATTACATCACATTTATGTCCATGTTTCTTTCTTGACAGCGTGTAACACATGGGCTATAACCATGTAATCATCAGCTGGGGGCACGGGTGATTCGCTGCGCAGAGTTGCATCCCTTGGGCACGCCAGAAACCTATGATTGTTGGTTCAAATCCTGGTTCGCCCCGATTATGTTTCTAGGTTTGTCAGCACCATACCATGCACATGGGTTTCACCGCAGTGGTAAACGTCTGAGACTTGCATCACTTCGGGCTTTCCTCCTCACATTAAGCTGACATGCTATGACATAACTGGAATACTGTTTAAAGCGATGTTAAACTCAACTCACTCACTCACTAATCATCAGCTCTACACATTGCTTCAATGGCTGTCAGTGGTAAGGTGTGCAAGAGGTTCATGGGTAGGGCTCATTGACTGCCGTGAGCTGATGAGCTGGGTGAAACTAGACCTGTCAGCACAGCACCTTATTGCAGCAATATTTGTTTATGGTTATGGATAAACATAGGGTCTACAAGCCTGTGAAGCATTGACATTGGAGCCCCACAAACATCCATGGTGTACACTGATCATTTTTAAGATAGTTTTGCTCTCAAGCCAACAAAGTCCTTTGGCAAGATAATTTCAGCAATAACAGCTGAGAATAATCACAGAACATAATTATTGTTTAATTTATTCATATTTATCATACTGTGAACACACCTATGTTATGTGACGTTTTTGTCAGGAATATCAAATCAGTTGTATCAAAGAAAATGACAGGTACACTTCAAAATGTATGAGATCTTTTTAACTTACCATCTGCTGTTGGTAGATTGAAATTGTGCAATAATCAGTTTAAATCCTCACCATGATTTATTAAAATCATGTCATAAAGACATGTATCTTCTGGGTTTCCACGGTAATCTGAAGGCATCACTGTTCAAAGTGTTTTGTGGTGTTTTGATTTATGTAATGGAGTACTGGTATAACTGCTTGTTGCAAAATCATCTGATTAGAAATAATGTATGCGCTGATGTGACGCTGGAGGTACCATCTGCTAATTGTTATTATTGAGGAACAATTTTTTGAAACATTTGCTCCCATGTACATCTTAATTCCTTGTTTGAATAGGTCCACTACTTGTGATTGCCTGTTTGTATTGTAAGCAAGTGTGGCTCTGTATAACTATATGTTAATGAACTATTCCCTGATTCCTGTATCTGCATTTGGCAGTCCATACTACTACATTGAAGCATGTACTTGGTAATAAAGCCATAATATGTTGTTAGGATTTTGTGTTGTGTACTGTTTTAGTTCAGTTTTAGTACTTAGAAATCATGGGAAGAAATGACAACCTCCATCCATACATATGTGGGCAGTAGTGACAGCATACTAAATATTGCTGAAATAGGATCACTCCAGGTGAAAGTGATGGATTTTTATGGGTCATGAGAAGCCTCAGAAATTTATTTTCTTTTAGTCTAGTCAGGAGGACAAGTGAAAACCTTATTTGACTAGTCAAGAGAATATGTCGCCAGTCCTGCTTGAACAAGACAAAAATGTTTCTATGTTTACATTTTCTGACAGTTTTATTCAGTTCCAGTTTGTTGCAAACTTGGAGCACTGAGAACTGGTTTGGAACTGTAGCCCTCAAGTGCTACTTGTCAATGAGTTTTGTTTGTCCTCAGCACAATTTAGTAGTCATGGGCTAGCAGACTGGTGTCCACCCACGTCACTTAATTGTTTGATAAAAGATACGTAAAAGTAATTAGGTGATGTGGGTTTTCTATGCTTGACTGAATTTAGGAAATTAGGTGATGTGGGTTTACAATGCTTGACTGGATTTAGGTAATTAGGTGATGTGGGTTTACTATGCTTGACTGGATTTAGGTAATTAGGTGATGTGGGTTTACTATGCTTGACTGGATTTAGGTAATTGGGTGATGTGGGTTTACAATGCTTGACTGGATTTAGGTAATTAGGTGATGTGGGTTTTGCTTGACTGGATTTAGGTGATGTGGGTTTACTATGCTTGACTGGATTTAGGTGATGTGGGTTTACTATGCTTGACTGGATTTAGGTAATTAGGTGATGTGGGTTTACTATGCTTGACTGGATTTAGGTGATGTGGGTTTACTATGCTTGACTGGATTTAGGTAATTAGGTGATGTGGGTTTACTATGCTTGACTGGATTTAGGTAATTAGGTGATGTGGGTGGGTATGGAAGATCCCACTCTTGAATTCTAGGGGGGTTACCAAAAACTGAACAAATAAATAGAGGATGGCTTTCATGGCTTTTATTGTACAATGTACAAAGTACAATGTGTCCTTTCATACTATTACAGATAAATAAAGCACTATCAATCATACACATCTATTTAGAGTCTAGCTATCCCACATGCCAAGAAGTTGGGTAACTCTGTCGGTATAGTCCAAAACAGATAAGTGGCCATTGATGAGTCTGTCCTTAGCTCTCAGCAGCCCCTGGATGACTGCAACAAAGGGACGTTTCTACGTGGTTGTCTAGGGTTGGTCTCATTGATCCATGATGAGGACATTTTAACTAGCATCAGTTGTTTTCCACTGGCCTTCTGGATGGATGCTCGTGTCTTGGGTACCTTAGGCTGATTCTTTTCACTCACTCTGTGAACATAGGCGACCTCATGGTGTCAAAAGTAGGGAAATGCTGAATATCCTGGATTGGGATAATGTCGGAATTCTTTCTCCGTACAGACAGTTCATCATTGTGTGAAAACAACAGTCCTCCGTTGACGGACGTGAGACTGGCACCACCTTTGACGGTTGTGTCGATGACGTTGCGCCATGATAGGTCGCATGGCGGGACGACGTGGCCGTATCCCATAATGATGTAAGCGGTTCCTAACCGTGTTGGGGTGTTACACGCCGAAGTCCAGGAATGGTCTGAGCAGTAGTCACTGCAGTCTGGAACCTGTGCCGGAGATGGGTCATTCGTATCCATCGGTCCTGTCTTATCGTTGTGATGCGAGGACGTCCAGCACATGGGCGATCGGCAACTTCATTACTGTTCTGATAATGTCTCAGCACTGCTGAAACGGTGTTTCGCAGGCGATGGAAATGCGCAGCCACCTGAGGTTGAGACATTCTCCCGCGGACCATCCCATCAGCCTCACGTTGTGCTGTCATGAGTCGTGGCATAATGTGCGGTTCATTACCCGTTTAATCTTTTGAACGATCAAACGTCAAACAATTAAGCTTCCCAAATCGACAGCAGTGTTTGACATTCATGTGCTCCACGCAGTTTAACGAGATGCACATGCACAAACGTGTTGCACGTGCCCATGCCGAGACCACTGACGTCACGAAACGTAGCACACGCATATTTCTCTAATTACTGTGTTTTCATCTGTATTTGTGTACACATGTAGTTCCAATACATATTTTGATTTCCTCTTTGCACAGTTTCATTTTGTGGCTAGTATGTATCATTATTGGAAGGTCAGTAACATTCGCGATCAGTCCTATTCACGATTTTATGATATTAGATTAAGTTCATTTTATTGTGAGTCTAGAAACATTCTCAATCAAGGTACGATGGTATCATAATAGATCAGTTTTATATCATTTGGAGGCGCATATAGTCAAGATTATACCAGTATATATAGGAAAGCAAAAACCAACTGTGTATAACGCAGTCACAGTACTGGCACCCCTATGTGCATAATAATGGGCACTACCAACGTAAATCAATGTCAGTTTTTAGGTGAAGCGGACTTCGATTCACTCGAGCGGTAATAGGTGATCCGTAAAATAGGTGATGTGGGTGGGAACCGACTGTTTGACATTTAAGATATACTTACAGAACTTTAAGTGAACACGTTCTAAAATACGTTTGTTTCAAAGCCCCAGACCCCAGACCATACACGATAGGCCCAATAAGGTGGCCAAACAATTTTAATTGACTTTCAATTGTTATGTCTAGCTCTAAAGACAGTAAACATAGCTCTGGAGGTTTGATCAGAAGGGCGGTTATAGCTTTTGAAAATCTTCCGTAGCGACTAAACAGTATGCCTAGATATTAACATTCCTTTACAGTATCAATAGCAGTATTATATAAAGAGAAATTGTATTTATTTCTGACATAACATTTTGAGAATATTGCCACTTTCATCTATATTAAATTAATATTAACCTCGGGTGTCTCTGTCAGTAATACGGCGCCATCTCCCAAGTAGGTTTCAGTGTAATTATTTACAGAGTTAAGACCGGGTATATAGTTTACAGATAAAAACAGTTCGTGGTCATTTAAATAAAGTGCAAATAAGCATCTAACAATAGATATACCCCGGTACTTTTCCGGGTCCGAGGGCTTCCCTTGTATTCATAAATTGGTATTATGTAACCAACAAGCCACGATGTGGGTAAAACACCACAATTTAAGATAAGATTAAATCACTTTAGTTAAACGGTCACCATTACATTGACGCTGGATACGATCAAGTCCATAAACTTTGTATAACGTAACGCTTTTACAGCTGGGGATATTCCAGGTTCACACAGTGCCGATTATGGCTCCCGTTTGAGATCAGACAGCGCTTCGACACGAAAAGTGAAAAAGTCGGATTACTATCATCAATGATCTGGAATGTCCTTTCATTATCTGAACGCAGTCGTATACCTTCGTAACATAGTCCTACGGATCGGGAAAGGTCCAGAGAGGTTGGCCAAGCACTCCCGACAGCATGGTGCGTCCCATAACATTCGGGAAACTCAGCCGATTTTGTCTTGTCGGATTACAATCGTGGCTTTATGTCGTGACAGATTCTGCTGTATCGGATCAAAATCGTAACAATGTCCTGTGTTGTCTGGATGGTGTCCTGTGGATGGGGACGCTGTCGTGATGAACGGGCATGAATTGTTCATTGCCGTTTCTTGTCGATTGAGTCCAGATTGCGTCCAGATCGTGCCGAATGCGAACCGTCTTTGTCGGTTCACTGTCCGATCACTGTCTGATCTCTGCCGGATCGCATTCGGGAGAATCGGGACGATGTCGGAACAGATTCGGTCGTTTTTTTTACCATGCGAAAGATACAAAGACGAATTCGGCTGGAAACGGCTGAATCGGGACGCTTCCTGAACAATATCTGATTGTTTGTGAATTTCCCGCCACGAATCACAGGATCTTGATCAGAATTTTGACAAATGTTAATCAGGAATGTTCCTCTCAAGGAGTGGACGGCAGTAAAAATCCTGAATTTGTGACTGAGCCCTTAGTAATAGGACAAGTTTCTGACCGAGACAAATCAAGGCTTACATCGTCTTCTTTACAATCATTCAGTTCTTTAAAATAGTCGTACATATTGCTGAGAACTAATCTCACTATAAGCATACCTTTTAGTAAAAGATTTTAAAATACTTCAGAAAGCGTTAGGATTTTTTCCTTTTGTTTCACGCAGCTTTTCAGTACATTTTCGTTTAAATGACCGATTTGATTGCTTTTGAATTTTGCTGTACCTGCCGATTATGATAACTTAAAGTTTTTTTTCAAAATTCCTTTTGCTTTTATGATATTGTTTGGGGGCTGATTTATATACAGTTTGCATCGAACCATGGTTTGGGATTATTGTCATATCTTCTGGTTAAAGGTTTTGAGCCAAAGGTACTTATTAGCAGAAGGTAACTTAACACAGATTACATTTGTAACAGGTTCAACGCTGAATCATGCATTATCTACCTGGGTGGAATTAATTTGTTTACATAGATCTTCAACAAAACACATATCTATTTGCTGGAGGAAGATATCGCCTTTCTCAGGCTCCCACCTGTTGATTAGCTTTGTTCCATGAAAATTAATGTAAACATCGTGTTCGTCTCCAGTACTATCATTGTTATTGACACGGAAATGAAAACTGTACACCGCAATGAATATCAGAGAATGCAGGGTCAAAGTCACATACTGTAAAACATTTAGAGAGGGGGAACAGCTCTGCAGTGGCTAAACAGTAGTATAGAACACTTTCATTTTTACAGGCGAGGGTCCCAATGAGGGTCTTCGCCTACATATATAATTAGTGGTTTTACATATATCTAACAGATTATTGTTATATGAATTGGTTAATGACCCTTGAACTCCTGTCGATACTAAACCCTTTAGATGTGAGGATTTACACACTTGATTGGAGGATATCGTCATCGATATTAGCACTTTTGTTAAAAAGTCATCAATAATAATGAAGTCTGGAAGAGACTTAGTTCTAGCAATCATATCATATCATACAGACATATTTGGTGAGATTACTTACTCTAGAAATTTCCCACTCCAAGTCAGTAAAGTGTTCAGTGGAAGCATGGTTGATGCCTTATAGGAGTAAGTACGAGGGCTGGTCCCAAAGTTCTATGCCTAACAAACAAAATTAACATTTGTGAAAGTGTTTTTGATTTAATTTTTCAACATAATCACCCTGCACTTCTCATATCGATAGTGAAGCTTTTCAATTCCAATCAGGGAGAATTTTTCTGAAGCCACCCTGAAAACCCCATTCACGTCAGCTTTGACGTCATCGTTGTTGTCATAGCGTTTTCCACGAAGGTTTCAGGTTAGGAAATTGGCGGAAATCACTTGGTGCCTTGTCTGGCGAGTAAGGAGGATGAGGAAGCTCTTCGAACCAACATGGTCGCACAGCAGCCTTTGCAAGTCGAGAGGTCTGACGAGAACTCCAGCAGTCAGCATTCATCGCGTGACCATAACTTGTTGGTTGGTTGGTTGTTTAAGGCAGCACTCAGCAATATCCTAGCTATATGACGACGGTCTGTAAATGATCGAGTCTCGATTATTTACAGACCTGCGTTATATAACTGGAATATTGCTGAGTGCGGTATTAAACAACCAACCAACCAGAACTTTCTTCACTGATCCTGAAGACTTGAAGGTGTAATTCAATGGATTGACGTTTTGACTCGGGATCATAATGGTAGACCCATGTTTATCACCAGTTACTAATCTCTTTTTGAATTTGACGAAATCCTCCCCAATTAGCTCTAGATTGTCTCTGACAATGTCAGTTCTCTTTTCCTTAAGATAAGAATTTAGAAGGTTTGGCATCCATATCTGTAAATGTTTATGAATAATAGTTTCAATGGATGCATGGCTTAGACCTGTGTAATACGTCTACCTGACAGCAAAAGTTTTTTCTATGACCTTGATTGAATCTTCATTGATGGTAGTTGACGTCCAGACCTACAGTCATCATCAAGGCTTGTTCCCCTAGCCTTAAATATAGCTGCCTAACGTTTAACAGTGGAATAGATAGGGCACTTTTTCCCATACACTTGTGACATGCGGTCATAAATTTCTTGGGGAGTACTTTTCTCTGAAGTCAAAAACTTGATGACTACATGCTTGGTACTCGTTCTTTTCCATTCCTGTGTCCATTTGAACCCCTATCACATTCAACTGGCTGTCGCTAATATACAAACGGCCTCAAAAGACCAAATACAATTGCACTGACCTACTCAAACAATGTACTACATTGACTAGTTCACTTTGTTATGTCCCACAGTTGAAAGTTAGTCAGGCTTAGAACTCACGTTCACATACACGTTTCTTAACTGCAATACTGATTCCGCCGGAAGCACGTTTTTGACCATGGTGCGTTCTGTTGTTGGTATGTATACTGTAAAACCTGGTATGGGAATGTCATGCGGGGATTGGAGGGAGTTGCTCTACTACTGACCACACCCTTCACAATCATGTATATAAGTATTTTGCCCCGTGAATATCCAGGTTAGAATAGGTCTTCAGCCACCCATGCTTGCCGTAAGAGCCGACTTTGCTTGTCGTAAGTGGCGATATTTTTATTGTGACATGATAATACGTTTGTAGTCTTTATTTTTTTTGTGTAGCCATTTTGATTTTTTGTTGTTGTGGCCGTTCAAATCTTTCATGTCCGTTTTGACTATAGAGTGTGTCCGTTTTGACAATAGAGTGTGTCCGTTTTGACTATAGAGTGTGTCCGTTTTGACTATAGAGTGTGTCCATTTTGACTATGGAGTGTGTCCGTTTTGACTATAAAGTTCGTCCGTTTTGACTATAGAGTGTGTCCGTTTTGACTATAGAGTGTGTCCGTTTTGACTATAAAGTGTGTCCGTTTTGACTATAGAGTGTGTCCGTTTTGACTATAGAGTGTGTCCGTTTTGACTATAGAGTGTGTCCGTTTTGACTATAGAGTGTGTCCATTTTGACTTTTCCCATTGAGACCGCTTTGACCTGCTCCCATGCAACCAGATCGTACCTAACAAATACATCTACTTTATTTTTCAAAGTTGAAACGAGCCTCATTCTTTCACATTTTTGTCTTCAACTACTAAGTATGAAACAGTGATCAACCTCAGGTAACGAAACTGTCTCAGGGTTAAGAGGGCTCGTTTGGTTGGACCTGCCAGCCATTGATCAGAACACCGAATGTCATGGTATGGTAGTCTGTGCCAGACACTTTGGAGTCTTCACAGGGAGTTGATACAGGGGTTAATATGTTGACTATTATTAGTTAAACCTGATTGACTAGACTTTTTCATTGCACTGGTAGCTGAGGTCGCAGACCACATTGTGCTAAGAATAGATAAGTGGCCAAACGGATTTGAAGCTCTAGGCAGCTTCGGATATCATGCTCGAGTAATTCGTTTGCCATATCATGCAAGATAAAAAAAATATTTCACAAATAAAGAATAACCTGATGTTGTACACCATTTCTCACAAGGACTGATGCTATTTTGCATGTACAGCAGACGTTTACGATCGCCTTTTAAGTAATTAGGCCAATATTTGTTCTGATAAATGTTCACCCGTCAAACATCAGTTTGCAGTGATGAACTTGGTGGTGAAATGAGAGACAAGAACAGAGACTGTTGTAATTCTTGTCATACGTTGGTGAAACTTCACAAATTTACTTAAACGGTTGTTACAAAGTGGCCGTACACATGCCTGTGGTTATGGGCATATGTGCTTCAATGACTGAGTTGTCCAAGTTCGTTTAACGCCAAAATCAGAATACTCCAGCTACATGACGGCGGCCAGGACATGCATGAATGAGACTTAACCAGACAATCCAGTTATTGACATCATGAACATCGATCTACACAATTTGGATACATTTTCATGCATCATCCAAGTCAACAAGCCTGACTACTCGTTTCCGTCAGTCGCCTATAGGTTTACGGCCAGCATGGGATGCTGGGTGAGGTGAGGTGAAATGGGGTTTAACGTCGCGTCCAAGATTATTGCACTTATGTAGCGACGTGCATGTATACGTGTGTGTGTTTGTGTGGCTGCTTGTACTAGTCCGGCCTGATGCCGATTTATAGTGATGGCTCACTGAGATACCATGCCGCAGTTGAACATGAATACCCCACTCAGACACAGTATACTGACTCCGAGCCGACCAGTCCTTGTTTTAGCCCCTTAATGCCGAGCGCCAGACAGGGTAACAACAAGTACCATCTTTCAACGTCTTTTGGTATGACGCGGTCGGGGATCGAACCCCGGACCTTCCACTCTCCGGGCGGATTGGATGCTGGGGATTAGTTCTTGCCCGGACCTTCATGGGGAGAAGTCAGGATCAGAGCTTCTTTTGTGTAGCCTCATAGAATTCTTATAAAAGATCCGCAAAGTAGGTTTGATGTGACATGAAGGGGGACGAGGTTCTACTGTCTGGTGCACAGTTTCTGTCTCTTTCTGACATTGCAGTTAATACCATGAGAGAAATCGAGACGTACACTGTTCCTCTGTGATGAGGATAATCATTAACTGCCAAATGTTGTGTATCATAAGATTTGAAACAGCAGACAAAGAGAGGGACTTTAATCAAATTCGTTGAAACTGCCAATTAGCCCGAGCCTTATTATACAACACAACCTCCCAATCGCTTAATATATCCAGTGGTGATAAAACCCTTTAGAATCATGTTTCAATCACTGTGGAATGAAGAGTACAGTGCCTCAATTTGTCTCTTAAAAATGGTATCAAATCAAAATAGGTGTAAGTATATGACATTGTGATTTAGGTGGGTTTGTCTTTGCAAATTAGCGACTATGCTAGTCGTAAGAGGCGACTAACGGGATCGGGTGGTCAGGCTCGCTGACTTGGATGATGCATGTCACCGCTCCCAATTTCGTGGATCGATGCTTATGATATCCATCACTGGATTGTCTGGTCCAGACTCGATTATTTACAGACCGCCGTCATATTGCTGGAACATTGCTGAGTACGGCGTAAAACAACCAACCAACCAACAAACAATTTTTTCTCTCAAAGAGAACTAGAATAATGGTCATGGCAAAAGTCGGACATTGCAATCTGATATATTATACACAATAAGAAATGACATTCTTGGATATATGATTTACCACCTATACTGAGGTGAAAGAAACATGTTTTGCACCCAAAGCAGAATTTTAGTGCCTCTAGTTACATAACTGCGGAATAATTTTCAGATTTGTAATTTTCATTAATTGCACTGACTCGGCTTAAGTTTTACAAGATCCAGGTTTGTAGATGAGGTTGCAGATTCAATGATAGCCAAGCCTTGCAACAGAATGATTATCTGTGAAATTGTGTATTTTAATGTTTCTCCAGGTGAAGCAAATTGGTGATCTTCCTATTTGCTCCAGACAAAATATAATAGATATATCAATGTTGGCTGATGGAAATCACCAAGAGAAGGAATCTATTTTACTTCTTAGCGGAAAAGTAAAGTGTTTTGTTGTTTAACGCCGCACTCAGCAATATACCAGCTGTATGACGGCGGTCTGTAAATAATCGTGGTCGGACCAGACAATCCAGTGATTGACATCATCAGCATCGATCCACGCAATTGGGATGCGATGACATGCATCAACCAAGTCAGCGAGGCTGACCATCCGATCCCGTAAGTAGCCTCTTACGGCATAATCGCCTTTTACGGCAAGTATGGGTTGCTGAAGACCTGTTCTACCCGGGATCTTCACGGGGCGAAAAGTAAAGTGAAGTAACCACTTGGTTGGTTGCTTATAATTTAAAGGACTGGTCATACAGACCCTGAAACAAATATACCCAATACAGCCCTTGCAAGTCTATAACGTTTGGCAAATCTAGATTAGGCCTACTGCGCTTGTAGTATCAGAAAATGAAGAAAATCTCTGGCCCCCTTCTATTATATTTTATAACTAAACAAATATGTAAAATATGTTTATTTCAGAGACTAGATGCTGGTCTAGCTCGGAGTCGGTATACGGTGTCTGAGTGGGGTATTAATGTTAAACTCCGGCATGGTGTCTAAGTGGGCTACTGGCTAGCGACCAGTTATCGCCAAGTCCCCGTTATAGCACGCACGAGATTGCTCTCGCTTTACTTTTGCTCGTTTTCATTAGAAGAGGGAAATATTTATCCAAATATGATGAACAAAACTGACTCTTGTGAAGAAATATTAAAAAACAAAAACTATCACCTTACACAAATGCAACTTTAGAAGAGACACTGATTTTTTTCCAAAGGACATAAATACGCACATATGCTAATAGTACCACACAAATCAAAGTTATTTGAACAGTTAACTTTGTACATAGAATATTTCAGAAATAACATGAAAAATATGGCGATAACTGGTCGGTGAACAGCTAGCACTATAAAATCAGCATTAGTCAGGGCTAGTACAAGAAGACATACACACACACACAGACACAGACACGTGCATGCACATCGCTAAATAAGTGCATTAATCTTGAACGCGACGTTAAACCTCATGTCAACTGGCCGATAAAGAAAGTATATAGATCTAAAACATAACACCAAAATGTGCGCCGCCCGGGAATCGAACCCGGGTCGCAAGAATGGGAATCTTGCATGATACCACTACACCAGCGGCGCTACATAAATTGTTCCTCGTTTTTAATAATTTTAAACATCGCCAGTATGGCAACTTAATTAAGGGTTGTAATTAACTGAGAATTCATCAGATATTATTGAAATAGTGATTGCATGGGTCGATTCACAATAAATCCATAAAACATCCACAAATAACGACATGCATAATGTACCATTTTCACGTGAACATATTCTTTATTATACAGAGTTTGTATTATTTTATCTCAATTTATGATTAAAAGGGTATATCTACACAGTCATACCTTCATAGTATAAAGATATATACACAAAATGTAATAATTGAAGATGTACAAAAGAAGAAGTAGCAGCAAATCTTCGTCTTTACACATGAAACCTGCAGAAGGGAAATAGCATCAACAGCGCAGAATGATGCGCAGACGACAGGCAGACGACAAGGGATGTATGCATTGTCGAGGGGTCCCAGCAAAATTGTTGCGAGTACCCGCAGAGGTAAGATTAAAATTCAGATTCGAGATGTTCTATGGAACGCAATACTGTCAGATATGATTCGTTGAAAAGATTAGCTTTCCGAGAATGTTTTGATCACACTTTTTGACCAATTTCAGGTCCACCGAAGCAACTAGATAGCCTCGAAAGTCGGGATATTTCATCAAAACGTGCTCCTGGAGAGCCCGTTATGAGGTGAGAAATTGAATACCGGAAGTTAATTATTCTGCGCGTTAGTTCATGTTAATACCACCACGTAGAAGAGTCGTTGTATTAAAATGCAAAGCAAAAACACTGCTCGTTCTGACCATCCGACTCAAGGTCGGGTTTTTCCAAGTTCAGCGGGGATAAGAGCACGATAACGCGCTAAGTAACTCCACATATTTCACTAGCTTTACAAAAGTAGCATTTGTGCCGGCTTTGGCCAATCTGGCGGGATTAGATATTCATAATATGTACCCAAAGTATTAAAAGCATCATCTCTGAGAAAGCAAAATGGTGTTGGTTGTAAGATGATGATGAAATCACATCAAACCTTGCCATTGGTCACTCCGCGCACCTGGCAGTGTAACCACGCCCATTTTGTGATCGTGATTTCAAATAGAGTATCAGTTTGAGCAAGTGTCATGAAACATGTATATCTGCTCTATGTAAATATGGTCAAGATAATACTAGTGTGAAATAAGCTAAAACAATAAAAGGCCGTCAGTAAAAAGTTGAAATAGATATGTTGTTTTCAGGATGTATCTCAGTCAACCTTATATTTTGAACCCCCAACATAAGTGTTGCTTTGAACCTATTTCCTGATAATACTTCTTGGGTTTGATGCAGTTTGAAACATGTATATATTGATTTTTATCAGACCAAAAGGATTTTTACTAGACTCCGGCTTCGGACCAGTGGCTGAAGTCACAGACTGCCATTTAAGTGATATTTTCAAGAATCAGATTTGAAGTTTTTAATGAGAGTCTGACATGAACTTTTGCTGGAAGTTTATAACAACAGGAGCAGCGTTAGTAAGAGCTCATGATTTATTGTATTTTAAATGCTAAATGACCAAATTTTCAGTGTTCAGGAAACATCTCCTCAAGGCATTCTATGTCAAAACCTGAAAATGTTACAAAAAAAGTATTTTATAATCATGATAATTATGTACAATATAAAGAATCAGATGGATTAATCCCAAAGTTAGAATGTTGATATGATCCATCTGCACCTGTTGTTTTCTGTAAAGAAATAGAATGGTGTAAAGATGAACAAGCAAATATAGACTTTGTTGTCCATTTGAGTTTTTAGTATGGTGCGCTTATAGATTGGTCTAGAAGTTGGTCAGAGGGTGCTTACTAGAGCAGGGCACTTAATACGGCAAATACAGCACATGGATTAAATGTTGTTTCACAAAGGGGTACGGGTGGCCCAGTCGAAGGTTCCACAATACACTGTGCGGATTTGCATTCCTTGGATATGCTTATGATTGTGGGTTCGAATCCCAGGTCGCCCTGAAGATGTTTCTGGGTTTGTCAGCACCACACCCAAGCTTGTGGGTTTCACCAAAGTGGTAAATGTCGGAGACATCCATCACTTCAGGGTTTCCTCCAACATTAAGCTGACATGCCGCGATGTAACTAGAATACTGTTAAAGGCGGCTTGAACTCATGCACTGTTTTACAGTGTTTTCATTTTGACATTTAGTAACTATTAGTAAAATTTGAAAGCATTTTTTAACAGAATTATTCTGGTACACTTCCAAAAAGGTGTGCAGTAAAACATCATCTGTAAGTGAATACAAACAGATTACACATGAAATGACTCATGCGAAGATCTGCATCCATCATGCATCATATATTTTTTTCAACTGATTAAGTCAACCTGTATCATATCTTTTGTTTAAACAGTATTTACATACATGTGAGTATTTCTAGGAAAATGACCTGAAATCACAGTTTGCGGCCTTGAAAATAGGAAACCGGAGGGGATACAGTCAATCTGAACCATTGGCAGTCAATTTCTCATTATTGTTAACATCAGCATCTCTATCCACATGATCCAGATAAGGCACAATGTTTCTTGTTTGTAGTAAGTCAGTTAAGGCTATTTTTCATTACCTAGTTGTCAGGGATGTCAGCCTTAGAAATTGGCACTTGTCCTTTTGTCCTTGCCAATTTGCCCAATAGGTAAGGTATAAGGACTAGAAGAAATTTGTCCTTTTTAAGGGGTTTGCTATATGTTATCGTTATAAGGACTAGTGGACTAAAACTGAGTTGCTATTGCTGGATGTTGAAATAATTAAATTTGAATGAAAATCAAAGTTTAATGCTCTTTTTAATAACCATGATCACAACAACCACAAATCACCAACTTGCCAAAAGCTTGAAACAAAGCAAACGACGAACACTATACACAGCTTCACCACTGCCCTAAGCGTTGTGTGCATGTCTGTTCTAGTGTAAAGGCCCCGGGGGTTTTGGGTCAGAATAGGTTGCCAGCAACCTATACTGGCTGTAAGAGACATTCCAACGACTAAATAGATCACAGAGCTACAGATAAGCAGCGTATTTGATTAAAAAAACCCCAAAATATTCAAAACCCAATTACTTTAAATTAACTTGCATACAGAAACGAATGCATTAAATGAAAAAATGTATTAAGAAAACCAGCTCGCTTCAATAGCCAATGAAGCTTTTTCAGCATGCGTATAAAGGAGATAATTACCGAAACAGAATTAGGAGCTAATTTACTCTCCAAGTCAAGCCTATATATTTAGAACAGTAATATAGATCTAAATCATTATTTCATCATTTTTTTTTAAATCTTAAAATGTTCACTAATTTTGGGAAAAATCCATTAGAGTGATGAATAGATGAGTGAAAAAATGTTGGTAACCCAATTAAAATAGAAACCCAAGAGTAAAAACTCAATTGCTCAAAAAGTTATCTGGAGCTCTGGATCAGATGGTCAGCCTTTGTGACTTGGTTGATTGTGTGTCATCGTACCTTGCTGGCCTAGATCGTAGCTCACAATATCGATCACTGGATTTCACTGAGCACGGATAATACTAGGAGGGGCCCTTCTGCTTTTAGTATTTAGCCCCTAAATTTGTAAAAAGGCCCAAATGGGGCATTTTGACATTATGTTGTATAGGCCAGTGTGGGCACAACTGGAGTATTTGAAATTTTCAGTTAATGGGCCCAAGGCATCATTGTCTACTCTACACTTGCCTCACCAGTTACCGTAAAACAAATTGCTTGAGTAACACTATTTTACTTCTTTTGCAGCTCCCCCAAACCTGTTTTTAATGTTAATGGCAAGCGTGCTCATGTAAATAGGAGCAACAGTGCGCCACAGGAGCCCATCTCTCAACAACATGAAGATATTGTAAAGTACCTAAATGATGGTAAGCATATGTCTTCCTTTTTCTATTTAATTTCTCCACACTTATTTCACCTTTTCTGTATCTGAAAGTTAGAACTACAAGGATAATGTACAAAATAGGTCTTGGTGACTACGGGTAAGATAATCTGTGACATAGTTACCATGGGTAAAAAGGTGATCTCCCAGGAATTCAAATTCAAATGAGAGGATGGCCTTGTTGTAGTGGATTATCACTGTGCAGTTTCATCATTATTGTAGTGTGTGGATGATGTGATAGGTTGGTGATGATGTGCAACTTGGTTGATTGTGTGTCATAGTACCGATGGCATGGTATTTTTGCATAGCACTAATGAAAATTTCCTCTCATTGCAGCCTGGAACAAAGTTCGACATGAACTTGAAGTAGGCAAGAAATCAGAAAGAGAAAGTAAGGTTTATTCACATGTTTGATTTTCTTGCTTAATTGTATGATTTCTACACAAATAATGTTTGCACACAATGTTAATTAAATTTATATTTAATTAACTTTCTAAAATCGAGAACACAGCTTTTATTTTAGTGTTGATTAGGGCACCAGGTAAGTTTTCAGCATCAGGAGTACTCTTTATTATTTCAATATAGGAGTACTGGCAAAATGATAGAGTACACTCAGAGTACTGAATGGAATTTAATGGATTAAATTTGTATTTCATTTTAGACATGCACCTTAGCATTGCTACTGTCGTGTAAACAGGTCAATAAAAAATACTTTCCTTGTTGTACATGTATGTCTATTGTATAATAGGGGAAAAATTGACAAAAATGAGCAGAAATTATTTACAATGTATCCCTTCGGCAAAGTCATGTCAACGAACAAGTGATAACAAACTTGGTTAATACAAATTTGAAATTTGAGATAAAACATCCCTAGACAGGATGATTTACCATTTAAGTTGTATTTCCAGTTCTATATGTAGAGATTTAGATTACCGTGTGTATTTTCTCGTAACCTTAACCAGAAACAGTAATCAACCCTGCACACGTTTTCACATAATCTCCTGGTGATTTGGTCCAAATTTACCCAATGATATAAAGGTGGTGCAATGATCTTAAGAATTGTACTTGAAACTAATATTTTATCAGGAATAATACATTCCAATCTCGTGTTATTCTAGTTGCTGCTTTACTATAATTATTTAAGATAATAACCATAAATGTAGCACTACCTTTGGTACAGCTGATCACTATTGCCGGATATTGTTTATGTAGGAGACAATATAAACACAGTTCAGGCTCTGTGCTTGTGCTTGAGAAAAATCTATGTTGACGTATAACAGTCAAACTACAACAAACATGACATTTAACGAGTCGAAGTATGGCATATGATATATGTATCCATTCTCTGTCATCTATAATTCATTTCAAGACATCAATAACAGTTATCTGACAGTGGTTGCTGTACATCACTGTGCGATTGTGCTTAAATCAGAATATAATTTTTGAGTATTACGTCTATAAATGAATGTTAAACATACATGTATGCCGTGATGCGAATGTGATATGTTTTCTAAATTATGCCCAACCATATCGTGCATATTTTCATCCATACATACCCCCATACAGCCTTTATCTGGAGCCCTGTATCAAGTCAGAGAAATTCCATGCACACTTCCGTTTTTTTTTTAATTTGTATAGTCCTGTATATTTTTTACTCTAAAAAAACTGACTAGGAGTTACTTCCCTTGTTCTATTGAACCTCACTGAAATTTTATGATTTTGAAGTTAATGTTAATAGTTTATTTAACACTTGTAAATTGTAATATCTATTAGAATTTAATTTAATCTGTTCAGAATTATATCATGAGGCATCCACTTGGAATGTTATTTGGGTATTTTAATGGTTAATTATTCTCAAATTTTGATGTTCATACCTTGTACACTGATCTGATGGTTTTTTTTTACAGACGCCCCTCTGTGGTACAAAGAGAGGAATCCAAATCCAAGATTGCAAGGTTGGAGTCCTGTCTTGTACTTTTATGTTGGAAAATTTGATATGTTTAACTTTTTAACTTTAAAGAGTATTTTTGTTTGCTCACCCGACCCTAATGTCCAAATGAGCTTTCGTCATGCATTATTTGTTCTAATTATGGATCTTTCATACAACTTGAAATTAACTTTGCTGTTATAATGAATTTATGATCTGAGTGTCAGTAGGGTTTCCAGACAGGATAGGTCCCCATTGTCGCATGTTTGAATGAGGACTGGTTGTTTACATAGCATGACAAGACTTGTTATGTCTTTGCTCATGTATCGACCATTGGTTTCTCTGGTCCTGCCTCAAAATAACTGCGTTGTTAAGCAATAATCACTCACTCAGTGAGCCCAAAATTTGTCTTTAGAAAACAGTACCACAACTTCTTGTCAGGATGATCTCTGCCGTAGGTCATGTGTCTCAAAGACAAGCAATCAGTTTTGGGTAGAATCTGTCGGACGCGAACTCAAAACCTTCGGATTGTTACCCCTACAGCTAACCGACTGAGCTACGTCCACATTGTGAAACTAAATGCAAATTTACCTAGTCATGCCTACGCCATTACATAATTGAATGAAAAGGGTCAAACAGGTGACAGACACTTACGAAGGTTATGGGTAGGCATGGTGTCTCGTATGAGTATTCCCATGCCATTTGGCACACTCGTCCCATTCCCTAACCTTAATGATAGTAAAGGGGTGATTGGTCGTAAAAGTGATCCAAGGGCTAAGGATAGAGTTCGGGGTAACCTACCCTAACACCTGCAATATTTGGATGTGTTCAGCGCCAATATAATATTACCTTATAAACTGCATTCCTCTGCATAATAATGAAAATTAAAGAATTGAAAAAATAATATATGTATATTAGTTCACATTTATCAGCATTTTAGCCACTTGAATTATGAAATAAAAAATATATTAAAAATTAAAGTGCTTTTATTAACTAGCGTTTACTATTTAGTAAACAAAAATCCAAATATTCAACATTGCTTGGCATATTCAACATTGCCCTTAGAGATGATAGATCACTGGGAGGAGCTTATGCTCTTTCGATGACCCCTGACTTCACAGGGCATTGTTTCCCTGGTATGACTGGCAACAAAATAATACAAATTAGCTCATAGGATATTGTCACATGTTTTAAAAGTTTGTGGTACTGTATTCTAAAGTAAGGATAAGAATTTATGTATTCTAAAGGTATTCTAAAGGTAGGCCCATTACACACCGCCTCCATGGTCTAGTGGTAGAGCATCCACCCGGAGAACGGTAGGTCTGGGGTTTGATCCCCAGGCATTCATACCAAAAGACATGAAAAGATGGTACTCGGCATAAAGGGGCTAAAACAAGGACTGGTCGGCTCGGTGTCAGTATACTGTGATTGAGTGGGATATTCATGTTCAACTGCGGCATGGTATCTCCGTGAGCTTGCGCTACAAATCGGCATCAGTCCGGACTAGTACATGCAGCCACACACACACATGTGCATGCACATAGCTATATAAGTGCAATAATCTTGGACGCGACGTTAAACCCAATTTCACCTCACCTCACCTTTATTACACTGCATGAAGTTTAGTTAATGTTTGTTATATTTTTTCAGGATTCAAGGCATTTGATCTGGAGGAATTTTGGGGGAAAAGAACACTGGAAAAGCTAGACTTGACAGAATCCAGTTGAAATCTCCACAGCTGTTGTTACAGTATTCAAACAAACTTGGCTGTAGATATTTTTAGCTTTGTCTTTTGACAACTAGTTTCCTCAAACTGTGAAACAGATTTTAACATGTAATTTATATTCTGTAATATAAACTTTTTGACAATTTTAATCCAATGTGTTGTGTTTATTTTAAGTTGTGAAAGATTTGCTGGATGATCAACATAAATATTGTCCATGTTGAAATTGTCATTTTATTCTGACCTGTAAACTGTGACCATTTTGATGACAATAAACACTTCAACATCACCATTCTGAGGGTTTGATTTGTATATCAAAATCAGATGTAATATTAGAGTGACTCTACGAAGTTGTAAAGTACAAAACGGTATATTTCAAAGTTAAAGTTGTATGTTTGTGAGTTAAACTTACAATAAGCATGTAGATTCTTCAACTAAGCAATCAGCTTCACACAATATCCATAAAGGGGATGCAGTGGCAGGAGGATTGTGTCACGGATCTTTTACCAGAATTCAGAGCTATGATGCAACCCTGGACAGTACTACCATATCATTGTCACACACTTTGCTTTCCACCAATCTGTATAGGTGTTTATGTACAATTTGTGCTGTTAAGTGGTCAATGAAACGGAAACATCAACGGAGGTTCTCTGTTTCCTACGCATCTAAATGTGTCGGTCCTGGTGACTTGGTGTAGGGCTGCAACTCGAGTACCATTTGAGAATGTACATTTTGCGAATGTTAATAATACAGTTAAAATATGTAAGTGTCTAAGGACAAATATGAGGTACATGGACATTGTACTAAAAATACAGATTTTTCCGGATATTATGTTTACTTTTAATTTGCTGGCAAGTACTGATTAAACATATTTTTTTGACATTATAATCTGCATTGAGGTAAATTAAAGCAGACCTTGCTTACTGGACCCTCTCCAGAAATAGGATGTTCAATGATGTGGCAGATGAGATAACATATTCTTCCATTTGAGCGCTGGAAATCATCACTTTCTTCTTCACTAATATTGTACACATTGGTTACGATCGACGCCCTACTCGGAATTGCGTACTGGCACCATGAGACCATATCAGAGTAAAGTAAATCATTAGATCTTTTTGTAGTATATGCAAAATAGCATGACGATTTCAGTACTCTGTTAATATCAGTGTAAATTGGCATGGATGATATATGAACAATGAAAACAAATATGGATATATGATCGTGAAATGAACACCTTAGCCCATCTGGTTTTTAAGTTACGCTCTGGTAATGAAAGTAACCTGTATTTGGGTTAAGTCTAACCTGTTGCCAAGGAAACAGCAAAAGGCACCGTGCAGTTCAACATGTGTTTGATATATATGGAAAGTTTCATTATAACATATGAATGAATGCTACGCGTATTTGAGTCCAGATGACAAGGAAACACACACACATTTTTTTCAGAAAAAAACCCAAAACAAAACATTGATATCTGCCAGTTCAGCATGTGTTAGATAAATCTGCAAAGTTTCGTAATAAAACATAAGACGGTTTCCGAGTTAAGCTTTGGAAACGAAACGTGACGGAAGGACAACACCCATTCCTATGTCCCCCTCCCACTTCTTGGCGGGGGATTATAATGGGGAGGGCTCCGTGCATAAGCACAACCCGACGTAAAATGGAGGCTCGGCGTTTAATTGAGGACTTATGGTAAACTGTTTTGAGCTTGTTGCCCTTGTTTATTTATTTGCAGAAGTGTGGGCCCAGCAAGCGTGTCATTTAGATTTCTCAAATAATAAACCAATATTATGCATGGCTTTGGCGTTGAAATTGTACAAAAACAGTTATTAATTATTTATGCGTAATCCTTTCATGAACCTTTAGGGCATGTCCTTACTACTATTTAATTTCAAATAATTTGATCTATGTTGTTGCATATATTCTCACACATTCAGACGGGCCTCAGCGCCTCTTGATTCTGTCTCTGTCAAATTCTGATTTAAATGATGACTGCTCCCAAGGATACCTCAAAGAACTGATTCAGCCCGTGGAGAAGTAAGAAGTGACTATGCTTGTAAGAGGCAAGTAACGGGATCGGATGGTCAGGCTCGCTGACTTGGTTGATGCATGTCAACGTATCCCAATTGCGTAGATCGATGCTCATGATGTCCATCACTCGGTTGTCTGATCTAGTCTCGATTAATTACTGACCGCCGTCATATAGCTGGAATATTGCTGGATAGGGCGTTGAACAACAAACAAGCAAGCAAACAAACAAATAACAAATTCAAATGTATCAACCAGAATGAGTATTTAGGATCAGCACAAGAACAACGACTCCTCATCCACTCTGTTACAACTCCAAAGCTCTGGAACTTTATATCAATCGAACAGAAACAAAAAGACTCTCTTAATTCCTTCCGACGTCAACTTACAACTTTTTTGTTAATTCAAAGCTTATTGACGTTGACGTGACCTGTATTTACCATGTCTTCTTGTAATCGCCACAAAGCAGATGTGTAGCTGGACGGTTAGACGCTATACAAGTGCATAAAAAGGTTCAAACCATTCCGTCACAGGCGGTTTTACATTCAAGACGTTGACATGGTAGATCCTTTATTTTTTAAACTTTCACTGCTTACTGCTAAAATGGACACACTTGGAAGATAAACCTACTGTGTTTTGAAACTCTTCAAGACAGAATCGATACCTCTTTTTTTAATTTGGAACCGAGCGCAGTAGGTTTACTCCCATTCTACCGCGACAACAATAACGTTTTAAACCCGATAGAACGCGTAATCACACATGTGTAAATAGGTCAGCTACAGGCCAGAATTTGAGTTTAATCATATTTTAATTAATCAGAATCAAGTATTTGTTAATGTCATAGTAGACTGTCAAGCACTTTCACCCGATACAAGCCGGTTACGGCCTTTTCGCCTGGGTCGGCGTAATCTGGCGTGGCATGTCCAGTGAACAATAATGTTTACTTTGTTTTTAAATAGATCTACCACCCGATCAAGGACACATTAACTACACCTCGTTTGTAGTTTGTCTACCTCAGCCCTTCTCCCATTTATAAGCATAATATTTCAATGTAGCAGGAAATAGGTTCTAAAAACCGCCCTATTACTATTTTATATTGTTGCATTAAAGTGGCACAGTTAGGCCTGGGATGGCTGTAACTGGGTAACACAACTGGCCAAAACTGTGAGTCACAAGTTGGCAGAAAGAGCGTAACTGGCCACGTCTCTGGTTTTAGCTTACATTTTGTTTGTTGTTTAACGCCGCACTCAGCAATATTCCAGCTATATGACGGCGGTATGTAAATAATCGAGTCTGGACCAGACAATCCAGTGATTGACATCATGAGCATCGATCCGCGCAAATGGGATACGATGACATGCATCAACCAAGTTGCCTCTTACGACAAGCTTAGTCGTCTTTTACGGGAAGCATGGGTTGCCGAAGACCTATTCCACCCGGATCTCCACGGGTCAGTTCACATTTTGTGTACTGTAATACCACTACGTTAGGCCTTTATTGTAGGGTGTGTGTGGGTGTGTTGTGAGATTAAGGGCTGGTGTGTGTGTGTGTGTGTGTGTGTGTGTGTGTGTGTGTGTGTGTGTGTGTGGTAATGCAGTCTTAGATATTTGCTCACATTGCAGCCATAATAAAAATGTCATAATGTTTGCATATTTTTATTACCCTTTAACTTTGAACCACATGTTGCAAATATTTAACAGACGTTCAGGTGAGCTGCAGCTTGTGCTTCTTTTTCTCAGCTAATTACCGAGGACGTCTAATTGAGGATAAAACATGTCCGCAACAAAACAACACATTCATGAAATAAACCAGTATGTCGGGGATTTGTCACGCGACAGCAATTCAAAAGACCGAGCACACAAGTTGTATTTGTACAAACTAGATTGCATCAAATAGACAGTTTAAGGACAACATCTTCTATATATATATTAAAGACGTTGTGTCTACTTCATCCTTCAACTTCAAAGAAATGCATATCAAACAACTCAATGATTTTGTTTTCGTTGTGGAAATCATTTTCTTTTGACCAACTCAAGCTTTAGAAGTATCATTTATATTTCTTTTCACACAGCTTTTAATAGTACAGATTCAGAGAGTTCACAGGTTTGATCTTATCAAAGGAAACCAGCAAACGTTTGTTTGCTTGTGGAGGAAGAACATCTTCGATTGGAAATGCCCGTGCCCCGCGGAGTTAGTAGTGTAATTCTTTGATTATTATCGACAAACAATCTTATTGGTGTTGGTGAAAACTCCAAGATAGTCGCCAACATGGCTGTAATTTCTGATGATATCTATATATACTCAATATATCAGGAGTATCTGGTCAATTTATACCGATATCTATATTATTGTATTCAGAATTAATTGCAACAATGCTGCATATAATTAAAAAACACAGTTTGCAGGCCCCTGGTGGTAGAAAATCTAAGATGGCCGCCAACATGGCTGAAATCTCTAATGATATCAATTTATACTCAATATATCATAGTTAACTGGTCATTGTATACAAATTATAACTGTAATGTATCAAGGATTAATCGCAACAATGCTGTATATAATTCAAATCTGGTATGCTGATCCCCTGGTGGTGATGGAAGTACAAGATGGCCGACAATGTAGTTGAAATATCTAATGATATCAGACTATACCCATCGTATAATAATTATCTGGTCAATTTATACAAATTATCAAAGGATCATTGGCAATAAATCAAGGACGATTTTTCATTAATATATTGCAAGTGAACCGCATCCAAAATTACCCATAATCATGTGGGAATGGATTCATATCTTAAAAACTGGAATATATGTTCAAGTTATATTGCCATTGTTGCCATGAACCTATGATATCAACTTACTTCCTACTTAAGTATGACCAGGAATATCAGTTCAATGTACGTGTTTACTGTTCCATAACTTTGCTTCACAGCGGCACAGAGCAGTGTACTTTAGACCGACGATTAACCTTTACAAAGTCTATACAAGATGCAGTGTTAGTTAATAACACTTGTGTGTCTGAGCAAGTGTTGTCCACTTGGGTCTCCACGTATCACTACATGTCCTCTCTTGTCCCCATACATGTCCCCCATGATAGGTTACTCGCACTGTGTGCTGTTGTGGAGCTGCCTGTATTGGTGGAATGTTTTCAATTGTAGATTTCATGAAAATAGATTTTGCCTTGCTTTATTGACCTTCCAAATTATCCAGTTGTGTAATACATGGGAACGACACACCGCGAAAGAAGGTGCATTGTGTTGTCAGAGGTATTTGACGGAGAGTCTGCTGATGATAGAAAAGCACCACAGGCACAATATGCAATATTCTTGTAGTGAAACTGGGGTTGAGGCAGCTGACGTCGGTGCACATCAACTTCTGAAAGGATCTTCTTTGTTCACTTCTGTTTCCTTATATTAAACATATGCCTGATGTGGACACATGAAGGAATCAGCAACTCGGCTTGAGGCAATTCCAGCAGCACACAGATTGCAGTTGTCCATCCTCTTCCTTCGGGGCAGTTTCCGAGGATACCCCAAAGCAACTATGATAAACAAACATGATAATTAAAGGTGCAAATTAGATTCACAGGCACTTGCATAACACATATACCACCAGGATTTACAACGAAATTGATCCGTGGAGATCCGGGGTAGAATAGGCGACTAACGGCATCGGGTGGGCAGGCTCGCTGACTTGGTTGATGCATGTCATCGTATCCCAATTGCGTAGATCGATGCTCATAATATCCATCACTGGATTGTCTAGTCCAGACTCGATTATTTACAGACCGCCGTCATATTGCTGGAATACTGCTGAGTGCGGCGTTAAACAACAAATACACACACACACACACACATACAACGAACTTGGTAAAATATTAACATAAAAATGTCCAAATAAAAACCAAGCTAATGGTGACCAGGAAAACTGACACTACAGCCTCCTCATCACAGGTGATGGCGTGACGGACTTCAAATCAAGAAGTTGCACGTTCGAGGTTGAATAATCCTTGTAGTCATTATTGTGTTGTTGCTGTATGCCTAAGAGTATTTCGCTCATGTAGGAAGCCGACAATAAAAGTGTATATAATTACTTACTTAAAACGTTTTAGTTAATGCCGAAAGGCCACCTAGTAATGGCAATACTAACTGATTAGTAAAGTCTACTAACATGTTTTAGTGGAATGGGCTGTGAAATTCACAAAGTTAGTGAACTATTTCTGTTGTCAGAGAGGCATCATAGTTCAGTTCACAACCAGCAACATGAGCAATGTTCTCTTGTTTGCATAGTTATCCGAACTTATAAAGCTGCCGCTCAACAAGCTACAAGGTGAGTTTCATGTTTCTATCAAACTGTTTATTAGTGAACTCATATGCTAAATAAATTGATTTACTCGCCTAAATCCCATTTAGCCACATTCGCTGTGATACTGCTGAGACCGATATCGTGGATAGTCTCATTTCACTTGCGGACGTGTCTGTGATGTACTTCTGGTCTGAAAATGTCCCCTTGCGGTTCATGATGACATGTTTGAACTCCCTGCGCATTCGTCTGCTAGATATAATGTAGATGATAAAGTTTGCGGAGGAGTTGACAATTTCAAGCCAAGCTGCAAGTATCCCGACCAGGTTGTAGACGTTGTTCCGAGTTTTGGGGAAATTGTATTCGTAGTCAAATAGCTGGCTTAGGATATTGAGGGCACCAGGTGTCATGCAGAAGAAAAACAGAAGAGCCAGACCAAACAATGTCTGAGTGATGCGCTGTTCTGCAGGCGTCTTGTCACGATTCTGACCCGTCATCTGGGAGCGCTTTGACTTGGAGCGGTACAGGCTGACACTGATGGCGATGTTGCAGATGATGACGACAGCGATGGGGATGAAGCGAAGGAGGAACATTCTGACGATGTACAGAGTTGCATAAAAGTCACGGTTCTTTCCGAACTCCGACATTTTGAGAACTGTGATCATTTGTGTCGAATTGGGTATAGGGAAATCAGTAGGCACGAACTCCAGGGCGTAGGGAACGAATATGGCTGCAACCAGAAGACTGCAGATGAATATTGAAAGTCCCATTGTCTTCCTTGACCAAAGTGATTTGATTTTCAAAGGGAAAAGGACAGCACATAACCTCTCTAGTGATATTACAACGATTAAAAGATTTGATATTCGACCAAATGCCGATCTTAAGTAGGAACCGAAATATGGAAATGCTTTTCGGGAGATATAAAGTCCAGGTTTATAGTCTAAAGCGATGGTGACTCCGATCAGACAGAAGAGTATCATCGCAATAAGGTGTAGAAAGTCACACACAGTTATGGAGAGGAGAACCATCTTGGTTGTGTCCTGCATCTTGTGACGTAATAAGACCACAAAACTGATGACGTTTCCCACAAGACCAACGAGAGCTGTTACAGGCATGATGGTCGTGTACATTGCAATCCGGAAGTTGACCATGTCTTCAGCAGGGATGACAAAGTAGCCGGCTGGATGTATTGACTTCGGCGTAGTTGTTGTGAGATTGCTAAGTTGAAGATTGTCGGGTATGTGATTTAGGAAAGTTGACATCTTGGTGGTGGCGTTTTCCATGTTTTCCATGAAGTGGGTGTTGGTCTTGGTCTGTAATATCAAGCAAGGCATTGTCAGACAGTGTTGTCCAAATGTTTTCGGTTGCAGCTGATAAATGGTTTACGTATAACCATGTACAGTTCTTGCAAACTTCATACATAACCTGTTCGGCAAGACAGTGTTCATCCATTATAAAACTTATTTGACAATACGATGTTTACTCTAGATTTTCTAAAATTATATATATAAATCTTTGAATGGTATTTAAGAAGTGATACACATAAGGTAGAGAATTTATTAATGCCAATTTATTTATTATGAGGAACACAAAGATTCGGAGTATATACTCACTCCTTCATCAGGTGAATATGAAGCAGAGAACATATATATGTACCAGTAAGAACAACAAAAGTTATAAGATAACAAAGGTGGAAACTTAACAAAGCAAGCCAACAGAAATGGCAATATTGCCAGACAAACAGGACATTCATTATGAGAGATCTTAATGTGTCTTGTTTATTAAAAGGCAGTTTTCGGCAATGTCTTGCAATATCTAGGTGCAAGGAAACAGCACCTAAAGAAAAGAGGCACGTAGGGACTTAGCAGTACGGAACTATGAATTACATCCATGACATATCCTAATAATTGATATCCTATTCAGTCGGCCACTCACTCACTCACTCACTCACTTGAATCGCATGATCTTTGTATATTGTGAGTCTTGGTCACGTCGCTTAAATACATTAAAAGTGGAATAAAGAAAAATGTCCCTCTGATAAAGAAAAACGAATTGCCATGCAGGGAAATCTAACATCCGCCATAATCCCCAATCGACCTTACCAAATGGGCAAAACTCACATTAATGTTTGCAGCTCAGAAGACATTGAACGGATATTTTTTTATATTTAGTCGAGATCTATAATTTCGATTTGAAACAGCGTAATTGAGAAGTCATGCAGCGTAATGTTTATGTGTATGTTATTATATATTCATGAAGAACAGGAAGTTGATAGTGAGTGGAGCAGCTTCCTATGTTCTAGCTGAAATGTCAATGTCAGCCACGACTGATTGAGTGTCTGTAGGCAGCAACATTCCACCTATTATCACTGCAGCAGGATAATATTCAAGATTAGGCCAGCCAACCACCACTACAGACATGCATTTAAGCTAGGTGATCTGGATACGACTTAACTTTTGTTCTCTTGCGCCGTTTTTTCTGACTCGTCGTAAAAAAAGAATAAAACTTAAGATATTTCCTTTCATTTTCACATGAGGTCTGACAACATATATATCATATATACATTGTTGTGGAAGACACACGGGGGAGGTATGTCATGCCCCCTATAGCTGTGGAGGACACCCGGGGAAGGTATGTCAGGGCTCATATAGCTGTGGAGGACACACGGAGGAGGTATGTCATGCCTCACATTGCTGTGGAGGACACACGGAGGAGGTATGTCATGCCTCACATTGCTGTGGAGGACACACGGGTGATGTGTGTTATACCTCACATTGTTGTGGAGGACACACGGATGAGGTATGTCATGCCTCATATTGTTGTGGAGGACACACAGAGGAGGTATGTCATGCCTCACATTTCTGTGGAGGACACACGGAGGAGATATGTCATGCCTCACATTGCTGTTGAGGACACACAGAGGAGGTATGTCATGCCTCATATGGTTGTGGACTACACACGTGGGAGGTATGTCATGCCTCATATTGCTATGGAGGACACACGTGGGAGGTATGTCATGCATCATATGGTTGTGGACTACACACGTGGGAGGTATGTAATGCCTCATATTGCTGTGGACTACACACGGGGGAGGTATGTCATGCCTCATATAGCTTTGGAAGACACACTGAGGAGGTATGTCATGACTCACATTGCTGTGGAGGACACACGGAGGAGGTATGTCATGCCTCATATTGCTGTGGAGGACACACAGAGGAGGTATGTCATGCCTCATATGGTTGTGGACTACACACGTGGGAGGGATGTCATGCCTCATATTGCTATGGAGGACACAAGTGGGAGGTATGTCATGCCTCATATGGTTGTGGACTACACACGGGGGAGGTATGTCATGCCTCATATAGCTTTGGAAGACACACTGAGGAGGTATGTCATAACTCACATGGCTGTGGAGGACACACGGAGGAGGTTTGTCATACCTCATATTGCTGTGGAGGACACACAGAGGAGGTATGTCATGCCTTAAATTGCAGTGGAGGACACACGGGGGAGGTATGTCATGCCTCATATTGCTATTGAGGACACACTGAGGTGGTATGTCATGGCTTATATTGCTGTTGAGGGCACACTGGGGAGGTGTGTCATGCCTCACATTGCTGTGGAGGACACACGGAGGAGGTATGTCATGCCTCCTATAGCTGTTGAGGACACATGGGGGAGGTATGTCAGGGCTCATGTAGCTGTGGAGTACACACGGAGGAGGTATGCCATGCCTCACATTGCTGTGGAGGACACACTGAGGTGGTATGTCATGCCTCACATTGTTGTGGAGGACACACAGAGGAGGTATGTCATGCCTCATATGGTTGTGGACTACACACGTGGGAGGTATGTCATGCCTCATATTGCTATGGAGGACACACGGAGGAGATATGTCATGCCTCATATGGTTGTGGACTACACACGTGGGAGGTATGTCATGCCTCATATTGCTGTGGACTACACACGGGGGAGGTATGTCATGGCTCATATAGCTTTGGAAGACACACTGAGGAGGTTTGTCATACCTCATATTGCTGTGGAGAATACATGGAGGAGGTATGTCATGCCTCACGTTGTTGTGGAGGACACACTGAGGAGGTATGTCATGCCTCACATTTCTGTGGAGGACACACGGGGAGGTATGTCATGCCTCATATGGTTGTGGACTACACACGTAGGAGGTATGTAATGCCTCATATTGCTGTGGAGGACACACGGAGGAGGTATGTCATGCCTCATATGGTTGTGGACTACACACGTGGGAGGTATGTAATGCCTCATATTGCTGTGGACTACACACGGGGGAGGTATGTCATGCCTCATATAGCTGTGGAGGACACACGGAGGAGGTTTGTCATGCCTCATATTGCTGTGGAGGACACACGGAGGAGGTAT
The DNA here is from genome assembly GCF_022045235.1 of Haliotis cracherodii. Taxonomy (NCBI): domain Eukaryota; kingdom Metazoa; phylum Mollusca; class Gastropoda; order Lepetellida; family Haliotidae; genus Haliotis; species Haliotis cracherodii. The sequence goes on from NW_027266275.1 coordinate 17,992,525, forward strand.
GTCATGCTTCCAATTGCAGTGGAGGACACATGGGGGAGGTATGTTATGCCTCACATTGATGTGGAGGGCACATGGGGGAGGTATGTCATGCCTCACATTGCTGTGGAGGACACACAGAGGAGGTATGTCATGCCTCATATTGCTGTGGAGGACAAACGGGGGAGGTATGTCATGCCTCACATTGCTGTTGAGGACACACGAGCCTAGATGTTTCTCCAATATATGCTTGTCCACAATTGGAGAAATATTATATTTTATGTATTATATTGGAGAAACACCTTGGCCCCTCAAGACTCGAATTAAAGAACACCAAACCTCAGTCTCCAAAGATGACTTTAAATCAGCTCTATCAGATCATATCCGTGACAAACCAAGCCACAGCATCCAGTCGGATAAAGTCAAAACCTTCACCACCAACCATCAACATCAGAAGACTCCAACTGTCAATCAACCGTGACCCCTGGCATACCATCAACTCATCAAAGATGTCCAATAAGTCATAATACTTCTGTTTATGTTACTGACTTCGCCGGTCAATTTACTACCCTTTTTGTGTACATAACAGGCTTCTCCACTCCAGTGTAACTACGTCTGATATCTACTCTACCGAATAAACACCGCCTCGTACCTGTATATATACTTGTCCGATGGTAAGTCAGTATTCACTGCTGAATTGGAGGCAATTCATCATGCACTCAAATTCATATCGGAGCGTCCGGAAGCAAAGACAGTCGTCCTATCAGACTCCAGGCCAAAAGCAGTCAATATTCTATACGAATATACAAAACTATCGGACCAAGGGCAACAGGTGGAGCTGTGTTGATCCCCTCTCAAATAGATATTCATGGAAATAAAAAACCCAGACTCACTGGCGAAGCTAGCTCTAGACAAAGCGGAGATACAGCCTATTCCCTTTAGTAAACTAGAGGTAAAAAGCAAAATCAAAGCCTCTATAGCCCAAAGATTGCAAGCCCACTGGTAAGATAAGCAGATGGCTATACAAAATTCAACCCAAGATCCAACAAAAGCAAAACTCATACTCTAATGAAAGGGAAATTGAAATTGCCCATTTTACGCCTCAGACTTGGTCACAAAAGCACTATGACACACACACACACGCACGCACGCACGCACGCACGCACGAACGAACGAACGCACGCACGCACGCACGCACGAACGAACGCACGCACGCACACACACACACACACACATGAGGGTCAGGTCAGCCGAAATTGCTTAGGCAGAAGGCGACCTCTTAAACGCCTAATGCAACAACAACACCCTGTACATCACTTGCTTGATAACGGTGTTAGAACCTACACCGAAACGTCACTCCAGTTGTTCATCCATAGATCTTATCCTAACTAAGTACTCCAACTTCTAAATGCCTCTCAAAGAAGAAACTATATCGTGTCAACATCGGTATGATTTCGTAGTGACATCGCACTGATACAGTACCAAACTCGTGTTCCATTCGTAAAAGGTTCGTGATGTACTCGAACTACATTGTGCTATTGCTATCATTATATGTCATAATAATCGGTTAACATATAATTTGGTAGATATAGAAACTCCCTAGAACTATATGTGCAGTGATGCAGAAATAAGTGACGTCATGTATATCTCCCATCTTAAATGCCACTTAAATAATCATTGGATGCTCCTAGATAGATGACTCTGTTGAGATTCCTGGTTAAATAATCCCCCGCAATGCCATTGGTGATTGTGTGTAATAGGACCACGGTGATGTTCACAAAAGCAGTAGATGGTATGTACGGTCCGGGTTCGGTTCTTTGCAGGTCGCTGTTATATAACATAGTGCTGAGGGCGACGTTAAACAACGAACAACAATCCCTAAACAGATTAAAATAACAAACGTGACATGGACGGTTTCGCTCCTGTGTTGTGAACATTAAAGCTCACATAGCCTTTGTTTCTTGTATTGACGCGCAACGATAACCGCTATTCATCGATACGAGGCTGGATCGTACATCTAAACATGATGGCACTATTCATGCGAAAGTGAGGTGTCCGTTAAAACATTCACGCGACGGCAATGAGTGGATATGCAAATGGTTTTACTCGCCTACGGGTAACGTACATTCATGTATGCCACAAGGGAGAGACTGTGTCAATAAGCTCATGTATTTAACTGCGAAAGCAAGTCGGCCTATGGTGACAGCAACAGGATGCCGACTTGTTTTTGATATTTACTTTGTCCTTATCAGCTTGTAGTTGCAATTGATCATGATGAGGTACTGGACGAAGCATTACTGTTTCAACATCACGACAGTTGCAACTATTTGTTTATCGATTATATATGAAGAACAATCTCTGAAGCTAAATCGAAATAATGCATAATATTGGGTAACTTGCTTCCAGAGGCGACAGCAACGTGTATTTTATAGATCTTTCTCGAATCTAGAAAGATTAAACACTCCATGAGAAAGGATTGGTTGAAGTCAAAGCAAGCAAGGCCCATCTGTATGCATGTTACAATAAACATACTTTATATGCTTGACTAAATGTCCGGGAGGTCCGTAAACAATTCAGATTAGGTGGTATTAGAGGCGAGTTAGTAAGTGAAAGGACATCATTTTTCCATGTTCCATTCAATACAATAGAAAATGTCCTGGCTTCGAGTTCCAGTTGTCAACAATTTGTAACCAATTAGATTGCTGTCAGCTTTTGCATTTCTTTTGTACTGAAATGATAGGAACTAACGACATCTCAGTGACAAATAAACAGTGACCACCTTGAAGCTTCTCTGTGGTTCATTAGATTCACAATTTCACATATCACTTCATTTACTCAAATCACTTTGTTTTCTACGTTTCTTGCTCAGGCCTGGCGTTATATAGGTCGCAGTTGCAAGTTTGATTGTTTGCTGTTTAGCGCCGCACTCACCAATATTCCTATCTATATGACGGCGGTCTGTAAATAATCGAGTCTGGACCAGACAATCCAGTGATTGACACGATGAGCATCGATCTACGTAATTGAGTCGCGATGACATGCATCAATCAAGTCAGCGAGCCTGACAACCTGATCCCGTTAGTCGCCTCATACGACAAGCATAGTCGCCTTTTACGACAAGCATGGGTTGCCGAAGATGTGTTTGTACACACTCCTGACTACGTTGAAACGTACAACGTTTCAGTAATCATTAATTCCTGATCGTTATCTGCGGTTCTCTTGCATTGAACTCGTATGAGAGGGCACGGGCGGTCCAGTTGCCCATGTTGCCCCAATACAATGTGAAGAGGGGAATCCCTAAGACCAGAAACATGTGATCGTGGGTTCAAATCCCAGTTTACCCTGATTATGTTTCGAGGTTTGTCAACACCATGCGTGCTCGTGGGTTTCACCAAAGTGGTAAACGTTTAAGACCTGCATCACATAGGGTTTCCTCTAACTTCAAGCTGACACAGCGTGATATAACTGAAATAGCGTTCAAAGCGGCGTTAAACTAAACTTACTCCCTCTCTAGACCCGTGAAGATCGGGTTAGAACAGGTCTTCAGCAACCCATGCTTGACTTAAAAGGTGACTATGCTTGTCGTAAGAGGCGACTAACGGGATCGTGTGGTCAGGCCCGCTGACGTGGTTGATGCATGTCATCGCATCCCAATTGCGTGGATCGATGATCATGATGTCAGTTACTGGATTGTCTCATCGAGACTCGGTTATTTACAGACCGCCGCCATATAGGTGAATATTGCTGAGTGCGGCGCAAAGCATCAAACAAACAAACTTACTCCCTCACTAAAATTGTTCAACTATATCATATAGTAATATTCCTGTCACGCGTGTTCACTTCATACATGAGAGGATCTATCGGGTTTATTGGAATGATCACAAAAAAGTCATATATCAGAAGCTATCAGAAACAGGCATTTGGCAGTGGCTGTTTACTCAGATGAAAAGGCAACAATAGCAACAAAACTAACCACCCCTTATGTGCAAAGATGCCCGATTCGTTTAGTAAATATTATAACCCGGTCACCTTCCCTGATTTGCTTCAGATTTGTCAAATACGCGGCAATGGGATCAGTCATAGGAGTTAACAATGTTGAAACAGGTATGTGTTTTTAAAGAATGGAACAGCATATCTATATCTTTAGGTAACAAATTGTAAATATGTCACCCTCTACTAAGGGCAGGGGTCTCTCAGTTCTCAGTATACAGTTACTTTATATGGGCCGATGGCCCACTACATCAAGCATGAAGATTGAAGTTCATTCATTAACGAAAACGACAATACCTTTATGTTCCAGAACGATGTATTGTCGTATATTGTCAATTAGGATAAGCTGATACTTTTAACGCACTCCTTAATTATTTTAACTTTAAGTAATATAATTATGACGGGTATACCGCATTTCTACCATATCTGTGTATAGGAGTCTATGCATCAAGTCTAGTCGTATGAAAACACAAATTAAAAATACCAAGCATGCGATGTCTATGGACCTCTCTTGATAATACAACCTGCCAACGAAAACAGTTAGTAAGTAAATTTTGAAGGATGGATTTGAAAATCAATATAATCATGAATAAACAAAATGAAATAATGTTTAAGACTTTCATACCTGGCGAGCGTTGAAAAATACCAAATCTCTTCAAAGTTGAAGCAGTTCCCGTTAGCCCGTGGGTGTTGTAATACTTCAGTGAAGAATGGTCTTTATATCTCACATTATCGCTTCACAAACCAATCAAATCCCTAATCAGGTTTCGACTTCACATCACACGCATTCGTCAGTCGTATAATGATACTGGTGTCAAAAACTTCTGACTTTTTGGTTCAATATTTATTCGTTTTTGCTTGCACATTATTTCCATAATTAAGTAGTTATTTCACGATTGATATGGTATTGAAACAAACACTGTGAAGTAGACCAGATGGATCAATATAATACACACCATGTCCACGGGATCGATGCTGCTGACGTTGGGAGGTCGTTGTTATGATGTTTTGTGACAACGTGCAAGAAGTGGGGATTCAACAGCAACATAGCCGTGACGCACATCTCCTTCTGTTGGTCGTCTTCATGGATACAGTTTAAACTGAAACTGACAAACACTGACATCTATCAAGTAGAGCTGTTGAATTTGTGGCCAAGCATACTGAGCCATGGAGGTCTGGACATGGGTAGACGGGATCGCGGCGGATGGAATGAGGGGTGATCTAGAAACGGGTAGATGGGATGACGGAAGTTGGGAGGAGGGGTGATCTGGACATGGGTAGACGGGATGACGGCAGGTGGAAGGAGGGGTGATCTGGACATGGGCAGATGGGATGACGGCAGGTTGAAGGAGGGGTGATCTAGATACGGGTAGATGGGATGACGGAAGATGGGAGGAGGGGTGATCTGGACATGGGTAGACGGGATGAAAGCAGGTGGAAGGAGGGGTGATCTGGACATGGGTAGACGGGATGACGGAAGGTGGGAACAGGGGTGATCTAGACACAGGTAGACGGGATGACAGCAGGTGGAAGGAGGGGTGATCTGAACATGGGTAGATGGTATGACGGCAGGTGGAAGGAGGGGTGATCTAGATACGGGTAGATGGGATGACGGAAGATGGGAGGAGGGGTGATCTGAACATGGGTAGATGGGATGACGGCAGGTTGAAGGAGGGGTTATCTGAACATGGGTAGACGGGATGACGGAAGGTGGGAGGAGGGGTGATCTAGACACGGGTAGATGGGATGGCGGCAGGTGGAAGGAGGGGTGGATCTGAACACAGGTAGATGGGATGACGGCAGCTGGAGGAGTAGGGGGTGGATCTGGAAACGGGTAGATGAGATGACGGCAGGTGGAAGGAGGGGGTTATCTGAACATGGGCAGATGGGATGATGGCAGGTGGAAGGAGGGGTGATCTGAAGATGGGTAGACGGGATGACGGCAGGTGGAAGGAGGGGTGATCTGAACATGGGCAGATGGGATGACGGCAGGTGGAAGGAGGGGTGATCTGAACATGGGCAGATGGGATGACGGCAGGTGGAAGGAGGGGTGATCTTCAAGTGGGTTTTAAAAGTAACTTCCAGCGTTAGCTGATAAAATCTACTATTCCGACAAACAGGTGAACAGATTGACAAGAAAACACGCAAATAATGACAACTGAGTTGATGAGAAAAAATGACTAAATCGAAAATATGTTTACCGTAAAATGCTTAATAAATAAGAGAAATCACTGGGGAGATCAATTATCTTATTTACATACAGAGCATCTGCATATGGGGCCAGAACATTTCCGAAGAAGCCTGAAGAATACACTACATGATTTAACTTTTCGAAAATAATTCTCCAGGCAATTCCAGACACTGTTGGCCTCATAGGCCAGTTAATTCCTGCTTGTAAGAAGATTGCTTTAAACGTATCACACATTTTGTTAACAACGTTGAATGTCAACAGAATCATTTTTTATATCTCCAATAGTAAAATTATTTATTGCAGAGCGACTTTTCTTCCCTTCCTACTTTCTTTGATTAATAACACATGTAACAGTGGATGTTTTCCAGACTTATGGACTAAGACAATTATAATCCCGTTGCATAAAAACGGCGACATAAATAATCCCGAAAATTACAGAGGAATGTTATTACTAAGTTCGCTAGGAAAGATTATATATGTGTATTAAATGACAGACTTACAAAATCGGCAGGTGTTATGAGTAAAGTTTCTGAAAATCAAGCAGGCTTTCGCCAAAGACTATGGATAATATTTTTTACCAAGAAATTGTATGTAGCTTTTATTGATTTTAAAAAGGCCTTTGATTGTGTCAATCGAGCAAAGCTATGGAATTTATTGTCTTCCTATGGCTTAAATGGTAAAATGTTGAGGTCATTACAAAGTGAATACCGATCGTTTTAAGCATGTGTAAGATGTAATACATATTTCACAGATAATTTTGATTTGGTTTAAGACAATGATGTATGCTAAGCCTTATGCTATTCTCATTATTTATAAATAAATTATCTGCAGATGTTATGGCACATGGGGCTCATAGGATTCGACTCTTTCCAGATATAGTAGAAGTATTAATACTGTTAATACGTGTTGATGGTGTATATATGGCTCCTGATACTATATCTGGTTTACAGCGTCAGATAAATATTCTAGATTCATATACAGGTAAGTGGGGATGGATGTTAACTTGCACAAATGAAATGCTGTTGTTTGTGGAAGTGGAGGAAACGTATCAGTTGAAGAAGTGTGGTATTATTGAGGACACGTTTTCGATATCTTGGAGTACTCTTCACATGTAAGGTTAGCCTCAGTAAATCTGTTGCTGATCTAGCCCTACGTACCAAAAAGGCTTTATTTGAGTTCTTCTCTACAACTAGAAAAATATCTATTACTGATCCCAAAGTGTTCTTTATGTTATTTGATTGTCAGATTAGTCCGATTCTTTTGTACGCATCTGAAATTTGGGGATCAATAGATTTGAAAGTATAAAGAAAATCCACCTACTGGCTTGTAAAAAACTTCTTACAAATAGGACCACGCCCACCAAATGCTATAGTGTATGGTGAATGTGGCCGATATCCAATGTATATCAATTCACTTGTTCGTAGTGTGAAATATTAATGCACGAGGACCGCCTCCCCATAAAAGCGTATAACATGTTATTTATTTAGATAATGTAGGGTATAAAAACTGTTGTTCAAATATTAGATATCTACTATTTTCTCATGGTTTTGGTTTTGTTTGGCTGTCACAAACAGTTGGTGATAAAATATGTTTAATAAGAATGTTGAAAGATTGTGCTATTAATATGTTTCCTCAAAATTGCATATCTACTAGTAAAAGCTGTTCAAGATATAACCTTTATTGGGAATGTAAAAGTTTGTTACAACCGGAATGGTATCTTTATGCAAAAAGCGAATTAAAGCTTCGAAAAATTTTAGTGAAGTTTAGAGGGTGCTATTACGGTTGAGAAACAATGAAGGTATATGGCAAAACATCGAGCATATGCATGAGAAACTGTCCTTTATGTGATCGTGAGAAACTCTCCTTTATGTGATCGAGGTATAGAGGACGAATATCATTGCCTATAGTATGTGCTACTCTTGGTGCTATTAGAATTAACTATCTACCAAATATATTATGTATTTTGCCTCTACATGTACCATACTTGTAAACTGTTATTTGTATAATAAGATAGATACATACATAAAAGAGCACTCTACTTCTTAAGAAAGCTATGTATTCAAAGTATAACTGTGTTTTTAAAGTAATGGTTCTAGTTCGCCTGGGTCAATTCATGTGTACAGATAGTTTCACATGCAATGTATGGAGTAGAAAATCGCCGATATATAATATGCTACAGCTTTTACAGAAGTATAACCTAAGTGATACACTTGTTAACTATGTCAATAATTGTCAATTTATTAAAAAGAAATGCTGGTCCAAGGCCGTGAATGATGCTATTAAATCTCATCGAGATGATGTATTTTATGTCCATCTTAATTCAAGACTCAGTCTGTCAAGATATGTTAGAATAAGATCAAGTAATGAACACTATCTCTAGAAACTAGCCTTGGAGAAGTATGACCATTTAACTAATAGTGCAAGGCTTGTATTCTATGGATCAGCTGAAATTGTCTCTAGAGAATGCTATTGTAAAACTATTCTAAAGCACGTGTTTATGTCCTGCATGATCAATATGAATGACCGAAATTTACTTTTTAACACCATATGTGATATCCTGGATGTAAATGCTTTTGTTAAGATTTGGGAGAAAGATGATGATGTTATTCTTGTGTTCTTACTTGGTGGATGTCCAATAGAATGTGTTATGGAACTAGAAAGAGATGTGTGGGCAGAAGTAATAATTAATGTAAGCCGCTTTATAAGGAAATGGCAATACCTGCTAGAAAACTTGTATGTTTATGCACATGTGTAAATATACCCCCAGTTCATGTTAAACATGTAACATAATCATATCTGCATATTGTAATCTTCATTCAATTGGAGGAAATAAAGAATATCTATCTATCTATGGGCCTATGGCCTTCATAAGTGCCTTCATACTGATTAAAGTTTTGATTGATTGACAGAGACAAATTTGACAGTCTCACTCTGAGAGCAGTACAATGTATTGTCATCTGCATAATTATATAACAGATTCTATAAGAATCTATAAGATTCACCCAGAGAACAACATCACCATTCATAGAAGGAATAGTATATACAATAGGGCCTAAATTGACCTGTGGTGCATCTTTAACAATATGAAGCTATTAGCAGTAATTTGGACCCGGCTGTACCTGCGGGCCTTGTACAAAGGTGACTTTTATTATACAGTAATCCCACAGGTGAGGTGAAATGCTCACGACATCAATCACTGGATTGTCTTGCCCATCCTTGATTATAGCTAAAATATTGCCGAATGTGGCGTTAAACAACAAACAAACAAACAAAAACAAACATTCCGTTGCCTCTTACGACAAGCATAGGTTGCTCGGGACCTATTCTAACCCGCCATCCGGGGTTTATAGCCTGTTGTTATTAACTGACTATAAAACGCTTCAATGACGATATATATACGATCAATTACGACGCATCAATACACATCAATCAAACTCTTGCCTGGTCTGTTAACTAATTTCAGATCGATCTAAAATACTTATACGAGATAACATTCAATAAAAATGTCACCCAAGGTAATTGCAATTAATTGCATGATCGGATAGAGAAAATTCATAATCGGAGATTGCATAAAGGTTAGGTCGATCCAAGACATCAAGGTTAACTTATTACTGGCTGATTACTCCAATATAGACGATTATTCCTACATCGTAATGATGCATTGTACACACGATACCACCAGCCAAACCCGACTTTTCTTGGCCCTTGGCAATCTTCGAAAAAGTGCCTGAAATGTCGGTTCAGTTGAGGTATATGAGCGTAGGCGATCGATGTCTAACTAACTCTAATCAGGATGAGGCTTTTGAAGGTAGGGGGTTAATGAACCGATGAAATATAGACTTTAGAAATATAGGGTGGTTAAAATGACAGATTTATGACAAACTTGTTCTTTAAATATCTTCATTGAAATACACACGAATCCAGTCTGACTGTGTGAGAAAAACACATGATTATTACTGTGTCATGTCTGCGTCATTGATGAATGATGTGTGATGTTTCCCTGCATTCTCTTCGTGGTCCTTTTCTATCCTTTGTATCACTCCAGATGATGTGGTCAATTATTTAAAGGCTTATTGCAAACAATTCAATGTTTATCTGTTGTTTATTCGACACATTCATACTAAATATGTCCAGTGTAATATATAAGATATATTTATTACTTTAAAGTAGCGTTGTCTTGACATATTTATACCATGTGCATGGACTTCATAGTCATATATCCCCACGTCACACGTTTTCGAGCCCATAAACCTTACCTTACTACGCGCATTATGACGTAATCAAGGTCATGACGCTTCAAAGCCCACAGAAGACAGGAAAGTGTTCGCCAGTTGCAGCTAAGTTATGTCGCGAATTATGATACATGAGGAAAGATATCCAATAAGTAATGAAAACCTACTTTTTCACTAAAGCACATTTTAATCAAACTCGGTCTGATTATAATTTTGCATCAGAGCAATTGTATGCACCGACGGTGTATCGTCTGCTGTTGGTAGACTTCCTGTCTATAATGTCATGTGACTGATCGTGTTTTGCACCTATTTTTAACTTGACTAAAGGGGACGAAATCATGTGGCGCCTGATCGACTCGTCTCGCCCAGCAAGGCATTATCGCTTTAAAATTAACAAGACATGGTCATTTGATCATCCAAGTGTAAACAGAAATAAATGTTCTCAAAGTAAGACTTAATGTTAGTGCATCGGGATTCTTATTAGACATATGATCACAAATACTTCTTACGGGCTCGAAAACCCATAACATGAGGATATAGTACTAAAAGAAGTAAAAGCACACCCGATTCTTTCATATGACTTTAACAGTTAATCTAATAACTATGACTATGTAACGGTTCTGAGTGAAAATATGTTGTTGTATGGAGACTTGATGAACCAGATATTGTTTTCATTAAAACAGTGATCCAAAATATGGCTTTTAAAACACTTTGCTGCAAGGCAATCCAAGCATTGATATATCTTTGTAACAAAATGAACAGCTCTCTCTATAAAAAATCTCTTTGAATTCAGCAACGTGTTTTTTGTTTGATCTGTATATATTGTTGACAATGAAATTGCCTTAAATATTCGTGAGATAACTTCTATATCTCTGTCGACTGACGATAACTTATATTGCCATTCTCAAGATTGGCAAGATGGAAACAAGAGAAACAGAGAAAAAAAAGATTGAACAAACACTGAACACAATCTGAACAAAGGTTGATTAAATACTGAACTTAACACTGAACAAAGATTGAATTCCTTACACTTTTTGTGAATAAAATATTTTTATACCAAACCAAGACTGAACACATCCATTTCTAGTTAACTACATCAATATCCTCATATGCATTTCCGCATGAAGTTGCAATAATATGTTGACGGAAATTGTTGATGCAATGTGATGGACAATAGCCGAAGCTGGTTTCCGTATAAAAATCGCCCAAGTGTGTATTTGCTGTGTAATTATAGAAACTCATTCTGGCTAATCCTGATTCATAGTGAACTCTTTCAGCTTATCTCGGCAAATAGCTCGCCAATAAATCACTTTGTCAATACAAGGACTCGCAAACAGTACTTCTGTAACTGGCGCACCTGCCCTGCAGACTTGTTATTGTATAAAATATGCGTGATGGAGCGATTTGGTTAACAAATACCAAGGCCACGTTTGTTCCTCCGTAGAATACAATTCTTGGCCAATCATAACCAATTTACATGTACGGTACACATTTCCACCATACAAATACAATATATATAGTGCCGTTCATATGCTGGGTACTATGTGTGAAGCCCATTTCTGGTGTCCCCTGTCGTGATATTGCTGGAATATTGCTAAAAGCGGCGTAAAACCATACTCACTCACTCACCCGTTCATATGCACAATAATACATACATACGTAATTATACCATAGGTGTAAATTTACTCATGTGTGTAAATAGTATACTAGTAATTTCGTCCTCATGCACAGACTCATCGTGTGTGTAATTTTATTCATTTCACATTTGACCATCAACATGGAAACACTTGTAGTACTTCGTAGAAGGAAACATAGATATTTTTCATATATCGTATCAACGGCAACAGCTCTTGGTTTTGATCGAGAACGGCAAATATATCGAACATAGAGGAGTGAGTGATTACGAAAGGAACATTTGATTAACTTTGTCAAGAGCTCTAAGACTTTCTTGGAAAGACATCAAGTATGGCAACCCGTGGATGTTCATCATTAAGTTGGAGCAGCAAAATACAAGTTAGCGTCATCAGTAGAGTAGAGAACAGCCGTAATGCCTTTCCCAAGTCAACACAATCAAACTGCTTACACAAGTAATTTTGCTTTGGGTTCATATGATCTAAATACACACGGGACAAATATAAATATGTACTGTTATATTGAAGTGTAATTTATTGTTGAAATTGTATTACATTGTTACTGTTAAGATTCAGTAGAAATGTATCAATAATTAGTTGTCGGGAATATATTACTATTTAATTTAAGCAGTGGTGTGGACGTTATTATATTTGGATGCTTTTCGTAGTCAAGTGTAATATGGTTGGTTGGTTTGTTTGTTGTTTAACGCCGCACTCAGCAATATTCCAGCTATATGACGGCGGTCTGTAAATAATCGAGTCTGGACCAGACAATACAGTGATTGATATCATGAGCATCGATCCACGCAATTGGGATCGATGACATGCATCAACCACGTCGGCGAGCCTGACCACCCGATCCCGTTAGTCGCCTTTTACGACAAGCATAGTCACATTTTACGGCAAGCATGGGTTGCTGAAGACCTATCCTACCCCGGATCTTCACGGGTCAAGTGTAATATGGAATCTGCTTGAACAGTTAGACTAATCAAGCATCTTATAGAACCTTGTAGAAGGTATTTAGTGAGGTGAAATGGGGATAATTGGACTTACATAGCGACGTGCATGCACGTGTGTGTGTGGCTGCTTGCACTAGTCCGGACTGATACCGATTTATAGTGCTAGCTCACTGAGATACCATGCCGCAGTTTGACATGAATACCCCACTCAGACACAGTATACTGACTCCGAGCCAACCAGTCCTTGCTTAGCCCCTCAATGCCGAGCGCCAGACAGGGTAACAACAAATACATTTTTTTACGTCTTTTGGTATGACCCGCCCGGGGATCGAACCCCGGGCCTTTCGCTCTCTGGGCGGACGCTCTACCACAAGACCACGGAGGCGGTCAGAAGGTTTTAAGACTATATAAGGGAGCAAGTGCGTGTATCTCACATTACATCAAGACCAGCAGTTGTGTGAAGATCACTTTTCACCCTGGATATCCAGCCAAAAGTCCTATTTTGAAAACTTGACCACTGTAGCTGCTAGGTGAAGATTATTATCACTGACATTTTGCTACTACCGCTGCTATTATATTTAAAACAGAATACTGCCCTTGTTTTTTGGTGTGATTGAATTTGGTACTGCCTCTTTAGTGTGCACAGCTATTGTAATTACTTTGCAGTAAGTTGTAATGATTTGGAAACTTAATACAAATTATAATTGTATGACATTTTTTTGTGTTGGTTTCAAGGTTTGTCAGCACCATACCCGTGCTGGTGGGTTTCACCGAAGTGGTAAACGTCTGAGACCTGCATCATTTCGGGCTTTCCTCCCACATTAGGCTGGCACGCCGTGATATAACTGTAATACTGTTAAAAGCAGCGTTAAACCCAACCCACTCGCTATTTACATACTTGGATAATGTTTCATACCTACATGTTTGTACAAATACAAATATGTTATGTTAAATTTCCGTTTTAATGTCAACAATGTGGATATAAATTACTTACAATGTGATGAAAGAAATGATGGCAATAACCCCCCCCCCACACACACACACAATTTTTTTAATTAAATAATATTAAGTCTAATAAATTGTATCAACAGGGCTCAGTCTCCAATTGCAAAGAAGTAATATTGTTTAGTTATTTCAGTTTAATTGTTTCGAGAAAATGTTATTTTTTGTAATAAAATGGCCAGAGAATGTTTCTAAATTTGGCCTTAAAATGTATCAAAATATATACCTAGTGTTAGCGAATGATAAGTAGAAGTGTCCTAGGCCTTGACCCATGATCGTATTTATAGACATCATTAACCTTTCTCAGCCAATCAGAACACATGTTGGATGGCTTTCATATCACAAACATGACATAGGTAGTGTCATTTCTGACACAAGTAAGTGATTACAAAATGTACTTGTCTTGTCCTCTTTGTCCGAATACAATTAGGACACAGTATATTGCCTTACCCCTTTCAAACAATTAAAATATTCTGTAGTATGGGCTTTGAATGACAGACAAGATGTAATACTGTTATACATAGATTGAATAAATCTGAAATAATTACTTGTAATTTCATATTCAGTCAACTTATTCCATGAACCAATTCTTCATACACAATCAAACGCCTTTTCAATGTCAATAAAAAAACAAAGCATATTTTTCTTTGCTTCTTCAACAAATGTATAGTGTAAATATATGGTCGCATGTTGAATATCCCTTTCTGAATCCAGTTTGAATTTCTGACAAGGTATGAGACGATTCTAGGTATGCAGTTAATCTGTTATCAACTGAGGTAAATAATTTACTTATGCAACATAGTAATGTAATAGGTCTGTAATTTTTCGGTTCAGTTGTAGTCACCTTATAGATGGGTCTTACAATCCCTTTCAACCATGTAGCAGGGTAATAATCCGTACCAAGCATTCTCTTAAACAATTTTATGTACACATGAATCATTGGTGTATAGAGCATTTAATATATTCATTGATGACGTTATCTATACCACTAGCCTTAATAGGTTATAAATGCTTAACATTTTCAGACATAATAGGTCTATCCTGAATCTCATTGGGTTATTTTAAATCGATATGTACAATTTTATCAAAACCATCATCTTCATTCATTTCCTCATACAGTAAACTACTCAAATGGGCCTCTAATTTTAATTCGTTATAACCGTAGTTCGTTAAAAGCATATGTACGGCATATTGGCCGGGATAAAAAATATACATTTGTCATATCAGTCAGTTCGTTGTAAGCGTGTTCGTTATAAACGTAGTTTACTGTGATAATAAATTATCAATTTAAATTTATTCTGCGGTGCCACACGCGCACTGACACTTGTGATTATTAACGAACTTGTGTTGACAAGTCTGGAGTACACAACAAAGACATAGTGATTTTACTTGCACATGGGAGATTAAACCAGAGGATAATTCATACTCTTAAAAAAGTAGGGGTCATAAAATATAAATGTTGATATCAAGTATCAGAACTACAATCACAAACAAGAATGTTTGTCTGTAAACTAATAAGCTAAACTCCATGCTCGACGGCCACGTGTTGTGCCGCTAGTTACAAATCGTCATATTACCAACAGACCTCCCGATTCACTTTGCAATTCATTTTTAGGCGTGGTCGTGTCTGGCGCATCGAAATGAACGCGAAGCCATTGTCAAACTAAGACCTCATGACATTTCATTTTGTGGAAGCCGCAGTGGTTGAGTGGGTGAGATCGTTGATTTTGTATGCTGGCAATAAGGTGCCTTACTCTGGCAGTGTGGGGTAGAATCGCGGATGGGACTCAACCCCCCAAAGTACTAGAATCTGTACTTTATAAAAAAAAGTGTTTTCCTTAATATAACATTTGTTACATTTGACCACTTTCTAAATGACATTGAGTGTTCATAGTTTTCGGCCATGGGAGCCGTGCCAATTTACACTTATCAGAGGGATCTAGATTCACAGTTGTCGGACTTTCATTCTGTGGAAGCCTCTGACGGAGAGTGGGTAGGGTCGCTGACTTTGTGTGCTGGCGATTAGGTGCCTTACTCTGGCAGTGTAAGGTGGAGTCCCGGATGGGACTATAACATTTGACACATTTGACCACTTTCTAAATGGCATTGTGTGTCAAGATCACAGATAATCTTGTATATTTTAATTATATGTTAGTACTTCAGATAGATGTATTACGGTATGGTTACATTAGTATATTAAGCTTAGCGAGTTGTTTTTAGATATTGTCAGGTAATACTATGGGAACGGGTTAGGTTCAGGGAAGCGTGACTGGGTACGGGTGATAGCTGGGGAGTTAATTGGTGTAACAATAGGGAGGTCAGGGGTAGCTTGGGCTTTGGGGTCAGTTTAAATAGCGGGGCAGGGTAATAATTTGTACAGTCAGCCAGAATCAGCATGGTCATGTAAGGCATGGACTAATATTGTGGGAGACTTCTACTCTGGTTGGCGTAAGTTTTTACATTTATTGTTTCATGTTGAATTGTATTTTAGAGGATAGAATTTTGAGTTATGTATTTTTTCCAAACGTAATTATATACACATATTGATGGTAATAGCGTAAAGCCACTGTAACAAATAACCACAACATGATCAAAGTATAAACAGTTCAACTCAGTAATATGTAAATCGGAGTATTGGTGCATGGCTGTATGTATTGTGAGGTAGTGACACATACCTCAGTGACTGTAATTGCGTATATTACATTGTAGTGTCCCGGAACTGGCCGGTTAACCTTAGAGTGCGTAGGAGGGAAGAAGTATACCTCCGATATTACGTAGGAGGAAGTAACAACCTCCAACATCACGTAAGGAGAGAAGTTCTCCGACCCAACGTAAGGAGAGAAGTATCTTCGTCTCCGTGGCACATCGTAGGATGAACACAGCCGTGGCATCCATGTAAACAGGCACCCCTAACTCCGTGGGGACAACATCGCCTGGGTGGAAAGATCACCATTCGTTATTACGAGGAAGAATTCTCGTATGAACTGCTCAATAACATCAGAGATTCTAAAGTTCTGTATAGAACTGTTGTGACAGTGACAGTGGAGTGGCTTTGTATCTTTTGGTTGGTTTTTTTTGTGGTTGTGTGTTGTTGTTGTATATATATACACACACAAAGTTTTACTGTGTATTAGTTGTGTTATTCTTAGAACATCTGTATTAGTGTTAGTATTTTTAGAAGTAGACTATTAGTATTAGGATAGTGTATCGTGATAGTTGTATTGTTAGTAGGAGATAGTTGTATTATTAGTAGTAGACATTTGTACTGTTAGTATTAAGATATTAGTATTAGTAGTAGGTGGTAGTATTGTTATTGGTAGGAGAAGCTAGTTTAGTTAGTTGTGTTAGTTAATTTGGTATTAGTTTGAATTTAGATATTGTTATTGGGATTTAAAATTACTTTAAGGGAGGGAATAAATCTGTATTACAATCTCATTTGTGTTTGTGGTTGATTCAATACGTGACATTGTGTTCACATACTGACACCATGGACGAATCAGCAATGCCCATCTCTAGCAGCACAACATCAATAGAATGACATTGCCAGCAATGGACACAGATCTTTCTCACATAAAACACGTCATGATAGGGAGACACGTGCGTCAACGACATAGGCCGCCGATCACGTTGGCTAAACTTGGTCAGGCTCTGCGTGAGGGGTGGGACAGACTCTCTCAAATCACCCTTGGGCGAATCATACGCAGTATGTCTCGTGGAGTTTGACAAATCCAAAAACGTACTCCAATACCGTTGTCAATGCCGTTTTTTGTGTTCCTAATTCGTTCACTAGTGTCATAGCACTATTTCTAGAAACTAATATCTCTTACAATTTTGGAAATTTCCAGAAATTTCCGAGTATCCCCTACTTTTTTAAGTGTATATCTATGGTCTTGTTACAGTACTACATATGGTAGATGACTAGGGGTGGTTGATTAGGGTTGGTTCCATGGTCGCACGTAATCAATAATGCTGATTATGAATCTTCTCGACAGTCAAGTCAAAAGACAAAACTAAAAATATATTGATTCTAAATTCGGTTCCGCAGCAAATACTCTGTATGTATGATGATGATGGCAACTATGTGAGGGGTTGTGCAAAATCCACCTCGCGAAAATTTGTGGATAAAAAAAATTGTTAAGGAAAGGTGTGTGTGGGTGTCTCTTCTTCTCCAATCTTATATCGTAAACCGAAATAAAGTATAATACGATGCTTCGTTAGCTTCCGGAAGTAAACAAGCCTTTTAACGCAATCTCGTGCATGTGCGAGAAAACACAGCGAGATGTCGTCCTCATTTATCCTGGCTTCCACATAGAGAACACACAAATTGACAAAGTAGACATAATTTATGGATAACAACTTCTTCAATACTGTAAAAAGCGACGTTTTGGTATAGATTCTCATACCGTTGTCAAGCAAAACTGAATGAAATATATGTAGTAGGTGGAGGAGTAACAGTAGAGGATTAACAGTAACAACAATTGCATACATGAGTGGGATAACATGAAGAAGTAATGACAACCGAATGATAATACTACAACAACATGATGGACAGAGAACACATAGGTAGAAGCCAATGGGACATGAAGCCAATTAAACAGGACAAGTGATTATTGCTTAATGAGTTCATAGTAGGCGTATGGGATAATAGCCATGATGATGGATGGCTTGATTGATGGCTTGTTGCGGCGAATGTGGACTGCTTTTGTGAATTTTCTTTTAGTGAAATAATGTTGGTTGTTGGAGAGGACTTCATACTCTTACAATCACTCTCACCGTTTGTTTGTTTGTTGTTTAACGCCGAACCTAGCAGTGTTCCAGCTACAGGACAGCGGTTTGAAAATAAACGAGTCTTGGCCAGACAATCAGTTGCAGTTTGTACTCCCAGCGAGCAACACTTCCCAAGCCAGCACAGAGCATTGCCTGATAGCCAGCCAAGGAAACTCCATCATCGGTAATTATCACGTTATCCTTATTCACATACTCTTAAAATCACTCTCACCGAATTAATCATAAAACCCCTAAATCCTTAAAAAACAACAACACTAAATAACCAACACCTTATCCTACCCAATCTCCCTAACACAGCTCGCACTCATTTCTACTCACACCCACGCCCACCACTCAAATACACCCTTTGACCCAACTCCTAAAAGCAAAAAACACCTAATCCCCCCTTCTCCTAAACTCAACGCTCGCTCTTTCCTACTCACCACCCACGCCCACCACTCACATACCTCCACTCCTTCGACTAAATATCTCTTAATCCCCGCTTTCCACTTGTCTCACCTTATCCCAGCCTTCCAGAATCAAACTTAATCTTCAATAAATAATCCATTTCCCAAACCCTCCTACTAAAACCAACAACAAATAACCACCGCAACCTCCTCCGCCTCCTAAACACAAATCACCAAGTAAAAACAACAAACCAACTCACCTCCCCAAAACCACCACCACTCACCACAACACACGCTCTCCAACACAACACCCAAACAATATGACTGACACCCGCAACGCCACACTTGCAGACATTCCAGCTCCTTACTCACCCACGCCTGCGGAAGCGCACAACACTTCTGGGAGGTCACTCGAAAACATCGTCCCGACCGAGTATGGCGAAAACACGACATACACCACCCCAACCAAACCAGCTAACTCGCCACCACAAAACACCAAAAAACGCAAACTCGACACATCCACTCCACCTCCATCGCCAACACCCTCCCCGGCCGCCTTCCTCACCACCTTCGCCCTCTACTTCTTCTCAGCAGGCTCAGGCACCACTCTCTCACTAGAACTTTCGGCAGACAAAATAGGACTTTGGTTCAAAAGACAAAAAATAAATTACAACAATATTAAAAAAGCCAACAAAGGATACCAGATAATCTTTCCTAACCGAGAATCTTACAACGCAGCAAATAAAATAACTCAAATATTCCACGTCACGGTAATCAAACAAACACCTAATTGGCAACAATATACACGAGGCGTAATAAGGGTTAACCCAAGGGAAACAACTGAGGACTTACAATTATACTCTCTAGAAGCTAACATAAACCAAGACCAAAACCCTCAACCTCTAATCACCAGCACGCGCAGAATAACCTCAACTAGAAACGGAAAAACGGTCCCAACCTCCATTGTCATAATCAACTTTAAAAAAACCGCTAAATTCCCTGAAGCCCCCAAACACATATCCTTCGGAGCCCACACAAACTTAGAAGTCAAACCCTATATAAAGCAGGTTAAGCAATGTTCAAAGTGCCTCAAATACAACCACACTGCTTCCCAATGCACCTACCCTAAAACTAAATGTAAAAAATGCGCACAAACAGACTGCCCAGGCACATGCACACCCTGGTGCATCCACTGCAAATCCACCCAACACACTTCACTTTCAAACCAATGCCCACACAGACACACACTCACCCAGCAGGCCAACAAACACATAAACATAGAAACGGCTAAAATCCAAACACGAAAATTTGCTACACCTGCATCTAAACCACTCCTCCCTACACCACACCCAAACACCATCCCACAAACAAACACCACACCCATAACCGACAGCTCTGTCTGGGACCCCTACCGAGAAACCGCACCCACCTCACACACACAAGCAGCCACTCAACCAACCACGAACCCTCCCAAAACATCAACCCCCGCATGCAAAACAAACCTCAAAATGACCACCACAACACGACCCTCATCCAAGCACCCTACAGCCCATATGGCAACAACGCTCTCCCACAAGCAAGCACAACAACAAAACACAAACACTAAGAAAACATCAGCTACACCCATCCCGCCAACACCTTCACAACCCTCCACATCACATGCCTCCCCCATGGAAACTCAACCAGCTAAACCTAATCCAACCCATGACGAAGATTTCTCCACTACTGAGGAAACAATAGACACTACTCCAACTAAAACAAACCAAACTTCCCAACCAGCCAACACCCCAAACCTAAATAACCTCACCTTACTCCTAGCATATATGCATAGTCAAAACTCACCAAAAGCTAGTATGGAATCCTTCCACAAAGTAGCTTTCAATCTAAAATTAACCGATCTTCCCTTCTTCCTCTTTAACCTCCATCTAAAAGAACTCACCGAATAAAATAAAAACTAAAAACTAAATCACCAATCACCCGAACCCAATATTCGAAGGACTAAATATTTTTCAGTGGAACGCCAACGGACTCACCTCCCACGGCCATGAACTAAAAACTAAATTTAAACTAAATAAAGGCCCTCACATTGCTTGTATACAGGAAACCAAATTCTCAAAAAAATCGAAATTCACACTACCTAACTACAACTCAGTTAGAACTGACAGAGCTAAACCGAAAACAAGAAGAGCCGCAGGAGGACTAATCATATTTATCAGGGAAGATATAAATTACGAAGAAATAAAAATAGACACGCCAAACCTAGAAGCCAACGGCATTAAAATCACATTAAATAACCGAAACATAAACATCATGAATATTTACCACTGGGCGGAACAAAAAGTCCAACCTGAGGATCTAAACAAACTACTCAAAATAAGCGATAAATCTACTATATTCCTAGGAGACTTTAACGCTCACCATCCTACATGGAGCATAGATGATAAAATAGATACTCACGGCAAATTAATCTCCGAATGGATAGAAACAAACGACCTAGTACTCCTTAATAGCAACCAACCCACGAGGTACGATAAGATAAACCAAAAAATGTCGGCTATCGACCTAACCATATGCACCGCAGATCTAGCCCAAAGCACTCAATGGGAAGTGCACGACGTCCCGCTAGGTAGCGACCACTTCCCCATAAACATAACCATAGGAAATACAAACGTACCAATCCAAACAGAAAACCAAGAACCAAAATTCCATTACAACAAAGCTAACTGGGACCAATTCCAAGATATCTGCAACGAAGCTAACTTAAACGAAATAGAAAATAATGATCCAGAAACCTATTGTAAAAACCTAACAGACTATATAATAAACGCAGCCAAAACCTCCATCCCCTTCAAAGTATCTAAGACAGGCAAACCGACGGTACCATGGTGGAATGAGGAAATAGAACAGACTAGACGAAAACGTAAATCAGCCTTCAATAAAGCAAAACGCGACTACAAATATTTAAACATAGCCCACGAACTAAACCACCAGGTTCAAAAACTAGTCCAAATAGCCAAAAGTAGAGACTGGAAAAAATTCTGCGAAGGTATAAATAACCGTACAGATGCCAGAACGGTCTGGCGCAAAATCCACGCCATTAGAGGCTTAAAACGACATAAAAAAAACCCTAACATTAACAACTCAACCAACCCCGCCCAAAAAGCAAATAATCTCGCCAACCACTTTTCGGCCGTTAGCAGTAACAGCAACTTCAGCCAAAAATTCCAAGATAAACTTAAAACAGAAAACAAACCCACAAAAGAACCAAACAATAACAATCTAGAAATAAATCAACCCTACACAATGGAGGAGCTCCTCTACGTAATCCAAAACAGGAAAAAGGGCACAGCCCCAGGATTAGACCTAACCTCTTACCAAATAATTAAAAAACTCCCCCTAAAACTGCTCCAGGCACTACTCAAACTATACAATCTCATCTACCTAAACGGACAGGTTCCTACACCCTGGAAACAGGCCCTAGTCATACCAATCCCTAAACCTAATAAACCAGCTAATCAAGCTAACTCATATAGACCAATATCCCTAACTTCAAACTTATGTAAAGTAATGGAATCAATGGCTAAAAATAGATTACAACATTACTTAACCCAAAATAACACCATAAACCCAGATCAAAGCGGTTTCACTCCTGGCCGCTCAACCCTAGATAACCTCGCCCGACTAGAACAAGATATTAAGACAGGACAACTAAATAAACAATATACCACAGGCATCTTCTTAGACTTCTCTAAAGCTTTCGACATGGTATGGCACGATGGGCTAATACAAAAACTTAAAAAAATAGGACTCAAAGGTCAGATAATAAACTACATCCAGGACTTCCTAAACAATCGTAAAATAACCGTGTGTATAGACCAAACTCTATCGGACCAATGTCCCCTAGAAAATGGCACTCCACAGGGCAGTATCCTCAGCCCCACCCTCTTCAATATAATGATAAACGATCTATTCGAGGGTCTATCCCCTAAAGTAAACACATCAAAATTCGCGGATGATGGAGCCATCTGGATCCGCACTAAAAGCATGAAAATGGCCACAAATCTACTCCAAAAATCTCTTAATAAAATACAACAATGGGCTGACAAATGGGGCTTCTCCCTTAACTCAGAAAAAACAACAGGAATAGTATTCAAACATAAAAACATGAAACCCGCCTCCCCAATCCTCCAGCTAAACAACCAAACAATCAAATTTCAAAAACAAACCAAATTCTTAGGACTTATTTTCGATGAACATCTCACCTGGGATGCTCACATCCAAAACCTAACAACTAAATGCAGTAAAGACCTAAACACCCTAAGATGCCTAACTGGCTCTAACTGGGGAGCCTCCAAAGATACTCTCCTCTCTCTCTACATATCCCTAATTAGATCAAAACTAGACTACGGCTGCGCCATATACAACACCCTAAACAACTCTCTATCCAAAAAACTTGACTCAATACAATATCAGGCTCTCAAACTCATTACACGCACCCAACATGGCACCTCCTACACCTCACTTCAGGCCTTAACAGGAGAAATGCCACTAAGTCTACGCAGGGAACAGCTAAGCTTAAATTTCTGGGCCGCGTCCCAATCAAACCCTCTCATCCAAAACTTAATAAACCAAAACATCAGCCCTAAAAACCAAGCTCTAGCTCGTAAACACCCCTTACTTACCCCAATATCCCAAAGAATAACAAACTACCTAAATGAACACCAAATTAAAAATCTTAAACAAAACTGCAAACAATCAAATATCTTCACCCCTAAACTTAAAATACCCAAAATAGACACAACACTAGCTAGCCAAATAAATAAACAAACCGACCCAAACATAGCTAAAACTACCACACTAGCATACATACACAAAAATTGGCCAAATTGGTGTCACATTTACACGGACGGATCCTCAGATCCGACCTCCAAACACACGGGTTTCGGAGTCCATACCACACAACCAACTAAAACCACACAATCCTTCCGACTCCCAAATAACCAATCAATATTCACGGCCGAACTAATGGGCATGGCCTCAGCCCTCCACAATCAAGAATCCAAAAACAACCAAAAAATCCTAATACTTACTGACTCCCTAAGTGGACTACAAGCCCTCCAAAACAAAAATACCAAAAACCGACCTAAATTAATAAATCAAATACTTAAAAGCTCCAACGACCTAACAAAAGCAGGCAAACAAATAACCTTCTTGTGGATACCCGCCCACGTAGGAATATAC
Source organism: Haliotis cracherodii (assembly GCF_022045235.1). Taxonomy (NCBI): domain Eukaryota; kingdom Metazoa; phylum Mollusca; class Gastropoda; order Lepetellida; family Haliotidae; genus Haliotis; species Haliotis cracherodii. The sequence continues at coordinate 18,016,921 of NW_027266275.1, forward strand.
GGTAATGAAAACGCCGATAAAGCAGCTAAACTATCCCTTAAAATCCCAGAAATAAGCTTAAACTTACCCATCTCAAAAACAGAAATTAAAAGTGTAAACAAACAAAAAATCACAAAAAAATGGCATAACCTATATCTAAACTCAAATAGCAAAATCAAAAGAGTGCTCAGCAAACCACTAACCAAACCAAAAATTCTCCATCCATCAAAAAAAATCGACAGAGTAATCACTAAACTCCAAACAGGACACACCAACCTAAATAACCACCTAAAATTTTTTAAAAAACACACTACAGGTAACTGCCCACACTGCAAACAACCAGAAACCCCAGAACACGCACTCATCCACTGCACACACTACCTAACACATCGAACCGCATTACAAACCACCCTCAATCTAAACAAGGCTCTCACTCTAGAAGCAATACTAAACCCACAAAATAAACTAGAAAACTTCAAGGCCTTAGGCGTATTCTTAATAAAAACGGAACTAATAAAACGCATCTAAAACCATAATAACCTACCAAATCAAAATCACATAAACAAACAATCATCCACCATACCCAGCTCCCTTAGTTCTCCTCCCTAACCCCATCAGCATCTATTCCAAATCTCAAAATTCCCAAATTCTACATAAGCAACCCCTAAAGCCCCCTCTTGGGTTGCACAGACCACCCTCGCCCCTTTCGGAAACACATTAAATGGCCTGGCCGGCCCGTGTGCGAAATACGCATCAGTCGGAAAGCGCACGTTAAATCTCCAAAGTAAGTAAGTAAGTAAGTGAGAGGACTTGGACGTTGTCCCAGCTGATGTTGCGGTTAGGACAGTTGGTGATATGGTCCGAGATGGCTGATTTACTGTCTGATTTAATGGTTGAGGTTTTGTGCTCTTTGATTCTGGTTTTGATAGGGCGAAATGTTTCACCTACGTAAGATTGTCCACAGTTGCAGTCAATTTGCGATGCGGAAGTGCGCTGATTCGGGTTTAAGGGTCGCAGATCTGTGTATGGCATGGGGTACAGAAGAGATGACTTCGTCGACGAGATTAGGTGGATAAATGTTGAGGTGTGTGAAGACTTGGCGGTGGAGTTCGATCTCAGGTTTGGGTTTAGCAGAAGAAACGTTGACGGGGCTCGTTTGGTGAGGGTGGAGATGATGCCAGTCTTTTTTCTGAGGGGATGGTTGGAGTTGAAGAGGATGTACTGGTCGGTGTGGGTGATCTTCCGGTAGACACTGGTTTGGATTCTGTTTGTTAGAGTTCTTGCAACGAGGACATCTAGGAAGGGTAGTTTGTTATTCTTTTCTATTTCTATGGTGAACTGTACTCGGGGGTGTTGTTGGTTAAGATGTTGAAGTAGCAGGGTTGGGTTTTGGTCTTGTTTTAGGATGACAAAGGTATCGTCAACTTTCCTATACCAGCTAATAAGTTGGATGGGTGATGTGGCTTGCTTGTCGAAGTATGTCATGTAGATTTTAGCTAGGATAGGAGAGAGTGGGGATTCCATGGGTAGGCCGTGTATCTGTTCATAGTACTCGTCGCCCCAGGTGAAGTGGGTAGAGGAGATACAGGCGGTGGTGAGGGCGATGATAGATTCTGTAGATAGGCTGGTTTCAAGAGGAGTTTCAGTGATGCGACGGTGGAGAATTTGCAGAGTGTCATCAATGGGTACGTTGGTGAAGGGGTCTACTACGTCGTAACTGATGATTTGGATTGGTGATGTTCTTGCGTTTGGAGCAGAAGTCCGTGCAGTCAGAGATGAAGTAGTCTGCTGTTTATTCTAAGGGGCCAATGATTCTGGTGAGGTGTTGGGCCGTTTTGTAGAAGACAGTATCTCGCGGACACACAAGTAGACGGGCTTCAGGAGGGTTCTTGTGAATTTTGATAGTGGCTTTGGCATAGGGTGGTTGGGGTCGATTGACGGAGAGTTGGTGGTGAACTACAGTCACGTCTCGTTAATCCAACACGTGTTAATCACACAATAAGCTTTATCTGACACTAACGATGGGAACCGATTAATCAGTGCTATTTAGACCCGTTAATCCGACAGTCTCATAGACATAGACATAGTTTATTCCATAACTAACCACACTCGCACTCCGACTCCGACACACCCAATTTGCAACGAATTAACGAAATCACTTATTAATCAGTCTAATTAATCCGACACAGTGATCAGCGTACTCCGTGGTCATCTGCCCGCGAGTACACAGTCCGTGTTTTGATGCGAGACGGCTGGTAGCTCATATCACAACGGTTGCAGAGATAAACTTGCTTAACAATAAATGCTGTAAAATAAAGAAAACAGGATTAATCACATGCTTTGATTACCTCATTCTCATTAATATCAGATGCAAATTCTCGCCATCGACGAGTACATCCCATCAAAGGTCACGTCAGAACAACCTTTCGCGAACTATGACCGACCAGTGAAATGACTAACAGGAAGTCAACGTTAGCCGCTTAGAAAGCATCTTTCTTAAGCTTTGCGGTACCAGTTTCAAAATTGCGACTTCCATTCCAGACAATGCTTTTTAAATGAATTGGAAGAAGTCATACAGTCCGTAACAGTTGTTGTGTGTTGAGCTTTAGAGGTTGCATGATTAGAAAACATATTCCGCTAACAATGTAACATAACAATATGAATATTTCATTTTTATATTTTTATTACGTGTTTGTAATTACGGGCTTTAGGAGGGTTCTTGTGGATTTTGAAGCTGCCTCTGGCATAGGGTGGTTTGGGGTGATTGACGGAGAGTTGGTGGTGAAATACATGTACTTGCAATTGGCTTATTTCAAAGTTGTCTTTTAGTTGTTTGAGGAGGGTTTTATGTTGGCGAAGGAGTTTGGCAGTTTGGAGTAGATGGTGGCGTCTTGGAGGATGTTGTTTACTAGCTCATGGAAGTGGACAGTGTCCATGAAGACTGTGGCCTAGTCAGCAGGGGCAATCTCGATGCTTCCACCCATGTGTTCTCTATCCATCATGTTGTGACAGTATTATCCCCTCTGTGGTCATTACGTACTGATGTTATCCCACTCATGTATGCAATTGTTGTTACTGTTAATCCTCAACCTACTATATATATTCTGTACAATGTCCCTCATTCACACAGTTGCAGTTTGTACTCCAAGCGAGCAACACCTCTCCAAGCCTCCAGAGCCTCCTCAAGCCCACGCACAGCACCGCTGATAGCAAGCCCAGGGAGAACTTCAAAGGTAATTATATAACCACTCACCCATCCATTCACAACAACCTACACCTCCTAATCAACGCTCACACCCAAGCCCAAACCTAAAACTACACTCACAAAGCCCACCTAAACAAACTCAAACACTTCAAATTAAAACACAAGCCCTCCAATTAATCTCTTAAAGCTTTAAACAACTCACAAACCCAAAACAACCAAAACACCGCAAACACTACTCACCCCTTCCAAAACACTCCATCCACAACCCCTCACCTCAAACACCAAAACTCACACACACATCCTATACACCCAATCCCAGCATGACAGACCAAAGACAAATCGAGATATGCGAAATATCTGGCATTACATCCCCTACACCTGCGGAGGCGCACAACACCTCCGACAGGGCAACACCCTCACTCATTCCCGCAGGCTACGGCGATGAAGACCCTCAAGCCTCCTACATGGAAACTCAACCCAGCACCCCACCTCCCCAAGCATGCAACTCAAAAAAACGCAAACTAGACGCATCGGCATCACCTACCTCACACACCCTCTCACCCGCAGCCCTCATCACCACATGGGCCCTCTACTTTTTTTCGGCCACCCCCTCAGTACAACTAGCTCCAACACTGACCATAAATAAAATAGGCATGTGGCTAAGGCAACAAAAAATCAATTACCTAAACATCAAACGTAGTTTCAAAGGATATCAGATAATCTTCCCAAATCAAGAATCCTACATAGCAGCAACTAAAATTAAACAAATATTCCAATTCACCGTAAATAGCTCTAAACCTAACTGGCAAATATACACTAGGGGAGTTCACCCAAGGGAAACCGACGAGGACCTCGACATATACGCCAAAGAAGCTAACACTATCCAAACCCAACCACAAATAACTAGCCTCCGCAGGATTAAATCAATCAGAAACGGGAAAACCACCCCCACACCTATTGTAATAATAAACTTAAAAAAAACAGCTAAACACCCTGAAGCCCCCAAACATATCACTTTCGGCGCTAACCATAACTTAGAGGTCAAACCATACATCAAGCAAGTAAAGCAATGTTCTAATTGCCTACAATATAATCACACCGCTAACCAATGTACTTTCAAAAAAACTAAATGCAAAAACTGTGCTCAAACGGACTGCCCAGGCATATGCACACCCTGGTGCATCCACTGCAAATCCATAAAACACTCATCACTCTCGAACCAATGCCCCCACAGACTATCACTAACCCAACAGGCCAACAGACATATAGACATAAACACGGCCAAAATCCAAACCAAAAAACCCACACCGCAAGCATACAAACCACTACTACCAACACCACCCTCAAACAACAACACTCACGCACGCAAAACAGTATACACAGTCTCCGTATGGGACCAAAATCAGCGAGACGCATACATCGCAAATGAAACAAACACCCCACAAACTCACACTCTCACCCTCCCCGCCTCTCACCCTACAATTACCACATCTACACCCGCAAGCAAAACCCAACGCACAACGACCACCACACAACAGCACCAACACAAGCCATCACAGCCACAAGGGCAACAACACTCCCAAACCTACAGGCAACCCCCGAACACCCAGTCAACAGGGAAACTACAGAAACCACTCAGACTCTCGCACCCAAACCCAGCATGCAACCCACCACCGAACAGATTGACCAAACTAAAGACAACTTAACCGAAGAGGATGAGTACACATCCTCAGAGGAAATAAACGAGCTTACCTTGTCAGCCCCAAAAACCAAAAGCTATAGAAAAAAACTCACCCAAAACGTAGCAAGCAAAAATCTAAACAACTTAGTCCTCCTACTAGCTTACGTGTTAAAGCAGTCTAATCCAGAAGCCAGCTCCAAAGCCTTCTTTGGTGTAGCACATAAACTAAAACTCGTCACCACCTCTTTCGACCGTTTCAGCAGCAACCTTAATAACCTACTAAAGTAAGTACCTAAACCAAGCCTAAACCAAACATAAATCCACCCAGTTTCCCAATGGAAGGCCTAAACATTTTTCAATGGAATGCCAATGGCCTCGCCGGCCATGGTTCTGAACTCAAAGCTAAATTCAAAATAGATAAAGGTCCCCATGTAGCTTGTATTCAAGAAACCAAATTCTCACATAAAACTAAATTCAACCTACCAAATTATAACGCAGTGAGAACCGACAGGTCCAAAACCATGCCAGGCAGAACAGGAGGAGGTCTAATCATCTACGTTAGAGAGGATATTAACTACGAGGAAGTTAAAGTAAACACTCCTAATCTAGAAGCTAATGGAATCCAAGTCACCATCAATAACCAAAAAATAAAAATCATTAACATCTATCACTCAACACTAAAACCAATTAAAGATACAGACCTAGATGTCCTTTACCAATTAGGAAATAAATCAACCATCTTCCTAGGAGACTTCAATGCACATCATCCTACCTGGGGCATTGCAGATAAACTAGACAACCATGGACAACTAATATCAGAGTGGATCGAAAAAAATGACCTAATACTATTAAACAATAACCAACCAACTAGATACGACAAAACCCACCACACCATGTCGGCTATCGACTTAACAATATGTACGCCAGACTTAGCACAAAGTCTGATGTGGGACGTCCACCCAGTACCTCTAGGCAGCGACCACTTTCCCATAAATATAACCCTAGGAAATATAAAAATACCAAATCAAACCCCTAAACAGGAACCTAAATTTCAGTACAAAAACGCCAACTGGGACCAATTCCAAGAATTATGCAACAAAGCTAATCTAAACGATTTAGAAACAACAGACCCCGAAACATTCTGTCAAAACCTAACTAACTTCATAATCAACGCAGCCAAATCCGCAATCCCCTTCAAATCATCCAACCCAGGAAAACCCACTGTCCCTTGGTGGAATGAGGAAATAGAGCTAACTAGACTAAAACGCAAATCAGCTTTCAACAGAGCTAAACGAGACCCCTCTCATCTCAAAACAGCTCATGAACTTAACCACCAAGTGCAAAACCTAGTTAAAACTGCTAAAACCAAAAACTGGAAAAAATTCTTTGAGGAGCTAAATCACCACACCGACGCTAGGAAGGTGTGGCGCAAAATTCACGCCATCCGAGGCATCAAACGGCACAAAAAAGCCCCAATATAAACAACTCAACTAACCCCACCCAAAAGGCCAACAGCCTAGCCAAACACTTCTCTAAAGTTAGCAGCAACAGTAACTTCAGTAAGAAATTCCAAGATAAACTAAATAAAGAAACCAAATTCTCCAAAGAAAACAGACAAGACAACCTAGAAATAAATCAACCTTACACCATAGAAGAACTAAATCACGTACTAAACAATAGAAAAAAAGGAACAGCCCCTGGCCTAGACCTCACCTCTTACCAAATAATCAAACACTTACCTACCAAACTACTCCAAACTTTACTTAAACTATACAACCTAGTCTACCTAAACGGACAGGTCCCATCCTCATGGAAGGAAGCTCTAGTAATCCCAATACCTAAACCAAATAAACCAGCAGATCAGGCAAACTCCTATAGGCCCATCTCCTTAACCTCAAATCTCTGCAAAATAATGGAACTTATGACTAAAAATAGGCTACAGCACTACCTAGACCAAAACAACATCATAAATCCTGACCAAAGCGGCTTCACTCCTGGCCGATCAACTCTCGATAACCTTGCCCGACTAGAACAGGATATAAAAACAGGACAGCTAAACAAGCAATACACCATAGGCATATTCCTCGACTTCTCTAAAGCTTTCGATATGGTATGGCACCACGGGCTAATACAAAAACTAAAAAAAATAGGACTAAAAGGTCAAATAATAAACTTCATCCAAGATTTCCTAAACAATCGCAAAATTACCGTGGGTATAGACCATACACTATCGGACCAGTGTCCCTTAGAAAATGGCACTCCCCAGGGCAGCATCCTCAGCCCAACCCTCTTCAATATAATGATAAATGATCTATTCGAGGGCTTATCCCCTAAACTAAACACTTCAAAATTCGCGGATGACGGAGCCCTATGGATCCGCACTAAAAGCATTAAAATGGCAGAAAACTTAATCCAAAAATCTCTAAATAAAATACAACAATGGGCAGACAAATGGGGCTTCTCCCTTAACTCAGATAAAACAACAGGAGTAGTATTCAAACATAAAAACATGAAACCTGCCTACCCAATCCTCCAGCTAAACAACCAAACAATCAAATTCCAAAAACAAACAAAATTCTTAGGACTTATTTTCGATCAACACCTCACCTGGGAGGCTCACGTCCAAAACCTAAAAACTAGATGCAGCAAAGACCTTAACACATTAAGATGTCTCACCGGCTCTAACTGGGGAGCCTCCAAAGATACCCTCCTCTCACTATATACAACACTAATTAGATCAAAACTAGACTACGGCTGTGCCATATACAATACCCTAAACAACTCTCTTTCTAAAAAACTTGACTCAATACAATATCAGGCTCTCAAACTAATTACACGCACCCAACATGGCACCTCCTACACCTCACTTCAGGCCCTTACAGGAGAAATGCCACTAAATCTACGCAGGGAACATCTAAGCCTTAATTTCTGGGCCGCGTCCCAAACAAACCCTCTCATCCAAAACCTAATTAATCAAAACATTAGCCCAAGAAACCAAGCTCTAGCTCGCAAACACCCCTTACTCACCCCAATATCCCAAAGAATAACTAACTACCTCAATGAACACCAAACTCAAAATCTTAAACAAAACTGCAAAAAATCAAATATCTTCACCCCTAAACTCAAAATACCCCAAATAGACACAACGCTAGCTAACCAAATAAATAAACAAACCGACCCAAACATAGCTAAAACCACCACACTTGCATACATACACGAAAATTGGCCAAATTGGTGTCACATATACACTGACGGATCTTCTGACCCGATCTCCAACCACACAGGCTTCGGAGTCCATACCACACAACCAGTTATATCCACACAATCTTACCGACTCCCTAACAACCAATCTATATTCACGGCCGAACTTATGGGCATGGCCTCAGCCCTGCATAACCAACAATCTAAAAAAAAAAAAAAAATCCTAATTCTCACTGACTCCCTTAGTGGACTACAAGCCCTCCAAAACGAAAATACCAAAAAACGACCTAAATTAATAAACCAAATACTTAAAAGCTCCAACGACCTAACAAAAGCAGGCAAACAAATAACCTTCTTGTGGATCCCCGCCCACGTAGGAATTTACGGCAACGAAAGCGCCGATAAAGCAGCTAAATTATCTCTCAAAATACCAGAAATAAGCCTAAACCTACCCATCTCAAAATCAGAAATTAAAAGTGTAAACAAACAAAAAATAACCAAAAAATGGCATAATCAATATCAAAACTCAAATAGCCAAATCAAAAAAGTGCTCAGAAAACCACTAGCCAAACCTAAAATCCTACACCCCTCTAAAAAAATTGACAGATTAATTACAAAACTCCAAACAGGACACACTAACCTAAATAACCACCTAAAACAACTTAAAAGACACACCACAGGCAACTGCCCCCACTGCAAACAACCCGAAACCACAGAACACGCACTCATTCACTGCTCCCACTATCAAACACACAGAACCACACTACAAACCACCCTCAATCTAAATAAGGTTCCTACTCTAGATGAAATACTAAACCCTCAAAATAAACTAGAAAACTTCAAGGCCCTAGGCATATTCCTAATCAAAACAGACCTAATTAAGCGCATCTAAAAATTAATTAATCTACCAATCCAAAATCCAATAAACATACAAACACCCACCTCACCCGGCTCCCTTAGTTCCCTCCTCCACCCACCTCGGCATTTATTCCAAATTTCAAAATTTCAAAAAATCAATATAAGCAACCCCTAAAAGCCCCCTCTTGGGTTGCACACACCACTTTCACCCTTCTCGGAATACACTAAATGGTCCGGCCAGGCCCGTGTGCGAAATACGCTGTAGTCGGAAAGCGCACGTTAAATCTTCTATATCAGTCAGTCAGTCCCTCATTCAGTCTTGCTTGACAGTGGTATGAGGATCTATAGCAAAACGTCGCTTTTTACAGTATTAAAGAAGTTGTTATCCATAAATTGTGTTTACTTTGTCATCCGTCAACTACTAAGTAATACCTATCAAACAATTCAACACACAAATTAAGTTGAAGTTCCTTGCGCCCCAGAGGAGGAAGGTGTTTAGAGACTATCACCCCTTCGTGGTGGGCCCTCATTTAATTTCAGAAACGGGGAGTGATTTAGAGGCCACTCACATTCAAGAGTGACATTCACAGGACGTGTCCACTCCAGACCGAGGTGAAGAGGACAGTCCAGTGGAATCTCAACCAAAAGGTACGAAAGATTTGTTGATAGTTTGGAAGACAAATTAGTCTGAACTTTATCAACTTTAGTAGAAACCAACTATATTTCAGACAGCAGTCAGATCTGCCAAACCCGTTGACTTCCTTTGTTTTGCCCCACTGTTTGTTCTTGTCTCAGGACCAGGATTAGGTTCTATGCCAGAACATAATAACAGTATCTGCACAACACATTTTAGACACTTCTGGGTCAAGTTCAAGTTGAAGAAAAGTTATCGCAAGATGATTCTGCATGTAGAGTTAAACTTCTGTCTGCTAAGGGTTTTGTCAGTATATGATTGAGTAGTTCGTACAAATATATCATCACATGTCCCTCCACAGAGATGGTTGAGGATGTGTCTCCTGTTTTCGTTGTATGTAAACAACGGACTTTTAACAAATCCAGACATTTTGCTGACACAAAAAGCTTCAAACGTATCACAGAAAGAGTGAGTGAGTTAATAATTAACATCACATCGGCAGTATTTCAGTCGTGACGAAAAGTTACACATTAATAATACATATATTTCTACTAAATTAAAAGCTGTCGACAATGGACAGTACAATAACTAGAATATCACAGATTCGATTTAAAACTAGTTGAGAATTCAAAATTCAAAATCAGTAAGTATTAGTGAACAACACAATATAAAAATGGACTAGAGATCGTCAGTCACTGAAGGGTGATCACCATACCAGGGACCATGGGGACTTATAGTACCTTTGCTTCCTGCATGGACCCCAGCAAGATTCATATCATCCTCCAGTCACTGGCGATAGTATATCAATTAAGTCTTAGATTAAAATGACGAAAATACTACGTTTAAAAGTCTGGCATGCATAAAAATACTTTGAATGATGTTGAACTTACATACCCTCCAATAATTTTACGCTACTTCACCCCCCCCCCCCCCCCCCCACCCCCCCACCCCCTCGAGGGTACAGCCACTAACGATCTAAGTTATTATTTGGCACTACCAATATATATAAAAAACTTCATCATTATGTACATCAAATTTTATGAATAATCCTATTTCCTTTAAAAAGCACAATATTAAATGAGAATTTACATGATCAAAAATATTTATCACCAAAGTACTTCTCACCAAAGTAAGTATGGCTTCTAGTCAGATTAATCAGAAGAAAATTAATCCGATTGTCATCGTCGGGTTCGGAAAAAAGAGAATTTGGTTAACAATATACAAAGATAATGAAATCCCCCGAGATGAAACTTTTGTTTGTAAAACTTCTCTTCTTGTAAGTTGACTTAATGACACACTTGTCAAGACCATCTACCAACATCCTGAAAACCAAACAAAATAAATCAGATCATATGGGTCAAAACGCATCCCCGGGCTCCTTTTGCCTCAATAACAGTACCATTGGATAAGTAAACAACACGTTATTACTGGGTCTCGAGCTGTCGCATTTCAACTCCTAAAAGATACATGATGCCAACATGTTTTGTAAGTGCACAAATGTTTTGGATATAATCTTACGTTTTCTCACAATATACGCATTGAAATATATCAATGTACATATATTCCTTACAGCAGAATCACAGTTTTTCATATTTTTTTAAACGTAGCCTCACTAATCGTACATATGGCGTCAGCCAGGTTTTTGGCGCTTCTTGACTTCTGCTCCCATTGGATGATCATTTAAAATCACGCCATCTGACGGCAGATAAGGGGCGGTAACGCTTTCTCGGTTTGCCTCTTAGGCGCGCTTTGCCAATAGCGGATCTACTGTCATCACCGGACGGGAGGATACACCCACTGATAGAACAAAACACACTCACACTAGCGGCATGGAACGTATCAGGCCACGATATTTACCAAACGGAAGTTCTGAGTCAGCAGCAACGTTATTGTCGAAATCTAGACGACAAGGTACTAGACAAGCTTATAACAGCTTTTGGAATAAGTGGAGTGGTTGGCGTAATGAAAGGTAAATTAATCCATTTCAAACCGCTGTGGCAGATGTAGTTAACTTTCTGAGTGACATGTGTGATGAAGGCTAGTCATACAGTGCTATTAATGGATTTCGTTCGGCCATTTTATCAAGTCATCCACGAATAAATGACACACCAATGGGACATAACCCAGACGCAATATTAAATGATAAACCACCAGTTCCAAAATACAGTGAATAATGGGATGTGAGTATGTGAGTTTAAATTTAAGGTCGCATCGGCATTAATTCAGACATGGGATGTGAACAAAGTTTTTTGTGTGTGTGTGTCTGCTTGTACTGTCTGATGCCGATTTATAGTGCTAGCACACTGACATATCATGCCGCAGTTTAACATGAATACCCCACTCAGACACAGTATACTGACTCCGAGCCGGCCAGTCCTTGTGTTAGCCCCTTACTGCCCAGCGCCAGACAGGGTAACAACAAGTACCATCTTTTAATGTCCTTTGGTATGACGCGGCCGGGGATTAAACCCCGGGCCTTCCGCTCCCCGGGCGGACGCTCTACCATTAGACCACGGAGGCGGTCTCAGAAATCCATAACATCCATAACAAGCGAATGGATGAATCTCAGAAACACCAACTGTTCATTAGTTACACTAACCACACAAACAAGTAGTCACACGTACAACTAGTTAAAGAACACCAGGGATGAAGCGGGAATAAACGCAGAGAAATTCCAAGCACACCCCACCAGAGCAGAGAGTACATCCAAAGCTAAGTAACATGGGGGAAATTTTGAAATGTGCAATTTGGTCAAAAGCACCTGATTTTCAGAAGTTCTTCTATAAGACTGTTAAAGACCACTCACAAACATATGCGAAGAGGGTATAACACAAATAGTTTGGAAACATCGTATTTATACCTTATATAAGTTTTCAATATAAAATAGGGAATTATATTAGCGTACGTAGCACGCGAAATGAAATTATAATGTTATGAGTAAACTGAAATAAGGTATACCCATGTTGAGTATGTTGAGAATATAGTAAATAGAACTATCTACAAATGTAAAGAGAACTTCAATTTTATTTCAGATGATACTATGTCAGGAAGACTGACCCAACTCCCAAAGATTGATTTGGGATGGTGTGTGGCCACTGACTTTAGTTGGTTCATTTTATTCGTGATGCGACGTTATTCATAAATTGACGCTGAGATCAGTTTTGACAAAGGAAATCAGATCGTCAGTGAGATTTAGTATTTGGGAAAAGAACTGATAAATGTTCACTATGCGTGTTAGATGAGCTCACACTGACAATTATGTTATGTTAAACTTTTGATCACTTATGTAAATGATGTGCGTTTATAAGACAAACACATGGGAAATGTTTATTCCACCCCACACAAACCCACCAACTCCCAACACCAGCGTCAAGCCACTAACGTTACTGTTCTGTCACAGGTTTGAGTGGAGGAAGTAGCACGTGATGAAAAAATCGTTTGTTTGAAACCGTTTTGTGAATATTTTATGTCCGTTTCCTTAACATTAAAACGTAAAGGTAAATAATTGTTTATTCGACCGGTGTGTAATGTTATACGCGTAGTACGCCCCTCTGATTGATGAATTCCATTGATCTTGTGAGGCATATTCCAACATCGCTGGGGCATGGAGTAATCCTTTGAAGGAGAACATTTCAAGATGCTCCCTCGGATGCAATTCTGGGGAATGTGCTGGACCATATTCAATACATGCTTTCTCGTGTGTTGACAAATGAAGGATCAAAATCAAGGGGCGGTCAGGTAGCCTAGTGGTTAAAGCGTTCGCACACCGTCACACCGATTCCCGACATAGATACAATGTGTGAAGCCCATTTCCCCCGTCGTGATATTGCTGGAATATTGCTAAAATCGGCGTAAAACATACTCACTCACTCAAAATCAGGGCCTTTCTTGGATTCGAACGATATAAGGGGAGCAAGTCTCGACAGCGAATTGCGTCGCCTTGGACTATTGGGTTATTTTCAGTATATTTGAGGGATGTTTACTGCACATTTAACAATATTTCAATATCTATACTAGAGTCTGGATCAAACATAAGTAACCTACCACACAATCTGGTACAATTTCTTACAATCAACAAAATCGAAGAAGCGGACACACCGTCACCAATTTAATTGCTCTTTCGACAACTATTCAGATCTGAGTAGGTCTTGTGATTTCAGAGATAATGTCAAAACTATTCGACGAACGGACGACGGACGAAGCGTCGTGCAATCATTGCCTTGAACTATTTAGTTTGCATGAGGTTTATGAAAAAGGTCACGTGAACATAATTACCGTATTCATGTATGGCCTGTTTTAGTTATTGTTACAATTTCAAGGTGATACTTGTTTGGAGTTGTACATTAACTCACTGAGGCGGCTTGTGCAATCTCATTAAATCAGATCTTAGTTTTCGCTACCGCTAAACAAAGATCTGAGGACATCCCATTACGGATCACTTCAGAACGACCTTTCGCGAATTTTGACCGACCAATGAAATGACTGAAAAGAAATCGACATTGGCCTTTCAGAAGGCAGCTTTCTCGAACACTACGCTTCGAAACATATTTTGACGTATTCTCGATTAAAATTTTTAAAACTGATACGAAGAACATACTGAAATGACGTATAGGTGGCCTAGATTGTATGGATATAACCATAAAACCCGTAACTGTCGTTCGGAATACCGCTAAACAAAGATCTGAGGACATCCCATTAGGGGTCACGTCAGAACGACCTTTCACCCGAACAATCAGACCGTCGCTTACCAGATCATGAAAGTGACAGTCGGAATGTGATTTCTGATCGTGCAACCTCGAAAACGTTAACACGGGGTATTCCGAACGATAGTTACGGGCTTAACGACTGAATCCATACAACCTAGGCCATCTGTTAGCCATTCCAGAATGTTCTTATGTTCAGGTTTCAAATTATAAAGCGAGAATATGTTTCGAAGCGTAGTCGCCAATTTGAAATTACCGCCGTAAAGCTCGAGAAAGCTGCCTTCTGATTGGCTAATGTCAACTCCCTGTGACGGATATTTGTGTGTTTTGTGGGTGTTCTTTTGTAAAAATCGAAATTTCAGAATTGAGTTGCTAAAGAAGCCGGATCGTTTTTGAAAAGTGACATCTGGTCACGATTGGCTCAAGAATCCATGAAGTATGCAACGTAATCGTTACACATACTAGTATTTACATAGAAAATTCTCCCACATATAATCCTCAACGACAAGCACCAATATAACAAGATAACAAATTAGAACACATTCAGATACACATGTGTATGAAGCACCAGATTCTTTCCAAAGAAAACCTCGGCGATTACAATAATCAGACACGATCATTATATATGGGTTACAAAAATATACCATTACTAGGTCAGAGGATAAGCAGTGCTTTAGGGCTAATGACAGTCCAATCCTTAGCTGTCAGTACGTATAGCACTGCCTTGGTCTTCAAGACGTTCTGCCAAGAAACCGCACCCAGCTTGTTTGTCCACGTTGATCAATGAAGACTATGAGATGTACTTCTGGGCACCGGAACATTAACGATTTTATGACATCTTTTTGACACTGTAACACAAAAATAAAAATACGAAATATTAAATGATTGCTAATCGAAACCGCAGAAGATTTTGTTCTATTGGAAGGCAAAGAGAGAACACATTTAATACAAATTAGCACTGACACCATGGAATCTTGGTATCTTGTGATACCATTCTTGTCCGAGAGATCAAGGTGTTAGGGCTTCTTTATCAATTCATTATTTGCTAATGAAGCCTTCATTACTGTCATATTTACCCAGTCTTGAATTTGGATGTTTCTTCTTAAATAGATGAAATAAATCCGGACATCCTGACCAAGATTCTACGGTTGACATTGACGAGACGACAATAACATATCATTCCACTCACCCACTTGACAGTATAAATTTCACACATAATTAGTCCAATCATGATTTGATAACCGTCTGCATGTTATTATTATATACGTCGGAATTTCAGCTTTCATAAAATGGCATGATAATGTGATCTAAATGATTTGAAGTTCCTTAAAATGTTTATTGAAATCTTGTATTTTCCTAAACAATTATTGATGGTAGGGGTGCAGAGGGAGAAACTGCACGGCCAATGCTTCGCTGGCGTATTGTGACGAATGAGTCCCTATAATCTCATGAAAACAGTTTTCTAACGGCAAGATCCCATTATATAATTTGAAGATTAATACACCGTTGTTTCTATTAGGGCATATTATATTTATTAAAAATTAGGGCATATGTATTTTACAGTTTAAAATCTGTAAACAGTTTCGTCTGTAGCAAAGGCCAGTTCATCATCACCATCAGCGAATAGGAGGAAGGGGCGGTCATCAGGTGTCTGGGTCCAAGAATCTTCAAGGTGAACTTCTGCTCTCGTCTGTGGCAAGGCAGGGATAGTCTTCCTTCTATGGCGGTAGAGGGCGCTGCTCATGGATGGAAAGGCAGCCAGGATACGAATTTCTTCTGGGTTATAGTTGGTGTGTGCATCTGTGTTGTTTGCGCTGAATGTCTTCTAAAGGATGGTTATAACATGTTTAAGTTAATCAAATGTTAATCCAGGTTATCTTTACTTGGTTCTTCCTTTACTCTCATGGATTCTCTTTGGGACTGTTCAATTATAAGTAGGTGAAATCCCTTTGTTGTTTTAACCAAGTGTAGGGGTACTGGGCTGTAGGTGTATTGGCATGTAGGCGTTTTGGGAGATAACCATTTTGAACAGAAATTGCGTATTAAGGACCATAAGAGGTGTCTGCTTCAGTGTGGTTTCTGCTTTCTTTAACTTTTGTTTGAACCACCGAAGAAGAGGACCGGGGGTTTACAATGTGTATATTGGCCCGAATGCGTGGATCGTTTGCCATGCTATCAGACACTACTTTTCGTGGCACAGACGATTATTTAATGGCAACCAAGACATAACTGAAGTTTTATATTACTGATTGGAGAGTTAAACAGCATTTAATCACATTTCATTAGATGATAGGACAAAAAAAACCAGAACTTTATTCACTCAAGGCTGTGAACATAGCATAATGACGACTTTACAGAAGTCTATTGTTTTGAGACATGGCGACAAAATATCCAATAGTTGTTCTAATACAATGTATAATGAAATGAGATAGTTTCCTCAGCGTATGTATGATTTTACATTGAAATAACTTTCAAATAACTTTGAAACTTTTAAAACTGATTGTCGATTAATGTAATAAGGAGATAGGAACCTTCTTGTTTCATTGAGATACACGGGCGGTCGGGTAGCCTAGTGGTTAAAGCATTAGCTCGTCACGTCGAAGACCCGGGTTCGATTCCCGACATGGGTACAATGTGTGAAGCCCATTTCTGGTGTCCCCCGCCGTGATATTGCTGGAATATTGCTAAATACACACAAGTGAACAAATAATGGTATTCATCTGCAGTATTGTTTGATGGATATAATATACATTTTCTATACATACTTGGAGTGTATTGCCATCTACCTGTTTCAACAGGTAGAAGGTGATAAGAAAGTCTAAACTTAACTTAAGTAGTTTTACATTTATAAGATTAATATTTTTGATTTTTTGTCGGTATTTTCTTTAATTATCTTGTCGTATTTGTTTTTACTCATGTTTCTAGACAGAGTTCAATTATCAAATATATAGGTCTGAAAGAGTGTTATTTATTTTATTTCGAAGCCAATTACTGTTTTGCTAATCCAAATATTATTATTGCCTTTCGTATTAAAGTGTCATAAATGCAAGAAATCCATTTCCATTGTGGATATTTTGTGTTATCTTTAGAGGTACTCTGAAGGATATTATATACACATGCACAAAAGTTAAGCGCCACCCACCATATTTGTGAGCTGTTACTTTTGGCACTTAATGATGACTATTATAACGAGATGTACGATTGTTATAAGCCGTATATGTAAACCTCATGTGATGCAAAAGGTGTCCCAAAGCAAGTTTATCTTGTGTTCCAAAAGAATATGAGCAGAAAGGAATTTTACCGAAGACCAGAAATTGAAGGATTAGAAAACATTGAACAACTTTTTTTTGTCATGTAACTGTCATGATATCAGCAGACCATATCAGGTGTCACATAGACACCCTAGGGAGTGCAGAGTCTATTGCAAGACAGAACGTCAGTAACATGTGTATGATCCATGGACATTGACCACAGCTTCAACCCTACGCCTCATACTCATTACAAGTCGTTGAATGCTTCTCTGAGGCAAACGGATACATTCTTCATGAAGTGCGGCTTCAAGTCCAGCGAGATTTTGAACTGGGGGATCACGATGTCTGATATTCCGGCCAAGAATGTCCCAGAGATGCTCAATCGGATTAAGATCCGGACTACAAGCCGGTCAAGGAAGAGTGGCAATAGCTTCTCGACGCAAATAAGCCCAAACTGCCCGAGATATGTATGGTCTAGCATTGTCGTCCATGTACACAGGTCTTGTCTGAAGAGGATGGTTGTCAAAAAGAGGGACTACCACTGGAGGAAGAACGGCATCTTGGTATCGTGGGCAATTCAGGTTTCCACGAATTGTCACCAGCGGAAGTTTGCAGCCGAAGGAAACACAACCCCATATCATGAAAGACCCCCCGCCACATGCTAAGGTCTTCTGGATGTTCCTTTGGTGCAAAACGAGTGTTACGTTGCCTTCAAACACGTATTCGACCATCAACAGTTCGTAGCAGCATTCGACACTCGTCAGACCAATGGATCCTTCTCCAGTTGGCCAAGTTCCATCGACTACGGGCACGACACCATATCAGACGATTCCGCATGTGCCTCTCAGTCAGTTGAGGACGTTTTACTGGTCTTCTGGCTTTATAACCAGCCGCTCTGAGGCGACGCCTTACGGTCATCGTCGAGAGTCTCTGATGGGTAATCCACTGCAGTCTTAAATCTGTTGAACTGGCAAATGGATTTCGTCTGACTATCCTGAAAAGACGTCTATCTTCTCTCTTAGAGGTCTTTCTTGGCCTACCAGACCTATGCCTGTCATTGACATCATTGGTTTGACCATGTTTGACAATCAAACGAGTGATAACACTGTGATGACGACCCATTTGTCTTGCAATGGCCCTGCATGACATGCCAGCATTTTTCATGCCTATCACTTGCCATCTTTCAGCGTTCGTTAACTTTCTCCTCACCATGGCTGATTTTCAACCTCTATTGGAAGGGGAATCTCACACAGGAGCAAAATGCAACCACGTGCCTGAAACTTGAATTTCACTATTTATAGGGTAGGGGAACTGCAGCAACACGTAAAGCACGTTTTCCTTGTGGTATCTGGACAAATTTGGGTTCATGAAACTATGGAAGCCTAATTCAGTCATACATCATCATATTTCGTATTTCTGATTCCCATACGTGAAATCAAGAGACTATGAATATGGTGGCGCTTAACCTTTGTGCATTTGTATAGATAAGGCCAGATTTGTCCTGTTGTCAATTCTGCCCCAAAAGAAATAATTATAGTGAAGATGTATATATACTGAAACGTAAAAGAAACGTCACCCAAAGTAACATTGCATGAAAAGTTGTCATTTAAATATCTGGGAATTTTTTGTCAAAGTTTCTAAAATTTAACATCGCCTTGTCCGGAAAAATGAAATTTGATGATGAAAAAACAAAACCGATGACAATAAAACCGATCGCCCGAAAGATCTTGCCCTATAAAAAATCCACAGAGGGTCGGCCTGTGGTTTTCAGAACATCGGGCCAGGAAGTGGCAATGGTGTCACAGCAGCTCGGTACATTGATCAAGTCTTGAGACCACACGCCATACCTCATTTGGCACGTCGCCGCAACCACGAGTTTCAGCAAGATAACGCCCGTGCCCACACTGCGAGAGCAAGAAGAGACTTCCTCCATCAGAATGGCATCAGAACCATGCAGTGGCCTTCCCTCAGTCCCATTGAGCACTTGTGGGACGGCTGAATGACGACCGACCAAGGCCGATAACTGAAGCTGAACTGCGTCAGTTGTTCCTCAGTGTGTGGGATCAAGTGCCTGTGGCCTTCATCAACCGCCTCATCCATTCCATGTATCGACGTTGCACGGCAGTCATCAATGCACATGGCGGACACACGAGATACTGACTTGTGATGCCACTTTTTTTAGAGACTAGTGTTGTGTTTCACTTTAAGAACATTTGTCACTTTAATTCAACCTTGATGATCAGTTTTATCAAGTGTTATCTTTTTAATATGTCTCAAAGTATGTTAACAGTGTTTGGACAAATAAGGTTTATCATATATCTATCCAAGGTGACGTTTCTTTTGCGGTTCGGAATATACAGAGACTTTCTTTTCTCTTCATTGTATAACATATGTAGGGGTGTACTTTTCGTCACTCATAATGTTTTTCTTATGCACGTTAAGTGGATGTTTTCAATAATATTTAAGCTTTCAAATCACCATAATTCTAAGCCGTAAGTTAAGATTTGCGTTACTACAGCGTCGCATAGCTTTAGCTGTTAGTTAATTGACAAAGCATAATAGGTAGATCTTGATAAAATAAAATTCTTGGCTTTGGTACCCTTTTCAAACAAAGTGAGTGAGTGAATGGGGTTTTACGCCGCTTTTAGCAATATTCCCGCATTATCCTGGCGGGCTTCACACATTGTACCCATGTCGGGAATCGAACCCGGGTCTTCGGCGTGACAAGCGAACGCTTTAACCACTAGGCTACCCGACAGCCCCCTTACAAACTTCAAACTACAAAGAATTTCTTGTAGAAGTACATTTCTTATTGGATACAACACCAAGGTATGTGTATTCATTTACCTTTTTATAAGCAAACGTCTGATAATACAAATGTGTAACTACATTATCGTTTGCTACCATTAAATATGAGGACTTTTTTCAACATTAGGGGCGGTCGGGTTTCCTAGTGGATAAAGCGTTCGATCGTGACACCGAAGACCCGGGTTCGATTCCCGACATGTTTGAAGCCCATTTCTGGTGTCCCCCGCCGAGATATTGCTGGAATATTGCCAATATCATTAAAATCAGATCTCAGTTCTCGGTATCGCTAAACAAAGATCTGAGGACATCCGATTACGGGTCACGTCAGAACGACCATTCATCCAACCAATCAGAGTGTCGCTGACGAGATCATGAAAGTGACAGTCGGAATGTGTTTTCTAATCATGCAACCACGATATATTTAACACGGGGTATTCCGAACGACAGTTACGGGTTTTATGATTATATCCATACAATCTAGGCCATCTATAAGCCATATGAAATATATTATGAAAAATGCATTATAGTTTTACGTCAACACGGTTCTTAAAACCTTAAGTTTAATAAAACTTTAAGTCATTTGTCATATTTGTCCTCACTGAACTTGCTGAAGTTTCCATTTGTGATGAGAGGTGCTAGCAAACCGCACAAATAACATAATTGATTGAATACTTTGTTACTGTAATTCCTTTATTCATCCAGTCTCAATTTCTGATGTGGGGTGGTTGCAAATTGCTCAAG
The DNA here is from genome assembly GCF_022045235.1 of Haliotis cracherodii. Taxonomy (NCBI): domain Eukaryota; kingdom Metazoa; phylum Mollusca; class Gastropoda; order Lepetellida; family Haliotidae; genus Haliotis; species Haliotis cracherodii. Next base: position 18,037,982 of record NW_027266275.1, read on the forward strand.
CAGCAACAAACGTCAAATACAGAGAGTCCAGAATGCAGCTGAAAGATTGATCACCAGAGCCAAATAGACTGAACACATCACTAGTGTCAGGAAACCCTCTTCATTTGCTTCCAATCAAATTCAGAATCCAGTACAAAACCCTTCTCTTTGTTTTCAAGAGAGTCAAAGGACAAGCCCCACAATATCTGTCTAACCTTCCAAATCCTAATTAGCCAACTCGATCTCTTCGCTCCGGTGACAAGTCTCTACTACATATTCCTCGCACAAGAACAAAATCATTTGGTGACAGATCTTTCCCTATATATGGACCTTTCCTTTGGAACAAAAACTGCCACTTGGCCTTCGATCTCAAGAAGAACTCTCGGCTTCTAAAATTCAACTTAAAACTCGCCTTTTCACCACAGCTTATGCTTAAGAGGAAAAGTGGACACATTGAGCGCTTTTGAGCCAATTCATCGGATAAAAGCGCTGCATAACATTTTGTATTATGTATATCAATTATTTGTTACATGTGAACAAACAGGTTTATGTCCTTGGGAGCAATTTAGAAGTTGGAACTATATTGTGTTTATGTGTATCAGACGGACAGACAGACAGACAGACATACAGCCATTTTGTTCGTATTTTTGGCCAAGGGGCCAAAAGTACAGTGACAGTTTTACAAAAAGTGTGTACTGGGCGCATGTTAGGATCAGTTATATTCAAGTCTATACGGTTGTTGACAATTTATATTAATCTTTTGGCACTTTATTTAAAAATATAGCGAGTCATTGAATTATTTTTGTATTTTGAGTTTCTAGAAGATGTGCAATGTTTTGTTGGTTTGGGTTGCTGATACAGAAATTAGGAATATATTTCTTTCTTTCTTCTGCATACAAAGGACATTCAAATAAAATATGAAATTCATCTTCCTGCAAGTTCAAACAATACTGACACATAACTATACTAATATCGTCAACTTTTGATCTTCTTAGCAGTCGCGACAATTGAACTTTGTAAAGGATCATCATAGTTACGGAGATGATACGGCTTGTAGATATACTCGGGTGCAATGTTAGAGTTAAATGTCGACTATGTGTGCAAAACCACATGGTGGCAACCTAAATTATTACCAATATGTGAAGCGCCATCCGAGTATAATCAGATCGCCATGGAGCAGAGGAGCGCGTTTTATCGGAAGGTCGCCTTTCGTGGCGATCGGCGGTGCTCTGAGGTGATTACGATAGTGCGATCAAGTAGCCATCTGACGGCATTCTTGGCGGAGCGCCACGCGTATTGGTGCAGGGGAGTCAACAGGCGGCGACCTTGACGATCATAAAGATCAGTTAGAGATCAGATAATGATCCATGTGTGCTTTTGGAGTTCTTAGCGTTCTATATGACAATCTATGGCGTACAAGGGGCTGCTCGACGCTTGTGGGGTGCCTTACTCTCTGACTTCTTGAAGCAACGTTCTTCATCTAAACCAAAAGCAATGTCGTCTCCCTCCAGTTCCGCGACTACGGCCCAACCAGACAGGGATCTATCAGCTAATATCTCAAGGGAATCTTTCAACTATGGTGAAATGTACAATGTAATACATTGTTTGAGTCGTCCATTGCAAGTGTGTTTGGTCTGTTGAGGCCGTTTATATATTTGTGTTTTTGACTTTAGAGAAAAGTACTCCCCAAGAAATTCATGACCGCAAATTCAAAAAGAGTAACGGGTGAATAATGGGTCTACCAAATTGATCTCGAGCCAAAACGTCAGTCCATGGAATGGCACCATTCCAATTCTCCAGCACCAAAGAAATTCAAGTCTTCAGGATCAGTGAAGAAAGTTTTGGCCCCTGTATTCCTGGATGCGAAGGGTGTGATATATTTTGAAAGTCAAAAGACGTTTAACGGTGCCTAGTATGGCACTTAGCTTTATCGCCTGAGAGATTTTATCCAAGAAAAACCGCGAGGAATGGTGACTGCTCGAGTTCTACCTTTTCATTTTAGTACCTCTTCTCACGCATCTCGACTTGCAAAGGCTTTTGTGCGACAATGTGGGTTCGAAGAGCTTCCTCACCCTTCATAGTCGCCACACCTCGCACCAAGTGATTTCCACATGTTTCCTAAACTGAAAGAACACCTTCGTGGAAATCGCTATGACGACAACGATGATCCCAAAACTGCTGTTGATGTTTTTTCAAGGTGGCTTCAGAAAACACCCCCCTGACTGGAATTGAAAAGCTTCACTATCAATATGAGGAGTTTATTGAAAAGCAGGGAGATAAATAAAATTTAAAACCCTTTCACAATTGTTTGTTTTGTTTTTTAGGCTTAGAACGTTTTGACCAGCCCTCGTACCTAACACTCGAAGATTCGGGGAGGAATAGGTCTCCAGCAACCAATGCTTGCCTTAAAAGGCGACTATGCTATTGGATCGGGTGGTCAGGCTCGCTGACTTTGTTGATGCATGTAATCGTATCCCAATTACGTGGATCGATGCTAATGATGTCAACCACTGCGTTGTCTGGTCCAGACTCGATTATTTACAGACAGCCGTCATAAAACTGGAATATTGCTGAGTTCGGCGTTAAACAAAAAAACCCAAAAACCTAACACTCTGACTCATAATCATCTATAGTTGAAGGTCGCTGGTTCAACTCCTGGCCATTTCACACCAAAGGACGGTAAACGATAACACCTATTGTTACCCTGTATGGCGGTCGGCATTAAGGATATTGTCTGTGTGGGATATAATGTTAAACTTTGACATGCAGTGTATCCCAGAGGCCTGCATTTTGATATAAAACGTCAACGCCGAAAATTAACCAGTCTAGATTTATCATCCGAAAATAATTCCATTGGGCATAAACGGCAAACTGTAATGTGAATGGATTACTGTATGAATGGATCTGATCTATGGCCCCGAAAATCCAGTGACAGGGCAAGCCGATTTTTGATGAAGGTAGCAAAGTGCCATAGGAAACCACAATTAGGTGTTTAGAGTTGCATGCCTTAGTCAATCCAGGGCGATTGGGTTGCCTAGTGGTTAAAGCGTTCGCTCGTCAAACTGAAGACCCGGGTTCGATTCCCCACATGGGCATACTGTGTGAATACCATTTCTGGTGTGCCCCGCCGTGATATTGCTGGAATATTGCTTAAGGCATAGGTATAATAAGCTCAAGTATAATAATCATTGCATTCAAGTACAGGACCTGTTGGTGAATATTCAACATCGCCTTTATCACAAAATATTAAAGCAATCTTTAAGTTTTGTCAACGTCGAAGACAGGGGTTTTACAATTTGTGTCATCGTGCCCCGAATGCGTGGAACGTTTGCTATGCTATTAGCAACTAATCTTCTCGCCCGGATTATATATTGGCAACCATGACTTAACTTTAATATTGATGATTGGGGAGTGAAACAATATTCAAGCATATTTCACTGGACGGTAGGACGATGCATCGGACATTAGCATATCCTCTCCGCCTTCTTCTGGGGGATTTAATGTGTCATGCCCAAAACGTATGGACTAAATCAAACAAATTCTTGACTTATTTACCGACACAAGAATTGCAAAGCCCATAGCGTCACGGTGCTTAACTAACGATTACGCCGCCTACGCTCGAGACAGACCGACTGACCGATAACTTAAGGCGCACATCCAAGGATAAATTAACTGAAGTTTAAGCATTTATTGACAGAAGACAATAACAACCTAGCTACATCACTGAAGCTTAAATTGAGCAATTAACAATAAGACTCACACAGTGTGAGGATGTCTGAACAGGCGAGTATACACAAGCTAGCAGTATTGAATGTAACAAGTCACTTCTAATACACATCCGATCCAATCTAAATACACAGAGAATATTACAAATCTACACAGGTATACGTTGCCATGGCGCCAGTCTAGTCAGATTAACGGACAACGCTGGGCTCCAACCATCTGTTATGTAACCCGCTTCCATATAAACATCAGGTCAGAAACTCCTTTCGTTGGGGGAACCAACACGACTGTGCGAACTCAAGTTCGGGACTTTCTTGCAGAGGAAACATAGTTAAGCTTATATAGCTGGAGGGGTGAAAAGTGCAGGCGTCGGAGTAGTAACTTCAGCTCGGGTGGTCGTCCATGTACATATTTGAAATGACTTTCAGATTAATCCAACCGCGACAGACAGATGTGGTCTTCAGTCATCAACGTCGAAAAAAGGCCAAGGACATTTAAGCAACTGTCACATTTTAACAGTTTGACACCGAATATATACGGTGTACGCCAACAACATATTATATATAGGTCTAAGCCAGGATGTATAGTTCACAACACAGGACATGTGCAGTCTGAACCAACGTGTATGATTAAGAATACGGGGTGTATACAGTCTAAGCCAGAACGTATTGTTGACAACAAAGTCAACATCACGTCAACTTTCGGTCTTAGGCAGAGTGCAAAGTTGAAAGCACATGGTGTATATACTGCCTAAGACACAACGTGGCCTATTCGGTGTAAAACAGCACATATCATTGACAACACAGGGTGTGTATGTCTTTGTTAGAACGTAAAGTTGACATTACAGTGTATGAGCCACTAAGCCAGACTGTCATTACTTTATTGGTGCAAAAAGTACGTATCCTGTTTTGGCGATATGGGTTGAGGCGTCATGGCGTCTTGCCGCTGCATGTCACACCCAAAACATCCTCCGGCGCATTTGAACTTATGAAACTGTCGCAATAGACAACGTGGATACCTTAGTGTCACTTGCGCTTGTGTCTCCAGTGTACTTCCGGCTTGTTGGTTTCTTTATTGGACAGCATGTAATGACACGCTTGAATTCTTCACGCAACGGCTGATTGGCCACGATGTAGATGATGAAGTTAGCGGAGGAGTTGACAATTTCAAGCCAAGTTGACATTATTCCGACGACCTTGTAAATATTGTTCCGAGTTCTAGGGAAGCTGTATTCGTAGTCAAAGAGTTGTATGAGGATTAAAAGTGCACCTGGTGTCATGCAGAAGAAGAACAGAAGAGCCAGCCCCAACAATGTCTGAGTGATGCGCTGTTCTGCTGACGTCTCGTCGCGATTCTGATCCGTCATCTGGGAGCGCTCTGACTTGGAGCGGTACAGTCTCACAATGATGGCGATGTTGCAGATGATGACGACGGCGATGGGGGTGAAGCGAAGGAGGGCCGTTCTGACGATATAAAGCGCAGAATAGAAGTCCAAGTTTTTTCCTACCTCCGACAGTTTGAGAACTGTGGCCATTTGTGTCGAATTGGGTATAGGGACCTCAGTAGGCACGTACTCCAGGGAACTCGGAAGATATAAGGCTACAACCAGAAGACTGCAGATGAATATTGAAACTCCCATTGTCTTCCTTGTCCAAAGAGATTTAACTTTTAAAGGTAACACCACAGCGCACAACCTCTCCAGCGTCATAACTACGATCAGTAAATTTGATGTACTACCGAAAACTGACATAAGAAAAGATCCAAAATATGGAAATGCTTTTTGTGAGATATAAAGTCCAGGTTTATAGTCTAACGCGATGGAGATTCCGATCAGAGAGAAGAGTATCGTTCCAATGAGGTGTAGAAAGTCATAGACAGTTAGAGAGAGGAGAACCATCTTGGTTGTGTCCAGCATCTTGTGACGTAATAAGACCACAAAACTGATTGCGTTTCCGACAAGACCAATGAGGGCTGTTAAAGGCATGATGGACGTGTACATTACCATCCGGTAGATAAACATGTCTTCAACAGGGATGACAAAGTAGCCGGGTGGATAAAATGATTTAGGCGCAGTGGCTGGTTCAGTGATGTTCAAGTCATCTTCTGTTCGATTTGGTAAAGCAGTGATCTCCATGGTAAAGTTTTCCATTGTAGCTGGATCTGTAAATGGGATAACAATTTTCAATGTTGATATTTTACATTTGACAGTTGTTGTATAAAGCCTAAATTCTGTATTAATTTATCAAATTGACTTGTATATCCTTTGTGTAGGAGGTTGTCATGGTTATAAAACTAAAACCTTGTCATGCTTAAAGAGTAAACTATTGTTTGAAGTCAGTTACCGCAGTTTTGATATCGGTCGTTTGTATTCAGGTGCTACGGAGGAACATAGTGTTTACAATCTCGTGAAGTATCGACGATGCATTAAGCTAAGGGTCACGACTGATCGATCACGATTACGATTGAAAAATAATGAAGGTAGGTGGGAGGAAATCGTAAAGTGTCCTATATATGATCCAGATGTAGAGGATGTATATTGTTTTAACTGTATGTGTCAATTGTGTCAATCACTAATATGCATACATTTAAAAATATAATTGCCCCAAACGGTCCTGAACAAATCAAATCATTATGCTTGTTTGTTTATGATGCTTATGAAAGAAGGTTGTTTAGAATCATGTGTGTTACCGGTACTACACTTGTAAATTGTCATTTGTATCTTTACATCTGACCTTCATACTGAATAAAGTAATGGTTGATTGATTAGTTCTGCAATACATTTTCAATTTATATTAATATGTATATAGGTTATCAGTATTGTTTCAGTGCAAATTAAATGTATCTCTTAATGTGTTTTGTGACGCGTGAAGATCGGGGGTAGAACAGGTCTCCAGCAACCCATGCTTAAAAGGCGACCTTGCTTGTCGTAAGAGGCAACTAACGGGATCGGGTGGTCAGGCTTTCTGACTTGGTTGAAACATGTCTGTGTGGATCGATGCTCATGATGTCAATCACTGCATTGTCTGTTCCAGACTCGATTATTTACAATATATTTACAATATTGCTGAGTTTGGCGCTAAACACCAAACAAACAAACAAAACATAATGTGTTTTGTGTATATTGTACCTGATATATTGTATTTCAAGCACTCTCAAATCTATCAAGAATTCCCTTGCTGCTAATTAAGTTTTGTCATTGTCATGTTTATCTCAATGGTTAGTGTCCAAGCTAACCCGTGAGATTAGGATGAGCCGAGTAAGAGTGAACACTATATCCATAGCCGTGTACATTTGGTAAGTGCACCAAGCATTAAGCCATTTTGTGGGCTGGCTGGGATCTTGGAATGAACACCCTCTATGCTTTAAAGACCCCTCCATATATTTTGCCTAATGTTCTACAAAATAATTTCAGATATTTTGAAATAAAGTAGATAAATTGTTATTGTTTTAGAATCATCACGCTTTTGTTAAAAAGTTACGTATCAGCTCGACTGTTCGTTGAAACCACAACATGTCTCAAAATGGGGTTTGGTTTTAAGTGAAGAATATTTTCTGTTGTGATATAAACTGTAGTAATGGCTTTTTCGCAGATGAATGTTATAGCAACCACATGCTAATATAGGCCTTAAGCGGAGTTACACGATTACATTATTATTTGTGCGAAATTAATTTGCAATAACTGAAACAAGTTACCACGGGATGATGGTCTGTTGCAAACACTGGTTTATGAATGTACTTAGAGGCGATTGTCCTAAGTTGTAATACAGAGCTACACATTCTTTTTAAGAAGCGGATATTTCACCAATAAATTCAAATAAAGATAAACTATGAAGATACTACTGAAAAACAAACATTAAACAATAACACATCAAGAGACAATCGTTAAACAGGAATATGGTCGTAAGACGTTAACACATACCTGTAGGGCAAAGTAGCCTCTTCAAAGACAGGTGGGGAAGTGACAGCGAGTTATTAGTGAATCAAAGTAATATAACATCTCTTAATGAGCCAAATTGATTTGAAACCATCACGATGTTTTCCGCCCTGATCAATTTTCAGTTGCCAAACGTTTATCACCACGGCTGCCAGAAAGGTGGTTTGTATTAATGCGTTCTTTGTGTGGCTTTTGGTCATCACGACGTGCTTGTCAAGAATCGTCTGAATGTTGATCCGCCGTGATATTGCTGGAATATTGCTTAAGGCATAAGTATAATAAGCTTAAGTATAATAATCATTGCATTCAAGTACAGGACTTGTTGGTGAATATTCAACATCGCCTTTATCACAAAATATTAAAGCAATCTTTAAGTTTTGTCAACGTCGAAGACAGGGGTTTTACAATTTGTGTCATCGTGCCCCGAATGCGTGGATCTTTTGCTATGCTATTAGCAACTAGTCTTCTCGCCCGGATTATATATTGACAACCATGACTTAACTTTAATATTGATGATTTGGGAGTGAAACAATATTCAAGCATATTTCACTGGACGGTAGGACGATGCATCGGACATTAGCATATCCCCTCCGCCTTCTTCTGGGGGATTTAATGTGTCATGCCCAAAACGTATGGACTAAATCAAACAAATTCTTGACTTATTTACCGACACAAGAATTGCAAAGCCCATAGCGTCACGGTGCTTAACTAACGATTACGCCGCCTACGCTCGAGACAGACCGACTGACCGATAACTTTAAGGCGCACATCCAAGGATAAATTAACTGAAGTTTAAGCATTTATTGACAGAAGACAATAACAACCTAGCTACATCACTGAAGCTTAAATTGAGCAATTAACAATAAGACTCACACAGTGTGAGGATGTCTGAACAGGCGAGTATACACAAGCTAGCAGTATTGAATGTAACAAGTCACTTCTAATACACATCCGATCCAATCTAAATACACAGAGAATATTACAAATCTACACAGGTATACGTTGCCATGGCGCCAGTCTAGTCAGATTAACGGACAACGCTGGGCTCCAACCATCTGTTATGTAACCCGCTTCCATATAAACATCAGGTCAGAAACTCCTTTCGTTGGGGGAACCAACACGACTGTGCGAACTCAAGTTCGGGACTTTCTTGCAGAGGAAACATAGTTAAGCTTATATAGCTGGAGGGGTGAAAAGTGCAGGCGTCGGAGTAGTAACTTCAGCTCGGGTGGTCGTCCATGTACATATTTGAAATGACATTCAGATTAATCCAACCGCGACAGACAGATGTGGTCTTCAGTCATCAACGTCGAAAAAAGGCCAAGGACATTTAAGCAACTGTCACATTTTAACAGTTTGACACCGAATATATACGGTGTACGCCAACAACATATTATATATAGGTCTAAGCCAGGATGTATAGTTCACAACACAGGACATGTGCAGTCTGAACCAACGTGTATGATTAAGAATACGGGGTGTATACAGTCTAAGCCAGAACGTATTGTTGACAACAAAGTCAACATCACGTCAACTTTCGGTCTTAGGCAGAGTGCAAAGTTGAAAGCACATGGTGTATATACTGCCTAAGACACAACGTGGCCTATTCGGTGTAAAACAGCACATATCATTGACAACACAGGGTGTGTATGTCTTTGTTAGAACGTAAAGTTGACATTACAGTGTATGAGCCACTAAGCCAGACTGTCATTACTTTATTGGTGCAAAAAGTACGTATCCTGTTTTGGCGATATGGGTTGAGGCGTCATGGCGTCTTGCCGCTGCATGTCACACCCAAAACATCCTCCGGCGCATTTGAACTTATGAAACTGTCGCAATAGACAACGTGGATACCTTAGTGTCACTTGCGCTTGTGTCTCCAGTGTACTTCCGGCTTGTTGGTTTCTTTATTGGACAGCATGTAATGACACGCTTGAATTCTTCACGCAACGGCTGATTGGCCACGATGTAGATGATGAAGTTAGCGGAGGAGTTGACAATTTCAAGCCAAGTTGACATTATTCCGACGACCTTGTAAATATTGTTCCGAGTTCTAGGGAAGCTGTATTCGTAGTCAAAGAGTTGTATGAGGATTAAAAGTGCACCTGGTGTCATGCAGAAGAAGAACAGAAGAGCCAGCCCCAACAATGTCTGAGTGATGCGCTGTTCTGCTGACGTCTCGTCGCGATTCTGATCCGTCATCTGGGAGCGCTCTGACTTGGAGCGGTACAGTCTCACAATGATGGCGATGTTGCAGATGATGACGACGGCGATGGGGGTGAAGCGAAGGAGGGCCGTTCTGACGATATAAAGCGCAGAATAGAAGTCCAAGTTTTTTCCTACCTCCGACAGTTTGAGAACTGTGGCCATTTGTGTCGAATTGGGTATAGGGACCTCAGTAGGCACGTACTCCAGGGAACTCGGAAGATATAAGGCTACAACCAGAAGACTGCAGATGAATATTGAAACTCCCATTGTCTTCCTTGTCCAAAGTGATTTAACTTTTAAAGGTAACAACACAGCGCACAACCTCTCCAGCGTCATAACTACGATCAGTAAATTTGATGTACTACCGAAAACTGACATAAGAAAAGATCCAAAATATGGAAATGCTTTTTGTGAGATATAAAGTCCAGGTTTATAGTCTAACGCGATGGAGATTCCGATCAGAGAGAAGAGTATCGTTCCAATGAGGTGTAGAAAGTCATAGACAGTTAGAGAGAGGAGAACCATCTTGGTTGTGTCCAGCATCTTGTGACGTAATAAGACCACAAAACTGATTGCGTTTCCGACAAGACCAATGAGGGCTGTTAAAGGCATGATGGACGTGTACATTACCATCCGGTAGATAAACACGGCTTCAGCTGGGATGACAAAGTAGCCGGGTGGATAAAATGATTTAGGCGCAGTGGCTGGTTCAGTGATGTTCAAGTCATCTTCTGTTCGATTTGGTAAAGCAGTGATCTCCATGGTAAAGTTTTCCATTGTAGCTGGATCTGTAAATGGGATAACAATTTTCAATGTTGATATTTTACATTTGACAGTTGTTGTATAAAGCCTAAATTCTGTATTAATTTATCAAATTGACTTGTATATCCTTTGTGTAGGAGGTTGTCATGGTTATAAAACTAAAACCTTGTCATGCTTAAAGAGTAAACTATTGTTTGAAGTCAGTTACCGCAGTTTTGATATCGGTCGTTTGTATTCAGGTGCTACGGAGGAACATAGTGTTTACAATCTCGTGAAGTATCGACGATGCATTAAGCTAAGGGTCACGACTGATCGATCATGATTACGATTGAAAAATAATGAAGGTAGGTGGGAGGAAATCGTAAAGTGTCCTATATATGATCCAGGTGTAGAGGATGTATATTGTTTTAACTGTATGTGTCAATTGTGTCAATCACTAATATGCATACATTTAAAAATATAATTGCCCCAAACGGTCCTGAACAAATCAAATCATTATGCTTGTTTGTTTATGATGCTTATGAAAGAAGGTTGTTTAGAATCATGTGTGTTACCGGTACTACACTTGTAAATTGTCATTTGTATCTTTACATCTGACCTTCATACTGAATAAAGTAATGGTTGATTGATTAGTTCTGCAATACATTTTCAATTTATATTAATATGTATATAGGTTATCAGTATTGTTTCATGTGCAAATTAAATGTATCTCTTAATGTGTTTTGTGACGCGTGAAGATCGGGGGTAGAACAGGTCTCCAGCAACCCATGCATAAAAGGCGACCTTGCTTGTCGTAAGAGGCAACTAACGGGATCGGGTGGTCAGGCTTTCTGACTTGGTTGAAACATGTCTGTGTGGATCGATGCTCATGATGTCAATCACTGCATTGTCTGTTCCAGACTCGATTATTTACAATATATTTACAATATTGCTGAGTTTGGCGTTAAACACCAAACAAACAAACAAAACATAATGTGTTTTGTGTATATTGTACCTGATATATTGTATTTCAAGCACTCTCAAATGTATCAAGAATTCCCTTGCTGCTAATTAAGTTTTGTCATTGTCATGTTTATCTCAATGGTTAGTGTCCAAGCTAACCCGTGAGATTAGGATGAGCCGAGTAAGAGTGAACACTATATCCATAGCCGTGTACATTTGGTAAGTGCACCAAGCATTAAGCCATTTTGTGGGCTGGCTGGGATCTTGGAATGAACACCCTCTATGCTTTAAAGACCCCTCCATATATTTTGCCTAATGTTCTACAAAATAATTTCAGATATTTTGAAATAAAGTAGATAAATTGTTATTGTTTTAGAATCATCACGCTTTTGTTAAAAAGTTACGTATCAGCTCGACTGTTCGTTGAAACCACAACATGTCTCAAAATGGGGTTTGGTTTTAAGTGAAGAATATTTTCTGTTGTGATATAAACTGTAGTAATGGCTTTTTCGCAGATGAATGTTATAGCAACCACATGCTAATATAGGCCTTAAGCGGAGTTACACGATTACATTATTATTTGTGCGAAATTAATTTGCAATAACTGAAACAAGTTACCACGGGATGATGGTCTGTTGCAAACACTGGTTTATGAATGTACTTAGAGGCGATTGTCCAAAGTTGTAATACAGAGCTACACATTCTTTTTAAGAAGCGGATATTTCACCAATAAATTCAAATAAAGATAAACTATGAAGATACTACTGAAAAACAAACATTAAACAATAACACATCAAGAGACAATCGTTAAACAGGAATATGGTCGTAAGACGTTAACACATACCTGTAGGGCAAAGTAGCCTCTTCAAAGACAGGTGGGGAAGTGACAGCGAGTTATTAGTGAATCAAAGTAATATAACATCTCTTAATGAGCCAAATTGATTTGAAACCATCACGATGTTTTCCGCCCTGATCAATTTTCAGTTGCCAAACGTTTATCACCACGGCTGCCAGAAAGGTGGTTTGTATTAATGCGTTCTTTGTGTGGCTTTTGGTCATCACGACGTGCTTGTCAAGAATCGTCTGAATGTTGATCCGCCGTGATATTGCTGGAATATTGCTTAAGGCATAAGTATAATAAGCTTAAGTATAATAATCATTGCATTCAAGTACAGGACTTGTTGGTGAATATTCAACATCGCCTTTATCACAAAATATTAAAGCAATCTTTAAGTTTTGTCAACGTCGAAGACAGGGGTTTTACAATTTGTGTCATCGTGCCCCGAATGCGTGGATCTTTTGCTATGCTATTAGCAACTAGTCTTCTCGCCCGGATTATATATTGGCAACCATGACTTAACTTTAATATTGATGATTGGGGACTGAAACAATATTCAAGCATATTTCACTTGACGGTAGGACGATGCATCGGACATTAGCATATCCTCTCCGCCTTCTTCTGGGGGATTTAATGTGTCATGCCCAAAACGTATGGACAAAATCAAACAAATTCTTGACTTATTTACCGACACAAGAATTGCAAAGCCCATAGCGTCACGGTGCTTAACTAACGATTACGCCGCCTACGCTCGAGACAGACCGACTGACCGATAACTTTAAGGCGCACATCCAAGGATAAATTAACTGAAGTTTAAGCATTTATTGACAGAAGACAATAACAACCTAGCTACATCATTGAAGCTTAAATTGAGCAATTAACAATAAGACTCACACAGTGTGAGGATGTCTGAACAGGCGAGTATACACAAGCTAGCAGTATTGAATGTAACAAGTCACTTCTAATACACATCCGATCCAATCTAAATACACAGAGAATATTACAAATCTACACAGGTATACGTTGCCATGGCGCCAGTCTAGTCAGATTAACGGACATCGCTGGGCTCCAACCATCTGTTATGGAACCCGCTTCCATATAAACATCAGGACAGAAACTCCTTTCGTTGGGGGAACCAACACGACTTGTGCGAACTCAAGTTCGGGATTTTCTTGCAGAGGAAACATAGTTAAGCTTATATAGCTGGAGGGGTGAAAAGTGCAGGCGTCGGAGTAGTAACTTCAGCTCGGGTGGTCGTCCATGTACATATTTGAAATGACATTCAGATTAATCCAACCGCGACAGACAGATGTGGTCTTCAGTCATCAACGTCGAAAAAAGGCCAAGGACATTTAAGCAACTGTCACATTTTAACAGTTTGACACCGAATATATACGGTGTACGCCAACAACATATTATATATAGGTCTAAGCCAGGATGTATAGTTCACAACACAGGACATGTGCAGTCTGAACCAACGTGTATGATTAAGAATACGGGGTGTATACAGTCTAAGCCAGAACGTATTGTTGACAACAAAGTCAACATCACGTCAACTTTCGGTCTTAGGCAGAGTGCAAAGTTAAAAGCACATGGTGTATATACTGCCTAAGACACAACGTGGCCTATTCGGTGTAAAACAGCACATATCATTGACAACACAGGGTGTGTATGTCTTTGTTAGAACGTAAAGTTGACATTACAGTGTATGAGCCACTAAGCCAGACTGTCATTACTTTATTGGTGCAAAAAGTACGTATCCTGTTTTGGCGATATGGGTTGAGGCGTCATGGCGTCTTGCCGCTGCATGTCACACCCAAAACATCCTCCGGCGCATTTGAACTTATGAAACTGTCGCAATAGACAACGTGGATACCTTAGTGTCACTTGCGCTTGTGTCTCCAGTGTACTTCCGGCTTGTTGGTTTCTTTATTGGACAGCATGTAATGACACGCTTGAATTCTTCACGCAACGGCTGATTGGCCACGATGTAGATGATGAAGTTAGCGGAGGAGTTGACAATTTCAAGCCAAGTTGACATTATTCCGACGACCTTGTAAATATTGTTCCGAGCTCTAGGGAAGCTGTATTCGTAGTCAAAGAGTTGTATGAGGATTAAAAGTGCACCTGGTGTCATGCAGAAGAAGAACAGAAGAGCCAGCCCCAACAATGTCTGAGTGATGCGCTGTTCTGCTGACGTCTCGTCGCGATTCTGATCCGTCATCTGGGAGCGCTCTGACTTGGAGCGGTACAGTCTCACAATGATGGCGATGTTGCAGATGATGACGACGGCGATGGGGATGAAGCGAAGGAGGGACATTCTGACGATATAAAGCGCAGAATAGAAGTCCAAGTTTTTTCCTACCTCCGACAGTTTGAGAACTGTGGCCATTTGTGTCGAATTGGGTATAGGGACCTCAGTAGGCACGTACTCCAGGGAACTCGGAAGATATAAGGCTACAACCAGAAGACTGCAGATGAATATTGAAACTCCCATTGTCTTCCTTGTCCAAAGTGATTTAACTTTTAAAGGTAACAACACAGCGCACAACCTCTCCAGCGTCATAACTACGATCAGTAAATTTGATGTACTACCGAAAACTGACATAAGAAAAGATCCAAAATATGGAAATGCTTTTTGTGAGATATAAAGTCCAGGTTTATAGTCTAAAGCGATGGAGATTCCGATCAGAGAGAAGAGTATCGTTCCAATGAGGTGTAGAAAGTCATAGACAGTTAGAGAGAGGAGAACCATCTTGGTTGTGTCCAGCATCTTGTGACGTAATAAGACCACAAAACTGATTGCGTTTCCGACAAGACCAATGAGGGCTGTTAAAGGCATGATGGACGTGTACATTACCATCCGGTAGATAAACACGGCTTCAGCTGGGATGACAAAGTAGCCGGGTGGATAAAATGATTTAGGCGCAGTGGCTGGTTCAGTGATGTTCAAGTCACCTTCTGTTCGATTTGGTAAAGCAGTGATCTCCATGGTAAAGTTTTCCATTGTAGCTGGATCTGTAAATGGGATAACAATTTTCAATGTTGATATTTTACATTTGACAGTTGTTGTATAAAGCCTAAATTCTGTATTAATTTATCAAATTGACTTGTATATCCTTTGTGTAGGAGGTTGTCATGGTTATAAAACTAAAACCTTGTCATGCTTAAAGAGTAAACTATTGTTTGAAGTCAGTTACCGCAGTTTTGATATCGGTCGTTTGTATTCAGGTGCTACGGAGGAACATAGTGTTTACAATCTCGTGAAGTATCGACGATGCATTAAGCTAAGGGTCACGACTGATCGATCACGATTACGATTGAAAAATAATGAAGGTAGGTGGGAGGAAATCGTAAAGTGTCCTATATATGATCCAGGTGTAGAGGATGTATATTGTTTTAACTGTATGTGTCAATTGTGTCAATCACTAATATGCATACATTTAAAAATATAATTGCCCCAAACGGTCCTGAACAAATCAAATCATTATGCTTGTTTGTTTATGATGCTTATGAAAGAAGGTTGTTTAGAATCATGTGTGTTACCGGTACTACACTTGTAAATTGTCATTTGTATCTTTTCATCTGACCTTCATACTGAATAAAGTAATGGTTGATTGATTAGTTCTGCAATACATTTTCAATTTATATTAATATTTATATAGGTTATCAGTATTGTTTCATGTGCAAATTAAATGTATCTCTTAATGTGTTTTGTGACGCGTGAAGATCGGGGGTAGAACAGGTCTCCAGCAACCCATGCATAAAAGGCGACCTTGCTTGTCGTAAGAGGCAACTAACGGGATCGGGTGGTCAGGCTTTCTGACTTGGTTGAAACATGTCTGTGTGGATCGATGCTCATGATGTCAATCACTGCATTGTCTGTTCCAGACTCGATCATTTACAATAAATTTACAATATTGCTGAGTTTGGCGTTAAACACCAAACAAACAAACAAAACATAATGTGTTTTGTGTATATTGTACCTGATATATTGTATTTCAAGCACTCTCAAATGTATCAACGATACCCTTGCTGCTAATTAAGTTTTGTCATTGTCATGTTTATCTCAATGGTGTCCAAGGTAACCCGTGAGATTAGGGTGAGCCGAGTAAGAGTGAACACTATATCCATAGCCGTGTACATTTGGTAAGTGCACCAAGCATTAAGCCATTTTGTGGGCTGGCTGGGATCTTGGAATGAACACCCTCTATGCTTTAAAGACCCCTCCATATATTTTGCCTAATGTTCTACAAAATAATTTCAGATATTTTGAAATAAAGAAGATAAATTGTTATTGTTTTAGAATCATCACGCTTTTGTTAAAAAGTTACGTATCAGCTCGACTGTACGTTGAAACCACAACATGTCTCAAAATGGGGTTTGGTTTTAAGTGAAGAATATTTTCTGTTGTGATATAAACTGTAGTAATGGCTTTTTCGCAGATGAATGTTATAGCAACCACATGCTAATATAGGCCTTAAGCGGAGTTACACGATTACATTATTATTTGTGCGAAATTAATTTGCAATAACTTAAACAAGTTACCACGGGATGATGGTCAATTGTACGATTCCGACTGTATCATGAGCATGTGTTTATAAGTTGCTATCGAACACTGATGATGCCAGGTGTTCCCCAAAAGGTGAGCGTATCCTCTCCCACCGGTGGCACACGTCACAAGTACACGCAATTGCAAATCAATTGTTCAATTAAAAAAATACGGGAACATATGGTACATGTCAAAATAGGGAATTGCATGTACATCATGCTTGTTACTGATGCGCGCGTCAAATTTGGACATTTCATCCGCATGTCTACCATAAAACATTTTGAAAACTTTCCTGAGGCCTTGAAGGTTGTAACCTTGAATAAGCAATTTCGTATGACGCTCTGAGTGAGTGAGTTAAAATTTAACGTCACATTGGCATTATTTCAGCCATATCGTGACGAAAATAAGTATTATATTAAGAATAGTTATATTTAGACTGTATACAAACTTGTCGTCGAAGGACAGTAAAATAACTAGATTTATCACAGATTTTATTTACAACTAGTCGATAACCATAAAAATATAACGATACAAGATAGAAATGAGCAATAGATCGCCAGCCACTGAAGAGAGATCACCATGCCAGGGTCCATGGGGACTTACAGTACTTTTGCTACCTGCATGGACCCAAGCTGAATTAACATCATCCCTTCAGCTAGAAAAACCATATACTTTGAAAGACGTGATTCTACATACGCTCTCAGGGGGACAATAATTATACACTCCTTTAACCCCCTTCGAGAATACAATCTAAGTTACTGATTTATAGGGGCGGTCGGGTAGCCTAGTGGTTAAAACGTGAGCTCGTCACACCGAAGACCCGGGTTCGATTCCCGACATGGGTACAATGTGTGAAGCCCGTGATGTTGCTGGAATATTGCTAAAGCGGCGTAAAACCGAACTCACTCACTACTGATTTATATTACCAATTGTAAATTTATTTATTTACATAACATCATAATCAACATTTATGAAACAATTCAATTTAACAACAAAAATAAACGAGAACTTACCTGATTAAAACAATCCTTGATTCCTGAAACTTAGAAATATTGATCCCTCGTGATGGAAAAATCAATACAATCAAGCAGGACATGCTTGACCGTGATTCTTTCATCACAAGGAATGCAGAATGGAGGATCCTCACCTTTTAGTAAATATTCATGAGGATATCGAGAATGGCCAATACGACATCGTCTCAATACGACCTCTTCAAATCTGGACTGACAACCCAAGTAGGTGTAACCGATATTTGCTTTTATTGGATGTAATTTATTTATACCCATTTGGGTGTCCCACTTCTTCTGCATTAGATCTCTGATGTAACATCTAATGACAGGTTTATAATCACCTATAAGAAGCGGTGTCACAGATTTGTTGAGTGCTGCCTTTGGAGCAGCATCAGCCAAAATGTTACCAACGATCCCAACATGCTGAGTAACCAACAAAAGACGATGTCATTTTGGCCAGTTGCGAGATTATTGTGTAATTCAATTATTTCAAGTAATATTGGATGCTGACACGACATATTTTTCATTGCTTGAAGACAGGACAACGAGTCTGAAAAATAATAAATTCCTTGTGTTTAGAGCAGTTAATATGGCCTTTGATTCTGATGTAAAAATTGAAGAGCCATCCGGTAATCTAGTTCATATAGTTCCGAATCCAATGATGGTAGCGCTGGCAACAGCACCTCCATCCTTGGATCCATCTGTAAATATTGATTTGTAAGTTTTTCATTCGCTTCTTAACTGATTATATTCTTGTAGATATTGTAGTTGATTAGTGTCAGATTTCTTTTGTTTAAATAATTGTAAGGTCCACCTGTGGCTTTCCCAGCTGCCAAGGAGGGGAAGGAAGCAGGCGGAAAGGAGATATATTTTCGAGTTCAATGTTTGCAGCAGAAATGAAAGGTATAATTCTGATTGCTAGTGGTGGAATAAGGGATGATCTTTTATTGAAAAGATCCCCATAAAGAGGATTAAAATGCTGAATTAGACTTATTTGAATATAGTTTAGTTATGTATTGTAAAGATAGTTTAATACGGCGCTGTTTAAGAGAAGGTTCATCGGACTCAATGTACAAACGGCCAATAGGAGATGCTCTAAAAGATCCAAGGCAGAGTCCTAGACCTTGATGGTGGATGGAAACTAAGTTTAAGATTGCTTTTTACAGGGCCCACCATAGATGATGGAGCGATAGTCGAATTTAGAACGGACAAGTGATCTATATAAGTGAAGTAAGGTCGTCTGATCTCCTCCCCACTTGGAATTAGAAACGACCTTTAATAAATCCAGTGCCTTCAGACATTTAGCTTTCAAATATTTAATATGTGGTAAGAAAGTAAGGTGATGATAAAAAAATATTCCTAAAAAAATAGCTTTTTTCATTGGATTTTAATTGGACTTCCAGCTATATGTAATTCTGGGTCCCTATGTGGTTTATATTTTCGACAGAAATGGATACAATTAGTTTTAGATTTAGAAAGCTTAAAGCCGTTCTGCTCTGCCCAATCATTGATTTTATTCAAACAAAGTTGCAACTGTCTTTCAATCAATCGTGTGCATATTTTTACCTCGACATGATACATTAAAATCGTTAATAAATAACGACCCTTTAACAGAGTCAGGTGGATCCCACATGTACCTGGAAATGCCTATCTGTCCGTATCGCGTGTGTCCACCATGTGCATTGATGACTGCCGTGCAACATCGATACATGGAATGGATGAGGCAGTTGATGAAGGCCACAGGCACTTGATACCACACACTGAGGAACGTCTGACGCAGTTCAGCTGCAGTTTTCGGCCTTGGTCTGACGTCATTCAGCCGTCTGTGAATCTCGTCCCACAGCTGCTCAATGGGATTTAAATCGGGACTGAGGGCAGGCCATTCTGAAGCCATTCTGCTGGAGGAAGTCTGTTGTTGCTCTCTCAGTGTGTGTGTGTGTGTGTGTGTGAAGGGGGGGGGGGGGGGGGGGGCGACACGGGTGGCCCAGTCGTCTAAGGCGCCGCGATTCGCTGTGCAGAATCCCGGTTCGCCCCGATTATGTTTCTAGGTTTGTCAGCACCATACCCGTGCTCGTGGGTTTCACCGAAGTGGTAAACGTCTGAGACCTGCATCACTTCGGGCTTTCCTCACACATTTAGCTGACAAGCCGTGATATAGCTAGAATACTGTTAAAAGCGGCGTTAAACCCAACTCACTCACTCACTCTCAGTGTGGACACGGGCGTTATCATACTGAAACTCGTGGATGCGGCGACGTGCCAAATGAGGTATGGCATGTGGTGTCAAGACTTTATCAATGTACAGCGAGCTGATGTGACACTATTGCCTCACCCTGGACCGATGTTCTGGAAGACCACAGGGCCGACCCTCTGTGCATGACCAATTCCACCCCACACCATGATGCTCGGACCACCCCACGAGTCTCTCTCAACAACACAAGCATCCGAATAACGTTCCCCGCGGCGTCGCCAGACTCTCTCTGCCATCTGTTGTTGAGATACAGTAACGGCTCTCGTCTGAGAAGAGGACTCTTCTCAACTGCTGGTGGCACCAATGCTGGTGCTGTGTTGCCCACTGAAGACGGTCCCGGCGATGACGTGGTGTTAGCATTGATCCCCGGTGTGGCCTGTGACAGTGGATGTGTCGACGCACGGATCCCCACGAATGTGTCGCTGGTGTGTCCCCATGATCTGTCGAGCAGTTTCCGCAGCAGTAACAAAGTGATCTTGAAGATGCTGTCGCCAAAACCGAATAACCAAAACCATCATCCAGCAACTACGATGCTAATGGAATGCTTTCTCCAGTACTTGACCAATGGGCGAACACACTTCGTAAAGATGTAAGGGGCTGACGTGAGACTAAGGGAGAACTGCGAAACAGTAATACTTTCCAACACCTTGGCGTTTCCAAGCTGAACACAGAAAAGTATGTTGCCTAGGATGGATGTCAATGTGATGGTAACCTGACTTTAAACCATACTTGAACATGGAACCTGAGTTTTTGAAAAAGTCTAGTGCGACTTTATAGCCTTCAAAAACAATTTTATCTTTCGAGAAAAACTGATTCACCAATCTCAGGTTTCTTTTTGCCTGAACGCTGAACAGACACTATAAGAGGATAACTATACGAGGAAGAGTATAACTTCAACAATGCATTCGTTTTTCAACAGTTCCTGAATAGACTCTGAAACAAACTTTCGATTTCTTTACAGCAGAGGTGGGCTGTCAGCTAAGGGTAACCTTCCTGAATAGTTTTGAGAATGTATCATCAACGTAACTCCAAAATGAAATACACCTCCTTAAACTACCTTTCGCAATTGCAGAAAATAGTGACTCAATTTCAAATTGATCAATCATAAATATGTCTGAACAAGTCTTGATCTGTACCTCGGAGAGTTGAGACATCAGAATCGCCTGTGCGTGTGTTTCCCAAACTGTGCTTATTGGGCATTCAGCATCTGTCCTGTGTGAAGTTTCCCGACCAGAATCTGAAAAGGGTACCTTGTCGTCAATCACAAAGATAGAAGCGTAGACTGTCTGATAGACGTATTGCCTTTGCTGAGCTTGAGGAAGACACAGATCTCAGCCATGAATCCATTATGAAAGTATTATTCATGAATATTTACAGATGAAAAGATATCTGCTCGTTGGGTGCCAAAGTTTCCAAATGATCTTAAGGAAAAAAGAACTGGCATAGCCAGAGAAAATTGAAAGCTGATTGAGGAAGATTTCGTCTAATTCTAAAAGAGATTCGTAACGGGTGATGAAACGTGGGTCTACCACTATGATCCCGAGTGAAAACGTCAATCCATGGAATGGCACCATTCCACTTCCAAAGGAATTCAAGTCTTCAAGATCAGTGAAGAAAGTTATGGCCACTGCATTCTGGGATGCAAAGGGTATGATCCTTTTTAAAAGTGGAAAGAGTTCTGTTTTTCTTATTTCAGTACCCCTTCGCACACCTCTCGACTTGCAAAGGCTGCTGTGCGACAATGTTGGTTCGAAGAGGTTCCTCACCCTTCATACTCGCCAGACCTGGCACCGTTTCCACCTGTTTCCTAGACTGAAAGAACACCTTCATGGAAATCGCTATGACGACAACGATAACTTCAAAGCTGTTGTGAATGTTTTTTCAGGATGGCTTTAGAAAACACCTTCCTGACTGGAATTGAAAAGTTTCATTATCGATATGAAAAGTGTATTGAAAAGCAGGGAAATTATCAGGTCTTTGAGGGGCATTTAGAAGTGATACACACAGGGAAGAGAATATATGGATGTTTCAGAGTGTATGCTTACTCGAAATTCCTATGTAGCTAATTACTGTAAAGCTTTGGCTTCCATTGTCTATTGCTAATCACCTATCAGCGCCAATCATCTGTTGGCTTCCCTTGTTAGTTTCTACCCTTTGTTTTTTCCACCTTTTGTTATCTTATTATTTTGTTGTCCTTACTGTACACATATATGCTATCTCACTTATGGCATTCATTATCTATTCCAAATCTCAAAATTCCCAAATTCTATATAAGCAACCCCTAAAGCCCCCTCTTGGGTTGCACACACCACTTTCGCCCCTTTCGGAAACACATTAAATGGCCTGGCCGGGCCCGTGTGCGAAATACGCATCAGTCGGAAAGCGCACGTTAAATCTACAAAGTAAGTAAGTAAGAAAGTGGCATTCATTCACCAGATGAAGGAGTAAGCATGTACTCTGACACGTTGTATTCCTCATAATAAAGACGTTGACATCCATATAATCTCTTCCTCAGGGAAATTATGATGTAAAATCAAAATTAAAAAACACTTTCGAAATTGTTTGTTTTGTTTGTTAAGGTTCGAACTTTTTTACCAGCCCTCGCACCTAATACTCACCGATAATCATCTAGAGTTGAAGATCACTAGTTCACAACAAAGGACGTTAAACGATGACACCTTTTATTACCTTGTCTGGCGGTCGGTATTAAGGGTATAAAACAAAGACTGGTTGACTGGTTTACTGACACAGGAAGTGCAAAGCACAAAAGAACATACGCTTGAGTAACGCCTCACAAACAGAAGAACCGAAACGTTTTAGCGAACGTAAATACACCCACGTGACAAACCGATAGCATTATGGCGCAGAGACAAGGATAAAACAAACTGAAGTTTGAACATTTATTGACACAAAACAATAATAACCAAGCTAAAATTATTGAGGCTTTACGTGAGCAATTAACAGTAAGACTCACACAGCGTGAGGGTGTCTGAACAGGCGAGTATACACAAGCTAGCAGTACTGAATGTAACAAGTCACTTCTAATACACATCCGATCCAATCTAAATACACAGAGAATATTACAAATCTACAGGTATACGTTGCCATGACGCCAATCTAAGCAGATTAACGGACATCGATGGGCTCCAACCACCTGTTGTAACCAGCTTCTATATGCAAATCTTGACAGTAACTACGGTCATTGGAGGAACCAGCACGACTGTGCGAACTCAAGTTCGGGACTTTCTTGCAGAGGAAACATAGTTAAGCTTATATAGCTTGAGGACCGAAAAGCTTAGAAGTCGGAAGAGGAAACTCCGCTCGGGTGGTCTTTCACCCCTAGCGGCTATCCAAGGCTGTTGAGTGAGTTTTCTATGAAACTATAATCCGAAACTACAGATTAGCATTTAAACTAACAAGTGTAAGTAGTACGACAATCATGATGTTGTGCAGCAATTGGACTTTAAGAAGATGTTTTATATACAATCAAGACCTAAGTGGTCTTTTAATTAACGAAAAATCCGATGGAATTAAACATTTAATCTACATAAGCAATAACAATACAAGGGAACGGCTCCACAATCTGAACTTTGTCACACAGAGCAAGACGTCAATGTACATATTTGAAATTAAACTCAGATTGATCAAACGATGACAGACTGGTGTTATCTTCAATCATCAAACGTGAAAAAACCCTCAACAGGTCAAGGACATTTAAGCAACTGTCACAGATTTACAGTTTGACACCGAATATATTCAATGTTTATATAGGTTTAAGAAAGAATGTATAGTTCATAACCCATCGTATATAGGTCTGCGACAGAACGTACAGTTCACAACACAGAGCATGTGCAGTCTGGACCAACGTGTATGATTAACAACACGGGGTGTATACAGTCTAAACCAGAACGTGTAGTTGACAACATAGTCAACATCCGGTCTTAGGCAGAGTGCACAGTTGAAAGCAAACTTTGTATAAATGGGTCTAAGACAGAACGTAAAGTTGACAACATAGTGTATATATGGTATGAATCAGCGTGTGTTCGGTCAAAAACATAACGTATCACTGACAACACAGGGTGTGTAGGTCTTTGTTAGAACGTAAAGTTGACATTACAGTGTATGAGCCACTAAGCCGGACTTTCATTACTTTATTGGTGCAAAAAGTACCTATTCAGTTTATGCGATATGGGTTGAGGCGTCATGGCGTCTTGCCGCTGCATGTCACACCCAAAACATCCTCCGGCGAATTTGAACTTATGAAACTGTCGCAATAGACAACGTGGATACCTTAGTGTCACTTGCGCTTGTGTCTCCAGTGTACTTCCGACTTGTTCGTTTCTTTATTGGGCAGCAGGAAATGACACGCTTGAATTCTTCACGCAACGGCTGACTGGCCACGATGTAGATGATGAAGTTAGCGGAGGAGTTGACAATTTCAAGCCAAGTTGACATTATTCCGACCAGGTTGTACACATTATTCCGAGTTTTAGGGAAGTTGTATTCGTAGTCAAAGATTTGTATGAGGATAAAAAGTGCACCAGGTGTCATGCAGAAGAAGAACAGAAGAGCCAGACCAAACAATGTCTGAGTGATGCGCTGTTCTGCTGGCGTCTCGTCACGATTCTGACCTGTCATCTGAGAGCGCTTTGACTTGGAACTGTACAGGCTGACACTGATGGCGATGTTGCAGATGATGACGACAGCGATGGGGATGACGCGAAGGAGGGACATTCTGACGATGTACAGCGTAGCAAAAAAGTCTCGGTTCTTTCCGAACTCCGACAGTTTGAGAACTGTGGCCATTTGTGTCGAATTGGGAATAGGGAAATCAGTAGGCACGAACTCCAGGGAATAGGGAAGAAACAAAGCTACAACCAGAAGACTGCAGATGAATATTGAAAGTCCCATTGTCTTCCTTGTCCAAAGTGATTTGACCTTTAAAGGTAACACCACAGCGCACAACCTCTCCAGTGAAATAACGACTATCAGTAGGTTTGATGTACGACCGAAAACTGACATGAAAAATGATCCAAAATATGGAAATGCTTTTCGGGAGATATAAAGTCCAGGTTTATAGTCTAAAGCGATGGTGACTCCGATCAGAGAGAAGAGTATCGTCGCAATAAGGTGTAGAAAGTCACAGACAGTTATGGAGAGGAGCACTATCTTGGTTGTGTCCCGCATCTTGTGACGTAATAAGACCACAAAACTGATGACGTTTCCAACAAGACCAACGAGAGCTGTTACAGGCATGATGGACGTGTACATTACCAACCGGTAGATAAACATGTCTTCAACAGGGATGACAAAGTAGCCGGGTGGATAAAATGATTTAGGCGCAGTGGCTGGTTCAGTGATGTTCAAGTCATCTTCTGTTCGATTTGGGAAAGAAGCGGTCTCCGTGGTAAAGTTTTCCATTGTAGCTGGATCTGTAAATGGGATGAGAACAATTGTCATTATTGATATTGTAAATGTAAGAAATGTTGGACATTGATTTTTTAAATTGACGTATATTACCATTGTGCAGATAGCTGTCATGGTGTTAAAATTAACTGCTTTTCACATTTGGAGATGAAACAATTTTTTTGCAATTTAAAATACGTTATCGCAGATTTGATATTGGTTGTATGCATGCACTTGGGAAGGATGAACAAAGTGTTTACAATCGCGTGAAGTATTAATGATCCCAGATTGTGATTGTGATGTGTATTTTCCTATACCTTCTGGTAGGCTATATCAAACGCCACGTCCCCAACAAATCCCAATTCGGCACATTGCAAAAATATAGTCAATACACGCAATGGCCAATTTAGATAACTCTTCCATTTCTTTGGTTTATTTACATCTGCCCTTTTATCTTAAGATACTTTTTCAAAAGTAGGATCCAAGTTATATTCACTGTGAGAACCTACGAACATAAACCGAGCCATGGCCCTTTACGATAGAACTATTGGGCATCCCGGATTTTGTCACAGTGCCAGGTAGGGGTCCCTTAGTGACTTGTGCATGCGTTATGGGGTCTACAAACCTAGCTGTGACTAGAGGATTCACTCGCACCACTGAGCCCCTCAAAACAAGTAAGGCAAAGAACAAATATAATATATGTCAGACTGTTGAGCAAAGGAAAATATTCTCGCAAATGGGCCAAACCTTTTTCTCGCCCATGGGCGAACTATTTCAATATCGCTATAAAATCGTTGAATTAAGTTTAAATGAGATAAATTTTGTGTATGATACTTGATGGAATACAAGTTGAATATTTGCGAAACAAAACCATGAGTTTTGAGTAAAGGAAAATATTCTCGCCCATGGGCCAAGCCTTTTTCTCGCCCATGGGCGAAATATTTCAATATCGCTATAAAATTGTTGATGTAAGTTTAAATGAGTTAAATTTTGTGTATGATACTTGATGGAATACAAGTTAAATAATTGCGAAACAAAAACATGAGTTTTGAGTAAAGGAAAATATTCTCGCCCATGGGCGAGATGGTGTAAATATTGAGTTTTTGAACTTCTTTTTTTTTCATTTTTTCCCATGTTCCCATGAAAACAGCATGCTTATTTTTGTAAATACCTTTGACCGAGACTGGGAAAAGACCGCAGAGTTTCTGGACTTTTGGGTTTCCAGAATTAAAATGGGACATGTTAATATATGTCAGACTACATGCATCTACTCGGAGATGATAACCGAAATGCCAACTAAAGTACTATTGACACTTCACTTAATAATGACCATATTTTTGATAATGGTCCTACCAACAAGTATACTCAATAAACTAACTGACCCAGACATCAGTATATAATAGCATGCAACGTAGTTTAACAAATAATGATTAACTGTGACAAGTTAAATTGTCAACATGAGATCTAAGTAAGAAGAACCTTGGAACTAACCAAGCTTCCCCCCATGTATAGCATCAGAGAGGTCCGGGTCAGCAGTGGTGTGAGTCCTCCGTGGGGACTGGCCCATGGAAGGACATCACAATTATTTATTACCCTGGAACGGACCTTAGAGGAAGCACTGGCAAGAGGTTGTTACTAAATACTTGTAGACAGGCACTTTGGGCCAAAATGTGTTTGTGTAAATTTGATTTATAAAATTTAAACAAATGCCAGTTAAATAAACTTTAGTAGTTTTGACACTATTTCCATGTGCAGAATCTGGCCAATTATAACATCTACCAATTAAAATCATAGCAAACGTAAACGAAATGATAAAAAAATTATCAGTATCATTTCAAAATACTAAATGCAGTATATTTTAAAAACGCTTGAAACACTTCACGTGTTGTTAACGTATTATTTAAGGCACATGTAAGTTATGTTGATAACACTGTGTATCGTGAAACACATGTTCTGTCTCGTCACAATGTACACAGAAGCGATTGTCATACAGAACTACATTTTTTTCAACAGCGGGTATTTTACTTGAAACAATGACACAGCAATATACAGTCGTAAAATGAACAGGAATATGTACTGATAGAGAACAATTTTGTCAACCAACAGTTTCAAAAGGACACACATACCTGAAGAGCGATGTATCCTCTTCAAAGACGATAGGGGAAATTACAGACATCAGCAAGTTCAAACAATATAGAATCTCTCGGAAGATGGATTCTAAGCCATCACTAATTTATTCGCATTGATTTATTATCTGTTTTGAATTGCCGATCTTATTCGCCATGGCGGCGAGAGGACAACCGTGGGTTGTCTTGATGTTTTCTTTGTCGGACCATTGGTCCAAATATCTATTACCGTCCAAATGTTAAACCAATCCCTGTCAGTTTATCAGAATATTTCTTCCCAATACGACGATTGTTGTTTCAGAAAATACTAAAATGAAAAAGTACCACAAAGCCATGTTCCTAAGATTCATACCAGTTCCTATCTTTGCGTTATACTTAATCCATTCTTGTTCCATTCCCAACCCAAACACATAGTCACATATCCATTGCCAACCCTACCATCCTTCCATTGGTGGCGATCTGAACATGGGTAGATTCCCATCCATTACTCTACATGCAGTCATCTCATCCATATTATTTCAGATATCCAAGACCGCCTCCGTGGTAAGATAAGATAGACATAATTTTATGGATAACAACTTCTTTAATACTGTGAAAAGCGACCTTTCAGTATAGATCCTTATACCATTGTCAAGCAAGACTGACAGCAAAACGTCGCTTTTCACAGTATTAAAGAAGTTGTTATCCATAAAATTGTGTCTATCTTGTCATCCGTCAACTTCTAAGTAATGCCTATCAAACAATTTCGCCTCCGTGGTCTAGTTGATAGAACGTCTGCCCGGAAAGCGGAAGGTCGGGGATTTTGAACCCCGGCCGCGTCATGCCAAAATACGTTAAAGGATGGTACTTGTTGTTACCATGTCTGACGCTCGGCATTAAGGGTTAAACAAGGAATGGTCGACTCGGAGTCTAATCTTTATTTCACATACTGAAGAGGCCACAGGCCTATAGTACAATTTGAAGAATATACAGTTTTATACAATTTATGTACATATCTCATCAGATCACCTCACGTCATTCCACCTCGCATTTCAACGCAGTCACATAATTTCACACATACAGTACAATACCATACCCTGTAATTTCATAATTTCTATATTACCATATCACAACTTGTTATATCATACAACATATTCTATAACATCATATCATATTGTATCATTATTATAAGATCATACTATATAGTATTATTTCATATAACATTATCATAACATACTATACATACCATCGTACCATATATCACAACTATATTGTATCACATTTCAACATGTCATATCACACAACACATAAGCAATGTCAAAGCTTGTCCCATCATATCTTATCATATCATACCATATAATGCCATGTCATTCCATGCCAATTTATTTCACATCAATCAATCAATATTTACTCAACACTGGAAGAGCGCAAGCCATATAATATGTACATTAAAAAACAGTATTCACACAATTTCTATAATACACATTATATATTGCATCATATCCCCTCATGTATCATATCACACCACAACACTTCATATCATATCACATCATGTCATGTCACATCATATCATTTCATATAACTATACTTAACCATTTGTAATATCACGTCCCACAATATCATATGACAGCCTAGTAGTTTAATACCATTTCTAACTCTTTTGTTTGTAGTTTATTCAGATGGCAAATATCTATAAATATGTACTTAATGTATATACACAATAGTTTCCTAATACCGAGCAGCTAAGATTATTCTTTCATAAGGTTCTGTCGGTATAAAGAGGCATAATATATGTACATGGAAACATTTTGTAAGATACTTCTTTTTGTGTTTGACAGCAATGTAACAAATTTAATAATATTAGGGTACCTGTAATAATAAGCTTGCAGGTATTTTTCTCTAAGGTGTAAATACACAGGACATACAAGTAAAAAATGAAATTCATCTTCTACTGAGTTTAAACTACATAGATAACAGATTCTTTCTTCACGAGGAATGTTTACATAGCGCCCTGTTTCTATTAAAAGGTCGTGAGAAGAACATGTAAAACGTGAAAGAGCCGTTCGAAATTTTTTAACATTAACGTTTGATAAATAATCTTCCATAATTATTTCTGATTTAAACATTTTGTAATAAAAGCATTTGTTTGTTAGAGTTAATGATGCAGTCCAAGATTGTAAATAAATATCCTTTAATCTCTGGGTTAATGAAAGTATAAACATTGATTTGGAATACACATTTTGGTTTTGCCAAATATCACCGAAGCCACAACTGAAAAGTAATTCTCTAACAACTGTAACCCAGTTTCTTTTCCCATTATTATCATAAACTATCATCATATTATAACACTCTTTTTTGGCAATCTATATGAGGGCATGTCAATAAGTCTCAGCCAGTATTTAATAACTTTTATATTTGAATATACATAGAGAGGGAATCTTCCACATTCTCCATACACCACCGGAGTCAGTGTACTGTGTTTGTGTGGGATATCCTTTTTAAATTGCGGCATGGTATCTCTGTTGGCTGGCACTATAAAATCGGTATTAGTCCAGACTAGTACAAGCGGCAACACACACGTCGCTATATAACTACAACGATCTTGAACGCTACGCTAAACATCATTACACCTCACCCCACCCCATCTACCTATGTTCAGATCCCCACCTATCACTCCACCTGTCGTCTGTGACTTAAAATGTTAACTCACTCACTCACTCCACCTGTCGTCATCTCATCTACCCACGTTCAGATCTCCACATATCAGTCCACCTGTTGTCAATTCATCTACCCACGTTCAGATCCCCACCTATCACTCCACCTGCCTTCATCTCATCTACCCCAGTTCAGATCGCTATATCACTCCACCTGTCGTCATCTCATCTTCCAACATTCAGATCCCCACCTATCAATCCACCTGTCGTCAACTCATCTACCCACGTTCAGATCCCCACCTATCACTCCACCTGCCTTCATCTCATCTACCCCAGTTCAGATCGCTATATCACTCCACCTGTCGTCATCTCATCTACCCACGTTCAGATCGCTTCCTGTCACTCCACCTGTCGTCATCTCATCTACCCACGTTCAGGTCCCCACCTATCACTCAACCTGTCGCCATCTCAACTACCCACGTTCAGATCGCTACATCACTCAACCTGCCTTCAGCTCATCTAAACATGTTCAGATCTCCCCATATCACTCCACCTGTCACCAACTCATCTACCCACGTTTAGATCCTCACCTATCACTCCATCTGTCGTCATTATCATCTACCCACGTTCAGATCTCCACCTATCACTCCACCCATCATTAACTCATCTACCCATGTTTGATCTCAGTTAAGGCAAAGGTATGTATGCATGTAAGGCCTCGAGCCTATATACAAACGAGTTACATGTAAGCAGTTTTACATATTCAGATACATCCTAATATGTAACAATTCGCTTCTGAGAGAAATTGCATTTTTGACTTATATAGCCAGTTTTAAAATGACAGCATCATCTTTTGAA
The DNA here is from genome assembly GCF_022045235.1 of Haliotis cracherodii. Taxonomy (NCBI): domain Eukaryota; kingdom Metazoa; phylum Mollusca; class Gastropoda; order Lepetellida; family Haliotidae; genus Haliotis; species Haliotis cracherodii. Next base: position 18,069,203 of record NW_027266275.1, read on the forward strand.
GAGAGAAGAGAACTAAAAGCAGGCACAAGATAATTTGACAGATAGCGTTCATGTGTTTACTTGTTTCTTAGATCACAATGATAAGGACATACAAAAGCAAAATGAGTTTCATTTTCTATAGTTGAATGACATAATGGAAATAAACCTCTTCGATTTATCAGTGTACATTTTCTTCCTTTATTTATCATAAGATTTAACAATCCAAGCCTAAGTTCGATACAAGTCATACCCCGAACTGTTGAACCCTGAGTGGAATGTCATGGCCCTGGTAAGACATTTATAGATTGTTCACGAATTTGCTTCAAAAAGAGTTTAACATCACCAACTGTTTGGTTTAACCATGAGAAGCCGTAGTCATGAGAAAACAAAAGGTTTCTGATACGTTATGCTTATGTTACTTTGCCCATGACATCTAAATGTACAAGCAAATTATAAGCCTTTCATACAACCTGCCGTCAGCTTATCTCCGTTTGTTCAGATCTCCAACTTTTTCTCGTATCGAGCTTTTGGCAAAAACCGATACCAGAAACACCAACTTATCAACCTAGATCCGTTCTGCCGTTACTGCACCTACCGGTAATTAAAAAAGGTTGGATTCATTAAGCGTGTAAGTACAGCATTTAACTTAATGTTCGTGTAGAACTTTGTTGCTTTGTGGTTACTTATGTGTAATTTTATCTTAGCGAATACAGTGTTGATGGGGGTGATGGGACTTTCAACGGCCCATATATTGAGAGCCACAGAAGGTTCTGAGTCTCAGAAACACACTGTTGACACACGTCCGCACGTTTACCCACATGCATGGAACACACACCCTGGGCACATTATGGCACTGCCATTCTTATCACAGAGCAGATAAAAAGGGGCTTCGGTGCCAAGTCATTGTTTGTTAATGAGGCCTTCATTACTGGTATTAAATTATCCAAAAATGAGATGGTTCCCCTAAAATCGATGTAATTCACCCGGAACAATGACTACAATTCTGACACTTCTGACACTACAGCTGTCACATAGGTTGAGATAATGATGGTGTGTTCATGTTATTCCACTTATTGACGTTATGTAGTTCACATATAATCAGTCCAATCTTGACTTGACAAGATGTTCCGTTTTGTCAATGTCTAATTCCTTTGGAGAATTGATTTCTTGTTACCGTATGTGAATGTTATGTGAACAAGAAATAAACAAATGTGTAATGAATCTTGCAGCGGGAAAACTCAGTGAATGTAACTCTCTGGGGTGGAAATGATGGTAGACAACACCCTGTTTGTCTCCGGTCTTTTGTGCCCTGTTTTAGAAAATTAATCTCATGGAAATAGTTTGTTAACGTTTTATTTGAATTGATAAACAAACCTTATTATTAATGAATAGATATGCATTTATATGTTATATGTTACCTCCATATATGAATTGAATCTCGTTATTAAAACATAAATAAATAATTTATAGTGAAATCCTTGAAATAACAGTGGTATTTTCCACGTCCTTCCAGGGCGAATAGGTAAAATAGCTTGTAGGGTTGGAAGGTGTTTCAAGTGGAATAAGGAATAATTCTTCTTAGTGTTCTAGATCCTCATATATCTGCTTAATAAGATGAGTCGGAAGAAGTGGATGGAAAGAAGTGCCGTGAAAATAATATGTTTTCCCTGTGGATAATGCGTGCAGCCCACATCGTCTTTACAAAATATCATTTCATGCTCCCTGTATCACGGACTTGTATAGGTCTTCAGCAACCCATGCTTGCCGTAAAAGGCGACTATACTTGTCGTAAGGGGCGACTACCGGGATCTGGTGGTCAGGCTAGCTGACTTGGTTGATGCATGTCATCGATCCCAATTGCTCATGATGTCAATCACTGGATTGTCTGGTCCAGACTCAATCATCTACAGACCGCCGTCATATAGCTGGAATATTGCGGCGTTAAACACCAAACCAAAAAAATCAAAAAACAAAAACAACACGTCCCATTTTAATTCTGGAAACCCAAAAGTCCAGAAACTCTACGGTCTTTTCCAAGTCTCGGTCAAAGGTATTTACAAAAATAAGCATGCTGTTTTCATGGGAACATACTAAGGAAGAAAAAATGAAAAAAAAAGAAGTTCAAAAACTCAATATTTACACCATCTCGCCCATGGGCCTGCCCTTTACTCAAAACTCATGTTTTTGTTTCGCAAATATTTAACTTGTATTCCATCAAGTATCATACACAAAATTGAACCTATTTTAACTTAATTCAACGATTTTATAGCGATATTGAAATAGTTCGCCCATGGGTGAGAAAAAGGTTTGGCCCATGGGCGAGAATATTTTCCTTTACACAAAACTTATGTGTTTGTTTCGCAAATATATTTTAATGCATTCCTTCACGTGTCATGACATAAACTTTAACTCATTTTAACTTAATTCAACGATTTTATAGCGATATTGAAATATCTCGCCCATGGGTGAGAAAAAGGCTTGGCCCATGGGCGAGAATATTTTCCTTTGCTCAACAGTTTTAGTTTCGCAAATACATTAAGGGATTATAAGCATGACACATGATTCTACTCATTTTAACTTAATTGAACTAATTTTTGGCGTTATTAAATATTTCGCCCATGTTTTCGTCAGTCCCTTTAAAGAATTAACTAATTGTTTACAAAGTATATTGTATCATGTGAAACACACTTTGTATTTATCATTACATTACTATTCTAAAAAGGCCTTTGGTTGGATGTTTCCTTTGCAGAAGTTTTACAAATTTCACCTTTTTTACATATTGCAACGATCTTTAATGAACCTGGCCTTATCTCTCAAAACGTTTTGACAGTTTATCATACAACTTCACGCGCGTGTACACCAATTTATTGGCGTTATTTTTCAACGAATTAAAGTTTAGTTTGTTTCTTTTTCACTTCCCATTTTATGTCTCGTTAATACATCACACTGGGAAATTAAGTACAGGTGATTATACAATACCTGCTCTCGGTCAATTACGATCTACCACACCACGCGCGAATAAACAGTTATGCAGGTGTTGCTGTGGGAAAGTACCTAGCCTGTATATGTATATTTTTTTGTGGATACATGTATTACGTATTTTCGTTGATATGTGGATATATTAAGCACAAAGACCAAAAAAAGTTTATGAAAGATGAATTAGTGCCTTGATATATTCAACGAGATGTGTATCATCGTTTGATGGGCCATTCAATAAAAGTATGTTTGGAGGAGATATCAGAGGAGCCGCCCAATATACACAGTGTCGTCCGGTGAACTACCACCCCACCCTGTCCGTAAGAGTTATGTAATCGATACACAAATATATTTGATGCGGTGTCAGTGTGGAAGGAGTTTGAATTACGTCCGCCTCTGGCCACAGAGGTAATTCTCAAAGTGTAGTAACAATCATCAAGGTCATCAATGCCGTACTAATTACCTAGTAACGCACGTAACAACGACTGTCAATCTGTCTGCTACAGCTACCATACCATCATCCCTGTCACAACTAGCATATCAACGGCTTATTCAAAATATTAATTGTACAAACGTCGTTGAGAGACTAACGTATGTCGTATACAGTCCTCATATTTGATAAAAAAAATAGTAAAAACGTCAACTGGGAATTCAACTGGATGTTACAATATCTTATATCAGCTAACAGCCCTGTTTGTGAAAACATGTACTAGACATAAGATTTATAGACTAATAAAATCAGTTGTAAGACTGCATAGACCATAAAACCGAATTAAATATGTCTTGGTATCATCGCTTGTGTATTAGATGATGGTAATGACCTGAAATGTTTTAACGTTAGATTAGGAAGAAGAGACATTAAAGTGTTTTATAATACTTGGGAACATGAGCAATAAGATGTAGCAACATAAACATGCATGGAATGGAATAGATAAAATGGTGAAAACAAATTGAAATAGATTTTAATAAAACATTATTGTAATAAATAACTTGCAAAAGCGGTGCCCAAAATTGTTTGACCGTGTTTTGTGCTTTGTAGACTGACAAATTCAGATATACAACCGGTATAAAACTGAGAACTGAGATGCCAAGTATCACCTGCATTCACACATGGAAGCAAAATACTTGTATGTATGCCCTCTCCTCTGAAAAATGTATCACTAAAGTATTTGCATTGTAATAAATATAATAATGATAAATCTTGGTAAATTTGGTAGGTCTCCGACAGATTTGATTTTCAGTTATTTTACACCTTTGATTGATACGGATTACGTAAATGTAGTCTGGTCACTGTCTCTAATGTATCTGCTTGGTTAGAAATTTCAAATGTCCTGATATAGCACTGTTCCTAAACTAAGCCAGTTTCTTTTATCGGGTATAAATAGTTGATTTGTCTTGTCACGCAGTCATTTATACTTGATCGACTGATTTCCACGAAAGATTCCGGCAGAGAGTTCTGTATTTTTATTATATACATGTATTGTTAATTGTAGAAGATGCTTACATCACTGTATCTCAGAACGCAAAACTGATAACATTCAAACATGTAATTAGTACACAGTTAATTGTTACATATAATTTCCTGCATAATCCTTTTTAAACAAAAAGCCTACATGTATACTGAAACCAGGGTGAGGGCCTAGTAAGGTAAACCGTGTCCACCAGACAATCTCAGGTGGCTAACGCCATATCTCCCACCAAATCAGCTCTATCATTTTTTTACATTTTAAATAAAAGGAATTAAAAAAATCATATTTAACAAACCTACACATTACCAAATACAAAACTTTATAATCCTTTCTAGACTTCGTTCCAATTAACCTGGATCATATAACTTGCTCGCGAATACGACTTTAAAGTGAATACATCTACAGTGTACAAGTAACTTTTAACTGTATCATATATACTCATGATAAGTAATTATTTTCGTTCCTAATTCGAATGAGCACATTCTGGGGCTAAATCTGCAAAAGGACAGACAAAATATTTCTTTGTACAATGCAAACGATACAAACGTAGCGGCTGATAAAAGAGACAATGACTTAATAATCTGCAATGTATCATTTGTTCTCGTTTAATCTATTGTACATATTGAAGTGATTGTAAAGTTTCAAGGAGTACTTAAATGTTGTGGTATTATGAATGAATTTAGAATATCAGTAGCGAAAAACAGTTAACATATGGGATGTACATGTATAACTTGTCTTCCAGCACCACGCTTGTGCCGAGGCCCATGGTCATAAAACTAATCGGTCCCATAAAAGGAGCAGCTAGTTTCGCAGATACTTGCTATAGTTCACTCCCAATTGTCAGACGACCTAATCATCAGACAGACCAGTCAAGTGTGACCAGTGTACCTGCCTGGTCTTACCTCCTAATTACTGAGCTGCCCAATACTGTCATACTGAGTGATAGAGATTAACCAGATTATGATTGTGTTTGTAAGTTGCGTTTGATATGTGTCGGGTTGCAGTTGTTTTATTAGGCAAGACCAGGGGTAATTTTTTCAATGAAACCTTTCAACCGTTGAGTTTGTTTTGCATTCATGTCATTAAATGCATTGTTAGGTAGAATAATAACACGTTATATAGATTAAACATCTCCCTAACCTTAGTATAATATCACATGTACTCTAAGTACCGTACTATATTACTTTGAGGAGACATTGAGTAGGCATTGTATGCTGTCGGAATGACTTTACGCAAATCCCTGCATCAATGGACCCGTGAAGATCCGGGTTAGAACAGATCTTCAACAACCCATTCTTGCCGTAAAAGGGCGATAGCGCTTGTCGTAAGAGGCGACTAACGGGATCGGGTGGTCAGGTTTGCTCATATAGCTGAAATATTGCTAAGTGCGGCGTTAAACAACAAACCAACAAACAAAACTTTGAGGCATTCACAACAATCACTATGACGAGGTATGCATATCTTGCAATCAACCTGAATCCAGTTACTGGAATGTCAAACCCGGGCTTGGTTAAAACAAGAATTGCAGTTAGATCCGCTACATGTTGTAGATCTCCTGTAGTCAAGAGATGCAATACCGAGGCAGCAATGTCAATTTATGAGGGACAGACGACTACTCCAACATATATAACATACACATAAATAGGTGTTTCGATGGTTTTCCTATTATTTTGTACTAAAAATAGTCAGCCATTTTGTAACTTGTGATCTTAAAAAGCACATATAACGTTAAAATATGGTGTCCAACAAAATTGACAGTTCCTTGGCTGCTGGAATAAGAAAGGATGATGGTACAATGTTTTTCTTAGATACTTTTATACATGTTTTAATGTACATACGATGTCTCATAAGCCTGTAGAGGCTGGGTGCAATAATGATGATAATTGTTTATATTGTATATGTTATTTGCACGTGACATCTTAATAAAATATTTTCTCTCTCTATATATATATAAACAGAGCAGCCAAAGATAAAAATGAAATCATATCATGTACGAAATTAGAAATCATATCAAGACAAAAAGAGAAGGTGTATGAGTACTAAAACTTGCAATAGATATGTGTACCCTACGTACACACATGAGTCCCATTCGACAGTCTACAACACCCGAATAACTGTCAAACAAGTTTGGGTACCCCTTGCTGATATAAGGAAGGTAAGATCCAGTTCAATTCCCAGTTGACGTATTTACTTTTTTTAAATATCAAATATGAGGACTGTATACGACACACGTTAGTCTCTCAACGACGTTTGTACAATTAATATTTTGAATAAGCCGTTGATATGCTAGTTGTGACAGGGATGATGGTATGGTAGCTGTAGCAGACAGATTGACAGTCGTTGTTACGTGCGTCACTAGGTAAATAGTACGGCATTGACCTTGATGATTGTTACTACACTTTGAGGATTACCTCTGTGGCCAGTGGCGGACGTAATTCAAACTCCTTCCACACTGACACCGCATCAAATATATTTGTGTACCGATTACATAACTCTTACGGACAGGGTGGGGTGGTAGTTCACCGGACGACACTGTGTATATTGGGCGGCTCCTCTGATATCTCCTCCAAACATACTTTTATTGAATGGCCCATCAAACGATGATACACATCTCGTTGAATATATCAAGGCACTAATTCATCTTTCATAATTTTTTTTTGGTCTTTGTGCTTAATATATCCACATATCAACGAAAATACGTAATACATGTATCCACAAAACAATATACATATACAGGCTAGGTACTTTCCCACAGCAACACCTGCATAACTGTTTATTCGCGCGTGGTGTGGTAGATCGTAATTGAACGAGAGCAGGTATTGTAGAATCACCCGTAAATAATGCCGACACTGTTATTAGATACAACGTACTATGAATATGAGAATTATCATAAGAAGGCTGTTGTTTTTTTCTGAACTGTTACCATTTTCATACCAAAAGTGACAATGCATTTAAAAGTTGCTTTAGTGTCATAATATTCACTCAATCGCCTGTAAAAATCGCACCGCATATAATGAAATAATTATTTCAAGATTTCGTTAGAATGTGAGATATTAGCTATTTCCCCCATTAAATACGCGCACGTGTACCTGTATATTGCATATCTATTGTCACTTAATTTCCCAGTGTGATGTATTAACGAGACATAAAATGGGAAGTGAAATAGCAACACTAATAGCAAACTAAACTTTAATTCGTTGAAAAATAACGCAAACGAATTCGTGTACACGCGCAGGAATTTGTATGATAAACTGTCAAAACGTTTTGAGAGATAAGGCCAGGTTCATTAAAGATCGTTGCAATATGTAAAAAAGGTGAAATTTGTAAAACTTCTGCAAAGGAAACATCCAACCAAAGGCCCTTTTAAAATAGTAATGTAATGATAAATACAAAGTGTGTTTCACATGATACAATATACTTTGTAAACAATTAGTTAATTCTTTAAAGGGACTGACGAAAACATGGGCGAAATATTTAATAACGCCAAAAATTAGTTCAATTAAGTTAAAATGAGTAGAATCATGTGTCATGCTTATAATCCCTTAATGTATTTGCGAAACTAAAACTGTTGAGCAAAGGAAAATATTCTCGCCCATGGACCAAACCTTTTTCTCGCCCATGGGCGAAATATTTCAATATCGCTATAAAATCGTTGAATTAAGTTAAAATGAGTTAAATTTTGTTTATGATACTTGAACGAATACAAGTTAAGTATTTGTGAAACAAAAACATGAGTTTTGTGTAAATGAAAATATTCTCGCCTATGGGCCAAGCCTTTTTTTCGCCCATGGGCGAACTATTTCAATATCGCTATAAAATCGTTGAATTAAGTTAAAATGAGATAAATTTTGTGTATGATACTTGAACGAATACAAGTTAAGTATTTGCGAAACAAAAACATGAGTTTTGAGTAAAGGAAAATATTCTCGCCCATGGGCGAAATATTTCAATATCGCTATAAAATCGTTGAATTAAGTTTGAATGAGTTAAATTTTGTGTCATGATACGTGAATGAATGCATTAAAATATATTTGCGAAACAAACACATAAGTTTTGTGTAAAGGAAAATATTCTCGCCCATGGGCCAAACCTTTTTCTCACCCATGGGCGAACTATTTCAATATCGCTATAAAATCGTTGAATTAAGTTAAAATGAGATAAATTTTGTGTATGATACTTGATGGAATACAAGTTAAATATTTGTGAAACAAAAACATGAGTTTTGTGTAAAGGAAAATATTCTCGCCCATGGACCAAACCTTTTTCTCGCCCATGGGCGAACTATTTCAATATCGCTCTAAAATCGTTGAATTAAGTTAAAATGAGATAAATTTTGTGTATGATACTTGAACGAATACAAGTTAATTATTTGCGAAACAAAAACATGAGTTTTGAGTAAAGGAAAATATTCTCGCCCATGGGCGAAATATTTCAATATCGCTATAAAATCGTTGAATTATGTTTGAATGAGTTAAATTTTGTGTCATGATACGTGAAGGAATGCATTAAAATATATTTGCGAAACAAACACATACGTTTTGTGTAATGGAAAATATTCTCGCCCATGGGCCAAACCTTTTTCTCACCAATGGGCGAACTATTTCAATATCGCTATAAAATCGTTGAATTAAGTTAAAATGAGATAAATTTTGTGTATGATACTTGATGGAATACAAGTTAAATATTTGCGAAACAAAACATGAGTTTTGTGTAAAGGAAAATATTCTCGCCCATGTGCCAAACCTTTTTCTCGCCCATGGGCGAAATATTTCAATATCGCTATAAAATCGTTGAATTAAGTTAAAATGAGTTAAATTTTGTGTCATAGTACGTGAAGGAATGCATTAAAATATATTTGCGAAACAAACAAATAATGTTTGTGTAATGGAAAATATTCTCGCCCATGTGCCAAACCTTTTTCTCGCCCATGGGCGAACTATTTCAATATCGCTATAAAATCGTTGAATTAAGTTAAAATGAGTTAAATTTTGTGTATGATACTTGATGGAATACAAAATAATCAAACTATGTCACACGCTGACAACTGTGATGAAATTAAGTTTCTTTGATTCGATTTTAGCGGTAAGTATATAATTTAATTGTGAAATCAATAAAAAAAACCACGACAAGTAAGTAAATAAATAACACATTGTATTGAAACACAAAGGAATAGTTTTACAATCACAAACGTCAATAGGTGAAATATGTGCCAACAGCAGTACAGTAACCGGCCCTATTGTAAGTCAGTGCACTCACCGGCTCAAGAAGCTGTCCAACTCGATTGTCTTCATGTTATCTGCAAGGCACGGGTTTTCAGATATGTATCCTGTCCGCACTGCGTTGCTGCTATATAGTGACATCGTTAGTATTGCAGCCATATAGCAACATCGTCAGTATAGTAGTCATGCGCTAACATCGGCAGTATTGTAACCATTTAGTGACGAAAGTAAACACAAATGTGTGGCGCCACCGGGATGTTTTACATCACAGTGGTAAGTTCGATGACATCACAATCGCAGCATATGTCTCACACATACTTTAATCTTGTCGGAACAGTACAATGGACAATAGTTTGATAGTCAACGTTTAGTTATCACATGCAAATTAACTATGGTTGGTATTAGCCAATGAGTGATTTAAAAGTGCGCTGTTAATCCTGGACTCTTACTAATATACAGCTTTTTTTTATAAGATTGGAACGTATGAGGGATTACGGTAATCGCAGTTTGGCCAACTGCTGTATACGTGAGTAAATGAGGTAACTAAGCAACTGTCTTCAATTATATCAGCTTAATATTGGAGAGAGGCCAAGCCGACTGTCAGCGTATCCTGGTTTTAGATACGTGTTAAACCACTTAGTCGATTGAATATAAACGCTGTTAAGTGAGCGAGTGAGAAAATAGGGATAATACATGTAGTATGACAGCGGCCTCTATCCATACTCGAAACTACATAAACCGAACTAGTGGTCGATCGTGTGAGCACAGTCTGTTCCAGTGCAATGGCGAACATTCCGGTCCAAGCTTACTATTCCCACTAATTTCAAGCACTTTAGTCGGCTATTTCCACAAAGGACGGGATAGTTGGTATTGATAGTGAATAAGTATCTGATATCAGAAATGTAATGAGCAAAAAGAACAAATAACGATAAAAAGGAACAAAATGTGTTTTTATTTTATTACATCATAAGCTGCTTGATGAATACAGGGGCAAAATGCGTTGAATACTTTCCAGTCAAAACAACCATCAATATTCTTAATGTTATGATATATGTGTTGATATACTGAATCAAAACAGACGTTTCCGATAAGAAATGAGTAAATATAAAACCGTAAGAGCTACTGTATACATACATCATGAAATGGTCCATAGTTTAATGTTGTGCGTAACAAATTATCATGATCATATCATTAATCATGATAAACCAGGATAAAAATCCTGAGCAAAACCAGAATAGCTTTTGAAAGTACAATCTGTCATGCAAAAACAGAAACTCCCCCTACTGTTGACTGAAGAACCCAATCATTCCATACCATCATGCATTTCAAGAAACCATGCCTACTGCACCTTCAAACCAGATGCATTGCCTTGCCTCGGATGACATAATTTGTTGTCTAAAAAGCATTTTAAACAGAATGTCCCATGTCCCATTTCATCTATCTTCAGAGGGGAGTTATATGCCATGCCGGTTTAATGACTTCGCGTTCGTTCTGGGATAACACATGTCGGAAGAAGTACAGTAAACACTTACTGAGTCATCATGAACATTTTCGAGAGTGTATGACCTTGATGGTTCTTCTGAGTAAAAGTGTAGGTGGGTCTGTTGAAGGAAGGCGCGTACCAATTTGTATTGACCTGGATTCAAGCATTTTCGTTTAAGCGGGGTTATCTTCAGGCTATGACCTCGAGAAAAAACTTGATCCCTAGGGTTATAAAGGAGAAATAATTGGTATGTTATCTCTGAGAAGTCCAAGCACCGCGTGGTTTGTTTCGGCAGCGACAGCTAAATTCTTACAAATCCTTTACGTATTACCACCTACGTGGGGCAGAATGATTTATTTATATATATATAATGAACAAGAAAAGAGTCCCTAAGCTCAGTAAATCACTTCATGTTGTAAAGCCTATCGTACTTTGGATCTTCCAATATTAACTATATGTGTTTGAAGTTTGAATTAAACTAAATATACTGAATATTAATACTATGTTCCTAAATTACGAAGGCAGTTGGGTAGTCTAGTAGTTTATGCGTTCGCTCGTCAATTGCTAACATGGGTACACTGTTTGAAGTCCATTTCTGGTGTCCCCTGCCGTGATATTGCTGGAATATTGCTAAAAGCGGCATAAACCCATACTCACTGACTCTTGTTTATACAGACAATATTAGTTTTAGGGTGCATTAGTGACGAAATACACTCTTTATCCCAAAGTATAAAATTGATTTAGTAGAGTGAAATAACACGATCAGCGTTACATCATGGAAATCGTGCAAGAAAAAACACTGTCAATGAAACATTTGCCTTTTTATAAAACAGCATGTGTATTTAATTTCGTGATCTGCAAAGTTGACAATTTCACTGGTGCAAAATATGTTATTTAACAAGAAAAGACACATATCCTCCATATATTCTTAACATAAATCTACAACTTTTGAATATATATAAATTCCTATCTTAAGTAAACAGTATAATTATACAAATAAAAATGAACCAGTACCAAGCACTGCCCATGTCCGAATAATTCATCTGTTATGTCTTTGAGGATACAATATTAAGTATTTTTTAAAATGAAGATTGTATCTGTCATAGAGTTATAACATATTTTAAGCATAGGCAGATTTGTATTCTCCACATATATATAAACACGTATACTCAAATAATTAGCTACAATCAGGCATAAACCCAGTCCCTTAAGTGTGGCACATCAACTAGCCATAAAACCAGTCCCTGAGATGCATCAAGTCACTTATTCATAAACCCAGTCCCTGAAATTTCCGCGCGTTAACTAGTCATAAAACCAGTCCCTGAGATGTTGCACGCCACTTATTCATAAACCCAGTCCCTGAAGTGTGACGTGTCAGCTAGTTATGAACTCAATCTCATAATATCCAGATCTTAGTTCTCGCTACCGCTAAACAAAGATCTGTGGACATCCCACGGGTCACGTCACGCCGACCTTTCATCCGACCAATCAGAACATCGCTCAGCATATCAAGAAAAAGTGATAGTCGGAATGTGTTTTCTAATCATTCAACCTGGAGTGTTCCGAACGACATTTATGGCCTGGACGACTGATTCCATCAAAATCAACCTTTATCTCTCGCTTCAATGGGACAAACGTTTGAACGGAAGAGACTTTGCATAGCCCATGGGAAGTATTGTCATACAATGTTGGCCATCTATTACATCTTGGACATTCTAGAATGCTTATTTGTTCAGTTTTCAAATTGTGATTCGAGAATTTGTCAAAATATTGTTCAAAGCGTAGTCTGGAATTAAAGTCCTGAGTTTGAACGTAGTGCCGTATAGCTCGAGAAAACTGCTTTCTGATTGGTTAATGTCAACTTCCTGTTAGTAATTTCAATGGTCAGTCAAAGTTCGAGAATGGTCGATGGGTCATGACCTGATACGGGATGCCATTAAATCTTTGTGTTGTGGTAGCGAGCACAAACATCTGATTTTAATGAGATTGATCATGAAGTGTGGCGAGTCAACTAGTCATACACCGAGTCCCTGAAGTGTAGCACGTCAGCTAGTCATTGTTATGTGGCAGTGTAATTTATTTCTAAACAATATTGTCTTCACGATTTGGCTGATATATTGCCGATGTGACTTTAAATAGTAACTCACTCACTCACTCTAAACAATATAGCAACTGTAACATAAAGTTTCTGCTGAGATTCAGTAGAAGTTCAGAGCATTGTGTTTTGACCATGATTAGTTGTCACGAATATATTGCTATCTAATGTAAGCAGTGGTGTGGAAGTTACTATATTACGATGTCATTGGGGTGTAACCTAGAATCTGCCGGGACAACTGTATTAGTCCATCACTGAAATGAAAACCTGTACATGTATTTAGACTATGTTAGGAGGCAAGTACCTGCCTCTCTGATCTCACATTTCATCTCACATTACATCAAACCAGCGGTTGTGTGAAGATCAATGTTTTCACCCGGGATCTTTCCAGCTTATCACTGTTGCTGCTCGGTGAATATTATTATCCTTAACCTTATTACTATAACCACTGCTATTGTATGTTATACTGCCATTAAATTTTGTAAGGCATTCTATTATGTACAGCCATTGTAATTACTTTGCAGTAATTTGTATTACTTTATTAACCTAGTTCATCATATAATACAAATGTTGATTGTAAACCATGTCTTTTTGTTCGTTGGTTTTACATTGAATTCTTCTTGATTTCTGGTAACTTATTGTTTCAAATTGGAAGTCGACACGTAACAACATAAACCCAGTCCCTGAGATGTAGTACATAAACTAGTCATAAACCCTGTCCATGCACTGCAGCACAAAAAAACACAAAAAGTAGACGTAAACCTGAAGTGTGGCAGTTAAACTCGTCACCAATGCGTCAACCTCTACGACATGACGTCGTCTATAGACCCAGGAGGCCTCACGTTTATCTCAATGTCTCTCTCTATAAACGCGGCTAACTCAGTGGCCGTCTTCTCATCAATGGGTTCTCTTCCGTGTCCTGGCCTGTCAGCTTCCTAAAAAACATGTTTTACAATGTACTGTTCAATCTAATTCAATACATACAAACAGCAAATATAAGTTTAGAAGTACTTTCGTTTAATAGTAAAATCTAAGCGGATGTGAACAGTATTTCAGTTATAAAACTCTCCGCCATATCATTTAGTCTGATCAAGTGATCAGTGATCAAGAGTTGGGTTTAAAGCCGCTTTGAACTGTTGACACGACCAGTTATAGGGCGGCGTGTCAGCTAAATGTGGTAGGAAAGCCTGAAGTGATGCAGGTCTCAGACGTTTACCACTTCGGAGAAACACACGAGCGCGGGTATTGTGCTGTCAGACCTAGAAACATTATCGGGGTGAAACGGGATTCTAACCAACAATCATAGGTTTCTGGATTGCGCAAAGGAAGCAACTCTTCACAGCGAATTGCGACGCCTTTAAACGACTGGGCCCGAGTCTGATCATGATAGAACATAGTTCTTGAGCAGCCATGAGTACAAGGACAGGCGTTAAGCACAATGACACTTTGCAACAACCCGATCTGCAGTTTAGTCCGGTACATACGGGTACTGTGCTATGTGTAAGTCAAAAGGAGTAGGCTTCACACCTTGTAAATATTGAGATTAATATGCACATAAGACTTTCTCCAAAACGGCCATCTTGTAATCCAGTTCCATGCTTTACCTTGAGGATTCAGATATAAAAAATGAACATATCTTTCCGCCTCACCGTTTAAGCAAGATCTACAAGGGATTACCTGTTGGTGTTTCAGGCCGCATCGACACGCCTCTCTCCACTTGGAGGGCAGACAGCAGCAGACGACATCAAACAGGGGACAGATGAGACGAGGGTCCATCTTCTCGATGTCCTCAAAACCTGTAACATGAAGATTCTTCAGTTGATTGATCATACCCGGGTATAAGTAGGGTATACATTCACATAGTGGTATAAGCAGAGTATAATTAGCCGGGTATATGTCTTTAAACAAACCGTGTGAGTCGAGTCTAGGATGCTACCGCTAGTGCGGGACCCTTTTCGCGAACACCTGGTGCCTCCACTCACTTTTAGTGATCCATTCAAATAAGTTTCACCGCGGTATCGCTATTTTCCCCGTATGCCCAATGGAATCTGTTTCGGCTGATAATCGAGACTGATTATTCTTGCATGTCTATTTAATACGAAATAAGACGGGTATATCTCCTGAGCTGAGGCACATTATGCTCGGTTCACTGATAGAAATGAATACATACAGAATAGACAGTGTTTACAGACTGTTATCTGAATCTCAGAACATTAGGCTACATGACCGAAATGAATAAGAAACATATTAATGGCAAGGTCATTTCTGTCACGGGACAAGTGAACACGGACATAACTATATAGAACCCACATGTTCATTGGGGGTTAGCGCTGCCTACGCCAAACCAGAAGTTTGTAGGTAGCAACTATCATTTTCTCGCTGGACAGTAAAAAATGTGGTTTCACCCGAGCACATGGAGCATGATTTAGGCAAGATTTTAGCCCTTTTATTTATATTTTGAACTAATTTTAACTTGTATCATGCACAGATGGGTTTCAGTACCATAATTGTTATAGCATTGATATACGACACCCAATAACAATTTCAATATTTTTTTCACTTTCTGTTTGATGTAGTAGGGCTCATTAGCGACGAGTCGAAGACTAAGTGTTTTTCAGCGTGTAAACTGTGTTATTATTTTCACACTAGCGCACGTTTGTGTCAATTCTAGCTTCATGAGTTTATTTTAGGATTTGTATCAATCTATTCCCTATACGTAATGTATATATTCCAAAATATTTAACAAAACAAAACGTGTACAAGTCGATGGTAATTGGTTGAACACTGGCTAGGTTGTTGATATTTATAACTTGGTCGTGCGCTTCAGATTGCCGATTAGCCACATTGACATCCATAGCGGCCATGTTGAGGATATTTATGCTTCCAGGAGTGATGGAAGACATTATACATTGCTATTACTCATTACAGCGAATGTTTTTCACATGCAGTGATAAGCCATATTAAGACTTGCAGGTCTTCAAACATTATTCACTGATTAAATTAGGTTTCTTAAAGACTTTGGTCTTTTTGACGTAAACTGGTGGTAAATAACACACATATCTCATCAATTGCCTCGATGTCAATGGTTCTGATAGGAACACAATAACGTCACATTGGTACAAAGGACGCATGACACACTTAGTGTAAGGGACATGTAAAATAATGCCACATTGTGGTATAAGGCCGCTATGTTAACGGAGGAAAAACTCTGGATTTGAAGGATTCTGGCACCTCCAAATGATCAATAAACGTTAACTTTTTTAACCTCGGACGAAAATATCGACTTTGGAGCCGATGTACGGGACCGAATCGTTCAAGAGGACACTCCCAAGATGATTCATTAAATCAACCAAAACGCAACTACAGTGTAATCTAAATGAACATATACATTTGGGTGCGTTGTTTTCAAGGTTGTTCGCTGGGAAAGTGATAGATGTAGAGCACTTCCCCGATCGATGAAAATAGAAATACAATAATAAAATAATTATACATTAATGTAGAGTCTAGGATATATCGGAAATCATTGGTAAGGATTTGCTGCGAATCTTGTTACATTGGTGTGGCTTGAACAACGCACGAGGAACAAGGGCAACATTGTGTGGGTGATGAAGAAACTTGAACATTTCCAAGCGTATGTGTGGAAGGGAGTTACGGAATGGCACGAAGAGCTTCCATTGGTCAGTTATATGGTGCTTAAAGCTGTAATCAAATTTCGTTTGTTACAGCATGCAAGGATGAGATTGTATGATCTCTGTATGGATCTCTGTAACAATCACATCAAAGATGTAAAAAATACTGAACATATGATTCTGTGTTGTTTAGAAATACGAAAACGATATTGACCCTGAAGCCAGTCGGTGCATGATATAAGTTAGATTTAGTTCACAATATACATTAAAAGGGATAAAACTCGCCTAAATCATGCACCATGTGCTTGGGTGAAATTATGTTTTTTTGCTGCCCCGCGAGAAAATGTTGCCACCTAACAACATCCGATTTGGCATGGACAGCGATTACCCCCTATGAATTATTCAACTTCGTAAATCCGAGTACTGTCTCCACCCTCTTATTGGTTGGCGATTGGAAGATGGTCGTTCTGTTTCTTAAGCCAAACTTTTATGTGCCCTTCACTCACATGTGAAGCGAACACCTGGTGTCATCACAAGAGCGTCATGGGTGTCAGTTTCAATAAAAATGTAGGTCTCATTTCTTGTTTGTTTCCGGTAAGAATACTACGGTATACGTATTTGAACTGCTCACGGAACTGGAGATTTGCAATCAGACAAAGTCAGCATGGACTCACCTGTGAAGAAGCTGACAGGTAGCCCTACCCCCAGAACTATCAGCACAGCAGTGAAACTGTACCACAGGTAGGACAGGCCGTACAGGCTGTTAAGGGGGTTCCTGTAAACAGGGGGTTCAATAAACAATCAGCAGATGTGTACGGTCCGTGTACAGGAACCAGCTACACACATGGTAACACAACATTCGAGAGAAAATATTAGCACTATTAAACAACATAACTTGATTCGCTCATATATGTAGCTGAACACATAATTAAATAACTAGTATTAAGAATTGACAAATCGTTATCATTTTGAAAAAAAAAGGCCAGATCTGTGAAAAAAAATTGAACAACGTGACCTAACCATGAAGGACATTACCAATGATACCAGTGGTGGGGACATGTGTCTTTGTGACAATGATATCGAGTTACATTCAACCCCTACAAAGTAGTAACGCTATGGGAAATCAAACTAGGGTTTCTGACTGGCGATTACACACCACAAGCACAGGCTTATTTGCATATCAAGTGCCTGGACGTTTCTCTTGTTTGAACATTGTATTCTGAAATCAGAACATTCTTGCCTAACATTCACTCCCTTAACAATCTTAGAAGGCGCATCTTCAAGCTGTTTGTCAAAACATCAAAAAGATCATTAAGGCAAACTGAGGTGCATCACTACATTTCCTGAACAGTATGCTGGTACTCTTACCAGTCCTCTGCTGGTTCCGTTCCGTTAAAGACACTTGGTGGCGTTGTGACGTTGAGGGAGGCCAACGTTGACAGCGTGGCGTTGACGTCATATCCGGGGGAGGTGTACATACTTGTCGACGTTATGTTCCAATTGCATCCCGAAATACTGATTGGACTCCTATTCTTTGGTAGCTGAGCAACGTGGGAGCCAATACCGATCCAGAACATCATAAAGAGGCTGACGAACAGGCCGGAATATGCTCCCTGGGAGGAGTACAGAAACTATAGCAATTTCACACAGGAAAATTTTACAATAATTATATATTAGTGATTGATGTATTACGTGGAAGTAAACAATACCCAAACTATAAAACAGCGGACTGCAATGTATCACTGCGAATTAAATGGTTGATACCGTGAGCACACATCCGCCGGGTTAGGATGGCATACTTGAACAGCCTGTTAAAAAGTTGAGAGTTGAGATGGTTGCCTATGACCTATCCGATGCAATGGTCAACACTAGCCACCCGGTTCTCATTTTAAGTCATATATCACAAGAAACATGCATGTCTATTTTCAAAAGGATATCCACCCGAAATTCCTACGGGTGTGTATATATCTCGTGTACCTACCCATTTATTTGCCCATGGAAACAGCATGCCCAACGTGAAGAGTCCAAGCATGGGCGCCCCCAGCATTCCAAACAGAGACAACGCCGCCTGTTGAAATAACATTAGTGTGTTTGTAGTTTAACGCAGCACTCAGCAATAGTCCAGCTATACGGCGGTCTGTAAATAATTGTGTCTGGACCAGGCAATGCAGTGATTGGCATCATGAACATCGGTTTTACACAATTGGGATATAATGACATGCATCAACCAAGCCTGACCCGATTCTGTTAGTTGCCTCTTACGACAAGCATGGGTTGCTGAAGATCTATTCTACACCGGATCTTCACGGGTCTCGGTAACATTAAAGTAAAACTGACTATGAGTGAGAGGGTGTAAACTTAATCTGGAAGAAGAACACTCAGTGTCGCATATCGTTTACCACTTATGTGAAACACACGAGTAGGGTATGATGCGGACAGACTAGTGATCCTAATCAGGATCAAGCTCCTTCCCAGCGTGTAACACCGTTTTTTTTAACTCGCGTGGTATCACAGTACAGAGAGCTCCGCGAACGGACTATGGGATCTGGAATCAGGGTGAGCTAAAGCCTAATCTGTTTATTCAGTACATGAGTGGGCCAGCGGCCCATAGTACAATTCGGTTCACCAGACATGTATAAAAATACAACTGTGTACACCTAAATACACAACAGCAAGGCATTCATAGATAAAGAATATTACTTGTGCAAAAATGAATTCCTTAACTTAAAAGCGTGGTAAATATAACAAGCCAGACTTCTAATTGTTGACTGATGCAGAGACGACATAAGTATGTAAAATTGTTCTATTGATGGATTTACATAATATTTTTGAGGAATATATGTCACTCGGAGAGCATAATATTTTTCACAAACCAATACAAAATGGTATTCAGACTCAACATAGCCTGTTTTACAAACCATACATAACCTTCGCTGTCTTGGGATACCAAAATATCTCCCGGTTTCTATGTGGAGCGAGTGGGAGCTAGCTCTAAAACGTGCCAGTGCAACGCGAAACTTATTGATTGTAATAGCCGATAAATAAAATTCCCTGCTAAACCTAAATTTATAACAAAGATATGATGAATACTTGGGGCTATTGGTCAAAGCAAAATGCCGATCTTGTTCATAAGAGCATTTTAATCTTTGTATGAACTCATCAATAAATGAAATAGAAATAACAAGATGCTGATTTTCCCATACGTAGCCAAAGCCATAGGCGTACAAAAGTAATTTAACTCTAGAGGCCCAATTAGTCTTACCTGCTATGGCCTGCTGCACAAGCATATTGTAACTTTTTCGTGGATAACGCGAATCGGGCATCTTTAAAATCTTACACCAATAATTCAAGCATCTTTTGAAAGCATAGATATACAAAGGGTATCTCCCACACTCTCCACGCACAACATGATTGGAAGTTGCTGACTTAACTCCTAAAATACGTTTACAAGCAAGTGTATGAACAACTTCAATCTCCTCGCAAAACGATAAAGATAAACCCCAAACTTCTGCACCGTAAAGAAGTACTGGCACAACTTTAGCATCAAAAATTTTAAAGAAAATATTCGTAGGAGTAGGTTTAATTAGCTGTAGGGACTTCAAAAGCTTAAACAAAACCTTTTTAGCTTGATTAACAACATTAGATATATGTGCACTCCAAGATAGATTTCGAAAAAATAATACACCAAGGTATTTATATGTAGTTACACATTCCAACAATTTTCCATCGTAAACCCATTTTTCATATTTTGAAAGAACACTCCCATTTTTAAAATCAGGGTGAGCTAAAGGTCGCAACTCACAGCGAAATACGGCACCTGATAACATTAGATATGTCCACCAATTCGCCGAGTACAAGCATGGTCTCTATAACAACTGTTTAGTATGTATGGAATATGAAGAATCGGTTCAATCTTTGAAAACCTCTCGAAAAGTTATTTAATTAGAATTGGTATTGCCTGACGGTGCATCGGAAAATACTTAGGTATTGAGGACGTCGGACCACTGAAAATGGGCTACCTGTAGAATATCGCCGAGTTTGGAGGCGACCCACGTAAGTCCGAGGCAGATGATACCAAACACAACAGCTGCAACAAAGATGTATACAGTCACCAAGTCATAGAGTGTGTGTTCCGCTTTACAGCCCACTGAAGATTCTCAAACCCTGACGCTAGGGTACATTTACACACGTAAAAGGTACTTAGTGGCTTCCATGCATCATAGCTTGGTATTAAACCGGAATGAGGAAAATATAAAATAATATCAGGCAAGATAAGTATTGAAAATACAATTGACTAATCGTCTCGATCTGGATATATGGTAATGTGCACGATAGAGCAAGTGTCAGTGTGTATATAGAACACAACTGTGATACACTAAGAGGACATCTGATCAACAGCATCATCACATATCAAACTATGTCGCCATCAGTTGAGTGTGCAAGAACATATTCGTCAACAAACTCACTTTGCTTTCATTTTGATACGAACACAAATATGTGTAATTTAACGCCAAAAACTATATAAGCTTCACGTATTTACGAGCGTCACTAATTGTAACGTCACATATAATTTTATATAAGTACACAAGATTGCCCATGCACAGGTCCCTACAACCATATTTCCTACCCCAGGAGGAGCGTAATGTTGTTCACGTGTCATAATGTTGTGTCGCAGACTGGTTCCTGTATGGCCATGCGTCGTGTCATATTTCTAATGTGATGCTTGCAACAATCATTTCTGATGAATTTGTTGTAGACGAGCGCATTAACGGAATCCCCTTTTGTTCAAGCCACATACCAGTGAAGTAAAGGAAAATGTTTTCAGAAAATGAATTCTCTGATCGAATAGAACTCACATTGACATCAATTAAATCAGCGAAATCTAATCGTGTACCTTTAAAGACGCTTTGTCTGTTGCTTTGCTACCCACCTATGATCTTGGAGATATTGGTGGCTCTGCTCTCGCTGATTCCTTTTAGAAAATAGGGTTTGAGAATATCCTGGAGGGTCACAGCCGCCATAGAGTTAAGTCCAGACGATATCGTGCTGTAAACATGACATATAAACACGTCTTGACAATAACACATATAGTATATACTGTGATTAAATGAATGACCTTACGTTGAATACACTACTAAAGTAAAGTTAACACTTTCAACCGGAGAAGGCTATATCGTGATAAATACTATTCACGCGAACACTTGTGAGTGAGTGAATGCTGTTTTACGCCACGCTCCACAATGTTACAACAATATTACTGTGACTTGTTATTAATCTAGTCTCGACCAAGCAAGTGGTTGATAGCATGATAAACGATCAACGCCGTCAGAGCACGATGGCCTACAGTTGCTACATTCCTATAAGGACCCCGACCATCACTGCCGGGAATCCATATCGTGTGACTGGTGTCGTGAATTGGCTGTCATGCAGTAGTGATGTTTCTGTTTGCTTGTGTTGTTTGCTTTTTTCCTATTTTTTGTAAAAAAATAACCGTATCTCTTTGCTGCACTCTATAAACGATCGTAGTTTTGATCATGAGTTGTTGCCACACATTGCTACGGGCTGTCCCATTGTGTTTTCCTAATAGATCCCCGATTCAAATCTGTATCGCGCATAACAGTCTTCAGCAAAGTGCATGCCCAGTGATCTGAAACAAATGTAACAGGTTTCCCATTCTAAGACACTTGCTTTCAAATACAATTACTTACATTTTAGATCGTGCAACAATATATTTACTTTTGGAGTCGGAAACCTAACCATGCGCTCTTACACAGAGATACGTTTACCGTTTAGCTAATAATAACCTGTTATCAAAACGGCAATTATGTTTTTGCGGTGTGATCTGGCGTTGCACAGCTTACAGTGAATAAAAGTGACAACACCATTCCATAATCAGAATTAATCTCTGATAAAAACAGAGTCCATTTTACAGTTCCGACTATATCATAGTGAGTGAGTGAGTATGGTTTTACGCCGCTTTTAGCAATATTCCAGCAATATCACGGCGGGGGACACCAGAAATGGGCTTCACACATTGTACCCATGTCTGGAATCGAACCCGGGTCTTCGGCGTGACGAGCGAACGCTTTAACCACTAGGCTACCCGACCGCCCCGACTATATCATAAGCATGTGTTTATGAATCACTATCAAATAATGATGATGCCAAGTGTTCGCAAAAAGGTGAGCGTATCCTGCCCCGACGGTGGCAGCCACCATGCACTATCACTATCCCCTCGCTATCCATGGAATCATGTTGGGAGCGGAATGATCCGATTGGACCCTGGTGGGAAGGGTCTCGTTCCACAGTGTGACCTTAGCGTTGCGATTATTGTCGGAGTACGTCTGTTGGGGTAAGATCACATTTTGAAACGATTTTGAAACCTGGTTTCAGTTTCTCTTGTTACATTCTGGCTCGGTATCCCAAAGCGGGTGAACACTTAACCTCAGTACAAAATCACGCAGCACGTTATTTTCATTTTGATTTTTCCATTCGCACTTCCTGTCTTTCTGTTATTACATCTCTTGTTTATACATTTATATTATATTTCAAACACGTATTTCATAACCATGGAAATATATATCAGAAGTAATTCCTGGAATATTGGTGTAAAGCACGAGAAGGTGTATATCGACCGACCTGAGGGCGCCACTGAAGATGGAGGCAACAAACAGGCCCGGTATCCCTGGCACATGGCCCAGCACATCCATGACAAACAGCGGGAACAGCTACAACATTGAAGAAGACATCAAGAGGTCATTGTTAAATTTCAAATCGATTTTAAATTCTACTAATCACATGCACACACGTACACACTCAAACCCTAACAAAATGTTTTTTTTTATGTACAGCACTACACATACCTAAAATTCGGCATTAACAGGGAGTATGTTTTGTTTGGGTGGAAGCCGACACAAGATCATTCTATAACTGTCAATAGAGCCAGAGAAATAGTTCTGGTTAAGTCAATCGCGGAAGCCTACATCTATAACGTGTGGTAAGTCTTTATTTTAAGTCATAGGCACATAAAGTAAACACGGCAGACAAGCGGAGTTGATACAGTAGACGAGAAATAGTGATTCTATCAGGCAAACAATAACTACTGTTGAGACAAGCAATTGACATTTAATGTTGGAGAGCAGTTTGTTTCCTCTGTTACACCTCACACAACTGAACACCTGGTGTCTCAATGTCTTTACACTTCGTTAACGAAGGGTCGATACCGCCTTGACGCTAATATTTACCTGGTCAGAGGCGAATACAAGACCGAAGCTGATTGGATCACATGTTGCATAGAACGCATACATAACGATGCCAACCATGCTGCAGAGCATGAGGATGACGCAGAGGCCGGGGGCGTTGATCCAGAGGGCGCTAGAGAGGCAAACATGGATGCATGAGTGAGTAAATGAAGTAATGATCTTTGTTCATCCCATAATGGATGTTCAATGGTCCTTACACTTCACACCGGTGGCCGTTAACGTGAGCATGAACATGAACATTGATACCTAATCTAACTACAGGTGAAATTGGGTTACCTACGTGAGGGAGTGTGTTTTGTCTGGACGTTTACATTTTGATTCGTTTCGAACAATCTGTAAAGGTCCCTCCCAAGAATCTACATTAACTAAACATGTTTGACAAATATTGACATATATTGTATACAATCACCGTCATTAAAACACACTTACATCTGGGCATCCTTCAAAGAGGAACACGTGAGCGCTCTCTGGACCTGAGCTTGGTTGGTTCCATACACGGAAGCCCACAGGAACCCTGCACCAATTGTAAGAGACCAGAAGCTATGGCGGACAGTCGGGTTAGGGCTGAAACTGTAAATATTTAGAGGTTACAGTGAGTATGGTTTTACGCCGCATTTTGCAATATTCAAGCAATATCACGGCTAGGGATCACCAGAAATGGGCTTCACACATTGTACCCATGTGGGGAATCGAAACCGGGTCTTCGGCGTGACGAGCGAACGCTTTAACCACTAGGCTGGCAACTGACGTTAGAATGCTGCCTCTGCTAATATTAGAGCAGTGTCGCGACTACGAACACCAGAAAGGGCTTCACACATGAAATTGTGATTGGGCGTAACGAGGTATGCTACCCCTCTGCAGTGAGTGGGTACCCGGTAGGATGAGATGGGACTAAATGGAAACACATCCAGTAAAAACCCACATCTTGGGTAGCACACTCCACAGTAAGATGACGATGCAAGATCATACACACTAATCCGTTGACATGGTCATAAAATGACATGTATCTGATTCTGTGGAATTGTGTGGATTCTATGGAATCGAAAGAGTCAGAGATCGAGGTGTCATTACAGTAGTGATAGTGATTTTCTCTGGGGAGAAAAATATACCCCTTCCATACCGTGTGTGACTTGACAACTCGGAACACTGCCAACGTGATTCAATCGGGCAATATGTTATCACATACTATTCGCCTGATTCGGCCATCTTCGGTCCAGGCACCTTTTCTATTTTGCAGGAAGCCTTTATAATTACAGATAAAGAGACTACAAAGAATGAATGAAATTCCCTTGTTTCGGTTGTGTTGGAAGTATTCAGATCTGCGACACGTCAAAGATTAACCTGATTAATTCAGGTCTGCGAGACGTCAAAGATTAATCGGATATATTAGTTCATCGAGACGTCGAAGATTGACCCGATATAGCACTACCACCTGCAGACTTGTTTGTTTACAACTGAGCACGGACGCTTAATTTGGTCAGAAAAAATATAACTTGCTGGATGAAAGTATTGCATCTTTGTTTTACGGATAACAAATGTATTTCCTGTTTCGCCTAGTGGGTAAAAAAAGTACATTTGTCGAGAGAAATGCAATTATTTTATTTTTTTTTATCCCAAACCAAAATTGAGCCCGTTTATTACAGGTGAAGTGAAATAGCGTTTAACGTGGACTTCAAGATTATTGCCCTTAGACAGCAGCGAACCCGAGAAGATCCGGGTTAGAACAGAATCAATCTCATTAAAATCAGATTTTAGTTCTCGCTATCGCTAAACAAAGATCCGAGGAGATCCCATTAGAGATAATGTCAGAACGACATTCATCCAGCCAATCAAAGCGTCGCTTACCAGATCATGAAAGTGACAATCGGAATGTGTTTTCTAATCATGCAACCTCGAAAACGTTAACACGGGGTATTCCAGGGACAGTTGCGACATGTGCGACTGATTCCGTCAAAATTATCGTCTATATAATAGATAAACATTTGAACGGAGGAGGCGTTGCACAGTATGTGGGAAGCACTGCTATACAATCTCAAACATATATTAGACATTCCGGAATGTCCGTTTGTTCAGTTTTCAAAATTTCAATCGAGAACTGTGTCAACATATTTTTCAAGTGTAGTCTGAAATGGAAGTCGCACGGTTGAAACGAGTGCCGTAAAGCTCGAGAAAGCTGCTTTCTTATTGGCTTATATCGACTTCTTATTCGTCATTTCAGTGGTCGGTCAAAGTTCGCGAAAGATTGTTCTGGCGTGACCCGTAATGGGATGTCCCAAGACCTTTGTTTAGTGTCAGCAAGAACTTAGATTTGATTTTAAAGAGATTGGAACATAATATGCTTGTCGTAAGAGGCGACTAACGGGATCGGGTGGTCAGGCTCGCTGACTTGGTTGATACAACCCTCAACCAACAGACTCCCGTCCTCCACTGACAAAGGGGCGCAACCTAGGGCAAACGGGTTGCCCAATTCGGTCGCCTTTTACGACCAGCAATGGGGTGCTTGGGACACATTTTACCCCGGGTCCCTACGGGGTAGGACTTGACAATGTCAAGCAAAGTTTACATTATTCCGACTATTTTGTAAACATAATGCCGAGTTTAAGGGAAATTTTAGGGAAGTCCCGGTTCTTTCCGAACGCCGATTGTTTGAAAAGTACTGTCATTTGTGCCAAACTGGGTACAGGGAAATCGGTAGTCACAGTCGATGGATTCGTGGATCGATGCTCATGATGTCAATCACTGGAATGTCTGGTCCAGACTTGATTATTTACAGACCACCATCACATAGCTGGAATGTTGCTAAGTGCGGCGTTAAACAAACAGACAGACAGCGGCGTGCATGTAAGGGTGTGTAGCTGCTTGTACCAGGTCGGACTAGCCCATAGAGATACAATACGCAATCTTAACATGGATACCCAACTCAGACACAGTATACTAACTTCGAGCTTACCAGTCCTTGTTTTATCCCCATAATGCTGAGCGCTAGGCATGGAAACACGTTTTTAACGCCCTTGGGTATGAAGAGGCCAAGGATCGAACCACCGACCTTCCGCTCTCCGGGCAGACGCTATATCCACTAGACCAGTGATATACTATAGCTGTATTTTTGCTTACAACTGCCGCTATTCACTCACTCTGTAAAGTAGACTCTGTGGTTTTTCTCGGCAATATCCCAGGCCTTGCTGAAGCCGCCGATCTCTATACAGCCCTGAATTAGGGCTGCTGCTATCCCCGCCAGCATCATGAAGATCTGGAACGTGTCCGTCCACAACACCGCCTTCATCCCACCCTGAAATAATAATACATAAATACATAAAAAATAAACCAAATAATAAATAAAAGAAAACAAAGGATACAAAATAAATATAAACAAATTCAAATTATATTATTCAAGGCTTCAAAAAACAAACAACCTAGCTAGATGCAGCTGGTTTCCCTAAAGTCCCCATTTGTTTATACACTATTCACTTGAGTGTCGCTGAAGAATTTCAAGTTACTGCTATGATTCTGCCTTGGGAGATAAACGTTCAAAACAACCTTTGATTGCAGT
This sequence comes from Haliotis cracherodii, assembly GCF_022045235.1. Lineage (NCBI taxonomy): Eukaryota > Metazoa > Mollusca > Gastropoda > Lepetellida > Haliotidae > Haliotis > Haliotis cracherodii. Next base: position 18,096,865 of record NW_027266275.1, read on the forward strand.
TTGAAAACAAATTTATATGTTTTATTTCTTTCACAACGGAACATACACGTATACAGAAAGGCTTTTGTAATCCTAAATGTCACCAAGTCTGATCAACTACTGGACTACTAGTATTTAATATTTATATATACATCCAAGTTGCCACAACAGAAAGGGCAGGACTAGGGAAATACAATATTTACATTTAGCACTGTATAGGGTAAGGCAGCAACCAATTATTATTATTATAATTCGTAGTATTATATTATGCCTTTATGTACCGTACGTATCCACATGCTTGTATCTGCACAAAGACGATTTATTTGTTCCCCAGCCAACTTATCTTGTGCTCGAAGGAATGGCGGTGAAATGTATATTTTATAGTTACAATTACATGTCGTCTATAGTAAAGAGTACTATGTACTCATATAACAATTATTGCTACATACTAGGCTAATCAAGTAATACGTATGTGCATAGGTATGTCTTACAATAGCTGTGTAAAACGTACAGACAATCCCCACAGCGGCCACGGCTCCCCACAGAGACAGGCCAGTTACTGAAACAATAATTGGACAGCATTACACAATGTATAGGACATTGTGGCAGAGAACAATGCCACACAATACACATAGCAATACATGTCACACAATATACATAGAACAATGTCACACAATATACAGAACAATGTCACACAATATATAGAATGGCACACAATACATAGAACAATGGCACACAATATATAGAAAAATGGCACACAACACATAGAAGAATGTCACACAATACATAGAACAATGTCACACAACACATAGAAAAATGTTGCACAATACATAGAACAATGTCACACAATACATAGAACAATGTCACACAATACATAGAACAATGTCATACAATATATAGAAAAAATGTTACACAATACATAGAACAATGGCACACAATATATAGGACACTGGCACACAATACATAGAACAATGTCACACAATATATAGGACACTGGCACACAATACATAGAACAATGTCATACAATATATAGAAAAATGTTACACAATACATGGAACAATGGCACACAATACATAGAACAATGTCACACAATACATAGAACAATGTCACACAATACATAGAATAATGACACACAATACATAGAACAATGTCACTCAATAAATAGAATAATGATACACAGTACATAGATCAATGTTACATCCTACAGTTGAATAAACTCACTCACTCATCAATACTCAACGATATGTATTGTCGTGAATGGCCGCCATCATATGAAATAGTTGGTATTATAAGTTAATTGCTTTCCCAACATTTTACAGCGTCCGCCCGGAGAACGGAAGGTCCGGGAATCGATCCCCGGCCGCGTCATACCAAAAGACGTTAAAAGATGGTACTTGTTGTTACCCTGTCTGGCGCTCGGCATTAAGGGGCTAAAACAAGGACAGGTCGGCTCGGAAACAGTTCACTGTGTCTGAGTGGGGTATTCATGTTAAACTGCGGCATGATATCTCAGTGGGCTAGCACTATAATTCGGCATCAGTGCGGACTAGTACAAGCAGCCACATAAACACATACACGTACATGCACGTCGCTATATAAGTGCAATAATCTTGGACGCGACGTTAAACCTAATTTCGCCTCACCTCACCCAAAATGTTACACAGTAGTAGTAGTACCTGCGTTCAGGGCAAGGGATGGGCCGTACAGCACTATCGCCATGTAGATAATCTGCAATTAAAAGCATCAGTGCACACCTTATCCTTTATCGGGTTACTATTAAAACGACACACCTTCATGAAGAAAATTCAGGTAAATGAACCAGTTACTTAGATATCTCCGGTGTGATGCAAGAAATAAATAAGCAAGTACGTCAGAGCCGTCAGTAAGGTATATCGTAGGTTTGTAAATTTGGGCCGACCAAAATACATAATTTGTTCTCTACCTTTTCTGTTTCTCAGACCCTAGAGAATAAATAAAAAAGGAGTCCAAATCAAGAATGATTTGGCAAGTCTAGAATGACCCAACATGGTTCTGGGCTCCATTTGGATTATATTTAATTTTATTTTGTAGATACATATTTTTACATACGATAACTTTATTTCTTGGACAAATGTCAGTCTATTCTTTACCGTCTGTGTACAGAAGATGAGGGTGCCGGCAGTGCGGACTCCCTTGCTGAACCGCTTCTCCAGATACTGAAGAAAGAAAACACAGGATTGTTACAAGAACGACCACATTAATAGAAAGTCCTAAGAGCAAAACAAACATTAAGACCGAAGATGGCACAAAAAGTAGTTTAGATCAACCCACAAATGAATCAAAACAACAAACTCTGCTAAGGTTACGAAAATAATAACTATAATGGATTGTCATTTGCTGTAACAATCTGAAGCATGCTTAGATCGTGGTGAAGGATCTAAGTATCCCAACTGTCGCGCTTTCGTCATCGTAATCTGTGCCATGATGGATCTGATAATGATAAGACAATTTCGTAATAGGTCCTCTAACAGTATGAGGACGAAGTGTACACAGATGACAAGAAGTAAAACGTCGGTATTATCTAGTTCTAGGCCATCATCTTGATTTTATCGTGTGGCTAGCCTTGAATAATCACGTGCTCGGGTATTTGTTTAGAGGGGTGGTATACTAGTATATATACGGGTGAAGAACGTAGTCCCAGGAAATCTGGACCAGACACAGTACCATCTGGAACACGTTTTCCTCTCATACATAAGGTAAGCCTTGTTGTGTACACATACAAAAATACACCTTATGGTTATTGATTGATGCGATTTAAACTGTATCGGGTGGTAACAATATTGGAAAGTGTAATAAGCACCTGAGAAGAAGTTAAGCACCGCTCTTTATTTTACAAAATCCCAATCTTTCATGCATTTTAAAAAAATGTCTATATGACATTAACTCAATGCTTGCTGATAAATACGGAGTTGTCGTATGACGCAAAGAAGCAGGGGAGTGCGGATTTCTGTTACAATATCAGTATGACTAATATAAGTATGTAAACAAACACAAATGTCTTTCGTCAGAGGATTAATTAAGGTTACGATGTAAAACAATTTGGACATTTTTAATTAATTAATTAATTAATTAATTAAGCGACAATAGCATTTTCATAATCATAAGACATCTCTTCTATAAGCAGAGTCCACTGTACGATTCCGACTAATTCAACAGCACGAGTTAATAAATCACTATCAAATAAGAGGTGCTTAACGTTTTAGGTATATATTTGCATGGTTGACCACCCTGGCAGATTATGAGTATCTGTACTAAAGATTGGTTTATGGACTATTTGGAAGGGGTATTAAAGTGTAATGACATTGGCTATACCAACCTCTTTAAACTTTAACGTTAAAGCCAGATCACGTATATTTTACTAATCTCAACAGACGGAAGTGGAAAGGCGAACAGGTATTACAAATAGAAATGAGTGTATATATAATAAGAATAATACTGAATTTCATCCCATCGGCAGTGTTGACATGCTCGGATTAATTGTGAGATTGGCATTTGGAGATTGAATTGATCAGTAAGTCTAGCGTATTTGTTTTAAAGAAATAGGTGCATCATTATTCGATCCACTTGTCAGGAGATTTTGAATCATTCTTATAAATAAATGTATTTGTTCATTTCGAAATAAAAGTTGTTTTAAAGCTATATACTATTCAACATGACACTCATTCAAAACAGAATGACTTAACTTTATCATCTCCTTACATAATGCATAATGCATACGATAGTGCTTCATCAACACATGCTCATGATATAGTCGGAATCATGCAATCGTCACTATTTTCAGAAGTGATTTCTTATGAATATGGAAAGGGCTTTATCGATTTTATTGTAAATGTACCGACGGTTTAGTGTTATTTTTCTAATTTGGCAGGCCTTACTCTCGTTTTAGGTGAAAATTGTACACATCAACACCTTTCTTACCAATATAAGCATGGACGTTGTGAACATTACCGACCTCCCAACTACTACGCCAAAGTCAATGTATCCACCCGGCTACTTTGTCATCCCAGCTGAAGACATGGTCACCTTCCGGATTGCAATGTACACGACCATCATGCCTGTAACAGCGCTCATTGGTCTTGTTGGAAACGTCATAAGTTTTGTCGTCTTATTACGTCACAAGATGCGGGACACAACCAAGATGGTTCTCCTCTCCATAACTGTCTGTGACATTCTACACCTTATTGCGATGATACTCTTCTGTCTGATCGGAGTCACCATCGCTTTAGACTATAAACCCGGACTTTATATCTCCCGAAAAGCATTTCCATATTTTGGATCTTTCCTAATGTCAATTTTTGGTCGTACATCAAATTTAATGATCCTTGTAATTTCGCTTGAAAGAGTTTGTGCAGTGATATATCCTTTGAAAATCAAGTCACTTTGGACACGGAAGATAATGGGACTTTCAATATTCATCTGCAGTCTTCTGGTTGTAGCCATATTGGTTCCCTATGCCCTGGAGTTCGTGCCTACTGATTTCCCTATACCCAATTCAACACAAATGGCCACAGTTCTCAAACTATCGGAGTTCGGAAAGAACCGGGACGTTTTTGCTACGCTGTACATCGTCAGAATGTCCCTCCTTCGCTTGATCCCCATCGCTGTCGTCATCATCAGCAACATCGCCATCATTGTGGGACTGTACCGCTCCAAGTCAAAGCGCTCCCAGATGACGGGTCAGAATCGTGACAAGACGCCTGCAGAACAGCGCATCACTCAGACATTGTTTGGTCTGGCTCTTCTGTTTTTCTTCTGCATGACACCTGGTGCCCTCAATATCCTAAGCCAGCTATTTGACTACGAATACAATTTCCCCAAAACTCGGAACAACGTCTACAACCTGGTCGGGATACTGGGAGTTTGGCTTGATATTGTCAACTCCTCCGCTAACTTCATCATCTACATTATATCCAGCAGACAAATGCGCATGGAGTTCAAACGTGTCATCACGTGTCGGAAGGGGACATTTTCAGACCAGAAGTCCACCACAGACACGTCCGCAAGTGAAATGAGATTATCCACGATGTCGGTCTCAGCAGTATCATAGGGAATGTGGCGGATTTCGGCGAGTACATAAATTTATTCAGCATAGCAATGCACAAATTGACTGTTAGAGAGAAACCTGAAACCCGCCTTAGCTTGTTGAGTTTAAAGCTCTAATTACATGATGCTTGTTGCGGATACTTTCGGTCCAGAAGTACACAGTAAGTGATACAGTCAAATCTATATCGGTCTCGATTGTGTGTTAAATGGACATAAACCAATATGCAAATATCTTGCACAGGGTGAGAATAATTAATTCATAATGCTGCAATAATGCTGTAATAGTATCATTTATTCAAAACGCTGTTTTATTTTGAAAGTAGAATTGACTTTCTTGTCATTTCTTGTGATTTACTTTTAATAAAGCTTTACGTTTACTTACTAATTGTTACTATTTTCATCATATTACAATGCAATGCACCCCCAGTTAGAGTCAGCTGTATTCGGGAACATTGGGCCTCGTTCGGAATACAGTCATTAAATGTGTGACCCTAATTTAAATATTACAGACTATTTGCAAAAGGCGCCGATAGGTCAACATGCTTCATGGGTGGAACTCTGACGGTTTTTACACAGGGAAGGAGACTACGCCGTTTCATGCTTGTGTACTTGGATTTACCAGACAACCTAGACTCACACTTAATCAATAAAAACATTTCTGTAAAATAATTATGATTTAATTCTTTTAAAGAACCTTTGTTGGTTTGATTTAGACTTGCCTAGGCATTTAGAAAAAAATGCCGAAAAATACTTATTCCACAGGCATTCCGCACGAAACAACCCAACTATGAGTCCAAATGACATTTCGATTTTGAATTAATTGTCACACCTTGCCTAATTTTAGGAAGGCGTTTTCATTTAAAAATGGGCAACAGGGATAAAATGTAACGTTGCATCTGGAAAAAAACCTACGGGAGAGGTTAGGGCTCTAATGGTTATCAGAAGCGAGGATTTCTGACAGGAATGTGTCAAATTGTATAACCTGTTTAGGTTCAGTGCGTCTGTGCGTGCGTGTGTTTGTTGTGCATTCACTATGCCAAATGAATAAACTGCAAGGGAAAAGAAAGTATACATGCATCTTTGATGGTGGCTAAAAATGAAGAAAACAAGAAATGGTTATTTGAAGGTGATGTATTGGATAGGGCACCATAGTTGTGTTTTGGACCAGTCCTTGTTTTATACCATTAATGCTGAGCGCCAAGAAGGGTAACAACAAGTACAATATATTAACGTAGTTTCAAACCACAGGCCTTCCTCTCTCCAGGCAGACACTCTATCTACTTGACCGCGGAGGCGGAATATATTCTTCAGTGTCTGACGGCAGGATGTCATTGGAATGTTCATTGCGAAATAAATATTTTGAAGCACTCTTTTCGCAAACCCACAACTTCAAGTATTGATCTTACTTCATCACCTCGTGTTGCGAGTCTTAAATTATTTAAAGCAAGTGTGACAAATGTTTTAAACGGGAAACTCGATGTATTAGGTTGTTATTTGAAAGTTACTAACAGTCCTGGTAGAAAGTGCTTTTGAAACCTTTAAATTGAAAACTGAATTCGATTGTCAATGACGACATCCAGGTGCCACGTGAACAGTTATGTATCAGGTCATTATCATAATCCAATACCTCAGTAAAACGACTGTAATCACAATTAGTCATCATTACCTGAAGTCGATATTACAAAATCAATTGTGCTGACACAGTACATAGAAGTCTTGGGGTCAATATTGTATTTCACCTTGGGTATTGCATATAAGGATTGACAATACCAGGTCTCCGTTGGCAGTGCGACCGAATTTAAGAAGAATTGATTCATTTAGTTTGAAGAGGTGCACATGGGCGTGTGCGTGTGCGTGTGCGTGTGCGTGTGCGTGTGTGTACGCGCTCAAGTTTGTTTGCCTGTTGTTTAGCACCGCACTCAGGTATATTCCAACTATATGCCGTTGGTCTGTAAATCATTGAGTTTGGACCAGACAATCCCGATATTGGCATCAACAGTATCGATTCATGCAATTGGTATATGATGACATGCCATCAACCAAGTCGCCGTGTGCGTGTGTGTGTGCGTGTGTGCGTGTGTGCGTGAGTGTGTGTGTGTGTGTGTGTGTGTGTGTGTGTGTGTGTGTGTGTGTGTGTGTGTGTGTGTGTGTGTGTGTGTGTGTGTGTGTGTGTGTGTGTGTGTGTGTGTGTGTGTGACTGTCAACTATTTATGCAAATATCGTTATTGTGATCGTTTATATATTGATATCATTTGTGTGGGTTTCATGATAACGATTAGGTGATTGGATGAATGTTGTTGAACGCCGGAATCAGCAAGAGTCCCTCTATAGTACGGCTGCAGTGGTTAACTGTTTGACCTACGATCGAATTCACAGGTTTAAACACCCGATCATCATTGATCTGCTCTCAACTGTAAGCATGGGAAGTAATGTACCAATAGTCGAGTGATCTTGATAGTTTTACGCATAAGTACCAGCATGGTGACATTTCGATGTACCAGCTGGTTACTGACAAAGAATAGGAGTGAAGCGGTGTGCAGACATGCTGCTATGCCTCTGTGTCACGTGATTAGCAACAGTAAGCATCGTGGGAGATCTGGCGGACCGGAATAGGGAATATTCTTGAGAATTCTACAAGTATACGCCAGACGACAACCTAGATGAACATGACAATGACACAAATTATAGGTCTTTTCGGGATTAACCATTGTGCCAAAATTACAGCTGTAACTTTTGCCTTTGCGTCTCGCAAGTCTTGCCAAGTTTATGTTAATGTTCAAATAATCTTGGCGTTCACATGCGCACTTTGAATTACACTTACCTCATAGGCGCTTGTCACTCCAAGGTTGTAGAACACGGGAACATATATGTGCGCGGACATCCCGATAGCCAGGAAGTAACCGAACCCAATCCATATATACACCGTCGTGTAGTTGTACATCTCCGCCGGCGTTCCCAGCAACGTGATAGCCGACATGAAGCTGGCCAGCAACGACATCCCGACGGGAACAACGTGCATGTTGCCACCAGCTAGTAAGAAGTCCTTCACGCTTTTCTTACGCCGATCTTTAATGGCGTAAAATATGCCTATTCCGGCGGAAAAGAGCAGCGTTCCACAGAAAATGACAAAATCCAGCCAATGAAACGAGTTCTTCTGTCCCGTCTGAAAACTGTACTGTCTCTCCGCCATCTTTGCTCACAGAACCTGAAGATGTGTCTGAAAACCAAAGCGTTTTTGTCTCGACCAGTTTTATAAGTGGTGTTACATTACAAGGGACATGCAAATGTTGTGTGGTTTAGCCAAAGGGTCATTCATCAAGTAGTCAACATATTTACACAGCCGTATGTGAAACCGTGTTGACGCAGCACATGACAAAACATTGACTAGATAACAACTAGTGAGATAACATGAATAAAATACATGAAACAATTGTACACAAATGCAGGCCATTGTACAGAAAAGAAACTATGTCAAATATGTGGCAAGAAGTTTCTTTGAATACTCATAGCAAAAGTTGTATTGATACTATACTATACTATACTATACTGTACTGTACTGTACTGTACTGTACTGTACTATAATATACTGATAAAGACTGGGAGATTGGTCAGTCTTCTAGCTGTCAAGACATGAGAGTGTAGCTTGATGCCTTACTGTGGTATATTATTGAGGGTATAAAAGAAAGTCAAAGCAAATTTTCATTCCCTTCCAAGCGAGTGAAGGAGTATAATTTTACAAAGCTTCTAACCAAATTCCAGCAATATCACGACGGGAAACACGAGTAAATGGGCTACACACTTTTTACCCATGTAGGGAATCGAACCCGGTACTTAGGCGTGACGCGCGAAGGTGTACTAATAGACTATCCCACCCCCTTTTAGACTGCTACGCGTCTCTCATGGGGGATTAAAAGAACGTAACATTTCATCTTAGCTCGCGTAAGAACACAACAATTTCCCGGCAGGATAACATTCTCAGCTTTTGATTTAGTTGAAAATCAAAGTTTTTTAAAATATTTTTTTCAGAAAGACTAAGGGTCCCTCTTTGTCCCAGCTAAACACCAGCGTCCTCTCTATCCGTGAAGATCTGGGGTAGTATTGATCTTCAGCAATCTTTGCTTGTCGTAAGAGGCGACTAACGGGATCGGGTGATATGGCTATCTGTCGATATAATTTTGTGATATTTTGTAATGCATGATGCCGTATTATGATAGGCACCGATCCTTATTTTAACCATGACGACGGTTTCAGGAATGGAACTCTGCAAATTCAAAGAAAAGGTGTTTGACCTGTTTCGTAAATACACCTGCAACTGAAGAATGTGTCGATACGTACTGTATCATGCAGGAAATAAGGCGTATAATTAAGTGGTTGATCGATGTATCATTACATTGTTAGCAAGGACGCCTAACTACTTATTTCCAATAACGTTAGTAATTGAGTATCTCCTCTATAAATTGATCATTTGTTGAACTTGTCAATGATGTACTAAATAGCGGCCACTTGGGCAACAGACTTCGGCCACATTTGGTATTACTCCACTTCATAAGAAAGGGGATCGATGAGACCTCGCACAACGCAGCTGTGGGTGAGCTATTTTGCAAGGTCGTAAATGACAGATTAGTAGATCATATGACAAGACGTAATCTCCAAGACAACTGTCAGTCAGGATTTAGGAAAGGATTCAGAACATCTGATAATGAGTTTATATTGAAACTTTTAGAAAGGCTTTTGATTCAGTAGATCGATCACTATTATTGTCAAAACTTTGGTTCCATAAAATTTCGGGAAACGTCCTCCAGTATATATCGTCCCTTTTTAGTGAATTATCGTATAAAGTATGAAACTACAGAAGGTAACTCATAAATATTTAATTCAAATATAGGGGTCCGACAAGGAAGCATTTTATCTCCCACACTTTTCAATATATCTATCATTGACCTCCTTTCATACTGTAGTTAAGACAACTGTGTATTACGAGAGAATATCGATATCTTTTACTTGTTGTTTGCAGATGACTTAGTCCTTTTGGCAAATTCACCTCAGAAGTTAAAAGAACTACTCGATAATGTCAGTTCATTCTGCAAAAACAACAAGATATGATAAGACAAATATAGTGATATTTGGCAATCCTGGTAAGCTGGAGGTTAGAAATAATTGGAAAAATGCTCGACAAAGGATGCTTGTCACACATAAATACAATTACTTATGAATTACATAAGTTCAAATACAGTGCAAAATCACTTCTAAAAAGGATAAGGAGCATACCATAGACTTTAATCTGATATTTTTAATCATGAAGTTCCAGGTAACCCTGGCATGTACATTATTCAAAACATTAATAGAACCAGTTATTTTATACAACAGTGAAATAATCAATGCAACTCAGTCTAAATTCAATACCCTATTCCATGACTCATTTCAGGATACATCTACTTCTATGGTACGGGGAATAAACTTAGGACATAGAGATTAGTAATAAAGCCACAAAACCCTGGAAATAAACCTAGAGCCCTATATCAGCTGTCAACTCGTCAACTCGTGTTCATTTTGCTAAACTACCTCCAGGTGACCACATAACTAAACATAGACTTAGGAAGAAGCTCCAGACCTCTAGTACCTTTAAATCAACGGCTTTGTTCTCCATTACTGAAGATGGTGAACATTATATATTACACTGTACCAAACATAGTGATCAAAGATTTCTTCTGTAAAAAGTACTAGAGAAAGATTGTCATAATTTTAGGCAAATTGACGAAAATGATTTATTCCTAATACATTTGAGCAAATAATGACTTCAACACCATATATATAATATAGGTCACCATGGTTACAATAATGTGCCAAATTACGTATCTAACGAGAGATAAATATGAATGTATGTACATATCTTATATTTAATTTCTTTATCTTCTTCTGTAAATACTCTCTATGGGTTACATGTATGTTCATATCAATGTGTATGTCTACAAAATTGCTTCTGTTCCGTAATGAAATATTTCTTGCAAGAAATACATCTTATCTTATCCTATTCAGCGAACGTTAACCACAAGATACGTTCAGGATAATGTTTCACAACATAACCATTGCTGGTCAGACGCGTTAGTTGTCAAGTTTGTAAATAAGTATCCCCCGTTTGTTAGTTTGGGAGTTCGACGGGGTAAGGCCATTCCGATATCTGACAGAAACACCAGCTGTGTAGACTCCGTAGATTTGACTTCACCATGTGTGCGGCTGGGCATAGTTCTGGGTTAACGACTCTGTATGTGTTGGAAAGGGGGTCATTGACCTAGGAGCGTCATGCTTCCTTAGTGGATTGCCTGTAGCGTTGTTAAGATATAGGCCCGGCTGTTTGCTCTATCATACACTGTGAGTGCTGGAAGGGCACGGGTGACGCAGTCGTCTTATGGGCCAAATACACCTATCCGTACTTTTTCACCCGTATCCGTATCCGCGAAAACCGCTTTCGTATACAATTTCACCACTTGGGCATCCACTCTTATACGTATCAGTATCCGTACATTTTGGATACGGGTCCCGCATCCGTTTTGTCCCATTCTATGTCGATTTTTGTGGATATGGATGGACCTGCAGATGAAACAACCCCTGTTGTGACGTCACATTATATTGTGAAGCCCATGGGCTTTTCTTTTCGCACGTCTTCAACATGCTACGTGTGGGTTCGTGTGGAAATAACTAGAGCCAAGTGTGAACGTAAATATGGATGCGTGTCACGGATACTGACACGTGGGCGACAAAAACGGGCTATGCAGAGTTGCGGCTATTAGGTGGGCCAGAAACCTATAATCGTGGGTTCGAATCCTCATTCGCCATGATTATGTCTCTAGGTTGGTCAACACCTCCGGATATGAAGGTATGGGTGTAATCTTCTTCCTGGCCACCACGTTTATAGACGTGTGCAAATAACCTACACAAAGTCATGGTTCATGTTCTAAGGAAGCCATCTTCTGCATCTAGTTGTACGCACAGTTTCGCAGTCCTAACTTATCATGTGACGTGATTACGTCACAATGGAATTGTCTTTCTGCACACGACACCAGTATTATGACTACCAGTTAGCAAATAAGCACCCTTTGGTGATGTCAGTAGTAGTTGGAAAGGGCGTTCCAGGTAACATGCAATGTGTCTATTGAATACCAACACATGTTTGCTTTTGCTAAAAGTCTACAAAAGGTGCATTTCATGTTTACCAATTCTCCAACATCTCCCAGGCTGCCTACGCATTCTATTAGAGGACATAACAGATTCACACTAGATCTATAAAAACCTACATATGATATGAGTGAGTGAGTGAGTGAGTGAGTGAGTGAGTATGGTTTTACGCCGCTCTTAGCAATATTCCAGCAATATTACGGCGGGGGACACCAGAAATGGGCTTCACAAATTGTACCCATGTCGGGAATCGAACCCGGGTCTTCGGCGTGACGAGCGAATGCTTTAACCACTAGGCTACCCGACCGCCCCAGATATGAAATGAAGCTAGTCCTCACTTGCATGATATCTCGAACTCCATTAACTCGACATATCGTATAAGACGAGTTTACATTTTTTAAGGCCCTGAGTCTGGTCCACAAAGCGACCTGACCTCTATCTACGCCTAACGTAAGTCTAAGTCTTGTCTGGAAACTACGCACGTCGTTGGTAAGATTGTTTTGTTAATGCGATCATAATAATTTTGGTACCGTCTTCCGATATTGGCACTCATCTTGTCTCGAATTTCGAAAATCTCGAGTTACCACATTATGAATAGGTTTCTCCGGACCAGAATGTGAGGATAAATATGCAAATACAAAAGGAATAGGTACTACTTTCGATGTTTACAAACAAACATGGCAGCCCTCTTGTCTTTTGGCGATCGAGTTGGAATTAACCCCGTATTTGTTATCATAATAAACAAAATAGCATCTAATAAAACAGGTTTCAGTTATAAAGGTCACTAAATATAATTACTGTTCTAGTACAGAATATTTTCCATTCCAAAACGCTTTCGCGTGATAATTTATATAGTTTTGATGATAATGGATGTTAACGCGGTTTTCCTGTATAGTTTAATCGAAGAAAATATCCAATGCATGTTCGTAAAATATGTCTTGAAACACAAAATTCCGTATCTTATACGTACACCTGCAAGAAATTAATTAAAAGTAAAACGTCAACTTGGCGTGTTTACAACTTTCGAGATCGGTTCTATAATCCCCCCTACGCCCGGAAAATCTAAATGCGTAATGTTGGCCGTGAGTATATAGCCCCACGTGTTTCCACGGTCTATTTCTGCTCAGTTTTGTTATCAATTACAGCTTTGCACCAATGGAACTGCTTCATACCGTTCTCAGGGCAGCCCAGGGCTCACAGAAACTGATAGCAAGGAGGCTTCCTAGACTAACACTCAGTCTCGGAAAATATATATTGTTGTCAGAAAAGGGTGTTTCAGAACCTGTGGAAAACCTTCATTTAGGGCTATATCATTACAGGGCAGGGGAGGAAATAATGTGGTACAGGAACCGTTGAACAGCCTAGGAGTCCCTTGTCCTCGAACAACAGCTACATACATGTGTTTGTAATTGTTCGTAGTTTGTGTGATCTGTTGAAATAAGGTCATTGCGATTAAATTGCATAGAGAAAGATAAAGTAAATCGTGACTGTCTTCTATAACTTGCATAAACAATAACACTATTATAAAACTGTTTCCGTTTTTAATGTAAACTTTTTCTGCCACAATGTCGGAACGTATTTTCGATTTCTACTCACAAGGGAGTATACATGGGCAATGTGAGTATACGATCGATGAGTTGTATAGCTGAATTAATAAGTGGCCGTCATTAACCTAGGACTGACAGAGATATAGGTGCATGAATACCAGTAACATTTAACGTTTTGATTTAAAGTTGGCAATTACATGATAACAATGTAACCATTGCACACATATCCCCCACTCCAAACACACTTCTTGTGTGTCCACTCAACAGCGAATGGGACGGAAAAGGTCGATGTAAGACGAGTTGAGTTGAGGTGAGGTGAAATGAACGTCGTGTTCAAGATAATTGCACTTACATAGCGACCTGCATTCACGTGTGTGTGTGTGTAAGTGTGTGTGTGTGTGTGTATGTGTGTGTGTGTGTCTGCTTGTAATCCTCGTAGTCCGGACTCATGCCGATTTTATAGTGCTAGCCTACTGAGATACCACTCTGTTTAACATGAGTACTCCCCTCAGATACAATTGGCCAGACTTGATTATTTACAGACCCTCGTCATATATATATATTGCCGAGTGTAGCGTTAAACAACAAACAAACAAACAAACAAGGATTATACAGCGGTGTGCATGTAAGGATGTGTATCTGCTTGTACCAGGACGGACTAGCCCACTGAGATACCATGCCGCAGTCTTAATTTGAATACCCCACTTAGACACAGTATACTGTCTCCGAGCTGATCAGTGCTTGTTTTATACCCTTAATACAGAGCACAGGCAGGATAACAACAAGTACCATCTTTTAACGTCTTTTAGTATGGCACGGCCGGGGATCGAACCCGGGCAGACACTAGACCACGGAGGCGGTCGGTCGATGTAAGGACGGGTACTAAAGGGGAAGCGATCCTGTAGACACATGGTGGCACCAGCGTTTCCTGATATATAACAAGACCTTTTCTCTTGTATGAGACTAAAGACCTTTCCAAGCGTGGATACAGCTTCTTGGCAAAGCACGGGTGCATTCAGTGATCACAAGTTCTAACAAGCGATGTATAAATGCAAATGATTCGCGAATGGGTACCCGGCTGGGTGAATGGCAACGTGAATGCCAACCCTGCGTAACATATAGCTTGCTATATGCATACTCCCAAACGAGCTGAGAAAGGCGCATATACTAACCCTTTCAACTGTAAAACTTAATTAAATTTTTTATTTATTTGCCTTGGTCTAAATCTGATTAACACATGGTTAACATTGAAGCTTTGTCACATAAATATCTAAATAGCCATAATAAAACGCCAAACACTCCAAACGGCCCTATGCCGAGCTGGCGACTTACACGTCAACATGACATAGTTGTGATATTGCGTCAGTATGTACACGTAGTGATGCAAAAGTTTCTCTAGGGAAAGCCAGCTCACTGAACTCACAAGGGCTGAAAATACCCAGGGAAGCTTACACTATCAACATAAAAAACATATGTTGGGCAGGAAGTTTGAATTCTCAGCACGACTCGTGTTCTAATTTTCAAATATGACCCGACACGCAGGTGTCAGATTTCATCACCGAGGTATTCTAATGCACTTACATACTCGATGACTCTTAATTCACACGGTGCGTGATACAACGGTACATTAACGGCAACAACCATCCTATGTTTTTAAAATACAAATCCTGTTGCATTTCAGTAACGTTCATTTAGAACCCTAAATGTGTTCATTTGGAATGTTCCCAGTCAGGCAACCAAGAGTCGGTGTCGTGAAGATTGTCTATTGATGTTGCGAGGCACTGTTGCATAAATTACGATTACATCATACATGTACGTGAACGATACAATGAAACTCCGTTTGTTCGGACACCGTTAATCTGGTAACTCCGGACGTACAAAGGGACACAATTACGTGTTTCTGGAGATAATTCGAACGATTTCATAGAGTATGGTGTACCCAACACGTCCGGCTAAACAAGGTTTATACATTGATGCATCTGAGGAACAAAACAGGAGTCAATGAAATTGATAAAAAATAACATGCCAGAGAGAACTAACATAAAACACCCTTTTGAATGAGTGTTGTTAGCAGTAAAATAGTACGTTCTCTACATACCCCGATCCAACCAATGCCTATGTCTAGCACAAAGAAACACAAGTGCGGCAAATGTGTTAGAAAATATCAACAGTTCTAATTCTGATTTACATTTAGTGGAGAGAACGGCCGGAATAAATTGACATTCTAGTTAATTAAATTCAAGTCGTTAAATAAACTACATTCTCAATCTGATTACTATTTTTTATGTTATCAAATTACCACTTGCTGATGGCCCTGAGTACATACAGGCAATGTCTCAATTCCTCACATATCACAAATATCAGACCGAGACTGGAACAGGGTACAGGTTATGAAACGCACATGACCCCCTTACCCACACATGACAGATGGTTGACGACAAGTTCGCACGAAAGAAAATAAAGAACATAAAGAACATGATTGTCGTTATTAAGAACACATAGCCATATCCGTCAAAGAACATGTACAAACATTGTTTTAAACATTCATTCTTACCGCCTCTTCGCGTTGAGGTGCCTCTGTGAGCACTTTGCTACTGGCTAAAAATACATTTAGAACACTTCCTGCAAAGGGCTTGACATACCTCAAATCGCCGCTAGTTCTTTCCTCGGATATAAACACACTTAAATCGAGGAGAAAGGCAAACTGGCTTCCAGGGGAAACTGACTGGCAGACCTTGTCCGTATCAAGGTTATACCAGTATCCGTCTATGAACGGTCTCTGTCCGAAGCAAAAAGTTCACGAAGGGTTATTTTAAAGCTAAAACAGAGTTGAGCATCAGGTTACGCTGACGAAGAGGTTGCTATAAACACTCTCCCTGTGAAGACGGTTCAGGGGATAATATGACACGGCAAGGCATGCATCCCTCGAGTAGCCTGACCATTAGACTTGCACAAGTCTCTAAGGCATTTTTTAAAAGTTTGAAGCATGATTTCTTGACTATACACATAATAAGTACAAGTTGTCCCTATAAGAGACTGGCGTCCTTATGTTGTCCGCTTATCTAGACTTGCCTATTATAAGGTTAGAACTACTATACACGCATGGGCTTATTATTCAGTACAGCCTTGGAGCAAGGCTACTTTACCAAAAAACTCGTTGATTTGTTATTTGGTGCGGTCATTGGTATTCCTAAGCCCAGAAAAAACCCACTTGTTAAGAATTTTTTACTGAATCATTTGATGTAACTGCGAAAGAACAAAAACATATATATGTGCTTACACGTCAGGGAAACAAATAAGTAACATGTAAAGGATAAGAATTCATTCACATGTAATCTTGATTCCGGAATATACTCTTCAAGGTCGGAGATACTCGGAAATAACCGAGAACACGTCCCATTTTAATTCTGGAAACCCAATAGTCCAGAAACTCTACGGTCTTTGCCCAGTCTCGGTCAAAGGTATTTACAAAATTAAACATGCTGTTTTCATGGGAACATACCAAGGAAGAAAAAATAAAATAAAAATTGTTCAATAACTCAATATTTACACTATGTCGCCCATGGGCCTGCCCATGGGCGAAGTGTGGCTCATGGGTAGGCCCATGGTCGAGGATATTTTCCTTTGCTCAAAACTCATGTTTTTGTTTCGCAAATACATGAATGTATTTTTTTCAAGTATCATGACACAAAATTTAACTCATTTTAACTTAATTCAACGATTTTATAGCGATATTGAAATATTTCGCCCATGGGCGAGAAAAAGGTTGGGCCCATGGGCGAGAATATTTTCCTTTGCTCAAAACTCATGTTTTTGTTTCGCAAATACATAAATGTATTTCTTTCAAGTATCATGACACAAAATTTAACTCATTTTAACTTAATTCAACGATTTTATAGCAATATTGAAATATTTCGCCCATGGGCGCGAAAAAGGTTTGGCCCATGGGAGAGAATATTTTCCTTTGCTCAACAGTTTTAGTTTCGCAAATACATAAAGGTGTTATAAGCATGACACATGATTCAACTCATTTTAACTTAATTCAACAATTTAGCGGCGTTATTATAATATTTCGCCCATGTCTTCGTCAGTCCCTTTAAAGCATTAACTACTTGTGTACAAAGTATACTGTATCATGTGAAATATACTTTATATTATATCATTACATTACTATTTAAAAAGGGCCTTTGGTTGGATGTTTCCTATATAGAAGTTTTACAGATTTCACCTGTTTTACATATTGTAACGATCTGTAATGAACCCGGCCTTACCTCTCAAAACGTCTTGACAGCATATCATACAAATTCATGCGCTTATACACCAATTCATTGGCGTTATTTTCCACAACATTAAAGTTTAGTTAGTTTATTTTTCATTTCCCATTTTATGTCTTGTTGATACATCACACTGGGCAATTACATGGCACTAGGAGAGGATTCTTAGGTCTCTTCACAATGACTCTGGACACCAAGGACGGGATCGAACTCTCAATCTTATTCGATCAATATTCTTCTGGCCTGGAATGTCTGATGACGTGGAGAAGTATGTGAAAAGCTGTGGAAACTGCATAAGACGCAAATCTAAGACCACTGTGAAAGCTGCTAGACTCGTGAATATCAAATCAGCACAGCCATTGGAACTTGTGTGTCTAGACTACCTAAAGCTCGAGGAATCCAAGGGAGGTTATGAAAACATCTTAGTCATAACAGACCACTTTACCCGTTATGCCATTGCCATCCCCACAAGCAACCAATCAGCCAAGACCACAGCAAGAGTACTATTTGACAATTTCCTAGTACACTACGGATTCCCAGCTAAACTCCACAGCGACCAAGGAAGAAACTTTGAGGAGAATATCATCACAGAGTTGTGCCAACTAACTGGAATCTAGAAGACAAGAACGACGCCATATCATCCCCAGGGAAATGGTATGACGGAACGTTTCAATCAGACTCTAATGAACATGTTGGGCACTCTTGATGAAGAAAAGAAATCAGACTGGAAAACCTATGTCTCACCTCTTGTACACTCGTACAATGCAACCCGGCATGAGAGCACAGGATTCACCCCATTCTATCTAATGTTTGGTCGACATCCACGTCTCCCTATAGATGCTTTCCTGGGAACCATAGTGAGAGAAGGACAAGTGAATCACACCCAGTATGCTCAGAATCTAAGGAAACGACTGCGATTCGCCTACAACATTGCCTCCAAGGAAGCTCAGAAAGCTGGCCATCGCCACAAGCACCAGTATGACAAGAAGGCCAAGGAGTCCTATCTTCAATCTGGTGACAGAGTGTTAATACGACTGGTTGTACTCACAGTAAGGAACAAACTCTCTGACAAGTGGGACAGGGATGTCTACACGATTGTGAAACAGCCAAATTTGGGTGTCCTTGTCTACTGTGTGAAGCAAGAGAGTGGACAAGGGATAATGAAGACTGCCACTTCAATTTGTTTCTCCTCCAGCAGTCCCAACCAGGAACCACTCAAAACAGAACTCTAGACGCAGCCAAAAATCAACTTCCCTTCAAGTGAAGGAATACCTTGCTGCTGAAGGAGCTCCTGACGAAGACAGTGAAGAGGAAATGGTACTGTTACCAAGACTTAGGAGTGAAGCAAGATCTAGAGCCCAGTCTGACATTCACATGTCAGGCAACGATCACACTTCCGGTGATCATCCCACTGAGCACAGTTCTTACTACAGTCTTACCAAGGATTCTCTTGTGTCTTCTGTGTCGGGTGGACCCCCCGAGGACCCTCAGACCCAGCCAAAGGTTCAAGACTCGGGTCCCTTCAAGACTCATCACCCGATGTTTTGCAAGATCCATCAGTAGCAGCTACATCACCTGATACCAATTCTCATACAGGTTCTGCTCCAGATGATTCGACCTACTAGTCGTATCCTAGTATACCTGAAGAACCTGTGGATGTTGCAGCCACTCCTGTTAACAATGTTGGATCTCCTCCAGTCCCATCCCAAACTGACAGTCCAAAGTCGGGGAGGCCTACCCGACGGAGAACATGTCCTGCCTGGATGAGGAGCGAAGAGTGGGTTACCAACTTTGTTTTAACAACGAACAAGCCAGACACAACGAACGAAGTCTTTGTATAGGATCATTTGTAAGATTGTATATAGTTTTGTTCAGCAGTTGTAGTTTGTATGTTTTGCTCAAGTTCTGTGTTTTGCCTGTGTTTTCATTCAATGGGAATAACATCATTCAAACCTTTGTTGTTCACTGTGTAAGTTAGTGTGCATTAGTTCCTCCGATGACTTCTCGTTTTTGGATCATTACCAAGCAAACCTCTCTTCGTGACTTCTTCTCATTGGTTCATCTTTTTCAATGTTGGGGACAACATTTGAACGCAACATTTGAGTTTGAACGCACAGTCAATTGTCACCTGTCAGCCTGGTAGGATTCGCCGACAGCACTCAACACTTTTCTAATGTTGACGTTTCATGTTACAGGCAAATAAATACATTTTAAAAGAAACTCCGTCTTCAATATTTGTCTGGGACGACTAGAAGCCTGAACCTGCGACATTAAGATGAAAATCATAGCAGAAAAAAGTGTCTTTTGTCAACTGGACTCATGGCTAAACGATAGTGCGGTGTGCAGCAAAACACCGCTATGAAACGTGAAATAAACATGATCGACGATCTGGAGTTTGCCAAGCCACGCATTGACTAAGCAAATTTGCAAAAGTACACTGACGTGTTTCATGATATGCAGTTCATTTACGATACAAAACTTCTGTCATTGAATGTACTGTCACATTGTACTTATATGCCGACGAGGTTATGATAAAACAATCTATTTCTGAAATACGTATCTCGAAATGCACTTTTCGATTCACTTCCGGGATCCTGACAGCAAAATGCTAATTCCAGTGTATTACAGGCATATTTTAGTTGGACCTCAGGATTAAATGTGCAATATCTTCTGTATTAGATACAGAGGATACCATTTTTTGTTTGTTTGAAATGTCCAGTGAAATGCACAACATGCTGTCTGTTCCCTATGAGCTGATGGGACTCACACTGCATGGAGCTATGCTCTCCAAGCCTCGTTTTCGATCCAAGATGGCGAAAGTGTGAACAAGGTCAGTAGTATTGTACTGTAACCCTTCCTTGACCGTCCGATCAAACGTCAAATCTGTTATGATGTCACAGGTTGATATTGGCTTGACGTTCGTTTCGACGTCGCCAGACACGACAACGCCTATCAAGGAAGAACAAAGTGAATCGGGACTCATCTGTAAACATGACACGTGACCAGCGACGATTACCCAAGTTTCGACGTTGTGTTCGTCATTGGCGTCTGTTGGCAATATGACGATTTGTAAGGGGCGGCACAACACGTAGCCGTTGAGCATGGAGATGAGCTGCAAGTAGACGATTTCTAACCGTCGGTCTCGTAACTCGCATTCTAGTAGCCTCATGAAAGTTTGCAACAATTTGATTCGGCGTTCGAGTTCAATTTCGTAGAGCCTGGTTTGCGGATCAGTCAATCCTGTACCCTTGTCGTTGACCTAGGACCTCAACGGGTCGATTATCAACATTTTGGGTTTGTCGGTTCTTGTTCAGTAGTCTGCTAATCACAGACTGTGAAACATTGAACGTATTGGCCGCTGCACTCTGTATTCTGCCAGTGTCCTGCATGCAAATAGCCCGTAAACGCTCCGCGCGTTGCAGACGTCGCATCGCCAGGTCATACACAAACAAGGAATGAAATCAAGTAAATCACAACTATATGATAAGCAGACTGAATCAATAAAATCAAGAGAAATAATGGTCTACAGAGATTAATCGACCTTCCTTAAAAGTGCCAAAATCAGGAATGACACCCAACGCACGTGCACACTATCGGATGTGTTTGGGTGATTTATTTCACAGACATAAAAATTCTTGCATAGGATGCAAAGGATGCTTGTCAACATTTATCTTTTTTAAAATACTTGGTATAAACATTTTATTTGAGATCCACTACTGTCTTTTAAATAGTAGAGTTTCTGAAATTCCGGACTTTCACCCATGTATAAAAGAAGTTCATTCCCAGTATCCTCTTTGGCAAAGTGTGGCACAATTTGTTTGACTCAATGTGTAAATGAAATTGTCCGTCATGGGTGGGGTACTCCGTGTGTCCATTGTATCATGTTTAACCTTAATGGGTGGGTACACCGGAGGTAACCCTTGTTGGCAGCTGGTAGTCATTTGATACCCGTCCGCCATTCGAGGTCACCACGGTCACCACGTGGCAGAGAAACGTGTTTAGAAACATATGACCAGGGCCTAACAGTGTTCTTGGGTGAAAGAAAATCAAAAGAGTTTTTCTTTTGGTAATGTTTCTTATGATATGTTGCTTGACAACAATATAAGGAATCGTCTATACCGAAACGTGTTTTTTTACCATATTAAAGAAGTTGTTATCCATGAAATTGTGTCTACCTTGTCATCCGTCAACTTCTAAGTAATGCCTATCAAACAATTGATATGTTGTAGCTGATCACGTATATCAATACGTTCGATGGTGTAGGTATCAATGTAATTATAAACTACTGTATTGTCAATTGGCCAAGTGTAATGTATCGATAGATAGATCAGTACTTATTAATGTTACACTCCTTCTCGTGACACAATGAGAACATACCAAGTTATCAGTCACAGCGGACGAATTGATGACTTATTCCCCTGTGGGTATTAGGGAAAGAAGGTCCCAACAGCCAAAATAGTTGTCGCGGTAGGCGACGTAATGGATTGGTGCCTTCACTGATTTCCCGTCACCGTATCCCATCGTATGTTGCGTGGATCGATGCTCATGTCAATCACGGGATTGTCTGGTCCAGACTAATTATTTACGGCAACCGACGTATGGCTGGAATATTGCCGAGTGCGGCGTTAAACAACTAAGAAATATGATTTTAATTACCACCGTAAATTACCAACATAAAGTTTTCATTTACATCAAACATGTATACGAGGTACACTATTCAATATTGGTACCCCAGTTTAACGTTCAAATATTGCCGATGCAGTATATCAAGCCACGAGATGAGGGGATCAATTCGCAAAGCAGAGGCACAACTGTGTGAGTACACAACCAACCCACACAATAACTCAAGACCTGAGTGACTAAACAGGGAATTTATTATTCAACCACAGAGTCAATTAATGTCAGCAGTCAACAATAAAGTGCTTACAATCAAATAATTTCATACTTTGAAGTTTACACTGTTTCTTTCATGCTGATTGGCTGAATGGGTAGTCACGTGATCTGATATCTGGAGTTCACACACCTGTGAACGGACAAAAAATGTTCACACGATGTGAACTATTTTTTTGATGAAATAGATCGTGTGAACTTTTGCCGGTACTACTTTCCGGGGTTTCCCCGAATTCTCGATCGGTTTTTACGATCAACTCGTTTTTCTATTTTCTTTTTAATCCCTGCATTTATCAGCAATATAATTATTTTAGTATTTTACCCTGGTCTTGTGACATTTCATCTGACTTATAAATAAATAAATGCTTTTGTTCTGGTGTTTGATGTCGTCTAGCTGCTACATGAAACAAAATGGATTGTCCTTATGGTGATTTGGATATGGAATGGCAATCTTTCAATACTATTAAAACACATCTGTGACGTCATTCCATTGTTTGAACGCTCCATTATTTTTCAGGAATGGAGAGTTGATTGTCAAGCAACATTTGAATTAATTTCCACTTGGAACAGACGGAACTATTTTTTACATTTATTTACAAGTGAATATTTTCATTTTTTTTCCGAAAACATGTGTCGCCAGCGGGGTTCGAACCCGCATCGTTAGATTTGGAAATTAACTATTAAATATTTTCATAATTTTGCATAATGCTTAAAAGCTCAAAATAATATGTATATATATTGTGTTAGAGCAGGTTACCCACAACAATGTTCATAATTATAGATAGTTAGATAAAACTTTGACGAGAAAAACCAAAAAGGTAACATAAATATCGCTTGTTCGGGGCTCTATATTTCCAATTATACCCATCAGCATGTATTAACAATGTGCAAGCGATTGATAAATACTAGTTTAGGACCCAACGAAATTATGATGAGCCGTGTACCATGCATTGTAAATGTCAACTCGCCACGGAGTTTGGCGCACGTGCAACAGCGGCAGAGAACGCATTCCTCGTGCATCACGCAAGGTCGACTCACGCAGTATAAATACAGACAACAAAGAGTTCTGGTTTATTTTTCAAATATTTTCAATTACAGAATATTTTGTCAAAGTGTAAAAGTAGGGACGAGTTTTAAGTAGGGGAATATCCTCGTAACTCTCCATTCCTTAAAAATAATGGGCCTCTGCTCCATTATTTTTATGGAATGGAGAGTTACTCGGACATTCCCCTCTACATAACGCTAGTAAAAAAAATAATTCTGTAAAATTACTGAGGTGAACGAATGTTGATTTATTGAGCGATATTGACTTGTTTTCGGAAATGACAGAAATCTAGCAGCAATGTAAAACAACGTTTAGTCTGGAAGTTAATTTAAGGTACCGACGTTTACTACAATATCTGAAAAACTATTGGACCTACTCCAGTCAAGTTGGTATGAGATTATTAAACAGTCATACATAACTGGATATTACATTTAAAGACAATCGGTGCATGAATAAAAAGTCTGTCCATTTAGCTGTCACTATATTTCATCAACAACCAGACCTGTTCGTCACGGGAGGAACGAGCATTCATTGTAACAGCCACCTGCATAATGCTACCCCTGCGTCACAGGGCCATATGACACAGTTGAACCAATCACTCGAAAGGCTGCACGGGAATCACGCACGCACGAAAACGGTGTTAGCATTAGATTTCATGATGTCTCAGCGCAAGCATCTTTCCGCTGATGCGAAAGGTTTCGTTGTTAAAACATTTGAATACTTTAAGGCTGAAAGTGAAAGACGTTCGCCATTCTTTGACATTTCAAAGTACATGAAAAGAACAATTCATGCGTTACAGCTTAAAAAAAATGTAGTTAAGATTTTGAACTCTCATAAAAACACATGCTCCCCTGCACATCCCTTAGGGGGCATCTCAAAACAGGATAGGAAATATAAGTTCGATTTCTTTGATAAGTTGAAAGTTGCCAGGGGCGTGATTCGGCGGTTAACACGAGAAAATGAATTTATTTCAACATGAAAACTAAAACAAATTCTCCTCACAGAGCATGACTTAGATATTTCCAAATGAACCATTTGTAAACTCCTTTCTAAATTTGTATATCAGTACAAAAAGATGAAAGGGTCGAAACTAGCAATGTGTGAACGACCAGATAGCATTGGTGTGCGTATAAATTATTTGCGCACTATTAAAAAGAAACGAGAAGAAGGCTATGAGCCTGTCTATTTGGACGAAACCTGGGTTAACCCCTGCCACACAGCGGCTTACCAATGGTCTCACCCAGATACCTGAGAGCCACAGCGCAAGATCCCCCTGGTAAACATATTCGTACATATTCTTAATCATTTCTTAAGAATCTTAAATATATCTTATTTGATTCCCAAACATTCTTGTAGTTCGTGGGATTCGTGAGAAAAAAATTGTTTATCAAAGAATTTCTAGGAATCGTCTACGAATTTCAGGTTCGTGCTTTGTAGTACATGTCGTAATCGGATCTTGTCCACTTTGTACACTACTTGGCTCAGAATTTGATTCTCTTTCACCCGAAACAGCCCCGAAAGTCTCGAATCATCTACGAAAAAATTAAAATATTTTCTTCGAAACCATAAAGCAATGATTTGTCTAAATGAATAATTACGTATGATATAATACACCTAATAACATGATGCATGGAATATAATAATGTGGCAAGAAATGATACATTCAAGTCAATAACACTGACCTGAAAAAGAATGCAAAAATAATTGGATAAATATTATTGAATAACTGCTTGAGACGCCCAACGCTAATGTTGTATTCGTGCGTGCGTGATTCCCGTGCAACCTTTCGAGTTGAGTTGATTGGTTCAACTGTGTCATATGGCCCTGTGACGCAGGGGTAGCATTATGCAGGTGGCTGTTACAATGAATGCTCGTTCCTCCCGTGACGAACAGGTCTGGTTGTTGATGAAATATAGTGACAGCTAAATGGACAGACTTTTTATTCATGCACTGGTTGTCTTTATATGTAATATCCAGTTATGTATGACTGTTTAATAACCTCATACCAACTTTGACTGGAGTAGGTCCAATAGTTTTTCAGATATTGTAGTAAACGTCGGTACCTTAAATTAACTTCCAGACTATAGTACCCTGTTCAGATGTGACCGCTGACACAGAGCAAACGCGACTGCTCCTGATCAATCCCAAACTTAAACTCGATTCACTATCCTACCCCTAAGATTTTGAGAAACCATAACACATAAACATAAATTAAAATCTTTGCCTACCTGTTTTTATGATTGGTCATCGGAGACTACAAAATATCCGTAGGCGGAATTAGAAATCTATCTATTCCGGTTTCTGAGTTGACCGACCTTCTCCGTGCATTCTAGGCCGAGAAGCGGCGGTACATGAGGAAAGACGGGACACAGACATGAAGCTGGTATCGGGTCATACGGTAGGTCCATCTCAGGTGACAAGAAACACCAGCTAAGCTTTGACAGCACACGCGACAACATTATTTGCAATAAATTATAAATTTTCATATGATCGAATAGTTCTCCTCTTATATACCCGAGTGAACATTCACACAAGATAAAACTATGTTAGGCACAATGCATATTCCAATGGAAACTCAACAATACAGTATTGACATATTCTTATTCACAGCAGTATTACATAGGAATACACAAAGGTATGACATGCTGAAATTACCACATTAACCAATGTATGTCCACATATGGCATATAGTTAAGATTAACAGAGTATAAGATAGTACACGTTTCTTACCTGAGTGAATAAACGGTGCGTTTATCAGTCAACCACAGACTGACATGTGACTGACAGTCGTCCGTATTTATACCTTATCTAGTTACTACAGATATTTTTTTATTATATTGACGAGAGAGGATTGTGGAGGATTGTGGAGGTGGGGGGTTTGGAGGTTCTTGTTATCGTAAAATAATAAACTGCAGGGAGAATAAACCAGGAGGGGCGCAATAAAACACTTATTCTCCCTGTTTATGCTCACTGCACTGATTTATTGTGCGATAACCAACGACAACGGGTCGTTTATATCTTATATAAGATATCAACATTATTTACAACCACCTTCAGGATTATAATAACATTTACAAACTTTGAATATAGTTACCTGTATTTAAATAATGAAGTGGGGTTAAGTTTGGTATTTCACTTTTCTGTTCAACCGATGTCCTATTACAGCAATGCCCTGTCACTGACATCACTTCATGAACCGTTGCACCATAGTGACATAGTCGCGTGTTGTCTACTTCTCCCTCAAATTGGCCTGCACGGAGAGCATGTTTATCACTTTATTGAGAGCATTTTCACCAAGAGCGGGCCCTCGACACCTTTCTTAGTGGTTACTGCAAACATGCAGAGCATTCTGAATACAACTTTGTACTGGGCATCTTCTATCGCCAGGTACCGCGTACAGATCAGAATTGTTTTTCCTTCCTTGCTGTTCATTCCCGAGTGGTTTCCATCTTTTTCATTATATGCCATCTCAACAAACTGTCAACCATTATCACCTGTGCGATGGACAAAGCTATCGCATTAAAGACTTGTCAAACCCACACCTTTGTTGTTTAACGCCGCACTCAGCTTTGTTCCAGCTATGTTACGGCGGTCTCTAAATAATCGATTCGAGGCCAGACAATCCAGGGATTGACATCACAATGACGCCATAACCGGAAGGGGTTGTAGCTAAAACGGTACCTCATCAAAACGCCACTGAGAGAAATCGGACCGTTTGGTGAAAACGGCACCTCGAATAAAGCGAAAACGGCTACTATTTCATATCGAAATTAAACTCACATGGTCACTTGTTAAAACAAATAATTATTAAATGTTAAAACAAGTTTACATTAGAAATTAGCCTCTACTCCAATTTACTGTAAAGTTTCAAGTATTTTTCCCCAAATTAAATCAATGTCAAGCTGAAACTGTATTTATTTATAATAATATAATAAAAATGTATTATGTTATTATGAAACTGTGAATAACTGTGGAAGACAAGACAATGACAATGTAAATAAAGCATATATACTACAACATAAATCGTTCTTATCGTTATTAAAAATAGAGGTGACGTTTTCGCCCGACAATTATAGGTGCCGTTTTCGTTAGAGAAATCGGTGACGTTTGGCTGAGGTGCCGTTTTTGCCTGCACCCAACCGGAGGTGATGTAATATAGAGATTGTGGGTAATATCATAACAGGAAGTGACATCACTACCGGAAATGACGTATCGGTTTTCTGGTTATTCCGAGGAAGTGACGTCATGGGATTTCTTCTCATGAGTGTATGTGACTTTCGGTTTGATAATTTCTGGAAGGAAAGGCGGCCATGATTTGGCATGAGCCTCGCGAAAGAGGTGACGTCACGGTGTGTTGGTCTGATTCGTCTGTCTTGCTAAATATAGCAATGGAGACAGACATCTTATATACCAATATGGCGGACGCAAGTCCCAAAATATATTGATCATTGTGCATAAATCAATAAACGAATTTATAAAGCAAAATGGATGTATTCCTGTTTATTGTTTATTCTGTGCCGGGACCATCCGTACGTACTTTTCCAACGATACAATTTTACGCCGCAATGATAGCACATTACCCAGTCGTTAGTCCCTGTGCAGAAGAATCCACTCCTAGATCCCAGAGTTTGGTCTGTTAGGTATATCCTACAAGTCAGTGTCGAAATATGAACTGCTATCACACGCATCAATGCCAGAGTCGTGGTTGGTATCCCTTAGACAACCTTTCAGCGTTACAGTCACTCTTAGACTGAAGATTTCAGCCAAGAATTGTCAATGGAATACGTCAAGTACGTTTTTAACATATCCACATACAGCTAACCTGCTGACGGTGAGGTGAGGTGAGGTGAGGAGAAATTGGGTTTAACGTCGCGTCCAAGATTATTGCACTTATATAGCGACATGCATGCACGTGTTTGCGTGGCTGCTTGTACTAGTCCGGACTGATGCCGATTTATAGTGCTAGCTCACTGAGATACCATGCCTCAGTTTAACATGAATACCCCACTCAGACACAGTATACTGACTCCGAGCCGACCAGTCCTTGTTTTAGCCCTTTAATGCCGAGCGCCAGACAGGGTAACAACAAATACCATCTTTTAACGTCTATTGGTATGACGCGGTCGGAAATCGAACCCCGGACCTTCCGCTCTCCGGGCGGACGCTCTACCACAAGACCACGGAGGCGGCCAACTTGCTGACGGATCACGTACCCTTGAAGTAGTTAATCGTTAATGAAACCCAGGGTCGAACGACCATCGCTATCTAATGGTTATCTCAACACTCGTTCAGAAGTGTGAAGTACTCAGTTATGGATTGAAATTAATAAAGCCGATTAATACTCAGAGTATAATGACCATAGAAGTCGTCGATATCCATGTACACTAAGGCTCAAGACAGGTATACACACTGTGCCCCTAATTTAAAGGAATCCATGAAATAGTTTTCTAAGTTATAGGTAGCACAATACACATATCAAAATCAGACTATGCACTGCACCTCTTCTATTAGTATGGAAACTGTTCCCTAAATTTGAAAAGAACTCATGAAGTTGTTTTTTAGTTATAAGTCGCACAAAGGTTTCAGAAAAAAATCTCCGTAAAAAAATGTATAAAGCTATACATTTCAGAAAAAAGCAACAAATATTGAACACAAAATTCGCACTGTACCTGTCTTATTGGTATAGAAACTGTACCCACAATTGGAAAAGAATCCATGAAGTATTTTTCGAGTTGTAGGTCACATAAAGGAAGGACGGAATTCCTTGGTGTAACTATATACTCCATCCCTTCGGGGATATAATTAAATCCACAAAGCGCTTGGTGTTCTGCTTATAAACAAACGCGATACTATACAATCCATTATCTTTTGGCAAGTTCAACGCAAAATGGTATGGGGACTTTGAAGAATCCAGTATGTACAGGTAAAGTATTACAATAAACATTTTTGTATGACTCTATATAATTTCAACCAAGCTCTGTGGACATTCATTAGCACGAACTTCGTGAATACTCAGACCATTTTGCAAAGAACGTTTATTTAGGAAAAGTTGCAATCTGCTCGGTCTTCAACAATAGAGAAATACTGGTGTCGTTGTATATGACATTGTCTGGTTTCTCGTGTGATAATTTAATATTATCAAAATAAGTTAGAATAACGTAGGTTCAACGCTATTTATTCCAATACCAAGATGTTACAATGGCATCACTCATTGTACAATCGTCCTCAAAACGTGTAAGAACAGCATTCAGGCTATAATGTTAACATCTATAATGTAAAAAATAAAATTTTGCACAAAAACTGCTCGAGAGTGTGTCCAGGGTTGACATTGCGTGGGATAAGTACAGTCTCAAATTAACAGTAAGAGGCAAAGGAAGAAAAAGAGGCTGCGTTCAACCAAGCAGCAAAATTGTTCACACATGGGAATCATTTCTGAGAATTGTCGAGCACAAGACTGAAATGTTTAAATTCTTGGCTGAACAAGTTATTTAATTAGAATGTTGGGATAAACCAATTATACGCAGTCACAGTAAACAGGTTCTGTCAATGATCTGCATCCATGTTCAGACGAAGAAACTGACACGAAATTATTTTAGCACATGTCTAATGCTGTCAGCTAGGGTCATGATAGGATTTTGATTAGAACAGTTGTCATTGTCATAGCCATTGCATTGCTTGACAGAATAGATGTGTCACCTCTGGACTGCTTTGGGAGATGTTTGGCTGTCCATGTCCTTGTCGGACCAGTGAAAGCCTTGGCTCACTTCGAGCTTTACTGGCTGTGACCAGGCATCTTTCTTTGCGGGAGAAGGCAAACAAAACACCAGTGTGGGAAACATCGAGTGTGTACGATGGAGCAACGGAGGCTTTCAATCTCTTTGGAGATGTACCAACCAAACAGGATGTCATGAACGTGATGGCCGTCATTCAGCGTATTGTGGTGATAATGAATATTTTTTTCACACTTTAGATTACCCTAAATCAACATGAATAGTCTATTATGATGAAATGTACATGACAGATGTAGTGTTGGGTACTTTAGAAGTATATTCTAAAATGTTCATTTTTCTATATATTTTTAGGTGGTGGGTCATGTTTACGTTAGATAAACTAGAATTTCATTCTTCCATGGTGGCCATATTGGATTTTTATAAATATCTGGAATGTCATTACTACAACTGAGCCAAGTATCATGCTTTTATCACAAAGTGCACAACTGATCCTATATTTGTCACAAAACGGCGCCACTATACGGAGTTACGGGAACGGGGCCACTTAAAGTTTATTGAACTTTCAGCGGGATTAAAACCGTCGACTCCTAATGCCATGGTTTATGGGCTCTTTCGTGTGTATCCGATCCGTCAGCCTTAGTTATTGTAAACGCAACTCGTAAATAACATTGCCCTAAATCTATGCAGCTGTTAACAGGGTTTTGTATATCAAATCGGATAGTGCCTACAACGTTAGTGGTCGGACAATATCGTACCCACTGGCTATCTGTCATGGACGTTACGACTCCCGGTACATAATCTAATTCCGAGACCATAGTCTCTTTGGGGCGGTCGGGTAGCCTAGTGGTTAAAGCGTTCGCTAGTCACGCCGAAGACCCGGGTTCGATTCCAGACATGGGTACAATGTGTGTAGCCCATTTCTGGTGTCCCCTGCCGTGATATTGCTGGAATATTGCTAAAAGCGGCGTAAAACCATACTCACTCACTCAACCATAGTCTCTTTCTTTTGTTCATTCGTTTTCTCTTTAATGGAGTCGGCTGTATTGCTCTCTCGGCGGTTTGAACACTTTCTGACAGAAATTCCGCTACTCGCCTTTTTAAAATTATCGTTGGGCGAACACCTTCTACATCCTGGATCAGATGAGATAATCTTCTAGCCCGTGTTGTCAGAGCATGTCTACCCAAACCACCCCGGCCTTGGTAGTATCGGCCTCTGCACACGGGTAAGTCTCCACCTATTTGAATCCTGTAGCACCTGTTTAATTAACATTATGTTCGTTTCTTTTTAAAGTGTAGTATCACCACCGATCTACCGCTTTGAAATCATACAAGTTCATATCTCTTATATTATTATATGTATTGTAATATTCGGAACATTATCGTAGCGTAAAGGAATGTATTGCACAGGGTTGTAATCTTTTACCTGTACATAGTCATCCAACATAGCTTTGCTGATAGGATCATGGGTTAGTGAAGGTGCCTGTTCGTGACCTACAATTTGATCTTCTATCAAGTCAGTGTAAATATATAAATTGTGAAAGGTGTGATCTTTTATTGAATACAAAGGTAACAAGGCTGTGTGGTCGTATGTGTATAAATGGTCTATTTTTTCGTCAATTCCTGCAATAAATCCTAACAGCCGCGCTAATACAGGATACAATGTTTCAAGTACCTTATACACTCGAAGATGTTTAAATTTGTCTACATCGGAGTTTGGAATTTGTAGAAACTGTGTTATTTTCAATCACCAGAAACTCCCATTCGGCTGGGTAGTGATAAAAAATTAAGTAATTGTAGATCTGCTGCGATGTCTTTCTTGAGAGCCTTTCACGGCGGCTACCAACTGACTACCGGTATAGTGTCTTTTGTTAATGTTTGCCCCTGTTGAGTGCGAGAATGTTTCATCTTCACTATTCTACCTGTCAATATTTTGGACATACCTACAACGTAATCCGATAGGAATTCAAAAGGATGTCTCACGTTTTGCCATATGAATGAGTGAGTTTGGTTTTACGCCGCTTTTAGCAATATTCCAACAATATCGCTGCTGGGGACACCAGAAAATGGCTTCACTCATTGTACCCATGTGGGGTATCGCACCCGGGTCTTCGGCGTGACGAGCGAACGCTTTAACCACTAGGCTACCCCACCGCCCCGTTTTGCCATGTCACGGGAATTTGAACTTGACTTGACCCTACTTCCCATTCGTTGCTGTTGAATTGTATGGTATAGGGTAGATCCTATATCTGTTGGCGTTATTGCTGGTTCTGGTCAATGTAATCATCGCTAGTCGTGGTTAGGCAAAGATCATCATGTCCAGACCCCATCCTGGCTGTCGTACTGTCTGAATCGGAACTAGCAATGTGAAGCAGGGTGATCTTGGATTTAGGTAATAAATAACCCAAACAATTCGACAGGAGAGCTATCCGCAGTTGTTGCTTAGGGGAGTCCTTTTCTCTTTGAAGAAGATAAGAATAACTAAACAGTTTTCCCGTAAATATCGCAATAATCTGTACAGCAAATACCACTGCACTCTCTCGGACGGTCAATCCCCATCAATTCCAATTAATAGACATCTATTATGTTATTTTCCGGTAACCGCTGATTAAATATCTTAGGATATCTTTTCCAAATTCCGCATGTTTCAGCCACACCCGTTTCGGGATTAATTCTTCTTGACAGTATTATATCTATCTCGCAAATGTCCACTTGTTGTACTGGTTGTAATTCCTGGCGGTAAAATGTGCCATCTAATGTGTTTCATGCATTATCTTCAATTTATTATACAACTGGCTTCCTTCCCAAAACGACTCTACTGATATAAAACACCCCCAGTGTCCAGTTGGATGTATCATTCTTATCAAACGCTTTTTACTAATACTAATTCTAACCACACATCCTACCTTCAAAGTATTAATTTTTGTTTTGTGGATGTTTTCGTTGTTCATGAAATCCAAATTCCGTATTTCAGTTACGTTGTCATTCGGTCTTTTGGTTTCTCCCCATAGTGATAACTCTAATTGTAACCACGCTACAATATTGTAGTATATCTATAAATAGAGAATCTCACCCGAGTGTCTTTTGATATCAAATATATCAACACAAGTTGATAAAAGTTGAAAAATTCCGAGGCTTGCCGAGGATTTTTTGCCACTTTTATCAATGAGTGTTGATATATTTGATATCAAAAGACACGAGGGTGAGATTTTATTTATCATCCAACATCATTCTTTCAGCTTTTTCAAATTGTAGACAGTAATTAGCAGTGTCTTCAGTGTAAAAAGTACTGCAAACACCTCAGTAGCAGAGCCATTAGTGATGTCATTTGATTGTGACGTCATGTAACGTCAGTGACGTCACAATGGTCTGCAAAGCATTGTGATGTAATTTCATTGCAGCGATATCTACAGTGTAGATATCGCTTGATCTCACCCAAGCGATATCTCCTGTGGGAGCCAGTTTTGGATGATAAATCTCCTTGAACTCTTGTAAAGTGACGCCACATGCGTTTTTTTTCATTTCGCTGAAACGTTCTACTGCAGCACGCTTTGTGTCGGGGTTTTTACTGGTGTAATAATGTGAATTTGTTAATGGATTCACTAGCTTTGTCACTTTGAAGGGTCATGTACGTTTAAACCCACTGGGCCCATGTGAGGGCTGTTAAGTTTCAACGGTTCTACCCATGCCATTTCACTGACATCAATAACGCACGGAATATATTTATAACCGTCATTTTCAGACGCTACTGATGCCATAACTGTCAAGTTCATCTGTCATAGTTGATCTAGTGTGCATATAGTAGATCTGTATGTATTTCTAGGAAATGATTTACAGACATACTTGTGTAAAATATAGGTTTGTTGAGCCTCTAGCCTCTCTTGAACTATACTCGTATTAGTTTAGAACTTTTTTCGCACGCGTTATAGCAGCCATTAGTGGCCTTAGAGATATTATTCTTGTCGTAATATACGCGCTTTATTCATGCGTCCCAGCTTTTTCTTCGACGTTTTTCCGAAAGCTTATTCTTTTTCGAATTTGATGTAAATGTTTCTTCATCGTCGTCGCTAGGTGTGTTTTTTATTTCGCCTTCAAGTTCAGTCCTCCTATTTCTATTACCAATCATTTCCCTACTAATCCCTTCTTCTATTAATAAACTAGAACAGTGTTTCATCCTCTAGACGGGATAGCTCCTGTCTTTGTTTTCGATAAGTCACGGACTATATCTACAACGCCATGGCCTTCTAGTGGTTGCGCATGCAATCTTAATCTATCTAGAGGGTTCCATCATAAACGACTGCGTTTTGCAACTCTTTTGAGTATAGTTACAGCAGCATTTCTACAGGATTTTGGTAAATTCTGCAATTTTTTCTGTTACCACATTAAAATCATTTTGTGCATCCGCTTCATGCAGTGGCGTAGGTATCCCTGGGGCACTCTCATGTGATCTGACTGCGTGTTGCATCTTCAACGCCTTTTCTAACAATTCTTAAACCATGGTTCCTTTGCCTTTGACAGTTGTTTAACGAACTGAATTGTCAATTAAACACCACTTGGCAATGACGCAGCCCTATCATTTATCTTGATGACAGATCAATTTCATGAAAAACGTTTGTCGCCAGCGAGATTCGAACCAGCACGGAAGGATTTGTTTGTTTGTTGTTTAAAGCCGCACTCAGCAATATTCCAGCTATATGGCGGAGGACTGTAAATAATCGAGTCTGGACCAGACAATCCAGTGATTGACATCATGAGCATCTATCCACGCAATTGGGATACGATGACTTGCATCAACCAAGTCAGTGAGCCTGACCACCCGATCGCCTCTTACCACAAGTATAGTCGCCTTGTATGGCAAGCATGGGTTGGTGAAGACCTATTCTACCCCGGATCTCGCACGGAAGGATAACGAACGTAGTTTATGAACAGCGAAATTTGTTTTATGCAATTGTTATACAGTATGTTACTCTATGCATTCTAGTATTTGTACTGTACTTGTAATTTGGTAGCTTTTCGTTCTAGGAAACGAACAGATAGAAACGAAATTACTATTATCTTGATCAGAGCTGTTTGCTCATAATAGGCCCATCACCACGGACAAGTAATATTTAGGTGATTGACACACGTGTTCGAGTTGGTCCAAAATGAATGGTATACTGCCCGGGGATATGCATTTTATAACCCAAATCAGCAAAGTGCTAGGTGCACGTGCGAATGGCTCGGGGAACATATTTCACGTGCTTCACGCAGGGCCGACTCACACCGTGTTCTCTCAGTTGCGAATATCTTTCAAAATACCTTGAACAAAATAATGTTTTTTTTACGAATTTTAGGTGTTATAAATGTTGGGCATGTTTTAAGTATGTTAGAGCACTCGAACACCAGTGTTCAATAGTTGAAATTGTTAATTAAACCACGAGGCGCTGGTTAGACACTGGTTCCTCGTGGTCTTACCTATACATAATACTTCTGTATACGGTCATGCGGTGTATTCTTTTCCGACACATCCTGAGGTGAGGTGAAATTGGGTTTGACGTCGCGTCCAAGATTATTGCACTTATATAGCGACGTGCATGCACGCATGTGTGTGTGGCTGCTTGTACTAGAACGGACTGATGCCGATTTATAGTGCTAGCTCACTGAGATACCATGCCGCAGTTTAACATGAATACTACACTCGGACACAGTATACTGACCCCGAGCCGACCAGTCCTTGTTTTAGCCCTTTAATGCCGAGCGCCAGACAGGGTAATAACAAATACCATCTTTTAACGTCTTTTGGTATAACGCGGCCGGGGATCGAACCCCGGACCTTCCGCTCTCCGAGCGGACGCTCTACCACTAGACCACGGAGGTGATCGACACATCCTGAATATCGTTTAAATTATTTTATCTAAATTGAGTGAACAATGCATTCTTGTTTAGTACACTTGTTGCTTGAGTCAAATGTTCGCATAATGTATTATGGAATCACTGTATGTGGTGTGGTTTAACAATTGAAACAGATATCACACGCGACCCACATAGTGGTCAAGAGGTGATATTGCTTTACTGCAAGAAAGCGATAACGGTGATGAGAAAGGGATATTCAGATCGCCTTCTCGTC
Organism: Haliotis cracherodii; assembly: GCF_022045235.1. Taxonomy (NCBI): domain Eukaryota; kingdom Metazoa; phylum Mollusca; class Gastropoda; order Lepetellida; family Haliotidae; genus Haliotis; species Haliotis cracherodii. Next base: position 18,133,689 of record NW_027266275.1, read on the forward strand.
TGGTGTTATCGCTTTCTCGTCTGGTGTTATCGCTTTTTCGTCTGGTGTTTTCGCGTTCCCGTTTAAAACTTCAGACACAAAGTCCGGCATGGGGAAAAAGCAGTCCAATAGCTGCTTGAGCTGATCCACGTTCAGCTTGATTCCTTGACAATTATGCTCTGACAGCGTTTTGCTTTCCACACCAATACCATTGCGTATGTCCAATCCAGGGTATGCATTATCCATTTCCACATAGTATTACGTATTTCCTCCGAGATGGCATTTCAATAATCCGGGCTGTCTTAACATTGTTTCTTCAATCCTGCTTTTGTTTGACTCAAGCTCCACCCAGCGCTGTAACGTTAATGCTATCACTCTTTTCGTAGGAAATTATCTTCCCCTTTGTTGTTAATATTCTCTGATGTGTATTTATATCTCACCATGCCAGAGTTTTGCCACTGCAAAGACGTCTCCAAGGGCCAGCTGACAACGTTGATCATCCTCTGAGGACACAATGAGGTAAGTGTCAAAGCTTGCTTTACTTACACCCCTTCAGATGCATGAGTAAGTGAAAGCCCGTTAATTCTTCCTATCTGCTACCCTACTTTCAGCCAAGTTGGGAGCATGTGAGACACATGGACCATGTCTTGAGGATAAGCGGATAAGCAAACACATGTTGTTTCACAAAGAATGTGTAACCTGATCCAAGAATCATTTAAAACGTGCCGTTCATTGCATTTTGCTTTGTATGCTAATTGTTTCTCCATGCTATTCTAAATAATAATAATAATAATAATAATAATAATAAAGAGTATTGTTTCTTTTGCCTCTACATATCATGTACACCATATGTATACACGTTCCCTGTAGGACGTTATCGGCACCAGTCTTAACATTCATTATATGTTGTAACATGTTTAGAAGGTGATATTTTAGGCATATAAATATGCTTCCACGATGTCTTGCTGTAGCATTTTAAGACTACATATTGACGAATTATACATCAACAACAATTATTTCTTCAGCTTGAAGACATCAAGGCCTCGATCCATCATGACGGAGATTCCGATCTTCTAGTTCATCATCTTGAGGAAGTAGAACAGCAGCTGTAACAGGAAGAAAATGAAAGTTTAGTTAATCATTCAGTAGAGGATGAAGAAGGGCTATCCATGGTGCAACATATGGATCAAGTAGAGCAGGAAGTAAAAGACGATATGTCTCTACGTGTACATTTGGACGAGGAGGACCTTGCTTTTAATAAATCATATATATAATTTGGAACAGCAACCTAAACACAGCAAGGAGAGGTTGGGTGGGGGGTGGTACTGTTCCTACCTATTTTATTTTATAAAATTATTTAAGGTGTGTGGTCGGGCAAAGGGCTCGGCGATTTTAATGTGCAATTCAACCCTGTCTCATTGCAACAACAGAGACTCCAGAGTTTACCATAGGCACCTCGGGAGCAGTTTGACAATATCATACAAGAACTAAGAATTGATGTCAACGGGCAATATAATGACATGTTAATGTTTTTCCTTACACCATGAAGGATTAAATGTGCCCGTTCGTATACCTTTCGTCGTTTGTGTGCTTTGTGTGGAGAGGATATTATGGCCATGGTAGAAAAAGTACATCAAAGCACAGTCCAAAAATCCGGATACCTGTTGATGCAATTTGTAAAGAATGGGATACCAGAAGATCTGCCTTAACAAGACCGAACAGACCTGACCTTCAAAAACAGGAGGCAGTGAAATTGGTATTGAGCCTTGGCCATGCACAGGTCGGAATACTTTGGAGTGTTTTTAGTTGATACCTGGCATCGGAATAATTTTTATCAGCTGAAGGTACACTCTCAAGATTTACAAAGTTTACAATATGCTTTTGTACAAGAGCGAAGTGGTAAACCCCTCTAGGATCATTCACCTTTTTCCGTCATAATAGCCATTTTGATGTAATTACATCCATGACAGCTTTTACTTGGTACAGTGAATATTGTGAAGATTGCGACGTGGGTTTCAATTACAAAACAGACCACCGCTGTTTCAGGGCATTTAGATTTCATCCATGTCGACGACCTGGCTATTGTGGTAAAGGTTGGAAAGAAGGCATTCCATGTCTCGATTGCAAGAGGTGGTTTCCAACTGCTTATTGTCACCAACGACATCAAGAGATGTCTACCAACAAAGCTGGTATTACAAACAGTGCTTGTTAATCCCTACATCGGTGTATCAGATGTCATCAAGAATATAATAACAAAACGCATACCTGTTCTGAATGATGTTGTTGAACCGTAAGGAACACCTTACCCTGAAGACCCGTGAAGATTCCGGGGTAGAATAGGTCTTCAGCAACCCATGCATGCCGTAAAAGGTGACTATGCTTGTCGTAAAAGGCGACTAAAGGGATCGGGTGGTCAGGCTCGGTGACTTGGTTGATGCATGTCATCGATCCCGATTGCGTGGATCGATACTCATGATATTAATCACTGGGTTGTCTGGTCCAGAATCGATAGCCGGGTAGCCTAGTGGTTAAAGCGTTCGCTCATCACGCCGAAGACCCAGGTTCGATTCCCGACATGGGTACAATGTGTGAAGCCCATTTCTGGTGTCCCCCTGATCCAAACGGAGCCTGCTATACTACTACTGGTGTGTCAGTTGACCATATTCCATTGTCATACACCCTATCATTTGGCTGAGTTATGGGCCCTACAGCTTTAGATCTTACGTTTTGCATATAGTAAGAACGCGCATCATGGAAATTCCTCATGTGAGGCAATGTCTTCATGAGCTGATGAGCGTCAACAAATACAACTTCAATCCTTAAATAAACCACGCCTCGTTCTTCATTGTACTTAACGATTTATCGCGTAGCTATCTTATATAAACCGATAAAGTACTGACACTTGCCCACAATCTATTACATAAAGTTGTTAATGTGAACATTACTGACACCATCTCGACAGAATTATATAATTTAGTTTGACGGAGGTATTGATAACAACGGTGTTTACTAGTAAAGATTAGTATGAAAAAGAACAGCCGACCAGCTGCTTGTTTGCCACCGATGTACACGTGGTATAAGTGACTTCACAAGTGTGGCTAGCCGTACATGCAGATGAATGTATTGATGTTTTAAACTTGTTTGCCTGGCTCCATCTGACTGAGGCCCCGTTTGACAAAGCGGCCGTAGCGCTACAACTGTCGTAAGCCTTTGTTGATGCATGGGAGTTACGATGCCCTTTTGGGAAATCGACCCAGCACAATGAGAGATACGGGTCCTGGGTTAGTGCCTTATCAATTGGACCCTTAGTATGTTTAAGATTGGCAAGTGGCCCGTTAGTTTGTAATGTTCTCTTATTTGAATGTTAAACAATAGTAAAACCCGCCTCACCCACTCAAGCCTTTGAGATACCACATTGGTTTAAAGCAATTGATGAATGCTATGGCTAGGAATCGACAAAGGATTTCTTTTAAAAATATGTATTATTTTTTCCAAAATGTTATTTTTTGCCTCAGCTTTATAAAAGCGATTGTTCAATGGACAACCTGAAAACCGTAAGTTGTTGGTGCCATATGATATCTTCCTTGTACTAGAAACCTATTTATAACCAACTGGGTGAATAGACAGGCGGTCATATACTTAATCCGTACTATGTAGGTCACGCGTGTGTGGTACAAGGTTTGCCTCGTTTTATTCAATTGATTGGATAACCGTGACCTTGGTAAGGTCACCCATGATGGGCCACAGTGGTTCGTAAACTCGTGCCATACATGTGTATCACTAGCTCTCGCTTGGGAAGTACAAGAATTCTGACACTCGTTTCCTAAAATCAGTATGCCACACATGCTCGGATAATAATCTCTATTTATCATCCAAAACTGGCCACCAAGGGAGATATCGCTTGGGTGAGAGCAAGCGGTCTATCTCGGATATATCGGTGCAATGAATGCATCAAAATGCTTTCAGGTCATTGCAACGTACGTCATCGTTACCATGACATCACTAATCGCTTTGCCACTGAACATGCTGAAGAGTACTTTTTACACTAACGCTTATTCTAGTGTTTTCACACTGAAAATGTTCAATGATAAATAGAACCTCAGCCTCGTGTCATTTGATATCAAATATATCAACACTCGTCGATAAGACACTCGTGATTATCACGATACGTTAATTTATTCAACGACCAGCATATGTATTGATTAGCTCCGTAAATGTTTATTAGTTTTATTTTACTGCATTCATGAATGTAACGCTAACATTGAGCGATTAAATGAGTACACACTGGTCACTGATCATTTCAAAGCTGAAGGTTGCGGTAGTTGTGTTCTTCAACAGCGAGCTTGCCGCACTAATGAGACAGTACTTCTTTTTGCCGAGGAAAGCTGTTACTTTGTGTGGCAGATGACTGCTCATTGACGTAGCCGACAATGCTAGTGCCATCACCTCATCCATTCATCATCAGGTGTTCAGTGGGGCTTTAGATCGAGTGAAGGACCCAGACGCCGTATATTTGGTTTTCAAAGTTTTAAAATACCTTTCTGCTTGTCGGTACAAGATTGGGTTGTGAGAATTCATGAATTCAGCGTCCGGGTAAATAATTTAACGGGACTATTCAGTACATGGAGACACCGCTTAATACAGACAAGTTCCCTTCGTTGCGATTCGTTGCGCTTTGTTGGATGAGTGAGTGGGTTTAATGCCGCTTTTAACAGTATTACAGTTATATCACGGGGTGTCAGTGAGTATGGTTTTACGCGGCTTTTAACAATATTCCAGCAATATCACGGCGGGGGACACCGGAAATGGGCTTCACACATTGTACCCATGTCGGGATTCGAACCCGTGTCTTCGGCGTGACGAGCGAACGCTTTGACCACTAGGCTACCCGACAACCCCTCACTTGTATGTGCTGAATCTAAAGGTACTTTGAGTTCTTAAAGTTGGATTTCTGTGTTAGACATTATATGTACATGAGATCTCGTTCAACCTGAAAGCTCGGTTTTGTAGACTTCGATTAAACAGAATCAAATATTCTTGTAAGTCAACGCTAAGTGCTCGGAAGAAAATACACGAATCCACGTTGTTAGGGAAATACATCATCCTGATCTCTGTGGGCTGCCCGCTGGTTGGTGACAGAATCACTGTCGTCACTCGGGAAATCCAACACCAGGTAACTCAACTCTACTTCACGCTCACATATTCAATCATATCAGACTCTATCCAGGTAATCCCTGTGGAGGTGAATGTGTGTCACTGGGTAGGGCGCCCGGTTAGAACGAGGTCTGTGTACTCGGGACAGTCGTAGCCTCCAGATCGCTCTGTGGAACGGATCCAGGAGTACGAAAGCAAATTCATTGATAACATTTTTTATTTAATAGTTGTAATTACAAATTGTAAAGTTGTAATTACAAGTTGTAAAGGTGTATTTACAAGTTATAAAGGTGTAATTACAAGTTAAAAAGGTGTAATTACGACTTATAAAAAGTTGTAGTTACATGTTTTTAAGGTGTAATTTCAAGTTTAAAAGATGAAAATACAAGTTTTGAAAGGTGTAATAACTAGATTTAAAGGCGTAATTACAAGTTAAGAAATGGAAATAACAAGTTTTGAAAGGTGTAATTACAGGTTTGAAAAGGTGTAATTATGAGTTAGAAATGTGAAATTTCACTGAATGATCGAAACATTTGAAGTTCTCTATTGCCTGAAGGACAGACGTAGAATTATGGACGAGGACAATCAATTTTGGATGTTTTTAGATGAATTGGGCATTGAAAAGTCTGTAATAAAGAAGCATCTAACAAGTCTGTGTGTTCTTTTCTTCTTCGAAGATTCAGTCCACGGAGAACCCGTTTCAGAGTTCGTTTACTGATAACAACATTGTCTGCTTATGCCAGAAAGCACAATATTTCTGTTGGTGCAAGCCCCAAATCATAATACAACTTCACTTTTCTATTTATGTTTCTTGATGCCATTTGGGACAGTCGTCCTCCCTCCAAGATATGTTTATTTGCCCCTTATTCTGAATTTATAAGCAGTTCAATGGTTAAACTTGTAATTACAACTTTTTAAACTTGTAATTACACCTTTACAAGTTGTAATTACACCTTGAGAAACTTGTAAATACACCTTTAAAACTTGTAATTGCACCTTTACAACTTGTAATTACAACTTTACAACTTTTAAATAAAAAATGTTATCAATGAATTTGGCCCTAATAGGCTTTCGTACAGGAGTGAGTGCCTGAACATGGTATTGAAATGTTTTAGTAAGATGAGCTTCAGTTGGGGGATCGTGACGGGGATCATGACCAAGGTCCATAGTCCAGGCGAGGATCAGCGGATCTGACACCGCATGGGCACGCATCTCTACAGTACCGAATGAGTTGCGCAGCCTAACGTAAATTTCTATTCAATAGCATGAGTTGAGGTCAGCTGAAATGTGGTTTAAGAGAATGGCACTTATACAGGTTACACACAACCAAATGTTTTCCCATAGACATCTATAGAAACGTTATATTTTTTTAAAGAATAACTAAGCATTCAACAGCTATTACCTGTACGTGTGTGCACAGTTTGGCCTTGGAGCAGCAATAAAAACATAAAAAATGACTAGCTTAGCCAGCACCTTTTCCGAGTACAGGAAGCTAAACACACGTACCACCCCCAGTTTCGCACCAAATGTCACCTCCTTGAAAATAGCTGTGGTCACATTCACCATAAGTCATTATGTTGAAAAAGACTAAATATAGAAAAACATGGTCAGTTTTAATGACTGGATGGATGTACATTTGAAAGGCATAAAAATCCTACAGAATATCCTCCAATCACAGCCTGCAGATATCTCTCGATCTACACTGAAGGCTCCCTACGAAAACTGCACTGTCCAAACTGGTTCTGATTTGGTGTAGTAGAACCTATAGCAATGTGCATGGATGTGTGTATGTCGCTGCTCGTACTAGTTCTGACAACCCCGGTTTTATAGAGCTAGCTCACTGAGACACTATGTCGCAGTTTATTATGGGTACTCCACTCCAACACAATCATCATAGACTGGAGATATAATACACTTGAGAATCGAGGTCAGTAGACATAAATGAGGGCAGTTAACTTTCAGCAGCCTACTTTGTTTGTTGTTGTGCGTGTGTGTGTGCATAATTTAAGGTCAGTGGCTTATATTATATGACAGCGCCCTTTAAAAAATCCAGTCTGGATAGGACAATTTAGTGATTGACATTAGGAGCAACGATCCACGCTATCCGTGAAAAATCATACGCTGCAACAACTCGTTTAATTAAGTCAGTGCTCACGACCAGCATAGTTTGCTGGGGAACCCCACTGGATTGCCCACATGTGAGTGAGTGAGTGAGTGAGTGAGTGAGTGAGTTTTGCATTGTAGGGGTGTCACTGCAGTGACAGAAATTGGCTTCACACATTATATCCAAGTTGTGATTCGAACACAGGCATTTTGAGGTGACAAATAGAAACTTTATTCTTTTCCATATATTCCATCAAACAATTTATGAGGCAGTGACAGTGATGACAGGTGTAGTCACACATCTGGGATTACTCAGTGACAGTCATGAAGATCATACTATGCCCTTATTCAGTCACAAATTATACAAGATTGACTCTGAAATGTCAGGCACAATATGTCCTTGAGTCTTATTTCAATTTCTCACAATACACACTGCAATGTATATTTGAACATTATTTTGCATGAATGATCATCAAGTACTGTCATCTAATATATTTTAACTGACTCCTTAAAGGACCCTAATGTTAACATTTTTAACAATTCCTTCATTTGAAGATCTTATTTCAAAAACTTAATGAACCCTTAAATATCTCTCACTGTGCATCTTCACATGAAAAAAAGCTAACAACCCCCCTCCCCACAAATGGAATTGGTTATCTTCCAGTTTTCCGTTTAGGTTTGAAGCCAGCCTTCCCTTTGCTTCCCTTGGGTCCCATTTTCTTCGGCATCCCTTTTTTCTTCGCCGCAGCCCCCATGCTTGTCTTCCCGCCTGATCCTGTTTTCCTTGGCATCATGTTTTTCTTCCGTCCCGTCTGACTCTCTTTCTTGGTCCCCATCTTCTTTTGCATCTCCTTCTTCTTCTTCTGTTTGGCCACTTGTTGCTTCTTGCTGAACCCAGGGGGAGCTTGTTTCTTCTGCTTCAGCTTGCTGTCCTCCTTGCCAGGATTCTTCCTCACTTTCTTTGTGGGAACATCAGATCCATCAACCCTCTTCCTCTTTTTACCCATGCTGGGGAACAGATCTGTCAACAGAGCCAAGAATGAGTGAGTGGATGCCTGCGTTGGTAGTTGGGTATACTAAGGCAAAATATTAGGACACAACAAATTTAAATTTAAATTTTTTGAGTCTCCCCTTCCCTTTTAACCCCGTCCCCAAGTCAAACCAAATAGTGATAATGATAATCAAGTGTTTGTGAATCACATTGTGAAAAGTGAAGGTGTGAGGTGAGGTGAAATGGGGTGTAACACCTCGTCAAAGATTATTGCACTTACATAGCGACGTGCATGCACGTGTATGTATGTGTGTGGCTGCTTGTACTAGTCCGGACTGATGCTGATTTATAGTGCTAGCTCACTGAGATACCATGCCACAGATTAACATGAATACCCCACTCAGACACAGTATACTGACTCAGAGCCGACCAGTCCTTGTTTTAGCCCCTTAATGCCGAGTGCTTGACAGGGTAACAACAAGTACCATCTTTAAACGTCTTTTGGTATGACGTGGTTGGGGATCAAACCCCGGACCTTCCACTCTCTGGGCGGACGCTCTACCATTAGACCACGGAGACGGTCTAAGAAAAGTGAAGGTAATATCAGACCGTGAAGTTGGTTTAATTTGGCCTTGAACAGTATTAAACTTGTACTGTCCCTGTCAGCTTAAGATAGGAAAGCCAAAGTCGATGCAAGTCACAGATACCTGATTATGCTGTGAGCACAAAATGGTCCTGACAGATTAAGGGTCAGAATCAGGGCAAATTCATAGTAAATTGCTTTTAAGGCATCCGGCTTATTTACATAGGAGTTACATATAAGAATAGACCTGTACGTATTCTGATAACTTGTAATTTGTCCAATTCATTTCTTAGAGAAATAGCATGTTAGAAATATCAAACCAGTTTTGATATGACATCATCATCTTTTGAAGAATGAAGAGAAATAAAAGCAGGTACAGGATAACCTGACAAACAGCATTCTGGTGTAAACTTTTTTCTTAGATGACAACAATAAGGACATACAAAGTGGATTTCATCATGAGATTTACAGTCCATGCCTAATTAAAATTGAATAAATAGACATCTAAGGTTTTTAAAAATTTTAATATAGATAACAAAAAATGTGGTTGAATAAGGTTTTTAAAAGTTCTATACAAGAAATATTCAGGACCCTATGACAATCAGATCCTCATACGAATAAGGGAGATAATTCAAGACCACTGGACCAACTGTTTGCCTGATGACATGCCCAGTGTATTTAAACCATTATCTCTAATAACTTAGGATGAACAAAGAAATCTGCCTGGAAGAAGATTAATTGGGCACTGAGATCAAACAGTGAGATCTGTAATCTTATGGAAACCAATGCACAAACTGAATGAATATCTGACAATATTTGACGATGCAGTAAAGTTAAACCCACCTTTGTCAGGATTGGATCCAACCTCTCTCCGGTAGTGAGCAATATCATCATCGCTCTCATCATCTAAGGGAGATAATCATGACATAAATCAAGTGGAAAAAGTTAGAGATGTGTGCCAGCTCACTTTGCATAACAAAAATATGCTCTTAAATTTCAGATCCTGCCATATTATCATCTCTCAAATACCATCAAGGATTTTATCAGCATTTATAATTTATATTGCCATTTGCCTCTAACCTTTCATTTTGTATATATTTTTTACTACAAAACATTGTTTAATAATATTGTCTAATACATTCAAGCAATCAGTTTTCTCAATTGTCTTCATAACCTTGCATGTAATCTTTGTTGTATAACACCAAACAATCAATCAAGTCTCGTTGCCTGAATATTGCCGAGTGTGCCGTTAAACAATAACTAAACAAACACACAAACTTAGCCTGAAACCCTTTAGATGCTTCTTACGACCATCATAGGTTGCCGGGACCTATATTCTTACCTGTTATCCCAACAGGTGTGTAAGTAATGGCATATTTACACAATCACATATTTATCTACAGTCAAGCCCTAGTCATTACCTCATAATATTTCACTCTCAATGACATAGCTGAGCCAACTAATCTTGCACACTAGGGGAGACAACTCTCACCAGATTCCTTCGTCTGCTCTGACTCCTGTTTCCTCTTCATCCCTTCCAGACTTCGCTGTTTGTGCTCTGCCTTCAGCTTCTCCTTTTTCTTCACGTTCTGCATCTGCTTCGTCTGCCGAGACTGCTTCAACTTTCTGCAAGGTCAAGATCCATTTGATAAAAACTGTATAATCTCCTGTATAATGCATCCTATATGAAGCACAGTAAGGTTTATGAACAAATAAACATGACATAGTGAAAGGAGTGAGAGTGTGAGATTTTACGCTGCTTTCAGCATCATTCCTAAAATATCAAGGCTGGGACAACAGAATTGGGCTTGGCACATTGTAGCCACATGGGCAATCAAACCCAAGCTCTTGGCATGACAAGCGAACAATTTGACCACTAAGCTAAACCACAGTCCCCCCTCGAAAAAGGAACCGATTCTACTAAAAAAAAGACAGTAAAATTGTCACGATTGAAATACAATGTCACATTGCCAGCAGGGAAAAGCCATAGCCTCAACATGCTCAAAATGTACACAACAGCAATACACTACATGATACACGAGACCCTACTAACTCCTCCCTGAGGTAAAAAAAACATCCCTTCTCAGGCTCATTCCATACTCAACCCTAGCAGGACTGTACTGAAAATATACCGGATTAAGAAACGTCATGTGAGCTAAACAAACCGAAAATAGCATGCTCTTAAACTCTTTGTCACAATCCTAATTCTCTGGCCTACCCACACATAAAAAATCCCTTGATAATACTTACATGTAACCCTGTTATATACATAGTGACTTAGCAAATGGGGTCTTACACCTTTGTTAGCAATATTCCAGCAACATCATGACAGGGAATATCAGAAATGGGCTTCAAATACTGTACCCATATGTGGAATTAAACCCAGGTCTTTGGTCATTTTGGTGTGACGAGTGATCACTTTAACCACTAGGCTATGCTGCTCCCCTGGAAATCTAAAAATACTTGTTCAGTCTCGGACGTACAACTTGAGCTCCTTCTTCTTCTTATCGGCCAGGAGGTCTGTGGGGGTCTTGTGGATGAAGCTGTGGTGGATGACTGCTCCCTCACACAGCCCCTCCTCAATCTTCACCAGCTCCAGCGTCATCCGTGGACCAATCTCCTTCAGTCTGAACAGACAAGATAACAATATTGAGTATAGTCATTTATTGAATGCTTTATACTGAAATTTTGCACTTGCAAAGTTAATGGATAACACAGAAGTCGATAGGTGGTGTATGAATACAACATTTATAGCTGACGATTCGGGCACAGACTTTACACCTTATCAAGACCTGGCAATGAAGTGCACAACTTTCACCGAGATTGCCTGTAAGAAACCAGAGTGAGTGAGTGAGTGTGTGTGTGTGTGTGTGTGTGTGTGAGTGAGTGAGTGAGTGAGTGAGTGAGTGAGTGAGTGAGTGAGTGAGTGAGGTTTTACGCCGCTTTTAGCAATATTCCAGCAATATCACGATGGGGGACACCAGAAATGGGCTTCACACATTGTACCCATGTCAGGAGTTGAACCCGGGTCTTCGGTGTGTAAGAAATCATAACATACATAAAGGTGTTAGTGTCTTTTATACGCCTCTGCTGGTGAAATGTCTCCTGCCTGCCACCCACCTGATTGCACTCTGTCCTGCCTTGAGGTTCCCGCGGCCGTGTATCTGCTGTGGCAGGGTCACTTCATTGTGTGGTCCATCCTGTTCACCCTCACTCTCAGACAAGTTACCTCCCCTGAATCACAGTTACATTGCAAACTAAGAAGCTATTGTCTTATTGTCAGTGCTATTATACACACAACAAATATTTCAAAACCTACATCAAGGTGCTGAAACTACACCCCAACTCAATATATGTAAAATTGTTTAATTATGCACTGCTAAAAACAAACACAGATCACACTAGTTGTCATGGTTCCAAGAACTTTATTATTAACACTTTAGGGATAGTTCAGGTGAGCACCAACTTGAAGGGACAGACTTTAAAAAGAATCCCAATAATCTTTTCAAATGATTGTTATATTTATAACTCTAGTCATAGATCTCTCAAACAAGAAGTACAGTTACTCTAACCCTTACCTTTCAATGAATTCACTGATATCATTGTATTTGCTGAGATCTGGAAGATGTGTTTTCGTCAGTTTCTTGACCCCTTTTGTCAACCCTACCGGGGCCAGGCTGATGGTACTGGAACAAAGGGCGTAACATTCTTCACCTTAATTACAACGTCCATGATAACAGTTGAAACACACAACTCTTGTCATTACAACGTCCATGATCACAGTTGAAACACTCAACTCTTGTCATTACAACGTCCATGATGACAGTTGAAACACACAACTCTTGTCATTACAACGTCCATGATGACAGTTGAAACACACAAATCTTGTCATTACAACGTCCATGATGACAGTTGAAACACACAACTCTTGTCATTACAACGTCCATGATGACAGTTGAAACACACAACTCTTGTCATTACAACGTCCATGATGACAGTTGAAACACACAACTCTTGTCATTACAACGTCCATGATGACAGTTGAAACACACAACTCTTGTCATTACAACGTCCACGATAACAATTGAAACACACAAATCTTGTCATTACAACGTCCATGATGACAGTTGAAACACACAAATCTTGTCATTACAACGTCCATGATGACAGTTGAAACACACAACTCTTGTCATTACAACGTCCATGATGACAGTTGAAACACACAACTCTTGTCATTACAACGTCCATGATGACAGTTGAAACACACAACTCTTGTCATTACAACGTCCATGATGACAGTTGAAACACACAACTCTTGTCATTACAACGTCCATGATGACAGTTGAAACACACAAATCTTGTCATTACAACGTCCATGATAACAGTTGAAACACACAACTCTTGTCATTACAACGTCCACGATGACAGTTGAAACACACAACTCTTGTCATTACAACGTCCATGATGACAGTTGAAACACACAAATCTTGTCATTACAACGTCCATGATGACAGTTGAAACACACAACTCTTGTCATTACAACGTCCATGATGACAGTTGAAACACACAACTCTTGTCATTACAACGTCCATGATGACAGTTGAAACACACAACTCTTGTCATTACAACGTCCATGATGACAGTTGGAACACACAACTCTTGTCATTACAACGTCCATGATAACAGTTGAAACACACAACTCTTGTCATTACAACAAAGAATGAGACAGTAACCATGGTAACCAAGTAAGTTGGGTTAAAGAAGGGCTATGGTCACTGGTCTGGTGCCGATCTCCAGTCTATATCTAAATGGCCTAATTTCTGCTTTGAGGGAAATAACTAGAGGTCTATGCATGTTGTGGGAAATAACTAGTGCCTTGTAGGAATTAACTAGTGCCTAGAGGGCAAACACTGGTTTCTTCTGGAAAACAATGTTATCACTATTCCATGCCATTGGGCACATTAGAATTTTGTTAGTTAATATAGTAGTGAACATAAAATAAAAACGAGTCCTAAAAGTCATATTAATACATAAAAAATGCCGTTTTTCTGGAAAAATAATTCAGTCTTGATATAACAAAGATATCTCTTAGATAAGCTAACTTCAGTAGTTTCTGAGAAAACTTGTCCACATTGCAAAATCTATGCACAAAGTATAAGAACATGGATCAAGGGATGTAACAAAAATATTTGACTCAGTCTTGACAAGTGTCTCTTAGATAAGCATGCAAACTTTCATTTATGTAACTTCTGTAGTCTTTGAGAAAACCCGTCCCCATTTCACTCAGTATGCACTAAGTTGAAAAGCATGGAGCAAGGGACATAACACCAATTTTTGAACTCATGCGAGTTCATGACCAGTGACATCAGTGTGTCAAATTTCATTTCTCTGACTTGAATAGTTTTTGAGAAAATTTGTCCCCTTTGAAAAGTGGACGACCTTTGAGAAGCGGATGGACGGATGGACAAACAGCGTTCCTATATCCCTATAATAACTAGCGCTTTGAGGGAAATACCTGGTATCTTGTGGGAAATAATAAGTGCTTGAGGGAAAATAACTTTTGTTTGTTTGTTGTTTAACGCACCACTCAGCAATTTCCAGCAACATGACGGCGGTTTGTAAATAATAGAGTCTGGGCATTGAACAATTGGGATACAATGACCGATCTCGTTAGTCGCCTCTTATGACAAGCATGAATTGCTGAAGACCAATTCTAACCTGGAATTTTCACGGGACGAGAAATAAATAGTGCCTTGAGGGAAGTAGCTTGTGCTTTGTGGGTAATAACTATAACCTGTGGGAAATAACTGGTGTCTTGTGGGAAATACCTAACTAGTTCCATGTAGGGGAAATAACTGAGGCTTGAAATACACTTGCTTGGTCTGACAATTTACCTGAGGCTCCTCACAATTATTTCATGTTTTTCATGGCATGAATCAGTGAGGTGAATTCCAAAGTGCTTTAGGTTGTAAATAATAGACGAGGAACATGTGTTTTGTGCTGACAAAAAACGACCATTATCTGAGCCAATCTAGGATTTAAATCCACAGTTCTCTTCAGTGAATCTAGACCATATTGACTGTTGCATATCGAGATATGTGGATGAAGAATATACTCTTTACAGGGATTCAAGATGCTGATACTAATGAAAACAACATCCTTCAAATTATACTAGTCATGCTAGAACTATGGTACTTACTAGTGCCGGAAATCGATGAGTTTTGTCTCAGGGTCGTAGCTCACCAACACACACCTCTTGATGTGATTCAAATTTACCTGCATCACACATGAATGGCAATCAAATAACTGAATCATAATATTTAAGCATGTATACACTGACTGGGTTAGTTCTGCCAACCATCTGACTCAAAACTGAATGGCATTGCAAACTAAACCACTGAAAGTCCTAGCAGACGTATTGTCAATACCATGATTATGATGATCAGTATACATGAGGAGACGTATACATATTACAAATACATACATCTGTACATACCGTATTCGACATAATAAGCACCCCGCTCTATTAAGCGCCCACTGCAATATTTGTTAATATATTGGATAGTGAACAATACCTATCAGCACCCCTTCTGATTAATCAATGTACACCAGACTTATTTATTTGTGTATAATACGCACTCATGTGTTATATGCACCCTTAATTATGGGCAATTAAATTCTGGTAAAATAAATTTGTCGTGTATAATACGCACAGACTTTTCTTTTGTATCATTCCAGGCTGTCAGCATAAACCACAATATTTATGATCTTTCAACTCTTTTCTCACCAAAATTATATTCTAATAAAAGCCCCCTATCTCTTAATTTTGAGAGCGCCCTGGGCGCTTATTACGTCAAATACTGTATAATGTACATGTAACCAGTCAACTAGTCAAAGCACCTCTCACTTTTCTTGTTTACAGATCCGAATAACATGGTACTGACAGCTTTAAAATTAAACTAACTCGTTGTGTAAACAGTAACCATGGTAAAGCAATAATACAATTTAATGTATACATCTAAACTGTTTTCTTTCAAATTGCCAAAAGATGAGAGGAGAGTTATCATGCTTATCTACACAACCAACATGAATCTGCTGTTAACATGAGTTAAGACGAAGAGAATCGACAGCCATGAAATTACAATAATTATATTAACACCTGAATGTTTAAACAGTGAACAAGTGAGTGTGTTAATAATGTTTTATACTAGTCCACAATAAGGGAATGTGCAGTGTGTCATATCTTCATTCTATCAGGAATATCCCAGACTAACTGGCCACTAGAACTTTGTTTTGAAAGTGATGCTTTTTGTCATGTCTCTTGCCACAAATTATGTAAAAAATGTTTGTTTTTTTAACAATGCAATATTCCAGCTTTATTTTAAAATGCAAAAGCTCTTTTCCTAAGCATTGCCATGAATACCTTTTAACAGAATGAAGGAAGTCCTTATCATGATAGACAACAGGGTGAGTCGAACATACTTGCGATATGAGTTTGATTAACATGATAAAAAGAAGTCTCAGTCTTAGACATTTGTCTCTTTTAAGACTAGTCCAGAGGACTAGTGTAACGCTAATGTCACTAGCCCTTGGACATGGTGGAGTTTGTAGCTATAGTCCTGCTTGAGTGGCATGTTTATTCAGTTTCAGTTTGTGGCAAAATTGAAGAATTGAGTATGAAGAGAAGTGGTTCAGAATTATAGTCCTCAAATGATACAAGTCAGTGACTCCATATTGAACACATGTACTTGAACACATGTTGAATCACTACCCTCCCTCCACTCTTTCAAAAGTCCCTGATCCATCTGAATTATCAAGAAACATTGAATCCAAATGCCAATACCTTGTTAACATTGATGGAAGGGAACATATTCTGGAACATCGTTGTTATGAGCTGGACGCTTTTCTCATTGCCTGCGAATCCATTCATCACTAACAGCGGATGATGGTCGAACACTTTCCCACTTAAATCTGGCTTCTTCTGAGCAGATAACACATCCTTGCTCAAACAGAACTCTCTCACTTGAAATGTCAATGTGGGGCCCCTCGGAACCCGACCAATTCTCAGCTGGATATATTTGTCCGTTTTGGAGAGAATTAGAAAGTGAGAAATGTTCAACAAACCAGCCACATTCACAAAGTCCTTCAAAACGTTGTTCTTACGAACCTGCAACAAAAATTATTACTAATTTTTAATCACTGATTAATGAATTTGGAAGATAAGATCTTATAAGGATAAGATCATCAAAGAAACATTTAAAAAAATGCTGGCAACTTTTAGTATGTTCATCATGTTCATGCCTGGGTTTCATCAGCAGACATATAATCATCAACTTGAATGTGAGGCATCAACACGGCAACAAAAATTTATCATGTCTTTATTGGGTGAGTTTGTTGTGTTTAATGTCGCTTTTAACAGTATTTCAGTTATATCACAGCGTGTCAGCTTAACGTGGGAGGCAAGTCCGAAGTAATGCAGGTCTTAAACGTGGACCACTTTGGTTGAACCAATGAGCATGGGTAAGATGCTGCGAACCTAGAGACCAAACTAGGGTGAATCGGGATTCGAACCCACAATCATAGGTTTCTGGCATGCCCAAGGAACTGCAACACTGCACAGCGAATTGCAGCGCCTTTGACGACTGGGCCACCCGTGCCCCCATGTCTTTATTGAAATGGCAATCAAACTAAATTACAATAAAATAATTTTCCCCAAATGTTCAATCAACACAGGCATGTTTAAAACAATATGTACAATAATGATTTCAATTCATTGCCTGTTTTACAACTTACACCATGTTTTTGACCACTATGCAATTACCTCCCTTAAATACTGAATTTGAAAATGACTGTCTTTTCACAGTAGCCTTTTCAGGCCAAATGGTTGCCAAGCTGTTGTGACACTGTCTCCCTCCCATAATTGTGGTAAAATTTCATGCATATTAGGGTTCAAAGATATATAAAACTGAACAATATATTGGGTTTGTTAATATGAAGTGGATCAAATTACTTAGAAATATAGAAATACATGAGTTCAATCTATTCTACACATAAGTGCCATCGACTTTTCAGAAAACTATTACAAAAAGACCAAGGCAGGCTATGTTGATACAATTTTTTTTGCCCTTGCTCAAGCTTACTGGTACACTTTTAACATTTTTCATGTCTCAATATGTACATTATCTAAACATCATGTGTATAAAGAGTATTTAAAAAAAGGGCATTGCAAAGCACGTTCAAAAGGAAAAGCTAGCTGTAGACGCATGTTCGTAGCGTAACTCCCATGCCTTAACATAGACTTATGACAGTTGTAGTGCTAAGTGAGTGAGTTGTGTTTTACACCGCCTGTAGCAATATTCCAGCAATATCATGGTGGGGGACACCGGAAATGGGCCTCACACATTGTACCCATGTGGGGAATCGAACCCGGGTCTTCAGTGTGACGAGCGAATGCTTTACCCACTAGGCTACCCCACCACACCTGTGTATTGCTATGGTTGTTTTGTACAACGACGCCCAGGACTCCACCATTTCCACCCAGACAATTTGTTGGTCAAATGAACGTTTTATTTCCACAGCCCATATTATGAAAAAGAAGTGAAAAAGAAGAAAATATGTTCAAAAGATATGCAAAAAAGTCACGGCTAGTGAATCCATCACTGTAACACTGATAAGTGATAACCTCACATAATATCTAAAATCATGGTCACAATGATATGGCTTTTAAAAAAGAAAGAAAAGAAGAATAGTTCATTCACTGACCTAATCAACAATGCTTTATTCATGTTATTAATTCCTACAAACTAGACTCACCTGAAGTTTTCTGGCTGTATAGGGCTCCATGACTTGCCTCAGGTTTTGTATCAACGTTCTCACTGTCACCCCCACCTTCCCTCTGTGGAACACGAAGGAGTGAGGAGCAGTTTTAAAAACTGCATCTTGGGTCTCTTCATGAATAGCTTGTGTCTTCCGTGAATTACCGTGCTGCAAAATAGAAGATACAAATTACAAGCATTAATATATGTTGAACATGTTTAATGCAATTTATGTACACATTGTTCCCAGGATCTTGCTTTGTTAGGCATAGTCATGATGGCAATCAAGATGTATCATGTAAAATGACTTTACATATTTTACTGTCACAAACTAATGTACACGTAAGACAAAATGCAGGCTTGTTGATGAACTTGATATGGGAGGATAGGGATTTAGGTTGTCATTTACTTTAGCATTATATTAAGAGTTTATGGATACATATCGATATCGTGATATATGATGACATCCCTAGTTAACATGTGAATGAGTTAAAATTTTAACATTGCATCGAGATTGTTTCAGTTTTCAGGCATATAGCAACTAGTTAACATGTACAATACATTCTTTATGTGGAGGGTACAATGTGTGAAGACCATTGTCTGGCATGAAACAATACTCGCTCACTCTTTATGTGGATATTTGTAGGCGTGGGAACAGCCCTGATTATCAATAGAATGGTTGTAATTGCTGTCAGACTCGCTACCTGGCCCCAGTACAATACAAGAAACTTGTAAGAATCGAGTGAACTAAGGATCAGCTGGTGTGCTCTGGCGGATGTTTGCTTGTCCTTACAGCCTGATGACGGTGATGTCGTGGTTCGTTGCTAGTGCTACTGACCACTGGTGCTAGTTCCATTCTCAGTACAGGTGCTACGTACTGTTGGTATCAAGTTGATACTATCATTATCAAAGAAGGCGTTCCGATACAGGTGCTACCTTTCAGGTGCAAATACCTGTACCGAAACATCGCATTGGAAAAATAGTTAAAATGTTAATTCAACCCTGCCTTCATTAATACCACATCTTCTATAACTCACAAAAAGATGTATATTATTTACAGCTCGATGTAATACAGCTGGATAACAACTGAGTGACGGTACGTTCAACAGGCATGCCCGGCAATCACCACGGTTTCTGTCCGGTACAAGTTTATCTTATTTCAATTTTACATAACATTCTTTGAGAGGCAATACCTTTCTTTTTCTTCCCATGATAAGAAATGACTTGCCAAGCGCCTGATATGAATGTCAACAATCAAAACAACGACCACATGGCAGTCATATCCGGAAATACCTCCCCGGAAGTGCGCAGTACGCATGGCAAATACAATCGGAACAATCCACAGCGACCGGCACATCTCGAATCGATAGGAAGCTCATATTCGAGAAGACTCGGCTCCTTTCGCTGCCGACAGTGATGTTAATGCCCTTATATGTTTATAACTTTGTGATGAACAAAATGACTGACTGACGGACGGACGGATGAACGAACGAATAAATGTAGGTGAGGCATACTATATTTTTATTTATATTGTTACAAATGTTGAGAGGATTCACAAGATAGTCTGGTTATTTGTGAATAAAACATGTTAATGAGACAATTTCATAAAATGTGTATATAGTGCCTTGCTTCAGTGTTGCAAATGGTTAGTTTAGTTTAAAGCAACAATTTGAAAACAGCATTACGAGTCCGAATTGTAAACCAAAAGCAATAAAAAGATCTTTAAAGAAATATGTATTGTGTTAGATCTGTGGAGTGTCAGGATGGAAATTCATCTATCCATTCTGACAAGTAGGAAATGAAAGCAAATATTGAAACACAAAATGCAATTATAACACTTCTCCTCCCCACTATTATTATTTTTTATCATAATATCAATGTGTTTAGGCTGGCATTTTTTTGGTAAAAGAAAAGAATGGACTTTGACTGTATGGTCGAATGTAGAGATTTTACGTGCGCGTCAGTTTGGTGATATTCTGAGACATAAGTTGATCGTTTTGTGGTTTCTTTTTCCCTTTTCCTTTCCCAAATGTTTGTTTGTCTGTTTGTTTGTTGTTTAACGCCACACTCAGCAATAATCCAGCTATATGACAGAGGTCTGAGCATCATGAGCATCGATCCACGCAATTGGGATCCGATGACATGCATCAACCAAGTCAGCGAGCCTGACAAACCGATCCCTTTAGTCGCCTCTTACTATGTTACATTTCAAGTACATTTTAAAACAAATAAAACAGCTTTAAATGGACAATAGACATTAAATAAATCTATGTTTCAATAAACAGTTTGATCTGCATTTTTAGAAGTTGGTTAGTAAAAGTAACGGCAAGAAATGTTCTGGATGACAATACCTTTATTCTCTTATGATGCGACATTTCCCTACAGATCCTTATACCGTTGTTGTGTGTGACTCGCATTGTATTACTGTTACTACATCTATATTATGAAATGTTATCTGCGGTTTCCATTTCTGTAAGTAAATAATATATCCATTTCTTATAATTGCATAAGATATTTCGACTTTGTATACGGATGATAGATATCTATTGAAGCGTTAATACTTGATAACTGAATATATTTTGTTTGCTAAAAGTAATATGTGATTACGTTATTTCATATCTTCTTGAAACCCAAACAGAATGGAAAATTCAGTAAGATGAAACTTATATAAAAGGTATTGCATAATCCAGCTGTTGTTCCAGTTCTCTCCAGAATCTATTAATAACATCACATACTGTATAGACATAGAACATACTTTTTCGCTTGAAGATTTCCAAAAAGAGCAAATATCTTCATCAACAAGTTTAACACCATTCTCGGCTGCTTGGGTCACACTTATACAAAATTAGCTATTGCCACTTTTCTTGTTGAGTTTCGATATTTTCTCAGGTTCGGGCGTGTATATGGTATATTCCTTCTAACAGCTGTATGACGCCGGGGTTTGTTGTGGTTTTACAGATAGAACTATACACCAGTTAAACTAAATGCGACCTACTGGTTACCTTGTCGTACAGTATAACTCCCTTGTACACACAGTAGATGTGGCGACAATGCTACACTAGATGTTGTTTGATCGCAGGTTGAATCTGTGACGATTAAAATAATAGATGTCAGTGTGGTTGCTATTAAATCGATCATAACTAAATTACATTTCATTTCACTTATACATAATTTTGTATGTGCATAATATTGGGAAACATAAGTTAAATATGAAATACTGTGATGCATGACAAATCAGGAGGACAAAGCTTTTGTTTGTACGTGTTAGACTATGCTGACACCTGCTGCTGAAACATTTTCAGAGATTTGACATTGTTTGCCACTGGTCACACATTTCATCTGGTACATAACACTGACTCATGCTGTAAAACTGGGGCCTGTCACAACTATACAATGTCACTGGGGCCTGTCACAGCTATACAATGTCACTGAGGCCAGTCACAACTATATAATGTCATTGACGCCTGTTACAGCTGTAAAATGCCACTGGTACCTGTCACAACTATACAATGTCATTGCGGCCTGTCACAACTATACAATGTCACTGGTACCTGTCACAGCTGTACAATGTCATTGGGGCCTGTCACAACTATACAATGTCACTGGGGCCTGTCAGAACTATACAATGTCACTGGGGCCTGTCACAACTATACAGTGTAATTCGGATCTGTCACAACTTTACCATGTCCGTCGGGCCTGTCACAGCTGTGAAATGTCACTGCGGCCAGACACAACTATATAATGTCACTGGGACCTCTCAGAACTATACAATGTCACCGGGGCCTGATGTCACTGGTACCTGTCACAGCTATACAATGTCACTAGAACCTGTCACAACTATACAATGTCATTGGGGCCTGATGTCACTGGGGCCTGTCACAACTATACAATGTCACTGGGGCCTGTCACAACTATACAATGTCACTGGTACCTGTCACAACTATACAATGTCATTGGGGCCTGATGTCACTGGGGCCTGTCACAATTCCATGATGTCACTGGGGCCTGTCACAACTTTACAATGTCACTGCGGCCAGTCACAACTACATAATGTCACTGGGGCCTGTCACAGCTGTACAATGTCACAGGTACCTGTCACAACTATACAATGTCACCGGGACCTGTCACAGCTGTACAATGTCATTGCGGCCTGTCACAGCTGTACAATGTCACAGGTACCTGTCACAACTATACAATGTCACCGGGGCCTGTCACAGCTGTACAATGTCATTGCGGCCTATCACAGCTGTACAGTGTCACTGGTTCCTGTCACAACTATACAATGTCACTGGGGCCTGTCACAACTATACAATGTCACTGGGGCCTGTCACATCTATACAATGTCAGTGGGGCCTGTTACAGCTGTACAATGTCACTGGGGCCTGTCACAACTATATAATGTTATTGGGGCCTGTCACATCTATACAATGTCACTGGGGCCTGTCACATCTATACAATGTCAGTGGGGCCTGTTACAGCTGTACAAATGTCACTGGGGCCTGTCACAACTATATAATGTTATTTGGGCCTGTTACAACTATATAATGTCATTGGGGCCTGTCGCATCTATACAATGTCACTGGGGCCTGTTACAGCTGTACAATGTCACTGGGGACTGTCACAACTATATAATGTTATTGGGGCCTGTTACAACTATATAATGTCATTGGGGCCTGTCACAACTATACAATGTTATTGGGGCCTGTTACAACTAGACAATGTCATCGGGGCCTGTCACAACTATATACAATGTCATTGCGGCCTCTCACAAAAATAACGTCATTACGGCCTGTCACAAATATAACGTCATTGCCGCATGTAGCGAATGAGAAGGATTAACGTCGCTTTTGAACACTGGTATACTGCATGCGTTGTAGTTTTCAGAATTCACATATCCGCTCCAAAATTAAAATAAATTATGCTTTCGAGTTCAGTTAGGCGGTTTTCAATACGTTCACAATGTAATTACAATAGGAATAACTAACGAGCTACGAGGCAATGCTAAACCATAATTCTGAGTTTTGACTTCTCATTCTCTTTCTTACCAATAATCAAATTTACTGAAATCGTATCTAGAACCTATCCCTTACCACCTTTGAAATTTTAAGCGGCTCTAACTCCAAACAAATGTATCCCTACTCAACAATAAACAAGCGACCTTTTCATGGCAAATCGGATTGTGTAAAGTAGCCCGCTGTTACCATTTACATTTAGAATAGTTGTATCACTTACACTTATAGAAACACGTTGTTGCATTTAATTCATTGACTTTAATTAATGCAAGTTTACAATTTAATAAGTCAACAGTGCGAGAATGTCAGTTGAGGTGGGTCACGCGTGTTGACGTAACGTTACAGCGACTCAGTAAGCCAAATTACAAGATTTCGAATATGAACAAGCTGATGCCAGATATGCATACTGCCGCTGGATGAAGGATTGGTGGATGACAGAGACTATTTATCAAGTCGCTGTTGTATATTCGGAATCAGAATCCAAATTAGTGCGACGTCTGATTCCATATCTGCACGTGGATGGTAGACTGAAATTACGAAAGAATGAAAAGTGGTACCGGCGACCAATGAAAACCCGAATTATTTATAGAAAAACTGGAATTCCCAAGAACTTTACAGAACATTTAATACCTATGTCATACCCTTCCCGTATGGGTAAGTATATTCATTTCATTCTTGACCCTATCGTATTATAGTTTCTCTGATGTTATAATTACGATACAGTGATGCTGTAATGAGCAAGTAGTTTCAATGCTGACTCGACCATAAAGGTTCATGTCTTTCAGATGTGAATGTATGTGTCTGTTACGCATTGGTTACGTATTACAAAAGCAGCTGTTTTATTTTCCCATATTTTAAGAGAAATAAGCTGATAACGGCTAACTATAATTACCCATACACAAGTTATATACATTTGTCCGGTGCTTTTCAGTTATTGAGACTACTACATCAAAACATGCGTTGTTGACAGTGGGTGTGGCTAACAGCGTTGTGGGGAGCCTCCACCTCACGGGCTGCATGCTTCCGACAGGTTTGACGAGCGCTGTATTTGGGTCAAGGGGGAAATAATAGAAAAGGACCAGAGAGGAAGGAGAACATTTCCGCCAAGCCCGATAGGTCGATGTCATGGACGTCTTTTTCCTTCGATGGCAACCCCGTGACTGGTGAGATCCATACTATACCCAGATGGATTTCCACAGCCGCATTGTTCGACCAGAGAGCTACAATTACCGCTGTAGGAAGACAGTGTAGGAAGGCAGGAAACAGGACGGCTGGAGTGGTAATTCATCAAAACACAAAGATGATGTCGGTACAATTTGACTACAACTACGGCAGCAACCACGCCGACATTACAGATATATTCTTAATCTTTGCAGACGCCCCGGAAACAAGAACGACAACTCTATCTTGTATTATGGGCTAGGGATGTACAGTTTCCATGGACAAAATGAGTGAGTGAGTGAGTATGGTTTTACGCGGCTTTTAGCAGTATTCCAGCAATATCACGACAGGGGACACCAGAAATGGGCTTCACACACTGTACCCATGTCGGGAATCGAACCCGGGTCTTCGGCGTGACGATCAAACGATTTAACCACTAGGCTACCCGACCGCCCCTGGACAAAATGAGCTGGGCCATAATGTAAGAGGGTTCCAGAGGCCCCCGGGGCCTACATCGACGTCGGGTTCCGGACATCCGGCGGCTCCGAGAAGATACATGGTCGTGGCGTCATCTCTGGAAGCACTAATGAAAGAGAAAGCAGAGACCATATACCGATCGGTATATGGTCTGAGATGAGCGATTCCAGTGGGCTCTAGTTGTTATGGACAAGGGGTCCATGATACACGGTACTCACATCAAACGTTCGAGGGCATCACACAAACAGTTCCA
This sequence comes from Haliotis cracherodii, assembly GCF_022045235.1. Lineage (NCBI taxonomy): Eukaryota > Metazoa > Mollusca > Gastropoda > Lepetellida > Haliotidae > Haliotis > Haliotis cracherodii. Next base: position 18,159,217 of record NW_027266275.1, read on the forward strand.
GAGCGATGTTTCTGGCGAGGATATAGTGATCATGATACCGTCAGAAACGTCAAAATGGTCGTCGCATGGATGTACAACGCTGACGTTGGCATCAGCCATGATGGCGTAGCTGAAGACAGGTTCATCCACGCAAACGATGATGCACTGAACGTACATTTAATTTGTTTGGTATCACTTCATGTATTAAGATAAATGATAATTCCGAGTTATAAGCGACGTGTCTGTCTCATCATTGTCAGCATCCCAGGCTTGTCATAAGAGGCGACGATGCTGGTCGTAAGAGGCGACCTACGGGATCTGATGGGCAGGCTCCCCGATTCTGTTTATAACATCGTATACCAACTGCGTAGATCGATGCGCATGATGTCAATCACTGTATTGTGTGGTCCAGACTCGATTATTTACAGACCGCCGTCATAAAGCTGTAATATTGCGGAGTGCGGCGTTAATCGACAAACAAAGAAACAAAGAAACAAAGATTGTCTTCCGATTGCGCCAGTCTTGACGTTAAAGGTGTCTACGCCACTGGAAGATATGTTTGGCAGCGATGATCATTCAACATGACCATTTGTCACAGTGTACTTGACTAAGTGGAGAATTATTACCGCCAAGCAAATCTGCAACGATATCCTCATCATCGTTGGCAGCGTTCAAATATTCGTGCTCGTAGGTTTCGCCAAAATGGTCACCGACTACGACAAAGTATTACTAACTATAACTGAAATAATGTTTGAAACTGAGTTAAACCCAACTCAGTCCGTCAAAATAGTTCTCGAGATAGAGATATCTACACTTGCATTGTTTGTTCATTGTGTGTTCTCTGCTGTAACAACACAACAAGGAAGTACAACATGTTTATTGAAATATGAAAAATATATTGTACTTTTAATACACATTTCAGCAAAATATTAAATACACAACGAGGAAAGTCCTGGTAATATCACAAACACAACGGCGAGCGGAGTTCCAGCTCAGAAATACATTTAAAAAATGCAGTGAGCGGAGTTAAAGTTCAACCTCCGGGTGTCTCCCCCGAGCGGCATATCCTGCTCGCGGTCGTCCGTAACAAGCAGTAAGATAACCCGACTTTGTACATATCCATGCTCAAAGGCGCTTTTGAACGAGTCTTGTACTGAAGAGTCTGTTGGAACTATAGGTGGAGTGGAACACAATTACAGTCAGTTAGCTTACACGAGTGCCAAACTGTGTTAAAACTGCGATCACTAAAACACATATGGTTAATGTTTATCTCTTAGGTGAGGTGAGGTGAGGTGAAATGGGGTTTAACGTCGCCTCAAAGATGATATCGCTTATATAGCGACGTGCATGTACGTGTACGGGATGTGTGTGTGTGTGTTTGGCTGCTTGTACTAGTCCGGACTGATGCCGATATATAGTGCTAGCTCACTGAGATACCGTGCCGCAGTTTAACATGAATACCCCACTTAGACACAGTATACTGACTCTGAGCCGACCAGTCCTTGTTTTAGCCCCTTAATGCTGAGCACCAGACAGGGCAACAACAAGTCCCATTTTTAACGTCTTTTGGCATGACGCGACTGGGGATCGAACCCCGGACTTTCCGCTCTCCGAGCGGACGCTCTACCATTAGACCACGGAGACGGTCCTTATATCTTAGGTTTTCAATTGACCTCGACATGAACTACTTACATCAAAGTGTTATCTAAGACGTGCCCGTTACAGCACACATTTTATATAGAACAAAACTGGAACTCTAACTCTATGTGTCGACGTGCAATCAGGCAGGTGATGATGGACGCTCGGATTCTCTCCGTGCTGCTGAGCACCCTGCTTCAATATGTTTCTTCCAATGTTATAGTATATCCTTCTCCTCAAGGAATCCACCCATCAGACAAGTTCGACGTATCAATCTCTCAAAGCGGACACCAACACCAATTATTTGTTTACATCAGCAAATCTGACCAACGAAGTAAGCAGACATCCCGAACACAACCAGGCAGAAGTATGTCATGGACGTCCTTCGCCTTCACTGGAGCTGCCGTCACCGTTGAGGTCCACGCCCCCAAAGACTTCAATAATTGTCTCGTCAAACCTTCTAGCTATGGTTACAAGTGTAGGAGAACGGGAATCAAAACAGCAGCTTTCACCGTCTCGCACAACACACGTATGATGTCCGTGGAGTTTGACTACGATTACGGTTTCGGTGTCTCGGACATCGTCGACAAACTCTTTGTCTTTGCTGACCCACCTGAAGGAAGTGTCCCCTCACCGCACGACAGAAATGTTCTGTACTACGGCCCGGGGATCCACGACCTTCACAAGGAAATAGTGGTTGATAAGGATATAAGGGAGGTATACATCGCCCCGGGAGCGTACATCAGAGGGGGATTTCAGCTTCCACATGGGCGAGTGAAATTCCACGGTCGAGGTATTGTTTCTAACGAAAATTTTGTTCGGCATGATGACAGCATTGGCCAATCAGCAATCGATTTTAAAGGGTCATCAAACAACGTATTTGACGGTGTGACGATTGCTGACCCTTCTACGTTCTTCTACCTGAGCAACGGGGACGACAACGTTGTCCGCAATGCTCGTCTTGTAGCGGCGTGGATGGGGAACTCCGACGGAATCGGGATCGGGGATCGAGGATTGGTAGAGGACAGCTTCATAATAGCTGATGACGCCAACATTAAGGTAATCAAACTATTGATTCTTCTCGAAAAAGTATCATAACGTAGTTTGCAGTTTGTATAATTCTGAGTAAACTTTATTTCTTCAAATTTAAACATCATAAAACTGAGCATACCGTTTATATTAAACCGTAGATCATGTATATATTTAAGTTTTTAGCAGAGAGTTTTAAGGAATATGGAAACGATTTCGACGCTTTTGTTTAATGTCAGAATAGAAACATTAAGCAGAAAGGATGACCATATTGCAAGAAGCGCATTTTTTAGGAAAACTGTTTTGTGGTGGATTGGGTAGCGGTAACATGTATAACTTGTTGGAAATTCAATTCTCGTGTTTTGCTATTTTCAGATGCACAAGAGTCATATGACCGTGAGACGGTGCGTACTGTGGCAGATGCAGAACGGGGGCGTATTTCAGACAGGGTGGACGACAGCATACGTCCGCAACGTCAGCATCAGCAACATGGACGTCATACACGTCGACTATTGCAAGTTTAAAGACCCATGTACTCACTTCAGTTCGAATGATGCTGTTCTTGACACATTCGGTAATACACGTCATTTTGACATCAGTGACATGCGCTTCGAAGACATACGGGTTGAAGGATCGTGCCCCAGGGTTGTCCATTTCGTTATGAATCCTGCGGCGAAAGGGACCATCTCGAACCTAAAAGTCATCAATATGTCTGTGGAATCTCAGCCAACGAATGACCCTCTTCATAATGAAATTGCTGGAACTTCCATTGGCGGACGTATAACAAATTGGCAGTTTGTGAACTTTAAGGTCGGTGGTCACTGTATTAGTAATCCAGATCAAGGCGACTTCCGTATTGATCCTCATACAACCAAGGACATCACCTTCTCTTGTCATTCGGGTTCAATAATTGGATGACACTTGACACTCGCAACTGTTGTATAATCTGTATTTCAATGCATATACATCGATTAACTACATGTAACGGTCGCTCTAGTTCCGGCAGTATCTGTGGTAGAAGAAATATGGTAGTTATTTTAGTTAAAAGGTCTATAATCGATTTGATAGCAGTCGTTATTATGTCAATACAATTGGTGTTATCAATTATATGTTTTTAATTTTAATTTGCGTTCTCAAGCGAAACACATATATTAGGCCACGACCATTATCGGAGTACTGGTGTGGCTGACAGCAAAGTTTGCGGGGTTTGGGTGGCATTATTGCCCTGAACGATGTCATTGGTGTGGTATTGTTGTCTATAATGTTTTTTACGTCTTAAGTTATAACCTTTACTTATATTTTTGGTGTAAGAATTGCCTTCAGGATGTTTTGCGTTTTTCCCCCTTAAACGAAAAAAACCCATATTGAATTCAATTCTAAATCAAACATTCATTGTAGACAATTTACTAAGGTCGACTGTTGAACACAAATTGAATGATTGTGACTATTTACATTCCTGTCGTATTCATCATTTATTAAGTTGATTTCTATTTGACAGAAACATTTACGGAGCCATATGCTGGCATATTCATTGTTTGATGACATCATTGGATTCGATCAGTTTCAGTTGGTGCCGACAGATAACACTCCAGCAAATCAACCGTTTACTATGACAGGGAAAGTTTATATATTTTTTCACCTTTCAGTAAAATATTGAGTCACATATTTTATCATTTGAAACATTAAACATGACGGGAACCAACAGAGACGAACATCAGGTAGATGTGTTACTTGTATTGTGTTCAAGAAAAGGGAGAAATAACACTTATAAAATGTAAACAGTTTAGTTTTTCGTCGAATATTTTATCATTTGATTCCTTAAGACCAAAGAAACTTAAACAAGGCGTCAGCCAACAGAGACGTGCATATAGTAGTTTTCTTGCTCGCGTTCAAGGAAAGAGAGAGTTCTCATACTGGAACATATGGCTTCTCTATCTGAAGACAACACATTCAAGGCTTCTTGTCAGTCTTGTCCATCAAAATGAGTCAATATCCTTGAAGTGCATCTGACTCATATAGAGGTCAAGGCAAATAAAGGTATATCAGATGTACACAACAACAGCTGGTCTGTGACATTTTAGGCCATCCCTTCACGTTTTACATTGTTGCTTGTGTTGTCTTGTTGACACTGCATGACAGACATGTCCATTTCTACGACACGGGGCTCCATGACCTTCTTAAGCAAAGGGATGTCGGGAATGGTATAAGTGAGGTGTATATGGCTCAAGGAGCTTATTTCAAAGAGGATTCAAGCTGTCTCATAGAAACGGAAAATTTCACGGTAGATGCGTCGTGCCAAACCTGAATAAAGAGGCTCAATGAGATACAACACGTAAAGACCTCCCAATAACAACGTATATATTTGAACATTGCATTCTGTTCGCAGGAAACAGAAACAGTTTAAAATTACGATGTGTGAGTTTGTCAGCTTGATGTGGGAGGAAAGCAAGAAGCGATGCAGGTCTGAGAGGTATACCACTTTGGTAAAATCCACCAGCACGTGTATGGTGCTGACATACCTAGAATCATATACAGGGTGAATCTGAGATTCGAACCCACGATCACGGGTTTCAGGCACGTCTAATGGACTAAACCCCGCACAGTGAATTGCGGCGCCTCAGATGACTGGGTCACCCGTGCAAAAGTACTTTGTCAGCCTTATATTTAGCATGTCTATATCTTGTGCTCGTACCTTTAAATTTGGAAATTAAAGGACAATGTACTAATGGTTGCCTGTTGGTATTTTTGATGCACACATGATCTTTGGACGAGGGGGCACGAGTGGCCGAGTCGTCTAACGCGCCGCGATTCGCTGTGCAGAGTTGCGTCCCTTGGGCACTCCAGAAACCTATGACTGGGTTCGAATCCCGGTTCGCACCGATTATGTTGCTAGGTTTGTCAGCGCCCCTCCCCATGCTCATGGGTTTCACCGAAGTGGTAAACGTCTGAGACCTGCAACACTTCGGGCTTTTCTCTCACATTAAGCTCACACGCCGAGATATAACTGGAATTCTGTTAAAAGCGGCGTTAAACCCAACTAACTCACTCACTCGTCGGACGATATGTTTTGCATCGGTTGCAGAACGGAGACGTCCATTTACATATATCGTTCACGTGGACTTCTGTGGGCGTAGGAAACCCCTCACTCTCATCATAACCCTGTGTTCAACACATTTGGCAATACTCGACATGTCCATAGCAGTGGTATATGGTTCGAAGCCATCCTAATTGAAGGACCGTGTCAAAGAATTTTTTATTTGAAAAGGAACCCCTCTGCGCAAGGAACCATCTTAAACATAAAATCTATTAACGTTGAGATTCACAATAATGAAAGATGAAAGAGCTGGAACAGCTCAAGGTGGATGGGTATCGACCGGGGAGTTTGTGTACAAGGCCGGAGGAAGATTTTCATGTTGACACCCCCCCCCCCCCTCCCAAGCCCCCATATCACTTCTGATAGACCGTCCCTCGCATGTCATAAAATATTGTACTATTGACATTGTTATAGTTCAAACGTTTTGAAACGCCATGCAACACCCAGCAGATAGTAGTAATAGTCATAAAATGAGTAGCAGCTGATGGGAAGGAGAATCAGTAGTATAGTAGTAAAAATGGTACTAAAAATGACTGTAGCATATGTAGTAGCAGCACTAGTAGTAGTTGTAGTGGCAGTAGTAGTAATTGGAGAGGGAGTGGTAGTAGTAGTCGCATTATAATAACATCAATAGTAGTAGCAGCAGCAATAGTAGTAGTAGTAGTAGTAGTAGCAGCAGCAGCACTAGTAATAGTTGTAGTAGCAGTAGTAGTAATTGGAGTGGGAGTGGTAGTAGTAATCGCATAAATGTGAACAGACATTGGTCATGGCCACAACATCAATAGTAATAGATCTATCATTTACTTACAAGAAGCATTATCAGCAGATGCAGCCGTAACATCAGTAGCAGCAGCAATAGTAGTAGTAGTAGTAGTAGTAGTAGCAGCAGCAGCAACAGTAGTAGTAGTAGTAGTAGACTGGTAATATTAATGATGAAATAGTTTAAGAAGTACCAGTTGTGCATTTGTACAAAGCGATCTTATCGCTAAGAGGATCGTAACTCCAATAACTTAACATAGACTTACAACAGTCGTAGCGCTAATGTTGTTTTGTACAACGGCACCCTCGTAGTTACTACCAGGAGATCAAGTTGTACACGTGAATAGTACATGTAGCTGAAGGGATGCAACATCTGCTGCTCTAGTAGAAGCAGAACTCGGAGATATAGGATTTGTCAGCTCAAGTCAGTAGAGTCTTGTGCTATTGTTTAATATAGTCTTTTCGGACATATACTCTGTTTGACTATATAGGAAAGAATGTTATTCTAATGTACAGTCAGAAACTGTCAAATGAAAGGAACAAGCTGTACATGTTAACGTTTATGTGCGCTCAGATTCTTTTCAGGAGGGGACGGTTAAATTCAGATTTGAACTGTTTCTATTATTTCAAGTATTTTACATTTATATTGCACGAACAGAACGAGACCAGACATTGTGGCTGAACGTTATCTCGTTATGAGGTTGGTTAGGACATTTTGTAGTTGAACGATTAAAGAAATGAAGACCCTGTCTCAATTTAATGCATTTCTGTTAAGTGGACGTCTCTGGATCGTTTGAAAGTCTCGGAATATGGATAAGCAAGCTCCCCAAGGAGAACCAGGTTAGGATAGGTTTGTTTAAGTGGCGACTTAAATGGATTAGATGGTCAGATTCGACAGATTTGCTGATTACGTGTCCTCTGGCCCGGACGAGGTCGGACGTTGCTAATTCTTTCAGTCACTTGTTTTCCTGGTCCAGATTAGATTAACAGGCCGTTGTAATACAGCTGAACTATTGCGGCCCTGGACAGTCTCCCGTGGCAACAACAGAAACAATTCACCCTCAAACCACTGAAATGGTAAGTACATCACATGTTAATTGAGGAAAAAGCACATGTGAAAAAGAAATCTCACCCACTTTTTTAAATACGCAACCTTTTCAGATAACGATTAACTATGATTACTATTAAATGGTGATGTAATACTTGCACAGTTTACAAATAATAAAAGAATATACATTTACTACTTTTCAAAATAAACATCAATGAAACACACAAGTTATAAAACTGATATCACTAGATCGAGTATGAAGAAAATATGTTTGTTCCTGACGGAAGTACCATTCTAGCTTTGTTATTTTTAAGATTATTTCCAGACGTACCCATGACCACAAACGGTAATGTTTAAAGGATATCAAGGACTCATAGCTATATTCAAGAACATATTTCTGTATCAATAAGCGAAACATATTTCAAAAGATTATTTTATATCAATAAGCACTGAGTACACATTTGCTATGGATAGTGGATATATTCCTATCACGAGATAATATCCTCATATCCCGGTATTGTTTTACGTGTCAGTAACTAGGATGATCCTGTCGAAAGGCAAGAATCCTAACATCGATCGTGGGTTCGAATCACTGATTTTGATTCAAGGTATGTCAGCACCCTGCTCGTTAGTTTCATCAATATTGCGAAACGCAAAATCAATACCCTTAGGCTCCATCAACGAAACGCCGTGATATAACTGAAATATTGTTCAAAACGGTGTTAAACTTACCCACTCACTTTACGTGTAGTTGAAAATGTTATATGTGGTGTTCGTGTTCTGTAAATGTACCCTGTCGATATAGTTTACAATGAAACCTCCGACCCTTCTGGGATCTCGAACCGTGGTCAAGAGTAACTGCACATTATCGAACCGTTTTGTAGAATGAGACACTATGACCTGTGTGTTTTGCCGTTTTGTGTGGTCACTCAACGTCATGTTTATGCTAGTATCTGACTTTCTTCTTTTTTGCCATGGCATAGCAAGATACAGAGCATATATCTAAAGCTGCATTTGACTCTCAATGGGGATGTGTTTTGATCCCAATCACTACTTGCTGGTTACATATACAGTGCCAGGACAGATTAACTATAGCCAAATGAAGGTGGTGAGGTGAGGTGAAATTGGGTTTAACGTCGCGTCCAAGATTATTGCACTTATATAGCGACGTGCATGTACGTGCGTGCGTGCGTGCGCGTGTGTGTGTGGCTGCTTGTACTAGTCCGGACTGATGCCGATTTATAGTGCTAGCTCACTGAGATACCATGTCACAGTTTAACATGGATACCCCACTCAGACAAAGTATACTGACTCCGAGCCGACCAGTCTTTGTTTTAGCCCCTTAATGCCGAGCGCCAGACAGGGTAACAACAAGTCCCATTTTTTAACGTCTTTTGGTATGACGCGGCAGGGGATCGAACCCCGGACCTTCCGCTGTTCGGGCGGACGATCTACCACTAGACCACGGAGGCGGTCCAAAATGAAGGAGTCGGTGGTGCCTCACATCTTTCGAGTACTATATACCAATGGCGACATACACAGTTCACTGTGGTAAGACGTTTAATATTATAATTGTGTTGGGATCACGTGATGCATTATAGTAATTACATTTCCATTTATTGTACATTGTTCTGTATTCACTCACCTGTTAGACTGACATTTAGTCCCAGAAAAAATGTGTCTTATTAAAAATATATATCTACAAAATGTAATAATAACATCCAAATGGAACCCAGCAGGATCCTTACTTTCAGAGCTGAGGCAATCCTGACTTGCCAAATCATTCTGTACTTGAGTTGGACTCCTTTTTTCAATATTTTCTCAAGGTCCGGAAGACAGAGTAACTCACCTGTGTGTCAAAAGACGGTCGTCAAATTTATTTAAATATGTGCTACATCTAAAACAGTGAAGATCAATTTTACTTTAGCCGTTGACTGCCGATATGATTTCCTTCAAATCAACGTAAATTCGTTTAAATAAGTAAAATTAAGTATGGGTCAATGTGTATTGAAAATTCGGGATTTTGATATCATAACAATTTAGATGAAAATTGAGGTCTTTTTATTTCAAAGTGAATGTGTATTGTCTTGCGCCACAGTCAGCGATATTCTAGCTATCTCATGGCACATGAGTGGAACAGAAAGCTGTACACAAATGAACGCAATACTGGCCATCACCCAAAGGTAGAAGTTTGGAAGTACTTCTGCCTCCACAGATCTTTCTGATCTCCACAACAAACGTTGGGTTGACAACGAAAATAGCACACTATGAAAGAATCTTCAATACTTTAAACTTTTCCACTGGTAATTATTATTAAAAAAAACGGTAAAGAAAAATCTTGTGTGACGCGACAGATATATTGATTGAGGAAGATTGAAACTGAGAAAAAATGTATGTGGTATACAAAATCTAAATTTAAAACAGCGATGCATGGATGCCCGCCGGAAGATTAATAAAAACAGACGTTAAAACTCTAGGGGATCCATTATCTGAAACGACAGCGTCACTACTGTCAGCTGCTAAACGACGAGTCAGTGACTCAGGTAATTGGGCGTTGATAATAATACGATGGACTTGTGTAGCTCACCTTGTTCATAGGCCGTCAATTGGTTACATCAAGCTGAAACTTGGCATATATTTTCTCACTAACGACGCTTGTATTTGTGCATGAGGTTCCGATAAGATATTACAAACGGCGGCCACAATTGCCATATTAGAAAACACATAGTTCCCATGATTTCCTGTTTTTGTTAAATATGGTTGTTTTTGTTGTATGTAGTTGGTCTGAACATGCGTGGTCTGTGTTTCTCGTATTTTGAAACTAGGTCTTTAGCTCACTTTTATTAAACACTCCTAAGTGTCTCGAGACAGTGGTTCATTATGTCATGATGTGTTGGTCTGGCTATAGATGTATCCATAAGGTCAGACATGCGTAAATAAACAGTTCGAGAGTTTTCTCTTTCTTCAGGTAAAAGGACACGTTCACGATTATTTAGCTCTTTGGTATTTAGTGCGAAGGACAATAAAGTTCAAACTTTCAGGCACGATATAGTAAAAATATAATAAGTGGAGTAAAATTTAACAGTTTTAATTGGCTCGGGCTTTCAACTCGTACCTCGTATGAGTCTCATCAGGCCATAACTGAATGTTCCAGACAGTAACAACCTGCTTATCTCTAGAAATAAAATCATAACTGATATGCACTATTGCCTTCCGCAAAGTTGTTTTTTTAAAGCATTTTTTCAAATTATGGCGCCACGAAGTCTAAAATGATTAACTGATCGTGAATCTCTTACCATAATGGTATTATGGGGAATTGCCAAGGGGAAGCCTGCTCATGGACCAAACCAGCATGTAGTCACACAGACATATAATGGACATTTAGTAGTGTTTCTCTTTCAGGTAACCGCCACGGAAGATCGACTTTCTTATCACAGACTTGTTGGGCTCAGTTAGTTAGTTAAGCCCTACAGCTGTTCCTGCGGTCTGTGAATAATCCAATCTGGGCCAGATAAACCAGGTGTTGATAACGCGAGGCGTATTTTCAAGTTTTTAACAAATATTCCGGAAAACGGTACGAATTTATTTTCGATTTTTTTTTTCAAACGTTTGATCAAGTTTTGATGTCCAATTAGATTAGAAGACCATGAAGCAAGAAATCTGCTTTATGCAGAGATTTCTATTGGACATGGAAAGGGTTTTGTCGCTTCATTTATTATTGTTATCATTATGGATAACAACTCCTTCATTGTTTGTTACGACGTTTCAGGGCTACTTCTTGCTACTACTGAAAAGGCGTACTGAGTTGAAATATATACATGTTGATATGTATACACAACGTAGGAGTAACACACAAAAATACAATATAACAAGGACGCCAATTTGATTAACGGGAGAGAAGGCAATTAAGTAACATTGTCTTCAACAATCACATTTGTAAGGACTTACACATTTCGGCAATTTTGTTTACGTGAGTTTACGTTACGTCAAAAAACACATGTCTTCCTTAAAATAAAAAAAAAATCCATATGGAACTTTAATTAAGGTCTAGATGATAGATATTACCACCACTGCTCAGACTAAAATTTGATTCCAGTTTGTTTCGTTAAGTGTGGATGGAGTGATAAAAGAGGTCACCTGCCTAAAGGAACATATAATATTTCTGTCACTTCTTAGTTACGTTATCTCCACTGTTACAGGCAACAAATATATTTTTTACGCAAAGTGTGTGAGTGGCGGGTTCTAACGGTAGAACAGGACATACTTATCCTTTTCGTGAACACCTGGTGTCATCACTGATTATCATTGGTCCATCCATATAATCTTCACTGCTACTTTCCCTTTTACTCTAAGTTTGTTTCGGCAGTAAATCGACACTGGTTATTCCCTGACGTTGAAGTTTTATATTTACAGATAAGCGATTGATGACCTAACCTAGAAACAGACCTACACAAACATCAAATTTCATTTTAACTATTGTCATATTTATCTTTACATTTGGGAGGCCTTGTGTTCCCCCCGAATTCTTGCTAAATTTCGATTTGATGATACATTTCTAAGACGCCCTTGAAACGCTGCCTTCGAATTATTTAAGTTGACCTGGTTTTCATGTAAATTACAATGTCATATTTAAGGTACTCTATCAACAGACGGCAACATCTTACATTGCGTAGCGGATTCTTCCAAAAGTTTGCACATAGGTGTTTCGATTCATACCTCAATGAACCGAAATAAATACACAGTCAATGTTTATTATTAAATTCGACAACGTAAAACAGGATTTATCTACAATAGTTTAACCAAACGCAGTTGTATATATCAAAACAGACAAAAATGACGAGATTGATAAAACATTCCCGGTGTAGGAATACATACTGTGGCGTGACATGATTCAAACATTACTTCCCTGATTACGGTAAAACACAGTTGGTAAAATGCTAGTTTGAAATGAAACATGAAGACATGAAAGTTGAACCGAGGCGAGCAGAAAAAAAACAGGCGAGCGAGCCTGCACGTTTGCTGTTTCATTCCTTCGGCTTCAAAGGTTTGTTTGGACAATGAATATGCATGAAAGTCGCTAAATGTCCTGTGCATGACGATACACGTCAGCAGAAAGGGGATTCGCTCGACTGTAAAATTGGAATTCCCAGACATTCCCAAGTAATAATAGTAGTGTGCATCGGTGGTCGTAGCTTAATTTTTTACATTCATTGAGAAATGAATGCAATTACACGTGACCAATTCAGCTAATCAGAATACAGGAATTTCAATGAACACAACGAAAATTTAATTATTTTCGGATGAAGTGTACATAAAATACTTTGACATCCCTACATTTTGAAGTATTCTAGCTGCTTTACATGGATTTGAAGCTATATGTATGTATGCATGCATGCATGCGTGTGTGTGTGTGTGTGTGTGTGTGTGTGTGTGTGTGTGTGTGTGTGTGTGTGTGTGTGTGTGTGTGTGTGTGTGTGTGTGTGTGTGTGTGTGTATGTGTGTGTGTGTGTGTGTGTGTGTGTGTGTGTGTGTGTGTACTAGTCCGGGCTAATGCTATCTTAGTGATAGCCCTATGATATACAGTACCATGCCGCAGTTTAACATTGATACACGACTCAGACACAGTATCCTGACACCGAGCTGACCAGTCCTTGTTATTCCCCTTAATGCTGAGCGTTAGAAAGGGAAACAACAAGCACCATCTTTAAAGAACTGGGATCGAACCAACGCTCTCCAGGCGGACGCTCTATCCACTAGGCCACATAGGCGTACATGGAAGTACAGACGGTAGAAAGGTTTATGAAAACGTGGGCATAAAGGCACGAATGGCGATGAGAGGGTGTACAAGTAGGTGTAGACATTCGTGGGAGTGAACGACTATTGCTTATTGCGCATCAGCTGTCTTGCAGCGGTGATCTCAGATTTGGAAAGTGTGATGGGTCTATAAGAGTACTGTAGATGAGCAGATACAAGTATGACCGTGGGAGGCAGGGTTGCTGTTGTCGTCGATGGCGTGGTCGTGGAATTGGTGTGCGAGTTAAGTAATTGAACATTAGATGTTCATTCCCTGTCCGTTGTGTCAATCCTGCGTAGAAATGACGACAGCGGAAAGATACACGATTTCATTTCCGTCTAAAAGCAACAATTTTGTTATTGAGTTTATGTGACGTCAAAAACGTACGTGCTCATTAATATAAAAAGCTATATGGAATTTAGTTAGATTGACGATTGATTAGACGATTGATATTACCACCACTCAACTGGAACTCAAATTTGATTCCAGTTTGTTTCGTTATGTGTGCAATCAGTGTAAAAATAGGTCACCCAGCTAAAGGAATATATACTGAACCGCAACAGAAACGTCACCCCATGAAACATTGCATGAAAAGTTGTCATTTAAATATCTGGGTAATTTTTGGCAAAGTTTCTAAAATGTAACATTTCCCTGTCCTGAAATTTGATGATAAAAAACAAAACAGATTACAATAAAAACGATCGTCCAAACGCATCACGGCAACAACCAAGGTAACCCGATGCACGTGAGTTCCGTGCAAATTGAAATGAACATGCGTTCCCCCATTTATTGCCCTATACAAATCCACCCAGATCGGATAACTTTCATTCGTTATTGAATTGCTACCACATGCCAAGATTGACAAAAATCAGCGACACCAAGCCCTTGGACGATTGCAAGCTGGACAAACAGCCCGGCAAGTAGCCAAAGTCCACGTAAGGACAAAATACAGGCCCCAGCAACGGTACCATACCACCAACACTACAGATGACCGACCACGTAGTGGAAGACCAAGGGTCACCACCCGACGTCAGGATCGTCAGATTGTGCGACAGCATCTTCAAGATCGCTTTGTTACTGCACGACAGACCATGGGGACACACCAGCGACACATTAGTTCGGACACCGTGCGCCGACCGTTGACGAGCAGACTGTCACAGGCCACACCGAGGACCCATTCTGACACCACGTCGCTTTCAGTGGGCAACACGGTACGAGCATTGGCGCCACCAACAGTGAAGAAGAGTCCTCTTCTCAGACGTTACTGTATCCCAACAGCAGATAAAAGAGAGAGAGAGTCTGGCGGCGCCGTGGGAAACGTTAATCGGATGCTTGTGTTGTTGAGAGAGACTCGTGGGGTGGTCCGAGCATCATGCTGAGGGGTGGAATTGGTCTTGCACAGATGGTCGGCCCTGTGGTCTTCCAGAACATCGGTTCTGGGAGAGGCAATGGTGTCAAAGCAGCTAGGTACATTGATCAAGTCTTGAGACCACACGCCACACCTCATTTGGCACGTCGCCGCAACCACGAGTTTCAGCATGATAATGCCCGTGTCCACACTGCGAGAGCAAAGAAGATACTTCCTCCATCAGAATGGCATCAGAACCATGCAGTGGCCTGCCCTCAGTCCCGATTTAAATCCCACTGAGCACCTGTGGGACGAGATGCAAAGACGGCAGAATGACTTCCGACCAAGGCCGACAACTGCAGCTGAACTGCGTCAGGCGTTCCTCAGAGTGTGGGCTCAAGTGCCTATGGCCATCATCAACAGCCTCATCCATTCAATGTATTGACGTTGCACGGCAGTCATCAATGCACATGGCGGACACACGAGATACTGACTTGTAATGCCATTTTTTCGGAGACTAGTGTTGTGTTTCACTTTAAGAACATTTGACACTTTAATTTCAACCTTGATGATCAGTTTTGCCTAGTTTCATCTGTTTAATATGTCTCAAAGTATGTTTACGGCGTTTGGACAAATAAGGTTTCTCATATATCTATCCATGGTTACGTTTCTTTTGCGGTTCAGTATATAATATATTTCTGTCACAATTAAAGCTATTCCCTTTATCTGGATAGTTCGTATCACGAATGACTGGGGAAATAGTAGTTCAGAATAAATTCACAAAAATGAATAACGTTCACCTTTTTTTACTCCTGGAAGGAAGTACTTGTAAACTGAAATATCGTAAGGTGTCAATATACAATTCGTGAAAACCAACAATCTGTGATTTTAATTTAGCTAGTTGTATATGATTTGAACATGACATGAGTACTAACAATTCCTTTTCGACTCCATCTTCCCGAGGCAAGAGAGTTAACTGACTTTAAAAGTCCAGTTTCCACCCTTGCCGAACTAGGCTGGAATTCCTAGGCTCGATCGTAGCGCCACCAGAGGCTATTACAAACAAAACGGTGGCGCCCAGTCTAGACAATCTGATTGATAATCAAGATCTATATTGTTATAATCATCGCGAAGTGCATCAAATCACGTGAGCACCTTGATTAAAAGCATGAAAAGATTTAGAAAATATCTGTTGACAACGAATTAGCGGTGCACATGCTTTGCAAATCATGCAGTCGACCGAAATCTGCATGACACTTTACGAACCGGATTTCGATTTCGGTGTGCGATTTTGACTGGACTATGCATAGACTCGTTAGTCCAGCCAAAATGTAACTCCATAATACCAGCCTAGTTCGGCAAGGGTGGAAACAGGACTTTAATAGTCAGTTAACTCACTTGCCTCGGGAAGCTGTTTCGACTCGCGATCATATAAGAAACTCCATATAACTACATATATGATGAAATTTAGACTGATATTGCATAGCTTTTAGCAATATTCCTGCAATATCACGGCGGGGTATCCAGCAATGGACTTCACACATTGTAGCCCGGGGAATCGAGCCCTGGTCTTCGGCGTGACGAGCGGATGAAATTAAGACATTAGGCAATGCTTGAACGTTCGTATATATGTCTTAATTAAATTTGAATTCAATCAGATTTTGTACGCATCTCTTCCGGATGTTCCCTGCTCAAGAGCACTCAGTCATATGCTCTTTTGAAAAAATATTTTGAGTAATGACCAGAATCTGCTGTATCCTCCGATCTCCTGACATCCACTGGCGCTGATTCCATAGAGGAGCGCCATCCCTGCTATGAGTTCTGTTTTGGCACGTTGTTGTTTTTCAAAGAAGCAAATGAGTCGTAATGGCAGGATAATCATTACTATTTCCGTAACGCCATTTGTCTTTATGGCGTTTATCAGTTTGCCAATTGGGATACCATCGAAGTAAATCACCCTAGATGACTGACGTAGGTTAGGAGACGTTAAATAAAATTTGAAACCAACCACTTTACATTGAAACATAATATGTTTATCGTTATTCCACTACTTTGGTGAATGTGGAGACAGATGAAATGGTTGTTTAGTGTGGCGTTCAAGATAATTGCACTTTTAGAGGGACGTTCATGCACGTGTGTGTGCGCGTGTGTACATGCGACTGTAAGGTATTAGTCTGAGATACCATGCCGACAGCGTGCTTCGAGCGGCAACGTGTTATCTGTGCTACTTATTTAAACATATTATATTGTCCAAAAAGACAAAGGGATTGGGCACAAGTGCACAACTTATTGCCGCCTTCTCCCGCCTGTATTACAAGGATTTCTACCCTATTTGGTAAGTATTTCCTATCATAGTATATCAGACTTACAATGTACAACATAACCGGCACACTTCTGACGTTTCTTTTGAGTACAGAGGGAAGACCGCTTTAGTCAAGGGAGATAACTCTCAATGTTTGCTTGCAACAGTGTTCGCACTTTTGATTCAATATTGTTATCGTGATTAACTTTAACTAATTAACATTCAAAACATACAGTCATTAATAACATTCACAAAATACATAATATGTATGTAGCATGTTATGTCCGGGGCATAATACAAATGTTTATGACAACTGATGACATCACATGTAGTGTATCCTTCGCCTATGTACTGTTTAAATCTTACACGATGCATTCACAACATAAAACATACGTATAACCAAAACATTAATCTCATATATAACGTCTAGGTATATGATAGCATTCACTGAAACACTTATTCCAAACGTTCACAACATTAATTAATAACATGAATAAACACAGACGCTCCCTCTCTCTCTCTCTCTCTCACACACACTTTCTCTCTCTCTCTCTCTCTCTCTCTCTCTCTCACACGCACGCACGCACGCACGCACGCACGCATGCACATACACACACGGCATTAAAATTCAGAAGATACAGATATTGATTTGTAACCTGTATTGTATGAAATGTCAGCGCCAGAGAATAACCAGTCTCGATTATCTGCCGAAACAGATTCCACTGGGCGTAAAAGGCAAACTAGTGAACATTATATGAATGGATCACTGAAACTTAGTGATGACACAGGGTTTTGGCGAAAGGTTATGTGTATATACTATGATAAGAATCCTATGATAAGATTCCTAACGCATAACTTGAAAATTCATAGCGTGCAGCGTGAACATTCATAGGTTAACATGTATTTATAGTATTAATAGACTACATTAGTTTAATAGAAAACGCCAACGCCTTTGAACAACCAGCCCCGATCATCCAGCGAAACAGATTTCACCGGACACAAAAGGCAAAACTGCAGTTAAACCACACGAATGGACCACCCAATAACACAGGCAACCGAAAAAAGGGCAAACACGCCCCCGTCCCACCTGCAGCTGCCGCCACCCACACTCCCACCACATTCATTAGAGGTGAGGTTAAATGGGATTTAACGTCACGTTCAAGATTATTGCACTTATAGCGACGTACATGCACGCGCGCGTGCGTGCGTGTGTCTGTTTGTACTAGTCCGGACTAATGCCGATTTTATAGTGCTAGCCAACTGAGATACCATGCTGCAGTTTAACCTGGACACCCCCCTCAGACACCTGTATACTGTCTCTAAGCCGACAAGTCCTTGCGACCGTGAAATGCCGATCGCCAGGTATGGTAACAACAAGTACCATTTTTAACGTCTTTTGGTATGATGTGTCTTATAAACTGATGTCAATCGGTCAAAAGTTGGCAATGAAAAATGTATATATTCCGTGTTTAATTTAAAACTTGATGTAGGAATGCCACGAGTTCTCAACATCACGCCCCCCCCCCAAAAAAAAAATAAAAAAAAAAAAATAAAAAAAAAAAATAAAAAAAAAATAAATAAATAAGTAAAATAACAATAATGATAATAAAAAAATAATAATAAAATAAAAATAAAATAAAAATAAAAAAAATATATAAAGGAAAATGAAAAACAAAAAAACCCACCCCAAACAACAATTAAACAAAACAACAAAAACACTTCTTTTTTATTTTATTGTGATGAATATTGATACTGCTATGTGGAATAAAACTTGGATCCATTCATCTCACGCTTCATATATTTTCGTCTAATTTGTAGAAAATTATTTTGCACCAAAAAACTAAGATGGAGGGAATGAGTTGGACTACAGACGCTTGAACTCAGGAATACCAATTCTGCTAAATCCCAGGCTTTCTGTTGTCTGACATGATAAGCAGCAGTTCCTTGATGTCAAGATTGTCGAAGCTACAACTCCCCACTAGGTGCACTACATCGGATGGCCCTTAAAAGAGAGACGATGAGCTACATGTATATGAGACAATCTGCATTATTTCCATCAAAGTACCTGTCTGTACAGGTGTAAAAGCTTTTGACTGATCTGTCAACTACTACAACGTATCTATTCCCACAAAGGCATCAATCACAGATCACTAATACCTATCCAATTATGTAATGGTTTCGGAAACCATTCATTAATGGTGCAGGTTTATTAACCCTGAAGGAAACTTCCGTTTCGTTAATACAGAAACGCTGAGCTTTGGCAATAATGAACGTAGAATGAGGGAGGAGTATGACTCAGATTTCAAGAAAAGCTATATTCATCGCCGACTTGTCTTCCACATGACATTTGTGAAAGAACCATGCCGGAATGAATAAGCTTAGCCATTTCCTGAAACATTTGTAAATCCATAAGACGTTTTGTTTGTGCCTTATGTCGGAAGGCTGCAAAATGTTCAGCTTATAGATTATATGTGTTCTCTCTATCACATATTTATTGAATGATGAAAGTGATCTCACATCTTACTAAATTCCTTAAATGTTGCTACACCCATAGTTAGAACAAGAGATCCATTAAGGTGTTTTGTCATTAGCTTCAGTTTGTCAGATGAGAGATGTTGACCATATTAGGTTTATTTGTACTTTCCTTAAAATGTTACAAATTGAAATCGATATGTCACAAAGCACGAAACGAATTACTTGACGTTTGGAATAGTGTCGGTATAAATGGATATACACTCATTTTCATGTATTCCAAATCATTTGGTTATATTTACATGAATGCTTAGTTTGGGAATGTTTGGAAATGTTGTATAAATGCACTCATTTACATCAGTGTCCATACCCGTCCATTATCCTGGCAGCCGTGTCATGCTCAATCAAACCTTATGAAGCACATTGGAAATATATGGACATATAACTAATTTCATCTCTGTGGGCGCTCGGTATCCCTGCAGAGTCTGTAAACATAGCTCTTTAAGTAGGCGAAAATGCTCAGTACATAAGCTAGGGATATTTCATGGCAAGTAGCCATGGGGAAGATAAATCTTCAGCTTGTTATAACATTATTACATTTGACGAAGATATATTACGGCGGTAACGCTGTGCGTTATATGAAAAAAAACACTTTTAAGTGCTCACTTATGAACAACAACAATCATATAGTCCTAGTTCAAATTCTCGTCAACCGTTTGCTTGTACTGTGACCTTGTCATTAGATCCAATTATTTGGACCTTCCTTTGAGTTAAGCACAAAAAAAGTATGTTCAGTGAAAGATGCAGTAAAGTTCGTCTATTCATTTTGCAATGATGCAGAGGAGGCGTCACAGCAAGTATTGTCTCGCACTTGTATGGGAATGATACAGCTACACATTCTCTGAACAGGCATGAGTAATGCAGAGCCATCTTTTTCATTGCCATTCTTTGCAAACACTTTCACAAGTTTAGTTCCAAAAATGTCTGGTATCATAAGACGTTTGTGCCACCGTCCTAGGGCAAATACATTGATCTATTTACAGCCTGTACATCAACGAAAAACGTTATGAAAATAATATCCTTCCATGCCGACCGTCCGTAAAGTCAATAAAAGTGGTAGAACCACATGAGTCAGTAATGATCAGACTCGAACGAATCATTTTGGATCTCGGAACCAAATATCTCTCTTGTTATTTTAACAACTTCAAATCTGTTGAAGTGTCCAGTTATGTATTCAACAGTTACGTCTTGCACAGCTGTGATAACTGCTAATATAAACAATTATGTGTGCACAGCATCTATGTAGTATGGATATTGCGGTCTCATCACCTCTGTGCCAGATATTTCTATCTCCTGTTCAAGTAATAAGTGTTTACAAGTGTTGAATACACAATGTCAGTTGTGTAACAGCTGGGTCTGACAATACTAGTATAATATACTTGAATATATTTCTTCTGTGTTATTTATAACAAACTGATTCAACATATTGTAGATGTGAAATTCGCCATTGTCAATGACTGAGACAAACTGAACAGGCTATTACATACAGGTGTTCTAAAGACCGAATGACCGTGGATACTCGTTACTTGTTTTTTTTCTGATCATGTAGTCATGACATGTCAAATAGGCAGACACATTCTTGGTATCAGTAATCGTGTATATGCTTAGGCAGCTTTGGTGCTCACATTGTTAATTCAAAACAAAGGAAAATTATCACGGCCACAAACGCCCCCTAAGTCTGTGGAAAAATTCTGGTTCTACTAGATGGTGATTGTAAAATAACTTCTTTTTCAGGGCTGTTTTATGTACTCCAAATTTTGGGAATAACTCATCATACATATGGTAAATATAATGAAAGCTTGCTTATCGTTATTTGTCGTTGTAGTAATGGTTTCATTGATTTTGGTAAAATGGTAACGATTGCCTCTGTCCCGCACAGAGACTAACACATGGCGGTCAGGAAATAAGTAACACATTGTAGAGAAGAAGTTAGTTTGCTAATGTTTAATTTCATTCTTTTATATTGATGAATATTAAGCATTCGTATCAACAGACATTTTATTCGTAGAAAGGTCGTTAGGTCTACACTACAATTCACAGTTAAAATTAATTAATAAACTATCTAAGAACAAAACGAAATGTTTTCATCTTTTATCCATTTAAATATGATTAGTCCCTATTATTATTGCAACGAAAAATGTGTTGTCTCTGTCCAATAATTTCATTGTCTTATTCATCATTATTTGGAATGAGACCGTATTAGGACATGGCCCGTCCGCGTTCTGGGATAGATTACAGCCTCTGGTGCAACGAACCTTGACCAATATTTTCAAAGCTGTTCTGGGGGCACGGGTGGCCCAGTCGTCTAAGGCGCCGCGATTCGCTGTGCAGAGTTGCGTCCCTTGGGCACGCCAGAAACCTATGATTGTGTGTTCGAATCCCGGTTCGCCCCGATTATGTTTCTAGGTTTGTCAGCACCATACCCGTGCTCTTGGGTTTCACCGAGGTGGTAAACGTCTAAGACCTGCATCACTTCGGGCTTTCCTCCCACATTAAGCTGACACGCCGCGATATAACTGGAATACTGTTAAAAGCGGCGTTAAACCCAACTCACGCACTCACTCACTCAAAGCTGTTCTTATAGCCTCAAAGCAGTGCCGCGAGGGAAATTCGAAACATGTAATGAAAGAACATGATATGTCAATAATACTTGTTTTGGAGTCAGATATGGATCTATTGCACTTTGTTATTGTATAGTTTTATTGTAATATATGGTACTATTCTTTTCATATCGAAAAGCATTAGGTTTTGTTGCTATATTAATATCAAACATAATTTGGCGATGGCAAATATGATCCTTTGACTTATTTTATAACAAATTTCTTGTTCTTTTTAAATATAACAAGATAACTACCATCAGAAATGCTTCATATGTCATTTATTCCATAAACAATGTCACCAATTGAATTTTTTTTATTGATTAAAGTAAGCATCATTCATGTATAAACGGGTTTACATCTTCAACTGGAACAAGACGAATCGGGGAAGATTTGTGTGACGGACAAATATTCCCAATACTATTTCATCACATTTGGAATATGTGTAAATAATCATTTGCATCACTTTAAAACCCTATGGAAACAGGGACTAGGCATGATCTTTTTTATTTTCATCATGATCAATTTCGAACCAATATAAAACTGATCACAGAAAATGCATTCATACCGTTATGTTTCAGTACCGTTTGGAATACATGGAAATAATTCATTTTATGAGCATACGTTCCTAGCATTTGGCATATAAAGACATAGTTGCACAAGCCAATATCGTTATCCATATGTGATGTCGCCTACGGGCTCAGACTCCAACAATTCCACACCATAATACAAACATTAGGCCATACATGGCAATGTACAATTTCATGCAGTGTCAAAACTGTCACTGTACGAGGAATATAGCGACTGCAGTTGCTAATATTATATTGTAGTGTCCCGGAACTGGCAGGTTATCCCTATAGTACATAAGGAGGAAAGAAGTACATTCGACACGACGTAAGGAGAGAAGTATCTCCGTTACAGCGCGTAACATGGGATGAACACAGCAGGCACCCTCAACTCCGTGGGGAAACCATCGCCATTCACTATACAGAGGAAGAGTCCTCTTGTGAACTGTAATAGTACAGTGACATCAGAAACTGTACACTTTTATGTATAAAGCTACAGTGAAAGAGATAGTGGGGTGGCGTTGTTGTTTTTGTATGTACATTCGTGTTGTTGTCAATACATTGTGTGTATTAGTTTTGTTATTATTGGGACATTAGTATTAGTATTGTGTTAGTATTGTTAGAAGTAGACTTTTAGTGTTAGTATTGTTAGAAGTAGACTATTAGTGTTAGTATTGTAGTATCGTGATAGTAGCATTGTTAGTAGTAGTTATTAGTATTGTTGGTAGTAGGACATTCGTAATAGTAGAAGTAGGCTAGGATAAGTTAAGCTAGTTTAGTTAGTTGTGTTAGTTAATTTGAACTTATTTACATTTAAATACTGTTAATGGGGTTTTAACTTAAGGGAGGAGATAAGACCAGACCACATCGTGCGCAGCAGGTCACCGATTGTCTCCGACGAGAAGGCCTACGGACATTGGACTGGCCCGTTAAGTCCCCTGACAAGTCCCCAATAGAGCATATGTTGGCTGATCTTGGGTGGAGAGTGTACGCCACAGATCCAGCACCCACTAACGTGGCCCAGCATGGAGGAATGGCTGGCAAAACCAAAGTCAATAACATGCAGGTAAATCAACAATATGCCGTCATGGTGTCGTGCATGTATCGCCCAAAATGTTTGACACACCAGATACACATCCGAAAGGAACTTTGCAGACATTTATCGTCATTACTTCTTCACAACCATTTCATCAGTTCCCTGAATATTTGCACGTTCTCAGTTTAAAAAAGGTTATCCTTATATATAATTATAAAGGATTAGGTGTAGTTTTATATCAAAAATGAACATAGGTTTTCAACCAGTACGTATGTATTATTAAAATATATAAAAGATATCATAATGAAAATGTACACCACAAACACAATTATGCAAAGACCAAACATCTTTGATTATTATTGTCCGAAGATATCATATTAAAAACATTTTAAATATGTAGGCATCATTTGATAAAAGTAAGATAAGAGATCTGAGAAATGGACGTAATAGAATACGTATAAAAACACATAAGTAACAGACAATTCAGTTTGGATTTCACTTGATCATAAACAATAATCGAGAGACTACGTCAGGTTACAAATGCAATCAATTGAATATATTCTGGTTCATATACCAGTAATATCAAACAATAGTGCCTAAAACTATCAGTCATATCGTGTGTATATCTATCAGAATCTTTCTATGGTCAAGATGATTTTATTTCAATTTGTTCATGGCATTAAAATGAAAAAAAGTAACATAATTTTAAAATGTAATTGAGGAACACGTTCTTCAAATGGCTCACCTTTTGGAAGGTCATGAATATGTAGCACTACATAGTGATAACAATTTGATCATGGGATTTAAATTAAGAATTACTCTTTTGCTAATTGAAACTGAAAATCAAATTGTTATGAAAAAAACAACACAATAAGATCAATCATTAGGATACTGATTATGAGTTCTCTTTAGGCACAATCATTTGCATCTGACATTGTAATGATACTTTAAATGAATGTGTCCTACCATGACGATATTATTCAAAGATTATTACACTGTGATCACACTTACCCCTGACATACAACAAACGAATTAATGCTGCTTGTTGTTTTGACATTTTGTATGAATGTTTCTTACCTCAACAATGTTCTTATGATTGAGCATCGTTTCCTCTAAAAATTTCACTTAATGGCCAAAGATTTCACTACAAATAAAACTCATTCTGAATGTGAGAACTCTAATCGATATGTTGAAAATAGCTTGACTATATACAACACATCAGAATACTGAACTGGACGTGCGAGCTCTCAGAAATCCAGAAAAGCATAGCCTGTGTTTGCCTGAAGAATACCCCAACACATCGCCTATATGTATAATATCATCTGAGCAGAGCACGGCCACCAGTACGTAGGCCGTTTGGAACAAGCTGTCAGTGGTGGCTATATTCTGAATGTTCCAGGCACTTGTCCATGCATAATGCAAACTACTTTTAGAATATTCCTTACGTGCATGTAAGGTGGTCAGGCTCGCTGACTTGGTTGATACATGTCATCGTATCCTAATTGCGTGGATCGATACTCATGACATCAATCCCTGGATTATCTGTCAATTTTGTAAAGGAGTCAATGACTTTTTTCAATGTTAAAAGTTTATCGTGTGATCACATTTTATGTCGCCAGGGTAACATGTAACTGGTGAGTAATGTTCAATGTGATACTATATGTGACGGTAGGGAGGCATGTTGCTGGGGAAATGACGGGTTGACGTGAGTCTGGTTGAGAGTGCTGCTGTGTGTGCAAGTACATGTTTTGTTATCATTGTTGTGGGCCATATTCCAACCTAACAGCTTGAAGAATATAATTGTTACCATTTTGGTCTTTGGCATTGGTCCGAGGATGTCGACATGAAGGCACTCAAAGGTGCCTTCTATTGGCATTAGTACCAAGGGTGCTGTTCATTTGTGCTGAAGTGGGATGCATCTCTGGCAGATGTCACAGGACTCAATGTAATCTTCTATGTCTTGGAACACGCTTGGGCAGTGGTATATTTGCTGGATTGCTTGTCTTGTGGAGGCTCTTCACGATGATATACTCCTGCTTGTGAGTCATGGTATGCAGCTTGAATTTTTTCCGGTCCTGGTGTGGGACTGTGTCACTGATGATGGTCTGTCTGGTTTAGCGGCTCTGTGCTTGAGGTGGTAGATAAAGTAGAGTGTGTTGTTGACAATGTGATATTCTATTGCACGTCCAACCAATCGTATAGACAGAGCTTCTGATTAATTGAATTAGGCGGGATTTCTTCTTCTCTAAGTAGTTGAAGATGGGGAATGTAATGAGGACTCTCTCAGTGACGTTTGCTTACCTCATGAGGAACTGGATCTTCTTGCAGGCAAGGCATTTTGTCCGGGTAACCAAATTCTACTTCCAAATACTCACCTACTTTGAGCTTCCTTCAATTGGTGAAGTTTAAGGAATTGCTGAGGCTGTACATGGAAAGTTATCCATATTTGCCAGTTTCTTTTGCTCAGGATATTTTCACCTTTAGATTGCACTTACCTGCCTAATAAAAACTTGAAACGTCATATTTCTGGTGGATCAGAAACAACATGCAAGAGAACCAATGCCATTGTGCTTGCATGTCTGAATGTAGACCACAGCTTTATGGTCCATGTAAATTTTGAATTTACTCTCAGATAAGTATGAATTGAAGTTCTAATTCTAGTTCAAGAACAGCGAGACATTCTTCCTCACTAACTGACCTTTTCCTTTCACAGAGATGCACTTCATCGGTGGTTAGGATAAAGGACTTGGTAAAGCCAGGGTAGGCTAAGTATCGGAGCGCAAGTTAAAGCTCATTTTAAATTATCAAGTGCTTTCTGTCAAGCCTAGGACCACTTAAATTTCGATGCCTTTTGTAACAGCAACCAACTTCTGATAATGGTTTGCTGATCCAAGGAATTGGTGCACCTTTTGCTTGGAAGTTAGGACTGGGAATGATCAGACAGCTTCAGTTTTGTCTGTAAATATGATTCCTTTGAAAATATATGCCTCACGTAATTGACTTTTCTGTCTTCAAATTTGCATTTTGTCGGGTTCAAGGTGAGACCTGCTTCTATTAATTTGGAACTGATCAAATCATTAATGTATATTACTAAATAATTCCAATTGATTGTTCTGAGCACTTGAGCCAAAGCAACACGAAAAAACAAAGGGTAACCAATTTAACTCAAAAACACCTTCTTGTGTGATAAAGGCTGATTTAATCTGCTTTTTAGAATCTAATTGCAAAATCGAAACCGGTAAATAGTTCTGCCTGGGTTTAGCCAACTGTTTCAAGAAAATCATCACATCTTGGTAGGGGACAGTGTACAGGCTTTGTGATATAATCTAATTTTCAATAATAAACAGCAAATCCACAGAATCCATCTTTCTTTTTAACCTTAACAACTGGTGAGAGCCACTGAGATTAAATTACTCGGCTGATTAAAAACTGCGTCAAACATTTGCTATACCTACTTGGTTGGTTGGTTGGTGGGTTTGTTGTTTAAGGCTGCACTCAGCAATATTCCAGCTATATGACGGCGGTCTGTAAATAATCGAATCTGGACCAGACAATCCAGTGATTAATATCATGAGCATAGATCCACGCAATTGAGATCGATGACATGCATCAACCAAGTCAGCGAACCTGACCACCCGATCCCGTTAGTCACCTTTTACGACAAGCATAGTCTCCTTTTACGGCAAGCAAAGGTTGCCTATACCTCCTTAGCACACACTTGTCTTACCTGAACAGACTGTCTGTAGAAGGGCATCCTGGAGGGATGTCTACTGAATTATGATGAAGATTGGTCTTACCTAACTCCTTCCAGTCTGGGGCCAAGACATCTCTTTGGGTTTGCAGGAACTGATGCATTTACAGTTTTTCACCAATCAATGTCCAAAAGGTCAGATTCACCGAGATCAAACTGAATAGGGTCTTGAGGATTTCTCTTTTAGGTAACACTGTTAATAGATGGAATGTCAAATGACTGCTTGGAATCAGTCAATGTGTGAACTGCATCTTCTTGAATAAGGCACACCGTTGCAAGCACTGTTTCTTTGAATGACGGGTTAAAGATGCGCATTCTAGTCTTCTTGCCACAAGGAACTAAATAGGGCTTATGGGCTTCCTGTGCTGAAACAACTATTTTTATCAACTCTTCTTTAGAGACTCCTAGTTAAGGTGTTGTGTTGTTCAACAAACTTGGCATGTTGTCGTATCTCATACAGGGATTGAGGATCCTCACCTCTCACCCACAGATGGTATACAGGATGCAGATTCTTAATAACATATGCCACAAGGGTGTCCTTTTGGATATGGACTCCAAGAATACGCCTTTGGACGCTGTCGACCACTGTCTCTATCATTCCGAGGGTGCAATCAAGAACAGAAGTGTCAAAATGTTTTGACAGTAGTCATAGGAACTCTGCTAAAGGGGTATCCCCAGGGACTTGACAGTGAGTCCAAAAACACTTGATTGATGTCATCAAGTATGTAAGCCTTAATTGTTGCCTTTAACCCTTGTGCCGATAGTTTAAAACATTTACTGGAACCAACAGAGAACTTAGGAAAAAAGAATATAGGGGGTCTGGGTATTGGAGGAATGTGTCGTCTGGTTTACGAGGAAGATCTGCTAGTTCAACGTTGCGTTTGGTGATTGGGGGATTGGATGATGTAGAGTCTTCACCTTATGAGCTTGAACGCGTAGTCTGTCGGAATATTGCAGACCAGTGTAAGGAAACACTGTAGGTGTTCTCGTCACTAAACCAAACATGTCTCCATCACCGTTGTGGCCATACTCTGTAACCTTGACACTATTGCCATCACATTCGACGATGCAGGTCCTTGTTTTGGTCGCCTAGACCGAAAACTGAAAAGTTCCTCACTGTCTGGGCTGATATCCTACACAATCCTGGTATTGCAGTCGTTGTAGAGGTTGCCGTGGGTTTTTTACACATAAGTGAAAGCCACATGAATCTGTCCTGTGCTCTAGTGGTGATATGTGGTCGACCAGGTCTGGAAAGGTCACATGTTGTCCCGTGTGTCTGATTCCAGTTTTGTAATGATAGCTTGGTGCAAAGTGGAAAAATCGGGCTACAGCTGAAAATGATTCTCCTGTTTGCAGTCCGACAGTGGCGTTGCTGTGTTGGGCTTCCGTCAGTCGTGACATGTTTTCGCTGTTCACTTGCTGCAAGCTTGTGATGGCATGTATACGTTTTTATAGCCCAACAAATGATGTTGCATGATTGTGCATGTCTTAATGGTGTGTTTCAGCGCCAGGTCTTTCACGTGTTTGTGTCAGTACCTCATTCTTTCCACACAAATCAATCCGAATCCATGCAGAGATGACCAATTCATTTTTAGTGGTAACACCCTACATAAAATTCAAATCCCAGACTTGCCTCTCTGATGACCCTTGGTCTGAAGTAATTCAACAAAGTCTGAAAAGGCAACAACTTGCATCATTCAAGTATTTTCCCACATTAAGCTGACAATACCTGGTGTAACTGAAATACTGTTCAAGGCGACATTACTCCCCGCTCACTCACTAACTTGATGTTGGCACAACGGCTGTAACAAGTTGTTCCCTTCATACACTTTCACTAGCAACAGAATGGGCAATACTACCCGTTTTTATGACAATTTAAAACGCTTCTTCTTTCTTCAAGGAAACTGATGCGTTATCAGATGCGAACTGCTTTCAGTGTCATCCTGTATATGAGGAACGGTTGACCTACAACCACTTCATCCAAGATTTGTTTCAATCTTCATCTCAAATTAGAGATGGTAGAAATATCGCAAAAGCCATGATTGACCAGAAGTCAAGCAGATACTTTACTGTCGTGTATGCCTCCTGATGTCACAAGGTATGACTGGCAGCTTTATCTCTTGGAATTTCCTGTGATTTGCCACATGTTTTCATGATTGTCGTCAGTGTCTATTAAACAAATTGGTATAAATAAAATCAGAGACTACGGATTAAGATTCTATTTATGAATATTTTTATGAACTTTCCAATGGTAATGATTCGATAACTTCTCAAAACGTTGTGTTGGAAAAGGATACAAAACATTTGATCCCAAAAGGACAAAAAATAGGACAAGAAAGACCAGAAGTAACAAAAAGTCATATCAAAGCACTTCGTACAATGAGAATGACGGCAGTCAGTGATCATGAGTTTAGTAGTATCCTCAATGATCAAACACACAGCTTAGCAATGGCATTTATTCCTTACAGCCAAGTCTTTTGAAAACAAACATGATTCCACTATCACATTACACATGTAGATAAACAAGTAGGATATGCGCCAATTCATTATGGTATATTGACATGCTCTCAACCACAGGGATGATTTCACACCACTATGTTTGTGCTCGCTTACTTGTGAAGCTTAATGACAGATGTACTAATTGTTCTTGGAAAGGGTTTTGTCGCTTTTATTTATTGTTGCAGTAACAGCAATAAAATAAGTCCCAGTGGTGGAACTATGAAAGTTGAAACAGCTATTCTGGTAATGTGGCAAAATATGATTTTAACATTTACAGTTTCCACCAGGGGACTAATTATACTGATGTTACTTGATCTGCATCTGTGCATAGAAATTTAAAAAAGTGCCAGTCTCTGTACCAAGCTGTACAATGTACAAAAGAGAAAATATCGATTTCCAATGGTGAATTTTCCTTTTATGTCGAGCAATAAACGATCAGCGTCGACAATTCTCAATTGCTTCAGTGGGTACTTTAGTGCATTCTATTCAAATTTCACGGAAAGACACAAACTAAGCTGTTCAATCATGGTTTCCATCCAAGGACTGATCCTATCATTCCAGAAATGTTATGGTAGACATTCAGAGGAATGTTGTAAATTTGACATAGCGCCTGTCAACATGATGGGCGGTGCTATCCCACGCTATGATCTTGAATACTCGTAATACTCACTGCCACTTACTTTTTTAATAAAAATTATGTGTGTGGCGATAGAGTAAGTCATGCTCGAGAAGACTGATTATCGGGAGTGTAGGACACGATTACCATTTCCATTTATTCTCTGAATAATTATTACAAACATGTAATTTAAGGCAAAAATATTGCCACAAATAAGTAACTATCTAAAATAATTAGGTAGTGTTGTCAATAATATCGTTATGCACGTGGTTATCTTTAACTAGGAGTATTTTTTACCGTTTAGCGACATAAAATATCTTCAATTTACGATACAAAACAATTTTCAATATTAGACAACGGATTTTGTTTTATTTGTATCACACACATGATTCTAGTATTGTTGTAGATTTAGATTTAGATAGGTCTTTACTTTACAACCTATGCTTGTTTTAAGAGGTGACTAACAGGGTCAGGTTGTCAGGTTTGCTGACCAATTGCGTAGATTGTTGCTCACGATGTCAGTCACTGGATTAATTGTACAGACTCGATTATTCACAGAATATTGGGAATACTGCATTATTGCAATAATGTGGCGTTTAAAAACAAAGAAACAAACCAAGACACATGCGACATCGTAATGATTCTTCTGAGAGATAAGGGTACATTAGCTATGCGAAGACAATACAACTGTATATTGAACTACAAAAGTTCCTGTGACATTGAATAAGATTTAATGCAAGGATATGTTTTTTACCAAATCTGAAACAATTTCTGTTTGCAACAGATAAGACTCCTGTAAGTGTTCAAATGGTTTAACTTGCCATACTGACTTCAGAAAATGTGTGATTTCATAAAAAAACCATGAACATGCCAAAATGTCCATTTACAAATCAATAGCGTGTGTGTCCACCTCTGGTTGCGTTGCAAGCAACACATCTTCGTCTCATGGAATGGAACAGGCGTCGCACAAGTCCTGTTGGATATCTGTCCATATCTGCTGGAGCATGTTTCGAAGTTCCTTGAGTGTCGGTGGAACACGTGGTTGACGTCGAAGGCGCCGATCAATCTCATCCCGCATGTGCTCGATTGGTGAGAGATCAGGGTAGCGAGCCGGCCAGGGGATAACATTCACGTTGATTTGTTGAAGAGAATCCTGAACAAGTCGAGCAATATGAGGCCGGGCGTTGTCATGTTGAAAGGTAATGCCTGGGCCATAACGACGCAAAAATGGTAAAAAAAAGGCCGATGATCTCGTCGCGGTAGCGCTGTCCATTGATATTTCCCTCCACCACTATCAAACGGGTCCTCTCTTGCTGTAATCCCGACCCATACCATAACGCTGCTGCCCCCGAACCGGTAATTGAGGTAATGTTCACCTCGACGTCGGTACACTCGAATCCGTCCATCGCTGTGGCTGAGGTGAAAACGAGACTCGTCAGTGAATAGAACTGTGCATGGCCGTCCAGCGTAGACGCTCTCTGCACCACTGTAGACATGCTTGACGGTGGTTTCCTGTCAAAATTGGACGTCTGGCGGGTCTTCTGGCGACAATACCTGCACATCTGAGCCGACGTTGTACGGTTTGTGAAGATATTCATCGACGGCCAGGGATGCTTCTTGCAGTCACTGTTGCTGGTTGGAATCGATTTCGTATGTGTGTTGTTCGAATCCAGTTGTCTTGTCGATTATTGGTTACGCGTGGCCTGCCACTCCGAGGATGGTCTCTGACTGCATTCGTCTGTTGCCATAAACACCAAATGGCTCGTAGACGCTCATTTTCGGACAGGCATGGCATTTTGTAATGTTGAATAATTGCGTAATTTTATTGTTTTTCTGAGTGGTTTTTGTCAGCACGATGATAAACAATGGATATGGAATCCCGTTAACGCACATGTTTTTATACCCATTCTTGCATAAAAGTCAACTTTTGCATGGAATGCAAGCTTTTCTGTAGCAGTCGCGTTTTTATGTAAATGTACTACAATATTGAAAACCAAACTTTACTTGTTTGAAAAATACACTAAAATCTTGGTGTCACAGGAACTTTTGTTTTGAGTATATTTAGATATATGATCACGAACGCATCATTTCATTTCACGGTATTTCAGGTATTACAGTTTGGGGCAATGTTTCCAGTGGTACAATAAGTTCTTTATTCAGCATTTATTTTTGGCATAGTGATTTTATTGATTAAATTGAACAGATAATATTTCCTTGGCAATACGTTATTTCATATGAAGACGTGTTGAAGTTTGGGTACATAACAATGGAAGAATAAATATCTAACATTAAGATATATCTATTGACAATGTACGCATTTCACGTGAGTTTAACCTTTTTTAACTAGTTGAGTCTAACTTCGAACCTTTAAAGACAAGATAAACATACGCAGAAACTGCTCTAAATGAACAGGAAATAGCAACATTTCCTTCTAGCGCGGGTTTCCAGAACTCATTATCTGCTCCTAAATTTGTTTTAATCCTCATGGGAGTTTCATAGTCACGGTTTTTGTACATTTGCTTCATCAGCAATAAATCCTATTGTAAACGAAAGCATTTTCGAGGCTCATCGGAAAGATGTGATATCTTTTACAACACATTTATTATTGTAAAAAAATGTTTTATGTCAGGGGTCCAATATTCCGCCTAGCTTTGTCGAGACAAATAAACGTAGTCACTCCTTTTCCCTGCTTTTTATGGTACCTTAGAGTCACGAATGTGTATAATTATACTCTATGAGTCGTTTGATAAATTGAAAATATTGGTCAACTATGCAGGACAGCCTTGACTGAAACTGTATCGCCTTAACACGTTAAAATAATGGAATACGAGGCAACAATTGAATGAGAAATGATCTCCTGGTGTCGTAAATGTTATGGTGCCGAGACAAGTTTATCTTCTGGGAAGCAATGCACTACAAAACGGAAAGTCATCGACAAACAACCAGACTAGCTTCGTGTTTCTCATTTCAGCATGTCCGAAGCTGAGATACCTTCTTTTCTCGGGGAGTATCGTTCACAGAACAAACAACAAAAAAACCTATCACTCTCTTAGCTGAGACATGAGGCGCCCGAAAATCCCGTCAGTAACAAGGTGCTTCAATAAATTTGAAATTATCAGTGTTACGTTTTTTCTAGAAGTTCTAGCATTTCACTGTTTTGGTGTTTCAGAGGTTATGGCAGGCTTTTTGTTATTATTTCGGTACATCCGCTCAATTCCAGTGAAATTCGGTTTAGAGGGAGACTTAATCTTTGAGTTGCCCAAATAAAGGCAGTACTTTTATTCATTGAGAGATTGGCACAGATCCACATCCTGTCAGTAGACTGGCATGAGTTAGTGAACTATTTTTGTTCTTATAAGTTGATCAATTATGGAGTCGCATTATCGACCTGAGACAAATTGGCTCAGAAGTGGGGTTCCGGCTGCAAAGTACAATGTAACATATGGAATCGGTTATTTCTTACACTTACATAGACGTATCAGCCCAAGCATCATAAATTTCTTCGAAAACAGCTTAAAATAACATTCACTTACTCGTTAATTACATTGTGAATGCAAAATGCGTCGCAATCGAAGAGTTGGGATCAAAGGTTCAGGATATGAACAACGTTTGTTTTTCTAAATGCAACATATATCTAAAATATAAGTACATGTATCAGTCACTACAACCAGTAAACTGACTGACTGACATAGACGATGTAACGTGCTCTTTCCGACTGCAGCGTATTTCGCACACGGGCTTGGCCGGGCCATTTATTGTATTCGGAAAGGGTGAAAGTGGTGTGTGCACATAAGGGTAAAACATTGCAGCACTATATATAGGCTATTGTAAACCTATAGAAAGTGTGTTCTGTGTTGTGATTGGCTAACTTGGGTCAGATGACCAAATGTCAAAGGGTGAAAATATGATTTGCATTCCCCGAAGCAAGCTACCGAATCACTGTGTAGGAATACCTAATTACTCAGCATTTTTTGCATACTAATTAACAATGGACGCAAATTGAAATACAAAATCAACATTCATAACAAATATTTTGATTTTCTCTATTCATGGGAATTATTGGGATTTTAAATTTAAATTATAAAAAATGATAATGAAATAATTACCAAAATCACAATCACCATAGCGACTAACGCGCACCTGGCGAATCCTCAGATATCACTGTTCTGTACATCAAACGGCATAAAAAAATTCCAAGACCAAGCCAATTCTTCAAGAAATGTGTGCATATAATTTAACGAAAAATAATATCGATTTTGGTTAAGTTATATCGTCAGTTTTAGTTATAGAATAAAATGAAACGGCTATTCATGGACACTATTTATATGAACTTATAATATTGACTATTACACTACCTAGAAATACATACAACATAAAATATAAATGTACCTGTCACATGTAAACTTGTTCAAATTAAAGAAATTTCGTATACGACACTACAGCATAAACTTATCAACTTCATATGTGAACAGTGTTCAAACAAACAGGAGATTATCAAACGTTCATATATGTTGTGGCCTATATCTACGTATGATATCATATTGAACATTGATTAATATCCAAAGTGAAATTAATTGTGTGAAAAAAATGTACAAAAGATATGCAAGATCTACATCATGAAACAGTAAAAAGCAGTTAACAATGATCGTGTGTACTTTCATTCAAGGACCTTGACCTAAGAGAAATTACCAAATATGTACAACAAATACGTTGAAGTTTGACATCACTACCGGTGACCGAATTTTACAAAATGGCGTGTTGACTGTCAACAGTACGCGGGATTTTACGAGGGGACTTTCGTTGATTCAGGGATCTGATTCAGTAATCTGAAAAATTCTGACAATCTGTGTACTGTTTTTGTTGTATTTTTCATTGAAACCAACGAAAATAGTCCAAAATTCTGATAAATACCGTTGTCGTTGTGCGTGATTTTGCGTCAGTTATGGCGTCACACAGGACGGGAACTTCGACAAGTTCTGTTGAAAATATCAAATTATTGCAATGTGTTTAATTCCCTAATTCTTCATACGATTCTCTTCCCGTGTATATTCTGAAAATGCAGATCTAGAGCCAATGTACTCAACGAATAGACGAATGGCTTTGTTTACATTTCCAACAAGTGCAGTTTTTCAGCGTTCGTTTTCACACCTGATTTATTTTGCTTCATAACATCTAGACAATTTGTATTGGTGACAAAGACTATTTGGCATTTGATTCTAAAATGTATGAGGAATTCAAGGATGTAGGTGTCGCAACTGAAATATACGTGATGATATTTGCGTCTCATTACCGGTGTACGTTAATTACCAAAATCACAATCCTGATAGCAACAACAGAACGTTCGATGTTGACGCCTCACAATCGAGTAAGAGGTGTTAAAGAGTGTGCACGCTTTTTTCTAAATAAAACAATAGGTTTACAATATCGATAAATACTATGTGTGTGTCTATTTCCGGGATTTTATCGAGTATTTGCATCTTGGACATTTTCATTCGAATGAAAATATCCGGGATTTTATCGAGTATTTGCATCTTGGACATTTTCATTCGAATGAAAATGTCCAAGATGCAAATACTCGATAAAATCCGGGAAATAGACACACACATAGTATTTATCTGCTAGTGTCCATGCACTGGAGAGTTGCTAAGCAGCAAACATGAGATCAAGGGTTCAATGGACTTGTTGGAATATCATTTACTTTTTCTTGCTTGAGACACTATGCATAGTGACAATATTTTAATTCTTTGTCAATACATTACTATTAACTGTAATAAAAATGACCACATCACTAGTGATTTGCAAGTGATTTTGAGCATTTTTGTCTTTTCGCATCTTGTCGGAGACTTGAAGAAAGTGTTGACGAGGCTAACGTTTTACAAGGATAATGAACATTCAAACTATCAAATTTAAGGCAACGGCAACATATCTAGATCTCGCAGTCATAAATGTAGACACGTAGTGAGGACACACATCTGCATTTAACGAGCACACATGACGACATTGCATGTAATGTAACAGTTTCTATAATTTACAGACCGCCTGTCAGACCGTCCTTTGACGGAGTATGGATTTCTGGGTTTTATTTATTCCAAGCAAATGAAATATATGTAATGAAACACATGCTTTTGGAAGTGCGATTTCTTGTTTTGCTTTCACAAGTAACATCACTGAGTTGATGACCAGTTATACATCGATCACTGGTGACATATGTTTTTCCCCTCACATAGTGACAAGTTTTTCATGCTGAAAACTAGAACACATACCATGTTCCAGTTTGTAATTTATTATAAAATCCTTGTCTTACTTTATGTACCTGTAACTTAAACATAGAAACACAGAAATGATATGTCACTGTAATCTATCACTCACTACGCTTATAGAGCAGATCGCGATTTGCACTTTCCGTTTTCGATAAATCAAGCAAAGTTTCACATAAAGATCAAATGAAGACATGTCATGTTGTGAAAGGATTAATGACAATGTTGTATGTGTACTTCCTATACATTAATGCTTTTTCAAAATGAAGTATAATAGAAAAAAAGGTTTCCATGAGAGATGCATTTGTTATTGATATCAATTGAATTTAAATGTGCATTGGTGGATAGCTGACCCGAATGAGAATATTATCTTGTACGCATGACTCTTCATTTCGAGATGGGTTTCGGGTTACTTTTTGTATTATGTCAGTATAAGTATTCTCATGAGAAAACAAGGACTTGATGATTATAAAGGGATCCAAGTTCTATGTCTTAGAGAATATAGGTAGAAGAAGTAGTAGGCTAATGTTGAATGGTAATGGGATATGTGACTAGATAAGCTAAGATTCACAGTATCGGATGAACTGGAATTTTGACTCTAATTGTTTTTTTGACAAAAACATTTCCACAATCATAAGAAATCTCAACAAAAGCTGAGTCAATTGGATTCTGACATTAGCATGTACTATTGAACCACCATCAACCCGTGAAGATCCAGGTGGAGCACAGGTCTTCAGCAACCCATGCTTGCTGTAAGAGGCGACTATGTTCGTCGCAAGTGGCGACTAACGAGATCGGGTGGTCAGGCTCGCTGACTTGGTTGATGCATGTCCTCGTAACCCAAAAGCATAGATCGATGGTCATGTGTCAATAACTGGATAGTCTGGTCCAGACTGGATTATTTACAGACCGACGTCATATAATTTGTATATATTGCTGAGTGCGGCGTTAAACAACAAACAAACAAACTGATCCACTATCAAATAGTGATAATACTAGGTGGCACCCGTGAATTGGTGTTGGTGTCGCCATTTTCATTGTTCGCTCAATAGTACTGAATGCATTTGCTGTATGTACAACCATATATACTAAATTTTGTCTTCCTTATAGTTTATTTTGCTCTCAGCAATACTCCAGCTATATGACGGTGGTCTGTAAATCATCGAGTGTGGACCAGACAATCCTGTTGTTAAATGTTAGTTAGTTCATAAATATATAACGAGAGCTCGCGAGAACGAGCAAATGATCGCATTCGATGTCGCCAGGGTAACCTAAAACAGGTAAGTGATGCTTTGTTTGATAGTATATTTGACAACTAGGGAGGTAGTTGCTGCTGGAGTGACGGTTAGACGTTAGTCTGGTTGAGACTGCTGCTGTGTACGCACGTGCGTGTCTGTTATCAAATATACAACCGAATAAACATCCTTGACTCAAGACATTTATGTGTCAACACTGGACCATATTGCGATCTAACACAGTGATTGACATCATGAGCCTCGATATTTATATCTGAACAACATCACCATGTGAGAGCATTCAAGATCGCACAAGCATTGTCGAAGAAACTGTTATCAAGATAATTACATGTATAGATGTATTAGGGAGTGAGTATGAAATTTGAGAAAATCGATATGCCGTACTATATTTGAATGAAACAACAATATTTAGAGTGTTTATTAAAAGTGCCTTTAATTACCCCGAGATCCACTTTTGATTAATTTTTTTGAATAACATGTTCAACTATAAGTATGCGCCTTTAGTATTTTTCTGAACGGAATCACTTGGCGGTAAAATATGCATTTCAAAATTAACTCAATTTTACCTATTTAATTTCGAAATGTAAGAAAATATTTACAGAACCAATACCTAAATTCGTGGATAACCTTGATTCGTGGATCGCGGTAATTATCGTGATATCTCGTAAATTAAGTCCCATATGACGTCACACAGCGGTACTCTTGATGTACATACACTGCCACGCCTTGCTGACAAGAATGTTCCGAATCGCTGCAATACACGTAAGTACGGAAACACCAAATGTCCAAGACTATATCACTAATATCAAAACACCAACCTTCCCACATATCGTCGTCTGCTTGTCTAGGTGTCAATTAACACAAGTCACGTGACTTGAGGTGCTGCAGTCTGTAAAACTTAAAAAAACCCTATGGAAACATTTTCGGGCCATCTGGTATTGCTTTTTTAAATTTTCATAGGGTTCACCGATGCCTTCACGACAGGGATACAAAAGTTACTCGCCTACAGCTTTGACTAATGCTTACTTTGAAGTCAAAAACAATAAAGTTGCAGTTCATAAAACGGCATTAAACTTCTCTGTACACGAACAGTGAGAGAGGGGATAAAAGGCAAGCTCGGTACTGACACAGTCAACTCCATTCTTTTTATGCGGAGCAATTAACTAGACTTGTTGACCATGTAACATACATGGCATCCATCGGATACGGTTATACCAGGAATGAGGTTATCCAATTAGGGTCCAACTTTGCTTGTCAGTTAGGAAAACGTGACCTGGCCCATCCATTATCTGTGAAGTGATTATATGATCTGTTGGAGCGATGGCCGGAGCTGAAAGTTAAGAGTGCCAAGTCTCTCACGAAACCTCGTGCCAAAGCTATTTTAGAGGAATGTATCAACAAGTATTTCGATTATTGACAAATACGGTTTCCAATCAAGACCAGAAGCCATTTATAACGTAGATGAGTAAGGAATCAACCAGTCCCATGTCGCATCAAAAATGCTGGCTTAAGAAAATCCGTGGCCCACGAAATCGTCGGTCATCACACTTTTGGGATGTGGAAACGCTCTGGGCACATTTATTCCACCTTTCTTTGTATTTGCGGATGTTAGAATGCGCAGTGAATTGCTTGAAGGCTGTACAGCGGGAAATGACGGTACTGTTTCTGAATCGGGATGGTCAAATGGTGTTATATTCAAAGATTACTTGGACAGGCATTTCCTTTGATATGCAACTCCAACAACGTCAATTTGCTTCTTCTGAACCATGGCCACAAGTCGAATATTTCCCCGTCTCTGAAAGACTGGGCAAAAGATCACAATATTGTGTTGTTTGTCCTCCCGGCTTACACAAGTCATATTTTGCAGCTAATGGACGTGGGATGTTTCGCTCCGTTTACAAAGATTTACAATGCCGAATGTCACAATAGTCAACCAATATAACATCGCCTCGGTAGCCTGCCAGGCATATTCTGCTGCTTGGTCACCTGCAGTCGGCATTCAGAAAGTCTGGAATCTATCCCTTTTCGCCAGATATGATTGATAAATCTGCATTCCAACCAGCTGCTTTTATCCACCCTTCACATGATGAAGACAAGTCGCAGCAAGTACTAGCTACTGACGATTTACACCAGCTACCCACTTTCCAACCCTAACGTTGAAAAGGAAAACCTCGTCACTAACTTTGACCAAACCCAATTCTTTGTTGACCAGCTTCCCGTCATTCAGAAGAAACAAAGAAAACCACGCAGATCTATCCACAAGGTCGTAAGCGGCAAAGCCATTACTGAACCAGAGTTCGAAATTCAAGTTAAAAACTATGTTAAAAGTTCCAACTTCTATACAGCCAGTACCAACCAAGAAACGACCAGCGAAGTCGCATACATCAGCAAAGCCATCTCAAAGGAAACCTAAAAGTACCACCGAGCAAGCAGCGGGACCATCCGGTGCGATTAATATATACTACTCAAAAGAAGTTAAAGAACACCCCCACATGGAAGGCAGTTTGTTGCAATACGCACCAGCCATGACAAATTAACTGTAGTCAGGTGAACAAATTGGGTGTTCCTTAACTTCTTTTGAGTAGTATATTATACAGCAGTGACAGTGAGGATTCGCCTGTATTCGATGACGAAACATGTTACGTGTTTTATCGCGTTCAGCCTGCTGAACTGTTCCAATGCACATCACTGTTTTTCGTACAGTAGGGGGCAGTGCATGTGTCATGACTGTAACCACTGGGTGCACTAGCATTATTGTTGTCCAGCGAGCGTGCTTCGTTCGGACTCATGACGCATTTTATTGCCCTTGCCATGATCTGCCATGCAAACCATCGAAAGAGTAGGAAATGAAAGAGGACACAAACTTACCTGTAAATAGTGTACATAACTTTATTGAAAAAAAATCGTTTTGGAGTTGTGTGTTGAATAACTATGTTTTTGAACTGTTATCAGCCGACACAGAAATGCTGGAAGGTACAGATCCGAATTCATAAAACAATATTACTCACTAACGGTACTGGGCTTTCGTACGTAGCGATACAATAATCAACTACGTAATCCACGAATGAAGGTGACGTCACATTTTGTGCGCACATGAATGTCTGATGAATGCAAATGGCTTCGGTAAACAAACTTTTCTGTCACGAGTGGATTCTTTGTTATGAATTATGATCAGTGAGTATACAAAATGAAATCGGACATTTAAACCACAAACTTTACTTATATCCACGAACCACGGTTACGTGAGTGTACTAAAATTTATTATTAAATGAACAAAAAATACTAAGTATGATTTTAAAAGAAGGAGGTATGTATTAAAATTATAGTAAATGCAAAAGTAGTGACAGAACTAATGATTTGAACTAGTAATTATATATTAAACATTCTAAACATCACTCTTACAATTCTATCACTGAGCTTGTAGAGATGATGTTTCAGTGCGAAGAGCTAGCACCAGTGACATCATCAAATAGGTTAGCCTGATGTCACAGAGCAACGTTTCGCAGGTGTATGTTGCCGTCATATTTTCCCTATTAGGTAATTGAGTATTGTGACATATGTGAAAGCTTTGTTGCACTGGAAGATGCTATTGTCCAAAAATCAAATTGAAACTGGATATTCTCAGGCGCTACATTACATATATAAGTTTCCCTGGCACACTCCGGCGTAGCGATGGCATCGTATTTTTATTACCAGCCAT
Source organism: Haliotis cracherodii (assembly GCF_022045235.1). NCBI lineage: Eukaryota > Metazoa > Mollusca > Gastropoda > Lepetellida > Haliotidae > Haliotis > Haliotis cracherodii. The sequence goes on from NW_027266275.1 coordinate 18,201,018, forward strand.
GATCAATACAAATTCATCAGCGAGGCATTACGCAGGTTAAGTTTTGGTTCGTTTGAAATTCAATCAGAAAATGCTTGTCTTTTTCAGGTCAGTATTCATGAATTCGGTCTCTTGACAAACAAGAAAGTTATGAACTTTCTGTCAGAGTGTGTTAAATCAGTGCATGATGTTGTCTTTGGTAGAATGCACAAACTAGAAAAGAGGAAATGGAAGTTGAATACACCCATTTCCCCAAGCCAGTTGTCATCCATAGTCTGGCTGTCCTACATGAAAAGCTAAACTTTGTAGGTTTTCCTGCTGACAAGGACTCATAATAATAACCATAATATGTAAATATGTAAAACACTCGAAGACAAAAAAGCATTTATTTCCAAGCGGAAAACATCTCTACATCAACTGTTTGATCAAAGAGGAATCTGCAAAGACCACGCACAGGTACGACCAACTTTTGGCTTGATTCCGATTATCATGTCCATTTCTCTTTTGTGATGGATTCCAAAGCTCAACCAAAATCATAATCATAAACATTAAAACAATCAATAAAGGTCTAATTTTATATTCAAAGAAAGTATTTGAGATGGAATTATTGCAATGTGGATAAACAAAGCTCAAAGGATTTACTTTATTAAATTCTTCAATCTCAAAAGAACCCCAGTTCAATTACATCAAATATTTGATTTGAACACCACTAGCCCATTATAGGGGTTTTTGTACTGACTGTTGTGACCATAGATATAGTTACATCTCTATCAATGATTCAGGACAGTTTGAAAGCTGACGTTTACTGAGAAAACAATATGTGAAATACTGTACTTCCCCATAAATAACATCAATGTATAATTGGGGGATTGCACATTTAGGAAAGTAGTAGCCATCTCAATGGTTACCATTTGTGCATCCCTTCTTGCTTATCTGTAAAACATTCTTAGGAATGTGGACAAGGATATGTACCAATGAAAATGCACATAAATGTATTTCAGTCTGGCACCTCTTTTATTTGTTTGTTGTTTAACGCCACACTCAATATTTCAGCTATATGACGGCGGTCTGTAAATAATCAAGCCTGGACAATCCAGTTGTTGACATCATAAGCATCGATCCACGCAATAGGGATAAGATGACATGCATCAACCAAGACAGCGAGGCTGACCACTCGACCCCGTTAGTCTCCTCTTACGACAAGCACAATCGCCTTTTATGGTTGCTAATTAAGACCTATTCTACCCCGGATCTTCGCGGGCCCAGACTAACACCTTGAAACGCATGGGGAGGTATTCGAACTGGAACCAACCAAGGAACACACTGTGAAGATGACATCTATCTGACATCGGGAAACTGATTGACATTGTCCGTGACACATCATTTAGATGGATTGAGTAAGCTTAGAAGGCAACGTGGTACCTTCAGTCCAACTCTGCACAAGGATGTTATCGAAATGGCAGATTTCGTTATAAGGAGGACTAGGGGAATTCACTCATACGTGAGGGACGTATTTTCAGAAACCATAGTTGTCGGCAATATCCCGTAGATTGATAGTGTCACATGACCATGAATTGACCACACTGCGACATCCAAACTTAATCTAAAAGCATTCATTTGTTATACTTTGCTTGAATATTACACCTTTTATGATTAAGAACTCCCAATTTGAAACCTGATCCAAGCGCTATATCTAGAGCATAAAACGTCAGAATATGCATTCTCAATTATCCGCGGAAAATAGATTCCATCAGGCAAAATAGCGGTGAAAATTACCTCTAAAGGTCACTGAAAATCAGTGATGACACCAGGTGTTCGAGAAAAGGATGGGTATGTCATGCCCTACCGGCATTATATTTCTTTGCCCATAAACATGGACAAATAGTAAAATCATTAAATCTGTTTGGAGAAGCATACACTGACTTTTCAGATTGTACAGTCTCCAATTTCCCATCTTGGACCTCCTGAGAGTTCTGATGTCAATAAGGTGAATTGTTCTTAGGATCAACGTACGTGTATGTGTATCATCTATGCAAGGTTTGATATAAGAACAATTCAAACAAATTGAAATGTCTGGAAGGCAAATGAGAAAGGCGAGACAGTGTTTCCCCAGTGAACAGGTTCTGAAGAACACATATTCGTCTTCCTTATTCAGAATCAAGATACCATTAACTTAAGTATAACTCCAAAAGTTACATTGCTTGTTTTCTGACAGAATCATTAATAATACAAGATGACTTTCAACATCTGTCACGTTTATTTGTAAGAGTCCAGGCGCCTGCAAAATATCCCCCAGACGGTTTTACAGTTAAAATTCAAACAATCAATAACAAATCTGTTGTTTTAGCATTTTTACTCCCCCCCCCCCCCCCTCCCCCCACCTCCACACCTGAATATATATCGTACTTCTTTTGTTTCTTTTGAATTAGACAATAAGGCCAAGTGAGTGAGCAGGGTTAAACGACGCTTTTAGAAATATTTCAGCCATATCACGGGAAGTGGAGAAAAATACATGTACATGTACATTGTATGTAGATGTAGTTTGTTACAGTTACTGTATTTCGCCGCAGTCGGTTCTAATCGACCGTTATCACGGACGGTGTTTCCCCAGTGAACGTCGTTCTGAAGAACAAATATTCGTCTTTCTTATCCAGAATCAAGACACCATTAATGTCAGAATCTGACGTAAGACAAACGTTACATTTCTTGTTGTTTGACAGAATCATTAATAGTACAAAATCCATTTAGTCGCTTCTTACGACCAGCATAAGAAATTCAAACCCTAAATTCCCCGGGGGGTACAATTTATGAACTAAGGAACGCACAGTCGTATTAACGCACATGTTCGTGGTTATTCGTGGCAAGCGATTTACGCAAATGAATATTGTCATTCACAGTTTAAGTCCGTCTTTCATTTTTGCAATAATAATACAATAACTAGCAACTGTTAGCTGCACACACTATTCTCACGAAGGAGTTTCCCGTTGTAAATCTTTAGTTACAGACAATGTTAGATTAATCAAAGGATAAAAAGGCAAAAATACTAAGTAAGACGATACAGTGATGTTGTATACACGTATACGATTTAATGTCACATGTCAAAGCCTTAGGGGTTATCATACTCCGATCTGTGCCACACTCGAAAAACAAGTCCGAACGGTAAATGTGTTTTTGAAAATTAACTCAGTAATCATCACTGATTTTGTATTGCCACAAGATTGCACACAATGTTAGTTGTAACCATCTACTATCACTGTAAAGTTGGTTGGTTGGTTGGTTTGTTGTTTAACGCCGCACTCAACAATATTCTAGCTATATGACGGCGGTCTGTAAATAATCGAGTCTGGACCAGACAATCCAGCGATTAATATCATGAGCATCGATCCACGCAATTGGGATCGATGACATGCATCAACCAAGTCAGCGAGCCTGACCACCCGATCCCGTTAGTCGCCTTTTACGACAAGCATAGTCACCTTTTACGGCAAGCATGGGTTGCTGAAGACCTATTCTACCCCGGAATCTTCACGGGTCTGTCACAGTAAAGGACCACTCGAGTCAGACATTTCTGGAAAACTCGCACAGGCTGTTATTCCTTGCATGCAATCTTCTAACCAAATTATCTGGTCACGTTTTTATCTTAGCGATATTTATCTTGGGCGTTTTCGATTTCGTAAGCAAACACAGCCTTTCGTAAACAGGTATGGAAAAGAAAGCATGCATTGAGAAAGAAAGCGTTACAATACCTTTTTCAGGTGTCTGAATAGACAGTGAAAACAGAACAATCCAGAAATCAACTTCCCCGTTGAAACGTCTGGATTTCTGGATAAATGAATCATGTTTACGGAGTGATGTCACATTGCAATCATTTGTGTTTCTAGCAGTAATTCTTCGGAATATTAACGAGGTCTGGGTCAACGCGGTTTCACAGTGTTGTTAAAAATTAGTTCCAATGTCAATGCCATCAAGAATAACACAAGATTTAATCCGCTTAGGAGAGATAAATGTATTCGCTGATACGATATTGCCAATGGGTAATGCCTTCATTGCATTGGTACTAAGCTTTATTTTATAATTGCATTTCTGTTGTGAAGTGCTTCAAGATTCTGTACACTCATTGCTTTTCAATCATTGCCGATGCGTCCCAGACAATCTTTCTTACTTTTTCACAGTTGATACTTTAATGCTCTAATTGTCACGAATTCCCTCCTCAGTTCTTCTAAATATTTTGCCGTTGCATTAGTTTCTTGCATTGGATTTACTCTTAGTTTTTGTTTGCAACTAAATATACTCTTCAAAAAGTTGGGGAAACTTAATAGTTCCAAAATAGTAAGATATACTAGCTTCTTGTAATAGTTGAATGATAATGACGAATGAATTGGTAACACATTACAACCTGTAGTGTGACAGTAGATGTTATGACCGCTAACGACCTTGAAGAATGACAAGGATAAGAAATTTCAAAGTTGATGTTTTTTGGATCAGTGGAGCGTAATACCGCCACGATTTGTCAAACATTCATTCACTCGACGAGGCATACTCCGCATGAATCCCCCACTGGCGATTTGAGGGAGGCCCCGAACCGGGATTCGAACCCACAATCAAAGGTTTCTGGCGTGCCCAAGGGACGCAACTCTGCACAGCAAATTGCGGCGCCTTAGACGACTGGGCCACCCAACTTTGAACGTATTGGCCGCTGCACGCTGACTTCTGCCAGTACACGCTACGCGCCTTGTAGACGCCGCATCGCTTGTTCATACACAAACAATGAATGAAATCAAGTAAACCACAACTGTATCATAAGCAGAGTCAATAACATTGACAGAAATGGACACAGAGATTAATCGACCTTCCTTGAAAGAGTAAAAATCAGGAATGACACCCTGCGCATGTGTGTGGGGCTACTGCGTTTACTGATGGTCTTGCACATGATGATTGTCGTCAACACTTATCTTTGTTCTAATACTTGGTATTAACATTTGTACTTCATGATCCCAAACGTTTTTTAAAGAATATATAATTTGCTTGTGGTGAAATATTGATTTTTAATGGAATGGTATGTTTATACTTATGGATATGTTGGTATTTACTAATAAAAGAGCCCAGAAATAAATTAATGAAAGTATCATGTCATATAAACAATACCAATCTAAAGGAACATGCCTTACTATTATACGTGTAATAACCTTAATGTTTGTTTACTTTTACTCTATATGTATTGTATGTGTGTATGTGTTGTATAAGGAACCACAATTTAATATTTGTGTTTTTGTTGTGAGAGTGAGAGTGCGTGCGTGCTTGCGTGCGTGCGTGCGTGCGTGCGTGCGTACGTGCGTGCGTGTAAACATTATCTTACCATTTTAGTTTATGTACAAAAACATTCCAGCTCCCTATAAACTTTATCTGATGTTATTACCTTCATGTACTTATTTTAATAACGCAGACTGATGAATCCATTTGTTGCGTTCCAAGTTTGATACTTTCCAAGGGTGCGGATGGTTGCATGTTTTGTTAATTTATGAAAGTAATCATATTTAACAATTATGTTTTAGGATTATCTTATTACGGTCTAGTGAGAATTATATTATCTTGTTCCATGTTCGGATGAACATAAGCAGCATCAGATTCTCACAACACAATGGTTTTAGATTTCCATTGAAAAAACCCCAAACAAACTCAATGGTGTAAAATTAAAATTGACAGGTAACTGCTTTCCTTGTTATTGATCTAAAGGATAAAGCGTTTTTAATAACAACACTATGAAAGTGTAATTATCGCGAAACGGAAATGTGATCTTAAATCCTGCTCCATAGTGATTTGTGTAAACACACAACACGGCTTGAATGTCAGATTCCCTTTGTAGTTCACTTTATGAGTAGAATTATGAATTCACTTTTTATAAACGTCTTTGCTTTTAATAATAAAAGAGAACCTTAGTGCGTCACAGAACTTAATGGAAAACATGCTCGCCCTGCCATCGATATGCAGGTATCAAGCTTGTGCACTGGAAGCTTACCTTCGGGGTTATTTCAGTCCGTCATTGCATTTCGCATTAGTGACAAAATGATATCCGATGCACTTCCGTATTTTAACTTCTATCATATGTTCCCGTGCTTTACATGTGAACAATTGACACTGAGATACAATGCCACAATTTAACATGAATATCCCACTTAGACACAATATACGGACTCCGAGCCGACAAGTCCTTGTTTCAGCCCCTTAATGCCGAGCGCCAGGCAGGGTAACAACAAGTATCATTATTAACGTTCTTTTGGTATAACGCAGTTGAGGATCGAACTCCCAACCTTCCGCTTTCTGGGAAGACGCTCTACCATAAGGCCACGGAGGCGGACTTGAAATCAACATTTACACCAACTCCAACTTTGAATGTTTGTGAGGCGGAGTTTGCAGTTTCTACAAATATTGGAGTCGGCCTTCAATCCAATCCATTCTTTAGCCTTTTCTTCGGGAGGTATTTTCAAACATAGTGACTAGAAATGTTTACCCTTGACGGATACTGTTTTGAAAGGACCTGGCTGATGTTTACTTAATTACACTGACTGGGGACTCTTGTCATTTGTGTCTACGTGAGGAAAAAGGGACGCGCCTATGTCTAAATGTCCTCTACTGAAGCAAACGGAATCTGAATGATCGGATGTTAAACCAAAATCTAATGCTAAAAAATGGGATAAATCTCTTTTCATGTTAGGAATTTTCAAACCACTAGAGGAAATGCCATGATCAGAATCGGATGTAAGCAAGACATGTTGACGTTTCTGCATCATTAAATGAAATTTAACTAACAGTCAACTCACAAAATGGCACATGGCGCTGCCACATGGTCCGTGCGTCTTTTCCTCGTCACTTGTATAAAACACGTTTTTATGCATGACAAGAGAAAGATGACTCATACATTTGCGTTGCCACATGGGCATAGGACTCACAACAAATTAGGTACAATATTAACGTAAACAAATATCAAGCTGAGAAGGTTATTGGTGATGTCACAAGTGTCAATTTGTCTAATCTACGTAGCACAGGGGATAGCGTGAAATCACGAGATTGCTGAGATATACCGCGTACATATACATACAGGAAGCTGACAATGGAAGTAACTTTGATAACTAAGAGCGACGATAACAATAACCAGAAGGTGGATAAAGAAAGGAATATCAGATGACAAAACGGAAGGGAAAGTTTGCACAGATTACACACCCACATTACACATTCTTTTTACAATTACCCCCAAACTTCTATACCTCCATTAAACACCTCCCACCCCTACCCCCAATACAGAAAGCGCACATTTTGTACCTACAATGAGTTTCAAGGGTGGGGGATGGGGATGTACAGGCGGAAGGAGTGAGTGAGTGAGTGAGTGAGTATGGTTTTACGCCGCTTTGGGCAATATTCCAGCAATATCACGCGGGGGACACCACAAATGGGCTTCACACATTGTACCCATGTCGGGAATCGAACCCGGGTCTTCGGCGTGACGAGCGAACGCTTTAACCACTAGGCTACCTGACCGCCCCACAGGCGGAAGGACCACTAATCAGAAGGTATATTGTGTTGATTATAGGCTTCAGATAAAAAAGGACCATAACTTTGTTCGTATGTTAGAAAAAAAGACAATGTACTTACAGAATCATGAAGGACCTGCTTACGACATGAAAAGAATCGTTAACCAAGAAAGGTGAAAAGAATCGTTAACTAAGAAAGGACAAAACATTAAAATAATGTTTCGAACATACGTGCAGTTTTTTAAGACATGTGCAAAGTCGCCAAGAACAAAGATCCTTCTAATGGACGTTGACTAGACAGCAAAATAGACGTAAGGCGTGAACAGTGCCTATTCCCATAGCCCCCTCCCATTTCAGAAAAAATACACCCAGTTAGTTTGCACCACGGCTATGTCTCTGCGAAGAACTGGTATCACTCATATGTAATACTAGTGTGTATTCTCAATGAAAGAGTAAGGTAATAATAGTGCAAACCCTCGTTACTTTAAAATCGAAATTGGAATCTTGCTCCTACACGATTTGTAATCAGAATACAATTACAGAGACCAAAACAGAACTTTCTGACGTCCTTTCCTGGAGTCTATCATATTATATAACAGAGTCAAATTTACAAATGGAAGGAGCGATATTCTTCTAACGTAGGCGCTGGATTGTCATAACGCAAGATATTTCAAAATTGCTTTTGTATTTATCCTACGTAGAAGAATCGGAGCATATGATTTTGTTCAGAAGACTGTACATTGTTTACCTTGTCGTGAACATTTAGGCACCTATATGGGCACCAATTGTGCTCCCCTTATTTCTTTATGCATGTGAATCGGAATTTGTGCTTGAATTAGCAAAGTCAAAACAAAGTAATATGGCCAAGACGTTAACTTAAGCTTTAGGTATATCGATGATCTGATATCATTCAAGTAAAAATATATTCTGTTTCATATTTAGATCTATGCATTAAGTTCAGAGTGACAAAACGCTCTCCCAAGATGGGTGACATTTCCATAGTCAACTTTCCCTTTATGTAGAGCAATATTTCTGCAGCTCCGGCCCTTACATTTTACCACTTTTGAGGTAATATCGAGCACGCTCTTTCTTCAAAGATTTCAAAGATCGTCATACGACTCTTGCTCAGGAGTTGTTTGGTAACATTTAAGCTAACAGTAACGCTTTCAAAAGGTTTTATGGTGGGCATGTAGAGGACATTTCCAAATGTGACGCAAATGATGTCCCATGCAAATTCCCTATTTTGGCGTGAACCATATGTTCCCGTGTTTTCTTATGTGAACAATTGTCTTGTCTTTGTATGTGTTTGTGACGGGTGCCACCGGTTGGGCAGGATACGCTCTTTCGCGAACACTAGATATCATCACTATTTGGTAGTGATCCATAAAGACAAGCTCAGGATATAGCCGGAATCGTACGATCGACTCAGCTTTTGGCAGAGATTTCTTATGAATATGGAAAGGGTTTGTCGCTTTTATTTGTATCGGACTGGCTAGTGTGATTGAAACCTTTCAGAGAGAAGTTCAACATTAAACACATAATCTCAAAGTTAAAATGAAGTGAACGAAAACTGTCAAAACTACAAATTAACGACATTACACGTGGATATTGACGTGCAGATTAGCGCCGTTACACACTAAAAGGGACGTGCAAGGTAATGGTATTATGCAATAAGCTGCGAAATTATATACTAAGAGAGAAATGCACACTGGCTCCACATTGTACACTGAGTGCGGCGTGCAGATTAACGGCATTATACACAAAGAGTGAACTGCAACTTAACGCCGTTATACAATAAGAGAGACGTGCAGATTAACGACATATTATTCACTAAGGGGGACTTGAAGACTAACGACATTAAAAGCAACATGCAGATAAATGTCATTATAGACAAAGAGGGACGATCAAATTAAGGGCACCTGGTATAATCACTAGTTGGTAATGATTCATAAACACATGCTTATGGTCGGAATCGTACAACTAAATTGTACAAATAATGTGTTCACTCACCTCGGTTTGATTCCCAACATCGACACAATGGCCCCTTATCATAAAACAACCAGCATGAGTGATTGCATACTCTGCGTTCAGTAAAAGGATCAGAATCATCGACTCTTTCATTTCTTGTATTACGCCAAACTACACCGTCAACCCCTCTGCAGTAACAATCTGTTAAATCCGTTTAAACCACACCAAACAAACCATGGTAATTTGTGAATTTTGTTTTCAGATTATGGTGTTTATGTGTCGCTTAAAATCTGGTCTGCCGGTTGTTGTTTTCTTGTACCGGAAAGCTGTTATACAAATATTTGAAGATGTGACACATATGAACATGGATCCACTTAGGCGTACGTTTTTTTTAATAATTAGATCAGTTATGACGTAACAATTTACTGATAAACGTATTTCCTGGTTTCAATCGATCTTTTATTCAGATTGTATAAGTTCCCTCATAATTCCACCATCCTTTTTATCCTTAATTCACTACATCACTCCATAAACACCAAAGGACCACACGTGATTGAAGTGCCGGTATTAAGTGTTGGAGAAATGCATATTTTCTGTTTTATTAAACATGACCATTACCACATGCTATTATCCAGCATGTTTGTTGAATGTTATACATTGTTGTTGCTTTTAAGTACTGCAGTTTTTGTTTATTGATATCTGGTTTGTATTTTCGTATTTCAAAGAGGTTCAAGAAAATGGGATCATTAGAAGTATATGTAGGCGATTTCCAATGATGAAACGGATGTTTTTCATATTTTGTAGATTCTGTTCTTGAATATGGAGCATGACAATTTTAAAGGAAATAAGGAGGTGTTTACAGTTGTACTGCTACTGGACAAATAAACAAATAAAAGCAATATTTGAATGCCACTGAATTGTGTTATAACTAGTTATTTCTTGTTCTTATATGTGACTTTCATTCGTATTTGAGTGAGTGAGCGATATGGGGGACTTATCAACCTAAGGTGATAGAACATCCCGAGGTGACGCATTCCTTCCCTCAATGTTTTTACTAACACTGGTATGGTGTGTTCAAAGAAGGGTGATATTATCTGAGAATCTGGATTCGAATCCACGATCAGCCTCTCCTGGTACGTCCGAGGAACACTATCAGGCATCAAGAAACAACCTTATGTTGCACACACGGTAAAAATTGAGAGCATAAGATAATTTGGTAATATCCAGTTGCCCGTTGAGAAAACGACAAGGATGGTATATAATCTTTAAGTGGAATATAGACGCGGAAATATCAATGGAGACAAGTTTTGACGTCTTGTACTTCAAAATACTAATTATTAAGTGTACATTCACATAAGGGACAGAACAATAAACACCTCGAATAATTATCACTGGCATGAAAACTCCGTTTAACTTGGTCTGTATTCATGCCATATTACTCCAGACCCTATCCATATCTTTTTCAATAATGTGACAGATACAATCGGTTCCCGTCACATTTAACAAGTGTTGAAGATTCTTAATACACTGCAACGTCGATTATTTGACAAATAAAGATGAATTTGTCAGGTGATTTTGACAAGGAGAACCTAAATGCTTAACTGCCAAATCAATAATTTTGACATTCATTTATTCTGTTACGTACACATATATGTACAGTGCAACATAGACACAAATCGTTTCTCTGTAATGTGGTAGCCACAAATAGGAAGGCTTCGATTATATTTAACAGGGATGTAGTGCATTTGTGTCTTTATGCCATAAAGACAAAGCTACATATTTAGTTTAATTCCTGAAAAACGATAAAAGTTAATTTTGCAGACATGTTTAGTTCAAACCTTTATATTACATAACTGTCTCTATGTCAATGAATGTGTTTGTGACACGGTCGTATAAGGCTCCGCAATTAGCTGTGCATTGTTGCACCAGAAAGCTATGATCGTATCTCAGCTGTTTTCCTGAACACTAAAGTGGTGAACCTTAAGACCGGCAACACTCACTCACTCACCATATCAGTCCTGCTGTTTTCCCATATATTGTAGGCTATTGACCCACTGCCATGCCTCTTTGTCAGACATGACGAACGTTGATAATCTGCTTTATGGCGTAGTGACTAAATCGTATGAAGCGGAAACTCAACCATAGTTCATTACTGAACATGGAGGAGTGCCAAGGACACTAGTCCCGCAGGGTGATATGTTTGTCCTTACACATTCACAGAGGCCTACAATAATGGCTTCAGATCAAACGCTGTAATGAAGCTGCCATTTGCGGCTATGGTACTGAAACCGATCTGTTGTTGATGACCAAACTTCAAAACTTTTCATTGTATTCTTATTACCTCCAGAGTATTGATTTATTGTTCCCTCTTGGAAAACAGCCAGTTTAATATCCATTTCGTGCGTATTGATATATACAGGTCGGATAGGGTTCCTTGCAGTTGATGTCTACATATATAGCCTTTTGATGTCATTAAAATCAATCGTGATGAAACTGCAATAACTCCAAGCAATCTTGTTTTAAATGGTGTTCTGTTATTCGAAATATCCAGTTATGTGCGGTAAAAGGAGTGTCGATATATGAATATTTTGGTGAAATTCATACGTTTTGACGAGACTGTATTCCTGAAATGACGTAAACACTAGCTGACTTCAACATTTCCTCGAGTATGAATATATACATAACCGTTGTTACTGACCATTTATATACTTTAATCTTGAAGGGTTTTAGCATCCATTCGAAAATCTCAGAGTGTTTAACTGCATGCTCTTGATAAAATATTTTCGCTTCGACTCATTTAAGTGAAATACATGCACATTGAAACTATCTACTCTGTCTCTGACAATGATAGCCACCAGCATTCTACATCAATCTATTAATTTACTTCAGCATTTATTCGACAATCTTTATAAAGACCTTTAAGTGATCTGCCAGTTCATTGAAGGACAACAACCAACTCGTCACACGTTCATTGATAACTTCGGAAAGATCGATCTTCCCCTTCACATGTGACCGTGTCGGTCATTTTCACGCATTGAAGTACATGTATTACGACACAGCCACTGTGACTAACACACCGAAGTTGTTCTTAACATACATTGCTCATCTATTGATGATAATTGTCAAATCTACTTATAACCAAACTACAAAAGATGTTACTTCCAGACAGTTATTCATAAAGTTACACTAGAGTCTATTTATGAAAGCTATAACAGAATGCTGTTTTCTTGCATAAAGAAAATATGCAATCAAAATTGTATTCAGTTATTAGTTTTACATGAGAAAGAAAAATGGAAGGTTTAATGGACTTTTGGTTTGCCATGATCGATCTATTGGAAGTGTTTTCTTTGCTAGATCAAATATTTTCATAAAGAATGTATAAAAATACGCGTGTATTATCTGATGCCAAGGAAAAGTAAAAACACTGCCCTGGACATGTGACACCAATCTTAAGAATATCAGAAAGCTATAATTTATTGTTTTTGCAGCGGGCATCGGTTTGCCAAACAAATAATAATTTTCTTATTGTTGGCTGCAGGTCTAGGCGTAACTCAATTTGACAGTGCAATATATTCTGTTTTGACAAATATCCCATTCCACAGAAAGAAGTACAGATGTTCGTTATTGAACATATCGAACTCATCTAAGTAAGAACCTATTCGACTTGTTTTGGTAAGTTTTCCACGACCTGTTTCCTTAAGAATTCTTTAGCTAGTGACACCCTCGAGCTCATTATTATGACCATACATAGTACACCAAGTTAGATGTTATCAAACTCAAAATTATTTCGTGAGAGTGAATGTTGTTTCTAGAAACATAATCAGAGCACACCGGGTATCAAATCAACAATTATAGGTTTTGGAACGCACAATGGACGCAACTATGTGCAGTAAATAAAAAAGCCCAAGACGATTGCGCCACCCGTGACCCGAAATATAAATGAGAGTTGCACCAACATGTGAAACATATTTGTAAGACTGACTGGATTAGCTATTGGGAGTTAGTCTTGAAACAAGAGAGGAGATGGCTGTGAAGTCCAAGATTTATTCAAGCAAGAGTTTGACATATGATTCATTCATTTATTATAATGACATGTAATGATAATACTACTGCTACTAATATCATAAAAGGCTTTCTGTTTGCTGCTCAGGACCAGTCACTTCTCACTCGAAACCGTCAATGAGTGATTTTGCAAATGTAAATATGAAATGTAGATTATGTTATAAATTTAATGAGACTGTCCAACACATTGTCAGTGGATGTACACCTTTGGCGCAAACACAGCATCTCAAGCGACATGATGGAGTTGCACGATAATTTCACTACCGTCTTCGCACTGCTTGTGTTTTTTACGTATCCAGGCCAACAAACTGATGTCCCTTTTGATAAATCCAACGAAATCATTTATATAATTGAATTTTCTGTCCCTTTTGACACTGATCAGATTGACAAGGTTCAGTAAAAACATGGCAAATATGCAGACCTCGCTTTCGATATGTCACGCTTGTACATCCCAAGAACCAGGTTGTCCGACTCCACATTGTTCTCGGTGCCTAAGGTTTGCTCCCAATCTGTTGACTGACATTGGGAGAGTACTCGGGTTTTCCAGGGTAATCTGGGTAATGCAGAAGGCTGCATTCTCCGAAAAGTTCTAGGTGGGTTTGACAAGGCAGCGCTGCCTGGGAAACGTCCCATTCACTGTCTGGGCTGCTTCTAGAGGGGGTAAGGGCTGAAGCTGATGATGAACCTGACCAGCCTGACTGTGCCAGGATCACCCAAATCCCCTTTGCTGCATTTTTTATATTAATCTATAAATAATGATAATAATAAAAAATAAAATAATATAATAATAATATCCCAATACAGTTTCAAGTCTGGGAATAAATGCAATGTGTGTTATATTGAGTGTGTACAGTATATGCAAATAGAGTTATTATACAAGGGAAACACATTTACAAGAGTAATAACGGCAATGGCAAATAACATTAGCGTACAGATAAAGTGAGTGATTGTAACGTCTTAACAGAGCATGTAAGGTAGAACCTTCATGACAATTCTAGGTGTGGAATGTCGTGCCTACTTGGGTAACTACGGTAAGAATGCATGACTATCGTTAACACTAATTTGATAGCATGAAAAATACTAAGGTAGTGCATGTACGGTAAACTGCATAGTGTTGAGAAGAGGAATATAAACGTTCATATTTGTAGTTTTCGTAATATTTTTAAAATAATAATTTTGGCAAAAACGGAAAATAAAATAGCAGGTTGATTGATCCGATTAAAGGTACGAAGGTACACGATAGAAGAAAGAGCTCAGTTTTATATGAGAGAATAGTAAGTTTCAGTAGCGATCATTTTGGTGATCACGAAGCGACGTAAATATTCTGGGAAAACACGGTAAGTGAAATAGCAGGGTTATTGATCCGAAACAAGTTACGAAAGTACTCGGTGGAGGATAGAGCTCAGTATTAGTGATATACTAGCATGTTTCAGTAGTGATTATTTTGGTGACTACGGTAATGTTTCATGCTGGCGATGTTATATTGACAACCTTCATTTCTTATATCTAAAGAGAAAAACAATAACAGATAATAGAGTGAATACGGTACCTGTATACCACAACGATGCGTGTTCGAATGTACATTGTCGCGAAATATAAATGACCATAAATGTATTACATGCTGACGGTAACGTATTTTGCGAACAGGCTATTACAAAATTTAAATACGTATACATCATGATAAAACATAAAAATACAGAATACGTTGTTGTTATTGTTTACACTGCAAACGCGTACAGAAGGTAAATCTACTCATATAACATTTGATGAGCGAACTTACGTAAATATGAATTAAGTGACCTACCTATAAAATAAATATTAGTTAAAGTAGTCATGTTAAACCGAGGAATCGTTTTGTGGCTAAGCTACGTGTACGCTACGCTACAGCACGACAATCTAGACTGTATATACATTGTTTTAACATGGACAGATATGGGGATAGGATAGTGGATGTTGGTTGATTGGTTTGTTGTTTAACGCCGCACTCAGCAATATTCCAGCTGTATGACGGCGGTCTGTGAATAATCGAGTCTGGACCAGACAATCCAGTGGTTATCATGAGCATCGATCCACGCAATTGGGATCGATGACATGCATCGACCACCCGATCCCGTTAGTCGCCTCTTACGACAAGCATAGTCGCCTTTGACGGCAAGCATGGGTTGCTGAAGACGTGGATGTGGAATTAGAGTAATGGAATATTGGTTTTGTACATTAAAGACATAACTGGCGCAGCCAACCACGCATTATACATAACACATGATTAGAAGGTGCCTAAGTATTCAATGGTAAATAATATATCATTAACTGCCGTTTAGAACTAGCATGCACTTGTACCAGTAACGTAGATGTCAAGAACTAGTAACGTAGATGTCAAGGACTAGTAACGTACACGTCAAGGAGCAGTAACGTACATGTGAGGAACTAGTGACGTACATGTCAAGGTAAATAATATATTATTAACAGCCGTTTAGAACTAGCATGTACTTGCACATATTGACAGAATATTAGAACGTTACACCATGGCAGTACTGATTCACTTATTCAAACATGACACTAACATTTTCGAGAAAATATTAATAATGAAATATGAAGTTTAGACATACAAATAACAATAATATTTAGATGTGTCTTACCTTGAAACGACAGGAGAGAGCTGTTGGGTCCAAGATTTATTCAAGCAAGTGTGCTTGTGACCGAGGGGGTGGGGGGGGTGGGGGTGGGGGTTGGGGGATCCTTATCGACGCCTGGCCATGGATGTACCATGCTTTATCTATGATTACGTAATTTAAGGTTCACGAAAATGAGTTTCCTTGTTTTTTCTTGATTGTTTTACGCCGCACTCAGCAATATTCCAGCTATATGACGGCGGTCTGTAAATAATCGAGTCTGGACTAGACAATCCAGTGTTTGACATCATGAGCATCGATCCATGCAACTGGGATCGATGACATGCATCCACCAAGTCAGCGAGCCTGCCCACCCGATCCCGTTAGTCGCCTCTTTCGACAAGCATAGTCTCCTTGTACGACTAGTATGGGTTGCTGAAGAACTATTCTACCCCGGATCTTCGCGGGTCGAGTTTCTTAGGGAATGCCGCTGTGTTCGACTGTCTTGATAAATGAGCTATTCCGTGCCTATCGACTTGCAAATATAAGGTTTTCCGGTTTTAAGGATAATTTGTGAATTAAAAACATGCCTCAAGAAATATATGCATTGTAATACTTCAAACGTGATGTAAGTGTACCGTGCGTGTTGAAAAATTAAACCATAAGTATTAAAACTGTACTTTCAGCTGTTAATATTCTTGATTTAAACTTCAGATGTTGAATGAACTTCATCGAACTTACTTAATCTGTGTTAGTCACAAAACATATTAGAAGGAATTGACGTGAGGGAAGTTGAGGGGACAACGGGATAGTCTTCGTTAAATATGTGCTCCACTGCTCTTCAAGATTATCTTAGTTAATAATTATTCAGAATTGATATTCGTTAGGGATGTCCGTGACACAACTTCAGAACGAGTTGTATTTACAATTTGTGATAAGAAAAGGGACGTCAAAGCTTTCATTTACATGAAGCGTAATCGTACATCAACTCGCAATACAATATTCAACTATTTTCAGAAAAATACGCGCTAGGCATGATGCGATTGTGGGAGGTAATGAGCAGTTATTACCAGACACATAAATGCAATCAAGCTCTAGTGCTCGTAAAACAGCTGATGATCTTTGTAACAGGGAATTATTGTAACAAATTTATTCCAATATGCATCCGATGGTAACAGTAACAAACAGCTGTAGTTTCCCTGGAACGGACAGAAAAGAATGACGGAGGAGGTTTGGGGCAGTGGGCGCATTGCGTCGGTAATCACCTACGCGGATAATTCAGTTAGGCTAAAAGTTAGAAAACTGATAACAACCGAAGGATATCCAATTAAGGGTGCTTGTTTGTCTGTTGTGTAATGCCACACTCAGCAATATTCCAGCTATATGACGGTGATCTGTGAATAATCAAGTCCGGGCCAGACAACCCAGTGATTGACAACATGAACATCGATCTACGCAATTGGGATACGATGACATGCATCCAGCGAACCTGAGCACCCGACCCTGTCAGTCGCCTTTAACGAGTATGAGTTGCTGAAGACTAATTTTAACCCGGATCTTCACGGATTCCAATTATGAGTGTGACTGACTGAGCGCATTGATAGGTCAATGCTGTAGAAGGACACAGTCAGCGATGAAACATAACATCGCTATGGCTAGTCTGGACCAGGGAAGCCAGTGGCTGATAGCACGAGCCACGATCTACGCAATCAGGGTACATTGAAAGGAAGGAATACTTGTCTGTTGAAACCCAAGTAATATATATTCAATATGTATTTAACAGACAGATTTTAGCAGGGAAGCGTGTCATATCTGTAGTAGGACACAGTTGAGGTTGGAGCAACATAGCCATGATCAAACGCTTTGCCTTTGGGAAGGTTATGTTTCTTTCAAGTTTCACTTTTACAATATGAAGTTGAATTTTGAACTTTGGACAGGACTTCGAGGAAGCCACATAGTCACCAGAACAGTTTGCACAATAAGTTTTTGTGTGGTGATTTAGAATCTGTATTGTGCTCATCTTCACCACATTGATGACAGATCTTGCGTTGGATGCATGATTGTGCACCGTGCCCAAGCTGCTAGCAATTGTAACATCGAAGTGGGTTTGTGATGTATCGATGCACTTCTATGTTAAAATATCGTGCTTTTATTTTTTTTGGACGAGTTGAAACTGTTGTACAATGGATATGTTGCTCAACGGTTCTGTCAATAAAATCAAACGAAATTACACAATAAAGGATCACCGTTGAAAATTCTTGATGCAGTCAAGTTGGATGATTTGTAACATTAAGTTGACCAATGAAATGCCTCTGTCAGCTTGACCTTCAGTACGCTTTCCTAAATTTTCTCTCACAAATTTACTTTCCCAAAATGCTAATGAGCAATATGTACAACAACCTATTCGAAATACTATCAAATGCTAAACGTCTGATGTATCTCAAGCAATTCGTGATGTTATTTAAAAAAGAGAGTAAAAGTACCTTACATTTTCTGTTGCAAAATACAAGCACAAACAATGATATTCACACAAAATGTAGTATATTACGGACACAAGGAGAATAATATCATGACATCCTGCCTCTTAGTTTGTCGCCTGCTTTAAGTTCTAACGCAATAATATCATTTTACCCATACTTTTACTTTCGCGAACACCTGCTGTTATCCCTGATTTTCATTGATACTTTCGTATATGTTTTTACCACTATGATGCCTTTTACGCCCTGATTTTTCTCTGGCGTTGACGGTTTCCATTTACATATATGTGCAAGTGTTCATTCGTTCAACATATTGTTATTGTTTAAATGATATTTTGGACAGCCACGTGCATGTATACCGAAAACGAACGATTCCCACTTGCACCAAGATAGAATGAAAAAAGCATAAGATTGGCAGTAGTATGAAATACTCTCATTTTTGAATTTTGAACTGTTTACATTTATCCCTGGAAGCGTATATCTATTTGATGCAGGAGCAGTGATAAAATATTTCATGTAAGGTCACCATATGTTTAACCTAAGTCTATAAAGAAGGGATCACAAGAACTAAATATTCACTTTTGATGAATTAAGCAATTCATGATCACTGTCACGTTGTCAACGGGTGAATACAAATCCAAACGGACTCACACCAGAAATGGAAACAAGATCAATAAATATTACCGAAGCAAATCATGTGTCATAATTGTTATGAACCGGGTGTTATTGTTTTGTTTTTAGAAAACTCAATTTTGGTTTCCAACACGCAGAGGACATTGAAAGCAAAATGCACTGATGACGTTTTCAAATGCTCAGTTTTATCATGTCTGAATTGTCCACGTGTGCACCACACGACAAGCCCTGGACCTGATCTACCGTTGGTGTACACATCCTGTAACTGGATGCACGTGAATTGAAAACATATATATGTATGTCACATTCTGGACCAGAAAAATCAGTTATCTTTATTATGAACAACCGTCACATGCCGTCGGAGTACGATGGCGTGCAATGGACCCATGCAATCAATATAGGTATGATATAGGCAGTGAATATATACACTGAGAGGCAAAGGAAACGTAAGTGTAAGTAAAGACATCGGAGAAAGTCGGTGTTTGATCCACATGAAATTAACACTCTGGGGAATGTTTTTGCGAATTGTGAATTTGGGGAGGCACCAGAAGACATCACAGCTGGGGGTTCAAATCAGTACCTGGTGTGGCCACCACGGGCGTTGACTACAGCCACACATCTCCTGTACATGGAGTGGACTAGCCTGTTGATGAAGGCCATTGGGATATGGGCCCATATCCTCAGGAACGCTACACGCAGTTCTGCTGCAGTTGTCGGCCTTGGGCGTACGTCGTTGAGTCGGCGTTGGATCTCATCCCACAAGGGCAGGCCAAGGCATGATTTGGGTGTTGTGCTGCTGGAGGAAGTCCCTGGTGACTCTGACAGTGTGGGGACGGGCGTTGTCTTGCTGAAAGGTGTGGTTTTGATGATGGGCAAAAAAAGGCACGATATGGGGTCAGAGGACTTGGTAAATGTAGCGGAGAGCTGTGATGCCATTACCCCTGCCTGGACCAATATTCTGAAAGAACACAGGTCCCACTCCTGGTTCAGTCCGATTCCACCCCAAACCATGATGCTTGGGCCGCCCCACGGGTCTCGTTCCATAACGCAAGCATCAGCATAACGCATCCCTCCTTCGCCAGACCCTGACTCTGCCATCCACCGTTGAAACACAGTAGCGACTTTCATCAGTGAAGATTGTTCTTCTCCATTGCTGCTGACGCCAATTTTGATGCTGCCTGGCCCATTGCAGTCGGGCCTGTCAGTGACGATCTCTCAGGACGGGTACACGAGCAGGACAGTGGCACGAGATGTTGTTGGCAGTTACGCGACGTCGGATTGTACGATCACTGGTGGCACGCTGGTGGTTGTCAATGGTTTGCCGAGCTGTTTCAGTGGTCAGATGTCGGCGTATCATGTACCGATCTTGTCTGGGAGTAGTGACTCTAGGACGACCACTACGCGATCGGTCGTCGGTGGTGTTGGTGGTGTTGTGGCGATGTTTCAAATGATATATCGTTCTGACGTTGACATTGAATGCATATGCAACGACCTGTGCACTCTGGCCTGATTGCAGTCGTCCGATCGCTTGTTGTCTGGACTTTAAGGCAACAAAAGGAAGCAGTAGAACGATAAACAAGTTTATTGACCACAGAACATGTAACTGCCAGTGTCTGTTAAGTTTTATCAGTATTTTCAGAAGTGACGTTTCTTTTGCCTTTCAGTGTATATACCACAGTCAGAAATACTTCAGCTAAAACACGATGACCTGTGAATAATCCATATCGGTTAAAGCAGCGACTGACTGTCGCATGAACAACAGACCACGCCATCTGGGTGTAATACCCCTCAGTTACACACATTTGGACCACCGGATCCGTGATTTAGTCGGTTTGGTTTGGTTTGGTTTGTTTGTTGTCTAAAGCCGCACTTTGGGATACGATGACATGCATGCATCTACCAAGTCAGCGAGCCTGACCGTCCGATCCCGTTAGGCGCCTCTTACGAGTATCCTTACGACAAGCATAGTCACCTGTTACGTTTTAGTCGGATAATGGTTGTTAGGTATCAAATTTGATGTGAGGTGACATTGGGTTTAACGTCGCGTTCAATAGTAATGCACTTGTACAGCGACGTGTGTGTGTGTGTGTGTGTGTGTGTGTGTGTGTGTGTGTGTGTGTTGCTGTTTGTACTAGTCCGTATAATTGGCTATTTTAGAGTGCTTGTCCACTGAGATGCCATGCCGCAGTTTAACATAAATACTCCACTCAGACACAGTATATTGCCTCCGCGCAGAGCAGTCCTTGTTTAGGCATTTTATGCCGAGCAGCAGGCAAGGTAATAACAGTACCATCTTTTCCGCTCTCCGGGCAGACGCTCTGTCTACTAGACCAGTAAGGATTTGAACGATATTGAAAGACAGATTTCGGAACAATGTCTATTAAGGTCGCCAATCACAATGATCAAAGGTATTAAATCTGCAAAGTTGATAGTCTGTGTCACAGTCCCTCAACCATATTATGTTCCATTCAGCCTAGCCCTTACTGTAATGCTGTAGCCCTAACAGAAGCAAATTCAGATTTTCCACAGGTCCAAGCTGAATCTTCCATTTCACTGGGATTCCTTTCGAATTAAAAAGGAGTTTTTTTTTTCGATCAAAATTATATATTTTTAGAGACTAGGCGTTAGTCTATCAAGTAAAGCACAGTTAAATTTAGTCTTTTTACCTGACGAAATGAAGGTGAGTGATCTAAACTCAAGAAGCTCACGTAGCTCACAGCAGTCTTGTAAAATTGGAGCCATCCAAGTTAATGAACCACAGATTTGTCTTGCCGGCCATCACAAGCGGATGTCGTCAAACCTCAGACTATGCTATAACATACCCTTCAACTGGAATTAATTCTTATTCTAGACAGTGACTAACTCCTTTTATCCAAAGGCTTGCATTTCAGCATCGAGAGAAGGGCTGAGACATTGTATAGACTGCGAGACTACAGACACGAATTACAAAGCTTCTGTAAATACTGTACTGCACGCTTAGAAAGCCAGAACCGTCAATGCGTAATACTTAAAAGATCAGTGTAAGCTGCCGTCATGCGTGTCTTGCATATTATCCAAATGCTACATTGATTAGCCTTGTGTTATGGTTCAATGTCTTGACTATTTTACTTGAATCTTATCAGCATTTGTTATGCCACAGAATGTTGAAATCTTAAAAATACAAGGTATCTGACAACCTGTAATTACAGTGCACTGAATCAATGTTTAAAGAAAACAACAACATAATCGGAAAATTATACCATTGCCATAATGGGAAGTCCGGGGTTAAAAGGTAGTATTCATGAATTGTATCCCTAAGATTAACTTGACAGGACAAACAGGCGTCCCTTGAAACACAATAATTTGGAGTTCATGTATCTTTGATAGTGGCATTCTATGATTAATTTAGACAATCTAAAGTCACATAAGAGTTGCAATAAGAGTTTTACGGTTTAATGTGGAATTTGTTTTAACACAAGAAGGGTCTAATTTATCAGTAGATTAATTAGCTAAAATGTACTAGCTTGCCAGGCTTCAGTTTCAAAGAAACAGAACAACACATGTTTAAAAGATGTTAATGACATATTCGTATCTTTATATATATTTTTATGAAACTATATGGGGCGGTCGGTAGCCTAGTGGTTAAGCGTTCGCTCGTCACGCCGAAACCCGGGTTCTATTTCCGACATGGATACAATGTGTGAATCCCATTTCTGGGGTCCCCCGCCGTGATATTGCTTGAATATTGCTAAAAACGGCGTAAAACCATACTCACTCATCATTATGAAACTATAGAAATATATAACCATTTAAAGAATGACCGTATGAAGGAAACACTGAAGGAAGGTTGGGAAACCTTTGGAAGGACCAGCAGTCCAATTATGACCACACAAAGGAATCGAACCAAGCAAGCAAATATCATTGGAAATATTTGATGAGATGACTTTAACCAATTTTTGTCCTTATGTGAACATGTAATTTAGTCATTCACATTAACACACCAAATGGTTTTACACAATACATTTCTGAAGATATTTCTGACATATTCTTGTGTTTCTAGGTTCCAACAGATGTGCCTTATTTCTTGAATCAAATCTAGTTACTCTGACATTCAAAGGGTAATATGAATGTCTATGACATCAAGACATTGAGACATTGAGGCAATGCATTTAGAATTCATCTTTGTGCACCGTATCGGGGATGTATTGCCGGTTCTATTATAGTGGAGATATGGGTCTGTGGGAAAGATGCCTAAAATATTGACCCAATATTTGTTTTTGTTCTTTTCGTGACGAGGGAAGGATCCACCATTGGGACTTTGTGACTTGTTTTTATGTTTTTCAATCTTTCTTTTTCCCAGTAGCTTACATCTTCCTGGTGTTATATGCATCGAGCTTGCAATTGTGATATCGATTTCTTTGAAACTCACATCGTGTGTCATAGTTGTTATGAACAAGGTGTTTTTATTTTGTTGTTTTTAGAAATATGAGTTGTTGTTCCTAAGGCACATGCGCATATTCGCGTGTACACATGCGTATGTAATTTGAGGAATATCTCGGCTTTTAGGAGTAACTCTGTAAAGCATAATTCCTTGAAAACGGACATCGAGCACTAAAAAATAGACATACATCGGACGTCGAAATCTAACCCCATACAATGGTTCCTCAATGTTGTCCGTCGACAATGGCCACTAAACGTCACTATCCTTGAATATTGCAAACAAGTTTGCACTGCCCGGGACTTAACTTTTGTACATTGTCCTTTGGACATTGAAGAAATAGTACACTAGCAAAAACGATACCGAGCAGTTAACGTCTGATAGCTGGAGGGATTTATACTTTAACATGACTGAAATTATACACTTACACTGTATGGGTCGGCACACACTGAAACAGCGGCAACAGTTTAGCTTGGCAAAGAAGAGAGACTATTTTAACACACTTTACTGACCGAAACAGAGCAGCAGTTAAGAAATGATACTAGGCTTGACGGTAATACAATCTTATAGGCCAAAGATGTTAGAAGTGTAGTGAATGCCAGGTGTAAATTTCAGTAGATCGACTGATAACTGGCCGATACGTTATGCACAGGAAAATGCATTATGATAATAGTGTACATCTATGAGAGAGGAAGATGCGTGATGATGACGGTGTACATCTATGAGAGAGGAACACACGTGATGATAATGCTTTACATCTGTAAGGGAGGAGGCTGCGTGACGATAATGGTGTACATCTATGAGAGAGGAAGATACGTCACGATAATGGTGTACGTCTATGAAAGAGGAAAATGCGTTATGATGATGGTGTACAACTATGAGAGAGGTAAATGCGTGATGATAATGGTAGACATCTATAAGAGAGGAAGTTGCGTGATGATAATGGTGTACATCTATGAGAGAAGACTATTGAAAATGAGAGTAAATGGATACTCGGACCATGACATTTCCCATGTGACAGGGCAGCAAGCAGCAATAATCCCATTTTGAGCGAGTTAATGTTTGTTACCATTATATTGAAATAAAAACTCTGACACGATTGATTTATGCAGCGCTGCTTCAGTTTTGGGTGTACCGTAGGCGTAAACATCCTATTAGTAGAAGTGAACAAGAAAAACGTATGCAATCATGTTCCAACATTTAGGCGTAATTGGCTGATGGGTCTCCGCTAATTCAGCAGTTGTTGAATAGCCTTCACAAGGATATACCATACGTCACAAAGCCAGACCATCCGCTCACCATTTGAGTCGGATGGGTGTTGTTAGACATGTGAGTGTACTTGCTGATATAGGTAATTGAAGTACATTGCATTACATATTATGAAACAATGAATATTAAGGACTCCAATCATCATCATCATCATCATCATCATCATCAAAAGTATCAAATATATCCAAGTGAATAGTCTGTATCACAATTCCAGAAACATATTATGTTTCCTTCTGTCAAGCTCTTACTGAAATGCTAAAGCCCTAACCTATAACAAATCAAGAGATTTCCACAGCGCCGAGCTGAATCTTCAGTTCAGTGGGATGCCTGGAAATTTAATGGAATTGTTTGTTTCCATCCAAATAATATACTTTCAGAGACTAGGCTTCAGTCTACCAAGTAAAGTAAGTTCAACTTAATTTATTGACCTGACGTGATGACGGAACGTGATCTAAACTTTAGAAGCTCACGTAGCTCACAGCAGTCTTGTAAAATTGGTACCATCCAAGTTAATGAACCACAGGTTTGTCTTGCCGGCCACCACACGCGGATGTCGTCAAACCTCAGACTATGCTATAACAGACCCTTCAACTGGAATTAATTCTTATTCTAGACAGTGACTAACTCCTTTTATCCAAAGGCTTGCATTTCTGCATCGAGAGAAGGGCTGAGACATTGTATAGACTGCGAGACTACAGACACGAATTACAAAGCTTCTGTAAATACTGTACTGCACGCTTAGAAAGCCAGAACCGTCAATGCGTAATACTTAAAATATCAGTGTAAGCTGCCGTCATGCGTGTCTTGCATATTATCCAAATGCTACATTGATTAGCCTTGTGTTATGGTTCAATGTCTTGACTATTTTACTTGAATCTTATTAAGCATTTGTTATGCCACAGAATGTTGAAATCTTAAAAATACAAGGTATCTGACAACCTGTAATTACAGTGCACTGAATCAATGTTTAAAGAAAACAACAACATAATCGGAAAATTATACCATTGCCATAATGGGAAGTCCGGGGTTAAAAGGTAGTATTCATGAATTGTATCCCTAAGATTAACTTGACAGGACAAACAGGTGTCCCTTGAAACACAATAATTTGGAGTTCATGTATCTTTGATAGTGGCATTCTATGAAAAAATGAAATCTAAAGTCGCATAAAAGTTGCAATTAATTAGAGTTTTACGGTATAATGTGGAATTTGTTTCAACACAAGTAGGGTCTAATTCATCAGTAGATCAATTAGCTCAAATGTACCGGCTTGCCAGGGTTCAGTTTCAAAGAAACAGAACAACACATGTTTAAAAGAAGCTAATGACATATTCGTATCTTTATATGTATTTTTATGAAAATATAGAAATATATAACGACTTAAAGAATGACCGTATGAAGGAAACCCTGAAGGAAGGTTGGGAAACCTTTGGAAGGACCAGCAGTCCAAATATGACCACACAAAGGAATGGAGCCAAGCAAGCAAATATCATTGGAAATATTTGATGAGATGACTTTACCAATTTTTGTCCTAATGTGAACATGTGATGTATTCATTCACATTGACACACCAAATGGTTTACACAATACATTTCTGAAGATATTTCTGACATATTCTTGTGTTTCTAGGTTCAACAGATGTGCCTTATTTCTTGAATCAAATCTAGTTACTCTGACATTCAAAGGGTAATATGAATGTCAATGAGATCAATCTAGCCTTGAATATTTCGTACTGCCAGAGGCCTCCATTCCTGCCATTAATCAAAGCGATGAACAGTGATTTCCATACAAATGTGACACAGATCAATACACCGCACATGTAGGTTTTTTGCTGGAGAAGATAAACTTCGCATATTTATCCTGCTGTATTCATTGAAGCAGAAGACGTGATTCTATATAAAGAGTTCGTCCCAGACATTATTTTGCCTTGTCCTAAGTATATCAGATTAGCAAAAGTGTGTGTGTTAGTGTCGCCGCATCTGGCGGACGAACTGGGGATTATTACCTCACGTTGACAATAGTCGTAATTTCACGTTTTCTAGATGGCGGTTGCCTATTTGTATGCTGGATGTGTTTTGGCGGATAATGATGTTATCAGGGGTCAGACTTGGGCTTAGTCCAGACACAACAATTATGTTGTTTCATATTTTCACAGTATTTATTTAGGATATAGGAATGTTTGCTGACCGGAGACATTGAGGCAATGCATTGAGAATTCATCTTTCTGTTGGCTGTTTGTGCACCGTATCGGGGATGTATTGCCGGTTCTATTATAGTGGATATATGGGCTGTGGGAAAGATGCCTTAAATATTGACCCAATATGTGGTTTTGTTCTTTTCGTGACGTGGGAAGGATCCACCACTGGGACTTTGTGACTTGTGTTTATGTTTTTCAATCTTTCTTTTTCCCAGTAGCTTACATCTTCCTGGTGTTATATGCATCGAGCTTGCAATTTGTGATATCGATTTCTTTGAAACTCACATCGTGTGTCATAGTTGTTATGAACAAGATGTTTTTATTTTGTTGTTTTTAGACTTTGGACAATGAAGAAATAGTACACTAGCAAAAACGATACCGAGCAGTCAATATCTGATAGCTGGAGGGATTTATACTTTAACATGACTGAAATTATACACTTACACTGTATGGGTCGGCACACACTGAAACAGTTTAGCTTGGCAAAAAAGAGAGACTATTTTAACACACTTTACTGACCGAAACAGAGCAGCAGTTAAGAAAAGATACTAGGCTTGACGGTAATACAATCTTATAGGCCAAAGATGTTAGAAGTGTAGTGAATGCCAGGTGTAAATTTCAGTAGATCGACGATAACTGACCCATACGTTATGCACAGGAAAATGCATTATGATAATAGTGTACATCTATGAGAGAGGACGATGCGTGATGATGACGGTGTACATCTATGAGAGAGGAACACGCGTGATGATAATGCTTTACATCTGTAAGGGAGGAGGCTGCGTGATGATAATGGTGTACATCTATGAGAGAGGAAGATGCGTGATGATGATGGTGTACATCTGTGAAAGAGGAAAATGCTTGATGATAACAATGTATATATATGAGAGGAAAATGCTTGATAATGGTTTACATCCATTAGGGAGGAAGATGCGTGATGATAATGGTGTACGTCTATGATAGGGTTTAACGCCGCTTTTATCAATATTCCAGCAATATCACGGCGGGGGCATCAGAAATGGGCTTGACTCATTGTACCCATGTCGGGAATCAAACCTAGGTCTTTGGCTCGACGAGCGAACGCTTAAACCACAAGGCTATCCGACCGCACCTTGAGAGAGGTTGATGGGTTATGATGATGGTCTACGTCTATGAGAGAGGAAGATGCGCGATGATCATGGTGTACGTCTATGAAAGAGGAAGATGCGTGATGATAATGGTGTACATCTATGAGAGCGGAAGATGCGTGATGATAATTGTGTACATGCCCGCAATTGGAATGGATGACATGCATCAACCAAGTCAGCGAGCCTGACCACCCGATCCCGTTAGTCGCCTCTTACTAAATGATGTTACTTGGACCATGATAATAATTCCTTCACAATAACCTTTAAAGGAATATACCATACGTCACAAAGCATGACCATCCGCTCAGCATTTTAGTCGGATGGTTGTTGTTAGACATGTGAGTGTACTTGCTGATAAAGGTATATGAACTATATTGAATGACAGATTATGAAACAATTAATATGAAGGACTCCAATCATCATCATCATCAAAAGTATCAAATCGACCGCAGGTTTGTCTTGCCGGCCATCATACGCGGATGTCGTCAATCCTCAGACTATGCTGTAAGAACCGTGAAGATCTGGGTAGTACCGGTCTTCAGCAACCCATGCTTGCCATAAAAGGTGACTAGGCTTGTCGTAAGAGTAACGGGATCGGGTGGTCAGCCTTGACCGGGTTGATGCATGACATCGATCCCGATTGCGTGGATCGATGCTCATGATATTAATCACTGTATTGTCTGGTCCAGACTCGATTATTCACAGACCGCCGTCATATAGCTGGAATTTTGCTGAGTGCGGCGTGAAACAAAAAACCAACCAACCAACCAAAGAATTATGCTACAACAGACCCTTCAACTGGAATTATTCTTATTCTAGACAGTGACTAACCCCTTTTGTCCTGAGGCTTGCATTTCTGCATCCAAAGAAGGGATGATACGTTGGATAGATGGCGAGACTACAGGCACGAATTACACAAGCTTCTGTAAATACTGTACAGCACGATTAGAAAACCACAACCGTCCATGCGTAATGCTTATAAAATCAGTCACGCGTGCCTTGCATATTATCCAGATGCTTCAACGGATTAACTGTGTGGCAGGATTCAGTGAAGTCCAGGTTTAAAGGTTAACTTCATGAATAGTGACCGACTTAGAGCTATCACCAGTAACCATTTGTACAATTATCCAACGAAACATCCCGGAGTTCATTAGGATGATAAAGCAAAAATTACGCTCAATAGTTCCAAGTGACAACAACAGATATTTTTAATTAAATCCGCCGTTCCAATACGATCCGGGCTACGACTCGTCGATGCCATGTTCAATAAGCAGGTAGTGACCGAGGCCTGACCCCTGTCATTGTAATCATAGTTCAATCCCCGGACCAGGCACTGATAAACGGATTTGGTCCCAATAAAGACTTAACAATCAGTTTACATGTAAATAATAAATACTCACTCACCTATTGGATAGATATGTATTTATACTACTTTAGTTTGGCATATTTGGTCTTTTAGGGTATGTGCAACTCCCGTCAGTGGGGAGTATTTAATACAATACAATTTCAAGTTAGCCGGTTGGCACGTGCTTGTTTTAATTTATAATGCTATGATCATGAACAGATAAAAAGACAAACAATCATTCATTTGACAACAAATCGTTATCATGTGTGTTTTTTTCACCTTCGACAAAAATCAAGATTTCCAAATGCATGTCACTTAAAATTAAGCAATGGAGGAAGGGAGTGAGGGAAAAGTCGATAGCCGATCTTTCATTAGAAACAGAATACTTTTTTCGGTCGCTCACATACAATCACTTTTCACAGCAAATGTTATCAGGACATCTCGTATCTCCAGCAACGGATATATTTCGTAACACTATGTACTTCACACTGAACTACACGACAAAGTGCTAACGACAATATTCATTTCTCTCTTAGCCACGACCATAATAGAATTCTGATCCCCAAAGGGATTTATCTCAGCGCTAACGCCTATCCTCGACGTATTAATGATGACCGTGGCGCAAGGAGAATGGCGTGGGAGGAGAACTGAGCAGGTTTAAACAGGGCAGTTGTTGCGCTTCGACAATCATAACTCATATAGTTCAACTATAGGCCTAAGTTACCTAAAATAGTCGCGGCGCTAGAGTTCAATAACAGAACATTAAGTTTTATAGATGTGTCATGGATGAAATATTGATCTCAGGAAAGGTCGACAGGAAACATCTCTCAAACCGTGACAAGGTATTGTACAGATTTCAGGGGTATGGACTGAGAGCGAGACCTGACAAGTGGCCATTAATGAAGAACTCTGTTGTGTATATGGATTGAGAAACTCAGCTGACGGCAAACAAAACACAGAAAGGAAAAGGTGGAAGCAATGAAGAAATCACCAATTCCACACAATCTACACGAGTTGACGTGATCCCTAAGTTCACCCCAAATTTGTCACCATTCCATTAAATTAACTTCTAGGAGTACATAGCATGGAATCTGACAAGGGAATGAAATGAATGTTCAAGAGTGCCAAATATGCAATCACATCTGAAAAACTACCATGTATCTATTTACAAAAGCAGATGACATCCATAAGACGCAAGTTCTTCGGTGTGGTATCAAGCAGAAAACACATACCTGTTTAAGCACAATGTGTGGGTGGCGGGTACGACTAATAAGGCAGGAAATGTTTTCCCTTTTCCCCTGTTGTCACCATTGATTTTCACTGTTACACTTATATCATTTTCACCACAATTTTGTCGTTTACGCCAAATGGAATCTGTGTGGTCCGATTATTAAAACAGGTTACCCCTTGCTCTTGACGTTTTACATATCCTTGTATGCCTATCAATTCCAAAATAGCTTTTGAAAAGTTGATCATATTCTTCAAAGGTAATATCGACTTGTCAAATAAGACCTCGCTAATTTTAACACAAATGTTTTGGAATAAAACGGTTCGAACTACCAATATCTATATACGTGTACATAGTATTGATACTAACCTTTGACTGTACATGTTGAACGTTTGACATTATCTATGTCGTAAATCTGAAAGGTGTAAAGGTTAAGGATGTTCGTAATTGTTGTTTTTGCATTGAATTCTGTTTATTTGTAGGTGAATAATTCTTCCATTAACGTACGTGGTAAATCATGACATGAGCGCCTCTTATTGTACATACTGCGTGATACATATTATGTTGAAACGTGTGTTTTTTTTCTAAACCGAGACTTTATCCTTGCATTGGAGAAATTCGATTCAAGTCTGTTCATTGTGAAGAACGAGATAGGATTGGTTTCCGGTGGTCTACCAATACAAAGTAAAAGTATAAAAGTGTAAATTAATCAGTCAAATTGGTATGCGCGGTCACTGTGATAATCCCACACTTTTGGACATTTCTGACTTTACCCTTAACCATGAAAGGCTGAGAATAGCCTAATAACGTGCATGGTGAAAATGAAGGTTAGTTACGGAATGAGCGATAAATTTGGTCCACGTGTCTTTAGTACGACCACGCAATCACATTTTGTCTACAAGTACATCGTTGTTAGACAAAAACAATACGTCATAGGAAACTTCAGTAAAGAAAAAGGTTCAGAGAATATGTAGTTTAATTAAATCGAGTATATCCTTACGAAGAAGTACAGTTTCCTATTCTATAATAGTTTAACACTTTAGATAGTTTAACTTTGAGTTAGGTTCGACGCTATTTTTGAACAGAACTTCAGTTGTCTCATTTTGTTTGTTTGTTGCTTAACGTCGCCCTCAGCAATATTTCATTTATATTTTGACGACCTGAAACTGATCGAGTCTGGACCACACAATTCAACTGTATCAAATGATGTCAGTTAAACATATGAGGAAAACTCGAAGTGTTTATATACGGCATCAGTCATTACCCATAGATCCTAACACGCCAAAGGGATGCAACCCTACGCATGCACTCTCGCATCCAGACATTTTTCTGAGTTCATGAAATATCGATGTTATTTAAAGAATATTTCCCTTTTAAACTTGGTATTTCGATGGCTTAGAGGCTAACTAGATATCTCCAAATTTCGTGTTACCAAGAAATGGAGGTTGAAAGTTCACGTTTATGTGAAAAGTCACATACATACATTATCTTCATCGTAATGCTATTATAATCTTGTGCAGAAAATACTATTTTGTGAAAACCGAAAAAGCAGCCAAATACATAGTTAATTATATAATCAAAACTCGTGATACAGATCTGGTATGTCACCAGATGCACAAAAGGACAGCAAATCTTTCTTTTTAGAATCAGCTAAAGCAAGTTTTTCGTGATACAATGTATCAGGTTTCTTTGAACCAATGAAAGATCTACCGCGTCGAGATAATTTCTAAATTCCTTATCCGCGAAACCTTTTTGAAGTACATCTATCTGCTTCCTCTTTTCTGAACTGTAGCCAGTTCATTTTTAACCTTTCACATGCCTCTCCCACTTCTATCCATCTTGGTGTTTTTCATTTGCTTTGCTTATTTTCTTGAAATCCCAAAAGTGTGTGTTTGAGGTGGAATACCTTGTATGGTTAACACTGACATGTCATTTGGATGACAGTATCCCATGGGCACTGGGACTACACCGATGTTCTATTTTTAGCATATTCAATGGCAGAATACATTGGGTCGCATTCCATCTGTGACCTTTATCTGGGGAATGTTTGTTACTACATGATGCAACGCTGCATGAGTATGCAGGTTTCGATTCTGACCAGAATTCTCCAAAGAGAGGGTCAGGGATGAATGATTCAAATACAAACAGGTTGATATTTCTCGGGTGAATCCCTTTGGCATTTAGTCTGGTCCAACACGTAATTGTGTCCCTTGTTGTCAACGAGGGAGTAGATTCAGAGATTGTATGGATTTCGTTTCCTTCTGTAGAAAACTTGACAAACAGACAAATCTACATTATGTACAAAATACAGCTTGTAGGTCAAATGTATTGACACTGAAAGTGCCAGTGATTGAGCTTTCTGTTTGTCCTTTTCCTTATCTTTCAGAGACTGCCCCTTTCGTATTTCATGTTCTTCATCTTCTTCCTGGAGAATGACATTGACGTCGCGCTTGGCTGCTGGCTCCTGGTTGAACCTGCAGCACAATACACACCGAACCTTCTCTGGTTTATGGAATGAAAGATACTATTTTTCTGACAATATTTTTTCTATGTGGGTGAATGAGTGAGTGAGTGACAGGCTTGGTACATTTCTTTTCGCAATCCGTATTGTACATTGCATGCATATTGTTAACACTGAGCCCTTGATCAAGGTATTTTCTAGTGTAGTGAGGATCCACTGAAGGAAATGATTCTAATGTGTTTTTTAATTTCATGTCTGTGATATGGACTGGTTTTGTTTCTAGGCGAATGGCGACTACGCTCTTCTCCCTCAACAAAAGAACAATGTCCACTCTATTGCAGTGCATGTTCGATTTGTGACACTCGAAAAGTGTTTTTTTCTGAGGACGTTTTGATTCTTGCACCATCTACAGTGAGGATAAACGATATTGGTATGTTTTGTTTCTTAGAAACAGGCTTGTTAACGTCCCCTGTGACGGTTATTGTTGCTTTCTCCGTAGTTTTTGCACACACGAAGTCTTATTTCCTTTCATATGAGTCGAGGACACACAATTCATCAAATAGCTCTTTGAGCTTTTCTTCTCGTATGTGTTGCGAACACTAGAATTTACAGCTGAAGTAGTCGACCGGCTGCGTATCCTTTGCCGTTTTTACTGTCCATTTGTATGTGTGTACTCTTGGCCAGGCAACTTTAATTTTTCGTTCCTCTTTCAGTTAACAACATTCTGGCTTCTTTTCCCGACAAGAAGTTTTTGGCGGTCACGTAAACAATGCTCTTTTTCTTGGTGTTGGCAACTTTACTGTTTTCCTGTTGTGCCAAGACGCTGCGTGCTTGGTGACGGCGACATAGATTGCTGGTAATCATGAGATGTTACATCGTCAACAGCTGTATTGCCTGTAGATATGATGGACAGCACTGACACTAACTCCTCTGCAATTTCATTGTTGTATACAACAGATTGAGACTGGCACAATGATGCCGCTTCGTCTATAAATTTATCTGGATACCTCCTCATTCCTGCAAATGCCCTTGAACCTGACTGAACATTCAATTGTTCAGAAGGCTGCTTCACACAAGCACCGTAATGCTGTTGGATAATCTTTGCGGCTGTGAAGGTTAATGTAATTGATGACTGATGAGCTCACTCTGCCTAGAAATGTATATGATTTTTTTCTGTACAACACCTGACATGATGTATTAACATATTCGTCAAATAATTTTGCATTTTCTTATGCTACTGTCATTTCTTTTTCACTAATCCTTTATCTTTTATTCTGCATGACAGATAACTGGTCAAAAGTGTTTCCAACAATGGTCAAAATAATGCAGTTTCTAACCAAGTTTCAACAAAGCTGAAGTAATATCATGATGCTGTTAATATTTATTATATACTGAATTTTGTAATCTGACAATTGGTTTTGGTAATATGACAAAATGACAGTAAGGTTAGATAAGACACACCAGCGACAATTTTGCAATTCAATGAAATGCTTCTAGTCTCAGACAAACGTGTCCTGCTTCATATAAAATCTGAGATGGAATGATAACATTTGATAAAAAATCATCTTTGCACGACATCGACAAACATCCTGTAGTTAATTGCCATCGCTGGGAAATTCCACAATTGTTTACACATTGATGAAGATAATTCCTTATGAGGCATGGCCAAGCATCACGAACATGTGGCACTGATAAAGTGGTCCGTCTCTGTCATGGCTGTTAATGGTCGAGAGGTATATCAGTTACACAGTAACAAACTGACACATTCTGAGATGTACATTTCTTTTGAATATATGAGCCAAAGTGGAGTATGTCCAGGAGTTGCCTTTGATAAATGTTATTCAACATGCACTGTTGGAAGCAAAATGGTAGATATCAAGGTGTTACTTTTGGTCATGGGTTTTATGCTGTTCGCTGGGAAAACAGCACCGCGAGTAGGAATCCTAGAGTCCAAGACAATGCTACACTTACTGCACTGAAACGGAGGAGATTGGTAGCAACAGTGTGTGCATTTGATTACCAGATAAAGTTCATACACTCTAGTCAGAAGGCCCTGGCAGATGCATTATCGTAGTATCAAATATCTGTGACACGGAATGATACAGAGGAAGCAATCTATCATGATCATGATGAGGACAAATTATCAGACAGTTTGCAAGATACAAGCAAGCAGATTGCTCAGTCCACAAGGTAGGACCCCATCCTCTAACACATAATGATTGATACATAATCGTGACACAACATGTTGGTCAGTTAGTTTGTTTGTTGTTTAACGTCGCACTCAGCAATATTCCAGCTATTCCGGCGGTATGTATACAATCGAATCTGGGCCAGGCAATACAGTGAATATTATCATGAGCATCGATCTACGCAATTGGGATGGGTTTAAAGTGCAAATGTCGCAGAGCTCAACGCTGAGGTGTCAATATCAGATCAACCCGAACAGGATGAAGTTGAAGTACCAAAGGGCATTGACACCTCCGAAACAGAAATTGCAGTAAATATAGCCACACTAACTAGGTTAACGTCAAAAACAATGCCAACGTCTAATGCAACGTCGACACCTACATCTGTTCAGCTGAAATCCTATTCTTTGAGACTCACACACACTGCTGAACCTAAGCTGGAAGTGGTTTTAGTTATAGCACTAGAAACGGTGAAAGTTGACAACACATAGGAAGAAATGGTTCATTCTGTTCATTTATGGTAAGACCAATATGAGTAAAGTATTTTAATGTTGAGTTGATATAGTTTGCAGTGTGTGGTGTGAGTGAGTGAGTGAGTTACAATATAACGTCGCATCGGCATTATTGTAGCCATAGCGAGGAGACCAAGTTAGTTATTTAAGCGAAGTTATATTCAAAAACAATTTATGAAACATATTTGAGCATACTTTATTTAAAAACGTTTCATGAAACGTTTCATTTGAGCATAGCAATTTCGTGTTTACAGTTTTAAAACACGGGCTATAGGCCACCAGTAAGCAAAGCTATGCAGGTTGTCGTGTGAAGGCTATTACTCTCCCTATTTTGGAGGGAGTTACTGCTTCAGTTGCACAATACACGTGGGCAGTGTTAAACAGGTCGACTAGTCGAAACTTAAAAAAATTCTAGTCATTTAAATATGAACTGTTGACTGGTTAGATATGGCCAGTGGAGCCAACCCAAATAGAATGTATCCAATATGCATTAGGCAACACAAAATGAGCTTTACCCACTGTATAAAATATTAAAATGTGTTTATTCTGTTGAACCAGTCCTTTCTTGAAAACTTACTGATGAATACCATATTTGCTAATACAAGTATTTGTGTCATTTCATGGACAAATAAAACTTTTCTCCAAATCATCATGAATATGCCTATTATGTAATATATTGTTAATATTGTTAACAAACAAAGATGACAATGTCATAATGACCAGAACTGTGAACTATTCTGTCAATGTTTGTCTCCTCTTCTGTGAAAAGGTTTGGTGTGTGTTTACCATTATTGGAGTCCTATTGTCTGCAGTGTAAAGGTCAAGACATTAACATTATCACGCGTAGCATGTTCTGTTTTCGTTCATCGTTTATCTTCTGTAATAGGCACTATTCCATGTTAATGTCTGTATAACATGTGTGTTTACGTCAGTGATAACTTAACAGAAGTAGGGATAATGTTTATTTGTCGTAAATTACCCTAAGTTTGTATTGTGATGACTGACTGCACAGAACGACATCCCCGGTTACAGGGCCGAGCCATTTTGGCGTCATCAATATTTGTGTTCCCTCGGTTAAATTACAATTACTTTCAAGTATGAAATTTGCCTAGAGCCCTATGCCCAGAAGCCGGTGGCTCATGGGACAATCTGGAAGAATAGTTACTGTTTTAATTATCCTGCTTGAGTATATCACCCGTGTATCCTTGGTTCTGCAAGTTGGGGATCCATTTGTTATTAGCATCGTCCTTGGGTGGGGAGCTCGGGTGAGGAAACAATGACAGTAAAACATGGATTACGAAACCCCCGGGCTAAAAAACAAAAACGTCCACTTGAAGTTGATGATAACAGCGAATGTCAAAATCCATTGATTACTGGCCACGTTTCATAGTGATTGAGACTTTAGATAAAACACCTTTAAAGTTGAACCCTTTCGCAGTATATAAGGGTATCCATGACATTGCAGGTGACGTCAAAAACATTAAACGCTTGTGTTCAGGTGCACTGTTAATTGAGTGTAGTAAAAGGCAGCAAGCAACAAACCTCATGTCAACTGAATCTTTTATCGGCGTCCTGGTTTCGGTTTCTGCACACCGAACACTCAACACGAGCAAACGATTTGTGAGGGACCGAGATCGATTGTTTGCTGACATGGATGAAATTGATATCTTCTCAAAAAAGAAAGACCAGGGTGTTACTTTCGTCAAACGCTTCGCAGCCCGTAAAAGCAATGTAACCTCTCCAACCAATACGTAGCTGTTCTCATTTTCATCTCCTACTGCTCCAAAATCATTAAAGGCAGGATATTGCAACATCAATGTTGACGTCTACATTCTCAATCCTCTCATATGTTTAAATGCCAAATGTATGGTCATGGTGTCAATACTTGCACATTGTCTGTGGTGAGAAGACACAAGTGACAGAAGATAGTAACTACACTGAACAACAAAAGTTCCTGACATTGAATAAAACTTAATGCAAAGTTATGTTTTCTTACCAAATATGAAACAATTTCGGTTTGTAACAGATAAAAGACTCCTGTAAGTGTTCAAATGGTTTAATTTGCCATACTGACTTCAGAAAATGTGTGATTTCATAAATAAAACATTTGTTTTATTTGTATCACACACGTGATTCTAGTATTGTTGTAGATCTAGATATAGGTCTTTACTTTACAACCTATGCTTGTTGTAAGAGGTGACTAACAGGGTCAGGTTGTCAGGTTTGCTGACCAATTGCGTAGATTGTTGCTCACGATGTCAGTCACTGGATTAATTGTACAGACTCGATTATTCACAGAATATTGGGAATATTGCATTTTTGCAATAATGTGGCGTTTAAAAACAAAGAAACAAACCAAGACACATGCGACATCGTAATGATTCTTCTGAGAGATAAGGGTACATTAGCTATGCGAAGACAATACAACTGTATATTGAACTACAAAAGTTCCTGTGACATTTAATAAGATTTAATGCAAGGATATGTTTTTTACCAAATCTGAAACAATTTCTGTTTGCAAAAAATAAGACTCCTGTAAGTGTTCAAATGGTTTAACTTGCCATACTGACTTCAGAAAATGTGTGATTTCATAAAGAAAACCATGAACATGCCAAAATGTCAATTTACAAATCAATAGCGTGTGTGTCCACCTCTGGTTGCGATGCAAGCAGCACATCTTCGTCTCATGGAATGGACCAGGCGTCGCACAAAGTTCTGCGGGGTATCTGTCCATATCTGCTGGAGCATGTTTCGAAGTTCCTGGAGTGTCTGTTGAACACGTGGTTGACGTCGAAGGCGCCGATCCATCTCATCCCACATGTGCTCGATTGGTGAGAGATCAGGGTAGCGAGCCGGCCAGGGGATGACATTCACATTGTTTTGTTGAAGTGAATCCTGAACAAGTCGAGCAATATGAGGCCGGGCGTTGTCATGTTGAAAGCTAATGCCTGGGCCATGACGACGCAAATACGGTAGAACAAGGCCGATGATCTCGTCGCGGTAGCGTTGTCCATTGAGATTTCACCCTACCACTATCAAACGGGTTCTCTATCTTGCTGTAATCCCGACCCACATCATAACGCTGCCGCCCCCGAACCGATCTTCTTCCATGACACAATGATTGACGTAACGTTCACCTCGACGTCGGTACACTCGAATCCGTCCATCGCTGTGGCTGATGTGAAAACGAGACTCGTCAGTGAATAGAACTTGTCCTCACTGCATGGCCGTCCAGCGTATACGCTCTCTGCACCACTGTGGACGTGCTTGGTTTCCTGTCAAAATGGGACGATTGGCGGGTCTTCTGGCGACAATCGCCCCACATCTGAGGCGATGACGTACGGTTTGTGAAGATATTCGTCGGAGGCTAGGGAAGCTTTTTGCAGTCACTATTGCTGGCTGGAATCGATTTCGTAGGTGTGTTGTTCGAATCCAATTGTGTTGTCGTTTGTTTGTTTGTTTGTTTATTTGTTGTTTAACGCCGCACTCAGCAATATTCCAGCTATATGACGGCGGTCTG
This sequence comes from Haliotis cracherodii, assembly GCF_022045235.1. Classification (NCBI taxonomy): domain Eukaryota; kingdom Metazoa; phylum Mollusca; class Gastropoda; order Lepetellida; family Haliotidae; genus Haliotis; species Haliotis cracherodii. The sequence continues at coordinate 18,240,531 of NW_027266275.1, forward strand.
TAAAATAATCGAGTCTGGACCAGACAAGTGATTGACATCATGAGCATCGATCCATGCAATTGGGATCCATGACATGTATCAACCGAGTCAGCGAGCCTGACAAACCGATCCCGTTAGTCGCATTTTACGACAAAGTTGTCTTGTCTATTACCGGTTACGCGTGGCCTGCCACTCCGAGGATGGTCTCTGACTGCATTCGTCTGTTGCCAACGTTGCCATAAACACCAAATGGTGCTTCTGTGGACGTTAAATTGTCTTGCAACATAACGTTGACTCGATCCTGCTTCAAGCATACCCATGGCTTGCAGACGCTCATTTTCGGGCAGGTGTGCCAGCAACCTATGATTGTGGATTCGAATCCCGGTTCGCTCAAATTATGTTTCTAGGTTTTTCTAGGTTTGTCAGCACCATAGCCGTGTTTCACCGAACTGGTAAACGTCTGAGACCTGCATCACTTCGAGCTTTCCTCCCGCATTAAGCTGACACGCCGCGATATAACGTGGCATTTCGTAATGTTGAATAACTGCGTAATTTTGTTGTTATTCTGAGTTGTTGCTGTCAGCACGTTGCTAAACAATGCATATGGAATCCAAAACTCTAGGGTAGTGAGTGAGTTAAGATTTAACGTCACATCGGCTGTATTTCAGCCATATCGTGACGAGAAGTACATTTATAATACATAGATTTAGACTAAATAAAAAGCTGTCAACGAAGGACAGTACAATAACTAGAATATCACAGATTCGATTTAAAACTAGTTGAGAATATATAAAAGCCATAAGTATCAGTGAACAACACGATATAGAAATGGGCTAGAGATCGTCAGTAACTGAAAGCTTGAGTAGTGAAATGCATGGGGCTTGCATAAAAGTCAACGTTTGCATGGAATGCATGCTTTTCTGTAGCAGTTGCGATTAATGTACTATAATATTGAAAACCAAACTTTACCTGTTTGAAATATACACCAAAATATTGGTGTCACTGGAACCTTAGTTGTTGAGTATATAAAAAGTGCACCAACTGCGCCGGAAGCCATTCGTCTTTCTCAAAGGATTGTCCCGAACGGAAATACCAGATGGAACTAAACACAATTAAAATCACCAGAAACATCAGTTTTACTGATGCTAAAAAACGTCCCCACTCCACCAGTCGCCACTCAATCCATAAATTTCCAAACATGGGTGAAAACCGATACTCCACAGTTGTTTCCACCTGAACAATCACCTCAAACGCGAAAGACAGTTCCCAAAACGTCTCAAATTTAATCATCTTGTGATCAGGACTCATCTCTAACACAGGAACAATCAACATCTCAGTCGGTTTCAAAACATTAATCTGAAGTTTTTAAAAGCAAAAGCAATCTTCAAAGAAATATCAAAGCGGAAGAGCCTCAAAGGGGTCAGAAAATGAAATAATAATATCCAATAAATTTGGATCACTTGAGGACATGGATGTGTCAGAACACACCCATCCAAGGGCACATAGCTTGTCGCCCTAAAAAAAGAGTGCGGGGTAGATCCCAAATCAATCCCCCCTAAAGATAGAGTATTCCCATAATATTGTGCAATGGAATTGAGGACTGAGGACTAATTTTAATTAATTGCAGCTGTTAGTCCAGGATTGTGAGACATGGTGTTATCCATAGCCCTGTTATACTTAAAACTAATCCCCAAGCCATTGCAGTTTGACTTACTTTGAACGTTGCTTTTTACTCTCTGATCATTGTATATTCCCCCTTCATTAGCTCACCCGCAGTCTGAACTTCAAGCGCCATTTGATGAAGTACCCAAACCCTGTGTAATCATGGGTGATCTAAATGGCCACAACCCACTCTGGGGTGGTATACACTAACAATAAAAGTAAAATAATTGAGGATTTTCTCTCCAATAATGACTTCTGCATAATTAATGATGATTCAAACACTTACCTACCAACATCCTGCAACTGGCACCTACTCTTCTCTAGATTTGTCTATAACTCACTCCAATTTACTCAACGAATTTGAATGGTCATTACTCAATGATCTTTGTGGAAATGACCATTTCCAAACTGTCATTAAAGCAATCAATCCACCTTCAACTAAATGGAGTTTTACATAGGCTAACTGGACTTTATTTTAATCATTATCCACAAATAAGCTCATTCCTGAGTGTTTCAGTGATGTTGCTGGTTCTATTCAGGCTTTTTTTCTGACGTTTTAAAAGAAATTGCTGATGAATGTATACCAAAATCCTCTACAAATCCCCATGTACGATTGTAAACAAGCTAGGAAAAAGGCAGAGTTAGTTGGTTGGTTGGTTTGTTGTTTAACGCCACACTCAGCAATATTACAGCTATATGACGGCGGTCTGTAAATAATCGAGCATGAGCATCGATCCACGCAATTTGGAACGATGACATGTATCAACCAAGTCAGCGCGCCTGACCCTCCGATCCCGTTAGTCGCCATTTACGACAAGCATAGACACCTTTTACGGCAAGCATGGGTTGCTGAAGACCGGAATCGAAAAAGCAGAAGAGTATTTCCGCCATCATCAAAATGTCCATAATTTAAATAAATTTAGATTTTTAAATGCAAAAGCTCGTCGTACGTTCAAACAAAATAAACGTCAATCTTGGCGGAAACTATGTTTCTAAAATAAATTCACGTATACCAATGTCTAAGGATTGGAATATGGTTCAAAGAATGAAAGGTCAAGGTTCCAAATCTAGTGTTTACCATCTTAAAGAGGGTGACACATTACTAACTGATAAATCTGATATGGCCAATAAATTAGGAGAAACTTTAGCTTAAAATTCTTCATAATCTAATTATGTACCAACATTTCAGAAATTCAAATACCCAACAAGAAAGGAAGAAAATGAATTTTAACTGTGAAGATTATAATGAAGTTTTTTTCCATTCATGAACTAAACACAGCCTTGGGGCAAGCTCATGATACTGCTACAGGTGCTGATAATATCCACTGTCAGTTACTTAAACATTTACCTGAGTTTAGAAACACTATTAAATATATTTAATAATATCTGGATAACTGGTAATGTCCCTTCGTCAAGCTGTTATCATTCCAATTACAAAACCTGGTCGGGATCACACTGATCCTTCACATTATAGGCCAATATCGCTTACTGGCTGTGCTTGTAAGACCATGGAAAGAATGGTCAATAATAGATGAATACGATACTCAGAAACAAATAAGCATATAACAAATATTCAATGCGGTTTCAGGAAAAATAGAAGAACTATCGACCACTCGGATAGATTAGAATCATTTGTTAAAAATGCTGTCATCAATAATCAACACAACGTATCTATATTTTGCAATTTAGAAAAAGCGTATGATACAACCTTGAAACATGGATTTTAAAAGATCATCTGTGGTGGAGCATGTAAAAGCAACATTAAACTTTTAGATTCAATCCATCATCATGGTCTAAGACGCTGTCTTGGATCTTTCCGAACCTCCCCTTTTGACAGTCTGTACAAAGAGGCCGATGAACCATCTCTTAAACAGCGCCGTATTAAACTTTCGGTATAGTACATCACAAACTTATATTTAAATGCGTCCAATCCTGCATACAGATGTGTATTTAATCCCCTTTATGAGGATCTGTATAGTAAAAAGTCCTCTCTTATTCCACCTCTCGGAATAAGAATTCAACCTTTTACATCTGCTGGTGGAATTAAACTTTACAATATATCTCCTTCTCGTCTGCTTTCTTTTCCTCCTTGGCAATTGTTAAAGCCACAGGTGGATCTTACAATTATCCAAACTAAAGAAATCTGACACTAATCAACTATAATATCTACAAGAATATAATCAGTTAGGAAACGAATATGATACTTACAATTCAATATTTACAGATTGATTAAAGGATTGAGGTGTGGTTGCCAGCGCCACCATCATTGGATCCAGAACTATATCAACTAGATAACCAGATGACTCTTCAAATGTTTACAGCTGAATCAAAGGCCATATTAACTGCTCTAGAATATAAAAATAAATAATCTGAACATAAGGAATTCATGATTTTTTTTAGACTCCTTATCCATGTCTTCAGGCAATAAAAAATGCTTCGTGTCAATGAATTGCACAATAATCATGCGACTGGCTAATATGACGTTGTCTTTTGTTGGTTACCCAGCCATGTTGGGATCGTTGGTAACACAATGTCTGGTGCTAATACGAATTCAGCACTCAACAAATCTGTGACACCACTTCTTATACCCTAGAGTGATTATAAACTTGTCATTAGATGTTATATCAAAGAACTAATACAGAAGAAGTGGGACGCCCAAGTGGGTATACATAAATTACATGCAATAAGAGCAAATATTGGTTATACCTACTTGGGTTGTCAGTCCAGATTTGAAGAGGTCGTATAAAGACGATGTCGTGTTGGTCATTATCGTTATACTCGTGAAATTTGTTAAAGGGTGAGGATCCTCCATTCTGCATCCCTCGTGATAAAAGAATCATGGTCAAGCATGTCCTGCTTGACTGCATTGATGTTTTCATCACAAGGGATCAATAAAGTTTCAGGCATCAAGGATCTTTTTAATCAGGTAAGTTCTTGTTTTTTTAAAGGAAATTGAATTAATCCATAAATTTTGATTACTATGTTTTGTAAATAAATAAAATCATTTTACAATTGGTAGAATAAATCAGTAACTGAGATTGTTAGTGGCTATATCCTCGAAGGGGGTTAGAGAAGTGTAAAATTATTGTACCCCCGAGAGGGTATGTAAGACCACGTCTTTCAAAGTATATTTATTTCTTTCACGTTTTTAATCGTAGCATGTGTGTTATTTTAATGTTTGGCTAAATTTGTCAGCCATCTCCAATGAATGAAGGGATGATGTAATTCCGACTGAGGTCCATGCAGGTAGTAAGAGTACTGTAAGGCCCCAGGTCCCTAACGCGGTGATGTACCTTCAGTTGGAGATCTATAGCCCGTTTTTATAACGTGTTGTTGAATGATTAGTTAGTTATCTATTTTTTAATGTTCTCAAACTAGTTTTATACTGTCCTTCGGCGACAGAAGTTTATACAGTTTTAATATATTTTATGAATGTTACGAAATATTAACTCACTCACTTTGAATAACTAGACATACCACTTGGCCTTATTTTAAAAATATCTGACAGCTGGACCATATTTTATAAATATCTGACCGCTGGACCATTTCATAATTTTTACATTTCATTATCATCAGACCAAACTCGGAAATTTGAATTTTGCGCGGTATAGTCTCGGCAGCAGAGTGATTTCATGAGATATCGTCTCCCAGCACACTTCCGGCTGTCAACAGAAATAGCAAGACACAATTTGGCAACACTTGGTAAGTATCCATGTTAATCTGAACTACCAAAATGACATCTTTCATTTGCACTGTAACGAAGGTATACATTACTTCTTTTGCAATAGTTTTGTCAGCTGTTCCCATCACTAATTTGAAGTAGTATGCACCTATTTCATTTCCGTTGAGGGGCAGTTATGCTGTAATTGACAACTGATGGTAACGTATCTAGTTTCACTGGTGACGTATCTGGTATCACTGGTTACGTATCTGGGTAAAGACAGTTACCAATCGATTTTGGGAAGGTGATTTAATATAATTTTGTAATTTTCTATAATGTCAATGCTTCATTTCAGGCCAATTATGGGCAGGTCACGTGCGGAGATTCCAAAAGCTTACCGGGATAGCAAGAAGCAAAATGACATGATTTATATGGAAAAGAAAAGGAAAGGCACTGACAAGCCATATATAGGGTTCCTGTTGGCATGCTGTCAAAGGCGTAGTTAAAAGCTCGCCGTCTCGTAGATAAGAGTACTCCACGAGGTACAGGTTGAAATTGCAGAAGCGCAAGCAGGCAGTTGCAAACGCAATCAAAATTTTGGAACCAACTTCTTCACAAGGGTCACTTCAATCCAGTGATATTACCCAATATGCTGAAGTCACCAGTACATCCACTCTGAAATCTCCGCAGACAATATCACGGGGATAAACCGCTTTCTTGAGCAACTTCAATTCCCTGTGAGATCTCCGACTTGTGTGCGATGATCCAAGGCACTGACACGGGCAAGAAATGATATTGGTAAATTGAAGTCTCAACTTAAAACCCATCAGAAATGTTCAAGGTGTTTCAAAAACGATATGAACGACTGTTAAAGCGCAAAAACAAAATGGTAACTGGATGAACTTTGGAAAACAAAGGTACTTACTCCTAAATCCAAGACATTACATGACATTAGAAAGTCTGGGATTAGCCCCCGTTCATTGCCAAAATCAGTGGTCCGTCAGCTGCAGATCGGAAACTTATTGGTGTCAGAAAATAGGGCTGCCCACATGGAAAACCCTTTACAGAAGCAAAGATCATTCATCAACACAGTTGTGAGTGGCCGTATTGTGAAGTTTGTTGGTTGGTTTGTTGTTTAACGCCGCACTCAGCAATATTCCAGCTATAAGACGGCGGTCTGTAAATAAACGAGTCTGGACCAGACAATCCAGTGATTGATATCATGAGCATCGATCCACGCAATTGGAATCGATGACATGCATCAACCAAGTTAGCGATCCTGACCACCCAATCCCGGTAGTCGCCTTTTACTATAAGGATAGTTGCCTTTTACGGCAAGCATGGGTTGCTGAAGACCTATTCTACCCCGAAATCTTCACGGGTCCCGTATTGTGAAGAAATGTAGATGTATTAGATATCTAACGAAAGCTACAGGCATTACACGCCATGAATTCAGTGTAACAGGAGGCGAGAAATTGCTCATTACATCTTAGCGGCAACGGTTGACACACTTGAAGATGAAACTACACAATCAAATCACCTTTTTTGAGGGGGGAGAAGGATGAGATCAGTAGGTGTGGTAGGCCTGGAAAAAGTGATGTCACAAAATCAAATAGCGAGAAGAAACAAACACGAATCTTGAACGATTATCTTGGTAACACACATGAACGGCTCCTGGCAGACTATACTGATGTAAAGATATCCTATTCGGCTTTCTTTAAGATGCGCCCAAAGCACATCCAAGTCACATCTCAGTTATCAAGAAACAAATGCCCTGGCACGAAACACCAGAATATTGGTAACTAAACCTCGCCTTATCCAGAAGTTGTTGGTAGGTCTGTGTCTCTTGATGAGATGAAGGACATGTTGACAGGTGTTGTGACAGTTGAATATGAGGAATTGAGAAGTGTTGAGGTTGGAGGAAAGAAAAAAATGAGAATAGTAAAGCTTTCTCATAGCGAAGATCAATTTCGTCAAATGTTGTTGCAGCAGTATCAGATGTTCTTGGAACATATTGCCCGTGTGGCTGATCAGTATAAATCTCTTAATGGATTGAAATTGAATTTGCCGGAAGATCACATTATCATCCAAATGGACTTTGAAGAACATTTCCTATGTCAAATTAATGATGAGATCCTGTCGGCATACTGGAATGCGACAGTGGCAACAGTCCATCCAGTAGTGATTAACCACATATCAATGCAAGGAGCATGTGAGCACACCAATCTTGCATTTGTGTCGGATGTGAATCATCATAATCCATCGGCTGTACTCGCTATATTGAGAAAGCTAGTCCCACATGTTCACAGCAAATTCTGCAAAGCCAAAGCGATCCGCTACTGGACAGATAGTCCCTCTACCGAGCACAGAAACTGGTTTATATTCACCATCATTTCCCAGCATTTTGAACTTTTTGGTATAGAAGCTTGGTGGAATTATTTTGAGGCAGGTCTTGGAAAGGGGCCATGTGATGGCATTGGCGGCACGTGTAAACATATGGCAGCGCAAGCAACAAAGCAAGGAAAAACAACAATTCAAGATGGTCGAGACTTTTATAAGGGAGCAAGACAAAATGAAAAGTCAATAGGGTACCAATACTACACACAAGATGACTATGATGAAGCGACGCTGTATCTCTCTAAGATGACATCTAAAGACTACTGGAAATTGTAAAGTCAGCATCCGGGATACGTCATGTTATTGTTTGGGATGTTTGCACGGGTCTACCCCATGTCAAGGATGGACTGAACGTTCTCTGGTTGAACCAGTGAAAACCATCAACGATGTTTAAAGTTGTCATGAGATTATTTAACCAAGCTCAACTGATGATGCTCCTGAATCAGATAATGTTGTACCCAACAATAGATAATGTTGTACCCAACAATCTGGAGATTGTCCCACCATTCATTCATACAGTTCGAGAGTTTGTTGCGGCTACCGACGTCAATCACTGGTATAGTAGGTAGAGTTCTTGAGGTAGATGCGATCGACTCTGATGCTATAATAACATTCATGTTATTTGCAGTGGCCCTTAAAATCAAATGAAATCTGGATCCCATTTAGTGAAATATTCATGTCTGTATCGGAGACATTGCCTGTTGGAAGGTCAAAAAGGTACAGCACACAGTCAATTGAAGATTTCGAATCCATCCTTCAGTTTGTAAATCCGAAGTGAACAAATGGATTTCTAAGCCAGATACGTTACCATGTGGTGTAGGACTCTTATTTTGTTAAATACGGCACAGAATGTTTTAAACCTTTTTTTTATACAAAGTCCCTAGAAATGATTCATTTGTCTACTTGTTTACTTGTTCCAGTTGCCGTTTTACATACGTTACGAATGATATATGTTAGGCCAATAATTGACTTTGCAGAATGTTCCTTCGAAACTACTGTCTTGAATGCCAAAATGTGAGTATTTTATACTATTGTGATTATACAGAAAATACTTACCATTTGAATTTTAATGTTATGGTTCAGTATGTTCACTGTTATGTCTTATCAGTTAAAGCATTGATAATGACCAGATACATTACCGTAATTAAAACCATACTTGGGTCACTGTTGTTTCCCAAATTGCTGATGACTTCATGTTTCATCATCGACATGATATTGAACTTTTATTTAATGGTATAAACAAAATGGTATAAACAATAACGCTTTCAAGCAGTTAGGTCTGTCGCATTCAAATAGGGAGTAGAACTTCACAATATTTGTGAAGTCACTCTTTTCATTGAGAAAACTACAACCAATCCCTTGTAGCTGCAAGCAAGATAGTGGTCATTGGTTGTTCTTTCATACTGCAGTTTACATTTCTTCTGAAAACGAACGTATCCAATGAATTGATGTACTAATTAGTCAATCAATGCAATGTTCTATACATACATTGGGTAACGTATCTGGTTTTACCCTAAATGGAAGGGTTGACTTTATTATGTTGTATCTTTGGACATATCACGCCTAGCATGCATTCAATTTATCTATGTAACCAGTCAACCTTATTGATTAATTATGTAAAATTAAAATGAAGACATTCAAAAGTTTCATCGTGGTCAATTACTCATTCATAATGTGCAACTTAAGGGGAAAATGAATTTGATAAATATGCAGAGTTTCAAAAACCACAAGTTTGTTTAACAAGGGCGATGACTTCAGCTTTTTAAAAGCAATATTCCAGCAGCTGCAGCCTTTGATTAGGTGATGACCCTTTTAGCCTTTCAAGGACATGAATCGTAAAAAGATGTTGACAAAATGTCAAAAACAATGTATAATGATCACGAACATGTGATTCCTCCGAAAAAATTAAAAGGGTTTCTTCAACTATCCAATTTTCAGTGAAATGTGATCTTCGGATCAGGGAAAAACTGATGGAATTGGTAAGTTCGGTATTAAAAAATATAGACATGCATTTTATCAAAATGTCCTTAGATATTTAATGTTAGGATATATATTTCCCGTTCGTAACTAAAGGGCATTACATAGGCCACTAATAAAAGCGTTAAAAACGAACAAAAGTCAACGCGAACATGTCTTGTGGTTCGAAAGAAACAATTAAACCTAAAAAGGTTCCAAATGTTATGCACGTTGCTTTTACCTAAATTCTGAAGTGGGGCATTAGAGAAAATGTTTTAAAAATATTTCACATAATGATGACCAAATAGATTGGTAACAATTTTAGATGGTAGATGGAGACAACCGTACTAATATTTTTGAAAAGTGTCGGCTCCCCTAAAATAAGTGAGTGAGTGATTTTGCGCCGCTTTTATCATTATTCCATCAATATCACGGCGGGGGACACCAGAAATTGGCTTTCATCGTGACGGGCGTACGCTATAACCATTAGGCTACCCGGCCGTTAACAATAATTAACATGAATACTTAAAGTAATAGGATTTGTTTGTTGTCTAACGCCTCACTCCGCAATATTTCAGCTATATATCACGGCGGTTCAATAATCAAGTCTGGACCAGACAATCCAGTGATTGACAACATGAGTCACGCAACTGAGATCAATGCCATGCATCAACCAAGTCAGCGAGCCTGATCCCGTCGATTGATGTCTATCACTGGATTGTCTGGTCCAGAATAATTAACAGACTGCAGTTTATAACTGGAATATCGCGGAATGATCGAGTTGGGTTTAACGCCGCTTTTGACATTATTCAAGCTTAATTTGGGAGGATAACCCGAACTGCTGCAGGTCTCAGACGTTTACCACTTCGGTTAAACCCACGAGCACGGGTATAATACTGACAAACCTAGAAACACAATCGGGGCGAAGCGGGATTCGAACGCACAATCACAGGTTTCTGGCGTGCAAGGGACGTAACTTTGCGGTGTCCTATTCCACTGGGCCACCGGTGACCCCTTAGTGCGGCAACAAACAAACCAAACTAAACCAATATCATTACCTATCTGTGTTTGTCAAACCATGGAGCGCATGGTCGACAATCGATTAGTATGGAACTTGGAGACCAATAACCTCTTTAGTAACATCCAGTGTGACCCGTGAAGATCCGGTTTAGAAAAGGTCTCCAGGAACCCATGCTGCTGAGTGCGGCGTTTAACAACAAACAAACAAGCATTTTCAATGATCATCAACCAGTGTTTTAAGCCAACTCATTGCTGAATTGATTATAATACTGGCTAGTATTGTGCTTAATCACCAAGCACTGACGACGTAAATCCTGCTGGGATATAGGGCATGAAGTTGAGGAACCGGAAGTCCCCATGTCTCCAACGGGGTGGCCTAGTCCATGTTGTAAATAATATTGTTACGATAAAATATGTTTGATAATTTTTCATTAATATAACTTGTAGTCATGATTCAAGTGATTCAAGTGTGTGTGTTCTATTTATATATTCACTCACGATAAAAAAATCATATCTAAAGCCGATCCTTAGACTTTCTCTTATTCCAGCTCACTAGAAAATAAATCAAACGAGCAAATCGGATATGATAGTGCTCGCGTTGGGAGCTATTTTTATACGTTCGTTAGACATCAACAACTACAAATAAATCAACCTTGAAGTATTGCGCCACTATCTGCACGGAAATCAGGAGATAGTTGGGTAGGGTTCCTAGATAGGATTCAAAATTCGTTCGGAATCTTTAATAATTTATAGACAGCATATCTATAGTGCCAGTGAACCTTTTGATGATTCATAAACAGATGATCATGAAAAAGTCGGAGTGAGTGAGTGAGTGAGTGAGTGAGTGAGTGAGTGAATTAAATTTAACGTCACATCGGCAATATTGCAGCCATATCGAGACGAGAAGTTATTATATATCATCAATTAATAAAAACCTGTCATCAATGGACAGTATAATAACTAGAATATCACACATAAATCATTAATACTAACATGTAATCATAAAAAAGATATCACTGTATGTCACAATACAATATAAAAAATGAGCTATAGATCACCAGCAACCAAAGTCAGGCCACCATACTAGAAACCAAGGGGACTTATGGTATTTCGGCAACCGACATGGTACCCCAGCAGGATTTACACTATCCCTCTGGCTACTGGGGATGGTCAGAAATATTAGCAAAACAGTTAAAACAACAAAAATACTACGATTAAAATCACAGAGAAATGAAAAAATACTTTGAATGATACCGGACTTACATTCCCTCTCAGGGGGACAATTGTTTTACAATACTTCAACCCCCTTGGAGGATACAGCCACAAACAATCTCAGTTATTAATTCATTCTATCAAATTAAAAATCACTTTCTATAGACTACACATATTATGATCAAAATTTATCTATTGATTCTATTTCTTAAAAAACAAACAATCAAAGAGCACTGATTTGACTAAAAAGATCCTTGATGGATGATACTTTGAAATACGTTTCACTTGTGATGGAAAAATCAAATCAATATCTTCAAATCTGGACTGATAGGTGTAACCGACAGTTGGTTTAATTTCAAGTAATTTATTGATACCTACTTGGGTGTCCCACTTCTGCATGAGATCCCTGATCTAATAGCAGGCTTATAATCCCTGTATGGGATAAGAAGTGGTGTCACAGATTTGTTGAGTGCTGCTTTTGCAGCATCATCAGCCATTGTGTTACCAATAATTCCAACATGGCTCGGTAACCAACAAAAAACGATGTCGTATTGGCCAGTAGCAAGATCATTGAATAATTCAATAATTTTGATTAAAATCGGATGTGTACAGGATATATTTTAATAGCTTGAAGGCAAGAGAGTGAGTCTGAAAATAAAATAAATTGTTGATGTTTTGATTGTTTTTTGATGTATTCTAATGCTGTGAATATGGCCTTTGCTTCAGTCGTAAAAATGGAACAGTTATCTGGTATTCGGTTTCATATAGTCCTGGATCCAATGATTGTGGCGCTGGCAACAGCGTCACCATCCTTGGATCCATCTGTATATATAGATTTGTAGGTATTGTGTGAAGATCGTAATTGATTGTATTCTTGCAGATACATTATTATACATTGATTTGTTTCAGAGTTTTAAAAATTAGTGAGAGAAAGGTCTACTTCAGGCCTGACTAATTGCCAGGGAGGAGTAGACAAAAGCCGGCATGGCGATATTATATCTAAGTCAATATTAACATTTGCAATGTGAGCCTTGATCCAATTGCCAAGTGGCGGTATAAGCTTTGGCTTGTTGTGAAACAGTTCCTCATTGAGAGGATGGAAGACACAGTTATAAGCTGGATTTGATGGGTTTACACGTAATTTAGTTACACACTGAAGGGATAATTTTAAGCGGCGTTGTGCAAGCGAAGGCTCATCGGCCTCCACATACAACCTTGTTACAGGAGAGGTTCTAAATGATCCAAGACAGAGTCTCGGTCCTTGATGATGTATGCTATCAAATTTCTCTGAATTACTCTTAGCAGCTCCACCATATACAATTGAACCATAATCTAGTTTAGATCTAATAAGGGATCTGTGCAGGTGAAGAAAGGTTATCTGATCCCAACCCCACTTTGTGTTTGCAACAACTTTCTTAGATCCAGAGCCTTCAAGCATTTATTTTTAATAATCTTAAAATTTTATATGAGGTAAAAACGTCAGGTGGCGATAAAAAATAAGACCCATGAACTTGGTCTCCTCAACAACCTTGAAGGGGGCACCGTTTAACAGTAGTTCTGGGTCTTTATGTAGTGTATAATTTCTACAAAAATGGATACAATATGTCATTGCTTTAGAAAATCTAAAGCCATTTTTGGATTCTATTTAGGCAAAGCTGCAGTTGCCTTTCTATCTACAAAGAGTGACCCATCAATTAAGTCAATCAATACCTTGGAGAAACTGTTAATTTTAATGCTGAATAATGTGGCAGACAAGATACTGCCTTGTGGGACACCCTGATCCTAATTGTAATGGTCAGCCAGGGTTGAACCCACACGGACTTGAAATTGTCTGTTGGTTAAAAAACTGGTTATAAATTGAGGCAAACGACCTCGCAACCCAAAACCACATTGTAAATCTGTAAAGACATGATTGTTTTCCAAATACCAAACTAATCGATTGTTCACCATACGCTCCATAGTTTTGCAAACGCAGCCAGTGAGAGATATCAGACGGTAATTTGATGGATCCAGGTTTGGGTATATTGGACTCCTATCGCATCATGCCACGAAGGAAGAAAAATCCCTAATGTCCAAATATCATAAAATATAGTGTAAAGTGTCTGGAAATATGATTCAGGCAAGCTGCTAATGAACGTTATCCAGTTGCAGTATAATGAGCTTGCCCAAGGGCGGTATTGAGCTCATGTAGTGAAAATACTTCATTGTAACCTTCATCATTATCAGAGTGAAAATTGACCTTTTTCTTTTCCTGTTGCTTAAATTTCTGAAATTTAGGATTATAGTAGGATGATGAAGAATGCTTGGCTAAAGTTTCACCTAATTCATTTGTAATGTCAGATTTATCTGTTAATATATTATTATCATCTTTGATATGTTTAATGCCGGATTTAGAACCCTTGCCTTTAATTCAAATAAATCATATTCCACACCTTTGGTATAGGTGTACCTGAATTGATTCTAGATACATAATTCCTCCAAGACACCCGTTTATTCTGTTTATCAAGCCTTTGCACTATTTATATTTACAATATTTAAATTATGGACCGTAGGGTGTCGGCGGAAAAAAACTTCCTGCCTTTATCCTACACTTTCTAGCCTGTTTGCAATCGTCGCTAAAACATGGTTTGCGAATGTACGGGTTCACAGAGGACTTAGGAATGGTTTCATCAGCTATGTGTTCTGGCATGGGACTCTAGGCAAGTTTATATCATATAATATTCAATGACAACATATATACAAAACATTCACATGAGTGAGTGAGTGAGTGAGTTGGGTTTAACGCCGCTTTTAATAGTTTTACAGTTATATCGCGGCGTGTCAGCTTAATGTGGGAGGAAAGCCCAAAGTGATGCAGGTCTCAGACGTTTACCACTTCGGGGAAACCCACGAGCACGGGTATGGTGCTGACAAACCTAGAAACATAATCGGGGCGAACCGAGATTCGAACCAACAATCATAGGTTTCTGGCGTGCCCAAGGGACGCAACTCTTCACAGCGAATCGCGGCTCCTTAGACGACTGGGCCACCCGTGCCCCCCACATTCACATGAACTGAAATATGTTAATATGAACGTGTTTCATACACAGGGCATGGCGTGACCAGCCGATTGATGGAACCGGGCCCATTCTACCACCCGTCTAGGTGAGGTCAGGGTCAAAGTGGTATGTTGGGCAAAGGAACACTGTTCCTGGCTCCAGAGCCCTCAACCAGCAGAATCCCTTCCTCCACCTACACAGGGGCGCAACTCACGGCAAACAGGTTGCCCAATTGTGTCGCCTCTTACGACAAGCATGTCAAAATAGTTTTTGTCAAAAAACTTCATGCAAATAATACTACTTCTCTATTCACACCAAAAACTTCGAATTAGTAGTTTCGAAATATATGAATATATGTACGTATTTATTGTGCGCTTATCGAGGAGATAGTGCTGTTCGTTGTCAAGTGAACCATCGGTTAACTGTGAAATAATGGGCGGCGCCTTAGATTTAGCCCCTAACCATGATAAAATTGTTTTTATTGAAAGATTGTAGTTTGAAGGTTGAACAATGTTCGAGTGCGGCGTTAAACAAAGTAACAAGTTTAGATTAGTGATACGTTGATGATTATGACAAAAGTATAACTGTGTTCTATTGTGGGCTTAGTTCGCTGACCACGCCGAAGTCTTGCGGTCAATTCCCAACATCGGTACAATGTGGGAAGCCCATTTCTGGTGTCTCTGTCGCGGGAATGTGTAATACCACACTCACTCTCTGGTTGGCCAGTCTTGACATGTCTTGCCGAGACAATAAAATAATCCCAAGGCAAGTTTTGTATGCATTGATTATATAAGCATATATGCGTCGTACATATGCATTTAACGCCGCTGTCAACAATATTCCAGCTATATGACGGAGGTCTGTAAATAATAGAGTCTGGACCTGACAATCCAGTGATTGACAGTATGAACACATTGATTGGGACCGATGACATGCATCAACCAAGTCAGCGAACCTGACTACCCGATCCCGTAAGTCGCCTTACGTGTCTCATTGTTAGTTTCATCATTGATTAATCTTCTCAGCGAACATACTTCTCCAGATGTTTCTGTGATACACGTTTCTTTTCGCGGTGAGTATATAGTGGATAGTTAAAGGATTCTGTATACTGTGAACCTGGACGTATGTATAGTGTTCGCGTTACCTTCCAGTCAGACTGAAATCAGATACATGGACAGAGGATTGTTTTGCAAGGCATCACGGAAATGGCTTTAATGTGAGAAAGGAAGTTTTACGACCTACACTCCGCGATTCCTGTGAGAGTCTAGACGTCCTGTAACACCTGCGTACATGTACATCGATCGTGGACTCAGTTCTATTTGACACACGTGTCTAAGTATTAGTATGATTGCAAATTCAAAAAAAATATCGTGCTTAATTCTAATATTCGAACAATAATCCAGGGGTAATTGGGGGTTATTTCTTGAAGAATGTACATACCAGTGACAATACCCTTTCAATAACCATAAAAAGACTCTTTGTTTGTTTGACAAAATGTTGGTAATCGTATCACCACTAACCAAAGCTAGGAGTTTGGAAATGACAGACCCTTGTCAAATTAGTGTTTCGATGTAATTGAGAGAGGAAACATAGTAATTTGAATGGGATATAATTCTCTTCACCACACCGTCGACATAATGATACATGCATCATGGGCATGTGTAGCCCGACTTGAAGTGGGCGAGGGAGTTAAAATTTTAAGTCACATCGGCAATATTTCAGCCATATCGTGACTATGAAGGGTTAAATATAATAAATACTATTAAACTTCTATAAAAACCTGCCAACGAAGGACAGTAAAATAAATAGATTTATCACAGAAAAAAATATAAAACTAGTATGGAATTATCATAAAGGATAGGACTATACATAACAATTACATAATAAAAACAGGCTATAGATCGCCAAGAACTGACGGTAGAGCACCACACTGGGGACCATGGGGACTTACTGTACCTTTGCTACCTGCATGGACCCCAGCAGGATTTACATTATCCCTTAAGGCACTGGCGGTTGTACATAATTTGAGCCACAATTAAAATTACAAAAATGCTTCGTTTAAAAGCGTAGTAGATTTAAATATTCTTTGAATGATATTGACTTACGATATCCTCACAGGGGGACACATTTTTTACTGTACTTAAACCCCCTTCGAGGATACAGCCACTAGCAATCGCTAAATTCATTAAACTAATTTTAAAAATGTATTATATACAAAACATATTAACAAAATTTATGATACAATTCTATTTCTTAAAATACCCCAATAATTAAATGAGTACTTATAGTATTAAAAAGATCCTTTATAGATTTGACCTGGAAATATTTAGCCCTTGTGTTGGAAAAATCAACACGACTTGTAGTGGTTTACTATTAGTACATGGCGTAATAATATATTTTACACAGTTTTCCTATTTAAGGTGTAGCATACATAAATTTGATCTGAATGTAAAATAGCATTATAACCTTTAATGGTAAGTATTTTTTTAAATTTTAGATAATAATAATTTTTCGAATATGCACTAAGGTTGGAATTAAGTCGATATAAGCATTCAAAACGCCAATGCAAGAGGATTATCAGTATAGAATATCTACCAAACAGATTCTACCGGGCAAATAAAGCAAAAGAGGTATGAAAGTCGGATGCAGAGTTTGCTAAAAAATAGTGATGAAGCCAGGTGTTTGCAAAAGAGGTAAAACTTTCCTGATATATCTATTTATCTCAATAAGAGTAAATGTTGGATTGTTGCTTAAATCCGCACTTACCAACACTACATCCATGTGACGGCGGCCTGTAAACAGACAATTCCGAACCAGACAGTCTAGTGATTGACATAACGAAGAACGATCTGCACTGTCGGGGTCCGAAGTCAGGCTAAAATTATGAATATGAGTGATAGTTTAATATTTAGTGGCAGTGTAATGTTAGAGCAGTGGCAATTACAATGACACGAATAACAAGCATGAAATACTCATATCACCCGCCAATATTACATGTCCGGTTGTGTGCAATGTTGTGTGTGTGGTTGTTTGAACTATGTTCACTGGACCTTCTTGTAAATGGCGTAATTGCAGCACTAAAAAAGTTAGTGAGTGAGTGAGTGTTTTGCCATCTGCAGTTTATGATAGAATATGTACCTGTATTAGTAATGAGTTGTGTTATTACTTAAACAATAATCATAGAAGTCAGGGAGTTCTTACTTTAGTTAGAGATTAATGAGAGCAGGGGTCTAGATGAGGTGTACTGAGAAGTACAGCACTAATCATCTGATGATCTGAGTAGTAGGCTGGTGTCTGGAATGCTACAGCACTGGCATGATCAGTAAACAACAAGTCCAGTGTAGCTCCAAGACAGTGAGTTGGAGAGTGATTGAGTTGAGTCATTTTCCGCACATTAAAGAAAACTTCAAGTTTCAGCTTTTCACTCAGATCACACTTGAAATCCCCAGTAACTAGGACATGTTCACATTCATGCTGCTTGGAGAGATCCGGAAGTTTCTGTATGAAATGAGTAAGTGAATGTGACAACCATTTCCACGACACTTTTGGAGGAACATACACACAAACAATGCAGAACTTGCCAACAAGAAAGGAAATGTATTCAATACTGCGAGATGACATTACATCACGTAGCTGGACACTGTTCTTGAAACTTGTTGAAACATACACAGCAATACCATGTGTAGTGTATCCTGGATGGACTTTATATCCTGACAGGTCTCTTTCACTGTAATAACTGTTGGGTCTTTCTGTGAAACATAAAACATCAAGCACACCAACAAACTTACTCTGCGAGGGAGAAGGCTGGTTCGGGTGCCCCTGTTCATGTTACCGGCATGCACTGCGAGTAAACACGCTGGTTCGGGCATCACGATTCATGTTAGTGGTACCCTGGTTCAGGTGCCACTTTCCGTGTTACCGGCATGCACTGCGATGAAGTAGGCTGGTTCAGGGTGTCCCTGTTCATGTTACAACTACCCACTACGAGGAGGTAGGCTGGTTCGGGTGCGCCTGTTCGTGTTACTGGTAACCACTGTGAGGAAGTAGGCTGGTTTGGGTGCCACTGTTCATGTTACCACTATGCACTGCGATGAAGTAGGCTGGTTCGGGTGCCACATATACCTTGACCAAGTTCCTTTGTCAAGTGGTATACATCTCATTTGGGTAATTATGGTAACGGTTCTCAGACAACCCTGCGTTGAAGTTATTGTAGAATATGTAAACGGTTTCCGGGTTATGCACTTGCTGAGGAAACATTTGTCAAAACTCCCAAACTATCAAAAAACACCAGATTACCACTAAACCTATTTAAATGCCAAGTTGGGAAGAACTATTGTATGGTTTTCAAGATCTGTGCCAAGTTTGGTGATTTTCAGTGTAAGTCAAAGTCGTTGCCAGGGAAAGTCGAAAAATAATTATCTAAAAAATCACAAACTATCAAAAGGCACCAGTTCACCACTAGACCTATTTATGTGCCAAGTTTGGTGAAGAAATATAGTACGGTTTTCAAGATCTGCTTCAGAAACGAGGACTACCGCCATTTTCAGTCTAAGTCAAAGTCGTTGCCAAGGAAAGTCGAAAAAATTAAAAAATATCAAAAGGCATAAGTTCACCACTAGACATACATGTATCTATGTGCCAAGTTTGCTTAAGACATCTCTGATGGTTTTTGTGTTCTGCTCCCGAAACGAAATGTGACGGACGGACGGCACTCATTCCAATATCCCCCTTCGATAATAATCACCTCGCCGCAACAGTGGTCATGCTTCTGAGATAGGCCTAGGTTAAACAATAAAACGAAAAGTGATCTTCACATGAAATGTGGTCTTGATGTAATGTGAGATGATATGTGAAATAAATTGTGAGATGAGGGACACGCGCCCGCTCCCCTTATATAGTCTAACCAGCTTCCAGTGTCACTTGAATATCACAGAATATTCTACATGTTTCTATAAAGCTTGTGGAGATCCGAGGTAGAATATGTCTTCAGCAACCCATACTTGCCGTAAAACGGCGACTTTGCTTGTCGTAAGAGGCTGACTTGGTTGATACATGTAATTGTATCCCAACTGCTTGGATCGAGCTCATGATGTCAATGACCGCCGTCATATAGCTGGAATGTTGCTGATTGTGGCGGTAAACAAGAAACAAACAAACAAATGGGTGCGTGAGTTAAAATTTAACGTCGCATCGGCCTTTTTTCAGCCATATAGCCACCAAACAAAACATTCCTGACACCTAGTCATTGTCCAAATACAATGTCAAAATTCAATGCATGCTGGCCGTAAAAGGCGACTAACGGGATCAAGTGGTCAGGTTCGCTGACTTTGTTGAAGCATGTCATCGATGCCAAATGCGTGGGTCGATGCTAATGATGTCAATAACTGGATTGTCTGGTCCAGACTCGATAATTTACAGACCGCCGTCATATAGCTGGAATATTGCTAAGTGTGGCGTAAAACAACAAACCAAACCAAACCAATACAATGCAATGAACTTCTACTTAATCTCAACAGAATCAATGTAGTACATTGTCAGAAATTGAAGCGTTATCAACATGAAGAATGTGAAATCCGTCAATGAAAGGAGAATGTGTAATATTAGTACAAGATAACATAAAATGTTTCGGAATCAGCATTAGTCAAGGAAGCTGTCGCATGCCCCCTTATTACTTCTGATGGTCACATAACACCATGTAGCTGTGTCGCCAAAACTGTATCTTTTATTCTAGAGCTCCGAACAAACAACATAAAGCTATCTTGCAGAGGTTAGCAATTACGTTCGTTTCATGATGTCAGGTGACAATTATACGTTGATCGCTCAGAGTTAACGCCACTTTTAGCAGTGTTAAGATATTTCAGCAAATTCCGGCGGGGACACCAACATTAAACTACAAATTATGCTCCTCTGACGAGCAAACCCTTAAATCATTGACCAACCCGAACTTCAGACCTGTTCTGGAAGGGTCAGAATTGGCAACGGTTTGTTATTTCAGATGTCAACCATCATATCATTACATGTTGTTGGTTTATGGGGTTCAACTTTACTGTTGGTAACCTAGCAATTGTTTCGTCTGGTGAACAACATCACTCTCACAATGTATTACACATTTGTTGTAATGACAATGCTAATGTGCTTCGCTAAAAGATAAAATGCGACGACAATTCTTTATCCTGCGATGGTTGCAATTGCCGGTTAACGTATTACGTAGTGCAAACAACTCGGTAAACACTCCATGTCATAGCTTTAGGTTTTGTAGTCTGCTTACAGACATAGTCTTCGTCATTGATGGTGGATTGAATCTAGTTTTTTTTAAATATTACTCTTGCAAGCACAAGAAAACACAATGGAGCCTTAGTCCAATTTAGAGCGTATTAGATCGGTGTACGTGAAGAAGGGCTGCCTGATCCCCTCCCCACTTTGAATTTGAGACTTTTAACAAATCGAGGGCCTTCAGGCATTTTGTCTTCAGATATTTTAATATGTGGCTAAAATGTCAAATGATGGTCGATCATAAACATTTGGCTTCTTTTACAATCTTAATTGGAGTGCAATCTAAGAAGAGTTTGGGGGCCTATTCGGGTTAAAATGTTCGACAGAGAGGCGTTATAATTGGTTTTGGTCTGTGAAAATTTAAAGCCATTTATGAATTTCATTAATACACAACCGCAATTGGTGTTGTGTTGTATGCATATTTTTTATCACAACATGAAGTATTAAAATCAAATTTGAGTAAAATTGAGTCATTTAATACTTTTGATAGACTATTGATTTTTATACCTCACAAGGTGACAGACAAAATACTGCCTTTTGGGACCCCCTGATCCTGATTATAATGATCAGACAGGGTTGATCAAACACAAACTTGAAACTGTCTGTCAGTTAAAAACTGCGTTATATAATGGGGCAAACGGCCTCTCAAACCAAAAGCAATTTGAATCTCCTGAAATACCAAGTTTCCATGTTGTATCAAAGGCTTTGTATAGGTCGAAAAAGATTGATACAGCGTGCTGGTTAAATGATTCTAAACGAACCAAATGGTCAGGAGAATTTGTATTTTTGTGAAAACATTAAATATTTGTTATTTGATCATTGGTCTCTGAATACCACACTCGTCGATTATTGACCATACGTTCCATGGTTGTACGAAACGCAGCTAGTTAACAAAATAGGTCGATAGTCAGATGGATCCGCAGGATTCCGGTCTCATAATCTAGGACTCATAGCAAAATTTATTTTACATAATCAAGCTCATCAAATATCTTCTACATTGCGTGACCAGCCGTTTGGTAGAATCAGGCCAAATCTAGGTGAAGTAAGGGTTGAAATGGTGCGTTGGGCAAAAGAAACACTTGTTTCTGACTCCAGTGCCCTCAACCACAAGAATCCCGTCCTCCGCCGACCCACGCAAAGGAGCTGCTAGTGAATATCACCAGCTCCTGTTGCGGTATCATGAGCTTGCACTGGAGCAGAATTGAGCTCATTTTGTAAAAATACTTCATTGTAATCATCACCACTATCATAAATTAAAGTAATATTCTTTTTTTTCTTGTTGATTTTCTAAACTGAAGATTATAATTTGATGCTAAAGAATGTTTAGGTAAAGTGTTACCCAACTTATTTGCAATGTCATATTCAATAGTTAATATACTATTATCTGTATCATGTTCCCCACATTAGGTGTACGTGAATTTATATTTGATACATGTACAAAGTTTTTTCCAAGACTGTCGTCGATTTTGTTCATATGTATAATGAGAGCCTTGGCACTGTTTATCTTTACATTATTTAGATTATGAACTGTCAGTCTACGTAGGATGCCTACACTTCCTACCCTATTTTCGATCATCATTAAACCATGGTTTGCAAATGTGTGGGCGAGCAGTGGACTCAGGAATAGAAACAGCAGCTACCAGTATTTGTTTAGTTGGTCTGAGAACAACTGATTAGGACCAAGGACATTGATAGAAAAGTCAGATTTCAATTTGTTAATATAAAGTAACTGAAATATTGACCAGTTGGCCTCATGAAAATTCCACGTTGTTGCTGATGTATATTCAGTCGGGTTAATATCATTTCCACACAGGCCTTCGTGGACAGACCTTTCAAATTCGTTATACATACAAGGATCTGAGTATGATAGATAAAGTGCAGAATAAGTGCCCTTGGCTTGATGTAAATACGTGGCTGATCCATCATTTAATATGCATAAATTATTACTTGAAATGAAGTCTTCAAGGATATCCCACAGACCGTTATGTCCATTTAAGTCACCAATGATCATACAGGGTCTAGGGAGCTAGTCAAACAAATCCTAAAGACAAGGCTGCTGCAGAGGCGAAGATGGGAAAATATATAAGAAGAAACTGTGAAGGTTATGTGGAAAAGAAAGACGGACTGCTTGGAGGTTGCATTTAAGAGTGAGTAAGTGAGTTGGGTTTAATGCCGCTTTTAACAGTATTCCAGTTCTATCGCTCCGTGTCAGCTTAATGTGGGAAGAAAGCCCGAAGTGATACAGGTCTGAGACGTTTCCACTTCGAGGAAACCCATGAGCACGGGTATGGCACGGGTATGGTGCTAACAAACCTAGACACGTAATCGGGGCGAACCGGGATTCGAACCGACAATCATATGTTTCTGGCGTGCCCAAGGGACGCAACTCTGCACAGCGAATCGCGGCGCCTTAGACGACTGGGCCACCCGTGCCCCCTTGTATTTAAGAGGGACAGGGCTATGGATAACACCCTGCCTCACCAAAATAGAAGCACCACCAGTGGCTTTATCAGCTTAAGTTGAAAACGAATGGTATGAATTTTACTGACGAATATCAAATTTATCCGTATTATTCAGGTATGTCTCTTGTAAATTAAAAGCTAATTGTTTATAATCTTGTGATAATAATTGTAGATCGCGCTTAATGGCGGTTCAACCAGGGATCTTGAATGTGAGGTATGTCCACTACCATCTACTGGATGTGAGGGAATGACCTGCATATCAAGAGGTCCAAATATATTATGAACCATCACAACTGTTGGCAATGTATTGGGTACCTCTAAATGCTGGAGAGCCTTTGCTGTTGTTTTTCTGTTTTTGTTAGATTGGCGTCACCACTGACCATTGCTGGTTTTCGGTTTGGTTCTGATGTTGGGTTTGATTTTGTTTCTATGGCTTGTTCTG
Source organism: Haliotis cracherodii (assembly GCF_022045235.1). NCBI lineage: Eukaryota > Metazoa > Mollusca > Gastropoda > Lepetellida > Haliotidae > Haliotis > Haliotis cracherodii. The sequence goes on from NW_027266275.1 coordinate 18,264,633, forward strand.
TCTGCGAGGCTGATGTGATTATTATCTGAGCTCACTCAGAGAGATTTGAGTGAGTTCATTTACCATCATTTGCTCATTCTTCACTCAAGAGATGGCTGTCTGGCATGAGGTGGAAACTTTCATAACAGGATCAGAAACAGAAGCAGAAGCAGAAGCAGAAGCTGAAAATATTCGAGTGATAGGAACTTGGAATTGCGTGGGTATTAATTGTTTTGGCTTCATGGTAAGAGAGGTTATAAGTGATATTGATTTAAAGAATTTTTTATTCCTGCCCAAAATTAGGGGATGATTTTGTTGATGCCATTTACTGATCGTTACAGTTGGAGCATCTGATATCCCTTGTGCAATCGGTGCTCTCATGAGCCCCACTGCAAAGGGGACATACGGTTTTACAAGTGCATGATTTGGCACCATGTCCAAATTTTGGGCATCGGATTCCAATGTTGAAGATTGTAGATAGTAAAAAGGTAGGTATTAGTTTTGAAAGTTTATGTCTTGTTCTCTTGTAAAACGATTCACAGCAGTAACACCCTGGTATTTTCAGTACTTTCACGATGTCTTCCTCCACCATATATGCCAATATATGCCAGACAATAAGCTCGGTTCTGTGCACTGAGACAGCCACCTGAGTGTTACATTGTTTTAATCCTAACAGGTTAACAGATTGCTGCCTCTTTGCACATTCCACATGTAGTGAACCAGAACGAAGCCACAAGAAGCTCTTACTCTCTCCCAACACCTTTGATTCCCATAGAGACAGCAAAGGGATTTAATTTAAATGGACTTTCGACCACAATTTCGATAACCGAGAACCTTAGCCATGAATCTGGAGCTGTTGGAGAGACTTAAGAAGAAGAACGTAGAACATTATTTATTGGTCTTTGTTTGTTGTTTAACGCCGCACTCAGCAATATTCCAACTATATGACAATAATCGTGTCTGGACCAGACAATCCAGTGATTGACATCATGAGCATCGATATGTAATACAAAGTCCTGTATTCCATGTATCTCATCTTCTTGTAGTTTTTCAAGATTAAGTCCATATTTTGAAAGATGTTGGTTGGTTGCTTTGCTGTTTAACGCCGCACTCAGCAATGTTCCAGCTATATGACGGCGGTCTGTAAATAATCGAGTCTGGACCAGACAATCCACGCAATTGGGATCGATGACATGCATCAATCAAGTCAGCGAGCCTGACCACCCGATCCCGTTAGTCGCCTAGTCGGCAATTATTGGTATTTGAACCAGAGTGAGTGAGTGAGTTGGGTTTAACGCCGCTTTTAACAGTATTCCAGTTATATCGCGGCGTGTCAGCTTAATGTGGGAGGAAAGCCCGAAGTAATGCAGGTCTCAGACGTTTACCACTTCGGTGAAACCCACGAGCACGGGTATGGTGCTGACAAACCTAGAAACATAATCGGGGCGAACCGGGATTCGAACCCACAATCATAGGTTTCTGGCGTGCACAAGGGACGCAACTCTGCACAGCGAATCGCGGCGCCTTAGACGACTGGGCCACCCGTGCCCCCATTTGAACCAGAGGTATGTTTGTGGCCATGGTAAATTGAAAATGTTCGGCACCCCTGGTCCCCACCTGCCATCGAGTGTCAATGGAACGATGACGCAGTGTAAGCCAGGCTGGAACATCAGGGTTACAGGGGTGGTATACTCCAGAAATATAGACATGAATGGCCTGAATAGGTGAAATGTTAGGCTGGTTTGGCTCATATTTTCATATAAAATCACGGAATACAGAGGTCCGTATCACCAGATTGGCCGCCACCTTAGGCCACCTTAGGCATAGGACTCGAAGCAAAATTTTATTTTACATACTCAAAGTCATCATATATACTGATCAAAACTTGTGTGATACGATACTTTTACAGTATCAAGTATTCAACAGGGCATGGCGTGACCAGGCGTTTGTGAGAATCGGGCCTACACTACCACCGGTTTAGGTGATGTAAGGGTTGAAGTAGTGTGCTGGACAAAAGGAACACTTGTTTCTGGCTCCAATGCCCTTAACGGCAAAAATCCCGTCCTCTGCCGACCCACGACAAACAGGTTTCGTCCAATTCGGCCGCCTCTTACGACCAGGGTGTAAATCTACAGTCAACTACAGTAAATAATAGTAAAAACTATTCATTAATTACATTACTATGATAAACATCAAATGATAACCTTTGAGAACGATACATATCTGACCAACTAGAAGTTAGAAGAGATAGGGCGGAAATACAAGATAAATCCAAACAATGGAAAGGTCTTTAAATAGATTGATCAAAAGAAATCCGATCGATGAATAAGCGTAATAAAGGAGATGCAACGTATGTACTGCCGTTGTTATAGGAATATCTTCGTTGCTGTGCATGACAGATTCATTAAGTGGCAAAAGGAGAAAGAACATGAAGAACTTTGTTAACTGATAATTTACCACACACACAGAATTTGTGACCTCGTCGAATTGCACGTCTTGTTTCTACTGCATTACAAACAGCATAACTTCCTAAAGTCCATAGTTTTAAGTTTCTAGTACGTGTTCGTTGAGAGTGGATCTTTTGAAGATAATTAACTTAACAAAAACTTAAAGATGAAATTGAATGTGAAATCGCTTTCATAGACATAAATGTTGCTGACACTTTTCGGAGCGTTGGAATCATTCCAAATTTGCTTACAAACTATCCAATCTTTTTGTACATTCAGTATTTGCAGATAATCGTTTGACGTTTGACTTGGTAGCCAATACTACAAACTAACTTTGTTGAAGAAGTATATCGATCCCTTTTAGAAATCCTCGTTTAACTTGAAAAGCTGTTACCGGTAAATGTAAATCTGTATTTGTGTTCTGAACTGAAAAATATTAATTGATTTGGGTGTCTCAATTTGTATGTGAGAAACTTTAACTCTTAACTAAAGCAATACGAATCCGAATGCCGATTCAATTTGCACATGGCTTGATACCAAGATTGGTCATTAACCGGAGATGAATACAACGGTTTCAACAAGTATGCCCGGGGGCAGCAATGTCAAACAGGGATATCAGATAAAATGTTTTCATGTATAATTAAAACGGATTGTTCAATTAATAAGTCGAATAATGATAGTCATAGTTGAAGTGTTAGAATTTTCAGGGCTTTATCATTTGCAGAAGTCTGTGGTCTGTCATTAACCGCCAAACAAAGGGCAGTTGCACCAACCAAATCAATGTCAGTTCTTTGAATATTTCGACAGTTATTCAAATACGGCTCAACATCTCGTGAACAACCTGCTTAAGATTAGGATCCAGATCTTAAAATCATAAATGATGCCGTCGAAGCGTTTGCCAAAACATGGGCCAATATATAACATGAACCCGTTGAGAGTTGGCTAAGTCAGTGCGTGATGTTGGCATTGGTGGAATGAGCAACTGAAAAGAATTGGAACAGAATTGGAATAAACCCATTCGGTCTCAGCCATCCAAAGTCTGGCTGACATGAACAGTTTGTAGTTATTCCCACTGACAAGGCCTCAAGTTACATAGCCATTATATACTCTGCAAGTGATTTTTCCATGCATCATTTATGTATCATATTAAAAACTAAACACATGATAATTGATTGTTCAAAATTGGCACACATCATTGTCATTCACCCAGGTTCAATATGGCACACATGGAACAGTAGATTTTCAAGGTGAAGGTCCTCTGTTGTCAATATATTGTATGACCACCATAAACCGTGAAGATCCGGGGTAGAATAGGTTTTCAGCAACCCATGCTTGTCGTAAAAGGCGACTAACGGGATCGGGTGGCCAGGCTAGGTGACTTGGTTGATGCATGTCATCGTATCTCAATTGCGTTGATCGATGCGCATGTCAGTCACTGGATTGTCTGGTTCAGACTCGATTATTTACAGACCGCCGTCTTATAGCATGAATATGCAGAGGGCGGCGTTAAACATCAAACAAACCAAGTCTCTTATGACACGCGTGGGTTGCTGAAGACGAATTCTAACCCGGATCTCCACAGGCATTCACAAGTTCATGACGTAACTTCAAACTACTGCTAAACACATTTATGAATATCAACACAACTCAAATTTGAGAATATATCGGAGCTTATTACTATTAACGCTTAGCTGGTACCACTGCCCATTAATTGGTCTTGACTTTTAGTATTTGTACGAGTTACTTCCAGGAATATCAATTGAGTAAACGTCATTAGCAAGAATGATACACTAGAATACTTGAAAATGGCAAGGTATCAGGAGAAAAGGGTCGACTTATTGAATTATTGATTGCATGAGTGAGTCGGGTATAACGCCTGTTACAAACATATTCCATACACTGAAGTGGCGATGTGTCAACAAGACAAGTAAGTTGTAGCTTGTTGTATACAAATTAGTAAAATGACTAGTGAGTGAGTGAGTACGTTTGATATTATGCTGCTTTAAGCAATATTCCAGCAATATCACGGCTGGAGACGCCAGAAATTGGTTTCACACATTGTACCCTTGTCGGGAATCGACCCCGGGTCTTCGGCATGACGAGCGAAGGAATTGACCACTAGGCAACCCGACTGCCCTGTAAAATGTCTAGAACTGTTCAGTCAGTTTAAACATTGGTACATGTGTAGACGATAAGGGTTATGGTGGGTCACTATTTCCAGAAGTCATCAACCTTCACAGTTAGTAGTGTGTGAGTGAGTGAGTTGGGTTTAACGCCGCTTTTGAAAGCAATCCAGTTATATCGCGGCGTATCAGCTTAATTTGGGAGAAAAACCCGAAATGATGAAGGTCTCAGACGTTTACCACTTCGGTGAAACCAACGAGCACGGGTATGGGGTTGACAAACCTAGAAACATAACCGGGGTGAACCGGGTTTGAACCCACAATCACAGGTTTCTGGCGTGCCCAAGGGACGCAACTCTGCACAACGATTCGCGGCGCCTTAGACGACTGGGCCACCCGTGTCCCCTACACAGTTAGTACCCAGGATTCATAGTGATCGAGAGTTTAAAGATCCTTTAAAGTTGAATCCTTTTACAGTGTCTAAGGTGGTACACGGCATTGCATTGCAGGCGACGTAAAAAACAATAAACGCTTGCGTTCAGGCGCACTGTTAATTAAACGTAGTGAAAGGCAGCAGACAACCATCCTCATGTCAACTGAATCTGTTCTTGGCGTTCCAGATTGGGTCTCTGCACACCGGACACCAAACTCTTTATACCAGCAAAGGAAGTGTGACAGACCGAGATCGATAGTTTGCTGACGTGGCCGAAATTGATATATTCTCAGAAATAAAAGATCAAGGTGTTGTTTATGTCAAACGCATCAACAGCCCGTATAAACTCCAGAACTAAAAAGAAACATGCATCCGCCGCCAGAACATCATCTGAAACCACCCTAAAACTACAAACTTCGACAGTCACCACACATTCACTTAACTGCCCGAAAGGATCTCACACGGATGAAAACTGATACTCCACAATTGTTTTCACCTGAACAATCATATCAATCGCCAGATCCACTTCATATCACGTCTCCAATTCAATTCAGTCAGTTTGTGATCAGGACTCATCTGTAACACACAATCATTATCTCGGTTGGCTCCACAACATCATTCAGAAATTTACGTTAAGCAAAATATTAGAAGCAAAAGTAAACCAAGGCCGGAGTGAGTGAGTGAGTGAGTTAATATTTAACGTCACATCGGCAGTATTGCAGCCATATCGTGACGAGATAAAATTTGACCCCAACAATACATACAATGTATGTAAACTGTATAACATTCTGTCGACGAAGGACAGTAAAACAACTAGATTATCACAGATATATGTTTAAAACTAGTACAGAACCATAAAATATGACAATTCATAACATTACAATAGATAAAATTGGGCTATATATCACCAGCAACTAAAGTGAGGTCACCATACTGAGGACCATGGGGACTTACAGTACCTTTGCTACCTGCATGGACCCCAGCAGGATTTACACCATCCCTTTAGTCACTGGCGACCATTGACAGGGTTTAGCCAGAGATTTAAAACCAACAAATATACTACGAGTAAAACACTGGCAGATATAAAATTACTTTGATTTATGTGGGCTTACATATCCTCTCAGGGGGACAATAATTTTACGCTACTTCAACCCCCTTCGAGGATACAGCCACTAACAATCTCCGTTAATTATCATATACTACCAATTTATAAAATATATATCTTTGTACATCAAAATTTATGAATTAATTCTATATCCTTTAAAAAACCGATAATTAAATGAGAATGTACTTGATTAAAAAGATCCTTTATAGATGACACCTTGAAATATTTATCCCTTGTGATGGAAAAATCAATACAGTCAAGCAGGACATGCTTGACAGTGATTCTTTCATCACAAGGGATACAAAATGGAGGATCCTCACCTTTCAATAAAAATTCATTTGTATACCTGCTATGGCCAATACGACATCGTCGTATTATGACCTCTTCAAATCTGGACTGACAGCCCAAGTAGGTGTAACCGATATTTGGTTTAATTTCATGTAATTTATTGATACCTACTTGGGCGTCCCACTTCTGTTGCATAAGATCTCGGATGTAAGATCGAATCATAGGTTTAAAATCAGTGTATGGGATGAGAAGTGGTGTCACAGATTTGTTGAGTGCATCAGCCATTGTGTTACCAGTGATACCAACATGGCTTGGTAACCAACAAAAGACGATGTCGTATTGGCCAGTAGCAAGATCATTATGTAGTTCTATAATTTCACGTAAAATGGATGTTTACAAGATATATTCTTAATTGCCTGAAGACAGGAAAGTGAATCAGAAAAGATAATGAACCGTTTATGTTTAGATTTAGTATTGATATATTTGAGAGCAGTTAATATTACATCCGATTCTGCTGTAAAAATGGAACTGTCATTCGGTAATCTAGTTGATATGGTTCTGGATCCAATGACAGTGGCGCTGGCAACAGCGTCAACATCCTTGGATCCATCGGTAAATATGGATTTGTAAGTATCATAAGTGCTCCATAATTCATTATATTGTTGTTGATAAATTAGTTGATTTGTTTCAGATTTTTTTAATTTGGTTAATGTGAGATCAACTTCTGGCCTTACCATTTGCCAAGGAGGTGATGAAAACAGTTGAAAGGGAGCTATATCTTGCAGTTTAATATTAGCGGCAGACATGGCAGACTGGATTCTGATTCCAAGTGGTGGAACAAGAGACGTTTTTTTATTATAAATATCTTGGTAAAGAGGATTAAAGATGCAATTAAAAGCTGGATTTGACTGATTTGAATATAATTTAGTGACATATTGTAATGATAATTTCAGACGGCGTTGTTTAAGAGAAGGTTCATCCGCTTCTACATACAGACTGTGAATTGGTGACGTCCTAAAGGCTCCAAGGCAAAGCCTTAGGCCCTGATGATGGATAGTATCGAGTTTTTTTAAGTTACTTTTGCAGGCTCCACCATAGACGATGGAGCCATAATCGAGTTTTGAACGGATCAATGACCTGTACAAGTGTAGGAGGGTTGTTTGATCACCTCCCCACTTAGAATTTGAAACTACTTTCAACAAATCGAGTGCCTTCAGGCATTTAGCTTTAAGGTAATTAATATGCGGAAGGAAAGTTAAATGACTATCAAAAATAAGGCCCAAGAACCTGGCCTCTTTAACAATTTTGATAGGGGAGCCATCTAAATAGAGCTCAGGGTCCTTATGCGGCTTATATTTTCTGCAGAAATGTATACAATTAGTTTTTGATTTCGAAAATTTAAACCCGTTTTCGAGGGACCATTTATGAATTTTATTGAGACAAATTTGTAACTGCCTCTCTATTGTATGCATATTTTTTCCTCGACAAGAAACATTAAAATCATCCACGAAAAGTGATCCATCTACTGAATCACTTAAAACCTTTGAAAGACTATTTATGTTTATACTAAATAAAGTGACAGACAAAATACTGCCTTGTGGGACACCCTGATCCTGATGATAATGATCAGACAGGGTAGAGCCCACGCGGATCTGAAATTGTCTGCCAGTTAAAAACTTGGATATAAATTCAGGCAAACGGCCTCTCAATCCAAAATCATGTAAATCCTTTAAAATCCCGTCTTTCCACGTTGTGTCATACGCTTTTTCTAGATCGAAAAAGATAGACACTGCATGCTGGTTATTAATAATTGCATTTTTCACAAATGATTCTAACCGCACTAAATGGTCAACGGTACTTCGATTCTTTCGAAAGCCACTCTGAATATTTGTAATTAAATTATTTGATTCCAAGTACCATGTTAATCTATTGTTGACCATGCGTTCCATGGTTTTGCAGACGCAACTGGTCAATGAAATGGGTCTATAATTTGAGGGATCACTGTGATCCCGTCCAGGTTTCGGTATGGGTATTATTATGGCATCACGCCAGGAAGAAGGAAACTTACCTGTTGTCCATATATCATCAAAAATCAACAAAAGGGTTTCTAAACACGGTTCTGGCAAGTGCTTCAGGAGTTGGTAATGTACATTATCAGCTCCTGTAGCAGTATCATGAGCTTGTCCAAGAGCAGTATGAAGTTCATGGATCGAAAATATTTCATTATAATCTTCCCCATTATCGGATTTAAAATTTATAGTTTTCTTTTCCTGCTGTTTTTGAAATTTTTGGAATTGAGGGACATAATTTGAGTAAGGATGTTTTGCTAACGTTTCACCGAGTTTATTTGCAATATCCGATTTATTTGTTATAAGGTCATCCCCAGACTTAAGATGGAGGACACACTTTTAGAACCCTTACCTTTAATTTTCTGTAACATGTTCCATACCTTGGACATGGGCGTTCGTGAGTTTATTGTGGAAACATAATGTTGCCAAGATTGCCGTTTATTTTGTTTAAACGTACGCCTGGCTTTAGCATTTAAGATTTTATATTTATTCAAATTATGAACCATTGGATGGCGACGGAAATAGTGTTCAGCCTTTTTCCGTGCCTTCCTAGCTTGTTTGCAGTCATTGTTGAACCATGGTTTACGGATGTGTGGATTTGTAGAGGACTTAGGAATACATTCATCAGCGATTTTGTTTAATTCATCTGAAAATAATTGCACAGGATCAGTCACGTCAATAAATAGGTCAGGCTTCAATTTTTTGGATGCGAGCATTTCAAATAAACGCCAGTTGGCCTTAGTGAAGTTCCATCTTGTTGAAGGTGGAACATCTGAAGGTAAGACAGGTTTTAAAATGGTAGGGAAATGATCACTGCCACAGAGGTCTTCGTGGACGGACCATTCAATTTCGTTTAATAAATCAGAGTGAGTGAGTGATAAATCAAGAGCAGAGTAGGTACCTGTACCGGGATGTAGATATGTGTTTGAACCATCATTATGTATACACAAGTCGTTGTTTGAAATGAAATCTTCCAAAAGTTTACCCTTGTTATTTGTCTGAACACTACCCCAGAGTGGATTGTGCCCATTTAAATCACCCATAATAATACAGGGCTTGGGTAGTTGATCATAAAGAGCCAGAAGTTCAGACTGTCGAAGGGAAGAAGATGGTGGAATATAGAGCGAACACAAAGTAAAAACTATGTGTAAGGTTACACGGACGGCAACAGCTTGAAGAGGAGTAGCAAGTTGAACAGGGCTATGGATAACGCCGTTTTTCATGAATATTGAAGAACCTCCAGTGGCTTTTGCCCCTGGAGGTGAAAAGACATTGTAGGAGGTATAACCTCTTATATCGAAGTGATCAGTGTCTTTGTAATATGTTTCTTGAAGACATATCGCCGATGGTTTGAAATCCTGAATTAAAAGTTGTAAATCATTATAATTATTCTTAAGTCCTCTACAGTTCCATTGTATTAAATGTGATGATTGATTCACGGTGGCTCAATGGGAGATCTCTCACGTGAACGTGAGGAAGAAGAACTCCTTTCGCTACTGTCTGACGATGGAGTCACCTCCATGTCTAAAGCACTAAAGGAGTTGTGAGTAGTTACTTCCGAAGAAGAGGGGGTACTGGGTGATTGATTTCTATTTAACCTTTTTCTTTGTTTTTTAGATGATTTTCGTTCCAGAGAAGATGGTTCTTCAGGAGATGTTTCAGGCAATGCTGCAGGAGAAGTTTCAGTAGCAGCTTCAGGAGATGCTTCAGACGAAGTCTGAGTTTCAGCCTGAACACCATATGTTAGTGATGTGGATTTACGTTCAGTGATAGCAGTGACAGAAGTACTTGGAACAGGTCGATTTGAATTGACCCATGTCAAATCAGTCTGACACAGTACAGATGAGAATTTTTTAGCAGATTTGGTCACTGCAGCAGAATAATTCAGAGTTGAAGGAGATGTTGATTGACTGTCAACAAGCTCCCTAGCCTCTGCAAAAGAGATGTTTTTTTCACATTTCAATTTTAGTATTTGGGTTTCTGTTTGATATACAGGGCAGGATTTAGAAGAGGCCATGTGTTGGCCTTCACAGTTTGAACACTTTAGATCCTTAGTACAATCCATACTCTCATGGTTGCCACCACAACGATGACAAACCATGGGGCGTCTACATGTTTTCGAACCGTGACCAAACTTTTTACACTTGTAGCATCGGAGTGGATTGGGGACATACACATCCACTCCGATGTTGACATAACCTGCTTTTATTGATTGTGGAACCGATGGATGGGCAAAGGTGAACAAACAGGTGTTTGTTTGAATGATATTTGACTTGTCATCCTTACGGGTAAAACGTTTGACAGATAGTACTCCTTGATGTTTGAGTTCCGAAACAATCTCATCTTCTGACATGTCTGAAAGTGAACGTGTCCTGTCGCGAACAATGCCACGACAAGAGTTCAATGTTCTATGCTTAGAAACAGCAACCTCAACATTAGCAAAGTGTGTGATTGATAATAAATTTAGAGATTGCTGTTTCCTCAAGCATTCAACCAGAAGAAAACCAGTACGCAGTCGTGTGACATTTTTGACTTCTCCACAACATCCATGAATTGCTTTGGATACAGCAAAGTGATTTAGTTTTAGTGGTTCATGATCTGTGGCTTCGATCACAAGGAATCGAGCCCAGGAATCAGGAAGAGTATCAGCTTCATCAGAAGAACTAAAGTCCAAATGACGTCTTTTCGAACCAGAGTGTGAGTTAGCCATGATTATGTTGAAGTGATTCAGCAACCCTGCTCCCCACCCACCACGGAGTATCATAATAGACAGTGTTGCAAAGCACCGGATTTCCAAGATGCATACACCAGGGCTACAGGGTTGTTATACTCCAGAAAATATGACACAAACAGCAATATCTGTATACCAAAATAAATGCCAGGCTGGTTCTGCCCATGACAAGAAATTGGATACATACTGAGTTTGGAGGTCAACATTACCAGATTGGCCCATGAGCCACCGCCTTCAGGCATGGGACTCTAGGCAAATTTGTACATATAATTTTCAATGAGAACATTCATTTACAGTATTAAAAAAAACAGAACATAATTAACATGAATGTGTACCATACACAGGGCATGGCATGACCAGCCGATTGATAGAACCGGGCCCATTCTACCACCCGTCTAGGTGAAGTTAGGGTCAAAGTGGTGTGTTGGGCAAAGGAACACTGTTCCCTCAACCACCAGAATCCCTTCCTCCACCGACACAGGGGCGCAACCCACGGCAAACAGGTTGCCCAATTTCGTCGCCTTGTACGACCAGCAATGGGGTGCTGTGGACAAATTCTACCCCGAGTCCACACGGGGGAAGAGCTATTAGCGCTACCCAGCACTCACCACGAGGAGGTTGCTCTTCACGAGTGCCAAACCAAGGCCGGAATCTTAAAACAATAAAAAAGTGTCAGAGTCTCAAGGTGGTCAGAAAATCAAATCAAATCATTTATTAACATCTGATCACTTGAGGACATGGCTGTGTCCGAACACATCAGTACCAGGGCACATAGCTTGTCGCCCTCAAAGAAAGTGCGAGGTACATGTAGATCCCAAAACAATCCACCCAAATGTAATTCCAAAAATATTATACAGTGGAATTGACAGAAGACTGAGGACTAATTATAATGAATTACAGGTATTAGTCCAGGACTTCAAACCCTCAGCGTTCTGTCTGCAGGAAACTTTTCTAAAAAAGACAGATAATTTTAACTTCCGTCAGTTCAATGAATTTCAATATTTTGGTCCTATTGGTGATATGGCCACTGGAGGTTCTTCAATCATTGTGAGGCATGATATGATCGATATTATCCATAGCTGTGTTACACTTGCAACTAATTTCCATGTCCAAGCCGTTGAAGTTCGACTTACTTTGAACGTTGCTTTTACTCGTGCTCACTGTATATTCTGACTTGAAAGCTCTCCCGCTGTCTGATCGTCAAGTTCTTTGTGATGAACTCTCTTAGCCCTGTGTAATCATAGGCAGTGGGGTGGTACAAACACCAACACTAAAGAATGCCATCTCTATTAATGACCTCTGCATATTTAACGATGATTCCTACACTAATCTGCATCCCGCAACTGGGCCCTACTCTTTTAGATTTATCTCTTACTGATTCTAACCTAGTCAGCGAATTTACTCGCAGCCATATAGCTGGGACAGTGATGTGAGGCGTTAAACAAGAAACATACAAACATTATCAGTTACCTGATTCCCCTTTGGAAACGCTATTAAATTTGTTTGATCTGGACAACGGATAAGTTACCTTCATAAGGGCGAAATACTGTTAAAAAGTCAAAGTCAAAGATATGTATTGCATGTAAGGCCTCCGACCCATATACAAAGGAGTTAAACTTGTTTCTTAGATCACAATACCAAGGACACACATAAGTAAAATGAATTTCATTTTCTGCAGCCGTATGACAATAACCCCATACTTCTGATCCTCATAACGGTTTGGTTGGATTTTGGCATCAAATGATTTAAAATATATACTTGGTGCACAAGCTCCTACTTCCTGCGAGACAGACATTACATTAATTAAGGTCTTCTTTGCACGTGATGTTAATTCCGAGACACTTTTCTTGAAGTTCATTGTATGGGTAAACATGACACCAAGATTCACAGCATTTACACATTTACCATAGATAAACCATTTTTCATTCAGTGCCATTGACCCACTCTTCTGAAAATGACAATATTTGATTTATCGTAGTAAACTGATAGTTTCCACTCTTTTGTGTAACATTCTAAAATCTTAAGTTGTTTTTGTATTTCAACAACAGAATTTGATACTAAAATGACATCAAAAGCATCAATAGTTCTGTTAATTTTGGGAACATTTGAATATGGTGTTTACTCTTGGCCATAAGTGCATAATACAATTCACTAATAAAAAATGAAAACAATATCGCGCTCATGATACAGCCTTGTCGTAAGCCAACAGGGCAGTCAAAGTAATCGGTTACATTGTCATCATTTCATACACGTGATTTAGTATTTGAATACATAGCTTTTTAATACGTGATTTGATATTTGAATACATATATAGAATACTAAACAAGCTCACGTGTAATACCAATTTTATGAAACGAGTAAATAACGAAAGCGAGTCAGATACCATAACTATTCACGGGAGCGAGTTTAGTATTTTATTTATTACTGGCCATTTATAACGTTTTTAGAATTATACTGTTGAGTGTGAATAGGCTGACACCTAACTTCTTTCAGTGGCATTTAGAAGTTGGAGTGATGAAGTAAGACGAGTTCTATGGATGAACAACTTCTTTATTACAATTAGTGCGACGTTTCGGTGTAGATCCTAACACCTTTATCAAGCAATAGATGGATAGGGCTAAACAACATAGGTATATATACACTTATTGACATCTAAGTTGTTACAGTGACTAGTTGATGGACACAGAGAGGTGATTAAGCTAATTGGAAGCCAGTGGGTGACTAATGAACGCAGAGTAAACAAGCAGACAGATGGAGATGATGGACCGCCGTCATATAGCTGGAATATTGCTGAGTGCGGCGTTAAACAACAAACCAACCAACTAATAAACATTTCCCCTCATATCATTCCAGTACCAAAATCTGGCCGTGATCACACTGGTCCTTTTAATTATAAGCCACGATCACTTACTAGCTGTGTTTGTAAGACCATGCATGGGAAGAATGCTCAATAACGAAATAACATGGTAATGGGAAACAAATAATCTTATAAGAAATATTCAATGTGGTTTTATAAGTGAGTGAGTGAGTTAATATTTAAAGTCACATCGGCAATATTTCAGCCATATCGTGACTAAAGCGATTAGTACATTAACGAAACATTAATTTAGAATATATAAAAACCTGTCAGCAGAGGACAGTAACATTATATTACCAGACTTATCACAGACATCAATTTTTAAAACTAGTATGTGACCATAAAAAGCTTTTACAAAACAGAACAATACCTTGTAAGAACGGGCTATAGATCGCTAGCATTGAAGGTAGATCACCATACTAGGGACCATGGGGACTTATAGTACCTTTGCTACCAACATGGACCCTAGCAGGATTTACACCATCCCTTCAGTCACTGGCAATTGTACATAATTTGAGCCACAATTAAAATTACAAAAATGCTTCGTTTAAAAGCGTAGTAGATTTAAATATTCTTTGAATGATATTGACTTACGATATCCTCACAGGGGGACAATTTTTTTACTGTACTTAAATCCCCTTTAGCCATTGATTAAATGATGTGATGTGGAACTTACGTATCGGTTTTATAAGAAAATAGAACTACCATTGATCGTTTAGTGAGATTGGAAAGGTTTCTTAAGAATGCTATCGTCAACAAGTATTTGTCACAAAGTGACGAAATGTCCCCCGCCTGTATATACACCATAGTACCAAATATGAAGACAATCCAGCGATTAGTTATTGAGATATCGCGGCAACACCGTTTTCCAACTCTAAAAGCAGATTTGCCTGCTGTGACCTTGAACATGGGGTCAAGGTCACCAAAACCGACTGGTGTCTGTATATACACCATAGTTCCAAATATGAAGACAATCCAGTGTTTAGTTCTTGAGATATCGCGGCAACACCGTTTTCCAACTCCAAAAGCAGATTTGCCTGCCGTGACCTTGAAAATGGGGTCAAGGTCACCAAAAACCGACTGGTGTCTGCGGAGTCTGTATATACACCATAGTTCCAAATATGAAGACAATCCAGTGTTTAGTTCTTGAGATATCGCGGCAACAAACAGGTGGGACGTACGTACGGACGGTCGTGAATACTATATCCCCCGCTGCGCGCTTTAGCGCGGCGGGGGACAATAAACAACACACCTTATCCATAGTTTTCGATTTGAAAAAAGCTTGCGATACGACCTGGAGCTATTGAATTTTGAAAGATCATCATGAGATGCGGTTCATACGTAGGTTTGCCTAATTTTATATCACAGTTATAAACAGATAGAAATGTCGATGGTACGCCCGGGATCGATCTTGTCTGATGTTTACAATCAAGATCAGGGTGTCCCACAAGTCAACCTTATTTAGTATAAAGAAATAATAGTGCATGAGTTGGAACAGTATTCCAGTTATATCACGGCGTGTCAGCTTGATGTACATGTAGGAGGAAAACCCGAAGTGATGCAGGTCTTAGAAGTTTACTAGTTTGGTGCACGAGTAAGGTCTGACAAACCTAGAAGGATAATCGGGGAAAACCGGATTTGAACTCACAATCATAGGGATGCAACTGTGCACAGCGAATTGCGGTGCCTAAGACGACTTGGCCACCCGTGTCCCCTACACAGTTAGTACCCAGGATTCATGTCGTGGTTAACAGATGCACACCACAATTGAGAGCCAGCTTAGTTTTAATAAAATCAATGATTGGTCAGCACGAAACGGCTTTACGTTTTCTAAATCTAAAACAAATTGCATTCATTTTTGTCGAACATAAAAACTACATAGGTACCCAGACTTACATCTCGCGGGCACTCCAATTAAAGTTGTATAGGAAGCTTAGTTTTTGGGAATAATGTTTTATCGTCTTACTTTCTTACCACTTCTTAAATATCTGATAGCTAAATGTCAGAAGGCACTGGATTTATTGAAGTTGTTTTTTTATTCTAAGTGGGGAGGGGACCAGTCCAGCCTTCTTCACTTATGTCGATCACTAATCCGTTCCAAACTCGATTATTGCTCCATCATCTATGATGGAACTTGCAAAGGCAACTTTAAAAATTGATATTCTTTCCACCATCATGGTGGAACCTGTTTTGGATCGTATCTAAACTAAAGAAATCTGAAACCAATCAACTACAATATCAACAAGCATATAATCAGTTGAGTGAACATGACACTTACAAATCTATATTAACAGATAGATCCAAGGATGGCGAAGCTGCTTCCAGCGCCACTATAATTGAATCCAGAACTGTATCACCTAGATTACCAGTTATATAACGCTTCCATTTTTACCGCCAAATCAAAGTCTATTTTAACTGCTCTGGAATATATAAAAAGTCCAAACATAAAGAATTACTTATTTTTTAGATTCTATGTGCTGTCTTAGGTCTTCAGCAACCCATACTTGCCGTAAAAGGCGACTATGCTTGTCGGAAAAGGCGACTAACGGGATCGGGTGGTCAGGCTCGCTGACTTGGTTGATACATCTCATCGATCCCAATTGAGTGGATCGATGCTCATAATGTCAATCACTGGATTGTCTGGTCCAGACTCGATTATATTACAGTCCGCCGTCATATAGCTAGAATATTGCTGAGTGCGGCGTTAAACAACAAACCAACCAACCAACCAACCAAATCCTGTCTTCAGGCAGGAGAAAATATCAGCATCCAGTTACATGATTGAGTTCATTAAGTTTCACAATAATCTTGCTACTGGCCAATACGAGATCATCTTTTGATGGTAGCCCAGTCATGTTGGAATCGTTAGTAACACAATAACTGTTGCTAAACCAGCACTAAACAAATTTGTAACACCAGTTCCATGCAGTGAATCTAAACCTGTAATTAGATGTTACATCAGAAATATTGATGCAAAAGAAGTGGGACACCCAAGTAGGTATAAATAAATTACCTGCAATTAAACCAACAGTCGGTTACACCTGTCAGTCAAGATTTGAAGAGGTCATTTTAAGAGGATGTCGCATTGGCCATTTCACAATATACTCCATGTTGTACCCCTTGTGATGAAGCATGTTCTGCTTCGCTACGTTGATTTTCCTTCACAAGGGATAACTATTTCAAGGTTTCATCAATGGATCTTTTTAACAATATCATTTAATTATTTATTAAAAAAGAAAAGAGATAGAACTTATTGTTAAATTTGATGTACATAGGTCTTTCTCATTAATTGGTAGTGTATAAATATTAACTTGAATTGTTTATGGCTGTGCCCTTGACGGGGGTTGAAATACCGTAACATTATTGTTCTCCTGAGAGGGTATCGTAAGACCATACCTTTCAAAGTATGCTATTCTAATTTACCAGGTAGGAAGCAATAAACTACACGAATTGAAACCAACAATCGGTCATACCTAGTTGGGTTGTCAGACAAGACATGACGAGGTCGTTTTACGACCATGTCGTATTGGCCACAGTCGGTTTACACACAAATATCTGCTTAAGACAGATGAAGACGAACATCCTAAGCGTATCCCTTGTGATGAAAGGTTCACCGTCAAGCATTATATTGCTTGACTGTGTGGACTTTGCAATCGCAAGGGATTCACATTATCAAAGTGTAAATCTAAAAGATCTCTTTTCCCGTGCCAGCGGGCATCTCATCATAAATTACATGAAAGAAATTGGTCTGTATAATGCATTTTAAATATGTATGTGAATAATTAAATGCTTGTTTTTAACTTTTGTGTGATGCTACTATAAACAGACATTTTTGAAGGCTCTGTACAGGAGGTTAAGTACCGTAAAAATATTGCACCCCTGTGTGACACGTAATCCTATCATAATCAATGTAACTATCATCATCAAGTGTTTTTAATCCAAATCATTGATGAGTATTTTTGAATATTGGCTAGCATTGTGCACAACCACCAGTGGCTAAAGTGATGACGTAAATCCTGCTGGGGTATCATGCAGGAAGCAGAGGTACTGTAAGTCCCCATGATCCCCAGCGAGGTAGCCTAGCTTTGGTTACTGGTGGCCTACAGCCCGTGTTTCAAAACTGTATATATATATATATATATATATATATATATATATATATATACAGATTTGAATACACTTTCCTTATATCATTTTGCAACTCTGAGTTTCACGCACCCATGGTATTGCGTACGATCATCAGGCATAATGAAACATGGTTTTTAGTTTGACCCTTTCTTTTTTGCTCGGCTTGGGGGTTTACCATGGCGACAGGTGGAAATGAGCTCGCTTCTTTTGTTTAGCTTGTTAGCTGTTAGCATGAGAATCTCGAGCTTCTCTTCCATGCATAGGTTGCAGATCCCTGAGTCTCTTTTGTTGGTGTTTGATTTCTTGATTATGTCCCATTTAATTTTGTAATTGGTTTTGTTTCTTTTTAACTTCCAGATGTGTTTGGAGAGTTCTGTCTCTTTTTCATATTTTTCAATCCTGAATGATTTTGTGTGGTTGTTATACCTTGTCTTGAAGGGGCCGCTTGCTAACCCAATGTAGGTTACATCATTGGTATCTGTTGTAACCGTGGCCTTATAGACTACGTCACGAGTGAGGCATTTACCGTTCATTGGGCAATTGGCTTTTTGTCTACAGTTACAGTCTTTTGATTTGGTTGATTGGTTGGCTGACTTCATCACCTTGCTGTTATGTGCCTTGATTATTTGTTGGATGTTTTTCATGCAACTGTAGCTGACTTTAACTGATGATCTGTTGAATATTTTATTGAGTTTGCTGTCCTTTGGAAAATGTTTGTTGATAAGTTTCAGGAAGTGTTTGCCTACATTTGTCTTCACATTCTTGCTGAAGGGGGGGTTGTACCAAATGATTTTCCGTTTTCTTTGCTTTTTCTGTTTTTGTGTTTGATCTTTATTTGGGTTTAGTTCGCACTTCGTGTTGTATCCTGCAGCTTCAAGGGCTTTTTCGTAGTATGGTATTGACAGATTGAAAACTTCTTGATTTGAAGACAGGTTTGATACTCTTTTTACTATAGCCTCTGGTATGTTTTTAATGATTGTTGGTGGGTGGTTTGACCTTGAGTGGACATATACTGTTTCATCGTTTGGCTTTCTGTAAGGTTTGTGTAGTCCGGTTTTTAGGTCCAGATTTACATCTAAGAAATTGACGTTCATCTCGGTATAATCCGACACTGTCTAGTTTGATCAAACAGATACCATGTCATCTCGGTATAATCCGACACTGTCTAGTTTGATCAAACTAGACAGTGTCGGATTATACCGAGATGACGGGCTAGCAACATTATGATGATCTTAATGTTGCTAGCCCGTCATCTCGGTATAATCCGACACTGTCTAGTTTGATCAAACAGATACCATGTCATCTCGGTATAATCCGACACTGTCTAGTTTGATCAAACTAGACAGTGTCGGATTATACCGAGATGACGGGCTAGCAACATTAAGATCATGCTCAGGCAGCAAAGCCGACAGAACAAGGAAAGATCTGACCAAAATCTTCCAATCATGTGGTTTGAAAATCACCGTACAAACCAACCTGTCAAACGTCAATTTCTTAGATGTAAATCTGGACCTAAAAACCGGACTACACAAACCTTACAGAAAGCCAAACGATGAAACAGTATATGTCCACTCAAGGTCAAACCACCCACCAACAATCATTAAAAACATACCAGAGGCTATAGTAAAAAGAGTATCAAACCTGTCTTCAAATCAAGAAGTTTTCAATCTGTCAATACCATACTACGAAAAAGCCCTTGAAGCTGCAGGATACAACACGAAGTGCGAACTAAACCCAAATAAAGATCAAACACAAAAACAGAAAAAGCAAAGAAAAAGGAAAATCATTTGGTACATCCCCCCTTCAGCAAGAATGTGAAGACAAATGTAGGCAAACACTTCCTGAAACTTATCAACAAACATTTTCCAAAGGACAGCAAACTCAATAAAATATTCAACAGATCATCAGTTAAAGTCAGCTACAGTTGCATGAAAAACATCCAACAAATAATCAAGGCACATAACAGCAAGGTGATGAAGTCAGCCAACCAATCAACCAAATCAAAAGACTGTAACTGTAGACAAAAAGCCAATTGCCCAATGAACGGTAAATGCCTCACTCGTGACGTAGTCTATAAGGCCACGGTTACAACAGATACCAATGATGTAACCTACATTGGGTTAGCAAGCGGCCCCTTCAAGACAAGGTATAACAACCACACAAAATCATTCAGGATTGAAAAATATGAAAAAGAGACAGAACTCTCCAAACACATCTGGAAGTTAAAAAGAAACAAAACCAATTACAAAATTAAATGGGACATAATCAAGAAATCAAACACCAACAAAAGAGACTCAGGGATCTGCAACCTATGCATGGAAGAGAAGCTCGAGATTCTCATGCTAACAGCTAACAAGCTAAACAAAAGAAGCGAGCTCATTTCCACCTGTCGCCATGGTAAACCCCCAAGCCGAGCAAAAAAGAAAGGGTCAAACTAAAAACCATGTTTCATTATGCCTGATGATCGTACGCAATACCATGGGTGCGTGAAACTCAGAGTTGCAAAATGATATAAGGAAAGTGTATTCAAATCTGTATGTATGCTCTACTTTGTATTGAGCACTCTCTTCTGCAATTGGATCATACTTGTGTATATATATATATATATATATATATATATATATATATATATATATATATATATATATATAATATTGTTATGCTCAAATATGTTTCATGAATTGTTTCTGAACATTGTATTCTTAAATATGTTTTTCAACTTGTTTTTAAACAAAACTTTGCATTAATGACTAAATTGTAAATATATGGTTTCGTCGCTATATGACTGAGATAATGCCGATGCGACGTTAAATTTTAACTCACTCACTCACTGCCTTAATTTAAAACGCAGCATATTTATAAATTTTTAAGTGATGGTCCTTCGCATCGGGGCCTAGCATTGGTTGTTTGCAATCTTAAGCCCGTGTTTATTTTGTGTTGTTGAATGTTTTTAAAATTCTTTTACATTTTTCTTAACCTAGTTCAAATCTGGGATAGTCTTGTTATTGTAATATCCTTCGGCGGCAGGTTTTATACAATCTGAACATTTTTGTTGTCAATGTTTTACTTTATCTCTTCTCTATATGCCTTAAATATTGCCGATGTGATGTTAAATATGACGTCTTGTGTTGCTTAGCAGCTGTGCATCCGTTTTGTTTTACACAGATTGTTGATTTTGTACGATTACCTTGCTGAAATGGTGAAAACCTGTTCAGCTTGAAATTTTACCAATACGTCTACCAGATCCAGTTATTTTTCCTTTAATCGGTTTCCGTCGTATCTGTCAGTACGAGATAAATGGATCAAGTCCGTGTTGGAAAAACGACCCAAATGGCAGCCAAAGAAAATTTTCACTATTATCTCAGAAGACTGTTGACTAAGAAGTGGACTGTTTGGTGAGAAAAGATTTTCTGTTTCCGCCGTGCCGACATTTTAAACGCAGTTGAAGCAGAAAGTTGGCCCATCACAGACCAAACAACAACATTGAATACATCTTTGAGTGCGTGAAACGACCTCTGATATTGACTTTGTGAATAAGTAATATAGCAATTAATAAATGTAACTTGCCTTTTCTGCATTTTGTATAAATGCACTGAAATGCAATGACGGCAAACAAGTACCAAATATATCATACACAGCACTTTGACCCCGATCTATGGGGTATGGTGCATATCGAATATGTTATGTACATATATAATTGAGAAAGAAATATGGGGAAATGCACACATACATCGGACATAAAATACACGTCACTCAGAATGAAACGCGGAGAGTTGTATATCAGACATGTTATAAACATCATTAAAAATGAATTGTTTGATAGGCATTACTTAGAAGATGACGGATGACAAAGTAGACACAAATTATGGATAACAACTTCTTTAATACTTTAAAGGCGACGTTTCGGTATAGATCCATAAATTGTGTCTACTTTATCATGAAAACGAAAGGCACGGGGTAGTATGTATATCGGATATACAATATACACCACTCAGAACGATAGATAACGATGGAGGGTTCGTATCGGATGTATTATTTTGAACATACTTCAGAACGCTGTAAATGTAGACCAATGTAAGCTTTGAAACATGCTTAGAGGTAACATATCCAAGCTGGATGTTGACTGTTTCAGAGTGGCAGTCTACCCCAAGTAATTGGTAACCTAAAATGCTTCTTTAACTTAACACTATCACATATACAGGTAATGCAAGCTCAGAAGTTTGGTGTGCAAATTTAAAACTAGCAGATAACTATCACATATACAGGTAATGCAAGCTCAGAAGTTTGGTGTGCAAATTTAAAACTAGCAGATATAAGCGGTAAGACGGATATGACTGCTCATACATGCATGCACCAGTAAACCAGACCTAACAGAAATGAGTATAGTTACTTCATAGTGTTTTAGGAACCAGACAGCTTCAATGTGAAATTGCAGTTTGTCTTGTTTGGAAGTTCTCCAAATGACAGGACAGATATATTGAAGCAAGTCGAAATAATTTAGCCTAAAATCACGATGATCCATCGACAGTGCAGTGCGTATGTCTACGTTGGACATTGCCTCAAATATACGCAGAGCTACGCTTGTCGTGTGAGGCGACAATCGATGGACCGGGTGGTCATTCATGTGTAGTGACTTCGTTGATTGTGTGTCATGTACCCGATATAACTACATGTAATCGAGACTGGGCCAGACAAAAGAGTGGTTAAAGTATGAACAACCTCCAATGCCGACATGTACCATGAATCGCAATCAACCGAAAAATGAACCTGACTACCGGATGCTCTTTAGTCGCCCCTCTTGACATGATTCTAAGCTGTAGGGATATGAGTGTTAAAATAGTACCTGGCAAATCAAACGAGAACAAAGGAGTACTGCTTATAACCGCAGTTATTGCATAGAGATCCACTTGAATGTTTAGGTAAAATGTACATATTGATAATCTTTGTCAGACAGAATAGGTTCTTTTCGTCTTTGGTTCAGGAGTTCAGACATGGTGTACAGAGAAAAGACATGATTAAATGTTATACAACCTCATGATTTTCTGACAGTATTTCACTCTGACTTTGCATGCATTCCTTCTGACTTCATATGTTTGAATGGAGGTAAAATTACAGTCAACTTCAGTGTATGCATAGTCAGATCGTTTTCCATGAGTATCTAAACACATTTTGCCAGGGCTATGGTTAAACTATTCACAATCGGACATTTCTACCTCTCTCATGAGACCAAGAGCAGGTACCCGGGTTAGGTCGGGTAATAGTGGGGTGGGTACCCGGGTATTCAATTTAGACTCGTCCCAGCCCTAAAGGTTACACTTTGTGGTCAATGTCAAACGTTTCATCATATATAATTCTTTTAAAATACTTATAAAAGTCTCATACAGTTGCTGTCTGCCTCTCACACTCTCAGTTGCACATTTGCCATCTTGGTTGTATTATTTTGGATGGTAAGACTTCTTAAGCTTGCATTTTTACTCAGTGTTGTATTGATGTCATTATGATTCAGCATATCAAAGCTTTCAATATTTATGTGTTCTGAAACAAGTGCTTTATCCGTAAAATTATCTGCATCGTTGGTAGACTCATTGTAACTGTTAACACACAGCATTCGCAGGGCTATCTGGTATTCAAATGTGGCGATCCCGGCCCATAACTAATTTCTCTATCAGTTCTAATCTTGAAACCAGTCAAAATAATTGTTAAGCCAATCGCAATCACAACAGATTAAGTACATTGAACAAATAGGAGTAAAACTGCCTATTGTGAAATTTCGTTTTTCATATGTACAACTTTGCTATTGCAGGTAATTCCATTGTAGCATTACTATAATTAATGAGTGTCCATAATCATGTGTAGTCATACTGGGAGTAGTTGTCATGGGAATAGTTATATAGAATAGAAAAGAATGAACTGACTCGCTGTCCTCATGCACAAATACAAGGCTGTACATGCTCCTGGTTTGCCTTAGAAATATCTTATCAAGGAATACCAGCTTACCATCTCCCTGTTTATATATTTAGAAAAACAGCATAAGGTCACATCTAAGACCTATGCTTTCAGAGAACATTTGTAGATCATTCAATGTATCACTTTGATGCTATACTTCATATCAAAATTTATTCCATTTGGCCTCATTTGCTATATGTGAAAAGAGCCTTAAATATTTTAACACTATCATGGTGCTCAACATCCTTCTAAAGCTTCAGGTTGCTGGTTTCCAGAAGTGGAGGTTAAAGGACACACAACAAAGGGATGGAAAGAATACAACATTTTACCCAATTGTTGTGATTGAGCACACAGTACAAAACAGTGTCGCTTGTTATAACATTTTGTCAAATACTGCTACTTGCAACAACTTGAAGTTGTTTTTGTTTTGAAAGCTGCATCGTAGGTTTGCTACAACATTATCAATGAGAAAGGTCAGTGTAGGTGATAGTCATAGGTTATCGGTTACTATGGACATAGGCTACAGACAAGTGGGGCTGAATACTTCAGAGCTATTCCCCTGCACTTATGTTCTTTTTCGTGTTCTGATTGATTGACAGGTTGAGGAAATGACCTTTAGTATCTTCAGATTAATAAGCTGAGGTTACCTATAACAACATCATTCATGATTCTTTGTTCTTGTCAAAAATCATTAAGAAAAAACATTTATTGCATAATTTCCTGTTTATTTTCGATTTTAAAAGCAAAATTCACTGCATTACTGAACATAAGAGTCTTTCAACCGAATCTTTTCAATGTGAGAGCTTACCCCACATTCATCCTTCTATTTACTTATCCTAGTATACATATTTATGAAAATTCTCACTTTATGCCCTAATGGGTCAACTTTTAACTCAATATATTTTGTATATCTCCTTACATTCACTACAAAAGGTAAAACAAACATAACCTTGCCATATACAATCTTATTCAAATTTCACAGATTTACAAATTATTTCACAAAATATAATTGAATCTTCTTTTGTGTTCATTCCTACAGGAGAATTCAAATAATTCCAGTAAAAACAAAGATTCTGATACAACACCAACTATATGAGCTGAACACATTGCTTAAATTTACACTGAGGTTCTCACACCCTTCATAGAGCCAGTTCCTCCTTGGAATTCATATATCAACAGTCTGGTGAGCAGCAAGAGATCTGAACAGACAACTTTTCAGTAGTAATTAGGGAATCACCTGGTGACATGTTAATGGCAATTGTGTAGTCAGTGCTAGCAGTAGCTAGCCTGTGTTTAGTTCTTTAAGCCACCAACAGACCTATGAACCCTTCAGTATAAATATAAACTATGAGTTTTGAGTTTCCAGTTTCCCCAGTTTGGCTTGAGCAAGTCTAGAAATAGACAAATACACACTTCCAAGGAAGGTGGTAATACAAGAGACTATGAATATGGTGGCGTTTAACTTTTGTGCATGTGTATATAAGGAATACAAGATAAATATGACTCAATGTAATGATATCATTAACAGGACATTGGAACAAGACTCTTTCTTATGGTTTATCTCCATAACGTAATTCATAAGTAAGGAAAGCATCTTGGGCGTCACTTTTTTTTATTTCTTGGTTTACGGATTTCAAACTCATTTCAAAAGTGAGGCAGGCCAATTTAAAAAAGAAAAGAAAAAAAGCCTCTCACATTTGTTTTACTTAAATTTTGTCCTAAATAGTTGTGTAGGTATGCAAAAAAATATCCTGGCGTAACATAAGTAAAATAACTGAATTTTTCAAGAACATTTTATTATATTCCTGGCACTTGGCTTGTGCACAAATGGCAACATAACAATATTCATGTCATTGGTGGAAATGCATGAAAGACGCTGCTATTTTGGCAGTATGGGCAACGTTTAACTCTTTCAACACCAGCTGACCCGTGAAGATCCGGGGTAGAATAGGTCTTCAGCAACCCATGCTTGCCGTAAAAGGCGACTATGCTTGTCGTAAAAGGCGACTAACGGGATCGGGTGGTCAGGCTCGCTGAAGCACGGTCATCGATCCCAATAGCGCGGATCGATGCTCATGACATCAATCACTGGATTGTGTTATCCAGACTCGATAAAAGAGTTTTACAAATAATATCTGTCATCACCAATTTCATACGGAAGCCTTTTAGGGCCATTTGTTTTTTAATTTTTTTCGATACGATCTTGAAATTTCAACTTAGTATCTTGAAATTTCAACTTCTATATCTTGAAATTTCAACTTACTGTCTTGAAATTTGTAGATAGTATACAAAAAAACCAAATGGCCCTAAAAGGCTTCCGTAATTTCCCGCTCACTAAAATGAGGAAATACCATCATGAATAACACATACGTCGAAGGCCATGTCAGTATACATTAAACAAACTTATATTGTTTCACCGACAAAATCTGCTACAAGGTTCGTGATTGGTGAAATTTAAGCACGTGACCTAAGGCAGCCAATCAAATTACAGCAACGGTAATTATCAGACTTTGGCGAAAGGCTTTGGTTAAATCATGTTATTCTGAATATTTTAAGCATGAAATCGCGATCTATATTAAAAATATGGAACTTTAAGGATGCCTAGAGCTAGGTTACGAGCTGTGACAAAACGTCTTTATTTGCCTGTTTGACATGTTCGATGAGGACCCGCGAATTTTATTTTCAATAACATTGCGGGAAATAGTGTCTAGTGAATACATTCTTAATCTGTAGATAAAAAATGATAAAATCAAATGGAATACGTATTTCAGACATTGTGAAATGTGATAGATTTAATAAATGAATGATATGACAAGTAGGTTAATACAATTATAAACTATTTTGACGTGACTTGGACGGTCTACCAAACGGTGTGACTTGTGGCTTTGAACGGCCAACAGTGTTGAAATAGTTAAACTGGTCACCACTGCGCTTTGCGTTGACAAGCTTTGATGGTATTAGAGAAGGATCCCAGCAAGAAATATCAGAGTGACTTCCCTTTGCTTTACGCTCGACAAGGAAATGAAATCTTTTTTTGTTTGAACTTTTTGTCGCAAAGATCGGCGGTCATAAAAAAAAGTGTAATTTTCATTTTTATTTTTTCTTAACATTTGGACTTTGAAAGAGCGGCGCATCCGTAAACCAAGAAATAAAAAAAAAGTGTCGCCTTGTTTGTTAGGATAGGTAAAATTTAAATAGTGGGCATGTGTTTGGTGTTATAATTTTTTTTTACTACACACCCACCATGTACTGTGAAAGGTTGGGGGTATTAACATATGTAACAATATGTTCATCTCATATCTTCAAGAGCTTGTTCAATGTCTAGCCCTTTCCCATAAGCTCAAGCCTATCATGGTATAGAATTAAAAAGTAGTAACGTTACTGTTATGCAACAAAACACTCTTACATATCTATTTATTTCAAGATTGCATTTAAAAAAAGTATTACCGTACATTGATGTTGCGAAATGAAATGTATGCATACAGTTTTAGGGGCAAGTCCTATATTTACTTGACATGACTTAACCAAACTGAGGACCATGTGAGAACTGAAACTGTATGTGCTGTAAATACTTGCACAATTACTGTCTGACATCAAAATGCATTCTCAATCACTCAATCACAGTTACATGTACCTAAAATGCCACTATGTTATTCATTGAGCTGAGAGTACCCATACCTCCCTCAGTGCCAGATGCCAAGACACCTCTTCCTACTGTATCCTTCCCCAGTGTCAGTGTCATTTGTCTAACTGGTAACTTTTTCAGGGCTGTTGGAATTAATTGATAGTTAGAAAAATTCTGACCTCTGGGTATATAACCAAATATTTTACAATAACTTCATCAGCTAGTGTGACGTTTCCTTCGAGAACAGTAAATGTCTCAGTACTGTTTCTGATAAGGAAACAACTCTCAATTTCAAAGTAGAAGCAATGGTCACCTTCAACTGAATGTCCACGTGAACAGATACTTTAATCTTTTAAAAATCTATAAAATCTATTGCCATTGAGTGAACTGTATTATTAGCCGTTCAATGTTAAACATACTGTAAGTTTACCAACTCTTTTCATATTTCAAATAAGTTTTTGGTTTATATTGTTACACGTTGCGAAGGAATGGTGGTCATGACTGGGTTTAAATTATTTCAAGAATTTGAGAATGAGTCAATAGTAACTAATGGGGATTTCAGTTTAGTCTTTGACCCCTTAGGAAATTACAAAGCTGTAAAAACAATTCAGAAGCTAGAAATAAAGTAATAGAAACAAAGGAAACTTTTGACCTCATCCATGCTTGAAAACATAAATAGAGTCAATAAATAATAAACCGGGTTGAAATACTAGAGAAAAAACAATTCTAATCTATCAAGGAATTATATCATCCCAAACCTAAGATAATTGAAATGGAAAAATACTGTTCAGAAATAATGTAAGCAATTTCTTTTCCCCTTTTTCTTAAAGAAATATAAAAAATATATTGAAAACAATAATTACAGAAATTTAAATCTGTATTACATTAAACTTCAAAAGTGTCATTGAAAGTATGTTATAAAGTCTTTCAAAATAGACCCGTGAAGATTCCGGGGTAGAATAGGTCTTCGTCTTCAGCAACCCATGCTTGCCGTAAAAGGTGACTATGCTTGTCGTAAAAGGCGACTAACGGGATCGGGTGGTCAGGCTCGCTGACTTTGTTGATGCATGTCATCGATCCCAATTGTGTGGATTGTCTGGTCCAGACTCGATTATTTACAGACCGCCGTCATATAGCTTGAACATTGCTGAGTGCGGCGTTAAACAACAAACCAACCAACCAACATCTTTCAAAATATAGACTTGATCTTGAAAAACTACAAGAAGATGAGATACATGGAATACAGGACTTGGTATTACATAAAATCCAATGGTAGAATGAAAAAACCCAACACATACAATTACTTCTGAATAGCTTGAAAATAGAAATTACACAAGTAACTTAACCAGTTAGAATGAATGAAAGGAATGTTGATGAAATATTATATGTCACCCCTATAATCAATAATGTGGATATTATAGAAATGAAGAATAGCTCACACTATTAAAAGGACAATCCTTACAATTCATTTGGCAGAATGACTAGAAAAGCAAATAAAAGTTGCTAGAGCTGTTTACTAAAAGAAACAAATATCAGACCTTGTGTTGATGTTTTCTCAAGAGCATTTATTAATTGTTTTTGGAAAGATGTAGAACTATAGACATAGATATATTCAAGATAAAACAATAACAACCTAATGACTTCAACAATGAAAAGAGGGGTTGCCAGTAATTTGCCATGTAGAAACAAATAAAAATGCAAGACTACTGTTTGATGTACTTTTTGACATATGTCAATTTGCTGATGGTATACATTTATTTCTGTTTGTCTCAGAAGGAAGTTTAAAAGCAACTATCGAAAGTAGAAACTGTTTTTACTCTGTACCTAATCCTCCAAATAATTGTATTAAAGACGTGAGCAAGATCTTTCATAAATTCAATTGGAATGATAAACCACACATCCAAACGGAAACTTATCAGGATGGTGGGGTCAGAATAAAATTCAACCATTTCTAAATTATATGAAGATGCTATAAGAAACTTAAGTACAACCTTCGACTTGAGCTGCTAGTGCGAAGCCGTCTGGTCTAGTAAGACCACACACTACTAGTCCATAGACTAAGAATAAAATACACTAGAAATTAGTCCAAAATACATTTTCGGGCTAGTAGGCTCAAACCAGTGTAGTAACCTGAGTGGTTTTTTCTTTACCTCCTTATTTTATTTTACATGATTAGAATAAGAATGGGATTCACTCGGGTAATAATAATGAATAGGTATGTTACTCCTAATTTTATTATACCTAATAGGAATTAAGAGCCATTCATTATCAGTATTCATTCAGTTAACAATAATAAATAAAAATGATATTAGTCCTAATTTTGAAGATACATAATTTGAATAAGGCATTTGTAATTTTTATGGTTTTATCTATTTTATGTTCCGGAAAGAGTTTTGGTATTAAGGGAACAAAATTAATATTGGACAGTATACATACATTGGCTGGGCACTTTTCACTGTTCAAATTGAGAACATAATGTGATACATAGGATAGATATAATATTTATTTGCTGTACCTTTTACTCATCTCACTATTTTCTTTTGATGGTAACCTTTCATGTGTGTCATACAGTAATGTTCAAAACAGCTATATTTCCACATGACGTGACTATGTTTAGTAAGAGCATATAATCAATCTAATGTTGACGAAACTATCATACTGGATTTTTACAAAAGATTACACTTAAGTGAGCTCTATCTTAAAAGTATGAGAAATATGTCAGAAGATTATCATTCGTTTTTTTCCATCAGTACACAATGCCTCCACCATGCCTGACATGTACCACCATTCCAGTGAAAGAGAGATCCTCAATTAAAAAATTAGCAAATATAATCTCTGTCTTACACATATCCACAACCCAATTTCAGGTAAAAAAGAATACAGAATCTTTCCTTGGGTATTATTGTCCCCCAAACTGATGAAGTAGAACATATCATAAGGCTTTCAGTAAAATGACTGAAGGAGCTCGAGCACGACGTCTTTATTCGACAATAGCTCAGCATTTCCATGAAGTAAGGATGGCCCCAAATAGAAAGTTACATCCAAAGAAGCATAAGTTTGACAAAGTTGCATCCAACCTTTTCAAACAAGGAACTTTTATAACCTGTGAGAGCACCTGTACCTTTGGAAAGACACCAAGTTGACTTAGTAGATTTCAGCAGCAAATCGGAAACAAAAGATGGGATCATCTATCGTTTTGTGTTGACGATATTGGACGTGTTTTCTAGGTTTTATGAGGCTTAGGCCACGCTGTGACAAAACATCAAAGAGTGTTGTTAAATCATTAGTACAGGTCTATTTAGATCAGCAATAGGGTGCTCCCAAAATTATCCAAACAGGTCAGGGTTGGGAGTTTAAGGGGATTGTGAATTCGCTCTGTGAAAAACTTGGCGTCAGACTGATCCATTCACAAGCCTACCACCCACAGTCTCAAGGAAAGGTTAGTAATGTAATATTAAATATGATTTCAACAATACCTGGTACATATTTCCCACAGCACTGCACGTTGCATATGGGTCCTTAAGGTTATCGTAAAATGCAATAAGATACTTGTCAAGGGGTACAGAAGTTTTATATCTGTAAATATGAGCAAAAAAACACCTTCCATATTCATAAGAAATCTCTACTAAAATCAGACTATATCATGAACATGTTTAATCACTGTCAAATAGTGATTGTACCAGGTGTTTGTGATAAGGTGAATGTATCCTTCCCCACCTGGGGCACCCATCACAAACACATGGCAAGTCAATTGTTCACCTAAAAAAAACCATGGGAACATATGGTACAAGACAAAAAAATGGGAATTGCATCAGACATCAGTTCTGTCACTGATGCGTATTAAAGGAATCATTGAATCTAAAAAACATTAAAAACAATTAATGTAATTTTGATAATTTCGGGACGAGCGTTCACTTAGAGTTTGGAAGGAATATCTGTGGTATGACCTTCAACACCTGAATGAAATCTCCTGGGTGGACAGTCTTCCTGACAATTGCTGTATCCACAATGAATCAGTCAACTCAGCAATTGGTAAGATATTCATTCGAGAGAATTATTGGCCATATTTCACAACAAATTCTTTATGGGAGGCTTTTCCCCAAACAAAATACTCTGATGGTGAGTCTTGTTTTGAATAGTAACACTATTTCCTCTACCTCCCGTCTTGCCTTGCACCCTGTCAAACATTTTGTAATGATTCCATGCTCGTACAATTTGTTTTTTTCTTCTGCAGCTTGTTTGAATTTATACTAAGGTACTGCACATTCTATCTTCAGGTTGTAGCCCTTGAAGAGCCATGTTTGGATTTCCGCATCACATGAACAGGCTGTTGAAAGTAGGAGTTGAAAGTATGGATGGGGACATATGTGAAAACAGTGAGGAATATGAAACTGTAGAAGAAGATTCTCAGGTGATTTGTTATGAATCGATTTAAATATGACTTAATATCTTTTCATGGTCTAATGCAGTGGCAATCGATGGTATTTTTTACATTGCAGATGCTCAAAAGACCACATGAACTAGCCTTTCATTGATTGTTATAGCTTTTGATCTAATCTGAAGTCATCGTTACATTAAAAGCAACAAAAGCCTTTCCATATTCCTAAGAAATCTATTTAGCCAGCATCAACAGCATGAATATGGACCTTTATAACAGAGTTATATGAGATAGATAGGTAACATGAACAACATGTGACACTTAGTACAGAATAGTTTTCTCTTTGGGTTTATATTAACTAACTCTGGAGATTACTTCATTTCTCATAGACAATAACCGTATAAAGTAGCTATTGTCAACATAGATACCTGCATTCACCAATAATGGCACAACTACATATTCCATTATACATGTCCACAGTTTGGTCATGAAAATCAGATATACAAATTTAGAACATGGATATATTTTATACATGTTTTCATATTTGATGGAGAAACACTTGCCAGACTGCAAGAAATCAGGAAGGAAGTGCTGGCAACTTCTGATAAATATGCCACACGAATGATTAAGAAGCACCTGAAGTCAAATCTTCCTTCTCATTATGAAGTGGGGGAGATCGTTCTTGTTCGGCATTTAGGCAAAGACAAGGGTGTATGTAGGGGTGGGCAAAAAGTCACTTCTTCAAAAGCTGTTGTGGGCGAGATTGTGGAAGTGAATGAGAAGTTTCACAAGTACAAGGTGCGGATAGGAAAGAAACTGTCATGCGCTCTGTCTCTCAAATCACAGCTATAACAAGGCAACAGGAAGAACAGAAGAGACGACATAGTAGACATGCAGGTACAGTCAGTTTAAGTAAATTGTTCAAGAATTAATGAAGTATATTTATCTTGTCAAGTGACCTTATGGGGACCTTTCTTATAAACATGTTCCATAGCTGGACTGCAGAGTGTACCCTGCTAGTACAGAAGTACAATGCTCAATCAGGAGGGTCACTACAATTACGATGTCAATGCTCAAGATATTCATTTGGCTCCGATTTCCGCATGTAACAAACTTCATGTTTGCTTTTACTTGCACATAGATACTCAGGATTTGAATGTTTGTTATGTGACTTAAAGCAGCTAAAGAAGTACTTTAGAATACATTTTAACCAAATAGGATTTATGGTTTGTCCCTTGTAAGAGACAGGTCAAGTTGTCCAATTGTTTAAACTAACTAGACAGGAGCTGGTGTGAGGTTGGTTTCTGGACAATGGTCAACTGTCATATTACAATCGCTGAAAACATTTCTGATGTCTTGAATCTAATTTATTATAAATACTGATAATATACTCTTCAAAAAAGAAAAGAAACTATATATCAGGATTGCAACTGGGTTTATTGTTCGAGTTTGGATTTCATAACTATTATAAATAGTGGAATGTATAGGCAAATTATTGCAGTATACAATATGCACTAAACAAAAACAGGTGCAAAGACGACCAGGATAGGTGTAAAGTCAGTAACGATTGTGGCCTCCTTGTGCTGCTTTCACCTTATGGCAGTGACTGCCCATATATGCGATCAAAGTACGAATAACAGTCTGGGGATGTTCTGCCACTCCTGCTCTAGCTCCTCAAACCGTATGTGGCGGTGGTTGACGTTGACGGACACGACAATCCAGCACGTCCCACATATGTTCAACAGGGGACAAGTCTGGCGAGCTTGCAGGCCAGGGTAGCGTAGGCACGTTGCACGCATGTTCTGTGCAAACACGTGCGACTTGTGGTCTGGCGGTGTCCTGCTGAAAGATGCAGCCATTGACGTCCATGAAAGGGACAACGTGGCACTGCAGGATCTCGTCTCGGTAGCATATACCACTCAGAGCACCATCCACTCTCACAAGTGCTGTCTGGCCTCCGCGATGAATGCCTCCCCACACCATGACACCTCCCCCTAAACAACGATCCACATGCTGAACGCAATTTTAAGCGTAACGTTTGTTACGACACGGGCACGTCCATCAGCACACCTCAGCAGAATACGGGACTCGTCTGCGAACAGAACACGTCTTCATCTTCCTTGAGGCCATGTCACTATCTGATGACACAACTGCAGACGTGCACGGAGGTGATGCTGTGTCAGGATGTTATGCCACAAGGTCTCCTGCCTAGAATACCGGCTGCTCAGAGACGATTTCGAAGAATATAGTGGTGCACATGAAGTGATATTTGCACAAGTGCATATACATTGTTTTTAAAATCGGTTATTTCTAAACCTATGGGTAATACATATATTTCTCTTCGCAGGACAAATTTGCAGTGATTGTCACTTCTAGATACATATGTGCCAATGTATGGATAACATTAATGGTAAGACTTTATTGATAATAGTTTCTGTTAAGATACATTTTCAGTCCGTTTGAGAACATATATACTGTTGCAGTTATAGAACGTAATGATTCAAGTAGATGGCATAGTGTACCAATACTTAAATCCCTATATACAGACTGCTCCAAGGACTATCCTCAGTACATATAACAAACAACTACCTACTATATTATTATCATTATTGTCCACACCAGATATGCTTCAAATTCATTCATGGTTTTGGTTTGTTGTTTTACACCGCACTCAGCAATATCCCAACTATACAGACGGCGGTCTGTAAATAATCGAGTCTGGACCAGACAATCCAGTGATTGACATCATGACCAAAAAATCCACGCAATTGGGATCGATGACATGCATCAACCAAGTCAGCGAGCCTGACCACCCGATCCCGTTAGTCGCCTCTTACGACAAGCATAGTCGCCTTTTACGGCAAGCATGGGTTGCTGAAGACCTATTCTACCCCGGATCTTCACGGATCTCATTCATGGTAACCATTGCATTTGGTTCATACATACATGGGGTTTTATTGTGTATTCTTGTGCCACATCACATAGGTCAGGAAATATACATTATGCATATTGCAGCATGCATCATACCAGAAACTGCAACATACTCCATAGTCATAACCATAGTCACCTTTACTTTCATTCACTCAGCAATCGACACATGGTCATCTTCACATGGCTGCGACAGTGAAGAGGAGGACATGTGTGAGGATACCTTAGATTTGCATGAACCAAATATTGAAACAAGGACATAATGATTGCGAATAAAGCAGAAGCCTATGATTATGAGAAATGATGACATTCCTAAAGGTGTCCACAGGTACGGAATGCCAGATAAGAATATCTCCTTGGTATCACCTTAGTAGTTATTTTCTGTGAACCGAACTGACTAACCTTGTCCTCCCTGATATGAAAGGTATTCTATATATATATAATGAAATTGAATATACATGTGTAATATATTGGACTTTTTATTCTGTTCCAGAAACTAGCAGTGATCAACTTCCATCAATTAGACAAGTTTCAAGTGTATCCTATTAGAAAGAGGTAAGAGTTCCAAGATAAATAACAATAAAGAAAGTGTTTAAATTCTTTGCATATGAAAGCACTGGCACTATTTGACTCTCATAATGTCTACTATCTACATGGTATATGATGAATTTCTATATAGATTTCATTGGGTTTTTTCTCTAGGAGCAAAATCGTGCCATGTATTCATGTATCAACAGAACCTGATGCAGGAAAACGTCAGGTAAGAAAATGCATTGATGTCAAGCCACAAAGGTTAATGCATGTTCATAGATTTAGCTTTCGTATTTTATAGACCACAACAACTAAATGCAATCATCATTACTGTTTATTTTAAACATGGCTGTGGTTGACAAGAAATGAAGTAGTGGGCCTACTAGTCCAATGAGAATTTGAAAGGCAGATGAGATTGAAAATGTCAGACTTTATTAATCAAGGTGACATGAAATTGACACCATGTAAGGAAGAGAAAAGATTATTGTCTTCTGAGTGTATCCTGAATGTCTCTATAAGGTTCTTAATGTACACAATAATATATATATATATATATATGGTATTGTGTACATTATATATATATATATATATATATATATATATATATATATATATATATATATATATATATATATATACTCACACGCAAAAGAAACGCAAGTCGAGTATGCAGTATACGTGTTATTTATTTTCAACAGTAAAGACAAGAAATACTATTAGGGCAAGATTGACAAAAAATTGACTGAAGACAGTTTAATGGATTCAAAGGCAGATGACATTATTGTTTTTTTCAAATGTTAAGGGCTTACACAGTTTCGGGTCAATACCCAAAATGTCAGTCAATACCTGGTGTGACCACCATTAGCATTGATCACTGCCACACATCTCCTGTACATTGAGTGGATCAGACGATTTGTGAAGGCCCTAGGGATCCGCCTGCACACATCCAGAGCAGCTGTGCGTAGTTCATCGGCAGCTGTGCGTAGTTCATCGGCAGCTGTAGGGACTGGGCGCACATTGTGCAGACGCCTTTGAACCTTATCCCACAAGTGTTCCCTGGGTTTCAGATCAGGGCTGAGGGCTAGCCACGGTAGAACACGGATGCTGTGTTGTTGCAGAAAGGCCATGGTAGCTCTGGCAACATGGGGACGAGCGTTGTCCTGCTGGAAAATGTGTTGTTGATGTTGTGCCCAAAATGGAACAAGGTGGGGTCTGATCACTTGGTCGATATCACCGCTGAGCAGTGAGCAGTGACACCGTGTCCCCGACCTTGACCAACATTCAGAAAGGACATGGGTCCAAGTCTCGCATTAAGTCCAATCCCTGCCCATATCATGACGCTAGGTCCATCCCATGGATCCCTTTCCACAACGTTTCTGTCAGCGAAACGATCACCTCGACGCCGCCAAATTCTGACTTTTCCGTCTGCATAGGAGACACAAAGGCGACTTTCATCAGAGAGGATGACACGCCTCCACTCACGATGACACCAATTGTGATGACCCTGTGCCCACTGAAGTCGTGCTTGTCGATGCCATGGTTGGAGAACAGGTCGACGTTTTGGTCGGCGACATCTGAGGTTGTTGGAGCGGAGACGGCGGATCAGAGTGTCCCGGCTAATGTGTCGATTTTGTGTTCCTATGGTCTGTCGAGCACTTTCACTTGCAGTTAGGAACGGATGTCGCTGGTGTTGACGGGTAATCTGCCGATCTTGTCAAGGTGTGGTGACCGTAGGACGACCGCTCCGAGGAAGGTCATCTGTGGTCTGTGTAGCATTGTATCGATGCAGGAGACGGTAAATTGTGGTTATGTTAATGTTGAAATGACGGGCAACTTCTTGGACAGACTCTCCAGCTTCAACGTCCGATAGCCTGGTTTCTCTGAATTTGAGTTAGGGGTGGCATTGTAGACCAAGGAGTGGTAGGTCCAAGAATCGGCCACAGTTTTATACCCACTACAGTTCGTGACAGTTCGTGACAGTTCGTGCATTTTCGATTTCGCGAGAAATGGGTGCCTGATACCCACATATTCATTGAAATGGTGCGTTTTGGCAATTCGTTTTTTTTGTTGCGTTTATACTCGGGGCTTCCAAAATGCAACCAAAAATATTGATAACACCATCAGTTTATGGTTCCGTGTTTGTTACCTATTTGCTTAAAACTACTTGCGTTTCTTTAGCGTGTGAGTAATATATATATATATATATACATATATACAGAAAAAGATAAATCTCTAAATACGTTACAATATATGTATTATAAATAGGTATCTAAATACCTTTCAATATATATATATATATATATCATAAATATGTCTCATGAGAAGTTTTGAATGTTGAATTCACAGCTTTATGGACACCTCACAGAGTGATTTAGAAGCACCTTCACACGTTGTATGACAGTGAAGTCTCATTATTTCTCTGGAAAGGAATTTGTTTTTCTTGGTGCTGACGTTGATACAAATTCTTGTCAAGGTTCGTTTTCAATACACATGTTACTGAAGTTATGAATTGTCATCTTACGAAAGGTGAGAGTAACATGTAAACAAAATCAGTTTACCTTTCATTCAGCTTCATTAAAGTTAAATGTGATTCTATGTGTTACAAGGAGGAAAAGGAAACTGCCTAAACATGTTCATGTTAATGCAATGTGTAGAATTGTTCATCTCTACAGCAGTTCACTGACCACTGTGCTCACTGTACGTAATGTGGATGGGAATCTCAGAAAACTCAGTCTGCAGTATATGTGGCAATATATTAATTTACCAAAAAATCTAATTCCTTTAAGAAATGGAACTAAACCAGATCAATGTAACTGTATCTCTGTTACATGTGTCATGCAGTAAATCAGTTGTGACGTTACAAATTTGACCTATAAAGGAACTAAACAGACCTCAGTGTGGTAAAATCAGTAGCTTGTAGGAATAGAAGTTATTAGATGTGCATATCATTTTTGACCATTAGGCACTTTGGAAGAATCGAAAAAAGTGTTCTGAAGTGCCTTTTTGTACTTTTCTTGTTTTCCAGCTACTGCTAAATATTGGTCACAATTAAATATAATAACCAAGACATAAAACAAGTCTTGAGCTATTTTCGTTCTGACCATATCCAATTTGTTTCATTCATGCCATTGTAACAAAAGAGTAGGCTGTGCATTTTCATGTAAACGTTTTTGGTTTAGGAACTTTGCTCATACATGATATTTTAAACATGTCTTTCTGTCTTTTACTGTTCAACAACACACTACATTTTTAATGTAGCTGTAAAAGGGACATGCCTTTCCTAATCCATAATTGTCTAGATTTGGAGTACAAAACATGTTTAGAAATGGAGCTACATCCAAAGTGTTTGTAGCTTGGTCCAGTTTTGACTTGGGTTAATTGTGTTAAAGGATAAAAATGATATCACTCTGTAAGTCTTGTATATCAAAGCAATTTTGACTACTCTGCACTGATGGTGTCTTAATATTTTTTAGGAAAAAATGTTTAATATGGCCTCATCCAGAAGTGACATTACACGTTTAATATCTATAATTAATAGAATCCTAAAATTTTCTTAACTGCGGATAGTAAATCACATATCTAGCTTATGAACAGAATCTGAGTGCTGTGGGTAAATATTTCTAATTTTAAGAGATTTTTTATTATTTTATTACTCATATCCCCTCGACCAGAAATGAGATAACGCCTATAAAATATACAGTTAATCGAATCAAAAGATTTTCTTTTGGCTGATGATATTAAATAACATTTTAAACTTGTGAGCAGAATCTGAATGGCAATAGTCAATATTTCTAATTGTATGATATTTTTGACCATATTATTATTCATATCACCTCGACCAGAAATGGGATAACACCTATAAAATCTACAAATAATATCTTAGGATTTCTTCTTGGCTGATGAAAGTAAATAACATTTCAAACTAGTCAGCAGAATCTGAATGGTATGGGTCAATATTTGTAATTTTAAGAGATTTTTACCATATTATTACTCATCGATATCTCCCCTCGATCAGAAATGGTTAACGCCTATAAACTCGACAAATAAAAGAATCTTAAGATTTTCTTTTGGCTGCTGATAGTAAATACTATTTCGAACTTGTGAGCAGAATCTGAATGCTATGGGTCAATATTTCTAATTTTAAGACATTTTTGACCATATTATTATTCATATCACCTTGACCAGAAGTGGCATAATGCTTTCAAGAATGGAAGGAATCTTGAGACTTCTGTTTTCTGATCATTGTCATGCACATTTCATATTCGGAACATGTACTTTGGTCATAAGCTTTGTCATATGAACTACATTGTTTAAAAAAAAGCTTCGTCCCCTTCACAACTGTAATAGGCTAACTGATCATCATGGATGGACTGAATGCACAATGTATGACATTATGTCAGATCTGTGCCTGCCAGGATAGAAACCACAGAAAAAAGTAAAGGTATAATCACTTCCCTTGACGTTCACGTCTTTTAAAGAAATATTATCTTAGAAACTTTAGCCACTTGGCCTTCAACTGCAAGGACCAGATGCCAATTTTGATCAAGTTCTGAAGGTGGGATAACTCTTACTGTTGCTTTGTCTTGCAAATATTAATGTCAATGATGACGGACCATGAGATAAAAAGTTCAATTCTCTATTTGTAATGGGTTTATGAAATATAATGTTATTTGTCTAAAGTTGGTAATTTTGAAGCCTTTCTGATTATTTCAATCATATTAAATGATATTATCCAGATTCCATATGTATCAGAGGCCAGAAAATATTTTATGGTCTCTCCATATATATATGAGGACATTTTGCTGGCAAAACGGTTATGAAAGCTTCAATGTATATATGTCAATAAGCTACCAGGAATGGTTCAATGAGTTTCCCAGTTGTTTTAATGCTGACCAGGAAGGAGATTTGGTAATACCAGATATTACGTATGGTATGTCTTCCTTTACAAAATGAGAAAAAGAATAGTGTGGTGTGTAAATCAAAAGAACATTAACGTAATCTTTTTCAACAATTTCTGCTCTAATATTTCAATATGTAATTAGTTTCTTTTATTTTTTTAAGTTAGACTTCTAAGATGAAGCATAAACTCTCTCACATCCCACATCTGCTATGCCTGCACCTCCAAAATTAATAAAAACATTAGTTGCTTTTATCATCATGTACACAATAATCAAATGGAGTGATTTTGAATAATTGTTACCACTAAAATATAACATTATAGTGATACTAATATTTACAAAAAAAAATGACTTTGGTACTTGAGAATACAAAAAAACAAAAACAAAACACAAAAAAACACGCATCAGTTGCCAGAGGGCTGTGAGGTATTGGGGCTTAGAAATACCTTGAATAGTACAAATGTAATCGTACCCCTTTTAACTCCGTTGAGTATCATATTCTTTGTTTGATGTTTAATGACACACTCCATAATATTCAAAATAATTATAATTATGATACTGTACATAGCCTCCCCCATATATATTGTAAACATCATCGCCTATTGTACAATGTCATGAGTGTATACTCCAAGACATTTGCCACCTGTGTTACTGTGAAATTTGTCCAACTCTTATAACTCTTGAAAAATAGCATAACACAAACATCCTAAGAACTTGAATTATTACAATTATATCCCCAACAATGAGTGGCATAACATAAATTAGGGAATAACCTTATTTTCATTTGGCTTTTGCTATTTTGTAGGAAAACGGTGTGTTCAGAAGTGTCCAAGGCTATTTAACAGAACATTTACTCACAATCCTCACAATCAAATAGTACATTTGGGATTGATATCATGGTTAGAAATTAAACATGGCAATGGGAAGTAATTACAGATATTGAGCAACAAGGCCATTTATATAGGAATTGCAGTTTTTCATTAGCGATCTGTGTGAAAAAGAATGTATTCCATGTAAATGAATTCCGCTATGGTTACCACTTTTATGCGCTTCTATATTTAGCTACAAATGGCGGATGTCGAGTCAGCAGCACTGCCATTGGCGCATTTTGCAGAACGGAGTAAAAATATGATGAATTTGCTCTTATTAAATGTTTGTCAATTAAACACATAGTTGCATGCGACAGATATATTTCTCTATGGTGTTTATCCCTGTTCTGGTCGTATCCCACGTGTGGTCGCTACACTGGCGTGCACTGATCAGCTGTTTCACTGGTGGCTAGTGAGGGTTGTGGGAGGCCGGCCATACACACTCTTGGGAGTTATGGGACTGCAATGTGATGCTGTTGCCTTATACATCCAAGAGTAAGATCATCCGGACGACCACTGCACGAAAGGCATGTGGGTTGTGGACGAGATACTACGTGGCATAGCTGTATTACCCCATAGAGAATATAATGAATGTTAGAAAGAGATATCTGCATCCAGACCATCGCGATCTGGGAGCTGAACACGAAACAGACAGTGAAGCTTGTGACGGACTTGTGGTGTATATTGAAGAAATATTCCCTAGAACAACAATCATTTTCTATGACGGATCACGCCATAAAGTAACAACTCTGCAAAGTGGCTGTGTTCACTAGACTTATCCTTTAACAGCAAATAAAACATCCATATTATATGAAGCATTGAAAATGTCAACGCCAGAGAATAGTCAGTCTCGAAACAGGGTCTAAAAGGTAAAATAGTGATAAAAATTATATGGACGGATCACTGAAAACCAGTGATTACACGATTTGTTTCTGAAGAGGGCAAGTCTTGCTCTCCCTATAGCAAGCGCCACTCAATTTTCACTACAAAAATAAGACCCCATTTTCAAGGTCACAGCAGGCAAATCTGCTTTTGGAGTTGGAAAACGGTGTTGCCGCGATATCTCAAGAACTAATCGCTGGATTGTCTTCATATTTGGAACTATGGTGTATATA
Organism: Haliotis cracherodii; assembly: GCF_022045235.1. Classification (NCBI taxonomy): domain Eukaryota; kingdom Metazoa; phylum Mollusca; class Gastropoda; order Lepetellida; family Haliotidae; genus Haliotis; species Haliotis cracherodii. The sequence continues at coordinate 18,307,083 of NW_027266275.1, forward strand.
CAGACGCCGCAGACACCAGTCGGTTTTGGTGACCTTGACCCCATTTTCAAGCTCACAGCAGGCAAATCTGCTTTTGGATTTGGAAAACGGTGTTGCCGCAATATCTCAAGAACTAATCGCTTGATTGTCTTTATATTTGGTAGTGGTGTATATACAGGCGGGGGACATTTCGTCACTTTGTGACAAATACTTGTTTGTTTTATTTCAGTGGAGACTGAGGTCCACTTTTTAATTGATTGTAACAAGTATGATGATTTACGTTATGAAGTAATGAACGCTATGTGTGAATGTATGCCAGATTTCATAAAGTTATCTTCAACCGAGAAATGTATTTCAATTACTCAGATCTGAACACGGGTGTTATACTCTTTGTAAGTTAATTGATCAAATGTTCCAAAGGTACTTGACACTCAAATAATCGCTTTTCTACATGTTATTATGCTTGCGAATAGTAGTATTTCTCCTTATGATTAATGTTATATTTGTAATGTTTATTTTGAGTGTCGGTGAGGGTAAATGCACTTTTGTATGGGTTGTGTGGGTACATGTGTGTGTGTGTGTGTGTGTGTGTGTGTGTGTGTGTGTGTGTGTGTGTGTGTGTGTGTGTGTGGATCAGTGTGTGTGTGTGTATAATGCATGTATGGTATGTGCGCGCGCGCGCGCGCGCGCGTGCGTGCGTGCGTGCGTGTGTGTGTGTGTGTGTGTGTGTGTGTGTGTGTATAACGTGTGACACTATAATAAATATAATTTAAGAGGTGATTATTGAGTGACTTTGGTTTTATGCCGCTTTGATATTTATTTCAGTTGTATCAGGGTGTGTCAGTTTAATATGGGAAAGCCCTAATTGATGCATTTTTTAGACGTTTACCACATTGGTGTTTTATTGATTTAAAGGAGATGGCAACAATACATAGAACCAAGTCGTTGAAAACCGACATTTGCAAAACGTACACTCTTTGAAGTAAGTCACTGATAAACAGATGAAAACCCAGTAATTGTCAAATTGGTTTTGTTGTTTCAACTCTTTAATCTGTGATGAAATTTACCGAATCATCGAAGTTTGAATAAATTCAAGTATTTTGGTAAAAGTACTCGTATAACAAGCCGACAATGGGCGGTATGTTTCGTTGATGTGAAAATGTTAACTCCAGTATTCGTTCTTTTTCTTTGGTCACGAAATGCAACTTTGAATGCCATGGCATATAAGTGAAGACATATAATTGTGCAGAAAGGAAAATCATGCATTTCATCATTAAGTTATGTTTTATACCAACGATTTAAATGCTATTAAGAATCATATTTTGTTGCTGTCGAGAGTTAAACAAGTTCGTTATAGATGAAACTATTTATTATCATTGCTGATAAAGGATTGTACATGTAATTTGGATTCAAGGTAGCATGTGATGTGATTTCACGTATGATATCCGCTTCTAATGACATTTTGACTTGATATATACGGTTCTTAACGTGACATTTTCCTTCAGAATTTGTATTTGCTGGATAAGATTGCACACTGTACAAAACCTTTTAAAGATCTATCATGACGAACTAAAAACGGCATATATGGAGAATCTCCCCCTTATGGAATTTGATATCAAATATATCTACGCGAGTCGATAAAAGTTTAAAACTCCGAGATTCTATTTATCATCCAACATCATTCTTCCAACTTTTTCAGTTTGTAGACAGTAATAAGCAGTGTCGTAAGTGTAAAAAGTACTGCTAACAGCTTCAGAAGCCGAGCTAAAAGGGATGCCATTTGATTGTGACCAATGACGTCACATTGGTCTGCAAAGCTTTGTGATGCAATTTCATTGCAGCGATATCTAAAATGTAGATATCGCTTGATCTCACCCAAGCGGTATCTCCTGTAGGAGCCAATTTTGGATGATAAATGGCATTACATGTACCCTTTGTGGATTGAATTATGTTGCAGAGACACAACAGAAATTATCGACACCAAAATATCGAGTCAACCAGCATTGATCAACAGAAACGTTTCCAATTGTGTCTACCAACATTCCAATTCTGTAAATCTCTCTATCCTTTGTATGAAAGTTAGGATATTAAAGAATACCGTCCATCTAATTGCCTTAAATAAAGTCGATGTTGTTTATGAAAATATGTCACTTACACAATACTGATGATACCAGGTGTTTGAGAAGAAGTGAGCGTATCCTGCCTCACTGGAGTCACCCGTTACAAATACTTGCAAAGGCAAATCAATTGTTCACCCAAAAAGAATTGTGGGGAGCAGCTATTATTATGAGACAAAAGTTTTCCTGCTCATATTCCAATGTTTAGTTCATTTTGGCATTAAAAACAAAAGTGTGATTAATAAGAAATCTACTCGTGCAGATCCGTTTCAATAATATAGATTACCAGTGTAAATAATATCCTTTATGGTCCCGTGAAGATCCTTGTCGTAAGAAGCGACTAATGGCATCGGGTGGTCAGGCTCGCTGATTTGTTTGCTGCATGTCATCATATCCCAGTTGCGTGGGTCGATGCTCATTATGTCAATCACTGGATTGTCTGGTCCAGACTCCATTATTTACAGACCGCCTTCATATAGCTGTTATATTGCTGAGTGCGGCGTTAGACAACAAACAAACCAACTTTCTCAAACATTCAGAATATTATTGAACGGTTTCTGAGTTATGCTCCGGAAACGAAACGTGGCGGACGTAAGGACAGACGGACGGAGCCCGTTTCTATATCCCCCGCCAACTTTGTTGGGCGGGGGATAATTACGTTCCCGTGGATAACATGTATTTACAAGATTCCCCATAAGTCTAGATCCCCCAAAATGCATATATTGATAGCGGCAAACCAGACCAATTGAACTAACGACTCTCAACATCAAAATGTATATCAAAGAATCCAAACAGGGGACATGTTGGGGAATCTTTATCTAAATATTCATATTAGTGCAGCTCTCGATTATGGTCTCAGATAAAGACATTTGAGATCGATCACGTCTGAGAAATACTTTGAAAAGGAAATCAAGAATTAAGGATAATTTGAATGTCTAGTTACCAGGTCTGAGACTCAATATATGTACTGTCTGCAATTAAATTCACACACTTGACCTGTATAAGATATAACGGTAAGGAGAATTTAAAAGTTACGAAAGATGATGTAAATGTGAAATGCACTAAATTAGCTTGACTGCTGATTCGTCGTGTGGTTATTTCACTCGCCCACTGTGTTGAGTCGTAAGTACATTTGCAGCAGAATATCTTGGTTATGAAAGGGGACGACGGTCCGTGTTCAGTTGTTTTCATCATGTACCGCAGATTGAATATATATTCATGACAAAAGAAATAATTTGATAAAAACGGACATTAGATGGTCCGGATCTATGTCAATAACTAAATTTTAAATTTTACAAATGAATGCTGTTTTTGATCTGAAGCATCTAAAGATTTATCATCAAGTAAAATCTGACTACATTGTTGAAAAAGGTCCAGCTTACCATATGACCCCCTGGAGCCGACTCTGAATGCTTTGGGCTTGCGCAGAGCATGGCCCAAAGGGATCACGGGGCACTGCTACTATTAACGTGTTTGAATAAATGACATACACTTACACATGTTTACATTCTTCTAACTGATTGGTATTATTGTTGGAAAAAAGATTGATAAATTAAAATTTCTTCGAGTGCAGTCGAAGTTTTACATGAACAATATAGTTTCAAGTGGATAACAAAAGCAGTTTACTTTCGCCTCTAATCACGGTTAATATGATCGGTAAATATTTTCAGCACTATATCCGTACCATCGTAAAATAAACGTCAACAATCTGCGTCATGTTGGACTTTTATCCTGCATTAAGCTGGCACGCCAGCGTATTACTGAAATACTGTTCAAAGCGGCTTACTCTAATAGCAAGCCACACTCTCATACAGTTTGCTACTGCCAACTGGAATACCAATCAGTTGCAATCTGTTCTTTTTATAGAGGAGTCATATATATGTTTGCATTATCACGATCGCTATTTGTTTGGAACGTCATTGTGTTTAGAAGTTATTTGTTTGATCGAGACGAGTCGGATTAGCTATAGTTTGGGGGAGGAATCGGTTCACATGGATCCACGGAGCTGTTTGTCACAGGGAATGGTATTTGTACAAGATACAAGATATCTGAAAAGTAGACCCTACGTCAATGCCATAATGGACGATAATGCGCATCACATAGGGTCAGAATTGGCCAGCGTATTCCCCGAACTCGATCGAACAGACTTTGTTCTCTACTAATTAATGTATTGCTAAGTTTTGGAACGTCTAAACAATGCCAATGATAAACCTTTTGGCCATTCGCATGGCTTCAAAGTAATTTCAATCTTAACAAGGGTGCTCTGAGAGCACAACATCCCCCACATGAATTTTGTTAACGAGTTTATATTTTCTTTGTATTTTATGAAATAACAATAGTAGATGGCACTGCATTTGAAACAAATTGTGTAGAATATTTTGTTGGGTGTAATCCAGTCTGAATGCTAATGACATAAGGATGTAGCTCACCAACAAAAGCCTTATACAAGGAAACTAACTATAGTTATAGTTATAGTTAGATATTGTGATATTCTCTGGAAACTGGAGGAAGAGTAGATTTCATGAAGCTCCGTAAAACAGGGGCAGTAACTCTGTCAAATATTTGTTGAAATGAAACGGGACTGCGATATGTGTATCATCAACCTGTCGACATTTTGTGTGTAGAGCGTCAGGGATATTCTCTAAAAGCTGGAGGAGGAGTTGATTTCACAAGCTTAGTACCTCTCTCACAATTAGGCAAATGAAGCTCAGTAAAACAGGGGCAGTAACTCTGTCAAAATTAGTCGAAATGAAACGGGACTGCGATATGCATATTATCAACATGTCGACATCTTGTGTGTAGAGCGTCAGGGATATTCTCTAAAAGCTGGAGGAGGACTTGATTTCACAAGCTTAGTATCCTCTCTCATAATTAGGCAAATGAAGCTCAGTAAAACAGGGGCAGTAACTCTGTCAAAATTAGTCGAAATGAAACGGGACTGCCATATGCGTGTCAGGGATATTGTCTGGAAACTGTAGGAGGAGTTGATTTCTCAAGCTTAGTACCTCTCTCACAATTAGGCAAATGAAGCTCAGTAAAACAGGGGCAGTAACTCTGTCAAAAGTAGTCGAAATGAAACGGGACTGCGATCTCCTCAACATGTAGACATCTTGTGTGTAGAGTATCAGGGATATTCTCTGAAAACTGTAGGAGAAGTTGTTTTCACAAGCTTAGTACCCTACGGACGGACAGACGGACGGACAGACAGACTGCGCCACGACATAATCCCCCTTCGGCCATTCTGGCCCGGCGGGGGATAAAAACGAAAATTTATGGTTTAAAACATATTGACCCCATAGGTGCCACGGGTTAAGATAGGTTCCAGTCACCCCATTGAACGGCGTTTTATTTTATTCATTTACAATGTCAACCACTGGATTGTCTGTCCGAAACTCGATTATTTGCAGTCCTTCTTGAACATATTGATATTAACAGTTCAGGATAATACCAGTTGTCCTTAACCTTTTTTGTTGAGTACCAACCATATTTGCTCTTACTTAGTGGCTACTGTAATATAATATTTCATCCATGTCTTAATAATAAGCTGACGGTAAAAGCATGGCACACACCCGTGTTTTGGACCTTAAGTTTGCAGTATTTCGTCGACTTTTTTTTAACGTTTTGATAACGTTTGTAATATTTGGTCAAATCCGTTTACCTTCTTTTCCCGAAAATGTATGTACTGATATTTACACACCGTAGCCGTCACGTGAATTCCTGCTAACTCGTGTGAACATTACATTGTATATGTATTGCATTGATCATACCCTATTTGCCCAATTGTTAGTGGTTTTCAAAGCATATGAATTTTACCGTTGTAGTAATGGACCTGTCCTAATAGACTTAATCTTCTATATAATTAAGACAAAATGGATAAGGACCTTTGAAGTGTATGGGTAAAATAGTTGATATACTCAGATACCATAGATTTATTTTGTTTTATTTTCTACCCGTAAAGATTTTACAAATGAACCATTTGATCACGAAAACAACTTACATTTGTAAGTACTTCTCATCTTCATACGAGATTATTGAGTTTTTATATTGCATGTATTGTCACAGATATCGGAATTTGTCATGAATTTGGAAGGTTTGCAGAAAGTTGACTTTGTTACATCGCAGAGAGGTAGGCCCAAGGGGCCCCTTTAACGTTACATAATCTCTACAGGAAGAACAAGATCATGAAATTATGTGATCACTGGAGATTCGTCATTAAGACATGTACAGGACAATGCAGTAAACACACCATCCGCCAGGAGACACAACCCGTGCCAAGTTCATCAGCACACTGAGGAAACGAGCCTGAGAAGATCTGTCCCTACCCATGCTAGCATTCTACCAGGACGTAGTTCTCAAGTACGATTTCCAAACGCACCTTAACTTCCATCTTATTCATCTATTGACAGCGTCCCCTACGGACATAGAAGCCACACCATTCTCATTTTGCCACAGAGCCGTGCTGATGTTGCACGGGAGAGACCAGTATTTATTGGAAAAGGAAATGGGATTGGTCAACAGGCATGCAAGTGTAAAAGCCTAATAAAGGACCTCTCACGGGCACAATAACAATCATAAACAAAAGTAAAGTAAATCATAAAGACAAGGAAAATGGAACAGAATATATAACCATAATTACAATATTTTAAATTAACTGAGCACAATCTGTTTGAGAGGGTAATATAGTAATGAACAGATTCAACAAATTTAAAATTTATATCATCTATTAGATTTCCAAACATCACCGTCTTTATGTTAAAGCCCTTCACATGAAAATAACATGTCGATCTGACATCACAATAGTTCAAACATCAATAAAGAAGACTGTCTTCGTTGTGAAGACCTCAACTAATTCGCATGAGGAGTCTGAAAAATGGGGTATGATCGGAACTAATTATCCATTTTAACAAGCATTGGATAGTTGGAGAACTCAGCCATAGAACTTTTTATTTTATCTGACAATTGGCGTTATACCTATTCTGTGAAGTTTGTATAGCACCCATAGATCTATAATTATTCGTACACAAGACATTCGTTTTGTTGGTTTCAAATGTTTATGATACAATTATATTTGTTCATGTTTGAAGTTCAAATGTATTGTGAAAAGACTCTACCATCAAGTGAATCGAGCAATCATTTAGTTATTAGTCATACACATGAAACATTAATCTCCAGAAGAAAACTGGTATCTTTTCCTGACACATGCAATAACGAAGAATGAATGAATACATATTGATTTATGTCGCCTCAGCAATATAACAGTTACTCGTGGCTTGTGCTAGAACGTGACAGGTTTTTATGTCTAGTTGTTATAAAGCACGGATTTGGTTGCTGAATTAAAAACATGTAATCTTAAGAATTGATCCATTCGTAGATAAAGTAGAACAGTGTCCTATGTCTTGTCTGAAAGCCCCATGACCATAATCAAATTACGCTATGATCAAGCAAACTTGGACATGGTTTCAAATATGCTGATATATAGCTTGCGTCAAGTCGTGGGTAAAATGTACTGGTGTACTCTTGAATTTATAGACATTTGTCAGACATATAAATTCTTAAAGTTGTTTATCTTCTTTGTAAAAAATCATATCGATGATTAAAATGACTAACCTAAGAAACAGTTGGTTCAAAACGAACTTGTATTTGTGTGGCTTTTCCTAATATTTTGCTCAAGGTTACAGCATTTAAGGCTTTCAAAACGTTTCATGGCAGACATGGAGTTCCAAATGTTAGCAAAATGATGCCCCATGCAATTCCCTCATATGACATGTACCATATGTTCCTGTGATGTTTCTGATGAACAGCTGACAAAGGCTTGCATGTATTTGTGTCAAGTGCCATCGGTGGGGCAGGACACGCTCATCCTTTTGCGAACACCTGTTATCATCACTTATTTATTGTGATTCGTAACACATGCTCATGATATAGTCAAATAGAAAAGTAGATTTCTTATGATTATGGAAAGAGTTGTGGGGCTTTTTATTATAATTGTTTAAGAAAAGGACGAAACATGAACCGAGTATTACATTATTTGTTTTTACAGCCGTCATCAATTCTATATCAGCAGCCTGTAAAACATACGAGTATGAACGAGGAAAAGCTTTGACTGAAACACCCCACGTCATCGGTGTACCATGACAGTACACGCACTTAGCCAAGTCACCGAGCTTGATAAACCCGATTCAGTCGAATCTTACAGCAATCATGGTTCACTGGGGATCACTAATGACTAACATTAGCCGGGAAATAGCACAAGACATTTTATATTAATGTGGATAAAGATTTAGATAAAGATCGGATTGTTGCAGGAACTGAAAATGAATAATCTGCGATCATCATGATAGCTACAATGCCGTTTTTGACACATGTTTCACATTTACGATCGAATAAGTAACCATGATCACTTGACACACATAAACTTTGCTTTGATGTCAGTCGTTTTTATGCGACTAGATATCTTTTCCAAACATTGATGTCATAATATTGATTAAAGCCTGGATATATGCTGTTCTTAGGTTTTTATATATTTCTTGTTTTTCCTTCAAAACTACAAAAGGGCCAACATGAATATACATATAGTCTGAATGGTACAATCTATTGTGGTTTTAGCAGAGATTTCTTAGATTATGGAAAGTCTTTTATTTGCATGTAAAAAGTCGATGTCTCAGTGAAGTGCAAACGCTATGCTCGGTCTCATGAAAAAGGTCAATCAAAATGGAGCAAAAAAGTTAAAAACGAAAACTGACGAACAGTTGTACATTGCAAACATGTGTTCGCGAAACATATCCTGCCGACACTTCTCTTGTGTTCTTAAAGTGGGAGCAGGCGGCCTCTTCTGAAAACGCTGTTTTTTTAGACTCGATGTTGATGTCGTGAATGGACATGTGTTCTACCATTTTTTCCTTCTCGACTTAAAATGATACTCAATATCCGCCTTCGCAAACTCACACCCATATCAATCAGGAGATAACAATTATGTGTTTTCAAATACGCAGGTTTTATTGAGTATTTGATGCCCTGAAATCTTATTTGGAAACGACTAAATATTACTTCGCATCTAATAGTCAATAATATGCTTCAGACTAAAATCGCCCTGTCAGCAGAATGTGAAAAAATAATCGAAGTTGTTCTTATGCTCTTCTATATCAAACGTGCTCTATTCTCTCTATCATGGTAACAACTATACTTTTCGACGAGCCAAATGGTACCGTTTATTTTCAGATTTGGAATTGAGAAAATAAGATATAAGCATCATGTCAAAAGTCCGAAAGATTTCCGGGATCCAATCCAACTTAACATATTTCAACCATTCACATTGTAACACAAAAGAAAATTATTTCAATGACTTGTTCGTTCCTGATCATGATAAATGCATCACATTTCCTTTCTGCGAGAGCATGCAGTCATTGACTTTTTTCTTCATGAATCGATGTCGCCGTCCATTTTTATGTTTGATGCCTTACATACATATATTCAGTCAGTCAATCGAATAATCAGGGGGTTACTGTGTCTAAATTTACCAAGAGACACCCACAAACGCGCGCACACGCACGAGCGCACAAACAGAATCGCCTTCACATGCGCACATACACACAGACAATGTAATAATTAACTTTATGATCTTGACGTTCCTTCTTTCTTCAACTTGTCTTAAAAGCTTCTCATTCTCTACACAAAGAGTATTCAAAAACCTCACATGTAAACACTTTCAAACAGCTTCAGTATATCAAGATTACTAGTATACAGAATGTCGATTAAAGTTGCAGAAGGGAGTTTATACAAATGACATTTTATTGACCGTCTGACCGTCAGGCTAAAGAATTGGCCAGAAATCTCTCCAAATGCCAACAAACAAAAACGTCTACATACACCAAAGCGTCGTTTCCTCCTCATATTCGGACATTGGAAGATTTCGCAACGAAAAGCATCGAAATTACATATCGGATTTTAAGCGCGTCACTTTTCCTAAGTGACATTGTCAATCAAGCAACATCGTCTGTCGGTACTTTTCATATTGTGGTTTCCTTGCCAGCTCTGGCGTGTTAGATTAGAGGTCGGAGTAATCAAGCGGCACTCCTGGCTCCCATCGGAATTCTGCCTTTATACGCACGCAGATTTCGTGGATTACTTACAGCATATGTTTGTCAGAGGTACTTGATTGGAAATAGTGCTATATACCATATCCCGATAATTGGTCTCTGATATGTCTATGTTTGGAGAATATTCATATTTGTGTGTGAAATTTTTTAATCAAATCCTATCCAAAATTATAATTAACTGAAATAAACACAACGCTATTACTCTATTGTATGCGTCTATTCTGTGGATATCTTCCACCAAACCGAAGGCAAAGTCAGTGTTAAATGCATATGATATATAATCATATTAAAACAGAATACAACATTGTATTCAGCATAGTACCGTCAGGACAAGTCCAATGAGAAAGATAGTGCTGTCATCTTTATGTAATTATATATACCCCTTACATTTTACAGACTGAATATACCACATATGAAATTGTTCTAATTATGCCATCTTTTAGATATATATTAAGGCTTGTTACCGTACTAAAGTTCTCATATAAACTAGTTTACCCGTCGAAGCAAATTTAAACTGCAGCAGCAACCAAACTGCAAGGCTCTCATCAAGCTCTTCCACAAAATTTGAACGACGAAAAGAAAACTAATGACCCTAATGACGGTGAATTCATAAAACAATAGAAAACAACAAATAACATTGATTTTCATTTTCCACAAACTTTTTCATGTTTTAAATTTGAGTTTGCATAACGTCGTTTCGATGAATGAAAATCATCTAACGTAAACTTACGCTGACGTCACAGAACAGCTTTACTGTGTATTGTTTACATTTATTTAGATTAGCAATGATCGTGGGTTCGAATCCCGGTTCCCGCCGATTGTTTCTAGGTTTCTCAGCACCATACCCGTGCTCGTGGGTTTCAACAAAGTGGTAAACGTCTAAGGCCTGCATCACTTCGGGCTTTCTTATCACACTAAGGTGTCACACCGTGATATAACTGGAATACTGTTCAAACTGGCTAAACGGAACTCGCCCACTCAGTGCAGCATTAAACCAAACTCTCTAGCACATGGATGTTTTATCTACATTAACTTGAGATTGCTGTAACAGTTACAACGAAATAATAACGTACAAATGGTACAAGAAGTTTCAACGAAAAGTAAGGTACAAATGCTACAAAAATGTACAAAATACTGATACGAATATGAATACCCCTAACATTTTACGTTTTTAATCTATAAATAACTTCAAGAGATACTGGCACTCGTGAAGAGTAACCTCCTCGTGGTGAGTGCTGGGTAACGCTAATAGCTCTTCCCCCGTGTGGAACCGGGGCAGAATATTTCCACAGCCCCCCATTGCTGGTCGTATGAGGCGACTAAAATGGGCAACCTGTTTGCCGTGGGTTGCGTCCCTGTGTCGGCGGAGGACGGGATTCTGGTAGTTGAGGGCACTGGTTCCTGGAACTGTGTTCCTTTGCCCAACACACTACTTCGACCCTTACTTCGCCTAGACGGGTGGTAAGATGGGCCCGGTCTTATCAATCGGCTGGTCATGCCAGGCCCTGTGCGTAAAATTGTATCTGCACACCTGTGTTGTATTAAAATGTATATTTTGGTCTTGGCCCTGCTTAACATGTATGAATTAACAATTTTGGTTGGAATAAATTGCCTAGAGTCTTACGCCAGAAGGCGGTGGCTCATGGGCCAATCTGGTGATGTTGACCTCCGAATAATGTATGTCTCCAATTTCTGGTCAAGGGACGAACCAGTCTGGCTTTAAATTGGTAGATAAATATAGCTATTCGTGTCGTCTTTGCTGGAGTATCACAACCCTGTATCCCTGGTGTTTGCATCCTGGAGACCCGATGCAATTTAACACTGTCCTTGTTGACACTCCATGGTGGGTGGGGAACAGAGTTGTTGAATAATTTTCTTTCACCATGGCGCTTACTCAATCTGGTTCAAAGCGTAGACACTTAGAATCAAGCTCATCTGATGAAACTGTTACAAACTTTGATTCCTGGGCTCGATTCCTTGTGATCGAGGCTGCAGATCATTTACCCATCAAACTGAATCCATTTGCCATTTCGAAAGCTATTCATGGATATTGTGGAGAGGTGAAAAATGTGACTCGCCTTCGTTCTGGCTCCCTTCTCGTAGAATGTGTGAGGAAACAACAATCCCTAAATCTGCTATCAATCAGTACATTTGCCAATGTTGAGGTTGTCGTTTCCGAACACAGGACACTCAACTCCTGCCGGGGTATTGTTCGTGACAGGACCCGTTCCCTGTCTGACATGTCAGAACAAGAAATAGTTTCAGAGTTGAAAACTCAAGGAGTATCATCTGTGAAACGTTTCACCAGAAAGAAGGATTCCACTGTTGAACCAACGAACACGTACTTGTTTACTTTTACGCGTACATCAATACCACAGTCAATTAAAGCTGGATATGTTAACATCGGAGTGGAGGTGTATGTCCCCAATCCACTCCGATGCTTTAGATGTCAACATTTTGGCCATGGCTCAAAGTCTTGTACTCGTTCCGTTGTTTGTCAACGCTGTGGCGACTGCCATGAAAATACGGATTGCCTACAAGCACTCAAATGTGCTAACTGTAATGGCCAACATATGGCCTCCTCCAAATTATGCCCTGTTTGGCAAAATGAATCTAAAATACTGAAAATAAAGTGCGAGAATAACATCACATTTCGAGAGGCTAGAACTCTGTTCAATTCTCAGACGACTTCAACATTGATTTACTCTGCTGCTGTCTCCAAGCCAGCTCAAACTTCATCTATATCTTGCCAGACCGAGTTGACATGGGTCAACTCTGATCGACCCGTGGTAACTGCACCTGCCATAAAGCCTCACCAATCTGATGTTCACTCATCAACACCTTCAACTGTTCAGGCAGGAAGTCAAACTCCTCCTGAAACAGTATTTGTGCAACCTGCTACTGAAGCTGTCATTCTGTCAAAAAAGGAAATATCACAAAAACAGAGGAAAAAGTTACATAGAAATCAGACACCCAGTACCCCGTCTCCTTCAGAAGTATCTCTCCACAACTCCTTCAGTGCTTTAGACATGGAGGTGACTCCATCGTCAGATAGTAGTTGTAGGAGTTCTTCTTCCTCACGTTCACGTGAGAGATCACCCGTTGAGCCACCTTGACTCAATCATCACATTTAATACAGTGGAACTGTAGAGGACTTAAGAATAATTATAATGATTTACAACTTTTAATTCAGGATTTCAAACCATCGGCGATATGTCTTCAAGAAACATATTACAAAGACACTGATCAATTCGATATAAGAGGTTATACCTCCTACAATGTCTTTTCACCTCCAGGGGCAAAAGCCACTGGCGGTTCTTCAATATTCATGAAAAACGGCGTTATCCATAGCCCTGTTCAACTTGCTACTCCTCTTCAAGCTGTTGCCGTCCGTGTAACCTTACACGTAGTTTTTACTTTGTGTTCGCTCTATATTCCACCATCTTCTTCCCTTCGACAGTCTGAACTTCAGGCTCTTTATGATCAGCTACCCAAGCCCTGTATTATTATGGGTGATTTAAATGGGCACAATCCACTCTGGGGTAGTGTTCAGACAAATAACAAGGGGAAACTTTTGGAAGATTTCATTTCCAACAATGACATATGTATCTATAACGATGGCTCAAACACATATCTACATCCCGGTACAGGTACCTACTCTGCTCTGGATTTATCACTAACTCACTCTGATTTATTAAACGAATTTGAATGGTCCGTCCACGAAGACCTCTGTGGCAGTGATCATTTCCCAACTATTTTAAAGCCTGTCTTACCTTCAGATGTTCCTCCTTCAACAAGATGGAACTTCACTAAGGCCAACTGGCCTTTATTTGAAATGCTCGCATCCAATAAATTGAAGCCTGATCTATTTATTGACGTGACTGATCCTGTGCAATTATTTACTGATGAATTAAACAAAATCGCTGATGAATGTATTCCTAAGTCCTCTACAAATCCACACATCCGTAAACCATGGTTCAACAATGACTGCAAACAGGCTAGGAAGGCACGGAAAAAGGCTGAACACTATTTTCGTCGCCATCCAATGGTCCATAATTTGAATAAATATAAAATCTTAAATGCTAAAGCCAGGCGTACGTTTAAACAAAATAAACAGCAATCTTGGCAACATTATGTTTCCAAAATAAACTCACGAACGCCCATGTCCAAGGTATGGAACATGATACAGAAAATTAAAGGTAAGGGTTCTAAAAGTAGTGTCCACCATCTTAAGTCTGGGGATGACCTTATAACAAATAAATCAGATATTGCAAATACACTCGGTGAAACGTTAGCAAAACATTCTTCTTCCTCAAATTATGTCCCTCAATTCCAAAAATTTCAAAAACAGCAGGAAAAGAAAACTATAAATTTTAAATCCGATAATGGGGAAGATTATAATGAAATATTTTCGATCCATGAACTTCATACTGCTCTTGGACAAGCACATGATACTGCTACAGGAGCTGATAATGTACACTATCAACTCCTGAAGCACTTACCAGAACCGTGTTTAGAAACCCTTTTGTTGATTTTTGATGATATATGGACATCAGGTAAGTTTCCTTCTTCCTGGCGTGATGCCATAGTTATACCCATACCGAAACCTGGACGGGATCACAGTGATCCCTCAAATTATAGACCAATTTCATTGACCAGTTGCGTTTGCAAAACCATGGAACGCATGGTCAACAATAGATTAACATGGTACTTGGAATCAAATAATTTAATTACAAATATTCAGTGTGGCTTTCGAAAGAATCGCAGTACCGTTGACCATTTAGTACGGTTAGAATCATTTGTTAAAAATGCAATAATAAATAAACAACATGCAGTGTCTATCTTTTTCGACTTAGAAAAAGCATATGACACTGCATGGAAACATGGTATTTTAAAAGATTTACACGATTTTGGATTACGTGGCCGTTTGCCGCAATTCATATCTGAGTTTTTAACCGACAGGCATTTTCAAGTCCGCGTGGGTTCTACCCTGTCTGATCATTATCATCAGGATCAGGGTGTCCCACAAGGCAGTATTTTGTCTGTCACTTTATTTAGTATTAAAATTAATAGCCTTTCAAAAGTTTTAAGCAATTCAATTGATGGATCACTGTTTGTTGATGATTTTAATATTTCATGCTGTGGTAAAAATATGAATACTGTCGAAAGGCAACTGCAATTGTGTCTAAATAAAATTCATAAATGGGCATTAGAAAATGGTTTTAAATTTTCAAAATCTAAAACAAACTGCATCCACTTTTGTAGAAAATACAAACCTCATAAAGACCCAGAACTAGTTTTAGCTGGCAATCCTATTAAAGTTGTAAAGGAGGCCAAGTTTTTGGGCATCATTTTCGATCACCATTTGACCTTCTTACCGCATATAAAGTATTTGAAAAATAAATGTCTGAAAGCACTTGACTTGCTGAAAGTTGTTTCAAATTCCAAGTGGGGAGGGGATCAGAAAACCCTCCTCCAACTTTACAGAGCACTTATCCGATCTAAACTGGATTATGGCTCCATCATTTATGGTGGAGCCTGTAAAAGTAATTTAAAATTATTGGATACAATTCATCATCAAGGTCTGAGGCTTTGCCTTGGTGCCTTCAGGACTTCACCCATTAATAGTCTGTATGTGGAGGCTGATGAGCCATCCCTAAAACACCGTCGCATAAAATTGTCTTTACAATATGTCTCTAAATTATATTCTAATCACTCGAATCCAGCATATGACTGTGTTTTTAATCCCCTTTACGAAAATCTCTATAACAAAAAATCATCTCTTATTCCACCACTTGGAATAAGAATACAATACCATATTTCTGCTGCTAAAATAAATCTTGACACTATAGCCCCTACTCAGCTTTTGTCTTCTCCGCCATGGCAGTTAGTGAAACCAGTGGTGGACCTAACCTTAACTAAACAAAAGAAATCTGAAACAAACCTGCTGGTTTATCAACAACAATATAATGAATTAAGAAATTCATATGATACTTACAAATCAATCTTTACAGATGGATCCAAGGATGGTGACACCGTTGCCAGTGCCACTGTCATTGGATCCAAGACTATCTCATCCAGATTACCTGATAACTGTTCTATTTTCACAGCAGAAGCCAATGCCATTCTAGTAGCTCTCAAATATATTAGTACACAGTCAAAATATCAGAGGTTTATTATATTTTCTGATTCTCTTTCGTGCCTGCAGGCTATTCATAATATGTCACATCAACATCCACTTTTACTCGAAATTATTGAATTGTATAATTCTCTAGCTACTGGCCAATACGACATCGTTTTTTGTTGGTTACCCAGCCATGTCGGAATTGTTGGTAACACCATGGCCGATAATGCTGCAAAAGCAGCACTCAACAAATCTGTGACACCACTTCTGATCCCGTACACTGATTTCAAACCCATGATTAGATCTTACATCCGAGATTTAATGCAGCAGAAGTGGGACGCCCAAGTAGGTATCAATAAATTACATGAAATTAAACCTAATATTGGTTACACCTACTTGGGCTGTCAGTCCAGATTTGAAGAGGTCATTTTAAGACGATGTCGTATTGGTCACTCACGTTACACTCAGGAGTATATTTTAAAAGGTGAAGATCCTCCATTCTGCATCCCTTGTGATGAAAGAATCACAGTCAAGCATGTCCTGCTTGACTGTGTTGATTTTTCCATCACAAGGGATAACTATTTCAAAGTTTCATCACTCAAGGATCTTTTTAACCTAAGCTCTCATTTAATTCTTGGATTTTTAAAGGAAATTGAATTGATTAATAAATTTTGATGTCTACAGTTATATATTTTATAAATTGGTAGTATATAGTTCTTAACTGAGATTGTTAGTGGTTGTACCCTTGATGGGGGTTGACGTAGCGTAAAATTATTGTCCCCCTGAGAGGGTGCGTAAACCCTCTTCATTCAAAGTAATTTATATATACCAGGTTTTTAATCGTAGAATATTTGTTAGTTTTAAGTTTGGCTCAACTTGTCCATAATCACCAGTAACTGAAGGGATGGTGTAAATCCTGCCGGGGTCCTTGCAGGTAGCAAAGGTACTGTAAGTCCCCATGGTCCCCGGTATGGTGACCTACCTTTTGGTTGCTGGTGATCCATAGCCCACTTTTACGTTGTATTGTAATGTATTGTATTATATGAATTGTGAAGTTTTATGATCATTTACTAGTTTTAAATCTACATCTGTGATAATCTAGTACTTTTACTGTCCTTTGTCGACAGGTTTATATTCTAAATTGATGTATTGTCTAATTTGTTATAGTCACTATATGGCTGAAATATTGCCGATGTGACTTTAAATATTAACTCACTCACTCACTCACTCAAGAGATACCATGTAACTCTAGTTGGTGGCTTATTAATGAGAGGACATACAGCATACAAGTATGTATACCTTCATTAAAGGATGATGTGTAACGTAGTAATGACTCGCTTGGTCCAGTGGTGTAATGCTTTACCCCTCGTTGTGCAGAAAAGGAAAACTGATATGTGTTGCCTTCGAGATCCGTGGCCCTTAGTTTGAATTTCACATTCGCTCCATTTATGCACCTTTGTCACCATACATGTGTTTGTATACTACTCCATATGTTTATTCGATATTCCATTGATAGTGCTGTTCTTTATCGTTCCAAGATACAGAAAACTTCTTTTCATATAATGTGTCCAGTGTCTATTTAAACAGAAAATGACATATGATGCTACCTATCCAAGGTTTTCCTATCTGCCTTTTAGAAACATCACGACGGGGAACACTACAATGTGCCAATGAGGGGAATCGAACATGGGCCTTTATCAAGACAAGCAAATACTTCACCTTAAGGCTACCCCACAGCTCGTATATGCTGTTTGGGGTCATCTGTATATTCAACTGCTGTACTCGCACTTTAACCTTGACCCCAAGGTATAACTGAAATACATCCACAAGCGCCGTTAATATTACAACTCATTCTTGACTTGAATTATTACACATGACAATATGCTGCAATTTAAAATGTTCATGACATGAGATAAAATACTCTCTCATGTTAAATAAACGCCAGGGCATTGATCATGAGACTAATTAATGACTGCCAGTTTTTAATCCAGTAAAAGAATCGATTTTATCGCTTCGTGGCGTCGAGGAGTGTTTCGGTAATAACATCATAGCAAAAATGTTGACAAATGACCTAAGGCCTGTGCAAATATTTTATTTGATAAATTTATATCAAACTGAAAAATTGACAGTTATAGAACAGCTGCTTTTCGTAAAGTTTCTTGCTCCTGATCATGTTGATCTTGAAGAATGTTAGTTCGTAATGTTAATTTTGGCGTTTGGACCAGGGTGGTGTTATGACCGGGGAAGCCATTCTAGTCAGTCAAACGCAATTCATACATGAATACATGCACATTTAATGAAGCTCAATGTAAAGAGATCGTTATTCATTCAACTTGTACATACATACACTAATGTATTTGAAAAACAACATTCATATTATTTGTGCACGGAAAGGACATAGATAAGTATTTTCAGCACACTGGCATTCTTTGTGGTTTAAAGAGGTCAAACAGTGTTCCACACTGTGGAAAAGTGGTCTGCGAACTTCTGATGATTGGTGTGTTGCTGCATCTCATCATCTTCATTTGGGGTTTCATCTCCACTCCTGGGACTCCAATTTCGTGAACGGGGGCAGGTTGCTTGAAAAATATAATGATCTGCATTGTTACATATTTGTAAAACTTGTCGAGGGGGTGGTTATGAAATTAAATAGTAAATAAGAAGGAATTACATTTGAAGTGGTTTGAACATAAGTATGATATACTTTATGACACCAAGAACAATTGATTACTGGAGAGCAATGAGTTTCCTCTATAAGTTTGAGTCATGCCAGTCATATGTAAATGCATTAATGTATTGAGAGCAATGACTTTCCTTGATCCGTTTGAGTCATGCCAGTCATTTGTAAAAACATGACCAGTGGAACAAGTCCAAAGGATTGACTCTTAATTATCTTAAGGATTAAACAACTCACTTATCTTAACAGTTGCTGACTAATTACCTAATCATTGCAGGTGGTGTGCTGAAGTTGACTACCTTGCACAAGGAAATGGGCATTATAACCGGGAAAAAGGAACTTTTGTTCAGAAAAAGATTGGCGGTGGCGTCATAACCAGTTTGGCATTATATCCAAGGGAGACTTGATTTATGTGTATTTCCATTAGTTTACTTTAACAAAACCATGAAATTTATAGAAGACGTCTCCATTGTATCGTAAATTGCTAGGTAAGTGTGTATGGTGATTTTTAAAGATTGGTTGGTTTTGTTGTTCAACTCCGCACTCAGCAATTTTCCAGCTATAAATAATCGAGTTTGACCCAGACAATCCAGTAATTGATATCATGAGCAACGATCCAAGCAATTGTGACCGTTGACATGCATCAACTGCGTCAGCGAGCCTGACTACCGGATCGATTTTTAATAGATTTTAGAGGTAGAAAACTAAGAAATCATGATAAACGCCTTGCCAGATATCATGACACCCACATCCCAAATAATTTCGTCTGCGCTTACAACCAGAATATTTAAGTCTTCCCACGATAAAAATAATTTAAAAGATTAATATTCATAGTTTCTCCCTTCACGCCCATATTTCATTGATGTCCCTTAATTGCTATGAAATGCATAAGCATGTTGCATGTTTTGATCCAAGAGACGAATTTCAGAAGAATTTATCATGGAAAAATACATTGTTGCTGTAGCAGTTACTAAAACGTGCACGACCTTGCTTAAAAAAAATCAATAAGTAAAATAAATCAGCAAATTTCAATTGAGCTAGATGAACAAAATAATTCCTGTCCTTTTATCACATACATGTATACATTAATGAACATTTTTGGAAGGTCATATATAGTTTAAACATGCACATTGTTAGCTTAATTGCGATTGCATACTGAGTGATATATTACTAAACCAAGCAAGAACCAAGATGGAGGATGTTGTGTTAACAACAGAAGTTTGCTGGCGGCGTACATGGTGTGTACAAAGCCATTTCACAATTCCCTATTTATGCTTTATATCTTATGTAACATATTGTAGGACTAATAATAATTGTCAAGAAGTTACTTAGAGAAAGCCTCAGAAAAAATCATTTTTATTCTTTTAGTCTGTGATCAGTCACTTTTTCAAGGCATTATGGTAGTGTGATCTGGCATACATATTGCCAGTGTGTCAAACTTTACCAACTAAGATATACAATAACCACAAAAGTTGGACCCGTGAAGATCCGCGGTATAATAGGTCTACAACCTATTCGTGCCGTTAAAGGCGACTATGCTAGTCATAAGAGGCGATTAACGGGGTCGGGTGGTCACATTCGTTGACTTGGTTGATATATGTCATCGTATCAAAAATGCGTTAATCGATGTTCATGATATCAATCACTGAATTGTCTGGTCAAGACTCGATTATTTACAGACCACCATCACATAGCTGGATTATTGCTGAGTGCGGCTTTCAGCAAGAAAGAAGCGCAAAAATTGGCACCTATATTTTCTATACTGGTGAGATAATACTTCCTGAAAACTAATTAGACGCCATATTTTTCATGACCGTTTGGGGATGATTAAAATGTTAATAACATATATGGTATTTGTTCCACTAAAATAGATCACCGGTGAAATTGTGTTGTTTTATCTGTTCAATATACATATAATATCCACAAGCTGAAGTTGGTAATAGCTTTAATATACTCATTTATCATTCACAGAAAGTGCAGATCTGCACTCAAATTGCTTGATAGTTATTAATAAAACTTTTAAGAATAAAATTTAAGATTAAAATCAGCATATTTTTGTCACCTACATTTCAGTCCAGCAATTGTAACATTTAAATACTGAAGAAATCATTTAATGTTTATTTATCAATCGAGAATGATGATTCATTGTCAATTCTTGTTTTATGTTTCAGGTATCAAAATATAACTGTTTGCATCATTTGCCAGTAAGATGGCTCTGCTGTCAAATTGCCAAGCAAGGGACAGCTGTCACTCATACCAGCACCAGGGCAACAGAATGACAACCGTCACTTAATGCCTTAAAAAAGAGGAAATAAACCTGGACGAGTATTTTGAAAATCTTACACAGCCGAAAAAATACTTCATATTCATTGAAACGTCTGTCTGAAAAGACGCTTAATTGATTCCTAGGGGCAGAAATAGACGGAAAGTACATATTGATATTTCAATCAAAAGCATCTGCAATACTCCATGGACCCATGAAATCCTGAGTAGAATAGGTCTTCAGCAACCCTTTCTTGCCGTAAATGCCGACTATGCTTGTCGGAAGAGGCAACTAACGGGGTCGGCTGGACAGACTCGCTGACTTGGTTTGAGGCATTTCACCGATCCCAGTTGCGTGGATCCTATAGGCAGCACTGATACCGACTGAGGAAATCAAACACGTCACGAAATTTGGATCACTTTTGAAAGATGCCATCAAGATTTATGCCAGCGTGTTACCAAGAACTCTCCATCGCCTAATGAAGTCGATAAAATTAAACTAGAAGTGTCAAAACCACCTCCCCACTTCATCCTTAAACATAGTATTCTTGGGGAGCTCTGGAGAGAATCATCTCTTGACTTCTGATTGTATCTCTGCCTCATATGATCGGTCAATCAGCATCCCAATGGTCTTATATGTCAGTACTCATACTTGGCATTGTCTTGCAGATCCTTCTGAATGTTCTTTCCACGTGTGGCCTCAGCAAATGCTAAAGTCAAGACTTTGGAAAGTTATCAGACTTTCCACGTCTTACCTCTGCAGCAAATGATGGATTTTGTCAATGGATTGCAGACAACTTTGATCACAATAAAGATACTCTCAAGTGTCATGAAACAACACATGTAATGGGGATGATTGCATGCAAGACTCTAAAAGAAGAGCATAACATATACGTCACCAGAAGGAAATTTTGGGACATCAAGCCATACAAACATCCAGCTCGGACTGCTCTCACTGATGTCAAATACCTAGGGCTACATCCCATCTACTACATCCCAGCAACTTTCCCAGTATGAATACGTTAGTATTCTTTGGCGTGTGTCTCGTCTATTCAACAAAGTCACTCTAAAGGGGCAAGGTTTCATGTCTGAAATAACAGGAGAAAGTAGTGTGTGTTCTTCATGCAACCAACTCGGTCCACAGAAGACTGAGGCTGAATATAGCACTATGCTCTTTGTAGACAAACAGAGACATATCATGGGGTCAATGTTGTGAACAGTTGACGTTTGATTAAGCTTTGTTCCAATCAAAGTAGACAACGGACATAATATGCGAGACAGTGGACTTGAATCTGCACGGGGAATTGATAATGCACATAAAATCTATTCCAAAGATGACGGAAGGGGAGTTCTACACAAAATGTTGCTTTGAATGTGATCTTGTAAAGGCCATGTGATGAGTCGTCAGTTGTTGTAGGAATTGGTAGTCAGAACACAAGGTCAACCGACACAAATTCACCAAATTGTCTCCTGCCTGATCCAAACATTCTGCTGAAGATGAAGACTTTCGCCTGTGTCAATGCCTTCAGCTGCCAATGGAAAAGGGATTTTGAACAATTCGAAGCAATGGGAAACTTGTTTAGAGTGGTACATGGAGTGACATGGTCATTTAACAATTTTTGAAGAGAGTAGGAGGAACTCATCAATGTTAACCCTAAGGATTTAGCTCGTACTAAGTGGCTGTTATCTGCACATGTCGTCATTTAATATACAGGAGCCGTTAGACACTTCTAGTGGATCATGATCAGAGCAGCAAACAGAAATGAACATTGGACGGATGAAACAGGACGTTTGTGACCTGAAATAGTTTATAGACTTCTCATCTCACAATTTCTTCTAGTCAGACGGTGACAAACAGCTTAGACACATTGCAACAGGTATGGTTGCAGACACATCTGTGAACGTTGACACTGCAATAACCATAGGAGAGACACTGCGCAGTGTAATAACCAACCAAACATTCGGAGATGTGGTGCTGAAGAAAAGTGAACAAGCTGTTACCTTTGCTGTAATGCGATGGCGTCACCATTGCAATGCCATCAACTTGCATGGGTTTTAGAACTGTCACTGACCAATCAAATTGCTGGATTCTTTTTTGAACAATGATAAATAATAATATAACTAAGAAACTGTTATTGGCAACATTTCGTATCTTCAGCAGTAATGGATTGAATCGTATATACTAAGCTTTGACATACCGTTGTTGAAATCAGGTGTCGCGTTACTTTTGAGTCTCAGTATACTTAATCTGAATCTGAATATGTTTAATCTATTTCCCATATAAAGGTTACAAATGAATATTGTTCACTATGTTTCTAATCATTAATTTAAATATGCGACGCAATGCTCATAATAAAATAGCCAAAATACTGGACTATAATCTAGCATGGGCAGGCTTTTGCAGAGATCGATTGGTGTGTTCATATGCTTCCTTGATGTGAAAGGAGAAAAAAATATCAAGTCTGAAAAACCAGTCAGTCTCAGAGGAATATTCTGTCTCTGGCAGGTTCCAATTAATTTGAAACCCAATATGTCAGGAAACATAATCTGTGAATCCGAATAAAATGTAGATTTCTTTCTGGAACCTTGCACAGTATACATTTGTATTTCTGTGATAGATTTCTTCGGAATGAAAGTGAACAATAATGGGAGAAAATATCATTACACTTTCTAGTTTAATAGCTTATATAGCTTAGACCTTATAGGTTGGTTGACCAGCATTATGTTTCATCTTGATAATAAAAGAACAGAAATGATTCTGGATGTCGTTTATGATTAATATTGGAATTCGAGACTCAAAACTGCTCTAGATTATCAAATGTTTTCCAATGTAGATTCGACAAAACCTACGCTGGAAGAATTCATGAAGTAATTCAATGAATATGTTTAATGTAAAGGTTGCATTACCAAAAACGTCATTTGAACTCGGGTAAGCATTCAGTAATAAACTGAGGAGTAAAAGAAACTACACCTCTCTGTATTATAAGTTAGCGATATATTAAAAAAGGAACTGTACTGTTGCTTAGTCTACACTCAAAAATACTTCTACATGTTTAAAAAAAATACAGCTTGATTTTAAAATTTTAAGAAATAAAAAGCCCTATTCGCATTATACAAAACTGCTAATGGATTACTAAAGACATCTTATCTTCAAAAGTCGATAAATGTTCGACACAGATTTACAACATTACAAACATGATAGGGGTAGACATAGCAGTTCTTTCAATTTTCAATTACACAAAAAAACGGCATTCTTTCTTTTGCACGTCAGTTTATTTGGTTGAATTACAGATTCGTCATGCTTATAATCCTTGGTTGCTCGTCGGTAGTCACTAAAGTTCCCGCCATGTTAAGCACATTTTAACTGAAAACTTAATGTTGTTTAATAAGTGTATTTACAGGGTATATATTAAGTTTTCTCTGGCAGTTTATGATAGAAAGACTTCTATAATTTGTATTCCTTTTTACGGTGAAGGACGTTCAACTGCCGTTTCATGTTTAATAAGCTTTAAGATTTTTTTGACACAAACAATCTATGATGTTTAGTGTTCGTTTGGTTTCTTGTTGCTTCTTGAGAAAAAAGATTTGAAACAATGTGGTTAACATTTCAAACGACGCAGACGAAAGTGGGCATAACTTAGCTATTCTTTATTTGTCTTTGCAAGAATGTAGAAAATATTGTTTTAGTTTTTAAATCAAAGGGCGTCAAATACTTAATTCCTCTTTGGGATGTTTTATTGTTCAATGTTTTAAAACAAAAATGATCTCATAAGTGTTTCTAATGTCGACTATCTATTATGGCTATGCTCACTCAGTCATCGGGCAAAATATCCCAACAAATGTGCAAAACACATACTATCAGGTAGTCTTGCTTACACCACCGTTTACGTCACTGTCACTGACCAATCAAATTGCTGGATTCTATTTTGAACAATGATAAATAATAATATAACTAAGAAACTGTTATTGGCAACATTTCATATCTTCAGCAGTAATGGATTGAATCGTATATACTAAGCTTTGACATACCGTTGTTGAAATCAGATGTTGCGTTACTTTTGAGTCTCAGTATATTTAATCTGAATCTGAATATGTTTAATCTATTTCCCATATAAAGGTGCCAAATGAATATTGTTCACTATGTTTCTAATCATTAATTTAAATATGCGACGCAATGCTCATAATAAAATAGCCAAAATACTGGACTATAATCTAGCATGGGCAGGCTTTTGCAGAGATCGATTGGTGTGTTCATATGCTTCCTTGATGTGAAAGGAGAAAAAATATCAAGTCTGAAACCAGTCAGTCTCAGAGGAATATTCTGTCTCTGGCAGGTTCCAATTAATTTGAAACCCAATATGTCAGGAAACATAATCTGTGAATCCGAATAAAATGTAGATTTCTTTCTGGAACCTTGCACAGTATAAATTTGTATTTCTGTGATAGATTTCTTCGGAATGAAAGTGAACAATAATGGGAGAAAATATCATTACACTTTCTAGTTTAACAGCTTATATAGCTTAAACCTTATAGATTGGTTGACCAGCATTATGTTTCATCTTGATAATAAAAGAACGGAAATGATTCTGGATGTCGTTTATGATTAATATTGGAATTCGAGACTCAAAACTGCTCTAGATTTTCAAATGT
The DNA here is from genome assembly GCF_022045235.1 of Haliotis cracherodii. NCBI lineage: Eukaryota > Metazoa > Mollusca > Gastropoda > Lepetellida > Haliotidae > Haliotis > Haliotis cracherodii. Next base: position 18,332,988 of record NW_027266275.1, read on the forward strand.
TTTCCAATGTAGATTCGACAAAACCTACGCTGGAAGAATTCATGAAGTAATTCAATGAATATATTTAATGAAAATGTTGCATTACCAAAAACGTCATTTGAACTCGGGTAAGCATCCAGTAATAAACTGAGGAGTAAAAGAAACTACACCTCTCTGTATTATAAGTTAGCGATATATTAAAAAAGGAACTGTACTGGCGCTTAGTCTACACTCAAAAATACTTCTACATGTTTAAAATAAATACAGCTTGATTTTAAAATTTTAAGAAATAAAAGCCCTATTCGCATAATACAAAACTGCTAATGGATTACTAAAGACATCTTATCTTCAAAAGTCGATAAATGTTCGACACAGATTTACAACATTACAAACATGATAGGGGTAGACATAGCAGTTTTTTCAATTTTCAATTACACAAAAAAACGGCATTCTTTCTTTAGCACGTCAGTTTATTTGGTTGAATTACAGATTCGTCATGCTTATAATCCTTGGTTGCTCGTCGGTAGTCACTAAAGTTCCCGCCATGTTAAGCACATTTTAACTGAAAACTTAATGTTGTTTAATAAGTGTATTTACAGGGTATATATTAAGTTTTCTCTGGCAGTTTATGATAGCAAGACTTCTATATTTTTTATTCCTTTTTACGGTGAAGGACGTTCAACTGCCGTTTCATGTTTAATAAGCTTTAAGATTTTTTTGACACAAACAATCTATGATGTTTAGTGTTCGTTTGGTTTCTTGTTGCTTCTTGAGAAAAAAAGATTTGAAACAATGTGGTTAATATTTCAAACGACGCAGACGAAAGTGGGCATAACTTAGCTATTCTTTAATTGTCTTTGCAAGAATGTAGAAAATATTGTTTTAGTTTTTAAATCAAAGGGCGTCAAATACTTAATTCCTCTTTGGGATGTATTATTGTTCAATGTTTTAAAACAAAAATGATCTCATAAGTGTTTCTAATGTCTTATCTATTATGGCTATGCTCACTCAGTCATCGGGCAAAAAATCCCAACAAATGTGCGAAACACATACTATTAGGTAGTCTTGCTTACACCACTGTTTACGTCATACAGACATTTTGGATATTATTTATGACAGTAGGTCCACCAATGTTAACGTCAAGTGGACACTCTTAAGAGAAAGAAATGACATTAGATCTTCGCGCGAGTAAATAATAAGGAACGTAAAATAAAGAACGTCTGACAATGGTTTGTGTAACATTCGGGAATATATACTGAACCACAAAAGAAATGTCACCCCAAGTGACATTGCATGAAAAGTTGTCATTTAAATATTTGGGTAATTTTTGTCAACGTTTCTGAAATGAAACGTTACCTTGTCAGGAAAAATGAAATTTTATGATAAAAAAACAAAGCAGATGACAATAAAACCGATCGCCCAAACGCATCACGGCAACGGCCATGGTAACCCGATGCATGTTAATTCCGTACAAATTGAAATGCACATGCGTTTCCCCATTTCTTGCCGTATAAAAATCCAACCAGATCGGATAACATTCAAACGTTATTGAATTGCTACCACATGCCAAGATTGACAAGAAATCAGCGACACAAAGCCCTTGGACGATTACAAGCTGGACAAACCGCGCGGCAAGTAGCCAATGCATTTCAAGTCTACGTAAGGATCATATACAGGCTCCAGCAACGGTACCAGGCCACCAACACTACAGATGACCGATCCCGTAGTGGAAAACCAAGGGTCGACACCTGACGTCAGGATCGTCAGATGGTGCGACTGCATCTTCAAGATCGCTTTGTTACAGCTGCGGAAACTGCTCGACAGACCATGGGGACACACCATCGACACACCAGTGCGGACACCTTGCTTCGACGATTGACGACCAGCCACCTCCACTGTCACAGGCTACAAGGAGGACCTATTCTGACACGACGTCATCGCCGGGGCCGTTTTTAGAGGACAATACAGCACCAGCATTGGCGCCACCAGCTGTGGAGAAGAGTCCTCTTCTCGTACGAGAGCCATAAACAGCAGATGGCGGAAAGAGAGTCTGGCGACGCCGTGGGGAACATTATTGGTCTTGGCCTTGCAAAGAAGGTCGGCCCTGTGGTCTTCCAGAACATCGGTCCAGGGAGAAGCAATTGTGTCACAGCAGCATTGATCAAGTCTTGAGACCAAACGCCATACCTAATTTGGCACGTCGCCGCAACCACGAGTTTCAGCATGATAACGCCCGTGCCACACTGCGAGAGCAACAAGAGACTTCCTTCAGCAGAATGGCATTAGAACCATGCAGTGGCCTGCCCTCACTCCTGATTTAAATCCCATTGAGCACCTGTGGGACGACATTCAAAGACGGCTGAATAACGCCCGACCAAGGCCGACAACTACACCTGCCCTCACTCCCGATTTAAATCCCATTGAGCACCTGTGGGACGACATTCAAAGACGGCTGAATAACGCCCGACCAAGGCCGACAACTACAGCTGAACTGCGTCAGGCGTTCCTCAGAGTGTGGGCGTAAATGCCTATGGTCTTCATAAACCGCCTCATCCATTCTATGTATCGACGTTGCACGGCACTTGTGATGCCATTTTCTCAGACGGCTGAATGACGTCCGACAAAGGCCAACAACTGCAGCGGAACTGCGTCAGGCATTCCTCAGAGTGTGGGCTCAAGTTCCTATGGCCTTCACCAACCGCCTCATCCATTCCATGTATCGACGTTGCACGGCAGTCATCGATGCACATGGCGGACACACAAGATACTGACTTGTGATGCCATTTTCTCAGAGACTAGTGTTGTGTTTCACTTTAAGAACATTTGACACTTTAACTTTATTTTCAACCTTAATCTGTTTTGCCAAGTTTCAACTGTTTAATATGGCAAAAGTATGTTTACAGTGTTTGGACAAACAAGTGAGTGAGTGAGTTGGGTGTAACGCCGCTTTTAACAGTATTCCAGTTATATCACGGCGTGTCAGCTTGATGTGGGAGGAAAGCCCGAAGTGATGCAGGTCTCAGACGTTTACCACTTCGGTGAAACACACGAACGAGTGTATGGTGTTGACAAACCTAGAAACATAATCTGGGTGAACCGGGATTCGAACCCACAGTCATAGGTTTCTGGCGTGCCCAAGGGACGCAACTCTGCGCGGCGCCTTAGACGACTTGGCCACCCGTGCCCCCTGTTTGGACAAATAAGGTTTCTCATATCTATCCATGGTGACGTTTATTTTGCGGTTCAGTATACAATTACTCACGTTTCGTAAACTAAGTACGTTAATTTTAGGTATTGTAATAATATTGGTGTCTACAATTACACTGGAAACATTTTGGCATTCAGAAATCGATTGGCTATATATTGTGTGTAGATCTAATTTCTTTTACCGTTTATGTTATGAATTGAACCATTCGCGATTCTGATATGTGAGTCTAAAATACTAAAAAAGCGGTATAATATTGGACCCATTTTGACTGCTGTCTCATTTTAAATATTCCCTTTCTCAACTTTATTTACAATATTTTCTTGGAATATCAAGCCCTCAAACAGATATGAAAAGCACATGTCAACATACCAAAATTAGATAACTGCGCCAAATATTCTAACAGTTTTTGTCAAGTAATAAACGGTCTCATTTTACTCGACGGTCGCCCTTGAAAACTTCCTAATTTTGATGTCCTAGTCCATTTTCTACTTCAGTCAAAGAGAATATTATTATTTGGAAACTGAAACCACGTGATTCCATTATACTACCACAATATTAGATCAGCTGTTTGTCGTGAGTCATCCAAGCGAGGTATAATCACGCGCACCTGTCCTGACGACAAATTCACAGCAGATGGAAATCACTGACCGCCTACACAAATATAATATTGCTGATTGTAACGTCATTAAACGAAACAAAATAAATCGTTTACACATTGCCGACATTTCAGATAACATATCAAATAGAAGTTGAAGACTTGCAATATATTATCATACGATAATCAAGAGGTCAGTGGACATCAATAATTTGTAAATCTAATATAATTGGATCTGGTTTCTATTGCAGAATGATGAAATACGAACCTGCCGTGGTATGATAATGTATCCCATTTTCTGATGAGAATTGTAATGTTTATTTCATCATATGTATATACATACAGAATTGGTTATGAATTATCTTATACATAAGACTCATGGAAAATAATACTTCAACAAAACAATCATAACGCCATTATCAAAGTTTCAATGAAAGGATAAAACAAATTGAACTTTACAGTACATCGTATCCATAAGCGGTTTACCCACATGCAAAAGGTATTACGGTCGTCATTTTAGAAGTTATGTTGATGTTTTTAGTAGTTTGTTTGTATCGCATGTACAGTCGACAGAAACAGATGCCGAGCTACAAGGTGAGGTGAGGTGAGGTGAGGTGAGGTGAGGTGAGGTGAAATGGGGTTTAACGTCGCGTCCAAGAATATTGTACTTATATAGCGACGTGCATGCATGTGTCCGAGCTACCACGTGTGAAACCGACCTTGACACGATTTGTCGTGGCACTTCTTTTGAGATCTCGTTTTGCGATAAAACGTGAAACGGTTAGGGCAATTCCTTCACATAGGACAACTGGTAGACAAGAAATCGCGGCGCAGCTATGATGCGAACGTGATCTTTCGATCACCTCGGGCTTGGCCATTCAATGTTTACGTTTTGATCATGAACTTCCTGCCAATAAACATGCAATTGATATTGACGACCATAGCTATCTTTCCATATATATTTGAATATTATCTGTAAAAAAACATCATAAACAGAACGACAATCTGCACCGTCGTTTCGTCTCTTATTGTGCAGTGCTAAATCGCCATGACACACAGTCGATAAAAAAATGCAATACTTGAACAAAAACGTCCGTTACTCACGTATAGTAGTCTTATGGCAATAACTGAACAGGGGGGGAAATTAAATCTTTCTGACCAGTCATGCATTCCTTTTTCAAACTGTCTGTCTGATCTCATAATAGTAACGTGTATGTGATGTGGGTGCATTATTAAAAAATAAGTCAATTCGCTTGAAGTTCAACCATGGCAGTGGTCGAGAAGCGCAGTAACCACTTAACTAATCTCACCATATTTCGTAATCCGTAGCCCTGTATAAAATATGAGTAAGGGGATGGTAAAGCTGAGATGAATAGGGTGATTACGGTTATAAATTTGATATATTCGCAGTTACACTCGGTTTTTGACATCTTAATTCACAGCTGAAAAGGGACATTTTTACAGGACCATATATGATCCCGTGGCAACTGGAGGGTTAAGTAATCTGCTGATTTGATGAGAGGTCTTGCCAATGTAGGGTAAGGTGATTGTGATGGGGGCGGACTCTGGTCTGGTTGATTTGGGTTTGGGCTGGGGTGGGGAAGAGATCGTCCTCTTGAATCTTGTCCACTCTGTTATCCCATACACTTAATTGTGATTGTGGAGACCCGTACATTGGTGAAGACTAACGGGATCGGGTGGTTAGGCTCACTGACTTGGTTAATACATGTTATCAATCCCAATAGCGTGGATCGATGCTCATGATATCAATCACTGGATCGTCTGGTCCAGACTCGATTATTTACAGACCGCCGTCATATAGCTGGAATATTGCTGAGTGCGGCGTTAAACAACAAACAAACATTGGTGAAACAGAAGATACCCGCATCAAAGAACACAAGACTTCAACACCCGAAACAGACAGCAAATGAGCCCTCTCAGTCCGCCCTCATAAGTTTCCAAGGCATCAAAATCAGTTTGACAAAGTCTAAATCCTCTCAATCAAACACCATGACTCCACCAAAAGAAAACTGTCAGAAGCTATTAACATCCTCCGTCACAAACCTTTGATCAAAAGAGCTCAAGGGTATTACATTTCGTCTACCTATGACAATCTAATCAAGCAATGGACTATTTTAACTAGGATCCAATCAGCTTGTCACAACTGTTTAACCCTTTTAATCCTAATCCTAACTGTACATGTACATCTTGCTTCGTTACCTATATGCTTCATTACCTGTGTGATATTTGTTATTCTTGCTGTATATATGGCTTCATCGAAGTATCTGTATGCTACTTGTTATCTATTACTTGTTGTTGTCAATGTTAATCTGCTGTTTATCACAACATGTCATGTATATATACCTCTCTTCTCTTAGTTGTTGTCAAACCTGCTTGATAACGGTGTTAGAATCTACATCTTTCTTTGCGGGGAAAAACAAAAGGACAGCGTGGGAAACAGAATATGTATGATGACGCAGCAGAGGCTTTCAATCTAATTGGTGATGAACCAACCAAACAGGATGTGAAGAACATGATGCCAGTCATTCAGCATTCTGTGGTCTTAATGTATGATCGGACCAGTAGCCGAGCAAGAGTTGATGAGGCACACAAAGACTTATTCACTAAGAAAGGTAGATCAATTGATTCCATTCTTTCTAAATCAGCTGCTCTGTACCAACATGTCAAAAGATCTACATTGGCGACGATATCTGGAGGCCAAAATAGACCTTCCGACACCTAGTGGGGAAGGGTAATATCAGTATCGAATTTCTATGAGATTTGGTGGACAACACTACCATAGCTTCTACGTCATGCCAAGAGCTTCTGAGATATAGTTAAATGTCTGAGAGGGGTGCGGAGCAAAGTGCAGAGCAAAGTGACAGTGTTGTGCAAAATATGTTCAATGGACCACTTTGCAAAAGTGATGACATTTACTTGTCACAAGCCAACCAAAACATTAGCCATGTATAAGCATATTTCATAAATAAAAGTTGTGTTCTTTAAATATTCTGTTATATACAATATGAGTATACAGTATTGGCATGGTTAATTGTATCTAATGAAGTATGTCTTAAAGATATGCCGAAAAAGAAGGAAATGCAATTTTTCATTTTTTCACACTTTACATTACCTTAATCAAAACAAATAGTCCAGTGGAATATAGTTGTTTACTTAACGGATGTAGTATGTGGGTAAATACATATTAAAATGTTCATTTTTATGATATATTTAGGTTGTGAGTCATGTTAAAACGACATATACGTTCCTCGGCTTATCGGATTTGTGGGCCATATTGGATTTTTTTGGTGGCTCCATATCTGAAATTATTTCGAACGTCATTACCTACAACTATGCCAAGTTTCATGCTTCTATCACAAAGTGCACATTTTTCACGAAATAGCTGCGCTAATAGTGCTATATGTGACAACAAGTATAATAATATTTACAGTATGCTTGGTTTATATTACTAATAATCAGGTATAACTTATATGTCGTTGCTTATAGTATTCGTTAGTGATACGAGTTTCATAATGTGGTTATTACAGGTACCATATATCATACATAATTTGACGTTGTCCCACTTTTCATTTTATAAAAAAATGCATAATTTGAGAAAGTATCGTCTTTCAGTCAAAGAGGATAGACCGGTTTCGTTATATAAGTTTGAATGACTTGTGCCCCTCACGGAACGACATACTGAGAGGTGTCTTTGGTGCAGTTATTTCATATATGGTCACAATAATCAAACAAGGATAATATGAATGAACAATAGAGTGTATGTAGACTGTGTCTGTTTGAGCGATATTACAAACTACGAAAGCAATTTATCAATGGGCCAACCTTGGCAGTTAGATTTTCAATATGGCCATGCCAATGCCCATCACTTTGTAAAGTTAGCCCGAGGTGTTTGTGGCTTTTAACATTCTTTATTTTTACATTATTCATATACAAATCAGGCAGGACAGTGACGTTACGTTTTCTTGAAAATTGAATTGCTTCTGTTTTATCGGGATTAAAGTTTACTTTCCAAGTTTTAGCCCTTTGAGAAATACGTTCCAAATCATGGTTGATTGAAATACTTGTTGATAATGGATCACCAATAATGACATACAGTGAAGTATCGTCAGCAAACAATTTTACATTACATTGGGTGTCACGACAGACGATATCATTGATGAATACTAAAAATAATAAGAGTTCTAACACTGAACCTTGAGGAACACTGGCAAGTTCAGGTTTAACATTCGTTTTGTGCCCATCAATAACTGTATGTTGCTTTCTACCAGTTAAGTAACTTTGGAACCAGTTTGAGAGAGTCCCTTTTATCCCACACTTGCCCAGTTTATTTAACAAACCTTTGTGCCAAACACGATCGAAAGCTTTCCTAATGTTACAGAATATTGCCATTACTTCCTTTTGCATCATCTAAGGCCTTGCCTATGAAATCATAAAGATTGGTCATCTGGTAAGCAGTTGATTCACCGGCGGTAAACTGATTGCAAACAAGAAATAACTTGTTTATATCCAAGAAATGATTCTGCACATGTTTTAGGACCCACTTTTCAAATACTTCGATAGGCAACTTGTGAGCGCGATTGGTCTGTAATTAAAACAAGCATGGATGTAATTTTTCTTATCAATTGGGATTACTGGGGAAAAAACAATAGCCAAGGTCTTTAATATACGATTACTTATCAGATCAGGACCAGCGGATTACGATACGTCAAGTGACAATAATACTTATATACTGAACCGCAAAAGAAACGTCACCATGGATAAATATATGAGAAACCTTATTTGTCCAAACACTGTAAACAAACTTTGAGACATATTAAACAGATGAAACTTGGCAAAACAGATCATCAAGGTTGAAATTAAAGTCTCAAATGTTCTTAAAGTGAAACACAACACTAGTCTCTGAGAAAATGGCATCACAAGTCAGTATCTCGTGTGTCCGCTACGTGCATTGATGACTGCCGTGCAACGTCGATACATGGAATGGATGAGGCGGTTGATGAAGGCCATAGGCACTTGAGCCCACACTCTGAGGAATGCCTGACGCAGTTCAGCTGCAGTTGTCGGCCTTGATCCGGACGTCATTCAGTCGTCTTTCAATCTCGTCCCACAAGTGATCAATGGGATTTAAATCGGGAGTGAGGAAAGGCCACTGCATGGTTCTGATGCCATTCTGCTGGAGGAAGTCTCTTGTTGCTCTCGCAGTATGGGAACGGGCGTTATCATGCTGAAACTAGTGGTTGCGGCGACGTGCCAAATGAGGCATGGCGTGTGGTCTCAAGACTTGATCAATGTACCGAGCTGCTGTGACACAATTGCCTCTTCCCGGAAGACCACAGGGCCGACCCTCTGTGCAAGACCAATTCCACACCACATCATGATGTTCTGACCACCCCACGAGTATCTCAACAACACAAGCATCCGAATAACATTCCCCACGGTGTCGCCAGACTTTCTCACTCTATCTCTGGGGGAGATGGGGGATCGCATTGTTTAAGAAAAATGATATATCGTTGCTTGAAAAGTAATGAGGGCCGTCGGGTAGCCTAGTGGTTAAAGCGTTCGCTAGTCACGCCGAAGACCCGGGTACAATGTGTGAAGCCCATTTCTGGTGTCACCCGCCGTGATATTGCTGGAATATTGCTAAAAGCGGCGTAAAACCGAAGTCACTCACTCAAAAGTAATGATTGAAATTGAATATAAAATATGCTTGTCTTCGGTATGAATATTCAAATAAATGGCAATTGTAGCAGCGATATTGTCTTGGTTCTGTCAATTAATCAGTTGATTTGGTAATAGAGCCTCATGCCCACGTACAGATATATACAATTTTGTTTCACAACAAGTGATGCATGGAATAATATTTACAGGAAGAAGAACGAAGACAGACAGCATATTTACCCTAATTGGCTGTTCTCAAGACAGTTCACATCAGAAGAGTTTAACATTCTAACAGGTATGTCTTTACGGTTAGTACCGATGCCATACGATGCCATACCTCCTTCCTGTGTTATGCCCAGTTCTCCAATACGTGAAAGGGTAAGCATTCGTCGCTTTTCTTTTGATTATACATTTAATCGATACGGTTCAAGTGATACTGATGTCTTTAATAATGAATATAGTTCTAATTGTGAGCATCTAGACACTTCAGATACCATGTTTGTGCATGACAGTTTTAAACCCTCAGTATAAACTCACTTATAAAATATTCATCACCAGTACCTTGAAATTCCCGCACATGTCCTGTCAGAGAGTTTGCGTAAGCCTTACTAAACATATCTGCAAGTTTTACGATCCGTTACATCTCCGTAGCGCTTGATAACAACCTTGTGTGTGGGTGTTGATAGAAAATAATATTGTCATATTTTCTCCAATCTCCCAGTTGTGATAGCTGTCAAGTTAATCAGTTGCAGTTTGAGGTTAGTTTGGGAATTTCTTGGCTATACTTGAATGCGATCATGCCCTTCACTAACGTTTTTGACAAAACATTATTAGCGGTATTTAATGATCATGAGAAATGCGTGTGACAACTTTCAGCAAGTACTCGCTGAAAAATCGCGCACGCACAGAAAGGCAAATTTGAGCAAGGAATGAAAACAGTCCTCATGTCTCGAACGGTAGAATTCAACACTTCTGCTAAGACCTACGGCGCGAGAGCTGACCAATGAAAGCTGAGAAATAGACGCTGTTGCTCGCAGTAAATTTGATGTCACATTGTCCGGCGGATAAACGATACTTAGAAAGCATGTCAAAACGTCGTATTTTTCGTCCAGTGTCCATGCACGAAAAAAAGTGTAAGGAATACAAGTCTGTTTTTCATAACAAGCTGATGAGAATAGGTGGCTCAGGTTAACCAGTCGTCGAAGTAGGTAGTATTGAATTACGGAGTATATGTGAGAATGTGGAAATCTTTTTATGAGAAGAAAAGTTGGTGGAGTAAGAATATATTTCAGTAAGGCAGAGAGGTCATTGTACTAATGGAGCCTTGGAGCAATAAGGGGGCTGACAATGGATCTGTTATCTCCTGATTTAATCAAACTAATGTAAACGCGATGAAACTATTTGACCAATATCGTTTCAAATAGCCACAGTCACTATCAGTAAATAGAAAATAGAGATAAAGAAGAATTTTTTGTTATCCATAAATTATCTCTATTTAGTCACTATCAGATATCAATTTATTACATGTGCGGTAGTTTTATAGACCCAATTTATCCCTAGGCACACCATTTCTCATCGATAAGGATTCTTCCTTAAAACTAAGTTAATTAGTTTCTTTTCTCAGACCAGTACATCTTAAGTTCATTGTCAATTGCCATGAGTCCACACATAGACATACGAATGTCTGCTTTGCCCAAGGTGTCCGTACATCACCTTCTCGACCACATATACAGTATTTTACATACATGACTAATTGCCTTAATAAAGTCAGAATATATATTGTGCATATGTTTTTTTCCAGGCGCACCTCTGCTGAATGAAACAAATTAAATATGATATGCAAATATTAATTGCAGCATTCATTCAGTTTTCAAACAATTTGCAGTGTAAACATGTTAGATTCCGTGCACTAATTATTTCTCAACCTTGCTGGGATTAATATTTTCGCGGATATTGATTTGACGTTAAAAACTGACATTTCTGTACCACTATTTTGATCACTCGTGGTTTACCTTATTACAGTGCATATATCTGTATCAACAGTTATGTTGGTTGGTTTGTTTGTTTGTTGCTTTACACCGCACTAAGCAATATTTCGGCTATGTGGCGGCGATCTATAAATAATCGAGTCCGGACCAGACAATCCAGTGATTGATATCATGCGCATCGATCCACGCTATTGGTTGGTTGGTTTGTTGTTTAACGCCGCACTAAGCAATACTACAGCTATATGACGGCGGTTTGTAAATAATCGAGTCTGGACCAGACAATCCAGTGAATAATATCATGAGCATCGATCCACGCAATAGGGATCGATGACATGCATCAACCAAGTCAACGAGCCTAACCACCCGCCCCTTACGACAAGTATAGTCACTTTTTACGTCAAGCATGTCAACACATATCTTTATAGAATATGACTGGGTAAGCTTTAAGTCCAGACCTTGCAATTCACCGGCTTTGATCATTCCCATTCCTTGAATAACTTCTTGTTGGGAGACCCGTGAAGATTCCGGGGTAGAATAGGTCTTCAGCAACCCATGCTTGTCGTAAAAGAGGACTAACGGGATCGGGTGGTCAGGCTCGCTGACTTGGTTGATGCATGTCATCGATCCAAATTGCGTGGATCGATGCTCATGATATAATTCACTGAAATTGTCTAATCCAGACTCGATTATTTACAGACCGCCGTGATATGGCTGGAATATGGCTGGAGTATTGCTGAGTGCGGCGTTAAACAACCAACTGCAAAAGACAATTGCGAGACATCTGGAACCAAACTTCCAAACCCAGGGATTAGATGACAAACTAATGGCAAGCTTCAAGCAGGATGAAATGACTCAAAGATTGCCAGACACCTTTATGTTTCTCTGAGTACCAGTTATAGGACAGTGGTCTGGATTTCTGGTCGCTCAGAACTGTCTGTGAGCATGACCATTCCATGAAATGAACACAATTTTCTTGAACTCTGACAATGTGGGCATCACCTCATCAAAAATTCATCCGCTACTGCATTTTATCGAGAACCATGCATTACTAAATCGTATTCTCGTTTGACCGCCCATGAACAGCACTGACGACCAGGCTTGTATGCTGCGGCGTTGGAATTAACATCAATGGCCAAGTCTGTGGTTCTCGGACGAGAGCCGATTAATAACACATCAAATGCAACATGCTTTGTTGATCTCGGACATCGTGTTGACAGGTCAAATCCCAGGACTATGTGCACATGCGTAATCCTAATCAAGGAGTGACGGTCGATGTCACAGACTTTCATTTTGAAACCTTTTAGTGGTTATGACAGCGGAGGAAAAACATGATATTGATATCCCATTTGGGCATTTATTTAAATGATTACAGTACGACAAACACATTTTGCCCCTATGTGATGGAAGGTCCACTTCAATATTACCTTTTTATCACGAATTATTTGGAAGATTATTATTGTCAAATAACTAAGTATTGCAAAGTGTTTCACACGTAATTATTGATTTCAATTTGAGGAACGAAGCTTAAACGAATTATACGTAGTCTCAAAGGATGGATCTGTGGTTGTAGCTCGTCTAATAAATGCTGTAATTGATCTGTAGAAACCTATTAATGTCTCTATGCTCTATCTAGCATTGTTTATCGTAGGATCGTGTATCTCAAGGGACAAGTGGAACATTGATTGTGCATTGTGGCGAGAAAAGAAAGGTTCTAAACTCATTCATCAATGAAAGCCGATGGGATATCAGATGTTTCATTTACCTGAATATTGTTACGAATATTTATGGGTTTAATGAGCTGTTAAATAGAGATTCACGAAAGCACATACCACGATGTCCATGATAACTTGGAAATAAATCTTGTGGTTGTACATGTATACATGCCCAATAACATGCCTAAAGTGACTTTTTATAAATTTTAATGTCCGTTGAATTCATATGGTCAAACGGGCTGGAAGGATGAGCCAAAAACTATATGTCCCAAGAAACCACGAACGCACTGAGACTGATATAACAAAAATATTTTTATTTTCAAAAAGTGGTACAAATCCCATTTCACATTTATTTTCGGAGAATGAGAAGAATCCCAAACACTGCAGCCTTCTGCAATACCCAGATTGTCAAAAGGGTTGTATCCTGGCAGCAAATCCGGGTACTCTCCCAATGTCAGTCAATGTCGTTAGCTCTTGTGGCTAGGGTTTAATGTGGCATGCCCACGTCAGCTCGTAAATGAGAATGACCTCCCTTTGTTATTGCTGTCAACTCTTACCCAGCGCGTGGCACTTTTGTGACCCTCCCGGTTTTGAGAGCTCCTGGAACGGATTATCGCAGTGAGGAATGTGTTTACAGTCGTTATTATTTGTATCATGTTTTACCGATTAAAATTTAAAATGCAGCAAAGAGGGTTTGGGTGATCCTGACACAGTCAGGTTGGTTAGGATCATCATCAGCTCAGGGCCCTTGCCCTCTCCACACGCAGCCTAGACAGCGAATGGGACTTCTCCAAGGAAGCGCTGCCTTGTCAAATCCATCCAGAACTTCTCGGAGAATGTGAAGACTCCCCAAAACTGCAGCCTTCTGCATTGCCCAGATGGTTAGAAGGGCTGTATTCCTGGTAGCAAACCCAGGTACTCTCCCAGTGTTATTCAACAGATTGGGAGGTACCAAACCTAAGGCACCGAAAACAATGGGGAGTCGGACAACTTGGTACCCTGGATGCAAGCGTGACATTTCGAAGTTATGCTTCTTTTCCTACATACCAACAACAGGGTTGGTTTCAACACGGTAATGCCAGTCTCCATATTGTACGACTAACTCAGAACTTTCTCAACCAGCACAGCGTTCATGTTCTGCCATGGCCTGCCCATTCACCTGGTATGAATTCAATAGGTCCACCTTGTCAGACACACAGGGATCCGTGAACAGTAGACTAGAGCTGGAACAGGCCCCGAAGGTAGAGTGCAAAGGATTCCGATAAACGTCATCAGATGCTGACGACATCTTTGTGCCGACCTATAACAGCATTGAGGTTTTTCTTGGAGGTCATACACGTAATTGAGAAGGACATGTCTCATGAATCGACTTTTGGTGAGCCTGATAATCTTGCATGGCAGTTCAGATATCGTAGATAACTGAACTTCGCATCCGACCATTGGCCAACTAGTGGTCATATGACGTATCATTCAGGATGTGACTAAATGTTCATCTCTGCCCACTCTATATTATTGAAATCAGAGTGTTTTATCGATCATCAAACTCAACCTATACTTTTCCCTTGCCGGGTAGTTTAATTGACCCTCTGTCTTTGTCTATTGACACGTCAACGCATTTACTTTCATTTCGCTAAATTTCCAGGCCATGTAAAGTCTTCTCATTGATCGAATAAGTCTGCGAATAGTGTTCTGGGGCATTCCACTCTTGACGTAGTGTATCTTTAAGTTCTCTCAGGTTCTGTACTTGCGGACGACGTGAGAGGCGTTGACCAAGGTAATCCCATAGATGTTCAATTGGCGATAAATCGGGTGACAGGGCGGGTAAAAGCAGAGGCACAGCTAGGTACTGTGTTGAAACACGTGCTGTGTGCGCTCTTGCATTATCTTGCTGGAAGGTGTGCATATCCTGATGCTGATGAAAGAATGGGATGACGCCACACTCGCAGTCGACCGTCAGCATTCCGTAAATAAAAACGGGACTCATCAGACAACAGCACACCATGCCACTGCCGCAATCTCCAATGACGATGCCTTTTGGCCCAACGCAGACGTTCATTTCGATGTCGATCAGTGAGTATGGGTCCAACATATGGACGTCGAGCACGTAGCCCTGCTGAGCGGAGACGTCGACGTACGGTGTCAGCGCTGATCAAACCCCGTCGGCCTTGTACGGTTGCTGCAGTCCTGGTAGCCGGAAGTGTACGATCACGAAGATGCCGACGAACAATATGGCGATCCTGACGTGGTGTAGTTACACGACGTTGACTCGGACGTGATCGATCCCTGATGGTTCTTGTCTGCTGGTATCTGCTCAGTAGCATGATGACTGTTAAATGATGGCATTGAAACCGTTGTGCAACGACTTTACTTGACGTACCAACTTGAAGCATGCCCAAGGCACGTTCACGTTCCTCTGCTGTTAATCTTGGGATTTCTTGTGTCAGTACCCTTTACGTCTGCAGAAACAAGTGATGTGGCTTTTAAAAGTCTGTCTTTAATAGCCCTATTCTGCATGCTTCCCGTGAAACAAAACACGTTTTCCATGATGTGCACGCAATTTGTTGCGTTTTGGCGATGTCGCTCACAAAAAAATTAGGAATGTGTCTTGACGTGCTGTTCTTCTTCATGCTTCGTCCAGAACGTCGTATATTACTCATTCACTTATATATTTTCATATGACTTAAGCCCGGATAAAAATACATCCATTTTCATGGTGGTGCGTTTTCAATGCTGTTCAGTATATTAAGCACAAAATAGTGAACGAGAACAAGTGCTAATGCATTTTACAAGAAGGATTGTGTCTGTCTTTGAATTAGGTACGAGAATAATTTATTATCATTTATGTAATGCAGTTTAAAGTTAAATGTATATAGAGACATGTACACTGTAAATCTATTCACTTTAAAGTCGTATACGACCTTTCATCTTCGAGAGCGAGTTGAATTATCCATGTCCATGGAACGAAATGTAGGCTTTGAATTTGGTGAAATATATGTTGGTTTGTAAAAATATGATTATAAAACGAATTTCCGTTTAATTCCTTTCATTCAAAATGATGTCGGAAATTAAATAATGCTTGAAAAATAGAGCTAACTTGATGGGAGATGTGACGTTGCTGAGACTGTGCATGTGGACACACAGTTGCACTGATTACAGCACACGTGTTGGCTCTTTGTTCAAGCAAGAATATACAGGAAATTAAATGTAACAATTTTCTGTGTACTAATTACATCTTTGGGCGTTATAAGTTCAGCGTTCTGAGATACAGTGATGTAAGTATTAACAACACTTGTATATGATAAAATATGTTTTAACTCTCTGATGGAAAGTGGTGTCAACCATTCGATCGGGTAAGAATGTATGACTAGAATCAAATGTGTAATGTGTATATGGAAGCATACGCAACTCAAAACAGTCAAACAAGTTTGTTTTGGCTATGCAATATTCTATCCTTGAGAACCTCTTGTGCTCGGGCAAGTTGTTAAGTACAATATATTGTGTTATTAAAATCTATTTCAATTTGTTTCCATCTATTTTCTCTGTACCCTATCATGCATGTTTATTTTGCTCATATCTGCGTTCCCAGAACCCGTGTATCATTAAACACTTTAATGTTTCTCCTTCCAATCTTAGCAATCTAACGTTATAACATTTCAGATCATAACCATCATCTAATACACAACAGATGATGCCAAGACCAAACAAACAGTGAAAAGGGTATTTCAAGGTGTAGGAAACTAATTGGACGCACTGACGACACTTGATGTACATAACACTTAATCTTACAAACAAATACAAGATAATTTCTAATTAGATGTCTTGCTGACCGTCTTGTCTGATTGTAATTCCCTGTTACAGAACGTGTAAAACGTGTTTGTCCAAGTTCTACTGTTATATCACAATGAAATTTAGCAAATGTTACTCACAGAAAAATCAATATGTTATACTAGGTTTTAAATTAAAATAACATGCGAATTGAAGTATGTGTGTCTAATGCAAATGCGTACATAATAACCAGTTTTGTTTGGGTACATGTAATGCACTACATATTGATATCAACGTTAACTGTGTGACAACACTGATCAGGACGTCAATCCGTACATGTACATTGTATGTGTTTTGTAACCAAGTACATGTACACACATCAACTGTAATATATCCAACCACCACATACGTATATGCTAGTACCTAAATGTATCCTTGTAGATTTCTACAAGACAAGAGCCACGATGCAAGTTGATAATTAATGAAATAGTCATGTCAATAAGACTAGTAGATGATAATATTATAGCAGGAATATTTTACAAGCTGGTGTTTACATGTATTTATCAAACATTACATGAACCTGCAATCACAGTGTAGCATCATGGTATACAGTGACGGCGTGATAGTTCTATAAAACTCCTAATTAGTGCCTTAAACCAATAAAATAGCAGGAATCCGCGGATAATCACAAATAATAGCTATGTCAATCCTTTGCTTACAAGCACATTTAAACTTATGATTACTTGGTGTCTTAGCTATGATGCAATGTTTTCAGAATGTTTTGCCACATGGACAAACAACTCTTGCGTGTTGATTATCGAAGGAATTATTGGTGATGAACTATTACCCACATTTGACTATATACGGGCCACCATAATTGTGCTGAAGATCAAACCGTGTAAACAACTCTGACTTATAATAAACTTATTGGCACGTGCGATCTGAAGAATACATTCTAATCAACAGAATTGTCAAGCAGTAAATGTCATGAGGCAATAAAACTTAACAAATGGCTCGTTTTTGAAAGTTGACTAAGTCGATAAAAACGTTTATTAACTGTTCATCATTGTTTCTCCGAATATCCGACGTTTAGATAATAACGAAAGACACGCCATTTCGTATAAGTCGCGTATTTGTGAAGAACAATTGCATGACTAACACTATGACAACACTCGTTGATATATTTGATATGAAAAGCCCTTCGGGTGAGATTCTCTATGTCCTTTTCGTTTCCTTTTCATAAAACATCATTGTCTCAAGTATTTTACATATTTCACTCATTTTGTAATGACTAACACAAATTACGGAGTACTATTATCGTTGCATTAAAACTACAACAGACACTTGATGCAAAAAAAACCATGATGATTTCTCACACTCCTTGCGAAATACGCCGTCCTTGACAATCTGCTGTTTTGACAAATTCTCCCTTAAAAAGTGACAGTACATTTTAAATGCCCTGTGGGGCGTTCGTGACTTCTCATTTAACCTGAGGGTGTGAGCCTGATCTTTGCTTGACATCCCTGCTATATAACAATAACATCCCTCTTAAGCCTATCAGTTTGACAAAACTTCTGACACGCCTAGTGGCCTCGGCTTATTTTCCCCAATATTCAATCAATTTACCAGCCGTGATGCAGCCGTTTCTATGACAACGTCGTGATTCCATCAGAATGTTCAGGCAAGCCATAAGCGTCGACAAGCTATATCTTCGCTTCAAGATGAAACTTGAATTAAGAACTTAGATTATTCTGGGCTTTGACCCTTTCTTTGTGCTTGAGCCGTGCAATTGAGTTGGGATTAGCCTAAGAAGCAGAGGTTTGTATCGAAGACGCCTGGCTCAGACTATCACCCACGGGTGTCATCAAACCAGTTTTCTTTCACTCAGATTAATTCTTTCTCTAGAATGTAATTAACACCCTTTGTCCATAGCAATGCATTTTCAAATCCTCCAATATGACATTGAAACGTAAATGGGCGGCGAGACTCTTGACATATACATATATTACAGTAGTTTCTGTAAATGATATAATGATTGATAATCAAATTCGAGATGTGTTCGTGTTGCTGTGTTCTATGATAGGCTGAATTGCATCTATTCTATCCAGAATTATTAACATATTGGGAACGGTTTATTACTATACATGTATAAATCACTATATGGAATCAATGTCAATTAACGTCGTGCATAGTGCTGACATAGAGGGACTTGCACAAGTATTGTTGTAAAGGAAGTCTACCTGTGGACAATCGCAATCTATTCAATGACAAAAGTTATCTTGTGTAAACATGTATGTGGGATTTTAATAGTTGTCCTTTGTCGCGAGATATGAACAGGGGGAACATAATAACAGAAATATTATATCAGGAAGAAAATGTCATTTTGGAACCTGAGAAATGAATTTAATCGAATTATTTCTTTTATCTGTAAAGAACCCCATGAACTTTAAACGAGGAACGCGTAACTTTTTTCAGATTTAAAATATTTGTCAAACGACTCTTGCGCAAAAGTTGTATGATCAAGGTTATAACATTCAAGACCCCAGAAAAGCTTTTAAAAAGTGTTATGGTAGACACGTTGGAGTAATTTTGCAATTTTTTATCAGTGACAAACTTATGTGCGATACAATTCCCTATTTTGACATATTATCTTCAGGTAACATATTATCTTCAGGTAACAATTGACTTGCCCTTGTGTGTGTTTATGACGCATGCCACCTGTAGAATACGCTCACCTTTACGCGAATACCTGGTGTCAACTCCATTTGATCGCGATTCATAAACACAATCTTATTATTTTGTCGGAATTCTTGATTTCTCATGAATTTGGAAAGACTTTTGTCGTTTTATTGTAGCAGGGTAGTGAATGAATGATAGGCAAACACACGCTACGGGTGAGAGACGTTTTATTTTGCCAATGGATGTTTCATATATGTATCTAGTATCTACACCCTGAAACATATTAAATGAAATTATAAGTTATATTAACAATATACATAATGCAGTCATCAACATCACAGTAGTACAAACAGATCTTATTCTTATATTAGTAGTTATACTGTACACTAATATGCTAACTGATGTATATAGTATGTATTATAAATCTCTTTCAAAATACATACCTACACATGAATTTACGATTGTGACACACTTATATGTTACACAAATATAGAAACTGACTATACATGTGCCTACTCTGTGGGTGAGTCTGGGGTGTCTTCCCGACTATAGTGCCGCAACGTATTCCGGATATCTAAATAAAACATATACTTTTATAACAATGATCAATACAACTATGCTATTAACATACACCTTTAAAATATTAATCCGGATCCCATATAGTACAGACTATATATCATACAGAACTGATCACAAAAGTATTTAAAGCATAGCCTATTCCGTCAAAAACACATACACTCTTCCTCATACATACAAGAATATAGAGACAGAAAAGTGATATGTTAGTAATTACCAAAGCTTACAATTTATAAGTCTTGTTTACCACATTTGCTTAAATAGATTGTCACTGAGAATATGAGAATATTAAACACGTTTAGTTAAGTTTAGTATTATAGGTTTAATATACTGCAACATTTACATCCAATAACATACAATACAAATATACACAAACATATTAAACTAACCTGATTTAGATGATTTTCCTTGTCAACTAGTCTGTGTAAGAAATGTGTGCAGACAAAGGGTCAACTTTGTAAGTTAGCTTGGCCAATTAGTTGAGCACGTCAGTTGGCTTGGGTTTGTTGAGGCTAACAACATGCAGGGCACATCTATCTTAACCAATAATTAAACATAAAAGTTGAACACTTAAAAGCAGATACTGAAGGTGAATAAAATAAATTTGTACAATGTTGTATCTGTCACATTTTAATGGTACATGTATGTACGTTTACCGTTGAATGGTGGCTTTTAAAAAAAGTTGAGTCTGGTGTAATATCACTATAAGGTGTTTCTATCAATCTATTGTATAAATATTGTAAAACATGCTTACCTTACAGTGTTACGGTAAAGTTCATTGTCATGAAAGGGATAAAGAATGGCTGTTAAAAGCATACGGGTGCTAGTGGTCGAGTGGTGTGTGAGCAAGTTCACTGTGCAGAGTTGCGTTTCGTAGCCGAACCAGGATCCGATGGCCGATAATGATCCATCGTCTGTCATGCCACACATCTACAGGATGTGTTGCTTAAAGCGTTCCTCCTACAACTCGTGACATAACCGAATTATACCCTTCAAACCCAGATCACTCTTAATAACCTCAAGAAGCCGCGTTAACAGTGCCAAAGGAAAAACATCCATGATTGTAATCTGTGTCTGATACAAACTTACTTCAGTGATTGATTGATTGCATTCTTTGTTCATTATACATCTACACCTACCATATCATCATTCAGAATAATTTTAATTTAACTATTTCTAGAGACAGAATTATGCATTAATTCACAGCCCAACAGTATTGTTATAACAGTCTTATATTCAAAATATGTTAATAAATATTTCACTAACTTCATCTCCGTAGTCGAATAATAGAATAACCTAAATCGTTTTATTAAAAGTCCTTCAACATCATAATTAGTCGTTTGATTGGTTAGAAGGCGTGTATTGACGTTATTATAATTATGCACGTAGTGATTGAATAGTGAAATGAGACTTCACATTAATTTTGTGCCTTTCACAAAGATCATTCCTGTATAGATTTGTAACTAGTGTAAATTTGATGTAAGATAAACTCTGTTGTGTCCTAACACAAATAGCAATTCCCCTCAGACCAGTACTGTCTAACGTCGACTTCAATGACCGTCCCTAATCTGTGTCCAGACACCAGCCATTAAGGAGATTGGAATGCTAGCTATACGTTATTAGTTCTGACCATCACTTACATGTATGAAATACATTTAAAACCAATAGTCCCCTACCGATGAATATGAAATTATATCATTATAATTATTGTAAGTGACAGGCCATATAAAAAGAATTTGCTTAAGAAATTACTCAAACCTACCTGCCTAACTGGCATTATTGGATGTACCGAAATGAAACATTCTATTTTCTATTAGTTTATACTTATCGCAAAGAGGGTTTACAGAAGGATGTGAAATAGCTGGAAGATTGCTGTTCGCGGCGTTAAACAACTTAATTTCACGCGATTGAGTGGTGATCGTTATTTTTAGTCCCTTACGTTGTCAGTGTTATTTGTGAGAGATGATATTGGCTGATTAATGACAGATGGAACATTGTTGCTTGATTCGTCAAACAACACACACTTACTTACTCCATGAGTTGCTGAAACATTTCAAGAGAAAACTCCAATGTGGATTTAAC
Source organism: Haliotis cracherodii (assembly GCF_022045235.1). NCBI lineage: Eukaryota > Metazoa > Mollusca > Gastropoda > Lepetellida > Haliotidae > Haliotis > Haliotis cracherodii. The sequence continues at coordinate 18,355,251 of NW_027266275.1, forward strand.
ACGTTGAGACAGCACATACAATCGATATGATAACATGTGCTCTTATGTCTTAAATACAGGAAGCAGTCCTTTCAGCACGTTTTCATTTGCGAGAAACATAATAAAACAATTCCTATAGGTAATCGTCACTAAAACATCCATTTTTATTATGTCATTCACTGCGATTCCATGGTTACATCCATGTTTATGCTATAACAGTAGATGGTATTTGAAACAATATGCTACATTATTCTTTGATGTCTTTGATTCTTTGATTGCACCAAACATTGAGAAAGAGAACAGATCAAATTTGACATTATACAGATATGATAACGCTGAGAATTAATTAGTTTGAATGTACTCGCAGACATATAACATTAGTTTGATATTCTAAGCTTTAAGTTCTAAAATTTCTAGTGAAGGCAGCGTGTAACAACACACATATTTTACTCTATAAAGTAACGCGACTATTGATTAAACATGTTTTATCATAGAATAAAATGATAAACCATAATGGTAGTCAAATGTATGGCTAAGTAAAATGTTTCTTTATAGAAACTTTGCTGACGTTACTTGCAACACAATGTAAGCGCTGTAACAATGTAATAACACTTTGACAATAAAAAATGCAAAATCTTTCTCTACAATCGAAATTGTCCACCTCCTTGGATACGTTTGATATCATAGCGCACCTGCTTGTTAGAGCCTGCTGAGCGTTGAGCGAAAACTCGAAACAGCATGCGCAGATCTGACAAAAAAACATCTAAAGGAAATAAGCTTTTTCATTTATCTAATCGATTTGATTGATACTTTTTTATCGAACGCAATTTATACCAGCCATAATGGCGTATATAACAGATGAATGCATTTATTGTCAGTAACAAAAGCCAAAAACATTAAATTACTGAAAGAGATGACAATCGGCGATGTCTGATGGCAGTCTCATCTTCTCCTCAGTGTACAGAATAACATTTCACCAATCGGTAATATACTGTAAGTTCATATGTAAATTGTATTTAAAAAGCGTTCCAGACATGTTGGATGACTAAAAACCATGTTTCGGGCGGGTGTTCATGCTGTTATATTTCACTCAATCTTTGTGTTGCATTTGCATGTCACGGCCAGGTTTTAGTCGGTGGAAGGCAGATTGTTGTATGCGAACGTCCAATAACCAATCTGGCTGGTCCGTTGAGGTTTAAACGTAGCCAAATGTTGTCCATCATTCTAAACTAAATGTGTTCAAATCCATCTCTATGATCTGGACAGTGTAAAATTACTAGTAACCACTTTCATGAATGTTTCTTTTCGGAAACTTAATCAAATGGAAAAGGATTTAAAACTATGTCTCGTTACATCAGTTTGAGATTATATTTGATGCGTCGAGGCTGGAAAATAAGTTGAATTCAAAATAACTTTACACAAAATAGACTTTTATGTCTCAGTTATGTCTCAAATGTATTGTCGGTAAGATGATGACAAGAGGTGAGTAGGTCGTCCTCGAAAATCTAACTTCAAAGGTGTGTAATAAATACATGTAGTTTATCTTCTTGTATCAATATCTATGACAGCAGTATAATGTCGACAACATCTCAGAGTCCGCGACTAACCAAGAAAAACAGCAACAGTCAGAATTGATCACCGCGTCTCCACAACTCTATGTTTTAACAAGAAATGAATGGTTGTTGATCATGTATTGACATGTCTGACGTTATGTGCGTACAACATTTACTTTACTGTCTATCATAATGACCATGATAATTGGTGATAAGTCACGATGGAAGTCTTTCAAACGACAGATATACTTCAATTATGAGAAGGTCACGAAGTAAAGATACAAATACGACTCATTTCTCAGGTAATAAAAACCCGTATCAGATGTACATCAAATATAATTTTTGTAAGATTGATTAAGATTCTATATATCTAATACATTACTCAGATACTTTGCTCTTTTCGTTCGCTTTGTTGTTGTTCATTTCAAAGTTATTTCCATTCGAGATAGTTAATGTAAATAAAGACTGTTAGAAAACATATTTTTTGTTCCTTATTTTTGATATTTGAGATACGGAAACAAACAAGAGTAATCATATCTTTAACATATAATGTCATTCTTAAAATGATGGACATTAAAGGTCTCATTTCACTCAATGAATGCAATTTTGATAAAAAATGATCACCATATCCATATTAAAGAACATGTTAAACATTGTGTATGCTCGAGTCCTAGGAAATAATATATTTGACAGTATTGTCGATCATGTCGAGTTGTTGCACATACTTCGATCTGGTGGTTACGTCTTTATCTTGAATTGGAATCTGCTACTTTTTTGTTGTATGGATGTTTAATGTTTTATTAATTAGTGAGTGCGTGGGTTGACTTTTAACGCCACTTTTAACAGTATTCCAGTTATATCACGCCGTGTCATCTTAATGTGGACCGCCTCCATAGTCTAGTGATAGATCGTCTGCACGGATCAGAGTCAGAATGCTGTGTCTGATGAAGGAGTAAGCATATACTCCGAAACCTTGTGTTCCTCACAATAAAGAAGTTGACACCCATATGTTCTCTTCCTTATAAATCTAATGACCTTTTCAAAACTAACTCCTCCAAAACATATAAAAGCAGGATATTTTAACATCGGAGTGGACATGCACATCCTAAACCCACTTCGATGTTACAAATGCCAGCAGTTTGGACACGGCGCATAATCATGTAACAATCGCAAGATATGTCACCAATGTGGAGAAAATGATCACGGAACTGAGGAGAGTTGTACTAAAACTCCTAAATGTGCAAACTGTTCTGGAGACCATGTGGCTTCCTCGAAGTCCTGTCCCAAATTTAAAATCCAGCATCACCTCCCTGGAAGCTAAGTGTCTGATCAGGCTACTGAATCTCCAACCTCAGCTGTGTCCTACTCGGCAGCTGTGAATCGCACATATCCAAAATCCGTAGCATCCGTACAATGCCAAACAGACATCACTTGGGTTTCCACAGCAAACTATTCCTTGATTCAATCCAGTTTTTCTTCTCAAACTGATACTTCATCACCATCGGCAACTGTGTCGGCCCGATTAATGGCAGCAGCAACAGCAGCAGCAACGGAGCTGGCTCCGTTTCCAAAACCATCCCCTGTTGTGAGAAATGCCATTAAAAAGTTGATTATTCCAAAACTTCAGATCGGGTCTCTAAGGGTCACCGTGACCCTGTACAGATATATAATCGTTTTCAGGTGTATATTAGGTTTCAAACCTTGGAGGACATGGGTGTCTCTCCTCATCTCCAAGGGCGCAAGAGAAGTAAGTCGACACGTTGTGGGAGAAATAGATCTCCTGTCACCACCAGTAACATGAACATTTTCACTCCACTAGTTCAGTGGAATTGAAGAGGTCTCAAGACCAATTGTAACCAGTTCCAACTTTTGATACAAGATTTTATGCATTCACCAATCTGTCTCCAGTAGAGATATCTCAATAGACCGACACCTTTGATGGTCGCTACAGTTCCTATCATTCCTTGTCTCCACTAGGTGTTAAATCTACTGGAGGATCTACTGTTTTGATGTGGCAGGGAGTGATTCACAGCCCTGTTTCACTTCAAACTTATCTTTAAGCTGTTGCAGTAAGACTAACTTTACACATAACCTTTACTCTTTGTTCTTTGTATATATCTCCTTCCTCTGTGCTTCAGAGATCGGACCTTCAATCCTTATATGATCAGCCCCCTAAGCCTTGCATGATCATGGGTGATTTAAACGGACATAACCCATTATGGGGAAGAGTTAACGTTAATCCTAAGGGGGAAGTACTTGAAGATTTTATTTCAGATAACAATTTATGCATTTATGATGATGGATCAAATACATATTTACATCCTGCTACTGGAACCTATTCCGCTTTAGATCTCTCACTAACAGATTCAAATATATTAAACGAATTCTCATGGTCGGTCCACGATGACGTGTGTGGAAGCGACCATTTTCCTTCAATATTAACAACAAATAATCCATCTGATGTTCCACCTACATCAAGGTGAATTCTACCAAGGCCAACTGGTCTTCCTTTCCGGCACTGAATACGTTCACGACTGTTACTGATCCTATTCAATTGTTTTCGGATAAGTTGAATTAAATTGCTGATAATACCATTCATAAGTCCTCTGCAAATTCACACATTTGAAAACCATCGTTCGATAAAAAGTGCAAACAGGCAAGGAAGTTCAGGAAAAAAAGTGGAGAAATATTTCCGCCGTCATCCAACAGTACATAACTTCATGTTAAAATAGCAAATGCCAAGCACGCCTTACCTTAAAAAAGAGAGCGTATATCTTGGAGGAATTATGTCTTTAAGATTAATTCTCACACACCAATATCCAAGGTGTGGAACATGATTGTAAAAATTAAAGGCAGAGGATCAAAATCGAGAGTCCACCATCTCAAGGAAGGTGACCATCTGTTAACAGATAAAATGGACATTGCAAATAATTTTGATGAAACGCTTGCCAAACACTCTTCATCTGATCCTAAGTTTCAAAATTATGATAAACAACAGGAAAAGAAGGGGGGGGGGGGGGGGGGGGGGGGGGGGGGTTACTTCTCAAAATGTAGAAGATTATAATGAGGTATTTTCGCTCCACGAGCTAAATACTGCCCTAGGTCAAACGCACGATACTGAAACGGGAGCTGGAAATATTCACTATCAGCATCTGAAGCATTTGCCTCATACATGTTCAGAGACACTTCTTGATATATTTGATCAGATATGGACATCAGGAGATTTTTCTCCTCCGTGGCGTAATGCAATAGTTGTTCCCATACCTAAACCTGGTAGGGACCATACTGATGCATCTAATTTTCGACCAGTATCATAAATATGAATCACACCGTTCCATTTTTAGACTGATCCAAGGATAGTAGCATGGTCTCAAATGCTGCTGTCATTGCATCCCAAACCGTGGGACACCCAAGTAGGTATTAATAAATTACATGCAAGAAAATCAACTTTTGGTTACACACCTACATTGGTTGTCAGTCCAGATTTGAAGAGTTCATTATACGACGATGTCGTATTGGCCATTCGCGTTATACACATGAATATTTATTAAAAGGTGAAGATCCTCAAATCTGTGTCCCTTGTGATGAAAGAATCACAGTCAAGCATCACAAGGGATAATTAATTATTTCCAGGTTTCATCAATCAAGGATCTTTTTAATCAGGTAAGTAATCATTTTATTCTTGTTTTTTTAAAGAAATTGAGTAAATAGATAAATTTTGATAAGATGTATTGTAAAAAGTATGTGATTTTAATATATGACTGTGATTGTTAGTTGCTGTACCTTCAAAGGGTGATAAAGTAACGTAAAATAATTGTCCCTCTGAGAGGGTACGTAAATCCCATTTCATTCAAAGTATTTTTCATTTTCCATGGTTTTAATAGCAGAATACTTGTTGGTTCTTAAATGTTTTGGCTTAAACTTTCTAACAATCACCAGTTGCCAAGGGATGGTGTAAATCCTGCTGGGGTACCACGCAGGAAGCAGATGTACCGTAAGTCCCCGTGGTCCCTTGTATGGTGGCTTAACTTTGGTTGCTGGTGATCTCTAGCCAATTTTTATAAGGTATTGTTCTGAATAGTCAAAGTTTTATAGTTACTCACTGGTTTTATATCTATAGCTGTGATACTCTAGTTCATTTATTGTTCTTTGTTGACAGATTCTATAGTCTATATGTATGTATTATTACTGTACAACTTGATTTAGTCACGATATGGCTGAAATATTACCGATGTGACTATAACTCACTCACTCAATCAATTGTTTACCCAACATTTGAATCAGTATGAAGAAAATAAAGCTAGATTCGTTCCTGTTATCATAAATGATATTAAAAGCGGAACAATATAATAAATAGCTAAAGGGAAGTTGTTGTATTTTACACTGCGAAGTATACACCATATACGTTTTCTTCATATATTAAACATTCTTACATTCTTTAGGCGCCGCAAAGCGCTATTCAGTGTTGCGTCCCACAGCCGTGTCAGAAACCTATAAGCATGTGTTCGAAGCTAAAATTTGTTCTTGGTTAGTCAGCACCATACCATTACTCATGGGTTTCACAAAAGCGGTGAACGCCCGAAACCGGCATCGCTCTTTCCTCACATTAGAGAGGCGTTGAACCAATACTCACTCATGCCAATGAAGAGTGTTAGGCAATGGCCTCAGAACCCTTGATAAGGACACTTCGAAAGGCGGAGGAGTCCTGACGTATACTTATGGTTACATTAACTTGAACTACAACTGAATTTGTTGTACTCTCCCATCTCACCAAATAACAATGATTACATACGGCTAAAGCTGCTCTGTTTTATTCCATAGCGATACACATTTTTAAAAATTAAATATGTTAATAAATTAATAACAAATATTAATAATAATTAAATTACATTTTTGTCGTAGAGAGATCATTACTTTTGTTTACGCTGAGCCAGGCACATTTTAACATGGAACGTACGGTCATGACGCAACCACAGAATCCTTTCCATAATCCTAAGAAATATCTGTTTGAAGCAGAATCCATTGTGCGATTCCAACTGCATCACGAGCATGTGCTCATGAATCACTATCAAACAGTGACTATAGCAGCTGTTCGCGAAAAGGTGAGCGTATTTTGCTCCACTGGTGGAACCCGTTATACACACATGCCTTGGGCAAGTCAAACAGGTTCCCTGAAACAACAACACCACATGGCACAAGTCAAAATAAGGAATTTCATCGGACATCATGACTCATGATGATTCAAATTGAAAATGTCGTCCACATGTCTACCATAAATACTTAAGAAAGCTAAAATGAGGCCTTGGATGTTGCAATCCCGTTCAAACAACTTTGAGTCGTATGACACTCTTGGAAATCTTCGTGGAAAGAACATGCTTGGTTTTACCTCAAAAGTTGTGAAATGTAAACTCCAATGGCTGGAGCTGCAGGAATGTAGCTCAATAATAAAGTAAAGTTGAAATCATCCCTCTTGTCATACAGTCTTGCGGAGAGTTTCTGTCACCCTGAATCTTTAAGTGCAGATCTAAATATGAAAGAGATCAGGTGGTTTCATTGGTCTCTTTTCAATTTCAGGTGGGTAATCAGTCGAAGGGAATTGGTTATTGTATCATCGTTGAACGATCTCAGATCATCCACATACCTGAAGCTTAAGTAAAACTTCTTGGCCAAAATTCCCTTGTTTTAATTTTGCCAATCCGAGCAGACATTTCGGCAGATGTCTTCCCCAGTCACTATACTAGCCTTATTGGCATTATCTGATGTGCTACTTATACTAACCGCTTTCATCAAACAATTAATAATGTGATGCTTACATATAAGGGTTACATTTGAGGCATTGTCGGTTTGAACAACTACAAAATTTCATGCTGTCAGCTGTTGTTCATATTGATGTCAGCTGGCTGAAACTGAATGGCTTTTTTTCAAATTCTGTTTCTCCTTTTCAGTTTGTGCATTCTATCAATGACCACGTCATGCACTGACCTAACCCACCACGCCTTTAACATCATTTCAGTTATATCACGGCGTGTCAGCTGAATGTGGGAGGAAAGCCTGAAGTAATACAAGTCTCTGCCGTTTACTCCTAGAAACATAATCGGGGCGAACCGGGTTTCAAACCCACAATCATAGGTTCCTGGCGTGCCCAAGAGATGCAACTCTGCACAGCGAATCGCAGGGCCTTAGGCGACTGGGCCACCCGTGCCCCCTAACCCACTCTGAAGGACATTTAACAGGTTCATATTCTCTTCTGTCCAAATTTGTAGCTCTCTCGCTCCCTCTTTCGCTATCATGCAGCCGCACACTGTTTCACTTTATCTTACTTTAAGGGCGGTTGGGTAGCCTCGTGGTTAAAGCTTTCGCTCGTCAAGCCGAAGACCCGGGTACGATATCGACATGGGTACAATGTGTAAACCCTATTTCTGGGGTCCCCTGCCGTGATATTGCTGGAATATTGCTAAAAGCGGCCTAAACCAATACTCACACACTCATTCTATCTTACTTTAACGAATAACAGTCAATCAGCTGAAGAGAAGCCAACATACTTTGATCTCTCCCTTGATCTTAGGATTTATAAATGTTCGTCCATCGGCATAAAGAGGTGGTTTAAGAAACAAAACATCTTTAATCTGACAAGGGATTTGTTTTTGAGAAAATATTGTTAGTTTTTTTCAGGAATTGATTAGTTTTTGGACACGGTTCTTTTAAATCAAACGGAGTTTGAAATTCTAAATGAAAGGACTTGGTTTGAAATATTGAGAAATAATGTTTGTCCAATATATAATCGCATTTCAACATCTCCAGAATATAATATACTTTGTTTTGAATAGTATTTTGCGTCACAACCTGGCGCCAAAACGTAATTCTCACTTCCACACAAGGCGTCGTATAGCGTTCAGTAATGTTGATACTAAGAAGATAATTAAAGGGAACGTCTCAAGCTGTACACATAAACTTGCATGCGGTGAACCTGTGACACCAAAATTGTGAAATATAACCGGTTCTTGAATTACTTAATGATTAATAACTCCATGTGTTACGCGATCCTTGTGTTAGTCATTTACATGATCGATGACTTGTTAAGTGGGAAAAAATATGTGTAGATTTCGAATCACGTTGTACAATATTGATCAAAAGTATTTTTCAGTTTACACATTGTCACACTCATGCACCGGTACCTTTTTTAGATAAAGAACATTCCCGACAATATACTTCAAATACTTTGATGAAGAGTAATTATTTATCAATTCAACACGAACCACACTTTTCAGAAATTCAATACTGAACCTGTATTTCACATTGAATACAAAGTGTGACAATCCTAAAACAGACATGAAGTATTCTTTCGAAATATGGTAACCTCGCTTTAAACAGCTGCCTTAAATCGATTCGGGGCATTGTACTTTCGACCATGTGAAGGGACAATTGTTTGGAAATGTTTTGGACGATTAAGCATATGTCAAATAAACGACAAAATGCTTTCCATAATCTTAAGACATCTCAATTGTAAGGTTCCTACCATATCATCAGCATGTGTTTATATATCACTTTCAAGTTCTGACGACAACATTCTGCCCCACCGATGGAACCCGTCACAAGCACATGCAAAGACAAATCAATATATTCCCCTGTGCTCTTATTATTCGTTGTTCACTATACACGCCATACTCATTTTGCTTTACTGAACTTTAACGAAGGTATGTTTTAAGATGCACTAGTTGACATATAAAAACAACATCCTCTTCACATGTAGTCACTCTTCACATGTAGTCAGGTGAGTGGGCTTGGTTTAACGCCAGACGTTTACCAGTTACGTGCAATTAGCGAGCACGGGCATTGTGCTGACAAATCTAGAATCATAGCCGGGATTCTAGGTTTCAAACGTAGGTTCCTTGCACGTCTAAGGGTTGCAACTCTGCACAACACAACGAGTTGCGGCCACATGTGTCCCCCTTATTAATTTGCGTTTGAACAAGAAGCGTACACGTGTCTGTTATGAATATTGACATTCACTGAATTCATCCTTTCATTCATGTTTGTTTCTGTACTTGGTGCAGGAAGATCCCTTAACGAGGGTTATAACAAAGGAAGCCTAAGGGACGCAACTCTGTACAGTGAATTAAGGCGCCTTATACGACAAGATCATCCGCTCCCCTATCCATTCATATGTAGATACAGAACATATACAGGTTCCCATTGAAATTGTCCGGATTAACAATTGCAGTATTATTGATACAATGTAATGTTCTTGAGGATATTTATTGACGCTGCAAACAAGATCGTCCGGAAGACTATCAGCGTGTATGGGCATCGCTAATATAAACCTGTCTCGGTACCTTTCAACAAAGAATTAGAGGGCGGAAGCCAAATCCTGAGTCGAGATCATCCTGCAACATACAACTTCATTATATTCCGGGGACACTCAAAAACCTGCTGGTATGACACTCGACAGAAAATTGATAACATGTACAGGTTACTTGCCATTGAAAGACTATATTTACGACAGCAACATAATATATGTATTCATACGGCGTCTGTCGTACCAAACCAAGGGCGAAACCGCATTTTCAGTGGTTCATATTTGGAAAGGGAGGTCACTCTAATTTCAAACGTTGTTTTCGTATTTGCGAGAAATGGCGTCACCCACGCTGTACGTTGTTGGTCCAACTATTAAATGCCCAGCTTATCCTTAAGGTAAAAACGTATTCTTAATTAAATGTTTGAATGCAGTATATATTTATGCTTCCATTCATACATATTCTAAGATTGGTTTAGTACTGATAACCATTTTCTAAAATGTGGGCCCACATTTTCCCCGTCATCTGTGGTGATCGAAACAAGTGGCCCCACATCTGTATATCGCCTAGCTTCGTTATGTTGTTTTGTTAGTTCTGATAATCAAGTCCTAAATGTGGGCAGACATTCTTCCGACATATTGATTGCAACAGGAGGTGCCACATTTATTAATCGCGAAATTCTATTTAAATATAGATAATTATTTTCTCGTATGTGGGCCCACATTGTTCCCGTCATGTATGGTGATCGAAACAAGTGGGCACACATTTGAATATCGCCTAGTGGGTAGACGTTCTTCCGTCATAGTGATTGCAACAGGAGGGACCACATTTATGAATCGCTAAGCTTCATTAGCTTGGCTTACTTATAACCCTTTTTTTAAAATGTGGGCCCACATTGTTCCCGTCTTAAAGTGATCGAAACAGGTGGGCCCACATTTGTAAATCGCTGGACTTGACTAAGTCGTTTAGGCTAGTGGGCTCACATTTGTCATTACTTTGCATGGGTATGTGACATTATATATTATTCTCATTTTGTAATATTGATGTAAAATATCTTTATAAATTATTTAGCGTGACTTTAATTCCACGAAAGGCACACAAAGTCTTTGAAGTTTGAATAACGTCATCATAGTTTTGCAAAAATAGTTACAAAGCAAGAAACTTAGATCTACTTCAAATTAAATTTACAGAGGCAATACCACTCATTCTACTTTTTCCAGCATAAAACATCAATCTAATCATAAGTTTTGGTGGCTATATAAGCCTGAAAACATGTCTACACTTGAATTGCCCCCCTCTTCTTCGGATGACATCCTGACATCTGCATGCTGGAGTGACCTCATGATGAAAGCCCTTGGAACAGCACGCCCCGCATCCCAGGAGCAAGGAACATGGCATCCAATGTCTGTGGTTGGACGTCCCGATCCCTTACTCGACGACCAGTGGCACCCCAGAGATGTTCGATGAGACTAATGTCTGGACTCTCGCTGAGCCAAGGGAGTAGTGACTTTGTGGAGTTGAAGTCCATTGACACTCGGGCCGTATGAGGACGGACACTCGGGCCGTATGAGGACGGACACTCGGGCCGTATGAGGACGAGCATTATCTTGTTGAAAGATGACCCTCCTAGGTGTCGACCATGTTGTCGATAGTGTCGTTAATGTCAAGATTGAACCGGGATTCATAACTGAACATGGTATACCGCCAGTGACGTACCTGCCGCGCACCATGACGTATAGCACATATCATTCGAAACTGCTAGTGCTGTCGTGTTATCTCGTACTCCAGGAACCAATGGACGACGTGATTTAAGCCTGTAGCTTTTAGGCGATTCCCCACGGTTCGATCTCTGATTCTCACACGAGTAAGAGCTCTTTATTTCGGAGGAGGGTTTAAATCTGTCCCTTCATGCCAATATGTGTCAATCCTGACGCTCAGTTGTTTTTGAACGCACGATCACCTGACTGGCGGTACAGTTCCCACAGACGTGAAATCACGCTATTTGACTTCTGCATGGCCTTTCCTGTTTGGCAAAATGACTTCACACCCTGTATCTACACGATCACTTGCCCTTTTTTGCCCTACTGTCATGTACTGTCTTGGCATTGTAGTGGACCACGTTATAGCCTTTACTCGTTTGTCCATGAATGGGCTCAGCAAGCATGTGGGTCTTTGTACCCATCCATTACTTCATGGTTTCCACGTGTCAAAGCTACTGTGGAGATGTGATTGTGTGCATTGTTTCCAACGCGCACGAGGAGATGAAATGCTATTTGATGTTGAGCACTGCAGTGTTAATACCTGGACACTAACCTTTACACGACCCTTGTCTTGTAGGATGGAATAACTGCTCAGACTTTTGATGACAAAGCTTATTAACTGTAGGCCAGTGATTTCACATCATAAAGCAAGGGGATAGGATATTAAGGAAAGTCGTCGAGCCGGGCATTTCACCTGACAGCTATACCGTAATTACCATCTAAACATTGGCAGTGGTAGGTGCCAGTCGTTTGTGTAGATGGGTGCCACTATAATCTTTCAGGGGTAAAATGCCCATATTTCTGTACTGTAGCCATTAATTGTCCGTAGTCACCTGTTCTTTCTGTACTACGGTATCCCTTTACATGTCCGTACAGTGAGTTGTTTCCAAGTAGCAATGTCGATAATAACACCTCAGTGGTGTAGTTGATAAATCGTCTGCCAGGAGGGCAGAAGGTCGGTGGCTCGACCCCCATATCACGCCATACCAAAAGATTGTACTTGTTATTACCCTGCCTGGAGTTTGGCATTAAGAGAATAAAACGTGAACTTGCCGGCTCAGAGATATAATTACTGTATAAGTGTCAGAGTTTGATATCCATGCTAAACTCGAAAATATAAAGTATATTGTATTACTCCGCTAATCATGAAAATAAATATGTAACAATAAACTAATTAAAAATAGAATTGTAGTCATTAAAATTCTTCACAGAACGTTATGTGTCTGTTTTCAACATAACAAGCATGTATGTCTTTGCATGCAAGTGTACAGTCGGGTCACGGTTCCTGCGTAAGGTAGAACAACCAGAGATTGAAAGCATGCGCAATGACCAATCCATTCGAGGTACGAACTGGTACGTACAGAACTAAGTTGTGAAATCAGTAAATCAATAACAACAATCAAGACATTATAATCTACCGTTACACGGTGCTTGGCTCTGACTGGTCAAAATCAGGTATTTTTTCGGGAAGCTCAGGTCAATGATACACCCTACTTAGTAACATCAGTGTGATGCATTAAACACACGACCAAGATTTCTAACGTAATTAGTGCTCGATGTAAAGGGGAAGTTGACTATTGGAAAGCTTATATTTAAAGGTTTTGATATTTGTGGCCGTGTTAGTGGGACAGCCAGACTTTGCTTGACAACTGACTTTGACAGAATGGGTATAATCCAATTCTGTTTCCAGTTTCTGTGGTTGTGTACTCTAGTACCAACGAAAGAATCATGCTCTGACTTGACACACTTTAATAGACATTCAACAGGTCCATTTTCACTTTTGGCCTGCTTTTTGGCCTACGGTTCGACAACATCCATAAGTGTTTAAAGTTTCATATTAAAGTTAATGAATTACTCCAATAATACCAGTTTCGTATAAAGTTTGGATTTCAGTCAGCATAACCTCCGGACAAGGTTATTTATATTCGCTATAACTCTTCTATCCCTGAACAGTGTTTGTCGGGCGTTATTAATCAATAAGCCAGGGTTTCTAACGCCACACCAGAAGGAGAGCTTTACCAGTGAGGACATTCAGATAAGGCTCCTCCAACACTTCTCCTGCTTGGGTAAATTTGATATAATTCACGATGATAGGAATCTCTTGTTAAACGCTAGTGATTTCAAATCACCCAGTGCAGTGATACGAGGGTGGTGGTGGGACGTCGGGACTTCAGACACGAAATACAACAGCTTCTATAAATACAAGTTACTCGGAAAAGCTTTTGTGGTTACTAAAGGGTCGTCAGGCCTAGCGTATGATACATCTATCAACATTTTCCTTTGGTCTCCAGGCACATTAATCGTTTAATAATCGTATCGCAAAATGATTTTGAGATACCTTTCATCATTTCTCTATGCCTAGGATGCACCTGTAGCTACAAAACGCGTGTAGTTATATATCTACAGATATAACACTTATATAGAGACGTATGTGTATGTGTTGCTGCTTATACTAGTTCGTACTAATGCCCATTTTATAGGGCTAACCCACTGAGATACTATGACGCAGTTTTACATGAATGCCCCACTCAGACAAAGTATGCTGTCTCCGAGCCGACCAGTCCTTGTTTTCGCCTTCAGTGCCGAGCACCAGGCAGGGTTACAACAAGTCCGATCGTTTAACGTAATTTGGTATGACACAGCCGGGGATCGAACCCCGGGCCTTCCGCTCTACTGGCGGACGCTCTACCACGAGACCACGGAGACGGTCCTCTTGCTATGAGGAATGCCTGCATTTAATATCTTGTTTTCTCAGTAAACTTCAGTTGGCATTTGCTTTCATTTTTGACAATGCTGGAGATGTACATTGTATCTATATCATGGTTGCCACGTCTTGTGTTAAATCAAAGAATGATCTTACGATTCCCCGTAAACATCTCAAACGTACTTTAGATGACAGTACATCTGATAATGACACTGTTTCAAGGACAAATGTCTGACTTTTGGTCTCGAGGTTTGTAGATTTAATCGTCTGATGATGGACCTTTGAAATTGAATCTATTTGCCATTTAAAAGCAGTGTATGGTATAGCTGGCGAAGTTGTGACAATGAAAAGGATACGATCTCGCTGTATCTGTATCGCGAATGTAAATCTGCATCACAATCAGTTATGGTGTTGGCTGTTAAAAATATCTTTTCTGTGCCACTCACTGTATCACAACACAAATCACGCAACATTTCAAAAGGCATTGTCATGAACCGAGAACAATGTCTGAAGATGACCTAACTTCTGAACTGAAAGACCGGGGTGGTGTGTGTGTGTGTGTGTGTGTGTGTGTGTGTGTGTGTGTGTGTGTGTGTGTGTGTGTGTGTGTTTTCCAGGTGTAAAATGTTTTACAAAAAAGAATCGTCACATTGAAAAGTTGTACACTTGCCTTTTTACCTTTTCTCTTCCTGTTCCACAAGGTTCTATCAAAGCAGATACTGTAATATTGGTGTGGATAAGTAAATACCGGATCCACTCTGGTGTTACTCATGTCAAAAGGTTGGCCATGGTGCCCAATTATTTACCAACAGAAAGAAATTCCATCGATGTGGAGAACGGCTAACTTCAACACCATATATTAAAGCTCCTTCTTCTGTGCTTCAGAGATCAGATCTTTTGTTGAAGCGACTATTTTTCTTCAATATTAATAGGAAATAATCCATTTGATGTATCAGCTACATCAAGGCAGCATGACACTGCAACGAAGCCATTTGCATTTTCCTGATTCCTGTTTAGAAACACTTGTTGATATATTCGATCAGATCTGGGCATCAGGAAAGTAGAGATCATACAGATGCAGCTAATTTCCGACCAATATCTCTAAACAGCTTTGTGTGCAAAGCCATGGAACGAATGGAAAACAATCAACCTGCAGTGTGGTACTTGGAAACCAATCAACTCAATCTCATAAGTAACATTCAATGTGGTTTCCGTCAAAATAGACAATCTGGTACGTTTAGAATCTTTTGTAAAAAATGCCATTGTAAAATAACAGTATGCAGTATCAATATTTAGAAAAAACGTATGCTACCACATGGATGCATGGCATTTTAAAAGATCTACATGATTTGGGGTTAAGAGGCCGTTAATTTATATCCCAATTGTTAACAGACCGACAGTTTCAGGTTCGTGTGGGTTACGCCCTGTCTTACCATAATAATCAAGATCAGGGTGCCCCCCAACGTAGTATTGTGTCTGTAAGTCTGTTTAGTATAAAGCCTGATTGTCTGTCAAAGGTTTTAAATGATTTCATTGATGGTTCCCTTTTGTGAATGATTTTGGTATTTCATGTTGTGGCTAAAACATGCATACCATGGAATGACAGTAGCATCTACGTCTCAACAAAATCCAAAAATGGTCTCTTGAAAATGGTTTTAAGTTTTCAAAAGCTAAGACCAACTGTATTCATCTTTGTAGAAAATACAAGCACCAAAGGATCCTGAGCTATTTTTAGATGACACTCCCATCAAGGTTGTAGAGGAGGCCAAGTTCCTAGGACTCATTTTCGATCGTCATTTTACCTTAAGACAATATATTATTATCTTAAAACTAAATGCCTGAGGGCTCTGTATTTGTTGAAAGTTGTTGCTTATACAAAGTGGGGAGGTGATCAGACAACCCTATCCGCCTTGTCTATGTCTCTGATTCGCTCTAAATTAGACTATGGCTCCATCGTTTATGGTGGAGTCTGTTAGAGCAATTTACAAAAATTAGATTCAATTCACCATCACGACCTACATCACGACCTAAGACTATGTCTTGGCGCCTTTAGGACATAGCCTATTGACAGCCTTTATGTAGAAACTGATGCGCCTTCCCTTCAGCAACACCATAATAAATTGTCTCTTCAATATCTTACATTAAATTTAATTCAAATCTGCCAAACCTGCTTATGAAACAGTTTTTCATCCTTATAATGAAGAACTGATTCAGAAGAAACCCAACACCAACGTTTGTCAACTCCTCCATGGCAACTGGTCCGAGTGACAGTGGACCTAACTCTCACAAATAACAAAACATCAGACACTAATGAGTTACAATATCAACAGGATTACATACAGTTAAGGGGCAAATATGATTCACACCGTTCTATTTTCACTGACCAAGGATGGTGGCAATATGTCTAGTGCCACTGTCATTGGGTCTCAAACTATCTCTTCCCAATTACCAGACAGCAGCTCTATATTCATAGCCGAGTCCAAAGCAATACTCACAACTCACAGCAGTCCATACATAAACAACTTATAATATTTTCTGATTCACTGTCATGTCTTCAGGCGATTAAAAACGTGTCCTCGGGTCATCCATACATCTTGGATTTATGAAAAGTGTACAATGATCTTGCCACTGGTAAATACAATTTTGTCTTTTGCTGGTTGCCAAGCCATGTCAGCATAGTGGGTACCATAATGACTGATGCCGCTGCAAAAGCAGCACTCAACAAATCTGTGACACCAATTCTTTTCCGTTACAATGATATTAAACCTGTGATTAGATGTTACATCCAAAGTCCAATGCAAAAGAAGTGGGACACCCAGGTTGGTGTAAAGAAGCTACATGCAATAAAACAAACTATCGGTTACACTTACTTTGGTTGACAGTCCAGATTTGAAGAGGTCAATATGCGCCCATACACACTTACTTTGGTTGACAGTCAAGATTTGAAGAGGTCAATATGCGGCCATTTAGGTCATTCTCATTATACACTCGAATATATGTTGAACCACAGTCAATCATTCATCTTCTTTAAGAGATCGTTTTAATAAGGTCAGTACTTGTTGGTCTTTTTCAAAAGAGAGCTAGAAATAATAGATACATTTTGAAAAGATACATTTGATATGCATTTCACAATAATTGTGTCTTTTTTAATATTGGCTTGCATAACGAACAGCTACTGGTGACCAAAGTGACAGCATAAATCCTGCTGGGGTATCATGCAGGTAGCATAGGTACTGTAAATCTCCATGATAACTTTGGTCATTGGTGGTCTATAGCCTTGTTTTAATTGATAAGACTTAATCTATGTATAACTATATAATTTATAAAATTTTCATCTAGATTGTTTTACTCATATAATTACTGTGATATACCCTACTATTTAACTGTCCTTTGTTGAAAAATATTTTAAAATTACGACATAGTTCACTTCGCTATATGGCTAAACTCACTCACTCACTCATTGTCTGTTGTTCCCATTAAAAACAACAGGTGTATGAGCATTATGCATTATGTAACACGCAAACATCCAAATTGTGAGCCGTGTATTAACATGCACGTGAAAATTTTGAATCACGACGTTAAAGTCGGGGAGATGTCTTGATGAATATGTCTTGAAAAATATTGGTTAATACAATATTATTTAATTGCAGAATAAATTAAATTTTACTGAACTTTACATGAAGCAGCTACCTTAAAAATTAATACAGATTCCTTATTGCGTGAGTATCAATTTACAAGAGGATAGGCGAATGATTGCCAGTAGGCATGATCTCGTTCTCGTTAGCTTTTAATTACGTTTCACGATTGCAGTATCGATGAATCCCTTGTAATTAAGACAGATGAAAATCTGGCGAGAACAGAGATGTGATAAACCATTCATATTATATATAAAATGTATTTTAGAGACTTATTGGGGCTTGTTAATAAGCTAAATTAGTTTACCTTGTTCTTTCCAGTTACAGAGTTTTGACTAATAATGTAAACTATGTGGTGTTATTGATCATCCAAGATAATGTACTTCATGATGCAATGTTTTGAAAGATATTATTCTTGATCATTTACGTCACAGGACAAAAAATAACACCACTCAAGAGATGATTATTATCAACCGTAGGATGAAATCTTCATGCAATGGATTTTCTGCCTTGACATTGGCAATTTCAGTAGTATTCAACCCTTTCAAGATATTTGTCAGATTGTCTAATCTCATGATCATGTACATATTTTGTACAATCATGTTTTCCGTACTCCATATGCTTTTAAATTTAGTGTACTGACATCCCACGAGTATGGTACCGATCGACACTTTAATCGCTTTCTAATATTTTTATGAGCTAATAAGTGGTTACCAAAACAAAAAAACTCAATAACCAATTCGGCGAAAAAACAAATGATTATAAAAATATACTGTACAAAGTTACCTTTGCCATTGTGTTGAAAAACTTTCAATAATGCCTTTCTCGTGCCCTGAAGGATTACCACGGAATGTTTTCTCAATCTCATCTTACAATAGGTCTTTCACGTAATCGTATTCCTACGTAAATATGTTGACATTGTTTTCATGCGGAATCGATATTAATGTTGTGTCAGACCATCGGTGAAATAATGATCAGGATATTGTTCAAATAACAGCATGCTCTCGCGGGAATTCCTGAACGAGAATGGGACCTAAATAGCCCTTCCTGGGCATACAAATCAAGTACAGATTTACTAAAAGAATGTTACTCTCTTCGCAACACATTATATATACAGTGTATCGATGAAAAGTGCACGAACAAGTCATAAATGATTGCAAACACTTACACGCTAAAGCCTTTCCAAAGAGCAGAAACAAATGACTCTTTTGCAGTCAACGATGAATTACCCGAAGCACAATTTTATGGATCAGTATAATGTATTTTAGGTATTTATGTAATGTTTTTTGGTTTGTTTGTTGTTAACGCCGCACTCAGCAATATTCCAGCTACCAGACAATCCAGTCATTTATGTAATAAATCATATTTGTTTTTATTAATTAAGATATAAGATAGCTGTGTTTGTATTTTATATGAGCGCATTAATGGATTATAATTCAGAACGAAAATAACAATTCTTTATTTGGCAGTTAACAGTCAAAGGTTTGCGTTGAATTACATTTCTTCTCTTATTTTCGAACAGATAGGGTTTTTACAAGTTTTCTATCTTACAGTTAGTTACCATAAACATGCATCTGACATTTATTTTGGATATATCACTTGTCAAATTGACAGACATTATAGACATAAATCAAATGGACATGCATACGCGTACATGTATCCCATGTGCTTCAGTTGTTTCATGGGGGCGGTGTGTAGTCTAGTGGTTAAAGCGTTCGCTCGTCACGCCGAAGACCGGGGTTCGATTCCCCGCATAGTAACAATGTGTGAAGCCCATTTGTGGTGTCCACCCTCCGTGATATTGCTGGAATATTGCTAAAAGCGGCGTAAAACTATACTCACTCACTCACTCAGTTGTTTCATGAAATTCACAACCTCACCAAATATCAGTTTCAAATTCAACTGATCAATAATGACCGAATG
Organism: Haliotis cracherodii; assembly: GCF_022045235.1. Classification (NCBI taxonomy): domain Eukaryota; kingdom Metazoa; phylum Mollusca; class Gastropoda; order Lepetellida; family Haliotidae; genus Haliotis; species Haliotis cracherodii. Next base: position 18,375,099 of record NW_027266275.1, read on the forward strand.
CAGTTCTAGTTTTCTATTTTTCTTCAACATTTTCCTTGAAAAGTTGAAGATGAAATAATACTTGAACATTATCGATACTTTCAAAGCCAAGCCAAATCGTATAGGGGATATGAAACTGTTTTCTTCCATAAACACAAGCTCATGATACAGACAAAATCGTCGACGCTGCTTTTGGCAGATATTTCTTAAGAATATGGAAGGTTTTTGACTCTTTATTTCGTAATGGGTTAAGTCAGTTCGTGATATTGTCATTGGTATAAACCACGCTCTGAGAAAGAGAGAAAATAATTTGAATAAATTATTTTTTTCTGTCAGGCTTCCCTACATGAAGGGTTTGTAGTTGTTCCCACAACAACTCCTCAGATAACATAACCGTTATATGTAAGCATCACTACATCAATTGTTTCATCAAAGAACTTTGAAAAGTGACATTTCAAATAATGTCACATATAAGACCACTGTGACAATTGGAATTAACAGTGTGAGAATTCTCAAAATGTGAAAGATTTGTTTTTATTTTTGTAATCTCAATAGAGATCCAAGTTCAATTGTGTCAATAACAATTATTTTTGTAACTTGTACACCACTATCCTACTTGACTAACTTCAGGAAAAACTTCATTCCTGGTTCATTTGACACATATATTGTTCAATCTCTATCTTCAAAGATTCAGGGCAATTTCTCAAAAATGAATGCAAATGTCATCTGAAGTTTTCTAAAAATCGAATATGTGAGTAGCTGGATATCCTCATGGACATCATTGATATGGAATTTGGGGATAGGACATTTAGGTAAGACGTTGGTATCCTCGTGGGCACAATGTGTGTTACCATCTTTGCTGATCTGCTTTTTTGTACTTAAAAATCAGGATATCTGTTCAAATTGGCAAAATCAAAACACGGGAATTTGGCCTAGAGGTTTACCTTACACTTCTGGTATATGGATGATCTGATATCATTCCATAATAGTCAAATAGCCCCTTCCACTGATTTACTCACCTGATCTGGAAATATAAAAAAAGTCTTCAGTATGGGGGGGACTAACTAGGTCGGGTGGTCAGGCTCGCTGACATGGTTAATACATGTCATCGTAATCCAGTTGTGTTGATCAATGCTCATTATATCAGTCACCTGATTGTATGGTTCAAACTCGATTAAATGCAGATCGCCATTATACAGCCAGAATAATGTGAGGCGTTGAACAACAACCACACACACACACACACACACACACACACACACACACACACACACACACACACACACAATTTTCAAATTGTCAACTTTCCGTTTTGCTGAGCAATATTCCAGCAGGTCCAGACTTTGGAAGCAAACGTTTCATAACGTTTGAGGTATTATTGAGAATGCTCTTTCTTCGAAGATTTCAAAGAGCGTCATACGACTCTTGCTCCAAAGTTGTTTGATCAGGGTTACAACATTCAAGGCCTTAGTGAAGCTTTTAAACTGTTTTGTGGCAGACATGTAGAGAACATTTCCAATTTTGACGCTTCAGCAACGAAAATGATGCCCGATGCAGTTCCCAATTTTGACTTGTACCATATGTTCCCGTATTGACAAACATGACATGTCCCACATGACAAACTTCAGGAAAAACCTCCTTCTTAGATCCATGGGGCTTTTGTTACAAAACGTGGAAACCATGGATATCGTAACATATCTATTTTCAGACGTGTAGGTCAATTTGTCAAAGTGAAAGCAAATGCCATCTGAAGTTCAATGAGAAAACAATATGTGAAATGCTGGACTTCCTCATTGATAATATCTATGTAAAATTTTGGGGTAAGACATTTCGGCAAGAGGTAGGCATCATCGTGGGCACCAATTGTGTTCCCCTTTTTCCTGATCTGTTCCTTTAAGCATATGAATCCGAATTTCTGCTCGGATTGGCAAGGTCAAAACAAGGTAATTTTAACTCAGCTTCAGTTATATCGATGATCTGTAATCGTTTAATAACAATCAAATAGTCAATTCACTTCCACTGATTTACCCACCTGAACTACAGTGAGTGAGTTATATTTAACGTCACATCGGCAATCTTTCACACATGTAGTAACGAGAACAATTCATACATTAAACATATATATACTACACACAAAAATTATGGGAACACTCCTAAATTTCATAGCCATGTATAAAAAACCTAACGTGGCTTGGTCATTTATGACTTTCAGTAAATGCAACTTTTTGTGTGCACTGAGGGCACTTTAAATGACGTATTGAGTCATGCATTTTTGCAAGTGCTTCATTTTTTGAAGAATTTGGTCAAATTGATTAAATGCAAAAACAGGAAAAAACTTGGGTGCAGAAAGACTCCCTCGCAATGACAGATTCAAACGCCAAAACTCAACAACCTAGTGCACGTGAAAGTCAGAATTCCAATGCAGTTGGCAGCAACTTTTCTTTATAAAGAAACTTCAGACACTGTGAAGTAACACATTTCCCAGCGAAGACCGTTAAGCATTCACGACAGGAGTAGCGCCATAGCGTGGCTACAAGATGGTGCATCCATAGGGAATGTTGCCCGTCGTCTTCAAGAGTCACCGTCTGTCATTCACAGACTGAGGGAACGGTTCCAGACAACAGGGAGAGTGCAGGACAGACCGTGTTCTGGTAGACCCAGTGTAACATCTAGGGCAGATGACCGATACGTTGTGCTGCAAGCCCTTCGGAACCGGTTCACAACAGCCAGTGCAAGCAACACACACCAACGTAAGCGTATCGACCATCAGGAACCGCCTCAGAGCTGCTCATATAAGGGCACGTCGTCCAGCTGTACGTCCTCGTCTTCGTCCTCATCACCGAGCTGCAAGACGTGCCTGGGCCAGGGCACATTTGAGATGGGATAATGAACAATAGTCCAGAGTTCTCTTCACTGACGAGTCCCATTTCCGTCTTGAGCATAATGATGGAAGGGTAAGGGTTATGAGACGTCCTGGAGAACGTTATGATGGTGCCACTGTACGAGAAAGAAACAGGTTTGGCGGTGGCTCTGTGATGGTATGGGGAGGTTTCAGTTTGCATCATCGAACACCTCTCTATCTTGTTTAAGGCAATATGAATGGATTGAGGTATCGTGACGACATTTTGCGCCCTCTTGTCCAACCACAGTTTATCAACATTGGTCCAGGAGCAATCCTGCAAGATGACAATGCCAGACCACATGGGGCTAGAATCGTTAGAGACTTCCTGCAACAGAACAATGTGACTGTGATGCAGTCGCCAGCATATTCACCGGATTTGGCTCCAATTGAGCATCTTTGGGATGTTCTGGGACGACGTGTCAGGGACAATCATGGAGTTGCACCAGCTCTTCAGGTTCGGGTTCCAAATGGAATGGCAGGCGATTCCACAGGCTACCCTTCGCATCCTTGCAAGATCCATGAGGCGAAGATGCACCGAATGCATCAATCAACGTGGAAGACACACTCGCTATTGACATTGTGATTTCCTTTTTGACCCCCAATTTCTTATTCAACTTGTTCGTGTGTACTTTTCAATGACAGCTACCTGTAAATGTTTTTGTTGTGGAGCTTGATAATCTGCTAATGCACAATTGTAATGATACGATCGCATGTCATTAAATGTTCCTTTTTATAACAGAATATTTTGGTGTTCCCATAATTTTTGTGTGTAGTATACATTTGACTATATAAAACGCTGTCAAGAACACCTGAGGTAGAACAAAGAGACCAGTGAGACCGCTTCATTTGTTTCATATTCAGATTGATGCATAAAGATTCAGAGAGACAAAACACAAGACTCTTCAAACTCTTCACAAGACTATATGACAAGAGAGATTACTTCAAATTTTCAATAGTCAACTTTCCCTTTATGGCCATCATTATTCCTGTTGCACCAGCCCTTGGTTTCTACATTTCACAACAGTTGAGATACAATCGAGCATGCTCTTTCCACCCAGATGTCAAAGGGCGTCATACGACTCATGGTCAGACACTGTTCGATCACGGTTACAACATTCAAGCCCTCCGTACAATGTTCAATACGTTTTAAAGTAGACATGTCGCGCACATATCCAAATTTGACGCATCAGTGACAAGAATGTTGTCCGATGCAATTCCCTATTTCGACTTGTACCATATGTTCCCAGTTTTTTTCCCAGGTGAATAATTTACTTGTCTGTGCATGTGTTTGTGACGGGTGTCACCGGTGTGGCAGGATACGCTCACCTTTTAACGAACATGGTATCATGACTTTTTGATAGTGATTCCTACACATGGTCCACATATAGTCGGAATCGTACAATGAACTCTGTTGTTAGCTGAGATTTATTGGTGCGTCATGATCATTCGTTATATTTTCAGATGTGTCTGGCTCAGGAACTAATATGCTAATGTCTGCACCTCTGGAAGAAATTACGATGTTTAATTTGTGAAAATATCTCGTAAATACCTTATTTACCAACAATCACAAATATATCAGTCATTGTTTGAAAATGTTTGTAAATATTGAAAATATCTTCCACTTGTGTGGTGATACGCTGTACATATTAACTGTGTTAATGATGCTTTCATTGTTTCCAGCAATATGCTTCATGATGCAGTCGAATATTCTTTTGAGCCAATGTACATTTACATGTACAGCTAAAACACGCAATAATGCATTTCGCGAGGGAATAAGACATCTCAACAACTACATGTACATGTACGTCTGGAATATGCAAAGAATAACCAGTTTCAATTATCCGCCGAAACAGAATCCATGAAACTTTGTCAATCACGTGTGTTGCTTACTAATTTCGACTTCAGTTGTTTTTAGAAACATAATACTTTGATTCAAACAAACTGTTTATTTCTTTATCGAATATGTTCGAACGTGTGGATTTCGTGACATGTTTCTTTTTTAAAATATCAATTAATAATTTCCTTGCATAAGAGTAAATGTAACATTGAATAATTAAGGATTCGGCTTGTTTTCTATTTTGGTCGATCAGAAAAAAGTAACTAATATTGATGCCTTACTGCCAAGTCAAACACGAAAACAGAGTTAAAGACAACCAAGAAGGAAGTCTTCTTTACAGAATTGGTTTTCGTGTTCCATAGTGCTCTTTTTAAACATTTCATATTTCTAACTCTTAGAATAATTAACTATGCCCCAATTGTATTTACACTTTCACATGTAAAAATCAGAAACAAGAACATTCTGAATATTTAAAGCATCCTGGGATTGTTCCCTTAAGACACCAAATAACGAAGTAGAAGAAACTTAGTCAGCATTGTGAAGAAGCTAATTTAGAACCAAATTCAGGAGAGACTTGAATTAGCTATAAGTGATGGTAATACTTTTTATATCAGTTTTAATCAGTTTGATGTGAAGAACATATATAAGTTGGTTAAAATAAAATAAATCTTCAAAGTGCTTAGAATGTACGTCATACATCCGTTAAATAGCATGCTCTGATGTCGCTTTTATTCTTGACAATACATTGCATATTGACTTTCATGAAAGTGATGACAAGGGATGCGTACCATGTGTTGCTTCATAAAAAACATGGATCCACATTGTTTAGGCTCACTGGTAATTGAAACATCTGATAACATGTACAACCTCTGAAAAAAACACATTTACTCGAACTAATAATTTCAATTCAGATTTTGTTTGTTTTCTAAGTCATTAACTAAAATTGACGTTAAATCTTAACTCACTCACTATTAACTTAAATATACAAAGATACGTCCTTATTAATGAAATATTGACTAAAAATGAAAGGTATATGCTGTTTCAATTCAATGGGGTTATTCTTGTGTGGTACATACTTGCTCTAAATGAAACTGTACATGAACAATTGCATGTTTCAAGGTATTTGTAATTGGATTTCGTTAGGTCATACTTTGAGTCATTGTATCATTGATTTCCCGATTGACTTAACGTATGTCCGAATAATATTATCCTTGATCGGGGTGGAACGGATCGGCCTTCTTCACGTAGTTACTTGACAAGTCGAATACATAATTATGTATAAGATGGCGCGTCATTTGGTTGATGTCAGCTCATTGCGAAATATTCTTCTTCAATAACCTGCATATCAGTTATGAAGATATATTTGAGATCTTAAGATAAGAAATGCCCATTTCAGAAATGTGTTTTCCTGTCCATCGTTACATAACCCTTGAATCCAGTTAAGCTTATAATTATTCCATTGTTGGCAGCTAATATGCTCATCTTGTCACAGATTTGTCACAAATTGCCTTCATCCATTTCGTTCACGAAATTTAATTTCTGCCACAGGCACAACTGCGAGAGCGACGATGTGACTTTATAGTCGAGGTAGAATCCGTATCGCCACAGTGCTCTTGATAAGGTTTCGAACTACGAGTAAATATGTATGACTTATGTATGAGTTAATGAGGTTTACCTGTATGGGGAGTAAATTCATTAATAGTGTGATTAAGTTAGTTGTTTTATACAAAAGGGATAACGTTAGAGTCATTGATGTATTATGATATACACAATACACAAAGACTCTGAAACGAATCGCAAAAGTAGTACGATCGTAAATCATCCACACAAAGTTAATACCAAAAATGAATTGGTCATTTCTGCATAGATTGAGGTTAATATGTGGGGAAAGAATGAGGTACTTCTGAATTTTGGTGAAAAGATTGAAGAATCGCCAAAACAATAACGTGAGAGCCTGGATCAGGAACACACAAACATGACAAGCACGTGCAACGTCGATTGTTGGTCTATAAAAAGGTTAGATTTTCATTTGCATGCCATCGCAATGTTACAGTAAGTGAACAGTGAAAACATGTCACGTCTGACGGAGGCCCAACGCAACAACGCCATCGGCCGACTGCAAACAGGAGAGTCATCTTCAGCTGCAGCCATGTTTTTCGACAAATCACAAAGCACCATTACAAGACTGGAACCCGTTATCGGACACACGAGACCCTACCAGATCCGGTCGACCACGTATCACTACTAGAGCACAGGACAGATTTATACAGCTACGTCATTTACATGAAAGGACCTCCACGGCCACCTCTAAAACTACGGCAATCCCAGGATTACGTCGGATATCAGCCCAGACAGTGAGAGACCGCTTACGCGCTGAAAGTGTTCGCGCTAGACGACCAGTTCCAGGTGTCATCGTCGGCTGCGACGTCAGTGTTGAAAGTGTGGCTACAACGGCAAGATGGAGACAAGTTCGGTTTTGTAATGCGTCACGTTTTATGCTTCGGAGGGTGGATGGCAGACGTTGTGGAGAAAGGCATCGCAGGGAACGTTATGCACGAAACTGCATACAGGAAGAGGACAGATTTGGTGGTGATAGTGTGATGCTGTGTGCGGCGATCTCACACACTGGTGGAACAGACTTGGTGCAAGGTTTGGGGACAAGGTAACATGCATGAGATTCTTCGGTCATACGTTCTTCCCATTATGCAACAAGCGAACGTCTTTTTCCAAAAACACCCACGCCAGACCTCGAACGACAAGACAGTCAACAGCGCTGTTCAGGAATCACAACAGTTCTCCAGATCTAAACCCAATCGAACATTAAAGGGATGCACTGAATCAACGACTGCGAGCACCCCAGAAACAACCACAGAACCTCAGATACGTGGCACAAGCACTGCAGGCAGAGTCAGTGGACATTGACCAGGCCATAATTCGGAATCTGATTGCTTCCATGGGATGATGATGCCAGTCATTTTGGGACTCTAATGGAGGCCATACAAGATATTGAAAACAGATGACTTAACCTTGCAAATCAACTGTTCCATGATATGTGCCAATTTTGACCAATCGATTTCCATCTGTTGATTATTTATATGATATATAAAATAAACATGTAAAATGTATTTAGCATATATTGTTTTCCAATGATCGCCTAGTATACTTCAATGATTAATATGTAAATGTAACTTGTTCTCATTGTATCATAAATTACGAAAATCTGCTGAATATGAATATGCTCATTGCAGACTGAGAATAAAGTAAATGAAGCTTTGTACCAGTGACGTATATATATATATGTGCATTGAAAGGTCAATGAGACAACGTGTGTGCAAAATATTTTATTTCGATGCGTTTTTAAACCAAAACAACAGAAATCCAAAGCAAAAATGTCAAATTTGAGTGAATAATAGTTTATCGTTTGTGACGCATGTGTTCGTGATAGATTAAGACGTCTTCCCGTTCATCCAATTTATTGGTTCAACAGTCTGACTTTAATCGAAAGTCTTGACATGAGAAGGACAAGTGTCTCAGCACACCAGGTTTCTGAGATTGACACTGGCTTAGTTGGATTGATAGGCCATATAACACATTTATAAGTATAGATTGTTCAATTTAGACGTCCGCCTCAACAGAATTAGTAGACAATTCCGGACATTACTCCATCTATTGTGACGTAAAACTGGCTTAAAGGGGAGATAGTCTTCGCCTTCTGTGACATTTCTGAATGCCATCAGCTTTATACTCAGTTATTTCAGAAAAAGCTTTGAGTGAGCTCATGTGGTAGCTTTCCACTGTACACTGTTGGGTCTACCTCACTTACCCGGCACCCTGCACGGATTAAAGTAGATTATTATGGATTACTTTTAACAACATTGTTTAATCTGATTAGCTAATGAGATGGCTGAAGCAAAAATGCAGGGTGAAACGAGTCACAATTTATTATCATTGAACTGTGTTCACCACTGATGCATATGATTGCAAAATGGCAAACATTCAAGTTGCAACTCAGTTCATTCTTAACGGAAGAGGCGGTCCATATATGTTATATTGAGATAGTAGATTTAGTATTAAGTTTAGACGGGTTAATTTTATTATATGGGCCCTTCGCTGTTTTGCCAGATGTATACTGTCCACAGTTTCATCCACAACAAGATGTCCCCCATGGTCTATGTTTTCCTCCCTGGCAAATCACAGACAACATACCAGCGCAGCTCAGAATGCCCTAAGAATAACTTTTCCAAATTTTACTTTGAAAGGTTGTTTTTTCCACTCTGGTCAAGCAGTTTGGAAGAATCCTCAACCCCGCAAACTGTCCATATAATATCGTGACAACACAGAAATAAACCAGCTTGTTCGACGTGCCATAGCTCTGCCCTTGGTATCAGTAGATCTCATCAACGACGTGTTGTTCAGGATCCTTGAAGAAGCCCATGAAGACGCAAATGCAGAGAGGTTCGCTGAATATGTCACCAGCCATTGGGTAGAAGGGTCACGCGGTCGGTTAATGTGGAACCATTTCACAACAACTGGCCCAAGAACCACACACCACGTAGAAAGTTGGCATAGAAAGCTTGGATCTTTGATCATCGCATCTCAACTTGTTCAGAATTATAGACTTCCTGAAGAATGAACAAGATACAACTGAGACAACGATTCTGCAGCTAAGTGTGGACGGAAAGGTGAGACAACGAAAAGAGAAGAACCGCAAACGTGATGATGGTCTTGGACTCTACAAATATCAGTTGCTTGATGGCAGCACGTCCATCATGGAATATGTGGATGCGGTCTCCCACTTGACTGGGTATTAACCTTGTAACATTGTCATAAAGTGAAATAAAATGTTTTAAGTTTTGTTTTAAATTGTAGTGAATTACAAGTAGAGCTTAAGCACTTCCGTTTGGTAGCAGACGACGCAAGTCTGCAGTGTAGGGGACCAGACTTACCCTATTGTTACAGGATTATAAACTTAATTATAAACTTAAAACCTAACAATAGGTGCCGGGTAAGTGAGCTACCCCCATCCACACTGTTTATGTACATAAAAAAACAAAGTATGTTTTGGGTATCAATGAACTAAATTCAACCTTAATACAAATAAATGTGACAAAAACACTTACATAATCTCATCTCATCTCCACTGTATGATTCACTATCAAATGAGGATCCTGCAACCTCGGTGGCAACCGTCACAAGCACGTCAGAAACATATGACACAAATCAAAATAGTGAATTGCACCAGACATAATTTCTATCACTAATGCGTCACATTTGGAAATATATTTCATAAAAGTGTAGGAAAACTTCTCTGAGGCCTTGAATGTTTTAACCTTGAGCAAGAGTTGCATGGCGCTCTTTGCTGTGTCCACATTGAAAATTGATGTACGGCCACCACCGATATACATTTATTGTCCGTGAGGGCCTGTACATTTTCCCCCAGGGAGTGATTTTTTAACGCCTGAAGAATTGTTCGGACATTTGAGTGTCGGTGTGACATGCGGACATTCCACAACCATTGTGCTTCCACGCCCTTGCATGCATAATGTTCATTTCATGGTGGTAATGTAGGCATTGAATGTAAGAATTCAGTTGTCTCATATGTTATGAGTCTCACGCTTCTTTGGTACACAACGTAAGGGAGATATACATTTTGGTTTTGTTTCACATTTCTTCAGGGCGCCACAATTAACAAATTATCAATTTCACATTCAATAAATGCACGTTCTCTTACATTCAGTGATCGATTTGGCAATTCAACACACCGTGTTTGCTTCTCAAATGGAATAATGACTTCCATACTTAATCCGCTGTAATACAGTCAAACTGCTCACAATATCAGTCAGAATTCGAATTGACTGTGATTAATTCGGTACCACACTGTGACGTGCGCTCATACTGCACCATGTCAATTGTCAATTTATCATATTGTCATACACAATAAATCTCATAAATCTTGATTCTGACCACAGTGTTGATTTCCAAATCCCTGCCCACTGTTGGTGAACTGCGAAAATGGTCTCTGTTATTGTAATGACCATCCATCCTCTACCGCAGTAGCTCTCGCGTGTAAACGAGGAAGTCATACGTCGTCCACTGAAACTACGTCGAGGCTGTGTTGTAATAAAACGTGACTTCGCAGCAGATATTTGCCTCATGATCGAGGTCAGTAGAAACTGTGATGAAACCTCAGTGAAATTTTCTCTAGACATTTGAACAATCATGCAGTCTCACTGTCAGAGTGTCTGTTCACTAACAGCACTGAGTATTATCCTTTACCATGGTCAAAGTGGGTAACGAGTCTTATTTAATTCCTTGCTTGGCATAAAGATTTTTAAGTTCACGTACCTACCTACCTACCTACCTACCTACGGAGGTCCTGTACATTCAATATCTGATGTCACTGAACCAATCAGCAGGTAGACGTTTCATAATTATTGCTATCCTCTCAATGTGGTCAGCTAAATGTTGGAGTGATTCCAGGTTAATGTGTTTCAGTGAAAATATAAATATTGACACACTGAAGCATTGACCACAAACGAGGGATAACGCTGATTCTAGTTTGGCAAAAGGTGTTGATTGTTTTATATTAGACTGGAACAGTTACTTGAATATTATTCACAAAACATTATGTTGGAAGATCATCACAACATTCATCGCTGTCTACGACCTTGAACTGTGTGTTGTTAATGAAAGTAGCGCCCCTCAGCGATATCCCATTCGCGGAGCTCTCTGTACTACAATTCCGGGAGAGTAACGAAGGTGTCACGCTCTGCGAAGGCGCTTGCAGTTGATAGTCATTAGAAACGTTATCCTCGTGTCAAACGAAGCAATCTCGTGTCGTGAATCGTTCGTGCTCTGAAATTGTACAGATTGTAACTAATCGGTAATTACAACCAATTTCATAACAGATAAACCATCTGTGACTCGAATGAAAGTACACAGCCAACATGACATAACTCGATGATTCTATCGTCTTGCGGACTTCCGTCACTTACACGGATGTGAGTTTGAAAGTAGATTATTTTTTGTCAACTTTGTGATGTGTGTGTACATTAATGCTGTTTTGAACATGATTTAAAAACCGGCATCATATGCTTTTGATACAGTGGGAAGCATAAAATAGACAATGCGTTATGCAACACTGTGTTACAATGTGGACGTTACCAGAGTCGTAGCGATATATAAGTTCAATTTGTGTGACGATGTCGTTGAGTTTCAAAAACGTAATGTCTTTAATATATTTGCAGTTATCCTGAAATGAAGGTTTATTATGTTTAGCGCTATAAAGAGTTGACGTTGTGTTGTTTTCATTTGTAGGACGATTAAACCTAATCATGCGTCTTGATTAATGTTTACTGCGCAAATAAGACATTCTTTTCCAACTAACGCAGGTTTCATAGATAATGACCACCGCTTGTTTTGTTCGTTCAGTGGCCAGACAGTCGCACCGGAAAGAAATTGACCTTGTTGTCACGTTTTCCTTCTTAAATTCTATTATGTGGGACCTCCCCAGCATGCAGCGGATAATTAACGGGGAGAACACAGCAGACCATACTTTATTATGTATCCATTTGTTCACTATCAACTGATGAAGTACTAATGAACCATATAATTCTAGCAAATAATTTCCAGCAATTTAAAAGTGGTAATGAAAATAATAACTCATAAAAAAGCACAATCATATATGCATATATACACCTTGCTCATTATGTCTTTTATGTCAGTAGGTTCAAGAATTTCGTACACGGCACCGGCTGAGCTACAACACACCTTTTATAACCTGAGGAAAAAAACAACAACCCGATTTTGGATGATTGTGAAACTTCTAAAAAAGAACAATCTTGGCATCACAAACTTACGTCTTTGGAATGTCTCGAGGGAAGAGATGTGGGTTTGTAGAGAGCACCCCAGCATCCTGCCCGTGACACTAAAAGTTAACATGATTGGTTTGTTCCCATGTGGCTGAATAGAGATCATTCTGCGCTACCAATAGATATTAGGATCGTGGATCTGAAAGAAAAATTCGATTTTTATCCAACAGCTTTTTAAGAACATGTCAGAGAATGCCATCAAATGAATGACATCATGATTTACTGCTTTTCTATTCTTTTGTGTTTGATTTAATGTAAACCAGCTATGATACAGGATACTTTCTTGTGAGGCTGAGATCTGGGCAAGACAAGTGTCAGTTAATTCTGGTGGGTAATTGTATCAGAGGATCTTATCAAAAGTCATGTCCTGCGAGATAGTCCCTGAGCGTTTTCTACACCAGCAAGGGTTTATAAGTACTCTCTAGCTTAGCGTGATGAGTAAACTTATCTGATACCAGAGGGGGACGGCACCAAAAGAAGACTTGACATGGAACCACATGTGTCATTACGTGGCTCAATTAAATTGTACAACGTACTATTTGCAGTATCAATGACCTTCTTCTTAGATTAGACCATTTTGAATGATACTATACTCATTAAAATGTCTTCCTGATTGTAGATTAACGAATCCTCTCATTGTACAAAGCTACAAATATGAATACTGTAAATGACGATAATTTGTTTGAATGCATCTATTTGGAGACATGTGACGGTTTATATTGTTCCAATTCTAATGTATACGAACTACTGGGTAACATATTAGTCAGGTGAGTTAGAGGCCAGTGTACAGATCCATGTTCGCAAACCTGGGACATCGCAATGTAGAAGGTGGCGCCATGTGTATTCTCGATAAAATACAAACACATGCTGGTATTGTAATATTATCACAAGATATGTATGTTTCCATTTTAAGAGAACGCGATGAACCAACTTTACCATTCCTTGTGGACATTGTATTAAGTCGAAATATTCTATCGTCGTCAGTCAATATCCATAGACAATACACTATACTTAATTTTCAATTATTATTACAAGTAAACATCAAGTGATATTCATCGTCTACACTCTTCAAAGTACAACATGAAGAGTTGTTAGTCTCCGATAGAATTTAACAGATATTAAACCATCGGATATATTTTTATTGCAAATGTCTGCAATTATTATAAATGTCTGCAACATTATATATAAACAATGGCATGATACATTACAAACCGATGTACATACACCTACATGTACTTGTACTCCCTCTTTAAGCAGCAGTTCGTATGTGAAGAACAACTTGTTTGGTGGTTTGCAGTTGTTTCGTCATGGTTACAGCATTCAAGGCCCCAAGAAAGCTTTCAAAAAGTTTTATGATAATTTCCAAATTGGAAGCAATCAGCGTCAAGAACGATGTCAGATGCCGTTCTCTATTTTGATTTGAACCATCAAGTCCCCGCGTTTTTTCAGGTGGACAATTGACTTGTTATTGCATGTGTTTATGACGGGTGGGGCAGGATTGGCTCACCTTTTCGCGAACACCTGGTATCTTCACTATTTGATATTGATTCATAAATACATGATCATGATAGGGTCGGAATCGTACATTCGACTCTGCTGTAGGCAGAATTTTCGGATGAATATGAAAACGGTTTTGTCGATTTTATTTATGAATCACTATCAAATAGCGATGATACCAGGTATTCGGGGAAAAGGTGACTGTATCGTGCTCTACTGGTGGTACCCGTCACAAACACAATGTAAAGGCAAGTCAACTACCTCAAGACATAAAAGTGAGTGAGTGAGTATGGTTTTACGCCGCTTTTAGCAATATTCCAGCAATATCACGGCGGGGGACACCAGAAATGGGTTCCACACATTGTAACCATGTCGGGAATCGACCCCGGGTCTTCGGCGTGACGAGCGACCGCTTGAACCACTAGGCTACCGTCAAGACATAAACGGAAAGTTGCCCCCTTGAAAGCTGAAGTCATCCCTCTTGTCATTCAGTCTTGTGGAAAGTGTTTTGTCACTGAATCCTTTTGCAAAGATCTTAATATAAAACGGATGAAGCGGTCTCACTGGTCTCCTTTATTTCAAGTTCAGGTGGGTTAAGCAGTGGAAATGAAGGCTATTTGATGGTTATTGAACGATTTCAGATCAAGCTTAAGTTAAACTTCTTGGCCGAATTACCTTGTTTTGACTTTTGAGTTATCTGCCATTGTGAAGTTCATGAACATAGCAGGTTTGATCGATCTAGCCATTTCTGCATGGGACTGTTTCTCGACGACTGGATGTACTATATTGAAGCGAGAAGGCATTTGTTATTGTAAACCTAAATCTATGAGTTTTAATGTGCTTTGTTGAATATTCCTTGACCTTGATGTCTATCAGTGTAGTGTATTTGTTGCTTTCAGAAAATAATAAATATTGGACAGATGGACGATTAAAAATGCATTGGCGACACAATAACCTAAAAATCTTATAAGCAGTTATAGAATGAAATTGTATAATACGTCGTTGTCTTGAATCTTTGCCTGTGAAAGACATGGACCGTATTGAATGGACTTTCGTACTTGACTCATATTAATCCTTGTTATCTTACACCAGCTTATCGAAAGCCACTACTCCATCCTGAACGCAGCAAAGCAAATATGTTGAGCTACTTAGGGCTAACTGGAGATTGTTACCTGTGTCACGAAAGATTCTTAGAAGTTCACAATGTTTCATAAAAAACCCCGTTGTATTGATTTGTATTATAGAGACTACAGATCAAAGGTTTGGTTTGCGTTTTCGTGTGTGTTTTTCTTGCCATTGCAGAGAACTTAAGATCATCCTGTGCTGAGTGAGGCAGGATGTGAGGACATGTGTTTAAAGAAGAATTTAAACAAGTGTTTGTCTATTTAAGTCTGACATTGATCTAGTTTAGCCATTTTTAGCACATAATCAATACCAATTATAGCTTGACGTTAATTTCATCTTAAACATCAACAAATATCGTTGTCAATGTCATTATCGCGCTTTTGATTTTGTCTCAGGTTAAGCAATAGTAAACAAATCCAACTATGATGGAATAAACCTGCGGATAAAATAAAACTCATAAAGTATAAAAGCAAAGTAAATTCCCTTTATTTTCTCCCATTGAGAATAATGATAATTTTATAATGATTCCTATCATTTTCAAATCTAGTATTTTCTATAATATATAAGATATTCTGTTCTGTTCTCTGCTGCAGTACTGAATTTTCAGGGTTGTGTCTATGAGATGTTATTAAGGTTATACACTTTAAAAATGTGTTTAGGTATAAACAGGTGCTAAACATACTTAGCTCTAAGCATGCGTAGGATTTATGTTTAAATCCCCAAAGGAACAAAGTCTTTGTGTTAAATACGTTAATAACAGGTAACACATCAGCGGTTCAATATCCCATAATATCAACATGTTTTGAACATAAACATATTCATGAAAAGTGTGCAATATAGTTGTTGGTGCCATTTATTAGTTACCCCTCCCGTTCGAGAGTCAACACGAGGTACGTTTACATATATCTATTGTCGTCATGTCAAACTCACAAAGAGTCAATAAGAATCAGAAGAGAAATGTCAACCGTTGTGCTTTTTCCAATCGAAGCACATTTAAACATTAAATACTTTCCTTTGATAAATACAGCAGCAAGAGTCGAACAAGGAATGTAGAAATGTACACATTTAAACGAACAGGTCATAAATTCATAAAGACAGCTTTCTCAACATTGCTTACACATGTTGAGATCTTGAAGAGCTTGTCAGTTTCGATTGAGACCCCCAGAAGTGTCCCTAAACTCTCCTTCTACATTCGTTCTCCCGCTATTTATGTTAAAAAAACCATCAAACACGCTGGATGTCCTATATTATGATGATGATATTATACCTACATTAATTGTGGAATTTGTTATACACTCCTAAAACATTCGGGAAGATTTTGAGATATCCAACGACATGATTGTCAATATAAACCTCACATTAGCTTCAGTTTTGTAATAATTTGAAAATGAAAATAGAGTGATTTTTATTCATCTTTTTGACACATTTTAGCTCATAACTCTTATTTAAACAATTTTGCTCACTGTTTATTTATTCTTTGGTAGGTTTCCTATGTCAGCACATTGATTTTGTGATAAAATGAGCATTCAAATATGATAACTGACCTGTTTAGAACCATTTATTTGATTTACTTAATTCTGACACAAAAATATGCATTTTCGCACCAAAACAAACGTCTGCCACCAAAAGAAGAAAATCAACCAGCATTTTCTAATGCATAGATGGCATCTTGTAAAGAAAAATGTGGTTTCGCTTTGTGCTACAGTGGTGAGGGATACTCCTTAAAGCCCCACCCTGACTATAAATAGCCCGCAAGGTGGCGGTGTTTCAGTTTCGAACAATGACTGACAATGTAAACACAACCGAGTGTCGGGAGAGGTTTTTTGAAAACCATACGGGAACCAGATCACCATTGACCGTCAAACTTCGTATCAACTTGAATAACAAACCATGGATACAAAAAATGGCTCCATATCAAGATATAAGTAAATAAATTTTCTGTAGTTTTATCATAAAAAATCGAATCGATCGTGTTTGGCGTCTGCATCAATCACAGTGGGCGGAGCTTAATTACGTTAGCGCTATAAATAGCAAAGCACATGGTCATGTGTACATGTGACACATTTAATGCATTTGTGGTCAAAGTGTATTGTGTTGTATATTTTTACGGCAGAACATCAGTTTCGGTTAATGTAACAGTAACGATACTTAAATACGAAATTGACGACGCGATTCTTTCAGTTCTATCCGAAAATTACAGATACTTGTTTAGTTATGGTCATTTGCATTCAACAGTTAGATTTATGCCACACAATAATCAGTTTATATTCATAAAACGTAAATTATTACAGATTTTTCAACTAATGTTTAGGAAGGGGCCTAACTTGAAGCACCAGAAGTTACGCCAATATTCCTCAGCTTGACTACAATAGATGAATATGTCACGTGTATCAAAATAACAATGCACATAAGCAACTGGTAAATGAGTAACGAAATATATTTCATGATTTGACCTATAGAAGGCGTATCCAGATAATATTGTACTTACGATAAACGAAAACTCCAATACACATATTCCAAGACAACTTTAATTATGAACTTCCTTCACTTTCACAGAATTTTCACACACAAAACTGAGTTTGATCATTAGATCCACACTTGTCCCATGTATTTTTGTTCGGGGTATTTGGATACACTTAGTGCACAAGTTTTAAAATACAATCTGGGATCCCTTTCCCGTTTTGTCCACACCAATCCTTCATCTGCTCAGAGACCATATAATATTATATGGTCTCTGATCTGCTGCAACGTTTAATTCCGTTTCTTCAAGTCCAAGTATCTACGATCTCTCCAAACACTTCGTCCAGAAGCAATGTGCTCGAATCGACGAATTTCTGCAACATGGTGGCCGCACCATTCCTTAACTGCGATTGCCTGTGCCGTGTCGCGCATGGTTGACAAAAGAAGGGCGAACATACATATTCGGCTTCATCTGGTTCCACAATGAAATCTAGCTGTGACACTGATTCACTAATCCCAAGAATCGTCACTGAATTTATCAAAGTTTCTGTTGCCCTTGCAAGGGCGGGAAGAGAGGCGCCATCTTGTCGATTCGAGTTGTGAATCGGAATGATGTCAACTTGAATTGGAACTTTCTCCACGATAAAGTCACCAATGTCATAATCGAAATGACAAAGGCTCCCTGATTATCTCGAACAATTCTTCGTCAAAGTAGGCTTCACATGAAAATCTTCTGTTGCTCATATTGAAGACAAGCGAAATTGCAAAGATCTTCACAGTTGTAAGCAGCAACTCGATGCGCTCATGGGGCGTGGTTGCTAGGAGATCGCGTGGTCAGAAATGCGAAAATAAAAAGTTTTAGAAAGTAATAAAAGAAATACCCAGTGCAATGAAAAAGTACCATCTAGGGGATATTTTTTAATTATAATATTCACGAAAAAAATAATATTTTCTAAAAATGCAAAATGATTTATTAATTTATCCCAAGGTCGTAACCCTGATCACATGGTGGGTATTTGGAAGAAATCTTTGCGATGACGCCGTGAATGAGGCCGTGTGTATTACATTGTTGAATTCAACTGCCCAGATATTCGTCATGAATGGAGAGAAAAATGTATCTGAGAGAAACATTGTTGCTTTGAGCTTCGAGACATAACACGACTGCCAAAGTAGCAAGCGACCTGAATGTAAGCTTGATGAAAGTAATGATGAAACCCATTTTCACGCACATGACAGAACTAATGTGAACAAATATTTATCTGAACATCGTTTCGAAGTCTGTGAGGCTGTCCGTATTTGAATATTTTTATCTCCATTCCGACGTGAAATAATATAATGTCTTCGTGTCTCAATTTTGCTGCGGCAGTGGAAAATTACCCACCGATCTAATAAAAGAAATACTTCTACATCTACAACTGCACCGTCATAAAACCAGGTCAACTTTATCTTTGTTCCGTTGTTTATTAAAAATTCGTTTCCGAAGCAAAGCGAATCGATCTACATCATAAATTAATTCATAGACTTGATTCTAGTATCAAGTGTTTTTTTAAAATGTCATAAAATTACTTACACAATTATTGAAAGACATTTTTTGATAAGTCATATATTTTATTTCGTCCGCCCGCTCTCTGCATTAGTTGAGGCTTGAGGGGAGAAACACATACAAACAATATTGATGGCCGTATGCAAATGACACTTGGCATGCCAATCAAAAGGGATCTGGGTCACTCGGACCCGCCAAGTTTCACGGATCGAGTTACTTCGGCACGAAGAGCTTCATCGGACAAGTGAGACTTTGTCAAAATACATTGCTACTGGGCAATGAAAAAACGACAAGAAACTACTTTGATCAATTGAAAATATTTTTGACCAGGGTTTTTTACACGATCGTTGTCATCCAGATGAGGCAAGACGAACACAACGAAGAAAAACATTGTTGAAATCACCGATTGCCGTATATATTGTGAGAAATGCTATTTATAAACTGCAGATATACCGTACACCACAGGATAACGATTGGTGCCCCAACACATATTATGTTTCTTGTTCATTTACACTGCTCATATGCATTACGACAAACATATTTCGTTCTAGTCTAGAAATCTAGAACTATAATTTGTGTGTTGGATAAATCGTGGACATTCACACGGTATCATTTTATGAAGATGTGAAGACGACATGGCAGGTAGGTTTTGAAACCAAAGATGAACGCGTTTGTTGAAAAGTCTTGTAATCGTTTGTTAGATATTTATATTACCATTAAAACTTACGTCCTTGTTGTCAAACGGCCCACGTGGGTGGGTGTTTACATGACGTCACCCGTTAACACATTAACCAATGAAATCTATGTGTTTATGATGACGTCATATTGACCTGTCAGATCACTTGTATAAGCTCCGCCCACTAGAGTGCGGTAGTTACTACCGCAGATGGGGCTTTAAATAAGCCGCCTTTTAAGGGTTGGACTCTCCTCTATTATATGAAGACCCCTTTGGCCGTAGGTTTCACTGTCATTCTTTGTTGTTGTAAGTACTTGTAGACTCTCTGTGTTGGGTATGTTATATTCATTATAAAACGTTATGTTTCTAGGTTTGTCAGCACCACACCCATGATGGTGGGTTTCGTCAAAGTGGTAAATATCAGAGACCTGGATCGCGTCAGGTTTATCTCTCACATAAAGCTGATTGGCTGTGATAGAACGGGAATACTGTTCAAAGCGGCATTAAACCCACAGACTGACTCATTCGCTATAAAAGGTGAACGCCAGAGAATAAGCAGTCTCGATTATCTGTCGAAACAGATGCCATTGGGGGTAAAAGGCAAATTTACAGTGAAAATTACCTAAATGGGAACATGAAAATTATTGATGACACTAGGTGTTCGCGAAAAGGGTAAGCATGTCCTCCCTACCACCCATCACTCAATTGCATAACAAGTAAGAGTTTGTTACCCGACTGTACTCCTGCCATGCGACGGCGGCCCGAACACAAACCAGACAAATATGTGTTCATTTAACAGAATACATATCTTCAGAGACGCTGTCTTGACATTACTCCCCTAGATTGAATCAGTGAGCAGCCTATAGTATAAATATTCAAACTATAGGCAGGCTAATTAACATTAAAAGTGCCCTACTTTGGCACTTCTGACAAGATCATTGCTGTTATAACCTCTGGTTAAATTGTGGGAAAGGAGTGGTACTTAAATTTAATTGACGAATGGGATGGAAAAATGAAATTTGTCCCCATAAAATAATGGCAATCTTGAAATCACAAAATCTTGTTTGACATGTAATTTAGCTCTTGTGAACAAGGGAGATCTTTTACAAAATATCGATTCTCTAAATGCCAATGGGATTGTTGTCCATGCGTAGAGTTCCAATAACTTCGCTTGAATCTGAGAGGGGTAATATACCAAAAACCTGTTAGGAGACTCATTTGTGTAATGGGAAAGATGAATAGTACTGGTCAAGGGACGAATTCATATGAAGTCTCTCTGCAAACGTTAGTGAATTGGTAAAACACAGTGCATTCCCTACATAAATGTCATTTCATGTACCTTCACTGTAGTGTCACCTTTGTACGTGTTTTTGTGTAATGTAACATGCTAACAAAATCAATATCAAAGACATAATGTACAGTTGTGCATTTGGCCATGGAAAACAATCCAGTCTATTTGTCTGTCTGAAATGTAAATATTCTCATTTTCCATCGGAAATCAACATTAGTTGAAATGGAATTTGTCTGTTCAGTCACGTTGAAATCAGATGCCATGTCTGGCATTGGAACAACCCAAGTCTGAAAAGGCCAGTCGATGTCATAATCATTGATTATCCTCTTAAGTGTATTACCACAGTGATCACGTTTTCCTTTGAGTAAAATGTTTGTAATAATAAACAAATATTTAACCATGTTAGGCAAACTATTCATCAGAAGACTGGTTCATCTTGATTTGATCAATAGAGTATAACCTTTGTAAACCTGGCAATTGGATGTTTCACAATTGAGGAACTCTTAAAAGAAATATTTATCGTTTCCCATAAACAGTAGAGCAACATACAATATGATATTATGTAGTTATTTAGTGTTAAAGGAAACATGAGGGTTGACTGATGAGTTCCAAGCCTCACAAAAGGAATTGCATTAGAGTGAAATCTTTTGTTGCTGACATTAAATGATGTCATAGAGGCATATCCACAAAACCTCAGCAAATTAAGCAGGAATTTTAGTATCATAGTCAGTACTTTGACAGGAGACAAGAACATACCGAAGTACAGAGCATGTTTGCTGTACTTGACTTCCTGGAAGAAGACAGGAATTCCACATTCCAATGAGGATAAAAAGGACTTGCGAGTACGGATCTTTATTTCAAGGATGTAGCATACATTGCAAAGTATTTATAATTGTCAAAAGAGGAATATTTATCAAGTCTTGCAATAGATAGAAAATGTCCTCCAAACAAATACATTAACAAATATAATCTTTGTAATGGCGATTATCTGCTTTATCGCTTGAAGAAGTGCACAAAGAACACCGAGTGCTGCTTTCAAGACTCGGCAATCGTTAAGACTTATTTGTGGAACAACATACTTTTACTGACTGAAAATTTGGAAATGGATCAATGTTTTTATCTTGTCATAAACTCCATTCAGTTGGATTAAACATAAATTTCATTTGATTTTGTGTAAGTGGCGTATTCGAATATTCCCGAACACACATACTCTTATTCTGAACTAGTCAAACGATATAACTAAATGGTTAAAGATGTAAATTGGATGAAAAAAACATTTGGAGTAATTATAATGATCAGGATCGTCAGCTGGAAACCACTTGGCACAAATAAATGTCCCGTACACCACATCATTAATAAAAATATGTGAGGTGGTATTTTGGAACCGCTTTCTCTTTTACCTTTGTACAGTTTTCAGCTTTTGTATTAAGTGTCCAAATGAAAAAAAACTAGTTGTAATCTACATGAGCGCTTCATTGCAGTTAAATAGCATGTATTATCCTTTATGGGGATGATGAATTGTGTTTCTGTTCCAAAAGTCTTTTCAGATGAAAAGTGATCAGGTCAATAGAAATCAAGGTATGAAGCAGTTAAAGGGGCACCCTGTAATATCTTGTTCACAAACTTTTGTCAACATCAGGGAATTATACCAGTATAGTCAGTATATCAAATAAACATTCTTGATTTAGATACTATCGGTGAAACGACAACTCATAGTTACCACCAGATTCACAATAACAATAAAAGAATCTGTGGTTGGCTTCTGTAAACAAGCGAAACTCATCTCAGTAATAGATGTTCAGTTGTGCTAAAGTCATCCTGTATATGCCTTGTTATCAAATAAAGGCATTATTCCTATTCCCAGGATGTGGACATTCATTATCGCCCTGAAAGATCTGTGAATCTCGTTTGTGACGTATCGTCCTCAATGACATCATGGTTTCATATATGCAGTGGTCTTGTATGACAACAACGTACAACTGTGACCTATATCAGGAACTGTATGCCCCCTCCCCCCCTCATCTGTGACTAATAACATCAATTCCTACCTGAATGAGAGATTGTTGACCAATTCCTGGACGTCGAGAATGGAAACCAGTTAAATGCCTGGGCCTGCTCCCTATGGTAGTTCTGCTAATGTGATCATTAAGGTGTTGATCCCTTTATTGACGTGACGTCATATGTTACGTAGGATAAAATTAGCATGGTATCAATCCCGCCTCTGTGTTGTGACCCCAGGACGACTTGGTCGTCCTAAGTATATACAAATTGGTAACATTTCCAATGGTCTTATGACACACCCACAGTATTCCAATAACCCTCGAATGACGTTGGAATGCACGACACTCAGACGTTCACAATCCCAATAGCTTTGACACTATTTTCAGTGTTCGGAAATATCTGTCTTGTGCTTAACTTACGACATGTTTGTTCATTGTTTACTTGACCCTGTATCATTCATCCCTATTCACATTTCATTTCCCTTAATAATGTCAATAAAGCCCGTCATCAAGACTAGGATTGTTCCCTTTTGTTCATTAACAGCCCAACTCTACCATTGATTATATTCATTACATTATTTAGTTTTGATAAATGATTGACTTGCAAGTGGAATGCCTTCTGAATCACAGGCAAGGAACATACGCTGCACTATATGACTTTTAACAAATCGTCTACAGAGACCAACTAAATACCCAAAGAGCATAAAGCTGATTTTCACATCAGAGAAGTCAATGTCCCGATGATTCGGAATTGGAACAAGGTGTTACGAGTGTGATGTGACTTGGTTAAAAAGTGTACCTTCATTTCGTTCATGTCGAGCAGTATTCAAGCAGCTCCACCCTTTAGGGCCCACCTTTCGCAACGTTTGAGGAGCAATCTACGAATAATTGCAATAGCGTCATAGATTCTTGCTTTCTCTGTAAATCTGTGAAAACGTTTTATGATAGACATGTGGAAGATTTTTTCAGAAGAACAATTACCGTGCCATAGTATGTGCTAATCAATAGCACTGGTGACACCAGTGGGCATGATGCTCTCACCTTTTCACAAATACCTAGTATCATCACTATTTGATAGTTATTCAGCAGTATATGCTTATGATATAGTAGTAATCGTTCAACAGACTCTGCTAAAGCAGATATTTCTCCTGACAATGGAAATGAATTGTCACTGATTTACCATTACCTACCTTAATTGGTAATCTTGAGGCATTTGGTATAACTGCTACAAATCTTTCAGGATACAATAAAAATGTTCGTTTGTTTTCTTAAAAATATAGGAAATATAATATTTAGTTAACCTTGATCAATTGACATGTCAAAAGTTTGAGCTGCCACAGTCATTTGTCTAGCATAGATAGGCGGCTGAGCAGTTCTGAGCCGAACAACAAAGGATGTAGAGTACACCTTTAACAGTTTGCATGTAATGATTACAGGCTGCATTTGAACCAAATAAATAACCAATATTTCATCAAAGTGTCTGGGTAAATATTCATATAGATAAAATTGCCTTGCACGCTGTCACTTAGTATCTCGAACTGATGATGTTCCTTCTGTCACAACTGTTAAGAGATATGTATACAGGTTTCAAGATTGGAAGGGACAGAAGAAGATGATTCCAGATCAGGAAGACATTCAACTGCAACCACAAAGGAAAATGTTGATAAAATGCTTGTTATGATTATAGATGATCGACTTCTCACCATATGGCCACAACAGAAGGAATCTCTTATGAGAGCTTTGAGATCAAAGTGAGGAATGAACTGGGCATGACATAGGTTTCATCTAGCTGAGTTCCTTATCACAAACGCTTTAGGTTCATCATCTATCGTAAGAATTTACTTCGTTTTGAAGCAGTCCCAGCGGATATATTTAGTGATGTGCAGCCTGGATGAGTCTTGGATCATCACTATCTCTCAGAGATTAAACAGTCAAACAGTCAAAACATTTGAATCATCCAACGGTTCCTCCTTCGAAGAGTTTAATGTCTGTCCCATCAGCTGGCAATGTTGTGGCTTCGGTTTTCAGGGATTCCAAACATATACTACTGGTGGTTTACATCCCAAAAGGTCAGACCATTAATGGGAACTGGTAATGGACATGAGCCTGTTGTCGCAAAGGCTGCAATGAATGACTGTGAACTCATTGAAAATCCTCCCTATTCAAAAGATTTGGCAACGTCAGATTTCCACCTCTTCCAAATATTACACTTGAAGACAGAACTGCCTGCATTATGTACATAATGATGACGTTCTTCTATGGGTGACTTTTGACACGACCAGAAGAAAGCCTTCTACACCAGTGGCAGTCAGGCATTCCACCATTTTTGCACTATCACTTGCTAATATGACAAAGCCGAAAGTGAAGAAATGTAGACATTTATCATTTTGGTGAAACCAATGAGTACATGCATCGCGTTCTAAGGCCAAGGAACTTCATCGAACCCAATCTAGGAATCGTAACCTCCCACCAGCTTCTAGCAGCTAGTGTGAGGTCTGGATCACACGTGCCAACTATTATTCCTACTTCCCATGGTGACAAAGCAAGTACCAACATCCGAAAACAGTAGTAAGTTGTGTTCAGCTAACTAGCATTGTACTCAATTTTAGATAATATTGGGTTCCATACTGTTAGGATTAAAGTGTATGTGCAAACAGATTTGAATCATTTCTGGTTTAAACGCGAGCAGTGTTTATATTTTCATCGAAATATTCTTATCGCTAACATTGAGGAAATGCATGTACATGTAGTATTCTGCATGTTGCATACATACGACTCTGATCATACACATTTTGCAGCCATTGAAGCGACCTCCAACAGCAGTAGAGTTGTAAATCTGAAACAGTTAGGGGGCACGCAGAGTTCCGTCCTTTGGCCACGTCAGAAACCTGATTGTTGGTTCGAATCCCGGTTCGCCCCGATAATGTTTCTAGGTTTGTCAGCACCATACCCGTGCTGGTGGGTTTCACCGAAGTGGTAAACACGTCTGAGACCCGCATCATTTCGGATTTTCCTGCCATATAAAGCTGACACTCTGTGATATAACTGTTAAAAGCGGCGTTTAACCAACGCACTCTCTCACACTGCAACAGTTCTGTCATGAACAATGATTTGTTGCACTGTCTATTTTTACAAGACAAATTCAAGGTACACATGTGTTAATTGTGAGAAGGAAGAGGAACATTTTATTCAGAAGAATGTATTTTCCGATTAAAAACCGATTCTCTCAAGCTGATCCACAAGGTACATGTACGTCTGCTAGCATTTGCTAAAGAATAGACAAAGGGAAGCAATAGAGAATGTTTTAACATGTATTTATTTATTAGTCTCACAATAATTACATCTGTTGAAGTGGCAAGTAAACGTTATGTGATGTAGAGGGATGGTGAAAAGAGATATATTTTACTCATAATCATTAGTATGGCTCTTTCATGCAACGTGACAAAATTTTCTTTTGTTTGCACTGGCATTCAGTGGAGTCAGTCAGTCAGTCAGGGCTTAACAAGAGACATTACATGTTGAAGAAAGTACAATAAATGGAGAAGGTAACTAGGACACTTTACCCTACTTGTTGCACCTGATTGTGAAGTAAATGAGTGCTTCTTAATGTAAATGGACGACAATGAATGCAAAAATAGTCATTTTCCCAATATAATAATGACTCATTGAAATACAATTGCAGAGTACTGAACAACATGTGAATTATGTCTTGTGAACAAGGAAGAACCTTAACCATTATCGATTCTCCAAATGCCAGTGTGATGGCTGTTCATGTGCAGAATACTAATGGTTCCAAATGAATCTGAGATGGCAACGGAAGAAATATCTTTGTTGAATCAGCCTATGTCACAGTTGAGAATTAGTTGGTAAACAGCTTATGACAATATTGTTTTTATCCAAAGATCACCCATGTTGTAATACCTGGTACCTGAACACAATGGTTTTTTTTATATTATTTCAGCTGCATGGTTTTAGGCCACTTGTAACACTTTAGCAGCAAAATGGACAGGGGGCTCAATGCTTTGGCATCCCCAATGCTTTGATCAAATACGGGCAATTCTGCGTGACAACGAAACGCCGATGTCGGTGATAGATGACTGCATCAACACGTATACAGTTAATTCTGTATGGAATGTTACATATGTGTCATTATTCTACCAAAATTCCCTAAAAGCATGTCATACATTTGTATGTGGTGGCGTTTAGTTTGCATGAGTTAATCTTAATGATTGTGAGTATTTGATCAAGGTTTATGATTTAAGTCCTCGGGAATGAGCTGCATTTATAGTCGGAATTTGATATATGACAAAAATGCACACAGAAGCAATCACGTTTCATACAATAATACGTCAAGTTTACATCAACAATTTCTCTGAGTGACAAATACTACACTCGACACTGACAGTGGCTGCTTCGAGAGGTCCATCGAGTATTCATTGTTTGCCTTGCCTCTGGAGAACCTGAAACATACTTTACTTTTCCATCACAACATGTCAACAGATCCTTGAATCCTTTCCTGAACTTACGACTGAAAAAGCAATATATCAATGGGTTAACGCAGCAATTCGATGATCCAAGCCATTGAGCCACAGGGAATATAATATCGCTGACGATTTTCTGTGAATTGACGTCCACTTCCGGTTGGATCATTCGCCAAAATTTTAGACCATACAATGGAAGCCATGAAAATGCAAACAGGATGCAGACTACGGCCAACATCTTTATGACCTTGACCTTTGATCTTTGTATAACGCCTGTACTACTGTTTCTTTCCCCCAGTGCACCGCGTCGCCAAACCTTGATGCCAATCAGAACATAGCAAACTACGATCATAGCCAGTGGGATCGTGTAGCAACAGAAGAAGATGACACCCATGTAGTAAGCTTGTTGGATGGTGAAGCGTGGCCACTCTTCAATACAGAAGTACAGAACCTGTTTGCTGTTGCTGTACTCCACTTCCTGGTAGAAGACAAGCCAGGGAACCATTATGGCGAAAGCTGTCACCCAAATTCCAAGTAGGATAAGTCGAGATTTGCGAGTATCGATTTTTAATACCAGGGTGTGGCAGATGGCAAAGTACCTGCAATGATAAAAAGGACAAGTTTCATAAAGTCATAGAGAACATTAAATTGTGTTCTGTACGCAAATAAGTCATTGAACATAAACTGTTAAAATGTTAAAATGTTACGTGTTGCTCCATTATACAGAGCTGGAACGAATTGTTGAGATAAGAAATACCATGCTATTGCTGAGTGAAATATTTGAAAAGTATTGATAACAGTTTAAAGATGTCATAAACTCCTCTCACTGGCATTTTATTCTTGGCTTTATTTCGAGTGGAGCAATTGCGACCAGATTGACGGGTTAAAATATTTTCTCGGCATTACCTAAATGTAAAAACAATGTACTGGTAGCATTAGTTTAAATGAAATATTCGAATATTCATTGAAACATATGAAACAATTTTGTAATGGGTATAGTTTAGCAAATTCGCCTGATTAAAGTTACTTGAACGATATCGGCGGCAAAACTAGAGAAGAAATATCAAAGAAATATCACTCGGTGTATATTCCATACGAAAAGTAGACTATTCATGACTTTGTAAGAAAAGAATGCTCAGTTGCATTAACTGTTATCTATGTCAACTACAAAAGAAATGTTTGGGCCGAGACATTTAATACTGCCCCCCACTGTGTTGCGAACGGAACATATTTCTTAAACGTTTTCCTTTACTTACAAGCATCAGGATCTTGGCACTTGTACACAGCAGACAAAATTCAAACTTAAAATATCGTTTTTATTAGTTTCAACAAAATCAATAAATGCACTATCATGCACCTCTATTATGTTTAAGGGGCGGTCGAGTAGCCTAGTGGTTAAAGCGTTCGCTCGTCACGCCGAAGACCCGGGTTCGATTCCCGAGATGGGTACAATGTGTGAAGCCCATTTCTGGTGTCCCCCGCCGTGATATTGCTTAAATATTGCTAAAAGCGGCGTAAAACCAAACTCACTCACTGTTTTGTTTATTCTCTTGCCATGGCGTTTTATATGTCAATTGGAAAATCATTACCAAATATGATGCCAATTATGCCAACAATCTATACCTCCACAAAGATTGAAAGATTTTGTGGTGAAAGTAAGTGTACTGTGTTTGTCATTCCTGATGTCTTTGGCATGAAAGTGCTTCATCACAAAGGTATTTGAATACAAATGAAGCAGTGCTAAATTTGCTATTTGTATTTTTAACATAACATAATTTGTCTGATAAATACGTCACACACAATTTTCTACTGGAGGTTGTGTTTATTAAAAGTAAATATGTCATAAGGACTCCTGGGAAACCATAATTGCATCAAAACCTGTTATGACAGTGTTTATTTGGAAAAACCGTGGGATGATTATATAGAAGTGACAAAACACAAAGGTTAAGTTATTACTGACGTTAGATAGCGGAAATACACCGAAACCAATCTTAGTAGAGAGGTTAAATGCTCTGCCGCAAATTCTGCCTTCGATAGAAAATCTGATTTGACTTAACTCACCGTTTTTTTCTTTGAGGGCATAACTGGCTCAAACTATTTGAGTTTACTAAGGACAAATCAGGTGTGTTTGCTCCAAAAACAATGCCAACATGTCACGAACAGAAACCCTATTCGGCAATGCTAACGATGAGGAGTAATTAATGTTACATCAGTTGTTTTCAGACCTTGTAAGACCGATAGCTTATGAGACGGGTTTCACTTGTGGGGCTCATGCGCTCACCTTTTCACGAACACCTAGTATCATCCCTATTTGATAGTGATTCATAAGCACGTACCCATGATGAGGTCGGAATCGTACAATAGACTCTGCTTTTATTTGAGAATTTTTATGACTTTGATTGTTATCATTTTTATGACGCCCTCTACACATTCTTGGTCGTACCATGGGTGGACCTCTGTACCAAAACCACAAGCATGGCAAAGACGGTAATTAATAGATCGAGCCACTTCATCATGTCGCTTAAGATACTGTGTTTGTGCCAAAGCTGAGCATCCACTAACAATGTGTCTCATTAAATTCATTTCATAATCTACATTCATATTTACATTTTGGTGCAAAATCAAACATTGACGGTTTCACTTTTCAAGCGAACCGACTTCATCCAAGCGAAGGACTCTGCAGGGTGGCAGATCTACTCAACACTGCACATAGACTCGATTCCTTGAGTCAGGGCCGATTTGAGATGGCACGTGGTTGACACTCATTTCTATACCATCCAGCAGTAGAGAACCGTCAACAAATTCAACATTGACATTGTGATTTTCTCCAACATTCTTTAAGGCTCGTTTAAGGAAACTGTGGAATGTCTTGTTTTTATCTTGACATGCTTCATAAGAGGATCATCAGACAAATAAGTGTGTGCAAAAAGGGAAAAATTACAATTCTACCATGAAGAGTGAGTGAGATGGGTTTAACGCCGCTTTTAACATTATTCCAGTTATATCACGGCGTGTCAGTTTAATGTGGGAGGAAAGACCGAAGTGATGCAGGTCTCAGACGTTTACCACTTCGGTGAATTCCACGAGCACGGGTATGGTGCTGACAAACCTAGAAACATAATCGGGGCGAACCGGCATTCGAACCCACAATCATAGGTTTCTGGCGTGCCCAAGGGACGCAACTCTGCACAGCGAATCGCGGCGCCTTAGACGACTGGGCCACCCGTGCCCCCTCTACCATGAAGAGCCTCCACGATAATCAAACCA
Source organism: Haliotis cracherodii (assembly GCF_022045235.1). Taxonomy (NCBI): domain Eukaryota; kingdom Metazoa; phylum Mollusca; class Gastropoda; order Lepetellida; family Haliotidae; genus Haliotis; species Haliotis cracherodii. Next base: position 18,406,028 of record NW_027266275.1, read on the forward strand.
CGCCCTCCCATTGATAATTGCTAAATATAAGCGATTGAGAGAAATTGCGAGTGTGGTGGAATCTATTGCTTGACATGATTCTTCGTGCGAAGGCGTCAATACCCTGAATTTCTTGGTTTGTCCAATCAACAACACCAAAAGAATACGAAAGAGGAAGAGTACAACATAAATAAATGTGGCTTTAATTTTATTGCGAGGGTTCAGTTCTGATCTCAAGATTTTCTTATGTCAACATTTGTACTCGATTATTTTCTTGAAATAAGCATCCAAACGAAGGACTCTGCAGGGCTGCTGACCTTCTGAACACACTGTACATAACTCGAGATATCATTATTATTATTATTATTGGACCAGAATTATAGTTGAGCTCACAGTACTCAAATACCCTATGGGGTATCATGTAGGAAGCCGAGGTACTGTAAGTCTCCCATGATCCCCAGCGAGGTGGCCTCGCTTTGGTTACTGGTGGCCTATAGCCCGTGTTTTAAAACTGTATACATGATATTGTTATGCTGAAATATGTTTCATGAATTGCTTTTAACATAGTATGCTCCAATATGTTTCATAAATTGTTTTTAAATTTGACATTGCATAAATAACTAAATTGTGTATATATTCACTTAGTCTCGTCTCTATATGGCTGAAACAATGCCTATGCGACGTTAAATTTTAACTCACTCACTCACTCAAAGATCCCATACTACTTGGCATCTTGGAAGGATAGTGTATTGCTGTTTTTCTCTGTCAATATGACAGCTTTTCTGACAAATGTCACTGACTCTGAAAATATTGTGAGGCGAGAGAAAATGCTTTCAAAAGTAATGAAATTTCGCAGCGTTAAATTTCACCACAATCCTTTTAATTTAATATATTGGTTATATGTTGATGGCTCTAAAGTAGAATGGTTGATATGTTTTAGCCTCGCACAAGACATTGAGGGCGTTCAGATGAGATATCTAACTGCAATCAATCTGAATACTTTAACCTAAACGATTCAATCACTGTCCGGGCCTGGCTTCCAGTTCACCGGGTCAATTAGACGGTGTCCTGAAATACACTCTTGACCAGCTACTTACTCAACACTATTTATCGGGAGAGTGGTCAAGGCAAGATTAAACACAACATATCAGGTTTATTACCGGGACAATGGAGACGTGTGTCTTTGGTCTCAGGTATAAAACCTTCTTAAGTTGGCCTTTGTGAAGGAAGCGGGGAAACCAAAGAGTTGCAAATACAACTCATTTTGAAAGGAGAAAGACGCCTGGCGGCTAGTTATGGTACATGGGTCCAATGATTACAAGATGGGATATATCACCGAGTTATAGCTGGCGTCCAGTGTCTTTCAAACGACATGACACGAAAGTTCCCATCAGTTTTCTATTGATCAAAATGAAAGACATTTAGGACTTATGTGGCATGCTTGCTGGAAAACATCAGACAAATTGGAAATATCCTTCACAGGTTGGACACAAGATTAATTGAGTTTGTTATTTATGTGTACTCTGCAAATGTAGTGAAAAGGCAAATAATTATGAAGAAGAGTTGGCTTTCCAGACAGTTGTCTACATAAATAACATCGGATAAACCTGTTCCAGACTAAAAAGATCCCCGGTAACTATTCACTTATAAGGAAGGATCTATTATTTGCCTTTACTGTGATTGAACTATGGCCATATATTTAAAACACAGACTACGTCGCTTTACGGTTTCATTAATATATGTCTATGTGTGTTTCTATACAATGTGTCAGTCGGCATAATCAATTAACCGCATTAAGCATATAATATGTTGCTGTAGACTAAGAGTAATCACGCTAACCACAGAAGTGCCTTTCGTAAACAATGAAATATGGTGGTTCGAAAACATACATGCAGTGTGCACATTAAACTTACTGTTCGTTTTGGAAGTATGATAGGAACTTACCTGTCTAATGCTATTGCTGCCAGTGTATTGACGGACGCACATACTGCCACTCCTTGGAGATAGGGCGTCAGCTTACACATAAAGGCACCCAGCTGCCAGCCTGTAAAGAAACACAAGTGCTATTCAACGATTGAGTAACAATTGAGTAACCGGACGTGATCTCCTTTGTCTATAACTGTCCCCATGTCTATTTCGTTTTCATTTATTCATGTCCTTGTAGAGATTCCGGTTCGGAATACGTGTAGGTCCCAATAATACCATGCGTGTTGATGAGTCGACTAAGATTTCTCGGCATACCTCAAACCACCTTGTTTGAGTACCGGGCTAGAACAGCTCACCAGAAAGATATTATCTGTATTGTCGTAAATTCAAAACGTGAACGCCAGAAAATCAACAGTTGTGTTAAGAGACAACTTAACTGGAATTGTGGTCAGGTTCTATGACTTAGATCATGCATTTAATCAATGGTCGGTCTAGTCCATATCTGATTATTTACAGGTCATCGTGGTGTAGCTGGAGTTTTCCTGAGTTCTCGTGTGCATTGATTTGAATCGGCAAGCAGTTTGAGCGCAGATATATTACCCCTACCTCCACAAAGATTTCTGGTAGGTTACATTGTCTGAACATTTTTTTTAAAACTATCGTGCAGTTGTTATTTCCGTTAAACTGTTTTAAGGTATATACAGGATGTATGCATGTGGTTAAACAAATATCTGTATTCAGTTTCAATGGCGTAAAAAGAGATGGCTACCATATATTAACTGATAAAATTGTACTTTATGAACTACTTGTGCAGTTTCAATCATTGTTCAGAACTTAAGCATATCTGCTCTAAATAACGATTAAGCTCAGTCGTACTGTCCTATGCTTACATGAACTGATGCACACAATCGAACAACTACAAAGATTTGATATGTGCATGTTTCCTTTTATAACATAAACAATATTTTGACTTGTTAGTGCTGAAAATAGCTAACAGGGACAATTGCCTATCTGAATATTAGTGAGTCCGTGATTATGGTTTTCGCTGCGTTTAGCAATATTCCAGCACTATGACTCAGACATGAGTTTCACGCATTGTCCCCATGTGGGAAATCGAACCCGGTGTGACGAACGAACGCTTCTCACTGTACTGAGCCATTCAGTCCTATTTCTATCTTCTCAACACCGACCGCCACGTAGGGTAACAGCAGATAACATCTTTTATAACGCGGCCAGGGGATTGAACCACTGCCCTTCCGCTCTCCAGGCAGAGGCTCTATCCATTACCCAACGGAAGGTTGGTTGGTTGGTTTGTTGTTTAACGCCGCACTCAGCAATATTCCAGCTATATGACGGCGGTCTATAAATAATCTAGTCTGGACCAGACAATCCAGTGATTAACATCATGAGCATCGATCCACGCAATTGGGATTGATGACATGCATCAACCAAGTCAGCGAGCCTGATCACCCGATCCCCTTAGTCGCCTTTTACGACAAGCATAGTCACCTTTTACGGCAAGCATGGGTTGCTGAAGACCTATTCTATCCCGGAATCTTCACGGGTCTCCCAACGGAAGGTTTATGATTTAAGTAAATAGACTGTTTGTAAAGGAGAAACATTATTCTTTATGTTATTCATTTCCTTGTTACATGGGAACTATACACATGCGAGATTATGATATAATGTTAGGTATTACCTATACAATGTTTAATCTGGTACAGTGATTTCAGTCCCAGGGAAAAATGTAGCATCATTTGATTATTTATGGTTGATGTGGCAAATAATTAATGTATGCACTTGTTCTATTTTAAAGACTCAAAGCCATTATCACTTCAAAGTCCGTTCCTAAAAATCCGCACATTTATAACATCGACAAAAACAACTCGTTTAGGACAAACATCTGAAACATATCCGACTGTTCATTATGTGGAATCAGACAGGGTGAGATCAAAGACCTTTAACATTCCTATTGTCGTTTCTGAAGGGTATCAAGTCAAAGACAGGTAATTAAACGTGAGATATTGACGCATGGGCTAACAGGCCTGATCGAATGATTACTACCAATACTGATCTCACACGGCGGTGGTGGCCCAAATTAGTCTTCTCGAACGACAGTTCGATAACTGTCATCTGTTCATGGATTAAAACAAATAGGAAGGCAGTAAAGAGTAGCTCCAAATTATATATCCGTATCCCTATATAAATAGCATGAAATTGTAATGCTACTTGACACAATCGACAAATGCAGAGCAAGATAGTTGTGAAGATGTCCAAAGTTTCCATATGATGGTACAAATGCGATTCTAAAATATATTGATAATAAATAAAAGCGAAAATATTCATAAGATATCTCTGCCAAAAGAAGAGTCGATTGTACGATTTCGACTATATCATGAGCATGTGTTTATGAATCATTATCAAATAGTGATGACACCAGGTGTTCGCGAAAAGGTGAGCGTATCCTGCTCCAGCGGCGGTACACGTCACAAACATTAGCGAATGCAAAAGGATGTCCATCAGCTGTATTGTCGAGAACAGTTCGAAATTATTCCATGCATGTCAATAATAAGAACAGTATCAATGGTTTTAAATGCTTTTGTAGGACATGAATGTAATAACATTTTCGAAAGATATCTGTATGTATGATATGATTTATCAAACATTTGAATTAAATGTGTTCACCTGTCTTGGATGAAAGTAGTTCCTTGTCAGATACTCTGATCTCTTTTTCACTAACAAATCATCCTTATTTCCCCTCTGGTCACTATTTGTTCCCATGTTTAGTAATTAAAAAATAATATTTAATAAAGCATTTGCATTATATTAGTACAGAGAGAGGACGAGTGACTTTGGGTGTTTGTTTTTTAATGGTCATTGTTAGTTCTTCTTTGGCTGGGCAGTCATTCCTTTCATAGAAAAAAACCCAGAATGGTTTCTGATTTTATAATTGGAGATGAAAGATGAAAGCAACAAATGATGGCTGAGAATTGGGAGTATGTTTTATTACTCATGACATATACATTCTGAATTTTCAAGATGTGAAATGTACAAATTTTGTATCTTAGCAAAGATGACAAGTTTCATCATATGTAAATTGTTTGCTATTGATCTTAAGGACTTAAAATGGAAACTGACTGTGGTGAAAACCAATTACGTTTTCACACTACATAATCATAAAGTCACATTTTCCCTAACGTTATTGAATCAAGACGAATGATGCTATCTGGAACGCGTACGGGCGCCAATCGACCTGACCGCGCTGTTGAAACGATGAAAATGGATTAAGGAACTCGGTAATGGTCGCATCTTGAGATTTTGCAATCATATGAGGCGTCACTTAGAGGACATATATTTGTCTAGTGCAAATACGGCTCTGGATTTAAGGAAATGTAACAGATATCTGACAGTCTTGGAAATGGTCCGAACACATAAATAGAGTGCAGACCAGCTGTTCACCGATAGTACTCCTTTTACAGTTTGTAATTAAGCCCTATTTGACTCAACGGTACAGCCATTACGATAAATTTAAAAAAAATGGAATGTGGGCATCTAAACCGGATGTACTGACATATTAACCTTAGAAATGTAGTGAATTCGCCTAATTATACCTTTTGGAACGTTCCTTTTGACATCGCTTCTGATAGGGTAATTATCTAACATTAGGGAGCATTACTATTTTGAAATGCTACCCCTCTCGAATTAGGAGAATTTGCATTAGGGACTAGCCACTGAAGAGGCAGACATTCAGACGTATCGTCTCATCAGTATAGTCAATTTGTGTGTCTTGCACTTGAAGGTAATCTACTATTTGTGCGTACATGTAAAATAATGTCAGGTAGATATATAACTCTGTATTAAAATATGTATGAGCGATTGACAAGATAGTGAACCTCGTTCAAGGGGCCACGACTTGTACAACGTAAAGTTTTATCTAAATTTTATAACGAAATTGTTTATGCATAGTAGCACTAACACATACGCTGCTTTAGGGTGATTGAAGTTAATCTTGGCGAGAACAGAGAATAGGAGAGGAGCCGGTTATGATATCAACAACAATATAATTTCAACATGGACCTGTATACTTTCGTACAAACACATGAAAGTACGCGCCTTTACTGAGAACGATGTGCTTATCAACGTATATGAGGAACGATACATATGTCAATTGTGTACCCTAGCTTGCTGTCCAGAGCCGACGGTTAGACACGCCCTTTGTAACCTTAAATGCACCTCGTTCACCATAACCGTCTAAAAAGGCTCGATCTTTGCAAATTCTCCTTCTTTGTTCTATTTCAATTGTAATAAAAAATGCTGAAGAGAGTTATACCAAAACTTTGTTGTACATCGATATCGATAGAGGTTTCATTTATGAAAAAATACCAACCTGAAATTGAATAATTCCGCCAATGTCATACATCCACACTGCGCGTTCGGTTCTAAATTCAGTTGAGCGCGGTTAAATCAACAGGTAACCTAGCTCTACACTGAAAACGCAGGATGTTATCCCCTAAATATATAATTTAATTCACAGGAAAGCTTGATTGTTTTTTTCGCTTTAATCCAACTAGTAAGAAAATGAAGGGCTGGGCCACTGGTACACAGGTGCATGCACATAAAAAACGAACCAATTTACCTATGATTGTCACGAGTTTAGTTGAAACCATAAGTAATTTTTACGCATATACTCGGACGAACTGATCAAGGGCTATTAATATGAATATTCGCTACTACATCATTTTCTGACAGTGCAATTTGCAACTCCTTTCTGGTATAGTCTTTGTGGTACGCTGTAATTCAATATTAAGGGGATTGAAGAAGCTATATCACATGTGCTTGGCATAACGCCCAATTTATATGATAATTTCGTAGTTCGTATATAATACTAATTGCACGATTAATACATTCTTTCTCTAACTGACGGCAAAAGACGATAAATGTTGGGAATGTCCAAAACGTATTACGTGGGATTTGCTATTTCAATACTGCAAATATTAGCTTGGAAGGCTACTGACAGATTGTGTATTCCATCCAAACACCAGTTAGACTAAATGTCAACACATCGCTGGATTTACCATCGCTTGACGCATCAATCCTGTATTATTGTTTTATTGGCCCCATGCAAATTGTCATTAAACGAGAGATGGATAACCGGTATGATACTTGCCCATAAACACACAGGGTAAAAAGGTCGCCAGCTATTACGACATACCGGCGGCAACAACACATTATTTTCTCGATGGAGTTAATTAAAACCAGGAACGACTCATAACATGCAATTTTCTAGCACTTGTTGTGAGGCATACAATTGGAGCCAGTGTCCCATAAGAAAGACCAAATCATATATTCCATTTTGAATATCTGAATTTTAAATTCATCATCATCTGCACAATCATCATTGTTTTATTTTAAACGAGTGCAGTGATACTTTCACGTATTCGGATTGAAGTTTGATCTACGATGACGGATTCGGGATCTGACAAGGAAGAAAATGAACTACACGCGAACAAGTCAGTATAATATATAATGTACAAGATGGGGAATATGATTAGATATAAGTGGTCACGAATTACCAAGAGACAGTACGTATTTAGGGCCCTTAACTGTCTGGATCCGCGTGTCTTGCACAGATTCGCATTTATCATTATGGGCAACGTCAAGCCTGGTTTTTCACATGAAGGAAGTTGACACGAGGTGTTTGACTGTTATGAGGGAAGGGCCACCCTCGCCCAAACTTACTCACACTGAGAAATCAGGATCGTTTACAAAACTTATTATCTCTTGACTCCTACTTCTTCAACTCTTAGTAATAATAATCTACAAATATTTTGTTTGTTTGTTGTTTAACGTTGTGGTCAGCATTAATCCAGCTATATCTTGACGGCTGTCTTTGTTTAATCGAATCTTGGACAGACAAATTCAGTTTTGTTATATTATCAGCAACATTTCACGCCAAGAGAACATACCACGCCTGGCCGTCTTATCCAATTTACTCGCCTTTTACGATTTGCCGTTGTCCCTGTGCATGTATCCTAACCCTGGTAGTGGTACGTACTAGAACGAGAGGGTATGCTACGGAATCTGCACGTTGGATAAGTCAGCACCTTTCGAAGCATGTAAGTGTAAAATAATCTCTCAGACAGTCAGTAAGTGATGCAAACTCCTGCGCTAAATGGCTATATTTGACACTAACTGAGAAAATTGTCAGTAATAGCCAGCAGCACGCGAGGTGGTTCAGTACTAAACAAACACGACAGGAGGGGTACTCCGGGGACATTCACATCATTACCTTATCATGTAAACTATAATACTCGAACATGATACAGGAACTCAAATAAGAAATGCTAGAAGGAATCATTCAGATTTCAGTAATGACATATCAATGTATGATCTGCGGTCTGTATGCGTCATGATTACTGTTCAAACCAAGCGTGCTGTGATGAAACCAACACATTGAGTAATTATCTGTCCATACATACAACGCATGATTTTATTTTACGTTAACATATACTTTCTACAACATGCATTTTGCGCCTTCCACAAAGTTGAGGGGGCACGGTTGGCACAGCCGTCTCTCAGACGCCGCAATTCCCCTTGTTTACGACGAAATTTAATTATTTATCACTATTTGGCATTTTATACTCTGTGGCATATGTATCAGTAGATTTTTAAGACTGACATTGAATTTAATTGTAATCAGTTTCAAGAGTGAAAACAAATATTCAACAAAACGCATCTCCAAACTGAATGGTTTCATAACAGAAACTGATATTAATATGGAAAAGTGATTTCAGTGTTTCTTTTCGTCGCCCCAGTTAGTCGATAATGAATCGAAAGACAATCTATACAATCATAACATAAACCCTCAAAACATAATTAAAGATATCTGCATGTATACTTTACAATGTAACAACAAATGATAAATAAACATTTGTGGTACAGTTATTGTTATATAGTTAAGATCAACAACGTCTGTAAAGTATGATAATCCTTAATCATTGTGTTATTGGAGCTATTTGGAATGCAATTGGCAAAGCCTGAAACATGAAGGGCAATGTGTACTACTTTCTGTAATGTGTGTGACCATACACATCTATGATGCCGTCTCTCGCTTATAAAACGTAACTACAAACACTGAAAAGAGACGTACATGCAACTATAGATCTGATCAAGGACTGGTTATATTATTTCAGGACTATTGGTCTCGACAAATCATAACTGTTATAGCAAAGGGAATCGCTGAAACAGTTTAGGAAACTGGTCAACGCGTTCAAGTCAAGTTGTGTGGGAAATACGAATATGTGCGTAATGTAATAAAGTAGCTTTTGATTGTTTCAAACCAGATACAAACACACATGAAACAGTACGTTAAAAATTATAGAATTATAGTTTAATGGGATGTTTATAATTTGACAGACATTTGACTCAAGATGTCTCACGCAAACAGACAATCAAATGAAGTAGAAGCACTTTCTGACTTCCGAAATATATTAAACGAAATGTTCGATGTCTCCAAAAGTCGTCTATATCAGCTCCTACCTCTTGGGACGGTAATGAAGTGTTTTTATAGATTCTAGCACTGACTGGGAGAAACGTAGGCATTAAACGGGAACATGACTATTGTTGACTCTGTGTGGAATCTAAGATTTATTCAACTAAGACACTATGGTGCGACAGTCATTTTAAAACCTATTTTAGGTATCACTGAAGTGGTTTTAGCTTGAAACCTTTACCTCTAAATGCTGCAGCTTCCAGACACATCGTCTTCCTACTCTTATAGCAGGAGCTAGACGGAACGAAGTGCGGGTAAAAGAGTATCGACGTGGCCACCAGAAAAGCTTGACTAATAACGTGTGGAAAATATGTACGTGTTATCCACGTCCTGAGGTTGCTGTTTAGTGCCGTCCTCAAGAATATTCCAGCTATAAGACGCCGGTCTGGGCCAGACATTCCAGTCATTGACATCATAAACATTGATCCAGATTGTGGCAAATGAAATGCAATCAACCGAGTCATCGAGCCTGAACACCTGGTCTATTTAGTCACCTCACCCCACAAACATGTAGGCTGCTAGGGGACCTTTATTCTCCCTCGGGTTCCTGTGGGTTCTTCGTCCTGAGGGGATGTTAACAGAGTTGACGTATTTTGAAAACATTCGATAACACTGGGACTTTGGTTTTATAAAGAAAGGACTGTTGAAAATGTTTAACCAGGAGTCAATGTATACACTTGTGCATACACTGTTTCCATGACATTGATTAATGATTAAGCAAAGGACTGGTTTCATCATTATTTAATAGTGATTCATAAACACATGCTAATGATATGCTCGGAATCGTACAATGGACTCAACTTTCAGTTCAGATTTCTTATGATTATGGAAAGGTGTGTATCTATTTCCTAAGAGGACGCAAATTGATATTGAATGTTGTTCACTATCACTATAAGATAGTGGCACGCACCAATGCTAATAGAACGTTTCCACGTGCCACTTTCCTATTATTATACATAGATATAATACATTGTTCCCATCACTTGCCACGCCTTCAGATTAAAAAAATTATGCAATAGCACCAACCGCATGTTTGACATGTCTTTCCTAAACTATATCTTTGCAGATTAAACTTTTGGATAGACAAAGTATCACTCCTTGAAAATTTGATTCAATTCCAAACATCTAAGCCAGAGAATATTTTTAACCAGTCTCGATTATCTGCCGAAACAGATTCCATGGAGGCGTACAGGGCAAAATATTGATGAAAGTTGATACTAATTAAAAATCATTCATGACATCAGGTGTTCAGGAAAAGGGTAAGCAGGTTATGCTCTACCAGTAGCACCCGCCACTCGCACAGTCTACTCACAGGGAATTTACTAAATATGACACGTCGCGTGCCAACATGATGCGCGATACTATCCCATTACTAGCCCTTATCCTTAGAGTTTGTGAGTTATTGGTGCCACCGGTAGCCCTTGACATGCTTACCCTTTCGCAAACACCTTGTGTCATCATATTATTTCTCCGGAATCTGATTCGTCAGATTTTCGTTTTAAATTGGTTTTCTTCAAAATATGTTACATAGATCCATCAAACAGTTATCTATTGCACTAACTACACAATGCCATTGTTTCGGATTTACATTGGTTCTTCTTACAAAATCTAATTATATAAAAGCGACAAAAACATTTCTATAATCCGTTGTACGATTTCGACAATATAAGCACGTGTTTATGAATCTCCGTCAAATTAGTGATAATACCAGATGTTCGAGAATAGGTATCCTGCCTACCATTGTCACAGGTATTCGCGTAAAATCGACAGATCTGTATCCAATTTCAATTATGAAGTACGGAAAACAAAGACTGAACTGTGCATGTCTCTTCACTATAATTCAATGTATAAATGTGGTGTCCAGTATATGTCTACTGCATGGCTGGTACATGTCCTTGTGACTTATCGGTTGAAGTAGGTACAAAACGTCCCCCACTTACGGTAAGACACTACACTCGATCATCAAGAACTTTAAGCGTTACTGAAAACTAAAACAACACAACAGCCTTGCAGTGTGATGGTGTGTATATTGTCACATACATGTATGTAGTCTTTGCCCATTTATTTTATTGATTTCCTCGACGTCACTTAAGTCAATAATGGTACGTGTGAACTTATTCTAAAAGTAACATTGCTATCATTGCTATTCTATGCTTTAATCTTGCCATTGTATGGTTGTGGTATTGATGTGTTACATGACAGTATATAGTAGGACACACAACACGAATACGTGACTCTTATGATCTGGTGCGTGGTTCAAGTACCAGCTGGGGTAAGTGGGGCAGCTTAACTAAACGTAGTAGTTACAGCATCGCCAGTTACGCCGAAGGCAGAGTCCGATTCCCCCATGCGAGAGCAATATGTGAAGCCCCTTCTTTTTGTCCCTCGACCTGATGTGACTTGATAATGCAGCGAATATATTCAACCCACTCACTTACATCTCCAATTCCAAATAATGCTCAAGTGATGTCAGGAGATATATCTTGTTAATATTGATACGAATCAGTTGACTTAAGTTGTTTTCGAGTGAGTCAGTAAATTAGTAGATAAACATACGCACTAAAATGAATTTGGAACCGAACCCGCAGCATACGTTTCAAATGTTAAATATATCGCGGTTAAATCTACAGGTAACCTAGCTCATCATTGAAAACACAGTATAGAAAATACATGTGTGAAGCGGCATTGGTAGAGTCCAGTGTTTTGAATGAGATGTCGGTCAGAATTTAAGGAATCACCAATAACAACCGTTAAACAAAATACAGCACTCTATATGCTCAAGCAGTTTGTTTTCACCATAATACATCATTCGAACTTATGAAAGGCACTTAAAGCATGTAGCACGGCAACTTCATGAGCTAACATGAGATAGGCACCCCTAAAAAAACTAAACAAACCTTGCAAAGGCTTCGTTCTTCATTGACTGTGAAGCAAAATATATGACGGCACAGTCATATATAGAAACGCGCCATATAGCAAGATCTTTGTTGAAATACATTCTTCTTATAGATGTCTGTCGTGTTTTCTGCACGATACTGAGTATTTAGTACCCTATAATTGTAAACATAATTATTTAAATCTAAAGGAATTTAGAAGTGATACTTCACATAAAGAAGAGAATATATAGATGTCAACTTCTTTATCAAAGGGAACACAACGTTACGTAGTATATGCTTACTCCTTCATCAGGTGAAAAGCCATGAGGCAGAGGGCATATATATGTACATGTAAGGACAACAAAATCAATAAGATTACAAAAGGTGGAAAATAACAAAGGGTAGAAACAAACATGGGAAGTCAACAGATGTTTGGCGCTGATAGGTGATTAACAATAGATAATGGAAGCCAACACTTTACAGTAATTAGTGCTGATGGTATGGAAGCCAGTACGTGAGTATCATAGATATATAATAGGTAATGGACAATAGACAAACAGAAGGCCGGGGGTAATTAGCACTAAGAGGTGAATGTCCATGTTTTCACACATATGCTCGCTGCCTCATGTCATTCATTCACCTGATGAAGGAGTAAGTATATATTCCAAAACGTTGTGTTCCTAACCAATCCCCAAACCCAATAAACCAGCTGACCAGGCTAATTCATACAGACCAATCTCCCTAACTTCTAACTTATGCAAAGTAATGGAATCAATGGCCAAAAACAGGTTACAACACTACTTAGAACAAAACAACATAATAAATCCAGACCAAAGCGGTTTCACTCCTGGACGCTCAACCTTAGATAACCTCGCCCGACTAGAGCAGGACATTAAAACAGGCCAACTTAACAAACAATATACTACAGGCATCTTTCTAGACTTCTCCAAAGCATTCGACATGGTTTGGCATAACGGGCTAATACAAAAACTACAAAAAATAGGACTTAAAGGTCAAATAATTAACTACATCCAAAGTTTCCTAACAAACCGCAAAATCACCGTGGGCATAGACCAAACGCTATCGGACCAATGTCCCCTAGAAAATGGCACTCCCCAGGGCAGCATCCTAAGCCCAACACTCTTCAATATTATGATTAACGATCTATTCGAGGGACTATCCCCCAAAGTAAACACATCAAAATTCGCGGATGATGGAGCCCTCTGGATCCGCACTAAAAGCATGAAAATGGCCCAAAACTTACTACAAAAATCTCCAAATAAAATACAAAAATGGGCTGACAAATGGGGCTTCTCCCTAAACTCAGAAAAATCCACAGGAATAGTATTTAAACACAAAAATATGCAACCCGCCACCCTAAACCTCCAACTAAACAACAAACCAATCAAATTCCAAAAACAAACCAAATTCTTAGGATTAATCTTCGATGAACATCTCACCTGGGATGCTCACATTAAAAACCTTGTAACCAGATGCAGCAAAGACCTAAACACGTTAAGATGCCTAACCGGCTCCAACTGGGGGGCCTCTAAAAACACCCTCCTCTCACTCTATATCACTAATTAGGTCCAAACTAGACTATGGCAGTGCCATTTACGACACCTTAAACAACTCTCTCATTAAAAAACTAGACTCAATCCAGTATCAGGCCCTAAAACTAATCACACGAACTCAACATGGCACCTCTTCCACCTCACTCCAGGCCTTAACAGGAGAAATGCCACTTAAACTACGTAGGGAACAACTTACCCTAAACTTCTGGGCCGCGTCCCAATCAAACCCACTAATCGAAAACTTAATAAAACAAAATATTAGCCCTAGAAACCAAGCCCTAGCCCGGAAACATCCACTACTTACTCCAATTTCCCAAAGAATAACCAATTACCTAAACGAACACCAAATAAATAATCTTAAACAAAACAATAAATCATCCAATATCTTCACTCCAAAACTTAAAATACCAAAAATAGACACAACACTAGCCGATACACTAAATAAACAGACCGATCCTAACATCGCTAAAACCACCACACTAGCATACATACATGAAAATTGGCCAACCAAAACCAACCAAAGACACACAATCTTACCGACTCCCAAACAACCAATCCATATTCACGGCCGAACTAATGGGCATGGCCTCAGCACTACACAATCAGCAATCTAAAAAACACCAAAAAATCCTCATCCTAACCGACTCCCTCAGTGGACTACAAGCCCTCAAAAATAAAAACACTAAAAACCGCCCCAAACTAATAAATCAAATACTCAATAGCTCAAACAACTTAACTAAGGTAGGTAAACAAATAGAGTGCATTTGGATCCCCGCCCACGTAGGAATCTTTGGAAATGAAAAGGCAGATAAAGCAGCAAAATTATCCCTTAAACTCCCAGAAATAAGCTTAAACTTACCCAGCTCAAAATCAGAAATAAAAAGTGTCACTAAACAAAAAATTAACAAAAAATGGCAAAATATATACCAAAACTCAAATAGCCAAATCAGGAAAGTACTCAAAAAACCCCTAAATAAACCCAAAATACTACACCCATCCAAAAAAATCGACAGAATAATTACCAAACTACAAACAGGCCACACCAAACTAAATAATCACCGTAAAATAGCTAAACTACACACAACAGGAAACTGCCCACATTGCAAACAACAAGAAACACCAGAACACGTACTCATTCACTGCACACACTACCAAACACATCGAACAACACTACAGACCACCCTAAATCTTAAAACCGGACTTACACTAGAATCAATCCTAAATCCACAAAATAAATTAGAAAAATTCAAAGCCTTAGGCATATACCTAATAAAAGCAGGACTAATTAGTCGCATTTAAACCCCAAATAAAATATTAAAACCAAAACTACCTTATTAGATAACCACCCAACACACACAGCTCCCTTAGTTCGTCCCCCACCCACTCTTGGCATTCTTTCCAAATCTCAAAATTTCAAAATTACTATATAAGTAACCCCTAAAGCCCCCTCCTGGGTTGCACAAACTCACTTTTCCCCTTTTTGGAAACACATTAAATGGCCTGGCCGGGCCCGTGTGCGACATACGCTTGCAGTCGGAAAGCGCACGTTAAATCTCCAATATAAGTAAGTAAGTAAGTTCCTAATGTTGACGATCAAGAAGTTGACATCCATATAAGCTCTTCCTAATAATTATTTAGAGACTATAATAAGTGTATTACACTAACAATATTGCCTTCCGCGGTGATGCGGCCGTCAAAATAATCAGAGCGGGTTTATTGTGATTTGATACCTTTGATTGACCATTCAAAATCGAGTATTTTCCAAATTCACGGTAGCATGTTGTTTACCGGTGCAGTAATAATTATTCAAGCCAATTGATGGCGACCTGTAAATACTCGAGTCTGGATCAGACATACCATGGGGCAATGCTACCAACGGAAGAGTTATGTTATTGTATTTGGCAGTTTCGGTAACATGTAGGACTCTCATAATAATGTTCGCATTAAGCATGCATATTTCATGTTTCCTTCGATAAAATGAGAGGTAGGAGAAGCCTAAATGTCATCGCCGCATAACGTGGATTTACGACGGCAGTGAGATTGGATTCACTTTATGGACGATAACTCGCAGGGACTGGTCGAAGTGGCTCGTAAGCATGGTGTATTTGCAGACGGAGTGGCCAGTTTGTAGAGAGTAGGACTAATGAATAACTTATATCCACACGTACAGCCTTGCTAAGCTTGTTTCTAGTCCAACATGAAGTTATAATAGTGTCTGCATAATGAGCAGTACATAATTCTTTATCATCTACACATGTACTGTAAAACAAACGTAAGCATACCTCAATTAGTATTAGCGATATGTTTAAAAGCGCTGTTAATGTTAACCTGAAACTTGCATGCTCTTTCTTCCAAGATTTGGAAGAGCGTCAAACTTCTCATGACAAGAGTTGATTTCTTATGATTATTGAAATGGTCTTTGTTGCTTTTATTTGTGTCACTTTTATTTATATCGTGGAGAAGGTATTGCTTTTTTTTAATGGAGTCATCACATGTTTGGAATAATATGAAAATGTCAAACATCTCAATTGCACGAAAGTCCATAAGAGAACTGCTAATGCCTTTTAGATTTAGTGCAATTCAAATCGACAAAAACATTTCCATAATCATAAGAAATCTCTACAAAAAGGAGAGTCAATTGTACGTTCTTACTATATCATTAGCATGTGAAAATAGAGATGCGATCGCTTTGTGAACGAGACCAAGGCATTCCACTGCATGCCGAACCTGACTCATGTTGATACTCAAAGATATAAATAAAGTATACAATGTAACAAAGCCAGAACGTGACATATTATCGCATTGGATATTGAATAAGTATGAGAGTTGAACATCATAAGCTGAAAGTCCTACTCAGATTTGGCTACTCCGTATTGATCTCTGACATGGTCTGTCAATACCTGCTGAAGTGTCTGGCCTTAATTGCTATGTGTGCCGTTAATAGGCATATGCGACCTGACCAATCATAATATTTAGGACAATATTTTTATCCTTTCATCATGATTGATGTTTCACTAAATACAAGTTAATCCTGAAATACCGAACTCTTTGAGACCAGCAGGTCCCAAAATAGAACAGGAGTGAGTGAGTTCGGTTTTACGCCACGTTTAGCGATATCCCAGCAACATCACAGCGGCTAGCACAAGATCTAGAAATGGGTGTCAAACAATCTTCCCATCTGGCAGTTGAATCCGGGCCTTTAGCGTGACCAGCGGCCACCATTTAACTACCACATCGCCCCTAAGATATAAAACATACATGAACAGTAATGGAACCTAGGAACAGTGTTTATTATCAAATAATATTCGCAAAATATCCGGCGTTGAATGTACATTTCCAATGTTATTTCACCGTTGACCAAACTTACTTTTGTCCCAAATGAGAATAACAGAAGTTTTATCATAATAGTAATACGGGGCGGTGGGGTAGCCTAGTGGTTAAACCGTTCGCTGGTCACGCCAAAGACTGGTTCGATTCCCAGCATGGGAACAATGTGTGAAGCTTATTTCTTGCGTCCCCCGTCGTGCTGGAATAATGCTAAAAGCGGCGAAAAATCATACTCATTCACTCAGTGACTCATGGTTCCTATGGCGACCTGCGTCATGTCCTGGTGGCACATGTCCTTGTGACTTATCGGTTGTAGTAGGTACCAAACGTCCCCCACTTACGGTAAGACACTACACTCGATCCTCAAGAACTTTCAGCTTTACTGAAAACTAAAACAACACAACAGTCTTGCAGTGTGATGGTGTGTATATTGTCACATACATGAATGTAGTGTTTGCCCATTTATTTTATTGATTTCCTCGACGTCACTTAAGTCAATAATGGTACGTGTGAACTTATTCTAAAAGTAACATTGCTATCATTGCTATTCTATGCTTTAATCTTGCCATTGTATGGTTGTGGTATTGATGTGTTACATGACAGTATATAGTAGGACACACAACACGAATACGTGACTCTTATGATCTGGTGCGTGGTTCAAGTACCAGCTGGGGTGAGTGGGGCAGCTTAGCTAAACGTAGTAGTTACAGCATCGCCAGTTACGCCGAAGGCAGAGTCCGATTCCCCCATGCGAGAGCAATATGTGAAGCCCCTTCTTTTTGTCCCTCGACCTGATGTGACTTGATAATGCAGCGAATATATTCAACCCACTCACTTACATCTCCAATTCCAAATAATGCTCAAGTGATGTCAGGAGACTTATCTTGTTAATATTGATACGAATTGAACGAATTCAAATTGTCAGTTGACTTAAGCTGTTTTCGAGTGAGTCAGTAAATTAGTAGATAAACATACACGCTAAACTGAATTTAGAACCGAACCCGCAGCAAAGGTTTCAAATGTTAAATATATCGCGGTTAAATCTACAGGTAACCTTTATCTACATTGAAAACATGATATAGAAAATACATTGAGTAAAGCGGCTTGCGTTGAGTCGAGTGTTTTGAATGAGTTGTCGGTCAGAATTTAAGGAATCACCAATAACAACCGTTAAACAAAATACAGCACTCTATATGCTCAAGCAGTTTGTTTTCACCATAATACATCATTCGAACTTATGACAGGCACTTAAAGCATGTAGCACGGCAACTTCATAAGCTAACATGAGATGGGCTCCCCTGAAGAAAAACTTAACAAACCTTCCAAATGTTTCGTTCTTCATTGATTGTGAAGCAAAATATATGACGGCACAGTCGTATATAGAAAAGTGCCAAATAGCAAGCTCTTCGTTGAAATACATTCTCCTTGTAGATCTCTATTGTGTTTTCTGCACGATATGGAGTATATTGACTTAGTTTTAGTAGCATATGATTGTAAACATAATTATTTAAAGACTATAAAAAGAGTATTAAACCAACAATATTACATTCCGCGGTGATGCCGTCGTCAAATTAATAAGAGCGGGTTTATTGTGATTTGATACCTTTGATTGACCATTCAGAATCGAGTATTTTCCAAATTCATGGTAGCATGTTGTTTTACGGTGCAGTAATATTTATTCCAGCCATATGATGGTGACCTGTAAATACTCGAGTCTGGATCAGACATACCACGGGGCAATGCTATCAACGGAAGAGTTATGTTATTGTATTTGGCAGTTTCGGTAACATGTAGGACTCTCATAATAATGTTCGAATTAAGCATGCATATTTCGTGATTCCTTCGACACGATGAGAGGTAGGAGAAGCCTAATGTCATCGCCACATAACGTGGATTTACGACGGCAGTGATATTGGATTCATTTTATGGACGATAACTCGCAGGGACTGATCGAAGTGGCTCGTAAGCATGGTGTATTTGCAGACGGAGTGGCCAGTTTGTAGAGAGTAGGACTAATGAATAACTTAATATCCATACGTACAGCCTTGATAAGCTTGTTTCTAGTCCAACATGAAGTTATAATAGTGTCTGCATAATGAGCAGTACATAATTCTTTATCATCTACTCGTGTACTGTAAAAGAAACGTAAGCATACCTCAATTAGTATTAGCGATTAGTTTAAAAAGCGCTGTTATTGTTAAACTGAAACTTGCATGCTCTTTTTACCAAGATTTGGAAGAGCGTCAAACTTCTCATGACAAGAGTTGATTTCTTATGATTATTGAAATGGTCTTTGTTGCTTTTTTTTGTGTCACTTTTATTTATATCGTGGAGAAGGTATTGTTTTGTTAATGGAGTCATTACATATTTGGAATACTATGAAAATGTCAAACATCTCAATTGCACGAAAGTCCATAAGAGGACTGCTAATGCCTTTTAGATTTAGTGCAATTCAAATCGTCAAAAACATTTCCATAATCATAAGAAATCTCTACAAAAAGGAGAGTCAATTGTACGTTCTTACTATATCATTAGCTTGTGACAATAGAGTCGCGATCGCTTTGTGAACGAGACCAAGGCATTCCACTGCATGCCGAACCTGACACATGTTGATACTCAAAGATATAAATAAAGTATACAATGTAACAAAGCCAGAACGTGACATATTATCGCATTGGATATTGAATAAGTATGAGTGTTGAACATCATAAGCTGAAAGTCCTACTCAGATTTGGCTACTCCGTATTGATCTCTAACATGGTCTGTCAATACCTGCTGAAGTGTCTGGCCTTAATTGCTATGTGTGCCGTTAATAGGCATATGCGACCTGACCAATCATAATATTCAGGACTATATATTTATCCTTTCATCATGCTCAATGTTTCATTAAATATAGGTTAATCCGGATATACCGAACTCTTTGAGACCAGCAGGTCCCAAAATAGAACAGGAGTGAGTGAGTTCGGTTTTACGCCACGTTTAGCGATATCACAGCAACATCACAGCGGCTAGCACAAAAAATGAGTTTCAAACAATCTTCCCACCTAGCAATTGAATCCGGGCCTTTGGCGTGACCAGCGACCACCATTTAACTACCACATCGCCCCTAAGATAAAACATACATGAACAGCAATGGAACCTAAGAACAGTTTTTTATTACATAA
Source organism: Haliotis cracherodii (assembly GCF_022045235.1). Classification (NCBI taxonomy): domain Eukaryota; kingdom Metazoa; phylum Mollusca; class Gastropoda; order Lepetellida; family Haliotidae; genus Haliotis; species Haliotis cracherodii. The sequence continues at coordinate 18,426,426 of NW_027266275.1, forward strand.
TATTCGCTATAGCTGCCATGCCTGAAATCCTGTCAAAATCTGCATCACACGCAACCTATTTCACAAACAAGTCTTTGTGAAATGGGGACAGTTTATTTATCATGACATAACTATTCATATTTCAGTTCGAGAAATCGAATCCTTAGTCACAGTGTGAATTGTAATCGAAACATTTTTACCGAAACCGGTGCAGATTTAATGATATTGAAAAACCAACGTTTCAATGAGCAATTCCAACTTTGACCGTGGCGGTGCATGATTCACATGAAGGTGGCGTTCGTTTGAGTCAGAGTAATTGTGCTTGAGGAAGGGTTTAGTTTAATAGAATCGAGTTCAGAAAGGATTTGGTTAAACGAAATTATATCTTTTGGACAAGAACATTTATTTCCTGTAACGGTGGAATGTTTAAAAAAATGAATTAAATTTCATTTCTTTAAGCGCACGGATGAAAAGAAAGAAATGGCAATTAAAAAAGGAATACCAATTCAATTACATAGTGAAAAATAGCCCTACAAGATTACTTTGTGCGACCTATTGCCATTTTCATTTCATTACCCAGTCAGTGGTTTCTATTACTATAATCACTTACCGTTATAAAGATTAATCATCAGATTGACAGGCACACAGAACACGGTGACAAGAATATCGGCTACTGCCAAATTCACCAAGAAATAGTTCGTGACAGAATGCATGCTCCTTTTCTTAATAACAACGGAAGTCACCATTGTATTCCCAATCACTGATGTCAAGAAAACCACCGCATAGGCAAAAGAGTATATGATTATCATGTACAGTGGTTGTTTCAGCACAGGAAACAGAATATCAGAAGAATTGCTGGAACTTTTCTCCATAGATTCCGAGAAGTTTTCCTGGATCATCGCTGAATGTTTATGATAACGAAGCACTCATTTGAATTCCTTCGCCAGAAAACGATTAAGCTGACTCCACTGGTTCACTGTACCGTTATGATCGAAGGGCAACCCCATTTGTCAACCATCATGGAGACACACATTTCGACTCAAATAATCAACTGTCCATTGGTAATGCTTTGACGGATCACCAAATTAGGACATGATCTATACTTTCTTTCAAAGCAAGACAAAAGGTAATGACATCCCCTTGTGGGCATGTCCAGAAGACTCTCTCCCTCCTTCATCTAATACCAGTGTTTTAAGAATAACACTTCTGGAAGCGAATAAGAGTCTGCAAGCCAGAGCGTTCTAGTTGGTAAGAAAGGAAACGGAGGGTTTGCCGCTCCAGCTAGACTCCACCTCCATGCTATGACCATTCATCATCAGCTGGTGCGTTTTGATTGATTTGGATTTTGCATTATAGTCCACTGACAGAACTATTAGAGTCTCGCACCTAGCGCTTGTGTGGAAGTAATTAGAACACCCAGTGACACGATATTATACTTTAATGCTTCTCCGATCACAACTAACTTCTTTATAAGGCTACCCCCGTGACTGCTTTAAACAGACCTCAGTTGAGGGTTTGATTTAGTACCGTGGATATGACATCAACTGAAATCGTCGTTTCGGCGTCTTAGCTGAACTGTTTGCCCAGGTTATTACTGATACGGCTAAGCAAGCTTTTACGGTGTAGACAGTCGAATTACTGTTGACATAAGGATGTCCACTGTCTGTATTCAGAGTGTTTAGCTTTGTTTTAAGATGTTTATTGTAACTTTACAAAAGGGAAAAGAAGGGATTTGTGCAGTTTATTGCTCAGGGCACTTTTAATGACTACAATGCCAAGTACAAAAAAAAACACTCACCGTCTTTTGGATAAAAAGGATAATTAATAGTAAAGTTAAGAAACAGGTTGACCACATAAAATGTTAATCTACATGGCTTTTCGAAAACCATTAAATCGTTCTCATTTACATGTAATTTCTAACGTGTGGAAATATATCTATTCATGAGGTGTTACCGTACTTTGAGTCACCACACGATGGGACAATGACAGTCACAGGATGTAAACAATATGTGATCTGTCGTAAAATGATGTTAAATCATTCTCATTTGATAAATAACGCGACTTTCGACGGCTGTACTGCTTTATATCGGCAGTACATTGACGTATACGATATTTAAATATTCTGGGGGCACGGGTGGCCCAGTCGTCTGAGGCGACCTGCCAGAAACATTGATATATCGAAACGAAACCTGAGAATGAACAGAATACACACAGACAAATTGTAATTATATTACAATGTTAAGGTGAACGGTGGATTACATGTACATGTACTTTAAGACATTTGTATAATATAAGACATTGCTTGTCACGATGACATCATTTATCTAGTTATACCTACATTGTGCGTTGTGATCACAAGAAAGTTTATTTTTCTGTACCAGAATATGTCCGTTTTTGACAGGTTGATTATGGTTGAATGCCGTTTTAGTAATATTCCAGCAACACCAGGGCACGTATCCCAAGAAATCGGCTTCGCGCTGTACTCTGTGTGAGGAGTGAACGGCGTAACTTCTATGGTACCAATAGGCCCCCATTCATTAATCCTGAATAAAGATGCATGGCTGTTTGACATCCATGGATATAGTAATTTTTCTTTACACTATGTTATGTAGCAGAAGATTATTCAAGTAAATCGCTGATGATTGTGAGGCGGTCGGGTATCATAGTGGTTACAGCGTTCGCTCGTCACGTCGAAGATCCGGATTCGATTCCCGACATGAGTACAATGTCTGAAACCCGTTTGTGGTGTCCCCCGCCGTGATATTGATGGAAGACTGCTCGGTAAAAGATTGCGGCGTACAACCATACTCACCCACTCGCTATGATGATTGTTAGTGGCAGCAGATTTAGGCGCTCGTATAATCCCGGGATTTAATAGTGATATGTGACAACCAGAGTACCGGAGTTGTCCGCCTTTGTAAATTGAGTTGTCTCCCTAAATTGTTGTTGGTTCTGGGACAGACTACCTTGTTCGAGACACTTGGCGAGGTAACGTTTTCTAGAAGGTTGGCTGTACCTACGAAAGCCAGAAACGGGTGATTCGAGGCCTTAGACATCCGGACTTCGGACTTATCTACTTGCCCAGTGCGGGCTCAATACTAAATTGAAAACGGCGATGGAGTACATGTACGTACCTCATTTAAGACAATCGACTGTGACAAATTATGGACATAATGGACTTATATAATAGCGCCTGTTATTTATTGCTGTGTTTTTGTTTTGATCGGAAACCTGACCCTGTATGTTTAAATATAATTTGATTACTATTATCTGATATTGTGTGGTTATTTAACGATTTCAAATTGAGTTCTGGACGTACCGATTTCGGGATTAAGTTGGATATCAACACGTAACAATTGTCAGTATCACACATGCTGTGATGATTATATAATCTACGCTGTTACCGAGAATTAGCTTATATGAATATACACTACATTGTTCTTCATCTTACAAGCACTTTAAATATTCACTGACATTAATAAGTGATAAGTGATAAGTGTAATTGTATTAACTGCACACGTGGTGACATTTAATTTAAACACAGTGATTTATTCTTTCAAAGCTTTAAAGCAATGTGTGTGTTAAGAATTCGGCACTGCGGATGACAATACAGTAAACAGTGTTTTGAATTTGTAGCTGTCTAGTTCGTGTGTACATATATTACTGCTAACATGGCATGTGTACATATTTCAGATTACATGAAAAACTGGAATACACAATGTTAAGTTACAATACTTGGTAAGACTGACAGTTCCAGTTTTATCATGTTATCACCAGTCAGCATCTAATGATAATGGTTAAGTAGATAATGAATGCAGATGCTTCTTCTTTCTGGATGGTTTTTTTTTTTTTATAGAGAACGGATTTCTTGTGCAACATGACCGGAGTATTAAGTTGTCAGCAACCAAAAATTGTTGATCCGAGAATACATTCTGATGGTAACGTTTCTTTTGAGCGACATTGAGAAGGCATTAGTTGTGTGAAATGGGCGGATTTATAACGGTTGAGTACTTGAAGAAGGTTATTATATATACAGACGGGTAAGTGAACTGACTGAAGTGCTGAATTTTTGTATTCCAGCTGTATCTTTGAGGGGGACATACATACATGTGGGGATAATGAAAAGCCCCCAGATCGATTTAGAAGCAATTCAAGACAAAACGGACATTTCCATGTGACCTTCATGTCCAATACATGTACATGTAACCCGTTTACAAAGAACACATGAATACTGCTTCAAGATAGTAATTCTGGAATGACTTAAATGCATTTTTGTACTTTTCTACAATAGAAAAGATGGATTATAATTAACATATGGTGGTGACCTCATTTCCAAACTTCATGTTGAAGATAAGTTTATATATGAAATATACAATATTTATCATGTGAAATACAATGTTGTCTAATATACACAGCAACTCGTAGTTCAAGAAACATATAATCTACAACACTTACAGTGTATACATAGATAATATGATCAGTAGGAAAACATCGATGTTAGATGTCCAATATTGATATTACAAGTAATTACTTGCAGGGAATTACTGTTAGGATTTCACTTTTACCATTCATAATACATATCTGATATCTTCTTACTTGATTGCACATGAAGAAATTATTTATTTAAGAAAGATATCAAATTGAAGAAAAGATATAACTTTGGATCAATGTCATCGACATACCCTCCCCCTCGCATACAAACACATAGAGAAGGTATTATACGGCATTGCAAGGTTAATCCTAAAGCTGGTGAGTTCAACTTACAAAGTGATTGATGACAAAACCATATGATTCCCTCTGTTGTGTAAATGATTTCAATACCTTGGATACCAGCGTGAATTAGTAGTAGTATTTTCCAATAGACAGAGCTTTTCATGTTATAACATAATCACATATACTATTGTAAAGATTCTATAACTAAATAGAAAAAAAAACAATTCCGGAATTGATGTATAATGCCTTTTTATCATCACTGCATAATGAGAAACGCCACGCCACAATGTACACAATTATCCAAGTCACCAAACCTGATCACCCGATCCATTTAGTCGCCCTTTAAAACGAGCATAGGTATATTGGACCTTTTAATTTGGTACCCGGAATTTCAACAGTGTTGTATTATGTATGATATCTGATGAGTTCACACAACAAATATTGCACGATGTATGAGTTATATTCCGGTAACGAATCCTAACCTCATTTGAACCTATGTCATACTTGTTGCCTTGGGAAAGCAAAAAGAATACAGTAAATCTTCGCTTATCAACAAAAGGAGCACTTCAGCACTTGGCTGTGTTGGCAAAGTTTCACAACGTTGATAAACCGAGTATGAGTTATGCTCCCGAAATTGTCCCTACATGTAGCTTCATGTGAACTAAAGCGTTCCCTTCGAAACGAAAAACACCCACACACGAAGAGCAAAAGGCACCAGTTCATGGCATGCCTCAGGTTTAGACAAAGGTTCATGAAGAAATATTGAGTTATACTCCAGAAACGAAACGTGACGGAAGAATCGACGGACTGAGCGCATTTGTATATCCAACGTAAAACCTAGTTTGGGCGGGAGATAATTAACAGGTTGAATGTGACTGAATCAGAAATTACTGTAAATCCCACAGAGACGAGACCAATTGTTGACAAGATAGGCCGTGTGTGAAGGGTCCAGATCTTAACTGTCTTAACAAATGTACATGCATGTCCACTCACACCAGCTGAAGTACATGAATGGAAATAGTGCTTCTGCTAAAGAGCGACTGTTCCATTTAGGCAATATGATAATATCCGAAGTTCAGTTTTTCATATTTCTTGAATTTAATTGTGATAGCAGCAAATGGGACATATAGCTGTTTCATTCATGTACTTTTCAAGTTAAACATATTCTTAAGATTTACTATTGATTCGGAAAGATCGATAATCCCAGACATTTCGGTACTGAACTCCTACATCAGATATATCAGTCGGAAAATAGACAGGATATATATTGATTGTAGAAATCGATGAATTTCCCCTATCGCTAATGGTAGCAACTTCTTAACGTCTACTTACACTAATGAGAGTGGCATTTTGGACGGCTCTCGGATGTTCAGATCTCATTAATGAAGCATGTTCAAAAATTCCAAGAGCTGAAATTCTCTACTAGAATCATTATAAAATGACATATGTGAGTGACACGTTAAAAATTGTGTAACGCCGGAGTCAACAATATTCCAGCTAGAGCCAGATATCACGGATACGTGCAAATAATCGATGGATGAAAGCATGAACAACACCACACGCTATCGGGCACAATGATACACAATGACACACAATGAGACACAGAATCTGACTAACAGATTTTGGCCGACTCTCCCCACAATTATCATACAGTCGGGACCAACCAATGAATAATGGACTGATATATATTATATTATATTTGTGAGTAAGTATGGTTTAACGTTGCTTTTAGCAATATCCAGCAGGAGGACACCAGAGCTTCACACGTTTTACCCACGTGGGGAATCGAACCCGGGTCTTAGGTTTGACGAGCGGTTTTTACATATTTGGTTACCCCACCACCACATATAATGTTTGTACATGTAAAATATAATGATGATTGCTATTACAAAATATAAACATTGAAACCTGAACTTAATTCAAAAGTATAATGTATAAAAATACCCCAAATAGCTCAATGTGTATTTGTGCAGTCACACCATAATGTATTTACGCCTCCCACTATTATCACTATGACGTCATAGGCTTTATGACGTCAAAAACATAACGTTGGCTGTAGCCTACGACTACGCTTTACTTCTCCCTCTATTGTCACTGTTACGCCATAGGCATTATGACGCCACAAATACTACTGTTGTAGGTCGCCAATGACAATAATGTACGTTAAGGTTTCATTACACCCGAAGAGGCGTTGAACGGCGAAAGATCTTGTGTGCATAAAGGAGTTTTGACAAGCACGAATATGGACTGTTTTTTTTTTGTATTTGGGATGCTTATACACCTGAAGAAATCACTCGTATATATATAAAAAAATGAGGTAAATGTTCACTCGGTGTACATGTAATATATAATAGTGAGTGAGTGAGTGAGTATGGTACACCACAAATGGGCTTCACACATTGTACCCATGTCGGGAATCGAACCCGGGTCTTCTGCGTGACGAGCGAACGCTTTAACCACTAGGCTACCCGACCGCCCCTAATATATAATAAATATATACCATGTCTGAAACTGATATAAAGAAGATGATGAACTAAAAAATAACGTGGACTTTATTATTTTATTATATATATGTATATATAGTTACATAAACTAGTACGTATATAAGTGTTAAACTTGGGTGTATACTTTTGTAACAGAGTGCGACTTGACTTATTAAATGGAAGTCGTCTGCAGAAACTGTACATGTAAATGAGGGTTAGAATTTGTCTTGAGCAACCCATGCTTGTCACCCCCGTGAACATCCGGGTTGGATTCGGTTTATAGCGGCAGATGCCTCTCATCCCCGTGAAAATCCGGGTTGGGATTGGTCTACATGCTTGACGACCCCCGTGAAAATCCGGGATGTAATATGGTCTACACCGACACATGCTTGTCATCCCCGTGAACATCCGGGTTTGAATTGGTCTAAACCGACAAATGCTTGTCACCCCGTGGGGATCCGGGTTGGAATTGGTCTACACTGACACATGCTTGTCACCCCCGTGAACATCCTGGCTGCCCAGTCATGTTGGCATCAGTGGTAACTGTAAAGCAGATTCTTCGGCAAAAGCTGCTCTTAATAAACCAATTTCCAACACAAACTTCCCATATTCTGATCTAAAACCTTCCATCAGACAATATGTGAATGACCATTGGCAAAAAAGTTGGAATACAAAGATTATGAACAAACTTCATGCTATCAAACCACTGATTGGTGGTCACGCACATTCTGGTTTATATCGTCATGATGAAGTTGTTTTGCAGCGATGCCGCATTGGACACAGTTATTATACACATTCATATTTATTGAAGGGTGAAGATCCACCTTTTTGTATACCTTGCCATAGCACTCTTACTATGAAGCACATTCTGCTGGAATGTGTTGATTTTGCACTTGTCAGACAACGTTTTTATGGTAATGTTCGTACCTTATCTGAACTTTTTACCACAGTTTCTAATCACTTGAGTTTAGCGTATTTAAAGGAAATCAAGCTCTATGATAAAATATAGATTTTTACCTGAACAGTCAGTCTTTTACCTCTGAATATGATACATGACTGAGATTTTAGTGATTTTCAACATCACTTTTATTCTATTGGTTGCTATCTGATTACACAAAAGACATTTCATCCTGGTTGGAATTGGTCTACAGCGACAGATGCTTTTCACCCCGTAAAAATCCGGGTTGGAATTGGTCTACAGCAATACATGCTTTTCACCCCGTGAACATCCTGGTTGGAATTGGTCTACAGCGACAGATGCTTGTCATCCCGTGAAAATCCGGATTGGAACTGGTCTACAGCGACACATGCTTTTCACCCCGTGAAAATCCGGGTTGGAATTGGTCTACAGCGACACATGCTTGTCACCCCGTGAAAACCTGTGTTGGAATTGGTCTACAGCGACAAATGCTTGTCATACATCGGGAAAATCCGGGTTTGAATTGATCAAAAGCGACACATGCTTGTCACCCCGTGAAAATCCGGGTTGGAATTGGTCTACATTCTTGTCAACCCCGTGGACATCCGGGGCGGAATTGGTCTACAGCGACAAATGCTTGTCATCCATCGGGAAAATCCGGGTTGGAATTGATCAACACCGACACATGCTTCTCACCCCGTAATAATCCGGGTTGGAATTGATCAACACCGACACATGCTTGTCACCCCGTGATAATCCGGGTTTGAATTGGTCTACACCGACACATGCTAGTCACCCCCGTGAACATCCGGGTTGGAATTGGTCTACACCGACACATGCTTGTCACCCCGTGAACATCCGGGTTGGAATTGATCAACACCGACACATGCTTGTCACCCCGTAATAATCCGGGTTGGAATTGATCAACACCGACACATGCTTGTCACCCCCGTGAAAATCCGGGTTGGAATTGGTCAACACCGACACATGCTAGTCAACCCCGTGAACATCCGGGGTGGAATTGGTCTACAGCGACACATGCTTGTCACCCCGTGAAAATTCGGGTTTGAATTGGTCTACAGCGACACATGCTTGTCACCCCGTGAAAATCCGGGTTTGAATTGGTCTACAGCGACACATGCTTGTCACCCCGTGAAAATCCGGGTTGCAACTGGTCAACAGGGACACATGCTTGTCACCCCTTCATACCACCTTCATTCAGTTATCAAGTTTACCTGGATTATGTTAGTTTAAGTATTATCCTCTAATTTACAAGAATAAAATGAGATGATTTCAAGTTGATTAAAAATGTGTCTCGATGGGCTTTGTTGCGTGATCTATCGCCTTATTTGTATTGACTAATCTCGGAACCAGACAGGAAGACTTTGTTTGGAAGGATAAGTACAAACCGCATGCAACCGTTTACAAAAGATTAATTACACGTTATAACTAAGAATACAGATGCAGTTTGTTCGTCCGCTTGCCCGCATTTTGATTCTAGTGTATGATGTAAGCAAGATGTGGTTCAAGGAATGCATGTATTAAATACATACATGTACGTATTCTGTGTTAACCATCTAAAATGTACATGGAATGATGGATATAATCATTTCCTTCAATACTTAATTGTTCCTAGATTTACTTTACAAGCAAACACATTTAATTACACTTGCAAATGAAACAGGAAAAAAACTAACCATACATGGGTATACCAGTAAGAAGATAAATATGATAATAATCTTACCAATAGTTTGGTTGAAATAATTCAGTATTATTCAGATTCGATAGAAGAACATAAGAGCTGAAAATGAATCAATGATAGATAGTTCAGGTCACCGGCAATACATTTACACTGATACACATTGACAATTCCGGGATAGTATATGTCTTCAGCAACCCATGCTTGTCGTAAAAGCCGACTATGTTTGTCGTAAGAGGCGACTAACGGGATCGGATGGTCAGGCTCGCTGACTTGGTTGATGCATGTCATCGTATCCTAATTGCTCGGATCGATGCTCATGATGTCAAGCACTGGATTGTCTGGTCCAGACACGATTATTTACAGACCGCCGTCATACAGCTGGAATATTGCTGAGTACGGTGTTCAACTACAAACAAACAAATCCATTTTCGAAAAAGGAGTTACAAAACGTACATGTCTAATGTGAAAATAGTGAATGATCATCAGACAATAACATTTCACGAATGACAGCCACAAATAAAATTAGAAACCTTCCATGAAACAGTCAGAAGCTTGAACGAGCTTCAGAGGCCGGCGCACATGGACGTTGACAAGAGTCACACAAACGTCTCACATCCCCTGCGGGAATGTTCCTCCGGAACGAGGTCGTATGACGTTATTTGGCGGTGGTTAGCGCTGGCGTACACGACGTCAAAAGACATCCCACTTGGTTTCATTTGGGTTAACGTCCGGTGATATTGCAGTCCAGTTCATCACATTGATCCCTGCTTATTGTGAAAAGTCTCAAGTCATCCTTGCGGTGTGACGTCGAGCGTTATCGTGCTGAAACAGTTCTTGCAGACGTCAGTGCATAAGTGGTTTGAGCACAGGTCTAAAAAAAATCGCAGACGTACCGTTTGGCTGTCAAAGCTCCACGCACAAGGATGAGATCACGCCGGAAGTTGGCGTTGATTGCTACCCAAACCATGTTGCCGCCACCAAATCGATTCCTCTCTATCACAAATGCATATTGTGCATAACATTCACGGGTTCTCATGTATACTCAAGCCCTTCCATCAGCGAATGACACAATAATACAGACGGACAGACAGATGTATTTAGCGTAAAGCCTTTGGCCCACGATACAATCGTTTGTGTGATGATACATTTACAGAAAGGTTGTTGTTGTTGTTGTTGTTGTTGACAGAATTGGAGTCTGGATTCCGGTGACTCCATGGTATGACCGTTTTTGTGTGAATAGGCATTCCATTGTTGGCAGCTGTAACTACAGCAAGGCAGAAGCGGTCCATCATGTGCACACGGTGGACTTCACGGTTATGTCGAACTGTTGGTATGCACACACACATGCAATGGTCTTCACCATGTATGCGACGTGTTTCAGACACGCAATTGTGTTATTTGTGTAGTACCATGAAGAAGAACGACATTTGAACCCGGATTGTTGGTAAACATAATGTTTTTACCTCACAGAATATCATTGTCATCTATATCAATATCATTTCTCAATTATAAATCCTTCCCTGTATTTTATTCGAATTTGCGTTTTCTTCTACAAAACGCTTTTGACATTTACTGAAATGGCAAATATGCAAACAGATTTGTCGATATATTTTAAAGTTTGTTTGTTATACGTTATACTCTATAAACAATGTCATTGCTGTAAACAAACAACACCAAGTTAAAACATCATCCCTCCTTTAATGAGTGCAAGTTTTCTGGAAAATGTAAAGGATGATTGTCTAACTTATGATTAATTCTGTGGGATAAAAATATGACGTTGGTGTATAACTTACCAGTTTCAAGGTAACTATTCTGAGTAAATAGTTTAAGGTCAAAAGAAGTAAATGTATATGTAGAACTAACGTTATGGGGCAAGATGTTGCATGTACAACGGTAAGCGAATGGTACACATACGAAGTGTGTTTCTTTTAAATTACGAAACGAGCTTCCGTCTACATCATGTTGAAATCGATATTTCCGATCGCAATTTGTGTTAATTGCCGGGAAAGCTATCATTATAACTTCTGAAGCTGTATTCGTGATTAAGATACAACCACTTAAAGTTAAAGGGCAGCTAGAAGTGTTGAACATCAGAGACGTTGATGCTTTCTACACTGTGAGTTATCAATTTGTAGCATGAAGAAAAAATCCAAATGATCATAAAATTTAATTAGAAGATGTGCTCTTCAGTATCTGTCGGATGCATTTCAAAGACAAGCATAATCGTGGAAAATTGCCAAAGATTTAATGGCGTTCTTTTGCGTTTGTGGTATGTTAATATGGCAACGTCATAGTCGTAAATAGCTCGTGTCAAAGTGTTCCGGGAAAACACTTTTAAAATCTATAAAGATGCATCCAGAAAGGAAAAACTCTCAAAACATTAAGGCATAATCCCTAACTACATTAAGGAGATTCTCTGTTTAAAGGACAAGTTTTATAGAGCCCCCAAAGACATGCACACACGAAACGTGTGTCATGTGGCTCCTAAAAGCTTGATTTAAAAAAACCCAATGATTGCACATAGTTGCAGCAATTTATGTCGTGTCCTGTTCACGTTTTCTCAGAAACCCCATGAAGCTGAAAGTTCACATTATTCTACCAACCAATGATGACACCACTATTTGTTCAAGAGGTTCGAATCAAATTTCAATGTGGACGTCACGGCAACAATATTAAAGTTTGAAATCTTCGCAGAAAGAGCATGGTCAATTGTACGTGAAAAGGCGTGCATAGTAGACACAAGGGGCTGAAGCTCCTGGACTATTTCTCGGCATAAAGGGAAAGTTGACCATTGGGAAAGTCCCTCTTGTCATACAGTCTCGTGGATAGCCTTTTTGCCACATCTTTAAGCATCGATATAAATGTGAAACAGATGAGGCGGTTTCACTGGTGACATATATTTCAAGTTCAGGCGGGTCAATCTATTTCTCTATTTGACCATTAGTGGACGATATCAGATATCATTGATATACCTGATGCTTCAATTTCAACTTCCTAGCCAAAATCCCGTGTTTTGATTTTGTCATTCCAAACAGAAATTCCGACTCGCCTGCAAAATGAAACAGATAAGAAAGGATGGGAGGAGAGTTCAAAGTTAAAAAAAGTATAATTGTTTTATTCTTAAATTAAAAACTGCATCTTTCAATACATATTCACGAAGACATCTCTTCGACTTTAAGGTCGTGATTCACAATTTGCACGTGCGTGTTCATACAAGGCGCACAATGTGGATGTTTACGTATTAGTTGGGAGCATGATACTCATGCACGTGGTTTGTGAAAATGAACGGCACACGCTGATTGTATAACTGTCGGTAGCTCATAAAACAGACCCGTGAAGATCCGGGCTAGACTGGGTCTTCAGCAACCCATGCTTGTAGTGAAAGGCGACTATGTTTGTCGTAAGAGGCGACTAACGGGATCGGATGGTCAGGCTCGCTGACTTGGTTGATGCATGTCATCGATCTCAAGTGCGTGGATATCAATCAATCATGATATCAATCACTGGATTGTCTGGTCCAGACACGATTATTTACAGACCGCCGTCATACAGTTGAAATATTAGAGTGGAGTGCGGCGTCAAACAACAAACAAAAACAAAACAAATTATTGTAAAAACGCTTTAGCGTAACCGTAAATAACGCTTACGCAGTGTCACGGCTTGTTGAAATAATTGTCTACGCGGTGTGAGTATGCTGCAAACAGGTAGGGAGCAAAACGAAATTACTAGACATTTTAATGTTCATCGAAACGCAATATCATCTCTCTGCAGACGTTATCTCCCAACTCATGACGTCTGCTTCCGGGACGACCTCATTCATGATCATATTCTACCCTTTGTGCAAATGCAAGAACACAACGTCCTGTAACAGCAGGATAACATTGCTTTGCTGCCATGTCTGGGATGAGATGGAGAGACGTCCACGACAGGGCAAGAACCAGTTGGGTCAGGCGGTTTTCAATCTTCTGGTGCCTTCAATGCGCCGCCGCTGACTCGCGTGTATTAACGCAAATGCTAGTCATACTCGATATTGACTTTGTTTTTTGAGTTGTTACACCACCCCTCTTTAAGGGCGTGTCGCTCTGCTTTTTGTTACGAGATATGATATGATGAAACATTGATCAGGCCAATGACCAAATGTTATGTTGTTGTTTTCAGTTACTTTTTTCCGTTAGCATATCTTATCTATGAGGAAGTTGCACATGGTACGTTCTCAGTATTTGCTTCAGACGACATTTGCTTTCATGTTTGACAAATTGACAAGAGATAACTTATCAATGTTCACCACTTTCAGATAAATGCCCCATGAATGAAGGATTGACGTTTTCCTGAAAGTTTATCGTATGGGATAGGGGTGTACAAAGTTGAAAAAATCAAATGTTTTGACAGAATTGAACTTGGTTATTTTCTGAGATTGCAAAAGTCCATGCAAATCCTTTGGTGTAATTACCGTTAAGCAACTCCAAATAAGGAGCACACGATTAGTAACAGGAAGTTCTATATGTCGTAACAGAGTGCGTCGATGAATATCACTTTGCATGGTCTTTCATGACAACCAGAACGGCCAATCGGGAGTATGTAGTCCGTCTGGAAGCAGATTAGGGGATTTGTACAATGTCACTATGCTTACATAATGTGTATCGCAGTATGTTTATTCAACAGTGTTATCTTCAACGGATGTAATACAGTAGTACATTACTTCTACTTCTTTTTCAAGCCGGGCAGTTCGTGTGCACACGCAGCTATGTACCAAAAAGGAACCCAGGAAGATATATTCACATGCATTCATGACGAATTATGATATTGTATAAGTGTGTGATTAAGTTACTGTATATCACGAAGGCCTCATATTTACAGAAATAGTTTTATGTCAGTTGTGCTGTGAAGGATGGGAACTGTCATGTAAGGAGCATGGTGCAATCATGTAAAACACGCAAATGCAGTTTCGTGTCATGCAAAATGCTGACAGTCTGTAATTATATAAGCTTTGTATTAACAATTCATTTAATTTAGACATTCAGAGTCCTCCATATGCATGTTCCTATATTATAGATTTGTAGTCATGCTGTCAATTGCAAGAACCGTGTCAGATACATGTTCCAACCTGCATGTTTCTGAACCAACATTAACTGATTCGGAAATTGATCTCAATGAAATATCACACGCACATGTACGGCGCAATTCGGATGCTGATAGACAAGCAAGTTCAGGACGCACCCAATAGCAGTATTTGACAATCACGTATTAATGATGGTCACAAGTCGCTGAGTTTTTGTGTCACTGTGTAGATGTACATGCAGCTACCGAAACGTTGGCTGTGGGTTCGATTCCAAGCCTTACTCCTGTTCTGACTATCTTTCAGAACTTTGTTTCACGTGTGTTTCACAGGAATATAAAATATTTGCGATATGTCTTTTTAACCCTGGAGTCCCTCAGTCAACATATCTCTGTGATATGCCTGAGAAATGGTAATTTTAAAAGTAATCACTCATGCTGAAAGATCAGGACGGCGACTGTACTTAATCCTGCGACAAAATACACATTTTAAGTTATGGCATTAGCGGATGGAAATTATAAATATACAGCAGTCTCACACAACGATTGTTGTTGCTGTTACCCTGCCATGTTCGTTCCACGGCGACGTCTTAGGCCGCCGGTTACGGTATGTAGCGCAGACAACTAGGTATGTACACGATTTCATGGCTTGCAGTTGCTACCGTCTTCTAGCGTTTAGGGTGGAAACACCTCAACTCACAATAACCAACGACACCGATCTTCGGCTGCGTTTACATGTTAGCCCGGCCCCACAATGCACTTGTGGGATGTTTCGAGATTAAATTGACGCATATTAAAATACTAACTTAAGTTGAAATTCTGCTTATTGCTGCCTGGGATTATGGATAACCACACACTGGACGCATAATGAAATATGAGTTATTTGAATAATAAATCGACCCGTGAAGATGGAATATGTCTTCAGCACCCATGCGTGCCGTAAAAGACGACTGTGCTTGTCGTAAGAGGCGAGAAACGGGATCGGGTGGTCAGGCTCGCTGACTTGGTTGATGCATGTTATCATATCCCAATTGCGTGGGTCGATGCGCGTGATATCAGTACCTGGATTGTCTGGTCCAGACACGATTATTTACAGCCCGCCGTCATATAGCTGGAATATTAGAGTGGAAGGTCTCTTCGAACAACAAACAAAAAACAAACAAATCATAAATCAACCCATTTTAAGGGTGTTGATCTATGTTTAAAGCGTAAATGTCTCTTAACGTAAGGGTTCAGGCAATTAGTTGGAAGAGCGCCTCAGTAAGCCCCATTCAATATTTTCAACTGAAGTCACAGGTCATTACAGATTTGATTTTAAACCAAACTCCAATAAAACACAAGGGCAGTCTTAACTTCGGCATCAAGTTTGCTCTACCTCCATGTGAAATGTGAATAATATATAAATTCAAAGCTTTAACCAAAATAGTTCACGGCAAAATAATACTTTATTGAACGACACATGGGGGTCGAGTAAACCTTCCTTTTTAACTAATGAACAAAGTGCACTCACAATGCAGCCTCTTGGCACGTTAATATAGCAGTAGGTATGGATATGCAAAACGTAGATGAACGTCATAATCACACGTCAAGTGGCAAAAGTGATATCACTAAGGTTTTTGTATACTGTTGCATGTTCAGTTCAGTTTTATAGAAGATTGTAACTGAAAGTCACGCGGACACCTTCATATTTGTCAGGTCGTGGGCATGAAGTAGGATGTGTTTTACCTTTCCACCCCCACCCACCCACACCCCCGCAATACACACACAGGATTTATATGTTGACATGCGTTGCATACGTTTACTGCATAATATTAAAAGACACTTGAAGGGTGCTTCTCGATACCAGCTTTACCGAAAGACATCTTTGCGAAAACGTGTTTCATTGTGGGGATGTAGAAGACTTGAATAGGTTCTGATTTTGCGCTAACACTTTGTCAAGCCTGGAATCGATTGTAGCACAACTTACGAAGTATGTGTACCGTTTGCCACCTAGAACGGCTATCAGAGGGGTCGTTGAAGCAGAGAATTGCACTTCACGTTGATAATGCCTATGCTGTGAGGCAGGCTGCTCTGTGGATGGATGTAAGCCTCTTACAGCTGGCGATATAGCCGGAAGCCGGTATATACCATTTTTGCAATTTGCAGTAATTAAGTGAATTGTTCAATATTTACAGTCAGATTCATGCGCTGATGCTAATATGATGGGATAAGTATTGCTCTAAGGGCATCACATATGCTTAAGACAGCTATATAAAAAAAGGTTTTCAGGCAATACATCAGTTTCGCTTTGTATATTCCTGAATTGGTCACTCGTGATCACAATGCGTGAAGCCCATTTCGGGTATCCCCAGACGCAGTACTGCTTAAGTATTGATAAATGCTCACTCAATTAAGTATGTGAATCAATATCTATAATCTCTTATACATTTATGTGCCTTTCATGATCAACATTTAATATTCAAATTCTGTGTCTGCATCCAGCAAATCCTCCTGAATGTAATTCTTAGTTGAGAAGCTAAGATCGCTGTATGGAATCATCATGGGTCCAGGACATATACCCGTGACTGGTGCCAGAGGCAACTGAGTCTCACAGTGCGTGTGTGATGGTATACGGTCTGTGCATGGAGCACAGATATAACACTTAGTGGAGGACATTATATGGAGGATGACTCCTGATCGGATCTAGAGCTTCGACACTGCCATATTGAAAAAAAAATACATTTGATGTGAATGCATATTTATACATATGCATTGAACCGGGTACTACTTGTCGAGAAATCTCAACTCTTCTTAGGCCATTTGAACGAAAGCATTGAAGTTTACATGCTGTCAGACTATTTCACTTCAATCCCCTTTACAATTCCTATCAGCAATTTTGCGTTTCCACAAATATGAACACATTACATTGGAAAGGTAATTCGGTATTTGCGATGACTGGACACGTATTTGTAAAGCAGAATAGAGTATGCTATTCGTGGTATTTTATGGCTTACTTCCAGACACCCTATGATTGAACTTTCTATGTATGTCTGATGGTTCACTACCATGAATCTTTATGTAAGTTTAATAACGTACAGTGAAATAACAGAACTGCTAAAATATATTATGGCTCCAGTTTTCCTCAGAAATATCAGAGTTTAACAAAGATGTATTGATAAATAAGAACAGATGTAGTTCTTGCATTTTCTGAATTTGAGTTTTAAAAAGCAATTTAACCGCAAAGTAGACAGTATACTCTAAACCATTGTTCTATCAACTGATATGATTTGACTTATTTGATGCGTGTATAATATTACAATCCCAATTGCATGTTTCTTTGGATAACTCATTTAAGTGGTTACTCAGTTTATGATATAAAATAAAACTTAATCGAAAAAGTATCGTATTCACTAATATTATCTGAAAGGTCACGAGTTGTCAGCCAGTGCTAAAAATTTAAACGAGAAATCCCATGGTACTTACTCTGAATGACAAACAGAGCCTACACTTTGGATAAAGGAAGGAGCAAATTACACACGGGTCGCCATCCTCGTCTGACATTAGCCCCTGCAGCTACCTTTGTGAAACCCTTTACTTTGGGGAGACCAGACAACAAGAGTACTTTGCCTATCGCTATACAGTTGAAGTGTGATGAAGAGAATTGCTAATAGAAGTTCGAAAATAGAAGATAAATGAGGATAGAACCGATATTGGATGATTGGGACCAACGAAAGCTTGTCTGTTGTTTAATCAAAGGTAAAAAATGTTGTGCGTGTACAGTATTTACCCCGACTACAAATATGGGATCTTTGATCTTAAGTGCAACACTGAGCTAGCCTGATTTTTTAAACAAATACAAGTGTTGGGGCGTATACACCTATAAAGAGGGACCACAGAATGTATTGCGCACTGGAAATTAAACAGCTTTGTTTATGTCATCACATACCGCATTTAATTTCTCACCTTTAACCAATTTGTTTTCATTTTCGCTCTACCCACCAATTTGAAATGTTTTCTTCATTATTTCTAATCCAACCAGGGTGGGATATTTTGAAATTTCAGTCAACCATTAACAGTCAACATTTTCGTTGAAGTAAATGCAAAATTCAGACTCAACTGTTCCTTTAAATGTCAAATTATTTTGCCATCCCCCAAGCTTTCCAAATTCAGTTTTGACCGGTAATATCTACATGTTCATTGCAGAATTGTTTGAAATAAGGTGTTACGCAAACTGCTAATTGCATCATACTTGTCTATTATGTGAGGAAAACATCGCATCTATTAGTCTAATGAAAAATATATTACTGAAATTTCTAATTATTCCACTCTTGACACACCGCACGTGTGTCACCAATTCGATTAGTGAATATATCATACGATGATTAGTTACGTAAACAATGAAAAGAAACTTGAATATGAAGTCATCACCATATCATACTTCAGGATATGTTTTTAATAGGATCTGCAGATTATGGAATGCAATATGTACAATGAACATTTTAGTTGCAAAACTCTGCGTGTCACTCTAGATGTATGACATAAAATATGCATGGATGAAATATATAACTAATTATACTGCTCTTCATAAAATCAAATTTTCCCGCAGAAAAACAATATCACGAAGTTCTAATATTTTAAACGGATCATCACGAGTTATAAGAACATGTAATCGGAAATAATTGCAAATATGATATTGGCCATATTATAAGGCCAGATGCGTTAAGTGAGATTAAAATACTTTTTCAATTAATAATATGTTTTGACAACATAACTACGTGATAATATGAAAAGTATATACCATTAATGTAAATGTATTTATGATTCATTCAAAGAATATACACTACTTATAATTAATTCATCCTTATATCAGGGGGTACCGGTGGCCCAGTCGTCTGAGGCGCCGCAATTCGCTGTACAGAGTTGCGTCCCTTGGGCACGCCAGAAACCTATGGCTGTGGGTTCGAATCCCGGTTCGCACCGATTATGTTTCTAGGTTTGTCAGCACCATACCCGTGCTCGTGGGTTTCACCGAGATGGTAAACGTCCTGCATCACTTCGGGCTTTCCTCCCACATTAAGCTGAGACGCCGTGATATAACTGGAATAATGTTAAAAGCCTCGTTAAACCCAACTCACTCACTCATCCTGATATCAAGCTGTGCTACGGGATAAATGTAAGCGTACATTGTACATGTGGACATCAGAACACATGATAAAATATTAAATTGGCAAGCTGCTCTAATGATATAACGTGGCGTGTATTGATAATGTGAGCAACGATCCACTGCTTTGGGGTCCTAGGGCACGCAATCAACCAAGTCACCCAATCCATTTGGTCGACACTCACAACAAGGATAGGTTGCTGGGGACCTCTTCTAACCCAAACTCCCAAATGGGGAAACAAGAATGAAACATAATAGTTCGTATGTACTATTTTGTGGTAATGTAGAACTGAAAAGGCCCCGTAGAATCTATGCACTTATTGCAAAACTATTTATATCAAAAGCTAGAAATGTCCTTTTTGACTAACTCTCATTTGAAAACACACGTGTTCTGTATCGTGAAAAAAACCCGTTTTTAATAAAGGTTGGCGTCGGAGCCAGAACTGGACGTTTAAGCTGATATCCACATATCCACCATATCTGTCACAGAAGAGTACAGCTTGCAGTTTTGACTGAGGCTGAGCTGGGTCATATCTTCACGGCACAGCATTCTTGCTTGACAGCTACCTTTCTGAAACCTACTTCACAAAGGACCCAAGACACCGTCAGTGCTATCACAAAGCTCAACTATGATATACTTGGAACGTGTGCAAGAAGTGCAACAATAGAGGCGAGAGAAAGTAATACAAAGCATTAGTAGCATGGTCATTGCCAAAACATTCAAGTCTACCAACAAACATGTGATGAGGGAACGGTGCATGTATATACTCTTTGTAGATTTATGTGTGATGATCAGAAACAAACGTTAGAACATTTTAACTTTGAAAGTTGCTTTCATCAATGAATCAGACGGCTTCTTAGAGACATGTAGATACACGTCGAGGTAGAAATGAAAGGAAACAGCAACCGTTTTTATTTCAAAGTTTTAATATGCGATCATGCCTCAAACTGAGTGCCACTGTCGACCAATCAGGACTCAATGTATCGTCTGAGAAGAGACGCTTATAAATATCAACATGAATTGAATCAATAGGTTACATGAACAGTTAAATGCAGGCGTTTTATCAATGAAATGCCAAAATGAATTCAGTTTCCAGCCTGTAACGAGACATACATTGCAGACATATTGATAGAAAAAACGACTAATTTCGCAATCTTTGTTGGCTGGCATTTTGAAATATGTACATGTACTTCTCGGTCGTTGTCGATAGGTATTGAACATTATAGGTTACAAAGGGCAGATTTATGTTCTGTAGCAACAATATTCAAAGTATTTCTGAAAAACAAGAAAACAAGAATCAAATCGACAGAGTGCGTTTTTTGAGAAAACACTGAGTTTGACATTTTGCGTCTTTCTGTATTGGCTGTGGCGTCATTTCCCGAACACCGCGATGAGCGGCGTGACGTAATAGCAACGAAGTGCGATGTAGAACTAAACCTTTCAAGGCTAGCTTCATTTTCGTTCCAACTTCATATGGTGCGATGTAGAACTAAACATTTCAAGGCTAGCTTCATTTTCGTTCCAACTTCATATTAGCTGACGTTAATATGCTATCCTTGCTGTACAAAAGTCAATTTAGCGCAGTTTAATCTACATGTAACCTAGTTCTGCACTGACAACACAGTATGTTTATCTCCTAATTGACGTCAAGATTTTGGCCAAATCCTGGATATGACAAAAAACATCTTTAAGGACTTCGTAATACGAAAATGAAGACAAACAATTCATGACCAGTGTCAATAACGCTTCATCTATAAAAGTGTATTATGTTTTGTCATTTGAACACTCATGAGCTCGAGATAAGTAACATTTCAAATTGATTACTAAAAGACCTATCATTCTATACCGCCCCACTCCTTCAATACCGCACGTTCCAACTGCTATTGCCTTTATGTAAATGATTGACAATAGTTTCATCTATATAGTTATGCTAGTGTTGATTAGATAAATAAACACTAAAATTTCTAACATAAACAACCACCCGTCATATTGAAATTAAACTTAAATTTGAGTAAGGTCAGGACCATCTTCGCACAACTGTAATCAGTCAAGCCATTCAAGAGAAACCTAAAGAAAGTTTGAACGATCCAATTTAAATGTTGACCACAACTTTAGACCCGTGTATATCCGGGGTAGAATAGGACTTCAGCAACCCATACTTGCCATAAAAGGCGACTATGCTTGTCGTAAAAGGCGACTAAAGGCGATCTGGCTCGCTGACTTGGTTGATGCATGTCATCGATCCGAATTGCGTGGATCGTTGCTCATGATGTCAATCACTGGATTGTCTCGTCCAGACTCGATTATTTACAGACCGCCGTCATATAGCTGGGATATTGCTGAATGCGGCGTTAAACAACAAGCCAACCAACCAACCAGAGGAAAGATTTAGCATTTGTTGTTCATCACAGTCACTCTGGATTGTACATACATGTACATGGATACATGTATGCCGTTCAGAATCATGTAATCATTGCGGTACACATTTGAACATATACTGTCCATTTCTTTGCATGGGAAAACAACTTAGAAACGTGAATATATGTCTGAACATATACACTCTCAAGTAAAAGAAACGCACAGGTAGATTTTCAGTAAATGTTATGTATCTAATAAAGTCGATATATTTAAGTTTATATCATAAATACAAATATGCCATTTGGAGCTCGATAGTAACATGTTGTCGTTGTACAAAGGCCTTGAAAACTTTTCATTGTTGTGTCACATAAGGCCACAATGTTGCACTGAACTCAGTATCTTGTGTGACCGCCCCGGGCAGCATTCACGGCTCAGCATCTCCTCGACACTGATTGGATAAGTGTACGAATTCTGTCCTGCGGAATTCTGCGCCATTCTGCTTGTAACGCGTTGGCTAGTTGTGGGAGTGTCTGCGGCGTGTTAAAACGTTGACGTACACGTCGATCGTGTTCATCCTAGAGGTGTTCGATTAGGTTTAGGTCTGGAGATCTCGACGGCCAGGGGAAGACGTTGATGTTGGCATTATGAAGGTAGGCTACCGTCACACGAGCTGAGTGCGGTGGGGCGTTGTCCTGTTCAAACAGCTCCTTCTGGCGGTCAATGATTGGAAGAAGGGGAGGTTGAAGAATTTGATTTATGTAAGAAATCGTGATTTATCGCACGTCAAATTCCAAAGCTGTAAGGTATGACACCAACGCAAGCGTCGTTGTCCCAAAACAGGGTCGATAACTGGTCTTCTCGGTCGGATTCCAGCCTCGCTAAGATGGTTTCTGAAAGTCTGGTCCGATATCCTCCTCAAACCAGGGCTGCGTCATGCAGTCTCCGTAGCTGTGGCATTACTATGATGTAGGTGGAACAGTCGAATGTAGCGATCCTGTGCAGGGGTCGGCCGGTTCTCGGGCAGTCTGCAGTGGAATTGAACTGTTTGTATCGGCCACAAAGGCGGCAAATGGTGCTGTGGTGGGCTTGAAGTGGCTTACAGCAGAAGACTGAGATTCCCCTGTTTGGATACGCCCTTTGGCGATGTTCCGATCGGCAGCGGCATTTTCAAACTTGAAAAATGTTGATAAGTGAAAGACAAATTATTGGCTTATGCTTGCCTTTTATAGCTACTACCACGACTTACGAAGGCCTTAACTTGCACGTGCATTTTTATTTACTGTTTTCCTCCATGACATTTTTTAAGAAGTATGAAAACCATGCGTTTAATACATTGCAAATCGACATGCGTTTGGACGCACCTTTTGTCGAATATCAGGCCACCAACATAACATATATCTGATTAATATAACGGATTTTTTACGTAGTCAGGTTCAATGAACTACACCTAGCTGTGCGTTTCTTTTTTTGAAGGGTGTATTCACTGGTACATCATTATGTGACACCCACTGAGAACATGCTAGTTGAAATACTTGTATACTTTTCCAGGGAGCTAGTTTTAAATGCGGTGATTGAGCATGATTAATACTGCTATTTACGTTTCAAGTATATAATTTAAGTCTCAGAGTTTCTGAAACACTGTAATTTTTGTGTGATAAATATTGTTGAGTATCGAGAACCAATCCTTCTGTGACAAGATGAATGCAGGTCCGCATGTATATGTACACGTAACCCGATACGCGTAGGAGTTGATGAACGTTCTCCTGCAACAAAAACTAATTCCTTCCTATGGATTTAATAACTCCACGGATCGTGAAGTATCACCAGAGGCGTTGTGTTAAGAGGTTTTTCATCGATCAACCCCATCAATCAATACTGTCAGATCCCCACTTACTTACTGACACTATGGACTTAATTGACAAATAAAAAAAAACACATTAAAAAGTTCTAAAGTAATTACCATGAAGTTGAAATATGATATGATAACTTACCTTCTTATCAATACATTATATCTATTTTATATGCTGTCAACACGCAATATTCACTGTTCAATAATTTGTCTGTGGCATGATTTGCAGGCGATTACTATAATAGAGTGCGTAACCCATCCAATTTACTGTTATTTGATTTTACCAATACATGTTCACTTTTATACCTACTTTGTAACTGTTTGATCATTCACGAATAACGGTTTATTAGAGTGAGTGAGGTAGTTTGATTGCACTCTTGGCGGTATTTCAGTGTCAGCGTAAGTATGGAGGACAACTAAAAATTGACACAGGGCGTAGACATTTACTATTTTGGTTAATCTTACGACCATGGATATTGTGATAGACTAAGGATTTACAATTGAATGCAATTTACACCAAAACTACTAGTAAATGTAACCATTTACTTATTGAATAAATAATGCAATTGACTGTTTGTGTTTAGGAATGATCATTAAAGGTAAAGAATTAAGTTTTTCGTTTTCAATACTGGGCACTTTTCCTGTGAGAAGTTACTTCCTACGATTAATAGAATCTAAAAACGCAAGCCGAAAGCAATCACTATGCTGAGTTACATGTATGTCCCTTAACTTTGAAGATCCACGCTGGTAAATGGTTCGAATTCTACACATGAAATATGATCCCCTGCCCAAGTTGTTTCATTAATCGTACAACATTCAAAGCCTCATTCAAGCTTTCAAAAAGTTAAATGGAAGACATGTAGAGGACATATCGTAATTTGCCGCTTGAGTGAAAAAAACGATACAATTCCCCATTTTGACTTGTACTATATGTTACCGTGTTTTTTCAGGTGAACAAATGAATTGGCTTTTCATGTGTTTGTGACAGTTGCCACCAGTGGGGCAAGATACGCTCACCATTTCGCCAACACATGGTATCATCAATATTTACTATCACTATAGGTAATTCATGGACACACGCTAATGATAGAGTCGGAATCATACAATGGATTCGGCTTCTAGCAGAGATTTCTTTTGAATGTGGAAGCTTTAAGGGTTATATTTTCATGCAAAACCCGCTCTCGTAGGTTTCTCCATTGAAAGTAAAACTTCTACATGAACGAGTCGCGTCTCTTTGGACACTCCTACGACATTAAGCTGACGCACAGTGATATGACTGAATATCGTTAAAGGGGTTTAGAACCAGCTCACTGATATGCACTTGGTACGTGTACACAATTCTCAAGATGGTGATAATTTCAGGCCTGACAGCTTTTATATCCCCTTATCATTGCTCTTACACCGACTTCTGGTTTATTAGGTTTGGCTTTATTAATACAGAAACCTATGAAATTGCTTGCAACGACGTCAAACACACGAGATACAGTCACGATGTTGAACCTTATCATGTTACTCTTAACGGGTATGTGTTACAGCGATGAAAATGATCTTAATCCGAAAACAAACAAACAAGTAAAATCCATTTTTTTTATCAATGTCGTCTATGTTGATAGTGAAACTAAATCTAAAAAATACGTGCAGAAACATAATATAGTATATGTAAGTCCTTAAGTGTGTTGAAACCAATGAGCAATATTGTCTGTAGTTTGACCTACACGAACGAAAACACCATTCACCCTTCAGAAGTATCAAGTAGTGTTTCAATAACGCATACTGAAAAACGTCTTGACGGTATGGATTGGATTCACATATGTCACGAGCTTTACGTCCTTTGTTCAATACCCAAGACCTGCCACAATGACAGAGGTGCTATTTCAGTTTTCCACTTAAAGATCGCCTGAATCGATATCAGACAAAGACGCTGGTACAAAGAGCAAACGTATAACCTCTTCACCAAATCTGATTAACGAACTTCTAATACTGTTTTCAATCATAAATGTTACAGTGGTTAACAGGACGTTGCTGAAAGAAATTCATTATGAAATGATAAGCATGGCTGTTGTTGTGTGGACCACTCGCCTCTCCAACTATTGATATTGCGCTTTGTACCAGGGCACTCTCAGCTAGACGTGCCGATGTAAGTCGTTAACTATCGATGTTCATCTCCCAAAGCTGCCAATCTGTGCACGCCAAATTAATTTAATGAAATATCGAAATGCCATCATTTTCTTCATAACTCACTCAGGTCATGTGGTTAGCCAGACAACCAGTTTATAGCTCGTCCGTAATTGGAATTGCTCAGGGTTCGACTCTGTGTATATGTTGCCTTTTTATCCCACGGTAGTGTTTTTCAAACCATTTGAAATTATTTCCTCTTGGAGTAGCGCATTATAGAAAGCACTTTCGAGTAGATTATATTATTTGTTCTTTCTTGTAACAAGGATACCTCCATATAAGTATAATGCCTTCAAATCACCCCCGCGTGGGACTGTAGTTTGTAGTCTACCTCAATGCATAATTATTGATTGTAATATTAAAAGTCCAAACAAAGTATTATCATTAAGAGGTTTTGAGTGATAGTACATGTATATTGACTTTGACAGTGTTGTTATGTGGCCGTATGTATTTCAACTATATTTTTGATAATATTTGTTAGATGCAGCACATCAAACACTCATATATTGTCGTTTTTAGCTGTTGTGGCAAGGTTCATATTTGGAGGAATGTTCATGAAAGCTCGTAATCTTTATTTACATCCCTTGGTTGTAGTTGTTTATACTCACTTCCGTGACTGACTTAATTCTTCGAAATTTTCCGTTAGGGTGTAGTTTCTAGAAGGATGGCTAGTATACATGTACTTATATAAGACAGAGTGGTGGTTCGAGGCCACGACCTGCCTTTCGAACTATTTACTTCCCCTTTGCATACGGGATATCTATTAGTATCTGAAAACAATTTTGCCTTCTTCCAACACTGTTTCCTGGATTAAGGATCGAAGCACGCTCCTAATTCAAGGCATTTGGCTGTGTCGAATTCCGCACTTTTGTAAGTGCACTGCCCAATACAATAGAGACCGTTTTCTATTGCTGCTGCCACCTGTGCGAGCCATTGTATTGTCTTTCTAAATCTAATCCTGTGTGTTTCAATTAAATAATGTGTTGATTATTCATTGATCTTTTGTGGATATAACCTTTTTTCACAATTTAGTTCTGTACATATTGATTTCTGGGTTAACATTCGCGTTTCAAAACGTGACAGTATATTATTACAAGTTTAATGTATCCTTATATGAGACGTTATTA
Organism: Haliotis cracherodii; assembly: GCF_022045235.1. Lineage (NCBI taxonomy): Eukaryota > Metazoa > Mollusca > Gastropoda > Lepetellida > Haliotidae > Haliotis > Haliotis cracherodii. The sequence continues at coordinate 18,453,927 of NW_027266275.1, forward strand.
ACTGTAGAAAATTATGATTATGTACGTGACCTATTGTGACGAGGCCTATGATTGCGATGATGACGATGCAGTATCATCGATAACCTTAAATGCATTTATGTATTATTGAACAAAGTACTAACTGTAAAATATGAATTTTGGAATACTTAAAACAGGAATAATTCACTCTTCTTCTAGTAGATCGGAGATCTCACTGTAAATTTCTATTTACTGATTGGATTTCACACGTGCATTATACGTAAATGTAATACAAAAGTTCGCTTCCTGATATATTATCGAGAGTCCCCTATTGTGAGTCTTGACCTGTTAACATCTTACCAAAAATAGTTCACGTTACAACACGTGACCTGCGTCACTGCGAGTTTCCCCCTTAAATTAAGCTGACCTCACGCTGTCATGTAACTGATGTTGAACTACTGTACAAACTGGCTTCAAAGTTAATTGCAAAATCTTGAACTACCCATTACCCCCATTAGAGATCAAGCCTTTCCAAAGCGAAGCATGAAACATCCACAGCAGTCAGCTTATGTCATTATTCCCTTTTTCATCAAACCAAAATTTACTGGACAAATAGGGATGACAAAGAACCAATAGCCCAACACATTACATAAACCTAAAGATCATTCTATACCAATGCTTTTATATTATGAGTTTACACATAATCACGAAAAAACAAGTTCTAGACATATCGGTTCGTAGAATGGTATAAACGACGACAGAAAGGCCATGTGAGAAGGTTCCATTTGCTCTTTATTACCTTCCTGTATCATGTTCCTCTGAGAACAGGATGGCGGTTACTATTTTTATACTGCATTTTGCCTGTCAAAACCTATTGGCTTTAATGATCCACCAAGCATATAGGTTCACAGAGTCCTCTTTCACTCACTGTAGATGATGAAGACGGAAACATCTTGCATCAATATAAAGTCAACGTTATTACTGGAGGATATCATGTGTCCAAGCAACGTGAGTCTGCAGGCCTGTCTTGCCGAAAGGTTCGTGTTGATTATTCATCGTATTCTAACAACATTTTCGTCTTCAGTTAAACGTGACTTCCAGATAATTTTGTGATCAGAGTGAAACCCCGTTTAGGAAAACACATATATGTCAGACATATATGTGGGTTCGGATTAGGGTCCAAGATACTCTCACATTTAAACTGGCCAGTCAAAAATTAATGCTCTCAGTTGCCAGGGTTGCCTACCCTTTCCGCGAACACCTGGTGTCATTACTGATTTTCAGTGACCTATTCAAATAGATTTCACCGCTGTTTTGCCTTTGTCACCCAATGAAATCTGATTCTTGAGATAATCTGGACTGATTGTTCTCTGGCGTTGACGTTTATATTGAAAATTAACACGTCCACGTGCAACCTCTAACGCGCAGATTGCCCGACAATCATTTAAGTATTTCACAGATAATACACTAACCCAATTAAGAACGTTGGTGTCATTTCGAGAACATATTGGAGGAGCGGTTCAGAAAATTGACCATCCGTAACGGAGTTTGAATGATGATGCCATGTTCCAATTGTATGAAAAATAATTAAGAATTCCATAGAATTACGCGAATGCGGAATAGGTGGTGAAATTGGGTTTAACGTCGCGCCCAAGATTATTGCACTTATATAGCTACGCGCATACACGTATGTGTGTGCGTGCGTGTTCGTGTGTGCGTGTGTGTGTCTGTGTGTGTGGCTGCTTGTGCTGGTCTGGACTGATGCCGATTTATAGTGGCGCTAGATAACTGAGATACCCAACCGCAGTTTAACATGAATACCCCTACTCAGACACAGTGTACTGACGCCAAGCCGACCAATCCTTGTTTTAGCCCCTTAATGCAGAGTGACAGACAGGGTAAAAAACAAGTACCATATTTCCACGCTCTTCCACTGGACAACGGATGCGGTCGAATTCAGAATAGAAAATAACGGGTTTTCCATATTACGTGAAGGCATTATATAGAAAGTATCAGGTTGTGTATAGTACATGAAGGTAATGCAGAAAGAAACTAGCTCTGCATATTGCGTTAAGACAATATATCGGTGAAGAGTTTTGCATATTACATGATGATAATATAGAAAGTAAGGCAAAAAGAGAGTAACAAGTTCACCATATATGAAGTGAAGGCAATATAGAAAGTAACAGTGTGTGCCTAATACGTTCTGCACATAAAATAGGCAATGTAGTAAGTAATGGGTTCTGCATATTACGTGAAGGAAATTGTGGGCGGAGTCGGCAAGAGGTTCTAAAGCGCCGGACTAGCAAGCGCCAGGTGCTGAGGATACTATCCTACTAGTGACCGGGTTGTTATTCATCCTTGGAACCAACAATGTTTACTGGTCTTTACAGTGTTGTCACTAACCCCAGTGTACAGTACATACACCCAACGCACTCAAAAGAACCCACTCGTCCGATGGTAAATGACCAGACGTTGGAAACATGAATTCGTACATACTGTACAGCCGAAACACAAGTGTCAAAACTTGTGGTGTCTCCCTGTGCAAGCGAATTAGTTCAAATGTGCCTCTGTTCACCCAGCAGGGAATGGGTACACGATATGTGAGGTGGATGTAAAAATCTTCTAGAGTCCCTAGACAGCTTGGGTTGTATCCTCAATAAAATAGTATTTGAGCAGATACCTGGATACCTGCGGTACATAAATGTACAATGATATCAATAATTGTTAATAATGTAAGTTGGTGGTTCTTTCTGCTGGACGGTACAGAAAAGAGTGTCAACCAAGCGAAGTGTCATATCAAATCGACCAAGACTCAAAGAGAGGCTATCTGAACGACTACAGCATCGGGTTTATGTGCAGTGTATTGGGAAGATCAGCAACCCTGCAGAGTCCTCAGCTTGCATGAAGTCGGCTGGCCTGAAAAGTGAAACAGAAGGCTTTCTGTTTGCTGCTAAGGACCAGTCACTTCCCACTCCAAACCGTCAATGATTGATTTTACATCAAAATGTATATATGAAATGTAGATTATGCAATGATTTTATTGAGACTGTCCAACACATTGTCAGATGATGCCCAGCTTTGGCACAAACACAGTATCTTAAGCGACATGATGGTGTGGCTCGACATTTATTACCGTCTTCGCCATGCTTGTGGTTTTGACACAGAGGTCCATCCATGGTACGACCCTGAACATGTAAAGGGCGTCATGGAAAATGATAAATACAAAATTCTTTGGAATAGGCCCGTTTAGAGCCTTAGACGTGTCCAGGCCAACAAACCTGATCTTGTCCTTTCTGATAAATCCAATGAAATTATTTATATTGTTGAATTTTCTGTCCCTTTTGACGCTAATGTGATCGACAAGATTGAACAAATACATGGCAAATATGCAGACCTCGCTTTCGAAATGTCACGCTTGCATCATCCAAAGTACCAAGTTGTCCGACTCCCCATTGTTCTCGGTGCCTTGGGAGAGTTTCCGGGTTTGCTACCAGGAATACAGCCCGTTTGACAATCTGGGTAATGCAGAAGGCTGCAGTGTTGGGAAGTCTTCACATTCTCCGAAAGGTTCTGGTTGGGTTTGACAAGGCAGTGCTTCCTGGCAGAAGTCCCATTCGCTGTCTGGGTAGCGTGTAGAGGGGCAAGGGCCCTGAGCTGATTGTGAGCCTAACCAGCCTGACTGTGCCAGGATCACACAAACCCTCTTTGCTGCATTTTTTATTTGAATATGTACATAATAACATAGAAAGTAACGGGCTCTGCATATTACGCGAAGGCCATACAAAAGTGACGAGTTCAACATGCAATGTACAGGGCAACGTTTTCTTCCTGATAAATGAATATAATACCGAAAGTAACGAGTTCTCAAAATCACATGATGGCAAATAGAAAGTAAAGACTACTGCATATTACTTAAAGGCTTATAAAAAGTAACGAGGTCTACATTTTGCATTTCACATTTCACCATGCATGCATAGAGATATTAAAACGTTCTTTTTAATTGAAGGCAATCTGGAAAGTATATTGATATTGATTGTGTTAGTGTTAGAGCCGCCAAAGAAACGTATTTATGTATTACTACCGTTTGATGAGTGTGTTTGAACATTCATTGGTCGCCAGTTACTTCCGGATTTGTCAACAGCCCATTTTCAATGCGTGTGTGAGTGGACCAGTCTGCCCTTGCAGAGTGTGGACGTTTCCACTTAACTACTCATTCGTGGTCACCAACGCTGACAAGATATGGAAGGAATAAGCGGTACAACATGAGCACCTAATCAGTCTAACCGATTCTTTCGTCATCTCCGCATCAATACGCAGTCTAGACGTTACCGATGTAGGAGATGAACGGATCTGGTACCCAAAGACTAATTCGAAATGCAAGCCTTTCTTCAGCCGGAAGTGCATTAAATACATACATATATATGAACTATTAGCAAACGTGTTCATTACGCTGGCTATCTGATCATAAAAATGTATAACATTTATAGTGACTGTTATATGAGCCACAATATTTGTTATGTCGGTATTGTATAGTGCGTATAATGTTATGACGTTCTTAAGTGTGTCTGCTAAGCGATTAAAAATATTGTGATGAACAATTTTATTAAAACATACCCAGCCATGAATACATGGATCAAGACGCTCAAGTTATGATAGTGAAGGAATGTAATAACTATCAATACTTAAACACGTTATTTCCCCTGGGGCAACGTATAGACTATTGGGGCCGATTTAAGAGATACTGAAACGAGAAAACCAATGACTGAGTGAACATTTCACCTTTTGCCAGGTGTCAGAGGCTCATAGTTATGAGGCAAATGAGCACTGAGTCGGATAAATCTTGACGGAATTCAATGATACAAACACATCTCTAAAGAAAAAATATAAATGTCAACCATGCATGTTCATTAAAGGAGATGGTACAAATGAGAATCTGTACCACAATCTAATCGGTTAATGAACGTTGATAAATTGATTCAAAAACCGGAAATATAAGATTCATAGTCTAAATGTCACCCATCATATAGTATATTTCTCACATGTTCATCATTTTTCTCTACATTCCGCATCAGGGGAGCTAACTTGTCAGGGGACAAGCGATGTTTCCAGCGATGTTTACAGATATCAGGACATTAACACTTCAAAATCTTCAAATACTTAAAGTACTCGATAACATATGTTCAGCAAATCTTAAAACGCAATATGTTTACTCCTAAGTTGATGAACTAACACATGTGAAACAGGCATGGCGTCACTCATAAATGTAATGAAGTTGACAAACAAATATTGATAAAAAAACACTACGTAAGAATTTTCTGTTTAACCCATCTACATCAAGCTACCTTTGCCTGTCGTTAGAAGCGGTTCGTTGTGTACAATGTCAGCAAATTGATCAATCTTAAATCCATATCGTCATAATTAGTTTTGAGTTATTCGGCGCAATGAAATATCTTAAATGTCACAGGTAAGGTCAAACACTGTACATGAATAAACGTAACCTCTACATACTTATAATCTGTCCAGACAAACCTGTGATTGATATTATGAGCAATGTCCTACCCCTTCGGGTTAGGATGACATGCATCCAACCATATCACCAAGCCTGACCACCCGATCGTTTTAGTTGCATTTCACTGGGGCTCTAATATTTTAATTTCAGTAAACTGTCAATAATGTCAAGACGTCTGCATGGCAGAAACGTTTTCGATATCACAAAATCATATGCGTAAACCAACTCCTCATTGGCACGTAAATCGTGCAACCTGACGTATTTGATATTTAGCATGATGTCTTCAAAATAGACTTTCATTAATACTACCGAGAGTTCAAAATAGATTTTCAAAGACATCAAGTTCGCTAGTAGCGCATCTTATAGTTAATGTAAGTCCCCTTGCCGATGGCAAACTGATTCAATTAACTGCCTAATCCAATCGAGAAAGTGAGTGTGATGTTAAAGACTTCAGGCTTTCAAAATAAGACAAGCTTCCGAGTTATTACATTCGAACGCCTCGCTGTGGCAGTTGTTACGTTCCTAGAATCTCACTTCGGTGGATGCACAAACAACATTTGGAGTCTCCTATCGACTTGCATCAAAATTCTAAAAAGTCAGTAAATCTGCAGTTTGAGTCCTCCGTAGCTAATCTCAATCTTATGAATGCGCGTTGGAGACAAATGGGGACGTATGATACGGAATTTCACATAATTTTATGTGAATGAAAGAAATATTTCTAATTTTAAAAAGTGTGATAAATGTCTTGATAGATTTGTGAGTCATATTGCAAATAGACACGCTGGTGACCGAAAGTTGTGTAGACAGTGATTGGAAGGAAAGTGATTGGAAATAAACAAACTTTCCATACCGCCATCTTCTGGCTAAAACAAGTCTGAATATTTGACAGGAACTGTATTGTAGAAAAATAAAGAATGTATAAAAAATGAACGCTGTCTATGTGTAAGAGGTCACGTACGTCGCCATTCTGTAAACTGATCGAGGAAATATCTTGAGAGAAGTCAAGGTCGAGAGGACAAACGAAGCAAACGGCATGAAAAAACCTTCAGAGGAACATGCCGGCAAAGGTGACAGACAAGACATAGGTACGGTTCGCAGTAATGAACACCTCATTGATCTGATCATATGACAAGGGATCGAAACGATTGTCAAACAGGAGAAACATAAGAGAAGAAATTCTTTGACTAAGACTGAAATGCCAAAGTAATTCAAGTTGAGTACCTGTTTGGTAAACAACACATTTGATGGCATGTTAGGGCCAACATACACTGCATGAATCAAGTTTGGATCTGAATAAAAAGACGTTATCCTGTTATATTATTATTACATCGTTCAATAACTAACGTTTTAAACAAATATGATATAAAAATTCTTGAACGAACGTGACTGACATAACATTATTTTTTCATATTGTGTGTGGGCGAAAATTGGTCGTGAGTGTGAAGTTGAGAGTTATTTTGAATTACATAGCGTTTTGCATTCCAGCTTCCTCTGGTGTTTACTTTGTAAAGGCTGATCTTTAAAAACGGCAACTCAAGTTGGCGCCAACCAAATTGTTTATTACATGAATGAAATTGGAGAGCTACTTACCATTATACAAGCTCGTTAAGAGATTGACTGGCACACAGACGATTGTCACAAGTATATCCGCCACAGCCAGATTCACCAGGAAGTAATTTGTGACAGAGTGCATGCTTTTGTTCTTAAAGACCACCGCCATCACCATGATGTTTCCTACCATAGAAGTAAGGAACACGATAATGTAAGCCAAGGAGTAGATCACAACCATATACACCGGTTGTTTAATCAATGGAAAATAATAATCCGTGTCATTTAATCCCGGCGTTGAATTTGCCATTGTTGATATGATATTCTTTCCGCAAATGATTTACACACTATGGAAGAAACTGCAGACGGCTCATCGGTAGAAAACTGGTCCGCTGAGCTAGGTTTCTTTGTTTGACGAAATCGTTCCGAACCGTGGAAGAGGCTCCGCGTTGAAGTCTATTCAGGCAACTTGACAGAGTTTCTCACTGCTGAGGCAAGATTAAGGCAAACTGACATCGATTAATTTAATAAATCAAATGGTGGTCAAAACATGATTGTCGCTACTCTCTCCGGATAGAATGATAGCATCTGTAATCCCGGAAGATGCCACTTGGTAAGGCCAGATATATGGGATATTTGTGCTTATTGGTAAATCAACATTCTGAGCTTTGTTACCAATGCCCGTGAATCGATATAGTAGGCCACACTATAAACTTTCAGGCACGCAGATAACTTGAATCGTCACCCCCCGTTCCCGAACATCAAACATGGTAATTACAGAGATGAATCGATGAGTTAGACCCAAAAGTTAATTTCCACACGAGACTGATTAACCATGTGTATTCTTTTCTGAATTGAGATTTCCCTTTCAGTAAGTTCTGTGGGTCCGGAATGGTCTAGGCAATAAAAGTAACAGACCAATGAATAAAAATGTCTTCGGCTCAGTTAGATGTTCGGTGCATAACAGCAGGTCCACGAATGTGACGACGATGAAGGGCTGAAGAAGTATAGCCCCGTTTGGGGATTGTCTTGGTAATTACGTGCTATATTGATATGCCCATCTGGCGAGCCTCATCATCCCTCGACCGCCGCAAACAACGAAGCAGTGTCGAGTTAAAGGTCTCTCTGATCCTATGTGGCACCGGCCAGGAGAATCACGTTTGATCGTCTTTGGGTTTCTTTAGCTTGGAGCGGTTGTCGCATTAGTGACTTCTTCCACTATTTTGCGCGGATCGTCATCAAATACACTTTGAACTATCACTCGTTTAATACAGTTATCCTTAATGATGCATCCGTGTACCCGATGACGTTACCTGAGTGGTTACAGAAGTTAGTGAAATTGCATATCCCTGCTGTTACCCTAAGGCTACAAACGCTTTTAATATGAACGTCATCATTTATGTAATAACGATCGCTTTTGATGTGTCAGAACGAAGAATACAGAACCCCGTTTTATAATGTAGTTAAGCTCAGGCTTTGATGACTGATCTCGAGATGAATTAATACCGTGACTACCATGCGAGCTTGCAATGTTAAATGTTCACAAATATAATCTTTACAGTAACATAATCGTATATAATGAACTGCCAGATACAATTTGTAGTATTATCATTAGATTCAAATGTATGTATGGATGCATGCATGCCTGCCTGCCTCACTGCCTGTCTGTCTGTTCGTGCGTGTGTGTATAACGTCAACACCAGAGACTCGTTATCTTTGAACATTAATCCTATCTCACTGGCATCGACATTATATTGTTACCTTTGCACATTCAAGCAACGTTGTGTTGTGTAAACATATCTATCTATCCATCTATCTGTAAAAAGTCTGTACACTTACTCAGCATTTACATGATGAAGGAGCAAGAAGTACGTAGCTCTGAAACGTCGTAACATAGAATAAAAAGTTGATAGTATTTGACAACATCGCTTCAAAGTCATACATGTACATTAAACAGTTAAAGCAACCACTAGGGTTCAGTTACAGATCTTCGTATTCTTTTAGAAACATTATATTATAATACGCCTATTTTGCTGACACCAGAGTCATTAGAAACACGATACCTCGAAGGAAAATTATTTGCTTCGGCGCGGCTGTGATGACAAGCAAGTCGAAATTAATCATGTCAGGTTACTTTAAATGATTTACTATTTTAGGAGATTTGTCTGAGAATGAACTATGCACCTAACTGCGTTGGTGATTGGATATTAAAGCATCGCAAAAGAGGGAGCGTGCAACTCAATCTGAGTGTTTGAAATACGTTGCTAAATGAAATTTGAAGACAGAAACCGACAAAACCAATTGAGTTTTTCAATGTTAAAAGTTCTGTGCACTACATACCCAATAATATAATATACCCGTTCTATCTCTCTCTCTCTCTCTCTCTCTCTCTCTCTCTCTCTCTCTCTCTCTCTCTCTATATATATATATATATATATATGTAGTTTTCCACCGTACCCTCTTTCAACCGCTACTCGAGTATCCGTGGGACATCTGTGACATCACTCCGCAATGTAATGACGTTATCAAAAGTAGGGTGTCATATACATCTGTGATTCGATTCGCAGATTGCTGAGTATAATAAACATTAATCAAATATAATCTATAATGAATGAAATATTTATCTCGTCATGCCTAATGTTCCATAAATGGTGCTAATGCAGAAAATATTCACGATGAAGATTTCCGGGTTTCGAATCTCATGAAATAAAATGAATCATGTTGAATGTTTGCAATTCTGTAAACGATACATTATGTATATTTCCTAAGTGCCTCACATGTTGATAGCATGTAAAAACGCCACACCTCAACAATCCATCGAATTAGTTCACCCCTCTGAAAAATACCTAGCGCCACGCTGGAGTGGTACTAGTACACGTTTTCACAGTTAGCCGCGCATCGCCACATCCCAGCGTTACAGATCACGTCGCAATTTCGTACAGGGTACCATGTGTAAGATAGAATTTATGAATACACTTGGATTGGGATTTCCCCCAGTGGTGGCTGCTATTACCTACGGGATTGAAGCCACACTCCTTCGCAGTGGTGACTTAGCATAATACCACTGCCACAGGCAAATTTGCATATCTCTTGTTTGTAAACAAGCACGCTAATTTTGCAATCAGGACATGCAGCCCTAATGCAAGCCTTGAATGTGTAGACTTGTCAAAAATGATACAAAAATGACACAGATTAAACAAACGTGCAATATCTTGAATGGACTGTAAGATGTGAAGAAATCGTCACATGGCGCTGGCCTGACGGCCGCAAGGAACTCTGTACACGATAGTGGGATTGACAGCAAGTCGAGTGCCCTGACAGTCAAATGTGTGTAACCTGTACTTTAATTGTCATTTTGTCGTCGTGTCTGTTGTTAAATATTCACTTGCATCCACACCTGTCATCGCTGTCACCCTGCACTTGTGTGGATAATTGCACACCTACATGTACTTCTTCGAAATCGCTTTGCTTTTTCAAATTCTTTCCGTATGCTCTGTTTAGCAGAGGGCTAGTGTTGAAGAATGTAACAAATAAATAATGCAAGTTTCAATGATAGTCAGCATTGTCTGTTATCGAGGTACACGCTGTACACAATAGGTAGGCACCGCAAGGGCAGATTGATGTACATGCATAATAGAAGAACACGTGGGCATTTATTTACATGTAAGTACAACCAATTACTCGTCTAGAAATGATTGCTGAAGAAAGCGCTTGCTTAAGCATGGGTAAGATTGAAAAAAACACCTTAACAGACGAATGGACGGGATTTATTGACAGCATTAACAAAGAAGAATTATGAATTGTGGGCAGATCGTGAATTGATCACAGAATATAGTAATGAGAATGCAGGTTGAACATTGATATGACCCGATTAGATATTCAACTGGATTTACGGCAGTAGAAAATTTATTTTCATATTTCCAGAGAGAGTGTTATGAAGATTAGTAACACTGAGACACATCCTGTAGAGATTTTTGTTATATTTATATTACTTTCTTAGAATAACCTTTTTCACCTGTGAAACATGTTATAAAGATACCCAAAGGCCAAAGTTGTTGTGGCATTCTAAAAGTATCTATCCAACATGCTACTGAAGTGGATAGTATTGTCACATAATGTCTGAAAGAACAACGTCTGAAGATAACGAGCAACAATCCATATGTTATCGCATGTTAATGAGTTATGTCACTCGAGAGGGTTAGGATTGACTTCGAACAATTAGTAGCGAGTGTGTCCACCTTGGGCACATATGTAGGTCAGACACCTTCGCTTCATTGAGGACACAAAACGTTGAAGAAAGGCCTGGGGAATGGCATTCCGTATTTAAGGAAGGATAAGCCAAAGTCCCTGCAACGGTTTTCCATGTGATCCATTACATGTTCGATTTGTAACAGATCATGGAATATTAACTTGAACACAGATACGACTGCACAGCTATAGTAGCATGTGGTCTGGCGCTATCGTGCTGTAATGTGACTCCAGGGTCGTTCTGGTCTGAAGAAGGTAAAACGTCTGTTTGCAAAACCTCCTTCAAGTTCCTATCAATCACGATAATTCGAATCCTTCGTGTAGCCGTTATTCCATCCCATATCTTAGTGCAATCACCTCCAAACCTATCGTCTTCGTGGACACATGTGTTTGTCGATGAAAAAGGCAACGTGATTCATCGGTGAAGAGGATCCTCCTCTACTGACGTGCTGTCCACCGCAAGTGTTGTCTGCACCACTTGAGACGTCGACTTTGATGTTCAGCCGTCAAGATAGGCCGTCTGACTGGGCGTCACGCACGGATATAGTAGATGCGTAGACGTCGTCGGACTGTCTTCGCAGAAATGTCTCTATTGCCTGGAATGGTACGGCTGTGAAAGTTGCTGTCTGGAGTCTGTTTCAAAAATGAGTTTTGTTTGAATCTATGTCTTGGCCAGTCTTTTGTCCATCTTCCCGAGGCAGGGAGTTACCTGACTATGAAAGTCCATTTTCGACCGTTGCCGAACTGGGCTCGAATTGTGGACTTGACTAACGAGTATAATTTATGCATAGTCCAATCAAAATCGACGTTCGGTTCGAAAACTGATATCTTTTCATGGTTTTAATCAAGATGCTCATGTTACTTGATGACTTGTAACATCCGTTTTATCACAATAACGATTTTGATTATCGATCAGATTGTCTTGACTGGGCGCCGCCATTTTGTTTGAAGCAAAATGCAAGTGATATCAGATGTGGAATCTGATTGGTCAATAAGAGGGACAGAGAAGGGAAATAATTTGCAATAGCCACTAGTGGCGCTACGATCAAGCCTAGAAATTACAGGCTAGTTCGACAAGGGTGGAAACTGGACTTTTAGTCAGTTAACCCCATTGCCTCGGGAAGATAGTTTTTGTCAGAGTACGTAGCTGTTCTGTTTGGTGCCATACGTGCCATATGGTGTTCCTGTGGACGTTGACTTGACGTGCGACGTCACGCTGTGAAGTACCGAATTCAAACAAATTACGCGTAGCACAGTGAGGTGAGGTGAAATGGGGTTTAACGTCCGTCCAAGTTTATTGCACTTATATAGCGACGTGCATGCACGTGTATATGTGTGTATGTGGCTGCTTGTACTAGTCCGGACTGATGCCGATTTATTGTGCTAGCTCACTGAGATATCATGCCGCAGTTTAACATGAATACCCCACTCAGACACAGTATACTGACTCCGAGCCGACCAGTCCTAGTTTTAGCCCCTTAATGCCGAGCGCCAGACAGGGTAACAACAAGTACCATCTTTTAACGTCTTTTGGTATGACGCGGCTGGGGATCGAATCCTGGACCTTCCGCTCTCTGGGCGGACGCTCTACCATTAGACCACGGAGGCGGTTGCGTAGCACAGTGAAATATCATCCAAACGATGGAAAGATTTTTTTCTGAATTCTGAACTTCGGAAGAATGTTTAGAGTGGCAATGATATCAACTTGGATATCAGGCCTTTTATAGAGAACATTTGAAGCAATTTCTCCCGAATATTCGATATTTCTTGCGAAGAAACATGCACTGCCCGCGAGATTTAGGATTTTCGAGATTTGCCATGAACAAATTCCATTTTCAGAAAATTAATATGAAGGTTTGAATGTGAAAGCAATCAACGTCACAATAACTGTTTTTGAGTATTTCAATATATTATAATCTTGAGTGAAAAAGTCATAGGGTATTATACAAGCTTCAATTCAATATCACATTTATATCCCGAGTGAAATAAAGTTAAGTTTGCCCCATGTTTACCGAGATAAATAGTTCTCGAGGGACATTAACGTGATATCAGTTGAAGCGATTATAACTTCCTATTAATCACCACAGTAAAAATTAGTTTCAGTAACGACTTTTCAGCAACTGAGAGAAAGGTCAAGATTACAACGCTTGTCATCCAAACCACAGCGGAATTAAGTGATGTCATGGTGCTATGAAATAGTTCCCCGTTCATTTGTTCTCCAGTTCAGGTAAACGAAAATTATCAATAGTATGTTGTTGTCAACTGAGAGGTCGTAACGGGTTTTACACAATACAATAACGTGATAGTGCTAATTTAATAAAATTAATTAAATAGATGGTAATCTATCGTTAATTTCGCCCTGTGAACTTGTACCCTGTCCATGCTCAAGGTGGAATAGATTAAACAACTCTGTACACCCTGCAGAGCGGACGTCCATGCCAGTTTGTTTTTTAACATTCCAATTAGTTACCGAGTGCTTCTGATAAAATGCCAACACGTCCAGACTGATGAAAAACAATGTTTCAAGGGCCATTACACACATATACTGTCGGAAATGTTTCCCGGACAGTTTATCGGATGTTCTAATGGATATTTACGGCTCGTGTATTCGCCTTATTTAGCCAAGGTCAACTAATGCTCTAAAAGTCTGACCCTGACAAGTTGCTGACTTTATCGCTGCATGAACGGCGTTGACGCTCGTTGACTACGACCACGTATCAGGAACTATGCGATGTAGTTTATCGTATAGGTAACGTGCGGTTTTCCATTTTGTGTTCAGTGTTCAATGATCATGCAATTGAACGTGAACGTTTTAGTGACCTTTGAGCTTGGCGCTAGCGGCGACCGCAGTGGTACGATAGTGTCAAAAACAAGACTGTCAAACAGCACGTGTTGCACTTTGATTATATTCAGAACATTTTTCGGAAGAATTTGGTTTCTGACTTTGCAGTTTTAAGATTTGTATTATGTCAGTTGAGGCGAAATAGTCTCATTGTGTAGTTTCGAATTCATCCCAAATTCTTCCCTCATTCTGAACCATGTGAACACACGTTCATTCTGCTAAAGTGCTTCAGCATTATATTTTCACAATAAACTAACATTATTTCAGTTAGTATTCCTTTGTTTGGTTGCATTTCAGAGTAAACTAAAACGATGTTCTTGTGATCGCTATTTGAACGAATGAATGTTCCAAAAAAGTCAGGGTTCACAATTGGCCAATCAAAAGCCAAGAATAATTGAAAAGAAACATGTGCACACCGTACACTCAACATACTTCCTGCGGCACAGCTCACCAGAGCACAGTGCTTACCAAATGAAATAATCGGGGCATCTATAAGCGGATCTACTTGCAACAAAGATGCAACTCAAAAGGTAGCTGGGCTCCACCAACGTACCTGATTAAATCTGCTGCTGAAGATAGTGAAACTGGTCGTCGGAAATGAGTCAGTATTGAACTTATATCACGGCGTAGAGGTTGGGTAAATATGACACATATCGGAGACATTGACTACTACGATGACTACGAACAGGGGTATGGTACAGTTGGACCCGAAATGCTGGATATGAACTACCAACTAATGGCGCAAGTAGTAATACAAGGTTTTGCAGAAATATAATTGATATAAATGTGAAATGATACACTTGACATATTCAGTATCTGTACGTCCAAGTAGCACACTACAGCTGACAAAAAAAGAAAAGGACCATTTCCATTACTTTAAGAAAGTTTTTGTACAACTCCGACTACATTGTATATCTTAAGCTTGATGTGTTTATGGATCACTACCAATTTAAGAAAGTTGATAAGGTGAAGGTATCCTGCCCCACTGATGACCTCCGTCACAAACACATGCAAAGGAAAGTTGCAAGATTGTAGCCTAAACAAATACTGTTCCTATGGTACACTTCAAACGATTAAATTAAATTTTTGTCACTGATGCTTCAAAAACTTAGAAATGCCATCCACACGTCTGCCATAAAACGTTTTGAAAGCCTTACTTGTACCATGAATGCTGTTACCTTTGAGGCAGAGTTGTATGAAGCTCTTTGAACTCATCGTATAAAGAGCTCGATTGTATCTAAAAACTGTGAATTGTAGAACTGCTGGAATATTGTTGACATAACGGGAAAGTTGAAACCATCCGTCTTGTCATACAACCTTGTGTATACGATCTTGTCAATCTTTTGTCACAGTTGTATAAATGTACGTCCTAGTCACGAAATTCACATAGATGTTATCTATGAGGAAGTCATATTTCACATATTGTTTTCTAATTAAACTTCAAATGACATTTGCGCTTTTATGGTAATCTATGTTTACAATTAAGAGATCATAAATGTCTACACAAAAGGTGAGGTGAAATTGGGTTTAAAGTCGCGTCCAAGATTATTGCACTTATATAGCGACGTGCATGCACGTGTGTGTGTGGTTGTGTGTGGCTGCTTGTATTAGTCCCAGCTAACTGAGATACCATGCCGCAGTTTAACATGAATATCCCACTCAGACACAGTGTACTGTCTCCGAACCGACTAGTCCTTGTTTTAGCCCCTTAATGCCGAGCTCCAGACAGGGTAACAACAAGTACCATATTTTAACGTCTCATCGAACCCCGGGCCTTCCGCTCTCCGGGCGGACACTCTACACTAGACCACGGAGGCGGTCCTCAACACAAAAGACTTGCACGTGCATATGTTGCCCATTCGACGCGTTTGACAGTTGCTTCCCACTTGTGGATTGTGGGTTAGAGAACAAGATTTGATCTGATTGTGATATCTGGTTTGCTCTTGGCTTTCACAAAAGACCTGCATGATACTACAAAGATAAAGGGGCGTTAACAATTTCAGTTCTTAAGTCACTACATTAGATGTGCATCTTTATTTCATTTGCCCCTGACATTAGCTACGTTTAAGCTCTGGCGCTTCAATTAAAATGTCCTTGAATTTGTTATAAAATAAACATTTCGTAAGGAAATGTCCAATGGCGACTGAAATGTTGAACTTTCACCAATATAATTTACAGATTATTTCCTTTTTACACATAAACACAACGTCAATACATCAGTATTTGCTTTTTAAAGAGGTAACCGCAACATATAATCGCACATTTCCAAATCATACCCAAATGAAAACATGTTTCAACTGAAGCAGATTTAGCCACGATGAGAGCGATATTCATTATCCCCTAGGATGTGCGTAGGCGACATAACATGACGTCTCGTGGCATCTAGGGTCTTCCTTCACGACAGACAACATCCATTTATTTTCGGAAAGTGTCTCAGTGGTCAAATCGATTCTCTATCATTACAAAACCATCGTGCCACACGTGCTATACGGTATGACAGCACTCACTTTTGATGAAAACATGCATGTCGTTATATTCACCAATAATTATTAAACCCTCAAGAGATGATAACACTTTTCGGTACCTTTTTGTCACGTCATATCTTTCTTATATTAAAGGTTTTAAAGGATTCCAGCATTTGATTTTAATAAATAAACGGTTCTCTGAAACGAAGTTTTCTGCTCCTGAAACCTTTTAGGTTTGCACGATCACAAATACAGCCTTACGTGTGATATTAACTGTAATATTTGTTAATAAGTCCTTTCTCTGTACATAGTTTGATTATTGCTTTCATAATTATTCTACACGTAGTTCCCAAACAATCTTATCAAATAGCTGAAATGTGCATTGCCCCTTGAAACCTTTGATAAATGAGCCCCAAATGGTATGATTGATTACATGATTACAACATGTATTATAGAGGGATGGCGTTACGACTGATCAATGCATGTTTGCCGATTTTAGCTTTATCCTCTATTTCTACATGTAGAGTCTGGGTCTTAAACATGATTACTTTGCAAACGTGAGGAGGATATACTATAGAACACTTGGCTCTATTTGAATACTTTCCATACCAAATTGAAGCTGCTTTCGTGGGAAAATATATCTGGTCTTTGGTGATTCCTGTTTCGATTTGACTAGAAGCGCAATTTATAGCCTTTTTTCCTGAGATTCATTTAAGGAATCATTGTAAAATGGTCTCGATCAACCAGACTAAATGATCGTTTTATTGCAAAACATATTACAAGGGCTCCCCTGACTGCTACAAGATATTGTAAGAAAATTAGTTCTCTACCCTGATGGAGATAGATCAACATAGAAACACTGTCTGCAAAATGATTAATGTCAACTTTTACTTGCAAAGAGAGTAATTTTCCCATAAAGTATCGTCCAGTGTAATAATAAATGCTATATCCTGTAACCACAAATATCTGGTTCCAGTTGGGAGTTGTATCAATAATTGTGTAATTAGCAACAGAAACAGTCGATGATGTGCGTCTAACTTCGTATCAATACCACAGATACATATCACTGTCCATTTGCAGTGACTGACTGATAGACCTACAAATCGTGTATATCAGACGTTCTTATTGGTTTACAGGCACGTTAGCCTATTTATATTGCTAGCCCCTATGTTCCTGTGATCGATGATGTGTGATACGTGCGAGTTCTCCAATTAGAACTTCCTCGTCACTCTTGACGTGGATGTGCAGACAGACCCTTCACTCGGGCCTCATTGGTGTTTGTTATCTCAAAGGGAAAAATATTGATATGGACAGAAAATGGTTCAACGTCGACATCATGTCGATAAGACATGACAGTGTAAACAAAGGTTTGAGGAAGATACTGATTTTACGTGCGAGTCACTCACCAGTTTATGTTTGGCTGTGAAAATGGGAAAATAATGAATACCATTAATGTATTCAATTTGGCTTCAGTAGATTAACAGATTACAATGTTGTTGTGAAATAGACATTAAGCTCATCATAACAGTGTACATTATGCAAAGCATAGTTAAGTTATGCAGTATATATGTAGGTTTAAGGGGCTGAGAAATGCAGAATAATGCATTTACATGTACCAATGTCTAAACAATCAGCCAGCTTTAGTATCGAGGTACGATATTGTTTCAAGTACGATTCTCTGATATCATATAGCGTTTGATTAACATTACATGTTCGTCCAAGAATTTCATGCAAGCATTTCGGGGAGAAGACAATGCCTACTTAAAAAACAACAACAGAGAGTCATTGAGCGATTGAGGTTTTACGCCGTTTTTATTAATTTAACCACTAAATCATAAGACATATGAAACCAAATACCAAGTCTTACATAGGGGGCAAATCATATATAATTGGGATATCATCTCAGTTCAGCCACTGTAACAGTATCTTCACTTGTATACATATGACCTCGAAATGTACTGTTATAAGACCTCTATATAAACACAAGCTTCTGTTCTATATACCTTGTGCAGCAAATCTGAAGCACACTGCATTACAAGGTGTCCATTTAGCAATGCGTTGAAAGGATACAACTGTATTCAACATGAGCAAATGACCATATTACACATTAGACAATAGACTGTAACCTTTACATTAACTTTGAATCTTTTTACATTATAGTTTGTGCAAGATTAAGTTTACAACTCTGACATTTCATCGAGCGAACTTGGAAATGATTTTCGATCGTTAGTACAAATGAGTCACCATTATGACATCAACATACCATATAACTTATCATATTTCGCATATTCGTGCCATTATTGCGGGTTTCATCTGGCGAGCTACTTCGTAGGTTTGATCTATTTGTATTTCATGTACGCTACATGTTTACACAGCGCAATATGATACATCTGAGTATAATGTTACAGTGTCACCCAACATCTTACACATTGATTTTTTTCTCCATTGTGTGCCTGTATATAACTCTTAAATGAAATAAAGAGAACCCAACATGCTCTTTTTTAAGAATTGACAATTTTTGTTTTGCGTTTAAGGAGGAATGATCGGAAAAACCGGTGTCCATACTACGCATACACATGTTGAAAAACAACTTTACAGACTTATTTTGTAATTAACTTTAAATTTGAACAATAATAGGGAATCAGTGACAATAAGTGCCGAAATTTCGTGTTTCGGTTGATGGTAACATAACCGCAAACAGAATTGCTTGGTTAGCCAATCAAATCCCATTGAATCAGTTGTAATGTATTTATTTACATATAACGTATATCCGAACCGCGTCCACTGTCCAGGAAGAGCCAGGATTGTAAGAGACGTGTGTTCAATGACAACAAAACTAATGTAATTCATACTGAACAAGGACGCAGAGCTCATGACCTTACAATCATGAATGTAAATATTATGCATAAAATCATTTTTACATTTGACATTGACAAATATATTGCCACTACGGGGCGGTTGGGTATTTATAATATTATAGTGGTTAAAGACTCGGGTTTACTTCCCCACATGCGAAAAATGTGTACACCTTTCACAAACAACATCACGTTTCCACGGATTTATTCGACAAGTGCGTGCTTCAGTCTGGCAGTGTGAAGCCTTATGGACTGTTCCAGCATATGAATACTTTCCTCAATATACAAGTATGTCATGGCTAAAGTTTTGAAGAAGCATATGTCGTTTAAACCTTCGATTTAGTGGATTGTACTCTGTATTCTACACACAATGCGGATTCGCTTGTCATGGAAACATATGATGTAATCCTTTGTATCATGACATCGTAGCATTCCAGAGTGTCGTACGTCCTATTTGTCCCAGCTGTAGGCGTAGTAAGAGCGTGTATCGGGAACTTATAAATTAGTGATAGCTGTTTGACAATGCTGATACATGCCGTACGTTCAAAATGAAATTTCCGAATCGAAAAACACACAGAGTTCATCTCCTAAATAATATGACACCCCTACCAAACGGACCATCTGTGGTCCATTTCCAGGAAATACATACCGCAATCGTACCTTGGGGAGAAAGGAAGCGGAATATTAAGTGTGTAAACAAAGTAACACTTCGAATGAGGGCATTTTTCTGTCAGGGCCCGATCAAGTGTGTGTCTTCTATCGTTAATATAAAGTGGCACTACAAATCCACCTTTTTCATGTTCAACCGAAGAGATTTCATTGTATCAATAATGCATGAGATTCCACAGACAACAGTAACCGTGTGTTACTGACACGAACAGGCATTAACAGGGTGATAAAACAGCGATTGGCACAATACAATTTTGCTCACGTCGTACAGAAATTAATTTTCGTTTATCCTGTTACATTTCTTCGTGACTTAGCCACTTTGGCTAGCATCACTATCATTAGATTATATGTGGATTTATTGTCATATTGTCGTTTTGGCCTTTTATCCTTACTCTTATTGATTGTCTGATTTACGTTGTAACTGTTTACATGATAGCGTGTACGCAAGAAAGACATACATTGTACGTGGTGTAAGTAGACAATGAGCTCGTAGGAACAGTACAATGGACCTACTCAATTTGGACATAGAATAACCCACTCACTCAACAGATTACACGCTCCTAGCTATTACTTTCTTGTCAGAGATTACTTTGTTGTTACAAATTATTAACGAAAGTTGACAAACTATAATAATTATTCAACAGTTGAATCAAATACTGAAGTAGAAAGACCGTTAACATCAGCAACGCCGTTCCACAGCGCGATCTTTGGGCTACGACATAAGCCGATGTTAAAGTATGGTTACGATCATCTTAGCGCTAAGATCGATTTTTGAAACGGGGCCCTGCACGAGTACATGTTTATGGTTACATGGTATTTCACTTTTAAAAGAATAAATTATCATTATTTTAACTAATAAACATAACCATCATGACATTATTAGATACCGAAAATAACGAAGAATTAACATCCCAATAAAGTACGCGAAAATCAATGAAAAGTAATCTTATAACCAAATTAAACAGTATGAATATTACGTGAATATATACTTATAATACTCTTTATTTTCTGAACATTAAAGAAATATAAAATGTCAGAGCCAGAGAATAGTCCGTCTCAATTATACACCGAGACATGTATCATTCCATTGGGCGGAAAAGGCATAACGGCAGTGAAAAGTACATGAATGAATTACTGAAATTGTATTTACATACAGGTGAAAATGTTTTCATAGTGAAGGAGCGTCCAAGATAACACAGCTGGGTGTACTACGCCTCCATTGTATGCCAAATGCTTCCCGCCAAATCCAGCAATATTTGTTGTGTTCGTGTCTACTTTCTGTTTGAAGTGTCATAAAATGTGTACAAGAACGGCATATGCATCAGCAGCATCTACTCGTACATGCTATAGTTTGGTATATTGTCTTGTTAACATCATTTCTACTGGTATTTTTTTTCAGTCATGGGCTATTCCCTTGGAAACAGTATGGTAATTTAACTGATCGAATATGTGTTTGATTATCTTTCACACAACTGTTATGTGACCAACGCCTACATCTACATACAGTGGTCTAAATACCCATTCGTCACTTAGAGGACCTTGTATCGTTGTCTGATGCCAAATCGTGGTTCCTCCGCCCTGACATATTGCTGTAATACTGCTGAAAGAGGCTTATGTGTGACACACTTTCTAGTTATTGAGATCTCTTCTGACACATGTGGTCGCACTGGTTGTCAGTGGCTCGGTATGAGTAAAATGTGAAACGCTTCAGAGCACCATGTCATACTCGATTTTTTAAGTCATTCATAGACTATCATAAGTGAGTGAATTAGGTTTAACGCTGCTTTGAACAGTTTTGCAGTTATGTGGGAGACAAGTGATGCAGGTCTCAGACGGTTATTACACTGGTGAAACCCACGAGCACGAGTGTGCTGCTGACAAACCTAGACTAGCCTGAAGACATGTCCTATATGTATGAGTATAACTATCATGACGTTAATTTACTTAACACAACTTATATAAAGTGACAATATAACATTGTCTAAGAAATCCGATGCCTGTACAGAGCATATTAAATCACGGATTGTGAGAGTATGATTATTGTAATGGTCAGGCCATAATAAACTGATAGTCCCGATTTCCAGATGTAAATGAACGTGTAAATAATGTTGTAAGTGGCAATCTTTCAAAAGCCATGTGTTTACAGCGTTTACACGTAAGGACGGGTTCCAACATTGGTAAACTATATGATTACCATTTCTGGTATGCACCACCGGGGAATGTAGCTAGAACTTTGATACAGGCTGCGAGATTTCAAAACGTCAAATATGAAAGTGTGTGATGAAAACAATATGAATGGATCACTGAAATTCAGTAATGACACCAGGTGTTCGCGAGGAGGGGAGGCTTGTCCATCACTTATGTCATCACCAGCCACTCACACAATGTTACAGTGCCAGTGAATAAGGTGTACAAATTGTGTAAAGGTCTTAGCATGAGATAGCATGCCACCGGTGGGACAGGATACGCTCACCTTTTCGTGAACACTTCGTATCATCACTATTTGAGAGTAATTCATAAATGCACGCTTATGGTCGAGTCAAAATGATTGCTTATGATTATGATAAGGGTTTTGTCGCTTTTATTTCTTTGCGCATCATCTTGACAATCCTACGTACAATGTACTCACAGGTTGGCTTTAATAGTTGTTTCCATCAGCGTGGCAAACGGAGGGCCTATTCAGTCACGTATTCACGATTGTAATGGTGATAAAGACCATGTTATATATAAAACAAGTGTTAATAACATGTCGAACTTGAAAAATTCAAAAGATATACTTGGTTTGTGCGTACTGAACTCTTAATCATTGATTTAATTGGAGGACCATAGCTCAACCAGACCGCCTCTGTGGTCTCGTGGAGTGTATTCCAAGGTCACTGATTCGCTAACCGTCCTTGTCATGGCAAAATACGTTAGAAGATGGTACTTGTTGTTACCCTAACTAGCGCTCGGCATTGAGGGGATGAAACAGGGATTCGTCGGCATTATGGTAGAACAATGTTATATCTTGAAATAAACCCCGCTTCGTACTTCATAGTTGCTTCCAATTTATCGCGTAGCTACATTGTATATTGTATATATGACAGAATAGACAACAGCCCGTTGTTAGCGAACTGCGAAAGCCGACTGCTATCACTTTACTGTGGCCCACAGATTTCTGTCAACATGTGGGCATATTTATGATAATTCTATCCATTTTAGTTATAATAATGCGATAAAGCACTTTTCGGCATTATAAATTCGTTTGGGTGTCTGTAGTTGTCGTATACGGTGTAATATGACGCCGTATACGGCAACTGAAGACACCATAACTAATAATATCCTGACGCTCTTCATCGAGTATACAATTTCTTGCATAACAGTACTAGTGTTTGCATGCATGTAAGAGTCAAAGTCTAAATTAAGTCAATTTGCAAATAATTAAAAAAACTATGAGTTAATTTACGAAAAGATTATTTTTCTCAGTCATAATCAACATTGGCTGAAAACTGCATTGATTTATTCGAAGGCCGATGGAATCTATTGGTAAGTAAAATCCAATCTGAAATTGAGACCAAATTGTCCTTATTTGACATAAAAGCATGCCAGGTGAAAATACATGGTGAAAAAGGTAGCACAAGACAGTGAATCGATCTGTAAAATAAATCAATGACATTTCCCGGCAATTTATCGTTTGACTGAGTGAACGTTGTTACATTCGACAAACTGACTGGATTTAGACATTGACTGTAACATCTGTAAGTCTAACCATACGTTTTTCGCTCAGGTAGATTGATATAAAACTTGAAACGTCTTATTTTGAGTATCATATATGTAGGCTGCAGTACATTGAAGTAATGTTGTATAATGTATGTTTTAATGACATAATCACAAGTTAAGCGCCATCAGATTAGGTAACGACATCGTCCTTATTTCCGGACTTGGATGAACAGACTTGCAGCATCTGGTGCTGCTGCAAAACAGTGGTATATTTCTACAGTTTGAAACGTTATATCATTGACGTTTGTTGTTACATACTCCAAAGTTCTTGATCAAATTGACATTAAAATAGTACTTGTAGAAATGCGTTAAAGTATACGAACGTGATACTTCTCTACACACATCATCAACAGACAAACATATATTTAGAACATATACGCTCATAATTTCTTAACTTAACAACGAGGGTATCGATATCACAGGGAACGAAAATAGAGATATATGACTTTTGCTAGTCTATTCCTAAAGGGATGAACCATTGGAAGTTCTTTGCAAGCTACACGCATCGCTTTCTGTATTTTGTACACAATATGTCGGTGATGTCAATAATTAGTTTAAAAGTTCTCCGGAATTTCGTTTCAAATGTTCCTCCAAACAGGATATGCATACGTTTTTGTGAGCACTCTTTCATTCAGACTGATTGCACTGGAGTGTGTATTTGAGTAATTGAAAACGCATGTATATTACCTTCCGCAAAATATATACATCAGTTATTTGAAACTGTATTTGCGAAAGAATCAGGACTAATACTCTATCGTAAAACGGCAACGTGTCCTGTACAAGCCCAAACAATTAAATATTGGCGTTAAATTTCATTTGTTTATAACTTCATAACAATAGTTTCAGCAAGTGTACATTGTAGCAGGAATTCGAAATTGTTAACGTATAGACCATGTCGCTGCTTCAAATAATGCACTTTGAATGCAATGCCGGACAAAACTGTAGCAGTGATTTCTTATGAAATATGGAAAGGAAAGTGTCGCTTGCTTTAAAGTGTATGTACTTTTGAAAATGTACATATACATGTACACATTCATCTTTTTGCAATAAGATCCATTTTGTCAAGTAAAAGCATAATTACATGTACGTCCAACCCATCTTGATGTCAAGACCTTTACCAAATATCTAATACGAGCAGTTCCTATTACGTAAAGTTGAAAAAAGTAAATTAAAACCTGGAAACGATATGGGGTCCTCGGTTTAATATTTTAGCAATCCCAGTGTCGTTACGAGCCAAATTATTAGGATGTAGCCTGAATACGATGAGTTGTTTTTTCACATTGTTATGAGATTATCTGTTATACTTGATCACAAGCAACGCAATTAGTGATATGACTTTGATTTTTTCTGTTTCTTTCAAACTGTATCATCATATCCAGTTTACTTTCCCTTAGGGTAATTTTTCATTATGATCATTTCCTTCATTAGAACGTCCAGAGTCCCACCTTTGTGATTAATGTAGGACGGATATATTTTGAACTTTCACTAACGTCTCCTAATGTTCGTGTCCTAATTGGTACTTTTAGCTAGGGTTTTATAGAAATCTTATGAAAGCAATTCCAATCTTCACATCAAAGTTATAGAAACTTCTATAACATGTAATTGGTGTAGATTTCAAAGAGGTGACATGTTCTCCTGCGACCCTATTATATCATGAGGTAATTTCAAATGCCTTTAATCAGTGCACGTCTTGGTAACGACCGGTTCTTACATCTCATCGATCCTTGTTAGCCCAAGGCACTCCCTCGCCTAGGCAATATTACCAACTGAGGCATGTGCCACTTGTTATGAGGGGTAGGAATCAAACAATGAAAGACAACGTTTCGTCAAAGTGTTTCGGGGTCTTATCCTGTCTTCTGTGCTTACAAAATATAGCTGAAGTGTGAGTGACTGAGATAATGGATTACCCTTAAATATCAAGTCTGATCGAGGCTAAACCAGAAGATGATAATATGAGCAAGCATGTCAGCGATGAGCGTTCGATGTTTTCTTTCGTCATTTCTTGCGACATACATGTTTGTATTCATGTGATAGTTATTCATGAACACATGCTTATGACAAAGTTGGTATCATATAATGGACTCAGCTTTTAGCAGATATTTCTTGTGATTAAGTGTTTTCCTCGCTTATATTTATATATATTAATTATTGAATAATGGTGAAATATATGCTCTCAAACTTGATTAAACTATAATGCTTCAATCATACATTGTCAGTGATATTAGTTTATATGTCGGCTGACATCCATCCTGTTATACATACACAAATGATGTTAACCAGGGAGTGTAACCAATGTCTGCAGTGACACGCAGGTAATACGGACAGTATCGTTCACTACGAATATGCCCGGATAACGCATCACAGGTATGAAGTAATGTCCCTAATGTAGAAATGTGAATATGAAGATATTCAAAATTGTAATTATCCGGAAGGTAGTTTCCGTACTAATGGGATTCGTTGTGTGTCTTCATTTCTAACACAAATGTAAAACAAATCTGTACCTGTAAAAGTCGAATTTAAGTCAACCAACTGTGTTGCGAACCTTACACTGCTGCCATTTAAACATGACGACATACACCTATGAGCACATGGGTGTAGATACATTGTAATCATTATGCCTGGGTGTAATGCTGGGGCACAATTCATACTCAGTATCTCAAACGAGTGTTAAAGAGCGTTAATGTGGTTTTGTGCCACAATATTCAAGCCATATCACGGCTTGGGACACCAAAAATAGCCGCCACACATTGTACCCATGTGAAGGATCGAACTCTGGCCTCACGATCTGCGGATCATGACACAATTAATTTTAAGTTGAAATTAACTCTGCAAGGTGACATTGGGCGCCTTAGACGACTTAACAACCCATGTTTCAATATAGTTGTAATAAAGTTGACTAGTGGTTAAATAATATTCACACATATTAATTCTATTTCCTAATTCTAATTTTTGTTACGTTTTCGTCTCAAGGCATTTCGTCTTATATCTAAATCTCGATTTTGATAATGATGTTTAAGCTCTTTCTGGTATAGGATTGGTCCTTTTGAAAGAATCGATCGCCGATCGCGATCGATTCGTTTCATTGGCTCAATGATCATCAGTAAATTCTCATCATTGCTCGATAAACAAATATGTATATTACGTCCTATCTTCTATAGTTTGTGTCGGGGGTTTGAAAGGAGCGAACTATACATTTCCATTGTGTCATCAAGACAAAAGCTCGGTTTACATATTAACAGCAGATGATGAATTGATTTCGACAATGCGACCTATTTTTGGCATGACCATCAGGATACCGTACAGACATAATTTGAATACCAACAGTTACGCTGGGCACGAACGTTGGCAATGAACGAACAGAAGCTGTGTCTCTGTAGCAATTATTCGCTCAACGTCTGCAGAAACATGATTGCTTAAAGCGTGATCAATCGAGAAATATATGTTTAGCATGACTTCCGACAGGTGAAATGAGCTGTTTTGACGGCGATGTGTGACACAACACTGTCACATGAAAGTAAACATGTTGTGCCCATATATCTAATTATGCATTTATCAAGTAAACCAAACTATTGTATTTTCATTTATTCCAACGTAGATAAAGATGTACATATACTAGTAACTGAAAACATGTAATGCACATGTATGTTATTTACACCAACTGTATTGATATCATATTAGCTGTTATTAACGTATAAACAACTAATTTTTCACTTTATATACATGTGCATCTTGCGAATAAAGTGCTACTTACTTCCTATACGAAATGTATTACTTTCTGGTTAGAAACAAATATGATGTTACCAAATAATTACCTCTCACTGGTTCTTTGTGGAGAAGAAATAATTAAATGGACATAAATACTTATCATTTGCTTTTGAAAAACGTTTTTGAGATTTTTATATTGCCCGGCATCAGGTATTTTATGTTTGTTTTACAAATGTCAATATACTCAATAAAGATATGTTTATATCTTAGTTTTTCTTTAAGCTCATGTTTTCTCTAGAAAAATAACCTTTTTATGAACCATATAAATGGAAATAACAGGTACATTGCTAACACCAGCCCCTGATAATTTCATAAGTGTGTTTGATTTAAGGATGAAAATGTGCACACAGCGAAAAGTACTCAACAGCATTGTAATGTTCCGAGACCACATCTGTAACGTTCGTTAGTCCACATGAATAAAAAGGTCCCAGAGACATCACCGGGTCTGATGATTGACTAAATATCTATATATTACAGCAAGTGAAGTGACTGTATTCGTAATGTACCTACCTGTAAAAGCAATCTGTAGGACGTTGACAGGCACACAAAAGACGACAACGAGTACGTCAGCAAGAGCCTTATTGACGAGGAAATAGTTAGTTACAGATCGCATGCTTCGTCGGCGACAAACGATACTTACAACCAAAGCATTGCCAACTATTGCAATACAAAACACTGCACTATAGAGACAAAACAAAACACTTTTAAATTCCGGGGATCTATCAAGATTGAGGTAGGCGTATTCCAAACTATAGTTATGCAGGGGATATTCCGATGAAGAGTTCTCATCCCACTTGCTTTCTGACATTTTGATGCTCCAGTCTACGTTGAAAAGGTTCTGTTAAACACGAACGTGCCTGTTACACTGTGCAGGGTTGGTACCAGAAGGTGGCGCAGTCGTGTTTCTAATTTCCCCTTGTCATGACATATGTCTGTTGGCAACGAATAAGTTAACTAAACTTGAAGCCATCTTCAGGGCATTCTTAAGTTCATCGCAACACAAAAGAGGATAATGAATATCAGCAAGCAGTGGCGTTCGATAAATGTGCCGCGTGCTCCACCATCGGCGCGGTTCTATCTGAGGGCAAACATCGGGCGTTCGTGAGAAACAGGAGAATGTAACCGATTAAGCACTTCTCTACTGAAAAGGTCAAGAAATCTTCAGAATTAACAAATGTCTCAAATGGGGCTTCGTTGTATAATGGACACATGTTAGATTAGCGGACCTTAGAAGAACTGAACTTGAGGATATGAATATCTATATGAGTATTCTATCAAGATTGTCTAAAATTACCGTCTTAAGTCTTTGATGAGAAACTTCTGCTGAAATATAACATAGCTTATTTGCATAAATACATGGATGCATTCCGTTGGCTTCTGGGCGTGATTGTAACTCGGTTAGTCCGAAAACCCCTCCGGATGTTAACTGTTGGAAATTTAATTATTTATTTAAAATAACTTTCTGTGCACCTATGATCCGATAATCCTGTTTTCATGTCATGTAAAGAAGAATTTTATCTTAAGTCTCTGAATAAATAGGTAATTCAGAGAATGAAAGTGTTCACTTGTCTTCAACCTATATATAATGTCAACGCCAGAGACGAATAAGTCGAACTATCAGCCGAAACATCCTTCCATTGTGGATATTGGGCGTAACAGGCAACATAGTGGTGAAAGTTATATTAATGGATCACTAGAAATAGGTGATGACACTCGGTGTTCCCGATACGGGCTAGCATGTCTTCCTCTACCCGTAGCACCCGACACGCACACAAATTTGACACAATTTTTAGTTTTTGTTGCCTGACTCGGCACAGCAGTACCTTTGCCGTACGATAGCCGCCTACAAGGGACCAGCTAGACAATCAAGTGACGTGTGCTTTTACAGAAATGGTGGGTTAAAAGAGTGAGTGAGTTAAAACTTAACGTCGCATGGGCATTATTTCAGCCATATAGCGACGAGACCAAGTTTAATATGTTAACAATTGAGTCATTTAAGCAAAGGAAAATTTAAAATCAATTCATGCATACCAAATTTAAAAACAATTCACGAAACATACTTGAGCACAACAATATCATACAGTTTTAAAACACGGGCCATAGGCCACCAGCAACCAAAGCTGGGCCACCTCGCTGTGGATCATGGGGACTTACAGTACCTCGGCTTCCTGCATGATACCCCATCAGGATTTACGTCATCACTTTAGCCACTGGTGGTTGTGAACAATACTAGCCAATGTCAAAATATTGTCAGCAATGAGTTGGCTTAAAAACACTGGTTGATGATAGTAACATCGATTATGATAGGATTGAGTGTCACACAGGGGGACAATATGTTTACGCTACGTTAACCTCCTGGATAGAGCCTTCAATAATGTCCGTTGATAATAGCATCACACCAAATTTAAGAACAAGCATTTAAGTATTCACATACATATTTAAAATTTCTTATACAGACCGATTTCCTTCAAATAGCTGATAATGAGATGCCCGCTGACACGGGAAAAGAGATCTTTCAGATTTACGTTTGGATAATGTGAATCCCTTGCGACTGCAAAGTCCACACAATCAAGCAATATATGCTTGACGGTGAACCTTTCATCACAAGGGATACGCTTAGGATGTTCGTCCTCATCTGTCTTAAGCAGATATTCGTGTGTAAACCGACTGTGGCCAATACGACATCGTCGTAAAACGACCTCGTCATGTCTTGACTGACAACCCAAGTAGGTATGACCGATTGTTGGTTTCAATTCGTGTAGTTTATTGCTTCCTACTTGGGTGTCCCACCTCTTTTGCATGAGATCCAAGTAAGATTTGATGGTTGGTTTGAAATCACTGTACGGGATCAGAAGTGGAGATAACGGTTTGTCAAGAGCTGTTTTAGCTGCAGCATCGGCTTTTGAGTTACCTGTTATGCCTACATGACTTGGTTACCAGCAAAAGACGATGTCGGGTTAAAGAATGAAATCAAGACTATATAACGCAACTATGCACTTTACCCCTACCCGGATGGTAGCTGTAAAACAACATGCGTGCCCAGTGAAGAAACGGGTTTAGTATAGAGGCGACTATGCTTGTCGAAAGAGGCGACTAACATGATCAGGTGGTCGCGTCTCGCTGACTTGGTTGATGCACGCCACCGTATCCCTATTGCGAAGATCGATGTTCATGATATCAGTCACTGGATTGTCTGGTCCAGACTCGATTATTAACAGACCGAAGTCATATAGCCGGAATATTTCTAAGTGCGGCGTTAAACAACAAACAAACAATCAACATACATACAGGCATTTTTATCTTAAACGTTTTTGATGATGACAATTTAGCTTATATGTTATTGTCTGCAAGTAATTTATTAGGATTATCGCTTGTCAGATAACGAGGGACAGCCGTGATTATCTATATCTGGTCAAGCCTTCAGCAAAGTTAGAATTATTGATAACAGGGGAATGTGGCGGTACATTGGATTCTGAGTAATCAAATGTCTTATTGCAATAAGCTGTCAACCATTTGCGTTTGTGGCTGAATATTTTCTAGCGTCAGTGCTCCGAAATATGCAATCTCTTCTCTGACATGAAGGGCACACAATTCTTGGGGACCCCACCGAGCATTACGTATTAGAACATCCAGGTTGTCAATCGCATATTACAAGCATTTTCAGGAACGCGCTTCTTTAATCAGAGCCTACAGAAGTGTTATTTCAGTACTTGTATATGTACCTTTATGTATGATGGTATTTAACACGTGTGTGTAAATACACATGTAACATGTATGTGTGTAAAAGAACATAAAACACATACTTGTAAGAATGCCATGTCTAAAGCTAATGGCTTATCTTTGAATGCGCTTCAAGCAATTTGGATGGTTATGAAGAGATCAGTCTCGACTGTCTGGTGCTTGCATAGACTCTGGGTCCAGACTCTCTAATTACCGCTAAGGGTTAGGAAGATGTAACTAGGCCTGTGATGGCGAGTAGATGGGCAGTTATCTTCAGGGGTGGAACGTGGTTATCAAACAGGGTCTTAGATGGACATGTATGTAAGTGAATAACTGCGCTGGATGCCCCAAGTCATGTAGACAATCTAGTTGAATGAATGTTGACATTCTTCCTTTATGACAATTCGACCTTCGTCCACACATGGCTATGGAATACATAGATTTCTTATCGAATATGAAATTATTACACTTGACACTGCACTCTGAAAGTGTTGATAATTGTGTTTAAATCCTAAAGGAGCAAATGTTGCACCTGCTTGGAACTTGAGCTTCATGTATATCGATTATCTGATATCGTTCACTAAACTTAAAAAAAACGATTCCCGTCCACTGATTTAACCACATGAACTAGAAATGAAAGAGACCTGTGAAACCGCTGTTATAATATTTAGATCTGAGCATAAAGATTCAGAGTTGCCAAAAATATCCACAATACCATGAAAAGAGAGATAGTGAGTGAGTGAGTGAGTTAACATTTAACGTCACATCGGCAGTATTTCAGCCATATCGTGACGAGAAGTACATTAAGAATACACATATTTATACGAAATAAAAACCTGTCAACGAAGGACAGTAAAATAACTAGATTTATCACAGATTATATCTAAAACTAGTAGTTAGCCATAAATAAGAACATCATACGAAACAATACAAGATAAAAATGAGCTATAGATCGCCAGCCACTGAAGAGTGATCACCATGCTAGGGTCCATGGGGACTTACAGTACTTTTGCTACCTGCATGGACCCCAGCCGGATTTACATCATCCCTTCAGCTGTTGGCGATTATTGACAAATCTAGCCACAATTTAAAGGAACATATATGCTGCGATTAAAAACGTGGCTGAAATAAATAGACTTTGAAAGTCATGGACTTACATATCCTCTCAGGGGACAATAATTTTACACTACTTTAACCCCCTTTGAGGATACAGCCACTAGCAATCTCAGTTATTAATTTTATTCAACCAATTATAAAAAACACTGATTATGTACAGAATATATAATTCAAAATTTATGCAATAATTCAATTTCCTTTAAAAACCCGATGACTAAATGAGAACTAAGATTAAAAAGATCCTTGAGTCCTGAAACTTTGAAATAGTTATCCCTTGTGATGGCAAAATCAATACAGTCAAGCAGGACATGCTTGACTGTGATTCTTTCATCACAAGGGATGCAAAACGGAGGATCTTCACCTTTCAACAAATACTCATGTGTATATCTGCTATGGCCAATACGACATCGTCGCATAATGACCTCTTCAAATCTGGACTGACAGCCCAAGTAGGTATAACCGATAGTTGGTTTAATTTCATTTAATTTATTGATACCTACTTGGACGTCCCACTTCTTCTGCATGAGATCCCTTATGTAAGCTCTAATAACAGGTTTATAATCACTGTATGGTATCAGAAGTGGTGTCACAGATTTGTTGAGAGCTGCTTTTGCAGCAGCATCAGCCATTGTGTTACCAATGATTCCAACATGGCTGGGTAACCAACAGAAAACGATGTCATATTGGCCAGTAGCAAGATCATTAAACAATTCAATAATTTTGATTAAAAGCGGATGTGTACAAGATAGATTGTTAATAGCTTGAAGGCAAGAGAGTGAGTCTGAAAATATAATGAATTGTTTATGTTTTGATTGGTTATTGATATATTCTAATGCTGTGAATATGGCCTTTGCTTCGGCCGTAAATATGGAACAGTTATCTGGTAATCGGTTTAATATAGTCCTGGATCCAATGACAGTGGCGCTGGCAACAGCGTCACCATCCTTGGATCCATCTGTAAATATAGATTTGTAGGTATTGTATGAGGATCGAAGTTGATTATATTCTTGCAGATACATTAGTGGATTTGTTTCAGATTTTTTAAAATTAGTGAGAGAAAGGTCTACTTCAGGCCTCACTAGTTGCCAAGGGGGAGTAGACGAAAGACGGCATGGAGATATTAAATCTAAGTCAATATTTGCATCTGCAATGTGAGACTTGATCCAAATGCCAAGTGGCGGTACAAGTTTTGGTTTGTTGTGAAACAGGTCCTCATTAAGAGGATGGAAGACACAGTTATAAGCTGGATTTGATGGGTTTGTACGTAATTTAGTTATATACTGAAGGGATAATTTTAGTCGGCGTTGTGCAAGTGAAGGCTCATCGGCCTCCACATACAGACTATCTACAGGAGAGGTTCTAAATGCCCCAAGACAGAGCCGCAGTCCTTGATGATGTATGGTATCTAATTTCTCTAAATTACTTTTAGCAGCTCCACCATATACAATTGAACCATAATCTAGTTTAGATCTAATAAGGGATCTATACAGGTGAAGTAAGGTTGCCTGATCCCCACCCCACTTAGTATTTGCAACAACTTTTAGTAGATCAAGAGCCTTCAAGCATTTAGTTTTAAGATATTTAATATGAGGGACAAACGTCAAGTGGCGATCAAAAATAAGACCCAAGAACTTGGTCTCCTCAACAACCTTGATGGGAGCACCGTTTAACAATAGTTCTGGGTCTTTATGCGGTCTATAATTTCGACAAAAATGAATACAATTAGTCTTTGCTTTAGAAAATCTAAAGCCATTTTCAAGCGACCACTTTTGGATTTTATTTAGGCAAAGCTGCAGTTGCCTTTCTATTGTACGCATGTTTTTGCCACGATAAGCTATGTTGAAGTCATCTACAAAGAGTGACCCATCAATTGAGTCATTCAATACCTTGGAGAGACTGTTAATTTTAATGCTGAATAAAGTGACAGACAAGATACTGCCTTGTGGGACACCCTGATCCTGATTGTAATGATCAGACAGGGTTGAACCCACACGGACTTGAAATTGTCTGTCGGTTAAAAAACTGGATATAAACTGAGGTAAACGACCTCGCAAACCAAAATCATGAAGATCTTTTAAAATGCCATGCTTCCAAGTTGTATCATAAGCTTTTTCTAAATCGAAAAAGATAGATACAGCATGTTGTTTATTTACAATGGAATTTTTTATGAATGATTCTAAACGCACAAGATGATCAATGGTACTTCTATTTTTCCGGAAACCACATTGTATATCTGTAATGAGATGATTGGTTTCCAAATACCAAACTAATCGATTGTTCACCATACGCTCCATAGTTTTGCAAACGCAGCTCGTGAGAGATATGGGACGGTAATTTGATGGATCTGTAAGATCCCGTCCAGGTTTTGGTATAGGGACTACAATTGCATCATGCCATGAAGGAGGAAAAATCCCTGATGTCCAAATATCATCAAATATAGTTAAAAGTGTCTGGAGACATGAATCAGGCAAGTGTTTTAACAGCTGATAATGAATATTATCACTTCCAGTTGCAGTATCATGAGCTTGCCCAAGGGCGGTATTGAGCTCATGTAGTGAAAATACTTCATTGTAATCTTCACCATTATCAGAGTGAAAATGAACCTTTTTCTTTTCCTGTTGTTGCTTAAATTTCTGAAATTTGGGATCGTAGTTGGATGATGAAGAGTGCTTGGCTAAAGTTTCACCTAATTTATTTGCTATGTCGGATTTATCCGTTAATATATTATTTCCATCTTTGATATGTTTAATGCTGGATTTAGAACCCTTGCCTTTAATTCTTTGAATCATATTCCACACCTTAGATATAGGTGTGCGTGAATTGATTCTAGAGACATAATTTCTCCAAGACTGACGTTTAGTCTGTTTAAATGTACGTCTAGCCTTTGCACTATTTATTTTTAAATTATTTAGATTATGGACCGTTGGGTGTCGGCGGAAAAACTTTTCTGCCTTTTTCCTACGCTTTCTGGCCTGTTTGCAATCATCGCTAAACCATGGTTTGCGAATGTGCGTGTTCACAGAGGATTTAGGAATGGTTTCATCAGCTATGTATTTCAACTGTTCAGAGAACATCTGAATAGGGTCTGGAATGTTTTGAAAAATTTCAGGTTTCAGTGTTTCAAAACAACGGGTATGAAATAAGGGCCAATTTGCTCTATTAAAATTCCACCTTGTTGAAGGTGGCTCATCAGTTGGAAGAATAGTTTTTAGGAATGTGGGAAAATGGTCACTTCCACACAGGTCATCATGAACTGACCAATCAAATTCATTCAGTAAATTGGCATCTGTAAGTGACAGATCCAATGCTGAATAAGTTCCTGTTGCAGGATGTAAGTACGTGTTTGAACCATCATTAAATATACATAAATTATTGTTTGTTATAAAATCTTCAAGGACCGTGCCCTTAGCGTTGGTATCAACACTTCCCCACAGAGGGTTATGTCCATTTAGGTCACCCATGATGACACAGGGTTGAGGGAGTTGGTCAAATAAAGACTGAAGATCAGCCAGCTGAAGCGGAGAAGATGGTGGAATATACAAAGAGCAAAGTGTGAAGGCGATGTGAAATGTTAGCCGGACTGCAACAGCTTGAAGATTGGTGGTAAGAGGAATTTCTCTATGGATTATGTCCTGTCTCACCAAGATTGAAGAACCACCAGTGGCTTTTACCCCTGGAGGTGAGAAGAGAAAAGAGAGATAACTTCAACTTTCCAACAGTCAACTTACCCTTCATGCCGAGCAATATTCCAGCAGATCCAGCCCTTGGTGTCTTACCTTAAAGCAATCGCATAAAAAGCTGTACCACCTGGAAAACGTGTTGCCGCAACTGCTAAACATACCAAACAAAAAATTACTTATTTCGAACACGTTTTGATTAAGACCACATTTAGATTTACAACGTGTAAATATTAACATGTTCAGACTTTCAACACAACTCAAGAACACTAAACGAATTTAAAAGATGGTACAATTAGCGTTTAGATTTGTACCAAATACATTAACGACATCAGTTGAAAAAAAGACACAGAATGAAAGAACAGAATAGAAGGAAACGCTTATCAGTGACGCCATTGGACAGCCAAATTCTTCTACACTATACACCACTATTCCACTTGAGAAACCTACAATGGGAAAAAAAAGGTCATCGATCCATGGGGCGTTTGTCCAACGCGCGGTGACCTTAGATATACTTAGAATTCTATCGAGTCAAATGATCAAGACACTTTGTTAAAAATGACAGCAAATTTGATCTGAAGTTTACTGAGAATAAAAGCGAGAAACCACTTCTATGAACATAAATATAAAATGTCAACGCCAGAGATTAATCAGTCTCGATTATCTGCCGAAACAGATTCCACTGGGCGTATAAGGCAAAACATTGGTAAAAATTATAGTAATTGATCATTGAGTAATGACACATAAGTGTCTTTGCTTAAAGTACAGTCCGTTGAACACTCCCTACGTGTACACCTAATTCTAAATAATTATGCTTCAATTGTGTTGGTAATGACTTTGACGCGGTGTTGTAGCATTTGAACGTTTTTTTTCTATTTTAAGGGTTGACACTTTAAAATGCTTGCCTTCCGAAGCACATTTCTTTTAAATTGCACGTTTTGTTTCATGTTTATAACATATTTAATTTTATTTAAGCAAGCTTTTCATATATCATGACTTTAACAACCTCTAATTGTTTTGCGCTACAATCTTGTAATGACCTCAAGAAGGAGATTTTACAGACAAATCTTAATAAAATGTAATTACTAGTATATTTATAGTAATGTTCATAATCCGTAAAAGTAAGATTTTATATGCAAACGTTTAGACTGTTAATAATCATTTACCCTTAAAGAGAAACGTGATGCAATCTAATGCGTTCATGTTTCTATTGACGTTTGGTAACATGAGGACCGAAAAATACCACGGACAGAATAATTATTCTTTGAGGCACCTACACACAATCATATTCGTTTACAAAACAATAAAAACATTTTTAAGTATCAGTTACGAATTATTGCGGAGCCATCTCGTCATCTAATCGCGATATTTAAAAATGGAACCTTTACATCTGAATTTGTTCAAGCAGTGTCAGTTACACATTATTCTGGTGCCATCGCATCACCTAATCACGATATTTCAAAGTAACTTTAACATCTGTGGATTCCGGGTTAGACTTGATCTCCAGCAACCTGTTGATCGTTTTTGGCGACTCGATGGATGTTCAGATTCTGTGACTTGGTTGACAGGGTATCATTAACCTGGATTAGACAAGAAAGCGTCGTTAAACGCCGGACGCACGCACATATACACACAACCAATGTCTCACTGCAGACGTAAGTAATCGGGATATACCAACATTCAAATGTGAGTTCTTTATCATACCACCGAGATCACATAAAATTCATTAAAATAAAACCGTATTACAAATCCAAGTATATTGTCCAAGTTAGAAAATACACATACATTATAAGTTGTACTTGTTATTTGCAAGATGGTTAATCACTCATGGCTACCTGAAATACATGTATAACGTTTGTCATCTCAGACAATTTTGCAAGAATACTTTTTACGTAATCAACGGACTTCCATGCCATGATATGCCAATATATGCCAACAATGTGCCATGATATCTGAACAGACGTCAGATATGTAGCTAGGTTAATCTTCTCCACTGAACTGTTTATCTCATCAAGAGTCTGATGTTGATATCGTCACACCCACGAACGGTTTTCGAACGTAGTCAGAATGTATATATTTTATCTATTAAGTTTGGTCTTCTGACAGAACCAAAAATCTCTCTCTAAAGACAGCATAATAACGTCATACTAGCATCATTTATTGAGGTCTTGACGGCAGCATTATATTGTCTATTGAACATATTGCTATGGCAATTGACAACACAAAAGTGTTTTTTTAATATACTTTAAAAATGTCTTTAGATCCTTAATTTGGTTTTCCCATCATTGGGTCAAGGAATCCTAATTTCTAAAAGTGTTTCGAACCAATGCGTGTTCAGAATCTATGGATTCTTAACTGGCATGTGGACATGTTTTCCTGGCATAGTCATTTTGCGAAAATGTAGAAAGCAAATAAAATTAATTCAAAAGGACTGCATCAACCTCAAGGGCTTCCAAGTGAAAACTAAGTACATCTCTAACTTCCATCACTTTTGCAGCATGCTGCTGTATTCATCAACGCAAAATGAGGGGCGGTGGGGTAGGCATGTGGTTGAAGCGTTCGCTAGTCACGCTGATTCCCCAAATGGGCACAATGTGTGAAGCCTATTTCTGTTGTCCCCTGCCGCGATATTGCTGGAATATTGCTAAATGCAAGTGATGTTGCATCACTTGCTTGATATAGGTGTTGAAACCTACACCAAAACGTCGGTTCTAATTGTAATAAGGACGTCGTTCATCCCATATATCTTATCCTTACTTACTACACCAACTTCTTAATGCCTCTCAAAGAAGTTATCTTTAAGTTCGAAGTTTAGATACCACGTGTTTGTGTTCAATGGAAAGTGATTCAATTCAGAATAATATATGCGTGAAATTGATCTTCATAATTGATATAAAATATCAGAACGTTAACGCTAGTCTTAAGAGTTTCATAGCCAGAAATGAAAATTTTATGTATCGATTCTCTTTCATATGCATTACTTTTTAAGTCTTTCCACTACTGTTTTTACAAAATATTATGGTGGCTTCTAGAGAGAAAAGTCATTCGATATAAATTCCCACGGGACTTTCGTACATGGAGTTCTGCGGTAGTATTGCGTCACTTTTTGGACAGTTATGCAGGACATCTTCGGGTGTACTCAACACTGTGGCGGTACTGAGGAATGTATGGTAGTTACGTGTATGCGTGACAATTCCATGAGTGCTGCAGGATTGTTGCTGTAGTTCTGCAGGACAATTCCATGAATGCTGCAGGACTGTTGCTGTTGTTCTGCAGGACGATTAGAGGAGTGCTGCAGGACTGTTGCTGTAGTTCTGCAGGACAATTCCATGAATGCTGCAGGACTGTTGCTGTTGTTCTGCAGGACAATTAGAGGAGTGCTGCAGGACTGTTGCTGTAGGTCTGCAGGACAATTAAAGGAGTGACAATTCCAGGTAGGACTCTCACTGTTAAGGTAGTACTGCTAGGCGGGAGTATTGCATAACTATTGTTGTAGGTCAGCAGGACAACTCCATGAAGATTGCATTAATGTTGTCCTCGTTGTGCAGGAGAGATGTGTGACAATTTAAAAAGTAACTTATTTTAACCAGTAATCTCTGCAACTACACATACCAAGACGACAACCTCACAACCCGTGCAGGATGGTTTCTTCCGATTTTGTATCAGTGCTGTCTTTTAAGTTATCAGTTAATGTATAGGGTGTGAGCAATCGTGGTTGTGTTACGTTGCTCATAGGATCTGATTGTACAATTCAACGTTTAGTGACTGAGTCATGAGCACTTCATCTCAAAAGGTAACACAAGCAGGTCTGCCTGGAATGTTAATATTATTCCTAGGACGTTCGATTAAGGATGTCTGGCATTCTCCAAGGCGCCTAACCAACACGAAACGTCAAGTACACCATACCGAAGCTTATTCAACACTATGTCAGTGGTGTGTGTTTACATGTAATCGATAATACGGCTTGGTCAGTCCAGGATAGACCATTCCTATATAATAAAAAGAAACAAAAGTAACAAAATGAAAATATTTTTCACTACAATGATTCTTTCACTGGTCTGTTCGCATTCAATTCGTTATGTAGTTTGATTCAAGGTTTTCGATTCATATCTCAATGAACCGAAGAAAATACACATTCCATCCTTAAAATTAAATTTGACAACAAAGCATGTTTAATTTACAATAGTTTAACCTAAACGGTTGTACTTATCAACGCAGACAAAAATGACGAGATTGATTAACATTCCATGTGTAGGAATACATACTGTGGCGTGATATGAATCAGGTTTACAACAAGTTTAATTGGAAACAATATATGTGACCAACCAAGAGAAAAGTGACGTTATGGGTGCTAGGATACAACAATTGCTGTGAAGTCATATGTGTGCTGACTGTACAAAATATCTTATTTTTCTCTCGTTAGTTCGTTATGTAATAAAAACATTATTTCAAAACCTTTGAGCATACATATTTACCTTCCATTCATTAGACATTATGCCTAAAAACTGTAATTATTGCATGAACATTTCTAAAAAGAAGTCCAAAATGTTTGATGGCATGTATCTCTGTAATAAATATGAATTGAATTGTATTTTTATGTGTCGAAGATCCTCTAGTTTTACAATAAAATGAAAAGTCAAAATGTAAATTTTCACCTATATTGCCCCTAAAAGATCTCATTATGGTTCACACATATAATTCATAAGAGGGTAAGTTCACACACATATGATGCCAGCGTTCTCTCGTTTGATGACAAACAAGACCAAGCTGACTAAAATGCTTCTTGAAAAGGAAACATTAATATAAATTCATTAGTTTCATGATATCTTAATCGCACGGTGTGGTATTCTGTTTCAGGGCGACTTGGAACATTAAAGGTCTATTTGCGCCCATCACATCAAATGCAATAGAAATGGGATGATTAACCAAGCTTATTCGTGATATAGTTTTTATTCAAATTTAACCATAAAATATGTTTAGGCCCAAAAGAGTAAAATGAGCTTTCTTTCTCAAGTACTGCATTTCTTTTATTTAATCTGATAAGATTATGGCCTGGGCATTTAATTAAATAATGTTTCACTGTCTCGGGAGTATTTTCATAACAGTTCCCAAGACTTCGCGTTTTTTCGTCAACGAAATGTACAATATAATTTTACAGGACAAACTGTGTTCATATGTCGGTCAGCATAACTAGCATAACCAGCAAATATATATAGCTGCCTCGCGATCAAATCCATTAACCCACCTTCGGGTTTTGCTGGTCATTAAGCCTGAACACACTGTCCCAGCAGTTCGAACAAGGCCGAATCCTTTGAGGCATCAGAAAAATGTGTATGAAGTTGGCCTAATTTTCATTTATGAAATCCTGAGATACAGATTTAATAAAATTTGAACTCATTCTTTTGTTATTGGTTGAATAATAACAAAGGCCTGGTTTCAGAAGCAACCAAGGATTGCTTTTAGATTTCAGTTTGAGATAATATGTGTGAGACATTAGGTAATGGCGAAGGCCTCGGGGCATTTCTCAGCATTTAACCTGGATAGCTGAAACTTGGGTAATTGCAAAGCCTTTGACTGAATGCGGTCAAGTTTTGAAAGATGTCATTTTCAGGCAGACATCAATACCTGGCAGCCATAGTCAAACCTTGGAATTATTAATGCTTTATAAAACAATAACATAGAGGATTGATCTATATCCCACTTCCTTTTGGCTATGGATTTCAACAGATGAGATATGTTAGAACCCCCTGTTAGTCTCGCCAACTCGCATGCAATTTTTAATTTGTGGTCACCAATGGCTAGTTCTATTTTTGAAGGAATTTTACGTCTCGTTATCGTCATTGCAAAAGATTTCAGCTATATGAGGGCGGTATGTAAATAATCCAGTCTGGACCAGACAATCCAGTGATATACATTAAGAGCATCGATCCACGCAATTGGGGTCGATGACATGCATCAACCAAGACAGCGAGCCTGACCACTCGATCCGGTTAGTCGCCTCTTACTACAAGTATAGTCGTTTTTTACGGCAAGCATTTGTTGCTGAAGACCTATTCTATCCCGGATCTTCACGGGTATCACACTTAGTGACCTCACTTAAACGTTAGACTATTCAATCACAAATGACATCCTTCAAAACGAGCTTCGATCATTGTCTTAAGGGAGTAAGTGAGAGACTGGATTTATTACAGGATGAAAACGACAGGTTGAAAAAACACATGTCAGAGATGGAAATAAAAACTGATAATCTAGAGGCTTAGTTCCGGTGCTGCAACATGATTTTTCATGGGCTGTCAGAAGAAAGCGTGAGAAATTGAGGGAAACAGAGAACACGGTAAGGGATTTTATGACTTCGTCACTGAACACTAGCTCCGCGAAAACAGTTCGGATTGAATGTGCCGAAAGGTAACATATGGTTATTGATGGTACGGTGTTTTATATACGACAACGAAATCTCTGATATTCACTGTGTTGGAAGACGTCGCAACTGGGCCACCTCTGAGAGACTAGCAAATCACCAGCTGACCCAAGTCAGTCATCAGTACAGTGATATGAAAATGGTCCCAGATACTAAATCTAGCGCTGATGATTACATTGTCACAGACAATAATTATGGACAAACGGACATGTATATGTACCCAAACGCGAATTCTAACACACTGTGATAGATTTGACAACCAGATCTCTGCACAATAGATTCTGGAACAGCACATAAATGTGGTGGTGTGTTTATCAATATAGATACCAACCTTTATTCTACAGATTGTAGTGCAACTAAACAGAACTTAAATCGAATCCCAGATGCAACCACGTTTATTAGCCATGAAGATAGCACTCAATACTTTCATCAGGCAAAACTTAGTGTAAACACTGTCTCAATATCAGACATGAATTTAACTGATATTATGAGTGACAACAGTGCATTAGTTATACAAGATAGCAAAATCTATTTAACAACTATGATATCTTTAATTGCCATCCAAAACGTTATAATCCCGTGGAAGTTTTCAGGAGGAATATCAGTATTATTCAACATAATATATCCCCTTTTCTTGAGAGAGTTTACGGCCAGTCCGATTATGCTCTATTTTTCAGGTTGAAGAATGAGTTGTCTCCCGTACATAGTTTCCTTATGTTTGTTTACATCAACCTTAAGGGTTCACCAGTATA
This sequence comes from Haliotis cracherodii, assembly GCF_022045235.1. NCBI lineage: Eukaryota > Metazoa > Mollusca > Gastropoda > Lepetellida > Haliotidae > Haliotis > Haliotis cracherodii. The sequence goes on from NW_027266275.1 coordinate 18,497,231, forward strand.
TGCAAACAGGGAACAGAGTGGAATTGACATGCTTGATGGGTAACTTATGAACATTCTTCATGATTATGGCGATTCATGCGAATGTGGCTGTTTGTTGTTTAACGCCGCACTCAGCAATATTCAAGCTATGATGATGGCGGTCTGTAAATAATCGAGTCTGGACCAGACAATCCAGTCATTGACCAGTGATTGACATCATGAGCATCACGAGCATCGATCATCAGCATCTATCCTCGCAATTGGGATACGATGACATGCATCAACCAAGCCATCGAGCCTGACCACCCGATCCCGTTAGTCGCCTCTTACGACAAGCAAAGTCGCCTTTTACGGCAAGCATGGGTTGCTGAAAACCTATTCTACCAATTTATTTTATGTGGAGATTTCAATCCCAGGACTGGAAATCAGGTTGATTTAACAGTAAATGATGATGTTCAGATTTCAATGCCAGGACTAGAAATCAGATTGATTATACTATCAAGCAAATAACTTCTCTCGTCCTCGAAATCTTTAGACAAAGGCATAAACACCTATGTCTTAAATAAACTACATGTAGATATGTGTAAGATATTTGACAACCATATAGTTAATAGAAATTTAAATCAGATATCATAGTCAATATGAATTATGTATCACATTCTGGACGCAGCTAGCGTTGTTGACTATTTTTTCATTTCTTCTGATATTTTACATATATAATAGATATGTCGGTTCTTCAGCAAACTGAGCAATGCTAGTAAGGATTTTTACAGCAATGCTAGTAAGGATATGTTTAATGACTTTTCTATGTTATTACGACATAACGTTGATACTGCTGTATGACAAAATAATGATGTTTTATATAAGGACATGGCTCCATTATGACAGGCTCCGCTATCATGCATTATGGCGGAACTTCAAATTAAGACAAGAGATATTATTGGATGAAATGGTCGCGGATGTGGAGGTACTGGTGGACTGCAGAAATGAGCTTAACCCCTGTTAAGCAACCCCAACTACAGCAACCGCTGCCCTGCAACAACCGTTGCCAAGCAACCCATGTTGCTTACCGATGCAGCATCCGCTGCCCCGCAACTACCGTTGCCAAGCAACCCATGTTGCTATGCAGCTATCTCTGCCAGGCAAGTACCATTGCCAAACCAAGCTGACCATCCGCTCTAAAGCGGACACTAAGCCATCTGCTGTAAAGCAGAATGGATAAATTGGTTCCTGCCGTAAAGCGGCAACCCTATCCTAAATAATTTATAATTTGGGATGTATCCCATGACGCCAAATGTAACTTGTAATGCAGTCCACCAGCACCCCGCCACAAGCACCAAGGTGCTTCCCCACAACCACGACCATTCGCGTTCATGTACACCCACCGTGTTATCCTATACTGAAAATGTTTCCTACAAGCATACTGCGGAAAGGGAGCTGCCAATGTTTTGTGTGAATAAATCAAGTCCGGCCGGTGACAAATGAACCCCGTCACGCAGGTACAGTTGCTGCCCCTGCCGGTTGAATACTGTGTGGGGAACCCGTATCCCCCCAAGCTCATGGGCCCTGTTCCCCACTCGTCTGTTCAGCTTCTGCCTGGCCCCGTCCAGGTCCCGGGCACGGCTGGCTACATGCCAGTACCTCCGTGGCAGCATGTCTGACCACAGAATGACAGCACCAGGTAAGAGGAGGTGTACCCTCAGGAGTGCCAGCTTGATCTCATGATATAGCTGACACGTGATTACCTAACCCAGGTCGTTCGAACCAAGGTGAATCACCACCGCCTTTGGTGGTGTCTGCATTGCTTTGACCTGGGCATCTATAAGCTTGGTCAGCTCCTCCCACCTCATGCCGCCCCTTGCCAAACAGAGACATCCCCCTGGAATACCGAAGTCACTGTCCTGGACCCAACCAACCATACTGAAAACATGAATCAATAGGGAGAAAACTGTTCTTGCATGGTTGGCGATTTAAATGTTTGCAGGTATGCGTATATAGCTTTTATAACATTCTGACCCCCACCTACCAAAGTGCTGTATCAAATCTGAACTCGCTCCGTTACCGGCTGCTGTCGTTGCTGCGCCAATCCTGAAGGAATGCGAGGAGTATGTTGCTGTGCAGATGCCGCTATGCGCCAGTGCTCTTTTTAGCACGGCCTGAAATTGATACCTGGTCAGGGGAGATTTATCAAAGTGTACGAAAGCTTGAGTCTGACCCTGTGATCGAACTGTTAGGTATGCTTTAACTGCAGCCACTGGACACAGATGGTGGCCAGGTATGGCGGAAATGGAAACAACTATGCCATGTGACTGCCTGTCCGTTTTTAAAAGCCTTAGAGCGACCGTTACTGTCTTAGTCGTGTCTTGGACTGCTAGATCTAAGAAAGCGCACCCTGGCTGAGAAAGTTTTGTTTGCACGAGTTCACTCACCCGAAAGAAACCAAAGAAGGCCAAGCAATATACTGCTTTGAACAATCTTACTTCATAGGTAGAAGAGCAGACAAATTGCAGGTTGTTTACAATTACTTTGAGCAGGTCTATTGTTATTGATTTTCTGTGATCCTGCCTCACCTGACACTTTTGCATCCCGGTAATCATTTTAGGAATAAGAAAGTGGCCGGTGCGGTCTTCCATGCTGTGTAGCCTATGGTACGTTGAGATACCAGCCATATACGTCCTTACCGTACTCGGTGCATGTCCTGACACTGACAGGTGAGCAATGAAATGTACCAGATGAGTGATTGGAACCGGCCAGACGTCTCCCAGGTTTTGTGACGCCCTGAATGCTTGCAACGCTTGGGTTCCTGCCTGGTAAGTTGCCCACGTGTTTGCCGCCAATGATCGCTGAAGGAGCCTCTCTGCCTCGATTGTTAGCCCTGCCAAATATTGTCTGGAAGTGGTGTGGGATGCAGGTTGGCTGATGGAGCTGCATTGCGGAATCATTCCCACTGAAATCTGGACAGTGCATCTGCGATAATATTGTCGTGTGTTGTTATATAGCTGGCCTTGAACAAAATGTTGTGTTTGAGGCACTGCAGCACTAGCTGCCTAATCAGTGACATGACTTTGAAGACTGTTTATTTATTATTGACACTAAAGCTTGGTTATCACAAAAGAAAAGTACTTTCTTGTTAGCAAAGGCTGTCCCCCACAGACAAACTGACAGCACAATCGGAAACAACTCCAGCAGTGTCATGTCACGAGTCGAGCCGTCCTCCACCCACTCACGGGGCCAGAGCCCGTTTGCCCAGTTCCCGTTATAGTATGCGCCGAACCCCACAGTGCTGGCTGCGTCAGTAAACAGCTGCAGACATGTATTGTCAGCCCACTTTTGATTCTGAAAAACCGACACACCGTTAAATTCCCCCAAGAACCCAAGCCAAACCTCTAGGTCCTCCCGAACTCCCCGCGTGATGCGAACAAGGTGTGCTTGATGACTTACTTTTGTATAGGCATCAATCAGTCTGCGTCAAAACGGTCTACCCATGGGTATTGCCCGGCACATGATATTTAGCTTACCCACCAGAGACTGCAAAGCTTTACGGGTCACTTTGTGCTTACCTGAGGCCAGCATATCGTGTATGATTGCGTTGATATTTACAAACTGTTCCTGTGGTATTCTAACCTGCATCCTGACTGTGTCGATTTCAAGACCTAGGAATGTTAAGCAGGATGCAGGACCTACTGTCTTCTCATGTGCTACGGGTACGCCCAGCTCATGGAAAGTACTGAGACATGTATCAAGGTTGTCACCACAGTCTTTCGTTCCTCCAGTTGCTGGACACACCATTGCAAAAAGGTGCTGAATTTTTCAAACACTGAGCATGATATGGATCAGCCAAACGGCAAGCATTTATCAAAGTAGTATTTACCTTGAAAGCACAAGCCTAGCAACTCAAAGTCCTGAGGGTGTACTGGCATAATCCTGAAAGCCGATTTCACATCAAATTTTGCAAGTAGAGCATTTGGACCAAGTTGCTGTACCATACTGACAGCCTCGTCGAACCGTGCATATGACACGGAGCATGCTTCGCAGTCTATGTTGTCGTTGATTGATCTGCCTTGAGGATAAGAAAGGTGGTGTATTAAACGAAAATCGTCTGTCCCCAGCAAGGACTGACTCTTACCCGTTTGCTTTTTGGGTACGAGACCGATGAGTGAAACTTGTAGGTTCAGCAGGGGCGGCGTTTCGAAAGGACCTGCCACCCTACCTAATTTTACTTCCTTTTCCAATTTGGCAGCTACTATCTCTTGTAAAATGGGATCCCTGGCTGAGCGTAGATTGTCAGACCAACGACTTAGGCGTGCCCCACTATATTCGAGTTGAAAACCTGATTCCAAACCTTGTAATAAATAAATGGAATGGGCATGGTTAGAATGCTTGTACAGTTGCAAATTTTTAAATGTGGCTTTAATCTAGTGAGTATGAGCGGAGTTGGGGCCAGTGCCTTTAGCATGGGTTGTCTGTGTGTAGTTAAGTTGTTTGGAGGGTCTACGACCCCCCTTTGCGCGAAGACAAGAATAGGCGGGATGTTTTTCGCCACAATTGGAGCATTTATGAATAAACTTGCATTCTGGCCTGGCTCACCTTGACCTGTTGTAGTCCCAGCATGCGTTGACTGTTAAGTCACGGCCCCTGCTGAAAGGCACTGTAAAGCGTTCAGTCTTATTTTCTTGAACACGGGACATAGTCGGTGTCATGTGCTTCAACCACAATTCATCGTCTATCTTGACACTCCCGTATTGGGTCTCGTGCCATACGGTGTCGGAATTGCTGGTCGTAGTTTGACCAGCCCAAAACCCCGGAGCGGAGTGCGGCATTACGGATTGTTTCCATGTATGCCAACATGCCCTGTATGGTGGACTGACAAAAATGTTTCACCACATAAATGCTCATATATATGTGGAAAGCTGACGTCCATTGACCTATGCTTAGTGCCCTGGCGTTAGCCGGCTTGGCCGGCGAGAATCGCAGATTACCCGACGAATGCATCTGCATCTTAAATGCATCGTCATCATCATGCGACTGTGCGCCTGGCAACAATGTAGTCAACTCCACAAACTCCCCTCTCCATACTCTCTCCCGTACAACTTGACGGACGTGAGCGCTGATAGCATCCGCCTGGAAGGTCAGGGAATCCCCTGTTCCCTGATTGGTTGACCCCGCTCCTGACTCTGCACTTCGTGTGACGTCACGGGAAACTACCGGCTCGCCCGAGTGTGCACTGCTAAATGACAACACATCGGGATTTCTTGACACCACCGACACCGTTACCCCCAGATCATTTGTACTTACCCCTTGCATGCCAGTAAAGCTCTGAGAAGTATCTTGGGCCATCCGTTTGCCTAGCATATCCAGTATGCTGTTGAGTTGGCTCGATATAGCTAGCATCGACGGAACGGGCGACACTACTTGTTGGGGCTCTTCGATGTCTCCGTGATCGACTCGGGAGAACGTTTGAATTGTCCGAATCATCTGCTTCAACTAGCAAGTTAGTAGCTATTTGTACACTTGGCAAGGGGGATCCGTGCAATGGAGATCTAGCTGATCTCCGTGACTTACCAGTAGCCGATGTCGCTTGCCGGGCACTTGGTTCCCTCCTGGCTATTTTCCCGCTCCTTACGAGACGGTGATTTAAGGCGGTCCGTCTTTTTGGTGGCATTCTTAATGGTAACGAACTATAGATGAATGCGCGAATATATCTATGTGTTGTACGGCTGAAAGCTGGAGAGCAAGTGCTGCGTGAGCTGATGTCACGCTACAACAGGTCATAGAAAATACAAACAAACGCTCCTGTACCGGACGTGCCAAGAGCGGATCTAGGCCAGAGACGATGGCACCATGCAAAACGGCACGTAGCCGCCCGGAATGAAGGTATTTCGCTGTAATAATATTAGCAACTGTGCCAAGCCTAACATAAAGGCATTTAGTTCTAATCACTAAATGCTATTATTTCACTGTGGTAAAAAGGCAGAAGCATATGTTACAGTAGCTACAAAACACGATAAGCAACAACCACCCCTGGTTTGATATAGGTGAGGTGAAATGGGGATTAGCGTCCCGTCCAAGATTATTGCACTTATATAGCGACGTGCATGTACGTGTGTGTGTTTGTGTGGCTGCTTGTACTAGTCCGGACTGATGCCGATTTATAGTGCTAGCTCACTGAGATACCATGCCGCAGTTTAACATGAATACCCCACTCAGACAGTATACTGACTCCAAGCCGACCAGTCCTTGTTTTAGCCCCTTAATGCCGAGCGCCAGACAGGGTAAGAATAAGTACCATCTTTTAACGTCTTTTGGTATGACGCGGCCGTGATCGAACCCCCGACCTGGTTTGATATAGACTGTACTAATCTAAAATCCAGAAAACAATTTTAGAAAATGTGATGTCAATTTACACCTTTATCTTAATGCGAAATCTGAGAATAAGAACTGCTGTAAAAACGAAGAATGCGTACGATGTTAAACTGTGTGATGATATATAGAGATGGCACCTGAACATGGAGACTGTAAACGTTTTCTTGCGTTCATTAAAAAGGTAATACATATAGTTACTCTTGCCACCAGATATCTTGTTCACTTAATTTAAAGATCTACTTCACCGCTCATTTAATAACATAGAATCCAAACCCTTTCATTGTCATGTAACGCAATTTGTAAAAGATACTGAGTGTGCATTACAAAATCTTAACCACCTTAACTGTTTACGTTATCAGGCAAAATTCTTGTGCCATATTTATAATTATTATTTAATAAATTTATAAATACCGGAGTGTTTCCGGAGTAGTGGAACGTTAGTATGATATTACCATTGTACAAACCGGGAACAAGGTTTGAGCTCAGTAATTACTGGGGTATTTCTGTTTTATATGTAACTGGAAAGCTGTTTACTTTTTTATCATAGAAAATGGTCTTAGAATTTGGTTTGATGTGAATAATCTTCCATCTGAATGTCAGGTTGGTTTTCGCCCAAACTACTAGTGTTCAACAGTTGACAATCTGGTAGAATCTGCTTCTTAACATCAAGTGATGTCCGCCAGGGATGTATATTAAGTCCATTTTGTTTATATTTTTCATTAATGAGGTCGTCATAGAAAAAAATAACGAATTTCATTATGTTGTGTTTGTCACACAAGATATCAGAGATTAAATGTTACTTCTATTATTTTGCTGATGATATTATAAATGTTTTCATACTCTGTTAATGGTCTACAATTAACAATTGAATGCATATCATTCTTTTTGCAACAAATGGGAATTGGAAGAACACGTCCCATTTTAATTCTGGAAACCCAAAAGTCCAGAAACTCTACGGTCTTTTCCCAGTCTCGGTCAAAGATATTTACAAGAATAAACATGCTGTTTTCATCGGAACATACTAAGGAAGAAAAAATGAAAAAAAAGTTTAAAAACTCAATATTTACAGAATATTTTCCTTTACTTAAAACTCATGTTTTTGTTTCGCAAATACTTAACTTGTATTCCTTCAAGTATTATACACAGAATATAACTCATTTTAACTTAATTTAACGATTTTATAGCGATATTGAAATATTTTGCCCATGGGCGAGAATATTTTCCTTTACAGAAAACTCATGTTTTTGTTTCGCAAATACTTAACTTGTATTCCATCAAGTATCATGACACAAAATTTAACTCATTTCAACGATTTAATTCAACGATTTTATAGCGATATTGAAATATTTCGCCCATGGGCGAGTAAAAGGTTTGGCCCATGGGCGAGCATATTTTCCTTTGCTCAACAGTTTTAGTTTCGCAAATACATTAAGGGATTATAAGCATGACATATGATTCAACTCATTTTTACTTAATTCAACTAATTTTTGGCGTTATTTAAATATTTCGCCCATGTTTTCGTCAGTCCCTTTAAAGAATTAACTAATTCTTTACAAAGTATATTGTATCATGTGAAACACACTTTGTATTATATCATTACATTACTATTTTAAAAGGGCTTTTGGTTGGATGTTTCCTTTGAAGAAGTTTTACAAATTTTACCTTTTTTACATATTGCAACGATCTTTAATGAACCCGGCCTTATCTCTCAAAACGTTTTGACAGTTTATCATACAAATTCATGCGCGTGTACTCCAATTCATTGGCGTTATTTTTCAACGAATTAAAGTTTAGTTTGTTTCTTTTTCACTTCCCATTTTATGTCTCGTTAATACATCACACTGGTAAATTAGGTGACAATAGATATGCAATATACAGGTACACGTGCGCGTATTTTAATGGGGAAAAAAACCGATTCGTCTTTCATTGCATAACGTCTAGCTGAATATCTCACATTCTAACGAAATCTCGAAATAATTATTTCATTATATGCGGTGCGATGTTTACAGGCGATTGAGTGAATATTATGACTCTAAAGCAACTTTTAAATGCATCGTCACTTTTGGTATGAAAATGGTAACAGTTCAGTTAAAAACAACAGCCTTCTTATGATAATTCTCATTAGTACGTTGTATCTAATTACAGTGTCGACATTATTTACAGGTGATTCTACAATACCTGCTCTCGGTCAATTACGATCTACCACACCACGCGCGAATAAACAGTTATGCAGGTGTTATGTTATGTTAATGTGGGCAAATACCTAGTCTGTATATGTATATTTTTTTGTTACAGGACATGTAGACAAAACTGGCATGATAATATAACATATAATATATCATATATAATATATATCTTGTAAACTATTCCTAAGCCATTACAAGGCTAACTGCTGTAGAACCAGAAAAAGTAAACAAGAATGCTAGAAGATAAATCGCTTGCTAGAGGATTACGAAAATTCAGAGTGTCATTACACAATTTCGATGTAAATTCTTGACGTGAAAAAAGGGAAGTTGAAATGGGTATCTGTAAAAACTGCCAAATAGGAGAGATTGAAGATGAATTTCATGTTTTGTTTGTATGTGATAAGTATGAACATCTGAGAGATAGTACATTCTGATGTTTAATAATATGCATAAAAGCAAGATGTTAATGATCAGTCTTATTTAAATTTCTTCTGTTTTACGTTCATTATCCATATTATTGACATATATTTTCTGTCAAATAGCGTTTATATATCATGTATATATCGTGCCTATACAAATAGAACTAAAAATGTCAACTGTAGAATGGACAATGTGGCCTTAACTACCAAATACAATATCAGTCTATCTATCAAATAGAAACGCGACACGTTTCTTCCTGAACACATTTATGTCACATTGAAGTAAAGTGTGACAAAGAATTTCAGTTAATACTGGAAAGTGATCACTACCTAGGGCATCGTCTTGTAATACATCCCAGTTACATTTAGCAGCTGGTGGGTAGGACATAATCGACAAGTCCATGGCAGAACAGCTGAGAATTGTTTACATGAAATGTTTTAAGATTATCGCAGAGAGCTTTGATCCTTACTTTGATCATTCCAGAGCAGATAGTTAGGAAGACAAGAGTTTTATCCATTATTCGTTTTCAACATGTAAACTGTTCAACATACCTTTTAAGACACCAAGCAGGAGATAAGTTTTAGCAGCTGTGACTATTCCATTTATTTGTTTGATTTATTTGTTCGAGCTCTGACTGACTGACTGACTGACTGAGTATGGTTTTACGCCGCTTTTAGCAATATTCCAGCAATATCACGGTGGGGGACACCAGAAATGGGCTTCACACATTGTACCCATGTCGGGAATCGAATCGAACCCGGGCGTGACGATCGAATGCTTTAACCACTAGGCTACCCGACCGCCCCTGTTCGAGCTCTGACCTCGAACAAGAAGGTCTGCGGGGAAGTACCAAAATGTAGTATACGGGTCTGAACCAAGGGATCAGCAGCCTTTTGGAACAGGGGAGTTGACTGTGCATGCTCAGTACTTGACCCATGCACTTGATAAGAACATACAGGAACAGCAGGTGGAACAGTAGGTGGTTTGGGAACCCAGCTCGTTGTAGTACGTATCTCTACTGAAGCCTTATTTGGTGAGTGTATGAGTTAGTATGGTTTTACGCCGCTTTTAGCAATATTCCAGCAATATGACGGCGGGGGACACCAGAAACGGGCTTCACACATTGTACCCATGTCGGGAATCGAACCCAGGTCTTCGGCGTGACGAGCGAACGCTTTAACCACTAGGCTACCCGACCGCGCTCCTTATTTAGTGGAGGCGAAGTAACACTACGGCTCGCAAAGACAGACGCGTGAGAGTAAGCAGGGGTGACCTAAACAATGCGAGTTGCTTCCGCATACGAGGCTTTTTTCAACTCGAGCTCGCGGAAAAGACACTGCTTTACCGCTTTTACAGCTTCGGTAAGCAACACTGTAATTTTCTCCACAATTTCGACTTGCACACACCACCAGCCATACCAGATTATTATTGATACATCGCGAAGACACATGAACAAACTGTTGACAATTGTAAGACCTAGTAGCTGGTGGCACGTAAAGGCGATACAATTGAAATTACATCTTAATGCCTTAAGGAAGACGGGGAGTGTCAAACGTCAACAAAACAGATGTAGAGAATTTTGTCCTTTTCCTCTTAATAATCCCTCAGCGTGTATGACGTTCTGACCTTTACTGTGATAAACAATTTAAGTAACATCAACACCATATTCAACGTTATATATCACGCCTTTGATTCAACTGAAGCTCTTTGGGACACAACCACTGGCACGGATGTTACAAATCGTGGATACTCTTGGAGCTACATTCAATTGATCAAACGATTTGTAATGTATCATTAAGTCACCTTTTTAAATTTTTTTCATGAAATCGACTTCACAAATGTTATTTTCTGAACATCACGAGCCAACGAAATTAGACTTAAGTTTGTGAGTCTTAATCTCGGGTCAACAGGCGAAAACAATACACCACCATTAATTTTATTGGAACACAAGAAATAGAGTTGGTTGGTCGGAGTAATGTCTTGGTGCTTGCGTTTTTATATACCATTATCTCATAATATTTCATCAAATTCAGCGTCAGTAGATGTTTCTTCCAAGTCAAATGCATTTGCAATATCCTCATCCCCTTTCCCCTCATTTTCCAATCCATATTGAAGTAGGGGTTTACACCCGACAACAAACTCGCTAAAACAACACACACGAAAACTGAAACGTGCTACAACACACACACCAAACGGGAGCAAATAGGGCAACAGAGTGAGCCAATATTTCATGACGACAGTAATTTAGACCTACCTTGATATCGGGTCCTGATAAAACGTTAAAGAATGGAATTTTAACCCCCACCCACCCCCCACCCCCCCCACCCGCCGCCTTACTCCCCACCCCCACCCCCCACACAAAACCAAAAAAACAAATAAAACAATAAATAAACAAAGCGACTGACAACACACGCCTGTACTCGCATGCAGTCTAAAGCTGTCTCCAAGGTATCTATCGACAGAAGACTACATTATCTCCCTTTGGTTATCGCACCATCGTTCGTAACACGTGATCACGAGTAGTGTCTCGTCAGACGAAATGAAAGAAAGCCTCAAGGAATATCACCTGATGAAGAGTAAAGAAGTAGTTCTGAAACATCATGTATGTGAATACAGTAAGTTGCTTTCCGTACTGTTTCTTGTAATATGTGTATCCAGCTTTAACATGCCACAGCAGACTGCGAAGATGGCATTATGTTGTTGTCTAAATATAAATCACTCACTAACTCTCACACGAAATGAGAATTGAGCAGATGTTGTGAATGCACTGTATTGTAAATTAGGCCTTGGTGGCACGGTGTGAAGAGTCGCGGACCTTTCATTGGGATAAAATTACCAGGATGACACCTACATTTAACCTTAAGCTTGTCCTTAGTGGCCCACAGAATGACCAACCACAGCTGCTTAATGAGACAGGAAATCAACTGACTTTCGTGAGATGAAATGAAAATGAGTCTTCTCGTTGCTTGAGTTCTATAGACTAAAAGTTTAAACCATTTAAATGCTGGTCAAGGTTATCAGCTTAATGAAGAAACACGATCTTGAGGCATATTTGGAGTTGTCTAATAGATGAGTCTTACTTCATTTGGTGCCACAAAATTACCGTTTCTCAATCACTTAAGTCTAAGATTGTTAACATAAATGTATGCGAGTATGTGTTAAGTGTTTCTTTTAACGGATACGCGTAACGCCTATGTGCTGAAGACGGTCGTTTAAGTTATGTACTGTAACATATGAATACAATTAGACGTGCACGGATACAAACAAGGGAGGAATACTTTTGGAATACGGTGTTTCACATAAGGATGCAAACATAAGCTTAACAGTGATTGTATATTACACAAAGCGTTCCTCTTGGTGTCGAATATACTTCATGTATGGTGTGGTTCTGAAACTGATTAAGTGGGCTTATGCTTAGTGAGTCTTAATGACGCGAGTGCCTTCGTCTGCAAAATTGCAGTAATTGATCATGAATTATAAATGTAGTCAACCTTCAGGTTGAATTACGCACCAACACTGACACCTTTATGGGGGAGTTCTAATAGTCTGTGTTTCTACATGATGGTATCAAAGTCAACATTACCAAGATGCATGTCGATGATTACATTGTGAAGAAAATGGCCTGTAATCACACAATTATACACCCAAAATGTAACTTCAATACGATAATACAAAAATTAACACAGGTGCCATTTTCCTCTGAAATACCAAGAAATCATGTTTTCACATTTCTAGAGGTCTTATGCAATCTTGAAAACATAATATACGGATACATAGGCAAGGCCACACGATCTCTGAAAATTCTGAAAATGCTCTAAATTAACTATATATACACATGGCGAAACATCTTGTTTACGGTTACTTACTATAATTTCATTGACATTTATTAAAGGACGTACATCCTTCAATTATGCCTACAGGACTGGTATATATATAATAGTACAAACAAAACTGAAGCGAAACATAATAAACTCTTTTCAAATTAAACTAGTGTCCAAAAGAAACGATACCACCTGTTTGCAACGACATAAAAGAAAAACTAAACAATGCAGAAGTTTAGGATTGGTGTTTTGCCTTTGAGAAATCCTTTCACAACATCTGTACAAAAATTTCATTTCAATAAAATCTGTACAACCAATATGACAAGCCTTTAAAGATGGGTGGGGTCGAAAAATGAACATTTCGTTAGAGCACTGATCACAGAAACAACGGGAAATGTCACACCACACGTCTCAAAGTCAAGTCAGTAGCGGGTATGTCCACCGTGAGCATCAATACATGCCAGAACACGCCTCAGACTGATGACGTCAAACGTCTGATGACGTTGGGAGTGATGCGTTGCCATTCCTCGAGGAGACATCGTTCCAAGTCCTGGACGTTGACTGGAGGCACACGGCGACGTCGGATTTGCCGATGGAGGTGGTCCCATAAGTGTTCGATGGGATTCATGTCCGGTGAACATGCGGGCCATGGCAAAACCTGTACGTTGGCGTTGGCAAGGAAGTTCTGTGTCAATATTGCTGTGTGTGGCCTTGCATTGTCATGTTGGAGAAGGAGTCCACGAGGCTGTTGCTGAATAAAGGGCACCACAACAGGCCGTAGGATGTCATCAAGATAACGCTGTGCATTCAGGTTTCCACGAATTACGACAAGCATCGTTTTGACGTCACCACATATGCCACCCCAAACCATTAACCCTCCACCTCCAAACGGCCGGATCTGTTGGATACGATTCACCAAATCGTTGGTATACAAGCTGCCGTCCATCGTTTCTGAAGATGAGGAATCTGCTCTCATCAGAGAACATAACACGTGCCCAGTCCCGCCGTTTCCAACGTCGAACTCGCCTGGCCCAGATCAGTCTGTTGTTCCGGTGTCGAGGCGTCAGGAGCGGTCCGCGGTAGGGATGACGTGGCCGGATACCATACTGCCGTAGTCTCCTGTAGACGGTCTGTCGACTGATCCTGTGTCCCAGTGCTGTAGCCGCCGTGGACGTCGCTGTTACGGTGCGGTTCCTCAGGTGTAATACCCGGATGTAACGATCTTCACGGGGCGTGGTTACTCGTGGTCTTCCACTCCTGGGCCTGTCTGACGTCTGACCTGTCTGACGTAACCGCTGCATCAACCTTGTGATAGTGATGCGTGCGCAGCCCAACCTTCTGGCGACGTCGACGTGTGACGCTCCTTGTTGGACCATTCCAACGGCTCTCTCTCTCTCTCGATGGCTGTCAAACGTGGCATTTCTTGTGTTCTTTTTGTTGCTGTGATATCAACGTGTCTGATCAGCCGTTTTATACAGTTTTTATGCACGTGCAGAATATGCTAGAGAGGGAAATGTCACTTTCACGAAATTTACGTTTTTTCCCGGAAGTGATCACGTGTTCCCGGTATTTTGTATCGACTATGCTGTGTTTGGGATGTGCAATACGAATTGGCATGCTTTCATACTAGACAATTCACTTAGTAAAAAACAATTTTGAAAATAAGTTGGTATCGTTTCTTTTGGACACTAGTTTATTACACTGACAATGCTGACACGGTGTGTACACTGGGTGACCACGCCCTGCAGACTTTTTACGTGCATCTACAATGAATTTGGAAATTACTCGATTCTGACAGATTAATCATAGATTATCAAATCACAATAAACCCCCTCTGATTGAAACCGCCGATTTGACGGCCGCATCACCGCGAAGATAATATTTATTACATGGTGCTTCTGTTTCAGTCATTGTCGGTAAGCTTATTTAGATAACGATTTGTACAATTATAGGTTACAAAGAGCACAGTTGCGGTTATTATAATTTTCAAAGGATATGTGGCAAACAATTTGGGCAGAAAACCCCGCGAAGCTAATATTTATTAAATAGTTCTTCTGTTTAAGTCATTGTCGGTAAGCATATTTAAATAACGATGTACAATTATAGGTTACAAAATGCACAGTTGCGGTTTTTATAATTTTCAAAGGATGTGTAGCAATGTATTTTGCTCAGAAAACACGAAGGATATCTACAAAAGGAATGTATTTCAAGTATTGGGGACAACAGCTGTGCTCAGAATTTGGCGCTTTTGTATATGCGAAAGTCTTTAAGGGTGCCCACTTCATGTAAGCCTAGAAAGCTGCTGTGCCACATGCTATCATATATTCGAGTGAAGTATTACGGTGTTAGAAAACAACTTGAGCATATACAGCGCCATATTTTGTTTAAAGACTCGTGTCGGTGATTCTGTAATTTAGATCGACAACCCACTCAACATACCGCTTCACGCATTTGCTAACAGCAAAGAGTTAGCGTTTTATTTGGCATGGTAGAATTAAACATTTGAAACCTCACGCTTCGCTTTCAGCTCCAAATTCAATTTAGCGCGGTTAAATCTATAGGTAACCTTGCTCTACATTGAAAACACAGAATGTTTATCTCGTGAGTGTTTGCATGGCGAGTTTGCTAATTGCAGTTGTATTATTATTGATATCACCTTGGTAGCTGGGAAGCGATTTCATAAACATGTGACTCAAAGTAAATAGTAACATGACATTCGTACTATACTGGTAAAATAACGCCAGCGTCTTAAAGATCCTGAAAAAAACGTTAATAGCACAGTGACATAAAAACGTTGATGACATCTCGTTAATACAGAGTTACCAAATGTTCCCGTAGACGCCACGCTGCGTAGACGTTGATGTTCAGCATGCAGTGCCATTGCGTAAGCGTTATCTGCGGTTCAACAAAGTGTTTTAATGAGCATCTGATAGCTAAACAACCATTGTGTGCCTTTCACATTAAAAAAATCACGTGCATGAGTAGAATGCTCTCTACAAACACGCAAACATACAAATTGTGCATGAACATGAACATGCAATTTGTGAATTGTCCAGTAGATGTCTTCATGAATACTTATTGAAAGATGCATTATCTCATTTCAAAATATTTTTTTAAACTTTATATGAAGCTCTGTTAAATTTGTAAGTGAGTATATATACGTACGAAAAGGATTCGGGGTCACCGGTGTGGAAGGATATGGTCACCGTTTCGCGAACACCTGGTATCATCACTTTAGTGATTCATTAACACATGCTCATGATATAGATTGAATTGCACAATGGACTCTTCTTGTGCCAAAGATTTCTTATGAATATGGAAGATTCCATCTTGCAAACAGGTTTGTCTTTCCGAGGAAGATGCCGAAGACGTATTTTGAATATAGAATATTGATCCGATTGCTAGCCCTAGGCCTAAATATATCTGCGCTCGAATATCTGACACACACGCCCTTTCCGTACATCCTTGGCTGGCGATAACCTGTCTGTTTTCAGTTTTCAGTGACATGTAACTGATGACATTTACGTCATGATCTGTTTCTGTCATCAGGTGCTCATAGTAGGCATAAGATGCTTTACAAGTAAGCCATGTGTCTTGGGCGAAGATTGATCCACGAAAAGATGAAAAGAGCCACCATGATTGACAACGGTTTTAGTTCGATTGTTGTGCTCGACACACTAAATGACAATTGTACACGGACAGAAGCTCCAAACTATGTTGATTGATGAGAGTGTTATTGGAAGTGTCGTACAAAGAAGTGTTATTAAGAACCCGATTATGATGTTAAATTCCTTCTGTAATTAACTACAGTCGAGTTTTTCTTTTGATATTAAAAGACCACACAGGTGGATAGAAATACATCATTTTAGGCACAGTTGTATTCTAAGCTGAAGGCTTAAAACGATTTCTTTGGTTTGGTTGTCCTTTAAAGGCTCCAGGGGCAACTGTACTAGAACTACGACTTTTACCCATAACATGTGCTACTTGTCGGCAGGCGTAATATAATGCTCACCGGTTTCATCCATGAACGTTTCAATGATATGCTTGTCTCTTCCAGTTTGTTTGGACATTTGTTTGACAGAAATAATAACCGATTAATGAAAAGAAGTATTTTGAGATTCATCTGGTTAAAAAGGCATGGAAACATTGCACATGTGAATGTTGTATTTACCTCCTAGACAATGATAAGTAGCTGATCAAGCTTATAAAAGGTCATATTCATGCATAACTCCGAATATGACGCCGTCGGCTGTTTTCCCCTGGGACTGTCACGCATGTCATTTCCGAAAACTAGTGATACTTTTAGCTGTCGGCTCAGCTTAATCCACATTTTACGTTATACTTAATACATAACTGGAAGAAAATATACTGAAGTGCATGATATCAATTCCACGTGCAATTACGTACCTGATCCTTTACAAACGTGTCGGTAGCTTGGTGGTTAAATCGTTCACACGTCTCGCAGAGGATTCGGGTTCGACTCAACAGACGGCAGCCTACACGCACCTTTGATATATCTGGAACAGTGCTACTAACGGCGTTTCTAAAGGAACGTTTTTGGGGAAGTTACTACAGCAGGTAATAGCCGGGGGCTACAACAATCAATTTTGGAATTAGGGTCTTATCGGAAGTACCCAGAGATTCCCTTGAAATAGGTCTAATTTCTAGTATCCAGTTACAGAGGATCTCAGTATTGTATTTCGGCAAGACTAAATGTATACGCGTGACGCTTTGTCCCAACTCATTCCATTCTTGTTCTTATGTAAATCTAGTTTTGCACCCACGTGTCTATTTCTGCAACAGTGCATCAATTACACCATCACCATGTTGGCTCTGTCCTGCATAATCACTTCGGTACCTGTCCTAACGACAAGCAAGGTAACAAAGAGTACCGTGTGTTTACGCTTTTCGGTATGACGCTCGACCACGGAGGCAGAAGTGAGTGAGTGAGTGAGTATGGTTTAACGCCTCTTTCAGCAATATTCGTGCAATATCACGGCGGGGGACACCAGAAATGGGCTTCACACATTGTACCCATGTCGGGAATCGAACCCTGGTCTTCGGCGTGCCGAGCGAACACTTTAACCACTAGGCTACCCGACCGCCCCTCAGACAGGAACAGGTTTATGCAATATTACATCAAAAATGATTTTACCTTTGGAATCCTTTTCTGGACTGTGAACAAAATATCAAATTAAAAGAGTTTGGGCAATCAACTTTATTCATGTAGTAGCTCTTCTGTAAAAATACGTCAGGACTCAGCCTGTGAAGAATAAGGCAAGTAGCAACCCCTTTTGACTGACGAATAAAAATAAGTAAGGTAACAACAAGCGCCTCTCCTTTATATCTCTCCATATCTCGAAGGCTTGCTTTAATATAAAAAATGGTCTGGCTCCACCTTCTGTTAGTGTACCTTCGTGGTATCGTGGCAGAGCGTCTCGTTAACAGGTATGCAAACAATTTCCTCGGGGAAATCACCGTCGCTATTCGGATGGCGCTGTTTGGAAATATCTCATCACTGTGTGAAGACTGAAATCTGATATTGAAGGATATTTTGTCTTGAAACATGTTGGCATGTATCGACTAACCTTTTATTTGTCCGATGTTAGACAAATGTCCGGTACACATGTACTCCTATCTGCAGTCTAATATAACATCCATTTATACAACATTGAAATATAAAACGTCTGTCCAGATAATGGGCAACAATCAGTAAAATGGCTTCCTCATCTTCCTCGCTTCTTTAACTTTATTGATAAAATGACATATTTTGTCTCTGTTCGTCGCTGAGGAATGACTGTCTAGAAAACATCCTACTGTATTTTATCCGATTCCTATCACATCCTGTTTTGTGAAATATAACGTTGTTCATAAACACCACAGACAAATATGAAAATGCATTGGAACTTCCTGGTACAAACAATGACCGAAGTACCAAGAGAGATGGTTCATGTCTGCACATCCATAGATCCGATTCTAGAATTTCCCCTTCATTGTGTATAATAACTGTATCATACAGGAACAGTTCGATGTCGGAAAAATTAATTCCTTAAGTTTTCAGACATACATCCTCAATTCTCTGCACCAAACACAAACAAACCTAAGAAGGTTAATGTTTCTTGTCGCAATTTTCAGTGCAGAGTTAATACCCCTCCCTAAAATAAGGAATTGAGATTTTCACTCGATATTGAACTTTTGAACTGCTTCCTATTTTTTTAAAGCTCTAAACCAACCATGTTGGAGAGTTTACGTTGGGCAGAGTTGCGCCCCTTGGGCACGCAGAAAGTGTGGGGTCGAATCCCGGTTCGCCTCTAATATGTTTCTAGGTTTGGCAGCACCATACCCGTGCTCGTGGGTTTAACCAAACTGAAAAAAACGTCTGAGATCTGCACTCTCTGATAAAACAGGAATATTGTAAAAACGGCGTTTAACCCAACTCACTCACACACTGATATATTATCATCTCGCCCCTGTTTGATATTATCTGTTCAGCTTCATAGATATTTTTTCTTCAAAACACACGTGTACTATGTCAACAAACTGTCATGGCAATTAGCGATAAAACGCATGGATCTAAATATTGGATACTCATCAGTTACGTGTGCATCTCTCTGAAATAGATAATACTTATAATCCTATTTTTTTCAAAATTTAGTTTCCGGCACATATTATAAACGTTATCACCAGTCTTTATGCTGTGCCCCTGTCATAGTTGAGGAGGATCTGTCTGGAAGTGGATCATGCATAATGATTTTGAATTCAGTGTGTCTGTTGCGCACATACTTACCTACATTGCCCTAACTAGGTCATCGCTAGTTTACTCTTAGGGATGTGACGCTTCGAAATCTCAAGTCACACCTGCGTGGAACGAGATTCGCCAATGATGACGACCTCATTGCTGCTACAGAAGCTTGGTTTGGGGGGCAAGCAGAAGACTTCTATTTTCAGGGAATTGAGAGTCTACAGCATAAATGGAAAAAATGTATTCAAGTGAAGGGAGATTATATTGAAAAATAAAAACATGAAACTCCACTTACATCTTGTTTTTATATTAAGTTCTATGAACTTTTTGACCCTCCCTCGTATACCTTAATGAGGATGTTCTTTAAGTATCTAGTCACGATATGGCTGAAATATTGCCGATGTGACTATAAATCTTAACTCACTTTTTGTAAGTATCAAATCATTTTCAGAGAAGATAACGTACGTCATTGTCCTGGTTTTTACCACACTTAAATGTATGCAATAATACAGGTCGGAGAGTATAGGTAAATCATGGGCACGACAACCGGTGTTCATTTCAGCTTGTATTTATTTTAGTAAGGCTCTCCGTCCAACCAATGTGATGTTCTAACTCGTCCTTTCTTGTTAGTACATTGCACGTGTCTATGGCTACAGGCATGTCTGTCGAGATAAGTCTGGACTCTAGAAAGTACCCTCGTTGACACGTATGCACATAAATAAGCAAAATAAGATGTCTATAAGAATATCAGCTCTGAATACATTTTTTTTTTGCACTACCAGCCTATTTTAACAGAAATATCCAAAATGGCTTCAATCAAGATATCAAACATTCTGCTCATGACTGTTTACCTCAATGTTTAAAGTTATCCACAGAAACCCTTTGTCCGGATTGTGTTAAGTCAAATAGATCAGCTCATTGCTTGTTTGCCACATATGTTCTAGGTAAGTAGGAGACATTAGTACGTATTTCGAAATTTAGAACAAATTGTACCCATTGTGCTAATCAATATTAAGATTAACTATAAATCTTGTGATTACAAATGACATTATGGTACATTGGCCAAATCAAACTTTCATGCTAAGGCTACCCAATGAAACCATCTATTCTTTACATGCCTGCAGATTAAAACGTATTCTGGGACTAAACAATATCGACTTCAGACCATCATACTAGATGTGACTCTATGTACGCGCTAAAACAAGGTTAATAATGAGTTAACCTATAATAATGTGAAAGCATCCATACAATTGGAATTTGCCTTTAAATATATGTAGGCAATATCATCAGAAACAAATATGTTTCAAGTACTCTTCTGACATAGAGCGGTCGGGTAGCCAAGTGGTTAAAAAGCGTTCGCTCGTCACACCGAAGACCCGGTTTCGATTCCCGACATGGGTACAATGTGTGAAGCCCATTTCTGGTGTTCCCCGCCTTGATATTGCTGGAATATTGCTAAAAGCGGCGTACAACAAAACTAACTCACTAACTCACTCTCCTTACATAGTTTCGACCTCACGACTTTTGAACTCATTACTTATAGGATGCACCTGCTGGACATATTATCAGTGCTTGGAGATCTCTCGATAATTGACATTACTCCCCTCAACAATTATTTCAGAGTGACACAAAATACCGTCAAAATTGAAAAATCAATTGGCACTGTCATTCCAATTAAGTATGGATGCTGTTGAAGTGGATGCCTAAACGTGGGCGAAACGAAAGCATGAATGTCTGTCTGAGTAAACCCATTCCAGATTTATACTGAGCTTCTAAGCCTCTAAACAGTTCATACAAACATGGGCATAATACGTAGCATTGTATGACCTATAGAAGGAACTTGGTAATGATTTGGTATCTAATAATACAAGGTATACAACAAGCCCTTTGTCTGACAAGGAAATTAAAAAATATGTGACATTATTTTCACTGCGTTTTCTTGGAATTCCTATAACAGATCGGACAAAAATCAATTCCAGCTTTATACTGGATTCCTAATCAAAGAGAGACGGACTGCAGGATCTACCAAATACACCACCAAATCCTTGTCTAAACTACCAACAATAATTATGACAATAATCAAGCAAGACCGAAGTATATACTGGCAGGGAATGTACGAGATAGGTGGGGTTCATCTCGTGTTGATCTTCAAAAATGTAAAACGTTTCTTTGTAGTTCAACATCAAGTATTTTTGAGTAACGTTTTGATGAATCCACTTGTTTTAAAACGATCGATTATTCCAGGGCAACTTCATTGTCACCCTCGTGATAGACTGAAAGAGAAATTACATTCTCTAAGGAATAAGGCTTTCGTTTCCAAGAAAGGAGTTCGTTTTGTTTTAATATTGTTTGTGACGGGTGTGGTCAGTTTGTTGAAGACTCCTTGACAATATCTTTATATAGAAATGTAAATACGTAGTAGGTATTTTCATGGATACTAACTGTGCCACTGTTCCAGCTGACCTGTTTCTCTTAGCATCCGAATCGGATTTGTTTACTACTTTTCTTAAATTTTCCAATCGTAAATTTCCTTTCTATACCGAGCAATATACCATATTCTCCAACCATGACGTCTACATTTCTCAGTTGCTTAGGCACTTCAGAACATGTATATGTTATTTACATTCCATGTATCAAATGTTGCTTACATTTAAGCTTGTCAATCAAGGTTTCACCACAACAAATCATTCAATAAATTACATGGTAAACAGAGTGAGTGAGTGAGTTGGGTTTAACACCGCTTTTAACACTAGTCCAGTTATATTGCGGCTTGTCAGCTTAGTGTGGAAGGAAAGCCCGAAGTGATGCATGTCTCAGACGTTTACCACTTCGGTGAAACCCACGAGCACGGGTATGGTGCTGACAAATATGGTAAACAGAGAAATATACTAGAAATGACATTGTCGCTTGTTGGGATGATGCGCCATGTTATCCCCGGGTACATGTGTGACCTCTACGTGGAATTTTCATACCTCCTTCTCAATGTAGGCAGGACAAACGTTAACGTTCGTTAGAAATAATCACCACCGAAGAAACATCTCAACGGAATACGTGTACGTATATAATAAATACCAATACAGGTGCAACAAGAATAACAAATTGGACTTTATAATACTGTAATGTTTACCCCGATATATGCGAAAAGTAACCCCAAAGGAATGAACATCATCAGTAAAGTTACGATGACCCAGACATAAACCAGTTTCGTCTTCCTGTTACTAACTGAATTAACTACTGACCCTTTGCAGGTTATTTTGATTTGCCTTACCTAGAGCAAATACACAATGTCACTGAGAATGAGAATGCCAATTCAGTTAATGGATCTCGAACATGAGAAGGTGTATCAAAAATGTATTTAATAGGGTTAATATATTGAGTCATATTACTATGTGTCTGCCACTAATAAACACGATTAGGAGATGTATAAGTCAGTCAAGTAAATTGATGATGATTACTGATACACGTCAATGTATCAGCGACGCCATGGCATACAGCTGCCTATATTGTATATACGTAAGCGTAAAAGATAATACATGCATCAGCTTTCATTTACATACACACACACACGCCGATATATATTGGATGATATCATCCATTGTCATTTTAGGCGAAGCAAAATTCCTAAGAATGACCTATGAACATTGGGTACATGGTATATCTCGCCATTTTTGATACGTTACTAAATCACAATTCACGTCGTTAACCAAAATATATACATTACCATTCTCAGGTACATTCAACAGAAATCGTAAAAGTTTCCGTCCCGTGTGACGCGAAGTCACGCGCATCAACGTCAGTATTTCTGACTAATTCTCTTGGTTACATTGGAAAACATTAAATAAATAACAGTACGCAGTTTGTCTGATTGTTACTGATTACTTACATGACATATATTGAAAATCCTCCTCTGAAAATGCCGGGTATTGTTGTCAGTGAACACACCATTTAGTAAAAGTCGGTGATGTCATACTGAAGTAAACATTGTTGTACCATTTTGGAAATTTCATTGAAGTGTTTGTTCGATGTTTAACGCCGGAATCAACAATATTCAAGCGATATTATGGCGGCCTGTAAATAATCGAGTCTGGACCAGACAATCGAGTGATTGACATCATGAGCATCGATCCACGCAATTAGGTTGGTTGGTTTGTTGTTTAACGCCGCACTCAGCAATATTCCAGCTATATGACGGCGGTCTGTAAAATAATCGAGTCTGGATCAGACAATCCAGTGATTGACATCATGAGCATCGATCCACTCAATTGGGATCAATGACATGTATCAACCAAGTCAGCGAGCCTGACCACCTGATCCCGTAAGTCGCCTTTTAAGACAAACATAGTCGCCTTTTACGGCAAACATAGTCGCCTTTTACGACAAACATAGTCGCCTTTTACGGCAAGTATGGATTGCTGAAGACCTATTCGTCCCACACTGAAGCACGTGGTATCTCCTGATCAAATGATTTCTGTTCACCTAGGAGTAATCGGTACCCGGCAGGATGAAATGATTATGACTGTAAATCTTCTGGTCCCTCACAGACAGCTTAGGTTGTATACTCCGGAGTTATAATGGGGTGCAAAGAGGTTTTGAGTGATCCTGGCACAGTCAGGTTTGTTAGGCTCATTATGAGCTAACGGCCCTTGCCCCCTCTAAACGCAGCCCAGACAGCGATGGGACTTCTCCCAGGGCAGCGCTGCCTAGTCGAACCCATCCAGAACTTTTCGGAGAATGTGAAAACTCTCCAAAACTGCAGCCTTCTTCATAATCCATATTGTCAGAAAGACTGTATTCCTGGCAGCCAACCCGGGTACTCTCCCAATGTCAGTCAACAGATTGGAGGTACCAAACTTAAGGCACCGAGAGTGGGGAGTCGGATACTTGGTATTTGGAATGCGAGCGTGACATTTCGACATATTGGCCATGTTTTATCCTAATCATGTTGCTTAAGATACTGTGTTTGTGCCAAAGCTGGGCATCCACTGACAATGTGTTGGGCTGTCCCATTAAATTCATTGCATAATCTACATTCCGTATTTACATTTTGATGCAAAATCACACACTGGCTGTTTCGAGTTTGAATTGACTGGTCCTGAGCAGAAAACACAAAACCTTCTGTTTCACTTTTCAGGCCAGCCGACTTCGTTCAAGCGAAGGACTCCCCAGGGTTACTGATCTTCTGAACACACTGCACGTGAAACTCAATTCAGTGGTCATTCAGATAGCCTGTCCTTGAAAACCTGGTATCTGGGCCGATCTGATTTGGCACTACGCTTGGTTGACTCTATTTACTGTACTGTCAAACTAGTACAGAACCATCAACAAAATAAACATTGACTTTGAGATTATGTCCCACATCCTTGGCTCGTTTGAGGACACTGTGGAATGCCCTTTTTTCATCATGAGTCATGACATGCTTCACAAGAAGGTCATCAGACAAGCAAATTTGTAAAATGTGCACGATACAATTCAATCATGAAAAGCCTCCACGTTAAATCTCGTCATCCCATTATAATTGGTAAACATAAGCGATTGAAGATGGAGGGACCTATTGTCTGACATGATTCTTCCGTGTGAGGCTGTCAATACTCTGAATTTCTTGTTTCGTCCAATCAGCATCACCAACATAGATATATACTCAACAACAAAAGTTCCTGTGACACCAATATTTTTGTGTAATTTGCAAACAAGTAAGGTTTAGTTTTCAATATTGTAGTACATGTAAGGAATCAAGTCACAACAACCCAACTGCTACAGAAAAGCATGCATTCCATTCACAGGGTCTATTGTCATTGAAAGCGCAGTATGATGACACAAGATCTGTAAGACACCCTGTAAATATGCTGTATTGTGCATTCAGATACTAGTAAGTAAAAATTGGGCGGAAGGGTTTTAGGTCAGTCATATCCTCTTACTTTTGGAAACGGTTTAGGTCGACCTTTGCACAACCAAGGCGGAACATGCTTCCCTTGGTTCCTCGAGGTTGTAGTTGCCGGGTTTAGACCACAACTGTTTCTAATGTTTCTCATCACTACCATTGGTTCGACTGTTTTTCAAGATTCTTTATTTCAGTATTGGAGGCATCATGGCCCAGAGTATAATACATTTATATCTAATTTATTTGTGGATCTCACACAATTGATTTAGAATTATTCCATGATGTGTGACGTAATATATAATACATCATCATGTTTGTTTTGTTTTTGTTTTTTTCAAGTTTCTCTTGAAGGCCTTTGATCGTTGAATGTGTTGTTGAGGACATTAGTTCACGTTTTTTTTGCTTTGCTTATAATATGAACAGACAAGTACAAAATGGTACTCGTCCTCAACAACTAATTCATCACAATGGTCACAGTATAGCAGCAGCTGATCGACATTTGTTTTCGCATTATTTTTTTCTATAACGCAGTTTTTTGTATTTTCAAACTATGAGAAAATGTGCGGAACTTAGCTAAAACACAGATCAAGCCTTTATCTAACACATCCGATGTGATTGATATTCATCTCTGGCGCTAGTAATGACTTGTGTGGATTACAGTGTGACAGGAAATGTGAGCTGGAAATCTTTTGAAACCATTTCTGTATCTCCATATCTACACATCTCTGTTTAAACCACAATCCCGAGCAGTCCGACATAAGCAAAACCTGTTTGAAATAACAACATCCTGACATTTGAAACCCACTTCAAAGCCCCAATCGCATCGTGTAACAACATTTTATAACAGGCATAGGGGTTACGCTTCGGATTCATACGAATAAGTCTAGACCAATATTTTAGACACCTGCTAAGATAATTCATACATAGATTATAGAGGCCAACTTCGCCCAAAACGGCATTTGAAGGTGCTTGTTGTCCCAGTTTTAAAAAATCGTTTGAAGAATAAACTTTGTACTCTTTCTATAGGTCCTCTGTATGTATATCCCCAAATGTCACAACCATAATATAGAATGGGTGCAATTTTTGAATCAAACAAAGCAACAATTGTCTTCCCAGATATATCTGAATAAGTTTTCATAAGTTGAAATAACGGAAAACATGACTTTCCACCTTGTAATGAAATAGTCTCACAAGCTTTAGACCAGAATAACCTGGAAGAAAATATAATGCCCAGGTATTTATAATGTTGTTGACATTTCCATAGATTTATAAAAACATTTTTCCACTTTTTTTTAGATACCAACCATTTCTGAAAACAATGATATTTGACTTTTCCATACTTACCTCCATTGCCCATTTATTGCAAAATAAATATATCTAATATATCTAATTTTCTTTGCAATTCTATCACGGAGTCTGCAAGTAGGACAACATCATCTGCAAAGAGTAGCAGCTTAATTGTTTCAATAACTTGACTTTCAAAAACGCCCCGGCATTCACTTGCCTCAATTTCAGAAACTAATTGATTAATAAAGAGAATAAACTGTTTTTCATTAGATTTGAACAGTTTCATTTGTTTTATGAAATTATTTTTCTTGTCCAACTTTCTTTTCTTTCTGTTCAAACCTAACATTTTGCCTTCAGAGAATCAAGAATTAGATTTAGAATTTTACCTTTTGTTGTCTTTTTTATTTTTGGCGTTTTGACACGGATTGCCCTGAGGAACGCAATTTCAATCAAAGTTCCAGCGAGGATATATATACTGAACAACAAAAGTTCCTATGACATTGAATAAGATTGAATGCAAAGTTATGTTTTTTACCAAATCTGAAGCAGTTTCGGTTTGCAACAGATACAAGACTCCTGTAAGTGTTCAAATGGTTTAATTTGCCATACTGACCTCAGAAAATGCGTGATTTCATAAAAAAAAATATACAAATCAATAGCTTGTGTGTCCACCTCTGGTTGCGATGCAAGCAACACATCTTCGTCTCATGGAATGGACCAGGCGTCGCACAAAGTCCTGTGGGATATATGTCCATATCTGCTGGGGCATGTTTCGAAGTTCCTGGAGTGTCTGTGGAACACGTGGTTGACGTCGAAGGCGCCGATCCATCTAATCCCACATGTGCTCGATTGGTGAGATATCAAGGGAGCGAGCCGGCCAGGGGATGACATTCACGTTGTTTTGTTTAAGAGAACATAAGTCGAGCAATATGAGGCCGGGCGTTGTCATGTTGAAAGGTAATGCCTAGGCCATGACGACGCAAAACGGTAGAACAACAGGGCCGATGATCTCGTCGAGATTTCCCTCTACCACTATCAAACGGGTCCTCTTGTCTTGCTGTAATCCCAATCCATACCATAACTCTGCCGCCCCCGAACCGATCTTCTTCCATGACACAATGATTGACGTAACGTTCACCTCGACGTCTGTACCCTCGAATCCGTCCATCGCAGTGGCTAAGGTGAAAACGGGACTCGTCAGTGAATGGAACTGCATAGCCGTCCAGCGTAGACGCTGTTTGCACCAGCGTAGACTTGCCTGACGGTGGCTTCCTGTCAAATTCTTGCAGTCACTGTTGCTGGATAGAATCGATTTCGTAGGTGTGTTGTTCGAATCCAGTTGTCTTCTCGATTATTGGTTACGCGTGGCCTGCCACTCCGAGGATGGTCTCTGACTGCATTCGTCTGTTGCCAACGTTGCCATAAACACCAAATGGTGTTTCTGTGGACGTTAAATTGTCTTGCAACATCACGTTGACTCGATCCTGCTTCAAGTAAACCAATGGCTCGCAGAGGCTCATTTTCACAGGCATGGCATTTCGTAATGTTGAATAATTGCGTAATTTTGTTGTTTTTCTGAGTGGTTGTTGTCAGCACGATGCTAAACAATGCATATGGAATCCCGCACATGTTTTTATACCCATTCTTGAGTAGTGAAATGCACGGGTCCAGACTCGATTACTTGCAGACCGCCGTCGTATAGCTGGAATTTTAAACAACAACCAACCAACGTAATTGCGTGGATCGATGCTCATGATATCAACCACTGGATTGTCTGGTCCAGACGCGATTATTTACAGACCGCCGTCATATTGCTGAGTGCGGCGTTAAACAACAAACAAACAAAAACCAAACAAACTTTCATTATTTCCATCATCCATGTTGCATTTGTCATTGAACATGGAGATAACAAATATAGTTACATGTACATATCTATCTTTAGAGGTTCAGGACAATTTGTAAAAAATGAAACCAAGTGTCATATGAAGGTTCACTGAGAAAACAATCTGTAAAATGCTGGACTTTATCATCATTGATTAATAACATCAATGTGAAATTTGGGATAAAGCATTTATACAAGAAGTAGGCATCCCAATGAACACAAATCGTGCCCTTTTTTCTAATCTTTTTCTTTATGCATATGAATAGCAGTTTCTGCTCGGATTGGCAAAACTAATATTTATTTGGACAAGAAGTTTAATTTAAGCTTCAGGTATATCACGGCTCTGATATCGTTTAATGATTGTCAAAAAGCCAATTCTCTGTTTAACCACCTGAACTAGCATTAAAAGAAACCAGTGAAAGCATCTAATCTCTTTCATATCTAGATGTATCTACATGTATGAATGAAAATTTAGAGTGACAAACAACAACTCTTCAGAAGACCGCATGGCAAGAGCGATAATGACTTCAACTTTCCAAACGTCTATATTCCCTTCACGTCGAGCAATATTCCAGCAGTTCCAACCGTTGGTGTCAACTTTTCACAACTTTATGAAGTACAATCGAAAATGCTCTTTATTCGAAGATTTCAAAGATCGTCACACGGATCCTGTTGTTTATATACAGGACATCAGCAAAGCTTTCAAGAAGTTTTATCGTGGACTTTTGGAATACATTTCCAAATGTTAGGCATAGATGACCAAAATAATGTCCGATGCAATTCCCTATTTTAACTCGGACCATATTTGCCCGCATTAGCATGTGTTTGTGGTGGATGCCACAGGTACACGTGAGGCAGGATACGCTCACCTTTTCACGAACACATAGCTTGTTACAATCACACTTTGAGAGTGATTCATTCACACATGCTCGGAATCGTGTAATGAGTTCTGCTTTTATCAGACATTTCTTATGAATATGGAAATGGTTTGTGTCGCTTCTATTTACATAGATGACACACGCTTTCACTGACACGTGTATTGAACCTCCTCTTAACTTCAGTGGGTAATGAATTAGTTGATTTACGGAAGACTAACAAAGAATAAGATACTGAAACTTTCTGAAACCCTTGCCTGGGCTAATAATTCAATGAATGATTGGGTTTCATCCAGGTCTGATGTGGGGAATGTAGTACAAATTAGGTAATATACTCGTGGCGTCGTAGCAAGAGGGGAATGATCACACCAGTTGCAATTGTAAAGTCTGAATCTGCTCAATCGATATTGAAATATATCAAACGTCAATATGAAAATAGAATCAGTCACGAACTAAACCAATGATCGACATTCGAGATTAGTAAATGGTTTCTAGAACCGACGTAGTTGTACTGTTGGTATATATACATGGTTATACTTTTAGTTGGTTGGTTGGTTGGTTGTTTTACGCCGCACTCAGCAATAGTCCAGCTATATAAATAATCGAGTCTGGACCAGACAATCCAGTGATTGATATCATAAGCATCGATCCACGCAATTGGGATCGATGACATGCTTCAATCAATTCAGCGAGCCTGACCACCAGTTATACTTTAAGAGACGGAATACACCATACTCCTGGTGTGAAGTGCAGATACATTTCGTGTACATGCTGTAAAAATAGTGATCAAATGAATGCCCTTTTACATGTTGATTGATTGATTATTGTTATCTCACTCAGTAACATAATGGGATTTTATTGCAGTTCCTTTCGATAGTATTCAGGGCTGTATTGTTGAATGTTAAAGCATGTCTGTCGGTGTACGTAACGGGTACCCATATTGATATACATTGCACACTATGAATAGAACTGCTATGGACAGGGACCTCAACTTCGACAAGTTGCTGATGATGTCACTGTTTTGGAGTTTGCCTTCTGTTGGGTAAAAACCAGTGATGTGAAAATGCGGCTTGGTTTTGACGAGACTTATTAAAATTAGAACAACCAATCATAGTCACAGGCGATTACATAATCGAAATGTGTGCGATCGGTAAAGCTGCAGGATTTAAGATATACATTGTATGAGACCGCTAATCACACACGCTTAATAATGAAGTGGGCACTAGATCAGTGCGCAAGGCAATTGTGTGTCATCTGCGCTAAAAAGTTCCTTCTAACAATGGCCAGTCGTGTCTGGAAAGTACATCCAATATGGTGGTTTCCCAATGATGATACGGCTGTCATCGGGACTTATTTGGATGAGGTACCCCTTGCACGGAGGAATAGGAATTGGAACATCGAGATACTGCCTTGGCCAGCTATATACATGTGTATATAAACCTCAACATCATTTAACATCTTTGGGATAAACAGCGACTAACACTCTGGACAACTCTCTTTTTGGCTCTGCAAGTGCAGTGGCCATAATGATTACCCTTATTCAGAGCATGCACACGCGATGAAAGGCAGTTGTCCGGGTCCATGGGGACACAATCGTTAACTTCATTTCTGGAACACATAAAAGTTACATAACATTCCTGTGATCCATAATGTTTTCTGTACGCATAATCGTGTCTATAAATACATATAATTCATTCCAATACCTTAGGCTAACCTCCTGACTTATGTGAGTAAAACGTATCATATTTAGTAAATTCCTCTGAATGTCTTCCTTAAAACTTCTGGAATTACTGAAGTAGCCGGACTGGAAATTTGGACTAGACATGATGCCGACACCTTCTTTCGCATCTGGCTGCTGACTGGGAAATAAAATATAACCTTGATGACATTCCATTAGCTCTTTTTCAACACTCTCGCATGTGTTCGAACCGAGGTAAAACGAAATCAACTGATGATGATATTTTGTACCATTACAATTTCTCAGTGGACACTGTGATAAGATGTCGGAGAGACTGATTGTCGCCCTAGTTGTCCTTGGTGAGTGAAAACGTCTTCAAGTCGCAATTAATAGTGATACTCAAATATTAAAGATTACAAATAATCCAATTCACATCCAATCCCTATTTTTTGATTCTCTTACAGCAAGAACATATTCCATTACCATATCTCAAATATAGAGAAAAAGTTGTTAAACAACGACACTTTAACACAAATAGATGGTGGTGCGGGTACCGGTTGCAAACTTATATCCTATGATTGAAACCAATTATAAACTTCACATAATATATTTCCATCTCTGGGACATGTATGCATGATTAATAGTGTGGTTGGTTGCAGCTTAGGAACCCAATTATTATGTTTGTATAGACCTAAAGGTTCATTGGAGTAATTACAAAATCCAGAGGACTATTTCTCGGTTCTCTCGTCACGTAACTGCCTCTGTGATCTGGAAGCACCAACATTTGTGATTACAGATGCGGTGGAACATCAAAACCTATTGCTTTGGCTAGTCGTTCTTTGATAGATATATAACGCGGGAAAAGATTTGTTTTGCAAACTGACATCGTGATTATAATCACAATTTCTCATTCATGTATACTCCAACTGTAATACAATTTGGTAGTTGTGTAGTTAGTAATAAGACCCGTGAAGATCGCGGTAGAATAGACCTTCAGCAACCCAGTATTTTATGCTTGTCGTAAAAGGCGACTAACGGGATCGGGTGGTGAGTGAGTGAGTGAGTGAGTTGGGTTTAACGCCGCTTTTAATAATATTCCAGTTATATCGCGGCGTGTCAGCTTGATGTGGGAGGAAAGCCCGAAGTGATGCAGGTCTCAGAGATCGGGTGGTCAGACTCGCTGACTTGGTTGATGCATGTCATCGATCCCAATTACTTAAATCGATGCTCATGATATCACTCATCCTCCTTACAGAATTGCTTGTCATCGATTCCAATTGCGTGAATCGATGCTCATGATATCAATCACTGGACTGTTTGGTCCAGACTCGTTTATTTACAGACTGCCGTCATATAGCTGGAATATTGCTGAGTGCAGCGGGTAACTGGTTCCAGAAGGCAGACTGTACCTGTAAGAGCGAGAAGAGGGCAATTCGAGATATCCTATGATCTGACTAACTGACCCACTAAGCCGCTCACCCAATGCTACCTTACCCGGGATACTGGGAAAACATCAACTTGCTGCCTGCTTCCAACACTGTTTCCGTAGATTTATAACATTAAGCGGAATCGTGATTTAACAACGTGATTAAAAACAGGGATGACGTATGCCCCTGTATCAGCTTCATTAGTTCAGTGGTTTAAGGTTTAAGATTAAAATATCAGGTTTAAGCTGGTTTAAGTGATTTAAGGTTAAGGTACAAAAAAAGTTTCAGGTATATCCATGACCTGATATACAATAAAATACCCACTTCCCTTCCACTGATTTACCCACCTGAATTAGAAATACAGGCGACTAGAGAGACAGCCTCGTCTGTTTCATAACAATATCTATGTATGCATACAGATTCTGAGTGACAAAAAGCTCTCCTCTAGACTGTATGACAAGAGTGATGACTTCAACTTTACCTTCATGTCGAGCAATATTCTAGCTACTCTAGTCTTTGGTGTCAACATCTGACCACTTTTGATCAGGTACAATCGAGCATGCTCCTCCTACGTATTTAAAGAACGTCGTACGACTCTTGTTCAAAAGTTCTTTGATCAAGGTTATAAGGCCTCTGTAAAGCTTTCAAAATTAAACATGTAGAGGACATATGAAACGCATCAGTGACAAAAATTATATCCGGTGCAATTCCATATTTTGACTTCTACCTGTACTCCCATGTTTCTATCAGATGAATAACTGACTTGCTTTAGCATGTGTGTGTGTGTGTGTGTGTGTGTGTGTGTGACGGGTGCCACAGGTAGGGCAGGGTACGTTCACCATTTCACGAACCCCTGGTATCATTACTATGTGATAGTGTCATTTACACATGCTCATTATACAGTCTGAATCGTACAATCGACTCGGTTTCGAGCAGTGATTTCTTTTCAATATGGAAAGGGTGTTGGTTGGTTGTTTGTTGTTTAACGCCACACTCAGCAATATTCCAGCTTTATGACGGCGGTCTATCAATAATCGAGTCTGGATCAGACAATCCAGTGATTGATATCATGAGCATCGATCCACGTAATTGGGATACGATGACATCCATCAACCAAGTCAGCGAGCCTGACCACCCGATCCCGTTAGTCGCCTTTAACGACAAGCACTGTCGCCTTTTAAACCAAGCATGGGTTGCTGAAGACCTATTCACGGGTCTGATTTGCCACAAACTTGCGTCATACCCGGTGATCATCCTCCTTAGAGCAACACCGTCTCGTCGCAACATGATTTAGTGAACAAACACTGGTACGCAGATTCGATAATTCTCTGTTCATAGACTTCTTTTTGTCAAGAATTCTTACTTTGATAAGAATGCTTGCTAGATTAGAGTGAGTGAGTGAGTGAGTGAGTGAGTGAGTTAATGCTTTACGTCACATCGGCAATATTTCAGCCATATCGTGACGAGAAATTATACATTTTCAAATACATATGTTTTAACTAAATTAAAATCTGTCATCGATGGACAGTAAAATCACTAGAATAGCACATATAAATATTTAAAACTAGCATACAACTATAAAAAGATATCACTATAAATAACGATACAATATAAAAATGGGCTACAGATCGCCAGCATTTGAAGGTAGATCACCATGGGGACTTACAGTACTTTTGCTTCCTGCATGGACCCCAGCCGGATTTACATCATCCCGTCAGCTGTTGGCGATTATGATAAATTTAGCCAAAGTTAAACGAACATATATACTACTATTAAAAACGTGGCCGAAATAAATATATCCTTTGAAAGACGTGGTCTTACATACCCTCTCAGGGGGACACTAATTTTACACTACTTCAATCCCCTTCGAGGACACAGCCACTAACAATCTCGGTTACCACATTTATTCTGCCAATTATAAAAACTCTATATTATATATATACAACATAATAATCAAAATTAATTTCTTTAAAAAAAACAATAATTAAATGAGAACTAATAGTGTTAAAAAGATCCTTCATAGATTTAACCTTGAAATAGTTATCCCTTGTGATGGAAAAATCAACACAGTCAAGCAGGACATGCTTGACCGTGACATTTCATCACAAGGGATGCAGAACGGAGGATCCTACCTTTCAATAAATATTCATTGGTGTGTAACGCGAATGGCCAATACGACATCGTCGTAAAATGACCTCTTCAAATCTGGACTTACAACCCAAGTAGGTGTAACCGATATTTGGTTTAATGTCATGTAATTTATTGATACCTACATGGGTGTCCCACTTCTTTTGCATCAGATCTCGTATATATGATCCAATCACAGGTCTGTAATCAGTGTATGGAACAAGAAGTGGTGTCACAGAGTTGTTGAGTGCTGCTTTAGCAGCAGCATCGGCCATTGTGTTACCTTTGATGCCAACATGGCTTGGTAACCAGGAAAAAACGATGTCGTATTGGCCAGTAGCAAGTTCATTATATAATTCAAGTATTTCGATTAAAAGTTTGGTAGATTGATTTGTAATTGCCTGAAGACAGGAAAGAGAGTCGGGAAATATAATGAATTGTTTATGCTTTGATTGTGTACGAATGTATTCTAGAGCTGTTAATATGGCCTTTGATTCGGCTGTAAAAATGGAACAGTTAGCTGGTATTCTAGATGATATTGTCCTTGATCCAATGATGGTGGCGCTGGAAACTGCGTCACCATCCTTTGATCCATCGGTAAATATAGATTTATAAGTATCATATTTGTTACTTAACTGATTATACTCTTGTTGAAAAATTAGTTGATTTGTTTCAGATTTTTAAAATTTAGTTAAGGTTAGATCCACCTCTGGTTTCACTAACTGCCATGGAGGGGAAGTCAAAAGTTGGGTTGGGGCTATATTTTCGAGATTTATTTTAGCAGCCGAAATTGACGATTGTATTCTTATGCAGAGGGGTGGAGTGAGTGATGATTTTTTAGTATAGAGGTCTTCGTAAAGAGGGTTAAAAACACAGTCATAGGCTGGATTGGATTTCAAAGAACGTAATTTAGAAACATATTGTAAAGATAATTTAACGCGACGTTGTTTAAGTGAAGGCTCATCAGCTTCCACGTACAAACTATGAATTGGAGAAGTACTAGTTCTAAAGGCTCCAAGGCAAAGCCTCAGGCCCTGATGAAGAACAGAATCCATTTTTTTCAAATTGCTTTTACATGCTCCACCATAGACGATGGAGCCGTAATCAAGTTTAGAGCGGATGAGTGCTCTGTACAGTTGGAGGAGGGTTTTCTGATCCCCTCCCCATTTTGCGTTTGAAATTACTTTGACGATATCAAGAGCCTTCAGGCATTTAGTTTTCAAATAATTTATGTGTGGCAGAAAGGTCAAGTGATGGTCAAAAATAATACCAAGAAACGTTGACAACTTTGATCGGAGCACCATCCAAAACTAAATCAGGGTCCTTATGCGGCTTATACTTTCTACAAAAATGAATGCAGTTGGTCTTGGCTTTTGAAAATTTAAAGCCATTTTCAATACACCATTTATGGATTTTGTTTAAACACAATTGCAGTTGCCTTTCAATGGTATGCATGTTTTTACCGCAACAAGAAACATTAAAATCATCCACAAATAATGATCCATCAAGTGAATCGTTTAAAATCTTCGACAAACTGTTAATCTTTATGCTAAACAACGTTACAGACAATATACTGCCTTGTGGGACACCCTGATCCTGATTGTAATGGTCAAACACGGTTGAACCCACACGAACTTGAAATTGTCTATTTTAAAAAAAATGAGATATAAATAGAGGCAAACGGCCCCTTAAACCAAAATCATGTAGATTTTAAAATACCATACTTCCATGTGGTATCATATACCTTTTCGTGATTGAAAAATATTGATACAGCATGTTGTTTATTTATTATGGAATTTTTAATAAAAAGATTCTAAACGTACTAAATGATCGATGGTACTACGTTTTTTGCGGAAACCACATTGAATGTTAGTGATGAGATTGTTGGTTTCCAAGTACCAAACTAAACGATTATTTATCATACGTTCCATAGTCTTACAAACACAGCTAGTAAGGTATATTGGTCTATAACTCGAGGGATCGGTATGATCTCGACCAGGCTTAGGTATAGGAATGACAGTAGCATTTCGCCATGATGATGGATAATTTCCAGAAGTCCAAATAGTGTCAAAGATATTTAGCATTGTTTCTAAACACGATTCAGGTAGATGTTTAAGGAGCTGATAATGAATATTATCAGGCCCTGAAGCAGTATCGTGAGCTTGCCTAAGGGCAGTATGGAGCTCATGAATGGAAAATACTTCATGATGATCCTCACCGTTATCTGAGTGAAAATTAAGTTTCTTTTTTTCTTCTTGTTCCTTATATTACTGAAAGTTAGGTTCATAATTGGATGATGAGGAATGTGGAGCTAATGTTTCACCTAATTTATTAGCAATATCAGATTTATCTGTTATAAGAAGGTCACCCTCCTTGAGATGGCGAACACTGGATTTGGACCCTTTTCCTTTAATTTTCTGAACCATATTCCAAACCTTTGAAATAGGCGTTCGTGAATTAATTTTAGAAACATATGTTTGCCATGACTGTCGTTTATTTTGCTTAAAAGTGCGACGAGCCTTGACATTTGAAATTTTAAATTGATTCAAGTTATGGACTGTTGGATGGCGATGAAAATATTTTTCTGCCTTTTTTCTAACCTTTCTAGCTTGTTTGCAGTCCATGGTAAACCATAGTTTACGGATATGTGGAACCGTAGCGGACTTTGGGATACATTATTCAACCATTATATTCAATTCATCAGCAAAAACCTGAATAGGATCATTATCATTTAGAAATAATTCAGGTTTTAGTCTTTCAGTGCATAATGTTTGAAAGACCAGTTTGCCATCTTGTAGAAGGAGGAACATCAGTCGGATTAACAGTTGATAGAACAGTTGGGAAGTGGTCCCTTCCACAAAGATCATTGTGGACAGCCCAATTGAAATCGTTTAGTAGATTTGAATCAGTAAGGGACAAATCCAAAGAAGAGTAATTCCCGGTTGCTGGATGCAGATAAGTATGGGTGTCATCATTAAAGATACATAGATCATTATTGGTTATAAAATCCTCAAGTACTTTACCTTTAGTATTAGTGTTTGTACCACCCCAAAGAGGATTGTGGCCATTCAAATCACCCATGATTATACAGGGCTGAGGGAGCTGATCATAGATAGTTTGAAGGTCAGACTGCTGAATAGATGTAATTCATTAAAATTAGTCTTAATTCCTCTACAATTCCACTGTACAATATTTGTTGAAGAAACTATCTTTTGGGGGGATTGACTGGGGACCTGCCCCTCACCTTCCTTGAGGGCGACAAGCTATGTGTCCTGTAATGGCTCATGTCGGACACATCCATGTCCTAAAGGGATCCAAACTTATTAAAAAGTTGGATCTTGTTATTGGCTCCTTTTGAGGCTCTGCCACTGTGATACTTTTTAGAAGGTTCTGTTTTGGGTCGAGATTTGTTCTTTGCAAGTTGTGAGACAGGTATTTCTGATTTAGATTGAAACGTTTTCTGATGACTGGTCCTGAGATATAACTGCATCTTCATCACGGGGGCCAAGGATTGCTTCATTACTAGTGATGTTTGAGAGCTGGAGTTCTCTTGTGGGTGTCTCACCTGGGCTGCTGCAGATAGTAAAGTAGGGCCAGAGGGTTTTGTCCACGTGTAATCCGTCTGACAACCTGTGGATGAGAGGTAACAGGTTTGGTCTTAGGGACCTGCAGAGAAGCAGAAACAGCAGAAGCAAAAGATGGTCCTGGTTGTTCATGAGCAAGAACAACTTTCTTTGCTTCGAAAAAAGAGATGTTCTGCTCATGTTTTACCCTTGAAATTTTAGACTGAAGTTTCCAAGTAGGACATTCCTTGGAAGAAGATGGATGGTTGCCAGCGCAGTTGACACAGTGAGGTGGTTTGTTACAGAGAGCACTGTCTTTGCATGATCCAGCACACCGATGACATGCAGCTGCATCATGACATAACTTTGAGTGCGTGAGTGAGTTAAATTTTACATCGCATCGGCAATATTCCAGCCATATAGCGATGTGAACTAGGTATTTAATCTAAAATATCTGCCAACAAAGGACAGTAGAATAGCAAGTTATATCATAATTTCCTTTAAAAACATATAGTAATAAGAGATTAAGTCCTATCAATTAAAACAAGGCTATAGACCACCAACAACCAAAGTTAGACCACCTTACTGGAGATCATGGGGACTTACAGTACCTATGCTTCCTGCATGACTCCCCAGCAGGATTTATGCCATCACTTTGGTTACCAGTGGGTGTACCGTATGCTAGCCAATATTAAAAAACACAAAACAAATTGACAATACAATTAAAGTTCTAAAACGCAAGTCAATATTACTTACCTTGATCGAGAACAGATTTACGTGGCACTAGCAGGAGGACAATATTTTTACGCTACTTTAACCACCCGAGTGGCACCACCAACAACAATCTCAGTTGATGTTAATATTTAACTTATTTAAAATGTATATCATCTATCAAAATTTATCTATTAGTTCTATTTCTCTTAAAAAGTCAAGAATTAAATGAGTACTGACATTATTAAAAAGATCCTTCAATGAAGATCAATGATAATATTTATCCCTTGTGAGAGAGAAATCGACACAATCAAGCAAAACATGCTTGACGGTCATTCTCTCATCACAAGGGATACAGAATGGAGGATCTTCAGCTTTTAACAAATATTCGTGCGTATAACAAGAATGGCCAATACGACATCGTCGCAGAATGAGCTCTTCAAATCTGGACTGACAACCCAAGTAAGTGTAACCGATGGTTTGTTTTATTGCATGTAGTTTATTTACACCTACTTGGGTGTCCCACTTCTTTTGCATAAGGTCCCGGATGTAACATCTAATAACAGGTTTAATATCACTGTATGGAATAAGAAGTGGTGTCACAGATTTGTTGAGTGCTGCCTTTGCAGCAGCATCAGCCATTGTGTTACACACAATGCAGACATGACTGGGCAACCAACAGAAGACAATGTCGTATTGGCCAGTGGCAAGGTCATTGTACATTTCTAATATATCCAAGATGAATGGATGACCCGGAGACACGTTTTTAATCGCCTGAAGACAGGACAGTGAATCAGAAAATATTATAAATTGTTTGTGGATGGACTGCTGTTGAATGTATTCCAAAGCTGTGAGTATTGCCTTAGATTCGGCTGTGAATATGGAGCTATTGTCGGGTAATCGGGAAGAGATAGTTTTTGATCCAATCACAGTGACACTAGACACATTGCTACCGTCCTTGGATCCGTCAGTGAAAATAGAACGGTGAGAATCATAATTGCTCCTCAACTGTATGTAATCCTGTTGATAGTGTAAGTCATTAGTGTCTGATTTTTTGTTATTAGAAAGCGTTAAATCCACTGTCGGTCGAACCAATTGCCATGGAGGAGATGATAAAAGTCTGTGTGGAGATACGTATATATCAAGTTCTATCCTGGCAGCAGTACTATGTTTGGGTTTCTTCTGAAACAGTTCTTCATATTGTGGATGAAAAACTGTATCATAATCAGGATTTGATAGATTTGAACGGAGTTTGGCAATATACTGAAGAGACAATTTAATACAGCGTTGGTGAAGAGAAGGCTCATCAGCTTCTACATAAAGGCTGTCAATAGGAGATGTCCTGAAGGCGCCTTGATGGTGGACTGTATCTAATTTTTCGAGATTACTCTTACAGGCTCAACCATATACAATCGAGCCATAATCTAATTTGGAGCGAATAAGAGATCTATATAAGTGAAGGAGGGTTGTCTGATCCCCTCCCCACTTAGAATTTGATACGACTTTCAGTAGATCGAAGGCTTTCAGGCATTTATTCTTCAGATACTTAATATGAGGCAAATAGGTCAAATGATGGTCAAAAACAAGTCCCAAAAATTTGGCCTCCTCAACAACCTTGATTGGAGTATAGTCAAGAAACGATTCAGGATCTTTATGAGGTTAATAACTTCGACAAAAATGAATACAATTTGTTTTGGATTTTGAAAATTTGAAACCATTTTTTTCACACCAATTCTGAATTTTATTTAAGCAAAGCTGCAATTGTCTTTCAATAGTGCGCATATTTTTGCCACGACACGAAATGTTAAAATCGTCAACAAATAATCACCTATCAATCGAGTCATTTAATACAGTTGCTAAACTGTTAATCTTAATACTAAACAAAGTGACAGACAATATACTGCCCTGTGGGACACCCTGATCCTGATTATAATGATCAGACAGGGTAGAGCCCTAGCGGACTTGAAATTGCCTGTCAGTTAAAAACTGAGATACAAATTGAGGCAAACGGCCTCTCAAACCAAAGTCATGTAAATCAGTCAAAATACCATGTTTCCATGTGGTATCATATGCTTTTTCTAGGTAAAAAAATATTGATACCGCATGCTGCTTATTTTTAATGGCATTTTTGATAAATGAATCCAAACGGACTAATTATGATCTATGGTACTTCGGTTCTTTCGGAAACCACATTGAATGTTAGTGATTAAATTGTTGGTTTCCAAGTACCAAACCAATCTATTGTTTACCATACGTTCCATGGTTTTACAGACACAGCTTGTTAATGAGATAGGTCGATAATTTGAAGGATCTGAATGATCCCGGCCAGGCTTTGGTATAGGTATGACAATGGCATTATGCCAAGAAGATGGAAAATTCCC
Source organism: Haliotis cracherodii (assembly GCF_022045235.1). Taxonomy (NCBI): domain Eukaryota; kingdom Metazoa; phylum Mollusca; class Gastropoda; order Lepetellida; family Haliotidae; genus Haliotis; species Haliotis cracherodii. Next base: position 18,538,551 of record NW_027266275.1, read on the forward strand.
TGAAGTCCATATTTCATCAAAGATACAAAGCAGAACTTCTAAACATGATTCAGGCAAGTGTTTTAGAAGTTGATAATGGATGTTATCAGCACCCGTTGCAGTATCATGGGACTGTCCCAGTGCAGTGTATAGCTCATGAATTGAAATATTTCGTTATAATCTTCACCATTGTCGGAACTAAAATAAATACTTTTCTTTACTTGTTGTTTGTATTTTTGAAATTTAGGTTCGTAATTGGATGATGAAGAGTGTTTGGCCAAAGTTTCGCCCAGTTTATTTGCAATGTCAGTCTTATCAGTCAGTAATCTATCTCCATCTTCAAGATGATGAATAGCAGACTTTGAACCTTTACCTTTGATTTTTTTGTATCATGTTCCACACCTTTAAAATAGGAGTTCGGGAATTGATTTTTGATACATATCTTCTTCACAATTGGCGTTTTGTTTGTTTAAATGTACGGCGTGCCTTGGTGTTTGTTATTTTAACATTATTAAGATTATGTACCGTAGGATGTCGATGGAAATACTTTTCCGCCTTCTTCCTAATCTTTCTGGCCTTTTTACAGTCTGTATCAAACCATGGTTTACGAATGTGGGGTATTACAGAGGACTTAGGAATAGCTTCGTCAGCAATTTCATTCAGTTTATCAGAGAACACCTGAATGGGATCAGGGACATTTATCAAAATGTCAGTTGTCAACATTTCCTCACATAATGATTTATATAAAGGCCAATTTGCCTTTGAAAAATTCCATCTCGTTGAAGGTGGCTCATCAGCTGGGTTGTTTGCAGTAAGAAGAGAAGGGAAATGGTCACTCCCACACATGTAATCGTGGACTGACCATGTAAATTCGGATAACATATTTGAATCTGAGATTGAAAGATCCAAAACAGAATAAGTACCACTAGCAGGATGTAAGTACGTTTTTGTGCCATCATTAAATATACAAAGATTATCATCAGTGATAAAATCTTCAATGACTTTTTCCTTTGAATTTGTGCTATCACTTCCCCATAGAGGATTGTGACCATTCAGGTCGCCCATGATGATACAGGGTTTCGGGAGCTGGTCATATAACGATTGTAGGTCAGATCGCTGAAGAGCTGAAGAGGGTGGAATAAACAATGAGCACAAAGTAAAAACAACGTGCAGTGTGAGTCGAACTGCAACAGCCTGTAGATTGACATTCAGAGGAACAGGATTGTGGATCACATCCTGCCTCACCAGAATAGAACATCCCCCAGTAGCCTTAACAGTGGGAGGAGAAAAGGAATGATGCGAAATGTATTTACGCATGTCAAACTTATCTGTTGGCTTGGGATATGTCTCTTGCAGGCAGAATGCCGATAGCTGAAAGTCTTGTACTAATAATTGCAATTCATTAAAATTGGTCCTAAGTCCTCTGCAATTCCATTGTATAAGATTAGGATCTCTGTTCATGGAGGTTCAAGTGGGGAACGTGGACGTGTGGAGGGGCCATTCCCATGGTCTGGTAGGGAAGGAGAGACCTCCATGGTCAATGGTTTAAAATGATTTTGAACCGGAACAGTCGTTACAGAAGAGGAGGGCACAGCCAGATGCTGAAGTGCCTTCGTCTTTTTCTTCAACTTTTTTTTCTCTGTTTTTGTGAGATGTACATCACCTTGGGCTATATCTTGTGATGGTACAGGTGTTGAGTCATCAGTTTGGCAGGCGGAAGAAATTTGGAAAGTTGGAGATACTTCCTCCAATAATCTTTGTGTGTAAGATATCCATGATATGTCAGTTTGACATGATATAGAACCTGTTGTTGGTCTCGGAACAGAAACTGGAGCAGGAGAAGAAATTGCAGCTGAATATGTAAGAGATGGATTTGGGTTTGATTGAACAGGAACTAATTTTTTGGCTTCAAAATAAGAAATATTTTGAGTGCATTTGAGTTTCATAATTTTTGCTTCATATTCAAATGTTGGACAAGATTTTGATGATGTTAGATGTTCACCGTTGCAGTTAGCACACTTGATGTCATTTGTGCAATTATTGCTCTCATGATCTTCACCGGGAACATTTTGTTTTTCCATGGCAAGATTTTGCACCGTGTCCAAAGTTTTGGCATTTAAAACAACGGAGTGGATTTGGTACATATACCTCCACTCCGATGTTGCAATATCCGGCTTTAACATACTTGGGAAGAGTTGTCAGTCCGAAGGTAAACAGGTAAGTATTAGTGTTTATGATTTTGGAACCTTGTTTCCTAGTGAACCGTTTTACAACGGTGACACCTTGAGATTTCAGCTCGTCTGCAATTTTTTCTTCTGACATGTCAGAAAGACAGCGGGACTAGTCTCTGACGATGCCTCTACACGAGTTCAGTGTCTTGTGAACTGAGACAACAACCTGGGTGTTTACAAACTGCTGTATACCCAGCAGATTGACAGATTGCTGTCTCCTTACACATTCCACTAATAGAGAACCACCTCTCAGTCGAGTAACATTTTTAACGTCTCCGCAGACACCTTGGATGCCCTTGGAGATGGCAAATGGATTCAGTTTCAATGGACTTCCATCCGCAGCTTCAATAACCAAGAATTTTGACCAGGAATCAGACACAAATTGAGAAACTTCTTCATCTGATGAAGAAGAGAGATGTCTTCTTTCATTTTCTTTTACAGAACCAGAGTGTTATGTGTTAGCCATGGTAGGGTGATGCGTTTCAGCAACCCTGCTCCCCACCCGCCACCGAGTGTCAACAAGGACGATGTTGTAGTGGAAACCAGACTGAAACATCAGGGCTACAGGGGTGGCATACTCCAGAAACACAGACTTGTATAGCAAGGAGATCTGAAAGAAGAAACGCCAGGCTGGTTCAACCTTCAACATTTTTCTTGAGAAACCCAGAATACAGAGGTCCATATCACCAGATTGGCCCATGAGCCACCGCCTTCTGGCATAAGACTCTAGGCAAACGTTTACATAATAATTTGGGATGTCAAACACGTAACACCTGACTAAGACCAAATAATACATTAATATCAATCACATTTGTGCAAACACAATATTATGCACAGGGCCTGGCATGACCAGCCGATTGATAAGACCGGGCCCATCTTACCACCCGTCTAGGCGAAGTAAGGGTCGAAGTAGTGTGTTGGGCTAAGGAACACAGTTCCAGGAACCAGTGCCCTCAACTACCAGACTCCCGTCCTCCGCCGACACAGGGACGCAAACCACGGCAAACGGGCTGCCCACTTTGGTCGCCTCTTACGACCAGCAATGGGGTGCTGTGGAAATATTCTACCCCGGTTCTACACGGGGGAAGAGCTATTAGCGCTACCCAGCACTCACCACAAGGAGGTTGCTCTTCACGAGTGCCGACATGACTTTGAGCCATGTCCATATGAGTAACACCTCAAAGGATTGGGGATAAAAGTATCCACCCTTAAACTGGAGTAACCAGCTTTAAAGGATTTTGGACGCATTGGGAGACAGAATGTAAACAGATAAGTGTTTGTTTTTATCACTTATTATTACTCATTGCCCTAAAACGTTTGACTGCAGTTACTCCTTGGGAGTGTAACTTTGTCACGATTTCCATTTCCGTCATATCAGAAAGGCATCGTCCGATATCACGAACGATGCCTTTACTACTGGTCCGTGTCCTGTGAGGGGATACCTCCACAGGAACAGTAGCTAGTGGTTTCGTTGAGAGAAGAATTTGGGACTGGATTTGTTTATTGCATTGGATCAGGAGAGAGCCAGATCGTAATTGTTTTATTTCCTTAACTAGACCAACTAAACCTAGAAAACGAGACCAAGCATCCCCAGAAGAGAGCGAATCATCTGATTCGTATGAGCGTTTTTTGAGTGGATGTGCCATGGTAGTATTAAATGTGATTCGCCCTCCTAGCTCCCCACCCACCATGGAGTGTCTACGAGGACAATGTCACACATCTGTGGATCTCCAACAGACGGCACAAGGGATACCAGGAGGGTATAATCAAGCAGAATAACCGATCAAAGATCAATAAATCCACCGGATTGGCCCATGAGCGACCGCCTTCTGGCACTGGCATCTCGGCAAATTTTGAATTTATAAAGTATTGCAAAATACGGTCCGACTTGGCCCCGGCGGTCAAAATCAACTTAAACCTCAAATATGTAACATCAAATGTGTTTACATCTATAGATTAGTATTATATCTACATATACACCACTTTATAATGTCACAGATCACCGTATTCATAGAAAACAAGGGGCTCAAAGTGAAGCCATTTTCCCTCTACATTCTCAACATAGTCTCTATCAGAAGTGTTTGGCTTGTGTTGGGTCCGACTTGGCCCGGGCGTTCAAAATCAACTTAAACCTCACAGAAGTATCATCAAATGTGTTTACATCTATAGATTAGTATTATATCTACCTATATATCACTTAATAATGTCACTGTATATCGCATTTAAAGAAAACTGGGCCGTTAAAGTCAAGCTCTTTTACTGTATTTTATTAAGAAAATCTCTGTCTGAAGTGTTGGGTCCGACTTGGCCCGGGCGGTCAAAATCAACTTAAACCTTACAGATGTATCATCAAATATGTTTACATCTATAGACTAGTGTTATATCTACCTATACACCACTTTATAATGTCACAGATCACAGTATGTATAGAAAACAAGGGGCTCAAAGTGAAGCCCTTTTCCCTCTACATTCTCAACATAGTCTCTATCAGAAGTGTTTGGCTTGTGTTGGGTCCGACTTGGCCCGGGCTTTCAAAATCAACTTAAACCTCACAGATGTATCTTCACATGTATTTACATCTATAAACTTGTGTTATATCTACCTATGTACCACTTTATAATGTCACAGTATATCGCATTCAAAGAAAACTGGGCCGTTAAAGTCAAACTCTTTTACTGTATTAAGAAAATTTCTGTTAGAAGTGTTGGGTCCGACTTGGCCCGGGCGGTCAAAATCAACTTAAACCTCACAGATGTATCATCAAATGTGTTTACATCTATAGATTAGTATTATATCTACCTAAATACCACTTTATAGTGTCTCAGATGGCGGTATATAAAGAAAACACAGTGCTCAAAGTGAAGCCCTTTTCCCTCCACATTCTCAACATAGTCTCTATCAGAAATGTTTGACATGTGTTGGGTCCGACTAGGCCTGGGCTGTCAAAATCAACAGATGTATCATCAAATGTATTTACATGTATACAAAGTGAAGCACTTTTTCGCATACTCTGAACATCAACTCTCAATTGCAAAGTAGTGGTTGTTTCGCCTTAGCCAAAATTCACCATAACCTTATAGATATAAACGTTGTATTTGTCATTTTAACTGTAACCTTTTGATCGAAATCCTTTTCTTTTGTAAAACAAAATAACTTACACGTTTAGAGGCCTCCCAATCTTAAATCCTTGGTAGAAAACTAATGACAAGGTAGACACAATTGTATGGATAACTTTATCCATAAAATTGTGTCTGCCTTGTCATCCATCAACTTCTAAGTAATGCCTCTCAAACAAAGAGAAAACGAATGCGTTGATGTACAAATGTTTCAACTGTTAGATGAATAGTAGACGTCATACATCGTTCGATCATTGTAGTGGTCAGTTTACTGACCAGGTGTATTGACATTTGTCATCAGCAGGTTGTCAGTTACTGACTAGACCAGACCACACCACGTGTGTTTGTGTCTACGTAAACATACTAATAGTGTTTTAAGATCACAGACCCCCCTCGTGTGAAATTAGTCCTTTTTAATTGAAAGAAACGCGGGAAAGGATTTTTCCAAATAATTAGATACTGACAGGTTGCGTAGACGGGGACGAAACATACAAGTTGTTGGCTTCTAATTGTGTCACTATTAGTACGATGTATTTACTACAGGCCGTTCCACTTCCCGTTATTAGTATTTCTATATTTATAATCCCAAAATAAGTGAGTAAATGCTTTTGACTTCCCCATTCACGAGATTAATATAAGCTTGTATACCTTGTTTGATCTCATTGTAGTGTACGTTTTGCAGCTATGTTGCTGAATAAATTGTAACTTAAACTGTTTATTCCAACAACAGATAAAGTGTGTTGAAGTTTTGGCATGTTTATATGGTGTCATAAGCTATGATCTTTAGTCAAACGTGTTTTGAATTTGTAAGAAATGTAAAAAAAACCACTATTTCAAGACTCACATATATGTTCCTTTTTTATGTTGATTCAGAAAACGCAGCATTCATATTCATATTTATTGTAATGTGAATTTTAAACATGTGTTTTTAACTTTCTCAATTATGTTTTGCCATTTTACGCAATATTTGTTCAAACGTCAGGTGTAGACACTTGTCTGTCGGAAACACAACCTTGCGTTTTCTTTGCCGAACGCAAATTATAATCTCAGAAGATAACTAAACTGTAATTATGAATATACCGATGCGGGTTGAGAATGCACTTACAAAACTGATTTACATGTACTCATAGAACAAACGCATAATATTTCCAATTGAGAATTATTCATAACGTACTACTGGTTAACACATGTGAACACATCTCAATGTTGAACATTAGATCAATCGTGAACTGTTACTCAAATAGTATATGTACTTACATCTGAGGTACCACTGAGGTACCAGGTTTTCGTACTTTAACATATGCACATGTACATCTTTTTTTGCAAGAAAAACACCTTCCTGCACCAAAACTTGAGTTGATAAAATTAATGTTTGGTTTCACAGTTCAAGCATCGTCTTACAATACGCTAATTTGATTATTCGATTACACTGAATTATACTGGAGAAACGTTTTTGCTTAACTTGTGTCATGTGTCTCATCGATCCTTCTCATAGCGTCCGTATATGCACGTTAAGTGTGGAATTAATCCAAATTACACCTGTACTAAGCTTGTGTAATTGCAATCAAGTAGATGTTGCGTAATTGATCAACCATTTGCCCTTAATTAGCTGTCCTGAGCTTTTAGTGGTAGTTAATAGCATACCGTTTCATTGATAACTTATGCATTTGGTGAGGCTCATTAACAAAACCCATTTATTTTCTTTTGAACTTCCGTTAACATGTTTGTCCTAAAATGCTTCCAGAATACTTTTGTAAGCTATGATAGTGTCGTGTCCCTCACAAATACGAAAAAAGTTACAACGTATCGCCATATTGGTATGAAAAATACTATTCCATAAAACATACTATCATTGGCCACTGACAAACATTAGCAGTATTAGAATAAGAAAATCCAAATAAACACAGTATGACGTGATGATGTGTAAGCATACAGAAAACTAAGAGAGCCCAATTTACTTCTGTTTCTGTACATTTAAAGATAGATCTGTGTGTTTAAAGTAGTGAGTGAGTTAGGTTTAACGCCGCTTTTAACAGTATTTCAGTTATATCATGGCCTGTCAGCTTAATGTGGGAGGTAAGTCCGATGTGATGCAGGTCTCAGACGTTTACCATTTCAGTGAAACCCACGATCACGGGTATGGTGCTGAAAAACCTAGAAACATAATCGGGGCGAACCGGGATTCGAACCCACAATCATAGATGTAGATGTTGACCGCCCGGGCCAAGTCAGACCCAACACATGCCAAACACTTCTGATTGAGAATGAAGAGGGAAAAGGGCTTCAATTTGAGCCCTTTGTTTTCTATAAATACTGCGATCTGAGACACTATAAAGTGGTATTAAGGTGGATATAATACAAATCTATAGATGTGAATCCATTTGATGATACATCTGTGCGGTTTAAGTTGATTTTGACAGCCCTGCCCAAGTCGGACCGAACACTTCTGACAGAGATTTTCTTAATAAAATACAGTAAAAATGCTTCACATTGAGCACCTTGTTTTCTTTAAATACTATGTACCGTGACATTATAAAGTGGTATATAGGTAGATTCAATGCTAATCTATACATCTGTGCGTTTAAAGTAGATTTTGATCGCCCGGGCCAAGTCGGACCCAACACAAGCCAAACACTTCTGATAGAGGCTATGTTGAGAATGTAGAGGGAAAAGGGCTTCACTTTGAGCCCCTTGTTTTCTTTAAGTACAGCCATCTGAGACACTATAAAGCGGTGTTTAGGTAGATAAAACAAAAGTCTATAGATGTAAACACATTTGAAGATATATCTGTGAGGTTTAAGTTGATTTTGACCGCCCGGGCCAAGTCGGAGCGAACACTTCAGACAGAGATTTTCTTAATAAAATACAGTAAAAGAGCTTGACTTTAACGGCCCAGTTTTTCTTTGAATGCGATATACTGTGACATTATAAAGTGGTATATAGGTAGATATAACACTAGTCTATAGATGTAAACACATTTGAAGATAGATCTGTGTGTTTTAAGTTGATTTTGACCGCCCGGGCCAAGTCGGACCCAACACAAGCCAAACACTTCCGATAGAGACTATGTTGAGAATGTAGAGGGAGAAAGGCTTCAATTTGAGCCCCTTGTTTTCTTTACGTACAGCGATCTGAGACACTATAAAGTGGTAATTAGGTGGATATAATACTAATCTATAGATGTGAATCCATTTGATGATACATCTGTGAGGTTTAAGTTGATTTTGACAGCCCGGACCAAGCCGGACCGAACACTTCTGACAGAGATTTTCTTAATAAAATACAGTAGAAATGCTTCACTTTGAGCACCTTGTTTTCTTTCAATGCGATATACTGTGACATTATAAAGTGGTATATAGGTAGATATAATACTAATCTATAGATGTAAACACATTTGAAGATACATCTGTGGGTTTAAAGTAGATTTTGACAGCCCGGGCCAAGTCGGACCCAACACAAGCCAAACACTTCTGATAGAGACTATGTTGAAAATGTAGAGGGAAAAGGGCTTCACTTACTTACTTACTTACTTACTTTGGAGATTTAACGTGCGCTTTCCGACTGATGCGTATTTCGCACACGGGCCCGGCCAGGCCATTTAATGTGTTTCCGAAAGGGGCGAGGGTGGTCTGTGCAACCCAAGAGGGGGCTTTAGGGGTTGCTTATATAGAATTTGGGAATTTTGAGATTTGGAATAGATGCCGATGGGGTTTGGGAGGAGAACTAAGGGAGTTGGGTATGGTGGATGATTGTTTGTTTATGTGATTTTGATTTGGTAGGTTATTATGGTTTTAGATGCGTTTTATTAGTTCCGTTTTGATTAAGAATAGGCCTAAGGCCTTGAAGTTTTCTAGTTTATTTTGTGGGTTTAGTATTGCTTCTAGAGTGAGAGCCTTGTTTAGATTGAGGGTGGTTTGTAATGCGGTTCGATGTGTTAGGTAGTGTGTGTAGTGGATGAGTGCGTGTTCTGGGGTTTCTGGTTGTTTGCAGTGTGGGCAGTTACCTGTAGTGTGTTTTTTAAAAAAATTTAGGTGGTTATTTAGGTTGGTGTGTCCTGTTTGGAGTTTAGTGATTACTCTGTCGATTTTTTTTGATGGATGGAGAATGTTTGGTTTGGTTAGTGGTTTGCTGAGCACTCTTTTGATTTGGCTATTTGAGTTTAGATATAGGTTATGCCATTTTTTTGTGATTTTTTGTTTGTTTACACTTTTAATTTCTGATTTTGAGATGGGTAAGTTTAAGCTTATTTCTGGGATTTTGAGGGATAGTTTAGCTGCTTTATCGGCGTTTTCATTACCGTATATTCCTACGTGGGCGGGTATCCACAAGAAGGTTATTTGTTTGCCTGCTTTTGTTAGGTCGTTGGAGCTTTTAAGTATTTGATTTATTAATTTAGGTCGGTTTTTGGTATTTTTGTTTTAGAGGGCTTGTAGTCCACTTAGGGAGTCAGTAAGTATTAGGATTTTTTGGTGGTTTTTGGATTCTTGATTGTGGAGGGCTGAGGCCATGCCCATTAGTTCTGCCGTGAATATTGATTGGTTATTTGGGAGTCGGAAGGATTGTGTGGTTTTAGTTGGTTGTGTGGTATGGACTCCGAAACCCGTGTGTTTGGAGGTCGGATCTGAGGATCCGTCCGTGTAAATGTGACACCAATTTGGCCAATTTTTGTGTATGTATGCTAGTGTGGTAGTTTTAGCTATGTTTGGGTCGGTTTGTTTATTTATTTGGCTAGCTAGTGTTGTGTCTATTTTGGGTATTTTAAGTTTAGGGGTGAAGATATTTGATTGTTTGCAGTTTTGTTTAAGATTTTTAATTTGGTGTTCATTTAGGTAGTTTGTTATTCTTTGGGATATTGGGGTAAGTAAGGGGTGTTTACGAGCTAGAGCTTGGTTTTTAGGGCTGATGTTTTGGTTTATTAAGTTTTGGATGAGAGGGTTTGATTGGGACGCGGCCCAGAAATTTAAGCTTAGCTGTTCCCTGCGTAGACTTAGTGGCATTTCTCCTGTTAAGGCCTGAAGTGAGGTGTAGGAGGTGCCATGTTGGGTGCGTGTAATGAGTTTGAGAGCCTGATATTGTATTGAGTCAAGTTTTTTAGATAGAGAGTTGTTTAGGGTGTTGTATATGGCGCAGCCGTAGTCTAGTTTTGATCTAATTAGGGATATGTAGAGAGAGAGGAGAGTATCTTTGGAGGCTCCCCAGTTAGAGCCAGTTAGGCATCTTAGGGTGTTTAGGTCTTTACTGCATTTAGTTGTTAGGTTTTGGATGTGAGCATCCCAGGTGAGATGTTCATCGAAAATAAGTCCTAAGAATTTGGTTTGTTTTTGAAATTTGATTGTTTGATTGTTTAGCTGGAGGATTGGGGAGGCGGGTTTCATGTTTTTATGTTTGAATACTATTCCTGTTGTTTTTTCTGAGTTAAGGGAGAAGCCCCATTTGTCAGCCCATTGTTGTATTTTATTAAGAGATTTTTGGAGTAGATTTTTGGCCATTTTCATGCTTTTAGTGCGGATCCAGATGGCTCCATCATCCGCGAATTTTGATGTGTTTACTTTAGGGGATAGACCCTCGAATAGATCGTTTATCATTATATTGAAGAGGGTGGGGCTGAGGATACTGCCCTGTGGAGTGCCATTTTCTAGGGGACATTGGTCCGATAGAGTTTGGTCTATACCCACGGTTATTTTACGATTGTTTAAGAAGTCCTGGATGTAGTTTATTATCTGACCTTTGAGTCCTATTTTTTTAAGTTTTTGTATTAGCCCATCGTGCCATACCATGTCGAAAGCTTTAGAGAAGTCTAAGAAGATGCCTGTGGTATATTGTTTATTTAGTTGTCATGTCTTAATATCTTGTTCTAGTCGGGCGAGGTTATCTAGGGTTGAGCGGCCAGGAGTGAAACCGCTTTGATCTGGGTTTATGATGTTATTTTGGGTTAAGTAATGTTGTAATCTATTTTTAGCCATTGATTCCATTACTTTACATAAGTTTGAAGTAAGGGATATTGGTCTATATGAGTTAGCTTGATTAGCTGGTTTATTAGGTTTAGGGATTGGTATGACTAGGTGGGCTTCACTTTGAGGTCTGTGTTTTCTTTAACTACTGAAATAAGAGACAATAAAGTGGTATATAATTAGATATAATACTAGTCTTTAGATTTAAAGAATGTTAGGAACTTTAGAAGTGCTTGGACAGTTGTTAACACGTGTCGTGTCAGTCCTTTGACATTCGCGAATATTCACTTCCAGAAAACATCCTGTGTTGGTTTAACACGAACTAGTAAAGGTTAATTAGGGATGACCAACACGTTAATTAATGAAAGAAGAGTAGTCAAAACACTGTCGTTTCCTGCCCAGGACATCACACCCCTACACGCTAAGGTCGGTGAAAAGCATTCTAATCAAAGAATACACACAGTCAAGACACTGACTTTTCTACGAGACTCACGGTATGTAGTCATAATCATCAGTTTATTACATTGTTGAAGGTGCATTTTTATTCAAACTCAATTAAATGAGCAAAACTATACGTTTGTGGACATTTGAGATCTGCCTAGATATGCGCGTTTCGTTTTATCATTCTGCAATCCATTTTTAGTATTACCCGTTGGCCCGGCCCGGCCCGACTTTTCTTGGCCCGACTTTCAGGCAATCCCAAGGAACGCTATTCCTGGAACCAGTGCCCTCAACCACCAGACTGTCGTCCTCCACCGACACAGGGGCGCAACCCACGGCAAACGGGTTGCCCAATTCGGTCGCCTTTTACGACCAGCAATGGGGTGCTGTGGAAATATTCTGCCACACGGGGGAAGAGTTATCGCTACCCAGCACTCACCACGAGTGCCTGCTAGATTAGAGTGTATGAAACATTGTTGATCTTTCTCAGTAATTGTTTGTGGGTTTATACCCCATTCTTAAGGTGATCTGATTTAAGTGAAGAATTTATCCATTAAATAAGCCTATGACATAAAACCGTCATCGGACAGTGTTAACGGTACTGTTACCAAATTACTATTAAAGGTTACCAGATCGCTCCAGATTGATGGTATCAAATTTGAAGTGACATATACTGTCTGTAGATTACATGCCCAATCGATGACGAGTAGTTTTACATCGACACAGTCTTGGAATGTCTAAATCTTGCGACCAACGGCTCATTGGAAACAGTACTGAAAAAGTCGAAAATGTTCCACCAAATCAAAACACGCTGAAAACTGGTCAGAAGAAAAAAACATTCTGTGAATAATTACTGTCACATAAATAATCATCTGCATTAACAAATATCTAGCATTCCTTCAAACACATTGAACACAGTATACGTAGTATCTCAACTTGCTTTGTTCTCCTTTGTTCCATAGTAGCGGCCCAAATGCAAACATGACAGGAGAGTCGACATAGCTATCTCAAATCATCCATATTTCCTGTGGCAACAGCAAAATGTTTGCAGAGTTTAAACTGGCTAAAACAAATGATTAATCGTGTTGTACCTTAAAGCCGAGTTCCAGTCAAACGACACCTGATTTTCATCGAACGTGACAGTACATCGACAAAAAATGTACTGTTGAGACCTATCTGTCCGAGTCAGAGCGCGGCGTGGTTGGAATGAATATAGCTGTAAAATTACACTACAGATACGATCAAATACAGCAGAATTAATTTTTATAATTGTATTTATCATCATACAGTTTCAAATATGCTACACTTCATTTAATGATTTACTGTATCGAATAGTTCCAGGAATGTATGTATTGGTGAATTGATTTTCCCAGATGAAGTTATAGGGTTATATCTTTTGCTTAACATCACCAAGGAATAAATGAATCCCCACGCATAATGTAACGCACGATTTCAACAATAACTGTGCATTTGTTTCGAAATAAGGGAAGCTTTCAGGTGAAAATGATTAATATTATTTTATATTGTCGGCACATAATAACTAATTAAGACTCGATTGAATTTTCCCATATTAGAAAGAAACCACTCGTTATGCACCCTCTATTTTTAACCAGCCAAGGTCAAATCAGGTGAGGTGAAATTGAGAAGAACGCATTCAAACTTTGTGGCGACATACATGCACACGCATGTGTGAGATACCATGTCGTTGTGTGACAGGGATATCCCACTCAGACAAATACTACTCCGAGCTCATCCGTCCTTGTTTTATCCCCTCAGTGACGAACATCCGGCAGTACAGCAACATGTACCATCGTTTAATGTCTTTTGCAATGACGCGGCCAGGGATTCGGAAAGTATTGTAGTTAATGCTATAATGTGGTGTTTCTTTCAGCATAGTTGGATTCGCGTATTTAAGATGGCATGGACGGTTAATCATTCTTAACTGTAACTCTGTGGAATCAACGTTCTACATTTTCATGTTTTATGGTCCTTGTATCACCCTGTATGAAGAGGCGAGGTGTTCCTGTGACACTGAATAAGATTTAATGCAAAGTTATATTTGTTTACCAAATCTGAAACAATTTCGGTTTGCAACAGATAAAATACTCCTGTAAGTGTTCAAAGGGTTTAATTTGCCTTACTTCAGAAAATGCGTGATTTCATAAAAAAAAACAGGAGCATGCCAAAATGTCAATTTACAAATCAACAGCGTGTGTCCACCTCTGGTTGCGATGCAAACAACACATCTTCGTCTCATGGAATGGACCAGGCGTCGCACAAAGTCCTGTGGGATATCTGTCCATATCAGCTGGAGCATGTTTCGAAGTTCCTGGATTGTCTGTGGAACACGTGTTTGACGTCGAAGGCGCCAATCCATCTCATCCCACATGTGCTCTATTGGTGATATATCAGGGAACGGTAGAACAACAGGGCCGATGATCTCGTCGCGGTAGCGCTGTTTATTGAGATTTCCCTCTACCAGTATCAAACGGGTCCTCTTGTCTTGCTGTAATCCCACCACATACCATAACGCTGCCGCCCGCGAACCGATCTTCTTCCGTGACACAATGATTGACGTAACGTTCACCTCGACGTCGGTACCCTCGAATCCGTCCATCGCTGTGGCTGAGGTGAAAACGAGACTCGTCAGTGAATAGAACGTGTCCCCACTGCATGGCAATCCAGCGTAGACGCTGTCTGCACCACTGTAGACTTGCTTGACGGTGTTTTCCTGTCAAAATGGGACGTCTGGCGGGTCTTCTGGCGACAATCCCAGCACATCTGAGGCGACGACGTACGGTTTGTGAAGATATTCGTCAAAGGCCAGGGATGCTTCTTGCAGTCACTGTTGTGGCTGAAATAGATTTCGTAGGTGTGTTGTTCGAATACAGTTGTCTGGTCGATTATTGATTAGGCGTGGCCTGCCACTCCGAGGATCTGACTGCTTTCGTCTGTTGCCAACGTTGCCATAAACACCAAATGGTGTTTCTGTGGACGTTAAATTGTCTTGCAACATCATGTTGACTCGATCCTGCTCCAAGTCTATCAATGGCGCGCAGAGGCTCATTTTCTGACAGGCGAGGTATTTCGTAATGTTGAATAATTGCGTAATTTTGTTGTTTTTCTGAGTGGTTGTTGTCAGCACGATGCTAAACAATGCATATGGAATCCCGTTAACGCAACTGTTTTTATACCCATTCTTCTTGGGTAGTGAAATGCATGGGGCTTGCATAAAAGTCAACTTTTGCATGGAATGCATGCTTTTCTGTAGCAGTTGGGTTTTTGTGACTTGATTCCATACATGTACTACAATATTGAAAACCAAACTTTACTGGTTTGAAAAATTCACTAAAATATTGGTGTCACAGGAACTTTTGTTGTTGAGTGAAGATGAAGAAATCTCAAAATAACGTGATTTGTCGATTCCAAACTACATACGCTACTGTTAAGACCTGCAGGCTAAAAGTGATACATGGCAACTGTGCACATTAGTCATCATTAGTTACAGGAGTTTCCCTCTTCTTCAGCAAATTGACACATGGGAAAAACACAGTGGTAATGATTTACAATATCACACTTTTTATGTTGCTTCAACTGCCCTCCCTATGTGATTTAATAGTAGCATCACTTCCTACATGTATGTGCTTGATCAGAGTGATCAATTGAGATCACAACTCTATAATCATTATGGACGCTGTCTAGCATATACCAGAATGGGCCACAGAGAAGACGAACACCAGGTATCATCACTGATTTTCAGTGTCCCATTCATATTGTTTTCAACGCTCTTTGGCCTTTTGGGCCCACCGGAATCTGGTTCTGCTGATGATCAGGACACGTTGACGTATTCTGTTTCACAGTGACATATGAAATAATGCCAAGGTCAGTTTGTCAACTGACGACGAATGTGCCAAAAACCACGCAACAGTATATTAACTTTTGACTTGACTCTAAAAGACCTGAAACAAAACTATCACCAAGACCCTTTCACAAGATTTTCCACAATACAACCAAGGAAGGACTTGGTTTTACTTATATATAATTAATTAATTACTACCATGTGAATTCTCAAAACACGAAAGTATTTGCTTCAATATTGGCAATCTCAGAAGAGAACCAAGGTCCATTTGGTCCTTGGTCCTTCCTCACATCTATCAAATTTTGGGCAAGAGGTTGGCATCCCTGTGTGCACCAATTGCGCTCCCCTCCTTTTGGATCTGTTTCTTTATGCATATGGATCTGAATATTTGCTCGGATTAGCAAAATATAGCCAATAAGTTGATCTTGATCTTCAGGTATATAGATGATCTGATATTGAACAATAATTGTCTGCCTGGTGAGCGGAAGGCCGGGGGATAAGATCCCCGGCCGCGTCATACCAAAAGACGTTTACAGATGATACTTGTAGTTACCCTGTCTGTCGCTCGGCGTTAAGGGGATAAAACAATGACTGGTCGGCTCAGAGTCAGTATACTGTCAGTATACTATTATTATTATTATTTACAGATTAAAATAAAAAATGCAGAAAAGAGGGTTTGTGTGATCCTGGCACAGTCAGGCTGGTAAGGCTCATCATTAGCTCAGGGCCCTTGACCCTGTACACACAGCCCAGACAGCAAATAGGACTTCTCCCAGGAAGCGCTGCCAAGTAAAACCCACCCAGAACTTTTCGGAGAATGTGAAGACTCCCCAACACTGCAGCTTTACCCAGATTGTCAGAAGGACTGTATTCCTGGTAGCAAACCCGGGTACTCTCCTAATGTCAGTCAACAGATTGGGAGGTGCCAAACTTAAGGCGCTGAGAATACTTGGGAGTCGGACAACTTGGTACTTGGAATGCAAGCGTGACATTTCGAAAGCTAGGTCCACATATATGTTTTTTCCTGAATCTTGTCAATCACATAATTGTCAAAAGGTACAGAAAATGCAATGGTGAAAATGAATCTATTGGATTTATAGAAAAAGGACAAGATCAGGTTCGTTGGCCTGGATAGGTCTGAGGCTGTACACTGGCCTATTCCAAAGAATTTTTTATTTAATCATTTTCCATGATGTCCTCTACATATTCTGGGTCGTAGCATGGATGGATCTCTGAGTCAAAACCACAAGCATAGTGAAGACGTCAATCAAAAAGGATCGAGCTACTCGATCAGTTACTGTGTTTTTGCCACAGTTTCCCAGGGCATCCACTTACAATGTGTTGGACAGTCTAAAATCACACATTGACGGTTTCAAGTGGGAAGTGACTGGTCCTGAGCAGCAAACAGAAAGCCTTCTGTTTCACTTTTCAAGCCAGCCGACCTCATACAAGCGAAGGACTTCTCAACATACTGCACATAACTCGAAAGGACGGGTATAGCAAAAGAATTTGTGCTTTGACTTTATTGCGAGCGTTGACCTCTGAACTGTGATTTTCTTAAGTCTACATTTGTATTGTGCCAGAAGTTTGTCTTCGATATGGACATTCTGGAGTTTGTCTACATAGACCAACAGCGTGGCACGTTTCTGAGTCAAATTGTCAGTTGCAGCTATGTTTCCCTGAGGTACTTTGCTTTGCTAAGTTGATGGTCTATAATGCTTTTGGCAAAACGCAGTTGACATATGCGACCACGGGTGATAACAATGGAGCCAGTTAAGAAGAGTAGATTAGAAATACACACCACGATACCAGTACTAATAGAGTTAATTATCAGGAAATAAAGGCTCTGTCTGCGTGTTACCGCGAGCCTTCTCGGTGCCCTTCTATTCTGGCATTGGCTCGCCATCTTTTCGATGTAGAACATGTCTACGTTTCATATTTGGCATGATGAGCCCGTGCATCTTAGTCTTTATGTTAGATTAGCTGTACACGTTTTAGGACACGATCGATATTTGTTTGATCAAATGAACACCTCTTGTTGGACAAAAGCCCTCAGATGAGAATGACATATGGTGTCCTAAACAGTCACTCTATAATACTTCACTATTATAAGTACATGTACATGTTTGAGAAATAGCATTCCTTTCATTCATATACACACTTGAGACGACACATTTCTACTATATCGTTTTGCAATTTGTCTTTTTCAATATTTCATTTCATTTCTCTCTCATTTCTAATTCAGGTATAGTATTTTAATGTGTTAATAACAGAGTCAGCACAGTCAAGACTAGGTATAACACCACAGTCAAACCTTCAAGCATTTGTAATTAAAGGGCTATAGTTCGCATTGAATAATGATTTCCTGCAGGTTTTAAGTGGGGAAACGCCGTTCCAATCCAAACGGTGAGAAAATTGCAACAACACGCAACCTCCTTCCGGATTTATTGGAACTTTAACTCTAGTTGCACTAGTTATAGTAATTATCACCACAGGGTGCGGTCGCTGCTGGATTTAAAGGTTAAATATGTGTACTGCATTCTTTAAAACGGATTAGCTAACGTTTGTTCATGTAGAGGTTTATCTTCAAATCGGTATTAATCGGTTTAGTTTTGTATGGGCGATAGTTTTATAGGGGAGGATTATAAATAGTTTGTTAGGACATATGGTGAATTTGACTGAAAAGGAGTCTCCGTTACGGCGCACCACTAGGAGCGTGGAATAATAGTCACGGCTAATCCGGTATGTGTAAATTGGTTACATGTACTTGGGCAAGTTTGTATCCTTAAACATGTGCTGTTGTGCAATGGTGCGGTGTGGTGCCGAGCTATGACTAGCTATAGTAACCTCGTCCTTATTAGCACCTACGTATACCATTAGGTGGTCTTCAAAGGGAATGGATGTATGGTCATGCTTGGCATCCCTGACAGTCCAAGTTGCTCAGTTATTGGCGCTTACAGATGGGTAACCCCCTCTTTGTATTCAATTCTCCAATCATGGTTATAATCAACCGCGCCAGTTTTACCCACTAAAACGGCCGTTACTGATTTTGAACGTGTATTTTGTCGATGTGTAATCAGGCACAAATAAGTTACGGCTTTAATTTTAAAGTGCAAGCCGGTTGATCTCGCATAATTCAAATGAAAAGCCGTCTGTAAAGTACATATTTTAAGTTTAGCCAATATCTGTAAACTCTCTTTATAGTCATGTGCAGAGACATTTAAAGGAGGTCTGTGTTATTAAAAAAATATGTTTGACAATTTTTTGTGCATTGAAAAGTCAGATTTTAGTCCCCATTAAGCTATTAATCTAATCTGTAATCATTGTAAGAACCATTGCAATGTTAATTTTTAAGAGCTCTGAATAGTGGCCTCAATTGAATGTAATCTGTAATCTGTATAGCATGAACATGATCATCACAACCCCTTTCACCATTTTCAGTTAACATGGTTGTTAAAATAAAATTTACATGTTCAAATTTTATCAATCATATCTTGATGTAAGCAATGAAACGCATCGGTGGTGTTTTAGAAGTATACCTTATGTGTCCTAAAAAGTTTTATTTATCTATGGTAGTTATACCAGAATTCAATGTTTGTGGGAGAAATATATCCGGAATAGAGTCATACTCCATTCTACCATGACATTGATGAATGCTTGATTCTGATTGGTTAAAAAGAGGATTCCTTTTTACTACGGAAACCCCTTTAAAAAATATTAAGCCTTTTCACAAAAAAACGTACGTATGAATACATAGATAGCCTACATATCGATTCACAGAAAATGGCTGCCGATCGATCACCCCCATATGAACTGTAAAACATATCTATATTTCCTCTAATACACGCTTGGTGTCTAATACCGAGCCAAGGGCTCTCGCGAAATTAATAGACGGCTTATAGTGTTTAATAGAGGAAATATAGTAGTTTGATATCAGATGTTTGGGGCGTTCTAGGCCGCAACCCTGACTGCTTCGATGATGACATTAAAAGATTTAACTAAGGCATATCTTTTGCATACAAATGAAATGTTTATGAAACTAAGTGAAAGAGTGATATCTAATAAATTTTGTTTACAAAATAATAATTGTTCATTTTTTTAAACCCACGAACAGGTAGATCTAATTTCATTATTGAAACAACGGACAATGAAAGTGAAATATAACATAATAAAATGTGTTTGAAGACATTTTATTCATGACAACATGGTGTTTACAAACCTTTTTCTGATCGATATCCATTAGCCTATCATCTCCGTCAACCACCACCGTTAGAATTTAGCAGGAGGGGATTTGAAAGTGCATCAGAAAACACTCCCTTTCGAAAGTCCACGAAAACAATGTCCCACCTGAAGTGACAGATTATCAAACTTGATGAAATTCATTTCAGAACACGCACAATTATGAAAATTATACCCGACCTACTATTTCTGGACCAAAAATGTCTAAGTTCTGTCACTATTTGGCTTTTGATCCGTGAAATCTTGAAATTGACAGGTCACACCATGCAGATTCATCGTTTCAAAATATCCGGCTCGTCTACAGCCTAAACAGCGGCTGTTCAGTCATACTCAGTTCCATTGGTAATCATATGGATGTACCAGCAGGCTCGATCAATCACAGTAAATCTACAGGTAAATGTTGAACCACATCATAGATCGGGGTTGTCATCTTGCTTCTTTTAACTAGATCAAGTTAATGTAAACACATGATTGTCAGCCATTGACAGCTGTGAGGTGTTAGTAACCGTGATTTAGGTCAAGTTCTGCCACATCCAAGTTCGGGGTGGAGAGGCATTTACTTGGATGTTATTATTGTTTACTGGGGGTAATTGCTATCTAACTAATAACTCTTAGCCATGCTAAATGTATATTAGAATGTAAATTCATAAAGTTTGCTGTAGAAATATATTCGGTTAACATTTTAAAACCTTTTTCTATTACCCTTCACCCCTACAACATAAATGATGGCATGTTCGATTTCCAAGAAAAGACCTCTCTCATGATCACAAATTTCCGAGAAACGACAGCCAGTCCACAGTGTTCAACAGTGTGCAGTGTTTGGAGAGTTATTTGTCAACTTCGTTTGAAAAACTATGTGTTTTGAACACTTATTATAAACTACTCACGACTTTGGTGTTTTGTTATCTTGACCTTCAGTAATATTTGTTACATATATGACTACCTGTGACCACTTTTCGGAATGTTCTAAGATTGCGGACCTGGGCCCCGTTCCACAAAGCGATCGTAGCGCTACGACTGTCATAAGCCTATGCTAAAGAATGGGAGTTACGATCATCTTAGCGCTACGATCGCTTTGTGGAACGGGGCCCTGTGCACCTGTGTTATTACGCGTTGCAAGAGAGCGACGTTTTCAAAGCGTTGTTGCCGTCATGGTAGAATGGAGATAAACCTACAGTGTTTTGAAATTTGATGTAGTCCCACTGTGGTACTACATCAAATTTCAAAACACAGAAGGTTTATCTCCTAATTCGGACCTTTATATTCCAGCTATATGACAGCAGTCCGCAAATAATCGAGTCTGGACCAGGCAATCCAGTGATTAATATCATGAGTATCGATACACGCATTTGGGATCCATGACATGCATCAACCAAGTCAGCGAGTTTGACCACCCAAATCGTTAGTTTTTACGGCAAGCATGGGTTGCTGAAGACCTATGCTGACCCGGATTTTCACGGGTCTATCTGAACGGGTCATGCTGTCAACGTGTATATGTGGACGATAGCGACATAAAAAACCCAAGCCTAACAAAAGTACAAAAAATAATGCATCAACATTATATCTTTTCACTTTGGATATACAAACTAAGTATGAGTGAGTAAGTTTGGTTTAACGCCGCTTTTAACAGTATTCCAGTTATATCAGGCGTGTCAGCTTAATGTCGGAGGAAAGCCCAAAGTGATGCAGGTCTCAGACGTTTACCACTTCGGTGAAACTCACGAGCACAGGAATGGTGCTGACAAACCTGGAAACATAATCGGGATGAACCGGGATTCGAACCCAAAATCATAGGTTTCTGGCGTGCCCAAGGGGCGCAACTTTGCACAGCGAATCGCGGCGCCTTAGACGACTGGGCCACCCGTGCCGACAAACTAAGTATGAAAAATTACACAAGCATTAATGCACATGCTTTCAACATTGCATCAAACCTAATGGTCTCAATCATAAAAAACATATTAAAAAAAACTTTCCACGTATATCTAACAAATAAGAAACATAAACTTAAGTTTGAAAATAACTGTCTTCATATATAAGTGATGTAAGCTAGTGACAGTAAATATCACCAATATATATATTAAAAAAATACTTTTAAGTTTTCAACACCTGACTGGTTTGTGAAAATCATTAATATATAACATAAATAAATAAATACACTTTATGAACATAAAATTTGATGCATGGCACACAATTTCCTTATTTCATCCGCTAAAACTTGTCTAGTCAAATGCCTGAGACTAAAAGTAATTGCATCTTCATAAACAAAAATGTTACATCTTTGCAGGAATGACAGAATAAACGTTTTTATAATTCCCAGATAAGCCAATTATTACGACTGTCAACAGCTGTGACAATCAAGTGTGGAAGTATACTTGGTCCCATGTAGCAAAGTTAATTTTTGCGGTCGCACATTTCCGAAGCAGAACTAGTTAATGAGTATTGCTTGCCACCACAAGGCGTAAGTAGCGCTTCGCGGGATGGACAGGCCATATAAAATAAAACTTCCAAATTTCAAACGTACTTTATATTCTCGCGAGATGAAAATATAACTACAATCAGCGTTACATTCCTCCAAACTACATCTGCTTGTGCTGGCAAATCTTTCAAAGCAATCAGACAACGGCGTTAGGAGATTTTATGCACTCTGCAGTAGGAATGACACCGTGATATAAAGTGCCATATAGTACATATATTTCACAAGGATAATTATATGGTATTGGTGTTCTGATGACACACATATACTTATAGGCCTATTAGGATACGTTCAATCTCATTAAAATCAGATCTTAGTTCTCGCTATCGCTATACAAAGATCTGAGGACATCCCATTACGGGTCACGTCAGAACGACCTTTCGCGAATTTTGACCGACCAATGAAATGACGGACAAGAAATCGACATAAGCCAATCAGAAGGCAGCTTTCTCGAGCTTTACGACACTAGTTACAAACTGGCGACTACGCCTCGAAACAAATTTTGACGTATTCTCGATTTAAAAAATTAAAGCTGATAAGAAGAACATTCTGGAATGGCTAAAAGATGGCCTAGATTGTAATAGATATAATAGATATAATCATAAACCCCGTGTTAAATATTTCGTGGTTGCATGATCAGAAATAACATTCCGACTGTCACTTTCAAGATCTGGTAAGCGACGCCCTGATTGGTTGGATGACAGGTCGTTCTGACGTGACCCGTAATTGGATGTCCTCAGATCTTTGTTTAGCGATAGCGAGAACTAAGATCTGATTTTAATGAGATTGAGGATACGTTATGAGCGCTATTTTGAAAACTGCTTTAAACAGTGTTGCTTCTTCTGATATTAGGAATACATAATGAACATGTATGCGCATGGTGACGGTTCAGCTATCTGCTATCCGGCACCAAGCTGTTGTTATACTGAAAGTGGGAACAAACCACACCACTAATTAATTCACGGAACTAGTTCACTATTTTGATTGATATATGTGCAACGTTTGAGGATGATGAAATAAATGTTTTTTTAGTTCTGCTCCAAATACTTGTCTGGTTCGAAGACATTACTAAGTGAGTGAGTGAGTATGGTTTTACGCCGCTTTTGGCAATATTCCAGCAAAATCACGGCGGGGGACACCAGAAATGGGCTTCACACAGTACACCCATATCGGGAATCGAACCCGAGTCTTCGGCGTGACGAGCGAACGCTTAAACTACTAGGCTGCCCGACCGCCCCGACCGCCCCGACATTACTAACTCTTAATAAAACCGCATTACTGTATTGCCGTAAAATGCAACTATGCTTGTCGTGAGAGGCGACTAACGGGATCGGGTTGTCAGGCTCGCTGACTTGTTTGATATATGTCATCGTATCCAAATGATGCCTGTCATCGTATCCAAATTGATCGATTCTCAGTCGCTGTATGGCTGAAATAATGCCGAGGCGACGTTAAATTTTAACTCACTCACTCACTGATCGTCCAGACTCGATTATTAACAGACCGCCGTCATATTACTAGAATGTTATTATCGTTAAACAACAAACAAACATCATAACTGTAATTATGTATAGAATACGGACTTCAAAAGACTTCGAACTCATTTTATTGAAAACCGAATCTCTGTATACTCTTAGAAATTGGGGAAACTCGAAAGTAACACTTAAGTACCATAATTGTAAGATATGTTAGTTTCCAGTAATAGTTGTATGATAATAATGAACGAATTGAGAACACATTACAAGTGGTAGTGAAGTATGACCGTGAACAATCTTGAAGGACGATGGTGGGTAAGCTGGGAAATTTCAAAGTTGATGTTTTGGGATCAGTAATGCGTCATACCGCCACGATTTGTCAAACATTTATTTTCTCCACGACACATACTGCGTATCATGATCAGTCTCCAAATGGCGAATTAGGCGAGTCTCCCACTCATGTCACGGACGTGTTCAATGTGGGCAATTAAGGTCTAGGCTCATCAATGGCCATGAGATGCTATGGATGTTTTGCTGATGTAGGTGAGCATTGACGACTCGTGCAGAATCGTTGTCATAATGATAGACAAAACGTCGACCCCTCGTGCCTTGCCTAGCATCCATTAGAAAGAGGATATTGAGAATTGCTGTATAGATTAATAAATTATCGAATGTATTTAGGAATTATATTATTACTCTTAGCTTTCAGATGGGGACCTGTGCATGTTCTTCATATCCTTATTAATGCGGAAGATGAATATGAAAAGTTATTCCATAATCAATAAAAGCTGTTCAAAACAACATATCGACGTTCGTAATCTCATTTTCTAAAATATAACCAGATCAACGATGTTTCATCACTGTGATTATCTGTCAATCTCAGCTATTGCAGTCACGTCATGTTTCATGTATCACATACAGAAACAGTATTAGACATAATCATCTGAGCATGCCTTCTCTCCACCAATCAAACATTCACAGTTAACCAGACTATTAACGATCACACACGTCAGATATTAGCAAATAAATACAATCCTGATCAAGCAGGCATCATTTCCTGAGATCTTCTGCGTTCCAGAAAAGTGTATCAGTCGACTCGTTCACAAAGAGGACACAATGTATTCCAGGACGTATCATAACCTAAATGTCTCACGTATCTCAATTTATAATTATGTAAGTAACCCTAGGGACGCAGCAGGTATTACTGTTCCGCGTACAGGTTTCATTCGACCATTTACATGCATATACGAGCATGTAAGCGAACAACTTGGAAAAATAGGATCACCCTAATCGATCCTTGCAACTGGGATACGATAACATGCATCAACCTAGTCAGCGAGTCTTACCACCCGCTCCCGTCAGTCGCCTCTTACGACAAGTAAGGGTTGCTGAAGACCTATTCTACCCCGGATCGTCCCGGGTCTGTTCTCCTTAAAGGTTTATTAGATCCAAAGTTGAAACTTTATGTAAGAAAATGTAACTGTGCTGCTGTAAAAAGTGCATTCATTCTTGCAGATTCAGAAACATTGTGGATAGTGTCTTCTTCCAGTATTGATGCAGAACATATTTGAGAAACTATGCTCACAGCATCTAATGATGACAACAAACAAAAGAAAATATAAAAAAAACCCATAGATAAACATTTTTCAAATGACGTACAATTGTTCCAATATTGTTGCACAAATTAACTCAGTAAAATCCTAATAATTTGAAAAAAACAATATGATGTCATCACATATAAGGAGTACCATACGTACCGAAGTTAAGCTTTTTCCGTCTGGCAATTTCTGAGATGTTTACATTGCCATATCTGCAGTGTGAGAGACTTTAAGAGCATCAGTACATTTTGAGCTGACATGTTTGAGCAGTATCTTAATCTAAGATCGCGACATGGCGGCCATATTGAAATTCCAATTTTGATGCCTTGAACAAACCAGAATCCCTTTTAAGTAACTAATATCCACACACAATTTCATCTTAGTCCATAGGGCCTTTTCAGAGAAGAAGTCGAAAATATTAAAAGTTTTAATGGAGGCCGACGCCGTCAACGACGACGGATATTCTGCGACCTTCAGTCCAGGTGATTTTGAAGAAAAATATATAGTAAATTCAAAACGTCAACGCCATGCTGAACATTTCGTTTACGTTTAAACACGCATGGCATTAGATATACAGTCTGCGTTGACGCGAACGGACGGAATAACATGATAACCCAGAAACGTTCAGCAAAAGAATAGAAACCCCAAACATCAGTGGCAGTCACGACCACCTGACATGTAATCACAGTGCGGATACCCAAAGTAGATCTGACAACTTCCCGGTGGAAGCCTTGTTCACCGTGGTTCACAGGCCTCTCACGACATAACGAATCTTAAAATAATTACGATCACGAAGAATTAAAAGACCCTACCCCCCCCGAATAAATCTTATTACATTTTTATTTTGTTAGTAACTCTTTTATAATCTTGTCAGATTTGTGATACACCCCATGGCCACCGCCCACGACAACATTGCCACCTGTCATAAAACACATCCGGAAATATGATACGATCATCTTTTATATTGGTTAAAACGTCCAAATAGACAAAAGCCACATTAAAAATTGACATGCACACACAAATGAAATTTCATTCGGTTGAACAGAGTGAATTAGACTGAAATTGATTTCTCTTGAAGGTAAAGCCAGATATAAAGGGAGGTTATTCACGGTAGAGGGCGCAACCGTGTGGGGTATATATAGGAATTGTAAAGCCCGGGTAGTTCAATCTCTCCTGTGGTGTCGCCGTTACAGTGCGGTTTGTTTACTTTGTTTGTTCTGTGCGTTATTGGTTATGAACATTTTCTGTTGTCAGGTGTTGGCAGTCTTGCTGCAAGACAAATGTCGTCACAGTGACGAGTATGGTTCTGAACCACAAAGCATGGATGGTACCTGGTACATGCATGTATCTTACAGTAAGATGTTACAGTGTCGGTGACTGGCGTGGGTTCTGAGATCATATGGATCAAGGCTAGTGACGCTACTGGTATTTGTAAAAGGAAATTTCATTGCAGAGTAAATGCCTCGGCGTGTGCCACAGGGGAAGCCACATTGTGTGTTTGTTGTTTATATCTGGCTTGACGAGGTTTTGGAAGAGAACTACGCCGTAGCCATCTAATACTCGTGCCTCATGCATATCGTGAGAGCCGTCGTATCGGGGAGTTTTAAACGGATGACTGGGCTGATTGTGTCATTCTGCGGCTATGGCTTGGATTAGTGCTCATTAGTTTGCCGCAATACAGCTGAAATATTACCTGAACCGAAATTCCCTCATTCACTCTCTCTACAAATTTATTTTAATAATGTTGACAACGTACAATTCGTTGTACATGTCATGAACAGAACACGAGAGTCATCCTTCTCTTTGGCACGAGAACAGAAAACTAACATGCATGTAGTATAATAGTCTACTAAATGTCTAATGAAAGCGGGGGCACGGGTGTCCCAGTCGTCCAAGGCGCCGCGATTCGCTGTGCAGAGTTGCGTCCCTTGGGCACGCCAGAAAACTATGGTTGTGGGTTCGAATCCCGGTCCGCCCCGATTATGTTTCTAGGTTTGTCAGCACCATACCCGTGCTCGTGGGTTTCACAGAAGTGGTAAACATCTGAGACCTGCACCACTTCGGGCTCTCCTCCCACATTAAGCTGACACGCCGCGATATACCTGCAATAATGTTAAAAGCGGCGGCGAACCGGGATTCGAACCCACAATCATAGATTTCTGGCGTGCCCAAGGGGCGCACTGCGAATCGCGGAGCCTTAGAAGACTGCCCCCCAAATATATATGAAGACAATTATGTTGTAATCATTTGAACAATGGCGAGGTACCGAAACAGGAAAGTGTATTAATTCATAGTTTAAATCTCTATTCCATAGAAATATGCAGACAAAAATATAAAATGACCTGCCCAAGTATGATCTTTCCACTTCAGATGATGACATATTTATCAGAACAGTTTACTATTAATCAGTAATCACTGTACTAATGACATAGGCCATGCCTTTTCCAAAATCAAATTATCACAAGGCAACAAATTAGTAATATATACTGAACCGCAAAGGAAACGTCACCATGGATAGATATATGAGAAACCTTATTTGTCCAAACACTGTTAACATACTTTGAGACATATGCTGAGACTCCACTGCTGGTGGTGGCAATGCTGGTGATGTGTTGAACACTGAAGACGGTCCCGGCGATGACGTGGTGTCAGAATGGGTCCTCGGTGTAACCTGTGACAGTGGAGATGTCTGGTCGTCAATCGTCGAAGGACGGTGTCCTCATGGTCTGTTGAGCAGTTTCCGCAGCAGTAACAAAGCGATCTTGAAGATTCTGTCGCACAATCTGACGATTCTGACGTCGGGTAGTGGCCTTTGGTCTTCCACTACGTGGTCGGTCATCGGTAATGTTGGTGGTCTGGTACCGTTGGTGGAGCCTCTATATGGTCCTTACGTGGACTTGAAATGCATTGGCTACTTGGTGGGCGGTTCGTCCAGCTTGCAATCGTCCAAGGGCTTGGTGTCGCTGATTTCTTGTCAATCTTGGCATGTGGTAGCAATTCAATAACGAATGAATGTTATCCGATCTGTGTGGATTTTTATAGGGCAAGAAATGGGGGAACGAATGTGCATTTCAATTTGCACGGTACTCACGTGCATCGGGTTACCATGGTCGTTGCCGTGATGCGTTTGGGCGATCGGTTTTATTGTCATCTGCTTTGTTTTTTTATCATCAAATTTCATTTTTCCGGACAAGGTAATGTTAAACTTTAGAAACTTTGACAAAAATTGCCCAGATATTTGAATGACAACTTTTCATGCAATGTTACTTGGGGTGACGTTTCTTTTGCGGTTCAGTGCATAATTATAAGTGTCCAAATCCAAAATGCATTTAATCAGCACAATTACTTGCAGAAAATTATGAGCAGGACACTGCCCAGGGCTCTACCTTTTCTTCAAAACAGAAACATATTGGCTTTATTGTCTTGAATCCTTTATAACAAACAACTTACCACTCAATTCAGTTCAAGGTCAGAGCTACACACCTTTTCCGCTGCAGTATCTTCTTTTGTATACACTTTGCACTGACAAGAACTTATGCAGCCGTCTTACCTTCTAGAATGACCTCAAAATTATATTCATATATTCGTCTCGAAGACATCAAAATGGACTCAAGTAACACCTGCTCTTATGTCGCTGCACTGGTTACCACTCAAAGTAAAAAATTAGTTAAAAATTCTAACCCTGGCCTACAAATGCTACATGGAAACAGACCCATTATATCTCACCGAACTACTGCCCTAAATACAAGCCTTCCAGATCTCTCCGTTCTCAGAATAACCACCTTTTATAAGTCCCATAAACCCGTCTCAAAAGCTTTGGTCAGAGATCTTTCCAGTCCTGCGCTTCCTCGCTATTGAACAGACAACCATCTGATCTTAAGCGGGTCGCCATTGCTTTCATCCTTTATGGCTCATCTGAAAACACACCTTTTCTGACAACACTATCAACTCTACTCCCCTTTCATTAGCATTATTTGCTAAAACAATGTAGCGCCATGAGCATTAATTAACTTGGAGAATGGAATCTTGCGCAGTATAAATGGATTATTATTATTATTATTATTATTATTATTATTTAGATTCGCAGTAATGCGTAAACACCTGGACATGTAGGCCAAAATACAGTAGTGTTGCAAAAACCAAAGATGCTTCATGCTCAGTAAACGATGTGCCACTCGATAATCCGTTGGGAAAAAGTTATCTGTACTGGGATTACAACTGTCAACAAAAACGTAAGACTGGACTTTCCAAATCTGTTTTGCTGTATTGTTTTCAGTGATGTCTCACGTCTTCACAGACTTATCTGGGTGATCTACATTTCTTGACTCTTGTCAGGATGTTACGAATTTCGTTATAATCTGAACTGTCAGTGAAAGTTGCAAAAACGGATTATTATCTTTCGCGTATGTATGCATAATATCATGGTTGTAAATGACCGCCTCCGTGGTCTAGTCTTAGAGCGTCTGCCCGGAGAGTGGAAGCTCCGGGGTTCGATCCCCAGCCGCGTTATACCAAAAGACGTTAAAAGATGGTACTTGTCGTTACCCTGTCTGGCGCTCGGCATTAAGAGGCTAAAACAAGGACTGGTCAGCTCGGAGTAAGTAAACTGTGTCTGAGTGGGGTATTCATGTTAAACTGCTGCATGGTATCTCATTGGACTAGCACTATAAATCGGCGTCAGTCCGTACAAGTACAAGCAGCCACGCACACAGACATTTGCATGCATGTCGCTATGTAAGTGCAATCATCTTGGACGCAACGTTCAATCCCATTTCCCCTCACCTCACATGATTGTAAAAAGACTTTCCTCAGTTCATGCTACCGTCATACCAACATAAATTGCAGGTGTCTAACTTTGGCGTGTATGCCTGGCATAAAATGTACGTGCCTTTCGAACTTCTTTGTGTTTCCTGAGAATACCCAATCTTGTACAGGGCTACCATCAGTCATTCTAATGCTGCAGAGCAATCAGCCTACAATGCACATGTTTATCGCCACTTGGAGTACATGTTGTATGATAGACGTTTTTAATTGATGACACAAGGAATGAAATAGACTAAGTCGCTTCAAGTTAAATATATGTTGAATAAGGACCAGCGAGGACATTGTAATTATCTACGGGTACCTACGGGTGCCGGAACTACTTTCTCCTGAATCAAAACATTACGTTTACGTCAGATGCCGACTGTCTCAACCGCAGGTGCAGAACTTCTCTTCAACAGACCACAGGAACTTTTTGACGAGTCTGATGTCTGGAAATAACATCTATGGCAATGTTAGTATCACTCTTGCGCCGGACATGCTTCGCCAGACATTAGGCACAACTGGCGACAGCGAGACGTACCGCCGAGGCGAGAAGAACCCGCTTGATTTTTCCGAGAATTGAACTTTGTTAATTTAATTCATGACAGCAAGCAACAATGTTTCAGTTAAAATGTTCGGGTTTCTATAAATGTGTTTATGTCAACTTTCATACTTATCTGTGAGAAAATTTAATCAAATTTGGCGGATTTTGTAAAGAGCGCTCAGCTGATCGTTCGACATGGTCACAGTACTAACTGTTTATGTATTCCTACGCCAATAAAATAATCACTGTTTGAAAATGATTTCTGTTTTCATTTTAAACAGGAATGTTTAATTATGACAAATGAAAATGTTCACGGAACTTAATACTCGATATGAAATAATATATTTCGCATAACATATATTAACAGGGCTAGTTGTATTCACGAACTATATTCTTTTCGCAAACCCCCTTTGTGCGGTGGTGGTAAAGGGGCGACAGGGAGAACTTAGTAATTTATCAGACACTGTTTTCGAAAAATATATAAATTGCAAGTAATAAAAATAAAACGTATATAATAAATAGAAGATTCAATGTGTTTTCCCAAATATTAGACTCTCCCCACTTCACTCAACGAGATAAAAGTGGTATTTGAGAAAACACATTAAATATCCTCTATAGATTAAAGAAAATCAAGAAAGTCACTGCAGTGGACTTGGAATGCTTTTCCGGAAACTGGTAAAATGCAAGAAATTACAGTATCATGAAATTTAGTTCTGGTTAATAACCAACAAATTGGACAATTTGAAGGGCAACGAATTGAACTATGTGTAGATTTCTGCAAAGAAGATGGTAGTTTTTTTATCCACCGACCTCGTTACATAATCTTATCCTAATGATTCAAATGAATCTCAATAACTGTAGGAGAAAAGTGGCTCTGCTGTCGGATCCAGTATATTTAGAACTGCATAACACACTTAGAGTTATAAAAGATGGAGCCAGCAAGGGCCAAGACATATCGCAGCGTCAAGCCAAGGTAATTACTCATTGTGCACAGAGTCTACTGTTGGAGAAGAGCTCAGTGGGATTATCATCGCTCCGGGTGTTGCTTGATACAATGGTGTGTTACATGGGCTGAACTTTGCATTAAGAAATGGAGACGAACACAGGAAACTACTTATCGAACAGTTCGAGCGGGGTGAAAATGAAGCTGAGAAATACTTGAAATACACGGCAAATGTAACTAGAGGGGATTTAACGATTTTAAGATCCCACCGAAATGGGCCGTGGCCTATTAAACAATGAAGACAAACGTTAACATATGTTTCAGAGCAGCTTGAACGAACCACTCATTGCCCACAGGAGAGGCTGTTCGACAATACATGCTTGAAAGGGCCAGTAACGAACAGGAGTGAGTATGGTTTTACGGCGCTTTCAGCAATATCACGGCGGGGGTCACCAGAAATGGGCTTCAAACATTGTTCCCACGTTGGAAATCGAATAGGGCGACGAGCGAACGCTTTAACCAGTAGGCCATCCCAACGCCCCGTAACGAACTGGAAGTAGGCAGGAGTCAGACTGTGCATGGGTCCCAGAAACGGTACATCGCATCCAGACCATGGCCAGTCAACCCCTTCATACATAACGTCATGAATGTCCGTGTGAAAAGCCAATAAGGTCTCGTGAAGGTTTTCTGGAATTTTAATGACAATGGCTTTACACAAAGCCATATTTGTGTGAAGGCTGCTCTCGCCAAATGACGCCTTTATCATTGGTTAAAACAACTGAGGAATGTAACAAATAAAATGATGGGTGTAAGCTGAGTTGGGTTCAACGCCGTTTTCAACAGTATTCCAGTTATGTCACTGCGTGTCACGTCGGATGAAAGCCCAACGTGACGCATGTCTCAGGCATTTACCACTTTTGTGAAATCCACGAGCACGGGTATTGTGCTGTTTGTTTGTTGTTTAACGCCGCACTCGGCAATATTCCAGCTATGTGACGACGGTCTGTAAATAATCCGAGTCTGGACCAGACCATCCAGTGATTGATATTGTGCGCATCGATACACGCGATTGGGATCGGTGACATGCATCAACCAAGTCAAGCAAGCCTGACCACCCGATCCCGTCAGTCTCCTCTTACAACAAGCATAGTCACCTTTTACGGCAAGCATGGGTTGCTGAAGACTTATTCTACCCCTGAATCTTCACGGGTCTCTAAACTATTTACTGGATGTGGTTGGTTAGTATGGGATTCACTCTAGTTCTGACTAAGGAAGCTGATGATGATTCCTAAGATGTATCTAGAAGAAAGAAAAGTGATAAGCACCGTTGAAGTTACAACATATCTCATGCAGGCGTTACTTACTTCTTATTTGCAGTTGGAAGGATGGCTGACGTTCTTAACCTACATGTAGGTGTCGATGAAGACGAGATTCATGCCAAATATGGACTACCCTGCCTCCCTTAACACTAAGACCTTTCCATCGAGACGGGAATATGAAGAACAATTGGCGCACACACTTCACAGGGTGTATAAATCGTTTGCTTGCCCTTTTAGGAAATGTTACGATTTTCGTTCTTCACTTAAAGGTTTTAAGTACCATATTGCACACAAGCATTTGAATTCAAATGTCATTACTTCCCATGTTGAACATTGAACAGACGTGACTGTTGAGGTGGAACGGAAAGAAAATGTCATGGACCCTGTTTTCTTAGTGTGTCCGGGCAATGGGCAAGAAGGCGGCTAAGAAGGGGAGATCAGCGAAAGTCTCTTCCTCTTGCTCTAACCTGTCTGGTCCAAAGTCACTGAAATTAAATGTGAGAAACAAATTGATTCTGTTCCTCTGTCATGTTCACCTTCAAATATGCCATCCATGTCTGATCTACAGATAGAAATTGCAGCTCAATACTGTGTTGCAGCAGGCTCTTGTCGATCGCCATGGTGCACATTGGCCAGCCTGCCTCAATATCCCCATAAACAGACCCCAGGTGGATGAATTCAAATTCTGTCTTTGAGATAAGATGTTCTTGCCATTATTTTTTTCATAAAGGCTCTTATTTTATTTTCCCTCTTCATTTCTTCGTGATGTATTCTGGTGTTCATTGATTCATGTGGAGAACAGCCGAAAGCGTATCCTGACAGTAAATACTTATTCAAGAACTGTGTTTCAAGGAACTGAACTGTATTTTGAGGAACCGAAGAATGTGTGTTCCAAAGACTGAGGACATATATTTCCCTGTAAATGACTACCTTGTGATTATAAGAATATGATTTCATTATCTAAGGATCTTAATTCTTGGACTTCCATTTTTTTTTATATATGTAGGTATTATAAATGTGTCCATGATTAAGTAACAAGGTAAGAGATCATTACTGTATATGATGTAAATATAACATGTTCTAGGTTGAATAATTGTTTAACAACAAACCCCATTCTTCCAACTGCCTGAGTGAGTGACTGAGTGAGTATGGTTTTCCGCCGCTTTTAGCAATATTTCAGCAATATCACGGCGGGGGACACCAGAAATGGGCTTCACACATTGTACCCATGTCGGGAATCGAACCCGGGTCTTCGGCGTGACGAGCGAACGCTTTAACCACTTGGCTACCCGACCGCCCTGAAACTGTGTATGGGGTGAATAATTGTTTTACAACAAACCCCATTCTTCAACTGCCTGAAACTGTTAGGGTTGAATAATTGCTTTACAACAAACCCCATTCTTCAACTGCCTGAAACTGTGTAAGGGCTTACTGCAAGAGAAAAAACCAACATGAATATTTATCTATGAAATAATGGATTGTTGATGTAAATATGTTAACTCGGGACGAGTCTTCTATTACAAACGGGGCTATTGTAATCCTCAGTCTCGGTCGTAAACATCGAGATTTTCGGTTTTCGCCAACGTTCCCGAAACCGTTTTGAGTGAAAGGACTATATATATATTGTTGGTATAAGATTAATTAAGTGTTTCATCCTAATATGTTACAGTCATAGTCACATGTAGTTCCAGTGATCGGCTCAAATAGTTCCGCGATCTACTTGCGCTTACCTCATCTAAAGTTGTTGTAAATATGTTAACTCGGGGCGAGTCTTCTTTTACAAACGGGGCTATTGTAATCCTCAGTCTCGGTCGTAAACATCGAGATTTTCGGTTTTCGCCAACGTTCCCGAAACCGTTTTGAGTGAAAGGACTATATATATATTGTTGGTATAAGATTAATTAAGTGTTTCATCCTAATATGTTACAGTCATAGTCACATGTAGTTCCAGTGATCGGCTCAAATAGTTCCGCGATCTACTTGCGCTTACCTCATCTAAAGTTGTGTATTTCATTCTGAGATTGTTTCAGGCATCAAATCCACTTATGTAAAATTATTTAGTCCAAAATACTTACGTAAACACCTTCTTGGACATGTTATTGGGTAGAAGTAACAGACTCAACGGAAGTTTGTAGTTTTTCGGCCCAACGAGTTTATAGAAATTTTATGGTTGGTTGGTTGTTAAACGCCGCACTCAGCAATATTCCAGCTATATGACGGCGGTCTGTAAATAATCGAGTCTGGACCAGACCATCCAGTGATCGACATCATGAGCAACGATCCACGTAATTGGGATCGATGACATGCATCAACCAAGTCAGCGAGCCTGACCACCCGATCCCGTTAATCGCCTATTACGACAAGTATAGTCGCCTTTTACGGCAAGTATGGGTTGCTGAAGACTTATTCTACCCCGGAATCTTCACGGGGAAGAAATTTTATGATTCCATAGACCTATTTTACAGTTTTTAAAATACCTACTGTGCAGCAACATCGATAATTTTTCTTTTAAAGCTTATTAAACGAGAGCTAGAATTGGTAGAAATTACTTATCTAACAGTCAAAACTGACAAGCGTCTAAATAGAGGACGACTTGCAGTTAGTTCATGTTTATATTGAAATTGTAACTGCCATAAATAATAAGTAACGATTTTAGCTGACTTTTATTATTTGTTGCAGTTTTCTTTTAAATCCGTTTAAACAAAATCTCTTTGAATCTGGGTTGGGATGGGACAGAAACTATCCTGACGACGAGCGACTAACGGGATTGGGTGGTCATGCTTGCTGACATGGTTAATGAAAGTCCTCGATCCCAATTGCGTGGATACATGCTCATGATATAAATCACTGGATTGTCTGGTCAAGACTATTATTTACAGACCACCGTCAATAGCTGGAATATTACCGAGTGCCGCGTTACACAACATACTCACGCATGTCAATCACTGGATTGTCTGGTCCAGATTAGTTTATTTACGTACCGCCGTCATATATTGGTTGGTTTGTTGTTTACGCAGATATGTAATATTGCAGCTATATGGCGGCGGTCTGTAAATAAGCTAGTCTGGACCAGATATTTAAGTGATTGATATCATGCGCATCGATCCAAGCAGTTGGGATACGATGACACGCTTCAACCAAGTCAGCGAGCCTGACCACCCGATCCCGTAAGTCGCCGCTAAATTGCTGAGTGCAGCGTTATACAACAAACAAATAAAGAAGCTCATTATGTCAATCGCTGGCTTGTCTAATCCAGACGCGATTATTTTCAGACCGCCGTCATAAAGCTGTGTGTGGCGTTATACAACAACCAAATAAACACAAGGATTTTTGGAATAGCATGTCTCTTACAAAGCGCTTTTATACTCATGAATATATATTGAAAGGTGAGGATCCCCCATTCCTGCATCCCTTGTGATGAAAGAATCACGGTCAAGCATGTCCTCGGATCAATATTGCAAAGTTTCGGCTATGAAGGACACAGGTAAGTACTTATTTCTTTCTTGGTTTTTCTAAAGGAAATTGAATTAATTCCTTGATTTTGATAGCTTTATTTTTTTTTACATAAATAAGTAACTTTTACAATTGTTAGTATGAATAGGTCTTTAGCAACCCATGCTTGACGTAAAAGGCGACTAACGGGATCGGGTGGTCAGGCTCGCTGACTTGGTTGATGCCTAACTAGTGGCTATATCCTTAAAGGGGTTAAAGTAGTGTAAAATTGTCCCCATGAGAGGGTATGTAAAGTGGCCCATACACGATCAATTTAAGTGACAATATAGATTATTGACAATAATATTGACGGTTAGTGGGATGTATTGAAGCAAAATATGATATTGCACAATATATTGATGAAATCAAAACTCTGTAGATTTTTATTAAAGGTTCCTCAATATTATCGATCAATATTTCATTGAGGGTTCAAACTTCAAAGAGAAAACATGTCCTCTCTAAATAAAGAAGAAGCAGAAAGAAGATTCTTACTTGAGTGCATAGATGTCTATAGAGAATTGCCAGCCCTTTGGAAGGTCAAGAGTGTTGACTACAGTAACACAACAAAAGAGGAATTGGCATATGAAAAGCTTTTATTGAAATATCGTGTATATTTTCCAAACGCAACAAAGGAAGAACTTAAAAGGAAATTCAATGCTCTACGCACAAATTTGCTGAAATTGCGCTCATGAACTTAAATCTTAAAAGGAATTTCCTGTCGCAAGAAAACGTAGTGTAATAGATAGACGTTCAGTTGTGATATTGGTTCTCTTATGATTGTTTTCTTCTTTTGAATGTATGGAGTAAGTAGTTCTAGGAGTTTTAATCATTAAAAGCAATTTCATCCAATCGTAGAACATTTTTGTAATCCATAGGCTCATTTTCTCTCTGTTCTTTCAACAAGTTCATGTGTCCATATTTCTTCTGTTTAGGAACCATTTAGCCCATTTTCTCCTTTTTCTGGAAGATTTTTCCTCAGTTAGCACACGCCAAAGCAACAGCAACGCAAGGATCCATCTAGTTGCACTGACAGATGTTTCACAAACGAGCACAATATTGAACAATAACATTGTGCAATTGGTGGACAAGCGAATATTGTATCATTAGTATTGTACCAATAATATTGTAAATCATATTGATAGTGTAAGGGCCACTTAAGACCACTTCTTTCATAGTATGTTTATTTCAGCCACGTTTATAATCGCAGTATACATGTTCCTTTAAATTTTGGCTAAATTTGTCAATAATCGCCAACAGCTGAGGGAATGATGTAAATCAGACTGGGGTCCATGCACGTAGCGACCCGTGAATATTCCGCGGTAGAATAGGTCTTCAGCAACCCATGCTTGTCGTACAAGGCGACTATCGGGTAGTCAGGCTCGCTGACTTGGTTGATGCATGTCTTTCGATCCCAATTACGTGGATCGATGCTCATGATGTCGATCACTGGATTGTATGGTCCAAACCGCCGTCATATAGCTGTAATATTGCGGAGTGCGGCGTTCAACAACAAAACCAACCAACCAGCCATGCGGGTAGCAAAAGTACTGCAAGTCCCCATGGACCCTAGCATGATGAATCTACCTTCAGATACTGGCGATCTATGGCCCTTTTTTTCGTAATAATGTTTCATGACTATTTAGTGATATCTTTTTATTGT
Organism: Haliotis cracherodii; assembly: GCF_022045235.1. Taxonomy (NCBI): domain Eukaryota; kingdom Metazoa; phylum Mollusca; class Gastropoda; order Lepetellida; family Haliotidae; genus Haliotis; species Haliotis cracherodii. Next base: position 18,576,674 of record NW_027266275.1, read on the forward strand.
TGTATGCAATTTTTAAACATTAAATCTGTGATATTCTAGTAATTTTACTGTCTATCGCTGACAGGTTTTTATTTGGTTTAAATGTAAGTATAAATACAGGATAACTTCCCGTCACTATATGGCTGAAATATTGGTTGGTTTGGTTTGTTGCTTAACGCCGCACTCGGCAATATTCCAGCTATATGACGGCGGTCTGTAAATAATCAAGTGATAAATATCATGATCATCGCTCCACGCAATTGGTTGGTTTGTTGTTAAACGCCGCACTCAACTATTTATGACGGCGGTCTGTAAATAATCGAATCTGGACCAGAAAATCCAATGATTAATATCATGATCATTGATCCACGCAATTGGTTGGTTTGTTGTTTAACGCCGCACTCAACAATATCTCAACTATTTATGACGGCGGTCTGTAAATAATCGAATCTGGACCAGACAATCCAGACAATATCATGAGCATCGATCCACACTATTGGGATCGATGACATGCTTCAACCAAGTCAGCGAGCCTGACCACCCGATCCCCATGAAGATTCCGAGGTAGAATATAGGTCTTCAGCATCCCATGCTTGTCGTAAAAGCAGGATCGGGTGGTTAGACTCGCTGACTTGGTTTGATGCATGTCATCGATCCCAGTTGCGTGGATCAATGCTCATGATATTAATCACTGGATTGTCTGGTCCAGACTCGATTATTGACCGCCGTCATATAGCTAGAATATTGCTGAGTGTGGCGTTAAACAACAAACAAACAAAACAAAGCATACCAACAGCCAGGTTTCACCCAGCTTATGTCAAGTAAGTCATCATTAAAGTGGTCAGAGTGTGTGGGTGAGGACGAGAAACACCTACCTGAACCAAGGAAGCAGCCCGTGTTTATTGCTGACACTAACGACACTGAAAAGGCGTCGCCAGTGACAGCGAGTAACTCGATATTGTCGAGACCATTCGACAGGCCAGTGCCAAACGCTAGAAACTGGATCATGAAGGCCGACAAGATTATGGCCAGCCCTCAGTATCCTCCATTCACGTCCTTGATCATGATCCTAGTCAAACGTCCACGGGCATGGAGGAATTAGGTTAGAGAATGTTGTACACTGTGTCTCACACAGAGGCCACAAGGGGTCCTTACTGGCCCCAATACACTGCAAACAATTTATCAATTTCTAAAGGGAAGTGTATGTACGCATCACAAGATGCAGTTGGACAAAGTTAACTGGTGTGGAAATCCATGATGTTCATTCATTTCTGGCACCTCAGAGGCCATTCAAATCCATCCATTAGTGTTTGACGGTTAAAGCTTTCTCCAGATCTGATATTCTAAGATTCGGTCAGAGACTCCTCTGGTACTTAAAGGTTGCTCCAGATCTGATATTCTACGTTTCGGTCATGGACGTTGATTCAGTCATAAGACTGCAGAGGTGTTTCGAGGTTGAAGTTGCTTCAGATCTGATTTGGTCATGAGACTGCGCTAGCTTGTGTTGGCAATAGTAGTTGCAATTAACAACTGATCCGGAATCGGTGTTTGGACAATAGTATATCCCTTGTTTCTACCGCTGCAAACTCCATGCTTGAAGCTGAATCGATGCACACACCACAAGCGTTGAAGTTACTGTGATCTGTCATGGCTGCATTCCTGAAATTAAATGTAAAGTCAGTGAGTCAGAGAATGTTAACACAGCATGATGGGCTACATTAGTGAAAGAGCTTTCTGTAGAGTCGACGGGGCACTGTAACTCTTCTCCTTTTTTATTCAACAGTCTGAAATATCAGTAACAGCAACCATTTGAGATCCTGTTCACCCTAATAAACACCCCATGACCATCTTTTGGACTAGTCTGCAAGCCATCTTCATTAGTGCCCCGCACAAAGCCAGAGAGCTTATATGACAATTTGTAGTTTCTGGTGTATATTACTCAATAATTTCAAAGTGTTCATTTAACATAATATGCAGCTTTTCCATTGGATGTGAACTCTGTAACATGACCACGAAATTGACATTCTTAGTGTACGAATGCCACATTTTGACTCTAAAATGTTTTTCTCAAGACCATATTCTTAAAGTGACGTAAACACTGACAGACTACTTCCCTATTCCTGGGGAAACCCTGGAAATTCCCTAGCACGAATACATACAGAAGCAATGTTTCTGATCACTGAAACCCTTTAATCTTGAACTTAGCATTTTAGCATACACTAGGATAAGTTCTTGTTGGTTGTTTTTTGTTTAACGCCGCACTCTTCTCAGCTGACAAATCAGCACTCATCTGCTCCATATGACAAAATCAAGGAAGTAATTCAAACGTTTTGTTTGTTGTTTAATGCCTCACTCGGCAATATTCCAGCTATATGACGGCGGTCTGTAAATAAACGAGTCTGGACCAGACAATCCAGTGATTGACATCATGGGCATTGATCCACGCAATTGGGATGGATGACATGCATCAACCAAGTCAGCGAGCCTGACCATCCGATCCAGTTGGTCGCCTTTAACGACAAGAATAGTCACCTTTTACGGCAAGCATGGGTTGCTGAAGACCTATTCTACCCGGATCTTCAACCAATTGTGATCGATGACATGCATCAACCAAGTCAGCGAGCCTGACCACCCGATCCCGTTATTCGCCTTTAACGGCAAGCATAGGTTGCTGAAGACCTATGCAACCCTGGAATCTTCACGGCTGAAATATATGCCGATGAGACGTAAAGCTTAAACTCACTCACTCTCAAGTTAAAAAGTAACTGCATTGTTCAACAACATTGCCCATAATCCATAGAGTCGTTAACCTCGTGATACATGACACAAATGTTATGTTGGATGCAGGGAACCATATACTATCCACTGCTGTTTTAATCGTCTGCGTGTCCGAGAAGTGGAGCCTGAAAAGTAACCCAAATGCCCGCTTATTCACAATCCGATGTTCTGACATGTGATGATTAATCTTTCTTTCTTGCTGAGATAAATGACCATTATCACGAAAAGGAGCCATCTGCACAGAGGGTAAGCCGCATCCGCTAGGAGGTTGTTGTCATTATTGCCCCAAACTGCAAATCGTCTTTTCACAAATCCGAATTGGAAGTACTCCATCGTCATGACAGCTACCAGGAAAGTCGACATAAACTTCTCTGAAAATCATCATCTGATTTACAAACAGACTGTAGTTAGTAGAGTCGATCTGAATTTAAACTGGGGTTTCTGAGTGTCAGGAAATATGTTCCTCTTGCCGGAAGTGATCAACATAAGAGTATTGCATCGACAACTCTGTGCTGTCACCCCAAAACGATCTAATTTTTGTTATCAGTGTTATCATTTTCATAGGGGGCACGGGTGGCCCAGTCGTCTAAGACGCCACGATTCGCTGTGCAGAGTTGCGTCCCTTGGGCACGCCAGAAGCCTATGATTGTGGGTTCGAATCCCGGTTCGCCCCAATTATGTTTCTAGGTTTGTCAGCACCATACCCGTGCTCGTGGGTTTCACCGAAGTGGTAAACGTCTGAGACCTGCATCACTTCGGGCTTTCCTCCCACATTAAGCTGACACGCCGCGATATAACTGGAATACTGTTAAAAGCGGCGTTAAACCAAACTCACTCACTCACTATCATTTTCATAATTGTTCGGGATTGTTACGTGTTGAACCCGTAACGATCCTGGGTGGATTAGGTCTTCAGCAACCCCAGCTTTTCGCGCTTGCTGAATTGGTTGATGCATATCATCGATCCCAATTGCATGGATCGATGCACATGATATTAATCACTGGATTGTCTGGTCCAGACTCGACTATTTACACAGCTGGTTGATTAATCGCTGAAGTCAGCAATATTCTAGCTATTAACATTGAGCAGTTATTCGCTAGATGGGTATATAGTCAGCATTTATCTTACATTCCACCACTTATCCATCCTATAAGTAACCATACTTGTAATAGTCAAAACCCGTCAAGATTCCGGGGTAGAATAGGTCTTCAACAACGGTATGCTCGCCGTAAAAGGTGAATATGCTTGTCGTGAAAGGCGACTAACGAGATCGGGTGGTCAAGCTCGCTGACTTGGTTGAAGCATGTCATCGATCCCAATTGCGTGGATCGATGCTCATTATATTAATCACTGGATTGTCGCGTCCAGACTCGATTATTTTACAGACCGCCGTCATATAGCTGGAATATTGCTGAGTGCGGCGTAAAACAACCAACCAAATGTAATAGTCAAAACTGACCTCGCACATGCAATCCACCATTTACTTCCGTGTTTATCAGCAATGGCAACTACGTCACTTCCGTTACATTCACGTGCCCTACGTCACGTTCCCTGCCTTACGCCACTTCCTTTCACTAAAGTGTCGTACCGTGCTCGCTATCATTTGTGGCTACTCCTTTTGCGCTGCCCATTTGCCACCATTGAATGGTCAGCCATGCTGCCGCGGCTTGAATGGCGTGGAGCCAACAACGTTCGCGCCATCGAGATTAAGCGCAAGAAGCTTAATCGCCGCATCTCCAACATAGTCAAGGGGCAGCTGGGTGGCCAGGTTGTCGCTTTTACCCCAAAGCCGGAACATTTTGTGGATAACGTCCACCTCACACACGCCGGGATGGAGGCCCAAAATGCTGCACTGCTGAAACAATCATAATTATACTAACAAGGTATAGCCTCTTCCTCACCCCCCTCACACTTACTCTTACCGTTGTGGATGGCAGTCCCGTTTGTCATGGTGCCGGCGGGACAGCATATCAATATCAAATTAACACTGGGTTCTTGGCTGCTGCTTCTACAGCAGATTTCCGCGGGAGGGAGTATAAAGATCCCATTCCTATACCCGTCTGCCATGCCACGGCGGAGGGCCACAACTATGCTGTTCATGCATGCTGTCCCGTCGGCGCCATCCACACCGCGCCCTATTTTCATCCACATTCCTTTTTTTTCATTGCTGGTAAACTTTACAGCATACCTACATACAATATCACTATAAAGGTCTGCATATATAAATGATCGAGTCGGGACCAGACAATCCATTGATTGACCTGGTGAGCATCGATCCACGCACATTTGGATATTAAATGCTTCTTTCAAGTCAGCGAGCCTGACCACCCGATTCCCGTTAGTCGTCCTTAACGACATGCGTAGTCACCTTTAATGGCAAGCATGAGTTGCTGAAGACCTATTCTACCCCAGAATTTTCGGGATCGGGTGGCCAGGCTCGTTGGGTGACGCATGGTCATGATGTCAATCACTGGATTGTGTGGTTCAGATTCGATTATTGTTGACCGCCGTCATATAGCCTGAATATTCCTGAATGCGGCGTTTAACAAAAATAAACCAACAAATCATGTTGAAGTCAATCACTGGATTCGAAGATTCGATATTGTTATCTCATTGCTGGAATATTGCTGGTAGTGGCGTTAACCTACACAGAAATCTGTATTATCAGAACTGGCCAATGTGCCATAGATAGTTGTTTTTCTGTGGATACATTTATTCACCCTCCAACTCTTTCACATTGTGATTCAGGAAGATTTTGTACATAATTATGCATTATTGCAGGATATTACAGCGAGGGCCCACCTACCTGAGGAACTTGGGCTATGTTGAAAGAATGACACAGACGCAACAGTGGATTTAATGGCCGAGGGTGTGGAGGTTCTAAAGGCCAATTTAGAAATGGAATAAATACTATTACAGGCCTAAAAGGCATAACCATGCCAGGCCAAATTTCGCTATGTGGCGACTTGAGTCGCCAAACATATTTGTTAATAGATAATTAATGCTAAGGCCCAAATGGCGGAAACGTCACTACCCGACCACAGCTGCGGGTCTAAATGGGAGCGAGCGCCGCCAGGCCAAATTTAGTTGTTAATATATACTTAATGCTTCGGCCCAAATGACGGAAACGACGCAACCCGACCAACGCTGCGGGTCTAAATGGGAGCGAACACCGGCAGGCCCAGCTATGTGGCAATTTGCGTTGCCAAGTATAATTGTTACTAGATTCCCGAGTGAAAGACTGGGTTCCAACTGGTAAGATGGTAACCCAGTCTGAGTTCCCGCTGGAAAGCAGGTAACCGGAAACCCTAAGTAGTTTTTTATATCAATATAAATTAAGATAATTTAGGAGGTAGCCCAGAAGAACCACGACACTTAGCACCAAAGTGCTACCCACGGCCGCGGATGATGATACGCGTGCCCACCATGATTGCCTCATAAGAAAGATGTCTTACCTTTATAATTACCTACTTGCAAATTGGGACCAAGGCATTATCAATATCCTTGTCGAAAGCTTGAATCCCTTTACAACTAAGGTGGATTCCCTCCCACTGGAACCAGGATCGGTCAGTGGCCACTATTTTGGTATAGGGGATAAATGAGAATTTAGGAAGGTCGCGGAGACGATTGGCTAACCGCCTATTCAGCTGCTCTTTTCCACCTTACGTGGGTCGCGTACGGAATGCCAATATCTACGTTGTAGGATGCCGGAAAAACAGACAGGTATCTGGTAGGTGCGCCTGGATCCGCATGATCGATGTCTCCATATCTAGGAGGAGCTGGCTGGTCTTCGTTATACCCCAGGTGTATTACCACAGCTGAAGGGCTGCGCCGCGTTGCCTCCACCTGAGCATTGATCACCCTGTCAAGGTCATTCCACCGCAGTCCGCCCCTTGCCAACCACAAGATCTTTTTGTGGGGCACCAGCTCCGGGCGCTGTGGGGATAGCTGTTGCCTCGCCCTTGCCATAAAGCTTGAGCCCACCGTCCAGACGTCCGCTGTAGCACTTGGCACGATGGGGATCCCGTTAACCTCTCTTGGGGGTGGGGTGACAAGTCGTGCCTGTTTGGCCCCTCTGACCTAAAGATGGTTTATGGCAGCTCTTCTTTTCGCGGTCATAGCTGTTAGATAGATCTATCAACGTTTGAGAGAAGAGTATGACTAAACGTCAGCGAATGTAGGATTGAAGGACGAGAGAAAAGCGTAAAAGCGGAGAGCGACAATGCGATGTACCACGGATGTACGGCTGCGCGAAAGTGATGAGTAGAGACAGTTACGTAATCGAAAAAGCAGTGATTACGTCACCATGGCATGGTTACGTAACCTCCGAGGACACGCGCGTGCAATGACGCAACAGGAAGTAAGTAAAATTGTAAACATAAGATGATATACCTGCAATAAAAACATTTAGTCGCTAGTACTAAATGTAATTACTTCATACGTTGCTCTTGACAACCGAAACTTTCTTCGAAAACATTCAATACTGTAGGATGGGAATTTTTTTTTCTCTCATGACATGATGTTGTGGTCTTGTCTCTGTACAACGTAGAACCGTGAAGATTTGGGTAAGAAAAGGTCTTCAACCCATGCTTGACGTTAAAGGCGATTAACGGGATCGGGTGGCCAGTCTCGCTGACTTGGTATCCCAATTGGGTGGATCGATGCGCATGATGTCAATTTACAGGATTGTGTGGTCTACAGACCGCCGTCATATAGCATGAATATTACTGAGTGCTGCGTTAAACAACAAACAAACACTGCTGTCAGCGACATTGCGAGTTCAGTTTTCGATAAAAAAAGAAGTAGAAGTAGGATCGCATTATTATTTTATTTGAAGGGGGATTGATAACGCGGTCGCTTGCAATTATTTCTTTATATCAAGCCGCTATTAACTACCGCGGCGATTTATTATTAATACTATGGGTACGTTTTGGATATATATTCCAGCAATATCAGATCGGGTCTTCGATGTGACGAGCGAACGCTTTAACCACACAAGGCTGCCCTCCGCCCCCGTGTTGGATGAACTAAATAGAGAAAGAAAGGGTCATTAGATGTTTTGACTTCGTCTGATATTATCTTAAAAGGTTAGAACATCATAATATTCTGCCGTAGTAATTCAGAAAATATGAATATTAAACATTCAATTATTGTATTGTATTGTTGTTTAACGCCGCACTCAGCAATATTCCAGCTATATGACGGCGGTCTAAATAATAGAGTCTGGACCAGACAATCAAGTGATTTATATCATGCGCATCGATCCACGCACTTGGGATCGATGACATGCATCAACCACGTCATCAAGCCTGACCACCCGATAGCGTTAGTCGCCTTTTACGGCAAGCATGGGTTTCTGAAGACCTCTTCTACCCCGGAATCTTTACGGGTCAATTAATATTTAATAAACTTATTGAATTTGAATTGACCAACCACACAGTCAATTAACTTATTAGTTGGTCAATTCATAATCAACGTTAATACTTTCAACGTGGGAATGCATTCATTCTGTTGGCAATATATATTTTACAGATCAAATTTTCCTTTAATACTTGAATCACAACTTTATTGAGGTACAGTAGAAACGTAAAGTTACTCCTTTAGAATATTTACAGTTTATTTCCTAGACGGATAAAATGATTTATCAATACTGAAACCAGTAACATAACACTGTAAATGGGATTGATCGATATTGATTTATTTGGGAATATGAGTGTTGGTTATTCGTTTTATTTGCAGGTGATGTTTACAGTAAACATCTTCAAGAATTAAGATGTAGAATTGTTTTTCTAAAAGGGGGAGGCAACCAATTTTTGTTAATATTATGTGGGGGAGGCAACCAATTTTTGTTAATATTATGACGAATATCTTCGTGTCATTAGATTGTGTTTTTTCGAGTAGCCCAAGCACAAGGAGAGACTATGGATACAGTTGACGATCATGCGATGATTAGTTCTTTTGACGTTTCATGTGAGGATTATAAACGTCTCCACAGCTGCAGCCACTTATCCAAAGATCAATATATTCTGATTTCTCATTTAACCAATAAAAGGTCACCACAACCAGAATTGTCTCCTGTCACAAGGTTGGTGTGATGATCAACGTGGAACACACGAGCTCGGGTTTGCTGCGGACAAACCAGGATTCGAACCAACAAGCATATGTTTCTGTCGTGTCCAAAGTGCAAAGAAAATGAAATAACTTTTGTGAACAATTTGCATATAAACTTGAAAATTGTTTTAAAAATAAATACCCTGAAACCACTTTGTAACTAAAAACATTTTGATTGTTTTCATTAGCCCTACATCAAACTATACAGAATACCCTTCCAAGAGAGAAATGCATTTCACCGACCTGCTGTTTCATGGATACAATTTAACTTGGAGCATATATTGGTTACCAAGTAATAACTTAATGGATAATGAGGAATAAACAAGTATGGATCAACGTTTCTTTGCCAACGTTTGCACCACGTTCTCGACGTCCCCGAGTAACGTCACGTTGGCAAGATAATCATATCCGTCTTACGGATAAAGGTTTTTAATCGGCACTATTGACCGCCCGCAGCACCCCTGGCAACTGTCCGATTAGTAGTGCAAGGACTGTGGAATCGATAACGAGACCATAACATCTGACCATGGCGTCCTGCGGTATGTCCAGTTTTGCCGCCACGTCAACGTACTGCACGCTTGGCATTGTCAAGACATCACATGACCCCTCCGGTGGACACTCGTGCAATTTGAGGTCTGTCCTCACGTCCTCCAGTTTCTGTAGACCCATGGACGTCACATCACCTTACAGCAGGATAATGCTCGCCCCCACGTCGAACTTCATAACATTCCTGTACTCCTTCGGCCTGCTATTTCACCAGATTTGTCGCCCATCGAATATGTGTGGGCTGAAACGACGTTTTGGCGGACTTCCAAACCATCTGGTGACGTTGGTCCAGCTGCGACAGGCCTTGATCCAGATCTGAAATGACATCCCACAATCCATCCGCAAACATCTCGTGTCGTCAGTGTGGCGCCGCTGCCAAGCTGGTGTCACTGCTAATGGCTGACATTCCCGGTACTGACAGTTTAGGTTTCGTTTGGTTTGTTGTTTAACGCCGCACTCAGCAATGTTCCAGCTACATGACGGCGGTACTGACAGTTTAACCTCACGCAACTTTCAGCCTGAGATGACGTTTACATAGGACGTGTTGTCATACAGTCGAGTGGGGTATTCATGTTAAACCGTGAAGATCCTAGGTAGAATAGGTCTTCAACAACCCATTCTTGCCGTAAAAGGCGACTTTGCTTGTCGTGAGAGGCGACTAACGGGATCGGGTGGTCAGGCTCGCTGACGTGGTTCATGCATGTCATCGTTTCCAAATTGCGTAGATCGATGCTCATGATGTCAATCACTGGATTGTCTGGTCCAGACTGGATTATTTACAGACCGCCGGCGTAAAAACACAACGTTAACATTATTTACACTTGGTTTGTTTGTTGTTTAACGCCGCACTCAGCAATATTCCAGCTATGTGTCGGCGGTCTGTAAATAATCGAGTCTGGACCAGGCAATCTAGTGATTGACATCATGAGCATCGATCCACGCAATTGGGATCGATGACAGGCATCAATATTTACAGACCGCCGTCACGTAGCTTGATTATTGACGAATGCGGCGTTAAACATCAAACAAACAAAATACACAAACATGTTAAAATCTCAGTGGGCTAGTCCTCTTAAGTACAAGCAGTTTTGGAATGGGACAGATTAAAAAAGCTGGCTGTAGCTACATAACAAGAGGACGATCCGCGGCCTTTTTGATTTGACGGACAGGCCTTTTTCAAGACATTCAACCTTGATAAGATTCTGGACATCCATGAGTGGACTAACATCAATTCTAAGGCCTGCACTTAAGCGAGTTGCCATCTGTATGACCCATGGTATTGCCTTTTTTGTAAAAAAATACATTCATGAATATTAATTGAGCTTGCAAATGTTTGGTCATTTACTGAGTGAGAGTGAGTCGGGTTTTTAACGCCGCTTTAACAGTATTCCAGTTATATCGCGGCGTGTCAGCTTAATGTGGGAGGAAAGCCCGAAGTGATGCAGGTATCAGACGTTTACCACTTCGGTGAAACCCACGAGCACGGGTATGGTGCTGACAAACCTAGTAACATAATCGGGGCGAACCGGAATTCGAACCCACAATCATAGGTTTCTGGCGTGCCCGAGGGACGCAACTCTGCACAGCGAATCGCGGCGCCTTAGACGACTGGACCACCTTGCCCCCCCCACCCCCCCCCCCCCCCCCAGTCATTCACTGATGTCCACCTCCGTGGTCCAGTGGTAGAGCGACCGGACAACAGAAGGAGAAGGACCGGGGGTCGATCACCGGTCGCGTAATACCTAAAGACGTTAAAAGATTTTGTAGTAATTGTGCTCGGCACTAAGGGTCCAAACAAGGGTTGGTCGGCACTGCATAGTGTGTCTGAGTTGTGTATTCATATCTCAGTGGGCCAGCACTATGAAATCGGCTTTAGTTCGGACGTTGAAGCAGCCACACGCGCGTGCACACACACTCACACACGTCTCTAAATATGTGCAATAATCTTGAATGTTCAACCCCATTTCACCAATCCAACTTTAACAGACACTAACACATACATGCATGTCGCTATATAATCTTGAACGCGACGTTCATCTGTTGCATATGTCGATCTGCGGATAAGAATTGATGGTGACGAAAAACCAATCCACAAGTCTGTAGGACAAGAGCCAACATTCCCTTTAAGTCCAGCAGTATGCCTTCATCTCCAGCCTTTGATGTCTATATTTCACGACTTTTTGGGTCTAATCGGGCATGCTCTGATTTTAATGAGTGTCATACGACTCTTTCGCAGAAGTTGTTTCTTCAAAGTTAGCTTCAGTAAAGTTCCAAATTTGACGCATCTTTGACAAGAATAATGTCCGATGCTACTTCCGATTTTGACTTGCATCATATGTGACAACAGATATTTAAAACAACCTTTGGATGTTCCATGTCAACGAAAGATTGGTCCAACTAAGCTTAAGACACCAGCTGGTTCTGATCCTGTCATCGGCATTCACCAAACACATACCTGGCATTTTCTATGAGCGAGAGGTCTGATAAAACAGCCAACTGTGGCAGTACAGCAACGTTATGTGGTGTCTAATAGGGTATGACACGATCTCGAAAGATGTCTCGGAAGCATACGTCATTCAGATTGCCATTAACTATGATTACTTGTGTTCTGATGCCATCCCATAACAATAAAAGCACGGTCGTCAGAGCTGTCCAGATGAATCCTGGACTCATCTGTACATGTGAACAGTTTTCTTTCCCAGTCTTGTCTTCTGAACTTCAGATGCTGTCTACACCACACAAGGCGTGACGGACGGTGACGTGGAAGCTAAATTGGGCATATAACAGGATGTCGGGGACAGACGTAGTGCTCCCCATCTTCCCGAGGCAAGAGAGTTTACTGACATTAAGAGTCCAGATTCCACCCTTGCTGAACTAGGCTGGAATTCCTGGGCTCGATCGTAGCGCCACCAGTGGCTATTACGAGTATTGTTCTTTCTATGCCTCTACTTGTGACCAATCAGATTCAACCTCTCGTATCACTTTCATTTGCTTCAAACAAAACGGTGGCGCCCAGTCAAGACGATCTGATCGATAATCAAGATCTTTATTGTGATCAAACTAGTCTTACATCGCGAAGAGCATCAAATCACGTGAGCACCTTGATTAAAAACATGAAAAGATACACAAAATATCTGTTGACAACGAGTTAGCGGTGCACATGCTTTGCAAATCCTACAATCGACCAAATTCTGCATGACACTTTACGAACCGGATTTCGATTTCGGTGCGCGATTTTGATTGGACTATGCATAGACTCGTTAGTCCAGCCAAAATGTAACTCCATAATACCAGCCTAGTTAGGCAAGGGTGGAAACTGGACTTAAATAGTCAGTTAACTCACTTGCCTCGGGAAGATGAGTGCTCCCTCAACCAGTTGTGTTGGTTCTAACACGAATTGGTCTCAACCCATACAGGAATTTTCCAAGTTCCAAGTTCTTAATGTGGCAGTGTGGTATCGATTCCATAGATGCACCAACCGAATATTATTATCTTGTTGACGTGACGTCAAACGTGGACGACCGGTCCGCGGCAAGTCATGAGTGTTGCGCGTAAATAACAAGATATATACATCCAATGTGCGCTCCGTGCATCTGAATCACGTCGAGGCGATGTCTTCATTAATGTGTTTTGAAAGATGCATTATTTAATTTCAGAATACATTTATTTAAATTGAACCTGATATGAAGCACGATTTACCGTTAATATACCTAACAAATCCTGTCAAACTACCTATATCATAAGTAAACTCTATTAACCTATTAAGGCTTACAGATGCAACTGTATATTTTATCAGTATATTTGACTCCAAATAATGCTGAGAGTTTACGAAGGCTTCACGAGGACATCAAAGGGCTGGAAGGGAATGTCTTCAACTTGCATTGGGATCCTCATCAATTCATCAGGGCGGGTAGCCTAGTGGTAAAAGCATTTGCTCGTCACCCCGAAGACCCGGGTTGGATTCCCGACATGAGTACGATGTGTGAAGCCCACTTCTGGTGATATTGCTAAAAGCGGCGTAAACCATACTCACTCTTGGTAAAAGTAGTCAGTTTCGGTGAGTTGTGCATGGGCAATGAATGCTAAAGAAAGTGCTCTTTTCAGCCAATCAGATTGCGTGAATTACATTGAACACAATGTTATTTTTAATTTTGTAAAATACTCGAAAAAATGTGTATTCCATAGTGAAAAATAGGATAGTCTATATCATGCTCTGTATTATGTACAGACGTCCTGTGGCTTATAAACGTAGATTGCGCTGCTACTGCTCCAGCTGATGCACAGACACAAACTAACTGAGTAGAAACATTAAATTGGTAACAGGGTAGCTCTCAGGGTTAATGTCGAGGGATGTCTGACAAGTTTTGAGCGTTACTGTGTTAAACTACGTTGATGGAGTTGGTTGCTCATTAGTTTTCAACAAACCCCCCCTCTGAAGTCCACCTCTGGTGGTGTATAAAGTCTTCCACGGCAGAAACGATGTCATCAATATGCCTAGTGCTTGCCAGACAGTTCTGTGGTGGAAATCTGACGGAGAGGACGGAGGGTGTGCAATGAGTTCACAACACACAGGCATGCATTACAGCCAACATCCATCCATGGTTAAATACTGTTCAGTAATATAATCAGTTGGGACGCTTCAAAGCGACTCAATGTTTCAGGAAAGACCAAGAACCAGCATGATGAACCCTATCTCATGCCCAGTTAATTCACCGGAATTTTCTTAACTCTCTCAAAGGAGATGACAACTGTGTTTGATATTGCGAGTCGTCTATCATGATGTATTAAGTATTTATCGTCCTTTTACCTTGTGGCAGTAGAAAGTCTTCCTAATCATGGATCATCTTCGAGGATCCCCTCTTAAACTCTTCTGTCCTCCTTTATACAGTAGTAAAGAAAGGAGCAAAATCTCTTAAGACGCCATGTCCAAACGGATGTCTGTCAGAGTTGTGTCTCTGGTATAAATGGTTTAACTTTGGTCTGTTAACATGGGAAGTATAATAATTGTACTTAATACATGGGAGCTGTGAAGAGTGTAGTGGCCCTTCGTAGTTGGTCACAAAATACGCCACAGTTGATATCATTATATGTAAAGTAGTCTATTTTCTTTTGATACAATTACACATTCGTTGAAAGAAAGTTATGTAATATTTATATTACGAAATTATTGTTTTCTCCTAAATATTTTCAGCTGTTCAGGTAAGAACCAAATTTATGCCCCCTTAATCATTTTGTTTCCGGAGTTTAACTCGATAACTGTTCAAAATAAATTGGCAGATATATAAAACAGATCCTGATGTTGTGAATTTTGATGTTTGGAGATATTTGGATTTTTGGATTTTTCTCGATTTCCCTAGAAACAATTTGTTCTTAACCTCATATGAGGTTCGGATTTCGTCTCTAAAGCACAACTCAATAACCGTTTAATATCTTTCCACAAAACTTGGCAGATATATCGACTAAGTGGCCAAAGGGGGGTGGGAAATGTCATTTCCGGAACACAACTTGAAAGTTGGGAAAGACTTTTCATTGAAACCTGGTACATATATTAACCAAGGACTTGAAGTGGTGCTTTTTTTATTTTGACCCGTGACGATTCCAGGGTAGAATAGGTCTTCAGCAACCCATGCTTGCCGTAAAAGGCGACTATGCTTGTCGTGAGATGCGACTAACGAGATCGGGTGGTCTGGCTCGCTGATTTGGTTGATGCATGTCATCAATCTTAATTGCGTGGCTCAATGTTAATGATATTAATCACTGGATTGTCTGGTCCAGACTCGTTTATTTCCAGACCGCCGACACATATTTGGAAGGAATGTTGCTGTGTGTGGCGTTAAACAACAAATCACATCTGATTTAATTAGATTTCGTCAGAAAAGTTGTCCCTTTTGAGAAGAAGTAGGACGAACTCCGTTCCTACACCCTTAAACAGTCTAGATTATCCGCCGAAACAGTCGGCAAAATAGTGGTAAAATAGATATGAATTGATCACGGATAATCAGTGACACCAGGTGTTTCCGAAAAGGTTCAGCAAATCCTGCCCTTCTGGTAGTACTTGCTTGTTGCTTGACGCCGCTAATTTAAGCAGCTATGACAGCTGCATCAGATCTCCCCAAGCCAACGTCAATCCTTCCGCATGGACTCAACTGACATTAATTATAAGGCCGATTTTGTCATACAAACTTCATACAAAAAAACGAAATACATTTAGACATGCTGTATTGAAGCAGCCTGACTTTCATCTTACAAGATTAAAGTGACATTAGTTAACAAATGCTACATAATATTCTATGCTTTAGACCAATCTCTTGTGTATGGACGTGCTGCTATGAGCCCTGATTGTGTAATCTGAGAGTGAGTTAATTTTGTTGCGTTTTGTAATCAATCAGGCGGAAGACAATTATGTCGTAAAATGAAATCTTCAATGACCTTCACGTTGTCATGCTAAGCAGAAGGGAAGTCGAAACAGCCCAATTACTTTTTCGGAAAGATCTAAAATTGTCCTTTTTTCCAACAAAATCACGTGTTTCCTATTTGTTATTCGTTCTGAAAAATGTTATTATAAGGCTCTTTACAGACGTTAAACGAAGTAAAAGGGGCATACAGTCGAGATGAGATAGCTTACATGTAAGACGTACTTCTTAACTTTTGATAATAGACTGAGCTATGTCGTATTGTTTACATTACACATAATACATACATGTGGAAACAAATACGTAATACGATGCGTGGAAAGTAAATGGCCATTACGTGTATGCTTATGAACTTAGAAAAAGCAACAAAATGCAAGGAGTGGTTGGTTTGTTTGTTGTTTACGCCGCAATATTCCAGCTCTGTGGCAACGAGTGGATGTGAGAAGGTATGACCCGGACAACTGCCTAACACTCTGGACATATGGTCTGGATGAGTGTCCGTACGCCGCGTACGGAAGCCTTTTCATACGCTTATCAAATAGTGGTAACGTTCACCATAGACGCTCCTTTTTTGTGACGTCATATTTATAAATATTCATTTTGATACACTTTTTTGCACTTTGCCCGTGTTCTTACGGTGATTCGCACTCAATAAACTTTTGTCTCTTTCGACATAATCTCTTCGGAAATCCGTGGCTGTCATACTGAAAGACCTATTTATGGCTATAACTAAGACATTTCTGTTCAAAATGTAATGCAATGTAAAACTAACAAGTCAGTAATAAGGCTGACCACTTATATTCGTTTTGCAATATTGCGTCGGGTAGCCTAGTGGTTAAAAGCATTCGCTCGTCACGCCGAAGACCCGGGTTCGATTCCCGACATGGGTTCAAAGTGCGAAGCCCATTTCTCCCCCCCCCCCCCCCCCCCGTGATATTGCTGGAATATTGCAAAAAGCAACATAAAAAACATACTCACTCACTGAACCTTGATTTATATTCTAAACATTTCTTCGCACTGTAAACATCATCTCTCCACAGATAAGTTTGAAACCGGAATCTTATGTAGATCGTAGAAGTTACTGTTGCATACAATAATGACCCCCAAATGTGATGTTCCAATCCTATTTTCATTATGGCCTCCTCAGAGGCGACTAACGGGATTTGGTGGTCAGGTCCACGGTCTTGGTTGATGCATGTCATTGATTCCAAGTGCTTGGATCGATGCTCATGATATTAATCACTGGATTGTCTGGTCAAGACTCGATTATTTACAGACCGCCGTCATATAGCTGGAACATTGCTGGGTATGACGTTAAACAACAAACCAGCCAACCAATCCATAGGGCCGTATTGAAAGAAGATTTCGTCCATTGCATTCAAAATATAACCGAATTAGATATATGTTTCGTCCTCAGTAGTAAAGCAAAAATATTTAAACGTCAGTGCTAAAAATAACCTTCTTTGTGTGGCTGTCGTTTTTGACATTTTAAAATGTTGACTACATCCAAGTGAGCTAAAGTTATGTGGCACTATTTGTTTAATTCTACTATGATCGCATTTTACATCACCAGTTCGATTATGTACATCCAAAAACCTTGAAATAATACAACTTTGGGATTTGTTGGGACCATAGTCATTCTGTCCAAGAGAGTTTCAAAGTATGCCCTTCCTATAACGTTCATGAACATCGAGCCTGACCACCCAATCCCGTTAGTCGCCACTTGGGACAAGCATTTGTTGTTGAAGACCTATTCTAGTCAGGAGCTTCAATGACCTGTCCACTGTGTAAGGATTTTTTTTAAGAATGAACGCGTTCACCCTCTTATTGCAAATAGAATGTCAGTGTGAATACAAACTGATTATGGGATCATGAGCACTAAACTTCAATAACTACATTAGCAAATATACTTGTTGAGGTTCCTTCAAGGCATCTATTCCCACGATAGCTATTACTGGTTGCAATTCATCCATACTTGTTATGGCTTTTCCTTTCAAATTCTTTGATCGTAAAAAGTTCAAACATTTTATGGTTTAACAATTCTTTCATGTCCGTCGTCACCGTCAGCACTGTAAAATGGATTGTTATGTCACAATGTCCTGATGTCTGGCGGGTAAACATGTTTGGATTTAGAACCGTATTTCAAAGAGGAGAGTTTTTTTAAACTCAATGATATTCTTCATAACCTGCATTCGCGTGAAACACTAATGATATAGAAACTGGACGCTCTATACGTCATCAATGCTCGATCTGGGGTTGGTTGGTTTGTTAGACCCGTGGGTAGCATAGGTTTTCAGCAACCCATGCTTGCCGTTAAAGGCGACTATGCTTGTCGTAAGAGGCGACTATGCTTATCGTAAGGTCAGGCTCGTTGACTTGTTTGATGCATGTCATCGTATCCCAATTGCGTGGATTGATGCGCATGATGTCAATCACTGAATTCCAGGAATCGATGACAGGCATTAACCACGTCAGCGAGCCTGACCACCCGATCCCGTTAGTCGCCTCTTACGACAAGCATAGTCGCCTGTAACGGCAAGCATGGGTTTCTGATGACCTATTCTACCACGGATCTTCACGGTTCTGCTGGAGTATCAATCGAACTTAATCTGTAAAGGCATATGGGTCTTCCCTCTGCATGATCAAAAGGTTAAATCATATCGCACAAACTACTTTTCATCATCCTTTTTTGTAATTATGATAGATGGATACATTCTTGATTTAAGCATAGGTTTTGTGTTCCGAGATAAATCACAGTGAAATTTCAGACCCATAACGTTAATGTTTTAGCCGTCTACATTCCATTTATGTTTACCATTATAAGATTAGCCCTTAAGTTGGGATACATGTAACAGATACATGTATTAGTAGCCAACCTCCTGGTTATTATTTTGCTCTTATTCTGCGTTGACCCAGTAGATCACTGATACCAAAACTGCTGCTGTCAACAATTCGGGAATACGTTCGTGGTAAATGTGGATACGACAAATTAATATGGATGATCCATTTGGAGATAACCATCAAATAACAGCAATAGTCTATTTATGGTGTGGGGCAGCAAAGTAAGCTGGTTTCATCAAGGCTCAACTCGAGACTCCAGATACACTTTCATAGCCGGTACTGGAAACATGTAACACTACCAATGGCACTGAGGGACAGACAAGCAGATAGGATATCTTCCGGACATCAAGATAATTACTAGCAAACTGTATCTCTAATTGAAGCATCATGGCGGTCACCTTGTCGATGCTGGTCTTGAGCTTCGTATGAGCCTCCAAAGCCTAATTTGAAATGACGAGTGAGTGAGTTGGGTTTAACGCCGCTTTTAACAGTATT
Organism: Haliotis cracherodii; assembly: GCF_022045235.1. Taxonomy (NCBI): domain Eukaryota; kingdom Metazoa; phylum Mollusca; class Gastropoda; order Lepetellida; family Haliotidae; genus Haliotis; species Haliotis cracherodii. Next base: position 18,595,837 of record NW_027266275.1, read on the forward strand.
CCAGTTACATCGGAGGAAATGTGGGAGGAAAGCCCGAAGTGATGCAGGTCTCAGACGTTTACCACTTCGGTGAGAAACACTAGCACGGATATGGTGCTGACAAACCTAGAAACATAATTTGGGCGAACCGGGATCCGAACCAACAATCATAGGTTTCTTGCGTGCCCAAGGTACGCAACTGCATAGCGAATCGCGGCGCCTTAGACGACTCGGCCACCCGTGCCCCCTTTGAAATGACGAAATATACTTATATAGTTGAGACGCAGTTTGCAATCATGGATGACGATTTGTTGTTGTTGCTGGAGGTGAATGTTCTGCTTATACTTCATATATCATGTAGAGCATGTAGCTGTGAGCATTTTAATAATTCGCTGAAACTTTTACTAAAATCTTGAAGGTTTTGTCTAGAAATACTCAATGATACAGTGACATCTGAAGATCAAGTAACTGTGGTCTAATCTTTCTTCGAAGATCTGGGGTAGAATAGGTCTTCAGCAACCCATGCTTGCCATTCGTAAGAGGCGACTAACTGGATAGGGTGGCCAGGCTCGCTAACTTGGTTGATGCATGTCATCGATCCAAACTGCTGGATTGTCTGGTCCAGACTCGATTATTTACAGACCGCCCTCATATAGCTGGAATATTGCTGAGTGCGGCGTTAAACATCAAACAAACTTATGGTTATAGGTAACAAACATAGGGCTTGTTTGTACAATTTGTGACATGGTTGGGTGTGTCATCGTTCCTCGCCGGAGTTTATCGTTATCCAAGCTATCATCCAAATTTAAATATTGCTTTAACAGCTTCCATCTTACCTCCATGTATTGAAAAAGCGCCGTCGACATAAAAATCAGCCATAAACCTTTCACCATTTAAAAAGCTTATGTTGATATTCTGGTGTACTTCTAAATGTCATCTCCTTTTAAAACAGTGGAGTCCTGTGTGCCTGTTATGCATTGATTCTCTTACACGTGTTTTTTCTGTCTAAACTGTGCTTGTAGAAGAATATTGCTAGCAGTTTAGTTAATTGCAGCTGAAGTTGGAAGATGTTTCCTTGCGTGTGACGTTGTGTGGGTAGGATCTCTTCTCAGACCGACTACGAACATGAGAATACGCAAACCCTCGTTCGTGTCTTCTGCAAATGTTTTTAGTTTCAAAGTGGCGTTGAGGCCAAGTGTATTTTTACTCCCTTAAGTTCGCTATTTGATGCATAAATATGCAGAGAAACTGTTACACCCAGTTAGTAAAGGCTATTGATATCAAGGCTAACCTCAAACAAGAGACTGACATCATCATTAACTCAGTTTCCATTGTAATTAATATGGTTAACAAAAAAATAAACAATAATTGAACTACCAAATATTCGACACACCTTTCATCGCATGTGAGAATTGAAATATATTTTTTTTGTCAAGAAACCAGAATAATTATCTCAAGAAATAGAGAAAAATGTGTTTTACTAGACCCCTTGAAGAAAAATGTTATCGTTTATAACTGTATAAAGCTTTTACATATATTTTTGTGAAGTTAATCTTTGCCATTACCACGACCAATTGTTTAACAATTATCTCAATTATCAATTTAGTACAAATTCTCCTCCAACAATCATGTAAAGTTGAAGTACGCCCACTTCAAGGATTCATCATATCACAGTTAACACCCATGATCTACAGTTGTACTTCAGTGGAGTAATTTAACTAGAGCACTTTGTATCCCGTTGATTGACATCGTACGTGAAGGCACTGACGGTTTCATTAGGACAGGACTGCGGGTATTCGTTACCAAGGCGAATCGCTTCCCTCACCATCAGGAGGAAACGTCCCCGGGCAGAGTGAGCTAGAATCAAGGTCTGTAAACGCAGCTGGTTCTGTTACTGACATGTCATGTCCATAAGAGGCGGGCACCGCACCTGTCAGTTTCAGCTCAACCTGTGTGTTGCACCACCAAGCATCACTGAGTAGCATTATCAAACTTCATTCACAGCGTGCTGCTTCTTCTCCAAGTCTGAGGCGAGGATGCCGAGGGTGCTGTCAAGTGTCTCTTGCGATCCCACTCGTTTATTGACCAGCGTGAAGTGCTGGAGTAAAAGTGTCGCCACGATGTTTGTTTTCCTTTACTTCGAGGAATAGTTACCAAGAACAGATTGGACATAAAACTAATAGAGAAATATTGTGACGGGAGTCTGTGAAAGCCGGGAGACTGCTTTGTTTTAGAATTTAAAAAATGGAGATAACAACCTGGACAACGTTGACCGAAAATGCGACGTCTCCGGATAACTGGACGGACTTGTCGGAAAGGCTATTTTATCCTTTAGTGAAACAACCTACCTACATGGTGACAATATTAACACTGGCATACGGTACCGTCTTCATACTTGCTGTCTTAGGGAACACCAGCGTTATTGCAGTTATCTATCGTGATCGTCGCTTCCATACCGTAACATACGTCCTGCTGGCAAATCTTGCTGTTGCTGACGTAATGGTTGCTGTATTCTGTCTACCCATTACCCTGATGACCAATCTCTTTAACGGTGAGTACCCTATCTTACCTTGATATTTCTGGAATCACTCATCGTGGTGTGTTACCTTCTTGGAACATAATTCACAAATTGATTGTTAAGTGGATGTGATTATTTAAGTAGAGAGTCTAGCGTATCAATTAGGTTTACTTAACAAGAGGTTAGTGAGGGGTCAGCGTGTACAATGTGTCACATCTGAGAAGTTCCGGTATAAGCAGGATGTATCTAAATTAATCTTATGTTCGGATACACTTCATAACTATGATTAATTAAAAGTACGTGTATGTAATGCAAGTTAAAAACTTGTAAAAATGGGGTGAGGTGAGGTAAACTGAGGTTTAACGTCGCTTCCAAGATTATTTCACTTATAAAGCGACGTGCATGCACGTGTGTGTGGCTGCTTGTACTAGTCCGGAGTGATGCCGATTTATAGTGCTAGCCCAATGAGATACAATGCCGAATTATATACCATGGATACCCACTCAGATACGGTATACTGACTCCGAGCCGACCAGTCCATGTTTTAGCCCCTTAATACCCAGTGCCAAACAGGGTAACAGCAAGTACCATCTTTTAACATCTTTTGGTGTGACGCCGCCGGCGATCGAACCCCGGACCTTCCACTCTCCGGGCGGACGCGGTCATCATGTGAAAATGATACATATTGATTTGTGGTAATTATTGCTTTTTGTCGTCCATTTTCATTAAAATTTAACGACATGGCTCAAGTCATCATCTGACATACATGCATTTAGAAATTGCCATTTGATACAGTTTCTTAATCGAGTTCTTGCAAAATGCTCTACCATATGAACAAAAACGTATCATTTAAGGATCAGCTACTGAAGTTAAATCATAACAGTTAACCCTAATACAATTATGTATACATTCAAGTAACGTAAATTTAAATCATGAGAAATCATCATAGAAACATGCTGAAATCCTCCGGAATCCAGTGAGGAGAGCGTTTACCCGGAGAGCGAATGGTTCGATCCCTGGTCGCGTAAAATATTTACCTCTCGTTAACATGCCTGGCGCTCGGCATTCAAGGACTCCTTGGATCGGAATCATGTAATGCTTCTGATCGGGGTATTCTTGTTAAACTGCGGCGTGGTTTCTCAGTGAGCTAGCACTATAAAACTGACACGAATTTGGACCAGTACACGCAGATAACCACACACCCACCCACATGCTCTCGACGCACATTTCATCTTCTGGGAAATGAATGAAAAGACCATCACTGACAACTTGCAAGGGCATGTGTCAAATTTGAAAGCATGTTGTCATTGTGACCTCGTTTAATTTAATGTACGTCTTCAATCGGGGAAAAGGAATCCCTTTAAACCGTCAGCTGGAAAGAACATCAGTCGTTGCCTGTCCTTTAACCCTCCTTCCGTGTGTGTGTGTGTGTGTGTGTGTGTGTGTGTGTGTGTCGGTTTTTGATTGTCGTAAGAGGCGACTAACGGGATCGGATGGTCAGGCCCGCTGACTTAGTTGATGCATGTCATCAGTCCCAATTGCGTGGATCGATGCTCATGATATTAATCACTGGATTGTCTGGTCGAGACTCTATTATTTACAGACTGCCGTCATATTGCGGAGTGTAGCGTTAAACAACCATCCAATCTCTCACTTTCTCTCCGTTAAAGGCGACTAACGGGACTCTTCTCACGCTCCGTATAAGGCGAGTATGCTTGTCGTAAGAGGCGACTAACGGGATCGGATGGTCAGGCTTGGTGACTTGGTTTGATGCATGTCATCATCCCAATTTCGTGGACTGATGATGCTCATGTTGTCAATCACTGGATTGACTGGTCCGGCCTCAATTCTTTACAGACCGCCGTTATATAGCTGGAATATTGCTGAGTGCGGCGTTAAAAAACAAACAAACATCGAGCTGATTTCATTATAGTCTGTATGAACAGATCCTAGAAGATCCGGGGTAGAATAGGTCTTCAGCAACCAAAGCTTCCCGTATAAGGCAAGTATGCTTGTCGTGAGAGGCGACTAACGGGACCGAGTGGTCAGGCGCTCTGACTTAGTTGATGCAGGTCATGGATCCCAATTGCGTGGATCGATGCTCATGATGTCAGTCACTGGATTGTCTGGTCCAGACACGATTATTTACAGACCGCCGTCATATAGCTGGAATATCGCTGAGTGCGGCCTAAATAAATAACAACCAACAAACTGTATAAACAAAGCATACTGCTATAGCTTAGACATAACATGTGCGTATTGTACATCATACTGGCTCCATAATTGAATAAGAAACATCTAATACTATTTTTCACAATACTAGCGACACTAGGACACGTAGCGAAATCATTACATAATGAATAATATCGAAATTCTCCTAATGCCTTACAAAATATAAACCTAATTGGCCACGCACACAATATAGCAGCATACTAAATGTTTTAAATCTGCACATTTGTAACTAGTGCGAAATATTTTTATATGTACAGTGGAGTAGTGATCCGTTTGACAGTTACTCATGATACCATACTTCTGGTTTTCTGGTCCATAATCGATTATGTACAGGTCGCCGTATCGTAGATGGCAAATTGTTGACTGCGGCGTTAAACAACATACAAACAAATGGATAGAGGTCCCCGTGGGGCCGTTGATCAAAATATCAACCACTGTTTTTTTGTGTCCCAGACTCAATTATTTACAGACCGCCGTGACTTAGTCGGAATATTAAACGAAGTGACAGTACACCATCCACCAGTAAAAATGTATCGGTATGCTTATTATTCTATCTGCTCATATTTCTCGCTCGTAATGTTGTTAAAGCGCATTTCTTCAGAGCTTTGTTGTCATTTCAACATATAAACGCCATTTTCAACATCTAAACGCCATTTAGAAGTCCAGAACATAACATTTGGCATTTTGATTTACTGTACATTACGCTCTATCTCTACAATAAAACTCTAAGATATAAGAAAAATGAAACTGCTACGTTTGATAAAGCCATAGCTAATGCAGTTTACTTCAGAATTTGTGATATTTATAATAAGGTTAAATGTCACGTGAGATGATATGGCGCAATACCCATTACTCCCTATTCTTAACCAGACCGCCTCCGTTATCTACTGGCAGAGCGTCTGCCCGCAAAGCGGAAATGTCGGGGGTTCGATCCCCGGCCGCATCAAACCAAAAGACGTTGAAAGAGGTCCCTGTCTGGCACTTGGCATTAAGGGAGTTAAATAAGGAGTCAGTATACTGTGTCTGAGTAATTTTATTTATGTTAAACTGTGGCATGGTGTCTCAGTGGGCTAGCACTGTAAAATCGGCACACACACATACGTGCATGCACATCTCTACGTAAGTCCAATAATGTTGAACACGACGTTAGACCCCATTTCTCCTTTTTTAACCATTCGAACTTAAATTGATATTGACACACCAAAACTCTATCACATAAGTGTATGTCCATAAGGATCCCAAGAGAGATCATGTAGTTTGAGTGGGTCCAAGCACACAATTTATTATCACCGTATCGGACTGTTTGTTTGTTGCTGGGGAGTATGTTCTCTCAATTACTGCCTACACACTTGGCGATAACGATGCAAATGTACGGTGCCTGTGGTTGTTAAATGAAGCTGTGATGTTAATGCTCGTCCTATGGGCAGGCTCAATGTGATAAGCTTAGTTTCATTACAACACTAGCGTAAGATCTATAGAATCAATTCCCCGAGCAAAGGATTTATATCTCAAATGGATAAATGTCGACATCAGCTATAAGCAACAGAGCACGGGGCTACTCAATTACGTAAATCCCGACCAAAAGATACGATGACTTGACAGTATATTAGGTCTAGCTATAGACGACATCGCTTTATCTTACGGATAGTACGTTGATGGAGAAAAGAAATGATTACACGTTTTGTTTAATCTCATACCATACTCCAATAGCTAATAATTTGGTAATGTAACATCCCTGTACGTCTAACGTACAATCATAGTTACCAAAATAGCTGACTCTTCGATATCGACGAAGATCACGTTTAGGTCTCCTCGTCCATTAGTATCTGCCCTGTCTTCCTGGGGGAGTAATTATCACTTTCCCGTTAGAGGTAACCAGGTAATGTGTCATTGGACCTTGTGCACTGTAAATCTTTGATATTCCTGATGGGTTGGTCTTCAGACACAGAATGTGATGATCTTCCAACGACCTTTAAACACGCAAGAAACATCTTCATTGAAATAAAGAAGGCCGCGATTACAACACAACAGCGTGTTGAGATTTACTTGAGCATAATGTAGTGACTGTATCAAGCAGCATACTGGAATGGGAAGCTCTCTTTCCGAGGCAATTGACTTAACTGAGTGTAAAAGTCCAGTTTCCAACCCTTGCCGAATTCGGCTGGAAGTTCCGTGCTCGACCATAGCGCAACCAGTGGCTATTACGAGCTATGTCCCTTCTATGGCCCTCCTCCTGACCAATCAGATACCACATCTCGTGTCATTTGCATTTGCTTCAAATAAATGGCGGCGCCCAGTGAAGACGATCGATGATCAATACATATATATACATTGTAATAAAAAGGGTTTTACTTCGCAAAATGTATCAAATCACGACATTTTACCAACCGGATGTCAATTTCGATTGTGATTGGACTATGCACAGACTCGTTAGTCAAGCCACAACATATCTCCATAATTCCAGCCTAGTTCAGCAAGAGTGGAAACTGGACTTTTACAGTCAGTTAACTCTCTTGCTCGGTTAATTCCGGAAGATGAGGAAGGTTTATGGAACGTGCCCCTCATGCAACCTCTATTCCTAAATCATGGGTATGAGATAATATTTACATGTTTTATGGCAATGTCCGTGTCAAATCCGAAGTGTGAGTATGGTTTTCGTGTGGTTTTAGCAATATTCCTACAACGAACGTTTTCTCGGTATACATGATAAGCAAACGTTATAACCCCAGAGCTTTGCAGTTTCCCAAAACCTTAAAGAAAAACGAATTTTGATATGACTCAAAACAATCTTCTCACTATCACAAAGCCTTAGAAGGAGTCGAATGTTGACATGAGACACAACAATTTTCTCACTATCCCAAACCCATAAGAAACAAAACAATCTTCTCACTGTCCCAAACCCTTATGACACCAGACAATCTTGACACTGACCCAAACCCATTGTAAGTGTCTTATGTTCATTTGACACAGAACACTCTTCTCACTATCCCAAACACTTATGACACAGGACAATCTCAAACCATAAGTAGAGTTGAATGTTGAAATGACAATCATGTCACTATCCCAAACCATTCGAACGAGTTGAATGTTGATATGACAGTGAACCATGTTCTCACTTATCCAAACCCTTTAAAGGAAATGTATGTTGATAAAGCACACAACACGAATCTCACTATTCCATCCCCGTGGGGACCCGGGGAAGATAAACAAGAATGTGTCCTCAGCACCCTGTTGCTGGTCGTAAAAGGCGACCAAATTGGACAGCCTGTTTGCCTTGGGCTGCAACCCTGTGTCGGCAGAGGAAGGGAGTCTGGTGGTTGAGGGCGACGGAGCCAGCAATAGTGATCCTTAGTCCAACACACCACTTTGACCCTAACTCTGCCTGGACGGGCAGTAGAACTGGCCAGATTCTATCAATTGGCTGGTCATGTCAAGCCCAGTGCATAAACTGTTTTGTGTTTAAAAATAAATTTTCTCATCATGTCTATAATATCTGTATCAATCTATAAAAAACTATCTTAGAACCCTATGCTGCTATGCAGATTAGAGATCTGCTGCAGCAAAAGACTGTCCTTGTTGACACAATGGTGGGGGGGGGGGGGGGGGGGGATGAAGGTGTGCAGAATCATTTTCCTTTTGGCATGGCTTCCCAACACCCTGATTAAAAAAGACCACTCATAGAGACTGAAGAAAATACTACGCCCACTCGATCCGACTATTGGCCACGTTTCTTGGTTGTAGAAGCTTTTCATGAAGAACCCATAAAATTGAGTGAGTGAGTTGGGTTTAGTGGCGCTTTTAACAGTATTACAGTTATATCGCGGTGTGTCAGCTTAATGTGGGAGGAAAGCCCAAAGTGATGCCGGTATCAGACGTTTACCACTTCGGTGAAACCCACGCGCATGGGTATGATGCTGACAAACCTAGAAACATAATCGGGGCAAACCGGGATTCATACCTACAATCATAGGTTTCTGGAGTGTCCAAGGGACGCAACTCTGCACAGCGAATCGCTCAGTCTTAGACGACTCAGACACCCGTGCCCGGTGCAATATCAAGGTTGTTGTCTCAGTGCACAAGACACTGAACTCGTGTAGGGGCATTGTCCGTGACAGAAGTCGTTGTCTGTCCGGCATGTCCAAAGACGATATAGCCAAAGAACTTGAACAACAGTCAGTCACAGTTGTCAAACGATTTACCTTCAAGAAGGATGGGGTGGTCCAACCGAACAACACCTACCTCTTCACTTTTGCACGAGCATCTATCCCTGAATCTTATACTGTAACATCGGAGTGGAGGTGTATATTCCAACCCCTTGCTGCACCTGCCAAGCATTTGGACATGGATCCAAGTCCTTCCACGCCTCTGCTGTTTGTACCGCTGCAGTGACAAGCACGAGACCACTGACAGCAGGAAGGATGTGAACTGTTCAAACTGCGGCATGAACCATATGTTCACTGTATCTTCCACCTTCCTCAACTATCCGTCAATCAGATCTTCAGACTTTGTACGATCATCAAGGGCAATTTAAACGGTCATAACTCCCTGTGGGGGCGTACTGATACAAATAATGAGGGACAAATCCTTGAAGATTTTATCTCAGACAATGATTTAAGCATCTTCAATGATGGTTCTATCTTCATCCCGCCACTGGCACATACTCTGCCCCAGATCATTGACATATTCAAATATTTTAAATGAATTTGACAGGTCGATCCATGATGACAATTGTGGAAGTGTACATTTTCAAACAATACTTCCAACTATTAATCTGTCTTACGAGCAACCTTCAACAAGGTGGAACTTTACAAAAGCCAATTGGTCTTTATTCCAAATGCAATGTACTGAAAAACTAAAACCTGACAGTTTCAGTAATGTCCCCCATCCTATACATTTTTTTTTCAGATATATGAAATACTATTGGAGACGAAAGCATTCCTAAATCCTATACAAATCCTCGTATACCTAAACCATGTTTCGAAAATAATTGTAAACAAGCTACGAAAAATAGGAAGAAAGCCGAGAAATATTTTAGACGACATCCAACTGTCCACAATTTGAATATCATTAACTAGCTGGTGTTTGTAAAACCATGGCGCGCATGGTCAACAATCGATTAGTCTGGTACTTGGAGATCAATACTCAGTGACATTCAGTGTGGTTTCAGAAAAAAACAGAAGTACCATTGACTATTTGGTGCGTTGAGAATCACTTTATAAAAAAAATCATTGACAACAAACAACATACTGTATCAATCTGTTTCGATCTGGAGAAGGCATGTGATACAACGTGGAAACATGGTATTTTAAAAGACTTGCATAAATTTGGATTGAGGGGCAGATTACCTCAATTCAATCTTAACAACAGACATGAGTGAGCTCTACTTTGTCTGATCATTTCGATCCAGATCAGGGCGTCCTTAAAGGCAGCATACTTTCAGTCACATTTCAGCATCAAAAGTTATAGTTACAAAAGTATTGACCAATAGCGTTGATGCTTCAGTTTTCGTGGACGATTGCAACATTTCTTGTCGTGGTAAGAATATGAATACAATAGAAAGACAGCTACAGCTCTGTCTTAACAAAATTAAAAAACGGGCGAACGAAAACTTCTCCAAGTTTTCTAAATCCGAAACATGCTGTATTCACTTTTGTACTAAATATAAACCTCACAAGGATCTAGATTTATTTTTAGATGGTATTCCTATCAAGGTAGTAGATCTAGAGGAGGCCAAATTCCTGGGCCTCATATTTGACCGTCATCTCACATTCTCACTACATATTAAATATCTAAAGGAAATGTGCCTGAAGGCTCTCAACTTGTTAAAAGTCGTGTCAAATTCCGAGTGGGCAGAGGATCAGACAACACTTGTACAGATCGCTAATACGCTCCAAACTGGACTATGGTTCCATTGTCTATGGTGGAGCCTGCAAAAGCAATTTAGAAAAATACGGTGCTGTCTTGATGCTTTTAGGACCTCTCCTGTGGACAGTTTGTAATTGGAGGCTGGTGAGTCTTCACTTGAACAGTGCCACATTAAACTTTCACTGCAAAACATCACTATATTGTATTCAAATAAATCAAATCCAGCATACAATTGCGTTTTCCACCCTCAGTATGAAAAACCTCTTTCAAAATCTGTCCAACATTATTCGCCCACTCAGAATCCGAATTCAACCACACATCACTACAGCTAAAACAGATCTAAATAAAACATCACCTTATCGTCATCTGTCTTCTGCTCCCTGGCAGATGGTGAAGCCAGAGATAGACCTCTCTCTTACCTAATTAAAATCATCCGAAACAAATCCTTACGTTTATCAACAATTGCCAATTGCGAGCTCATTATAATTCTCACAGGTGCTCGCTTTATAAGTGTAATAATCTGAGTGGTGATCTCTCAACAAGGGACGCAGTCCTGCTGCTTTAAGCCAGTTCATGGCGGTTCTGGTGCTGAAACGACGATTGGTCAACCACAGCTGTTTCAAACGAGTACTTGTTATAAAGGGTTCTCGGCGTATGAGACGTAGAAGATCCCTGTCGTCGCGATGTGTCTCGCAGGATGTCTTCCGGATCCGGGACGGCCCTTCACATCACCGGTCTGAGCATGTTTATGTGATGATACACCAAATTCAGACCAATGGCATTACAAGACATTCCTGCGTTATGCATACCGATTATTTGCCATCTTGTGCCGTTTGATAATCGCCTTCGTGCCATGGTCACACAATGTCATGTAATAACCGAGCTAAAGAAGGCAATTTCAACGTGTGGATATACTGCTTTTGGAGATACTCGAAGGTAGCATGCTGCACGGGCATATACCACGCGTGGCACGTGAGCTTTAGTCACGCATGACTTATTACATTATCTCGAGAAATCTTCCCGTAATTATCTTTCATGACTGTTACAAATATTGGAACCGACCAATAATGAAATATATTAGAGTGTGCTTTTTTTCTTAGTGTATATATACCGTCCTGTAAAAAGAGTTAGCGTAGAGTAGGGTCAATGTGTGACAGACAGCAGTCGTGGCGTTTCAAAGTATCCTGCTGCCATTTTGGTATTATCTGTGCATGACATTGTTGGGATTGGCGCCTTGGGATTTTTCGGAATATCTGTGTAGACCTTAGTAACAAGTGGAATCCTTTTGGAATTTATGTGGCATACAAAGAAATTTATTGGTTGATATTTTATGTAATGAGTGAGTGATTTGGGTTTTAACGCCGTTTGTAACAGTATTCTATTTCTGTGATGGCGTGTCTGCGTAATGGAAAAACCGTTACGTAAAAGGAGAATGCCAAAAGTGACGCAGGTCTCAAACGCTTACCACTTTGTTGAAACCCACGAGCACTGACAATGTGCCGACAAACCTAGAAACATAATCGGTGCAAGCCGGTATTCGAACCCACAACCAAAGGTTCCTGACGTGTCCAACTTAACACATTGAATTCCTGCGCCTTGCTTGTTATATAATGAGAACAAAACCGTTAGGGTAGATTCATATTCCACTCTGTGCAAAAGTATATATGAGCGACAAAAACCTTTCTATAATCATTAATTAACAGTGACACAAATTTCAATTATCCTACGAAATCTCTACTAAATCCTGATGTAAAATGTTTAACATCTATTAGTTATGCTTAAGACCACGAAACTGTTTTTCATACAGGTACATGTATTACTTGCATGCTGAAGATCAGTGTTGACGATTGGAGCCAAACCATAGGCGTAAGTTCATGAAGATGCTGCTTTGAGTGAATATTTTTACGCTATCGTCTGCCATATTCCAGCTACATCACGATGGCCTCTAAATCGATCTGCATCATAATCAGTGGTAGACAGCATGACCCATGCAGTTCAGGATTCATTGACAAACTATATAGTTATCAACCAGATACCATTCTCATTTTCATCGGAGACCCGTGAAGATCCGGGGTAGAATAGGTCTTTAGCAACTGCCGTAAAAGGTTAACGGGATCGGGTGGTCAGGCTTGCTGACTTGATTGATGCATGTCATCGTATCCCAATTGCGTGGATCGATGTTCATAATGTCAGTCACTGGATTGTCTGGTCCAGACTCGATTGTTTTACGCACCCCCGTGATTGCAGCGTTAAACAACAAACAATCAAACAAATCGTTTTCATCGACCGGAACGTCGAAAGAAATAGGTTCCTATTCTGCCCCCGAATTATCACGGAGTCACGAGCAACGAGGCGCAAGAGCGATAAATGAGGAAAAAGAGCGATAAATGACGTTATCAGTGTTTCTGGGTAAACCCTTTTTTCTATGGAAAGCGTCCATTGGTTTTTTGACAGTTGTACACAGTGTTCATGCGTATGAGAAAAGCAAGATATGTTATGATTGCATACGTCTTGATATTTATGGCTTTGAGAAATCCTTGCATACTTAACGTACACACATTCGGCTGGAATTCTGGGCTGAGAGAGTTACTGAATGGCATTAGAATCAGTTGTCACATTAAGTGCTATGAGACTAGATAAGTATCTTCTGGGTCACCTTAATGTTCAGCTTTATGTGATCAATCGCTTTCAGCAGTCTGCCACTGGAGTATCCCGGTGCAGAATAGGTCCCCAGTTCCCCATGCTTGTCGTAAGAGTCGTCTGGAATGATGTATGAGAGTTTACAATCAAAGATCTGGCTGATTGTATGACACGCCCCTCATGTTATAGACCAATATCATGCCTGTCTGCTCCAGATGCGATTTTGTACGGGCCCCATTGCACATCTACATTATAGCTGATTGTGGCCTAAAACAACAGCAACTCAATTATTCAGAAATCGGAGACATCCTAATGAAATAGTACGTACAACAAAGAGGATGATAACAGCATGGGAACTTGTTACTCGAGAAAGTATATAAGGAGTGAACGAGTGAATGGATGTTCGAGCCACGATCATAGGTTTCTGGAACGCACAAGGAACGCAACTCTGCATGGCCTATTACGGAGTCTGGGCAACCCGTGCCCCTAGTGATATAAATAAATGTTATATAGATTTATTCATTGCTGAAACAAGTAGAACATATCTATCTGGGCCTTAGGCTTTTTTTCATAAATCAACTGTTCATCTAGATGGTGCCGGATGAATCGCCCTGAACTCACTGGGGACATAGTATTCACGACCGTCCGTCCGTACGTCCGTCCGTACGTTCCACCTGTTTGTTACCGCGATATCTCAAGAAGTAAACACTGGATTGTCTTCATATTTGGAACTATGGTGTATATACAGACTCCGCAGACACCAGTCGGTTTTGGTGACCTTGACCCCATTTTCAAGGTCACAGCAGGCAAATCTGCTTTTGGAGTTGGAAAACGGTGCCGCAATATCTCAAGAACTAATGGCTGGATTGTCTTCATATTTGATACTATGGTGTATATACAGACTCCGCAGACACCAGTCGATTTTGGTGACCTTAACTTAATTTTTAAGGTAACAGCAGGGAAATCTGTTATTCGAGATGGAAAACAGTGTTGCTGCGATATCTCAAGAACTAATTTCTGGATTCCTTCATGTTTGATGATATTGGCTTTTGGACTACGACAAATAGTTCCTTGGAGGTATCTAACACAGAAATTAATATTATTCAAAAGGAATAAAATATTTGGAAAAAAAAACACATATCGCATAAGGCGGCAGGGGACATTTCGTCAGTTTGTGACAAATACTTGTCTATTTGACATGTGCATGCTTTGAGAGAACTCAAAATATTATCATAATTGTTACAGAGGAAGACTTTGGTTTTAAACTTTGTTGTGCATCGAGGCCAGCACTCGATACTTAAATGCACATGCACATTGGTAATCTAAAGATGAAAGAACACTAAGATCAATAGGAAAAAAACTCACGAGCAATTGTTTTTAATAAGAATATAAGTAATGACATTTATCCTGAAAACATTTATCTAGCATTTGAAACTACACCTACTCGAAAACTTATACACGTAATTGGGTAAGTAATTATGTCCATATATTCACCATGTGTAACATTTAAATCTACACTTGTGGGTCTGGATTCTGGGTCATCTTTTCTCCTTGAAATATAAATAAAAAACAAAGGAAACTTTTAAATGTCACCCCTATTTGTAAATACTAAACTGTTTTTAGCATACGCACATTTACTCTCCTGGGAAATGTTTGAAATGACTATCATTGACAACTTGCAAAGGCATCTGTCACATTGAAAACATGTTGGCATTTAGACCTTCTCGTTTGATGTTATGTATGTCTTCAAACGGGAAGTGCAAAAAAGAAATCTTGAAACCTTGAAACTGTCAGCTAGAAAGAAACAACATCAGTCGTTGCCTGTCCTATAACCCTCTTTCTGTGTCTGTCTATCTGTCTGTATGTCTCCCACTCTCCCCACCTCTCTGTCCGTCTGTCTCTCTTTTTCTGTCCGCCTTGAGACCAGAGTTAGTCAACATTAATGTTAAACTGTATCAATAGAAGCGTTGTATATGAGTAAACATCAATGTTGAACTTCATCGATAAAAATGTTGCATATTTGCTTATATCACATCGCCTGTAATGGGATGTCCTCAGCAGTAGCGAGAACTTGGATATGATTTTAATGAGATTGAGGTAATCTGAGCATGTGATTAATCCTGTTGTGTTTATTGAAAGTATTAATTGTTCATTGTTATAAGAGTTTATCACTCAAACTCAAACTCTCAAGCTCATTTATTCTCAGAAAAAAACACCCACGGTGGTACATGAGATACACTCATATTCAATTTTTATTATGTACAAATTGACAGCATTTAACAAGAATAGGATTCATGGAATCTAATACAATTTACCAATTGAATTGAACCCATTGTTAAGGACTTTAGATAGGCCTTTTAGATCTCTTACACTGTCTGTGGTCATAAATTTCTTAAATTGGGACATGTTTGGAAACTGAAGATAATGTTATAAGATAATATTTAAGAGTCATATCGCTGTTGGTGAAAAGCTTCACATCGGAATATATAGTGAAATTCATCTCCCACAGCGATTGAGTCACAGAGTGGACACTGGCGGTCTTCCCTGGGAATGTTCAACAATCGACCAGTTTCACGGGTAATCTATGGTTAGAAGTTCTGAAGTTTAATATAGGGAGAAATATTGATTTTGAGAGCGATAGATATTTCTCAAATGACGGTTGATTCTTCAAGTACTGGTAATACGACACTTTGGAGCTTACTTCGGCAGTGGATTTCCAGTTCTGACGGAATTGAGATTTATATATATATTTTCAACCATTGAGGGCAGCCATGGCGTGGAACATACCGATGGGTTTTGAAATACATATGACAGGCCGCAATTATCTAATACATTCTTAATACATTTTAACCATGGGACATTTTCAACTTCTGTATAGATAGCATACATGTATTTGTAAAGTATCTGGGGTTTATGATATACTTAGCTTATGCCAAAAGGACATAACACGTTTATAAACTTTAATACTTAGTAGTTCCCTACGCAGTTCGCCGTATAACATAAAGTTTGGGGTTGCGTTTTTCAGTCCAGTAGCTAATTTAACTTTAATACTCTGTAGTTCCCTACCCAGTTCGCCGTATAACATAAAGTTTGGGTTTGCGTTTTTCAGTCCAGTAGCTAATTTAAGAAATTTTAGATGGACTCTTTCTATAATAGTTAGATTCTCGTACCCCCAGATCTCGACACCATATAATAGTATAGGGACGACGATTGCATCAAATGCAGATAAGAGGCAATCTAATGTCATAGTAACATTTCGGGACTTCATGAGTAAGCTGAACATGGTTTTAGTTGCGTTTTCTGACATCGATTTGACTGTATCGTCTATTCCTGTGTAGTAAAGTTTTAGGCCAAGGTTATGAATCTACGGTTTCGATAGTGTCGGTGCCGATAGTGAAACATAATTTCGACTTGTTTGCAGGTCCGGCTCCAAAGATCACCGCTTTTGTTTTTGTTAGATTAACATTTAACTTCCAAACAGCAGAGTAGTCGGAAAACTGATTTAACGATCTTTGTAGGTCTTTAGGGTTATCACTTATTATAACTGTGTCATCAGCATAGAGCAGTATTAGGAGCTGGAAAAATATTGTTAGGTTAGTATCGATCAGATTTGCAAGATCAACACCTTTACATTTATTGTTCAGCAGATATTGTTCGAGATCATTTAGGAATAATGAAAACAGGAGAGGGGAAAGGTTTTCACCCTGTAGTACACCATCATGACAAGTGAAATCGTCAGAGAACTGGTTATTAATACTAATTTTAGATTTGATGTTCTTGACCAGGGTGAAAAACATTCCTTCAATTCCAATTTTTTAAAGTTTATGCCATAGACCAACTCTCCATACTTTATCGAATGCTTTAGTGAAATCTATATAAACCGAATATAATTTCGTTTTTGATATTTTCATTGTTTGCATCAACATTTGCAATGCAAAAATGTTATCACAAGTAGAAAACCCTTTTCTAAAATCTGCTTGTGAAGGATTTAAAATGTTATTATCATCAACAAATTTAGTTTATCTGTTATTCAATATTCGGGTAAAAAGTTTGCCGAAGCAACTCAATATAGTTATGGGTCTGTATGAATTAGCATCTAGGCGATTGCCCTTCCCTTTATAGATTGGTTTCAAAATCCCCGTAAGCTATGTCTCTGGCAACAGTCCAGATGATAATATAACATTAAAGAAATTTGTAAGGAATTTGCGTGTCATTAGCATCTATAAAATAATCATTCTCTATAAAATCCTGTCCTGAAGCTTTAATCCTCTTCAGGCCTTTCATTGCAAATGTAATTTCCTCGGGTGAAATCTCGAGTGTTAAGAACTGTAGTATTTAATGTAAGGTTGCCTAGTGAGTTGTAATCGATGGTTGTATCATATGTTGAACGTTCATTAATTTCTGTGAAGTAGGCATAAAACATATCTATATCTGGTGTAATTTCTGTTTTATTACTATCATTTCTATTTAACATTTTCCAAAATTCTCTCGGCGAACGTTTATTGTTTTCCTGGAAGGCGATATGTATAGTATTTTTGTAACTTTTTATCCGTTTATCAATACACGTTTTATAATTCTTAGACATTTGGCGGTAATGAGCTCTATTTAAAGGTGAATTTAATTTTTTAATTTTATTTTTAGCTTTTTTAAAACTTTTTTTTACGCTGGATTCTACATTCTTTGTCAAACCAAGGCTTGTCTCGTTTCTTTTTATGGTCAGTATACGTTTTATTATTCTTCCTGACACCAAATGTAGTGCATGCAGCATCAACAAGTGCGTGTCCCAGATCGCGGGCCATGCCGTTGATCGCTCCCGCGTCAACCTGAGTTTCACGCGCTGCACGTGCTCGCTCTGTCGGTTCACTCATTATACCCCTGTTGATATTTTGACAAAACATGGTTGATAAATTTGCGTCATACCGCTTGTGTTTCTTCCTCTCACAAGTACAAGTGGATGGAGTACTAGGAAGCTCAGTTTGGACATCTAGTTTCTGATGAGGTATTTTGACAGAGAGTAAAGTGGTGAGTAATGCAAAATTTCAAAATCTGTGAAGAGTCGCAGGGACAGAGGTGATGTAATAACATAGTCAACTACTGATTTATCTTTACAAGTTTCTATACCAATATGTCTTTTCCCAGACGACAGTTACAGATAAATATGTTTAAGCTCTTGCATGTTTCAATGAGTTTAACACCAAAGTTATTCAGTCTACCCATGTCTTGTGTACTTCTGTCATGTGGTAAGCCTTGTTCATCTAATACTAATTCAGGTTTTAATTCACTTATAAGTTCACTCAAATCCATATCTAGTTCATCAATATTATGTTGATCAAATTACAAAAATCACACATGTTCCTTGTTCGTGCATAAAAATCACCAAACACAGTAACATAATCACTAACTGAGAGGTAATTCAACATAGATTTTTCTAATTCAGTAAATACATCACCATGCACATATTTAGATCCTTCAGGTGGTATGTACACATACCCAAAGTACATGTCTTGATCAAGTGCGACTTTGATTGTTTACAGTTACGACAAGTCCAACAAATTGACGTTTTGATTCCTATTGAGGAATACATGGAACACTTATAATGACTCTATTATTTGCAATATAGAACTCATGCATTAACCGTGTGTCGAAAATGTTACATGTATATAATATTCTTATGGTATATACAGTCCAGTCGCTGCCATCACATAAAGTTGTGACAATCATATGCGCATTATGTCTCTCATATTAACAGTATAATAGGTCAACGCCAGAATAATAGTCAGTTCCGATTATTCGACGACACAGATTCAATTGGGCGTTAAATGCAAAATAACGGTGACAATTATACCAATGGAGCTCTGAAAATCGGTGATGACACCAGGTGTTCGCGAAAAGGGAAATCATGTCCTGTCCTATCGGTAGCACGTGCTACTGAAACAATAGCTATGACCATGATTACTACATTGTCTGCAACAGGATGAATTACTTCCTGTCACAAAGACAGTTAAATACTTTGATTAGAAGGTTTTGGCATGTCAAAATGTAACTAAACTTCCTATTTGTTAGCCTCCCTTGTTCTTTACATATTGTCAAACCAAATCTGATGCATTAACTTGCTTAATCGCCCTAATCCTGTTTTTTTCGGTCTCAGCGGAGACACATGAATACCAAGTGCATTTCTTACTTTTGCGGTCATATTTCATCAGTTCAGCTTCACGGCCATTATGGTTGTCATGATTCTTTTCTGCACATTGTGCGTTTTCTCTTGAAAGTGAATAGAAATATGAGTAGATGCATTTGTAATTCCGCTGATGGTCCAGGGGGATCTGATGGCGAGATATCAACACAATACCATGACTACAGTTATATATAAAGAAATCGGGTGTTCTTTCATTTTTAGTGGTATACATAGACACTAAAACAGAGTGTGCATGTGTTTTTCATCGAAAACTACGTAGGCAATTCAAGGTTTTCAGGATTCCGAGTTCGAATTGTTCCAAGCGAACTATATATTTCGTTTCGAGACCACTTAATAGAGCGGATTGTCTATGACTGAGCTGATAGCATGTCGCCTTTCCCTGACGGCGTGGATCATAATATCAATCACTGATCCAGACTCGTTACAGAGCTTGAATATTACTGAGAGTGGCGTTTAACAACAAACAAATAAAAATCTAATAGAACGAACATTCTGAATTGATCTCATTTACTGATGTTTGAGAATTCGATGAGTGCCAGAACACTGTTTTCAATAAAAGATCATAAAAAAGGAAGATCATCGATTACTAGTTTTACACTTAGCGCTAGCCTAAAGGGCACTGGGTGAATTGTGTACGTAAAAGTATAAAACTACAAGTACTAAGGAGCCTAGCAAAGTAATGAAAGATAAGTATGTCTAGATTCAAACACATTTGTCAAACAAACACCGTAAATGGAATATTTAGTGAATACATATACTCGGAGCATATAACTGTGAAGTCTTATTCCAATGTTCATTTCGAAAATAGCCCATTAGGATCCTTCAATGTGTTTAGAAATGATATCTACTTCAATGTCCTCTGATAAAAAAATAAAATTGTTCTGTGTAACAGCCTGATCGTTTGACGCAATATTTTTATTGATAAACACTTCAGAGAATTAAAAAATCACAAGACAAGACAAATGATCTGCTTTGTTGCTATAGTGTGATAAGAAATGGCGGTGAACGGCTTGTGCCATTTGGGTATTTACGTTTACCAAGAAGGTGACGGGTTAGCATAGCCTCAATGACTCTTAAAGACGTAAAGTAATACAATGCATTACGATGTAGGCTGTGTAGTTGATCCACAAAAAGTGCTTCTTCGAACTCTAAGCTTCCTTAATGTACCTGAAAGGATATGACTGACAACGTTAAGTGGCGCTGGCTAAAGTTTTTGACACATTGTATCATTCAGGGACACCATTCCATTTGTTGATTTTCAGTTTCTTTGATTTTAAGTCAGGCGCAAAGTGAGTACTGATTTTGTCTTTCGACGTCATTATCTTGCATCTACGAAGGCTGGTAAAAAAGTTCTAAGCTTGAACTTTCGACAAAGGATAATAACAAAGTGAATAAGTCAATGTAGCACATATACATTGTTTGAGTAGTTCATTGCAAGTATATATGGTCTGTTGAGACCGTCTGCATTTTAGTGACAGCCAGTTGAACGTGATAGGGGTCCTAATGGACACAGAAATGGAAAAGTACCGAGCAGTCATAAATCTTTTGACTTCAGAGAAAAGTACTTCACATTGCACAGGGAGAATTGCCCTAGCTATTCCACTGATAAACGTTGGGCAACTATGTTTAAGGCAGGTGGGAGAACAATCATTGTGATGACCCTAGGTCTGGACGTCCCTCAACTTCCATCAATGAAGATTCAATAAAGGTGATAGAAAAACTTATACTGTCAGATAGACATATTGCCATTGCTGAACTCGAGGATGACGCAGGTCGAAGCCATAGATCCATTGAAACTATTATTCATGAACATTGACTTATGGATAAGGTATCTGCTCGTTGGGTGCCAAAATTTCTAAATTCTGATCTTAAGGGGTAAAGAACTGACATTGCCAGAGAAAATGTAGGGCTAATTGAAGAGGATTTCGTCAAATTGAAAAAAAAAGAAGAGATTAGTACCTTGTAACATGGGTCTACCACTATGATCCCGAGTCAAAACGTTCATTCATGGAATGGCTCCATTCCACTTCTCTTCCAAGATTTGTGGAGAAAGTTATGGACACTGTATTCTGGGATCCGAAGGTTGTGATCTTTGGTGATTACTTAGAAAGTCAAAAGACGTTAACCAGTGCTTATTATGCTGCTTTGCGTCAAAATTTGAGATTTTATCAAAGAAAAGCGGTGAGGAATGCTGACTGCTGGTGTTCTACTACTTCATGACAATGCCTCTTCTCACAACACTCGACTTGGAAGGCTGCTGTGCGACAATATGGGTTCGAAGAGCTTCCGCCAGACCTGGCACCAAGTGATTTCCTAAACTGAAAGAACACCTCTGTGGAAAGCGGGCACCTTTTATATAAAAGCTGCCCTGATGGGTATTGCAAGGTGGCTTCAGAAAACTTCTTCCTGACTGGAATTGAAAACCTAAAGATTATGTTTAAAAATATAATTAACAACACTTACACAGTGCCATTTAGAACGTGGTCAAATGTAACAAATGTTATATACTCAACAACAAAAGTTCCTTTGACACCAATATGTTCGTGTATTTTTCAAACAAGTAAAGTTTTTCAATATTGTACATATATGGAATCAAGTTTTATCCAAGCCCTATGCATTTCACTACCCAAGAATGGGCATAAAAACGTGTGAAAACGGGATTCCATATGCATTGTTTAGCATAGTGCTGACAACAACCACTCAGAAAAACAACAAAATTACACAATTATTCAGCATTACGAAATGCCACGCCTGTCCGAAAATGAGCGAGCCATTGGTATGCTTGAAGCAGAAATGAGTCAACGTGATGTTGCAAGACAATATAACGTCCACAAAAACACCATTTGGTGTTTATGGCAACGTTGGCTACAGACGAATGCAGTCAGAGACCATCCTCGGGAGTGGCAGGCCACGTCTAACCAATAATCGACAAGACAACTGGATTCGAACAACACATCTACGAAATAGATTCCAGCAAGCAACAGAGACTGCAAGAAGCATCCCTGGCCTTCGACGAATATCTTCACCCACCGTACGTCGTCGCCTCAGATGTGCAGGGATTGTCGCCAGAAGACCCGCCTGACGTCCAGTTTTGACAGGAAGCCACCGTCTACAATGGTACAGACAGCGTCTACGCGGAACGGCCATTCAGTGGGGACAAGTTCTGGTATGGTATGGAGTGGGATTACAGCAAGACAGAAGACCCGTTTGATAGTTGTAGATTGAAATCTCAATGGACAGTGCTACCGCGACGAGATCATCGACCCTTTTGTTCTACCGTTTTTGCGTCGTCATGGCCCAGGCATTACCTTTCAACATGACAACGCCCAGCCTCATATAGCTCGACTTGTTCAGGATTCTCTTCAACAAAACAACGTGAATGTCATCCCCCATCCCCATGTGGGATGAGATGGATCGGCGCCTTCGAGGTCCACCACGTGTTCCACAGACACTTCAGGAAACATGCTCCAGCAGATATGGACAGATATCCCACAGGACTTTGTACGACGCCTGGTCCATTCCATGAGACGAAGATGTGTTGCTTGCAACGCGACCAGAGGTGGACTCACACGCTTCTGATTTGTACATTGACATTTTGGCATGTTCATGTTTTTTTTAATGAAATCACGCATTTGCTGAAGTCAGTATGGCAAATTAGACCTTTTGAACACTTACAGGGGTGTTTTATCTGTTGCAAACCGAAATTGTTTCAGATTTGGTAAAAAACATAACTTAGCATAAAATCTTATTCAATGTCACAGGAACTTTTGTTGTTCAGTATATTTGGTATAACGCTTTCTGAGTAAAGTACAGATTATAGTACTTTTTGGGGTGAAGTCCCATCCTGGATTAGAACCCACACTGCCAGAGTGAGGCACCTAATCCCCAGCACACAACGTGAGCTATCTAACCCACACCGAGGATTCCACTAAAATGAAAATCTGACAACTGGTAGTCTAGATCATGTACTTTGTGTACCCCTCTGAAAGATGTAAATTGGCACGGCTCTCATGCCCGAAAGCTGTGAACACACAATGCCATTTTGAAAGTTGTCAAATGTAACAAATGTTATATTTGGGGTAACACTTTCTTAGTAAAGTACAGTTTCTAGTACTTATTTTGTTCTCGAAAAGGTACTACAATCTGTACTTAACGAAGAATCCCATATATAGCTTTGTTCCACTAACACACTTGTTGGTTTTGTTTGTGAGGCTAAGAATTGTTTGACTAGTCCTCGTATTGTTGTCATCCGACGTCCATCGCCATCATCCATCATTATGTATCGATGCCATTCGTTGTTTGTCGTCACTACACGTCATCGTTCGTCATTATACGTCGCTGTCGTCCGCCGTCCATCGCCATTATACCTCATTTCCCGCAGTGACCCGTCGTCGTAAGTAACCGCTCGTAATATATTATGGTTCTGTTGGGTTTTGATCATACTGGAATTTATTACCCACGTGGTGAAGATACAGGTGGTATGATACTAAATCCGTACGTCACATGTCTGTCGTACAATGTTGACCTTGTTTCATTCGTTTTGATTGGATAACCGTGACCTCTGTCACACCGGGACTATTTTTTTCATTCATAAAAAAATCGCGAGACGTCATTCATTTTATAGCTACAGGGCAGAACTGAAGCAATCTTATGTGAGCGAAGGATATTAACGTACAAACACTTTATTAAACCAAACAAGATAGCCACATGCATCAAATTCGGTTTGCATCCTATATAAGTTATGCATTGAGCTTCCACAGACATTATATAATCGAGCTATATCCATTTACAATGTACGAGTACCGTTCAATAGATAGATGTTCCCAATAAGCGTGACGCACCCGACTACTTTCGCAACTTCCAATTTGATTTAACGTAAAAGGATAAGCGTGGTGAAATGAAGTCAGTTTAAACCATCTGGACAGATATCTAGACTTACTTGGGATGATCCGGTTGTGCCATCAGTGTCCTCTTCGAAGCGTAATTTGTGGCACTGTTTCGGGAGTTGTGTGTTGACGTCTGCACAACCAGTGAACATGTCCGATACAAATCACTCGAAAACTCCGTAGAAGTGTGCCTTATTTCTGATTATGTGACCCAAAATATCCTAAAGGTGAAAAATAACATTCCCCATCTCTAGCGTAAAACACTGAGTAGATCACGGTTTTCTTTCCTTATTCCGGTGGTGAACTTGCCCTTCGTTCGAAGCTGTCACTGACATGCAAGCAGACTTGAGCGTGTTGATTTTCACGTCTTCAGTAAAGGGTGGTACAGTAATCATGAATGTCTTTGGCGAACACTCTGATTTCCCTCTTCCAAAATGGTACGGACTTGATATAAATTCAGCTGATAGATCAAGGAAACCGAACCATTTTGATTGCACAGACGGGACCCCGGCAGTGCGAGTGACTGACTGTTGGTCCGATATTCAAAACGCGGCGCTAATGTGACATTTCAAATTTTCTTTTATGTGTCCTGCGTACTAAAAACATGGCGCTTTAATTCTCATAAGTTGACGGAATTCTTCCAATAGGATCTCGAGCGTCGGTGCTGTTATGTTTGCAAACACAACTGCAGGCGCATGTTGTTAATGCGTATGCATAGGAATGTCAACAATGCCCATATTTGGGCATATATCAATATTCATGCGAAACCAGATTTTGCAACCGGTTTCAGTTTGGTCTGTCAACGAACAAAAGTTGTTATGTATTTACACTTACATACATATTTAACATATTTAATCAATAATATACCACACTCATTCTGGTTAGATACCATTTTTACGAAACTCGTAAACTTTCTATGTTTTCTAACCTCGCTTTCGCTCTCTCAGATTCCATAAAAAATCCACTCTTTTCGTAAAAATGGTGTCTAACGAGAATGAGTGTAGTATTCTCTATGTACGCGTCAATATTGCATATGCCTTTTTGTCTACAATTTGTATATCAAATACAAACTTGCGATATAATTGTACAAGCGTGCACGATGTACACAGATGCATGCTAGAATTAATACTGAGGAATATATCATCTCTTCTTGATAACAAAACACCCAGATATACCCTTCACGTTTTCTCAAAAAGGTGACGGTCTTGTGCACGTGCCTGTTAATACTTGAATAGTTTAAAACTCAAACTGCTCTTTTGGTGTCCAAAATGACAACACCTTAACACAGGCTGGGGTCACAGGCAGACTTTAGACGTGTACCGTCAGCATATGGTAGCCAGTACTCTTAATGTGTCACAGTATGTGATTATCGGAATGTATATCGGGAAATGTTGATCATAGTTGTTTCATTAGGAGTCCGGTTCTAGGGTTTTGAGGACAAACAGCCAATAAAATCGCCAACCACCTACACAGGGTTACCGGTGTTAGAGTCTTCGGCTTGTTAAACTTTGAAATTGACTTCAGTTTATCTGCGTGTTCGACAGCCAATGGCACAGACAGCATAAGCACTGTTAGAATCGGCGATGACCACGTCTAATCGAACAAATGCTGATTCTCTTTAGGCTTCGTTGATAGGTGGGGTATTTTTTGGAGGTGATCAATTATCAAACGCTAACAAGACGTCCTGGTGGTGTTACTTCAGTGATGTTGTGGGGTATAGTCATCATATCTGACAGAACGCCATTACACATCATTCATTACAGGCAGTACTACCGTGATAACATACTGGCTATCATTTGCGCGCAAAGTTGGACTGCATTTTGCCTTCAATAATGACATTGCGGATTTTCATAGTCTGATTTTCATGCCGAAGAAAGTGCATTATGTAACAGAGAACCGATTCTTGTTTTTTCAGTAATGCGCAAATATATTCATAATAACTCTTATTTCTTATGACAGATTAAAATATGTTGAGCCCTATTTCAAAGATCAAAAAGATAATTAGAAAAAGTAAAGCAAATTGATACCTTCAAACATATGTTTCTTTGTCAAACAAATCTTTGAATATTGAGTATATGAAAATAAGTATGAACAGGTCCTATGCAAGGTTTATTGAAACCATTCAATGTGTCTTTTTGGGCTCACCAAACAAAATCAAATAAGGTAATATTATTGGCTGTTTGTCCCCCTTTCATCACAACTATCTGCTCTCAGAAACCACTGAAACACTGACGCGGAAATTTCACATGATTGTCCCCACCAATGATGAGACCCCAGTTTGCCCAAGCAATTTGGTTGTGGGTATCAACATTCCCATTCCGTTTATTGCGATATTTCAAATTTTGAGCTTGATTTGATATTTTGTACTTCGATTATATAAAAGTCATATATCTCTCGTGGCTACTACTCAGCCCTTTTCTATAATTTAAAAAAATTAATTTAGTTTCTAGTGGGAAGCAGTTTTTATTCGATTTTAGACCTTCTTTTGACCAAAGACATATTGGCTTTGTAAACTTCTTCTCCTCTGAAATTGACAGACTGAAGAACCTGAACTTTGGCATGTATGTTTCTCCACATGATGACATCTATTATATTCAAATCATTATATTTTTGTTCCAGTTAATCAGTATGTATGCCGAAAAAATCGAATAGCAAGTTAAAATCATTAAAATCAGATATTTTACTCTGATACGATACTCTCCGCGTGAGTGAGTGAGTTAGGTTTAACCCGCTTTTCACAGAATCTGAGTTATATCACAGGATGCCAGGTAATATATATGGTATTACCTTTCCGTTTGAGACTAGATCTGAAACATGACTCAATAGTCTGGATCACATGTTATCGCTGATTTAGAAAAGCAGATGCCAGATGACTATAGTACAGTTCAGCACAAGTTACAGAATAGATTTCAGAAATATATATATATATTGAAAATGTATTGACGTTCCTGAAAAGGCGTAAGCTTCGTCCGTCAAAGTCACTGTTCGGTTATATAAATAGACCTAGGGCAACCGAGTTTGCCAATACCCACCAAACTCTAACAAAAAGCAAATCTCGCCGAGAATGCGTGGGAACAGTTTTAAAACTGATTGACAGTCGTATCCTTGAGCTGTCAACTTGAAAAAGAAACAATGTAAAAACAATTACAAAACTAAAAAACAATCTCCAAGCGAGCAGGTGCACGTAGACGTGCATTATTGTAGAGCGCAAGGGAAATAGTTAGGCATCATGTTCACACGGTACCACACTTTGCTATTTAAACAAAAAAATAGGATGTGGCCTGTCACTAGAACTGATTTACTTGCAACGTACCAGTAAACCATCAACAGCAATATATTACCCTTGTGTAGAACGCCTGTCTCTTTTTAGAAGTACATCTAAGACAGCTATGAGTTGGATACAGTTTTTATATGATCTAAACAAGGTTAATCTTTGTTCTACTTTTGGCGGGATTCAAAACGCAATGGCTACGTAAGCTACACGGGAGACAAAAACAAGTTAACAGTTGTTTCTGTTAAAAAGTAATTTACGTTTAACGAGCAAACGCAATTTATTTCTGTTGACCTAACCTTAAGTTGGTATGTTCTGTTAAATTGATTATCGCAACAGTCTTGAATGTGGCGATTACACACGGAATAGCATATAAGTGACCCCCTGTCTTTAAACTGTGACATTAGTTTTCCCGGCACTAGCAATTTCACTACTCCACTTCTGTCTATGGACAATCACTAAAACTAAAATAACAGCTGACCTAAAATAACAGCTTACCTTTCATACTTAAATATATAATGTGAATTATTAAGGTCTTGAAAGTGATCTTATTTCCATACTTCCTTATATCACTAGCTGTCCACTCACTTTGGGATATGAGGACATTTTGTTTGTTTGTTGTTTAACGCTGCAGTCAGCAATATTCCAGGTAGATGACAGAGGTCTGTAAGTAATCGAGTCTGGAACAGACAATCCAGTGATTGACACCATGAGCATCGATCCTCGCAATTGGGATGTCAGCGAGCCTGACCACACGATCCCCTTAGTCGCCTCGTACGACAAGCATGATATCATTCACTGGATTGTCTGGTCCAGACACGGATTGCTGAAGACCTCTTCCAACTCGGATCTTCATGGTTCGTTAATTATTTACCTTTCTTTCGCCATTGCTGTCCCTGTCAGAATACCGTATATCGTGTTCATAAGTGGCAAAACAATACCCCAACTACCATAATCATGACTATTGATTTGTTGTAAGAAACATGATCTTTGTACTCATGATAGTATCGTCGCTATGTTGCTTAAATTATATTTCTGTCCTTCCCCTCTCCCCTCTCTGGGGCAAGATGTTCGTTTTAAGGTGCTAAATTAACTTAACTAATGAAGTCGACTATTAGTTTTCGATGAAATAAACTCATTTCGTCTTATTTCAGCTACTTGTATTCATTATTCATTCATAATTAAGGGTCAAATGCGCTGATCCTGCGCTTGATAATCATTAATATTTACCAACTACTAGATCTTAAAAGCTGCAATGTACAGCTTGTTCCCGCAATTAAAAGTGAGTGAGTGAGTTGGGTTTAACGCCGCTTTTAACAGTATTACAGTGTCAGCTTAATGTGGGAGGAAAGCCCGAAGTAATGCAGGTCTCAGACGTTTACCACCTCGGTGAAACCCACGAGCACGGGTATGGTGCTGACAAACCGAGAAACATAATCGGGGCGAATCGGGATACGAACCCACAATCATAGGTTTCTGGCGTGTCCGAAGGGACGCAACTCTGCAGGGGCGAATCGCGGCGCCTTAAACGTCGTGACTGCCGTTGGAGTATCCATACTCGCTTTCTTAACAAGAAAGGAACATCAATGGAATCCAAACGAAATAAAAGCATACAATTTACCTGAACTCACAAAACTCGTTACAGTGTTGCTTACCACCAGGGGTTCGCAAAACCGCTGAACATGTCCTTGCGTACCATACGATTGAAGGTTAGTGTCCGAAACACTGTTCTTACTAAAGTTATTAAAAGGATATCTATATATCATTGCAAATGATTGAATGATGATGAGAAAGATCAAGGTGATCTAACATTCAACACGGCGTTAGAGTCGAAACGACCGCGTGTAGTTTAAGACCGTTTCATGAATGCATCCTGAGGGTGTCGTAAAACTCTCCGAGGAGAAGTGTCATGTATAATTAGGAGGTAATGCTTCTACTGCAACGCCCTAACTCATATTACGACAAGCTCTTGATTACAGTCTAGGCAGCAATTACAATGGGAACCAACATGTAAATGTTTGAAAGGAAACTTCAGACATGTGAGCTCATCTAACATTTTGCATGGTGCAATATTTTCAGTGAAAGAAGGCAATAGTTTCAATTATTATCATCGTCATTGTGTTACGAGCTGCTTTTCAGATTGAAACGCAGAGGTTACCTCAGTAAATGAGGTGAGATAATATGGGGTTAAACGTCGCGTTCAGCCTTATTGCACATATACAGCGACGTGCATGCACATGTGTGTGCGTGTGTGTGTGGCTGCTTGAACTAGTCCGGACCAATGCCGATTGAATAGTGCTCGCCCGCTGAGATAACATGAATACCCCACTCGAACACCGTATGCTGACTGCGAACCGACCAGCCCCTTAATGCCGAGCACCAGGGTAACAAGTACAAGTCACGTCTTAAGGTATGACGCGCCCGGTCCTTCCGCTCTCCGGGCGGACGCTCTACCACTAGACCTTGGAGGCGGTCATCAGTAAATGACCACAAATTTCAAGTTCAATTAATATTCACGAATGTATACTTAAACACATAGTTTTATGTTTACAAGAGGGCATTACAATGGGTCAAACAAATGGACCCCATTAGTCACCACTTACGACAAGCAACCCATGCTTGCGGTAAAAGGCGACTATGCTTGAGGTAAGAGGCGACTAACGGGATCGGGTGGTCAGACTGGCTGACTTGTACTATTGCTGATTTGGGCGTTAAACAGGAAACAAACAAAATCTGGCAACAGCAATAAGCAACAGGCCCTAGAATTGATATTAGTTGACTCACGAATGTTTTGAATTTTATCACGGTTTAATGTCTTGGAAAAGGCCGCGGATCTTCCTCTTGTTATCAAGCTACATCCTGCCCTCTAAAATCTGTCCCTTTTCAAAACTTCCCGGATGATCACACCTGCCATGTTTATGTGCACAACAAGGGCGGATAACTCTAATTCTAATACAAATACCCTTCTGTAAAGTTCCACTCACTGGTGTCGAGTGCTGTTCAAATCCGTCCATGACAGCACTTGATATTTTTACTGGTATCTCATTCATTCGCTGCCAGTGAAAATATCTACATATATTTACACTAAAACTATTTACATTAAACAATTAGAACATGAACATACGTTTTTTGCAATCGCTACAGCCCACATCTATCTTAAAGTGTGTTCCTGCTCATCATGAATATCAGACTGCTTTAGAACTCGCAAAAATGTGTATGTCATGATTTTCCCTATCATAAATATTTCAAATACGGTTATCTAAAAACGGTTATCCCAAACTCAAAATACAGTATCTTAACAAAACTGTTGTCTAAAAAACGACTGTAAGGGTAACATTTAGCGCCAACGATATAGGTGCTTCACTCTGAAAGTGTGGTTTCGAATCTTGGATAGGACTCCACCCCCAAAAATATCTAAATCTGTACTTTACTAAGAAATGCATATCCCAAATATAAAGTATGTTGCATATATATTCATAGCTAACTCTAAAAGATAAATATCAAATACCCCCAACTTGGTATATCTAAAAGTGTGACAGACAAAGTCATAATCATAATTATGAACCAATATCCAGCTGTACCTTTTTTTCCCTAATGATTAATTTAATCTATTTGCACTCTTCTAATTGTTTCTCATTCGTATACATTATTAAGTATTCGAAGTTAATTACGTGGCATCGTTCATATGCATGTATTCTTGCATTCCATTTTCTTTAGAAAAGTCTAGTTGGCTTATTAATCCAATGCAACGACACTGAATGTGTTTTAATCACACGCATGCACGCACGCACGCACGCACACACAGGTATTCAGCATCGGGTGTACAGGATCGGTGAGGCGGTTCATTCCCTACATTTGTACCCTGATCTAGACGCGATAATGTAGAATCACGACTTTCACACATAGGATATTTCTCCCAACCACCGTCAATGACAACACAAACAGTGAGCCAGTCTTCTGAGGCTCCACAATACCCCGTGCCGAGATGCGTCCCTTAGGCAAAATTCCAATTATCGTTGGTTCGTGACCATGGCTTTCACGAAACGTCTTAGACTTGTATTACATCGGGCTTTTCTTCCCACAAGCTGACACGCTAACTTTCTCGCTCATTCACTTAAAGAAATATTGTAAACTTTTGATGTCATCTTGAGATAATAAAAGAGCAAATATAAAAGTCAGAATCATGTCCTTTATTAAAAGCTTAAAGGAAATCAGTTAGATTTACACTTTACCAATTTGTATAAAATGGTTTTGTCAGTCTGCATTATGTCTTGTCTTACCTTGAGAATCACCTGACAAAAAACAAACAAATTATAAGCTCACACAAGATATTTGGATGTGATGTTTAGCAAACCATTCATACATGTAACTGCTGATGCTCAAACTTTATTCTGATGGCATTTCAGAGTCGTGTCATATATGCTATTGTGTTGGTTAACAAAGACCTTTAACAGACATTATCCTGGCCTACGAATGCGTTCATCTGAAGTATGTTTGATAGGTCAAATACGAGAGATTACCAGGCCTGATCGGCGATGTGAGCGTCCTTTATATGCACAACGGGTATCAAGATGTCTTTGACGTGCTTGTAAAGCAAGACTATCCATATCCTATCACTTTTTGCCACATTCCTTTTTTTTACCACTGGACCTGATGACATTAGATATGTATGAGATGGGTTTATTGAGTTTAGTTTCTAAGTATAATAAAACGGGCAATTTCCGGTTGAAGCGGCACAGAGAGTACACTAGTTATCTAACGACAACTTCACCAAATACCTATTTTGGATAAATTTGATGGAGCGTAAAATCGGCGTAAAGGATTCAGATTGTTGGTTATATAGTTAATGGCATTGTACTGCTAAGAGGGATTAGTATAATGTGAGCCTGTTAATTATCTGGAGTGGCCTTAGGTATGGTATTATTGCTTTCGTTAATAAATAGAATGAAATGTCTTTACCGGCTTCAGGACATTCTTCCCACGTCTATGAAGGAACCGGCCACATGCTTACGTCAGCA
This sequence comes from Haliotis cracherodii, assembly GCF_022045235.1. Classification (NCBI taxonomy): domain Eukaryota; kingdom Metazoa; phylum Mollusca; class Gastropoda; order Lepetellida; family Haliotidae; genus Haliotis; species Haliotis cracherodii. The sequence continues at coordinate 18,628,442 of NW_027266275.1, forward strand.
AAAGAAACATCATCGTTTGAAGGGTGATCTTCTTCGTCGTTATCAAGTTGAAAAAAATACCACCTATAAGACCCTTCCAATAAATATCACAAGTCTTGACGAAAAGAATTGTGTGCAATATTTGTGTTCAGGAAAGTGAAGGAGTTTTAAAAGCTGCCAGTGAGTCTCTAAACCTGTACGAGGTCTAACCGCTTGTTCTTAGGCGTCGCGATTCGTTGTTAATAATTGCACATTGCAGCAACCAGGGTTTATCAGTCCAACACATGAACTCCTTTGTTTTAACAAAGGTGGTATATGTATATGGCTTGTGTGTCACTTTTGAGTATTCTCCTTCATTTAGTTTAACTGAAATAATGTTCAAAGATGCAGAGACTCCAGACTACTCTTGACATGTACAGACAGCCTCCGTGGTCTAGTGGTAGAGCGTCCGCCCGGAGAGCGGAAGGTCCGGCGTTCGATCCCCGGCCGCGTCAGACCAAAAGACGTTAAAAGATGGTACTTGCTGATGAGCAGGAAGGAACCCTGTCTTGGCGCTCAGCATTAAGGGGCTAAAACAAGGACTGGTCGGCTCGGAGTCAGTGTACTGTGTCTGAGTGGTGCATTCATGTTAAACTGCGGCATGGTATCTCAGTGAGCTAGCACTATAAATCGGCATCAGTCCGGACTAGTACACACACAAACACACACACACACACACACACACACACACACACACACGCACGTCGCTATATAAGTGCAATGATCTTGGACGCGACGTTAAACCCCATTTCGCCTCACCTGACGTGTATTCCTGACCATTAGTGATGAAGCTGATTCTAGCATTGTCCATGAGCGCAAACACCATATCAACTTACTCATCCGAGATAATAGGGATTACAAAGGTAGACACAGACACTCGTTGAGCCAAGATCATCTTGCGTTATTTACAGTAAGTAGGTGATTTGTTCACCCACGCGGAGTTGAAGGATGCTATGTTTGTACTACAAATGTTTTCGACTTTTATTGTTCAGATGTCTCTTTGAACTACCCATCACAGGTTGATTATGTCAGGTACTACAAAGAAACCGGCGATAGCACAAACGGAATGTAGTTCAAAGGTATAGGACATTAAGGAGTGATTCGATTGTTTACGGAAAGGGTTTAATGGCGCGTTCTTTCGACATCGAAACAGATGTAGCTGGAATACTGTCCAAGGCTTCGTTAAACCCAACTCACTATGTAACAACAACAATTCCATTATTATGTATACCACAGAAATTCCAAAAGAATTCTTGTTACTAGGACCAGGCCCAAGACGCCAATCTCTACAATGCCGCATACCGATAATTCCCAAATGGCAGCAGGATACTTTCAAACGTCACGATTGTTGAAATACCGTGATCTCAGTTTTAGGAGGATATTTACAACTAAAATAACACAGAATATTACAACAGCTATCTCATATGCACAGGCTAATATTAATAACCAGAAACAAGACATGAAGAAAATTTGCTTCCGGAAACCTCCCAGATACCTTCAGCAACCTTCAGCAACCTTCACATTTCTTGGTATTTTCAAAATATTTTTTGTGTGTGTTTCACACTTAAATGAACAAAATGCACCCCCCAAATTTTGACATTTTTTGGGGAAGGTTTCCGGAAGGTATCCGGGTCGGATCCAAAATGGGTAGGTATCCGGAAGGTTTCCGGAAGACGGAAACCTACACTTCTTTTGCTGTGTGTGTGTTGCTGAGTGTAATGAGTTTAGTAACCGTTACGCCAAAGCGGTCACAAGAGCAAGCCCGTCGTGGACGATGGACATTTGGTGAAATCAACTGGTATATATCACTCACGAGTACTTGACTAATGCCAGTTTTATAGAGCTATCCCACTGATATTCATTTCGCAGTTAAACATAAATACCCCCTCAGACACTGTGTACCTCTAGCCCTCGTTTCATGCCCATAATACCGAGCGCCAGGTACGGTAACAACAAGTACTAATTTCAATTTAACGTATTTTGGTATGACGCTGCCGAATATCGAATCCGCGACTTTCCGCTCTCCAGGCAAACGCTCTATCCACTCGACCTCTTACACAAAGAGAGCACATTCAAATATAACAGCAACGTATTTTCAAATTGTTTGATATGATATCATAGTGGGATTAAATTCTAATGACAGGTAAATTCTTCTTGTTATATATATTATGGCATTAACAAGATGTTTGATGTTTCTTTGTAGTGTTCCGTTCATTCAATTAAGCCACTGTAAATGATCTTGCAAAAGTTTGTTTTTTTTCTTCTCAGTAACTCGTGTTGAAATACGTGATGAACAATTTCGTTTGATATTTTTAACATGATATTTTTTCAGAATCCTTTGCTAAGTCGTGTCACTTTGACGATCTACATGAAAGAGTACAGTATTAAAAATATTACAACTTCAAGAGCAACACTTTAGTCTCTCAAAGAAATTTATTGACATGAAATATGCCGCCACACATCCTTACACACTTGCACCATCTTTAATGTGTCATAGAGGCTGATTTTCGACACCCGTTGTCTGAATAAACAAAGCCTAAATATTCGTACCCTGTAGTCATGACATGTCAATATTTTGAATCACTTATTTGCTGTTATTTATTAGATGCTAATCCCCATAATTAATCCCCTTTGTATTTAACATTGACTGTCTGCCATTCTGAATGAGCTGTGCAACTACAATGTATGTCAATGATTAATTACTGTTGTTTCTATTTAGGACTTAATCCATGCCACCTTGGCTATATACGCCTTGGTCCAGAGATGTAGCCATCGTTGTCACTTTCTACTGAGAACCATTCGCCAACCCCTGGCATATAGGAATTTGCAAATAACCATTAACAACGCACACGTGCGTCACTCGTTGATTGTGTGACTTGGTTGGTAACGAGGCGTCGTACAGCGACGACGTGCGGCATTGCTCATAATACCAATCATAAGATTGTCTGGTCCACAGTTGATAGTTTACAGACCGTCGTCGCACGACAGACGAATTGCGGGATGTGGCGTTAGGCAGGAAACACAGTCATTGAAAATTGCGTGGGTAAACGGTAAAGGCGGGACATGCTTACCCCTTTTTATGATATATGGCGTCATCACTGAGTTTTAATGACCCGTGAAGATTCCGGGGGAGAATAGGTCTTCAGCAACCCATACTTGCCGTAAAAGGCGACTATGCTTGTCGTAAAAGGCGACTAACGGGATCGGGTGGTAAGGCTCGCTGACTTGGTTGATACCTGTCATCGATCCCAATTGCGTGGATCGATGTTCATGCTGTCAATCACTGGATTGTCTGGTCCAGACTCGATTATTTTACAGACCGCCGTCATATAGCTGGAATATTGCTGAGTGCGGCGTTAAACAACAAACAAACAATCAATTTAAATATCCATTCATATAATTTTTATAATTATTTTGCCTTTGCAAATAATCGAGATTGATTATTCTCTGTCGTTGACGTTTTGAATTTGAATACCCCCTCAACCTATTGCTTCCCCTACGTTATCTATGGGGCTGACAATATCAATGCATACATCTTTGAAATCATCGTAAACTTATGATCATTAACAGGGAAATATAAATAATATGTACCTTGTGTGCAACATGATCGGTCACTTATTGGGACTGACAAATGTCCGAGTCATATTTAATCACACAGTTTCTGTACCATTCTCATATATACTATACTTATTCAATCAGTTGGAAAGTGATACTTGCGAATGTATAACAGCTAGCAGTCAGAATTTGGTGAAGGGACGGCTGGTTGATGTATCTAGGAAGCTCGTGTTCAGGTCGTCATTCAACGATGCATCGTTGTCTCGAACATGTCATATTCATGTCCGGATTACACAATATTTCATATGCCCTTACATGTTTCAGTGTAACTAGCTCCGGCTGCTACTCCTTTTTCCTATATCGGTTCCTATAACAAATGTGTGCATACTTTGGTGTAGAATTAGCCAAGGAATTGAACTGCCATGAATATTCACCTGATACGCTCAGCTTCAATGTTTGATTTAGACAGAGTGAGAAATGGTATTTGCTTCGGCGCCAGTGGTTTATTGATGATGTATCTTATGCATTTAGCACTGCACTCCTTAATCAAATAAATATGAATATAGAATGTAAACGTCAGAGAAAAAGAATGCGTGTCATCCTGTAATCGTGAATCCGAATCCTGAGTATGATTTTTGGTGTGTCACCAGCATACAATTGCTGGCTGATTGTACTTGTCTATAAGAAAAATAAGACAAGTCCATTTTCATGATAGGGGTAAATTACCTGATTAACATGTGCAACCAGGTCTTACTAATGGGAGGAGACCGATTGTACCTCAGGGCTAAACCACGCAAGCCTAATGGTGCCACTTTGGTCGCATATATTTTTTAATTCAATGTTTAATCATTTGTTGTTTTTTCGAAACTTCCGAGTTTGTTCTTGTTACTTCGATTAATAGTTTTTAAATAAAATGAGTTTCTCTTTACTTCTATTTTTACAAACTCGAGTTTTTTTCTCGTTGCTTCGACGATTTTCTCGTTTTTTGCAATTATATTCTTGATATTGCGAAATGTTCCTGGTTACTTCGAATATTTCCTCTTTATATTAAGTTTATCTCAAATCTCGTGATACTGTTCAAAGCGGCGTTCAACTTAATCATTCGCTTAAGCTATGTTATTCAATATGCATATTCAAAAGAAAGAATACATAATAAATGTCACACACGTCACTATGCCCCGTGGGGATCCTGGGTTCAATGTGACCCCAACACCCCATCTTAGTCGTAAGAAACGATGTAATAGAGCAACCTGTTTGCCGTGGGTTGAGCCCCTGTGTCGGTGGAGAACGGGAGTCTGGCAGTTGAGGGCACTGGTTTCAGGAATAGTGCCCAGTACACTTCTTTGAAACTTACTTCTCAACTGGACGGACGGGTGATAGCGTGGGCCCGATTCTTCAATCGGCCACTCATGCCGAGCCCTGAGTACTTTGCTCTGTCATCGTTAGCTTTGTATATGTTATTGACTTGTTTGTTTTTGAAAATATCGTATAATATGCTGGTACGAGAAGGGGGTGGCTTATGGGCCAAACTGGTGTATTCCTCTCTAGTGTATATCATCCTTTTATCCCCAGCGTACCAATATTCTTCGTACACCCGACAAGACAAGACAAGACAATTGATTATATATATATATATATATATGTGTGTGTGTGTGTGTGTGTGCGTTACATGACGCATAATAAATAAATGATAAGACTTACGTTGTGTTTTATGGGCATATATATATATATATATATATATATATATATATATATTATGTGTGTGTGTGTGTGTGTGTGTGTGTGTGTGTGTGTGTGTGTGTGTGTAATAGAAGGTGATGTATTAATGTCTATCGATTGAGGATCAATAATCAATGAATGTGCCAAAAGAAATCAAGCAAGTAGCTAAACTTGTCGGAATCACTGTTACTGTATCTGCTCACAGGTCCCTCAACACCAGCAAATGGATCATGAGAGATCGTGATCGACTCTTTGAAGATCTATCCGAGCTGGATATAGTGTCTGAAATGAGAGAGCAAGGAGTAACACATGTGAATAGATTTCCCAGGCGTCAAAATTCTGAAACGATCTATACAAATACTTACCTTTTCCATTTTCGAATAGGGCCTAAATCAGTAAAAGCAGGATACTTTAAACTGGATCTTGAAACCTACATCCCACACCTATACATTTGGTCATGGAGTACATTTTTACACGCACAATGTCATCTGTGCATTTTGTAGTGAAACTTCTAATTTCACAGATACTGTGACATCAATTTAAAAAAATGTACAAACTTTCCTGGCGCCTGGACATCATTCTTTAGATTGTCCACTTTTGAAAAGAAAAATGCAAAGCACAATAAAATGTACAAGAACCATCACGTACACCGTAGCAAAGAAACCTTTGACAAATACTGAACGGAATCAACCATATACGTCAGTTAAAACATTGTTTCAACAGAACCAGTTCATTACTAAACAGATTTGACATGGGTTAAGTTCACCAAGCATGAGCCTATATCACTACCAGAGTTTTCAACAGACAACAAACAATTTTCAGCATCATTGACTGCTGCATCGTTCTCAACTAGTTTGATACCACCTTCAACCCTTGAAGACCAGTGTTATAATATTGATCTTCAGCAATGGTAATTGAAGGATAAGAAAAAAGTTCTAGATGTTACATTATAATCATCAGAACATGTTGGGGGTGTATTGTGGGGGTGTATTGTAAGGGTGCAAACAACCAAAAGAGACGACAGTGGTGTGCAGTCAATACATGTTCGAGACGACATTATCAATAATGGGTCATGGCGATTGGTCAAGCATTCGTTTGTACGGCGTGGCATGGTGCGGATCAATCTTGTCTTGTCCATACCTCATGCAGAGCCTAGCCCAGTTCGGTTAACATAGAGGGTGGCCTTTGACGTTGGCGTGCACGTCACCTTATCACGTCCCAGATGAGCTCTATGGTTGGGAAGGTCAGTAATCATGGCTTGCCATTGTATTCTGGTGATGTTTTGCTGCTGTAGGTAGTCAGGTACGATACGTGCACAATGGGCACGAGCGTTATCATTTTCAAAATCAAAACGTTGGCCTGCATGGCTGACCAGAATGTTGTGTGGTGTTACAATTGACAATATGCAGAGGTGTTCTGGCAGTCATCCTGTCCCCTATCATTACTGTCCTATCAAAAGCAATCTGGCATAACGCATCCAGACACGTCCACGCCGACCTACCCAGAACCGAGACCACCGGCGATTCCCCCAGATTCTACGTTCTAAATAACATTGCCGTCTGGCTAGAATGTGTCGATTTGATAACAGTGGTGTAACACGTGCTCCAGAGCAGATTACCTGCAAGCAGACGATTTCTAATGGTCTGGTCAGTAATTATAACTTGAACTCCGCTGGCCCGGCGCGAGTGAACGACGGTTTGATTGTCTGTTTGGGCCTGGTTTCTAATTAATCGATCTAGACTTGTGCTGTTGACCTATGGAGCCCTTGGCCGGACCAGTCATTAACATATTGTGTCGGCAGAAACCTCTTTCAAAGTCTGAAAATCACAGACTGATACACACTAAACATATTGGCTATCTATCCCTGAGTTGTACAAGTTGGAAACGTGTCAGTAACCATAAGGCATTCATCAGGTTGTAGACTACGCCTTCCCAATCTAATCATAAATGAAGTACAGCAAGATGAGAGAGCTTATGTGCTACTGTTGTTTATGAAATTAAACACACTAATGGTACTGTCCAATTTCACGACCTTTCACTGAAGTATCAAAATCAAGACTGCCCTCACGACCCACGTGCACGATGGAATTGCAAAATCCATGTGCAATGTTTCTGGTGTTTTAGGGCGTTAGGGTTTGGCTCCGAAATCTTGGCTGTCATTTCACAAACTAATCTTTCTTCTGACGACCGACCATAACATTTATATTTCATGATCTCCTACGTTCTGGAGAGTATATATATTCTACTTTCTTTAGCCCTTTACAGTCTGATCTTCAGGCATTATATGATCAGTTGCCTAAGCCTTGTGTCATCACGATTTGAATGGTCACAACCCACCTTGGAGTGATACAAACACAAATAATACGGAAAATAACCTTGAGGATTTCATCTTCTCCAATGTTAATTGTGTATTTGAAATGATTCAAAGATTTACGCCCTGCAACTGGTACCTACTCTTGCCTTCAGTTGTCTTTCACAGATTCCAGTTTACGGAACGAATTTAAATGGTCTGTCCATGACGCCTTTGTTCAAGTGATCATTTTCCAGCAGTTCATCCGTCTGATGTTCCGCCATTATCAAGATGTAATTTATCGAGGCAAAATGGTCTTTGTTTGGAAAATAATGTATTAGTTAATTAACGGTTTAAACATTACTGATAGTTTCTTCTGTCGAATTAAACAAAATTTTCGATTAATGGATTCCTAAATCCTTTACAAATCCACATATACGTAAAGCATGGTTTATTACTGACAAGATAGAAAAAGCTTGAAAAAGAAGTCAGAAAAGTATTTCTGGAAACACCCCACAGTCCATAATTTAATTTGGTGTAAGATTGTAAATGCTCAAGTCCGTCGCACCCCTAATAAAACTAATAGTCTTTGCAGGACTATCCATCTGAACATTATTCAAGAACACCAATGTTAAACGTTTGGGATATAGTGCAATACAGTAAGGTTCCAAATCTAGTGTTACTAATCTTAAGGAAGGTGACACGATACATCTGATATAGAAAACAAAGTGGGAGAAACTTAAATTAGCTTTACATTCTTCTTCAACAATCATATACTTACATTTCGGAAATTTAAAACATAGTAAAATAGGTTTAAGTCTGACAATGGTGAGAACTACAATGAACCATTCTCCATCTATGAATTGCACACTGCTTTAGGGCAAACACATGGTACATCTACCTGTTCAGGGACTGATAATTTCTATTATCAGCTATTCCGTCCAAGCCTGCTAATGAGTTTTTCCACCCAATGAGGACCTATTTCAGAGTAACCCAAAATTAGTTCCACCACTAAGGATTCGGATCAAACCACATATTACAGATGTCAATCTTGATCTCGATATTAACTCGCCATAATAGTTTTCGCCTACTTCTTCATGGCCGTTTATCAGGCCGCAAGTAGATCATGCTGTTATTCAGTTTACAAATCTGACACAAATTAATTCGTTTATTAATGGGAATATGTGCAATTTAGAACATTTTGCCGCTCACTTTGTTAGGATGGATCCAAAGATAGCTGCAAAGAAGCAAATTCCGAGGTCATTGGATCTAAAAACTTATTTTTCATTAAAAAAAAACAGAAAAAAACTTTCATAACAGCCTCTAGAATACATTCAACTCAATATCAGAAGTAAAGAATTCAGGATCTATTCATATTCCCTGCAATGCCTCCAGGCACTGAAAAAAGTATTTTTCAATCATCCATCCATTTATGACATTCTAGAATTCCCAGTTCGGCGTCGTCTTTTCTTTGTTTGCGAGCCAGTGAAGGAAAAAAAGGATATCCAATGGATAGACCTATATCGTAACGCCCCAACCTTCGTGTCAGAACAAGTAATGAAAAGATCATTATTAAACGCTAAAGTACAATTATACCCAGAAAAAAAACCATTGTTCGGATTCACAGCCGACACGTGCAATAACATGTGATAAGAATGATGCACACCTTCGATAATAGGTAATGATAATCGTGTTGGTATGACCATCCCTTAGTACGAAATGATTGTACACCTTCGATAATAGGTAATGATAATCGTGTTGGTATGACCATCCCTTAGTACGAAATGATTGTACACCTTCGATAATAGGTAATGATAATCGTGTTGGTATGACCATCCCTTAGTACGAAGTGATTGTACACCTTCGATAATAGGTAATGATATTCGTGTTGGTATGACCATCCCTTAGTACGAAGTGATTGTACACCTTCGATAATAGGTAATGATAATCGTGTTGGTATGACCATCCCTTAGTACGAAATGATTGTACACCCATCTCTTAGTTGTAAATTCCACCGAAAACAAACTATTGAAGATATACACGTAGTTTAATAATGAATGAAATAAATGATAAAGCAAAGTACAATACTTCCTCGCTCATAATACACGTCGTTAATACACGTCCAGGTCATTTCAACGTTGGCCCAAATGGAGATACGACAATCCCATTGAAGATCCGGCGTAGAATAGGTCTTCAGCTACCCATGCTGTGGGGCGACTAACTTGGTCGCAAAAGGCGACTAACGGGATCGGGTGGTTGAGCTCGTTGACTTGGTTGATGCATGTCATCGATTTCAATTGCGTAGATGGATCCTCAGCATGTCAATCACTGGATTGTCTGGTCCAGACTCGTTTATTTACAGACCGCTGTCATATAGCTGGAATATTGCTGAGTACGGCGTTTAACAAACAAAAAAGAAAGTAAAGAATCTACAGGTAAAGTTTCAGCGAAGTAAAACGGATATTTAAAATTCTCAGGAAGTAATTGTTGCGTAGATATGTTGTAAATAAACATGTGTTTTCTCGAAGTCACATACATGTGTATCAAGTCAAATCTACGTACATCACTCTCTATATCTGTTCTAAATGGTAATAAATAAATGTCTGAATTAAAAAAAACTTGCTCGGCTGACAGAAAATCAATGCATGAAACCGTTTTTACCTTGGAAAACTATGTTTTAAGACCAAGATATTCATCAATGACAGGCGAATGTCTCCACAAGTATGAGATAACGTCATTGTCTCAGGCGTTTGATTCCCTCCCCTTCCCATCTCCCCTGACAGACACATGTGTAAGACGCGTTAGTGAGTTAGGTTTAACGCCTTAGTTCAGTTATATGACATATATGGCTTGTCAACTTGATGTATTACATGTCTTGGACGTTTACCACTTTAGTGAAACCCACTAACACAGGTATAGCGCTGACAATCGCGCAGGTATTCGAATACGGTACTGCAAACATGGATACGATGACATCTTCGGTGTCAAGAACATGAAATCGGGCTGATTAATGTTTTCAAAGAAAAGGGTCACAATTGCGAGCATGTATGTATGACATGACACAGTGCACTCACAATATTGTAATCAATCCTGCAAGCACGTTCTCTGGCACGGAATGAATCTCCTTACGTTTCAGTGATCTAAACACATGCACTTATGGCCTTTATGGGAGAAACGACTGAATCAGCAAGCTTCATTTTGAATGAATGATTCCGCTATTTAAGTAAAAGTAACTGAAGGACCATTTAGAGCTTTTCAAACTCTTGCTTGATCAGGATGAAACTGTTCATTTATGAAACATGTTAAATTAGTCTTCACATCTGATGGATCTTCATTGGTTTTGGAAATGCACCGAATTCATAACACGTGGTCGGCCATTGGTAAAATTCTTCCACTTCATCAAAACGACGGAGGATGTGCCAGGAAAAAGCTTTGATTTATTTCAGTATGGTTATTGTAGATTCTTTTCAGGTGGGGGAAATACATAATGTGTTACCGTTGTGTGTGGTATCCGTTAATTTGGTAAAGTCAAAAGCGATGAAAATAATGGATTGTAAGGCCTGAATGCGAAAGAAAATGTTGATAAAATAATAAATATAGGCAGACGGTTGTTGCCTCAAAATTTTGTCCAGTGAATTCCGTAAGGTCTTTAGGTAGGTGAGAGTCGTTTGATGATTGCATCCCCGTGCTCATTCTGAATTTGAATTCATGAATTACTCGAGTACCCAATTACGAGGCGAATACAGGTGGACCCCAAACAAGGTCAACTACTCGTTCACAACGCGTGACCCGTTGAATAGTTCCATGGACATGAGGGATTTCGATTCGGATTGACAGAAGACCAAATGTCGATATTGTAGTACATATTTGAGCTATAGATATAAAGGTGGCTTTATTGTACTTTGCTTTCTGCTGTCCAAATTTGTATTATTCATCTGAGAGGATTAAATTCAGGTGATGATGATGGTTATGATGATGAGCATTAAACAAACGAGCTGTCTGGATCTGCATGAAGTCAAAGTCACATAGAACAATCTGTATGAACTTTCAACAGCTCGCCCTTTGACAGAATAAAGCATGCCTAGCAAAAGACAATATTGATTTGCATACGAGATCTCATACCTCTGAATATGGCGAATTAAGAAGCCTCTTGGGACTTTCGATAAGAATTTGCACCTTGTTATTGCCGGGAGTCTTAATGAGATGTCCCTGTTATCATGGATAGAGGATCTGTTACTCACGGCGACAGTCAAATTCTAATAATTACATTATAAACCAATTTTCGTGGATGGTTATTCTAGGATTTCGCTTGAGCAGAGTGTGTCCGCGCCAACGATAATATAATCACCGTCATGATCATGCTGGACTCCAGATCCGAACTATGCTTACCAGGGTAGTGAAGTACATAATTTGGAGTGAGTGAGTGAACTCGTAACAGTGCTGTAGCTACATGCAGGAAATGCACTTTGTGTCATCGCTGATTTTCTGTGATCCATTCAAATACTTTTCGCTATTTTTGCCTTTTACGCCCAGTTTCGTCGGATAAGCGACACTTGTTCTCTGACGTAAGTTTTATATTTACGTGTATGTCATGCAACGTGGGGGCAGGGGTGGCCGCGATTCGCTGTGTAGGTTTGTCAGCACCATACCCGTGCTCGTGGGTTTCACCGAAGTGGTAAACGTCCTAGACCTGCATCTCTTCGGGCTTTCCTCCCACATTAAGCTGACACGCCGCGGTATAACTGGAATATTGTTAAAAGCGGCGTAAAACACAACTCACTCACTCACTCATGCAACGTGTATGACTGCTCAAACCAGTGTCAGACCTGACACAGTCTTTAGTTATTGTGCACTGTATTGTCTGATCAATGTTACTTCAGCAGCATAGTTGTTCAGTAATTTCACTGCATAGATTTTCATGATATATATATCATTTCATTCTACAGATTTAAATTCATTTAATTTCATTCACCAAAGATGTATAAATGTATCCACGTGTTATTGGTTCACGTACGCTTAAGAAACATTCGTAGTTTTCTCGCTAATCATGAGAACAACTATTAAGCATTTCACTCACTTATAAAAGACGACTTTATCTTAAAAACCGGTCATCGTCCGATTATTTACAATGTCTGTGTGATGCCACACCCCTTGTTATAGCGCGAGTAATCGAAAACGTATGATGTTCGAAAACATGTGATCCGACGATACATGTACATATTTTTGAATCGAATATAATGAATTGACAGTTATTTGGAAAACGTTGGGTTACTCGTCTTTTGTCCGCAAGAATACGTGTCAATTCAAATTGGGATATGTTCTCAATGCCGTTTGGCTTAACAAACACCGACTATAATGGGAATCGGCATTATTTGTAAGTGAAGTTGCTGTGTGTGCGCCACCACGGTGTGATGGATATCGTTGCTCATATAATCAATCACTGGCTTGTCAGAGCCAGACAGCTATAATCTAATCGGCCAAATCCGAACAGCTATAATTTAATCGGCCAAAACTGGATAAAGTGTTATGAAATATGAATGATTGAATGTGACCAAAGAAGGAGAATAACATTTCATTTTTACGAAGTCTTTTAATAATGAATGCAGTCTTAGTAAGGTAAGATAAATATTATGTATCTGATTTTGTTTATCAAACTTAAGATTCGCGAATGTTATTCACCAAGGGTACCATCTTCCAGCAATACTGATATAAAAAAGTGTTATTGAGCAGAGTAGAGATGTCTCCGCTCCTTGCGATATCGGAAACTCGCAAATATGACATTTGCCATTAAGATGGCTTCACATGTTTTTTTCTTATGGTTTGTGTAAATAAGTTCATTCAGTCATGAGTTGCATTTTGTTCACGTTTAACATTGAAATTTTGTAATACATGTACCTACAGACGTCCTCAACTTTCACAATCATGAAGATAGATTTTCTGAAATAATCTTATTATTTTTGTCCAACGACTTTAATCGTGTCCTATACATTGTCCTTACACTTATCTTATAGTTGTTATATGTATCACAAACCAACTTTTGCGATACTGCAACGGCAGCATATCTCTTCTGAGGCAATTGTGAACAACTATGTGTTTTGTCCATTTAATCCCCTGTGGATTTCGGGGCATTCTAATGCCCTGCCCCAACTGGAACCAATTGATGAGGGTCAGGTGGTTACAATATGTGTGGTATTACTCTCTACGTCGTTGATCGTTTGTCACACTGGTTTACCTGTCGCAGACTTCATCATTTACAGGCCGCCGTGAACCGTTTACTAACGTACTGCTTAAGTGAGTCGATATTTAAAGTGTCCTCACCAACGTGAAGCTTTGTATCTTTGCTCGTTAAAACATCTAACTATTTGATTGCCCGGGTGATTCCAAATGATTCAATGTAACTTGTAATGGTAAATTCGTTACATACATCGATAACCCTCGTGGTTTACAAGCCAATTCGTAACCTTCCGTACACCACTCTACATTCACGTGACACAAGGTTTGCAATAACTGGTTCAGGACAAAGCTAAGCATAGGTCACCAGCCAGAACACAGATGAAGTACATATGTATTCCTATTTGGCTACGAATATATGCATATTCCAAACAAGATCGCCTGGACTAACGAGATTTCACTGCGAATAACAACAAGGATAAGCCTGTTGGCTTAACGCTGCTAGGCCAGTGTTAAGCCCTGCCACTGTACAAAGATCTACATAGGCTCACTGGTTTTAATTTGACCACGGCAGGTCAACTTTATGTCGGAAAATAAGCCACGTTAATAACTTCAGTGAAATCAGCGAGCACGGATGTGGCATTTATGGACTAGTATGTTTGTGAAGTCTTGATATATATCTATGGAAGCGAAATGTGGATTCGGACCAGCGGATCGATCACGTGCACTCCACTAATGCTAATGTGACTGTTAACCTTACAAGCAGATTGGGTTCTATTTTCCCCAGGGAGGTGAGAATAAAAATCGAGTGCACACTGAACCATTGACCGGGTTTTAATAGTGTACCGATTTGAGCATGCCAGTGTGTGAAAATACAGCTGATATCAATGGCCTTATTATTATTATTATTTACAGATTAAAATACAAAAATGCAGCAAAGAGGGTTTGGGTGATCCTGGTACAGTCACGCTGGTTAGGCTCATCTTCAGATCAGGGCCCTTGCCCCCTCTACACGCAGCACAAACCGCGAATGGGTCTTCTCCCAGGAAACGCTGCCTAGTCGAACCCACCCAGAACTTTTCGGAGAATGTGAAGACTCCCCAACACTGCAGCCTTCTACATTACCCAGATTGTAGGAAGAGCTGTATTCCTGGTAGCAAACCTGGGTACTCTCCCAATGTCAGTCAACAGATTGGGAGGTACCAAACCTAAGGAACCGGGAACAATGGGGAGTCGGACATCTTGATACTTGGGATGCAAGCGTGACATTTCGAAAGCGAGGTCCGCATATTTGCCATGTTTTTCCTCAATCCTGTCAATCACATTAGAGTCACAGGGGACAGAAAATTCAATGATATAAATCATTTCATAGGATTTATAAAAAAGGACAAGATCAGGTTTGTTGGCCTGGATACGTCTGAGGCTGTAAATGGGCCTATTTCAAAGAATTTTGTATTCATAATTTTCCATGACGCCCTCTTCATATTCCGGGTCGTACCATGGGTGGACCTCTGTGTCAAAACCACAAGCAATACATGTGGTAATAAAATGATCGAGCTACACCATCATGTCGTTTAAGACATGTTTGTGAGAAAGCTGGGCATGCACTGACAATGTGTTGGACAGTCTAATAAAAGTCATTACATAATCTACATTTCATATATACATTTTGATACAAAATAACACATTGACGGTTTTTGAGTAGGAAGTGAATGGTCCTGAGCAGGAAACAGAAAGCCTTCTGTTTCACTTTTCAGGCAGGACGACTTCCTCCACGCATAGGATTCTGTAGGATTGCTGATCTTCTCAACACATGGCACATAAACTCGATGCAGTGGTCGTTCAGATAGCCTCTCCTTGAAAAACTGAGTCTGGGCCGATTTGATATGGCACTTCGATTGGTTGACGTTGATTTCTGTACCGTCCAGCAGTACAAAACCATAAAAAACAACACCGACATTGAGATTATGTCCCACATCCTAGGCTTGGTGTAGAAAACTGTGTAGTGCCTTGTTTTCATCATAAGTCTTGACATGCTTCACAAGAGGATCATCACACAAATAAATGTGTGCAAAAGTGCACAAAACAATTCTATCATGAAGAGCCTCCACATTACTCAAACCACGCCCTCCCATCGTAATTGGTAAATATAAGCGATTGAGGGAAGAGCGAGGGGGGGTGGGATCTATTGTCTGACATGATTCTTCGTGTGAGGGTGTCACTACCTTTGATTTCTTTTTTCGTCCGCTCAACAACACCAACAGAATACGAAAGGACGGGCACAGCATAAGTAATTGTGGCTTTGACTTCATTGCGAGCGTTCAGCTCTGAACTCGAGATTTTGTTTAGTCTATGTTTGTACTGTGCCCGAAGTTTGCCCTTGAAATGGGCATTCTGGAGTTTGTCCCTAATCTGCATCCCTAAGTACGTATAGGCCTGACGTCCCATAAGATGGTCAATAACTCCTCCTCCAAGTAAACTGACTGATCCTCCCTCTCTTCTACCTTGCCACGTTTCAAATGAAGAATGTTGCATTTGTCGAGTCCAAAGGATATGCCGATATCATTAGAAAATGACTCGACAAGGAGAATCTGTTTTTAGCGTGTGGATCCTCCATTGGCAATAGGTTCAAGGTCATTCATGTAAAGGTGAGTAAAGGGTGTTGGGAATCTTTGCTTCGGAGGTCCCGGGTGATAACCTTCCTCTTTGCTGAGCAAAAAGCTTAAAGGATTTAGTGACAGACGGAAAAGCAAAGGGCTGAAAGAATCGCCCTGAAATATTCCTCTTCTGATAGAAATGGGTTCCGAAGTCACCACCTGCCCCATTGACCAGCAAGTCATTAAAGACTGAAGTCAAAACATTCCAGTGACCTCAAAATCCATTCGTGAAGTACAGAATTATCAGCTTTTCTTTAGTTTATCCAACACATTGAGCGATTACGGTGGTACGTTTTAGCCCCTTAAAGGGTCATTTTCTGAACTAGAAGTTGATCCTTAAAACCCCAACATCCCTTTCTGGCTCCATGTAAATAATGTCATTGGATGCGCAGTATGATGACACAATATCTGTAAGACATCCTGTAAATATTTTGTATTGTGTATTCAGACAAGTAATAGGGCGGAAGTTTTGGGGATCAGTCAAATCACCTTTCTTTGGGAGGAGTATTATTCGACCCTTGCACAACCAAGGCGTGACGTCCCCTGTACCCACAAGAGAATTAAAACAGTGTATATTAATAAATAAACAGTTGGTAATTAACGTTGATTTTGGAACGTATCGTTGAATTCACGATATGTTGTTGTATGGACGTGTGTATCCTGTGAAAGGAACCCATAGGAATATTAGGTCCACAGCAACCTCTGCTTGTCGAACGAGGCGGTTAAGTGGATTGGGTGGCGTGGTCAGGATCGGTTAGTTGTTCGCGTCATCATACCCCGACGGTGTACGCAGGATCGATGTTTCCGATAACATCACTCACTGGCCTGGTTATGGTTCGGTCATTCAGTTCGCCGTCACACACACAGCTAGTAATTTTGCTGTTTGTGATCTCAAATAACAACGCAAACGTGAACTGTTTAAATTACCTTTGTCTTTAAACTGAATAGATCTTAGCTACTTTACACTAAAAGACATCCGATTGCTATAAAGTCTGTACATTTAAGACAAAAATGAGACTTGTTCTTATCATATTTATTCACGACTTATCAATTAGTAACCAAAGTAGGGTAGTTGTTGTGGAGAATTACGATATGTTCTTTTACATCATACTCAATAAAGTCCCAAGGTCAACGATATTTTCCAAGAAACTAATTACTTCAGGGGAAACATTTTCATTATGATTGGATTTGTTATCGTAAGGTGTATATTCCGATAAATGATTCACAACACTGTTACGGCTAATTACTTTTTAGATAGAATTGTTCGCGTTGGTGAGACATAGTACAATAAGAATATATATGTACACGAAGTTTAAACAAATTTAACAATAGTGTGTAACTGGT
Organism: Haliotis cracherodii; assembly: GCF_022045235.1. Taxonomy (NCBI): domain Eukaryota; kingdom Metazoa; phylum Mollusca; class Gastropoda; order Lepetellida; family Haliotidae; genus Haliotis; species Haliotis cracherodii. The sequence continues at coordinate 18,646,196 of NW_027266275.1, forward strand.
TTAGGAGTTAACGTTCAGCCTGGAAAACGTACCAGGAATTATTGGGGACGTAACTTTCTCGACTGATTAACAAGAATAGATCTTCAGCAACCCATGCTTGCCGTAAAAGGCAATTAACCTGGTCGCAAAAGGCGACTAACGGGATGGGGTGGTTGGGCTCGTTGACTTGGTTGATGCATTTCATCGTGTCTCAATTGCGCAGATAGATGCTCAAGACTCAAGATGTATGGTCAAGACTCGATTATTTACAGACCGCCTTCATATAACTGTAATATTGGTGAGTGCGGCGTTAAACAACAAGCAAAATCTCATAGAAAACAATGGTAGTCTGTAGAAATATGTCATATTTTGTATCCGGATATAATTTCATTCAATCGACCATTGTCACATGAACATGATCAAGTGCCTTAATCTTAGATTACCCATTAGGAGCCGACCATGTGGTATTCTAAAGAGAGCTCAGTGTGTGCGTGTGAGTGTGAGTGTGTGTGTGTGTGTGTGTGTGTGTGTGTGTTTATTTGACATTCTGGACATTCCATCTTTCAAAGAAAAATGTATTTTCAACATATGTCTATGTGTGTGTGTGTGTCACTTTCATCAATATATCGATCTGCCTCTCAGTTCGTTTCATCTAATTCAAGAAAATAATCATGAGGTTTCCACCTTCAACAGAAAAAAGAGTTATGACATTATCGTTTTTGTTTCAGATTGGCGGTTTGGGGCACTGCTCTGCAAACTTGTTCCGTACCTTCAAGGAGTGTCTGTGTGTGCTTCAGTCAACACACTGGCAGCTATAGCAATAGACAGGTAAATGCATCTACCTTACTTACCTGCTGAACCAGCTGTAAGCACTGGTATTTCGAAAGTGAAAGTTGGTTATTATTCTACCAGGAGACGGTCCTGATGAGACGTACTGAACACGCTACTTGTCACTAATAAGACATCAGACCTCTAGGCCATAATGCATGACCTAGTCTTGAAATGAACTGCGATCATGTTGCAGACGTTACTGTCAGTGTTATGTATGTAAATCAATTATCATGTCTGGCTTTGACTTTATGGGTTTACTGTGTGAGGATCACTCTTCGTATTCAGCTGAGAAATGCCAGATTATTACTTTTCGGAGAACAGACAAGGCCCGAACATGATAAAAGTCCATTATATACTCGTGTTCCAACAAAAACAAGAAGTAAAAAATGGTTTCATTATTTATTTACATCCATTTACCTTCACGCTGATTGAATATGCGTACATGTGACCTCGTTCTGACGCCCTCGGCGTGGCAATAATGATACTCACTTATCCTCGAGAAAATAGTTTATTGTACAACATTTCGATCAAGGGCCGTTATATGAGGAGAAAACCGATGCACTGAGATGAAAAGTGTCCTCTCATAAGCACAGACACAAACATGACCCAATTGGTTAAGGGAAATATTTGATGTGGATATGACGTTCACTCACGACCATGAACATCATAATTTGACTATCAAAAGCAAAAGAACTTATAGAATATGCTGAAATATGACATTGGTTTACGGTATAATCTATTTTAAATCATCTAACTAAAAAATGACAAACATTTAATTCCGAACATCACCTTCTTTTGCGGCTTCGGGCAACAGACAGACACTTGCTTTTTGAAGATTGTGTGAGTGGCTGGTGCTACCGAAATGCTTACCTATTAAACCAACACCAGGGATCCATTTATATCTTTCACAGATATGTTGCCTTTTACGCCCAATAGAATCTGTTTAGGCAGAGATCGATCGTTTTCTGGCGTTGGAAAATATTCACTGCTTTTTCTCACTTTGAAAGTAGGAAGCTCAAAATAAGTGTGAAAATATTATGCCGTTATGAGGCCCTCGTTTATGGATCTAAACAGGTCAGAGTTAACCCCCTTAGATCATGACGTAATTGGTTCCAATTTAATTGTCTTGCGTAAACGCTTCAATCACACTAACGCTGTTATATCCTTTTCAAATAAGGGTGCAACACCATATTGAAATTTATACGAATCTCACATGTCTAATTCTTATGAGAGTTTCATGTCTGATATGCCACCATCAGTGAGCAGTTCCATCAAGCTTTCCATTGGAGTGTGAGAGGGTTATGCACGTTATGTTTGATAAAAATAGTATGTTGGCCCACAACTTCATAAATGTCCATGCAACGGTTCTATGATTTGTTTGTTTTTCTTTCTGTGGGTCTCACAGTTTGTTACTTGCCCTAAAACCATTGATCTGCTCTTAATAAATTGGAGAATACCCGAAACTAATAAGGATGGTGTTAGTAGGAAACCTTTTGCTGACTTCGTACGTGATCGGTCTAATTGGAACTCTTATATGCCTTCATCAGTATTAGTGTGCGATTTTGGTTGAAAAGAATCGATCGACAAGATTGCGACAATATTTCGAGGCGATGTCAACTTCATATGAATCAATGAACGTCCGACCGAATCGACCGACCGACCACACGAAATCTATGTACACTGTATCAGTTTGTAACAAGAGTTACCTCCGACATCAAAGAAATTTTCGATGCCATTGCAAAGCGGATTGCCAGACTAGATACATCGTCTCCTATCGTCGTCTATGAAGTCAAGTCACGACATGTCGGGAATATTCATTAAGATGGGCCACTATGCTTTGTGAGCGGATGTTCATTAAAAGTTTTCGTCCAGACATCGTTATTAGTTCCATGGTTGTAGCTGAGTCATTATCTGTATATAATTAGTGAAGTCTTGATATACTCAATTGAAATACAGTTTTCTAGTTTTGTAGACAAACTAAGGGTTTCTGAATTGTTTGCAGCAAATTTGGCGAGACCGCCATTTGTGCGTAGCCCAGTGTTTCTCTAACTGACGGGTGTTTCAGGTATAAGGAGAAATACGATTCAGGTGTTATACATAATTTACTTTTAAACCATAACCATAACATTTCAGCGAAATATGTTGTCAATTATTATCATTCACAGACTTAAAGAAAGTATGTTTATGTGAGGTGTTTTCCTTTAAAGGTTTAGCTTAGTATAGGCAAATTTGTATTTAATTCGAAGTGGAAGCAGGTCGGCTCAGAATGTTATGATATATATGACAACATAGGTGGAATAACTTTTGCAATAAGGTCGATATTTGCTGGGAAGTTGCCAACTAGCTGTCACATAGGTGCAAACTCCAGTTTGTTTATTGATTTTACGACTTACAAGTAAGCATTTCCTTCTGTCGTTGCTGTCAAAATATCATGGCTCAATTTGTGTTTATTTTATCCGCATACTTTTCCAGGAATAATTTCTATGGCAGCCAACTCCATTTCAATATGAAGTAGTGCTACATTGCAGTTGACTTGAATTATTAAATTGATGTTGCCTTGATATAGCAAATATTACATTGAACATATAGATAGAGTATTGTTGTCCTTATCCAAAATGATGAAGACCCTATGTTAATCAAGTTCACACATGAAAATGCCCACCCACATATATCTGTAAATAGACTGGAATAATTAAAAATGTGGCGGATGCTACCGGTAAGACATGACATGCTTAACCTCTTCGTTAACACCTGGTGTCGTCACTGATTTTAAGTGATCGATTCATGCAATTTTCACCTCTAGTTTACCTTTGACGCGCAATGTCATCTGTTTCGACGGATAATCGAGACTGGGTATTCTATGGCGTTGACGTTATTATTATTCACAACGTCAACATGGGAATCATAATTAGTCTGTGAGTATACGAACTATCTGAAACATGATAATCACTACTATCAAAACAAACACTTATACAATGTAACTGAAAAGATAAATATATCATTTCATTTTGAAAATATACATTTGCTGTTGGATGGCATTGTCGTGAAGAAGACTTACATTTGTTATTTCAAAGAGAGAGTTATCCAGGTCGAGTTTGTTCAAGTAAACACTATTTCTATAATGTACGATGTGGAGAAATCTTTGCATACGTAAAATAATGTTCTAATTTCATTTCAGATACATTGCAATCTGCCACGTCCTTGAGTTTAAGCTGACGATGAGGTCTGTCCGGTTTACAGTGGGTGTCGTGTGGACATTGGCTGCTTCCATTATGATTCCATGGATTATCTATTACCAGCAAATAGAGTTCAAGACAGCGCTACAGGTTCTCTACATCTGCTTTCTGGATTGGCCTAGACCTGAACAAGCTCAAGAGTTCTTCCTTGCCATCTTTCTGTTTTGCTACATTTTCCCCCTCCTACTCATCGTCATATGCTACTCTTTGATTGGACTCAAAGTATGGAACAGAGATCTTGGAGGAATATTTTCTGAAAACGTCGTGATACATAGATCTAAAGTTCGAGTTGCCAAAATGTTGGGTATTGTTGTGCTGTTGTTTGCTCTATCCTGGATGCCCTTGTACGCCATTAATATAAAGCTGTCCTTCAACAGTCCAGATATGCACAGCGAAGAAATGAGAATCATACAAGATCTCATAATCCCCATGGCTCAGTGGCTGGGGACGTCCAACTGTTGCATGAATCCTCTTGTATATTGCCTCTTCAGCAAGCGGATGAGAGCAAGGATCAGAATAATGTTGACCTGCTCGTCCTTGATCAGGACTCGTCGGAAGCTTCTTAAAAGATACTATTCAAGCACAAAGCACATGACAGTGGATTACTCAAATGGACAGATCAAACTGGCTTTCAAAAGAACGCAGTTAAATGGTTCAGATGATCGATTCAGTAAGCTAAGTAGTGATACTCCAAAAGTTGTTGAAAGACATTGTATGTACAATTTGTAGGAAGTGAGATCTTATGTGATGTAAACTGCTTGAAGGTGGTAATCATTTAAGTATCGTCCATACTTTTGATTGATACCGTGTCCGTTATTGTCGTCTTATATATGTAGCATGAAGAATATGCCGCTGGTAAGATATTTTAACATGTTTTTGTATAATGTTTTTTCCCTTTTAAATGGTATATATCATATTGTTATTCTGTAATGGATATACGCTGAATTGCCATTGGTACTGAACTTGTATGTTACTTTCATAGTGTTTGTAACATTTCTTCCGTCGGAAAACGGTTTAAGTAATTTCAAAATGATAACTCCTATACACATTTGGCCTGCTACTGAATTTTAATAAAGGAAACAAATTTAAGTACGTGCAGAATTGTTTTACCTCATAAAGGGATTTTACATTGACAAGTGAAAAATAATATATTGGTCGGTAGTATTATGCTGATTCAATTTTTGTTACAACAATATCTCGCTTATGAATATGAAGTAATGTCATTGCGTCTGTCAAATTGGTGCACAAGTTACACTATTAAACCTTACTCCAAAAACGTCTCCCGTTACATCTGTATAGGAGTAATGTTAGATCACGTCCTAAACAACCTCTTCTGTGTTTGTATAGATCGGAATCCTTGACAAATGTCACAACAGGACTTCAGAGAAGTGGAAATGTTATATTCAAAAGAATCATTTGTTCGATAAAGGTTATGTGTTCAGGTACCGAAATGTAGCATTGAATGCATAAACTTGAAATCTTAGTCTTTATTTATACTATTATAGGAGATAATAAGTCCTACGTAGGAGATAGTGATTCTAGACCATACTAAGTCCTACGTAGGAGATAGTAAGTCCTACGTAGGAGAGAGTGACTACGTAGGACATAGTAAGTCCTATGTAGGAGATAGTAAGTCCTACGTGGGAGATATTAAGTCCTACGTAGGAGATAGTGATTCTAGACCATACTAAGTTCTACGTAGGACATAGTAAGTCCTACGTAGGCGATAGTAGGTCCTACGTAGGAGATACTTGGACAAATGAATTTCACCGTGGCTCTACTACGATTCCGTACACTTCAGGCCTTAAATGATAAATAAACAAGATGCGATTTCGGAGCTTACAAAACAGTTCCAGCTGCCAAAGGTTTGGCGCCATTATCTGTGCGAAAGAAAATTTGTCTTTACACGGTGTCACATGTTGGAAAGAAAACTGTAATTGTGTACTTTTCCATACAATGTACACGCTACGGTCTTATCAAATTACAGTCACTACTGACAATTTCAAATATTGGTATCTCGCAACATCAAGGGAAAACATCTGGAGTGAAAAAACATATGCCATTAATAAAAGAGCACAAATGAGTCAACGTAGTCAGGTACCTGGACAAAATCGGCGACAAATTAGCCAGGCAACCAGACGAGTTTGTCTGAAGGACTAAACGTACTGTACGTTTAATCAATCAATTTGCTAATCTACATTTACCACCCATTCTGTATTTATTATACCGTTGGGCCGGTCGGGTAGCCTAGTGATAAAAGCGTTCGCTCGTCGCGTCGAAGACCTGGGTTCGATTCCTGACATGGGTACACTGTGTGAATCCCATTTCTGGTGTCTCCCGCCGTGATATTGCTGGAATATTGCTAAAGGCGTTGTAAAACCATACTCGCTCATTATTATAAAATGCCATGTATACCACTGATACCCACCGAAACGTCAGTAGTCAAATGACTAGTGCCATGGTACGCTTCTAAAACATGGTTTTTTTATAATCGATAGTAATAGAAATTTGTGCTGAATTATTTTCCTGGTGTATATATTCCATGTATATCATGAGAAAAAAATAACAAAACAGACATTGTAAGGTGGACTCTCTATACAGATTGTTTTTTCCAAATGTTACGACAATAATGATCTGATAAGGGCTCATTTGGGGCCACAAGATCTGCAAAGTTTGAGAATCGACAAAAACGTAATCGGCCGCGTACATATGAATGAGAATTCATCTTCTATATCTCCACTGCTCGCATTTCGGTAAACCTTCACAGACACCTGAACCGATCCACAAGATTTCCGTGATTTCAAATACCGGCACTTGATTTTATCGACCAATTGAACGTCGAGATAAGGAAAAAGAAAATGGGAAAGGGAGGTAACTCGTAATGCCTAGAAATCAAAACCATCGCCAGTATTTATTGACATGAAGACATCCTTTTTATCAAATCTTTGTTTGAGGTCTCTCTTTTGCGTGTCAGTCAGTTTTTCAACGTTAAATTTCTGTCAAACTCTATCTTAATCAATAGGACTGGCCGCTTTGTTGTTGATACCGCCAACGCTGGTTTGAAACTCGCATTGGTCGTTAGACCTAGTAGCTTAGCCAATCGAATTGGCTAAAGGAAATGAAAGGCTGGTAATTTAAGTGGATTAAGACAGAAGTACAGGTTTACCAATATGCGAGCCCTGAACTAGGATACATTGGATATTGACAATTAGACTTTTCAACACGTGCATGCTTTCAACTAACAGCACATCAGAATACAAAGTGTAGCAGTAAGGCCACATTGTGGTCACAAAGGCTGATTTGGAAGTTTTCGGGGTGCGTTTTATTTCTTTCATGCAAGTTGACTTAGTAGGGTGATGTTGATTAAACAGAAAAAAACATATGGTAAAAATGCCCCAATAGGACTTGCTTTTTTTAACTTCTTGTAAAATGATTTTTTCTTTCATTTTATTCCTTCTTCATAATAGCATGTCAATCAAGTTGCAAACGTACGAAGGAAAACTGTTCTATTGCTCAGGTATATGGACAGGTCCAATATATTTCATGGCAATATTTTCATTTGAGAGCTTCTGCTAGTTTTTAATTTGACATTTTCCAGTGTGTAAAAAAAATCCTCATCTTCCTTCTTAATTTATATATAAGCCAAAAAAGACATCATGTATGTCGTTTTGATTAACATATACTCAAGAACAAAAGTTCCTTCAACTGGTTTTCAATATAGTAGTGCATATATGGCATCAAGTCACCAAAAACGCGAATGCTACAGAAAAGCATGCATTCCATGCAAAAGTTGACTTTTATGCAAGCCCTATGCATTTCACTACCGAAGAATGGGTATAAAAACATGTGCGTTAACGGGATTCCAAATGCATCGTTTAGCATCGTGGTGACAACAACCACTCAGAAAAACAAAAACATTACGCAATTATTCAACATTACGAAATGCCACGCCTGTCTGAAAATTGATAGGCTTGAATCAGGATCGAGTCAACGTGATGTTGCAAGGCAATTTAACGTCCACAGAAACACCATTTGGTGTTTATGGCAACGTTGGCAACAGACGAATGCAGTCAGAGACCACCCTCGGAGTGGCAGGCCACGCGTAACCAATAATCGACAAGACAACTGGATCCGAACAACACACCTACGAAATCGATTCCAGCCAGCAACAGTGACTGCAAGAAGCATCTCTGTCCTTCGACGAATATCTTCACCCACCGTACGTCGTCGCCTAAGATGTGCAGGGATTGTCGCCAGAAGACCCGCCAGACGTCCCATTTTGACAGGAAACCACTTTCAAGCACGTCTACAGTGGTGCAGACAACATCTACGCCGGACGGCCATGCAGTGGGGACAAGTTCTATACACTGACGAGTCTCGTTTCACCTCATCCACAGCGATGGACGGATTCGAGTATTCCGACGTCGAGGTGAACGTTACGTCAATCATTGTGTCATGGAAGAAGATCGGTTCGGGGGCGGCAGCGTTATTGTATGGGGTGGGATTACACCAATACAGAAGACCCGTTTGATAGTTGTAGAGTGAAATCTCAATAGACAGTGCTACCGCGACGAGATCATCGACCCTATTGTTCTACCGTTTTTGCGTCGTCATGGCCATGACATTACCTTTCAACATGACAACACCCGGCCTCATATTGCTCGACTTGTTCAGGATATCCTTCAACAAAACAAAGTGAATGTCATCCCCTGGCCGGCTCGCTCCCCTGATGTCTCACCAATTGAGCACATGTGGGATGAGATGGGTCGGCGCCTTCGACGTCATCCACGTGTTCCACAGACACTCCTTGAACTTAGAAACATGTTGCAGCAGATATGGACATATATCCCACAGGACTTTGTGCGACGCCTGGTCCATTCCATGAGACGAAGATGTGTTGCTTGCAACGCAACCAGAGGACACACACTCTATTGATTTGTAAATTTACATTTTGCATGTTCATTTTTTGTTATGAAATCAGACATTTTCTGAAGTCAGTATGGCAAATTAAACCATTTGAACACTGTTGCAAACCGTAATTGTTTCAGATTAGGTAAAAAACATAACTTTGCATTGATTCTTATTCAATGTCACAGGAACTTTTGTTGTTCAGTATATATGGGCGTTTAGACTAAGCATCCTCTCGTAAGTTCAAATGCACTTCATGCACATATACTAACACACCGGTAGAGGTTTCACGCTGTCAAGAGGTCGAATGAGTTGACACAAATATATAATCCCGAGTCAAAATCTGTCCCTATATATGCTCAATTTCCTAGCTCTATCCCCATCACCCCGACCTTTCTGGAGCCAAGAATATTTAAACGGACAGATCATCCTGCATTGTATTTGCTGCGTTAATGGCCTTAAGATGTGAAGTGAGTGGTCATGGGTAAATACATGTATCGATGTTTCACTTGGCTTTCGTGGTTTCAGTGTAACATGCTCGTGAACAGCCATCATCAAACATATACACTCCAGATTCAAAATGCAGTCCTCTTTGATGATGCTGAGCGCTTCCTTTGCTCAAAGATTGAGGCAAAGAGAGTCAGACAACTATCAGCTACGTGTCGTGAATCTGTGAATTACGTTTTGTTAATTGTTCTTGAAACTATAACATATAACGATTGTTAATCATAAATCGAACCAGTACTTAAACTGAAAGACGATCTATCTTTGTAAATTTATTATGTTTATCTGATTTATGTCATCTATTATCCAAACGTTTTTGTCAGTTGATTTGAAATATCTTCATTTCATATTACATGTCCAAAGGATTGCTCTGTTAAGACTCACAATGGCAACAGTTTCAAAGGTTTGCCTCGGGGTGTGTAGGTTCTATAGCCACATTTGAAAGGATTTCTTTTTAATTAATATAATTACTGCCTGTCTTGGCAACCACCGGATGATGAAAACACATTGATCAAACTCCATGAAGTCTTTATGACTGCGTGTCAGCTTTATATTTGGGAAAAGCCTGAAGCGATGACGTTATAGACGTTTACCACTTGTGTTCAAACCACGAGCTAGGATATAAGGGAATAGGTTAAAGGGCAAGTTCACACGGAAATGAACCAATTTTTCTTGTACTTTTTCCACATTAAAAGTGTTAACATGGAAGTGTCATAGACAAAAATATAAAAACATCATATTTAATTAACATATTTTTTGCACTAAAACGATTTATATTTTTCACATTTACCAAGTGTTCTATTTCCATAACAAAAACACCATGGCTTACGCCCCTTGCAATATGACGTCATTGGTGCCAATTGATAAACATTATGACGTCATCATGCTTTGTTAGAGCCGCTTCGCGTGGTGTAGGTACAGTTTTGTGATTCTAGCGTCTCAGATGCCAGCCAGAATTGTGTTATGCTGAGTCACCACTGCGCCGGAGTGTGTCGTAGACCATGTTGTTTTACCGCAAACTGGTCCTTGATATCTTTTGCGTTGAGAATAGACAGGGACCCAGTTGAATTGGCACCAATTACGTCATAATCTAAGGGGGATAACTCAGGCCTGTTTGTCTCGGAAGACGAAGGCCTCATAACGGCATATCATTTTAACACTATTGTGAGCTTCCTACTTTCACTGTGAAAAAAAATGAGTGTATATTTTCAAACACAGATACTAACTAATTCTAAAATTGCGTTTTGATTAGAAAAAGAAAGAAAGTGATTTTTGCGTGTACACTTCCCCTTTAACGAAATAAATCACCAAACCAAACATTCTTTTTAACAGAAACACTCAAATACATCAAATACATTTTGCAGACAATATAATCCCGTCTCGTATCGGGTGGCTAGAGAATTACTGATCATTACATGAGTTGTAATCAAATAGGTTCGACTGTCCATAATGTGAATACAGATCTATTTTCATATCTTCCATCGTGACGGATAATGCTACAATTTGCTTGGTAAGTACGAGATAAAGATTTAATCAAAATAATTTTTTTTTTTGTATTTAAGTCCTGTATCAGTAATTGTGATAAGCCTCTGTACGACATCATCAAAGCACATGTGCCGAGAAGTATTTAGTTCTGGCCCAGTCTGTCCTGCGGGCAACCGCGTCATTTATTTCTTTCGCAATGCTGAGCGGAAGGCAGTTTAATGTTTTACTGTAAGTTAGCACTCTAGGCGACGAAAATATGTTATTTCGTGATGTTTAACGCCACAGTCGGCAATTTTCCGACGTGGGATATCTTAAGCAATTGACCATTTAACATGGACAGAAAACATGACGACACGCGAGTTTTATTTGAAGGAAGCCAGCTTGATATATGCTGCGCTCCTCTGTCAAATACGTTTATCGTCTCACAATCATATGACGCCCATATTTAATTGGGATGTTTACTCAGAACGACGCCTTGCATGGCTTGGTTCTGACTCTTTTGGTGTTGATTTACGTGTGACTGTAACCACATGATATGAATTGATATTATTATAATTGTGAGTGCCTCAACCTATGCGATTAAAGTATGCTAATTGCCATCCATTGTTTGAGTATATTCAGTGACATAAGTAAATTCTTCAACAGACACGCAGGAATCTATTTCAGAGATGTCTTTTCAAGGCACACGTCTATTAATTACGGTAACTACTTTAATTTCATTGAATAAAACGTGTGTGGTTAGCATTTTGAATGATAACGGCTTTCGTTCCAAAAACACTTAGCTGAGAACGAGAAGGAAATATCTCTGTACTCTCTGTTTCATTTGGCGAGTCTTCCTGACCCTGCGTGTATTCAAGGCAGGCGTCTGTTTATATATTAACGGTATGTTTACAGACGAGCATTTTCAATTTGCTCATCTAAATGCAGCATAGAGGACTGAAGACAAATCTATAAACAAGAGCCTCGTCGGCCACTGTCTTTGTTGACACAGACGAAATTACGTGTATTGGTATCGTGTTATTACGAGTTAATACGAGTACACCAAATTTTGCTTTAGTTGTTCGGCACTATTTACTACGTTACAATGTACACATTTGAAACACCACACGGTCTCAATATCGGTGTATATTTGAAGGCACCTAGGTGAGTGAGTCACGTCGAACATTTTTGTAGTTATATCACATCACCATTGCCACATAGAACCAAGGGGCTCGAGCTTTGGGGTCAAGAAGCAACACTCACAATCACAGAAAAACTGTTATTCGCACTCCGGATCTTTGGATTCTGTTAAGTCTAGGGGACGCAACTCTGCACGACAGGGCCACCCTGGAGGTGAAAAATCTTGAACTGTCCGAATGTCTTCCAGACGAATATCCCATAATTTCGATTTATTTGATCGATGGACGTTCAAGATCAGGTGCGTTGCGGTTGCTGTTAAAAATGATTACGTCATCCAGAGTGAAACCAGTGATCATTAATAGGATCATTCATAAAACGTTACCCTGTAGGACAGGCGCCACTACCACTACAGCAATGCCATCGCAGCGATTCGTCTGAAACAATTTCCATTGACGAGGCATCTTTGGTTATCATTACTCAGCCAAGCTTCAGACGTCGGCACAGCGGAACGTGCTTAGAACATCCTTGAGATATTATGCAGGAAATTGGGCAGACCTCACTGTCGACAAGGGAGACCCATTACTCCGCATCTTACACGACTATTATTGCTTAAAAACACATTCGTGACGTCATTGTGTTGTTTACGATATTCATTATTTTAAACCAACATTAACTGTAAATTAATTTAGATTTGGAGTATTTGGAAACTATTTATTCAATTTTGATAAGTGAATGATTTCAAATTCCGCCAGAGCTGTTCGATCCCGCATTATATGATTTGAGGAAGCTCTGCTACGACGACACATGGCACATTAATTGTATTTCGTCTGTACAAAAAGGCCCGTGGCCAACAAGTACTCAAATAAAGTGAAGTATGAAGTATGACACATGGCAGTACCGTGTGAAATTAACTATTAAGTATGTTCAATTATCTGTATAATCCGAATATGCTAAAAAGAATAATATATATAATGTTGTGTAACAGCATGTTACCTACATATATAACGATGTCATCTTCAAAGCAATTAGATAAACCTTTGGCAACCAAAAATTCAGGTGAACATCCCTGTTGAGGGCTCTATATTCCCTGTTATCTCCATACGCATTGTTAAAAAGCACAGGCGAATGATAAATACTCGTTTAGGACCTCATGAAATTGTAAAGAGATGTGTATGCACATGCATGGTAATGGTCAGCAGGAGCTTGGCACACGTGCCACTGTGGCAGAGAACGTATTCAAGTCGCATCACGCAATGGCGACTTCCACTGTATAAAAACAGGCTACTAAGAGTTCTGGTTTGTTTTTCAAATCTTTTCAAATGAGAGTGTTTTGTGAAAGTCTACTAGTAGGGATGTGTTTCAAGTTGGGGAATATCCTCGTAACTCTCAATTCCTTACAAATTATGTTCCTCGCGATCGGCGCCATTGTCTTAAGGAATGTAGAGTTACTCGTCCATTACCTTCTAAATAACAACCAGCACTGACAATGAAACATTTTAAACTTCACAATCAATCTGAAAAAAGCTCTATTTAACTCAGCCTAGGCACGCATTTCTTTCAACTCTCATTATAGTGATGTGAAGAGTACACGTAAAATACATGTTGATAAGTATATAACTAAACGCTGATTAGTATAAGTCAGGGCTCCCATAATAAATCGAACAATTAATTAAAAAAATGTATAGTAAGAGAAAGTAGTAAAAGTTTAATAAGAATAAATTTATTCTGAAATAAAATAATGGATGTTTTAACACATATTCATGAAGACATTCCGACTTTAAGGTCGTTATTCACAACTTGTTTGTTGGGAGCATGGTACTCACACTCGTGTTTCTGTAGTGCGAACAGCACACAATGAAAACTAAGGACCACGTGCCTGGGGAATGCTGCAAACAGAAATGGAGCAAAACGAAGTTGCCAGACATTTTATTCTCTTTGGAAACGTTATCTACAGCAGGGCAACACTCACGACAAGCCACAAACTGGTCGTCCACATGTGACGTCACGTCAACAAGGCAACCATATTCTGATGGTGCGTTTACGGAATGGATACCAAACTGCTACAACAGATCGGATAATTCCTTGGTAGACACGATGTAATAGAAAAACGTACGCAACGGGTTTGGGGAGCACTTCGTCCGGCCTCAACGTCTAACGATACGCCCCTTTTGCTTCCAAGTTTTAGTACGCTTAGCTGAGTGTGGACATGGGGGCACGGGTGGCCAAGTCGTCTTAGGCGCTGCGATTCGCTGCGCAGAGTTGCGTCCCTTGGGCGCGCCAGAAACCTATGATTGTGGGTTTGAATCCCGGTTCGCCCCGATATGTTTCTAGGTTTGTCAGCACCATACCCGTGCTCGTGGGTTTCACCGAAGTGGTAAACGTCTGAGACCTGCATCACTTCGGGCTTTCCTCCCACATCAAGCTGACACGCCGTGATATAACTGGAATACTGTTAAAAGGGGCTTTAAACCCAACTCACTCACTCAGTGTAGACAAGAGTTGGACACGATTGGGGCGGTATACTGTTCACAGATGAGTCCACGTTTTATGTGGACAGGTCTCATGGCCCGGCAAGGGTCAACAGGCGTCACGGAGAATGTTTTAGCGACTCTTGCGTTACTCAAGTTACTTTTTGGGAGGGAAGACGGTGTAATGCTATGAGGTGGCATCACAACTCACGGCAGAAGACAACTCATTATCGTTAATGGCGATTTGAATGGCTTCCGCTGCCAGGACGTCATGGCCAGGGATCATGTTCTGCCCTTTATGGGAATGCATAAGGTTACATCATGCTGCCCGCCGACATGTTGCACGTGTTGTATCAGACTTTTTGAGGCAGCATATCATTGTTGTACTGCCAAAGGCCGGTTGTTTCTCCGGATCTCTCCGCCACTGAACATGTCTGGGATGAGATGGAACGTCACTTCGTTAATTTCAAAGACAAAACATTTACACCACTTTATATAATGCACAGTTACATTATTACATTCGTATAATAGGGTTATGAATCATTATCCCATCAGTATTACACTGAATGTTAACTAAATGGTATGAAATTGATTCGCCACTGTCAAATTTCGAAAAGTCAACTTTTCCCTTTATATCGAGTAATATTCCAGCAGCTATTACACGTCACAACATGCAACCGCACATGCTCTGTCTTCAAAGATGTCAAAGCAAACTAAAATTCTCCCCTTAACTGTATGACAGGAGGGATGACTTCCACTTTCAAATAGTCAACTTTCACTCATGTCGAGCAATATTGCTTTACAATCGAGCATGCTCTTTCTTCGAAGATTTCAAGAGCGTCATGCAACTCTTGCTAAAAAGGTTGATTCATCAGGGTTACACCATTCTAGGTCTTCGTAAAGGTTTTCAATTTTTTTTATGGTAGACATCTGGAGTTCTTTTCCTAACCTGACGCATCGCCTAGCAAAATGATACTTTTAACTTTTTTTTACTTCTACTATATCTCCCCACAATTGTTTAGGTGAATCCTTGACTTGCCTTTGCATGTATTTATGATGTGTCACTGGTGTGGCAAGATACGCTCACATTTTCGTGCACACCTGGTATCATCACTAATTTATGGTAATTATTGGACACATGCTTATGATGTGGTTCGATTAATACAACGCATTCTGCGTTCTTTTTTGTCGCTTTTATTATCACAAGCTACCAGTGGAGTAGATATCACCAAGTGCCAGCTTGGTTCACACATACTATGCACGTTACCGCAAGAACATCACGTCAGCAAGAGTCGTATGACGCCCTTCTTTGTAGTCTTTGTCGATGGCTTCTCCATTAATTTTAACAAGCAACATTGAAGATATGTTATCTTCTAAACGCAGCTCATACATGATCTGTTATCAAAGGATGAGTGTTTGTATTGCACTGTGAGCACTGTACCCATTCACTTGAAACAAATCAGGGGAAATTGATACGTTATGAGACTAACATAGAAAACTTTGATCTAAAGACAATAAAATGAAGTATTTTTCAACAAAATCCCCTTCCACATTGATACATTTTTGCCAACGATGTTGGAGGGATGTTATCCCAGGTTAGTAAAAGTGTTTCTCTTGGCTGTCTAAAAATTGTCGCTTGTGGACATGACAATGACTGATTTGTGCACTGGCGCATTGTTCTGGTGGAACAGCACTTTTTTATCAGCTTCCCGGGAGTCGTAGTCTTATTTTCATCACGCAATTGCCTCAAAGGTGCAGCATAATATGATCCGTGTATTGTCAGGTCATTTGGAAGATTTGTCAACCATGATGATACCCTCGGCATCCCAGACAACGGAGGCCATAACATGTCCAGCTGATTGGACATTCTTTGCCTTTATTGGTGGTGATGTCAAATGCTTCCACTATGTGTTGTTGGGAAGTGATGAAACATGTGATTCAAATCGTTGGAAGATTTTTTTCTGAATACATTTCAAACAGGCATAGATTATCGCGAGACATATTTTGCCTGGTGCATCAGGTCTGATGTCAGACGCTTTGGATACATTTAAGCTGATACTCTCTTCATAGTTTCTCAAGTTTCTCTGAAAATAGAATTACTGTCTCTTGGGAAATGCCAACTGAAACTAGCAATATGACGCTCAATCATTCGCCTGTCTGTCATCGCCATATCCTGTTCTCTTGATAATTTCTAGAGTTGATGATGTCACAGAAGGTTCAAGACATTGTTGTTTCAGAAGAGAAAGAAACGATTTTACTATTACACAATTTCTTCCGCTTGAGTTCAATTTGCTTGTATCGAACTGTGGATTATTGATATATGTTCTGTTACCCATGGCTTCGAGTTAACAAGGATTCACCTTCTTTGATACCTACAGATTAACCGCATAATGAAGCTATAGGTATTGTTGGGATCAGTAACAAGATCCCAGATGGTAGATTACATACATTCATTGAAACTATTAATTTAGAACCTCTCTGTGCTGTCACTGATTTTGCTTGCAACTAACGTCCTTATAGCTCATTAAGAGTGTGTGGTCGAATGATATCAATTACAAGATACTTTAAATAGGCACATTGATCTTCTGCTGCAGGAAAGTAAGACTTTCGGTGGACAAGAATGTCTCGTTCAAAGATTGATACAACAAATTGTAATTTGGGCCACAAGGCCCGCAGTAATATGTCTCCCTCTCTCTCTCTGACTGGATCAGACCGGATGTTCTCGCACTTTGAAGTAAGCTCAGTCATTGTCAGCTAAAACAACAATGGTAATCATGCATGAAAATTCTATTGATCTTAACACTTTGTTGTCCGGTTAGTTAATTACAATTTACTCACCTGTTCATCAGGAACTCAGGTTATTTAGATTAACTACATTGTACGTGTCACGAGCGTGTCAATAAATAACGGTAAACCTAGCTTGTCATTATCTATCGCAATGGCAGAGCTACCGGCAAAGAAAGGGCGTATCGAACTTAAGCTTGCTAAGAAAAAAAGCTTTAATTAAGGAACGTTAGTCAGTGTCAGAATGAATGTGTATTTAGTGCCAGCCCATGTCAACATTTCATGTATATGTGCTTATATGCAATGATTTTGTATGAAATAGACTCAAAGTCTAAAATGCACCAATGTGGTCTGGCGTACTAAGAAAACCAGCCTGAAAGACGTGCAAAACAATCTTAGGAATCTTTGCTAGGTTCTTAGCAATTTACAGAGATAAAACATTAATATATTAAGTCATTTGTAAAGGTTTATGTTCCATATATCCATTAATATTACTATCATTGATGTTGCTTCGTGAACGTAAGATAATGCATACATTGCACACAAGTGGTCTTCCTGAGACAGCTTTTGTTAAGTGACCTTACCTTCTGTTGCTGTTGCTGCTAGTACCTTATCACACATTTGACCATCCTAGCTACCATTATGTCATGGTTTATAACGTGCATTAAAGTCTTTCGATGATGGATCCGTTTCAATTTTCCGTTGAGTGCCACACTTTCATGAGTGAACGCGAAACTGTCACATATTTCCACATAATTAAATTTCCTTTTCGATTTATCTCTATGTAAACACTGAACACTTTGCATTTATCTTTTTAAAATTTTATTTCACATCATGTGGTTTATTTCTTAATATATGTGCTGCTAGTCGATAATTCTTGCACATAAGGTTAAACTTGTAAAAACAGTCTTGTGTCAATGGATATGCTGTTTGTTTCACCTGCAGTTAAATTGATCTTTTCATAGCAGTATTATAACCAGTCCAACCTGGATGTCAATAATATTATTTATAATGATACACTGTGATGCCCTTATTCTAAAGCTGTGTTAATCGCCATGTTATCAGAACATTGATATACACACAGGTCTCTGTAGTGACTTATGATCATCAAATTCTGGAATGAACAGACCACATTAAAGTTCTCTGATGTATGATTGCGCTAATGCCCAGGTTCATGTTACCATTTGCAACATGGCTATTATAACGTGGATAGCTTAATGACACGAGGTTGCGTGATATTTTGAGCAGTACATGTAATGTACGTAGACGTTGAATAGTATCACCTGTTCTTGCATCTCATATAATCATGGTATTCTCAAGCATGTCAGAAAACAAAAGTATCAATTTCTTCAAATATAACGTAATAATACAAAAGTTCCAATAAGAACATTTCATCTTTCTCCTGGGAGTTTTGATCCTTGTCTTATGCAATAACACGCACTTCAAAGAAGAAGGAATATGTTCATCTAAGTGTTTGCATCTATGGCATGATGAAATCTATCCTGAGCAAGCCGATGCCGAGAAAATTGTTTGATGCATGCTATGGACTAAGTGTATTTGAGTGCACATTGGTGTCAATCTGTGACACATATTTAAACAACAATGATCGTTTTCCCGCCTCTCTGTCCTTAATGTCTTGACTTAGGTAGTCTACTGATCATGATTTAAATGCTAAGCTCCGGGTTCGACTCATCACAAGGGCATAATATTTGAAGACCACTCCTGCTATCCCCCGTGGTAAATTTGCAAGATTATTGCTCAAGCGCGTAACATGCTCTCTTGCACCCACACAGTCCATGATGAAACAGGTTCACTTTAGATGGTCTAGCTCTGCTTTAAACTCTGTCTAGTAATGACTATTAATAGTAAATAGTCATTATCCTTTGGTACAACTTCGAACACGATCTGTCATATCGCCTATATTCTATCATATCTCTTTCTTATCACTGTTTACCTCATTAACATATGTTTTACTCCAATTATTATTAATTTATCATCTCTAAACATACTGAAGTCTTTATGCTCAATACACTTATCTTGTTGATTTTTTTTATTACTTTGATGAACATGTGTAGGGATGCACTTTATCAGTAACGGACAGTCCTGCTCTGCATGGGCTTTGTAAAATAGTGTATGTGTCCTCTGTCCATTGCAGGCATGTTGTTAATAACACACAATAACAATTGAAACAGTACAATAATGTATGAAGTTCTTAAGATAAACTTTGATTGCTATTTACAATTAAATTGTAAGTGAATTTGAACCATGTAGTGAAACAGCCATTGTCCAGAGAGGTAACTGTTACAGTTAATATAAATCCGACATATCATCGTAAGCTGAATGTGCTAAATATAAATTATGTTGCAGCCGTGCAATTACTTTCCTAAACAGCTTCCGTGAAACGTTGGTCATATTGTGCATTGTACATAGTATGAATTACAATGTGCACTGTCAGTAAACAGAATGACATTGTGTCTTGGCACTGTTTTCATCTCAATATCATGATTCAAGAATTTAACCTGCCCCACTTCGGCTTGGGAGTTAATAACCTTGTAACTCTTTATACTAAAGCATACCCTGCATTGTATTTTAGGAAGAAAGAGTATGAGGATGATGATAATGACTGATTACACGATATCGATTTTTAAAAAAAATAACAAACTGCGAAGTAGAATAGAACGATATGTTGACATCACATCCTTCTTAATCATAGGAATATGACCAAGGCTTTCATAGTCCACATGCCTTAAAATAAAAACCATGTGTGTCCAATGTTGTTCGACGAAAGCATTGGCCATGATTTCATACATGGATTCCTATGTTTTTCACCACTATTTTGCCTTGTACGCCTAATGGAATCTCTTTCGGCGGGTGTTCGAAACTAGTTACTCTCTGCCTTTGGCGTTTTTTTAATTGTAATAATGATTATCCCTTACATGGATGACCTTGATCTTCTTACCAAAGTAGAACCTACTCTAAAAACAGATTGCCATTTTCGTATCCTTTTCTAATGATATTGGTATGTCCTTTGGACTCCACAAATGTAACATTCTTCATCTGCAACGTGGCAAGGAATTATTCAGCATCTCGTGGAAGGTTAAGCCTATACGTACTTAGTGATGTAGGTTAGGGACAAACTCCAGAATGAGCATATAATGAAAAAAAACTTCGGGCAGACAACAAATGTGGACTTAAGAAAGTAAAAGCCACACATTCTTATAATGTACCCTTCTTTTCGTGTTCTTTTGGTGTTGTTGTTGTTGATTGGACGAAACAAGAAATTCAAGGTCTTGACACCCTCACACGAAGAATCATGTCAGACACCCCTGTTAAGATATAGGTCCGGACAACTATGGCCAGATCGCCACTGCATGTTGTTAATTGAAAGGTCACTGGAGAGTACTACCGAGACAACATACTGACGCCAATAGCTATTCGTTTTGGGCGCCATGCTCGTCACTTGTTTTGTTTTCAAAACGAAAAACGCTCGTACGCACTGTACCCACTGACTACCTTAAGCAGCCAAACATCATCAGAATGCAATGGCAAGTACTACCTTAACTACCCCCCCCCCCCCCCTCCTTGATCTTGAGACGTCAAAGGTCTATTCTACGGTACCCTTGACTGAGCAATGCGCAGCTGGGGAGTCAACAAGGTTCTCTCAAATTATCATTTGGAGACGCCAAGCCAGATAAACAAATGTTTGACCAGTCGTGGGCACATGACCCATTATTGATCAAGTCACATTGAACGTTCAATCTTTTACTACACCCCCTGTCGTTTTCCTTGTTTGTTTACTCCCTTATTTCTTCCCTTTTCGTATCCATCAATTAGCATCACTCGATATCTCTTAGTATTTCTGTAATGATCTGTTATTTTCGAACATGCACTTATGTTTTGGGAGAGTATAATATATTGTTATAAGTGATAGAACACTTTTAAGAGTTGAGTCGTCCGTTCTGATTTGAATGATAAAAGAAAAGGTATATATATTCTGGTGGTGGTTCCTCGGTGAAGATCCACAGTACTTGAATTATCAATGTCCAAACGACTACATTCGGAATTCATTTCATTTTCAGAAATGGTGACGTGACATGGTTGGTATTATAACAACAGTTCATCCGAAAAGGAATGACACATAGGTTTGGCGTTCAAACGCATGCCACTGAAACAATCTGGGGCTAAAGAAGGAAGGTATTTCATCAAGGCTTTGATGAATGCAACTTAAGGAAATAATAAGTGTAGAAATCATTTGCAGAATTTGGCAGTATCTTTCGGTAATTTTTCCAATCAAGGAAACAAATGATTAATTTATATCACATTTGGGATCCTTGATTTTTCTGCAGGAAAATGCGTTGATGTTCTGATTTCCTCTTCGGATGCTGTCTACCGCAACCCTATGTCCATGAATCATTGCTCAGGCAAACTTAGCTAGATACAAATTAAGTCTGGTCTGTTTTGTATTTGTTTTTGTACACCCACCTCATGCTAATCAAGCAGATGGGTAAGAGTATAGTTGTAAACCTGTCATAGTTCCTCCAAATAACTGCAGGCTGCGGAGAAAAATGAAGGCGTCTCTATTCTTTGTGTTCCGATAAATAACATTGACTTTGTCTTGATGGGTAACGTTAAGGGATAGCTCAGTGACAACCATATAGTGGTCTGACATATACATGTTCTCAGTGGACAGTCTTGACATTTCTTCTGTTGTAAAAACAGTTCCTTGTCACATCGAAGTCGATGATTTGGACGTTTTTTAGTAGGACTGTTATCGCTGTTGTAATATGTGGATTAATTCAAATTGACATCTGGCATGTTAAGTTCCCCCCAACGAACACTATGCTACAGAAATGTATGTATGTATGTATGTATGTATGTATGTATGTATGAATGTATGAGGGGCGTTCAACAAGTTTTGCAACTTCAAAATATCTTTTGCACTTTTATTTTTCAATATAATCTCCATTCACCTCAAAACACTTATTCCATTTTTCCTTCATGCTTTTAATACCACTTTTATAGAAATCCGTAGATTGGCCCTCTAACCACGCCTCTGTGGCAGCCTTTATATCCTCGTCATCCTGGAAGCCTCTTCCACGTAGGGCAGATTTCATTTGCCGGAACAGGAAATAGTCATTGGGAGCTAAGTCTGGGCTGTAGGGTGTGTGATTTAACTGTTCGAATCCAAATTCACATATGGCGGCCTGTGCAATTCTCGACTTGTGAACCGGAGCGTTGTCATGCAAAAGTAGAATACTACGTGTTAACATCCCATGGCGTTTCCGGCGAATAGATTTACGCAATTCTTTCATTACATTAGCATAATACTGTCCATTGATTGTAGTTTTTGGTGGCATGTAATCAATCAGTTATATGCCTCTTACATCCCAACATATGGTGGCCATTACCTTGCCAGCCGATGGTTGAGTGCGAAACTTCCTCAGAGGCGGAGAATTGGGGTGCTTCCATTGCATAGATTCAAATTTAGTTTCTGGGTCCCTGTGGTGGATCCATGTTTACCACCTGTCACTAGACAAGAAGGAAATCCGGTTTCATCAGCAGTATAGATGTAGGAGGTAGATGTATAGATGTAGGAGGTCTCGACAACTTTCAGTTCTCTGATGGCGATCTTGAGCTCTGAGGTTTCTGCAGATACCTTGGACATATCAAGATGCCCATGAATAATGGTTACAACAGTTCCAACTGATATTTAGAATTGCCTTGAAAGTTCAGATACTTTCACTCGTCGGTCAGACAAAATTCTTCTTTCTATAGCAGCAATATGGTTTCCGGCTGGTTGGCACCTGAAGGCCTGCCTGACCTTGGACATGTAAAGACCAACGGCAAACTGTGAAATAGTCAGGAGTATTCTTACCCATCACTTTACACATGCGATCATGGATTTGCTTTGCATCCCTCCTTGGTAAGGAACTTTATTACAGCGCGTTGTTCATGTTTGAGAGAACCCATGATTGTGACACATATGTATGTATGTATGTATGTATGTATGTATGTATGTATGTATGTATGTATGTATGTATGTATGTATGTATGTATGTATGTATGTATGTATGTATGTATGTATGTATGTATGTATGTATGTTCTACTTTGATAGTGTCAGTAACGTCACTGGCCTTATAACGGTATGATAACGCGTTACTTTAAGCTAATTTCAAGTGTGGGGTGTTAACGTTTTAGTGAACTTGCACAAAATTTGGCATACTTCAAACCTCTATCTCGCTGATTGAAATGGTATTTAGCAAACATCATTCAGCAATGCAAATATTTTATTTAAGCGCATTAAAATATTTTGATTTTATTTCGGAACACAAGAAAACATTTCAATATAGTTATTACCACCTTTCTCACATGTGACCCGTTTTCATGGGCAGGAGTTTATCGAGAGCATTTTTTTGTAATTGAAACCTGGAACAAACACCTCATACTTCCCAAACAAGTAACCAAATACCCAAACCAAAAGGAAACCCATACAATACATCATCTGAGATGTGGTAATTCTTGTATTAATGTCAATGGATTATGGATTAATGACCTCTGGCGAAATAGCCGTATATCCGTTCCTCCATTCGGTTCCTGTCTGCGGATACAATCACCAGTTACATGTTATATCTTGGTTTTGATCTATTTCACAAGGCCTTAGTTCCACCGATCGAGGCATATCAACGACCGTCATGTGGAGAGATAGGAAAATGTAATTACCCAAAAGTGGGTCAGGTGTAGACAGAAGGTATATTAGCAGTTTGTCATGCCTGCCCATGTCTAAGCATTGTCTGGGAGGTTCATGTGTAAAATGAACAGCAACAGGGAATTTCCATATGACCAACTGGTGAAGACATCGGAGAAGTCGTTACGTGTTTTCAGAGCCAAGGATTAACGGTTCATGAGCACTTCTACGTCTCTGATGGCTGCAGCTCGTAAAATATATTTACCACCTCCCGACTACCCTTCCCTGTGTCAGACTCATAGCAACCAATCATGTGTTTTTGTTCATGATTTCACCTTTGAAGGTTTCAGATCGAAGATTAACAAGAAAGCAGCGTTATCGCAATCACTTGCCATGGGGTACATCAGAATTGTGTTTGTGCATACAGTAGTGAATATAAACTTAGTCTATAAAAAAACCCTATAAAGCTTTACAAAGAGATAGGCTTAATGATTAAATGTGAAACTAATGCACACAAAATGCCCCTTATCTGGTTAAAATAAATCCGTCTTGATAAGTCTCTCACTGAGATAAGTTAAACTAACTTCTTTATTTTTATGAGGAAATGTGTTCCTAGTGCAGACACTATTCACTAAGTAAAAAATATGGATTCTGAGCCGTAAGACTGTCAAAATATAATGTTCGAACTAAGTCTTTACAACAAGGTTGTCTTAGATAAGCATGCAAAGTTTCATTCATGCAACTTCCGCAGCTTCTGAGAAAACTTGCTCCTGTTGCAGACACAAAGCACTTTGTAAAATAACACAGATCAAGGGACATAACTTTGCAAAAAGATGATGGACGGGACCAATTTTCGATTGTTTAGACAAGTATCTCTCAGAGAAAAAGCAAGCAAGCAAAGCATTTAAATCGTACACGAAAATCGTATCTATCTATAATTCCTATTTCTTTCAATTTGGGGACACGGATGCCCAAGTCGTCTAGTGAGCTACAATTCGCTGTGAAGAGTAATGTCCCGTGGGCACCCTAGGTACCTAATATCGTGGGTTCGAATCCCGGTTCGCCCCGATTGTGTTTCTCGGTTCGTAAGCACCGTATCATTGTTGGTGGGTTTTGCCGAAACGTCTAAAGCCCACATCACTTCGTGCTTTCCAACATTAATTTGACAGACCGTCATATAACTGTAATAGTGTTCAAAGCGTCACTCACTCATTCACTTTAAATAACATAACTTGAAATGAAAATTTCACTTGCATGGATATATAGTAAAGGAATCCCTCGTGTATGCTCATCCCGCAAGTTAAATAGATGTATATAACAGTATTTTGTCTGATGGCGGTATATATTACTTTCATGTCTATTACATATATTCAATCGTGAGAACGTAACGTGTTAATAGAGGAGGCACAAACCGGAATGGCCTGCTTTGAAAATGCGACAAACCAACTCAATGGACTAAGTATCACAGGTTTCCTAAACAAGATATATCACAAATGATTATTCCGCTGATGCTCAACAACAGGTGAACATGTACATTCTTAACGTGATTTCATTATGGCTTAGTAACATCATCCATACGAGCTCTGGTTCAACCAGAGTTCCCCAAATGAGGCGTGTGTTCCTCATGTCAAGGCGATACCTGAAATTACTGTAGTAATTGACCAATTATGCCATAACTTGCATCTGAAAAGGTTGCACTTAGCCAGAACGCCCACAGTTATATTAGGGACATGGCTAATTTGAACGTGTAAAGTATGTTTCTGTTTATAGATATTCCGTTGGTTTGCCATGCGACGCTATTTACGTAACCAAACCGGATTGTCGTCTCTTTGATGTTATTGAAAGTACGCTGATGCCACGGAAGCTGCCTTATAATGCCTATCTTCTTGCCGTCTGTTACCGAGTTTTGACGGAGTCCTTCATAAGTGAAGATAATGCAGTTGATATCATTAATAAAGCACGAATTATCTCAATACATATTTATAACATTGTTGACAAACATGTGGTACTGATACGGCAGTTACGTAACACAAACACACACACTCATGCATTCTCTATCTCACACACAAGCAGAGAGAGAGAGAGAGAGAGAGAGAGAGAGAGAGAGAGAGAGAGAGAAATGGGTAAATTGACATGTATTACAAAAAAAGCGTGAAGGATCTTGGCATGAGAGATTAACTACAGTGATAAAGAATCGGGGAGCCCTTCACATTTTTTAGTAGTACTACTAGTATATGTAGACGGAGTGCACGTCCAGTAAAATAAATTCTTTCACAATGGTCTGCGACATGTATGGGCTGTCATCACATATTGCGCTAATGCACCTGATTTAACTGAAATGCGGTTTTTAAAGCGGCGTTTTACCCAACTATCTCACCCACTCTCTCAAGAGCTGTTCATTTCGCATTTCGTATAAGTCTACCGACTGTAATATTACTCGAGATTTAAATTCATTACCACCTACAGCACACTGTAGGCAAAACTATCGACATGTCTAAAGAACATCCACAAAGAATATCGAATTCACTAACATTCTGCAAAGATTGTGTTTGAACCCGTTACCTGAGCTGAGGTATTACGACACACCTAAACGTTTTTCGAAACCCACACAGTTTGATATGATGGCTGAGTAATTGAAAATAAATGCGCAACATAATAACCCTGAGGAAGGGTTGATCCATTCTAAATGTTACCAGCAGCTGCAATAAGCCTCTCTAAACGTGTGATTAAGATCAAACAATGCACTAATGGACTTTAATGCACTAGTTCTATGTGTACTCGCGTCTGGTCACTGTAAATGATCGTATTGCAATGTGTTAGATGTAACTGTAGCGTAAAGAGGGTTGTGGTGTTTCCTTTCGTTGGGCCATGAGATAAGGTGAGGTGAAATGGTCGCCTTCAAGACTGTTGTACTTATATAGCACGTGTGTGTGTGTGTGTGTGTGTGTGTGTGTGTGTGTGTGTGTGTGTGTGTGTGTGTGTGTGTGTGTGTGTATGTGGCTGTGTGTGCCCGCTTCTACTAGCCCTAACTAATGCCGGTTTTGTAGTGCTAGCACACTGATATACAAGTTTAATTAAAATAGCCCACTCTGACACAGTATACTGACTCCGAGTCTCTGAATGCCTTGCGCCAGCTAGGATGACACCGTGCACGATATGTATTAGTATTTGTACTATTTGTGCACTATTTATACATATTTATTTGTGCGTGTATATTATCTTTGAGTGTGTGTGTGTGTGTGTGTGTGTGTGTGTGTGGCTGTGGCTGTGGCTGTGTGTGGCTGCTTCTACTAGCCCTTACTAATGCCGGTTTTATAGTGCTAGCACACTGATATACAAGTTTAATTAAAATAGCCCACTCTGACACAGTATACTGACTCCGAGTCCCTTAATGCCTTGCGCCAGCTAGGATGACACCGTGCACGATATGTCTTAGTATTTTTACTATTTATGCGCTATTATACATATTTGTTTGTGCGTGAATATTATCTTTGTGTGTGTGTGTGTGTGTGTGTGTGTGTGTGTGTGTGTGTGTGCGTGTGCGTGCGTGCGTGCGTGCGCGCGCGTGGCTGCTTCTACTAGCCCTAACTAATGCCGGTTTTATAGTGCTAGCACACTGATATACAAGTTTAATTAAAATAGCCCACTCTGACACAGTATACTGACTCCGAGTCCCTTAATGCCTTGCGCCAGCTAGGGTGACACCCAGCACGATATGTCTTAGTATTTGTACTATTTGTGCACTATTTATACATATTTGTATGTGCGTGTATATTATCTGTGTGTGTGTGTGTGTGTGTGTGTGTGTGTGTGTGTGTGTGTGTGTGCTCTTATGAATTATGATAGTGTATATGAACAGCCCGTTTTGTTTATGTGCGTGTATATTATCTTTGCGTGTGTGTGTGTGTGAATTATGATAGTGTGTATGAACAGTCTGTGCTGTAAATGGTATGTTATGGCGATAGGTTCTTAGGTTAATATGTGTGCAGTGAAAGTTTATAGAGGAAATGTAGGTGTGGTTATGATAGGTCTGTTGGTGATGTGTGGAGAAGGGAGTGTGGTTATTAGTGGTTGTGGCTGTATACCGGTAGACCGGTATGTGTGGGTAGTTAGTATTTGATCAACGCTGTGTGGCTGACCCATGCTAATGAATGTATGATCTGTGCATGTGTATATGTGGGTAGTGAATGTACGGCAATGATGTATGTATGCGTGGGTATGATTTATGTTGGGTGTATGTGTGGGTCGTGAAGGTATTTGTTTTAGACAATGCTGTGTGTATGTGTGGGTAGTGTGTGTAAGGTTTATTCTGTGTGTATGTGTAGGTAGTGAATATATGGTATGTGTTGTGTACATGTGTAGGTTTGTTTGTTTGTTTAACGCCGCACTCGGGAATATTCCAGCTATATGACGACGGTCTGTAAATATTCGAGTCTGGACCAGACAATCCAGTGATGGATATCATGAGTATCGATCCACGCAATTGGGATCAATGACGTGCATCAACCAAGTCAGCGAGCCTGACCACCCGATCCGTTAGTCGCCTTTTTTACACAGTCGGGCGAAACAACAGACAACTAACAGTTAACAGAAACGTGTATTTACGTCCACCACACATGTTACATCAAGAACACATTCTAGAATAAACACTTCAATTAAGACATTAATCAGTGTTGACAACTCTTCAGTGGTACCAGCAATTTCGGTCCAACATTGTATATAAACCTTTCAGTTAATGTGGCCTTGAAGAGATTTAATGCCGTCTTTGCTAAATTAATCAAGAGAGCACAACCTTTTCTCTCACCCGTCAACATTAATGGTACTGCATTTTACAATGATTGGTTAGTTGCCATGTTTGATTTTGTCTAGACCACTTAATACTACAGAGTGTACATTTTAGAAGCAAGTTGTCACAACATACACTGTATGTACAGGTACATGTAGGCATACTCGTATCAAGCGCATTTGAGATAAAACAAATATCCCAATACAACTGTGTCTTCCGCTTTAAACGTTGTAAGTTCAACTTCTTCGTGTTACATTTAGTCTGAACTTGCGAAATTACATGTTGACTTCGAATTTATTACCTTTAAATACCATAAGGTGTAAATGTTGAAACCGTAGTGAAATTAAAACTATTTGTGAGACCATGTGCAACTAAAAACTGCACATTTTATCGTCATTTCATATTTACAGAATTATATTTAGATATGCTCTTGAAGTGTGGCATGGGAAATGAATTCTCGTAACTGCATATGGGGACGAACGGTGTTGAAGATTGGATTTGCGTTGTCGGGACGGACGATGTATATGGGTAGACTAACGTCGTGGATCTGCGTTATCGAGGTGAATGTGGATATTGGATACGGTTGAGTCATGCCATGGGTCACGGTCAACAATAACATAGAACGGTGTAAGGCAGTAAGTGGGGAGCTGTTGTCGGGCTGGCCGATGAAGAAGAGGGGACATGCTATTTCTGGTCGGAAGGTGTAATAGATCGGCGTTGTCTGACATAACGATACATAATATGTGTCCGTGTTGTCCAGGCCGACATGATGAATTGAGTCTCACAAATAATACACGTTGTCGGTGCGGACGTGGTAGTCAGTGAAATGATTGGGTGTAAAAGATAAGATAATGTATGAGATTTGATATGTGTTGTCAGGCGTGACAGAAAGACATGATGTATTTGTTTTAATGTCTTACCTTATTAAAACTATTAAGAATCATGCTGAAAATTACAGTTTGTTTAGAATTGTAATGAGGTACTGAGTTATGAGACACTATTTATGAAATAATGTACATTAATTACAGCCATAAAAACGAAAAGATAATATATTCTAAGTACACAATAATACAAAATACATGCTTATGCAAATATGTATGTAAATAGGGGACAAGCGGGTGGTGTGCAGTATAAATTGTCTTTGTTTCAGGATAAAATAAAAGGTTTTGGAAGAAAGAGTACATAAAATGTTGAAGATAAAACCCACTTTCTCTGTGTAATGTTATTATAATACTTCATTGGTCAATTTTATAACAATAACAATTTATGACAATTCAATGAAAGCAATGTTGCATGTATTGCATGTTTTGCATGTAATTTTGTTTAAAACAGAAGTATTGGCACAAAAAATTCTAAATCTCAGTATTAAGTTCTAAGTTCATATTTCCTCAGTTTTCCTTTCTTCAGCATCAAGGGGCCGACAAAAGTTTGACTTATGTTGATTTTTGTTTTGCAAATACTTGAGGTGTATACTACAGGTATCATGACACATAATTCAAATCATTTTAATATATTTTAGCTACTTCTTTTGGTTTCAGTTCAACATGTAAAAACCCGTAAAAACCAAATTGGCCCATAGGCGAGCAATGTTACATTGGTTCAAAACTCTTTTTTGTTTAAAAAACCCATAAACATGCTTTAAAAGTATCATGGCGCATAATCCAACTTGTTTTTAACATAATTCAACTTATTTGTGGCATTATAAAAACATTTGGCCCATGGTTATGCAAAATCACTAATATGCAACCAAATGTGTGGCCGTGCTGGATAGATTTGTTGAGTCGTGAATGAAATCCTTCTAGGTTCTCATTTGTTCCGGGTCCGACAATGGAGTGTTGATTCAACAGCTTCTGTCGAAAGCGGGGCTCATCGTCCACCCAGGAAAAAACGATGTAATCGTTTATCTCATCAGCTCGGGAAACATCTGAACTGGAGTTCATGGCATCTTGGACTTCGAGCTTGTGAAGTAGGGAAAGTCCAGCAGCTCTTCGGATCCATCGACGGACGTCTGGATTCTCTTTGTGGGAGACAGCTAGGCCGAGGTTCTGGGTCTTCCTGCATATAGCCTGTGAGAAGTGGAAGAAACAACCCTCTACTTAACACGGGGGACTTTCGGTCGTTGTTGCGAGGATGACTGCGATTCCAAAATATGTCTGGGTGGATGCAGGGGCCAAAGGTCTGCGTATCTGCTGCTCATGGGTTTCCACAATGATATATTTTCAGCGATTACAATGAATATAAGGGACAAAACAATTCCATAACCACAAGAATATGTACTAAAACGTCCATTGTACGATTCCGACCATATCATTTAGGACATAAACCTACCATGCTTTGAAACTTCATGTAGTCCAATTGCAGTGTAGATACCTCTTATTTTAATTTGGAACCGGCAACAACTCTTGAAAACGGTCTTCTCTTGCAACGCATAACTGCCTTCGTTATGTCTCATAATGTCATCGAAGCAGTCAGGGTTATGGCCTTGAACGTCAAAACCGTAACCAAAAAGATCCCATATCAAACCTATCGTATTTCCTCTATTAGACACTCGGACGTCTATTATTTTCGAGAGAGCTGTTGACCCAGCATGTATTCGAGACCTGGCTTGTATTATAGATCCAACGTCTAATAGTGGAAATAAAAAGTCCGTATCAGTGATCGATATGTTGGCTATCGATGTATTCATACGAATGTGTTTCTATGAAAAGGCTAAATATGTTTAAAAGAGGTTTCCGTTGCAAACTGGAAACCTCTTTTTAAGCCAATCGGAATCAAGCATACTTCAATGTCATGGTATATTATTAGCATCTGTTTATGAACCACTATAAAATAGTAATGATAACAGATGTTCTGGAAATGGCGAGCGTTTCCTCTCCCACCGGTGGCACCCGTCACAAAAACATCCAAAGGCTAGACAATTGTTCACCTGAAAGAAAACACGGGAAAATATGGTAGTCAAAATAGGGAATTTCATCAATTTGGCTAATGCTATTTTGAAAAGTGGACCAGAACCGTATATTGTCCATGGCAGAGTCAAACATGCTATTGGGGCAACATAATTGTACCACTCGTGACATAGGTCATCAATATCTTAGTACATGGATCTTAAGTTAAACTGTATGGCCAAATTCGCTTATTTTGATTGTGCCAATCCGAGCAGAAATCCCGATTCCTATGCTCAATTAAAGAAACGTCCGACATGCTATGATACATCTCCAATACTGTTTAAAGCGGCGTAAAACATAAATCACACCATGTGCTTAATTCGCATGCAAAGATTCTTACATGTTAGGGTTCGTTTTTCAAACTGTCACATTTTGATATGCCGTTCGCGAAGAGATGCCGAATTAGTTCGTTCTGTCGCAAATATACACCTGGAAATTAATTAAGCATGTATCCGTATATTAGATATTATGGCCCTTTTCCACGCAATACCATTGTCCACGAGCTTGGTGTTACGAACACTGCACGTGAAGCACAATACCCATGAAATGTCTGAAAACACATATTGGTCGTGAACATTGCTGCAACAGAGGCTGAATGCTAATGACAAAGCATTATCATGGCACGTCGTAGGTTGTCTGAAGCATTACCGAACAACAAAAGAAGACAAGGACAGACACGCCTAGGTCAACCTCGCCAGACATCGAAGAGAGAAGATGTAGCATTATGAAGGCTCGTGAGACGACCTCCATTTGACAACAATAATGTTTTAAAGGCACAGTGGCTACCAGGAAGAGCGATTTCAACCAGAACCAAGGGCAAATGGTCTGGCTACGAGACAGAAGTCCAATCAAACGTCCCTTGTTCAAAACAGGCCCATAATGCGGCTCGTCTGGTAGGGTCTAATCAACGTCTACGCAGGAGTATTCCATCATGGCAGAGTGTCCATTTTTCTGATGAAAGTGGGTTTCTGTTGCACATGGTGGTACACTGGAGACAGTTAAATAAGACATGGCCGCAAACAACATTCTAGAGACCCATCCATTTGTTGGGGGATCGGTAATGGTTTTAGGAATTGTTTGATTCAATTGTAAACTTGATCATGACTTGATCATTGTGCAGGATAATGTGATCGTACCTCGATATCAGGATGATATCCCGGATGATAACCCTTTGAAAATCATGCGTTGGCCACTAGACTTAGCGTCATGGATGATAATGCTAGACCTTACAGATCATTTGCTCTTCTGGAATGCTTACGTCAGAATGTCATCGAGACACTTCCTTGGCCAGCATGAAGTCCCGATCTTTATCCAAGAGAACATCTATGGGATATTTTAGGCCGTCAAGTTCGACAGATACCCACCTGTACACAATGTACAACTTGTTGCTGTTTTGCATGCGGAATGGACTGGAATACCTCAACGTCAAGTCCACCGTTTGATTCATGGCATGAAGAAGTGCTGATGCGGCTTCAAGCAATATCTACTCACTAAACTTAATGAACTCGTTGTCCTCTTTATTTGTTTTCCGACTACGTTTAAAACACACAACTACAGAAACTACTATTTATTTCATAAACTAAATGAGATGGTCTATAATCACGACGGATGTGTAACTCCATTTGCGTATTCCATTCAATGAGTGAGAAGCCATATGTTTATTGATTGGTACATGTACATGTACGTTGTTCAAAGATCCACTCCGAATCCCACCCACATGCCGGCAATACTTCATAATGGTTTCTATTATTGGATGTGATCACCTTGTTTTGGTTCCGTCTGCAACTAACCGATATATTGATCCATGATCACAGAACATTAGGTGCATGTATTACACAACTAGTATCTGTTAAATGCTCTAATGTAAGCCTTTTTAGTCAATACACGAGGAAACGATTCTCTACACCGGGAGGGACAGAACTTACAGTTGATACCAATCAATAACAGTAAATTATAGTGATTAAAAACCCAACGTTGGGACTATTTGAAAAAACAACAACTTAAGTGTCACACTGTGAATTATGAAACAGATGAGGCCATTTCAGTGATATCTTTAATTTCTAGGCCACGTGGGTAGATCAGAGTACGGGAATTTGATGTACGGAATGATAGCCCGATCATATACCAATCAGATCATCGATATACCTGAAGCTTAAAATTAAGTAATACCTTATTCACATGAATATTATCAAAGAGGGATCCAGCTTTTCACATATTGTTTTGTAACGTGGTACATTCATAAGATTACATGTTATTTAGTTATTTATTGTTTACACAATGAACAGTGCCAGGTATATTCTAAGTCAGTAACATGGTTACAATATAACTAAATACGTATAAATGATATTTGAGAAGAGTTAAGCATGGATACCTTATGTTTCGTTTGAATATGTTTAAGAAAATATAATGTACAGCCGCAACGACATACATGTTACATTTTGTAGACACAGAAACCTCATATCATGTTGCTCATCGTGCTTGTCACTTCCACATGTTCCCTTTGAACTTTAGTGAAACAGAGGAGAGTTTGCTGTTGAACAATCCCGAACTGCAACCGATTTCTATTGACAACTATCAGTAGGGATCTTCAAAGTGACCAATTGTGCAAATGTCATTGCCATGTCACCGCTTTAATATTATGATATGGATATATCCGGACCAACCTCGTTTAAGGTTACTTCTAATTGCATCAGGACATGACGTTGGTTTGGGAAGGGACTTGTTTTGCTTGTTAATGTCACTGAATTCAGAAATAAATAGTTCCGTTCGCTTCATTGGTAATTGGTTTATATAATGATGCGTTTGGAAGTGATTAAACAGACGTTAGGATAATTGGAATGGTCGTTACTATGCTTACGCACAGTGAGATCTCAATCCAAGTTAATTAATTCAATTTGCTGGTCATGTTACAGTTCTGCCACAGTAACTGTTACTGTTTTGCCACATAATGCAGTAAATGTTACAAGTTTGCCACATAATACAACTACACTACTCTGCCATACGACAATGTCTAAAAATCAGAACACGCAAATTGTGCTAAAATAGGTACTGGATTACAAACTGTGGTGTTATGACATTACACAGTAATAGTTTCAGTAGATTTATGTAGCAAGACGATCGCAATCTTAATTCTAAGGCTGACATATATGAGTTAAGATCGAGCTACGGTTGCTATGTGAAACCAGTTTTAACTGAAGAAGAAATCTGCCAAAACCACGCATCGGTACTATCAACGTTTGACTTGACAAAGCGTCCGTACAAAGAGAGAGAGAGAGAGAGAGAGAGAGAGAGAGAGAGAGAGAGAGAGAGAGAGAGAGAGAGAGAGGAGAGAGAGAGAGAGAGAGAGAGAGAGAGAGAGAGAGAGAGAGAGAGAGAGAGAGAGAGAGAGAGAGAGAGAGAGAGAGAGAGAGAGAGATCGCTGGTTTCAGGAAATATACAAACAAATCTATATCTCAAAGATTAATCATAATCCTTAATGCCATGAAGGGAGAGCTGCACTTATATTCACATAAAGTATTTAAGACAAGTGAATTAATACCATATCGATTCTCTAAAAACTCAAAGGATTTGCTTAAATATTTTGCAATCTCAAAAAAGAACCAAGTTCAATTCTGGCAAAACATTTGATTTTTCAACCTTGTACACTACTATCCCACACGACACACTTTAGGACAAACTTCATTCTTTTGATAAATAGGGCATTTGTTTAATCCAGGCTGGTTATTTGCTTGCATTGACGATTTATATTTACTAAACTTGGTAGCAATAGATATAGTTACATCTCTTCCTTCAGTTTCAGGTATATCAATGATCTGATATCGTTCAAAAATGGTCAAAGAGCCAATTCCCTTCTACTGATTTACCACCAGAACTAGATGTAAAAGAGACCAATGAAACTGCATCAACTGTTTTATAATACATAGATCAGATACTACATAAAGGTTGCCAAGCATCACCTCTTTAAAGATAATGTGTCAAATCGTGTGCGTCTGTTGAAATATCCCAAATCAATATTGCGTGAGGACATGTTTAATGAAACAAAAGTCCGTTGTCATGTGCCACACAATGTTAATGAAAACAAAATATACAAAGAAAAAAGTTAAGCACAACCCTATTTCTGAACCATGACAAATGGCATGGGATGACTGACCACAGGAGCTGAGCGATACAAATGTCATCGGGTAGAACAAACATTTGACAACAAATAAGGAAGATATTGGTGAGTTGTGATTGAAAGTTACTATCAAAAATATCATGGTAACACAGGTTCTGTTTTTGACCTGAGACAAAACCTAAAAAAATGGAGCTGCAGGATTAAGTAAACGAGTTACGTTTGATGTTTCATGTTACAATATTCCTTTAAGTCTCGTGAAACAGATCAGTAGTGGGTATAAGCGCCACGTGCCCGGATGACGCATTCCACCCTACGTCTCATGCCTCCAGTCAGACGTTGGATCTGTTGATGAGTCAACAACAACCGCTCCTGATGCAATGTTGCTTCCAATTGCCGTAAACCTTGTACAG
Source organism: Haliotis cracherodii (assembly GCF_022045235.1). Classification (NCBI taxonomy): domain Eukaryota; kingdom Metazoa; phylum Mollusca; class Gastropoda; order Lepetellida; family Haliotidae; genus Haliotis; species Haliotis cracherodii. Next base: position 18,682,451 of record NW_027266275.1, read on the forward strand.
CAGGGTCTCGTGCCTGCATGCGCCGCCCCAGAATATCCCAGACATGTTCAAAGGGGTTCAAATTGGGCTCATTGCTGGCAAGGGTAGAGTCGTTATTGCATTGGCCTTCAAGTAATCCACGACTGAATGCGAACGATGAAGCCTTGCATTGTCATACATGTACTGAGGTCGAGTGGCAAAAGGGTGGTTGTCAAAATGAGGAACAATGACTGGACGTCCCAGATGTACTGAGCCCCTGTTAAGTTGCCCCTTATGGTGACCAAATCCAACCTGCTATCATGTGAGATACAACCCCAAACCATTACTGAGCCCCCGCCGTATGCCGCTGTCGGTTTAATGTTCCTGGGGATGTAGGCCATGTTCATGTGCCTCCAAACTCTCGTTCTTCCATCAGTGATGTGGAGCAGAAACCCACTTTCGTCTGACCAATGGATCCGTCTCCAAGTTTTCAGATTCCTGTTCTGTCGTGCAATACACCATGCTGGCGTCCTGCTGATTTCAGCTGGTTCCTGACGGTTCTGTTGCTGAAACAACGATTGGTGTCTACATTTCATAACTTTTGAGGTGCAATCCGTCATGCTCTTCCGCGAAGATTTCATAGCTCTTGCTCAAACGATGACCAGGCTTAGAACAAACCATGCCTCAGTGAATCTTTCAAAAAGGTTAATGGTAGAAATGTTGTACAATATGTTTCTGTATGTTTTCAGGTGAACAATTGTTTTTGTGTGTGTGGCAGGATACACTCACCATTTCGTAAACACCTGGTATCATCACTATTAGTGATTCATAATTACATGGTTATGATTATTGAAATGGTTTTGTCGTTATAATAAGAACAAGGTAACTAATTCTTAACTTCGCTAATTATAACGTTACGTTGTTTTGTGAAAGAAGGCCCTGGGCTCCTTTCCACAGAGGAATATTACCGCTATCACTATCGTAACTTCGTCACGATATGGCTGAAATATTGCCGATGTGACGTAAAGCATTAACTCACTCACTCGCTCACTATCGTAACTCTCAAAGTTTAACAAAGACTTATGAGAGTCGTAGCGCTAAGATTGCTTTGTGGCAATGGGTCCAGGACTGTAAAGTTGCATAGTCTGGAACGGTGCATCACAGAGTGTGAGATATACAGGGTACTAAGCATCTTCTGTTTGAATCAGAAAACTGAAAAATAATTTTCGTTTTGTTTGTCTGTTGTTTTACGCCGCACTCAGCTTTATGACGGCCGTCTGTGAATAATCGAGTCTGGACCAGACACTCCAGTGATTGACATCATGAGCATCGATCTACGCAATTGGGATATGATGACATGCATCAACCACCCGATCCCGTTAGTCGTTTTTTAGGACAAGGATTGCTCAATATCTATTTTTACCCGGATCTTCACGGACAACAACTTTTTTCATCTGGGACAAAATATAATATATGTATATGAACATAACAACCTTTTTATGACCAAGTGTTCAACACGTTCTTTATGTAAATCATAATCTCATAAACTTATGATAAGGTCACACAAAGCTGACAATGGTGAACCTTAGAAGTCTACAAGCGTAAGATCTACCTGAGAAACAGACATGGCTGATACCAAACATCAATAGGATTCCGACTGTCTGTGTATGCTGCTGCATTCATACGGATCTCTCCGCCATGTCAAGTCAAGGTAATCGCAAACCACCACCTCCTACTGAAGAAACCTTCAGACATCTTTCAACGCTGTCTACTGATAGATATGTTTCCGTCTGTTTGAACGTAGGAACTGATTACAGCGACTGAGAATGTTCTGACTAAAACCCGGCGATATGTAAAGGATTATTTTAGATTAAATATGATATTGCATGCCTTGCCTGAAATGATGGCCCCGACGTATCGATCTTCAAAAAAACTAAAGGAGTTATTTTCCTTTTGATTAACCAAGTGTCCACCGCATCTTAAAGATCAAAGGCCATGTTATAGGTATAATGAGTCATTGAGATAATGTCATCCACATCGATATGAAGACAGGGCTGTGTTTAGCTATTCGTTTGTGTGTTGTGTAACGCCGCACTGAGCAATATGCCAGCTGTATCATACAATCGAGTCTTTACATACAAACTAGTAAATGTTATTATGAGCAACGTCTTACGCCGTCAGAACATGCTATAAACCAAGTTATCATCACCGAGGCTTACCACCCGCCTCATTCAGTTGCCCCTTATGCATAGGTTAATCCCCTTAAGGTAAGTGTGAACTTTGCAAATCCGTGTAGCACTTTGGTCTTTTAGTAAAATATTATGGTCCTTACAAAAGCGTTACGAACCTATATGTTTTTTTAGGCACAAAGATGTCCTAGATGTTAAGAAGAATATGATAATCAACGATTTCTACAATTTCAATATTAGCTAAGAGTTACAATTGTCCTTTCACTACAGCAAAATGTAATGTATCCATTTTAAACGAATTTTATTTGATGTGAAATCTATCCATGAATGAATCTGTGAAATAACGTGTCTGTGCGTTGAACCGTCCGATGTGGCAGGATACGCTCACCTTCTTTGGCGAACATATAGCGTCAACACAAAATTGATATTGATTATCGCGTGTGCACATTCTACGAAGATTTCAAAGAGCGTAATAGGATTATTTATCAAAGGTTGTTGAGTTACATTATACAAGGCCTTAGTTATCATGAAGCAAAGTTCGACTGTTCCTGAAAAATTGTGAAATATAGACACCAAAGGTTGGAGCGGCTGGATTATTGATCGACATAAAGGGACACTTGGCTATTGGAACGTTAAAGCAATGCGTGCCAAAGGGACGCAAATCGGCACATCGGTAAATTTTCTCGCATTTTCTTAACCTAAACTGCATTTTGCCGACTGATATAGTCATGATCTAACTTTGATTTACATTGCCAATCACGAGAGACACTTGCATAAGTCATGATTGTGAAATGGGGCAATACGTGTATGCATATCTGTTGTTACACATCACATCATCGTTCCCCTGTTATGTCGAACACTTGTGACAGAGCATAGGATGGCATGTTTGGGGTAATGGATTATGTGTCAGATTCTCAAAGAAGTCATAACTTCATACTCATTTGGCATTAACATTTGAAGTACACGCACTCACTGTTCTCCTTATGTACTTATGCTGGGATTTTGTATCGAAATTAGATATCTTTTTAAGCTACAGCTGTAAGATCAGATATTTTTTTATGAGCCTGAATTTTTAAAAAAACAACAACACCTTGTATCAATGTCATTTTCGTGGCAGGCAATTTGTTAGTTTTTCCAAAATTATGAAGCATATTTTTTTGGTCGATAAAATCATAAGCGCCCCCACAGAATATCAAATGGTGGGTCCCTTTTTAGATCACACACACACACACACACACACACACACACACACACACACACACACACACACACACACACACACACGATGTGTGTTTTTCTGTGAGCATTAAGTGAATTAAGGTTGGGCAAAATAAAATAAACGATGGTAATTTTGTAAAGTATAACCCGCAGATTCAAGCGCTTGAATCACAATCAAATAGTGATGATACCAGGTGTACGCGAAAAGGTAGGCGCAACCTGCCCCATTGGTGGCACCCGTCACTACATGCAAAGTCAATTGCTCACCTGAAAAAAACCATCAGGAACATATGGTACAAGTCTAAAATAGGATCTGCATCGGACATCAGCTTGGTCACTTATGCTTCAAATTAAGGAATGTGCCTCACATGTCCACCATAAATCATTTTTGAAAATTTTATTGAGGCCTTGATTGTTGTAACAGTGATCAAACAAATTTGACCAAGAGTTGTGTGACGTTCTTTAAAACAATCTTAATGTCAACGATATCGCCCTGATTTGAACGTGCTGAACCGAAATTTAACCAATTTCGCAAGTGGAACACGAGTATCTCATTACAATGTCGAGCTGGCAGATATATAATTACGAAGTCACTTTGTCAATAATTACAAATGATTAAGAAGCAATTGTTGATCATTAAAAATCCCCGAATGCCCTTGACAAGAGGCAGGTTCAACAGGCCACGGTTTATGATTTACGCCACGGTGTGCGATATTCCATCTGTATCACGGTGCCCTGTAAACAATCGAGCCTGGAGCGAACAAACCAGTGATTGAGAAACAAGCCATGTCAGTGGAGGGCGATGACATGCAATCAGCCAACTCACAGCTCACATGATCACCTGATTTCTATTTTAGTCAGACCTATTGTAGACCTATTCTGATCGCCATGTAGAAATGGAACATTTATTATTCGTAAAACAGTGTAATATTTCTGAAATTGACAAAAAAAGTGTTTAAAAAATAGAAGGTGAGCATTGTCAGTTCAGTAGGTTTTAATGTTATTGGAAAGTATCACTGAGGCTTAAAACAGTTGCCCAAGAACTGCAAAATCAATCTCGTCAATCAAGACGCAACGTGTTGGCCGAAAAGATGCACGTGCAGTCCCCAAAGGTCACCAAACATCTTTTCCAGGTATTCGTAAAATTCAACAAAAAGGCGATGAACCGTTGCTAAGACATCACATGTAATGATAATAATAAACACCAAAGATATGCCACGGTTAACTGCGAAACAAAACGAGAGAGCCATAGGTATGGAGCAGATGGGAACCAACCATCACTCTCATCTGACATGAACCCAAGTGAACACGTATGTGATCATCTTAAGCGTCAGATCCAAAGACGCCCACACCCACAAGCTACCCAGCAAAAGCTTGCCGACGCTTTAAGAATTGAATGAAACGAAATCGGATTCCCGATTACGTCATCAGGCGGCTGACAACATCAATGAGACGGCGAGTGCAATTGTGCCTCACGGTGATCATACTCGTTAATGAGCGTACCAGGTATCCGTTAAAGACCACAAACTTATCATGATCAAGACCGTACCTGCTTGACTCTGATCATTCCTGTGAACTGTGATCTGCCTACCCCCATGTTCATGTAAACGTCTCCTGTCTTGAGTTTCGCACTGACGTTGTGCATGTCCCCTATTAGCGAATACACCATAATTGAATAACATTCTCTTGTTTTTTTTCATTTTATTGACCATCAATTATTGGTGTATACTTTCTTTTGCACACTAGTTCACATGTATGTTATAATCCTGTATGCACAAATCCTTAATATCCTGTAATGGTCCACAGCTTGACTTAAATGTACATACAGGTGTGATTTATCCGTTATGTCCATGTACATGTACAGATACATACACCCTATCAATATAGAAATACAGGTTCCGAGCGAAGTATTGTCTGTTTCTGGACAACAACATGTTCTATGCCCACGTGTAGTGTAATAAAGTAAAGTTTTCCCCTGAACTACTATAGTTACGGCAACTAGCAAAAACTTGCATATTTCTTCCTGGGGTATATTTAGATTGTCTGTTAAAGAAACTATTTCACTGATCGATAATTGATGTGGATGCGCCATTAGGAATGAGATGAATGGTAGAACAATGTTACCAAGGATACGTTATATCATGGGGGTTAGTTACTTTTGTACAGCGTCATGACAGTAGACCATAAGAACGTAACTACAAAAGTGTACTTCATTGCAGGATAAAGTACTGTCAGTGCCTTTGTTCTTTTAGCAGATCATTTTACAACACAATATATGTAAAGGGGTCTGATATGTTCTGAACCTTACATGGAAAGACGTTAAAATGATTTATGTTTCAACTTAATGAATTTCCACGGTGATACATTTTTTGCCAACGATGTTTGAGGGATATTGTCCCAGTTTTTAGAAGTCCTTATCTTGGCTGTCCAAAAGGTACTATGACATCATCGTTCGAGTCGAAAAGGTTTCCGGTTTGAGTGTTCTTCATGTTTGGGAACAGAACTAGATCAGAAGAATACGTTGAGTGCTAAAGGAGTTGAAAGCCACACTGTTGGATTAGAGCCACAGCAGTGACTGATTTGTGTACTGGCACATTGTCCTGATGGAAGAACATACATTTGCTCAGTTTCCCACGTCTCTTGGTCTTATTTCTTCCCTATGATCATCATCTGTGATTGAGTTCCTATTTATTATAATATTAGTTTTTAGTCCGTAACTCAAAACCTTCAGTATATCTCTATTTCTTTGTTATCATAATATTAGTTTTTAGTCCGTAACTCAAAACCTTCAGTATATCTCTATTTCTTTGGACAATACAAGTGTGCTTGTGTTTATTAACTCCTCAAACTTTCCAAACATGTTAATTCCCTCAAGTTTAATTTCAAATCAATGAACTTATATATTTCAGCCCAAGGGTCTTTACGTTCATCACACAAGGTTTTAAAAATGTCTGGTTTGTCTCATTTCGCATTATATGTCGAGCCTGACAGGAGATCGAAAGGGAAACGTTTCGACCCGACATGAAACTAACCTGGTCTACTCTGATCAGGGATTTGTTGTGGACAGAATATTGATAATTAAGAGTAAATCCACATGATATATTCCACATGACGTGCCCATTACTAACATGTATTTTTAGCCGTCAATAAATGTATGCGTTCACTTTAACGTTTGTATAAATGTGACATGCCCGAGCTGTTATTGCGATGCGTTATATATGGCAGTAGTCTGTGAGAGTCGGTTTTCAGTTATTCAGATGTGGTCCCGTTTTCATTCACCAAAATATGTTACTGAATTGACATTTAAAGTTTATGCTTCATGTTTCCCTTCAATTCCCTTTAAAAAGATAAATTCAAATGCAAACAACTGTAACGTCGAGTCTGGATCAAACAATCCAGTGACTGACATCGTGAGCATCGATCTACGCAATTGACATACGATTACATGCATTAACCAGGTCAGCGAGCCTGACCATCCGATCCCGTTAGTCGCCTCTTACGACAAGCATGGGTTGCGGAAGACCTATTCACTTCCCGGATTCCGGGTTAGAACTGTCCCGATAAAGACATTCTTGTCGTTAGGATGCCACTAACATGGATCGGTGCCATAGTTGATGGCGTTGCATCGTACCCCTATGGCGTGGGGCTTTACACATACATATCTGTCTATTTACAAGTGATCTTACGATATAACAATTCGGGGCGAAGCCAGGGTGATCTAACGTTATAACAATTTTATTGTCTTAACCACCATGTAACAGATGATTCCTTGACATATTTTATTTCGATTATAATATTGCTTGTATTGTCTTAAACTTGTTCTTAATGAACTTGAGCTTCAGGTATATCGATGACCTGATATCCTTCAATAACAATCAAATAGCCAAGTCCATTCCACTCTTTAGCCCACCTGAACTAGAAACATAGGAGACAGCTTCATCTGTGTCATATTTAGATCTATGCACAAAGATTCAGAGTGACAAAATACTCACCACAGGACTGTATGTGACTATGCTTGTCATAATAGGCGACTAACGGGATCGGGTTGTCAGGCCCGCTGACTTGATGCATGTCCTATCCCAAATGCATGGATCGATCGTCATGATGTCATCACCGAATTGTCTGGTCGAGATTCGATTATTTACGAAACGCCGTCATATGGCTGGAATATTGCTGAGTTTGGCGTTAAACAACAAACAAACAAACAAGCAAAATTTACAAGACTTTATGACAAGCCGGATGACTTCATTTTTCCATATGTCAACTTTCCCTTCATGTCGAGCAATATTCCATCATCTCCAGTCCTTGGTGTCTACATTTCACAACTTTTGAGTTGCTCCTTCTTCAAAGATTTTAGTGAGCGTCATACGACTCTTGCTCAGAAGGTTACAACATTCAAGGCCTCAGTAAAGCTTTTAAAAAGGTTTTATGACATATATGGACGACATTTCCATTTCAAAAGTTGAAGTCACCCCTCTTGTCATGCAATCATGTGGTGAGTGTTTCGTTATGAATCTTTATGCACAGTTCTAAATGTGAAACAGACGAGGGGGTCTTATTGGCTTCTTTATTTCTAGTTCAGGTGGGTAAATCAGTGGAAGGTAATTGGCTATTTGATGTTTATTGATCGATATCAGATCATCGATATACCTTTCACTTGTAAATCACTTCTGAGGATTATGAGCGAATTTCCAAGACTTGTTTAGTATTACATAGAATACATGTTTGACAGTTATATTGATAAAGTGTGAACTCATGGACGAAGTAAGAAGTAAGAAAGTGTATATCTGTAGGCTATCGACCCATGTCCATGGCACGATTAATATACAAACTACCAAGAGCAGATTTATATTTCAGAGCTTCTTTAACGAACTTGGGGGCACGGGTGGCCCTGTCGACTAAGGCGCCGCGATTCGCTATGCAGAGTTGCGTCCCTTAGGCACGCCAGAAACCTATGATTGTGGTTTCGAATCCCAGTTCGCCCCGATTATGTTTCTAGGTTTGTCAGCACCATACCGGTGCTCGTGGGTTTCACCGAAGTGGTAAACGTCTGAGACCTGCATCACTTGGGGCTTTCCTCCCACATTAAGCTGACACGCCGAGATATAACTGGAATAATGTTAAAAGCGGCGTTAAACCAAACTCACTCACTCACTCACTTTAACGAACTTAGCACATACATGAAGGATTGACACATCATTAAGCGTCAAACATTTATGTAATTTACAAATATTTGATGAAATATCCCAATAAGGTATGTTTTCTAAATCTATGTCTGAACATCGACAGAAAATATGAACTTATCTCCTATATCGTCACTGACCAATGCATATCCGAAACCATACGCATATGACAATCTTACAGAAGATGTCCATGCTTTCCTTCCTTATCTCCTATATCGTCACTGACCAATGCATATCCGAAACCATACGTGTATAACAATCTTACAGAAGATGTCCATGCTTTCCTTCCTTATCTCCTGTATCGTCACTGACCAATGCATATCCGAAACCATACGTGTATAACAATCTTACAGAAGATGCCAATGCTTTCCTTCCTTATCTCCTATATCGTCACTGACCAATGCATATCCGAAACCATACGCGTATAACAATCTTAGAGAAGATGTCCATGCTTTCCTTCCTTATCTCCTATATCGTCATTGACCAATGCATATCCGAAACCATACGTGTATGACAATCTTACAGAAGATGTCCATGCTTTCCTTCCTTATCTCCTATATCGTCACTGACCAATGCATATCTGAAACCATACGTGTATAACAATCTTACAGAAGATGCCCATGCTTTCTTTCTTTATCTCCTATATCGTCATTGACCAATGCATATCCGAAACCATACGTGTATAACAATCTTACAGAAGATGCCAATGCTTTCCTTCCTTATCTCCTATATCGTCACTGACCAATGTATATCCGAAACCATACGTGTATAACAATCTTACAGAAGATGTCCATGCTTTCCTTCCTTATCTCCTATATCGTCACTGACCAATGCATATCCGAAACCATCCGTGTATAACAATCTTACAGAAGATGTCCATGCTTTCCTTCCTTATCTCCTGTATCGTCACTGACCAATGCATATCCGAAACCATACGTGTATAACAATCTTACAGAAGATGCCAATGCTTTCCTTCCTTATCTCCTATATCGTCACTGACCAATGCATATCCGAAACCATACGTGTATAACAATCTTACAGAAGATGTCCATGCTTTCCTTCCTTATCTCCTATATCGTCACTGACCAATGCATATCCGAAACCATACGTGTATAACAATCTTACAGAAGATGCCCATGCTTTCCTTCCGTATCTCCTATATCGTCACTGACCAATGCATATCCGAAACCATACGTGTATGACAATCTTACAGAAGATGTCCATGCTTTCCTTCCTTATCTCCTATATCGTCACTGACCAATGCATATCCGAAACCATACGTGTATAACAATCTTACAGAAGATGCCCATGCTTTCTTTCTTTATCTCCTATATCGTCATTGACCAATGCATATCCGAAACCATACGTGTATAACAATCTTACAGAAGATGCCCATGCTTTCCTTCCTTATCTCCTATATCGTCATTGACCAATGCATATCCGAAACCATACGCGTATAACAATCTTAGAGAAGATGTCCATGCTTTCTTTCCTTATCTCCTATATCGTCACTGACCAATGCATATCCGAAACCATACGTGTATGACAATCTTACAGAAGATGTCCATGCTTTCCTTCCTTATCTCCTATATCGTCACTGACCAATGCATATCCGAAACCATACGTGTATAACAATCTTACAGAAGATGCCCATGCTTTCTTTCTTTATCTCCTATATCGTCATTGACCAATGCATATCCGAAACCATACGTGTATAACAATCTTACAGAAGATGCCAATGCTTTCCTTCCTTATCTCCTATATCGTCACTGACCAATGCATATACGAAACCATACGTGTATAACAATCTTACAGAAGATGCCAATGCTTTCCTTCCTTATCTCCTATATCGTCACTGACCAATGCATATCCGAAACCATACGTGTATAACAATCTTACAGAAGATGCCTATGCTTTCCTTCATTATCTCCTATATCGTCACTGACCAATGCATATCCGAAACCATACGTGTATATCAATCTTACAGAAGATGCCTATGCTTTCCTTCCTTATCTCCTATATCGTCACTGACCAATGCATATCCGAAACCATACGTGTATAACAATCTTAGAGAAGATGTCCATGCTTTCCTTCCTTATCTCCTATATCGTCACTGACCAATGCATATCCGAAACCATACGTGTATAACAATCTTACAGAAGATGCCCATGTTTCCATGCTTTAATAACGGAATGATTATAGATTGTGACCAGACAGAAGGAAAAACACCTGTATCAAAAATCCGATTAACACATTTAACCAGTGAGTGAGTGAGTTTAATTTTACATCGCATCGGCAATATTCCAGCCATATAGCGATGTGAACTAGGTATTTAATCTAAAATATCCGTCAACAAAGGCAGACACAAAGTTATATCACAGTTTTTTAATAAAACAAACTAGATCATAATTTCCTTTAAAAACATATAGTAGTAAGAGATTAAATCCTATCAATTAAAACAAGGCTATAGACCACCAATAACCAAAGTTAGACCACCTTACTGGAGATCATGGGGACTTACAGTACCTATGCTTCCTGCATGACTACACAGCAGGATTTATGCCATCACTTTGGTTACCAGTGGGTGTACCACATGCTAGCCAATATTAAAAAACACAAAACAAATTGACAATACAATCAAAGTTCTAAAACGCAAGTCAATATTACTTACCTTGATCGAGAATGGATTTACGTGGCACTAGCAGGAGGACAATATTTTTACGCTACTTTAACCACCCGAGTGGCACCACCATCAACAATCTCAGTTGATGTTAATATTTAACTAAATTCTATTTCTCTTTAAAATTCAAGAATTAAATGAGTACTGACATTATTAAAAAGATCCTTCAATGAAGATGAATGATAATATTGATCCCTTGTGAGAAAGAAATCGACACAATCAAGCAAAACATGCTTGACGGTAATTCTCTCATCACAAGGGATACAGAATGGAGGATCTTCAGCTTTTAACAAATATTCGTGCGTTTAACGAGAATGGCCAATGACCTCTTCAAATCTGGACTGACAACCCAAGTAAGTGTAACCGATGGTTTGTTTTATTGCATGTAGCTTATTTACACCTACTTGGGTGTCCCACTTCTTTTGCATAATGTTCCTGATGTAACATCTTATAACAGGTTTAATATCACTGTATGGAATAAGAAGTGGGGTCACAGATTTGTTGAGTGCTGCCTTTGCAGCAGCATCAGCCATTGTGTTACCCACAATGCCGACATGGCTGGGCAACCAACAGAAGACAATGTCGTATTGGCCAGTGGCAAGGTCATTGTACATTTCTAATATATCCAAGATGAATGGATGACCCGAAGACATGTTTTTAATCGCCTGAAGATAGGACAGTGAATCAGAAAATATTATAAATTGTTTGTGGACGGACTGCTGTTGAATGTATTCCAAAGCTGTGAGTATTGCCTTAGACTCGGCTGTGAATATAGAGCTATTGTCGGGTAATCGGGAAGAGATAGTTGTAGATCCAATGACAGTGGCACTAGAAACATTGCCACCGTCCTTGGATCCGTCGGTGAAAATAGAACGGTGAGAATCATAATTGCTCCTCAACTGTATGTAATCCTGTTGATAGTGTAAGTCATTAGTTTCTGATTTTTTATTATTAGTAAGAGTTAGGTACATTTAACCAGAAAAGGAATAATATCTGGTAATGAGTACTTCAGCATTTCAGCTATAACACAATCAACTCCAGCATATTTACCAGTTTTAAAGCGAGATGTAACATTAAATATTTCCGTTTCCGTGATAGGCGATTCTAACAGAAGCATGTCAACATCACTAAAATTTTCACCGACGCCACATTATTACGTTCAGAGCACTCATTGTCTACTGAATATATAGAGTCATCTTTTGAGTATAACTTGTTGAAACGATGTAACCTTTTGGGGATATAGTTCCTCTGGGGGTAGGATGTCTCTGAAGAGAACGCATAGTTTTCAAAAATATTTTCGGACTGTGTAAAGTGCTGTTTAGTCGGACCAGCGGTGACAACTTAAGCAATTTAAGATCATATTTGAACTTTCTACAAAAGGTTTTATACACATTTCTCAGTTTGCAGTAGCAAATTCTACATAAATACAGTAAAAACGTCTGCCAGTTTTAGATAATACTTCTGTACAAGGCATTGAAAAAGTGATAATATTATCCTTTGTGCAATAGCCTTTGTTCCTAAATCTTTTCTGTGCCTCGTGTATACTGCTAAAGAGATCAGAAAAAAAGCGTTTCAGACACTCATTTAGAATAGAGAAAACACTTCCCGAAATATCCACCAAAGATGTACCTCTTATAATTATTAACCCAGTCAAAACGTTCTTATTATGGAGTGGTACAATAACTCTCCTTGCCAATTCAGATGGAATATTCCCTGTTGACAAAATATTATTATAAAAAACTGACACATATGGAATAAAATCAATACTGCAACATTGGGTCACCTCAACCTTAATACCATCTGATCCTGTGGCTTTATCCGGCTTAAGACTTTTTATGGATGATTCGAATTAATTATAAGAATATTATATCATCATCAATACAGATCTAGAAATCACAAAACTGTTCATTATGATCATAAACAACATAATCTACCTAGCCAATAATATCATAATTCAGTATATCAGTGAAGTTTAAATTATTTTTAAATAATCAATTCTTCTTTTTCGTGTTGGCAACAGGACTATGACTTTGTTATTTGTCAATGCAATAGTCCTCCTTCCAGAAAGTTTTACTATCTTAACTTCGTTCTACAAGTTCACCAACACAAGTTTCTTCGTAATCTGTGTTCTTCCTGGATAAAGACCTGTAACTATTCCTTAAATTACAACTTCAGGAAATAATGTCCTTATCACCAGTAACTCTAAATTCATCAAATACATTAAGCGTTTTAGTCTACATATCCTCACAATCTTTATGGTACCATTAGTCTCCAGATGTACATTTTGATGCTCTAGCAACAGAGAGTGAGTGAGTTGGGTTTAACGCCGCTTTTAACAGTGTTCCAGTTATATCACGGCGTGTCAGCTTAATGTGGGAGGAAAGCCCGAAGTGATGCAGGTCTCAGACGTTTACCACTTCGGTGAAACCCATGAGCACGTCGGGTATGGTGCTGACAAACCTAGAAACATAATCCGGGTGAACCGGGATTCGAACCCACAATCATAAGTTTCTGGCTTGCCCAAGGGTCGCAACTCTGCACAGCGAATCGCTGGGCCACCCGTGCCCCCTAGCAACAGAGAGTAACCGCATAAAAGAGCGCCATTATGACCGACATAGGTCAAAGCTTCAACAGCTGAAACAACATTCAAATAACAAATGAATAAACTATATATATTAAGTGCAAACAATGACTGACAAACATTATTTTTAAAAGCATCACAGCTTTCCTGTTTCCATGTACATCAAGGAATAGTATTCACATGCATTTCATGTACATTATCTTGTTTATTTTCTTCCTGGCTGCGAGGATTTAGGAAATGTAAAATAAACTAGCTGAGAATATTACATAGTCCACCAAAATAGCGCCACTCTCTTTCGAACAATTAAATGATCCATCTTTTTCTCTAGGGAATCGTCCATACACAATACTGACAGCAAACGTACAGCAACCTCTCCCATATTCATTACACACGTAATCTCTGGTATTCCGGGGCACGTCAAATAAGTCCGATACATACTCTTTATCTCCTAAATAGGGGGCACGGGTGGCCCAGTCGTCTAAGGCGCCGCGATTCGCTGTGCAGAGTTGCGTCCCTTGGGCACGCAAGAAACTTATGATTGTGGGTTCGAATCCCAATTATGTTTCTAGGTTTGTCAGCACCATACCCGTACTCGTGGGTTTCACCGAAGTGGTAAACGTCTTAGACCTGCATCACTTCGGGCTTTCCTCCCACATTAAGCTGACACGCCATGATATAACTGGAATAATGTTAACAGCGGCGTTAAACCTAACTCACTCACTCACTATCTACTAAATATGTTATAAATCTGTTGTCGTCAATAATAAATCAAATTACAAGTTCACGCCTTATAGACACCAGGAAGAATAATTTCCCAGTCTGGATGTTCATATAACACAGCAAATACGCTTTTAGGTAGGTCGTCTCTTTCTTTATGAATCCTATTGTTAGTCATTGCATAAGTACTTACAGGATGGTTGTATACAAAACCAATAAGTACATTATGTAGGAGGTTATATCTACTCTTATCAAACAACAGAAATATCATGTCTGTGTAGTCAGTACTAACACGGCGCAGATCATGTAATTGTGAAGTATGAACACAAATGGAAATGCTCCCTTGGTACATGTAGCTCTCTGTAATACGTACATGTATAAACACTGTACTCAGCGAACATACTAGCCTTTTGATTTACAGTTGATAAACAACTGATTGTTCCTTTAACAGTTTGTACCAACATACTGTCGTCCAGTGGAATCTAAATTGAATCTCTCCCATCCGTGATTCAGTATACTAGTTTCATGTCATGCCTGGGGTGTACAACTCGCGGCCAAATGATTTATTGACAGATCGCCATAGCTGCTTTAAGATGTATGTATAACATAAATTTAACTTCATTGATATTAACATATCGTACTTTACAATATTACTTATCAAGATAAGTTAGTCAATTACTCACAAGTTTAGTTTATCCAGGCACTCTTTGATACACGTCATATCAGCCTGGAGGATGTGGGAATTGGGTGGGTGGAATTAATGGGTATCAACTGCAGTACACAACAATGAACGTTTAAGGCAAGAACGATTATGTCCCTACAGAAACTCACTTAATTAAGCTGCGCTAAAGTAAGAGCTGTAAGGTTGTTTATAATTTGTTAGGTGAGTTGAGTGTTGATAAACACCGCATCTACTCATTTTGGAAATTTGTGTACTAATTTTGAAATGAAATGTGCAGGTGTATGGTATGGCCAAATGCAAAGAAAATTCTAAAAACATTGCCTACAATATCGACTTTCAGCATGCGAAAACACTTGACGTTGTAACTAATAATAATATCAGCCAGCGTTAATCACGTCATATAAGAAAACATGTCTTCTCCACCAAAAGTGCATGTTGCCGATAAAAAAAATACCTATTAGAAATAAGGGTACGGTATAGTTCGCGTTCCGCGTTCTTCGGAAGGATTTTCATTTAACTGGAGACTGCGGTTGAGTGTAATGTTGAATCTTCCACCCTTGCTGTTTTCGATTATGCAGACCTAGGGTTGCAACTGACAGGTCGTGATATGTCTTGGTTTCTTTAGCTGACGGTACATACGTAAGTACACTTCTACTTATCAAAAGGTCTTACATAACACACGTTTTCTCTATTAAAAACGCCCGTCACATAAAACAATTTTATCAATAGAAAAAGACATTTGCTTTTACGGATATAAACATCTTTATCATTAATAATGACGTTTCATAGACGCTTCAGAGGAAGCCCTGAAACCTGGAAACAAATAGTTTCATGTCTTTATATTTTTCAAACTTCTAAATCAAGAACTCAGTAAAAAATGCCTGTCGCAATAAATAATGAAATAGAAACTGAAGGGGAAAAAATTAATAACATGAATTATATATTCTCACAATAAAGATGTTCTTTAAACAAAGGTTTCAACCATTTTGTATTGAGTTTGACCGCCTCATTTGTTTCATATTTAGATCTATACTTGAAGATTCAGAGTGACAAAAAACTCTCCACAAGACCACGACCACATGACAAGAGGGACGACTTCAACTTTCCAAAAGTCAAGCAAATATCCCAACAGTCTAGATTTCATAACTTGAGGCTCAACGGAGCATGCTCTTTCTACCAAGATTTTAAAGAGCTCAAAAGTTGTTTGACCAAGGTTACAACATGCAATGCCTCAGTAAAACTTTCAAAAAGGTTTTATGGTAGACATGTGCATGGCATTTTTAATATGTAGCATCAGTGCCAAGAAATATGTCCGATGCATAGACCTGTACCAGATAATGTTCCCGTCTTTTTTCAGGACAACAGACTTGTCTTTGCATGTGTTTGTGACGGCTGTCGCAGGTGGGACAGGATACGCTCACCTTGTCTCGAACACCTGGTATGATTCCTATTTGACAGTAAATCATAAACAGGTCCTCATGATATCGTCGGAATCGTTCAATCGACTCTGCTTTTAGCAAAGATTGCTTTTCAATATTGAAACGGTTCTGTCACTTTTATTGCAATGAACTGGTCACACTGTGGTCCCCATTAAGGCAACAATCGATGGATACACACCTCCTAATTCTCATCTAATGTTAGAGAAGCTTATCATGTTAGAAAAGTAGTCAGTGATTCATTGAGTTCCTTCTTCACGTTGAAACTGTTTTAATCTTAGTTAATGATTGGTTGGATGGTTTGTTGTTTAACGCCGCACTCAACAATATTCCAGCTGTATGACGACCGTCTGTAAATAATCGAGTCTGGACCATCCAGAGTCTGCAATCCAGTGATTCACATCATGAACATCGATCCACGCAATTGGGATCCATGACATGCATCAACTAAGTTAGCCTGAACACCTGATCCCGTTAGTAGCCTTTTACGACAAGCATAGTCGCATTTTACTGCAAGCATGGGTTGCTGAAGACCTATTCTACCCCGGATCTTCACGTGTCTTTAAACTTACTACATGTGTTACTTTCCATCTAATACCGTACCTTTGCGCGAACACCTGGTATCATCACTATTGGATAGCGACTCATAAAAGACATGGTCATGATATAGTTGGAATCGTACAGTGTATGGAAATGTCGCATTCAATCGATTAAGTATACATATGCGGGCAAAGCGCAATTCGTATCTTCTAGCCATAGGTTATGTTGGGTGAGCTATGGCTTACATTTTGTATCGAATTCTGACTGGAGGAGACATTATGACTGAAGAAGAATGAAGAGATGTTACCAGATATATATTATAATCCCATCTCGGCTATAAAACCACCTTTAGTCGCTAGTTGACGTGTGCCATTAAGGCAAGGCGATTTGACACAAGTTAAATTTGACATAAATGCGATTTCGATATGAATCTGTTGTTGGTTAATGTTTGTCCAGATACAAAAATCATTTATCTTATCAATATTGAAAGGCCTTTGCTCCGTATACAAAATGAGGGTTCATTTTGAGATGCACACTTAACCGTACATGATCGAATCCCGCTTTCACCGCTTTTACTATCCTTTGTCAGTAAGCAACCTATCCTTTGTCAGCAAGCCACCTATCCAAACTCGCGGTTTTCACAAAAGTGTAAAACGTCCGAGACTTACATCACTTCGGGCTTTCCTCCCACTTTAAGCTGACACGCCGTGATATAACTGGAATACAGTACAAAGCGGGGGTAAACCCAACTCACAAACTCACTCTCTCACTTTGGGTTTGTAATCTCAATACCACCAGAGTAAGTCAGTACTAGATTCAGCTGCCCCATAATTTAACTCTTTCAACATCGTGTTCAACGCAATGACGTCATCTCTGAAGTAACTTCGTTAGATCTACGCGTCATTCACACAAAGTTCAGTCACTGTTTTTTTAGTTTTTCGAGATTAAGTCGCTACAAATATATATTTAATATCGAAGCAACACGAAATGTTATAAAACAAGGGGAAAGCCTGATGGTAACAGACAAGTTGCCTTAATTCGAAAAATATACTTATATAAAAATCGCCGATGTTTTGTTCAACAACGAAGATTTATAAGGTTCTTTATTTGCCGGTTCACAGGGACTGGCAGTCACATGAATTACCGGTCCAAACATATTTACGAGTAAAACACTGGTAATTACTGGTAAACGGGAACACTGAAAAGTAGAGGTGACATGAGCCTATGCATGCTCAACTAGCTTTACAGGAACATCCAGTTGGTTTACAAGAAATGTATTCAAATAATATTACCATAAGATCTAGAAGAGAAAGATCTGTTAAGAACTACCTCAGTAAGTCAGTCACAGTGACAGCGCGTCGTGATACATGTAATTCAAGTACAAGATGGCCGACACGATAAACATGACGGGAGAGATTTCCGAAGTTGTTAATGAACCTGTGGCGGTCACATGTGATAGTCATCATTGATCAGTTGGCCGACCATTGAAATGTGATTATGAAGATGTGTCAAACAGATACTAAGGTAAATTCATAGATTGCTGTACACTGTAACTGTCAGTCAAAACACGGATCGAGTCAGTCGTTTCTCAATGTATACTAAAACGCTGAGTTCAAGATTAAAGGGTGTAAATGATCAGAAAGGACGCTTTTTTATGTATTCGTGAAAGGATATTCCCAGAGATTCCCCGAGGAAAATGGAAGTAGTCCGTTAGTGTTTACATACAGTCATGTGAAAAGTGACCGTCAAATTGTGTCGCGTTTACGCTTATGAACGTGAGTTTCGCGGTCATGGGACCGGCCTGTCTTCCAATGGAAAAAAAACCCGTATCTCGTGTAAACATCAAATCGATAAATTATAACAAGATATTTACAAGTATTGAGTTTGAAACAATGACCATAAATACATGAGAAATATTAAAGAGTACTAGATAATCGCGCTGCTGCGTGAAAATAAAAGTTGCAAAAACATTTTCCAATACATGAATAGGTTCGTATACATGTACGACATGACATGCATGAATACATACATGATAGCAGTATGCGATTAAATCGCATTTAACACTATATTTATTGTACTATATATATTGAAGGTGTAATTCCATTAAACGTACATATCTAAGCTTATAATTGTGAAATGTTATAACATGTATAGCTTATAAGTGTAGTAGATTATTATTTAATCTGCTTCGGTTTTAATGTACTGGATAATTGTATGTTTATTATTGTATTCATTGTTCCAGGGTGTCGGTTTATCACCACTGAAGATAAATTAACCAGATCACACCCTAGCCTGTGTCATTATGTTTTTAGGATACATATGCAGGAATTGGTTGAACAAGTATTTGTCACAAAGTGACGAAATGTCCCCCGCCGCCTTATGCGATATGTGTTTTTTTTCCAAATATTTTATTCCTTTTGAATAATATTATTTCTGTGTTAGATACCTCCATGGAACTATTTGTCGTACCATTAGAAATAATTACCCAAATTCCTGCAAATCAAATCGGCTCCATGGCTGCACATATAGAGACATGTCTGATCATCAAACATGAAGGAATCCAGAAATTAGTTCTTGAGATATCGCAGCAACACTGTTTTCCATCTCGAATAACATATTTCCCTGCTGTTACCTTGAAAATGGGGTCAAGGTCACCAAAACCGACTGGTGTCTGCGGTGTATATACACCATAGTTCCAAATATGAAGACAATCCAGCCATTAGTTCTTGAGATATCGCGGCAACACCGTTTTCCAACTCCAAAAGCAGATTTGCCTGCTGTGACCTTGAAAATGGGGTCAAGTCACCAAAACCGACTGGTGTCTGCGGAGTCTGTATATACACGATAGTTCCAAATATGAAGACAATCCAGTGTTTAGTTCTTGAGATATCGCGGCAACAAACAGGTGGGACGTACGGACGGTCGTGAATACTATGTACCCCGCTCCGCGCTTTCGCGCGGCGGGGGACAATTAAGAGAGAGGTAAGCAGTACAGTCAAACAGACCGTGACTAGACTGGTTTTACGAACCCGTGGCATGATATTAGTGAGTGATTATGGTGTTCCAGCGCTCCTACTAATGTCTGAATTTCATTATATTATATCAGTGTACCAGCTTAATCTGTCAATTATGACAATAGACACCGTTGGTGATAACAGGTTAAGGATAATTCTAACCCCAAACCCACGGAACCAGGCACCATTGGGAATCGAAGGATGATAAGTAAAAGAGGAAGTAAACGTAGACGCTGTGGAACCACCCTTCATCGAAGAAGAATATCACTTCCTTCTCACATACGAAATATATAACGAACCCTTGTATCCATGCATGACTGGCCATTGCAATTCACTGTCTACAAACAGTCCCTAAATTCAGCAATTACTGTTATAAACATTCAGCACGCTGTTATTGAGAAATCCAACCACTTCCAATGTGTGATTTTGTACTATATAACTGTACTATTGGTTGGTTACCTCTCAGTCTGTTCATGATAAACGAATACGGTAGGAACAATGGGTGTCCACAACGCCACGGCCTTCACTTTTCTAATAAATTGTGAAACTCAGCTACCAAAGCCTTTTTAAGTGGATAACATACTGAACTTGCCGTCATGATGTTCAGGTATGGACGTGTCTTCTACCACTGCTCCGGCGTCTGAGAGTCGAGTGACATCCCTTTGTACTGTCTCCACCACTTCGGCCTCAGTACACACATCAAGCCCTCCATCAAAATACCAATCTTCTTAATACACACATCCATGTCCAACTGAACGAGTCATACGAAACAGAATGAGAAGTAATGGCATTTATTTTATGTTTGAGCAACCAGGCTTTATTCAATTGTTGGCCATGTCTGAAGTGTGAAGAAATGACGCGTCACGGCGATCACCAGGGATCGATTCGTCACATAGATACAATGCTTTTGGACACTTACTGGAAACCAACGTTAAGTTCGAGACTGTCGATCCGCACCTAAGGGAGCAACGTTTTTGTCAAGGATTCCAAACTTGACAGACGGGCATGAAAGTTATTTGGATTTACAAATACAACTGCCGGGCGAAAGAAAGTGTTCACCCTCTCATCAAATGAAACCAATAAGAAATGGTTAATCGGTGGTGAAAACAATCTTTACATATTAATATTTTTGTACAATGTGATACAATTCACAGGATGTAATTAGTGTTTGAATGACATTGTTTATATACTTGTTACAAGTACTGCTCAGTACACAGTGATGTGGAATACATACTTGTTTGTTTTCAGCGTATGTCTAAGTTGGTATTTCTGCTAGTCAACATGTCTTATTGTTGATAAATGCGATGTTTAATAATGCGAGCAAAGACCACTCGCGTTTTTCGCATTTGATTCACGCTCGCGTTAATTTCAAGATTTAATATTTTATCATATGTAATGATGATAATTTGTTAAACGACTATTGATTATTTAATTTATTACTGTTTCTTCAAACCAACGACCACGGGATCATGGCATAGCTCACTGACACAACTCTGCACAGCAAATTGGGGCCGCAGATACCAGCAATTGGGTCACACAGGCACACTCTAGATTGATAAATATAACTACAAACAATGACGTCATGTTACATGAAACCATATATAAGGTTACAGTGAAAAAGATTTGATGGCAAATTGAGAAATAATATATATCAGATATATCAGCGTTTACTTTATAGGGCACGATCATGCACCGTTCTTGTCATGGGCCACAGATAATCCAAAGTTATTTCTGCTTGCATGACCACAGTCAGGAACTAATCCGTATGTTGGCTTGATCATGAGTCCCACGATTCCACACCGGCTTGCTGGAATCCTGATTGAGCCGTACTGGTCTTCGCCAAATGCCACGTCTATCTCTCCAACAGCTTCGTGTTTAATCAAACTATTAGAAGGGTGTCATCAAAGACAGAAGGTATAAAGTCGAGGTATATTTATACATTTACTACAGCTGACATGTGTCGTGTTTGTTGTTTAACGTCGCACTCAGAAATATTTCAGCTATATGGCGGAGGTATGTCAATAATCGAGTCTGGACCAGACAGTCCAGTACTAGTGATTGACATCATGATCGTAGATCTACGCAACTGGGATATGATTACATGCATCAACCAAGTCAGCGAACCTGACAACCAGATCCAGATAGTCGTCTTCAAGCATGGGTTCCTGAAGATCAATTCTAAGCAGTATCTCCACTGGAAAGCTGAAATGTGTTGCACACTGAAACCTCGTCAGTCTGGACTGCGTTGCGGAATGAATATGTTTGTCATCACGAAAATAGAAAGGTCAATTTAATACATGTCTGTATAATTGTATCACTAAATGTCATTTCAAGCTGAAATGTGTTTGATGATATTATTGAAGAGTGATGAAATAGTGTCTTGCCTTGTGCCATACAAGGGCTCAATGAATTGATAGAAAGTATCAACGTCCCACTCCAAGAACTGGATCTTCCCGTTCTGTTCTTGTTACGTCAACAGGATTCATCACAGGCCCATTATCACAGGCACAACTAGCTCAGCCAAAGCACATGGGCTCACAATTGGTTTTCCCAACAGCATTCCGATCTTTAAAGATTATTATCATCCAAAACTGGCTCCCACAGCAGATATCGCTTGGGTGAGATCAAGCGATATCTACAGTAGATATCGCTGCATTGAAATTGCATCAAAATGCTTTGTAGACCATTGTGATGTCATTGGTTACCATGACGTCACAATAAACTGACATCACTAATGGCTCTGCTACTGAATACGTTTGTGTTCAAGTATGTCACATATGATATATAAGCTAGTTTTGAAAATGAGGGGCGGACTTTGATGATTGGTTGGTTGGTTTGTTGTTTAACGCCGTTCTCAGCAATATTCCAGCTATGTGACGGCGGTCTGTAAATAATCGAGTCTGGACCAGACAATCTAGTGATTGATATCATGAGCATCGATCCACGCAATTGTGATACGATGACATGCATCAGCCAAGTCAGCGAGCCTGACCACCCGATCCCGTTAGTCGCCTTTTACGACAAGCATAGTCGCCTTTTACGACAAGCGTGGGTTGCTGAAGGCCTATGACATTGTACACGTGTCACGATTGTTACCAGCACCAAGTATTCGGATGACGACACTGGCATCGACTTCAGGAGTCTATCCTTCCAAGATGTGACCCCCATTCATCATTGGAACGCCTCCAACGGCTATGTTGTCTTTCAGGTTTGCCGTTTTACCAACCAACTTCCCTCTCTGAGCACCTTTGTTACAACGCAAATACCTATGAATATATGACGTTTGTTAGTTCATATATGGTGAGATAGTTCTTTTTTCGGGGAACAGTAGGCACGTGTGGCCTAAACATTTGATGCCCT
This sequence comes from Haliotis cracherodii, assembly GCF_022045235.1. Lineage (NCBI taxonomy): Eukaryota > Metazoa > Mollusca > Gastropoda > Lepetellida > Haliotidae > Haliotis > Haliotis cracherodii. Next base: position 18,706,009 of record NW_027266275.1, read on the forward strand.
TCAATTTGTCTGTTCAAGAGTTTGGTCACTTGGATTCGAATGTTTGATTCACAGTGATTATGGTCCTTGGTTTGTTAGCAACAGTGGTATTGCTTATTCTTTCACCTAAGACTATTATCAAAGTCTAAAACATGTATTATTTTCCTACGAATGAAAGTAATTGGCCGTGATAAAGAAATAATGTCACTGATGGCGTTGAACCAAATTCACTCACTTTTCGCGAAGGAGAGAGTGAGTCTTGTAGAACACAACAGTCCCACTTTAAACATGATGTCAATCATAACACTTCAGCCAGATTTGAATGTGCGATCAGAACAATAGTTAAGTAGATATGTGGATATGAGACTGCTGTATTAAAAGCCCACGTGCATGGGAATTATGTTGACAAAACATACATCATTACAATGCATATTGATTCGAATCTACACGCATATGCTCTTATCTGTAAATTAGACTTCAAATACAAGACAATAAGTCGTTTTCGATTGTAATTTATCTAATAAATATCTGAAATATGTAAATTAGAGTTTGTCAGATAACATGTGGGTCTTCAATAGGTCTAAAGCAGCGAACTAATGAGCGACATTGCTGATATTGAATCCGTCGGGGAAGATAAGCCAGGACTTTACACTAATTGAGTCTGTGTATTTTCCAACCCCCAGAGATGCATTTAATTTGCCGCTCTTCACTTTGTATACGAATTCTACTCGTGCGAAGTGAGTAAACGTCTGGTAAAGCTCTAGGTTGTCCCCGGAGTGACTGCGACCGAGACTTCCTGGTGAAGATTGCGCGGAATCGACGTATCCTAGAGTGTAGTTCAGTCCAAACACTGCCAACTAACAGCGCAACAACACAATTGGTAAAAACTGGAAGCATCAAGTGATTGCATCGTACATTTTCCGTGCCACATAGTCAAAAACAACTAAGACATTTTACACAGTAAACAAACGGAACACATCGAAAAAAATACGTTTTTGTATCTGGATACATAAAACATGCATAAATGTTTATGATATACTAATATAACTTTACTTGCATTTTACAGCATGCAAGATACATGAGCGAGAAGTTATATGTACATATACTAGTAAATATGTCCAAGATTGATTGATTGCCTGATTAATGTTTAACGCCGCACTCAGCAATATTCCAGCTATATGACGGCGGTCTGTAAATAACCGAGACTGGACGAGACAATCCAGTGTATGACATCATGAGCATCGATCTAGGCAACTACGGACACGTTGACATGCATACACCAAGTAAGCAAACCTGACCTCCCAATCCCGTAAGTCGCCTCTTATGACAATCACAGTTGCCTCTATTCTCTAACCGGATCTTCACGGGTCATATGTCCAAAAAGGAGAATAACTATAATAGCGGAAAAAGTAATTGTGCTTCATCTCAAATGCAGTAAATGTTGTATGATTGAAAATATCAACCTAATATTTGGTCATCCGTCTCAACAATGTTTTATCATCACTGATCCATTGAGAAAACAGGAGACAGAGCGACACGCCGTCAAATTGGGGCGGTGTAACAAGTAAATTAACACCGTCAATATCGGGTGTGACCACCATTTGTGTTGACACAGGTGAGCCAGCGAAAGCGCATTGAAGACATCAGATGATTGAAAACAGTCTAGGGAATGTTGTTCCAAATGTCAACCAAAGATTAGTCCAACTGAGCTGTCATTCTGATCCTGTCGTAAGCGTCGCTCTCTCTCATCCAAGACATTTGCTGTTGGGGAGAGGTCTGGAGAAACAGCCGGCCGTGGCAGTACAGCAATGTTATGCACTGTGACAACACGTGCAATATGTGAGCGGGCATCAGCCTACCGCAAAGTGACGTTACGTCCCTGAGCATGATCTTGAAGATATCGTCCCGGTAGCGTAAGCCATTCAAATTGCCATTAACAATTGCAATGGTATGTTGTGTTCTCCCATGAGCGATGATGCCTCCCCACACCATTCTTCCACCTGCAAACTGACGACCTTGGGTAACCCAAGCTTCGCTAAACGTTCTCCCGGACGCCTGTAGACCATCACACAACCATAAGAGCTATCCAGATGAAACGTTGACTCATATATGAAAAGTATACTATTTCAGTCTTGTCTTCTGAACCTCAGATGGTTTTTAAACCAAGTTCCTGGCGGTGACATGACAGCAAACGTTGGCGTAAAGATTTACGTCGGAACCGGATGTTGTTCTCGCAACAAGTTGCGTACGGTTCTGCCACTAATTGGTCTCAACCCAGGAATTGTCAGAAATGTTAATGTGGCAGTTAGGTATCGATTCCGAGTATGAGTATCCCAACAAACATGCAAACATCCAAATTATGCGACGGACATGAACAGACACGTGCAAATTGTCAATCACGACCTGAGAGACAAGGAGAAGTCTTCATGAATATCTGTTGAAAGACGCATATAATTTATTTTTCTTGAACTTTATTTTAATTGTGTTTTCTCTTTATCTGAAATCTTTATCCTATCACACAAAACTTCCAGCACCTTTATCCCCACATACACTTCAACACAAATGATATTTTTACTTTAATTACTTTTCTTTAAGCCTCCACAGAAACACTACACAGAAGGTGAAAAGTATTTAAATGTCAAAGTGAAAATGATCCACAATCCACAAAATTGTTGCGCGACAAATGACTTCCTTGCAGTGTCGATATACTATTATTAAATGAGTGAGTGAGTGAGTTTGATTTAACGCCGCTTTTAACAGTTTTCCAGTTATATCACGGCGTGTCAGCTTAATGTGGGAGGATGCAGGTCTCAGACGTTTACCACTTCGGTGAAACGCACGAGCACGGGTATGGTGCTGACAAACCTAGAAACATAATCGGGGCGAACCGGGATTCGAACCCATAATCATAGGTTTCTGGCACAGCAAATCGCGGCGCCTTAGACGACTGGGCCACCCGTGCCCCCCTATTATTAAATGTATCTTGGGAAGTTAAGCAGCGACACAATTACGTCATAAAGCGGTCTATCAATAGCAAATCTAAACTTATTGCTATTTCCGTAAATCCTACAATAATAACATTGCATATATTGTTGAGTACGTGGAACGACCTTTCATCTTGACAATGAGAATAATTATTAGAATAACAATTAATGTCTATAATTGCCTTTTAGTGGTTTGTCAGTTTGTTTGTTGTTTAATACCGCACTCAGCAATATTCCAGCTATACGACGGCGATCTGTAAATAAACGAGTCTGGACCAGACAATCCAATGATTGATAGCCTGACCACCCGATCCCGTTAGTCGCCTTTTACGACAAGCATAGTCGCCTTTTACGGCAAGCATGGGTTGCTGAAGACGTATTCTACCCCTGATCTTCACGGGTCATCTTTTTATGACAAAAACCCTGATCGTGTACCATAAACTGCTGCCTTTGGTCCTTTAGCACACATTGAATGCCTGTCAGAGATTAATCCCCTGAAAAGACAACCGAAGGTATCTTCAGTGTTTTCACTAATAGTTTGTGGACATGGAAATCAATCGGGATGAGCAGACAGAAAATGCCCCGTAAGGCGATTAAAAAATCCGATACAAAATCAAATCGTTGAAATTGAGCTACGTGTCAAACACCGGAAACCCGTTTTATCCTCAGATGCGGATGTTTTCGTTTGAGGGAAGATTTCGCCTGTCCTTTTTATTGTCTGTTTTACGCTATTTCCGTTTTTCAAATAAAGTTTTGGTTAAGCATTTGTGATTAAGTATGACCTGATGTATTACAATCTGCAAACTTGCTGTGTTAGGTTCACTTGCCTGTTAGTTGGTACTACAATGTGACCGTACATTGACGGAATGGTTTGGTCCCGATATGCCTACTATAACCTGAGGCTGGAAAGGTACTGGATTGCACATCTACATTTGGAACAATGACTGTACTTGAGTACAGGAGCAATATAAGATGTGTTGATTGAAAGGAGAGTTTTCAGTTATTGTATTCATCTTCTTCGCTTAAGTGTTTCTTAGGTCGCCTTCTGCCTCAGCAATTTCGGCTGACAGGCTGACCTATCGACACTTTTTATGTTGGTTGGTTGGTTTATTGTCTAACGCCGCACTCAACCAGATTCCAGCTTTGTGACGGCGGTCTGTAAATAATCAAGTCTGGGCCAGACAATCCAGTGATTAATATCATTAATAATGAGCATTGAACTTTTTAAGTCATCACGCGCAGATTAAAACTGTTATTAAAGGTCCCAACACATACCCCAGGGACAGTATAATAGCGATAGAGCAGAGTGAGGTGGACAGCAACATTTGCATGCCATGTAGATACAGGTATCGCTTGAATTTTAAGCATAAGGATTCGCCACATTGGGACCCTAACATGCATGCGCAATATTTTGGAGGAGTATGCGCAGCCGAAAGATACACCATATCGATCAGGGGTCCGAACGTAGGATAACAAACTTGGTCAATGAAAATGTTGAATTTGTGATAAAACTTCACCAGACATTTTGCTTAATAATTGCCTCTTGAAACCAAATTCAACGGATATGCGCATGCGTGAGGCGCGATTGGACGGGGTTTTCGAAGCTCGCGAAGTGAGTGCGACTCCACATGACAAACGTAAAGGTTTCATAATATATATACGCACAACCATATGGAAACCTGTTTTCGGTTTTGAAGTCTTTGGAGAATGCGTACTGGGCGTTCCGAATGCCCAGTGGACACAGACAAAAATGACATGTCGACAACGACTAGAGGGAGACAACATGGACACCCGCCATGGCCTTCGCCTATCCAGTGTTCGCAGTTTCGTTTGTGACCAGCTTTATTGGTGTCAACAATTATGCCATGAACAATTATGGAAAACTGTATATCTTTGCCATACCGAGAAGTGTATAAGCCTCATCACATGGTAAAGCATCTACACCCCGAGATCCACGCCCGTGACCCAAATAAGGCGAAGTGTGTTTGTAAACAAACTATTCCTGTGCGGTGACATCGCGAGACACTCGGGACGAAAACTCGTCACACGCCTGTGTCACCTACAGGTGATATTCTATCAGAAGAAGATAAGGAAATATACATAGAGTACTCGAAAACAGACCACTGACTTGAGCAAACACATTACGATATTATAGGGAAGCATGGCCACGTTAGCAGTCAAGGTAGACAGACGCACAAACACACTGAAGTAAAGAACAGTTTAAAGAACTAAAATCAGAAAAATATGAACTTAGATGTATCACAGACGAACAACAAAATAGGATGAAGAGATGAGAAGAAACATGCGAGAAGAACGAGGTGTACTCTCGTAGAAACAATCTCTTTTTCTTTAGTGTGGCCGGCGACTTGAGAGAGACTTCTGCTCAGAGTGCAGTACAGGTGAAAGAGGATTTATAGCATCACCTCCAGTTCCCTGATCCGGACATATTCCAATTAGATACAGTTCCCAGAATGAAGGTCAAGGAAGTAAGGGAGTCAGAGGACTTTACATTTAATACAAGGGAGCTCGGCAGGAAAATAATTCCTTTCATCGTGCTTGCAAGGGAAGAAGGCAAGGGGGCCTTTTGGTTCAAGATAAGCTTGTCATTGATAAGGTCCCATACACCTTCGATAGCACGTACCCTTATACGATTATGGAACAGCAGAAACAGGAACCCACTTGACAGCCCTTCGGAGAAATGAAAACTGGGTCCAGACCACAAACCACAAAGATTAATTAACACAAATATATATCGGCTGCCGGAGGATAATCATGTTTCTTGAATGTGTTGGAATATAAATGGGATTTATTCTAAGCTCACAATTCCTAACCTTCTTCAAGTTTGAACACAATATTATATAATTGGTCTCTCAGAGACCTGGGGAAAACAGGGATGGTCTACAAGATACACTGCTCGGATATACATGTATCCAGTCCACGAGAGTGAAACAGTATCGAGCTGGAAGATACAGTGGTGATGTGATGGTCTATGTCCATGATTATTACTCACGCTTATTTAAACAGGTAATTGGATGAATGTGGCTTTTTTGTCTCCGGCTTCCCACTGGTTTTTAATATGTATGTTGTTTTTTGCCTTGTTATAAACCTCAATATCAAGATCAATATAATGGTATGGAATTATTAGAAAATATGATGACTTCTCTGAAAATGAAATATCCATACCACAATGTAATACCATGTGGTGACATTAACTCTAGAACTGGAACCGAGAACGACTGTATTGAAAACGACTGTATTGAAAATGATTCTATAGAATATTTACCATTGGATGATATTGGATATGAAGTCTCTACAACTAATTGACTCAAGCGAAATATCCAAAACTAAGTTGTGAATTCCTATGGAAGACTAGATTTATGTAAACATTTTGAAATCCATATTTGTAATGGAAGATTTTCAGATGCTTCCAGTGGCTTCACATATATAGGTTATAGTAGTTACATGTATAGTACCCCTGACTGTATATGCATGTCGCAGTCTCTTTTCAAATATATTGATATTTTTTCTGTCATATATAATGTCTGATCAACTGCCTATTTCATTTACGTTACGACAATTCCAGAATTGTATTATCCCCTCTGTTGAATCAGAAAGTGCTACACGTACACCTAGGCTAAAATACAAGTGGAAAGAAGAGGCTAGTGTTGAATTTCGAAACAGGTATGAAGCACTAACCATCTAAGAAATATATTTTTTAAAATAATTTAAAATCATATGTCAGTGTTTATGCTGTTGTTGATGAAGTGGTAAATATATTAAGATTATGCGGTGAACTGTGGAAATGTACATCTTCACATGTATATAACCAAAATAATAATCAGCAAATTTGGTTTGATTCTGAATGCGAAAGAGACAAGTTAAATTTATTTCGCAAATGGTCCACTCGCTTTAATTTCTTGTTAATAAAAGAAGCGAACAACAAAAGTCGTTGTCACCTGGAGCAGCAGTCATTTCGAATTAAAGTTTCGAACGATTTATCCAAGGCTGCAGGAGGAGACTGTAAAACATTTGGGGGATTAATGAAGAGATTCACCAAAATAATGTTTACACAAAAACTGAGTTTTTGGGAAGTCTTTATAATGGTGAAAACCAAGATGAACTGTCCAGTCTTCTGAAAAATGTGGATTTCTATCTTACACATCATGACCAAGAGTCCTGTGAGACATGTTTACAACTACCCGATAATCTTCCTAGTGATTTTACTGACTCTGAAGTTTCAAAAGCCAAAGAAAAGGAAATTCCAAGAAGCGATGGTATCCCTGCAGAGTACTTTAGGTTTATTGATGCTCCCTTAGTCCCCTATTTGACCAAAGTATTAAGCCAGATATCATATTGAGGTATTTTGTCCAAAGAAATGGACCACAGGCTTGATTGTACCATAATATAAGTAGAGTAATGTAAATGGTCCAAATAATTACAGAGGTATCACACTTTTAAGTGTTATGAGTAAGATGTATTCTTAATAAGAAGGTGATAACAAACTATGAGATGTTTTACCCGCCAAGGTTGTACTCTCAGTCCATTGTTGATCCAGATTTCCATTGAGGAATTGGTCGAATACATGTGTACGTCCTTACAGGACGGGATACTCCTATCTGAAGAAATGCTCAAAGTCCCAAAATTATTATTTGCAGACCCCAGATACCCCTGTTAACTGCAAAAGAGACTACACTTGCTAAATGCTTACTCGGTAACATGGGGAATGGAAATTTACATGAATAAATTAAAAATGGTGGTCATCTTTCTATTCATGAAAAATCGTTTTCCAAGGGTAATGTCATAACAGTTGTCAACGAATATATATATATGTTTAATGATGACTCCAAAAGATGCTTGGACTACAATAGCTAAGATCCTTTCAGAACAGGCTGGTAAATCCCTTATTCCTTTAAAGTCAATAATAAGAAGGTACAATATTCCTTCCAAATGTTTGATGAAAAGGTTGTACCTCTCTCAACTTACGGAAGTGAAATTTGGGGTATTACAGCAAGAGAATCAATCGAACGTGAACACACAAAATGTTGTAAATGTCTGTCAAATATGACTGAATGAGTATGGTTTTACGCCGCTTTTAGCAATATTCCAGCAATATCACGGCGGGGGAGGGACACCAGAAATGGGCTTCACACATTGTACCAATGTCGCGAATCGAACCCGGGTCTTCGGCGTGATGAGCGAACGCTTTAACCACTAGGCTACCCGACCGCCCCCTGTCAAATATGAGTTACAAATATTGTTCCTAAATGTATTCAAACAAAAGTTGAAAGATTGCTTTTTACAAGATTGTCAAGGTATACTTGATATATCAGAACCATTAGAATTTTCTTCTTCTTTACATCGTTGCTTTAATGTGAGTTATACTTGGCATATATGAATAACCTAAACTACAGAAAGGCATTAAGTGAATTTGTGAAGTGGCTTTAATTCACTCCGAATACAGAAGTTTCGTAGAGGCCTTTGTAATATAAACGATTTAGAAGTTATGTGTCCAGTATGTCCAGTACCTCAAACAGAATGCCATGTCCTATTTAACTGCCCTGTATATAAAATAAAACCTAATCAGTGAACTTGCATGAGTACTATTCTAATCTGATAGTAAGGCAGTCATGTCCGAAATTTCAAAATTTGTCCATACTATATTCCGTTCTAGAGGAGATATGTGAAAGTTGTCTTACCTGCCTGTCTTCATTAATGACGTTTCTGTTTCACTCATGTCAAATATGTATATTTTCTGTATATGCACTATTGGTCACATAGAGGCCTTGACATGTTCTGGTGGGCAGATAGTAAGATTACCGTTCGTATTTTCGGCTCTATATACATTTTCTCCCACATCTACCGTTGATTTAATTACAAATTACCCAATAATATAAAAAGAAATTTCCTGCAATGACCTGAATATATTTTACCATAAACTATTATCGGGAATCTGATCGTGTTTGTGGGATGTAATCTGCATATCAGTGAGAAACACATCGAGAGAATTTCCGTCGCCCTGTGGGAAATTACTTTATAATGTTGCTATTTCCTGCCATCACCACATCTGTTATTTAAAATAAACGTGATAGACCTCTGAGGAAATGCGTTATACAAGCGTTATGTTCATATAAGTAGCATATACATAAATTTAGGGAGTCTCAGTTCTTATCTCAGCGATTTTGATTTTGTCTTGTAGAGATGCCCTGAACTAACAGGCGTTTGTTAAGTTGGTTATGAAATGTTTCTTTTGTGTGTGTCTTTAATGAAGCGCATAGACAAACCAACCTAAATAACACTTAATCAATTAACATGTTTGTACATTAAATGAAAGAAAAGTCATAATACTACAACAAAAGGGTTTTTTATATTTTTTTTGTTAATGATGAATAAAGACAGATGAGCAGCTGTATTGATGGAAGTGATTCAATAACATCCGTCCCATGGTATAGATCACTCAATCAATGAAATATTGATAACTATTTAACATGACAACGGTTGAAAGGATGTTAATTTCACACAAGACACTAATTACTCGCATAACCTCGCATCCCGAGTTACGTTTATTTAGTGGAGTCTTCCAATGTCTCCTGTGACAAATGCCTGCTGTGTTAAATGAAGAATTAATGCACACGTGCTTTGCCCAAATACTACCCTCAACCTTGAAATGAAGGGATCAGTCCAACTCGGTCTGTTGGACAAATTCCTACATTAATATTATTGAATTGATGGGGTGTTGTTTGATATTTTTTTTTATTCATTTAAAATGTTTCGACATACCATTACACAGTCTCAGCAATTGGCAGAACACTATCTTGGTCGACTTACCACCAACAAACCAATGGATAACAAATAGTTGGTATCGCAAAGGAGTGCAGGAAAAATGGGTACCACCCATGCAGAGTGTATCCACATCGGAGGCGGTCACTTTTTGCGAAACAAAGAATATTATCATCTTGTCCATCGTCAATACGGGGAAAAGGCTGTCCATCAATGTCATACATATTCTTACGTGTGACACTGAAAGAAATAAACAGTCATTCATTCGTGTGCTTGAAGACGTCAGGGAGGTCGACGTCACTAAGTGTCCGGGGAAATGGCGGCATTATCTTCCTCCTCTGCTTATAGGGTCCACTCTTCTTGGAATGGTAGGAAGGATGGCGACAGCCTCACGGATGTCTAGTTGGACAATTTCCTCGTCATAGATCATCTGAATAGAAGTTGTCTCAGACTGAAGTGCTGACGTAGAGAGATAGCTTTCTTCAATCATACCTGGTGTTCTGGCGGACAGTTGTGTGGAGACTGATTCCGGACAAACAGACCCACTGTGATACACTTCCCAAGGCAGCCACCTGTTCACAGTATTATTCCCTGTAGGCATTTGTCATCAGTAGACCTAATAATTCACTTCCTATGATATGTATTAATTGCAGACTTTGGCAAATATAAGTTAATATTTCACCTCCGATGCTTTGTCCGTTCGATGGTTTTAGTTGTACATAATAAGACCGTATCGTAAGTTGTTTATTCACGGTAAATAATAAGCTGTAGACGTCGTAATCAATCGGGATAAGCAGACAGTAATGTGATTAAAAATCTGATACGAAATCCAGATCGTTGCAATAAAACGCTACTTCTCTTGCAGATAATGTTGAACCATTGCATCTGGTGTAAATGTAAAGTACCCATGTATAAAGAAAATTGAGCATATGTTGTTATTTTATGACTTTCAGTCAATAATTACACCTTGATTCAACACAGATGGAAATCGACAGTGGGATCCCAGGCCGCATCATACCAATAGAAATTAACAGACGGTAATATGCAAAAACACAGGAGACAGATGCATCAACATTTCCCCTTTTCAGTTACTGGTCGTTCTCTTCCTCCCCCACTCTCCTCATCCTGCTTCTCCTCCTCCCCCTGCTTCTTCTCCTCCTGCTTCTCCCACTGCTCTTCTTCCACCCCCTATGCCATCAGAAATATTGTCCACACACAGGACAAATGTAGACTCCATGACGGATTACTGAAAAATCAATAACCCATCCAAATAACGAAAAGCTCTTTCAGGCCAGTTCTCTTTCTTTTCTTCTATATTTTCTCCACTTTCCACATACTGTCTGTAAGCTTGCTTACTCTCTGTAATTCATTCCCATAAAAACTACATTTTTAAACTAATATCGAGATTTCGTTCCTTCTTCACTGTTTGAACTAATATCGAATTTTCCTTCTTCACTATGATACAGTTTTGTATAGGATTTAGATAATTACTGGACAGATAGGTTTCCAATCCGTCACTAGGTATATTGAAAATAAAAGTGCGATAAAAATAAACTTCACTTGGCTTTTATAACAATCTGCTAATCCATTCAGCATGGACTGTGTACAAAACTGACAGTCTAACATATTCCTGGTATGTGACCTGGTTTCACATCTTTTACATGACAAAATATTTCGTTAACACTATGCTGGTGACCTCATTGTCCCGAGTTCAGTTGTTTACACAAAAAAGGTCATATCTGAATTAACAATGATGATCTATTTATCGCATGGGATTTCACAGTTATTGTCCGATTACTTGTCTTTTTTAGCGTCACGTCATTTGTTCATTACAAACACACACAAAACACACACACAAAACACACACACAAACACACACATATAGCTATTTAATAACACGATTTTACTTTTAACACTTGTACACGTTTCACTTGTTAAAGTCTGAGGATTATTGTTTAGTTTGTGTCAGTTCATTACAGTTCCTCACATTGATATTACGTCCATCTCTACACTTGAGGTTTGTACAACTGACCTTTATTTATAGACTATTGTACACCAGGTTGCATCTTTGCCGTCCGATGTTGCATCAACTCCCTTTTTTGTTCGTGTATTTCCTGTTGATATTAGTCGTTTATGTACATACTCGACCCTTTTTGTTTGTTTGCATTCCTTTTGATCGCCTCCCTGTCCCTGTGATCCTTAAAGTCAACATATACAGATATTCACTCTGTGAACACTCCAAAATTCCATTCTTTCCTCATTTCTGACAACATCTTCTGTATCGTCCTCCGTTTCATCGCCTCCTGTCCCTTCTTCTCCTCTTTTCTTCTTGTATGACAACAATCAGTAACTTGCCCCTGTAGAGTGGGATTGAAGACCGAGAATGTTTGAGTCGACATTCTCCTCCAGCGCACCTAATTGTTCGCTAAAAGATTTGAAGTTCCCATGCATTTGAAGTCTAGGTTTATTGCATTTTGTTTCAAAGGGTGCACCCATAGTTTCAAAACTGTTAATCTTGATTTCGATACCATCTTGTCACTCAAGCTGCTGCTGTATTCCCTAAAGCTGTATGTCTCATTGTTTTTTGTCGCACTCAGCAACATTCCAGCTATGATTATGACGGCTCACCTCATTGACCCTTATCGAGGCTGGTGGGGCTAGTGGTGTGTATTTGAGTTAATGCGTGGAGATTGTGCTGATGAAGTGACGGTTGTGCGGCAGATGCATACCCCGGTGAAATAGTCCTCGAGGGTCCTGCCTGACATGCTATTGGGGGTAAATGGGAAATATTGGAAGGACAAAACGCCAAGAGTAAGGACGATCATCGACGAAGCCATATCTTAATAATATATCAGTTAGTTCTGGTGATATTTGTGACAAATAACTGCAAATTGATAGTAACCAAGGCTCAGGGTTAACTTTGCGAAATCTTGAATTTAGTGTGTAAGCTATGAAAAACACCATTGCGTTGTCAAAAAAACCATATTTTGAATAAGCGTATCTAAAGATCTGCCAAGTCATGATATTTGTCAAAGTTGAATGTTGAGCTCGGATAACACCACAAGGTCACATATCTGTGTGACGAAAGTGTGCCATCTCATTTCAAAAGAATAGTCAATGTAATTTTTCAGTTTTACGCTTTAAATATAATGATGTTTTGAAAATTTTAGGGATTTGTGAGAATATGACTTTCAGAAGAACAAAACGTCAAGATGAAAATGAACTTCGACGAAGATACATTAGTGACTATGACGTTACTGATAACTACTGCAGTTTCAGGGTTTCTTTTGCGAAGAAAGCTTTATCGCAGATAGGATCACGCGGTTGCATAGCTTATTATGTTATTATTGTAAACCTGTCTTATAACTGTATTACTAAGTTCCAATTATATTCTAATGTAAAAAGGTTGATGTACGTTTGATGACAATTGTAGTTACTGATTTGTGTTTGTTCAAGAAATGATTTTTGAGCAAAAGAAATGATGTTACTAGTTGTTTTTAAAACTCTAAAATTTAGTTTTATTATTTTACAAAGTTGTTGAATTATGTGTCATCAATTTCTAGTCACACATTTTTGTTTTTGCGAAACTGAAAAGATACATTTTGACCAAAGGAAACTTTGCTGGCCCAAGGGCCACACGTTTTAATAAGGCTAAAAGATAATTGATTGTTTGAGATTTGTATTTGCACTTTTAATTTTTTTTAAAGAAAATGGTTTTGAGCAAAGCAAACATTGGTGGCTTAAAGTATGTTACCAACAACTTCAAGTATGTGTCATACTTACAATACAAAGATAAATAGCAATAACATCAGATAAATAGCAATAACATCACATCATATGGCACTAACACCACAGCAACCTCATCATATAACATCATCACCGCAACTAACTCATCACAAACATATCATATATCAATAACACCACTGCATCCACATCATACATCAATAATACCACTGCAACAACATCATGTAACAATATAACCCAACGAACACATCAAATATCAATAACGCCACTGCTACCACATCATATAACAATTATACCGCAACAAACACATCATATATCAATAACACCACTGCAACCACATCATATAAAAATAACATCACAACAACCGCATCATATAGCAATAACACCGCAACAAACACATGAAATAAATATAACACCACTGCAACAACATCATACAAAAATACCACGGCAACAAACACATCATCTAACAATAACACCGCAACAAACACATCATCTAACAATAACACCGCAACAAACACATCATCTAACAATAACACCGCAATAAACACATAAAATAAAAATAACACCACTGCAACCACATCCTATAACAATGTCACGGAAACAAACATATCACATAACAATAATACCGCAGCAAACACATCCTATACGACCTCCCAGCAACGACCTCATATAGCAATAACACCACTGCAACCACATCATATAACAATAACCCCCAACAAACACATCATATAACAATAACATCACAGCAACCACCTCATATAACGATCACAACACAGAAACCACATCATATATGATAACACCACAACAAACTCATCAAATAATAATAACACCGCAACAAACACATCTAATAACAAAAACACTGCAACAAACACATCTTATAACAATCAGAGCAACCGGATCATGTACACTTTGCAATAACAGCACAGCAACCACCTTATTATAGCAATAACACCACACCTAAACGGTAATATAGTACATATACTCAGCAAAAAACAAGAAACACAAAAGTAATTTCAGATACAGCATTTGTTTCATAATATATTAATATCATATATAAATCAACAGATGGTAATCGATTGTTCAAATTTGGCACACATCGATATCATTGTCACTGCCCCAGGTTCTATATGCTATACATGGAAGAGTAGATTAAAGCCAATATTTAATTCGTTGACCCCATTTTGTATTTTCAATGTGATAATCAATTTTGTGAATGACGGCGTGTGTATTAGAGGGATATGTGTACTGTGTACATAATAATGTGGTGTTTATATACGTGTACAGCCTCACATATATGATCATACTTTTATATATATCATAGGTATTTCCAATCTTTCAAAACAAAAACAGTTTGGTATATTTGTTACCCAAAATATTAAATATCTGATGTTACTCTTACTTGCCGATGGCATTGTACTTTTCTCGTGTACTGTTCGGGGCTCGCAAGGACAGCTTGGGAATTTAAAGACATATTATTTGAAATGGGGACTGTGTGTAAATCTTGAAAAATCAAATGATATTGTATTTAGAAATGGAGGGATAATAACTCCATGTTGTTTGTTGTTTAACGCCGCACTCAGCAATATTCCAGCTAAATGACGGCGGTCTGTAAATAATCGAGTCTGGACCAGACAATCCAGAGACTGACATCATGAGCATCGATCCACTCGATTGGGATACGATGCCATGCATCAACCAAGTCAGCGAGCCTGACCACCCGATCCCGTTAGTCGCCTTTACGACAAGCATAGTCGCCTTTTACAGCAAGCATGGGTTGCTGAAGACCTATTCTACCCCGCATCTTTACGGGTCTAACTCAGTATAAAGCATGGACACTGAGATAATGAGAAGATAAAGATTGTAACGTACTATAAATATCTTGGAACTATGTTCTCCGCACGGTTACAACCGTCTAAAGAATGTGAAACTCTTGCCATGCAAGCACGGAAGGCAATAAATACGGCCAGTGTTTTATTTGTTCAGTTACAACAGATTTATAATTTATCGACCGCTTGTTATATATTTGACAGTAAAATCAGTCTAATATTGATGTATGGTTCGGAAATATTCGGTATTAAATACCATGTGACAATTGCAAACATGCCATTTTAAACGTTTTCTTGGTGTGGGTAAAGTTGCAGCAAACAAAGCTATTCTGGGAGAAACTGGACGTCATTGTATGTTTATAAATACGCAAATAAGGGTAATTCAGTAGTGGGTTAATCTTTTGCGAACGAAAAGGAAAAGTCAATTGTGCATCGTATGTGAGACAAAGGTTATTTAATAGCGGTTTTGCTTTTGTGTGGTTATTCCAAGATATTGGTGATAAGAATAATTATGTTTTTGTCTGTATTTGGAAGACGCCTCAGAGATATCTATTTCAAATCATGGTACCAAAGTTTGGAGTCGTCTATTTTTGTGGTGCACTATGCTGCAACCCGAATTATATATAACTATACTCAGAGACAAACGATTAGTGTAAAGCAATGTGTAAATTTCGAATATCTCTTCACAACTTTCGAGTCAAAATTATTCATAAAAGGCCATTGTTTAATATACCTCATACAGAATCTATATGTAAAGAGGGGCGGTCGGGTAGCCTCGTGTTTAAAGCGTTCGCACGTCACGCTGAAGAGCCGGGTTCGATTCCAGACATGGGTACAATGTGTGAAGCCAAATTCTGGTGTTCCCCGCCGTCATACTCACTCACTCACTATATGTAAAAATATTTTGTAAGTAAGGAATATATTCAATCGTGAAGTAGTTTCTTTCCACCTCATGAGAGAAATATTATGAAGGTAATATTACGTTTGCAAATTTATTTAACGGTGATATTGATGTACTACGCTTGATAGTTTTATATTTATGTAAATTGTCAATGAGATCGTCAAAGATGTAACACTCTGGACATCTGTAGGGAACTTTGAAGATGCAAACTAACCTCGTTGTCACTTAGTTGCAGAACGTTATGGTTTACGTGAGCAGATAACACACACTCACTCACACACACACACTCACACGCATGCACGCACGCTCGCGCGTACGCGCGCACGACATCAGTACAATAATCTTGAACGCGTATGTTACAAAGCCCACAGATACAAGTTTCTTAGAATGGACGCTTTTATTCTGCTACAGGAGCACACATTGTATCTTGTTATTTAAATCCAGAGGAAACTCTCACGATATCAGGACACGACTTATGAGGTCAAAAGGCCCTTCATTTTATTTCATTTGTAACAAAAATTGGACGACAAAACTCCTTCACCTAATGTGATTAAAAGAAGTACCTCCACATGCAGTATGTATGAGATCCTACACAAATAGAGGATCACATGCATTATTCCTGGATTACAAAATTGAGGGGCAAAAGAAAGTATTCCGAGTTGTATGTTAATGAAAATTGAAAGAACTGTTGTAACATTTGGAATCTGTCTGTTTAACGTTCACTCATACCTGCAACAGTTTGTTAAAATGTAATTCTTGGCTGGGTAATATATTTTAGAAAATAAAACCAAGTAGATGTATTTTTTGAGTGCTGACTACGCGCCAGTACAGTTCAATTTTTTGGACAGATGTCGCTAACGTAAAATAGTTTTAATTAAAAAAATACATAATCAACTGAGAGGTATAGTTTCTTTTGCTGCTCAGTTTAGCATATGCTAAAGTATATATCATATTCACAGCAGCAAAAGTAAAGCACCGCCAAATCAAAACGTTGATATTAGTAAACTGACGGCCAGAAAAAAAAACTTTACCATAGTTTTAAATCACTCTAGTTTACAGATCACAAAAGATAGAGTGCATGAAGGAAAATGTATTGAAAAGATCAAAATCTCAACGGAATCAACATTCAAAATGATAGTGATACAGCATCCAATATTGACATGACCTTTGCCCGAACTTAGGTGGGGTTAGCAAAAACAAGGTTTCAACGTAATGGACAAAGGGCAAAACGATCTAAAATCGCTCAAGTTCAATGATACGTCACATCAATAGCATGATTGACCACCTCCTGCTACCAAACGCGCAAAACCCCCTCCGGCCCGCACAAATAGTCATTCGTCTGATGTCGTCGCGTACGATACGTCACCTTTCTTCAATGGGGGGCCTGGATCAGTTCTTGTCGGTCGGCTGGATGATGTGGTCGCTGTCGAACACGACGATCCGTGACACCCCAGTGGTGTTCTATGGGGGGGTATGTCTGAGGAGCGTGCAGGCCAGGGCAACACGTTCTGTACGATTCGGGCTGTATGGGCCAAAAGGCCAGCACGTGGTAGCTGTGGACGAAATGGTGAGGCAATCGAACGAAGAATGTCATCCATATAACACTGAGCCGTTAAAATTCCGTCAACGATGACCAGTGGTGTTCTCTCGTCCCCAATATTCGTGTGCACTGTCTGTCGAGTAACCATATGCCGGAAGGCATTCGTCGCTGATGATCTCACTGTCATGAATCGATTCTGGAGATGCAAAGTACGCATGCACCGGTCTTCGTTGGGCGTAGTTACCTTCAGTCTGCCTGTTCCTGGCCTGTCTGATGTCTGCCCGGTCTGTCTGTGACGTTGCATCAGGTTAGATACAGCAGCACGTGGGCAACAAAAGATTCTAGCAATGTCGGCATGGGTGGCTCTCATCTGTATCATACACAGGGCCCGCTCGCGTTGTTCGGGTGTGTGTCGTGGCATTTCTCATTTCTATTTCTCAGTATGAGTGTCAGTCATGTCGTCCGTATCATTATAAACCCTTATTGCATGTGTTTCAGCTGCCCAACCGGCACGTGTTTTTCACTCATTCGTATTGTCCACAAAACAAAAACGTTCCGTGGACACGTCACTTTCTGCATAGAGCAAATGTGTTTGGACGATGTGTTTTGAATTGATTAAGCTTGAACATTTTTGAAGTTTTTTTAGCCGTCAGTTTATGTGAGGACTATGCCGCAAAAATGTTTCTTAGTAATTATTGTCGTAAGAGGCGACTAACGGGATCGGGTGGTCAGGCTCGTTGACTTGGTTGATGCATGTCCTCGTATCCCAATTGCGTGGATCGATGCTCATGATCATGATATTAATCACTGGATTGTCTGGTCCAGACTAGATTATTTACAGACAGCCATCATATAGCTGGAATATTGCTGAGTGCGGCGTTAAACAACCAACCAACCAACCGACTTAGAAAGCAAGAAATTTGTTTCCTTCAACGTCTCATGGTCAAGATTATATTATTAATGAGTACTGAAAGAATATCTTTAATATTTAGTTCCTATACTGCTTAGAATATTTAATTGTGTTGTATCAACAGGTATTGTCTTCAAACGCTGGGCTGCAGTTCTAATTATACCATTCCTTAAAGAGAGGTGATGATAAAGAGCCAAGTAATTATCGTGAGCTAGGTGACACTTCTTAGGTCATAGACGAGATTGCATTCGGAGAAAACAAGACACCGTCTATGCTTAGCACAGCATACGCGTCACTGTGCAGAAAAGGGAATTATGTATCTATATATTTTTGTATTGTAAGGGGGATACGTAGTAGGCTAGGATATCACAATTCGCGAGAAAAGGTCAATATCTATGGATTCTATCTATTCATGAATTCTAATGTTAACAGGACATCGTTGTGGTTGCCAAAATGTTAACCTCATTGAACATGATTACTGCCGTCGAGCGTGCAAGTTGTGTAAAGTTAAAAAATGCGATTTTGCCTTTTTCAAGTATTCACTGTGCATGTTTAAAATTAATGAATAACTATATGTTACAAACAAATGCACACAAACACACATTTGAAATTGATACTGATGTAAATTGACTGTGTCAAGAAAATTCAGGTGGTATGTAAAATCGTGTATGGTTATTATAGCAGATACGTTTTGATCAAATGCGGTAAGGTTTAACTGATATTAAAATGTGTGAAACGGTGTTTCATTTCTACCATGAACTTACAGACGAACAACGTAAAATCTGTTCATTTGATCTCACATTTAGGTTTGATGTATTCTTTCGAATCTACATGTACCTGCTGAAAAGTGTACATTTACATTAAATGTTTTTTCAATCCCTGTGATCTTGTGATGAAAGCAAGTGTTTGAATGGAGGCTGGCGTCAATCAGGAATATGGAAAGAATATCAAATATCAGAATACACTGCACTCATATTTATATCTGTAGTTAACGTCGTGTACACTTAAGACCACGGTAGTGGGATCCGAAATCTGCATCATGTACCAGGGGGTGCGGTTAATACAGTCTCTAAGAAACATCGCAAGTTGCTTTACAGGGTTGCCTCCCTTACATGGCACGAGTGGCCCATCCCGATTATGTTTCTAGGTTTGTCAACACTTTTCCCGTGCTCGTGGGTTTCACCGAAGTGGTAAACGTCTGAGACCTGCATCACTTCGGGCTTTCCTCCCACATTAAGCTGACACGCCGTGATGTAACTGGAATACTGTTAAAAGCGGCGTTAAACCTAAATCACTCACTCACTTACTCATTGACTCCGAGAGGCACCCTGATCATGATCCTTTGACTTGGAGTTCGTAGGAAGAAGACTTTCCAAACAAGCTTTTCACTCACCCATTCACATTTTCCATTGAATTACACATTCCGTGTGTTCCACGTAGCATAATTATGTTCCTCACATCACTGAACAACGATTTGAAGCGCTATAACGATAGGAAGCGAATGTTTTGGGTGCTGGCACGTAAGAATGATTCTACCGATTTAGGTTTCTACAGTTCTCATATATTATTGCATTTATCATGCACGTTTGAATTTAAGTTTTGTTTGGTTCATTAGGGTATGCACGCATGTTGTGTTCCAGTTTCCTTCAACTCAGTTCAATGCAAGAGACGGAAGTAGACACACATGTCAATCCCATTTGGACAATATGTTCGCATTTGTTGACAGGAAATAGCATATGCAGAATACATATCAGTATCATGATTATCAATATGTCAAGCATATGTATACAAACATTCTACCAGTGAATATCCGGGTATACGTGATACATGAGTGAGACACTCTCAGTTCTCTTCTTCGGTTACGGCCTGATATTGTAACAATGACAGCATGATATGTAATCCTTGCATGATCGCCATGTCCCACGTTTTACGTAAACTCTCATAATAGGACCAATCGGGAATATGTCATGATACGTGAAGGCAACGATGTGCTTAAACATGGACACAAGTGGAATCTCCATCAGATTTTGTTCCTAAACACTACACGAAGAGAGACGAAAGTTACTGAGTGTACATTAACGATATCCTCATCACCTGAGAAACGAGAAAGTGTAGAGCACCATAACTTTAGTTACACAAAAGATGTCAGCAGATGCCACCTGGCAGTCGTATATGTACAATTATCATACAGTGGTATTGCCTTCCAAATATAATTAGTAGTTTTAGTGAATGAGTGCATTAGTGAGTGAAACGGCTTTCACAAATTGAGTATTTCAGTTACCTATAACATGAAATGATTGCAGAAAGGGCGTTTTACCACTTTGTTGAACCCACAAAAAGGTGTAGGGTGCTTTTAAGCTAAAGACCACAATCGGGACGAATCGGAATGTCAAAACCCTTAGCATCAGATTCTGGTACGCAACTATCCACAACGAATGACTGTGCTTGAGATGTCCAGACCACACGGACTCTTTAGATTGTTAACACACTTGAATAATTAATGAATGTCTCAAAATAGCCAAGAACATTCACGATGGTTGTAATAATCAGTCTTAAGTTGGACGAAGTTTAAAAAAAGCTCATAGGTACAACGTTAACTTGTCTCTACAGTAAAACATATTCTGTCATTGGCGGGAGCGTTGACCAGCAGCCAAAAAAACGTTATAACAACTGTAGATCGGATTAGGGCAGCTTGGTCCATACTGATCCTTAATTTGGCTCGGAACATCCAAACCTGAACCACATGCTTGACGTATAGCGCTCCCGGATAAAGTTTTACTTGCATGTAAGGATCCATTCATCACCATCTGGCTAACTAGTCTGTTGTGAAACTGAACCAAGTGCTCATAAAACCGGCAAGCCTTATTTGGCTCATTCTTGACGCAGATAACCAAGCTGCATTTTTTTGACATTCTCCAAACACGCCACCATTCAGTGTATCATCTCACACGTAACTGGAAATTAGACACCCCCTGTCATATTAGGCGGTTACTTATGAGGACACACACGATGTATCGCATGTCTTGTTCAATAAAACACGTCCGTAACATGTCACGTAAACTACTATCTTTCCTTAGTACTACATCTATGTCAATAAGGTCAATAAAGTCAATGAAGGTTCCATATTACAGCCGCACAATATGAAGAAACATACTTCATGAAGTTGTACTCGGTAATCTCGGCAAATCAAGCTCTTTAATGCAGAAAGGCGTCGCGTAATGTATAATAATGTAGAAGTACGTGTTGCAGTCTTCTCAAAAACAAATTGTGGTCTGGAGCTCAACTACCATTATGGCGACGATCAAAAGACTCGAATCTCATTCTTACCTTTCTCATTTTCATTCTTATTTTTGCTAAATGATAAACATGGTGGTAAGTTAAGATCGTGGAAAACGTATACCTCTGGGAAAACAGTTTGATGTACCCTCTGCGTGGCCACAATTGTTTCAATTGTACATCAAACCGTATGCCATGAGGGATAGGCCATTCGAAATAATCTTACTGCCTTGTTTATCATAACTTATATACTTGTAGCATTATACCAGTAAATGTGATCCTCGTATTCGTTTAGAACATCGTCAATTTATGAAACAGATTCTACATGTGGCAAAATGATGAAACGTCACTTCAATGTCAATGGACAATCTTTTCAGTCGTATTTATTTGTATTAACGTTTGACGTATTGCGATTTTGAGAAGTGATTACCAAAACAGGTAAGCGGGTAATGACAATGTGAATAACCCTTTACCATTCGACTATGTTGGCGTTGAACTGGGATCTCCTGACAATTAATTATGATATTATTTGAGAATTTGGTTGAAAGAGGACGGCGTGACAGATTAATGTGGAGAGAAATCCCGAAGTGATCTTACACGTTTTCCACTGTTTCGTAAGTTATTCATGCATTCAGAATGTGTGTGTATGTCTCACACAGTTATGATTGTACGAACACGCGTAACGTTAAGTTTGCCTTAATCAAAGCGAAAAAAAGACAGTGTTGTTAAAACTGTTTATCTGAAAAGGCTTTATAACGTGATAGACAAAATACTTCCTGATCCTGATTAAAATTATATTGGTTGGTTGGTTTGTTGTTTTACGCCGCACTCAGCAATATTCCAGCTATATGACGGCGGTCTGTAAATAATCGAGGCTGGACCAGACAATTGAACATCGATCCACGCAATTGGGTTCGATGACATGCATTAACCACGTCAGCGAGCCTGACCACCGGATCCCGTTAGTCGCCTCTTACGACAAGCATAGTCGCCTTTTACGGCAAGCATGGGTTGCTGAAGACCTATTCTACTCCGGATCTTCACGGGTTGATTATAATGATATAAGCCCACGCATGTAAATCGTTTAAAATACCGTGTTTTCAAGACGTTGCGTGTTGGTTGTTAACAAATGAACCCAGTTAAACTAAATGTGTACATAGAGCACATTGCAAATGCAACGTGCAAAAAGTTTGTTGCACTGATTGGTGATTGGTTTTAATAATAACTTGACTGTGGATCACATCCTGTTTAACAATGATTAAAAATCCACCAGTGGTCCTATCACCCGGAGGAGAAAAAAATGGTATGCAACGAACAGACATAGGTTGAAGTCTGTCTGCTGTAGATAGGTTTCTTGCAGACAGAAAGCTGGTGGTTTAAAATCCTGGCCGAATAGCTCTAACTCACAACAATTATTCTTCAGTCCATTTCAATTCCACTTAAGAGATAAATCTACTGTGTTTAGAAAATTGATTTGGTCCCAATGTAGAGTATATACTTCTTATTTTGATTTTGAACCGAGCGCTTTATGATGTGGTTCGACATTAACTGAATTACTTGGAATGTCCCTGCTGGTACAACGCTGTGGCCTTTCGAAAGGAGCAGTGTTTTCTGATGCCCTCCTGCCAAACTCTAAAGTTGCTGGCTGTCGGAGATGGCACTGAATATCGATCACAAAAGGGGTTGTAAAAACATGGCGTCATGAAAAAAGTGTTTTCAAACACTATTTCATAATATCATATTTTACTTTCATTATCGTTTGTTTCAGTGAGGAATTTACCTGTTTGCCACCGAACATGTCCCTAAGAGTTTCATAAACGTTATCATGTGTATACAAATGATATGCCTTGGTTAAGTGTTGTAATAGCATCATCGAAGCAATCAGGGTTATGGCGTAGGACGTCAAAATCGTCGTCAAAAGTATCCAATATCAAACTAACGTATTTCCTCTATTAGACACTCGAGCATCTATAATTTCGCGAGAGCCGTTAACCCGGTGTGTATCAGAGACCTGACTATATTAGAGGAAATATCGATACGGTATACAGTTCTTATAGGTGATCGATTGTTATGGATCGCTATTTAGGCTATGGATGTATCCATACACACGGTTTTTATGTGAAAAAGCTAAATTTATTTAAAATAGGTTTCTGTTGCAAAAAGGAACGCTCCTTTTAGCCAATCAAAATCAAGCATTCTTCAATGTCTTTGTAAAATGTTTAATATTTGAAGAGTATCTTTCCGGAGGAATGTTTGGGACTTGAAGGCAATAGGCTATGTGTCCTAATAGTATGATGGATGTTTTCGGACGTGCCTCGAGAGATCCAAGCTTATTAAACAGTTAGATATGTTTATCTGAACCTTTTCGAGCTTTGCACTTAGATATTATTTTGGAGAATAAGAATTTGTTTGAGATTTGTTTTAGATATTACTGCCAATCTTCAATTACATAAGGCGTCTCATTACTGTGATGAACACATGTAACATACTTTGTGCAAGTATTTCCAGCATGGCCGTATCTGTAGCCTTTGAAACCTGTCAAATGGTCTTGAATATTGTGAGTGACCTGGGTTTAATGCCACCTTGAACAGTTTTCCAGTTATTTCACAGCGTGTCGACTTAATGTTGGAGAAAACCCCGAAGCGATACAGGTCTCAGACGTTTACCGCTTTGGTGAAACCCACGAGCACTGGTATGCTGCTGATAAATCGAAAAAAACATCATCGGGGTGAACCTGGATTCGAACCCACAATCATAGGTTTCTGGCATACTCAAGGGACGCAAGTCTACAAAGCGAACTGCGGCGCCTTAGACGACTGGATATCCCGTGCCGCCGTTCTGTATTGACTGACCTCAATTGGATGTGTGGATAGGTGTCAAAATGTATGTTGGTGTGTATAACATTTTATCATCTGGGCTCCCCACACCCCATGTAATACCATAAGGACAATGCTATTAACAAGTGGATCTCTGAATTGCAGAACCAAACATACTCGGAAAATACACTCAAGCAGAAAAACTAAACGAATATTTTTTGAACGAGATTGGCCCATGATCCACAGCCTTCTGGGCATACGACACCTCAAATAACATTACATTTGGCCAAGACAAAAAGAAATAATTATATCAAACAAGTGTGCTATCTGAAGTAAGAGTTGAAGTGGTGTTTTTACCACACTGACACTAATCCTGGAACCTTTGCCATCAACCACGAGACTCCACCCGTCCACCACCGACACAGCGACGCAACCCACGGTAAACCATACTGGTCGCCTCTTACAACCACCAATGGGGTGCTGGGAACACATTCTATCCTCACATCTAACATATTTATATATTAATATAAGGGTAACGTTATTTTTCAGGGCATTATTATTTGCAGAAGCCGGGGGTCTTCCATTAACTGCCCGACGAAGGAGGGCAGTTGAAAAGACCGAGGGCTTCTGCAAATGCTAATGCTAAAATGGATGGAATTTGTTATCAAATATAAAGAAACAACAATATCGGTTTTGAAACATTTGCTGCAATCAACACGAATGTCACTGACCCACTTTTACAAATATGGAAACGGCATAGGACAAAGCAGATGACATCACTATTGAACGTGACGTCACTATCCCATCCCTAACATCGGGCGTGACAATGGCCCGTCGTTAAGCAATATGAGGGCATTATAAAGTTACAGTGGCCCGCCGATTTCTGATGACATGCGAGCGGTTTAAAGAAAAAGATAATATATTCTTATTATATATAGGCCCTTACAATATTTCTTGATAATGATTTCAATATTGATGATCATATTCTTTGTACGTATCTTTTTTAAGTCGAAATGTGAGTGAGAGTGATTATTGTATACATCCGCATCCGCATCTTGCAGCTATTCACGGCGAGAAGTGTACATAGTATCACGTGGTGACCATAGTTATACTAGTAATGTAGTTACACATTTATTGTCATTGTGAAATGCTGGCCTTCCTCATTAATAACACCTACATGTATGTCAAACATCTATATGCATGTCAAGGTTCGGGTAACACACTTTGGCAAGAATTGGGCTCCAATTGTGGTCCAGTTTCTGCTGATCTTTTTTCTTTATGCATTCGAGACAGACTTTCTTCTAAAATCAAAACAATGATATGAACATGAATTTGAACTGATGGTTCAGGTATATCGAACGATGGATATTGTTCAATAACTGCCAAATAGCATCCCTTCCCTTCCACTGATCTACTCATCTGAACTAGAAACAAAAGAGACTAAGGAAAAACCGCATATGTTTCATATGTAGAGCTATGCATAGAGCTTCACAAGACTGTATAGCAATTGCAAAAGGTATGACTTCAATTTCCCAATGGTCAAAGTTCCCTTTATGTCCAGTAATATTCCTGCAATTCCAGCCTTTGGTGTTTACATTTCACAACTTTTGAGGCACAATCCAGCATGCTCTTTCTACCAAGATTCTCAAGAGCGTAGTACCACTTGCTCAAACGTTGCTCAGGGTTACAACATCCAAGGCCACAGTAAAGCATTCAAACGGTTTTAAGTAGACAAGTGTTTATGACGTGGGCCACTGATGGTGCAAACTACGATAACCTTATTGCGAACACGTGGTATCATCACAAGTTGATAGTGATTCATAAACACATGCTTGCCGTGTAGGTGGAATCTTAAAATTGGCTCTGCTGTTAGCTGACACTTACTATGAATATGGAAAATATTTTGTGGCTTTAATTTGAAGTAGTTAAACTTGGCTCGTTAGAAACTGTTAAAAAAGTTCGGAGAAAGTATAAACATAATTATAATGATGATATGTGCAAAATCAACATTCAAACAAAATGTGCTATGTCCAAAACGGGCATGACAACTTCACCATGACGAGATAGTCACGAACATTCAGATGCATGTCCTAATTAAGGTTTATTGAACACATATTCATTCCAGCTGCGCTGCCACTGGTCATTTGTGTTGTCTAAAAAGCAGATGTAAGATAAGTAAATGTAATATTATTTTTGAATGTTTTTTTAAGTGTTCCTTCAGCTTCAGTATCTGCCTCGCTGTTGTTAATGAACAATAGACGATATTCTTTCCATCCACTGATACTGTTACATGATAACATAAAATTTCAGCAATGAAAGGATTTCCATGTTTCCAGTTATTTATTGCCCGTAAACATGACAAATCACTGACATCACTACACTAGAAACTATTAAAATTGCTCTTGTCAGAATTTCAAATATATACTAGCCACATAAAGAAACTGTGCACGGAGAAAATATATATATAAGGGCACACCGTCCATATATGAAATATACGTTTGAACACAGCAATTATTGGAGACATTCAAACGCTCATGCACGTGCCATGCGATATGACGTCATTGATGGGGGCCTATGGACGTGCAATGTGTTACTGCACGTGCATCCTGTGCAGCTGTACACGTACAAAGCATGTGCAACTCAAAATTCGCTGTCACTTTGGAAAGCATGATCTGTGGTCATTCAAAAATTCAAAACTTCTCAGGCGCAGACACAAGCATATCACAAGCAAATCATGCCAAGATTGACAGCTGCACAGCGTCATGAA
This sequence comes from Haliotis cracherodii, assembly GCF_022045235.1. Classification (NCBI taxonomy): domain Eukaryota; kingdom Metazoa; phylum Mollusca; class Gastropoda; order Lepetellida; family Haliotidae; genus Haliotis; species Haliotis cracherodii. Next base: position 18,733,529 of record NW_027266275.1, read on the forward strand.
GCCATTGGAATGATCCGAGCGGGAATGAGGCAACAACAGGTGGCAACACATTTCCAATGCCATCGTAACACGATATCAGCATTAGTGAGGCGTTATCAGAACACAAATGACGTTGCCGACCACCCACGTTCAGGACGTCCCCGAGTAACGACGCCATGACAGGACAGACGGATTCGAGTTACACATCTCCGACACAGGATCCAAACGGCAGTAACGACGTCCCAGACAACTCCTGGACTACGCCGTATCCATCCCAACACTGTCGGGAATCGTTTACGTCAGTACGGGATTCGACCACGACGCCCTGCCATACGTCCCATCCTGACACACCGTCATCGAGTCAACCGTTTAAGATGGTGTCGAAATCATGTTCGCCAACCTCGAATATGGTGGAGAAATGTTGTCTTTACAGATGAATCGAGGTTCAACATTTCCCACAGTGACGGGCGCCAACGTGTCTACCGGCGTTTGGGAGAACGTTATGCACGCAAATGTATTGTGGAGAGGAATCGTTTTGGAGGTGGTTCTGTGATGATTTGGGGTGGGATAACAGCACAGCACCGAACCCCTTTGGTGGTTGTTCAGGGCAATCTCACCGCTGTTGGCTACAGAGATCAGATTCTGAGGCCTGTGGTAATTCCTTTCCTACAACGTCATGGCCCGGGATTGACATTTCAACAGGACAACGCTCGTCCTCACACGGCTAGGGTCGCAATGGATTTCCTTCACCATGACAATGTCATGTTACTGCCATGGCCTGCAAATTCTCCAGATCTCTCCCAAATAGAGTATGTGTGGGATGAAATGGAACGCCGTCTGCGTCGTCTTCCACATCCTCCAGATAACGTCCGTGACTTGGCACAGGATTTGAGGAGGATATGGCAGGCCATTCCCCAGGCCTTCCATGCCAATTTGGTGGACTCCATGCGTCGCCGATGCACTGCTGTGATTCGCGCACAGGGTGGTCATACCCGTTATCGACTTTGTGACTTTGTCGTTTGACCCCCTACTCCATTTTGATCTTCTGGCGTCATCGTAACAGATGTTGTTCAGGTCCCGTTGACATTTTCTTATGGTCCGATCATTCAGCTGCTACAGCGTCTGCATCATTTTTTTCTTGCTGTGTTGTATTTCAATCCAGAATATATTTTCTCCGTGCACAGTTTCTTTATGTGGCTAGTATATTTCAGGGCAAACAATATGACCTTATCTTCAGCAGCTTCCATCAGACAATCTAATCAAAAGGGTACTGTTATCACTAACAGCTGCGGCTGATACCTTATCGATCCATCTGTGTAAATATTTATACAAGTGGGATACTTATCTTTAATTTCCAAAAACGTATGTCTACACAATAGTATATTTGTAACAGCCTTTGTATTTTTGTCAATTCTTAATTAACGTAAGTGAGTTAGGGTTTACGCCGCCTTTAGCAATATACCAACAATATTAGGCCGGGGGACACCAGCTTCAAACAATGACGAGCGAACGCTTTAATCATTAGGCTACCTCACCGCCCCTAATTAACATTATGCTGTATGAGCTGCCATTGTGGTATTATCATCAAGTTGCCTTCAGAAATATTAATATCACTCAAATTTGCATCTCTGATGTAGGATTTTATGTTTGTACCAAGAAGACGAATCGTTGAGTGTTCTCATCATAAACTGAGGGGCAAAAGAAAGTATGCGGCGTTTTGGTTTTTAAGTAATTGAAAAATGAAAGAACTGTTGTTAAATTTGATTATGTCTATTGAACCATCACTCATTCCTGCAACTGTTTGTTAAAGGTAATCTGTGACTGGGTATTTTGTGCGAAAATGTAGACTTAGAACGATGTATGATGTGCCGATAAAAGCCAATTGATTGATTTTCAAAGAATAGGTGCCTCAGATTCCCATCAGCAGTTGTGCGTTGTGCGATTTTTGTTTTGAACTTTTAAGAGTTTAAATCAAATCATGTTTTAACAAGAAAACCAATCGGAAGTATTTGGGTGCTCACTAAGTGCCACTGCCGTCCCTTTCTTTCGATAGAACTAACTGAGATATTTTCAATTGAAAATCAAGCATTTGATAGAATCAACCGAGTGGTATTTTTTTCATTTGCTGCTCTGTTTATAAGCTTTTAAGAAAGACGTTCTAAAAGCTCAAGGCATCTATTTCCGTGATAGGGAATTGTATCTAGCTGTGTAATATAAGATTTGCGAGCTGGCACAAAAATAATACAACGTGACCACACATCCATAGAGATGAAGAAGTGACCCACACCTTTTTAAAAAATCTAATTTAATACCTAAGGATTGGCTCCTTTTACAATGTTGATGGGAATAGTGTATTACTCGGGGTCATTATGCATTTTCAGTTTTTGTAACGAAAATGTACACGTTTTAGATTTGGAGAAATTAAATCCATTTGTAAGACAAAGCTGCAATTGTCTTTCAATGCTATTCATGTCAGTTCCACGACAGACTATTTTGAATCATCTGCGAATTGAGAACCTTGTTGTTAATTAAAACCTGAGCCCAACTTGATGTTGATACCAAAAGACTGATGGATATAATACACCCTTGCACAAACTCCTATTTTCGGCTCATACACATGATGCCCTTAAAATGTCTACAAGTACATTCTAAACCTTGTGACATACAATCCTTTTTAAAATACCATACTTCTTGTGGTGTCATTTGCTGGAGGAATATAAAAAAACTACATGCCATTTGTTGATAAACCATTATGGACAAATGCCTCAAGTCCGACTATATGATCATTGGCACTTCTTTGATGTCTAAACCCACTCTGAATATAGAGTGCTTTGAGTTCAGGTACGAGACCTTTTGTCATACATTCTGTTCATGTTCTTGCAGACACAGCTGGTTAAAGCAACTGGGCGGTAATTCGTAGGATCCGATGACATGGTTTTGGCAGAGGAGCAAGAGATGCTTCGTGTCAGGAAGGGCACAAGTCCTGTTTCCCAAATAATTTTAAATGTATGTAATATAGCTGGGAGGGATTTCTCGGGTAGATGTTTTAGTAATTGGTAATGGTGCTGTATAATGAGCCTTCTCAAAAGCCCCTTGAAATCAGCACAAAGAGCATGGTACGTTATGACAGACAATGTACATGTATTTCAGTAACATGCCACCGACCCATAATACATTAATGTAGTATGATAAATCAAGCATGCCAGAAGAAGAGACACAGACACACAGACACACACACACACAGACAGACACACACACACACACACACACACACACACACACACACACACACACACACACACACACACACACATATATACTCTTCAAAAAAAGAAACTTGACACTCACTTTCAAAATGAAATATAATGCGATTGTTTCAAAATAGGACACAGAAACCATAATTGAAACACTGTTTGAAGATCAATGGAAACAAAGTTCAAAAAACGTGTCACCTAAACAGACACACGTTCACGATACAGTTAATGTCACAGGGGTACAGAAAATGTCAGTATCGGTTGTGCCCACGACGGGCATTAATCACCGCTTGACACCGACGACCCATAGATGCAATCAAGTTGTCAATAACACGCTGTTGGATGTGCTGCCATTCATGCTGAAGTGCATCAATAAGCGTCGGGAGTGTTTGGGGCGGAGGATTCCTTCTGCGAACGCGTCAATCCAACTCGTACCACAGAAGCTCAATCGGGGACAAATCTGGTGACCGGGCTGGTCAAGGTAATGTCTGGATGCTGTTGTGGTGTAAGAAGTCCTGACAAACACGTGCAATATGCGGTCGAGCGTTGTCCTGTCGGAACTGTCCGCCATGAACGTTGACATGAGGAAGAACGTAAGGCTGTAGGATCAAGTCACTGTAACGCACACCTGTCAATGCACCTGCCACATGCACGAGAGGCGTCCTACCACCGTGATGAATTCCGGCCCATACCATGACACTCCCGCCGCCAAATGGGACAACCTGCTGCACACAGTTGGGGGCGTAACGTTCACCCCGACGTTTGTAGACACGTGCGCGCCCATCAGCACGTGTGAGTAGGAAACGGGACTCGTCAATAAACAGTACATTTCTCCACCTTGCACGTGTCCATCTAACCCTCTGGTCGCACCAAAGCAGACGGTCCGCCAGATGACGTGGGGTCAATACATGACGTCGAACAGGTCTTCGTGCAAAAAGTACAGCCTCCCTCAGTCTGTTGCGTACCGTTTGATCTGATATTCTCCATACCCCAGGGATCTATGTGGTTGTAGACGTGGCTGTGGTAGTGCGGTAGGTGTGGCAGCCGGATGTATCGATCTTGTGCTTGGGTTGTCACCCTTGGTCTTCCTGACCTTGGTCTGTCGTCAACTCTGTTGGTGTTGTTGTATCGGGTCCAAAGTGCAGAGATTGTCTGGCTGGTTACGCCAAAGTGCCTGGCCACCTCTTGCTGAGTTGCTCCAGCTTGTAATCTCCCAATGGCGTTGTACCGTTGAGCTGCATTCAGTCTTGGCATTATGTCACCGCCTCTACTGCCGTTATAAGGACTGTATGAACAGCCGTTGATGTGGATTGTTATACAGCAGGGGGGGGGGGGCTGCATGCCTAAATGCAGGATCCTGTGCTGCATGTTTTTTTTACAAGCGGGTGCGTTTGGATGAAGCTGTAAAATTGATCCCCAAACGCTACGTTTATGTGCTTTGCATGTGTTTTCGCGAATTCTAGACACATCATGTTTCTGTTTGACTTAATTGGTTCTCATTTGATGTAATTATTTTAGTTATTTGGCAAAAAGTGGATTTGACATCTATGTCAAGTTTCTTTTTTTGAAGAATATATATATATATATATTAGCAATTTCATTCATGACAAAAATGTATCTGGTATTTCTTGATTTGTACCTTTTTGGATAAGTGTTAATCCATATTATGAAGGACAAGATTATCACCTGTTGGCATAAGTTATGTGAATTTTATCAAACATGGAGATATTCAGTGTAAAATGGCGAGAAATAGTTTCCTATTTATCGTTATAGTCTACTGGGATCAGGTTCTCGAAATTTATATTTAGGTATTTTTTCTTGTTGATTCGGACACTTTTGAAATGTACGATCGTAATTGTCAACATAATTCTTGCTTATTGTTTCAGCAATAATCATTGTCATATTGTCACTAATGTTATAAATGTTGTACAATGACAGTGGATACTTTAACTGATTTTTCGAATCATATTCTACACTTTGATAAGTGGAGGGTGTGTAATTGTTTTGGTAACAAAATGTTTCCATCTCATGCGTTTATATGGTTTCAAACATCAGGGAGCTTTAGTTGGAATAATTGGGTAGATCCTTTGAGGGACTTACAGTTTCAAGTACAGCTGGGAAGCGATCGCTTCAGCATAGATCATGATGAACAGACGATGAAAGCACATTAACAAGAGTTGAATCAGATGTCGATAAGTCCAAGCATTAGGATTTGCTAGTTGCAGGGTGCAAACAGGTATTGCGTATTGCGTCATTAGTTAAACGAGAGCTTCATTGTCAAGCGGCTGGCTGCTCGGCTCCCTTCTGTAACTTTGTGAATTTTAGACTAGCGCAAGAAAATTTGTTGTCTGTAAATTCATTCTCTAACAATTCAATCTAGCTTTGGTAATTGTTGGGAGTCATGAACTTCTGTAGCTCAAGTGCCTGTAAAATTAGGAATTCAAGTATTTCCGTTTTCAATCCAAGAGACATTTTAGGAAAAGGTCCACTGTACCCATTTCCTCCATCTAGCCAAACCTAGATTATTCACTCATTAGATCGCCAATTCAAATTAATTCCCAGGAGATTATTGGTCTCAGAGAGTCTTATCTGCTGTCTATGTGTCTTACTGATTTTTCTTGTCAGAGTGTTCTTTTAGCAGCCATTTGTAATAGCTGTTACACTGTTGCGTAGATAACGAGCTTGCATATTTGTTCATTGTTTATGTATAGGTGATCTTGGCCTTGGCCTGTGACAGTTGATGTCTGGTCACTTTAGACTGACTCTTATTAATTATATCAAGCTGGTAATAATGAAACTGTAAACTTTAACCACGTTGTAATTCATTTCTTTATTTACATTTATCAGCAGCCTAGATTCAGGAGCTCAGATCCGTGATATGGCTAAAAGCTATTGGGTAATCGTGTGGCGGTTGTTTAACAGTTGGCCCTAAGATGTCGATAATTCGGTATTTATGTACTGAACCGAGGACATTCTCTGTCCCTTTTCCTTGGAGAATAACCCCTGGCCTGGGTGTTTTGTGAGGGGGAAACATCCCTGTCATCCACGACGTCTCGATTGTAAAACAGATATGCTTTGTTTGTTTTCTGTTTAACGCCGTATTCCAGCTATATGACGGCGGTCATGACATGCATCAACCATGTCAGCGAGCCTGACCACCTGATCCCATTAGTCGCCTTTTACGACAAGCATAGTCGCCTTTAACGGCAAGCATGGGTTGCTGAAGACCTACATACATTCTAACCCGGACCTTCAAGGGTCTTAACAGATATGCATGATTCTTCTGTGCTCTGGGGGCTATTTGATTGTTGTTGTTTTTTAAAATGTATCGTTTTACATTTTTTCTCTTTTCAGGTGGCTGAGTAGATATTGTGTTAGAAGAGATTTTTGTGGGGGACCTGCCTGGATGACATTACACAGTAAAGTCAACGTTGGAGCATAGGTCTCAGCACAAATGGGATCAATATGACAACCTATCGCGTTGCATGGCTAACGAGAGGGGTGGAGCAGAAGCAGTCGCATAAGACATGCCTGGTTGTTCTGCACGAAGAACATCTTTCTTTGCATCCAAAAAGTTACGTTCGTGATTCGTTCGTGAAAGTGTATTATCGTCGCATGTTCTATCACACCAATGGTATGCAGTTAGATTATGGCACCGATTCGATCCATGGTCATACTTTAGACAACTGTAACTGTAAGTATTGGTATTGGTTAGTTCATATTCCTTCCTAGCTGTGAAACGTTGGCAGCAGTAACCGCTTGTGAGTTTCACTCTTCCACAATGTCACTCTCTGCCATATCTGAAAGGCAGCGTCCCACATCACGGACAATGTCGTTACTGCTATTCAATGTCCCAGGAGGAGAGATCTGAACAGGAACATAAGCTGGTAATTTTGTTGAAAGGAGAATGTTCTTCTTGCATTTGATCAGTAGAGATCCAGATCGTAGCTTTTTAACTTCGCTACCTAAACCTTCATTGTAGTTTTCTATGGCCAAATGATTCAAGTTAAGAGGACCACAGTTCGTAGCAAACATGACAAGAAATCAAAACCAATTAGCAGGGTTGATGAGAGGTACAGTAGGTCCTCATCCACTGAGTGAATGAGTGAGTGATAGTGATTGTTTGGGTGAGTGGATGGGCGAGTGGATGGGCGAGTGGGTGAAAGAGTGGGTGGGTGGGTGAATCAATTTTATTATTAATACCCGAGTACATACCTGAATATAACATCTGTATAGCGCTGCATTAAAGGTTCATTCATAGAGAGTGAGTGGATGATTTTCATCTGTCTCAACTTTAGATATACATACAAGACTGTATGACAAAAGGTAAGGGATGCCATCTACTTTCCAGTAGTAAACTTCCCCTTCATGTCGATCAATACTGTAGCAGCGATAGCCAGCCTTTGGTGCAACATTTAAATATTCCTAAGGTGAGTGAGTGAGTGAGTTAATATTTTAAGTCACAGCGGCAATATTTCAGCCATATGGTGACTAAATCAAGTTATATATTAATACATAGAGACATTAAAATCTGTCGACAAAGGACAGTAAAAACACTAGATTATCACAGATGTAGATTTAAAACTAGCATATCATGATAAAATTCATAACAATTCAGAACAGTACACAATAAAAATGGGCTATAGATCACCAAGAACCAAAGGTAGGTCACCATACTAGGTACCATGGGGACTTACGATACTTCTGCTACCTACATGGTAACCCAGCAGGATTTACACCATCCCTCTGGCTACTGGTGATTGTCGGCAAGTTTAAGCCAAAACATTTAAAAACAACAAGAATTCTACGATTAAAAACATGGAAAATGAAAAATACTTTGAATGAAATGGGACTTACATACCTTCTCAGGGGGACAATTATTTTACGTTACTTCAACCCCCTTTGAAGGTACAGCCACTAACAATCTCAGTTATTACGCCATTCTACCAAATTAAAATCACATACTTTTTACAATACATATAAAAATTTATCAAGCAATTCTATTTCTTTTATAAAACCAAGAATTAAATGAGAATTAATCTGATTAAAAATATCCTTTAACGATGAAACTTTGAAATACTTATCCCTTGTGATGGAAAAATCAATACAGTCAAGCAGGACATGCTTGACCGTGATTCTCTCATCACAAGGGATACAGAACGGAGGATCTTCACCTTTTAACAAATATTCATGTGTGTATCGCGAGTGGCCAATACGACATCGTCGCAAAATGACCTCTTCGAATCTGGACTGACAACCCAAGTAGGTGTAACCAATAGTTGGTTTTAAGGCATGTAATTTGTTATTATCTACTTGGGTGTCCCACTTCTTCTGCATTTGCTCTCTGATGTAACATCTAATTACAGGTTTATAATCACTGAATGGGAGAAGAAGTGGTGTCACAGATTCGTTGACTGCTGCTTTAGCAGCAGCATCAGCCATTGTGTTACCTGTGATGCCAGTATGACTGGGTAACCAACAAAAGACGATGTCGTATTGGCCAGTTGAAAGATCATTGTAAAGTTCTAAAACATCTAAAATCAGTGGATGAGTGGAAGATACATTATGCAGTGCCTGAAGGCAAGAAAGAGAATCAGAAAAGATGATAAACTGTTTACATGAAGATTGTTGTTTAATATATATCAAAGCTGTAAGGATAGCATTGGCCTCAGCAGTGAAAATAGAGCTATTGTCAGGTATTCTAAATGATATGGTTTGTGATCCAATGACAGTGGCACTTGCTACTTTGCCACCACCCTTGGATCCATCAGTAAAGATTGAACGGTGAGTGTCATATTTGTTTCTTAATTGTAAATATTCCTGATGATAAACCAGTTGATTTGTTTCAGACTTGAGAAAGCGTGTCAGTGAAATGTCTACTTCTGGCCTCACCAACTGCCAGGGAGGAGTTGACAAAAGCCGGGAAGGAGAGGTAAGATCCAGATCCAGATTTGCAGCAGTAATATAGGATTTGAGCCGAATCCCAAGTGGAGGAACCAGCTTCGGTTTCTTCAGAAATAGATTTTCATAGAGGGGGTAGAATACAGAGGCATAAGCAGGATTAGAGGGGTTCGAACGTAATTTAGTAATATATTGAAGAGACAATTTAGTACGGCGTTGTTTTAAAGAAGGTTCATCAGCCTCCACATAGAGGCTGTCAACCGGAGAAGTTCGAAAAGCACCAAGACATAGACGTAGTCCTTGATGGTGAATTGAATCCAGCTTTTTTAAATTGCTCTTGCAAGCTCCAGCATACACAATGGAGCCATAGTCCAATTTAGAACGGATCAATGATCGATATAAGTGAAGAAGGGTTTTCTGATCCCCTCCCCACTTTGAATTTGAAACGACTTTTAACAAATCTAGGGCCTTCAGGCATTTTGTCTTCAGATAAGTAATATGTGGCAAAAAGGTTAAATGATTGTCGAAAATTAATCCTAAAAATTTGGCTTCTTTAACAATCTTGATTGGAGAGCCATCTAAAAAGAGTTCAGGGTCTTTATGGGGTTTATATTTCCGACAGAAATGTATACAATTGGTCTTCGTCTGTGAGAACTTAAAGCCATTCTCAAGACACCATTTATGAATTTTATTAAGACACAACTGTAATTGGCGTTCAATAGTACGCATATTTTTACCACGACATGAAATATTGAAATCATCCACAAACAATGACCCATCAACTGAGTCATTTAATACTTTTGATAAACTATTTATTTTTATACTGAACAATATGACAGACAAAATACTGCCCTGTGGAACACACTGATCCTGATTATAATGATCAGACAGGGTTGATCCAACACGAACTTGAAATTGTCTGTCAGTTAAAAACTGCGATATAAAATGAGGCAAACGGCCTCTTAAACCAAAGTCATGTAAATCTTTTAAAATACCATGTTTCCATGTTGTATCATAAGCTTTTTCAAGATCGAAAAAGATTGATACAGCATGCTGGTTATTTACAATGGAATTTTTAATGAATGATTCTAAACGAACCAGATGGTCAATAGTACTGCGATTTTTGCGGAAACCACATTGAATATTTGAAATAAGATCATTGCTTTCTAAAAACCAAACTAGTCGATTATTGACCATGCGTTCCATGGTTTTACAAACGCAGCTAGTTAACGAAATAGGTCGATAGTTAGAAGGATCGGTATGATCCCGACCAGGTTTCGGTATAGGGATAACGATGGCATTGTGCCACGAAGGAGGAAAGTGTCCTGATGTCCAAATATTATCAAAAATATTTAAAAGCGTTTCGAGACAGGAATTGGGTAAATGTTTAAGGAGCTGATAATGTATATTATCAGGCCCTGTTGCGGTATCATGAGCTTGCGCTAGGGCAGTATTGAGCTCATGTAGTGAAAATACTTCGTTGTAGTCTTCACCATTATCCGAAATAAAGTTAATAGTTTTCTTTTCTTGTTGATTTTTATATTTCTGAAATTTGGGATTATAATTGGATGATGAAGAATGTTTAGCTAAAGTTTCACCCAACTTATTTGCGATATCAACTTTGTCAGTTAATAGACCATGGTCATCTTTAAGATGATGAACACCAGAATTTGAGCCTTTCCCTTTGATTCTTTGTATCATGTTCCACACCTTTGTCATAGGCGTTCGGGAATTAATCTTTGATACAAAGTTTTGCCAAGACTGTCGCCGATTTTGTTTAAACGTACGTCGAGCCTTGGCACCATTTATCTTCACTTTATTTAAATTGTGAACTGTAGGATGACGGCGAAAGTATTTTTCAGCCTTCCTCCTACTCTTCTTAGCATGTTTGCATTCAACAGTAAACCATGGTTTACGAATGTGTGGTTTAACAGAGGACTTAGGAATAGTTTCATCAGCAATATTAATCAGTTTATCCGTGAACAACTGAATAGGATCAGGGACATTGATGAAAATGTCAGGTGTCAATTTGTCAGTACAAAGTGTCTGAAATAATGGCCAGTTGGCCTTGTTAAAATTCCACCTTGTAACAGGTGGATCATCATTCGGGTTAATAGCAGAAAGTATTGTGGGGAAATGGTCGCTTCCACATAGATCATTGTGGACTGACCATTCAAATTCGCTATATACATCTGGATCTGTGAGTGACAAATCAAGAGCAGAATAAGTTCCAGTAGCGGGATGCAAATATGTGTCTGATCCATCATTAAATATGCATAAACTATTATTTGAAATGAAGTCTTCCAGGAGTTTACCTTTGTTGTTGGTATCTGTACTTCCCCAAAGAGGGTTATGCCCATTCAGGTCACCCATAATGACGCAGGGTCTTGGGAGCTGATCAAACAAATCCTGAAGATCAGACTGAAGAAGAGGAGACGAGGGTGAAATGTATAAAGAGCAAAGTGTGAAGGTGATATGTAAAGAAAGACGGACAGCAACAGCTTGAAGGTTGCCTTTGAGAGGGACAGGGCTATGGATGACATCCTGCCTCACCAAAATAGAAGCGCCACCTGTAGCTTTGGTTTAAAATCTTGTGATAATAACTGGAGATCATTAAAATTCTTCCTAAGTCCTCTGCAATTCCATTGTAATAAATTAGAAGCTCCGCTCATGGAGGTTCAACAGGGGTACGTAAGCGAGTGGAGGTGACATTCCCATGTCCTGGGAGGGGTGGAGTAACCTCCATGTCCAATGGTTCAAAAGGATTATGAACCACAACAGGGCACGCAACAGGAGAAGGCTCCTCCAAGTGCTGGAGTGCCCTGGCCTTTCTCCTCATTTGCTTTTTTGTTTGCTTTTTTGATAGATGGGCTTCACCCTGAACTGTTTCAATTTCTTCTGTGATGTCTGGTTCATTTTGTTGACTGGTTAATGTTTGCAGATTCTCGGTCTGAGATGAAGATGACAGTGTTGCGGGTTTACTTGTCGTAGCTTCATCAATGATGATCTGGTCATCATTGATCCAAGAGATCGCAGTTTGACAGTGGATTGATTTAGTCATTTTGGAACCTGAAGACAGAGAAGTGACTGTGGCTGAAGACACTGCTGCCGAATATGAAATACTGGAAGGTGTCTGAGATGGTAGAAGTAGCTTTTTGGCATTAGAATATGAAATATTGTTTGTATGCTTGAGTTTTAATATCTGAGATTCACGAACGAAAATTGGGCAGGATTTAGACGAAGACAAGTGCTCCCCGCTGCAGTTGGCACATTTGAGCACATTTGTGCAATCTGTACCATCATGAGGACCACCGCAACGGAGGCACCTTGTCTTAGCAGTGCAAGATTTGGCTCCGTGACCAAAGTGTTGACACTTGAAACACCGGAGTGGATTTGGAACATAAACCTCCACTCCGATGTTGAAGTATCCAGCTTTAATTGATTTTGGAACAGTAGACATTGAAAAAGTGAAGAGATATGTTTGTGTATTAATTATTTTGCCATCTTCTGATTTTCGTGTGAACCGCTTAACAGCGGTGACACCTTGAGGTTCTAGTTCAGTAACAATCTCTTCTTCAGACATTTCTGACAAACAACGCGAACGATCTCTTATGATACCTCGACTAGAGTTCAGTGTGTTGTGCACAGAGACAGCAACTCGCATGTTAACAAATTGTTTGAGACCCAACAAATTGATAGATTGCTGTCTCCGTGCACATTCCACGAGGATGGAACCAGAACGAAGACGAGTAACGTTCTTTACTTCGCCACAAGCACTTTGGATGCCCTTTGATATGGCAAATGGATTGAGCTTCAGAGGAGTATCATCTGCAGATGCTATAACGATGAATCGTGGCCAAGAATCAGCAACGATAGGTGACACTTCGTCGTCAGACGAAACAGAATCGACGTGTCGACGTTTGTTTGCTTTAAACGAACCAGGAGATTTGTTGTGAGACATGATGGGAGAATTTGATTCGACACCTCTGCTCCCCACCCGCCATCGAGTGTCAACAAGGACGATGCTGTAGAGGTAACCTATCTACAACACCGGGGTTACAAGGTTGTTATACTCAAGCAATATACACATGGGTAGCTAAGATTGACAAACAGAATTGAAAGTCAGGCTGGTTCCCTTGACAGTAATCTGAAGTCACACAGAACCTAGAGGTTGATATATAGCCAGATTGGCCCATGAGCCATCGCCTTCTGGCGTAAGACTCTAGGCAATTACTTCAATCCAAAATTGATAATTCACACAAGTTATGTACGGCCAAGACCAAAATATACATCAAAATACAACACAGGTGTGCATATACAATATTACGCACAGGGCCTGGCATGAACAGCCGATTGATAAGACCGGGCCCATCTTACCACCCGTCTAGGCGAAGTAAGGGTCGAAGTAGTGTGTTGGGCAAAGGAACACAGTTCCAGGAACCAGTGCCCTCAACTACCAGACTCCCGTCCTCCGCCGACACAGGGACGCAACCCACGGCAAACGGGCTGCCCACTTTGGTCGCCTCCTACGACCAGCAATGGGGTGCTGTGGAAATATTCTGCCCCGGTTCCACACGGGGGAAGAGCTATTAGCGCTACCCAGCACTCACCACGAGGAGGTTGCTCTTCACGAGTGCCTATTCCTAAGGTACAGTCGAGCGTTCTCTTTCTACGAAGAGTTTAACGAGCGTTATACGTTTCTTGCTCACACGTTGTTTGATCAGGGTTACATCATTCACTGCCTTTGTAAGGATTTCAAAACGTTTTATGGGAGACACGGCATTTCCAGATTTGCATTAGTGGCAAAAACGTTGATGTAATTCCCTATCTTAACTTGTATAATTATATTCTCGTGTTTGTTCAGGGGAACATTAGAGTTGACATTGCATGCGTTTGTGATGGGTACCACCAGTGAAAATGGAAATGCTCACCTTTTCTCAAAACAGTGAGTGAGTAGGATTCTTATGATAAAATTGCTCGTCAGAATTTCAATTTTTCCAGGGCAAGCAATATGACATTAACTTCAACAACAAAGATGAAAGGTCCACCAGTCTGACTAAAAGCATGTCATTAACAGTAACAGCTGGGACTGATACCTTAGCAAATGTTACATTTGATGAGTCATCCACGGGCGGTGAGATAGCGAAAGTCATCGATAATAAAATATATTCACCAAGCAGCGACAGTAGTGAACCCCCCGATACGGGCAAGACAGAGAATCAGGGATGATGAGCGATCCTCACATGAAAGATACTTCCAAAATGATGAAATGCGTGAGAGACATGAAAACATGCTATTGTCCCCTCATATACAACCTAACAAGCTATTAAAGATTGGTACACCGTGCCCTCACCAGTCAAACACTACTAGATCATTCACCATGTTCCTCTATAACATGCCATCATCGTGTGCGATATACCCGACCGGAAGTTTACACACCACGCTAGCATCTGAATATAGTAACTTCCTGGCGACTGTTTGCATTACTCAAATACAAGGCAATGAGCGTCTACTGAAACTCAACAGAAGCAATGTAACACCGTTACAATCATTGTTAAACAATAAAAGGTACTGCCATACAACACGCTATAACGTAGTACAACAGGGAAAAACACGGACCAGACAATCCAGTGATTGACCCCATGATCATCAATCCATGCAAATTGGATACGATGAGTGAGTGAGTTAATAGTTAAAGTCACATCGGCAATATTTCAGCCATATCGTAACTTGAACAAGTTATAGCATATATAAAAAAAACTGTCTTCAAGGGTCAGTACAACAACTAGCAATATATCACAGATTATAACTTTAAAACTAGTTTTAGAACAATAAAATGATTCGATTATGACAGACGACACATCATTAAAAACAGGCTATTGATCACCAACAACTGAAGTTAGATCACCATACTGGGGACCATGGGGACTTATAGTACTTTTGCTACCTGCATTGACCCCAGCTGGATTTACATCATCCCTTCAGGTGTTGGCGATTATTAACACATTTAGCCATATTAAAACAACATATATTCTACGGTTAAAAGATATGGTAAGAATAAATCTACTTTGAAAGACGTGGTCTTACATACCCTCTCCAGGGGACAATAATTTTATACTACTTCAACCCCTTTTGAGGATACAGCCACGATCAATCACAGTTATCACATTTATTCTGCCAATAATAAAACACTATATAATATACACAACATATTCATCAAAATTTATGGAACAATTCAATTTCTTTTAAAAACTCAATAACTAAATGAGAACTGATATTAAAAAAAAGATCCTTCATTGAAATATTTATCCCTTGTGATGGAAAAATCAACACAGTCAAGCAGGACATGCTTGACCGTGATTCTTTCATCACAAGGGATACAAAACGGAGGATCCTCACCTTTTAATAAATATCCGTGTGTATATCTGCTATGGCCAATACAACATCGTATTAATACGACCTCTTCAAATCTGGACTGACAACCCAAGTAGGTGTAACCAATAGTGGGTTTAATTTCATGCAATTAATTGTCTACTTGGGTGTCCCAATTCTTCTGCATTAGATCTCTGATGTAACATCTAATAACAGTTTTATAATCACTATAGGGTATAAGAAGTGGAACAGTATTATTATTGCATGTGTCAATAATGCTTTAATACTATTTTCATTATGACAACTATATTTGGAGTGTTATAAAATAATTTGTATTTCGTTATGTTGACAGCATTTTACATAAGAAATAAAACATTTTGTCCAGGTCTTAGTAACAGTTTGATCAATAATATAAATAATACGTACGCCAGCTGTTTACAAAAAAAGATGATCTATACATATAAGTAGTTCAGAGTAGTTTTAAAAAATGACCGTAAAATTGATATATCATTAAACCGGCAAATATGAATATATACAATCTATTAATATCACATTTTCGGATTAAGCAATTTATAATGTACAATTAAAGAGCATTAAAGAGACAATTCATTTAAACCATTACATATCTGTCCCTTGGCAAGACAAACATCACATTTTTCTTTATACATTTTCCGAGTATCTTTACGAATTTGCACTTGATACGTTGTTGAATTAACATGAACGGTGCTTGACAATTGTCAATGCCAGGCTTCGACTGGTTTACCACTGTGGTACTTCAATTCACCTGGAAGTTCCCGGTACCATCTCACTTAAGCAAGGAGATGTGGTTTGAGCTCCCCTGAGAGTTCTACGCTGTGGTGAATGTAGCGGAGCACTTTGCCAGATCTTGGAGATATACTCCAGTCAATATTGCCATAATGGTTTGACCAATACGCTAATATATTGGACGAAGAGATTGATGCCTGTGCTGAACCAAACAGTGTGTGTCCTAGATGAACAGTTTTCAACTTTTTGTATGACGGCATCATGGAAATTTGAGAGGAATTGTACAATTTCGAATACATTTGTTTAAGATAAATGCCTTCTACAATCGTGATACCACGCAGATTGTATTTATTGAAGGAATAATCTTGAATATCAGACCAACACGGTCCAGAATCTAAAAGACGCGAGGACAATCTCCATAGGTTTGTAACAGCGTTGTTGGTTGTGCCTAGCGTTCCAACCTTTGAACCAGAAACAAGCTCAGCAAATACTGGTTGGAGTGTTTCAGTAGGCTGGAAATCATCTGAGAGTGTCAAGCCAAGAAGAGTAGGGTGGCATACAAATCGTCCAGCAAGCAGAAGTTCAATATTCTTATTGTTTGTGGAAATGTTCCCCATCATTCCATTGCAGCTTTCAAAGCTGAATAACCAAATTGAATAAACTGGTCCAAGATACATTTCTATCATGTGGCCATGCAGATGCACGTTCGTGGTGACCTTTTCTTTTCCATAAAGGCGTTCAAAAGAGGTACAGAAGCGCAACAGGAATGCATCTGCAACCTTGACATCCCTTTTCGTAACAACACGACAACACAGATATCGACAAGCTAGCACAAAGTAACGCCGTAAAACCTGCAAACCCAGATGCAATTTTACGAGCAATTCTGCCAATATCACTTGGGCATTCTGCAACATCGATTATGGTCTGAATGAATTCAAAGTCCTTATCAGTCAATACGCCATTTTCTTTCCATACGTGCAACATGTGTTTCGCAGTTCCCATAAAAAGGTTATGCATGGGATCGATTACCGACATGCGGATGTCAAAATATGGTAGCTCTGATATAACTGAATACTGTGCCATACAAACGTTCCAGCCTCTCACGTTCTGATTTTGTTGTACTGGAAGATATCTGTCTAACTTGGGCAATGTGGTTCTCGAGTGTCCTAGGTTGCCACTCTTCCCTATTAAAACCATTGTTGTCACGTTTTCCGAAATCACCAGGAAAGGTTTTAGAACACAGCGAACAACCTTTTATAGCAGCATGACTGAGAAATACACAAAGTTTTCTACACGCAGGTATATCACAACCTACACACATTAAAGCCAAACGAACTGTTCAACCGTGGCAAAGAAAAACCCAGTGCTCCAAGGAGTTCATCAGTGATTGAACAATGTATTTGTGGGCGGCTCTTTCTTCATATGTGGAATAACGCCGACCAGAATAATGTTTTCACGTTTTGAACGTTCTTCGCGTGGCAGGTTTAAAACGACCATATATAATTCACCAACGGAATATTTCACATGTTTAAAGGGTTGAAACCTGTCAAGGTTCAGCATTAGGCCACAATTATGTCTTGTGGTGAGGATATTCTCGCTAAAGTTCTTCCATATCTGACCATCGTAGACATCAGACAACGTGTCGGACTTTGAAATCGCCATAGTTCACATTGGGCCAAAGCCAGATCGTGATATTAGGTCACGAATTGAATCTCTTAAAGACTTGTAATAGTACGATTTATATGGAATGAGACTCTTCGTTCCAGAGGGTAACCGTACAGTCTGGAGCAGTATTGCACCACAAGGACGTCGATGATGTTAGATAGGATGATTTGGCTGATTAACATATTCACAACATTTGCTTTTTTCTGGCCTTCAAAGAACATAACACAGTCTGCATATGCATAAATATTATTGCAAGATGGGCAGACAACATAATGTACAAAGTTATTCTTGTCAAACTTCAAAAGTTTTGGCAATAGATAGGCGCTGGTCGGGAACAGAGGCAGGACTATCGAAAGAGCTTCAGAATGCGTGGCAGCAACAGTGAGCAGTCCATGAATGAACCGGAGAAGGACAGTTATAGAACTCGTCGAGATGTAATATACTGACTGCCAAAGACTGAGAAATAAGCCCGACCAAAATACAAGCAGTCTTAAAAAGTCGTGTTGTTACTAGGCTCATCTGCTGCTTGTTGACATTTTGCCTCTCGGGGTTGAAAGCTGTGAAGAAGGTCTTTGATCTCTTCTTCGTCAAGGTAGACTTCTTCTCCTTCACCAATTTCTTCGTCTACTTCCTCAACAACAGAGAATTCTTCTTCGGGACGTTTGGGTTTTTCATTTTCAGGCTCTTCATCGAGGTTGGTTGTACACAGTTTGATGTGTCTGCTGTAATTGGCAGCAGAAAACGATTCATCAAGGCTTTCTCTTAGCCATGTCAACTATGGAAAAAGAAGAAGAGAGAGATTAAACCATCGTCAATGCGCCTAATATACACTAGTTTATACCATAGTTATAAAATTCAGAATTATAAATCAAGGTTGCAGGGTTTGTATAGCGAAAGGCTGCCGTTGTCTTAACTAAATCGGGGTTAGAAAAGCACTGTTTGAATAGCGAAAGGTTGCCGCTTTCTTAACTAAATAGGGGTGAGAAAAGCACTGTTTGTATAGCGAAAGGCTGCCGCTGTCTTAACTAGATCGGGGTTAGAAAAAGCACTGTTTTTTGTAGCGAAAGGCTACCGCTGTCTTAACTAAATAGGGGTAAAAAGCACTGTTTATATTGCGAAAGGCTGCCGCTGTCTTCACAAAATAGGGGTGAGAAAAACACTGTCTGTGTAATGAAAGGCTGACCCTGTGCTGTCTTAACTAAATCGGGCTTAGAAAAGCACTGTTTATATAGCGAAAGGCTGCCACTGTCCTAACTAGATCGGGGTTAGAAAAGCACTGTTTGTGTAATGAAAGGCTGACCCTGTGCTGTCTTAACTAAATCGGGGTTAGAAAAGCACTGTTTGTATAGCGAAAGGCTGCCGCTGTCTTAACTAAATAGGGGTTAGAAAATCACTGTTTATATAGCGAAAGGCTGCCACTGTCTTAACTAGATCGGGGTTAGAAAAAGCACTGTTTATATTGCGAAAGGCTGCCGCTGTCTTCACAAAATAGGGGTGAGAAAAACACTGTGTAATGAAAGGCTGACCCTGTGCTGTCTTAACTAAATCGGGGTTAGAAAAGCACTGTTTGTACAGCGAAAGGCTGCCGCTGTCTTCAGAAAATGAGGGGGGGGGGGGGGGGGGGGGGAATTATCCTAAACAGTGGGGGAGTGAGTGAGTTGGGTTTAACGCCGCTTTTAATAGTATTCCAGTTATATCGCGGCGTGTCAGCTTCATGTGGGAGGAAAGCCCGAAGTGATGCAGGTCTCAGACGTTTACCACTTCGTTGAAACCCACGAGCACGGGTATGGTGCCAACAAACTTCGAAACATAAAATTTGGGCGAACCGGGATTCGAACCCACAATCATATGTTTCTGGCAACTCTGCAAAATAACCAAATAACCACTCTGATAATAGACCTATTACACTTGTAGAAGAGGCATTTTTGTGTGTGTAAAAATTGTTTGTATCAGACAATTTTACAATTGGACTGCTCTTAAACATTGTATGAGCAATGAGCAAGCTGGTTTTAGAAAGGGTTTACAAACTTCCGAGAATATCTTTATTGTTAATACTTTATTAGATAAATATCTGTCTAAAACACGTGGCAGGATATATAGTGCATATAGATTCGAAAGGAGTGTGAATAGGACTGAAAGTTCTGTATTTCTCTAGAAGGTGGATATACATAGTTCTTCAGGTGCAACTCTGGCGTTAGACAGGTATGCCAACTGTTGCCGTTTTTGTGGTCATCTTTCATCAATGATGTCGTGGTGTTTTTTAATTGTGAGGGAGCTCATGGTGTAACTTTAAGTCCATGGAATTATTTAGTTTGCAGATGACATAATCTTGTTAGATGTAACAGCTACAAAAACGTCTTGTCCAACTCTCTATATTGTGATGGAAATTAACTATTGATATTCAAAAAGCAAAGTGGTTGTATTCAGGAATGCAGGCAAACTTGGATATTATGAAAAGTTTAGGATTGGAGATTCTGACCATAGTCTTTAGTTATAAATATGTAGGTGGGCTGTTATCGTCCTCTGGTTCTTGGTATGGAAGGTAGATCGAATATTACAATCAACAATGGGAACATTTTCAACAATCCCAGCTGGTGTCTCTTTTCATATTTTTTTTTATATATAAATTTGCATATTTGAAATTATGGCGCAGAGGTTTAGTGATTTCATCACCCGATATTGAAAATAGTCTTTAGTTATAAATATCTAGGTGGGCTGTTATCGTCCTCTGGTTCTTGGTATGGAAGGTAGATCGAATATTACAATCAACAATGGGAACATTTTCAACAATCCCAGCTGGTGTCTCTTTTCATATTTTTTTTTATATATAAATATTGCATATTTGAAATTATGGCGCAGAGGTTTAGTGATTTCATCACCCGATATTGAAAATATACAAGATCGTTTCCGTAAAGTTGTTCAGAGCTTGAATGGAAACACCCCTAACATAATTGCAAGAGGTATTGTGAATAGGACATCAATCAAGGTTTTGCATTATAAAATTCTGGATAAGGTTATTGTCACAACAGGTTATGTTATCATGAAAAGTTCTTATGATTTTCAGTATAGAAGGGCAGGAAATGGTAAAAGCCTATTATGCTACAAATTAAACGTTTAATCTTTAATATATATATATATATATATATATATATATATATATATATATATATATATACACACTCATATGGTTTTGGCGAAGTTTGGTTATAACAGGGTGTTGGAAATATAAATGCATTTATACAGTGTTTAAGCAAAGATATCTGCCAACGAACATGTGATAATAATCTAGAATGTTATTCTAAGCTGAAATACTATTGCTCTGTCAAGGAAATGTATTGTGTCATATATAGAAATTGAATTCCACTTCTCTCGAGTGCCCATTCTATTCAAATTTGAGGCACTTGGCACTCCGATGAGCGTCGACCACTTGCTCATGGCTTGCGGGCACTTTGTGAATCGGTTCCCTGATGAAATAGTCAGCCATCTGTATAGGTGAACTGATCATTATGTGGCACCTTTACAGAATACTCATTCATTCATTAACACAATTTAGCTTTTTTTTCTGCATATTAATTATGTACGGTACTTTGTTTTGCAATGTGACTTTTTTCTGGTTTGTCTATAAATATCCTTCCATTAGTGATAGTATATCTAACTTAATCCAAGTTCGTTGAGTTTTATAGCGTCACTCAGAATGCACTTCCTGTTTATTGAAGTTTCTTTCTTTCTTTGCTGTAGCATTAAAACAATATTTTTCGAATTTCTTTTTTTTCCACGATTGTACCAGATGTATCGCATTTCTTTGGCGTGTTCACCTCAATACCAATCAGCGGTGTCTCGCATTAATTTAGTGACGCACTTTTGTTTTGGGTCTCGTGCTCGCATTATTTTCGTGACGTAATTTTATTTTACAGCAACAGAATGACTTATTCAGTATATCACAGAGTGACTGATTGAGCATATCTATGAAACAGAATGAAACAGAACTCAGTTTGTGCTCTGTTGGATTACTATATTTGACTGTTAGTTTATTGGTAACGCCGCAATATTCCAGCTATTTGACGGCACTCTGTAAATAATCGAATCTGGGCCAGACAATCCAGTGATTGACATCATGCGCATCGATCTACGCAATTGGGATACGATGACATGCATCAACAAAGTCAGCAAGCCTGACCAACCATCTTGTTACTCGCTTCTTCCGGCAAGCATGGATTGCTGAAAAGTGATGCAGGTCTCAGACGTTTACCACTTCGGTGAAACCAACGAGCACGGGTAGGGTGCTGACAAACCTGGAAAAATAATCATAGGTTTCCAGCGTGCCAAAGGGACACAGCGAATCGCGGCACCTTAGACAACTAGGCCCCCCCGTGCCCCCGTGATTTCATGGAATGACTACAATGTTTCATTAAACGACTGATCCTTTCAGGGATTTCACGAACTGTCTGTTCTCCTAATCTGGCTGTAACATATATTCACTTGTCTTCACTATGGAGACTATCGGTTGTATTTGAAGGAAGGAGGTTGACTTTAAAGGCGTATTTGAACAGGATTCCTTATGGAGGACATCATCTTTGAACGAATCGAAAGACCAATTTCTTGCAGACAAATTGAAGCAGCGAAATCATCAGGAATATAGCCAAACGGTATTCGATGGAATCAGACTACAAAAAATAACGATGCATACGGCATATCCATTATATTGTCGGGTCTTAATTGTGTGTCAGTCTATAAAATATATTTGTTTCAGTCAGTGAATCTGCAAGATAATAAAATGAAAGAATGGATCACTTTTAAAATTTCGTGATTTAGATCTTTTGAATCTGCATGCCATTATAAACGTGTATTTAATTCACATATGCGATTTTAGTTGGTTGCATCAGCTACTTTAGGTGGAACAAGGCCACACAGATAATCTGGTGATAAGTCACTGACCATGTTATGACACGTTTCTTTCACTTTGCGAGAGCGTGACATTTTGTTTCTTCGTACATCACACAAGTTTAGGAACAACCACATATTGTACCATACCACATCCATGTTGCTGTATTTCTTGAAATAGACACATAATGTTATGCTGTAGGTGACATATCGATCACTGGACATACCGAATCCAACGAGTTTGGAATGGATCGATGCTCATATCAGTCACTGGATTGTCAGGTCCTGTCTCGATTATTTTACAAACCGATGAGTGCGGCGTTTAATAAAAAAAAAACAAATCATATGTATGTGTAAGTACATGTACATAAGCTAATTTTACCTTGTAGTCATCTGACGTAAACCTGACTGTCAGAAACTTGACGAGTCATTATTGGCACGTACATGTTTTTAAATACTGTACTTAGACAACTCGTAAGAACGTCTGGTCAGTAATATTTAGCATTCGTTTTAAACTTAGTTGTCTGGTCAAGATTCTAGTGCTCACAGGCCGGCTGGTAGGTATATTGCTGTACAATGTATGTGGCGTTAGACAACAAACAAACACATACAAATATGTGTGGGTGGCGGGTACTGCCGTTGGCGTGTGACATGCTTACCGCTGTCGCGAACACATGATGTGAATCTCTGATTTTTAGGGGCTGTCGGGTAGCCTAGTGGTTAAAGCATTCGCTCGTCACGCCGAAGACCCGGTTTCGATTCCCGACATCGGTACAATGTGTGAAGCCCCTTTCTGGTGTCCCCCGCCGGGAGACGAAGTGGAAATATTAATTATATAACTGTTGGTAGTCTGTTCCCAATTCCATGTGGTCCCATTAACTGTTTGGTGTAATCGGAGCATATCCGGAAATACTACTAATAAATATCTTCCCGAAGCTAACGTGTCCTATAGCCTATATCAAAACCTCGTTACCACCCTTGCCATTTCAAGCCTACTTTTCTGTGAGTGGACTATCGCACATATCGACATCCGTTATCCGAAAACAAGGTCGCTACCATGACCATCGCATGTTGAATGTACACTGACTATTTTACTCCAATGTTTGGTTTAAGTGCAAGCTACTATGAAAGAAGCAACAAAAGCAAATTAAATATCAATTCCATTTTCCATCACATTTTACATTTCAATATCATACATAGGGTGTGCTTGAATTTAATGTGACATTATTGGCATGTTTGTAGCATGGACAGATCAGTTATCTTGGTTATACAGAGTATGGGTTGCTGAAGAGCTATTCTACCCCGGAATCTTCACGGGTCTTCAGAAATCCATGCTTGTCGTAAGAGGCGATAAACGGGATCGGGTGGTCAGGCTCGCTGACTTGGTTGATGCATGTCATCGATCCCAGTTGCGTGGATCAATGCGCATGTTGTGAATCACTGGATTGTCTGGTCCAGTCTCGATTATTGTATTACAGATAGCCGTCATGAAGCTGGAATATTGCTGAGTGCGGCATTAAACAACAAAAAAACCAGAATTCTTAATCATATTCAACATGCATTACGCAATTTACACACTAAAATTCAAATGCTATAATACAATGAATATGTGCTATTTATAGGTAATAAGTCAAGTTTAAAGTAGCTTTCTATTCAAACATGTAAATGTAAACATATCCCTGGTAAATATTAGGAATACACCCTAACATATATTTGTAGCAATTAAATGAAGTTGTTAAATTACAGTTTTTGCTTATGATTGTATATGTATTCAAATATGTACATTCGTGAAACAACAGCACATAACAAAACAAACTACATTACACTTTACAATGTATACAAAACAAATTAAAACACATTCTGCGACACATATACAAACGAGATGATTATTTTGCAAGTTTCTCACACACTTAAAAAAAACAGTGGACACTTGCGTTGCACAATGTCATACTTTGTACGTGTATATCGTTAAACACCAACATGACTTTTGAATAATCACTATCTGAATGATCTATTACATCTCTAATTGAAAAGCGTTGACAGGTATTATGCTGGTAATTGATCAGTTTGCTGATAGATAAATGGTATTTATTTGGGTATATTCTGTTTATTTTCAGAACGGAAATCTGATGTAAGATGAAATGCTGCTACTTCGATAAACGTTTACCGTTTGCTTCGCTACCTTCCATCATGTCAGTTCGTGTTGAAGTTGCAGACTGTACGAACGTTGCTATTCTGAAGTAACAATACGTGCTTTTGTTAGATGCTCATTATTGAAAAAAGAACCCGTCTGATATTTTATGTAAAGGGCAACAGTGTACCGTTTTAACTTGGATCCGCCTCATAAGTTGTCGCAGTTTGTGCATGAGCCGCGAACGATCTTACGAAGCAACAGTTCATTTGAAATGCAGAGTTACCACCCTTTGGGACCGGACGGTGTACATTCGGGTAGTTTTATAACTTGAATCTGCTTTGGGCGACGTTAAGACCACTTCTAATACACATCAACTGTTGGGATAAAACAGAAGAACAGACAGAAGGCTTAGTGGAATACATCCTCGAGTACATGATTTGTTTGTTTGTTGTTTAACGCCGCACTCAGCAATATTCCAGCTATATGACGGCGGTATGTAAATAATCGAGTCTGGACCAGACAGTCCAGTGATTCACATCATGAGCATCGATCAACGCAATGGAGTACATGAGCAGGGATTGTTTTTCAAGTCGATGGGAAACACGTTTGCCATCATGATAGAATTTGAAGCCGCGTTTTATATTAAGCAACCTAAAGTATGCGTTATGGTAGACCAATTGAGCGGATTATGATTAGACTGCCCTTTCGATGTGCTGATGGAATATAAGCAGGGATGTACAGACATTTGCGTTGTAGGTAAGAATGGTCACATACGCTTCTCAGATCTGGCTCGAGTCCATTACGGGAGTACTCGCTTACTGTCTTCAGTATGAGTTTGTATGAGTAAGGACAGAGTTTTGTTGCTTATATTTTCCTGTGAAAGTGAGTATCTAGACAGAGAGTGCAAGTAAAGAGGATTTCTCCACGAGTTATCACGCGAACATTACGTTCAGCCTTTGCTGTGAGGGAATACATAAATGTGATATAACAATGGCTTAAACGAAGGGAATGATACCCTTGGGGCTCGACTTCATTAATAACATGACGCGTAAAAGGACAAGCATTCTTGGCAGGTACATGTATAGTTTTTCTTCTCATTTTGGCACATTTTTAAGTCTCCAATATGCATTTGGTATTTTGCTGTTGCTCTGTTTCTAATTTGATTATGCTCTTACAAATGAAGGTACTAGCCTTGATGATCATCCTTGTTCTCTGATATATACTAACCACATAAAGAAACTGTGCACGGAGAAAATATATTCTGGATTGAAATACAACACAGCAAGAACAAAATGATGCAGACGCTGTAAAAGCTGAATGATCGGACCATAAGAAAATGTCTGTTACGATGACGTCAGGAGATCTAAATGGAGTAGGGGTCAAACGACAAAGTCACAAATTCAATGACGGGTATGAGCACCATGTGCGTGAATCACGGCAGTGCATCGGCGACGCATGGAGTTCACCAAATTGGCATGGAAGGCCTGGGGTATGGCCTGCCATATCCTCCTCAAATCCTGTGCCAAGTCACGGACGTTATCTGGAGGATGTGGAAGACGACGCAGACGGCGCTCCATTTCATCCCACACATGCTCTATTGAAGAGAGATCTGGAGAATTTGCAGGCCATGGCAGTAACATGACATTGTTATGGTGAAGGAAATCCATTGCGACCCTAGCCGTGTGAGGACGAGCGTTGTTCTGTTGAAATATCAATCCCGGGCCATGACGTTGCAGGAAAGGAATGACCACAGGCCTCAGAATCTGATCTCTGTAGCCAACAGCGGTGAGATTGCCCTGAACAACCACCATAGGGGTTCGGTGCCGTGCTGTTATCCCAACCCAAATCATCACAGAGCCACCTCCAAAACGATTCCTCTCCACAATACAGTTGCGTGCAAAACGTTCTCCCAAACGCCGGTAGACACGTTTGCGCCCGTCACTGTGGGAAATGTTGAACCTCGATTCATCTGTAAAGACAACATTTCTCCACCATATTCGAGGTTGGCGAACATGATTTCGACACCATCTTAAACGGTTGACTCGATGACGGTGTGTCAGGATGGGACGTATGGCAGGGCGTCGTGGTCGAATCCCGTACTGACGTAAACGATTCCTGACAGTGTTGGGATGGATACGGCGCAATCCAGGAATTGTCTGGGACGTCGTTACTGCCGTTTGGAACCTGTGTCGGAGATGTGTAACTCGAATCCGTCTGTCCTGTCTTGGCGTCGTTACTCGGGGACGTCCTGAACGTGGGTGGTCGGCAACGTCATTTGTGTTCTGATAACGCCTCACCAATGCCGATATCGTGTTACGATGGCATTGGAAATGTGTTGCCACCTGTTGTTGCCTCATTCCCGCTCGGATCATTCCAATGGCTTCATGACGCCGTGCAGCTGTCAATCTTGGCATGATTTGCTTGTGATATGCTGTGTCTGCGCCTGAGAAGTTTTGATTTTTTGAATGACCACAGATCATGCTTTCCAAAGTGACAGCGAATTTTGAGTTGCACATGCTGTGTACAGCTGCACAGGATGCACGTGCAATAACACATTGCACATCCATAGGCCCCCATCAATGACGTCATATCGCATGGCATGTGCATGAGCGTTCGAATGTCTCCAATAATTGCTGTGTTCAAACGTATATTTCATATATGGACGGTGAGCCCTTATATCTATATTTTCTCCGTGCACAGTTTCTTTATGTGGCTAGTATATTATTGAACTTTCGTAGATTACATTTTAGTTGTAGAATCGCTTTGCGCGAGGTGGGATGACTGCACCTTCTGGCAAGGCAGCAATGCGCATTAAAAACATTTCATAACTACGTTACAAGTGATGCCTTACAATTGTGCCAAGTTGCTATCATTACTACTCAATGCGCACTAATCTTTTAAGAATTGGCAACAATGTATAGGAACACAAATGTGACTTTAATAGTAGTATTTAGTTATACGTATAATGCAAATGACTTCTACGTTAAAGTTTAATTTAGGGAAAGACATTTAGGCAAGAAGTACACATCAGCATGGCAACTATTCAGCTCCCCTTCTTGTGCATCTGTTTGGCAAAGTCAAAACAAGGTAATTTGGCCAAGAAGTTTAATTAAACTTAAGCTTCAGGTATATCAATGATCTGATATCGTTCAATAACAATCAAATAGCCAATTCCCTTCCACCGATTTGCCCACCTGAACTAGAAATAAAGGTTGGTTGCTTGCTGTCAAACGCCGCACTCAACAATATTCCAGCTATATGACGGCGGTCTATAAATAACTGTGTCTGGACCAGACAAATCAGTGATTGATATCCAGTGATTGTGATCCACGCCATTGGGACCGATAACATGCATCAACAAAGTTCGCGAGCCTGACCACCCGAACCCGTTAGTCGCCTCTTACGACAAGCATAGTCGCCTTTATGGTAAGCGTGGGTTGCTGAAGACCTATTCTCCCCCGGATCTTCACGGGTCTAGAAATAAAGGAGACCAGTGAGAGCGTCTCATCTGTTTCATATTTAGATCTATGCATAAAGATTCAGAGTGACGAAACACTCTCCACAAGACTGTATGATATAAGAGGGGTGACTTCAACTTTCCTATAGTCAACTTTCCGTTCAATATTCCATCAGCTCCAGTCCTTAATGTTCACATTTCGCAACTTTTGAGATACAATTCAGCGTGGTCTTTCTACCAAGATTTCAAAGAGCGTCATACGACTTTTGCTGAGAAGTTGTTTGATCAAGTAGTTTTAAGGTAGACATGTGGAGGACATTTCCAAAACTTGACGCATCAGTGACAAAATTAATGTCCGATGCAACTCCCCAATTTGACTTGTACCACAAGTTTCCATGTTTTTTCAGATGAACAATTGATTTGCCATTTTGCACGTGTTTGTGACGGATGCAACCGATTTGGGCAAGGCTAGCTTCCTTCGTGTCGGTTTAATATCTACTGTTCCTTCATATTTAACCTACTCTAATCTGCAATGGGAAATGTAAATAAGAACATACATTGTCATATATTGAACAGACACTCATAAAATAAATTTGGATAATGCAAACATACAAAATATCATTTGTGTGTCATTAAACATTCCTAATATCAAGAAAAATTTTTTTTTCATCAAGATCACGAAAGGTACACTATCATAAACCTCTGAAGTTAAGTGCAAAATTTAGTTTTCTCAATTCATAAAATTAATTGTAAACATGGTAATGACTCTTTCTTCAATTAGCAAGTCACATTCAAAGAAATGTTAATACACATTTTCACATTTACATCCACACGCACATTCTACTGTGCCTTATATTCCTGTATTTATAAATTATAACTTACCTGACTAACCTTAACTTATAATATTGATATCTATGTCAAAAAGCCACGATAAGGGCTTGGCATTTATTAGATTTATAAGACAACTTGACAGAAGATTGAGAACAAGAATCACGTTACGGTTTTAGTCTCGGCCGGGGAATTGTCATATTTACAGAATTTCTAAGAGTGTGTTTAATTTGTGAAGCAATCGAATTTTGAAAAATATGCTTTGAGTGTGATGCGGCAAAGTTGTGATATACACTTTTTAAAACATAGTCCTTCATTTCGTTGACCATAAACTGAATTTGTTTCAATGAGTATATCATTTTCCAGGCGGTGTTAACAATGTAGTGTACATGACAAGACCACTTCTAGGTTGATTCGAACGCCTAAATGTTAGGGTTGATAACTGTATCAATTTCTTTATCATCAAACAGATGTTAATAACAGCTGAACACTTTAGTAAAATTTTAGGTTCAGCGCTATGATGCATAGGGCTCAGCGTGACAAGCCGACTGATAATCTCCCTCAGTCTAGGTGAAGTAAGGGTCAAATTGGTGTGTTGGGCAAAGGAACACAATTCCTAGGACCAATGACCTACCGTAAAAAGTCGCAATCGGGTGCTGGGACACATTTTAACGTAGATCCCCGCGTGGGGAGAAGGCTTGTTGTTAACAATGCTTTCAGTAAACAATGCTTTCAGTAAACGGTGTGTAGCCAAAATGCTTATCAAACGCATCAATCATATCGTTACAATCTTGAGAATATTTCAAGGAAGATAAGTAGCGTTTTTTATCATGTTATTCGACTTTTAGATAACAATAACCTGTTTGTGTACACATTTCCAAATTGTGTCAACGAAAGTCGCCTTAGTAACCCGTGAAGGTCCGGGGTAAAATAGGTCTTCAGAAACCAGTGCTTGCCGTATAAGGCAACTATGCTTGTCGTAAGACGAGACTAACGGGATCGTGTGGTCAGATTTGCTGTTTGGTTGATTTGCATGTCATCGATCCCAATTGCGTGGATCGATGCTCATGATATGAATCACTGGATTGTCTGGTCCAGACTCGATTATTTACAGACCGCCGTCATATAGCAGGAACATTGCTGAGTACGGCGTTAAACAACAAACAAACCTGTGTACGCATTTCCAGATTGTGTCCAAAGAAAAAATGTCGCCTCAGTAGCTTCATCTGTTCACAGTTTGAATAACAGTCATAGAGCCAGCAACTGTGGCAATAAACAAGTTATCACATCAGTCGCCCGGGCATATTCACCCCTTCAAAACATTAGCTATTGCAGTCAATACAACTTTACTGAAATCATTCTTAAGATATCTGTGTTTGATTGGCGGGTGCTACTTGTGGGGTAGGACAAGTCCTTTTTTTACCCTTTTCGCGAACAGATGGTGTCATCACTGATTTTCCGTGATCCATTCATATAGTTTTCACCGCTATTTCGCCTTTGGCGCCTCGTGGTGGAATCTGTTATGGCGGATAATCGGGACTGGTTATTAACTGGTGATGACGTTTTTCATTTCTAACATGCACTAAATACCCTCAACAAACTGTCAAAACATGGTCTGTGAACTTCAAAATGCTTCGGGGGCACGGGTGGCCCAGTCGTCTAAGGCGCCGCGATTCGCTGTGCAGAGTTGCGTCCCTTGAACACGCCAGAAACCTATGATTGTGGGTTCGAATCCCGGTTAGCCCCGATTATGTTTCTAGGTTTGTCAGCACCATAACCGTGCTCGTGGGTTTCACAGAAGTGGTAAACGTCTGTGACCTGCATCACTTCGGGCTTTCCTCCCACATTAAGCTGACACGCCGTGATATAACTGGAAGACTATTAAAAGCGGCGTTAAACCCAACTCACTCACTCACTCAAAATGCTTCGGTTTTATAACATAACACTGACAAAGTCATCAACCACATTCTTCTCCAGATCTCGACAAAAGGTCAAGGTCACAACACATGACTCCGGAACTGTTGATACCAACAAGACACCTTATCAGTCTGTAAACATTATTTCTGTGATTTCACTTCCTGTTAGCTTAGTGTGTCAGGAAACCCGAAATGCGAGACGCAGATATTGAGTGTTTACCTCATTGTATATCCGGGGTATAGTTCTGTAAAACCTGGAGGGGCGGTCGGGAAGCCTAGTGGTTAAAGCGTTCGCTCGTCACGCCGAAGACCCGGGTTCGATTCCCGACATGGGTACAATGTGTGAAGCCAATTTCTGGTGTCCCCCGCCGTGATATTGCTGGAATATTGCTAAAAGCGGCGTAAAACTATACTCACTCACACACTGTAACGCCTAGACATATAATCAGCACGAATCTGAGATTCCCCTGCTAGGAAATATGAAAGCAATTCAAGTAATGATACATTTCTGAAGACATCTCAAAAGAACAGTACGGGATGGACGTTTTATTTGTTTGTTATTTAACGCTGCACAATATTCCAGCTACATGACGAAGGCCTGTCGACATATCCTCTCCAACCGATCCAATTTGTCACTTTGTACGACAAGCATATGTTGCTGGGGACTTATTCGAACGAGGGCGTACGTACGGACAAACGCACGAGTATGGACAGACGGACCTAGCTGAATACATGCGCAATGTCTTTAGAGTAATGCTTGCGCTTTAGCGAGTTATAGTGAATCAGTAGAACGGCAAGAGAATCTGGCATGAACACGCAAAAAGAAACGATATGTGACATTTATATGACGCTTCATTTACCAAGTGAATATATGGAAACATTTTGCGGAGCCGATTATTGTCAGAATCACATATATATTTATATTGAAGGTGTATTACTGCGTACCAATGATTCGTTGCTTCAGTGACTCAAGACATTTCACTGGGTACAGATCGTACGGGGGTACGGATAAACGAGTCTTCAAAGTACAATGATTGTGATATAATTACACCATATATTGCACCATCTGGTAATATTAAAGAATTTTCATTTATATACTTATAACCAAGACATAGTTTGATTTACTTACAATAAATATTTAAGGATTAATACTACGTGTATTCTTTCATTTACCAGAAGAACGTAGAATGACAAGCTCCATCTTATGGCGTCTACATTTCTAAATTGCTCACTGCAAAGTCATGCACATTCTATTCAATATCACGGAAAGGAACCAACGTTAGCTTTTCAATCACAATTTCACCATCAAGGGCATGTTTGAATCATTAAAGAAACGATAACCAAATAAGTTAGCACTCCGCATTATTCCAGCTATAATAACAGCGGTCTGTAAGTAATCGAGTCTGGTCCAGACGATCCAGTGATTGACATCATGATCATCGATCCACACAATGGGTTACGATGAATACGACAAGTAAAGCCGCCTTTTACGGCAAGCATGGGTAGCTGAAGACCAATTCTCCCCAGATCTTCAGAGATCCCAGAGTCTTAGCAAAATTAAATCATACTCTGTTCTGTAATCAGACTCTGGTCTGTATTACCATTGCAAATATAGGGTCGGAGTGCAGCCTTATGATTGAAGAGTTCGCTAGCTCGATTGCTCACATGATGACAATGTGTGAAGCTCGTTTCTTGTGTACCCCGCCCTCATATTGTTAGACTATTTCGGCGTAAGTGTGCTCATGATCACTTACTCACTGCAAACATTCCACGAGGTTCGATTCGTCTCTAAGCATTATATTTATATAAGGAAATATATGACGGATAGAGGCGAAATCAAAGGCCCCACCCGTGATATCAAGACAACTTCTAGACAACCTGCAGTGCCATACGTTGACGCGTAAACCATTCCGTTGGTAAAAGAATGCGGCAGTGTTTTCTCAACGAAACATCAATCACTTCCGGCCGCCATGGGCTCTTTGAGGTGAGTACGATTATATGAAATACAGTTCGTCACTGGCCACTTTAATTAACCAGTTTAATTATCATTATACAAGGCCAGTTCCGTTCAATAATCCAAGCAAAAATCAACAGTAGCCGTCAATATGCCTAAAAAATGCTTCTAGTTTTTGAAGTCACAATCATGTCGGTAGTGAGCGAGAATAACTCCGGGAAGACCTTAAAACATTGTTCTGAAGTATACTAGATTTCGCGCTGTAGTATTCACTATGAATGATTTACACAATACTTAAAAACGTTAATTAAAATTTGCCTCCCTTCACTTTGCTACGAAAACACTTTGACGCTGACAATTCCTCGCCTAATAAGCATTCTTCAAATCAGCTTAGTTCTCACGTCTATTGATAATTGAAGCTGACGAAATACATGTACAGCTAAATCCATTTGCATTGTACAGAGGTATCGTAGGTAACTGTGGAGAAGAAGCAAACGTCACCAAGCTTCATAGCTATTCCCGACGAGTGCAATCTGCACGGAGACTAATCTCCTCAAATTAATTTGTCAACTTTTTTTTTATCAAGGTTGCTGTATCAGTGCACAAGACACATCACACACGTAGAAGCATTGCTCATGATAGAGCATGTTGCTTGGGCACATTTGAAGCGGTTGGCGAATACGAAAGATGATGTTGTCCAGCCTTCCTTGATACGGAACTTCATCAACAATCGCCTTCGTAATTCTGCAGCATGCGCAGTCTCCCGTTCTGTAACCACTACTGTCTTCATTTTCTTGGCACGATCGTGAAACCTGCCCCTACAGCGTTTTTAGAAAAAAACAAACAAAACTATGTCAACTTCAACTTCAAAAGCTAACTTTCGGTCATCGACACAAAGTCAACCCGAATTAGCTATTGATGATTTTTTTCAATGAAATGAAAACTAATAATTCAAAAATAATAACTTGTATCTCCAAGGAACTTGAAACACACGTTTTTGTATACGTCAGTAAAGTTTTTATCATTCATATATGCTCCACCATGTGAGAAAACTACAGGAAATTCTTCAATCATGGTGAGATGGAGTATCATCCACACATCGCACTGTTTCTCTCGAGACTAATCGTCATGAAGTCCGCATTAATTTGAACTTTATATTCATCAATCTGTTCAATACATCTTCTTCATTCATCTATTCGGCAATCACATCTTAAGACAGTATGACTGTCTTCCAAAGCCCTGAGTCGCCATGGGCTATTTAAAAAAGCACATCGTTAAGTGCTGATGCGAACAATTAAGGTAGTGTCGGAAATGCTCGAAAACTGCTTTTAGCCTGTTAAAAAAGGATATAATTTTTCATAGACTGTTGTTATTTAAATATTGAGTAACTGCCGATCGCCCTACCTATGGTTTGACGTATTTCAGTCACAAGGGGTCCTTTCGACAAGTTTTCAGGAGACAAATTCGAACGAAGCAGGAAGTTTACACAGTTCTAAAGAAATATGCGCACGTGACTCCGTTATAATGATGAAATGTAGTCTTCATAAAACATCTAATCCACACATAAAAATCATTTTGAGAAAATTCTAGATGTGTATCTTCTAAAATGACAAAATGACGCTGCGTTTGTTTTGTAGTCTGTCTTACAGACCCTGATACATTTATATCAACTACAGCCCATGCAAGTCTATAATGTTTGGCAAGTCTAGATTACTGCAGAAAATGAAGAGAATCACTGGGCTCCCTTTTTATTAGATTTTTATTTTCTGTATGATATGTT
Source organism: Haliotis cracherodii (assembly GCF_022045235.1). Lineage (NCBI taxonomy): Eukaryota > Metazoa > Mollusca > Gastropoda > Lepetellida > Haliotidae > Haliotis > Haliotis cracherodii. The sequence continues at coordinate 18,768,415 of NW_027266275.1, forward strand.
CATTTCAGAGACTATATGTTAGTCTATTTGTTTTGTTAACATTGCTTCCATGATGCATGTTACATCACACTTGCACAGCCATAACCATGGTACACGATATTGGGAAATGTATACAAGTTCTTTACACTTTAGAGAGATAGAGGGAAACCATTTATTAATTTAGAAGGTGCATTACCGAACTGCCCAAGCTATTGCGTTTTCAATTCATACCATCACGTCTACGGTATAAGAAAACAAAACAGGTATAGGGGTGGTCTCTTTATGAGCAGAAGGTAACCCTGATTTGTTTTAGAATTTGAGAGGAATTAGATATACAATTAATGTTTCCCGGACTGCACTAACTGTCGCTCTCCAAGAGATGGGATTTCGATACACTGCGCGTGGCGATGACCGAGCACTTTTCAGGGGAAATTATTCCCTCTTCTTATCATTATCTCCGAACCAATCATAACAATCACAGTCAGGGCGTCCAGATGATTTACCTTGATGAATCATTCCAATGGCTACACGTGGCTATCGGCAGATGGACAAAAAGCGCCCATGGTTCGATCAGGTGAAGGTCATCGTATCATTGTTTTGCACGCTGCAGCCCAAGATATGGGGCTTATTGATGGATGTGTGCTAGTTTTCGAGGCGAAAAAGAAAACTGGTGATTTTCATGAGGAAACTATAGGAGGTGATGTGTTCATAGACTGGTTGGAATTTCAACTATTGTCCATTTTAAACAACACCAGTGTTGTTGTCATGGATAACGCAAGTTTATATAACGTCTGGGAATCAGATACTGTTGCCCATACCATGAGTACTGTGAAGGCCACCATACAGGAATGCATGACATTATCGACTTCAGACCAACGAAAGATCAACTCATGGAGAAAATTCGGCTGAATAAGAAACCTGTAAAGTACGAGACATATGTGCTAGCGGTACAACAAGGTTACGTTGTCTTATGTACGCCAGTCAGACCTTGTGACCACAACCCTGTTATGCCTATCTTGGCTAAGTGTAACGGGTTCGTAGCAAGACATAACACAACATTCAAAAGTACAGATTCATATACGTCATCAGCGGAGATAAATGCTACCTCAAGAAACCATCTGTAGAACAACAAATACTTTAGGGTTCCAAAACCGCAACCTTCCAATACTCATCCCTTTTCATAGCTCTTAACTAGTCCATCATGTTTCCAAGCAAATAGGTGAGGTGAAATGGGGTTTTCACGTCGCGTCCAAGATTATTGCACTTATATAGTGACGTGTATGAATGAATGTGTGTGTCTGCTTGTACTAGTCCGGACTGATGCCGATTTATAGTGCTAGCTCACTGAGATACCATGCCGCAGTTTAACATGAATACCCCACTCAGACACTGTATACTAACTCCGAGCCGACCAGTCCTTTTTTAGCCCCTTAATGCCGAGCGCCAGACAGGGTAACAACAAAGACCATCTTTTAACGTATGTTGGTCTGACGCCGCCGGGGATCCAACCCCGGACCTTTCGCTCTCCCTGCGGACGCTCTATCACTAGACCACGGAGGCGGTCTCCAAGCAAATATGATGCAGTACATATCCTAAATTGCTTCCCCATCAACGCATGTCAATTAAGTACAATAACGGCAATATTTTAAGACCACCCCCCCCCCCCCCCCCCCAACTCGGTGACATTTGCAGAATGGGGGAATGCACGGGACAGAGTGAGATAATCATCTCGGGACAGGTGTTAGGTTATTACCTTAGGTTATAGGCCATTTCCTATGACTCGTATTTATTACATGAAGCCAGAAAAGCAGTTTTCCGGCATTTCCGACACTACTTTAGGGGAAAAAGTTTGAAGATTTTTTCAAACAAGGATTTTAATGGTGGTTCAAGCACGTATTCACATCTTCACATTGGAACATAATCTGCTCTTGATATTCTTTCACGGAAAGATTCAAATCTTAAAAACAAGATTAAACGTCAGTCAATGATAAATGTGACGGAGGCCCCCATTTTCCAACAATGCTTATAACTAAAACCCGACTGATCTTCAATATTCCAAACGTAGAATAATAGAAAGGTCAATAGGTCTTTATTTCAAACACAATGTTCTGGAAACCTGCAATCTGAACATTTAAGGAATGTTCCTATGAAATGAAGCTCCTGTCACTCCTGAACCGAAACGAGGTAAGGATAACACAAACCTTTCCAATTACCCCGCCTGTTGCACTAACTAGCTTCGTCTACCACTATGGGATGAATGATTAATAGGCGCCTTGCCTGGCATTTGGAATCAAATAATATCACTGACAACTGATATTCAGTCTCATTTTAGACGTCAAAGGAGCATCATTGATCATCTCTTGAAATTGTAATCATTTTACAGTATTTTTTCACTTTTTACTTCGAGCAAGCCTATGATACGACATAGAAGTGTGGTGTTATGAAAAATCGAACAACATATTGAATTCATCATTTTCGATTAAGATATGGCATATGATACTACATGGCAACGTTGTATTTTAAAAGATATTTGATTGAGAGGGTGATTACTTCAATTCACATTTCAGATTCAAGCAAACAGACAATTTCAAGAACGGATGGGTTCTAGCTTGTCTACTCATTTCTACACAATCAGTGCAAACTTCAAGGCTAGGTGCCTATCTATCACTCTGTATGGTACCAACATCAATAGTCACAAACGTCTTGTTGATGATTGTAACATATCTGTCATGGTAAGAATACACACACTATTGAAATACAGTTGAACCTGTCTAAACAAAATTGAAAAGTGTTTGATCATGACAATGACTTTAGATTTTCAATGATTTGTATTCAACTATCTTGTCAATATGAAGGATGCAGGGTTATTTTTGAGATGGTACCCGCGTCAAGTGACTAGAGGAGGCCAATTCCTGGACATCATATTTGACCGTCATCTTACATTCTTACTACCCAGCAAATATCCGAAGAAGTGCCCGACGTCTATTGTTGAAAGTCGTTTAAATTCCGAGTGGAGCAGGGGTCAAATAACCCTCCTTCACTTATAAGGATCCCTACAATACAATATCTACAATACATGACTAAACTGCATTCACATCAGACAAACACAGAAAAAGATTTTCAGTTTTCAGCCCTAGCTAAGAGGTCATGTTTCAGAATATCACAAGCTGGTTCCATAACAGAATTCAAACAAACAACACCGCGGCTAAAATAAATCGTATCTCCCTACCGAAAAGTGCAAGTACCAATTTCAATGAATCTGAAACTCTTGCCTCCTAAATCCCAGCTCTCAACGCCATATGGCTGATACAATGCCGATGTACTTATGTACGGTTCCGATGGTATGATACATGTACGTTGATTTATCAACAAAGACCATTGACTGATCCAGAAGGCATAATACACTCCTGTTTCTGAAATGAAAAATGGAAGCCAAGGACAATTTATTGACACATCCTAATCCGTATAAGCTCGCACACTGAAGCTTCGGTAAGCTGTTTTGATGGATGAATTGTCGTATATCATGCGGTGTTTAAGTATATTAAAGGGCGTTGCTGTAAAACAACAATTACTATTTTTGACGGTTGGCCCTTATTGCAAATTTACATTGAGAGGGGTACAGTGCGTGTTTATATCTGGAAAAACCAACGATCAAATAGGATCCGACATGCAATTTTTTTAAACTTTTATGAATTTCTTTTGGATGTACTTTTCACGAGAATAAACTGGAATGTTTAGGCTTTAAGAGTAACAGGACGCTGAATGCATTGTCTATACAATTTGAGAAAAAACAAGAGTCAAAAGGTATAAAGGATATGTGTCTTTTATGTGTTTATCTCATCGGGTGACCTGACAAACATGTTCATATAGGGCACAGATCTAGAAATGATATATTTTGTTTGAGTGATGTTTTTGGACAAGAACAGACACATGTTCTGGTATTTATTAATATTTTCTCACTGATCTTACATATCTTGATCTGACAGACAAGCAGATATCGATTTCATGTTTTCAGATAAATATAGTATTTTGTCTCTAAATTAGGATATACACATACCTTGTATTCTATTCCGGGGTAGAATAGGTCTTCAGCAACCCACACTTGCCATAAAAGGCGACTAACGGGGTCGGGTGGTCAGACTCGCTGACTTGATTGATGCATGTCATCAATCCCAATTGCGTGTATCGATGCTCATAATATTAATCACTGGATCCAGACTCGACTATATACAGACCGCCGTCATATAGCTGGAATATTCCTGAGTGCGGCGTTAAACAACAAACCAACCAACCAACTATGTTGATTCAGCTACAAAAAACATCGTTTCGGCCGAAACATTAAAACAGCTCCCTTCTCTCTCCCCTCACTGTGCTGCAAAACGAATATATTTCTCAAACTGTCTTTCTTTACTTGAACGCAGCATAATCTCTGTAGATATCGTTTTCTTTGGTTTTAACAAAAATCAGTACATGCACTATCGTTTCGATTACAACCCGGATCGTCTTCACTATGCCTGGGTTGTTGTGACCATGCACGTGTGGTTACTCCATGTCTCAGTGTTAATAATCCTTGTAGTCGCTGACAAGTGCTGTCTGTTTGGTAGAGACTATCAATGGGCATATGACTGTTTGGGTTGGGACAACTAAAGATACTGCTACAATACTGAGATTAATAGCACTGTATTTATTCAAATATTTAGTAATGGGACAATATTAATTGAAGGGTTTTATGCAAGTGAGAAATGTAAGTGAACTAAGATAATTTGACAGTTTATTTGCAGATAATAGAATCAAACACTTAGAAATGGGATAAGATTAAATACAGACCGAGTTTTTCCAATTAGAAACCGTAGGTGAATTAAGTAACTAAATGCGCGGAGAAGTATAGAGTCTGAGGATGGATGAAATTGTTAAGATTTGGCGTGGAGTGTGAAGTTTTGCAAGTAGAGCACATGTTTTATATACATTAGAAGTTTACATACAATTCCTAAAACACCGAGGATGCTACTTTCACTACGCCCATGTATTACTGACTTTAACCAACTTGCAAGCCGAGCTAAAGCCCTCGCTCTTGTGCCGCTGGATCAATTGCACAATGTTGGGTTGACGCCATCAGTGAAAGTCCCGAGTGCCTGTGTCAAATTCACGGACTACGTCACATCAACATGGATTGAGGGAGCATGGGGCAAACTGGGTTGGTATCACTTAGCTCATGAAGGACACAGAACCAACAACATTGAAGGTTGGCACAAGAAAATTATTTCCCTGAGGGAACAGTCTGTCACGGAGGTGAAATTGGCTCAGCAAAGAAGACACAGTCGAGAACCTGCTAGGCCCAGACAGTATCAGGGGCCCAGACAGTATCAGGCAGTGGATCGGGGTCTTAGACGCGATAAAGATAAACTTTTCAACAGTGAAGTATCTCTGATGGACAATTGTGCATCTTCTGGGATACTTTGACTTTAATTAATCTTATGCTTTTCGTGAACAATGAAGGACTATGTTGAATAATTGTTGGAAACATAATGCGTGTGATAATTAGTGCTACATAATATTTTTCGAAAACATTTTTACTCACGTATAAACGCTAAGATAGATAAATAAATGATGCAATTATATATATATGTCTTTTTGTTTTCATTTTGTTTTCATTTTGTGCACCCCCGTTAACAGTATTTTATGTTATCTGTTTGTTGTTTAACGTCGAACTCGGGTAACATGACGGTGGTCTGTAAATAATCGAATCTGGACCAGACAGTCCATGAGTGGCATCACGAGCTGCGATCCACGCAATTGGGATACGATGACATGCATCAAACACGTCAGCGAGCCTGACCACCCGTTCCCGTTAGTTGCTGAAGAGCCCCTGGTCAGTTAACCCATTAGGCAGATGTTCCATAAGCCAGACAATGGAGTAAGGATCAATAAGGTCTACACCCAATTCATAATTTTAAATGCATGTACATGCACTCTAAACGAAACTTAAGCACTGCCGGCATTTTTAATGATGAAGACGACCAATGTCTTCTGGGATCTGTAACCAAACCAAAATGAAACCTGACAACATTAAGAACTGAAAATTTCATTTATTGAGGAATATAAACGTTGGAAAGGTGATGGGGTCAAGCAGAAAGCTTTCTTTGACAGAGCTGTTACAAATGCCTACATTCTGTAGAAGAATACAGATATCAAAAGGTCGGCCGTCACAAATGTCAATGGAAGCCAATTGATGGCTCCCAGAAATGTCATTCCTAATGTCAAGACAGAAACTGAAACTGCACCGTAACGTATATAGGAATTATGTGTAGAAACCAATGATTGAACCCTCCGTCTTAAGCTTCGGATCAGACATTGAATTGTAAGTTGTGGCAAATGCTGTCACTCCAGTTTTGCCACAGTCTGGACTTGGGGCCTCCACATCGCATTTGCCGCTCACGAATTCCCATAGATGTTCTCTTGGATTAGGGTCCGGGCACTGAGCAGGCTACGGCAGTGTTGGCATGTTTTCCTGGCGCAGTAACTCTATCACGGCTCGTGATCTGTGTGGCCGGGCATGATCATCCATGTTCACGGGCCTTGTCCTCAATTGGTGGTTGTCATAATAAATATGTTGACATCCATAAAATATCTTCCTTACATGCCTTTCAAAGTTTTAAGTACATATTCTTCATATGAATGTACTGAATGTGACAAATCACATACAATGTGAATTATAAAATGTGGAGGAATCACTGCTCTCAATCAATGGGCAAAACAATTGTAATGAAACAGTTAGGGGATTATTTGTGCAATCAGGCATTTAGCTTGTTGTTTTAAGCTGTCTGACCGATGGGCTACTGACGAATGGAGCTGGGTTACCTGTAGATTTAATTTAATTGATATTCGGAATTTGGAATCGGAGGCTTAGCCTGAGGGTTCAAACGTCAAGTTTAGCACGGTGAAATTTACAGGTAACCTATCTCTAAACTGATAGCATATATGCTCTTCTCCTCCCCCCCCAATAAAAAACAAAAACAAAACAAAACAACAACAACACCCCCCCCCCCCCCCCCCAAACAACAACTAAATTAAAAAAAATAAAGAAATAAATCAGATCGTAAATATCTATGTTGCCGACTTCACTACAAAGGTAATACCTAAAATGAATTTGAATTTGTCGCATGGTAAAAGATGGGAACCCCGATTTTGCTGTACCCAGGTTTTTCTGCGTTGCACAAAGCACTATTACAAGGCTGTGGAACCGTTATCTTACACACGGTACAACACGTGGCCTTCCCAGAGTCGGTCGACCTAGTTTCACTACTAGAGTAAACATACGGCTACGTCACTTACATGAAAGAACCACCACGGCCGCCTCTACAACTCCGGCAAAACTTGGATTGTGTCGGATATCAGCCCAGACAGTGTGGAACAGTCTGAAGCTATTTGCGCTATTTGCGACCAGTTCGAGATGTCATTTTGACGGCTGCGGCGTCAGTGGTGTCAAGGTTAGAGAGTATGGCCACAACTGCGCTGCAGACATGTTTGGTTTGGTGATGATGACGTTTTATGAATCGTCATGCGGATGGTAGACGTCGCGGGCAACGTTTTGCACGAGACTGCGTACAAGAAGTTGACAGATTTGGTGGTGGTAGTGTGTGATGTTGGCAGATATCTCCTACACTGGTAGAACACACTTGGTGCAAGTTCGGATGAATGTTACGGCGCGAAGTTACACGGATGAGTTTCTTCGGCCACACGCCCTTCACATTATTCAACAAGACAACGCCCGACCTCATGCATCAGTGACAAAATGATGTCCGATGCAATTCCCTGTTTTGACTTGTACCATATGTTCGGTGTCTATTCAGGTAATCAATTGAATTGCTTTTGGATGTGTTTGTGTCGGGTGCCACCGGTGGGACAGGATACGCCCATCTTTTAGCGACGCCTCTCATAATCATTATTTGATAGTGATTCATTAACGCATGCTCATGATGTCGTCGAAATTGTACAATTGACACTACTTTCGGGGGAGATTTCTAATGATTATGGAAATGATTGTGTCACGTTTAGTTATGCATATATTAGTTTACTGTATTGAAAATATGCATGGGAAAGATTATCACATGAAAAATGAGAGAATTAATAATATATGTGTTAAAATGATTTGGTAAATTAAGCAGAAATGTTCAATGGTTGACGTCCGCGTGACGCCATGACTGACGTAAAATCCCACACAATGACGACGGTACTAATATGCACCTCTGAACCGGTCTTTTGGCTAAAGTTATTTCTTCTAGTTATTATGACAAATATGATAAGATAAGATAATGCTTTATAACCCAATTTGGGAATTTGGTTTACATTTATTAGTGAGTGAGTGAGTTGGGTTTAATGTCGCTTTTAACAGTATTCCGGTTATATCGAGGCGTGTCAGCTTAATGTGGGAGGAAAGCCAGAAGTGATGCAGGTCTCAGACGTTTACCACTTCGGTGAAACCCACGAGGCGACATAATCGGGGCGAAACAAAATCGGGGCGACACCCCCTTGATTTCTTTATAAAAATCATTTTTCCTTGTGAAAGTTAACTTGAATGAATAATCTTATTTCCTCACCCCTGTCAAAAAATGTTAACTACGGCCTTGGTTAACCCCAGCGCAAATAGCGGTGGTTTATTGTCAAATTTGTAGCGGGTTGCAGTTTCGTGGTTAGAAAGGGGGATAAATGCTGGGATGTGGTATGTTTTATTTTGGAAGTATGTCGCCTGCCTGTCTGCCATCATGGCCATGTGGGTGGTTATTCTTTTGGAAAAACAGATGGTCCACAAACGGTATGACTTAATTTATTAGCAGTCTTTGCTTTGAAGCATTTTGTTTTAATATAATTAACTTATCAGCAGCACTTTCTGTAGTATTCAGTCACATTATTTGGTCTGTATTTTCACATGGCTTTCGAAGCCGTTTGCTGCATTCAAAGCTCGCTCGTTTTGCACGAGGTGTTAAAAACAGGTTGTTTTGCGAAGGCTTTTCAAACATATTATTTAACAATAAAAGCTTATTTATCGAAATCTTGGTTTATATGACCTGCCTGACATGTTTACTTTGTAAAAATATATTCTTTATGGGTGAAGTTTGATTTATAATATGGAATAGTATTACAATGTAAAATAGCATTTTTCCATGCTATATTTTCCCAATTTTCTTATTTATTGCAGTCAATCTGACACAAGTGAGGCATCAACATGTTCAACAACTGTAAACTCTTTGAAATATGAACTGAACTTTGATATAAACTTAGTCTTCAGTCTTGCTTGTTTTCGGAATTGGCTATATGGATCTATCTACTATAAAGAAAAACAACTGTTTTAACATGTAAATAAAGTCCAAACTAAATATAATATAAAATAAGTTGATCGTGTATCTTCCCTGGACCCTCTTCCCGAGGCGGTAACTGACTGACTATGAAAAATCCAGTTTCCACCCTTGCCGAACTAGGCTGGAATTCCGGACTAACGAGTCTAAGCATAGTCAAATCAAGATCGCGTCACGAAATAAACATCGGTTTGGGTGGACAACATGGATTTCAACGTGCAAATTTCGGTCGACTGCATATGTAACGCCAACTGAGCGGATGTCGGGGGATAGATCATATTTTCCGCATAACAAATAAATAATAGTCAACAACAACAAATTATATGGTGATGTGTACGGGACAAAATCAAACAGTAGTTAGAAACAATTAAATTTAAATAATTGCCCCATGGAGTAATGTCATTGGTCTAAATATAATACACAAGTTGCACAGTAGGGTATATAAAGGCTCAAAATATCAGATTATATCATCTCTCTCCAACGTTGCAACGTACGGGTAAATATGTACTGTCCGTGTATAAATCATGTGGAATTCTCACTTGGTCGCACAGACTTACGTCCACAAAACATTAGGAAATGCAAAAAATTCAAAGTTGCAGCCATACAAAGCCTAAGAGACAGGCATCTCTTCCCGCCAACCCAGAACTTTTTGTGTCAGACATGCTATGAATATGCCAAAGAACATTTTGTGACTACGTGTGAGAATCTTAAATGCGAAAGATGTAGCACAGAACATCGTCGATGGTCGATAGGACACAGATGAATTGACTCTCATTGCCAATGCACTTGGACAATCCCAAAACAAAAGTTTAATGGAAGATGCGGAGGCTATTGGTCAACAGTATAGGGTTATGAATAAATTACAATCATCGGACAGCAACGACTGGTTAGAACAGAGAAATACTGTCACAGTTGCCTTTTTGAAAGGTGACACAGGTAATACGGATGCATCGGGGAAACAACAAATGGGCAGGCTAGTGCGTTTGTGCTCTAATCTCATGACAGGTAGTAAGGGTGGATGTAGTGTCAATGCAGCCTCAAGCCCTTGTGGTCCGTACAGTACCTTTCAAGAATGGCTTAACACTATTGGCAATGAACCTATTAAATTTCCAGTATCTGGGGATATGGTTACCTTTTTCGACAATAACCAGGTCCTTGCAAGGAATTGGCGCGTCCGGTATGACTGCAAGTACCTTATCAGTGTTATCACCGCCATCTTATGGACCCCCAAATAAATACATCTCTACAAAATGACCCCCAGTACTGCCCTTACAAGTGGTTACTGTACACACCAGCTGCTTTTGCAAAAACCAAATACGCGATGATAGCTGCAAGGGATGTTTGTGGGGTGTTCAAAGAACACAGGATGCGCTTCCTTAATACCTAAATTAAAATTGTCCTCTCTGAACAAGAGCTTGGTAGTGATATAAGAGATGTCATAGATGGCCCCCTACAGAAAATAAGAGTGACGTAAGACACGTTGAATATGCAGCACAAAATGTTGATGATGATGTACAGTTCACTAAAAACCACATGTTCTGACAAATATGCAATTAGTGAAGCAATGAACATGCCCAAACCAAAATTAGTCATTGGCAATCCTTTACATGTAAATCCCTGTTCCCTGTCTTTCAGTACATTATGGTGGAGACCAATGTAGGGGGTGGTAGACAGTGGACAGTGGTTGGGCGTGATGGGCTTCCCTTTAACCTGGCATCTCGGGTAATTGCCTCAACGTATCAGTGCGTCATATGTCAGTCAGGAGTGTTACAGTGGGTCAGATGATATTTCGACGCATGGTGACGTCATACAACATGCACGATTGTGACATCAGTGAACATCTGGCTTTTGGTCGCCTGTTACTTGTCCCCGGTCCCGGCCATAAGGAAATTAACATGGTTCGTGGCATATCTAAGTTGTTGTCGCCCATAGTCATTAAAGGTTTGGCAGGTATGCTGGGATATAGATCACCCAAGGCATTGTCCGCATGTGAGAACGCCTTCGATCACCACAAGGCTTGGCAGACACTTGAGATCTTGCTCATGGGATCAACCAGGGAACTGTTGTTACTATATGCTAGAGATGGCATCCGCAAAGAAGAAATTCGAACAGCAGACGGATACGCCAAATGGATGCTCACTGTCGAGAATGACAATTACACTTTCATTGTTGATTCCATTCTAACATATACCTATTCTGAGCTGGAATGAGGCGTGGGAACCAAGACTTTGCTCGGGAGAGTGAAACACGTATCAGTGATCTCTACTACGGCCTCAACATGACACAATATCAAGAACTGACGTTCAGGTACTTAAAAACTACACTTTCATACTACATAATTATACAATCTCATGCCATTTAACGATATTATCATATTCCAAATAACGCTTCATTTGATTTATGAGACATTTACTAAACGATATATCACCCGTGTGTGTCCCCACAATCCTTCCCCCAATGCCACAATGAATTTAACAACAAACAAGTATATTGTATTAAATCATTTTATGGAATATGACGAGGACAATAAAAGGGAATTGATTTTAATTTTTTAAGGTCCTTGTCCTTCGCATAATGGCTGGTACATCTGTAATGTACCCAGTATATGCACTGGCCACCATCACCCCCGACCCAGGGACCCTTCTCTTTGTCCCCCGGCCCATCCCTCTAGATCCCACACAGGGAACAACGATTCGTGTCTGGCTTTCTAAAGTGGGACACATCAGTCTACTGTTCCCTGTCATGGGTACTTTCTCCAGGAGAAGGGAACCTGACCCCCGATGTCTCGGGAGAGTTGCACACAGTGTTTTTCTGCCTATGAAACATAAACAAATTAATTCTCATTATTTATCTATTACTATATATGTAAGTACGTTACATACGGAAGACATGTCGTACATATGTCTAAATATGTTATTTGTATCAATATTTTCCGTATGTACACACCTTGTATTTATTGAGCATTGCTGGCGTGCCCCAGTGATAGGCTTGATGGGTTGGAGTTCTGCTTCTGCGTATACCTCAGCTCCTGTCAAACAGGCTAATTCCATACCCTGTTGACAATATATACACTTATTTTAATGAACAGATGAAACAACAGATGATGCATGTTTTGGACATTCAGCTGCCAGACGACACCGAATACATGCAAGTAACGGGTTTGTCCACTGAGGTTGACATGTGGAGAGACACCTTCCACAGAATTGCTACCGGACGGATTATTGCGATCAGGATGTTGTCACTTCCCAGTATGTCGGTCGCATCAATTGTCTGGAACCATTCTTCATATTTACCATAGACTGTGATAAATATTTTGACATAAGCCGCCAGAGAAATGAGGACATAAAAGCAATTATCCTTGCTGACATTGAGGTGATCTGTGACATGGGTGCCGAGGATGTTGCGGATGCCCTGTCCTTAACCTATCACAGGGACATCAAGGACAGTAGGAAAAGCCAGTTGTTAACGTTCCTGCGTGATGTTGCAGAGGCACTGCAAAACCTGACAGATGTGTTCGATACCGATGGTATGTTTATTCTTATATCTTTACAGTTCATTTGTTCTCCTTTCACATTTTTTTGACAAATAATTGTATTGTGTCATCAACAATTACCTTTTTGAAAAAAAAATAATTTCCGCATGTATAGCGCACTTGATCATTTTTTGCTGTCACCCAGATATGCCTTTGCTCTTTTCCCACGTTGGTGCTGTTTGGCTCTGGCGCGTTGTCCTTTTAAATTTTTTTTCCAGGATTCAAGGGTTTCCTTTTCTAAGGTTCAAATAATACCGTCTCTTGTTGTGAACATTTCTTTGTTAGGTTAATGTTTGCAAAGTAATCAGTAGTTTCTAACGTACATTTCTACGTTGCAGGAACCTCTGGCGGCCCTCTGCAGTGATGGCGTTGCTGTCAGACGTCACAATAGAGAATGATTTTCATTTTTATCAGGTAATATATATTTAGCTTCCCGTATCCGCCTTACATGTTGCTTATGTCACAAATATTATATTGTATGGTATTTTTCTGATTATCACTATAATTTTTCAGATTAAATTCTTTACCTTGCTTGTTATTGTGGATGGAGTTGCTGCTTCTTCACCAGATTCCGTGTCAGACGTTTCCATTTTGCTTCATTTGGTGAGTATGTTATCTGATATTTTGAGCCTTTATATACCCCGCTGTGCAACTTGTGTGTATTATTTCGGCCAGTGGCATTACTCCATGGGGCAATTATTGAAATCCACGGAAAGGTAGTTAATATTATCTGTTTCTAACTACTTTTTGATTTTGTCCCGTACTCATCACCATATAATTTGTTGCCGACTATTATTTATTTGTTTTGCGAAAAAATATGATCTATCCCCCGACATCCGCTCATGCGCAGTAACCCATTGCAGAACCGGAAGGAAAATAGAATATACTGCCCTGTTTAAATGGGCTGTTCAGCCTGTGGCAGTTGTTTTGGGGTGACTTGTGATATATTAAATGAAAGATAAGACATTGTAGTTTTGTAGTCAATTTTGTGTTAGCCCCAATCTGTGACGGTATTGATACCAGCTTCCCATGATTTGACCCCAAGTTGAAGGCCGCTGTGTGTGTTTCGGCTCGAAACTTCCGGTGAGCATTGTTGACAGTGGTTACTGCGAAAGCAAGCTGGTGGATGCTGGCCGAAACTTTGCGTTTTAGGTGTCAAGTGGCAGGTGAGTCAGCATGCAACAGGAGAACGGCCTACGACTGATAATAATTATGATGGGCTGTCATGTCACTGTAGATAGCAAAGAAGGAAATTAATTGTGGTCTGAAGCCATGTCGGCTACCCATGTGTGCTTCCTGTAAGTTTGGAACGTAAATTCCAGCATTTTGTGGGTTTATTTTTGTATTTAGTGAATTGCTTGTGTATTTTGACGTTTATTACACCTTGGCAGTCGCTATTATGTAGGTGCGTGGGCTTTCGTCTGTGCATAATATGAATTTGCATTTTTCAGTCGAACTCATGCCTGTCAACCGCTTTGGAAGTACGCATTAAAGGCACACTCCCTATTTTTGATCGATTCACCTTTGCAATAGATCGAATGATCTATGGTATTGTAGCTCATTTCATCTATTATAGCTGGTATCATCTATTATGGCTCGTTTTAGGGGTAACCCGGACCTGTATATCTTGTTCTCCCATAACAGGGCTTGATCTTCAATCGCCAGCAGTGGTTTATTCGCAGTGGTTTTCACCTAATCTGATTGGCTGCCTGAGAGTGGAGAGTTGTGTCATCGTGTTTTGATTGGCTGGCTAAAAATAATTGACGGCACTATTTTCGGATCGGGGATACCCGAGGTCGTCTAGTACAGGAAATCCCCAGCAGGCAAAACATTACCGTAGTGACAATGTTTCCATTGCCGAAAGTTGATGACCGAAGGAAAGTTTGTGGGGGAAGAAGGGGTATGATATATGGAGATATACCACAGAATTTCGGCTTCCCAATGTACCAGATTCAGTTGCAGAATGAGAAGACGGTAACCGAAGCGAGATACCGCATCGATATTACGGGACCAGGGGAGCAACTCCGGTACATTCTTTACTGGGCGTTTTCAAGGCTAATAACAAAGCTCATGAAACAGTTAATTAATTCATGTAAAAATACCGATGAAATAGTGAAACAAACCATATTGTTTGGTATTTTTAAAAAACAACAACTGTCAACCACATAAGAAATGTCACGTTCCAAAAAAGTTTTGATCTAGAGCCGATCGATCAAAAACATATTTCATAGATCTATTAAATTAATCGAGACTTAAATTTCATATTTTAAGAAAATAAACACTCAGATAATTTGGATCTAGAGCAATACTCAATTTTAATGCAGGAAACGATCAATCTTTGCTGGACGGACCGTACATCTCACGACCAAGATGTTTTGCAACCACAGCAGTTGTTTCCCCTTTCAACAGGTGGAGTTTACCAAGATCAATATAATTAATGTATTTTGGCCTATAATTATTTGGTATTTTTTAAACATTAAGACTTCAATTATTTAAACATACTATCTCAGGACAATTAGTGAGTGAGTGAGTGAGTTGGGTTTAACGCCGCTTTTAACAGTATTCCAGTTATATCGCGGCGTGTCAGCTTAATGTGGGAGGAAAGCCCGAAGTGATGCAGGTCTCAGACGTTTACCACTTCGGTGAAACCCACGAGCACGGGTATGGTGCTGACAAACCTAGAAACATAATCGGGGCGAACCGGGATCAGGACAATTAAGAAACTCATTATGAAAAAAACAACATTACCCCGTTAAAACTTGAATATATTAAGTCATACCTAAATCTAAATAAACTCCAGAAAGTAATATATGTATTTATATTTTTTCTTAACTATTTTGATTTATTATAGGGAGCAGACAAAATGATGAAGTTCAAGATGGTGGGCACCAATCAACCTTTTTTAGGTATTTTTTTCAAAAGCAATATTCTTTTTTTTTCAACAATGATGTACATTTATGCATCTTAAAATATATTGTGTTTTTTAGATAGGATGAAATAATCTCAAAATTAATTTCTTATTATAAGTTTTAGGTAGAAACTCAATATCACAGTCAATTATTTTCAGAATTTACAGACAATGCTGAGTATTAAGACATGTAGAATTAGGTTTGTCTCAAGTATATTCTTTAAACCAAAGATTTATTATATACCATGATTACTGAAAAAACCCACTTCTTTAGAAATGCATTAGGAATGTCTAATTTTAATTTAAATACTTTTTGCCCCCCAAAAATCACATATGAACAGGTCACTCAAATACATATATATTATTATGTCTTGTTTTCATGAAGATAAAAAGAATGTTTAAGAACATGTTAATTTTAAACTACCTTATCAGTAAGTCTTAAATCTAATCTGATAAAATAACAAAAGAATAAAGTTTGGAGGTAACTGTTGCAGTAAAATTACAATGTAAAATTACAAGGGTATTAAAATGCTAATATTTGTAGAACTACTGAAATGATGATTTATTGTTTACATACTATCCTATGTATTTATGTTTCACACACAAAAAATTATTGTGCTTGTCAAATTCACATTGCTTCTTGTCATTCACAAATATGGGGAAATTAGATAACTCATTTAGTAACATTTGGTGTCATTATGTTAAATATTATGTTCAAAAGAAAAACTGTCAACTGAATAGGGTTTTTTTATATCATAAAAACACATGGGCTCACAATGTTCAGGAACAAAAAAAAATGTAAAAAAGATGACATGAAATATTCATCATTTTACACATTAAATTATTTACTGTAAAACTAGTTTTAAAGAGGTAAATTCGTCCAAAAAATTTACAATCCATTGAAGGATTTGAGAAGATGTAATCAGCTGATCAGTTGCCTGAGTTGGAAATATTATAAAATCTTGCCTGATCAATCCTGCTGACAGTTCCTTTGGGCACTTGTTTTTCGTTAACAATAGTTCACAATATATAAGACAATATTTAATTTCCTCTTAATTGGGTTTATAACATTTGTTTCTAGCGACGAAATAAACGAATAACGTATTTACATACACTAAAAAGGTGGGCCTATTTAGTGTTGCGCATTGAAAATGATAGTCACGGCGAGACGAATGCAAATAAAGTTATGGGCCGAGAAATCCAAAACCATTAACAAATATCAAATCACATTTCTAATTCTCAAAACGTTACCCCCATCAGCTTTTAATAGTTAACAAAAAAAAAGCATAACACGAATGCTAACAAGTGGCTTGCCTGTCACGGAAACTTCGTGTGAGTTGTCTTCGCTAGAACCTTTTTACCTGTTTATGTTACAGTTGTCTTACTGAGCATATTCGAAAACGAGGCTGGGGGGAATCCCGAGTGGTTACTAAACACGGGAAATCTTCAACTACGAGCTCGACTTTTTATGGCATATTGTTATGGGAGAAAAAGGATTAACCACTGTGTTCGGTTGTTACCGAAAAATCTACACACTCGTGATTAATCTGTCACAATTAGAACTCGGCAAAGCCTCGTTCTAATCGTGACAGATTAATCACTCGTGTGTAGATTTTTCGGTAACAACCGAACACAGTGGTTAATCCTCTATTTCTCTAACAAGGCACCCATTTGGGAACCGAGTTAGACCACATGTAGGGTTCTGGGGACGTGTGCTACCCAGGATTGTCTGTCGTGGTTGTAATGTGTAGCGAGTGAGTTTCTTTTCAACATATTTCCAATGAAACTGTATTTAGCCAACGACCATGTTGGGATATCCCTTTTTAATTCTATCCCTTCGAACAGAACAGCGTAATATCTATGTCGTATAGTCGTTTATGTTTAAATAAATGTTTCAACAACTAAAATATATATAGAAGTTGGAAGTATGACATTCATGCTGTAACAGGTTATTTGCTTATCAAGCGTCAGTGAAATTGCGAAGAGTAATAGAATACAAACATGTTTGCGTGAGGGAGCATTCTCATGTATCCTGACATTTGACACTTGCATATCTGTCGGGAAACAGGAATGTCTCCCTCATTTTAAGGTGGGCTTCCAGGAATATGGATATAAATATCACGTGACATCGTTACATAAACAAGACACATGCATGTGTGATGTGACCCGTGAAGATCCGGGATGGAATAGGTCTTCAGCAACCCATGCTTGCCGTAAAAGGCGACTATGCTGGTCGTAAAAGGCGACTCGGGTGGCCAGGCTCGCTGACTTGATAGATGCATGTCAGATCTTATTAATCTTTACTCGATTGTCTGACTTATGGGACATCTGCCACATCTGTAAACTGGCCAGGGGCTCTTCAGCAACTAACGGGATCGGGTGGTCAGGCTCGCTGACGTGTTTGATGCATGTCATCGTATCCCAATTGCGTGGATGAGTGCCCATGATGTCAATCACTGGATTGTCTGTTCCAGACTCAATTATTTACAGATCGCCGTCATATAACTTGAATATTGCTGAGTGCGGCAACAAACAAACAAAACAAGCATATGTGATGTGCATTTATATACATTATTTGACAAAGTGATTGAGTCCAAATTTCACGTCGCATCGGCATTATGTCAGCCATATAATGACGAGAACAAGTTAATATATAAACAATTTAGTCACCAATACAAAGTTATATTTATATAAACAATATGAAACATAGTGGGCATAATGTTATTTAATACAGTTTAAAACACGGGCTATGTGCCACCTGGCTGGGGATTATGGAGCTTCCTGCACGACACCCCAGCAGGATTTACATAATCACTTTAGCCACTCGTGGTTGTTCACAGTACCAGCCAATAATAAAAAAATGCTCAGCAGCGAGGTGGCTTGAAACAACACTAATTGATGATAGTTACATCGATTATGATATGAATTATGTGTCACACAAGAGGACAATCATTTTACGGATCTTTAACCTCCTGGCCACAGCCTTCTGTAATATTTGTTGATAAAAGCATCACACCATATTTAAAAACAAGCAATTAATTATTCACACATTCATATTCAGACTGATTTCTTGCAAGTAGCTGTGAATAAGATTTCCTTGTACAGGAAAAGATATCTTTCAGATTTACTGTTTGCAATTGCAACACATTCACATTATCAAAGTCCACACAATCAAGCAATGTCTGCTTGATGGTGAACCATTCATCACAAGGAATACACTTTGGGGTTTCTTCCCCGTCTGTTTTAAGCAGATATTCGTGTGTAAACCGACTGTGACCTATACGACATCACAATGTCTTGAATGACAACCCAAGTAGGTTGGTTGTTGGTTTCAGTTTTATGAAATTTATTGATTTCTACACAAAGATTCAAATGAAATTATCAAAGGCGCAATATTTGATGTTTGTGGTACTTGTATATCATCATTATTCACAGAAAGACTTGGAAGATGACAGAGCACAATGCAAATGGAAGTGTGTATCTTGCGAAGTCTTATATCTTATTTGATCTTGTATTTTGTTTTGTAGATGTCTGAAAACAACATGGCACAAATAGAGAATTATTGATATTCAATGCAAAAAAGTAAGCAGAAATGTACTTTGAATACAACATGCTTGCGGTGAACATAAATTGTGTATTCGATAATTGATGTCAGGGTTAAGCATGAATATTGATAAAAATCATTCTCAAAAAGGCGCAAATAATAAAAATTCTTGTAACGACTATGAAGCATCCTGAATAGTTTTCTCTTGAAAGTCAACTGGAGGGATGATGTAAATCCGACTGAGGTCCATGCAGGTAGCAAAAGTACTGTAAGTCCCCATGGTCCCCAGCGCGGTGATCAACCTTCAGTTGGTGGCGATCTATATCCCGTTTTTATAATGTGTTGTCCAATGATTAAATTAGTTATCTATTTTAACATATTCTCAAACTAGTTTTACGAAAATCTGTGATATGCTAGTTTTTTATACTGCCCTTCGTCGGCAGCATTTTATACTGTTAACTATATATTAAAGTCAAATTTTGTTTCGTCACGATATGGCTGAAATACTGCCGATGTGACGTTAAATCTTAACTCACTCACTCACACTCTCTTGAAAGTAAAAACCAGTATATATATATATGTAGTAATATGATTCAGTGTCAGTGTTTTGGAATACAAAATGATGATTGAGTGTGACAGTAAGATGTTTTATGCATTTTAATGTTTTGCACATATTAAAAATGTTCCTTGTTATAGAAGTTTCTTTAATTGTACTTTGATTAGAACATTGTAGAACGTCTGTCTGATCCTTTATACAAGAGTTTTATCATCCGACAAGAAAAATCGAACACACTCCTCATCATTTGTTTGTCATTTGATACGTATTCTTGAATCATAAGGTTTTTTTCATCAATCAAACATTGAAAGGATCCCCTCTTTTAAGCTCCATAGAGCGAGTTCTAAAGGTTTAACTTGTTTGCGTGTGTGTGTGCGTTTGTCTGTGTACATTATTCCATGAGAATGTAATGAAATCATTTCCTTCAGGAACAACTGGGCTGCACAAAGTTAGAATAATACAGTAGTCTGTCTCGCTGAAAGAAATCAAACGACTTCGGGAGAGTTGCTGACGGATGAGTAAACAGTAAAAGACGCACACTGTCGACTATAGATTGTGGTTCTTGGTATTGCTTTGAGACATTTGGCTAAATCAGAAAAAAATACTCAATTTAATCAGGAAAAGACCGCATGTTCCTGAATTTGAAACAAGGGAATTGATGTTTTAAACTTAAACAACCACCATATTTTTCATTTTCCTTTACCAACACCATTGCATTCAAATTGTTCAATTATTGGAACGTGTTGAAGAACGGAACGGTGGATGTGGTATGCACGATAAGAGCGGTACGTACGCGTGTTAATATCACATCTACAGAGAGTTAACTAGTATATCCTTCACCTTTATCGGTAACCTTCATGCTGGTGTATGGACAGTATATATTTTGCCTGAACAACGATATATATTTTGTCATGGCATGACATTTATGTTCCGTGATTCAACGATGCGTCAGGAATGACCACGACAGCTAATATTGTAATAGTAAACCACTTCATAACCGTTCGACTCGAGGCGTAGGGATCAGATGATTGTTCAATCCAGGTCGCTTTGTTGACGTTTTATAATTGGTACTTGTCAAATTGTTGCCCTTCAGTGTGTACGTACCCTTTTTGTGTCGTATTATCTCTGATTAGGCAATATGCATACATTTCATTGCACCGACGAGGTGCATGGTGTAGTACTCGAAATGTGTGTACTACTATTACACGTGTACTAGCATTTACATGTATTTATATACCATACACCATTTTCTGGGGGCAGTCAGTATGGTTCGTTATTGGTTTTTGGATATAAACATCAGATCTATTTAAGAGCATTGTATAAGAATGTGATGACTCATAACACTCAGGGATAGACTAAGTTGGGTCATTCTCTAATTCCAAACTATGATGACAAGAATGTACATTGCAATTGAGTAACTGCTTGGTTGAAAGATGCATATTAGCTTTTCATTTGGTATTGTTCTTAAAAGCTGTTGTCAGATTATGACATCAGATGCAAGAGATAATGTTGATAAAAGGGTAACATTTTATTATATTCTGCACGTTATTTCTTCGTCAATTACCAGTAAAGGCACGGAAGAAAGTGATTAAAGATCCGTGGTAAAGGCATGTCAATGGAAGCAAGTGTGCTGCAGATGTAGACGTGTTTCCGATTTTATTACATCGTAGAATGAACAGTTTTTGCTGCAAAAGTAAAGGGTTTGTCGTGGGTTATAACGCAAAGGCTGATAAATAAGTGGGTTTGCATTATTTCATGGATGCGATATTACCCAACACTGACAGAATGCCTCGCTGTTTTGGTTATCTTTCATCGAGTCAGTTCGTATTTTAGGTGAGGATTGAACAAATGCTGTTATTCTAAACTAACAATCACTACAATAGTGAGTGAGTGAGTTGGGTTTAACGCCGCTTTGAACAGTATTCCAGTTATATCACGGCGTGTCAGCTTAATGTGGGAGGAAAACCTGAAGTGATGCAGGTCTCAGACGTTTACCACTTTGGTGAAACCCACGAGCACGGGTATGGTGCTGACAAACCTAGAAACATAACAATCACTACAATACATGTGCAAGGTAAAGATATTCATTAGTGAACGACCATTTTTGAATGAAGGTGCAACCGGGTGACGTTTGAGCTTGGCTCTGTATTTACATGGCACAAGCTGTCGTAGCGCACATTGAGCTGGGAACCAGACCCGGAGTGATAGATTGGACTGTCCCATATATCAATTCAAAAGGAGAGTTATTGCCCCTTGGAACAAAAAGATCGCCCATTCGCTAAGACATTTAACTTAAGCTTCCGGTATATCGATGATCTTATATCGTTCAATAATGGTCAAATAGCCAATTTCCTTCCACATGTTAACCCACCTGTACTACAAAAAAGAGACCAGTGAAGCCGTCTGAGTAGACCTATGCATAAAGATTCAGAGTAACAGTAAAGTATCCAACAGCCTGTGTGACAAGAAGGATGGATGGCTTCAGCTTTCCATAAGTCAACATTCTCTTAATCTCGAGCAGTATCCCAGCCACTCCAGCCGCTGTAGTCTCACATTTAAAAAAAAATGTATACTCGGGCATGCTTTTCTACGATATATTCAGAGTGAGTGAGTTGGGTTTAACGCCGCTTTTAACAGTATTCCAGTTAAATCGCGGCGTGTCAGCTTCATGTGGGAGGAAAGCCCAAAGTGATGCAGGTCTCAGACGTTTACCACTTCGGTGAAACCCGGGTATACGAGCACGGGTATGGTGCTGACAAACCTAGAAACATAATTGGGGCGAACCGGGATTCGAACCCACAATCATAGGTTTCTGGCATGTCCAAGGGGGCAAACTCTGCACAGCGAATCGCGGCGCCTTCAGAACGGTGCTAAGAGGTCTGCTTTTGTCCGACAAATTTACTGCTGAGTCGGACTGATGTTTGTTGTACGAGAAAGTTTGTGACCCTTATACACAAACAGCTCATCTAATGTAACTCAGTATGGGACGCCAGAATAAATAAGCAAGTGTACACTGTTAGTGGCACAGCTGCAATTTCACGTTGAGTATTTAGTGATATGGACTTTCCCTGGAACATATATATTTAGATTAATGCTGATAAGGCTGACACAGATGGTTTACCAGCAATTTCAGTGCTCTTTCGTTCGGAAACCATATGAATCCTATCTGGCATACAAGTATGTGTTCCATTTGCCAAAATTAATATGCAGTATAAGTAGTTAGTTATCATATTTATTGCCTCAAACTCGATATATTGTCACTATAGATTTCCTCCAACACGAATAATATAAGATGTGAAAGTGGATATACTTGCCATGTTTATTCCTATTAATAATGCTCTTTTCTATTTTATTTTCGAACTTTGAAGTCATTTGAGATTGGAGGAATGATACTTTGAGTTCTATTCACCGAGCTGTAAATATAGCAATTCAAGTGTTACCATTGCATGATCAAAAGGAAACAAGTAACTAAAGAGTACTGTGTTTGTGGCGATATCATAATTTAGAATGTCAGCGATTGTCAGTCTGTTGTCATGATAACTCATTAAAACGTAAAGGATTGTCATTTCTTTCGCGGTAAAGTTGCGAACAGAACTTCGAGTTAGTTCAATTCACCATGTATTTTAAGAATAATTGATTCTGATTTGTCAATCAGAGGTTTCAAATCATAGTAATCCTCTGATTGGACCAGCTGATTTGACGGCATCACCGTGAACGCTTATATTTTCTCTCTGTTATTGTTGGTAGGCACTTCGAAATAGTAATTTATACAACAAATTATAGATTACACATTGAATAGTTGCGGATGCTACATTTTTCAAGTGGAAATACAGGTTTGGGAGAAACACTATGGAGATTGACTTGGAGAGTGTAATGAAGTGTGACGTCACGTCTTTTTTGTCAACATGCGATGTGGTGCGCAGTTCAGAACTAAACTTTGCCCGGGCTTGTTTCACATTCGTTAGGACCCGTGAAGATTCCGGGAGTAGAATAGGTCTTCAGCAACCCATGCTTGCCGTAAAAGGTGACTATGCTTGTCGTAAAAGGCGACTAACGGGATCGGGTGGTCAGGCTCCCTGACTTGGTTGATGCATGTCATCGATCCCAATTGCGTGGATCGATGCTCATGATATTAATCACTGGATTGTTGGGTTAGACTCGATTATTTACAGACCGCCGTCATATAGCTGGAATATTGCTGAGTGCGGCGTTAAACACCAAACCAAACCAAATCACGTTCTTTTGAGGATGTCCACTTAATGTGCGCTTGCGAAGTGTGTAAAAAGCGTCATACTTTGTTTAAAGGCTAGTATCATTATTTCGTAAATTTAAATTTACAAAATACTAAAAAGCATTGGACTCAACCCGCTTCACTTATGATACAACCATCAAAGAGATCGCCTTTTAACTTTCTGGATGCCTTCTGGATTCCTAAGATCGAAAAAGTGAAGGTTGTGCGAGAATTGCGCTCACGCGGCACTGGATCTACCTCGGGCTATAAAATTACGCAGAGGTGGAGAATATAATTTTTCCCATTTGATGGTGCAAATGTAACTGCAAATGTTAAACTGGTTTTAAAAAAAGACACTTCTAAGTGTTGTCGGAGAATTTATTCTGCGTTGAAAACTGTAAATTTCTCCGCTTTTTTATCGTTCAGCGATAAAAGTACTGTGCGACGATGTTTATTTATTTAGAAGCTTTACGGAAACTGTGAGCGAACAAAATACTGCCTAATGTCTGAACGACATAACTACACATCAAATATTCAATGCCAAAAATAGCATGCCTTAAATGACGAAAACTGATTTTTCTCCATGACGTCAAACGGTCACAGAGTGGTGACAGACGTTCAAAGAAAAGGGGGTATAACTCCGCTATGCTTAGCACTAGTTAAGTGTAACTCAGGTCACTTGGTGAGATTTAGCTGTGGGTAAGAACAATATTTTTTCGTGGTGTTTTGTTCACGAGGAACCAAACTATTCCAACACAAATATCGATATTGAAACTATACACGTTTAGTTATAAACACAAATCAGAAATAATGAAATCGTACTTCATAAAAAAGAGATAACAGAGACATGAGTGGCCCCATCTAACCTATAACTTCGTCTTTAGATTCCAACATTCTCCTAAATGTGTAGGTGTAATTTGACTTACGCTGCACCATTATTACTGGAGCACAAGCCTCATCATAAAATGTAATGAAATAACAAAATAATAACACCATTCTTTTCGACGTCATGGCTGGTTTTAAGTCTTTGATAACGTCTGAGAAAGACGACACTGGTATTCTGATTATTATATGTGTCCCTCCTCTACAAACCTCACTTTGAAGTCGAATAAAATTCAAAATACATCATCCACACAGATACACTTCACAGTTTTGAATAAGGTAGGAAATTCCTGTTCTGTGATATCATCCACGGACATTTTAGGCCAATCAAAAGTACTGTAAATTACTTCTGAAACTTGGGTACATCTTAAATGTCGTCATTTTTTACACATTACTAAATCACCATTCACGGCGTTATTTACAGCATGTTTTGATATTTAAATTTCGAATATTTACTCGGAGAAATGAATTTCAAAAATATTAATGATCACGGGTATCTGTCTTTTATGAAATCACCAATTATCATTCAAAAACGTCTCCGATAACCCTGGAATCGCCATATTGGACAGTGTTAACAAAATCACGATTCACTTGCACCTGTTATGAGATGCCTGTAACATCACGTATATTTCAAACTTAGCTGCCATACATACATCCTTGAATTCTCATACATTTTAGAATCAAATGACTAATGGTCTTCGTCACCAATACAAAGTGCCTATATGAAATCAAGCAAAATAAGTTACACAGAACTGTAATATCTAACGATTCGCCAGGTGCGCGTTCGTCACAAACAATTTACGAATTTTCCATTATAAAGTAAATGGGTTCATTTTGTTCAATATTGTGATCACATGATATTAAATTATTTACTTCATTTCTCCAGGAATTGTAAAAAGTATAAAACAAAACTCATGCCATGTACCCCGTTGGTTCAACCTTATACGATTATCCAGATAATTCTACACAAATTGAGCTTTCTTTGCATCATTTAGTGTGTAATTCCGAGACAAGATGAAGAGAAATAATAACATAATAATGAACAAATATATGTCCAATATTGAATATATTTTGGTTGTTTTGAAATATTCTTTTGGGTTTTCCATTACGTAAATTGATGTCATACAGGTGCGTGTCTTGTCCAATTAAGATACACGATAAACTATCCAATTATTTATATATTCAATACATTATTTATTTGGTGAAAGTAGTCATTTTATGTTGTGTCGAAAAAGCGTCAATTTTTTTTTTAAAAATCGAGATTTTCCCTGCCATGAACGAAAATTAAGGGAGATATATATTAATCAAAATACCAGTGTCGTCTTTCTCAGACGTTATCAAAGACATAAAACCAGCCATGACGTCGAAAAGAATGGTGTTATTATTTTGTTATTTCATTACATTTTATGATGAGGCTTGTGCTCCAGTAATAATGGTGCAGCATTAGTCAAATTACACATACACATTTAGGAGAATATTGGAATCTAAAGACGAAGTAATAGGTTAGATTGGGCCATCCATTTCTCTGTTATCTCTTTTTTATGAAGTACGATTTCATCATTTCTTATAGGTTTTGTTTATAACTAAACGTGTACAGTTTCAATATCGATATTTGTGTTGGAATAGTTTGGTTCCTCGTAAACAAAACACAACGAAAATATATTGTCCTTACCCACAGCTAATTCTCACCAAGTGACCTGATTTACACTAAACTAGTGCTAAGCAAAGCGGAGTTATGCCCCCTTTTCACCTCTGTCGCCGTTTGACGTCATAGAGAAAAATCAGTTTTCGTCATTTACGGCATGCTATTTTTGGCATTGAATTCATGTCGTTTAACACACGCATATAACTCCATTTGATAAGTAGTTATGTCGTTCAGATATAAGGCAGTATTTTGTTCGTTCACAGTTTCCGTAAAACTTCTAAATAAAACCCGTCGCACAGTACTTGTATCGGTGTACGATAAAAAGCGGAGAATTTTACTATTTTTCAGCGCTGAATAAATTCTCCGACAACTCTTAGAAGTGTCTTTTTTAAAACCGGTTTAATATTTGCAGTTAAATTTACACCATCAAATAGCAAATTTAATATTCCCCACCCCTGCGTAATTTTATAGCCAGAGGTAGATCAAGTGCCGCGTATATATATATATATATATATATATATATATATATATATATATATGAAGCACCTGTAGAATACAGTACCACAACTTCTCCGTGAGGACGATCTCTGCCGTAGGTCACATGTCTCAAGACAAGCAACCAGTCATTCGTGACCAACTTGTGTTATTCCGGGACAAGCCGAAAAGCGACTCGTGCCCCATTCGTGACCAACTCGTGTTATTCCGGGACAAGCCGAATAGCGACTCGTGCCCCTCGCGTGGCCATTTCTTGCGACCGGGTTCTGTCTTTACGGAAACAGGCATAGTTGAAAGAATTGTCAACTTGTGGGAATACTTCCAACATGGCTGCCGATGTAACGCCGTTCAAAACACAAAATAATCTGTGTTTAGCGGGATGTACATTGTACAAACCCATATAGACTGTTCCAACTAAGAGGTCGGAAGATAAGTGGCAAACAAACAGTCATAGATCGTTTGGAAGACTTTTTCAGTGTAGATTTGTATGAGAAAGACCAACCATATTTGTTTCTGGGTACGACTTGTTTTACAAAGATAAACAATTATCATGAATTTAGATCAGCTGCTTCGCAAAATGCTATACATATATTGTCTACACGTCAGGACACATCACTGGACTACCGTAGACCTACAGAAGGGTTTCAAGTTGAACACACGTACTGTACGTCTTTGATATCAGCCCAGCCCACCGCAAATAAAGAGGAGCAGCAGTCTTCTGCAGTAAAACGTTTGGAAGTACCTGTCACACTTGATGGTGATACCAAAGCCATCACTGGACAAATTAGAATCATGTGTTCCCCAGGCAAGAGTGTATTATATAATAAGACTCCAGTCCACTTGTCAGACACAAATGTGTTAGCTGCTGCTGTCTGTGAACTGAAAGAAAATTGTCCGTTGTTATTTCATGTTATCCAGGTAGCTCTAGGTGATAAGAGACCTCAAAGTTCAAAGATTGCAACAATTGCCACTATAAATGGCATGATACTGCACTGCAACAATAATAAGGTGTCGGCAGTGCAGAGATTGTTCACAACAGCAGCCATAAAGTATCATGCCGACAACAAAGTATATGTGACTAGCTCTTTCTTACAGTTTTCAGTTCATTCCAGTTTGCCAAAGTTTGAAGTAAGTTTCATTGCAGAGTTGAAAGTTGAAAGAACGCATACTCTGATACTAATAAACATGATCGGTTACTGCATCGCCAGAATATAGTATGTCAACAACTGTTGGTATATTGACCATATTTTCTTGTCGAAGTTATTTTATGATGTAAAGATGTAATAATTATAATGACAACGTTATTATGTGGTTAACATGAATGCATTTACTATGCACCAATGCATTCTTTCACCTGACAGGTGTGTGAGAATATCTTTTTACATGCATGCACATTTTATTATCAATGATTGTCATTTCACGATTAACTAACACATGGCAACACTTTACTGACAGCATGTTTGACAAAGAATTTATAAAAAATTATTAGAACAAACATTTGGAGCATGTTCATGATGTTTAGAGTGAAACAACTACAGTGTGATGTGACTTTAGCATGTTTCAACATTTCAGAATTTTGAATACTGACTAACATGTATTTGTTGTATTTGGTGTAAGTTCAGTTACTGTCAAACCTCTATTGGACATATCATTTTTGGATACAGTTTTAAATTTCAGTTAATGAAAGTACATGGGGCATTACACTACTGAAGACAAACTGAGTTGCTTTCCATGTGTGAAGCAGGGATCCAGTGTAATTTGAAGAAAGCATCTGTTGCAATGTAATTTTACTTCTTTTGTCATTTTGGGACCATTTCATGTATAGTTATCAAAACTAAATCTGACATGAACTAACAACACCAAGTATTACATTGTTGTGAAGGTTTGATAGTTAATTATAAGTTTATTTCATGTTTCCTTTTCATTTGTTTTAGCATGATTTTTGCTAGAAAGGAGTTTCAAATGTCAAAGTACATGTAAGTAAATAAGAATATTTTTGTACCCCAGTGTCGATATAGTGAATTCATGTGATAAATTATAATAGTTACAGGAGTACTTTCAATAGAGGAGATTTACATAAAATAAATAGTCAAAGTGAAACTTAGTAGAAAAAGCTCAACATGATTGTGTGTCATTTGTCATTGTTTATATTCTTCCTTTTAACGAATCATTGAATGTCATGTATAATGTTGCAGCTGTTGTCCTTGCGCAACAAAGTCCATGTAACTCTATTAGACAGGTCAAAAGATCAGTTGCTGGACAGCTTTGTCAGTCATTGTGAGGAGGATATCATCAGATCTATTTCATCAGGTATGATCAATATGGGACATTTGTACATAAGGAACGGGAAAGGGTAGCTTTTGAAGAGTAAATGTAATGAGTAGTGACTAGTTAAGTGTTTATGTTTCCTCCACAAGTGTGAAAGGTTCACAGATTTATTATTTCCTCCACAAGTGTGAAAGGTTCACAGATTTATTATTTCCTCCACAAGTGTGAAAGAATCACACATTTATTATTTCTTTACAAGTATGATGGGTACATTCTGTGATGTGCATAACAACAGTGTGTATATTTTTAATATTGAAATTTGATGTAATGAAGCATTTGGATGGTAGTCTGAAAGATTTATCTTTGGACATCCGTTCGATTCCAGTAAACGGCAAACACATCGAGAATCCTTTTTCATTGCATGTATATTTATTTTGTGATTCAATATCTTATTCTTGTGTAAAGATTAATATCTGTATTATTATATGTGTTGTTAGTTTTCTAACAACAAATTATATACAATTAATTACTGTAGTGCAAGTAAAGATAGTATTACTTTACAAAAGTCAAGTTTTAGTATTGGTAACAATGCAGGGATGGCTTAAGCTTCCTTACTGACAGAAATACTGAATTGTTGACTTTGCAGTTACAGGGATCTGTTCTTAAAATCTTTGAATTTCTGAGCACACAAACGTTATTTTTTTCAATCAGATTTTTTTATTTTTACAATTGTTTACTTCAAATGTTTTTCAGACTCGGGATCTGAATGTATGACCACCACTGTAATTTTGGGAGAGAGCCATGTATGATTTGACACTGTTTTGCAGGAGCTGATGGAAAGATCAATGGGGACAATCTTGA
Organism: Haliotis cracherodii; assembly: GCF_022045235.1. NCBI lineage: Eukaryota > Metazoa > Mollusca > Gastropoda > Lepetellida > Haliotidae > Haliotis > Haliotis cracherodii. The sequence continues at coordinate 18,798,669 of NW_027266275.1, forward strand.
TCTCAGGGTCAATACAAATGATATCAGAATGACCAACAAGTCCAAAGATTACCACTTCTTTGCCTCAGATTTTGTTTTGGACCACGTTAATGTGATGCAGCTTCCAGATAATGCTCCAATTGGAAATATTGACCAGATTGGTCCAGATTATTTTCTCCCAAACCCTGAAGAAATTAAAAAATTCAGGAACTGCCTCAAAATATACATTGCAAGGAAATTAGTTCAGAACATTAGTGGACTGTCTTGGATGAAAAGCATTCTTCCAGAACATATACCCCATGATCATCAAGAGGAAATGTCAAAGCAATCATCCATATTCATCCTTCGTATAATGTTGAAGAACGAGTCTAAGTACTCAGACTGCATTGGCATCATGGATGGTTATATGGAGTGGATAAACCGTTGGTATGCCAAAACAGGAAGAGGTAATTTACTTATTAGCAACATAGCTCACAATGATCAGAAGCTAACACAGCTACAATCACAAATTAATGAGAGTGTGAATTAAATACGAATAAGGCGAGTGGTCTTTGCTCGCATTAATTAATTTGTGTCTCATTGCACACTTTAGGTAGCAGAAATACCAACTAGAATATAAAGACAAACACAGTTTATTGAGCAGCAGTTGTAACAGATATATACAAATGTCATTCAGGGAATAGGAATCACACAATGGGCATCCGGTGAGTTATCACTGCTGGGGTCAAGAGTTCTACCCATCCATGTCAAGCCTTCGTTGATACCTTCTCTGCCCAATGCCATTTAGAAAGTGGTCAAATGTTATATTTGGGATAACACTTCCTGAGTAAAGTACAAATTCTCGTACTCTTTGGGAGTCCCATCCGGGATTCGACCCCACACTGCCTGAGTGAGGCACCTAATTGCCAGCACACAAAGTCAGCGATCTAATGCACTCAGCCACCGAGGCTTCCACAAAAATGATAGTCTGACAACTGGTAGTATAGATAACATACTTTGTGTACCCCTCTTACAAGTGTAACACGGAACACAAAAAAGTATGAGCATCTGTACTTAACTCAGAAAGTGTTATCCCAAATATAACATGACTTACACTGTTTATTGTTTTTAGGGAAGTGCTCTACTCAGTGCTAATAAGCAGTGTTATTTGCTGTTTGATTGGATTAAGGTAAGGATATGTATCATTCCACTGGTGATGGGGTGGGGGGATATTGAGTCTAGGCTAGGGTTAGGGGTCAGCAGTCGTTATATTTTGAGACGCATTAATTTCCAGATTTACAGTATGTATATGTGGAGGCTTACAACTTGTTGTTGCAGTGATGGAATGAACACAGAGTCAATGATGTCAACCATGAACTTGTTGAAAACTTCCTCCTTTTTGTTGCTGTGCCAAGTTGTACAACAAACTTCGTGTCAAGGCATCACAAAAAAATCTATAACTGAAGATATTCTAGAAATTCTCTCGGTACTGAAAAACAACAATCCATGGAAAGTAACACCAGGAAGAGACCCATCTGGCTTTGCTGGAATATGCAAGTCTCCCTATACATTCAATCTGGAATTGTTCAAGACAAGTATTACAAACACTGTGTCAAGACTGAAGCAAGGTGTCATATTGCATCATGGACCGGGGATTGTGAAACAGAAGAGTAATAGTAATAAATATAGATGTGAGCAGCCATGAGGGTCTCCAATGACATTATTTCTTACTGCATAATCAAGGTTCTTTACTTTATTAGAACTTCGTAACAAAGTGTTGAGTATTTCCAGTTTTGGAACACAGATGTTGACTTCATAAGAACTTCAGACGGTAGTTTGGCTGTAGTTTTCTTTTAAAGTAGTTATTAAAGCTTCCTGTTTTGATTATGTCTTTTCAACTTTTCAAATGAACTTCAAATCAAAATAAGACATAACTCAAGCACAGTCAGCAAGATTGAACATTCGGTGAGTATAGGTGAGAAAAGTAAAAAGTTAATGGTGATTCCGGTAAGACTTCAACTTGTAACATCCTCCTTAGGAACCAAAATTATATATAGTTATGGACTTTCAAAAACAGCTTTTCGGCTTATCCTGACTTAAAAATACAGAATGATGTTCAGATAACCATTACATTTTAAAAAGACACAACCAATAGATTTGACCTGACAATATTCCCGAGATACACATGGTAAATAGATTAAATGACCACAATTTTTTCTTGATGTTACCATCCTTTTCAATCCAATGTCATGAAACATCTTAAAAAGGCTTGTTTCGACATGACGTTATATACAATGTATCTCCAAACAATTTAGCAAACAAAGACAATGACCTAAAACAGGGACCACTATTGATACATATGTAAACCCTGGTATCTTCTCAGTGTCTGCTCAAGCATTGCACGAAGTTATTTCCTGATCATGTACAAGAAAAAAAGCATAACAATATACATTACAGTTTATAGTCTCTGCATATCCTCATATTCATTCATGAAAGGCAAGAGGCTTTCTTTGTTCAACAGTTCGTACAACAATGGTCAGAATCTCCATTGAACAATACTGAGTCAAATCCAAAGTAAGACACCAGGTGCAATCTCAAACATTTTTTTGTGTAACACAATACTGCACCATTGCATATGTCATGTCCTCACGGTTCGCTGCAATGTCACTTTTATTGTAAAACAAGATTGCACTTGAGGGTTGTCCGGACCTACCAGCACGGCCAATTTCTTGAAAATACTTTTCCAAGGTTGTTGGTGGTTGGAAATGCATCACACGAGTAATGCTTGGGGCATTCAATCTCATCCCCAAAGCCACTGTAGCTAAAACAAGTCTTAATTTGGGACTTTGGTTCCTGAGCTCCTGAATAATGTGAAGTTTCATTGCTTCTGTATAGCCCTTGTGGAACTCAGCAAACAACCTATTCTCTGGAGTAGGGCAGTCTTTAGGTAAATACCCATCTTGCCAAAGGTATCTTGCAACATATTGTTAGGAATAGCCTAGGTCTGCATCATTGTTTATGTATGCAATTGTGACGGGGAAATCGGCAAGTTTGGAATGAAACTCTGCTGCCAGAGGATGTATTAGATCATCTAGCTTGTCAAACTGCCTGATATTCGACAGGCTTGTTTTAACCTGTTGAAGAGAATGTATGTTTACTCAACATATTTATCATTTACACAGCACAGTTAATACTTTATATCAGTATATCCCCTCTGCACACACAAGGCACTCGTGAAGAGCAACCTCCTCGTGGTGAGTGCTGGGTAGCGCTAATAGCTCTTCCCCCGCGTGGAACCGAGGCAGAATATTTCCACAGCACTCCATTGCTGGTCGTAAAAGGCGATATGCACTCCTGTGTTGTATTATAATGTATATTTTGGTCTTGGCCATGTATACTTTGTATGAATTACCAATTTTTGATGGAATAAATTGCCTAGAGTCTTACGCCAGAAGGCGGTGGCTCATCCGCCAATCTGGTGATGTTGACCTCTGCATTCTGTATATCTCCAGTTTCTTGTCATGGACTAAACCTGCCTGGCACTACATCTGATAGATAAATATAGCTATTCAAGTCATATTTGCTGGAGTATAACATCCCTGTATCCCTGGTGTTTGCATGCTGGAAATCCGATGCGCCACAACACTGTCCTTGTTGACACTCCATGGTGGGTGGGGAACAGGTATGCTGAGGCTGTTGCAAATTTTGATTCCTGGGCTCGATTCCTCGTGATCGAAGCTAAAGATCATCAACCTATTAAACTTAATCCCTTTGCCATTGCTAAGGCAATCCATGGCTATTGTGGTGATGTTTAAAATGTGACCCGACTTCGTTCTGGCTCCCTTCTTGTTGAATGTGTCTGAAAACAACAATCCCTCAATCTATTATCAGTAAGTACATTTGCCAATGTTGAGGTTGTTGTTACTGAACACCGTACACTCAACCCATGCAGAGGCATTGTTCGTGACAGGACTCATTCCTCGTCCGACATGTCAGAACAAGAAATAGCAGATGAATTGGAAAATCAAGGAGTGTCTTCTGTGAAACGTTTCACAAGAAAGAAGGACGAGTCAACTATTGAAAAGACTAACACCTACCTATTCACATTTTGTAGATCTTCATTACCTCAGTCAATCAAAGCTGGTTACGTCAACATCGGAGTGGAGGTGTCTGTCCCCAATCCACTCCCAAGCTTTAGGTGTCAACATTTTGGCCATGGCTCTAAATCATGTACTCGCTCCGTTGTTTGCCAACGTTGTGGTGACAACCATGACAGTACTGATTGCCAGCAAACACTCAAATGTGTAAACTGTGATGGAAAACAAATGGCATCCTCTAAACTCTGCCCTGTATGGCAAAATGAATAAAAAATACTGAAAATAAAATTTGGAGAGGCTAGACAACTATTTAAATCTCAGTCACCACATCAATCAACCCTTAACTACTCTGCTGCTATCTCTAAGCCAGTCAATCTTCTTCTGTCTCGTGTCAGATGGAACTGACTTGGGTCAAATCTGATTGACCCGTGGCAACTACAACTGATATCGAGCCTGACAAATCTAATGCTCCTACATTAGCACCACCTACAACAACTCAGGCAGAGAGTCAGACTCCTCCTGACTTAGTACTTGAACGACCTGCAACTGAATCTGTCCATCGGAAAAAAAATGAAAAGAAAAAGTCACAAAGAAATAAATCATCCAGGAATCTCGACCTTTCAGAGGTGCCTATCCACAACTCTTACAGTGCTCTGGATATGGAAGTAACTCCATCCTCACAGCATACTTATGGGAGTTCTCGACCCTCACGTTCACGTGAGAGGTCGCCTATTGAACCACCATGAGTCATTCACCTACTATACTCCAATGGAATTGTAGAGGACTTAGGAATAATTTTAATGACCTTCAATTATTGATACAGGATCTCAAACCGTCTGCTTTATGTCTACAGGAGACATACCTTAAAAGTACAGATAAATTTGATATTAGGCAGTATAACTGTCATCATTCATATTTCCCCCCAGGTGACAAAGCAACTGGAGGGTCGTCTATCTTGGTTAGACAGGGCGTGATTCACAGCCCTGTTGCTCTCATTTCAAATCTTCAAGCTGTTGCTGTTCGTTTAACTTTGAACATTGTCTTTACTCTGTGTTCCTTGTATATTCTACTTTGCTTCGACAATCTGATCTTCAAAATCTATATGATCAGCTCCCCAAGCCATGTATCATCGTGGGTGATCTGAATGGGCACAACCCCATGTGGGGAAGTGTTACAACAAACAATAAAAGGAAAATACTTGAGGAATTCATTTCTGATAATAATTTGTGTATATATAATGATGATTCGAACACCTATTTACATCCTGCCACTGGAACATACTCAGCACTTGATCTGTCTCTCACAGATTCAAATCTATTTAACGAGTTTGAATGGCTTGTCCATGATGACCTTTGCGGAAGCGATCACTTTTCAACCATTCTTAAATCTGTGAACCCGAATCCTGAAACCTCCACATCCAGGTGGAATTTTGCAAAAGCCAGGCGGGCTTATAAACAAAATAAGCGCCAATCTTGGAGGAACTACGTCTCCAGGATAAATTACCGAACTCCTATATCCAAAGTATGGAACATGATACAAAAAATTAAAGGCAAAGGATCACAGTCTTCTGTTCACCATCTTGAGGAAGGTGATCAGTTATTAACTGATAAATCAGACATTGCCAATAAACTTGGTGAAACATTGGCAAAACATTCATCATCTTCTAATTATGTCCCAGAATTCATAAAATATCAGAAACAACAGGAAAAGAAAACTGTTAATTTTAACTCTGATAACGGGGAGGACTACAATGAAGTGTTTTCCTTCCATGAGCTACTTACAGCCCTAGGGCAAGCTCATGATACAGTGGCTGGTGCTGATAATATTCACTATCAGCTCCTAAAACATTTGCCTATATCATGTCTAGAAACACTTTTAGATATATTTGACCAAATATGGACGTCGGGGAATTTTCCTCCTTCTTGGCATAATGCCATTGTAGTCCCTATCCCAAAACCTGGTCGGGATCATACAGATCCATCAAATTACCGTCCTATATCTTTAACCAGTTGTGTCTGTAAAACCATGGAGCGAATGGTAAAAAATAGATTAGTTTGGTTCTTAGAAACCAATAACCTCCTAACAAATATTCAATGTGGTTTCCGCAAAAATCGTAGAACTATTGATCATTTAGTACGATTGGAATCGTTTGTGAAAAATGCTATTGTTAACTAACAACATGCAGTGTCAATATTTTTTCGATATTGAGAAAGCTTACGACACTACCTGGAAACATGGCATTTTAAAAGATTCACACGAGTTTGGTCTGAGAGGCCGCTTACCACATTTTGTATCACAGTTTTTAACCGGCAGGCAATATCAAGTCCGAGTGGGTTCAACCCTGTCTGACCATTATAATCAGGAGCAGGGTGTCCCACAAGGAAGTATTTTGTCAGTTACTCTATTTAGTATTAAAATCAATAGTCTTTCAAAGGTTTTAAATGATGCAGTGGATGGATCACTTTTCGTAGATGATTTTAATATATCTTGTCGTGGTAAAAATATGCACACTATTGAGAGACAGCTACAATTATGCCTCAATAAAATACAGAAATGGTGTCTAGAGAATGGGTTTAAGTTCTCCAAAGTCAAAACAAACTGTATCCATTTTTGCCGCAAATATAAGCCGCATAAAGACCCTGAACTATTTTTGGCTGGTTTTCCTATTAAAGTTGTTAAGGAAGCCAAGTTCTTGGGTATTATATTTGATAATCATCTAACATTTTTACCACATATCAAATATCTGATGACTAAATGTCTCAAGACAATTGACTTGTTGAAAGTCGTTTCTCATTCAAAATGGGGAGGGGATCAGACAACTCTCCTTCATTTACATCGTTCTCTCATCCGTTCCAAACTCGATTATGGCTCCCTCATTTATGGTGGGGCCTGTAAAAGCAACTTAAAATTATTAGATTCAGTACATCATCAAGGCCTGAGACTTTGTCTTGGAGCCTTTAGAACATCACCAGTCGATAGCTTATATGTAGAGGCCGATGAGCCATCTCTACAACAACGTCGAATCAAACTTTCGTCACAATATGTGACTAAATTGTACTCAAATCCTTCGAATCCACCATATGAGTGTGTGTTTAATCCCATGTATGCCACATTATTTCAATCAAAACCAAAACTTGAACCTCCACTAGGGTTCAGAATTCAGCCACATATTACAGCAGCTAATATTGATCTTTCTATTATCTATTTAACGAGTTTGAATGGCTTGTCCATGATGACCTCTGCGGAAGCGATCACTTTCCAACCATTCTTAAATCTGTGAACCCGAATCCTGAAACCTCCACATCCAGGTGGATTTTTGCAAAGGCCAATTGGTCATTGTATGAAACATTGTGTACTGCAAAATTAATCCCTCATCATTTTCAAAATGTTGAAGATCCGATTCAATTGTTTTCAGATCAGCTCCATGCAATAGCTGATGAGGCAATTCCTAAGTCCTCTGCAAATCCTCATATTCGCAAACCGTGGTTTACCTACGAATGTAAACAGGCACGGAAGTGTAGGAAGAAAGCGGAAAAGTTCTTCCGCCGACATCCCACAGTTCAAAATTTAGATCAAGTAAAAATTACAAATGCAAAAGCCAGGCGGGCTTATAAACAAAATAAGCGCCAATCTTGGAGGAACTACGTCTCCAGGATAAATTCCCGAACTCCTATATCCAAAGTATGGAACATGATACAAAAAATTAAAGGCAAAGGATCACAGTCTTCTGTTCACCATCTTAAGGAAGGTGATCAGTTATTAACTAGTTAATCCACTAGGGTTCAGAATTCAGCCACATATTACAGCAGCTAATATTGATCTTTCTATTATCTCACCCACCCAGCTACTGTCTACACCTCCTTGGCAACTAGTTAAACCAGAGGTAGACCTAACACTAACTACCCTAAAGAAATCTGACACAAACCCATCGGTATATCAACAAGAATATGCCCAATTAAGGTCAAAATATGATTCTCATCGCTCTATTTTTACCGATGGTTCAAAGGACGGTGGCAAAGTTTCAAGTGCCACTGTCAATGGATCTAAAAGAGTGTCTTCACGAATTCCTGGTAATAGTTCTATTTTTACGGCTGAGGCCAATGCTATTCTTATAGCATTGGAATACATTCAAAACCGATCATCTCAACAGTTCATAATCTTTTCTGATTCCTTGTCATGCCTTCAGGCCATACATAATTGTTCTTCAGATCATCCACTGCTTCTTGATATTTTAGAATTGTATAATGTTATCGCCACTGCCCAATACGACATCGTCTTTTGTTGGTTGCTGAGCCATGTTGGCATTGTTGGTAATACAATGGCTGCTGCTGCTGCAAAAGCAGCACTCAACAAATCTGTGACACCACTTCTTCTACCATACAGTGATTATAAACCTGTTATTAGATGTTACATCAGAGATCTAATGCAGAAGAAGTGGGACACTCAAGTAGGTATAAATAAATTACATGCAATAAATGCAAATATCGGTTATACCTACTTGGGTTGTCAGTCCAGATTTGAAGAGGTCATTTTAAGACGATGTCGTATTGGCCATTCCCGTTAAACTCAGGAATATATTTTAAAAGGTGAAGATCCTCCATTCTGCATCCCTTGTGATGAAAGAATCACAGTCAAGCATGTCCTGCTTGACAGTATTGATTTTTTCCGTCACAAGGGATAACTATTTCAAAGTTTCATCACTGAAGGATCTTTTTAACATAAACTCTCATTTAATCATTGATTTTTTAAAAGAAATTGAATTGCTTAATAAATTTTGATGTAGAAAGTTATATATTTTATAAATTGGTACTATATAATTATGAACTGAGATTGTTAGTGGTTGTACCCTTAATGGGGGTTGAAGTAGCGTAAAATTATTGTCCCCCCGAGAGTGTGCGTAAGCCCACTTCATTCAAAGTAATTCATATATGCCAGGTTTTAAATCGTAGAATGATTGTTTGTTTTAAATTTGGCTAAATTTCTCCACACTCACCAATAACTGAAGGGTTGGTGTAAATCCTGCCGGGGTCCATGCAGGTAGCAAAAGTACTGTAAGCCCCCGTGGTCCCTGGTATGGTGGCCTAGCTTTAGTTGTTGGTGATCAATAGCCTGTTTTTATGATGTGTCGTCTGTCATAATCCAATCATTTTATAGTTCTAAAACTAGTTTTAAAGTTATAATCTGTGATATCTTGCTAGTTGTTGTACTGTCCTTTTGCCGACAGTTTTTTTGTATAAGCTATAGCTTGTTCAAGTCACGATATGGCTGAAATATTGCCGCTGTGACTTTAAATAATAACTCACCCACTCACTCTGCACACACAAACTTGATTTGTAACCCAATTATACCTGATGACACAACACATTAACATGATCAGCAACTGCTGGAAGTACTGGTAATAAATGCAACAAATTCGAAATATGTATATAGCTCTTGTCGGATAGTTGGTACAATATGTACCTAAACTATTCAGCATCACCATGCTCACTGTCAAGATTATTAGCAATTTCAATATATAAGTGCACTTACCTCAAGATATATACATTGTATTTGGACGATCAGGGTTGATGGTAATCGATCCATAATCTGTGAACTGCAGATTTGAGGCAAGTGTCTCAGGAGCAGGTGTGGCGGTGGCTGTCAGTGCAAGGTGTGCAGCATCGGGAAAAATGCAGACAACTTCTGACAGCTGATTGAAAGCTGTCCGGAAATTGGGACCCCTGTGAAAACAGTGCATATAGTTATGTAGGCTTCACAATTGTAAATACTTATCACTGTGCTTAAGATTCATTCATAACATAGATACTTGTAGTTAATTACAAACAGTGATAATAACACTATAACCAACCATTCAGATATCATGTGCACCTCATCAATGTCAACTGCACAAACACTGTCTTGGTAGATTGTTGTTTTTTTCAACGTGTTTGAATGGGCCATGTTATCAAACACAATTTCAACATACAATTCTAATATATCATTTCATTTGGCTATAAGGCTAATGATAAAAACACTGGTGTCAACATGAGTGAAAGAAAAACACTTATACAGTAAAGAACGGTTATAACGAACTCAAAGGGACTACTAATTTTAGTTCGTTATAACCGTAGTTCGTTATAAGCATATATACAGCATAACTACAGCAAATAGTCGGGACCAAAAAGTAAGTTCGTTATATCGTCAGTTCGTTTCAAGCGTGTTCGTTATAACCGTAGTTTAATGTACAATCAGAATTTCTTTTGCACTATTAAGGGGTGAAGATTTTTGTTGTTTTTAATCTATGATTTCATCATTTGTCATGGGTTGGGATAATTATTTCTGTAGAAACGATTTTGTTACCCGTGAAGAAAACTAAGACGACAAAAGAAAATGTATTATAGTGATCCACAAGAACCGAAAAACAAATGCAATTAATTGAGCGCAGCAGAGTTGTGCCCCTTTACTGCTGGTTCCTGTAAACCGTAACTTTATTCGTGTGCAGGTACGGAAGTCGCCGATGTAATTGGCTCTCCTTCGACTTTACATCTGTTAGCACGGGCTTTAGAAGAAAATGTTGGCGATGTCCCTACTCAGGAAGCTTTAACCACCAGGCTGCCCCACCGCCCCGGTCCTTTCAGAGCTCATCTCACAAGGTTACTCATCTTGAACACGTGGCTGTCATGCGTACTGCCTGGCCATTTCGCCACTAAGTTAGTAAATTTACTTACAGAACGAGACAAATGGGGTCAATGTTAATATAAGTCAATATTACCATCGAACTTGGTTCATATAGCAGCCACTGCCATATAGCTGAAACATTGCTGATCGCGGCCTTAAACAACAAATGCTGAAATCATATCATACCATAAAGATATCGATTTGTCTGATAGCTATTTCGTTTAACAATGTGAATGGTGTCAGGGTCGTAAACATATTGTCCTTGTGACTTTGAAGGGAGGACGTGTATGCTCCATGCACAGGTTTAACAGTGACATTTGATTTGTTATTATAAAAATCTATTTAACACACCTTGGATGTGACACACTGCTTGAACGTGGATCGAGTGGTAGCCTTTCCTATTGACAAAGGCAGGTTCGTTGTCTGATTGTGCCTGTATCCGTACATGTGTCCCATCGATACATCCGATGACTCCAGGAAATCGAGATATATTGTAGAATTTTCTTCTAATGTCGCCTATATCCCTCTCGGACGGCCAGGTAACAAACTTGGGCACAAGAGACGCAATGGCAAGGGACACTTTCCTCACAACTCGTGAGGCTGTTGATTTGTCTATCCCTATTGTGTCGCCAATTATTTTTCAGGAAACTTCCACTTGCAAAGAAACGTAGGGCTACCAGAATCTGGTAAAATGATTATAAAGAGGCTAATGATAGGTCTGATAAATTTTCAAATATTTCCACAATACTTATATCTACTTTGTTATTTATTTGGCTGCGTTTTCATTATGTCTCAGTAAGTAAAGTGTTAATGATTGATATAAGATGGGCATGCTTTAATTAATTAAAAGGATCTTTTGGCCGGAATCGAACTCGCAAAACTGTTCTCTTGCACGCCACATTTAGTTTCAGTCATTAGAGTAACTCCCCCTTATGAAATTGATCATGGCTGACAACGCCAAGTTGAAAACGTATCTTTCTGGAGTGAAGTGAAAGGGATCCATGAATTTACATTACTTTCAATTGTGAAATATATTTACAAGGTTGGTATCATTAGGCTTCATATATGACTTTACCAACACACACCAGGGAGCTGACCTACGCAGAGTCACGCGTATCATTCATTGTAAAGATTGCCGCTATAAATTTGCCCGATGTGGCGCTATAATTATATGTTTATTTCAAACTAGCTGAGTTTCTAGTGACGACGTGTTAATTATCAAACATTTACCTGTAGTTCAACACTAAGTGCTTGCGATCTTGCAGATTTGGGCTGTAGTTCATCTCTCACAAGATCGCAGACATATCTGATGCTTGCTTTCCCAAAACGGTAGCGTGCCCTTACTTCTTCATCGCTCATAGATTCGAGGTGTTGAGTTCGTTTTCTGAAAACACGGTCTTTCCTTGAGCGTCCTAAGCGTTCAAGGCACTCGTGAAGAGCAACCTCCTCGTGGTGAGTGCTGGGTAACGCTAATCGCTCTTCCCCCGTGTGGAACCGGGGTAGAATATTTCCACAGCACCCCATTGCTGGTCGTAAGAGGCGATCAAAGTGGGCAACCTGTTTGCCGTGGGTTGCGCCCCTGTGTCGGCGGAGGACGGAATTCTGGTGGTTGAGGGCATTGGAGCCAGGAACCGGTGTTCCTTTTGCCCAACACACCACTTCGACCCTTACTTCGCCTAGACGGGTGGTAGAATTGGCCCGATTCTATCAATCGGCTGGTCACGCCATGCCCTGTGCATGGATATGTGTCAATTTAGAAACATGATGTCAAATAATTTATGATGATCAAATATGTTCATAACTATGCCAATGTAATTATTGCCTAGAGTCCTATGCCAGAAGGCGGTGGCTCATGGGCCAATCTGGTGATGTCAACCTCCGAATTCTATATGTCTCCAATGTTCTGTCACGGGCCGAACCAGCTGGGCATTTCTTTTGGTAGATAAATGTAGCTTTTCGTGTTGTATTTACTGGAGTATACCACCTCTGTAACCCTGGTGTTGTAGACTGGCTTCCTCTTCGGCATCGTCCTTTTTGACACTCGATGGCGGGTGGGGAACAGGGGTGCCGAATAAATTCCTGTCATTATGGCGCAACAAAACCCTGGTTCAAATCGTGAAAAAAAGAGAAGACTCGAAAATGACAGTTTAACTGAAAATGTGTTTCAAAACAATGATTCTTGGGCTCGCTTCTTGGTAATCGAGGCTGCTGATCATCAACCGTTAAAACTAAACCCTTTTGCTATTTCAAAAGCTGTTTCCGGAATTTGTGGTGTAGTAAAAAATGTAACCCGTCTTCGGTCTGGCTCCTTACTTGTGGAGTGTGCACGGAGACAGCAATCTCTGAACCTTTTATCAATTACTCAGTTTGCCAATATTGATGTTGCTGTGTCCGTGCACAGAACACTGAACTCGTGTCGGGGAATTGTTCGGGACAGAGCTCGATGCCTGTCTGATATGTCAGAACAAGAAATTGTGTCTGAACTGGAGGATCAAGGTGTTACGTTTGTCAAACGTTTCACCAGAATCAACGATGGAGTTGTCACCAATACGCATACTTACCTGTTCACTTTTGCGCGTTCTTCCTTACCGCAATCAATCAAAGCTGGTTATGTTAATATCGGAGTGGATATGTATATCCCAAATCCACTCCGATGTTTTAAATGTCAAACTTTTGGCCATGGTTCTAAATCATGTGCTAAACCTGTCAAATGTCATCGTTGTGCTGGCAGCCATGAGGGTAACGACTGTGAGGAGGACATTGTTTGTGCTAACTGTGGTGGCCAACATTTGTCTTCTTCTAAGTCGTGTCCTGTTTGGCAGCTTGAATCAAAAATCAATAAAATGAAATATGAAAATAACATTTCTTTTGCAGATGCAAGAAAACTGTTCACTAAACAATCCACTACTCCATCACATCTTACTTACTCTGCCGCAGTTACACGTTCTGCAACTATATCTACTGCCACTGCATCAATCACATGCCAAACGGATCTGTCATGGGTCCATTCTGATCAGCCCCTTAATACCGCTGGAATCAGTCCACCAACTTCTGATAATCAGACCAGTTCCGCAACCCAGACTTCTACTCAGTCTGACACTCAGACTGATACTCTGACTGTTAGTCAGCCTGACACAGTTGTCCAAGAAAAGAACAAAAGCACTGAACCACTTGACAGCTCACTTGACAAAAAGAAAAAAAAGAAATTAAATAGAAAACAATCATCTCCGGCAGCTTCGCCCCCAGAACTATCTCTTCACAACTCCTTTGAGCCTCTTGACATGGAGGTAACTCTGTCTGTACAGGACAGTAGGAGTAATTCGTCCTCACGTTCGCGTGTGAGATCTCCAATTGAGCCTCCATGACACAATTGTCCAATATGATACAATGGAATTGCAGAGGACTTAGAAACAATTTTAATGACATTCAATTGTTGATACAGGATTTTAAACCGTCTGCTTTATGTCTTCAGGAGACGTACCTTAAAAGTACAGATCAATTTGATATCAGACAGTATAACTGTCATCATTCATATTCCCCCCCAGGTGACAAAGCAACTGGGGGGTCGTCTATCTTGGTTAGACAGGGCGTGATTCACAGCCCTGTTGCTCTCAATTCAAATCTTCAAGCTGTTGCTGTTCGTTTAACTTTGAACGTTGTCTTTACGCTATGTTCCTTGTATATTCCTCCATCTACTTTGCTTCGACTATCTGATCTTCAAAATCTGTATGATCAGCTTCCCAAGCCATGTATCATCGTGGGTGATCTGAATGGGCACAACCCCCTGTGGGGAAGTGTTACCACAAACAATAAGGGGAAAATACTTGAGGAATTCATTTCTGATAATAATTTGTGTATCTGTAATGATGATTCGAACACCTATCTACATCCTGCCACTGGAACATACTCAGCACTTGATCTGTCTCTCACAGATTCAGAACTATTTAATGAGTTTGAATGGTTGGTCCATGATGACCTCTGCGGAAGCGATCACTTTCCCACCATTCTAAAAGCTGTACATCCAAATCCTGAAACCTCCACATCCAGGTGGAATTTTACAAAGGCCAATTGGTCATTGTATGAAACATTGTGTACTGCAAAATTAATCCCTCATCATTTTCAAAATGTTGAAGATCCCATTCAATTGTTTTCAGATCAGCTCAATGAAATAGCTGATCAAACAATTCCTAAGTCCTCTGCAAATCCTCATATTCGCAAACCGTGGTTTACCTACGAATGTAAACAGGCACGAAAGTGTAGGAAGAAAGCGGAAAAGTACTTCCGCCGACATCCCACAGTTCATAATTTAGATCAAGTAAAAATTACAAATGCAAAAGCCAGGCGGGCTTATAAACAAAATAAGCGTCGTTCTTGGAGGAACTACGTCTCCAAAATAAATTCCCGTACTACTATATCCAAAGTATGGAACATGATACAAAAAATTAAAGGCAAAGGATCAACGTCTACTGTTCACCATCTTAAGGAAGGTGATCAGTTATTAACTGGTAAATCAGCCATTGCAAATAAACTTGGTGAAACATTGGCAAAACATTCGTCATCGTCTAATTATGCCCCTGAATTCATAAAATATCAGAAACAACAGGAAAAGAAAAATGTTAATTTTCACTCTGATAACGGGGAAGACTATAATGAAGTGTTTTCCTTCCATGAGCTACATACAGCCCTAGGGCAAGCTCACGATACAGCGGCTGGTGCTGATAATATTCACTATCAGCTCCTGAAACATTTGCCTATATCATGTCTAGAAACACTATTGGCTATCTTTGACCAAATTTGGACGTCGGGGAATTTTCCTCCTTCGTGGCATACTGCCATTGTAGTCCCTATACCAAAGCCTGGTCGGGATCATACAGATCCTGCAAATTACCGTCCTATATCTTTAACCAGTTGTGTCTGTAAAACCATGGAGCGAATTGTAAATAATAGATTAGTCTGGTTCTTAGAAACCAATAATCTACTAACAAATATTCAGTGTGGTTTCCGCAAAAATCGTAGTACTATTGATCATTTAGTACGATTGGAATCGTTTGTAAAAAATGCTATTGTCCACAAACAACATGCAGTGTCAGTATTTTTCGATCTTGAGAAAGCTTACGACACTACTTGGAAGCATGGCATTTTAAAAGATTTACACGAGTTTGGTCTGAGAGGCCGCTTACCACATTTTATATCACAGTTTTTAGACGGCAGGCAATTTCAAGTCCGAGTGGGTTCAACCCTGTCTGACCATTATAATCAGGAGCAGGGTGTCCCACAAGGAAGTATTTTGTCAGTTACTCTATTTAGTATTAAAATCAATAGTCTTTCCAAGGTTTTAAGTGATGCAGTGGATGGATCACTTTTCGTAGATGATTTTAATATATCTTGTCGTGGTACAAATATGCACACTATTGAGCGACAGCTACAACTATGCCTCAATAAAATACAGAAATGGTGTCTAGAGAATGGGTTTAAGTTCTCCAAAGTCAAAACAAACTGTATCCATTTTTGCCGCAAATATAAGCCGCATAAAGACCCTGAACTATTTTTGGCTGGTTTTCCTATTAAAGTTGTTAAGGAAGCCAAGTTCTTGGGTATTATATTTGATAATCATCTAACATTTTTACCACATATCAAATATCTGAAGACTAAATGTCTGAAGGCAATTGACTTGTTGAAAGTTGTTTCTCATTCAAAATGGGGAGGGGATCGGACAACACTCCTTCATTTATATCGTTCTCTCATCCGTTCCAAACTCGATTATGGCTCTATCATTTATGGTGGGGCCTGTAAAAGCAACTTAAAATTATTAGATTCAGTACATCATCAAGGCCTGAGACTTTGTCTTGGAGCCTTTCGAACTTCACCAGTCGATAGCCTATATGTAGAGGCAGATGAGCCATCTCTAAAACAACGTCGAATCAAACTTTCGTTACAATATGTGACTAAATTGTACTCAAACCCTTCGAATCCAGCATATGAGTGTGTGTTTAATCCCATGTATGCCAAATTATTTCACTCCAAACCAAAACTTGTTCCTCCTCTGGGGTTCAGAATTCAGCCACATATTACAGCAGCTAATATTGATCTTTCTATTATCTCACCTTCCCGGCTACTGTCTACACCTCCTTGGCAACTAGTTAAACCAGAGGTAGACCTCACTCTAACTACCCTAAAGAAATCTGACACCAACCCATTGGTATATCAACAAGAATATGCCCAATTAAGGTCCAAATATGATTCTCATCGCTCTATTTTTACCGATGGTTCAAAGGATGGTGGCAAAGTTTCAAGTGCCACTGTCATTGGATCTAAAAGAGTGTCTTCGAGAATTCCTGGTACTAGCTCTATTTTTACAGCTGAGGCCAATGCTATTCTTATAGCATTGGAATACATTCAAAACCAATCATCTCAACAGTTCATCATCTTTTCTGATTCCTTGTCATGCCTTCAGGCCATACATAATTGTTCTTCAGATCATCCGCTGATTCTTAATATTTTAGAATTGAATAATACCCTCGCCACTGCCCAATACGACATCGTATTTTGCTGGCTGCCCAGTCATGTTGGAATTGCTGGTAACACTATGGCTGATACTGCTGCAAAGGCAGCACTCAACAAATCAATAACACCACTTCTTTTACCTTACAGTGATTACAAGCCAATAATTAGATCCTACATCAAAGATCTAATGCAAAAGAAGTGGAACACCCAAGTAGGTATAAACAAACTTTATGCTATAAAACCAACAATAGGGTATACCTACTTGGGTTGCCATTCGAGACATGACGAAGTTGTTTTGCAACGATGTCGTATTGGACACAGTCGATGTACACACGAGTATCTTTTAAAAGGTGAGGATCCTCCATTTTGTGTCCCTTGTGATGAGAGAATGACAGTCAAGCATGTTTTGCTTGACTGTGTTGATTTTTCTCTCATAAGGGACAATTATTATCATTCAACGTCTTTAAAGGATCTTTTTTATAATACCAGTGCTCATTTAATACTCGGATTTTTAAAAGAAATACTATTATTTGATAAATTTTGAATTGTTTTAGAATAGTTGGATATTCTTGTCAACTGAAATGTATGAAGGGGGTGCCACTCAGGGGGTTAAAGTAGTGTAAAATTATTGTCCCCCTGACTGTGGCACATAATTCCATCTATATTGAAGTAATTAATATCAACTAGTGTTTTAATTCCTTGATTGTGTTTTGATTTTTAATATTGGTTAATATTTCATACAACCACACGTGACCAAAGTGATGACATAAATCCTGCTGGGAATCATGCAGGAAGCAAAAGTACTGTAAGTCCCCATGATCCCCAGTTAGGTGGTTTAGCTTTGGTTACCAGTGGTCTATAGCCTGGTTTTACTTTCTAATAACTAATACACTGAAGACTTCTTTGTTTTAATATTGCTCAGGTAAGTTTTATGTCTACACTGTGATAATTACCTTACTGTTTTACTGTCCTTTGTCGACAGGTATTTTTATAATAATAAACTTGTTCTCATCGCGATATGGCTGCAATATTGCCGATGCGATGTAAAATCATAACTCACTCACTCACTCACCTAAGCGTTCAAACAATATGTTCGCTGCCATGTTTGTTTTTAATGACACGCTAATGATGACCCAGAACCTTCATTAAGTTAATGACGCGCTAATGACACCACGACGTCATTAAAACGTTAGTACAACTGGATTTAATTAAGGTTTAATGACACGTTAATGCATCATTAAAGTTTGATAAAACCGGGTCCAGTACTTCAGTGAAAAAAGTTTAAATGGAGCCTATTGTCATAAAAGCATGAAATTTGGCGCTTTGAAAGTTCATAATGTGTGCAATGTTGCCAGAGGTGGGGGCACTTCATCTCTATGTCCTTCATATCTTATTTCAAAACTCATTTCATCTTGTGTGGGATTATTGCACAACAATTAATAACACTTTCAATTTTGTGAAACACACAAGCTGACAAAAAGGGTAATAATTTGGGCGAAGCTCGGATTTGAACCAACAGCGGATCCTGTTAGGACACTGCACAGCAAATTTCGGCACCTTGTATGATGCCTTAAACAGGTAGCATCTGAACCCTGTAGAAGTTAAATATAAAATTTCAATCAAATTAAATTGTTCTTAGATATTTTCTTTCTAGATTATACCTTTTATTTATTTCAGGTTGTTACTATTTCTGTGTGGTAATTTCTTATGCATTGCGGATCATCTCGAGATAACTGTTGATTATTATTGTGGACATAATTCAACTTGACTGAAATAGTTTTCATTTATTTGAAAATGGAAAAGGACATTTGAATAGTTGTTTCATACACAGCTGAAAATCAATATTCAGAAAACGGGTTGCTGATTCACGCACCCATGGTATTGCGTACCATCATCAGGCATAATGAAACATGGTTTTTAGTTTGACCCTTTCTTTTTTGCTCGGCTTGGGGGTTTACCATGGCGACAGGTGGAAATGAGCTCGCTTCTTTTGTTTAGCTTGTTAGATGTTAGCATGAGAATCTCGAGCTTCTCTTCCATGCATAGATTGCAAATCCCTGAGTCTCTTTTGTTGGTGTTTGATTTCTTAATTATGTCCCATTTGATTTTGTAACTGGTTTGTGCTTGGAGAATTCTGTCTCTTTTTCATATTTCCCAATTCTGAATGATTTTGTGTGGTTGTTATACCTTGTAAACCCCCAAGCCAAGCAAAAAAGAAACTCAGAGTTGCAAAATGATAAAAGGAGAGTGTATCACAATCTGTATTTATGCTCTACTTTGTGTTGAGCACTCTCTTCTGCAATTGGATCATACTTGTGTGTGTATATATATATGAAATAATAATTAAATAATAATTAGATAAGTGGAGTAGGATTGAACACAGTTTTAATAGGCTAGCGCTTTCAACTCGTACCACGTACGAGTCGCATCAGGCCATAACTAAATAACGGACATGAAGTAGTAACATATAGTTACGTGACGTCATAACATTTAGGAAACTATGACGTCACAATACCAAGGTGACAATGGACAAATAACTTACGCCTTTACATTTAACTTAGACGCGTATTTATTAATGAAATGTTTCTCTTTTTGAAACAATGGAGGTTCATGATCAAAATTTAGCTTATATAGCGGGAAAAGTAAAATGTTGCCGTTTCCACGTGCTTCTAAATGTTCACTGAGTGGAGTCGTGCGGTCGTGTGGCTGCTTTATTTGTGAACGGGGAAGATTCATTCTTTTTAATTTAAGTTCTGTCTTTCCGATATACTTTTCCTTGCATCCACTACAAACAATCAAGTAAATAACATTTCTAGTATCACAAGTCATATTTTGTTTTACACTAAATTTAGTGTCCTTTGTAATTTGGACTTAATTTTGTTTTACAGTAAATTTAGTGTTCTTTGTATATATATGTGCACTATAACCTAAAATTGCGCCTTTTGTCATAAAAGATTGAAACTTGACACAATGATGGTTTTTTGTGTGGGCGATTTTTTCGAGGTTGAGCAAATTCATCTTCTATTTCCGTCGGCCATGGCGGCCAAAGTGTTTGATTTTATTCTTAGTTCATGTACGTTCATTCGAACATGAACATAAACAGATTAAAAAAGTACCTATATACGTTATTTATACTTGCAGTTTAATTATCAGTTGGTATCAGACGGTACGCATCAGGTACATAATGAGTGCAGATGTTGACAAACAATATATTGAAGAGGAACAATAGATCAAATAAGAATATATAAGTACTTAACGTTAATAATCGTTCATGAAATAACTGTCTGGAAGAGTAAAGCAAGTGTTTTAAATAGAAAATATCCGGGAGTGCCACAGAACCATACAATGTGCATCAAAATGTTATAAATGTTTGGTTTTATGATTTTCACCTTCAACAACTGGCTCCCATTAAAATAGAAAATAGAAAGTAATTGGCCATTATACCAACCTTTAGGAGACTCCATACGCAGGAAATGTAATTATGTATGCCATTAATTTGATCTTGGCTCATAACCATAAACGTGCGATGTGTACGATTAGTAATTGTTGAACATGCTTTCAGCAGTTTACATATAATTATAAGAGATTATAAACGAGGCAGCGTGGCTAGCTCCAGCTTGTACTATGCATACGTATATACACTATACAGTAATTGCTTATCCTTCTTCTTGCAGCACTTAATGTGAAACTAGAGGAGAATATATACGAGGCAGCACGTCTGCATACGTTTATTTTTGTAAAGGTTATGTAAAGGTTGTCATCACAAGCAACACAGAATGATGACATTTGAGGAAAAGTGAAGGTTTTTGTATAATTCCTTATCAAATATCACACATCGCCAAGACATAACCCTGACAGGTAACTGTAACATTGAACTCTAGATGGGAATAATAGCCATAGCACCAAAAATATGGCACTACATTTCATCACTGTCATATTTGTGTTGTTTGATTTTATACAACTTTATTTTTATCCTTTCCAATGAAATGTCAATGTTTTTATTTCAGTCGGGAGGCAGGGTAGGAGATTAAAGCGTTCACTCGTCACGCCGAAGTTCCTGGTTCTATTCTCCACATGGGTACTGTTTATAGCCCATTTCTGGCGTCCCTCGCCGTGATATTGCTAGAATATTGCTAAAAGCGGCGTTAAGGCAAACTCACTTCTACAATTTCAGTCTTTTATGACAAAATGACAAAATTAGCATGGCCTGGATTACGCAGGATATGTACTTTTTTTCGGATGTCCATTAGGGTTTGATGTGAACAGGTATCCTTACGTTCGATTCTGAATTTATATTATCAAAACAATGGTAATGTTTACATGTCTCTTCAGTGTGTAACGTCTAGGGTCTAGGCTAGGGAAGGGTTAAAGCCATAAAGATATGAAAATAAACATGATGGGAAAAAATACAGTCCTAGATATATGATCTTAAAGTGTCAGGATCTAGACGAATGCCGACCGTGCATTTATCAATGAACAATATAGACAGATAACAGTTTCAAACATATTTAGTTTACGCATTCAATGTGATTTCAAGGTATTCCTGACGATTCTTGCATTTAAACATATTTTCGGAATAATATGATCATAATGGGAAGTTAATAGAGTTAATGATAAGTTGATTAGTAATCGTAGTTATTTTATCAGAACATATATGTGCAATTTGTACAGATATTTCGAGAAAAGATCAAGGCGATTGCAGTAAAATTGAAGGTTGACGGTGAAATGGGTAATTCCTGCAGTTCAACCCTTCACAATACTTCTTTGAAGATGACAGAGAGCGAAGTACAGAGATGTTCAATCTTTCAAAATATATAATAATTTTCTTAAATATTGATTTATTTTTTGAAATACTAAATCAATTATAACATACGTATTGTTTTTAATAAAAAAAATACATGAATCTTCAGTTCAACTGCAAGTGTAGTGTAGACACACAATCCTTCAAAATATGTACCACAAACATTGCCATCATTGGAATTGGAGATCATTATTCTGGTGTTGTTTCTTCACATCAGGGACATGTTATTCAGATCATGGAACATTAAGTTTTCATGTATATTTAGCAAAGTATCGGACATAGTATTGATATATCTATAAAAGTCAGTCGATAAGGCTTTGCACATAAAGTACACAAATGAACATGTGGGTATAAATCAAACATGCAATGTCTGTTTGAACTATTGTCATGATTTTGTTTGTTGTGTAACACAGCCGTCAGCAATATCCCATCGTTATAACGGCGGTCTGTAGATGATTAAGTCTAAATCACGCAATCCGGTGATTGATATCATGATCATCGATCTACAAGATGTATGCAATTGGGATACTAAGACATGCGTCAACAATTTGATTCCGTTAGTCACCTATCACAAGCATGGGTTGCTGAAGACTTATTCTAACCAGGATCTACACTGGAAGGTGGAACATATATATGGTTATGCAATTATTCATCTCATGTACGAATTATTTAAGATATATAGTAGCACTATGTTCCAGAGACTCTGATATCTGGCCACTAATATAATTTTCAGCAAAACATTGCGTGATTTAAAAATGATATAACATTATAATTATTAATATTGATGCATTATATACCACTATATACCCCATCGTGTTCATGTCAGGAAGTAGTATTTCGTTTTGAATTTCCTTATTCTATTCATCCTCTACACTTGCTCAAATCATCTCACATGATATAGATGTGACATGATGAACGCACATAGAACTTCAGAAATGTATATAGCTCTGATACTCTGGTGCTTTAACAAATATCATGATTTCTAAAAATTTAAATACTTCAGGGCATATTTGGATACCGGAAATAACATTGTTACGAGGTGATTTTCAAATTGAAACACAGCGGTTAATCATTCAATAAATAATCTATCAGGTATACTCAAACACATAGTTGTTGATTTAAATTAAAAAACCGTATGAGGCAAATAAGTGACAACAGCAATAATTACTGGCCCCAGCTGTAATGTATGTGCACTAACGAATGCCACGATGTTTTTCACTCAGCCTGTCAGGTGAATTCAAACAGGCCTGCCTCTGTTATTGAATCCGGAATAGTTTTGGAAGCCAGCAGGAATTTGTAGATTTCAATCAGATATTCAACCAGATAAGACCCTAGTCAGTTCGTTGAAGGTCTCAAATCGCCGTCGTCTCGCTCTTAAATACATGTAGGTGCAACCAGTCTTCCAGAAATTTTCCAGTCACGAACCTTCTCGAACGCATGTCATGTCAAGTTCAAACACATAGTGGTGAGCCCTAAATTCCTCTCTGTCGATGTCTGCCCCTAAAATATGAACAGCACGGCGCTTGACATTTTACGTGCGATTTAATCATTTGCTGCCACTGACAAGCGCTACAAAATTTCTACGGCAACATACATATAACGACATCCATAAACATAAATCAGAGAAACAATAATGACAGCCGAGTCAAAGCTTACCACTGTGCCATTCCAATATGCCGAGATACCATCTGTGCCTGAAACGGCTTTGTTGTGAAAGCTTAGTCGAATCCAAAATAAATAATGTAGATTCAAACGTTATTCGCTCTTGAATATAACACGTCATTAGTGACGCAAGAGAAAACTAGTCTCGATTATTTATTTAGTTTGACGTTAGTATTTGCCAAAACATGGCCTTCCTCTATATCCCCGTGGTTCGCGCAATCTCAGATTGCCCACGCGTGATTTCCGTTAGCTACTTTGGCTTAAGACGTACGTGTATGCCCATGTATGTGCATGTTTAGGCACCTTGACAGTTTGGTGGTTGTGATAATAATGTCTGGCGAGAGACAAATCTTCATTATTTTGCAAAGTTAATTCAAAACAGATGAAGAAACAGATGATCCTTAATGAAGAGATTCGAGTAGGTTACACTATAATTAACCACTTATTTATCATTGAAGGCGTGGAAATATGAGAAACGTACGTGAAAGTACAGTGTGATTCCGTAACGTTACTAATCTAAATCCTTGTGTACATATTATAAGTTGCAGCAGTATCACTCGGGGTGCATGTAGTTATATGCGTTCCGCGTTAGGTTTTATACCACAAGCCAGAGGCGAGTGGTATAAAACCTAACAAGAGACACAAGCTAGAGGCGAGTGGTATAAAACCTAACGAGAGACACATAAAAAACACATAATGGTGTACCCTGAGTGATACTGCAACAATGTGAGCTGAGGTGACGTTAGCTGAGGTTTTTCATGACTTTCGTTGACTCGGGAAAAAGCGTGCGTCTTTGCTTCGAAGCAGGGTTTAAGAGATTCATTATCCCGCTCAGAATATTGTTGCCCTCCCCAGCGGGTTACATAGTATTTAATCCGATCAGATCTCAACTGTCTGACATGGAGGTATTGTCATTACAATTATTACACAACTTTCTTAGCTGTTTCATAAAATCGTCTCTATCTCAGTGAATGATGAATAATTTTGTTCACGGTAATATCATATGATAAGTGTATACTTCATGTCAGAGTGTCATCATTTCGATGTGCTTTGTGCCACCGGTGGGGCAGGATACATTAACCTTTTCGCGAACGCCTGGTATCATCACCATTTCATAGTGATTCATAAACACATGCTCATGACATAGACGGAATAGTACAATCGACTGTGCTTTTAGCAAAGATTTCTAATGAATATGAAAAGGGTTTGTCGCTTTTATTTGAAGGAAATGTTGTGATGACATTTGCCCAGATGAAAATGACACCACTGAATTGATAGGAAAGCCATTTTTGTGATATACTAAATGTACATTGCAGCAAATGATTACTTCACTTAAATACGGTTTACAATTGCAATGTGGAACTCATAGTCAAAACAAGATTGAACAGCAAAATGCAGCAAAAAAGAATGTGCCACCCGTACCGCAGCGCATAGATCAAGGGGAATGCATGCAGATAGTCATGTCAAGCGGATTAGCTGGATTGTCTTTGTCAAGTGACTTGAAATGCAATCTTTACCTGCTTCACATCCTACTACGGGAGTATTGCTAATTGTTCCGTAGGTTTAAGATGCCAACTATCCGTAAGTAACAGGGGACATTTTAGGCCTAACGTCAGTCAGTCTTACAGCCCAATGTTAACAGACCAATGTTTTCGTAATACACGTGTCATGATTCTTAAAGCAGTTTCCTTATGCTAGTGTATATATCTACAGTATATGTAGGTCGTCTTCACGGAAAACTATATGTACTTACATGACATGCCAACCCGTGAAGAGCCGGGATAGAATAGGTCTTCAGCAACCCATGCATGCTTGCCGTGAAAGGCGACTGTGAACGGACGGAATCGGATGATCAGGTTCGCTGACGTGGGTGATGCATGCCATCGTCCCAACTGCGTGGATCGATTCTCATGATGTCAATCACTGGATTGATTATTTAAAGACCGCCGTCATATAGCTTGAATATTGCTATATTCGGCGATAAACAAAAACATTTCAAACAAAAACATGTCATGTCTGAGACCTAGGTGCGTAGTCTGTGTTATCTACAGTCACCGCAACTTCTCAATAATTAAAACTAATACGATGTTATGTCAGTGATGCGTGCTGAAAAATCTGCGCCTTACCTTTGAAACAACAAATAACATGGGTTAATCAACTATGCTTCGAACTAACCAAATCCTACACAGATTTAACGTCTCATCGGCATTGTTTCAGCCACAAAGCGACGAGAACAAGTTGATGTGTACGCAATTGAATACAAAGTCATACTTGTCAAACAATTATTGAACACTGTTTAAAACACGGGCTATAAGTGACCACAATCGAAGCTCGGCCGCCTCGTTGGGGACCATGGGGACTTACGGTCACAGGAGGTGAGGTGAGGTGAAATGGGGTTTAACGTCGCGTCCAAGATTATTGCACTTATATAGCGACGTGCATGTACGTGTGTGTGTTTGTGTGGCTGCTTGTACTGATGTCGATTTATAGTGCTAGCTCACTGAGATACCATGCCGCAGTTTAACATGAATACCCCACTCAGACATAGTATGCTGACTCCGAGCCGACCAGTCCTTGTTTCCAGTCCTTAATGCCGAACGCCAGACAGGGTAACAACAAGTACCATCTTTTAACGTCTTTTGGTATGACGCGACCGGGGATCGAACCCCGGACATTCCGCTCTCCGGGCGGACGCTCTACTACTAGACCACGGAGGCGGTCTACGGTCACAGGAAGTAAAGTACTGGCATCGCCTTTCCTGAGATGTCAGTATCATGTACACAGTCCTGGAGGCAACACTAATGGAAAGTCAAATACAGCAAGATAAGCTCTACCATTTAAACTATCATAAGTCATACATCAAACGCTTGGATATGACATGAGCTACATTCACTTCACATCTTCATGCATAATCAACGTTAGGGGCACGGTTGGCCCAATCGAATTAAGGTGCCGTACTTCGATGCGCGTCCCCTGGCCACGTCAAAATCTGTGATGATGAGTTCGATTCCCGTTTCACTCCGATTATGCTTCTAGGTTTGAGAGCGCTATACCTGTGCTCGTTGGTTTCACCGAAGAGGTAAATGTTTAAGAAGCATCACCTAGGCAATTCCTCCCACATTAAGCAGTTGATATAACTGGAACACTGTTCAAAGCGGCGTTAAATCCAACTCACTCACTCTTTACTCTCAAATTTACCTATACATTACCCTGCTACGATGAAAAAGCATTCTATTTTGACTGATTGTTTACGCAGTTCTCTGGAGTTAATCAAATGAGTTAAAGAAACTGAATCTTAACAACTATTGGGAATATGTTTAGTTCAAGTCAGCCCTACGTTGAGGTCAGAAAAGTGAACATATATTGAGTGATTGAATGTGAAACGATAGCTACGATAATGTGTGATTCACGTGGGTACCAGTGTTCAAACTACCCATTTGATAAAGCTACAGAATTCAGTAGTTCATCTCATTAAAAAGAGATGCGAATCGTATGTTCTTCAATTACATACAATGCGAATAACATCAAAGACAAACTGTATTTCTAAGACATTGATTACAAGGTTCATTTTAATCGTCCGGACTTGTAAATCATAAGGCATACCAAACAAAAGCCTAGTTCACTGGGCAATCGGCGATTAGACCTCTCATATTGATCACGAAGTCTCTAATCAATTCAGGTCTCAGATTGTTTTTGCACAGACAGTATATCAACTGGAAAGAACTTGGCAACATCGAGTTCATTGAGTCCTATTTCGATCATTTATCTCGGTTGATCCCTACACCCTTGGGGAATAATTGATGTAAAATTTAATAAACGCGTGACAGTAACATCATTGTCTTACAATTCTAATTTCGCAAAGACTCACTGCTTGATCAACTCAGGTATAAGCTGTCCTCGCTGTATGGAATTCCTCGGATCGCACGAGTGTTTATTTCACGTGACAGACATGAGTATGGCAACCCTCAATGTCTTGATGATACATTTGTTGGATATCTGTTGCATGAAATACGGATCACTTCACTGGGCAAAATTGGTTACGAAAGATCAAGTGTCAGGGTTAAGCAATTGTGGAACTGATTGAGCATTTACAGTATTAATTTCGTTCTGCAAGGTGATAGAAATAAATGGTCTTATTGTGTGAATGGCTGCAATGTAAAGATATTGGAATTATACAGCAAATTCATGTTAGGTTAATTGCTGAAATATGAAGCCATTGATTTTTCATACTTGCAAACATTATCGTCATGAAACAGAAATTTGCAAACCTTGCAGTTAATTTAACTGATATTCTGTCATTAATCACTTTTGGGTGTCATTTCGTAGATTGAATATCCGATATATTTTAATCGTTGATTGATAGATTGTGTGTTGTGCTCCACTACGTCTGCTATATAATAGCCCGTAAGTATTCGAGCAATGGTCAGACAAACCAGGGGTGGATATTATGAGCAACATCCGATTTCATGGAGGCCTATAACTAATCAAACCAGTGAAACTGTGGATTGATATTACGAGCAACAGCGATATCGTCGAATACATGGAACTTATTCTAACCTTAGTGGTCACTTGGAATTTAAAATTAATGTCAGTTCAATTAAAGTGCTTACACCTTTGTTTGAGCCGCATGTACTTGTCCAGTATGAATAAACAACTACTCTATGATGCGTTTGTCATATTTCGATCTGGCCGACTACAAGCAAGGAACATTTAAATCGGATGGTATAATGATGGAAAAACAATGGCAGCATGCCCGTTATGTTAACTTTCTGTTGAGGGTGAACCAAAGACATAGTGATATATATTCATAAATATATAGTGTCTTTTTGTTGTGAAGCCTGTTGTTCAGAAAATATGTTGGTTGGTTGGTTGGTTTGTTGTTTAACGCCGCCCTCAGCAATATTCCAGCTATATGACGGCGGTCTGTAAAATAATCGAGTCTGGACCAGACAATCCAGTGATTGACATCATGACCATCGATCCACGCAATTGGGATCGATGACATGCATCAACCAAGTCAGCGAGCCTGACCACCCGATCCCGTTAGTCGCCTTTTACGACAAGCATAGTGGCCTTTTACGGCAAGCATGGGTTGCTGAAGACCTATTCTACCCCGGAATCTTCACGGGGTCTAGAAAATATGTAACGATTGTAGTTGCATTAAGAGGCCTACAAACCAATACACCTATTTCTTATTGATCTCTTCTTCTATATGTTCTGCCATGATGACAGCTACACGGCACATGTACAGGTATATTTTTTGGGAAATAAACGTAGTTTAAACATATAAACAGTGTCATGTTTGTGATTTGTCACCTGCCGCAAAACATCAGTGGGTAAGTGAGTGAGTGAGTGTTAACACTATATATAGAAAGCACAAAATGTCTCGAGTCGTGGGTGTGTACCACTTTGGTGACAACCAAAACGTCAACAGCAGAGAATAATCAATCTCGATTATATGCCGAGGGCGTAAAATGCAAAATAATTATGAGACTAACATGAATGAATAACTGAAAGTGATGACACCAGGTGACATCGAAAAGGGTCAGCATGTCCTGCTCAATCGGTAGCACCTGCCACTTTTACAATTTCCATAAAATAGGAAGTGTTTCATTGTTGCCTAATGCACGAATGACGACACGTAAACATTCGAGTTCGACCACACAATCCAGTGATCAGTATCAAGAGCAATGATCCATGTCGGCGGGGTACGAGGCCACGCTGTCAACCAAGTCATCAAACCTGACCACCAGATTCATCAATGTAAGTGCCAGTGTGTAAGGAAGTCGCATCGCGCCTCATGTTACATGCAAGGTCTCATATTTATTAAATTCCTCTGAATGTCTACCACAGCATTTCTGGAATGACTTCACCAGGTGTTGATTATGAAACCTAGGTTGAAAAGCTTACTTGTAATCAAAATGTGTCTTTCCATGAAATTTGAATAATATGTATATGCTGTTAAGTATCTGAGCAACAAGGAAATGTAGACGTCATAAGCTCGACATAAAGTTGAAATTCACGTTTCATTCCTCTAGTTATACAACTTGGTCCAGAGGTTGCCATCCTATGTACGGATGCAGATAAGACCCATACGCACCGTTATAGTGGCACTCTAAGGATGATAATTAGGGTGGATATGGGATTCGGACACTCTGGCAGCGAATTTTGTCCCGCCTAGATGACACAACTCTGCACAGACAGGTCTGCCCCTTCATTGGGTAAATAGAACTTTCGAATTATTGTAAGATATGTTTATTGAGTTATCTAAAAACCGCCTGGGCTGTTTGAGTATGTATGGCTTGCTAAGAATAATCAGATGCTGCTAGAGGAAGAACTCTCATCCACTGACAGTGAAAGATAAGTTCGCGGACTCGAGTATATAATATTTTCTCATCATTTGTGATCCCGTTGACGAATCCGTCATTGGTTAGTTGGTTGCCATTGGCTTGTTATCCACCTTGATGTGTTATATGAGATGACGATAAGGACTTCAGATACGACCCATTAACGTCTTTGACTTCCATGTTACTCAAATGAAGTTATGTGTTTCGATGCGCTGAATATGGAGACACGTTTCGAAAAGTATAGACTATATTTCCATCAACAGCATCATTGAAGAAGATTTTTGAAGACATGTAACCTATACGAGGTTAAATTGCATGGCAAAACCTTCAATACACTTTGGCTGCCAAACCAAACCATGAAGTGCCATTTATTGAGTAAAAATTGACGTGCATCGTGTATGATAGGGAATCAATCACTGACTCTCTGCACACGTACACGTACACAAAAACAATGAAATAATTGTGCGTTTGTAAAAACGATGATATAATTATTTTCCCTTATTCCGGCAATCAGTGCTCCTGGCTTTGAATGATTTAAGTAACTGAACGTCAACAGACAACATTCAGAAAGGGAACGATTAGAGAATGGCAATGGTTTAAAACTCGTATCATGTTCCTCAAATAATCACGGTGACATTTGTATTCACATGCATAGGTTCATGTATATACATCATTTTGAAAGAAATGATTCCTCAGTTTGCCTGGCTCTGTACCATCGATTATCTTTCACTCTGGGATCACATGATGCGGAAGCTGTGATCGATGACCATAGATCAAAATAAATACCACCGCGGAGTGTCGACGACTATCACATGAATCGGTCTCTGAATGAAGATAATGCTTCTTATTCGGCAACTAGCGATAACCCATCAAACAACACAAATACAACACTGATTTTGTTTTCCAGTACACGAGTCTCACAAACAGATATGCCTCAATTATGTCAAGAGACAATATGATAATTTACATGTCGAAAAAGCGTTTCAGCTTTGTCACTTTCTAACGCGCATAATTAAAAAAATGTTTTGTAAATCTTAACTGTTAGAAAGTTAAAAAAAATATATCCTCGAAACGTGGAACGGAATTCTTTCAGTTGCTTGACATGAACGCGCATCTTGAATTCCAATTGCAGAAATATCAAGCGTTCATCTAACAAGGAAACGGAGGCATAATCAATACGCTTTGTGGGGCCTTTGAATAGAGGCAAACCATTCCGAATTTCTAGAAAGAATCAATAACAGTTCACGCTTTAAAGTTCCCATATACACATTAGTAACACAAGGAAACGTTGTGAATAGGTTCCTCTTTTGACAAAAGACAAAACGTTGAGCTTGGACGTTCAATATTAATAACGTTATTGCTAAACTAGCACTTCTAATTAATGATATAAAGTAACTTGCAAGTTTTGCATCCTAACTTGAACAAAGACGCACATGATCTGTGTTATATGTTACGTCCCATTTATCGACAGAATGGCATTGTATTTTTTATGATGTTAAGACAGTAAACTTGATACTTTTGTATAAAAACCTTTCCTTGTTCATTTTTTACAAAGACCCCAATGTCAATATTGATTGATAGTTATGTATAACGATGTATATAGGTTTTTAAGTGTTTTTGTTACCTCTGTTTGACAGGTCTTCGGAAGAATAATATCACATTTTTCAGCGAAAATAAATCAATAACAATCAAAACAGGATACATATATGGTATTACTCAACAATAAACACAATTTAAACCAGACATTATATTGACACAATCGTCAATACAGAAATATTGAATGTTGAACTTACTCTTTGAATTCCAATCTTCATTACTTTAATTCAATCTGGGGTAAACGTTCATCTCAAAGCGAGGTGACCTAGCTTTGGTTACTGGTGGCCTATAGCCCGTGTTTTAAAACTGTAAATATAATATTGTTATGCTTATATAAGTTTCATGAATTGTTTCTAAACAAAGTATGCTAAAATATGTTTTACAACTTGTTTTTAAAAAAAACTTTGCATTAATGACTAAATTGTAAATATATTATAGTGGTCTCGTCGCTACATAGCTGAAATAATGCCGATGCGACGTTAAAGTTTAACTCACTCACTCATCTCCAATTTTGGATTTTCGTAAGCCTTTTGTTTTATGTGACGTTACATGATTATCATATACCAGTATTGTAACAGTTGTGTCATTCTATGTACTCCTACATAACTGTTCAGCCTTGTTGCATGCAATGTGCAGCGTTTCGTACGTACGCGTATCACTATGAAAAGCCAGGATTGTATAAAGAACCTTTAGGTTTGATCCTTCACAACAAATATCTTACGACGTTTTTAGTTTAAAATAGACCTGAAGCTAGTGATCAGCGAGATGTGTACGAGTTAAAGTGAGCAAGAAAAAGGATGCAGCTTCAAATGCATAACATTGCTTGTAACATAATGTCTTGAGCATGTATAGTCTAGTACAGTTCAGTGATCATAAACTGATATTCTTAATTCTTCCCGCAAAGGCACTGTGAGTCCCCATGGTCCCTGGTATGGTGTTCTCCCTTTAGTTACTGACGATCTCTAGCCCATTTTTATAATGTATTGTTCAGAGTAGTCACATTTTTATGATAACATGCTAGTTTTAAATCTGTATCTGTGATAGTCTAGTACTTTTACTGTCCTTTGTTGACAGATTTTAATATCTATGTGAATGTATTATTACAGTATAACTTGATTTAGTCACCATATGGCTGAAATATTGCCGATGTGACTTTAAATCTTAACTCACTCACTCACTCACTTAATTCTTCCCTTTTGGCGAAAAAAGATGGCGCTCTTTTATGTCATGGAGAGTAAAGATGTTTTCATTGAAAATAATATATTTGGCGCTAACTGCATTCATTTGCAATTTGTTGTATCAATTCATATTTGAATAAACTTTATGAAGCGTTTTGTAGATCCTACATACATGTAACATATCGAATTTAAAGTTGATATTTATCTTTTTAATCAGTTTTGAATTCAGTATAGCGCTAGCGGCAGCCATATGAATGTATAAGCGCAGTATCCCCTTGTCATGTCAATGTTATGGTAGTTGGTTGGTTTGTTGTTTAACGCCGCACTCAGCAATATTCCAGCTATATGACGGCGGTCTGTAAATAATCGAGTCTGGACCAGACAATCCAGTGATTGGCATCATGATCATTGATCCACGCAATTGGGATCGATGACATGCATCAACCAAGTCAGCGAGCCTGACCACCCGATCCCGTTAGTCGCCTCTTACGACAAGCGTAGTCGCCTTTTATGGCAAGCATGGGTTGCTGAAGACCTATTCTACCCCGGATATTCACGGGTCTAATGTTATAGTAATTACACACGTGCATTTAAAGTAATTCAAAACCCCGCAACGCTGACCTAGGGTAAATAACACAACATCCCATACAACAAACGCACCAGGGGGATTTAATCACTCAACATGTGGCACTCAAAGAGGACAATTTTGTAAGGGTACGAGTGTCAAGAATAAGTTGAACGGAGATAGAGCGATTGCATTGTATGACCTGGTTCATTGTGCGCCATTGTACTTGTATCTCCATGGAACGGACCGTCGTTCATGCCAAGCAGTGGTCGGTTTATTCAAGACAAGATGATTCTGATGTGATAACTAAACAACATTGTCATGATCAGATTATAATTATGTCGCTTGGTTGGATACAAATATCATAGAAGAAGATAGTTGGCATTTCTCGTAGCCCGAAAGAAGTTGACATTCTCATTAATTGGCTGCGCACTCATGAAAATGTCCATTTTGTCAGGTCATACCATGATATTTACAAGCCAGTGTTCTCAAAATTATATGTGTTTCTTCGCTGTCATATTAACCTGATATTGTCTAAATACCATAGTGTGGATCAGGCAGAGAGAAAATATATATTTATGTAGTTATTTTACTCAAGTGAAATATTGATTAAACTTTCAGTTACATATAGTAAAAGTAATACTTTTGCTTAACAGCTTTAGACATACAGACAAACCTTGAGACCTGTTGTTATCCGCATACAAACTTGCATGTATGCGCTGATACGCTTTCGCATGGAAGGAACTTGTGCCACCTAAAGCATATAGCATAATCATTAAAAAGAAGAAATAATTCTTAGAAAATAAACGTGACGAAACCCAGTCCATCATCATAAAAAAAGCAAAGTCCATTGCACGATTTTTAATATTTCATGATCATGTGATCAGGAATCATTGTCAAATAGTGATGATTGCAGGTGTTCGCGAATAGGTGAGCGTATACTGTGCAAAGACACATGCAAAGACAAGTCAGTTGTTCACGTATAAATAGTCAGGGAGAAAATGTTGGTCCCTGTCAACTTTGGACATGTCCTTCACGTCTATCCATAAGATATTTTGAAACCTTTGCTGAGGCGTTGATTGTTGTAAACCTGATCAAACAACTTTAGAGCAAGAGTCGTATGAATCTCTTTGAAATCTTTGTGGAAAGAGCATGCTCGGTTGTACCTCAAAAGTTTTGAAATGTTAACATCAAAGGCATGACTTGCTGAACATTGCTCGAGATAAAAGGGAAGTTGAAGTAACCTCTCTTTTCATACAAGCCAGCTTTACTTTTCATATTTGACACTCACTCAATGTGCCTATTGTGAATCTGTTAATATGTATTTCTCCTTCCGAGGTTACATAATGTTTACAGCAGCAAGTAAGTCAAGATTAAAATCAGTTCCACCCACGCATGGGTGATTAGTGTGACGTACATGGAGATAAAGTCTATTTGCAGGCGTTTGATCTCATCTTAATGACCTTTGTATGAGCCTGGCGCTCTTTGCTAATGTTCTTCACTTCGAACGTTTGTTGACAATGCATGTCGCATTTAAGACAACAATCTTGCCACGAGTAAAGAGTGGGTTGGACTTTGGCAATGGGTACTGCACGTTTAAGTGAGATGTTATTCGGCTAGTTTCCCAGCATCAATATCCAAATTCTCACTTATATCTCGTTCGCATGCAACTTTCTCATTGTTGACACACTGGCATTATTGTACGTGTGACTGACGTGGACGTAACACACTTATATGTTTCATTTACAATACATGTAAAATGTATGCTTATAGCGGACAGAGCTACAGCTATTTAGATGTATCGCAGATGGGTTAGATTATAAAGACTTGGGCGGCTGACGAAGTATCTAGCTTTGTAGTTCTTTTTGTAGATACTGATGGCCACGCGGGCGTAGTGACTGGGAGGACGTGAAAATAGGACGCTCCTGGCATGCTCGGCTAGGCGGAAGATTGAGAGATGCGAGATGTGAGGAGCGTGTTCAGTGGTTGTGTCCGTTTTCCTGGTCACATGGTCCGCGTATCGGCTATATGAGCCTACCCTAGGTAGGGAATCGTCATTCTTTCTTTTGGGATAATGTTTTTCTTAGGTTAGTGCAAGATATGGGTGGGGGAGAAATAGCCTAGGAATTCAATAGGTTTGCTTGGGGACATTTTATTTTGGGGAGTCAGGTGAGATGGTTGGGATTAAGAATAATGAAATAATGTGAAGGTTTAAATTGTATTACGTGGTTAGGGAAAGAGGGGAAAGTAGGAAGGATTTTAAGGATGAAGGTCTGCCCCCAGTTTTCTTTTTTTGTTGGTTGAAATAAACTCTTTCCTCTTCATTCCTCTTTTGTATTTTTACGTATAATTAGATTTGATAACCCAACCAGGAGATTTACAGAACATGTAAGCAAAGTTTACTGCGTAGGGAGGAGAGAACACAAAACAAAGTACTGCAGTAAACATCTGACATTTGCCCAACATCGGTATTGTTCTGCTGTCACTGGGCGCCTATTAGAGGGCTCCTTCTACAACAGTATAAATATTCCATGTTTGAAAAACCTTCAAAGGATGTGATAATAATAAACAGAGAAACATTATTAACTCTATTCATGAGGTATGGTGGCGTTGTGGTTCTCAACATTGCACTGGCACCATGTGTGAACATCAGTCATCGTTTGCTCACTTATCTCGTCAAGATTCTGCGAACTGTGCTGGAGAGTTCTCAACATTTCAGACAATCTTGATCCAAATAACTTAACAACATAGTTTTCTGAAAATTGCTGTGGAAAAAAACCAAAGTTTTTTTAGGAAAAGTAATCAGAAAAAGTAAAACTGTCAACTCTAAGAATGCCTGCAGATAAAAGAATTATGAGTTGATTCTCATCCAGTAAAAATACCTGGTGCCAAACCACTTCTACTGATTTACTGAAACTATTTCCTCAACTGGTGATATAATCTGCTTATCGAAACACACACACACACACACACACACACACACACACACACACACACACACACAAAAACCACCCCAAAGCAGTATGGGCTTGTGGTGCCGTACATGTAGTTGTATGTAAATGTCAGTCAGCTATCTCAAGCTGATACCAATTCCCCAATAAAATATGGTGAAGTTCATTGATACACTGTTCCCGTCTGGTAGTGTACAAAACACCATCAGCGTCTTACTGTATCAGTTGAGCTTTACATGCTTTACTTCAACCGGGCAGTATCTGTACACTCGGATTTACACTTGCCGACCAGAATCCTGTCTTTCATTGTTCAATATATTCTCCAATGTTCCAAATCTGCACACAACTGTTGGCTTCATTGTGTGCATTTAATTCGCTATTCAACCATATGCATGTGCATTAATCAACATTTGCATTTTATATCCTTGTGAATGTAAAGGACAAATAAGTCAGGATACAAAATGAAAAGAAGAGGAATTCGAATACAATTAGTATAATTATGAAATCAACCGGCACCGTGACTATATAATCATTCCTTTTTCTGTTTTTGTATGCGTGTTACAAATCACATTATATAGATATTATTATCCAATATTTTATGGATTATTCTATTTTGATGTTACAGAAATTAATACACAATCCAAAACGGAAAATGTCAGACCATTTCGGGTTGGTTGCATAATACCAATTTTCGTAGCAAGAAGTGATTTCGACTGGACAACATAATTGGCAAGCTAATTCTTTGCTCTTGGTGGATGTTACAAAAAGCATGTCAAGACATCGTTCAGTAAACATCAACACTTATAAGCTATTCACCCAAAACATTTTCACTTAACAATTCATTTAGTTTAGGTACAAACGGAGAAATGACCACAACACGTGTACATATTGCTGTATTAACGTAAACTAGGCTTAGGCTTATCATTATGTCATTTGATTCATCTAAGGCACCACAAATTGCTGTATAGAGTTCCAGTCCTTAGCTGTGTGCAAGGGTCGTAGGTTCGAATCCGAATTCCCTCTGATTGTGATGCTTGTATTATACCTGTGCTCATAAGTTTTAACAAAATAGTAAAAACCGCTCGATTGCAAAAACTGATTTCACTCAGTCACATTAAGTGACACGCCGTGATATAACGCAAATTCAATCTGAAACGGCGATAAATCCACCTCACTCACCTGTTCTCCAAACTGTAATCGTCGGAAAATACATGCATAGCATATTAACGTAACAACATGACGTCAATTTTGGAATGTGGCCTCATTAGGAAATCTCCCCACATCTGCAGATGGCTTTATTGCTCAACAGATTAAACGCTTTTCGTTCAACCTTGCGCAATGACTTAATGAACTCACATACAATAAGTAATAGTAGCAATGACTTCTCGCAGATTCCTGTCGAATAAAAGAAGTACATGTTGATACACTTTTATGACGTGATGCGCCTTTTAAATTTCAAGATGGTCAATGTTTAATACCAACTGATTGAGAATTATATTGGATAATAAATACAATTTCACCCTCGTATGTTTTGATAAAAATTACAGTAACAATCTTCAAAACGTTAAAAAGCCTCCTCGGCAAGACACGTAGTATTACTAGTTTAATCAACTTGTGTTGATATATTTGATATCAAAAGGTACTAGGGTAAGATTCACTGTTTATCTCATCTCTTTACCTTAAAAATATTAACTTTGTCAGGACACTCGAGGGGATAACTGTTTCATTAGACAAGAAAAGACAAACATTTTGTACATGTTGAAAATAGTCACTGCTGGTTCCATGCACATCTACTGCATATCCCATTCTCATGTGTGTATTTCTGTCTTGTTATAAAAACAAAATTGACAATACCAGTAATGTCGAAATTTCATTTTCAATTTGAAATTCACCCGGTCCACTATAGAGAAAACGTTGTAAATACCGCACTGATAGTCCCATGTGTATAAAATTTTTATGACGTTATAACGCTTTTAAATGCATCGAATCCTTGTGAACACTAAACGTTACATTACATTCTGTGAGCTAGTACCACCGAATTTGAGGATTTTCTCTTTCATGGAAATTACAAACACTTTCCGTTTACTTTATCGGGTTTTTTGGTCAACATGGCTAAATTTTATCTGAGAAACATTTCGCAATATAAAACAACGCAATATAGATATTTATTTTACTTCACATTCAGCAGAACAGGAAACCGATTTGCGTAATTCTATAGCTGAAGCAGACAAATTACTATATACCGTTCTACAAAGAACA
Organism: Haliotis cracherodii; assembly: GCF_022045235.1. NCBI lineage: Eukaryota > Metazoa > Mollusca > Gastropoda > Lepetellida > Haliotidae > Haliotis > Haliotis cracherodii. Next base: position 18,837,244 of record NW_027266275.1, read on the forward strand.
ATGTTAAAGAGAACGCTATCTGACCTATAAAACATGTCATCAATATCTACAAGATCAACGTATAACGTATCCTTTTTTCAGCTAGTTGCGGTTTCCATTTAAGATGTCAGATAATTAGGAGATAAATATACTGTGTTTTAACCGCGCTGCACGTTCCGTTCCAAATTCAATTTAGCGGGATTAAATCTACAGGTAACCTAGCTCTACATTGAAAACACTGTATGTTTATCTCCATTCTACCATGACTAAATAAATTGGTGTTAGCAAATACACTAAGTGAAACGGCATGGGTTGAGTTCGGTGTTTTGAGTGGGCTATCGATATGAATTACGGAATCACCGAACAAAATATGGTGCTGTATATACTCAAGCAGTTTGTTTACACTGTCATACTTCACTCGAACATATGACAGGCATTAAAAGCATATACGCACGGCAACTTGGTAAGCTAACATGAGGTGGGCATCCCTAAAGAAAACAAAGCAAGCTTTGCAAGGCTTTCGCTCTAACATTGCACGTCACCATTATGACGTCATATCGCTCATTGTGACGCAAAAGATATGACGTCACAGCCGTATTTAGAAAAGCGCCAAAATTCCAAGTTCTCTGTTGTCTCCAAAGCGTAAATACATTCCCTTTGTTGATTTCTGCCGTGTTTTTCTGAACGAAATGTATTGCCACACATCCTTTGAATATTGTAGTATCCGCGTCTGTGCATCTAAATATGCCTACCGACAATGTTAGGTGGTATTTGGTTTACCTGCACGAGTATAACTTGGCGTATGTGTATGTTGCATGTTTTGACGTATCAATAAGAGCCAAAGAAGACTTAACACATATACATGCAGCTCCCGCTTATTCATGCATTCATTATTATAGTGAAGCAGCATAGCCAAACTTATTATTTGTAATGAGTCATTGTAGATGCACACATCTTGCGCTGAAACGATCGAAAATTACTTTTAATTGCTTTAACATGGTATATATTAAATAATATAATATAATATGATATTAAATATATAAGCATTTTGGTGACCAGGTTCGTCTTGATCATATTTCGAGGTTTGTCAGCATCATACCTGTACGTGTGTTTGTAGGTTTTTCAATAGAGGTTTACAAAGACAAAGCCAATTGAAGCCAATATGAAAGTGTCACACATTGTACAATGCTAGTATTTATGGCTATAAAAATACCCATAAAATGTATATAATGTCAGGCCATATGGCTTCGCTGAAACCTTTATGATAATTTGGCGGGTGGTGGTGGTGCGGGGGGGGGGGGGGGGGGGGCGGCGTAATAGGCCAATCATTCCGCATTTAGAGTACGGTCTGGTTGACAGAGAACATCTCCAAATATGTAGGCTAATTTCTATAGGTTGTCCATCAGATCTGAGTAGAAACTACAATCAGCTCGAAAATGTACATATTCTGTCTTGTGGAATCTACCTAGTTCTATTTCCAATGGCAGTTTCTTGCGAGGAAATGTAATCTTACTGCTACGCGGACATTTACTTAAACAAAACTAACATGTGAATTAAGAATCAATGTATCCTCAAAGCGGCATTTGCGATAAGAGCTATCGCACTCTCAGTGGGCGGAGTTTGTAGGGTCATATGACAGGTCAATATGACGTCATGTTAAAACACAAATTTAATTGCTTCGTGTGTAAACGGACGACGACATGTGTGACGTGGGTCGTTTGACAGCAAGGTCGTTAGGTTTAATCATGTATAATGGTAATAAATATCCATCAAACGATTCAAAGTCTTTTAAAAAAATGTGTAAGTCTTTGTTTCCAAAACCCACCTGCCATGTCGTCTTCACATCTTCATAAAATGTTACTGTAGAATGTCCATGATTTATGTTTTCATTCCAGCCCAACATACAAATACGTTTTGTACTATTCTCTGGACGAGAACGAAATACGTTTGTCGTGATGAATAAGAGCAGTGTTTATGAAACATTTACCACAATATGTATCGTAATATCACGGCACCAAACCTAATTCTGTGATGTAAAGCAGTTTATGAATAGCATTTCTCACACTATACACTGCAATCGGTGGTTCCAAAAGTGTTTTCTGCTTCTTGTTCGTCTTGCCTACATTTTGATGACTACGATCGTGAAAACCCTGATAATGGTCATGTTAATGAAAGTACGTTATGTCGTTTCCGTTACATGTTTTGATTGCCCAGTAGCAATGTGTTTTGACACAGTCTTGTCCGAAAGCTCCCCATGCCGGTCAATCGATCCGTGAAACATTGCAGGTCCCATATTCCCTGTTGATTGGAATGTCAAGTATCATTTGCCATAAGGCCATCCACATTTTTTGTTCGTGTTTCCCAGCTCAAGCTTCAACTACATGTAACTAGAGATCGGGCGGACGAAATAAAATATGAAATTTAATACAAAATGTCTTTCAATATTTTTGTAAGTAATTTTATGACATTTTTAATGACGCTGTAATGGTAGATATAGTAGCATTTGTTTGTTAGCCCTACATACTTCGAAACGATGTTCAGATATGTTCATACTCCTTCTGTCATGTGCGTGAACATGGATCATCCTCTCTAGTAACTTTTGTTTGTTTGTTTGTTTGTTTGTTGTTTAACGTTTATCGTAAGTACAATAGTATCAAGATAAGTATACAGATAAGTATAGTTATTTTTGTTATATTTATCAGTTGGTTATGTGCATTGTTATGTTGATACGCCTGACATATTCAATTATTGTGGTCAAGCTGAGAAATACTTCTGGTATTTCGGATTAGACCTCTTCCTAAACACTTGTTGAAAAATCTTGAAAAAATAATTTAAGTTTTATAAATATAATCTGATTATTGTGTGGTATAACTGTTGAATGCGAGTAACCAAAACTAAACAAATTATCTTCCCAGATATCTGTTAATTTCGGATAGAACTGAAAGAATCTTGTCGCTGATACTTGTGCAAAGGACGTCAGTTTCGTATTTATGTAACGTTACTGTTGTTGTGCTACTTGTGCTACTTCCGTAAAGATATACACCACAATACACTTTGTCCACAAATACATCGAATGTCTCACATATATATATGACCATGTGCTTTGCTATTCATAACGCAACCCTGAAAAAGCTCCGCCCACTTTGATTGGGTGCAGACGCCAAACAGACGTCGATGTGTTTATATGACAGAACAGAACATGTTCAAGGTTTCTCATACAAATTGACACGAAGTTTGACGGTCAATGGTAACCTTGTTTATGGTTATGTACAGTTTTTAAAAAGCTTCGCTCGACACTCGGTTGCGTTTACGTTGTCAGTCACTGTTAAAAACTGAAACAACGTCACCTTGCGGGCTATTAAAATCAGAGTGAGGCTTCAAAAATATATATGTACGTAATTTTTTGCCAGTTGTTTTGCCATTATCATTCCAAAGACGTGTAAACCAGTCATGGTAATTTTAGGAAAGAATAGCGGTCTTAGCCAGATGAATACCTGAACAAGAAATATGATACAAACCCGTTGTTATTACAGGGTTTACAGCAATTAACGGACCATCTACAAGTAACCGCCATCAGTTTTGACTGATCAGCAGGATAAAGTGTGCGTCAAGAACGTTATGTTTCAATTACATGTATGTGTTTGGTTAATGAAAGTAACCGGACCTTTTTACCACGAACACGATGGTGTTTTTGTTACCGACTGCTAAGATTTAAACATTCATGCTCGGTATTGGACAGCATTAATACGGCTAAATTCCCTTTTACCCCAAATAGCTGATCGATTATCGGGACTCGATTCTCATACAAAGTATTGTGAGCCAAACCGCTAACTGTGTCATGGGTGGTTTACGTTTATGGTCTGTCCCACATCAAGCTGACACGCCGTGATATAACTGAAAGTTTTCCTTTTTTGACCTTCAGCTTGCTGGTGTTATCTCTTATAACATTATATATCACGAATCCACTTTATATCTAGATCGATAAATATTATAGAAGTAATCATCATGAATTCATTAACTTTTATTATGGAATCGCTACCTCTATTCGTATTCTAATTAACTTTTAGTTTCGTACACACTAATTTTAGATTTAACTATAAATTTACAAAAATGTGACCTTTACTCAGATAATTAATATCTTAAACATAAAATGCACAACGAATCGGAACAAATAAACAGATCTATAAATGTTCCTTAATTGTCTCTTTGTATATTTCAAAATTACAATTGACAATAAGAATAAATAGTGATACTAAATTCAAATGCAATTGAATTGTAAATGTCTCTTATTTTTGTGTGAAATATAATATTAAGATATCACAAATGATTCAGAACAACAATCAATATAAGTGCTAACTTTAATGCCTTTTTGTCTCCGTAATTGTACATTTAAATTACAAAATACACAATGAATCGGAACAAACTTTATGAAAATATGCATGTTATGCCTTTTACCAAATTCGAGAGTCACTTTATGACACATCTGTTTCATTGTGGTTGTTTGTTGTTTATTCCAAATTAACATTTTGTTTCCAGTTTTAACGAAATCAGTAAATGCGCTATCGAGCTCGAGTGTCTAGGTTGTCTTGGTTCCTGTCGAGCGTCAGGCAACAAACACATACTTTTTATGTAAATGTGTGAATGGTTGGTGTAACTGGTACATGGAAATGCTTACCTTTTCCGCGAACACCTGGTATCGTCACTGATTTTCAGTGATCCATTAATACAGTGTTCAACGCTCAGTGGAGTCTGTGTCTTCGGATAATCAAGACTGAATATTATGTATTCTTTGGCATTGCCATTATATATATATATTTTTAAAGGTGTATTTTCTGCAATCTTACATTACTGACTACTCTGTGTAGTAGTCGTCACGTGCAGTCATTCAGTGAGTAATTTCTGTTATAGTGCGTGACGTTATATATCGGAAAATGAAATTAGTTTAGCGGCTTTAACCAACAAAACTTGTGCCACGATACTTAAAATTTAATTGAAATGAAAGTTTCTTCGATAGCATCACCTTCCCCAAACCTTACGAGGTTTCATATCCGACACCGGCATCTTATCTCTTATTGCCCGTTGGACATTTAAGCATCACCTCGGTCTTTATTTGGCCTTTAATACATGGGCGAATGTATACGAGATGGATGCTCATAGTGAAAACCTGAATTATCCTTAGCATGACCCATTGTTGTAAGTTGACAGTCTACGTAGGCACCCGGTACAGAATGTGTCCCCCGCACCCCGTTGCTGGTCGTAACTGGCGACTCAATTAGGCAACCTGTGGGTTGCGTCCTTGCGTTGGTGGAGGAAGGGAGTCTGGTGGTTGAGGGCACTGGTTCATGCATTTGGCATCGTCCCTGTAACGTATACAGATAGTAGTTGAGGAAAAGCGTCTCAGCTTGGAATCTATTCACGAACACGTACCTACGTACGTTTACTGTTCCAAAGTTACCTCAATCCATTAAAGTTGGATGTTTCCCTATGAGTGTGTGTGTGTGTGTGTGTGTGTGAGAGAGAGTTTGGTTTAACGCCGCTTTTAACAGTATTCCAGTTATATCACGGCGTGTCAGCTTAATGTGGGAGGAAAGCCTGAAGTGATGCAGGTCTCAGACGTTTACCACTTCGGTGAAACCCACGAGCACGGGCATGGTGCTGACAAACCTAGAAACATAATCAGGCGAACCGGGATTCGAACCCACAATCATAGGTTTCTGGCGTGCCAAGCGACGCAACTATTTCCCTATGAGAATTGACATGTTCCCCATCTTGTCAGGTGCTTTAATGTTAAGAAGTTGGCCATGAACTGAAAACATTTAAAAGGCATAGCCATGCAGCTTGTCGCTGTGGAGACAGAGATCGTGACAGTAGCACATGTGAATATGAATTAAAATGTGTTTGAGTTCACCGTTGTGAAGTGATTATCGCAAAAGAAAAATTAGTTTTCAATGAACCTCTTTATGATATCAAGATCAGGGTCTCGCCGAACAATTTAGCACACCTGAAGAGATTTTGTTTCCAAATTGACTGCACGCACTCAATGATGTATGGAATATGGTAAGCAGAATAAAAAGTAGAGTGTCCACTAACAATGTTCAACACTTAAAATCTGATACTGATACATTAATATCCAAAAACGACATCGCAAATACGTTGGCACCAATAATTAGTAAAAATTCATCGTCTGCCAATTATGACCCTAAATTCCAAAGGTATCAAAATCACCAGGGAAAGAAAATTCTGAATTTTAAATCCGATAATTCAGAAGATGTTCCTAAAGATAACCGCAGGAGGCTCTAAACAAGGCTCACGAAACAGCATGTACGCCGGATGTTATCCACCATCAATTATAGAAACATCTACCTGAGTCATCTCTTTTTTTTACCCTCTTGTTCATTTTCAATAATATTTGGGAAACGGGTAATTTTCCTTCTTCTTGGCATGAGGCTACTGCCATTCATTTGCCCTCAAAACAAGGGAGGAATCGCACGAATACTTCTAATTACCGTCCAATTGCTTTAACAAGTTGCATCTGTAAAACCAAGGAAAGAATGATCAACAGGCGGCTGGTCGGCTACTTGGAATCTAATAAGCTGATAACTGATATTCGGTCCGGTTTCAAGCATCAGATGAGCACTACTTACCATCACTTGTACGTAATTGTTGTATTAATAAACAACATGTTGTATTCATCTGTTTTTATTAAGAGAAGGCATGTAATAAAACACGGAGATATGGCATCTTAAACGATCTCCATATTATAGAAACTTTGAAGTTCGAGTGGGCTCACATTATCTGAAATATAGGATCAGGCAGTGTTTTTTCAGTGACACGTTTTTAGCATAAAAGTCAACAGCCTTGCAAATCTTTTAAATGATACCATCTATTGTTCGTTATTTGTTGTTGAGTTTAACATCTCGTGCCGTGGTATAATCTTAAAGGTGGTATAAAACTTTAATCAGGTCGAGACTTGATCATGGTTGCTTCATTTCACGGTTAAGCTCGTGAACCGTATATCCGAGAACTTGACACCATTCACCATCAGGGTCTTCGGTTGTGTCTTGGAGCAATTAGGACACTGCGTATTGGCAGTTTGAATGTGGAGGCAAATGAGTTCTGTCGTAATATGAGACTGGCATTACAATATATCACTAAACTTCATTCCAGTCCATCTAATCCAACATTTAACAACGTACTCTGTCCTCCATATCAGCATTTTATGACAGAATCCAAACTCAATTCCACCATTCGCATGCAGTCTCTATCAAATATGCACGTTTAAATCGTTCTGCTTTTGCCGAATATGACGTACATGTAGCAACAATGCCTTCATGGCAATCTAAACAACCTGATGTTAATTTAGAACTGGTGGAAGTAAAGAAATCTGAAACTGATCAATTATTTTATCATCAAGAATGTCATGACCTGAAGAACCCAAATCCCTCTCATACTAGTATTTACACCAATGAGTCAAACGATGGTGCGAAGGTACTGGCTTTACATACAATTATAATGTGTCTTCCCGCCTAACTAATGGAAACGCGATCTTTACGGCAGGAGCCCAGGCTTTATTATAAACTTTGCAATATACCAAATTCTGCTAAAAAAAAGCAGGTGGGGGACACGGGTGGCCCAGTCGCCTAAGGCGCCGCGTTTCGCTGTGCAGAGTTGCGTCCCTTGGACACGCCAGAAACCTATGATTGTGGGTTCGAATCCCGGTTAGCCCCGATTCTGTTTCTAGGTTTGTCGGTACCACAACCGTGCTCGTGGGTTTCGCCGAAGTGGTAAACGTCTGAAACCCGCATCACATACTGTTAAAAGCGACGTTAAACCCAGCTCACTCACTCAAAAAGCAATTCTATCATCTATCAGGATAACCTCTCCTGTTTACAGGCAATTAAAACTTAAAAAAGCGGATTATTCATTTTTACCTGAAATGTTATGGTGTCATCTTAATTTGAAAAAGAGATCACGGTTTGTTGGTTGCTCAGTCATGTTGGCATCAGTGGCAACTGAAAAGCAGATGCTTTGGCAAAAGCCGATTTCAATAAGTGAACCTTTCATCAGACACGATGTGAATGATCATTGACAACGGAGTGTGACTACCAAGGTTTTGAATAAACTCATTGCCATCAAGCCACTTCTTAGAGGTCATGCCCTATTGTGGTCTATATCGCCATGTTGAAGTTGTGTTGCAGTGGTGGGACATTGATCACAGTTATTATACACATTCATTTTTATTGAAGGATGAACATTCAGGTTTTTGTATCCCTTGCACTTGTCAGGCAACGCGTTTATGATAATGTTCATACCGCATCTGAACTTTCTAAAAAAACATAACCACTTGATTTAAAAGAAATCAAATCCTATGATAAAATAGCGATTTTAGTTTTAAATCTTGAATGTAATATTTGACACAGGTTTTCGTGATTTTCAGCTTCATATTTATATGGAATTATGAACGTAACATAAAGTTTGGCACATATCTTGACTCGAGCTCCTTCCATACATGTCGTGTCAATAATAGCAAAATTCATTCCTGGAATAGGCTTCCTAACTTTTTTAACTTTATGTACGGTCTGATTACACCATTGGAGATGTAGTACATGATGTCAGGTCGAATAATAAGATATATGATCAGGCCATATATAATCTGATTGATTCTGTACATTCCGATTTGGTCCAGTGTACAGCTTCATGTTAGTGTAAATGATTCGAGTGTAAGTCTCCCCCTCTGGCTTGATACAGTATAAGGCAATAATGATAGTGATCACCAATCGGGTCTTATCTGTTGTTAAGCTCGACACTCGGATCTGGTCCAGTGCATGGCTACACAATCTGACTCGCCTGGTTTATTAATCTGTTCCTTAATCTAGTGAGGCTCCTCATTCGGTCCTGGTCAAGGGCAAGGCTTCTCAATCTGGCCTGGTGTTGGTATTGTTTTACATTTCCACTAGGTAATTCGAGTTACCAAATATGTGTAGAGAGAACCTGATAAAACAAACACATACAAGTGTTTTTATATACTTTTGTCTGAGCCTAGCTGCTTTTAACTCTGATTTCGACAGAGACTATAGACCGCTGCAGTGTCTTCAAAGACATTTCAGTTCCGTGACTTAAATATTTGCTCGCCTACAAAACCTTCCGACTGAATGATTGGACATGGATTTACGCGAGTTTAACAATATTCAATCATGGCGGAGGACAGCAATAAATGGGCTCCACACATAACACTCATTTTTTGGCAAAGTCATTATGCTACCTACTATCCTCAGCATATGAGTTGGTACCAAATGATGAATATCCGTCGGTTTAGCGATCATAGATAATGTTGACAGTTATGTAGCAGATAATAGAAAGCATGATTGCCATTTGCTCAGTAATTACTTCGACACATTCCGACGAAACGTCTAACTGCAGTCAATATTGAATTATACCACTTTGTAAGTAGGCATACAATGTTTCGAGAAAACCAATAACTAGAAAACTTGCAGGCTTCATTATTCATATTAAAGAGGTTGATATAGCATTTATTTCAGTTTACAAGTTAACGCGTTTTGGAAATCCTCAAACATTCTTGATGTAACATAATTTGAATGTTGTCAGATAATCATGGTTACCGTTACGTAGGAAGGTGTTACAGCAAATATATATCATAATCATACCCTTCATCGTTCACTTAGATCAGTTTAGAAGAAGCTTATGTGGATGTAGATGTTATTATTTATGGTGTTTTGAGTTTCAATTGTCCTTATTACAAATACTGTATTAACATTTCCTAAAATAAAACACTGTTACAGAGAATGCAATGCTCAAGCGTATGGGAGTATCGTATATAATAATCAAACCAGGATAATATTGATGAAAACCTATTCACATCCCTATTTCCGTAAACATCCTTCTGTAATTAAAGGACAGGAATCGTGACGGTGGTTATGTTGAGTGTTGTTAAATCACGTTTTCTAGCGTGTACATGTACATCGTCATTTATATAAAGGTCATTACTCCATATTGTTGAAGTGATTGATGCAGATTTAAGAATGATCTTGTCGCCTGTTATGTATAATTGAAGAATGCTGAGCAATTTGGCTGCACAAGAGAGACTTAATAATTGGATATGTCTTGGTGAGGTGAAATACAGGATATCAGTTGTTAATTCCTAACGTCGACGACAGAGAATAAACTGTCACGATTGCCTGTCAAAATAGTGCTGTCTGAAAATTTGACTGAAACAAAAGCGACATAAAATAGACCTACCCATAGCCATAACAAAACATCGTTGCTTAAAGCAGAGTCGATTGTACGATTCCGACTGTATCATGAGCATATGTTTATGAATCACTATCAAACAGTGATGAACACCAGGTGTTCCAAAAAAGGTGAGTGTGACCGTCCCCATTCGTGGCACGTCACACACACATGCAAAGGCAAGTCAATAATTGTTCACCTGAAAGAAACAAGGCAACATATGCAACAATTCAGTACAGGGAATTCCATTGGATATCATTTGTGTCATTGATGCCTCAAATATGGAAATGTTCTCCACATGTCTACCGTAAAACGTTTTGAACGCTTTACTGAGGCCTCGAATGTTTTAGCTCTGATTAAACAACTTTTAAGCAGCACGCGTATGACGCTTTCTGAAATCGTAGCAGAGAGAGCATGCTTAATTAATATTGCACCTCAATAGTCGTGAAATGTAGACACCAAAGGCCGGAGCACCTGGGTTTATGTTAATACATAAAGGTACGGTTGACTAATCGAAGTTTAAGACATCCCTCTTGTCAACACGGTCTTGTGGTTTTTGTCACTCGAAATTTTTATGTATATCTAAATACGAAACAAGTGAGGCGGTCCCACTGGTCGTCCTTAATTTATAGTTCTAAGGTGTTTCTCTAAAAGATCAAAGGTGCCGACTGTACTTTATCCTGTAGTTTTTGAGTTCACCACGTTGTTCAAATTAGTCCTGTGAACTAACGTATCCTAGGTAACATCGTTCGTTCATGACTTTCAAGCAAGGTGGCGCATCCACATCAATTATTGATTGTAGAACTTTAAAGTTGTCGAATAATTGAATGCTATTACCGGGGAAGAAATATGGCTAGATGATGTCAACAATCTCTTTGACCTCGGGGTTTTCCCATACATATGCACACCACTGTTTCCTGCCACAGCAGCCTAAAAGTAACTGTTATCCAAGGCGGGCTTTGGTGCCCTAGGAATTATAATATGGCTCTCTATGGACACAGGCATGAGCAATCCTTGAAGAGTTTCATGAGCACATGTACATGTTTTGCTCTGTGCTGTCGCTCTTCTTCCTTCATTTTCACCGCACAGTGACGCAATATCACACTCCAGGCCGTCGATTCACGTCGATTGCGGTACCATGTTGTGCAACCGACTCGGTAAGCAGAGTATTTCATGGCTTGCAGCTGCTTCAGACCGGTAACAAAAGTTTTTATGACAGAAAACACATTACCTCACAATAGCCGAACGTCGGCTGTATGTACATGTGGTAACGCGGTCCCACAGTGCATGTGAACTGTTTCAAGTCACGTGATTAAATAGAAGCAAATTATTACAAAAAAATAATATCAATCCTTTGTATTGCTGCATGTAAGTTTGGGTAATCTTACACTGAACGGTACAACACCCTATACCATTAAAGTAAGTGCCAGTAAGCAATAATCATATTAGAAGGTGTGCAAGCTCCGTGTAATAAAAATCATCGCACATCACGTTGAAAAACAACGTGCCATATTAAGTAATCCTCTGAACCATAAACTTTCTGGAATGACTTGACCAGGTCTTTGAAGGTGAAACCATGATTTCAAAGCTGTAAGCAAAATGTGTACATGCTCTTAAGTACCCAAGCAAATGGGAATGTAGACGCCATAAGCTGGAGCTAATGGTATATTAGTCGACGTGAAAGGGATATTCACGATGTGAAAATCGAAGTCATTCATCTTGTCACTCACACAGCTTGTTACAAGGGTTCCCATCATGTTATATTTCCATGCATAGCTCCGTCACTGCATATAGTTTCTCAGTTTTTCTATGATTTCCATCTATGGTGGATAGATAAGGTGAAATACTCATTTGTATTGGTATTGTTGAAATAAATGAGGTTTTCTAAATATTTGAAACTGAGGTTGATGTTTTGATGTGCCCTAGATTTCAATTAACTAAATTAGGAAACCAAAACGATTCTCGTGCAAAGAGTAACAGATCATCTTTGAGAGGGGTACACACACTTGTGTCGTACCATCGTTACTTTACTCCTCATTACAAATACTCAATGTATCAGTGTTATATAATGTCTGTCTGACTGTTTTCAATAATCACGGGCGTGATAGTGAACACACGAACCAGGATGTATGGTGTAGACCGCGTCAGGAAAGATATGTTTTCTGGCGACGGAATAATCAAAGAAATTCGGTACCTACGTTTGAAGTTGTGTTAAACCATACACATGCACATGCAAGGATGTATATTCAATCTGATATCTTCTGCGAACTTTGACAGTATAATATTTTTTTCGTCATTTACAGTATTGGATCCTTTGTAATTAGTAAACGGTTTTCTTTGAAGTCTCCATAGACGTATGTCTTGGTATATACTCATCCGAATCAGGTTCATTCAGATCAAATATCCAATTACTTTAGGAAAAGTATTGGATAACGAAAGTCTACAATTGCTTCCAGTCAACATTTCATTAGACGTATCTGGGAGATGCAATTTTGTTCGAAAACTTGTGCAGTTACCGTTTTCTTGCTCAACATTACGGTGATCTCGTAAGTGTTAGAGGCTGGTTTTCAAAGTTACATTGTCTTCTTAAGTGAATGCTATAGACGTGCGTATGAAAGAAGGACATGATTTCAAGGAGAATGTGATGAATTTGAAAATTCTTCGTGCCGCGCTGTTTGAATAAAACTTTCTGTAAAATCGGTTTATAGTTATATTCCGATTTTACAGAAAGTTTTATTCAAACAGCGCGGCACGAAGATACGAACGTGTTCAACAACATGTAGTTTCATCCTATTTCATAAGAAACATGGGTTATATCTCAAATTACCAGAATCATATCACTTTGTGTTATTGTGAAAAAAGTGCAAGACACAAGGAAATGGCTATGCTAAATATTTTCAAATTCATCACATTCTCCTTGAAATCATGTCCTTCTTTCATACGCACGTCTATAGTTTAGTTTATAGTACAGACGATAATTTTGACAATAGTGAGAGTGGTCTTTGTCTTCATAATTCTTGTAACAAGCGTAGGTTAAGACTTGAAATGTCGGTGTTCATAAGGTTTCTTATATAACAAGTAGAGGTTCTTTTGAGTGTTGCTTTATGCTACAGCAAGCAATGACTCGTATCAGCTCCATATATATCACGGTGGCCAATAGTTGAATGTATGAGTAACGACGCAACCAGTTAGGGTACAATAACACCCACGGAACCATCCGATCCCCATTGTAATCGGCTCTTATGACAAGCATCTGGTATTCGGGACGCATTCTGACCTGGACTCCCAACTGTGAGTGTGTATGGTTTAACGCCGCTTTTAGAAATTTAAGAGTATCACGACAGGGAGACTAGAATGGGGCGCTACTCATTGTACCCATGTTGGGAATCGAATCCAGGCTTTTGGGGTGACGAGCGAACGCTTTAACCACAAGGCTATCAAGCCCCCCGGGATTTCCAACAGAGGGTAAAGATATTACACTTCATGTATGTCATAATCTTGAACTCAGATGTTAATTAAGATAAACTCGATTGGTAGGAATACATCACGACACCGAGGAAAGTTGTAATTTATATATTTTTATCATCTTAAATGAGTGATGTAGAGGTGTCAGAATCCCAAAATAATGCATCATGAATAGGATTGTTAGGCTTTGTATCACATATCCATTAACAATGTGTAAAGAAGCACTGAATTCAAAATACCGTTACAAAATATAGAATATGTTATCATATTTTCTTTGAATGTTCCATGCATAATACAACACGAGCAACTCAGTTCACAAAGATGACTTCAACAGAACGTTAAAACAAAGCCATTCATCGGAGACACGTAGTGGCTGCAAAGTAATAGATCTGTCACACGCTGTACAATGAAATCATGCACATGTGGTAAACACATAACATCATCAGCATAAACGAGTCCAATACGCTTGAAGGATATCACTGCTTCATGGATCAGTTTCATAAAACGATCTTAGCGCTATGACCGCCGTTATTCTATACATTAACATTCGGGTATATGTAAGTTACGACAGTCGCAGCACTACGATCGTTTTGTAGTACGGGTCCATTGTTGGTACAAAAATATCAGTTGACAGTGATAACTTGTCCAATAGATTAGATTTAGTCTATCATTGCATCGCCATTCAATATGCATCCTTGATGAGGCCCATCTCACATAGCTTGTGACGAAGATCCAGTTTCTGTACTTTTCTGGCTGCTGATTGTTACGGAAGTATCAGATGACCTTTAATGGGTCTCACTTGAAGGCTGCATCAGCTGATCAATAGAATCGTCCACGATAACTTTGACAGTTCACTGGGTCACTTGAGAGAGACAGCATGGGACTGACATTGAGCTCAAAGCGTGTAGCTTCATCCAATGTATCACCTTTACTGATCAGGTTTACAATTATTCGTTCACGTTAAATGGGTGGTTTAGATAAGCAATTCTCGCTTGATCATTCAATAGTCCATCAGAGCATTGACATGGATCCAGTATCTTTGGCTTCATGAAGCGTATCACTACTGCTGATGTTGTTACAAAACTCGCCGTTTACGTTCGACTGGTATCGCTTGAAAGCCAGTTTTACTTGACCATTTGAATAGTCCACCGTCATGTGCCGTGTGCTTGAATAATAATGGCTAAACAGGGAGCGATGGCGGTCAGATGAAGAAGCGCAAATTAGCATAAGTCGGATTCGAGCCCTTATCCTCTTGCTGAAGAGGCAATACACGAGAGGATTCATACAGCTGTTTGATGTGCCCAGCCACTGAGCAAGAGGGATCACGAAGTCCTGGATTGTCTTCATCTCATCGCTGAGGTCATGTGGTGGAAAGAAGTATAGCCTTAGAGTAACAGCGTACAAAGGAAGCCAGGACAAGGCAAAGAGAAACACAACCACAGCTAACATTTTCACAACCTTGATCTTTGATTTCTGGATGACCCCCCGTTCTGTTGTAATACCTGGCGCGTCTCTGTTCCATACTTTAATGCCAATGAAGGAGTAACAAACAACAATGAAGCTGAGAGGAATAGCATAGCAGAAAAGAAAGATAGCGCCGAGGAAGAACTCTCTGTATTGTCCAGGTCTCGGCCAGCGCTGGATACAGACGTATAGTAGCTGCAGGTTTGTTTGGTAGTCTACTTGGGTATAGTAAACAGCCCACGGCACCATGATGGATAAGGCCAACATCCACACCACCATCAATATCATGCGTGCGATACGCATTGTCATTTTGAATTTGAACACATAACAAATGGCAAGGTATCTGAAATAGAGAGAACCAATATTACCAAATGAATTTTAAGAAGCCATGTATTACAACAACGGAAACTCTGTCATATCTGCGTGAAATATGTGTGTATCTGATACATTAACATGTTTCAGGCTGAAGTAAATGTATATCAATAATAAAGGAACTCATATTTGATGATGTCCAGCTCACTGGTTGAAATAATGTATGTTATGGCGTAACCAAATCATGCCAGGACCGAAATTCCCAGTTTCCAAAGATAAATCGGTCGCTCCCATCATATCAAATAGGCTAATCCTTGATCATGTGTGTGAATACGTCATACGTTTATTAGTGATGGTGATGACCAAACTAAATCATATCTCATATCATGCTTCATAATTATCATAGCAACATTATCGGTTGACGAAATTATACATTTTGTTATTCTTTTAGCAGGATGTTACCTACAGCTAATAATAAGTATCTTGTTTGATGTCTAAATGGTTGACAGTTTTCGGTAATAATTGTGTTAATAATAATTTATGGCTTGCTCTAGCAATTACCCCAAAGCCAGCACGTATAGAATGAATGTTTGATGTCTTGGAATTAATCAACAACTTCATATTAGTCATAACTCAAGGGCGTCTCAACGTTGGTGAATATACCTTGATATTTTGTAGTATGCAAATCAATAATTAACGAGGTGTACTACAGACTGTCTAAAAATAGGCAACGCTGGAACCATTGCGAACTGAGTATTTTAAAATTTATACTTTACATACCTGTCTAAGGCAATTGCTGCCAAAGTATTGACCGACGCACACACGGAAATTCCTTGTAGGTACGGGACTGCCTTGCACATAAACGCTCCAAACCTCCATCCTGTGAACAGTCAATAAATTGATATAAGTATTAATGAGGTAATCACACTTTATCAGTCCAATTATCGATGTCATAATTATGCGGATTTAAAAGTAGCTAACTGGAGCGAGGGACATACAATTCTTAATGTTTGATATCCTCTGTCCACTTTGCTACTGGAAATGATTTCCTTTTAAATTAAATATTCACAAACTTCATATGGGAATAGATAGATAATGTGCTTTCACAGGCTCCTTAAAACTTCACAAGACACATTGTGACGTGAATAGCACATTCCTGGCTAAGACCTTCTTTTGCTAACAAGTACTGTGACTTGAATACCCATTCCAAAATATCCTAATTCATAATATCCTTGCTGTAGAATGGGATTTTAAGAATATGTACATGATTCTGAGCGTTTTGAAAACAATAATTAAGACGTATGACTTACAAATCTACGTGTAACTTTCACTTTGTTGCAAAATGATGTCATGGAGGGACAGTAAAACATTTGACAAATTTTGGAAAGAACATGTACGTGTGGGTCAGGAAACAAGGAATTGTGTTATCATATCTGACGTTTCGGTGAAAAATATTATACTGAGGGGCAAACAAAAATATATCTCTCAGTTGATTTTTTCATTATATTCCAAAAGCATATCACATCTCAAAAAGACCTGTGCCCGGCGCTTTGTCAGCATTCAGAAATACTTCTACATAGTTTGATTTGTTTAATTTAGTTTGATTTAAAGCTTTTAAAAGCTCAAAATAATGTTTCTCATAATCCACAACTCTTAGACATCTTATCTTTGAAAATCAATACATTTGCTTTTTGCATTTCAAATATGGTAGGGTTCATATGGTTGTAAATTCATTTTTTCCTCATTCTTCTCTGAACCAATTTATTTTTACATAACATTACCCAGCCACTGATTACCTTTTTACTTACCGTTGCGGGAATGATTGATGGTTACATAGCCATCAACAAATTTAACAAGAGTTCTTTCAATTTTCAATTACATAAAAACAGACTCGGTATACTTACTTTCGCCCCTCAGTTTAGCATATTCGTCAGACACAACCTACATGTTAGTTCAAGGACCTGCACGAATTTGACGCCTTAGTGGAATCGATATAGATACCATCCCTGATACCATTGCTTGCGTGACTACCTATACTTGACTAAGAATATAATGAGGAAACTATTTTGACCGTAGACAGGAATGCTTGTCACGGAGCTGTGCTCCAGAAACCAGAACCAGAAGAATAAAGTAATAATGAAAACGTGCGAACATATTAACATGTTTCGTACTGGTAGCTAATTGTATCAATAGACGACACTATGTAGAACCAAAATCCAAACTTACACTGACATGGAACAAAGATTAATTAAATCAGAGAAAATAAACAAGTTGATTTAGCTGAGCAACTGTCTAACAGTAATAAAGTAAGGATGGATAAAACAACGCTCTGACAAGATATTGACAAGATTCATGGACAGCCAATAAAGTCGGCTGCAACCAACTAACACTCTAATGAGAGAAAACCTTGGCTGGGTTAAATAGCGGGAAATAAACACAGAGGGCCTATCTCCAACGTAAGTCCTTTGGACTAAAAATTGATGGAAATCGCCTAAATATCAAACTAGTCTTATAGACGTACAACTCACCCATTTAGACTGTGTAAGGAAATTACAAACTTCCCAAAGATATAGTACACTTGACCTAAGGAGTATCTTGTCTCACAATCAGTAAAAATGGGTATTTGACCAAAAGAGTAACTTGACTTACAATAGTAAATAGGTATTTGACCTAAACTAGACAAACATTTAATAACCAAATCCGAGTTTCGAAGGACTCTCCTGTCTTACGAAACCTGTAGGTGAAGACACATAACTTTGACAAGGGTTTTATACGCACGTGCGGATCGGAGAGGACAACCTATCCTGGTCAGCCGGGATATGCAATAGCCTGGCGAGCTTAACAAAGTGTGTTTCATTACATCGGGATAACCCCACTAGCAAACTAACTACTAAACCAACACGGAAAATGCAAGTACCAAAATAAAGCGTTGACCATTAGCTGTCCAACTTTATCACTTAAGATTTACAACCAGGTGTAAGGTGGCAAAAATGACCATACATAAATGAGAAATATGTACAATTACTAGCTAATCCTGTTTGAAAATTATAGTCACAAAAACACACTACCAACACATGAATAAGTAAGCAAACATATATGAAATAACATATATCAAATCAATACAAGATAGAAGTGTGCCATTAAATCTCTAGAGAATGAAATATATGGGTCAATAACTCTCCTACAATGACGGTAAACAAACTGGACAACGACGAATGCCAGACTTTGATGAGGAAGCCGGACAATTCTAGGAGAGGGGAGCTGTGCGGTCACTGGGCCGTAACTATGCTGGTTTTATAATATAATAATTAAATTCAGCGCCTTTCAAATCGTTTTAATCAAATTTGTTTTTGTGTTTATGTTAAATATTAAATAGACCTCATCAAATAATATCATAACTGAATTGTGTACGTAACGTTTAAGTGATACATAGAAATGAAAATCAGACATTTACGAAATATTTTGATGTATCACAGACTAGATATATACCACGGTGATATATAAAAGTGCATGTTGATTAAAAGGTTGAGTGGATTTACTAGTATATCATATGTTAGAAGTTCAACTGGTTATGGATAAAGTTATTGAACAAGTGATATCCGCGCTCTACTTATGTAGTAACATAACTCATATGGCAAAAAGGATAGTCCAGCCATTTGACTTCTGTGTGATGTAATCAAGTTCCCAAACTTTCCTTTCGAGAAGACAAACGAACTTTCTGTATCAGTTTGTTTGTTTATTTAACGCAGCATTCAGCAGTATTCCAGCTATATGGCGGCGGTCGGTAAATAATCGAGTCTGGACCAGACAATCCAGTGATTGACATCATGAGCATCGGGATCGATGATATGTATAAACCAAGTCAGCGAGCCTGACCACCTGATTCCGTTAGTCGCCTTCTACGACAAGCATAGTCGCCTTTTACGGTAAGTATGGGTTGCTGGGAGACCTATTCTACCCCGGAATCTTCACGGGTCTTCTGTATCAGTAAACTATTATCCTGGAATTGGGACAAACGCAATGTTCGAAACACTGAAGTGCGCATAATCAACACATGCATGTATCAGACTGACAGACAGGATGTTTCTGAATCAGAGGCCAAACGCATCAATAGTAATACATACTTTTGATAGTTTAAGCTTTCGAGTTAAACTGTACATTACAATTGCTCTCGAAGCCTTACAATTTATTTTGCAACATTTACATATATACGATCGTAACACAATATCGTTATCGATGAAATTATAGAACCGCTGCGCATTTCATGATTTCCAAAATCATTAGATCCACGTCCAAATGTCTTCCATTGTATGCTTCACAGCAAGAGAAGTGTACATATTTTTTTCACAATCAAGATGACGTTTAAGTAAGAACGTACTTTACATTGTTTTACAATTTAATGGCCACCATTCTTTTGATGCAGTCTTTCAATGGTCGTATACAGACATGAATATAGCATTGTGATCACCTTTCTGTTTAATCCACACGGAACCAAATCCATATCTAAATTATATACTGTAATATTAACATGTGTTGCCAAGTCGCGATTAATAACAAATAGCAACATTCTATAACGATGGTGCAGGTACTGCTCAACAAGCGAAGCCAATATCTAATGCATTCTCCAGATACATAATATGCATTGGATGCCTTCCAGTTTTCCCGCCCGTGTTGTTTAACGCCGCATTCAGCAAATATTCCTGCTATATGACGATGGCCTGTACGTTATCGAGTGTGTACCTGATAATGTATTGACTGATGTTGTAAACAACCTACCACACCTTAGGGGTACCATGACAAAGAGTCAACCAGGTCACCGAGCTTGACAATCCGATCTATTATGTCACCTCTTACGACCTACATAGTTTACTGTGGATCTATTCTGACCCGGAAGTTTCCCGAGGTGTCTGTGGCCGAACCTGACCCAAAGAAAACATGTAGCCTTATGAAAATATCAAAAGTACATGGAAAAGCGAGACAAGTGGACGTGTTGTGTAGGTTGTTCTCTGCACCAGTGCTCCCTTGACGTTGCTCAGAAGCTCAATCCTACTTAAGAAGGCTTGCTTCAAAACATCATGCCAGTATCAGATTAATTACAGCCCTGTGGAATCGGAAGTCACGATGCCTAATAGTCGGGGATTCTCTCAAGATGATTTTACGCCTCTAAGAATAATTTGTTCGCCTGCATTAACGTCAATTATTGCTCAAATGACCGACACTTTTGTTGTAGTATGACCTTCTTCATACGTTTCTGAACATACACGGGTCAGGCTGATGGGAAATCGATGGCAACTGCGAGATGACATTGCAAGCAGGCAATTGACGTCTGATGTGTGCCCCTTATAACATGGAGTGACGTCGACAACAAAGCGTACTGCTGTGTACAGATTTCATGAAGTGATGACATTGCTTCCTCGTAATAAATTTCTTTACGAAACAGCTTTATGGTGGGGCAGCATACACTCAACCGTTCGCCAACACCTGGTGTCATCACTGGTTGATGGTGTTTCATGAACACATGCTCATAATATAGTTGGAATCATACAATGGACTGCTTCCAGCAGAAATTTCTTTTTTTCGCTTTGATTACGAAATAGTCAATTCGCACTGTCTGTATGTGTTCTGGACAAGGCCCGTATGCATAAGATGGGCACTAATTTTATTGTCCACAGTTAGCTTTTGAGCATCCACGAAGGCAAAGATAATCTTCATGATATATGTTGTCATGTCTTGAGAAACATACTGTGGGACATGCCAGCCAAGCCTAAATCTTGGGCCCTTCGCCTTAGTGCTCGACTGAAGTGAAACAAACAGCCCCTGATTTCAGCATCAGGAAAATCGGGCTCATCGACATGGATGACTGCAAATTCTAAGTCATTTTTTAACCCTGGCTAGGGGAAAAATTTACGACCTAAATAGCTGCTGATGCACATATCTATGGCTAAACAATCTGCGGCAGGTAAGATTGATTGGTTGTAGCAGTTTAACGCCACACTCCTCACAGGACGCCTTCCGCCATAGCAATTTTGGCTGACCTGGTCATGTGTGTGAGTAGGGCACACATTGCAAGTTTTAGTATTGATAAAATGTCTTTTTTTTAAAAAAAAAATAAAAAAATCGTATTGATATTATTTGATTTTTGATTGTTAGAAATTGATAAAGGTTCCATGGCTGCTCTAGATTTGTTTACAAAAGTTCGAATAGTTGGCCATGTATTTGGTATCTGCTATTTGAAGTGTATGCAACTGATCTTTTGTGAAGTAAGCTACGATCTTTTTGCCCTCTCCAACACCGAAGGGAAGAAAGGTATGTTCTCACAGTCCATTTCTCAAGGAGATAAACATCAGTTCTGATCTGAGGCAAAACTGGAACTGTCTTGCTTTGGTAACGGTAGAAGGTACTCCTCATACTGGACTTGTCTTAAACCTACCATATCTAACATGTCAAGAGTCATGGCAGCACTTACATGAAACTACTAAGCTGGAAGATCCAGGGTATTTTAATAATGAATTTAATTGGATTACTTATACCAACTGTGATCATTGTCTTAGTTTGTGGCCTTGGGAATGTTCACCCAATTTATCTGCAGTGATTGTGCTAACTGTCGGAGGTTATGTTGTTGTTGCTGACGTGCTCGCAGTCGTTGATCCAGTGCATCCAATGAATGTTCGATTGGGTTTAAATCTAAAAACCTGGATGGCCATCGTAGGACCTGGATGTTGTGATTCCTGACAAAGGCTGTTGTCAGTATTGCCGTGTAAGGTCGGGCGATGTCTTGTTGGAAAATGATGTTCGCTTGTTGCATCATGGGAAGGACATTTCCAGGGTAGGAGATGTCTGCCCACATTATCACACCACCACCACCACCAAATATGGCCACTTCCTGTATTTAGTTTCGTGCATAGAGTTCCCGTCGTGGATTTTTGACAGGGAGAATAAATCCCTTATACCCCGCTTCGAAGCAAAAAACCGCACGCTTTTCTCAAGGCAAAGAAAGTCACGTAATGTAGCTCAAGTTAACCTCGGCTCGATTTAACAACTGTTTTCTCTCAATTATGAATTTGTTTTAAATCTCTTACAATGTCATATGAAAACATGTCGTTGTAATGGTATCACTCGGGGTACATATGATTTTATGCGTCCTGCGTAAGGTTGTATACCTCGAGCCAGAGGCGATAGTGCTTCACAGAAACGGAGAACTACCTCTGTGTTTCTACCACATTGTATTTCCGTGTCTTTTCATCGGAGTATCCCGTTTGTTAACGTCTTAGACGTTTTTCACCCTGGTTAAACCTACGGTCATTGGTATTATGCTGACGAACCAAGAAACATAATCAAGGAAAACCGAGATTCAAACCCACGATCACACGTTTCCGGAACGCAACTGAGAGATGCATCCGTGCTCAGCAAAATGCCACCCGCGTCCTCACTGCCTCGTAAACATCGGGCTTATGACAGATTTGTTTAAATATAATTAAAGAATGGAGTATTTATCCTTAAATACACTAACACGTAACATTGACGAGAATATGTACTTTGCGTCTGGCGCTCCAAATGAACAAAAATGTCAAACTTGAAGAATAACCCAGCACTGAAGTGTGGTTTCAATTGGAGCTAAGATTGAAAAGCAAGGTATTTATAGAACTGTAAATGCGTACCATTGTAGCATATCATTTGCTGAAAAAGTTGATTGATGTTCATGTAGTAATCTTGAACGAAATGGCTTCGCATTATGCCACAGCGTTCTGTGAATACGTACGTCTAACTCAAAGACCTTCATCAGAGTGACATTATTTTGAAGACTTTTCTATGGAAAAATACACCTTTAATACAAATATACATCTATCCTTGCATATTTTGCTTCACTGTGTGGACTTTGCAATCGCAAATGATTCGGATCAGCAAACATTAAAATCTGAAAGATCTTTTTTTCTCGTGTAAGCGGGCATCTCATTCTAAGCTACTTGAACGCAATTTTCTTTTTAAGACTAGTGGAGGACATTACCAAATTTTTCTTTTTTAATTTAACCGTTTATTACCGTGATTGTGGAAGTAAATATGTGACTTGCCTGTGCATGTATTTGTGATGGGTACCACCGGTGAACGCCTGGTGTCATCACTATTAGACACCGATTCATAAATACATATTAATCATGTACATATAGTCAGAATCGTTCTGTAGACTATGCTTTCAGCAGATATTTTTTGGTATGGAAAGGGTTTTCTCGCTTTTGTCAATAAAAAAATACTTAAGAACAATGACTCTGTAGTTTGAGATCCAAATGATGCAGTTCATCTTTAAGAGTTTGAATTCAGCATTGGCAGATATCGATAATGTTTAATGTTAAAACATGTCATATTGTACTTGAAAATAAAAGTGACACAACTCTTTCCATATTCATAAAAAATCTCTGCCAAAAGCAAAGTCAATTTCCGATTCCGACTATATCAATCACCGTGAAATTAATAGTGCTGATGCCAGGTGAATAGGCGAGCGTATCCAGCCCCGCAGGTGGTACCCGTCACAAACACATGCAAAGGCAAATGAATTGCCTGAAAACCCTCAGGAACATACTTGTATGTACAAGTCAAAATAGGAATTGCATCGGACATACGTTTGTGTCACTGATCGGTCAAATTCGGGAATGTCCTCAACATAAAGTTATGTCACTGTTTTGGTAATCGAATTGTCCATTGTCATTCTATAAGCGCGTTTCGTGTCTGGGTCAAAACACCATCCATATATCAGCAATCGATGCCACACTAGATAATGATATTGCCAAATGATTGTGTTTCAAGTATTGTCACAGGCGAACATATTAAGCCGAAGCGCCAGTCGGAATTTTTTGTCCTTGACTTGGAGACTAACTCTAGTTCATTTATTTTTCCGATTTACTGCTATCGGAGTGTGTTTAATTTCCTCTGTCCTGGAAAGAGAGTTTAAGAATGTCGGTTGCAGCCTGTGTGATACATCAGTATTAATCTGAATCTTGCCATTGAATCAGGTACACAGTGAACTGGGAGTTCCAGAATTCATTGTTTAGTCAACAGTATGTTAGCTCAACCTTTTTAATCAATAGGCGAACAGATGCAAACACGATGTTGTTTTAGTTCCGGAGCAGTGAAGTAATTTAAAAACGATTCCAATAATGATAAGATGCATCTTGGGGTTTACGTATATTATTTTTCATATACTGACGACCACTACTGGTAACATTAAACGCTGATTATTAGAAAAACCCGTTATAACCAAGGAATATTCTTATTCGTAGCTCTGTAACAATAAGAGAGTGAGTTATTTAACATCAAGCTTGGCGTCGGCAAAATTTCAGGCATATAGCGACGAAATCAATATATATTCATTAAAGCCACGCACAGTGAAGTATTTAATTACATGTATCCCAGAAGTAATATTATTGTGTTTGTTGTTTAACGTCGCACTCAGCAATATTACAGCTATATAACGGTGGTCTGTAAATAATCGAATCAGGACTAGACAATCCATTGATTGACATCATGAGCATCGATCTACGCAATTGGGATACGATGACATGCATCAACCAAGTTAGTGACCCTGGATTCCCGATCCTGTTAGTCGCCTTTTACAACAAATATAGGTTGCTGAAGACCATTAAAGTAAAGACACCTACCTATACAGACAGATGCATAATTTCTATAATAATCCTGATAAAAACATGAAAAGATTTAAATAAACCTCCTTGGGAATGCAATGTGCACGCAGTAGATCTAAATCATTTCCAAACATTTGGATGGAGATTCTCAAAACAAACTTAAACAGTAAAAAGGAAGCCAACGAGCGATACCCAAAGGCTGGAAGTCATAACGTAACACGTGATCTAAACACGTCACAGTGGAGTTTACTTTATTCATGGTACACCAGCGTTATAACTACGAGATAGGACTTCGGTGCAATGACACTAAAAATAGTACATTGACGTAAGTTTCATTTGGGGATGAAGCAACGCTTGGAATGACTCATGATTTCTACCTCTAAGCTTCTCGACTGCAATCGATATTTGAGATCAAACGAAGACAGGTTTATTAATCTCTACATGTGGCTGTATTCTAAATACGTTATTACCATATGGCTTTTATTAATAAATTACGCCATACGTATTTAAATTTTACCAAATTTAATGACTTGCGCAAGGTGCAGTTACTGAAACATTAAATCTGAACATGTTTATCGAGCTCCTACAAGTTTACCACTTTTTTTGTAATTCCCGATCATGAGCAAGGATTTATATACCATTCGAGACCCTGACCTGAGGATCCTGGCACAGTATGGGACGCAACTCTCAACAGCGAACAGCAGCT
Organism: Haliotis cracherodii; assembly: GCF_022045235.1. Classification (NCBI taxonomy): domain Eukaryota; kingdom Metazoa; phylum Mollusca; class Gastropoda; order Lepetellida; family Haliotidae; genus Haliotis; species Haliotis cracherodii. The sequence continues at coordinate 18,863,050 of NW_027266275.1, forward strand.
CTTTAGGCCAATAGGCCACGCGAGTGTAGTAAGACATAAACAGGTGCATACTGGTCATGTAAATAATCGATAAACAACTACACACACTGCTGGAACATCCAGCATCAAACCAGCCATGACACACCAATCTTCATTATTCTGTTTTTACGGTAAACATGCAATGGGGTGCTTAAGTTATTTTAGTATTCCAACGGGGGCGTTGCAAGAATTTTACTTTTTCAAGTGACGAGAGAGACTAAAGACGGCAATGTATTCTTCCTGAACTGATTCTGATAAATCCTTTGCCCAGAGCTATGGATTTATTACCCGCTAGAGATGAGAATTCAAGTTACTTGATGGTGAACTATAGACTATCACTTATAACAGACAAGGTTGTGACCGTGGATCGTAAATCACAAAAAGGGTTCATGGAAATTAGCGTGGTTTTACATCACTATTTGCGTAGCCGGATTTCTAAGAAAATAACCATTGGACACAAGTACACACAGTCAATGCATAATATTTAGTTTTAGCAAGGAAACCATGGCATGAGGATTTACAACAAAACTTCTTTGTCCACTGACATGAAATCACATTTGCCTCAAACTACTTTCATAACCAAGCTTAGATACATGAAAACAAAACATGTCGTATGTCATGTCCAAAGCAAGACAAGCTAGAGAAAAGAAATGTTGAGGACACTACAGTGAAAGCAGGGTACATCTACGTACAGGTCACGCCAGAGGCATCTCAACACGCCAAAGGTGAAGCCTTAAGCCCTCCTCCCGGTACTTAACATTTAAACTGTGTTGAGAAAACGGTCATAAAAACACGTACGTATACCGTCCTTAATAGTACTGTGGCCTTCTAACCATGTCCTCAAGATAACCCCTCATCCGAAGATCAACGTGGCATCAATGGTAATGAGGACGATGGAAATACTCTTGTCTGCTGACAAAAGGTCGACACGCCTGTGCATATATTGACGCACCCAACAGAGAATGCAGTGTCTGAGGTTATTGTATCACACTTAAATTGACATAAGGTACCTACAGTGCACACGAATTGAAGACGTTATTAGTGGTGTGAGACGATATTGTTGACATTGACACGGCGTGGAATTTGCTCACCAGCCAAAACCAAATTTGGTTACAGAGTCTTAACAACATAGTATGTCAAGTGTTGTCACAGTCGGTTCCTTACGAATGTCCCTAGAGACGTTTGTAACCTTTTCTAGTAACATCTCTCTGGACTGTTTAGTATGATCTGTACGGGCGCACATGTCGGTACAAATTATGTTATACTAAGTACTCAACGATTCATATTAATATTTTAGTATCGATAAAATGAATTATCAATAAAGAAATAATACGATTCAGTTTATCTTACATCTTTACAACAGGTGAAAAACGTTTCATCTTTAATAAAACATCTCATTATATCATGTCAGGTGGGTGGTTTAGAGAAAAACACATACAAACATAAACAAGTAAGTAAATAACCTGTGTTTGCATTCACCTTTGTCGTCACCAACTAGCAGCCCTATTCTAAAAGTTGAAATGAGATGTGTTTTATTATCAAATGTATCAAAGTCCGTGTCTTTGAAAGTTTGACCATTACACCGGTACCATGATAGTCAGATGCATGGCTTGACATTGACAGTTGACTGACATGTTTCATGATAGAAACCGACGTAATAAAGCACCAATACACGCCAGCTCGTGTCAGCTCGTGTTATACGGAATCAAAATCAAATTAAAAGCTTTTCCGAGCTCATCATCCTAAATGAGTATGGTCTGTTAGTCACGTACATGCATTATTGTATTATACCAATCAATACTCAACATCGTGCTTAAACAAGAAAACAGCGTTATCACTATTCCCCGCCATGAGTGAGTGAATCAGTTGGGTATCCCACTCATGTATGCAATTGTTGTTATTGTTAATCCTCCACCTACTATATATATTTTGTACTATGTCCCTCATATAGTCTTGCTTGACAACGGTATAAGGATCTATACCGAAACGTCGCTTTTCACAGTATTAAAGAAGTTGTTATCCATAAAATTGTGTCTATCTTGTCATCCGTCACTTCTAAGTAATGCCTATCAAACAATGTGGGTTTAACACCGCTTTGAATAGTATTCAATATATATATCTGTCCAATAAGCTTTAAAAAGGGAAAACGACTAGGGTGGTTTTACATGTATATCATGGGAAAATCTGACAAAATTAAAAACTGTTCAACCTTTCTCTGAAATAATAATTTAGGGCACCAATTTTCGCCCTCTTGAGGTTTAGAATTCTTGATAAGTATACATGTAGATTCTCTAAGATACGCTTGCGAAGTTTCCTTGAAGTAACTTCAGTACCTGTCCCCTATGCAGACACTGTGCACTGAGGATCAAGGTCGGTTACTGTGTAAAAATTATTTTAAGGCATCTGTCTTGAACTCTTGTATTGATAACTATCTCTTAGATAAGCATGGAAACTTTCATTCCTCTCACGTCAGTAGTTTCTGAGAAAACTTGTCCCCATTTCCCGTAGTATGCACTAAGTTGAAAAGCACGGAGTAAAGGTCATTACTCTGTAAAATATGAATTAAAGACACAGATTTTGGTCTTGGAAACCTTTTTGCAACATATATATGATTTGAACATGGTATGAGTTGGCCTCATGAAGATTATATAATACAATGGCAACTAAGATATATGTGGACAGACACTTTCCGTTAGTTTGAATGAGTGAGTAATATGGTTTTACGCCACTTTGAGCAATATTACGGTTTTAACAACAAAGATACCCACCTCGATGTATTAAAGAAATCTGAGCTGAAAGAAAACAACCTGTTATCAAATTTTGGAGATTCCCTTTTCAAGATCTCCTCAAAGAATATTAAACGTTTAATAATACAACGAGCGACATCCACGAGAAGTAATAATATCGATACAATGCAATTATGTTCTTTGATGTTAAGGATGAATTGGAGTTAATTGAATGAGAATGTTAATCCTGTTTAATACACACAACAACATTAACCTTTTGCAGTGAATAGGATGTTTCCAGCAGCTATATGTCATCGTAAATATTGATTTTTTAGTCAAAAGGGTTCCAGTGGGTCTTAAAATGTCACCCATTTACTGAAACTTTAATGGAGTTTGAAGATATTGCAAATCCAACTTTGTCTGTTTTGTCAACTACGTTCATCTCCCTTGAAAGTGGGTATCGCTCTTTATGAATTTTCATATTCAGGACTGCTTCCGTGGTCTAGTGGATAGAGCGTCTGCCCTGAGAGCGGAAGGTCGGTGGTTCGATCCTCGTCCGCGTCAAATCTTAAAAGATTGTAATTGTAATCCCTCTTGGCCTTAAGGGAAAACGAAAACAAGAACTGGTCGGCTCGTAGTCAGTATACTGTATTTGAGTGGGGTATCCATGATAACTGCGGCTTGGTATATCAGTTGTTATAGTTGCCACTGGGCGTTCTGGTAGCCTAGTGGTTAAAGCGTTCGCTCGTTACGCCGAAGACCCGGGTTCGATTCCCGACATGGGTACAATGTGTGAAGCCCATTTCTGGTGTCCCCCGCCGTGATATTGCTGGAATATTGCTAAAAGCGGCGTAAAACCATACTCACCCACTCACTATAGCTGGCACTAACAATCTGGCATTAGGACTAGGCCAAGCACACACACACACATGCACACACACCCGTACACACCTGTACACACACACACACACACACACACACACACACACACACACACACACACACACGTGCATGCACGTCGCTTTTCAGTTAAAATAATCTTTAACGCGACAATGTACCCCATTTCACCTCACCATCTTTGTATGTTGTCATGAATTTCTGGCTTCAAAATACATTGTTTATTCATAAAACAAAAAGATATTCATTAAGAAAAATGCCTACTTGTTAAAAGTATAATGGCAAAAGCGTAAATATAAAATATAGAAAAGGGAAGTTAGATTGATTGCCAATGATAAAAGCTTGGAAATATGCGATTAAATATTCATGTTAATACTACATCTCGTTCTTAGTTTGCCATATTTCATATAAATGAAGGAGATATATCAAATATTGATCACATTAGCAGGCAATAACTAATATCTGTCTGTATAATGAGCTCACAGGTCAGTATATCGTGCCAGCTTGCCACTAAAGAGGTGATAACACATTCCTGTCTATCACGTTAGGGCTTAATTGATTTTTGTTATAATGGCCTTATATGGGGAATATCAAGTAGAATAATGCCTAGTGAGTTTACTGATGATTAAGACATGAACATACCGTCAAGTATTCGCGTTTTATTACCAACATTCTATGTTTGTGTTTTCAGAACAAGACATAACTTTTTCACTACTTCCGAATAGTGATACTTAAACATACAAGTTAAAATCGCTGTGCTCTGAAACAATATCGGCGTCGTGCAGGGACACATTCAGACGTATTGGTCTAGCCTTGAGTAACGTTAATGGATTGTACACGACACTTTACTTACCGTTGAATAAGTTCGTCATTAGCGTGATCGGGAGACAGAAAATCGCCACCAAGAGATCCGATATGGCCAGATTAACCAGAAACACATACGTCGCTGAGTGAAACCGTTTGTCCTGACAGATAATTGCCACCACGCAGACGTTTCCTAAGACCGCCAATATAAAAACCATCCCGTATGCTAGAGATAAAACCACCACCATATATATTGGCTGCTTCACAAGAGCATAGAACTCCCCAGATCCGTAGGAAATAGTAGTGTTATTATAGACGTCCATTTTGAAAGTTTTTACTGGAAGTGATCTGTGCAACCACTACTTAGCAGCATGACGCCAAGGTGGAACAGTTTGACGTCCGTGCCTGTCCGCGACTCAAGCGCCACTTGCGGAAAATAATCTTTTTTTCAACAGCCGGCGCTGGTTCCAACACTCCTCGAGTTAATGATTTCAAATCCGTTGAATAACGTTTTATCGGGGTACAACAGTTTTCTTAGCAAACAAAGTGCCCTCTCGAAAACTTCCATAAGGACATTTCATTGTTTAACTGGAGTATTTAAATTGAATTCCGATATCACTGTTGGTGAAAGTAGCTATGTTATAATAAAGAATGGTGTGGTTCAATGTGCTAAAGTCATAATTGTCCCACAGGCAGCATAATGTCACACAATGCCTAGTGGCAGAGTTGTTGGTGAGTCCCGCCTTCATGCGTGGACGGCCTGCCGCTGATCATCATGTGACTGGCAACACTCCTTTGCACACAGCAACGTTAGATCCTCACTCTACTCTTATCTGCCGTCTGGTTCATTGTCAATTAAACGTACGGCCAGAAATGTAAGCTCGTCATCAGTCGTGGAAGCTTGAAGCCGGGGCTCAATTTCTCAAAGACAACTGCCCGTGGCAGGAATGCTTTTCTTAATGATTGAATTCCTCGAGGAAAGATCATATGATAGGAGGAAATATGCAGCGTTTGAAAGTAGGTAATTGATACTCTGTTAATCATAAAAGTTACAAAGCAGCTGCATCATTACCTCCTTGACACCACCAGCAACTACGCTTTGAATACGTTGTTGAATGGGACGTTCAAACATACAGCTAGGGTGAGAGAATCACCAGCAAGTCAATAGGGAGTAACACTAGTATATTTATATATATATATATGGTATGATGTGTATGCGAATACTAATACGTTTCATGTAGGCCTGAATACCACACAAACTATAAGAAAGAACAATGATGGTGATGAGGGAAGTAAAATATGTGACTTAGTTGGCGACGTCGGTGAGAAACATGTTGATGAATTAGGTGGTGCGAGTATGCAGGTGGAGGTGTTTTTGCATTTGATTGTGAAGATAGAAGAGGTTGATCGGATTGTCCTATTGGTAGTAAAGGTGGTGGTTAACGTTATTGGTGGTGGTGTAGGTGTAGGTGGAGGAGGTGGGGCTGGTGGTGGTATAGGTGAAGGAGGTGGTGTGGGTTGTAGTGTAAGTGGAGGAGGTGGGCCGGGAGGTGGTGTGTGTGGCGGTGCAGATGGAGGAGGTGTAGTGGGTGGCGGTGCAGGTGGAGGAGGCGGTGTGTGTGGCGGTGTAGGTAAAGGAGGTGTAGTTGGTGGCGGTGCAGGTGGAGGAGGTGGTGTGTGTGGCGGTGTAGGTTGAGGAGGTGTAGTGGGTGGCGGTGTAGGTAAAGGAGGTGGTATGTGTGGTGGTGAAGGTGGAGGAGGTGGTGTGTGTGGCGGTGTAGGTAGAGGAGGTGTAGTGGGTGGCGGTGCAGGTGGAGAAGGTGGTGTGGGTGGTGGTGTAGGTGGAAGAGGTGGTGGGTGGTGGTGTAGGAGGATAAAGTGGGTCGGGAGGTGGTGTGAGTGGTGGTATAGGCGAAGGAGGTGGTGTAGGTGGTGGTATAAGTGGAGGAGGTGGGGCTGGTGGTGGAGGAGGTGGTGTGAGTGGTGGTGTAGGTGGATAAGGTAGTTCGGCAGGTGGTGTATGTGGCGGTGTAGGTAAAGGAGGTGGGCTGGTGGTGGTGTAAGTTGAGGAGGTGGTGTGGGTGGCGGTGTAGGTGGAGGAGGTGGTGTGGGTGGTGGTGTAGGTGGAGGAGGTGGTGTATGTGGTGTTGTAGGTAGAGGAGGCGTTTGTGTAGGTGAAGGAGGTGGGGCTGGTGGTGGTGTAGAGTATGTGGTGAAGGAGGTGGTGTGGGTGGTGGTGTAGGTGGAGGAGGCGGTATTGGCGTTTGTGTAGGTGAAGGAGGTGGGGCTGGTGGTGGTGTAGGGTATGTAGGTGAAGGAGGTGGTGGGGGTGGGGGTGTAGGTGGTGGAGGTGGTGGTGTAGGTCGGGGAGGCGGTATTGGCGTTTGTGTAGGTGAAGGAGGTGGGGCGGGTGGTGCTGTAGAGTATGTAGGTGGAAGAGGTGTTCTGGGTTGTGGTGGAGGCGAAGAAGCGGGGACGGGTGGTGGAGAAGGTGGACGTGGGGCTGACGGTGGTGTTGAGCATGTACATGTAGGTGAGGAGGTTGAGTGCATGGTGGTGTAGATGGAGGAGGTGGGGCTAGTGGTGGTGTAGAGCATGTAGGTGAGGAGGTTGTGTGTTTGGTGTGTGGTGTAGCTGGAGGAGGTGGTGTGGGTGACGATGTTGGTGAAGGAGGTGGGGCGGGTGGTGGTGTAGAGTATGTAGGTGGAAGAGGTGTTCTGGGTTGTGGTGGAGATGAGGAAGGTGGGACGACGGGTGATGGAGAAGGTGGACGTGGGGCTGACGGTGGTGTTGAGCATGTACATGTAGGTGAGGAGGTGGTGTGGGTGACGATGTAGGTGAAGGAGGTGGGGCGGGTGGTGGTGTAGGTGGAGGAGGTTAGGCTAGTGGTGGTGTAGAGTATGAAGGTGAGGAGGTGGAATGGGTGTTGGTGTAGGCGGAGGAGGTGATGTGGGTGCCGGTGTAGGTGGAGAAGGTGGGGCGGATGGTAGTGTAGGTGGAGGAGGTTGTGTGTTTGGCGGTGTAGGTGGAGGAGGTGGTGTGGGTGACGATGTTGATGAAGGAGGTGGGGCGGGTTGTGGTGTAGGTAGAGGAGGTGGACGCTGGTGGTGGTGTAGAGTATGTAGGTGGAGGAGGTTGCGTGGGTGATGGTGTAGTTGAAAGAGGTTTTGGTGTGGATGACGGTGTAGGCGAGGTTGGCGCTGTACGTGAATCCGTCCATCGCTGTGGCTGAGGTGAAAACGAGACTCGTCAGTGAATAGAACTTGTCCCCACTACTTGGCCGTCCAGGGTAGACACCGTCTGCACCACTGTAGACGTGCTTGACGGTGGTTTCCTGTCAAAATGGGACGTCTGGCGGGTCTTCTGGCGACAATCCCTGCACATCTGAGGCGGCGACGTACGGTTTGTGAAGATATTCGTCGAAGGCCAGGGATGCTTCTTGCAGTCACTGTTGCAGGCTGGAATCAATTTCGTAGGGTGTTGTTCGAATCGAGTTGTCTTGTCGATTATTGGTTACGCGTGGCTTGCCATTCCGAGGATGGTCTCTGACTGCATTCGTCTGTTGCCAACGTTGCCATAAACACCAAATGGTGTTTCTGTGGACGTTCAATTGTCTTGCAAACTCACGATGACTCGATCCTGCTTCAAGCATACGAATGACGCTCATTTTCGGACAGGCATGGCATTTCGTAATGTAGAATAATTGCGTAATTGTGTTGTTGTTCTGAGTGGTTGTTGTCAACACGATGCTAAATAATGCATATGGAATCCCGTTAACGCACATGTTCTATACCCATTCTTGGGTAGTGAAATACATAGGGCTTGCATAAAAGTCAACTTTTTAATGGAATGCATGCTTTTCTGTAGCAGTTGCGTTATTATGACTTGATTCCATACATGTACTGCAATATTGAAAACCAAACTTTACTTGTTTGAGAATACACTAAAATATTGGTGTCACAGGAACTGTTGTTGTTGAGTTTATATATTCCTTCAAAACAAATTTGTCGAAAAACAATATCAGCATGGGTCTGCCCAAGTCGGGAGGATTGCTCAACCAGTCAACGTTTAAATATGCAGACAGTTCACTGAGATGTTGCAAGGCTCTCCTCAAAGGCAGTTCATACTAAATTTTAGTTTCGATTAAAATCACACGACTATGATTCTTGCATCATTTCTTCGTTTTGATTTCACCAAAGCACAGATGATTATTTCAAAGCTATTACAAAATAGAAAAAGTAGATGAGAAAATGTAACGTGAGAAATGGCATGAGTGACTAACAAGATCTGCGCTTCGGGATATATTACGCCTTCACTTTACAGACACATGTACGTGATACCCATTTGACGGAAACGTGGCGACACTTGGACTTTCCCAGCTTAGTTATTTTATGAAAATTGCGTGAGTGGCGGATGCTTCGTACCGTATATTACGTTTCATGTTACGTCTACGAAATGATAGAAGATCCAGCATTCATTAACGCACGCACGTACACGCGCAGCACGTTTTTATATGAGTGCAATAATCTTGAAGGCCACGCTAGGCCCCATTTCACTGTCCTTCCACAATGAGTGACAGTATGAAAATTAGTACATTCGATAGCTCAATAACCATGTAGAAAACAATGTCCTAAAATGCTTAACTGAGCATTGTCGTACAAAGCTTTATATCTACTTGTATAAGAAGTGATACCTTTGTTCGCATGTTATCAGAGCATAAGCTAATTGTCAAGACCTGCTACATACACAGTGATAAGCGCACGGTAACATAGAAATATACACAGATACACGTGAAATGTAAAGAAACTATAGGAACAAAGACATTTACAATCATCAATAAGTGTGAAGAATAAGTTTGATATCAATCACCTTGAAATATACAATACATTTATATACAGTCGAACCTCATCATCTTGAACCACGTTATCTCGAACCTATTCTCCGGTCCCGACCGCCTTACCACATTGTGTTCATGCCTCGTTATCTCGAATGTCCGGATATCTCAAAGTTAGAACACGGTGCCACTAGGTTCAAAATAACTGATTTCGACTCTAAATAATTACTGACGAAGACATTAACATGAGTCTAATTAGGTCTAATGTTTGTTGATAGTAAAGCACGCTTAATTATGTTTTATTAATTTGTCGCATTCCTAGGGGAGGGGATGGCGTGTTATTCTTTGGTTCAATTAAAATAGGAAAACTATATACATATGTATATTGTGCCTTCTGAGAATGTGCTCATTCAACAGTTTTTAATCATACAAGACATCCTCCGATGTTTTCAAGTACTCATGCATGTACAACGATTGAATGGCCACAGACATCTTACCAGATTGTCCATCACCTTGAACTATTGCACTCAAGTGCATGCTAAACTGGTAACATTCCAACGCCAATCTGACCTCGCTTGATTACACCACCTGTTGACGTTTATAAGAACTAATCAGTGCTGGGAGCCATACAGAAGGCACTAACCGCAGCCTGTTGACAAGGAGGCACGGGAATATGCTACAAATACTGACGTTTTTCAGTCCATTCTGCTCAGAGGGGTTTGCTCTAATTGTGAACCTGCATGTATCCATGGGTTTTATTCTTTGTAGCGGACCGGTAACCGCCATAAACAAGTAGTGAGAAAAAGTCCCAGACCTAACTGTAGGCGATACAGTGTTTAACTTGAAAGTAAATTCTGAACGATCAATATTGCCGCATAGGTCGGTTCGGGTGAATGTTGAAAACCGAAGTCGAGACGTCGTTCGTTCCACGGGCTGGCACTGTGCTGATTGCCTTCACCATGCATTGGCTGCATTCTGCTTTTCCCTCAGGACAAGCCAATTTTACTTTCACGTTTTAACCATTTCTTCTTTATAAGTGAACTGTCGTTATGCAGAATACGATTATCTCAAAATAGTATTTTTCTCAATATAAACCGAAAAACAATGAAACAGCGATAAATACCCCTGTCTTCATATCTGATATCATGCGTTTTCAGCTGACAAAAAAACTAATATTTTCGTATACTCGTATAGAAATGTTATTATACACGTCATGTATGGACAATTGAGGCACGTTCACTAAAATATACAAGCATATTTTATGCATATATTCCGAAAGTATTTATCACAAATGTTCGAATGCAATTTGTATTGAAGCAAGGATACTCGTTTAATAAATGAGATAGATTCATGCCAGTGCCCCAAATTGATAAATCGGTTAAAGTTTCTGAGTTATGACTTAATAGGATGGCATCATTTCAAGCTTGCAAAAAGTTTTGGGAAATGAATAACGGCAATTATGTTGTTTCGCTTGGCAAGGGCACTAATGAAAATACTTTAAAAAATGCCATGTTCCCTAATGATATTTCTTCGCTTCATTCAATTCTGTTAAATTTGGTATGAAAACGTTCATGATCATCGCATTTTTTTGATTGGATAATTGTACGGGAAATAATATACACTACACGATTATCATGGGAAATAGTTGGGTATTACAAGCGCAAAAGTGTGTTGATAGTATCTCTATTTTGAAGTTGTTATCTGTAGAATACAATTGCTATATTATCAATTCTTGCAATAATAGAACTGATAAACTTTGAGATGCAGATGTTCTCGTAGAGACACCATGTCATCAACAGTGACCACACCAATAGTACTTTGATCAAATTTTTAAAATGTTTCATCTTGCAAGAAAGGAAAAATGATCATAGCGTCTGTGTTAAAAACAACCATACATTTTATGAAAATGCAAATGCGTCATTAGGTTGTACATCAATATTGATTTTTCATATTGATTATGAGAAAAATTAGTTTAGTCGCCTTTGAAGTACTTAAGCTTCATTAAATGTTAAGAGTCTTTTGATCGAAATTTACACATGTAAGTGAGTGCAAACCAGATCTTTCGGAGCGTCTGTAATATCAATCGTGATGTTTTAAATACATGAAGACAGCAAAGATTATATCTGTAAGATATACATCAAAATCAACAGCGTTCCTTATTTTCTGCTGATACCCTTAAGCTCTAAAATGGAATGTGCAACTCCATTCAAATGTAATCAAATAGGCGCCGTGGTGATTAGCTTAAATCTATTTCCCACGATGACTGATTTGAGAACCTAGTCGTAATATTCATTAAAAGGCAATCGAATGTGGCTATTCCTGAACGATTAATTGAGTCATCTCTCGCAATGACAGAGAACGACCACTTAAGAGTTTATAACCAGGACACAAGGTATTTAGCTGCTTGGTTACCAGGTAATGGCGTTACAGGAAACGTGGGTTACATAGTGCACTGGACATCGTCTTGACCCTTTGCCAAAGCAACGTTACTGCTTCACTGATTTCATATACGAGTATGGGACGCTTTGTCTGGCTGTGAATTATGAAAGTCTTGACGGCATATGAAAACGACGGTAGGCAACACACAGTTACTTTTTGAAGCAAATTATTTGAGTGACGGTTACTACTGATAGAGCAGGACACGTTGACCCTTTTCACTTATCCTTTCACATAGTTTCAAAGTTTTTGTCCCTTTTTCTCCCAAATGAATCTGTTTCGGCAGATAGTCGAGGCTGATTATTATCTGGCGCTGATGTTTCCTATATCGTGACGTATAGAACGAGAACTGTAAATGTTTCGTTTTGCTTAGATGAGATATTGTTGAAGGGTTATTACGACGTGTTGTTTTACAAGACCCCTCTCATGCTGAATGGGAACCTGATTGATTTGAGATAACGTGTACAAAGGCAAAACATACTTATGTCTCCGTGTAACTTTCCATCCATGTATATTGTGATCACTACATTTATACAGAAAATGAATAGTTTGCTGACTGCGTTTATCAAAGTGTTTTTAAGAATAGTACCCGAAACGTTTTCTAAAAGCACCCATTAGGTAAAAACAAACAGTAATTAAATGCAAACTAAAACGTGTTACGCAATACCGTAAGGTTTAGTTCACTGGTAATATCAACTTGTGTTTAAATAACCATCGTATACAGGTTATAACGTGTTTTGTACTCGACCTTATTCAGGATTTACATTTGCGCATTCTACATTTGAAATTTAGTTGTTTTAAACCGTTCCCTAAACATAAATAAGCTTTGACCTAGACAATTGGAGCGACAGCAAGTCATCGTATCAGCACTGCATCCAATTCAGGTTGTTAAACCATCCTGGAGATAGGACCTCAAAGAAAATTATTGAAAGGACTACTATTGAGATGTTACCGTTCCAAATGAGCTTCTCATTAGTGGGAGTGATTCCAGCCCATGGCGCACTTGTCAGACTGCTAACTGCATGCTTAGATTTACAAATACACCAGCAAGTATTGACCTCGAATTGGAGACTGATTGGGTATCGATCAACAGAGGACAATTCGCGTAATTAACTGCAACCTCACGAGAGCGTTTGTGTATCTGATGGAACTGTTTTAGAAACCACGCCACTCTATGCGTCTTTATCACAAATAGAACCTGTTAATCGATTGAACTCTTGCAGGTTATAACGGAAAGAACTCTGTCCACAATAATGATAAATGTCCACGTGCCTATTTAAAGGTGGCACCAAATGTTAGTTATTGTATTGAATAGTGTCTTTGGCAATGTCATATTCGTACACCAAGTTTGATATATTTTTAAAACAAGGTGTATGCAAAGAAAATTACCATGGTATATTAGGATTAATAAATTACATTTAAATATATCTGTCGTTGATGTTATATCTGCTTAAGTGAGTTGTGTTTGACGTCGCTTTTAGCAGTATTTCATTAATATCATTACAGCGTGCAGCCTTAAAGCAGAAGAAACAGTGGTACAGATCAATGGCGTAACTAATAAATGCTGAAACCCATGAGCACGGGCAGAGAAGAATCAGATCAGGGAAAGGCGGCATCTTGCACGAATGGGCCACCCATGCTCTAATAGCTGAAATCAAAACTTGGCTACATGTACAGTTTCTAATTATGGAAACGACACCATCATATTCAGATACTGGGATTGAAGTGAATGTCAAAATAAATATCCCAAGTATGTTCCTTCAGGTTTTTAAGTATCACTTGTCTCCATGAGGATGTCATTGCAGAGAAGATACATTACATCACCTAGTTGATTGTTGTCATCGCGTTAGATCTTTCTCATTTATCTACATCTTCTACTGTGCAGTTTAACGATTATAACTGATGTAACTTGTTTTTAATGGGCATGCGTGGTTCCACTATTTTCCCGTGAGAGAATCTGAATATCATTAGCCCATGTGTGTTAGCAATATACCTGCGCCAGTGATATTTACTAAAGCGTTAAATGTCTTAGATCTGCACATTCCCTACATTAAGCGTCAGGTATATTGCAGTCGGTTTTCGGGAGCGGTGGGGTAGCCTTGTGGTTAAAGCGTTTGGTCGTGAGGCAGAAAGTCCGGGTTCGATTCAACACATGGGTACAATTATATGAAGCCCATTTCTGGTATCCCTTGTCGCGATATTGCTGGAATGTCACAAAAAGCGGTATAAAATTATTCTCACTCTACCACTAGTTTTCAGCCTACCCACGTTTATTATGACTGTGCTAATGGTTTAGTTCAGAGGCTGCCACCAGTCTGCGTTTGAAAGAGTTTCTTCATGACTTTACAGTGAGTGAGTTGGGTGTAACGCCGTTTTTAATAGTATTCTCGTTATATCACGGTGTGTCAGCTTAATGTTTGACGAAGTGAAGCAGGTCTCTGACGTTTTCCACTTCGGTGAAACCCACGAGCACGGGTATGGTGCTGACAAACCAAGAAACATAATCGGGGCGTAACGGGATTCGAACCTACAATCACAGGTGTCTGGCGTGCCCAAGGGACGCAACTCTCCACAGCTAATCGCGGCGCCTTAGACGATTGGGCCACCAGTGCCCCCTTCATCACATTACAATACAGTGTATTCGAGTTATCGTGAGCGAATAGTATATCTTTCGAGGAAACACCCATGATTGAACAAGATAGCTGCAAGAGCATTATTAGAATACTGGTGAAGAAAAGACCAAACGTGGAAAACCTGACTGAAAGGGGATTCTTAAAGACATAAATCGAAACAGATTAAGACTTGTACAAACAAACCTTTATTTGACGTAACAATGTCATACACAATTTACGTGAAAGATTCTAAAAAAAATGTCGGAAATTTGTTTAGCATATGGAACATGAATGCACACCCATGCATGAATGCAAACTAAAGGTTTATTTTTTCAACCCTGGGCATATTGTTGAAGAGTTTTCCAAAGAACATACCACAAAGACTAATCAGAAATCCCATCAATGTCGTCATGCGTTATTGCATGATGCTTTCCGTGAATTTATGACCGTGAACGAGCACTTCAAGGGGCATTACGTCTGAGAGCCAGCGAAGGGGAAATCAGATACGTTTACGCCCGAAAAGATTGTCGCTTCTGTACAATATAGAATAGCCGATAATAAAGCCCTCTCAGAATAAGATAACTATTTCAGTGTCTAAACATACACTGCTGATTTGAGCGACGGCTAACTCAACGTATTGATGGACGGCTTCATGTTACCGTATCTGCAATTTGCTAAGTTGTGCCTGTGGTGATTTCAGAGTTCTTTCTGTTGTAATCGAAAACCAATTCTCTCACTAACGATGAAAGAGAAAAAACTACAAAAAGAATCAATTCAGATGTTTAGTTTGAAAAGAGAAGGTTTTACAAGGACAAATCGTTTTACTTCATAGCAAACAAAATATCCTTGGAGTTAAAGGGACTTTTGAGTTTTCATGTATGGGCATGTGAGTTGATGGTACTTAACGCGAAGCATTGTTGTTTTTGATCACATTCCATTTGCAACCTAGCTTTGTTTACATTCCACTCAATTCTTATAGTTGCAGCGTTGTAGTTGAATGAGAATAATGATCAGGAAACAGGTTCAATTTAAACTTCTCGTGTTCCACATTACTTCCGTCCAAAGTACTACTATTTTTAGTTTGAATAGTTTTAATGTTTAAAAAGGCAGCCAGTGTTTCCGTTGTATTGTCAGAAAACAATGAATCCAACACAGAAAAACACTAGACAAAGAACGTAATATTTACAATCAATAAATGATAAACCTCTTCAAACTGTATAATGTATTTTTCTTAGGTATTAACCATGCCTAACTCGTTATGATATTGACCTCTGCATAAGTGTGAAGATTCAAACAATAGTTATTAATAGACCCATCGCATACTTTGGTCTTTGCTTATACTATAATGATTGTAACGTCTCGATAATATATATAATGCATAACTTCGGGACATTCTCCCACATTAAGCTGACATGCCTTGATATAAAAGAAAAACTGTTCAACCAAACTGTTATGTTGAAATTTGCCTATCCAAAACATCTATATGAGCGCCGACAGGACATAAGTTCACTTCTTACAGGAAACAGGTTAGCTGAAACTCATTTTAGAGGAAACCAGATGGGTGGCAAGGAAACAACATTCACTTGACATGCACTGATATATCTCTTGCAAAATTCAAACAAAGATCATGAGGCACGAATGGGAATTTCAACAGCATTGCTATGTTAATTGTTCTCTTCGTTCTCTGATGTTTCATGAGTCGCTAACTCCAAGAAATATGAGTTTCAGCATCAGTTCTGACATAGGCCTGTTATCTGTCACTAGGTGAATGCTGCTTATTTGTTTTCGTTGAATAAACTTTTTACTTATTGCATAATGCTTGTACAAAAACACATGCATGTATGTTTTAAGTGACTTCTAAATGTACTGCTTGACAGGATGATACATCATGAAGTTTTGTTCAACAATAGCAGCCGTGGCATCTTCCGATAGTGTTATAGATGGACGATGCCCTTTGAAAACATATCAAGTTTTGAGTATTTATTGTTGACAGTTGTTGCTCTTATAAACACACTCTCGCTATCAAAACTGATTAAGGTTCCAGGTATGAATTATTGAACATGTATGCTGTTCTTATTCGAGACATTATATGACGCGGAAATAAAACATATTAAAATCTCAGCAAATGTACGTAAAAATTAAACTGTATTTATGAAGTATGTGTCGAAACTAAACTGCTCAACTCACTTGCACGTTTAAAACAATGAATTACGATCATGGACTTGGACTAGCAGAGGTGTAACGGCCATGATATTCACCGATTTTCAACACAAAAGCAACTTCAGTACGTAACTCAGTATAACCAGTTATCATCAATAACAACTGAAATAGTTCCACCAATTCTCTCCATGTTGACTATAAAATAGTATTGACTTCGCTATATACCAGAAGGTCAAACTGCCTATTTTTCATCGTCTGAGGTATACTGGTATATTTCTACACCCTGTGAAGTTGTATGCTTTGGCGATCCAAACAGGAAAATGCTGTTTCAATGCTTGTGTTATATGCTTCGTGAGAGGGCTCATATCATCCCACAAGCCCAAAATGGATATCTGTCTATGTTCCCTGTGGTATCTTGCCTACACAGGTTGACCTAATTCTCGAATCAGTTTAATTCGACCAAGTCAAGGCCATGCAAATCGGATTGTGGTTAGAAATCAACAGGTCCCCCGGAACATAATAGCCCATGTGAAAGGGCTAGATTGACTACTGTAAGCGTGCACGAGCTCACAACCGCAGTAGCGGCATGATATAACTGCCACAGGGAATATGAAGGTATTGATTTAACACATACACAAAATTGCACGAATAGTGTATTTTGAAATGGATCTTCACGATGTCAAAGTTGTATTCTGATAACTCCAAGTTTCATATTAATATCAGCGTCTTGCTATTACACTATCCACACAATATATGATGATGTGAATGTGTATCTAACGCATAATGACAAATTAATGTACATGGCTCTGCGTGTATGGTAAAAAGAGACTGATATATATTAGGTACAATTAATAAGAAATCGAAGCGTTCTAGTCGCCATGGAAAATCGGTTTATATGTTCAATTATTCTCAATGTTCATGAAGAGGGATCTAATGAAAGAAAGAGCAGCCCTCAAATCAGGCCCGACCTCATGCAGACTTAGACTGTGAACGGTGCGTTGCGACTGTGACTTGTAAGTCTCCAATGATCAATTGATTCAATTTAGTCCTTCAGAACAGTGCGGCCAGGGATTAATGACAAGAGCGGGCCTTTGACCGACAGTAAGGAAGCCTTCTTCAAAGCATCGTTATTGCTGATTTAAGAAGACATAGCGTCTGTACTTGTGATGTTTAAACAGAAGGTGAGGTCTTTGTAGGTGAACCTGAAACGTTTTGATATATTTGCGCAATTGGAATGTTACCGTTTGCAGCAAGAGAAGACGTGACTAGTGATTCAAAGCAGTAATTCCATCGGTGTGTTAATATTTCCAATCGCAGGCATCATTCGGTAAAGGAGCAAGAACTGCTATGTTCAACACACCAACAGTTGCGTTATGGACATATATTTAAAGATTTTACGGACAAATATCTGTTGGCACCGACTGTTACAATAACCATGACAACGTCTCGTATTTTGATATGTGTTCGTGGGCATGCACGTGCATATGGTATTGTGTGTTATAAAGATGTGGTCCAGTCGAAAATATAGATCACTGAACACTCTGGTTGAAAGCTCCAGTCTAGATCTAGACAAGGTGTTTGGCGCCATTTGGGAAACTGAAACAAGCCGATTGATCTGCATCATAAAATTTCAGATACCAGATGAAGACAGTGGTGTTGGAAAGACCCACTAGGTCTGCCTTTTGACCTAAGTAATATAACCCTTTATAATTAAAGAGGACAATAGTTCCAGTCATGGACGTGACGTAAAGTAATAAGTCAAGGGCTTTAAACTAAGGCATCGTCTTAGTTTCAATATTATTTCTTAATAGAATGATGTGCATCCGAAAAATCATTGTACACTACCGACCCAGAAAATATTCCAGGACAACATACTTTAGGTCCCTGGTATTTGTTACTTGTCATAACAACCGACTAATGAGGATTAGAGGGTTCCAATAGATGGCCTCTCTGCATGTGTGTCATCGTGGTCCGGCCATGTTGTTAACTACAACTTCCACCCACTCAACCCAGTTTCGTGAATATTATGGGAAGTTGCGGTGTTATTCACTACTACAACGCTTTACGTAAATTGGCGTTGACAGAAAAACAAAGCTGGTATTCTATTACTTACTTTCTTACTTATTAACATGATTGTGCTTGTGACGGGTGCCACCTTTGGGGCCGGACACGGTCACCTTTGCGAGAACACATGACAGTGATTCATAAACACATGGGGGCATGGGTGGCCCAGTCGTCTAAGGTGCCGCGATTCGCTGTGCAGAGTTGCGTCCCTTGGGGACGCCAGAAACCTATGATTGTGGGCTCGAATCCCGGTTCGCCACGATTATGTTTCTAGCTTTGTCAGGTTTTCACTGAAGTGGTAAACGTCTGAGACCTGCATCACTTCGGGCTTTCTTCCCACATTAAGCTGACACGCCGTGATATAACTGTAATACTGTTAAAAGCGGCGTTAAACCCAACTCACTCACTCACTCACTCATAAAAACATGCTTATGACATTGTCGGAATCGTACAATGGAAATGGTTTTGTCGCTTTTATTTAAAGTAATCTTGCAAAAACTAGCTTTAAGCTGAAGGTGTTGATTAGAGTGTTGCACGGTGACAGTGTCAGGAAATAGCTCTTAATGGTTTGGTCCTGTACCCGTGACTGGTACCCCATTTGTTAAATATGTTGTGTGTCTTAAGACATATAATCGACCATAATGCTTCTGTGATCGGGTACTCGCATTGATTTGTAGGATGGGATGGTATCGAATGTCAACTTTCTGGAGTCTAACATGTAGCATGGCTTGTTTACCCCCTAGGGAGTTTAGTAATGGAATTGAAGTGCTAAAAGACCTATTGACAGTAAGCTAAATATGATATGCACACTGAGCTATGCTTCTTTTGTATTGTATGGCGCTAAATCAAAGGAACATTTGATTTATTGTTATTTGTTTAAGAGTACATAGCGTTTTAGATACGCAAGTATGATCATAACTTCACTGATGTCATATAAAGTTAATTTGAGAAACACAATCGATGAAATCTGTTGGACTCCAGCACGCAGTCTTGATTTATTATCATGTTTGGCCGTTTTGGCATTTCATTGTGCGTAATAATAACGTAGAAGATGGCGATGAGGTTATTTTCATCTTTATCATAAAGTAAACAACAATCCATAACCAGCATTTATCTCTTACGCAAAATGTGACATGCCTTTGCATGTATTTGTGACGGGTGCCACATGAACAGGATACGCTCACCCTTTCGGGAACACCTGGCAAAACCACTATTTACTAGTGATTCATAAACACCTGCTTATGGTATAGTCTTAGTCCTACAATGAACTTTAGTAGAGATTTCTTTTGATTATGGAAATAGTTGTTATTGCTTGATTTATATTTTACACACTAAAACCTAAAGGTAAATAGGAAAAAGAACAATGCAAGAACATAGCCAGTTTCGATTGTCCACAGAAACAGATTCCATTGGGCTAAGAGTCACAATAGCTGTGAAAACTATATGAATGGATCCCTGAAAATCAATGATGACACCTGGGTCCTCCTGCACAAAGCAATCTTAGCACTACGACGATAGTCACTCCTATACCATAACCTATCCTTACTACAGTCGTAACCCTGAGGTCACTTCGTGAAAATGGGCACAGGTGTTCGTGCAAATTATGACAATGTCCTGCCCCATCGGTAGAAACAACACACATGTGTAATACCCCACAAATGAAACGTTCTTGGAGTGAGTGAGTGTGGTTTTATGATGTTTTTAGCAATATTCCAGCAAAATCACGACTGGGGACACCAGAAATGGGCTTCACAAAACGTGCTTGGATTAATTATCAATATGGAAGTGAATTACAGAATATCGATTTGATCCATGACGAAGTATGATGAGGGAACTGACACATATTTCATTTACATCTACCTGGAAGAATGATCAGACAATTCTCATACATGTATCTGACGTGTTCATTTATCATAAACCTATTATCAGTATGATGCATATTGAAGGGACGTGGAGGGATGTATTGGGAACCTGATCACACCTAGGTCCAGATGTTGATTAAAGACGTCTTGTAGTTCCGTCAGGAACATGTCACTATGATGTCTATTTTTATATATGAACGAATAACAGCTTTCTTTGGTTATATCTCCGCCATTTTATCGTACAAGTGTGCATGGGTTAGGAGTGAAAACATGCCCTTTATGTACACACGCTTTGAGATCAGCGTTAAAATGTGTGTATGTGCATGTCTGTGTGCGTGTATGTGTGCATGCATGTGTGTGTGTGCATGCATGCGCGCATCTAACCAGTACTTGTTTAATCCTCTTAATACCGAGCGCCAGGCAAAGATAGAGCAATTACCGTCTGTTGACATCTTTTGGTAAGACGCGATCTGTGATCGAAACACCCAGCTTCCGCTGTCAAGGCAGACGCTCTATCCAGTAGAACACGTAGGCTTTCGCATGTCTACTAGGACTTATAGTGAGTGGTAAGGTATGTAATGATTATACACGGAGCTTGGCAATGCAGGTAATGATTAGTTTTGATGTATTATTTATCTACCATATGGTTTACAAAACTGCTATGTTGAGAATGCTTGTATTAATCATGTTCGTTGCAACATTTAACACGATGCATTGTGGCATTTATATTCACTGTCAAATATCAAAGTGTGTATGCGATGTATTAACTATGATAATTTCTTGTACGGATTGCAAACACTGGCAAAATGTCTTAGTTAACTCACTTCTCATAGAAAACGCTCCAATGCAGAGGCCAGGTATTTAAGAAGCACGCTTCGGGTCTCATCGACTAACAAAAGTGTTTTCTTCTATTATTTGCACATACAATGTATAGGAAATTATACTGAACCGCAAAAGAAACGTCATCATAAATAGATATATGAGTAACCTTATTTGCCCAAACACTGTTAATATATTTTGAGACATATTAAAAAGATGAAACTTGGCAAAACTGATCATCATGGTTGAAATTAAAGTGTCAAATGTTCTTAAAGTGGAACACGACACTAGCCTGAAAAGTAGTAGAGAAAATGGCATCACAAGTCAGTATCTCATGTGTCCGCCATGTGCATTGACGACTGCCGTGCAACGTCGATACATGGAATGGATGAGGCGGTTGATGAAGGCCATAGGCACTCTGAGGAACGCCTGACGTAGTTCAGCTGCAGTTGTCGGCCTTGGTCGGACGTCATTCAGCCGTCTTTGAATCTCGTCCCACAGGTGCTCAATGGGATTTAGATCGGGACTGGGGGCAGGTCACTGCATGGTTCTGATGCCATTCTGCTGGAGGAAGTCTCTGGCTGCTCTCTCAAGACTTGATCAATGTACCGTGCTGTTGTGACACCATTGCCTCTCCCTGGACCGATGTTCTGGAAGACCACAGGGCCGACCCTCTGTGCAAGACCAATTCCATCCCACACCATGATGCTCGGTCCAATCCACGAATCTCACAACAACACAAGCATCCGAATAATGTTCCCCACGTCGTCGCCAGACTCACTCTGTCATCTGCTGTTGAGATACAGTAACGGCTCTCGTCTCAGAAGAGGACTCTTCTCCACTACTGGTGGCGCCAATGGTGGTGTTGTTGCCCCCTGAAGACGGTCCCGGCGATAACGTGGTGTCAGAATGGGTCCTCGGTGTGGCCTGTGACAGTGGAGGTGTTCGCTCGTGTGTCCCCATGGTCTGTCGAGCAGTTTCTGCAGCAGTAACAAAGCGATCTTGAAGATGCTGTCGCACAATCGTACGATCCTGACGTCGGGTGGTGACCCTTGGTCTTCCACTACGTGGTCGGTCATCTGTAGTGTTGGTGGCCTGTTACCGTATGGCCCTTACGTGGACTTGAAATGCATTGGCTACTTGCCGGTCGTTTGTCCAAGTTAATCGCCCAAAGGCGGGTTGTCGCTGATTTCTTGTCAATCTTGGCATGTGGTAGCAATTCAATAACGAATGAATGTTATCCGATCTGGGTGGATTTTTATAGGGCAAGAAATGGGGGAACACATGTGCTTTTCAATTTGCACGGAACACACGTGCATCGGGTTACCATGGCCGTTGCCGTAATGCGTTTGGGCGATCGGTTTTATTGTCATCTGCTTTGTTTTTTATTATCAAATTTCATTTTTCCGGACAAGGTAATGTTAAATTTCAGAATCAATCTGCAAACTTAGTCCGACAAGAGGCTTGTATGACAAGTGGCCTCACCAATATGACATTGAATATGTTCCTCTTACCAATTGTGGTAATTTCCGTCATGAAAGTCAAGTGCTTTGAAAGAAAAAAATACATACATGTTCAACACTAAATTCACTGATGTCACAATAGAAACATATTTTACTAATACCAAAATTAAGTCAGTAAAAAATAGTACCAATGGTTCAATGGGATCTTTACATTACACTCTATCATGTGTTTTATTCAATAATTTCCCACTAATGTGGAATACGAAATGATAAAATCGACCAACCAATTTCCATAATCAAAAGAAATCTCTGCTAAAAGTACAGTCTGTTGTACGATTCCGACAACATTATCTGCATGTTTTCAACAATCACTATCAATTAGTGATGATACATTGTAGGTGTTTGTAAAAAAGTGAATGTATCTTGTCCCACCGTAATCCCATTTACTGAAGTTCATAGTCCACGAAGCAATAGAAGATAACAAGAGACATTTCCATCAATGATATTATGTCGAGTATGCCTATTGCTCGCGACAGTTCTAATTAGCAAATGGATATTGTAATTTCACCGTATTTAATTACCCAAGTCCTGATATAACCTATGTGTCTCCTTGACCTCCATCCAAGTCCAAAAGTGGGAGCAAGGTCCCGCACAAGGACATTACAGGATATTACTCGACAATCATAGTTATTTCGTTCATGTGCCGAACTGAATTCATCATATACCCTTTGGGTATTACCTGATATCCAACTCATCGTCCTGGTAGACCCTATCTAATAATGATGCACTAATCCTATCACGTTGTTCCCTATATTAAACACAATTAAATACACGGGAGACGGGAGAAACCTCATGGGAAAATATTTGTGTCATTCTGAGGAAAAACAGCCAGTCAGTGTTTTATGATGTTCCACACAGTCATATGTATTTAATTTGTTGGTTACCAAGCCACGTTGGTATCATTGGTAACACAATGGCTGATGCTGCTGCAAAGGCAGCACTCAACAAATCTGTGACACCACTTCTTATTCCATACACTGATTATAAACCCGTGATTAGATCTTACATCCGTGATCTAATGCAAAAGAAGTGGGACACCCAAGTAGGTATCAATAAATTACATGAAATTAAACCAACTATCGGTTACACCTACTTGGGCTGTCAGTCCAGATTTGAAGAGGTCATAATGCGACGATGTCGTATTGGCCACAGCAGATATACACATGAGCATATATTAAAAGGTGAGGATCCTCCGTTTTGTGTCCCTTGTGATGAAAGAATCACGGTCAAGCATGTCCTGCTTGACTGCATTGATTTTTCCATCACAAGGGATAAATATTATAGTGTCAAAACAGTCAAGGACCTTTTTAGTCAAGTTAATTCTCATTTAGTATTGCACTTTTTAAAGGAAATTGATTTAATCCATAAATTTTGATGTACGTAATATGTTTTTATATATTGGTAGTGCTAATATATAACTTAGATTGTTAGTGGCTGTACCCTCGAAGGGGGTTGAAGTAGCGTAAAATTATTGTCCCCCTAAGAGGGTATGTCAGTCCCACATCATTCAATGTATTGTTATGCATACCAGAATTTTAGAACGTAGTATTTTTGTCATTTTAATCTAAGGCTTAACTGGTAAACTATCGCCAGTGACTGAAGGGATGATATAGATCCAGCCAGGGCCCGTGCAGGAAGCAAAGGCACTGTAAGTCCCCATGGTCCCTGGTATGGTGATCTCCCTTTAGTTACTGACGATCTCTAGCCCATTTTTATATTGTGTTGTTAATTCTTTCTGCTTTTATATGTTCCTCAACTAGTTTTAATACACTCTGTGATATTCTAGTTATTGTACTGTCCTTTGCTGACAGTTTTTTTATAAAGTATATATACTTATATGTTATTAATGTATTAATTCTCGTCACGATATGGCTGAAATATTGCCGATGTGACGTTAAATATTAACTCACTCACTCACTCACTCATATGTATTTAAAGAAGGCCTACGCTCGGGGAAACTGACACTTCAAGCAAATCTGATTCAAGCCGTTCAAACACTCTTTATGGACTATAAGACTGATTCCATCTGAATGTATTGACACAATTGCAAGTCAACGAAATAATCCTCACCGCCATCTGGGCGTTGTTTGAATAGAATGATACTATCCAATAAACATGTGATTATGACCATCTGACAAAGTGGACAACATGTTGTTACGGAGGGTGGCTGACCCTAACTTAGGAGGATGTAAAGTACACCCTCAACAGTTTGTATGAATTAATTACAATACTTTCCATGCTTGCAGGCTGCTATAGACAAAAAGGAAGCATTTTTTGGCACGCATATGTTGATGAAAATGGACAAAAGTGGTTATTATTAAGTATGTCTAACCGAAAGGGTTAAATCCATCAGCCAACCATTAGGACATGGTGCCAACTCTAGGGGACGATGCACCTTCCTTACCCTATTAATGAGTTCAGGAGGGGAAGAGACAGCCCGACGATGATCCCCGATCAGGGAGACCTTGAACTGACACCATAGAGGAAAATGTTGATAAAATACCTGATGTGATTATGGATATTCGACGACTTACGACACACCACATGACATATGCGGTAGGCATCTCTCATGAGAGAGTTGTGAACATTCTGAGGAATAGACCGGTCATGACGAAGCTTTCAGAACGTTAAATTCCATGGCTTCAGGCGCTCTAGGTTCATCATCTCTCGTAAAAAGGACGTCGTTTTGAAGCAAAGCCAGCTGACTTTGTTGAGCGATTTGTAACCATCAAAGTAGTGGAAACATCTAACGTCTCTGAGTCCTAAGGAGGAAAAATATGTTCCATCAGGTGCCAACGTAATCGGTTCCAAATGAATTAGTGTTGTGGACAACCTCCAGAATGTCAGACCCTTAATAGCCAATATTGTGCTAATTTGTTCAGGCATTGCACGAGCATGAAAAGGTTAAAGAATAAAGGCTTTACCAGTACATGGCACCTTTGTACAAGTCTTAAGCTCCCATAGCTTTAAACCCATTGAACAACCTCCGTATTCACCAGATTTGACACCGTCACATTGATTTCCAACTCTTCACACATTTGAAGAAAGACCTGTCTGGCAAACACTATGCAAATGATGATGACGTCATTTCTGCGGTGAAGGGCCGATTACACTCCAGGAGGAATCTTTCTGCACGGTGGATTCAGGCACTCACGCATCGTTTGCAGAAGTGTGTGGACCTCGTATGGTACCAGGGGTAAACTGGTAGTCTAGATCACATACTTTGAGTACCCCCCTGACAAGGTTACTCAATCCCAAAATGTACAAGAATCTGTACTTTACCAAGAAAGTGTTATCCCAAATATAACATTTGTTACAGGGTTCATGCTGGTGTGGCAGGTGTGGGTTCGAATCCCGGAGGGGACTCCACCCCCAAAAGTACAAGAATCTGTACTTTACCAAGAAAGTGTTATCCCAAATATAACATTTGTTACAGGGTTCATGCTGCTTGTAGGAGTAGGACGTCTTCTTAACCTTCAGGTCCTACCATGCTTTGTGTTCCCCGCCTTAATCACCGGTTTGATCATACTTGACTGGACCAACTCGTTACTTTGCGCAGGTGATAATATTCGATAAGGAATTGGGTTCGAATAACAGACAATCGGGCATTCCTTGTGTTTGTAAATGAGTTTTAATACGGATAAAGATCCGAAATTCCTGTGACCGAACATATCAGATACTTCACTTAAAGCGCTGGCTCTTATCTTGAATTATCCTACTAGAATTTTATGATGGATGTCTTTCATTGAAATGATCCCATGATACATTGTAAAGGACGTCATATTTGAATAACATAATAATGTTAACACTGAGAAAGCATGATTAAGAGATTTTCACGCTCAGATATTCATGTATTCATGTTGCTATACATCATTTGACGATCATGAAAAAACATACCTTATTACTTTGAACTGCTGCTTTGGTCGGATTTGAAATTTCAGAACAAAATGTAAATAATTACAACCCATGTGACTTTTGATGTTTTTTATTATATATTCCCCGTATTTCGAAGTGAAAATGTCTTCTTCATCAATGATTCTTGTACATGTACATGTATAATGTAATGTATAATTACGAAAGTAATGATTTTAAGGTAGCTATCGCTCAGGTGCATAATTGCAATACCGTAGCGTTGCATCTTATCACAATGAAATTAAACATCATGAACAGCAGGTGATGCACGTGCA
The DNA here is from genome assembly GCF_022045235.1 of Haliotis cracherodii. NCBI lineage: Eukaryota > Metazoa > Mollusca > Gastropoda > Lepetellida > Haliotidae > Haliotis > Haliotis cracherodii. Next base: position 18,889,992 of record NW_027266275.1, read on the forward strand.
CGCAGAAACTAAAGTGCGTGCGCCCAAAGGGAAACTCACAATCACTTATGCTTTGTTTGTTTGTTTGTTGTTTCACGCCAATATTCCAGCTACACGACGGCAGTCTGTAAATAATTGAGTCTGGACCGGACAATCCAGTGATTGACACCCACGAGCATCGATTCACGCAATTGGGATACGATGACATGCATCAAACCAAGTCAGCGAGCCTGACCACCCGATCATATCAGTTACCTTTTCCTACAAGCAGAGTCGGATCTTCACGGATTTCAATCACTAATGCAATTAAGCTTAGCACACGCTTAAACATGCCTCCGATAGTATCTCGATGAACAGACAAAATGGCAAATTGTTGGTTGGACAGAGGGGGAACATAAATATCCCAAGTTGCCTGAATGTTTGGCAAATCAAAAAGTGTAACCGCCCCAGTGGCCTGGTGGTAGAGCGTTCGCCCGGAGAGCGGAAGGTCCGGGGTTCGATCCCCGACCGCGTCATACCAAAAGACGTTAAAAGATGGTACTTGTTGTTACCCTGTCTGGCGCTCGGCATTAAAGGGCTAAAACAAGGAATGGTGGTCGGCTCGGAGTAAGTATACTGTGTCTGAGTGGGGTATTCATGTTAAACTGCGGCATGGTATCTCAGTGAGCTAGCACTATAAATCGGTATAAGTCCGGACTAGTAAAAGCAGCCACACACACACACACACACACACACACACACACACACACACACACACGTGCATGCACGTCGCTTTATAAGTGCAATATTCTTGGACGCGACGTTAAACCCCATTTCATCTCACCTCACCAAAAAGTGTAATTTCCCGGCTGTGGGACCAGTCAGTAAAACGGGTGGGGTTAATACTTACATACTTTTGTATGTGCATATGCAAGTATGCATGTGTTTGCATCTTTTAGAGAATTAAACGGACCTTACTTAGGTAACACTGGAATAACATGGCTTTGCCCAGAACCTGCTTACCCTTTTCGCGAACACCTGGTGCCATCACTGATTTTTAGCGATCTATATATTTCTCTACGCTATTTAACATTTCACGCCCAATGGAATCTGTTCCGGTAGGTAATCGAAACTGATTATTCTCTGGCGTTGACGTTGAAGAGTAACATACAGCGTCAAGTAATTGACCGACGTGCAACGACATATTTGTGTCGATTTATCAGGAGCTGTTGATGAAGTCAGCGACATTAGAAGTCACCAATACAAAGATTAATTTATAACAAAACTAAGAACTGTCTTTTAAAAAGGACGTCATCAAGGCCAGCATCCACTTCCAGCAGCTAATATGTTTTCGTATACGACTCCAGATAATAACATCCCTGTTGAAAATGTTTGTAGCAGATAAAGATAACCCCATCGATAATATTTTTAATTGAAATAGACTTATTTGTGTAAAGGATTTTCCTGGTTATTGTAATGTCATTCTACACCTGTGAAACGTTTAATCCAGCCTTTAATTATCGAATGCGAAAACTTTCTTTGTTGAAATATATTTATCCTTATATTACCTGTCATTTTCTTTTCTGGCTGCATTATCAGATGTAATATGAGTAATTTCACGTAAGTATTTAACATTTTCTGATGAGTAACAAATTGAAATGGAAAACTAGTAAACCTCAAGTTGGAGTAGCAGTTTCAGTATACTCTTTTGGCTATATGGTGAGTGTAACATGTGGCCTCAACGAGCAAGAAACAAGCTATCCAGGTACAGATTAACACTTTTAAAGGCTATTCTAAAGAGTGGGAATAACATTTCACAATCTGTTAGAGTCTATGCCCAGTTGACTGATATGCATTAGTTCCTGTTAATGTCAATCAGCATGATTGTATTTATGGACCAAACGTCATGACCAATCTTCTTTAACAAGGTTCTGCGTTCATCGGAAAATACTACTTTACAGAATGAAATTTTGAAAGGAAATAGGCTTAAACGCAACCCCAGAGAAGTAAGATGAGGGGCCCATGATTTGATATATATTCTGGTGTGTGTGTGTGTGTGTGTGTGTGTGTGTGTGTGTGTGTGTGTGTGTTTCGGTATAGATCCGCATAACGTTGTCTAGCCATCTCACTTCACAACGGTAAAAAGATATATACCGAAACGTCACTATTGCCGAATAAAAAAGAAGTTGGTATCCATAAATTGTGTGTATTTCTAAAACTGATGTATAATGTTTTAATGCCTTAAAGTGTTTTTCTCGCAGACGTTATGTTTTCACAAATATTTATGTATGATAGACAATATAATCCTGATGAGTATTTTATGGTTTCCCTTCCCTATAAGTGGTAATGTGTACACACTTTGGCCGGAATTCTTTCAAACCACAGAAAGGCCACCCTTTGCTCATGATTTAGTGAGTAGTATGCTTATGTGAAATATAGTTACTGTGTGAAGGAACATATCCTTTCTATTTCCGGTAGAAAGTAGCTTAAACGTTTTGACGCCTAGCAGGTTTGAATCAAAACAGCACTTAATAAGTCTGCAACCTCTTGCATTATTATCTGGTTCCATCTAGACATGGACAATAATCAAATTACATCAACAGTATCTCACATTCGTGCAGGGCCTTCATTGCGGTGTCTAGACCAAGACTGGAAATGGCCACATGAAAATGGCGCCCTCTCATATATGATCAGTTGTTGTTAAGCATTATGTGCCTCCGGCCACAACTAAATGGAAAGGTGAGCATGTACAGGTACTCTTTGTCGATCATTAAATCACAAGGTGAATCGAACCTGGGCTGTCGACGTGACGAGTGATCGCTGTGGTGTCGACATTACGCATGGTACGTGTGTTTGGCTCAGATATTGGATATGATGTATCTTCCGAAAAATAATATGTTGAGGGTAAATCTTTGGCTTCTCATTTGAGAGAGAAATTGTTTATGTTCAGGCTGACTAGAATATATTCTCCCCATTCTGTCTCCCCCCTCTCCCCGCGACGCATATTAAATGGTCGGTTTTTAATTTTAAAAGCCTGTTCCATTCAACAACCTTTTTCGGTCTGTTACGGTTGTTACAAATATTTCTGCTGGTCCTCCCAACATCATATAACAACAACTGTCATCAGACATTATACATCTTGAGCTAATATGTCCTGTAATGCGTCCCACGGGGCCTTAAAATCCTTGCAGTGATGAAATTGAATATTGATATTCAAGAAGGTTTTCAACAATTATTATTATCCTTAAAGAAAGAAGACTAATCCGTTGGATTCAACTCAGCCAATTTTAATACTATGAAATGGTTTGGAATGAAGTGAAAGAGTGCATGATGAATGAACATTGCACGCACTTAAATTATTTCAATATTCCCAGTGTTAGAGTTACTGTTTTAAAATTCCAACATTGTCACATCATGCTAACACGTAGTTCCCTGATGTAGTTCTCTTCATGTTTTCAATGAAATAAAAAAATGAAATTTTGATTAAAATAATCTAATATGCTTTTGTGGCACATGCACACAACTTCAAGTTATTATCTGCATCTGTTGAACAGCATGTCGCAATTTTGACGCATAAAATCACAGATGAGATTCATGTAATTATCAATCACATTTTCAGCATGATGAGGTATACCTTTTTGGCTCATTGGAAATGGAAAGTCTATAACACGCAACAAACTCATCTATTTCTCTTTCAAATAAACACACATGATACATTTCATCACGAATTCTAATTTGTTTTGCTAATTTCAAGAACTGTGCAGTTCTTGTATCGTAAGACCTACCAACTGACTTACAAAACAGCACGTGGTGAATTGCCTGGCTCCAATTGTTGTACCACAAATTGAATTCGAGCTATTGAACATATATAGAGGATATTTCATGTGTCGACTGAATTATCATGTTTCTCTCATCGAGACACGAGACACGTGGAATATCCTGTTTATCATATACGTTTTATGTATTTTTCTACCAGATAATACAATTACCAATTACATTCACCATGTGTAAAACCTCGAAACGTAGATTCTCCCTACCTAACACACAGAGATGGTTCTCCACACCTTTTTGCGACTTAAATAGTAGTTTCGTGTTTGCAAAATCTTAAAACCATGTCCAAAAGTATAAACAAATATTTAGGGTCAAGAATTTTTTATATCATATATTTAGATATGAATATACACAAAATCAACTTTAACATCTTAACAGATCTTGAAAAATAGGAGACCGCTGTTAGAATCGATAGAATATACGCTGGTTAAGTAACAAACACGGCGCTTTGCGAAACGAACAGTCTCGATTGACGAGTTGAATGAGATAACTTACAGTTTATTAGGAAACATTTTCGAGAGAATAACAAACGCCAAGAAGTGATATTAACTCCATAAAAGACCATCTATCATTATTTTGCTTTCTCAACGTAAAAGGGACGTCAACAGTTTGTGTTTGGGCAAGTCCCTTGCGACAAAGGGAGACAACGTAAGGGGAGGTAACCCTTGTATGAAAATAGTTCAGTCAAAGTGTTATGCTCACAGCAGTGAAATATCAACTGTTATGTTCACTGCAGTGAAATATCAAGTGTTATGTTCACTGCAGTGAAATATCAAGTGTTATGTTCACTGCAGTGAATTATCAAGTGTTATGTTCGCTGTAATGAAAATATCACTTTTCACATCTTCGGAAAACTCAGTTAATTTAGACATCACCAGACCCATTCACTCTTTTCATTTTTTGTTTCAATATTGTGGACACAACTGTCAATCCCTCTTCAGGCATATTATATTCAATCTTCTTTATTATGAAAACATGTTTCTATACTGTATAATGTCTGTCTTCGATACTGAGTTTCTTCCTCATCAGGTTACCTTGACGACACCAGCATCTCAATAGAGCAGGAACGGTGTATATATGCCTTCAAGTTGATATTGTCTGTTGATATGTAATTACAGGTACATGTAGGTGTCACTACCCCATACTCTAACCTACCTGTGTCAGCTGTAAAATGTAAGTTGTAAGTTGTAGTGAGGTGAAATGAGTTGTAACTGTTCAAAATTATTACACTAAAATAGCAACGTGCATGTGTGTATGGCTGCTTGTACTCGGACAGACTAATGCCGGGTTTATAATCTGGCCCACTGACATACCATGCCGTTGTTTATCACGAATACCTCAATCAGGAACAGTATTCCGACTCCGAGCCGACCAGTCATTGTTTTAGCCCCTTAATGCCGAGCGCCAGGCACGGTAACAACAAGAACCATCTTTTAACGTCTTTTTGTATGACGCGGCCGGGGTTCGAACCCCAGACCCCAGACGCGTTACCACCAGACACGGAGTGGGTGGTTGAAAGATAAAACTAAACATACTTTGTTTGCAGCATGCTCTAAACGCAGATAAACATATGACTGTCTGAAACACTCATGGTAAATGCAGATGAGTAATGTTTAGGTTAACTACGCATTGGCATCTATATGTCCTTTTAATTCGATTCATGTTGGTTGATAATTCCATACAGACACGTGAAACATTACACATACCGATATCTTCTGAATCATTAATCACAAACTGGCCAAGACCTTTAACTTAATAAGCTTCAGGTATACGGATGATCTGATAAAAATTAATGAAATAGTCCATTCCCTTCCACCGGTTTACACACCTGAACTAGAAATATATTCTATAGTAAACTGTCAATTTTGTCGAACAATATTCAAGCATCTTAAACCTTTGATGTCTACATATCAAGTTTGAGTTACAATCATGCATGCTCTTTCTATGAAGTTTTCAAAGAGTCATACGACTCTTGTTCAAAAGTTGTTTGATCAATCTTACAACATTCAAATCATTGTAAATCTTTCAGTATTATTGTAGACATGTGGAGGTCTTTCCAAATTTGACTTGATTTGTATTTTGACTCTTACTATATGTTCCTGTAAGTGTTCAGGTGTATGTTTATTTTGCATGTGTCTGTGGCGGGTGCCACCGGTGACGCAGCATACGCTAACCTTTTCGCGAACATCCGGTTTCATCACTAATTGATAGTAATTCAAAAAGACATGCTTATGACAGTCGGAATCGTACAAGCCTGTTTCACTTCGGTTCTTCTTATCACATCAAGCTGGCACACCGTGACATGAATGAAATACTGTTGAACGCGGATTGAAACAAAAACTCACTCATTTTTAATGGAATTAATCATGGACATTTCTTAAAGACCTTTCCCTTTAGAAGAATGGAACCTCCACTCTGACAGTATACCAGTGACGATCCGGGTAGAGAATGGGTCTTCAGCAACACGCTGCAAAAGGAGACTATGTTTGTCGTTAGAGGCGACTAACGGGATCGGGTGATCAGGCTCGCTGACCTGGTTGATGCATGTCATTGTATCCCAATTGCGTAGATGGATGCTCATAATGTCAATAAGTGGACTGTCTGTCGATTTATTTATTATGTCTCGGATGGAAACATAACCTTCTTGATACATTGAATAATGTCTCGTTAGTGTTCCCAAGATCTAGAAGTCTTTGAAATCACCTTTTCGCGAACACCTGTGGAACACACACACACACACACACACACACACACACACACACACACACACACACACACACGCACACACACACATATATAATGACTGGCAAAAGAAACTATACTTAAGTAATTTTTATTTTAAAAATATCACATCAGCACTGAACTGGAGTTTTCATTGTCAAACAAAATCGCATGAACGCAGCTTAATCATTACTGAGTTTAAAAAAAATCCTGCTTCTTCCCGAATATGGACTTAATCGAGCTTTTTTCATTCAAAATGGGATGCACGTGCATCACGACAAAATGGCTCGGAACGGTACAAAATCCGCCAATCAGTATGTTTAACACCACAATCGTACTGATCGCAACAGCTGACATGCCGAGACTGACCGCACAAGAGCGAGAGAGAGCAATTTGGATGTTGCAGTTGGGAAGCACGCCATGCCCATGTCGCTCGCATCTTCAACTGCACCAGAACAACGATAACGAGGATGCAGACACAACTCACACAAACAGGTCGTACTGATGACAGGCAAAGAAGTGGAAGACCCAGGGTCACAACCGCCGATGAAGATCGGTACCTCCGCATCTTACATTTACGCAATCGTTTCGTCACTGTGACGTCATCGGCAGCCAAAGCCTTACATCATGTGGTCAGCAGAAGGACAGTTGCAAAGCGCCTTTGACATCTACCGGCCCTTTCGCGGGATGACCTTGAGCCGTCGTGACCGACGTAACCGCCTCCATTCGGCAAGAATGGTACAGCAGTGGCAAAACAGGAATTGGCAACGAGTTCTATTCTCGGACGAGAGCAGGTTCCAGTTGTATCGAGCTGATGGCAGTGTGCGTGTGTATCGTCGGAGAGGAGAGAGAACAGCCCAATGTTGTGTTAAGGAGACCGTGCCATTCAGTGGTGGAAGCGTCATGGTCTGGGGTGGGATTTGCAGAGACCGTACAACAGACCTGGTTGTCTTTGACCATAATTTAAATGCTCAAGTCTACATCGACCATGTATTGCGTCCTGTGGTGCTTCCCTTCCTCCAGAGGAATCCCATAGTAATCTTCAAACAGGACAACGCTCGCCCCACACCGCCAGGATCACCAGAGACTTCCTAACTGCAAATAATGTAAACCTTTTGCAATGGCCAGTAGGATCGCCTGACTTAACACCCATTGAGCACTTGTGGGACTATTTGGACAGACAAATAAGGGAAAGAAATCCCCCTCCACCAAGTCGTCAAACGTTGATTCAGGCACTGTTGGAAGAATGGCGAGCGATCCATCCCCAATGACGTCATCAGGGATCTTGTAAACTCCGTGCGACGAGGTGTCTAAGCCTGTATTCAGAGCAATGGAGACCATACAAGATACTGACAGTAATGCATTTGTCAAAAAAATGCGTTTTCAGTTTTCGTTCAAATGATTTGTTTATTTTGCAAATTGACATTTACCCCCTGTGTCATTCCTTACCTGATATTGAAGTTCCTGTAAATGCCACCTTTGTGGAATTTGAATCAGAACATTGTCAGATAAATTTTCTTTCCAACTCGCAACACTATATTTTTGTGATATATTTGATAATGTTGTCACCACCAAATCAATGTTGGTATAGTTTCTTTTGCCCGTCAGACAAGGCAAACAGTGCTTTCAAAGCAATCTTTCAGTGACGTTCAGCGCACTTGCAGCGCACTTAAACTGCATTTTCAGCAAAGGAAAGTGATAAAAAGTGATTTGTCTGACATTAAAGACGAGGGCTAACTCACTTTTCGCTTGATCATAGAAAATGTATAAATCACAACAGAAATATTCCAAGCTGTATTTTGCGACCGGGTACGGAGGTGAGATCACAGGCATGCACACTGCATTATCTCTTGCTTATTAGAATGTGCGGCGCCTTTGATCTCAGGTACATGTACAACCAAATATGGGTTTCATTAAGATTTCAGCATCTCTTTGGCTCAAGGCAAATCAGTTTAACTTTACAATTCCTAAAATAATTTGGCACGACCTGTTCAAAGAAAGGTTTATAAGGATCTGTGACAAAGTTGCCCAAGGGACTACATTCGATATGTGCACAAGGTGACGTCAGTATGACGTAGTTAATGTTCATTAATACTGTTGTCATCTGGAGTCTTCCTGAGTTTAGAATATGCAGTAACTTTTCGAATGAGTGAGTGAATTTTGTTTAATGCCACAATCCGCACAAGTTCGGCTATATCACTACCCCTTGTAAATATTCGAGTCACGATCACGAACACGATCAGCAGAGCACGATCATCTGACGTCAAGTATAGGTAATAGGACAGAAAATTCTGACACGGAATCCTAGCGAAATGCCATTTGAAATAACACCTTCAGTTAATTCATCAGAGTATAATGTTTCATCGTGCTGAACGAAATGACGTATGATTTCAAAGTATCAACCATCGTATAATAATATCATTTATAAAGAAAGTGATCGTAAAGATATAATGACGTTCGGTATGTGTGATATTTAAAGGGCAAAATATAATCCCTCTATTTTCCGTCACACGTCACTATTCATAGGTTAACACATTGGGGAGCATTTCAAACGTTCGACATCCGATAACAATCTTAATTTCCTAAGCTCGATGTGCGCCTCTGCAGGTCTGCATGTTTTCATCCGACAAAAGCAGGGGGTTTACAGCTATTGTCAATAAATGCAGCTCTGTGGCAGCTCTTCACATTTTTATTCGGGAACTGAACATCGTCAACGTCGAAGGTATGGCGATAGGAAATACAATACAGATTTTGCCAATTCAAAAACCATCAGCCGTATTTTGTGTTGCACCAAACTTCTCATTTTAAAGTGTATGCATTTCTTTCTGAATATATTTCATTGGAACGCTTTAGAGAGTGTGTCTGTCGGTGTGAGGTCACAGCACGTATGGCATTAAAGTTTTTATCTGACATGGAACTATTGAACCGCCCCCTGTTACACCAGCACTATAGGCATGACATACTATACTCGGGAGAAATGAATTATCAGCGTAACAAGAGTTTTTTTCCTGAATAACAATAACAGGACATGTCATTAATTTTGTTCTCTAAATTGCCATGCCTCCAGTGTTTCCTGTAAGCAAAGCAAATGTGATCACATTCATTTTAAACTGGTGACAAGAGGTAGGTTGAACGTGAAAATTTAAATGTACAGCTAAAGAGGGTCTAAATAATTCGATTTTGAAACAATCTCGATCAAGACGTTTGCTTAAAATGGTAAACTGACATTGCCTAGACTATTTGCCTTCTTATATAATTATGAGTATGAGACGAGCGCGGTAAATTTGTCTGAAACACGCACCATGCCAATACATATTGGTGTTCAAGCAGACACTGCATTGAACGTCAATGAGTTAATGAGTCACAAATCGCTTCACCACCACAGGCAATTGGATATGAAGCAAACTATTCAAAAATGAAACACATTTGTAGTATGTAGTTCATTGAACCTGACTACGCAAAACATCCAGTTTATATATTGGATATATGTTATTGGAAAATGTTTGTGGCCTGATATTAGATAAACGGTGCGTCAAAACGCAGCAATTGGAAAATTGGACTAAAGGAAAGTTGAAGTCTTCTTGTCACACAATCCTGTGAATAATTTTTATGTCACTCTGAATCAGTATTCATAGATATAAATATGAAACAAACGAGGTGGTCTCTATGGTCTTCTTTATTCTGAAATTCTTTTAGCGGCGATTTCTTATGAAAATTGAAAAGATTTTGTCTCTTCTATATCAATAACAAGATGTATTAGAGTAGTTCAAATTTGTATTGACATTATAGGTATTAACTGTTGTTGACAGTGGTGAGAGTGTATCATATTGTGTATGACCTGAATATATGTGCACTTAAAGTCGGAAGTGAAAACGACATCAAGTTCCATGTATTTCCATGTATCAGAGGGTGAGTGAGGTAATGAGTGAGTGAATGGGTGAGTGAAAGGGCGAACATCGAATAACTGTTGGTTTTGTACTGTAGCTGTTATCGGTAAATGTTGCACCTTTTCATCTAAAGTTTTGAATGCAACAACGTCAACAAAATGTCTATGGCGTCATCCGAAATTACAGTATCTCGTGGTTAGTTGAATGTGAAGAATAATCAAGGTTCCATCAAGGTTTGCAATGTTAAATGAACATACTGTCAACACGTTTAGTCACGAAATATTTACAGCTTCAAATCAGTCAGATTACAACGCATACTTCCATTGGTCTTACGATAACACATTCACCTGTCTGCACTGAATCTCACCAATTACACTGTACATGAATCATGTGTTAGGCAGCTGCCATGACTGCCAGGGTAATATGTACTCGACATAAGAAGAGAGGTGGAGGCGAAGCCATGGGCGTTAGGTAACTAGTAGTTGTGTTTTACAATAGAACAGACGTATGGCGCAGCTGATAAACACTAATGAAAGTCATTTAGGTGGTGCTCAATACACTTGAATGTTTGAAAGAGTTCTTGCCGCCTAGTACTTGAAGTGTCACATAGGTTCAAAGCTCTCGATCACATGTAGTTCTCCAGTATGTCGATCATTTTTTTTGTAATTTTACATTAATCGCAACTATTTTTCAGTACAAAGCAGACCAGACCTGTAAATGTGTTCTCTAGATGTATGAAAAGGGACAAGGCACATAGACCCATTCCAAAGTGACCTCCAGAATTTGAGTTATTGAGTGAGTATCATTTAAAGCCTTTCATCAATATTCCAGGGTCTTGAAATCAGCGATATCTTCAAGTGACTCGTCAGAATGAGTGAGTATGCCGCTTTTAACAATATTCCAGCAAAATCACGAAGGGGACACCATACAACTGGCTTCACAGACTGTACCCATTTGGGAAATCAAACGAAGTGATGAACGAACGCTTTCACCACTAGGCTACAGAACGCCCCTGATAATCATGAAAAATGAATCCTTTTGGCTATTTTGTGCTGATTGTACCAATCACGTTCACAATAAACGAGGGCCAATACAGTATGAACGATTTCATAATATACAAAATCAAGCTGTAAAAAATAAGCATGATAGTAATGCAGTAATCAAATGAACACATTTTCTCTTATCTGTTTTCAGAACACCTTTAGATAAATATCCTTCGCGATAAAGAACATCATTCGAACAATTCGAACAATTAACTCAATTAACTCAACGACAATTTTAAATTCTAGCTGGTATGTTAAACATCATTTTCACGCGTATTTAACACACTCATATTTTGTACCAGTGGTTTACACTACTAATACATATACCATGCTATTCAAAAGAGCCCACAACATATTACAAGAAAGAATAGTACCATCCTGTTATTAAAATACGATCACCATTTGCTTGTCCTGTGCTCTTAAATAAAGCGACACAACCCTTTCCATATCCGATAGAAATCATAAACCAGTGTCGTTTGTACGAGCTTGTGTTTAAGAATCACTATCAAATAGTGATGATACAAGGTGTTTGCGAAAAGGTTAAAGCGGTGGCACCTGTCACAAACATATACGAAAGCAAGTCAATTGTTCACCTAAAAAAAAACATACGTGAAGATGTGGTACATGTCAAAATAGGGAATTGCATCGGACATCATTTTTGTCACTGATGCATCAAAATTGGAAATGTCCTCCACATGTCTTCAATAAAACGTGCTAAAAGCTTTACTGAGGCCTTGAATGTTGTAACTTTGATCAAATAACTTCTGAGCAAGATTCGTATGAGGCTCTATGAAATATTCGTAGAAAGAGCATGCGCGATTGTGTCTCAAAGGTTGTGAAATGTTAACACCAAAGGCTGGAGCTGCTGGAATATTGCTCGACATGAAGGGAAAGTTGACACTTGGAAAGTTGAAGTCATCTCTCTTGTCATATGCATACAGTCTTGTGGAGAGTGTTTTGTCACTCATTATGAATAGATCTAAATATGAAACAGACGAGGCGGTCTCACTGGTCTCCTTTATTTCTAGTTTAGGTGGATAAATCAGTGGAAGTGGCTATTATTGAACGATATCAGATCATCGATATAACTGAAGCTTAAGTTGAACTTCTTGGCAAAATTACGTTGTTTTGAGTTTGCCGATCCGAGCAGAAGTTCCGATTCATATTCACAAAGAAACAGATGCGCAAGAAGGGGTGCATAATTGGGGCAGATACTTCTTGCCTTAATGTCTAACCCTCGTCTTGCTTTCATTTTTCCAAATTGTCCTGAACCTCCGAATATAGATACGTGACTGTATCTGTGGTCACGTCGCCAACAAAAGCCCCATGGATCAAGGAATTAAGTTTTTCCTTAATTTTTCATGTGGGATAGTAATGTACAAAGTTGAAAAATCAAATGATTTGACAGAATGGAACTTGGTTCTTTTCTGAGATTGCAAAAAGTCAAGCAAATCCTTTGAGAATCAACATGGCATTAATTCCACTTGTCTCAAATACTTTCCGTGAATATAACGAAAGTCCTTAAGGATTATGGTAAGTCTTTGAAGCAGGGATTTGGTGGTATATTTGCTGGACCCAGCAATATATCTCTTTTTGTATAGATTTGTGTGTAGCTTTGGAATCCAGTACAAAAGAGGAACGCACAGGTCTTCAGGTTTTAGAGTATAGTCAAAAAGACTGATTTTATGGTTTTGGCAGATTTCTTCCTCAGTTAATACCCTGGCCTTATATGTTGCATTATTTGATATGTTTTTTGTACCAAGTTCTTTGATAAAAAATTAATCCAGTGATGCTTACATATAATGGTAACCCGTGAAGATTCGGGCTAGAATACATGTAAGGCTTCAGCAACAAATGCTTGCCGTAAAAGGCGACTCTACTTGAAGCGACTAACGGGATTGGGTGGTCAGGCTCGCTGACTTGGTTGATGCATGTCATTGTATTCCAATTGCGTGGAATGTTGCTGAGTGCGGCGTAAAACAACAAACCAGACCAGACCAATTGCGTGGATCGATTCTCATGATGTCAATCACTGGAATGTCTGGTCTTGACTCCATTATTTACAGACCGCCGTCATATTGCTGGAATATTGCTGAGTGCGGCGTTAAACAAAATACAAAAGAAAAACAAAACATATAACGGTTATGTTATTTGAGGCCTTGTCAGTGGGAACAACCACGTTTCATGTATGGACGTCTGCTGGCTGGGACAGAATAGGTTTATTCCAATTCCGTTGCCTCTTTGTTAGTGAGTGCATTCTACCAATGGAAACATCACAGATTGACTTAACCCACTCAGAATGACATTCAACAGGTCGCTCTTCTCTTTTGGCCTATGTTTTGGCATATTCATCGAAAGCATCTATAATGTTTTTAAAGTTGTGATCCCAATTGGTAGGCGGTTGCTCACGGTGGTTTGGTCCATATTTGAATAACTGACGAGGGTTGTTATTGTCAACAATAGAGAAGGCATTATGTCCCGTGTTTGTAAACATCAAATTCAAGAACATGCGGTCTTTGTCTGATTTAGTGGAGTCCGTTTCTTCTTTGGCCAAATGTTTCACAGCGATATCAAGAACTATACTCTCTAGTCGATACTGTGTGCTCTTACTGTTTGTAGACACCCATCTGTAAAATTTGCTGGTGTCTTTCTTTCACTGACACAGAGTATAGTCTTGTTCTTATTTTGCAGTCACAATGGTTCGTGAAGGAGAGGCAACAAATCTTCCAAATGAATGATATCATTTGGCTTTTCTTGTGACCATGGCTGTGTCGACGTCTTTGTGATGCCGGAAACAGACACATGTTCAAATAATTGCTTCGGCGTTTTACCTTTAAACACCTACTTTTGTCTAATCTACTAGGAACATGCAAAACAATTATTGCAACTTGCAAGTATAGTCATTATTGTCACCATCACGTCACATTTGCAAGACTTCTTTCTTCAATATATCGCTGACAGGACATTATGTTTTGCAATGTATGTTCTATTTATCTTGGTCGATGGAACATCAAAATTCTCAGACGGCGATATACCATATTTTAATCAACAGCCACTGAAGTAGAAGTTCCAATGATTAAAGGCACGAAGCAACTATATAACGTTTAAAGTGATCACTGCAATCCGGTATAACACATAACCTTTAAAACTACTCACTCCATTAGGAACGGGATACGAAATAATTGCCTTTAACCAACTAAACCTCTAACGTAAGGGCTTCCCAGGTGCAATGCCAGATCGAATTACTCAACACGTAACACATCATCCCTGCTATAATACTTCTATGGTGTTCTGTGACCATTGCCTCGTTTTACAAATTTTAAGTTTAAATTAGCAGATGAACGCAAGCATAATTTCTAAGCTGCTTTGGCTGAATGTGATAAAAGCACTAATTGTGCGTGTTTACTCAATAAAGTTTTCTGTACGATTGGTTTTCCCTTTGGAAATAAATTACGATTTGGACATTTCACCTTTTCAGTAATTGTATTTTAAGAGTAAGAATGTTATGATTATTGAAAGAAAATGTTTTGTCAGGATGTGAACCTAAACACCAAATATAACGTTTACTGGTAAAGTTCACTAAGAACTAATCTCGGGGAACGTCATCGGTAAGGCAATTGAAAAAATAGTGCCATAGAATATGGTAACGAACTTTCCTTCACTAGGACAGTGAAGATATACACAACTGTGACGGTGGATGATAGGTTCATGACGCCCCTATTCCTGGGAACCTGTCAAAATGTGCAAGTAGGAACGTTGAGGTAGATTTATGTAAACCCCTATGTTGTCTATTCTTAAAAGAACGTGACTCCTTCACTCCGAATTCTTTAATCCACATATCTGTTGTTATTGCGGACTATATTCCTGCGATTTCACTTGGAATGCTGATGACCAAATTAATTATTGTTAACTGTATAAAAATATTGGCCTCCCACACGCACCTGCACACTCACTCACTCACTCACTCACTCACTCACTCACTCACTCACTCACTCACTCACTCACTCACTCACTCACTCACTCACTCACTCACTCACGCACTCACTCACTCACTCACTCGTTCACCGAGCAAACGAACGAACGAGTAGCTAACAAAATAAGCGTTAATGTTGATTTGTGATACTTTCTATACCTTCTATGGATAGAATGTGCTGTTATTGGTTTCAGTTTGAAAGGATCAACTAAGCATTAAGTTATATCACCCCTTCTTTGTACACATATATAAACATATACAAACAATATCAGAGCTGCCTCCCATGAACAGTTTATATGTGCGACGTTCACTAATCAATCATTGATCAGGCTATGTACAACTCAGCATGCTTCTGTGGAGATATATATGTGATGTACAGTTACTCTTCTGGAGCTCCGCGTATACCCTACAGACATTGAGTCTTAACGAACCGCCAATCACCAACGATGTGCTGCTGAGATAACTCAGTTAACTGAAGCGGTCATAAATCTCCCTAGGAACGCGTTAAAGCTGTCCCGTGACGAGATATCAGCCCAAAGACGACAGTGAATGCATTGCATACATTCATACTGGGGTCCGTGCTGATGCTGCTGATAAATCGATAAAACCATCAGATATATTGAAGTAGTTCATCGTTGTTCCATTCGCAAGTTCCTTCCAGTTATTGTAAAGGTACACTGTCCCTTTGTTGTGAGGGGCGATGCTGTACTTAATGTCAACGTCACAGATTATCCGCCGAGACACCATCGGGTATAAAAGGCAAAACAGCGAAGAAAATTATTCATCATCCAAAACTGGCTCCCACAGGAGATATCGCCTGGACTAGATCAAGCGATATCTACACTGTAGATATCGCTGCAATGAAATTACATCACAATGCTTTGCAGACCCTTGTGACGTCACTGGTTACCATGACGTCACAATCAAATGACATCACTAATGGTTCTGCTACTGACGCTATTAGCAGTACTTTTTACACCGAAGACACTGCTAATTACTGTCTACAAATTGAAAAAGGTTGGAAGAATGATGTTGGATGATAAATAAAATCTCACCCTCATGTCTTTTGATATCAAATATATCAACTCGTTGATAAAAGTGGCAAAAATCCTCGGCAAGCCTCGGAATTTTTTCACTTTTGTCAACTCGTGTTGATATATTTGATGTCAAAAGACACTCGGGGGAGATTCTCTATGTTAATGGATCAATGAAAATCAATATTGACACCAGGTGTTCACGAGAGCATGTAGGTATGTTAGTGATGCTGATTTATCTCAAATTACCCGGTACCTGCATGTTCGTTGTGTCGGCCATCGTATTTCATTGGTCGCTACATGTCTTAAGTTGTATAGAGTAAAATCTTGTTTAGTAAATTTGATTGGCTAAACAGGAAAAAGTGTTTGCGTTTTTATATATATGTTCCCATTAACAGAGAGTCTACGGTACCCTGACTGTCTGATAATAATGTGGGTGGGGTTTGGGTTGCAAAGTGTTCCCTGGTCTTTATGTTTACACCTACATACAAGCAAACAGTATTGAAGTCATTTCTTAATTTCATTACAAACACTGTATGGACGATCGATGAACAGGTAACGATGCCTTAAGAACATAACTCCTTAAATAGGTGCACACACACACGACACACACACACACGACACACGACACACACACACACACACACACACACACACGACACGACACGACACGACACGGCACCACACCACACCACACCACACCACACACACACACATACTGTGTACTGGCTGGAACGCAAACGAAACGTAACTTCATGAAATACTTCATGAAAGTCTCCAATTGAAACATCAATGCATGTTTGGGAGGTACGTCGTATTTTGACATTATATTGTAACTAAATTCATGTTGGGATACAGATAAGGTTGGGTGTATATGCATACTAGACGTGGCTGAGCATATCACATCCATAATGTATCAAACAATTCGAAAAGTGTCTAGACATTTGGATCAACTATATGCTTTCTGACGCGATAGAAATGCATTGGGATTGTCTTCCGAATCTTTGACTTTTGATACATATCGAGCTCGTGACTTCAGGTTACTTGGTTGGTCTGCATGTGTGTATGGTTTGATGTGTTAGTCAGCGGCATTGCAGATGTATGATGGTGACTAGTTAATAACATGACACACAAGTGGTTGTCAGCAACGATTGATGCCTTGATGCAGTGTACCGTGACCATTACATGTCCCCAGAACAAAGCATAACCGTTACACCCCAGATTAGGTCGGCTCATCGGCAGCAATTATGGGCTCCTATGGACGGTCTGTCTGCCCTGGAACCGCAAAAGTACGAAAAAAGGACTGTACGGGTCGAATAACACATACAACTATTGATGTTGTGTTTCCGTGAATCTTCATTATATTTCGGAAGATTTTCTTGTGCTCTGACATAATCTTTCCCGACACTGTTATTTCACACAGGCAGCTTGACTCAGGAAACAGTGTCTTGTTTTTGTTATTGTTTTTTTTTTCTTTTCTCTTTTTCTTTGTTTTTTTGGAAGGGGTGGTGGGGGGTGAGGGTGGGGTGGGAATGGGATTGGGGGTCTCAAAAATCGAGTATTTCAATTGATTAGTTATATGACATCAAATTTTTGAAGTGGTACTCCTCAGCTAAAATCATCCCATGTGGTCTCAGAAATAGTTAATAATATGTTCTTTCCCTTAAAATATACAACGAAACCATACCAGTTTAAACTATGTGTTATTATTTATATATTATACCTGAGACAACCCTCCCTTTCTTATTTTATTATTTTCATATTTTTGGTACCATAGTTCAACGAACAGGTTGTATTTATGCATGTTTTAATATATATTTCTGGGTATATTCGGAAAATAGCAGGAATAGCATTTAATGCCCCTGTGGTACCACGTCTTCTTGAACACGTTTCTCATTATTATTTTAATAGCTTTATTTTCGAAACGAACAAATATAATGTCTTATTCCCACAGACGGATTCATAACTAGGCTATGGTGGCCGTCAGACTCCCCGCTGTCATCAAATTATTTCGCCTTATTGCAGGACCACTGGTAGACACTAATATACCGGCGCCATTTCCGGTAGTTGTGAAGCGAAACAGACGTGGCCATTTGGTTGATGCCTAACCGTGTCACACGGCCATGAAGAAGAAAGGAAGGGAAATAGTTGGCATTACACTGTAAAAGGACATGAGCAACAGCCGTCACCAACAGACGCGTCACCTGATGCAAGGAACGAATCTTTTCTGTGCAGAAAATGAGCTTTCAGGGCAACAATGAGTTTGTGGCTATCCTGAATTCCGGCATGTTTATTTAACTGGGTCGCAAGGATTTCATTTCCTGCCCGCTATGGATGTGGGTAGTATTACTGATCCACATACAGATACGGATTTAATTGGTCTGTTGAATGAGTGTTTAACTATATTTTTATGGTGAGCAGATATAGGGAATATTGAGGCTGTTCGAGAAATTAAGAAATGCTGGGGTTTGCAGTGCTCTATGGGGAATTTATAAGGTACTCTTTGGCTTTGGCATTGTAAACAATTTAATATTTTTGATATGGGGTGGTATGGTTCATATAAATAGATCGTTTTGTATTAACCTGCCGGAATGAAAGCTTAACTGGATATTAAATTTATTTAATTGCAGATTGGGAATTTGGGTCACAGACCTGTGAAGGAACAACATAGATCTTAGTATGACTGCGGTTTGGTTTTGAAAAATAAAATAAGAGGCAGACACGGACCTGTCAGGTGTGAGTGAGTGAGTGTGGTTTTACGCCGCTCTCAGCAATATTTAAGCAATATCACGGCGGGGGACACCAGGAATGGGCATTGTACCCATGTCGGAAATCGAACCCGGGTCTTCGGCGTGACGAGCGAACGCTTTAACTACTAGGCTACCCGACCGCCCCTGGACCTGTCGTGGACGGTGAGAAGGTTTGTTTTGGCTGGTGAGTTGTAGTTTAATGAGAGTATAATAGCGCGGTCCTGGGGGAGAGCGACGTAAGGATCCTTTGCGAGTTGTAAACGTGGTGGTAGCGTAGACTTTAGTGCGGACTTTGTTGTAGGCAGTATAAAGGGGTGGGTATGTAGAGAGTGTGTTTGCATGATTCAATTTAGAGAGTTAGAGAGAAATTGTGTTTTCTGTGTTGGAGTGTATTGAAGATAACGCGAACCTGTGATCTATTTAAGAGAAAATAGTTATTCTTGAGGTGCAGGTATGTGTTTGAGAAGCAGTAATTATTACATGTGGAATGGGGAATGGTCTGATTATATCAGTGTTGTTCCATGTTGGATTTGATCTAAATTGTACCGCCAGAAATGTCATTTATGTAATTACCTGCATTGGGTGCAAAGAAGAATATATTGGACAAACTCCAATTTGCGAGCTCGAATCCGTGTACATAAACAGCAAACACAACACCCAGAACGACGTTGCATACCTTTATGTGCACATCTCGATAAATGTGCGCGGAAATAAGAAATTCAATTCACAATTTTTCCTTTTTTTTTATAAAATGTCTACAACTATATAGTCTAAAACAAAAACACAAAACAACGCTGACTACTTCCTCTGACATATATGTGACGTATTGTGGAGCGATAGTCAGCAGCCCTTGCTTGTCGTAAAAGGCGACTATGCTTGTCGTAAAAGGCGACTATGCTTGTCGTAAGAGGGGACTAACGGGATCGCGTGGTCAAGCTCCCTGACTTGGTTAATGCATGTCATCGTATTCCAATTGCGCGGATCGATGCTCATGATGTCAAGCACTGGATTGTCTGTTCCAGGCTCGTTTCTTTACAGACCGCCATCATATAGCTGGAATATTGCTGAGTGCGGCGTTAAACAACAACCAAACACACAAGATGTTTGTTTTGGTCCATGTTATTCGTGTACGCTGCTTCTTGTGTATTTTGCGTAGGTTCTATGCATATTTGATTTATAGATGAGTTTATTTCTTGTTTTGTTGAATTCAGTGTCACAAGCAAAGTTATACCCACAGGGAGAGTATACATTTTGGAAATGTTAATCTTCATTGACACTCCTTTGAATCCCCCGAGCAACATGAACTAGTCACCGTAATGATCACCATCTTGTGGCAATGTATTAAGTCTCAATGAAAAAGAATTTGGATGAAAGATGGGATTAGGCAGGGTGTTGTTTAGCCAACCGAGCGTGTGTCATACATACATAATGTTTTCAACGTATAAGCCCGTAACGTGTGTTTGAAACATTTCCGACTACAGTGTCAGTATCCCTAAGGACAACGATGCACACTTTCTAATACCTCTACAAAGTCTAGACATCAGGTGGATTAATATGTTAATCCCCCTGGCGTGGGTTGTTTATGTTGTAACTGCGTGAACATAACTTCTTGTAGCCTCTTGAAAATGCCAGTTTATTTGTCCGCACGTCTTCATCTTAGTCATTATATAAGGGGGCGAGGGGGTTTGGGGATAAATGTCAACTAATTATACACAGGCAAATATAGTCGAATCATCCGAATCTGCCTTTAACAGAAATGCACACATTTGCCATTACGTGCATGTCTTACTCGAGGCACAGTTGATGGTTTGTCAAGGCTTACCTCTAATCTCACGACCCCTTCCCCCAAAAAATATATCAACTAAAAAAACAACAACAACAAAACACAAATAAACAAAAGAAACAAACCCAAACCAGTAAACATAGTCCTCAACCAAAACTCCACATTCAAATGTCTATCATAGAGACCATATGTAGATCATTTATTCTATTTCATATCAATTATCTTTCTATTTTTGAAACAACATATGGTGTTTGGACGCCCAACGCGTATGAGCATCCTAGTAATTTCGCCTGATCTGTGATATGTCTGTATATGAGCAATGTGAAAATATTAACGCTCGCAATTCTTTTTATCGAGAGATTGTATTGAATTACGTATCGCGCCACTTTATGTTAATATGCTGTTGATCTGATACGATGACACATGTGTACATTTCCTATGAAAGGATATCTCATTAGCAACTTAACGATCACAATGCACGTTGCCTCCGATAACGACAGGAAAGTTCCGGGAGTATTTCCTGTTTTTGTGATGATAGTGGTCTTAATGGTATCCATTGCAAATCATGTGAGTTGAAACGGTCATTGAAAGTTTAACATACTAACAGATGGTCCGCATCAGCAAGCCTACATCATAATGACATACATTATGCATGCGGCAACAGCTGAGGAAAGTCCCGATAACCATTGGCCAGTACCGTGAGGTAACACAGCCATACGATATATACTGAACCGCAAAAGAAACGTCACTTCATGAACATAATTCATGAAAATTTACCATTGAAATATCAATGGAGGTGTCTCGTTTTATATTAGTCTGTATCCAAATTCATGTTAACGGTCTTAAGGTGACACGATTTATGTTTTGGATTCCCTAAATTTTTCGTAAAACTTGGCATGCAGCTAGTAACGATACAAGAATATGGGATCCACGTATTGGGGTGCCGTTTATCAGAAATGGCACAAGCTAACGCAAGTGAATTTTGATTTTTATCAAAAGCATTTGGGACTTTGTACCATTGTCGTTTGATAAGCTTCGTTTTGGTGACCCATTATATCCATATTTGTGTCTTATTTTGGCCGTTAACGTAAAATGTGGATACAGACTAATGTCAAAAGCGGGATACCTCCAAAAATGCATTCCAATGGGTAACTTTCGGGAATTATTTTCATGAAGTGACGTTGATGTTTGAAAGACATTAACGGAGATCAAAAGAAAATGTTCAATCTTTTTTTAGAAAATTATACTGATAAACCTTTTTTCGAATGTTTGGGCCATGTATTCTCCTTACTCTGTATAAAGTCAACAAGTACATGCACGTTTACTTTTTGCAAATAAACTGAGACAAAAGAAACGTTATCAACATTAACTGATTTGCCACTTTGAAACAAAGATGCCAACTTGTTCAAAAACAGTAAAGAACACATCTCACGAATACAGCCTTCATGTCCTCTGTCGTTCTTTGCACGTACATGTACTTTGCGGGTTTTGAGAGATATTGGTGTTTGTCGGCAATTTTGTAAAACATTCTTTTCCCAAATTATCGTGCAATTTCCGGGTATAAATTACGACCGGATCTGTTCCCTATCATTGGTTGCGATGATTAACACCAACGAACATGCCAAGACTGACCGCTGTCCAGAGGGAGAGAGCCATAGGTATGCTGCAGGTGGGAGCGACACAGAAAGCGGTTGCCATTAACATGAACGGCTCCAAGATGACCATTACCAGACTGGTCGCACGTCTCCGACAGACTGGCAGAACCGCAGACAGACCACGGAGTGGCAGTCAAAAGGTCACGACCCCACAGGATGACCGCTTTTTACGGGTACTTCATCTGAGGAACAGATTTCTTACTGTGACGTCATCAGCTTAGGAGATCCGGTCAGCAGACAAACAGTGACCAGACGACTACAACATTATGGTCTCCGGGCTTATCGCCCTTTCAAGGGCGTTACCTTGACCCGTCAACATCGACGTGCCAGAATGACGTGGTGCAGGCAAACTCAGCGACGGCAACAAAGGGAATGGCGGCGAGTGCTGTTTAGTGACGAGAGCAGGTTCCAACTCTTCAAACATGATGGGCGGACGCGAGTTTATCGACGACGTGGTGAACGTACGGCTCCTTGTTGTGTCCAGGAGGTGGAACCTTACGGGGGCGGAAGTGTGATGGTCAGGGGAGGCATTTGCGGGGACGAGAAGATGGAACTTGTCATCATCGAAAGCAATCTGACAGCACAACGCTACATTGACAATATCTTACGGCCACGTTTCTTTTGGCCGTCAGTTTACAATCGAACAATAATATATTGTTTCTACAGTCAACTATATGGCAATATATCACAAGACAAGGACACGCGATACTCATAAATGTCAATGAGAATAATATGCTTAGGTAAGACAAAAGAATGTACATTACGAAAATGGCCCTGGAGTCTTCCGGGAATACACAATGAACATGCTACTTTTACCGAACAAAAAAGAACATAGTTATTATGGATGAGTAGTTCAATGTTGAGCGTAGTCGGGGGAAATGTAATTATAAGAAAACCATTTGCACCACACGAAGGGGAGCTTTCTGTGCAAAGAAGCCTCATGAAGAGTAATAAATCAATACATTTCGTTCAATCATAAAAAGGGGAATCATTTTGTTTAAATTACTTTAAAAAATACATTGTACAAAAAAACTTAAATATGTTATCCGATATGCATAGTTAGTAAAGTTATTTTGAGCATATCTATGTGGAATACTTGTAATATTAAGTTAATCAAATATGGCCATACGTGGTGTGCGACTAAATTCAGATGGCATTGTAAACATTCGCAACTACATTGGATTAATTTTACTTTCCACAGTGATAGCCTCGGTCATTTAGAAGTTGCGCGATATAGCCAGAACATTGCCGGTGTTCAACAACATTTATTCACTAAAATTTTCACTATAACCAAAAAAAAAAAACATCTCAAATTGTACAAATTTGGAAAACATTTCCCCATTGTACGATCATTACCTTTTAAACAATGTTTTTTTTCACAATGCTTGATAAGTTCACAAATTGTAGGGAAATGCCTCCTAGGATCAATGGACATGAACAGATATTCATATAACTATTTTGCATGATTCGTGATCATATGAAAAACTACATCTTGAAAGAGAGAGAGAAAGAGACAGAGACAGAGAGAGAGAGAGAGACACACACAGAGACACACATACATGCATATATATATATATATATATATATATATATATATATATATATATATATATATATATAAGCATTTGTTGTACTCTTTGTTTATTTATTTTTTGTTTAAA
This sequence comes from Haliotis cracherodii, assembly GCF_022045235.1. Classification (NCBI taxonomy): domain Eukaryota; kingdom Metazoa; phylum Mollusca; class Gastropoda; order Lepetellida; family Haliotidae; genus Haliotis; species Haliotis cracherodii. The sequence goes on from NW_027266275.1 coordinate 18,914,288, forward strand.
GCTACACTGTAGCAATATTCAAGGTAAATGGCGGCAGGAAATAACCAATTCTGAACCAGACAAAACAATGATTGGTTTTATGATCAACAATCCACGATAAAACGGCCCGAAAGTTATCAGTCGATTGATGATTTATGGGTCGATGATACCCAGTGTATATATTAAAAAGAAAAGAGTAGAGACTCAGATATCCACTCTGAATTTCCCTCATCAATTACAAGTCCATGTCCATCAAGCACCAAAAACGTACTTTCGATTTGCTCACAAAACTGTTTCTCTGCGATGTTGGCGGAATCAAAAGCCAAGGTAGAATGACTTCACTGTAACTTATAGTGGCGTAATTCATTGTTGATTACGTGTTTAAGTACAGTGTCACTGTACGTTACGTTGTTCTTTGATTGGATGGGACCAGGCATATCATCATTCTAAGAACAAATTAGGACAAAGTGTAATAACCCTTACGGTATTTTCAGGGCACCATCAATTGCAGAATTTCTCGGTCTGTCCAACTGCCCTGGGGTTTCTGCAAATGGTGATGCCTTGACAAATAGCGTTACTCTCATAATCAATTCTAAACCTAAATCCCCCGGGGGTTCCACAGTTTCAGTCCGGTCAGAGATAATAATAGGCCTGTTCTAGTTGTCACTCGTTCTCGTCGCTACATGGATGAGATTGTGCCTATACGTAGTAAACGTTTTACTCACTCACTCACTCCTAAAGATGATGTTCATACTTAGCAGTAATTACTGGCACCCGCCCTCTCGATCCTTTCAACAATAAAGTAGCATATCTTGATGAGCGTTCATTTTGAAATATGAGCGCCAAAACACTTTCAGTATTGATAAGAAAAATCTTTGTACGCATGTGTTAACGAACAACTATCAAATAGTGATGCTACTAGCGTCCGCGTACCCGTGATCGTACCCTGCACCGCCGGTGGCACCAGTGGCACCCGTCACAAACACATGCAAAGGCAATATTCGTCTATTGGGCATCTAGCCTCATAATATTTCCTGTCGTGTTTGGCGCTAACGTCTGCAAATATTCAACGTGTAGCCTTATAAAAGTAAGAAATGCCATCGCTGTTTATTTCCTGTGTGCTGCGTTTGACAAACACAAATATTCAGCGTGTAGCCATATGAAAGTGATAGTATTTCCATGGTTAATTTACATTGGCGTCGCATTTAATGATCACAAATATTTCATCGCTCACAAATATTTCACCGCTGTAGATTCATATAAGCATATAGTTAAATGAAAGTGCCAGCTGCAAATGAATTGACAGAGTTTGGTGACCATGCATTACAGTTGCTATACATGTATAATTCAGTTAGTATCATATCATCATTAGCATTCGTAAGTTACCCTTAACGTGATTCTTCAAATATTTAGTGTTAAAGTATAGACGCCCAGCAGTATGATGTTGGTATCCGAGCCCTTTCATATTTTATATATTTGGTCTTTCAAGGGTCCACTATGTTTCCTTTGTTCATTCCTTTTCTCCAGTTGTGTCATAGACCACTAACATAAATTTGTAATTTGAACCATCTGCGTTTTGATGATACATTTTATATATTCAAATATATTCAAATATCGCATACATGGATACTTGATGTCCTTTGCTACGATGTTCAGATATCTATTCTTGATAAGGTTATTCTATGAGCTTGTTACATCGACTCTGTGAACCAACCAGTATGAAATATACATTTTTCTTCAGCAATACGAACAAAGAAAGGGTGTCAGAAAATAGCAAATACACGTACATGTGCGTGTACCTACACGTACATAGGATGTTATATTTCTTGTACGTGTTACATACATGTATCATCTATTTACAAGCTACCAATATGTCACAATGTTTATTTGACATTAAAGTTGTTTATAAGCTATAACATTGAAAACAATAGGACACGGCTTAACAACAATCAATATTCTGTGTTGTCGGTTGGGCTGAAGTACAGATAAAATATGCCTTAACATAAGCCTCAGGGGCTATTCCAGGCTTTAAATTCTACCTTTTGTATTCTCTTGACACGGAATGAGGAACGAATTGGATAAAACCGTAAATAATTATCGAATAACCAGCGCCAGGGTGATAAATTATGTACAGCATGGCAGCACCAAATCAGCAAATCAGGAGCCAACAAGGACATCTTTCACAGGAGTGACAAAATCATCAATAAGATTGAGAACAATATTAACTTGTTCCTAAGGAAATACATTGTGTGGACAAGGATGAATGCTGATATCTGCGTGTCTTTAACATTAGATTCAGTATATTATCTGACAATAAATCAATCATACATTTTCTTGCAAGTTCATCTGCGAAGTTTCACATTTGATAACAAATCGTCATGGTTTTGTTTTTTTCAAATCGAGGATGCGTATAAAAAAACATGTATCTTTATAACTATTTATTTGTTTTTATATAGCTGCCAAATCGTTGCTATATATCTGATTTTTGATAGCCTCTATGACTCTGCCCTACAGTAACTCTCCCACCTTTACGACCTCCTTCAAAGTGCGTCTCATCCCATAACATTTACAATAAGGGCACGAATATATTTTCAATATATTTTCGAATGAAACTGAAGACATTTAAAAATGGAAACGACACAGCCACTGCTTAAAGATGACCATGGAGTCATCCTAAAAGGCTGGAAGACCTAAAATTATACGTGGCCTAAAATCGCCACAGTGTAATTCCCTTTCAGTCAAAACCAGCAGTATAACATCTTGATTGAAGGAATCGAAAAACAAACTATTGACTGTGTAAACGCTGAAAAGCCCTGTGGTTTTCTTCCCCAATCGTACAACAAACATGTAGTGAAATGGCTGTTCGACGGCCACCTTTGCGGGACAATCACTTTCATTTATGTATCCAACGACTGAAGCTGTTTTTCGTAAGATGCGCTCTGTGGACAATTTCTCAATCAGAAACAAGGTATGAACGTGAAGGTCTATTTTTCTATGTCTATTTGTTAAACATGCAACTCGTGCAGGTCCTCAGCTGAGCTGCATGGGAACTGATTATCAGTGCCTTGAGAACAACAATGAGCTTCAATGTACAGCAATGCATTTCCTTGAACGCAGCTTCAGTGTGGACGACACGTATTTCACATACGATAAAACCACATCGCGATGTCATTGGGACTTTTATCCATGCTAACGGAATTTATGTCTGTGGGTATGATATAAACTGTCATTGCAAGAGAATAACCAGTATACATTATCTGCCAAAACGGATTCCATTTGTCGTAAAGAAAACCCCACTCAGACACAGTATACTGACTCCGGGCCGACCAGTCCCTGCCACACACTCGGCAGGCTAACAACAAGTACCATCTTTAAAGATCTATTGGTATGACGCGGCAGGGGTTCGAACCCCGAAACTCTCCGAGCGGACGCTCTACCACTAGACCGCAGAGGCGGTCTCACCACAGCGGTTAATTTTTAAGACATGCATCACGTCGGGTGTCCCTCCCACATCAAGCTGAAAGGTCTTAATATAACTGAAATATTCCTAAACGCGAATGTCAAACTAAATTCACTCACTCTTTAATGCTGGAAGGTAATAATGGTCATTTCTCAACCTTTCCTGTAGGCAGAATATAACAGAAATAGCAGCTTGAATAGATGCACAGGACCATTAGTTGTCGGTTCGTGTAATATATCTTCTTGTTCCTGTATGTGACCTGAAACTGGAGTTTCTGTACCGGATTGATACTCATAACCTGCGTGAAACACTGTAAACCCTCTCGTTAGTGTCCCCGTTGTGCAAGAGGTCTGAGGAATCATAGCCAGGGGCATATTCATCTGACATTGTACGAGTCTGCACTAACGAGGTTTGGAAAGTCGCTGACATTAAGACAGATCGCACTTTTAAAGACAGGACTACAATGAATAGGCTTTTTGTGTTTTTCTATTTGCATTTGATTCAACGTACATGTTATCTGATATATTATACATCAACGTTGAAAGGGGGAAAGTGTAATTTCCATAACACCAGGGCCGTGAATATGTTTATTTCCACTGCAGTGGCTAAAAAATGACATTTGAATATAATGATCACATTCTATGTTTTACAATTATTATAATTGTAACATCTCGCAATAGTGTTTGATGATACATGCAGTATGGCACATCCCGCTTTTTGTGATCTAAAGAGGTTGCAAAGATCTAAAGAAACCACACAGTATTGAAGTATATCGTTACCAACTATGTCAAGAACACTATTTTCTTAATCTAATGTATATACGACGTGTGCCGTGAACAGTATTAAACGTTTCGTTCCGCGATCATCTGGTGTCAGCATTATAACATCACAGTGATTTGTATGACCTAATATTTAATGACATAGTCCTTTTCGCTAAAACCTTGTGTCATCACTGTATCTTCAAGTAATGTATGTTCGAAATATTAAAGGTCTTGAATTTGCTGCTTCCGCCCTTGACTTTATTAACATTTTCGCTTATTCACCAGAACCCAATTTCATGTTTTAAGTTTGTGTAAATGGTGTCCATCCACGTCACCAAATGTTTTGGTAAACGATAGGTAATCATAATGGGGTGATGTGGGTTTTCTTTGCTTGACTGGATTTAGGTACTTAGGTGATGTTGGTATGAAAGATCCCACTCTTGAATTCTTAAGGTGTTACCAAAAACTAAACAAATAAATAAAGAATGGCTTTTATGTTATTTATTTTAAATCTTTGTATGAAAAATGCGTCCTTTCATACACCGGTACAAATAAATAGAGCACTATCAATCACACACTGAGCATACATCTTGTTATAGACTAGCTATCCCACACGCCAAGAAGATGTCAATACAGCCCAAGATAGATAAGTGGCCATTGATGAGTCTGTCCTTAGCTCTCAGCAGCCCCTGGTCGACTACAACATAGCGACGTTTCTACTTGGTTGTCTGGGGTGACAACACTGCTGGGCACGTTTTAGCTCGGTTCTGGATTGTTCACGCTTAATTAGTTTCACAAAATCAAAGCTGTTTGGGTGGCAAGTAGTCAAAGAGTGCAGTTTGTTATGCAACCTTTGATGCTGTTGGTCATGTGACCGTTGTTAGCAAAGATGTGAATACTCTCTACCCAAGTAGTTACAATGTCAATAAACGTAGTGACCGTTTGTCCTTGTGGACTGTCGGCAATTGTATCCAACCAAACATTGACAGTCTGGTCAAGAAGTACAAGGGGAAAGGCCTTAGCTCTGGTAGCGAGCTTCTTGAATTCTGCATCTTTTTTGTAGAGAGCATAATAGCCTGAGTATAATGGAAAAAACAGCCACATCTTCAAAAACTGCAACAGAATCAGCCTGGAATACCAGGGGTTTCAGATTATACGGATGTCGTTATCCTTAATCCTTCATTATCTGGAAGGCGGCTGTGTAGGAAGCTTCAGTCTTATTCGGTAGACGCAGTAAACAGGAGGAGACATGATGCCTTGATGTTCAGCATTGAGGGTATAAATTTGACTAACAGAGTAGAAGTAACATCAGCAAATACGACCACAGCTTCACAGAGATGTTACAGATGTTCTCGTGTCGTTGTCTTGGGTAACTTAGGTAGATTCCTTTTCTCTCTCTGTACATAGTAGGTGTCAAAAGTAGGGAAATGGTGAAGAGCCTGGATTGGGATTATTTCGGAATTCTTTCTCAGTACAGACATTTCGTCATCGTAGATTTTGTTGATCGAAGTTGTCTCTTGCAATCTCTAAGAATCCGGACTTATACATATCGACGTCAGAGATGTAAGGAAGTACCTCGTGGTTCTTAAAATTATATCAACAGCAAACCCCCACTAAACAGATATACATAACGCCCACACAATCCCATCTTGATTACGCCGCTCCAATCCAATACCAATAATGGCACATTAAAGTCTATTCTATATTTAGCCCTTAAAATAACCCTAGACATAAGGACTAGTACACCACTTAACATATTACTATTAATAACAGGCACCACATCTATCAAATACAGAAGACAACAAATTAGCATAAACTGCTGGGTTCAAAATTCAAAACAAATACAAACAAAGACCCTTACCTGGGTTCAAAATTCAAAACAAATACAAACAAAGACCCTTACCTAACACACCTATACAAACTCCTCACAACTTCAAAACTTTACAACAAGCCCCTTTACCACAACAATATTTACATGATAAACTACCACCTTACATAGATATCTCTCTACATAGCATAATGCAAGCTCAACCTAAAATCACCAAAACAGAAAAAAACCAACAACATATGCATGCTTAACCACATCAAATCAAACTGGCCAACACATACCCAAATATATACTGATGCACCACAAGACAAGAAAACACAGGCACGGGTATCCATGTTAATCAACCCATTAAAATAACCACGAATTATCATGATAAAACCTAAACTAATTCATAACCGCAGAATAACTGGCAGAATAACCAACATTGTTATAATTTTAGACTCTCTAGGCTCCAAAAAACAAACAAATTCAAAACAAATTCTCAAAATTCCGACTCGACTTAATCAATAACATTGATTCACTAAAGCGGTATTGTTGAGCTTGGTAATAGGTGATCAGTGAATTAGGTGATATGGGGAGAGCCGTGTAAACGGTTCATGTCGATTATGCCAGCCGCAAGTCACTGAAGTCATTTGTTAACCGTCGATGTAACCTCACACAACAGGTGGTCACTTAGATATGTTGACAGACCTACTGACAACAAACCAAACCCAAACTACTGCACATAACGCTAGAGAGCAATACATATCCATTATCGGCTGACATGTCAATTGGTCACGATATATCGTCTCATTTTAGTGCTCAGACGCTCTGGAGGTAGCCATGAAATGTTGAACTATCAGTTAATCACAATGTGGATAAAGATCCACACCGATATTCTTTCCATTCTCCTTAAATTAATGATACGACTGTTACTGATATTAAGATGAGAATCACATCTGGGTGACGAACTCGACCATGTGATGAATGTTTTCTGTCTGACTTCAAGCACTGTGTGAAGCTGTGTAATTCTGGTGTAAGTGTCGTTACAACACACTTCAGCAAGCTGCTTAACACGAAAACAAGTCGAGAATAAATACGTTTGGGGAAAACGTTAAATAACTGTGTATTCTCCGATATAATTCAATACGTACTTGTAAAGCAAATTGAATCTATTTCTCACACAAAATTTCCAAGCGTATTAATGTCTTTTAAAATGACTACTTTGAGCTTTTCTAGGCCATCAATAAATAGAGCAAAAACAGGTGATCTGAAAGGACATCGACTTACTAAAAGGTTTCTGTCTATATCGTATGATCCATGCTTTAGTGCCGTCACAGTAATGATTTTTACATGTCTGTAGAAGTTTTATGAGCATAAAATGGAATTAGTTATCACAAAATTGCTAGTTATTATTTTCTATTTTTTCAAAAAGTATGCCTTCTATGAACTATATGAATGCATCGCCCAATCCCCATTACCAGAGGGAAAATGGCATAAGGGAACAAGCTTCGGTATGACTGCCTTTGGTGATCATCCTAAAAACAGACCTTTGGCCTACGGCTGAAATTATCATGATATGGCCCTGATAAGACCTGATGCAATAGTTCTATAATAGGCGGACCATGTTATTTCTGGTCTATTAGTCAACTTGATTGACCCCTGTCAGACCTTATGGCAAATACATTTGCAGTTTTATAGACCAATTAACGTCAAACAAAAGATAATGTCATAAGGCCCAATATTGATTTCTGAGAGGATTCAGGAAGAAGTGGCACAACGTGTTAATCGAGACTGATTATTCCACAGCATTGACGTTTTGAATACTTGCACGCATTGGTTCATGAAAATGTATGCGTAACTATTTTAGAATCGTTGTCTGCGATAGCTCCGCAAACGTCATAATCACGATGACAAAACCAATAATGATCGTAACTATCCCTGAAACGGTATGCTGGCGTTGTGACTTGAGATTATCACAGTTTGTACGACCATTAGTCGGATAATCACTTTATAAACTCGATATGAGATAGGTTCGAGTTTTTACCCTTGAAAAAGCTGATGTGTGTACAAGGCCATATTATAGTAATTACTTATGTCTTGCAACTGCAGTCAATCAATAGAATGTGGTTTGAGGGGCGTTCGCAAGTCCGTATTAAGAGTATTTACCCTTCGCTGAGACAGGTAGTTAAAAAATGAAAAGTAGTTTAAAATCACTTTTGAAATGAAAACCAAAGATGCGTCGCTGTGATTCTATTAAGCAACGGATGACAAAAGGCAAACGCTGAAATGTCCCGTGATAAATGTGTCAGCGCCAGATAATAATGGGACCACGTGTTTTCTTATACTAATATCATGAGATGTATTGAACACCTAACGCCCACTCAACAATCCAACATCCATTCACCAACCCTGTGATCTATTTATTAACCCCAACACTCACTTACCAATCCAACACTTACTCACCAATCCAACACCCATTCACCAACCCCAACACCACGAACTCACCAATCACTAACCATACACTCCCTCGCCGACACGAACACCACGCACTCACCAGCCAACACCACTCACCAACCCCTAACACCCATTCACCGACCCCAACATCAACTCATCAACCGCAACACCAACACACCAATCCGTGCCCCTTGTGTGGAAGGACTATCGATCTGGTAATCACTTATGTTTCAGTTATGATGCCGTTGGTCTCAGTCCTCGTACCTACAACTAATGCCAGACAACTGGCAAACTTTAAACCACGTATACGTTCATGTACGTTTTGTAAAACAGCATTACGTACACAACCTACATGTAGCTGGATTGTGCCAGCACCGGTAAAACTGTGGCTTGATCACGCAAAGCATCAGATCATGAAGGGGTCTTAATGACCACGAAATGGCTATAAAAAGCAATGCGGTTCAAGAGGGTGAGGGCAAAAGGTGAGGGCAAATGCTTCTTCAACACATCATTACAGCATTATAGAACACTGTTGGCATCACAATTATGTGCATTATGATATGAATGATTAACAAAACTCCCGGAACATTTGGACAGAAACACATATGTCATTCAATTGTTGTCACAATCTGGAATCACTGTACTGGAATTATCAATCCAGTCAGGGAATGAAGGAATATCTTCGGTAATTGAAAGACTTTTCAAATAACTTTCTATACGAAGGCACAGATATGAACTTGTGAAACGTACAGGTTATCGGACTAATATAGTTTGCCCTGCCTAGTGATTTTGATAGACTTGGTCCAAACAGGTGTTTAAAGAATTTCTCACATTGATGTAAATTTGATTTTACATTAAACGTTTGTTTTTCATAACTGCACGGTATTGTGCATGCCTCCCTATTCTGAGTATCATCAAAAACTCTTTGTCTTGTGAATCTCCGCATCTGCTACATTTGTTCCATGGAATAATGTCATCAGTCTGCGTTTATATCCATACTTCGTGACGGTGTGAACAGTTACTTATTGTCATTTAATACTCTGATATGTCGTAATTATGTTATTACATAATTTTGGTCGCTGGTGCGTCAAAATGTGAAATGTCCTCCACATATCAAAGATAAAGTGAGGGAGTGAGTGAGTGAGTTGGATTTAACTCCGCTTTTAACAGTATACCATTTATATCGCGGCGTGTCAGCTTAATGTGGGAGGAAAGCCCGAAGTGATGCAGCTCTCAGACGTTTACCACTACAGTGAAACCCACGAGCACGGGTATGGTGCGGACAAACCTAGAAAGCGAAGCGAACCGGGATTCGAACCCACAATCATAGGTTTCTGGCGTGCCCAAGAGAACGTTGTAATCCTTATCAAGCATATTTTGCGCTAGATTCGCATGTTCTCTTCGTTTGAGGAGCATGTTCGATTGTACCTCAAAAGTTTTAAAATGTAGACGCAAAAGGCTGGAGCTGGAAAGCTGACTATTGAAAAGTTGAAGTCATCCCTCATGCTGTGCAACCTTGTGGATACTTTAATGTCAATCTGAATTTTTATTCATGGATTCAAATATGAAACAGATGAGGCGGTTCACTCTTCTCGATGCAATTCCGATCATATGATGCACAAGCAGGGAAGCACTGTCAAAATAGTGGTTGTACCAGGTTTTCCCGAATAGGTGGTCTGAATATGAGACAGATGACGTGATTTCACTCGTCTCTTTTATTTCTTGTTCAGATGGGTAAATACGTAAGTGGAAGGGAACTGGCTATTTGACAATTATCAAACGATATAAGATCACCGATATATTAGAACGTGAAGCCATATTCCCTTGTTTTGATTTTGCCAATCCCAGCAGAAATTCCGATCCATATGCACAAAGAAACGGATCTGGAAGGAGGGGCCAACCCTGGGATGCCTACTTCTTGCCTTAACATCCCATGTCAATATTTCACACATACGTTATCCATGAGGTCAGGTATTTCACATCTGATTTTCTCAGTAAACATCAGGCATTTGCTTGCATTTTTGACAATTATGTCCTGAACATATGAATATAGTGGTGAAACTATATATCGTTTAGTGATAAGCGCCCCACTGATCAAAGAATAAGGTTGAGACCCACTAGCACAGGTATGGTGCTAAGGAACCAAACATCATAATCTGGGCAAATATCGGATTTCAACCAACGATCATCGGATGCTTGTCTTGGAAGGTTAAGGGTAATCTCAAATCATGATGCCACCCGGGATACCCTAGTATTGAAAATTGTATGATAAATTAATGCCATATACATTATTATATAAGTAATGATATTTTCGTTCATAATCACCCTATACGGGCGGTCGGGTAGACTAGTGGATAAAGTAATTTTCGCTCGTCACACTGAAGACTCGGGTTCGATTCCCGACATGGGTACAATGTGTGTAGCCCATTTCTGGTGTCCCCCGCCGTGCTATTGCTGGAATGCAGGATCAGTAGAGGCATGCAACCAACATATTGACGTTACCGTCATTTAACTACCGATGTACGTCTATATACGCTAGTCTACTTTAATATGTTCTTGTGTAGCTGATCATAACATACAACTGTAAAATGAGCTCAACTACTTATTTATTGATATTGTTGCAGCACAACATCATTAGTGTATTCTTACTTCTTGTAATGTTGTCTGGCGTATGTAGTGTCTGCTGTGATGTACCTTATACCTGTGAGCGTGTCTATAGTTTCAAACAAACGCGTTTGCTGGTTCTAGCCCGGTCTAATGCCGGTTTTACAGTACTAGCCCACGGAGATACCATTAAGACACAATGAACTGATTCCGAGCCGACCAGATCTTGTTTTATCACATCAATGGGGGCGGTCGGGTAGCCTGGTGGTTAAAGCGCTCGCTCGTCACGCCAAAGACCCGGGTTCGATTCCCGACATGGGTACAATGTGAGAAGCCAATTTCTGGTATCCCCCGCCATGATATTGCTGGAATATTGCTGAAAGCGGCGTAAAACCATACTCACTCACTCATTATACCCTCAATATCGCGTGCCAGGAAGAGAAACAAGAACTACATTTCAGCAGACGCTCTATCTACAAGACTACGAGGGCGGTCACACGGATAAAGCGCATTCTTTTAAAGGTAAACAACAAAAGTAAAAAGGCATGCAAACATTCTTATTATAGTAAATATAAGTTTGAAAATCCGATACAACGATACAAATATTTAAAATTCATGACTGAATCCTTAAAGCCGAAAGCCACATTCCGCATTGATATATGTACTATGGTCATATACTTGCAAAGTTAGAAATCAATACTTAGACACTAATAACATGACCATTTGTATTGAACAAGTGTCATCGTGACAGCTGCTACTTACCATTGAATATGTTGGTGAGGAGCGTTATGGGCAGGCAGAAGAGTGCTACCATGACGTCCGCGATGGCAAGATTCACAAGGAGAACATATGTCACAGAGTGGAAACGTTTGTCTCTGTAAATCACTGCGATTACACTCAGGTTTCCAAAAACAGCAACACAAAATATGAATCCATAAGCTATAGTTAAGATCACTATCATATAAACCGGCTGTTTGATGAGCGGATAGAACACCGTATCTTGTGTGAAGTTGGAGGACATGTTACTTGTTGTGTTCTCCATGATGAATGAATGACGACTGATTGCTGCGGGTAATGACGGGCTTGAGGGTGATGTCTTGAGTAACACGGCCTTCGATTACGACTCCATTCAAATCTGTATTTGACATTAGTAATTTTCTCCAACCTCGATCAGTAATGCGTTGCACAACGTGAATATGCTGAAATCTATTCGGTCGTTCATACGACTAATATCACCGTCATGATATCTTTGCAAATGTGTCCAATCCTCGCATTCCAGTGTTAAGACATGATCGTGTAAATACATTGGTCCCCGTTGGTGCTAAACACTGTTTTGTATGTAATAAATCCTTTTGCGGAAAGTCAGAAAACTGCCGATTCTTATGACTTCATACTTTTTTATCCATCCACTTTAGATACAGCCAGGTTAGAATGAAGCTCTATGAGTGTTCAGGCAGTCTATGAATAAAAGCATTCCATCTCCTACATCGGATTAGGGATCGGTCTGTCAAGTCAACCGTCCATGCACTGTTTTCAATATATCAATAGCTGTCTTCATTGATGAAGGGCAGTTGTGCTATTTCCATCAAAGTCCCGCCATCGATTGACGTGGGATATTGTAATGCCCTGCCCCTTGCTGAAGACAACACTGATTCGCTCACACAATATACTGATAATTCCCTGAACCTTGCAAATCAAACACATAGGACAATATGACTGTTGCAGTGTTTTAGAGGGAATATAATTGAAATAAATTGTCAATAAATTTTCACGCTCTACGCGAATATTCTAGTTGAGATCACTATCACAATGTACTGTCAGACAATGTAGCTTCATCAGGTGTGGGATCTTTATACCGGTACTCTGGACACGGACATGCTTCACAGATCATCTTTCAGATAAAGATGCCAATTTTGTTGTCGAATAACGGTTGAATCGGCCAATGTCTGTCACTATGGTCATCGCAGCTAATCACAGCCAAACTCTAAATCAATTTCCGTGGTGTACACTGCTCTTGTGACCGTCAACATAATCAAGCTTAAGACAAGTCATGCACCTTTTGAGCTTGGGTCGCTCATTTAGTCACGTGAGGAAAATCAGAACATTCAATTACTTACACTAGTCGGCTGGGAGCACCTCCCCGTTTGGCAACAGTTGTTGTGTTTTATCACAACATGACACGTTGTTCACAAAACACTTAAATCAACTATGCCATTTTTTTAAGAAGCTGTATCCTAAACGCGGAAGGTGATGAATTCTTTTGGGGATTCTTTGCACAGATTGGGGTTAAACAAACGTCAATATAGTTGTTGTATATGTGTTGACAATCCCAGCTACCTGTTGTGTGTAGAGAACGTTTCAATGAATACATTATATCAGAGATCTGAACACATGAGACAGCTGCGTTGTGCAGTGATAAGGTTTTACAAACGCATGCCGTTTTGAATTTAAAAACACCATCGATAGCAGAAAAACGTAACTATAAACCTCTATCGAAAACCTCATGAGTTCATGGTAGTTTCTCTGCAATAAGTTGGTGGTGTATTTAAAGTAGAAGCCAACACTTCAAACACGTTTGCATGTTTAATGGTTCTAATTTGTAGCTGAAGCAAATGGGCTTAGGGCAACAACAAACAGCAACTCAAACCAGGATCGAATAAAGATACGGATATTCCATCAGGAAAAGAACATGTTCAAACAGGACGGGTAACATATAATGTTAAATCACTACAATCTCCCAAGGCTATGTCTGTAGTTTGCAAAAATCTCCAACGCACAGGAATCTAATTGGTATAATTAAAACTGTTATCGATACAAACATAACCCGTATTTAGACCGAAAGAAAACATTTCACAACAATTTCAAAGAATAGATCGTGGGTTTTCTGCGGAGAGATGGAAACGGAGATTTTGGACAAGACTTGACGTCAGCATGTTTATCTTCTCAAACAAATATATTTGTTGCACTTTAAGAACGAAACGGTGGTGCATGTCAAAACGTAACACAACACCTCGCGTTTAGTCTGAGACGACTAATCACAGGCATATTATTTGTCATATAATAAATACTGTCAGGTCACTGCATTCACAATAGCAGAGATTCTGATCTTGTGGAGTCTGTTATCATGTAAAATGCAAATATCTTCATGAAGCGGAAACGTCGCGACTATGTGAAACAAGATTGCTAACACCAGATCAGTCATTATCATATGTATGCTGTCTGAAAATCACCCGTTTCTAGGACACTGGTGCTTCCACACTCGTGGAATGTAATATTTGCATTCATATAAACACGTCCTGCAATATCTGATGTCATTTGCAGGCCGCTATAAGGTCAAACTTCTTGATAAGGTTATTTGGAAAGGTTATTGTGTGAAGAATTGCCAGTTCATTATGCTCGTTTGCTAACGACATTGTGCACGACCCTAAGACGTAGTTGCATATAAAGAAGTTTTAATGAATAAGGTCATTGTCACTGTCAATGTCAGAGTAGTACTACTGTGTACATATATGGACCTAGTGCATGCAGTGCCTATTGCATGCAGTGATTGCAGGCAAGAAACAGTATTCACCTATGGCAAATGCACAGGTTGATGTAGAGAGTATTCCAGATTCTACTGGGGGTCAAACACTTGGGTTTTGCCGGATACAAATTGATGATCAAGACCAGACGTCAGACTTCCATTCATTTGAAATATGCTCAAAGTAGATATCCATCAACCATTAACATAAAAAATGACTTTGTCACAAAGCACAACTACATCCATAATCATTGAGCTGAGAAAACAAGATTCACTGTTGATAAGTACCTTGCAAACCACGAACAATGAAATCATCTCGAGTGGTGGCATTGAAACCTGAAGAAACTCAACGTAGCCATCCAAAACTATTGTGCTACTGTGGGTTGAGCACGACAATACGGAGAACACAATCAGCCATCTAAGAGCCGGTAGTTTGGTGTCACAGTACGAGCATCGACACTTATGCCCTTAAGAGGGACAATTTCTTGCCAACCAGAAACAAGTGATCTATGCTGTTCCACATCTGGTTGGATTGTGCATTATGTAAATGTAAATGTTAAACATGAAATTGGACAAATAAGATTAGAGTGCTCATTCATTTCATCAATTGTTTATTTTATATTTTAAGGTAAAGGCATGCTGGTTGTACGTTATATGATGTCTTCAATGTTGTACAAAATAAATATATTGGAATGAAACTGAGAAAGAAAAAAACTGACTCGTGTCGTAAATCGTTACTAGCATTCACCGATCCCCCAACAGTTGTGTAAGATGACTCCACAGGTTAACAAAAACGACGGGTATTATTCCTTGACCAGCTGCTGGTGAGTGTCACCGTTTATTGTACCCAAACAAGATGTCAGTAACCAAAAGCTCGTGACGGATATTAATTGTTATTTTAATTATTCACAATGGCAAGAACAAAAGTCGCTTCGCACACTCAGCAATGTATGCAATGTTATTTTTGACAGACGTAACAACGCTCCCTGACATATCCGTATAGCTGCTAAGCATCACGAGAGTATGTACAGTATATAGACGACTGCAACCAAGTCTACATATCAGCAAATGAAAACACCTGTCACGTGTTTGTTTTGGAAGTCGATTACAGTGTGTGATTTAAGCACTTTCATTTGGGCATGTAAATACTTTCTACGAGTGTTGTGCTTTTCTCTCTCTGTGAATTTACACATGTCATATGCAATTAGGAAGTTACTGACCACAGTCCACAACAAATAATGTTATTTAGATGATGTTATTGCCCTAGATATATATTAATCGACACGCATAACTTTATTACCAACCAATGCGGGGCGGTGGCAAGATTATGGTCCTTAAACTGTTAGTTCTGTATAATGAAGAGGATTATTATTTATGGGATCCTCTACATCCTGTAATTACCTAAGAATTGCGCATACTCTACTGACTCGTTCCGCAAATATGTTTCCCACTGTGTTGTTGACTCCACCAATACAATAATTTATTGTAGCAGCGAAATCAAGTAAAGTTCGATAAAAGTAAATTGATTCTGAAATTAAAAATTGCATCGGTCAACACATATATGTATTCATGAAGACATCTCCTTGACTATAAGGTCGTGATTCACAATGTGAATATTTCCGTGTTTATTAAGAGCATGACACTCAGACATGTCGTTTTTAAATGTGAACATTGTGATTGTGACGCTATTAAGTGCTCACAAAATATGTTTGTTTAACCATTAATAACGCCTATGCAATGTGGCTTACTGACAATCAACGTACAACAGCCGCGGGTATACTGCAAATAAGAATGGCGCCACACGAAGTTGCCAGACGTTTTAATGTTCCTCGAAACACAATATCATCCCTTTGGATCGGGGCAACACTAGCGACTTGCGACGAGCCGGTCGTCCACGTAAGACGTAACGTCAACAAGCCAATAAGATTCGGTTGGTGCATCTACGGAATCGACACCAAATTGCCACATTTAACAGCTGGGACATTCCTGGGTTGAAAGAAATTAATTGCAGAACTGTACGCAACCAGTTGAGGGCATACAAAATCCAGCCCGACGTCCAGCGATAAGACCAATTTGTCGACAGCATCAGAGGTTCAGAAAAAACTCTTAGGGCAGTCTACTGCTCACAAATGAGTCCAGGTTTCATCTGAACAGTTCTGATGCTAGTGCAAGGCTCTGCAGGTTTCAAGGAACACTCGTCAATACACTTGCTTACCTGAAGTCGTCTGTGTTGGGTTGGAAGTGTAATTGTAACTCATCATTATTAATGTCAATTTGAATGTCGTAAGCAACCGGCGCGACGTAGTTCGAGATCATCTTCGAATTCTACGGTTTGTGCAAATGCAGGGACGTAACGTCATGTTGCAGCAATAATACCCGCCAACACATGCACTTGTTGTGAGGCAGATTACAATTGAACATCCCCATAGAACATGTCTGGATTGAGATAAAACGACACCCACGACAGGACCAGAACAAGAAATTAAGCACATGTATGTTTCCAGTATATATATATATATATATATATATATATATATATATATATATATATATATATATATATATATATATATACTGACGGAAAAATACATGTGCTTCATTCAAAGTGGTGTAGATGTTATGTCATTGAAAATAACAATATATATGGCTTTGGGTCACTTAGTGTTATAACACCTGGAATAAAAGTATTGATAACTTCACCGAATAGTCCTGGCAAAAGATTAAAACAACTTGGAAACCATTCATCAATCCTGATTTAGCCACTAAGTGTACCTACCCATTTAATGAAATGGAAATAATAATAACAAAACCCTTTCCATATTCATTAGAAATCTCTGCCAAAAGAAGAGTCGATTGGACAGTTCCTATCCGATATTACATGAACAGAGATGTAACTATATCTATGGTCTCCACGTTTTGTGGATCAAGGAATGACGTTAAACAAAACCTTTTAGGTAAATACACTCGCCAAATACACAGTGCGGTTCTTGAGAAGAAGTAAATTAGTGAGACTGTTTCTGACATACTTTCATATGGATAGCTGTTCGAAACTTAGCATATGTGAAAAGCTTGAGGGGACCAATGTCCCATGTCGACTTTACCAAGCAATCATACATTATTATCTCTTGTTATTTCCAAAACGATAATCGTCTACTAATAGAAACCAGTTTAAAAGGAGAAGATTGTTGTGGCCTCGCCATAAGACTCATTCCACATATACTTCAAAAGGACAAGAAAGTCATTAGTTGTGGCACCACCTGAGATTAATAGTTATTTTCTTTCCACAGAAGAATAGTGTCTACAAGAACAATCTTAATTACCACCACCTTTAAGTCTGACAGTGTCTTTATTGGTGAGAAACATCAAACCTCACGATGTGCCCAGAAAACCAACAGTTTATTATCTAAGACATTGCGAATAGCTGAACTGAAACTGATGAAACCAAAGTAAATTTATCCACCGATCAGGTTGTATTATGTGGTACAATGCATGAAGCCCATTTCTGGTGTCCCCCGCCATGATATTGCTGGGATATTGCTAAAAGTGGCGTAAAACTATACTCACGCACTCACTCACTCATTGCGTCTGTGTTAGAAAATAGTTGAAGCAATGAGTATGAGTACAGTTCAACATGTACACAAATATATTACTTCTTTAAAAAAGACTTTTCAGTCATCTCACGTATTCTTGAAGCTCAAGATATTCTATGTCGTTGGGGATCTCATAAAATATTTCGTGGTTAGATGTGTTGAAAACATTAAGAACTGATTCGATGACGTGTAGTTGGAACATGCATGTAGATATGACAATTAAATCACTTTAAAATATATACTAATAATACAATACCAAGTAAAGGCATTTGTTTGAGCAACAACTCGCCTTCCAGGTCATCAGTTTGTATACCAGTGCATGATGTGCTCCAATATAATATCTTCAAAAAGCAAAAGAAACGCAAGTGGTTTTAAGCAAATAGGTAACAAACACAGAACCATAAACTGATACGAGTTTTAGCATGTAGTGAAACCTGATGGTGTTATCAATATTTTTGGTTGCATTTTGGAAGCCCCGAGTAAAAACGCAACTTAAAAAACGAATCGCCAAAACGCACCATTTCAATGAATGCGTGGGTATCATGCACCCATTTCTCGCGAAATCGAAAATGCACGAACTGTCACGAACTGTGGCCAATTCTTGGACCTACCACTTCTTGGTCAACAATGCCACGCCTAACTCAAATTCAGAGAAACCGTTTGGAAACCGGATCCGACGTTTGGAAGCTGGAAAGTCTGTCCAAGATGTTGCCCGTCATTTCAACGTGAACATAACTACAATTTACCGTCTCCTGCATCGATACGATGCTACACAGACCACAGATGACCTTCCTCGGAGCGGTCGTCCTAGGGTCACCACACCTCGACAAGATCGGCAGATTACCCGTCAACACCAGCGATATCCGTTCCTAACTGCAATCGAAAGTGCTCGACAGACCATAGGAACACATAATCGACATATTAGCCGGGTCACTGTGATCCGACGTCTCCGTTCCAACAACCTCAGATGTCGCCGACCAGCACGTCGTCCTGTTCTCCAACCACGGCATCGACAAGCACGACTTCAGTGGGCACAGGGTCGTCGCAATTGTCGTCATCGTAAGTGGAGGCGTGTCATCTTCTCTGATGAAAGTCGCTTTTGTGTCTCCAATGCAGACGGAAGAGTCAGAATTTGGCGTCGTCGAGGTGATCGTTTCGCTGACAGAAACGTTGTGGAAAGGGATCCATGGGGTCGACCTAGCGTCATGATAAGGGATTGGACTTAATGCGAGACTTGGACCCATGTGCTTTCTGAATGTTGGTCAAGGTCGGGGACACAGCGTCACTGCTCAGCGGTATATCGACCAATTGATCAGACCCCACGTTGTTCCATTTTTTACACAACATCAACAACACATTTCCAGCAGGACAACGCTCGTGCCCATGCTGCCAGAGCTACCATGGCCTTTCTGCAAATACACAACATCCGTGTTCCACCGTGGCCAGCCCTCAGCCCTGATCTGAACCCAATCGAACACTTGTGGGATGAGGTTCAAAGGCGTCTGCACAATGTGCGCCCAGTCCCTACAACTGCCGATGAACTACGTACAGCTGCTCTGGATGTGTACAGGAGGATCCCTAGGGCCTTCACAAATAGTCTGATCCACTCAATGTACAGGAGATGTGTGGCAGTGATCGATGCTAATGGTGGTCACACCAGGTATTGACTGACATTTTGGGTATTGACCCGACACTGTGTAAGGCCTTAACATTTAAAAAAAACAATAATGACATCTGCCTTTTAATCCATTAAACTGTCTTCAGTCAAATTTTTATCAATCTGTCGCAATTAGTATTTCTTGTCTTTGCTGTTGAAAATAAATGACATGTATACTGCATTCTCAACTTGCGTTTCTTTTGCATGTGAGTATATCATGACAGATTAACAATAGTCAAATGCATGAATAGGTGGGCTCTTTAACTTCTTTTGAGGAGTTTTATCTATCGCTGTATGACTTTTTAGAGGCACGTAACTCAAAGCGTCGTTTCTTCTAACAATATTTTTACCTGCACTAATGTTAACTTAAAATGAGCTTTGTAAGCGTGTAGTGGTCGAGTTTGTTAAAAGTAACGTCAGTGCTTTGATAGGTTTTCAATTAAAACAAAAACATTAATATAAGCAATATAAATGTGGGCGGGAAAGCTCCAAGTAATACAAGTTTTAGACGTTTGGCAAAACCCACGAGAACGGGTAATGTGCTGACAAAAACCAAGCATCATAATAATGGCGAATCTGGGATTAGGACTCATCATCGAATCCAAGCACAACCAAGGAACCCATTCCAGTTGTGGCGCTGTAGATAACTTGACAGACGATGCCGCTGAATATAAAACGTCAACACCAGAGAATAAGGAATTCCGAGTATCCGCTGTTGGATGGCGGTATAATGTATTGTAAAACAATGTTGTTATTGTATCACATTGTTTCAGTTGAGTTTCAGTACCAGTTCATTGCATTGTATTTTGACAATATTACTACAAGCAGTGGTGTGGAAGTTGCCATATTTAGATGCTTTTGGAGTCAGGTGTAATCTGGAAGGTGCTACAAAAGTTATAGACTAAGCGTATTTATACTATATATAACGGGGCAAACGTGTGCCTATCACCCTGGATATCCAGCCATGGCATGTTTTGGAAGCTTGACCACTAATGCTGATGGTGAATAGTATTACTACTGCTATTATATTTATACTACCATTGTACTGCCATTGAACTGTGTACTGCCAGCCTATTGTGTACAGCCATGGCTCTGGCTGCGCAGTAATGTGCATTGATTTGTAAACCTAGTTCATTTTACAAAACAATTGTTATTTGTAAACCATTTCTTTGTTGTTTTTTTGTTTCAAAATGAATTCTTTTCCATATAGATTTCTGGGTTAACTTAATGTTTCAGTTTCAGTCGACACGTAACACCGCCGAAACAGATTCAATTTGGAGAAAAAACACAAAATACTGGTGCACTGGTGTTCGCGAAAAGGATAAGTATGACATACCCCACCCGCCACTCACACAACTTTCATTAAAAAAAGGTATGTGATTGTTGCCAGATGCTGCATCCTGGACGACTTCATGTAAATAAAGTGACAAACCCTGCATAAAGAAGTGTTAGCGAAATAGTGAGCGTATCCTTTCCGAACGCTGGCACCAGTCACAAACACATGCAAAGGCAAGTCAATTGTTCACCTAGGGGTATTATGACGTACCCATATGCATTACAAGTCAATGCGGACAACGGCAGCGTTCGCACTGGCAGGGTTTCACTGCACTGTTCATACAATAACATCACTTTGTAGTTATTTAAACGCACCAATATGACCGCAGCAACCCTTTTCCCCTTGCAAATATGATTCTTGTAATCTATTTTTAGCGTGATTGAACGATGTGGAGAGTATTAGTCACAAACAAGACGAGTCTACGTAAATGTTAAAGGTATCCTCTTTCTAATATATCGGATAAAATTAACTCTATACTATGTATAACAACTTCTATCTTTGCAGCTAACACCTAATGAGCCAATGTACTTTATTAACACGTATAAGCCATGTATACAGTGATACATTCACTCATATATCCATGAGTCATAGAGCAGTGTCTGTGTATACGGTAACATATTATAAATAATAACGTGTTTGTGCTTTCATTCCGATGATGATGGATTGGCATTCACATATGTTTTAATATGAGCGACATAATGATAATTGCAAAGAGTCACAACTGACGTAAGCTTGTAGTTGTTATAAAAGTTACCATAATAAGGGTTTGCTGGTGTGGTGTGGTGTGGTGTGGTGTGGTGTGGTGTGGTGTGGTTGTGTTTGTGTTTGTGTTTGTGTTTGTGTTTGTTTGAGGTTAATATATTGGATCGTTTATAAACAAAGTGTCAATGCCTTGGATAAAGGGATAGTTTTACATTACCATTTTATTTCTTCTTGCACCTGCTGCCTTTCGCCCGCAATAGTTCAAATTTATTAGTTTCCCGAGACAGTCAATAGTTATCGATGGATAGCAAAATGCTGGGCTTCACATTTAGACTGACAGCTATTGCTTTGTCGTTTGATGATAGAATCAATCAGTCCCGTACATTGTATGTTTGCTTGTTTTTGAGTGAATTTGTTTTTCACATCTACTGCAAATATCCCATCATTATTGTAGCGAGAACGTAATCGGTAATCTTGCACTAATGTCAAACGGAATTGCCTTCTTCGTGTTGTTAGCTTGGATATGTTCATGTATACCGTTTTAGATGTGTCACACACAAATGCCAAACAGAAGTTTTGAATGGTTGTCTTTAGCACTATGCACATCATGATCAATGAGATGGCCTTTGTTCATTTTTCTCTTTTTCCGGTACCATTTCTTATACTCTGAAAAGAGATTCCAATTAGAGAACAATAGGACTCTGAAGTGGCAGATTCTGGGGTCAACACGTTGAACACTATTTCAGTCATATCAAGGGGTTCCTGTTTAATGTGGGAGGATGAAATACACTAATACACATTTACCACTTCGGAAGGCCCCTCAAGAACCGGCATGACAATGACAACCAAATGATGAAGGCACATTCACAACGTTTGCAGCTAAGTGAAGCAAATGAGGTGTTCGATGCTTTCTTCGTGTTTACGAATTAGTATACAGTTGCAGATGAATATGTTTCCAATGGATATATATACTCTTGAAAATCTCATTCGTGAAACCGGTTGAGTAAAGGAAACAGCTTAACTTTGGACTTTTGTAATATATATATATACAGACTTTCATGACATTGCATGTGGATGGGTGGCGCAGGGGTCTGAGCGTTGTACTTCTTTGGCTGTGTCGTTTCTCAAAACCATGTCCGTGTCGTGGGCTCGTATCACAGATATTCGCCGATTATGATCCTGGGTCTCTCAGTACAGTAAATAGATGTATCTTTGAAGAAACTGCATTTATTAATAAGTGTGTCGATAATGAGTTTGACAATGAGTAATCTTTTAAACACTAGGAATATATGTGTGAAGTAATGCTGTACATAATTAAATCAACGTCAGCACAGTTAATGTGAAAAATGGCAGTGAAGGCATTGACGCCTGGAACGTTTGTAAGTGATAAATGTAAAATTAACGCTTTTACTCAGTCGATCTACTAAATTTATAAATACGTAATACTGCGTCTCGGTCGATTGTTGAGAGTTTTAATACATATATATATATATATATATATATATATATATATATAGCTTTGAAATGTTTATTAATTTATATATATTAATAAACATTTCAAAGCTAGCCAAACTAGCTTTGTTACAACCCTTACTGTAAACATTACTCTTAATATACAAAACTTACATTAAGGGTTACGTGTTAACCCAAACACTTAACTTAATCCAAAAATAAAAATAGGAAAGATTGATAACAAAGATAGACAAAATGGGGTAGAGATTTTGCTGTCCTATTTATTGAGTACACTGGAAGAGTACCCAACTGTTTCTGTCATAGTACTTGAATGTGTTTGTTTGTTTGTTTGTTGTGTAACGCCGCACTCAGCGTAATTCCAGCTATATAATGTCCTTTAATAATCGAGTCTGGACCGGACAATTCAGTGATTGACATCATGAGCATCGATCAACGCATTTGGGATATGATGACTCTGAACGTTTCTGGGACATCATATACAGGATGTGACGACCGCAGCGCCCCAACCCTATTGATATACAAAACTTCGGGTGGAGGACTATTTCTCGTCGCTGTATTCTGAACCAATGGGTTTTCAGGATAAACTTGGAGAGGTGGACGACATAGTGACATGTCAAGGTTACGTGCAAGAACTGACAATTGACATATTAGATTCCCCAATCACCAGATCCGAACCTTTTGAAAGCATCAGTGCCATGAAACATTATGAATCAGCTGGTCTTGACGACATTCTTAGTGAACATCTAAAAAATTCGTCCGCTGTTATAATACCTTACTTAGAAATTATACTTAACAGCAGTGTTTCCCTGAATGTTGGACTACTGGGATAATTATCCCATTGGAAAGGAAAGGGGACGCCTCTGTTCCTGATAATTATAGGGCTATACCCCCCCCCCCCCCCCCCCCCCCCCGAGTACTGGTATCCTTAGTAAAGTTGTAACATCTTTTTTAAACAGAAGACTATTGCAAGGTCGGGATTTCGAAAAGGTCATTCAACTATTGATAACTGTTTCGTTTTAAACTCTGTCATTCAGCGTTATCTTTCACGTGAATGAGGTATATTTTATGTAACATTTATTGATTTCTCTGAAGCATTCGACTCCATTCAGCGTCATCTATGGAAGCTATCGTACAAACATTGTTTGAGTGCTAAAATGGGTAAAATGTTAGTACAATCCCTTTACAGTAATGTAAAGGCTTGTGTTCGTTCAAACAACAGAATATCTGGTACATTTGTTGCTTCATGGGTGTGAGGCAAGGGTGTATTATTTGCCCTTTTTGTTTCATTTTCTTTATAAACGAATTGGTTTCTGAAATGGAACAAAATTGTCGTTTTACTGTATCATCCGGATTTTATTCATGTGTTTCTACTTCTATTTGCGGAGGACCTTATTGTATTTGGCAATACTGTCAACAATGTACAAATGAAGTTGAATATATTGCATGATTACTGTTGTAAATGGGATGGCGGCATGTCATTGAAGTAGCTCAACGTCAAAACGATGACGTACTTGGTACTCCTGTACTCTGGGTTCGGCACGACTTGTGATATTTTGCTTCACAGGTAAATAGTTCCTTTCCTCTGATCCGCAGCAGGAGAGGCTAATCGTTTTGACGTTGAGCTACTTCAATGACATGCTGCCATCCACCCCGACTGAAGTTTGTGAGCCCTTCTGTTGTCCAGCTTCCTTTTGACTTGAATTTCTTTCATGAATACGAAGTACAAAAAATGCAGTCAGGCTGGAAGATGATGGGCTCATAGGATGGACGCCGAATTGGATGGCAAGCTAGTTCCAAAGATTCAATTTCAGGTTGTTTTAAACGGTCATGGTTCATTGTAAAACGCTGATAATATTCTCTGTTATAGCCATGGGTTTCTTCCAGAACTGCCGGCAGGCTTGTACATGACACTTCCATTTGATTTGGCGTTTCTGGAGGTTCTGCCATCCTTCTGCGCTTGATCGCTCCTTCAGCTTTTCCATCTTCTCATCATGATCTTTGGCTTTGCTCAGACGTTGTAGTGGGCCATACTTCAAGCCAGGTACATGTATGATGCACTCTGGCTCTGTATCACTGGGGATACGTTTCCGTTTTGGTTGAGATGTCAAAGCGTGTTGTTCCCGGTTGTATAAGATGTTGGTCTCAGTCACAAAAGTTCAACCTCAAAAGACACATAATCATGGTGATGACATTCTTACAAGGTGGGACATTTCCCTATATATTAACTTGGGTATTCTGTAAGAGAATCTTAAGTATGTAATTGGAATATGATTTATTTCTGTGAATGCATGGTCCCTGTTCATTTCAAGCCATTCATATACGATTTGGACGATTCACATTTGGACATTTTCTGTAAATTGGAAACTTAAGTAGCTAAGTGATGTATGAATTAAATGTTAGTAAGTGAATTCGTCTTTTACCTTCGGTGGTGCCCCCTGCAAAATCACCTTAACTAGTAGCTGTACTAAAACATCTGAAACTCAACTTGAAAAGGCAAAATTTGTCAAAATATCAAGCCTGCCTCCAAGAAATTGATTTGTATATTTGCTGAAATAAATAACATTTACATTATGATCAGTTTTTTTTGCACAGCTTTATGGTTGCCATCTTGAATATGTTACACATAGATCCATTTCATTCAAAGTTCTGAAATCGACTCGAGCATTATGCTGTGAACCTCTTACAAATACAAAAAGTGAGTGATATCAGATTTGTCAAGAAGTATTCTATACGATTGTCCAAAAGTAGATCAATAATCAGCCTACATCAAATTATGTTTTTATATATGGTTTCCTATGGTATATAACACATCATGGTCGGGGAATAACACACAAGATGACAAGCCAAATCCTGAGCATACATCCAAGCGTTGTTCCGATGTAGCTAAGCCGAGAATGCAATATTAGATATCCTACTCTGACATTATAAGAGTAAATTTGTTCCAAATTGTGCAAAAGATTTTAACTTGGTAACATCACATGTTAAGTAAGTACTTCAAGAGATGTACTGGAACACGTGTTAGAAGATTATAGTGGAATCAGGAACACGTACCTAGAACATATACCGGATTACAGGTTTCTGCGAGAAGAATTTAGTTTCGTCGGGATGTATGACGTTCGATTTGGCATGGGTTGGTCCATATTCACTCAATACCAATTTTTGATACCTCATTGGAGAGGTATTTATATATGGATTCCAGTGGTATATCACACTTGAAGATCAGTGTATCACTAGTGAGATGACAGCCAAAAACGTAATCATACCCCCAAGTGATATACGGCAAAACCGAGCGAAAACGCCATATAGGGTACCATACTTTGAAAGGCTGTAACAACAAGTTCGTCCCAACTTTTTTCTTGTTAACATTCAAAATCATGTTTAGTATGTTTATGGGCTTTAAAAAAATTAAGTGGGGTTTGGATGTGTGTTGGGGGGGTGGGGGGGGGGGGGGGTTCTCGTGGGCCTAAAACATATGGGAGGTTTATCACGTTATGAAAAATGGTATTATGATGGAAATGCATATGAAGTAGTTACTGGATACAGGTATCTTGGCCTGTATTTTAGTCATAGATTACTGAGGGCGAATGTTTAAATAGTATATTCAGGCAAGAAAGGTGTTCATGGTCCTGTTAATTAGTATACATTCCTTGAAACCATACTTGCCTCACTTTTCTTCAAATGTTTTATTCAATACAAAGATAACAGCAGTACTTTTATACGGGCCTGAAATGTGGGGATTCAGTGACATAGAACCGAGTATGGTAGATGTTTTATTAAGTCGCCTGCTGTTTTGTAAATATTGGCTGTATCTCTATAGTATGCAGGAATGCAGGAGTCTTTTACGCAAAATAATGTAACAATATGTTGCGGTTGAACGTTGAACAAGGCCACGTAAATTGGGTAACGAAACTTAAAATAGTTATCTTCAGATTAGGAGTTGGTGATGTCTGGTACTTTCAAACATGTGGTAATAAAACCGTATTTTTAAATATGTTATGTCAGCGGTAAAAACGTTTTTTTTCAGGTTTGGCAAAGTGATTTGTCCGAAAGCCCTCAAATGGCTTAGTATGCACAGTTTAAAACATCCATTTCATGTGAAAACTATTGGAGTAGTATAATTGTCAATAAATGCAGGACCACATTGACTCGTTTTCGGCTCAGTTGTCACAATTTGGAAATTGAACTTGGACGACATTTCAAAATTCCCCTTGAATTTAGAAAATGTAAAGATTGTAATCTAAACTATATCGAAAATGAATATCACTTTTTGTTAATTTTTCCAGGGTATAGCCATCTAAGGCAAAGTTTTTACATCTTTCCAAATATTCTGAAGTTTAATACACTACTGACCTTATTATCAATTATTATATGAATGCAGAAAAGTACTTGTTTTACGCCGATGCTGTAAGAACACAAATACTCCAACTTTGATAATATGAAATAATGTTAGAACTGCTTTTATAAAAAAATGAAAAGAAATGTGTTGTAGTTTATACTGTTTGCAAATAAATTGTATTTCGTTTGTACAAAAGGTCCCGTGGCCTACAAGTACTGAATAAAGTTAAGACCAATTTTTCAAAATAGATTATATTCTTCCTTCAATTTTGCGCGTCTTCTCGGGAACAACAAAAAGTAAGGCCATGGAACTTGTGTAAATGCACTGCACCTTTCATATTCAAACAACCTGTCAACGACGACAACATGGTCGCTATTTACAGGTTTTCTCAATGGGTCATAACTGACGTGTCATTTAGCCGATTGTGTTAAATCTTGGTGCAAAGGTGTATCTAGGGACACTATGCAATATGACTCTATTTACGTGACTACGTCGCTTCCATGGCTGATTGATCAATATTCGGAGATTTCGTTCAAATTTGGTATTTAGGTACAATGTATTCCAGGACCGAGGTATCTGATATGTCGAAAAGGAGTTGTTCGATTTCGTTAAAAGATATTTAGATATATATTTGCGCACAAAGCACATTTTATTACAATAGCAACGGAATGGAGTCCTCTGATTGGCCGCAATTTAGATAGTTAACCCTATTTAAGACTATTTTCCTATACTAATAAGTACTCTTTATGAAACTAGGTGTGGATGATCAGCACAACATCTAGCAAAATAATCTCATTCAGAAATCTGAGATGGTCTCACAGTACAGTCGCCATTTTGAAATTTACAGGTCTCAAACATCTAAATGAGTAAATATATATTTATGAATTCCCTTTGAAAACCCTCATGAATATCGTTTCATTAGATTATTAGTTCATTGTACCCCGCATCGAAGTTAGGGGGTATAATGGAATGAGCGTGTCCGCCCATCTGTCGGGCTGTATGCAGAAAATAACTTTCCGGACAATTTCTTCAAAACCAATTGACTGATTTCAATTAAATTTTGTATACGTGGTCACTTCAACATGTGGTTGGTCACATTGCAATTGTGTTTTACATTTGGGCGGAGTTATTGCCTTTTATTACTTTTTCATTTCATTTCAATTTGTCTGCTACGGATACTGTACGACATGCCTACATTAATTTTTAATAGGACAGTTCTTGTAAGCTTAATGTTTATCAATACAGGCAAGATGTCCGAAAGGCTTATGTGACGTATTGCCATCCGTACTGCGTGCGTCATCTGTCATGCGACATCCAATACGATTTATTTATAAAATATGTCGAAAGATTGCATTTTCAGCTCACCTGGTACGAAGTTCCGCGGTTAACGTATATCAGCTCCCCCAGAAGATCGAATGGTCGGTTCCTGACTGACATGAGATACTAATACAGGCGGGGGGGGGGGGGGGGGTCAGCCCTTCCACTTGTACAATTATGAATTTTCACCACTGGAGAATGCTTCCAACCGTTAATGGTTGATATCTACCTCTTGGTTCCGGAGAAGAAGTCGTTACCCCTATTTGGCCCCGCCTTTTAACCCCTTGGGCGGTCAGCCTCACCATTTATTCAATTTATTTTGAATTCCCGTCACTTAGGGATGCTTCCAGTCGAATTTCGTTAATGTCCAATTAGTAGTTCAAGTCGTTTGAAAAAATCGTTGACTTACGGACGACCGACGGACAAAGGACGCCACGGTATGGAATAAGCTCACCTTGATCTTCCGGACCCAGTGAGCTAAAAGTGAGTAGTCATTTGCACGTCTAGACAAAGTAACGATCGATTAAATCTGCGAAGTTTCATGAATGTTCGATAAGTATTATTTCATTGTGATAACCCTTAATGTGAAACAAATATTATCTATCACTTCAAACCTTAATGTAAACGTTTTTACATTAAGAGTATTTTTACATTAAGAGTTGCAACAAGGGTGAATCCGTAAACCTTAATGTAAAATATTTTTATTTACTGAACTAAAACGATATTAATGAAAGTCAGTCAGGAGAAGAATTGGGTTGTTATCCCATATAATTTGAACCAATTATGCTTATTTCAATTCTATGTGATTCAGCTTATAGTGGAGCAGCAGACCCATAAAATATTTTGAGATACCCAAACCAACATAATCACATTATCTAATGTGGTCAGAATTGTTGATCTTACACTACTGTTAATGAAAACCCATGATGACATTTCCCCAAATGATGGCGTTTTGAGGAAATGCTGATTTCTTACCCCTTCTCCCATTACAGGTTGTGCGTTTACGTGTGTTCTGACACAACCCTATACGGATGTATATGTATCCGCAGATTAATTAACTTACCTTATGGTTTCCCAATCAATAGGCGGTAAACATGAATACTTCCTGGGGAAAGTGATGCTTCCATTGAAGAGCTTTTTGAACACAACAGGAATATACTTTGGCATAAGAACCAAGATAAAAAAAACAAGTTCCTTCTTGTTTGTTACCAACCGGACAAACTACTCCCATACTGTACTAGAGACTATGCATGGGGTGTACTGTAGAGTACAGCTCTTGCAAGATGGTTTCCGGCTCATGTAATGATTGCACAGTACTCCACAAGGTTCTGAGATTGTATCTGCCATGCTGACCAGAATGACACGAACAAAAAGCCACAGAACCATGCAGGTAGAAATGCCGCACACAAAAGCTGGAATACAGAAATGAAAATGATGTCACAGATGTTTGATGGAGCGTACATTGATACATTTGAGTTACCTGCAGTCTTCTACTCATCTGGTGAACTTTTCCACTGGAGCAGTTGCACTACCAACAATTGATGACAACATGTGCAAAGGCTTATTGAACTGTGCCACCGTGTCGCCTAATATTCCCTGAATCAGATGTTGTCCCTAAGAAGAGCCTGCATGGTGCAATCCTGAGGTCAGGAATCAAGAACATTCCAGACACCCAGCAAAAAGATATAGTACGTCACAAGGATGTGACTATCGATGTGGAGGTGATGTACCGCATACTGCTTGCCGTGAATGCAACAATAAGGTGCCTTTCAAGCGAGTTCCGTCCTTTGGGAATGCTCCTGTGCCACTGAGCCTATTTACAGAGGATGGTAGTATGATGTGCAGTGCAAAGTCAGATTTCATGCACAAGTTAGAAGAACTCATACCAGGTGACAGCAATCCAAAGATGTGCTGCTTAAGTGTGTGATGGACATGCATCAATACAGATGATGGGTGTACCTATCAACATAGAATGTCTTTCAGAGACACTGCGGAGCACTTTATTGGACATGATATTTACCACAGCAGTACACTCTCAGCAAATGATGTCCTGCAGATGCACATCGTCTTTGATAAGTATATGGATGACAGCACCAAGGCCAAACTCGTTCAAAGAGGAGTGAAGACCATTGTAAAAACTGATGCAGCTATCCCACAGAACTGGAGACAATTCTAAAGTAAACCCCAAAACAGAGCAGAATTGGCACAGTACTACACGGAGTATATGAAGAAACGTGGTCCAGCACTACTGAAGGAAGATAATGTGTGTCAGTGGCGGCAAGGAAGAGAAAACTATGTCCATCAAACAAGACGACGAGATAGAGGATAACTCCCTGTTTCCTAACCACGAAGAAACGGATTCGAGGATAATACTCCATGCAGTAGCAGCAGCAGCAGAGGATGGTGCTCAGCCGATTGCGGTGCAAAGCCCTGACACAGATATCCATGGTGCACCACTGGCCAGCAATATAAGCAAAAGTTTCCTTCTTGACACACAAGAAACACACAACTGAGCCACTACATCACTGTGCACATTATATATGATCTGCTCAGCATGGATCACTAGCAGATCCTACTATCACTCTACTGTTTGACACGATGTGATACTGTGAGCTCTATTTTTTAACATATTGACCAGTGAACCAGAAGGATGACCAGTTTCAACCTTTCGCTCTGGCTTTGAAGAAGGCTTGATCCCATAAGAAGTAGCCAAATCAGCCATGAAGTTTTGAGAGCGATTATGGAAAGGATGTACTTCAGGTACATCAGGTACAGGTTGATGATCTGATATCGTTCAATAACCAACAAACAGCCAATTCCGTTCTGATTTACCCACCTGAACTAGAAATTAAGGAGACCAGTGAGACCGCCTCATCTGTTTCATATTTAGACCAATGCATAAAGATGTAACAAAACACTCTCCACAAGACTGTATGAAACGAGGGATGACTTCCGTCTTCCAATAGACAACTATCTCTTTATATCAAGCAATATTCCGCAGCTACAGCAATTGGTGTTCACAACTTTTGAGGTGCCATCGAGCATGCTCTTTCTACCAAGATTCTCTACCAAGTTGATGCATCAAGGTTACAACATTCAAGGCCTCAGTAAACCTTTCCAAATTTGACAAAAGTTATGTTCGATGCAGTTCCCTATTTGGTACCATTCGTTCCCGTGTTTTAGTCAGGTGGACAAATGACTTGCCTTTGCATGTGTTTTTGACGGTTGCTACCGGTGGGGCAGGAAATGCTCACCTTTTCGCGAACACCTTGTGTCATCACTTTTTGATAGTGTTTCATAAACGAATGCTTAAGATGTGGTCAGAATCATGCAACTGACACCCTCGTTCCTCCATTACGCGTGAATACATACTTCCGATTTGAGGTGTGCTAGTAACGCGGTCGTATATTTAGTCAGGTAAGGAAAGGAGGCCGTCAAATGAATCCTACTCTGTGTATGAACATTGTTTGAACCCTACCTTTGGCTGATAATGAAGAAATGCGTATAGCACTTTACTACAAGGCTATTGACCGCGTCCGTAGCATAGTGGTAGAGCTTCTGCCCGGAGAGTGGGTCGGGGGATTTTTGTCGCTGTTATTCATTAAATGCACAGCGTTGTGAAAAGACAAAATGCAGGCAAAAAGAACATTCAAGAAAAGAAACTTCCACCAACAGAAGATGCCCTCCGTCTGCATCTCCCCCCTTGTTTTTATCAGCTCCTGGTATGGAGACAGGCAGGTGTATCCATAACAACGCTCCCTGGTGCAACTACCCATGGATATGAAAGAAGCACCGATGGCCCTGGAATCTAGCTGAAAATGATGAGTCAGTCACCAGCTGCCCCGGGGCTGCAAAATGACCTTGTTTGGGAGTGCCAACCAGATGGATCAGTAACAGAGTGTTTCTGCTTGGAGAACGGACACCCATGCATTGCGGTCTGTGACTGTAAATCCTTGGTAGATGAAGATGGATTGTTCTGTGCAAATCCCCTGACTCTTTCTGCATAGCGATACCTACGAGTCTGAGAACATCTTCAGATATCAGAACACTGACACTCTGAAATCTGTATTAATACGTTTTTGCACGCCCTTGTTTCTAACGTTCAATATATTACACAATGATGGTTCACAGATGATTAATGTGATTCAAATACTGATACTACGCCATAAACGTTACATGGTGTATCTAACATGATGGTAATAATATGTTATTTTGTATATGACAGGGGAAAGGGGAATGAAACACTGTATGTATGGAACATTGACATTAGTGTTTGACCAAATCATTTTTTCCTTTTGGAAAATAACAAAAATAACAAATATCTAAATAATGGATTAAAAATATATATTTTTTTTTTGTAATTTGGTTCTAAATTAAGTGGTCAGATAATCTAACACTGCTGCCTCCCGAGTAAGCCCAATAATAGCTATAATCAAATATACTTACAACTGGTATGACCGTCTAAAACGAGCAAATATGGTTATTAGTAGCCCCCTCGATAGGTGGCCCTGTTGCTCCAATATTAGTGCACTCAATTTGAAACGATATTGAATACATGCTGCACATCATGGAAATGAAAACACGAAAATCCATAATTATGTTATCATTATGATGCGTGATATGAACAGAATGATATTCTACTCCATTTAAGGTTTCATACAAGTGGAGGTATTATTTTGACGCGTTTTGTCCAACTTTTGGTAGTTGCCGAAAAGCACCAATTTTTATGAGTAGGGAATGTTTACAATTAGGTTTCTGGTTTAAATTCTGCCCGAAGCAGTCGGAGCCGACTTCGTCCGTGATTACTTCATATTGATAGGTTTGAAGACAGCTCTTTGTGATGACAGCTAATCAGGACTTCGTTAACCATTAAGGATATCGGCACCACCTCCTGCCCTGTTTAGTAGCCTTGTCGGTAAACGAGATTGCCGGGACGAAGATGTCGTTTAGCTAAATAAAACTCTTTCGTTTTAATACCTTGGAAAGTGATGGAAATGCCTTCCTCATACATGTGACTGTTGGAACTCATTTTCATTGAGTACTACAAGCTATTAACTTTTTAACCCGTGCAGGAAGCCAGGATTTCCCTCCTACGGATTTTGTAATCTTACCATTATTTTTAAGCCAACCGCAGTAGGCCTGAAGGTCAAGCAAATGCAATTTCGAATCGACATGTTTGTTCTTTAATCAAAACATGGGCAGAAGAAGGACACGCTACAATGTGGGACACGGCAAATATGTTTCGGTTATAAATGAGTGACGGTCGTATGACAATATTTAAAATCATTTTGTACACGCATACTTTTCTTTATTGATGTATTTTCTTATTTGAGACATATGAAAGTGGGACACTATCGTGTATCAATTCGGCAATTACGCTGTGCACGTATAATTGACCAGCATGTAGTAGTATCGAAGTTAAATCGTTTGGAAACTAAACGTATCATTACAGAAAGCTTATCGTAAGTAATAGGAATTCAAAGATGATGAACCTCTCGATGAGGCATACATATTTTCCATCAATTTCGCCTGGTGCATGTACCTGGAAATAAATCAGGCACCACCAAAATCAAAATGACACAAGTTGATCAAGTTGTATCCATATATTAGATATAATGGCCCTTTCCGCACACCATACCATTGCCAATACCACTGTCAACTTCGTGTTGCACACGCCACGTGAAGCACAATTCCCATGTAAAGAAAGTACACATTCGTGAACATTGCAGGCTCACATTTCTCAACAAAGGCTCCATGCTCAATACAAAGCATTATCATGGCACGTCGTAGATTGTCTGAAAAGTTAAGATAGCAGATTATTTAAATGAAAAATGCAGGAACGTCTTGAAGGGAAATTGGACATAAACTTGGACGTCGCCATACTGTAATTTCAAGATGAGTGCAGAAATACCGAACAACAAAAGAAATTAAGGACAGACCATGCCCGATGAACCTAGCAGGACATCCAGCAGAGGAGGCGCAGGCTTGTTTGACAACGTTCATTTGTCAACAATACAGTTTTAAAGGCACAGTGGCTACCAGGCAGAGCATGTTCAACCAAAACCATCAGACATTGTCTGAAAACAGCTGGCTACCAGAAGGCGAATCAAACGTCCCTTGTTAACCTTTGTTGACTCGATCCTGGTTGAGGCATACCAATGGCTCTCGGACGCTCATTTTCGGACAGGCGTGGCATTTCGTAATGTTGAATAATTGCTTAATTTTGTTGTTTTCTGAGTGGTTGTTGTCAGCACGATGCTAAACAATGCATATTGAATCCCATTAACGCACATGTTTTATACCCATTCTTGGGTAGTGAAATGCATGGGGCTTGCATACAAGTCAACTTTCCAAGGAATGCATGCCTTACTGTAGCCTGGTAAAAGTACATCATGTTTTGATAAGAGTCAAAATACATGACCAGGGTTTTTTAAGAAAGTACATATCATTCATACACATCCATACACACATTCACACACATTAGAAGCTTTAGTATTCATGAAGACAGAATGCAGGATATATATTTAGTAAAGTTTTGGAATAGCAAATGTTTATATTTTCAAAAGGTTTTCATAAGGAGCCCGTTTCGTATAGAATTCAGTCTGTTTGGCTTTATTAAAGTGTCTATATTTTTCTGTTTGGTAATGATATTTAACCTCATTTTGGAAATGTGTAATGGTTGGTTGGTTATTTTTCATTTTGCATCTATAAATGTGAAATTTGGCCAATAAGAGTATCAGATCAAAACTATCATCTGTTCGGAAATGTTTTGAAAAGCCAAAAAGAATTAGGTCTGAAGTAAGATTTATCTTGCCAGTATGTGGACACTTGGATTCAATCCATTGTGAAAATCTTTTCCAGAAATTTTTGCTTACCCTACAGTCCCAAAACAGATGTTGGATAGATTCTGGCTCGGCATTACAGAAACTACATAGACAGTTGTCAACAATATGCATCTTGAGTAGATAAGTATTAACAGGTAGAATTCTATGGAGCAATCTAAGCTGAAACAATCTAAGTTTAGGGTCTGGAGTAGTTTTGTGTGCTCTGATAAATAAGCTAGGCCAGTTCATATCCATTAAAAGTTCCTCTTCCCACTTATCAATAACTTTTAAGCTTTCATCGGTTTGACTTATTACATAGTAATATTTCTTTGAGCCTTTTTTAAATGAAAAGAGATTGGCAATAGATATATTTGTATTGTTTGTTGTTTCCAGAAGCAGGTCTTTATTAATGCCTAATTGTATCATGTATGTATTTACTGATCTTGTAATACCATAAAATTCAAGAAATTTATATTGAAGTATTTATTACAGAATTGTTGCAATGTCATAAAATTTCCATCATTGTTTAGCAAGCAATGTATGCTGTGTATATTATTGAGATGAAAGGTTTTGTTATCTAATGATTTGCCATTAAAATAATATTTTTATTGTATAGCAGAGGTTTCCTTAGGAACTCTTCATAATTATTGGGTTTTATTTTATTGCTATATTTAGAAAAGGCAGTAAAACAATCTGTCCAAAATTGTGTTTTTTTAGCAAGCTTAAGCGGAAAATCACTTCAAATAAATAGTAAATCAGGAAATTCAGGAGTAGTAATAGTCATTAAAATTTTCCATTTCTTTTCCAAATCAACATTTAGTAACTTTTTTTATCCAGATTATTTTCAAAGCGTCAACATAGGCAAAAATATCTATCATACCAAGTCCTCCAAGGGAAATAGGTTTACAAGCAACTGTTCTCGAGCTCCTTATTTTGTCTGGTTTATTATCCCTTAAAAACTTGAAAAGAATAGTATTTATCTTTCTAAGGAATTCATCTGGGGGACTAGGGAGGGTAAGGAAAAGGAAATTAAGTTTTAAAATGAGCATTGATTTGATAATTGCAATTTTGCCGAATGGGGTTATAATTCTTTTCATCCATCTTTTGATGGTTTGTTCAATTTCAAAGATTTTGCTTTCAAAGTTAAGTTTAATAATTTTATCTCGATTAGTAGAAAAAATTATGCCTAGAATTCTAAAGGTTTCAGGGTTCCATTCAAGGTTTAAGTCTTGTCTAAATTTGATATTACTATTCTTCTTTGAGCCTATCCAGATTATTTGAGTTTTATCAAAATTTATTCTTAATCCAGAGATATTTGCAAAGATATCAAGAGTATCTATGGTAGCCTCGAAGGATCTCTTAGAACCGTCCAAAAGAAATTCTATATCATCTGCATATTGCGCAATTAAAAAATCTTTACCGTTTATAGTTAAGCCCTGAATATCTTTATTTTTTTTCACAAGAATTGCGAGAATTTCTGCGCAAAGCAGAAAATATAAGGTGATAATGGACCCCCCTGCCTACAGCCACGGCCGACTGGTATCCAAGGTGACATATTTCCATTTATAATTAGGCTAGACCTGATATCCATTTAGAAATACTTTCGCCAAATCCAAAAAAATTCAGGGTTTTAAAGATAAAAGACCAGGAGACAGAGTCAAATGCTTTCTCAAACTCAACTAGAAGTAGCATACCTGGCATTTGTTTAGATTCTGTGTATAAGAGTAGATCATATATCAGGCGGATGTTGTCTCCGATATATCTTCCAGACATGAAACCAGTTTGGTCTTCACTGATTATCTGATTCAATACTTTTTTAAAATCTATCTGCAATCACAGAAGATAAAAGTTTATATATGGAGTTTAACAGGGAAATCGGGCGCCAATTGTTTATGAGTTGTCTCGGTTTATCTTTTTGGGGGATACAGGTGATGATGTCTTGCTTCTGGATGATTGAAAAGTTTCCAGTTTCGTAGCTATGATTAATTGTTCTAAGTATGAAGTCGCCCAGATCAAGCCCAAACATTTTGAAAAATTCATATGAAAAACCATCTGACCCTGGACTTTTGTTATTCTTGGATCTTTTAAGAGCTGCTAGCAACTCATTCTTAGTAATACATCCTTCGATAAGATCAGATTCAGATGTTTTCAGTTTAGGAACATCATATTCTAAAAGTAAATCATCAAGGTCGATATCATTAATCGTGTGATCTCTAGAAATTTAACAGGTTTTGATAGAAATTGGTTGCTTCATGGATAATATCCTTGGTGTCATTTAGTACAGTTCCATCTTTTGTTTCTATTTCTTTCATATTTTTGCTGATATAGTTTCTACTTTCCAGATTACAGAAATATTTACTTATAGTTTCAGCTTCATCTGTCCAATCTGGAATTGCAGGTTATCATTAGGGACTTGGTCAATGGCATCCTGATTATAGACAGGTATAGCATGTTCTTTCTATATATAACAGTAAAGTTCTAACTCTCAGGCACAATATAGTAATAATTAAATAAGTGGAGAAAGACTGGACACAGTTTCAATTGGCAAGCGCTTTCAACTCGTACCACGTACGAGTCTCATCAGGCCATAACTGAATAACGGACATGATGAGGCTCGTACGTGGTACGAGTTGAAAGCGCAAGCCAAATAAAACGGTGTTCAATCTTACTCCACTTATTTATATATATATTCCTGTAGGTGCAACTCCACCAGAGAACAGGATCTTTGCTGAAGGATCAGGTATCAATTTTCAATCCGGTGTCTAGACGTTGTAATTAGACCCAAGTGTTGCATTAGAAATCTTGCTCTGTAATTAGGGTAATCTCTAACTGCTAGTCTGATCTAAATCAGAATATTTGAATTAACAGACAGGCAAAGTGAATTTGAAGTGACTTCAATCAATCTTGCTATTACTACAAATTTACCCAAGCACAGCCGTCTTATAGACATCATGAAGTTGTTTAATCTCCGGTTTTGATACAATTATTACAAAATTTCAACTGTACTATGAACCATATTTTCGAGATGTTTCATTCGTTACGATATTAAATTTCGGTCATGTCGAAGTTTACAAAAACAACGTTCCTCACATAAATATGTGGTGTTAGGAAAGAAAGATTGAAATGTTTCGAAAATATCTCAAAACCAAACTTAAGTAAAAATGTGGATCTAGATTGAGACCACTTAAAGATTGGAGGTCGCTTATGGGTTGATCCAGAAGATCACCTTGTGGCACCACAGTAAGTGCACGACATATGTAAGCATATATATATAGATGCTCCATATGACATACGCATAACATATAGGTTGCAGCAAGAGATGCGAGAACCGAATATAATGTGACAGGTACATGTTCTCCAAAACTGAGCAATGTTCATTCTAAAGCTGAAGTAGACGTATATGCAGTTTGAGTTGAAGTGAATTGTGTCAGTTTGCCATGACACTAAAACAAATAACTCCAAGAATATCATTATGTATTTCAGGGGCAACGATATAGAGTTTAAAAGTCTGTTGAGGGCTGCTATTACACGTCCACTTTTGGAGACAAGGGAAACTAATGCATTGTTCGTCTAACAGGAATAATGTGGGCTGTAAACTTATATCGCAACAACTGGCTTTCGTTGTCAGTCTTGGAAATATAGCATTTTATAGATTGATGAGAAAACGTCTTCGTATACATTGATTAATGATGGCTTTAATATCAAGATGATGTAGATTCAAAATACCATTTATTTTAGGTGATTGCATTGATTTGAAATTAGTTATTGTATATGGAATGTAAAGTACACTGTGTGCACTAAATGAAATTAAGTGGAAATGTTTCTCTTCACAAACTTGATGTAAACTCTCTTTGGTGAAACTAGCAAATGGTCTCAACGTTCCCATAGGTATTCTACTATTTGACGCGTTCGTCACTCAAAAGATTCGGATTCGGTTTGCCATTGGTACAATGTGGGAAGCCATTGCTGGC
Source organism: Haliotis cracherodii (assembly GCF_022045235.1). Classification (NCBI taxonomy): domain Eukaryota; kingdom Metazoa; phylum Mollusca; class Gastropoda; order Lepetellida; family Haliotidae; genus Haliotis; species Haliotis cracherodii. The sequence goes on from NW_027266275.1 coordinate 18,954,082, forward strand.
TTCTCCAGCCGTTATAACACAGGAATATTGCCAGAAGCGGTGTTATACCATACTCAATCAGTCTAGAGCCTGGAAAGGTCAGCCGAACACGTTTGAATTCACACATGTACTCTCATAGGTTGTGTTACCTGTACGAGAGGTGGTTGAACAGTTCTGAGCTGGGTATGAAGGGTGTATAGTACACCCTTAACAATTCGCAGGCGTTAAGCACATTACATTCCATACTTACAGGCAGTATTTAAACCAAATACTTAAAAACGGCAACGGATTTCCGCAGGAATAAAAATGCCTAAGTATTCTCTGTTGACACTGTGCTATCACCAAGTATCTCCAACTGAAAGGGCTGACTCCAGCAGCCACCCGTGTGAACATGCTGTCAACTTGCAAAGATGATGTTCCTTTCTTTGACAATTTTATTATGTGGACAGCAGAGTTCAAGGCGATCCAAGATCAAGATCTGCCACTGCTAAAGAAACTGTTGTTAAAATGCATGCATGGAGGATCGACGGCTAACCAAATGGCGGATACAGAAGGCATGTCTAAAAAAACAGGGCTTGACAATGTGTTCAGCATGCTGGGTTCGACGGCTTCTGACTTCTGATCTCTCGTAAGAAAATTACGTGGTTTTGAAGCAGACCCTGCTGATGCTGTTGAGTGATTTGTAACCGAGGATGGCTCCTGGGTTCACCAATATTAGCCAAAGACTAAACAAGAGTCAAATCACTGGAAACCCCTTCACGTCTCCTACTCCAAAGAAGTCAAAGTCCTTTCCAAATGATTGTTTCGGTTTTGGTAGATTTCAAATTAATATCGCTGGTGGACTACCTGTCGAAAGACCAGACCAGTAATGGCCAATATTATGCTTAATTAAGGCAACTGTGTGAGAACATCCCGGCTTAACGTCGTGGAAACTCCCTGATGGCATGTTGTTCCATCCGGATGATGCACTTGTGCACAAGTGTGGTGTCGCTATGGTTGCAATGCATGGCTATTGCACTGAACTCATTGAACATCCCCCGTATTCACAAACACATGGCACCTTTAGATTTCCACATCTTCCCAAACTTAAAGATAAAACAGTCTGGTAAGCATTATGAAAATGATGATGGCGTCATTTCCACTGTGGAGAAATTTTCACACCATTGCTCGCAGAAGTGCGGTGTGTGTGTGACAATACATTAGCAGCCCAATCCATCAACACAGTTTATCAGTGTTAGGGTCAGAACATTTTAGCCACCAATCGAGTACAGTAGGGACATCATAAGTACTGTAGCCGAATGGATTTATAAAGAGAAACTAAAATGTAATTGAATGAGTTGTGTTTAACTTCGCTGTGGTATATTTCAGTTAAGTCACGATATGTCAGCTTGACGCGATTCGACGTTTAACCACTTTCGTATGAAACATATCGAGGCGTAACCAGGGCGAATCCCGAATTCAAATCCACGATCAAGGGTTTCTAGCATGACTATAATGCAAGTTTCAGATCTTTATCACTTTGGTGAATTCTACGAGCAAGTACACGATGTTGATATTGCGTGACTTGACATAACCTCATACTTATGGAGAAATATCAAGAATGTATCCAGTGATGCGACGAAATCAGTCATTCCTTGATGAATGTATTGATGGCAATTAAAGCTCCCAGGCATTCAAGAGATCCGTGTTAAAAAAGATTCCTAGTGAAATGTACTTGTCTGTCTAAGAAATACGATTGGTCGGATGGTCAGGCTCGGTGTTTTGGTTCGTTGCTCATTATATGAAAAACTAGTTAGCCTGGATCAGACTCGATTTCATTCAGGCCTCAGTAATATAGCTGGAATAATGTTAAATGCCATGTTAACCAAGCAACAAGAATATTCATTACATAGCTAGTCCATGTGCATGCATCATGTCATACGGGCTGATATTGTAACGAATAAATAAATTAAGCAGAGAATCGGCAGAGAGTCAGAATCATATTTGATTCCAAATAAATTGCAAATGAAGCTTGGCCTTGTCTTGATGGTAACCAGCATTTACTGTGATGTCTTGCGCCTGTCATAAATCTACATTTCCTTCTAACTAATGTTTCCAGTCAAACTAAGAACTCATGCACCAAGCATCTCGAAAGAGTTATTCCTCTTGCACGTCACATCCGCTGTGGCAATAAAGGGCAGGTTTCAGTAACAAATGACAGCATGACAGTACATTTCGTTGTTTACATGTAGTAGGACAGGATACGTTAAAGCCTTCTTGTGGAGTAAGAAGCGGAAAAGATTTGAGACCTCCGACTAGCATCGAATGATCAATTTCATCTGCAAACACTGAACACAAGCAATGATTTGTGTCGTCGCTTAAAGTCGTGGAAAATAGATAATACTTGATTCCAGTGACATGATTTGGTAACATGTCTTTGATTAAAAACTAAATCAACGGCAAGGTCACTGTGTTCTGACAAAATTGTTTCTTCTTTGATCATTCTGTATCAATATGCATTCGTAAGTGGATAAGGCGCATTACAAACCTTCTCCATTACTCAAATTGTCAGAAGGTTTGTCTTCCTGGTAGCGAACCCGGGTACTCTCCAAATGCCAGTCAACAGATTGGAAGGTATCAAGGCATCGAGACAACTTGGTACTTGGGATGCAAGCGTGACACTTCGAAAGTGAGGGCTGCATATTTGCCATGTTTTTCCTGAATCTTGTCAGTTGGATTAGTGTCAAAAGGGACATAAACTTCAATGATTTATTGGATTTATGAAAAAGGACAAGATCATGTTTGTTGGCCTAGAATATAGGCCTGAGACTGTATACGGGCCTACTCCAAAGAATTTTGTATTTATCAATTTCCATGACGCCCTCTACATATTCCGGGTCATACCATGGATGGACCTCTGTGTCAAAACCACAGTATTGGCAAAGACGGTAATAGAATGATCGAGCCACTCCATCATGTCGCTTAAGATACTGTGTTTGTGCCAAAGCTAGGCATCCACTAACAATGTGTTGGACAGTCTCATTAAATTCATTACATAATCTACATTTCATATTTTGATGTAAAATCACACATTGACGGTTTCGAGTTGGAAGTGACTGGGCCTGAGCAGCAAACAGAAAGTCTTCTGTTTCACCTTTCAGGCCAGCCGACTTCATCCAAGCGCTGGACTCTGTATGGTTGCTGACCTCTCAACACACTGCACATAAACGCGGTGCAGTGGTCGTTCAGATAGCCTCTCCTTGCAAAACTGTGTCTGGGCCGATTTGTATGGCACTTCGCTTGTACAGAAATATCAACAGCCATATGCCCATGTGGCTCTAACCAAATCAGGTCACATACTTGTGAACAAACGTGTAATTTCGAGAGGGGTCAGTTGTGTAACTCAGTTTGTGTGTGATCGATCACGGGGAAACATATGTCGAATCCTAGCAAAATCGGTTATCACCAGTGTACATGTGATGAATGCGTTTCACCCAGTAAGAGATGGAAACATTTTGTAGGTTCTAATATATCAGCAAATGTTACAATGTCCATATCTTCAACCCCTGTCAGCGATCCCAGCTTACCATTAACAGTACTTTACAAGAGCAGAATAGAGGTTTACGTCAAATGCTGTAAATTGAAGGCTACGTTACCAGAATGAGTACATTCAAAGCGCATTCTTTCAAATTAAGAAAATACACCAAATATAATACCAATTATTTTCGAATATTCTATCGTTTCGCCAGATTTACTTATTGCCATTATGTACACGTTGATGTATTATAATATGAATTATTACATTCGGGAAAATGTACTATTTGGCTAAATATGTATGTGTAAATATTCATGATCATGACAAACTGCCATGACGTAAATGTGCTCATGTAGGATAAGTACACTCGTCAACTCGTCAACAATCCTCATGGATGCTCCAACAAAATATAATGTGCTTGGTTCTAAATGTTTATCATTGTTAATAATCAAACCTTTACTTGTTATTCCCTTTCATGCGACCAACATTGTGATTACGAACAATCTTTTTCGTATTATTTATGTATTCCTGCTTCTGATATATGATGATCATTTTAAAAGCGCACCATACGTCACTTGTTTTTCAAACTAAACCCCGTGGGGACCAGGGGTAGAATGTGTACCCAGCACCCCATTGCTGGTCGTAAGAGGTGACCAAATTCGGAACCCGTGAAGATCCGTGTTAGAACTGATCAGTAACATGATACCAGCCATTGGCTTGTCTGGTCTGGACTCGATGATTTATAGCTGGAATATTGCAGAGTGCGGCGAGTTAGAGTGAATGCTTCAACCTGTATCTACAAATTTGATGAGGCAAGGCGTCCCTATTCTGTTAATAGCAATATTTACAATTGATTATATTTATGAAAGTACAATGTCATTTAACTGGCCAAAAGCGTTTTCGCGAGAGACGAAATGCAAAATTAATGAAATAGGATGCGCATGTGGTGAAACTAGTTGTATTGTTGCTTGATACTATCTTAAAATGGACGTATGTGGCACATAATTAACCCCAACAAACACATATCCAGAATACATATAGAAGGAATAACGTACATGTAGGTGAAATAATCTGCCTTAATTACTGCATTTAAACGCCATAAAAGAACTGTTCGCCATCATTTGTCGATCTATTCAAAGTTACATGCCGTGTAATAATATTTACACTTTTATTGGCCATTAAACGCATCTCGTGTAGTAATCTTAGTTTAAATAGAGTTTCATTATTCAACCAATCCTGTCACAATCAGTCCTCTATTCGTCGACAAATGTAACTGAAAGTGCAACCTGCTAAGGGTATTAACATACAACGTGTATGTTGCTATGCTTCTTGTCTGTCACTGTATCATAAAATGACAAAACTGCCTTTTGTCTATGAAACTGTATTTGTGTGTATGTGTGTTTTTGAATGAAAATGCAACTATATTTTTCAACATATATTTTACTCTGGTGTATAATAGATACACTTATCCAGTTTATTTTAATGTCAGGAATTATTTTAAAATGTGTACATTTTTATAACATTTAGGTCTATGTCGCTAAATTACAAAATAAACAATGTCATTGAAGCATCCAAGTAATTGCTTTTATGGATGTTAAATTTACATTTAAATCGTAACCTAAAGACACACTTGTGGAACAATTCTGAAGAACACTCTGAAGAATTGCAAAACGTTTTAAATCCGAGCCTTTCATTAATATAATTGATAAAAAATACACATTGAATACTTGTGGAGACACTTAAAGCCCCTACGAATGGAACTGCAGCTTCAACTACACTATCTTTAAGTTAACTACAGTTCAAAAACGTTAAAAATGCAAGTGTGTGTGTATTGTGTACAGGTTTGTGCAATCATCAATCAATCAATCAATCAATCATCATCTTGCTGACAAAATACTATCTTAGAAATAATTGAGAAAAAATGGTATGATAGTTTTCTGTGATCAAGAACGAACAAATGTGAGGCATTAAAAGTAAGGACAATTATATATTCAAGTCATGAAAATGAAGCTTAAGCATCGATCTACTGCAGAAATGAAAGCAAATGGAATTGAAAAAGTTCAGCTGTGTTAGACAGGGTAGTAGAGAGAACACTGTTGGACTGATTAAAATGCGGTGGATTCATATATAGGGATTACACAGATGGCCATTTGAAGCATGTATGCCATGCCTTGTGCGCACACATGTCAAACACAGAGAGATACATCGTCAGAGGGTGGGTTTGTTAAATCCTATGTAATGGAGAGTGACAAAAAATGAATACTATGAAGATGAGATGACTGACACTAAGTTTACAGGATCTTTTTTGGTGATAGGAACGCTACTGACGGTGTTGACGATGCCATCTATTTTACTTTACCGTTTGCTTAACTTGCTGTTTTGTACCGACAACAACAAGTTCACAAGAAATTGAATCACCATCGCCACTTTTATGTTACCATCAGGATGGATGTGTGTCTAACTACCGAATTTACATAATTTTTCTAAGAGAGTTTGTGAGTTGGGTGAAACGCAACAGTATTCCATTTATACCAGAGCGTGTCAGCTTAAAGGGGAGGAAAGACCGAAGTGAGGCAAGTCCACTTTAGTGGCGATAACGAGCACGAGCATGGTGCTGACAAACCTAGATACATAATCGCGGTGAACCTTTATTCGAATGGCAAACCGCAATCATAGGTTTCTGGCGTGCCCAAGGGGCGCGATTCTCTCCACGCCTTAGACGACTTGGCCACCGATGCCCCCAATATGTCCTAAGACAGTGGTTCAAACATATGGTTCCTGACGTCATGCTGAACTAAACACTTATTAGCATGCTGTATTGTTAAGCTTCAGGTGTTTTGTTCTGCTTCCACAGTGAACGCATCTGCGTCAACGGGGACTTTAATCTTCTTCAAAATGTTACTAGTGGTACTTTTTAACTTTCAATATCGTCTTTGCATTGAAATGTATTGGCAAACGTTGAATTGGGCAAACTAAACGTCATGTACGGCCAAATGTTTAAGGCGGCCTGGCAGCCAAAGGCTTCTTATGAGTTTCTCCGGTCCGCAAGATCAAGATCTGCTGATTCCTACATTCGTCTTGCTCAGCAGCTTATGTGTATTCCCACATTCTCATGCTTATAGATTCCACTGTAGTGGTAACCGTCTACGACCAAATTCCCGTTAGCATTTCCTCACACATTAGACTGGCATGCCATGATAAAGCTGAAATAATGTTCAAAGCACTCTCTTTTGATTAGTCATTTGTCAGTTTCTCATCTTAATTGATAAAGCCAAACTTATTATTTGTAGTTTTGAATTTGTATAAGTACAAGAGTCATCAGAAGTTGACAATGTCACCTACCTCCGTTTCCGCTAAGTATCGGATGTTTCCATGGAAACAGGGCAAAATCAACTAATAGAAAAAGACGCCACTTCAGCCCTACTGCATGTACAAGAAAAGTCTTTCACAGTTTGTGCTCCGGTAACGACACCCACCCCTCCCTTTTGAGACTAAGTCAAAATTCTTTCCATGGAAATCGAGAAAAAATAAAAATGCCAAAGAATCCGGAAATATCAAACGGCACCACATCAGGATCTCTTTGCTATATCTGCCAAGTTCCGTTGCAAGACATTGAACTGTTTTTAGTTACGTTCCGCAAACGAAATGCTTACGGACGGACGGACAGACAGAGGAGCCGTCGACGATATCCTCCTGGATTATATGTCGGGGGAATAACACTGGTTGACAAGATCGACAGGTACTGTAGGCGTCTCGTACAATCGCGACAAAACAACTACTGTAGAACTCAATAGTGTCTTAAATAATATTTTGGGTTGATTTGTGAGAAAACAACTATTAGCTCTTACTCTCCTTAGTCAGACATTCTTCCCCCTATTTATTTTCCCATAATTCTGATTAACACGTGATGTTTACGGATATAGAAGAGTGTCTTACAATCTTGACAAAGGAGAAGGCTATAGACTTTAGCAGCATCATCATTTATAGAAACCATAACAATCTTGGAGAATTAATGCCTTCAGTGTCCCTTGGGATCTAATCCAGAAATCTTTTGATGACAATATGTCCTGGTTATTCATAATTTACAGTACACAATCTGCTTATTACTCGGTTGTTGAGGTCGCAGCCTGAACCCGATGTAACATGCATGCTGGCTATTGATTTTCACTAAAACTGTTCAAGTTACTATGTTTGACGCAAGATGATGGGGTCCTTTAGCAACCAACAACTTTTTAAGTTTCATAAGTTTCTGGTCGATATTGTAGATTACATCAGTACACTGAAGATAATACATGTGAAGGATATAGGACTGATTAAAATACGACGGATTCCTTTATGGGGATTACACACTTGCTTTATTTGAAGCAAGTATGTCATTAACTTGCCATACACAGAGGAAAATACATCGTTTGAGGGTGGGTTTGCTATATCCGGGATAATGGAGTGTACCAAAGAAATGCACACGATGAAGATGAAATGGATGACACTGGGATTAAGGGATCTATCTTCGTGATGAGAATGCTACTGTTGGTGGTGACGATGTCATCTACGTGCTGTTCTGTTTCGACAACTAATCCCACATGGAATCAAATCACCTTTAACGTCATAATATATACACATATATATACACACACACTCTTGAAAATCACGTTCGTGAAACCGGTTGAGAAAATTATACAGCTCATCGTTGGACTTTTTTGTTTTATCTATATCTATATCTGCTTCCACAGTGTTTCAATATCGTCTTTGCAGTGAAACTTAAATTAAAACGTTGAATTGGGGGAAATACACTTCATGTAAAACCAACATTTCAAGATGGCCCAGCAGCCAAAGGCGTCTCAGGAGTTCCTTCGTTCAGCCATGTGAAGCTCTGCTCATGAGCTTAGCTTTTGTTTATTCCCACATCTCCGTGCTCATGGATTCCACTAAAGCAGTAAACGTCTACGACCAAAATCCCGTTAGCGTTTTCCTAACACAACAGGCTGGCATGCCATGGTATATCTGAAATAGCGGTTCAAAAGCCGCGTTATACACAACTCACTCCCATTCGATTAGATATTTGTCATTTTTTTTGTCTTAATTGATAAAGCCAAACTTGTTTTTTTGGAGTTTTGAATTTGAAAGTCCAATGGTTGACAAGGTCGACACGTATTGTATCGCACAATCGGGACAAAAAAAATACTATAGGTTGAGAAGCGTCTTAAATAATGTCGTATGGGTCAATGTGAAGGAAAACAACTACCAGTTCCTACATTCCTCCGTCAGCCACTCTGCTTTTCAATGATTGTCCTGCAAGCGTTGGTTACGGATATAATAGGGTGTTTTACAATCGCGACAAAGGAGAAGGCTGTCAAATTGATCAGCATCCTCATTTATAGAAACCATTAAATTATTGGGGATTTTTTGTTGACAGTGTCCCCTGGGAAATAATCCACAAATCTAACTTGTGACAATATATATGTGTAGGTAATTCACAATTTACAGTACATAATCTGGTTATTTCTCGATTGCTGAGTATGCAGCTTTAACCTCATGTAATATGTAATTTGCACTGAAGCTGTTCTAGATACTATATTTGACGTAAGAAAATGATGAGATACTTTATCAGCCCAGAACTTTGATTTTATAAGTTTCTGATCAATAGTGTAGATTACACGCACATCAATACGCTGAAGATGATACATTATCTTGATTTTAAACATCTAAGCATTGTGAACAGATTTATGCTGCTGCGAAAGGCTGTTAACAGAACTGACGGTGTCAAAGTTTCCCTCGGTAATGATGTATTTTGTTATTTATGTATTTCCCCAACATGGTTTAGTCGGTATCACGATCTGGTATCTACCAGATCAACGCCAGGGGTTTCGAACACATTGAATTGATATGTATGAAAAACTTGCAAATGCGAAATCCGGAGAAGTCATAAAAATGAATTAGAATTGTATTGCTAGAAAATTAACGTAAAATAAACTCTCATAGCAATGGTTCGGCATTATTTTGTGTGTTTATTTTTTTTGCTTTAACAGTTGCAACGATCACACCAAATTGTAATTATAGGCTGATAATGTGCACGGTGAAATGTTAACGTTTCAGAGCTAAATGTAGTTGGCGCCAGTTTCTTCCCAACAAAGCTGTGTAATTGGGCTCATTTTGAAGCCAAGCTGCTGTTAGCACTTAATCTACTTCCCGGAAGAAAAAGTCAGTCAGATTTTCTCTCAACAATATTATCTGTACTTTTATTGCCGGCAGCTTTCACCAACGGCTTCATTGACAAGTCCTTAAACTGACCACACAGATGCTATGTAATGAGGTTCTTCCTCTCTGTGCCTGACAAATGTAAATGTACGTCAATTAACGAAACAACTAAGGGACTTGTAGCTCACCTGACGCATAAATAGTACCATGGCTTTTTCGATCTCATTCTGTATCTGTGTACTACAATCTCATGTCCATCAAAAGCTGTAATTGCCCCACTTCAACATTAATGCAATCAAATTATAAATACCAAATAATGAGTAATACTGACGGAATCGGTCCGGGGCAGATCCAATGTACATAGGCTTCCAGAAAAATATAAGTTCTGTTGATGAAGACAGATTGATTCGTAAATAATAGTGACAGTGGTGAAGTGGTGCAGAAAACAGACGTTTACCACTTCGGTGAGGCCAGGAGCACGGATATGATGCTGACAAATGTAGAAACATAATCGCGGCGAAACGGGATTCGAACCCAAAATCATATGTTTCTGGCATGCCCAGGGACGCAACTCTGCGCAGCGAATCGTGGCGTCCTAGACGACAGGGCCACCCGTGACCCCTGTTCATTGTCTGAAATATGATAAATATATTTTCTGATGTCTGATTTTCTGATAAGGGAACAAGTAAAAATATAATGAAAAACGCTGTACTCTCGGTACATTTGAAGTAGCAAGCATACAAATTCAACACATGTCACAATCAAATGTTGAGATGTGTTTGTGTGCACTGTTTCCAACGCGAATTTGTTAAAACAAAGCTAGGAACCCATGATAGCATATCCATTTACTGTGTCTAAACCTATGTGTTCCCTTATTCATTTTCATCAGTACATATGTGAAATATGAAATCAATACAATAGATCGTGTTACCATTATTACTCAGTTTCGTTTAGTTTCAAAACATTTACATGTAGGGCATTGTCGCTAAATATCAAGCTGTTGTAAAAGAAACAATGTCATGAAAGCATTGAAGTAATTGTGGTTTTGTGTTTATTTACATGTACATTATAACCTATCTAAAATACTTTTGATATATATTGTCAGAAATGCCTAAAAAATGTCCGATTTATGCATTTAGAATATGAACGCACGTGTACACTTTAAGCATACAATCGTGCTATGTAAGGGAGTGAATAAATATATATTATTCCATGTATACACAATCGAACATTGCATTCAAAAACGTTTACGAAATATCCACCCAGCCTACTAATTCTTAAAAGAAACTCATCTTAGACATGAAACAAAGAATATGTCCGCACATATTACTACTTTAAGTCATAGAACTGTTGACACACCATAGAATATACCCGTACATAAATAACACAAAGCAACGTTGTTAGAAAGACGGTTGGCCAACAAGAACACACTGAAGAATTGGAAACGTTTTCAATCAAGCTGTTTCAGTATCATTTTGAGTCCATTCATGTGGAGGCACTTGACGCTTGTTTTTGTAAAGAATGTTACTGTATATAGCTTTTAACATCATTATCTGTAACTTTACTCCAGTTTAAAAACGATACAAATGCAAATCCGTGTGTATCATGTACAAGTCTGTTTAATCTATGCATCATCTTGTTGACACAGTTTTGTTTGTTTGTTTGTTCTGTAATGTTGCACTCAGCAATAATACAGCTACATGTATATGTAGGCGGTCTGAAAAATAATCGGGTCTGCACCGGCAATCCAGTGATTGACATCTTGATCATCGATCACCGCAATTAGGATACGATGACATGCATCAAATAAGTCAGCGAGCCTTACCACCCGATCCCGTTAGTCGCCTCTTACGACAAGCATTGTCGCCTTTTACGGCAAGCATGGGTTGATGAAGATCTATTCTACCCCGGATCTTCACGGGTCTGTTAACACAGTAGTACAACCTTTGGGAAATAATGTAGTAAACATGGCATGATCGTTTTATGTGAATCAAGGACGTAAGGCACTTTAAAGAGACGCTCATCAGCTTTACATTCAAGTAATGACAATAAAACAACTAATGTTCAAAGCATCGATTTATTGCAGAAATGAAAGCAATGGAAACTGAAAAAGCTCAGTCGTGTTGGACAGTGAAGCAGAGTGAAGGATTTTGGGCTGATCAAAATACGACGGATTCCTTTATGGGGATTACACACTGAGTCATTTGAAGCACGTATGCCATCCACTTGACATACACAGAGAAATACATCGTTTGAGGGTGGGTTTGCTATATCCGAGATAATGGAGTGTGAAAAAGAAATGAACACGATGAAGATGAGATGGATGACACTAGGATTAAGGGCTCTATCTCCGTGATGAGAAGGCTACTGGCGGTGGTATCGATGCCAACTATTTTATCACACTGTTTGCCTTACTTGCTGTTCTGTTCCGACAACTGATCCCACATGGAATTGAACCACCTTTAACGTAAGAATATATACACATATATATACACTCACTCTTGAAAATTACATTTGATAAACCGGTTTGAGTAAATGATACAGCTGCTCGTTGGACTTTTTGTTGTTATCTCTCTCTCTCTCTCTCTCTCTCTCTCTATATATATATATATATATATATATATATATATATAAAATAATAAAGTCCACGTTAGTCCATCATCTACTTTGTATCAGTTTCATACATAGTACTTTCGCTGTCTCATGACAGCTCTTCAGTGTAACTGACAATGACATATAATGACGTCATACTTATGATGACGTCATAAATTACAACTGTGACGTCACAATGTATTTACACACATTCACTGCAGGATATCTTAAAGGAGCTGAAGAACAGCAAGGAAGGAATTGGAAATATTAGTGCAAAAATTCGGGAATGCGAGAAAGGAAACAACGTATTCACAGAAGGACAGGGACGGTTAATACAGGTATGTGAAACTTTAACCGAAACCATTACCTCTCTTAGTGCTAAGAGTAATGACACGTCGATCAATTCCATGTCTGTTGAACATGAAGCTTACCTGACGAAACGTCGCATGGATTCTGAATGGCAGAGCAATCTGAGTGATAGAAAGATTGCATTCTACAATGCGTACAGCACTAGAAGGAAGATTGAAATATACAAAGACTGGTTAAATAATGAACATCCAATCCTTCCACGTAAATTCTGGATTACTAAAATTCAGGGAGAACCCAAAGAGGAAACTGACATTCGTAAAGACTTGGCAGTTAGAAGATTTCAAACGGAAATCGCTCTTTTAGAGAACAGACTGACAAGATATGAAAGTACAGTTCAAACCAAAGATGATCATATGGCGTTAGCTTTTCATGATATACCTCCAACGGAAGTTAAGGAGTTTCTTAATAAACTATGGAAGGAAGATAGAACTATGGAAGGAACTATGTAAAGCAGAAATGAAGTCCGTTGAAATATGGAGTGGGAAAGAAGTATGGTTTAACTCATATGCAGAGAAGTACTGCAAGGACCAAGTGTGTGTGAAGGAGAGAAAGTGTAAAACTAAGCCGTCAAACTCTAATTGCACTACACCAAGCACCCATCCGTCTAATCGGGCCACCGGAAGTTATGCTAGTGTGGTGAAAACTAACCAGCAAGCTACTTCAAAAAATTCTACTCGATTGAAGCGAGGTCAGAGCGCAAGACGGAACGAGGCCGCGACGTTGAGACCAAAACATGCAGAATATTTGAACCACTTTAAATCAAATCTCACATACTATAATGGGACCAGGATAAACATTTCCTGCGTGGTACAGGGGGCGGAAGAGGACGTGGCAGAGAACAAGGAAGAGTCAGATATTTTTAGGGTACAGCCACCAAACAAGGCACAGATTCAAAGAAATGTGACTGCTGCAGAAGAAAAACAACGCGTTGACCCGAAAATAATTAACATTTCTAAAAGACAACTCACTACAGCTGAACTAACTTTACTAAAACGGGGTCTTAAGTTCACGCCAACTCCGTCACAGAATCACGAAGAGCTTAAAGTGGACATTCATACATTCAGTAGAAGACTGAGACTCATGGAATATTTTGAATGCGATGATCAAGAGGATGATATATCCGTTTCCGATAAAAATTCGATCACAAATAGACCATTAATAAGGAACAAAAGCATGTTCAATCCAAAAAAGAACAGGCATAAATACCTTGATGACTACTTAAACAACCTGGAGAAATATCCTCTACGGAACATCAGGAAGTGCCATCCCAACCTATCACTGGAAGAAATTAAAGCTGTGGAGGATCTTAAAAATGACAAATCGATTGTTTTTAAGGAAGCAGATAAAGGCGGCGCAGTCGTAATAATGGACTCGGAATACTATGAATAAAAAAATTATGAATTATTGCAAGACAAGGAATTTTACATTGAAACAGATAATACTGAAAAAGCTGTAATTAAGAAGATAATAATAAACTGTGACCCGCAGACGGCTAATTTCTATGGACTACCCAAGATCCATAAAAGTTAATTGATAAATAATGCTATTGCCGAACAGAATACGGAGTATATCGAAATTACCAGCTGTCCTGATTTGACATTCAGGCCGATTGTCGGAGGACCGAACAGCCCGACTCAGCGCCTAAGTAATCTCGTCGATATCATTTTAAAACCATTAATAAAGCATTTACCGAGTTTTGTAAGAGACGATGTAGACTTTCTTTCCCACCTGCCCGATGCCGTACCTATTGATGCGACTCTAGCCACCTTACCAACATACCCCATGATCTTGGATTGGAAGCAGTTCAGTTTTGGCTGAGAAAACATCCTGAGGCTATCGACACTGAATTTTCGGAAAGATTCATCGTGGAATCTTAAAGATTAGTCTTAGAAAATAATACCTTCTGTTTCAACGGAAAATTCTATCATCGAAGAAAGGGAACGGCCATGGGAACGAAAGTCGCCCCAACATACGCTACACTTGTGATGGGCTATATAGAGGATATTCTTTACAGGAAGGTACACGAATCCATTGCCAAACATGTGCGCGAAACTTGGAAGCGATTCTTGGACTGCTTTTTAGCTTGGCTCTCAACTCGTGAAAATTTAGACATTTTTCTGGATATTATTAATAAGCTCCATCCTTCCATCAGTTTTACTATGGAGACTAGCGAGAGCGAAATTCCATTTCTGGTCGTCCTTGTAGTTAAGGAAGATACTAAATTGAAAACTGATATCTACTACAAACCAACGGACACCCATCAATACCTACAATTTGATTCATGTCACCCCAGGCATACACGAACTAACATTCCTTATTCCCTTCGGCGGAGAGAATGTACCATTGTGTCGGAAACGGATAAAAGAGAATTAAGATTGAAAGAATTGATGGGGTATCTCAGGAAGCTAGGATATCCGCTTCACGTCATAAATGACGCAATAGAAAAGTCTTTAAGAATCCCAAGACATACTCTCCTAGGCCTGAAACCTAATGAAAAATCTGTGGGCGATCATATTATACCGTTTGTGTCCACCTTCAATCCTAATAACTGTGATATCATGCCAGTCATAAGGGACAACCTCCCAATTCTACAGCAAAGCTATAAAATGAAACAAGGACTGAATAAATTTAAGATTATAAAAAGTACCTGGCAACCAAAAAATCTGAAGCAAATTCTTTGTCCATCCAAATATTCTTGTACAGAGAGTGTACCATGTGTAAGTAGATGTAACACACCAAGATGCGGCACGTGTAACATCATAAGGTACTACTTTCCTTTTTGCAAATGGCAAGGGTTTCAATGTGAAAGCCGACATGAACTGCCGCAGCAAAGATGTGGTGTATGTTATGACATGTTCGGGATGCGGCGAAAACTACATCGGTGAAACAGGCATGGAATTAAAAGATAGAGTCACTGTACAGCAGATTAGAGACTCTAATGTTCCATGCTTAGGTGTCAGCAAACATATTGATGATTGCGGAAACGGGAAATTTACTATTTTTCCGTTTTATAAATTGTATACAAGTAACAAGCAGCTGAGACTGGAAAAGAACAAATGTTTATCCAATTGATGAAACCAAAATTGAACTCTAGAATGTTTTAATAGATTTGTAATTTCAATCGTAAATGTTGCACTGTTACTTTACAAATACCGTATATTTAATTCAAATGTCTCCCTACAATTGTTAAATTACATTATGACGTCACAGTTGTAATTTATGACGTCATCATAAGTATGACGTCATTATATGTCATTGTCAGTTACACTGAAGAGCTGTCATGAGACAGCGAAAGTACTATGTATAATACTGATATAAAGAAGATGATGGACTAACGTGGACTTTATTATTTTATTATATATTACATGTACACCGAGTGAACATTTACCTCATTTTTGTATATATATATATATATATTTTGTTGGCAAAAAATAAATGTACAATATTGAGGATAAAATATTTTTTTGTATATCGATACATTCAACAGCAATTAAATGCTTCAGATTAATATTGGATCTAGTTTGATATGGTAACTGCGGTCATATAGCTGGAATATTACTGAGTGCGGCGTTCAACAACAAAGTAGCCAAACCAATTATGTTTACATGCATCTCTCTCCGTGTCTCTCCATGTCCCACCCCCGAACCCCCCTCTTTGGACAGTTTTGAAATGGGTCATCTTATTGAAGGATGTCTGTATCGATATTTGAGTTTAGCGGCCTTTTACGACCTGACTTGCGTCTTCTCTACACTGTAAGTAAAAATTGGATACCTGTCTGAAAACACAGATTTCCTGCCAGGATTCAGGAACGAAGCACGGACTTCTTTTAATATAAAGATATATTATAAGGCTTATTACTTATTGCTGCTACCACTTATTTAACCTATTAAATTGCCTTTCGTGCTTGTAAAAGCTATCATAGAACGATATAGATTTTCAAAAATAAAGAGACATAGAGTAGAAAAAATTCAGATTGGAGAAGGCATTAATAATCATCAAAACTAAGTTTAAAAAACGTTTAAAGTGACAAGACATGTCTATTTATTTCCTCCTTTCCAATGAAAAGACGTTGACAATGTTGTGTTGCATTTTGAAAAAGTGGCAACAATTTTGAAATGGCCAAACGAGCATTGGGTAATGATTAAGAATGGCGTGAAAAGGGCCATTTTGAAGGGTTATAAGTTTAAATGTTTGGTGTTTGTCAAAGGATGTTGGTCAGGATTTTGAAAGTTGAAGAACTGATTTTGATGAATATCTAGATCACTACACAAACTAAGATAAACCCTTGGCAGGTGATTACATGGTTACTGATATGGGTAATCACAAGCAGTGGTCAGTGTTCTTTTAGGTTATGGTCACAAAAAGGTTTTCTACTTTTGGTCAGACTGGTCTGGCAGTTAATTTCCAAGACAATCCAGATACCCCAGGTGGTTGGAAATGGGATTCAGGTTTGTCGTCATGTGTTCGATGTTGGTCACAAGCCAGGTCATTTAATTTCTGATTGCCAAACCTCAACCCATGCTTTGTATTCACTGATAACTTTCTTTAGAATCAAAACGTTTTTGAGACAAGTGGAATGAATTTCAAGGATTTGCTTGACTTTTTTTGCAATCGCAAAAGAGAACAAAGTTCAATTACATGAAAACATTTGATTTTCCATCTTTGTAAACCGCCATCCCACATGACAAACCTAAGGAAACACTTCATTCCTTGATCCATGGGGCATTTGTTACTCAACGTGGTGACCATAGATATAGTTACATAGCTACCTTTCGAGGTTCATGACAACTTGTCAAAAATGAAAACAAATAGTTCACTGATAAAACTATATGTGAAGTGCCGGACACTTTCTTTTCATGTATATTATTCAAGGACTGGTGAATGTGAAAAAAAGAATTTGCCCAAGAAGTTTAACGTCAGCTTCAGGCATAACGATGATCCGATTTTGGTCAATAATGGTCAAATAGCCAATTACCTTTCACTGATAAACTCATCTAAACTAGCAATAGAAGTGATCAGTGAAACTTCCTGATTATCTTTCGTTTCCAGATCTGTGCATAAAGGTTCAGTGACAAAAAGCGGTTCATGAGACTGCATGACAACAGGAATGACTTGCAATAGTTCAACGTTGTATCATCAATATTTGATCGTAATTCAAGTAAAATCAACACACAAAAATATCAGCTAAAGGCAGAGTTAATTGTACGATTTTGACTACATCATGAACATGTTTCTGTGAATCACTGTCAAATAGTGATGATACCACAATACTGTATGAGAAGAGGTATAACTTTCCAATAGTCCGCAATCACTTTATGTCAAGATATGGCATTTTTAGCTACAGGGAGTGAGTGAGTTGGGTTTAACACCGCTTTTAACAGTATTACAGTTATATCACGGCGTGTCAGCTTAATGTGGGAGGAAAGCCCGAAGTGATGCAGGTCTTAGGCGTAATTACCGCTGCGGTGAAACCCACGAGTACGGGTATGGTGCTGACAAACCTAGAAACATAATCGGGGCGATCCGGGATTCGAACCCACAATCATAGGTTTCTGGCGTGCCCAAGGGACGCAACTCTGCACAGTGAATCGCGGCGCCTTAGACGACTGGACCACCTGTGTCCCATTTTTAGGTACAGTCGAGCATGTTCTCTCTATAGCGATTTCAAAGAACGTCTTTCGATTCTTGCTCAAACGTTGTTTGATACAGTGTACAAAATTCAAAGCCTCAACTAATCTTTCAAAATGATTTATGGTTGACATCTTAAGGAAATTTCCAAATTTGTCGCACCCTTGATAAAAAAGGTATATGTGATGCGTTGCCCTATTTTGTCTTGTACCAGATGTTCCAGTGTGTTTTTTCCGCTGAACAATTGACTTGCCGTGACTATTTGATAGTGATTCATGAGCACATGCTCATGACATCGTCATACAGTTGACCTTTTAATTTACCAGAGCTATATTTTGAATATGGAAAGGATTTTGTTTGTTTTATTTGTGAATGTCATATTCTCGCATATTGGTGATGTCATTGACGCTGAGAAGAGGTGTGGTTGTTGTTTTAAGTTGCTGTTTGGGAGGAGTACTTCAGAGGTTTTTGTTTCACTTAAAGGTAATGAATCCACTTATGACCATTACTATTCTGAGGGACACAGGTGTACTCCGGCCATTGCTGCTAGAAGATTTCCTGCCATTTAAGGAAATGTTTTCTGTCAACTCAGATCTTTTTTAGAACGTATTGATGGAATTATTAGTGCGCCTCTCA
Organism: Haliotis cracherodii; assembly: GCF_022045235.1. Classification (NCBI taxonomy): domain Eukaryota; kingdom Metazoa; phylum Mollusca; class Gastropoda; order Lepetellida; family Haliotidae; genus Haliotis; species Haliotis cracherodii. The sequence continues at coordinate 18,972,995 of NW_027266275.1, forward strand.
ATGTTGTTGAGTTGCAGGTTTAGTGAAAGTTGGTGTCAAGAAAACATCCCCAGTCCCAGGCATTTACTTGTTAGTTGGTAATAATTTAGAAAGGTCCAAGATTGTGTCTTGAGCATTGAGCCAAGCACTTGTAAGAGCACTGAAATTCCAGGTCGAATTCTAGGCTGTGGCCCCTCCCATGAACGTTTATATGATGACATTTATGATCTTGCTGGTACATGTACTTTCATGGATCATAGTCTTCAGGATACCTTTAAGTCAATGAGAGATCATGGTCTTCAGGATACATTTTAGTCAATGAGAGATCATTGTCTTCGGGATACCTTTTAGTCCTTGAGAGTATGTTTATTTCAGGCAATATTGACCATTTTTAGGGCGCTGACCCTGTACACTCTTCTCAGAGGACGGTCCTGAAATTCATGTACTTGCTAAAAGAGTACTTTCTTTGAAGGTCGCTCTGACACGGTGTAATCGATGGGGCAGATTATCCATTTTTTACGAACAACTGGTATCATCACTATTTATTATTATTATTAGTGATTCATAAACACATGCTTATGATGTTGTCAGAATCGTACAATGGACTATGCTCTTAGCAGAGATTTCTTATGATTATGGGAAGGGTTTTGTCCCTGTATTCCAACGAGGCTGCCAATGTACCTTTTCGCTTCTATAGATATGATGTTTTCATGAGGAAATTGAGACCTCAGGAAGCTTCTGTTGAAGATGAGAGGAAAGTTCCACACAGTATTGTGGTTCGCGAGCAAGTGCTGACTTTGGCCAACGATACCCCTACGGGTGGTCATGGCGGTTTTAACCAACCTTGTGATAAGATTTAAGCTAATTTGTTTTGGCCTACTTTACGTATTAAGGATGCGTCACAATTTTGTTAGACTTGTCATGCACGTCAGGTGGAAGGAAAACTTAATCCAAAAATCCTCTTCTCCTTTGAAGCTCACAGTAGCGTTTATAGAACCCTCCAATCGGATCACTATTGATTATGTTGGTCCCTTGCATAAAACAAAGTCTGGTAACCCGCATCCCCTGGTTGTTGTTGATACTGATGACAGACTTGATCGTTCGAGAAGTTTCTGGGATGGGTTACTTTCTAGAAGGATATCTGTATCGACATAAGAGCGACACTATAGAGAATCGCGGCCTTTTACTACATGACTTGCGTCTTATCTATATTGCCAAATTAAAATTGGATACCTATGTCAAAACATCGATTTCATGACAGCTTATATTCCTAGAACTATTGGGGAGTGATGAACAGAGCAAGAACATCTTTAAAAACATTGGACAGTGACAAGTTATAGACATTCATGTGTTCACTGGTTGAATTACGAATTGAACTTGTTTGGACGTTTTCTGATGTCACAATCAGCTCTGTGTGAACCGACGTCTTGCTGAACCTTTGCCCATCAATTTCCCATTCGATGATAAATAAAGGTATTGAAGGCTAATTCTATATCTGATTTCAATTTACGACATGATACGTACATTAGATGCTTACAACTCTTACAACCACGGTGTTGTGAAAATAAGCCTCATTAAAGCAAAAGTTCTTTGTCTTCATGTAATGCGAAATATTGTTTGTCATGGCTGACAACCAGACATGATTGATAACATTATTTTTTATAAAAGATGTGTAACTCCATCTGTGTGTAAGGTCAGATATTTTCCACATCACGGAACTTTAAGCTTCCGTACAGACACAGTGGCGTTAGTGCCGCTCAAACATGTAACCATGTCTAACGGCAAGTATACGAACTGTCACATGCCACACTGACGTTAATACTTAAAGTAATACTCATTTCATGTATTATTAGAAATGATACGTGCATGTACATCTATGATTGTCACGTACTGAAATAACCACAAACACAAATTACGATTTTACGTTTCTATTCCCTGCCTTAAGTTACGTTTAAATGCAAGTAGCAATACTTTAATCTAAACTAACTCCAAATTAAGTAACACAACTGTGCATTCCTAGCCCATAATATTAATGTCCTACCACTAACAATACTACCATGTTCTGTTTATAATACTAATATGTTAAAACTTTTAGTAACAATATTACTATCATGGTACGACTATAACTATATTTTGATGGGTATATATACCAAATTAACTCCACTCCCCTGTCATTTTCAAATCAACCATATGATGTACATAAACATTCACAGTATCTATAGTATATATATATACTATGACAGTCCAATAGATGGCACTTCCTCTGTATAGTAATGTGTTGATTCTCACATCACGTCTGTGTCCATCCCACGTATTTACGTAATTCTGCAGAGGTATGCTTTATGACGCTCGCACTCACTCACTTGGAGTTACTTCTCTGGTTACAGCTTCGGTATCCTTACACGGTATCCTTCCTCCTTATTTCCTCTCATCTTCGACTCATTGTTGTGTAAAGTGTAATGATAAAGGAGAGAGGAAATAGTAGCTGTACTATGCTTACCATGTATACCTCCATACATGCACATATTACATTAATATTGTGTAGATCCTGAAACTTACAAAATATGTACTGTATTGTAATCTTATTTATCTTCAAATTGTTCAGGTGTACCTCCATGCAGAAAAGACAAAAATGAGTCATCGTCTGTCCATATTCTAAGATCTTTTTGCTGCGTATAAATCAATGATGTCAATGATGATATTTCTTTCCTATAAATGATTTTGACACATGTTTTACGATATTATCCGCAACTGTTCCACAAATAAATTCTTTAGAATCTATTGACATTACATGTGTAAGTTAGCAAACCTAGCTATAGTAGTGAAATATTCTCGACTATCTTTAGCAAGTCCCTATAATCTGTGTCCAGGGCCCACATGCACAGAACAATCTTAGTTACAATCGATCTTAGGCGGCTACAATCAACTTTACAATCACCATTCAATTGTCCTATTCCACTAGCACAAACCGATCTTAAAGCGTTGTAAGACGGCTTGGAGTTAAGATCGCGATCTTAGCTAAGATTGAAATCTTCAACTGTGGAGGTACAAATATTTTAAACTCGACTCCTGTCTATAGTTGTCTGCAAACGGGCATAGTTTGCTGCGCATACAATAAGTGGAACCGGTAAAGACACGCAATACGTACCTCCCTCCATCGCACTTTTCGCAATTATTTGAAGGAAACGATTACTAGAATGAAGGCATATATTCTTGTCGGCATTAATACTGTCGTGACTTAGGACTTGTTTTCTATTTCAACAAGAGAAATACCTACTCATGTTTTTATTCAAAGTATTGAAATGCGAATAAATACATTATTTAGTAACACAATTATTATGAAAATTAAATTAAATAATAATAATATTTCCTAAAACCATGACGTGTAAATGCATGATCGTCATCTATTTGGGGGAGTTTTTCGTAAAATCCTAAATATATCCTTCATGTTTTCGTTTCGTTGCTACAACAAAGGATGTTATGACTACTATTTCAAAACACAGAAAGACGGGAACTTTCAAAAACGCATAGACGGGAAATAAGAATAATGAATAATGTTTCGAGAAAGCAATTGTTAATATATATTCCCTAGGTATTAATTTTTTTAATTTTTTTAAAAAAAAATATGAATTTTATTTTTGCTATTTATGGGATATTTTGCAATAAAATCAAATGTTTCATCATGTATGTTTGCTTGTTTGATGAATACTTGTATTTTTTATTTAATCTCTGATATTAAACCGCTCGTCCCCGTCCCATTTGATTTTAGATTTAAACATGTATGATTTGCTCTTCAGCGTGTATTTATTTGTAGATTAATTTCATGATAAACTAAAGACAAAATAACTGACACGAATATGACTCAAAAAAAATATAGGGGAAGCTCAGCGATTCAACAACATTGAAACACTGGGTAAGGTAGATTGTACTCTACGGGTTATACAAAGGGAAACCACTCCCATCTAGAGTATAAACTAAGATTAGCTGCCCTTGATTTATCGAAAAGATCACTGACGTTACAAGTCGCTTGCGGGACGACTTGGGTTTTTATACTTCCCTTGTTTAGCGAAAAGGTATGTTGTTTCACATTTCTATCAGTATTGTGTCGGATGGGGATTCTCCTTTTAGCTATCGACTCGATAGTTACGTGTTTAACTATGGCAATTAACGATATTTCTGACGTTAAATCTGTGGTGCGTTCTTCATGTTGTTAAAGTGTCGATTCGAATGATAAAGTTTAGCCAAAAAAAGAGGCAATGTTTGAACGTAAAGCAGATTTTTTGTGTGACACAGACTAAGCCTTGCAGGCCATTTTGTCAAGTTTATTCAGGGACTACAACGATCTTAGCTACTTAAGATTGGTCCGGACCAATTGTAAGTTTCGATTGTAGCTTACAATGATCTTAGCCTACAATTGCTTTGTGCAAGTGGATGACGATTGTAGCCGATGCCTAAAATCGCGATCTTAAGGATTTACAATAATTGTAGCGCTAAGGTCGTTTTGTGCAAGTGGACCCAGATCTTATAGTTAGATGTTTAGATAAAGATAATCTGTTCAGAAGCGCATTGTTAAATAACACTTTTTCGTGCACATGTGGGCGTATCTTTCACTTTCCGAGCTGTGACGACAATCGGTTCTTAGTGAAGTTTGGATGAAATGCCATTCCACAGACAAAGCACATTTGGAGACAAGACTTAACATGTTATTACATGTTCAACTTGTTAACTAGTGTGGCGTCATATCTAAACTGTTCATTTCGGACTCGAGACATTAACTTGAAAATATTAACTGAATTTTCTTTACATAGTTTTCCAAAAAGCAAAAAAGTTTGTTGATTAAAGTATTCTTGTATGTATATTACATCAATTGCAAATCCCACAATTCCATAGGGCATACGTCTGGATGCGCTTACAGAAATACCGTTGATTGCTTTCTGGCACATCGCATTCCTTTAAGGACAGTTTCAACGGCATTTTACATCCATATAAGCCACAAAATAATACCACTCGTTGTCAGATGCGCAGACAGGCTATTTGATTAAATCAATAAAAGTAGGAACCAGAATCATAATTTACATTTTTACATCAATTTTTCATTTTGTTTTTTCCACACAGTAACCTCGTTCTTTCTGCAGAAGATTTAACAATACCTATGTTAACTCAAACATAAAAACAACAACATTTTAACAGGCAACTTAGGAAACACTATTATTTACATTTGCAAGTTAGAATGGCACTCTTGATTACACTGTATATTAACTGCCACTTGTTTGCAAAGTGTTCTGCAACGCGTAGGTGGATCGTCGAAAAAATTGAAAAAGGTCAAGCTCTGTTACTTCTTTCGGTTAGACAAGAGAGAAAATCAAGGGAAACGTTCAATCGATACTAAGCACTCAAGGGTCATAGCTTTAGTCTTCGACGCATGATCTCATAAAACAATAAAAAGGGATAGAGGAAATAGTAGCTGCAATATGCTCACCATACATTCCTCCACAAATACACATATTGCATAATGTAGCTCCTAACAGTGACTTATCATCGTATTCATCACCAACGCGCACATCCTAATCCGAGGTACACGTAGAAGATATTTGTGCTGAGCAAAGAAATGTTTTAAAAGAGCATCGGACGGTTCTTGCTCAAACGTCGTTTATGTTTAAGAACTGGCTTTCAGTTTGTCTATGTGCATTGTTTGACACTCACTCTATGAAGGTTCATGCTTTATGTCACTGTTTTATATCTCGACATATGTAGCGCTACATGACTTCATGTTTGCACTGACAGCCACACAACAACCCGCTGCATCGCGGAATAAAATAGTTCCCCCAAACGAGAGGTGACGTGAGTGTTTATATGCTCAACTTGCTTTACAGAAACATTTGTTGTATGTTTTAGTTTGTTGACAAGAAATGCATTCAAATAATTTCATCATGGGATGAGAGAGATTTGATAAGAAATATGTGACTATGTGTGCGCGCGCGCGTGCGTGCGTGCGTACGTGCGTAAGCATGACCTTTATTTTACATTGAAATATTGAAACTTAGCGAGACATGAAAAATCAGTTCTCCCACATGGAATGTATTTTGGCGCCAGTGCCATCCATCGACTGCCGCAAAATGGGCTTAATTTGGTGCCAGACTCTTACTTTGAAATACATGCGACCAATTCGTATGGTACAGGGTACTTGTTAGGCGGAAATGAAAGCTGCAGAAAGGTCAAATTAATCGACCGCAATACTTAGTATTTGTCTTTCGAAAACGTACTGTTTAAGTAGAATCTACTTTTGACCGGACGAATTTTCTTTAAAAAAATTCAATAATGAGAATTATATGTACGTTGCGACGACAAGCACCAAAATAAATCACCAAAAACAGCGAACTGATTTTGAGGTTTAGTGTTTTCTCAAATCTCCGAGTGCTGACATCAAACAATGTAAGTTGTATTTTTAATAGCACACAACTGTGTATAAAAAAAATAACATCCCCTCGATAGGTTTACCTTTTATGGAGACACGGGGTATCATAGCCTCATATCATAGCTTTACCCATATTGCTCCGTCATCAGCGAATTTAGACGTATGGGTAGGAGAGTTGACATGGTCAAAAAGATCATTGATCATGATATTAAACAGGGTTGGGCTTGTGGCGTGCCATTGTCCAGTGCCATAGGATCAGATCGATTGTTCACTATTTTAACTGATAGCTGTCTATGAAGTTTGCCATGTTCCCTTCTACTCCATTTTGTGCTAGTTTTGAAACTATGGACTGCTTACTTACTTACTTACTTACTTTGGAGAGTTAACGTGCGCTTTCCGACTGATGCTTATTTCGCACACGGGCCAGGCCCGGCCATTTAATGTGTTTCCGAAAGGGGCGAAAGTGGTCTCTGCAACCCAAGAGGGGGGTTTAGGGGTTGCTTATTTAGAATTTGGGAATTTTGAGATTTGGAATAGATTCCGATGGGGTTGGGGAGGAGAACTAAGGAAGCTGGGTATGGTGGATGTTTGTTTGTTTATGTGATTTTGATTTGGTAGGTTATTGTGTTTTTAGATGCGTTTTATTAGTTCCGTTTTTCTTAAGAATACGCCTATGGCCTTGAGGTTTTCTAGTTTATTTTGTAGGTTTAGTATTGCTTCTAGAGTGAGAGCCTTGTTTAGATTGAGGGTGGTTTGTAATGCGGTTCGATGTGTTAGGTGGTGTGTGCAGTGGATGAGTGCGTGTTCTGGGGTTTCTGGTTGTTTGCAGTGTGGGCAGTTACCTGTAGTGTGTTTTTGATTATTTTTAGGTGGTTATTTAGGTTGGTGTGTCCTGTTTGGAGTTTAGTGATTACTCTGTCCATTTTTTTTGATGGATGGAGAATTTTTGGTTTGGTAAGTGGTTTGCTGCGCACTTTTTTGGTTTGGCTATTTGAATTTAGATATAGGTTATGCCATTTTTTGGTGATCTTTTGCTTGTTTACACTTTTAATTTCTGATTTTGAGATGGGTAAGTTTAAGCTTATTTCTGGGATTTTGAGGGAAAGTTTGGCTGCTTTATCGGCGTTTTCATTACCGTATATTCCTACGTTGGCGGGTATCCACAAGAAGGTTATTTGTTTGCCTGCCTTAGTTAGGTCGTTGGAGCTTTTAAGTATTTGATTTATCAATTTAGGTTGGTTTTTGGTATTTTTGTTTTTGAGGGCCTGCAGTCCACTTAAAGCGTCCGTTAGTAGTAGGATTTTTGTGTGGTTTTTGGATTCTTGATTATTGAGGGCTGAGGCCATGCCCATTAGTTCTGCCGTGAATATTGATTGGTTGTTTGGGTGTCGGAAGGATTGTGTGGTTTTAGTTGGTTGTGTGGTATGGACTCCGAAACCTGTGTGTTTGGAGGTCGGATCTGAGGATCCGTCCGTGTAAATGTGACACCAATTTGGCCAATTTTCGTGTATGTATGCTAGTGTGGTAGTTTTAGCTATGTTTGGGTCGGTTTGTTTATTTATTTGGCTAGCTAGTGTTGTGTCTATTTTGGGTATTTTAAGTTTAGGGGTGAAGATATTTGATTGTTTGCAGTTTTGTTTAAGATTTTTAATTTGGTGTTCATTTAGGTAGTTTGTTATTCTTTGGGATATTGGGGTAAGTAAGGGGTGTTTACGAGCTAGAGCTTGTTTTTTGGGGCTGATGTTTTGATTTATTAAGTTTTGGATGAGAGGGTTTGAAATGGGACTTAGTGGCATTTCTCCTGTTAAGGCCTGAAGTGAGGTGTAGGAGGTGCCATGTTGGGTGCGTGTAATTAGTTGAGAGCCTGATATTGTATGAGTTTTTTAGATAGAGAGTTGTTTAGGGTGTTGTATATGGCGCAGCCGTAGTCTAGTTTTGATCTAATTAGTGATATGTAGAGAGAGAGGAGGGTATCTTTGGAGGCTCCCCAGTTAGAGGCCAGTTAGGCATCTTAGGGTGTTTAGGTCTTTACTGCATTTAGTTGTTAGGTTTTGGATGTGAGCATCCCAGGTGAGATGTTCATCGAAAATAAGAACATTGCTTAACCTGCTTTATATAGGGTTTGACTTCTAAGTTGGTGTGGGCTCCGAAGGATATGTGTTTGGGGGCTTCAGGAAATTTAGCGGTCTTTTTGAAGTTGATTATGCCAATGGAGGTTGGGACCGTTTTTCCGTTTCTAGTTGAGGTTATTCTACGCGTGCTGGTGATGAAGGGTTGAGGGTTTTGGAGTGAACAGGACGTCACTTAAATATGTTATGAAAAACAGGATGAACTCAATGTCAATTGAGACCGCCATTGATCTTTAAAGAACACCACGCTTAGTAATCTCTACAAGCTAATTGAGGTGAGTTTACTCAATTTAAATGTGGGACACTCATTTAAAGGTATCGGTAATCTGATTAATTAATTATCGGCTAGAGTAGGTGAAATGCACACAGCTGAAAATGAGGCGCATTCGGCAATAGTCATTTTTGAAATGTGGCTCAACCGGCTGGACACCGATCATATGTGCGTCTATTTTTTAACAATTGTAATTCGTAAGTCAAAACAAACGCCGCTTCTAATGTTTAAATCCATTACAAAAACCTGTTTGTTGAAAATTGTGTTACCGTCTCGGTCACAATACCTGTACTCTTGGGTTTCACCAAAGTGGTAAACGTCTTAGACCGGCATCACTTCAGGCTTTCCCCTTGCGTCAAGCTGACCCGCCGTGATGAAGCTGGAATACTGTTAAAGAACAGAACAGAACAGAAGTTTATTGCTCGTAAGAAAATCACACAGAGTGATTACAGAGCATACATGAGGTTGAATATATGCCAACTGCCAACTCACTCGATTAATGTGACCCATGGAAAACAGTCGTTTCCACCCTAACATAGTTAATAAAGTACCTTTGATACTTGTATGTCATGTAATACATTTGTTTGGCATTTGGACATCTGAATCAGAAACATATAAAATTCAGGTAAATGATGCATTATCAAACTCTAGTAGTCATGTCCTCGAATTACAATATTCAATTATTAATGTTTCCTGTCCAATATTAGCATTATCCTTTATCAAATCTGGGTTTGTAAATAGTGTATATATTTTAACATATCACGTTCATCCATGTGCAAAACACAAGTATTATATATCCTCTCGTAGCTGAATCTAATGATCAACTAAAGTTTGTATGAGGCCATTTGGTGAGAATAATATTCTAATTCTAGTGTATTTAGACTCTCAAACCTGCTGTAATAGTACGCGTGAGGATATGTGTTCAGTTACCAGGAAAATAGTATTATCTTCTCCTGGAAGATTGAAATTGGTTAAAGTTTCCAGTATAATGTAAAACAACTAACACTGCGTGTTGTTCTTGATCTGTTTAACGTAGGTACCAAGTTAGTTGTCATTACCATACTCACATTGGTAATGTTAAGGCTTTTTTTATATTTTCAAGGAAAAGTTTTAAATTGTTACCAGCAAAAATGGAACAGCTATTTTTCTCTATATAAGCAGTTGTCAATACATACAGAGTTGAAGTCATTACTGACTGTTGAATTTTACAGTCATCTTTAAGTAAAGTAAAGAACATGGACGTTGGTTGTTTTTGTTGGGATAGTCAATGTACCATTAAGGGTGAATACTGGTAGATGGGAATGAATCAAGTGAACAACGAATATGTCAATTATGTCACAATGTCAGTGAGGATGGATATTATTTTCTACTTATATGTCCACTTTATCTTAATATAAAAATGTTGTTCCAATTTCACTTTTTTACAAACGTTACAGTAAGCATATTCCATGCTCTTTTATCAAGCAACAGTAAAGGTCAGTTCAATGGTTCTGCAACTTTGGTAAAAAAAGCGCTTGTGTAAAGAAAGATTTATTAGAGCAATGGCTTATAAGTACCACTGTAATTGTTGTCTTGTCATATTTATAATATATTCTATTTTTACTGAATTGTTTATTATATATACTGAACCAGATTAAAAACTTCACAATCCTAAAATTTAAACATTTTGACCAGTTATCATTGTGGGCCCTTATTGTGTATTTAAACAGTAATGGCCACGTATTGTCTTCAGATAACACCCGTTTTTGTGCAGGTGAATGGATCAAAATCATGTGCACAGCACTATAGTGGCAAAAGTGGTTTTTCACGTGCAACTGGTCCCGTGGCCATAATACCGCACGTGTTTTCAGCCATTTGTGTTAGCAGTCATTAACAAAAGAAAAAATGAAAACAAAAGTCTTTACAGCCATTGGTCATGCCACGCCTTTCAAATGTGCAACATGAACGTGCCATCGGCATGTTGCAGACGGGAACGTCCGTAGCTGAAGTCTCAAGGACGATGGGTTGTAGTCGACGGACTGTGTATGATTTACAGACGCGTCTACAGCAAACGGCTATCACCACTGATCGCCCTCGGCCAGGTCGACCACGTGTGATGTCACATGCAGAGGATCGTCAGATTGTCTTACGTCACCTCCGTAACCGATTTTTGACGGCTACATCAACCAGAAATGAACTGTTTAGGGGTAGACTGAGTGCGCAAACTGTTCGAAACCGTCTGAGAACTGCTCACCTTCAAGCACGACGGCCATACTGCGGGCCGATTCTGACTCAATTACACAGACGTCAACGTCAATTGTGGGCACAGCGACACTTACGATGGACTCAGAGGAATTGGAATCAAGTCGTCTTCAGTGATGAATCCCGATTTAATCTTCGATTTGCTGATGGTAGGGCGAGGGTGTGGAGGCGCCTCCATGAACGTTACGCCCAGTGTTGTGTACAGGAAGTTGACAGATTTCGAGGCGGAAGTGTCATGGTATGGGGTTCCAGGCTTCTTTTCATCCGTAGCAACCTCAACGCTGCTGCTTAATGCGACCAGGTACTGGCTCCAGGTCCGTGCGGAGGCGTTGTGCGGCAGTTGTCAACGCACATGGTGGCCATACACGCAGATTCTCGTGCTTGGGACTTATGATTTAAACTGTTGATGTTATTACCGAATACCGTAGGTGCTTGGAACAATTTATGGTTACCACCGTTAATTAAAATCCTTCTTTGGACATTAATGATTAAAAATTACCTTCTCTGATACATTTGCCCGTTGTATATCATATATGGGATTACTTTTAAAAATGTGTAGTTTTTCATTTGACTCAGTATGCATAAGCCATAATAAACAATTTGATTTTGAATTTTATTCCAGATAGAAAGCCAGCATTAGATACACGTAGAAAGCAATATTGCATATTAATCGAAACTAACGCGGTGAATGAGTGACGAGGTGAGAACGAAATAACGCGAGTTACTAGTTTGTCATGGCATGTAAGCTTCATGCATGGTGCAGAGACGCAGGTATGGTGCTGACAAACCACGAATCATAATCAGGATTAAAAAGGGATTCGAATCGAAGCAAAGAAAACATGTTAATGTGTGTATATCGATAATATTTAATTGAAATTTCGGGCGTTCCTCCCACATGAAGCTGACACACCGTGATATATTTGGAAAACTGATCAAAGTGGCTTCAAACCCAACTCACTGATTCACTCGTTCATTAATGGTCAAACAGCAAATTCCCTTTCACTGACTTAGCAACTAAAATGAAGCCAGTGATCATGAAACCGATTCATCTCCTTCATAATTTAGGTATATGCATAAAGGCTCAATGTGACAAAACAAACCTATCTACAAGACTGCATGACAGAATGGATGGCATACATTTGCCAGTAGAATGAATGAAGAATTTGAGCGTCAGATGTAAAGATGATCTGATGTCGTTCAATGGTGGTAAAATATCCAATTCCACGAAGAAACTTAGCCCACTGAAACCGTCTCATCTGTTTCATATTAGAAGACTGTTTGACAAGAGTGACGACATTAACATTCCAATAGTCAACTTGCCCTTTCTGTCGAGCAATATTCCAGCATTTGCATCCTTTGGTGTTTACTTTTCACAATGGCTGGGGTGCAATCGAGCAAGCTCTTTCCACGACGATTTTGGAGAGCGTCATACGACTCTTGCTAAAAAAATGTTTTTCAAGATGGCAGCATTCGGGGCCTCAGCCACCAACATGATGCCACATTCAGTTTCTTGTTTTGACTTGTAACATATAGTCCCTCGTTTGTTCAGGTGACATATCTCTGTATGACATGCAGGAGAGCGCATCCTGTTCACTGCTGGAATTCCACCACAAACCCTATGTGTTTTGATCGACCCCCACTTATCATCACTGTTTCGTTGTGTCGTCGCTAATTTTCAACGGTCCATTCTTTTAGTTTTCACAGTCTGAGCTATTTTGCCTTTTACGCCCGACGGGCTCTGTTTCGGTGGATGGTCGAGACCGACTGTTCTCTGGCGTTGACGTTTTTATATTATTATTGTAAGAAATGGTTTTGGTCGCATTAATTGAACATTAAACAGTTTCGGTGACGCCATTGTGATGACAAATCACGATACAAATCAGCGATATCTTAGTTAATCATAATGGCCTTTACTTTCTTTATCATTTTGTCGTTCAATTTAATTATAAGATAAGACAAAACATTTCCTCATTTAGGGACTGTCGGGACTGTGCGTTCTGTTACAAGTATACGTGATCACAGGTTGATCCACACTTTTAAACATGGAACATCTTAAAGTCTATTGACGAGAAATGAATCTAGATCTGTACAAAAATGGTTCGACCAATCGCTATGGAAATACAAAGTTAGTTTTCATCACATCAGTTTTCTTGTTCAGAATTACAAACCATGATCAAACTAGGACTCACGTAATGACATGTCTTTCTAACAGTGACCATCATAGAAGGACGTAACGATGCCTCCCGACAGCAAAGTACTCAAAGGCTCAACTGAAACAGCAACAAGGTAACGTCCAGACATGGCTTTTACTCATCCTGAAGAGAACGCTTTAATTATCAAGGGCTTGTGATTAGTGACAAAAGTAGCGGTCTGATCATAATCGATGCTATTTAGTCGGTCCTTACGGCAAGCATGGAATCATGAAGAGTTGTGTCCTTTCCGGGAGAAAGCGTACATTGATGTTCATTAAATTCAAACAACAAATATTCATGACATTTCTGTTGGACATAACCACCTACACGGTGCGGTGGATAACATATCTTAAACATAGTTTTGTTGTTACTATGCCTGGCGCTCGCCATTAATGACATAAATAAGCATTGGCCGGAGTGAACGCAACGTTAAACCCAATTTCACCTCACCACCCTTTGGACATTAAGCATGTGCAGGTGTAATATTAGACAGAAATGCTGACACTGAACATTGGGCACTGCGTACCTGAACCTGGAGTTTGGGTCAGGGTAAGCTCTTTTATTTTTGAGGAGGGCGGGGGGATCTTAAAAGAGTAATCAAGCCCCTATTCTATTGAAATCATTTTACATACATGTGTATGCTTCGATTTGCATGAAATAGTTAATTAGCTCGTTTTTAGACGGTTTGTATTGAAATATTGATACTTCGCAGCTTTCATTAAAATGCTTTCATTAAAATGCGATCTGACCACCCTGTACAGACGACTGAATTATTATATTCTATGCCAAAAAATAAAGTTCTCTATTTTGATTTATTGAAAACATAATTGAGCACCTGTTTATGTTGGATAATTTAACTGAGCTCCTACACATAATAAAAAACCAAAAGCTGATGTCAAAGCAAAAGCCTTTCAGACCAGTTAAGCAGTCGTTTGAACTGGTGATAGCTCGCTGGGTGATGTTTTTCCCTATCAATCGTGATTAACTTTATTCCGTCCCTCCCACGTCAATTTGCAAACAGTGACCTAATTTCAAAGAAGATGAACGTACTTACGGAATGAGGATGAAAGTTCTGAAGGAATTCCCAAAAAACAAATGTTTTAGTTTTGTATTCAATAGATCATTTCTGCTCCATAAAAAAAATGCAACCCATTTACCTGTTAATTCGCCTGAAGTTTCAGCAGTCACATTTCCATCTGATCGTACCGGGTCCTAGATATCGGTTCCCTTGACAGATAAACAGGCCATTGTCAAACTAGGTCATTTTCCCAAGGAAGCACCACATGTTCTATTTCCTGAATGTCAGTGAAAGGCAAGACAAAAACCACCCGAGGATCCAGTGAGGGGCTTTTTGAAGCAGACCAATCTTGTTGGCGCATAACAAAGCAAACAAGTTAAAGGATGTTTAAGAAGGTGAGTAAAAATGGGCTACATTTACCATCAAAGGATACTTAGCTATGTGTGCTATACATTTAAGGCTGTCAGTTTGAAACAGCCCATTTTCATTATACGGCATGACGAAGCATCCTAGAGTGCACGTCCCTCGAAAGCCTGTTTACTCCCACGTTTCCAAAAAGATGTATCCGCGTTTGGAAAGTTCAGATACAAGCGTGCCACACGCGTCACCCAGCCAATAATATATCAACGCAAACACAAGCGTTGCTAAGTTTCGCCTCATGTGTGCGCTTTGCACATGGTGACCACCATCTGAAGTAAGTCTCCCCATACATAATTTTGATGTTGCTTCTTTTAATCAAAATATGAAAATCAGTTATAGGAATAAATAATAATAGTACATGTATGTGGCGCTGCATTCCATGCATAAACATGCTCTAAGAGCTTAGACATTTATTACCCCGGTTAATTCACAATCATTAACAGCTCCCTGTGGAGTATACAACCCAAGTTGCCTGTTGGGCGCTAGAAAGTTAACAACAACATTGTCATCTCAACCTACCAGGTACCCATTCACTGCTTGGTGAGGTACAATTCGAACAAAGACACCACATGTGGTACATTTGCTTCAGTGTGGGGCACGACCGAATCCCTAGAAACTCTCAGGAGCCAAACTTAATTAGTGACGTGTGCGCTGTGCATAGGACTACCTACCACTACAAGTAGCCTGTTCCTTTGCGTGACATCAGTGTTGACGGAACTCATCTTCCCGAGGCAAGGGAGTTAATTGACTGTAAAAGTCCACTTTCCACCCTTGTCGAACTAGGCTGGAATTATGGAGTTGTATTCGGCTGGACTAACGAGTCCTTGCAAAGTCCAGTTCAAATCGAGTAAAGAAATCGACATCGCGTTCATAAACAGCATTTATTTTAACGTGAAGGTTTTGCAAAGGATGTTACCGTCTGCTGGTTGTCGACATACAACATCTCAGCGCCGAGTTAAGACGATCTGATCGAAATATCAGCATCTATAGTGTAAGAAAACGAGTGTTATCTCGCGTAGTACCATAAATTACTTGGGACAATTTGGGCTTACACATATCAAGCTGATCACACGTCATGATACACAACTACTGACAAAGCCTTTCAAATCACTTCTAAGAACCCATATGGAATTCGAATTCAGGGATTTTGAATGGAATATTGTAACTGTAATGGGTAAAAATGAAATATTACTCAAAGCGTGATATACCGAAATATACACGCTTATGTATATGAACAATAAGAAGAATATGAAACAGAGTATTATATATATCAAACGTATGGATCTGGTGAAATACATATTCTGTACGCGAGTTAGTCATACCAGGTATCTGCGCTACTTTTGACAAGTTTTCTTCTTCACTTCACTCTGTTGTAACTGCAGTACCATTCATCATACTTCACTCCTTACACAAACTATCTCTTATGTCGTGCTAGCTTCCACACACCTCCAGTGCCATGTAACAACAACCATCTTGTGACCGTGTCGGACCTGAGCTTGTAGTCTGCCATGGTCAGTGTTTTCCGTTAACTCTATATGCATTCACACACACACACGTACGAGACATGTAAAACATATTAAACGATATATTACAAATTTACAAGCAGAATACAACTAATGACAAAACAACTGGCCGAACACACTTATAAGATAACCGTTAATCCTCAACTGGACTCCACAGTACATTGTTATTGTGTTGTTTCAATTACAAGACGGGATATGACGGCCAGAAAGATATCTTCAAGCTATAGTTTGAAAATATATTTAAATGTTTATTTTGTTTACAAAGGAGACATTAACGCGTTTATTTTCTAACGGATTTTTCAGATAAAATTAAATGGACTATTGCGATTTTTCTTCCAGTCAAAATTGAGTTGCTTTTTTTATATACTTTCAAGCATAGTTGTACATGTCCGCAAAGGAGAATTGTTTTCGAATGTTAAACCACTTTGTCAACCACTTTATCTTTAAAACGAAGATTGCCGATAAGTATAAACATTTGGCTTTTATTGACACTTATAGCAGGCTGTTAGTGTTCCTGTCTGATTTATCGACAAGCGAATGTTTGTATTCTGTAACTATTTCCATGACCTTAATCAGAAAACTGAGTTTTATACGTGATTAACGTTTGAAAGTGATAACAGCGTATTTGAATTAACAGTGAAAGCTTTCAGAGTCATTTATTTGTGTCTATATATAGGACAGAGAACATCAAAACAGCATTAGAGCTTATATGTTGAGTGTTACATGAGTGAGTTGGCAGGATTATATCTCACTTATAACAATATTGGAGCTCTAACATCTGGCAATTGGATTAGCTCCGTGTTTTCGAGAAATGATGCGACAGGCCAGGCCAGGTTCACACAGTGCCGATTATGGCTCCCGTTTGAGATCAGACAGCGCTGCGACACGAAAAGTGAAACAGTCGGATTACTATCCTCAATGATCTGAAATGTCCTATCAACGGAAGGGTAATGGGGCCATAGTGAAATGTTTTTTTTGTCTAAGTATCTCCTACGTAGGACTTAGTATCTCCTACGTAGGACCTAGTATGGCCTAGAATTACTATCTCCTACGTAGGTCCTACTAAGTCCTGCGTAGGAGATAGTAATTTTAGACCATACTAAGTCCTAAGTAGGAGATAGTAAGTCCGACGTAGGAGATACTAAGTCCTACGTAAAAGATAGGACTTAGTATCTCCTACATAGGACTTACTATGGCCTAGAATCACTATCTCCTACGTAGGACTTCCTATCTCCTACGTAGGAGATACTACGTCCTACGTAGGAGATAGTTATTCTAGTCCATACTAAGTCCTACATAGGAGATAGTAATTCTAGGCCATACTAAGTCCTACGTAGGAGATATTAAGTTCTACGTAGGAGATACTAAGGGGATACGTCGGACTTACTATCTCCTACGTAGGACTTAGTATGGCCTAGAATTACTATCTCCTACGTAGGTCCCGTAACATTCGGGAAACTCAGCCAATTCTGCTTTATCGGCTCAAAATCGTAACAACGTTCTGTGTTGTCTGGGCGATGTCCTGTGGATCAGGACGCTGAACGGGCTTGAATTGTTCATTGCCGTTTCTTGTCGATTGAGTTCAGATTGCATACAGATCTTTTGTCGGTTCACTGTCCGGTCACTGTCTGATCTCTGTCGGATCGCATTCGGAAGAATCGGGACGCTGCCTGGACAGATTCGGTCGGGTTTTACCATGCGGAAGATACAGATCGGATCAGATTCGGATTGAGAACGGGAGAATCGGGACGAATTCGGCTGGAAACGGCTGAATTAAGACGCTCCCTGAACACTATCTGATTGTTTGTGAATTTCTCGCCACAAATCACAGGATCTTGATCAGATTTTTGACAATTTTCATCGGGAATGGTCCTATCAAGGACGGCAGTAAAAATCCTGAATGTGTGACTTAGCCCTTAGACCAACTTCCTTTCATACATATTAATTTCTAGGAGCATTAATGACCAAATTGGTGTCAGATGCAGTTCCCTATTTTGACTCGTACTAAATGTTCCTGTTTGTTTTTTAGGCGAACATTTTTTTCAGTATCATATCTTTTAAAACAAAAGGTCTTTCAACACATATCGAAATAATACATGTAAATGGTATTCAACAATAGTTGTAATTTAAACATCTTCTCGTCTTGAATACTACAAATTGAGTCTTTTCATAGGTGATGAGTGAGTTGGGTTTAACCACGGTGTAATTATATGTTGGTGTATTTTACCATCAATAATACTGGAATGGTCAAAATGGTAGATGGGTATGGGTGGCCCACTCGTCTCAGGCGCCGCAATTCGCTGTGCAGAGTTGCTTTCGTTGAGCACGCCAGAAAACAATGGTTCATTGGTTCGAATCCCGGTTCTTACGTTTGTCAGTCCCAGACCCGTTCCTAGGTTTGTCAGCACCATTCCCTTGCTCGTGGGTTTCACCAAATTGGTAACTAGAACACTGTTCAAAGCGGAATTAAACCCAAATCCCTCATTCACTCAAGGTGTCAGATGTTTAGATATCACTTCATAAAAGTGCGGAAGTTGTATGTAAGTTGAGGAAAGGTTTCATGTGATCTTTGACGGATCACAAATATGTCTTAACGATGGAACATGCACCAAACAACATTGTAGACACGCAATAACATTTCGGCGGATACGGCATCGACATAAAAACGGATTACATTTTTTCTCTCTTTGGTGTATATAACATACATAGTATACACATAGACAGTGTAGTTGGGCAAAGGGACTGTCGAGACGGCACGGCTTTGGCCCGCTACATTTGTTTAAAATTCAATTTTGCAATTATAAAAGTGTGCTTACCCTGAATTGTCGGGAATATTGCAAAAGTTGTTATAAAACCATACTCACTCGTAACCATGTATTGCGGCCCAATCATTCTACATTGGTATATATACGTCTATCCGTACAATAAACGATTGTCACAAGAAGAGAGCACAGAGCATTCAGAGGAAATTCCTAACTCTTTTTCGTCTTTTGGGGAAACAATATTTTGGGACAACATCTATATGAGATACACGTAGTGTGGTACACGTCTAAGTCTGAACATGAATTATATTTCTAGATCTGACATTAATGCCATCTTTACGTTGCGATGTAAAATAATGTATAATGCTACGTATATCTGTTTCTTATAAAATATAAGCTTTCAGTGATGATTTAAATAGGTTCGTATAACGAGCCATAAATCTCGGAGGCTGACAAATGTATGCCTTTGATGATAATATGTCAGTAATGTTGAGAGTCCTCAGTAAAATCAATAACAAACTTGCAATTACAAAACACCTCATTCATTGCTCATTATTCATGAGATGGATCTTTCTGTTCCAAACATATGCCATTGTTGTGATTCCGGTTCAGTTGAAACATGAAAAGGGCTCATTTTAGAAGAGAATAGATATGTTTTGAAGGGCAATAATAAGTGTCCTGAAGAGTATCGCGACCACAACCATACTCTTTAATGTATTTCGTGGACGTTGTCCATCTTTTAACAAAGACACGGCTTGATACGTTTTGTCATGTTATTAGATTCAACAACTAAACAAGTAGCGATGTTAAGTGATAACGTTTAGAGCTTTACCGAAGATTTAAGATGTATCACAGCTCCACACTTATGACCACACAACTATGGTAGTTGAAAACTACTGATAACTGTTAACAAATAGGATAAAGCGATATTAACTGTCAGAATAGTTCTCTTAGCTAAAAGGTATTTATACTGTAAAACATATTATTGTATTTTATTCTGATTTATTTGTGTATTAGTTGTCATGTGACATCAGACATCAATCAAACACTTAGTATTTTTCATAGAAACTGTGAGTGGCGGGAGTTTCAGGTAGAGCAGAAGATGCTAAACACTATGTGTCAACAATTTGAGAGATCCATTCTAATAATTTTCATCCCTAGTTTGACGTTAATAACGCCCTATGAAATCCGTTCCTGCATTATCAATATTACATCGATTGAACTTGAAATTAATATACATAATGACACAAATACATCGACAAAACGTCAAACCTATTACTTCGAGGACTGATCTTTCTAAAACGAAGCCTGGAGTTTTCCAAATAACTTTATTAACGCAGATTAAAGAAGTTATTTTCTGTGAAGATCACTAGCTTGGCTTCGCATGACTGTAATGAACAATTACATAAGGATTCTATCGAGAGAACAAAATATGAAATCAAACGTGATATGTTGTTTGTGTGTTTTTGCTCGGCGTCTCATATAGCTTGGAATAGAAGACATGAAGTAATGTTAACTTCACAATTACTTATCATACATGTAGTCGATCTTGAGATTGTTATAATTAATTGTGAGAAATGTAATGGTTGCCTTGTTTGGTGTACCGTGTACATCTTCCCGTAAATTTGATGAATTACTGAATATAATATGCTAACGATTTTTTGTGCCTATGATGTGTATACAACACTAGTTTATCTAATAGATTTTTCATGTGTTGTTTAACGCCGCAGCCACATTATGGTCGCGTGTCAATAATCGGGTCTAGACAAGACAATCCAATGATATTTCTCACGAGCAGGAATCCACGCCGTCCTTTAACGATGACACACTCTCAGCCAAGTCACCGAGCCTGACCATCCTATCCATTAAGTCGCCTATTTGGCCAGCATAGATTGCGGGGGCGTTGTCTTAACCGGAATGGCTACGATGGTTAAGTAGTATTAAAAGCAGCGCCTTGTACGTTTACACAGATACATATTATATTGCCAATGCACAGATACAGATACCAAAGATTGCCCCCATGAAGGTCTTGAACAGGTGGACAAATGACTTTCTTTTGCATGTGTTCTTGACGATGGTGCCACCGGTGGAGCAGGATGCGCTCACTTTTTCGCGAACATGTGGTATCATCACTCTTTGACTGTGATACATAAACACTTGCTCATGATATAGTCGGAATCGCACAATCGACTCTGCTTTTGGCAGATTTCCTATGAATATGTAAAAGATTTTGTCGCTTTTACTTGTTTGTTGTTTAACTCCGCACTCAGCAATATTCCACCTATATGTTTGTAAATAATCTAGTCTGGACCAGACAATCCAGTGATTGATATCATGAGCATCGATCCACGCGATTGGGATACGATGACATGCATCAACCAAGTCAGCGAGCCTGGCCATCCGATCCCGTTAGTCGCCTCTCAAGACAAGCGTGGGTTGCTGAAGACCTATTCTAACCCGTGTCTTCACGTGTACGATATGATCAACAATTAAAAACACAAACGTTTCACTATTGGGTTTATCGTTATTTGATCTTGGTTAACTCACACGATGCGTGGCGTCCGTTCTGTCGTCGTCCATATAGTGGCCAGGTGGTCTTTAGACTTTGCATGAACGTATCCTTTAGCTGTAACACCTCGACGTTTGTGCGTTTAAATTTTTTATCATTGGTTTGTCGTTCCTATAACGTGCTCGAACTTGTGTAAGGAAGTGTTACTTCAGGTGTCGACACTGTCATGTTCTGACATACTGCTCAAAGCAGTGTAAAACTCAACGCGTTTCTCATGCAGGAAAAAATATCCTCCTTACATCTCGTTGCATTTTTATTAAACTTGGCTACATAATTTGGAGACAGTATGGCTGCATGATCAAAATAATTTGCACCGTGAACGGTGAAGAGACACTGCCATGAACACACGAAAACGTGAAATATGATTACATTGAAAAACGTCAATACACTATGACGTAATGGGGGGGGATTGTCCTAAATTGCTAATAAAATGCAAAAAAAGACATTACTGTCACACAAATCAAACCTTGAAAATATATGTTTTTTACACAGAATTAGCCTAGATCCAAACGCCAGGAACGTGTTGAGTACTTACTTACCTATAGGGAATTAAGCACTGACAACCTTGTCTTGAGATTAAAAGTTGTTTTCTCCTACAAGTATACACGCAGGATGTAAATCGAGAACTTTGGTTAACGTAATTATATTTTCACTGTGGTAAAGCAACCACCGAAGAGGTTGGCTTGACATCTTTATTCATTAACAAGGCTTGTTTACTATTACTTGGACAACAGGAATTCAATATATGAATTATGTTCAATGAACAGGGACTCGTGTCAGCCCTGGTTTGTTAAAATAGAAATTGAATGTGATTATTGAAAGAGCCTTGCGTTTTTAGAGAACCTGCCAGTCTCACCAGGAAACTCTGACGATTGAGGATACTTTTACCGTTAGAAAAGAAAATTGGAAGGTTTTTTTTAATATATGGCATGCGCCATAGCTCAAATTGGTGTGCTACGTTTTTAAATCATCTCTTTATACTCTCAACTGGAAGAGCCTTCAGGTCATTTGTAATTGACACGAAGAGCGTTCGATCAAAGCCAATTACACGTCTTTGTCTTACAAGATGCATATTTCAAGGGATAAGTCAAGTGCTGGGGTCAATAATCACTGCCAAAATCGGACTCGGGAACGCATCATAGGTTTATTTTTGCCAACTAACTCGCTAAAAACCCAATATTAGGATGACTTCTTCCTTCAACATAATAATGTGCCACACTTGTCCATGATAAGGTCATGGCTCTCAAAACAGTTGTCAGACGAAATGATATGTGATTGGCAAGTGGCAGATATTGTTGTGTTTTCACTTCATGTTACTAACATCAAACATACTAAATGTTTAGGTATGATTTTGAATGTGCATGTGTATGAGGTGTACGGAACGATTTTAGAAAGTGTACAAAGAACATGCGTAGGGTGACGTAGAGATGCAGGCAGAAGTTCAGTGTTCAATCTAGAGTGCAAATTGCAGTATTCAGACAAACGCAGACATTGCGTGGATGTGGCAAATTCAAACACTGTCTAAAGTATGTCATTATTTGGCTGACGAATATTGTTGGAAACACAGATCTTCTGAAATTATTTTTTTACATCCATGCACATTTAACATTTCCCTTTATAGTTGTCACTGGTACTTGCCAAGGGTGAACAAAATTCTTTATGAGCATATATTCGACCATATTCATTTGCGAATAGTGTCATTGTATTTACTAATGTTCACTATTATGGTTTAAGCTTTGATATCCCGAGAACCACATGGGGTGGTCTGGAACCAGTGTCACTTCGAACTTTCCTCGCAAGGCGGATGCGTTGTTGTGTTGCACTGAAAGACTGATCGGGTGAACACTTGCCCCACCTTTGCATGTTTGTGACGGGTGCCGACGGTGGGGAAGGGTACGCTCACCTTCTCGTGAACACTTTAGTTGGTTGGTTGGTGTGTTGTTAAACGCCGCACTCAGCAATATTCCAGCTATATGACGGCGGTCTGTAAACAATCGAGTCTGGACCAGACAATCCAGTGACTGGCATCATGAGCATGGATCCACGCAATTGGGATCGATGACATGCATCAACCAAGTCAGCGAGCCTGACCACCCGATCCCGTTAGTCGCCTTTTACCACAAGCATAGTCAACTTTTACGGCAAGCATGGGTTGCTGAAGACCTATTCTATCCCGGAATCTTCACGGGTCCGTGAACACTTTAAATCATCACTAATTGATACTGATTCAGAAAAACATGATCATGATATAGTCGGAATTCTACAAAGGACTCTGCTTTTAGCAGAGAATTCTTATGAATAACGAAACTTGAGCACTTTTTTTTGCACACAACTCTCTTTCGCGATAGCTGGTCACATGAGTCTGTGTAAGTTTATACGCCACAAACATTACGTGTCCGGCGACTCTCCCAAGTCACTAATTAGCTTATACTAAATAATATGGATGCTAAAATGAATATACGACGATGTTGCCATGTGTGGAAGATACGTGGAGCCACCAAACTGCTGGTCAACAACGTGAGGAAGGTGTTTGATGGTCAATGTTGTTAATCATTCAAAGGTCATTTGTGAGACGGATGATGAGAAACAGAACTTCCCTCCATGATAGCCCTATGCAGACGTTAAATATATTAAAATTAATTTAGAATTAAGGCACAAAAGAAAACAAAAGATGTTGTTAAAGTCTTCAGTGTACAGGTTTAGCATCGTTTCACAATATTTGAAAATATTTGTTAAAAATTGAAACTAAATCTAAATGAAACTGTTATTAGCATTAATATATAATTTTACTTGAATAAATTACTGTGTAGTTCATCAGGATGGAGAAGGTTGAGGTTATTTATGTTTCCCCCCATGAAACTTCAGGCAGAATGCATATGTATAAGAAAAAAACGTTTCAATCAGAAAGCAGGTAGCATCTGACTTACTAAGTGTGAAAAGAGGTCAAAAGGCTGAAAGGTAATAACAACAGCAGATGGGTGTATCTAAAACCAGGAAGGCAGAAACGAAGGTGAACTGGATAAAGTTTTTACAGATATTTACTCAACATTTTAAACTGACATGAAGGTGATGGGTGTAATGTAAACACATGGATGTGAATGGGGGCGTGATGAGAGTTGGTATTGTCGGGTTCTCGAATAAAGACATCAGTCTTCTAAGGCTTCATGATACTTTAATGTTCACAAGCGTCGGCATTGCATGTACAGATCTCTACACGTGCTCCAGCCAAGGGAGCTAATTCACTCTCACCCAGTTGCATACCGCTAAATACATATACGCCAAATAAGCTAACTCCACAGGTATCACTATCCGGCTACAAATACATGTATAAACTGTATGGTGGGATACAATCTTCAGAAAATATGTATAAAAACATTCCTACCGAGTTTGTATTTCCAAAGCGAAATTATTGCTACACATGCCAACTTCTGGTAATATATTTACTGTAATGGCAACGAATGATTTACTCCCACACAACGAAAAGGTTTTCCTGTCATTGGGGATTATAGTAGATAATCGGGTCGTACGCTGTGGAGGGACTAACCACCCAGTATTGATAAAGTGTGGCCAGAAAGATAGCTGGGCATGTTGATCTGACTGACGATGCAGGTGTGAGTGGACTAACTGGTGTTGATATTGGGAATATACATGTAGATTACAAATTAGTGAAAATGTAATGATGTTAATGGAAGTAATGTGGTTATGCCCCTTAGCATACTCTTCTCATCATCTCATGTTTATTGCCACATGAACTGGACATTTCGTCGGATAACTTAGTTTCTTTCCACTGTAACTGGAGCTTATATTGTTTCCTACCTCATCATCTTATAACATAACTTAAATCACAAATGTTTAAATTCAAGACTATTACAGATAGCTAGAAAGAGTTTCGAAACAAGGTGGGCGAAAGGACCGCCCATAGTGTTACCTGGAACATTTCTTTATTGACAAAATGGCCGAACATAGTGGCTGATTCTACAAGGTCAAGTGCCAGAGCCAGGCCAGGTGTCTGCATACAAGCTATGCAGAGATTGGAAATATGAATACTTTAAATGACGTAACTCAGGTTCGAATCTACAGTAACTCCTCTAAACATCACCCAATGGTCTTGAATGGGATAACAAAAAATATATCTTTAATCTCACCATCAATACATCAGTCATATGAAACAACAAATCACCAATCGCAATATCAAACGGCCCTAAAGTTCTACTACTGTTTTGTTCCCGTATCAAACATATATTACGAAATTAAGAAGCGACTGTGAAAGAATGACGTACATTGTAGTCATAATCGCATACAGTCTTACCCTATTGAGATTTTGCATGCCCGTGTTAGTCTTTCACACGATCCGGTACGGAAGGGAAAGAGAAGGTAGTTAAGTGACTGCGACACCTGGAGACTGACAGGCGCCTGCATCAAACGGTGGACTGCGTACATGGGAAAGTTCATGGTCAGTGAGCTTTTGCTTGCAAATAGAACTGCCGCTTGAAACAAAAACATCACTATGTTTGAATTATTAAAGCGACAAAACCCTTTCTATATCCAGTCGAAATCCCTGCTGAAAGCAGGATCGATTGAACAATTCCGGCTATATCATGATCATGTGTTTATGAATTACTATCAAATGGTAATGATACAAGGTGTTCGCGGAAAGGTGAGTGTATCCTGTCCTACCGGTGGCACCCGTCTTAAACACATGGAAAGGCAAGTCAATTGTTCACCTGAAATAACATGGGGGAAAACCAGTCAAAATAGGGAATTGCACCGGACATTATGTTTGTTACTGATGCGTCAAATTTGGAAATGTCCTCCTATTGTCTACCATAAAACATTTTGAAAGCTTTTCAGAGGCATTGAATGTTGTAACCCTGAGCAAGAGTCGTATGACGCTCTTTGAACTATTGGTAGAAAGAGCATGCTCGTTTGTATATAAAAAGTTGCGAAATGTTAAACCCCAAAGGCTGTAGCTGCTTTAATATTGCTCGACATGAAGGGAAAGTTGACTGTTGGAAAGTCGAAAGATGAGACAGTCTCACCAGTCTCCATTATTTCTTGTTCAGGTGGATAAATCATTGAAAGGGACTTCGCTATTTGATTGTTATTGAACGATATCAGATCATCGATATACCTGAAGCTTAAGCTAGACTTCTTGGCCAAATTACAAATTTAATTTTGCCAATCCGAACAGTGAGTGAGTGAGTGAGTGAATATTTATAGTCACATCGGCAATATTTCAGCCATATCGTGACTAAATCAAGTTAGACAGTAATAATACATATATTTTTATCATAAAAATCTGTCGTCAAAGGACAGTAAAATAACTAGATTATCACAGATGTACATTTTAAGACTAGTATGGAACCATAAAAAAGTACTACCATAAATAACAATACAGTATAAAAACGGGGCTAGGAATCGCCAGCAATGAAAAGTAGGCCACCATACTAGGAACCGTGGGGACTTACATAACTTCTGCTACCTGCACGGTTCCCCAGCAGGATTTACACCATCCCTTAGCCGCTGGCGATTATCATCAAGTTTAGCCAAATTAAAACAAACAAGTATACTACGACTAAAACGGTAGTAGGAATAAATTTACCTCGAATGATGTGGACTTACATACCTTCTCGGGGGGACAATAATTTTACAGTACTTCAACCCCCTTTGAAGATACAGCCACTAACAAACTCAGTTACAAGTTAAACACTACTATACAGTAAAAAGGTAACTATGTACACATATTCAAAATTTATCTACTAGTTCAATTTCTTTTAAAAAACTAATTATTAAATGAGAGGACACATTATTAAAAAGATCCATTATTGATGTTGCACTGAAATATTTATCCCTTGTGATGGAAAAATCAATACAGTCAAGCAGGACATACTTGACTGTGATTCTCTCATCACAAGGGATACAGAATGGAGGATCCTCACCTTTCAATATATATTCATTTGTATATCTTGAATGGCCAATACGACATCGTCGTATAATGACCTCATCAAATCTGGACTGACAACCCATGTAGGTATAACCGATACCAATCCGAACAGAAATTCCGATTCATATGCATAACGAAACAGTTTCGCAAAAAAGGGGAGCACAATTGGTGCCCATGGGGATGCTTACTTCTTGCTTAAATGTCTTACCCCAACATTTTACGTAGATGTTATCAACGAGGAAGTCCAGCATTTCACGTGTTGTTTCCTCAGTAAACTTTCGATGGCATTTGCTTTCATTTTCAACAAATTGTCCTGAACCTCTGTATATATAGATACGTAACTGTATCCGTGTACACCACGTTTTGTAACAAAAGCCCCATGGATTAAGGAGTGACGTTTTCCCTCAAGTTTGTCAT
Organism: Haliotis cracherodii; assembly: GCF_022045235.1. NCBI lineage: Eukaryota > Metazoa > Mollusca > Gastropoda > Lepetellida > Haliotidae > Haliotis > Haliotis cracherodii. The sequence goes on from NW_027266275.1 coordinate 19,000,875, forward strand.
GTGGGATAGTGGTGTACAAAGTTGAAAAATAAAATGTTTTGACAGAATGGATCTTGGTTCTTTTCTGCTAGTTTTTGAGAATCCACATGGTATTAATTCCACTTGTCTCAAATACTTTCTGTGAATATAAAGAAAGTCCTTCCTTGATTGTATTAAGGATTATGGTCAGTTTTTGAAACAGGGATTTGGTGGTACATTTGCTGGACCCAGCAATATATCTCTCTTTGTACGGGTTGTCATGGAACTTTGGAATCAAGTACAAATTAGGAATGAACAGTCATGTCTTCAGGTTTTAGAGTAAATCAAAGGTTGAGCAGTACTGATTTGTGGTTTTGGCAGACTTCTTCCTCAGTTAATATACTGGCCTTATATATGTGGCATTATTTGATATTTGATCATTTATAACAAGTTCTTTGCTCAAACAATTAATGTTATTTGAGGCCTTGTCAGTGGGAACAACTACAAACTTTTCATGTAGGGCAGCAAGACTTCTGATAACTGCTGGCTGGGGCAGAAAGGGTTTATTCCAATTCCGTTTCCCCTTCTTAAGTTTTTCCATTCTACCAATGACAACATCACTCACTTAACCCACTCTGAGAGACATTCGACAGGATCTCTTGTGGCCCCTTTTGGCATATTCTTGGACATCATCTATAATGATTTTAACGTTGTGATTCCAATTGGTAGGAGGTTGCTCACAGTATTTTGGTACAAATTTGAATAACAGACGAAGATTGTTATTGCCAATAATAGAGAAGTCACCTGTGATCATATGAGCTGCAGGTTGATAGCAGTATGAGTCTTGGCAGCCACAAGTAGTGACATTTACATCATGAGCTGCAACACGTTCCTATAATTGAATAACCTCGATGAAATTGTGTTCGTATAGGAAAATGAAATTTTGGGGGGTTCCTGAAATTTGAAATAATGTGGGACATTTTGGGAAACTGATCTTTCTCTGAGAATGTTACTTAAATTTAAGGCATCAATTCCCTTGTTTGCAAATTTCAAATTCAAGAAATTGAGGTCTTTGTCTCAATTAGTTCAGTCTGTTTCTGGTTTGGCCAAACGATATCAAGAACTATACTCGCTGATCGATACTGTGGGCTCTCACTGTTTGTTGACCCACTTATCAGCAAAAGTTGCTGGAGTCGGGTTTTTTCTTTTAATGACACAGAGTATAGTCTAGATCTTGTTCTTACTTTGTGCAGTCCCAATGGTTCCTGGGGGAGAGTCAACAAATCTTCCAATTGAAATGAAGGCATCTTTTGACCTTCGTCCTTCTCTTTAAGAAAATGCACACAAATGATTTAGCATCCTGTACTCAGATGGTTTATAATGGCAACTACATTGGTCTCTTCCGATGACCAATTAGTGCAATTGTTAGTGACATGTCACTATGTCATAATATGCCTTGGATATTAAAAACCTCTCACGCTCTGATTGTCATTCCACATGTGTAAGTCACACTTTAAACACGGATCTTCCTCGAGATATCTCCAAGCAGCAGCTCCAAGATGGACATGGGAGTTGAGGTAAAGTGAAATCGGTTTAACGTTGCGTTCAAGATTATTTCATTCATGTAGCGAAGCTTTTGTGCGTGTGTGTGTCACCATGGAGATGGACATTGGTATTTCCGACTTACAAATGTCTAAATATAGTGCTCCATATCGTTACGCTTAGATAAAATGCTATGGACAAATAACTTTCTAACATTTTTTACGAATAACAGAGATCGACACTTTGCCACGTTATCGCGTCTATTCATTTGTTTTTCATTCAGGTATACTTCGGTAACATAATGTCGCTATAGGTACGATATATCTTCACAGGAAAACTATGGTACGGATTGTTGTAGATTGATTTACTTGTGTTTTGGAATCCGCGCTGGCATTGTGACAGCTATTCTAACCAATGCGAACTTTTCCGTTAAATACAATTAAAACGTGCCGAGAGAAAATAGTTAAGACTTCAGACGGTATCTGAGAATCTTTGTCATTAATTAGTTTAACTGAAATTAATTCTGAAATAGCTGACGGTTATATTAGTATTACATGTGAAGCTTCAGAGACATAGGTGTCAGTTAAGACGCTTGATGGAGGTCGAAATCGTGATTAAATAGGATCGGTTATCAGGTGCACCCATTATTAATGATCAGTAGTCCCTTTTTATGCGCGTTCCTGAAACACTGTCTACATAATAATATGAATCCTACTGATGTCTTTCTTTCATTTATTCACATCTCATTGATTTCTTTGAATAACATTTCTGGTTATGTGACAGCTATGTGAGGTGTACGCATCCAGCCGGATATATGATTGAGTTTCGTTTTAATTTCACTAACAGTGATGCTAGGCATGTGATTTCACATAAAGCAAAAACCCGTTATTCCAAACACTGTTTTTCTGGAAATCCTCATTTCGAGACAATTTCTCTCGTTGTAAGCATTACAATACAAATAACCACAACACTCATTCGTTAATCCGGACAATTTAATTGAAATCGGTAAAGTCCCCATAAACATGGTCTGCCATACATTTCCCTGCCGACATTCCATTGTCAACATGCCCTGAGTTTGTTCGAAATTTGTCTTTGTTCATCCAACTGTGAATGGGTACCCGGAAGGAAAGGTTATCTTCCAGCTGGGGTTGAATAATCCCCCAGGAAAGTGAGAATCGAGTGCACACTGATCCATTGACAGGAGGGGTGGTTGGGTAGCCAGTTAAAGCGTTCGTTCTTCACGCCGAAGGCCCGGGCTCGATTTCCGACATGGGTACAATGTGTGAAGCCCATGACTGGTGTCCCCCGCCGTGATATTGCTGGAATATTGCTAAATGCAGCGTAAAACTATACTCACTCACTCATTGATAGGAGTTTTCACGGTAGTATTTGAGCATTATATATAGTACATACACTTGCTTATGTACATCGACAAGTACCGCGCAGTTAAGCGGGCATTAAACCCAACTAACATATGGATATGTTACATTGACATCGTCCTCCACACTTCTCGCTTATTACACCTCACGAAATCTGCAAGCATTTCATCCAACACATTTAATTATGATTCTTATCCAACTTTCGTAGGAGTGTCGTCATTCTGTAGCGGGCAATTAATATACTCGATTCTGGTTGGTCAATCAGAAGTATCAAATCACTATAACAGTTGATTGAAGCAGTTGAGTTGACAACCACAACCACAGACGGATGCTAAAGTTTATGGAAAAAAAACTGTTTTGTCATTCATTGTCGGTAGACATTTTGAAATGATATGTGCAGATTTATGGTAACTTAAATAATGAGTATGTGTGTGGAAATAAACACAACAGAATCCGGCTAAAAACATATTTTAAGTTTGGGGGACAACGGCGATCCTGAAATGTAGCACCTTTTCATATCCGACAGCGACATATCTTTTGCGTCACAAGTGGTATATCTACAAGTCCTGAAAAAGTTTGCAAGTTCGGATAAATTCCATGATTGTTTCAGCTGTTTGTTGGCTGATGTCCGATCTAATTTGGATCATTCATACAATTCTGTTTGACCAATGAGGAAGTGCCTTACCCCTGGATTTACGTCTTTAATGTAGTGTTCAACGAGTTCTAAGATTCAACAGGGGACACGGGTGGCCCAGTCGTCTAAGGCGCCGCGATTCGCTGTGCAAAGTTGCGTCCCTTGGGCACCCCAGAAACCTACGATTGTGGGTTCGAATCCCGGTTCGCCCCAATTATGTTTCTAGGTTTGTCAGCACCATACCCGTGCTCGTGGGTTTCACCGAAGTGGTAAACGTCTGAGACCTGCATCACTTGGGGCTTTCCTCCCACATTAAGCTGACACGCCGTGATATGTCTGGAATACTGTTAAAAGCGGCGTTAAACCCAACTCACTCACTCTAAGATTCAACAACTTACTCAGTTGCCAAAATGTGAGACGAGGTGTATTTGGGTTCAACGTCGCGAATATTTCACTTATATAGTGTTTATAAACAGTTTGATACACGTTTAAGTCTGACATTGCAAGCTATTTTGAATTATATTTGCGGATCTGTAGTAGTCTATAGTTGAGATTATGTCATCTTTCCGTAACGTACAATATGATCTACATCTGTTTCTTCAGAAGATAAGTTTTCAAAGATGATTTTACATTTTCGTATATGGAGCCATGAATCTCAGAGGCAAACAAATAAATGATTTGAATGACTATATATTCAGGTAATGATGGGAGTCCCCTGCAAATTCAATAACACCCGGGTAATGAAAAAAAAACACTTCATGCATTACTCATTATTCTTGAGGTGGTGCTTCATGTTGCAAAAACATGCCATTGTTGTGATTTAGTGTTTGATGTTTATGGCGAAGAATGAAAACACCATAATCATATACATTACTTCCTGTACGTTATTCGTCTGTTGATAAAGACACGGCTTGAAACGTTTTGTCATGTTTCGTGATTCATTTTATTTTCACATCTAACTTATGCGTCACGTACAGTATAAACTTATTAATAAACATGAGCCTTAGAGCTTGAACATGCATATTTATTGTACTTGTAAACTAGAAACTTGTGACCACAAAAACTGTGGTAGATGAAAACTCTTGTTAACAAATGCGATATACACTGTCAGTATGGTTCTCTTACTTATATAGTTTTACCCTGTCTGGCGCTCGGCATTGTGGGTTTAAAACAAGGCTCGGAGTAAGTATAGTATGTCTGAGTGGGGTATTCAACTGCGGCATTGTATCTCAGTGAGCTGCAAGCATACACACGCAAATGCACACACACATACTTACTCTCACTCTCACTCTCTCTCACTCTCTCTCTCACTCTCTCTCTCACACACACATGCATCGACGCGACATTAAACCGCATTTCACCTCACCACTGTTGTAAAATGAAATCCATTTCAATACTTTCCATTTATATTACTGTAATACAGTTTATGATATTTCATTCTGATTTATTTGAGTATCAGTTGTCATGCGGCGTCACGAATCAAATAAAACCGAACACGATCCACACACGTAATACTTTTTCATAGATATTGTGTGAGTTAAGGTGCTTCAGGTGGAACAGAAAATGGTAAACACCAGGTGTCGTGATTTTGAGTGATCTATAGTGTCATTTTACTCATATACATAGTGTCATTACATCGCATTGCATTTTCATTATACTTGTAGTTAAAAACATTTGTAGAAAGTATGGCTGCATGATCAAATAATTTGCATCGTGAACCTTGAAGAGGCACTGCCATGAGTAAAAAAACTTGAAATAAGATTACACTGTAGTACGTCAATATCCTATGACGTAAGAGAGAAATGGGATTTTTCTGACAGTAACCTTTGTTTATATGCTAATGAAATCAACCTGCTAATCAAACCTTTCTACACAGAATAAGCCTAGAACCAATGGGCAGTTACGTGCTGCGTACTAACTTACCTTTAAGGAATTAAGCGCTGACAACTTTATTTTTATTCTCATATAAATCCACACGTGGGATGTAAGTCTAGAGTGTTGGTTTAGGTAATTAGATCTCCCCTGTGGTAAAGCAACAACTTATGTAGCAAAAGCTTCCAACATGCTTTGTAATGGGCATTAGTCCTTGTGTACCGAAAAGGTTGGCTTGACATTATTTTATTATGAACAAGGTTTTCTATACTATTACGTGGACTACAGGGATTAAGTACATGAATCATGTTTAATGCACACGGACTCGTGCTAGCCCTGATATATTAAAATAGAAATAGAATGTGATTATTGGACGAGCCCTGCGTTTTTAATTCAATAAAGAACCTGCCACACTCACCAAGGAAATCACAACGTCTGACTATACCATTACCGTTTGAATAGTAAAATGGAGGCTTTCTGAAAATATATAAATGCCCATGCTAATTTTGCTGTGCTACCTTATTAAATCAACTCTTTGTACTCTCAACTGGAAGAGCCTTCGGGCCATCTTTAATTGACACGAAAAGCATTTGATCAAAGCCAATTACACGTCTTTGTCTTACAAGATGTTAGTGTGTCTCTTACATATCCAGAGATAAGTCAATTGCTGGGGTCAATAATTACCGCCAAAACAGGCTCGGGGACGCGTCGTGTGTTTATTTTTGCCCACTAACTCGCTGAAAACCCAATATGAGGATGAATACTTCCTTTAACATAATAATGTACCACTCTTGTCCATGATAAGGTCATGGCTCTCAAAACAGTTGTCAGACGAAATCATATTTGATTGGCATGTGACAGATATTGTGGTGTTTTTACTTCACTATGCTAAAATCAAACATAAAGACTAATTGTCTGCGTACGAATTTGAATGTGCATGTGTATGTGCTGTACGGAAATGATTTTAGGAAATGTACAAAGTGTAAGCGTAGGGTGACGTAAATATGAAGGTGGAGCAGTTAAAAGATATCCATCAGGCAGTAAATCAGTGTACAATCTAGAGTGCAAATTTCAGTATTCAGACAAACGCAGACATTGCGTGGATGTGGCCATTTGAAAACGGTCTAAAGTATGCCATTGTTGCTTGAAGAATTTTGTGGGAAACACGGATCTGTTAAAATTGTCTTTTTACATCGATGCACATTTCACATGTTCCTTTATAATTGTTACTGGCACTTGCTAAGTGCGAACGAAAGTTCTTTTCATGCCTTAATGAGCATATATCCACCCATTAGCAATTTTGGATAGTTAATAAAATAAAAGCGACAAAACCCGTTCAATGTTCATTAGAAATATCTGCCAAAAACTGTGTTCTCTGAACGATTCCGACTATATCATGAGTATGTGCTTATGAACCACTATTGTTGATACCAGGTCTTCGCGAAAAGGTGACCGTAGCCTGCCCCACCGCTGGGGCACATGTCCCGAACATATGCATCGGCAAGTCAAATGTTCATTTAAAAAAAACCCACGGGAACATATATCTCAAAATAGGGAACTGTATGGGACATCATTAATGTCACTGATGTGAAATCGTGAGTTGTATGACGCTCTTTGAAATCTTGATAGAAAGAGCCTGCTCCATTGTACTAACAAGTGGTGTCTTAAATGTCTAAATGTCTTACCGCAAATGTTGCATACACGTTATCAATGCTTTACGAACTGCTTTCTCAGTAAACTTCAGATGATATTTGCTAAAGTTTCATTTTTGACAAATTGACCTGAACCTCAAAGCAATGTCAAGAACTATTATCTCTGGTCAGTATTGTGACATCTTACTGTTTGCAGACCCATCCTTCAGCTAAGGTTGCTTGAGTTTTCCTTCTGTTGACTAACGTTCACTAGTGTGGTTTATGCTTTGATATCCAGAGAACCACATTCACCCCTGTTGTCCTCTTTCGTCTGTCATCACCATGCTCGTGAGTTTCATCAGGGTGGTCAATAGGCGGATGCGTTACGAACACTGACATACACAGGTGAACCATTGATTTGCGTTTGAATGTGTTTGTGATTGGTGCCACCCATGGGGAAGGATATGCTTTACCTTTTCGCGAACACAACAGATTCAGAAACACATGCTTATGGTACAGTCGGAATCGTACAATTTGATTATGGAAAAACAATTGTGCTGTTTTTACTTCCACACAGCTCACTTTCGCGAGATAACTGGCCACTCGTGCCACACGCCTTGAGTCTGTGTAAGTTGTGAGGCAGACTCCAACCCATGCATCATCACTAATTCGCTTACATTATATAATATGAATAGAACCAGGAATATACGATGATGTAGCCATGTGTGGAAGATACGTGGAGCCACTACGCTGCTGGTCAACAACAGGAGGAAGGTGGTTGATGGACAATGTTGTTTATTACCGAAACGTATTCTGTGAGAGGGATGCTGAGAAACAGAACTCCCCTCTATAAAGCCGTTGCAGACGTAAAATATATTGAAACCAGTTTTAAATCAAGGCAAAAAGGAAAACAAAATAAGTGGTTAAAGTCTTCAGTGTATAGGGTTAGCATCGTGTCACAAAATTGATAAATATTTGTTAAAAATTGAAACTAAATCTAAATGAAACTTTAATGAGCATTAATATATTTTACTTGAATAAATTACTGTGAAGTTCATCAGACTGGAAAAGGGTGAGGATATTTATGTTTCTCACCATGAAAGTGTATATTTTTGTAAAAAAAAACGAACAATGCATAAGGATCCAGAACTAATCAGAAGACAAATTTTGGGGCATTACACATGATCTTTAATTAAATTTTATTCCACATTTTAAGGATCTTACGACCAAGCCGTAGTCACGTAAATAGTAGATAATCTTCTGAACCTACCTGTCATATCATTCATTTATTAAATCTATATCACATTTCACAATGTCTGAAATACATATTACATTTCAATTTATCATTTTTATCGATAAATTAAAAAAATATTAACTATATCTCGCAATGTTATTGAAAATTCTCGGACACACACTTCGACAATGGGTCCACGTCGAACATGTCAAAGAGCAATGTAAAGACGTTTCAAGCAAGTCTTTAAATATATTATACAAAGTAACAAATCAAAATCAACAAAAATATATCTAAAAGTTGTAAAACTTACATCTAAGTTATTTTTCCATCTTTTCGTGCGATCGCGTGTAATGTAAGTCAAATGACATCTCACCTTTCATCGCCTCAACTTCTCGGCTCAAACACGATGTTTAATGCAAAAATACATGTCACAGCTCGTGACATACATGTAGCACGATACATCCACGAAGTTCCATACTTTTAATATAGATCGCGACTTATTGCTTAAAACGTTCAGAATAACACGATTTAACAAAAATCTTTCGTCAAAATCTGAATTTCATCTGCACGCGGACGGTACCACTGCTGTAATTTGATTGGCTGCCTTGGGTCACATATGCTCAAATTTGACCAATCACGAACCTTGTAGCAGATTTCGGCAAGAAAGTGTTATTAGAAACCAATTTTTATCCAGGCCATGTTACGACTGTGTAGATGACAAAAAACAAGCTGTCTAGCGATGTGTCATATGGCAGTCTAACACGAACTTATTATTTATACGAAGCTTCGTAAACGGAGGTATTTCTTCATGTTTACTAAGCGGACAGCCGCTGTTATCGGGAAATGGATGATGACAAACACTATTTATAAATCTTTTTCAGTCAATTTTCCAATTACGTAAAAAATGAAAATAAAAAAAATAGGTAAGTCGATTTTATGAAATCTTATATTTTCGAAAATCGTCAATGTTTCGCTTCCTTGGTCCTTAATCTGGACGTTATGAATGTGTTTTATTTACAACGAACTTAATTAAGTTGTTAATACATTATTTAAGTAATGTGATAAACATGACTTTCATATTTTAAAACAATAGGATGAGACCTTTCAAATGGTGAGTGAGTGAGTGAGTTGGTCTAACGCCGCTTTTAACTGTATTCCAGTCATATCGCGGCGTGTCAGCTTAATGTGGGAGTAATGTATTTCTGAGTGCAAGCCCGAAGTGATGCAGGTCTCAGACATTTACCACTTCGGTGAAACCCACGAGCACGGGTATGGTGCTGACAAACCTAGAAACATAATTGGGGCGAACCGGGATTCGAACCCACAATCATAGGTTTCTGGGGTGCCCAAGGGACGCAACTCTGCACAGCGAAACGCGGCCCTTAGACGACTGGGCCACCCGTGCCCCCTTTCAAATGGTGTGTAACATGTAGTAGCAAAGATGTTTTCCAAGCAGTTATTTTCTTTGATAAATGTTGGCTTCATCTATCACGCAAAAGTCTCTGGGAACTCGGTGTCATAGAAGTAAACGATGCAGATTGAGTTGGGTTGAAAGAGTTAATGCTATCTGTTTAAAGGCACTTGGTATTCTGAAGGTTGTTTCAAATACAAAAAGCACTTCTTCACGTCCATAGATCATTAATTGGATCGAAGCTGGACTTGGATATTTCATTTTTGAATCAGCTCGCAAATCGTATCTTCGAGAGATGGATACTATTCACAAGCAAGGTATCAGACTATGTCTGGGAGCATTCAGAACATCCCCTGTCAAGAGCTTACATGTCCAGGCAAATGAACCATGTCTGAATTTAAGAAGAGTTAAACTTGAATTCCAGTGTATTTCTGAGGTTCACTCAAATCCATCTAGACCATCTTTCGACTGTATTTGTTAACTTATCAGGGTTGGTATTAAGTCGAATCCACTTTTTGGTATACGTATATAATCACATATCAGATGTGTCAATTCAAATCCTGACAATATTCTTTTAAATTTAACTTGCCAGAAAAGGCAACATTGCAATCCATACAGCCTGATGTTAAGTTAGAATCCTCCAATATCCATGTACTGTTCTGTTCGGTCGATTCAGGTACATGAACTTAGACGGGAGAAGTTATTTTGAACACCCGGAGAGTGACCAGCGGTTGAATGTGTATATATGGAAGTTTATGGTCAATGAACCGCCTCCCAGGTCTAGAGGTAGAGCATCCACCCGGAGTGCGGAAGGTCCGGGGTTTCGTCTCGTCATACCAAAAGACGGTAAAAGATGGCGCTCGGCATTAACGGGCTGAAACAAGGACTTGTCGGCTCGGAGACAGTGTACTGTGTCTAAGAGGTGTATTCATGTTAAACTGCGGCATGGTTTCTCAGTGGGCTAGCACTGTAAATCGGCATCGGTCCGGACTGGTACACACGTGCATGCACGTCGCTATATGGGTGCAATATTCTTTGGGGGCGGTCGGGAAGCCTAGTGGTTAAAGCGTTCGCTCGTCACGCAGAAGACCCGGGTCTGATTCCCGACATGGGTACAATGTGTGAAGCCCATTTCTGGGGTCCCCCGCCGTGATATTGCTGGAATATTGCTAAAAGCGGCGTAAAACCATACTCACTCACTCAATAGTCTTTGACGCGACGTTTAACGCTATTTCACCTCACCATCTCACCTCATCGACATGAGCTTCTGCTTGCAACCACAACAGGACTTAATGTTTGAGTAAAGAGGCACTGAAGCCCATTTAAACAACACCCACTTGCAAACTGTCATTAGTTAGAAAATGTTCATAAATAATTGAAAGTCGTTCAATATGGGTAAGTCCCACTTTATACATGGATCTTCTTCGCGATTTCACTACGCTGCAGCTCCAATGTTGACATAGGAGTTGAGGTGAAGTGAAATTGGGTGAATTTTGACGCCTTTCTTTATCCATCAGTGACATCACATCCTTAGCGTCACAACCACATGGTACCCGTGAATATCCGGGATAGAATAGGTCTTCAGCAACCAAAGCTTGCCGTAAAAGGCGACTATGCTTGTCGTATAAGGCGAATAACGGGATCGGGTGGTTAGTCTTGCCGACTTCCTTGCTGCATGTCATCGATCCCAATTGCGTGGATCGATGCTCATGATATTAATCAATAGATTGTCTGGTCCAGACTCGATAATTGAGAGACCGCCGGCGTCATAAAGCTGGAATATTGCTGAGTGCGGCGTTAAACAACAAACCAACCAACCACAACGACATGGCCTTATATCATAGAGCTGAAGTTCCTGTTAAGGGTTGCAAGTTCGAATAAACTATGGTTTCTCAGTTGAACAAATTGCTTGTAGTCTCATCTCCGATATATTTTGCACGGCATTGTCGACGTCATTGGGATAATTCATAGTATTCCATATATGCGTTGCCAAAATGTGAGACGAGGTCAAATGGGGTTAATGTCGCGAATATTTTACTTATATAGTGACGTGCATGCATTTGTGTGTGTGGCTGTATCAAATAGTCTGGACATACGCCAATTTAATAATATTGACAGTAGCGGGTGACCTCGCCTCGGTGAACACTTCCAAGCTCACTGTCGTACATATCCCGATGAAATTCAGTATGTCACATAATTACGTTGTCAATTGAGCGGAGACATACAGAACAGATCATGTATTTGGAGGGTCACCCAAATGAAGCGTCCATTCGAAGCTAAAACAGAGAATGCTTGACCAAACAAAAGAAATCACTGAGGTCCACACTGTCGTGTATTGTTTCGGGAAATCGCATCGCGCCGCCTCAAGCGGTAATTCCCGTCATCAGCAGCCGTAGTATGACTCAAACACATCTCTAAAGTTCACAGAACGTTAATATCAATCCATTTTCAGCATCAGCCGGGTCTGGATTTCTTTCCGACGCCAACTTTACTGGGTGCAACTTTTGTTTCAAGCAAATGCCATTGACGTAGCTGCCATTTTCTGCCGTTTGTAAAACCAAGGGATGACACTCAAAATGGAATGTTTGGTACGGATGACGTGACGACGTCACGACTCTCCGCGTAGATAAAGTTCGCTTTAAATAATTAAAGTTTGATGTTAAATGAATTGTTTTGTTATGATTTATGTATCTGTCAATATAAGGATCATGGAATTTGCTCACGTGAGGCACTGTCTTCATCAGCTGATGAACGTCAACAAATACAACTTCAATCCTTAAAAGTGCTTTCCAACTGAGATAATATATCGCAGTTTTACAAACCCCAGTCAGACGCATTACAATCAATCCGAGCCAACCAGTCCTTGTTCTATCCTCTTAATGTGGAGTGCTAAGGAGGGTAACATCAGAAACCATCTTTTGAAGATATTTGGTATGACGCGGCCAAAGGATCGAACCACCGAACTTCCACACTTCAATCTGACACTCTACTCACAGCACAATGAATACGGTAAGAGGGTAAGGCAATGTAATTGTTCAATATTTATTGTTGCTTTTCTTTCTTCAGACGCCATCCACCATATTGTGTGTTAAGGGTGCGAGTACTAATACTAGTTGTGTACCAGACAGAAATATAGCTGAATTAATAGTTATTATATTATCCAACTAAAATGTTGATTTTTATTTTATTTTTATTCCTGAATAATACACTTAAAACGTTCCATTTTGATAATTACTAAATAACAACATAACAATACAATATCCATTTTCATGTATCTCAACCTTAATGTTTGATTTGTGTTTAACCCCCCACTCAGCAAACTTCCAGTTTGTTCACAGCGGTATGTAAATAATCGGCACGGACACACCATTTAGGAGGTAAACAAACTGTGTTTTGAAATTTGATGTAGTCCCACTGTAAATTAGATATTTCTTCATTGAATAGGGATGCATAGTTTGGACATAACCAAGTCTTTTTCTTGCAAATCAGTTCATGTCATTTTTTGGAGATCACCATTATGAGTAATTTCTTCGAAATAAACATTTTGAAGATTGTTTTTATTAGCAGTTGGTTTGAAATATCTCCCTCATAGTAACACATATGACAAATGAATATCTCTCCACCTTGAAATTCCCCTGGCTGAACTTGACTTACGTCCGTTACACTTGGCTATCCATGGCTGCCAAAATAGTTGTTCACGGTGACAGGGATAGTATCATATTACATAAGCTACAGATCTGTAGTTACAAATGTAAGTTCCACATCATACTTATAATTAACTTGTGGAAATGAGCCTACTGGCACAACCATTGCCAACGGAAACACCCTCAAGTATGGCTGATTGCCACCGTTTTTAGCAGCAGAGGACGACACGAGACGTGACCGATAATCTCGATAATATGACCCAGACCCAGTGGTTAGTATGTGTTTTGAATAGTTTGATCATAATGTTTGATAAGCTGTTCTTCTGACATAGAAGGTGTACATTTTAATGGTTTAACGGCATCCATGGTACATTCATCGATGGGTAGGCTTTCGAAAGATCGGTGTTTTCATACGCATGTTTTGTGTGTGAAAAGGCTTAAGTTAAAAGAGATATCTAAAGGAAAAAGAGGCATCAAATAACAAACCAGAATCGAGCATGCCACAATGTCGCTGTACAATGCTTGATATCAACAGACGCCGCGATATAACTGGAATACTGTTAAAAGCGGCGTTAAACCCAACTCACTCATGACATCAACAGTATGAGCAACTCCTCGCGACGTCGGGGTATAGTGAAACGCATTTAGCCAGATCAGCGAACCTGACCACCAGATCCACTTTGATATCGATGCGCCTTATGTCAGTCATACCTTGCTGGAGACCTACGGAGGGTCTGAACCTTGAGATTGAAGGGATTACATTTAGATGCCGTTGAGACATGCTTCATTTTTACATTCAGTTTTCTAAACTTCAGTTTAAAACCCTACTCAAAATCATGTCCCCCAAAGCCATAGACGCCCAATTGAAGTGTGAACTGATCTGTCCTGACAAGGAGCCTTGGTTAAAACAATAAGTCAGTGTGGCAGAGAGTGATGGCCCGGAAACACTTAACATACCTCTGGAGGATAACCGGCACGTTTTTAATTTTAAAACACATCGTTTACCAATATTGTAAATGCAAAAAACTACAAGGCACTCTCGTTGTACATAGGGCTGTGAGGTTTGTAAGACGTCACCAAATACTGAATGACACTATATTATGTTTCCTTGACAACCGTGTTGCCTGGTTAGCAGCATGCACATTATACTAAATAAAATAACATATATTGTCAAATATTAAACAATGAATATATTCTGTTAAATATTAAACAAGATAATATATTCCCTCAAATATTAATCGCATATTATAAAAATTAAGACATGTTTCGGGTAGTTTGGAACTGAGAGAAACATATTTTCTTCGAAAAATATGCATCCAGCTGTGCTTCAAATGCCATATCACAATGATGATATCGGATTGTGAAGTACTCACTCGAATTGTTTCTCGAACACAAACACGTACACATTATATGAAAAGCGTGGGGTGTATTCCAGTCATGTACATATTTAATTCGTGATAAGACCTCAATAACCCGATGTGTTGACGATTCCGGGGCGATATTGACGGAACTACAACATGCACGTGTCACTTAACTGATTTACTGGAAATCGCCCGAAGCGAATTCTCGATTATAACAGTGTTTGTATCCTGCCTGTAAACAGGAATCCGCCATAAAGTAGGCACATACCCTATCATACACTCCTCGCACAGCAATGAATAATTCCTACGCATTTTAACTCAAGTAAAGTTTCGTTGCCATTAATATTTACGACAGAATGGATGACAGTTACTCTTTGTACACTATCCGGAGGGCAGTCGCCGGCAAATATTGATGTGTTGATAAAATGCGATCATTTAGGATAAGGCCACATACAATATTTCTTGATTCTCAACATCAACCGATCCCAAAAGATTTTGTTATCTTCTTTTGAATGCTAAATCCGGTTCCGTTTCCGCATTTATGGAGTTGTTTTGCATTACATGTTCACCTTAAAAAGTTGCAACCTTTGATGTAACGCGTCTTGACGAACAGTAATTAAGTCGTTCGTATTTTTGTTGTAAACCAGGAAAGGCTGCGAGGGTTCCAAGCCTTGAAGAGGCATTTTAGTACAAATGGGAATTTAGGTTGAAGGGGCATGGAAATAGTCCTAACTGCCCATTTTTTAAAGAAAAGCCATGAGAATATAAGCGACACAATTCATCTCCAAATTCGAAAAAAAATTCTCTTCTAAATTGAGCGGTAAGGACTATATGATGTATGAAAATCAGTGATAACAAAGGGTGTTCGCGAAGTGGATAAGAATATTCTGCCCCACCCGCCACTCGCTCAACTTGCATAAAAAGGCAAGTGTCTGTTTGTTAAAGCAGAGTCAATAGTACGATTCCGAGTACATCATTAGGATGCGTTTATGAATCTCTCTCAAATAGTGATGATAGCAAGTATTAGCCAAAAAGGGATCTGGGTACTTCCAGTACCTCTGCTCACCGTGATTGACTACAATTACTAGTGTTAACAATTCATCGGGAATGGCACAAATTTAAGGTGAATATGTGTTTTTTACGTACCAGTATTTATTTTAGTTATACATATTATGTAGATTACAGCATGCTTTCACTTGGGAACTACACATGTTTGTTTGTTTGAACGTATTCCAGCTATATGACGGCGATCTGTTAGTAATTGAGTCTGGATCAGACAATCCAGTGATAGATATCATGAGAGAGAGAGAGAGAGAGAGAGAGAGGGGGGGGGGTATCCAACATCAATATTATCAATATTTTTGGTTGCCCCGAGTAAAAAAGCAACATGAAAACGAATCGCCAAACCGCACCATTTCAAAGAACGTGTGGGTATCATGCACCCATTTCTCGCGAAATCGAAAATGCTCGAACTGTCACGAACTGTAGTGGGTATAAAACTGTGGCCAATTCTTGGACCTACCACTCCTTGGTCAAAAATGCCACGCCTAACTCAAATTCAGAGAAACCAGGCTATCGGACGTTTGGAAGCTGGAGAGTCTGTCTAAGATGTTGCCCGTCATTTCAACGTTAACATAAACACAATTTACCGTCTCCTGCATCGATACAATGCTACACAGACCACAGATGATCTTCCTCGGAGCGGTCGTCCTAGGGTCACCACACCTCGACAAGATCGGCAGATTACCCGTCAAGACCTACGACATCCGTTCCTAACTGCAAGTGAAAGTGCTCGACAGACCATAGAAACACATGATCGACACATTAGCCGGGACACTGGGATCCGACGTCTCCGTTCCAACAACCTCAGATGTCGCCGACCAGCACGTCGTCCTGTTCTCCAACCACGGCATCGACAAGCACGACTTCAGTGGGCACAAGGTCATCGCAATTGGCGTGATCGTGAGTGGAGGCGTGTCATCTTCTCTGATGAAAGTCGCTTTTGTGTGTCCCATGCAGACGGAAGAGTCAGAATTTGGCGTCGTCGATGTGATCGTTTCGCTGACAGAAACGTTGTGGAAAAGGATCCATGGGGTGGACCTAGCATCATGATATGGGCAGGGATTGGACTTAATGCGAGACTTGGACCCATGTGCTTTCTGAATGTTGGTCAAGGTCGGGGACACGGCGTCACTGCTCAGCGGTATATCGACCAAGTGATCAGACCCCACTTGTTCCATTTTTTGCACAACATCAACAACACATTTTCCAGCAGAACAACGCTCGTCCCCATGTTGCCAGAGCTACCATGGCCTTTCTGCAACAACACATTATCCGTGTTCTACCGTGGCCAGCCCTCAGCCCTGATCTGAACCCCATCGAACACTTGTGGGATGAGGTTCAAAGGCTTCTGCACAATGTGCGCCCAGTCCATACAACTGCCGATGAACTACGCACAACTGCTCTGGATGTGTACAGGAGGATCCCTAGGGCCTTCACAAATCGTCTGATCCACACAATGTACAGGTGATGGGTGGCAGTGATCAATGCTAATGGTGGTCACACGAGGAATTGACTGATATTTTGGGTATTGACCCGAAACTGTGTAAACCCTTAACAATTGAAAAAACCCAATTATGTCATCTGCCTTTTAATCCATTAAACTGTCTTCAGTCAAATTTTTGTCAATCTTGCCCTATTAGTATTTCTTGTCTTTACTGTTAAAAATAAATGACATGTATACTGCATACTCGACTTGCGATTCTTTTGCGTGTGAGTTTATAAACTAAGCGGTTGCAATGTTTATAACCCTGTGTTCCTTGTGTATACCTCCTAATCACGTTCTGGATAAACTAATTCACCCATTCCCTAAACATTGTAAATTATGGGATACAATGGTATAATAGGGTACAATCTGATCATTATAAGGGACAATTGGTCGAAGAATTGCCTATGTCTTCTTAATGAACTGATGCTTACCACTATCCGTCAACAGGTACATACTTTGCGATGGATTATTACCATTTCCGACCATCACTCTTTATTGAATTTTCTTGGCGAGTTCATTTTCTTATGTGCGTAAAGATTGTTTAGTTTCCAAATGGCAATGTGCCAGGCCTGATTGACGGTCCTTTACTACTTTGTATCCATAATAACCATGATCATAACCGATTTATATTGTTATCTGAATCATTAATTAACTACTAAAACCATCCCTAAGACCTTGACAACTCCATGTGTTAGTACACCATGATATAATGATCATAGTGAAAAAGCAAGGAAAAGGCCCAAGACAACTTAAAACCAAGGCTCACTAATACCCCCAACCTTGACTCCAACACATTTCCAAGTTCAAAACATCAAAATAGCAATATTTTCTCAGAATATTCCAATCACTGAAATCAAAACTTTGCACTGCATCTCTCCTATCAGTTCAGAACTGTTCCTCCAATTGGAAAAAAAGCATCCATGAAGTAGTTCTCAAGTTATAGGTTGCCTCAATGATGAATGTTCAAAATCCACTTATCAAATTCAAACTATATATTGCACCTGTTCTATTAGTATGGAAACGGTTCCCAAAATTGGAATAGAATCCATGCAGTAGTTTTCAAGTTATAGGTCGCGTAAATGTTTAAGTAGACAACTTCTTAGTGAAAAAAGGAGCGATAGCTGTATTTTGTCAGAAAATCCAAATATTAAACTCAGCTTCACCCTGCACCTCTCCCATTAGTACAGAACATGTTCACCAAGGTTGAAAAGAATCTATGAAGTAGTTTTAGGTGATAGGTCGCACAAAAATACGCCCTCGGAAGGACGGACGGAAAGAAGGAAAGAATTCCTTGGTGTTCACCGGTTCTTTTATAATGAATATGTCACGTGGAGATATTTTGCTTCCAAATTGACTACACGCACTCCACTTAGTAAGGAGAGACCTAATTCTAGTATCTAAACATGTACGTCAGAATAGCGCAATGCGCAACACATTAAAATCACCGTATTGTGTCACATTGACATCATGACAAGACATCTAATTATGTCTGCGAGGCATGCAGTGTTAGACACAAGAGAGTAGTATTACAATGTAGTTATTATTCATGGTATCTGTTGACATGACAGAAGAGGTTCTCCAAAGAGAAAGCAATTCAATACTAGTTTTGTTCAAATCAGAAAGGTAAATATTACGAAATGATGAGCAGATCTGTAACTAAAGTGACAAAACTCTTTCAATATCCACTAGAAATCTCTATAAAAAGCAGAGTGGATTTTACGAATCCTACTATATCATGGGCATGTGTTTATGAATCACTATCAATAAGAAATGATACCAGGTGTTCGTGTAAAGGTGAGCGTATCCTGCCCCACCGGTGGCACCCATCACAAACACATGCAAAGGCAAGTACACAATGTATCGGTGATCGGAACATTCTTCTCCAAATGCGCAATAGAATAGCTAGCTATAAAGCATTATAATTCGGAATCATTAAATGCGTGATTTGTTCTGAACATTAGATTTACACAATTAAAGATTTAGCGCCCTAAATAATTACCTTTAATATATCAAATACAACGTACGTTGCCTTGATAAGCAACTGTGGTGTAGTTAACCACGATATCCGAACAATTGTTATACGTGAGGTTATGAATACTATTAGCATATCGTTAATATACGGCTGCACATTCCTGTCAGCACATTTGTGAATGGTACCCTATATACATGTTTATACACACACACACACACACACACACACACACACACACACACACACACACACACACACACACACACACACATATATATATATATATATATAGTAATAATTAAATAAGTGGAGTAAGAATGAACACAGTTTTAATAGGCTAGCGCTTTCAACATGTCTGTTATACAGTTATGGCCTGATGAGACTCGTATATATATTATCCCATTTTTAAAGTTTTTGTAAACAAGTAAAGCAAACCTTAATTTACATGTTCTTTTGTTGTGAAATCATAGAATATATCTGGAAGAACTGGTTAAAGAGAAAGCTGGAATAGAACTAGAATTTTTCAAATTGACAACAATTCACGCATTGCTGAGTGCGGCGTTAAACACCAAACAAACACACAAACAAACAAAATGTGTAACGTGTTGACCAGCTTATAACAGAACGACGCAGTAACCTGCATCTGAGTAACACTGGTATTAGTAATGCAGGTAATTTAGAGGTATGTTGTAAAATGTTATCGTAAATCGCCATTTGCTAATGAAAAATCTTATCTTTGTTTCCAGCTGACATAGCAATATGTTCGGATGAAGGCTGAAATCTGTGTTGAATCTGGTTTTAATGAACATAAATCTGTCGTAAACATTCATGTTATTCTTGTAATAAAACGATCAATACATGCAATCGATAAAAAATGAATATTGAATCAGCGACATGAAAACATGTCTTAGACATTATACGTTTGCATATTTTATCTCTTCGATACGAAAGGCAATCGCATCAGTTCATATCGTCAGCAATGTTGGTTCGATTCGAAGATTTGACTGCATGTATATTACGATCATTATTAAATCGGCATAATAACCTCTGGGACTGTTGTCACCTTTGTGTTTTCCAACAATATGCTGACGGGCTGTGATACAACTGACATATCCGGGTTAGAATTGATCTTCAGCAACTCATGCCTGTCATAAGAGGCTTATAACGGGAACGGAGGGTCAGGCTTGCTGACTTGGGTGATGCCTGTCACAGTATCACAGCGTGTGTCACAATAATAATCACTGGGTTGTCTGGTCCAGACTCCATTATTTACAGACCGCTGTTATATGGCTTGAGTATTGCTGAGGGCGGCGTTAACAAGAAACAAACAAACAAACCTACTTTTCAAACTGTAGCTTGCCTTTTGTAAACAATTATTTGGCTTCTAAATCCAATGTCGTCACGCCGAAGACCCGGGCTCGAATCCCGACATGGGTACAATGTGTGAAGCCCATTGATATTGCTGCAATATTTCTAAAAGCGGCGTAAAACCATACTCACTCACTCTAAATCCAGTGGGGACAGCTGTAACGGTTTCTTGATACTTCTGGGTTCAGGGCCCACTTGCACAAATCGATCTTAGCGCTAAGATGATTGTAACTCCCATAGTTTAACATAGGCTTACAAAATTCGTATCGGTAAGATCTCTTTGTGCAAGTGGGCCCTGATCTTCATCAGCCCGTTAACTGCGTTAAGGATTCTATAACAGAAAATGAAAGGATATAAATATTGACCATTGTCTCATTAAGGATCAGTTTGCATCTGGAATTCTCGTTACCCTTCATGTAACCAGTAATTATATAGATCAAATGAACAGATGAATGTTTCCGAAAACGAGGTAAATTATCCAATCTATAGGACATCAGTCAGCATCTGTTTCAAACAATGTATCATATACGTCTCACATGTGTAGTTATGTCAATCAGTTGTCAGTTTTATCACAGTTTATCACTATTTAGATGTATCATAACAATAGTAATCAAATGCCGATTGAACGAAATGCTGGAAGTGTTGGATTAAACATCGACAAGTAACAGAAAGCTTTAAGCAGATAATCGTTCCTCGATATTTAAACATTGGTCCATACATCATTGTAATATACTCTTCATATTTGCAGAGTTACGTGTCGCGGTAATAATGGACAGATTATGGATTTTACAACACTCAGGCAACATTTCGAGAGAGGGTGCTTGAGCAATCTAAATGGGGATCGGGTGGTCACAAAAATGTGTGGTCTCCCTGGCAGTGTGCAGAAACAGGATCCTGCTACTGATTTGAGTGGCGTGGGCGAGTTTTGGTTAACGTCGCCTTGAAAAGTATTACAGTATTTAAGCGTCCTGTCAGGTGAGGAGAGGTGAAAATTGGGTTTAACGTCGCGTCCAAGATTATTCCACTTATATACGTGCATGCACTTGTGTGTGTTTGTGTGGCTGCTTGTACTAGTCTGGACTGATGCCGATTTATAGTGCTAGCTCACTGAGATACCATGCCGCACTATAACATGAATACCCCACTCAGACACAGTATACTGACTCCGAGCCGACCAGTCCTTCTTTCAGGCCCTTAATGCCGAGCGCCAGACAGGGTAACAACAAGTACCATTTGTACGTATTTTGGTATGACGCGGCCGAGGATCGAACCCCGGGCCTTCCGCTCTCCGGGCGGACGCGCTACCTCTAAACCACGGAGGCGGTCCGTCTTGTCAGCTTGATGTGGCGTTGGAGGAAAGCCCTAAGTGATTTTGGCTTTAAACGTTTATCACTTTGGTGAATCCCATGAGCATGGATTTCGGTTTGATTGGTTTGACTACGTTATATCAATCAAAGCAAATCATCAGAGCATCGCATCTCTGTCTAAACTAAACCGGGGGCGTCAAATTCACATTGAACTATAATTGTATCTTTATTACAAACATCAACAGTTTCCAGTACACTTTGTGCCGCTGAGGATGTAATCACGGTGATTTAGTTCATTACTTTATATGGATTAAGGATGTGTCGATTATAATACATTGAAGACAAGTACAAATATAACATGGGAACATGAATACCGCTCCACACAATCGATAGTGTCGATCGACGTCATTACTATGAAAGAAATACTTTAATCATTCACTGTTTCAAAAAGCATGAGAGAGTAAGCTTGTAGCTCGGTGAGATAAACTGCCGCAGTTGAATACCCCACTCAGACATACTATACTGACTCCGAGCCTTGTTTTAGCCCAATAAGGGGCTGGGTCCACCTAAACCCTGAGTCATAGATCAATCATATTCCTTTATACAATCAAGCAAGGGTTTCCTGTATATTCACAAAAATAATTTCAGATAAGGTGAATAAATACTATGGAGATTCTTTGGATCTCTTTTAGAAGAAAATCCAGTTCAGTTATGCACACCACAACCTCACACGAAAAACTTTATTCCTTGATCCATGGAAGATTTGTGCACCACACGTGCTGAGCATGATATAGTTACATCCCTATCTTCAGAGGGTCGGGAGACTTTTGTAAAAGGTGAGCGGAAATGTCAACTGAAGTGTACTGAGATAGCAATAATTATGAAACGCTTGACTTACACACAGATAACATATATGTGAAATCTAGAGAAATCAAAACAATGGACGTTTAACTTAAGCTTCAGGTACTAGTATTTCGATGATCTGACATTGTTCAATTCTGGCCAAACAGCCAATTCCTTTTCATCGATTCACCCACATGAACTCAGATGTATATAAATGTAGTTACGGATTCAGACTGATAAAACGCCCTTCACGTCATTGTGTGAAAAGAGGGATGACTTTCCATAAGACAGATTTACCTTTATAAGTTTAAACAGTCCTGCAGCTCCAGCCTTGTTCGCGTCTTTTGAGGTACAATCGAGCATGCGCTTACTACTAAGATTTCAGAGAACGTCATATGCGACTCTTGTTCAAAAGTTGTTTGATCAAGGTTACAACATTCGAGGCTATAGTTAAAGCTTTCAAAACGTTTTGACACATAAGTGACCATCATAATGCATTTTCCAATATGGACCTTTACCATACATGTACGTTACCGTGTTTGTTCGTGTGAACGCGTGACGTTATCTTTGCTGGTGCCACATTTATTTATGTATCTATCTGTCCACCAATCCATCCATCCGAAATTACCGAAATCGACCTTACAGCGTACATCGTAAATTCTGCTTCTTTTGACATTTTACAAAAACATTCACGGCCTTATTTTGTGTATGAATTGACATATAAATATCGGATCTTTACTCGTAGAAGTTACGAGAGTTGATTGATAAGTTCTGGGCCTATTTTCCTATGGTTGGTTGGTTGGTTTGTTGATTAACGCCGCACTCAGCAATATTCCAGCTACATCACGGCGGTCTGTCAATGATCGAGTCTGGACCATACAATCCAGTGATTGATATCATGAGCCTCGATCCACGCAATTGGGATCGATGACACGCATCAACCAAGTCAGCGAGCCTGACAGCCCGATCCCGTTAGTCGCCTCTAACGACAAGCATAGTCGCCTTTCACGGCAAGCATGGGTTGCTGAAGGATCTTCACGGGTCTATGTTCCTATGGAGTGTAATATATAGTCATTATTGTTATGCCATAAAAAAGAACAAGCAGATTTATTACGACTCTAACAAAATAGATCATAATTTTATTAAACATATATGCACATATGTGTAGAAGGAATTTAAAAAAAATATTTATGGTCGTTTTGTTGACAAAACATTGCTTCACCAGATGCGTGTTCAGTCACAAAGGATTTACGAATGTATTCGTCTCGTTTTGTATGTAATTGAAGACATAAACGACGATTGTGAGCTGTTTATCGTACAATAAAACACTGCAGGGAGAATAAACTATGAGAGACGAAGCCTCGTGTGGTTTGTTCTCCCTGCAGTGTTTTATTGTACGATAAACAACGATCACGAGTCGTTTATTTCTAATATGAGATATCAAGAGTATGTACAGCATGTGTAAGGATGTTGAGCAAATGTATAAACTTGGCTCGCTGAATAGAATCCGACCTCGTAAAAGTCGGACAAGTCCATTTTACGAACATATGGATAAAGTTCATATTTCCCGCATATTATCAAAACGTCGATTATCTGTATTTATTCTCCTAATACAGATTGTTATATCTCTCCCACTTTTGGATGCGATCTATGGGGAACAACTTACTAGACACTTCCCTCTTAAAAATAACGTCGTCCAATATATGAGGGCATATTCGAATCTCAAGAAATGACGTCGTTAAATAAACCACGCTTCGTCCTTCATTGTTCTTTGTACTGTGTGGCTATCTTATTTAATCAAATCAATTGTTTCTTTTGTAAATATTGCAATGATAACTCGTTTACTTTATTTCTATAAGATTTGCAAAATATATAGCGAAAACGTGACCAGTACCATGTACCCTCTCGAAATAAAGGGAGACACATTATAATGAAATCTTTATATGATCAGTTAAGACTCACGAACAACTTATCTAATTTGTATATCCATTCAGAACATTTTCAATGGTAAAAAATTATGTCATGTGTCGAATGAGTGTCAAATTTTGTTTCACATAGCGCAAGTGTCTTTATACTACATTTCTGTATGCCTGAACATTAGGTTAGATCTATACTTCTCAATATACTAATGTCTTTCTCATCGGCGTCATCACAGGCTTAAAACAATCCATGACGTCAATCTCAAAGGTATCTGTAATTCACTACATTTGTCTGGGCAACATGAGTCAAACGACATTTACACAATCAGGTGAAAGCTGGCATCTAAGGAACAAATATAAGTCTTCGAAAGAGCTATCTATTTCTATATTTCTTTACTTTAGTATGACTTAATCATTTGTCATCATACGTAAAGGTGTTCGGTTTTCGTAAGGTATTTGTCTTGAAACAGTTTGGTTACATGTGAACACAACACGGAAATATGTTATCATGATCCACAGAAAATTCTCAATGGAAGCAGTTTGACGCGTAGCAGAGGAATGCGCCCTTTTCTTTGTGCGTGTGTATACCTCCTTGACGTCATAGCGGAAAAAATATTTTCATCTTTTATAACAAGTACTTTTTTGTATAACGAAGAGGTAACTTTATATATAAGCTCACAAATCCACAGGAAATATCATTATGTCGTTCCGGTATCAGGAAGTAGTTACTTACAGTTTTCATAAAACTGCTAAAGAAATTGTTTCGTTAATTACTGTACGTCTAATTTTGACGAAATTAGCCGTTTTAACCACACGTAACTAAATTCCGGACAACACTGTTTGTCTAATCTTACTTTTGCAATTTATGTACAATGCTCTGTAGAATGTAAAAGCGAGAGGTAGAGCCAGTGAAGTGCGACATGAGGTTTTCAGAATGTATGTGTGTGTCCGAAAAATAACTCCAGGCATCCAGGAGGTTAATGTCACGCAAACAGTTTATCGACTACTCTACAAACTGCAAATCGCCCCAGAATTGCACCTTGACGGATAAAGTGAAACATTTGTAATGGTTCACTTTGAGGGGATTTCATTTCAATCCAATTTCCAATTGGCAGCAATATTTCTTGCAAACGGTTATCATGGCCAACATTAGTGTTCAACATTTTTAATAGCTCACAGGGGGCACGGTTGGGGTAGTCGTCTTAGGCGCCGCGATTCGCTGTGCAGAGTTGCGTCCCTTGGGCACCCCCGAAATCTACAATTGTGGGTTCGAATGCCGGTTCGCCCCGATTATGTTTATAGGTTTGTCGGCACCATACCCGTGCTCGTGGGTTTCACCACAGTGGTAAACAAACGTCTGAGACCTGCATCACTTGGGGCTTTCCTCCCACATTAAGCAGACACGCCGTGGTATATCTGGAATAATGTTATAAGCGGCTCACAATGCTCCAAAAACATTCTACACGTTCGTAATTCAGCACAACAGACATACAGAACATATCTGCTGTCACACTGTACTTGACTTTCAACCAAACACAGTCCCAAAACACCAGATCCCACGACATAATGTAAACTACCCTCCAAAAGAAACTTGGCAGCCTATTTGAAGTTCGATAGCGAAACAACACCAAAACATAAACGATCAGAATAAACTGTATTGTAAACATGAATATTTACCACAACCTTAGGCAGAAAGTCATAACAATAACATGACAAGCGAATTAAATATGGCTGGTAATGTTCAGGTGGGGTATGCAAAACAGTTTTTCATTACACGTGCAAATGACTAGCTCTGCACAAAATGACTATAGATGGTGTTTGTGTCACCCTAGTAGCGTGTGTGACCTCCATTGGTTTGAATGCAGGCAAACACTTTCCAACGAACTGAATTTGTCAGTCGGCAGATGGCGTCACGTGGGATGCGTCGCCATTCTTCGTGGAGGGCCTGGATGAGTTCATTCCTGGTGGTTGGAGGTTGTTGTCGTCGTCGAATTTGCCTGTCCATGAAATCCCAAAGGTGCTCTATGGGATTCAGGTCTGTTGAACGAGCTGGCCAGGGCAACACATGGAAATTGTTGATATTAAGAAAGTTTTGCACAATGTTAGCAGTATGCGGCCTAGCATTGTCATGCTGGAACACAATACCCTGTGGTTGTTGACGAAGAAATGGAAGCACAACAACGCGTAAAACCTCATCCCTGTAGCGTACGACATTCAAGTTACGGTTAATAATGACCAATGGCGTCCTCTCATCAGCACAATTGCCACCCCACACCATGACACTCAAACCACAGAAGGGTACGACCTCTTCGACACAACAACGAGCAGTACGTTCGCCTCTTCGACGATACACACGGTGTCTGCCATCAGAATGGAACATACAGAACCTACTCTCGTCAGTGAAGAGGACACGCTGCCAATCACGTCGTTGCCAACGCCTAACTGTTCGCGCCCATCTCAGTCTTCGACGACGATGTTCATTCCTCAACAGTTGCTCACTGTAAGGTCTATAGGCTCTGATCCCTGCTGCCCTTAGTCTTCTGGCTATTGTCTGCCTGCTGACCACACGACCCAACGCATTCGCTGCCGATGACGTCACAGGTAGGAATCGATTACGCAGGTGCAATGTGCGTAGGTAGAGATCTTCATGGGTCGTGGTCACCCTTGGTCTGCCTGTTCTTGGCCTGTCTGATGTGCGACCTGTTACTATCAATCGCTGGACCAAGTCGACAACGGTATTACTGGAGCAGTTGAATGTTCTTGCAACATACGACTGTGTTGCCCCCTATTTGCAGCATTCCTATAGCCCTCCCAAGCTGTTCTTGTGTTAACCTGGGCATTCCTTTGGTGTTTTTTCTTCATACTGCATCTCTAAGAGATAACCTTCAAAGTTTTTCTAGCAATTGTTCACGTGCAATTTAAAAAAACCCGCGAATAATGATTTTACTTCCAAAATCACTTTCCCACAACAACACGTGCACTACACTTCAGTATTTGCACGAGTTTTTATTCGATAAGTTTAGGCAACTGGTTTTGGCTTGGTTGCGTTTGGGTGAAAGTATCTGTGTTTCAATAATTTCATTTTTCAAGTTGCCAAGTTTCTTTTGGACGTCAGTTTAGATACCAATGTGTTGAGTATTGTTGACACGAGAATTTGTTTACAATCCATAATACCCACGTACTATTCCAGACATCAAATATGCCAATCAGCATGTATATAGCGAAGGTACTTTAAAGACAGTTCTGTTGGCTTGATAACACCTGAAACTGTTAATAACACCAAGATAACTCTTCAGATATCCCTCAAGACCATTTAAATTACATTCCATTTTTTTCCTATCAAACTAAGTTTTTTCTGCTTTTGACTTAACCTCTCTTTAAACTGAGAACATCTGTAAAATGTTTCAAATCAATCCCTCAAGCGGTTGAAGATTTATATTCGTAATTGCCGCAGCTGATCGTAATACTCACAGTTCCTGAAAAGATACTCTTTTTCCGTTACGAGGCCCCAAAGGAGCGTGCTATAAGACCCCATTATAGTTAGGAACATCTACAAAAATATGTTTCAACTATTTAACTTATCCTGACCCGTCCACACACCTACAGATAGACAATGACACATACTTTACCTGACCCACCCACACACCTTCACCCCCACACAAACACGAACTTATCCTGACCAATCCACACACCTTCGCCCACACACTAATACGTACTTATCCTTATCCACACACATACACCAACACGTACTTATCCTGGCCCATCCACACACCTACACACATACACTAACACGTACTTATCCTGACCCATCCACACACATACATGTACACCGACATGTACTTATCCCGGCCCATCCACACACCTTAATACATACACTCACACGTACTTATCCTGACCCATTCACACACCTTAACACATAAATTAACACGTACTTATCCTGACCCATCCACACACATACACCAACATGTACTTATCCTGACCCATCCACACACCTACACACATACACTAACAGGTACTTATCCCGGCCCATCCACACACCTTAACACATACACTCACACGTACTTATCCTGACCCATCCACACACATACACTAACACGTACTTATCCTGGCCCATCCACACACCTACACACACACACACTTACACGTACTTATCCTGACCCATCCACACACCTACACACATACACTAACACGTACTTATCCTGACCCACCCACACACATACACCATCATGTACTTATCCTGACCAATCCACACACCTACACACACATACACTAACACGTACTTATCCTGGCCCATCCACACACCTACACACACACACACTAACACGTACTTATCCTGACCCATCCACACACCTACAAACATACACTAACAGGTACTTATTCTGACCCATTCACACACCTACACCATCATGTACTTATCCTGACCCATTCACACACTTACACACATACACTAACACGTACTTATCCTGGCCCATCCACACACCTACACACACATACACTAACACGTACTTATCCTGGCCCATCCACACACCTACACACACATACACTAACACGTACTTATCCTGACCCATTCACACACTTACACACATACACTAACAGGTACTTATCCTGACCCATTCACACACCTTCACACACACACACTAACACGTACTTATCCTGGCCCATCCACATACCTACACACACACATTAACACGTACGTAACCTGATCCATCCACACACCTTCACCCGCACACTAACACGTACTTATCTTGACCCATTCACACACCGACGCACATACACTAACACGTACTTATCCTGTCCCATCCATCCACAGAATCGACCCCTACACTTACAAGTACTTATCCTAGTCCTTTCACACACCTAAGCACACACACGAACATTTACTTGTCCTGACCCACTTACACAGAAACACGTTGGCACACCTGTTAACGCACATCCGATGCAAAGATTATCCAACACGGCAACGCCCCAACACTCGCACGTTGACACACATCCATCCTCACAACTACACACCCACATTAACGCATCACCGTCATCACCAATTTACACACATACCTCCACACAGTATCACGCACCCATCATTAACCATTCCCACATCTACACCTACACCTACACGCATCCTTCAACACACCACCGTCCACACGTTAACACACCCGTTCACATGCACCCATCCACACTCCAACTTCAACACGTTAGCACAGTCCTACAAACACCCACACAAATATACAACAACACACCACTATGCACGCACGCTGTCGATTTCCTTGCTTTCTCTGGTACTTATTGTCAAACTTTTTTTGAATGGCTAAATGCTAAACGCCGGGAGCTAAACATGTATATATCAAAAGAAGCATACGCTTTGATTCCTACTTCGCTATTAATGACATGTTTTATATTATAAATAAATGAGTATGTTCCTAACCCTTGTTTGTGTCGGGAACAGACAGTAGGAACAGGATGTGATAGCATTTTGAAGACAGCTTGGGACAATGTCGTGAATGAAAAAGAGGTTAATAGGTTGACGTTCGTAAGGGAGTGTTAACGACAAAAGAATATACTCAGGAAACGTTAGACGAAGGGGATGCAGGTATCAGATTACAGGTCATTGTTTCTGAACCTTCAGGCACGAACTCTTCAGTCTCGCCCTTGGAAGTTTGTTTGCTAGTCTTTTAGGCCGTACAATAACGTACCATCGTATTGCACCAGATTTCATTTGGCCAGAAAACCATATCAGCTTTATATCCCTTCCTCGACCCTCAAACTGGCACCTATCCCTGGGAAATGACCAATAATACACTGCAAATGCAAGTGAATATCCTCGCAACACTGGAAAGTGTATGTATAACCAACATAAGCAGCATCGCTGAATGTTTCCTGCGTCAATGACTCCACATCTAAATTTGTTCAATGCATCATTGGACTGTTTTAGGGGCGTCATTTCTATTTAATTTACATCAGTGATGACACGAACATGGTACAACTTTAACAGTGAGTTTGTGAGCCCATGGCTGAACATGAGTTTGTGTGGAAATGAATCATTATCTTGCAGTCACTTTTTTTCACTTCAAATACAAACTCAAATTTCCAGTTGGTATATCCACCTCTGTGAAATGTGGCCATTTTGAAGTGTTAAGAAAATTCTTAAATGGCATCCTCTCGAGTTATCTTAGCTTTGGAAGTACCCATAGTACTAAATGCTTTTTGAATATGACTATTTGAAACATTCTTACATTTAAGGGTAACTTTGGGATTTGTTTTCGAATTTTCTTAAGATTCAAGGCCACTCAAGCACTATAACAATATATACGAATACGGCCAACGGCTCACATTTCATCTCAAAACTCTTTTTAGTAAGTTATGGTACAGCTAGGGATACATACTGTCAGGTCCAGTGAATATCTCCCCGAATCGCAGGGGGGACCCTTGAAAGGTTTCTTTAAACCTTAAAAAAAATGCTAAGGCATGTTGTTGGAATCAAACAGATTGGGATGTAGGAATTCCGTATGTGCTGTTTGCTGCTTCAGAGGCAAAGCAGGAGGCATTAGAGTTCACTCCCTTTGAGCTAGTTTATGATCACACCCCAATGGTCCGCTCAACCTGTTCAAAGATGGCTGGTAATGTGAAAAGCGTTCTGACAATTTTATTAAAGTGTGTGTCCAAAATATAAGTTAGGCTATGGAACGCCACAGAGTTGGACAGAAATCACAAAACACAGATTTACATTAAGAAGTAATTTGTCAAAAAGGCCAAGGATAGGGAATTTAAAATTTATGATAAAGTCCCCAACATACCTCTGCTCTAAGAAAGGGTTTTTTTGGCCCTTATACTATAGATCATGGGCGTAGTGAGACAGAGTATGTTGTTCACACGCCAGATCCAGGTAGAAAGACAAGGTTCAACTTGCTGAAGGCATTTCACAAGAGAAAAGCAACAAGCCATGTGATGAGCCTCACCGGAGATGACGCCACTACGTCTCCGGAGGATAGCGAAATGGTCGACATGAAGCTATCCAAAAGCGAGATCGTGGTTAAATTGGACATCAAGCTGCACAAGTCAACTAAAAGTCAGCGAAACGACCAGAAGAAGCTGACGAAAGAATTCGTCTCACTCTTCCCCGATGCCCAAAGTATGACAACACGACGTAGAGATAGAGGGGCCACCCAGTCGAGCTACACCCGTACCGGCTGAACACAGAAGCGAGCGTAAATGAAGGCGGTGGAGGACTACATCCTGAAAACATGGAATCGTCGAACCATCTCACAGCGACTGAAGTTCACTATCCCTGCTCGTGTCGAAGCCCGGAGGAAGCTACGTGTGGCAGTCGACATAACAAGTCAATCAACAGGTCAAGGGTCATCATTTCCACCGCAACAATTTAGTTTAGGTGAGGTGAGGTGAAATGGGGTTTAACGTCGCGTCCAAGATTATTGCACTTATATAGCAACGTGCATGTACGTGTGTGTGTTTGTGTTGCTGCTTGTACTAGTCCGGACTGATGCCGATTTATAGTGCTAGCTCACTGAGATACCATGCCGCAGTTTAACATGAATACCCCACTCACAGTATACTGACTCCGAGCCGACCAGTCCTTGTTTTAGCCCTTTAATGCCGAGCGCGAGACAGGGTAACAAAAACTACCATATTTTAACGTCTTTTGTAATGACGCGGTCGGGGAACGAACCCCGGACGTTCCGCTCTCCGGGCGGACGCTCTACCACTAGACCACGGAAGCGGCAATTAAGTTTAGTATGACAAGCGGATTTCATTGGAAATGACACAGAAGCAGAAGCAAAATTTTCATATTTGGCTATTTTATCAATGTTTGGGGGGGGTGTGGGGGGGGGGGGGGGGGGGGGGGGCATTGGCGACAATTCATCACATATTTAGCTTCAGTGAACCTGGTCCATGTCCCGTACAATGCTCATCGCAGCACAGAATTCAATGAATCATGATTAGAAACACAGTGAATAGTATTCAGTTGTAATCTTTATCTGTTTTAAACATTAAACGATTCATTCAATATTAAATATTAGAATTATTGGAGAATTACAATTATTGCAAATAAAATAACCCCTGTGACTTTACCGTAGGTGGCAAATGAAACGATTAAAGACATTTTTTAGCAAATATTTATCTGATTTTTCTGATAAAAAGCTCAAATTGTACGAATGTGGATGTTATAAATAGTAATAAGCAATATAACAGGTCTGCGCTTTCTATGAATGGAAAATGGAAAAATAAAATCTATTAACAACTTTAGCTTTTGGATTCTCTATATTAAAAAAAGATGAAATGAGTTTTCAAGAAAATAGTATCTTAGCATAACTGCATGGAAAAGAAGCGTGTCAGTTGTTGTGGTGTTTGGATTTTTAGTCGGCAAAATATGACACATTCCCTCCAACATGTTGGAGAAATAGTAAATATGGACGAATAGAATATACCAAAGTATATGCTACATCTCACTGCCAGTTAGCTCTTGAAAAGTGACCCATGCCAGAAAATCTGAAGACTGAAAATCCATTTATTTATTCATTATCCGTATTTACAACTTTCATCAACGATAGTTGATAGTTGTTTCGTAACATATAAAACTTAACAGGGAATTGTAAAGTTGGACAACTTACTTACAGGATCATATGCTGAATGCAGTAATCATCAAAATGTGCAATGACCAAAACAATAACCACATTTCCCCAAGGCTGATTTTGGTTGAGTTTTGTCGTCAAGGCCTTGCTCTTAGCCAATCCTATTTTTATTGAAACTTGGTTGTCTGTGTCTGTGTCTAATTATTTCTCTTACGCGCATGGCAGGAGTCACCCCTAGGGAAATCTTGAACTCATTAACCACCGACTCGGTCGAACTGTCTGTTACGCCTAATTGACTCTTGTGCTAATTGGACAATGTATAACACCCAAGTGATTTATACTTCTGTGCTGTATTGCAAATTGGTGTTATGAAATTTCCATACTTGCATGTATGCTAATTTACTAAAGCTGTTGAGAAGCATGCGGCAAGGTTCAGATTGCAGATATGACAAGTCTGAGTTTGATGCCAGCAGCGAAATCCATTTTGACTTTTTCCGTTACTATCTGTAGCTGTTTCTGTCCTGTCCCTTACTGATATCATGATAAAATTGTCCATTTTCCAATTTAATTTAATTTTGTAAAATAGGTGTGTGGATGGGTGCGTGTAAACCTGTGTATATGAAGGTGTATGGATGGCGCGGGTGGGTGGGTGTCACAGACCATTTTTCGAACGTAGGGTGTAGCGTTAAGTGAACATACTTCTAGGATTTCACCACGTGGATCTTGCATCGTTCAACCACGGAATCACGTGATTGATATTGCCCAATGTTAGTTGAGCATTTATTTGTGCCAGGGTTAAAACGCACTAGGAGATGGTTCTACCAAACTTAAATTTAAGTGATCACCAACGGCAATCTTCCGTGACAGGCAAACTACTACTTATTTCATACTTGGGTGTTTTTGTATGGTATCCTGTGCTAATATATTGTGTGTTGAAATATCGTTTTTGTTTAAACAAAGTCAGACAAATGCGCTGTCGTGTGACTGGATTTCTGGTCCATCGCTTGACTGTCGATCTTCCCGAGGCCACTCTTGCCGAACTAGGCTGGAATTGCTAGGCTTGATATAGCGCCACCAGTGGTTATTACGAGTTATGTCCCTTCTATGTCCATCATATTGACCAATCAGATTTCACCTCTCATATCACTTGCATTTGCCTGAAACAAAATAGCGGCGCCCAACCAAGAATATTTGAACGATAATCAAGATCTATCATGAAATAATACGGGTCTTTACTCGCGAGGTACATCAGGTCACTGGACAACCTTGATTAAAAACGTGTAAATATCTGTCGAAGCCAAGTTCAAAACGATGCAATCCATTTTGTTTACGAACCGGACTATGCATAGACTCGTTAGTCCAGCCAAAATGTAACTCCGGAATTCCGGTCTAATTCGGCAAAGGTGGTAACTGGACTTTTACAGTCGGTTAACTCTGACTGTCAAGTCTCTCAGTGTGGTGACAAGCAACAGACACATACTTTGTTTAACGCACATAGTGTGTGTGGCGGATGCTACCGGTACCGGTAGGACAGGACATGCTTGCCCTTTTCGCGAATACCCGGTGTCATCACTGATTCATGATAAATATTCTGAAATTATAAACATTCGCAAGTAAGGCTTCCGGTATATCACGGTTGTCGTGAGGGACTGGCAAATTTATATTCGCGGGGCTCTGGAATTTTATCGAAACAAATAAATTATCTAGTTTTGTAGGTGTAGCTGAAAAAAATATCTAATCTCGATACGAAATCCCAGCCTAACCTACCCTACACATCCCCTATCCCCACCTACCCCCGCCCTGAAGATGAAATGGTCGATCCTTTAAAGGCTACTTTATTGGCCCAGGGGCACAACCAGGCTCTGTGACATGGATTAAAGTGTGTCACAGTAACCCGACGGGGTGAATCGTTGCTCATTCATTGGTTCCCGTTGGTTAAGCCTTGTAAACACGTTCCATCAGCTCATTAGGAAAACCAGCTGTTACAGCTTCAAGAAGCAATGTAAATCCTTCAAGGTCGCTGTACAAGAACCAGAGATTGATCATTTAAGAGGGAAAGATAAGTATTGAAACAAAAGCAGCAACGAGAGCAGATGCAAAGACTCTCCTTTAGATTTCCCATAGAATTCCTCCTTTGGCCATTTAGACCATCTCCACATGACACCAACGGTATTAGTGCTAAGTCGTCCTCGCGTTCGCGTGATACGTCTCCTGTGGAAGCACCATGAATCCCTCCAGCATTATACAGGGAAATTTCATAGGTCTCTTAACAATAATGAAATACAGCAATTGATTCAAGATTTTAAATCGTCTGCTGTTTGTGGAAGTCCAACAATAGTTACGGCTATCAATCCTGCTGATGAACAACCTTCGGCAAAGTAGAACTTTACAAAGACCAATTTGTGTTTATTCCGAACACGATGCACTGAAACACTAAAATCTGACAATTTCAAGAATGCTATTAGAAAGCATTCTTTCGCCATATGCAAACCCTCATATACGTAAACCGTTTTTTTATTACGATTGTAAAGAGGCTAGGAACAAGGCTGACAGTCTTCCGTACACAACATAACAAAAAAAGATACAAATCACAAGCGCCACGACGAGACACATATTGAACCAAAATAAACGTTATGATCAATCCTGGAGGCGCTACGAATATGTATCTAAAATATATTCTATTCTCGTACAACCATTTCTAGTATGTGGAACATGACTCCAACAGTAAGTAGCAAAGGTTCAAAGTCTGGCGTTCACCATCTTAAATATAATAATACTGTAATACTATTAACTGAGCGTAACTTGAGCAAACCATTCTATCTCGTCTTATAATAACTCAGTGGTTTTGGAGGTACAAAAAAGCAGGAAGAGAAGAAAGACAAGTTTATCTCTGAGAATGGTGAGGATAACAATGAAACACTCTATGAATCACATGGCAAGCTCACGACACTGCAGTAGAAACCAACAAGCGTCATCAGCTACTGAACAACTTGTCTGATTCACGTTTGGAAACGCTGCTTAAAGTATGAGGAGGCAATGGCATGAATTTCCATCAACATGGAGGAGGGGCAGGACATGCTGACCCTTTCCGCGAACATCTGTTGTCGTCACTGATATCCAGATAACCATTCATATAAATGTCAATGCTATTTTACCTTTTACGCCCAATGGAATCTGTTCGGGAAATAAATTAATTTAAAAAAGGAGTCCAATTTCAGTCTATAATAATTTGGCAAGTCTAGATTGCCTCAGATCCTTGAAATTAAGAATTGTTCTGGCATCCACTTGGATAAAAAATGATTTTGTATATATATAATAATTATATATATATATATATATAATAAGATAATTTATTTCTGGGACTAAAGGTCAGCCTATCATAATCTAACTGTAAAATTCACTGTTATTAGTATTTTGCTTCAGCATCCAGTTGCAGCTATATATATCAATATTGCTTTCTCTAAAATATAATGTGGCCATTTGATTATTAATAAGCATATTCACGAGCGTTATGTTCATGTAGCTGTTAAATTACAACAGTGCAAAATCAAGGCTGCGGAGGATTCATTTGTATCTTTGTCACAATTATTACCAAAATGTAACGTTATTGTTTTAGTACTAAAGTCACGGTTAGGCCTAAAGTCCATACGTACGCTATACAACATTAGTAAACACACTACCTGCTCTGTCGCCGTTTTGTTTGTTTGTTGCTTAATGCCACACTTATAATATTCCAGCTACATGAGGTACATATGCGCTTCAAACAGAATGCTCCCATTTATATTGTATTCTATCTTGATACAAAGGAACAAATAAATAAAGCGACAAACTCCTTTCCATGTTCACAAGAAATCTGTGTCAAAACAGAGTCGATTGTACGATTCCAACCATGTCATGACAATGTGTTCATGAAGCACTATCATATAGTGATGATACCTGGGGCGCGTTGCAAGCCACGAATCGCTA
This sequence comes from Haliotis cracherodii, assembly GCF_022045235.1. Lineage (NCBI taxonomy): Eukaryota > Metazoa > Mollusca > Gastropoda > Lepetellida > Haliotidae > Haliotis > Haliotis cracherodii. Next base: position 19,038,046 of record NW_027266275.1, read on the forward strand.
AGAGAAAGCAAATTAATCGCTCATCCCGGGGTCTGCAACAGTTGGAAGCGCTTGCGCACTCTTCCAAAATGGCGGCGCAACTATCGCTTGATTGCCTTTACGTTATGAAGATCATAATAGAAGAGGCTCGATGACGAGCTGATGAAATTTATGACTACTTTGAAGATGTGGAGCAGACTGAGGATGATGGTGTGTTAGCTACCTTTGCTCATTTTCTCGTTGATCCAATCAATAATTCCTTGTTCCGCTGTCAAAGTAAGCCGCCATTTTGGTTTGAGAACGAAGCGACCTCAGTCAGCGATTGATTCGCTTGCAAGCGGCTGAAAGTTAGCGCACTGTTGTGAGGCGAATCGCTGTACATCGCTTACAAGCGATTGGCGCTTTGCAACGCACCCCAGGTGTACGCCAAAAGGTAAGCGTATCCTGCCCCACTGATGGCACTGGTGGCACCCGTCACAAATACTTGCAAAGGCGAAAATGCAAAAAGCGAAATGTAGGCAGTTGTATTTAAATGATTTGCTGTTCGATGATGTTACTGTAAATAATCGACCCTGAGCTGGGCAAACCAGTTTTGAGGGCATGACCCACTACCCTTGACGTTCCTCTTCGATGATACACACTTAGCCAGAACATACATATTAAACACCCAAGCCTCGTTGTAGTCGGTAAGCATAAGGTACTGGGAACCTATAATCTTGTTTTAACTCCACTGTATCATGTTTTGAACCATGGCGGCAGTATTAGAAAAGGAGTTGAATAATACACAATCAACTTTAATCTCGCATTTAAACTCAATTTTTCGATCCTCTGTTGATGAGCTGGCAGTACACGGACAATGTAATTGTCTTAAATGACAACCAACAAGAAACTCAGCGGAAGTGTCATACTGGCTGGAAAAGGAAAGTAAGCGATTCATCTTAGGGGCAAAGGTAATTTAATAATGACAAATGCTGAATCGAAAACATAAAACTTCCGGTTGGGTGGGTGTTTGCTGGGGGCGTTGGGTTAACAAGTAGACTGAGAAAAATCAATAATTTTCTGAACAACATGTAGTTTGCATGTTACGTCCATGTTATTACGTGTCCCTTGCAACAACAACAACAACAAAATCCCGCTTACAGCATTATCAGCAATTTGACCCTCCCGGTTGTCTTTCCTTGGCTGTTAAATACATGGACAACAAAACAGATGCCACAGCATTGCCGTTTAAATTGAAATAGACTTGGATTTATTTTTTACTATAATATCGAGTCATCCATATTCTACTAAGCGAAAACAATCAACTCGAACATGACACTGTTTGAGTGGCATTGTTACATTTACGAAGATAAATCAACATCAGCAAGTTTAATATTAAATGACCATGTGTTTTCAAGTACACCCAGTAAATATGTATAACACCAATGTTCTCACTGCTGAATATTCAATCAAAGCGTCAGCGCTGGTGTCACATGTTATCATAGAAAGTTTCAAAAGAATTGTCGATTTTCTAATAATCATTTATCGTTAACAGCGTACAACTGTGAATGGCTCATGAGACTGTGGCAACATAACTGTATGAGTGAGTGAGTGAGTGAGTGAGTGAGTTGGGTTAACCCCGCTTTTAACAGTATTCCATTTATATCAAGGCGCGTCAGCTTAATGTTGGAGGAAAGCCCGAAGTGATGCAGGTCTCAGACGTTTACCACTTCGGTGATACCCACGAGCACAGGTATGGTGCTGACAAACCTAGAAACATAATCGGGGCCCACAATCATAGGTTTCTGGCGTGGCCAAAGGAACGCAACTCTGTACAGCGAATCGCGGCGCCTTAGACGACTGGGTGACTCATGCCCCCTATAACTGTATGAAACTTTGCTCAAAATACATTGATCACTATTGATGGACATATAAAGGCTCTCTTTAATGTGATTTCATCACAATAACACACACTGCACGTCTTGTTATCAGGTATCATTCTTATATTCGATGCAGCCCCCGTGATTGATCCTCATGCAGCGAAACTATAAAGCGAGCGTGGAACAGCGGGGAACAGGAAGGTAACGCGTGGGAATGCGACGATTATTGCGAGGGGGTGCGATAGCATAGCGAGGACAAAATATTAATATATATATTTTACCATGACAGATAGGAGTTTGTATAGAAAAGTCTGAGTGAGTGAAGTGGGTTTAACGCCGCTTTTAACAATATTCCAGTTATATCGCGGCGTGTCAGCTTAATGTGGGAGAAAAGCCCGAAGTGATGCAGGTCTCAGACGTTTACCACTTCGGGGAAACCCACGAGCATGGATATGTTGCTGACAAACCTAGAAACATAATTTGGGCGAACCGGAATTCGAACCCACAAGGATAGGTTTCTGGTGTGCCCAAGGGACGCAACTCTGCACAGCGAATCGCGGCGCCTTAGACGACTGGGCCACCCGTGCCCACGTATAGATAAGAGAGCAGGAACTGGCGTCGTCACTTCCAAAATCACCATGTGGTGCCGCATGTGCATTGATCACACAATCGGATGAAGATACAATACCCTGGATGATGGGGGGTACACTTAGTCCTGCACCATGACCGTGGAATATATTTATTTTATGAAAAATTAATAATCTAGAAATGCATACAAAAGCAAGTCTAGCCAGCTCAAGCTAGCTCGATTCCACTCTGAAATCAGCATAGGGATTTTTTTTTAGAGTCAAGAAGGATATTGTGTGATATAAGATTTCAGAGACTAAATGTTAGTCTAGGGGGACACTAATCTGGAGCCAAAGAGCGTTTCTATGGTTATTTGAATGGCGCAGGTATTGCAGGATGTTAAATACGTTGAGGATAACAGTGATGGACATGTTTCTCAGCGAATGATACCAAACACACCACAAACAACATAGCCCAGGCTCTGTCGCTCCGCTGATGTTAACCAGCTGATGTTAAAAACAAGTCGTGTCCTCCCAGCTTTGCATGATTGGACAACAATTTGTCAGATGTTTTTAACAGAGCGGTTAATTGTGAATAAATCTCCGTTTATTGATGCGAATGGGCTCACAATTTCACATTGTGTCATCATGAGCGTGCTCTCACCCCAGGGTGGTCATATTAGGTGAAAGACGGCATATTTGATCTTGCCTCCAACCATCATAAAATGGGCAGTACCTCCTTCACACTATATCATATTTTCTATCAAACACGTAATTACATTGCATCGATAAAATAGCACTTTGTTAACTTTTTTAGTCATTACAAAGGGTTTCAGTTTTTCCATCTGTGCATAATTATGGAAAATATGGAAATTAATAAAACGTTTTGCAACATGGACAACGACGCTTAAGTTCCATATTATGTGATATTAAGTCTTGACCAATGGCAAAATATTAAAAGTGACTAATTTGGAGAACGGTAATGTTTACTGCTAGTAAATTGTAAACTCAGAACGTTAACGCAAGAGGAAAAATCTGCCTTGAATATCTGCCGAAACAGACTGTACTGAAAATAGACAAAACAGTGATGGAAATTATAATGAATGGAAAACTGAAACTCAGTGATAACATCAGGTGTTCGCGAGAAGGGTAAGTATAGCCTCTATATGACTGAAACATTGCGGATGCGACGTAGGTTTTAACTCACTGGTTATCAACAATTGATAATGATCTATGGTAGCCCCTGGAAGTCTTCTGTGTGTTCCACAGATCAATGTCAATTCAAACAGTTGCAATGCATTATATCCTTACAACTCTAATGAGATCAGATGGCGTCTCATTGACTCGCAGAACAACACTCACATATACTTCTAAACCAGAGCAGTTAAGTAATAGTTGATGTCCTTTTGTCCTAAAAGGATTCAAGTTATGTAGCACAATGGCCGCAGGATCAAGGACACCTGGAACTGGGGCGATGGGGCGTTCGTGAACGTCGGTTCACACAACATACCAGTTGTTCGTATATATATAGCTCTAGCTTTCGCGGTGGTGCGACCATTTCAGTCTGGATAGAATTTCTTTTATACTTTGTCACGACATTTCAGAACAACTTCTTGTTCCATTATCAGTTGAAGGCTTCGTAAATGCACCGAGTAATATATGATGATATCAGCTGTTTGATGTGACATGTATTCTATTGCGGTGATATGAAAACTCTGAGGAAAGCGAATTTGCAATTCACAAGTTTCACTCGTTTACGTGTCTATCACATTACACTGCATAATATAGGGGCAGTCGTGACGCATAAACAAATGTTGCCTGATATCAAATGTGACGCCTGATTGATATTCAGCAAGAAAGCTTGTCTCAAATTCGATCAGTATACGAAGTATATACGATAAGATCAATCAGTATGAAGTTTATTGTGAATTCATGCCACATCATTATGCTCTATTGCTACCCGGGGTATTATGTATGTAATGGAAATCAAATACCCTAAACAGATCCGACTGTAGTTATGTCTATGATCTCAGGTATAAAGGATTTCGCAACGTCTGAGGTGCGGCAATTTGCTAAGAAGTCATGGGTTCGAATCTGACATTAGTATAGCTAGTTTGTAAGCAACAGACATGTACTCGTTTTCGTGCGTTTCACCAAAGGAGTAAGCGTCTACTATCTGAACCACTTTAGGCTTTCATCCCACATCACATTTAGGCTGAGTCGCTGTGACAGAACTGAAGCGTTGCGTTAACAATGCTGCAGATCTGATTACCTCGGCCGCAGGGAACAATTACTAAGTGTCAACAATTTCACCTTGGAATCTTTTAATATCCATTTCGTGCACGTAACTGATCAATTGCGCTAAATATTTAACTTTATTTCATGAAATGGTTATGTAATGTCCCATTCTGTAAGGATTTGTCGGTGTAAGTTTCAATCAATCAATACAAATCATTCTGTTTGAGAAGTGTAACTGACAAATCGTTGGTAATTTGTAGGGACTGTCACACTAGTTAACTGATCACTCAGGCAAAGGGGTCATTGCAGTCCAATAGAATAAGTTATCTGGTGTCAGTCCATTTAATGTCACCCTGCACTTGTATAATGTCTTTAACAACGCAATGTAAGGTTCAGGTCAAGTTCAAACTGTTATTACCCATGACGATCCGGGTTAGAATCCTTGTCGTAAGAGGTGACTAACGGGATCAGGTGGTCAGGTTCGCTGACCTGGTAGATCGGTCGGTATGCAGTTGTATGAATTGTAAATTCATGTCATATACTCCATAACTGCTGAAGGTGACGGAAATTAAGTACTCCAAACCTACCAGACTGCAATAGCTCTGTGGTCTCAGGTGTCACGGATCTCACGTGTTATCGTACGTTTTACCATACGTGCAAATACTTAGGTCCTGACCCGTGAAGATTCCGTGATAGAATAGGTCTTCCGCAACCCATGCTCGCCGTAAAAGGTGACTATGCTTGTCGTAAAAGGCGACTAACGGGATCGGATGGTCAGGCTCGCTGACTTGGTTGATGCATGTCATCGATCCCAAATGCGTGCATCGATGCTCATGATATCAATCACTAGATTGTCTGGTCCAGACTCGATTATTTACAGACCGCCGTCATATGGCTCGAATATTGCTGATTGCGGCGTTAAACAACAAACCAACTAACCAACTTACCATCTGTACACCTTAAGGGCTTCATTCCACATCACATTCCAGCTGACACGCTGTAAAATAACGGTTATATTTTACAACGCTGTGTCCAGCCATACTCACACTTTTACCTCGCCAACAAAGGCTGCGGATTTGATTAACTCGACCTCAAGGACACAACTTTTCAAGTGTCAACAATTATTTCAACTTGGAACCGTTAATACTCATTATTGTCATCTTGCCTATTTCATTGGAAGTAATTGTGCAAGATAAATGAACTAATTATCCCAATACACGTTATTTGATAAAGCGGTAATGTTTGACTTAATCTGTATAGCATTTGCTCTGCCAAACAATCAATCCAAATCATGTAAGTCTGTCTGAGAAGTGAACTCTAGAAAGTTCCCAAATTTACCAATGTCTGGGACAGATAATGTCACCGTGATAAACAGATCAGCCAGGTAAAGAGGTGATTATGTACCAAGAGATTAACTATCACTCAATCTCTTAATGTCACCCTGCACGTGTTTACTGACATTAACAATGCAATTTAAGGTTCATGTTTAAACTTTTAGTAACAATCAGTGAATTTGCAAGTTATTTCCTTTTTACACAAGGTTAACAATCACATTACCATCTCATCCTACCGGGTACCCATAACACATATAATATATTTCCAACAAATGTTCTTACTCATGTATAAATACTTGAACGCGTCAGTTTGGTTTAACGCCGCTTTTTGCAATACCGGTATTCCCGCATCGCACTGTTTTTCACCAGAAATGGGCTTCACATATTGTAATCATGAGGGGGAATCCACCCCGGGAATGCCGCAGCCAACAGATCTTACTTGACAGAAAATTGTTTCTTGGGCCTTGTAAGCCTTCAGGACATGCTCGTGAACACAATGCTCCCATGATTTGCACATTTAAATCCCTGCGAATGCGTCCCTCATTGTGTTAATTTCAATTACATCGCCGCGTGCCAGCTTCGAGAGGGGGGTGGGCGGATTAAACATACTCTCACACTTAATGGTAGGGGACCACAGTATGCCATGGTTATCGTAAAAGGGTACTAACATGGATCAGGAGAATGATCAGCCTATGTCACATTGTGTGTCATAGTACCCGGACAGCGTGGGTCGTCGTTCATGTGTTCAGTTACTGGTGAAATCTATACTAGATTTGGTATGGATCGCCGTTATGATTAATAAATAGATGTAGCTGGAATACTGCTGTCTATAGCGTTAAACCACATCCATTCGCAGACCATAAAGCTGTAACGATACTTTATATGCTCTTTATGCTTGATGCGGCATTTAGACATGAAGCTAATCATACTAAAAAGTATGTTTCATCTTGTGTTTTTCAAAGTCTGATTATCATTACAAATTAGTTCGTTGAGGCGTTATGGCATGCTGCCATACGCTTATCAAGTTGTTCAGATTCCATTTATGATTATTTTACTTCAGCATCTAATTGCAGCTACAAATATTAATCATTCTCAAATAAAATGTAGCTATTTGATATGCCATATACACGAGAGTTGTGTTTATGTGACCGTTTTGTTCTTTAAGAAGACCCAGCCTTGATTTATTAACTTGACTGTTTTGATGTCATCAAGGCTGTGGAATATTTGTATCTCAATAATGAGCAAAATGTAACGTTCTTGGTTTTTATACAGAAACCACGATAAGACTAGCGTGCATCTGTACAAACATAGTCAACACACAACCTTCAACGTCGACTGGTGTACATTATGACACACTAGGTGAATATATATTATTATCACTGACTTTGCTATCCCCACTGTATTTGTATAGTTGGTACGTACCACTGCCATCAAAGTATTTATTGCCATGAATATTGTACTACCACTCTATTGTTTACTACCATGTGTAATTGCTCTGCAGTAATTTGAATTGATGTGGAAACTTAGTGCATTTTGTTATACATTTGTTGATTGTATACCACCTGTTGGTTGTTTGTTAGTTTTGTTCTTTTACCTACATATTTCGAGATTAACATATTGTTTCAATTTGGAAATCGACACGTAACAATGAGCTGAGTACAGATGACGACTGGAGCAGTCCACTATTTTTTAGGAGGCTCTTTTACTCCTTTTTCAGTAGTCAAAATTATAATAGTCCGAATCTGACTCAGCTCGTCGCACAAAGATTTACATCTGATTGGTGAATAATTAGTTACCTTGGAAACACATTGACGTCAATCATTGCCGAGGGTCAGTGCTTGATCTTCGCGTAGCGATCTTCACCATTATTTTAGAGGCACACATTGTTGGCTGCAGCAATTAATAGGCTTGAGTTAGTCTAAACTATTTATCATTTCTTTCCTTGTTGATTTCTGCAATAATATTGTGAACACACGTAATCGATATGACAAAACAGTACCTTCTAATCCATCATACTGTTACGAAGCTTTTAACATCTCATTGTGATTAAATAGTATGATACATTGTTGCATATAGACTATAGGAGTCTTGACATACACTAGCCAATACATAAAGTATTATGATAACATCCATGACGATGGAAATCCATGTCATCACCTCATCACAGCGTGCACAGAAATCATCCTGAGAGTAATTGTCAATCCCGCTCTTCATGGTGTACACTCAGTTGCAATTTGATACTATGTTATCAAAGGAACATATTGCCAACTACAAATCATTTTAAAGAAATGGGGAATGTTGTTACACTAATTATGATTTGTGTTTGATTTTAGGCATGTCTACGTGTACTTACTACAAAGTTTAGATTGTTGCGTTAATACCAAAACCAACAGTCTACGGCACTGTGCAGATTTACGGTCCTCGGGCCCGCTAGAAACCAATGGTCGTGGGTTTGAATCCCGGTTCGCCCAGATTATGTTTCTTGGTTTGTCAGCACCATACCCGCCATCGCGAGTTTTCAGTGGTATACGTTTGATACCTGTTTTATTGTGCAAACCATTTCAATACTTTTCTTAAAGACTTTATTTATCCCAAATACCTAGTTGTTTCAATATGTTTTCAAGTCTACCCATATTCTATCCTCTGAGTATAAATCATAAATTCGGCGTATCCCCTCTGATCATAAGCCCTACGCTATCTATAAATGTTAACTAACACCTCTTTCCGTCGCCGGATGTTACGTATGTACATGTACACGTACGTGAGTCACTGACCTTGTACCTCGTTACGTAATTCCTCTATCTACAAAACCTGACTGACATCGTCAATCGGAGAGACGGGCCCAGACCATCGACTCGCGTGAGTGACAGAGCGGGTCTCTGCACCCGGGAACATATTGTCCACTCCGGTACCGGTGAGCGTTCTGTCTAGTGATTACCATTACTTGTACTATTTCGACCTATTTCAACCTGCAACAATAAATATGGCTGCTGTCTTCAACCCTTCAACCCTGAGTCTTGTCTTCCGTCTCCAACCTGAGCTACCATCTGAGGGCCGAAATATACGCCCTTGGACACCAGCATCACGTCGGGCTTTCCTGCCACATTAAGCTCACACTCTGTGCTATATCTGGAATACTGTTCAAAGCAGCCTTGAAACCCAGCTCACTCAGAAACTCACCAACAGTAAGTGAATGAGTTTGGTTTAACGCTTTCAACGGCATATCACCTATTTAGTATGTACATATGAATGAAACAATGGAATTTATCAGTGACGATAGATCAAGTTATCGAAAAGTTATATCAGTCACTAGTGATTGATGTAAACAAGGTTCCGGAACTACTTTCTCCTGAATCAAAACATTAAAGAGTTATCCCCCTTTGTTTACGTCAGATACCGACTGTACCGACAGGTGCATAACTTCTCTTCAAATGACCACAGTAACGTTTTGACGAGTCTGATGTCTGGAAATAACATCCATGGCAATGTTAATATCACTCTTGCGCCGGACATGCTTCGACAGACATTAGGCACAACTGGCGACAGCGAGACGTACCACCGAGGCGAGAAGCGCCCGCTTGAATTTTCCGAGAATTGAACTTTCCTAATTTTATTCATGACAGCAAGCAACAATGTTTCAGTTAAAATGTTCGGGGTTCTATAAATGTGTTTATGTCAACTTTCATACTTATCACTCGTAAAAATATTAGACTCTCCCCAGTTCACTCGATGAGATAAAAGTGGTATTTGAGAAAACACATTAAATATCCTCTGTATATCGCCTTGACACCTTGTCATGCAGCTCTTGGACTTTTACTACCTCGGTGATACCCACGAGCACAGGTATGGTGCTGAATTTCAGTGCTGAATATAAGATCGGTCAATTATTAAGTGCATGTCAGCGAGAGGAGCATGCAAAGGATTAAAATGTGTGGTCCCCCGATTGTATTCAAATTTGTAGTGTTGAGACTTCGTGCCGAGTTAAAATCACTTGAAAAGATTGCCCTCATTTGATTCATTTTACTAGAAAATAGCGGCCTAAAACGAATCATGGCTACTGAACAGGACATTTGTGCGGGTTTTCGTTGACTTCACCCTATGAGGCATCATGCATATCTTGTATTAGAGGCTTGTATCAGATTCTTTGCAAGATTTGAGTCTCATAATTTTCAGCACGTAGCTAGTGTTCCCGTCTACAATATTCGCTAAAAAAAACTTTACGCGCGACATAGCGAGGAATTTCGGTCACTTATGTGACGAGATGTACAAAAGTGCCACTCTACGGTGCCCTACGCAACTACTATCACGTCTCTGGAGATGTGCACACATCTGATCTCATTACAAAACTCACTGACTGGGACAAGGATAGGGTCCAAGAGGACTGCGTCCAATGTTCACGGTCGTTGCTCTAGACCCATCAGATAGACTTGATTTGAGAGGAAGAATACTCACTTTGAAACTCTCATTTAAAAAGAATAGCAGCACAAAGTATGAGGATTATTGATGGGTTTGTCCTGTGGCTTGCCTTGATAGTCGGCTTCCAATAAATCATTGTGGGAAGAGGAAATATTAATCACAGCGTTCAGGAAACAGTCAGGAAATATCGGAAATGTGAGGACGATTTACCCCCAAAATCTCCCCCCCCCCCCCCAAAAAAAAAAAAGAAAAAAAAGGTGCATGCCCGTTTTCCCCAATGATGTCATCTTGGTTCTCTACCTGGAACCAATTTGAAGTAGATCGGCTGACCTACCACCTTCCTAGTAACGTTTTGAAGAAGATCCTCACGAGAAAAAGCACTTAGCATCAACATTAGAAGCATGGACGCAGTTCGAGCGAGTTCACTACTGGCGTTGTTAACTAGGAAGGTAAAGTTTATGTGGCTCCAAGTTATAGTAGAAAAAATATGTGGCACACGTATCAATGAACAACAAGTGTTGTATAGCTGTCGGAAACATTAAGAGGCCCAGCCCTTGCAGAATGTTACAAACCTTACGAACTTTGAGGTCAGTGATGAACATCATTTCCAAAGTATCGACCTAGCCCTGCATCACAGACAGCCCCGACACAGTAATGTGTGTTTACTGTGGAAGTGACTCCGTCGCTTCACGAATGCTAACCAGTGGATGTTATAAACAAGCCGTGTCCACCAAGTTTTCGAATAAAATGTTTAACAGAGCTGTAAATTGGGAACAAATCACCATGTATTGATAGAAATTCACCCCTAATTTAATATCGTGAAATAGTGAGCGTGCTCTTACACCGGGGGCGACATATTAGTGGAGAGGCGGCACATTTGATCTCGCCTCCAACCATGATAATATTGGCAGTACCTCCTACACACGATGCTATGTTTTCCATCAAACAAGTCATTACATTGCAACGACGCCAGAGGGTATCTATACATGTACATAGCAGTGTAAGATGCCAAATGGTTTATCGCTAATAAAAAGCTATTATTACATCCTTCCTGTTTGATTCGAAAAGTCGGTTTAGCAACATGATGTGCGGCGACAGAAGTTGCGGACCAACCAATCCAATCAGTCGCCTCTTACCACAGAAAGGGTTTGCTGAAGATCAATTCCAATGGGGATTCAATGACATAAACGACAAAGGGAGAGCTGATGACTAGGAATATAAAGTTGTCCCTTTTAACATGCTTCGATGCATGGAGACTGTTTTTTTAAGTCATCAGATTTACAGTAAAACAGGAATTTTCTTTTTGACAAAATATTGATTTCAATCATAGTTAACCATTCCTGGAAATTTGATGTGTATCGTGAATGGTATATGGCCTCGAATTGTCTTTTTATTGGTGATATTCATGGTTTGATGAATGAAATGCTTTTGCCATTTCTCACCGTGTATACATGTTGCTATAAAATCCCATTGAAGCTTTAAACAATAATATAATTACAATCATTCACCCTCTACGTCATTTTAGCCAAGGGTAATGGATGTCATTTTATGCTACGATTTCATAAAAGAAAATAGGTTGAAAACAGTTCTTCCCGGTATGTTTCCTCCACCATCCATGAATACATGCTGTCGTCGGCATTCGGTATAGTTTGCCTATTTTATGTCAAATGTTGACATGAGGCGTGTACAACCCATGTCAAATGAGCCTTACTCCGTGCTTGAACTTTATGTGAATCCAACACTTCGTAAAGGTGAAGCACTGGTCGACTGCACATGTTGCATGAGAAATATTGCCGACGTAATCTGATCGCTCATTGGTCAGAGGTCTCAGTGATATCCCTTCCTCTTTAATTCGCATTCGCGGTTTTGAAAGGACGCAGCATATACAACCCTATAGTGGGTATTCTGTGCAATTCATACATCTTTCTTTGATCCAGTACCTCCCATAAATGTTCCATTGGGTTTAAATCTGGAGACCTTAAGGTCTACTTACAGTATTCAGTTTTGTGAATAACGTTCCCCGCGATGACGCCTACCATCCGCACTACGAAGCATACAAAATGACTTAAAGTCACTTAACCAAACATGTCTCCATCGCAGTTGTGGCCATACTCTGTGACCTTGACACCATTGACGTCGCTGCCGACGATACCTTCAGCGCGTAAACGGTTCCTCACTGTATGTGCAATAGCGGTATTGCCGTAGTTTCAGAGGCGGGCGTAGTGGTTCTTTCACGTAGGTGACGTAGCCGCATGAATCTGTCCTCTGCTATAGTAGTGATACATGGTCGACCGGATCTGAGAAGGCCACGTGTTGTCCCGTGTGTCTGATGACGGTTGTAATGTGCTTGGTCCTACGTGGCAAAAGCTGGCAACGGCCGAAGGTGATTCACTTTTTTGCAGTCGGCCGATGGCGTTGTTGCGTTGGGCTTCCGTAAGTCATGGAATCTTTTCTCTGTTCACTTGCTGCAAGATTGTGATGGCATGCAAATGAAACCCAGCGTGTTTTTTTATAGCCCAAGTGGTGTTGCACGTGCATGTCATGTTGGTGTGTTTAGGCGCCAGGCTCTCACATTGTGTTTTTGCTACCTCATTCTTTCCACACAAATCAATCCCAATCCATGAAGAAATGACCGATTCATTTTTTGTATTAATCTCTGTCAGAGATATACGATGTTACTACTTTTTTCAGAGTATAGAAATCATTTTTTATAAATATTTTATCACCGCCGACCCGAATAAAGAAATAAAAGAATGGAAAAAAAAAATCCAGCAATTTTGCAAGGCAGTAACGAAACATGAAATGACATATTTATGTATCCCACAACGCCACTAATATAATGTGAACGAGTAAACAAATATTATAGAATATTGTCAAAAGAAAACATATAATTCAAAAATGACAATTCAGACAAAGAGGTGTTGCCGTCTTTGTTCGCTTGATTTTCAACCTCAGGGCTTTTTGTGCATTCATGTATGCATCTGTCACAAACAAAAGGTCAAGCATGTAAACGTCAAAGATATACATTTCAAAAGATCACGTGTAAGTAAAGGACATGTATGTCCATCTCATTCGAATGTTAATCACTCATTTTCTTAGACAACTATTATTTCTTATATGATATGTTGTTATTCATCGCTTGTTCAGGGAAATTTTATCATTTCGTATATTAAGGATCATTTGTGTATTTCAGATACCAAGACTGAAGTAATATGGTTCTTAATTAAACGAGTCTAGACCCGTCAAAAGAAATACACAAGCATGCGTTCGACATTTTCTACAAGACTGTGTTGCTGATGACAGTTGACAAATGTGTCTCACAGACAATTTGGATCTTCTTGAGTTGGTTTCTCAATAAATTACTCTTAACGATGCCAACATGGTTTTCTGTGATGTCTGGTACTGAAACACGCCGAGCTGTCTGCTTACAATCAATACAGTTTAAGCGGGTCATCTAGTTCCTGTCTATGCCTAATGCCAGCTTGTCAGGTGGTGATTATGTTCAAAATTGTCACTTCAGAGGAACCTTAGGCGATCGTAACCAACGAAACAATAACATTAGACGTACTTTTAGGAATTCGTGTATGACAGTTCAAGGACACAATTCACCAACTCCAGTGATTTCTCATCTACCCGAGGCAACAGTACCCAATAGCCCATACTAAAGCCTAGTTTCCACCCAAGCCATTTAAGCCTACTTGTCTAAGCTCAATCGTGGCGTCACCCCAAGTAGAATACGAGTTGAGTTCCTTGTGATGTGCAATCAGATCGATCGTGTTACTTCGAATGGCTGCACAAAACTGACTACCATAGCAGACGAACTGGTTGATCAGTTGACGAATGGATTCGATATTTTCTCCCTGATAGACAAAGCAAATGACAGATTGCTCTTACAATAATAGAAGCATACAGACTAAACAGTATCCAGTAACACTGCACATCAGCAATTACACGTAGCAACCTCTACAAACCTTCCTGTTCAAGGGTGTAAGCGGATTCAAGTGATGGGCATAACTATTCATAGAAAACAACCATTTTCAGTATTTCATTGTCATATTTAATAGTCATAAATTCTAGGAATTAACATACAAAATTAAGTAAGCATGAAAAAACATGAATTCTGCAACAGAATATAAATTATCAATGTCCTCACGTCAGCAGCATTTTTATTAGTTTCTCCATGCACATATTTTTTAATCAAAACAAAACTATTTATTCCATGTTTTTGTGTCTGGCAACGTGAATAGGTTTAACTGATCATGTTTTGACAAAACCCCAAATCATTTGAAGTCTCTGATAAGCATTAAGAAGTTGGAAGAACATGAATACATGACACTTTTTATGGATAGCAACTTCTTTTATTCTTTGTCACAAGGTTACAGAGCTACGTCTTGTTCCTTCATCGGGTGAATGCCGAGTAAGTGCATAGAGATAATATATATATATTGTATATAAACGTCGTGACAAAGAATAAAATAATTTGATATCCATAAATCATTTGTTAAGACGAAGTATTACGTTGGCGTGTCGATAATAGCTGTTTTTGTCTTTCCAGTTGTTATAGAAATATGAAATTAATCAATTCCTGTCAAACACACTCATTATCTGAGACTCGTGCGTGATTTTTACTTGTATTCATAAAGTTATATTCACAGGATGATAAGATAAAGCAGTGGCGTTACGTTAACTAATATTGCGCAGCATGACGTACAAGGTCAACAAAGACGTCTTCAGCAACACGTTTTGATGGTTAAGCTTCAAGTAAACAGTGACATTAAGCAATGATCAAAGGAGTTACTGTGCACAAAGTTGGCTATTTGACAGTTAACGATGCAGCTGTGAACAGTATTAAAGTAATATCAGAACGTGTCAACTTAATGCCTCGCAGTTCGTGAGCCTCTATAGTATTGGTTTCACAGGTGTGGTGCATAATCTAGTTTTCGAACCCACTTTCAGCGGATCTTGCCACACTGAGGGGCCAATCAAGATTTGAATGGGAAACAACCATTTACTAAATCCTACTGCCAAAGAAAAGATACATTTGTGTACGTTTGTAGTTATTTGTTTTACCAAACCTTATATATAACGGGGGCGGTGGGTAGCCTAGTGGTTAAAGCGTTCGCTCGTCACGCCGAAGACCCGGGTTCGATTCCCAACATGGGTACAATGTGTGAAGCCCATTTCTGGTGTCCCCCGCCGTGATATTGCTGGAATATTGCTAAAAGCGGCGTAAAACCATACTTGCTCACTTGTTATATATAACGTTACGCCAGAGAATAACCAGTCTCGATTATCCGAGGAAATACATTCTTGGGTGTAATAAAAGGCGAAACAGGTGTGAAAATCATATGAATGAATCACTGATAACTGGTGATGACACAAGATGATCGCAAAAGGATGAGAAGAAATAAAATGAGTAAAACAAATGAAGACGAATTGATCTACCCAATTTGTTACCTTTTGATAATTTTTTTCCCCAGGGAACCACACTGTTTAACAATGCATGAGAAGAATGTTTTGTCTGATTTCAAAATTCATGATGGAACTATTTTCATTTATCAAATATAACGAGACTTCTTCGAAGTGAAACGCTTTATTAACTTAACCAAACATAATACCAGACATCGTACAATCGAGTTATGTCCCTTTGCCATGTCCACAGAGAGATCGAAGTGTCTTGGACGAGACTCATTTACGTTCAACCAACCGCTTGGGACTTTCAATTTGATTTAATGTGAAATATGCATATCTAAACTCAGTCGCAGTTATATCATCGGAATATCTTGTGGAACTGTTTTCGAAAATGTTTATGAAGACGATTGCCTCCTCCAACATCAGCCATAAGGACCGAATCACTACACGACAGCCACGATTACTCAGTAAACATGAACCTAGCTCTTAATCCAGTAGAACATGAACTACGTAGCAACATGCCTGAATCGAGATCTTTAATCACCTTTAGATGAGATGGCGTCATATCTTAAACCTTATTCCTTTGGGTCATAACAGTCTGTTTGTTACTCCGCTTGCGGATGGAATATTGATTTTATGGCAAACACTCTCAGTTGCAGTCATTTGGCCTGATCTTTTGAAACAGAACCTGTACATTTACATACACATGTATGATTGTGATCGATCCAACTATCATAAATTTAAAGTCCCAATTAAACATTATTCGCTAAAGCATTGTTTTATATTCTGTTATAATACACATTACTGGTTGTCTTGTTACACAACTAGGCAAACGTGTCCTAGTCCTTTGGTGAACTCATGTCACTGTATCTCGAATTTACCCTTATCACGGTCTAGTGACCGCTCCGGTCCCTGG
This sequence comes from Haliotis cracherodii, assembly GCF_022045235.1. Classification (NCBI taxonomy): domain Eukaryota; kingdom Metazoa; phylum Mollusca; class Gastropoda; order Lepetellida; family Haliotidae; genus Haliotis; species Haliotis cracherodii. The sequence goes on from NW_027266275.1 coordinate 19,054,766, forward strand.
CTTTACCTCCGACATTGCTCGGCAAAGTCCTGCGGTCGTCGTTGTAGAGTGTCATTTCATTCTAAGTTAGAAACATTAGTGACCCGACTATTTCATTCTCCTGTGATTTAATCACACACTCATACCATGTATGGTCTCAGTGTATGATATCTCCTACATGTTCGCTACCTTATTCATATATTGACAATGTTCTTGTGACTATAATATTAAAACATTAGGTGAATTTATATGTAAAGCGCAGATATTTCTCATGTATTTATGATCCTTTTTGCCTCCCCAATAATCGTACATAGCTTGTTGTAAATATTTCATGATACCGATGGATAGCGCTAGTTCAGCGCTTTATTGTGATACATCTTCAGTATGGATATTGTTGTTAGTTTGCTATTCGTGTCTTCCCCATGTTAAGAAACACCCGTTGGCTAAGCACCTCAGACTATTGTATTCCCAAGCTGCCCAGACGCGCTTTATATAGATCTTGTAGATCTTGTGTCTGCATCCAACCCCAACCCCCACCCCCGCAATATCGGCACCTGGGAAGCGCTCGTGAAATCACCAACATCATCATCATCATCAACCCCCAAGATTCGTTGAGCCGTTTGGGTCGGTGTGCTACGGGGAGGTGGTACGAAACTCAGGTTTTGTTGGTGAATGATTATGGAGCACTTTTGATCTAGTACTGACTTATTCTGGTTGTACTGAGCTAAACTTAGTAACTTGTTTTTTGTAATACTCAGTTTGTCAAGTAATCAACCTTCCTGTGATTGTCTAGCTTTTGGGGAATTTGAGTGAAAGTGACTGAATCTTTAGTCGATTATACTAGTCTGATGTTCAGACGTTAACGTCTATTTTAACGTGAAAGTCCAAGTGACTTATTTTAGGGATAGGCCCTCTGTATGTTATTTAACCAGTCGAGGTTATTCACTCATTAGAGTGTTGAGCTAATTGTCTACGCATCTGATCGGTATTTCGTCAAAGTATTGTTTTAGCTACCTGATTATATTTCTCTGAAACAGTTGCTTAGATAAGCCACTGCATTTGCTCTGATTTAATTCATCAGCGATCGTTGTCAACGCAGACTGACACTCTAACTCTATGACATTATTCTTGTTTAATGACACCTCTGATCACAGCTCCGTGACAACTTCCATCCTTAAAATCGGTTCAAACCAAGACGCAGAGTATGGGGTTCAAACTAGAAACAAAGCAAACACTTGATTGGGGTAATAATATACCATACGCTTTAAACATAAATATATATAAGTATTGTCCAATAATTATATGATTATTGGTTTTTTATAATTCAGACTATTGTTCTTGTTTCATTATTTTTATCTTCGTTTTCTGTGCCCCATGACAACTGTAATAAGAGATCAACCAGCTACAAAAACGTAACGAGTATCTATCGATTATTAGAACTGATTTGACAAGAACGGCACAATGTCTACCAAAGACAATACCATTCTTCATTTTAACATCGTTTTAACGTCAAAAAGACGTAGCTTAATGACGGAATAACCGGTTTTACTGATTATTTTAAAACGTTAAGTGATACAGTGCGTATTTCGAAAAATATTACTTTCAAGAACCATCAATTTTACACAAGCACAATATGTCAGTGACAGAGACTGCCTTCATTGCAGTCTAGAGTTTCTGACAGTCGATTCGCAAATTGCAAATAATACGAGTAGGCGCGTGCTAAACGTAGACGGTAGAATTACAATCTGATAGAATCAGAATTACCGTGATCCAACATTTACAAATGTACGAGGAAGAAAATGTCACGTGTATCCCTGACGTTCTCTGCTGATCTTTCTTTCTCTCTTGTTTAACGCCGCACTCAGCAATATTCCTGCTATACGACGGCGGTCTGAAAATAATCGAGCCTGGACTAGACAATCCAGTGATTAATATCATGAGCATCGATCCACGCAATTGGGATACGATGACATGTATCCTCTTGGAAGACTCAATTAGGATGCCAGTGATGCAATACGCTGACGTATTTGAATACGACGGTATGTGTCCATCATTTTATGACATATCAAAACGTGTAAATCATAGAGTCAGTCCAGCTGATCTCATACAATGCATCATATATTCACACGGGGTCAGAATTACGTTGATGAGTTTTAACAAGATATGACCGATTGGATTTTTGCACTGAAATATGCAGGCCTTGGACAGGAAAATTCGCACGGGGTTTTAAAGGTGTGACTTAATACCACCGTGTTGTTCTAATGACCCCATTGGTACATGATGGGTTATCCTGAGTAACTCAAAATCATTCCATTGATTGCAGCTGGATTGTCATGTAGGTTTGCTTGTAATAACACCCTAGCAACCACAGAATTATATGTAAAGGTCACAATGGGAATGATAGTTATGATTCTGGCCCTTTGACTCAGGATGACAGGTGTTATCATTGACAAGACACGGGGATGTGACCAGGGAGCTGGACACAAATCTCAGACGGACGTAAGGGCATTTGACGGTTGCCACGTCATAAGGAAACATGGCCTTTCCAAAGAGGTCCCAAGGGAGCTGGAGACAGAGGGTCTGTATCTGACAGACCGATGACAGACTTGTTTCTCTTGCAATGAAAGCCCGTTGATCCGGATACTTTAAAAATAGAGCTCCTTTTGGTATATGCTATTAACAACTATTGGATGGTGTATCTAGATACCAATACATACATGAAGGTTGTATAGATATTGATTAGAACTGAAGAAAACATCATTGTTTCAATAACCTGTTTGGTTCCATCTAGACCTGCAATTGTATAACGCTATTTCTTCTACCCAAATTTTGATCATGTCAATGTAAGTTGAACGTCTTTAGATTGATGTGTGAATTGTATCGTCACGGCATACATGCATTGCACTGTACCAACTGTGCCAGTGTATTAGCTCAGCAATAAAAACAAGTACTCGTGTTTCTGTATATACTGCATCTTCCTCTATGTCGAATAGGTCGAATAGGTCCTGGAGCATTGGACAATCTGCAGCCGATATTCTTTAAAACACTATTATAGAATTGAATTTGAAACGATGAAATACTAATTACAGTAAATATCGGATCAGTTTTAAGGGTTTGTGCGATGAAAGGAAGCTGTGGCCTTTTTGCCCTTAGGTATTGATTATGTCAAACTCCTAGCATATGGTCAGAGTGATTATGTCCTCAAGATTGTCACCTGTGTCAACGTTATGAGCGGCTGTATTGTATATTCGTTCTGCGGATGGCATCCGGCAGGAGATTCCCCTGCAATCACTGAATGACAATCAAACCTATTACTGTCACATCTTACTGTCACATCTAATGGCTGTCACCTACATATCCATATATGCAAACTTCTCATTTGGATGATATATGTTTCAGATTTGACAAGTCCCACTTTATAGTATTAGGTTTAACAAACATGGTCATTTGGCAGTGGATTTCTGTTAAAAAAAAGGGCCAGCGGGAGGCCCTTTCTTTGCTTATTTCGAAACTAGTATGCACCCTTATAAACAGTTGTGTACATACAATCAACGTTAGTCTATCTCCCTAACCCTGTAAAAGAATGATTTGGCAAGTCTAGATTTCCTGAAATTGAACATTGATCTGTGCTTTATAATATAGCTTGTACATATAGGTTTTTACATAAGATCAATCTATTTCTGGGACTTAATGTGAGCCAACGTTGGAAAAGGTCTCTCTACATAAATGTATATTGATGTGCATAATCCTGACAATCCCTAAATATTGCAAAACTTACATTACTTTTTATTTCAAAACAGATTTGTTAAAGTGAAATATATGACAGTCTACCGGTTTTTAGAGTGTGCACTGTATCAAATAATACAGCTTTATATCCATAATACACGCATTAAATGTGTTTCGATTTTGTTTCCCCGTGCCAAGACATTATCGAGAGCACGTAACACAGGACATAGCATGTCAACAATCCGTGCTGAAGTAGGCAGGTTAGTCCTGCTGTTACACAATCTGGTTAAAAACCCCATTGTATATCTGGACTTGTTTATTATCTATCATATCCATTTTATTCCAGATTCCATCCGATTTTGAGCGATCGAATTATCAGGACCGCGTGAAGCCTCAAACAACTACTTTTAAATTGAAAAAGGAGGTCCAGTGAAATGGGAGATTCAGACCTGTGGAAATCTACACTTGCTTCATTTAAGACTATGGCATTACAGAAAGGGCTAGGCGGAAGGGACAATAATATGGTTCTGGGACTGTGAGACAGACCAACCAAAGTGCTACCCTTATGGTTATCTAAAATATATTTAGCAAGAGCTGTAAGTTTCTAAACCACAAGATATTCGAAAACATAATTCCTGGTAAAATAACAGTTTCAGATTCAATGTATTTCTATGATTGCATTGAAATTGCTTTTCAGTAATGATTCTGGGTATTTCTAACTGAATCACCGAGACAATTACACCCGGTAATCTTAATGTCAGCATGTAATACAATCCTTATGCATACGGTATATACAAACGAAATTGCAAAATACAAAATTCAAATTTGCATTGATCTCGTTTGCAAATGGCAAAGCAAGCACACAAAACATGCTTCTACAAGCAACTATCGTCATTACCGTCAACAGAACGGCAGAGCGCACGTACAGGGAAGTAACTGCGCGCTATATTGTATGGCGTCATTTTTAGCGTTGCGGTATTTCACTGCCACGGTAGTGTGTTCGAGACGCGGAAATTTACCGATTTCTCTTTCTAAATGGAAATAAAATCGAAACGTGCCGCGGACTTTGTGATGATGCGGCGGTGCCTGAGAACCATGACCATATTTTCAGTCAAACTGTACTTATTTTTAGAATGTACGAGATTCTATGAGCGGGATGGTGTACACGAAGTTCCTGCTTGTATAATCCCGTATGTGCATTTTATTAGCTGAAGGACGAGGTAGAAAGGATCAGGTAGCTTGATTATATTATTTCGTAACCGTAACTAACCATTATAATAATAATCATAATAATCATAATAACTATATTTGTTTAATGATCATCTTGTGAAACATATCAAGACTCATGATGAAAACAAGGCATTCCACAGTTTTCAAAAACGAGCGAAGGATGTGGAACATAATATCGATGTCGGTGTTGATTTTGTTGATGGTTCTGTACTACTGGACGGTACCGAAATGAGTGTCAACCAAGCGAAGTGCCATATCAAGTCGGCCCAGACTCAGTTTTTCAAGGAGAGGCTATCTGAACGATCGTTGCATCGAGTTATGTGCAGTGTTTTGAGAAGATCAGCAATCCTCCAGAGTATTTCGCTTGAATGAAGTCGTCTGGCCTGAAAAGTGAAACAGAAAGCTTTCTGTTTGCTTCTCAGGACCAGTTACTTCCCACTCGAAACCGTCAATGTGTGATTTTGCATCAAAATGTAAAAATGAAATGTAGATTATGCAATGAATTTAATGAGACTATCCAACACTTTGTCAGTGGATGCCCAGCTTTGGCACAAACACAGTATCTTAAACGACATGATGGTGTAGCTCGATCATTTTATCACCGTCTTCGCCATGCTTGTGGCTTTGATACAGAGGTCCACCCATGGTATGACCCGGAATATGTCGGGGGCGTCATGGAAAATGATAAATACAAAATTCTTTGGAATAGGCCCGTATACAGCCTCAGCCGTATCCAGGCATACAAACCTGATATTGTCCTTTTTCATAAATCCAATGAAATCATTAATATTATTGAATTTTCTGTCCCTTTTGACACTGGTGTGATTGGCAAGATTCAGGAAAAACATGGCAAATTTGCAGACCTCGCTTTCGAAATGTAATGCTTGCATCCAAAGTACCAAGTTGTCCGGCTCCCAGTTGTTCTCGGTGCCTTAGGTTTAGTACCTCCCAATCTGTTGACTGACATTGGGAGAGTAGCCGGGTTCGCTACCAGGAATACAGCCCCTCTGACAATCTGGGTAATGCAGAAGGCTGCAGTGTTATGGAGGCTTCACATTCTCCGAAAGGTTCTGTGTGGGTTTCACTAGACAGCGCTTCCTGGGAGAAGTCCCATTCGCTGTCTGGGCTACGTGCAGAGGGTGAAAGGGCCCTGAGCTGACGATGAGCCTAACCAGCCTGACTGCCAGAATCACCCCAACCCTCTTTGCTTCATTTTTTCTAACCTGTACATATTTATAATGATAAAGTCCAAAAGGATCCACAAAGGTATTTGTAAGGTTCAGAAAATGATCCTTGAAGAGACTAAAACTTACCACCGTAACCTATCAAAGTGTGGGATAGACAGAATAGTTTATGATTCTGTACGTCACGAAAGGATTTTGAAGCCAATGTTTGTTTGTTTGTTTGTTGTTTTAAGCCGCACTCAGCAATATTCCAGCTATATGACGGCGGTCTGTAAATAATCGAGTCTGGACCAGACAATCGCCTTTTACGGCAAGCATGGGTTGCTGAAGACCTATTCTAACCCGGATCTTCACGGGTCTATGAAGCCAATGAAATGTATTGATCTTCCCGAACGGCTACTTGTTTTACTCAAGTCTTTAATGAATTGCTGGTCAACTCAACTTGAGATGTATTCGCAGGTGCAGGCGGTCACTTCGGAACCCTTTTTTTATCACAAGGAGAATATTTCAGTTTTAAGTCCCTTGCTTTTCTGTTTGTCACTCAATCCTTTTTGCTTAGCAAAGAGGAATGTTATCACCCTGGACCTCCTCAGCACAGATTCCAAACATCCCTTACTCGCCTCCTTCACATGGATGACCTTGAACTTCTTGACAAAGGAGAACCCACACTGAAAACACAGCTCATTGTCGACTCCTTTCCTAATGATATAAGCATGTCCTTTGGACTCAACAAATGCAACATTCTCAATATCAAACGTGGCAAGGTAGAAGAGGGAGGATAAGTCATTCTGCATTACCTAGACTGTCAGAAGGGCTGTATTCCTGGCACAAACCCGGGTACTCTGTCAATGTCAGTCAAGGTACCGAACCTAATTCATCCAGATCAATGGGCAGTCGAATTTTGGTAATTGGAATGCAGGCGTGACATTTCGAAAGTGAGGTCCGTACATTTGCCATGATTTTGGATGTTGACTTGCACAATGTACAATGCAAAAGGATTACGGACTTTAAATACATTCTCTTTGTAGATTTACATTGTGTTTTATGCGCGATATGTATTGCCACATATCCTGTTATTCTTTGAATAGTGTACTAACCGCAACTTGGATTTTTAAGTAGTCTGTTATTGTTCAAATAATTATTTACATATGCCTACCGAGATGGACTGTAAAAGAAGTACTATTCTAAACATATTAGCTTCTACGGTGATGCGGCCGGCATTTCGTCTGTTTCAATCAGAGGGGGGTTATTGATTTGATACCTCTCATTGACCAATGAAAATCCAGTATTTTCCAAATTCATGTTAGAATGTATGTTTCTTGTTGATTTGGAACTCATCACCCAGTGTGTTTTTCTCCGGGTTACAATGCAACAATTAAACGCTCTTTGGTGACAGCGAAGACAGTAAGGATGATGCCAACCCCACCCTACCCTGAATCCCAAATGCTATCAAATTTGTCACTCTGAGTCTCATTGCTCTCCCCTGAAACCTGAATACTACATAAGCAAATTCTAAACCATTGAGAAAAGGGTGCGATTTGTAAGTATATTACAGAAAAAATATAAAATATAAAAAAAACGTACATAATATACTGTTTATTGTACAGCACATAGTGAAACGACATAATCTTGCATCTCACCCCTTATTGTAGACAACATACGTGCCAACCTATCATGTATTTTTGTCTTTAAGCGACTTGGGTTGTGTGTGCATCCCATCTTTTTCAGAATCCTGGATCCGCCCTGATTTAACTTGTTTGAATAGAATCCCGTGCACGACAACAATCATGAGGCTGGTCCTTTGAGGTCATCGATGTCCAAAACCTGACCATCAGATCTCCTTTCAGTCTGCTTTTATGACAGATATAAACTACTGGGGACACATTCGAACCTTTATGTGAATGAATGGCATCGATTTCTTTGATGCATATTACTATATTATGTGTCCAATGCAACTGTTATATCAATAGACGAGTCAAAACCAGTTGTTAATAGCATGAGCAAGGAAATATGCTGTCGATGTACAATGAAACACGCGCTGCCAAGCCACCTCTGAATGTCAGATCTCATTTTATATATGTCAGGCATTTTGAAGTTTTGATTTCAAGGTTTGTGAGGAATACAGTCATATTGTTGTCATTGTACGACGCTTCAATAATTCCCCCCGCAGACTCTATGAGAATCCCACCATTATAGAACTGTGGCAGTCGATAGGCATAAGCGTTCATTAATTACGTCGAAGATCCCGGTTCAAAGTCAGGTCAAATTCGTGAATCAAACCCATGATAATTGAATCCTGGCACGCCCAAGGGACGCCCAGTCTGCAAAGCTTGCTTGTCTCAGTGGAGAGCACATCAGTAGTTTTCCTTAAAAAGTTTGATATCTCTGTACTCTTGGCTCCATATACAAAACGTTTGGGTTTGCATTCGATCTGGCATCCTTGCACTAATGGCACTCTGGTTCTTTGACAAAGGTAATTTTACAAAGAGTTATTTGAAGCCCGGAAATCTTAACATTTCGCTACGTATGAATATTTTCGTGATAAATATGTTTGTCTTAATCCAATATTTGAAAGAAAACCCTTGATATTCGGTGTTACAGCATAAAATTCTGACTCTGTGTATAATGAGCGTCTTACTATTCATAACCTGGCACCAGATGATTTCTATATCCAGTGAGTCCAACTATGTTCTCTGGTACAGTTGGAGTGCACGAAAAATGGATGAAACTGAAGAGCGTCGATACTTTTTTGTGTGTATTTGCACGGTCGAAAACTCTACTTTCTGAAATCTTCGACTCGCGACATCGGATCGGGCATTTCCGTTCCATAAATACAAAGGCTCTAGAAATCTGAAAACAAATCAGACTTGACTCCCTTTGACATAGTCGTTGCTGTAACTGTTGTCATCTTTTGATTTCAGTTCCTTACACTTGTTTGATTTTAACGAAGAACACAAAATGTTATATCCCGATACCTCTTTCAAACGTCTTTTGAATATTGAGTGAATATTGTTTAACACCTTAATCAATGGTTGGTTGGTTGGTTTGTTGTTTAACGCCGCACTCAGCAATATTCTAGGTATATGACGGCGGTCTGTAAATAATCGAGCCTGGACTAGACAATCCAGTGATTAATATCATGAACATCGATCCACGAAATTGGGATTGACGACATTTATCAACCAAGTCAGCGAGCCTGACCACCCGATCCCGTTAGTCGCTTTTTACGACAAGCATAGTCGCCTTTTACAGCAAGTATGGGTTGCTGAAGACCTATGCTACCCCGGAATCTTCACTGTCCTTAATCAATGGAAACAAATCGCATGTGAATTGGTGTCTGAGGACCGTTTCACAAAGCGATCTTAGTCTTAATACCAGATGACGATCCTGACGACTCATACTTTAACAAAGACTCACTACAGTCTTAGATCTGGGATCGCTTTGTGCACTGGAAGCTAGGCAAACCAATGATTGATAGCATGAGTACACATCCACTACAAAATACACAATGGCACATATTCAACCTCTTCACAAAGCAGACTCGTGTCTGAGGACCGTTTCACAAAGCGATCTTAGTCTTAATACCAGATGACGATCCTGACGACTCATACTTTAACAAAGACTCACTACGGTCTTAGATCTGGGATCGCTTTGTGGACTGGAAGCTAGGCAAACCAATGATTGATAGCATGAGTACACATCCACTACAAAATTCACAATGGCACATATTCAACCTCTTCACAAAGCAGACTTTCCGATCAATTTCAGTCTCCCGTTACCAGGGATGGGTTTTGACTTGCAATAATGATTCATGTATTGTGATAGGTACCACAACATATTCCAAGTGCTCGTCCACCATATTGTTGGATGATGGTATGGTCACAGCGCATAATAGACACATTATATACTGGACACAGGTAGCGAATAGTTTCGCTTTTTCTGTTACAGGAAAAAAGTTGCTAATTTCTAAAATTCATAACTGCAGTTCGACTTGTCACTCATCTAAATTTTGCTAAGAAAAGGAACATATACATGATTTTGAAAAACACAGTACACCGATATTTTCCAAACGTATTGTGATACATATTCACCGCACACCGTAAGCCACTATAGACATTACACAGGAGGATTCGGGGTTGAATAGCAACCCATGCTTGTCATAAAAGGCGACTAACGGGATCGGGTGGTCAGGCTCGCTGCCTTGGTTGATGCATTTCATCGTATCCCAATTTCGTGGATCAATGTTCATGATGTCAATCACTTGATTGTGTGGTCCGATTATATAGCTGGAATATTGCTGAGTGCGGCGTGAAACAACAAACAAACAAACATTACAGACAGGGGTGTGGTCATGTGGGCTATTCCTCCCCGGGCCCTCGCGCCAATAGTGAGTGAGTGAGTTGGGTTTAACGCCGCTTTTAACAGAATTCCAGTTATATCGCGGCGTGTCAGCTTAATTTGGGAGGAAAGCCCGAAGTGATGCAGGTCTCAGACGTTGACCACTTCGTTGAAACCCACGAGCATGGTGCGACTGGCCCACCCGTGCCCCCTGTGAGCTATTAAAAATGTTAAACACTAATGTTGGCCATGATAACCGTGTGCAAGAAATATTGCTGCCAATTGGAAATTGGATTGAAATGAAATCCCCTCGAAGTGAACCATTACAAATGTTTCACTTTATCCGTGCTCCCCTCGTGCCAATAAGATTAGAGTATATATATATATGGGACTCATTACATATATGTTGCTTGGAATCTCGACATATGCATGTGTGTATTCTCAATTCATAGATTTTTTTTTAGCTAAATTATATAGAATGAATATTAATCAATTTGTACGAACAATGAATATAATTCGCGCATAAATGGTTAAAAAATATATTTTAGGGCGCTTCAAACGGGTGATTACCCAGATTCTCTTTCCACGTCGGTATCATGTGCAAAATATAGCTTGTGCCAAACACGCCGATCATTAATCATAAAAGATTTGTTAGAAACCTTGAACGACATGCTTAAACAATTTGTCACCTGAAACAACAAGTTAGCAAATCCTTCGGTCCGAAAACATCGATAAACTGGAAGCAAGGTACTGTTGTCAGAAAATTAGTGTAGCCCACTTTTGCCGCAGAAGTGAGCAAACTTGTCCAAGGGAGACAACCCCTGGTGGCTACGAACTCTACCGTGCTCTGTATGAATCCCACTACAAATTAAATGAAAAATCGGTCCATCTATTTAATTATTTAATTATAAAAAAATTGTGCCATAAAGTTCAATAATAATATGTTTGTGAAGAAATTAGAACATGGATCTTTCAATACAATGTAATATTCTTGAAGACATCTCCTCGATTATAAGGTCGTGATTCACAACTTGAACGTGCATGTTCACTCACACGCATATGTAAACAGGACACAATGATTGTTTTGCTGCCAGGTGCTCATAAAAACACTCTTGTTTTACCGTAAATAACGCTCACGCAAATCCGTGGCTTGCTGAATATTAACGTCTACGCGCCGTGGGTAAACAGGAATGGCACAAAACGGAGTTGCGAGACATTCTTATATCATCTCTGTGGAGACGTTATCCACAGCAGGACAACACTCGTGACACACATCCTCGTGTGACGTCATGTTAACACGAGATTCATTTTCGGTTGGTGCATTTACGTTATCAATACCAAACTGCTACATTAACAGCTCGGACAATTCCATTCGTGACCAACTCGTGTTATTCCGTGACAAGCCGAATATCGACACGTGGCCCTCTCGTGGCCATTCTTGCGACCGGGTTCCGTCTTAGCGCAAACGGGCATACCTACAACAATTGTCAACTTGTTGCGTTATGGTTCACATATATTTCCCCACATATTATATATATTTCAGATGCAATTTAAAACATCGGGACATGCGGATTTCAACAGTATGATTGAACACCTTTAACTTTGTCTTGGGTATATTTTTAGATGCAAGATATGTAAATTCAAAAATTATTTATGTGGGATTCTTTGACGAAGAACTTGAAATCATATGCGCATTCTGATTGGTTTGTCGTATTTTCGCACATAACATTCATCGATAGGGGGACGAGTCTTCTTACAGATTACGGAAAGGGGCAAGTGGTGACGAATGGGACAATTCCTGGGTTGTGACCAATTAGTGGCAGAGTCCGTACGCATCTGTCACTGTCAGACAGCCTAGTAATTATTGTAGACAGCATCTGTTGTTCCGAAGACAAGGCTGAGACGGTACGTGGGATGGTCAAAAAGTTCTAAGCCTCATAAGAACACCAACAATTGTGAAGGTAACAAATGTTATATTTGGGATAAGACTTTCTTTGTAAAGTACAGATTCTCGTGCTTTTTTTGTGTTGAGTCCCGTCCGTACGCAATATTCCAGCTATATGACGGCGGTCTGTGAATAATCGAGTTTGGACAACACAGTCCATTGACTGAAGTCATGAGCATCGATCCACGCAATTGGCATGCATCATCCAAGGCAGCGAGCCTGACCACCCGATCCCGTTAGTCGCCTCTTACGACAAGCACATTCGCTTTTTACGGCAAACGTGGTTTGTTGAAGACCAATTCTACTCCAGGTCTTCACCGGTCACTTAGTACATGTACAGTGGACACTTTTGTTATTTATCGAGTAACATGAAGTGGTCACGTGACTTGATCCAAGATGTCTGAAAGTCGAAATGCTTATAACGAACTTCGGATAAAACGAATTAAAATTAATGGAGTTCGTTATAAACGTAGTTTACTGTGTATATTGTCCTATACTCCTCACACAAGGTGTATGACCAAAGCGATATCATTATTACCCCGGTCAATGGATCAGTGTGTACTCGATCTTTTTATTCTGTGAGGCGCCAGAATGTTAACACTCACATTGACATCTCATCCTAACGGGTACCCATTGACTGCTGAACAGAGGCACATTTCAAACAAAGTCACTTACGTAAAGAGACACCAGATGTCCTACGTGTGCTTCAGTATGGGACAGGACCGAATCCCTAGGAAGTCTCAGGGGTCAAGATGCCGAACGCGGTAACCCATCCAACTATTCTCCGCGACCGACATTGCTAAACTTCACCTGATCTGATATGTACGCTGTGCACAGGATCACCACGTTGCAGCAAGATAGTGTTTGCCCCCATGTTGAACGTGTTGTAACAGATGTTTTGAGGCAGCATATCTGGGATGAGATGGCGCAACGCCTACGACAGGACCAGAACCAGTCGGTAACGTTAGCTCAGTTGGCCAATCTTTGGTTGACATTTGGAACATTCCCTAGGCTGTATTCAATCATCTGGTGTCCTCAAAGCGCCGCCGCTGCCTCGCCTGTTTCAACGCAAATGTTGGTCACACCCGATATTGACATTGTTAATTGAGTATACACCACCCCTCTTTTAGGGCGTTTCGCTCAGTCTCCTGCTACTGGGTATGGGTTTTTCAATAAATTTGTTATGATTAAACATTGATCAGAAGAATGAAGAAATATATTTCGGCTCTTTATCCCAGCATACTTGGTCCATTGTGATGTTTTAAGCCCTTTTGAACTTGTTAAATGTTTTTAGTTAGGCTTTCACAATATTTAGGCATTTCATAAATTGCCCTAGTGAATCATATTATACACATAGCCTGTAACTCGATACAGTGAATACTTTAAACAACTTATATTTGCGCCAGATGTTTCTCGAGCAGAATATTAGCTGATATGGTTATAGTCGTAGGCGTGTTGTTGCACAATGTGCATGCAGACAGAATATCAGAATGATGTTATATAGTTATATATCAAAATGATTAGCTCAAAGTGTTTGATTTTAAATACTTTAATTATATAAGTATATGAAAACCAGTCTCGATAATCCGCTAAAACAGATTCCATTTGGCGTAAAAGGCAACACAGCTGTGAACATTACATGAATGGACCACTGAAAATCAGCGATGATGGCAAGGGTCAGCATGTCCTGCCCTACATGGAGCACTCGGTCCCGGTAGCATCCGCCATTCACACAATTTGTGTTTACTTTTTTGTAAGTATTTATTGCTGGAGGAAAATGCACCGTCTAGATCATATACAGCCTTAGAAACGTTTTATGGGTATGGTTTTGTAACAAATATATTTTAAAATTTACTTTAAAAAGGTTGATAGACGATGGATAGTAATGTAGCAGGTGTGTGAACCTCCAAATGAACTTCCTAATTTGTAATTACATCGAACGGCTCTAATACAAAATGTTATTCACGTGTATGTTGGAAATCGATCACATATAACTATAGCCAGTAGTAATGAGGGTGTTGCCTACCTTCCACGCCCCTTCTTTGTTAACAAAATACAAGAATATGTAAGACGAATCTCGAACTTAGTGTGCTGCCCAATACAACGATAGTCTTCTTGGAGAGGTTTGTCCCCTCGTCCTTCGAACGGATCTGTGCGGATGTGCCCATTTCTAATTAAACCAATGTCGTGTCGTATGCATTGACTGAACGAATATTCATATTACAGGAATCATTGTTGGTATATCACCATCAGGATTAATTAGAAGGAGTCGACCTCTTGTCACCTCATGTCACGGACGTTGTCTTGGTAGTATCAAGTATCTCATCTCGCGACGACTACAGATGGCTAGAGGCGTGATCGCACATCACAGATACTGCAACAAATATGGATTCGACAAGTAATGTAACAATGTCAGAAGACAACACCATTTTCGGAGTCTTATATCTTACTTTAGCAGTACTGGTGATGATATCAAATGGTCTTATCTTGCTCGTCACTCTCAAATCCCGGGAACTCCATCTGCCAACACTTTGGATGATCGCATTCACGGCCATATGGGACTTCTTCGTTGGTGTCTATATTCTCCTGTTTGTAGTGCCTTCAAGTTTTCTGAACTATTTCGCATATCCCAAAAACATGATTAGTGTCTCTGCATTGATGATAGGCGTGATAACTCAGCAAAACATATTCAACACAAATCTGTTGATGTTTGATCGTTTCTTGGCTATTCGACTTCCTTTGGATTACACAAGAATTGCAGTGGCGCGAAACTATGCTCTTCTCATCCTTCTGACTCTGGTGGCCAACCTATCGATTCTATTGGTTTTTATGCTCACGAACACAACTTTCTACTTCGATGTTCGTGTCTGGCTTTGCACGATACAACCATCTACTGTGGTTAAAGCCATAGCGGGAAGTGAATTAATAATCAGCCTACTGGCGATGATACTAGGTGTTGTTTTGGTGTTTAAAGTCATCATGCGGTCCAGAAAAATAATCGCACCACCAGGTGTAAATCCAACGTCACAATCTTCACGACGCCTGTCAGGTTTTTCTCTGACGGTGGTTATATCATCAGCTATGTTTTGCCTGTCATATTTTCCATTTGTATTAACGGCCTTTTTTTTCTATGGACAAGGACATATTGCACTTATCAGGTTATCGACCATTTCCGTGTTGGGTAACAGCGTGTTGAATGTATTTATATACACGGGAACTTACCGACCCTTCCGAAATGAATTGAATCGCTTGTTTTGCAAAGCCTACTACAGACGGCAGAGACAGGCAGCTATGATGGCAACACTTCAACACAATGAACTGAGCATAATCTCGAGGCCATATTAAACGATGGTGTGTATCGTGTCAAGCAACAGTATTTACAGCAGGAAGCAATCATTTCACTTTATTCACTTTATTCACTTGTTTTCAGGTCGTAGTACCCAATTCTATTATATTTTCACTGATCATTTTCATTTAGTACTGCTTTACCCTGTTCAGGTTTTTATAATGGGTTGTCCCTTAACACTGCCTATGGCAATATTTTAGCAAAAACTCGACGTACTCCAGCACGAGGAACGTCTGGTTTCAGTGGACTACAAGCCTAAATATAGTGCATCACTGCACCAATGCATTTTGCAATGACTTGTCACTGCATTTATGTTGTAAACATCTTCGGAAAGACGATGTCTCCGGTCTGCCAGTGTTTCACTGAATAGTGAGTTAGGGAAAATATATCAGTTATATCACAGAAGGTCATCTTATTGTAAGAGGACAGCCTAAAAAGATACAAGTTGTACACATTTACCAATTATGTGAAACCCACGAAGGGGTTTGGTTTCTGATATTTAAACGGTGATTCCAACACAGGATCAGTGGATACTGGAACACCTAAGGAACGTAACCCAGCCGCCTCCACTGTATTGGATGACGAAAGGAAACATTTCGGAGGGACATAACAGTGAGTACTCTGCTAATATATAGCTGTAGTCAGGTGTTTTTTCAATCATATGTATTCCATGACATGTTATATGTTCCTTAAATGGACACATTCATGAACACGACATATCCTCTAAGGCCCACTTTGACGTGACAATACAAAGGAGACGAAAATGTGCTAGAGATATATGTGTCACATGGGCTGTGTGATCCCAAAAATGTTTCAATGAATAGTTGAATGAAGGTTCATTGTGCCAACATCTGGTCCCAGTCCTCCTCCGTGATATTGTTTCAATCATAAAATCCAAAAATTCAATGAGTCCTTTATCTTGGCGGGTGCATTAGAACCATTGAACAAAATGTGTTTTCTTTCTGTACTGTAAACCTAATGCCATTTGCTGGAATAATATATCGCCTGATACATAACCTTCAGTCTGATATACTCGGTAGACAATTGATAGAAAGTAGTTAATCGATTATCTCGGACTGAACGTATCGTATCGGGAAATGTATTCCTCCATCAAATCTCATGAATATACAGCGTTTCACATTTCCCGTGACCTAACCCCTGATTTCAAAGAGCACTTTGCAATAACAAGAAAAAGATAAACAGGAAATCCTGATAGATGGATGACAATGATAAAAAGATGACCCTGGGAGACAGAAGGATGGACTAGATATAATATATCCCTGTTCAGATATAGGTGACCGTAATTTATAGATGACCTTGACAGATAGATGTCCCTGATCGATAGATAGATGATCCTGGTAGATGACCCTGATAGATAGACGACACTGATAGATAGATGACCTTGACAGATAGATGATCCTGGTAGATGACCCTGATAGACAGACGACACTGATAGATAAATGACACAGATAGATAGATGATCCTGTTAGATAGACGATCACGATAGATAGATGCCCGTGATAGATAGATAACCGTTGTAAGTAGACGTACCCTCTCAAATCATAAGCCCCTCCGGACTGGACCATTAATCTCCAGCGCTTTCTATAAATGGCAATTAACACCTCGTCACGTCGCTAGATCTTACATATGTGCATGTTCGTGGGTCACTGACCTAGCCCCGCATTATGTAATACCTCTATCTACAAAACATGACGGACGTGGTCAATCAGTAAGACGGGCCCAAATCATCGACAAAAGCGGACGGATTGAGCAGCGAGTCGCCTTACAAACGACTACGTCGACGATGAAGAACCGCCGTCCGCCTTCCTGCTTATGCGTTTTGTCACGTGATTACTGTAACCGGGTTTTCTGCGCACACACGCACGCACGCACGCACACACACATAATGCACAGTATTTATTTGAAGAGGAATATTGATGGTTGAACAAACCAAACACACACACACACACACACACACACACACACACACACACACACACACACACACACACACACACACACACACACACACACACACACACACACACACACAAATATGTTATTTACATATTTGAGATGATACTTTGTCACGGGATGAAAAGATTTTGGAGAAATGTAAAGATAATAATTATATTATATTTCATCCATTTACTGACGAGCCATTTAAGCTCAGTCGAGCCTCTTCGGGGATTTTGGTTTCAATGAGAACCCAGTTGCCCATGGTGGTCTTGAGAGGCTACTTAAAGTGTCGGGTGGCCTGGCGTGGTGACTTGTTAAGAGAGTGCTATAGTATCCCGACGGAGTTGGTCGTTGCTAATGGTAGCAATCATTGGATTATTTACAGGCATCCGTAATATAGGTGGAATATTTCTAAATAGGACGTGTACAGATAATGCGTCGGGAGTATTAAGCGTCACTGTCATGCCCCTTGTTCCCTTGGTTACTGTTTTCTGACGTATACAGAAAACATTTACCACACAATTCTGCAAAGGAAACCGCCTGAACACACCAACAAGGTTTTTATTTTGTGTAGTAATGTTTTATGACCTTTAACCGCAAAAACCTGCCATGTTTACACCTGCCAGCCAGCCTACACTGGGATTATATGATATGATATTGTGTTACTGTGTGCATATGTGAGTATTTATTAACTTGCTTGCTTGCTGTACCTTTACCAATGTTGAACTATACTGGGGTGTGATTAAAAATACTTACCGTCTTTCTTTAAACAAGGATGGCGTCTTAATAAAAGCCACAAAACATTCCATCATCATAATAAATCTCAAATTAAAGCAGAAGTTAACGACGGAAAGGGTAACACAAAACTAGCTTTTTGATGCAAATTAGATTGGGGGTAAATAATTAATGATATGTTTATTTGACCGCCGTTAACATTAGTGAGTGAGTGAGGTTGATTTCACGACGCTTTTAGCAATATTCCAGCAATATCACGACGAATCGAACCCGGGAATTCGGCGTGACGAGCGAACGCTTTAACCACTTGTCCCCCCGACCGCCCCGCCGTTAACATTAAGTATAGATATTAGCTGAACATGGGGTGCCACAGTGAATATCTTCATACCAATAAATTTCATTCATGGACGTGGCGCATGTTTTGCATGATAATCTCGAACGGCAATTAAGAGTATGTACATCACAGAAATCCTTAGTGGTTTATGTTTATAATAATCAGCAGACACGGAAAGTCGACGTCTTGTCACCGCAGTTGTGCGAATTGTCTCAGTAGATACTACATACATGTGTATCTCATCTTTAGACGACTACAAATAACTCACCGTGAGATCGTGAGATACAGCAGCAAACGTGCAAGTGATGTTAAAACGTCAGAAGACAACGCCAGTTTTATAATTATATCTTACGCAGTTCTGGTGTTGATGTCAAATGACGTTATCTTGCTCGTCATTAACAAATACCTGGAACTCCACGGTCATCTGCCAACACTTTGCATTCAAGGTCATCTGGGACTTCCTCGGGCTTCACAAATAATCTGATTGTTTTTTAACGCTATGTGGCTGTTTGATTCCCATTGGCTTATATAAGAATGGCATTTGAGCGATACTATAATCTTCTCGTCCTTTTGACTTTGATGGTCAAACTATTTAGTCTCTTGGTTCCGACTACTTCAACGGTCACGTATGGCTCTCCATGGTACTCACTCTTTCTAATCTACCCGCTTTAGAGGGGAGTATTTGCATCAATCAGCTTCTTTAAAAGTTAAAAAGGACAAAAACATTCATTGTACGATTCCAACTACCTCATAAACATGTGTTCTTGAATCACTATCAAATAATGATGATACCAGGTGTTCGCGAAAAAGTGAGCATATCCTGACCCGGTGGTGGCAGTCGTCACAAACACTTGCATGGGCACGTCAACCTGAAAACTCTCCGAAAGCTTTACTTAGGTATTGAATGTTGTAACCATGATCAAACGTTGCCGTAAGAGTTGCATGACACTTTTTGAAATTTTCGTAGAAGGAGCATGCTCGTCTGTACGTCAAAAGTTGTGAAATGTTGACACCAAAGGCTGGAGTTGCTGGAATATTGCTCGACCTGAAGGGAAAAGTTGGCTATTTGAAAACTGAAGTTATCCCTCTTGTCAAACAGACGTGTTGGGAGTTTTATTTTGTCACCCTGAATCTTTATGCCCACTGTGTACCGTATGAAATAACTACTCTAGCAGCATGAAATATTCCATATACATTTTTTTCTCCCAGTCGTGGTACGCGTTAGTGATGTTTCACAATACATTTCAGTTGAACATGGCTTTATCCTGCCAAGGTATATTCAGCTTGGAAAGGGATGTTGTGTTAGATGGCAGTGAGCGATTAACCAACAATATCTCAGCGTCCTGTTAATATTCGAGCATCGGCAAGGCATGTATGTCGTCGGCAGTCAGCGAGCATTGACTTATAGTGGCATACCACAGTTCTACCCTGATAATTCAAAATGTATTTTATAACCACCATTTAACAAAGACTTGTCCTTGGAAATATATTCTGAAATACTTCGGGAAGATTGGGTATCCGGAACTACCGCGATTTCACTAAAGAGTGAGTGAGTGAGTGAGTGAGTGAGTGAGTGAGTGAGTGTAACGGCACTTTGAACAATGTTTCATGGTTTGTCAGCTTGATTTGAGAGGACAGATTCAAGGGACACATGCTGTTGACAATACTCTCCTTTGTGGAAAGGGTAATTGTGTCACATGGCCAAGGATAATATACCGCCTCCGTGGTATAGTGCAGTGATAGTCTGCCTTGACCGCAAAGTCAGTGGTTCAATGCTCGGTGCGGTCATACTAAAAAAACGCTAAAGGATGGTACTTGTTGTTACCCTGCCTTGCGATTGGCATAAATGAGATAAAACGTGGACTGTTCGGCCTGGAGTCAGTATACTGTCATGGTCTGAGCGTGTTATTCATGCTGAGCTGAGACATGATATCGCAGTAGGCTAGCTCAAGCAGTCATACACACGCACGCACATACACACGCAAACACGCACACAAACACACACACATAGTTGCATGCAAGTCGCTAATGGGGGCAATAATCTTTGAATTTAGCGACATTTAAATCCCATTTCACCTTACCGCAACCCATGGATAATAATTGGTCCGAAGCTGTGATTTCTCCCCATGATCCTGGCACGGCAAAGGGTCGCAACACAGCGAATAGCAGCGCGTTCGACCACCAGATCACTCGTGCCCATTTAAAACACACAGATGAGCAGACACAGGGTTTTCTGCTATAGGTGTTATTGAAGTAGTCAATCTGAATTTGTTCGTGATCTGAGGCTTCTATGAACACAAGATATCCTCTAAGGCCTACTTCGGGGAGCATTTACATCTATAGAAGGTGTAGATTTGTTTGAATAATATATACTTCCTGAAAGGCAGCAATCTCAAAATTATCCATTTGAGTCACCCCCCTTTGGTTAGCTATGGTAGCTGAGAGATCGATTTTCCACTCTTGCATTGTTTGTAAGAGACTTTAATTTCATCATCTTTTGATTACAAAGCAAATTAGTCAGGATATGGTTATTTCAATCCATTCAACGAGACAGTCAAATCTCAGTGGCAGAATATAGGAAACGTTGCTAGAGCCTCATATACTTATATACAATGTGCCTTTGTTTCTGTTTGTCTATGTATTCTTTCCTTACAAACATTTCACTCAGCAAACATTTCCCAATAGCAATACTCTTACAGTAGATGCATGAAGTCATTTATCAATTTTAATTCTCCGGTATGAAACTTAAGTAAATCAGTATATGATGTGCGAGCAATGTTATGGAGGAGTGACGTATTAACTACCAAGCTCATATAGTCAGTGTAGTGTAACGAATATAGGTTTCAACATTCCTGACACGCTGGCTGTGAACATACACTCATTATGTGAACACAGAGCGGCCGGACTATGCGTGTAACAGTTTTCTCCCTCCCGACGCAGTCACGACAATAGGAGCCTTCAGTGTGTGTGCAGGCATTCTCACTCCAGGTAACGCACACCAGACGCGACCAATATACTTGTCAACCACCACGGATACAACCGCTGTACTCATTCTCCTCGGGGAGGGCGTAGCATTGTGAGTGAATCTGTCGTGTTGAAGGGGCACGAGCCTATAGCTCCTTGTTGCAGCAATGGATTTTCGGGACGCTAGCAAGGTGAATGTCAACCGGCGATGTCTTTATTTTTTTATATTCCTTTTCCTTGCCCTGCCTGTTGTGGTGGGGGTATTAGTTTGGTATTTTATCCCCAAATGTGACGGAAGTGATCCTTCATCGGAAAAGATTTCTGGGGATGGGTCCACCACAGCGCCCGTTCCAACTACCCCTGGTTTCTCGGAGACAGAACCCTGGAAGAATCTCCGTCTACCCCGATATATCGTACCGCTGCATTACGATCTCACCCTCTACCCGGATTTCTATGGTGATAACGGGTGGTTTTACGGAAATGTTACTGTAGAAATCAAGATCAACAAAGACACGGACTATGTGCTTATTCATTTTAATTACCTCAACATCACGAAAACTGAACTTCGGGAAAATGACACGAACAATCAGATCGGCATCAAGAGGACATTTGCATATGCAGAAAACCAGTTCTGGGTCATTGAAACAGCTGTGACATTGAGGCAAGGTGCAAGTGTTAAACTGTCCCTGCAGTTTGACGGTTCGCTCACCAAAGCAATTGTTGGCTTCTACAAAAGCAGTTACGTAAACTCTCAAACAGGCCAAACCAGGTAGGCTCGTGTATTCAGACTTCTTTGTGTGTTAAAGTTCTGGAATAGTAATGTGGAGGTGGGTCACATTATACGTGTTGATGTGGTGAATGTGACACTCGGCACGACGAAGGTGAGGTGTGACATTAACAAACAAATCTCTCTCTCTCTCTCTCTCTCTCTCTCTCTCTCTCTCTCTCTCTCTCTCTCTCTCTCTCTCTCTCTCTCTCTCCCTATTCAGCCAAACAAACCTACAACCACATATATATTCTATTCTCGAAAAATTCAGTACAAGGTATGGACTTAAAATAATCTACTCAATTTTCTATTATTGTTTATATCAAGACTGTAAATTGCCGCGCAAGCTACATTAGCTCATGTCGATATATGCACCTAACTACGTTGATGCACGATGAAGCATTGTTTATCATGTGTACATTTAATTACCAATCACGTCTCAAAGACAGTGTTCTTCTGTGTCTATTTGTAACCTCATTCCCCAAGGGAGGATAACAAGGTTCTCCCGACTCTGTGTTGTGTGCTTGGGGAACAACGCCAGTTAGTACATGAAAGATGACCCACTGACTCCAACATTCGCTTTGTGCTTTGTCTATTAATTACCTCATGACGGCAGATAGAACAAGCACACGTCATCTCTCAGAATTAATGCACTGTGCGACAAACATCCACACGCTTTCAACATTTACTCACGCCATGCGCATGAGAAGGATGCATTTCTTTCCTTATATGAACTATCCGAAAGTTGGCAATGATTTCAAATGAATGATTTGTGAAAGATAAATATATGCATTTGATCAACATACAGTAAACTACGTCTATAACGAACTGACCGATATAACGAACTTATTTTTTAGTCCCGGCCATGTGTTGTATATATGCTGTATATATGCTTAAACGAACTATGGTTATACCGAATTAAAATTAGTGGTCCCTTTGAGTTTGTTATAACCGTAGTTTACTGTACACACAAAAAACAGAGACAAAACCCTTTCCTTATCAACGGAATCTCTGCTAGAAGCCTCGTCTATTGTACGATTCCGTCTATATCATGAGCATGTGCTCATAAATCACTTTATTTAATAATAGTGATGATATTAGGTGTTCACGAAAAGATAAGCATATCCTGCCACGCCAGTGAACCCCGTCACAAAGTAACAAAGATTTGTACACAATTCACGCAATACATGCGTTGATTGAGTAACATTGTCACAAACCCCATCACTCATCGGACAGCGCGGGACAAAACGCCTTCACAGTTTCCCCGGACATTATCAGATAAATGTTTATAAGCCCAAAATAATGAGGTTAATCCCTCAAACCACCATATTGTCGATAAAGCTTGTGTGAGTGTTTGTGTTCTAATTATCGCATCATGCACGTCAAGAGCTTAATATCTCTACGTACCCGTGAAGATCCGGGTTAGAATAGGTCTTCAGCAACCCATGCTTACCGTAAAAGGCGACTTTGCTTGTAGTTTGAGGCGACTAACGGGTCCGGTGGTCAGGCTCGCTGGTTTGGTTGATGCATGTCATCGTATCCCAATTACGCAGATCAATGTTCATGATGTCAATCATTGGATTGTGTTACCCAGACTCGATTATTTACAGACCGCCGTCATATATCTGGAATATTGCTGACAAAGAAACAAAGAAACAAACAAAATCATATCTCTCCATTCGCACAGTTGTGCAACTTGTTCTGGGGACTGACTTCATTGTTAACACCAGGGGACGGAAGGGAACAGTTTTTCCAGCTGGCACCTCGTTGATCTTGAATGGTTGTGTGGACACACCCCATAACCTACAGGCATACATTTAGAACACGAGATGGATTCTATGTTAAACAGACCGCCACCGTGGTCTAGTTGATAGAGCGTCTGCTCGGAGAAGGGATGGTCGGTGGTTCGACCCCCGCCCTAAAAGACGTCACTTATTATTATCCTAGGGGGCACGGGGGGCCCAGTCGTCTAAGGCGCCGCAATTCGCTGTGCAGAGTTGCGTCCCTTGGCCACACCAGAAACTTATGACTGTGGGTTCGAATCCCGGTTCGCCCCGATTATGTTTCTAGGTTTGTCAGCACCATACCCGTGTTCGTGGGTTTCACCGAAGTGGTAAACGTCTAAGACCTGCATCACTTGGGGCTTTCCTCCCACATTAAGCTGATACGCCGTGATATAACTGGAATACTGTTAAAAGGGGCGTTAAAACCAACTCACTCACTCACTCACTATTATCATCCTGCCGGACGCTCGGCTTTAAGAGGACAAATCAAGGTCTGGCCGGTTCAGAGTCAATTTGGTTTACGGGTTTTCGCTGTATAGAATATAAATCTTACCCTCCTCCCAACTTTTAGCAGAAAACCACAGTACATTGTCGTTACTACACATACCTGTGGGATCTATTTCTGCAAACATGCTCTACGAGGTTTCTGAGTGACAACGAAGCGTTATTCATTACCTGACCTATATATTTATATATATATGTGTGTGTGTGTGTGTTGTTTTGACAAGGCACGAAATATTCTCGTTACCTCCAGAAGGTAACGCCGTGCACAGCCGGAATGAATTGTGGTTCATGAGAATGTTTTCTCGTCAACTGTGAACGAGTGATGTACTTGTTACAGCCACACTCGCGTACCTACCTGCAGTCGAACCCTGGATACGGAAGCATTGTTTAAGTATTGTCATAATATTAAGTTGAAGAGTTTTAAATAAAATAGAAACGAGATTTCAGGACTCGGAATGACCGAATCCAGTTATGTAGGTTATGAGTTTATGTACACCCGAAGTCTCAGAAGGAAGGACAATTCTTCAAACATGCATCCACAGCTAGTGACTCACAATCGGAATTTCTCATTTCTGTGAGGACATTTATATCAAACAAATGATTAGGAGTGAGTCAGTGAGTATGGTTTTACGCCGCTTTTAGCGATATTACAGCAATATCACGGCGGGGGACACCAGAAATGGGCTTCACATATTGTACCCACGTCGGGAATCGAACCCGGGTCTTCGGCGTGACGAGCGAACGTTTTAACCACTAGGCTACCCGACCGCCCCAAATGATTAAGAATTGACTTCAATATACTTTTGCATTTGTTGAGGTATAAAGATAAAAAACAGTGTGCTCGCTTCGTAAATCGGCAATCCAGATTTACAAAAAGTGTGCACGTTAGTTTTTACGTGTATGCCTCCATAAGCGCAAAAAATAAATTATTATAAATAAATATGTTAATAAAAATTTCATAAACTGCTTATTCAATTATCAACACACAACAAACTGTTGACAACGATACGAAATCCGTTATATTATTCAGCGACCATAATGCAACAGAAGTTCACCCTGTTAACAGCAACTCGGTAACCAGTGGCCCAGTATTGTGCGTGGGCTTGTTAGTTCAATGGAAACATAAATGGAAAATACATTGCTTGGTTAGCCAATAAAATGCTGACCCGTGAAGATCCGGGGTGGGATAGGTATTCAGCAACCCATGCTTGCATAAAAGGCGGCTATGCTTGTTGTAAAAGGCGTTAAACAACAAACAACAACAAAATATTGCTATAGAATCACATGCAATTTGTTTTGCACCTGCACATGTTGCAACAGTTATGTACATGAAAAAGTAGTTGCTCGTACAAACATATTTGAATCAACCGATTTAAACCTGGAGCCCAAGCCATTTATATGTAGGATAAAGTATTAAAGTGAACAATTAATGCATACTGATCAGGACATCATGCGCAATCAAATACAGTTACCTACATTTATAACGAACACGCTTATAACAAACTGACCGATATAACGATCTTCTTTTTTAATCTCTGCCATTTGTTGTTTATATGCTGTATATTTGCTTATAACGAACTACAGTTATTACCAGAGACCATATATCGGTATATGGTCTCTGTTATCACGAATTAAAAATAGTGGTCCCTTTGAGTTCGTTATAACCGTAGTTTACTGTGGCCAAAAAAGTCGAGTCATCCTCAACAAGTGCATTTAAATCAGGAAACCAACGGAACAAGAGCAGAGCGACAATAAATAAGATACTGTTCTTCGTTTAACAAGTGATTTGGCGCAACGACCGTCGTTTATGTACAGACCTTGCTATATCACGTAAGTCTATTTAAGCTGTGAGAGTTACTACAGTCGTATCGCAGAGATTGCTTTATGGAACGAAGCCCTTGCATCATGTCCACTGAGCTACCTTAGCACAGTGACCAACGTAGCTCCGATGTTTCAACAGAGACTTACAATGGACGAAGCACTAAGTCCGTAGCACTAATGTATGCTGTGTCATCGAGTATAGTTTGAGATGAGCGTATTACTTCTCTATAGCTTTAGCTATTTTTTCTTCCATATAAAAGTTGGTCGCGTGTTTTGAAGTGGGTTGACATCTTCGCTAACGAACTATGGTCATTGTTTGCGACGTGTTGTTAATAGTGCGAACGGAAGCGTGCTGTCAATATACAAGAATCTGTAAATTGACTGCTAAATGCCTTAAAGGGGTGTTAGACGCTGGGGTTTTTAGCGGTCCGAGGAGATTTAATTTCCGAACACCAATTTGTTGCTAGTTCAAATTTTAGTAGGTCTATCAATCTAACAGTTACTGATTACGCGAATTACTCGAGACCAACTCAGTTGCACATGTGGCATTAATGACATCGTCTAGAACGAGGCAGAAAAGGGACCCCAGACCGAGTGCCCGTTTAATGTTCTCAATCATTACACACCATTAATATTATTCCAACAATGGCAAATGTGGGAATTCCTTTAATGCATGATTTTAAATGTTGTTATTTGGTAATGCTGTTTGTCGCGAGACTATACCAACAAACTTCAGTTTGTGTAACATAAACGCCACACATTCAGACATCCTTCAATGATAAAGATAACTGTTCGTCGATTCCACACATGGAGAATGGCACCTTTATTAGCTATCACCCTTAAGGAAGAATGTTTTATTCTCTGAGGGTGGTCGGCATCTGTCAGTCCCATCTCATCCCCTCCCCCACCAGATCCTACACCCCAGGTCCACCCAGAGTGCTTGACCCTCTTATCAGTTCCTGGGGTTCCTCGGGGGCAGACTTTGATAATTTGGAATGATACGGAACTGCCGCTCTGCTTCAGTTGAAGCTCTTTACAGATTAAAGACTGGCTACCATTATTTCTGCAAGATTATTGTATTTCCCTAAGGTCCAATATGGTCACTCTCTGGTCATCGTGAATGCTTACAATCTAATCTCGAAATGGAACTCCCTGGTTTAATGATATAATTGTTTATTCAACAGGCCTAATCGTCGCGTAAATCGCAGTATCGAACAATTGGTTTGGTCCCTTTTATTAAACAGTTCTACTAAATGTAATGTTGAGTTTAAATATTAATATATATTCCTCTTACATTATCAACTCATCTTGCTCATCTACTTGTAACGTTGTGTTCGTACATGTGATCGAAAAAGACTTCCACAGAACGTTCGCACAGTCATGATCGATGAAATGAAGGACGAGAGTGACCATACGCATTTACAACGTTAACAGAAGCTGCATCGTCAAAGTAACAAGGATAACACAAACCACACACATGACAAATGCACCACAGTATTGATGATCAACTTTTCATGACGATTATAGCGATGCTCACCATAGATTCTACCGCCGGTAGCAAACAAACGGTATGATAATGGACTGTCGATGCAAGAGTGAATGAGTGAGTTAGTTGGGTTTAACGCCGTTAATAACAGTATTCCAGTTATATCGCAAGCGTGTCAGCTTAATGTTGGAGGAAAGCCCACAGTGATGCATATCTCATGCCGTCTACCACTTCGGTGAAACCAACGAGCACGATTATGGTGCTGACAAACCTAGAAACAAACATAATCGGGGGGAATGTTGATTCGAACCCACAAACATAGGTTTCTCGCGTGCCCAAGGGACGCAACTATGAACAACGAATCGCGGCACCTTAGACGATTGGGCCACCCTTGCCCCTCGATGCACGGGTTTGTGATAATTGTCCCGATCCAACTTAGAATGAAAGTAAATTTTATGCGATATTCGGAAAAATGTCGACAACATTACTAATCACGTTACATTTGATCGATTCTCAGAAATTTTGAGCAAAGTAAACATAAACATGTATTCCAGTTGGGACATCTTGGTCGGTTTTGAAATATGTATTCATAATACATTGGAGTCGGTAACTAATTGATGACATAAATATCATCTTTTTCAGTTGACTCCAAAATTCTGATTATTAAAGTAATAAATACATCGTATATTTGATTGGCTTACCAAACAAGTAGCTTCCCGAATTTACACAGTCTTCTCGGCAGTGTTAACGTTAATACTCCCATAAAAACAAAATATAATGAAGTCAGTTCCTAAATATTCTTTTAGATGATAATATACATTTAAGTTCGGAGAAGCCTCCGTCTATGTACCGTCTACTTGTTTCGAGTAGTAGATGGCGGTATGTATGGTGTCGGCTATCCTTTATAAAACACAACGCAACAAGGTATAAAATACATACATGCAACAAATATGTCACCATGAATTCGAAAAGGATTCGATTCTGATTGGTGAGTCAGAGGTTGCACAAGAAACACCTCTGATTTTTTATGGCTGGTTTGGCGGCCAAAAAAGTTACAGAAATGTATTTCTTTCTCAATCATGGTCGGTATGCATTTTGAAATAATGATGCAGTAGACGTTTAGGTTGCAAATTTCACAGTTGCATTAACTACAATATTAAGAATTGTGTGCCGATACGTTTTGGACAGAATTCACGATAGAAATCGACCGAGTGTATTTCAGGTTTTTAGGCCTGCAGAGCATGCAAGACTTGATTTTTCTTTAGCGGTACACGTTATATGGTGGCTTACAAAGTAGCTGTGCTTAACACTTTCTTTTCCTTTCGTATAATTATGCTACTTAAGTAGAAGTAGTTTTTGAAGCAATGTTTGAGAATAGACAGCGCCCTAGTTTTTGCAAAAGACTCAACCCTTGCCAGATCAAACAAATGTTGTAACGGTAACATGACAGAAGCGTAGGCTTATATGCATATTATTATATATCACGATTGCAACCCACGCGAACTAAACACCCTCCCAAAATATGTTAGTTACATACATCATTTTTTTGCAAATACAAGTCGTGCGCTCATGATGAGTAGTGTTTCTTTCAAATAACATTGCAACATGTAGATGAATTAGTACCGCGTCTCGGCGATTTGTCCGTTCTTCAAGGAGTTTTGTTTTTAACCTTCTGGAACACGTGTTCCTCCCGCTGGCACAGATGTTACCACAGACGTGGTGCCAGTCAGACCGCCAGATCCATGCGCCCACGCTACCGCGATGGAAAGATCATTGTGTTCGAAAAATCCAGTTAATATCTTTAACCATTTGTATTTAAGACTGTTATTGTTGGTGTGTTATAGAGCTGTTGCATATGTTCCATAAAGTCGATATGATCCAGTATGATGCTGTTAGAATGTCTGATGAGAATATGAAATGACAGGCGGTTTGGCTTCAGGCAACTTGTGACATATACATTGTGCCTTGAGCATAATATCAAAGAACATGCTGATATTTCAAATAACTTATCTACTTGTGCCTTTGTCAGATCCTCTTATATTAAACATTCACAGGCCAAGTTCTCTTTAATCTTTTTATTTTCTTATTTGCCCACAGCCCCGTGCTCGTCAGTGGTAAAGTGTCTTTCTATGTTATCTGATACTAATTGCATTTCGGAATCATGGAATTCTCGTCGGACCAATGCATACTTCGAACAAGTAGAACGACTGTCATCGTTGTGTCCAACAGGTGTTCTCACTCACCGTTGATATACCATCAACGGGTGGTCATAATACAATGTTCGTAGGTACCGTTTGAAGGTCGTACGAAGTCGCGTGTTACAAGTAAATGGTGTTGCTAAGTTACGTTACATGCCTAGGTAACATTGCTAAATTGCCTTTCCAGTACTCGTTATTTTGTAAGCTGCTAGCGGGAAGGATGAAGATGGGAAAGATGAAAGATCATGTTTATGTCCGTGATATATTTATCTTACATATATTACATTCATGTCTATACTCGTCATGGTAGGTTTTACCAAAGTGGTAAACGCCAGAGACCCTCATCACTTTCCTCCTTCATTAAGGCGACACGCCGTGATGTAATTGGACTACTGTTAAAAGCGGCGTTTAACCCTACTCAGTCACTCACTCATGTATCACTAAGACCCTCACGTCAACGATCATTTGTAAATATATGCTTTCAAGTAATGTCCAGCACAACCCATTGTACCCAACTGCTTAATACTTTTCGTTGACTTTTCTTAAAGCATGTCATACATGTCTTGTACATGACACTCAATGTAACTGATATGTTGATTGGAAGTACCCACGTCACCCCATGGTGAATGAACACCACCGACGGTGTTCGTCTTAGAGCCTCAAGATAATGTCTGAATATAGTATGACACAATGGCCACAGTCGTTATACAAAACATATTATTAACAGCGGATAGAGGGAGTTTTCACTTAAACTGTCGTTAAGTAGATGCCTTCCAAATTCCATTGAAAAACAACCTGTATACAGTATAACATTGATGTTGATTATACCTTTGAATTAATTGCAAAGATGGTCATATTTCTATGTCAGCTGATATAAATTCCGTTAGAATGTTCAACATTATTATGGCGAGAGATGTATTAACCTCCACCTGACCTTGTTCGTATACTGACATTATAAGGCGTATATTATTTCAAGTATGTCTATGTACAGATGTACTGAGG
This sequence comes from Haliotis cracherodii, assembly GCF_022045235.1. Classification (NCBI taxonomy): domain Eukaryota; kingdom Metazoa; phylum Mollusca; class Gastropoda; order Lepetellida; family Haliotidae; genus Haliotis; species Haliotis cracherodii. The sequence goes on from NW_027266275.1 coordinate 19,086,067, forward strand.
TGTACAGATTAAAATCAGTGTTAACATTTGTCAAGTGTGACCCAAAACGTGCCTCGAAACCTTCCACAAGGGTGTATGTATGCTTATCTTGACTATAACCCGTTGAGTTATGTGAGTATTTTATTATTACAAACATAGCCAATCCTAATACGTCAGGGGATATGTACATAGCCATGTTTGGTTAGGCGTTGATGACCTGTAGCTGTCAATCCTTGCTCTTGAACGTCTCAACATGATTATATTAAACACGAGTCAGCATGTTTAACAGGTGCAATCCTCCATAACAAGACTTACCTTGTCGGTAACATACTAATATCAAAGTGGAAATGTTTAAAACATATACAGCACCTTCATATTTGGGTCGGACATCGCTTTATCCGATTACGTTTGTATAAGTTAGTACATTGAAATATGTCACACATAATATATTTATATATGTTGTATACTTGTGTTAACATTCAAGCCTTAACGCATGACCTCATGAATAATACGTGTATACTCGACATTTTGTTATATGATGTTTTATACATTTCTGCATGGTTGCATTGTGGATGAAAGAAGAGTGTCGGCTTGTCAGTTGAGTTGCCTCTGGCTCTAGTCCGTGCATTCTGGGTACAGTTTGTGTGGCCCATTATTTTCGCCCACCTGGTAGAGACTGGCATTTGTTTTATCATGACGTTTTAAAGCTGAGACACCAACAAAAAAAACAGAAAATGTTTTGCGTCTGCATTATATGATGAGGACCCTCTAATAGGTCCATTTTCTAAAAAAAAACGTTTCACAATTTTATATCTGGGAAATTTCCACTCCCCTTAATTCAAAATTGTCTACTGCATGAAGTTTATTGGTACAATAGAAGAAAGTCGGCTTGCTCTCAGAAAATAAGATATCATTAATCGCAAATGATCTGACAACCTTTTATGTGTGAACGATGTGAAACCCCTTCAGGTACACAATACATGTGACATAACTTACCACAATACCATATGTACTATGTCGAGGTGAAATACCGGACATCCCCCAAAACGCCACACACGAAGCATATGCCCGTGGCGGGGGGGGGGGGGGGGGGGGGGGGGGTTGAAAGTTGAGCATCTCTGGGAACCGTGTGCGGAAACATAATTCCACAAATCGATCGGAAATGATCACCATTTCTCGTGATTTGTCGCAAACTTCATAAGAATATTCGAAATTGGTAATAGTTTCATGCATGTTTGCATATGTGTTCTCGTGTTAGATGTACAATGTTACATTGTTATATATTTGATAGTGGCGGCGGACTAAACCAAGGGGTTAAAACGTTTGCTTGAAGACCGATGATGGTCCGGGTTCGATTTCGCGCCTGTGTAAACTACGTGAAGCCCGTTTTGTCTGTTCCTCTCTATTACAAAGCTTTTCTAAAAGCTGGGTAAACAATTCTCACTCATTTCATAATCGATGGCGTGGACTGTGGTTATAAGGGTCGGTATGAGTGAGTGATTTTTAATAATATTCAAGATAACCACGACGAGCAACCAAGATTGGCCTTCACACATTGCACCAATGTCTTGCATAGGGATCGGTGTTGCACATGTACTTAAGCCAAAAGACATACTAGTACCTAGTTAACGTTTACCATAGAAACAGTTACATGGATGACACGAATTTTCCTTTGTCAAAAAAGTGACTCATTCATGTTTGTTTTTAATGACGAAGTGATACATTTACTATTGGCAACACAGCATCGTCTCATTTGAGATACAGCCAACCCATGCACATATTGGAATCTGGTTAGTCCCCAATTTCTTACGTCGCACTGTCAGAGATTAACGGCGAAAAATACTCCTAGCTGACGTTAGCCTCTGGTGACATAGAAAGCTATTTTGGCAATGACCGTTACCTTATTATCCGCCACCAAGTTCATTACAACGAAGGAAAATCTATATTAGCAAAAGGCACAATCTACCCCTTCTTCGAGATGTTATCGGTCAAGTCACCATGGCTTGTTTGCCGTACTGAGCCGTGAGTTGAGCCAGATCGTCCGTTTCACAGTTTTACTCTTGAGCCATTTACTTGAAACAATTAGGTCAGTGCTTAACCAAGGTACACAGACAACAAGAAAGCTCCATAAGAGGACAACACAATTGTGTGTTTAGTCTCAGCGCAAAGGATCTACTTAGTCGGCATTTATTTCACACCGTCCTCTTGATAAACAATCACTATGCTTCATATCTCTTCATTGAGGAACCCGAGGCTCGAGAAAGCCGTATGATTATTTTCATCCGCGGATTACATCTAAGCCTTGATATAATGTTACACATTACGCCTTGTCATATACGCGCTGGAACAGATAAGATCTTCAGAAACCATATGGTGTAAATGATGCGTTAGTGTAGTTTCTGTTGAACCAGCCTGTTTACAATGGCTAAGTCCACAATTACCCTTCACGTCATCAAATATGGACTTAACCCGTGTGTGGCCTATATGCATCCACGAGCTACTTTATTGCTGCCTGGGTGTGTAGGTTGAGGCCGTGTCACCATGTATTGTGATGTAATGTAAATGAGAACAGTGTGTCCGGAAACGCCGTGTGACGTGACACACAGATTGTAAATACAGTATTTGTTGGGAAACGACAGATACAAATGTGTGTTCGTTTTCATTGTTTTCTGTTTGTGTGAGAGGAAAGTCCGAAGTGATGCAGGTCCTAGACGTTTACCACTTTGGTGAAACCCAACAGCATGGGTATGGTGCTGACAAACCTAGAAACATAATCAAACGTGATACGAACCCACAATCACAGGTTTCAGGCGTGTCCAAGGGATGGCAAGATAGTGGACAATGGATCGGTCAGTTTTCGTCGGGGAAGGAGGGTTTTGGGTGGAGGTTTGGGTTTGGATGTTAGAGAAGGGAGGGGGATGCTTTGTGGCTCGTCTGTATGCGTGTACAGGGGACTGCCGGTGGTTAAAAGCTTTCTGTCTTTTTTTCCGTATGTATAATGACGAACAAATTATAGAAAGCATAAAATGTTAAATGACAATAGTCTTGTATTCTCCACCGAATATGAAGTCCAACTTTTAGGCGTTGGTTCCGAACTTCCGTCTTTCAAACAAATAAGTGTTAATTTAATCTTATCAATCAGCACTGCATGACTTAATTACCTTCCTATTGTACATGTATACAATGTTGTCGAATATATTTATCATGTATTTTATTAATCATGTTTTTGCTTATTTCGCTGTTGAGGTTCTCAGGTTGTAAGAAACCAAAATCTCTCAGGATAATAATGTCTATCTTATCTTTTCTTTGTAGTGATGAAGTATATTTCTGAAAATACATGTAGTTTAACGTTAATATCTAAAATAAATGTGTTCACAATCAGAAACACCCAATATAAAATTGTACACGACATATACGACTCGGATTAACATAAACATGGAATTCTAAATAATGAAAGCCTTACATCGCGTTACACTAAGTCTTTGTAACACTAATGTAAATATGTATGCAAAAACTCGTACTTTGTCATTAAGTTCGTTTAACACAAAACTTATACAGGACAGATTTCCATAACGGATACATTACACTGTTTTCTCGGAAATATTCACAATATTCGTTCCTGTTTTTGTGCATGTATTTATAATTTGTTTTCAGGAATCTGGCAACATCCAAATTCGAGCCGGTCGATGCGAGGAGAGCCTTCCCCTGTTTTGACGAACCTAATATCAAGGCTGCCTACACTATAACCCTCCTCCATGAGCCGGACTACACGCCCTTGTCTAACATGCCGCCCCAGACTGGCCAGGTAATCGCTGACACATCACACACACACACACATCTCTCTCTCTCTCTCTCTCTCTCTCTCTCTCTCTCTCTCTCTCTCTCTCTCTCTCTCTCTCTCTCTCTCTCTCACGTCTTTCTCTCTATATATATCAGACAGTCATTCACGCCCTATTCAGCCAAACAAACCTACAACCACATATATATTCTATTCTCGAAAAATTCAGTACAAGGTATGGACTTGAAATAAGCTACTCAATTTTCTGTTATTGTTTATATCAAGACTGTAAATTGCCGCGCAAGCTACATTAGCTCATGTCGATATATGCACCTAACTACGTTGATGCACGATGAAGCATGCCGAAATTGATCTATTGAGGATCAGCAGCATGCGCCTACTCACATTTTACTTAAGTGTGAAATTTTATCATCAGTTGTAGAATCAAGCTATTTGATAAGCAAAACAAACGTCAGCTGGTTAGTCTTTTATTGATTAAGACGTCATAACATTTTATTTTTGTCAAATCAAAAATGACCTTGCTCTCACTTTGCGTTACCACATCGAAAGTCCACTGTTTTATTCAAGATAGATCATATTGTAACACAAATCCACATACATTAATCACTAGTAATGACACATTCGACGCAAGTGTCACGAGTGAGGTTTACGATGTTTACTGGTTGAAAGTAATTAGTGTAATCATTTCGATCTCAGTCTCGTATGGTACAAGGTCATTAGTGTAATCATTTCGACCCCAGTCTCGTGTTGTACAAGGCCATTAGTGTAATCATTTCGACATCAGTCTCGAGTGGTACAAGGCCATTAGTGTAATCATTTTGACCTCAGTCTCGATTGGTACAAGGCCATTAGTGTAATCATTTCGACATCAGTCTCGAGTGGTACAAGGCCATTAGTGTAATCATTTTGACCTCAGTCTCGAGTGGTACAAGGCCATTAGTGTAATAATTTCGACCTAGGTCTCGTGTGATATAAGGCCATTAGTGTAATCATTTCGACATTTTAACATTTTATTTTTGTCAAATCAAAAATGACCTTGCTCTCACTTTGCGTTACCACATCGAAAGTCCACTGTTGTATTCAAAATAGATCATATTGTAACACAAATCCACATACATTAATCACTAGTAATGACACATTCGACGCAAGTGTCACGAGTGAGGTTTACGATGTTTACTGGTTGAAAGTAATTAGTGTAATAATTTCGACCTAGGTCTCGTGTGATATAAGGTCATTAGTGTAATCATTTCGACCCCAGTCTCGTGTGGTACAAGGCCATTAGTGTAATCATTTCGATCTTAGTCTCGAGTGGTACAAGGCCATTAGTGTAAGCATTTTGACCTCAGTCTCGAGTGGTACAAGGCCATTAGTGTAATCATTTTGACCTCAGTCTCGAGTGGTACAAGGCCATTAGATCACAAAATTCATTAACCATCAGGAGACACATGTAACTAATGGCACACCAAGTCTGCCATATGCCCGTTACCCCTCCAGATTCCTAGGAATAGTCAAAGAGTGAATGTTTTACACAGTATATGAATATCAATATCATACACAATCAGCAATTGGTATCTGTTCGTGATTTCGTCACCGAAAAATTGCCGCATTGAATGGTTTTGAATCTCTTTCAAATGGCTAATAAATATTTGAATATTGTAAAAGCCAAAGAAAATCACTACACCATTTGGTCACAATAAGAGCAAAGTTCCATAGAGATATCATCGTACTTTGTTTTAAATAAATAACTTCAGTTACGAGGAGTCTTTTAACCAGTCATTATACTGCAAAAGGTAAACTTAAGAGCGACAAGACTTAATGTCCAAGTGGGCATGATCCTCCAGACATATTATCATCTAATGGCTGTGTTGTCGTTGTAGCCGACCAAGGTTCCTTGGTCCCCCACCCTTGTGTCAACTCGATTCCAGAGATCCGTCATGATGAGCACCTACCTCGTCTGCTTCATCGTGTGCGACTTCGACTACGTAGAAGACACGACAACTTCAGGAACAAAGGTACCCAGCTGTTGGTATATACATATACAAGGGTTTTCATTTTCTGACGACTAAGTGCCGTCTCAGGAACATCTATTAACATAGGCAACAACCATTACTTTGTGGAGATAATGCATGATTTAATAAAAAATAAAAATAAAATCATTAGAATACATGGATATTCATGCCATGCGTTCATTTCTTCCATACATAACACTAAACGTTGAATCAGAATGAATCGGTTTTGCCTTTAAAACATGCAAAAAATATATTATTTGTTATCGCCAGCTAAATCTTCTGTGAATACTCGTAACTTTAATCGTCCTTTTATAAATGCCTTACCTGTGAAGCTCCGGTTTTTAAAAGAGGTCTTCGGCAAACGATGTCTTGTGAGAGGCGACTATGCTTGTCGTAAGAGGCGACTATTGGGATCGAGTGGTTGATGCATGTCATCGTATACCAATTGCGTAGATCGATGCTCATGGTGTCAATCACTGGATTGTCTGATGAAGTATCGATTATTTACAGACAGCCTTCATATAGCTTGAATATTGCTGAGAGTGGCGTTAAACAACAAACAAACAAACAAATCAAGTGAGTCTGGTTTCACGCCACTTTTAGCAACATTCCAGCAAAATCACGTCAGGGGACACCAGAACTGGGATTTACACAGTGTACCAATGCGCGTATGTCATTGATTTTTAAATGTACATTTGCAGAGCTGTATTGTCGCCAAAACTGAAACCTACGACCAAAACAAATATTGGTTTATTTGAATTCTTTAGCATTGTGCAAAACGTAGTTTTTCTTAAGGACTGGAGTGTTCTCCTGCAGATTCGTGTATACGCCACCCCCGACAAGATCAACCAGACTCGCTACTCCCTGCAGATTGGTAAACACTCAATGGAGGAGTACGAGAGGCTATTTAGATTGCCCTATCCGTTGCCTAAGCAAGGTAAGACGTCAAACCATCAAACACATAAACATAGTTTCTGAAATAACAGGACAAAATGGAAAAGAGGTCCGCCCAGGATGTTGCTTTGACCCTCGGCTGTTCTATAAAAAACTATGTTTATGGAGCTGGTATCTTTCCTTTGGTTAAAACATTTTATCTTATCTATTTCTATTTTATTTAATGTTGAGCTCCAGTATGAACTGATATGTTTTCTCGTTTATCATTTCATCAGTCTCTACACAATTACGTTCGTGTGCGTCAGTTTCTTGTGGTTGTGGCGCTAATTCAATTCTGTTTGTGTGTTTACACTGAATTACATAAATATGAATTTTCATGATATGGTCGGAATCGTTTAATCGACTCTCCTTTAGGCAGATATTTCTTATGAGTACTGAAATGGTTTTGTCGCTTTAATTTAAGAATATTTGATATTTACCTAGTTGTGTGAAACATTTTGTTAATTTATTTTTATAAAAGACTTAAATCCTAAAACCTGGCTTGCAGTGGTATTACTGGAGCTATCTATCTATAAAAGGGACGCTACTCCGTAAGTTGAAAGGCGTAAGCGGCATCGTCCGTATGAAAGGTGTTTTTTCTGTGACAAATGTATGTACAAAAGATAACCTTTACCAATCTCATGATAAGGTTAGAATTTAATGTATTGAGGAATCTCTCAAATATTCTGTAAGGGTAAAGTGTTTAAATATTATGAAGTCCGGTCCTCTTCAATCATTCGGAAAAACAATCTATGAAAGGCTGTTTGTCTGACTTATTAGAAATATCTTGACTGTTCACTTAAGCCGTTAGCCTACTCATGTACATTGTCGCTTAAAACGTAAATCTAGTCATAAAATGCACATTTGATTAACACTGAACACATAACAATTACACATATGAAATCCAACTGTCAGTACAGTTTCATATATCTTCCTGTCAGGGACCTGCAGCCACCTTCAACCTCACAAATGGTTCACCTCTGTTACCGTGATTATGGTTCACAAAGCATTTAAGTGACGTTTCAGTAGGTCCGTTTGAAGATGGCTGCCTTCCAGATTGGTCCCTGTAATGACGTCGTTAGAGGATGAGCGCTAGGTTATTATAAAATAAGCTCCTCTGTCAAAGGAACAAAGCTACCATTTGCATTAGAACTACCATTCTGAATGGAGCTACTGGATACTTGTAAAGGCCGGACTACAAATTGACACAATCAGTGTCTGAATCATGTGTTGTATCAAATACCAGTTCCGGCCTCCCAATAATGAGAAAAGCTGAAGTTCCGTAGAAACCTCCTCGGTGGCAGTGATTTGAAACGTGAAAGATAAATTATGTTTTTGAAGACAAAGAGCACACTCGGTTAGAGATCATATATTGTAAACCAGATGAAAGAAGAACAATTTCAGTCATGTTTTATAACAATCGCGTTTCATAATAGATGTAAGATGGGCGTGTTCTGTTAATTTTGAAACGAATCTTAATTTGGTTGACATATGAAATGATATTGCGTTTTGGAAAAAATCGATTTACTAGAAGACATCAGTCATATTTCATGCATTTCATTTTAGTTTAATCATTTGATTGCGTGACTTATGTCCTGTTTTGAAATTATTATGTGACTTTTCGTATTCTATTGAGTTTTTTCATATTTTCATAAATATCATGTAGAAATTGCAAATCGCAATCTTCTTTAAGAATAATATGATAAAATGATATTTTTCCCAGGCGGAAATGTATGTTTTTCTGTCATTTTCTAGTTTTAAGAATTTTAACAACAAATAATGTGATTTTAAAAATGCGGGTTTAATTCATTGTGCAAATCGACAAATACTAATGGTTGCCATTCGTGATATGAAATTGACGCTTTTTGTGATATGGCATATAAAAATGGAAATTAAATCCCAAATAACAAGGTTTAGAGTGTAGATGTGTGTGAATTTGAAATGAACAGCATTTTCGAATAAGATTGACATAATGAAACTTACCAAATACCAAAACAGCAAGAATGGCTTTTGCATTGTTTCAACTGGGAGTCCTCGCCCCAGGGTTGTCTGTTAATCTGGACAATAACAGCAAGACGTTAAGACCACTAAAAATATACGCTATAGTTTATCAAAAGCCCAATCTGCATTATATTATTCCCTTGCAGACATGATAGCGATCCCTGACTTTGTGTCTGGAGCCATGGAGCACTGGGGCCTGATCACGTACAGAGAGACTAACCTACTATATGACCCCAGCAAAGCCTCATCGGCCAACAAACAGAGGGTTGCTGTGGTAGTGGCCCACGAAATTGCACATCAGGTACATTAGAGGCAAGGTTTGGTGTTGTCTGGAAACTACCAAATAACAAAACCGATAACCTGAATAAAGTGACAGTTTGAGAAACAGAAATGTTCGAAAACTAGATGAAAACTAGATGATAATAGTGAAACCTTGTCAGTACGGACACCTTTAGTCCGGAAACCCCGCAATCAGGACGATAATCTGTGGGAAGGTTTATAAGTTTATACAATTAAAGGAACATTACTATAGTCCCATGATTCGGGAAGTATGTAAATTGGTTAACAGGTCCGTCCAGATTAACGAGTTTCATTGTGCAAAAGCATTCTAGAACACGATGCGTCGGAGCCGAAGTTCGACATTGTCGTTGATGAGTAAACTATCTGGATTTAATACCATGCCCGAAGTACGTGGTCAGGTGAGGTTAAATGGGATTTAACGTCGCGCCCAAGATTATTTCACTTATATTGCGACGTGGATGCACGTGTTTGTGTGGCTGCTTGTATTAGTCCTGACTGATGTCGATATATAGTGCTAGGACACAGAGATAACATGAATACCCCACTCAGACACAGTATACTGACTCGGAGCCGACCAGTCGTTGTTTTAGTCCCTAGATGCCGACCGCAGGACAGGGTGACAACAAGTACAAATCTTTTAATGTCTTTTGGTATTATCGTACTCCGGACCTTCCGCTCTCAGGGCGGACGCTCTACCACTAGACCACGGAGGCGGTCTCCGAAGTACGTGCCGTGTGTTTGGACATGACTGTGAAGGATGCAGTTCTCACCTTGGTATCTCCATCCCCCTTTATTCCCTTAATGCTCTTTCCTCGGCCCCTTTGTTTACCTGATATGTCGTACCTATATTAGATCTACCTCTGATTTGACACACTTACTCTTACGTACAAAAATCCCTTCATTCAAATAAATCCACATAAAAAAGTAGATTCATGCTCAGTCATCGTATGTGATGGCGTGGACTGCCACTGGCTTCCCTGGTCGATTACTGAAATATTCCTGACTGCGGCGTTAATCAACATTCAGTTTTCTGTGACCTTGTTTCATTTACTATTGCAACTACTTGTGATAACAAGTTCTACTTCCTGGTAATGGATATATACCATTCCGTCTATATTTATGTCTTCAATATTTTTTTTCAAAGAGTGACACCTTTGCCGTTTGGATGTTAACACATATCACATAGTTGTCGTTTGCAAAGCATTCCAATAAATACACACACCCTTTGTCCCATAAATTTTATCAACCACAAACGATATTTGTCATGGCGATATTCATCTGCCAAACATTATTTTATTATTGATTTTCTTTCATTCCGGCTTCATAAAATATTTAAAAGCTGTAACGTTTGAGTCGGGCCAAATGTAAGCCATATTGAGTTTGCAAAAACGAGTATTTAGTTCATGTAACAATGAAGCTCGTGTTAGTTAATGTAACGTTAATGAGCCCAGCACATCCAATTTCAACAAACTAAGTTTCACGCTTGTAACTGTTTGTCCTCTGGGAAATCGTTGAATGAAGCCCGGAATCTCTGTCACTGTACACGTAAAGCTGGGCGAGAATACTGTTTTTGTTCTGATTTCCCCGGAGTTAGTTAATTCTCTGAAAATACGTTCGTTCACCGTAAGGACAATGAACTTCATACGTTGAAAGCAAAAAGGCCGTCACAATTATATCTCATGCTTGGCAAAGCAAATATACCACAGTTTAGTCTGCGAGTAATTATATTGATTTTGCGGTGTCTGACTTGTTCTCCTTTGGCTGATTAAAAGGCATTGTTTAACTTTATCACAAGGAATCTATAACTTTAAAGTTACAGGGCATTTTGTTGGATATTTTTAATTTCTTTCGAAAATATTTGCATTAAAGATATAGTATCTATAGTACTCCAACAGGCCAACGTTAATCCCCATTTCACCCCACCTCATCTCCTGAAGGCCAACGTGTCGAAATATCGACATATAATTGGGAAAGGTTATCACCATATTGTAATACAAGGCAAGTAGAGAGATTGAATATAACGTCAAGATGTGGATGAGTGAGTGCCCATTTGAGTAAAGAGAAGAAGCAAGTAGACCGGATTACTACAGTAAACTACGGTTATAACGAACTGATGGATATAACGAACATACTTTTTTGTCCCGACTATTTTGCTCTAGTTATGCTGTATATATGCTTTTAACGAACTACGGTTATAACGAACTAAAAATAGTAGTCCCTTTGAGTTCGTTATAACCGCACTTTACTGTATAACACCATCAACCAGCATGTCGTTCAAATTCTCTACACAATCACGTCCTGTTAATCTGGACCCTGATATTCTGGAAACCCTTCTTTCGGGGCATTTACTCTTTGTATATCCGGGGCGGTCGGGTAGCCTAGTGGTTAAAGCGTTCGCTCGTCACGCCGAAGACCCGGGTTCGATTCCCGACATGGGTACAATGTGTGAAGCCCATTTCTGGTGTCCCCCGCCGTGATATTGCTGGAATATTGCTAAAAGCGGCGTTAAACCAAACTCACTCACTCACTCACTCACTTTGTATATCCAAAGAGATGATTTGTTGTGTTGTTCAACCGGACAATCTCACTGCTACCTGCAGAGATTAGCTGTACGTGTCTGACAGTGTCTGTAACCTTTTCCATGGTAGTGGTTCGGGAACATCGTGACGATGGACTGGTGGGATGACCTGTGGCTCAACGAAGGCTTCGCCAGCTTCATGGAATACCTGGGAGTGGACACGTACGAGCAGGATTGGGACATGGTCAGTATGTGACGCATCTCTCAATGAGTGATGTGGGATTAACGCATCTTGTAACAGTATTTAAGGGATATGGCGTGTTAGGTTAAGGTTAGGTTAATGTGGATTGATAACATAATACAGGTGTCGGGAGTTTACCCGTTTGATGAACCCGAGGACTGACAAACAAAGGATCTTAAGTTTAATCGTGGATTTCCACCCACCCTCAACGCTACGTGTAGCGCCTTAGTCCTCTGAACATCTAAAATATACAACCTTATCTAGAGAATATTCGATTTTCCAACGAAACAGTTTCCACTGGGCGTAAAAGTTATCCTTTTGAAACCTTACACTTTTCGACTAATTATTATATTTTTTCCTTATTAAATTAACAATGCACTGTAACAAAATCATACACGCAGAAGCAGACATATTTCCCTTCGTAATCTTTCTTTCATCATGATATATATATATATATATATATATATATATATATATATATATATATATATATATATATAGCTTATGCTTATATATATATTGTTACAGTGCATTGTTAATTGATATATAATTTTATATATAAGTAAGTAAAGGTGAAGCATATGATAATATGGACGATTGTCGTGTTATCACTGACAGAAAGGGTAGAGGGTAGAGGGTATAGGGTAGTACTTAGTCGCTGAACTTTCAGAGATACCAGCAGCTGGAACAAAAACAAATTGCATGGCACAAAAATTATGTTGTTGCATTGTGTTATACTCACAAATATATTCAGGCACATAACAACATATCTGGATTTGCAGCTGTATCGGAAAGAAATATCACAAGACAGAATCTCTACCTATGATGACTCTCGTCAGTATTAAGTCCAACGCTGTGAGACAATTGTGTTAAACATGGGGCCATGTTAAACTGGGGCCGGTCTCTTCATAGGATCATGAATGTTGAGCCAATGGTCAAAGTTCCAGAACATCATTCAATGGTCGTTTCTAAATTCATTTTAAATTACAATTTGTTCCGACACTGTTACTATAGGACGTGAAGTGTAAAACAGTGAGGAAACATTTTATTAATGGATCACTGAAATTAGGTATTCGCGTAGAGGGAAAACGTGTCCCCCTGTCCTACAAGTAGCACTCGCCTTCTCCATGTCCAAGTTGGGTGCCGGTGAGCAAGGAGGTGTGTATAAGTCATAGCAAGGGACGGTAACTTGTTGACAAATGACGTGTCATATTTAGTCAATCCTTGTGAATGTCTTCCATAATATTTCCAGGCCTTTCAAGGAGACATCTTGACTGAAAAGCTCAGTTGTATACAGAAGGTGTCTTTTCATTCAATTGGAATAAAATGTACATGCTCTAAAGTACCTAAGCAGTTGAGAAATGAAGACGCTATAAGCTGGTGCTGATGGTGTATTGCGCGATCTAAAGGGAAATTCACGATTCGAAAATCCATATATCTCTTGTTTAGCTTGGTACAGAGGCAGTCATCGTTTTGATTATCTATGCACAAATCCAATACCCAATCACGCAAAAAACAACGGGTTTTTTTTGTAAAGTTTTCGAAAAGATGTTTAACAACTAAAGACATAATTCATAAGCAACAGTGTGTGATGCCATTTGATGAAGGGGTCATTGACAGCAACGCCGTCAAAACAAGTGTCAAGATAAGTTAGTTGTGTAACTATATGTAACTTTACTGTGATTACTCCCAATGGCACAAATATTGAACTTCGATCAATGTGTACTATCTATGACATGATCTTCTGTTCAGATGTCGCAGTTCGGTATCGAGGATCTACAGCCTGTGATGGTGACGGATGCTGGGGTGGAGTCGCATCCGATTGTCGTCCCCGTGTATAAGCCCACTGAAATCAACGCCGTTTTTGACAGCATCTCATACAGCAAGGTGAGGGATATGTTTGTATTAACGCTGCTATGCCACTGCAGCGCGGATATACGTGGAAGGAAAACTTAAACGCCAAATGGTTAAGAAAATCAGCGCATCCAAACTTACATAAGGGATGCAACTCTGCTTAACGATGCGATGCGCCGTAGAACGGCTGGTTATTGAGATTAGTTGCTCACAGAATAGACTTAACAATGTGTTTCTTAATTAATACGTCATCCGTCTCAAAAGTGTATGCTAACTATCGTACCATGAGCTCGTTGAGTTAATTAATTTCGACACTGCTTTTTAATCTCAGAATCAATGAAACTAATTATCGTTTTTTACCAAAGAACATCTCAGCTGCAGCTGTGTACTGTATTATCAAAGCAATATAATTGATTTTAAGAATTTGATGCATGACAGAAAGATCAGACAAGACCTAATTAGTTTTTACATGATGACATAAATACTTTCTACAGAAATGTGTATTTTCATCTTTTCCCAAGCTGTCCGCAGTGGAAGACGTTGCTTCTGAAGGTTAACGTGACATGCTAGCTTTGTTTGTTATAACTCAGAATGCAAGTTTGTATAAGTTTCCCTTTCTAACTAAAGTGTACTTCCCTGTTAAACTGAGGCGATGCGTTTCGGCATTGATAGAAAGGTAATGAAAAGAAACGTCAGTGCAATTAATATATAAAAAATGAAAATACGAATGGTGCAAAGTAATGAGTGAGATATTAAGTGGATGTGTGAATGAGATATAAGTTGGATGTGTGAATGAGATATTACGTGGATGTGTGAATGAGATATTAAGTGGATGTATGAGTGAGATATTAAGAGGAAGTGTGAGTGTGATATCAAGTGGAAGTGTGAGTGAGATATTTAGTGGATGTATGAGTGAGATATCAAGTGGAAGTGTGAGTGAGATATTTAGTGGATGCATGAGTGAGATATTACGTGGATGTATGCGTGAGATATTAAGTGGATATATGAGTGAGATATTAAGTGGATGTGTGAGTGAGATATTAAGTGGATGTGTGAGTGAAATATTAAGTGGTTGTGTGAGTGAGATAATAAATGTATGGGTGAGTAGGATATTAAATGGATGTATGCGTGAGATATCAAGTGGATGGATGGGTGAGATATTAAGTAGATGTATAGGTGCGCTATAAAGTGGAATTGTGAGTGGGATATCAAGTGAACGTTCGAAAGAGATATTTAGTGGATGTGTGAGTGAGATATTTAATGGGTGGGTGATTGAGATATTAAGTGAATGTATGAGTGAGATATTAAGAGGAAGTGTGAATGAGATATAAGGTGGATATGTGAGTGAGATATTAAGTGGAAGTGTGAGTGAGATATTTAATGGGTGGGTGATTGAGATATTAAGTGAATGTATGAGTGAGATATTAAGTGGATGCGTGAATGAGATATTAAGTGGATGAATGAGTGAGATATTAAGTGGAAGTGTGAGTGAGATATCAAGTGAACAAGTGATGAAAGAGATATTTAGTTGATGCGTGATTGAGATATTTTATGAATGTGTGAGTGAGATATTAGTTGGTTGGTTTGTTGTTTAACGCCACACTCAGCAATATTCCAGCTGTATGACGGCGGTCTGTAAATAATCGAATCTGGACAAGGCAATCCAGTGATTAATATCATGAGCATCGATCCACGCAATTGAGATCGATGGCATGCATCAACCAAGTCAGCGAGTCTGACCACCCGATCCCGTTGGTCGCCTTTTACGAGTGAGATATTAAGTGAATGTGTGAATGTGAAATGTAAAGTGGATGTGTGAGTGAGATATTAAGTGGATGTATTAGTGACATAATACGTGAAGGTATGAGTGAGATATTACGTGGATTTGTGAGTGAGATAAGTGAACGTTTGTTTGTTTGTGTGTTGTGTAGCGCCGGATTCCAGCTATATGACGGCGGTCTGTGAATAATCGAGTCTGGACCAGACCATCCAGTGATTGATATCATGAGTGTCGATTTACGCAATTGGGATACGATGACACGCATCAACCATGTCAGATAGCCTGACCACCCGATCGCCTTTAGTCACCTCTTACGACAAGCATTGTCGCCTTTTACGGCAAGCATGGGTCGCTGAAGAGCTATTCTTACCCAGATCATCACAGGTCAAATGAAAGTGTGAATGAGATATTAAGTGGATGTATGGATGATATATTAGGTGGATGGGCGAGTGCGATAGGTGGATGGGCGAGTGCGATATTAAGCGAACGGGTGAATCAGATATTAATGGCAAGTTTTATTCTGAACGTTGTATTTAATACCATGTGTGTCAGCCAGAGCCTTGCCTCTGTGTACTGCGCAAATCCAAAGAGTGTTCAGAATAACTTGAATCAAACTAATATGTCCTGACCTAGCACCCCTTTAATTATACATCGCCTCCATGGTCTAGTGTATAGAGCGTCTGGTCGGAGAGGCGAAAGTTGGTGGTTCGACGAGACGTTAAAAGATGGTACTTGTTGTTACCGAGCCTGACGGTAGGCATTGAGGGAATAAAACAAGGACTGGTCGGCTCGGAGCCAGTATACTGTGTCTGAGTTGGATTTCCATGTTACGTTGCGACATGGTGTCTCAGGGGGCTACACAATAAAACCGGCATAAGTTCGGACTAATACAGGCAATACACACACACACACTCGCGCGCGCACGCACGCAAACACATGCAAGCACGTGCGCACGCACGCGCTTGCAAGCACTTCGCTTTCTTGAGTGAAATAATATTGAATACGACCTTTAACCCAATTTTTCCTGTCGCCTTAAATTGTAACACCAATATCAAAACAAGCTCGTGATATTGCTGGAATATTGCTAAAAGCGGGGTAAAATCAAACTCACTCACTCACTTATATTTATCCACTTAGGGAACTGATTGTGATTAGGAATGCTGTCATGAGGTTTCGATATTGCCACTGGACAGACCACTCAGCTTCATTTCAAGTAAAGATGAACTACACATAGCATATAAACACACAAGTTTAAACCCTTATGTTGTTCTTTTCTCTGGGTTCTACGACACTGAAGCAAATTTGCGGCAATCTTCTTAAAATCAAACCCTTGACATCGCCGTTATTATCACGGAGTCAAACATCCGATTTTAATTAGATTGAACATCATGTTATCCTTATACTTATTTTGGTGGTACATATTTTTATGTAATCTCTTCACAGGGCGCTGCCGTTATAGCGATGTTACAGTCTATTATGGGGAAGGACAAATTCTTCGAGGGAATCGCAGTAAGTGCCGGCGACAGAAGAACTATCAGATCTTTGGCTTGGCAGCGCTCCAATCAAAAAACTAGCTAATTACCATACCCTCTCATTACTCGTAACGATCATTACCCACGTCAAATGAACATCACATGTGGGAGCTGCTATCAATGTCTCTATTACTAACAGTATCAATCCTCGTTCCATCATTCCAGGAATATCTACGTTAACACGTGTGTTGTATTAGAATTGACGTGAATGTACCTGTCATGGTTCGTGCACTGAGGGGTCGCTGGGGTAGACTTGTGGTTAAAGCGTTCGCTCGTCACGCCGGAGACCCGGGTTCGATCCCCAACAATGGGTACAATGTGTAAAGCCCATATATGGTGTCTGTCGTCGTTATTATTGCTGGAATATTGCTAAAAGCGGCGTAACACCATTAACACTCACACGTACACTGAGCAACAACCGGTAATACTACTATACCCATAATAGAGTATTTTGATACGCTTCGAATGGTATATGTGCACACGTACATGAGTTAAATCATCCATGGTGTTTGCTTTCGTTTCAGCAATATTTGAAGAAGTATGAATGGGGCAACGCTAAAACAGACGATTTGTGGCAATCCCTAGGGGAGGTAACTGATGTCTTACTGTATACATTCGCGACCACTCATCATAATGTTCTGTCAGGGGCAGTCATTATGTGAAGGTTTTAGTAATATCAAACAGTTAATTAGCTATACTGTCTCATCGAGCTGAAACTCGACCAGAGAATAACGTGTTTTTAGTATTTTGATATTTGATGTTACTGTGATTCTCATGTGATTTGATCTCTCGCTTGTTATATGTTATATTTTACTTTACTTCGACCACTTTACTTCATAACACAATCCCATAAAATGGTATGCACTTGAGGAATGAGACATGTCCCTGTACGTGATGGCTCAGTTTCATCATATAGGTCTGTGTAAGCCACGAGAGACACTGAAATGTTTATATATACATTTGGAAAGTCCTATTTTGTTGTAAGGAACTTATACGTCCCGTTCAATACACGAATAGGAGTGAATTCCTAGCACCATAGATATAGTACAAAGCTACAGTACCCTCATCTGAAGGCGAGTGAGAGACTAAGTAGGTTGGGTTTAACACCGCTTTAACAGTATTTCAATTATATCACGGCGTGTCAGCCATTCCCGCGCTCGTGGGTTTCACCAATTCATCTCGCTGATATATCTTCAGAAGATCTGCTTCACTGCTGGTTTTTTTTCCCAAATCAACGTGCAGGTCTTCCGAAGAAGTGTACCATCGGCGAAACCCATGAGCGCTGGAAAGGCACTGACAAAGCTAGAACATGATCAGATCGAACCGGGATTCGAACCCATGATAATTAGGTTTAGATCGAAGAGGACTTCGAACCCATGATTATAAGGTTTCTGTTTCTCTTAATGCACGCAAATCTGGACAGCGAATTGCGGTGCCTGAGACAACGTTGACTGGGTCATCCGTCGAAGAACATATTGAGAAAGAAAGCTTAGCCTGAAGACAGTGAATGGTCGTTTTCTTAGACCACATAAACATACCAAGTAGAATTCCACCCTTGGAGGTCTGGGTTAGAATTAGTCTTCAGCATTATTGGTCGTAAGGCGACTAAAGGGTTAGGATTGTCGGGTTCGGTGATCTGTCTGATGGATGCCTTTGTATCTCATTTGCGTAGATCGATGCTCATGATGTCAATCACTGGATTGTGTGGTCCAGACTAGATTATTAACAAACGGTCGTTATAAAGCTGGAACATTGCCAGAGTACGATGTTAAACAAGAAACAAACAAAGTAATAAACAACATGAAACTGACAGTGGTTGACATTTACCAGGTTCCAGGAGCCCCGGATGTGAAGCATATTATGGACACGTGGACACGTCAGATGGGGCTTCCTTACGTCAACGTGACATTCCAGCCGTCGTCAAGCGGGGGCACGACTGTGAGAGCCGTACAGAAACGTTACCTCTCTGATCCCAATGCTGTGTATGATGTGGACGAGTCGGAGTTCAAGTAAATATCACCGATACATGTACAGTGAAGCCTCGCAAATCCGGATCCCGTTTATCAGGAATATATATTACAAAAGGATTTTGTTTTGTAATTGACTTCAATATGCTTTTGGGGTTTTGGGGTTAAAACGTAATAACCGGTGTGTGCACTGTAAATCAGTGTGAACAGTGTGAACATTCCTCTTAACGTTCATACCTCCATGAACGCAGAAACATAATGAAGTCACTCCACATAGATAAACATGTCACCAATACTAACATCACAGACCGCTTATTTCATTATTACGTACAAAATACTGTCTTCAACAATACGAAATCAGTGACATCATTCGGCACAATTATGAACCCTTGCTCATTCCATTATCAGCCAATCAGGAAATAGTAGTACGTTAGTAGTGGGCGTGGCTTAAATTATTTTCAGTTTGTGGAAACAAACGCAAATAAGATTGTTTGGTTAGCCAATCAACTGTCACAGAATCACTTGCAATTTATTTTTTACAGCATATTCGATCATGAAGGAACTTTCACGAAGAACGATACTGTTAAGATTAACGGATTCCACTGTATCTGATAAATTGTGACGGTCTTACTGTGTTTAATGTCATCCAACCAGTGTCGTATAGTTCTGTGGTACCTTCAGTACTAGTTTGTCTTCAGGGTGCAATTATATTCATTATATCTATGCAATAAGGCAGGTGTAGAATATCAGTTGCAGAGTCATTCGAAACCTATTAATTGTTTTGAATTTATTTTTCCAAATGTGATAACGGAACATTGTTCAAATATGATAACGTGAATAGCTTAAACATTTATCTGTATTGTGTATTTATATTATCAGATGTTAATACTTCATTGACTTGTAGAATATCAATTATGAGATATTACTGATGTTAGTCTTTGTTTGAGTTCTTCCCATTATTAACTGAGACTTAGTTTATAATGGCAAACACATTTTTGGAAAGGTAAATTTCGACCGAAAGCAAACATTTTTTGTAATTGCTGGGGTTGTCTTTCTGATCTCGATGAGTGGTACGTCACATAATTTTCTATTTGAATATTTAAAACTAATTTGAGATTTCAAAGGCCCTTTAAAAGATCGTTTTTAGGTCGAGTAGGAAGAGGTTCAGTTACATTTATATACACTTTAAAAGTGGTAAGACAGAGTTTCAATCTGCGTTATTTATCCTTTCCTTTCCTAAATTCCAGGAATGATACATGCCCGGATTTATTACAGCTCGATTGCAGTTTCATGCCAAAAAAACCAGTTTATTTTACAAATAGTAGTTTGAAAAGTAAATAATGTGAAATGTGTTCTTCTTCAGGTATAAATGGTACATCTCCCTCAGTTACATCACCTCGAGTGGAACAACAGGGACCCACATAATGGATATGACTGACGGTAGGAGACCTCTATCACGTACCCTTTATGTTGAGTGTTATGTTATTTGAACAGAAGCCCCTGGTGGAGTGAGTGAGTAAAGTGGGGGAGGGGTTGTGGAGAGAATACGAGGAAATCACAAATAGGGCTGGTCGTGAGGTTATACCCCGAGAATGGTTTGGGTGCTGACAAACCAAAGGCCACAAACGGGGAGCATCTTGAACTGAAACCTACGACAAGAGATTCAAGACAGCTGGCACTTCAGGGATTTGTGGAGCCTTCGACCACTGGGTCACAAACGGGGAGCATCTTGGATTGAAATCTACGACAAGAGATTCAAGACAGCTGGCGGTGCATGGATTTGTGGAGCCTTCGACTACTGGGTTTCTCAAAAGTGGTGAACATCTACGATCTGCGTCTTCCTATTGCCCTCATTTTGATAGTCACTATGATAATTACATGTTTTTCTTATATTCAATAAATATTGGTTTTAATGTATAGTTGACAATGTTCCACAATTGCCGGCTTCGAAGCTATTACACACGTATTATCATTACAGTTGAAACACTGGATGTTAACGTCGATATGACAGATGCGTCTCAATGGATCAAATTCAACGTCAACCAGACTGGTTTCTACAGAGTAACCTACCCTGATGCCATTTGGAGAAGGTTTGCCACCGTCCTGGCTACAAGCAACCCCTCTGTGAGATCAGATTCTTTGTTTCAATCCTCAAAATTACATCTTAGCAACTCAATCTTAATGCAAAATATCCATGGCAATCCGACCATTGCTGGGGTCGAAACATGCACAGCGAATTACGGTCTGCAGACCATTGCAGACCAAACAGTGCCACTGTTACTTCTGACACAGAAGCAACTTCAACGTTAATACAATCAGTACAGACAAACATGCTTTGCCTAAAGTATATCAGGTCTGCTACATAGACATAAAGAGGAACAAGAAAAGTGTTTTTCAAATGTGCATCAGCGTAACAACTTGAAGTCATACATGTGTCATATGCTATACAAACATAGTTAAGGACCACCCAATTATTACATATTACTATGGTTAATCTGTCATGGCGTGACAGATCAACTACAGTAAACTACGGTTATAACGAACACGCTTATAACGTACTAACCGATATAACGAATTTACTTGTTAGCCCCGGCCATGTGTTGCATATATGCTGTATATATGCTTATAACGAACTACGGTTATTACGAACTAAAATGGGTGGTCCCTTTGAGTTCGTTATAACTGTAGTTAACTGTATATTAATTAAAGAGAATCCAGTGGTCCTTTATTAGTGGCATATATCTATTCCCTTGCGAACAAACTTCCATTATGTAGACATTTATATGCATTGTACAAAAGAATGACGAAGGACATTGTACAGACTCAAATATAAACATATTAATACTTATTTATGACATATTTTGCATTATTCCAGAACTTCCCAATCTCCGTCGCCGACAGATCTGCCTTCATTAACGACGCACTGAATCTTGCACGTGCGGGTCTCCTAAACTACGACGTAGCTCTACATATGACTTCATACCTCGACAAGGAGACTAATCACATCCCCTGGGAGAGTGCTTACACCAGCATGGCCTATATCACCAAGATGTTCAGAAGCGGGGGCAGCTTTGGCCTGTGGAGGGTAGGTGACCTACTATATGCTAACATTAGCTTCAAGTACCTCACATTTTTTGTGAGAGCCTTGCCGCACTCAACTATATTCCAGTTGTATGACGGCGGTCAGTAAATAACCGCATCTGGACCAGACAATTCAGTGATTGACATCATGAGCATCGTGCCACGCAATTTGGATACGATGACATGCATCAACCAAGTCAGCGAACCTGACCAACTGATACAGCAAGCATGGATTGATGAAGACCTATTCTAACCCGGATCTTCGCGGGTCAAGAACCTACTGTTCCTGAAACCCAGTAGTCTGGTTGTGTACCTTGTATGACTGCGCATCAGTGGTTTGCCTGGTCCAAACTCGATTAATAGCTGATGTTGGTTGAAATGATGCGACATTAAATATCATTTTATCTATTATTCACTCCAGTTCAGATTGAAGATATTTCTTTCGGTGCAGGTATTCTTTACCTCTCTATCGGCCATGATTATGATTATTATTAGGCCTTTCTCAAAAGGACCGAGAATGTTTTTCTTGGATCAGAATACCTTTGCAAACAAGTATCCTTGGACTCACATGATCGATCTAGTATATGTGATCTCAGTTTGAGCATTTCGTCGGTCTTGAGGTCAATCATATTCGCTTGTTTATTACATGTTTCTAAGCTACGTATACATCATTGTAAATGTTGAATTGTCAACGCACAACCAAATGCAATGCTTGTTTCCCCTACAGCAATACGTGTTGGCCAAAGTAAATCCAGCCCTCGCCCGACTTGGATGGGAAGACACAGGCAACCATCTCTCTAAGTAAGACACATGACGCACCTGTTTTTGAACAAACACTGTTTGACAAATACAGCAAATGTTCGTCCTTACCATGCTGGTTGTAATTAAAATGTAATGCAAAACTGTTCACAATTTCGATCACTTCACACTGCCACCTCTAATTAAACTGGGTTTCATTGTGCTTCCGATGTGTCATCGTACCTCGATGGTGTCGAACGGACGCTCAATCACTGCTTTGTCGGAACCAGACTCAACTGCAACAACAAATAGCATTCATTCACACACTCACGTTGTGATACCAGTATGTCCATCGCAAATACACACACATACTCTATATAAACCTGTAACGACTCATCCGACGATATATTATTGTGTGTCGAACACTATGCTCTTACCGACCAAGAGATCTCAGAAGATATACATCAATAACTAACAAATATTCTCCTTATGATTTTTCTGACGGTATATGAATGCCTGCAATCGTTTTATGGTTTCCTGACACACATCACGTTACGGTAATGGTTAACACAATATTGTATTTTACATATCATTTATACTTTTACAGGTTAATGAGAAGAAACCTTATTGAACTCGCGTGTGGACACGGCGATATAGAATGTCTTGGTAATGCCACTGCCAAGTTTAGGAACTGGCTAGATAATGGCGTGGAGTAAGTATGGACTGCTGTCTGGATTTGAATAAGCAGTTATGAATATAGTATGTGTGCTCCAGTAAAGGATATGTTGCAGTTACGTGGTCTAGCCATTCCCCTCTCCCTCTCCCCCCACCCCCCCCCCCCCCCCTCTGCCAATTGCCTCCGGTTAAAAAATACCCCCTAGGTCAATCAACTTCCCACCCCACCCCCACCGGAAAGGGAAAAGGAAACATATGTTAACTGGTACCGAGTAAGAGTCATGTGCATGCTATGTTTACGCTATTTACTAACCCTGTTGTAATTATTGATTTTGATAATTTGGTTTGAAAGTAAAAACCTTTCCTTTGTGTGTATTTTGGGTGGAGAGGGACACAGAGAGAGAGAGAGAGTAGAGTGTGTGTGTGTGTGTGTTGTGGTGGTGGTGGGGTGTGGGGTGCAGGCCGGGGGTCTGTCCAGGGGAGATTTGACCCGGGTAGAAACTGGCATCTGTGAATACTTTACTTACTGTACTTTACTATGTTCCACTGTGGTATGCTGTGTTGTGCTGTACTGATCTGACCTGTACACGCTGTATGATCAGGTATGGTCTAACTATCATAGCTCATCTGGTTTCCACTCCTCGGATGGTACCGACCATTTCACCCCTTGGGGGTATGGGGGTTTGACCCAGAAAATTCTTTGCTTCAGACTGTTTAAATAACTATAAAACGAAAGCACTTGCAGCTTTCGGGTTCATGACCACTTCTCCACCTTCTCCTAAATGTCTATGGGACGACATGTAGAGATATATGCTCGCATGTCAACAGATAAGGATTTCACAAAGTAGACCTGAAGACCTACCGCAAGACCTGTCGTACTTTACAATATTCAATGAAAAACATAATGGCATATTTATAATCTAAATTCATTATCATTTCTTTTGCCTCATGGTCTCATTGGGGAATAGCCATACTCTTGACAGTCCACAATTTGCCCAAACAGGATATCTCCCAACCTTCGTCCTCGTGTATACAAATACGGCATGCGCAGTTCCGGAAGTGCCGCTGATTGGGACAAGATGTGGAAGAAGTACCAGACTGAGTCGGTGCCGCAGGAGCGAGTGAACTTCCTGTACGCTTTGGGTCAGACCAGAACAGTGTGGCTGCTCCACAGGTATACCTTCCAGTGATAATAATAATAATAATCCATTTGTATAGCGCATTTATCCATGCATCGTGCATGGTCAAAGCGCATAACAATCAGAAGTCATTTGGTAGACAGTGAGATAGGATTTTAGTTGTGAGCGGAAAGTAGACACTTCACTGCAGTCACGGAGGTGTTGTGGTAGACTGTTCCAGGCAATGGCCGCCGAGTATGAAAAGGTACGTTTGCCATATGGAGTTATCGCTGTAGAGCAATGGGATTTCACCGCAACCCAACGGCTGAGAAATAATTAAACTTGTAAATCCTGTTCCATGGATATTACTAACTAAAATGATGCAAAGGTATCTTAAGCTCACTTTCTCGTAATCCGATAATTGAATTTCACCATAACGTAAAGCGGAGTGCAGAGTTTCGTCCCTGTGACGTGACAGTATCCTTTGATCGTGGGTACGAATCCTAGATACGTCCTCATTACGATTTGTGGGTTTGACGGAAGTGGTTTCGTCTACAACATCCATAACTAACTTAACCTGACGAGCCATGATATAATTCAAAACACAAAAGTCACTTACTAGCTATACATTCACTCATTATTACACTTGGTATTTACTGTAGGCCTACATCGCTTGACAGACAATGTAACGTTAGTGAACATGCACTGTGATCTATTGATGACGTTGTTTACCTCAGGTACCTGGACTATGCAAAGAACGAGAGTATGGTCCGCCAGCAGGATTTCTTCTCCGTCATGAGCTACGTCAACCTCAACCCTGTCGGTAACAGCATCATATGGAACTGGGCCAGAGAAAACTACGAGGAGCTGTTGGGCAGGTAACGTGAGACACGTCAATCGTGGTGGCGATGATGATAACTAGGTTGAGAATAATGACGATGATGATAACTAGGATGAGAATAATGACGATGATGATAACTAGGATGAGAATAATGACGATAACTAGGATGAGAATGATGACGATGCTGATAACTAGGATGAGAATAATGACGATGATGATAACTAGGATGAGAATAATGACGATGCTGATAACTAGGATGAGAATAATGACGATGATGATAACTAGGATGAGAATAATGACGATGCTGATAACTAGGATGAGAATAATGACGATGCTGATAACTAGGATGAGAATAATGACGATGATGATAACTAGGATGAGAATAATGACGATGATGATAACTAGGATGAGAATAATGACGATGATGATAACTAGGATGAGAATAATGACGATGATGATGATGATGATGATGATGATGATGACCCACGCCAAGTCCCGTTTTCGATTCCGTACATTAGTATAATGCGTAAAGCACATTTCTGGTTACAGCGTTAAACCATATTCGCTCATTCACTCCCAAATATACTCACCGCCAAAAGAAATGCGAACCATGGAAACATTTAGAGAAGTATGAACGCTAAGAAGAGATTTTTTCCAATGTGTACCACTTAATGACAAAACGAACAGTCAAGTGTTACCAGGGATTTTTTTAGTCTCATCACGACATGATGCACGTGATTTCCAAACTTTACACGCTAATCCTCGTCACACTCTCACGTTCACACAGCAGAAGTGTGTTCGTTTGTGCATCAAACAAATCTAATATTTCTTGAATATGAGTAATTCTGTATATATTAACCCTTTGGCTTTGGCGTATCTTTTGTCGGTGAGTATAGATCAGTACCCCACAGCAATGGGAAATGGGCTACCTATTTCAAGGGACGCAACTCTTACACCTTGAGATATTTTACTAAGGCGGATTTCAGATGTCGAGGGAATTGTCGAGGAGACGGGAATACAGATGTGTATATTGTTATGAATAGGCAGTTAAATAGTGTTGTTGCAAACGAAAAGAACACCGCCTGGACATTTGTCAGGAAATTTATTAATTCAAAACATCAACGTCAACTTCAGAAAATAATCAGTCCGGGTTATCTGCGGAACAGATTCCACTGGGCGTAAATGACAAAATAGTGAAGAAAACTTTATGAATGGTTCACTTAAAATCAGTGATGACACCAGGTGTTCAGTCACTCAAACAATTTGTGTGTGTTTGTTGCCTAATTCCTGCCATACGAGGGCGGCCTTTAAACGATCGAGTCTGAATACTATTTTATCGTGCGACAAGTTGATTGAAACTGAGGATTATTAAAGTGTTAATTTATTTTGTTGATTTTATGGTTGTCTCTCGTCAAGAGAAAAATGTTCCGGAACACCAGTTCTGTTCATATATGCAGTGTTTCGTCTGCAGCAAGTACATAATTCGATATCGGTCTTTTTTACCCCAATATCCTCCTCATTCAGGGTCATTATAATTATTGGGGGACGCGGTTGGCCCAGTCGTCTAAGATTCCGCCGTGCAGGGTCGCGTCTCTTGGGCACGCTAGAAACCTATGATTGTGGGTTCGAATCCCGGTTCGCCCCTACTATGTTTCTTAGTTTGTCAGCACCATACCCGTGCTCGTGGGTTTCACCGAAGTGGTAAACGTCTGAAACCTGCATCACTTCGGGCTTTCCTCCCACATTAACCTGACACGCCGTGATATAACTGGAATACTGTTAAAAGCGGCGTTAAACCAAACTCACTCACTCACCCATTATAATTATTGCCCTGTGGGGATTCCGGTTTAGAATTGCGCCTGATGCCTATGTTGGTCGTTAGAGGCGTCCAAATGGACAGGGTGGTCATGCTCGGAAACTTGGTTGATCGTGTCAGCCTATACTGACGGTTTTTAGTGGTTGCTCACAAAATCGATCACTGGATTGTCTGGTCCAGAGTCGAGTATTCACACGCTGCCGTCATATAAGTGGAATATTGCGGAGTCCAGCTTTAAACAACAAACAAATAAACATGCAAACATAATAATTATCATAACGAGTAACATTTCACTTTTTTGCAGATTCACCCTGTACTCCCGGTCGTTCGGTAGAATGATCCCAAACATCATCAAAGATTTTAACACAGAGTTTAAGCTGACAGAAGTAAGTGAAACGATATTCCAACTTGGATGCCGGTAGTGAGGGGGTGCTCTTAAGTGTCTACCGCCCGACAGCTTTGTCAAGCACGGCGTGAAACCTTTCTCTCTTCAAGTCTTTGAAAGACATTTAGAAGTGATACCCATTAGGAAGATAATTCATGGATGTCTATAGATCTTTTCACCTGGGGAAGGAGTAATTACATACGAAACGTTGTCTTCCTCATAATAAAGCAGTTGACATCCACTTATTCCTTCATCAGGTGAGATCTGTAGACATCCATGAATTCGCTTACTTAAGTGTATCACTATTGTGAATCTATAGATCTGTAGATCTATTCACCTGATGAAGGAGTAAGTATATACTCCGAAACTTTGTGTTACTCATAAATTATCTTCCTTTCTCGTCGTGTCTTATCATTGCTCTGCAGAAATTGTCATTACAGAAATATTGAAGCGTTCATAAAATCCACACTATTTCGGTGTCGTAACTTTTCATATTCCCAATCTCTTCAAATCTTAGCATAACAAAATTATGTTCATGCATTTGTAACTGAATAAAAATAGTTTCAAATTTAGCAGTTTATGATAAAATTACATAAAATTAAAATTGCCTTGTCAGTTGCAACCCTACTCGCTGATCTTCCCAGTGTTTCTTTAAACACGTCCATCAGTACACAATTCTTTCGATGACTAATAAAGAAACATAAACTTAGGGCCTTGAAAGTATGCCGGAATTTTTGTAATTGAAAATTGAAAGAACTCTTGTTAAATTTGATTATGTCTTTTTAACCATCACCCTTTCCATGACAAGTACAATCGAACATGCTCTTTCTACGAAAACTTTAAAGAGCGTAATACCATGTGCCACTCTTGCTCAAATGTTGTTTTGTGGTAGACATGTGGGTATCTCTAAGGGTTACCAAAGCCATGTCCGATATAATTCCCTACTTGCATTTGTACCATATGTAGCCATTCTTTTCAGGTAACAATCTACTTGCCTCTGTATGTGTTTGTGACTGGTGCCACCAGTGGGTACATTTTCTCGTATCATCACTAGTTGATAGTAATTCATAAACACTTGCTTATGTTATGGTCGTAAAGGTACAATGGACTGCTTTTAGTCAGAGCTTTCTTACGATTGTGGAAAGGTCTTTATATGTATAAATACATATCAGTTAAAACAAAAGTAACTAATAGTAAAAATGTTGACACCAAAGGCTGGAGCTGCTTGAATAAAGGGAAAGCTGACTGTTGGAAAGTTGAAGTCATCTCTCTTGTCATACATATTTGTGGAGAGCCTTATGCATTGATTTAAATATGAAACAGATGAGACGGTTTCGCTGGTCTCTTATATTTCTAGCTCTGCTGGATAAATCTGTGGCAATTAAATGTTTTCGAGTCAATTGAGAAACCATCAATACCTACAAAGGAATGATTAGAACTCTTGATGCCTAAGTCATTCTGCATTGTTAAAATGGTGCAAATTCTTCATGTATTAGTCATTTAATCACACTGCTACATGCCATGGAGCTGATTAAAATACACAGATACCGGCGTGTGTCTTCATGCATAGAGCTCGCGTTTGTACAAACATGAGAACAAATTCCGCTCATATGACTTGTTTTCTAAGGCAATTTTTCAGCAACAAAATTACTAACATACATGTAGTATCAGATAGAGTTTAAATCTAGATCTCAAACACATACATTTCGTATTTTGATTTCAAACTTTAAGTAAACAACATATTTCATTTGCGGACAACAATGGAATAAGACGAAAAGTCTACAGAAAAGATATTTTCCTCACATGGCAGTAACATGATATACATGATTTCTTGTAGTCCTAATGTTGTCGCTCGAGTTACTGAGTATTTATGTCCCACGCAAGTAAACATATGGCTGACATGATGCACGGTCCAAACAGATGTATGTCCAAAAGTGATTCTTATATTTTTCATAAGGACTAAATGAAAAGTGGCGTTATACAAGTTATACAATCAGAAAATAAAAGTTACACTACAAACATAAATAATTTGTTCAAATTGGTTTGAGGACAAGACAGATCAGTATCTCCACCAAGTCTTTTCTCAATTTAAAGAAAGGGCCCTAAGGCGCCGCGATTCGCTGTGCAGAGTTGCGTCCCTTGCGCACGCTAGAAACCTATGATTGTGGGTTCGAATCCCGGTTCGCCAAGATTATGTTTCTAGGTTTGTCAGCACCATACCCGTGCTCTTGGGTTTCACCGAAGTGGTAAACGTCTGAGACATGCATCACTTCGGGCTTTCCTCCCACGTTAAGCTGCCACTCCGTGATATAACTGGAATACTGTTAAAAGCGGCGTTAAACCCAACTCACTCACTCACTCACTCACTCACTAAAGAAGCGCCAAATATGAAATGTTAACAAATGTGTTATAGTTTATTATTATCCAGATATATGTTTTTGTCTTGAAAAATATTATTCGTATAATTACTTTTGAAAATTTGCTGTAACTATCCACAAATATAAATACCAGAGTAAAACACCATTTAAAAAAATCATGCTAATTTCGAACTGTTATATTCCTGAACGGCAAATTGAAACCATTTTCATTTCTGTAAACTCAACCCGTATCAATTCAAATATTACAAGTTACGAAATGAGAACTGTCGCTGTTAATTCTCCAGCCTAATTACAACCCACATTGAGCCAGGAAAATACTTTGCCATTTTATCCCGATAACTAAGCTTGAAATAGAACCTAGTTGGCTAGATTAAAACCTTGCTTTATGGAGCCCCATCACAGATTGAAATCATCCTTTATCGAATCCCACCCCACATTGAATTCTTACTTTATGGATCCCCACTCAAGATTGTATTTTTTCTTAATGGAACCCCACCCCACATTGAAAACTTGCCTTATCGATCCCTATCCCACATTGAAAACTTGCCTTATCGATCCCTATCCCACATTGAAAACTTGCCTTATCGATCCCTATCCCACATTGAAAACTTGCCTTATCGAACCCCACCCTACATTGAAAACTTGCCTTATCGATCCCTATCCCACATTGAAAACTTGCCTTATCGAACCCCACCCTACATTGAAAACTTGCCTTATCGATCCCTATCCCACATTGAAAACTTTCTTGAATAAACTTCATCCCAAATTAAAATCTTGCTGTAGGAAGATCCATCCCTGATTAAAACTTTACTTTATGGAGCCCCACTAGCGATTAAAACCTTGAATCCAATGAAATAAAATCTCTCCTGGAAGCTGAAATCTTGCACTGTTAACATTTATATTGCAGGTCGAGGCATTTTTCAAGCAGTACCCTGAAGCTGGTGCCGGCGACAGACCCCGGAAACAGGCCCTGGAAACCATCAAGAGTAACATCAACTGGGTGAAGACTCATCAAGACACCATCATCAGCTGGTTGCAAAACAACATGTAAAACAGGAAAAATTATTTTTTTACTATCGACACCAGTGCATCGGGGTTTGACTTCCCCACAAAATAATCCATCTTGCATCAAGAAAGTATGTTAAAGATTTCATTTGTAATTGCAGATTTAGATAAGGACGATTGGTTTGACATCTTGTATTTTGTTACAAAATAGTATCGTTTTCCTGCTATCATGCATATTTTCATGATACAAGTTGACATAATACAAGTAAAGTCTATTCTGCTATCCGTTAATGCCTCTTTTTCTCCACCCATTAACCACAATGTTGACATCATAGACAAGTAGTTTGGAATCTTTAAATGTTTAAATCTTTTCTGCTATTTCTTTAACAAATTGAAACAGGTCAATCCTCGTTAATTTCGTGGTTTATTTTTCATTTAAAAGTATTCATCCCAGAGACGTTGACAGGATTCATGTAGCATTATGCAAACATCTCAAATATTGTTCGATTGCATTTCTACATATCTGTATGCTCTTCCTCTGTAATTACCATGTCATTGTGGAATTAAACGGAGACAATAAAATAAAAAGACAAAATATCCAGGACACAGGAAGTACCGTTTGCCAACAGTAAGGTTACAATGTCTGGAATCTTGATGGTTTTAACAAGAAACCCTATTTCATGGTTTTGAATGATCGGATGTCTATACAACAAATTATTTGCTTTTCAATGCCTGAGAATTGATTCTATTTTTTTAATTTATGCGTTTGTCAGAATAATATACATTCAATTGAACGTCATTATTAGGTGTGGCATGTTTCAAAGTGTGTGTTAGTTTGTGTTTGTGTTTCTCATTAGTTTTTTAAATTAGTTGATGTTTACATAATTTTAAAAAGTCCCGTTTTGCCGTTGTCAAATATTCCGTTCTTGTGCCATTTGGAAAAGTAACTTTACCATTAATGTCTCAAGTTATGTTTATAACAGAATTTCTTTGTGTTTTAATCAACATATACCACATTATATCAATTCAACTATGCCTAGATGACTAAAAACTATTTTAATATATCTTGATATAATTCGGACTAAATTATATCTAATTATGTCCCTTTACTTTTTGAAATATGAACTTTTACAAGCACGGTAATTTGCAACTTTAAAATGGACCTTTCTCTTTGAATGTTGTGTCCTGTATTCATGCTTGTTGTGTCCTGGTGCGTTCAAGTTGTAGTCCATTCTAAATACAAACTTCAAATAACATTTATAGAACATAATTATATTCTTTGTTAGTCTTTTATTCTCGTCCCGTCTTTTCAGGAATAAACAGAAATGTGTTGTTATGCCCTTTACTCCCAATCACCCATTCTTAATATCAATAGGAATATTGCACGTTAATCCTCCATGTTGTCTTATACTGTAAATCATTTTATCATTCCTCATGCATTGTAAATATTCAGAGTGAGTTTTCCTGAAACTGTATCATTTTATACATTTCAATATCCCCTGTAACAGAATACGCATAAATGGCATATATAACTGTGTCGATGGCTTGTCATTATAATGCACACTGGCCATCCTTTGATATTCTTCCCGTTGTTGCGATCTTCACGGGTTACTTGCATGTACGTATACATACCCAGTATCCCTATCACAATTGAGCAGTACACAGAGCTGGTTATGAAGTATTCTATCCCTCACGGTGGCCTGTAAAATTTCAGTCGAAGCCAGCAAAACTAGTGGTTGATATTATGAGCAATGTTCGACGCTCCCGAGGCAAAATGACACGCTATCCATCAAGTCATCAAGCCTGATCACGCTTTCCAATTCAGTCGCCTCTTATGACAAGCAATAGATTGTTTGGGACCTTGTCGAACCAGGCACCCTACATGTCTGAGTAGGTGTCCTGAATAGGTCTTCAGCAACCCATGCTTGCCGTAAAAGGTGACTATGCTTGTCGTAAAAGGCGACTAACGGGATCGGGTGGTCAGGCTCGCTGACTTGGTTGATGCATGTCATCGATCCCAATTGGGTGGATCGATGCTCATGAGATCAGTCACTGGATTGTCTGGTCCAGACTCCATTATTTACAGACCGCCGTCATATAGCTGGCATATTGCTGAGTGCGGCGTTAAACAACAAACAAACCAACCTGAACAGTGACATCATCGTTGCGGACCTCGTTATCCCGGAAACCTCACCTCCGGAAGATTATTGTTTGGAACGCCTACATATGTGTACGTATACAGAGACACAACTCCGTAACAATCATGTTTCGTTAATCAGGAAGATTTCATAGGCAAAACCACTGTCAGAGTTTCATTGTATATTATATGCTAGTGACTGGGTGAGTTTGGTTATAATTAGCCTTGAACAGTTTTGCAGTTATATCACAGCGTGTCAGCTTTATGTGGAAGGAAAGCCCGAAGTGATGCAGGTAGAACTGCCATGGTGGATTACAGATTACACATATCTGGACAAACTATTGTGAAGACCCGAAATCATTAGTGCCATCTCAAAATAAAATCAACACACTATAAACAAATATGTTTGTTTAAAGTGAGGGACTATAATATTAGTCGAGGTTTGATACTGGGACCTTCTGAAACTGGAAGAGCGAGCTGGTCGGCCTTGTGTGATGCCCTCATGAACATCTTCCAATAAAGATGTAACCTTCGTCAAGAAGAATCTTATACGGCATCAACTAAGCATGAATTAATTGTAACTCAGTAAAGTTTGTCTTTTGATGTTAGATAGGACTAAACATTGAATGTTTCGACGCTTCTAATGTCAGAACAATAGCTTTCACCGCGTTACAGTCATGTGATATTCAATCCTGGTTTGAACTCGACTCGAAACCAAAGGCCGATAACTCGTTCCGAACTCGGGACAATGAGATATTGCAACTGGTACTTAAATCGAAAATTTGAATTTTAAAAAATGTAATTGCTCATCGTGTGTGAGCCGCGAGACCACACACTAAGAGGTGTAACCCATAGCCAATTGCACCCAAGCAAGCTTTATGGCCCGGCGCCTTATCAATCTTGGCGTCGGCTCTGGCTCACCCCACTACTCAGAGAGAGCGAGGGTTCATTACGTCTTGGAGCGACATCCTCCACTTTACTGGCGAACAGTAAGCTGAGAGGGTACTCGAGGCAGATGAAATGGGGGCTTACACAGACTGGGATCTTATCACAATCTTCCGATCAGCTCCTACCCAGTTTGACTTTGATGATGACTCCAGAGTTATTAAATGGCGTTGGCGAGTTTAAGTTTTGATAAATTTGTATTATGTAACTGAAAGATTTGAAAGTCAATTTATTGTCGGTCCTCGTCTATTAACTCAACCAATTCCATCTCATCAAATATTACTATTTATAATGAAAATGCGTGACTAAACGTCAAATAATTTGCACATTATGTAAGCTTAAAGAGTACTTTGGCTGTACAATCAGAACTGAGACAGAACTAAATAATAACATATAAATTTAAATTTGAACATGCGAATATAGTTACTTTTGAATGGTGTGATTAAAAACTCTTCTGTTACCACAAATTCACACACGTCCTGTTCTATCCATAGTCATTAATAACCTCGCCCACATCTCATGGATGGTAGGGTAGCCTAGTAGTTAATGTGTTCGTTTGTCTGGTCATAAATCCCGGTTCGATACCTTTGATTGTTGCCAAATAGAGCATAAAATTCCATTCACGTACATATGTATGTGTTGTTCAAATAACATATTGCAACAAGAGCAGGTTTACAATGGTTTCACCTTCCCTAATGCAACCAAAATGTATTATTTGATATATTCAATGAGTATACGTGCATGACAGCAAAATGTCATATCGTCACTGACTACACTGATGATTAGATGTGAGGGTGTAGTAACAAGTCACAAGCCACTTATACCACTCAAACCTGCGTCATTTGCCAAGCAACACCCAATCTTCATAACGTGTTAACTGTAGGGTCTTGTTTAGAATAGGTCTTCAGCAACCCATACTTGCCTTAAAAGGCGACTATGCTTGTCGTAAAAGGCGACAAACGTGATCGGGTGGTCAGGATCGATGTTCATGATATTAATCACTGGATTGTCTGGTCGAGACACGATTATTTACAGACCGCCGTCATATAGCTGGAATATTGCTGAGTGCGGCGTTAAACAACAAACCAACCAACCAACTTGTTTTGATTGACGGGTGTAAAACCCAGATGGTTGTCTTATTGGGTTTAACACGCTATAATGAATTCTTGTTTCCAAAGCATCACTCAGACGTATAGCTGAGTTACATTGCACTGGATTACGTTGACATTCCATTGACGAAAAAATAACGTTTTGGAAACATTAAAAGGAATGGAATCCAAACAAACGAAGTATTGATTGAAATAATATAACTTTACTCAAGTGCATCGTATGTCTCGTGCATCGTCATTTGTGACATTGCCTACTGTCGGACGTACAGTGACACTCACAATGAACCCTTCAAGGGATTCATTTATTTTGAACGGTAAAACGAGGCTTGATGTTAAGAGGAAAATCTCACTTCGTTCTGTGAACAGTATGTAAGTCAGTTTCATCATACATGTAGATATGGAGTCGAAGACCACTCGTGGCACCGAGTCATAGAAACTGAACTGCCGGGCAAAAGTATACACCCATGTTTCAGGGTAGCTAAAAATGAAACACTCAAGAAATGGTTATTAGATGGTAATATGATACGGGTGTCGTAGTAGTGTTTTGGACCTTAAGTTTGCAATGATTCAGCAACTATTTTCATTCCAGAAACGTATTTATCAAATCTTATTGTACAATTTCTATTGTCCGGCAGTTATCATGTACCATTTATCCTTTCATGATTAGAGAAGCATTTTATATCGGGATATACAATAATCATCCAAGTACCTCCCCCGTCATCTGTATAACCCTTCGGAACTAATACAAATAAGGAATACCATTTATGAGAATAATGAGCGTGCTATTATGTAAATGTTAGTATCAGCTTATATATGCTTGTTCGCGAAGGAGGGCTCCAAATGGATTAAAGTAAATCTTAATCTTATTAAATGGATAATAATATATATTCACACATTTTTTTTTACCATCATGACTATGGAGCAGGAATGTATTTAGAGTTTGTGTAGGGAGTCATTACATACTGAAGCTTCTTCCACGACCATTGAAAATTCAAACAGCATTTAATCCGGGATACAATTCCGAACTGTGACTCACTGAATACATAGAAGTGGCATCGCTTTCAAGGCCCTCCGTGGTTCCCACCCAGTATCATAACGCACCTGATTGAACCTATCGGCAGGGTCCTCGCTGCACTATTCTAGTGTCAAGATGGGACAATACCACCTCAGAGAAGCAAACACTGTCACGGTGCCGAAATCCTACACTATAGGGTCAACTCTCTTATCGATATACATACAGATCTCGAGGAGTGAGCGGTTTAAATTTCAATTACATCCCCAATTAGGTGCTTTTGCATTCAGGACGCACGAATATGACAGGCCGAGGAAGAATAAGGAAAGAACCGAAATCTTTTTCAAACGATAAGACGCCCGACTTCCATTGGTATATGTGAAGTGATCCCATTGCGGAGGCCTTTATACGTTTGGAGGACAGACTTAGAGTCCATTCAATAGTTTGAGTATATAGCCCGGTACGGCATGTACGCATCGTCCATGAAAACATAGAGAATAAGTTTTAAACACGATTTGCCTCCGCACACCATTAATCAGGTCTCTAATCCACTGCTAGACTTTGTTGCTCGAATAAAAGATGGCGTTGAGTTTCTGCCGCGCGGCTGTTTGTTAAGGCTGAGTGTTAAAAGAGGGGCACAGTACACAAGGGTCTTCCTCTACTCAGATAAAAGCTCAGCTAGAAAGAGCTATCAGTTGGAAAAACGAAAACATTTGGTGACGCTTCGGAAGGCTCCCAAATTGTGATCGACTATCACAGGGTATGGAATCGCATCAAGGGTCACCAAGGGCGTACATTGTAGCGATGGTAACTTTGTTACTATATGTTGACGCTGTCAGTTTGGTTTATTTAAACATTATTCCCTCATACTTCGCTGGGTGAAATATAAAGTAGGTATTCATGTCTGGTGACATGACTAAAATAATTTTGTATGACTGAATGTATTGACGTATATCATTTCATTGAATAGAAGTTAAACTGTAATTTATTTAAGATATTTTTTTTATTTTCTTTAGGTATAATAATTTCAAAAAGATAGTTATGCCTTGAAAGGCTCTTAATATCGAATTTCTTTCATAAACAGTAATAAGTTTTAATTTCGTAGTTTGCATAATGGATGTGTTTTACAGACATGCCTATAACATAGAATCGTATTAAAACTGTTTCTGCTTTTAACAGAAATCTCTTTATCATTGAAAGAGTTTTGTTGATTATATTTTCATGTTCAATGTATACCTGTCAGATGTTGTAAAACTTAATTCTCTTAGTAATGAACTTTTTACAGTAAGTAGATTCTACAATGATAGCTGACAACTTCGTCAGAATTCTCCCCAGGAAGTCGATGACGAAATTTCAACCTAATCTGTTGATCGGGGTGATGATAATGTAATATCCTAAGAGAATGTACCTTGCTGGTGTACAGAGTTGTTCCATACAAGCGTACTTTTAGTTAAACAAAAACTAAATAAGCTAATTGAATCCAAATAAATGTCCCCAAGCATGAGTCCCGTCACAAGGATGATGAGGCAAGATGGGGTCACCCCTTCTTCCAGTAGTCGTGTTTTTTAGGTGGACGTTTGATGTTTCAGACATTCAATTTGTGTGAAGATAACGACATCGCAATATCAAAAGTCATGAAGTGTAAAAGAAAATCCAGATCTTCTTTTAAGCTGCATTATGAATTTCATATTTAAAAAATAGTATCACGTATTGAAGTGATTTTCAATGTGCAGTAGAATTGCTCTTTTGCATTCGGTTTCAAATGACAATTTAAAATGTTCTAGCTTTACCGTGGTGTTTCAAATGTTCACTTCAATGTTATAGTACATCACCTTATGGTTTCAAATGTATAATTCAGAAGTTTTAGTTTGTTGTTATTCTTGCCTCGGAACATAACGCGTGTCGGCGAGTGTAGTATGTGATCGATGTCTTTAGGAGGTTGCCTATCACAATTCGTGATAATCGCCTTCAATCAAATCATCTCGCTTAAAGAACAGCTTGGAATTTCATAACTATGCTCATTCGCAATTAATGGGAAACATTCACAGTGGTATAGCGACATTGAAAATCGATGAATTAAAAGACTATCTCTACGTGAAGCAACGCTGGCATGGTTCTAAAAAGCACTCTTCTATTATCACGTTCTACGGTCAGGTCTTCATATTGTGGCGCAATACACTTACACATCAATGCGTGCCAATATAGTCAACTTATGTCAACACAGTGGTCCTTCGAGCTTCTTTACGCACACGCGTCGGAATTTCTGCAAGGATTGGCAAATATTGGCCAAGAATTTTAAATGAAGCTTCAAGTATATCGATGATCTGATATCGTTAAATAACGGTCAAATAGCCATACCCTTCCACTGATTTACCCACCTTATCTAGAAATAGGAGCCAGTGAAAGCCTCATCTGTTTCAAATTTAGATATTTGCATAAAGATTCAGAGTGACAAAAGCTATCCGCAAAAATATATCATACTAGGGATGACTTCAACTTTCAAATAGTCAACTTTCCCTTTATGTCTAGCAATATTCCACCAGCTCCTGCTTTTGGTGTCTACTTTTCACAACTTTTGAGATACAATCGAGCATGCTCTTTCTACAAACATTTCAAAGAGCGTCATACGACTCTTGCTTAGAAGTTGTTTGATTAGGTTTACAACACTCAAGGCCCCAGCACAGCTATGGTAGACACGGGGAAGACATGTCCAAATTTGACATAACCAAAAGTGACCAAAATTTTGCATTTTGACTTTGCTTGAATTGTAAATTATAGAACTTCTATATTAGGAAAACTACGTAATCCACCTTCAACTCAGTTCGTTTTGATTCTTCAAAAGAAAGATTCTTTTAATTTTTGTGTTTCTTAAGATTGCCGGGCAAATGAAGGTAGAAAAGAGGGTGGACCAAAAACTAACAAACGTTATCACAGCGTTACTAGGTTGCACAGCAAAACTTGAACTCCAAAACACAACAGTAGCACCCGTATCAAATACATCACCACCGAATAACTATTTCCTGCTGGGCAATAGAAATTGTACAATAAGATTTGATAAATACGTTTCTGGAATGAAAATATTGGCTGAATCATTGCAAACTTTAGCTACCATCAAACATGGGTGTATAGTTTCTTTTGCCCAGTAGTTCAGTTTCTATGACTCGGTGCCACGAGTGGTCTTCGACTCCATATCTACATGTATGATGAAACTGACTTACATACAGAACGAAGTGAGATTTTCCTCTTAACATCAAGCCTCGTTTTACCGTTCAAAATAAATGAATCCCTTGAAGGGTTCATTATGAGTGTCACTGTACGTCCGACAGTAGGCAATGTCACAAATGACGATGCACGAAACATACGATGCACTTGAGTAAAGTTATATTATTTCAGTCAATACTTCGTTTGTTTGGATTCAATTCCTTGTAATGTTTCCAAAACGTTATGTTTTCTTCAATGGAATGTCAACGGAATCCAGTGCAATGTAACTCAGCTTGCACGTCTGAGTGATGCTTTGGAAACAAGAATTCATTATAGCGCGATAAACCCAATAAGACAGCCATCTGGATTTACTGCCGTCATTCAAAACAAGACCCTACAGTTACCACCAAACAAACATTTCTTGTTTGTTTCATTTTAGCTACCATCAAACATGGGTGTATACTTTCTTCTGCCCAGCAGTTTAGTTTCTATGACACGGCGCCACGAGTGGTCTTCCACTCCATATCTACATGTATGATGAAATTGACTTACATACATCCCAGAACAAAGTGTGATTGTTCTCGTGACATCGATTTGTTTTTGCTTCAATTTTAGCGTATACGCTTTTTGCCCTTCAGTATATAAAATTATTCTGTGTGTTTGCTTGTATTTATGAAAAGGGATGGGATGTAAATCAAATATAGTTCATTGGGTAACATTAATTTGATTTCTAGGGGTGTGTGTTTTAAACGCATAGTTCGTTTCAACATATGCCCCAAATGAATAGTGTGCAGGCAGTATAGCAAATAATTCATAGTTTGCTTTGTGGAACATATCCAAAGATAGTGAAATTGATCAGATTGTTTAAATAAATATTTTGTTGGATATAGCTGGGAAAAATAGATTGTCCTCAAAGGAAATTGCCCCCATTCAAATCAAACAGATGCTCCCTTAGCATGTACATCTTGTACTGATGTACTATCATGTGTCTTTGCCTTTCGATACTGCTAAAACCGCCTCAAGATCAGAATTAAATGGTATCATGATATTGGCCGTAGGGTCATACTATTATTCTTTGTTAATTTATTATAAGTTTAAAATATATATATCCCTGTCAATATGCATTGTACTTTAAAAACACTGAAAACATGTTATGTCATTAACTACTAAAGGGAATATTAGAATGAGTGGTATATGACCCTTGCTTAAATTACCGAAAGCTTACCAAAGTTCCAAAGTTTCTTGTATCTTCTGAATCACATGCAGAAGATATCAAGATACTTAGAAATTTCTGCAACAGTCTTTGAACGTCGCTCTGGAACTACGAAAAAATGAAAAGAAAACATTTAAGTGGCGCGGTTGCCCGCCATTGTTTAGTTTACATTATATTGAGTAGTCTTCACCAGACTTAGGCGTGCTAAGCGCTTCACCAATACCCTTCTAAGCCTGGGAGAAATTAATTCAAAACGAAATTTGCTTCCAAATCATCTTACTGGCCTTTGTAATCGTTTTCATCCCCCGCTGGCCCACTCTCGATCCCTTTATCTAATCGACTATTGTGGAACCATAACTGTTTTCCTATTTCAAAAGAGCCATCTCCAATACACCACATCGGCTCTGTTTGTTTCTGCTAGAAAATGAGTGTGCTTTGTTTAGGAATATCGGAAATTAGCGGCGTGATTTTCCCTAGCAGATCAAATATTTTGCAACCAACGATTTTTAACGTAAGCTGTTGACGTACGAATGTATTTGTGTCTTAAACGTGTCTTAACGTGTTATTAGAGCCTGTGATCATGGAGAATCTTAAATGAGAAAACTGAACCAACTTCATTGAAGTTAGCAAAGTGTGCAGAATCAATGACGAGCAAAGTTGGTAACGGAAAGCGCAATCAAACGCCGCAGTCTGCCGCTGTAAGCCCCGTTTGTGCGTTATTAAGCGGCCCTAATATCATTAGCTTAAAGATAAACGTTTGTACAGGGCTCGTGTGGGATAAGACGCGAGTTTGCACATGGCTCGTTAAAGGATTTACCATTACACGAGCAGATTTGTGACGAAAGCGGTTTCAGACTGATCACGGATAATTCTTGATTTCACTTCACGTCGAGGTCTTTACAGGGGAACGGTGACGTCTACCGTCACACGAGTAGCAGTACCTGTATTCCGTATGGCCTGGATTAAAGGGTCGATAGTCAGATTATTTGATGAGGCAAATGGAAGTTTGTAAGCAGGGAAATATACTAAAGTTACCTTTACCTTTGACTTGGGCTGTTCCTATGTGAGTATGATGAATAAAAATACCAAGGTTATTCAAGTATTGTTTCACTGACATGACAGCACGGTGATACCTTACATTTATTTTGAGAAGGGTCGTGTTTACAAAACTAAAACTAAATAATTATATATATTCTAAATTGGTCACGCCTGCAATGTTGAAACTAGAAAATATTAAGCCATACAAACAATTCCACTATTGCAATTGCATAAGTAGCTTTACCTTCCCTCGAGGGTTTCCGTGAATTTTCCGATTTTCCGATGATGTACTAAATTTGCCAGATTGCATTACAAGGTGATATTGAGTTAAAGGGGGGTGATCTCGGGAATGTTGGTATTCGAGTCATCTAAACCCTAATTTACTTTTCTGTAACGTCTAATGTAGTGATTTACATCAAACCAGTAGTTCACAATGGACGTCGACCCATGGCATCGTAACATTGTTCTAAGTCAGTAATTACAGCGTCCTGATGTGGATTTTAAAATGGGCACTGGGCCCCGTTCCAAGATCCATCTAAGGCGCTACGACATCGTAAGTCAAAGTGCAAGTGTGAGAGTTACGATCGTTTCAGCGATAGGATCGCTTTGTGGAACGGGGCCCTGTGCCAGCTTGCACGAAACCGAAATAGTTTTTGCGCTGCCATTGTTGTAAATTCTTAAGATCGCGATCTTAAGCTTCGGCTTGCACAAAGTGACAGTAGGCTAAAATCATTATTAGCTACAGTCAAAATTTACAATTGTGGCTATGATCTTTATAGTTCCTGAATATGCTTGACAACATGCGTGCAGGAGAGAGTCTGTTTCAAATAAAACACCTCCTCTATGTTCAAACACTGACTTTTATTTTGTCAAACTATGTGATTCAAGTCGAATCCCGCCTTTGTTTCACCCTTAGTCAAAGCTTTCTTTATTAGGTTCACATTTAGAATGTAAATCTACAATTAGATATAAGAGAAAGTGCAAATTATAAAGCATAGGCGTTTCTCATCGATCTAATATTGAGTGGAAGAAGCGGTTTTCATCATAAAATTTAAAATAACGATGCGTATTCATTTAACAAGGAAATACGCATGATGAAATATTTGAAATGTATGTTAAATATTGTTTTTATATTTTGCAAAGTAATTTATTTATTTATTAATAAACTTGATCATCTACAATATTAAAGCTAATAATTGATACCAAAGTAAATATTTATTTGCATATTCTTTCCTAAAATATATATAAACTAGTATATCTAAATTATTAACGCTAAATAATTCATGCCAAAGTGAATATTAATTGCATAATTTTTACTGAAAACAGATAACTGCCGATATTAACGTCATATACTTATTCCATTGAACAGAGAAATATATTTCAGATATTGCCAGCAAAACTGGAGACACAAGAGAAATTATACCATGTTAATGGATCTGGTATTTCTCTTTCTCTTGCAATCTGAGCTATGATCGCGATCTTGAAACAAACCGTCTTGCAATCGTTCTAAGATTCGTTTGTGGAAGTTGAGTATAATATTGAGGTATGGCGATTGTAAAGTTGATTGGGGGCGGTAAAGATTAATTGTAACTAGGTTTTACCCTGGAGGACCAAACCCATTGACTATAGTTCTTCTCTCAAGGAATTATCGCGTCTTTGTCTGATATAAGAAAACTAAGAAACGTTTGAATACTTAAACGGCGTAAATGGCTCGTCAACGAAAAATAAAGTATGTTTCCATTAGGTTTCATAATTTGTCTATTGCAACTATCAGAAGTTCTGCAACGTATCGATGTAACGATTATTTCCTTGTCACCGGCCCAAGTGATACCTCGATAGATCGATCTTTCGTTACACCATATAAAAGGACAGTTGACTTTTTGGTTGATGCAACAATGTGTTCCTATTTCACGGAGAAAGGTATTGTTACTGTGAACACTCAAAACAAGTGCATGTGTGATTTTCCTTTTAGAGTTTAATCAGAAATTCAGTATGGAACGCCTACATTTTGATTTGTGCCTTGTATATAAGTAGAATTTCGTAATATTCTCTCTTTTCCAACATGTGTACGGCAATACTGACGTAATATTTCAATTGCGCAGTAAGAATATGTATGCAATTATTTTCCAGTTACTTTTCAGAGTAAAACAAGTATTTTTACATGTCTTTAATTTGTAACGATATAATGCATATATTTACAAGCATAACTCGCTGTTATGATATGGGGCATGCGGTGTTTAAATAACACTAAAGGTCATGGCAAATAGCAGACATTCAGAACTATGAGTTTAAATAAATATAACCATAATTTGGTTGGAAATATTGAGGTGTGTACTAATGGGTATACCGAATGGTATGCCGTTTATGATATTCCTTTTAAACATCTATTCAATCATATATACTTTTTAATGTGAAGTTTACATAATATACGGCTTTTCAAGTGGACGAGAGGTCGGTCGTATGATCGCGAAACTAACATTCAACAGCGTATGAACGACAGATGTTGACGATCAAAATTGTAATTTGGTTGATATTTATTTGCTGTAACCAAACTACAATAGATGATAGTGTAAAGAAAATTTGAGCATACACTCGCTCGTGTGATTTCTCGTTTTGAGGAACTATTCTTTCCGCGATACAGAGGTGTAAACACGGAGTCATGTGTGAACATCCTTCAAGGACGAAAAAGGGATACAAATGATATAATCATGCGACGTAATTCATGCAATGTTTGACCCTCACTCTGTGAAGCTTCATTTTCAAATAAACTCACACAAAGTGAAAGTTAAATTTAAAATTACCCACAGCTTCATTTTAGGGAACCCATTCAAGGTGACAATGTCATCATTCACTGTGTAAACACCTTAACAGAAAAATCATATTGATGTGACATTCACTCATTTTTAAAATGTCTTCCAATATCAAACACTGTCCGATATACACAGTGCACCTGACATATGTGCCATGTGCAGTTAAAAAATATCACAATGATTTCTAGAATTATTCTCGTTGTATGCAGAATGCAGTAAACGACACTGTCAT
This sequence comes from Haliotis cracherodii, assembly GCF_022045235.1. Classification (NCBI taxonomy): domain Eukaryota; kingdom Metazoa; phylum Mollusca; class Gastropoda; order Lepetellida; family Haliotidae; genus Haliotis; species Haliotis cracherodii. Next base: position 19,130,714 of record NW_027266275.1, read on the forward strand.
CATGACAAGTACATATACCGTAGTATACACTTGATTGTTGTTTGTTGTTAGTGCCATCCCTTCATTGTTCATAATTATCAACTACTCAAAACGTGTTAATAAAACAATATCAATAACATAGATGTCATTATTAATGATACCTGCATTACCTTTTTTGGTCCCTATTGCACCAGTCATTTTTATAGAAGTTCTTACTACATTAATACGTTTATACGTCTAAAGCTCAATGTGCATAAACACGTGTCGCGCTGCCTGGCCACCAGCTAAACCCAGACAATAATCAATCAAATGATGAAACAAAAAGTTCAGGGATGCAAATTAATCCTGAAAATGTTGACGGTTCGTTGCAACTAGTCGTCAAGGAACGACATTATGTACATACAATGTGTATTACAGGTGTCTACTCCAAATTGATGCAGGCAATGCCGTGGCGAAGAAAAAGTTGAGCAAATGCCGCTGAAACGAACTTCGTTTTCTCCTTCCTGAGAAATGTAAGTAGAAACATTATGCACGATTTCACATTTTTAGACATTTGGACATTCGAGTATACACGAAGGCGCCTACGGGTTCAACAAGACTTGTTTACTATTTAAGGATATAAATTTATTCCGAGCATTTTCAAGAAATGTTAACTGTAATGCCGTTTGTTTATTGTAATTTGGGTTTCGGTTTGAATATTATATCTTTCAGTAATTACTGTCACTGCGGGAGGTAGACAATATTATGACTCTTCTGTTAGTTTAGCAGAGGGGAGCAATCTAAAGACATGTACATGAAATAAAAAAATCTGTATGAGCTTTGAATGTTGACAAATTGTCTAAAGTAAATGTTCAACTCAAAATGTAGTGGCAATTGAAACCATTATGTTTTTCAAACTATTTATCATCTTCATGCCACCATAACACAAGGACATGCGCATCAAATGTGTGTTATATAGTAATACACGATAACTATAAGGCTTAGATACAAGCAACTGTCTATTCACTGATCTGGGATAAAAATAATGTCAAGTTGAAAAATATTATAGAATATAATTCAGATGGATATTAAGCAGATCATGATATAAACATTACGTACTTCATAACCAAATACGCATGGCATCATATCATACACGAGACAAGAATCCTATGATGTCTGAAATATATCAACATAATTGTTAAAAAATAAAATAAAATAAATAAAAATAAATAAATACACTGGTTCATACACTACACGTGCATGGTCATGCAGATTAAGCTGTTATCAAATTAGTATTATTATCTCACAATGTACTCAAACCATAGATATGACGTAGATATAGATATGATATATGATCTTCTATGAGATGTCATTTTGCTCTTGTCAAAGGTAAAATACTTTCACACATCTCACCTACATCCTGATGTATGTACAAAATGAACTAAATCAGATCAGATGTTCTAAGCATAACCAAAATGCTCAGTTTCTCTGGCCAACTGTACACGTCAGTGCGAACAATCACGAAGCTAATGCCTCAGTATTGACTTCACATATAGCATAAGATCAAATACATTTCTTCAGTAATACGAATAAACTAGACAAGATTTAACAAAACTGACAGTCCCAAAGCCAAATGATACGTATAACTGGACAAACCTTCGAGAACAATAGCCTTAATGTTGGTTGGAATGCCCAAATATTAAGTCTACAGACCAAGTGTTAACACAGGAGATCACTTGGGTACGTAGAAGCCCAAAAATGGTCTTGGAGGATCACAAAAACTTACGAGCTGGGATTGTGGTAATATGGACAATACAAAACAAATGTGGACGTGTCACAGAAATACTTGCCGAGGTTTGAGGTGTCTGGTGATCCGACCCCTAACGGGTTATCGTGTATAATATTCATAACAGGGAATCCTTCCAAACAGTTTTAACAAAGACCCCTTTGAGCCGATCATCTCTGCTTAACAATTTGCGCCCTAACAGAAAATTCCACATATTCTTGGAGCAAATACGGGCAAGGATGCCTTGATTTTGAGTAGAAATTATCAATATTACCTTGCAAAGCCTGACAAAGGCGATTTTTTTCTCTGCCGGGATCATTGTTTAATGCTTTTGTTTGACAACGGAAGCCTCAACGCCCGTTTTGTACATTGACTTGTCGCTTCTCCAAGTAGGAGACCATGTTTGCCATTTTTCTTCACACCTTAAGCATTTGTCAGAAGCCGAGGGATGCAGAGAATCGGGACCTGGACGGGATCTGAAGGGGACCCGATGAACTAATGATCATTCTATGTTGGGTGTGAAATTGAAACTTTAAAACTAATCCATACCGATAAATCTGATTAAAATTCAGAAACCACTTTACTGTCGTAAACGAAATTGTTCAAGTGTTCTTGAAATATCGCAAGGAAAGTCGGTCATGTCTGGGGTAACGCAAACGTTAAAATTACAATCTTCCTTTAAATAAATAGGTTGACATGAGTTTTAACATATTTCTCCCTAAATATTGATTCTTTGAATCTTCGAGAGTGATAGGTTTTATGCTGGAGCGTAAAGCAAAAATAACCTTGAAATAGATAATAGTAATGTATCAGATAAAAACCGAGTGCATCGTTTGCATGTCCGGTCTCTTTCTCTGTTGTTTTCATTAATATATAAAGCATATTTAACAATATAATTATATAACCCTTCTACTGATATTATGGTGTGGTTTGTGTCACAGTATACTAGATGCAAGATTGAAATCATTCGCCAACGTCCAACGGTTCCAAATAGGCAACCGTTGACATTATGAGTTGATTGAACTATGTCTCTAATCATAAGTGTAACGATGGCTCCTTGCGATCTGCAGTGATTGGACGTTATGTGAAGTTATAACTATCAAGGCTGGTTGTAAGTGGATGCATCAGAAGAACTGTAGATCTACATCCATACTTAACATCCTCAAATGGCACTGTCCGGGGCAGCAATGATATCCACCAGCGACCAGTAGCAACGTTCAGCATATATTGTGTTGTCCATCAGGTACATTTACACACGCTGCATTTTTATACCATGGCCATTAAACATTATGTGGAACCTACAGTTATAACATGATTGTTTGTTTATGCCATTAACAAATTGGTATGTACACATACACTAAACGACAGAAAAACATATACATTATCTGAAACGATCTTCTTTTAATTGTTAATTAATTAATTCATTGTTATGTTATATTCATCGACCATTATATTCCTTAAGGAATACAACAATATATAAATACGCACACACAACCGAATCAAATTGGAATCATACATATGTTACTACGATTTTGAACCATTTGAGGTGACAATTACACATTCTTCAAAATAACAATAGTAGAGACCCTTTACTATTTGGCGGAGATAACTCAAGGATTAAATAATTATCCAAGATACACTTAAAAATAGCTCACTATAATACAGTATCCCAGAAACAAGTAAGATTATTACCCGCAACATTTATCTATTATGATAAAAAGGGGATGTTCTCATGTCCCTGTATTAGAATTTATTATTTTAAAATTATTGTACACGACAAACAGTGATAAAATATATCAATGAAAATCAGTGGTGACACCAGGTGTTCGCGAAAAGGATAAGATTATCATTATCTACCTGTATCACCCACCACTCACACAATTTTCGTTACACATTGTAAAGGCTAGACAAGTTCAGGAGGGTCACCTTTCTTTTTTGTCTCGTTTCGTATTGCTCATCGATTCACGTGGGAATACAAACGGTTGAGATTCGAACTTAGCATGTCAGTTATATTTCTAGTCGATTATTTCAAGTAAAGTATTTTAAATATTTTTTTAAGGTCAGCATGTAATCAAATCAAATGGTTTTAATATGAATTGATAAATGCGACAAAATCCCTTTCCATGGTCACAAGAAATATCTTCTAAAACGATTCCGACTGTATCATGATCATGTGTTTATGAATCACCATGAAACAGTGATGATACCAGATGTTCATAAACACATCAAATCAAATTAAATCAAAATAAGAGATTGTACATCATCTCACATAACAGTAGAAGCATAGCACGCTAAATGTAAAGTAGATTGATTCACACAAAGATGACACAATCAGATTGTTCTAAAAAGCTAATGTTCAAAATGTAGTGTATCAAGTTTCAAGGTGTATACAATGTAGAACGGACGATTCTTAAATGCAGGACAAAATGTGACCATGTCCCAAAATCGTCCCCTTATGGAATTATGATGTATAATGTATTTATGAAAATGAACAGGTGCCAGAAACGTTAAAATCCTCGACTCAAGAATAAAAAAAACTTCACAATTGTTATGATTGCATATATCGTTCCTCAATTGACAGAACGAATAAAGATTCCCCAAATTGTATTCAGCGTTAAACTGGATTAAAACCACACAAGTAGCCTAAAAATTCCTTAACCGATCTTTATTTGTTCACCTTGCGTTGTTTTCGTCTTGCATTCCACTGACAAAAGCGAAGCGAAGAGACGAGGGCCAATATTAGGCTAATAAACGGGAGCGGACGATGTAAAAAGTCTTGTTTAAGAGAGGTGGCAGTTGTGTTGATTCAACTAACAGCCATTGCACACAACGTACAATAATATGATTTAGTCACTCGACAGGACAGCAAGCAGATTAACTAGAAACAAAACATTCCATCCAACTCAGAAAGCTGACTAGGCCTTCGAGCTAAGAACCGTTTGACGACATTAAACCATCAGCTGACTGAGGGTAAACTAACATGGGAGTCAATGACACCCCCTTTGTGGCTCTCGTGTGGGTGGGAGGAAGGGGGACATTTAAACTAATATAGAGGTTTGGACAGAAAGGCACTTGACCACGATTACTGGACGGGGTTAGATGGACAAGCCTTGTCTTTAATTGAATTAGTTTGTACCGACGAATCTTCGAATACACAGTCTCGAAACAGACACAATCGCAGCGAAAAGTTTGAAGTTATAGTTTCCCTCGTCTTATGCATAAGCCTGGATGTGCGCATGCGCAGCGTTGTTGAAAACTTGAAGCGTGCGCTTTAGGTTTTCGAGAAGTGACACCTCGCTTTACACTCCCTCTAACCTGAAGAGGTAGTATCGAGTTGTAAGAGATTAGAGAAGTTACAAGTCGGTCTGCAACAATCCACGGAAGAATCCTTTTGAAACAAGATCAACTGTCAACCCTAAATACCACAGGTATGTTGTTAATTTCCACAGCTATTATTCTATGATCAAAGCAGTTATGAGGTAAAACCCTATATGGGAAGCCGCCGATAGTATTAACGGTGGCATTTGGATTGATAGCTTTAATCTGAAAATACTCTTAAAATGATATTATATGTCGAGGATCAATGTTACAAGTGATATACCATTCATCGTAATGTACGTATAGGAATATACAGCTGTCTAGTCATCATAGTGATTGTTTTGCTTATCAAGTATGTAGTGAGCACTTATATTACATATCTGCTCATGTATGAATAAAGGTTCAGCACCGTATCTGATGCTTTTGATGTCTATATCTAGGTGTACCAGTCTCTTATGTGTAACATCATTGTACATAATCCTTCTATAAAATTTAGAGAACCTCCATGCATGATTATGCTTTAAAGAGAGATGGTACACAAGTCGTCCATATTAAAAAAAGCACTGAAATATTCAAACAGCTTGTTTCAAAGAATTATTCACATGGTTGTCAAGACTGAAGTACACTTGACACTTGACATGAGGCCAATAAGAATGAGAACATGGTTCAGTTAGTTTTTATCAACAATTTACACAATTCGCGACCCAGGACCTATTTAGAACTTAATTGATCTGTGCATTAATTATAGACGACAGAATCTGTGTTTGTTCCAGTTATTCTTCTTGTGTATATTGCCGTTCATACTCAGTCACATACACTGCTTTAAAGGTACATTTGAGTACAAAATGAAGTATATCGTATATCAGTGTTCCGTGGGTGATACTGAACTCATTCTCTGATAAGATGTCTGACAAGTACATATTTCCCCTGTGACCTTGTCATAAAGTAACGTAAGATATTCATCAAGATACTTAAGTTCTTATATGTCTTCCATACACCCCGTTACTAACTGTACTATGTAATCGTTGAAACTTTAACTATAGCAACTGTAGCGGGGTGAACATTACCCGTCAGTTTCATATACATTTTCATGATATATTGGTATGATATATGACGCTAATATATGATTGCATTTTCTTTTTCTTTGATATTCAAATGTATCATCCTTGCTTGTTACCGCGTCAAAATAGCCATAGGTTTATCTATTACATTCTTTAGAGCATATGTGCGTATGTATGTATGTATGTGTGTGTGTGTGTGTGTATGTGTGTGTGTGTGTGTGTGTGTGTGTGTGTGTGTGTGTGTGTGTGTGTGTGTGTGTGTGTGTGTGTGTGTGTGTGTGTGTGTGTGTGACTGTGTTTGTAATTATACATAATCAACTCTCGTGTATTTTCACACAAAATTCAAAATTGATATATCTATGGTTGTTTGTAAAAGTTGTTGGTTGGTATACCCAATGCATCCAATATTGACTGTTCACAACTTTAGATGATGATTATATAAGGACTGCAGTTCCAATTTATGAAAAGTAGAAAAAGGATTTGCACCTCATAGTAATTTATTTGATGCATAACACATTCATGTTTTCTTGTGTACAAAGCTGCGTTAACAAACGTAAGTTATGTAAAATGTAAATAAGTTGACAATGTATGGCATGTTTATCCTCTGCTTGACGTGAGTGTTTGTGTCATGAACCAAGACTACAAATATTAATCTAATTAACAAACAATAACCTTTGACTTTCACAAACATCATAAGGTACACGTGGTTCATAAGCAAGGTTTTGCAAATGTCCACTTGTAAAAGAAATGTAAGTTAAAACCATTTAGCAAAACTTTCCATGGAGGCTGAAATCAGGGAATATATTAATTTAGTGATGGATATAATCCAAATAGGAATTAGAGGGTGATTTATTATCTTTTTTAATCTATTCAAATTTATTTCAACACTTAACATGAGAAATATGCACGTGTTGCACGCGATTCCAACTCCTTCCTTAATTAGGTATTTTTTTTAATTGTATCGCTACCTTAGAAAATGTATTAAAATCGGTTTTAGCAATAACTAATGACACCACGTCAAGATAAACCGACTCATGAACAGTTCCCGTATTTCAGAAAGTAGATAACATTAAAACTATTGGATAAATCAATCCAGCTGATTTCATTTCGATTTAAAACTGGAATATGTTGGATTTACTACTACTAAATTTCCAATTATTTAAACACAATAATTTCTGAAATATAAACTACTTTCACACTGTTGGATACCCTTTTCCTTGTGCAATTTGACTATAAGTTGTCAATTTGAATAAAATACCTGTTTTCGTTCTCCAATAAATTCTCCAGTAATAATAATAATAATAATAATAATAATATACAATATAATATGACATCACAGATAACAATGGTACCAATAAGCAGTATGTACGGTTATGTCATTTTTATTGTGTCGTCTTGAGGCTTTTGCAAGAATTAAAAATGTTCGAAATTATCATTTTGTATGTGTTATTTTTATATCCATAGTTGTAGTTAATATACCTTAGGTATCATCATAATCTTGTCATAGAATCCAGAACAAAATGTTACCATAATTTAAAGAAATGCACATGAGTATACATCAACAGTGTGTCATTATATTGATTTCCATGATGAAAGTAATATGAAACAAGTAATATAAAGAATAGGAACCATGAATTGTCCGGTTTACGTTGTCACTGATTCGTTCAAATGTAACTATAAGGATGTTTTAATACATTATAGGTTTGTTATTCATTTTAGCTCAACAGTAAGGGGTGGATAACTTACGTATATATATTTTCAAAACAAAAACCTGATGATCTGATGAATTCGGCACAGGTTTATTTGAAACTATGTTGGACACACGAAACCAAGAAAAAACAAATCAAACAAAATGATATTTGTAATTAGAGAGAGGCTGGCAAAGATGACAATTTAATGATAAATTTATTGTCCTTATTTCAAACATGCAACATCCGTCATGAAACTGCGACACATATATGTACAATAAATGTCAGTAAATACATATCCAATAGTAGTTAAACAACACAACCGAATATATGTGGATGGATATCACCATATCTATACATAGTGTCTCGACAGGCACGGAGATGATGTATCTTTCAAATTTGTTTTTCGTATCATTTTGAAGATTCCTTATTCAACACTTCGTGCATTGATAATTAATATATTTTCATACTTGAAATAAACTTAGTAAACACCTTGTGAAATCATTTTTACTCGTGCGCGTTAAACATACAGTGGCCCATGTTAACCATTTTCCTATATGGGAACACTCGGTGGTAAAATCAAATTGTCACTGGTGCGAATTCCGTGATGGCTACTTAGATGCAAGATGGGAATTTGGATCAATCAACGTGGAGATATCCCACATATGAATGGCGGATACACACCACGGGCAATGATAATGCAATATATTGGTGATACAATTGATGATAATTAATTTCGTGGGCAAAGTGTTATATATGCCCATCTATTCTCTCTGATAATTCCTGTAAATGTATAGTAAATCGAAGAAATATCATATTTTTCCTCTACATAATATAACTCGTGCGTCGCATAAAATTTCACGGTGATTTTAATGATCCAGCAAAACCCTTGTGTTTGCAGGAATTATTTGTTTGAGGCCGTTGATAAACCGTACCTTGTGATGTCATGCCCTTGCCGAATAATGATGCCTTTATTTGAATATGTGTGAAGTACATGTTTGAAAGTTTCTCAATATGTAAATGACTATGTACAAAACAAGGGATTCCTTCTGCAAGTGATTAAGAGAAGAGATTGAATTCACCAATTCACAAACAATGTGCAAAACGAAAATTTCGCTCTGATTGGGATATAAATTGCCGGAAAAGTAAGGTTAAGCTTGAAAATTGGATATTCCCAAAAAAATACAAACGGCATCAAAACGTTACTTGGCTGAATACAGTCGCCGAAACACAGCAAACTTGAGGTCCAAAACACAAAGGTGATATCCATATCAAATACCTCACCATCCAATAACCATCTCTAATTTGTTTAATTTTTAGCCACTATCAAACGTGTGTATGCTTCTCTTGCCTGGAAGATTGTTAAAGCCGTGTATCATCGACAAGCACCATTTATGAAATTAACTGTTTATTGTTATATTCATAATTATTGACATCGAAAATTTGGCATTGATGTTTAGCCTTATATTCATTTTCACTAACCTAATGGCGACATAGTATCAATAAATTTGGTTCATTGTTTTGCACGCGGAACTTTAAGATTTTTGTTTATAATTATGTTAAACAAAACTTGAATTAATCAAACTTTAGGTAATGCATTTCATCTTTTGTTATGTAAATAGAGTTCTGGTGCAAGCACCAGTCATATCATTACAGTGACTTGGATGTTAATGCGCATGTGTAGACACGTCGCCACCTACCGTCGCTGGTCAGACTTCTGCTTATCGCCTCTTGGAATGGACCCGGATCATCTCAACATAAGCAGCCATTATTATGGTATATAAGGTTACGCATTAATTAAAACTCTCCAACTTAAAACTAATCTTCGGATCAGAAAGGATGCGTGAAGTCTAATCGGGACCTCTCCTGTAGAAATAGCATGAAATATTCATGAGCAGAAAGAGCTTTCATGGGATAATTTTCAAATTTATTGAATAATCCTATCTTCAATTACTCCGGCACATAATGTTTTTTACCCTACCTAAAGCCTCTTTGGAAGGATTAGAATATCACGTATTTACTCGTGGGTTAAGTTAATGGTATAGGAATGTTTATTTAAAGGGATTTTATTCTTAGGTAAAAAGTATTCCTATGTATTTAAATATTTTCTTTAAGACTTCAAAAGACGATCGGGGTAGAGCTGGACTTACCAGGATATTCGTAAACAATCACCTGATTTAGACCAAGGACTTGAACCCTAACATATTTTGTTCAAGATCCATTACCAATGAATATATCAAACTGGGTTTACTTGTTATGAATTGAGTAGGTAGCGTTCGTGAATGTTTGACTGATTTTTTAACTCCACAATTAAATATCACATGCGTTGGTTCGTGTAAAAATCAACTTGTCGTGTTGCAGCACTTTGGATTCTTGTCGACGATCGTATCGTACTTCAAACTACAGCGAAACCCCGTTAAACTGGATCCGCGTGAAATAGTGAATCTGGATTGATACTAATCCACATAAACGAGTCATGGGAACTTTGAACTGTGGCGATAACTATAGGTTCCGTACAGACTTTGTCCATATTAGCGGGGTTTGAACTAAACCAGTGTATATGATAAATATCGTGTGACAGTTCTATGTTCCATTATGGAAATGGAATGGGATTATCATCTTCGTGATACATCACATAAAATTGTTTCTTCTACAATACTGAGAACCTGCGGCACACACCACAGCTGGTCTCCGCTCATATATTATTGCACCAATATTTACACTTTTACTGTGCAACAACTTGTTATGATCGCAATGATCGCTAAACTACATATCATCACGTTCTCATTTACACGGAAACATGTCATTAATTAATACGTTGAGTGCTATCTGCCAAACCTTTTCAAGGCTACATAACACCCGATAGTGCGAGTCATAAAATACTATTATCGTCTTATAATTATCCCAAACACAAATTGTTCAACAGGTCAGAATATTTGACAGTGATATGCCAGATTCATCGTCTTCTTTATTTAAATATTGATTCATACAAACTCCGCAAAATTGTGAGAAACATGAGAAATATGACGTTTATATTGATTTCCACCGTTGTCTCATTTCCCTTTATTATTCTCGAGCTAATATTATGAATACCGCATAGAGTAAGAGCTTGCCAACCACGGAATGATATCATCTGTAATGTCAACTAGTATTGGGGACGGGGGCCACTTAGAACCCAATGTTAAGACAAGTGTTTTCCTTTCATTGTCGACAAGTGGTCTGGCTTTCTCTTAGCGTTTAGCTGACGGTAAAACCACTAATATGGCGTCAAATTGCCCCAAACCGTCACTGCATGGATACCCTGCTTTGTTTTACGAGAGCGTACACAAAATCCGTCAGACGGATTCTAGTGATGTGTAAACAGGATTAGGCATATTAGGGCGAGGCACTCACTGTTTGGGTCCAATGTCAAAATCTCGTGAATATATAGTACCACACTGGGTGATCTGCGAATCGAAGGGGACTTGACAGAAAACCAGCTGAATGGCATGTCTTTGTGTAGCATTTGTACCTACATGGAAAAGACCAAAACTATCATGTAAGTATTACTAGAATGAGCAAAACAGTGTTATTGGCGTTACCTCAAACACGGTTAAAGTGAAACCTGCTTATCCCGAAATTCGATCAGCTTGATACGTTGTTTAAGACAATGTAACATTATGGTTTCGGGTGAATCCTTATATACTTTTGGTTTGACATTAACAATCCGATGTTGTCCAGATACGCTCTATAGTATCTGAATGCATAGACAATATTGACCTTTTCGAGGCCTTACGCTTTTCTGCCTATCATTGAAAACTTATCATTCTTCTTCTGTTGTCCTGCTTCTTCTGGGGATATTGCTGGAGTGTTGCTTGCAATGCTGGGTTACCCACTCACCAATACACCCATTCCCCATCCCCAATCTATATATGCTCTCACACACTGATCCACCTACTCATCGCTGGAATGTTGCTGAAGGCGCACGCACGCACACTCACTCACTCATACACACCACTCACTAGCCCACTCAATCATCTAACCGCTGCGTCACTCACTCACTCACTCATACATCAACTCATACACCAGCTCACTCACATGTGGTTGGACACTACAATTCAAGCAAACACTAAATAGTTCAAATGATCCATTTAGTGCGTTTATGACGTTGGTGATATTAACAACGATAAACACAATATACTGAAACTTGGGGTTAATCGAGTTTTGACGTGATACTGTAAGCTGAAGTGATCATGATCCCTGCATTTCCTTAATCATACGAAATCTCCAGTAATGATTACATTGTACGATTCCGACTATATCCGACTATATACTAATACAACATAAATACATCGATAACCAATGATAAAATGATTCTCCGAAACATTATTTTACATACATTTAAACTTTATTTGAATATTTGTTTGACAGTTGTTTAATGCCACGCTCAGCAATATCCCAGCTATATGGTGGTGGTCTTTAAATAAGCGCGTATGGGACAGACAATCCAGTGATTGAGACAGTGTCCCGCGCCGTCGGGCTGCAATGATACGCAATCAACCAGGCCACTGTACCTGACCACCCGGTTCTGGGAAGCCTCCTCCATAGACTACTGTGGAGTTAGTCAATACGGAAGTCCCACTGCGGACCTCAGTATGAATATGCTTGCGTTTGCGATAATAACTTAACATTCTCTCTTGTAGTTAAATAATGAAAAGTAAATTTATTCATATCAATATTGAATTTTGGGTATTTTGTTTAATTTTTTACGTAGCTCATATTGTTCAGGCATATGTTTTTATATTCTGATATACTGAAAAGTCAGATATGCCAACACATCCTGTCATCAATATGTGCTTTTGATTTTCCTATATAATGACATATTTGTCATCATGACCCGAATACATAAAAGACCATCATATCATTTGTTCTCTTTTCCGAATTTTACTCTCTCCTGACATATCATTCATTCCGGATATATGGTAGTAATTGTCAAAGTAATAGCTTTATCTAATATAAAAATTCGACACCAAAGACAAAACAGTATCGATTATCCATCGAAACAGAATTGGGCGTAAAGATTATATGAATGGATCACTGAAAATCAGTGATATTACCAGTGGTTAGCTTCTCCTGTTCTACCGGCTGCACCCACCACTCACACAATTTGTATGAAAAAGCAAATTGGATAATACACATCACTACACAATAAATATGTACATCACATATATATTATACAATTTAATTGCTCCTCTGTTTGTTAAAATACCTCAGCTTGTTTTAATAGCATATGAAATTTGCATATAAATCCGTTATATACGACAGTAAAAGTGCAAAGTACATATTTTTTCAAAATCTGTTTGACTACAATGACCACAGCCTGACATTAATGTCTGCACATAAACATGTGTAGATTTATGACTTCTCAACACAAAGCCTATTCTTAACAATAACTTTCGGACAGGTTTTATTTTGAGTGTCAAGTTTTACGCTTTTAACGTTTTAACCTCTCTTAATGTTGCAGTGTTATCGTAATAATTCGGAACAGAAAGTATTGAATCCACAAGGGACAAATGTAGCTTTACTTAAACCTGCCTTGCTAGGTTGCCCATCCACTTCGCGAACATCTGGCGTCATAGATGTCTTTGTGTATACGTTTTCGAGATGACATTTATTTCATGTGTCACTTCCGGTTTTATTGAATCACTTCATGGCAAACTTGTTTAAATATGCATGTCGCATACGCTTGCAGCAATGAAACAATTACGCTGTCTTGATGTTGATGCTTAACTATCATGTAAGCTTAACATATATTTAATTTATTGGGGATACGATCATTCTAATCTTGAAATTTCTGTTCATGTCTTTCATACGTTAAATGGCGGCAGCATTCAGTGCCTTGTACACTGCTAGCTCTGGTGACAGGGGAGGATGTTATACAGACTTGTACAGAGTACAGAAAGGAATACAAATACACTCGAGTCATGGAGAATACAGAGATGTTATACGGAACATACATAAGCAGTACATAAGGCATGTAATACACAATGCAGACAGTACCCTATACCGACACGTACATATGTTGACATGGTATACACACGTAGAACACAATACAGATATGTAGTACACAATACAGTCACGTAGTACACAAAACAGCCACATAGGACATAATGCAGTCACGTAGTACACAATTCAGGCACGTAGTACACAATAGTCATATAGTACAGATTACAACCAAGTACAGTAAACTACGGTTATAACGAACTCAAAGGGACCACTAAATTAGTTCGTTATAACCGTAGTTCGTTATAAGCATATAAACAGCATAACTACAGCAAATATTCGGGACAAAAAAGTAAGTTCGTTATATGCGTCAGTTCGTTATAAGCGTGTTTGTTATAAACGTAGTTTACTGTGCACAATAGCAGTACACAATATTGACACGTAGTACACAATGCAGTCACGTATACAATAACATCGTACACAATAGTCACGTCGTACATCACACAATCACGTAGAGCATAATAAAGTCAAGAAGTACATAACACAATCCCGTAGTACAGAATACATACACGTAGTACAAAATACAGTCAAGAAGTACATAGCACAATCACGTAGTACACAACAGTCAAGAAGTACATAACACAATCACTTTAGTACAGAATACATACACGTAGTACATAATACAATCACGTAGTACATAAGTCACGTAGAAAACAATACAGTCAAGAAGTACATAACACAATTAGTAGCACACAGAACAGTCAAGTAGTACATAACACAATCACGCAGAACACAAAACAGTCAAGCAGTACATAACACAATCACGCAGAACACAAAACAATCAAGCAGGACATAACACAATCACGCAGTACACAATACAGTCACCTAGTACAATACACAACCACGTAGTACGCATCAATCAAGTAGTACATGACACCATCACGCAGAACACAAAACAGTCAAGTAGTACATAACACAATCACTTTAGTATAGAATACATACACGTAGTACATAATACAATCACGTAGTACACAAGTCACGTAGAAAACGATACAGTCAAGAAGTACATAACACAATTAGTAGCACACAGAACAGTCAAGTAGTACATAACACAATCACGGAGAAGACAAAACAATCAAGCAGTACATAACATAATCACGCAGTACATAATACAGTCGCCTAGCACAATACACAATCAAGCAGTACACAAAACAGTCAAGTAGTACATAATACAATCACGCAGAACACAAAACAGTCACCTAGTACATTACACATTCACGTAGTACACAACAATCACGTAGTACATAACACAATCACGTAGTACACAAAACAGTCACCTAGAACATATCACATTCATGTAGTACACAATACAGTCAAGTAGTACTTAACACATTCACGTAGTGCACAACAAGTCATGTAGTACATAACACAATCACGTAGTACACAATACAGTCAAGTAGTACTTAACACATTCACGTAGTGCACAACAGTCACGTAGTACATAACACAATCACGTAGTACACAAAACAGTCACCTAGAACATAACACATTCATGTAGTACACAATACAGTCAAGTAGTACTTAACACATTCACGTAGTGCACAACAGTCACGTAGTACATAACACAATCACGTAGTACACAAAACAGTCACCTAGAACATAACACATTCACGTAGTACACAATACAGTCAAGTAGACAATAACACAATTACGCAGTACAATACAGTCAAGTAGACACTAACACAATCACGCAGTACATAACAGTCAAGTAGTACACAATGCAGACACACACTACTCAATACAGACACACGTCGTCCAGAACACAATAAACAGAACAGAATATAGACAAAGTTGGCTAACCGGACTCGATGAGGAAGGTAGAATCCAATGTGTTTTACAAAAGATTCCGGTTAATTTTATACCAATAATCGTATTTCCTAATAACTGAAACCAAGGGAGGTAACTCGATTCATGGCAATGTTCTTTTATCCACAATATTTTCAAGATCACTTTCGTTCAAGTCTGAGAGATTTGCGGTCGGTTTAAATGAAACACGAAAATTAATATACAGAGTAGATATCATACTCATTGACTTGTGTGGGATTTTTAACTTTTTAAAATATATCAGACATTTCGATTCATGCCCTACCTAAGCACTTAATAATAATATATATAACGGATGCGTTTACAGAGCATAATAAATTATCTCCCCTGAGAAGATCCGGGTTAGTAACACATGCTTGTAGCAAGACTAACGGGATCGGGTGGTCGGGCTCGCCGACTTGGTTCATCGTTTCCCAAAGACATAGAGTGATACTGGTGTTGTCAAACACTGGATTGTCTGGCGCAGACACGATTATTTACAGACCGCCATCATATAGCTGGCATATTTCGTGCAGCGTTACACAACAAACAAACACACAAACCTAATACCTTCACACTTGATCAATATACCTTCCACGATTATGTAAGCTTACATAAGCTGTGTCCTTGCCCTTTGAAGAGCTTTTAGAATGACAAAAGAATGAAAACAGTGAGACCTCACTTATGTTCCTCACTGAGGAATCACCCCCTCCACGGGGATATCTAACATGAACGTCACATACAAGGGACATTACTCCGTATTATGCGCTTGTCCAGTTACTGGTACTTGTTACTCGGGATCATTGCACTGGGATTGATCCTCTGTCACCGTCGAGTGGAGATGAACTAATACGGTTGCACTTGAGAGTAGTGATATCAAAATACCAGGCTAGGGTCATGGTTCAAGGCCCAGGGTCGCTGATGTTTTGAAGAGGCTCCTTGACTTGGCACTTGATAATTGGCAAATCTAATATTTTTTTGTGTTCACTTTCTGTTAAGTTTATTGTCTGTTTAGTTCCTTCTCTATTGACGACTCGCTAAATATTCATATACGGGCCATCGACTGTTTGCTAATGACGGATGTTCTGATTTTAATAAAAGTTTTCGTGCATCGTAATTTGTAACATTTGTTTATGATATATTCGGAATCGTACAATGGTCTGTGCTTTCAGCAGAGATTCCTTATGATCATGGAAAGAGTTTTGTCGCCTATGTTAATCAGATAATTATAATTATTCTTCTAATCGGAGTGAAATAAAGTTCATTTTCGATTCGCAAGTAGATTGTGAATTGGTGCATTCAAACATTTCTCATAATCATACATGTATATTCAAATACTTATTTTGCTTAGTTATGTCGATTGTATATCAGCTCGTTAAGAATGTTTGTTTTAATTTCAGTTTTACTTTTTTCTCTTTTCCGTTTGTCTTTGAAAAAAATGTCTCATCTCGGGACAGCATGTGAACGATAGTGATTTTGTCCCGAAGGAGATCCGATAAGAATCTGAAATTTGAGACGGAAAACCGGTAAAAACAGCTGGAATTCCAAATTGAATCAATATTCAACGTGGTTGGGCTACACACTGTTAATTCACCAAGCGGTGTACTTGTATTTTTCAGTGACATAGATTTTTCAAAGCAACGTCATTCGATAAAACAGGTTAGTTTCCAACAATATTATTACATATCTTCAACGTATCTATATCCATGTCGACGTGCGAGGGATGGATGTTTCTGTACATCGGAAGATTTTCAATTGCGCAGCCTTGAAACCAACTACTTTAGAGAAGACAGTATGGTCACTTGGGATACACTCACATGACCCACGACTGATGACTAATGTTGCAGTTACCTACGGAACCAATGGTGGGGTAACTCACGCATCCAAGTCGACATTTTGAATGATATTGTATGATACAAAGAGGACTTGAGCTGAAGTAATTATGTAAAATCGTATGCACGTAATAGAAACTATGATGGAACACAAGTTTGATCCTAAAATGCCATCTGAAACTATTATTGTCATCAGAAGACAGTAAACCTGGGTCCACTTGCACAAAGCGATCTTAGCGATAAGATGATCGTAACTCCCATTCTTTAGCATATGCTTACAATAGTCTTAGTGCTTTGTGCAAGTGGGTCCTGGAGGATAATTTCGCATTTTCTCGGGTTAAGGTAACAATCATATTTATTCGTTATCAGCTCTACGTGGCCTATAAGACAACATAACGTTCATACAAACACTTAAGCACGTCTAAATTAATATTCTAAAATCACATTTATGTTACACAGCAAGCGATGTGAGAAGATGTTTTTGAGACTAACATACTTTTGAATGGGGGCATTTAATATTAACATATTGGTTCTGAAACAAATCGATATAAACTGCAGGGCAAAAAATAGTATACACTGGAACTAAGATTTACAAACATCATGAACACATCACTAGGCTGGAAACAGTCGCAGAAATAGTGCAAACTTCGAAACCACTACGGTGAAACCCGCATCAAGTACATCACCTTCGAATGTACATTTCTTGTTTGTTTCATAATTAACCATAATCAAAGATGGGTATGTACTTTTATTGTGCACGGCAGCTTAATAAAAAACATCAACGCCAGAGAATAATCGGTCTCACTTTTTTTGCCGAAACATTCTATTTGGCTAAAAAGGCAAAATAGCGGAAATTATGTGAATGGATCACTGAAAATCAGTGATGACATGTTCGCGAAAAGAATAACATGGTATCCATCTTCTGGAATTAAACACCCAGTTGAAAAACGGAGATTTCAGATTGGATGTGTGCCTTTCCATTAAAACATAATCTGACTGCTTACAATAGGCCCATATCAGTTGTCTCGAGTTATTCAGTCTGTGAAACGACTGACGGAACGTACAGATAGAAACCAGGGCCCCGTTCCACAAAGCGATCTTAGCGCTAAGTCGGTCGTAACTCCCATTCTTTAACACTGACTTACGACAGTCGTAGCGCTAAGATCGCTTTGTGGAACGGGTCCCAGGAACTGGAATAAAGATGGTCATAAAATGTATGAACCGAATACGTGATAATATGCACATACATATAGAAATACGTATATTAAAAATATCGGTTCTTTAGTTCTGCAGGATGCATATATAACTCCTTCAACTACATAGCATGCATTGATAGGTTCTTCAGTTCTGTAGATGTGATTTCTCCCCAGATTAAGATAACATTACCAAATGTATGTATTAATATATGCACAAGAATACATATTTGGATGTATAGGTCCGTCAGTTCCTGGGTGTACTCATGCTTTGTAATTGTACGTTGAACATCTGATAAACATTTACCTCAGATAACGATAATATCAGACGATATGTATTTGTCAAGTGGCTACACGCAGGTACATATTTGGATGTATATGTTCCTTCAGCTCTGAAGACCCTGGCTGTGCTCTTTGCGATGGTAATGTCTGCATGTGATGCATTCTACCCCGAGATTAAGATTACATTAGTATCATGTATGTATTGATATGTGCACACCAATACATATTTGGATGTATAGGTCCTCCTTCAGGTCTGTGTATCTTGTGTGTACTCTTGCTTTGCTATTGTAATTCATCCTCAGATAAAATCAAACCCAAGATTAAGATCAAGGTAAAAGTATGTAATTATAAGTGCCTACATGCACGTACATACATGAATGCATTTATTGATACAGTTTCTTAAGGTCTTAACGCCAGACGTTTTGCTTTGTGACTGTAAGTTCAGACGCACTAACCCCCAAAGCCTTCACCTGGTTCCATTCCTCCATGCAGATAATTCCTTCCAACATACCATGAACATCTTCTTAATCTCGTGGTAATGGAAATACAAGTCATCTTTATTCACGCGCGTCCTAAAAAATTGGACACGCTTAAAAAAACAAGCGCTGCCCCATCTCCAAGTTCCTACAAATATTAAACACCAACCTGTAGCCGTTTATTGTATGCATGCGACTTGGATTGCCTGTGCCTTTAGCAGGTGTGGTGGTCAAGGGTTGCCTCGTAACGTGCAGTTGTCGGTTTTTAACACACTAAATCCCTTGTCATTTCCTATTATTCTCGGACAAAACCTTAAGTTGCCCGAAATGCCGCTAAGCTAGGATAGCATCGAATTTTCTTAGTCGTAGAACAATCCCTATGTAAATTTGCCTTTCTCATTGTCCAACTTAGCGTTGTTTTGCGATCTTTTAACTGTAAATTTGCACATATTACTTCTTGGCTGAGCGCGGCGCAGTCAATGTACCGCCAGCCGCACGGATGCGGGATTTGCCGGAATTTGCAAAGCTTACGGCATGGCGATTTTCGTAGTACGGGCAGCGCTGGCGTTCAAACCATTTTACAAACAACTTCGAAGTCGGTCGTTGTTAGGGGACTTGAGTCATTTCATACAGATTACGCCGTCAAAATCCTTGTATGGCACATTTAGTTACTGTGGAAGGTGCAGGCAGTCCCGGGGGAATAGCTACAGTCAACAGTCACTGTTTACCTGCCACTGGGGGCTTTGTTTTCCTCTCGTGTCGAGCAGCGACGCTTTCAGTCCTGGGCCAGCCCCTGGCGCCATGAAAACATGAATTAATATTTGTTTTTGTTTGTGACACCTTGAAGGAAACCTTTCGCACCATTTAGGAGTCATGCTTAGGCAGAACTAACAGGGGTGCGGAACATGCGGACACCAGGGACAAGCAGGGCTTGGCCTAGGGAGGGGGAGATATGGCGTGGCGGGGAGGGGCGACGAGTGACCGGCAGGCGGGTGAGAGGGAGGAGAGGTCGTGGTCAAGCCGACGGGAACGAAAGCGACACTAATAGGAGCAGAAAAACGAAGTTCTGAATAGTATAGTATGACCATGACAGTTGTCGAGATCCCTATTATTGAAACAGTGCTTGGCTAATTGTATGTGCGTCCGTGACACTCGGCTGCTGTATGTGAAGGAGAGGCCGGTCATTAGTGATCCGTGATTAAAATGGGTACTCGTGAATAATGCACTTTCTTGCAGATGGATATAGCAAATCCCTTTCGAATTTTGCGTACAATATAAACTACTTGGCAATGAAAGTATATACTTAGAAATAAGATTTGACTAAAACTTTACAAACGTTATAACAGTTACAAGGCTGCAAACAGACGACGACACAATGCAAACTTGATACTGATACCCGTATCAATTACATCACCATCGAATAACCATTTCTTGCTTGTTTCATTTTTAGTCACTATCAAACATGGTTGTATGCTTTATTTTGCATTTTTCTGCGTTTATTTACAAATAGTATGCTTTGGAGGATGGTACCATAGTTCGTGTCCTCATAGCAAACGTTCCGGATTATTAACAAATACCCTCATTGAAAAAAAAGTGTATCATATTTTTTAAATATTTCATACGTGCCCATAATGGTGTTTGTGATCAATGATAATGAGTTCTCACTCCGCGGATTACATGACCAGCACCGGCTAAATCAAGATGACATTACTTATAGGCTTCCTGTAGCTTAGCCACATCCAGTGGTTACTTTAACACCGGGCTGTTGTGCGATAAGATGGACACAACAATGTCGTACATCGTTATCGTCGAGATATATTGCGGTTACAGATAAGGAAAAATGTAATGATGAAGTATGACATACCTATTGTCTTTCTAAAAGATTGAAAATAAACAAGTGTAATTTATACTGTAACTTATACATGTATTTGTTTGAACAGTTGTTTCGATAACATTTTGTATTAAAGTGTTGGGGAAATTGTTGAATAAAAAGGTAAAACATCGTTGTGATCATTATGTCAGGTAGGCAGTTCATGATTTAGTTACATTCTGTGACTCATTCATATAATTGTCATCACTATTTTCCCCTTTACCCCCCATGGAAACTGTTTCGGCAGATAATCGAGACTGGTTATGAATCTGGCGTTGACGTTATATATTTACTCGAGTAATTACCTCTTACAGATTTCATTACTCAGGTAAACTATCTGTGGCCTTTTTATTAATGGAGATAATTATCACAAATGTATTTCATCTTCATGTCTATAAGAAGTACTCAAGAGCTACACGAGAACATCTACGAATGCTTTACATGAAGTGGTTTGTTGAAGTGACGTCGACAAAAAACATAAAACATTTAAACATAAATATTATCAATTTGTTAGCTGTAAGAAAGTTTATGCTTGATAATGCACCCGTTCTCATTACAATTCACAATTTTGTTTATGCCTATTTAGATAACTGAAGCATAATGCTGACAATTACAGTATTCGTCATTTAAAGGCTGCCACAGCCAATCCATTACCGGAGTAACGTTTTTCTACTCGCGAAGTGACTTCAGCCGACGCGAGTGTAACCGGGTGCCTTTTCATCCTTAAAGAGTATAACACGCAGCTCCTGTCTGTACCGACGGTTATGTTTATTTTGTTTAAATAATGTACATAATCCAATCTCATTATTAGACCGAAGTGTGTCTTATCTATGTCATATCAGTATTATAAATTATATATATTGATGATATGTAGATAAGAGAAGTCGCTTTCACCCTATTTGGCGTGTTCAAGGGCGACAGTATTACAATGTGCCTATGTCTTTCGTTGTCATATTTGTTATCTTGCAGTATATAGGAGTCAGGCAAAGTAACATTGTCAAACAAAACTATGTAACAATACGGCAAGCTGACGCGCATGTTTGTTGCACTTATAACATGTCAATCCTGTGCAATTTACTTTTTCGACTATTCTACCTGGCATTAAATCACCATAGCAATGACAGGTTTTAACAACCTATTTGCTGATAGGCCAAACCTGATACAACGAGGTTCTTATAAAACTAAGTCCGTTATATCCGAAATCAAACTTTTCCTCCGTACAACTTGACTTTTAAATCGATATTATGTCATGATACTAACTGAAACAAAAAGAATTTCAGCAAATGTCTGATAGCTCACCATGACATTTAAGAGAATAACACATGTACAAGGACATTTATTCATTGTTGTTCACATTTATATCTAACATTAATATACCCCGTTTATAAAGGCAATAAATCAGTCTTATTAAACAATTAAACAACAGACAGTTTTGTTTTGACGTTTCAGTATTTGTGTAATTTTGCTAATTACGTTTAGTTTGTTTTCAACTAGAACATTATACGTTCACAATTTCATGTGTCGTTTCGTTTGGTTATTTATTATTCTGTAATCATAATTCACAAATAAAATATTATCATTTATATATGTACATGCTAATTGGATGCTGTGCTTAGGAGAAATATTGCAAGGATACATATGTAACATATTGGTGCTGTTGATGTCTAGTTAAAATACAAAAATCGTTTCATTCGGAGAAATGTTTAGGCTGAATGCAAAATTAAGAACGATATTACTCCTGACTGTGCCAGATGTAATTGACTTCCCCATGCTGCGCTGTATTTTTTTATTGCAAGGTTAGATACGTATTTCTCATAAATAACGCCTTTATGTCGAAACATTCAAGTGTTTGGAGATTAAACTTTTTTTCATTTCCCTTAATATTGTCACCAGCATATTATTACCTTTGCTTTTACTTAATATCCAGATACCCCCTTGGATTACCCTGTTTATTTGCTGTATAAACGCACAAAACCATGCTCTTCTGTTGACATCCCCCTCTACACGTCCCCGACCTCGCGACGTTCTGTCTTGTTTGAGTGGTAATCAACGATCAATTATTGAAGGGAGCGTACCCGCTCTAAGATCACACTGCAAGTCAAAGGTTCTGCAAACCAAATCTCAAGTACCTCTTCAATGTTACCTTATCAAGATACTTGTTTTAGCTTTTGAAAATCAGCTTGAGCATGGATCAACCCTATGATTGAGCAGTTTACATAGTGTTCCGCTGCCGGGTACTTCAGCCGGCGACACGTGGAAAGAGATATGGAAAGGGGAAAAGACTTTAGACATGCTTCGCGATATCTCTCTAAAACACCCCTTTCCTTCACAATATGGCGACCGATCAAGTGTTCACTTGCTCGTTCATCAGCCAATCAAATCACACATTGATATTTACTCCCACTAATCCGGTTGTGTTTTGGGTAAATATTTTGTCATATTAATATACTTACCCTACGTGAAGTGCTTAATGGTCTTAGAGTAAACCTGTCAGGCCCAACTAATCCGCCGTTTAGCATAACAACCTAACGTCTATTTAACCACTTAGAAAAGCTTAAATATCTGATTCTCGAAGCATTGTAGTCAACTCGGGACCAAAACGTTAACAAGTTTGCCAGCAAAAAGTGTTTCAAAAAGCAACACATGTAACCTAAGGTTATATCGTCACACGCTACCCCCACGGCCGTCACGCGTTCATTTTGCAGACTTAACAAAGGTGTAGAGAGACTTTCAGCGTCTTAGCGGCCCTATGAGGTATACTCCACATAGGTAGACGCACTGAGTTACACTGCTAGGGGTCCAAGGACGATCGCTCGCAGAGTAGTCAAGTGGGGGGTCAGTCTAAGGCATTCCTTCAGGTGCAATTGCACAGACTTGCAGTGAACTCCGTGAACCAGAGCTGTTCAGTTGATTCATCGACCTAGGTAAGTATTGCTGTGTTCACGATAATCCTGTATACTAGAGGATGTAAAATTAGTGTATTAATCTTTAATTAATTTCTATAATATCCATTATAAACATGTTCATCATTTTATTTTGATGTGTGTATAAATATTTATATTATAATAATATATATTTTGTCATAGCTTTATCCTTATTTTCTAAAACTAAAAACTAAAATTAGTTGTGTTTATGTGTACTGAACATTAAATTCATACAATGTTTTATATACTATTTAATCATATATACTTTATAATCGTTGTTGCATTTTAAGTTGAAATTAGATGGAGCAGGAAACTATATCTTTAGCACAAGATTGTGAAGTTGATATTTAGGTTAGCTCAGCCACCCATCGTGTTAAGATTTCATAGGCTGACAATAAATGTTTAATGTTTCCATTTGTTTTAATCAAATAGGACATGATGTTAATCCTGTTCATGCCATAAACTTCAGCTTATGCTTCACTCTATGTAAGTGTGTGGCGCAGACATCGCGTAGACGACGGAAACTTAGAATCCTGTCATAATTCATTTCTACGATTGTCAGGTCAACGCACGAGAACATAAAGTAGGACTTAAACAAATACATATGCAAAGCTATGGCTCATATGACATGAGTGAATGCAAAATTTGCAATATTCATTATGTTTGAATTAATCCCTCATAGCTACTTAACATGTTACTTATCAGTATTTATATATCATTATATATTTAAAAAATGTATAAAAAATAAATTTTGCAAATACGTTTTCTCTGTACAATTTCTGCATTGATGGCATCCAATGCTGACGTAGTACATACGTAAAAGCTGCTAAAAAATATGATACTATATGGTATACAAAGTTGATATAATACCCTTCTATATTCTATGATATATATTCTATGATATAATTCTTCTTAATTTATTCAACTTAAGTATTATCACAATGTTAAGATTTTTTTTTAATTATAAAATAATGCAACTGTTACTGCATTCTTAGACATTAACTTCTAAAAAGTGGTGTTAAAATTTGCGATACCTATGTGTGTGGTACACAGTAGTGGAGCATACCAAGTATATGATTGCTTCATCTGCTTACATGCACGAGACATATCACTGTCATATTTGCAAATCATTCTCTAGACAGGTTACCATGACATTAAGATTGAATCTAAAATCTTGGTGACTGCGCCCATCATGACAATGGATGTATATTGACAAATCTTTCCAGCCAATTTTAAATTATCGCCCTGATGTACTGGTTAGTGATAAATAAATAAGTAAACACGACAAAGGTATTTCAATTATCATAAGGAAATCTCTACCAAACGCGTAGTGCATTGTGCTATTGTCCATTGTATCATGAGCATGTGGTCTTATTCACTATCAAATAGTGGCACCGGTCACAAACATGAAAATCAGCTTTTCACCTGATAAAACACGGAAACTTATGGTTTAAGTCAAGATAGGGAATTGCATCGGCCATCATCTTTGTCGATGAAGTTTTACTGAGGGCTTGATTGTTCGAACCCTGATCAAACATCTAAGATTATAAAATATATTAACATTATATCACCTTCATTTTACCCTTCCGTTTGCATGCGATATGCGATAACAATGAAATCCATATAATTACATTATTTAAAATCTCATTTCGCTGATGATTTTAGAAATAAGACACAGATGGAAATGGTTGAAAATAAAGATAATGGAACGGAAAGTTCTTGACATTTCAAAATTTCACGAACATTTTGTAACCGTGGGTGGTTTGCTGTGCCACAACTAGTTAAAATCACGTATTGACAGGTGTATAATGACTCTCTTATTACAGGATATGCTTCTGTGTGACCCGTATCTTGACAGAGTTTTACAACTTGAATCTGATTTCACTAGGAAACGATATGTTCCAATTAGACCATGCGTCTTCCTATTTCTATTGTGAGCAGTTAGGGCGGCGAGAAGGAGGGGGAACATGTGACTCACTCGATTTAATTAGTGCTAACCTATTGAAATACGTGTTACGGGTCCAACACCCCCTTTTCGCGACTTGTATATGACAGTATTATCAGGAATTTGTGAAAACATGGTCGTGCACGCCTGTTTGGAAGAAGTCAAATATTCCATTGAAACCTGAGCCTTGTTTTGGTGGGCTGCAAGGGTACTACCTTAACCCGGTCCCAATGGCGGACAGGTGTGTGTGACCCATGTTTGTTGCTAGAGACACTGTGTCTAAAAGTAACCACGAATCGCCTATTTTACAAGTTTACTGTCTGATCGATGAATGGTTTTCATTTGCTGGTCGTTTAGCGCGGGGTGTCTGGTCGTGAGATTAAACATTACTAGCACACAATTATCCAATGAGCTGTGGTCAGGTCTAAGCCCGGGATGCAAGGCGCCAGATGACACTTGCCAATGCAAACATATATACAATGCTCTGGCAAGTGCAGAACTTTTAATAACATTTTCCTTCCATATCGAATATCCAAATGCGAGCAAAGCTGCTCATCTCGCGTTGGCACGATAGAATTAACTGGAGGTTACAAGTGCAGTCTGTTTCAGTACCATTGGGGACATTTTACACGGCTCACGACAACATGGCGTTAGGTCAACAGCAGAATGAAATCAATATCATAGTGTAACTATTGTCATAACTGAAACATCTAAACATTATTAATCATATCACAACAGAAATACACCCTTCAAACACCATTAACCCCAGAATGCAGATTTCCTATTGGGAGACATCATATCACCTTGCTGGTAGGAACCATTCCATACAGCATATTGCTATTAATTAGCCAATGTGCGTTGTGATACAAATCTGAAAGGATATTTACTTTCTCTGTGTTGGTCGATGTACGTGAAACATTATCTGATTAACTTTAATGTAATTTCGTTTTTTTATGTTCGAACTTCAATAGATGAATCATGTCTTAACTGAGGTCTTTTATAGAAGCATGTTGGTGAGGAAATAAACGCAAAGAAATGTGTGACATGTAATTAATAGTTATATCTATAGATACAACCTTTGAAATAATTATAAAGATTAGCTTTTTTTAAATCACATTCGATATGTACCCGAAGTTGAGCTGTAAAATTAGGTAGTGACACACAAGATGCTAACTTTTCATCTTATTTTATTGATCCATTAAATATGTTCCATTATATTTTTCTCTGAGTATATCTTAAAGTTTGTATTTTGAACTCAGAATTTCAAATAGCCTATTAACACTGACGAAAGTTTGAATACTGTCTGAGACATTTGTATTATACGAAGTGAAAGACGAAAGTTGTTCCAGGGCGGCAAGTACAAAAACTCAATTATTAGTTTTTGTCTAAGAGGTCTCTAAGGGCAAATGGTTTAGGAATCTTGTAAGATGGTTTGTGAGTCCCTGTTTCATGCTTCACGTCCATAATCCGCTAGGTTTTAGAAGGCCTCTGTAAATCCCTGTTCGCCACCCAAGAACCTACCCGTCCAATAATAGAGTGAGCAGCTTCTCCATTTACAACTTTTCTTTTGATAATGTCACAACAATAAGCATATAATGATTTGATGAAACCCTAGATACCATCAAAGTGGATTTTGCCATGTGATACTACAAGACAGGAGTTGTTCATCGAGGACCGGACAAAAATCCTAACTCTTAATCGTCCAATACCGACTCTGGTCTCATCCGCTGATAGGTGCAACGTCTTAGAGAGAAGATGTACCTCGTCTCATTATAATGGTCTTCGTTCCCACGAACCGACTTAAGAGTTGTTGCTTTCAGAATACATGCACGAGACGATACCTGATAGCGCTCGGGGACGGTCTTCGTCATAATGTAGAGGTGGGTGTGGCCCTGTACCCGCTACCACCACGTCTTAAGAGGTGTTGGTCCACAACCCAAGACCCACAAGCCGCGGTTAACAAAAGCGAAACATTAGACGACCAAATGTAATCAATCAGTACTGAAAAGAGGCACGTAAGAAAATTTGTCAAAACGCGCCGTGAATCGGACAAGAGAAGCCCAGTTGAGGTATTACTCGCGTAGCATTAGTCGTGTCGCTTGTACGAGTGTAAGGCTGATATTAACACCTTTGCCAAATAGATTACACCACTGAAATGCTTCCTAAGTCTTGTTAAACGCTATTCTGTTCTCTCACGTTCGTCCGCTACACATGACGCTTTTAAGGGGTTAGTAATAAGAGATGTCCCGCATACAAGTTCTAAAGCTGTTGAAAAAACTCTTGCTTTGATAGTGAAAATCAACTCCAGTTTGGCCTAGCCCAATTAGACGTATTAAATCTACACCCTTTCAAATGTCACTGTAGATTCGGTGTTCGACTAAAAGGGTTTCGGCGGGGTTATTTGCTGAGTCCTTCTCTGTTTTGACCACAATGCTATGCAAAACAGTTCCTTATTTACTTTATCTAATCTAAGAGATTGGACACGGTTGGAATCGATATTCAACTCAGCTCTGGCAATGTTTTCTGTTTGATTTGATCATAATAGTGTTAGATTTTCCCCTCTTGACTGGAGTTCATCTGGTACTAACACTATGTACATGGGTACACCCTATCAAACCTAACCTGGAAAGTCGTGATAAAAGACGCATTAGACGTTTGACAACCCGTTTAATAGGAGATTGCATGCGGTTCATATAAATATGTATCATAAAAAAATGCAACTAGGTGCCTCTCTTGTCTCACTGCTCTCTATCATTTTAGAAAATATATCATGTGACACACCCATGCAAAGGAGCATTCGTGAATGACCATGATTGAAAGTGGAGAAAGCATTATATATATTTTCATTTATTTGCTATTCATGTCATATACATCTCTCCCGGGGTATTACACCAATGACCATGAAGTAAGGAGCTTTTGCTGGTTCGCTTCAGCCAATGGGCTTTGTATTATTTCCGTTACAATTTTGTGTGTGCAAATGTCAATGTTTTGTCTTGAGCGTATTAAATGCGTCTGATATAACAAGAAGATTGACAGAAATAGTTAGGTACACATTATAGTTCTCCTTGTCCTCCATACACTCTAATCGGATCTGGGTGTAGCTGGAACCCTTTAAATGACCAGAAGTGTGCAAATCGCCTAACCCTGAAAGCCCACTGCTCCACTACCTGTGAGCAAACGTCTAAATTCTGTGACAACTATGCGGAGTTCTTACATCATTAAGCAGTTCTCATTGTGCACTGATCGGATGAGATATTTACTCGTGTTCCATTACACCATCGTGCGTAACATGTCCTACGTGATTCCAACAAGACAAACATTCTCAGTAAATTGTTGACCGTTTGATTTAGGTAAGACACGAGTGTTTAACTAGCCAAAATCTCTGACTAAAGCGTCATCATTCAATGTCAATCTCATTGAGTTGAAGCCTACGGGCAACACTAATCGCATCATTGTTTTAGCTCTCCCATTTCAATCCCCTATTGGCCTTCCGAAGCTTCTGCACCAGACACGCTCGCCAAAGTTTCCTAATCAAAGACTTGAGTTTTCTGCCCATGTTCACTCCTGTTAAGCTAGAGTTGCGCGTGTACAGGACAATAGCTTTGATTATTATTATCTCCCACTCGGCCTGTAGTGGCATGTTGCAAACATTCTAAGCCCTCGCAAATCTGTGCCCGAATCTGTCGCGAGTAGACCGGAGCATGCCTAGCCAGTAAGTGACACTGTCTTGTTGCTATCAAAGTCAATTGGGCTGTGATGAACGTAGCCTAGTGAAGGTTCTAGTCCTAACCGTCCACCGTCAGTTGTCTCATGAAGCTTGTTGGACACGCAGGGCCGCGCCAGGGCTCTCTACTCAACCCGTCTCTTCATTGTTTGTCTGTGGTCAACTGTCTCAACGGTCTCAGAAGCAAACTCAGGATACTGTTGTGCTTGTGACCCTGTTCATGTCGGTTGTTGGATTAGATAATAGGTAGGACAGTGCATTATTAGCTGTTTTATGCTTGCCTTTATAACCTATTAGACATTGTGGTATTGTTGCTAATGAAATTACATATTACAGAGATATAATGTATCGAAGTGTAGTCCTTGCATGTGTGATTCAACGTACTAATTTTACTGGACATGAGCATCAGATCGGAGTTCCTCTTACAGTGCTTTTTCCTTAACTTCTCTCAGTCCAGATGTGGGGCACGTGTCTTTCGTAGCAACGTCTTCATCTATGTGCAACATGCGCACATATGTGTACCTATGAATGTTTATTTTGATCTAGGTGAAATGTAACGCACATGTTAAAGGAACGTGCGGGTGACAGTGTGCTTATATTAAGTGACAGATTGCAGTGTTTGCTTCAAACAGGTCTGACACAACAGAACCTTCAAGTTTACCAAAATCTGCGAAATGAATTCCATCAAAAGAGCATTATCAAATCCATTTAGTATATTTTTACATTTTGTTCCGACATGTTCATTTATTTTTGGTGAATCTATTACTGAGGGTTATAATGTATAAAACGAGACCATAATATACTGACTGACTGAGTATGGGTTTACGCCGCTTTTAGCAATATTCCAGCAATATCACGGCGGGGGACACCAGAAATGGGCTTCACACATTGTACCCATGTCGGGAATCGAACCCGGGTCTTCGGCGAACAGTGCCAATATACTAATTAATATATTTTATTACTAGACAAATACTCATACACTTTGCCATTTGTCGTTAGTTATCAGGAAGTAAGCCCGATCTTTAAATGAAGCACTTTAAAGAATCTTCCTGACAAGTTAATCATTTTTGTCTGCACGTTTCAGAAGCATGCAGGGATACGGAGGCTTCGGCATGCAGCTGCAACACCCGCCACCGATGTTTGGTCTACCAACCCATGCGCAGGCAGGACTTCCGCAGCCACTTTATATCGGAGGACAGTTTCCGGGTATGCATCCCAACCTTCACTCGTCAGTGCAGACATTAAGTTTAGCAGAGAGGTTGGCGGGTAAGTCAAGCTGGTCTGCTGGCTCCCCATCTCTCGATCTGCCTCTCTCAGTCAATCTTTCAGTCACCTCGGCTGTCTTTCACTCCATCTTTTTTTCCATCTATCATCTCTTTCATTATCGGTGATGACTTCTCTATGCTTTCTTTGCTAAAAGTCATATTTTCCATATGTTGATAAAACTGACAAAACTCTATCGTTAGCAAGCTGCTTTTCTTAGATACTTTAAGTTATGCGAACGTATTCATTAGGTGAATTCATGTATTGATTCGGTTCACTGATAAATAATTGTGTACCTATAATATGGGTACCTATCAATATTTTATTGACTGATATGAGTTTATACAAACGAAAACAAGCATATTGTATCAAAACAATGGCAAAAACAAGCGTGTGTTACGAGAGATGAGAGCTCAGATGCTGTCGTGCAACGTTGCTCCTTCCCATTGTTGTAGCGTTGGATTCGTGACGTCGTTCGGCCAAGGGCCACTTTGACGCCACACGACATAATCCACGTCATTACAAAATGACTTTACAAGCATTCAATATTTCTTTACTTGTTCCTCTCATAATAATCGGAGATCATCATATTCCTGTCAATATTGTTAATGTTTGCAACTATTGAGTCAAATTATGTTATTACAAATAATAATAATGCCAGGTGTAGGTAATTCAACCATTCTGTTCTCAAAACGGAAGAATACATCTTTGGCAATGACATTAATATGTAGATTGCTTACATTTAAATTCTTTGATTTCAGATATCATTCTTGAAGCCAGGTATGGTGCCCATAGAAAACAACGGAGAAGCCGAACTGCCTTCACAAACCAGCAGCTAGCAGCATTAGAGAAGACATTTGCCAAAACCCACTACCCAGATGTTGTCATGCGAGAACGCTTAGCAATGATGACCAATTTACCTGAAGCTAGAATACAAGTATGTACACAGTGTATTATAAAGAGGGTGTGCATGTACTGTCATTCATTATCGATCGGTATTGCAAACACGCGTGTGACGCAATCGACCTATTTCACAGCTGAGACTAATGAGTAGACGGTAATGGCCTTGGCGTGTGCTGGTGGATCGAGAAGCCAACAGGAATATAACATACATTAACATAACATTTACTTTGACATACACATCATCCACGTATGCTCTAAATATGTTAAGCGCCTATTTGACTTTCATTGTCTTGTACGCATGTTTAACTTCTTTGTCCTATGGTTAATTTACATGCGTAACACCGAAAACTGTGGACCTATTTTATCGTTCTCAGGCAGTTATCCAGACAGATATGCATGTTTGTATTTTTTTTATTAATGGTAGATTGTATTTGCAAAATGAAAATGTTAAAACCAAATTTAACTGACTTTTATTAGTTCTACACCTGTGTGCCACACCAGTAGTAATTCTAATATCTCATACTTTGAAACACTAAAACATATTTGTTCTGTTTGTTTATGTCGTGTAGATGCAGTTGACACGTGCGCTGATGATTTATGCGCCACAGTTATTAACACTGACTACAACTCATATTTCATAAATGTTGTTGTGACCGAGATACAAGCATGATTATCCCTGTTTGAAATATTACTGAATGTATTTATTGTTAAAAATAAGGTCATGCCCCCCACCCCCTTACACCGAAAATAATAATAATAATAATAATAATAATAATAATAATAATGAGAAGATCATAATAATAATGAGGAGATCAGCAATCCTGCAGAGTCCTTTACTTGATGAAGTCGTCTGGCCTGAAAAGTGAAACAGAAGAAACATAACTTCAAACCCAAAACCTTCAACGTGTGATTTTGCATCAAAATATGAATATGAAATGTAGATTATGTAATGAATTATATCGAGACTGTCCAACACATTGTGAGTGGATGCCCAGCTTTGGCACAGACAGAGTATCTTAAGCGACATGATCGGGTGGCTCGATCATTTTATTACCGTCTTCGCCAATCTTGTGGTTTTTACAAAGAGGTCCTTCCATGGTACGACCCAGAATATGTAGAGGGCGTCATGGAAAATGATAAATACAACATCCATTGGAACAGGCCCGTATACAACCTCAGACATATCCAGGCCATCAAACCTGATTTTGTCCTTTTTGATAAATCCAATGAAAATTTAATGATTTATATCATTGAATTTTCTGTCCCTTGTGACAGTGAGTGAGTGTGTTTGGTTTTACGCCGCGTTTAGCAATATTCCGGCAATATCACGGCGGGGGACACCAGAAATGGGCTTCACACATTGTACCAATGTCGGGAATCGAACCCGGGTCTTCAGCGTGACGGGCGAATGCTTTAACCACAAGGCTACCCGACCGCCCCTCCCTTGTGACAGTAATGTGATTGACAAGATTGAGGAAAAACCTGGCAAATATGCAGACCTCGCTTTCGAAATGTCACGCTTGCATCCCAAGTACCAAGTTGCCCGACTTCCCATTGTTGTCGGTGCCTTAGGTTTGGTACCTCCCAATCTGTTGACTGACATCGGGAGAGTACCCGGGTTTGCTACCAGGAATACAGCCCTTCTGACAATCTGGGTACTGCAGAATGCTGCATTGTTTGGGTGTCTCATTCTCCGAAAAGTTCAGGGTGGGTTAGACTAGGCAGCGCTACCTTGGAGAAGTCCCATTCGCTGTCTGGGCTGCGTGGAGAGGGACAAGGGCCCTGAGCTGATGATGAGCCTAGCCAGCCTGACTGCCAGGATCACCCAAACCCTCATTGCCGCATTTTTTATTTTAATCTGTAAATAATAATAATAATAATAATAATGGGAATTCTGGAGTTTGTGCCTAATCTGCATCCGTAAATACGTATAGGCCTGACGTTCCACGAGATGATGAATAACTTCTCCCCCACGTAAACTGAATGATCCTCCCTCTTCTACCTTGCCACGTTTCAAATGAATGCAGCCCTTCTGACAATCTCGGTAATGCAGGAGGCTGCAGTGTTGGGGAGTCTTCACATTCTCCGAAAAGTTCTGGGTGGGTTCGACTAGGCAGCAATTAGTGAGGGAAGTCCCATTCGCTGTCTGGGCTGCGTATAGACGGGCCAAGGGCCCTGAGCTGATGATGAGCCTTACCAGCCTGACTGTGCCAGGATCACCCAAACCCTCTTTGCTGCAATTTTGTTTTTTTAATCTGTAAATAATACTAAACACAAAATTAAACACCAACAAACACTAACAAGGAATAATCAAACACAAATACAAATAAGAAGGTTAATAACAACTTGAACGAACAAAATAATTATAAATCATCTACACCGTATGAAAAGCTGGACAGAGATACAACTAATTGAAAGCTTACGCTTAAAAAAGTAATAATGAAGCCGAAAACAGCAAAAAGAATTGTGTTATTGTTTCTTACTTGCGAACATAAACGCTCAGTATCCAGTTTGAAATGAATGCAAAATCCTGGGACAAATTTATCATTCCAAAAAATGCGATTGAGGGTGCAGCAAGAATGACGAGAACGCCATCGCACTGTAGTTGCTCTGTGTCAGCAAGATCATTTGTTTATAATGCAGCGATCAAGTAACTTCTTACGCTGCCCGTGTTTCCACGATCAATAAGATGTCAACAATATCGAGCAAAATTCAAACATTATGTGTTAGGAGACTAACACGGCGACGCGTCTTAACCAGTGAATGTATTTGTGTGATTATTAACTCATTCTACCTGCCTTGCATGCTTTCCAAGATTATACCAACAATTCGTTTAAACAATTGATTACCTCATTAAGGTTTTATTTTATCAATGCGTGTATCGTGTATTTTCAGGTTTGGTTCAAAAACAGACGCGCCAAATATAGGAAAAAACAACGGGCTATAAAAGGCAAAGGGAAGGAGCCGTCACAAGGAAGCACAAGCTCGGCATCAGCGTCGGAGTCGAAAGAAGAACCTACTGAAGATGTTGGCAGAGATGAGGGGTCAGACAAAGAGGTGAAATCGGCCAATGAGGAGGACGAGGATTCGGACGGAAATGACGTGATGGAGGAGGGGTCTGTGTCAGTAGATGTGGAATCCATGGAAGGGAATGGAGAGTGTGAATCTGTGACAGACAATGATACCACTGTTGACAGCATACATAGCGAGGAACCGAAGCCAAACGGTAAGAAAGTGGTGCAGTGTGTCCTCTCTGTTGGATATCAGTCCAACAGATGTTATTCAGGTATATCAACAGAAATTCTGCCAATGTATCACAATTAAAATAAACTGCAAAAGAAAGTAAACACCCATGTTTGACAGTGGCTTAACATGAAACAAACAGGAAATGATTATTAAAGGTTATGTATTTGATACGGGTAGCATAGTTGTGTTTAGGACCTTAAGTGTGCAGTGTTTCGGTGACTGTTTTCAGTTTAGTTACGTTTTGATAACTTTTGTAATTACTTGGCCAAATCCAATTTTTAAGTGTATGCTTCTTTTTTTTCTGCAGTCTAGATGTAATGGATTATTAATGTCTGTTTAAAAAACCCAAGTCATCAAGACATAATAGGACACCATTGTAAGGCAAGCTGTTCTTTGCATGTCGTTCTAAGCATTTGACAAGTGACATTTTATGCCCGTGTAAGTAGGTGTTCAGATGGGTTACGAACCCCAAACCACGTTTCTCCAATGTCAATCTTTGTAATGTGTCTTACAACAAATGACATTTCAGAGAAAAAGCATGCCCACAGCGAGGAAACTGTCACAGACTACCGTGTGCTTGTGGACAAGAAAGTAGACGAGACGGAGAAATCCACCACGCCGCTCTCTCAGGAGCCCACGAGATGTAATGAAATTGACGTGATTTCCTTCCATGGACAGCAAAAAGGTAAGTTAATAATTTCCCCCAAAATTTCCCCCAAAATGAAACTAACGTGAAACTAACATTATCCATTGGGGATATTTCATAAACTGAATTCATCTCTCACACTAAATTAATACAAACCTAATAACCTACAAGAAACAAAACTTCTAACATTGTCAGCCTTTTCTGATACATATATTTCAAGTACAATCGGCATTGCAAAACCTAGGGGACTTTAATTGTGTAACTATCAGATATGCCCACGTTAAATATACGAAGGAGGGATTACTGTTACAGTGGATGATAGTGCTTGTTGTGACAAATGTATATATTCAGCTGATATCAGTCAAACTGTCCGTCTATAACAGTTAAAATATTTATGCCATAAGATTTAATTTATGCTGAATACCAATTGGTAACTGACAGGAACAAACGGTTTTATTTAACATATAGAACGCATCAATATTTTAATCATAATATTACACCATCATTTGTAACAAAGATACACTAGAACTCATAAGAACAATTATTCTTGTCTATACTATGTGGGCAAACTCTAACATTACTGCAAAGTATGTCAATTGCCTATCAGATATACAATTTCATGACGATATGTAACTGTGAAATTTGATTGTCAGACCACGTAGGGTTATACGCTAAAGGAGCAAACCCCTAAAAAATGAAAATATAAAAATGCATTCATTGGCACTGCATGATCTCAGCATGGGACTGACCTCCCCGCCCTCTTACGTATATAAGTAGTTCAAATCGGATTAAACACGATCATGTGAGAAGAATGCCCAACAATACTTCTTAGGGGTTTTATGTTTATCTAAATACGTAATAAGATTACTGTGGACGGCGATTTCAAGGACAGCTTAATTTAAAGGTCTCTCTAATTGGGAAAACGTCAGGCACCGCAAATATTATTTCACTAATGCTGTAACCTTGTGATATAAACTTCTCTGCACAGTGTTTGATGGGTTAAAGTTCATTATTAGTGGAAATAAATACACTGCACCTTATTTCGCATTCCAACTTTGAGTCTTAGTCAACAATGCAAGCACTACCATCCAGTGTATTAAGTAAAACGCATGCTTATTAATATATGAATAGAAATTCATACCCCAGTCTTGGGATAGGCATCCCATATAGTTTTAACATTAATATGAAAATAAAGATGTAATGTAACCGTTTTATTTCAAACTACTTTTTATTCTTCATAGTATTTAACTCACGAATCCGTACATGATAATTAATAGATAAAATAAACCCACTGCCTTGATTTACAGACAAATTGTTCATAATTCGGAAAGTATCTCCCGCAACTTTAAACATATACGTCGCGGAACTGCAATACTGTTAAATGACATTAATGAAATGATTATGTTGCAAGAGTTTACATTTGGACTTTTCCTCAGTATTTCCAGCAAACAATTATTTGTTTTGTAAACTTAAAAACTTTTTTATTGTTTATTTTTTTTATTAATGATTTTTTTGCCTTAGAATTACATGCAACACTTATATGTTCACAGGTACGGAGAGCAGTTACCATCGAGCCCCAATGGCATACCAGTACCCCATTCCCCAGCTCGGTCTGTTCAATTTCCAACAACACGCTTTCGCAAGCGCCATGTTCCAGAAACAACTACAGATGCAACAATCAGGTGTTCCACAAGTCCCCCTCTTCCCATTCGGCTCAGGGGGAATCAACCCCCTCAACGGATGGCCTCCGTACTACCCTACTTCCGGTTTACCCGATATTCCTGCACCACCAACATCCAGACCGGAACCACCAAGACTGCCTCCTCCGGCGCATGCGCCACCACCACTTAACAGTTCTCCCAATCAAACGAAAGACGCTCTTCTAACATCAAGTATAGAAAGTTTGCGGTTCCGGGCAAGGCAACATGCTGCTTCCCTTGGATTTTATGACACCGTGTAAAATAATGACTATTTGTTCAGTGACATTTGAAAACCTTAATACCAAAGTTGTCATGATACAATGCGAAATAAATCATCTTAGATGCTGTTCCGTAGTAAGAACATCTAATGCGCGGTGAATGCCTAAAGTATCCCCACCAAGATCTTCCACTATTTGCCACATGCACGGCGAATGCCTAAAACTGCTCCCAACAAGGATCTTCCACTATTTGCCTGATGCACGGCGAATGCCTAAAACTGCTCCCAACAAGGATCTTCCACTATTTGCCTGATGCACGGCGAATGCCTGAAACTGCTCCCAACCAAGATCTTCCACTATTTGCCTGATGCACGGCGAACGCCTAAAACTGCTCCCAACCAAGATCTTCCACTACTTGCCTGATGGACGGTGAATGCCTGAAACTGCTCCCACCAAGATCTTCCACTGTTTCAACCATGCATGATGATTGCCATAACCCCCTTCCCATCAACATCTTCCATTGTTTGCCTGGTGCACGGTGAATGCCCCAAACTGCTCCCCTGAGGATCTTCCACTGATTGCCCCAAGTACGGGATTGCCATAAGCTCTTCTTCCAGGTTTTGTACGTAGCGCGCAGTGACAACAACAGAGTAATGTCATCCATGAACAAGTCTATCGTCACCTATCACTGTAGTTCCAATGTAAACTGACAATACAGACGTTGTTGTCTGCTGTTCCCGGTACCGAAATACATTGAAAACAACAAAAGAGCGCCCCATCACGATTCACCATGTCTTGCATCTGCAGAACGATTACAACCTTAGACCTGTTTATTCTAGTACAAATTTCTGTCCAGTTTGCTCCTTTCCTTCCTATGGTCTTCGTAACTTCACGGAACTTTATGACTCTTGCAAGTATGTGATATGTATAGGAGTCACAAAGTAATGTTCTTTGTGAAAATGATCCTTGGTTCGCTTTGAGACCTTGCACGTTATCTGCGAAATCTTAAGATTCTAAGACATTTTAATGTCCATTTGTTCCAAAGTAGAACAAATATTTAAGTAGCAAATGTATTTTGTCAAAGGTTATGAGCTTGTATACACGAAAGGGTCGAGTTTACTGCCTCGGCCGCAAATGCTAAAGTGAGAAATAAAACATACACCATTGTTTGATGGTTCCTAAG
Organism: Haliotis cracherodii; assembly: GCF_022045235.1. Taxonomy (NCBI): domain Eukaryota; kingdom Metazoa; phylum Mollusca; class Gastropoda; order Lepetellida; family Haliotidae; genus Haliotis; species Haliotis cracherodii. Next base: position 19,169,775 of record NW_027266275.1, read on the forward strand.
AATGAAACAACCAAGAAATGGTTATTCGATGGTGATGTATTTGATACGGGTTTTTGGACCTTAAGTTTGCAGTGTTTGGGCGACTGTGTTCAGGTTGGTGGCGTTTTGATAACGTGTGTATTGTTTTGGTCAAATCAAATTTTAATGTGAAAACTGTCTGACAGTTTTCTTTCATAACACAACGACTGTGAGAAAACTCTACATCTCGTGTTTCCAGGTTTATAACTGTGAACAAACTAAGCATACGAACATCACTGAAGAAGCATTCAGAGATATGTATAAGCCATTAGTCGTAAAGTGAATGTGGTACAGTACGCAGATACTATTTCGCAGTTAACTCTTACATGACAACACCATTAGTAGTTCGAAGATCGATTTCTGGCTTCCACATAGATCATGCCATGTTGATAAACTCTACGACTCAGCCAAATCGGTGCCATTGTTATAAAGGAATCATCAGGCATCAGCCTTATGTTTGTTTCCATGGCGACAGCAGGTGACTTTAATGTCACTTGAACAGTATTCATAATGAACATAAGCCTACGTTTATGCATTAAAATAAATACCCATCCCTCAGGGTAAGAATTTGTGACATATATTAAATAATACATTGTAGTCGTACCTTGTTCAGGAAATATATGCACATAATTATTGTGATATACATGTACTGTGAAATAAATGCTAACCGTTATATGCAACACATACACGTTTCGTTTTATTTTCTACAAGATAATGCTATGTAGATCAGCAATATCTTATGATTGGCGATTACCTTACGTGACGCAACATTGCGGCTAGACGAATGGGCTACATTTATGACTTTTGTCTTGTGGTTTTGGGGTTATATTTTAACTGCACCCAGCAATATTCAGTTACATAACGACGGTCTGTTAATAATCGAAACTGGACCAGACAAACCTGTGATTGATATAATGAGCAACATCCAACAGATTACGATGACACGCAAACATTCAAGGCACCGAGCCCGACAACCGAATTTATTTATTCGCCCCATAGGACAAGGTTTTGGACCTATTCCAACCGGGAAATTGCACGATGGCTAAAAGAAGGTGATGTTACAATGAGTGCGTGAGTGAATTGGGTTTAACGCCACTTTGAACAATAGTCCAGTTATGTCACGGCGTCTCTGTTTATTGTGGGAGGAAAGCCCGAAAAGATGCAGGTCTGAGACCCACGAGCACGGGTATGGGCTGACAAACCTAGAAACCTGATCGGGCGAACCAGAATTCGAACCCACAATCATAGGTTTCTGCACAGCAAATTGCGACGCATTAGACGACTGGGCCATCCGTGCCCCATATGTTACAGTTACAGGAATGTGATCGTATCGTAATATCACAGAGATGTCAATGAAAACATACTGTGAAGTAACAGTGATAGCGTGATGCAATCACACCTCACTGTTCTATAAGATTTACAGTCAGGATGGCTTTAGCTAGCAATTTGATTCTTTTACGAAATATTCTTAAATATATTTTCAAGAAGCTCTGTTATAGGTTTTTTGCAATGAACTGGACAGCTGAGTCACTGACGATGACTTTGAAATTAGTCGACAAAGAAATACATCTCGGAGTAGGATATCTCATTACAGCATTTATATTCTTTATAAATAATTATAAATAAATCATTAACTGACAAATTTATAATCTAAATATACTGAGGGTCAAAAGAAATTATACGTCTCAGTTAATGTTGGATGATCAATTGAAAATGACTTAGCGATAACGTTAGCGATATCATATCCAAAATATGAACTGAACTGGCGCTTAATCAGCACTCAAAACATTCTTCTAAATGGTTTTATTATTTTTTTAAATAAAATTTGATTTAAAACTGTTAACAATTATGTAATAACTTTTCGCGTACGACCCAGCTGTATATGGGTAGCTTAAAATCTTAGAAAATAAATATTAATAATTCGAACTTGGTAGGGGTTTTGTGGTTGCAAATTCAATTCTTACCCCAGTCTTCATTGATCCAGTTTAATTTAACACGATTATCCGGCAACAGATTAAATTTTACAAACTGCTGCAGGAAAGAGTGATGGTTGAATAGACATAATCATATTTAACAAAAGCTCTTTCAAATTTCAATTACATAAAAACCAAACTCGCTATACTCCTTGCCCCTCAATTGACATATTTCCTACACAATAACGTAATTGTTTATAAGCATGTTATAAACATGAAGATAGCAGATATGTGCAGGACAAAATCTGGCTTCACAGTGTGTTTCAGTCAACACTTGTCAACTCGAGTGTGTCATTCTTATAGTGCACATGTCGTTGAGTACAAGATTACGGTCGTATTTCCTCCAAAAATGGATTAGCCATTGGTCTTGGTGCGTCAACGTATACACATATGTGAAGTGCTGTATTCTTTAGACGCTTGGAACAGTTGTTTATGGATCGACCCTTACTGTGCCAGAATCATTGTTCGTGTGTATCAACAATTAGATAACAACAAGATAATTACACGTCTACAACATGTGGACTTTCCTCTCACATTTAAACACACCACCACTATACAACTGGCTCCATAAAGATCCGGGTAGAGAACAGGTCTTCAGCAACCCATGCTTGCCGTAAGAGGCGACTAACGGGATCGGGTGGTCAGGTTCGCTGACTTGTTTGATCGTATCCCAATTGCGTAGATCGATGCTCATGATATCAATCACTGGATTGTCTGGTCCAGACTCGATTCTATACAGGCCACCGTCATATAGGTGGAATATATCTGAGAGCGGCGTTCAACAACAAACAAATAAACAAAACCATGCAACTGTGAAATGAAGTGGTTGATATTCGAATCCATGCTTGGTCAACTGGAAGCGCTAACTTTGAAATTAAATGAACATTATACGATCTGCGCTCACATTGTTGCACTATCTTAAAGGACTATACTTATAGTCCACTGACTGATTGAGCTGATGGCTACAGAACAACTGTGTCTGACGTGGTCCCACGAGACGATATGTTGGAAACTGATAGTACCAGTCAACGGGGCATATTTTGTAATTGTGTACAATGTTCCTTCCCAATTATAAGTATGCAGTCATTCATCATGTGCATATAAATTCACATACTGCAAAATCATGGTTTGGATGACAGAAAGCACCACAATTACTATTATACACCTACAAAAAATATAATGATTTTGCACAAAACGGAGTCGTAGTCTGATACGAATTATTAAGATATGTACCTGTAGATTTATTGATGATAATTCTTACAGCCGTTTGATTAGCACAAATAGATTAGGTATCCACGACAACAATATATATACATGAACAGCAACAAGTTTACAACACGATCGAGCATACCAATATTTGGTTTTCCATATAACATCTGCCCTTCATTACTGAAGTGCTGATCTGTTAGTTTTGGCAAGTGTTTTGTATGAAATTGATAGTGTCGACATACGAATACCTCAATACAATATTTTACAAGATAATCTTCAGATATGTTACTATGATCAAATTAGCCTAAATATCCACTTTCTCCAAATCCCTTCCCATTTTTAACGAAACAGATCCTTTTACGGCGCTTCAGTGAGTGTTGAGACTGTAGATTCAAAACAAAGCGACCAAAACATTTCCCTGGTCATGAGAAATCTCTACTGAAAGCAGACTCTTTGGCACGATTCCGACTATAGAATAAACATTAGTTTATGAATCACTTTTAAATTGTGATGATACTGGGTGTGAAAAGATGAGCGTATCCTACCCCGTCGATGTACCCCGTCACAAACACATGAAAAGGCAAGTCAATTGTTCACTTGAAAAAGACACAGGAACATATGGCACAAGTCAAATAGGGAATTGTATCGGACATCATTTTTGTCACTAATGGAATTGTCCTCCACATGTCTGCCATAAAACCTTTTGAAAGCTCACCTGAGGCTTTGAATGCCGTAACCTTGATTTCACTAACCTCATTTCACACTTGAGTAATCTTAAACAAATAGGTTTATACACGAGTCAAATGATTATATCCAAGTGGCGGTCAACATTGACCAGAGTGTCCTCAGTAGTGGCCAGTCAGCATTATGTTAACCTTATGTTACGTGAGGGAATGAGTGAGTTGACTGTACTGTACAGCAGTAGTGTTACGGTGCGTCAGCTGTGGCGAGAATAACGTAAGCAATACATGAAGATCGTATACGTGTATCACTTAGTGATGCGATGCTAACAACCCCAGGACCAATGCTTCGATCAGAGTCAGTGAGTGAGAAATGTTTGTAGCCGCAACCAGCAATGTCTGCTTTTCACGGCTAGGAATCCAAGAAACATGAATCCTGACACGACTAAGGGGAGTTTTCTGCACAGCGGCGTGTTATGAGTTTAAAATTGCTTACATCCACTGTCAATAAATATGTTGCTAGAACACAAGATATCCCGGTTTATAGAACAAAGTATATTACAATTAAACACAAATAAATGTATAATAACACATATACCAATATAAATGTATTTTTTATTAAAAAGTTCGTCATTTGATTTTTTAAACGTATAATAATCATTCCATAACATTTGAACCAAGATTTAAAAACACTTTCGTTGCAAGTTCAGACTAAAATATCACCCTTACAGATAGACGTTTTTTAACAGAGCTAATAAACAAATATAGCACACTTCACACCCCTTTCAACACTATGCACAAACACCATTACGGAGAACTGATAAGCAATATACGATCAAATTGTTTTGCAAAAAAAAAACTAAAGCAACTTCCCCCTAATCTCGGCTAGACGTAAACGTCATTGAGCGTAACAAGATCGTGCTATCCCACCTTCGTCTATCCCAGTGTAAAGCTCTTCCAAGAGCTGCCCCTGGTACACGCAACATGGCGATAGATTCATCTACCTCAGGTTGAAGAACAGTTAATACCTCTATGCAGGCTACCTGATCAACGGTAAAGAATCCGCAGTAATGCCCGATGATTCTAAACTTCAACACCCTCCTTAAGGAGGTCTCAAGAGGTGTATTGAGTTCCTTGTGCACGGATTTGACCCGTTGGATAACAGGAGTGAGAAAATGACTGCACATGATGAAATTGCTCATTGAGATTGCTTGGTAGTTAGTGTGGACGGTATAGGTGTGATTGAGGGACGTGCTGACTACCACGGATAAATTACCTTATAGTTGCAATAGGTAATTATGAGATACATTTGAAATTTGAAATTTATTTATTTTTAATTAGTCCAGGGACATGGGTTGCCAAACTACTAATCACATTCCGGTTAGGGTTATTTTCAAACTAAATTGTTTGGTTAGAATAAATCTTAAAATAAACATAGAAGGAACTAGGTTGTGAGTGAGTGAGGTTGCTTTAACGCCCAGAATGCCGGTTACATCATGGCGTGTAAGCTTAATGTTGTGTTTAACATCAATCGCAAGAGTCATAAAAAAGAGTGAGTGAGTATGGTATTACACCGGTTTTAGCAATATTCCAGCAATATCACGGCGGGGCCGGGGACACCAGAAATGGGCTTCACACATTGTGCCCATGTCCAGAATCGAACCGGGGTCTTCGGCGTGACGACGGAACAGCGTGAAACAGGGATTGTTTATGTGATATGAGCGTATATGCAAGTCGTGGTTTTAGGATACACGGTCAGTAAGGTCACAGACAAAAGTTGTTTTTTTATCATGGTGGCTTATTTGGTTGGTCTATAAATAATCGAATCTGAACCAAACAAACCAGTGGCTGACATCATGAGCATCGATCAACGCAATTGGGATACGATTACATCAACCATATCACCGACGATGACCACCCGATCCATTTAGTCATCGGTTACTGGGGACCTACATTCGCATCGGCCTGTGAAGATCCGGGGTAGAATTGGTCTTCAGCAACCCATCCGTGCCTTAACAGGCGACTATGCTTGTCGTGAGAGGCGACTAACGGGATCGGTGGTCAGACTCGCTGACTTGGTTGATGCATGTCGTCGTATCCCAATTGCGTAGATCGATGCTCATGATATCAATCACTGGATTGTCTAGGCCAGACTCGATTTTTTACAGACCGTCGTCATATAGTTTGAATATTGCTGCGTGCGGTGTTAAACAACAAACAAACAAATACAACCAATCAAGTCTTACCCGGACTTCCCACTGGTTCATCATGGTGGTATCCAATCAACGACAAATTCATGACCACCATCATGACCACCCGATACCCATTTAGCATCCATCAAGCCATGTTTAGTTGTGGAACCCATATGTGTGGCAGTTTGGGGGTATTCGTTTCTTCCCACATGAGCGATAACGACTTGATAGGGATCGCTTTGAGGAAAATGTGGTTTTGAGTTATCATTTATGCTGAATATATGCTGCCATATACAGTGAAGGCCCTCAACAACGTTCCAGCCTGTGTTTCCCTCACCCTGAATTCCATGTGTGAGTGGGAACGTGTTTTTTCCCGTGAGCAATTGAGTAGTGAGTCCGGGGCCCACTTGATAAAAGACATGTGGATACTGATTGTAGGTGAAATAGGGTTTAACGTCGTCGCGTCGAGTGAGTGAGTGAGTGAGTGAGTGAGTTGCGTGCGTGCGTGCGTGCGTGCGTGCGTGTGTGCGTGCGTGCGTGCGTGGCTGTTTGCACTAGTTCGGACTGAGTGCTAGCCCACTGAGATATCATGCCGCAGTTTAACATGAATACCCCACTCAGACACAGTATACTGACCCCGAGCCGACCAGTCCGTATTTTAGCCCCTTAATGCCGACCGCCAGACAGGGTAACAAAAAGTACCATCTTTAAACGTATTTTGGTATGACGCGGCCGGGGATCGAATGCCAGACTTTCTGCTCTCCGGGCGGATGCCCTCATTAAATCGCGGAGGCGGTCGGATACTGATTGTACGTGCGCTTAGGTCAATGTAAATTGAATTCATTACTCGGTGGTTTAACGCCACTTTGAATATATGGCAGTATATCACGGCATGTCAACTTAGTGTGGGAAAGTCTAAAGTGATACAGACGTTTGTTGGTTGGTTGGTTTGTTGTTTAACGCCGCTCTCAGAAATTTTCCAGCTATATGACGGCGGTCTGTAAATAATCGAGTCTGTACCAGACAATCCAGTGATTAATATCATGAGCATCGATCCACGCAATTGGGATCGATGACATGCATCAACCAAGTCAGCGAGCCTGACCACCCCATCCCGTTAGTCGCCCCTTACGACAAGCATAGTCACCATTTGCGGCAAGCATGGGTTGCTGAAGACCTGTTCTACCCCTTAATCTTCACGGGTCTACAGACGTTTGTTATTTTGGTGAAACCGACGAGCACGGATATGTAGCTGAACAACCTTGAAACACCAAGCCGAATCTGAGATTCCAATCGTTGCATCTGTCCCTCCACAGCGAACTGCTGCCCCTTACATGACAGCATTACCCGTGCGCCCCATCAGTTTTAGTCATCCGTTTGGGCTGAGGGATACTCACGTCCGTAAAGATTCCCAACAAATCATACCGGCCCTCGTTACGCCATGACTGCTGTGAGTAATATGGGCTTAGTGTGGTTATAACCTGTGACCTTGATGTGTGACCTTGATGTGTGACCTTGTTGTGTGTCACCCCAGAATGAAAGTCGCTGTATTCTTTTGAAAAAACATTCACTCACTTACTTCAAGGCGAGGCAAATCGATTTACACAGTTGCGTTCCTTAGACTTGTCAATGTCCGCTGATCCAGATTGTAATTCTTGGTATGTCACCACCATACCAACGATGGGTTTCATCACAGTGCCAAACGTCTACAACCTACGTCTGATTGGGGTTCCCCCAATATTAAACTTTCACATCTCGAAAAACTAGAAAAGACATATTTTCAAACAATTGTGGTAATTGTTTCTTATAAATAGTCGTAAAACCAGTCGTATATAAACCTTCCTAAAGTGACGATATTGCAAATATTGAAAATGCAAGTTGCAGGATACATTTAGAAATTATTTGTATGGCTAAGAACGCAGGATGGCAAAGAAGCGGACGTAAAAGGTCAAATAGCCTTGCATGGACAGTTGATACATGATTATGGCTTGACATGTCCCTATCCGACATTTATGGACTTGGTACTGTTTGGTACGAGCAGAATATTGGTGATGTTAATCGTTTCGTGCAGCTGTTTAGACAGTGTTTGTTGGATTGTAACAAACAATCAGTATCCAGATGAAAATTCACGAGTCTTGTAAATAAAGGCATTATTCACGCGTTAAGATATTATTGGATATGGAATATTATGTTAAAGCTTTCAGAAATAGAGACCATAGACGTATGCTGTGTCTGTTGAGATTAAGTAAACGGAGTAATCTGGGCAGAAGAGAGGATATTTAGTAAGGATAAGATATATGGATGAACAACTTCTTTATAACAATTAGGAGCGACGTGTCGGTGTAGGTTCGAACACCGTTATCAAGCAAGTTGTTCATCCATATATCTTATCATTACTTAGTATTCCAACTTCTAAATGCCTCTCAAAGAAGAGGGGATATTGTTAATCGGCTATGTAACAATGGTTCTACTGAGGAAGAAGTTCATTTTGTGTTTATCTGCCGGTTTTACGCATCACTGAGACAAAAGTATATTCCTGTCAGATTTTATAACAATCCATGTGTATATACCTTTAGCAATTTCTGAAATAGCAAAAATGACTGTTTACTCAGAAATATAGCGAAGTGTGTGAAGGAAGACATAATATTATACCCTAAGTATTGTTTTGCTTTGCACCGTGGGAATTCCAATTTAAAATTGGTCCCAAGCAACATATGATTGCCATCGTTCATAATGGCAATCACTTGCGTGCCTGGTCCAGACTCGATTGTTTACATGCCTATGTCCTATAGCTGGAACACTGGTGAGTGTGGCGTTAAACAACAAACAACTTGGATTGCAGAACAGCTGCAGCCAAATTAAAACTGTGGTTTAAACCCATTTGGAAGAAGACTATGTTTTGTCATCCCGCCAGGTCTGTTAACGTTCAATAGTACAAACAACTTGAACGTAGATCGATGCAGGAAGGGACGTAACTCTTTGTCCTGTCGTTCAAGCAACGTCTGTGTTAGCCCACCGACCGTAATTATTATCTTCACTTTGGTTTTAGAAGTTCACTTGACCACCGATACGAAGGAAAGTAACATGAAGCAGAGGCTGATTGACCTGTGTATTGCGATATAGAGGAGGTGGGTGTGAACAAGTAGCGTCAGCGCGTCACGCCAAAACCCCGGTTCAATTCCACATAAATTATGTGAAGCCCATTTCTGGCTTTCGCCGTTGTGGAATATTGCTTAGAGCGGCGTAGACCCAATTCACACACTCATTCACTGAAAGTTAATATTGAATCAGGCAACAAGAGTCATGGAGTATGTTTGCGTATTCTAGGCACAGGCCATCCTACATACGGCAGTTAAAGGAAACAATTAGGCGATCGTGAAAATATTTCATACGATGCACATAAAATCAAGAAAGTTGCCAATTTGGCATTTAGGTTTGCGGAAATACTAAGTAAATCTATGCAGAAGTTCATAAGGGAGATGATTTCCTCTATTGTTCTCATTTTCAATTTAGATACTAACGATATTCTCATAACGAATCAAATAATGCCAGCAAGAAAAAATGTTAGCTCTACCCCATTTGTAGTGTGATAAGCTATAATTTTGCAATGAACTATTATAGCTGGGATTTTATCAAAACAAATAATTGTCCAAGAAAACGCTTGAAAAAACATTTATGCTTCAGCCTGCTGAAAACAATATCGTCTGCACTAAAATACATTGTTGCAAGGTGTGTTTTTAAAAAGGATTTAAATTTTATGCTTTTATATTATTTGACTTTAGATTTAAGTACATGTCTCTAAACATTCCGCAGGTCATCGTGGGGCCGAGCTAACATGGCCGAAGTTCTATGTCGCTGGTTAGTGTGATGTTATGTGTTTTTGTCAAAAACGTTGAACCTTTGTTTCCACCACCACTATTAGTAGACTACAGCATCTGCAAGCCACTGCCACGTTGGTCGCACTACACGACACCGTAACCGACGTGAATCATCGGCTTTGGCGTGAAATTGCGTCGCTCGCCGTCGGACGAACATGGCGGAGGAAGAGCAACAACGGTCGTTTTGTTTGACTGCTGTATGTTTCTGAATGCCCAACACTGAGCAACAGATGTTTAAGTGGATATGAAACTTTTCAAGGACTACCGGCTAAGTTTACGAGAAAATACACAGTCAAGGTAATCTTAATCCCTGGATGTAAAACAATGCCTCGCAGAACAAATAATACAATTTAAACGGTAACTGAACATGTCTGGAGATTTTTTATCTCAAATTTTAAATTTGTACTTATCAAGTTGTTCATCACCCGTTCGTTTACCGGAATTCGATGAAGGGGTACGGTATTTTTTTTCTGCGCATAATATTCGATTTTTTTTCTCCAAAATACTGAATCCGTTAGAGGGGGTGTGCATTATACTTGGGTGCGCACTATACTCAAGGAAATACGTTACTCATTCGTGTGTTCAGAGACTGACATGATTCCTCGGGCACCATCGCATCTTAAAATCGGTAAACATAACGGGGTTCCACCGAGTGGACCGGAGGGCACCAGACAACGCATTGACAGCAATGAGAGTGAATGTAGACATTTGGAGGGCCAGGAATAGCAGGTTTAATCATAAGATACATCCATTGTTGCTTTTCGCCCAGGTATAACGCTACCAACAGGTACAAGCATTTATTTACGTTTGTCACTGTTTATATTTACTCTGCTGATTGTTGCTGGTGATGTTGAGGCGAAATAAGGGGCATATGAAAACGTCACACAATCACATTCTTCAAAACGTACGCAGGTTGTCAGTCAGAAATTTAATAGTGGCGTGTGTACACCCTGAGAAAGATCATCACCCAGTTACTACATGTACATTGTCGGACATCGATATTCCACTAAACTCAATCAAAACAGAGATTACCTCCCTTAATAGCAAGTTTGATTTGTTTACGAGCGATTTTTAGAATAAACCAGTAGACTTTATGAAGGACAATCGTGAACTTAAAGACAGGTTTCTTCATTGTAAGAAAATATAGATCAGAAGGCTATTCTCGTCGGAATAACTTGATTTTTGTATGGACTAGGGAGACTCTTTGAAGAATGTAAACAGAGTGTCGTGGATTTTAAGAGCGATTCGTTGAATTTTGCAACTGCTGATTCTGTTCATATTGAGAGAGCCCACCGTCTGTTTTCCAAGACAGGTAAACGTCTAACAGTTGTTGAACTAACTTTCTTCATAGACAACGTATTAACATTTGATGCAGCACGAAAACCTCTTGAAGGGAATGAAACAGTCAGGATATCAGAGGATTAATCGGAAAGGATCAGATGGATCAGATCCAAATTACTCCAATCTATGAAGACATTCCGCGAAGACATAATTGCTTTTCTAAGTGAGGACAAGCTGAGTGTTTGTGTATGGGTGATGGTGTATGTCAGATGGTAGGGACTGACTTGGTATGTAACATGATGATCAACAGGATATACGCAAGGTGGGCCAGCGACGTCACTGGACAACTACACCAACTACATCGTCATCCAAGTCTACACTGGACGGAAATGGGAAGGTGACCGTGGTCTTATTGATTAATCCGAGTCAGTTGATCAACACCCAAGCAATGATGGACTGGATATGCGCTCCTGGAATATACGTGGGCTTAAATCCTGACTTTTGACACTGAATTTTTGTCATTTGTGGAACAATTTGATGTGTTGTCCTTGATTGAAACTGTGTGTTAAAATGAATACCAACTGTGGACAAATTTATTACATCAGTATGAATAGTTTCATAGTGACGCCAAACGGTTTGGTAATCGCGGCAGGGTTGCGGGGTGACATTAGGTCTTAATAAGACAGATTCAGCCTCTTTTGAAAGCGTATATGAACACTGGGAAAATTGCATTTTCTTTCAGGTATAACATATAACATTGCCATGTGATGTGTTAACAGGGTTTATATATGTAATCCCTGCTCTCTGTGTATTACCATTTAGAAGGAAATGGGATAGAACTTGGAAAAGGTGAACTTCTGCAGATACGGTTTGTGATTTTAATAAAAACTGTCAGTTTGTTTTGTATGGGGAGTTCAACGCAAGAACGCCTAATGATCCAGATTGTGTTAATCTTGGTGTTTTCTATTTCTATATTCAGAGTATTTTAAATCTCCAGACATACAAGTGATAGTGTTGTGAATGCATAGGGAAGATGTCTTTCACAGATGGGCAAACTTCTCAATGTACATATCCTAAATGGGCGCACAAAAGGATAATTATACTCCCGCAAATAATACATTCATATCCCCTCAAGGATGTAGTATTGTTGATAATATCCTGATTATACATGCATATCCTATCAAGGATGTAGTATTGTTGACTATATACTGATAATACATTCATATCCCCTCAAGGATGTAGTATTTTTGACTATATCCTAATTATACATGCATATTCTCTCAAGGATGTAGTATTGTTGACTGTATCCTGATTATACAGTCATATCCCCTCAAGGATGTAGTATTGTTGACTACATCCTGATTATACATTCATATCCCCTCAAGGATGTAGTATTGTTGACTATATCCTGATTATACATTCATATCCCCTCAAGGATGTTGTATTGTTGACTATATCCTGATTATAACATTCATATTCCATCAAGGATGTAGTATTGTTGACTATTTCCTCATTATAAGTGTTACTTTTCACAGTGTCTATGATTTCATGATTTCACTGACCACATTCCACTTAAATGTACCATAAAAGATATATTACGGCCGTTTCAATAAGTACCACTATCCGTTTTTTTGCAACTGACTCCCACGATAAGATGAGCCTGAAAGTAGAGCAACCAACTTACAAAACTTGTAATGATGTACTCTTGCTGAACCGGTGATTGAGGAATACAGAGAATTAGTGCAGTTGCAGGATGATTAACGGATATCTTTTTGTACTGTGGCAGTGATTGTTTTCTGCAAAACATGACGAGGCGTACTTTTCGACAACAGCCTATCTATTTTGATAAACATTGCCAGATGCTAAAAAGAAAAAATACAGGCACTTACTTACATCAGAACAGGAAATACAAATGTATTGAGAATTCACACAGAAACTTAAACGCAAAAAAACGACTTCAAGGAGTGTTGTAAACAAAAGATATAAACAGGAAGAGAAGATGACTTAAGGGATTAACGATGCTGTTAAAAGTAATGACTGTCAACAGTTTTGGGACAGTGTGAAATTCCAATCATTCTTCTACTATGGTCCCGTGTGTGTTTTATTCATGTTATACTTAAATCGATTAACTACAGTTGAATTTTCAGATTGTAATCGTCAAGTAAATAACTGTTGATAACCACTTATGATAACCTTCTAAATGCAGATATTTTATCATCGGAGATAACTGAGGCAAAGATTACTAAAGAAATTGAAGATTTAAGGAATGAGAAAGCATCATGGGTGAGTGGCATTCCTGCAGAATTCCTAAAGGTGGACATTTCTTGTCTTGCTCCATATATATATATATATATGTATATATATATATATATATATATATAGAGAGAGAGAGAGAGAGAGAGATAGATAGATAGATAGATAGATAGATAGATAGATAGATAGATAGATAGATAGATAGATAGATAATTCATATTTAATAAGATTCTGAATTTTGGAGTTTTCCCAAAGTTTGAAATTTAGGTTCATTTTACCAATGTTTAAGTCAGGTTGTAAAGCTGATCCTATCGCTACTGTGGAATACCCCATTGGAATAAACCCTACGAAGAGGTTTCTGTAAATTTAAAATATCTTTACATCACATTAAGTTAAATAGTTCAAGAAAATTCGAAAATGTAGATACCTTTGATACTCTATGTAGATATTGTAAGTTAGCTTCTGTTGAAGATGAGTATCGTATTATGTTTATGTGCCCTAAGCTCACTGGTATTAGAATAAGGTATTTACCGTATTATATGACTTTCTATGATTGTGTGTGTGACATTAAAACACGTTTTACTGCTGCGTCTACTATTACCACTGCTGCAGCTATAGAACACGATGAAATCGTGAAAATCCGGGATAGAATAGGTCTTCAGCAACCCATGCTTGCTCTCAACGGCGACTATGCTTGGGGGGGGGGGGGGGGGGGTTGATGTGGTGAATGCATTATATGCCATTTACACACGACAGTGCATGGGAGGAATGGTGCGTGGAGTTTACACGCAACCTGAAATGTCCTTGCTATTGAAACAATATGCAACTTATGTCGTAAACTGTAAATATTTAGTGTAATTTTAGTTTAATCCCTTCTGTGGTTCTTGATGGAAATTGTACAAATGGTTGTCCAAAGTATACGACATTGTTGTTAAAGACACATATTTTATCATAACGATTTGGAACATGGCTAATATTTAGCCATGTGATCACAAGAGGCCGGAAGGATGTTGGCAAGGGTTCCATTACCCGGGCGAAACCAGGTCTTAATCTGTTGAAATCGGCAAAACGAAAATGGAGAGAAAAGAAATCCATTGACGTACAAAACATTACGAGAAATTCCAGTCTAATTTCAGGAAAAATTATGTTGTGTTTATCTCTCTTTTTTTGGCAACAGCTAATTGTAACATCGTCGTACCATCAGTGTATGTATGTGGTTATACTAGGGAAGATACTCTGGCTGCTGTGTGCGTATGTAAGACGTGTGTACATGTTGTAAAAACCCTCAAATGATCTTCTGATCGTTGTTATCTAAAACAGTGAATTTGTTACAAGTAAGATGTATATGCGGTTTCACTGGAACACGCATCTCTGTTGTGCATCACACGACATACCCATGCTGTGCAACCAGTGTTGAACGGATTAATGGATAATACGTTGATTGACTGCTGATTGCTATCTACCTCGTCATTCTGAATACATATGGCAAATGTGCTATCTCAGTTGGCCAATCAGATTTCACACGCTTGAAACAAAATAACCGTACGAGTTGGGAAACTGACATGAGATATTTTTGTTCCGATAAGTGTCTGTATATGTGTGTGTGTGTGTGTGTGTGTGTGTGTGTGTGTGTGTGTGTGTGTGTGTGTGTGTGTGTGTGTGTGTGTGTGTGTGTGTGTGTGTGTGTGTGTGTGTGTGTGTGAGAGAGAGAGAGTCTCTGCGTGCGTGTTTGTATCTTTGTGTCTCTGTGTGTGTATTTTTATGTATTCCTGTGTGTATCTGTGTGTGTGTGTGTGTGTGGGGGGGGGGGGGGGGGGGGGGGGGCTGTGTGTATGGGGGGGGTCTGACTGTATACGTCTCTGTGTTTGTCTGTGTCTGTCTGAGTCTGTATTTGTGTCTGTATATGTCTGTGTGTATATCTGTGTTTCTCAGTGTGTATGTGTCTGAATGTGCATGTATCTGTGTCTGCATGGTTGTGTGCCTGTGTGAGTGGTTGTGTGTCTCTGTCTGTATACGTCTCTGTGTCTGTGTATGTATGTGTCTGTGTGTGTGTTTCTGTCTGTACTTGTCTGTGTGCATCTTTGTCTGAATGTGTATGTATCTGTATATGTATGTATGTGTGTGTATGTCTGTATGTGTGTGTTTATATGTGCGTGTATCTGTGTTTGTGTGAGCGGTTGAGTGTCTGTGTCTGTAATCGTCTGTGTGTGTTTGTGGCTGTGTGTTATCGGTGTCCCTGTGTATGTCTGTGTATGTGTGTGTATCTGTGTCTGTATGTGTGTGCCTGAGTGTGTCTGTGTCTGGAAAGATGTACATGGTTTATGTACAACTCTCATCTTCATGTAAATGTTACCCATATGGCTAAATACTGTCGATGCCACGTAAACTATTACACCGCGATAATCATTTTGTGCTTAACACCATGTGTGTGGGTGTTATTAAGTTTTGTCTTTTCGCTAACAGCAAAAGCTTCAAATATTAATTCGTGGACAATAGAAACTTCATAGCCACGTAGATCTGAACACATATAATGTTTATAGACATTGTAAAAACATACATTATTGCAAATTCTTTTAGAAATCTCTTATGAATATTGGAAGGGTTTTGTCACTTTCATTCAGGTCGCTTTCGATATTATTTCACTCATATAGCGTCGTACATTGACGTGTGTGTGTGGCTGCTTGTACTAGTCCGTACTAATGTCGGTTTTAAGGAGCTAGTCCGAATCCGTGTGATACCGTGTCGGAGCTTAACATGAATACTCAGACACAATATACTGACTCCGATACCAGTCCTTGTTTTAGCCCCTTAATGTCGAGCGCCTGACAGGGTAACAACAAGTACCATCTTTTAACGTCTTTTGGTATGACACGGCCGGGGTCGAATCCCA
Organism: Haliotis cracherodii; assembly: GCF_022045235.1. NCBI lineage: Eukaryota > Metazoa > Mollusca > Gastropoda > Lepetellida > Haliotidae > Haliotis > Haliotis cracherodii. The sequence continues at coordinate 19,186,149 of NW_027266275.1, forward strand.
GACCTTCCGCTCTACGGGAAGACGCTCTATCCATTAGACCACGGCACTCTATCCACTAGTGTACATTACTGCTATGTGCACAGGTATAAGATGACATGACGTTACTACTAAATGCAGCGAAATAATCAAACATGATCGTTGTTGTTGTCGTTCAATATGTATGACGGTGGTCTGAAAATAGTCGAGTCTAGACCAGACAATCCAGTGATTGACATCATGAGCATCGATCCACGCAATTCGGATCGATGACATGCATCAAGCAAGTCAGTGAGCCTGCCCACCCGATCCCGTTCGTCGTCTCTTATGACAAGCATAGTCGCCTGTTACGGCAAGCATGGTTTGCTTAAGACCTATTCTACCTTTTCACGGCTCTGATATGTTTCTAGGTTTTTCAGCACCATACCCGTGCTTGTTGTTTTCACAAAAGTTGTAAACGTTTAAGACCTTCATCACTTCGGGCTTTCCTCCCGCTTTAAGCTGACACGCCCTGATATAACTGTAATACTGTTCAAAGCGGCGTTAAACCTAACTCACTTACTCAAGTACAAGAGTACGCTCGCTCGTCTCGAATTTGATTTCCCACATGGATACAATAAAGCGAATATTGCTAAAAAAAAAGGCGTAAAACCCAACTCACACACGCTTTGAATCCTACCACGCCCAGCTAGTCTGGGATCACATTTGAGAGTTTAATTTCACGAAACATGAAAATGCGCTAAGGGACACAACTCCTCCTGTCCTCCTGCATGTCTGCACTGGCGCCAGCTGGTCTCATCTGACAATATTGATTAATCTGAGATCGGCCAGGAGGCCCGGATCATTGTGAAGCCGAGTCGCAGTCCTCACCTGGAGTTATGCCCCTTAGATGAAACACAACCCAAGTGTGAATAGGAGCACAATGTATATATATCCTCGTAACGATGACTAGTATGTTTTTATTTTAAACAAATAGGATGACGTCACGCTATTGTTGTTGCAGATGATCCTGAGCCGGGAATTCACAGGCCATTCTACCCGTGAATTTAAACAAGTAAAACTGATGCAAAAAAAGATGAAAATTATATATTAACCAAAACATGGTTTAAATCGGAGAAATCACTCGAAACTGTTGAATCCAGAAGTAGTGATTGATGTAAGTTTTAACGTTATTTCAGAGTTTACAAGGCCTCGTACTGCCTCAAGATAAATGAAGGATTGAGTTCAACGTCTCTGTGAACGCTATTCCATTTACATAACGGCGTGTCAGGTCTCAGACGTTTATCATTTTGGTGAAATCCACGTGAACGGGTATGGTGCTGGCAAACCTAGAAACATAATCGGGGTAAATCGGAATTCGAACCCACAATCAAACGTTTCTGGCGTCTGGCGTGCCCGAGTGGCGCAACTCTGCACAGCAAACTGCGGCCCCTTGTAGACAGATATGGAGGACTCGAATCTAAATGTAATCCCTGACAACTTGCCGAGTTAGTTGCAGTAATGCATAATTCAAGTAAGACGTTTTCGCGGCATGACGTCATGTGTGCTGCCGTTATCATTGTTGTGTCCTGAGAGGCGGCTTACCATTAAGGATAAGTATAGTTTTTGTTTTGTACATTGCTCAACGTCGCACCTAGCAATATTCCTGTAATGTGACGTCATAATATCAATCTGGACCAGTCAAACCAGTGATTGATACATTTTTCATGCAATCCATTACGTCGGCTCGTACAAGTTTCGAGGGACCTGTCTTCTTGCAGGGAATCGCCATCGAGGAGGGTTATGACACTGATCTTTTCACCAATCTTCGTTATTCATAATCGGATATTACCTACATGTCTTCACTTTTCCAGCTTGTGTCCGGTTATATCGATTTATGTCTATTCCGTACAAAGTTTTTGTTTACCTTAACGATGGAATTGAAAATTCGGTTTGCCCAGAATTATTCGAGTTAAAAAATAGTAAGATGCTCAATCTGTGATTATCGCAGTCAGTAGCATTTATTCAATGTTTCATGTGTTCAGTGTTTTGCTGCTACCTTGAGGTGAATACTTTGCTGAGCAGGATATCTGCTTAAAATCATGGAGTCATTGTCTTTACCCGGGATGATTAAACTCAATTGTTTGTAAGAAGGTTTTGGAGAGGTTTACACTTATTTATCTCTACCATGTATATAGATATTACATAAACTGACGGACAATGGAACGTGTACAATGTGCTGTGTTTTGGAGTGTAAGTTTGCAGTATTTCGGCGACTGTTTTCAGCCTAGGAACGTTTTGATAACGTTTGTATATCCAAAGTTCAAGTGTATACTTTCTGTTTCCCGGCATTTTTATTAATCCACTTATGGTGGCTATATGTGTGTCATTTTATACATTGGACGTAAATGTTTGCCATGTCTTAAATAAGTATGAAAAGAGGGAATGATGAAATATATTTTCTTGATCAGGGCTTTTTTTGTTCATAAAAGGGCCAATCAACATGGGTATGCATTAATTAGACCCTTGCCTAACATAACAAGTTGGTTCTGAGGGCTTTATGTACAAGGAAGAGAAGTGCACGTGCGAAAGGCCCAGGGAACAGATTTCACGTGCGTCACGCAGGGGCGACTCAGACCGTGTTTCACAATTAAGCAAACAGTTCTTGTGTTCTTTTCCAAAATGAATATCAATACACCCATTCATGTTATATAAAAACTGCAAGTGCCTTAGGACACACCTTAATATGGGTGGAATATAGCTAAAAGCGGCATAAAATTATATTTACTCACTCGAACATTATCCCTAGACCTCGAACCAAGGCCCCACACGCACAAAACTATCTTAGCGGTAAGACCGCTGTAAGCCCTTGTTAAAGTATAGGAGTTACAACAGCCATGGCGCTAATATCGATTTATGCAAGTGGGTCCTGGTATTAAATTGTTGAGATGGTAAAAAGGTAAATCTGTTTCTTGCAAGTTCCTTGATTCGATCGGGCACGGGTGGCCCAGTCGTCTTAGGCGCCTCAGTTCGCTGTGCAGAGTTAAAAGTCATTGTCAGTGACTCAGCTGCCCAGTTCATTGCAAAGAACCTATAACAGAGCTTCTTAAAACTAAATTTAAGAATATTTCTCAAAAGAATCCAATTGCTAGCTTTAGCCACCGTGTCTGTGAATCTTATAGAACAGTGGGTTGTGATTGCATCCTGCCATCACTGTCACATAACATTCTTTTCAGTAATATTGCTGTATCTATTATGAGTGAGTGAGTTGGGTTTAACGCCGCTTTTAACAGTATTCCAGTTATTTTGCGGCGTGTCAGCTTAATGTGGGAGGAAAGCCCGAAGTGATGCAGGTCTCCAACGTTTACCGCTTCGGTGAAACCCACGAGCACGGGTATGGTGCTGACAAACCTAGAAACATAATCGGGGGGGGACCGGGATTCGAACCCACAATCACAGGTTTCTGGCGTGCCCAAGGGACGCAACTCTGCACAGCGAATCGCGGCGCCCAAGACGACTGGGCCATCCGTGCCCCCGTATCTATTATGATACGATCACATCCCTGTCAATGCACATAGGGAGGACCATTCTTGACCAATTCGGGACAGGTTATGGAAAAGGGCGAGTGGTGACGAATGAGGGAGCACGGGTGGCCCAGTCGTCTAAGACTTCGCAATTCGCTTTACAGAGTTGCGCCCCTAGGCACGCCAGATATCTACGATTGTGGGTTCGAATCCCTGTTCGACCCGGTTATGTTTCTAGTATTATGAGAACCGTACTCGTGGGTTTCACAAAAGTGGTAAACGTCGGAGGCCTTCGGGCTTTCCTCCAACTTTAAGTTGACGCGCCGTGGTATGACTGGAATGTTAAACCCAACTCACTCACTTAGCACTCACTCACTCACCCCTTGACCCGACACTTGATCCATCTGATCATACCTGCACAATACATAAAGGTCATTAAACAATCGCGACATTCTGCAGAGACTTGGATAGTTCCGGAAGTGACGTAAAATCCTTACACCTCTCACGTATTCTTCCTTCTTGAGGCCACTCCAAATAATCTATAGTCGAAAAAATGAAAGCTGGAACCGACTTTGAAAACTATATAAACACTATGTTATTATTACATTGTTTCCTTTTTTATTGTCATTATAGAAGCTGACGTCAATTTAATAAGTTATCACTTTATAACAACTAGTTTATTCACACTTACGTTATAGAAGGATAGTAGAACACTGGACAGGACTCGTTTCATTACCAAGCGACATTAGTTTTAAACGTTTTACTTCCTGGTACCTCCTTTACTCCGACATTAAGCTTATCAAAATGAAAACAAATATATTACATTTGATTCATTCAACCTTTTGCCATTTCGTTTTTGGTGGCAGTTAATCACAAACAATCGTTATTATTCGGAAAGTCGCAATTGGGAAACAGATTAGCTGCCAAGTTTATGAACAATGATTAAATGTATAATGATTGATTTTTAGTCTGTAAGCTTCAGTGTCAGTAACGGATTCAGACGTTACAATACCAATATGGACATCTAACGAGGTCGACGCCTCATTATAGTTCCTATATGTTGTAAATATGAGTACAAAATAAATTTATAAAATACAAATGATATTATTATAAAAAATAAAAGTATGAAGATACGGCTTTGAATAATAGGTTAATTGTTGCCTAATGACTTAACCTTTCAAACTATTAAATATCCGCCATTAACAACTGAGGCAAGATAAGATAAATGATAAAATGCATTGTTTGACAAGTTTGACATTACATGTAACGTGTATGTGCATGTACACGTCAGGTGTAATATGACATTAATAAATGCTTACAGTTAAAATTTAAACAAGGGCGACCTCAATGCATTATGCATTTGTGCCTTCAGCTGTTTCTATTTTTAGATGAGTGAGTGGCCCATACCAGTACAGTTTGTAATGTTAATATAGCAGTTTTGAAATATAAATGTGAATTCACATTTGTAATGGTGTCAATAAGATTCCACCATTTATATAACGACATCCACTGCTTCCGACTAAGCAATGTTTCAAAGCTCGATGTACAAACTACACGAAGCGTCATAAAATCTCCATACCGACGCATTGTCAGCATAATAATTCGAGCTTAAAACCACAGCGGCCATGGTATATTGTCCATAAATTATGATTCTGTTAAACATTAAACCATAGCTTGTAGTTAAAATCATATTAGGTTAATATTTTGTGGCTTAAAATATAAAAGATATCCCCTTGCGCATGTAATGCCTCTACACTTCATCATAACGAGAAATTAACATCAGACAGGAAAAAGCATCCGGTTCAGTGTTATATATTTTCTCATTTTTATTCCTGCACCAGTGCTGTTGGCCCTTTCAAGTAGCTCTTCAGTCTGTGATTTTAAACGCAAAGTTTTCCAAAACCGTATGCAAAATAATATTTACTTCCATTTGTCTAAAAGACTATACGACTGATATGTGCATGTTAACTGCCGGGCAAAAGCAGGGAATCTGCTTTAATGACACAATTTAAATCATAGAGTCATCTTTACCCGGGATGGTTAAACTCAATTGTAAGTAAGGAGGTTTTGGAGAGGTTTAAACGTCTTCATCTCTATCATTTGTACAGTTATGACATAAACTGCGGGACAATGGAACGTATACACCCATCCTTGATGGTTGCTAAAATGAAACAAACAAGACACGATGGTTATTCGGTGGTGATGTATTTCATACGGGTACCACAGATGACAGTGGCCCTTAAGTTTGCAGTGTTTCGGAGACTGTTTTCTTCAGCCTAGTAACGTTTTGTAAATGTATTGTATTTGTAATTGTTCCGTCAAATCCTATTTGCCACTGTATACAGTCTTTGTCAAGCACTTTAAAATATAATGAACGTTTCAAACAAATACCAGTTGACAAAGAGAGTGACCAATTAAAAAGCAATCCCAAAGACGTATAAAGTCGCTTCTGTGGTTTTCAAAATAACTCTGCCTATGCTATCATGATTCAAACTCGTGAAACTGTGAACACTGCACTTTTCGACGCTTTTGGTTAATTTGTGAAAAACATATACATTGCTCACACAAGGTCTCAATAATAACAATAATAAGTACAATAAGTATAAATAACATGATTAGCAGCCTTTCAGTTCAAATACTGTATTTGGTTTTGAAAGAACTAAGATCTTTAAATTACAAAATATGTTATAAACTTGATACACCGTTTGTTTTCACACACAAAACAGATACGGTAAACCCCTGTTGATCCGGGCGCTGCCGTTCTCATTGAATTAGTCCGGATTAAAGAATGTCCGGATTAACGAATCATGGACCGGCAGGACAGTTTTAGCTCACCTTTCAGCGAATACATGTACCTGGCATCATCACTATTTGATAATGATAACACATACACGTGATGAAAGTCGGAACAGTACAATGGTCTCTGCTTTCATGCAACGGTTTTGTTTTACTTTTTATTTACATATATACGGACCCATGATTGATTACCCGGAAAGGAGGAATAACGGATAAACTGATGTCTCATTTTTCAACTATTTGAAGGGTAAATAAATACAAACGCTAACAGTCATCTATATCGGACGTAGATGTTTCAATCCATGTATAGTAGATAAAGCTAATTAAATATCCTGTGAAATATATTCCTAGTGAGTAGTTGAGTTGGTTTCACAGGTATTGTATTTCTGTCATATACGAATGCTATACATGGGAAATGTTTCTGTAACCTCACGAATATTTTTTGCCTGTGGTGATAATTCGTTTTAACATAGAAATATATTATATATATAGGATTGCAAAGTGAGAGAGTTCTAAATATACCAACACTTTCACCCTCTTTAATGTAATATCTAGCCAGATCTTGAGTTTAGACGCCTTCCTGTCTAGTTGTATGTTTTAGCTATCTGTCACATTCAGGTCGTAACTGCTGAACTATGACGTATCCGTTATATCTTGTCTCGAAAAAACTCAAAATGATTATTTGTCATGTCGGTGCCTTTGAAAAACTTCGTTCAATCGAATTAATTTAACTCGATATATGATTTAAGACGATGTACTTTAGAATCCAGTTAAACTCCATACAAGCAATGTGAAGAATTGCAATTATAAGATTTAAATTATTATAAATTCATCCTCGGCATTAAAATTGTTCGCGAAGCAGGTAAAATATATGCATATTTTATTGTACCTCTTTTGGTGCTACAAATTGTATTCAGTAAACTAATTACAAGATCAATACAAACATATTAACAAACATTATTATTATAGCGATGCCAAGTCGTTGTAAAATGCTACCTTTTGATAATATAGATTTCACAAGCGAATGATGTATTGTTTCTGTAGTCAACAGTTACACTTGCTAGCTGCTTATTATTCTGTATATGTTATTCTCATATTAATCATATTATACATCACATTATAATATGCGACATATAATGCATATTATATTGCTTTGGTGAATTATTGTGATTTATATATTTTACTGCTGGAGGATGCATTCATGTTACATTAGAAACAAAACTTCATAGGTCTTCGATAGGTTACGGAGGTTTAATGTGTAATAGACGCTATAATATATCGCGGTATAGTTACGTTGTCCCTGAAACTATATCCAGGGAGGGCACAAGCTAGGGATGTAATGTGAAAAGTCCTATAGTCAGTCACGGACGCAATGTCAGTTTTCCTTCTTTCTGAAGATTCAAGCAGAATTTCCAATCTAGTAATTATATTTATTCAATCCCCGTTCTAATCGTCAATCCATCGATGACAGGTTTTATTTAGTTTAAATATATGTATTAAAATATAGAACTTCTCGTCACGATATGGCTGAAATATTGCCGATGTGACGTAACGAATAAACTCACTCACTCACTCACTCTAATCGTCAATCAAGTTTTCCAATTCATTCATATTGTTCGCATCTATACATTTACGGAATGTGGCCCGGTATTGATGTCCCACAACAAAACTTTTAATTACAAACGCTCTTAATTTATTAAAATATACATTAATACAGTAAACTACGGTTATAACGAACTCAAAGGGACTAATTTTAGTTCGTTATAACCGTAGTTCGTTATAAGCATATATACAGCATATTTACAACAAATGCCTGGGACTAAAAATAAGTTCGTTATATCGGTCAGTTCGTTATAACTATAGTTTACTGTACATTTACTGTGAAATAGTGCGTGACTGTTTGTCCACACGATTCATTGATAGACACAACGGTATAGGTAACAGTAAAATAGCCTCATTAGCTATAACTGTAGATATCAGTTTAATCTTTATGCTGCACACGTCTCATATGTATGAGGAATGACGCTGTGCCCAGGAAACAAAACGTTTGTCAATCAGGGAAGTGGTCCTTTACAGACATGAATCGGTAGGATATATGTTTAATTTTTGATATTTATTTATTTTTATTTTTCGAGATGACTTTTTACACATATTGGAAGCCGCTAGTGAAATAATAGATCGGCTGACTTTGCGGAAACATAGCTGTTGTTGGCCTCAAGGTGACAAAGACTACACCCCAGGGGAAAGGATTAGAATGTTATGTTATTCCTAATACATGATTGATTGTGATTGATTTGAACGTTTCAATATCGGTGACAAGGCAATGTCCATCTTAGACGTGAATGTAGACGTTTGTGGAACATGTATTTTTTCTTCCATACAGTGTTCCTGTCTTCATTTCAATTATGCTTGCAATTTACTTTTGTGTTAGTTGGTTTTAACATACCTATCTCACACAAGAAGAGTATATCTGCAACGACCACTTATCAAACAGGTTTATTTCAGTATCACTCTTGTAGCACAATCACACAAGAGGTCCGTAAATAAGGTGATGTGAAATGGGGTTTAACCTCGCGTCCAAGGTTATTGCACTTACATAGCGACGTGCATGCACGGGTGTGCGTGGGTGTGTGTGTGTGGCTGTTTGTACTTGTCCGGACTATTTTATAGTGCTAGCCCACTGTGATATCATGCCACATGAATACCCCACTCAGATATACTATACTGACTCCGAGCCGCCCAGTCCTTCTTTTCGCCCCTTAATGCCGAGCGCGCGACAGGGTAACAACAAGTACCATCTTGTAACGTATGACGCGGACGGGGATCGAACCCCGGACCTTCCACTCTCCGGGGCGGACGCTCTACCACAAGACCACGGAAATGAAGTCATTGTCACATGTCTTACAAACACATTTCAGCAATCAGCAGTGTCGTGAAGGGACACGTTCTCATCCCCTTTTATGATATACACCATGGACACTTTTAAAAATGTATCACTATTCTAATCCGTATGTGTCGAATTAACGATTATATTGAACTCATCGAATAGCCCCAACAGTTGAAACCTTATCCCGATAAGTCCAATTCAAGCTTTGTTTCTTATATTATAATTTGTTTCAAGTAATATGACCTTTTAAATCGGCGAGAAACATCTAAGACAGGACACGGTTGATGGCTAGACGGTTATAAGGTCGAATCAGATGTGTCGACCCCCGGATAAGTCTAACTGTTTAATTGTTCAGAGGGGTTCGAGACTGCGGGTTCGACAGAATTAAGTAAATACGATTTGTCCATTCCGCACAAAAATAGCAATGTTTTTGTTTTCTTTTTGTGCACTGTCCAACTAAATATTAAACTAGTATATACTTCCCTGTAGTTTTGATATTCATAATATATTCTCGCCGTACATAATGTAGTCTATCTAGAGATGGAGGTTTTGTTGAATATGTGACGTAACAGTTTGAATAAAATGTTACTTCTGAATTTATTAGCCTTGTAACACGTATACTTTCTGACGGCAAATGCTCTCACGCTAACACATAGGGTAAGGTGGTGATGATATACGATGGTGATGTATTTGATACGGATACCATAGCTGTGATCTGGACCTTACGTTTCGGCGACTGTTGTCAGCCTAGTAAATCTATAGTCAACTGCAAATTGCAAGGCTGGAACATAGATATTATCTTGGTAGCTATATTATCTGAATAGAACTACATTAACCATGTGTGGGTTCCGGCTGAGAATAGGTCCCCAGGAACCTATGCTTTTCCAAAGAGGCGACTAAATGGTACAAGTCGTTGCTCATAAAATCAATCACTGGATCGTCTGGTCCAGAATCGATACAGGCAATCGTTAAAAAACTGTTGCGTTAGTGTGAGTGAGGCGCTGACCAACAAACAACAAAATACACCTTTTATGTTTACGAACTTTAAATGTTACCATAATAACAAAAGGCAATACTTTTACTGCAGACAGCAGGGAGCTTAAACGAGAAGAAGAAATACTCCTTGAATTATGGAATCCTAGAGGGGCATTGTCCAGTTGTCGCATTATCGACCTCACAAAACAAAGCACAAAGTGTCAAAATTAGCTAAAGCACGACATTGCAACAATACGACACCGTCTCTTCTAGGATCCCATTTTAAACATTTATGAAAGTGACGCAATACAAGGATTGACTAGTGTTTTCATGTCTTATTTGGTCGGACTTGCTTGGGTGGTCGGACTCGCTGACTTGGTTGATGCATCTCATCGCATCCCTGACGCGTAGATCGATGCTCATGGTGTCAATCACTGGATTGTCTGGTCCAGACCCGATTATTTACTAACCGCCGTCACACAGCTGGAATATTGTGGCGTTAAACAACAAACATTCCAATATTATGTTTTTCTTATGACAGTTGCCTAGAGGCTTCCTTGTATCTCTTCGAGAAGGCTATACTAAATCACGAACATTACAGATGATAGTGAGTCAGTGTTAGTGTTTGGTAATTACGCCACAATTGGCAATAAACCAGCAACATAACGGCGGGGGACACTGCAAATGGGCTTCTCACACTGTACTCATGTTGGGGATCAAACTTTCAGGTTATAAATGGTCATAACAAATTAACGACAGAATGTTCGACACATCTGAAAGATCAACACCATTCACAATAGGAAAATAATGATATTGTGCTTGACCTACATTAGATTAAAGTCTAGTACAGTTTATGGTAAACAGACAACACCGTGTACAGTTATTAATAACCGGAAATTTAATTACAATGATTTTGTACCTCATTGATCTATATAAGCCTGTATAACTTTGTACTTGCATCGTGGCAACTAAACACCGACACATCAGATTTGATTCAAATAGGGGGTGGTCGGGTGGTTAAAGCTCGTCACGCCGAAGACCCGGGTTCGATTCCCGACATGGGTACAATGTGTGAAGCCCATGTCTGGTGTCCCCCGCCGTGATATTGCTGGAATATTGCTAAAAGCGGCGTAAAGCCATACTCATTCACTCACTGATTCAGATAGTGATAAGTCTTACAGGAATTCGCCGACACCGGATAATCAGTTTGACACATCAGATTTCGACACAATGATGTTCAACTGTACATGTATGTATACGTATATTCGGCCCTCTTAGGAGGGAGCACGCCAGAAACATATTATTGTTGGTTCGAATACCGGTTCGCCCCGATTATGTTTCTAGGTTTGTCAGCACCATACCTTCGCTCGTGGGTTTCACCAAACTGGTAAACGTCTGAGACCTGCATCATTTCGGGCTTTCCTCCCACATTAAGCTGACACGCCGTGATATAACTGGAATACTGTTAAAAGCGGCGTTAAAACCAACTCACTCATTCTTAGTAGGCCTACAAAGCCTGCTTCTCTTGTCCGGAGCGATGGGTTAGTCCGGTTCTTACAGTATTCGCTCGCCACACCGAGGACATGGTCTCTATGTCTTGTGTCCTCCTCCTGCATGAATATTTCTGAATAACAGACAACACCGGTTCCATGATCCCAAGAAATCGCTGCTGCCAGCAGCGTACACGATTTCAACGGTATCAAAAGCATGAGTCCATGAATCACTATCAAATAGTGATGATACAAGGAGTTGACGAGAAAGTGAAAAGACAGCTTTAACCCCTTTATCACGTGGAAGTTTAAACGCGGACACATGTGATCCAGTGGGTAAGGCTGGCGCAACTTGCTGTCCGGGTTTGCTTCCCATCGTGGGTTCGGATTCCACATGTTCCTTGATTTTGGTCACAACACCCTTGGGTTCAACATGGAATCCGCGCCTCTTTGGACTTTGAAATACAGTAAACTACGGTCATAACGAACTAAAAGTGACCACTACATTTAGTTCGTTATAACCGTAGTTCATAATAATCATATGGACAGCGTATTTACAGCAAATGCCCGCAACCGTAAAACGTTACGTTTGCGTTATATCCGTCAGTTCGTTATAAGCGTGTTCGTTATAAACGTAGTTTACTGTAACTAAAATATTGTTAAACGCGGTAACACTCCTTTGACTGTAATGTCCATTACGAATGAACGAATCGATGTACATAATTGTTTCTTACATAATAATCACAATAATCATAATAATCACCTTTTGATAGAGGGTTTTGTATTTGAAAACCCGCTCATACAATTTGTACATATTTCAGTGTTATTCATGATCGAAACTGAGAACATTATTAACATTATATCGGATTTTATTACAGATAAAAGAATGTTCACATTTCAGTGCTTGAAAACAAAACCCGGAGATGGTATTTCCATTATTTGGTTGTGTCTGACAATTATGTATCAGTCATACCAAATTTCAATGTTTGTGTTGAAGATATTTGACCTGTGTTACTGTTACAGAAGGATACTGTTAGTGTCATACATGGATATTCTTATTCTTATATAGATAATGTTACTGTTATATATGTATATTGTTACTGTTATATATAGATGGTGTTATTGTTATAGATGAATACTGTTACTTACGAAATAAACGGTGAATGGTTCTTTATCGTACAAGAAACGATATACGATAAACTACGATCACGAGTCATTTATATAAAGTCTATGAGATTTCAATATTATGTACAACTGTTTTGAGGATGTTAATAAAATGTACAACCTTTAATGGTGATTCACTAAATACAATCCGACCTCGGCAATGTCGGAGAAGTCCATTTTATGAACTGGGGGCGATGTTTGGTTAAGTATTTCCACAATATTTTTACAATTTGCACATCGATTATCTGTATTATCTCCTAATACCGATTGCCATAACTCTCCCACTTCGGGATTCGATCGTTCGACCATAGCGTATATCTGCTTTGCCAAGCTACATGTATTGGGGACAACTCAACAGACACTTCCCTCTAAAAAATAACGTCATTCAATTTACGACGTCAGAAAGTTGCGGGCGTATATCCGAATCTCCAGAAATAACGTCAAGATAGATCAATCTTTTATCTTTTATAAACCACGCTTCGTTCTTCATTGTTCTTTATGATTTATCGTGTAGCTATCATATATTATCATAGATGTATACGGTTACTGTTACATATGGATACAAGTACTTTTACATAAATACTGTTACTGTTACTATAGATAGATAGATAGATAGATAGATAGATAGATAGATAGATAGTATGCCATCACGTGACATCATCACTATTTGACAGTGTTTCAAGTACACATATTCATGAGATAGTCGGAATTCTACAATGGTCTTTGCTGTTAGTAGAGATTGGTTATGGAAACGGTTTTTGATGCTTTTAACTACATGTAATACTGACTTACCATAATGTTGCAATACTAAACAAAGTAATATCAATGTGGCATAACATAGACAAAACATAACCATCAGTATCATAAGAAGCATTTCCTTAGATGTGACACGAAATATAACCTAATTTAGGCTATGAAACATACATGCGAGACACACACTTTCACATTATATTAATCATAACAAGTTACATAAAGCTTAACATCACAAGGCTTAACGTCAGATAAGTAACGGTACAGTTCATATGATGCTTAACATCACAATCACAACATGACGGTTACTATGAAGCTCAAAATAACATCCTTAACAGAGCCTTTCGTATCATGTTTGACATACGATAATCAACATGGCATACGATGCTTAACATCAGAGACCCAACACGACACATCTTTTGATGTTTAACATCAGGTTCTCGATATGACTGTTCACACATAATATAAACACACTTAAACCTTTAGATACAAAACTTAATATTTAAAGTTGTACTTTCATGATGGTACTTATCATTAGCTTTCTTCAAAGTTAACTTCATATATTCAATGTGGATTGTCTTGTCCAGACTCGATTATTTACAGATCGCCGTCATACAGCTAGAGTGCGGCGTTAAACAACAAACAAATGTTCAATGTGCTCTTAGACAGATATTTAACACCATATATTAAACATGACTTTACATAAAATACCCAATATACACTTAAACATGCTATTTAATAATCAACTTAAAAGAGGTTGAAACAACAATGTTGAATTTCAAGAAGACCCGCTTCTTTTATATTACTATAGTTAATCTGCCATGGCATGAAAGAAAATGAAAGAATGTGTTCTTTAGCATCTTTGAAGTAGTATATAACCATGTGTGGGAGCGATATACTAAACACAGTGGCAATAATTACATGTCTGTGGTATCAGTACCATGTCTAGCCAGGTGATTCTTCACAGATGATTGATAAACTTTCCGTCGACATGAAACAACCATGCTGGATTTCAACTTAATCTAAAGTCTTTGTTCATATGGATAAACCAACTTAAGGGTGTCTGGGATCTGTATTTAGAATGTGTTGGATATGTTCATCATTAATTACACTTGTCGTTTTGTTCCCCCAAATCACCAATATTTGATTTCTCACAATGTATAGGTATAGTTATTAGAGCGTATGTCAGTCTGTGAATATGTCACATCAATACGTTGTTAATAATAAACCAAAATCATTAAACGTTCACGTCTCATTATTGGACGCTATGAATCGTTCTTGTTTTCTCTGTCAAATGTCAGTTAAAACTGACACGACCAACACTATGTCGTATCGACACTCTGTATAGACTAAATACCACGGAAATATTTAAATGAGCGCAAGGATATATACAACAAAAAAACAGACAGACAGACAAGATTTTTTTAACATCTCACTGTTACATACAATTCGTACAGAGAGGCTATAAGGGTGATATAGTAAAACGTAATCCATGGTAAGGATACTTTCTACGAATAAGAATTAAAAAGCTGAGTTTTGAAGTATAAAACACACACCGGCATCACTGAATATAAAAAGCGTGTCGATATCAGGCTCATCTAAAACATTCTGGAACTGAGCAATACATTCATTCAAAAGACTTGCCCTGATATCGTCCCCTAATATGCAGTGAAATAAAACATGCACCTCGTCTTCTACGCTGTGGAAAAACTTTCTATTTTGGACAGGTATACCGTCATATCGACCGGTTTCCACTTAAATAGAGGTGAAAACTGTACTTGATAAAATCATATCTAGTGACTACTTTGCGGTGCCAATGTATGTTAGGACCAGTTAGGGCGTTTTGTCCAGTTATTTGTATAGTCTACCTTCAATTTATCAATAAGAACCACAAGGGTTGAGTCGTTGTAAGGGTTCTTATTTTCCTGATTGTCATAACACACATGGTGTGGTGCGATATGCAAACTGAACAATAATACATGACATTGTTTCGGACTTCAAATTCAAAACATTTACAAAGTAAATTACAAAATAAAGGTCTGTTTTTCGTTTACTAAGTGTTCTGAACCTACAAAGCATATAACCATGACAACAGGATGGTGAAGCAGATGGGGAATAATCACCTAACTTTGTCTATAGCAGAAGTTCTGCGGTGAGAAGAATATTTACCAAAATGTTTACCACAAACAATATTCATGGTTATTGTTTTTTAGTGAATATATGCTGTCACGTTGGCCAATTCAGATTGGGTACTTACCTTTCTAAACCTGTCAGCTACACTTATCCTAACATTTCCAAACTGACATTATAAACAGTCATACAACTATGAAAACGTGAACTATTAATAGTATATATATCTGTATGTATATTAAAGCATTCAAATAGAAATATCAAAGATGGATAAGAATAACATTCGTTTCTTTTGTTTGATGATTGAATGGCAATTAACAAATTGTGTTTTATCAAGATATAATTGTTTCCGAATAATGACGACGATATGTTAGACAGTTTTGAGAAAATAACACAAGTAATAACGAATTGTTTGATATCATACTTGCACTGTAAAGTCTTTTTTCTCAGTCGTCCCTTTTCGACATTGCTTCCTGGGCTGATGCATATGATACAGCACATACTAAGGAAAGAAGCATTCTGACACTGTTTGTTTTTAATCTATAAAATAAATGAAATATAAAATGAATAAATATATTTCATATCTATCGTCTAGTAACTTAAGTTTAGCTTTCAAGAAAGTTACATTCATCACTTTTTCGAAGCATGGTTCATATTGAAGACTTCAGCTAATTCTACGTTATGATTTTCTACAAACATTGGAAAAAATGAATCGGAGCTAATTAGTCAGGTTCCCAGTCAAACATGCATGTGAAGTGATAAAAGCTTTCACATTTTCTACATTTGCGATAATGTTTCATCCTGTGTGTTTGCATACGTAGAACTGAATTGATACCCATAACATGATCAAATGAAGCGCTACTCCCCTACGTGTTGAGCGAATTACAGACTGTTTTCTCAAAGATATAAACTACTTTTCTTATCTCACTTCTTTGTCCAAGAAAAGTCTTTCTAGTTTATTTCTAATTTCTATCTCGGCTTAAGAGATATGGAGTGCAAATGGGATTTACGACAAGTTGCTTCTTTTAGAGATTGGCAAATACTTCGAAATTAGACAGCAAACGGAGCGTTCAAATTACAATCAGGGGCAAGTTATTGATCTTCAATTACTGAATAAATACAAATACGAGCGGAGCTCGGGCGTGATCTAACGACCAAATTGTGAAGTCTCGGGAGATCTCGCGGCCGGCGAGGTCAGGCCGGTTTCCGACATGTCGTAACAGATGTGCTGTTGAGAGGAGCTTTGAAGACGGACAATGATTGTCGTGAATAGACGGGCTTCGTAAACAAATGGCTGACTGCAAGCCCTTTGCAAGACTGTGCGGTTGACATCAAACATGGACTAGAAAAATGTAAACAATATTTTCCAAGATACAACTTTTTCACAGATGGTACAAAGAATCTGTCAATCAGCCCTGACAATTAATTGGAAATTTATTCCTTTGTTTCAGGCCATAATATCCCTACGTTGCGGGGATTTATTGAATGGCAAACACAGAGGGGTCACTTTTGGTCAGCTAGGGTCAGAAAACGAAGTGTTTGCCATGCAATGAATGACACATTGTACGAATCAAGTGGTATATTGTTGATGTTACTACTTCTACATGAAGTGCATGTGACAGAAAATAAACGTCTTGTGTTATATGAGGGGTTTGAAGAGTTTGTTTAAGACTGTGGTTTCACAAAGGCAATAATTCACTCATCGCGGCCAGACGCAGACCGAAAGAAACACTTCTAAGCTATACTTGCGGCCGAAGGATTACGGCCTCTGATCACCTTAGTTCCTTATTATGAATGAAATCATGAATACTAATGACACTTTTAACCGCCTTGTCAGATAATAATTAGCATCAACGGTAATCCGAAGGGGATAACATCTTCGTGGCTATAGAGCTTTGATCTTATGTATTGTTAGATGAAACAACCGTTAGCATGTGACTATTTGGCATTAGCATAAAACCTGCTTCCGATACTTAACACAGAAACATGCACATCTGTCAGAATGCATTCTTTTTTCATGGTATAGTTTATTTTGACATGTTAAAGGGGTTATTTGATCTGCAGCGTGCCTATAAAAATGCATTTGTACAGAGAAGTTTCGTTCTAAATCGCATTTATTATGATTTATGTTTTCACAGTCAGTACCAAATGCAGTAAATAGAATAAGTCGCCTATTAAATCCGTAATATCCATTTACGCCTATTGGAACTGTAAGAGTACAACTAATAGAAGTGCATTGTTTTAGGTGAAATATCAAATCGCTTTGCGGCAGTTTTGCACGTGTTGTATGCATGATAACAATCATAATATGCCTAGTTTATGCATATAACATATTTTATCAGTATTTACAAGCCTTGTGTACAAATGCGATTCGTCAATCCAGACAGTGATATCAATGTACGATTTCAGAATGTCAAACATTTACGTGAGAGGCATAATCACATGAAACACCAATATTTGCATCTTGAATTTGGAACATCATAGACGTGGACTTTCGTTGATCAGCATCAGCTAAAGATTATAAGGTATGGAATTCTTGTCCCCCAATCAAGCGGAACTGATAAGGAAATGTGCCTTTGTCGTTGACAACAAAATCAATGCATGAGCTTGAAGGAAAAAGTTGTTTTAACACGGGGCCCATGAGCTAGCTGGCAAGCCGATACAAAGAGGGCATGCGAGACATCTTCGTTTTCCCAAGACTTAGATGGCATTAGGCACTGAGACTTGCAACTAAACTGTATGCAGAACTACACAGAAATTCCAGTTAGGGTAAATAGGCTTATTATCAGTAAGGAATGGGCAGTGTATACGCTCCGCATCGCTCGCCTTCCATTCACTAACACATTTCAAAGAAAACAACTCGCGTAGTGGTCTTGTAAACACACCTCGAGGACAACACAGTGGTGAGTGCCCATTCCTGTTTTTTTAATTCATTTTTATGAGATACTTGAATTTATTTGAATCAATTTTTAGGATGGGCGTAACCATATTTACGTCATGACATAAACGGACCCGAGAGACGTGTATGTTACCATTCATGTCGTGGGGATTAAGTGTCGTTTTAAAAGTGTTCATTTTACTTACCGCTTGTCAAAGCAATATTTTGTCATGAATTGATTGCAGTATTTGTTTCGGGCCTGTTCACATTATGGAAACGGCTACCATTGACTGTGGTTTTGTAATAATATTTCCTGTGAGTTAATTTCAAAAGCTTAGAAACAGCGATGTGGTTATTATCCGCATTGTGGCCTCTGTGCTACATGTTTGTCTGTCTGAACAGTCATGAACAATTATCACGTCTGAAAACGTAAAGATTTCAGCACGAATGACAATAACTTGACATAATACATTTGTAAGAACAAATGTCCGCATTGTCAAGAGTTGTCTACCTTAGTGCATTGACCGCATTACGGACGCATATTTGTTTTCGAAATAGGTTCATGGAACAAATATTTCAGCATAATAGAAATTGTTTAATTGGGTATAAACGGGAATGAGATTTACAATTCTGTTGAATTTTAGTTTTTTAAAAATATGTACAATAAAAGCACTGAAAGCATGATCTCACAAACTAACTCTCGGAATAAACAGTTACTATATCAGAAAAACAGTATTGACATATTTGAATTGTAGAATTAAAAGCTACGTTAAGGATAATAATAAACGACATTTAAATATGAAGACCACGTCAACGATTTCATGCAAACTAATATTTTGACACATTTGAATATTCGCCCAATGCGTTATTTTATATCATTTTGGAATACTAACAATAGTTACATATACTTATAATCCTTTATTATAACAAATAATTCTAACATCATCTTTATAAAATTAGAGTTCAAGTTGTATAAAAATAAATTGCATTTTTAATCATAACTCAAAGTAGAAACACTAACATATGTCGCACTCTCGTCAAAATAAATAATATAATTGTGATGGATGGACTAAAGTAGTTGTGTGATGAATGTGTCTAGACTATCCAGTACTGGATATGGTATGAAGCATTTTTGAACAAAACAGAAACAAGGACGCAATTGGTTATGCTTTGAAAATGTTTCCAAAGGTGATAAATTTTAATAAATTGTCGTTATGGACAAGACCATGTTGGGATATTTCATTAAATTATTTTGTAAGATTCATCACAATCCATATTAATTATTTGTGGAATTTGATATTGTTTCAGTTGGCGAACCTTACTTCGCCCATAAAATAGATGCTGATTAGAGATAAGAACGGCTTTAAGATAAAATATTGCGAGCCAAATGCAACATTGTATGTACATCAAATCCACGACTATTTAAAATTAAATGAAAGAGGCTATTTGTCTCGAATGATATAAAACAGTTTTGAAATAATTAGCGTTATTTCTTAAACCATAAATTACTTTCTACAGTCAATCATTTCTCATCACAATGACGTAAAACGGATTATACACTATGGGTACATACGTATTTATTTTCTAAAACATAGTATTTCAGAATATCTGAATTTTATAATGAGAAACTGGTATTGGGTTGAAAATTACGTTTCTTTTATTAATAGTTAGCTTTTGTACAAACGATATTTTACAACATACAACAATTCCTGTAGATCAATCAGTCAAAACAGACATTCAATGTCTGTCTACGTGTCATCAGTGTTCTGAGTATAGCAGAACATTCTGTATCATAATAATGGTATGGTAATTTGTTGAAAATGCCCTCTAATACAATTAGAAATGTGCATTATCGCGCCTGTAACATTAAATAATTTCAAGTAAACAGGCATAACAACTGCAGTTAAACATGACATCTTTCAAATAACTTAACCCTTTTTCACGCGAATCGGTGTTTGAAGAATGTGATGTAAGTTGAATAAATGGCAATCCGTTAATACGTGAGGATTAATTCGACACGTTTAATTGCGCAAACTGATCTCTTAGCACAAACACACAAAGCTCCCGAAAATAGCCAAGATTTTTACATTGAAGCACGTGCAGGTAGCTGCCTGCATAGGTCATACACAGCTCCGGGGGAGAAAGTCAAGCCAGGGAGACGCGGAGTCGACGGGGGAATAAGCAGGGGGGTGAGAGGACATGCAAGTACACGGTCACGGTGATGGGGGGAGGGGGTAATTGTATATGGACACAAGGATAGTCGTGTGCAGGGGAACGTTACGCACGTAGTGTGCCCTCAATCACGTAGGCATATTTGAGAATATCGTATAACTTGTTTCATACAAAAATACGAAAATATGATTTCTTTATTATAAGTTTGTAAAATATGACCAACAACGTCTGGAAAAAGAAACTGTTGTGGAATTAAGATTGCTTTTCAAATTTTGAAATGATGACACGTGTTCATTTATATTTCGGAACAAAAGAAATTGGAATGGTTTATAAAGAGGATTATTGGTATTACAAATATAGTGTTACGTTTTACAATTTTATTAATGCGCCTTATTATTACGATTTAAATTTATGTTTTAATTATTGGTCGTTAATCCGTTAGATTGGATATATACGCAATGTATGTTGGTTTACCGCTGTATTAGTATTTTGGTACAGCTGCAGCTGACATTATTCATGATGGTGAACCATACCAATGACATGACAATGTACTCGAACCTCTGCTTTGTTCTTTAGACTACATATGATTAACGAAACACAATAGTAATAGTAATGACCACTTTAATTAACGCCCACATGCACATCATTTTGTGGCATTGCATGGCTGCATTAGAACACAAAGGCAGTTTAATGCATTTATACATTCCCAGATGTGACTGCATATAATTGTTCTTGAATTCATTCAAACAAATATAACACATTTCGTTCCAGGTGTAGATTCATTAAAATACGTAAACCAAAGATGTTTTATGTTCGTATGTCATGAAATGTGAGTGGAAATAGTATGTAGTCGTGACACACTGACGGGTGCGGTAATGCATAATAATATACTTGTAATATATGCTAATGGTTATTGAATCACATACCGGTAATAATTCCTGTATCCTTTTAACGTATATAATTTATCATCCAATTTAAAATTCGCCTACACAAGATATATTTATTCAAAATATCATTCATTATAATAAGACGCTGATAACTACGATATAGAGAACCATGTATGTGATTAATAATTGTTTATTAACTCATACAAAAGTCGCGTTGTAATAAGACATACATAACTACCTAATACAATGATGATGGGGAATAATTAAGCATTTGTTTATTAATAACACACAGCTTTTGATTTCGCATATGGTCATTTATTTAGCATGTGTGTTTACACTCTAAACCCACCTGACTGTATACTGGTCAACATTCAATTAAACATACACTGATAAAACATTCATAAGCAATGTAATTTTCTATTCATGCTCGAGGATTGGATAATGGGATTACATTGATATGACTGCTAAAACCTATTTGTGAATATTAAATATTTAATTTCCTCACAAAAAGATATGTTGATTATATCACATCAACGTATATGTACATATCAAATATTTTTACTATCCATAACATAAACCCTCCGGGGAATATATCCGAAGCCAATCTGCACGCAAACGTGACGGCAACTTGTGTTTAAGGTATAAACTAAAGCGTTTATATTCAATGTTCTCAGACATGTTTTGTACGGAAGCCTCATTGAGTCCTATGATTTATCTTATTACCAATAAACTGCAATTCTGCTGAGGCGTAGGAAAGAATGAAAATATTTTCTTAAAAGTTTTAATCTTTAATCAAATATATTGTTTTACTTAATGGCGACGTCTCCGTCACACCACCATTACAGAAGCAGAATAAGATTTTCAAAGCGTTCGTTGTCTTAAAGTATCGAAGAAGATTTAGAATAAAATGCCTGGAAATATACTCCCAGTAATGATAACAACTCGAGGCAAGATTACCAGAAAGCTGCCCGAAGCTCATCTTAAAAATACTTCATCTTTAAGACAATGAAATGGCTACTTTCATCATTATAAGTGCCTCTCAAATGAAGTTGGTCTCTTGCAGAGCTCCCCGGCTTAGAAAACTAGCACGATCTCCCATCGTTCGCGCCGACCATAAATTCTAATCACGTTGGGCAGTTTTTCACAGAGGTGAATTATTTTCATTGAGAACGATGCCTCGTGAATCGTCGCATGCAATGCGGATCTGGCACTGTGACTGTTTCAAGGCTTGTTCTAGTTTCTCTTCTCCTTTAATCATATCGAATCTAGCCTGGATTATTTGAATTTGGCCACTATCATAACAGAAATAATTAGATAAGTCGCTTCCACGCTCGTAGACGATGGGCCGTGATAATGGAGGGCTATCTTTCGTGCCTTTTTGCCCCTATGAATTCACGCGGAATTAATTTGGATTTCCCAAATAAAACTGATGACTTTTCTTCGTGATTTTGTTTTCTTTCATCAGGTTCGTTCGGTTTTAACCAAATCCACACTGGATTGGCGAGAGATGCAAGTTTTGCGAAAACATTTCGCGCCTTTCGTCTTGCAATTCTCCGCAATGGAACACTTGTTCATTTTAGTAATTGATACTTCCTAAAGAATCAAATAGAGGATGTATTCATTTTTGAGTTGTTGAATTAGCGGGTTAGAACCCCTATATGTTGATAGCAATTAGAAAAAATGGATAACGTCAACACTTTAACTTGGATTTCAAACACTCAAACAGATTGGATTACACCATTAAGGGAATGATTCTATTTGTAATTGTTTTGATTACTGCAGATTAAGATGCCGCTAATACAATAAAAATGATGAAGGGAAATCCATCTCCATTTAATATTGAATTTTCTCAAATCTACAGGTCTGGCAGTTTGGTTATAACGTTACCTCCAGCTTTCTAAAATAGCGTGTTTATCTAGATCTTCATTACGTTTCTTTCAAACAGATTTCATTACATTTTTATCCCCGTTACCTTCAAAACTATTTTCCTCCAATTCTTTAAATTCATACACAGTTTTGTTATGTTTCTAGGTACAGTATCAAAATGTCTTTTTTTTATTTCTGTATTAAAGTTTATTAATACCTTATTATTTACACTGTTTTGAAGGTAGCAAGCTTGAGTGTGCGCGCACGGGTATGTGTGTGTGTGTGACAGTGTTGAGATTATGTTGTGATTAGTTTACACGGAACTCAAACAGTCAAACATAATTAACAAGACCACATATGGCATTCTTCACGACACGTACGACACGTATGAGTGTTTGAGACCTTCTAATGTAAACCACTTCCATGTACCCACGTTTTGAGTTTTAGGACACAGGTGCCTTTCAATTTAGAAAAGTTAATTTAAGATATATTTGTGAGGTTTGAATGGAATTATTCCTCAGGCATCTCAGTAGGCTGACACTCTGTCTATACCGACCATACATTTTGATCCTGTCAGGTCTGCTCATGTTTAATGTAAACCTGCAACTGAACCGAACTAGATCTAAACACAATTACAGATACCCCCCTGTAACATGGACCTTAGTTCAGAAACCTGACATTCTTGACAAGCACAGTTAGGAAGCATTTCAGTGCTTATGCAAACACACATATTCCGTTGAACCTGAACCCTAACATATTGTACGCGTTCTTTAGAGAAGCATACATTTACTTTCTAAACCGATATCTTACAACAATAGGAGACATCTATCTGCTTTCTGTACCGTTAATCCGGAACTATTCCAAAAAAACCACAATTGGAAAGCACTGATTAATATAAAACATCAACGCCAGGGAATAACCAGTCTCGATTATCTGCCGAAACAGATTCCATTGGGCGTAAAACGCTAAATAGCGGGGAAACTTATATGAATACAGTAAACTCAAGGGGACTACTAATTTTAGTTCGTTATAACCGTAGTTCGTTATAAGCATATATACAACATAACTACAGCAAATAGTCGGGACCAAAAATAAGTTCGTTATATCTGTCAGTTCGTTATAAGCGTGTTCGTTATAACCGTAGTTTACTGTAGATCACTGAAATCAGTGATGACACCAGGTGTTCGCGAAAAGGATAAGCATGCCCTGCCCTACCACTCACGTATGAAACGGTTTCATTTACGATATCATAGGATGTAAATTGATATCGGGCAGCTCTATATAATTTGTATAGAGTCAAAAAAATATTCTTAACTAGTATGTGATTACACCTGCCGGTTACGAACAACACAATGAGAAAATAAGGACTTCTTTATTACAATTAGGTGCGACGTTTCGATGAAGGTTCCAACACCATTACGCAACGTACGCAAGGATTACTTCCTGTAAGTATATCCAGTAGTAAAATATTTTATTATTTTATTGATAATTGTGATGATTCTGTTGTAAATAAAACATAGATCACACTTTTCTTGTATTATCTCTGCTGCAGGGTGTGATACAGATGACGCGTTATGACAGTCGCGCGGTAATTCATGGCATCAAACCTGTAAATGTTGTAGTGGAGACACATGAAACTGTATGCATGACAGGAACATTACATTTATGTTTAAGGAACATCAACGATTTTTCCTATAAAACAGAATTTTTAAAAAAAATCGACTACGCGAAATAATGATTGTCATACACTTGATCAGAACAACGTTCCCATTTAGTGAGTGAGTGAGTGAGTGAGTGAGTGAGTGAGATTTTACGCCGCTTTTAGCAATATTCCAGCAATATCACGGCGGGGGACACCAGAAATGGGCTTCACACATTGTACCCATGTCGGGAATCGAACCCGGGTCTTCGGCGTGACGAGCGAACGCATAACCGAGAGGCTACCCGACCGCCCCACGTTTCATTGAAACAAACATGGTATTCAAATAACTTAACACTAACTTTAAGTGATATGTCAGAAAAATTCAAATTTTAGAAACTTTACAATTAAAATCAAACATTTTCAGAAAGATTCGTATATTAATCCACTTAAACAGTTATGGTAGGACCATAACCTAATGTGTCAGTTCCTTTATTTGTCATAACACAATGGTTCATCCTTTCGTCATTTTCGTTCTCATCAGGGAAATGTTTTTGTTCAAGGTCCTGACTCATAATTAATTCAATACGTTTCATATATAATTTTAGAAATGATCCTATTGTCATAGACCCGTGGGTCAATCTAATCATCTGTGCGTATCTAAAGCTGATATTTTTTTATAAGGAATGTAACTGAATTTCATGATAAATTAAATCAGTAGAATATAAGTTTTGACAAAGTTCTCACGTTCCTTAAAAGTCACTTTGACTGAGAGTAATCATTGTTTTCTATTCTAGGTACACGTTAGGCATAAAGCCATCTCACGTCACACGTATCCGATGCTTGTAAAATTCAGATTATCAGCTGTCAGGGGTAAAATTTATGTGTCGCCGACTGTCTGTTTGTCTACATTGTTTTATTCATTTACACGTCGTATGCCGCCTTTCTTCCAATCTCAGAAACGCATTAGGTTTTATTGAAAATAATTCACGCGCCTCTTCAGATGTGACGGTTGTGAGGTAATAATTGTGACAAGAAGAAAAATATGTTCCTGTTTTAAGTGGTGGTTCTACTATTAGTCACATTGTCAGGTGGCGAGGCCTAACCTCCCTAACAATGCAGTGTCGCACCTGACAACGTATACTACACTGGACGCACAAATAATGGTATCGTATAACATGAATATTCTTATGACCCTATTGAAATCGAAATTATAAGAGTTGGGTTTGAGAGTATGCTTTCACTCTTCTTTAAGAAATAGTGTAGGAGGCGACATCAAGAATATGATGGAGGGGACCCTAGGAATATGACGGAGGGGACGCAAGGAATATGACGGAGGGGACGCAAGGAATATGACGGAGGGGACACTAGGAATGTGGAAGGGACACTAGGAATATGACGGAGGGGACAGTAGGAATATGACGGAGGGGACACTAGGAATATGGAGGGGACACTAGGAATATCACGGACGGGACACAAGGAAAATGACGGAGGGGACACTAAGAATAACACAGAGGGGACACAAGGAATATGTCGGAGGGGACACTAAGAATAACACGGAGGCGACACTAGGAAAATGACGGAGGGGACACTAGGAATAACACGGAGGGGACACAAGCAAAATGACGGAGGGGACACAAGGAATAACACGGAGGGAACACAAGGAATATGACGAAGGGGACACTAGGAATATGGAGGGGACACTAGGAATATGACGGAGGGGACACAATCAATATGACAGAGGGGATGTAAGGAATATGACGGAAGGGACACTAGGAACAAGGAGGGGACACTAGGAATATGACGGAGGGGACACTAGGAATAACACGGAGGGGACACAAGGAATATGTCGGAGGGGAAACTAAGAATAACACGAAGGGGACAGTAGGAATATGACGGAGGGGACACTAGGAATAACACGGAGGGGACACAAGCAAAATAACGGAGGGGACACAAGGAATATGACGGAGGGGACACTAGGAATATGACGGAGGGGACACTATGAATAACACGGAGGGGACACTAAGAATAACATGGAGGGGACACTAGGAATATGACGGAAGGGACACTAGGAATATGACGGAGGGGACACTAGGAAAATGACGGAGGGGACACTAAGAACAACACGGAGGTAACACTAAGAATAACACGGAGGGGACACTAGGAATATGACGGAAGGGATACTAGGAATATGACGGAGGGGACACTAGAAATATGACGGAGGGGACACTAGGAATATGACGGAGGGGACACAAGGAATATGACGGAGGGGACACAAGGAATATGACGGAGGGGACACTAGGAATATGACGGAGGGGACACAAGGAATATGACGGAGGGGACACTAGGAATATGACGGAGGGGACACTATGAATAACACGGAGGGGACACTAAGAATAACACGGAGGGGACACTAGGAATATGACGGAGGGGACACTAGGAATATGACGGAGGGGACACTAGGAATATGACGGAGGGGACACTATGAATAACACGGAGGGGACACAAGGAATATGACGGAGGGGACACTAGGAATAACACGGAGGGGACACTAGGAATATGACGGAAGGGACACTAGGAATATGACGGAGGGGACACTAGGAAAATGACGGAGGGGACACTTAGAACAACACGGAGGTAACACTAAGAATAACACAGAGGGGACACTAGGAATATGACGGAGGGGACTCTAGGAATATGACGGAGGGGACACTAAGAACAACACGGAGGGGACATCACGAATAACACGGAGGGGACACAAGGAATATGACGGAGGGGACACAAGAAATATGGAGGGGACGCTAGGAATATGACGGAGGGGACACTAGGAATATGATGGTAGGGGATACCAGGAATGTAATGGAGGGGGACACTAGGAATATAATGGCGGGGGACACTAGGATTATGATGGATGGAAACTATACGATATGACAGAGGTGGACACTATGAATATTACAAAGTGGGACATTAGTTATATTACGGAGAGAGACACAGGGAATATGGCGAAAAGGGACGCTAGGAATATGGCGGAGGAGGCACTAGGAGTATGACGGAAGAGGGGACAGTAGGAACATAACGGAGGGGGAAACTGGGAATATTACGTGTGGGGACACTAGGAATGGGTGTTGTGCCCATGTTGGAAATCGAACCTGAGCCTTCAGTGTGACGAGAGACGTTTTAGCAATTGGCCTACCTAACCGCCCTTATTCTAATAACATGGAATATGCTGTAATTTATTATGCATGTCTGTCTTGCATTAAATATATGTATTGTAAAAGGATATGTATGCATGAACCAGATGAAATGGGGATTGTGCATTATATTTGGAGAGAGTTAGTAGTCTTCGTACTATTCCAGACATGTCACGACCTCTGATAATGGTCTTGACACATTGTACCCATGTCATCCAAATTCACGGTCATATATTCGGGTATGCCAAACGGACGCAATCGCGGCGTTTAAGACAATCGGCGAAATCGAACGTATTGGGTTTTTTAGTTTTATGCAATTTTCCAGCAATATCAATATTGAACCTGGTTTCGTAGGCGGGACGAACGAATGCTTTAACCACTAGGCTATCCCACCGCCCCATTTGTATTAAAATGCACTTTAGTAATTAATGTATCTGTAATTAAATGTATGAACTGTAGTATGACATGTATGTATTGTTATCAGATGTAAGTGTTCAGATTGAAATGTGGTACTAAAATATGAAACATACGTGTTATGTAAATATTAAACGGAGTATTAAAAGTTTGTATTACATGTAATGCATTTATTGTATAAGAAATGTATTCTTATGACATGAAGCGCATGGACTTCATAAACATCCGGTACATCGATGAATCTAAATCGTGTATGTGCATTACGTTACTATACCATGCAATTATTCTGACGTGATTCGAACGAGCAAAGTCAAACCTTTTGACACTCACAATTCCTGCTTACTAACCATTTGAAAGTATGTGTTGTGATATGAGTGAGTGAGATTGGTATAATGCCGCTTTAATGGGGGTGGCGGGGTAGCCAACTGATTAAAACGTTCGCACGTCCCGCCGAACTCCGGGTTCGATTCTTTACATTGGTACAGTATTTGCAGGCCATTTCGGATGGCGGTCGTTGCTGTATTGCTGTAATATTTCTAAAAGCGGCGAAAAACATGTACTCAGCCACTTACGTTGAAAAACATTTCAGCTTGGTCATGGCGAGTCAGTTTGGAAGAAAAGAAAAGCAATTCTCTTCTTTGATGTTTACCACTTGGGTAGACCCAACCAGCATGCGTATTGTGTTCTACAGTATGAAATGAATATGCAGCAGTTATATATGTCAACATGGGCATTCGAATTAACGGAAACAACGGATCCCGAGACGGCTAAGGAACGCAACTTAACACAGCCAGATATAAAATTTATTAACTGTAATATGACATTAATTTAATTTAATTTAGAATTAAATATGATAGCATGTGCTTTGCAATTACTGATGGATTTATCTGAAGAAGAACTGTATGTAATGCAAGATGCATAAGCTGTATCATTTAATGATACTGAAACATTGATATAAGCGGCGTAAAACTATACTCATTCACTCGAACCCTCATAGCCGTAAAATGCCGGCGGAAACGTACTAAGTAGGAGCTTGTGTATATCCTCTAACAGAATGATGAGGCGGAAATGGCTGAAGGAGTCCGTTAAATGCATTCTTACTTTTACTCTCAGATAGTTTACATGTCGTGATTATTAAATGGTTTTCAAACTCACAGTGTAGAAACTCAGGTGATGTGTTTCCTTGATCTATACCCGTATAACTTAAGACAACATAAGGTTGGATAATGCTTTATTGCCCGTAAGGGAATTCTGTTTACACCATGATCGCCTCCTCGGTGAATAGAGCGTCTGCCCAGAGCGGAAGGTCGGGAGTTCGATCCCCGGCAGCGTCATACCAAAAGTTGTTAAAAGATGGTACTTGTTGTTACCCTGCCTTGCGCTCGGCATTAAGGGCTTAAACAATAATGGAGTCAGTATACTGTGTCTGAATAGGCTATTCGTGTTATCCTACGACATTGTATCTCAGTGGGCTAGCACTATAAAATCGGCATTAGTCCGAAGTAGTACAAACAGCTTTGACCAACTCATTACACCCCACCTCAGCACTATTTTACATCAGAGCATTACAAATGTTACACAAAACATAATATATAAAGGGGAATACAAGTACACATTTTTGAGATAGACATAACATATAACATGCGACATAAACAGTAATTAAAGTTAAAAGTTAAAGGAAACAAATGCTGTAGATATTAGGTTAACGAGCATAAAAACACTAGGATTAAACATTTGATTTTCAGCGTTCCATTCATTTCCACATTTACGCCAAACGGAATCACATACACGTCCGCAATCTGTCCTAATCTTACAATTTTCTTCAGTCTTTTTTTGTTTTGCTGTGAGAGGCCACGGTACCAGTATTGCACAGGGAACGTTAAAGCAGACTGAATACAACTGCTATAAGCTAGAAACACTGCCTGGGCAATGGGATTCCTATAAATGCATAATACAACTTTATTGCTCACACACCTATAGCTCTGTACAGAATACACCTGTGATCTCACACACACACACACACACACACACACACACACACACACACACACACACACACACACACACACACACACACACACACACACGGCTTGTATTCCACTATGACACTCATGTACATTATACACAGGTTCTGTCGTCACATTACGCTGGTCATTTCTCGAAATTCCAGCTTACTTTTCCACTCAAACATAACTTTTATGATTATCAGGAGAAGAGCTTTCAGTAAGTTTACATTATTACCCACAAATGCTGTTTAGTGCCAAAATATGCCCTTTCCTAAGACCGCATAAAGACACACAAAACAGGAAATTTATATCAGCTATTCTTTACAAATCACCCCGATGATAGGTTCGATCCCAACATGGGTACAATGTTTGAAGCCCATTTCTGGTGTCTCCCGTAGGGATATTGCTGGAATATTGATGAAAGGGGCGTAAAACCATACTCACTCAATCACTCAAACTGATGATGCGATATTCACATCTACTAAGAAACATCAATATATGATGTATAACTATATGGTGCCTTTCCACAAACATCCGAATCCTCACTGTTGGAAATTCAACAAATAATTAATTTGAAGTAACCTGTTCCGTTATATTTACGTGAAAATCGATAGTGTCCTGTCAACTGCTACGTTTATTTATTTGTTGTTTAACACAGTATTCAGGAATATTCCAGCAATATCATGGCAGTCTGTAAATAATTGAGTCTGGACCACACAATCCCGTGATTGATATCACGAGCATTGATTAAGATGTGATGACATGCAATCAACCAATCCATCCACCCTAATCACCTGATCCGTTCAGTAGCTGCTAAGACTATGCACAGTCACCAATCCCGATACAGAATATCACCTTATTAACTGCATGGCACACATCTAGATATACGTTCAGATCTGTACAAGTGCCAGTACGCGATCCTTGATACTTGTTTGCTTTAAACATATTATATTCACAAGAAGGGGAATGGCATTGGGTACAATTTAATACATCTTCTACCATATATTTACACCATAGTTTTACAATAAAAAATATGCATCATTCATAAAAAGAATGGTAGGAACGAAAAGAATGGGATAGTAAGGAAACAGTGGGAACAATGTTTACATAAATCTTTTTGTATTACATATAAAAATCTTTACATAATTGACTATCTTGTCCTTGTAAGTCATTTCATATAATACCAATCGGGATCAGTTGGTGTAATTTCGACTCAAGTACTTCTAAACTTATTTTTTAGGTTTTTCAATAAGATAATCGTTATAAGATATTTCATCGTATAAGGTATTTAACATCGGTGTTTTATGTATTGTTGTATATTTCATATCTTAATAAAAAGTAAACAACATTATTTTAGTTCATTAGACACCTCATTTTTTGTTATATGTTCGCAACGTTTGACACTGTATCAATAATCGGGACAGTTATCCATTCACCAACTAATGCTTAATATTGTTTCCTGAGTGACAAGGTACCAATAAGTACCTCTACTCACCTGGTCCAAATACATTGGAACAGACTAATGAGACTGTCGTCGCTGGAAACATTACACATTATTATGCATTTATATACTTATGTCATTATCATGTGCACGTTTGCACAAGCTGTGTAACTCTTTATGTAACTTGGGGCAAAGAGTGGAACAAGTCGTGTAGGGCGACACAATTCGGTGTGTATGGTTGCGACCCTTAGGCGTGGCAGAAGCTGTGATCGAGGTTTCGAATCCCAGATTGGCCTTGATTGTTTCTTAGTTTGTCAGCATCACGCCCGTATTTGTGGGTTTCAGCTCCACGTGAAGACAACATGACTGAAATATAGTTCAAAGCGGCATTGAACCAAACCCACTCGCTGCAGATACGCATCCCAATGTTTGTATTTTATTTGTTTGTTTGTTGTATAACGCCGCACCCAGCAATATTCCAGCTATATGGCGGCGGTCTGTAAATGATCGAGTCTGTACCAGACAATCCAGTGACTGATATCATGAGCATCGAACCACGCAATTGGGATACGATGACAAGACAGCGAGCCTGACCACCTATTCTATCCCGAATCTTCACAGGTCAAGCCCCATGTATTACCATGATGACATTCCAGAGCTCTTTGATCCATTAATCCAGAGAGCATTATAAAAACTATTATTTCTATTGTTGTTATTCGTAGTAGTAGTAGTAGTAGTAGTAGTAGTAGTAGTAGTAGTAGTAGTCCGGGGGTATAATTATTTTGAACTGTCCTCAACGTGGAGATAAATGATAAATATATATGGCAACTGGAATACAACTACATATATTAAGTTTGTGTTTCACTCACAATACTGCTCAGCTTAATTTATTTTCTATCAACTTTCAAATAAACATACAAATCACAATTATTGGCCATATGGTCATAAATATCATATTTCAGCTACATAACGGAGTGTAAGCTTGATGTGTGAATGAAGTCTAAAGAGACGTACACGTTTATCTCTGTGGTGAAACTCACGCATAGGGGCAGGGGAATCTACATCGTGATTGGTGAATCCTTATTGGGCTAAGGGACGCAACTCTGCACAATCGGCGACTTATACCACAGGGCCCACACGTTTCCATGTTTCATTGATTGAATGAGTGTCCCAGACAACACATGGTGTTAACGTAAGCACGTGCAGGTGTAGGGAAGGCACAATGCATATCATCACAGAAATTGTAAATACACCTAATGATAGCAAATGGTTGAATATCTGGTTAATGTCCGCCCACTCATCTCCATCACTAAGGGCACAAACTAACATGTGTGGTCAACCTTCACCCTACAAGCAATTACTTAAACCTATTCTGACAAGTTGCACCAAATGACGAGGAGGAAAGTAGCCCTGAATCATCGCTGGATGATGATACGTTTCCACCCATTAAGCAATATTTACTCATCATCGGGACAAATCAAAACGCCAAAGCTTCAGGGGTATCGAAATTCGTCGTATCGTATGAACAAAAACCAAGATTCTTAGCCAAATATGAGTGACAAATGCAAAGAGCACTAGGTGTTCGCGAGACATGTGCCATGTCCGCAACAGTTTGACGTCATTGTCTTATTGCAATATCTGAACCTTCGGAACAATATAAACACTTGCCAATAGGCATGGTTAATCTCTTTTAAGAAACAAATACGTGTTCTGAAAAACACACATACTGCATTGACTGGCAAGATAGGTATGAATGAAATAACAGATTTGAAACAGTAGCACCACTCACATAGAGCGTGTGTGGTAAACATTGCACATTTGTACTGTTTATAACTAAATGTCCGGGCCAAAGAAAGTATATACTAGGAACAGGATTTGATATAAAAATGACAAGTTATCGAGGCGTTACTATACTAGGCTGACCTGTTGGGAGATACTCATTGATATGATCCATGTAATATTGCGTTTGTTACCCTATCTAATACATCACCATCGAAAACGCATTTCTTCTTTGATTCCACATCGAATACACAATTCTTGTTTGTTTCATGTTTAGCCACTATCAAACATTAGTGTATGCTTTCGTTCGCCCGACAGTATATATCTGATTCTTTATCAACAAATTCCATGTTACAAAGGGTCTTAATAAAAGGAAATAAGAATAACCATTTATGCATTTTTGTATCGTTCTTATTCTCTGTACTCAGATAGGAAACGAGATAAACAAAGCATTTGGCAAAATAAGGTCAGTATCCCAGTAACACATGTACATCCTGAATTCCTTCCAAATATGAGGGTAACTTCAGTGCTTGGTTGTTGGTTGGTTGCCGCACTCAGCAATATTCCAGCCAAATGACGGCGGTCTTTAAATAATCGAGTCTGGACCAGACAATCCAGTGATTAATATCATGAGCATTGATCCACGCATTTGGGATCGATGACATGTATCAACCCAGTCAGCGAACACCCGATCCCGTTAGTCGCCTTTTACGACAAGCATAGTCACCTTTTACGGCAAGTATGGGTTGCTGAAGACCTGTTCTACCCCGGAATCATTGCTTGTACAAGGTCCACGACAATCATTTCTAAAATGACATCATGTTAATGAAACATGACATGTAGATTTTACAAAGTATATGATGAACAAATCTGGCACTTAATAGAAATTAACAACCACAGTTAATCGCAGAATGTGCTATTTTTTCCGATTTTGCCTTTAAATCCCAATTTCCAAAAAAGACTTCAATTATGCATTTAAGATGCAAATTTAAACTACGACTTCTCACATCCATGTTTTTAGCAATTAAACCTTGTTAGTACATTCAAGGCAATTTCTCAGTCATCTAATTCAAAAAGTTTTCAACTATTACTGTAGTTGGTGGCAACGTATCATATAATCCTCGTCTTGACAGCTCCCATTCTGTGGAAATTGACGGTAAATGGACCGGGTGTTAATGTGTCGAGATTGTTTCACGGTTGCAAACTGGTGTTGGGAGGGGACGGGGACTGTTCTAGGAGCCTCGGAGGTTGTTACTGAAGCAGAGTCGTAAAACTCCGCGTTCCTTGTTCATTTCAGAGTCGCCATTTCCCGGCCACTCGAGGCACGCAAATGCGTTTCCCAAGAAGAAAGGAGCGACTAATTTTCATCTAAATAGGACTTCAATGGCTATTTAATGAGTGTCGTGAGGCAAACTTTGATAAATGGCGCTCCTGATTTATGCACCGACTAATCCCGTAGGCTCTGATATGAAATTTACATCTTCGCTCTGTCTCACGAAGCGAACGCCAAAATTCTAGAAAACGGGTTTGTAGCCACGAAGAAATCGAGTTACTGAAGGTTGGTTTGGGGAGTAAATTTCGTAAATGATCGTAAAATAAGACGATTGATGGGGACGCTTCTGCGGCCGTAATCCCCCGCACGGTAACCGAGGGGCCGTCGCCGACTTCCACTCTGCTAACTGGCAGTTGTAATTCTTCAATAACTTCCTCCTGTCTTACTGTTTGGGAAAGATACAATTCCCATCATTGCTTAAGATATATTTTGCCTCGTGTCTAAATTTGGATAGATATTCCCAACTAAGAGGCAACAGAAGGTTCTCTTTTTCGATATGTCCGTGCCTCAGAGGTCTGCGGGAACACTTAATTGTATCTACACAAATTCTGCTTCATATCTAAGTTCCTTACGAATTACTCCATGTACGACATTAGACGCTTTTTAACCCTTCTTCCTAATAATTCGTAAGTTTTTGTTCTGGCTCCTGGTTCCCCTGCTATCGCAGCTCACTTCACTAATATCGCTGCCTATCATCATCAGTATTCTATGGCAGTTCGGAGATTCAATAAAGATATACTGCTGCACAAATTACCATCATTAGCTCCGCGGTTGAAGTTTGGCAACGTCTGGAACGTCCTTCAATGGTCGCCCAACGATCCATACACGCTTATTTCTATGATAATGTCCGTCTCGCAGGGCCCGTTTTATTTGGAAGAGTCAAATGTCGACCAAATGCAATATGATTCATTTCAGCGATATGCTATAACTGATGAAATAGAATATTCAGCCAGGCAGTGTTTGGATGAAGAAACAACTTTATTATAACTCAAACTGAGCGGTGGCGATCCAGCCATGGTTTGATTAATCTTCGCTCTATTTGCAAAATTTCACGACTCACTAGTCTTTTGATTAACCCCTGAAAATCGGTGTCATCCGCTTATTAAGGGAAGATCGTTTCGCTATCGCTCTCACGTTGACAAGAACAATTTATACAACCCACAAAACCCATCTTTTCATATCAGTGAGACTTCACTGTGCTTCTGAGTCCCTCAAAACCAGAACTTGCACGCTAATGCATTTATAACACTTCTCGAAACATCGCGGAATTAGAGTAAATCTAAAATGATCAGCAGACTTTGGGAAGAGTTTTGCTGTAGTCTCTCCATAGGCGATTGATATACTGATAGAGCTTCCGTCGCATTCTATCTGAAGTCCCTCTAAGATCAGTTTGCCTTCAATAGACTCCAAGCCTAAATCATTAATTAGGAATACTCGTTATTTAATCAACGACTTAATTCTGTGTCTTTGCAGACTATAGAAATGGACGGAAGTTTGCATCACTTCTCCGTATTGGGGCGAGGCTCGCGAGACGACCAGACGACACAGTTGCAAGCAGGGCAGACGACAATTGAAGAAGCGCGTGCCGGAGTGTCGTCTGCTGATTGCGTCACTATTGCTCCTGACGACACAATGCCGTCCTTTCACCACAAAAAAGTCAAAGACGAAAAAATGGCGTTTGGAAGCGAAGCTACCTTTTCAGGTAAGAAATTAGTTGTTTCACCTGACAGGGTCCTCAAGGAACCGCGTGGCTGCTCAATGAGTAATATCATGTCAGAATAGTGGTGTTCCTGTTAGCATGACATAGTGCCATTTGTGGCGTGTTTCCTCTTAACCACTACCGGCTTTAGACGGGACATCCACAGGAGCGGAGATCCTGCAACAGAGACTAAGAATTACATTGTAAAAAATGAAGCTGATATTCAAGTCATCATTAAACTACTTTTACTTCAAGGATTACACTCATGGTATACAATACATTTCAGTGGTGATGGTTTATGTACATGAATATATATTACATTGTGTTCCGTTTAACATTGCATGGTGGCTAAACATGGATAGGTCTTGTAGTATGCTTAGAGTGAAGGTGATATCACACTTTGGTTTGTAATAAAATCACGAGAGCCACCAATGTGTCTTCTGTGTAATCAGCGGTTGCTATGCAATAAAGGGAAAGCGCGTGTCTGTATCAAATCATGTTAAATATCTTAGAAAAACGAAAAGATAATACAACAAATATCGAAAGCGCGGAAGTGATAACTCTATTTCGAATGGATCGTTCAGGAAATGTCATAAATGCTTTGTTTCAAAGCGGTTAGCACACTGTATATAATATACAGAGAGACAAGAAATGTAATTATACCATAGAGAGACGGAATAACGGGGACAGAACAGAAACTTGATGATCATTATGATCAAAAGATCATAATCATAATTAATTCGTTAGTCGTTTAGTACTCTTTTTGAGGAGTGAAAATTGTCTTATCATTTGTTTACTTGTTTACTTTGGGTACAGATTTGTTCTGTATATTCCGGTAGTTTCAAAGTAAAATTATCAATTTGACTCGTAATCAAGCAATGATGAAGAAGTTGCTGATCCTTGAAAATACATGGTGTATTTCTTTCAGAAAGAAACTGAATCTGAATACATGTTTAATATTTATTTTTCTCCACAGTATTTACATAACTAACAATACTGTGAAAGCTGCTTATTGCGCAAAAAAGAGTACAAAGTGTTATGATACCATTTACTGTTTATTACTGAAATTTATGATGAATTATCCTCAGCGTATCTGCCGATAGTTCATTGGAAGTAATTAAACAAATATGCATCATGCAATGACATCAAGAATTATATTATATTATTTCGCACGAAAAGCTATAAATACCCAGTGGAAAAAACTCTGTCTGAATACCAACATACAGCTGAGTAGGACTACTACACATTTTCAAAAACTCAGCTATTGCCAATAGACGTTCTTGTGTATTAAGTAATACTTGTGTTATAAATACCAAACCATGATTCCATTTCCTTACAGACACCGGCATAACAACCCCGTATGTATCTCATGGTAATAGCGTCCAAGATGGCTATTGTTCCCACTCAGAATGTAAACAGATTTAATCAACTGCAAGGGTTGCCTACTTGATTAACTTCTAATTAGCCTCTGTAAATGATATGATTGGGAGTCAAACACCAGAACTAAATCTCCCGCCCCTGTTAGGTAAGGGTGAAACTAGCATCTGTAATATTGCAAACGCTTAATTAACTGCGTCCAAAATTAGGGGGTATGACAATCTGTCATTTAACGTTTGTGTGAGACATCTGAGACGTTAAATGCTCTCACCACAAAGAGGAGTATTGCCAATCTTATTATTAGCACCATTATCAGTTCTCCAAATTTGATATGTCCCTGATATTAGGATACTACTTAAAGCTATTTTTTAAAATGACATTTTAATGATATTTATCAATTTATCTAAATTCTTTATAATGTGTTTATACAAAGGATATATTTTGGAGTATTTTCATAATTACATTCAGAGGAATATTATATTCAGGGTCACATATTGACTGTTTCGTGATGAAAGACTGATGTTTGTGTATTCGGTAATGCACGTTTTAGGGTGAATCGGTATTTCCAGTCCATGTGACATTTAAGTGACTACTGTTGCCAGCATTTGTTTAAAAATTGTTCTAATTATGGCAAAAGACTCAAACAAGGTTTAAGAATGAAATACGTTTTGATTGCCGCTCCGTTTTTAATATATTGTTATAAGTGTAATAGACGGATACTACTTTAAAATATTATTACCATTAATTAGTATTTTTATACCTTAATATTCGAATTTAAACTATACGAAAATAACACAATTTTAAGCTTCTGTGGTGTTTCAATAGGAGACCACATAGTGGTAGCGGAAGCGTCTTTGTGTTTATACTTCCGACAGAAAAAAACAAATATAAATTTAAGATCTCTAGTTTCCAATATGAATAATAATCTTCAGGATTTGATGTATTTTGGGTATAAGTTTGTTATATTATCCACGGTGATGATGTGTTAAATACCTTGATTTAATTAAATATAGATTCATGAGTACAAGGATATCACAAAATACGTACTTGGCGTCATTCTAGAATCTTACATACCCCACGAGCGGTTACTTCACAAACTCGACATTTACAACATACATTCGTCGAGATCATTCAGCTATATCTCAGACGTCCTCCTGATTATTGTTATCTTGGAGATTAATACCCTTTTGAGAAATTAAGACCTTGAAATTATATTAAAGTAGTACCGGCAAGGTGACAATGATTGGCATCTAGATGATGCATACACAAAAAACACTTGCTACTTTACGTGACTGTTATTTCTAATTAAGTGTCTACATGAGAACGTTACGCCCCAAATGCCACTTGGTTGTGACAGATATGAGGTTAATAAGCATCGACTTACATTTATTATACCCAGAGACATAATGTATAAGTATATGCATGCCACTGTATGATCTAAGGAGTGAACGTGCGTTAATTACTGCTTTCTTACATATACTTCTGAAAAGAAGTTAAAGAACTCCCGATTCTTTCATATTATTTTGGTTGATCTGTCGTGGCATAACAAATTAACTATAGTAATATCGGGTGTTCTCTAGATCGTTGGTGTGGGGTTTGACATATCGGTGACTCCTGACAAGAAATTGAGTCAAATTGAAACGATGAATATCCAATGTCCATGTTTGTTTATAACTCTTACTTATCATTTTGGGGGTCATAATTAATAACAACAACATGGAAGCTGCAAACATGCATTAACAATATAGATCAAAGAATGAATCAACATCAGTCAATGTTTTAAGTTCAGATGAAAACATAAATCGTGAAAAATCCGTAATTGTGTTAAGTAATTGTGTTTTCTTTGTACAAACGAAAAGGACAAACTAGTTTAACATATCACACATATAAATCAAATTGCGACATGAATCCAACGGTAGGTTGATTATGTTTGCTCATTACTGTATTGTCACCACCACACCATGCGAGACGAGCACATCCATCTGGAATTGTCTGTATGTATTTGTACGTGCCCTGTGTCCAATTATTGGTAGTTGATCCATGACTTTGTCTGCGACATGCACTGAACTGACATGTGTCCAGCTTCAGTACCAGATGGAGATGCTATCTACCATGCCCCCATTCAACGATGTCGCAACAAAATAGCCACGGCAGATTTATGAAAAGTGATAAAAATTCTATCACGATAAGGTGGCAATGCAAATTAGGCCTAATAGGAGGCACTCTTTATACAATTATTTAGAGAAAGATAGTCGGAAGATAAAACGGGGAATGTGACATGGATTGGACTCATCCTTGATTTATGATTTCAAAATGGCTGTGCTCTGGTCCCAAGGGACGAGGCGTCCGAATAGAGTGATGTCCCCTTCTATCACTAACAATGGCACTATTGTGAGTCTCTCAGATGGCTCGGCTAGCTAAAAAGACAGTCTTGAAATGACTTTCATAAAGTTGGTGTTACCATAAAATAATAATGTGTTTCTGAATGAAGAGTTTGAGAGCGAAAAACGGAAAAAGGCAGGCCAGATTGAGTTTTATAAAAATGAGGATCCACTCTTGACATGACGCGTTGAGGGGTATAATCCTTCCATTATGATTATTCGTATTCTGGACAAGACGAATGTCACGCAAATAGAGACACAATAAGCTGGACGTACATCCGTCCCATAGTCATTCAGCTAGATGTACTGGTATTGTAATTAGGACGGCGTAATAATATTGCCAATACCAGATTGAATGAAACGAGGGCTGCATGCCATACTCAGACCTGTCACCAATCGTTTTCTATGACTCAAGTGCATACTACTTTGTAAACTTTTTAATGTGATCTAAACATACTGTAAATTCGACGTTATGTTTGTAAAGAAGGAAATATTACGAATTGCTCATTTTCAATAAAAT
The DNA here is from genome assembly GCF_022045235.1 of Haliotis cracherodii. Classification (NCBI taxonomy): domain Eukaryota; kingdom Metazoa; phylum Mollusca; class Gastropoda; order Lepetellida; family Haliotidae; genus Haliotis; species Haliotis cracherodii. Next base: position 19,227,403 of record NW_027266275.1, read on the forward strand.
GATAAGGAAGACTCGACACATTGCATATTAATAGGTATCGTCTTGTACCTTTAACGAGATATGTTGTATATGTTATTTTATCGATTTTAATGTATACTTGGATCGACTTTCAACTTTGTGTGTCTGCGTCCTTGTACAATGCGCTGAACTTTCAAATTGAACGCAATATGTAACTAATGACCATGGGTCATGTAAAACGGAATAAACCTGTTTTACTTACATTTTATTAGGCATAATATGAGGTGAATCAGTACACATGGATCTCTCAAACTAGTTCTTACTGTGTAGTATAATTTTCGCAGGCCCATCCATACAAGTATTTATCAGCCCTAATTCATCTTTACAATGCCATCTTTACAACTTCAAATTATTCCCGCAACAATACCGTTTTTGGAACTCATGACATTCCCCGGATGGTAGACATTTCGTGGGGGTGGTATCAAAATATAATTCTTCTGAAGAAAATGTTCAACAATCGTAGCATTGCAACTTCAAAGTATGCCTGTGCGCTCCTATGTCCAAAGCTGACGATGTACTGGCACATTCTCCTGACAGTTCAAAGACAAGAAAATCCCTAGTTTGGCGCCAATGCAGCCCTGTTAAGATTTTACCTAGCTTGTCAAGCCAGCTGAGGCTCCCAATGGAGAGAGATGAACAACTCACGTTGACTTCTGATCGTAAATTGTCTCAGAGAAGCATGGCTACACTCTCTAGGTAAACAATGTACTGGCTTGTCTTTGTTGCTCTTGTTTGTTTTTTGCACGAATCAAAAGACCGAGTAATCATGTTATGATACAGTTCTGTTTGAACGTTGCTTGTTTTATGTCTAAGGCGGTGGTATTGTAACCGTGTTTGCCGCACGTTGTTCCTGCTATATGAAACGGAAGTAGTTATGTTTTGACGCCGCACGAGACGGCATAAATCTCCTCCATAAATAGAGAGTTCTACAATGGGAGGAAAATCACGCCTTTATCAATAGAGGCCTCTCTGGATGGTCGTTACTGTATAGTGCAAACACTTCTATGTGCGCGCACGTGAATCATTAGACGACTTGTGGACACATATTACTCAAGTGGCAAAGAAATTAATCTATTTAGTAACACAAGGGTTAAAAACTCACAGCCGCCCCCCAAATCTTAACTTCGTTGTTGTGTTGGCTTCAAGGTTCGTTGCAAACTACTTTAGACCCTCGAAAAGATCTTCCTTCCACCTCACGTTCTCATTCTAAAACAAGGGGTGAGTTAATATTCTCCAGGACTGTGCAGGAAGGGCGCCCATTTTTTGGTTCGGTCTATGCGGGACACCTGTCCCCCTCAGATTGCGTCCGACCCCTCCCCCACCCACACAGGCGAGGCTTTGTATCTAACACAGGCTCCGGACAATACGAACCGTTAGTCTCAAGGAGGTATTCACCCCACACGGCAGGCGCACGCGGCACGTTTTACTCCACGCTGATCTAGTGATGTGCGAAAATATCTAACATATGGGGTTGAAATCTTAATTCAAACCTAATTAAGCTTCGACCGAAGGATCACACGGCAAATATTGGGCGTTGCGCAAACTATACCCACAGTCGTTTGTTGACTAGATCTTATAGCAATGAGAAAAAGTCAACACGCGATACAGCCCAACTTGCTATACAATATTGTTTTATTACAGTCAACACACAACCGCCCTATGTCCTCTGTTTGCGAATCGCCACTCTAAAAAATCATTACATGGATTGTGAAGCAGGAATGAAGTTTTAGTTTGTTCAGGGATTATAACGTTATATACAGGGCCCGTTTAGCCTTCGCATGTACATGGCATAGAGGGTGGGGAGACGACCACAGCCAAGTAGCATTCCAGACTTTCTTAATGTTCATCACAGTTAACTGATAACCCAAACACCAGGTTATCGTGGCAAACAAGCTATTTTTTGTTGACTAGATATGTTATCAAATTATGCCCACTGTTATCGCAGGGGCGCATGTGCAAATACTGCTGAGCATTGAGTAACAAGGAACTTTGGAATATTGACAGTGATCACATATGTACAGAAATTGAACTTTGGATATAACATGTAATTTGAAAAGAAAAGACATATCTTGAATAGTTCCGGCATGTGACTACATTCAGATTATAAATTCGGGTTATGAAATAATTGTAACAAAGTTCATTATTTTTATGATTATCCTTACAATCTATTCACAGCTGCAATAAGTTAGTCTCAAATCATTTGAAAACATTTGAAATATATTGGATTTTTATTTTTAAAAACACTCGAGTGAAATATTAATTTATAACTTGAGATAAATATAATATTTCATAAAAGAATACATAATAAAACCACGTCACCCAGTTCAACTATGTACATATATTATAATTGCTGAATAGACTGCCGGGAAAAAGAAAATATACACCTATTGTTGGCTAAAAAATGGAACAAAAAAGAAATGGTTATTCGATGGTGATGTATTTGATACGGGTACGACCTTAAATTGGCAATGTTTCAGCGACTGATTTCAGCCAAGTAACGTTTTGATTACCTTTGTCAATTTTGGTAAAATTCCATTTTCAAGAGTATAATTTCTTTTGCTCGGCAGTATATTATGAATTCAGTTTCATGTTATCGAGATTACAATATGAATATTAATTTTTATTATAGAATTAAATGTTATATACATGTCATTTTCTGTTGTTGTATCTCTTAATAACAAGAATATATTCTTGTAATTTCAAAATTTAACGAAATATCTGCGAGAGGGATGATGTGATTCACCAGTATGCTCTAGTTTAATTAATATAGTTACAAATCGTAATAGAAGTGGCTGTAATTTAGAAGGTATATTGCAGTTATTCAGAAAACAAACTGACGCCGCCGTTTATTTTATCGAAATGAAACATGTGAGGAATAATGTCCACCAGCATTTATGCCATACACATGAGTTACAAGCATTTAACAATTATTACGCAAACGAAATTCCGTTTAACAATATTGTTATATTGACACAATTTCAATGAAACAAACGAATTCCATTTCTACACTTGTAATAAGTATATGCTTACAATAGTATAGACATGGTATCTTGAGAGCACCCTACAAATATGACGTCAACTTATCGTGAACATTAATATTTTAACCGTTTATTCAAAAACAATAGATATAAGGGAGAAATAACAACGACAAAATCCCGACTTTAACGCCAAAACAATCTGCATATATCAATCAGTTATGAAACAAATGAAGTTTTCGGAACTGTACAGATTTAAACAATTATAATTTAACAAACGATCTTAAAACGACATTAACGGGAGTTTTTGTTAATTTCGTGACTCAAATAGCGAGTTGAAATGATATGGAGTAGAGAGCCCAGCTTGTCTGAACAGCGTTGTAATAACGGTATACAGATGGTTGGGGGAGATTAATGCTGTGTCCCCGTGGTCCCTCTACGTGAGCAGAGTGCGCTACGTGAGCAATCATACTGACCCCTAGTCCCCGCTAATCTCCTCTCTTATTGCCTTAACAAGCACCGAGAGATGCAATTGACATGATACACTCTTTGAAATAGATACTGAATCGACCCAAGATTGAAACAAAGACAAGACAATCTTGTAATATGCAGGAACAAGTTTCGCCAGATTTAGGTTGAATAATGGTGGCATTATTTCATTTAGATTTGTGCGTTAAGTATTAGATTGGGATCATATTTTGTTGCCATATGGAATTATTTGAACTATAGAAATAATATTTGGAATTTCAAAGAAAGGGATGTATTTGCAATGATAAGGTTGGGTAGAGATAGATGAATATTATATTATAAAGTTGCGTTAAAATGGTCGAAGCAATACCATTTTACTAAACCTATATTTTCATTGTTTCAGTTATAGATGTTTGACAAATTGCGATTATCTTTATCCTATTAAGTACATTTAATAAGCCACAAATTATGTCTTGAGCATTGCTAAGACATACAACTCATTTCTATAATAGGGGAAGCCAAACAACAATATGCAGGACCTTATTTGTTTCCGTATATTCATGAACAAGGGCTCTCTCTCTCTCTCTCTCTCTCTCTCTCTCTCTCTCTCTCTCTCTCTCTCTCTCTCTCTCCATCTCTCTCTCTCTCTCTCTCTCTCTCTCTCTTTGGTACCCGCCGCGTGTAGTGCTGACGCTTCCATGCACCATACTACTACTTGTTAAGATCCACCATGATATTTGTTGACGAGTGTTAATCCAATTAATGCAATATGTCACGAGGGATTATTTCTATACAACTTGACTTCAAACAAGACTGAGGCAAGGGATCTGCAGCAGACTCCGAAAGAATAGGATGGACCTCCTAAGACGACTTACGTGCTGAGGCTATGCAATGAGTTCAAGCCCGGGCCTCCATAAAATAAGCAATTTCTCGCTAAGGATAAGCCTATACGAGAGGCTATGCATTCTGACTACCTCGTTAACGGCAATATAAAATACAGTTTTAGAAGTTTGGGAAACTTAAAGTGACTGAACTGTACGTTACTGGAAATCAAAATTTCTGTGATAACATTAAAAAAATTCATAGCTTTCGTAATGCATATATACTATTCATTTAGGTAATGGATGTAGGTAATGAATAAATCAGACAGAATGGGTTGGCTTTGGCATAGGACGCATATATTCATTTGTTTTAAGAAATATAATACCACCATTTGTCTTTCACTTTGACGTTATGACCATTTAGGTGTTTTAGTCAGTTTTCCCCCCACATCTGAAACGGAAGATGATGTTTCAGTTGCCCGTGTAGTTGCAGATAGCTCGATACTGTTTGTGGTACTAAACCAACAAGCATGTTATTGTACACAGTAAAGGCAGTGGATCTCACAACCATCAACAGAGATCCGCACAATATGCGTTTTCATCCTTTGTCAAAATCCGTTAATGTCAGGCACCCATCGAGACTCTTTGAACATTTGTGACACCAGATCTTAGTAATGGCGTCAGAAGTATAATCTAAACATGAGATTGTATGGTATGATGATTCCGATAATATTTTCCTATACAGACAGTTTAACAATGGCGTATCCAATACTATTATGAACATGTTTCTGTCTGGACGTGCCTAGCATTTCCCAATCACAAGAGACCTGACGGTTCGGTGTTGTGATACTAACTGTATGTCCTCTTTTTACATGGTTTTGCTAAATTATACCATGTATGTTAATTTTTCATACTTAAAAAGTAATTGGCCTCCACTTAAGCGCACCGTTTCTGAATGTTCTGCTTACTTTCATGTATGAGTTTTCAAAAAATTGAAAGTTTCCTCCGAATTTACAGTAAATCAGTAGCGATTGTATTTGTATGTTTTCCAATGATTAAAGGGAGCTGCAAATTGCGTCTGATCTTGAGATAGGCATATTGTCTTGAATCTGGAAGCAGCGCTACGGTTAAGAGGAAACGATTAATCTTCTTGCGCTGTAAGACGTTAAAAGTGTAGAAATAACACATCACAGTTTGATACGTACGTTTATTAAGGCATTTTAGAAAATGACAAAATACCGTTACACGCTTGAGGAAATCGGAGATATTAAAGCTAATTTTGTTGCGTGTCTCAATTTCCTCAGAGCTATCACCTTCGCAACCTCCGGTATAAAGCTGTTTAACCTCAAAACCATCCCTCATCGGAAGTTATTTGACGAGGGGACATCACTTTCCTTCCTCCTTCAACTGACGATGGGATCGTTGATTCTGAAATGGCGATACTATAAATCTGGTCCGTGATATCTTAAATACGATTCACGAGGGACTTTCAGTGAGCAAACGGGCGGCTATAGGGGCCCCTAGGGACGTTGGCGTTAGCCAGTTTGGTATTAATTATGATATATGGCGCATTTGTGTCAGATACAAGAAGACGTTGTTTCGACTACACGTTACGTGCAATATGTCTCGGGCGTGAGAGTCTTCGGGGACAGTATTGCTGTCACCTGCTTCATTAGCTTGTATGTCGGTGCAAATTGAAATAAACTTTGTAGCCTATTCTAGCGTTCCAAGGATTTAATGATCTATTGACGGGGCAAGCAACCCCTGAACCTTCCATTTTACTCTTCGCGGCAGATTACGAAGAGAGGAAATCACAATCGCTCATTTGCATCTAAATGCGCTCCTTGCCTCTGCCAACGTTAGGGACGAGGCTGTCATGTAAGAAACAGGTTCCCCATCAGAAGCGAGGCTATTCCGCCAGAACTTGACAGCTCCGAACTAGGCTTTGTGCTGGAGGATTTGGGAAAGACAGGACCTTGTAATGAATGTCCAATCTTCAAGAAATATTGGTGCGATTAAAATCTCAAAGCCGGTTACCAAGACGAACTATCTCTCATATCTGAATTAAGAAGGGACGTTGTATAACAATTTATAGTAAATTATGTTAATTCGACAATAGCTTCAAACTGATCGCAAGGCCCTCTGAACCGAACCTAAGAACATGAGACGCAGGTCACGATGAAGGGGTTTTCTAGAAGATAGGGGCTATCGTAATCATCTTAACATATTAAACCATAGAGGCTGTAAGCTATTGAATTTCATTTTTATAGGCTATCTAAATCTAGCATAAGAGATGCTTCAATTGAAATTTTAGATAACAATATGTATTGATTTTTTTCAAATTAATACTTAAATTCATTTAAGAAAAAGTTCGTGTGTAGTTTATAAATTTCAAAGTAGTTTAAACCATTCTTCAATTGGTTTAAACCGTAACACATTTAGAAGGCCACGAAATAGGACAGTGTTATAAAGTTAACCTTTTTTATGTTATCAACATAAGATTGCGGATTTAGTTGTTTTTTCTCCACTGATGTATCAGATGAGTCAAGCGGCATGATAGTGTAGCAGTTATCTCCCCCTGACCGACAGTAATTAACACCAGGGTGACTTCGGTGCTTGACATCTATTGTCTGATAATGATGCTTGCTCAAAATAGAATATTTTCTGATTAGACTTTTCATTTTCCCTCTCATAGGAAGCAATTCATATAACGGCACATCGAGAATCCCTGTCACACATTGGCGTGATGCGTGTTTTATATTCAACAAGCTGCTTTTAATCAAATATTAGTTAAGTCCCCTGGAGCGGAACCGGAAATTGTCGTAGAACGCCCTCTGGTAAGAGAATTAATCTTCCGGCTAAATTCCATTCGTCACTTAATCTTTTGACAAGTTCACCTTCTCAATGTGTGATGTTCGGCTAAGAATTTCCAATTCGATTCAATTCTTTCTACCGGTGTAAGATTTAATAGTAGCCCCCAACAGGATACAAACCCTCACTCAGACTTTACAATTAAGCCGACTGCAGAGTTGTTGATGATACGTTCCAATACAGAGTCCAATAGGGCAATTACTCCTATTCAGTATCAGCATGCGACTTTGGCAATAAAAAACGGTTCCTCCAGATTCAGCATGTTACCGACTTGATTCCTAATAAAGCTGCACTTACTCTGACTTCACGGTCTGTAGCTTTATCGCTTACCAACACCAATAGCTTCTACAGTTCTCTTCGTCTTCCTGCTATGTACATACATGAGCGATATTGACTGTTTCATATGATTACATGTACGCTATCATGATGATTATACACATATATTTTTTATTCAGTTGTAATCATATCCGTGGACTATCATATCTGTGGCATATTGCCTATCTGTGGTAATGCGTAGTGTGACATGTCCATGTTTGTCTGGAAATGATATGGTCTAGTGGTCTAGTCGGAAGGTCGAGGTTCGATCCTCGGCCGCGTCATACCAAAGTACGTTGTTAAAGGGTGGTACTTATTGTACGCTCGGCATTAAGAGTCTAACAAAGGACTTGTCGTCTCGGAGTCAGTATACTGTGTCTGATTTGGGGTATTCACGTTAAACTGCAGGGTGGTATCTCAGTAGGCTAGCGCTATAAAATCGTATTAGTCCGGACTAGTACAAGCACAAACACGAACGCACGCACGCACACACACACACACACACACACACACACACACACGCGCGCGCGCGCACACACACATGCACACACACACACACACACACAATAATCATGAACGCGACGTTTAACCCAATTTCACCTCACCATGAATTGATTACCCAATTCGCATGCAGACAACATAACCGCTTCTGTATTTGTAATCATTATTATTATTATTATTATTATTATTATTATTATTAAGACATCATTTATATCTGTTTCACAAGTGTAATTGCGTTTCTCATGACAATTATGCATACGCACAATATCTTACGGCTGGGGTGGGATATTAGATAGTCATTAAAACTGCAAACAACAATATAGTTGAATAGAAATAGAAAATATTGTTTTATATTTAACATGTTTCAAAAGTAAATCAGACTTGCTAATGCAACATGTATCATCATATAACATTCAGAAATTGCCATTACGTGTCTTTCTACACCAGACAGACATCGGTTACCGCGAGAGAACAACCAGTTTAATTCAGTAATAAACTTTCTTCGCTAACTAAGAAATTCCCAACCACCTTATACAATTTGATACCTGATACGCAAACATAGGAAAGTTGAATCCGTAAGCGTTTATATGCAAAATTCTATGGAATGGAATCTCTTCTATATGTATGCCTTCAGCGAGCAACTGTTTTTAACGATGCTACATAAATGTGGCATTGCGTCAGGTTAATATACCTATATGTAACCACTTGGGATCACCAAGCCTAAGACCTATTTACACAGTCAATAGAATGCGATGGCTAACCTAATGTATGTTTACAATTCAAGATTCGTCTGAGGTTATTCTTGGTGGCGAAAATCCAATACATCAGCATATGTATTATAGTATAAAAGGATCACTGGCAGTGTCCAAGTGAGCCCGATTAGTAGACGTCCAAACAATGTTGTCTGCAATAACAGTATCTTCATCTTGCTTTTGCCTTATTAAGACTGAGATGACAGTTGATGTAGTTTTATGCAGAAGGCACCCATCAGTAATCACGAAACGTCAAGGATTAAAGGAATAAGGGTACATGTTTCTACCACTGTAAGCGCCAAACATATTTGTTGAAATCCTACCGATTCCAGTGTCCACCAAATACCGTTATCCTTAAATCCAGATAAAGTCAAAGACCCCCAGCCCATCTTTGCACCTTGTTCAGATCCATGTGTAGCTAGGAATGTCCGAAAAGAGAATAACGGAATGTGAAGGCATTGTCCAGTTGTTTCAACTCTTCAAAGCTTTCCAGAGTAGACACTTGGATCAAGAGACCACTTGAGGGCTATCACTTAATCTCTGGAATGGTCAGAAGAACTTCCAGAAATAACGGATAACAGTAACGGAAAAGCACGTGATATTAACTTGTTAATAATTGACAATGGACTTTGTCTTTCAAAATAATGCTTCTCTTTGTCGTCAACATATGACAGGATTTATAACCAAAATATACATCATAAATAGTTCCATTCACCACCACAATCATGCTTCTCACCTTGCTTGCTACTAAATCGTATATTATACGTTCCATACAATGAAATCGCTCATATCTTGAAATCGCATCTAGCTGAGTAAAATGGGACAGAATGAAACAGAAATGAACAAAGATAAGAGAAAACACAAACATCCTTTATATCAGACACACATAGGTGATTATTGTCATAAACGTACAAATGACGTAATTATCCATATACGCCATTTCATTACATTCTTCAAAGTCCATTAATACTTATAGGTCTGGTGTTAGAATACAACTGGTAATGCCGTTCATGGTACTGTGAAACCCCCTTAATCCGGAAGGTACCGTTTGTAAACTGAAATGGTTCTGATTACACAAGCCCGGACCCGAATATTGGATACGTATGTCTGACTGTATTTATGCAGTGTTGTTTTTATTAATTTAATATGGACCTGAAGGCCGGATATTGCATTTATTTTATGTCATCAAACACTCTTAACTGTGTGTAACAATGTGTGACATTTAACTTAACCACTCTGATGATGGTTATGATGACCTTTTATTCATATAACCAATGTTACCAACGTAATCGTCCTGAAGGTTGGTTCCCGGACTTGCAAGATTTGATTGTACATGCATATCCATATTCCATTAACTTCCTGGTTGTCCATGTATTGTAATGCTGTTCGTGACATCGCATACATGTATATAAGATGCAAATACCAACACAACACTAGATGTTGGTTTAATGCCACCACAAACAGGGAAACACAAGATTAATGAATCCAATGTATTGTATTCTAAAACGAATAGCAAAGAAAACCATTGAAAACGAGTCATTTCGTCTGATGGGAGCGGAACGACTACGAGCCGACGTCATTCGCTGTATACAGGAAATATCACACAATGACATTTATCTACACGATGTCACAGTGGTCAAGAATTTTGACAGTTGGCCAATACGGACGTTTGAATTTTCACAACAAAGAGGTGAACATGGTTAAAGTGACAGGAGGGAGCAGGTTGTCGATACCAAAATACCTTGACCACCCTTTGATCTTGCCGACCGTACAACAAGAATGTTAAATATTCTTTACCAAACAAACCACTCATGGGAACCAATGATTTAGGTCATAATAAAGTTCTTTGATAATTTAATGTGAATGGGAAGGCATACAGTTCGTTCCACGTTAGATGGATACATATGTGTTGTTTCTGAGGGCCGCCAATATGTGGAAGGGATCGGTTTCCTGACAACTGCTTTTTTTGCAAACAAAAGTCACAATTTAAAAGATCAATTTAGACTATATTAAATATACTGATTATTTAGATTTGTATTTGTCGCTTGTTGTTATATTTTAAAAAGGTGTTCTTTAACGAATTGTATTAACAGTCCCAACAACCTCCTTCAACATAGAAATCTGTCCTAGGAGGAGAAGAGGAACAACCTCCAAATACATGACGTTAACCTTCTACCAATTCTGTGATAAGGAACTCCCTCACAAATGGTTAAAATGGACAAAAGTGTAAATTATTTCTTCTACCATCGCACTTAATATGTCATTATAGGTTGAATTTCCTTTTTTCTAATGTTGCTATGGTCGTTTTTAGAGAGTTCTGTGCAAATGAAAATTGTTCTTCTATCTTAAATATTTCATTTATTCTAACCAGCTACGCTTTTGAAATGTTTCTAACTCAATTTGCGACAGGGTAATCTAGTGTTTGGAATACCCCGAGTAATTGCTTTTGAAACATTTGAAATAGTATTATCAGGTTAACCGTCGGCGCGGTTTAGGTTCAAACATCGCATTCAGATTGATCGGTTTAGAGTAATTTCATTATGTAACACCAAGCCGCCGAAGTGTGGATCTACACCATTTCATACAGATCCTAAGTAAACTACAAGCCGGTTCCACAACGGCTTGCTTAATTGGAAAATCTGCATGGACTCACAAACATTCCTTCTTAGTCTTCGGCAAACTCGCCTACACTGCTCGCTCTTTCCAACAAGAAGCTCATAAGCCCCCATTAGAAGGAAAAATTACCTAGGTAAATAAGTAAGTATCTCAGTAACGGAAACAATAGCAGACTGCAGGACTCTTTACGCAGCGTGTCCACGGGAGATTAAATCCATTTTATCACCCCAATCCTGGACAAGTATTTGAAACACCTCTGCTAATGTGGCAAAACACATTGAGAAGCAGACTGAACACACACACCATCCAAATATTTCTTGTGCAAGCGTTCAGTTTAGTCGTAGTCATCCGCCATCGGACGGCAGTTGACAGGCCTGCAAGAGGCAGATATCTGAAGCCAGCCAACTTGGGCTTCAGCAAATGGTTCGGGGCTGCTCAAATTTGTACAAGCTCGGCGACCAAAGAGCCCCCACATGAAGGACATAACTGAAGACAACTTAAAGGAACTTTCGTCGCGAGCTACAAAGCGAAAAACTTGTAATCTCCAAGTAGTGTATCTCTACCTGACATACCGCCTATACCTTGGCAAGCCCACAGTAAACAGAACGAACAGGGACAAACACAAGAGCACATACATGGCAAGCTTGCATGCCGATCCGATCGCTAGTCCAGTGAAAGAATACTCTAACTTCTGTCGTTCCTGGAATTGACTGGCGTGGTGTCAAAAATCTTATAATTTCCTTTATTTCTGGAGCAATTATTTGGGAAATGTATTTTGTAACGTAAAGTATCGGTATTTTGTCTAGAAGGCCGCGTGTCATCACTTGAGCGTACCACGACCCGCTTTGATCAGGCGCTGGACTTTGGCTCCATCAATACATTGGTCACTCTTGTATGCTCAACATTTAGACCATTTGATTCCAGTAGAGGAAAAACATTGTCCTCACTCTTAGGACATCGTGTCCTCGGCAATTCTGTTTGGGAAGAGCGTCTAAAGCACTTAGGTTTCCTCGCAAAAGGAAAAATGGCTTCTGAGATTTTTATTTCCTGATTCATATTTTTTCAGACGTGTGAATTTTACAAAAAGTATAGTTTTCCTGAATCCACGTTTCTAACCAGGATCTCATCAGCGGCATTGTTCTATATATTTTGTTCTCAAAATTAGAACTGTGTTTTAGGTTTAAGTCCTGCCTGACTACACAGAGGTCGCGGCGTGTACAGTGTACAGCGTACTGTTGTACGGTGATGTTTATGCCTGTATAAAGCCTGTATGCCTATATAAAGTTACAACACAAAACAAAATTTTGTGTAGGATAAATCACCGATGATACGTTGTATAACTCTCATCAACAGCTTGAGTTAGGAATCCACTCAATAATATTTGTTCAGCATAACTTATATATTTATGTGAAGGTCATTTGTAAACGTTACTTCGAGACTAAAATTTGTGGCTTATTTATATCATATTTTATAATAGTAATTAGATGATCTGTTAAACAGATGTTCATATACAACATTCTCAGGAAAAATAGATAAGTGGTTTATTTCGCAATTCAATGTAACAATGTAATGCAACAATGTTCAGGTGAATCATGTGTGTCTGTGAAACTTTATATCAGAGTCACATCAGAGTTTTTGTTACCTAACTGCATTATTCATTTAACTTAAATACATCTTTGCACAACCCGTGATCTGAATTTGTCAATTGGGTGACAGTGATTATTAGTTTCAAAAGACTTTTGCTTCGAAAAATTGTTTATAAGTTTTAAAGAGGAAATGGTTATAAGTTTGAAATGTAAGCAAAGCGCAATTAGTAATGCTATATTCGTAAAGCAAAATTATTTTTCCCGAATCCATAGCACTATATACTGACGACCATTAATTTTGTTGAAGGATCAACATTTTTGTATATATTTTGATGACCGTATCTCACTCGTCATTTACGAACAAAGAAAATAAAAAAGAGGCCAACTGTCCCACTTATGTAAGGTCCGAAATACGACGTAGATAGTATCATGAATGTATCATATAATCTGCTTTTAAACTTTTTAGTCTCTTCCTTTAAAGGTTATGATTTTGTCATTAATAACTTAGCAGCTTTTAACAATACCGATGCCCTTTAAACACACCACTCCCATAAACTAGGATATGTTTATAAGTGACCTCTTCCATTTTAGTAAATATATTCCTATGAAGTTGGTGCCAAAAGAACAATATCCTATTCCCCTAAATAGCCATAGCCTAACAATAACAAAAATAGACCCCGTTCTCGCAAAATCTCGGGTCGGAAAACGAGATCGTTTGAAGTATGTCCGCAAAGATTACCCGGCTCTAAACGAGATCATATAGACACTTGACTATAGCAGCATTATCATCGGGTAGCCACGAAGGCTTAAAACAATTGTTTGGACTAGATTCTCTTACCATCGTGTTTAACACAATCCATTCCCTAATACACCAAAGCCCAAATTTTCTTATCTACCTTTTAAGAGATTTGAAGAAATACCTCTTTAAGACAGTTGGCTACGATTAACAGTTTCTGATATCATTAATTTCAATTATAATTATAGTCGGATCTGACTCGGATATCACTTCCTTATCCCTTCCAAAACGACTATAAGCCAACTCGAGCCCCAAAAAGAACTCGTGAGTTTCCAATACCAATGTATGCATACAGAAGCGAAGGCAAGCGCTGGTTTCCGTTGGCTTGTCATTATATTTGTCGGCTGAGATCTCTTGTAATCCTTCGTAAGATAACGCAGCACGCGTGGACGGGGAAAATGAATGTCTAGTGATTAGGCCGGGAAATTGGCTTGCAACTCATCAGGGACTATATCGACGGGAGGGATTACTATGCCAGTATTTTTTCCATTTACATAAGCCCTAGTGTTGAGCACGCGCCATTAGCAGTGTTTGACAGTAAACATGCGCAGTAAAAATGTTGACCCTTCTCCTGTTGTAGAAACAGAAAATTCTCTCTTCAACGTTTAACGTTTGATGAAGAAAAGTTTTTGCCCTGAAGATTTAACTTTCCGGAACCTCGTGTTGGTATGATATTGATCGGAAGGAAGAAGTCGCCAGCAGTCCGAGAAAAATGGGGGGTGGGGACAGTCGGGGTTTGGTGTGTGGACCTCAGTACAAACACCTAAAACACCTCCAGGACCATTCCGGAAGACCCGATAAAAGGCACGGTTGGTGCCAATGTTTTTCTGCGAATAATGCCATCACGTGCAGCTAAAATGTAAACCACATGTCGAAACTTCAATCAAGAAGATTTATTGGTTTTAACAAGTTTGAATGACTTTTGCAGATGATTTAACATATTAAAATTACGATGCATTTTGCTAACAAGTTTATATAAATATAATTACTATGATGCATTATGCAGGAAGCATTAAATGTTTTGCATATAGACATTATTTTATTACACTTATATTTGGGTATGTTTCTGATAAACAAATGCAGCAACAGCAGTGATGACCGGAGTTTGAAATTAAATGAAACGTGTATGAAAGGTGAAGCGATTTTAACTTGGTGTGTGTGTGTGTGTGTGTGTGTGTGCGTGTGTGTGTGTGTGTGTGTGTGTGTGTGAACTGTTCTGCCTATAGTCAGGACAAGGACATCAAGATCAGTGTCATAACAATGTTCTTATTTATTAATAGTAATTGGCATTATTGAGGTATCTATTAATCCATAAAATATAACATTGCACGTTACGTATGGACGGGGCTTGTCATTCACAGGTATATGGTTAATATATGTGCAAAATACCATCTCTAATCTGAGTTTTAGCAAATGTTTTATTTGCAGAATGACGATTCGTGTAAGGTGCAAGTGCAGCGGTTGCATTCATTTTCTAATTTTCGAGTTCAAATTACACAGTTGATATATCAAGTATTGAATAGTATAAATAAATATGTATTTATTACATGTCTTCTTAGAACCACTGAATTACAACAAGGAAATATACATGGTAATTGATAACAAGGATAAAACGAGATGTTTTCTCTTTCATACGTATGCTAGTTGCATAATATTTTTATGTATCGGAATTTTGATATTCGGATAATGTTTGATATATTGGACATATTTATGTAATATATGGTTGTAATTTTGAAAATGTTGTTATTGATTAGAAATTAAACACATTTTAAGCTAATCAGCCTTACGAAATGTGAAATAATTATATAGCCATTGAATAAAAGATTGCCCAAAAATTATTATACCTTAAAACTATGTAATAATATTTATTTTTTAAATAACGTAATAATAAACCTGTTTTGTGACGGTTTTATGCGACAGTAGAACCAGAACTAATCAGTGTTACATTTTGGTCACGATTAGATATTCTTCTCAAAACTAGACCTCATATGGTAAGAAAGACGAATGTGCGTCGCGAAAATCATACACAGGTGGATATTATATACATATAAAATCACGTTTTGCATCCAATCAAGAAAGTGTTCTCAGACTGAGTTTTCGTCATAGTATGAAATATAATATTTTCAAATTTGATTCCCATTGTATATAACTGAATTTCATAATTTTACATATTGTTTATATAGGAATGGTAGGTTGTTACATACTGTAGTATTTAGATGCGATTTTTTAATATTGTGTTTATAATATCTAAACAGACAATCAGTTATTTTCTTATTAAACTATTTCAATTCAAGTATTACATAATTTAAAGGATTGATTCCGATTCATTTGAATTTGTACATAATGGCTTTGATCAAATTAAGGTGAAGTGCGATTATCAATTCCGTAATTATTTTGTGTATATATCGAGTTTCCTGTGACAAAAGAGCATCAGTTAGGATGAAGAGAGTACCAAGGCAAAATGCTATGATACATATTGCATGAACACTAAGACAGACTTTGAAGAAGGAGCATTACATTTTCAGTTAGAAAGCTTGTTACATTAAGACAATTCAGTGGAATACTGTAGTCAATACTGTGATATATCAATAGCAAATAAAATGCGATGTCTTTCTGTTTTCAAGCTACTCTTAACAAACCCAAAATAGTGAAATGAATTTTTTTCCCTAACTGCACGAAATCACATCTTTTAAATTCTCGGTTTATTTATTGACTGCAAATGTGAAACTTTTTGTTGAATAAGATGCCTTCAAGACACATTGTGATTTAATAAGATAGAAGCATTTTTATTGTTATTGACGAATTAAAGTGTTGCAATTAGCGACATGTGACTCTAACTGTAGGTCTGCAATGGCACTAAATCGTTTCTGGTTGATTGGATAAACTGCAACATCTAAATCAGAAATGATGAATCAAGCTGTCACTATACTCTATTCCTCTCCACGTCAAATATCTCAACATCAAATAATGCAAAATAAATCATTTAATAAAATGCCCAAATAACTTAACACTCCGCATTAGACTCCTTAACAACGTTATGTTAACGTAGATTACACTAGTGCACGTGTAAGGAGTTTGTCAGTCACGAGTCGTGAGATGTGCGCGAGAGTTCCCTACGTCACACTGGGACGATCATGTTTAATTTAGATGGATCTAATTACGCCTCGTGGGTCGACGATTTGGAATGAAATGTGTTCTTTCGATCTAGCCAAAATTAAAACGCTGCAATTATTCAATCGATCAGTGTGTCTGACACTGATGACGTTTTAAGGATCATATTGAGCCAATTTTCTGGAATTTATCATTTTTCATAGCTGTCTCCGCTATGAAGACCAGCGTTTTCAAGATAATGTTGTCTTGATGACTGATCCGGACAAATCGGTTCCGAGTTAAAGTCTCTTGCCCTTTTCCCGCATACCCTCAATCACTGTTGCATTTCCTGTTATTTTAGATTTAAGAACCTCGTAAAAGACTTGGTAGAGATCTTTTCTGGTCTTTTATTGTTGGAAGGATTTTCTAAACGTTTCAGTAGTTCTAACGGTCAGTCGTGGGTTTCAGTACAAAATCCTGGATGTCAAAGCATCTTGGTTATTTCAGATGTAATTGTCTTATTTCGCTATCTGTCACGCGTAAATAGCCTTAGTTTATTGCAACAAGGTTAATCTGATGTCCCGATGGCAAATTCCTTGTATTATCCTCAAAACAAAACCGAATTGTAAACATATTTGCTCTAAGACACCATCCATACATGTATGTGGAGTCTTCACTCATTAACAGCTTCTGCTATTAAAGTAGATCAGTTATCATAACTAAATTATTCGATTGTGTTGGTGGGTTGTTCCTTCTTCAGAATAAAGTATTTTGTTCATAGTTTGTTCACACATGCTCATATACTTCAGGATGTAGTGTTTTTTCCGTGGTTTGTTTATAGCACAACATGTTTTGTTGTAATGGTACTTCTCTGAGTAGCAACTTATGCACTTTTTCACACGGTACAAATATCATATTTTCTTACGTTTTATCACCATATAATATGAAGCCCAAACCGGTCACATGTTTAACGAAGTGATTTACAACTAATTGTATGCACTGCGCTTTCAATCACGTTATTAAACACAGGGCGAAAACATGCATTTTCTACCATTGTGATAGTGCCTATATTTAGGTTATCAAATGGGAAAATCCTATTCCGCACATCTTGATGATACGACATGGAGTGTGGTATTCCATTCCAAACATGAAACCTAAAGTAACTGTCTGAAGCAGCTAGACTCAAGCTTTTCTTACAAAGCTCGTGTGTGCGCTTACATTTCAGAAGCGGAATGCCGTATGAGCCATCCGAGTTAACTCATTACATTAAGCAAGTTTCATTTTATTAAGAGCTCAAGGTTGATCTCTAAGTTTGTGCACAATGAAGCGATGGCGGAGTTGGAGTTGGTCTTAATCCCTTCTTTCGGGCCCCCTATCCCACAGATAAGCCGGTGTTCATGACGCCAAATGATTCCCCCTTAGCGTTAAGGGAAGGATATCTCCGCAACACAATCACAGATTCCAGCAAGTTAGAACGTAATTAAACAGATGAGGGAATATTCACCTTTTGTTTTAAGTGGTTATACTAAATGCACTTAATACTCTCTACGTGGATTTGGAGGTGTAACCTTCGACCGCATAGATGGAATGATCAGAAAAGTATATCTGAGGTCGACCCCACTACGTGCAATGAAAATAAAGCCAGAAGAGCAAGACATAAGATGATGATTCAGATATTTTGCCCGACGTCTGAGTATAGATATTTACACTTTCAAAATGATTGAATATTTGATAAAATAATCAAGTGTTATGTGACAAGAAGCATTTTTCCAAACTTTGCTATTAAATAAATACACCTTCTCTATACGATTGCACTTCTATAGAGCTAAGTGCACTCATTAAATGAATGTACGTTATTAAAGATGCACGTACATATCGTCGGTGGATGGACATCCATTAAAATATGGACATCCAACTTTGGCGGAGAAACGTAGTAGCGAATGGTCGACCGCAGTATAATACTCTATGATTTATATAATGATAAATGTCATAATATTACGAAATACAACAACTTTCTTTAAAAAAAACATAGAACATAGGGTTTTTTTCGAAATTGAACTATATTCAAGTAGACTTGAGAATTAATTTCTACTCTTCTCGTGTATGCATTTGAAAAGAAATCTCGAACATCATCAGTGTAGTGTGGTAATAAGTAGGTCAGTTTGTGAACAGACATCAAAGCAAAATTGTTGAACGCGATGCATACCACTTGTTAACTGTAACACCACGAATTCGATGTGGCGATCGTTTTCAGAACAGGAATTACACTTAGTGTAAGAACTGACACATCTGAAAGCATATATCATAGAACGCATGAGAAATTACATCAGGCAACATTCTTTACACATGGATGTACCGTCGACTATTATATTATGTGGATGCCTGCTCCTTCCATTAAGCGTTAATTAAAGTACATAATTAAATGCATCCGTTTATGTTTATGTTTATGTATAGTATGCTATCCTGTCAACAGTAGTTACCTGGTAAAACCTGTTTTATTTGCATAAACACTGGAACCAATGTATTTCCATTACAGTTTTGGGTTCAAATGTACATAACATTTTGAGGTTGACAGCATTCACGGATAGTGATCAAGATACATGACCATATGTCGTAAATTAATATGGTATGTTCCTATAAACATATAAGTACATATGGATATACGTTTTTTATGTATAAATGCATACAAACATACAAAAGGTGACTAAAGGTTGTTTTTAATTCCACTTCAACTCTTGTTTTCAAGTACTTGAATATAGTGTTTCTTTTAAAATCCGAACAAGGATACATTGCGCTGTCACGTCTGTGACTAAATTGGTTTTTGTTTCCACTTCAACTCTTGTATGTATATAAATTCTTCAGCACTAAAAGATGGTGTTCCAAATTCCTTATAAAATGCGAACAAGGATACAACTAGCTGTCACGTCCAACACAATTTCACGTCTAGATTATTTCTACATAGAGACTGTCTCTTCTCTTGCAAAGCTCATTTTTATTTACGACATTGATATTTGATAAACCAGTTCACATCGTTGTCAATACCATTCCCAAGGGGCACATAGTAACGGCTTATGGGAGGAGATGATAGGATAACTCGGCTGTGCCGTATTCCACAATTATGAGCAATAAGTTTGTAGTTCTCAAATTTCAATAACATCTATCATCTGTGTCTCAGCATCACAGATTCAGAAAATGTACCTCACGCACATTTCATATTATTTCATAAAAACCTGCATTATGGGATTTTATGTTATTAATTTTATCATTATGCCATAATCAAGACATATAACACGGATTTTTCTGACATGGAACTAGGGGAAACTGGACTCATCTGTGGTAATCTCATCAAGAGACTCTCTACCTAGAGAACCTGGCATATGCCGCCTATCAGTGTTTAATAAATCTGTGTACATTTATGGCATAAGTGATTAATCTGCAATCGGCCGTGTAATATCAAAGATAATTGTCAAGTGATACCACGACGCATGAAACCGAGTTTAATTAAAGCTGAAATCACCCCGTATCGGCAAAGAAACACGCGATTCTCTTCTCGTCCTAGCTCTTCTGCGTTTCACAGGGTCACGCCCGACACAGTCGCGGGACAAGAACTGGGCAAGGCCCAATGGAATGGTTTTCTTTGATTTGGGAGTAATTAGACAAAGTAGCCTTCTTCAGACTAGGAAAACTCCAGACCAAATGGCCCACGTGAAACAGAAGGTAGAGGAAGGAAAAGAGCACGACACTGTGTGTGGGGTTCCTGGCTTGCAAAGTCGAACGGGCCGTGCTTGTCCCAAGAGGCCGATGAAGGCATGTGAGGAAAGCGGGGCTTCTCCTTTGACGAATCGTCAGAAACAACAGACAGACAACGGTCAGACGTAAAGCTAGGCCAAAAGCTTCGCCCCGAGTTCGATTTTATTGCATTAGTAAATTAATCCATTTGTACAGGCAAATAATCCGTGTCGATTCCTCGGCCTTTTTCTTGAGAGACGAGTCCAACTCTGTAGAGCCTTCAAAACAAACCACGTACATTTACAGAAACACTCACGAACTGGATGATCTAAGCCGTGCCCTTACTTTTCTTTAATCAGATAAACTTGTATGGTTTCCCTTTACCACGACACGATCTCTCAGAGAGTCGTGTTTTTCCTATGTCAGCGGCAAGATCGCTACCGACCCACAACCTTAGACTCGCGCTGTTTCCCTATTGTTAACACGAGAAAATCATTTACAGTACTTCGTTTGATGCGACTTAGTGGTTATGCCCGGTCATGCTCACAAGGAAAGGGGTGGGCCAATATGTTAGGACTTAATTTAGTGGCTGGCAAATGTACATCTACAGTAACACTGACCCCTCTAAGTCGTCCAAGTTAGGAATCAAGGGCCTAATCCGGATAGTCCGTGATAGTGTGAAAAGGGGTTTGAGGAATTGTCAACTCGAGGCATCTCGTAGACAATTCGCTGTTGAGGCCAGTAGTGTAGCTAGTGTGAGGAAGGGGGAACACTCCCCCAGCACGCCATGTTTACCACCGCAACACTGTATGTTTGATCTGCAAGGTAAATTTGTTTTAGTGGCGATCACCTGTGATTAAGGAACATTTTTTGAGATCCTAAGCTCCTTTGATGTGCTGCTTCAACTGTTTACAGCGAGTGGCTCTTTGAACTTCCGAACCTCTCTATTTGAGCTATTCCCCTGCTACATGGCCAGTTTTTTACCTCATGTTTACTTATCTGCATTAGTAAACAACAAAGCCCAGTAATCAGCTACGCTGTCATCACAGTGTGTAACTTGTGTTTCTTTTTCAAAGCAGCTCTCGCTTTGAGCAGTCCCCAGGTGTTTCCCTTGTGCCCTTGCCCGTAGCACATGAAATGCATTTAGGATAGCTACTTTGATGCTTCCTTCAGATTGGCTGACTGCCGGGCTGTATGTTTGTTCAACACGATCATTGAAGTTGACGTTGGAATGTTTTGAACAAGATACATTTCTCGGTTGAACATAAATCTATATATTCTCACGCGAGTAGCCTATTGTCTAGAGTGCAAGGGATGCCATTGACTCGGATCAAAAGGACGCTAGTTTCTTTTTTAGTTTCTTTAGAAATGAGCGGGGAAAATATCTCTCCCCGCCTGCGCACGTCTGTTCGCTTGTGGCTCTTTATAGTTTGATTGTCGACAAGCTGTCAAAAGAATTTTCAAAGAGACCCTATCCCGTGGTTCATTTCGGGGTTCATTTTCAGCAAGTTTATTATGTTTGTGTTCATGACATATGTGTTAGATTCACTCGAAATCCTTGTTTACACTGGGGATTGTTTCTACACGTAACTATTTAGTTCCTGTCTTCTGAAGACGCTTGCTGGCAATGGCTACTGATATATGAGGCTGCGTTACCGTGTGTCGATTTCTTTGAGAATGATCATGTTCAGTTTATTGAAATTGAATTCTATAGCCTTGTAATGTGACACTGTCTCATCACTGTGTATGATGGCGCATGCCAAAATTACAGATTTCTGTAGATTACAATTTCGTGTAAGGAAAACATAATTTTATAACTATGTTTGTATTGTTATTTAAAAATAATAAATACAATTAGGTGCTATCAGAGTTTAGGTTATATTTAATACGGACATGCTGCATTTGTGTATATTTCAGGCATAATTAGGGCATCAACACAAGAGGTATTTCCCTTAAACCTAATACCCACAGAGCCTAACACTGACTATATGTAGACTATGCAAGACGGGCACATTACTGTCATTGCTTGTCTTAACTATGACCAGGCGGATACTTTACTATGTACAGATAGGTCCCACAATGGGCGCATGGCGTAGAGGCTCCACGCTTCCTAACGTATCCATGCTAAGCGCATGCGCTCCTTTGGAACATGATTACTTCCTGTTGGGAACAACTTGGTGTCAATATTTGGGCTTTCAAGTGATTGGTATGACATAGTTCGTTAGCGGACATACTATGCCCAATTTATGTTCAACAAATAGCAAGGTTGTTTCTTACATTTATGAGTAGAAGTGTACTTGACTTCATTTCAGACAAAAACGTACAGATGAAAAATGTTTAATGTTGAGCAATATTCCAGCAGCTCAAGCCTTTGGTGTCTACATGCCACAACTTTTGAGGTACAACCGAGCATGATCTTTCCATGAAGATTTAATCTTCTTTGATCAAAGTTACATCATTTGTAAGATGGGGCGGTGGGGTAACCTAATGGCCTTAGAGTTCGCGCGTCACGGGTTCGATTCCATATGTGGTTACAACGTGTGAAGTCCATTTCCGGTGTCCTTCGCCGTGATATTGCAGGAATATTTCTAAAAACGGCGGAAAACCATACTCACTCATTTGTTAGGTTTTCAAAAGTTGTTTGATAGACATGTAGAAGATAATTTCAAATTTGACCCTCTTGTGACCAAATGATGTCCCTATTTTGACTTGTACCATATGTTCCCATGTTTCGTCAGGTGAATACTTTACTTGCCTTTTCATGTCTTTGTGACGGGTGACGGTGAGGCAGGATATTGTCGCCTTTTCGAGAAAAACTGGTATCATCACTTTTGGACAGTGACTCACAAACGCATTCTTATGAACTTGTCGGAATCATACAATGTGCTCTGGTACAGATTTGTTATGATTATGGAAAGTGGTGTTTCTTTGCTTTTATTTAAATGCAGACATTGTTTTTGAACTAACGTGTACCCAATTTGTTATTGTCTATAGTTGTCACAGGGCCACTTGATCAATACCAGTCGTATTCTTCAAACGTACCAAAGTAAAGCAAATCAGACTATTTCTATGAAATTGCTCGTCGTTGGTGTGGCAGTTTCATTGTTCTATATTAGTCTAAGGTAACCTTTAGGTTGAGCTTTCGTATAAAACTTAAGCTGTATTAACATCATCGAGGACACTTATGTATTGAAAACCATGATACTATGAACTATAAACGTCGTTAAAAATAAAATCATGATTTACAAGCAGTATTCTAAGTGGCAAGCAATACATTCACCAGTCCGTTGTACAGACATAGAGGTGAATATGGCTGCTTATTCGGATAGATATGTGATGAAATATGCCCGAAAAGGCGTTTAGCAGAAACTAATCTTCGAAGTTTTATAATTATTGTTTTTACTTCTGAATGAAAAGGACACAACACATTTCCATAACACATTAGTTTGGTGACTGTTTAGAGGAGTTTCATGTTTCAAATAAATAGGCATACTGTCGTTGACAAAAAGCAATTTGAGTCACAAATGACCTGATCGAAGCGATATCATAACGAAAATTCTTTCTCATTAGAATAATCTTGTAGTTTTTTTCTACAGAAAAAAACTTAAGTTGTGAATAAGTACTTCAACAAATATGTCTTATAATTGCCCACTGTCAAGTCACGACGCTAAATGTGAACCAAGTCATTGTAATTGCTGTTAACATTGCCACTTCTACCTGTCCAAGGGGAGTGGGGTGCCACTACTACCACCCCACCCCTGGGACAACAGAAGCCCAGAACCCCATGCTTATCATCAGAGACGGTAGCTCGTGTGTTTACAATGTGTTACCATGTGCGTGTATTGATGCTCATGCTGTCGGTCGGTAGTCATGTCCAGATTCAATTAGATACATAGCTACGTGATATAGCTTTAGCTTTGCTGTCTGTGACTTGGAGAAAGATTACCCACCCCTCTCATCCATTGACCATATCCAACAACAATGTTATATATACTGATAAATATCCGCTACAGAGCTTAAAGCCGTGTTCAAAATAACAAATGATGCATACGTGTGTCTATTAATGACTACGGAGGCAAAGTAACAACAAGCTATAAATCTTAATGGTATCATCTTGTAAGCCTACGTTTATCTTGCGTCAAGTCTGATACCCATGAGCAAGAGAATTAAGAGTTTCCCGTCCTGTCGTTATATGGCTGTTCAAACTGTCCTCTATCTAGCATTGACGATTTCTATAGCTAGGGCAATCCTTTGAATGCTAGGGTCCAAATAGACACTTCCAACTCGTGTTAGAGAGATTCACTTATTGAAAGAAGCTGAAAGTGACACTACCTTCTTTTTATCGAGTCACGTTTTACTCCTAACTGCGCGGTGGTGGATGGCTTGAGGATAATTATATTATCGTGAGGAGGATAGTCCAACTTGAGAAATATGAGCAGCTCGCAAGAAAGTCAACAAATAGGGAAACCTGGTCTATCACTCGGGGAAATAGCCGCAGAGCATGAAAGAGACTTTATTGCTTACATGAAACGGCACAGGTATATTTGAATGTGCATTGGTATGCATAAAACCTTGGAGAGGTTTTCAAGGAGTTTGACTTCCCATTATGTGTAAGTGTTGTATTTTTTAACTATATTTTCTAACCTCTTCAAATGTTGTCTGTAATTTACCTACTCCATAGAACAATTTGCCGCAAATTAAGTGTAGAAGATATATATGTTCATTAACTACTGAAGGTTCCCATTGTTGATGACGTTGTAAATGACGTCATACGTGTCACCATGACAACGGAAACTGATTTCCACCAAATAACATCCCTTCGGTCATAGAGACGGAACGACTGCTTAATTAAGTCTTTCTTAGATTGGATGTAGCTGATGGTAGTATGTGACCTTCGTTGCTCGGCGTGTGCAACTGAAAAGAAAAAGGTCGGGTCATCGGTTATTTCAAACATAACGTCGAGTCAGCAATACGGTGACAGTGTTTAACTGCACTTAGAAATGTCTCTAAAACAGCTGAGCGTGCATTACAAGTTCTATTTGCCAATACCCAACTCGGGAAAGTACATTAGGGATGGTTGTATCTTGGATAACTATTACGTTATATGTTATACAATATATTCAAGGCATTTATTCATACAATTCTGTAAAAGGTATTATGACTATGTATGAATTATACACTTAACATGGAGTAATTACATGTGCTGTCAGAAATGTTATTATACCTTTCATTCAATGTACAAAACATGTGGACATTAATACAGTGTCTTGATAAATGTTGTATTCTTCTCTGTTTAAAATCCGAAATCCATCTATTTTCCACAACTGTATGCTGGCAAGTTTAACATATGTTCATCTGTAGTGCAATGGTATCCTGGAGCCACTCTAGCCTCGTTCCCCTGGTAGAAATGTTGTTCCATTCGATATCATTGCGTCAGCAAAGCCGTATGCTGACGTCACAGTTATTTCCAACGTTTTATACCGCGACTTTTATGCCTACAAGTCCACAGGACATGATGCTGGATTGTTTTTCTTCTGAATTCTGACGATTGGGGTTCATTGAGTGTGTGGAGACATAGACCAGGTTTAGAAGAACGTATTCCAGTCTGTACAATACCATACTTTATTTGTTTTCCTGTTGTTAAAATAAGCTATTTACGTCACTTTTTGTTATATTATTACATAACGGTTGATACCCAGGGGTTTGTGGAAGCATTTTCGTGATGGGCATACACTGTACAAATAACGACAGGAAAAGGAACTTTTCTGTATGATAATGTGTTCAGTTGTGACAAGCAGCAAGCTTCAGATATTTTTTCAGGCGTTTGAGGCGGGACATGGGGGGCAGTGTGGGTCAATACGGCTCAGGTTTACTTAACGTACATGTACCTATCTCAACTAGATTAACAGAAGCGGGTTAATCAGACTTGCCAGCCTACATTTAGTCACAATGGAAGGCCCAGCTCCATTTCCGGTGTGTACACATCTCAACAACCTGTGAAATTTCAGGTCTTCAGATTGTGATGGGCAATATCTATCACTAGACGCTCTAAACCACGTGCACATTCCCGTTAACCAAAACATTTAATCAAACTGAATACACAGAAATGCTCTAAGTCCAGGGAAGAAGCAACTTTCATTCACGTCTCGTAATGGCAAAATAATAGGATGTGCCTCTACAACAATAGACGAGAAGAGGCGGTGTCTTTGAAGTCCCAGGTGTTTTGGCGAGGCGCACAGGTGCGTTGTAGTTAGAATACCGAAGTGGTCCTCCAGGAGAGGTTTCGCATTGGTGACATTCTGAAACAGTGCTGTGACTTGGGAGTACGGAGACTCTGTATGTTTACCCGACCGTCCCGGGCCCTTCTTGGTGTGGACACCCAACTCAAACCTCCTGGGTTAACCTGCCCTAGGGATTCATTCAGGCCAGGCAGCCTTGGCACGGTTTTCTATGAATGAAAGTTTCACTCCAAGGTCATCTGAGTATACGAATGGCTTGGCGTGGGTCATGTCCAATCTGATTGGTTGATGTTCCGTGTATATTGTCTTGTCATATTGATTATCTAATCCAGTGATAACACACTATCTCTATATAATGTCTAATGCTCTCGAAATACAAGCATGTTGCTTGCCCTTTGATATTACCAGTACAGAGGACATGAGAGAGACTATCTCTAACATGCCTGTGACCTTTCATGCCTTGTGTCTGCTTCTGCATTGCACATGATGTTTTTCATGTCGATATTTAGCTGCATACACGTTGTGCTTCATGGGGTTTTGCTTTCAACGTGACCTTTTTGTGCAATGGTTATATTCTTAATGCAATATATCTATTGAGAACATTCATAAACTTCGACACAAAGGTCACTCTGAGATGTAAGCTGTGTTTACTTACGCATAAGACAATGCATCAAATGTATAATCGTCTGTATTACACTACCTACAACAGGACAAGTTGCATTTGTTCATACATGTAGGTGGCAGATTATCATTACTTCATGGTAAACCATTCACACCTAGTTAACAAATTATTACTGTTCTGATATTGAAGTGATATATTTTCTCTTGAGGTTTCTATGTGGTTTTCCTTAAAAAGAAAGGACTCCTATGAAACATACATTCTAGTATCTAGAAGGAGTGTCGCGCTCATCATTTCATTTCATAATCACATTTAACCATCCTACACATAGTTTCCCGACGATACTTAACTATTTATTGCATGTACATCATTTCCAAATCCTACTTAACCATCTCATACATAATTTCGCAATCATACTCACTTTGCATATAGAAATTACTTTTTTCAGATAACTGTCAAAATAATTACATGATGCTGTCATCGTTCTTACAGTGTTTATACTGATTTAAAAAGGGACAAAACATATAACCTCTTTTGAGCAAACCCTTATCTTTTTGGATGTGCCGGGAGACATTAATCTGGATACAAATAGACATGTTTAAACCACATACACATTCGTTATCACCATAATATCTGACATACATTTATAATGAACCTACAATAAATAAAATCAGTTTATACATGTAAATTCATTCACAACACACATATCGGTTGGATGCATGTGCTCCAAGTCGCGTGTTGATATAGCGGTATTGCTGGAACGCTATTTGTAATTACTTCATCCCATTAAGGAATATTGATATAGGAATTAAAATGTATCTCACATGTCAATTTAAATTCTACATTTTGATGGAAGAAAATGTCTGTCTCCAGTTTGACAAAGCTGGTTTACCATGACTACAGTTGAACTCGAATCCGAACATATGTACACAACACACAACAGCAAAGAACAATTAGTTTCGGCTTGATGTGTTTTCCGTTCTGTCATGATCATCCTCAATCCTTGAAAACATTAAACAGTTGTCCTCTAATGTGTTTCAGTCATTTTCAAACCTGTACTACCCAGCTTCCTTTGCTTTGTTTGTTTGTGAAATTATTTCATCCTACTGCACGTAGAAGTAGTTTTTTCAATATCAGTAAATATGTTGCGTTATATTATTTTTTACGACTATTTCTCGCCATTATATATTTCCACACGTACTGGAGCTTTCTGCATATTGAGGCATATTTGTTTTAGATAACTGTCTTGTATATTATTTTTGTCCATATCAGTAACACCGACAACACTTGTGCTTTTTGTTATTTTGGAAACTTTTCTGTTCAAGTTTAGCTTTAGAGTTGTTTTTACAGAAATTCTGCAAACATCTGACGTCTGAAACTGATATAACATCTATACCTAGAACGCATCTTCACATAAACGTTACATAAATAACATTTTCCGGGACTATGATCAAAAGATTGGTTTGGCCCTCCCTAATACCCAACTACGCATCTTCTCATGATAATAAATGTCATCTTGCTGACACCCTCTGACTTATGACATAGTTGGGTCATAAAATAGCCCACTTAGTGAGGGGAATCCACGAAACAGAGGACAGTGTGGTCATTAACATGTCGGACAGTCACAGGTAGTGACCGTCTCCACACTTCCATCTCCTCTTGTCGACTTGACTAACACTCTATACATCACTGGAACATGTTTCCCAAGCTCAGGGTCGTGAACATGTCTCCTAGGCTTATTCTAACTCCTCCCCTTTCCCAAAGTCTCTGTCAAATCCACGACAGCGTGAAGCCACTGGCGTCGCTATACCTACAACATAGACAGTCTGTAGAATTATTGTCCCACTTGGTGTAAAACGTACACATATTGTGACATATTTTCCATTCTGATAATCCTCCATATCTATATATATCCCTTACAACTTTCAATATGTAGTGTTACCGCACGAGTCTCTACTATCAGTAGAATTTCTATTAATGAGGCAATATTTCTTCCATCTCGAGAGGTTTGCGATTTTACTTTACATTATACTACTTCTGTTTTATTGCCCCCATGTCGTTCATGCCAAATAGGAAGATATATATCTCGAGGCTGGGCCTATATAGATACATATAATTCATGTTTTATCGCGTTCCCCTCAGCAAGTTGGCTTCGTCTATGTCCATCATTGTTGTTTTTCTCTTAGTTTCCAACAAGACGTCTGAAGGTTTTTAACCTAGCTATAGTGAAAGAAAGCTGGCGCCTAAGTCAAATTTTTATTTCAGTATGCAGAACAGTTCTTCTGAAGGTAAGCTCTTATTTACATGTTAACTTGTACTACTTATAATGGTTTGATTTGTAGGATGAGGTTTCTGGTGTTCTTTACCCCCGAGATAAATCACTTTCATTATTATTACATCCGTCATGCCTTTAAAGGCATGGCCACACATCACTTTAAATATATTTAAATCATAGTCCAACACAGACGAACATTGATATTTCTTTATATACTGAGATGATTCTTGTTGAAGGTGAATTATGCTATTAGTCACTCTAATTGCAAATGAATGTCACATCGGACGTGCAAACTTGCTGAAGTGTAAATAAAACATAGCACATTTTGTTGTTAAATATTACAGGACATCTTAGTCTTAACGCTTCTGAATTGTTTTTTCTTTCAAGGAAGGTTTTATGATTGGACACATATGTTGTTGGTCTTGAGATACAATGAATAGTATATATGTATATATGAATAATGGATTCAAGATTAGGGTACTTTAAAATATAAAACGTCAACGTACAGAATAACCGGTCTCAGTTATCCACGGAAACAGAATCCGTTGATAAAGGTAAATTAAGTGACAATTATATGGATGGATCCCTGAAAAATCAGAGGTGATACTAAATGTTCGCGAAAAGGGTAAGCATGCCCTACCGTAGCACCGCAATATGCATAAAATAGTAAATCATGCAATAAGTAGATGAGAGTAGTTGATTTGAGTAGTTGAATCATGAGAAACTAAGAAACAAGAAATCCGAATGTTCTATAACATGTATCAGTTACTATTTATTCATTACCAGTTGGCTGTATGTGTCTATATTTAATCGCGAAGAGCAAAAACTCACAGTGTCTACCCATGCTTTTAGAAATACACATTCAACATTAGACAACAGCCTCATCAGTTTCTCCGGTTCCTTCATGGGGGTATAGTTTTATTTTGTTAAAGAGTGCACGGTCAGTCAAGCGATAATAGCAGTTTCTAAGACTTTCTCATTTTCAAAGGTGTGAGATTATGATGATGATGATGATGATGATGATGATGATGATGATGTGATATTTCAAAATATATTCATTACACGGTGGTGATACATGTTAAAAAAGTTTTAGTCAAGTGGAGAAGGAACAGTGAAATAAGAAATCAAGTCAATGATTCTGTAACCATACACGTTTATCAATATACATCAAACTAAGTTTGAATTTAGATCCACTGAAAAAAAACAACTTACGAATGTTTCTTAAATCTTGAACATGGTTATTTTCTTTGTTTTTGAAAAGGCTTACTTAAGATGAAAGGATTTTCAGTCTGACTTTTTTGCGTAATCATAAAATTGATCTATTTTAAAGTGTACTTGATCTACGTTGTGACGAACAATTAACGGAGCATATACTTCCTGCTGAGACTAAACTCACGACTGAGGGTTATGTTTTCAGTTTCATTTGCTCTTGACACACGCAACATCATGCACATGCGGTTCCTTATACCTTCAAGCCCAAGACGGATTCGCTTAATCAACCTATGGCTTTGTATGCGTTTAATTCATTTCACTTTCCGTTACATCTGTTTTCGTTTTGGCATATTAGATTTCCCTTTGAGTGTTAATCCCCTATTTCAACATAAGTCATACAAGGGGCTGTGCCGCGTCTTTTGAAACCGAAGCGATGTCAGGTGATCATCTATAAAGGCCCTTGCCCTTACTTTCATTGCTGAGATCAGTGAGATTGGCTTAGTATTTGCTTGTCTGACTGAAGGGCAGGGGGGAACAGTGTAGTGTCTGCGGTCTGTGGGGTACCTCCTCATCTCGCCCCCACTCCTTCGTTTCCCCTCACTCCCGGCTGTGTTTCGTGACTTGCAAGCAGTCGTCTATCAGACATCTCTCATTTCAAAAGACGAACCATCCGAGAGATTCTCTTGTTGCAAAGAGAGTCATATCTTAAGTGCATGATTCGCAAACATCACCTAGAAATCAAAATTATTAAAAACACACAGTGGTTTTTATTCCGATTACTCGGCGTTCTTGTTCCCAAACTCTGTCTGCAACCACGTCAATATTTGGGAAGCCACGGTTTGGTGTATGCCGTTGAGTTAACGTCCTCTTTGCAAATTAGCCCACTCGGATATTTGTTTTAGCGAATTATTTTGACATTCTTTGTTTAACAACTTTCCCTTTTCGGGTTGGACTTCTTGAATCTCCATTGTCCATGAAGTAGGATTGTAATTAAGAAAAGTGTGGTGAGATGGCACCAGAAAAGAGAAAACCTCACGCTTATCTCTCCGGCGTTTCTGCAGGTTATTGAGACAACACGCGTTCTCTCAACTCCTTCACTGAGCGCATGGGTTGACACCATGTCGGTCGTTTTCATTAGCCCAAGTCTCTGCATTCAGCCCTTTGTTGATCACAAACCAACAACAATTGTAACATACTCAGTCTTAAACTTGCCCGATATTTAATCTTCTGATAGCCTTATGCAGTCAAGTCTTCAATCTTTATTAATGCAGTCGCCTAAACAAATAAGCTCCTATTGATACGTTTCTGTCGGGATTGTATCGCTTTCAGATTATTCACTCGAGACATGACAAAATCGTGTATAAATGTGTTTGTTCATTTCATTATTATTCAGACGCTCTGAGTGTGCAGCCAACTGTTCCTACCGGTTCAAAGATCTGTTCACACTGGGACAGAAATTGCAAGACAAAACACAGATTAATATCTCCTTGTCTCTTATAAAACGTACATGACATGCCAATTTCAGGTTTCAATGTATCTATTTGATCACATATTGCTATGGACTGTGTGAAGTGAATTGGAGCAGATAACAATATTTGATCTATCCTAGATGTAAGGACATCGTCCAGACGTTTTCTGTCTCTGAGGAAATGATGCTCGCAAAGAGACCAAAAGAACCTTAGTTTGTCGTTGTCAAGACATTGTTGATTCCTTTTTCATTTCAATCAAATGAACATCCAGCTGAGCATGATACTAATATGATTCCATACATGTCATTTATATTCTAATTGTGTTATCACGAGAGTTAACGTTACAAAGGAAACTTTCTTGAACCGCAATAGTTGATATGAGTTCAGAATAAAATGTAATTAGAATATTTTTCGATTTATTTTTTCTATTTGACACATATTTTGTTTCAAATTTAACCAAATATAACAAACTAGTCATAACAATTGAGTATGGACGTAGATCACTGATGCTGCAAAACATGTTATTTTCTCTATAAATAACCATGATTTAGTTAGCGAAAAGCCAGTTTATACAAATACAAACTATTTCAATTTAAGATACATATTTAAGATATTCACGCTAAGCTGGTAATTCCACTGAAAATTAATCAATATCAGTATTATGTTTCACTTTTTAAATGTTAAATTGTGTTTCGACGACTTTTTTGGTTTTATCTTAAAATATGATTTATTATTTCAGAAATAATTACGTTAATATTTGTATGTTTACGTTTGGTATACTACTCAAAAGACGTTAAAGAACATCCGATGACATGACAGATTAACTACAATCATATGAAACAATCGGAAGTTGTCTAACCTCTTTTAAGTTGTATACATATACTTGGAACGCAGCTGAACTGCCTACAAACATGAATAATTTCTTTAAAACTTCCCAACGAATAACATCCATCTACATTTTCTCACCATTGTTTGATATATTCCGAGTGTCACCAGAGAGTGTTTCCGTCTAATAAAAAGGGGGAAATCCAGTTTACCTCATTTGCGGTGTTTCTAGGCCATTGTCCTAATACAAGTAATAAATTTTTGTGCCACGTGATATATCATACAGACAGAAAAAATAAAATTTATGGTGTGGTTCGATAACACCAGGTTCCAAGAAAATGTTAAATATTGGTTCTGAAACATATTAGCATACTGCTCTTTGAAATTGAATTTTCTTTCAACTTAAAATATTGACATATTATTTCCACCTTATGTCATTTTTAAATCACTCAGTATCTGTAAGGATTAATAATAATAATAATAATAATAATAATGGCCTTAAGATGTATTATTGCAGCATTGTTCGAAAATAGCCAGTCTCACCAACTGACAGTACATTGCGTATCAAATACGTTTAATACGTTTATATAACGTGATAATTTCCATAAACGTTACATTGCTGCATATTTATATAACTTTGGAACAAATCCCGTGAAAAAAATTCCATCTATCAAATAGTCACGATACCAGGTATTCGCGAAATGATAATCGTATCCTGCACCCGCCACAAACACATGCAAAAGCAACTCAATATTGTATTATCAATGCAAGCACTTGTAATTCCATGTAATACACACATGATCATTCATATAAACACTGCACAACCCATATATTAAGTTCGACATTATTGTGTATATGTATTTATTTGTCGTGCTTTTTCAAGTGTTTGTCTTTGACAAGATGTTCATGATTGATTATATTAAGATGTTCATATGAAATGATACACTTCGAAATTTATATTTGATTTAACATGTATCGGTTCAGCAACAATGTCTGCCATTAGAAATTAACTTCCTTTACCCTTTGGTCGGACTAACAGAACAAAGCAAAATATTCTCTCTGGTAATTTCATTTTCAAACCAGTACATCAGTTGTTTCTATTTGCATTACTTAAAGTAAATATTAAGTGCTATGTTCATCAAATTATAAGGATGTTGAGGGGTCAAAAGGAACACATATCATGTTATTATTACTCAGTTACAAAGTCTATGGTACTTGACAGAAAATATGTCTTCAGTGATGATGTTGAAAGTGTGCATATTTAGCATCTGCAAATCCACATGAGTTGGGCTTGGTGCATTTTGTCATGCAGTGTGTTCTGTCTGTGTGAGTTACATAACATTCTGTCGTCCCACATTTTATGTCAGACACAAACGAGAACTGAGCTTGTCTGCAAAAGTTTCACTACTACGCATATCTATCTAAATGCATGCATATATATTCTGTATGTGGTAGCGTGAGAAACAAATTGATTGCGAACCTTACAAGTATATATTAATTGACCTTAACTCACAATATATAATTGCCTTTTACTTGTGTGATAGTGAAATAGGATCTCACAACAAATGGAGCAAACTTCAGGATGACAACATCAGTAAATTCTTTGCAATGATACAACGGTATTCACATGTACTACGAAAACCTGATGTAACCTATGGATTTATGTGATCATGTGTCATTGTACGACTCGTGTACATGTTAACATCGTGTGATCATGTGTCATTGTACGTCTCTTGTACATGTTAGTATCACGTGATCATGTGTCTTTGTACGTCTCTTGTACATGTTAAAATCATGTGATTATGTGGCATTGCACGTCTCTTGTACATGTTAACATCACGTGATCATGTGCCATTGTACGTCTCGTGTACGTGTTTGTGTTGTACTTCTCGTGCACATGTTAACATCATGGTGTATCAGTGTAAGTCTCGTGTACATGTTAACACTATGTGTCATTGTACGTCTCGTGTACATGTTAACATCATGTGTCATTGTACGTCTCGTGTACATGAGATCATGTGTCATTTAAGGTCTCATGTACATGTGACTATGTGTCGTTATATGTCTCGTGTACATGAGATCATGCGTCATTGTACGCCTCGTGTACATGAGATCATGTGTCATTGTACGCCTAGTGTACATGAGATCATGTGTCATTGTACGCCTCGTGTACATATGATCATGTGTCATTGTACGCCTAGTGTACATGAGATCATGTGTCATTGTAGGTCCCATGCATATGAGATCATGTGTCATTTTAGATCTCATGTACATGTAACCATGTGTCATTATACGTCTCGTATACATGTAACCATGTGTCATTGTATGTCTCGTGTACATATGATCATGTGTCGTTGTACGTCTCGTGTGTATGTGAACATGTATCGTACGTCTCGTTTACATGAGATCATGCGTCATTGTATTTCTCTTGTACATGTGACCATGTGTCATTGTGTGTCTCGTGTACATGTGATCATGTGTCATTGTACGTCTCGTGTACATGTGACCATGTGTCATTGTACGTCTCGTGTACATGTGATCATGTGTCACTGAACGTCTCGTGTACATGAGATCATGTGTCATTGTACGTCTCGTGTACATGTGATCATGTGTCATTGTACGTCTCGTGTACATGCGATCACGTGGCATTGTACGTCTCGTGTACATGTGATCATGTGTCGTTGTACGTCTCGTGTGTATGTGAACATGTATCGTACGTCTCGTTTACATGAGATCATGCGTCATTGTATTTCTCTTGTACATGTGACCATGTGTCATTGTGTGTCACGTGTACATGTGATCATGTGTCATTGTACGTCTCGTGTACATGTGACCATGTGTCATTGTACGTCTCGAGTACATGTGATCATGTGTCATTGTACGTCTCGTGTACATGTGATTATGTGTCACTGAACGTCTCGTGTACATGAGATAATGTGTCATTGTACGTCTCGTGTACATGTGATAACGTGTCAGTGTACGTCTCGTGTACATGTGATCATGTGTCATTGTACGTCTCGTGTACATGCGATCACGTGGCATTGTACGTCTCGTGTACATGTGATCATGTGGCATTGTACGTCTCGTGTACATGTGATCACGTGGCATTGTACGTCTCGTGTACATGTGATCATACCCGTGATCACCCGAGGTACAATAGGTCTTCAGCAACAATACATGTCTTAAGAGGCGACCAACGGGATCGGGTGATCAGGCTCGCTGAATTGGTTGACGCATGTCATCGTATCCCAATTTCGTAGATCGATGCTCATGATGCCAATCTCTGGATTGTCTGGTTCGGACTCGATCATTTAATAACCACGTCATATGGCTGGAATTATGCTGAGTGTGGCGTTACATAACAAACAAACATGTGGTCATGTGTCATTGTACGTCTCGTGTGCATGTGATCATATATCGTACGTCTCGTGTACATATGATCATGTGTCATTATACGTATCATGTATATGTTCAGATTGCTTGTAAATCTAGATATAAAGTCTTACAAAAAATAATGCTTGGAATATTTTACTTGCGGAATTAAAACATACTAATGAGCAAAAGTTATCGAATTAATAAGTAAATTCAACAAATTCGTTCAGGAAAGTTCTGCATTTACTGGATAATTGTCGCATGCACATTCATTTTCGAATAAAAGAAATTATAAACTGAACATATCTGTTGTAACTTTTAACCTTAATCCAGCTTGTGGTATTTCCATTGTTAGCAGGTAGTCATGGCTATGTTCTGAATACGACCGCCGGACGAAAACTGTGAATCATGCGTAAGCCAATGGGTTAAGTGTCTCACCTGTCAAAAAACATGACATTATTTTGATAGCTTGACAACAAGTAATTAATTATATTCTACGTTAAATGTTCGGAAATTTAAAATGAATGCTGGTTGTCATGTTTATGTATTTCGTGACTAATTTATGAGATTTTGTCCCCAAGGAACTTTTTATTGTCGACGTAAATAAACAAGGTTATCTATGTATCATTAGGAAATTGTATCAACATGACTACCAACATCAAAAATTCTGCAACACTTTAAGATTTGAATCAGAACGAATTTTGTTAATGTTGTAATTATATTTCCATAATTTGCTTTCCCTACTTTGGGGTCTTCTTCTCTTCTTTAACGCTGATATAGCCGAAAAGCCGGAAAGTGCGTCGATCGCTGTTGTGGTTCAGAGAAAGTCGTAAATTCTGATTTTCCAGGATAACAACGAAGTAAATCCGCAGATACCACGTGTTTTTAAATGGTGTATGCATGTACTAAGTGTGCCTACTACACCAAACAGGGAGAGTTCACAACACGATTAAAACCATTACATGTCGACTACCAGCTCTCCATACACCTGCACACCACAGATCCAGATT
Organism: Haliotis cracherodii; assembly: GCF_022045235.1. NCBI lineage: Eukaryota > Metazoa > Mollusca > Gastropoda > Lepetellida > Haliotidae > Haliotis > Haliotis cracherodii. The sequence goes on from NW_027266275.1 coordinate 19,264,962, forward strand.
GCATTTGCAATGATTCAAACGTTTAAGTTGCAAGATCAATAGGGCCCTTTTCGGTAATCTGGAAGTCAAATAGACCTAGAGTCAAATAAAGGCAATGATAGCAAGAAGTGTTTTGTGGTCGTGATTGATTAAAGTTCCTTCAAATTAGATAACCCGGGCATTTTTACAGTGAGGGGATACAGTTTATTACCGTGCAATTCATGAAAGGATATTTCCACAATGAATAGATTGAGAGAACAATTGATGACATTTTGGATTAGGATATGTGACGTACGTTGATTGTGGTTCTGATGTCAGCAGCTTCCTTAAAGAACAAAAAAATGCTTACCTGTCTCTTTGCCCAAATTTACTGCATATCTTTGAAACATCGTTACACCTGTCGTTGAAAATTTAAACTGTTTACACCTTCCTGAACCATCATTAATCATTCACCTATAATGTCAAATGATCCAATCATTTATATGTAGTGTATCAAACAAGGCTTTGTTTTCAAGTCAAAATACAAGTGTAATATAACTTTTCAGAGTAAAGCGAAAATGCTTCTGAACTATGGTATTATCGACATTATCCATAAAATATTTTGTTCAAAGATCCGTGTAATTGAGCGAGATCCTGTGTCAATATTAGCATGTGTATTAGAAATGTTTCTGATAGCGTGCACCTTGCATTTGCTGTGATATTGACACAGCCATATCAATGACATGATATAGCCACCCACATGTCAATATACAATTGATCTAGTTCGATAACAAACAATGTATTTTCTTCAGAAGCGATAACGACTGATGTCACTGCCGTGTAAATTGCGAAAACTTTATCTTAAAGTGGTAATACGCCCAATAAGTATTCACAATGATAAGGCGGTCGCTAAAACTACGCCTGCAGGTATCACGTCACATGTGTGTTTGTACATGCTGGTAATCACTTTTCCCGCCAATGGCAGAGTATAAACCGACAATATTATACGAATACACGCACAGATAAGTGACAATGTATGTATGGAACATTCAAGACATCAGCAAGCTTTCAAAACGTTTTATGGTAGACATGTAGAGGATATGTCCAAATTTGATGCATCAGCGACAAAAATGATGTCCAATGCAATTCCTCTTTTGACCTGTACCATATGTATCCGTTTTTTTTCAGGTGAACAGTTTACTTGTCTTTGCATGTGTTAGTGACGGGTGGCACCGGTGATGCAGGATACGATCACCTTGTCGCAAACACCTGGTATCATCACTATTTGACAGTGATTCATAAATACATGTTCATGATATAGTCGGAATCGTACAATTAACTGTATGGGCAGATATTTCTTATGAATATGAAAAGGGTTTTGTCGCTTTAATTATGATATATAGACGTACACATTGTCACGGTGAAGTGCATGAAGGAATTTCTAGTCTTTATACAGACGGCCCCTTGTTGAACTTAGATACCCAATGCATTCTACAATATTGCTATAATGGAATGTTCAATTGTTCTTTGTGTATTCAAACCATTCTAAACCATATTTTCACTCTTTGTCCATGAACATTTTGACACAAAACACGTTATGCAACAGTATATTTTGTACAGTTCATGTTGTTACTCGCAACGTTGACATCAAGAACGTCACTTTCAAAATTGCATAAGGGGTACCCTTTGGTATAAGTTAAGCGTTGAGTGAGTGAGTGAGTGAGTGAGTTGGGTTTAACGCCGCTTTTAACAGTATTCCAGTTATATCACGGCGTGTCAGCTTAATGTGGGAGGAAAGCCCGAAGTGATGCAGGTCTTAGACGTTTACCACTTCGGTGAAACCCACGAGCACGGGTATGGTGCTGACAAACCTAGAAACATAATCGGGGTGAACCGGGATTCGAACCCACAATCATAGGTTTCTGGCGTGCCCAAGGGACGCAACTCTGCACAGCGAATCGCGGCGCCTTAGACGACTGGGCCACCCGTGCCCCCCGTTAAGCGTTGAGTGGTCGTACTTACTCTAAAGTGAAATGAGATGTGAAATAAACGTGGAATGAATATAAATATGCGTTATAAAATAGACGTGATATGACAGTTGCATAGTTGATAAACCAATACATCGCCTCAAATCTATCCTAACGCGAACTATAATTTCAGCTTTCAAAGAAAACTGTATACGCTAAGATAAGTTGTCAAATCAAACTCCTCCTTTCAAGATACCGGGTGCCATACAGTTTTAGAATTTATTCAATTTTCGCTGATATTTTGTTATTTGGTCGTTTCCAATTGTTTTGCAGTATGTGGCGGGGATGTAGTTTCGTTCATTAACACTTTGACGTCCGTGTTTAACCTCAGTCATTCAAACACGTATTTTGCAGTGTGTGTTATATTTGTAAGATCTGTTTCCGCACCAGCACTGTATATCAGGGTAAACATGCATAACTGTATAATCCGAAAGAAACAGGAAGGAACTGAGGTTGAATACAATGAGTTCCTTGATCATGTTTTCGTCTGGTGATTATTGTGACATAATTAAACAGATAGGAAACGCAATATCAAGTGTAAACTATCTATTGAGAAGATTATGGCTTTTGATGTTCTGCGGGAATGTGCTAAGGTTAGTTGACTCTATTCAACATGTAAATACGGAAGAGTATTCAGTATTCAGTATTCAGTGGTCGGTAGTGGACGACCGGCGCAGTGGTAACCATGACACAAGTAACACAAGTATGGGGGTTACATCATGAGCAAATCCCTCAGTAAATATTTTACATGTTGTATAATAGTTTGCTAAAACGGAACAATTACTCAATGACATTTTGCATAGATTATAGGAAAAACAAGAAACTTGAATGTTCAAAGTGTGTCTGTAAACGAACAGGTCCATAATACCAACAACTATACAGCCACATATCAGTTGTGTCCACGTCAGTATATTGTATTGTCAGTATATTGTTATCTTTGTACATCCATGCCACCTTATGTTATATGTTTATGTATATGTATATGTATATGCTGCGATATATATATATATAACAAGTGATTTCATCAGGTGTATGGGTATTAAATAAACAAGATCCACAGTCCAGATGTACGTCCTTCAAAACTCCTTTATCCACACAAGATCTCTCGCCGTTCAACAGTTCTTCAGATATATATATGTGTGTGTAAGTACATAAAGTTCATATATGTTATACTCTGTTATACTCTTTGCACTTACTAAGCATTCGCCTGATATGAAGGATCAAGAAGTAGCTCGTGAAAGGGAATAAAAAAAAGTTGCAATCCATAAAATGTGTCATGTATTCACATCAGTATAGGACCTCACAATTACGATGGGGGGTGGGGGTTGCGTCCTGACATACATGTAACTGGTGCGATCTTCGTTCTCAATGGTGATTTGCTTCAAGAAATCAGAAATCATATGCATGTGCCCTTTTTCACAAAGCGATCTCAGAACAAGACAATCGTAACTCGTATACATGAAGTTTAGGGTAGACTTACGATAGTCGTAGCGCTATGATCATCGGTGGAACAGAGTCATTGTACCAACATGAAGACCTCTTTGTGGTCGCTGACTTATTATTCGTTGATTCTTACCTGCTGAATATGTAGATTAGCAGCTACATGTATATGCATGATGAATTGCTCCAAACAAAGACATTGTTTCATTTATACATTTATTGCCCTGATTGTGACGTCCTTCGGACCGCTCCACTCAAAGATACCTATTTGATGTGAATTAGAATACAACGTGGTGAGAGCTATATGTATTCTATTGCTAATTCAATGTTATATATGTACCTAACATAAGTTTAAACTGTTTGAAAATGTTGAAAACTGATGTTAATGTTAATGTTTTTGTCAATGTTCGCCCCAGGTAAAGAAAGGATATGTGTGAAATATTCTGCATTCGCATAGGTGTGGTACAATTGCATAGCGATATCTCATACGACACCACCAAGCCTATATTGATATAGGTCATTTCTCAACCGAATGGCATATTTTACTGAGTATATATGAAAGGATTGGCCACAACTTACTACCTTGGTGGTATCTATATGTTATCCTTTCTATGCGATAGATTGCATAATACATAGATGCTGTATTCAATAGAAGCATTCAGTATGTCCAAACGTATATGTACATATATGGTATGGGATAATTATTGAGTGTGATAGGGGCTGTTGATTCCAAACGGAAGATATATGTTTGGCTTTCCCTGCTTTTTGGTGGACTATTTTATTAATGTTCAAATCCCTCAATGGTATTAAAACATTTTCCACACACAGGCTGCAACTGTTGTTTCGCTGAAGAGTTTTGCATCACTGTTCGTTTGTCTAAACGGGTATTTCAAGTAATTATCTAACACGCGCTGTTTCTCATTATGTAATTTTGATGAATCGCATAACTGGGTGGGGCGATCAAGCAACGCCCGTATTGTCATTGCTCATTACATCAACCAAATCGGATTTAGTTCATTGTGCTCCTCAATACATGTCGATACTCGAGTTCTACTAATCCCTGGAATGAAATCACGTAATCCGATCTGACATGATCAGATGATCGCCTTATATGATTGACAGGTGTCTATCAATCGTCATCTTATAGGAAAGCATAAAAATCAACAGGGAATGGAATATGACATGACTCAATGTCGACATCGAGTCCACTTCATAGTGATAACGAGTGTTGACTATTAGATTAGACAGTATTTACTCTAGCCGTGTTCAAGTGAGTTTAAATAAATTAACTGCTCCTGCAGAAAAGAGAAATTAATCTTTTGATCTTTTGTCGACTTTGATATATTCATTGATTTCTTTTTATCGATACTTCAAATATAGAAGTAATAAAACACTGATCCGCGGCCATTGTGGGGGTACCAATACCGCTCGCTATGGTGTATTATCAGTATAATACGCGTACAAAGGGTAGCGTCGAAATTATTATACAATATATCACTTTGAGTTCATCAAAATGGTCTTTCCTTCTGAGTGTGCCACAGCGTTGATGGACAACAGATGGATATCCGTCAGCAGCTTTCACGGTTTCATTGTCGTGTCAGGTATCCGCAGTTTCCCTGAAACAGTCTTGTTAAATGGGCAACCATCGACTGAAAAGAAATCTTTGTTGGAACACTGACAACGACCTTTACAATCTCCAAATGCGTTTTCTGTACAAAAACATTTCATGTTCTAAATTTAGATTTTATTTCTGATCTCGGTATCAGACATGAAATTGGTGGTTAATCAAGTGATCTATCCAGAGTAATTTGCCTTTTCGGATCACCAACGTCTCAAATGTGTTTTGTTGGATAATTCATTTTTAAACCGCTTCTTAGTTGCTCTCGGTTGTATATATATATACGTGAAAATCGAAAAGAATATTTAGTTTAAACAACATTTCAGTATTGAAATGGATAAGGTCATCACAACGTAGGCAGACCTCCGAGAATAAAGCATCTTCCCTTCCGGAGAGGGGGCACGGGTGGCCCAGTCGTCTAAGGCGCCGTGATTCGCTGTGCAGAGTTGCGTCCCTTGGACACGCCAGAAACCTATGATTGTGGGTTCGAATCCCGGTTCGCCCCGATTATGTTTCTAGGTTTGTCAGCACCATACCCGTGCTCGTGGGTTTCACCGAAGTGGTAAACGTCTGAGACCTGCATCACTTCGGGCTTTCCTCCCACATTAAGCTGACACGCCGCGATATAACTGGAATACTGTTAAAAGTGGCGTTAAACCAAACTCACTCACTCACTCACTCCCTTCCGGAGAGTATTACTTCTTATACCTTCTTGTTCACAAATCCTTCTTTCGGACTGGTGTTCCTTCATGGTGATTAAGTACTGAAACCGTGTAATCCTTTTAATGGCCATTAGTCGATCTAAAGATCACATGTGCAATGTGTTACCATATGAAATCTACAACATGGTGCATATTTCACGCACGGCCTGCTGAGATAATCCTGTCTATAGCTATAATTTCACCAACACCTTTAATCAGGCATTTAATTGCAATCCAACGTCGCGGTCATTATTGCTATAACAACATCTCCCTGCTATGTTTTGTATACATAATGTAAGTAACGACTATGAAACGTGTTGCCTATTTATCTACCAAACAGCGCTCAAGGGTAAATAATACAATGAGGCGTCTTTGTCGGCGTGTGGTGGCCACCACGGGGAGATGGCTGCACCATCCAGAAGACGGTGTTTTGATTTTGATTTGAGTGACACTTCTCTGGTCGTTTTCATCACGACTTGAAATGGACAGAGGTTATGTATTAATGTATATTGCCCCAGTCTTGCCCGAGGGGTGCGGTCCACCAAACAAGTCCAGCTATTCTTCTCCGTCGATCTCCCGACTCGGACGACTCAGATGCTGACATGATTAAGCGAACATGTCATTAACGAGACAATTACAAGGTAGATAAATTCAAACGTCTACCAAATAAATCACAATATTCCAATAGTATCACAGACAATGGAGGCTGGCCAACCTGCAATTAATTTCACTGTGCTTTGGAAAGGTCCGCTTCGAATATAAATCATGATGAATTAAGTAAACAATCAAGAGTTGTCTCCCTTTGGCCATGTCATCGCAAGAATAACGCTTCTTCAAGTTTGTTTGTATAGATGGATACACGAATGTATGAAATATCTATGAACCAGATTTGACACAAACAATGTAATTCGAAGACTGTTATACCTTAAACCTTAGGTAATAGAGTCTGAATATGAAATTTTAAAGGAATTTTCAAAATAACGTTTGGACATTTGTTTGTACAATTTCTGAAGTCTTAAATGAAAGAAAAAAATTGATGATACAATGCCTTCAATGTTGCTGCGTTCAGAATGGGATTATGCATGTCAGAACATTTGCAACGTATACTGTGTGTGATTTCAATGAAAATTTTGATCATGCCGTAATTACTGAAACTACCCACGTAGACAGGGCAATGCCGACTGGTCACGTTTATCGTAGAAGACCTTCAAGGCATATTAATCGTACAATGTATGGCACATATATCTGCTCACATTCACTCTTGAGATCTGAATACCGTTTCTTGCTATTGCGTTCTTGCTGGATATGAAGTTGGGTATAACAAACGAAAAACTTTAAAACTCCTAAAACTTCCTAACTATTAAATCTGAAAGGACAATGACCTCTTTGGTCCCCGTTAACATATAACTTTTAAACAATTTTAACCTCTACTGTTGTATGTCTGAAAAATCTTTATTTATAGTATTTTCAGGTGTATCTTTTTTGTTATCGGCATTCGTTAATATGAATCTATATGCGTTCTTGTCTTTTGTAATAACGTTTTATCTCATCTCATACACACTTTGATTACTGGGTTTTCAGCGGTGAAAATACTGGCATGAAGATTCTAATTTAAATGGGGAGGTGGGGTTAAAATCTCCGTGTCATGAACATGGTGTGTTCATTGATGACACATCTGAACCCAGAATGATTTTGTCCAATCTAGTCTTTTTTCAAGTAAAGGTTCTTAAACAAAATATGATAATAGTTCTGTTTTCAGTGCGTTTGCTTGTTGAATACTTGAACAATCCAAAAACCCATCCACAGAAGAGTTCGTTGGAATGGAACAAAATCTTTTCTATGTATTGTTTTCAAAGTTGAATTGAGGATTTGTTTGGTCAGAAAATCTGAAAATGCAACACTGACAAAAAAAGGTTTAACCTTAACCTGCAGTCTCACACTACGAATTGTTCAGGGATCGGAGCGACGGCTGCCAAATACTGTACTATCAGTTTCATAGTCATAGAAAAAGTCACCAAAAGGTCGCGAATGCCCGATACCAGCTGAGATAACTAGGTTTGGTTAAAATCAGATTTTTCATCCTGGTGTGTTAGGATCTCTCCCAGGCTGTGGCGCGTTCATCCCTCCCAAATCCCCCATCCCCCTCGTCCCATTTGTTTCCTAGTCGCTTGTCAGCCTCTAATCGAACTTCGCGGACCCTTTGATGAATCACCAGTACTTTTGGACAAAAGTTGGAATTGAGGAATTTAGAGGCATTTCATTTGAGGGGGATTATGCATCTTAAATTTGTTCTCCAAACAGAGAGAATCGGCAGGTCCCCCGAGTCCCCAGCCTGTCAAGTCAGGAGGATCTACGCGCTCATTTGAGCGTCATTACGCATTGTAATGATTTTATAAATTCGTACTTACGCAGACGTTATTTCCAGAGCGACCGGGGTGGCACTTTATTATTTGATATTGAAATCATTTTTCAGTGTTATGCCCACAGTGTTGGGCATCACTAATCCTTGCGCTGCCGTTTCGACTTTATTATCATGTCTCCCTTCCTCTCCCTCCCCCGTGGTCAGACAAGGGTAAGCCCCAGCTAATAGAACCGTACTACAAACTTTTTAATTTGCGCCAATAGCTGTCTCAAACCCCATTTGCGTACAGAAAGTGCTGGAGAAATAGACAAGGTATTTTAATGTGCGCTCATCATCCTTGTACGAAGCTAGTTGTACCGAACGCCACCAGATGGCTCTCATAGCTCTGAAGCGTCCATGTTTGTTCCCAAGGGAGCCATCAGGGCACTGACCAATGCATTCAGTTTGAACGAAACTGGGGACACACTGTATAAACGTAATGTTTCAACCTCACCGTTCTGATCACTTATTTCATGCATAATGTTTTAACATTATGAAATCTATGCAACTACATGTAACACAAAGTTTTCTCATTTATGTTTTTAAGTTCGAACGCGTATGACGAAAATGTGTTTTTTCGCGTGATGTAAAATTGTATTGCTGTTTTATGGTTGTAAGGATCAACCAATCCGTTTAGAAAGCCATTGTATAACCTACTCGTTCGTGGACATACAGGTACTGCAAGCTAAATATTTTTATAGGTTCCAACCCTGACAAAAACTTGTTAGGAAACCATTGTAGCTTTTATCACAACAATCGGATTATAGGGCTAGTTGACACAACAAATCATCAGTAGCTGGCTCAATTATCTGGTCTGATGATATTCCTCGCCATTATCTATCTAAAACGACGCTTCTTGTCTCCTCCTCGAGTTGTTAAGAACAACAATCACCCTTCTATTGCAATCTGGCCACGGTCCTTGTCAGGTTAGCGATATATACCTCTTGATTGTAACATATTAATGTAGATAAACGATGCTAAAAGCCACCTTAGACACCCCTGCGCTACTGGACAGTTCGCAAGTGCAATTAGCCCGTCTAGGAAAATCGGATTAAAATTGAGGGTAGACATCCCGCGGGGACTGACCATACCTATCTACGGTCAAGTGGCATACAATTCCTTCTGTTGTTATTGTTTCAATTATAAGGGCCTCTACAGTTAGTTCGATCTATGCCCTGAAGTTATTTCAAACAATGTTTTAGTAACACAGCTCTTGTCCAGTCTTTCCATCGTTGATTGATTGCTATGTACTACTGCACGCGCGACCTAATCGATGGCGAGTAGTCGTTATTACCTCCCTTTAGCTGTTGGCGGACTGAGGAGCCGGGTGTCTCTTGAGCAAAAAAAAAGTAATCGGTTTGTCCGCGAATATATCTGAAAATATTGCTCACAGAAATGAAAAATTTAAATGGCAGTGTGTGGAACAAATTTGGACCCTGCATCAACGACCCTTTTATATTAATTAAAGTGTTCTCCGTGGCTATAAAGGCTATGAAACATGACTATTTTGAAAATTGGAAAATGAAATCGTTGTGAAATTAAGTATTATTCTAATTCATTACAAAATAACAAGGTTCATACACTGCCTTCCCATTTATCTTATAGTTAAAGGGGTGCCCGATCATCAACTGTTAACCGGCGACCGTTATATGGTGAAATAGTAAACGCTTTAATTCTTGAGGGTTATACTGTTTCTTTGCAAACATTAACCTGTAACTTTGCGCTGCGTGGTATAGTATAATGTTAACTCTTTGTGGTGAAAATTAAAGCATAGACGGCGAAATATTACAGAATTAATATCAGTAATTACTTACATGGAACGTGTACAAAAAAGTGTCACACGGATATTAACTCACTTCACACACACACACACACACACACACACACACACACACACACACACACACACACACACACACACACACACACACACACACAAACACACATTGAATGAATCTGAGGACAAAAAATGAAACCATGCTCCCAGTACTATTTCATATGGTTACAGAAGTGACACATTCTTAGAAACAATGACAGACTCATGCTGTTTTTCTCCTTGGTGTTTTCGTTCATTTCCAACATTTAAAACGTCTAATCCATGTGGTGGAATTTCCACTAACACTATTACGCTTAGAATTGGATTTTACCAAGTTCTTTTCAGTGTTTTTACGCCTAATTGTGCAAAGTGAACAGAAGCTCTCTTCCCGATCACTGATACTCAAACGCTGTATTGGTGGGAAAACTGCGTCTTTTTTCCTCCATCTGATTGGCCATGGGGCAGCTTTCATCCGCAAAATAGATAGATTATGAAGAAGAAGCGGCCCCTATTCGTGATCTAATTATCGTAGGACCACGAGCTAGAGCATGCAAATCTCACAACTACAATGACAGGTAGAAGTCGGGCTGTAGCGCCTCTGACTGCGTTCGACCTATCGTAGCGCAGGCCGCCTCGAGAGAACTCGGTGTTTGCTGTGACGTCACGCGCCAGGCATGCTCAAATAGCCATGCTCGCTTTTCGTCCCGGACTCTTGTGATTGATGCGCCCCTACAGCTTTTTAAGCCTCTAACAAACACACGGCCCAGTAAAACCGCCTTGGTCTTATGCATATGAGTATTTACATGTATCCGACGGAGACACAGGCCTGTGTTGCATTTTGTCAATGGCCACAGCGACGGTGAATATCACTTCGGAAGGACCGTCGATAAGTTAACGGTTGTTGGTTGTCGAGACCCTTGGGAGTATTCTAGTGATAGTTTGTGTAGAGACTAGCTGAGGTGTACAAGTCTATCAGCGGTGGACCCACCCTCTCTCATTCACAGTGAACAAGCCCAGCGGATACACAGCGCATCGGACACTCTTAACCCTGACCGCCTATATCAGCGGTCGTGGACAGACTTTTACAGGATAGATGGACTCGTTAAATGATTCCCTCTGTTTGGACGAACTAGTGGCCGGCTGCGAACCTACAGGACAGAGTAGTGGAATGACCATGCATCATTTAACGGAAAGTTCCGGGGGCAGTGGCAGTGGAGTGACCAGTGAGTTACCACTGTCTGGATCAGGACAATGTTCGAGTCATGCTTCAATCAGTACTGTCACATCTACAGACGCTTCTTCAGAGAAATCAGGTAGGGTCGACGGTACGGAAATACCGCCCGACACATTTACATGTGTATATTACAGTCATATACCTCACTGCTATCTAATCTAGTGCCAAATACGAGTGACAACGTGCAGGCTATGCGAATAAATTGTTGTCATTGTATTCCGCGAGAGGGGTAAGGCAAGGAGATGTGTAGCGTCGGACATCGACCGCGATAGATTTTTACAGAAATGTTGTATTTTGCTGCGTTTGATGTTTATTACACGGGCGTGTTGTATCATATGAAACGAGTAACGCCATCTCCCGGCACGAGGGAGCCGGTGTGCATTTCAGCAACTTCGCGATATAAACAACCTACTCGTATCGCATCCACGATGCACTTAACAGTGATGTTCCCCAACGCTGACGTTACTTCTATCGATCTCCCCTTGTCAATTCACTCGTCAATTCGGCACAGGTCAATTCATGTCAATTTCCCCTCAGCACGTTTGCGTTCGGTGTTAACCTATTAGACCGTCTTGAAGAATCTTCGTCGTTTTCATGTCAGTGTCATGTCAGTTGCAATCAAAATATACACGATGGGCAGGTGTGACAATTTACCTTGATTCCTTTCATACAGATAGAAGATACCATAGCGCTTGATAAGTTCAACTGAAATTACTCGTGGGTTCGTCACCGTTATTCAAGCACTTACAGAACAAGATATTATTGGCACCGTGGAATTAATTCCTGTTGATTTAAGCACATCATAATGCCTAAAGGTCGGATGGGTACGGTTTGCACTAAATAGTCTGGAGTATTTCCTTTCCGCACTGTCTCAAACACTCTATTTCAATATTTTGACGCCAAGAAAACTAATTAAACGTAGTACGCAGGACAAATGTCTGTTAAATATTGCTTATAATCAACGTTGAATTGCATCGAGCAATGTTTTCACGGTAATAAACATTCCATACATGCCTTTTGCCATTCTAACTGAATGATACGCCAAGCTAATTGAACTTGTATCCTCTATTAGGTTCATATTAAACGCGCTAAGAAAACCATTACATACGCTACTTAACATATGCATGAAAATTGACTTGTAATTAAATTAGAATGTTTTATAAACTCTGTGTAATAACTCTTGTTTGTAATATAAACCTTCTCTTTTAATACCCATATCGTCACTACCTCGTATTTATATGTGATGAATACTGATGGTTAATATTCTAATAACTATAAAGTATATATGGAAAACTTTGATATTCCTGTGGCAGCGTGATTAGTGGAAACATACATGTTCAAGTTCTTTTTGTTTTCCCCAAGATAAATCTTATCATCTGCAGCAACATGTAACTTAATATAACATTTATAATGCGATGCTCTAAGTACCTAATATTAATTAGTGCATATAAAGTACTCCCAACATAAGTGGTGCCACGTGGTGTTTATGGTGATGAGGAACAGTGCAGGGGTATGTGGAGTGATTTTCCATGCTCCGTTCTTTATATGTTTATACACCTAAATGATAAGTAAACCCCAGTCACGGTTTGCAACATATTCTGATAACATATCGTCATAAACTAAACAGAAACATATAACAGCTATAAAATCATAACACCACAACTTTACTAACAATCAGATTTGACAACAGTTGTCATTTATATAGTTTACACACGTAAGATAGCAATTAAAGTTGACATAGTGTATAAATAAAATATCAAACTATTGTTTCCTCAGCTAAACTAAACTAAATTGAAATTTATTATTTGGTGAAGACATTCTATACACTTTTGCTCATGCCAGGTGTGCCTACATTCTTCTGAGATGTTTTCGACGTTCTGTTGAGATGTTTTCGACGTTCTATTAAGATGTTTTCGACAAAGTTTCTTCGCATATGTAAGAATTCGAATCTAAAAATACATACCGAAAAGTAAAATTTTTATTATTTAAAATATACGTTCCAATCGTGACGTGAAATAATTTTGACGGTTTGGGTATTATAATATCATTGTTCGCCTCAACAATACATAAATATTCATATTTTACCTTTCCCTTAACGGCTTGGAGTGAAAAACAAATAATCGCCACCTTGCACACAATTGAGTACGATGTTCTGGCCAGGGGCACATTATCTCAGTCACTAAGTCTAGGAAAACTTGTTCAAGCTCTAATTAGCTTCAATTGCAGCATGAAAATTGGCTTCAGATATTTTTTTTACCACGCAGAGGCCCCCTTCGACCTTGCTATGGCGGCTTGTTTGGTCCGATGGGAAGAAGGAAGGCTAGAGTAGCGTTCACGTCTCTCGGGTTTCGTTCTATCGTTATTACGTGTAGGCTCATCTACAGAATGATATCCAATTCCGTCTCATTTTAGACATTCAGGCACAGTACCAGCGTTTGAGACAATACGGATTTGGGACGTCTTGTAATCCTGGATTGCTGTTTCCTGTAAACACGCGCGCTCTCCGCAACCGCTGCCTTGATATATCAACTACAAAATAAACAGCCTCAATGTTTCTTCCGTGACTTCGCTGACCTTCGTGAAAATCATTCATAAACTGACTTTGAAAGTTTGGCAGGCCAGGTCGTTTCATCTTTTATTTATCGTGTCAATTTCAAATCTCAAAGAACGATATCTTATTGAAGACGTATAATAAACTCCGGTTGAGTGAATTATTGCACATTGAAAATTTAATCTCTACGAGCAATAAGTTAACGTGTTACTGTTTTAGTGTATATGGCTAGATAATAGGATCCCGACTACAACGTAAATCTGTTGACACGTTATCGTTGTAGCTGTCATGGAAGTTGTAATTAATATATTGGATATTAATATATTTCAATTAATGTCCTGTTTACAATGAGCATTAAAACAATATGTCCCTTTGAAATATATAAAATAATGGGTGTTTTTCAAGGGATCAATGCTTAGGTCGATAAGTAAAATATTACTGACATCTGTTTTGAACTTATGGTTCCTTTATTGACATGAGTAAATTATTACTTATCGATTTCGCTACAAAATGGCACTGTGTGCTAATGCTGTCAAGCTGTGTTAAATGTAAAGAGAACAATTAACTCATTGATTTTCGTGTTTAAGTTTATCGGTAAGATAATTTAGTTTTCAAAATAAATATTTGTTTTGGGAATGTGGCATCAAGCACATTCATGTACAATGCATTAATAATTACAACGAGTCCATATTTATTCAAAAAGGCTTCTCAATCACACCATCAACTCATTCCACGGAACTTGTAAACATGATTTAGTTTTCAAATTACAAAATATTCAATCATGTGTGAGGTAATATACTATGTCATTTTTTACAACTTTACAGCTTCATATTTTATAGATATTTTAAATCCATTTGAACCAGATCAATACATTGTACTGAAATATGAATCAAAATGGAATGGATAAAGTTTCAGAATGAGACATATTACATACAAGTATATGTCCACCCTTCTCTCGTATATTCATAACACCATAAGGAATCTATTCATGTGTATATTCAAAAACGTCGACACATTACACACAAAAAACAACCACAACTGTTTTCTGGAACTGTTATGAGAAAGTTTGAGTGTTATTGACATAATAGCTTCACTAACCTGCCCTCGGTACTCAAAGTATATTTGTGTTTGTTCGCAAACTATTAATTACGTGAATAAATATTACCGATTTGGAAAACAGCGTCCATGAACAGTGTGTTCAACAATGGATTTATGTGAAAGGATGCTGAACATCCTTGATCGAACATTTCATTTCACAGATTCGATATATCATACATTACATGTCCAAATGCCATTTCTAGGTGTACAATGATATATGTTTGCTATAATATATATTTATTTATCAGATTCCAACGATGCAAGTAAGTCCAAAGTCGAGGACAGTTCCGAGGAGAACGCAAAGAAAAAAAGACAACGTCGGCAACGTACTCATTTCACTAGTCAGCAACTGCAGGAACTGGAGGCAACGTTTGCCAGGAACCGATACCCCGACATGGCGACGAGGGAGGAAATCGCAGCATGGACAAATCTAACTGAAGCCCGAGTTAGGGTAGGTTCTGATCTATTGTCACATTAGCTACTTTGGTGATGTTAACGAATAAAGAAAAAAATGAATTATGAAAGCGGAAATGATATAATGTCGCTAATGATATTGACAAGTTACATTGTTCTAATATACTTATGTGATACATTTCATGTAATGGAAAAACTAGAATATTGTTAATAACACAATTACTTGGTACTGCGGCAAGGGGACTAGGGTGTCTGTTGACGTTTGTATCACAATTCAAAAATGGAACACAATTTATGTAGGATTATTGAAAGGACTTGAATATAAGTATGTAAATTGATACACATTTGATTCATAAAACGATAATCTGCATATGTATTTATTCCCAAAACTAGTATGTTTTGGGCTTCAAATATGTCGATATAACTAGCTATGGAATTGTCTATAGTATACTTGTTGGTGTGCATATGAGCTTTAGCGTGATAAACAATCTATTAACTGTGTTCATTAGTCCTTGTTCAAAGGTGTTGTGAAAGGGCGGTGTATCGTCTTGAATTTCATTATTAACATGTCCACGACAAAGCATATTTATATATTGAATATATCAATATTTTACTATGTAATCTAGCACAAAGCATTGGAAAGTATAATATCATCACACATATTTTAGGGTAAACAATGTATGTTCGTGTATCTAGTTCATGTGAGACAAAAATAGAT
Organism: Haliotis cracherodii; assembly: GCF_022045235.1. Classification (NCBI taxonomy): domain Eukaryota; kingdom Metazoa; phylum Mollusca; class Gastropoda; order Lepetellida; family Haliotidae; genus Haliotis; species Haliotis cracherodii. Next base: position 19,280,938 of record NW_027266275.1, read on the forward strand.
ATATTTTCAAATTTATTTCACAACGCAATAATAGGATGCAACAAATATAATTTTCATATTGGGTTTGCGATTCAAGTTTTTGGTACTCCTAATTGACCACATGCTGCGACCATGTTGATCACGTTTGAAACTGTCGACTATGAAAGGCGATTCGAGCAAAAATTGATATCGAAATCATTAAAATCCGAATGTGTTACAGATAACTTTCAATTTCATGCTTTTGTTAGAAAGAAATAGAACTGATGTATCATATATTAAATCATGCATTGAAAGTAATCGTTCAACAAAAGGATTTAGTTGAATATACAGGTATATTACGGAGAATGCTAATATCTGCCCAGGTAGATAAACTGAAATCTGAGTTGTTCATGAGTATATGAATAAATTTGATTTTAACCGATAGCCAGGGGCTGCCTCATTATCATAATATAATTTGGTATATTCATTGCGTTAATGTTTTAATACCCCCATTACAAATTTGAATGAATGAACACGGGTAGAATAAATATTTATGTCCAACAATAAGTGCTTATCATCCAACGCCAAATGCAATAATTATACTTACTAATACAATATCAACGTAGATTATAATGCAATATCAACGTATATATCGAAACACATTCTTGTCCGTAATAATTATAGGTAAATATCAAAATATTTTTACTACATGTATAATGTAATAAATTTAAGTAGATAGCTTGTCAGGCTTGAAGGCACTAAGTCATTGCTATTATACAGTTATATAATGTAATGTTATGATACAGATATATAAGGTGTACTGTTATGATACAGTTATATAATGTGTATTGTTAAAATACAGATATATAATGTGTATTGTTGTAATACAGATATATCATGGGTATTGTTGTAATAAAGATATATGTGTATTGTTATAATACAGATATATGTGTATTGTTATAATACAGATATATCATGGGTATTGTTGTAATAGAGATATATAATGTGTATTGCTAAGATACAGATGTATATATAATGTGTACTGTTTTGGCGTGTAGGATAGACTGGGCTTGGATGGCCGAGGGGGTCGGAGGAATGAATTATATACGGCTGATACCACAAATTCATATATTTATACATTTTAAGAAACCAGATGTATTTTAAAGAAGGATCAACTCAATAACAGGAAGTACATTTATTTGTACACTCAGAGACTTAACTGCAGTATAACTAATAAATCAAACCAGTGTTTCCTCATTGATATCTGTAGTTTACAAAATGAAAGCCCACAACGCCCGTTTTGTTTTTCACTGAAATTGAATCAACAACTATTATTCTGAGGATCTCTATTAGCTTATTGCTGGCTATGTTGTTGGAGGGAAAACACTGCGATCTATGATAGTGAGTGTATTGATATTTTTACAATCAAATACATGTGTTTCGGCGCATAGGCCTAAGTTTGCAAGCAAAATCAATTGCTCTTTGCTCTAGTAATGGACTTGTTTTCTTTACGATCCGACGCGTGTTGGTCTAACAGAGAAATAAACTGTTTAAGGCCAGAAAAATAAATAATATCCGGTGGTGATCATCGTTGGGGGATGGCAGAGGCATAGGTGGTTAGTCGAAGTTAGCGTTTCAAAGTTTATTTACAAGGTTTGCAAAGTAGCTGTTAATGTTTCGTAAAAGGAGTCTGCGAAAAACCAGAAAAGCAAATATTATTCAGTAATCAGATCCAGCCGTCGCGGTTTGTTGAAATCCCCCCGAACGTGGAATTCTGGACGGGCATGCAAATATATCGAGTCCATTTGTAAGTAACACCACTTTTGAATATTAAAACAGAATTTCAATTTGGTTATTAACAAAAATTAATTGGCTTTGGTGCAAAATATTAAACCGAGCGTCATGTTATTTGAGCCCGTCGTAATCTATGCATGGGTATTAATTATGTTTGAAAAAATTGAGTCATGTATGAGAGCAATCTGGTTATGATGTTGATTTATGAGAAACTCATTTACCTAAATTTATTGGTTTTGTAAGCTGATCCGCAAGCGAGCAATGGGATTGCGTGCCCCTCGTATGGGAGCATTAAGGGGATGAGCGAGATTGTTGGAGACATAGACAGAAAGTTTGCTGATTCCTCGCGAGTACTCTCACATTCCTATCAACAGTTTGGTGGACGGTCGACGCTGTCGGGTGCTCCATCGTACATCGGGTTGGCTTAAATACGTTACTTTACTCAGGCAAATAAGGCTAGCGGAATTGCGATCAACTGTGTTAAGAGAAGTGGCCAAAACGTGTCTATTTCCCACACGCGCTTTGGTGAAATGTGCAGTCTCGTGCAATGTGTGGACCTAACGCCGAAGTCTCGCCATCGCCGTCCACCACTTCTCGTGAACATAAGGGGTGGCGTATTTCGTTTTTGTTTACACCGAAAATTACAAGAGCGATAGCCGTTTGTTCGCTGTGTGACGAGCAAAGCGATGTATCTAATTAAATCTACCGCTCCCCTCGGCCAGTGTTCCTCGCTACCCGCGATCGTGGATGCCAATTTGATTAATCTACCTATAGTCTATCCTCTCATCTCACCCCCAGAATTCTAATGTAGTGTCCCATAAACAGTGCGTTAACGTTTAGTCACGGTATGCAATACGTATATAAAAACCCTTCACTCAGATTCCTGTCTCTCGTGTCGACTTCTTTAATTTCCTTGGAAGAATTTAAAAACTTTTCCTATAACGTTACACTATATCAGGTTTTAACGCCATTATATATGACGTATCCAAGGACCCTGTGTTACGCTCCTTCCCCTTTAACACCCAAAACCGAAAGGGAGTCAAACCCTCTATCTTCAAGAACCACAGGAAGGCGATTGCAAGGTTCAAATTGCCCCGAAATTAGTGGAAACCCTGGCCCGTTTTCCTCTTCTAGTGTAAACATATTAATTTGGTGAAATCCTGCTTTTAGAAGCAGATTAAATCAAGCGAAAATCGTGTTCCATTCGCTTCGTCAGATTTTCCGATTTTTCCCGACGTATGACGAACTTGAACGAAATACTTTCAGATTTGTATCTAGAACTACTTCTCTCAGAACTGAATACATAGCATTAATGTCCTATTAGCAAAATATAGGGTGAACTAGCTTTGTTATGACCCAGGGATGAATGCTGGTACAGACGGGTTATATATAACTATGTACATCTCAATGATTGACTCCATGTGTCAAACACGTTGTGTGGAGGTTTGGTGCGCTCCCCTTCCCTCTAATGATGTGAATTAGTAAGAAATAGTTCTGTACTTGCCAATAGCCCTGATTGGAATTTCACAGTAGACGCGAACGGCGCAGTTTTACATAGATTTTGGCACAGACGAAGAATGGGAATGTGGTTTATGCAATATGAAAAGTAGGATGTGTAAGTTACACTTCAATCTATGTACAAATATCGTTTGAGATGTCTTGCCCTTAAACAACTCCAGGATTTGGTAGTGCACTGTTTTCTGTTGAAATTTGTCACAAGATATTGGCTTTCTCACTCTTCTAAAGAAGTTTTAGGGTCAACACATCTATACCAAACCAACGATTTGAAAATATAGTCGAAAACTAGTTTTCTGTCGCTTACTGTGTTTTGCATCAACATGGCGTACATAATTGCAGGTATATATACTGTTAAGCTGCATCAGCGGATATTCGGGCAATAGTGTCATTTTCGATTGAGATGTTTACTAGAGAAACATTAAGCATAACAACGATCGCTCAACGTGGTAGCTCTACATCACAATAGCCCCGATTTTATTAAAGGGTGTTTTACAATTTATGATTCAGTGCGAAAACGACTGCACACAAGCAATCACTACATGCCGTTTCGATTCAGTTACCTCTCATAATAGAGGAATTAGCAGTGTCGTATAACAAGAGGTATTCATTTCGAGTTCATCAAGTCATTTAGTTTTTTTATGATATTGTTTTCGTCTAAAGGAAACTTAACATACCCAAAAGCACCTTTTAACAATCAATTACACGGTATGGTTTACAACGTGTTATGCAGGTGTGTGATTGGGGAGGGGTGTAATTTCGAAGGGTACTTAATAATAAGTTTATTTCTTTAGATGATATTAGTATTACAATATCAGCATTTTATGAATAAGGATGGGTTGTTTTCAAAATGGGAAACTCTGCCCCGATAACGGGGTACACATTTTTCTTAAATTCGTCGTGTCATAATTTTCCTCATGACAGAACATTGCGCGTCGATGGATGTCTCAAGTGGTTGAAACCAAGCAGGCCCTGACGAATGTGCTTAGTATGGGCCGCTACTATTCCATATTCAACCTTGGAACTTCTATCTTTATAAACATTTTAAAGTTAAGCAATCATTCGCTTTAATATATATTTTTTTAAATCTGATATTAATGAGCTCTATATTGGATTAACTATAACAGAGGATACACTTTTGCAGTTTTTTAATTTGGGAAAACGTTTTCTGACTACAAAATAGGACATGTAATATGTGAGGTAAAAATTGCATTGAACGTGTAAGAGGGAATGTGTGAATTCTAGATGGAACAACATTGATTTTAAAACATGAACTCTGTTATTAATGTTTCAAAGCAATTATAGGGCCTTCTTATATTGAAGCAGAAATGTAAAAGTTACACCAACAAAAGGTTAAATGGGAATAATTGTACACTGTAAAGATTATATTTTGTCAATTTCCGTAAACGCGTTTTCACAATCGTTATTAATTACGACTGACTCGTTCCGTACAATACAAATCTTGAAATCCCATCTTGATTTATTTCACTAATGGAATTGTTTATCAAGTGATACGTTATAATTAGAATTTAATTTCTGTCGTGTCAGTGTTACCAAATACAAATATTAATACAACTATTAACCAACAACTTAATTAGTCTTAATGCAGCATAAACGATTTCCCCGAGTCATATTGGTCACAAACAACAACCCAAGGCGTTAAGTACTATTCATTTTGAGAAGTGTTGTCAACTGAATAACTGTAATGAAATATTTATCTATCCATTTCCTCCACATCCTCGAATCTTTGAAGTTTCGAGAGGAAAATCGAAGAAAATTAATTGGTTTTGTGGCGCCAAGATGGCTGCGATAAGGCTTATCGGTAACGCTTCCAAAGCGTGTCTGTTTATTGCTTTTACCCTTAAAATGCCGCCTTCAATTACTAAGATGTGGTCATTTAGTTATTGTTTTGAAATCTGAACATGGCACTATAACATATGGGCCTTCTTGGTAATGAAATTACATTAAAAATAGCCAATTAGAAGTTTGAAACTCGCCTAAACTGCCATGTAGGCTTTGGTATGTCGCTCTTAAATAACGATAAACTATCGTGCGATATTTAGACTTTGAGAAACAGTGCGTCGAAATATTTCGTAAAATTGAATTGGGATATAGAAAGTATTAAATCAATAAAATCATTTGAACAACACAGGTATTTCACGGTAATGCTGTAAACGCTTGTAACATCAGCTATATGGGGACTATTTTCAATGTTTTAATCTCTTTCACCTGTGCCCACTATATAAAGACAATATCGATACTGAAACGAATAAACACAGCTGTTTATAATTGTTAATCGTTTTGGGCGCAATTGTACATAATTTATGGCGGATTTGTGAGGCGGCTTCCCTCATCAACACCCTCTGTGTGGGTATGCGTCAATATATATCGAAAATCACTGCATGACAAGGAACATAGTTTCCCTAATATTATTTATGAATAAATCAGATGTGACTATAATAGCTTTTAGATCTGACGTAGTGAATCCACACATGAAATATTATCCAGTCGAGAAAATTAATATTACTGTTTTGCCATATATCGTGAGTTACATCCATCTCGTCTCTTTTTATGAAATTTAGATTTAATTGTCATACAACAATGACCTATTTCTTTATTCCCAGTTGTTCGCGAATGTTTCTCCAAGCATTTTAAATTTAATTTAAATAAAGTTCCAGCTTGTCCGCTTTCTTATTGCTTTGCTATTTGCATGACTTGGGCTCCTAGTACTTGAAATATTTCACACGATTTAGAACCTTAATTCGGTTACAGAAAACTATTTCAGTTTTAAGTTGAATGCTGCCAACGTTACAACCAATGAACACACAGTACAAGGAACAGTTAATTTTATGCAGCCTTGGAAAAGGAAACTTTTTTACCTCACGAAACTCAATCTGTTTGATTAGGATGTGCATCTTCGTGAATTATATATACGAGTACCACTCGATGGAAATGTAACACCCGTCGCCGTAATGTAACCCTAAAAATACCTGAATTCTGAGCAAAGAGATTTACTTTTGAAAACTTTCTATACATTTTTTTTACGTAAACGCGTGTAAGCATGTACATAAGAAGTTATATTTTTAGATATCTAATTAACAGTCCCCTTTGAGGCTCATCTCGTCAGTTGTATTATTCATATTATTTTCTTACCATTTGTCATTCAGATAAGGAATGTATCGTATATCTGGGAATGAGACAATTGGATTTCAACACGAGTTGTTATAACGTTCTTGGTGGTGATGTTTAATCCGACGTAAAATGGGAAATATATGTCACCTTATTTGGTAGAATGTGTTTATTTTGCATGTGATATTATATATTTATCTCTTGTTTGCAGGTTTGGTTCAAGAACCGAAGAGCCAAATGGAGAAAGCGAGAACGCAACATGGACACTTTCAAGAACGGGTTCGGAACACAATTTACAGGGCTGATGCAGCCGCCGTTTGATGACGGGTTGTATACAGGGTATTCATATAACAACTGGGCCACGAAGGTCCCCTCGCCCCTGGGGTCAAAGACGTTTCCCTGGGGGTTGAACATGAACATGAACAGTCCCGTGAACCCACACTTGTCTTCCGTCGTTTCTACTCAACCGTTGGGGTTCACGTCTTCACCGAATAACATCAACAGTATAAACTCATCAATGGTGGCCGGTGTGTCGAGCGTTCCGGGAAACATGAACTCACCCTCTACTCCCTGCCCCTACGCACCGCCAGCCCCACCCTACTATATCAACAGGGACCAATGCTCGAATAGTATTGCCGCTCTGCGACTCAAGGCCAAACAGCATGCGACGTTTCCCTACGGCCCGATGGCCAGCAGACAACCAACACTATCAGCATGCCAGTACGCCACTGTAGGCAATGGGGGTAGCGTCTGAAGATGGGCCTTCTACTAGCTGGGTTACACTTGGTGGGAACTGAGAGTCTCTGTTCTCATGGACCTTACTGCCAAAAGCGACGAATCGTTTTAAAGCTGAGGGCAGCAGCGGAACCCGTGGCATAAGTATTTGAAATACGTGCCAGGGCGAGGTGAAATTCACAAATCAGGGATTATGTGGTGAGGCGAGGACCTCGTGGCAAGACTTGTATGTATATGTGTTTGTGTGAGTGTTTCTGTAATTTGATATATCGTGAGTTCATCCGTCATGTCATTCTCCACGACGTCCAAAAACCGATCCCGCCTGAGTCAGGGATTGGTACAGACAGCAAACGCTATCTGGGCCCACGTCAACCGACGGAAGAACGGACAAATGCCGGCTGTGACGGCCAACGTATTGTACGCAGTGCTAGAAGGCTCAGAACCGGACATCTGACCACTGAACAGTGTCAGGCCAGTAGCAGGGCCAGAATATATTGCCAGTGCAACGCTGCACTATGCATAAAAAGGAAAATGACATTACTTTCCATGTAAACTTTGACTTTGATGTGCTACTCCTCCCAACGGAGCGTGGGAACGAATCGGGTCCTATAGGCCTCCCCACATGTCGGACAAGTCTATGGTAGCCTCTCACTGACTCATTACTACGTCCTTCCGTGAATAGCAGCAACTTCTAAACGACCTTCTATATATACCTGTTTTCAGTAGCTTCCGTAATAGTTTTGACATATATTGTATTCTCTGTAGAGCCACCGCGTGCCAAATCTGTAGTTCATCTCCTTGTAGATTTCTTCAGTCTCTGACACATGTCTCCTCTGACACAGCTCCCTAAGTATCGAAGTCGAGATTAAAGCACAAATCAAACACGATTGAAATGTCCATTTCTGAGTTATCGATGACATATCGTTGCACATATCAGTCATATTGTTTCATTTCAAGGGTAACAATAACACGAATCTCATGAAATGTACAACTACGTCCGTAGATTTCCTTGTAATTTTCAGTTATGCGCGATGAAATCAGTCACGGTCAACATTACCTCCAGCTAACCACTAGCCCTTAAGTCACGTGGCAGGCAAATCAAAGCCTTCTGCTGGCATTAAATGGGGATAATCGATTAACGAATTAGCCATTCAATATATTGATTTGACCATTATATAGAGGAGTATAGTAAAGCGGACCAAGAGTCCGTGGTGGTCAGTAAGAGTGCTATGTGAAGGTCATTGTCCATTTTTATCATGAATAATTACAACAATGATGTTTTTATGTGTACAGTGCGAAGTCCGAAATACAAAAATATCAGTATGAATAAAGTAGATGACTGTTTCTTAGAAAGAAATGTTGAATAAATTATGATTATAACCGACTTTTTTCTCTATGTTGTCTTTTAGTTACTTGTAAAAGGTGATTGTATGATTACCTCGCCAGACATGCAACCCAATTGAACATTGGCATCGAACTTCGGTTAGAATACGTATGTAATGTTGCTGATGATGGGGACATGCTAATTTGAGATGTCTACACAATGCCTAATCGTTAATTTTTCGTTAACGGTTTCGGTAATTGTGAAAACGATCTGGTCAAGTGGTCCAATACCTGATTAATCTAATTTTGACGCAATGCACTAGCTGTAACTGATGGTTCACGAAACATGCAAAGGTGGATTGATGGATGAAAGTTGAACGTAGTTCAAAGTTGTATCTGGTACATTATAGTTTATTTGTACAAGTCTTTTCCAATGGATGCGTGGTGGAAGGTGAAAGATTCCTCGGAAATGTATCAGATTTTGTTTTTGGTATAATACTTTTCCATTTCGAGAGATTAACAAACATCATCTAACTTTCATTACTATGAAACATGACGTTATTAATATTTCATCAGATGTGAAATGTGGATTTTAAGTTTGAGCATGATAAAGTCTGGGTCGTATAGCTCATGAAGTTGCATCTTCTCGCTGTGACAGACATTTAAGTCATGTTGACAATTTCCAGCCCGCAATATACACGAGCCAAACACATCTACACCCCGACATCACACACTGAGCTGCTCCCTCTGGCGCACCCCGTCGTGTGTATATCGACATCAATATACGTGTGTCAGTTTCCGTCAATCTTCCATGTCCCGTGGACACCACTTAAAACATCGGCTGTGTATTCCGTTTAAAATGACCCTGGTTAAGCCACTTTCAGATGAACCTGTGAAAAGATTAGCAGACAGTGTGTTTCCATTTCGGGACAAATCCGTCCCATTTTACTCGACTTGTGGTCTTTTAAAGGATCAGTCTATTACAAATCTTACACGAAATAGATTACTCTCGTTTTTTCAAGGCACCGTTCATTTCGTTTCCTTGTAAAAGTCACCCATTTTCCGGTAATACCCCCTATCGAAAACAGATGCTTCCTTTATCCCACTTCTCCCGGGGTCATTGCTTGGCGTAACTACATTCTTTTACTGGTATAAGCCTTCGTTAACCTAGGTTAACCATCCCTTTACTAAACTTGTGAAAACACCTGTGGGATTACTTCCCGTATAAAACTCAACATTACATCTTGGCGAAATATTAATTTAGACGTGAAACGGATCACAAGAAAATGATTAATAAGAAGAAGTAATGTAGTTTTAATCTTGTTTCGCTGGCGATATTGTCCCTTCACATTTTCCCCATTTTGCCAATGGGGACGAGCTCTTCATACACACCGTGAGATTGGGGATCGTCAGTTCTAAGATAAAAATCGACAATTTAATTTCGTAAAAAGCTCCGATTTTCTCAGTGGAAATCTAATCTGACTAGACAGTAGCTGTCATTTGCAAGAAAAATATACATTTGCTAGAATATACCAGCACATTTGGATGGAAATGACGACCCTTTATCTCAGCTCTGTTTGAAATGTTTTTAGCATAGGTATACGCTTATTTGAGTAATTGTCATTCGTCCTTGTGAGGTAAAGCCATTTTATTTAATTTGTTTAGAATGAATGGGAAATGTGACTGAGATTTTCAACAGTTCGTATTTCGGATATAATTACTATCAACTGTTAGAATCGGATACTTTTCGATGTATCAGAAATATGTAATTCATTTGTTCAAAGCGACGTCGCGTTCGTAAGTGTTGTTAGAAAATAATATTAATTAAAGTCAATTTGTGATAACGACGTTTTAATGACTGTAATCTAGGTAACATTATCCATAGATAAAAAAAACGTGTCAATGCGACTTATTTGCTTGAACAGAAGTGTTTTGATATTAACTCCCACCGTTTTAAAGTGTAATTATAAAAATGATTGATACACTGCTGAGACCTGGAATCGTATTTACTTAATATTTTTATATAAAAAATTACACACTCTGACAAATAAAATATGAGATGTCATCCCAAGTTCAGGGATATGGTGTTACAGAGAAAATAATCCTGTTTCCTGTAGAAAACAATAGCAACACATCAAATGTTACATGATCGCCTTTCATTAAAGAATCAGCAAGAGAGACATTAAAGATGTCATTTTACTGGTCGTTATGAATCATAATCACAAATCATAAATCTTAAAAGTTTTACGATCTTCTCTTCTTTGAAAACATTAATTAAACTTATCACCGTTTCAAACATATCAGTGTGTCTTTATAGCGACATACAGAAGATATATTTTATAAACAGAAAGCCTGTACGAAATAGTTATATTTCCATTTCAGGTTCTGTTTTAAACAAACACCAAGGGATAAGTAAATATTTCAAAGGATAAAACATCATTAAAATCGCTGCTCACTTTAGTTTCATGTATATCTAATCCTCATCTTCTACTTAACATGATTTATAAAAACAGATTCTCTCGTAAGCAACCCGTGAATAGTTTCTTCACTAGGTACAGTCTTGAATTGAGGTCACATGTTTACTCATAGGCATCGACGTGCGATTTATACGATTTATCTTTAATGTAAATGTGATAAATACAAAAACAGTGTTGACCTGTTTTCTATAGTAGCCAATGACACGTAACCATTTCTGGCTATTGTACTGAATAATACAACAACCTCTGTCACGCATCAACTCTGGCCAATACTAGTCTACCTCGCTGATGGGCTGGTCGGCCCCTCTAGAGTGAGTGTACCCACGCTAACATTCATGAAGGCAGTAGATATGTAGATCTCTGGTGCGTGTCTTGAAACGAACTCTAAACTGATATTTTTAAAAAACTGTTGTTTTTTATTTGATTTATTTAAATAAAAGTGTGAAAGCGTTAAACAACCGTTTAAGGAGCATTGATAAAAAAACATCGTTTTGAGATGTTGAAAAAAATAATACTTCTTTTGTTTAACGAACTGATGGTTATAAACTAGTTGCTTGACATGGCAGTATGTGCATGTGTGGTGCCTTTATTGCAGGCAGGCAATACTTAGGTGAACATGAATGATTCAATATCATCCCCACCACCATAAATGAATTTCGTCTTTCCAGATAAGTGAATTACTATATGATGAATAGGTAGGATAATTGTATTGAACATAACACATTGTAATTGTATTGAACATATTACATAGCAACATGTATCATTTGAGGATAGATAAGTGGTAGACTCAGGGTACTGTTATCTACCAGGGTACATGAATGAAAGAGTAAGACAAAAGTCATCAGCGGAAGATCTGATTATGTTCTATTCAGAATCGATGCAGGTTGAAAGTGATATTGTAGGGTAAATGTACGATAGGAGATCGTGGTAGGTGAATACATGCGGGATAGAGTGTTTCTGTCTCCAAGTAATGAGGTTCCACTTCGGACAAGTAGACACGGCAGTGTGCAGGTAACAAATACGTGATGATTATTTAAAGGTGTATTTAACATGATATTAATATATCCACACACATAACACATGTATGTAGTCTGTTTGTTTTTTGTAGATTTTTACAGTTTTATTCCTGAAAAACAAATTCAATTATTAAACAATTCAAGTCCGTTTCTCTCTTCAGGGACCATCGAGACATGTTCAGGTATCGGATAATTAAAGATTAGACTTTAATTCCATAATATTTATTCTTAATTTCCAAGTTTCCGTGGTAAAGACAAAACCTAGAACATGCATGCTGAGTCAATCGCTTGAAATACACCCACACGCAAGTTTCAACCTATATCGTTCCTTGCCAAAGAGAGATGTGTGCCACCATTCACATTCTGCCCTGCATATTTCCTGGCAAAAGAACAACGAGCTATAAGAACACACGATTAGCTATGAACAAGGAATATGAATAAAGGGACATATCACTACTAGACCGGCGTCACATTGCGCAATACCCCTCGCCGAGTACCCATGTTGTCCTTGTGTCAAATATGGACTTTTAGACAAGACATTGTTCCAGTTCCCCTTTGAAGACGCGAGTAACATGGCGTTATATTTGCTGAGGATTTCGTCTACAGAGAGATCCGTCGTTGTTTTGTTTATCCCCAGGTTTTCCTGATCTGTCGTCTTGGGCAGATAGGATGTTGGGTGATTACCTGCTTCAAGAGGCATTCAGCCAAGTTACAGCCAAGGGGAGGTAACTCTTAGAGAAAACCCTTTTCTCTCCTTCCGGAGCCAGACGTGCCAAAGATGGCGATTCCTTGTCATATCGTATCCTTTTCATGTGCATGCAATTGTAAGCTATGTGGAAATTGATAACGGAACATTATTTAAGATAACCAGGTACAACGAGGAGATGTACTCACGTTTGGTTGTTACTCAGGATCTTTGTAAATGGGTCAAAGCAATTTTGGTATAAATGACAACATTGGAGGATACCACAAACATGTCTATCATATGTCGAGAAACTTTTAAATCATGTTGAGAAAAACGGTAAGCTTCCATTTGAACTAAAGTCGCGGGTGAGATAGATAACTTGAAAAACATTCAGTATGACTTGAGTCTTTTTCGCACAGTTCTGCTCCGTTTAAGGGAATTGTTGGTTGGTCGTGTTTTGGTCTGGTCCACGGCGTGCATATCTTCAGGAAATGTTTGCTTTTCTGATTTCAGTTTGCTATTTTACACTTCACGAAATGAAATCACGAAACGAAATTGGTTATATAACGGAATTTATCATCCTAGCATGTGAATTCCTGTGGAGAAACACCATGTTAATGTTTAGTTCGCTGAGTTTCTATTTGGCAGAGGAACAACTTGACATTTCGTTAACAATACATTGCTGGATAAACCAAATTCAAATACTCAACCTCTCAAACTCGAAATCCTTTCGAGAATGGAACATGTATTGTAGTGGCACAAAATCCCGGGCAAATGACTGTACGCACCAATTTTTATTTTATTTTGACTAAAATTAAGACAGACAAGAAATGGTTATTCAGGGGCAATGGATTTAATAGGATGTCACAGTCGTGTTTTGGATCTTAAGTTTGCAATGTTTCGTTATAGTAACGTTTTGATAACGTTTGTTAGGCTTTGTTCAAATCCAAATTTCAAGTGTTTACTTTTTTTTTGCCCGGCAGTTTAGAATAATTCCCAAATAAACGATACAAATAACCACTTTCGAATGCATCGAATATTCGGCAGCATTAGTTAAACATTAACAAGGCAAGTGCGATGTTATTCATGAGACGAGAAGAGACGATCACTCCCAATACGTGCATCTCCTTGCTTATTTTCGACGCCTCTTGCTTTGTTCATACGCCGTATTTCTTACTCATAATGACACCTGTCTAACTGGGCATGTTCAGCAGCATCAATTACATCGACTTGTAAAGATTGCGTTATGTAATCTATAGCAACGTACAGTGTGAGTTAACGGGATGCGGGTTACAGTGTACATCAGGTAGAACGTGGCTAGTGACAGCACTCGTACATACAATAAGCTATTATAATGGCAGGAACAAAACGTGGGATAGTTTAAACTGGTGGGTGTAATACACGTGCACAGATAATTGAGATTGTCGTTTCGTTGATACGAAGTTGTATATGTATGTTGTAAATGTATCTCAGCAAGTTAAACAGTATAACATTCTATACAAAAGTGGACATTCTCTCTCTCTCGTGATTCGTTATGGGCTTAGAAGGGAGGCAAGGAAAGAGATTTCACGGCGCCCACTATTTTTCATCTAAAGAGTAATTTTAGAAAGTAAAGTAAAGTTTTTCAATACAGGACAAAGCGCCTTATGAAATGGTTCTGCAAATAAATATAATTGATATTACTTATAAAATGTAAGTCGCAAACATTTGTCAATAGAAGTGATCGTTAACGTTTGATAATTGTAGTTTTCAGCAGCGTTGAAATTGGATTCACCCTCCCACATCTGTCGACACATTACATTAATCTCATAAACCCACGTAATTTTGTCTGGTAATCCCACAACGACAGCTTGATTTGATAGTTTTAAAATAAAATGATCACTTTTCGTATACTAGCTTCGATCCTGAAGTGTAAGTCTCCAAATCAAACTCGAATCTTCCCAACGTTTCAACCCATGCGAAATAAAAACTAAAAATATGTTAGCGGGAAACATAGCTGAGAACAAAATCATAAATTGCGCTTGCGTTATAAACCATGAATCTATTTAGCAATAAAAATGATTTAAACAACATATTCTTATATTAGTAAATTAGTTGCTGTGAATGCACCGGATCCCTTTGGGTGCATGGAGCCATAGAATTCTTTAATTAGAAAAGCCTAGCAACTGTATCTGTTGTAGACGGTCATGTTTCTCGGGATAACCAGCTGTTTAGACGTTCTTTTTATCGGAATGCCCCCTCCATGGCGTTAGGCTCCCTCGTGGGCAATATTGGGAGAAAGTGATTTCTTGTTTTGACAACTACTTGACATCCGAGCGTAACACAAGTTGTCAATTGCAATCGGACACTTCACAAGGAACTGTCTCTCCGGAAACTTGGCGGCGCTTCGTGCATCAGATAAAATCTCGAATCTGTTTAATTCCCTAAAAGAAAATATCAACAATCAGTGAGAGTGTATAAACATTTGGAAAAATAAACTTATGCGATCTGGTTTCAAAATTGGAATTTCTGAGAGGCGCGAAAAATGGAAAAACTTGAAAGATTTTTAAAGTCTTTGAGTACACGTACATGTCATTCGTTACAGGGTGACGACGAGAATAGATTGGCGCTGTAATGAAGCCTAGTTTCGGCGAATATTACGTGATTTACATTGACTAAGCAGGACTAATTAAACATGTTGTTAATGAGTTCTGTGACACATGCCCTCTCTAATTAAGTTCCCACTGTGGGGAATTTCAGTGTATGAGTAAGCGGAGCTCTAAGGGATTACCAATAGCATGGAATATTCACCAAAGTTTTTTGACTGGCGCGGAAGCGAGGAATAATAAAGCGCTATCTTGTTGCAGAATATGTTTTCTTTCCCCCAAGGGCTCTAAGTGGCCCCTTACTGAGCGAGGCACAACTTCCTTTACGAATGTGTTAACAGTCTTTAAGCATGGCGACATGAACTACCGAAACGTCAATTTCCAAACAGCCGACGTCAAACGGCGGTGTCAAAACAATAATAACATGACTTTACAAGTCATTACAATTAACTAAAACAACATCAATTGTTGTTTTAGCGACGTCGTTATGCTGGAATCGCCAAGATGTTCGTGGGATACTGGTTACAGTGACGGACAACCCACAGATGGCATATGTACGGGAATTCTGCCGTCTCCAGAGGGGGTCAGTGCGAAGCTAATTGACCGTTAGGTTTTGTACCCTCGATAGTCCTAAAATGCCCTTCCTGCTTTCTATCAAAACTGTGGTTGAAACTTTAAAAGATCATTGACCTTTGCTGTTCATTTTCTACAATTTTAATTTTTGTATACACGTTTTAAAAATTTTGATTTTTCCTTTCCTGTTGAGGCAGTTCGTCGTGGTTTTATTGCACACATGACTGTTTTATTACTTCTCGCTTTTACACATCATAAATTACCTTTTTAAACTTTAACTTACGTGCACTCACACTCATGATAACGATCATGATGCATGCGACAGCGTCTTTTCAGTGCGTTAGGAATATATTATCAGTACATGTAAAGGAAAGTAAACACTCGAAAATTGGATTTGACCAAAACTTACAAAACGTTACTGGACTTTAAGCTGTCGACGAAACACTGCAATCGTAAGGTTCAAAACATAAGTATGATATCCGTAACAAATACAACCCCATTAAAAATAATTTCTTATTTGTTTATTTTCAGCCGCTATCAACTATGAGTGTATGTTTTCTTTTGTCTTGCGGTTTACAAGCATGCTAACATAAAACATAACATAATTGCCCATCAGTGTATGTGTGCTGTCTAATTAGTAGGTTTGTTAATCAGTGTTGGCGGTTATAGACTTTATAGAAGAAAAGGGAGTCAGTGTTTTAGTGTATGTACATGTGTACTATAACATCTTCTTTGTAATTCCATTTTAATGGTTTTTACATTTTACTTTGAATGTCTTTGCACATGCGATACCATAATTATGATGTCTGACAATGACATTCAAGTATATCTTCTTCTTCTTCTTCTTCTTCTTCTATAAAAGTTCTGTGATTCTAATGATACAGTTTGGCGCGATACGGTTCACACTTCAATAGTAAGTTCGCGATACCATCACTAGAAGATGTGCCAAGAACCTGACACCGGTCGCGTTAGTGAAACAGATTCTACCATCTAAGAGAATGAAAAGAAGCTAACCCAAAACCCATGTAGTATATTTGAGTCAATTATTGAATCAGTACATACCGGAAGAAAATAATATTTTAAATTTAATTTTCAAACATATTTTATATCATCGTTATATATACATGTAAATTCTCGTTTTGTATCGATATGAGGTAACTGTACAATACTTTTATCGAGGCGCAGAGTATCGCGATGCATCGAATGTTCGGCGAATCGTTATATACACTTACACACTTCCTGACTGTCTTGCTGCGGAGAACAAATGGCTTGTATATGTGTAAACAGCGGCCCCTGGGGATGTTCTTTTACGAATCATTCTAAAACGATATGGACACCGGGTGTTTGTCAATGATGCTTTTATGGACATTATGTAGACACGATATTGATAATAATCAATACATATCTACCGAATATATATTCTGTTCAATGTTCCTCATTCAGTCTTTCTTGACAACGGTATAAGGATCTATTCCGAAACGTCGCTTTTTACAGTATTAAAGAAGTTGGTATCCATGCATTGTGTCTACTTTGTCATATCTAGCGCGTCGTTTACGTATAACAAATCGTTAATCAAAATACAGTTAAAACGAATCGGTAGTAACGGACACATCGCGTGATTATACAGTGAAACCTCGTTGACTCGAAGTCGTAAAGAGGATGTCCAAGTAATTCTCCATTCCTTAAAAATAATGAAACAGAGGCCCCAAAGAGGCCGAGGCCCATTATTTGTAAGGAATGGAGAGTTACAAAGCTATTCTCCAACTTAAAACACATCTCTACTCTTACACTTACACAAAATATTGTAAAAAGCCAAAACACATGCCTTGTAAAGATAAGCTCGCGACGGAGCAAGTGCAACAGCGGCAGAGAACACAATCAACTCTCCATTCCCTAGAAATAATGGAGCGCCCAAACAATAGAATGACGTCACATATGTGTTTTAACTCAAGGTATTCGAAAATATAGATATACCCGCAGTTCTAGAAAAGCGGAGTGCCAATATTCGACAAGCGTGGGTCATATCGTCGATTCTACCGGGATCATATCGTCGATTCTACCAGGATCACATCGTCGATATTCTATCAGGATCATGTGGTCGAATATACTGGGATCATATCGTCGATTCTATCGGGATCATATCGTCGATTCTATCGGGATCGTATCGTCGATTCTACCAGGATCACATCTTCGATTTATACCGAGATCATATCGTCGATTCTACCGGGATCATATGGTCGATTCTATTGGGATCGTATCGTCGATTCTACCAGGATCATATGGTCGATTATACCGGGATGATATCGTCGATTTTACCAGGATCATATCGTCGATTCCTTTGGGATCGTACCGTCGATTCTACCAGGATCATATGGTCGATTATACCGGGATCATATCGTCGATTATTCTGTAATGTCAATACGTGACCTTAGCTACATATCAAGATAACTGACTTCCGAGTTGAGAAACATTGACTTAATAACTTCATTTTGTGTAAAACATATACACGTAAAGAGGTTGTTCAGCGTGTGTTGTTAAAAGTGATCATGTTAACGGAGTTTGATATCGGGGATATCGATCCTAAAAGGTCATGCGTGTCATTATGTCACGCATATGTGCAAAGTGACGTCATCACTCGTCAAGTGAGTGCTAATTGTTCTAAAAGCGCCTCGCATACCTATAAACTCAACCTGAGGTTGTATATACGAGCGGTTTATTGACCCAACACACGAAGCAATAGATCCACTAACCTGATCACAGTGCGAAATGACACCCGCTTTCTGGTATAATCCGTCCACCAATTAGCAAATCAGATGAGAAAAGCATGTTTTACACACTATCAAAGAGGCAAGTAAAAAAACGTGTAACATAAATCAAACGGATTAGTTATAGGGGGTAGTGTTTCCTCTAAATACCCTGCCATGTAATCTGATTGAGACCCCGATACACGTAATAGTTGGGTCACTTCTTGCTCTCACGAGGGGTTTGGCCATTCATCGGCGCGTGTCTTAATGAACTCAACGCTGTAGCTTGCGTCAATATTTGTAAAACATATCGAAGCACTTCATTCATGTGTTCGATCAGTTGGTATTGAGACGCAATACAATGGTAACATCATATCACCGATGTTTATGCCATATTTATAGATACATTAAATATTTATGTATTTCCCATGTTTATTAATATCCGTGGTAAAATATGGTGTTGATATGAAATAGGACAATTTGGCGTTTGAAGTTTGTGTCGTATTGTATAGGGAAATGTAAGGAGGCGTCAGATGCATGGTCTATATCGGAACGAGACCCTTATTTCTGGTGTTAGTTTCAAAGAGAATGGATATCTGAAATAGTTTCATTAGCTGACGTGGGATTTAAATCATAGAAATGCTTCTATTTAATTTATTGAATCTTCTAAATAAAGTATTTGCGCTAATATTGTTTATATATCCAAATATTACGAATATTCGTTCATCGCGTTTTTTCTTTACACCCTGGCTTTCGTTCTCTGACACTTTCTCGCACCTTCCTTCTATTTCACTCTTCGCCCCTCTCTTCCGCCCCCTAAAGCGTTAATTCTCACACCATATGCCTTGATAAATGACAAAAATATACATTGTATTTTGATTTGATCTCAAAGACCTAAAATGATGTCTTTTTTATAATCCACCAAACTGCGCAAAAGAAATGCAGATAAATTAAAGTCTTACAATGAGATAAACTTGAATGTTACACTATACAAACAATAAACAATATACATATTCACTATATTTCTTCGCTTCCCACAAGCATATATAGTAAAAACAATAAATTGTAATCTTTTCAATATGTATAACAACTACCAGTGATAAAATGTGTTTTTTCAATAACACTTAGGGGCTTCATTCCTTGTCTATGGATCACTCGGGAACGTGTTAGAGCAATAAAACTAGTGGGATGGTATACACGAGGCTAACATTATACTGACAAACAAATAAGAAACAAATTCGACGAGGCGGTTTCTTTCTTCGCTTTTCTTCGCTTTCTTCGATACACACTGGACTTCTGTACCGATAATTCAGCCGACAAAGACGCTTTCATACGCACGGCACATATGCGCGTTGGAAAATATTGTGAGAATAAAGCATAGGTTTTGAAACTGTGTGTGAAATAGCTCGGCTTTTGACATCTCGCGGCTGATCTTATGACAGAGGGCCCCGGCCTCGCCTTGGCCATATCATCGTGTAGGAGATAATCTGGCTTCAGTTTGTCTACAAATACACCAAACCCCTTTGGCCAGACGGAACAGATTGCCCAAGTCTCAGAACATGCTCCCTCAACATCTTCTATATAAATTCTCACTTCCAAGTTGAATAACTCGCTCAGTTATTTCCTGTTCCGACTTAAAATCATGTCATATAAATTCCTAACACATTCTAAATCTTCTTGTAATGTAAATTATGACATTGCCACATACTTTATTAATTTGATATTTATTACAAATTCTCTTTAACCATTCCA
The DNA here is from genome assembly GCF_022045235.1 of Haliotis cracherodii. Taxonomy (NCBI): domain Eukaryota; kingdom Metazoa; phylum Mollusca; class Gastropoda; order Lepetellida; family Haliotidae; genus Haliotis; species Haliotis cracherodii. The sequence continues at coordinate 19,301,224 of NW_027266275.1, forward strand.
AAGACGTTTAAATATCCTTAACGAAATAGCCTTAAACGAAATAACCTTAAATGGGAAAGTAATAATTGGAGTGCTTTTTGATAACCCACGACATATATACCGACAATGAATTGGTGCCATATTAAGTAATTACATTCAGATTTAAAAGTCGGAAAAACTGTGTACTTGCACAAGTGTGTTGTGACTTCGCGCGTTGTACAACTTAAAGCTGGTTTAATGTGTAACGAATGTTCGGATTAAACGGGGATTAAAAAGACATAAGTTTGCAATAGCCGGGACCGTTGGATATTCCTCCCTAGCAAAGAAAGGTATTTTTTAAACTTGTACATATCAAGTTCTACACCAGCTCGTCAACAATGGGACACGGGGAGAAAGAATAACGCCTATTTGTCTTATAGAAATTACACAATGATATTTCAAAGTTGAATGTAGTATCTCTTTCTCGAGAAAAAAAAACATTAAACGATTAAATTGTCAGGAAGTACATTTTACTTGAATAAAAAATAATTAAAGTTGATGTTCATACAAACTTGAAAAGTATTTGTTAATGAGAATTCATTTATAAAAGGGGGGGGATGTTGGGGAGACAAACAGGTGCGCAGAAGGGTTTTATGATGCAGGCTTTCAATGAAGACTGTGTGTGCTTCTGTATATGAGGAAGTTATCAGGAAAGGTAATATACTACAGGCCTTTACCCACTCATGCTTCGTTACTTTAAACAATTGTGCTTGCGGTAAATGTTGACGTGTATTAGACGGATTCACTGTTGTGTACTCCTTGATAACTGCAGCAAACTCACAATCCTGAAACTAAACTGCCACACACCCAAAAAGAAAAGAAAATGTATTTAAATATTGTAGCCAACACACTGTAAACTTAAGGTACAAAACATAACTAATATCTCCGTATCAAATACATCCCCATCAAATAACAACTTCTTGTTTGTTTCATTTTCACCATAAAAACATAGGTATATAAGTTTATAAGTGTAAGTGCTGCCGGAATTCTTCCACCAAAGAAATTTATTGCATCAACATGCTAACAGAATAATTTGAATACATTTTCGTCTAAATTTTTCACACCAAACAAAATTAAAAAAACCTTTTCCATGGTCAAGTATTCTCGCACTGCTTTTCTGTCTTCTTGTTTTTTATGCCGCTTGAGTTTTAAACTGTTCAGAAAACCAGTTCTTAGAATGAGCGCACTAATCAGCCTGAATTGTCAAGCGATAGCTGGAATAGAAATAAATAAGCGGAAAATAAAACATGTTATGTCCCCCTTGACACTAATACTGGGCATTAATAATATTGACCAAAGGGTTAATCAACAACGTCTAAACAGAATGGAAACATTACTTGGACTACTTGTGTCGTACAATATAATTAATTGTGGAAGTATTGTGCAATATGTGGTTTTCTAAAATCATCAGTATAATCGAACTTTGAATACTTGCGAGAAGCAGATATAAAGTTAACCGTAGTATATATGTATAGTAGGTATATATGTATCTGCTTGTGGAAATGACAAGAGCATATCGCTACCGCCGTCGTATGCGACATTCAGACAAATACTGGCTTCATTTCATTAATTGAAAATGTTTTTCCTTTTTTAAAATGGAATTGACTCGTCGATGGAGGGAATCTACGGGACAGAAATATGATTTACAAACTGTGCGGTACACTGTCATTGATGTTTCTCATTTACTGGTACTAATGACACAGATACTAACCATAATCAAATCAACTTTACTATTACTTATGATGATAGTAACGATCCGGATTAGAATAGGTCTTCAGCAACCCATGCTTGCCGTAAAAGATGACTATATGCTTGTGGTAAGAGGCGACTAACGGGATCGGTTGGTCAGGGTGGTTGATGCATGTCATGGTATCCCAATTGCGGGGATCGATGCTCATGATGTCAATCGGTGGATTGTCTGATCCAGACTCGATTATGTACAGACCGCCGCCATATAGCTGCAATATTGCTGAGTGTGATAAAAACAAACAAACACAATCTCTGCTGTTCCTTCTTTCACTCTTCCTGCAGCAATTCCTGCTGCTTAAACTACAATTTACTTGAACTGCTTCCACACCTTCTTCGGTACCTCTTCCCCTACCCGTTTTTCTCTGCCCCCAATCCCCCCCCCCCTCCCTTTACTCCTGCTCATACATCCTCCTATACCCTACCTGCTGCACTACTTCATCCTGTACCCCTACCATTACCCTAACTCTACCCCCCTCCTCCACCCAACACCCACCACCCCTCCCTTTACTCCTGCTCATACATCCTCCTATACCCTACCTGCTGCACTACTTCATCCTCTACCCCTACCTTTACCCTAACTCTGCCCCCCTCCTCCACCCACCACCCTCCCTCTACTCCTGCTCATACATACTCCTATACCCTACCTGCTGCTCTACTTCATCCTGTACCCCTACCATTACCCTAACTCTACCCCTTCCTCGACTCCTACACTATCCCTTCTTGTTTTGTATCCCGCTCCCTCCCTCTAACCATTTCTTCCAATAACCATAATCCTGCCCTTCAATGCCCCGCGCCTACCATACCCAAACCCTATCCTTTTTACATAAAATATTTCTCTCTTTGTGTTTTGATATGTGAAATATTGCTAGATTCATTTGCATATTTTGTCCATCTTGGCTTTTTTATGTTAAAAAAGCAAGAAAACTCAAACTCAACACCCATCCATATCTCCACACGTACCTGACTCCATACGTCTAGGTCTTCTCCAGCCCGACCTCTACCCTCGAACCGTTCCCCTACCTATCTCTACTTCTACCCCTACCCCACCCACAAACCTTACCCATGCCCATGCGCATGCCATACCTCTACCTCTACCTCTACCTCTACCTCTACCCCTACCTCTCCCTCCACCTCTACCTCTACCTCTACCTCTACCTCTACATCTACCTTTAGCCTTACCCCTACTTCTATCTCTATCCCCGGCCCTCTCTCTACCTCTACCACGACCACTACCCGTATTACTACATCTACTCTATAAAGTAACCTCATCTCCAGCCCTACCTCAACCTCTATTCCTACACTCCTACTCTACTTATCATTATCTCTACCCCTACTTCTAACCTACTCTAATACTAACCCTATCTCTACTCCTACCTCTACCTCTATCTCTAGCTCTACCTCTACCTCTTGCCTACTCTAACACTAACCTTATCTCTACCCCCACCTCTCCATCTACTCCCCTGCCTCTACCCGTACCATTATCTCTACCAATTCTCCTACTCCTCCTATCTCTACATCGCCCCTACTCTAAAACTAGCTTTATCTCTACCCATAACCTTACTTCTACCTATGCGTCTACCTATACCTTTACCTCTATCTCCAGCCCTATCTCCACCTCTACCAAGGCCACTTCCCCTATTTAACTCTAATCTAAAAAAACCTTATCTGTACCTCTGCTTCTATTCCTACTCCAAAACTAACCTTATCTCTACCCCTACCGTTACCTCTACCTCTGCTTCTACCTTCACCTCTACCCAAACCGCTAAACTACCTCTGTCTTTAACTCTACAGCAACCTTTACCCCTACGCTACCCCTTACTGTATCTCTACCTCTACATTACCTGTACCCCTACTTTATCCACATATCTACCTCTACTTCTACCTCTACCTCTACCTCTAACCCTGACCCTACCTGTAACCCTACCTCTACCTCTACATATACCTATACCTATACTTTTACCTTTACCTCTACCCTTACCCCAAACCTCTACATGTACCTCTACCTCTACCTCTACCCCTAACCCTACCTCTACTCCAAAACCCTAACCCTAACCCTAACCCTACCTCTACCTCTACTTCTGCCTCTACCTCTACTTCTACCTCTACCTCTACCCCTACCACTACCCCTACCACTAACCCTAACCCTACCTCTACCTCTACTTCTGCCTCTACCTCTACCTCTACCCCTACCCCTACCCCTACCACTAACCCTAACCCTACCTCTACCTCTACCTCTACCTCTACCTCTACCTCAACCTCTACCTCTACCTCTACCCCTACCCTAACCCTAACCCTAACCCTAACCCTACCTCTACCTCAACCTCTACCTCAACCTCTACCTCTACCTCTACCTCTACCCCTACCTCTACCCCTACCTCTACCTCTGCCCCTGCCTCTAACCCTAACCCTAACCCTAACCCTAACCCTAACCCTAACCCTAACCTAACCCTAACTCTACATCTACATCTACATCTACCTCTACCTCTAACCCTACCTCTACCTCTACCTCTACCTCGAACACTACCTCTACCACAACCCCTAACCCTACCTCTACCTCTACCTTTACCTCTACCTCTACCTCTAGCCCTACCTCTACCTCTACCTCTGCCCGTAACCCTACCTCTACCTCTACCTCTACCCCTACCCATATCTCTTCCTCTACCTTATGTCTATCACTCCTCTACCTCTACCTCTATCTTTCTCCAAACCTACCTTTACTGGGAGGAATGGATGGATAGAAGACGTCCGATAGATTAAGGCTATTTTTCACATTTTCTTGGAGGGGGTAGGGGGCGGTGAGTTGACTGGGGGAGGAGGTACGGGTGGGGTAAGTAATGCAATTACCTCAAGGTCTGTGTGACGGCTCTAGGCATCTTATAGTCACTTACGGTCCCCTCTATCTGTGGATGCAGGGCATCAGTGGGGTTATCCTGGCTCAAGACTGATGCATTCGGAAATTGAATTAACCACATAGCACATTATTTTCATTCAGACATGAATTCAATTATGTGTCTGTTGTCAGCGAACATCAACATCATCATTACCAGATGGTATTTTAGTTGACTGTTTTAAGTTGCTTTAGATTTCCAATGTATATATAAAGCAAATATCATTTTCGTAAAAGACATAATTTAAAAACAATGTAAATATAATCGTAATGTGTATTGTTTCATTGAATTTTGAGCATATTAATTTTTCTGCATTCTGCATGTCTGTGTAGTAATAATATAACAGGCAACTCCAAAAGAAGTTGGAAAAATACATAAAGAGACATGGGATAATTTCAGGAGTTTTAAAATTCAAACCTCGTTGATATTTTTCTTCTCATTCCCGAGCTTGTATTAAATTAAACTGTCCGTCACGCCTCCGTCTTGACGCAATAAACATTTATTCCGAGAGAAAGTAACTACGACAAATGCATATACCTGGCCACAACAGGTGAAAGTCTGGATTACAAACTTTTCACATAAATACTGTTCATTTTTTATGTACGTCAGATGTAAATCTATTTTCTCCTCATATGTGATTCATTTCCAAGCCCCTCCCCTACTGTTATTTATGAGTATTGTGTATGTATTCTGTTGTGCACGTAATTTGTAAAGTTTATTTTGTCGTATTTTTTATTCATTTTTATTTTTCCATTATTCATTTTTAGTGATATTGTTGGGTTTTTTAAAATACAACTACTGCAAATAAGAAAATAATACGAATATTTCGAGTTAAAGTATTCAATATTCGTTTTAAGGTAATTTAAGAATGTCAATGTATTTCTTCAGTGTATATTTCACACTCATAAATTCTAATTCAGATTTATTTACTTATACTATAATATGTGTGTATTCAAATATTCAAAAAAAATAATTCATGACATTAGCCAATAATCTACATAGTTGTCCTCAATAATTATGTTAATATCCATTGTGAAATATACAACGAATGTAACGAAGGATATATATATATATATTTATTTATATATGCTTATCCATCATCATTGACGATACAAGGTCACGTGTATAACTTTCCTGAAGCTATTGAGGAACGGTATATTGAAATAGACAGCAATCTGAATACTTGTCGCCAGTGGTGTGACAGTGGTGAGATAGAGATTGCGATGTTGTGGGTATACCTCTCGCGCTCGACTCCGTCAGGGCGGGTAAGGTGAGAGATGGCCCAACTCCTCTACCCTAGATCGAGACTACTCCTCATTCACTGATCACTTCTCGCCTAGATCAACTCTCAGACGCTCTCTCCCTCCCTCCCGTTCCCTCCCCCATTCATGGCCGCCATGTTTGTCCCATTAACAAACCACGAGCCCTCTGCATACAGGTAAAATCTCACCCAACCGACAAATATGTCATCACCGCTCGAACGGCGTAGAAAAAAGAATTTGTAACAGAAACGAAATCTTCCAATTCCATTAATAAATTTGCTCGATTTCGATTTAAAAGTCAACCCTAAAAGTTTTAAGAACGTTTCTGTATATATAAACTTATCCAGTTCACCCCCCGTAGCTCCTGATTTGCCATCTATGATCACCAACTCGAGACGACCTGATTGCAATTAACCCGTCTGCTAAGGACTTTGCGTTTAGAAAAAAGATTGCCTCGAAGCGATAGCTTCAGAAACCTGCAAGGTATTTTCTATTTACAACAACACGGCAACACCTCTTATAGTATCCCCAGTGCTGTAGTTTATTCGTTACTTCCTTCTGGCGTGCAAAATCTTACCCCGGCTTAGGACTGTCCAATGATAGAGAAAGATGTTAATTATGACGGCTAGAAATTTCTAACTACCCCCCGTGATCATTGCAACGGTGTTGTTTTTAGCAATGGCAATCGAAATAAAGCTAATAAGTGTACGTTTTCTACCCGACGTGCAAAAATTCGTTGAGATCAGAGCGAGGGAACGTAAATCCTGAGTCTCGCTAATCCCTCAGCGGCGGCCATGTTTGAGAAGAGAAGCGGCGGGGAGAGAGCTGGCTGGTCTGGGCGAGGAAGGCGACCATACCCCGGGCTGGAGGGACGCTAGGGAGGGGCAGGGAGGGGGGTCAGGACGCAAGGGGGTCGGAATGTGAAGCTGAAGATCGAATAATACTCGAAGTCGATCGTTACAGACCCCTGATCATGGACTGTGAAAACAGACCACAACAGGATTCCCAGTAAGTAAACACACAATGTTTTTTCATATGCGCATGATGTTTATCGCCGTAGAATGATGAAATTATAACCTGAATGTGTTTTGTTATGATCTTAAGTTTCATTCTAAATATTGTTTGTAGCTTTATAGTGTGACGTTTTGTTTATTTCGTTTGAATTCGATTCCTTTGTCTGTGTGAAGAAGATTTATAGTGAATATTGTCGATTGGGTGTGCTATCGATTGTGTTTAATCTTATCATTGCTTTGTTATTTCCTGTGAGGAACACATCTGTAAATATGTCAATATGTTTATTATCATTATGACTGTTCAGTGTGTGTACACACGCCGTTCGATACATAATTTATCCTTGGCATATCATGATAACGATATCGAGAGATGGTGGATGATGGGAATTATTACAACGAAATATCAAACATATCTCCTGCCAGATGTTACTCATAAGTTTTATCGCATACATATATATTGCCGTTATATCTATTAACACAAACCGGCCCTGAACTCAACCCCGGATTGACTCGTTCTGTACAACCTGGCAGCCACCAGCGACATCCGCCATTTTCTATTCAAAGTGACTATGCTTGGCCTAATGCGACGAACGAAATTCCCGAGGGATTAGGACCCAGTTCACAATTATTGCACAAATTTGAAACAACAGTCAAGTTTGACTACGCTGATTGTGGATAATGTGTAAATACAAGCCCGATTCCTACAGTGTAACTAACAAACAGTTGTTTGTCGTCAACACTCACAGGAAGATCCCAGGCGCCATTTTGGAGTAGCTAGGGCCTTCAAATTGAGGAGAAGGTTTGAAAATTTGCACCTTCGTCTCATCACACCTGTAAAAGCTTTTATCTGCACTCTGCTAATTTTTTCATGATCTTATATAAATGCATAGATCCACAAAATCCGTTAATCAAATCAGCTTGCTCACTGAGTCAAAGAAAACTTTTTTAATTTTTTTCACAAACGGTTTTGTCCACAAAAGCAACTAATTTTTTACCATCAGAAAAAAAAACACTGAAAGTTAAAACTTCTTCATCCGTCTCAAACACAGCTACATCAACTCGATGTAAATTTCATCACCAGATCAGCGCGACGATGTAATTGCTATTTGGGATGTCGATTTCACATCGCGGGCTAGGCGCGTCACCCCAATTGCAATTAACATGTCGTGTTTCTACGTGGACAAAAGGCTGGGCTATATCGAAGTTGCTACCCCTACAATAGGGTGCCCCGGGGCAGCAGCCAGAGGCAGGGCAACGAAAGACAACCCTACCTCACGGAATACCCCTAGGTAGTGATATGCACAAGGTAGAACGTGGCTAGTAGACGTCCTGATTGCAATAAGCCTGGTGACCTCAAAGCCTGGGGCAATGATCGCACGTCAAAGGTCGAAAACATATAAGAATTAATTTGAGCAGGATTGTTTTGAAATCGCAGAGAGATAGTAGCTATTATCTTACCAAATTCAGAGAACACGCGAGTTCATTTGATACAGGTGTAAATTAAAGCCAAACAATTCCAAATTAACGAAATTGTGTTTAGAAATTCAACCTTCCATAATTTAATCCAGTTTTATCACAAAAAATGATTATGCTACCGCAAGCAGCGCACAGAAATACACTAATATTCAATTACAAATTACTACTTTTTTCTTACAACAATAACTATTCAACGATGCAGATACACAAACAGTTATATCTCTAATTTGCGTAAAGGGGCTTAACCTCAAGAAGCTAATTCACTGTTATTACTGACATATCAAAACTCTGCAATCAGCACTACAACAAACAGATGCATCATTGCGTTATGTGGTTGCTTATATTAAACAGTCATATAGACATCAGTCTAAAGGTATACCAGAGAAATGCTCTCAGTAAGTGAAATAAATGACAGACGATGCCTCTTAAGATCGCTATGATAATACTCTACGCCATAACAGTCTATCATAACGAATATACAATAGCCTATATCAGCAGTCCGCTGAACAAACACTCATTGTAAATAGTTGTAGACAGTCATGATCGTGTTTGTGGATCTAGGCACTAAAATACAGCTAATGTAACGGCTTTTTGTCCTATGCTAAAGGAGTGAATATCAAAGTAAACAGAAAGAGAGCCTATTTCCCTACTGACTACCATATACAGGGATTCTCAACGACTTTATCGTATGGAGGGCGATAAGGGCCAAACTTAAACGAATTTGATACAATTCTGTATGTTGTGATCACTGTTATCTGCGAAACAATTATGCTTTTTCTCAAGTAATCTTAAGCCCTAAATTATAGAAATTACTAAAATTATTACATATTTTCTATAACTCAAGAGCCCAATTCAGCTAATATGAGAAAATGGTAGATGCAGACCATTTTTCCTATTCAAAATACAGTTTTACAGTATGTTTAATTGTAGTGATACAGTTTTGAAATGGCAGTTATATTTTCACATCGGTTAGATGCAAACTGATTTAAAACTAGGGATGAACAACAGAACCATATTTCAGGAGATAACATTTTGCACAGAAATGTAAATGAGCAAATGGATAACCTCCAATCCCTTAAAGTGCTTCGAAATATGTGTGTGGAATTACTGTGTGGAGTAAGTGTCTGAGTGATACTTACTTTAACCAAACAGTTTATTTCAAACGATGTAGGTTGATTTGCTTTATCAAGAAACTGGTCGATATATGGGGGGATATGTGAGACCACAAACAAACTAATTCGTAGGAATAACACCATTTAACCCACTGCTCTTAACCGTCCTCGAATATTGACGAACAGCTGGTTATATTCATATAAAAAGCAGAACATTAAGTTTGTTATCTTTGTTTAAAAGAGCAATAGTCACTTCCTTCACTTAAAAAAACTAAAAGAACTTGCAATAGATTTTACCAAAAGGCAAGTTTAAGAACAAATTAACGAATTTGAAACACAAAGGTGCATGTTTGCCTAAGCAACAGGAGTCCATTTTGACAGTTGTGCTTATAATGACGCCAATCAACCATTGCATCTATAAATTGCAAAATTCATGGTTTCCACTTCAACCGCAGCTGCCGGCGTTGTGTAAATATCAGGAATGCCTCAAACTAAATAAATAGAAACAATGTTATTAATAATATGAAACACCTTAAACTAAAAACAAACCCTTTCAACAATCAACCCAAAACACACACAAATCAACATTGACCGAGAACGATACAAAACTATGGAAGAACATTGGGACCAAATTTACTAAGATACCCGAATTATCAGCTTATGGTACAGCGATATCGGTCGTCTCACTCCGACTATTCCCACATTACACACGTCATAAAAATAATTACTATCTGTATGTGGGTCAATGGCGGTATTTAGCTTTGGGAGTCCATTGTGACCCATAAACCCACAGAGAGCAATTACACTGAATGTCATGTTACTGTGGAAACCTGTAGGACAGAAAAAAAACACCCATTTATCCTACAAATGCCAGAAAAGATTTTTATCACAAGTTTATGTGACTCTGGAGCGTGAAGTACAGTTGTATGTGCTTTCATTGTCAGTCTCGCGGTATAAACTGTGCACAGGTCATGCATGAATCATATCTGGTGGCCATATTTGCTGTTATTGTTATTGACATTTTGATTTGTAAAGGTTTTCTGTAACAAATATCACAATGATTAAGCACACAACCCGGTATATGTATTATGAAAAAACCCAGATTGGATATCTTAGTTGATTTTAAAAACAATCAATAATGTTTTCAGAAACGTTCAAGTTATTCCTTAACTACAACAAGGTTAAGCTAACATCACAGAGAATGATTTTCCCCGCACAGACTACAGTACAAACGTTTATATGCTACATGAGATGCTTATTTAATTAAGTAAGTAATTACAACAGCTAAAGGATCTGTAAGGACAAGGCATTTCTGTAATAATAAATTAATACATATTGTCATAAACAAGCACATTATTTTGCTGTGTCGGTGTCGACATGAAAGAAACCAATCAACTTGAAGATCCTAAGTTAGCCAATGGGAGGCCTTGGCTTGTAACGAGGTCAACATTTCAACCAATCCCAAAGTTCTCATATGACTTTTATTGCTTACGTGTCATTCGTAAACGTTTTCCTCAATATCTTAGTATAAAAGATAGCTTTTCATGATTAAAAATATTTGGAAACCATGTGATAATAATGTATAATATTTACATTTATAGCTTAGATAAAATTATTAGTTTGTTTCATGAAATTCGTTCAGTGAAATAGTGTGAAGCACAGCCGTACAATTTGACATGAAAGGCATGTATATAAGATACTCTGTGTATATTTCATAGCTATAATAAGGAATTAATTTTTGATTTACATAACAGGAACATCCTATCTAAGAAATGACCAGAATTCAGACCATTAAAAAATCATCCATAAAAATATTTTTGCTCTCAAATGCTTACTGTTGCTCGAAAAACAAACACATTAGTATTTCATTTTGATGAGCAAAAGACATTGGTTCGAACTAAACACACCTCCACCGATTTGGCGTATAAAATCATTCAATTTCGTTAATGGTCGAATATCTGAAATCTCATTTGAAATGAAAAATCTCAAATCGTGCATACAATTTGCTTGCTTTTCAGATATCGAAAATTGGACATGTATGTTTGAAAACCCCTACGGGGACACTTCACTAAGATTTATCGGTGTCTATAAATATTTCCTTTTGTCAGTTACATCAATGAATTATGCTTTTAACATCCTGACAGTTCTGAAATAGTCACCGTGAATGGTGACATACAATCTTCGACATAGACCGATGTCATTGCTCTACATAACGCTAACTATGTGTCCCAGGCTTCATCAACGGGGGCTGGTTTTAGAGGCCTGCATAACTGGTAACCGCCTGATTAGGTCGTCTCGGTAAACATAATGGATGACCTATGACCCTCCCCTTGAGTCACGTGATAGACAATCACGTGACCGTTCTGGTATGAAGTGAACTCATGCGGGGAAAGAGATAAAACAGAACGAAATTAGCACCTATGTATGTCATACGACAGTGGAAATGGTTTAATAATTACCGCAAGGAAAGATTGAATGTGGTGTGATTGGATAAATTGCCACTTATAGTGTCTGTGTTGGTTTGTTTGTGTTTACAAATGACGGGTTGTCCATCAATTCCGATGAATGCGATGCGACTGACCCCTATATGGACTGTAAGCTGAAGTGGGATGGCCTCTATAGTTGGGAGTGTTCTCTCCTATAAATTACACATGTAATGTACACACATGGCCGATCTAATTGAGTATTCACTTCATCATACTATCGTCTAGAACTCCCAATGTTCTGATTACACAATAAACGTGACTTAGATAAATGGGAGGCACACAGCGTTTTGCATTGTGCACACAACGTATGCACCCTGGTTGATCGATTCTGAAATAGGTTTTTAGTTTTACATAGATTTTTTGACAAAATAGTTTGTTTTGTTTTGTTTTGTTTTTGTCTTTTTGTTGTTTTTTTATAATTCAATTGAAGGCTAAATGTACCTAGTTTATGGAATATATTTGATAAAACACTGTCGAACGCCAATACTGTAAACACAAAATGATATGAATCAACGACAAAACCGACGCTATTATGGATGGAACTATTTTTTATTCAGCAACTAACTGGTATTGTTTTGCCCTGTCGGATTAAACCGTCGTTTTAGTTTGACATTCAGGGTAAATAATCTACATCGTCTCATAGGATGTCCCTCATTTCGATACTCCAGGCTTCCTGGGGAACGAGGGGGCCACATGAATGGGAAGAGTAATGTAGGGGATCCGTTTCTATTTTGGACAAACGCTTGACAGTCAGTTCAAAAGTAAAACTATTCCAGTAAGAATTGTAGATAAAATACCACACCCTGTTGTTTCAAAATGATATCCATGGACAAACACCTGCAGCGGCTTCACACTGCATTCGTATTTTACATTTCGTATTAGATGGAGACTGTTTGAAATATATTCGGTTATACATAAAATTGTAAAAAGCACTATTTTTACACTTTCTTATGAAAGTTACATAAAATTGTAAACAAATTTATTTTCTAGCTACTGTTAAACAAACGAGTAATTCATGTACATTCCGTTTAGCACATTTGCCATGTAGATTTTGTTCAATTTCTATAAATTGTATTTTGGTTTTGCAGTAGCCTGTGCGCACCTTTAATTAGCTATTGACATGTTAACAGTCAAAGCTTTGACGAGAGTAAAGCCATGTACAATAATTTCACACATTTGTTATAACATTTGAAAATAACGAAAAGTAACAAAATTGCACCTCGCTCCAAAACATTAGACAGTATAATTGTGTATTTGACACCCGCAAATGTGCTCTTATAAAATTTAAATCAGTTCTAGCGTGATTCATTTAAATATCAGGTCGTTGTATACCATACATAAACGTTAAGCAGGTGTGTGTGGTCCTACAGTTAAACAGCCGTTAAAGCAGAGGTCATTTTAAGTCACAATGCCTCCACGCACTTTCAAGGTGTTATTTTCTTTTAATTGTCTACAGAATACAAAAGAGACATAAATTACCGTATACTGTGACATATCACACCTAACAGAAAATAAAGGTGCAATACATTGACTTAGATCACCGACTTGTGTTCATCAGACCTGATACATGTGTGTGTTAAATCTGTATCAGAAAATGTCCCATTTATACTTATCAAACTAACAATAGATGCGTAACTTTAGCGGAGTGTTGTTATAGACATATATCAAGGTATATGCCCTGATTCTTCCTCACTGGTTAAACAGGCATTATTTATGATATAAATCCAATCTAGAAACAATGTCCCTGAGTGTTATTTAAACAGGCAAATTTGCAATCCAGATCTGCATGTGTAACGTATTGTGCAGTGTCGGTGCACGCAGTTGTGCCCAGTCAGTGTAAAATACTTTAATCTGGTATTTTTAGTCGTTTCGTAACCCGATTCGTTCTTCTTGGGCGCAGATAAGGAAAGGTCGGGGACCAGTTATTGTAGCCAAAGCTTCGATGACATAAGGGCAGGGAGCAGCAATTGTTGGCAAATACTGTGATGACATTACGTCAGAAAAGACGAGATAGGGAGGACCTGGGTCTGTGTCACGTTAGGGAATGCGGGTCCAGCAACGGGCTGAGGATTAACAGATTTCTCAACCCTTTCATCTGTGATTAGCAAGGGTGGATTGGATAGACTCGTAGCTGTGAAATACACGTTAAGGATTACGAAAACACGTAGTTGTGGATTCGCATATTATTTGTTTACTTTTCAAAAATAGAAAAAGGCTTAACCTTCAAATATGGCCACTTCTACACAGAACGACTAAATAAATATCATTTTCAATCTTCCTCCTGTGGTAAAAGCATTGAATTTTACATTTTGAAGTGGTTTTAGTGAAACGCTTTGATTTTGCAGCAAAACGAAAGCTGAAATTGTTTTTTGTTTTATTTTTATTTGTTAAATCCTGACTCTGTAAAGAGTAAATTCCATGCTTCAGTTTTGAAGTAACAAACCATATATATGCATAGATTTGTCTTATGAATTGACAAGCCAACCGAAAAAATGTGGAAGGGTTTGATAAATCAGTGCCAAATGTTAACAATTTGTCTTCAACGACGAATTTATTGTTAAATGGAATTATCACCTTTGAGTTTATCAGGTACACTGAAATATCACAGTATTACAAGCGTCAAGCAGATATCATACTGTGACATCGGACTTTGTCCTACTGATAGACGAAATGTAGTTTGAAATTCCGACATCGATTACGTCGGGAGTTAGAACGGAGGTCAGCTTGCCGTCACCGCATTGGCTGGACACTACCCGACGTTATCTATGTAGATGAGGCGTAGCCTCGTTCTGACGTGGAGTGGGCGATCCAACCAATGGTGTGGCAGGTTCAAGTTTGGGTCAGGTGTAAGGGGTAATGTTATGAAAGTAAGGAGGTTTTGTGTGAATAGATTACTTAGATAACAATTTGAGTTTCGACGTTACTTTGAAACACAAGAATTTATATTAGCTCTGTAAGGTGAAACTGGTACGAAAGAGAAATCGCCATATCCCATCACCACGAATCCACACATTACGTATTGATTTGACGCGGTAATTATTTAACAAATCATGCCTTATCTATCTGTTAAATATTTCTGTTAAAACACAACAACCCAGTCAACAATATCTTTGAGATGATAATACAATACAAAATTGCATAATTTGATACTATCTTCCTTTCAGTAATTTACAACCTTAACATGCCAAAAATCAATAAAAACACTACACGATAATATTCGTTATTGTAAAACACACATTTAGATGTCAGACTCAATCTGTATTTACTATGTATTGCCTTCAGTCTGCCCGGTTCAGAAAGAGCATTAAGGCACTAACTGACGTTCGTGAACGGGGTTTCAATGAAATATTAGGTTATTGTGATTTTATTATTGAATTGCCTTGCGTAACTACCATTTAGCAAAACATACAACAGCGATGTAGACTTAAATGCCTTAATGGGGTAATGCAACAATTAGACTACGCGTGAGACCTTGATCGTTAATAGGCCATAATGAGAAAAATAATTCAACGAAATATAAATATTTGATCTACCAAATAGTACATTTTTAGCAAAATTTGCAAGTAAATATTATTGCCTCGTCTTCAGTATAATTAATGAAAGGTTAAGAGGTGATATATCTTTTAAATCGTTACTTGCTTTGTGTTAGTCTGTTTGTCTCTTAAAGCACGCCCCAACGTTCGTGGGTTCCTTGCAAGTGGTGTTGATTACATCGTCTTTGATTTATCAAAGACTGTATCCCCAGACTAAAGTCTCTCGTCCTATCGTATACGTTAGAATTGGACCATTAAAAGAGATAAAATCACAAGTAGAGGAACCTTACCGTTTACCCTTCACTGCGCTAAGATTCCACCTCCTATTCAGTATTCCATCCTTTTATTCACATTACAAATATTCCATTGAGGTTTAAAATGCCCTCCTACAGAACATGTGACATTAGGATGCTTGATGGATAACTTTAGTTGCGTTTTATTGTCGTAGTTATTTCATTTGAATTTTAAAAAACTGCTGTCATCCTAAAACAAAATTAGCCGTCAGTTTTCGAAAAGTTTGCTTTTCTCTGAAGGTCTGAGTCTCTAGAGAAACACATTTCCACAGATAATTTGCGAAGTTTATCTCATTGTTGACGGGTTTTACTGTAGTCGAAGGTTTCTCGTTGCACTCATGCACGTGTTTGGCATTTGAGTCTCATGTTTATGAAAGAAAGTATTTGATTGGCCGCACGTGACCATCGCGTGACTATTAATAGAAGTCCTGCAGCCGTAATCGACTTCCGTTCTGGGTGTGAGGATCGGGGATTGGGTGAATTCATCACGTGACTCTTTAAATTCAGGCTACGTAAACAGTGGAGGCGCATAACCGAGGTTCGCTGTCGTAAAACAAACCCTCGTGTAGTAATTGGCAGTTGGTTCAAAGTTGGGCTTTGAAGTTGTCACATTTTCGTTTTTTAATGGAAAGGTGCCAGATCACGAGAACAAGGCTCCCACGTTTTCATGAGCTTCAAAGGAAATACAGAAACATATCAGTCCGATCAATATTTTACTTTCAATTCTTTGGGCAATTGTTAAGAAATTAGTAAGATTATATTTGTTTTGATATTAGTGATTTTGTGAGAAATTAATATTAAATAGATAATAACACCATATTTTCAGATAACGATAACCGATCACCACATTGGTTCATAAAGGACAAAATACGTCTTGATATGATAAAATATTTGTACTTTTCACTCACAATTTACCATTTTACAGCCCTGGTATAGCTTCTCGCTCGACTGCGTATAAAAGGAAGCTACCTTTTCAGATGCCTATGCATATATCGTTTCCTTCCCTGGGGATTTTTCGTTTGAAATGTGTCCCCGTTTCCCCAATGATGGCCTCGTATTACAAAGGGGGGACGGGCTGAGAGTTGATACCCCATCCCCGTACTCAGGTATTCGCTCGGCTGACAACCCCAGAAAAAAAATTACTTTTAATGTGCGGGGAGTCTGCCCAGCCTCACCCTTCGCGCATTACTGAGATGAATCGTTTAAAAAGACTTGTCCCAAGATAACCAACTCCTGCCTCTGTATTATACTTCAATGAATGTAGACGATGGGACAAGTTGCCCTCCTTTATCCGACTGACAACGGGTGCTGTGTATAAAAACAGGAATGAAGTCCCACAACAACGATATTCCCTAAAACACAATTGTGAAAAAAACCGGCGCTAAATTTCTATCTCTATCCTCCTACCCTTCCATCCATACCCCCACCCCACCTCCTTCCGTTTTTTTATGAGTAATCGTATGATAGTGGTAAGAGAAGCATAATGGTGGCCAAGCCAACCAGATTTTGTGACCCATTTTATGTTAACTAGTTACTGAATACAGATCGGTCGTTATTTGCCTGTAGTCGCGGTCGTATTGGGTGAAACCAGTATGAATTGTCAACTAGAGTCATTATAATAGACCTAACTCGTGTCTTTGTCGGGTCTGTTAGGCGGGGATTAGTTTATTAGAGTCTTACTCAAGTCATTCACATAGAGGGGATCTTTCACTCTTTTAGGGTAAACCGCTTCGACTTGGTCGCAAAAAGACGTCAACAAAAGCAAGATCAGATAAATAGACGCACATTGTCATCAAGTGAATGGGGGATCGATGTGAACATGTATGTGTAAACCATAAGAGTCATAACGAGAAGATCGGAACAGCATAAAATAAGTGACGAGTTGACCCTACAGTCGACTCGGGCAAACAAGTCGTGTCGCAGGGTTTGAATGACGTTCTCATCGAATATTCAAAGAATCCTCTTTAGACTTATAACTGTTGGAGCTAAACTTGTTTGTAAGATTAATCCTTTTATGCCTGGAGTGGTAGTAGTGGACTCCAGGGCTAAGCGCTGTGTTAGGCCACAATGGAGTCTATAGGGCAAATATGTACGGTGGGATTATCCTAATGTTCATTTAACGAATTTTACAATACTATGCCGGAGATTTTAGGTTTTAGTGATTAAGCGTATTTATTAACATCGTCTTTTTAGATCCCTTAATCCTGTAAGTGTGGTATATGCTTTACCTCGGAGTTATGTTGCGCCATTATGTTACGGCCCAGCCCCTGATAGCAGCATGCGGGCTACATGTAACGAAATTTCGCACATTTGCCAATTTAATTTATACTTCAGTGATTAAATTTGTACCTGCTATAAGGGTCATTAGGTTTCTCGAAAGACATTTTGTCACTTTCGCGTAAATAGGGCTCGTTGCTAACACATTATATTACCATCAGAATCTCGCACTCCTCTTCTGCATGCATGATGTTTTTTTATATATTCCCATAGTATGTTTTCGTTAATTTTATGAAAATCACAACACGAATGTTCTGCTTGTTCTGCTTGTTCTGATTCATTGTTAATATGTGTGCAGTTTATGTATATTTTGATATATTTGTGACGCAAGAGTCTTGAAAGCGTTCTCAATAATATATAACAAAATATCAAATATATCAAATGTTCATATTTTTCTCTCTGTTAAAATCACTTCAGATTATTTGAATTGGCTGGCACACCTATGGAATATAGTTGCTGCAAACACACACAGAATCAGTTCATAATTACCATCATGCATTTACAACAATAAAATAAATATCGAATGGAAAGATATGTGTAACTCAAATAAAAGTGATTACTGACACATAAAATACAGATGCTGAAATAGGAAAACTCAGATGTATAAAACATAGAATATATACACATATCATTTATTGTTGAGGTACCAAATATATCTTACACGTATATAGATTAATGGCATATATTCTTAACAGGTTGTAAACTTGTATGTGCTTATTTGACTTCAGCTAAATGATGTTATTCTTTCAATCCATAGTCGTTGTTGTTTCTTGCACAGCATTTGTGGGCAAAGGGAGATAATTTCAACTATGTTATTAATCATTTCTCGCTCACATTACCGTTTTATTAAGTGGAATCAGCATTAAAATAAAAAAAAACATATTCCAAGACCATAAATCAGAATCACTCGTATGAATATTGATGTAATGTAGAAGAATACACAATTAATCGCGTTGATTTCGTTTGATATGGCATGTACTTTGTGCAATAACGAAATATAAATACCCAAAGCATAATCGTGATGATTATGACAATAAACTACGTAATCACACCATAAACTATGACGTGAAACAATTGCTGATCCTAATTACGCTCAACATAGGGATTTATTGCAGATTGGTGAAGAACACGCCCCCTTATATTCGATTGGTCTAATAGTTATCAACGAAAAAACAACAAATATGCGTTTTGTGAAAATGACTATGCATAATTCCTTTCGTATAGGCATATATTATATTTGTGGTTATTCCAAACATGTCGACTGGTTGTAAATAAAGCCGCATTGACGATGCAAAGGTTTAATTTTTGGCAAAGCTGACGTAAACGCTTTTGATTGGCAAGTTTGATTCGAAAAGTGGGTCAGCGAGACACTGATTGGCCAGAAGTTCACTTCCGCTATAGGGTATTTGCTTTGACCAATCAATAGGCTTGTACGGTTCAGACGGTTTGGTTATTAAGTTTAACGAATTATCTTCCAATTATAGCTTTATGATAACTTTTATGATAAAATATTTTGATTGCTTGTTTGTTTGTTAAAACGCAGTTACAACACTTACAAGAATCAATGTATTGTTAAAGATATACACGAACAGACAAATATGGTATACATTATATTTATGAAATAGCTTGCAATAAATGTATCGAATATAAGCTTGATTACACCAATAACTATACTTTTTTGATAAAATACTCCTTTGGTAATACTACTATATGCATAGGTTACATCATTGTGATTTTATGGACCTTAATAAACCCTTCATATGCAAAAATCACATGATAGGATAAGTAATGTTTCGCGTTCCATATATAATATATATTTTGTTTATTTTTAACGAATTAACAGAATCCATTATCATTGACTGTGTACTTTCCAACTAAACATTTTAAACATTGACTAAGGTTTTGCTAGCATCCTGCTCTATACCTCACAGGGCAATAATTGAGCTAAAATACCTTAAATATCAGTAATACACCTCCCACAGAGGCCCCTGTTATTGAATACTTCCTCAACGAAATTTTGTCAGTTTTGACGCCACTGTTTACATTTACTCGACATTTCGGTGACAGTGAGACCCGAGTGTTCGGTAATGTATATGTCGCTGTGTGTAGACCTGTGTATTGAGGACCACGTTATCCTCACGGGCTGAATACAATGTACAGGCTCGAAGATTCTGTGTCCCATGCGTCTCTCACTCAGTCCAGTACACCCTAACAATAGCCCGCCCTCAACATTCCGGTAACCCTAGCTACAGGTAGCGGCGCTATAGCGAAGTAAATGGGGGAATACACGGTTCCCAACTAAATATAACTCCCTCTTTATAACGCTAGTCCACAATTTGGTTAGCAACTTCTGGTGTTGCTTTAACGATTTATAATTCACAATATAAAATATTTATATGTGATTTTGTTCAATCATAATTGTATCGTGTTCATTTATTAATTATTGTCCATGTGGGCATTTTAGGGCAAGTTGATTAGACGTCTAGATGGTGTGGGTGACGTTGGTGTGGTGGTCATCCACTACATGTGGTCAATTTGGTTATCCAAATGGCTGAGCACTTCTGAACGTGTAAAACTGACCATGGAGGAACCGTGTTTGTTGTTCTGCGCGGGTTTTTACCTCGTGGCACGTGAACACATCAGAGTCATGTTGACTTTTATTATTAGAAGATCCCAGAGGGAGATTTGAACACAAAGAATTAACCCACTACACGTTTGGGTGTAGTAATAATGTGTTGGCAATCCAAGCCGGTCGCACTCGCTATTGATGACAGATTTATCTAGTTAGTTATGTGAGTGTATGCCTCCGCTGTACAAAAGAGTTCCCCAGTGACCAGCCGAGTGCGGCGTTTGTGTTTACAATACAAACACGCCGAGAGATAGGACATGTGGACTTATACTGTAGTAGTCAAAATATCATTGCACTTACAAGTTATCTAGTATTTGACCGCAGTAAATAAACATTTGTGATGCTGACAAGTAATCGGTAAAGTACTATTGCAGGTCGGAGATTTTTCTATTGATATAATTGGAAACTTGTTTGAAGCAACTGCATCAGTGCTAAGACGACATTAACTGGTTGAACCATTGACTGTTTTAAAAACAGGAATACAATTACGATATTCAATTTTTTTCGTTAATGGCAAGTTTTCCGAAACGTCGTTAAAAAGACATATGTCAGATTCAACACCAATTTTGCCATTTACCACTTTTGTCCTGTAGATACAAAGCGTTGCAAGCGCCTCCGGCCGTTTACGTGACGACGAAATATTGATTAGTAATTTGCTGATATAATCTTCAACATCGAAACGGTTGTACAAGGGGTCGAATATTGACAGTACACACATACTATAATGAATACAGATTCGATTAAAAGGAGTGTTATCATTTACGTAAATGTGTTTTGTTCGTAACCTCCTATCATGGAGCATCGCCCGACGCACACGAACATGTCATTTTCAAATGACATTTGACATGCAACATGAATAGAACGTACTTGGTCACGTGACCCATCTGCTTAACGAAGTTTGATTTTGCCAGCGATCTACCCCTAAAGGAAGAATTCGCTCCTGTTATATGGAGCAGACTGATTGACATATGATGAAGAAATTAACCGGGGCCATCTTAGTGTTACACTATGCATTCACATCATAGCTCCTCCTACACCTCCTGCTGTTATTTCTACTACTAATACTGCCACCACTTCTACTATTGATACTGCGACTGACCCGTGAAAATCCGGGGTAGAATAGGTCTTAGCATATAATAGGCCGTAAAAGGCGAGTATGCTTGTCGTATGAGGCGACTAACGGGATCGGGTGGTCAGGCACGCTGACTTGGTTGATACATATCAACGATCGCAATTGCATGGATCGATGCTCATGATGTCAATCACTGGATTGTCTGGTCCAGAATCGATTATTTACAGACCGCCGTCATATAGCTGGGATGTTGCTGAGTGCGGCGTTAAACGACAAACAAACAAACAAACAAACGTCTACTTCTAAGGGAACACCCATTTGATTTGTATGTGTAATAATATATGTGTTGGCAATTTGTATGCGTTGGGTTTTTTTATTTTTCAGAACAGCCTATTTTTCCCCAGTTATATCCAACAAGCAATTTATTTACTGAGCACCATCAAATATCCTTTTAAAATTTTCAATATTAACACAAAATGTTTTTACGTTTCGACTACTTTCCACACAACAAACCATTCATGTGTTTAACTACTGTCATGAAATGATTCATTTTGGGCATACAAGGGCTGGTCAAAAAGTCCTAAACCTGGCTAACTTTCAATTATGGGCCATAACAAAGTGAACAAGTCAATGTAGTACATTCTCTGAGTTGTTCTTACAAGTGTATTTGGTCAGTTGAGGCCGTTTAGATATTAGTGACAGCCAGTTGAACGTGATAGGGGTCCAAATGGACACAGAAATGGAAAAGAACGAGTACAGAGCAGTCATCAAGTTTTTGACTTCAGAGAAAAGTACTTCCCAATACATTCATGACCGCATGTCACAAGTGTATGGGGCTAAGTGCCCTATTTATTCCACTGTTTGGCAGCTATGGAGATTCAATCAAGGAGATTGAAAACGTATACCGTCACATAGACGTATTACCATTGTTGAACTTGAGAAAGACACAGTTCTAAGACATGGAACCTTTGAAACTATTATTCATGAACATTTACAGATGAATAAGATATCTGCACGTTGGGTGCCACAGTTTCTATATTCTGATCTTCTGACATTTCCAAAGAAAATTCAGAGCTAATTGAGTAAGATTTTGTTAAATTCCAAAAGAGATTGTAACGGGTGATGGAATATTGGTCTACCACTATGATACCGAGTCAAAACGTCAATCCATGGAATGGCACAATTCCGTTTCTCCGTCATTATAGAAATTTTATGGCCACTGTGATACTTGTTGATTACTTAGAATGTCAAAAGACGATTACCGGTACACACTATGCGGATTTGCTTCATCGCCTAAAGAGATTCTATCATAGAAAAGCGGCGAGGAACGCTGACTACTGATTTCTACTCCTTCATGACAATGCCTCTTCTCTCACCTCTCGACTGTTGTGCGACCATGTGGGTTCGAAGAGTTTCCTCACGCTCCATACTCTCCAGATCTGGCACCAAGTGATTTCCACTTGTTTCCTAAACTGAAAGAACACTTTCGTGGAAAACACTATAACGACAACGATGACTTCAAAGCTGCCGTGAATGGGTTTTTCAGGGTGGCTTCCGAAAACCTCTTCCTGACTGGAATTAAAAAGCTTCGCAATCGATATGAGAAGCGGGGAGATCATGTTGAAAAATAAAATTAAAAACACTTTCACAATTGTTGGTTTTGTTTGTAAGGCTTAGAACTTTTTGACCAGTCTCGTATTTCTGTACAAACTAGTCATTACTTCCATCCCCTCCTTCATGAAATCACATGCATGCTTCCTAATACAGCAGCTACTTTCACTACTGCTACTGCTGTCACGTCTACAACTAATACTGCCGCTCACGTCTACAAACGTTACTGCTGCTACTTTTATTACTGATACTGTCGCTACTTATACTACTCATACTGTTGTTACTTCTAGCACTGTAATTGCGTAGATCGATGCTCATGATATCAATCACTGGTTTGTCTGGTCCAGACATTATTTACAAACCACCATCTTATAGCTAGAATATTGCTGATTGGGGCGTTAAACAACAAACAAACAAACAATTGTTGCTACTTCTACCACTACTTATACTGCAACTTCTGCTAAAAATACCGCTACTACTTATACTACTGATACTTTACTACTAATAATGTCACTGCTTCTACTATTGTTGCTGCTACTGTTACTGTTGATGCTTCTATGATACTGCTGCTTCTTTCACTTATAATACTGCTGCTGATATTCTACTATTGACACTGCTGCTACTTCTACTGATACTGATGCTACGTCTACAACTGATATTGCTGCTACGTCTACTGATACTGCTTGGTTATGGTCGCCAGTCGCCTAAGACAATGCAGTTCGCAGTGCAAATATTTGCCTATCAGGCATGACAGAAACCAATGATTGTGGGTTCCATTCTTAAATTCGTTTAGATCATGTTTCTCGGCTTTATCTGCACCATTAAGTCTCACCAAAGTTGTAAACCTCAACAACATGCATATCATCGGGCGTTCATCCCAAGTGGAGCTGACAGGTCGTCATATACCTGAAATACCGTTCAAAACCACTCTCTCACCCACTACCCACGTAGACTCTTTCCGTACCACATCAAATGGCATCTTTTGAACAACTTATGATGACACTGTCTTGTGTATTAGGTCAACAGTTACCGAGCCAATAACTAGACACAAGTACGCCGCTTCCTACAATTTCCCCTTGATTTATTTACGATGACAAAGAAATAATCATCCGGAATACCAACATAGTAGATATGAAATAGTTAGCCAGTCTTCATTCTATGACCATCATAGATAAACCGTGACATATCACGGACAAATAGACAGGTGACATGGCTGCATGTGTTGGAATTCAAACTTCAATTACAGTTCCGATTTAATATTTGCGTTTCTAATCGCCCTAATGTCCGGGCCATCTTAAAGGTTTATGCAGAGTAATAAAATCAATTATTGTGAGGGAGGTTTTGTGGTTGTGATTTCGCAGTTTTTTCTTGCCCCTGGTCGATGAGCGTTTTTCAGCACTGCGGGAAATCGATGCAGCGAAATGAGTGCCTTGTGATGGTAATGGGCGATCAATTTGATAGCAATTACAATTGTGATAAGATAGGCTTAATTATATGGAGACTTTATATGGCAGTCATTACACGGTGATGTATGTGTTTGTAACCTGTGGTACAAGTACCGGCGGAAGAAATGCGACGTCTTCGCGTCTTGTAACTAAAAGGTTTCAGCACCAATCCATTTCACAGCATAAGCGTTGATAATGGTTTGAGATTAAATGATTTTTAATGTGAGAAGACTTGTTCGGAATGCAACTACCTACTTAAATGAAGGAAATCACAAAGGTTTAGCGTTTAACTAGATAAGATGACTGCATTTAAATAGTTTATTGCTTGTGGTTTAAATTTGAAACTGAAACTGAAATTTGACATTTTAATTTTAAACAAACTTTTTGCTCATATTAAATCAATTTTAATCGAAAATCCAACATCAAGGATCAACAGACAAAATTAACCTTACATATCGGCAAGAACCATTATTTGTGTCATGAACTAAACAAACTGTTCCTTTGTATTCAACCTTTCTTTGTCCCTTTATAAACATGCCATGAATCAGCTACTCAATGATATGAAACATGATATCCTACGTGTGTACCCTTTTAGACATTTAGATATGTCATTGTCCGTGTGCACAACAATATTTGCTATATTTACTGGTCAACGACTGGCTTAAGTATCGAATGACTGAGCAATGCTGGTGCCCCAATGATTTTCAAATACTGACCTTGTGTACGGAATTAGGTGCTCTATTGACGTTAATGAGACTAGTTGCAGTGCCGAAATTTTATGCTCCTCCATTTTTATCACAAATCATACAATTTGAGCCTATGGCCATGAACATGAAAATTTCATTGATATAATTGTAATACAAATACCCTTATCTTTGAAACACGTTTTGTGGCTTTGAAGCATTATTTGTCCTGTTTCAAGTTTATGTTTAACTTTGTTCTGTTCACGAAGTGTTGAAATTGAATCGAAACAGTAGACGACCTTTAAAATGAAAATGACCATGGGATATTTCCATAGTTATTCAGACAATCAGTTGCAGAAGAACAATTATGTTTGTGACTGTCCTCTTCACGTACTATAGATAATATGTATGGGCTCAGATCAGTTGATTTAGGGGTTTCCGATAAGTGACAACGTGCCATCAGTTCTACTATTTACGAATGATCATGAAAACTGGCATTGTGATACAATGATGAACAGAGAAGGTAAAATATATATAACTTATGCTGCTGTAAACATAACGACTGTAAAGTTAGTGAGTTATTTAATAGCTCATTCTTTCCATTTACACGAGTCATTAATTGTGGATTGGCCACAAGGCTCACTTAAACATGTGTAAAGGAAGTAAAATAACCATATAAGCAAGATAAAGAAAGTGCAATGACTGACTATGTATAATTCGTTGTCCTTTTATCACAACGGCTGTAAATCAATCCAGAACACATCCTGATAATTGTAATTTAACACATTACGGTCAGTGAAATGCCCACCCTAAGTCATTTACCATCACAATACACATAAGAAGGTGGACCAAAATAATTATGGATAACAACTTCTTTACTATACAAGCGACGTTTTGGTATGGATCGTTATACCGTTGTATACTTGACAGCAGTATAAGGATCTACATCTAAACGTCTCTATTACAGTGTACTAAAGACGTTGCTAGCCATAAAATATAATTGTCTACTTCGTCATTCGCCAACTTCTAAGCAATGACTATCAAACAAATATACACAATAGTATAATATATTAAAGTACAAATATGCTGAAGGCTAGGCCTCAATGACAGCTTGAGAACCCAACAGAGTGGATCCTGATCTAGGCGTCATTGGAGCAAATGCCATCCAGTTTTACATTAATTCCAATTCACTCAGCAAAAGCCTGGAAGCAATGTTAGAAACTGCGTTATTAGAATACCGAGGAAGGAGGGCGGGGTCCCGTGGGAGCAGGGACCCCCTGACTGTTTGATGAATAATATCACAGGGAGAGTTAGGTCCCTTGTGTCTTTACCACAAACCGGGGTCAAATTTTGGCAAGTCGTAAACAAAAACTACAATCTAATGTCAGAGACCGATCGCGCTGTTCTGTTCCCGCAAGGCGTGTTGTCAATTTCATTTTAGATTCATAATTAATCTCAAGCACTAGTGTTCTTGACATCTTCTTAATCAGAAAAAAGATTATGTTCATGAGAATCTATGACTGGTTTGTGTTTGCTTTTGCCATCGGTTAGTCAAATGGGCCATACTTATTGACATATTTCCCCTTCAGTGTATAAACCATGCATTATTCATTTCAATATAAATCTCTGCTAAGATATTCCATCTGGCTATATCATAAGCATGGGTTTATGAACCAATTTTAAATAGTGATGACACTAGGTGTTCCTGAAACATCATCATTGTGCAAAACGAAATGTAACGCCATCTGTTAGACTTCGCTATTTATTTCTGTCAAATACCTAAGTGAAACATACATTTATGAAGTATCAGGCATGCTGAGCAGACTGCACGAATGGCTGCTAATGTCCACGTTTAATGTCCACGTGAGAACCATATACAGATTACAGCAACGATGCCAGGTCACCAACAGCATGCAGTCATCCGATAGCCTGGTTTCTCTGATTCTTCGTAGAATGTTGGATCCACGTATTGGGGTGCCGTTTATGAGAAAAGGCATAAGAAAACGCAAGTGCATTTTGATTTTCATTTAAAGTATTCGAGACTTTAAGCAATGGTCGTTTGTTAAGCTGCGTTGTAGCGACCCATTATATCCATATTTGTGGCCCTTTTTGGCAGTTAACATTAAATTTGGATACAGACTAATGTCAAAAACGAGATAGCTCCAACAAATACATTGATATTTCAATGGGGAACTTTCATGAAGTATTTTCATGAAGTGACGCTTCTTTTGCAGTTCAGTATAAATGCAAAAAGGGCCCGAACATGGTTTGATGTATGAGGCAATGGTTCAAAGAGCATTTAAGTGCATGTATGAAGTACACTTGTTTGTTTTGCGAAGGTAGGTGCAAGACTTTTGTTATTATCCTGTCCTGGAGACTAAAATGTGTTTTGGTATAAATCTTATGCTTGTCAGATCTGCGGCTTTGTTACAGTCAACATGGGAGGTTACACATGTGTCGTTATCGCTGGGGTGACGAACACCTAAGTAATTAAAATCACGACATGTAACTAATACAAATTCCATTTCTAGGTCAGCAGAAAAGGTGAAAATTTAAGAGCTAAAAATGAACTGCAAATCCTACGCTATTGTTAGCAGTTCTTTTCCAAAGTTCTAAGTATAGAAAACATCAAAGCTGATGTTTGAATAGAAGGGGTGTCAAAACGACGCCTTGTCGTGTTCCTTTTTCATGCCCGAGTAATGGCTTAAAGCATGCTCATGTGCATTTGATGTGCAGTTTGTGGTGTTCATTCAAGTAAAGTGAACCAAAAATCGTAAATATCAGTCAGAAGTTAATTAAATGATAACAAAGAAGGCATAAACCACACGCGGACTGATCCAGACTAAGTAGTATGTTTTCTAACATTAAACACGGTGAGGTTCGATGAATGCATAATGTATCAATCGACAGGACCAGCTTTACGTTATTTTATTGCTGTCTAAGCCTGTAGGGGTAAAAGTCATCTCCAGGGTTCAAAATGACTATGTTTGTCACTATTTTCAATCTCTTATCTTCACAGGATTACTTTTTTTCTGACAATTTTACAGTTTAATAGAAACGTCATTCATACACAAGCAGATTTTTTTATGGTTTTACTAACAAGGTTGAATGCTTAAAGGACCAGTCATACGTAATGCAATGGCAAATAAGAGAATCAGGTACATTATAATGATATAGATAAAAAACACTGCTTTTTCAGTATTAACAGTATTTATCAATTAAGAAATATTGTAAAATAATCAGTACTATTTCATCACGTTTTCTGAAAAAAAGAGGCTCCTTATCCAAAACTATATTGCGTCAGGTAACTATTTACCGTTTTGATCTTGTACATGTAAACATATTTAGTCAAATATATTTTAGTTCATAAAAAATGAACAGAAGTATATTAGGTTAGAGACTGTTTGAACAATCTTTAAACAACTGAAATATGTTACCATATCAAATACGAATTTATACATTTCGCATTATTGATGAACCGTGTCACTCGAGACACATAAATATGAATTTACTTCTCTGGTCGCCATTCAACCTTTCCCAAATTGATTTTCAACAATGATACACATCAAACGGCGTCAGTGGTGTTTTACCACTGCAGGATAAACATGTATGCACATGTACTGTCAATCAATATGGCTAAGAGGCACGTTTTACTCTTTGAGAGAGAAACAGTAGTAGGAAGTCTTGTTTAAGTACACCGTAGTATCTTGATAGTGATAAGTACTCCCGTGAGAGGTGCTGGACAGGGAACGTTTAGAGCAGCCGTACTAATTAACGTTAACCATAACCAAGCCACTTGGGCAAACACGACGAATAGATAGCTATTGGAGACGCCATTAGTTCTTCGACATAGATGTGCATAGGGACTACATCATGATCCTATAGTAGGTGGATGTTAAAATAAGATAAATGCGCATATATAGGCATGGGAAAATAGAAAAGACAATCAAACTGAATTCATTGAAAATCTCTTATTTAAAAACATTGAAACATGATATATTTTTTCGATTTCAAAGCAATGTTTGACGACATGAGTTACATAAAGACATAATTTGTCCTTTCGAAGACAGTGTTCATTTCATCCTCTGCCAGTGCTTGTATGACACTCTCATTAATAGTTAATGGTTATTATCGTTACCTTGTCATGAACCAAACGGGAACTGGAAGTGATATGACACAAGGATCAGCATTGATTATTAGCATGAAACAAACTATAACTATGTGGATACACACTGCATCCCTTGGCGCTGGTTGTCCCCAATAAATTGAACATCGATGGAAATTAAATCTAGTACGTCCTACACTAGGTGGAGAGGGGGAGCTTGATAGCGTTAGCCCTTCTCAGAGGGGGGAAATTCCCCCAAGGGCGTTATGACGATAGCCAGACACAAATTTCCAAGCTCCAAAATGGCCCCTTGTTCCGAATCTGGAGTGGTCCATCCTTGGCGGTTGGTTTGGAAAACCAATATGCAAAGTTCTATATTTGGTGAATAGCTCAGCATGGAGAACCTTCCCGTGTTAATCGTCCTCAACCAAGATCATGTTACTCAGTTGTTATATATGTCCCCGGATTATGCACGATTGTCTGTTAACATTGATTTTCTCTCCCATCTCCTTGTTTGTTGTGCTCATTTAGGGGACGCATGTTTTTAAATTATACGGGAAAATTAGATTTGATGTTTCCCCGGGCTCATTTACTTCAAACGAAAGCCTTCAACGTTTGTAGATGTAAATTTAGATTGATCACATCCCGACGAGATTTTGCAGTCATTCTTGATGATTTCCACAAACTACAACCGTATTTGCTTTCCATTTGTGTACATATAAATATTGTTGAATGAAGACGACGGGTTATTTGTGAGCTATCATTTTACTTATAATGCATTACAATGGGATCCCTCTTCACAAAAGTGTCACGTTGGTGTTCTGAACACACGCCATGCATTTACTGATGGTATAAGAAAAATGAAAGCGACGACAAGCTCAACGTTCTCATTCGAATGCTGTTTAAGTACGATGGCAATGGCCCACAGTTTGGGAGTATGGGCACGTCTCACGGAATCAAAGGAAAGGAGAAAAGACCAGTTAAGAATTTCTACCGTAATGTGAAAGGGCAATGGAGCGCCATCCTGACTTTAAACACAAGAAACATTATTGGGAATACATGTAGGACTGGTTCTACTTCAGATGTGTGCCCTGTCTTGTTAGGATCAAGGAGTAAGTTTGGACATTCCGTAGCCTCTTCTTGATATCACTCTGGCAACCTTTAGATGACGACTGGAAAGCGCTGATATAGTTATTCTTCTATGGGCAGCATTAAAAACACGCGTTGTGATTTTAAACTGCTTAGTTAAACGAACATAAGGTGCATACGTAGTGTGTGCATTTCGTGTTATGATATTTCACTGGGATATGGTTAAATCGTTTTGGGAAAGTTTGGTTCTTTAAGCACTGAGGCAAAAACCAACACTAAACATTTAAGTGTTTTTCGGAACTCGAATGTAAGCAAATATATTTATAAAATCATATTATTTCCAATGGCACTCGTCTTCTTTATGGAATAGGGTGTCTTATTTCACTTTCAAAACTGTCAAACGGAAGGTATATGTAAAACAATGTTTATATGGTCCACCATGAACTAACTAAGTGTGATCACTGAAGCCAAATGAAATGGTTTATTTGCATACTGACGTCCTCATTTGGTATAATTTCCATAAATGATTGAAAACAAGTCTGCAGTAACACTATACAATTTGTATATGATTAAGAGCTTTACGTACGTTGATGCCTCGTAAGTAATATATACAGTGGGTGGATGAAAACTACCGAGCTTCAGTTTGCATATATTAAGTACAAGTTCTTCCATGCTTAGAGGCTGTATTTGAACCAAATACACAACCAGAGAGCTTAATATTGCTGCAGGCAAAAAGTGACTTGGTATTCTATTCTCTTTTTTGATGAAAATGGACAAATTTGGCCATCAGGTATCTCCAACTGATCGGGGTGGTAGGCAACACCATCATCCATCCATGTGGACAAAGGATCAACTTTAGGGGGTGATACTCCTTCCTTTGCCACTGTTGAGAGGAGGACAGCGGAGGTCAAGAGGGTACGAGCCTCTCAAATGATCTAAGAGCAACTGCCACTATTAAAGAACATGTTGATAAATACATGATATTATTATCGATGAACAATTCCATGGGTTCCATGGCTTCTGACTTGATCAGACACGCTCCAGGATCATCAGAATATCTGTCGTTTTGAAGCAGAGTCAGCTGATTTTTGTTGAGCGATTTGTAACCATGGATGATTTTGGGGTTCACCACTATCAGTCAAGCAGTGGAAACATATAATGCCTCCTCCTCCGGAGAAAGCAACTTATGTTTCTTCTGATTTCGGGGATTCCAAAGGAATCATTCCGGTGGACTACCTCCCGAAATGTTAGACCCTTATTGACCAATATCATTCTTGTCTGCCTTGGCAACTGCTTGAGTATATCAAGACTTAATGTTGCGGAAAACTTACTAACGGTGTGATGTTGCACCAGGACA
The DNA here is from genome assembly GCF_022045235.1 of Haliotis cracherodii. Lineage (NCBI taxonomy): Eukaryota > Metazoa > Mollusca > Gastropoda > Lepetellida > Haliotidae > Haliotis > Haliotis cracherodii. Next base: position 19,333,322 of record NW_027266275.1, read on the forward strand.
ATGCACCTGTGCACCACAAGCCTGTTGTCGACATGGCTGTAAAGCTTGATTGTGGCTTTGGACCCATTGAACATCCTCCGTATTCACGAGATTTGGCAATGTCAGATTTCCATTTCTCCCAAAACTTGAAGAAAAGAGTCTCTGGCTAGCATTATGAAAATTGTCTTTTTACACCACCAGGGGAAGCATATTACACCAATGGGATCCAGGTACCCCAGCATCTGTGGACGTGTGTGGACAGCAGAGGGGTTTATGTTGAAAAATAATTAACAGCCATGAGCAACTAACTCCATCAATGCAGACCATCATAGTTAGGCTAAAACCTTTTCAGCAATCCCTCGTAACTATACAAGGCAATTCAGTTATTAAGAGTATATCATTGGATGTTTGGTTTCATTTATCCATTGTTCTTGTACCAAACACGTTCGTTTTGTGTGTCCCGATTTTGTCGAATCTTAAATAACGACCACATTGCCATATGGAGCCGTAAACTGATTACAGGTCTTCTTTAATGTTTTGCCTAGTCGCTCGCTAACGATCTTGAGTGTCCCTTGGGACAATCAGAGCTTTTAACTCGTTCTCCGGCCGAATTTCTTGTCGTTTTGGAGAATAGGGTTTCAAGAATATTGCTGATGATTCTCTAGTGCTAACGAAGGAGAGAACGTTGAAAACCACAACGTCAAACTAGCGCCTTATTCGTGAAGGGGAATGTTTTTGAAGGGTGGGGAATAGTAATGACATAAGAGGGGATGTATCAAAGGCTGATTAGTGTATATTTACATGAGGCCTAAGGTAGTCGACACAGAACGAATGCTTTATTTGTTAAACTTGGAATGCTCTGTGACTCCATATTCGAAATCTGCACGATAAGACACTCGTTGTTAATTATTACTCATCGTATGGACCATGTCCTGTTCAAATATCTTTCGACATACAATTTATGTGTATTTGAACGAGAGATATTGTAGTGGACTGACACCTTTGATGTTTATTTATTTGAAAGTATAGTACATGAAATATGAATAGATATATGCCTACTACATTTGGTCACCTTTCTCAGCTGAACATACAAAAGTGCCTCATAGAATTCAGATAAAAGTGATCGCTGTCATACTAGTTCGCGCTGTATCTTAGCAATGGAATCCGTTTTAATAAAGCCGATACGAACTCGTTATTAATATGGTAGCGAAGGCAAAAGTCACTATTAACATGTTTAATATGATAACATGCATATTAACCAATTAGACATTGAAAAGTTATAGTGTAAGGCAGTGTTAATCACAGATTGATCATAAGGGTTTCGGACCTTGTATTATGGCACTGTTTTACATAATGCAGACAGGCAGATGAACACCGAACAATCAATCATTTTCACGCAGTCCGACACAAGGCTTGAAAATTGGATTATGTTTCTTTTTCACTGATGTGTAGTCCCATTAAAGGATTGACCAGTTACTCCATTGTGTAGCAAACCTTTCGCTTCCGCCTTTTGTGTTTTAGGTCAACTTTTCAAAGTTGTTGGATTAAATTATCCCACATTACAATTGAGCTGTCCCCCTACCAGGGGATGGGGCACTACGGTGGAAAGTAATTTACTGTTATGTGCCCAACGATCGTGTGCCACTTTTTAATTCTTTCAGCACTATGTCCGTGTCACTTAGATATACAGTACACAACATTAAGCCGCGGCCTAGCGCTGTCGACATAGCCCGAACTGTTAACATTGTGACGACGTTAGCATGGAAATGCCGAACCTGGCTTCTGAAAAAAATGATCATGTGATGTAGGTGTGTTTCAGCGCTTGCTTTATAAACAAAACGTTCACGTTCGATGGTATAATGGTATCTTTGGATGGAAATCGCGATGGTCACATAACATAGACACCCTGTACAACATGTCCAAATATCACTTCATGTATATAAATGTAGTTGATTGTACGATGCCATTACGTTTAGAGAAACTATACATTGCACAGAGGTAGACATGTGATTCGTCATGACATATCACCGTTGGGAATTTATTGTTATGATCCATTTTATGTATGAAATGTTCACCTGGGTGATACACAATAACTCACAATACGGAAGTGTTATTTAACAAACTAAGTATTGGATGTAGCTGTCTGCATGTGATGCATTCATTATATGTTTTACATATTTTCCGCTTACGATTACATATTGCGATGAGTCATCTTTTATTTATGCATAATCATAGGTAGAAAATATGTCTCAGATTGAGTCTATCTGTCACAAAAATGATGGTTCATCAGACAGTGTCAATACATTCTCCTATAAAATCCGCAATTAACTTCAAATTTCCTTATGGAAGCATTTGTGGTAATTTACACATGCCTTTCAGATGGATAATAATCCTTGATACTCAACTACATATACTTTTCTCAAACATATTTACAATTTAAAAACGTTGAGGACCACCCGATTTTTTAAAATTACAGATTAACCTAGTAATGTGAAAGAATCGGGTAGTCCTTGACATTCTTTTAGTATTATACGTCACACGTATTAATCTATCACGTCATCATCATCGTCGTCATTATTTTATATCAGTTGTTAAGAGTGTAGTCAAAGTATTATTGGTTAGATGAGCACTATATCACAAGTTACTCTGCTCGAATCGAGTATTTGCAGATTTCCTTACTTGGAAATGCATTAGCATAAACGAGCCATAAAGATGCACATCAATGCCTCTCAGAACAGTTCCAAAATATATTCTCGAACCCCGCCTTTCACACACGCCCTCTGATCCGTGAAGGGGGCGGGGTGTACGGGCCAGTATGTCCTCACCTAAACGGAGACCTGCGTTACCGTGGGGCAAAATGTGACCTAAATAAATCCCATCTCTTACAAACATACACACTCTCGCACACGGCTTTCTAAAAAAATATCAAATGTTATTAAATTTGGTTAATGGCCCGAGAATAACATAAATCATGATAATAGTCCCACAGAACATATCATCCGTCCCCAAAAGTCAAGTCGACAGCTGAGTTTCTGATCCAGTTGACATAAACATGTCGCCCCGGAGAACCTATTAGATATGAGGAAGTTTCTTCCACTTCTACAGTTTTGTACATTTATTGTGAAATTTAAAAAGGCAACCTTTCTGGATGCTCTTATAATTATCATTTATATACCAACGTCATGCATCGTTTAAGTTTTTTCTCCATGTCCATTGAGGTCTTGCGACGTTATTACAGATGCAAATTATAATGTTTTCGTAGTTAAAGTCGATATATTCACAAACTCTGTATTCTTTTATGAACCCGAATTTTCCAAAGCAGAAAGCAATATTGAGACAAAGTATTTAGAATAATGTGAAGTATATACCACGTTCTTTACCACATTTAATATAATGTCCTTAATACAAAATTGGAATTTCTATTTGACATTTATTAACCGCGTATATGTATCCATTATATTGCTTCTTCCTGGATGTGTGAATATTTTTCAGACAAGATAGAAATACAAGTACACCCACCCCGTACCCCTCACTCCCCAACCCTCTCCAGCTTTAAAGTTTCAACAATTAAACTAAAAAGATAACTTTTTTAAAAAGAAGTACAAATGCACTCAAGACTGTGCACATTGCGAAAGATATTATCTAATTAAAAACACCAATATACTTTTTCACAATAACAATCCTTGTACATATAATTAGATCTGGTAGCATGTGATATTATTTGTAAAATCAAAAAAAGACGTCATGGAGATTTTGTTCCATGAACCGAGAATATGTGGGGGTCTACGTGGTTGTATAGAAGCAACAATGAAGCAGTTCCTCGGTTGACAAGGGCCGACCCCTGTGTGTGGAGGAGGCCCCGAGAATCGCCTCCAGCCATAGATAAAGTTGGATAGTTTCTACACCTCCGCCTATAAACTGGCTGTGCGATTTCACACGGCAAGGAGGTTTATGGCTGTGTCATCTCTTCCCCTGGGTCTGCCTCTCAGTATGCTTGACAACTGATATCAAATTACTACGCGGAATTCATACGAAGTTGGATTATGTACGATGTAATGTGATAATTCTGTAAACGTATTGATGTATTATCTCTCTAAAAAATAGTTCTTAATGCCTACACCATCTGTGTTTGTAATGAAAATAACGTGTACTTTAAATATGTAAGAAACATCATATTAAGTATGTGAGAAATCACAAACATTCAAATGTCGTACTTTATATCCATTCAATATATGCATTATTTAAACAAGATTTTATTGTGCGTTTTATACATTGTTAATTATCATTCATAACTCAGGTGCAAACTTAATGCTTGTTTCGTTTGGAGGCATCAATATTTCACAATTTGGGTATTGCAAACACTGTCGGTACCTATACAGGCAATTATCGGTTATGTTCACGGTATCACTTGACTGATTAGATGTTTCAGTGATGTAAGGTTTAATACGGCGATAGAGCCCTGATATCAAGGAGACAGCGTGAAAAGAGATGTCGTCTTAGTAAATAGCTTAGCTTTATCTGGTCGCTGCGCGTCAACCAGAGTTTAGACAAAGATAAAACAAGTGTTAAATTACCAGATTTGATAAGTTTGCTACTAATCTTTAATATCCGTACCTTGTTTATCGACCAAAGGCCCGCAATTCTGTGTAGCTAGAGGCTGTCTCTGGCAAGCGTATTTAGGATTCCGTGAAAGTATTGGGTCTTAGGACCTCACCCTGGTGAACTCCTTTTCAAACGCCGCATCTTTAATCTCAGGATAAACAAACTTTGCATATCAGTGTTCGTTACACACCTGCAAACCCAGGCTTTGGCACACAACATCTGATTACAACCTATTATTTTCTCTAACATTATCAAAGAAACGATTGACGTTCTTACGTTGTTTGAGAAATTTCGTTTGATTTTAAACGAAATCATAATACAATCAACGTTCATTGACATTATACCGAGACAAAATGGTTAAATCTAATTTGATCTATTTGCACATGCAAAAGATGCAGCTGAAACATAAAAGATAATTATCAAACAAATAATTCTTGTGGGCAGTATGTAATCACATATACATATCTTACACACCAAAAAATGACAATTCATTGAAATGCTACTGCTGTCTGGAAAATTTAATAGCTCTTACCTCTTTAAACTGTAAGCTGATAGTTCACTATATGCCGAGGGCACAGCATACATTATCCGAATGATTTGTTTAATGTATAATTAAGTATGCTAACGGGTGTAGAAATGATATTAAAGGTATGTATTGGTGCCAGAAATTTCTAGGACGGATTATTTTCAAATAAATATCAAAATAAACTCTTAAATAGCATACACTTCGTTTACTGAATAGGTTGTAAGTAAATCAGTCATTGACCATAAGCACCCGTAAAATAAATACTCAGTTATAAAAAAAGTATTTACCTCTTAACCTTTTTACATTTTTATAATTATCATGATTTTGAATAATTGTACAATTGGATTATATATAAATTAATTCATAATTGCACACAAGGCAATAATGTCATCATTGTGTACAATATATATCAATCATTCAAGTAATCTATTCACCACGGTTAACTGCATTGTCATCATTTACTAGAAACCAACGCCTCCCAACCTGATATTTCAAGAAATGTTAATATCAAAAGGCTTTGTTTACCTGGCTAATAAATGCCTGCTCCCTCGAATCCCCTTTCCACATTCGATCATAGGATCATATTACGCCTCAGAACCAGTTGCACGAAAGATTATTTCTATATATAGATGCCGGGATAGATCATTGCATGTGTTTGTCAATGTTCATTCATACGTTTTGTTGAGGGAAGAGATATTTCAGGACAACAAAAAGGCATGGCCGTTTTGCAAGGATTACTTCATGCTTCATTCTGTATAACGCAGCTTACCAATCAATGAAGGAAATTATATCCATTTGCTAAGCTGTAAGACATTTTTGCATTGGAAATTTTTATGCACACAAAACGAGATGAACACAAAAGAAAAATGTTTGAAAAAAACACGAAGTCTAAAGCAGTGTGATATGTCTGTGGTAATTCAATGCTCATTTGACAATGGTTACGAAGGGACTGAAAAAGGTTGCCCTTCGTAATAAAGGCTGACAGAAAAATTAGTTAAATGTTTTAACCCCAAAGTTCCTCTTTTCAGTCTTTTTAATGGAGTATAATTAACCGCGACAATTCTAACACCATGCAGAAATTTAATCTTTTGTTGTTCCACTGCTAGAGTGTCTAATGTAGCGTTCTCTGAGTATTCATAACTCTTTGTTGCAGACTAGACCTCATCCAGCCTGCGCAATGACAGGAAGTTGACAGAATAAACCAATCACTGGCTAGACAAGAAGGCACGTGACTTCTCTCAGGTATGGCTAATTCAATATGTCAGTTGACACTGGTTATAAAGTGGGCATCATACCATATTTCGCACTGACAACAACATGTGATTAATTAGAATGTATTACACCCTTCTATGTAAAATGGAAATATTTCCTTTTGTAAGATTGATAACGTTTTTGACTGACAAGAATGCGCGTAGCCCATCAGAAAACAAGTTATGCCACTCTACAAGCTCGACCCACTCAGCTTTGCCAAGTGAATAGTAAATCTGACCACAGACTTGTTCCTAATCCCCGACTGTTAATTGTTAATGTTAAGTTAATTATCATCTCTGTGAGACAAATGAATGGCCAATTTGCTCTGTGACGCCATTGCGAGGTTATCTGGCTGCACTCGTAAAGAGCGGAGTGAAATACCCACGTCATTCCTTCCATATCACGCTGACAAGATAAAGCGTTGTTAATCTCCTGACCACGAGACTGACCAAGTGATGTAAGAGTATCTGAGAAATATATACGGAAATTATTGACAGATCGCGTGTGGCTATATACATAAAACTCTTTTCTGGAGGCTATGGTCGCTTGGTACCTCGGAAATGCAAGATAATGTATAAAGTTTAACCCTGTTATGCATGGAGAGGAATGTCATAGTATTCTGAACGAACTGAGTTTTAATCAATTCTTCAATATGTAGAAGTGCACAGTGACAAGTTCAAATTCTAATATGAACTATTCATATTTTATTTCAATTAATAGCTATATTTTATTGCACAATGTTTGTAAATAACATGGTAATCCACGACAACAGTTACAACTTTTTCAAAGGTTACGTACATAGAAAAAACATGCAAAATGGCATATATGAAATATAGCTGTTGCAACAAAACTGATGTTATCTGCAACATACATACATCACCGAGAGTTTCAAAAATACGCTGATAGTTCTTAATGACGGATTATTAAGGTGTCTATTTCACTTAACCACAATGCAGGATCGAAGGGTCGTTTTTTGTCTAATCAACCCTTATTAAGTTCTTGGTTGTGTGCAGAAATCTGGATGAGTAGAATAGGCTGATCCCATATCATTTCAGTTTTTTTCCTTCTCAAATGTATTCTTCTCCGGGAAAGGTTAAAGATAATTACTAATTTGTATCCAAAAATATACATTAATATTTTTCTTCGGTATCCTGCACCCAGTGAAGTTAATTTCATTTTATGGAAATGACTCCAACTATCTACCCAATTACAGTTAATATGCACTAATTGAGAATACATTATAAATTGTTGTCAGTCTCTTATAGAACGAAATCACATCTATGATCACATACTTTTCTCAAGATTCAGTGTGGCACATGTTGTTACTAGTTACTGAACCATGACCATTGTTGCTCCTCTAGGCGTCCTCTGTCCACCCAGTTGCTAATATTGCCAATATTGTCCAACCGTATCACAGTATATAGTTGGCCTAGATCTGATATCGTTACTGGCACACACAGAAACCCGCTTGAAGCTGTTGCATAAGATGAGAAGGCTGTTTAAAGGACATATAGCCTCTGAGGCTGAAATGCTTCACAGCCCGGCATTGCGTTGATGCAATATTTGATATTTGGGATCATGATGGCCACTGGACTAGTAATACAATGACCTATGCATAATTCGCCGATATATTCGTAATGATTCGTAAGCATCATATCTCCAGGAACTCTATGGTACATTGAAATCAATGAAATTTCTAAAGCACAACCAACATGCCCCAACTTTCTCATCATATGTTATATATCACCAAATTTGAAAATAAACTTGGCAGTGAGTTATTAATTACAAAATTTGAATTTCAGCAAAATATCTTTGTTTTTGTGCTTGTGTGGGGCAAAGTTCAATGAAACTGCAAACAATAACCTTCTATTAAAATTACAATCTGTAATCAATTTGATACTGTTCAGATCCTCTTATCACGTTTTACTGCATTCCTTTTTCTGACCAGGATAAGGTATCATGCGAAAGTCAACACCGAAACAATATCATACACAGGACAATAAAATCCAATCATGTGTGAAATGACTTATAAAAACAAGCTGTTTCACTATTGCAGTCTTTATCTGCTATAAACGACCTGGTGCTATTGTTATTTAATCAATGTGTCCACTTTCTTTGACCACAGCTGCAGTTTCAAGCCGCGAATGCTATAGAGGGTTAAGCCACCATTGGAACTCCTCAATTATGAACCCAAAAGTCAGCAAATAGTTTATCAAATGTGATGGTATAAAACAGAATTTACCAATTTGGGACAAAGTCAAATTTTATGCAAACAAGGTTAAACAAATATTCAACATTTTCAAGTTACACTATGTTTCGTTGTGATTGCATTTAAAGGTCGTGACAACATGATTAAGTAATCTTTAAAATAGTTCATACATCGTGGTTTCTTAACCGTATATGCTCAGTGCTGCCTGACACTGCTTTACATTTACTTTACTTATGTTATGAGAAGTACCGGTAAAACAATCAAGTGACGCGCAGGAAAGATATGTTTTGGGGGGTTGCCTTTGAAGACTCCTAGAAGGTGTTACAGTGTAAATTTATTACCACGATGACAATCAGTATATGGCTTGAAGCTATCATGGTTGTCTAACGTAAATCAACCTCAAAATTTGGTCCTGAAATAATTTAAGGTTCTAAGATGACTTTGCTCCCTTAGGTTCCTCATTACGTAGGTTTAACCTGTGCCATGTTAAACACTTCCAAACCACATTATAAGTACCTCGATACAGTCGGAGCACGTCTTCCAGCTTTGTCAACGTCAGGTTGAACAAAATACTGGATTATAAATGTCATTAAAAGATTGAAACTTTTCAACAAAAAGTTGAACTTTTTTGGTGGTGCTACTCGGTGCTTGGAAAAGTCAGAGACTTTGTCAGTGTCATATTGAAGATCCTTTACTTGTTGCTAATGGTCCACGCCTGATGAGAAGAGGTCTATCAGTGGAGATTCGCCCCCACGTCACGGTGTTATATTAACAGGTTTTCCTTCAGGCTCATTATATCTGCTAATTGTAACTCTTATCAATTTATAATTAGGGGGCAGACAAGGCCAGGGTCATGAACTGCTAAGAGTCTCGTTGTTCTCTATAGTAACACTAGGCACATATCACTCCAAGACCAGCTGCTGTACTGGAATAGTTGTCAGCATTGTACTAGTGTCTTAACACAAAGCTCACCAGACGGAATATTTTAGTAGGATACTCCGTGCTCTCTATACCATTGAACCATATCGCGTGAATGTCCAGTTACACATTTGTGGACATTGGGATATGTGCACATGAATGAATGATTGTTTTGGGTTCGTTGTTTCGACATATAGTAGAGTTAATATTTGATATGCTTGGAGAGGTACCCGAATGAACCAATGTATTCCAGTGTCTGTTTATACATGGCCATACACAAGTCGAAGTCTTTGCGAGAAGTTTCAATGTTCACCAGCCAACATCATGGTAGTTCTCCGATGACAGTTCCACTTCTCAGCCTGTCTGTATGTCGTCAGTTAGACCTCCTTGGATATAATGTCCAGTTATGTGTGCTATGTGCTTGTCGTGAGCCTGACACCCCCATGCTGGGCATTGATACGTGCGTGTGGAGATACTGACTATATATCCTCTTCGTGTGAACGCTTCTGGCCAGTAACACGAACCCTGGACATCATTCTCTGGCAGGCGTGTCCAGTCGTGAAATGGCCGAAAGGGGTCGTGTCTTGGCCATACGCGATCATAGTTACCTGTGATAGGGGCACTTGGACAATACAGGCGCTGAGCTGGAACTAGAGGTTGAAGGAAGGGTCCGATAGGGGAGATTGTGTAGGGTCAGTTACAACTATGGACTCTTGGCCCAGATACTTTGAAGTATCTCTGGAATTCCATCCCTCATAGATGAACATCCTTAAATGCAACCCTTGAAGTCAGATACTTTTAGCAGGATCATTGACTCTGACTATCATGATGATTGTCCTACCAAACAAGTAGTAAACTATGCCTTTATCGTTTGATTGTAACAGGTGTAATCCCATGTTCTTAAAAAAGATCCTGATAACATCCCTCAAATGTTTGTGTGATATATTGATGTAACTGTGACAGTTGACTGAATCCAGTAAATCACTGACAACATCTCTCTGTGTGTTGGTCAGTTTACATAAATGATCCTTCTTGATCCCGTGTGCTCATTGCATGGTTGGAGTCTAGTAGATTTGCCTAGCCCTGGTCACAACAATCCAACGATTCAAATGGTCAGCTCTCAGGTGACCACAACTATATATCATTCACCCCAGTGCTTCTGCTCAACAAAGGCCCTCTTGGACACAACTCATTGTTGATTCAGTGCCATTGAGGTGCCACTGGGAATCTTTTATGAGAATTTATTATTAAGAAGTATAAATTAAAGATCATTGCCGGATTACACCGCCCCATAAGTGCCATTGTTTTGACCATCTATTCCAGCCAATGGTTAAGCTTACCGTACACATCTCTCAATGCTGTGTTAAAAAAGGTTTATGGAAAGTGAACAGCACCACGACGAATCGTACACTTCACCTTAACCACAGTCATTTATGACAAACATAACAACAATGACATCGAGATAAATTCATGTTTAATACACAGATGGTACATATGCTACTTCTAGCATTCTGCTCAAGTAAGCTCGACGAACCACGACACAGATTTCCTCACAAGAAAGTGATGAGGCACTTGGTTCAGTGTTACGTTGTAATGGGGATTGCTGCCAAGAAGAATCAGAAACAGGTTTCCTGTGTGGACTGTTACCCCATGTCTGTATGACGGGGCCCTGTCAGTGAGCCATCTCCCTGTCCCTGGTTCCATGACAGTCCATGAATCAAAGGGGTCAGCACCACAGCCACTATCACTTTTCAGTGTCGACTCGGCCCACCTGGGGGTTATGTATGGCTAAGCAACACGTGGGAGATGAGGCGACTGTTGAAGATGGATGAAGACCTCAATTGTATGGTTACTGGACGACTTGGAGAAGGTGCACAAGGTCTACTACAACCCCATGTGGGTCTGAAGGGATGGGAACGAGGAGTCATTATAACGGAAGAAAAAGTCCCAAGCAAGCAAACATCCCCTATGGGATGGCAATGAAAACGGAATACAAAATCTTGCTACGTACGTTTCAAGAATACGTACAAGGCGAACTAAGTACAAACAAACCTGGTCATATTTGGAGCTCGTATAATCTATTTATGTTATACCATCAGGATAGGTTTGAAGTTGTTGCTTTGACAATTTAATTTTTAACATTTTTAACTTATCACCGAAATCAATTCCCGGAGACAAAATGTATGCATCATCTTTGTGTCAAGTGACTCCTGTACCCATTGAAGCGAAATGTTTTACAAACGTCAAGTTTATAGATTTGATTCTCTTACATCTCATTAAAATTCCAGACTCTCCGTCTGAAAAGAGTGGAAAACGATCCCTATGAAAGTTACCACTGCATTTACTCCCTCGCCTCGTTAGTTCCTGATTGCTTTTGGACAGTTACGTTAGTAACACATGAAATAGAATCCAGATACTTGTCAACGAATTCTAGGATAATGTTACACTCTTCAAATCCCTGTCTCCTACGATTTCTAATATTAAAAGGATATATATAATATCAAAATCAATGTATTTCTTAGTACCAAGTAGACTGTAGAAAGTGTGTTTTAGAGCTAAAGCTGGTTTAGAGTGTTGTTTGGTGTCACTTGTGGGATTAATTCCTCAAGTGGCAGGGTCAGCAGATGTCCCCAGCTGGAATTAAGATTGAAATACGATCTGGGTTGCAGATTAGGATAAGAAATACAGGTAGTATTAAGTCTGGTGTAGTGTGGCCCTTGCTCCCATCCACTCGGGGACATCACAGCGGTGTGAGAAAGGTTTATCTTGCATGGTCACCTCTCGCCCTGTGATAATAAACGTCATATTTTCTGATGGATGTGCAAGTCTTGGGTAAGCGAGGGTGACAAGGAGGGGGTGTCATGTCGTCACTACATTATGTGCATAAACGGGGTTATCGGAAAGAGGTTAATGTGTAATATGTAATATGTAAGTTTCTGACAGTGATGCCGTATGCTGTCAATAGTGGTAGTTGTAAGAAGAAGTAGAAGAAGAAGAAGTCTGCATTGTGCTGGAATATTCCAACTTCGTCTGTTTGTATATGGCAAAAGATACACATAATAATGCACTATTGGACTGTGCGGTATATAGGCGATATTGCGACCGATGTGCTTGTGTCTGACAAGTTGTCACCAGTATATTTTTCTCAAAGCATCATTCATTTTCATTTGTCATATCAGTGTCACGACAAGTCGCCAAAACTCGTAAAAATGTTTATTGAAGCTTCACTTTCTCTTTCGCAGTCTCACCGGTCTATAAGGAAAATGCTGTTACATTATGCGTGGCATCGGGAACTGAGGTTAAAATGTGTTCCTGTTTGCAATTGACGGTTTATTGCCCTTGATGAAAGTACTAATTGTTCACGAACATCAAACAATTCCCTATTTTTATATTATAATTCAAATGAACAGATTCCACATAAGTTTTAGCTGTTGCTGTAGGCGTATTATGTTATACTTTATTAATGAACTAAATACACATTTATGATAAAATACGTTCCATATATCTAGCCTGAAGCTAACGTACGAGGTACGTCGTAATGACCTTCCTGAGCTGGATCTTGTCTGTTCATTAAACACTAATATCTGTTACTCATTCCTGATACTGATACATTCATGGTGTACACCCTTTTAAATAACATATTTGGTGCATTCCAATTCTTTCGAATCGAAGCTGCATCCAAACTACTTTGGTGGATTAAACGATTGCTAATGAACTACCTGCAGCAACTGTTCTGATAAGGTTCCGAACGAATATATTTGGAAATGAAAATACGAATATTAAAAACAATGGAAAACTCGTATGGATAAATAGGTTACTTATGAATGTAGATGCACATTTCAAATCATTGTATCAAATGCTAATTTACATTAGAAGCTACTGGAGAGGTATTAACATAAGTCTTCTTGGCTTTTTTACCGATCCAGATTCATTGAATAAAAATAAATCACACCAGAAGCTTGGCTCGGATTCAACACATTGTATGAATGTACATTGCACATTTTCTGTGTTGCAAACGTGTTAAATCCCTTTCCAGATATATATTTAAAAAATATTAAATATGTGCATATTTTTGCTGGTTTCATTGTATAAGGACAACGCATATAACGAGATGGAAAGGTATACGATAAATATAATAAAGACAGAAGCTTGTTTTAAATACAACCGCAACTCACTTATAATCACATTAAAAATGCTTTAGTTTCGCTCTCTTCTCTTCTATAACTGTTGTGGCATTTTCTGCATGGGATGGCGTCAGCTGAAAAAAACACATCACATAATAGCTACTTTAAATAGCATTATTCTGAAAAATTACGCACCAAAACATTCAGTGCATGATATAGGGTCTTTGTTGGTTATACCGCTTTTTAATTTTTTGGTTTTCTATGCTCACGGTCAGACAGTTGTGTCTGCCTTATGTATATTGCCTCGTGTAATCTTTAGTTTTCATCTAGCATGTTTAAATATGAGCTCTCTATCACTCAATGAATATCTTACAGCCATTCTGAATGGATTGCTCCCCTACTTTGTTGCTGCCCCGATGGAAGTAAACTTGATGCATATGTTGATAAGTGACAGTTTTATAAATCATCAATTTGGTTGTTGCTGTAATTATTTTAACATAACCATCTCGTGTTCTATGCTTTATGACCATTTACATGCATCATAGAGATTATGGTCATCAAAGAAGTAATCATGACAGGAACATCATTCATTACAATAACGTTCATAGCCAATACAACCGGGTTAAATGTCAAAGGTTTAGTACACAAGTTATAGCGAAAAATGTCTCCAAGAATAAATCCGACCAAAATGATAAAACATATAGAATGCTTTATAACATGCTGACTTTTAACATGAGTATCGTTCAGCATTCTTTTTTGATATATGACAAAATTGGTTGCTACTAAATAGCAAACCTGTGATAATGAAATATTATTATCCGGATTCTTTGACAGCTTCAGTTAGTGTTGCAATAGGTACGGAAGGAAATGTTCACCTTGTCTCCACCCCCCAGCCCCCTACCCACCGAGTTCTGAACGCTCCTCCTCCTTCGTGGTTGCATTTGCACACCTGTCGGCAATGTGATCAATCAGTGAGAGGGTCTTCTACCTGTACCTGTCAGTCATATGTCGCGCGTGTCACTTGCAGGTGATATGCATCACTGTCATCTGTGCAGTCTTGTTGACGAGGCTTGTAAATTACTTATCTGCTCTTATGATTGACAGTATGACTTATCATAACCATACTTGACTCCTGTCCTGATATGTAAATCTTTGTTTTGGCGTTTCAAATTGCAATTTAGATAATTTGTGATAATTATTGTTCAAATATGTCATATTATTCTCATTTGAAGTAAACCATTTGGTTTCCGTATTATTTTAACGGTAATGTACATAATTCATATTTACTCCCATCAAATAGTTTTTTTCTGAAAACTCTTTCAATTGTATAACTAGTTACTAAATCGGAGAGTTACCATTTCGAAGCCACCACCTACATGCCCATCAATAATCTATTGGATTAAGGAATATTGACAATTAATTGTGCACAGGTGGAAGTTTATTGTCACATTTAGTTGGACCAAAAAAAACACCAGATATCATTCATCGATATCTATATAGGTTTAACGCCCCTATCCTAGGGGACATTATTTAACTCCTTCAGTGAAGAATGTATGTCGCCATTTTCAAGTGATGTGAGTCAGATTAGGATGTTATAAAATCCTTTTCTATACTTCGTCAGTGTCTGAACATTTCTTACGAAACATTGATAAATAAGATCAATGCATGTGTTTTGTAGTTCACATGGGCATAGCGCGATTGGCCAGTTCGTCTAAAGTGCAATAATGTGCAGACTTGTTTCCCTTGCGCATGACAGAAGCCTATTATGGGTTCGATTCCCAGATTTGTCCTGCTAATGTTCCTAGGTTTTCGAGCGTCATATCCGTGTACATTGGTTTCACCAAAATTGTAAACGTTTAATACCTTCAACGGGATTTCCTTTGAAATACAGTTCAGTGGAGCGTCAAAGCAAAACAACACTTCTCAAGTTAACATTGTTCTACTTAGCAGGGATAAGGGAAGACCTGTTTACACAATAGATATATTTACAAACTCTATGAAAGGTATTGCTTCCAATACGTTGTCTCGAAGTTTCGGAGTCTATCGAAAATAGATCGAGTTATTCATGGTTGGAGACAAAACCATCTTCCCGATGCAAGGGCGTTACTGCGTTCGAGACTGGACTTTTAGAGTCAGTTAACGCCCTTGCCTCAGGAAGATGAGACAAACCACAGTGCTGACGTGTATTCCAGCAGATTGTGAAGTAGCATCGCCTTATAAGATATAGCGAGTAAAAGGATTTGAAAGGAGTTATTGTGTATGTCAATCTTACAACCAGTCTAAATTGAAACGAATGAGAAATATATGTACAAAGAAAACCACACACTACACACAGTTCTTTATGTCTCATAACAAGTACATAGGGCAATATATATTGTACATGCCTATATCGTAATGTAATATTTTGTACAAACAATACACTGAAACAGTGTGAAGCATTTCTTAATAGCACTATGGCGTGGTCATTCGCAATACGATCTTATTACATTACTCAAGTAATGTGGCCGACGACTGTTTTCCGTTAATCCAGTCTATTTGACATCGACAGCAATTATCTAATTACATTTTGTCCAAACCTCATTCATTTTATTTAAGGGGAGACAACTACATCTGAAATGCCGACATACCACTATTTAGAAGTCTTCCGGGAACAGTGGATGGGTTTTTCAATGTCGCGATATGGAATATTGCATGAAATGTATACTCCCCTTGAATAGCCATGAACCATTCAACTTATAAATCGGCATGACGTCGATTTATCTTAGAGGTTTTTGCACAATTTGTTGCGGTAGATGATATTACTGTTTACCATTGGATGGATAGCTTCACAACAGCGGAAAATCGATCGAATACGTGTAGCAGTTTCAGGATATCGCATTTTAATCTTTCAAAGCAGTTAGTCCATTGATCAGTATAATGCTCTCTGAAAGATACCTGTCTATGAATGGCATTTAGAAGTGAATTCGCATAAGAGAGAG
Organism: Haliotis cracherodii; assembly: GCF_022045235.1. NCBI lineage: Eukaryota > Metazoa > Mollusca > Gastropoda > Lepetellida > Haliotidae > Haliotis > Haliotis cracherodii. The sequence goes on from NW_027266275.1 coordinate 19,349,909, forward strand.
AATATATGGATGTCAATTTCTTTATCATAAGGAACCCAACGTTTCGCCTGATGAAGGAGTAAGCACATGTGTAACGTTGTGTTCCTCATAATACAGAAGCTGATATCCATATATTCTCTCTCTTATGAAATATACTTCCTCGGTCATCTGCATTCAATAGTTTATCGAACGATTAAGCTTCTCTCTTGTTAGACATGCATGTGTATGCTTTCTGCATATTAGAAAACATACGTAAACTTATTCCTTCAAAAGAACATCCTGTTCCAAAGCATAATTAATGTGAACAATGGTCTGTAGGCTATCTTGATCATGCATTATCAAAGACGTTTATGTAAATATGATAATGATAATTCGGTACTTATGTTATGTCTGGCAAAAGAAAATGAATACCCATGTGTGATAGTTGCTAAAAATGAAATTAACAAGAAATAGTTATTCGACGATGAAGTATTTGATATATATAGTTGTGTTTTAGACCTTACGTTTGCAGTGTTTCGGCGACTGTTTTCAGCCTAGTAACGTTTAGATAATATTTGTTTTTGTTTTGGTCAAATCCAATTTTCAAATGTATACTTCAGTTTAGTTCCATTTGACCTTCTATTACTTGTTTTTTAGCTATCTTTGTCCAATACCATGAATATTCTTGATTGATATTGCATAACCTTCTGATTTGTGTCCCGGTATGATGCTATATTACTATATAATGTTACCCGTAAATAAATATGGTTATGAAAACTATACTCATTATGATCATCAAACAATAATAACAACAATAACATGAATTATATATATTCCTATATTGCTATATATGTCATTATGTGTCATCATTAGACATTACATGACGTGGCTATGATAGTATAACGTATATGTGCCCAGCAAGAGTTAGCACACAGGATGAACATATACATAACTGTTTTCTTCAGTACGTAGACTGATTTCATCTGAGGCAAAGGTTTCAGCAGCTGAACTGTATGAAGGATATATTTCTTTATATCTTAACAAGAGATGTTAATTCATCACTCTAAATCATGTTCAGATAACTACGAAGCCTAATGTGATTGAAGTTCAGTGTTTTATACAATCATGTAAATAGACTGCGACACGATGTACATTGCATTATGAAATACACAAGAGAGTCAGCTGATAAATTTCTCGCACGCTCTTCAACATTGATTATGGCATCAGCTATCCCTTGGCCCCAACAGACAAGGAAAGCATGTGAAACACACTGATAGTCTCCGTATGATTGAGTAGGGCACTAAAGAAAGTTCTCTCACGGGTAATAATGCCGGATTAATTATCACAAATGGTTTAGATTCAAATCCTTGCGCTGTGATGTTTATGTGTTTAACGGGGCGACCGATACTGACACAATCCAGGTTTTAGGTTTTTACGAAAGATGCGATTGTGGGTTGAATTGAGATCACGAAAAATGATTTATTTCTTACTGTAATTGGATATCTTAAATGGATTAATATATTACACAAGAAGATAGATTGGAAAATAATTAAAAGGAACTTGATTTGAGACATTCGTTTAAGAAGTTACTCCTTTGTCGATTTCTTTTTAAAAATCTTTCCGCACTTGTCATGGGTTTGTGGTCAAGTTGTATTACGTTTATACGTGAGTGATAAATTGATCGGTGATTGATTGCTACTGGTGTGTTAACGTAATTTAACGTGTAATTTGTGCTATTGTCCAAAGTTTAACCTTCATCGCAAAACTCGAATTATAATGACACAGTTTACAACATAATGAATATTAGTGTATTGTTAATGATAGTTACAAATAGATAATTTCAATAATGGATTTTGACTAAAACCTTACACCTGACCTCTGTTATCAGTTATCTTTTGAAATGAGAGCTATTTTATGATAAATTCCTTAAGAGTTGTTGACGATGTTGAAATCGGATTCAAGAGCGAGGTGAGAAGCTTTGGAAGGTATAAACATTGGGCGGAGCTTGTGGTGTAGTCTGACCTTTGCGCCAAGGAAGACAATCTACCTCTAAAATGCTTATAGACTGGATATAGTAACAAAGTTTTCCTAAGATTTTAAATAAACATCCCACATACTTCTCAAAGTCGCAACACCAAATATATTCTGCACTGTCGACTGTTTGTTTCAATGTGCATAAACACATATTTTTAACGAATTACATTTATTCATTAATCGTGAATCTGATCCCTTGGAGTGTTGGTGTCAAGTTTGAAAGTGACATTAGAAGAAGTCAAATACCATGCTCTGACCGTGTTCCTTTCATGCAAGCAGTCATTGAAATAATAAATGTCATCGTCAATTTCACACACACGACTCACACGTGCATGACAGACGCTGTGTGTGTCCTTTATTGACGCGCGTATATGACTTGAAATGAACCATTATATGATGTTACGTGAAGGAGGTTGCCTACTTATCATAAATAACAAACGAATTATTTAGAATAAAGTTCAACTATTTATGATAATTGTTATAAGACATCGTTATATATGCATGTCGATTGTCCAAACATACTTCGCTGTTCCACCCATCAAATGTTGTAAAACTCTTACAAAGAACATCCAAACATAAACTAGACTTAACAGTCTCACTTGACGTTCATTCAATAATATTTGTCGTAAAACTGTCACAGGTTATGCGTGTTATGTATAAGAAAAATGCAATTTTTACACGTGATAAATTGATGGTGATTTATCACCTTATGCAAGATGCCACAATTGATCACGTGACCTTCATTTCCCGGCATTCCCTGGTGTATGTTTAACTTGCCAATCAGCAACGACCCAACCACAAAACACACTCTCTTGTATGCCAACGACAACTCAACCCTCTCATTTTCTCTTCACTTCGACTTTTCCAACGTTATCGATATTTGTAAATTACAAATTTCAGAAAATGCGCGTTTATTGTCTGTGTGTTGCTTATAAGTGATACTTGTGGTGTCGAGTTTCATAGTTTCGTTCCCGCTCAGACCGGGTGGCGCCTGAATATGTAATTAGTAAAGAGTTGGCTTCAACGGGCCCATAACCAATCTGTATGTCTCGCTACAATTCTACAGTACCTCTGAAGTTTTCATTCCCTAGGATATTATATTTAAAAGAATCTTTACAAATAATCATATTGTATCAAATTGCAATTGTCTCGTTACTTCATTTGAAAACCAGTTCATTTATAATGTATGTAACCGTAACAATTTTCTTGCATTTCACTGCAATAGTGATATAATTGTATGGTACTGAAAATTAAATAATTATAGTAGCTTCATGAATTGTTAGTATGATACTCTGTGTAGCTGTGTTCGAGATGAGATTGTGAACTCAAATATTCGTTTTCTGAAATCATACACAAATACCTTAATTTAACGAAATAACTCGTTGTTTTGAAATGTCATGGAGATTTAATGCAAAATATACATGCCTTGAGTGTTTACGCGATGTATGTATAAAGGAATTAACTAATGCTTCAGCTGAAGATGAAGTATTGAGATTAATGTTTCTGTTTTCGGACCTCAGATACGGAGGAACAGTAATCGAGAGTGCATCACAGTCGCAGGATTTGTTATTAAATCTCGGAATAAATATTCATTTTAATTGCAAAATAATAACGATATTTATGTGTCCATGTATTTTTCCATCTTAAAAACAATATTCTTTATCAGTGGTGAGCAATTTCGTTCATATTGAAAGCGGTACTGAAATACCAACGAATGCACTCGTTAACTAATTATGCCCCGTTTCCTTTGGCTCTGATATGATCAACAAAATGGAACTTATATACTCTTAATGGTGAACTTGTTGGAATACTCCGATTTTACTTTTATGAGAGGAGACTATTCAAATATTAAACAGACTATGAACAAGAATATGAGGAAATTCTGATACAACATTACTTGAAATTCTCCTTTTGTGTTTCACCCGTTGTCTTAAGAAGAGAATGGGACAGTAGCAGTGAGAAACACTGTACATTTATCACATTCATATACAATAAGGTTTTATTTAGCAAGTTAATTTACGTTTGATTTGGTGATACTGTGATACTACTGAAACAAAACCGAGCAGTATAACATTATCAATTCTGAAATAACCTTTTTTTAACAGAACCATAGAAACAGAAAATAGCATCACCATTGTAAATACAATAACAATGATTTATCACCAGTCCTTCAGATTTCGTTCTATGGTCTTTAAACGCGAGAGTTCAGTGCCCTCACTTTACATTTATATGTATTATTTTTACGATACAGATTAACCACGTTGCTGCTCACACTGTCCTGAGATAAACTCTCTCCAAACGAACACATCGTCAGGAGTACTGTACTAAGACTGTATCTGAAATCAGTTATGCAGATAATATCAAGTCCTAGTTCCTCACCATGGTTGCGTTTTTGCAAAGCTCCCACCTCTAGTGAAACACACCAAAGCGAAGTGGGTTAAAGGCTAATTTAACAAGCGATGTTTTGACATGATTTATATTGTCTTCATCATCTTATTTAAGCACCTCCCTCTATAGCGTCCCTTCAGGCGAAAGCTTTCTACCGATCTTTCAGATTTCAGATAAAATGCTTCTATAAACGTATGCACGATACCAGAAAACAACATATTCTATCGCAAAAGCTGTAATATATACATAAATGGGATTTTCCTTCCTGTGGACTAACGCGATTTTATACCGATAAAATACTGTTCATATTGAGGGTGATGAGGAGATATTTAGGCCGAAATAGCCACCAATGAAATACACTTTCGTTCTCTTAACACACCCATGTTCTAAAAACTGGTTTTCCTTTTTTTATGTAAATCAGTATACCAGAATAAAAGGGTATTTGGTAAGCAATTTTAAATTTGGTTCAATAATTACACTGACTAGTCGCTTTTTCGAATGTTCTGTCTTTAAATGCATTGCTTGTGTATTGTGTCGAACCTCACAATGAACTTGAACAATCATACCACTGCTTACGAAATGAGTTTGCGTTGGTTATGAAACTGTATAATTTCATACATGTTTTTGTAACTTGTATATATTTGCATCATTTTTACATTATATTTTCGTTATATTTCAGTCTCAAGAGAGCCTGTGAAGGGTATGTATGCGGCCTGAAAACTGATAATCTGTAGAGCAATCCGTATAAAAATGAAACTATACGTTCCTATGAAGTACATAGCTGAAAAATGGGTGACCAAATCCATTTTTCCACTGCCAAATAATCTTCAGAGTCGAGTGTCACATCCTCGAAAACTCTATTACTCCTGGATGTGAGCATAAGCAAATGTTTGTCAAGACAAAAGTAATAAATCCGCAATAAATATCTATGTTGGAATCATATCTGTGTAAGACCGTTCGAATCATGAAATGTGCAATAAAATGTATAGATTTCCGTTCTTTGTTGTGAATTGTTTTAGACGGGTAGAGAAATTCTGCTCTATCATTGTAGCAAGAATTAAACTTGACATGGTGTATGGCAATTTATTACCATTGTACATCTAATTTTCTTGATTTACGTGTCGAAAGAAGGATATTTAGCCTCGACCAGGTTCTGATAAAATGACAAGGCGGAACCCTACTGTGAGAGAGACTAATCTTTAAAATATACCTCGTCCAAATCCTTACCCGACGCACACCATTACCCTCCCCTGGTGTCAATCGGGGCAGGAAAAAACAGTCTAACGGAATTGGTGATTTATGCTTCTGATCGGACGTACAATAGAACCATGATCGGCCGCAATATATTGTGAATTTTGACATGAGTGGACATTATATATGGTCGTCTCAAGTGTCCGGCCTTCAAAACTACGTTTTTGTGGCGTTGGGGGTAGGACTGGATAAGGGGTGGGGGTTGATCGCGTTTTGACAATACCCTTGGAACCAGAGCCCCCGTCTTCCACGTCAGTGGCTGGGCCTTCCCCGGCCCTCTTTGAAATTCCCCCTTTTTTGTCGTCTAAAATAACGCCCCTACCTCCTCTCCTCCTCCCCACACCCTACATCTATTGTTCAGCGACCATGATTCTGTTTATTGACCACGTCTGTCCCCAGTTGTATTGTCCACTACAGTGTGAAACCCTGTCCAAACACTCCTGGTTTATCTAACATACATCTAAAACAAAACCATTTTCTGAAATTCTCCCTTTCATTTAGAATAGGGTATCAACTCCCCTTCTGCCCCACCCATCCTTGTTCTGTAGCTCCTCCCCATCTTACATCTTGATGTGGTACCATCCTTTGTGCGAACCTTTTCCGTTACAGCTGCAACCCCTCCTATCTCACCAACTACTTATCTGACCATATCATTCGATACGGCTGTTCATATTGTTCTTCTCCACTTCTCCCTCTACTTTACGAACACATAAATACTTATGTACAGTCTCGTCTAACACACAGAGTTCCGTTTGGCGCTTTCCGTCTGGTTGTTTCGTTACCTTGACGAATAATAATTCCGTCTAGGCCATAATCACTTTGAATGGTTTGTGCCAATCTTTTTCGCGAACACCTGGTGTTATCACTGATTTTCAGTGATCCATAAATATAATTTACACTACTATTTTTCTTTATACGTCAAATGAAACATTTTCTGCAGACAATCGAGATCATATATTACATATTTATCGATATATTTATTATATATATTTATTTATGCATATATATAGTTTGTAACTCTGTAAGAAAAAATAATCACATATCTCTTTTTCTTATTTTCTATTTATTTGATGGTTGTTAAACGTAACCCGCATACATTAATAACGAAACACCATTAATTCGGACGGTAGGTTAGCCAGTGAAATCGTCCCGATTAACAGATTAACCAATGGACATTTCAGAGCAGTATCCTGTTCTATACAAAAGAAGTTCCCACCCGTAATTCCACTGTAAAACAACACCCAACTATCTCTCATAAACCCCTATCTAACCTTATACTCCTTCTTCTTAAAAATATGGCATTTCTTATGCCTACCTCCAAAATGCTTCCACCCATTCCACAATAACCTTGTCCACCCAACACACCCAATATTCCAATACGTCTCACATGGGCTCAGTTCCTGACGTGTCAGAGAGCATTTCTCACGAGGCCATCCAAGGAAATTTTGTTTGCCGAATCAATCTTCCGTGAAAAATTGACACAAGGCATAATTGTCATTTCTGAATCAACTAATCAACTTTAAACGTTATGAACACAGAAGAAAATCATTTGTCGACTAACAATTAGATATGTCAAAGATAGGCGTTGGGAAGTTAAGTCCTTTACTCTTCGAGAGATTAGAGGTGATGGGCTCCTTGCTCTCGGGATTGATGTGGTGGTTTGTTATGTTAATTGTCCAAGTATTTAAACGGAAATATGAAGTGATTATGGTCGTTGGCCTGAAAACCATTTAACTCAAAATGATAAAATCGTGTCTCGAGGTACATAATAGACATATTTTATTAAAGAACTTTGTGTATGCGGATCATTAAAAAATTAATCTTCACAGGGTCAATCTTATCGGTTACATTGGTCCTATTGTTAGAACACCTGATGTATTCTGGTATCGTATTAAGTATGAATACGACGCATCATACTTAAATGTCCATGTGACCACGCATTTTGTATAGAAAATGACACTTTAGAGGCGGCTACATGAATATAACTCACATATCAAAGAATTTAGCTTTCGATTCGCATTTAAAACACGAATGAAAACTAAAATTGTCGTTCTATTGGTTTGGCGCTCCCAAAATTTACATGTTGAGTCAATGATAAGTCCGTTTCAAACATTGAAACAAACGAAACTCCTTTGATAGCAGTAACCCACTCAAAACCGCTCCCACAGGAATTCGGAATCTGAAAACACTCCATAAACCAATGTCATTTATACATGATCTAACCAGCTTGATTGTCGGACGACCTGCATAACATACCAGTTCACACCTCGGGGGCCGTACTACATTTTAAGTGAAACCCATTTGTACCTAAATTTACATATTTTGGTTGCATATCCTGGAGTCACCAGGGCCCACTTGCACAAAGCGATCTTAGCGCAAAGACTATTGTAAGCCTATGTTAAAGTATGGGAGTTACGATCATCTTAGCGCTAAGATCGCTTTGTGCAAGTGGGTCCAGGACATTCGGCTCTACTCAGCACTACGAACATAAGACCATCAAATCAGGAGAACCAGTACAGACAACACGAAGACTCTACACTGCTATGACCAGCAATGTATTGTCGAGAAATCGATCTTAACATAACCAAATAAGTGTTTACGTAAATTACTTTAGGATTCCACAATTTTTTTACCTAATTTCCTTTTTCTGACCTGCATGACGAGAATGTTGATGTTTTTACCTACAATATCTGTCAGATTCGTTTGGGAATGAATTCCCCTAACATTGTCATACACGGTAATTGTATAGACTAGATAACTTTGGAAATTACCAGCATTCGTTACGTAAGAAAAATGTTATCGATTTTGAAAGTTTGGGTAGAAAAACAACCGTTTTAGTTTGTCTTACTTTAAAGCCTGTTGAAAGTTAAATGCAGTTTAATACTGACGTGTCTCTGTCGGTTCCTTTCAACGGAAACCGTTTACTTCCGACTTCGTATGTAAAACTCGATATTTACTGTTATTCATACGATTACATAATCATCTTTTATGTACGTGTCTGCTTCGTTTTTGTTTGTGATTTTGTGATCAAAAACTAATTCAGTTTTGGAAAACCTACACAAAGTTAAGTTTGGAGTTATTTCCCTTTGACCATAGATTTTTGTGAAATTAATCATATTTATTTAATTAAATATACGTTATTAGTTTCATTTTAAAAAATACAAAAAGTTATAATTTCGTATTACATTTTTTCGAAAAAAGTCTTTGAACTTAGATGTATCTCACTATGGAGAAACTATCAACATGCATGTCTATAGGTCTAACCTTTGTTTGGCCTTAATCCGTCAACTAGGTAAATATTTGCTGGATATTGTATCAATGATTAATTACGTTATGATTGATCATACATACTCAAGCAAAGTATAAAACGTTAAAAAGCTTATAGTGAATCCCTTAGAGATGAACATGCCTGGAATCGAACTCAAAGTTAACAATTGGTGTGGAGATGCGACTGACTGTTAACAAAGAAATATCGTCGCTAGGGTTACTTCCCTTTGACCCTTTGCACCTGCGCAAGAATTATATTTGAATGTGTTGACAGATGAGCAAAAGTATGTAAATTACCAATGTTAGAAGTCGGGGTACTGATACTGTACATTCAAAGAAAATGTCACGTTAAAGAGAAAAGATTCGAACGTACTGTCATCGATCATATGACTGCCGTCTTGCAACAGTGACTAACAGATAAACACGATATATGAAGACAAATATACAAAATATACATATCTGGCGCAATAACTATCTTTAATTCTAACCTAAACTTCCTTTAACATGTGTTTTAATATCAATTGTGGCGCGAGGGAATAATCGGCAAAACAAAACAGACAACCAAGGGAGGTAATCCATTTTGAGACCAAATTTTAATCTCATAATCCAAGGAGTTCGAGTTCGAATCTTCATTATGGGCGTAAAGTTTTGTTTAAGTTATTTCAACTTTTGAGAATGTTGTTTGGTGAGAAAAATGTTGTACTTGGTTCAAAATTATATTAAGCAACAAGTTCAGCATCGTTTGCTGAACAAATCGAAAATGTCGAATAATTGTCTGTTTCTGTCACGTTCTATTGACCCTCTTTATCCGTACTAGCGATGTAATCTTCAGTTAAAAGTTAAAAATCGGCGAGGGGCTAGATTGTAACTAACGAAAACTGTAGAAGCAAACAATGCTAGGATTCTCCATTTCAAATGCTTGCCACACTCGTGAAATTATAGCTAACAGGCTCAGTTATCCCAGTTTGCAAATTCAAAAGTTCAGTGTTAACAACGACCAATAAAACACAGAGTTTCACAGATCAATGTTGGAAATGAATTTGGGTGGCAATTCAAATGTTCGCGCCAAGAAACTTCCGATCAATGGGCTCTTTCCCACACTGAGGTGACCAGAACTCGATGGAATATACTTTTCAGCACAGTTTGCCAAAGATCAACACTTTTAACCTGTGATTAAGCATTTGTCAAAGTATAATGAAACAAACGGCTGTTTTATCAAGGTGTGTTCAATTTATCAGCTAAAGATAACAATTTAAGTTTGCAAAGAAAACTAGAAATCTATTTTATTGGCAACCCAATAAATTCTTCAGACACTCAAACGTCTTTCACACGTTTAAATTATGCACTACTCCATGAGGTCAAATATGAACACAATATTACTTTCACTTTATCGAGGATGTCAATGACATGGACATACACATGGGGAAACATTCATTCATTGGTCCAGAGACGTTTACTAAGAAATCGTTTGCTAATGCTGACCACGATCCGACGCCCTTTTACGTACAACTGTGTTACGAACAAGCCACCAACAGCGTCATATAGCCATGATTGAAGAATGCCAGAAGTGTAGCCTTGTCAGTCAGAGAGAAACGTCAGCTAATGATGAAAACCAACAGAAGATTGTGCATTTACCTTGTATTCCTCTTTTGCAAATAACCACATCATAAGCAAAATCGAGTTTAGCTGGTATAAAACAACTTTGAGAGCAAGTCATACATACACAGTTCGGACACCACGAATACACGTCTTACGAAAGTCTATATTATACCACTAAAACCACTAATTAACGTTATATTTATTTTAATGAACAACGAATGTCTAACATAACGAACTGATGTTATGGGTTCCTCAGAACCCTTATAACCCGTGTTGACTATATTCCGCCCAAACCTGATATTCCTGAATACGGTCTACATATTGTCCACAACGCATCATGAAACGTGTCCAGTTGTGAGGTACACACATCAGCTACTACAATTAACGTCTTCTTGTTGGTGTAAAATGCAAATTTGCCTTGTTTGACGTAAACATTTATGGAGCTTCTCTTAAAATACGGTACTGACAAATGACAAAACGCCACTACTTCTGACAAGACATACGGTTTAACTCCTGACCCAGTCCCAGACGGACCTATAATTACATTGTGGGTCTGCCACAAGGTCACGGAGCTAAGAGGTATGAAAGAAACTAATACGGCTTGATCTGAGTTCAGAGTCCTGGACACTGCTCGGTGGTCTCTCCCCGCTTGTTTATCGTCATGTACTAGAGTTGGGAATTCACCATCTTAGGAAGTTTAAAGGACATCTGATATATCCAATAGCTTCACTAGTGTTCTGTAAGCATTTCCCGTAGGAAATGTAGCCCGAGTTCGATAAACGGACCTCCTCTCTTAATTCCATTAGTTTTACGACCGAGCGCAACTTTCGTGAGAAACAAGGGCAAGAAGAACAGGAGACGTGGTTCTTCCCTCAGTCCTTTCAAGAGCTGGAGAAGTTTGAATCTTGATGTCCAGGAATCCTGAAGCTAAAGTAGCGCACCGGAAGAGTGGAGAAAGACTGGACTGGTCACGCAGACAGTTGAGTGGGACGTTGATGATGGTGGTCAGTCTGTTGGTCTTTTGTGTGTCTGAATCTGGCCATTTTCCATTAGGTGTATATTGTGGAGAGACTTCTTCAAGGGGCGACTCCTTTACGCACGAACAACACGCTGGTCGTGTCTTCTGACCAATTCCCTTACAAGGAGGCCAAAACACTGACACTAAAGCAAACAATAGACTTGGTTCCAAGTTTCCTTCTCTCTAATTGATTAAATTAGCTCTATTTCGTTATTATCACATTTAAAGCACGTTGGATACTCCATCAAAATAGAAACTGTACATACAGACCGATTTGGACATGGTTACCGTGATTAAAACGAGCAAAATTCCGGTTTATCATATTACTATAGAGTTCAACGACCAAAGTTAAATATGACAATGCGTCGGTCTGATTGAATTACTTTAAGAATTATTAATAGCTGATGGTGATCAGTATCGGTGAGTGTCTAGAAACATAACAAACTTAGTTATATATCCAAGTTTGAGCGATCTGCATATAGTATAGTTAGAGTGAACAAGATACCAGTCACTCAACGAAGACACGTGTGTTTATGCATCTGAGGGTGGCTCGGATGAATTCTAAGGCGCTACAATACGCTTTACAGAGTTTCGTGTCTCAGACACGCCAATACACTATAATCATGGGTTCGAATCCAAGGTTCTTCCTGATTGTGATCATGGTCTGTTAGCGCGATACATGATCCTAGATTTCACCAAGGAGTTAGTGGTAGACCAGCTTCTCTGGCATTTCTCCCACATCAAACTGAAACGCTCTGTAACTGCAATACTATTCAAGGCGGATTTAAACATATCTCACACACTCATTCACATGGCATTAAGATACGATTATATCATTTCTTTAATGAAGAAGGTAGAAGGGTATAGTTATTAACGTATAAATTTGAAAAGAAATGAAACCTTACATCAAATATATTTCATAATCCTATATGTTGCTGGAGTCAAAACATAGCATTCACCTTGCTGGAAATTAATGATTAGATAACGATACATCACGTATGACATATCATCAAGGTCGAAATATTTTTTTCCAAAAACTACCACTCTGGTAATGCTATTTTGATGTTCTGTTATTTTCTAACATGCGGTTTGTTGTAAAACATGGTTTAATGTCAAACACTCTACTTGATGTTATGCTAGTACTCTTCTAAAGGTTGAAACAAATGGAAAAACTAAGTGAACAAATTGCCGGCCTTGGCAAATGTAAGAATTACTTGCTGTATTATTCTTTTGGCAAACACATCTAATAGGTAAATCATTGATGGAGCAGAGGTGACCGTGTTTGTTTGTCCATTGGTATTTATACGATGGTAGAATGAAGATCAATACAGCGATTAAGGTTTAACCTGATCAAATATCATTTTATGAAGTATTATAAAATAATGTGTGTCTTAACAGCGTGTTTGCCTGGTAAAATAAAATTTAATGCCATGAATGCGTTGCCTTGGGAGGCATCATATTTGATAAATCTGATTCAAATAATCAAGGTCGTCACGTCGAGCCCAGAATTCTGTAATTTTCAGATGAAAATGCTTCAGAATTGTGACCTGAATAAACAAACATTATAAGCGTCTTTATTTTCTTCAAATTTTGTTTTACATTTATGAAAACCACCACTGTAGCATAGCAATGATAAGTTGACTTGATAAGGAGTGAAACCTTGGTAGGTTCTTGGGACCAAGTGTCGATGTCAATCCTCACTGCTGCAAGGGATTCTGTCGGGACTGTAACGTTACATCGTCTTCACTATGATAGTGTTCGAGCTGAAGTATATAATTCTTGTACTTTCCACTTTAAATATAGATGTACCAACTGTCCGTTATTGTAATATAGGATTTATTAAGTATAAAATCTATTATATATATATATATATATATATATATATATATCGTAAGCATGTGTTTATGAATCACTATCAAATATCAAATGATAAACCAAGTGACAGTCAAAACTTCACGAATACATGAAATATAATCACATTGAAATACTTGCAATATTTAACTCTCCTCACGTCTCATCAAAGAAGAATCAAATCGCAACATATGTTCCTTGTTTGGGAGTTCGGGCATTCAGTTAGAGACGATGTAGGAGAGGATTTGACGTATTGTCACCATCGAACATACATCTCAGGTCAAGATAGGGATTGAAGGGGTTAATCCAGGATTACCCTTTGTTTTTTTCTCGTGTTACTGTACATGCCTTCTTCTTCTTAAGATCCACGCTTTCAAACCTCAAGGGTCAGGGGTTAATCCAGGAGTTCCTAAGCCAATATGGCGTTACGTCTTAGGTTGACTGGCGATCAGTGTTTTTGTGAGGGTCAAGCATATTAAGTGACCAGAGCCTTACACAAGGATTGTTCTCTGTTCGGGTGAATTGTTGTAATTTTCGGGTTAAGTAGAAGATTATGTGTCTCCACTCTCCGCCGTATACAAGCAGTAAATCTGAAAATATCGCACACTAACAAAAAGCATTACGTGTCAAGATCTCATTCAAGGGTCTCTTACCTCTCCTCTGCTTTCAAATAGAACGATACTGTTCCGCCTTTGGGCGAATACAAAATCATGGTATTGTCTCCTGAAATGATACGTGAAAAGAAGTTTAAAGAGAGTGGCCCCTTGTTCTTGGGACATCAGACACCACGCGTAATCCTTGGAATACACCTCCATAGCATTTCTGATAAAACCGGCTCGTATCATGGAACCGACGACGGTTGAACCTCCGTGAATATCACACGGTATAGAATGGATTTGAGTATGTGTCTCCATGTGGTAAACCGACAGAAACAAAGTGCTAAGTATCTATGACATGGACTGTAGAACATGCTTGTTCAATCACTTGTGCAAGGAAAACAATACAGATTAACATCACTCAAAGTCAAATGGGCACTTGACATGTCCAGCATTCAGAGCAAGGTGTCAACAATGTCTATGTGTCACAGCCAAGGACCAGTGACTACTTCGACTTGCTCTATGGTCATAAGGATGGAAGCATTGCGTGACAATATTCATGGATTCCATCAGCCACATGATATTGAAATTATCTTCAAAGTATATGAAATGAACTTACATTCAAGTTATGAAATACACAACCAGAAGACGGCACCTTCTGAAAAATTCATAACAATCAAACGAGAAGGACCTTGAAGAAAGATGTCTCATCACATATATAGAGGCTATTATATGAGTGTTCATGTCATACTATGTTTAAGACACGAGTGTCTAAATTCCGGTATTCCGGTAATACCAGATTTTAGGCACGAGTGTCGTAAACATAGTATGACATGAACACTAATATAATGTTTTATTTATTACCGAAGAAGATGTCTTCTAGTGTTTACCTATAAGGACAGCAAGTCACAACAGCAGCGGAACCACAATTTGTCGAATGATGTCGTTTCTAGAGTGATGTCATTCCGACCTGACGTCACAATATGATTCGAATGACGTCAACATTGTCGTCCGGATGACGGAAACAATACACTGTTGTCTCGTGACGTGATATGACCCCAGGGGACGTATGATTTTTATGAACCCCGAAATGTTTGCCTTTGAAGGTAATAAACACATATACACCATAAACCATACAACAGTCATGCCGCGAGTAGGGCAGAAAAACACGATTAAAGCCATCCAATCTTTTATGCACCATACTTATGTTAACTTATGTTAATGATCATCGTCAATGCCTTCTTAGTTACCTTTTATCTTTGAAACATAACACATGAGGTCAAGAATTTAAAATCCAAAGAAAACCCTCCTTGTCCTGTAATACCTTAACGTTACCCCAAGTTAATTCATTCTTTCACGTCCAGTGTATACCAGAAGAAAGTCGTTGGAAGTATATGCCTTCCCGAGGATCCAATATACGGTTACATAAATCTGTCGTTATGTTATAACCGGTATGGGATATGTTAGGATCGCTTAAAGAGCCCAGGGCATCATGCATACATTACATACATGACCAGAGTGCATGAGACTCTCATTACAACTGTCCACATGTCGTCTAGTAGAATTCGGTTTGTCATTTATGCATCTGAAGAACATTGTGCAGGTGTGAAATACATTACGAATAAGTAACAAAACAGAATCGCCTTCCACCTCCAACGGTACCACTAATCTTCAGTGATGACAACAACACATTAATATTTCAACTTTAATATGCAGCATTTGTATTACACAGCCATTGTATCGCAACAACGAAATAAAGCGACAAAACCCATTCCATATTCATAAGAAAGATCTCCCAAAGGCAGCGTTGATTGTACGATTCCGACTATATCATAAGCATGTGTTTTAACTATCAAATAGTGATGACGCCAGGTGTTCACGAAAAGGTGAGCGTATGCTGCCCATCTGGAGGTACCAGTCACAAACACATGCAAAGGCAAGTCATTTATTCACCTGAAAGTCACATCGCAATCACCCAAAAAAAGCTCACAATATACAGGCATTGTGTTAAGACCATCAGCTTTAACGTCATTCAAAGTGAGGTGAAATTAGGATATAACGTCGCGTTCAAGATTATGTGTGTGTGTGTGTGTGTGTGTGTGTCTCTGTGTGTGTGTGTGTGTGTGTGTGTGTGTGTGTGTGTGTGTGTGTGTGTGTGTGTGTGTGTGTGTGTGTGTGTGTGTGTGTGTGCGTGTGTGTGTGTGTGTGTGGTTAATTTAAAATAATTTAAATGCCGAGCGCCTGACAGGGGGATAAGAAGCACCATATTTTAACGTCTTTTGGTATGACGTGGCCTGGATTCGAACAACCGACCTTCCGCTCTCCGGCTAGATGCCCTATACACTAGACCGCAGATCGATGCATTCTGAACATCATTCAAAGAAAGTTTGGTGATTTTGGAACATGAGGGCACCAGCTATTTCTCCTGTACATAAAGATAAACAGTGCATCTTTCAGAAGGAAGTCGCACAAGAACCGCATGATTCTGATTGAACAAATGTTCTTTAAAAGTTGCAGTTAGCAATATCCCAGCTATGTTATGTGGACTGAAAATATAAAAGCAATTGGCCTTGAAAAGTGTTCAATAACATGAGCAAGAAACTACGCAGACTGGTCACGATAACACCAAATAATCCATTTAACAGATTTAAACTTTGAGTATTTGGAACCTGTTCTGATTCGGATATCCATGGGTTGCTGCACAATGGGTGCATATGTGCTTGGGACTTTACTCCCTTTCAGAATACTTCCAGCAACCAACCCGGAGTGCACAAGAAACACAAAAATACGAGCGGTGCCCTGTCATCAGTCTTCCTCAGGGTATCACTCGGATCGGCTTCTGACGGGTGTGTGTTTTTGGTATTAGGACGTCTTCAGACTAAGCCGCATTATGTCACACTATTCTAAGGTTTCCGTAGGGTCAGAGAACAACACCTTAAAAACATTATGACGTAAAATGATAGGTCACATGTTATCGAAAAACTATTTTTATGAGAAGGAACACACACGGGTGAAAATGATATATGTTATGTTTGGAAAATAATGTTTACTAGTGCGATCAGTGATGCCTTCTTTGTGTATTATACACTCTCTCCTCTGTGCAGTTTGATGTTTTTAAGACTTCCCAACCTTTCCACGTGGACCTGTATTGATGAAAAGATGATGTGAATGTTTACCAGGGCCATTACACTTTTATGATGAAACATCTTTGAAGTTGAATGCATTTTATAAATGCATTTCAAAAGTTTAAGTTAATGTTTCAAAGAGAGCAAAATAGATTTAAGTAGTTTAAAAGTCAACCCGATATTTAACAATTTAAAAAGGGGCTTACGACTTCACCAGATCAGTAGGCGTTTGTACTCAATACAACCAAAGGCCATAAATAAAGGGTGGCATTGTAACATTCATATCACGGGGGTCAGCATGGAGCTGAGGAATCTGAGATCGAGACGTTTACCATTTTGATGATACCCACGGGGACGGTATGCTTCCTGCAAACCAATTACCATTATCGGTACGAATTTGAGTTCAGAACGCATGCCCGCGAGTCCTGGCTGGTAAAGAGAGACCACTCACATGTGCACGTCTCATCACATACGTCACTTGGCATTGGAACACAAAACAATTATATATTCGTCCGTGTATGCAAATTCTAAACAACAAGTAATACCAAAGGAACAGCCGACTGAAACTTTTCCGACTAACATAAAACTTTGTTAACCATTCATTCAAACCTATCAATTTCCCTAAGAAACGTGCACTAGGAGGTGAAGAGGCAATTCACAGACCCGCACCTGCCACTGATGAACAATCACATGTTATAGGTACAGTCCTTATGCTTAACTAAAGTCATGTGTTATCATCAAGAATGTTTGTAATGAAACTACATAAGCACTGGGATCAAACTATACTTTTCTCTTTAATAACCAGGAGTCATGTTCAAGTATATTTACAAAGGTTAGAGAATGTTATGATTAAGTCGCTTTAGACATAAGCTCGATTTTCACACCTTATAACCACGTTGTTGAACTATTCAGACTATGAATACCGTGAAATATCACAGTAGCGCTTCCAGACGTGTCAATATCGTCTATTTAATTTTTTCTCATAACTGATTCGTATGTTTGGAGATTAGCATTTAACCCAATGGCCCCGAGCGCTTTTCAAATGAAATGTTTGTGATTAACAGTATGGAATTGTACTAACGTATCTGTAACTGAACCGTCGAATTTAACCTAGGTGTTGAATAGGAAATAATTGCTACATTAAGAAATGTGTGTTACATTTGCTTGTCTCCATGATCTGGTAGCTTCGAATAAGCAGCCTCGATTAATCATTGGATTTAATGTTTAGCAGCCTTTTCTTAAACTGAGACCATGACGTTACCATTTAAATCCCAATCTTTGTAAAGTCTCGCGAGAGGGCAAGCTGGTAATGACTGGGGTCACGTGAGAGCGTACGAGATCACGTTTTGACATCACACTCATCACATTGCTGGTTTCAACGCCATCCAACCAAACACCGTATTACGTTACTTAACAATGGCGTATCGTGTGTCCAAATCCAAATACCTTGTTAGTGTTTTATGAAAATGGCCAAAACTGTTTGTGATGTTTGAGCCCCAAAAGTTATACTTCACTGCTGCTGTTTCCTTTATCTTCACATCCGTCTGTTCTCATAACCCATCCATCCTTCTATCTATATACCTGCCTTTGCACCCGTCTGTCGGTCTATCTGTTAATGCCTAGAGGTATTTCAACGTTGAGTTAGGGTCTCAATATGTACATTTACACTATAACTGTTATGAATATCGCTGATAGTGCCTGCAAACGTTACTTGGTGGCTTTAGACAGAGGCGAGATTGAAGTCAGAGGGCAGACATACAATCTTACATATGATGCTATCTTGTTAAATGTAAAGGGGATCGGTTGCCTGGCGATTGTGTAAACGTCAGATGCCAGTCTCGGGTGCTACTCATCATGCCAGTCAGATACATTTCACCCCGATCAGAATCAGTAACATTTGGTATTTCAAGCATCCCCTGCTCACGGTGTTATGTGATACACCCTGTTTAACTGAACCTTCTATAGTATAACCATAATCCATAACGTTGCCACGTTTTACCCATGTCATAAATGTTCCTTAAAATCTAAAAACGAAGAGGCATGATAAATATGAATGAAGAGACAGTGTCGGGGGAATAAGATGTGGGTGGTACTTAACCAGCAGTAAAAGTGAAAATAACTTTCATGAGACTTTTCCCATGGGGATTAGGAATACTTAATATGTTTTGTTACTTCATTGTTTTAATCATGCATTTGGTCACATTCAGACGTTTTCAGCACCTATTGAGGCAAATACCGGTAACTTACCTCAGAAGAACTATTTAAGTTAATGTAGTTAATGTAGTGTTACGTGTTTCATGTCATTGTTCCATGCTACTCGGAGACGTCCTTGTCCGTTCCTCTGATCCTTCGTGGTTTGGTTGAAAACGTTTCACGAAAGGGTTCACTGAAAAATCGCCCTTTTCACTTCTTTTGATAATTGTGAACACAACTGAATATGCCAGTCACATATGCCAGAAAATATCTGTACATCTCTACCATTACCTATTACATCTATCAAATGATATCAATCAGTTATGGCATTTATGGTGTAAATCATAATCATTGACAGCAGTGTCTTTCCCTTAGACAAACCCTGCACGCATAAAGCATCCTTCATATAACTCACCATCCCCCTCTGTTCTCAATGATTCCCCACCCCGTGGTGGGTGTAACCCACCCTTGACGTCTATGATAAACGACATGGCGATCCGGTGGTTTAACAACAACGCTTTTCAGATGTTTTGGAGATGATTTATTTGAAATATGAATCTTGGAACGAGCCGTAGTTTTTGGTTAAAACGAAACAACACCAGTTACTCAGGTAGCGAACACTATATACAAAAGATGAAATCTGAGAAGCTGATAACACTGGCAGAGTCACATCTATTTAGTATTTTTTTTAATATTTAAGGTATAAAAAAGCCTTGTCCAGCTCTTGGTAAGACACGGTGACACGACGTGAAAAGATACTCTTTACAAACGCGTGGAAACAGGCTGTTCCAGAAGATTAACGACTTTTTCTTTTACATGGATTTTCAGCAACCGGTCTTGGCTATTTAAAGATGTAAATCACGTGCGACCCACACTGGCACACGACAAGCATGCATGTTTCGTTGATTGGCGGAACAACACGCGTCTAGACCTGCCATGCTGCATGCGTCTTCAATGGTGCCTGTTCAAAAATGGGAAATACATTGTATATAACGTATTGGGCATTTGGAATGTGTCGGAAAGAAACAGCATAGCCATTTACAAATGATGTATGTCCGGGCTACACGTGACAAGCAGCAGGTTAGCCCAGCTCAAGCTTGACAGTTGTTTTAGAGAAAAAGTAGCAGTTGGAAGCGGACTTATACCAAGGAGACCAAATGAGAATAACTTTTAATTCATTTCACCTACATTTTCCCTCTTATGTTTCATCAAGAATATATGACATAATTCTGAAACTCTTATTTGAAAACATATCGTCACAAAACAACAACAAATACGTATTTGGTCTAATAAGAATGACTACGTGCTGGTGGTCATGACGAGCAGGATGTCCGCATTTCCTGGTCAAATGAAGCAAATAGTGCGTACTAGTTGCTTCCTTGACTGACCTACTTGTAGGAAATTGGTCTATTTTCTTGAATGGCAATGGCAATTTGTATTCTCACGTGATGTGATCAAAAGCCATTTGACCCATTTTGGCAAATGAGTCTCACTAAAAGGAAACGGCGATGGTGATAGGCGATGATCACCTATATATTTGCAATTATCAAAATCACCATGTTCGCCTCAAACAGACAAACCTAATTACACAAGTGCTGTAAAGCATACTGCTCTCTTATAACGGTATTGGTACCACAACTCTCATGCAGGTTTCGCCTCGCACATAGTATAAATGTTTCAACTGTAAAATAGAGGTTGATTATTTTTAAAATGATTGTCTAACTTTCTCTGATATATAGTGGAGTTTACTATTGTACGAAGTATACAACGCCAACGCAAGGGAATAATGAGTCTCGATTATCTGTCGAAATAAATTCCGTTGGGCGTAAAAGGCAAAATAGTGACGAAACATATCGATGGATCACTGAAAATCTGTGATGAAGTCCGTTGTTCCCTAAAAGGCAAAGCATGGCCTGCTCAACCTCTAGCACCCGCCACTCACAAAGGAAAAAAAACATCCACCTGTCCCTGTCTGTTGTACTACCCATGTTCATCCCTTCGCTTCCAATAAACATCGCGTACCCGAAAAAGCTTATATTCACAACAAATTTGCGTCTTTTTGTGAGCTTCATTAAGAATATTATGCAGCCGTGTGTCAAGACATTGGTGGACATCTTCAAGGAGTGATTAACTCCCGACCTAGGAGGAACTGGCCGTTGATTATTATGCTGAAGAAGTTCCAAAAGACTTAACGAGATCGGAAGAACAGTGCAATGGGCAATTTAGCACACATGTTACTTTAGGAAGAAATATCACCGAAAGTATTTTTGGACTATAAACAAAGCTTTTACAGAATTGTGTACCAAAATACCAAACAGTTTCACATAATTATTGGACCAATTCGTACGAATTAATTCGCCGTACTCCATGACCCATTTCCATACAAAACAATCTCAGTTGCATGACCATCGTTAAGTCTATTAAGTTAAAGCAATTACTGACGAAGAAACGTAGAGATCTCTTTGTTCATTCACGGTCGAACCATCTTGTCGGAGGAATGGTCCCCTGATACGTTTTACGCCCAATCATTTCTTTTTCAGAATCAGGATCGGCTGATTGTCGCTTCAATTCACAAATTCGCTTCAATTATGAAAAGTTGGGTACCATGGACAGTCCAGTAGCTCCAGACACCACCTCGCCAGTCGCTGTGCTAAGGTGTGTTCAAGGGGTTGTCGGGGGTTCAAGTAATAGACTTGCCTCATTGTGATTTTTGGTCTGTCGACCCTATAGCCATGTTCATAAGTTTCAGTGTTTCCAAATTTGACGCATCATTAACAAAACTGAGTTCCGATTCAATTCCCTATTTTGGCTTCTGTCATTTTGTTCCTGTGTTATTTTTTCAAACTTTATTGCCTTGCCTTTCCATGTGTTTATGGTGGATGCCATCAGTGAGGCATGATGCGCTCTCCTTTTCGCAAACACCTGGTATCATCACTGCTTGATAGTGATTCATAAAGACATTTTCATGATGCAGTCGGAATCATACAATCGTGCAGAGATTGTTTTGAATTAGGAAAGGATTTTGTCGTTTTTATTTCACCAAGGAGGATAACATAATTGTATATGGCCTGACTCCATCATATTAGGCTTTAATCTCGCATTACTCTGACTGTAACTGTTACGACGAGGAACTCGTAAGCAAGCATTTCATACTCACTTACTCACCTTAATGACACAGTATGCTTATAGTCTGCGTATAATGATGTGTAACTGCAGCTGTCTTGTATTTGAAACGCCGGACATATTGGCTCTGGATAAATAAAGTTGCCCTCTCTGCTGCCCAGCCGTTCGTTCTGTATTTTCTTGCCCTTGAGCCAAAGCACCTTCTGACACCATCTTTCAAATGGGACATTCCACCTCAAAGTCGCGAACCAGGGTCCTTGTGGACGGAGACGACCTTCACATTCCTCCAGTTCCTGCTTCATCTGAAGACCATACATCAAATTATGAAATCGGGGGACCTACTTGACGCGAGTAACAGTGAGGGGGTGTTCACCCCACTTGACCTTTGCATTTAAAGACAATAGTCACAAGCGCCCATTGCTTGCATCGATCATAAAATCAGGTGCGTCAGTCGATAGTTTAACGATCCATATTGTTGTATCAAACGGTGTAAGCTGCTTCTTCTTGCTGCAGTCAATATTGGGTATTGTAATGCTTGGTCGAGGTGACGACCTGAAACACTACATCAATCCTAGATCGAGGCTGAAGAGGCTTCACGTCTTCTCCACTACTCTGCGACAGCGTCGGTGTTACTACTCAATTGACATCGATTGGTCTCTTTGCTCCTTACACTGCGGACCAATATTAACCAGCATAGTTACTGGGGTAACTACCGTCCGCTTGTAGAACCTAAATTTAAGGGACGTATTCCGTCTTTCTCATAGATGTGTCATATTTGCAACAAAACGCTTCTGTTTCAAGACGTAACATATATACCAAACCATTTCAGGATATTTGTTTGTATGTTATAATAATTGGCTCTGATGCACTGATTGTAACTGGAAGAGTATACAAAGAAAGAGTGAGTGAGTTGGGTTAAACGCCGCTTTTAACAGTATTCCAGTTATGTCACGGCGTGTCAGCTTAATGTGGGAGGAAAGCACCAAGTGATGCAGGTCTTAGACGTTTATCACTTCGGTGAAACCCACGAGCACGGGTATGGTGCTGACAAACCTAGAAACATAATCGGGACGAACCAGGATTCGAACCCACAAATTATAGGTTTCTGGCGTGCCCAAGGGACGCAACTCTGCACAGCGAATCGCGGCGCCTTAGACGACTGGGCCATCCGTGCCCCCTACAAAGAAAGAAAAACTGAGATTGTTCGTCATTTGAATCATAGAGTCCATGTCAAATGGGGTCAAATGTAAGACGGAGACTAATTTATTTTGCTTACTCATCAGTTAATTAGAATACCAATCGCCTTCCTAGATGTTAACGCAATAAATAGTAACAAGCGTGATAAATTGTACTCATCAAAATTCTCCTAATGAATTTGACATCAAACTGTCACATCATTAATGCAGAAAAAATGTTTCTAACATTGACACTGTGTATGTTATACTATGTGATAGTCTATGTAATAAAACATAAGGTGAAGGGATCTTGACAGGCACGCCTTTGACATTGTTTCACAGCTGATATGAATCTACATGTACACGCTTGTAAATAATGTAATGTGAAATAAACGCGTGCCAATTAAATCGTATTGTCAATCAATTAAATACAGGATGCGATATTGTTGATTTAATGTGTGTGTTCCAGTAACACAATGTCGGTTACGGGAGACGTAGCATTACCCTAGGAGCTGTCAAAGAAGACAGATAAGATTTATTGCAGAGACAATGATAGTCTCACAGGTCCACAAAAGACGAGACAGTATACCAGGTATTGCCGCATTCACAATAAGAGTATAGACGTTGCTTCATTCAACGTCATGTCTTGCAAGCAGAATACGAAATTGGTCACGGAGGATATTTTTTCATTTTATGACCTATGATTGGCTGTTATTTGCGGATGGTTAGTCTTCACTACCACAAAGGATTGTGCAATTTCTCGCTTGCATGAATGAGCGTTTAGCCCCAACACATAAAATGATGTCCCTGAAATTGCTTAGAGGACGTGACTCCTTGGGAGAAGCTGATGATCTTTAAGTTATATAACCGTGTTTGACACAGGATCTGTGGTAATCTGCCTCATTCAATCCACTCTGTTCACTTTTTCGCCTCATTTCTTGCAGAAGAAACAGTAGCTCTTCCATTGTAAGCAGCTGATCCTGATATTACTACCAATCAGAAGGCAATCAAGACGTTACTTATCCTTCGACAGCTTCTATAGATGCGGTATTTGAATTCTCATTGTGACTTTTATGACAAGGTGTCATATTTTATAGCAACACGTGCAAACTGTTCATGAGTCATGGTGTTTGTAATGAATAGGAAGCAGAACCCCGTATAAACAAAGTGTTTAATGCCTGTCCAATTTAACACTGGATTAAGTGAAACAGAATTTGAACGTGAGAGACCTTACAATATATGCATCAGCGGATTTCACCGAAGGGGAAAAGTATGAAAGGACAATACCTAAGATATAGATCCAGTATTCACAATAATGATGTGAGAAGTGCTTTCAAGACACATAATAGTATATAGCATCCCTTTACATACCCCAGCATCCCGTACAATATATGCATCAGCGGCTTTCACCGAATGGGAAAAGTATTAAAGGACAATACCTAAGATATAGATCCTGTATTCACAATAATGATGTGCTTTCATGACAAATAATAGTATCGAGCATCTTTTTTTCTGGGACCGGAACCATCGGATGGCCTAGTATTTAAAGGTAAACACGACTTTTAGGGCACAGGTGTGTCCCTTCTCTGCTCGAATCCGCTAGTCGGGAGTTCGAACCCAAAAGTTTACCCGATAAATACCCTTGGTTCGTCAGCACCATACCAGTGCTCGCGAGTTCGTTTCATCGATGTGGCGTCACTTTTGGCTTTCCTTGAGAACGAGGTAATATAATGAAAATACTGTTGTTATTATTATAACGAAATGCATAACAGGGTTGATACTTGTTGCGGCTTTTACTCATTTTAGGTTTATTATTTAGGGACATTCGTCTTATATGACTCCTTTTCGTTTGCAGTTAAGGACTATTGATAATATATTTACAAGGAATCAAATAGTTAGATTATATTGAGCCATTCTGACTACATTTACCGATACTGCTACGAAATAATGAGGGCGTTGGGGTAGCCTAGTGGTTAAAGCGATCGCTCCTCGCGCCGAAGACCCTGGTTCGATTTCCGAGATGGGTACAAAGTGTGAAGCCCATTTCTGGTGTCTCCCGCCGTGATATCGCTAGAATATTGCTAAACGCGGCGTAAAACACTACACGCTCACTCACTACAGCATAATGACGTTTACACATGTTGCCAAATAGGTGGAGTAACCTTTTCTCTAGTCTTAATGTCAACATGTGTTGCTTGCTAATAAATACATTCAATACGAATTGAAATATCATTGTTGTGTCCTTCTGAAGAAGTCACCATCTGAAGACTTCAACCATGTGACCTCCATTGCACTAAGAAGAAGCGGTAACTAATTGTGTCGACACCGGTCCGTCGGTAATTGTGCCCGGGGTCAAATCCAATAAGGCCTGGGAAAGCATAAGGAAAGTCTTACAAGCGGAACAAACTGGAGTCTCCCTCAATAGAACAAACGTGTTACTCCTCTTTATGAGCCTGCGTATTGTACAACTACTCCGTGACCTCCGTAAGATGGCACATCACCATGGGTTGATCGTGTGCGCGTGTAGGTCATTTAACGTGGCAGAACAATGCAGTTTAAGTTTGCGTGTCCAATATGATCGAAAATGAACCGATAGGAAAATTATGTAAAATTCAACTAGGCTCACCAAGAAAACCTTTCTACATCAGCAGCTACAAATTTGTATTTATGGGTCAACCTTGTATTTGAACAGAAAGTACATGAAAGGAATGGAAATAAAAGTACAAATTATGGCCTGTGGATATTTCAAGCAGAACAGGAAGCAAAATGGAACGTTTTCACCTGCTTGTGAAAATTAAGTGTATAGGGATCATTACGGTTCCATTATATCACGGGACTGTTTATTGACCATCAAGGGGTTGTGGTCGGAAGGTGAACTCCTTTGTGTATACCTAATCATCTTAAAGGAGGCTTTTAATGTAAAATGATACGCTGAGGACCACTTGTGTCTTATGTACTTCAGTATGCTCAGTCATACACTTAGAACAAACGCCGATTACAGTTCAGAACGTTTATGGATCTTTTAATTACATTTGATAATTGTTCACCATATGTACCTTTTAAACTTTGAATGTGTACAATTTATTGATTCTGATGAATCCTGGGGTCAATTGTAATAAGAAATAATCGGTTTAGAAAGTGAGCTCTCTGAAGATGTAGTAATGACATATTGCTCCCAGGGCGCACATGGAAATACCATACACGTATTAATTGCAAAACGAATGCGACATTTGTTCCCGACCCTCCGCAGAATGCCAAATATTTTCCTCCCAGCTTTGATGTCATCCGCCCAAAGCGCAGTGGCCAAAACGAACATGCCACCAGGGGTAAAACATAGTCGTGATATTACATGCAAGATTAATATGTTATGTTTAGTCAGTTAATCCCCAATGCCTACTTTAATCTGTATTGATCCAAACTAGAACCGTTCTGTCCTGCGTTAAATGGGTATATCGGTCACGCTCGTTTCTTCCGATCGGATGCTTGGCATTTGCTACGCATGACCAGAAGAGAGAGGGAAAGTAGGTATTTTGAGGCGTTTTTTCACGCCAGCAGCGTCGGCGTTGAATTTTATGTACGCTGGTGAGCAGAAGTCTCAAGTGTGTAATTGTGCTATGCGGCTCTGGAACACGATTGTGCGGTTCCAAATAACATGTTCAGAAGTACTTTTATATCATTCCTTGTGAATAGACTATGTGTAAATCACATCATAGTTGTCATACTAATCCCCTTTATAGCCCATTCAAGAAACATATTGTACATGTTAAAAGCCTCGTTCTTTACCTATTCTATTCAATGTTCAGTGCCATTTTTGCACCTGTGAGAATAACAGCGTAAAAATATTTCTTATTTATGCTGGTTTAAATACATAGGTATGCATTCTCTCTCGAACCAATCCCACTGGACTCATTAGCGGTTTTATTCAGAATGTAAGCATCATTAACCAACAACATGGAAACGTGTTATCATCTTGTTCCGTATATCATTGATGGAAATAGTCCTCCTGACCTAATTACCTTGGTGAAAGGATGCCCCTCACATGATAATTTATCTATTTAGTACAATGTACAACAATTCATTACAACAAATAATCTCATACGTTCCAATATAACTCTGATCGATCCGGTTCACGTTAATGTTACTACATATCAAACTACATATCAAACCACACGTTTATAACTCCAATCGATGATAATTGGGACATTGCTGTTTCGGGTCGGGCTATGTTTATACAACACCAAAATCGATGTTAATATGGGAGCCTCTGTAATTTGTGGACCATTGAATTACAACGATCTTAACTGTTTGATTCCAGTGGTGTTGAGGATCTCTCGACTGTTTGGCATTCAGACGCAAGAAGACAGAAATGAACGACCATCGGATCAGAAGTCATGATTGATCTTCGAACAAATTTGCTGACAATTGTCTGTCCAAGGACATCATATGGCCAATGTGACTTGATGATCGCTGAATTTGTTTTCTAATGATAATTGAAGAAATCCCTACTGAAAGCAGAGACTGTTTTACGATTCCGACTACATCATATATCACTACATCTGCATGTGAATCTGAATCACTATGATGATACCCGATGCTGCGAAACCACTTATTTAAACCACGCACATTTATTTGACTTTCTTCATCATTGAACAGACACAAATCTGTATAAGTTAACTGGCCTTGTCTCATCTTCAAGCTTACAATTATCTGATATTGTTTTTGAGAATATTGAGATTATGACAACAAACATACTTAGTCTTTTCGCTATGAACAAATGGTTACTCAAATAAATAAAACGCTGTGTCCCCAAAGGATGGCACAAGTATATTCTCTGTATAGCTGTTCTGAGCATATTTTTACACAAGTATCATTAAAAGTGCACACACCTCCCTTTGCCGTCCAACTTGATGTCTACACATTGTTAAAAGATCGTGCAATGCATCCAAGGAGAGGTAAAGAATTGAAGGACAAATCTTGGTCGTGTTAATATTCTGAAAACAAATCATTGTTCTTATTTAAGAACTGTAGGACAAGAGAATATTTCTCTCCCTGACTTCCCTTTCAGGTCTGCACACAACACCTGATCACAGATCGTATTCCTAACTTCCCTCAAGTTTTCACAGCACTTGACCTCAAGAGGTTCTCCAACCATGGTTCTCCATTGACGATAATCCTTTAAGAGCTCTGCGCCTTTTTATCACATGCTTACTGAAGAGCTTAATTTTTAAAAATCTTTAAACGTTGTTCATATATGATCACTGCTCGTGGTGACTCTTAGCATTTTGTACCTTTGACAAAGTCATATTTTGTGTAATGAGCCTCATTTCTTCCTGCATGTGGGATCTAATTGCATACTACTAATTGGTAATCGGATGAACATTCGAGACCTTATATATGGTAGCCATTAACAGACACTAATTCTTCGCTTTTATCATGTAAAAAGTACCGGCTGGTATATTTTGGCTTTGGAACTTTATAGTTGGCACATTCAAGCAATATTCATTTCAGAAAATATTTCAGTAGCAGTTTTGTTGATAGTAAGACGGTAGTTGATACATTCAAATATTACTCGTTTTCGTTTGCTGAAAGGATCCTTTTTGGCCTACGGGATCTGTATACGTTAATTATTGATGCAATACATGTTATTACTATGAAAGTTATAAGATGTGTCCTTGTGAAAGAGAATGTTCATTTCAACGATGGATGTTTGGACGTATAACAACATTAATTGCATAGGTAGGACCATAATGTGTCAGAAAGGTTGATTTTAGAGATTTTCAAGAAGCGATTTGCAAATATTTGAACATGAGTAAGAATTTTACCATGATGATTTTCATAGGAGATGTGATAAACACAGTAGAAAACATATGGTTAAAGTCATGTTGGGTCGAGGAATTCCCTACACTTAGATTTTCTATTGAAAGCCTTTTTCACTCATTGTAACCTTACGTAATACTATCTTCATGATGATAAGGATCAATTTGCTAATACTGAAAATGAATATATCTCTTTATCTGTCCATCATGTCAGAAGTTCAAAACATGCATTTCCATTTGAAGATATCGGTTAAGTTTCACACCAATATTTCAAAGTTTACTGCAACTTAATAATTTGACATTTTCAGTGGACCAAAAAAGGCCCCTATCCTACCTCCTCCGTTCGCTAAGGCACTATATAAATGATACGTTCATTTGAAACGTTGTATCATATTGCTCGAGATGATATTCCTATCTCGCAAGAAATAAGGACAGGATTGGTATTTATATTGATACTGAAACTTAGATTCACAACCGTCGGAGCGATGGAGTTCAGCTACGTGAACACGTTACATAACAATTTAAGCTCATATTGTGTTGACAGCAATGCACTGGGGAACCCTTCTAGCCCTGTAAATGTGTAGCGACAGTAAAATAGTCTCCCCTCTTCGGGATCATAAAGCGCATTTTTATTCAGCGATTTGAGTGATAAGTATATATTGAAATGGATCATTTGGGATTATGACAAAGGTAGTTTTCACATAGTCATAAATAAATGATTTAATTTTAGAATATACATTGTGTCTGCTACATATACCGTGTAGAGTACTAGTAGTGTTTTGCTGAACAACAATTTAGAAGACGAATAAAATGAAGAGTATGCTTTGTGAATCAAGAGCAATTAATACATGTAGAGTAAGAACTCGATCTCCATAAACTCGAATTATCTTGTATGACGATGTATCATGTATGGTCGCTGCAGAATTCGTCTTCACGTTCCTGCTTGTCTCGAACTAGGGGTTACTCGACAGGTCATCAATGGTCACGACAGGTCATCAGTGGTCATGATAACTTCAATAGAATGAGGGCGGTCGAGTAGCCATGTTGTTAAAGCGTTCGCTCGTCACCCCGAAAACCCGGGTTCGATTCCCGACATGGGAACATGTGTGAAGCCCATGATATTGCCGGAATATTGCTAAAAGCGGCGTAAAAACCATACTCACTCATTTACTCACTCACTCACTCAATAGAATGAGGTTTCACAAGGAACATGTTCGAGGTGTTTTGCAAAATTGTGAAATTTAATAAGCGTGGGGGCAGACTAGGGGGTACGGCAAAGCGGGTGATTGAATTTTAACGCCGTTTCATTCTAGATAGAACGAATATAGTGAACTCCATTCTAATCTCCGAATTGTTAACAAATGTTATTGTCCATACGAATGGCGCAGCTAGGTTATAATGATCCGATTATGAAAGTCCTTTGTAAATCGTTGTACATTGGATGAATGTTTATTTTGTCTTTCACATTAACTTGAAAACTCCGTGCATAATTCCTGGACATTGGAAGTTGAAATATTTTAATGTCAATAGGACAGAGGTTGTAAGTAAAACAACATCTATTTAATGTTTTCCAATACTATACCTGATCAGTGTAACCTTACAAACGAATTCCATTGTCTTCAACTTGTAAACCCATCCGTGTAATTCTAAAGAGTGTTGTCCGGTGAATAAATGACGCCATCAGGTTTGCAAAGACAATATAATTCTATTCTCTAGGGCAAGATGCCCTTTCAGAAGTGGAATACCCGCAATGTACTATAAAATCACATCACAGGGACGGCTCAATATTGATCTAATTATTGATTTAGGGTCCAGAAAGACTCTAAGTGTAACTCCGCTTAAGTTATTTCCGCTTAAAGTGTGCTAAATGTTCCAATTTTCTACATGATGGAATTCAGAGCTTGTGCAATGATACAAGACATACGTGAATGGAGCTTTTGATCGAGACATCGTTTTTTCATAAAGTGTATCCAAATCAATATGGGTAGGTGTACAGTAAGGAGTCAATTCCGTGTTTAAGACGATTGACAGTGGTAGGATATATCACTTGCATGATGACGTTTGTAACACACGACAAGAGTGATGCCATCCGGTGATTCTGACATGGATGAAAGGCCAACATCGCATGAGGACACTAATTTACTAGTTTCTATTAGGGAGGAGTTAATACATTAAATATTGGTGCTGAAAGAAGCATTATTTTCCAGTACTATCTTGTCACGGGCCACTGCAGGAGTCCTGCATCAACAGATGGGTGAGCCGATTGCATCACTGGACTACTCATCACTGGACAGATTAACTGTCATATCAGTCAGAGAAGTATTGACAGGTAGGTTGATATTCTTCATCCAGTCTTACAGGACCTTGTCATGTGATGGCTAGGGTTCAAATCCATGACACGAAGCATTAGCGCTAGTGCTTAATCAAATCATCAGATCACCCTGGCTGATAATGCACGTGGCTTATCGTTTTCTGTTGTGTCAAAATTGATATCAGCGTATTGACAAAAATATCCATTGATTCAAATTACATTTACACATTTCTCAAGAGATGGTGCTAAAACCTTTGTACACATTGAGCTGAAACATTTGAACAACATTGTGAGCATATAGGTTATGTATGCTTGCAAGATTTATTATTGCTAAGGTTTAAGATACTAAAGGGTATTGAAAGCAATTCCCAGATTTGACTTACATTCTGATCGATTTTCGGCACCTCATATCACTTCTAGTTATGGAGCAATTTTCTTGTGCCAAATACTTGGAATACAATTTAGCGATGCCCTGCTGCATTTAGGGGGCGCAAATGTTACCAAAATGAAGGCCGACTACTATTTGACCCGAAGCAACGCAAATACACCGACGGCCATTTTGGAACAATGACATCTAAGGTCAAGGACGTTTTATAACATGGCGGACTAAATTCAGTGTGTAGTGTAGCATCTTCCTTCAACCATTACTAGGCGGCGAAGGAAAATTACATTACAACAATTTGCTGACAAGAACGCGGCATCAAGAATACAATTATTTCGTACAAGAGGCACATATTGATTCATAAAAGTATGTAGGTCGCGGAATGGAGCCGGTGACGTAGACAAATGGGTCTATGAATTGAAGGTCCGACTCCAGTAACGGTCGGCACAACTTAAGATTGCTGTTAAGGGGAAAGGAAGGGAGAGTTGGAGATGGACAGGTCTCTAAAACACTTTTGAAAATAATTGCAGTTTTCCATGTCAACTCTCGTTAAACGCGAGAGATGGCGTTTTATTTCAGACGCGTGAAGAGGCGTGGTGAGCAGACGGCCAGCAAAGAGGATTTGAAGTGATAATGACTGAGTGTTGAAACAATGACTCGTCGAGTAATGCAGGAGAAACACTGCCAGGTTGGATTAAACAAAAAACTTCTGTTCTCAATCACACCCGTTTATTCGTGGACATCGGTGGCTATTGCACTCAACGCGTCATTGATGGTTTAGGAATGAGTGAGGGAGGGCGGGAATACGTTTAATGTTTTCGCCACTTTTAGCAATTTTCCACCACGATCATGGCAGTGGAGACAAGGAATGTGCTTCACACTTTATATCCAGAACTGAAAACGAACCTATATAAGACGGCCTGATGCCACTACGCTACTTTATTGTCTATGCCGTTGGTTTGTGCTATAACATTTAATTGATTAAATAAATCTAATTTAATATTTCTACCTTTTATTAAAATGTATAGCCCGAGGAGAGTCTGTCTTCTTGGGGGACAGGTAACGTACATGTGGCTATACATGTTCAAATATCCATTATATTTCACTGACTTCAACCATTATTTGCTTATTTGCTTGTGTATTTGCTTCGGGTTGATTTCAGTAGAAGGCGAACGCTACCTGGGAAATGACTGACAATTGGTTCAAATTATGAAGCGCTTCATCATTTCATCCAACCTCTATTCACTGCCCTTAAATGGAAAAACTAAAGGCTACAAACAATCATCTTAACTATAAGCACACACCATATCAATGCTCAATAATCCAAGGAAAAGTCACACATTTATTCAAAGGATATACAGTGCGTTCTTTCCGTGTCAAGTACATTGTATATTCCTTTTTCACAGGCTTCAACTCTGGACGAATTAGCCAAAGTGGGGTCTCGAGACAACTGAAAGCTTATGCTGTTAAAAAAAAGGCTTCGAACCACTCCTCGAACTGCGGGAAAGTATTTGATAAAAATATGAAAACTCTCAACTGGCACATTCCAAAATAATTGATAATCCTCCTGTACTTATCACTGCCATTTTGCAGCCTCGTTTTGAGAAGCGGATGTGATCTGATACCAAGGAGCTGCCTATCGAGTTGCTAGGACTCCGAAGAGTCTTCGTAACTGTTAGAAGAGCAGGAATTTGCTTCCGCGAAATTATGGGTCTGTCTCTAATTAGGGAAGGAAAATTGAGAGCACAGTTGCACAAGCCACTATTAATTTCCAGCATGTTATATGATGTAGACTAAACACATTTTCTGAATTAACAGATGTTGTTCTACGCCGGCTGCCAACCCTGATTGCCTTGATTAGATAGTTTTATTAGAAGCAGAGACCCCTCCAGGCAGCCACGGGTATCTGCCGTGGGTTTGTTAGCGTTACGACATAGGCCTGTCGGTGCGGCAACATGCGCTAATTATTGTTACTCACAGGATCAGTGCATCTGTATAGGTGTCCTTACACGCATAAACTCACCAACAAGGATTGAACACTGGGTGTAACAATGCATGGGAAACTCTTATATTGGATGACATAAAATGACAAAAATAGGCCTACATCTTTGGGAAGCAGTTATGACCAGGTACTTTGAAGAACAGATGTGGAAAACAACTATTTGCTTCTTAAATGTATGGCTTGATAGTGAAATTTAAACATGTTACTAAAGACAATTTCAAAAGAAAAAGAACAATGCTGCATACAGTTGTCATTAATGACTTTTCAAGACATGAATGCATCATATTGATTAAGTCTTGATCTAAAAGACAACATTTGGATTTCAACATATCAGTGAATTATATCGCTTTCAAACGCATTTCACTCAATGTTTAACACATAGCAAGGTTCCAAGGATGACGTCCTTGAAGTGTTTTGATGTCACACGACGAGGTTACAGTGTAATAATGTTAAGAGTTTTAAAAAGATGCGCCGAAGGATATACTGATTTGTGGCGTTAGACACAAGTTACAGTCGTAAAAGGGGCGTATATTCTTAATTTTGAATGAATCTATGTATCTATGATTTCAATATAACTTCACGATTCGTGGCAGCATTGACACAAATAGACGTCAGAACCACAGATACATGGCAGGTTCAATGACGCAATTAACTGTTGAATCCGAAGATATATATATATATATATATATATATATATATATATATATATATATATATATATATATATATTTCTTCATGTAGGGTTTCGTTTTATCCTAAGTCAATAGGAATCAAATAAACGTATACACCCATGTTTGATGGTGGCTAAAATGAAACAAACAAGAAATTGTTATTCGATGGTGATGCATTTGATACGGGTTTCATAGTTGTGTTTTGACGACTGTTATTTGGGTCCAGTTGATAACGTTGGTAATTTATTGAATAATTTTATGAAATCCAATTTCCAAGTGTAAACTTTCTTTTGACCGGCAGTGTATATTGTCAGGAACAACCAGGGATGAACATTTCGATATTTTATATATTCATATGTACTGATATTGATTTTATAAATATGTACATTTTAAATCATGGAGTGAGTGAGTATGGTTTTACGCCGCTTTTAGCAATATTCCAGCAATATCACGGCGGGGGACACCAGAAATGGGCTTCACACATTGTACCCATGTCGGGAATCGAACCCGGGTCTTCGGCGTGACGAGCGAACGCTTTAACCACTAGGCTATCCGACCGCCCCTTTAAATCAAGGAGTAAATGTTTATAATTCTGGATAAATGATCTGGAAGGGTATTAGACCGTTCATGGCTTGTTTAGGTAGAATGTTACATTATATGACGTCCTTTACAATTTTGCAGAAGACTATATGGACAATATCGCATTCATAAGTGGGACAGGACCAAAACTATCATTGATCCACAGACACATGTGCATGTTAATATGGCTTGGAATGCTATTAGCTTTACGACTGACCACTGCTGACCAGTTGATGGTCAGCCGGGGGGCTGCACACGGCCATCACGATGAGGCTAGTGCACCCAACACGAACACATTATTGATACTTCCGGTCAAGCCAACTCTTAAAAGATATCCCTTACGACTAATTATCTCTTACTGAGCCGTGTGGGGTCATCAGACCGGTTTATAGAAAGCATAATACAATTATGGCTGTATACTGAATGGAACAGCCCTCATTCGTGCGGTGAGATGCCGAGGACGAATTGCCTGGATTTTGTCAAACAACTGGCAAGGCGTAAGTGAAGAGGCCAGAGAGCGACTGTTACAATGTGATCGAAGATGCTGATGATCACTCATCATCAAATGCTGGTCAGCGGAGGACATCACATTGGCCATTCATTGGTCAGTGATAAACATAGCTCTTAAATCAACTGTGAACAAAATATACGGGGCCTCGTTTCACAAAGTGATCGACTTTGGTCTACAATGTGACGAGCGTACTCACTAACCACTAGGTTACCCCATTGACACTTCGTCGTTGTTGTTGAATACCTATGACTAAAACACTTTGACTTGACGTCACCAACCCATTATTTTAAGATATACATTTTACCATAGAAACACGCTTTGTATTAATTCCTATTATATCAATTAATACGGCAGTGATTAAATATTGTATTTGAATATTTGCATTAATATGATATAAAACAGTCTTGATTATCCGCAGAAACAGATTCAATTGAGGGCATGAAGGGCAAATAGCTGTGAAAACTATATGAATGGACCACGGAAAATCAATGATGGCCCAAGGTGTTTGCGAAAAGCGTAAGCCCTAACCGTAACACCCGCCATTCACACAAATTGCATTTTAAAGGTATGTATTTGCTGCCTGACGCCGCACAGCAGTACTCGAATGGGATCGATTGATCATAACGAATGCGATCAATATGTATGTTATTCTTTGTTACATCAAAATTTGAACTTAAATACATTCACGCACATTCAGTTAGTGTTTATGCTGATAGGTATCACATCGTAAACAGGTAATATCAAATACAATACAGTGAGGTTGTTGTTTCGTCCCTTGTGTGTACCATACAGGTCTGAAATTAAGCCATACATCACACAGCAGGTATGCTGAGACGGCAACAGGGACAATCTTAAGGTGAAGACCTTAAGGAACCGCCCGTCTGGTGACGCTAATTAAGTCTTGATCGATGATACTTATCTAATTAGCCTTTAATTAATCACACTCTGAGTTGTGAGATCCGTAGTTAATCTACGCCCGCCTTAAGGGACTGCACGTGTACGGCAGGGGGTGTAAAAATGACAGCCTTCTTGGAAACGGAGTTAACTTCGTGTCACCATCTGAGCTAAGACATTTCTGATTTTTACATCAACCTATATATAGAAATCACACAATGAGATTATTTTTTGTATCTTTATGATATACTTTAGGTCAACAGTAGCATGAATAAGTCACCGAAAGACCCAAATCAAATGTGCTTATCAGTTTATCAAAGAAGAAAATGTCGTTATAAAATTTGAGGTTTGTAGAAAAATAATAATTGTGTTGGGTGCAGTGAATAGACTAGTAACTACCTTATACGAAGCTCGTATGGATTATGCCTTACTTGCAGAAGCCTGCATGAACCGTAAAATGACATCAACTCTTCAAGAACGTATGACTTATGGGTGATTAAATAATTAGGATGGATTCGTAATAAACTTAGTCTTGTATGATCAAGCAAGGGAAGTCGAGCGCATGTTATGTTTTCGCCATCCACATCCCATTGTAACAGAATCATCATCTTTTTCGTAGCCATTCTACCGTAAAATTGACATGTCGGTGCCTGTTATACTGCAAGTTGCTATTAACCCCAAGTTTCACTGCAGTTAAAGTCAAAATTACTCGTAATATACACTGTGATCATATGTATGTTAAGCAGAATAGGGTATATATAATTGATTTTCAATTCCATTACACATTAATACG
This sequence comes from Haliotis cracherodii, assembly GCF_022045235.1. Classification (NCBI taxonomy): domain Eukaryota; kingdom Metazoa; phylum Mollusca; class Gastropoda; order Lepetellida; family Haliotidae; genus Haliotis; species Haliotis cracherodii. Next base: position 19,387,446 of record NW_027266275.1, read on the forward strand.
CCGTTGTTCAGAAATATTTACCGTGACGGAACAAGCGAGGCGTGATGCAAGGCAATGCTTTTCGCTGACTTATCGAGTTTCCTCGTGAGAACTATAATCTATTCAGGAACTCTTAAGATTATGCTTGTAACACTTTATAAAACGCATCATTACCCACTTTTATGGTAGTAAAGTTTCTCTTGGCAACATCGTTCACATTTAATCCATGGGTTGGTTCATTTTCTGCAAGTCATCGGATTACGTTAAATCCGGAATGAACACAAATCTGAAATCTCCAACCGCTCGCGAAACAATAACCGTCAACCCCCGTTGGTACTTCGGGTATTTCCGCCCCGAGAGTACCTTAATATGGCAAAGGCATCCCGCAGTGAGGCTATTCCAGCGCCACCTATCGAGCAGTAAAGTGGATCCCACACCTTAGGAGGCAAAGTGTGAAAAAGGGGCCTGGCTTTGTACGATTTCTTCATGTCTCCTGCAGCGATAACAAAATTATATTCCTCCTTATTGCATCTTTCTTTGATTTTCCCCCTGTTGTTTCATGACACTCATTTGACTGCCAATTACCTACCTTAACCACTGACACAAACGGTCATACCTACTATAAATGTCCCACCCTTTGAGAAGAACTGTGAGGTCGGTTTGATCTGGTGTTCCATCGATCACTATTCAACAACGAAGGACAACGCTTATGGTTCAAAGACGCCGTTGATTTTGACTTAAGGAATGTGACTATTTGAATGCCGTCATCAGAGGGTGTCTGTGTTGAAAGCGGGCCTATTTTCCTTTCTGTTTGGTGATGACATCATTTCTCCGCCCTCAGGCTTGAAAACGATGTTTGAATGTGCTCCCCGACAGTGATGTTGAAGAGTGGGAATAACAGGCAATTGAAGGGCCCATACAAACTGATAGTATCGGAGTTAGTTCAGGAGGGGTTCTCTGTGTGGGAAATTGGCCATTGCGTAAACCACAATACCTGGTCAAGGATGGGCAGGACTGATCACTTGACCCCATCGTGTGTTCACTTACCGTCAACAGGTGACCAACTTGATGCAGACATTCCTACTTTTCCTAGATGAGCTTTAGTGAGCACCTACCTTATATTTTCAGACAATGTTATATCATAAGCTCTACAGAGCTAATTGGGGTAGCTTAGTGGTTAAAGCGTTCGCTCGTCACGCCGAAGACCCGAGTTTGATTCCCCACATGGGTGCCACAGTGAAGCTCATTTTCCGGTGTCCCCCGCCGTGATATTGGTGGAATATTGCCAAAAGCGGCGTATAACCATACTCACTAACTCACTCTACATATATGCCTTTAACGCTAATTATGATAATGTACATGGATATATCTGTGAAACTGTATAACACTGCTCTATGTAACGGCATTTTACCATGGAAATCGAGGATCATAAACTGATATAACTTGGGATTCGCACTTATGATCATGGGAGCCTGTCACAGATTAAAAACAAATAGGGTGAAATTGAGGCTTACGTGGATCATTTGACCTTTCAAAGGGGGCAGGTCCGTGTTAAAATATTATCCATGTTTGTGTGATGTGGAAATCGCACCCTCCTGTATTAATAACATCAACATATAATGCGATTTCGTTGTAACAATTCACTTCTCGTTTTAGTATATCTGACAGAAACACTTTTATACATGCTAAGCAACACGTTTGTAGCTGCATGTAAATCTACGGCTCGTTTGACGAGATAACTGTTCTCACCATACACCCTCATTCCTTCTGTCCACCTGTCTTATCACAACCGTAATACATCACTACATCTGTATTGCGCTATGTCTAACATGGTCAAAACCGTGAGTAACATATGAGAGCCTTCAGCTAACATAACACGTGCATGCACTCACTCCACTTAAAACATACGTCGAGTGCTTCTTGAAATAATTACTCTGCACGCAACCATAAACATGTCAACTTAGAGCATACACCAAATAAAAGCCAATGGTCCATTCTATAACCAGTGCAGGAAAGACAAAGGCTATGATTCAACGTTGCGCTAGCTCTCCACGGCTGGTCAGCTCTGCGTTGTATTTTAAATCCATGGACACAGGCCAGCTGCAAGGGATGAAAAGATTCACATTGGCGCAGAATTATGTGTTAAACGTATAAAAATCACAATGGCCTAAATGTATAAAAGCATATTGCAGTAGCATCTCTGATAGGTGTGGTAACTCTGACCTAAACGACTGAACCATGATGGTATACAGCAGGGGTGTATTCTTCCACCGGTTTTATTAATTTTACAACATCAAGAAGTATAACGTATGAGTATTTCACATTAACGGAATCAGAAAAGGTGGCACATCTTTTGTCAGTTTTTAAACCATGTTTGGAAATAAGTCACGTCTTTGATCCATTTACAATTTCCTTTAGGGGAAGGCGACAGGACAATAACCATTTTCCTTGTAGAGGTTTGTCAGTTCTCCTTTATAGCCTTGAATTGTATCCCCATTTTTGTCCCACTGATCCTAAATCATTTACATAGTGAATGTGACATTTCATCAGCTGTCATTTTAAGAGCAATTTTGAAGAGTTTATAACGAGCACCTAAACCTTTTTATTCTTTGCAACAGCTTCAATGACCACACGAGAAAGGCCCCATGACCTCTATTAAGTCGACACGTTAATTAAGCATTTTAATCATAATAAATAAGGTTCAAACTGTTTCGTGTTTTCTAGTCTTTATGGCTCACGCTTCGCATCTTTAGTAATACATGTTCTTGACGTGAACTGCATTACAGGCAGGGGACTTAACCCGAAGTTCAGTCTAAAATTATTCATAGTGACACAGAACCGCCGATGAAGGGACATGTTTCTGAAAAGAAAAGTTCAAGGTTTTTCACGGGAATATTTGTAAGACTTATACAATTATTAATTAAAAGTGATTCGTAGGAAACTCATTTAAATTGTTTTTATGATTGTATGAGTGAACGTACACTGATTGAAGAATCCGTACATGATAATATATTACCGTATATCCCATGGTAATGTACAAACACAGTGCATTATGCAACTATACTAAACTGTACAATAAAGTAGATGCCTGTGCAGTTTTCTACCACAAATAATGTTATCGGGATATGAACGTTGGAGACCCGTACGACATATTGGTACGCGACCACCTACAAATATCAACACTACAGCTGTGATTAGAATCTCATCATTATCACGACTGGCTGTTACTAAATCTCAGGCATGCAGCTTTATCTCGGAGAGATGTGTATACCTTGTATAATAACAGATACATGTTTGACATTGATGTAGTTTTAACCATTATGCTGCAGGTTATATCTTATTAATTTCTTAGACACCTGCATTGTAAATGCTACTTATATTTATGTTGGAAATCCCATAACAGTTTGAAGATTTGCTGTTGAAAGCAAACATGCATATAGCATTCCAGGTCTTGTTTATCGATAAGCCTTTATGCTAATATGGTATTAGATGGATTAGTTATGTTGTATTAAGGTCGTTGTACACTGATTGACAGCACCGGAAGTAATTATGTTTGCATTCGGCTCCAATCGTGTTATAAATATGCAATACCGGCAATTGGTACCTCTTGTAGACATTAATGTTTAATAGCATCATCCGAATGTCTCAATGACCATTAACGATTCACTGCAAACCATGGCCAGACAGATCAGGAAATAGTTTGTAAGTATTACAGAATTTACACACTTATTATGTGAAGCTTTCCTCGTACAACACTGTTGCATATATTAGCATAGCGATACATGTAGTATAACGATTATCATCGCACAATACTGTCCCCCTCTGTACAACGTGAAAAGGAAGTGTAAGAAATCTATTTCAGTAGGCACATCATAATAAGTCATGTTCTTTTGGCGTGAATTTCGATGATGGTATGATTACCCTTGATGAAAATGGTAGTCCGGTAGTTATTCATTTCCTACTTTTAATTGTGGTATGGGCATACAAAAGGAAACCACACGTTTCTCTTCTAATTCCTATAAACGCCACAAGTATTCGAAGGATATAATTGATTTGAGCTTGACATTTTTTTCAACCCAAACTGTTTTCTACAACTGTGAAAAGATGAAAGCAAGTAAACAAGGAAGACGACAGAGGTATGTTAATGTTTAAACACCGTCTCACTCCGACACTTGGCAGATACCCTATGTATTTAACAGCGGCTTATGGTCATTGCAGAACGTCGACGGTAGTCAGAAAGATCAAATGACGAAATGTCCAACACGTTTGATGGCGTCGCTAAGCTTCCTAGATGGAGCTCGTCTCATCCAGGAACAATGTCTGCCGACTATATGGTCAGTACCCGGCCAGCCTCGCTCTCAACCCTCCACGCCCAGACCCTCCTTGAAAGGGCGGGTATTCAGTTTCAGACCTTGTCAAGTGTATATGGTAATGAATACGATCGGTGACACTGCCGAGTGGACTTCACAAAGAGGTTGTCCCGTATTGTCTTACCGTTTCGCCGAGTTGGCACTCAGAACAACGGGCTAGCCACGTGGTGTGGTACATGATGACTATCAGATTAAAGTCCATTATATACACCCCTCTACCAGTGCTAGTTATTGGTAAAACAATTTTAAAAGTTTGTATTGGGTTTCGTTTTCTATTTTTCCACTTGAAAGCCGTTGTCAGTATTTGGAGGCCACTTCTGGTCACAAAGAATAAACCCGTCTGCGTTAAAAAAGGATCTGATTTGGCTAATCACTCTTATTAATTTCGACGTATGTTTTAGGGAGGGATTTGGTTTCATTTCATATCGTGTCAATCAAAATCTAAAAGACCTAGGCTAAAACACCTTTCACTAGCATGCGGCCCACGTGTCATAAATCGAGAATCGAGGTTTTTATTTCAGTGCAAACACGATGTCCCATAGCTACATGTCTCGATGTCAGTCAGTTTCCTTTATATAAAACAATGTTTTAACAAAGCTTTTTTATCCTTGTTTAAGACAACAGAACAAAGCATATGTCTAGTTTTCGAGTACATGCCCCATGCTTTAAACCTTCGCATACACCTGGTATCATTACTAGATAGAGATTCATTAACACAACCTTTTGATAAAGTGGAAATCGTACCATGGACGTTTAGTGGAGATTTCTTATGATCATGGACATGGTTTTGTCGCTTGTGTCTATTGTATCTTGAACTGGTTGTCATGATACATTCCTGTAAGTACATTATTTCTACATGGAGAGCAATAATGTGTCTTAAGTTTACCTTGTAGAATCTGTTTTAGATCCGGACGCACAAACATTAATGAAAGCGTTGGTGTGGGGTCGTATCTTTTATTCATGATAGCTATGTTAATTACCCCTGGTCAGTCTCCCCATGTACAGGGTGAACAATCGACTGTCTCTCTGTGGGTGACCTTACGTGACCAGGTCAAGGTCATAGGTGTTCGGACGCTGGTCACGCTAATGTATCACATTGGCGTTGCGTGTTGTATGCCATTATTGATATTTAGCTGACATCAAAGAGTAGCAACGACTCAACCCTGACTGGGGTATTGTACGCAACAATGGTAGTTTACCCTCACAATACCCGTACAAATATTTACTGCCGTTATTTCTAAACGCTTTTTGTATGTTATCGCTATGATTTAAGATGATATTGCGGAAATTCGGGATGTCATGTATTTAGATTCGAGAGTGACTGTTGTAAAACAATGCCATTTCCAACATCACGCTGACCGTGGTAAGTGATAGGCGTTGTCTGATGCATTCCACACTACATAAATAACTAAATATCAACACAAACAAAACTCAGCCTGGGTCATGCAGGTACGAGAGGTTATTGTTCCGGTGTTATTTTACACAAACACTGAATTGAAATCGATCAGGACAGTCCTACGCAAATGCCTAAATGTTACCGACAAATTTTATTGCTTATAATGATGCAACCACTTCATTTTCCTGTTCAATTTACATCGCTAAGAAAGGAATGTTACAACGCAAAAAGCGGACATTGATTTTAACACTGACGATTATGATCTAGCGAAGTATGGATGCCTGTAAGGGTCATATGCATTTCGGGTTTTGAACCTTTAAAGGATGTCGAATTCAGCGTTGTTGTTTTTCTTATGTTTGTATCGACAACGTATTAAATAAAAGCGCCCAAAGCCTTTCCATATCAATAAGAAAGTTCTGCCAAAGGCTGATTCGACTGTAACCTTCCGACTATGTCAGGAGTATGTGTTTATGAATCACTATCAAATAGTGATGGCACACCCTATCAGCGAACCATTACACTATCTGCTAAATTCAGTGAGAAAAGTATCGTCATGTTTAATTCACTTAACAGCAAAACTGTGTTTCAGATAGTGCTTGACATGCAAAAGAAGTTCAGATTCAGAAAGCATCATGCATAGTAATCGAACTAACTTCCAAAACAATCAAATGTGTTGGATTCCACATGTATGGCTGACCCGATTGTCGAGTGAAGACACAATTGTGGCCTAATTTGTGTTGTGTGTGTGTTTTGGTTGACGGGCTGGTCTCTCGGAGGTTGTTTTCATTGAGTTATATTCAATACGGCTGTCACTGTCGGACATGGAAAAAACAAGTGAGAGAAATTAACGGACCCATACAATTATGTAAATATGTTGCTACTTTGGTAGCTCTGATAGCGACCTCTGCTGATGAAGAGAACTGCATAACTGACAGGCGGTGGTCAATTTCCATTTATTTCTCTATGCGATGATATTTGAGAATCTCTCGCGCACACATCGACCGACTCATAATTTCATAGACGAAAAATCAATGTGAAATGAGTTGTATTTTTGTGTCTTAAGAGAGGTTAATTTTGAGCTGGGGGCAATGCTAGCTTCTTCGCACGCCAGCTTAAAAGCGATTATCAACGGTGTACTTGGCTCAATGATATAGGCCCGCATGGACTCCTTTAGGTGTAATATTTCAAACTACCATATGTATAAGGTATATATATGTTTCATATATGTTTTCAAAATATTTTTAAACTATTAGGCAGATTATATTGAGTGTTTGTTATACTTATCTGAAAAATAACAAATACTACTACTGCTGCTGCTACTACTTCTACTACCACAAGTGATATTGGAGATGCATAAACTTGACTGTTATGCGCCAGAAGGTTCTGTAATCACCTTTCGAATCATCCTATCGGGTACCCACTATGCACAGTTTATGCATTTTCACGCAGTATTTAAAACGTGATTACTATTATAAATGTTAAACTGTTGATGACCTTACATTAAACAGGAAATGAAACTGTACACACATTTAAAACAGAGATGTTTCTTCTTACTTGCTTGACCAGATGCGGTAGTATATGTTCAATATGCATTCATGATAGAGTTTCCTATGACTGTGGAAAGTGTTTCGTCGCTTTCATTCTGCTAGAATAATTACCTACTTTCATTACACATTTGTATCCTTTGATATTACAATGTGTCTATTATCCAGAATTATGTTTGTGTTGCCAATCTCATCAAGGCGAAGGCCCGAACTCGATTTCCCACTTGGTCAGACTGCGTGAAGCCCATTTCTGGTGTTCCCCATCGTAATATTGCTGGAAAATTGCGATTCGAAGCGCGAAGCCTTACTCCCTCACTCACATCAAGATCAAGCCTTTTGCCTTTCCAAAAAGAAAATTGTTTTGTGTGACCATTTAACTGACAGTGCTTATTTCATGCTTTCATGATCGGAGTCTTGGCCGTTTAAACAAGGGAGTGTCATTGTGGCGCGCAATCAGCCAATTAATAGAATCTAACCACCAGATCATCTTCAGTCCTACAAGCATAGTACAATGGTGACGTATCCTTCATTGGAATCCGCTAAACCGTTAACTGCCACAATCGAACAGAAACGTCGTCACAGCCCCTCTTGTAACAGCATGCGATTGTGCTTCTAACATTATACGTGAATGTGTCATAATTCGCAAAGGACTGACGCTCGTTGCTCCCCGTCGTGATATTACTTGACTTGTGCTTCAAACGGCGTAAATGCATACTCACTCACTCGGATATGCATATGTACATCAGTATAAACTTAAAATCTTCGACTGTAAAGTCCTTATTATATACTGAACCGCAAAAGAAACGTTAACCCAAGTAACATTGCATGAAAAGTTGTCATTTAAATATCTGGGTAATTTTTGTCAAAGTTTCTAAAATTTAACATTACCTTGTCCGGAAAAATGAAATTTGATGATAAAAAACAAAGCAGATGACAATAAAACCGATCGCCCAAACGCATCACGGCACCGGCCATGGTAACCCAATGCACGTGAGTTCCGTGCAATTGAAATGCACATGCGTTCCCCCATTTCTTGCCCTATACAAATCCACCTAGATCGGATAACATTCATTCGTTATTGAATTGTTACCACATGCCAAGATTAACAAGAAATCAGCGACGCCAAGCCCTTGGACGATTGCAAGCTGGACAAGCCACCCGGCAAGTAGCCAATGCATTTCAAGTCAACGTAAGGACCATATACAGGCTCCAGCAACGGTGCCAGACCATCAACACTACAGATGACCGACCACGTAGTAGAAGACCGAGGGTCACCACCCGACGTCAGGATCGTCAGATTGTGCGACAGCATTTTTAAGATCGCTTTGTTACTGCTGCGGAAACTGCTCGACAGACCATTTGGACACACTGGCGACACATTAGTGCGGACACCGTGCGTCGACGATGACGAGCAGATACCTCCACTGTCACAGGCCACACCGAGGACCCATTCTGACACCACGTCATCGCCGGGACCGTCTTCAGTGGGCAACACAGCACCAGCAGTGGAGAAGAGTTCTCTTCTCAGACGAGAGCCGTTACTGTATCTCAACAGCAGGTGGCAAAGAGAGATTCTGGCGACGCCGTGGGGTACGTTATTTGGATGATTGTGTTGTTGAGAGAGACTCGTGGGGGTCCGGGCATCATGGCGTGGGGAGGAGTTGATCTTGCACTGTGGGTCCGCCCTGTGGTCTTCCAGAACATCGGTCCAGGGAGAGGCAATGGTGTCACAGCAGCTCGGTAAATTGATCAAGTCTTGAGACCACACGCCATACTTCATTTGGCATGTAACCACAATCACGAGTTTCAGCATGATAACGCCCGTGCCCACACTGCGAGAGCAACACGAAACTTCCTCCAGCAGAATGGCATCAGAACCATGCAGTTGCCTGCCCTTAGTCCCGATCTAAATCCCATTGAGCACCTGTGGGACGAAATTCAAAGACGGCTTAATGACGTCTGACCAAGGCCGACAACTGCAGCTGAACTGCGTCAGGCGTTCCTCAGGGTGTGGGCTCAAGTGCCTATGGCCCTCATCAACCGCCTCATCCACTTCATGTATTGACGTTGCACTACAGTCATCAATGCACATGGCGGACACACGAGATACTGACTTGTGATGCCATTTTCTCAGAGACTAGTGTTGTGTTTCACTTGAGGAACATTTGACACTTTAATGTCAACCTTGATGATCAGTTTTGCCAAGTTTCATCATTTTAATATGTCTCAAAGTATGTTTTCAGTGTTTGGACAAACAAGGTTTCTCATATTTCTATCCATGATGACGTTTTTTTTGTGGTTCAGTATATACAATATTATTCGAGTCATACCTCGTATTTAATTATTTGCTTTATTATTCGATGTCAGTACAAACGAAATATTCATTCTTAAACATCATAAACATGAAATGAAAACTCTATGAATGATTGAACCGAAAGTTTAACTTCCAACTCATGATAAATAACATAAATCCTCCACGTCCGTTGGGGCATGTTTCTGTAACAAAAAAGAAAAGTCAGAGAGTCTATATCATTTAGTATGAAATCTGTCTCACATCTGATTGTGCCGAATCCAATATTTTACATGGAATAATAAGCTAAAGCAGAACAAACTTTTGTTAAAAGCATGGTAATTGCGCAAACAGATTACATTTTCATTTACGGTAGCGTTTATACGAGGCGCGGGACCCATTTGGCCTTTTGTGGGTCCCTTGGGTATGATCTGACCCCCGCGGGAGGTAATGATCGCAGAAAATGAGGTCCTCAAGTCTCATACATTATTGTGCTCGTCCCTTTCACCTCAGGCATTTTGAACCAAAAAACTCAAATTGGTGAGGGGAAGTCGCTATGGTAACAGCTATGCGTGCTGGTGTCACCCGTCTCTCCCGCCGAATGTCTCGGTCCCCCCCAGAATCCATTAAGGCGCCGTTTGGTGGAAACGAGGTTTGATAAGAAAATCTCTCCCTCTATCCCCTAATTGAGAAGGATAAAAGCCGACATATGTCGCCAACTAAAGGTTGATACAACTTGATCAGATTTGTTATTTAATGTTTCCCGGAGCTACATTTCAAAGACAACGACAAAAGCTGCAAACTCGCCACAAAGTAATACATAATACGAACCGGCATAGGTGCAGGCTTTTAGGGGTCACGTGAGCCTGCGCGTGCAGAACATATTTGTGAGCATGCGCGGAAGGTTTATTTGCTTCGAGTCGTTTCCCGACTTTATCCCTTGTTATGATTCTAGTGTCTTTAACTTTTGTTAAAAGGAAGTTCGGATTAAAGGTCAAAGGTTGGAACCGATGGTTTAAACGAAAATTACGTCATTGAAGATCAAATTCAACTTTGATTTTGACATGGAGGAAGATTGTTTTATTATATTCGATATTACTTTAAATTCTACAACTAAATCCAAACTTTTTGTTGTCAATAGTTGCAAAACAAAGGTGAGATCCCAATGACACCAAGGAGAGTCTTAGACAGAAGGAATAACATCTTGGCCGTGGAGTTGGTTTATTATTTCTCTTATCCAGAAAACACTATATCTTTCTCAACAGCCTGTTCAGACTCCATTGTCAGTTTCGTGAATCTCGCTCACTTTGATATCCGAAAAAGGTCCTATTTCATGAAGCACTCTCAGCCTAATTAGCACTATTGCGCACCTGTGCACAAAATAAATTTCGTACACAAATTGGGTGTTGTCATACTGATTGCTTCAGGAGTACTTGCAAAAGTACAAGCATATTTGACAATCAGTCTACTTTCGCTTTTTTCACTCCTCAAGATTCCTTAAAAATGAAACCTACATCCTGTTGGCTGATTTTGTTTCCGGGGTCACGTGATTCAAATGACCATCAATGTCAGCTTGAAAGTGACAATTAATTGCCACTAAGATATCGATGAGGTGTTTATTATGCCGTGGGGTCACTATCGGGAACTATGACGAGAGTTAACGGTGTTGATGCTATGGTTGAGTATTGAGTTATTGATAGCAACATCTTCAGTTACTTTTTCTCATCTCAGGAATCCTTGACGTTTAAATTGAAGTACACACACAGTCCGTTTGGTACGGTTACTTTAAAAATAAAAGTAATCTACATAAATATATATTTGGCTATCAGTGAAGCGTTGTAACTGTTGGAACTGAACATTTTGTCTTTCATCATTACTGCGAGTGAAGGAATTTGAGTTTATTGCCTGGTTGAATTTACGGGGCCGTCTAATGTGGCGCACGTTTGCGAACCTCAAGAACACGGCGTGAAGATGATAGAGTAAACGTCCTTACATTTCCAGGCCAGTCTGAGAATCAAACCCCAAAACAGCAGATCCTGAGGTGCTAAGGAACTCTGAGATTTTCACGTGACCACTGGAACACCAAACCCTCTCACGTCCTTCACCTTGAGAGCATTACAAATAAGTTCTTTTCTCGTGATACAGATCTTCATTTTTACCTCAAGGCTGTTATTTTTAACCTTGGCGAGAACTTTAGATAGATTTCCGTATATGTAGACATTGTAAAGAATCACAAATTCTTAACGCTTACTTAAGAAAGAAAGAAATCATGACTGGTTCTTGACAATCATTGAATGAAAACATCAATTGGCATATTTGCTACATCACTGTGTGGACATATGGTGTCAGTCAAGTGTTTGCTTTTATCTTATGCTAGCTTTAGAACCAATTGTAGGAAAGAACAAATCACTGAAAACCTTTTAACGGTTTCTTGCCAAAACAAATCTGTTTGATACATGTATGAATAACTTTGAATTACCAAGTTTATTAAAATGGTCATATTGTTAATTGCATATATCCAATAACATATTTTTATAGTTTCATTCCCAGTTATTACAGAATGAGCAATAAGGTTTCTTCTCGTAAATACTTAAAGTTCTAATGTATTGGAAAACGTTTGATTCTACACACGAATATGATGTTCTACGCAAACCTTCGCCTTGTGCGTGCACTGTGCCATTATGATTCAGGTCCTATCATCGGCACCATATTGTCTTCCCGTCATTCCCTCTACTGACGTCACTCAACCAATCAAGCGTGATGATTTCTGTTTGAATGAACTGTTGCCCTGAGTGGGTTTCCTGATATTTACTGCGATAACCCACCGCCGTGAAGTGGAGGGCCCCGCGCCGACGATGACAAAACGATTACCCTGTTTAGCACGTTATGAAAAATGGGATTTTTGCATGTTGATTTGATTGACATAAACGCACAGGCGACGGATGAGGGTGTACACTGGTCCTAACACTAGACGGGAATTTAATTTTGATTTTGTGAAATATTTGGTAATAACACACCTACACGAATACCGTCCGTGTGTGGAGTCTGGGGCAGGACATGTTCCAATAACTCAATGTTTGTCAAAAGCTCAAATAAAATTTGATGTTATTGTGTCATCCTATACGTGATCCTATCCCATATGTGAGGATCGTTGCTCCTGTTATCATCCACTGATTTAGCTTATTATTTCCAGACAGTTGGATATAGAAGATATAGCGACGAAAACCACACCCACTATTACAATCATATGTACATTACGAATGCATAGCACTAATGGTTTTTAAATGTCCCGACGTCATAAATTGTGACATGGTCCAATATATCTAGGAAAGTAATGTTTAGAGCTTGTCAACCAGTACACTTTATCATGACACCGGTGCATTTATGAGCATATTAAAAGGTTAAATAGTTACCACACTACAAGTCACTAACCTTAGGACAAGCTGTTTCTCGACCTGACCCTTCAAAGGTAGAAACGTGCACAATAATCAATTAGGATATTCTTTAGGAATGGTCTTCTACCAAACCAATGATGTACACGTGGAGATTGAACAGATAAAGCAGCGATTGCTGATAATTGTTATCAATTAAACATACGCTTTTGGGAAACTAACCAACACCACAGTTTCCCCTCTAACCAAAGGGACATAACTCCGATCATTTGCTTAATGTAAACCATCAGAAAGAACGTTGTATTATAAGTTCCCTGCCAAAGAAAGAAAATGAGGAAAACGTTAAAAATTGTTATGAAAGTTATCGGATGCCTTCAGATGACCACGTTTTCTTTTTCTTTGGAACAAATGAGAATTTGGGACTAATAACAGCATCAGCTACAGCTGTCAAGTTAAATGTGTCAAAAAGATCAATTGTAAAAGGTTTTCACGAAGCATTTTTTCATATTTTCCTAACATGAACAAGTCTTTGACCCAAGTTGATTTATTTAAGAAATATAGGCAGTACAGACATGTGAAGATTTCATTTTCGGTCAAAGAATCATATTAGGTGTTTCTCCAGAGGTTTGAAGTGGCACCATTTTCACACATTTAGAGGATATGCTGTTACTTGATGTTATTTTAACGCAAAAGTTTTGAAGTGATAAGAAGTAGCATTGGCGTTTTAAGTCATATAGATAATTAAGTTACTTCCCCCAACTTGGAATATAGCCATATTAGGTGATAAAAACGGTCTTCGTTCTTTATAAAAGATTTCTTTGGTGCCTAGACAACCTCCAAGATGCTGCGACCATTTCAACACTTTTACTAATGACATAATGTCCATGTTATATTGTACATCCTTTGGATACATAGTTGTTAAATATCGAAATATCGTTATTCATGGACCACTCCGTGGTAGTTTCTCTAACCTCAACACATCATAAGGATTAGAAAGGTAAATGGTACCATGTGATATGCGTAAATGTCTCCATCAGGATCTTCCCCCAAACATAGTATGTTCCTGTCGGAAGACCAAAGGTAAAATTTGTGGTGCCCAATTGATGTTGTATAATGAATGACTCTAGCATCTTGTCCACTGACTTGTTCTGATGGATAAAGAGACCGGGGGAGCCGTATGCAAGTTCCAGAGAATAAATATTGTAGATGATATTCTCGTATTTTGATCTGTACATAATACTGTAATTAATCTGTGTCGTACAACTCCCCTGTGAAGGAATATAGAATACAAATAAGGATTGGCAAGGTTAAGGCTTGACAGATGTACACCCTCTGGTGCCTCACAGTGTGCGCCTCCACCTCGCTCCTCAGTGTACCATACAGCATGTGCTGTGCTTGACATGTCTGTTCGTTGATTCCAGATCAGATGTCGCACCTCTGATTTGTCCTATTTGAAATGCATGATAGATTCTTACGAGTAAGTGTATTAATATTTATATATCTTTGTCGAAGGACATGTTTTCAACCATTTCAACTTCGAAGACGATTACAGCATTAGAGTAAATGATTCAGCAAATAGAATGAACAGTGGTTGTAGAACGGTAAAGACGGACGTTGAAAAACAATACATATTTGTCCATGCTAGTAATAGTGTATTTAGGGTCAGAATTGGGGCCTATGCTTGTTATGAGTACCGAACAAAACGGAGATCGGGACCAGTGATGTACGAGGGCTGGTCTAAAAGTCCTAAGCCTGACTAACTTTCAAATATGGACCAATCAGTGTAGTTCATTGTTTGAGTTGTTCATTGCAAGTGTGTTTGGCCTGTTGAGGCCGTTTGTATATTCGTGACAGTCAGTTGCACGTGATAGGGGTCAAATAGACATAGAAATGGAAAGAACGAGTACCGATCAGTCATCACGTTTTTGACTTTAGAGAAAGGTACTCCCCACGAATGTCACAAGTGTATGGGGATAAGTGCCCTAGCTATTCCACTTTTAAACGTTGGGCAGATATGTTTAAGGGTACGAAAACAAGTCTTGATGATGACCCTAGGTCTGGACGTCCCTCAACTTCCATCAATGAAGATTCAATCAAGGAGATTAAAAACGTATACTGTCAGACGTATTACCATTGCTAAACTTGTGAAGGATACAGGTCTAAGCCATGGATCCATTGGAAACTGCTATTCATGAACATTTACAGATGAATAAGATATCTGCTCGTTGGGTGCCAACGTTTCTAAATTCTGATCTAAACACCTCTCGACAATGTGGGTTCGAGGAGCTTCCTCACCCTCCATACTCGCCAGACCTGGCACCAAGTGATTTTCATCTGTATCCTAAACTGAAAGAACACCTTCGTTGAAAGTGCTATAACAACAACGATGACCTCAAAGCTGCCGTGATTGGGTATTTCAGAGTGGCTTCAGAATACTTCTTCCTGACTGGAATTGAAAAGCTTCACTATCGATATGAGAAGTGTATTGAAAAGCAGGGAGATAATGTTGAATTTTTTTAAATTTAAAACACATTCACAGTTTGGTTAGTTTTCTTTGTTAGGCTTAGAACGTTTTGACCAGCCCTGGATGGGCGTCATCACTTCACTGGCTGGTTTCCTGTGCCATTAACCACTGCCCAGACATAGATGCATTGGTATGTATTGGTAACTTGATAAAATAGATAACAGTGATACGTATTTGCATGATCGGAAGGCGTTTAAAATGCCATAAATAATGTGATGATATTTTCAAAGAAATCTCGCAGTAACTGGTTTCAGATGAACGGACAATACAGTAAGGCCTACAGCTACAGATACAATGCCATATTTTTTTTTCTATATAAGACTGTGAGCTCAAACTCATTTTAAAAAAACTCCTTGCAACAATATATTTTTTATGGCAGGCAATTTGTTTTTCAACAGTGTGATGCTTAATTATTTTTTTCAAGAATATCCCTCAGAATATCAAAATGTTGGTCCGTAAGTTCCATGCACAGCATGCCTGCTTATTCGGGGTAAAGGAAGTGACATTACAGTAACTTCTCGTTACTTCATACTGTTGTACCAAGACGGCGTAGATCGTTGCTCACACTATCAATCACTGGATTATCTGGTCCAGATTCGATTAGTTAGTGGCTCCAGGTAAGGAGTTCGAGAATGTGTACCACGTATGCTGTCACTTTTAAACGACTCCCCGAGAATAACACATTACATATATTTGCAGATGACCTTCCTATTCTCACGATCAGGCTACACGCTAAGATTTCAGTTTGACAAAAACATAGTAAAATATACTTATAATCAGATAACTATTTGATTAATCGAACACCCGTTCCATAGCCTACAAAATGATGCTCTATGCCAAGCCGTTTAACAGTTACAAATCTTCAGGGAGGAAACCATTTCTCTTTGGCTAATGTTTTGATTAATTTCCCTATGAACAAAATCAATTCTCATAACTAACTGTTGTGTGACTTAACCTACAGTGATTGCCTTGTAGGCACATCGAAAGCGCCTCATACAATTAGCTACCCATCGCGAGGGGTTTAACATGATCTATTGAAGAGTCTATGCCAATGAATTAATCAACTCCTCGAGAAATGAGTCCCTGCAACTCACAGACACCCTAGCATTAATCGCAATAGATGACGCAATCAAATGACCGCTCCGATAGCTCGTAGCATGTGTGTGCTTCAGTTAAAGAATATAGTAGGTAACTTTTGATTTTGTTTTAAAATGAAACAGACACGGAGGTATTATGTTAAAAGTAATGTATTATGTTCAGACGGTATCTTAAAATCAAAATTATCCTTTTGATTGAAATGTCTTGGTGCTTTAACTGTCCAGTCAAGAATGTGACCCTCCTAATACTCTTCAGTACCTGTCTACCCAGTCTCAGATTGACATACATAGTTCACTTTTATGGCAGTCTGGTGACATTAACACAGGACATGTCCTAAAATAAGTAATCATGTTTATAATGTAACCACCTTTACTGTCATACAATGGTGTATGCACCACACCATACCAACACGCGTAAACGATGTCAAAGGAATCTTATCTAATATATTTATAAAGCATACGGTAATGAAAGTGAGTTATGTCCACCACGATAGTGTTATATTTGACCTATGGTCATCACGTCAAACTGACCAGTCATCCATCAAGGCGTTAACAGGTGTCTGGCAGATATTTGACCGCTCTCAACGTGCACCTGGCCGGGTCTGTGAGAACAAGGTGATAGATTCTGACATGTAATGTACCACTGCCGGAAGTGTCATGTCAAACTAAGGGAGGTAATGCAACAACATCCTCCGCAGGACACCGATATTATGCAATTATTAAGGATTTATGTCTACTTTTACAACGACGGACTCAATGAATGTGAGAACTGTCAATGCATCTTCAGTCCCACGTAATCAGTTGTTGTTTGTTATGAATTTGTTTAAAGGTCGATTGGTTGTTTCTATTCTGCTTAAAAACAAACAACACAGTGTCATGTCCTGAGACATTGTGTTCTCACCTTCGTGATGTCCGTCGTTATATAACGTAACTGTTTGAGAACATGACATATACACATATATGTATAAACATGTAGTTTTGTGACACATACTTTTCTTTCGATGTATAACTTGTGTATGACACATTCAATTGGTTTCAATATAAAGAAACAGAAATACCGTTAACCCTTATGCCACTAAGTCACACACAAGATAAACCCCCTGATTCCATTCCGATATATGAGTACATACAGAACTAGAAAGCATTTTCAATGTACATTTTACTTGATTAATGAATCTGTATTCATATATCTATTTCATTTATTATTAACTGCATAAAGGGTTAACGGTACGAACGGGCCCTTGAAAAACTGAATTTATACATACGGATATTGTTTCAAATATTGAAAGTTACATTGAAAATAAATTTCCATATTTTTTACTGATTAAGAGTCGCTGAATCTATATAGAGGCACAATAACAACTTGCCCTAAACTGACCACCATTAATCACAAGAGTGGGCTTCATATGGATGTAGTCCCAGCTAGTCTCCGCTGTAATGAAGATAGATATGATCCTGACAAATCTGACGTGTAAATGATGACCATTGAAATTCATGCCACGTGACTACTCTTCGTATCGTCATCTCATCGTAGCTATATTCTCAAACTGAAATAGTTTTAAATTGGTCTCATTTAGACTGTGTTGTTGATAGGTCATCAAATTGGTTGACTGATTGCGCACGGTAGACGGTCTTCCACTTGCGGTGAATATGATACTCTTGATAATCTCCAACCAGCAGCTCTCAAAATTGACACATCATGACCTTTCACCTTAATTATCTCCCTTTATAACTATACTAGGCATGTAACAGGAATGTTGTCCATCAGAGGTCGCTGCACACACAAACATGAAAGGCGCTGAGTTGGAGAGGGGAAATGGGGGAAAAGTGTTCCAACGTTTATCAGTTCGTGTAATTATGATAGATAAGCAGCATGTCAGACCTGCGTCGATTGCATGTCGCGATATCGTCTGCGAGCAGACGACGGCTGGCCGCCATATTGGATAATCAGCAAAATCAGATAACAGGACTTTGTTGATAGTTACAGTCTTTGGAGTTTGACTGAAAGTTTATCGTGCCTTTGAGCGCTTCTTCTTAGTTCCTGTGGAACGACATTACGTCATACGAGTTGGAACGTGTGGCATCATCATGTCACTGTCACTACACCGTTAGACTAGCAGCTGTTACTTTCTTATATCACATAGACACACGTTCATTGGGAACTACGAGTGAAGCAGAAGAGCGCATGTGTTGGTTTATATTTAAGATGTAATGCTATTCAGGCATCATGGAATATAACCTACCGGTGTCACACACATAAACTATTTCATGCATATTAATCATTTCATGTGTTTGTGGCGGGTACCACCGGTGGGGCAGGATATGCTCACCTATTCGCTAACACCTGGTATTACTATTTTGTAGTGGTATACAAACACATGTTTTTGATAGGGTGGGAATTCTACAAGGGCTCTGCTTTAAGTAAAAATTTCGTGTAATTATTGAAATGGTTGTTGTCGTTTTTACTGAAGCACGGAGTTCAGTCACGCCTCATACTGTAACTTGGAGTTTTATCGGTTTATCAAATATTGGGTTTTATGAATGTGTAAATTTATATGTACGCTCTTGTCGTTTTCGTGGATTCGTGGATAGAGCTGGTACCGTGTATCCCTGATTGTGGTGATGGCCGATGAGGTCAATTATTCTAAATGATTGAACTGGATTTCTTGTTATCGCATGCCAGCAGTGTGGATCGCTGCTCCTGCTCTTCACCCTGGTTTGCCGGGTCGGGACGTCAATTCTTCCAGGCCGCCCTATGTAACTGGTATTTAGCCTGCGTATAACACAACACATCGGCAGTGAAGGTCCATATATCAAGATACCTTTGCTTCGTAGGTGATAATTTGGGAACCGTACCTAGTCCATTGGCAGATATACATACAAATACAGCGACTCTCCATAAACTTTTGAAATGGTTTCCGAGTTCTAACGCGCGGATAGCTTTTGAATCTAAGTTTAATGGACTTTATGGTCTCATAGAGAATATGACAGCAACATATTGCCCATGACAGCAGAAACTGCATTATCAAACCATGTCTGTCACAACTCCGGCAGTGGCTGTTGAAGATGGAATGTCATCGGGGTCATATGCCTTTGGAAAGAGAGCGTGCGTGAGAGTTGATTTGAAAGCCTGTACAGACTAAACTCAATCTGTGACCATTTAGGAAAGAAATTTAGCCTAGGAAATGTTTTCCTTGTCGTCATCGTTTCTGCCTGCCAAAGTGACATAAAAATCAAAGTAGAGTCTTTGATGTGTTTAAATGTGGAAGTCATTTCCGGTAGTGATTGATCTGTAAATCGATTGGTTGATAGGTTTTCATATTGCTGTCTTATTTTGATATGGTCATGGTTTTCTAAGGCAGTTTAATGGACAAAGGATGCGTTTGGTGTCATAACAAAATTTTCAATGGTTGCAAATAGCATATTTGTCACATGAAACTATGATTACATGTCGAAGTGATTTTAACTCCTAGAAACGCCCTATCACAAGCACGCCATCACCCGTGTGAACGCCACCTTGCTGAAATGGAATTTCAGTTCTGTACATTGAAACCGACATCTATCCAGCTACCGTGTATCTAGCTATAGTCCTGTCCTGTTCATTCCACATTTACAGCAACCCAACCATTATGCCAATTAGATAATGAGTGGGATGGTAAATGAGGTGAACTGATTATTCTATTGACGTTTAATATTTACTGTACAAGGGAACACTTCCGTCAGTCTGTATCATATTGAATACTACAGGACGTGTATGCCTCAATAAGTTTAATGCTACAGCTAGGGCATAATGGTTAAAGCGTTTATTGGGTCCGATTTCCGCTGTCGGTAGTGAATGAAACCCTTTCTGGGTGTGTTCTGTTTAATAGTGCTAACACATATACCATATGTCACTGCCTTAGCGATATATTCACTGGTACGATGGATCTGAACCCGCCAAAACGTTCTCGAATTTGAATCCCTGACCCTATTAAAAATGGTCAATTGGGTCAATTGGGTGCGTGATGGAGTTGGGGGTGGGGTGGGTGTGTGGCACAGATGGGGGGGGGGGGGGGGGCACGGGTGGCCAAGTCATCTAAGGTGGCCTAATTGGCTGGGGACGAGGAGTGGGGTAAATCGGGTTTTTTATGCACTCTAATACTGTAAATAAATAACCCTCTCCTAATGTTGGTAATATTTGTCTTGCAATGGCACTTTATATTTTATTATAAAATGTTCATTTTTCATGGTCCTCCCAATAATGTGTATTACTTTTTATGACTGTAACCTAGAGAATGTCAAAATGTACGTCCTCTGAGTCCCGCTGACTCCCCCCTCCCCACCAACCACAATAAATGACCGGTCTCCAAATAAGTACAAACAGTTTTCGAGGCGATTGAGCTCATGCCAGCAACTATATTCTTAAGATTCTTATGAATATCTTCGTCATTTTATAGGGTGATGGGAGTGGTGTATTCGTTTGACCACAAATACTTATTGTATGGAGAGTACTAAAATATATGCTGGATAAAATATATTTTCTTTGTGACCTATTTTTCAAATATCACGTAGTGATGGTTTCAATGCTGAGTATCTTACCTATTCTCATACCTTTATCGACAATATGCCATGCGCTGTGTCACCCAGCATTTACACAGGCTATAATGGCGTGATTACCTTCGTGACACCTTGTGACGTCACACTTGGTAAGTCACGCACGCCGCTTGGCTAGCGGTGTAGAAATAATAATGTGATGAATGGGGAAGTTGGTCATTACACACAATGGCATGAATGGACTTGACTTCATATGTTCCTGTGGTCCTACATTGCTGTGGATGTATGGGTATAAAAATGTAAATAAAGACAAATCCCCCACGACCATGTTATGATTGGATTACAAAGTTCCTAGTTAACAGTAGGTAGATTATGAGTGAGTGAATATACTTTTATGCCGCCTTTGGCAATATTGCAGCAATATCACGATGGGGACACCAGAAATGGTCTTCACACATCGTGCCTTCGGTGTGACGAGTGAACGCTTTAACCACTAGGCTGCCCCATCGCCCCGGTAGATGAAGCCAGGATATTGATTGGCAAAGTGGGTAAAAGTGGATTTGTTTCATTATATAACTAACTATACTCCTTGTCAGATCGAAAACTTCTCAAACTATTTCAGGTGTGACCAAAAAAGAGTTGTTCACCGGACATGCTGGGTGAATGTTGTTTAACAATATATGTATAGTCTTGAATGTTTGTATGTCTGAAAAGATGGGGGTGGTCGGGTAGCCTAGTGGTTAAAGCGGTCGCTCGTCACGCCGAAGACCCGGGTTCGATTCCCGACATGGGTACAATGTGTGAAGCCCATTTCTGGTTTCCCCCGCCGTGATATTGCTGGAATATTGCTAAAAGCGGCGTAAAACCATACTCACTCACTCACACACAAATGTATTTTAGGCATTGATTGAAAGGTATATTCTGTCTCCAACAAAAGACCGAGTCCCAGAATATTAAATGGTTTGTCTTTTAAAACTTGACAGTCTTAATGGAAGGTATTTTCTTTTTCTCACTTTGTTAGAACATCTTCGTTATTATGAAATATGCTGTGTTGATGTCGGATGACGGAGAAGAATAGGCCACTGTACCCAATACGTCTCGTAAGAGCCTACTAATGTTGATTGGGTGGTCACAATGCATGACCTAGTTCATCCTGGCATCGTGCCCCGACAGCGTGAGTCATTGTTCATATTACCACACACTTGCTTTTCTTGAATCGATTATGTGCAGGATAAGGCTGACATACATCCCACTGTAGCGTACAATGAAGTGCATTTACTAATAATTAGTTTTGATTTCTAAATGACTAGCTTTCCGTGTACAGTGTCTTGCTTTCTTTAATATTTGTTAAAACAGTTGCAGGATGTGTCACAATCCTGTTACTTTAAACATATATTCTGACAAGACAATTTTAATATATGACAGCATCATTGATCAAGCTCATTCAAGACAATCATCGACCTAATGTCTCGCCCAAGGTTGCTTCTTTTGTCTCTTCAGAATCATTCAGAAAAAAATACAAACGATTTCTTTGGGATTAGGTGAAGAAACCTAATCAAATTTTTATCATTTTTGTATATTCCCATCACAGTTCTTAGCCATCAATGATAACATATAACCTTCATGATTGTATGTGTCGCCAGGAACACCATCATGCGCAAAAGTTCGTCTAGACTTTGGTATCACAGCGCCTCGTTGTTCTGAGGCAGTGCCTGTCGCGGTTCCCGAAATATAGTGTCCTGTTTCACTGCAAACAGATAAACTAATAACGTCTTAGGCCAGATGGCTGGTCTATCAGTTTAAGCTACTTGAACATGTCTTTGCCAACAACAAACTGCATTTGTAACGATTATCAAATTGGGATTCGGAAACTGAAGATGCTGACATTTAAATTTGGAGTCATTCTGGGACAAATCGATAGCAAATGTTAGAATGGTCTTCAAAGAAGTGTTACATGTATGTTGATATTTATTTCATTACATGTCTTGTCTACCAAGGATGTTGCTAGTCGGTTCCGCCGTAGGTTATAAGGGAGTATCAATGGCCTCTGATTTACAGGAATAACCCTCAACAAAAAGAGGGCGAATCCATTTAAAACTGAAACTCTAAATGCATTTCTGTCACATATAAATAGATTTTACCAAATCTATTTCCGTCTAAGGAAACCGTTTCCGATCAATACTAGCTGAGGAGTCCAGATGATGGAAACATGGCCGACCTTGGCCCAGATTCTGTCGATTCGTTCCCCATGAGCAAACACGTATGTTTCAACCCCCTTAGTGCATGCGGATGCTACCTGTGTGGACGTAACGTAATTACCGGACATCGACCATCGCCGAGAGGGGACGCTCAAGTCAAGTCTCGCAGTATCACGTTTACTAACAAGTGACCACGTCTCACCAATTCTGTCAATTTTTTCGACAATTTTCTTGATGTCAGTCTTGTATGAGGCGGTAGCGGCTTGATTACTGGTGTTGAATAGAACGGAAATTTAATAACGCCGCAACTACGCACATCGTTTCCTCAATCTTCTGATGCACTTTAGTCCGTGAGACAACCGAGTTGTCTCCCCTGTCTACAGCCATGGAAATATTTGACGTTCACGAAATGAGTAACTGTCTCTCTGTTTGATCAGACAACTGAATACGGATCATTATAAGTAGACAAATATGTGTTACGTTCTGTTTCAGTCGTGCGTGAATCAAAACATATTAATAGTATGTAATTCTACAAGATAAATTCTGACGTGACTTTCAGTCTATTACTTGCATTACATCAAACACGTCAAAGACAAGAGTCAAAACATCACTTAACCACACACACACACACACACACACACACACACACACACACACACACACACACACACACACACACACACACACACAAGAACATTTAAATAATAACATCTTAAAACTGTTATTGACTCTTTACCGTGAGCACTATTGCGCAGAAAATACGCTACATTCGCAACCATAACGACGCCACAACTGGGATGTATTGAAATATAGATGATGTTTATATTTAAACTATCTAATCTATGTTTACTGTAGGGAAGCCTTTCAGGTCTCTTGATTTTCTTGTTAACTTGAAAGTGTAAGAAGCTAAGTTGAAATTTCAGGATGATATTTTGAAATTTCAAGATACGTACATTAAACTTTTAAGTTAATATCTGAAAATTGCAACTTATTATATTGAAACTTCAGCTTAGTTTCTTTAATTTTCAAAAAAAAAGAAATGGTCCTAAAAGGCTTCCGTATTTTTGTTAATGCTCTGCAAGCAAATATATAATGCATACGCTGGCAATGTTCTTTATTTCAGTTCCTGGCAAAAGAGTATTCTGTCCATCTGAAAGGTATTCCTTCATAAAATGTGTTTACAACACAAACACATTCATGGTCCTCACATGTTAATTACCTATGAATGTTATGACAATGTGTAATATACTTTGAACATTGTTAATCATTCTTAAATAATACTCACACTAACAACCCGTGTTTTACAGGTGTGTTTGGAATAAAACTGGTATTTGAATGACAGTTTGCCGACTAATGCACGCTAGCACACCAACCCTGTAACGACTACGTTTCGGTTTTCGGTACAGCTGATCAGAAAATATGACTCGAACTAAAACGCACACACATACAACTTGCTTCATTGGTAGGATTGTGTGAAAAATTCTACGATGAACGGAACATTAATTATGCCTGGTATATAAGAAGTTTGAATCGTCAAGGACAAAGAAAGTGAACGGGGGTGAGAGGAGTGTCGAATGGAGAGATAGGTTACGAGAAGGTGGGAGAGGGGGGGGGGGGGGGGGGGGAGCTGAAGAGGAGGGGGGGGGGGCATGTTGCAGGTGCTCGTTAAAAGCAGGTCAGGGAGCATGAAGGACATGTGTAATATTGCCTACACTTAATGAGTGTAAATATGCCATATTTCCAGGTTTCTCCTCCTCTCTAAATCCATCGGCCACGCCCTTCCCTTGCAGATGTGACGATCCTCCTCAGTCGGCCATTATGTCCATGTCGGGGATTACCGGGTGTCTGATGTTCAACAGTGTAGAGTGACTATTGGTACTTATATGTCGGGACATAAGAGCACGTGGAAGGTTCCGACATGCATTGCACATGCTGTATCTCTTTCACCTCTTCACCTGTCCATTTAAATGACCGGTGTCCTGTATCACAATGCTCCCAGTACAAATAGCCACCTTGGTCTGTAATCTTATGTGTAGAGGGTTACTAAGCACAATTTTTGTACCCATTGTGTGACATAGAAGATAAATGTGGTCTAACAAAGAAACGCCACTAAATCACAAGGAAGGGATTTAAGATTGTGTCGAGGTGGGATACCCGTCCATAAAATACATGGACATGCTTTTTTTAAAAGATAATTTCAAACTCTGATACCACTTTGTGTAATCCTTGATTAGGCAGCACAAGAAAGAAGGTTGTTAACTATGGCGCCACAATTACGACCAAACAAATTCTACATCCTGCGTGTCGAATGAAGTATTAACATCGAGCTGATGATTTCCGTTTCCTGCAATGGTCATATTTACCTTGCTACACATTATTAAAGGTTCAGTCTACCTATCATGAGACGTACCGGGATGAACCTCTCTTCTTACCACACTGGAATGACGAAAGGACGAATGAATAGAAGATCTAGAGATACAGAAAATCAACTTTCAGTTTGACGACATGAGGACATTGGTGACTGAATGCACAGGGTTGAGCATTGATTGGTGTTCAGATGGGGGTATGTATGGGTGTATGATGGACGGCAGTTAAATAGGTATCCGATAGGATGAGATGGTAATGTGACTGTTAACCTTCAAACTACTGACAATGCAACTTGAATTGTATACTCCAAAGGAAGCTGAGATCCATTGACCGGGTAATACTGTTAGCACTTTGAATGTGCCCTGAGTGTAAGGGGGCCAGTGCAATAGAAGTGCTTACATTATTAAATCATTTTGAAGGGCACTGGTTAGTGAATTGTCGGCAGGGATGTGTGGATGGATGGAAGGCATCGGTGGGAGGAATGACAGGGGCATGGTCAGGGTGAATGGATGGGTGGAATGAATGTGATGTATCTATACTACATGTATTAATGCATGGAAATATAAGACGTCAACGCCAGAGAATAATCAGCTTCGGTGATCTGCCGGAACAGCTTCCATTGGATGTAAAAGGCATAATAGTAGTGAACATAATATGAATGGATCACTGAAAATCAGTGATGACACCAGGTGTTCACGAAAAGGGTAAGCATGTCCGGCCCTCCCGGTAGCACCCGCCACTCACACAATTTGCAAAAGAAACAGACAGGTACACACTTAACTGATACAAATTAGTAAATGGATAGATACAAAGCAAAGTCAGCTAAGCAATAGACAAATAGACATATAAATAGATAGATACCCATATGGACCGATGGTAAGTAGTTACGACATTAAGGGATGGATAACTATATCGATGGAAATATATCATCCATTTGTGTCTATCCATCAATATGAAAATCAATTTTCATGCATTTATGTATGTAGCGACTGGCCATATATGCCTGCCGGTATTTATATTAGCAAGTTGGTGTTTTAAAGGGAGGTTTAAAAGCAACTAACTATAGCCTTTCTCCAAGTTGTTACATTTCATTCCTTTTAAACAAGAGTGAAACAGCTGCAAGTGTTTCAGTGTAACAGTGTCAGGTTCGGTGGTCCTGACGCTGGAGCAATCAAAGTGGCAGTGAGATAGTTCTTCTCCTCATGTGGATTACTGCCTGTATATAGGTAGTTGTAAGAGGAGGAACGGTCGAATGGTCTGCAAATCCTGGATAAATCCCATCATCTATGCGATCTGTCGCCTGTAACTCACACCAAACCTTTGTCTTTGTTTGCAAGTCAGCTTTCCATCTCTTAAGTCAATCTTTGTACAATTAGAGAAGGGCAATAAAACTCTAGACGTATAGTACTACTAAGCTGGGCTTCTCCATTCACGCAAGCGTTTAACAACCGGTGTCCTGGGAGAAGAAAGTGTGATGTTTCAAAGTTACCCGTTTGTTAAATACACATGTATGTCCTGTTTTCATATTTCCTGATGAATCGATTATTGACTGTGCCTTAAAGGCGTCTAATGTGTCCATTGTGTTGCATGTATTGAACCTTTCGTGCCTATGAATGGTTAAGTCAGTGTTTTTGTGTGTGGAATGAATTGAGCACTTTGTTCTCATGTATCTCATTGATATTGACACACAAATTCTTTTTGTCAATAATTCTCCCACCCATGGAAGACGATATTTCCAGAAATATAAGCCAGACTAAACAATCAGAATTAATCCCAAGGAGAGGTAAGGCGAGCGGGACCTCTCTCGAGCGAGAAGCTGTGTTCACAGTGTCGTATAAACAGTGTCACTAACAGTGGACATTGGTAAATTGATCCACGAAGATGGACCCGTGGGCTCAAATCTTGATGGGCCAAAAGGGACAGAGATTGAGGGTTGGTCATGTTCAAATCTCCTGGTCAGTCCAGGGTGGACAACATTAGAGATAATCACGTGTAAAGCGATAGGTAACAGCCTCGGGGGAGTGACCAGAGGTGGGTTGATATGCGTTGGACACTCGCATGACATGGTCAATCAAGACCTAATCAGCTTCTAGATGGACGTGGCGTCTTGTACAGTGGCCATGATGATGTCCGGCTTTGTATGACTGTTATGGTTGTCATGAGGTCTAGACATGAGACAAATCTGAACACAAACATCCTTCTTTCCGCTACAGTTGGCTGAGTGTATGTTGTTTGGCACAAACGCTTAACTACAAGAAACCAGTTGTCTGAAAACAAACAAGATATCATTAAAGTTACATGTCTCCAAAATCGATGATAGTATGTTTTAGTTTCAAAATATGTTTTATGATCTTATTTTAAAGGCTAACCACTATCATATTTCACTTTGACGCACATATATGTCATGATTATAATAATAATAAATCAATAACTACAAGTTGGCTGGGTTATACTTTGATTGTCATGCTAAAAACAGATCATTAAGATTAAGTTTCTGTTTTGAAACTTTTAATTTAGACTTAAGAGATATAACGACTCACTTTCGTATTTAATGGAACGATTACATTACAAATTAAAATGATAAAACAACGGACAATACTGTGTACATGTATTTAATATTTTCATGATAATTTTCGGAAATTATTCTGATCGGACCATCCTTAAAACCAATGTGTAGGTTATGCAGTATACTGAACCCTTTTTTGTGTAATTATCATTCATTAGTCAACAAATCTGACACTTAGGCAGCCCACCGACAGAGAAAAAAACAAACCGACATTGAAAATAATTATATTATATGTGACACCAAAATCTGTCCGGGTCTGCACTTGCCGTAGCAATATCAATACTCCCTAGGGTTTTTCTCCGTGTTATTGGAGACAGGCTAAATCCGTCTTTAAGATGGGGATCTAATTATGTCAGAGATACTTTATGATCATAAAAGCCCATTGTCATGTTGACTTACACGTTTCACAATAGACATAATCTGATTTGGTTGTGTATTAGACCTCAGCAACACAGAGGTCACTCTACGGAAACCACTTACTTTGGCACGTCAGTGGCAAGGACACAAAGTTAGTTTGAAAGTTTGGAAAAACAGACTCGACAATATTTAGAATTAAATATATCCTGTTTTGCCTGCGTAACAACATAAGCAAGTGACTATATTTGTATTTTTCTTTTATGGCGTTCTTTTTATGTTTCGTTTTGAGATATAGATTAGAATGCCAAAAAATATTGTTTTTAAGTGTGTTGGCTGTGGTACAGGAGCAGATGTGGCAAGAAGGAATGGAGATTGTTCTGCTTCCATAAGCTACACACAACCTGAAGAGCCTTGATGAAAGAACCAATTGATCAGATATCAGGCTTGTCTGATTTTGAAATAGTTGATTAAAACATTTTTTTTCTGATGATAAAGCAATATAAAATATTTGTTCTCAATGAAAACAAATAATTGTTCTGTGAACATTAAAATCAATTTGATTACATCAAAGAGATCATTAGAATAAAGCACGCAAATTGGAAATAATGACATAAACTATTACCATCATGTATACCACGTATTGTTTGGTCCAAATATTCTTTTGGGAATCAAATATATCTTTACAATTTTACTATCAAGTACAAATGTTTTTGACCGTTTTGCTGACGTAAACACCACCCTGAGAATGTATAAAATCCAGAAACCCTTTTTATCTGCTTGTTCAAGTCATCTGCTTTCCATATTGAAGGTCATTATGAAAACGAAATCATGGATTTTTCAAGATTGGCTAACAAGTGCAGTTCCTTGACAGAATTACATGAGAACTAAACGTCCTGGTGTAAAGTGTGTGCTACTGGCTCGTCTGTCTTCTCACTTAGACATAAACTGCCATAAACTACAAGCGTTCAAACACATTTGCACCTTTTAAACAAAAATAAAATATGTATTATATAAATTGTTTGGGGGTTATGTATAGCTCGAGGCACTAATGTATATTTATGATGTTAACATTTCGTGCTTGAATGAGTAGCATGAGGCAGTTACAGAGCTTCTATGTGAGTATAAGCACGTTATGTGGAAGTACACACGGAAGTCCTCATGCACTATATGACATGATGGAGATACTACACTCTCATTTGAACGCAGTTTGCAGCACATGTATTCCATTTTCTTCATTTACAGTCGTCTCGTCATACTTAATACGTTTTACCTGAAATGACGCTTTATCTTATATACCTATGCTATGCAATATCAAGTTCAGCATATATATACTTTCGCACCAAATGCAATTTCAGTAATTCATTATTTTTCAATATTGTTGCGGCATTAATGCTGTTCTGTAAATGCAGCGACAACATTATTAAAAGTTCCACCTTAAATGCGGACGTTTTCGCCACTAAATATGTTATATATTGAAATTAAATGTGTGTTTCAGCACAATATGTGTTCCATATGCAGTTTCAACTGTATATGTGTTCAATATTAAATGATGTGTCAGGACTATATGTGGTTCAAATGAAGTTTCAGCACTAGATATGATATGCCTTAAATGCAGATCTGCACGAAACATGTTCTATCCTAAATGAAGTTTCAGCGTAATATATGTTCCAAAAGCTGTTTCAGCGTTCCACGTTAAATTCCGTTTCAGTGCTATATATGTAAGCGTAATATGTAGCTTAATATATGTTGGACGTGTTTGGTGACATATACATGTAATAAACATCGTCGTCCATTGATCAAAAGGTACAATAGATATACATATACGTAAGAAACCCATGAAGATCACGGTAGAAATTGGTTTTCAGCAACCCATGCTTGTTGTAAGAACTAACTAACAGGATCGGGTAGTCAGGTTTATGTACGTCATCATATCCCAGTTGCGTAGATCGATGCTCAGAATGCCAATCACCGGATTGTCTTATCCAGATTCGAATATTTATACAGACCGGCGTTATATAGCTGGAATATTGCTGAGAGTGGCGTCAAACAGTAAACAAACAAATAAACATGTTCGTAAGTGGTCACAATGAAGACTTCCTTAATCGTATTAAGTTCAAAAAGGAGTAACACTTTGATTCAGTCTTCGACGTGTTTTGAAGTTCTTTAATCAAACGAAATGAAGCAATCATGTACGAAAGCTTACAAAATAGCAAATGATATCTTAACACACACACATTTGTATGACTCATTAAAACAATATTCATTTTCATGTCACCGACATATTTGATTACGCAATTAATATAACACAGCAGACGTTATTAACCTATAGGGCCCCGCTCCAGAAAGAGATCTCAGAGCTACGACTGTTATAAACCAATGTTTAAGTATGGGAGCTGCGATCACCTTAGCTTTGCGATCGGTCTGTGGAACGGGGTCCTGATGGTGATAGTTGTAAAACTGGACATCCAGCATCCATTCATACATGGGTTTTTTTCAATGGAATGCTATCTTAATATAATATCATCAATATAAATCAGTCCTATTCCTGTGCGTGTGCGTGTTAGTGATGGGCCAGGCACAGACACTTCAACCCAGGTGAGTGAGAACATTCGCTGAAGGCTACAATTTAGCTGCGAACAGCAGGTGTGAATATTTGATAAGGCAGCATGGTTACTCCACAATCTAGAGATGCCTCTAATTAACGTGTGGAGATGAATGGCGACAACCCATGCATGAAGAAAAACATCAAACGATGGCGACGACTGATGTTAATGTGCTACCTGCAAACCACCCCTTCCTTTTTTGTTTAGTGTTTACTTTTGACCACTGAGGATAATCAGAATTTTGTCCATTTTCAAAAGTGGACAATGGTTATTTGTCCTTTTACTTGTAAAGATCATCATAAGTTTGGCATTGTGTTAATTACTGCTTTTGACAAGAGGGCATGAGGTGTTATTATCAGGTATGAAGAGGTGTGCTAAGATGACGAGTTATGTCTGAAGGTTTTACAGCAACATTTATTGGATACATTGCAATGCAATTAGGTATTATCATAAAAGAGTAATTTCACATAAGTCACGTTTATTCAACCACATATGTGTTTTCTTTGCAATTGTGACAATTGTATTTGTCTGAATTCGAAATAAGAATTGCAACATTATGAAAAAAACTGGCACATGTATTTGAATGGCGGATTTATTTCCCACATACAAAGACAAAAATCAATTATTCATAAGTCAGTGGTGAAAAAATGCGATTACAGTGCTAGTTTGTATCCTATTTGACACGCATATCTTGTAGTCTGACTGTTTTATATATTAATCTATTTCAAGGTTAGGATGTGTCGATACTGTGGTATGCCGTAATTGATTTAACCGTCGTGTCACCGCGAATGTGTGTATTCTGTTCATATCTTACGAAGATTAATCAGATATCACCTTCAGCACAGATCATACCCTTCATAATCAAGTTGACATGTGTGAATTTCACGCGTTTTGCTCTCAAGCAACTATCATATGTACTGAATCGTATATGAAGTTTAAATAATAAAGCTTATGTTGCAATAAATACGTTATTGTGAACTTGTGGAATGAAAGAGGGAAAGACTTTACTCGGACATAATCTATCTCGACTTATCTGGATGAGAAAAAAAGTATCCAATTGGATGTTGGACATTATCCAGACACCCCAAACCTACATTGCGGGACACTTAATGCGGCTTAATTTGATGTCTGAGAGCATTCCTGAGAGGATTATCTTCCATTTTCATGCTCATGTCCAAAACAGTTACTTATCGACAATGATCAGTTACCATTTTTAGGGGAAATAACTCTCAGTTGAAAATCAATGTTTTTTCTCTGATATTTCCGAAACAGATCTAGTTCGAACAGTCACGTTCGAATCTCTACCAATATCATAGATCTAACGGTACTTGCGTAAAGAAACACAGTGTCCACAGTGGAAATCCCCCCAATTAGAAACAGCTTTTTGGCTTGTGCGAATCCCCTCTCACCCAGCATAGGTCGGTGTAAGCATATGAACAATGAGAAGGTATGTATCATAAGACGAGTGTATCCCGTAGGATCTTCTTCTCAAAGCGAGAGGTCAGGATTGTAATGTGGAGTTGAATGCGACAGGTATTCCGCTGTTTTCTTTCGTATTAGGACCAATGCGTTTGTTTGACAAGCGAGGGATTCGGGATTATGCCATTCGTAATTAATCCCTGGATAGGCAGTATGACTGACCTCTAGTGAGACCCGGTTGAGCGAGTCTTGCGCACACATAGACGAAAGAGAGCTAAAAAACGTCGGATTTACTTACAAGGAATAGCTACCGCGAGAAAACGATATTTTCGCCACCCCTTAAGCCCTTCTCAAAACGCAGCCTAAGCCGTTAAGGAAGGCTGAACGAGCGACAGGCGAGTGTTGTCCGCTGTGGCCTATGTTGTTGGGGTGGAGAGGATTCACACAGGATCGACTGGTCTAACAGCACGACTCAATGCTCTCCAATACCCAGTCTTAATGACGGTATCAGACCCTTTTATGTACGATTCATACAATCTATGTGTCCTGTTTCCATGCTGATGACAGGCCCACACATCGCTTCAGCTACAACCCAATGAACTCGTGCCCATGAGTGGAACAATGACTAATCATTTATGATAGTGGTTTTTAGGACCTTAACAGCTCCGTGGTGCCATGAAAACAGCCCCTGGCTATTTGGCAATCTGTTCTTTATTCTTCGAAACCTAAATTCTAACATTGTTCAGACCTACATCGTGGAATATTTTCTTACTTCGATCGCCCGAGTCCACATCTTTGAGTCATAATCAACATTGATACCCTATCTTATTTCCTTTCATACAATTAGGTCACAGCTAAAGGTATTTCGCCCGTCAATACATTGGTAGTCACGGGCTCCTTATAGTTTCCTGTTCACACCTGATATTTATATTTGCCACATCATAATCCCTTTGTATTTTTGACAGCTTAAGGCAAATCTGGCAATGTTTCACTCAAATTCGGTTCATCTTCTCGAATCCTTATTCACAGATAAGTGTCGTCCGCTAGAGCAGAAGAGAGGTGTCGTCTGCCCGTCAGCTTTTCACGCATGCTCGACTCCAACAAGGTCGAGGAGATATGAATACCAAGCTGCTGCTAGTCATTTGAAACTTTATACTCTTTTATAGGGGTGAATAATTTATGTCTGCTCCCCAAATGGGGACGAGTCCCTCGGCGTCCAACAGTTGAAAATTTTATGTCCGCAGCAACTCTCTTGTTATGATAGTCTCCAAGTTCCACGTAGCGGATAACGGCCAAAGGTTATTGAAAAGGTTCCTAATAACTACACACAAGTGACTCATGAACATGAAATACTAACCATCAGCTCGACCTCAAAGTATATGATAATGTATATAATAAAACGTGGTGTAAAAAGCTAGTCTTTGCACCTACACACCGTGCCTGTTCAACCTCGAATATATACTGTACAAAAAAAAACAATGAAGACTTTAAACACTCTAAACAAGTCAACTGGTAGGGAATAAATGCTTTGCATAATCAGACCCTTCGGCGCGGTTTTATTCTTCTCAGTTATACCCTCAATAGAACAAATTTCTTACAGAACATAAACATTATCAATATTCGTACCTGATGATTATTCAGTTAGATACTTACGCATTACGTATTTCTTTTTATGCATATGCCTGTGTCTCTATCCATAGGCGTCAACTGTTACATGTTTAATAGTCCCTTTGAAAATAACAAGATGGTTGAACGCATCACTGTTCAGGTCACGTTATTAAGCTATTGCAAATGAACGATGCTAATGTTCAGTGCGATCATGCATAATAGACTAAGACAACCGTTTTCTTGTGACTGAAATCTATTTGTATCTCACATTTCGGACAAGTTACGTAAACTTGAAATTATTTTTTTGATGGCTTTCAACTGTGAAAGTTTTCAATAAGACATTAGTGTTTGTAATTCTTCTTTTGTCTAATTGCTTTGACTTATTTTGTGAAAGTCCACTTGGTTCTTATTTCAATTTAATCAGTGTCAATTACCAACTTGCAAATTTTTCTTGGAAATACGACTTCTTGTTTGTATACAGCCCCGGGCCCACACCTGCACTGGAGGTCGCCATTGTCCGTAAAGAAGCATTTTTAGTCCCTCGAAACTAGCCACAACTTTGCAAATCCACCTCACGCCGACTGGTGAATAAAGTTACATCCTCTGTTTTATCAAAGGGCAAAAGACTGCCAAATACAGAACAACGAGAGATACCATAGGATAACATTTGTTAACCAAAGACTTATATCCGATCAATTTACAGCATCATGGGTCAACAGCAGATTTTTTCACTGAACAAAGTTTAATTAGTTTCTAATCCGTATTTGAACAACTCTACTAATTTACTCTACCGGGCTCCTGGTGCTGTCAAGCCCACTCATCGCCAGTCTCCCTTTTCTTAACTGTATCCTGTATTTGCCTGGTGGTTTGTTTAACATCTACCTTTCTCTGAGGTAAAACACAGGTGAGTACTGTGGTCGCTACAACCGTGGTGAACGCGAGTTGACTCCACAACCTTCATCCGTGCAAATACGTTATATGGGTGTAGCTGTGGTAGACCAACAGGGCCGTGACGTCAACGTTGATTTTACAACGCCAATGTCAAGGGTCATGCCTTTAAAAAGGTGGAAATGTTAACGACAGCTGTCAACTTTGCATATTTGACTTTCCATCAATTAACACTTTAGAGCTGCTTTTGTTGCTCCAGTTTAAGGCTAAAGTTTCCTTCTGCTGCGTAAGACACTGGCGTCTGTATGCATCATTCGCACACATAACATTTTAAGTGACGTGAAGAATCTAGACTTTATTAAGCATTTTTTCTAAAACATATATATCAAATTTTCTCCATATATCATTCATGATAAACTATTAATCATTGTATTTAATATTTCTGTTATCAAACCTTGTGTGCATTGTCTACAACTAAACACATTTCTTACCATACCAGCATCAGTTCACTCAACAGCAGTCTCTTAAGGTTACAACGACCAAAGAATGTTATGAAGCCATTATCTTTTGTTGTGGCTTTTCTTCACATTTCTTTCCGTTTTGTGATTCCCAACCAACTGTCATTTTTTAATATGAATAAATACTAATAACATGTTTATCTCCACCCCGTTCCTGTTCCGAGTTTGTGGCGATCTGTTCCATATGATCAGTGTACCACGAATTCTTCAGACAAAGAACAGAGCACCCCGGGGTTAAATGTGTATATTCTGATCCCATCGACTAACATCCCCGCATGAGATTAAAGCTATTTTCCTCCTAACTGTGCGTAACAACACCAGCTAGATACAATGGGTGGAAATTATAGGAGAAGTCTCGAAATCATTTTAAAAAGATGTCGAGATAAGCACTTTGAACGCAATGTTACTACAAAAATTCGTGTTTGATGATACGTGGATTTAATGCCAATTAGATGTTTATTAGAATAGTATGCACAGCACGATGTCTACTGCTCTTAAGGCTCATCTGGTGTATAAATGATATAAAATATCCATATAAAATACTTTCAATGTACATAAATGTATTATTCTTTAATCTATTTCCGATGCGCCATGACACAAAGTTGAAGGCGGGAGGAATTTCTTTGTGTTGAGTAAGGTTTCATGGTAGTTTAATGACAATAATGTTTCAACTTGGTGCCTAACAGACTCTTTGCACTGGCAGAAAGTTCAAATGCATTGCAACCCTATTAAGTACTTAAATGTTATGATTCATTATAATGTTGTATGACAACTCTCTTCTTTAAATTGGTATATGTATATATGATATATGTATCAATACAGCTGATGAAATGCAGGTTATTGCATAATTGATATTAACCATTTTCCTTTCTGCAGGGAGTTGATTGAGCACGATTCGTGAATAAAAATATCAAGTTATGTAATTAATATGTCACAGAAATGATGCAACATTCATCTATTCGCACCACGACAGTACTACGGAGATGTTATTAAAACTCTCGTCACAGCGGCATAACAACTTGTGCACGGGGCTTCATTAAAAGATGAAACATACAAACCGTCTCTCGCTCTATGTCAATGCAAAAAAAAAATATTTTATGCCTTGAGTCATTACAAGCCTATTCCATCTTCTATACTGAATAATTGTACTTAACGACCACAAAACACATTTGAACACAAACCTTTCTGTATATCTTATAACACGATGGGTAAAGAACTTTCATTCACAAATATATTATTGCTTGTGTATGAATTGTGAGCGGCGTTGATGCGTCCTTCAAGGTCATCTGACTTTATGATGATGATCGCACCTGTTTACACATACCTGGTATGTCATCGTGATCAAAATGATATAAAACAGGGAATAAGTCCATCCGAATGAAAACAGGCATCAAAATGCAAGTATATGAAAAACATTTCCCCACGAGAGAACTTGAATAAGGCACAGTGAGGGGCACGTTAACTGCCTCTGAGATTTGGTCTGTTTAGTACCCTGCTTGTGCACAAACGCAACGGGGGGCGGGAATAGGAGCAAAGTTGCCTTATTAAAATGTACAAGTTTGTCAAAATGACTGCAATCTTGAAAACTTAGGCTATCACCAAGGATTTCCCGCAGTGTTAACTGCCAGCGAGATAGATTACTTCGCCACTGGTGGTTACGAGAGCACTCTGTAATGTGAAAGCGTACGGCAGCTTAAAACCTTACCATCCATTTACGAATAATAATGCGCTATGTGTGGTGTAACGGTATGGTGGGAAATGATCATAAACAACATTCATTGTACAAGTTAAGCTTGGGAGTCTGGGACATTTGCTATTTTCCTTTTTATGGGATAAAAATTGATATTATGTTATAAAAAAGCTCTTCGTTGCCACATACAAATTGTCCCGAGCCCATTTCACATGCTAAAAGAAACAAATGAGTAACATAGGTAAAGTAAATAATTCGAAATCGTCAAATAGTGTCGATGTTTGATGTGTTACAACACATTTAGTACATTCAACGAAAAACACTGCTAGGGATCCTCACTACGTCAGCATTCGCAATTAAATAGGCCTTGATGCCAGAACATACTTCTTTAGTGACACATAGTCAGTCTTTAAAACCAATGCAAAATAAAACATAAGCACAGTAAAAACTCATTAAGTCGATATCGATTACGTCAATATATCGTTGAATACGGTAAAAGTTTATTATCCTGGCTGAATTCCCAGAAGAACTATGGTTTCATATAGAAAAGTCATGTTGCGAACAACGGATATCTCGAAGTGTATTCAATGGTGACTGTGTTAACTTGGTTTCCCCTTATATGTTTATGTTGCATGTGTCTGTGTCATGACTCATCAATAATTAAAAATGAAGCAATGAACGTTGAGCATACAATATCTATAATCACCAATGCTGTAATAAAAAAATGCCGAGCAAAGAACGTATACACATGAAAATTGAATAAGACGAAAAAAATACAAACGGTATCCAAACGCAACAAGGCAGAAAACAGTCGCCGAAAGGCTGCAAACTTAAGGTTCAATATCGCCTATTACACCCGTATTAAATACATCAGCATCTAATAACCATTTAATGTTTGTTTCCGTTTTAGCCACCATCAAATACAGATATACATGTAAACTTTCATTGCCCAGCAGTTTATTTCCATCAAACATATGTTATTTGGAAAGATTTTTTTGTGAGGTAAATCAACAAGTATCCCCATCTATATGTATGGTGTTCTTACTCAAGATATACAGATGAAATTTCCTTTTGAAGTATTTGTGTTTTCTGTGTCCTTTATTCCCTTTAAGTCAGAATATCTGTAGGCATTTATGATACGTCTGGCTTTGTTTGTTAGTTTTTAGCCGTCCACAAGTTGATATTGACATGAGGCTTAACTTAACTACCCGCAGTGTCCACTGCACAAACAGGCCTACAACACCTAATGCCACTGGACATCAGTCTAAGTGGACACCAACATAGAAGGGATATATGACTGTGTCTAATTTGTACCTCAATCTTATCCCCCATCAGATCATAGCGTTATCCTGCTCATCCTCATCCTAACAAGGGGATGTCCTCTAATCCGTACATCAACATAATCATTATCAAGCATGAGAATACATCAGCTGTTGGGGGATGATTGTTGCCCCAGGTGCCTGCCGTCCACCTGCATCTTTATCGCCACACTGTCTACATCTTGCCACATATCCCAAACTGCCTTCGTACTCAATGCTTTAATCATACTGCACCTATTCTCAAATTCATCCATTGACCCATAAGGTAAATCCAAGCAAGTGCTTGTATTACAAGATGACCAGTGTGAATATACCACTTTGAACATACACTATACCTTAAACCCTGTCCTTCTAAAGAAGATACTTATTCTTAGCCAAAGGATCACCAAAGATCTGTATCATCATCCTTTGAAGCTCAGCTGAATCCCCCCAAATTCTTGAATGGCCTTCTGTGTCCAGCCCTACAATATTCTACCTATCACTTGTGACCACAGTCACTTTCATCCACCACTACACTCTCACAAGACCTATTCCATCTTCCTTTGCCCATTATTCTGTTCTCCGGATCATAACCTGCAGATGGTGCTGCTAATAAGATAACATTGTAGGGGTTTAAACCTGCCCCCGGGATGCTGCACACAGGGGTAATATTAAATCATCAACATATAAGTCGGACTTGTCAGGGGTGGTGTATTAACATGGAACGTGGCTTGACCAGGATTTTCTATAATCATATGCTTGGCTACTATCTTGTGCTCTCTTTACCAAAGGGTATTACACCCAAGTCTGGCTTGGTCATTACCCTGCTCAACCGCAGCCAGGGGGATAGGCGAACACACCACCCTGTCTCAATAGAGTGCATGAATCGCAGCATAATTAGCTCAGCTAGCATGAAAACTAGCATTAACAACAATGATGGTTTGACCCTTGCTTGAAATATAATAAAGCCGTAAATCAGTGTTTCACATGCGCGAACTGTTACCTTATTTTCCTCCTTATTCGCTCTGTATTAGAGCAAAGTGTAGAAATGTGTTCCGAACTTTTCAGTCAGGTTGTGCCGACGTGAACATTTACATGTTAAATAAAACTATATTATTTAATGTCCATAGACGTCGATTACGTTCACGCGGTAATTATAATTATAATTATACAGTTTGATAAATATGTCTAATGGCTCAGTAGCCTTTCAAGTTTAAACTTATGAGGGTATTGTGTGTGTGTGTGTGTGTGTGTGTGTGTGTGTGTGTGTGTGTGTGTGTGTGTGTGTGTGTGTGTGTGTTTGTGTGTGTGTTTGTGTGTGTGTTTGTGTGTGTGCGTGTGCGTGCGTGCGTGTGTCTGTGTGTGTGTATGTGTGTGTTTGTGTGTGTGTGTGCACATGTGCGTGTGTGTTTGGGGGTGGGGATGTTACATGTTTATTATTCATGCGACGGAATTTCACGTTTGGCTGTGTAAATCAAAGGTTCTACTTCATTACAATGTTCGAATTGCTTATAAATTTGCCGTCAAACTAACAAGGTCAGTATCGACGTTTGTCTGGGTCATGATTACGTGGGCCACGAGTAATCGCTGGTGTAATATCGGCATGAATGGGTTATATTCTACATCTATATGCGAGCCTGGGGTACAATTACAACCACGGGTGGGGTCCATCCAAGATAAACATTGGCTGATTTAACAATTAGAAGCACATTATCTCATTTCATACATGCATGAATCTATAAATATCCCTGGCACTTCTAACAGTAATACTGGCGCACAATTACATCACAAGTTCCCGGTCTTACACCTCAGTCTGGGTCCACGTGGTGGGCAGTGGTCAGCTGAAATCGGGAAGGCGTGGCCAGACATACCCCCGGGCAAAGGGTAAATGACCACTAAATCATGTTTAAGATCAGGACAAACGGCCCCGGGGTGAGACAGGTAGATTGTCAAGCATAGTCTCCTTCACGGTGCAGACCATAGTGGCTTGCTGGATAAAGATTTAATTTAGATATCCTGTACGGGGCCAGGCAAAATGTCACATGGTCATTGTGTCGGTACCATCTTGTCATCGCTGTATGACACGGTATTGTGTGTAAAATATAATATAAACCAATATGTTACCATGAATTTGGAAAATACTCGATTCTGACTGGTTAATAATA
This sequence comes from Haliotis cracherodii, assembly GCF_022045235.1. Lineage (NCBI taxonomy): Eukaryota > Metazoa > Mollusca > Gastropoda > Lepetellida > Haliotidae > Haliotis > Haliotis cracherodii. Next base: position 19,428,248 of record NW_027266275.1, read on the forward strand.
GGTTTGGTTTCAATTTACAATAACCACCTCTGATACAAACAGTTGATTTGACGACCGCATCGACACGAAACTTAATATTTATAGAAAATAATTTGTTTTCTGAATCATTATCGGTAGATATTTGAAATTATGTACAATAATACAATGCAAACTTTCTGTTACTACGATCTTCACAGACGATAGAAATCGGCGTTTTACAATAGTGACGTGTGTAAAACAAGACCTTGCAAGGCTTGCTTAATTTTCTTTATGAGCGCAAACTTTATGTTAGCTTACGAAGAAGCTATGCTTCACATTTTTAATGTCTGAAATATATGCGAATAAAGTATAATGGTGTAAAACAACAATGTTTGAGCAATACAGCGCCACACTTTGTTATTAGGCAAGTATCAGTGGTTCCTTAACTCAGATATAATAAAAAAACTAAACTCAACTAATCCGGGGCCAGGCAAAATCTTCACTAACACGCTGCCCGTTCGTTTCGAAATTCAAATCAGCACGGTTAAATATACAAGTAACCTATCTCTACATTGAAAACACAGTATGTTTATCTCCTAATTGTACAATTGAAAATGGACACTGGTTTCTGGAATGTGGTATCACCTGGTGGCTCTATGTTGACATCCATTCTCTGACACAGGCATGCAATATCATGCACATTCCAAAAGTAATTGGTTTAAAATTATATATGTATCCAATACTCCTCAAGATGTAACACGACTGGGTCAGGCCATAAAGACCATTGAGTAAGATTGATTTGAGGTCACTCTGTATTTCAGGATGTATTTCCATATTAAAGATTCTTTTGTAGCGTACAGCGCATCGTGACATGCTGGGGAATATAGGATAAATACAAAATGTTGTCAAGTCATTCTACTATAGCCTTTGATCTTGATTCAACAGTTGCAGCTTATTATTCTTAGTCACCAATGACGTTTCATGGTTACTTCTTGCACCTTCTTCGGATGAAAAGATGAGTGAGTGATTTCAGTTTAACGCCGCTTTGAACAGTATCAGGTCATAAACGTGTATCACATTGGTGAATCCCACGAACATAAGTTTGGTGTTAACAGACCAAGGATCATAAACAGGGAGAATGTGGGATTCAAACCTAAGATCATCGGATCATTGAAAGACCAAGGAGTGAAACAGTAAACGACTGGCGAATGTGATACTGACCGAGTCGTCTGAGAAGCTGTTCTACGCTGTGTAGAGTGTCGCCCCATAACCCTTCAATGGTGAAACGCCTTGGAAATTTATCAATATAATAATGAATGTTTCATCAATAAATGATTGTGCCTCCTTATGCAGTCAAAGAGAAACATTGTTAAGTCGAAGTCATTATTGACCAAAGATACATATCGTTATTTAAGTTTTAAAAATGTAGTCATATGGATCTCATTGCTGAGACGGGATCTGTCTGGATTATATACAGTAAACTACGGTTATAACAAACACGCTTATAACGAACTGACCGATTTAACGAACTTACTTTTTAGTCCCGGACATTTGTTGTATATATGTTGTATATATGCTTTTAACGAACTACGGTTATAACGAACTAACATTAGTGGTCCCTTTGAGTTCGTTATAACCGTAGTTTACAGTATTTACATCATTTTTAACGACGTATCTTAAATGAAGTTCAAGGAAACTGGCAGACAGAAACGTGTCCTAGTTGTGGAGATCAGTGTGTCGAGACGATTAGTTTCCTTTGGTCAATATCAACCATAGTGGCAGACGCGGACGTTCTGTCACATTGACCAGTAGAACATTCCTAGCCACGACCTATAAACTCTGTCCTTGGTCAGCGAAACTGCATGAAATGGACATCTAGAGTGACCATCAACAATGACGCCTTTGGACTGGACAATGGGTGGATTATTAGTGATTGCCTATGGCCACAATCTAACAGTAGATAAAATCTACCCGCCTCCTTACCCCCAAGTGTCTATTGTCTGGGAGCAGTGCCTGGCCTGGTACTATTTCCTCCCCCATCTTTCTATTCAAAGAATTTTTTTATTACATACAGAGTTAATCCTATTTTTGTAAATCAATTCTACTCAACCTGAAAAATTAACTCATTGGATTAATTTTTAGCATCGCCTCTCGGTCCTGACCTCTGTGTTCAAGGGGATTCATTTCATTAAATGACAGTAGGGGGACTTTTCCTTCGGCCATGATCTCCCAGTGTGGGGCGGTTACACTGATTCTAAATTTGCATTTTTGTATATAGAAGAAAACGCTATTTGCGATTCCACTTATATTCAATTTACTTATCTTGTACAAAGCGTAATGTAAACATCATAATGTCTCTCTAGGGTCATGTTATTGCAGATGGTGGTGAAATGAGCTTCTGTTCAAGTTTCACGCTTGATAGGTTTCATATAATATTACGCCAACATGAAAGCGTTTTTCATATAATTTCATGACTACATATTGTTGAATGTGACAAAGTTTGAATACACTTTACGCTGAAGAATAGAGTCAAATAATCTTGTTTTCTTCTATATCGCGTCGTGACATGTTGATAAATGAATTATATGAGTGCTTATAACTGGAGTAGCATAACGTGGATGACACGTTCTGGCACCAACACTTTACATGTTCTTAAAAACTGTCCATGGGGAGTCTTTTTTCACATTATTTTCTTTTGACTTGAACTGCATTCACCTTGTCACAAAGGATGTGTTTGATTTACTCCTACACAAACCTGTATATAAGAAAATGGTTAAATGCCAAATTGATAGACATTCTGGCCTAAGTTAAGTATGAGTGGGTTTTACCAGCTGTTTTGCAAAATTGAATAAATATCATAACGAGACACATAAAAATGGCATTGTTCCACGTGGTAAACCGAACCACGTGCTTCTGCATGACGGGCGAACATTTTATCCATTAGGCTTACCCCGCCGTCCTACGTGACTTAATATTATCGTTGACGTATTATTAAGTTTAACATATGCTTTGTCATACAGCATGTTGTTTCGCCATAAATTAATTAATTGTTACTAAATGCTTAACCTAGACACCATAACAAGTTGTTCCACGTCAGTGTGTCGCAGCTCTATATACTTCTTTTATCATTCAAATCGTTTGTAGCTTTACTTATGTCGTTAACCTCAACTAATTGACTTCGGTCTTTGGATTTACATTTCTGTGAAAAGGAGAGGAGGTTGGTTAGCCAAGAAGTTAATTCGTTAGCTCTTCTCGCCGAGAACCCGGGTACGATTCCCCACGTGGGTACACTGTGAGAAGTCCCTTCTTGGCATCTCCTATAGTGATATGGCTGGAATAATGAAAGAAGCGTCGTAAACCTACTCTCACTCACACGTACGAGAGGGGACACCTCGACAATAAGTGTCAAACAAATGTATTTGAAGCAATTCATAATGACAAATGTAAGATGTTTTATGTTACAAAACTGATCACTTAGTTTGTTTTAGTTACTATTCGACACATATAGCTAAATATTTGTCTACTTCAGCAGTTAATCAGAAAAAAAGAAGAAGGTGTTTTTATCTTGATCTTCTATTTTATTTTATTGTGAATAAATGTGGAGCAGCCTGAGGGTAAAAGCATAAGACTTATAGCCATAGACGTTAATTTGAATAACTGACAATGGGAATGACAGCCTTCAAACATTTCGGAGACACGTGTTCTCTTAGGACGCTGCCTCCTACCGCGTCTTGAGTATTCAACCATTCAGTAAAGACCTTGTACAATTAATTTAACCTCGACATCACATATATGCAGCAACCCATTGATGAAGAAACTGTATCATGAACATATTAATTCACATTGTGTCATTGTATTTTGTTTTATGCAAACGCACAAAAATTTGTATGTTTTTGTGGTAAAATGTTTTTTCTCCAACATAAAATTGTGTAAACGAAAAACATTCTCAAAGTGATGTAAGCGTAATTGTTGGTGTCCTAGTTCAACCGAAAACTTTCTATGTTGGTAGAAATGTGAACTGCACCGTGTGTAAAAGCACACGGTGCAAAGAATTATCATGTGCTTCACGAATACACGATTTAATAACAAGATGATGAGGCTTCGGCTTTGAATGCAGTGTGTAATATCATATCCAATGCACACGCACAGTTCATCCATCAATTATTTGTACCATAGCTTCTTCCCTCGCTGTTTTTTCAGTGGTTCTAATACATCTGCCTTTTCGTAACATAATGTAGCGTCTATTATAACAACCTTTTGAGAGAAACGTAAACTTGAGCTAATTCTAATACCAGCTCATATGTTTCAAAAATGCATTTCTAATTTTTTTAATAATTTATCAAAGTGGAGCGTTACTTAATATTATGTTATGTAATCAATTAAATACAATAAATAAAAAATATTTCTTTTACCGAATGCGTCATAAAAAAAGTTTAAAAAGTTTGAGGTGTTAATTAATCCCATTCCAATAACCAATTAATCATATCTTAATTAAGCCGATGACATCTTCATTTCATGTTTTGTTAGTGTTTGACGCAATACACACTAATCCTTACAGAAATCCACACCAATTATCTGGCGATTTATAGAATCTTATCAGCCCAACATCATCGATGATTACAATTTGCTAATGTTAATCTCATTTGCACTCAAGACACCGATGACATCTGATACGGAAGCCTGTTGAGAATTCATACAGATATAATGAAACTGAAACGTAATCAATTACAAATAGAGCTGTGTCGATTTCAATCATCCAACCCTACGCGAAGCAGTATGTGGGTATTAACGGTTTTGTACTTGCATTGTAGGGTTGTGTGCCTTGGCTCTGGGATACCCGTAAGTGCTGAAGGAAAGGGGCAAAGAAACATGCTCCCTGTGTATAAATTTCCCCGAAACATAAGCTCATAAATATGAGGGTTGTGCGGGAATAACAGTGATGTGCAGAAACCTGAGCTATCAAGGTATAAATCACTCAGCTAGGATTTAGCAAGATCAGAGGGTTTTGATATATCGAGAAATAATTTACGCTTTGTTGTCGTGGTGTTAGGAATCTGAAGATTTCTCCGTGGTGTCTCTCTGTAACGTTGTTGATGATGACATTTAATTAAATCTTAAAACTCTATTAGTCTTTGATAGGACAGACCCGCTCACTATTAGGTACACCAAATATTACGCATCTGTCATCTTAATCAAACTAAGTGTTAAGGAATTAGTATTAAATATACATATTTTAACGTTATCTGTTATATTGCTTTTAACGGGAAATTAACAGAAGTAAAATATCAATTATGTGATCCTTTAAACTCGTCAACTAAAAAACACAAGACGGCAGCCGTCTCAGCAGGGAGGGGGTACGTGTCTTATTAGGAAGAAAGCTGTTTATGTCATGGTAATATGTCTTCGTAAATTGCTTTCGTGTACACAGGTGTGCGGTGGTACAGGTGTGAAACCATTTTATTTACGATATAACCGTAGGACTCCATAGATACATCATCGACCACACTTATATGTCTTATATATTGTCTTGCGCAGAGACCATGGTGATAATTATGTTTATAGTTCCTCATATATAACGATTTTTAACCTTGCTTTTCTAATGAAGCATTATTGCTTTTTCCTAACAGATCATTTATATGTTTAGAAAAGAACTTGTATTTGGAACAAAGTTATTCAGTTTTATTATAAGAGAACCAGTTTCCTAATTTTTAATATATTACTAAACAAAAGATAATACGTCTATGTTTACAATATACATAAAAAGATTTGATTTTTCAAAATGTATGTCAAACACGAGTGAAGGTTAACAAGTATAACAATATATAAGAACTAGTATATGACTGCATATACAGCGTTTTCATACATACGTGCTCTGGTTTAGATCTATATAATTCTATCGCAGTAATTAACTAATTGTAAATATCAATAATACATTCTTCTATCATAAGATTTCTACGGCAAACAGAACATCACAAAGCAATAATTAGTGATAAGTGTTATGAAGACACGATGCGTTATGAAGATCAACATAAAAGTGTTATTGATAAAGAAATGCGTAATGTTATATGTATGTATTTGTATAGCAATTGCATTCATTTATTTAAAATATCCTATACGCAATAAAAAATACTTATACTTGTATCGTGGATACAATATTGTTAAGCCATTATAACAGATTCCACCTCTATATTGCTAGATCTATTGACTTACATACTATGTTTGTCTGTGGCATGGTAGCGTTATAGGTAAACATGCTTAATTAAGGGGATGAACTTTTGGACTTGCTGGTGATTCATCATAAACCATCAATCAAGGTGACCATCTCGAACGGACTCACCTGGGGGCTAATCAACACATGTTGGCAGGTGAAAATTGTCACACCTCATCAGTCACCTTTACACCTTTGACTGCTGGACGACACCTTTCGGTATATGTGTAATATACCTGTTATGTGCACTTTTCATACTGCTTTGTGATGTGTATACGTATTACAACACGGATGTTGCAGGAGATATTAAGAGTGTCTATGTTATACGTGCTATATCCTCAGGTTAGCCGGGAGTTACAACAAATACAAGGTAGACACAATTTTATGGATAACAACTTCTTTAATACTGTAAAAAAAGCGACGTTTCGGTATGGATCCTTATACCGTTGTCAAGCAAGATAGAATGAGGGAATTTTTTTTACAGTATTAAAGACGTTGTTATCCATAAAATTGTATCTACCTTGTCACCCGTCAACTTCTAAGTAATGCCTATCAAACTATTTACAACAAAATATCTTTGGAATTAGGGTCGCATCGGAAAGTCCCTAGATGAATACCTTGAAATCGGTCAAAATACTAGTTTCTAATATGCAATCAAAGAGGTAATATCTTACAAATGTATTTGGATCTTGGTGAAATTGTCCGTTCCGTGGCCAGCTTAAATGTATGCGCGTGGACGCTTCCCCCCTGATAGATAGATAGATAGATAGATAGATAGATAGATAGATAGATAGTTAAAAATCACCGAAAAAATATTTTTCATAACTTCAAAATGATATAAAATCATTATGTTGGTGCTTTAAATTTATTGTAGTGCTTCCGTCGAATCCACATTTCCAGGAGCTTTTCATATATCTATAACACATGGTATGGTTTCTAAATGGGGTTAGTTGAACAGCCCCTAATGCATTAAGTTTGAACCCGGTTTGGACGTGCAGCTGACTGTTCGTACTGAAGGAGCTGGACATGTCTTTAGTGTGCATATGTAAAACATCTCTTTTATATACCTAAAGCAGGTGGATATTTGCTTGTGATACATATCTATTATACAAGTTATATACACATGCAGGCACAAAAGAGGTGGACCTGTTTTGTTGTGCATGTGTCATATACACATTTTATACATCAAGGCGTACTAAAACAAATTTGCCTTGTAAAAGACGATGTGTAATATACAAGTAAATAAATACAAGTACGTATGTTATATACATGCACTATAAATATATTTGTAGTAAACAATGAGCACATGTTTAATTGTATGTAAACATATATGCACACGTGTCAATGTAAATGTACAATCTATTTATAATGTGTGTTTTCCAGTTCAGTGTTTTTTATGTCGTCATATGTACAAATTCCATGCACTGAACACATACAGTCTGATTGTACATATTGTTTTGTGTATCATGTCATCATTTGTCTTCAGTTAGGCAAATGTAACTAAATTGAATAACTATATACACATTAATTTTAAACGCTCCTACCAAAAAGCACGTGCACTCATCTGTGTTTGAAGATAATGCAATCCCTTTATGGTCATATGTACGTATTTTACTTTGCTCGATACCATATATATATTGTCTTAATATTCACACTTACAAAGTAAAAATCATTAAGCATTGATCATGTTGATACAAGTGGAACATTATCTGTGAGGACGTTTATACACTGTCAGCCACCACATTCTCTTGATTTCCACATGTTTGTTAGGAGGACGTATGGGGCAGGGATTTTTTGTTTTGAAAAAGGTATCTGTTCCCGGAAATGCTGAAAAAAATAATTTGTCGTCAGGTTTTCCCCAAAACATTTGTCACTGTACACGCTGCAGGATCTGAAATATAACGCGTCGTGGTTGAAAAATGAAAGGGTAATTGTTTGGCGTCTCTTTTCAGAGAAATTAAGGTGTGCTTTAAAGCGCTTATATATTCTGTCTCACCAACCATCCTACACCCCCAGCCCACCACATTCACACACATTCACACACTCTCCACCCACACCACACACTGGAAAATAAACTGATCGGTCTCTAGATATAGCAATAATAGTATATATACGTTGAATTATTTAAAGACATGTATCTAGGGGAAAGGTATAACTTTGAACCGGGTTGTATGTCCTGTCTCGTAGTTATTTAATATGAAAACACCAAAACAATTTACAGTTTTCAAAAGCACCACTGATTCCAATCCTCATTTTTTGCTAGAAATACTTGTGAAAAGGTCTATTCGTTAGGATGCATATAGTCTGAAATACAAATAGCATTACATCTTCTGAATATACTTCTCAAGCAGTCTATAGTGACGACTATAATGAAACAGTAGATGTGCGCATATTTATGCATTGGGCTCATGAACTTTGCCTTTAGTAGATCTTTCTCATGATTAAGGAAATAGGGTTTTACATATATTATTATTTACACATCGCTTTTGTTAAACACGTGTATTTAAACTTCTTTGTTACTAACTTGTAAATATGTATTATTTGACGATACTAAATTATTATATAGACAACCATTGGTTTTCCGAAAAAATATGATCTTGGTGATATTCATATCTATATATTCACGATATACTGAAATAATAAATCAACACAAGGAATAGTCTCTATCTATAAAACAACTACAGAACATACAAACCACACACAGTTGATTGGAGACGGCTTCGTAATGATAAAGTGCTTTGTTAAACCCGCCTTCAAAAAGGTGTGAACGAATTAACAGTGTACGCCACACTTGTGTATAATGAATGACTGATTTATCGGTCATGTTGCATTATCATTGCGGTACATTAGTACCCATACACGCTAATTACTAGCTTCAATTAGATGATTGTTAATGCAAGTTATGTTCGTGTCAATTTCGAGAAAGAACATACATTTACAAGGTAAAGATATTTCAGAACAACTACTTTGCAAGATTGATATTGTTCACTGTGTGATGTGAAATGTATTTCCTTCAAGACCAGTCTGTTTTGTATATCTAATTGACTTGACATTTAAGTTTTCATTTTGTACATGTACATAGCAGTTTTCAATTTAAAACAACACATGAAATGGACTTCAATTTGGGATAACATGTTTTGTTTGTAGGCTTTCTGTATTTGTATACTACTTTATTGTATATTATAAGATATCTGTGTGTTTTTACGAAGAGCATGCTGGAAAAACTGTACAATAGCAAGGATTCTTAAATGTCGCATGACCGACATTCTGGAACCGTCCGAATGAAACTCTTCGAGTTTTTTTGTGCTCAACCATCATGTTCTGAAAATATACATATGCTTGTATATGTATCGACAATCGGTGTAGATGAGTAAGTGCCAGCAGACACATCAGTGAATTAAAAGAATCTGCAACTGTGACAGTAGAGGTATCACTACCTTTTAACCGGAGTGATTGAATCTTTTTAATCGCCGTAGGTTGCAATAGTACAACTATGTTTTGGCGACCGGTAATTAATAGTGTTTGGCCAAGACAAACCAAGTTGTTGACAGCACTCCAATGCTCCAATCCATCGTGGTACTAGGTATACTGTCATGCTTCTAATACCACGGGAGAAAGGACGTGTATGATGGTGTAAATCTGGCCGTAATATAACGGTTCATCATGATATATGCCCTGTCATAAGACAACCGTAATATAACGGTCCACCATAGTGTATATCTAATCGCATGACAACGTGATGTAATGATCCATCATGATATATGCCCATCATAGTGTAAATGTAATAGTATGACTAAACGCAAGTCATATAACGTTCCATCGTGGTACATATCAGTATCCAGACATATGGCAAGCATGATATAACAGTCCATCATGATATATATCCAGCCAAAAACGGTCCGTTATCCAAATCTTTTACATTTTACATCCAGTCATCTGACAACCGTGACGTCAACTGTCCACCATTGTGTGTATTTTGTCATTTGACAATAGTAATATAACGGTCTATTATGATGTATACATTATCCTTTGATAACTGTATCATAACGATCCATCATGGTGTATATTCAGCCGTATGGCCATCATGATATACCGGTTCATCATCCTGTATATTTAGTCATCTGATAACCGTAATAGCACGGTCCATTGTGATGCATAAACAATTGTATGATAACCTTTATATGACGGTCCAGTGTAGTGTATATCCAGCCACACTACAACCGTGATATAACCGTCCACCATTGTGTATATCTAGTCATCTGACCCCTGTAATATAACGGCCAGTATGATGTATACATAATCGTATTAAAACCGTAACTTAGCAGTTTATTATGGTGTATATCCAGCCATATGACAACCGTGATTTAAGGGGCCATCGTGATATTTATCCAGTCATATGACAACCATGATGTAACGGTCCATTGAGATATTTATCCAGCCATATGACAACCGTGATGTAACGGTCCATCGTGATATTTATCCAGTCATATGACAACCGTCATGTAACGGCCCATCGTGATATTGATCCAGTCATATGACAACCGTCATGTAACGGTCCATTGAGATATTTATCCAGTCATATGACAACCGTGATGTAATCGTCCATTGTGATATTTATCCAGTCATATGACAACCGTGATGTAACGGTCCATCGTGGCGAATAGCCAGTCATCGGACAGCCCCTGATATAACTGTCGATTGTGATGTATATTCAGTAGTATACAACCGTGAACATGTATTTGTTTTGCGAGTACATGTATATTACTTCGCTCTCTTTGTAACGGACCACCATGACGTATCTAGTCGTATTACAACCATGATATAGCGGGTAGATAACTATTCCTGCGACTGTCCGAACCACTTAAGATAAGAAAATCCTTTACAACCATATAGACATTAACTGCTGGGCAAATGTAAGTATACACCTATATTTGATGGTGGCTGAACTTGAACAAAACAGAAATGGTGACGTGCATATGACGTATCAAGGAACATACACGAGTGTCGCAATTTCACAGTACACAGTAACGAGCAACAGGTTTTTTCATTATCAATTTGAGTGGTCACTTTCTTTTTCCCTGCAGTTCATATTGTATCTCCAGGTAGATGTTCTTGCTGTTCTATTGGTCTATTTTATAACGTCATCTTGCTGCTTTTGTTGGATGCATGTATAATGCATCATCACATGTACCCATTCTGGTGTTGCCAAAGTGAATAAATCGTGTTGCCATTAATATGTTATTGTCTCTTGAAACACCAAACAACTCGCATGATGCCGATTTTATAAAATATAATAAACATATTCACAGACACACACACGAATTACTGAATTAAAACAAAACGATTTGTTTTGAGTTTTTAAACCTAGCGATTAAAAATCCAAACATAAATTTTGTCAAATATACACATGAGCATTACGCTCAAAGTGTGTCGTCACTCTCATCGTAATCCCTCTTCACATAATTGACACCCTTATGTTTGCTCCTCTAAGCCGATTAGGGGGGTTGCCCCTCCCGAGTGCACATGGGCGTTCAAGACAGCATCGGCACGCGTGATTGATTTTCAGACAAAATCGATGACTTTGGGTTCAACTGGTAATACGTGGGCGATTTATCACTAAGGTGGCGATAACCGGCTACTTTGATACATCAGTTATGATATCCGTCATTCATCATACCCAGTAACCGTGGCATCTCTCCCGTGTAGCTCTAATATGTATGTAGTCACTGGGCAGTGTCTCAGGCATGTGATGTAATTTAGAAACAAGAATGTAGTATGTCGTAATATGACTTTAGTGGATTGCATTGCAAAATTTCCAATATCGCTTTACACTATCTCTGACACGGTGATAAGTTCACCTAAATATATTGTATAGGTGAAAGTCAAAACAAACTCAGGTTTGTTTAAACAAATCTTTGAACTCTGGGTGTAATACGTAATCTCTTAATAAATATTATGACAAAGTTGTGACATGCTGAGAGTATGGATTATTTTTGGAAAGGAATAATAATGACTTTAATAATTCACATTTGCGTGTCAAAATACAGGGTATATGCATAATGAAGTCTAAAAAGTGAGTTTATTTTAATGGCACGTGATGTGTGCAACAGCTTTGAATATATTTTACCTTTTAACAAAACATTGTAATGCATGCAAGAACCCAATACATTTTGGGGATTCGTATTCTTACAACATGACAGCCGAGAAGAACTGCAATAATTATTAACTCACTAACTATCCTTAGAACTTGTATATCTCACACAAAAGACGGGAACAGTTTCTAAACACTTACTATGTATTACGGTCGAATCAAAATACTATAAATAATACACATTTAATCATTTAATAACGGGTTGGTTCTCCCATCTATAGTATTATGTTGAAAGCATATGTAGCAAGAGCGACAGAGAACCCTGCATTGCACAATGCAAAATATATGATAAAGAACAGGTAGAGGAGACAGTTTACATACAATTATTTCTGAAGGTGTTCTGTTCATTGACTCATTTATATAAAACCTTTTACTGAAATATGATTATTTCCCATAAACTGTACAAATGTGTGCATTTCATTTCAGGTGTATCCAGCTTGAAAGGTGACTAATAGATTTGTATCGGAAGTTCATGCTAAAGATTATTCACTTTTTGAAATGTCAAAAATTCACAGGACATGATGTTTGTTACAAGAAACAACATTATCATACAGCCACATTCCAGAAATTAGTTGAGATTCTATATGAGAATGAAAAGCAGGCATACACTAAACCAATATATTACACTAAAACATTGAATATATTATCTTGTGAATACTTACAAATATCAACTTTAAGGCCTTTAAAGTAACTTAAACTACCATACAAAATGTCATAGTAAAAGAAAACTTTTATTCATGGACATATTTCAACGCCAGAGATTAACCAGTCTCGATTTACAGGCGAAACAAATTTCATTGGGCGAAAAAGGCAAAGTAGCAGTGAAAATAATTATTATATGAATGGTTCAATGAAAACAGTGATGACACCAGGTGTTCGCGAAAAGGGTAAGCATGGTCTGCCCTCCGTTCTGTGAACTATTTAAGCATGGGACGAGGAAGGAAAGAGGAACCTGATACATGTATCTGACTCATACTTTTGGGCTCTGAATTCAAATATATACTAGTATATATTACATTTATCATATGTAATGACCATGTAAATACTAAGTCAATCATGTGTGTCTTCATTAAGAAAAGCATCTCACATTAATGTACAAACCGACGGTTCTCCTGTTCTACACACGCCTTGCCTTGTTTATTAAAAACTATATCTTCCTGATCTTTCAAACTAGTTCCACGAAATGGCAGTTGTCACTTACTTATATATGCCAAGTAAGCCTCGTGCCTAAAGAAAATATTCTGCGGATTAATTTTGACAAACAGCACAATGCATCCCAAATCAAGATATATGGGCCATCCGTACAGATAATCTCGGACTAAAAGAACGTTTTTGCGTTAAAAGCATAATCTAAACAAGTGAAGTGGCGGTCAGATTTCAAAGTGAATAAGAAAGTGTCCCAATCGCGCTAACAACGAGACTGAAAATGTTAATTATTAATCGGGTGTCGTTCACATATCAAAGTTATCAAGCTTCTTCACTATTACATTTTCCGAAAAAACATTCAGGGCGCTGTAAGGTTGTTATGTTGCGTGAAGTTCTAGTATATGTTGATTCTTCTATTAAATTCGTTTTGTAGAATGTAAGTAAATGTTCGTCCTATATATATATATATATATATATATATATATATATATATTCATGTACAACAACAATCCAAACACATTCAAAATTGAACTAAGCTAGTTCAAGCATTATTAGAGTGACTGTATTAAACCTTATAATCAAATTAACACAGTAGGCGCTGAGACAGGACGTGTAATTTATCACAAAGGGGTGGCGCATACCTTGTCCCATGTAGAAAAGCTTCATTAAAGCTTAACAGGAAAAGTATGTTTCATCTGCAAACATCTACGTTCATATGATTAACGATTTAATAATCTATTTCAGTAAGGAAACAGCGGTAAGACTCGCACACTGTATTGCTTAACTTCAAGGTATTACTCGTATGTTTGTCTAAAATACTTTTTTGATCTTATTTCGATATCATTTAGCCGTTTTCAAAGATATTCGCTTTAACGTTTTAATATGAATATATATTTCGATATCATACTTTGATGACCTAATAGTACATTATATATTTCTAAGTTGTATTGTATATCTCACTTTGTGCAGGTGATGACACACATATACTAGCTCTTTTGAATAGAAAATGGATACTTGCATTTTGTGCACAGAACGTCTGACTGTATGGTGATAAATGTGTTTTTGAAACATGTGATGTTTTGAATAATTTGCAAACCACGCTATTAAATACCCAAAACTCCTTTATGAACGCATGGGGAGAAAAGCTGTCTAACTTAACTTACTTTGATATCATGAGGAAAAACCAATCGCTGATGGATCAGCTGCGAGTAAATGCACTGTGAACCATCTGACTGACGACGATGGAGAAAATAAGTTGATTGTTGATGAGAAAAAGCTTTCTGATCGAGTTAGACATCAAAAGGTCATTACAAATGAAATTTGATTTATTGAGGACTTTTTGTGCAGTTTTTATCAGATTGAACTCACGCTTAGAAAAGCATGACAAGGCAACACCTCCCATACATTTAGCCTCGCTTCAATATATTTCCCAACATGTGTGTCGGTGAAGTGTAGTACATAGAAATATAACTTAAATACAAAAATCAATTCAATCACTGATAAAAAGAATTTAAAAACACAAAAATACAGTAGACATACAAAAGATTGTGTTACAAATCAACATGTATGATAAACCAAAGGATGTTGTCGTGTATGAGGATATATCAAGTGTTTAGCGTTTCCATTCTGATATGTATGGGTAAAAGTGTATGTAGCTGCGTTCATTTCACAAATACCACAAGGTGGCAAACCCGGTCAGCAACTTATATGTGTTATTTACACCTTACAACACAGCATTGTCAGGTTGCTTTGATAGTTATTTATGCATATTCGTACCGAGATTTCACGAGCTGTAGCTGCCACAAACTGCCCATCGTAATATAAAAACAATAAAAGATGAGTACCACCTCTAAGTTGTATGTTTAAGATATTGTGGTCTATTATATCAATATACAGCTCAAAGTGTCTTAGTACGTCTGAATGTGTATTCACACAATGAAATAAAAGTGTTCTGTGGATGTTTCACAGCTGTCTCTATGATGTTTTTGCTTTAATACTGGCCTCCGGCTTCTTAGTATTGTGCATAAAACGGATTGGGCAGACTGAATATATCAATGACTGAAATAACATACATGGTTGCAAATAAAACATAATGATGTGTCTGTATGCTTCTTAAACGAACATTAAAATGCCAGCATCACAGTATCTATGTACTCTAATCCGTTCACATATACAGAATGTACCAGTGATTCCAACAATGGAATATTCTTGCATTGTTAATAAATTCTATCTTTAAATACATATTTCAGCCCTGGTTACAATAAGTGTGTACTAACCTTCTCAAAAACAGCCTTTTCTAATACTTGAAACAATGCGCATACATGTATATACATAGCATCACTGATAAAATGTGGTTTTATTCGTTTTGCACCTACACATGTATCTTCTATTTAATAGTATTACAGTAAATGATATACACACAATAAAACAATATCACAATATATTGTAAATATAGAAGAAAAATGTCGACCTTTATAAAATCTTCACATACCGCTATAAACAGTAACACTATCTAAATGTGTTCCCTATCGTCTCTTCATCACAATATTGTCTACAGAAAGTAGGATAATAAATCTAACGCGAACATCGAAATCAGGAGGTGACTTACCTCCACAAACAACAAACACAGGCGCTTCATGAATATGTGTGATATGAAGCCTTGCCCTTTTCTCCACTAGTATTTAATATCGAACATATGAAAAAGTGGTGTCAGCAAAACTATAAAAATAAGTCCCTCAAATCCCTCATTTGGCCCAAGGAAGACGCTTGCTTTGTATCAAACACAGGGTAATGGTTGGAGATTTACCTCTAGTATGGAGCTCCCTATTTCATGACAAGTGTAAATCCATCTTTAATCTATGTTTGTTTATTATAGCTCCCGTTTTCCCTCCTGATGTTCCGCGTGCGTGTTTTAGTCATTCAGAGAGACAATTACAGGATCATCATATATATAAATTCAGCTATGAGTAAATAGGATGTTTAAAGAAAAGGTTTCGTGCGTTCACAACATTGCAATATGAAGCTTTAAGAATTGTTAACCTACAGTTCAATACAGAATCAGCATCCCAATTCGAAAGAATGGCTACATGGCGAAAGGAAAACAGAAAATATGTTTGAATTTTATAAAATATTTTCTGTGAAGCTAATGTATTGTACCTACTAAACTAGTTTTATCTTATGTAAAAATGTTTTATTCCAACCACATATAATTTATTTTAAAAATTGACTAATTATATGATTTTAGTGTTCCACATCACAGCGGTGTAATTAATTCAGACTGAGAGATATTTGCCTTTTCATGGTTTGTGCATAGACATCAAACAATTATTTAAAGTGCATGCTGATATTTAGAATTGAAAGCAAGACATGGAAGTCCCATGCCGAGTTTCTATATCTGCTTCAGTTATCCAGGTTGGCTTAACGTTTGGACATAATTAATGCGTTTCGACATCGTTAATGCGGCATATGAAGGATGGGGGCCAGTGGGCCTCTGATGGTTGTCATAAACATCACCAAACCATAGACATATTTTCTGTCTCATGAATAAATACGCGTTTATGAGACGGAGATTGTCTCATCATTTTACTTGGCTGACATATTCACTAAAATGTGTTGATAAATCCTTTGAAAATAAGAGCATGGACAATCCTTTAGCCATATAATGTTTTGTCATATACATATACAGAATATAAAAGTAATTTATTTATTCTATGACTTTTGATTACGTCATTAATGCCTCTACAAGATTCAATGATGTCTTTTTGACGTCACTGATTGTACCGAATGGGTATTATGGCTATGTAATACTTCAGCGTGAAAGAAATATTTCTAATGTTGAGTAAACTATATAAAAAAAAACATTTGACTATCCAAGGAATTTAATTGGAATATATATTATTCCTCCATATACTTACCTTTGGATCATTGTTTTTTTCAAAAATGATGATTATGATGATATTATTTCTTTTACGGAGAGGAAATGTGTCATTGCCTCATGTGTATGTTGTAATAGCCTACTAAAGTTGAAGGAGTGGTCATCGTGGCCTGACGGTGTGGAACATGCGAATGCTTTCAGTCACTGGGTTGTCTGGCCCAGGCCTCATTATTACAATCCGACGGGATAATGTTACGATAAGCTGTGTGTGGCGTGAAAAAACCTATATCACCTATATCATAAACTGTAACATTTTCAAGTAGACGTCTGACGGGATAATGTGTTGATTGAGCTACTAAATCAATCATTATTTGAAAATAAACTGGTTTGTCATTGGTAATGAAGATTGGAGTATTTGATGGAAGTTAAAGTACATTAAGCTTAACCCCGTTAGGACGCAAATATGTAACGATAACGCCAGAGAATAATCACTCTGGATTGTCTGCCTAAAACAGATTGTATTGGCAAAACCTTAGCTGACACCGGGTGTTAGCGAAAAGGATAAGAATGTCCTGATCTACCATTAGCACCCGCTACCCACACAATTTGCTTGAGAAATAAGTGTTTGTTGCCTGAGGCCGCACAGCAGTATTCCTGCTAAACCTCGTGTATGGGAGGATTGGTTTCAGGGATGATGCATGGAATATAACTCGGTAATATTTGATGTTCCCAGGGTGGTATGGTCAGATATGACTTTATCCACTAGCATAAACCATTGATCGGCCATACATTCAACAAACACTTCTGATATATGTTCTGTTACCACTTCTTTTGCATTTCTCCCAGAAACAGTGAGATGAGTTTGCAGCAATATTCCCGCAATATCACGACAAGGGACATCACAAAGGGGCTTCACACATTGTACCCATATAGAAAATCGAACCCGCGTCCTCGTCCGTTACGAGACAACGCGTTTCCCCCAAGTCTACCCAACATGAGTACTGTAAGCCTTTGTTAAGTTCCCAAAAGCTCAAACACAGTAAATGTGGCCATTGTCAGTTACATAATCGTGTTCTGTGTGTGTCAAGTTTCTGTCTTAAATAGTTTCCAGTATTGAGAGAGTATGGGTATTTCTTATCATTATGGGAAGGGTATTATCGCTTTTGTTTGCATACATAAATTAATACATTAAACTAAAACAAAAAATATAAGCATACATGTTAGCAAACACTGTCTGTATTTGCCAGTGGTAAACATGAGCGACATAACAGAGCGTTGGACGAAGTTTGATATATTATCCCCGAGTACTGTTCATAATCTTATCAAGGAAATAAGTATAAGAACACACCTGTCATAAATTGGGTTTTTTTGCAGATAAATTTCCCTAAAGTTTAATACACCTGCTTTCTCAATAACGCTGACAAATTGTTGAATGGTGATAGTACTCAAGTGAAGCGCATGGCGATGCCATTCTGTGTCAGTCTTAAGTGGATATACGACTTACTTATAAACATAAGATCAAAGAGGTGTTATCAGCCTGCATTCAGACGTATATTTGAAGTCAATCGTTAAGCGTATAAAACACATTTGACGATGAAGTTTATTTCACAAAAAGCTCTTCTACTGACACCTGGTGCGCCTTAGCGAAGTAATTTGGAACTTTCAAAGCAGTAAATCAAACTATATTGCACCCTTAAACTTGCTACATTTCGCACCTGTGATACCATGTCACTATAGAAACCACACATTCAAAGTAGAGAGGATACACCTGAATGGTAAAGTGTAACTAAATTAAATGAAGTATTTCCTTCCACTGGCGTTAATGATGTAACTCGTCAAGATGTATGAATTTAGGAAACGGTTTACATGCTCATGCCATTACCGTCCAGTGCTTTTCAGACAGGTTAATCCATTTGTCAATACCACGATCTCCGTGGCACGGGTCATTCTATTGGTTGAGGTTTAAGACAAACAGCGTTATCTCCCCTGAATGTTGTAACTAACTCCAACGGCTGAACGTGACAGGTACCCTCAACGAGTTTCGTAGTTTCAGTCAAATTGCTCTTTCAAACGTCCGGCCTAAACAATCAGGGTGTTCGGGGTTCATGTCATTATGAGAGTCCGGCAAATAACAACTTTTGTTTCCTTATCTTCGCTAGCCACGCGTCGTTTCAAAGCGTGCGAGAGCACGTTATCACGTGAGAATTCGCGGCACGAAAATTGATGACGATTGGCCCATCTCACCCCTTCGCTGATTGGCTCATTAATCACAGTCGTGGATAATATTGAAGGAAACAAAATAAGTCTCTTTTGTCAATTTGAAGCAATTTATGATAGGGAGTTAATTCTCGGGTTGGCGTGATATCGGCCTGCACCCGATAGCTCGAGCCGCCCTGGTAGCCACCCAATAGAAACGGGGTACGGGGCAAAGGGCAGAGGAATTAATTTTCTCTTTTCCTTTGGACTGTCAGGGCCGAAGGGTACAAAAAAGTGTACCCTCCCCACACTCTTAGATATGTCCATCGGTTCTGAAGCAAGGGTCGTCATGATTAATATGATCTTGCAATTCCATTTTGGTGAGTGGTATCAAAGCACTCTCATTCTCAGTGCAAAGTACTTTATCATGACAAACAAACACATTCGTTTTTATACTTCCACGGTATGTTGTACAGTGTCACGTAAGAAGCTGATTTATTGGAATCCACATCTGGATCGATTTGGTAGCCACCCCTTAAAAACTGCACTCAAAACACCAATGTAGATTCAATAGTGTTGAAGGTATTATACCTCTTAAGAAAACGTTGTAATAAAAAGTCCCAGTTTACGCAACCGTTAATCCACGTGTTTCAAAATAACGTGTGTTCACAATACATATCATCTACTGCAATAACGCTGTGTCAAATAATCTATTGCCTAACGTAACCTTTAAACGAATAAACTGAAACTTTGTGATTACGAGATTTCAACGGTCACGACTTTTCCCGCCTTCCACTTAGGAAAGACTCTGGAGACGAAATATCGTCTGCGTGCAAAGTCGAGCAGACGGCTTAGTGGGGTTTGCAGACGACATATTAAAGTGAACCATTTATCCTTCAATTCGTTGTTTTGTGATCACTGAGAACTGTGAAGCTAATCAGCACGCGTATATCAACCACGAGAGCAGGAGCTTTATTACCCACCGTTACTGCGCCTAAGATATATAATAAATTTATCATAACACATTGGGATTAGACCCAATCGACAAGTTGCCATGCTTTTCAATCATGCTCGTGGATTTTGGCACGAGTGCGAGCAGCGATGGGGGCTGTATCACGGGGATGGCATATACTTCTAATCCGTGAGCTCACGTTGACCAATAGCGCAGCCACATAACGCTAACAACTCCTCTGATACTTCCCTTAGTAAAGCCAGCAGATTTCACAAATGAACGCAGGGATATGCACTGCAATAAATCTTAATACTTTCACAGGCAGCTTGCGTTTCCTCCATTGCTCAGACACGCGACGGCAGCTTTGCCTCTACTATTACCTAACAATTTCTCAATCAAATGCGGAATCATTTAGAGGAACAACTTCTTCTTTCATTTCAACAATTGTTAATATGATCAGAGGAACAGGAACAGGAATTGTTGACGTCATCCATTCCCACGACTACGAAACCATGCTTAAACATACATAATGAAGTGTCGAAATGTGACGATACATTGTTTATCACCATCTTACATGTGACCTCACATATGTGAACTTTGAGCAAACCCTGTATGTCTCAATGTAATATTTTTATTCGGATAAATCCCAGATGTTCCATCTTCTTAAACGTTATAAAAGACATTTACAAAAATAGCAAATCTTTAAAACGGATCATACAAGGTAAAATAATATATCCTTGACAATCAGCTATTGTCATAAAAATGTTCAAATAGAAAAAAACCGTGATGAAAACTCATAGCTGAGGGAGGTGCTAATTTAATATCATTTGGGGCAACATATGCCACTTTAAACAATTCTTCGTTTGCTTTAGCATGATTAAATATAGGTGCCCCCTGCTAAGCACCCTCAAACCCGAACAACACGTCAATCTCATTCATACAATGTTTACGTAACTCTCAGATACTCAATCTAGCAGAGACATTCCAATTTAGTTAGTTGTTAGTATTATCTCAGTTTCAAGGAGCTTGAGGCAAATTCTACACACGTGGTGCCAAGGGAGATTACTCTAATTATCATTATCAATATCTACTTAATGACACTTGTATTCAGACGGGAGTCCTGATTTTTTTCCCACAATTAATACGTGGGTCTTTTTAGTACGACTCGGCGACATTATCGCATTGCCATTTTTTTATCTTTTGTAAGAACGCACATAAATTGTTTCATACTGAATATTTATTGGCGCGAGACCAGCCAGTAGCTCGTACCGGTAAGAGGTATATATTAGTATGTGCAATCATTATTTAGGGCGATCTTGAGAAAAAGGTTAAAATTGCCCAACCACCGATTGTGTTCATTGGAAACGAATTAAAGAAAATACAGCTGATATGAGATTGTTTTCATTTATTTATTTCGATGTCATTTTGTACAAAGTCATTAAATTGTTTCAAGAAATACCCACCTTCTAATACATGCCTAATCTCCACGTTGTAAATCAGCGACTTTTGCAGAAAATGATGAACGGCTACAATTAAGATAGGGGAATGACAAAAGTCTTTGTTTTGGTCTTTCATTCGAGTGTATTTGAATCCGAGTTAAACTTTATGCGCCAACTAGGTCAGAAATAGCATGTTTTACTATCTGTAGCTAAGTAAAGTCCAAAGAGGGGTTCTGGGTTCGCTGTTACGGCACGAAGTTTTGCCGGGTGGAGGGATACCGCCATGGCCACACACTCGCTGCACAGGAACGTGTTCGTCCCGAATGCCAGTTAGTGCTTTGATAAGGACAATCCGGTATACATTTAGTGATAACCGGGCTATTTATCATCACATGTAGTTCACCATGCTGATATAATGCGAGTAATATATCAACACGTCTAGAGGAACGGGTACTATTTACGAGTGCGGTAGGATTTGATTTGAACGCACTAAGTGGCGTTCAGGCCTTGTGTTGCCTTATCGTAACCCTTTGAGTGATGAGTCGCAATGATTATTCTGGTATTACTAATGTGTATTAAATCAGCGATAATTATTAATACACGTGCCCGAAGCTTGTGATCACACAAAGGAACGCTAACAGACCAGGTCGTTTGTCTTAATAATTTCCAAAGATTCTAACCTCATGTGATATCATTTATCCACGGTTCTTATAAAACCCATCTCCTCTAAGCGAAATGGGATTAAGTCTTTTCGTCGCACTCTATTCTCTGTTGTCATCCTGTGACAATAGTCACCCCGCTTGTCATGGCACTGTTGGTATTTTATCATATCTTCCTCACAACTCCTTTCTTATGTGGAAAAGATTAAGCGCACTTTACACGGAATGGTAGATAGAAAAGAAAACATACTTAAATTGTTAAGAGTGAGGGGATTTTATTGGCCACAAAACTCCCTTAATTGTCGACTTTATGAACGAAATGTATATTGTTTGGCTTTACGGATCAGTCCGGAATTTCATGGCGTGTCAAATTTATTTCAAACAATGGATTTTTGACACTTGTATGAAGCTAATCTAAGACCAACATCTACATACATATCTACATATCCAGGCAATTGAACTGTATGTAAGAAAGCTATCTAACTGGCGTTCTTTCGGGTAAACCATATCAGCATTATTTACCGTTAATCACTGCAGCAATTTTAACCATCTTTAACATATAGTAATTAGGTGTCAAAAGGGAGCAATACAAATGTCCAATGTTAACTTGACTGATCATGCTGTAATACATTTATTCACGAAAGCACATGTACACCACATATGAAACATATTTTTGATTCCGATAATTGTTGTCTTCACACTGACATGATGTATATTTTTATTGATTACATCGCCTGATTTATCACGGAATAAGTGTAAATACAGGTAATGCAACAGCTTGACAGGCGTCGTTCACAATTTTTGCTGTAGCAGACGACACCTCACTCCTCGATTGGAGAAGCAGACGACTCGGTGTTGGAAGCAGACGACATCATTATCAAGTGGACAATATCACACAGACGACATTCCAAACCATGGTCTTGTTCCTACCGCCACAGACGCCCAAGAGGGGTTAGATTGTGACTGGGGCGACTGCTAATGTGTCACATTCAACAGATTTGTTTATCGGAAAAGATGAAAGTGGCACGTCACCTTGATACAAGCTTTTAGAGGTACCCGTGTTTGGGCACTAGTGTAATGGAGAGAGGGACTTAGCGGACAAACACAGCGCTCGGGAACACCTCGCGAAGATTGTCGCTCAGGATGTATCAAATCTACATCCGGGCATGTCTTTGATGGCTAATGGTAGACTTCCGCAAGGAACCGATCACAGTTAGTAAGGCTTACTATGTTTACTCTGCCGACAAATGTACTGTTCAGTATTAATTTAATTTGTAAACTGGCAACTGATTCCGCACAGTAGAAAAACACCAAGTCAAAAGCAATTATTTTACGTTGGATCACTGACCAACACACAATGATTCGATTTACACAAAATTCTTTCATAACCTTGTAAAATAATTTTTAAAATGTCACCATCCTGAAATGATTTGAGTCAGAACTAGTTCAAGGAATTAGTCGTTGATTGTTTTCTAGAGTCATCTTTATAATGACCTTGATCTTAACTTACGATGGACCGCCTCCGTGGTCTAGAGGTAGAGCGTCCGCTCGGAGAGCGGAAGGTCCGGGGTTCGATACCAAAAGACGTTAAAAGATGGTACTTGTTGTTACCCTGTCTGGTGCTCAACATTAAGGGGCTAAAACAAGGGCTGGTTGGCTCGGAGTCAGTATACTTTGTCTGAGTGGGGTATTCATGTTAAACTGCGGCATGGTATCTTAGTGTGCTCGCACTATAAATCGGCATCAGGAGTAGTACAAGCGGCCACATACACACGTGCATGCACGTCGCTATATAAGTGCAGTAATCTTGGACGCGACGTTAAACCTAATTTTACCTCACCTCACTTAGAGTGGGTGTAAGGGTAGTGTGATGCTCCATCGAGGATACCTGGCGCCGACAGTGTAAACCCACATCATTGAGTCGTGAGTTTATCATCACTATTTGATAGTGGTTCATAAACACATGCTCAATATACAGTCAGAATCGTACAATCGTAAGATTTCTTATGTCAGTGAGTGAGTTTTAACGCCTTTTTTAACAATATTCCGGTTATATCACGGGGTGTCAGCTTAATGTCAGAGGAAAGACCGAAGTGATGCAGGTCTCAGACGTTAACCACTTCGGTGAAACCAACGAGCACGGGTATGGTGCTGACAAACCTATAAACATAATCGGGGTGAACCGGGATTCGAACCCACAATCATAGGTTTCTGTACAGCTCTGCACAGCGAATCGCGGCGCCTTAGACGACTGGGCCACCCGTGTCCCCAGATTTCTTATGATTATGGAAATGTTGGTTCCAGATATCTTTTATTAGCTGTTTTGGCTTTTGATGTTTTTTTATTATTTCTTAGTCGTTTATAAAATAACATAAAAAAACGTATAGCGAATGGACAAACTGCGATGCCATGCCTTCTGATGCATCAATTCAACAGATACATGCCTGTATTATGATTATCATTATGTTCATTGTGATTATTGACCATATATGTTTGGGTAGACAGTTAAAGAATTTAAATTGACCATCACCGAATAACTGGCGTCTGGGAGAAACTGTAACAAAAAATGTAAAGGCAATATATGTTTGTCATGTATAGACATATAAATTAACATTTTCAGAGACACTTGCATCATAGTGTTATCGTATGAAAATGATCGCTTTGTTCTTGTTCTAGAATTAGACACAAGACGCCTGTGATATTGTTGTCCACAAGGAGTGTAGGCTACCATCACGAGGGAGGAATGGTCCTCAGAAGCCTGAAAGGCAAACCAGAATGCATGAGAGACATAAAGTAAATAGTGTGACTAGCACATTGCCGGTTAAGTCGTAGGTTGGATTATTTGGTGTACCCCGATGGTGTCGCCATTCACACTTCCAGTCCAGTCAAATACCGATCGTTTACGGCACTGCAATTCGCTGTGCAGAGATGTATCCTTCAGACGTGTCATAAACCTTTGATCGATGGTCCGAATCCATTATGAAGTTCCCAGGTTTGTCAGCACCATTCCCATGCTCGAGGGTTTTGAACCAAACGTCCAAACCCTCACTTCGGGCTTTCTTCCCACTTCAACATTCACGTTATTCAACCGAAACACGACGTTCAAAGCGACGTTGAGCCTAGTTTATTTATTCATTTAGATACCATGCACACCAATGACCCAGTACAATATAATGCTCATGTTGACAGAGAAATACGATTTTGCCATGCATATTTGATTCATTCTGTGTTACTTAAGAACTCCGATCTAGGGCACATGAGACATATATATTTACGTTTAGAAGGCAAAACATTTATTCGAAGCAAACTGAGCAATACCATGGAAACAATGAGAATTGCCATTCCACGTAAAAAGGTTCTTTGAAAAGTACGCAGAAACATAAAGAAATTGTGACTGTCCAAATATAAGATACATGGTTTACACCTTCATAAAGATGCATTGTGTTCAAGCAATTCGTCCCGTCCCACAGGAGGAGACTAAAGGGAGTGGGTGGTCAGGCTCGGTGGCTTGGTTGATTGCGTGCCATTGTTCCCCGAAGGCGTGAATCGTTGCACACAATATCAATCACTGGATTGTCTCGTCCAGACACGATTGTTCAGAAACCAAAGTCATATAACTGGAATATTGCTAATTGCGGCGTTAAACAGCAAACGAACAAAACATTTTCTCACGTACTGTTTTGACCAATACCTCCTATACTAATAACAGTATAACACAGATGGCCTTGTCTGTTCGGGAACTATGAGTTAGGTCAAATAATATTAATTATGAAACGTAACGTCAGTTAATATTTTCTTTTCTGAGTTTTTCTTTTTCTGAGGTTTTTGTATCATTTCTGACATATTTCTAGAAATCCTAAAGTGGAACATATATTTGTAATAGTGATGGTCTATATTAATATTGAGGTGTCACATTTCTTTTCTCAATATGCATAGTAATGTCATAAAAATCTAGCCTGGGATTGGCCACAAACAAGTTATTGATTGAAGCCCGTTTTCAGGCTTTTCGGTATGATAATATATTAAATCACTATTATAATCAGTGTTTAATATATTACTAACGATCTACAATTAATGCTATTCTCAAGTGTTTGCTCATTTTGTATATTGTCAGTTATGTTGTTCTGTTAAATAATTTTGCAATTTCCTGTACATTTTGGAATGATTTAACATTACAAATAAATGCAGCTAAGATTGGACCTTATGTATTCACACGACTGCTACCTACTGTTGAACAATTTATTAAAAATTCAGGACATATGACATATTCGCTTTTGATTGGCTCACATTAATTGTATCACTGCATATCATTGCCTTGTGCTACTATAAAAGAATCTTTGTTACTGTAGTTATGTGATAAAAATACATTCGCAATTATGTAATATGAAAATAAAAAGTATTTGTTATTATTTCATCGAATGATTAAATACCCAGTTTCTTAAAATTGCCAAACTTGCTTTGTTTTGTGTATTATCATTATTATTACAGAGATGCAAGCATGGATTACGTTATCACCTTGCCATTTTTCACCATGTGCGTTCCATGTTTGGTCTAATATTATCCATAGAGAAACAAATGCGAGCGTGACATTTGTCCATTTTCCGACATATATATTATGCATATCATACATAAGTATAAAATAATACTAACCAATACATGACGAAATATTTTCACTGATAGGAGTAATTCAATTCAACTTTTACTATGGACAATGTATCTTTTCACGATTATCAACATATATCGTTACATTAAAATGATAACTTGTCATTCCATATTTATTCACGATCTGTAAAGTATTATCATAGCTTAATACAATCATATTTATGTCTCGGAAGATCACATTACAATTCCCATATGTGATAGCTTAACAAATCTTT
Source organism: Haliotis cracherodii (assembly GCF_022045235.1). NCBI lineage: Eukaryota > Metazoa > Mollusca > Gastropoda > Lepetellida > Haliotidae > Haliotis > Haliotis cracherodii. The sequence goes on from NW_027266275.1 coordinate 19,455,708, forward strand.
AAATTAGAATAATTTCTCTCAATAGCCTTATTAAAAGAAAGATGAACGAGGCATAAAGATCTATTATTCCAAAAGTAATATTAATTAAACTGTTTAAGTGATATTTGATCTTTTACCTTGTCAGCGACCTGATGCTGGATGACGAACGATGTTTACCATTATCAATGTTTAAAGAGCATATGCAAATTCCTCTTTGAAGATGCTGCCAGATTGGCCTATTGCTATTCCTCCCTTTGTCTGGGTTTACCTGTAATTGGCACCTTTATCCTTAACGCTGTGCAGGTGAGAAAAGAATTAGTCTGCAGCCAGGTAAGATTTCGAAATAAAAGAAGGGGCTAGCGCTTAAATTGACAGAGTCCTAGTCAGCAAAACTTCGATCATCTTTGAAGGTTTATCTGGATTCTTGACTAGTTTGTTAAGGTTTTCCGAACATCCTGTCCTCCTCGACAGATGCTATGGATGGAGGATTAAGGTCTCAGTCAGGTCTGTTTGGCACAGTACTAGGACAGATTACCATATCATTTGATGGAATATGCATTGACAGGCGTTGATTTTTTACCTGTATTCTAAGCTTGTCATTTGTCATATTCTATATAAAAGTCGGGATGCTTTTTTAATGCGTCTCGTTTTATAAGACCCTAATCCTGGGTGTTAATCTGACTACGAGCTTCCTTCGATGCTATGGATACCAACGAGTCATTTGCGTTTTCTCTGCAATGACGTTATTTCTAGTATCCCCTGTGGCAATATATACTTATAGAACGTTTATCAATCATCTTGACTGGGTTTAGTATATGGAACAGCAAAATGTGAAATGATGACTATATAAAAGTGCAAACAATTTTGAGTAAGGGGCTTCATTGTATTTACACAAGCGTATACAATCCTTATGCGTTTTATGGACTACAGTATTATCTGAGAAAATACATGCAAATTATTCACTTGTATAGGTAGCTGTTTAGGATGACCAAACTGATTTGCTCCTCATATGGTAGAACAGAGCAGTATTGTATTGATACTATGCATACCCTAACCTTGCCTCCCATTATCTTACCCATCAAAGGCCTCTTCGAATTCCCTTTAATAATTTACTTTACGGTAATGCTCATAATGATCGTTAAAAAAGATTTATTTGATTTACACATGATTTTTTATTATTTGATCAATCAATCGTTCGTTGCTTCACCTTTCATCCCAAAAAACCTATTCTAATTGTGATAATGATGGCTTCAATCAGTGATCACTAGATTTAGGAAGAAGAATGCGAAATTGTAAAATTCACAAATATACTTTAATATTTATTTTTGCACATTTAACAGCAAATTAAGTACAGGTTGTGGTGTATTTGATGTGTACAATCATATATTATATATGCAGTACTGGCAACTACAAATTTCGGTGTTTGTCATATTTTAGCTGTAGACATGCCACATTTAATTTGCAATGCTAATGCTTGATATGACATTTTGTAAGCACTACACAACTACACAAATTTATATGGTGAGGTGAGGTGGATTGGGGTTTAACGTCGCGTCCAAGATTATTGCGCTTATATAGCGAAATGCATGTTCGTGTGTGTGTGTTTGTGTGGCTGCTTGTACTAGTCCGGACTGATGTCGATTTATAGTGCTAGCTCACTGAGATACCATGCCGCAGTTTAACATGAATACCCAACTCAGACACAGTATACTGACTCCGAGCCGACCAGTCCTTGTTTGAGCCCCTTAATGCCGAGCGCCAGACAGGGTAACAACAAGTACCATCTTTTAACGTCTTTTGTTATGACGCGACGCGGACCTTCCGCTCACCGGGCGGACGCTCTACCACTAAACCACGGAGGCGATCTCAAATTTATATGGGAGTATATGAAATTAAATTTGATTTTCAATTTACATAAAAATTCTAAAATCTTAAGTTATAACTGTATATTCATTTCTGTTGTTAGAAATGACAATATTCCATTAATTCAATGTTGTTTTTACTACAAAAACGTGTCACGCGGTGTAGGCATAATTAAGGAATCATGAAAACAAGTAAATAGTTCGTCCGATTACCAACTCTCCATATCAAGTATGTCATGAAATGTATATTTGTTTGAGTTAATATTGTAATCAATTACACACGTAGGCGTAAAATGACTCGATAAATTAAAAACTGGAGAATGATCTGCCAAATCAAGTAAGTTATAGTGTAGATTCTGAGATACACATTTGGGCGGGACATATCATTCTTCCTTACAACAAAATTCGGTTTGTTTTATGTCTTTGATTATCATGTATAAGTATTTCGTTTAGATTTTCCTGAATTACAAAAATCTTTTTACAAACACCTGATGTCATCCCTGATTTTCGGTGATCCATTGATGAGTATGTTCTATAGTTACCAACAATTGTCAACTTTGATCTTGTTTAGCTGTACTTCTGTACATGTTATTATCTTTATTGGTCATATTGAATGGTCTGAACTTTTAATGAACCTACATTTTATATTAACAATAGAAACAGATGTTTAGCCCATGATGGGACTTGAGTGTGATTAATGGGTTCCATCGCATGCAGTAACTCTTAGAGCAACAACCACGCCAAAAGAGGCTCTATTGATGCTTGGCATAACAGCATATCACCCTAAGCATCCCATAAGCCAGGCTAATCAAACACCATCAGAAAACTATTAACAAACAACATCCACTTGTGAAATAACTCTAAATTTATCTACTGATTGAGAATTTGCATGAGTGTGTACATTTGGAGACATCAAATCTCAAATATCTTTGTCTTTGGAGATTTTCCATGTCGTTAGGTAAAGCTTGTTCTGTCCACAAGAATTGACCAATCTATCATTGAGATATTCAGGGGATAACTCAGCACTGGTTTGGTTTTACCAGTTGCCGGGATTCAAATCAACCAATGGAAGCCAGAGATTTGTTTTAAGAGTCTGGTAATGATATATAGATCCCTTTAAACCGCAGCTAAAGGTGCGAACGGTGCGGATAGGGGTAATTGTTCAGTAAACAAACGCACTCGGACAATTTATGACATTAAATCTATCAGGGGTGCAGCCTTTGAGATGTTTATGGAAAATAACGTTTTATTAATTATTTTGTGGATTTGTAATGTCAGTTGTCGGACCCTTCAGATTATGTATCTGTTTCTGATCGTCGGGTTCTACCTGCACTATAGTTTCAAGAGAATGTGCAATTCACCAAAAGAAAGCTGTCACCGTATTCTCAGGTTTGGAAAATTATATTTTTAAGACCAAATATGCCAAATTATCTTGCTATATTAGCCAGGTATATTTTAAACTTTTGACAGAACTCTGTCCATGTCGAATGCGTCATACAAGCTATATTGACTTCATATATCACCGTTTTCACCTTAAGAAGTAGCAAGATGTAGCATCGAAATGTGTGTAAACAATTCAGAAGACAAATCTATCTTTTTTCTCCAGGTATTACCAACATTCAAATGCCTATCAAAGATCTAGGTTTTTCGTGTTGCCAAGTACGATTTTATGTGAGAGTGGAATATCTTTTTAATCATTTCGTGTTATTTATAAGTAAACATGTTCTGTGTGTGCGAAGGTGACTTTACGGTCATCTCTTGAGTATTTTTATAATACTTTTACTTCTTTGACATTTCAAAATCATTAAACACACGACAAGTTAACACGACACGTTTCAGGGAAAATCTGTATACACCAGGAGGCTTCTTCCCTTACTTATCAAACATTTTATCAACCAATCTGAATTTTTAAAACAAATTATACATTCTTATATCAACATTTATCTGGAACAGAATCATGGAACACAGAAGTAACACGATACAAAACGATGTAAAACACCAACCTATGTTCGTATAGCAATCTTTGATATGTCTCTCTCGATGAAAGGACGCAAAAACGTCAACGCCATAACTTGTTGTCATCACCTGTTACAGTGTTATTAGTAATATACTATATATCTATTGATATCTTAATATATAATGCTTATTATTTGTTGTACTACTGTGTGGCTGTTCTTTAATATGTGTGTACTTGAATATAAAATTAAGAAGAAAAAACAATTTTTTGACAAAAACAACATAGCAGTAACACGATACAAAACGATGTGAAACATCAGTCTTTGTTCGTATACCAATCTTTGACATGTTGTCCCTCGCCACACATCTACATATCCCCCATAAGCTGACCAGATCCCCAAGTCTTCTACCCACTTACTGTAAATGCTGTAAATACACCGTTATGACCACTATGCCATGCAGTCAATTTGCCAACCATCCTACCACACTACACTCTTCACGTCTCTTGATCTTTATTTACACAGAATTAAACCCTTGGATGTAGTAGTAATTTCTACCAAGGCCTGTTATAGACTCGCACACTGTAAGATGGATGGAGTTTGATATTTTTCGGGATAAAATGTTTAGGTTGGTTGAAGGTTAAAATCTCTCCTGGATGAAGTGGAATCCGTGGCGGTATTAAGATCTAGGGGTAATTAAGTTATATTGTTGCATGTGTTCGCATGCGAGTTACACTGTTATGTTTACGATCGTGGTTAATTTAGCCCCGACGCTTACTAGGTGTTGCAATGACGGTTAATAAGTGCCTCCTTTGACAGCACTCACAATAACATTGAGTATATTATGTAATACTAAAATAAACTGGAATATTTCTTCCTGGAAAAGTTTATCAGTAAAGTCAGTAATCTTCCTTGAATCGCCTACCAGTAGTACCAGCTCTGTCGGTTTCTTGGAGGTTTATTTTTATTGACATAAGCCAGCAGAGATCTTATTTCGACCATATGTTTTTTCAAGATTAGTGTTACTTAACAAAATGTGTATATAGATCGCAAAAAAACTATTACTGCAAATCATAGGTACAATATTGGTATAAACAAGTTAAATGTCGAGCCAATCTAGTACGCACATAAAATTAACATTAACTAAAAACGTGTTATAAGCCAATATTGTTAAACTGCATACACACGGTGACGATCTAAGATACGTTGATACTAATAAAAGGTGCAACCCAAATAACATAAGTAATGACAAGTATCTTGTAATGATAAGATTTCAATTTAAGGTTGATGTTTTTTATCCTAAACTCTCCTTGACATCCAGCATTGCCTTTGTAGTCTTATGTATGGTTAAGCCTGTTTTGAGTAAACCCAGTTTACCGTGTTCATACCTGAAGTAAATATCCAAAGGCGATACAACGTGTATCGCCTTTGGATATTTACCATCTAAGTGAACTCTATTGTAAATATAAATTTACGAAAATCTCGACAATCAAACACATTCCACTGGGTACAAAAGGCAAAAGAGGGGTGAAAACAGCATCAATGGGCCACTAAAAAATCTGTGATGGCACCAGCTGCCCGCAAAAAGGTCAAGCCATTCCTTCTCTATTGGCAGCCTAATACAGTAAAACGTATCAATGGGTGTATGTCCATCCGATATATGCTACGCAACAATCGATAGTGATACTGGAATCTTTTATCCTGTTACAAAGGTAGTGGAAAAAATATTGTTGAATCATGTCCTTTTGATTAAATAACTTGAATTGAAGCCAAACATGATTCAGTTCCATTGCACAAGCAGACACTATTTGCAGGACATCCCTGGGAAACAATCCATCTCGTTCAGCCCCAAACTGGACACTCAGTACTCGGTGACAACTATCATGAGACAGAAAAAGAAAAGTATGCATCCAATAATGCCTAATGTCACATTCACAGAAGCAGGGTTATTTTATACATATATCAATGGATGCAAAATTTAGATATTTGTCTCTCGTCGCCCAGTATCTTAGAAGCGATACCTGTCGGTGGATTAATATATATTATTATTCTCTTGTCTTCTATGACTGATTATGGATTACATCTTATGTTGCGCTTATTCTTTAATTTATTCTATTTTCTTTTTTTTTGAACGGGTTAGTTTGTTTCTTTTTGTTCTTAAACATTGTTGCTTCTGGCGTTTTGGTGTTCCTGCTCTTTTTATTTTCGTTTTTTAGGGTTTACACTTGTCTGGTATGTGTATATTGGAAGTGTTGAATCATTATAACACTTACTTAGAGATGACATGAGATATGTCCGTCATCTTGCCACCTTGTTACAGGCCGGACTATGAAGGAGGATCAAATCAGATCTGCCAGATCATCTGTTCTCTCCCTACTCGTGCTTCGAAATTGAACTTAGTTTCTGACCCTCTCTAATTCAGTAGCAGGTTTGTTTCCAGCTTCCTCAGTTTACATTTGGAGATTATTACCCATAATTTGCTAATTGGAGGAATTCTCCATCATGTGTTATTTACCAGATTGATTCTGACACTGCACGGAGTTAACCTCGCAGACAGCCAGTCACAGCGCGGGGATGGCGGCGCGACGTATATTTCAAGAGTCTTTTTCCGGTGTGCTTGAAAGAAAATATGCTTATTGAAGGGAGCAAGCGTCATATTATTTCTATTCTGTCAGCTTTATTCATTTTTAAAACACTAGGTTGCTTATTTGAGGGTAATTTGGCCCCGGAAACGAGAAACAGTTGCAACAAAAAGTTAACCCGGAGCGAAACCGGATCCACATTATTCGCTCGTGCCTCGATCAGCAATGTGTGTTTATCGGTTGGAGAAAACAACAATCCATCAACTCTAATAATTTTTAACAGATTCAGGGAAATACTTTTCGATGCCACATCTCACAGTCAGAAATAATTTCTCTCAAAGTCAACGAGAACAGACATACAGAAGCATTTGTCTTTTTTTAACCGATCCAGATCCGCAGTATTACACGTGTCAATTTACGACGTCACTTGCAGCCGCGTGTACGTATCAGACGTTGACGCTACGCAGGGTCACGATAAATTTCAATATTGTTTCACAGTCATGAAGCATAATTTGACAAATTGAAGAAACATTTATCACCTTAAGTGTCAGCATGGCAACCTTCAAGGGAGACATTTGATCCAAAGGATTATGAGGTCACACAGAAAATGAGATTTTAGACGCGAATGAGGAATCTTCCTGTGTCATCCCCATTTTTGTAACTTTTCTCAATTAGCTTTTTACATTTTGGTTTGATAAAGTTTACGTATGTGTTCTTTGAACAAAGTACAATTAATATATTTCAAGTAAAGTTGAATAAAGAGACGAAAGCATACTCTGTTCACTTCAGACTGACAAATTATGTAAGTTTTGTGTTTATATATTTTTGTTGATAGTTGTTTGTTTCTTGAGTAGACAAATTAGTGGCCATGGTGCAGTGGATAGAGCATCTGTCCGGAGAGCGGAAGGTCGGGGGTTCGATCTATAGCCGCGTCATGCCAAAAGGCGTTAAAAGATGGTACTTGTTTACCTGCCTAGCGCAGAGAGATAAAACAAGAACTCCTCGACTCGAAGTCTGTATACTGTTCCTGAGTATCCATGTTAAACTAGGGCATGGTATCTCAGTGGGCTTGCGCTATAAAACCAGCATTAGTCCGTACTAGTACAAGCACACGTTATGCCCCACGCAAAAAATCAGTTTCGAATTCCACATATGCTCTTGGTATACTCCCCTGCAACAATGATACAAGCGGGCTAAATCATACCATGTCACTTATTTAGGAACTATTTTCTTGGGAACATCATCTTTATGAGGTACTATTACCGACTCAATAAACGAGATGGCAGGGCATCTATAATTGGCTTTATAATTGAAGCTTCCAAGAGCAATAATGAATCTTACTTATTTCTTCCCATATGTCCAGCTGCTGGCAAAGGCACACATGCTTGTAGACTGATTGATCTTTGGTGTAATATAAGAATCTAACTGCCACTTAACTAACAATACGTTCCCAAAATGCCCCTATAATACAACATGCATCTATTTATTCAAATGCACTTTGAATGACGAAATCCATGTCCTTTTGAAACGCGTATGGTTGTCATGGTATGTTTAATTCTCGGTATGCCGAGGTCACCCCATGCATCAATGTACTTCAGACCTCTATCATACACTATATATCATATATCAAGGTGTAAAAGTCAAATTATCATGCTAAATATCGTAATAAAGCTATTGTATTGCTGGGGTCTAAATTGTGCGGCTGTCGTATTAATTTCAGATAATAGTTCTTTATTGTCCCAAGGGCTGGAACGAAGCTAAGCAAGGTGTGAACATCAATGCGAAATGTATCACGTTCATGGTGCCCCAGTCATATCATTCTCTATTTGAACAATAGCCACATCTGAACCCACTCTATTGGAAACTGTTTGTCCATCAGTTGCTATGCCGTGTTTGGTTATCAATAATTTAACTTACTATAACCTTCTCTTCTATACTGAAGTTTGTGTCTCAAAAGTGTAGACAAAGATATATCATATGTGTTCTGGTTGATGTTTGTCATTGTTATGTAGGGACTCACTGTGTTTCAATGTTCATAAAGACATCAATAAATAAGGTTAAATACGATTACACGACACGCTGGTTTCAAAATCCGAAACATGTAGCACACGTTGTCTTTGTAACAACAAAGTCCGTGTGAGACGTTGTAACACGTTGAATTGGTCACCGCCTTCCTTTAACTCACAGTGAAAGGACCCAAGCCTTCTCACACGCCATGTCTTGAAAATGACGGGAGACTTGTGTGTTTCCAAGCAAGAGAAAATATCGCAAACGGCGTTCCCTCGTTCCAAACGTGCAACGTCATAGCACGATCAGCCCATGTGTGAAATTAGGGATTATACGCACCGCTATTCTAATATGAGATGAACTTGGCAGGTAGGCCGTGAATAAGGCCGGGTTTTTCTTCGCATAATGTCAATGTAACTCTCGGTCCCATAACAACACTATCGGGGAAACGACGTTTTCATACATGGTGAGCCACATTGGTTATGGAAAGAACTGCAAAGCATTTCGACAGCGCTCTGTAATGTACCTTTAAGCGCAGCTATACTGATATGCAAAACGCAACCTGATGCTTACATAAACACCCACAAGCTAGAACAGTCTAAGAAAACATATCTAGGACACTGGAACGTTTTTGTCGGTATCTTTGGCATATTCTAAACCAGTAATTACGTTGTCCCTCCACTGTAGTTAGGCTTCATTATATATCACTTATTGCCTCTCAGTTTGACATAGGATGGCAACGTGTTACCATCTAAACTGTTAGTTGAACTGTGTTCTGCAAAAGCGCAACCTGTGCATAAATTGTTTGAAAGAGGGATTTTTATCTGCAGTTCATCCATTAAGAGCTGCTCCAGAGCATTTTGTTCCTGAACAAGGGTCACGATTTCTTATGAACATCATTTCGTTGCATTGAAGCGGGTTAAGTTATTATTATTTTGGAACAACATCTAAGCATTGCGCCCAACCGCAAATATCATCTAGTCAATAATGAAACATATGTTAACAATAACACAAAACACTTATGTGTTTTGGTTCATGATTTATGTAACAGATTTAAGTTAAATAAAAGTGACCCAAGTGATACGTGGCTTATCTTCACATCGAAATTAGATTAACTACATTTAATCCAATAATTTATACTGTATTTAAATCGAGATATAAAATATAAATTTTATATTCGTAATTTTTACTTTTCCTGTTTTTGTATCAACCTATACATTACATATTTCAGCACCAAGGTTGTAGATGCATTAACATTAAGCATTTGGACACTTTGATTGTTAACAATCTTATGAAGTGTATCCACCAACCTGATCATGAAGACTCATCTATGTAAACAATAGACGTGGCCACAGGCAATACAGAGGATCAGCTTACTTATGATTGTTCTTAATCCTGCCTGAATACTGCCACCGTCTTGGATGCTGATTAAATGTTTCAGTAGAAAAATCAATAAAAAAACCAAGCAATGATCAAATTCATGAATTCGTTAAATACAGACGCGAAGAAGGGTATCGGCATATCTTAGCAAGATAACAGACGGACGGACGCAAATGGGCACACATAGACAGATACAATGCCGTGCAAAAGAAAGTATACACCCATGTTTGATGGTGGCTAAAAATGAAACAAACATGAAATGGTTGTTCGATGGTGACGTATTTGATACGGATACGGATATGATAACTGTGTTTTTATTTCAGCAATGTTTTGACGACTGTTTTCAGCCCAGTAACATTTTGATAACGTTTGCAAGGTTTTTTTTAACAAATCCAGTTTTCAAGCATATACTTTCTTTTGCCCGGAAGTTAAAACAGATTCACAGACAGACGAACAATGCCCTTCATAAAGTCTAAGCAGTATGTTTAGGCATGTCCTGAATATTTTGATAATTTCTCTACTTACATTCGGGAACGAATGTGTTAAACATGTGATTGAAGTCATCCGTTGATCTATCATGATTTTATCCTAAAAGCACCATTGTGCTGTCTGTTACTTACGAAGTTAATAAACTATGTATAATACACGATGTCCATCAGCACACATTTTGTTAATGACACGTGATAAGGCGCCATGATGTAGTGCATTGTCTGCGATGCAATATTGTGGTCCAGCTTTGAATACACTCCTTTAGCTGTTTGTACATAACCTATAAACAAAGTGTAATCTTTGAATTAGCAGTTCCAGCTCAAGTTCAAAGCCATTCTAATGGGTCAAAAGCGTCGTTATGTGGCTTTACACGCGGGAAAACCTCAATACATACTGAGTTATTGATTCATATTAATGTTTACGTCTCAATTCAACAGTAATATGTGAGAGTCTCTCCACACGATTTGAGGGGGTTGAATGGTTTCATGGTTCGGGATCATGTCCTAGTTTTACACTTGAAAATAATCATTCGCATATATTTTGTTAATCAGGGTATTTGAAATTAATGCCTCAAACGACAAAACGCGAGCAGTGAGTCAGATTTCAGAGGTGAGTTCTCAGATAGCTTAAATAGTATATAAAATGTAACGTTAATGATCATTATATTTATATGTGAGAAGTTTCAGGATAGATGGTTATACAAAACTGTTTCATTATAAATATACATTATAAACGGTATTTTGGTTAGTACAGTAGAAAGCATAAAACAAACATCACATAATCTACATAGAGTGAACACTGCGTCTTACAGGGGTGCCTATTGCACCCGTTATTATTACTTATGTATTCTTCATTTTATTTTAAACTAATGTAGCATATTCTTCATGGCTAAAAATACCAGCATTATGACAAAGCAAAAACGATATTTCGAATGCTAATATTTGAATCAAGACATGTTCCCAGTCGTCACTGAGTCAAATTGATATGTCTTCTTTAAATAAGTATGAGTAATTTTAACAACATGACAAGCATTTCAGGAGTAATCCGACATTGAAGAAAGATAAGGTTCATTCATTATCCATTTTCTATGAAACAATTATCTCTTAATATTGAAAACATATCCGTCTCAATAAAGACCTATTATGCTGATGTTCAAATTATACGCAACATCAGATAAACCAGAATTACAACGACGCAAAACAAGTCACTGAGTACATTCAAGCCAATGGGTACCTTTATGCAAAGATGCTGATATTAGTGTCTGTAAGGGTACGGGTAAGGTTGCCAAAAAGGTTTAAGCTTTTTTTAATGAATTAATTTTCGTCTATTAGCCTGGGGACTTGACATATACATGTCATTTAACATTATAATGAAGTAGATTCGACCCCTAGACAGCCCAACACAACCAGCTGTGCCCCGACCTAATCTCTCATGTAATAGACCATGAGAGGGCTGAAGTTGAATCATCAGGTCGACACCCTGGTCTCTCAATCAAACACTTCATATCTTGACATCTTCAATTTGTAACTAATAAGTAGTAATGACCCCTACAGTATCCCTTGCACATTCACAATATGAGTATGTAACAGGTTAATGTAGTATATAATTAGTTGAGAAGGAATCAACAGTAAGCCTGTTTGACACTTCTTCTTATTGTTATAACGTTTGGCCCTGAACCTCCAACGGGATATGATATTCATGAAGGTGACAATGGGATTTTTCAATGTAGAATCCCACGGTGTTAGAAGGATAAGCAAGGGGTATATCTTGTTGGTAATGACGTTGAGCTCTAAACGGAGGGTATTTGTTTCTTGGGTGGTTCTCAAATAAATATTTTTCCACCGTGAGACAATCAATTACGATGATGAACGAGGACATTTTGGTCATAAAGCAAAATTATACGGAATATGAAAAGACATACGAAGAGGTAGTGTAGCTTAATTTGACCCCTGCTGGTCGGGGTTTACGAAAACTGAGACTGGAAAACAAACCAGGGATGCACCACTGTGGTGCTCGTTATTAAAACTGGACTCGGAAGTGATGATGCGGAACGAAACTGATCCGCCTCGATAGCCGTGGCTTCACCACTCAGCAAGAACTAATCCAGGTTAACAAAAAACCTGGATCAGCTTGCCGTTTACGGAATACGTTGTTGTAGAGTCGGTTTTCAAAGGGGCGATGTTAAGTGATCCGAGACGCCACGCAGGTTGAGAAGGAGCAAGAAACAGTCGAGGTTGGGTGAAAGAGCCCCTCGGGTTAACGCTTAGTATAAGTGGACATAAAGCGACATGACGGAAATGGACGGTGGCGAATCCTGGTGACGCTAGCAATTTCGCTTTTACATTTTCCCGTTTTAATGACATTTAATGCTCGATGTAAAAATCGACCTAAAATGATAAACTGAAAACTAGGCACTTAATGTGCTATATAAGTGTGAATTTATTCTATATTACGCACGAGGGAACCTGTATGGGTTTACGGCCTACCAGGACTCCTGTATAACCTCAACGCTAATAGATAACATTTCCGTAATTGAACGATTTTCGCGCATGAAAATAATATGTTTTCTCTCTTTAAATACAGAAATGATCGTGTAAGAACACATTTACATACCGACCTAGATACAGAGTACCATGAGTAATATCTGGAATAATAGAACGAATTGTCATATTGAGATATCAGTGTCTCAACCAATGTTAACATTTGTATATATGTTTGTATCCTTGTATATGTTTGTGTAATTTAATTTGGGTAGCTTTTCATTGATATTTCCTCAAAGAAATGGTTTATAAAAGGGTTTGTTAATGTGTAAAATTTGGAACATTTTGTCCGAGTTTAAGTACGATGCATAATATTGTGTGTGTGAGTGTACTGGTAAAAGTAATAATTCTGTTCAATAACAAAAATGTCACGATTGTAATATGTATGGAAAGGCTGTCGTGTACAAGCTATTAGACATACGAGTGTCTGCATGCGAGGATACTATTCATTAGGTCATTGCTTGAGTGACAGTTGGCGCATAATAAGACAAAGATTTGACTTCAAATGATGAAAGTGGATGTTGCTTAACGCCACAGTAAGCATATTCCAACAACATCACGGCGGTATGTAAATAATCAAATTTGGACAGCTAAGTAAGTGATGAAATGTACTACACAAGGTCCGAGTGTTCTAAATGACAATTATAAGGATTCTGGCTGCATATGATGACCACAATTTTAATGAAAAGGCAACAAAGGTATTCTTATTTTCCACTTGCTTTCATAATATGGCAGTTGCACGAATGTAAATATTCTTAGTCATCAAAATATATATTCGTTATGTTGATTGTTTGTCCTATCCTTAACGATAGAGATCATGATGACAATAAGTGCTGTTAATATCAGAAGACACTAGGACAGTGATGGCGAAGCTACATACAGTCATTTACTTAAACCTCCGGTTGCTGAAAACAGTTCACTGTTACGCACGACAAGCTACTCAAGTGCTACTTTTCATCTTCGTTTACCTATAAATCTAACAGTTGAAGTATAATCGCTTTAAAAGAAAGTCTATGGTTATGGAAGATCCGTACGTTTCATGCTTTAATTCATTCATAATGGCTCCATAATGCGCAATACAGCGGAGGTATAAAGGCAAGAGCACGACTATCTAGACACTTCTTCTCCCAATCCTGTTCTTAGGCTCAGTGTGGTTAATCCATATAAATACCAAACATTCTTCTCAGCCACGATGCACAAAAACCCATTATCTGCTCAGCCTATCCATAAATAGATGCTAACAAAGAAAGACTCTATTTCTTTTTGATTTCAGTTTAATAACATATCCCAGCCTTACAAAGAAGTTTGTGAAAGAAACCCCTTCACATTTTAGAATGAGCTGAGGGCGACCTGTCCCGCTATTTCAGGGCCATCAACCGTATAAATGTCCATGACCGCTACCGCCATTTTCTTCTTGGATTTTTTTCACTAAAGCAACTGAACTGCCCACAGTGTATTAGTGAACCCGCTCAGCATCAGTCGCATCTCATTATTCAATAGAAGTACTTTAATCCAAACTGTCATAACACATGCACGTCACATTAATACTGCGTCTACTTAAAGAGATTGCAAATCATGTTATGTCTTGACATATCATAAAGAAATTACCTTCGGCAGTGTATTTTGCCGCTTTCCTTTGTATTCATATATGGCCATTTGCAGGTCGGGGGCTTCGCGTCTGCGAATTTATTTTCAATGTATAAATAAATCTCGGCTGTTACCGATACTGCTATACAAAATTGTCACCGACCACACTGTTTAGTTATTGACTTATAATAAGACCAAGTGACAGCATGAGGAGACAAATGTTTCTTGGGAACGCCCTTTTTTACTGTGTATGCAAATGATACTGTTGGTCCAAACTTGAAATCCATTAGTATTTCACGGTATCGAAACATGAGTAACCATGCATGACTCAAGATGTTGCCGTGGAAACCATAGAATTGATCTGTTATTTAAAGCGTTTTTACTTGATATCATTTACCACTGTATATTGGATAAAAGCTGCATGTACCATATCACATAAACAATATCCCAGTAACATGTTATTCGTAGCTTTTATACTTTTCCAAACACTGGACACTTACCATTCTTAACGTTTATATACGAACAACTCTGTGACCAAAATGCCTTGGTATATCATATATTGTTTCATTTTTTTTAAAACTCCGTAATGTTGATACCATAATCCTATGTCGAGGAATGTCACGCTTCGAACTTAACTTTGACTCTTTATTTACACAAATCTTCATAAACAGCTTAGGCAAATACTAGAGATAATCCAAATCGTTTATGTGTCCCGCCTATTTGAATCTCTCATAGAAAAGACTTGAATTACCTACGCCCGTATTAACCGTCATGGTAGTTTTAACGCACTAGTGCTAGGCTTTGCGAGTGTATGGAAGTTCACTGGCGACATATCGTAAAGACATATTAAGAGCTGTTGTACCAGTCTCACAATAGGTCTGCCACAAGGTTATTCTATAACAGTGTGCACTTCTACTTCTCGACACCTTCCAATGGTATATGGAAATCTGCAGCAGGAAAGTTGTATACCCGGCTTCCCTCAATAGACGCCCAATCCTTGTCCTTTTCTTCGACTTTCTGAAGCGTCTCCACCAAGCTTTATTGCGTGCAAGGGGTTGACATCGAGATTTGTCGACCATTGAAATTCACGTTAGAAAAGATTAAAAGCCGTGTATTTCTGTCCTGCGCTATAGCACTGGTATTCTGCGGTAAATGACTTCAAAGTGGATCCCAGTGTCAATTAGATTATGATAAATGTCAGTTGGGTAAAGAACTGTAGCGGGTATTTTCCCACTATCAACTATATCGTCGTGCTTTATAACGCGTGTTGGGGCAAAGGTGTACCGCTGCTTCTCCCTCCTCCAACCCTCTGACCCCAGTGGTCACTATCCTACCCCCGGGCGGAAATTTATCATACTAAAACAAACACTAATGAAAAAGCTAAATAGGCGAGATCCTCTGATCAAACAAGCTGGGTTTGAAGAATTGCCGAATAAGTTTAGCGACGGTAGTATTTGGTACATGGCTCCCATCGTTAAGTCCACGGGTCGACATTACAGTGGAAAGGTGCTCCACACATGGGGGTGTTTCTATGGTGAAGATGGACGCTACCGGGGCTAATGGACGAAGTACAAGTGTTTCTTCACGGGCAGATAATCCTTCCCGATTATCAGCAAGAAATTAGCGTCTTCTACACAGAGATTCAATTTGTCAAAGAAAGGGGAGCAATGAAGATTACTGGAGGATTTTCTTAGCTTGTTTCTTTCCACCCTCTGGCGTTGGAGAGCTGCTAGAGATAGATTCATTTCACTGCGAGCCGAGATTGTAACACAATCGAGGTATTACATGCCGTATCCAAAGATATACCCACCCAATATGATATTCTAGGCTCATGGACAAATCTAAGTGATTAGGGACTCTTAGGTAAATTGCCAATCTCTGTTTAGTTGTGGCTTTGGAAATGCTTGGTTTGAAGCCATTGCTCCCCCGAAGCATCCAAACGCTAGAATTAAAGAGCAACTGTACGCATTCCATTTTGTTGTGTTGGAATGTATTTTTTTAACAATGACACCTGAAGATGAGATGGTTAATCAAACAAACAATTGTATTATGTTTGGGGTAAACGTCTTTAGCTTGGGGACACATTTTCTTTGAAATTGTAATCTTTGTGTTCACCTGTGTTGAATTACATGATAATCATTCTCCAATTTCAAATTTGAACAAAGATTATACTCTGAAAAAAGACACGCAAGGCAAAAGAAAACGGCTGTGGAACAAACATATGTCCAGTTAAACTGCTCTTCAACTGATTTTCCGGAATTGACAACATCGGAAACAGTAATGACATAGTCAAATACAGGCAGTGAAGCGTCACATGTCCACACATCTATAGACAGACTGTACTTGTGAGAGTATCATAAATGTTCATATTTTAAATGCGGTATTGAAAGGTAAACAATTAGGTTTTTAAAGCATATAAGACATTAAGAAATAATACGACAAGATATTTAAACAATGTCGCTGACATGGCAAATACATTTTCTATAAGAAAGCGTTATGTAATATTTCTAGTTACATAAGGAACTAAGTTTATCATAACCACAATGAAAAAAAGCATGAAAACATATACGTGTGTGATAAATGTCCAGCAATCTGGAATCATTATCGATATTGCTTGAGAAAATACACTGTATTCAAAACTCTAAAATTGTTCGGTGATGTTCTGCATGACATGTTTCTCTTTTGCACATACACTGGGGAAATAAGTCGTCTAGAAATCCATTTTTTTGGGGTAAATGGTAAAATTTATTTTTCTACTGAGAATGTGTGCAGGTGCTGTTTTTTGTTATAGAAATATGAGAGTGTTCATGAGACTGTTTATTTGGGAAAATAGTGTGTGTTTCAACATGTATTTTCGAAATATGCTAGTGTTGAGACAGCTCGTTTTGGAAAGAAAGTATTACTGGCAGAGTATTGGTGGGAACAATTGCGAAAGACCGAAGCCTGGAGCATAGCCCCCACTTCTGTCTAATACGATTTCCATGAAATAACATTATTCGTGAGAGCAATAAATTTCAATCATGATTCCAGGATTTGATCAACATGCGCGGGTCAGACCTCAACCCCCCATAAAAGCCATTAATATAACTTGCAATGACGGATAGCTTAATATGATGAGAATCTCAACCTCGTATGTATTAAAATGCACTAATAATGTTGTAGTTTTAAACCATTATTTCAAATAGACTTTTGTCATTTTCTTTTTGTTCAGTTTAATTACATTATCGTGTCTCGGTAGTATGTAAATAAAGGACACAACTATGGCATATTGGGGAAATCATTTCTGAGGCATTGCGTAGAGGATATAAAATAACCTTGTTATTAAATGAATTAAAATCAAATATTTCGTATAAAAAAATTGCGTTGATATATTTTCAAATACGATTTTATTTGAAATAGTTATGTCATCGTTATTGTGTGCTATTTTAACTTAACAAATAATACGTTTAAGTAAGTAATTTGTGTAGATATTTGTCATTTTGGAAAAGCACAAAATAGAAAGTATGCCACCTTTCGCTGAAACAAAACCTTTGTTTATAATCCGAGATACTATTATGTTTGAATATCAATGTTTATTGGTAGATAGTTCATTACATAAGACATATTTGGGTGTACAATATATAATAAATACAATTTAGAGAAATGATTGACGGACATGTAATAAAACTTTAACCTAATACTATTTCATTCTAATATACAATGAAATGGCATAATGTTATTGCGATATCATAACATGATCAGGAAAGTAAAACAAATCTGAATTGCTAATTTTACAAACGTACATGTTTTGACTTCGAAAGTGCTGCTTAAAGATGTATTTGAATTGAATGGAACTGACATTGTGAGTGATATGCAAAGTGAAAACCCCGACTAGCAACCGAAAATACAAAATCCGTACTTATATTTGAAAAGATATTGTCCATTTTTCTTTCCTTACACATTAACATCACATTAAATGCTTTTACTGATTGCCCAGCAGGGTGGGAATGGTTTCAGTATTCGACAATAATATACTATACAAAATAAGAACTTATAAATTCTAGCCTTCTGTAATAACACTGTTGCGCATCGCTAATTGTAATCAATATCACAAAAGGATTACATACACATGGTTTACTTTTCCATCAATCCAAACTGCATCAAATTTGATCTTACATCAATTTTTACAAATGAAATAGTCCTGATATTGGTTTCGCACCAGTACTCGAATATATACAATGTATATACGCCGAGGTGCCCTTCTCTGTGCTTTTGACGTTAACTCGGTGCCATAATTCGTACTTCTCTTGAATGAAAATGGAATATGTATAGAATAAAAATGTGTATCAGCCATACATTATGCAAACAAAATGTAAATGACTTATACATGAAACAAAATGCCAAATTTAAACTTAATAACTCAGTATGATAAATTCCATGGTTTAACTTTATTTGCAAAACAACTACACACCATATAAATGGCATACAGCTGCAAAACATCATGTTTTGTTTTTTTTAAATAGATACACGAAATGTATAAGTAAACAATTACAAGCAAACGGATGGTCTGGTTTTATTTAATTAAATGATGTTCACAACAAATGCACAATACGTGCAAAAGAAAAAGCGACGCACAATCAACAACATCATATAGTCCATTTCAAAATCACTATTCCTATCAGTGCCAACCAATTGTACACAGATGATGACAAGAACAATATATTACGTACTGGTAAACACTGTGTTTATTGTATTCACCAAGTACGCCCATGAAATAAGACGTAAATAAATAATATAAATAATAACAAATAAAACGATCACATGTTTTTCAATATTTTTCATACGTATATTGATATCCTTATCGGTAATTACTGATTATTAACCAATCTTCAAATCAAAACCCAAAAGAAGACCCAAAGAATGAATATGATGCTGATGGTCTTGAAACCTGCATAATTCAGATTGATATTATTATCTTTCACACAACATTGATGTCAGGATTAAAACAAAACTTCATATCATGAAACAGAACCAATCTTACAGACACATCCGTGGAACAGTCCAAGACGTCCGCTAAGTCCATGAAGAGGGTAACAATTGCAATCCAATATGCGACAGGTAGAACAGATTATGACGAAATCTGCCACACCATCCAACATACCAGTTTATATGCGATACGGGAAAACTTAGCTTGTACGTTAAGTATACATTAAATACACATTATTTGTAGACCCATCCTTAAATCACAGGACAAGATATTCATCAGACTCCGGCAGAAGAAGAAAGAGCAGAGGGACCTATGTGGACCATCAATCAAACCAGTTTTTTTGAGGTGACATTAAAATGAACATTGACAAGCCAGGAAAATAAATGTCTCTATCATGTGTCCGCACAAATTACCATAACAACAACGTCTTTTGATGTGACCGCCCCCTCCTTTTCTTCGTGATACTATCAAGAGGAACAATAGTCATGAAACACTATACGCTTCTCCTATACAAGCAGTAAAACATATAGTTAAAGTCCTTATTTCTACCAGAAAGGAAGAGATGCAAGCGTCGTTACAGGCGTCTAAACAACAAAATGATGTCTAGGGACCCTCATCTCATCAAAGAAAAAATTTAGGGGGAAAAAGTATATAATTGGAAACTTTCGTCAGGGGAAATTTGATCTAACACGTTTGGTTTTTTTTTAGAAAAAAGTCTTCGGAATTCGAGAGAAATATAATCTGTAAAAACTTTATACCACTGAAAATTACGTGAATTCTTTTTAACTTGTAACATGTTAGGCTTTCAAAACAATCGAACAAAGAGTCAAAATCAACTTGCTATGGTTTATCTTTTGGCACGAGTCTGCCACCAATATATAGAACAATTGTTACGGTATTTGTTTAATTATATATTTTCTCTTGTTTCAGTGTGTGTTTGAGAAGCGCAACTCAGAGAGAACACAGAGAGAACACATTACAATTGGAGATCAGCGCAATGAGGTATCACAGATAAAAAAAAATGTAAATAGACATTCCATTATAAAGAGTATCTTAAATGAACTATAGATGTATGTAATAGTGTAGACAAATCGGCCGGTGTTTAAACACTTAATATTCCACAATGACAGGGAAATAATCTGATACGAATGATTACATACATTTATGGTATAGATCTGTCAAAAGGTTCAAAACAAAGAGTCTGCGTTTTGGATGGCCGATATTTTTTTTTTATGAATGTGATTTCTACATAGCGATGGTCATTCCTTAGCAGAGATTCCTTATCCTTATGGAAAGTGTTTGCCGCCTTTATTTACATTCTGCAGAATGTTGGCTGTCATATAGGTATTTTTCTTAATTGCAAAACCAAACTTCTGTGAAGCTGTGAAGGTAAAATCTTGTTTATAAGTTCACTCTTCATTGGAGGGAGTCAGCGTGGTGCAGAGTTTACCCCCCTCCATAATGAATTGCTGACTCAGTAACAGCTTCCCCTCTGTGACTGCAATAGAAGAACACAGTTATTGACTAAGGGAAGCAACCCCTGTCTATTCCGGTGAAATACCTTCCACCAACTGAACCTTCACGAGTTATCGATCTTGCTATGTTTGTCATAAGCCCCGTGTAAGAATGAGAGATCTAAAGAGGAGAGAACTCTTGGAATCAAAGTGTTCCCAGGAAGTTATCAAAAATCAATAACATCTTTAATTTTGTTTAGCATTTGTTTACACAAGGATAGATCGCAATCCATATTCGGGCAATGTTTGCTTTGTTACTTTCATAACAGTAAACCTGGGTGTACAAGTATACATTGCGAAACTATATTGACTATTACTTCTTTATAATTAAACATGTATATTGTAGTACATGATATATGTAAATGATTATCAATTAGATATACAATCATCATCCATTTGCGTAACACATTCGTATGATGAAACCTAAATCACTTCGAAAACCACCAAATTACCATTTCCATCTTTTTAAAAGTCGCATTCTCATTTGTAGGGAACAAGAGCACACTGAAATTTCATTGCCAGTGATGATGTGACAGTGCAGCGTGTCAACGTTTAAACGACTACGGCAGTGGCATCGACGACACTCTGTGTGTGTGTGTGTGTGTGTGTGTGTGTGTGTGTGTGTGTGTGTGCGTGCGTGCGTGCGTGCGTGCGTGCGTGCGTGCGCGCGCGCGCACGGGGGAGCGGACAAAGTACGACATTCGTTTTACGCCGTTCCAACGATTTCGAAATAAATATCTTGCATTTTTATGTATGGAACAATAGCATGGAAAATACTGATCGCCATGTATTAATTTTATTCACAGAAAGTATATGTGACAAGTGGAATTAATGCCTTGTGGATTCGCAAAAACTCAGAAGTGTTGCCTGACTTTTTACAATCTCAGAAAAGAAAGACAGTTCTGTCAAAACATTTGATTTTTCAACTTTGTACACCGTTATCCAACATGACAAACTTCATTCCTTGATCCATGGGGCTTTTGTTACAAAACGTGGTGACCATAGATACAGTTACAAATCTATCTTCAGAGGTTCAGGCCTTTTTTTCAAAAAATATTCATAAGGATTTGGAGTGACAAAACACTCTCCACAAAACTGTATGTCAAGAGGCATGATTTCAACTTTCCAGTAGTCAATTTTCCCTGTATGTGGAGCAATATTTCTGAAACTCCAACCTTTTGTGTGTACATTTCAAATCTTTTGAGGTACAATCGAGCATGCTCTTTCTACCAAGGATTCTAAAAGCGTCATACGACTCTTGCTCGGAAGTTGTTTGATCAAGGTTGCAAACACTCAAGGTTTCTGTAAAGTTTTCAAAAAGTGTTATGGTAGACATATGGAGGACATTTCCAAATTTGATGAATCAGTGACAAAAATGATGTCCGACGCAACAGCCTGTTTTGACTTGTACCATATGTACACGTGGGGGTTTTTTCAGGTGAGCAATTAACTTAGCGTTTGCATGCTTTTGTGATGGATGCCACCAATGAGGCAGGATACGCACATATTTTCGCGAACACCTGGTATCATCACGATTTAATTGTCATTCATAAACACTTGCTCATAATATAGTCGGAATCGAAAAAACGGCTCTGCTTTTGGTAGCGATTTCTTATGAATATGGAAAGGGTTGTATTGTTCTTTGTGTGCATACCTAGGGTGTGTGTGAGAGCATCGTTTATGTTTGTAATTGGAATATGATACATGGCATGGTTGCATAAATGCATTTAGGTTTTACGAAACGTTTTATCATGGAATAGAGTTCATTTGATTGTGAGACGTTTTCCACCTGTCATTTCTTCAACCTTGGGTTGAATATGTTACCTGTAGTTTCTTTAGCCTTGGATGAACAATATTTCTATAGATACTAAACGGAATGTTGATCATAATGACAAACACTGGTTTGTCTGGCCATATTCGATTTTTTACAGGAAGCCATGAGCTGGAAAATAAGAGTACGGCGTAAAACAACAAACAAACAATAAACATATGATAGTGAAACCATTATCCTTAATATTTGTGCAATCATAATTACTTAGCCATTGTTATTAGCGTACCATACAGGTGTGAATACTGGGTTATTACACAGTGACCTCCTCATTATCATGAATAAAGATTGACAGAAGATTCTGTTGTAGAAATGCGTTGAGTTTCAATGTTTTATAATGAATTTCATGTTGTAAGACATTATAACGTTGGTATTGATTAAGAATACAATCTCGAAAGTTCTCGACCATTTAGAGAACGGCCAATGTATGCCTGCATTGATCATTGCATACCAAGTTTGTTGATACTGTAATTTGACAAACAAATTATATGTTCTTTTACAGAGACAAATTCATCCTTATACCCGTGTATTACGTAACGTGTTAAGGCATCATGTTTATGTTAACATCAATGATGTAAAAGACTGGGAAAGGTTTTGCGTCAACACAGACAACTCATTGCAATATGTACGTTGCAACCACTATTACTTTTAGTACGTGACCATACTGACAGACTGTTCATTACCTGGTTATACTGACTCCTTACTTCCAGATCGTGTGTGATTGTTTGTTTGTTGTTTAACGCCGCAGTCAGCAATATTCCATCGAGATGACGGCGGTCTGTACATAATCGGGTTCGGACCACACAATCCTGGGATTGACATTATGAGTATCAATCTACGCACTTATCATGACATGCATCAGGAAAGTCAGAAAGTCTGACCCCCAGATCCCGTTAGTAGTCTCTTTGGACAAGTAAGGGTTGCTGAAGACTCCTTCTACCCCGGATATTACAGTATTCAACACATCTACACTGATGTCATACTGAAAGTCACAACATAAATACGCATAGTACGTTAGCAGGGATACGAATATATTCATAAAGTTGATTCTTTCATTGATGCTGTGTAACATGACCTCCATGATGTTGCTGGAATATTGCTGGAAGCGGCGGTGCCATAGCTTACTGACTCACTGTGAAACGTTAAAAGCGATTCTGATTTCTTTAATAGAAAATATTGACATTACTTATTCTTAATTTTATAGGTATATAACATATATATGTCAAACTTGCTTTATTAATTATCCGTCTCCAAGTCATGTAATAGCGACTGAGAAATTACACATAGAAAAATATGGAAATGCCGATGATGCAGCCATCTTTTTTAGAGACAACTTTTAAAAATTATTTCACAACCATTCCAATTATGATCACAAACTCCATTCCGAAACGGACATGAAAGAAACAGCGATGCATGGAGGAAATGAACGGAAACTGTGGAATCCGATTTCATATTAATTCACTTATAAGAAAACTCCAAACTAATAATGTTATTCCGATGTTCGCGCATGAAATTTCTGCATATGTGTCAATATTTCTCTACTAATGGAAAATAATCCCATAATCCCAGTCGTTAAAATCGTGTGTGGAATATAGCGGAAAACATGTTAGCCTAGTCATTCGGGAAATTAATATTCATCGATTTTTGCCAAAATTATCTGTCATAACCACTCCAAACCTATCACCCCTTTTTACCATTCTTTCTTCGAAAAGGCAAGTTTTTGAACCCTTGGTTTTAGCGAACAAAAGGCCCCGCAAGGCAGAGTGGTGGATTGTAGTGTTAATGACGGGTTGGATTACCGGACTCATTATGATCCCGACAGCCAAACGTTTATTTATTATAATAGAATCTTTATAATCCACAGGATTACGCGTAATTACTTTGCCATCTTCGAAGGGTAGACTAGCTATGCCTCGGTCAGGCAGCGCTCCATTCTATTAGTGTGATATACCGCTAGCAAATTATTATCAAAGTGTCCTTGCTTGAAAATTTTCTTCATTTCTCTGCGTACATTTACCCAAAAGGAAAGAAAAAATGGCGGAAATTTCTTTTCAAATTGTTTCCTTCCTTGCAAATTATCATAATTTCATTATGAATTTCCTGTTTTTCTTCTTCATCCCCTGAAGATACATATCGCACTTTCATGTAAAATATAACTTGGTATTCGACTTAGTAATGTTGTGTCGGTGAAATGGTTTTTACACATGTACTTATATGAGCAGTAGGTATACAATTTCTTCACATTTGCGAAGGCAGTTGGGTTTTATATTGTGTTGTTGTATGAAAAAATCGATCTTAAAAATTGGTCAATTGGTATTCTAGAAAAACTTTTGGGATGAGTTCTAGGAAAAAAGTCAATATAACAAAAACACATCATCTTCCATCCATTCCTGCAGGCCTCTGTTTGAAAACTATGACTTTTTCTTTATCATTTTTTTGTTTCGTACAGGTAACGTTTTACATGTACTCTCTTTTTAAAAAAACCACCCCAGTAACGGATTATTAGTGGAAAACATCATTTCTGTAACCTATTACATAAAATCAAAACGGTGTTACGATGCCATTGATGTACTTTGTTAATGTTTCTGAAGTACGAATTAGATTAGTTATGAAACACCGTTTTGTAGAAGTTTTCCAAAACAATAATCAGGTTTGTGTGTGTTTGTATGTTTTGAATCCAGCAATCCAGCAATATTCCAGCTATATTACGTCCGCCTGTAAATAATCTATTCTTGACCAGAGAAACCAGGGATTGATAGTATGAGCAATGTCCCGGAATCAAACCACACGATCCATTAAGACGCCTCGAACCAAAGCATAGATTGATGGGAATCTCTTCAAACCAGGAATCCCCGCAAAGGAATGGTTAATTTAGCTATCGAATGTGGGTGGATGATGTTCTTCGTCCCAATTACCATTACAAATTATCTAATTACTAGTCGTTTTGTTTGTCTATATGTGTTCGGTTTGTATGTACATGAAGTGTAATACACTGAGATCACAAACAAGACACCATAAATATTGTAAACTAATCCGGATTATTTGTCTGACAAGCTACCATTCTGAATACTGACCTACCCCAAAGCATACTGAAACACTGAATACGCCTGTACGCGATTCAGTTTTCCAATACCATAAAAATTAACCTCGTATGGACAGAATGTCGTCATAACGAATGTCTTTTCTTCAACCGAGTCGTTTTAACAGCACACGAAACACCCGGTTTAACATATCACGACTGCTTCAAATGATCACAAATGATTGAGCTGTGATAATAATCATAGACCTCTGTTCTCAAAAACAATTTAATTGAAGTGTTTTGACCTCCGTCTTTCTTTGCCTAAAGGGACGATGCACAAAACAGATATTAATGTTTTACAATCTCCTATTTCATATATCAACTCTAACCCTTACCCTTTAATCCAAACCGGGAGTAGGATACCAGGAAATAGGCTAACCTTCCTTAATCATGGGGTAACGTTTTCCTCTAGGCCTCAGCGTTCTTGTCAACTTTACCAAACCCCCATTTTTGTAATTGAACGAAAATTACCTGGGTTCAGGGGTCTGTATACTCAGATACATGCTATTAACAACGATAAGAGGAGCACGGCGAGTAAACCACCAATCATCAACCATTCCAGCTCATTTTCGGCTTAATTGCCTTAATTCCATACTTTAAAAAAATGTACTTGCATTTTTTGTACTGTTAAGAAAACCTACTCTGGATCAACTATCCATCTCACCAGGCAGCGCAAAAACATCTTCGTCTCAAATATTACCTAATAGCTACAGATTTAACCTTTTTTCTGCTTTCTCCAGTTTTATTGTTCTCTCAACTCGTTTCAGCGATAATTTCGTGAAACCATAGATTGCTTAGTATGAGAGAAGGCTAAACAGAAAACAGCAAATCTGGTAAACTGAGTGAATCAATTAGATGGGAACTCGCCAAACTATCAATTAGGTTATAAAAGTCTGATTTTACGCTTCTAGAGTGCAAAGTTGAATGTCGTTTTATTAGGGGGCATCGAAGGAAAATGGTCACGATAACATATTTCACTATGTCGTAAAGTTTCTGGAGTGCAATTGTTTCCTTCTGTTGAAATCACTTGTCAAACGAAGAATGGTTGGAATTGATTTCTCGTTTTCTTTTTATCCGCGCGCAACATTTATTTTCACTTTAGGTCAAATAATGTATTACCGTTGCAAATCACTCATTTAATGCGACATTTTAAACATTTTATTCATTAGAGACAAAATAATCAATCTAACGCAAATTTGTCATTATAAGATGTGCGTGTGAGGGGTGGTCGGGGAGGGGGGGGGTGTTCATATAGTGTAGGTTATCATGTAGATACATCCATGGACACATTAATAACTATATCTGGAAGCTAATATCCCTTAAGTCCACAATTTGCTAAATTGATACAACAGGTCCTGTCGTTGGTTCAGCTACAGTGGTATGTAAAGTGTGTATAGAGATATACATCAATGTACATTCATTTACATCAGCTGTACGACAAGATACATCAATTTATATCAAGTATACGCCAAGACACGTCAAGATACTATCAAGTATTCATCACGTTACAAGTGCCCATCAAGATCCATCCAGATGCATCAAGTACACCGCATGATAAATCAATACTACATCAAGGTATATCAGGCTTACATCAAGATACACCAACTGTACATCACATATACATCAACTTTACATCAGTATACATCAATTATACATCCCGATACATGAACTATACACCAAGGTACAGCAAGATACAGCAAGACGCGTCAAGTAAACATCAGAATACATGTCAAAATACATCAAAATTAATCAAGATACATCAACTATACATAAAAAACATCAACTGTACATCAAAATACGTCAATTATACACCAGGATACATCAACTGTGCATCAAGTATAGACATGAACTATACATCAATTATACATCAAGTATATACATCAACTATAGATCAAGTATATACATCAACTATACATAAACTATATATCAAGTATATACATCATTATACATCAAGTATATACATCAACTATATATCAAGTATATAAATCAACTATAGATCAAGTACATACATCAACTATACATCAACGATATATCGAGTATATACATCAACTATACATCAACGATATATCGAGTATTTACATCAACTATACGTCAACAATATATCGAGTATTTACATCAATTATGCATCAACTATAGATCAAGTATACACATCAACTATACATCAACTATTGATCAAGTATATACATCAACTATACATCAACTATAGATCAAGTATACACATCAACTATACATCAACTATTGATCAAGTATATACATCAACTATACATCAACTATAGATCAAGTATACACATCAACTATACATCAACTATAGATCAAGTATATACATCAACTATACATCAACTATTGATCCAGTATATACATCAACTATACATCAACTATTGATCAAGTATACACATCAACTATACATCAACTATTGATCAAGTATATACATCAACTATACATCAACAATATATCGAGTATTTACATCAAATATGCATCAACTATAGATCAAGTATACACATCAACTATACATCAACTATTGATCAAGTATATACATCAACTATACATCAACCATATATCGAGTATTTACATCAAATATGCATCAACTATAGATCAAGTATACACATCAACTATACATCAACTATTGATCAAGTATATACATCAACTATACATCAACCATATATCGAGTATTTACATAACAACTATACGCCAACAACAACATAGTTCCATCAAAATACATCCAACTTGTTGTTCAACGCCGTGTCAACAGTATTTTTGGTGTGACCCACGAGCACGGGTATGGTGCTGGCAAACCATGAAATATAATCAGAGTGAAATCATAATTCGAACCCACGATCATAGGAGCAGGCCTATGGGACTCAACTCTGTATAGCTAATTGTGCATGTAAATAAGTAATATTAAATTTATTGTTATGTCCCCAATTAATAACTTATGTCAAAATGGTGAGTGAATTGGAGTTATCTCACCTATAAACAGTATTTCAGTAACATGGAGTAACTGTGGGAGGAACGACCCAAGCGTTGCAGGCCCTAGACGTTTACAACGTTTGAAAAACCACAGGATTGGTAGTGGTGATGACAAACCACAGATCAGGATGAAGAAGAATCAAGTTGAGCAACCCAACTAATGAAGGCATCGCGGGTCACAACCTTTAATGTCCCTGCAAAAAAAGGATTCATGAAGAGGAAAAACATAAGTTATTGTCATCTTTTGGAACAGAAAAGGCTTACTAAACATCGAATATCTATTGCGGGGAACTACTGTCACAGTTTTTTTAAATGGGTTTCTCGAGTCAATCAAAGAGCGTCGCGGCAAACTTTTTTCTGCTCTTCTCCATCAGGACAATGTTCAAGTTGACACCAGTCATGTTGCAATGGCTGCTGTGCGAAAAGGGACATCAAACTTATGCAGCAGATAACTGACCTGGACTAATGGATGGAACAAGGGTAGCGATATGCAAGGGGACTATGTTGAAAACTAATTAAAGCGCTCGACAATATTTCAGTTCCATGTATTCTTGGCTCGTTTTGGTACCCCCTCGTACATGTGTATGTTATTGTGTTGGTACATTATTTCGGATTCCCCCTGAACGATATGGAGCAATTACATTATCATAGTGTGGTATATAACTTTTTGTGCAATATTATGTCATAGTATATGTATCCTGAAACTATATTAGATATTTTAGAAATGGATAGTAATTGGCCTTCCGTTAGTTGTCTCATGTCTAGTCAAAACGTCTGATACAGTGGAATTTTGAATCGGGACATCGTTAAAAAAGTCACTATATAAAATTGACACTTGCCTTCTTCTGATGTTGCAATCATCGTACATTTAAGGATATATTTGCAATTCCATAACCTATGATAATAAGCACGTTGAATGGGTTATTATGCATTTTCATATGCATATTTCAAATATCCATGGCACATGCTAGTAACAAAGTATCGTTAACTGTCTGCATGGGTGATAAATATTGGCATTTACATAATACGAATATCCATAACACAGGACAGTAAATGAAAACCGCCTCTATCCGCATTGGTTACAGTCATTGGCAAAAACATATGTACATAATGTCCGTAAGATATGGCAGTAACCAGGTATCTGCATGGGTTACAGTCATTGGCACAAGGGGGCACGGGTGGCCCAGTCGTCTAAGGCACCGCGATTCGCTGTGCAGAGTTGCGTCCCCTGGACACGCCAGAAACCTATGATTGTGGGTTCGAATCCCGGTTCGCCCAGATTATGTTTCTAGGTTTGTCAGCACCATACCCGTGCTCGTGGGTTTCACCGAGGTGGTAACCGTCTGAGACCTGCATCACTTCGGGCTTTCCTCCCACATTAAGCTGACACGCCGTGATATAACTGGAATAATGTTAAAAGCGGCGTTAAACCCAACTCACTCACTCACTCACTCATTGGCACAAACATATGTACATAATGTCCGTAACATATGGCAGTAACTAGGTATCTGCATGGGTTACAGTCATTGGCACAAACATATGTACATAATGTCCGTAACATATGGCAGTAACCAGGTATCTGCATGGGTTACAGTCATTGGCACAAACATATGTACATTATGTCCGTAACATATGGCAGTAACCAGGTATCTGCATGGGTTACAGTCATTGGCACAAACATATGTACATAATGTCCGTAACATATGGCAGTAACCAGGTATTTGCATGGGTTACAGTCATTGGCACAAACATATGTACATTATGTCCGTAACATATGGCAGTAACCAGGTATCTGCACGGGTTTTATTCATGCACGTATCCATGATCATAACGTATGATAGCATATGTGCATAATGTGATCGTGACGCAGTACATTCCATCAACCATTTTTGCGCATGCACATTCATTACATATAGATGCATGGACAGATACAAGTCCATAACGTATAATAATATGTGTGCAGGATTATAAGGTGGGGAAGTGATCATGTACCTCAATTCTTCTGCATGCGTATGAGGGGTGTTTAAAAAGTTCTGATCTTAACAATGAGGGACTAGGTTGCAAATTATTTTTTCAACAATGATGCCAACGACGCTAGTGTGCCTAGATCATACTGGTTTGGGAGGCTTTCGTCACATTTGGGAAGAGGTTGAAATCGGACATGGATACATCTGAACAATACGTTGGATGTTCAATTAGTTCAAAGCCACCATTACGCATAGCAACTATGGCGACAACATACATATGCACAGGTGCATTGTCGTGGTAGTACAACACACCTTGCCAGGTGTTAGATGTTCAGGGTGCTTTGACTGTATAATTTGTGGCTGAACCAGCGACTCATCCATGGCTACAAATCGCTCAACATCACGAAAGGTGATGAATCTGGAGTGTTTATCAGGAGTCAGAAGCCTTGGAACCCAGCATCCTCAAGTCGTTGTCATGCCCAGTTCATGCCTTAGAATATTCTCAACACCCTCGTGAGAGATGCCAACTAGTATTGTTCATGTGACGTGAAGTGAATCGTCGATCATTCACAAACACATGACGTATTTATCAACATTTTCCACGGCGGTGGCTTCCTGATCGTGGATCATCTTCGAGGCTCTCTCGTCCTCTCTTCAACTCCGATGCTTACTTCTTAATAGTGGTAAAGGAAGGAACACCATCCCCTAAACTTGACGCCATGTCTGCATGGATGTTTGTTCGCGTTACCCCTTTCCGTTGGAACTACGTGATGTAGCAAGAGCCAATGGTGTCCATTTTCAGCAACAGAGAATACCTTTTGGTGCCTGTAGCAATATGCTACCTGGTTGTGTGTTTGGTGTAAATGCAAGATTGCTGTAGGAACGAAGAGTATTGTACTTAATACATGCAACCTGTTATGTATTCTACATCTTCCGTAGTTAGGCTCAGAACTGTTCAGCCACCGCTCGTATATATTCATGGACAAACGCATGTCCAAAAAATATAATTGGGGAAATAATCATGTCCAACGTAAGACAATAACCATTTACCTCTCTCTGCATCATTATTATATATAATGTCCATAAATTATCATAAACTGTATCTATATTCATCACATATGATCGTAACGATGTGCATGCACCCCTCTGCATCCACATATATTTTATGATATGTCCATAAATCTGCGCGTGTCAATAGAGTGTCATAACAAGTATGTACGCCAATAACATACGATAGTGGATCTCCATCCACGTCATATTTCCGTGCTTCCTGTTTTCAATGACAACTGTGGATAAAACTCCAATGAAATGTTAAACCAATTCATTCCATCAACACGTCGAGAAGATTGGTATTAGCTTCGTTATAACCGATGTTTCGTTATATCCATTGACTGAGGCTACACAGCGAGCTTGAACCAACATCTGGGCAGGTACCTGCATGCTCCATGGCTACACATGTACGTAAAGCATGTACGTATCGTAGCTTGTTCATGTCTGGCTCAAATGAAATGTATACACGTCGGCGTGCAAATGAAGGCAATGAACGCTAAATTAGGCCCCCGTGTCAATTTCACTTGCTGTTTTGATTGACAGAGTGTCAGTTGAAAATCACCTCATTGGAAATATGATAACAGTCTTTATGCTAGTCGGGTTCTAAGTGAGGTCAATTTCACGTAATAATTGTAACGTCGATTATTTAACCAATAGGAGACTCAGCTTATTTGTACCCGAGATTTGCAGGCTGAATACTGTTATTGTCAGCAATTTAGGAGTCGGCTGTTTTCTGATACGGGTGATATTAGGCATATCCGTGCACATAGCCTCTCTGTGAAAGGCGACTCCAATCACGTTAATTTCGCACAATATTAGAGATGGCGATTTATCTATAAATCCTCTATATTTGTGCTGTTATATGTCATGGTAGTCGTGTCTATGCCTAGCATCAATCATGGTCAGGTTACACACAACTAACTAGCACAGCGGATGAATACATCACCCACGGCTTCCGGAAATGCGTCCGCAGAGTGAAGAACTCTGTTGTCGGAATGTTGCAATTACAGATGTGACCTTAATAAGTTTGGTTGCAGAAAATGTCAAGCATAGGCCTGAGGTGAAGAAAGCCCTATTTGTTATAAAGTGAAAATTATACTTAATTACGATCGATAATTCTAGAATTTAATTCCAAAGTATTGGCAGAGGAAATGGACCGCTCGTTACAAGGTCAGTCCATAAAAAAGGCGATTTTTGCCAAGCCTCTTTCAATGCCCCGGTGAGCCATGGTGATCTTTGGAGGCAGTTTGGAGACAAATTGGAAGTGTCGTCTGCAGCAAGGATGGAAATGACTTCTGCTAAGGAAAATTGGCGGGAAAGTGCTACACTGTCTCTTCCTCTGTGTCTCGTCCTTTCATTGTTCTTAACAGAGGCTTTGCTTGAAACCACAGCTAAATTTGCCAACTGCAGAAGTCAATTTAAATTTGTTCCCTGTCTATGGGAAGACGCCAATTTCTTCCTTCTTTGAGCAGTAATCCTTTGCGCCACCTTCAGACGACCGTCCCCACTCCACCACTTTGCTGCGATGATACACACAACAGTGTCTTGAAGATGAGGGTATTAATTGGTAACGCTGCTTTCAAACAAAATTGACACCTCGGCAAGAACACGAAATTAAGACATGGGTCAAGTGTTCTATATAATGGCGCCCGGAGCGGCAACATCCATTCCAGTTCTCATCTCTATTCACTATCTTCAACGCCAGAGCGAATCTATCCAAGTCCACAAGAGGTATTATTTACTTCAGCAGAAGACGGGTAGTTCTCTACGCCAACACAAACACCCAAGGGTATATAAAACAAACGCTTTATGGACCTATGTCCCGACCCATATACCAAGGTAACAGTGTTCATATTGTATATGAAATTGAAGGTTACAATGTTATTCTAGTAGGTTCAGCGACCGGATAGTCATAATGGATCATAAATTCAGTTTGTCCGCCTGCCTTCAGGATAGCTTTCAAAAATCCTAAATCATTACCTAGACAACTTGTTTTTCTGCTCACTGAAGGGGAGAGCTTCCTACAGAAAATACATCAATAGCATCGGGTCGTCGCTCAGGAAGGATAATGAAACGTTCTTAAAGGAAGAGTCATCCCTGAATATATATACAGTCATGTTTTGTACGCTGTGCAGTACGTATAGTATTTCCCGGGGACAGGATATACAGATCGTTTCGCTATCAAAAGGCGGAATGGTTGCTGGATATTTGTTTTCGGAAACTCCATATTCAAGGAAGGTTGATATTTTAATATTTCGTCGTATCAAAGAGCATTTCGGAAACCTTACCGCAGCCAAGTTTTAGTTCCAATATAACTAAATGTTTAATGCAGTTCAGTTTCGCATTAGGTCACATCATCTTTGTTAATTAAACCATCTGTCTAAAGTTATTAAACGCTATACGCTAAAAGGATTTCTTGTTCACTTAACTTTTTAAGTCATTGTCTAATGTACATGTAGTTAAAGTTTGGTTTTAAACTTACAAACTTTACTTAACTTGATTCAGTGTCGGTAAACCTATCAACTGGTAAAGTAAAAATCGCCGGTTTTAGTTAGGAACTATCTTTGTCAATTTCGGTCTTATTAGATTTATAGTTTACCAGTTTTACATGAG
The DNA here is from genome assembly GCF_022045235.1 of Haliotis cracherodii. NCBI lineage: Eukaryota > Metazoa > Mollusca > Gastropoda > Lepetellida > Haliotidae > Haliotis > Haliotis cracherodii. The sequence continues at coordinate 19,490,073 of NW_027266275.1, forward strand.
TTCATTGTAGTTGTAAGTTACAATTCACAAACTTTACATAACTGGACTGTGCGTTAGCCAATAAATCAACCAGTGCGGCTAAAATAGTTACGTTATGTTTAGTAATTATGGTTTTACGCCGCATTTAGCATTGTTCAAGCACTATCACGGAGAACGTTATGTTGAAAACTACTTTAATTCAGTATAAGTTTCAACTTCAGTCAAACTTTATTTTAACTTGATTTGAAGATTTAGTCAAGTAGTCCACCAGCCAACTAGTCAACATCCCTGCTACAACATCGTCGTGCAGGTCTGTGTTGGTGAGGCAGCTGCCGCGACAGACGAAGTGTAGCTCTCGACTCTGCTCGACGACACCTTCAGGGCGACACAGGGTCCACGCACACGCTCGATCGATTACTCGAGTCCTGTGTCTCATCAAGTTGCTTCGTCACGCGAGAAGCGAAGGAACTCGCGCGATATTTGAGTGGTACCGAAGAATTGCTTCCTCTGGCTGTAAGATGCTGTCTTCTCCTTATGGCCAACCTCTATCAATGATGATAACCCTAATTCTCTCAGTAATTTAGATTTTAGACAACAATGGTATAGTCCTGTTTGTGAACGATTTCTTTGAACAGTTGAACCCCTATTTATGAAATGTTAAGTTTGTACTTAAATGCTCCACGTGGAGATTTAGCAGTCCAAACATCCTGCATATATTTGTCGTAATTTCTGATGTGTTCAGATCTTATTCAGTCACTTGCTTACACTGCAATGTGTGAAGCCCATTTCTGGTGTCCACCGCCGTGATATTGCTGGAATATTGCTAAAAGCGGCATAAAACCCCACTCACTCACTCACTTGCTTACACAGATATATCTGTGATTTCTTCAAAATCAAAATTGATATATCAATTTAACAGCAAAGGTGATACATACTGACGACTCGAACATCTAAGGTCATGCATTCTGATATCTCGAACCGCAAAGGTGATACACACACGGAATTCGACCCGCAAATGTGATACATACTGGAATCTCGAACAGGAAGTACACACGCACTATATGCTGATAGCCCGAACGTTATTTCATACTGATAAATCAAACTTCACTAATAAGTCACAGCAGACGCAATACATCTTAGACAATAATCTATGTTTGTGCAATTTTTGTTCCTACATATTGTTCGGATTAGTGACAGTTTATTTTTTAAATCGGAAAATTGGCGATTTTGTTTTAAATGTTGCACATAGTGATCTAAAATATAAAGTAAGATTTAGTTTTAATGTGCTAATCTGTGAACTGATACAATAATCAGTATCTTCTAATTAAATGAGACTGTCTCTTCAAGGTAAACAAATAAAGTATTTCTGAAAGGACTTGGCAAATACTTTACAAACATATAATTTCGGATGGGAGGATGACATTTATTATTTCATAAAATATAATCTGATGAAATAAGGTATGTGACTTTCCACATAAGTTTATATATGTATGATTTTCCTAATTTGTAAAACATGTATACTCAAAGATATGACAGAACAGTCACTTATCTGGTTGGTTGCGTTTTCAAATATTTTTTTTCATTCAAGGTCTAGGTGCTTTTGAAATGTTTATAGACGAAGGTTGACATGTTTCAGATCTAGATTGACATAAAGTATTGTGCAGCATGTGCTTATGGTGCATAATTGATTAACCAGGAGCAAGTTTTGAAACTTTATTGTGATTATAATGTCATGACAAAATTCGTACGGACAAGTAACTCATTTGCACCATAAACATAATTAACTATCAAATCCATTAACTTTATGTGCTACGTTACATTCAGTTGTAAAATGTTTTTAGTTTTTCAAAACGTTTTATAAAATGACATAATAATGCCTAAAATGACTAATTGTCCTGCATGTTCTGTCTCCTGTTCATGCTCGTCTACTCCTTCAACATTCCTGACATTCGTGACATGCTGTCTTGTGAAGTTACGCGCGTTGTATTCAACACGTGGTGCACGCTGAATGTGAAAGCATCAAGACTCAGCTCACACACAAACACAAAATGAGAGTTTAACTTTTTGCTGGCGAGAGCTCCAAATTCTTCCTGCAGAAATATTGACAAAGTTTAACAAAACTAAACACATCCTTTTGGCCCCAAAGCGCGGCTCTCTTTGAAGAAGCACGTGACACAGAAGCAAACGCTTCCTTGTCCAAAAGACATACTGTAAACACGAGCTATGATTTTTTCCCGACAAGTCGGATTCTTTTCGATCTAAGAATGATTTGTGTCTCAGAAATGCAGGATTTCATTTCATGTGGGAGGTTTATTTAAACAACAAACATTCATCCACCAAATGTCATTGGTTTCTTTGTACTCTAAATATGCCTTAGTATATTGCTAAGTTCAAACTGTGCGTGTTTTCTGAAACCGATACCAGCGTCATTGAGTCGCAAGGTCGTACTAAATATCGAATTCTTGTTTTAGCTTGATTCTTTTTTCAAAAGCTTTCACTCAACACCCAAAAGAGGTATTCATTGTTTTGAAACATGTGTAAAAAATAAACCGCTTTCGTGAAGTTGAAGATTATACAAAGCTAAGCATGTCCAACGAAAAGGATTCCACACTTTTGAACTTAAGCTATGTTATTGAAATATAAATTAGCTTTTGCAATTAAGTTTCCAGAAAGTACATCTTGTCTCCCAACAGACATTTCTCTGTGTTCAACGGAAATCTGTTCGTCTGTATATACTAGTTCTATTCGTGAAGACACCAAACACGATAACATACTAAGTGAATAAACCCTTAAAGCCCTATTTGCATGCACAAAAAGGACGCTTTCGCGTATATTTGCATGTGTACAAACAAACAAATGGCAGCTGTTAATATCACCAGAAGGGTATTATGATCCTATTCAAATATCCATTCCTTATAAGTGTGTTAGCGCTACCATGCCATTTATACATAGATATATTTTTAAGTGTCGAGAAAGGAAAGGGGTCGATGCGACTTGAACATGTATCATATTTTCCATACCAATATTTCAAAGTATTCAACCACTACATAATTAAATGATATTTCCAGTGGTCCAAAAGGGTCCCTTTACCTACCTCGTCCATTATGTGTGTAACATATGGCTTTTGTTATATGTCAATCACAAGTCAGCTGTTTTCTTGAGCACCTGCAGCTTAATTAAATGTTATATATATATGCAACAGAGAATGCGCAGGCAAGGCCGCAACAGAATTACACGTGGCACTACACCTAGTCTAATGTAATGTAGACGATACACTCTTATTTCGTTTTTATTCATGTCGCAAAATATTTAACATAAATCAAAACCACTTTCTGAATTGGATTTTACTTCTTTTTTTGGCATTAACATAATGCATAGCATATTTGTCTAACACGTAAACTGTCATTTATTATTTTCAGATTATATTGTATTAGAGGACAGTTAGTGTATTGCAATCCGTTCTGTAATAAAATTATGTTTAGTATAATAAAATCAAGCATGCGTGTTATACTTTAAGATTTTAATGCACAGCTCAGATCACAGAATTGTACCTGTTAACATATTTTAACGTGCATCACAGCCAGTTAAAGTGGTTTCAGAAAAGTGAATCCAGTGATCTTAAGTCATCCGGATACGAATATTAACGGATTTAAATCGTTTTCACTTTAACCAGTTATCAAGAATACACTGTCAGATCCATGTCAAGGAGAGGATATAGAATTATCATAATAACCGACACAACTGCCACGTTCAGTGTGTCTGGACCATAAACTATGATCTGCAGCAGTATAGTTAATTGTAAGCCATGTAAGATGCATTCAGCCATACACTGCATGTAATACACGATGCCGTAGCCATCACCGCGAAGGAAGCGTCTTTATAACACAAATCAGTCTGGTCTTTTATCGTGGATTAAGGTGACATGAACCAAATCATTCGTCATTTTGTAGTCAATTAATAAAGAATTAATCGATTGGTTGGGCATTGTGATACCAGAGTGGTGAGTTCTGTTACACAGTGTAATTAATGTCCACCCTTTCCCAGTGTGTTCGGAAGTCCTGCAATCTGTCCCTCATCACAACACAGCGAGATATGTTTTCATTTGCTATCTGAGGAGCTGATCCTTGTTTTCGTGCTTCTGGGGGATACATGTCTTGTTAATCACTCAGTTATTGATCACACCTTAAATACTCTCCTGACTGGTATCGTGTGTTTGTTTCTTTTTATTGTAAAATTAAATTCTCATTATAAAGGTTGATTAGGTATCATTAACAATGTATTTCTTCTATTGTCAGGCCATTCATTTCTTCTTTCACGATTAATCAGCATACATTTGAAAACGTAACAAATAGCCATTTACGGGCAATTTTCAAAAAATAATTTGAGGTTAAGTTTATGTTGAATCGTAATTTAGTTCCTGATAAATTTGTCTAAAGTATTTTGGGAAGAAAAATGGTCTGTTTTATATATGTAAAGCAACGTTTATCTTGTCTCTTACATAAATACATAATGTACTGCAAGTGAACAATGATATTATCATCCTATAGCATGACAGTAACACTTGAGAAAAAACGAATGTTTAGAAGGTTTATTAATACTTGCAAACCTTGTCTTACTATACATGTCACTATCCTAGTCAGTATTACTAATGTTATGTAGCATAAACGTGTTACATATTTCTAATAATTCATAACACGGTTCCTCCATGTTGTTATATAAGACAGATACGACAATTTATACGCGGACTGCCTTGCCTGAATAAAATAGTTTTAAAAAGTATAAACCAATCGCACAATTTATTCCATATGAAAGTCTCGTCTATGAACATGCTTTTAAAATCGCAACCAGGACACCGTTATTTATTTTTTCACGTCGCCTCAGGGTAAAATATGGGATTGGTTGAACAAGAAAGAAAAAACTCTTTATTGCCCTTTATTTTGTATGATAGAAACACGACCTAAGCAAAATATATACAGGTTGACTAGAAAATACAGTGTATGTACAAATCCTGTTTTCCTTTCCATTTATGTCTTTTCGACAACACCATTTCCGTTTGTTGACCAATTTAAAAAAATAAAATAACTTCCAAATTATAGCATTCGTTTTAATCCATTTCGGTTTAATCCATGCATTCACGAGTGAATGGAATAATAAAAGTATTAGATTAGTTCATGTATTGTTCCTAAAGAAATAAGTTCCTAAGATCAAAGAAAGTATATGAAAGCAAATACAGGTTAACATTTCTGTAATCAACACAACAACATTGACCATATCATTTAACCAGCCCAGCCCCGCATACTGTGAAACCTCATTCATCCAGACAGGACTGATCCCAGTGAAATCGCCCGGACAAACACATTTCCCAATGAAAGAATCACTGACACGTATTAAGTCCTACTAAAAACAAATGGGAGCTACCACTGGTAATCGGCCGGGATGGTGAGTTTTCCGGGATAAGCAGGTCCAGACTAACGAATATTTGGTGTATGTAAACTTGCACTGGGATGAACCATGATAGATGGTATTTTACTCGGTAGTTGTATGTAGAGTGTTACGAATGGGTCGCGACGTCCCCTGTGAAGGGCATTTATCAAATTAGCACACGACCATGCGTGCACCTCAGACCGCTGCCTTGTGGAGGATTACGTTATGTAAGAAAACACCTACCGACATCAATCATAGTTGAAAAGGATGACATATACGTTTATTCACATGTCATTATTTATCGTGAGAAATGTCATGGAAGTTATAAATTACTCATGAATGGAATGGGAACCGTTTTCATGTTTCTCATCATATTTGGGTGCATACCCCCGTGAATATCCGGGTTAGAATTGGTCTCTAAGCAAAGCAAACGCGTTGCGCGTTCAGTTCGTTTGGTCCAAAAGGCATGCTTGCAATGAATTGCAGTATTTTAAAAAACAGTTGTCGTAATAAATTAAACCGATGCAAAGGCCATTTCTTCACCGCTGTACCAACACATCAGACGCGTGAAGATCCGGGGTAGAATAGGTCTTTAGCAACCCATGCTTGCCGTAAAAGGCGATTATGCTTGTCCTAAGAGGCGACTAACGGGATCGGGTGGTCAGGCTCGCTGACTTGGTTGGGGCATGTCATCGTATCCCATGATACTCATGACGTCAATCCTCGGATGGTCTGGTCTGGACTCGATTATATACAGACCCCGTCATCCAGATGGAATATTGCGCGGCGTTAAAAAACAAACAAACAAACAAATAAATACGATCTGGAAGTAAGGCGCCATCGTATCCCGAAGGCGTAAACCGATGCTAATGTTGTCAATGACAGAATTTTCTGGTCCAGACCTCGTTTACCTACGTATCACAGTCATATACGTGGAATATTGCTGAGAGCGCGCACACACACACACACACACACACACACACACACACGCACGCACCGAGCACGCACAAACACACGCTAACACACTCGACAAACCAACTAACCGACAAACCATTCTTGCACAGTGCAATTCCCGGTGTATGCCAAATGGTGAATATTTTACACGTGCAACACTGTAAGAAAAAGTATAGTTTCCAAGCTTGTCAACAAGACGAGAAGCACTTTACTCATTTCCAAACAAACAAACGAACGAATAAGCGACTGATTTAATATAACCGTATTTACCACTGTTCTGTTTGAGATATTGGATTCAATTTTCTAAACTACTGTAGTTTAGACGAGATATTTTAAAATCAGTTTCCAACAGCTTCCAAAATATCGAAAACTCTCTTAAAGTAGTAAATTTACTCCAGTGCCAGTGGACCAGAGACGTGGCCATACATACCCGATAATGCGCTATAATGATTATTTAAAGTTAGAGAAAGAGCGCGCAATTATCCATTCTGTCGGGGCACACTGACACACAAGCGTACACAAGACACTAACACCCCAGTTAAGTAGACAATTCGTCCGAAATTGCAAAGGAGCACGATTTCATAAATAACAATATTTTAAAATGTACATTAACATAACAACAAAATAGGTTATATAAAAACAATAATGTATGTAACGTTTGCTTGTCCCAAGATGTGTACTTGTGACGCGTCTGTGGTACATTAATGGCGGGTTTACAACGGACAAAACAATTGTACTTTACCTTTATCTATTTAAATATGTATGTTATAAATTGTCGGGAAACGTTAAATATATTTTTAATCTGTCATTTCTAAACCTTAAAACCTAAATTAGTAACGCCTGCAGAAAACATTGAATACCGTTCCAAGTCATCGGACGAGCCAGACACAGCTTGGTGTAAGGGAGATAACTCACTGCAAGTTGATGGATCATTTGCACAGATCTTATTTCACTATACACAATCTCCCGAGTACCAAATGGGATACACTACCCTCTACCAATAACAGCAACGCATGCTCACTGAAACTCCCCGCGAAAGTACTTACAACAAAATAAAATTTAACTTTAAAAAAGTTTCTCAATTGAACGGAGATGCGCCCATGCAGACATGCCGAAAAGCACAGGGGCTTCCTACGCAAAACAATAGAATCTGCAAGATATATGGTCACAGCCAGTGTCAGGACTATCTGTCTACTGACACTTGGTGTGACCATTTGTCTTGTAGCTGCTATTTTTTGCGTTACAAGCCCCTTTGCCGAAAAGGTCAGGGAAATCATTTGGTTCCAGGTTCGTGTTCAGGGGATTCGACTGTGTGTATGTATTCGGGCTGGGACGGGTAGCTCGCGTACACGGGTCGGGTGGGTCCTGAGTAGGACCCGGGTACCCACAGGACTACCCGGACCCGTGGTTAGTCACGTGGTTTATTGTTTCATGACAAAAATCCACTATATAACTACATGGTTACACGACAATTTTATGTCTCTACCGTTCGCATTTCTCCATGACTATGAACACGTGCATACATAAGTCACTCCCACTCACGAATATTGTAGACTTAAGACAATTGTAGGTTTAAGGACACAACACACGTTAGTTCTGACTTTTATGTTTGAACAAAGCTAAAACTTCAGTCAACTTCAATGTATGCATGGCGACATCGTTTTATACGTGTATCAAAATACATTTTGCCAGGGCTACTGTCAAACTGTTCCCAATCGGACATTTTGTACCTATCACTTGACACCAACAGCGGGTACCCGGGTAGGGTCGGGTAATAGGGGTGTGGATTTTACTGTGTACACACACAGTATATGTATGTGTCTGTGTGTGTGTGTATTTGTCCGTGTTTGTATGTGCATGCGAAGTGTACAAAGCGGCCATAAAATATCTTGTATTTAGTGTACTTGGCCTCAGTGTGGAGTGAGAACGGGTTTACGCCGCTTTCACATCAATGTCACAATGGGGCACCAGTTCAAACTTTAGCTCGTCCTGTCTAAGACCCAGGTTGGATTTTCCACACTGGTACACTTCTTGATAAACATTCTGGATGTTTATGTCGTCCGATGTGATGTTAAACCGGGCAAAAGAAAATATACGTCTGAAAATTGGTTTTACCAAAAATACAAACATTGTTAAAAAAACGTTACTCGACTGAAAATAGTCGCCGAAAATAGGTCCAAATCACTAATCCAAAAAACTATGAGGCCCGTATCAAATACATCACCATTGTATAACCATTTCTTGATTGTTTCATTTTTAGCCACAATCAAACATGGGTGTATACTATCTTTTTCCCGGCAGCTTAGAATATGTTTTTAAAGAAGCGTAAATCTTATATCTCGCTTCCCCCATATGCGCAATGTTCCACTTAATTACAACATAACAACCGTCATCTCGCTATCGTGGACCAACCAATCCACAGTAAACAACACCTAGCAATACACAAGTGTGAGGACACTGACTAACTGATAGGGAGGCGGTCGGGTAGCCTAGTGGTTAAAGCGTTCGCTCGTCACGCCTAAGACCCGGGTTCGATTCCTGCTGTGATATTGCTGGAATATTGCTAAAAGCGGCGTAAAACCATACTCACACTCACTCACCAACTGATAGTGACGACACGTTAAGTATTTGGGCTACTACTCACATCAGTCGCAATAGAAATTTCCGACCCATGTGATTAGATTAATGAATAGATAAGGTGATGAAAGAAAATTGTGAAACTCAGCTTAAAGAATTGCAGAAATAATTCAATGGTTGACAAACAATGACCAATGAATACAAATACCCCTGAATGAATGTGCGAATAGTGGGTGTAAGTAGTAACATAATGAGACCCATATATGTGAATCCCGTCGAAATTACTTATTAAAATAGTACCTTAGCACTACGACTGTCGTAAGTCCCAGTTAGGGAATGGGAGTTCATCTAAGATCGCTAAGAACCTTCGTGTGCCGTGAGAGGGGACAGGCAACATAGATCGGGGGTGCAGGCTGGGTGACTTTGTTAACTGAGCGTCATCGTACCCCGACGATCACTGGTTTATCTGGTTAAGACTCGATAATTTATAAGCAGTCGTCATTTATGCGAAATATTAAAAAAAATACGAACTAGAACAAGGATGTGTGAGGCTTTGTGTATGTATCACAGCACCTTTTCAATATTTCTGTTACATGCACACGTGTATACAATTAAAAAATGTTACGGACAAGCCGGTTCTTTCCATATTACTATTTTTAATTTATGACTAATAGTAACATGCAAAAATCGGGTGTTTATTTCAAATATTACTATAGTTAATATTCCATGTCATGACAGATAAACTATAGTAATGTGAAAGAAGCGGGTTAGTTCTTAACTTTTTTCAGTGGTATACCGGGGTATGTACCACAAGTATTCTAAAACATCCGTAGTTAGCTGTTTTCCTTTTTGTAAGACAGAAATCTAACGACAACACAATTTAATTATTTATATTGATTGTGTATATTACATATAAACACGGGGCAAAACAAAATATCAAAATCTTAGAAATCAATGTAACGAACCGTACCCCGTAATCTTGAGGTTGAAATCAGGGAAAAAACAACAAAACATTCATTGCTACGGTCTGAGCTGAGAAGGATTTTAAAGACATATTAAACATTGGCGACATGCTGCCGAAGTTTGAAATAAGGTTATCGCAGTTATCTCCCTTGAACAGCTTGCTCTGAATGAGCACGTACTCCAGTTCCTCGTGCAACACTGTCGCCCCTTTGAAACGATTACCGATATTGTTTATAACACAATTCAAAGTTAGGAATAAACCTCAACATGAAAGTCTCCCGACATAAATATGTTTATATCGTTTCCCGTTGGTTATCACGTTCAGATATTCATTACAATATAAAGAGGGGTGCAGGTGTGAAGGACGGAGCATGACTGTCGGGGAAGAGCCTGTCTTTGTCTCCGTCATTGCGTACTTCATCACCCGGGATTCACTTCTCTTAACTGTGATCTTGATGTCACCATCCAAATAAAAATACCGTTTTAAGGATGACGCGTATTGCAGGGGGATTTCCATCTTCAGGAAATGCTATCTTTATGGCAATCGAAGCATGTCCGTGTGAAAGCATTTAAACATATTTTACGCCGAGTCAAGTGATTGACACAAGTTGCCTAATACGCACATATGGAAGCTAAAATTGCCTTTAACAACCTCGCCACAGAAGTATGAATGAGAATCTGCAGAGGTGTGGAATAGTCATTTGTTTCATATCAAAGATGTCTTCAACAGGAGCGGTTGATGGAAAATAATGTTACGCTGAACTCAAAATTAGCATGCATATGTGAATGGGTTCTCCAAGCCGTAATGAAAATTTAACTACGATGTATACTCCCCCGGGAGTCGGGAATGCAATCTGAATGCACAGTGGTTGGTTTACCGGGGTAGTAAAGATCCTGCCCCTCTGTAATGTGGACACTTTACATTGAAACACGTTATTCCGGACTTCGATATTATGGAATCGCCGGCTTCGGCACAATTCCTGTTAGGAACTTTTACACAAATACAAAGGAACAATCCACAAACATGCTTAGTAAATCCGGAAACTTCTTTATCCGGAAATCCGTTGATCATTCCACACGAACGAACCGTCCGGATTAGAGTCGAGTCACTCACTACACGACGGCAGTGAGTGCGAACAACGATCTACGCCGCCAGGTTACGATGATACGTACTGTAAGCAATGGATTTGCAAACAGCATTAAAAACTGGGAATCTTTCCTGCCACATCTTCCCGAGGCAAGGGAGTTAACTGACTGTAAAAGTATAATCAGTTTACTTCCTTGCCCCGGGAAGATGTTACTGCCCCCATATCAACGCTGGGTCTAAAAGTTAGGGCTGGGGCGTGTCCAAATTTACTCCCCGTGTACTCAACCCCCTATTACCGACCCTACCCGGGTACCCACCGTAGGTCTCAAGAGTTAGGAACACAATGTCTAATTGGGGATAGTTTAACTGTAACCCTGGCAAAAACTGTTAAGATTCATGTATGAAACCAAAGACCATATAATAGATATATGGTCTCTTGTGAAACGATCAAATCATGCGTACACTGAAGTTGACTGAAGCTTTATCTTTACTCATATACAAGTCAAAAGGAATGTGTGCATCATCAGAAAGCAATGGGAACATTAGCGACTTGTAGTGTAACCACCACTGAGCTCTGAGTTTTTGTCATTAAACAATATGTCACGTGACTAGCAAATGGTCCGGGTAGTACTGTGGGTACCCGGGTCCTACTCAGGACCCATCCGACCCGAGTACCCGAAATACCCGTCCCAGCCCTACTAGAAGCGTCAGATAAGTGTGCTAAACCAATATAAAAGATGGTTGTGACATTTAAGAACGATTATCTTCAGACTTTTTTCAAAATTATATTGGGTGTGAAGGCATTGTACTAATATGATATGGTTTTTGAGATAATACATTAATTATTGGACTTCGAAACATGCCCATCTTTATTGTCTCCAAGTACACCTGCAGATGAGAACAATCGCTATCACGCTTTCCCTTTAATTGATGAAATACAATATATATATATATATATATACTGTGGTGGATTTGTTTAGCAAAGACTACTAGTGTGTTGGATATGACCGAAATGTTACTACTAAAAGCATAGTCGCAAAATGAGAATGGTTATGTAAAGCATATTCTATGAATAATTAATATTAGGACATGAGTGAGTGAGTTGATTTTAACGCCGCTTTGAACAGTATCCCCATTATATGACGACGTGTCAACTTAATGTGTGAAAAGCCGGAGGGGAGGCAGGTCGCAAATGTTTACCACACTGGTTAAACCCAAGAACACGGGTAATGTGCTGACAAACCTAGAAGCAGTAGCACTGCGAAATGGGACTCGAACCCAAAATTATACTTTTCCGTCGTGTCCATGGGACGCCAATCTCATTAAAATGAAGGGACGCAAAACGCTGCACAGCGAATTTCAGTGCCTAAGACGACTGATGATGATACTAATGACGACATTATTTTAAATGACATTACTCATATCATTGTTTTTGTGTTCATTTCGCATCGTTGCAGTCAAAATGGGGAACTGGCCAAATTTGCAAATCTTGCTTCTGAAATAAAACCCGTAAAACAGCAGGGGATCATGCAATATACAACCACCCATGTCGGGTTAACAGGATTTGACCGTAAATGTTAATACTAAGTATGAGAATTTAAGATAAGTGTTGACGACAAACATCCTACGCAAGATTGTTTCTGTATGTAAAACTTAACGCGAAACCACATGCTATAGTTTGCACGTGCCTCACGCAGTAGCGCAACGCATGTGGGTAGGGTGTGAATTCCTGACTTTGACACTTTCAAGGAAGGTCAATTAATTTCTGTGGACCATTATGTCTGTCAATCTCATGTATTCTGCTTTTCATGCAGTTGTGATTTACTTGATTTCATTCATTGTTTGTGTATGAACAAGCGATGCTGCGTCTGCAACGCGCGGAGCGTCTACGGTCTATCAATGGACATGCTGGAAATTGGCTGAAGTCGCCGTGCGGTGGCCAGTACAGTTCAATGTTTCACAGGTCACCGACAAGAGGACCGGATAGATTGTTCCGAAGCCAGGCTCTACGAAATTGACCTCAAACGACGAATCAAATTGTTGCAAACTTTCACCAGGCTACTGGAGTACGAGTTAAGGGTCAGACAATAGGAATCTTCTACATGCAGCTCACCTCCATGCTTGACGGTCACGTGTCGCCCCTTACAAATGGTCATATTGCCAACAGACGTCAATGGTCAACTCAACCTCGAAACTTGGGTAATCGTCGCTGGTCACGTGTCATGTTTTCGGATGAGTCCCGAATCACTTTGCACTTCCTTGCCTGGCGTGGTCGTGTCTGGCGACGTCGAAATGAACCTCAAGCAAACGTCAACCTGAGACCTCATGACAGATTTGGCGGTGGATCGGTTTTGGTGTGTGGTGGCATCACTATGACTGACTGAACCCCACTCTATAGTGTGCAAGCGAGGGTTACTGGACATTACTATTGGGACAAGACGATGACACCCTTTGCTGTTGCGTTTGGAAGTCGTGTAGCTCGACGTTTTGTCTTTCAGGACGACAACACACGTGCTCACCGTGTACAGAATCGTCAATGCTCACCTCCAGCAGCACAATATCCATGGAATGTCATGGCCAGCAATGAACCCAGACCTTTCCCCATGCAACACGTCTCGGACATGATAGGGAGACGCGTGCGTTAACGTCATAGGCCGCCGACCACGTTGGCTGAACGTGGCCAGACGCTGCAAAAAGGAATGGGACCGACTTACTCAAATCGCCATTGGGAGACACTTACGCAGTATGCCTCGTCGAGTGAATGGATGTTTGACATATTGTGTCGGTCTTACGCACTACTGATCCAAAAACGTCAACTTTTAAATTCTCCATCTTAATTATAAATTAACGATATCGTCCTTCAAGATCGTTGGCGGTCATTGCATCTACTGTTATACTCCAATAACGATTGTAATGTGTTCCCAATTCATTCATTATTATCATACAACTATTACTAGAAACTAATATCTCTTACAATTTTGGAAATTTTAAGTTATTTCCGCGTATCCCCTACGCTTTCTACGGGTATAGATATGTCGTCAGCATCCCTATTATGGCTGTTATTAACTTTCCCTACTCTTTTTAGTATTAATATTTAGTCAGTTGGGTTAAATCAGCTTGGAACGGTATTCCAGTTATATCAAGGCATAATAGCTTAATGTGAGAGGAAACCCCGGGGTGATGCAGGTCTCAGACGTTTACCACGAGTATGGTGCTGACAAACCTAGAAACATAATCGGGGCGAACCGGGATTCGAACCCACAATCACAGGTTTCTGGCGTCTGACGAGTGGGCCAGCCATGTTCCAGTAGTTGTTTGTTTGTTGTTTAACGCCGCACTCAGCAATAGTCCAGCCGTATGACAGCGGTCTGTAAATAATGGAGTCATGAGCATCGATCCACCCAATTCGGATACGATGACATGCATCAACCAAGTCAGCGAGCCTGACCACCCGATCCCGTTAGTCGCCTCTTACGAAAAGCATAGGACTTCGCCTTTTACTACTAGTAGTGGTAGTAGTAGTTTATTGTTGTTTTAGATAATTACGTTGTCGTGTATGTGTTTCTATGTTGACAACCTTTCATGAATATCAATTGTTATATTTTATCGCTAATGAAGTGTAACTGTTCTATGTAATCGTTGTCCGTTGAGAATTGTGGGTTAAAGGTTGTTTGAATTTACACCAAAAGCCACAATATATATGATACTGTATACCGAATTACAATAAACCAAAACGTAAGGCTCTCCGTCCACTTTAATATTATACTGTTCGTATTTGTGCTCACGTTGAATGCTACTATTATGTGAACCAGGTGGTATATCTCACTGTAACTAGGCAAGTCGACATCTATTTCAGCTGCTAACGGATATTTCTGATAGTGAACAATGCCTTATACTAACTAAATGAAGCCTTATCCGTGTGTGGTCTTATGAACAAATAACGTGAAAATATATGACTTAGGAATAAGAAACCACCCTGTTTCGAAATTAACGAGCTAAGGGATACAAAACAACCCATTCGCTACCAACTCGTCAGATTCTATGTCAAGCCTACTCTTCTTTCAGGGGGTATGGGTGGCCCAGTCTTCAAAAGAAGTTGGACCGACTTATCTGTTCACACGATGTAATGTGTTGCGTGCACCAAATTGTATACAACTTGTTGTACCGTGTCGATGTCCTTTAATGATTTGCAGAGTTACGTCCCTTGGACACACAAGAAACCTGTGATTGTGGGTTCGAATCCTGGTTCGCCCCGATCATGTTACTATGTTAATCAGCCCTATACCCGTGCTCGTGTGTTTCACCAAAGACTAAGTGGTAAACGTATAAGACCCGCATCGTTTCGGGCTTCCCACATAAAGCTGACACACCATGATAAAACTGGAATATGGTTCAAAGCAGCGTCGCACCCAACCAACTCACAGTTCTTTCAGTGGTTGCTTGTTCATTTCACTATTCTACTATTTCAGTACAACATATATTTTGCCTTTTTTGTCTTTATTGAAGCATTGGTTGTCCTTGTATATTGCAAAAAAAACATGCGAGTATTTTTTATTTTATTTTATTTTTTTTATATTTTTTATTTTTAAAATGGACTGAAATATGAACACAATTAATATATTTATTGTACATAGTGTTTAAAAGGTACATCGCGTAAATATATATTGTTTTAAAGCTGATAATTAGTTCAATTACTTCAGAAGATCTATATATTTGTCTACTCGTGGGATATTATCAAAATGAATATAAAACTGAACATAGTTTGTGAAGTCAAGTCGAGCTATTGCTCAATGGAATGTCAGTCAAGTGAGACGTTTCCTGAATGTAAGCAAACGCGCGTGTGCGTGTAAAGATATCATCGTACATGGTCCTCCTAGTAACAACCGCACTTTATACAACAAAATTTTGTTACTCATATAAGTTGTGGCATGGAAATGACAATCAATATTTCCCAATTCTTTTCTTAAACGGTACTACTCTGTCGTAATAAATATACTCGGCATCATATTTATGGCCATTTAGGAGTTTATCAGCCCCATACCCGTGCTCGTGTGTTTCAACAACGTGTTAAACGTTTTAGAAACAAGAAACCTGTGATTGTGGGTTCGAATCCTGGTTCGCCCCGATCATGTTTCTAGGTTAATCAGCCCTATACCCGTGCTCGTGTGTTTCACCAAAGACTTAGTGATAAACGTATAAGACCCGCATCGTTTCGGGCTTCCACATAAAGCTGACACACCATGATAAAACTGGAATATTGTTCAAAGCAGCGTCGCACCCAACCAACTCACGTACTGTTCTTTCAGTGGCTGCTTGTTCATTTCACTATTCTACTATTTCAGTACAACGTATATTTTGCCTTTTTTGTCTTTATTGAAACATTGGTTGTCCTGGTATATTGCAAAAAACAAATGCGAGTATTTTTAATCCAGGTAACAACCGCACTGTATACAACACAGTTTTGTTATTCATATAAGTTGTGGCATGGAAATGACAATCTATATTTCCCCACTTTTTCTTAAACGGTACTACTCTGTCGTAATAAATATACTCGGGATCATATTTATGGCCATTTTAAAAGTTCTCCTGTTGCACATTCTGATTGGATGTAGGGTACAGTAAAATGCGAGCGTTGACAAATGAAAACTAACAGATTATATATGACACAAGTGATCCGATACTACAGGCCGGGTGACGAATGAATGTACCGCGATTTGAAATTACGCGTTTCCATCAGGATCATTAGTGAGTTGTCATGCATTTTGAGTCTGGATCGGAGGTTAGGCTTCGACACCAGCGCCACGAGTCCGAATTTCCTATCTTCCCTTTTTACTGCTATTTTTCGCCGAAATAAACTTCCGATGCATTTTCCCGTTCACTTCGTAAATAAAACAATAAATCCGTATTGAACATTTACATCACCTTTTTCTGGAAACCGGTTTCACAACCAGCCCCGGTTGTTAGAGTAACCTCCCTTTGGCAGCAGACATAATCAGCGCCATCTAGACTATCACCACGTCACTTTCGAGGACGAAATAATGTGCAACATGGATTGATATTGTCAATAAGCATGTGTGTCCTATTGACAGTCACTGCGCAGACTGGATAGGCAAATATGACAGCAATTGTCCTATAAGATGTCGCCAAAATAACCGCTGTCAGTTCGAAGATATTATTCAACGAAATTATCAAAGTGAACCAGTCAGCCATTTTTGTTTGATCTACCAATTATTTCTTGTTGATCATTTCTGATAGCGACATCTCATCTGTGATCGTCTCAGCAAGTCACACAGGTACTCATATTTTACCCGATTTGTGTATCGTTATCTGTTTGGTTTCATCGGATAAGGACAAACGTTAGTATTGTGGTTTTGGGGCTTGACATGTTTTACAAAATGTGACAGTCTTAGGCAAATGGGCCATTTGGTGACATGACGTTGTCTTATTAAGCCAATCTAGTTAACGTCGACAGTATTTTACGCATGTGTTCTTGTTGATACTGTCAAAATAATTACCAGTTTATAAGTGATAATCAATTGTTGACAAAAACACAAATCGCATTTTGTTCTTGTGCCTCTAGGTAGTTAAAAAGGCACCATAGCTCAGTTGATTTGACAGTGTATTGTCAAGTCCCGTTTAATTTGACAATGATGGGCCTTGTTTCAGAAACATAGGAACACTGCATCCAACAATGTGAAATTGAGGACTGTGCATAAATTTAAGGTGTCAATGATCTGGTCCCTGGCCTTCTAATTTATCTAATGCACTGTTTTGATTGTCATTTACACAATATCTGTAACTGTTGTCAGTTTCAATTAAAGCCAGATCTATCTTAACCATGTTAGCAACTGTAGTAGGGGGCATGTCTTATTATGTATACTGTTTTGTAACTCAAAGTTTATTTACGGAAATAAACAGCTCGATTGCATACCGACCATCATGACCATTGCACACATCTGCAAGATAATATTCTGATTACTTGGCCACCATGGCTACCAGACATTATTATTGTGTGAAGAGAATGAATGCCAAATTATATCTTTTTGCAGGTAATACTCAATTTTTTCATATAGCTTATGTAATGATTAGTAGGTACTAAGATAGAAATACAAGTTTATTTTGTGAAGTTAAACATGAATGATTTAAATGTCTCATTTGTCATCTCTCTCAACATGTTTAAACAGTTGACCTGCAGGATGAGTCCACCAAATGGCATCTACATTATCCAGGGGGAGATCTCCCTGGTTGTCACGGCAATGAGGAGGACATCTCGATGGGCAACACATACACATCATGTAAGCAAACTGTTCTCATCATGGCCTCCAAGGCTCGTGATCTTCTCTTTGCTCTTGGACATGCATTCTGCCATGCTTTAGAATAGTGTCAGTTCCACCTTGTGTCAAAATTATATTCTTTGCCTTTCATTTATATATTGCGTACATGTTTAATATATGTGACATTAAGCAAACAAAAGTGTTCTTTGTGCTACACAATATCCCACGCCGAAAGACCTATTGTAACCATGATGATGCATCTTGACCAACATTCTAAGATATCTTGCCTTTGTAACAACAAATATGGCAAGAATAGCGGGAACAGACCACTGAAGACTCCACTGATTGTCGAAGGAACATGTTTTTTATTTATAAGTTAAATGCCGTATTCACCATGTTGAAAGTTCTGATTTATCCAAGGCAACTTTAACCTGTTAACCTTGTCCTTGTACCTCAAAATTACAATAACGATTTAGCAATAAACTCAGAAGAACAGGTAGTGTCAACTTGATATTCAGATACAACCTCAAAATATTATGTGTACATTCTGATCATGATTATGGATGGTTGTTTTTTTATAATAATAATTGTGTTTACCAGTAATGCAAAAATAAATAATTGTTTCTAAACACTATTGGTATTCCTTGGTTGTATTTAACATTTATTAATTCAGTTAAAACTTAATGTTCGCACTCAGTTTGGCCACTGAAGTGATTTAACAAAGAGCTTCAGCCTGTTGCTTCTCTATCCTATTCACGGGGAGATTGCCTTCAGTTGACTTTCCATGCAACATTTGGCCAGTTAGCATTTAATATTGATCATTCTGGCCTTCACTGAAATTGGGCATGAACTTAGGAATTTTCATATATATTCAATTTCAAACATGTCATATTCCACAATAACAGCTTTGGCTAGTGTTTGACAAGTTAGTTTTTGTTTCTAGAGCATCGTTACATGGACAAATAGAATGCAGATATTTCCACATCTAAACATTCACACATGGATATTAATAACCATGAAGATCTTGGGTAGAAAAGGTCTACAGCAACCCATGCTTTCCGTAAATGGCGACTATGCTTGTGATAAGAGGTGACTAACAGGATCGGGTGGTCAGGCTCACTGACTTGGTTGATGCATGTCATCGTATCCCAATTGAGTAGATCAATGCTCATAACAATGCATAATGTCAATCACTGGATTGTCTGGTCCAGATTCAATTTTTACAGACTGCTGTCATATAGCTGGAATATTGCTGAGTGTGGCGTTATACAACAAACAAACAAAAAATGGATACCGGTATATTACGAGAGTGTCAGGCACAGCATACATCATGTACATTACTAAATGACCGTTCCATGGCAACATTTTATTATTGCCAGTTTCTTTTTCAACGTGTTCAAAGGTGACTGCAAGAGGACAAATTTGTAGTTTAATATCTTTATCATGTTTATAGGATAATAACCATGATAATTATATAACAATTTAACAAATACTTTTTATCATATTTATTTTACTGCTACCAAATTGGACACAGCTTTTGTGTGATTTATATTAATTTTTGCCTTCGCTTCCTATTCATGCTAAGCAGACTGGGGCCATGGGTGTCAGTCCATAGCAAGTCCTCATTACAAAATATGATGCAGTTTGATATTGTGTGTTGTATAAATTGTAAATTTGTAATTGCAGCAGGATGAAGACAATGATCCTCTGTTTGGCAGCTTCTCACAGCTTAAGGATGTTCTCAACAACATTGCAGGTATGTGTATTCACAACAGTGTTCCCAGTAATGTGTAGGCAGCGCGTCACTGCATGTTGTTAATTCATGTTAGGTATAGCGTAATTTAGATCATTACCTCAACATTTGAAGTTATTTCATTGGTGCATGTAACTCATTGTTTTGAATATGTCTAGAAAGTATTCCTCCACATCAGGAATAATCAGTAGGTTTTGTTTCTTTCAAGTGTTGTAATACACAATGTATATGCTTGGGGTTATCTTGAGATCTCAGTTGTTGATGTTCGTCCCCAGATGTCAGTGATTCCCAAATGGAACATTTCCAATTCAGGTGTTTGTTACGGCTATTATCTTTATTATTGTTAATGTTTTAACATAGCAAAGGTGACTTAAGTACTCATGGAAATGAAAAAAAACCTGTTTTGCGGGATTTAATAATCGACACAAAGCATTACCATTGATTATGTAGATGTATATACGAAATAACAAAACAACTTGAAAAGTACTAGTCTGGATTTGCTAGTTTTATCTCAGTGCTCTATACAAAATGTACTTTACAGGAGGTAATTTGTAGGTACTCTCAACATTCAAAAATCAAACTAAGTCCAAATTGACATGGCAGAAACAGGCTATAGCATGTATAGTGTATTGGCATTATGCAAATTAGCCTGGAAAAAGGTTATCAAAACAACAATAAAAATAACAGCTATGTTTATGTACATAATAATAATGACATGTAAGCTGTTTGAGAAGGGAATATATTACTTTTACGTTCTGATATTTTCACGATGATTCACTATCCCACAATGCCATTCACAAATCACTAACCACTGACAAATCACATGCACAGGGTTTCAAGCACCTGTTTTCACCTGTCGTCAAGGTGTCATAGGTCATGGACATTCACCTTGATCTACTAACACCTGGTTATGCTCAGTTTCACAATAGTCTGTTTTGTTCATATTTTTACACACTTTTACGTGTAAAAAGACATAAAAACCTTTGATGCGTTGTATTTGTGCCAAGGCCCAATTAGTACTAATTGAGTTGTTTGAATATATATATATTTTGTATATTAACTGCATTTATTTAAAATCTGAGATCGAAAAAACAGGGTTTTTTTCATTAGTACTTTACTATACTATACCGAGAACATGTTCTGTAAAGAGACAAATATTTTAATTCTTGGTTTTACAATAGTGTATAGAATGCAATGTTAAACTAACTCTTTACCACATTTGCCTGTCACAGGCACTTAGTTTATAAGCCTAGATGAATCCCTGGTGTGAGTCTTGTTTGTACCAACTCACCATGCTCACTGGGTATGTATTTTTCTTGTAGATTTAGATGAGCTTGAGCCCAATGTTTTCCTGAGCCCATTTCTTGAGGTTATTCGATCTGAGGATACAACTGGGCCCATTACAGGACTTGCTCTCACCTCTGTCAACAAATTTCTCTCCTATGGCTTGGTTGGTGAGTAGACCAGTACCTCATTGACATGTTTTAGGAAATGTCTGTTTAATTTATTTAATTATGCTTTTGTCATATGAGCAGTGGGCTAGCCTAGTAGTTAAAGCGATTGCTTGTCACGCCGAAAGACATAGGTTTGTTTCCCCATAATGGTCCAATGTGTGAATCTCATTTCTGGTATCCCCGCCATGATATTGCTTGGCATTTTGCTAAAAACAGCATAAAACCGTACTCACTCACTAAATTTTACCAAGTTTATGATTTTTGACAATTCCAGATCTACAAATAAACTGCCTTTTTGCGTAAAATACCCCCCAAAGCTTTTCAAAACGCAATAACTTTCTATTAACTTGTGTATTGAAACGCATGCATTAAATTGAAAACTGAATTGTTCGAAAACAGCTCGCGTAAATACCCGAAGAAGGTTTTTTGGCTAATTTACTTTCCAAGTCAAGCCTATTGTTAAAACCGTTATTTACATCTTAAACATTATTTCATTATTTTTTTTAAGTCTCAAAATGCTTACTCATTTTGGGAAAAACCTGATAGAGTGATGAATAAACAATGAAAAATGTAATAACCCAATTAAGATAGAAACCTTTGGGTAAAAACTCAGTGGCTCCAAAAGTTATCTGGAGCTCTGAATTCTTTGTGCAGAGTTGCATCCCTTGGGCATGCCAGACAACTATGACTGTGGGTTGGAATCCTGGTTTGCCCCAATCATTTTTTTAGGTTTGTCAGCAGCATACCTGTGCTTGTGGGTTTCACCACAGTGGTAAACATCCTAGACCTGCATCACTTCTGGGCTATCCTCCCACGTTATGCTGACAGTGACATGCCCTGATATAACTGGAATACTGTTAAAATGTTTTAACCCAGAGCTTCCCTCAAACCAGATTACTGATTGTCGTGACTGTAGGATTTCTGAGGTGGTAACAGTAGTACAGTTGTTCTGTTCTCTATGCTCACCAGTATTATAGGATGATAAGGGATTAGGTGGTCAAAATGGTTGCTAGGTAGTAATAGGAGGTATGACCACCTCTTTCCTCTTTCACTTTTGTTTTCAGCGTGTACCAGGCTTGATTACTTGATTAAACATGTTAAACTGAAGGATGTCCCTTGGTAACAGACACTTCTTCTGACTTGAACTGGCTGACAGGTATTGTTTATGAAATGGACATCATGTCATTTTTTTTAGTTCCAACTCGAGAGTCTGCCTCAGCTGCCATTGAGAATATAGCTGATGCTGTTACCCATGCCAGATTTGTCGGCACCGACCCTTCATCAGATGAAGTTGTCCTCATGAGGATATTATATGTAAGTTCCTGGTTCAATCGACAGTATGGGTGGCCAAGTGCTCTTCAGACTTTATTTTGCTGGTTTTGAGTTCAAATCCCAGAGTGGCCTTGGTAGCTCAGTGGTCTTCAGGTACTGCACTTGTCTGTTGTGGGTTCAAGTCCCGTATTATGATCCTTGATCTGTCTGTCCAATGCTTATTATTTGTTAGGTTTAAGTACTTCCTCCAAGGTGGTGAACATCACTTTGAGCTTTCCTCCCTCATTATCCTGACAAGATGTGATATAACTGAAAAACTGTTCAAAGCAGCATAAACCTAGCTCAGAAAATGAATCTTTCGTAACATATTGTCTCCAAGTTTCAGACTGCAGATTGACTAGGTTGACCGGAAGAATATCAAAATGGCCTCAGTTTGCCAATCGCCTTTTTTGAAGTTTCAATAGGTCCTTATCTTTGGTTTGTCTGGTCCCAACTGGATTATTTGAGTTACAGACTGCCATCATATATCTGGAATATTGCTGTACGCAGCTTTAAGCAAAAATCTAACAGCCAAAAAAAATATATAAAAATGCAAACTGACGGCCAAGCTGATTTGTCTCTGAATGATTTGCTGTAACAAACATTTGTCAGGTTATAGCAGTGTTATATGATACCTTTGGATACCTTGTGTATGGAATCTAATGCCAACTCTCCATCTACCAGGTGTTGAGGACTCTGCTGCTGTGTCCGGCTGGTGTCCTGCTCACTAATGAGTCTGTGTGCGAGATCATGCAGTCATGTTTCCGGATCTGCTTCGAGATGAGACTCAGTGGTAAGTCACGGTTCTCTCATTTCTGTATAATCATGTTTAAACTTGAGCCTTACTATCAAAGAAGTGACCCATGAAGATCCCGGTAGAGAATAGGTCTTCAGCAACCCGTGCTTGCCAAAACAGACGACTATGCTTGTCGTAAGAGGCGACTAACAGGTTTGGGTGGTGAGACTTGCTGACGAGGTTGATCTTTACCCAATTACGTAGATCAATGCTCATGATGTCAATCACTGGATTGTCTGGTCCAGTCTCGATTATTTACCAACCGCCATCATATTGCTTGAATATTGCTGAGTGTGGCATTAAACAACGAACCAACCCAATCGCGTAGATCGATGCTCATGATGTCAATCACAGGATTGTCTGGTCCAGACTCGATTGTTTACAGACCACTGTCATATAGCTGGATATTGCTGTGTGTGGCGTTAAACAATAAGCAAACAAACAAATCAAAGCAGTTTTGTTTGTGGTGAATAACTTAAGTTTGTCCACTGTATTTTTAATGATAAAATTTTGTTCACCAGTGCTATGTACACTTTGATATTTGAGTGTTCAAAACTTACTCTCATCTATTTCCATTGATAAAAAATGTGATGTTGCTGGGCATCACCATGTTTCTAGGCTATTAAAATGATGCTGAAATCAAGCATGCAGTAAAAAAGGATTTGAACCCGTATTGTTAGAACTGTTCAGCTGAAAAGTATATATGCTCAACAATACAATATTTTTATGATGTATATAACACTTTAGTATATTTATTGGAAACTGACATCCATTTCCTTAGGAAGAAAGGTTTGAAGCAAATGTCTGTTGATGTGTTTATATGTTATTGCTATACAAGTGTAGAATCCTGAATCTTTGTTACCATTAACAGAACTGTTACGGAAGTCAGCCGAGCACACCCTGATGGATATGGTTCAACTGTTGTTTACAAGGCTGCCACAGTTCAAAGAAGATCCTAAGTGGAGTGCAAACATGAAGAAGGTGATGATATTTCAGATTTCTATCAGTTGGTATACGTTTACACAAGAAATATTATCTTTTTGGCACATTTAACAGACCCAAGGTAGTTTACAGGACAGAATAGAAGCTTGCTACCCAAAGAAGTTGTAGATGTTGTTGGAGTGACTCTTACACGGTACAGTTGTTTACTTAGAGGAATCATTTTACTTTAACACAACATAAAGGTTTTGGGCTAAAACGCAAGAGCAATCTTAGTTACCAGTTTGGAGCTTTGATGCTCTCATCAGTGATCTTTATCACAGATTACAACCCCACTGCACTCAAAGTAAGCTCCATGATAAAAAATTCCTGGCCCCTTCTTCACGGTTCAGACACCTTCCGAGTCCCACACATCACAGCATATAGACATGATAGAAAGAACCGCACACTCAGAGATATCCTCATGAGAGCAGCAATCACATATCCACCACTTAAACCACAAATCAGAGGCTGCACTGTGTCCAACCTGGATGACATCTGTCACAAACATTTGTGTAAAATCTGCGTGAACATGAAGCCGGTCAACACCTTCAGCAGCCACACCACAGGCAAAAAATATAAATGCCATTTGCATTTTACTTGTTTAAGTAGAAACATAATCTGCCTCCTTAGCTGCACCAAATGTGGCAAACAATACGTAGGTGAAACCAAACGACACTTCGGCACTAAACTCAAAGAACACTTTGCTGATATCAACCATCAAAGGGACACACCTGTCGCAAAACATTTCAACTCTGCAGAACACTCAACCAGAGACCTGCACTACCAAATCATACAACAGCTTAAAACAGACCCTGAATCAGTTCATAGCACGGCTAGACGCCGATCCATTGAACTCAAATGGATATTTGATCTGAAAACCATCCACCCGCTAGGCATGAAGGACAAGATCTAATCCTGGAATTCCCAACCCACTCACCTTTAACCATGTAAACACCACATGTTTAAACATTTGTGAGACCTATAACTTAAGGTGCAGTGCAAAGTTTGATGTTGATTTTCTAAGAAACTTAGAATTTTTACATGTTTTGATCTTAGAATGTTTGGTTACCTTCAACATTTGTGCGACCTGTAACTTGAGAACTACTTCATGGATTCTTTTCGAATTTAAAGAACAATTTCTATTCTAATAGGAGAGGTGCCGTGCAAAGTTTGATTCTGATATGTGTATTTTGTTCTTGTTTTGAACTTAGAATCTTTTTAACTTCAACATTTATGCGACCTATGACTTGAAAACCACTGTATGGGTTCTTTTCCAATTTTGGGTACAGTTTCTATACCAAGAGGAGAGGTGTCAGTGCAAAGTTTGATTTTTATGAGTGGATTTTGTGAGAAAATATGGCTTTTTTTTATGTTTTGAACTTTATTTATTTTAATTTAATTTAATTTACTAGGGACATACATTCATTTTGCAAGGAAGATGTCTACGACTCATTGACTGAATGATTTGGCATAATATTTTTGTCAAATTAAACACCATAAGTTTTATGGATCATTTATTTAACACACTGCGTAATCTCAAAATATTTTTACATGTATGACATGTCGGCAGAAACAAATAAATTTTAGATTGTTGTGTTTTACAATTTTGGGTCGGTAGATCCGTGATACAGCTAATATAAAAATAAAGACCTTAAACACAGATTGCATAGTTTAATTGAAATTGGATTTCAGGACCCTGATTGTTCAATATGTTAAAATAAATCAGCTTTTGTCATCCCTGCATGATGATTATGAGTTGAGTATTTAAGTCTTTCTAGTGGTTTAGGGCATAGAAGTCAGTTTGTGTTATTTTCCCAATCCAGTTGAAGATGAGAGCTGGTGGGGTAGACCCAACACGCATGTCGAAACGGAAACGGTCTCCAAAACCTCGGCCCAAACGATCTCACACCAATACACAGCAACCCACAGACAGCCCCCAGGGTCATGCCTCTATAGCAGAGGGGGTGGAGGAGCCCCTGGAACAGCCTGAGATTATGGACACCTCGTCCTTTGAACATATTACTTCAGACAGAATCATTGCCACAACACCTGTAGCACCCAATGGAGACAGGGTCATTGATATAACGAGGAGTTTTGAGGTAAGTCCTTGAATGTTTGTAGTTTCTTTTCAGGTTAATGATATTTAGAGGTTATTACATGGCAGTTTTCATATCAACCCTCAGCCAGTGCGTCGATATGGGGTTCAGGGGTTGATATGGGGTATGATATGAAAACTGCCATTTAATAACATCTTTGTTTGATACTATAACATCAAATTGTAAAATTGTTTCTATTTTCACCTTGTTTGGAAGACATTGCCACAGGAAAGTTAGTTGAGCAGACGATGCACCAAGGGATGTAACTCCAATTTCTTAAACCCAGACTAATATCAATCGCCCATTCAAAACATATAGGTAAGCCATATCAACCCTACAGGGATTGGTAATATGACCCTGTCTATGTTGGCTTTAATACACTTGTAAAATGCCTCGTTTCATTGACATGTGTATGATGAACTAGTTTATTGTCCATAAGTCATCAACTTTACATATGTACTCCTGACTGGTTATCCAGGGTTACAGATTAGCAATATGTTAAGACAGTCTGCTTCATTATTTTAATGGCAAAGCGACCTGAGGGCTAACAGAGTTTTGTTTTAATAGCTTCAAATTACTTCATCTTTCAGCTGTAATAATGGGATCAGTGGGAATGTTATTCTCTGCTGTCTCTTCCTTCAACCAGGCACTTGATTTGCTGGTTATTTAATCATGCTTAGAAATGAGAAAACATTTGATTGATTATCCTGGAATAGAATAAGCAAAATCTCAAGACAGTTTGCTTAATGGTTAGAGCTTCCTGAGTGACAATAATACATCAAACTGTTAAAAAGTTTTCTTACATCTTATCACTATTTGACAGAAGCCTTTTAAGGTTGTTTGTTTGTTTGTTTGTTTTTTCTTGAAATTTCAAGATGCTAAGTTGAAATTTCAAGGTTCCACACTATTCAGATAAATTGAATGAATTTCTATCTCTTGTATCCATGCTTCATGAGTTTACTATGAGTTATGTGTGTCTAGGCTGCTTCAAAGGCTGAGGAGGCCCAGCTACATGCTGCTGAGGGATGCCAGGCAACAGTTGTAGAACCCACAGAACAACTCTCAACAGACCAGCCTGCAGGAGAGCCCCCATCAGACGAGCCACTGGAAGACAAGGCACCGGAGGACAAGGCATACAGGCTCCCAGCAGTAACACTTACATTGCCAGAAGATAGTTACCAACTCAAGGTACCAGCAGATTGCACTGTTTTTTAGTTGAATGGATGACCCAGTTGTTTCAGATCCCACAAGGTTGTTGCTGGGGCCTAATTATAAGTTCATCCTGATTATGCCCCTCGGTTTGTCCGCTCCATGCCATGTTAAGCTGACATGCTGGGATATAACTGAAATACTGTTCAAATCAGCGTTAAACTGTACTCACTTTCTTGCTCACTCGTCCTTGTCGCTTTTATTTCTTCAAAGCTGTTGGGCAATGAATAAAAAGGATTTTGGAGATAAACATGAGATTTGAGGGTGTTATTAAGAATTTAATGAAATTTATTCTTGCAAGATATTTCGAGATTGAGACAAAAGATATGAGAAAAGTATTCATACGCAGTGAAAAGTCCAGAATACAGATCCCATATTACAGTATTTTGACATGATTAAAGAACACACTCCATTTGCTTTACAGTGTCTGGAGACACAGTACAGTATTGATAGTATCGATGAGCTCAAACATTTTTGGTGTTCACACGTCTATGATTAGGATAACTAGTCTTGGCTCTAAGGAATAGCTTGCAGACTAGAAGGAAACTATAGAGAATGTTGCAACAATTTTGAAACCAAATTTGCCATTGCCACTTGCTGTTGCTTGAGATGTGTTCCGTCTTTTGCGTCTTTTATTTGAGTGTCTCTGTTTGACAGAAATCAGCGAGTGACTCTGAGCTGAACTCTGAAGGCGGGGATGACACTGAGTCTATAAACTCCACAGCAGACTCTGTGGACACATCTTCGGTCCAAGACAGCGAATTCATCAACCCTCGAGGCGTGCGCTTCACTCAGCATCACTATGTGAAGGAAGGTCAGTGACTTTGCATGAATGAACAATCTTCAAACTATTTGCAACTTGATCTTTGAACACCCTTCAATCTGTTCATAGTTGTCATGATCTATCATTACATGTACCCTCACAATGTTGATACAGTGGCATCAAGTTAATTTTTGCTGACCCTGCGTGCAAATCCCTTGTTAGACTATAGGTCCCCAGCAACCATAGCTAGCTATAAGGGGCGACTAAATGTGGTCAGACTCATGAACTCGTTTGATTGTGTGTCAGTGTACCCTGATGGCATGGAACATTGCTTATAATATTAATTAGGCGACATTTTTTTTATTTCTTTGTTTGCTGATGCGCAGCTCTTTTAAAGTCCAAATGGTAAAAAAAAAAAAAAATGAAAATTACCCCTTGTTTTAATTACCGCTGATCTTTTCGTCAGAAAGTTCAAACAAAAAGAGATTTCATTTCCTCGTTGAGCGTAAAGCAAAGGGAAGTCACTCTGATATTTCTCACTGGGATCCTTCTCTAATACCATCAAAGCTTGTCAGCGCAAAGTGCAGTGGGACCAGTTTAACCCTTTCAACACTGTTGGCCAAGAACTAGTCACCAGACACCACAGGGTAGACCCGCCAAGTCAGGTCAAAATAGTTCATAATTTTATTAACCTTCTTTTCATATCATTCATACATTAATTCTATCACATTTCACAATGTCTGAAATACGTCTTCCATTTGATTTTATCATTTTTTATCAATAGATTAAAATATTATTAACTATTTCCTGCTATGTTATTGAAAATAAAATTCTCGTACATACTTCGACAATGGGTCTTCATCGAATATGTCAAACAGCAAAATACAGACGTTTCAAGCAAATCTTTAAACATATTATACAAAGTAATAAAATCAACAAAAATATATCTAAAAGTTGCCAAACTGACATCTAAGTTATTGTTCCCATCTTTTCGTGCGATCGTGTGTAGTGTAAGTCAAATGACATCTTGGCTTTCATCGCCTCTATTTCTCTGCTTGTACACAATGTTTAATGCCCAAATATATGCATAAGAAATCTTTGTCACAGCTCGTAACCTAGCACTGAAGTTCCATATTTTCAATATAGATCGCGATTTACTGCTTAAAACATTCAGAATGACATGATTTAACCAAAACCTTTCGTCAAAGTCTCACAATTGCTATTGCTGTTGCCGTTTCTGTAATTTGATTGGCTACCTTTGACGTACGTATCATTCATACTTAGCTTCGAAAACGGAGGTATTTCCTCATGATAGTGAGCAGAAAGCCACTGGTATCGATAAATGGGTCATTACAGATATTATTTGTAATTCTTTTTAAAATAATTTTTAGATTACATAAACATTTTTACAATGAAACTAAAAAAGAAATAGGCAAGTGGATTTTATAAAATCTAATATGCCGAAAATCGTTCAATTTTCG
The DNA here is from genome assembly GCF_022045235.1 of Haliotis cracherodii. Classification (NCBI taxonomy): domain Eukaryota; kingdom Metazoa; phylum Mollusca; class Gastropoda; order Lepetellida; family Haliotidae; genus Haliotis; species Haliotis cracherodii. The sequence continues at coordinate 19,520,175 of NW_027266275.1, forward strand.
CTTCCCTGGTCCTTAACCTGGACGTTATGAATGTGTTAGCTTTATTTTAAAACAAACTCAATTGAGTTGTAAATGAATTATTTCAATAATGAGATACACGTAACTTTCATATTTATAATCAGTAGGATTATTAATTAGACCCATCAAATGGTGTATAGCCAAACATGTTGAAGCAAAGATGTTTTACAACCAGATAATTTCCTTGATAAATGTTGGCTTCATCTATCACACAAGAGTCTCTGGGAACTCGGTGTCACAGCAGTAATCTTCTGGTTACATTTGTTAATCCAGGATATTTTCTTTTTATAACTACCCAACTTTTTAGGACAAAATTCAGTAAAACAAATGTGAGAGGTTTTTTGTTTTTTTTAAATTGGCCTGCCTCACTTTTGACATGAGTTTTAAATCCATAAACCGCTGAATTAAATGGATTATTTACAGGCCAGCAACACATAGCTGGAATAGTGTTGAGTGCAGCATGTGAGCCAATGTTTGACATTAACATGATTAAGGGTCTACATCAAGGACTGGTTGACTGGGGTCAGTATACTGTGCTGAGTGGGGTATTCATGTTAAACTGTGGCATGGTATCTCAGTGAGCTAGTACATTATAACCGCCATTAGTTTGGACGAGTACAAGCAACCACACACACACACATACACACACACATCACAACAAAAGTGCAGTAATCATAAACACAATGTTAAAAACCCAGTTCACCTCACCTAACCATGCCAATACTAATGACAGTATTTTTGACACCAGACAACATTGATCTCATCTCCTGCAGGTTCTGGCCCTCTCATTCCCTATGGTCTGCCCTGTGTGAGAGAACTGTTCCGCTTCCTGGTGTCTCTCACCAACCCCATCGACCGCCACAACACTGACGTCATGATCCACATGGGCCTCAGTCTGGCCACTGTAGCACTGGAGGCTGGTGCAGACCACATCAGTTCATTCAACTCTCTGTTGTATCTCGTCAAGGATGAGATGTGCAGGAACCTCTTCATGGTCAGTAGATTGTTTTGATGTATTAGATATAACAATTGTACTTCTTTCCAGTCTATTCAGGCAATATATAACCAGTTATTTAAGGGCCACATAATATATAGGGAATACTGTTGACTGGCCAAAAAAAACAACTTCACTCACTGTCACAGGGATCAGTCTAGACCTAACCAGAAGCCTATATTCGACCCCAAATCTGCTGCAAACATGGCAAATGTCATTGCAATTCATGTTAATGTATATGATTAATGACTGATGTTATGGCTTTGTACGTTGTAGAGATAACCTGCATTTTACTAATAACAGAACCAGAAAAATAGGAAGAGGTTTTAATGCTTAGGCGGGCACGGGTGGCCCAGTCGTCTAAGGCGCCACGATTCGCTGTGCAAAGTTGCGTCCCTTGGGCACACCAGAAACCTATGTTTGTGGGTTTGAATCCAGGTTCGCCCCGATTATGTTTCTAGGTTTGTCAGTACCATACCCGTGCTCATGGGTTTTACCGAAGTGGTAAACGTCTGAGACCTGCATCACTTCGGGCTTTCCTCCCACATTAAGCTGACACGCTGTGATATAACTGGAATAAGGTTAAAAGCGGCATTAAACCCAACTCACTCACTCACTCCATTTAATGCTTAGTTTTTTTCCCCTCATCTGTCATGTGGTGTGTTTGTCCAGACCATATCTCTAAAACATATAGTTATTCTTTCATGACATTTTGCACACATAAAGATCAGGTTGTCAATTGGTGCCTTTTGCTTTTGAGGGATTTTTTAGAATATATATTTTTTCCCCTTTCCATGGCAACAAGTTTGACTTTGACTCTGTTCATATTGGTGTGTACCTGACATAGAAATACAAAGTTCTGAATCCGAAACTCTATGGTATTGTTTTGATAGCTAAATAACTACTCTTGTATTTGGACAGACAGATTAGTTAGAAATTCTCTCATCAAGCTGGATAGTCAGATGATTTGTTCTTTCGAATTTTGGGGGGCCGGGGCATTTGTCTTCTTCTAATGCCTATTGTATATTATTGCATTGAGTGCAATTTCAAAATACAATCTGAAAATACCTCTTAATTTAAGAAAATTTGCCTGCCAGGTGACTCAGTTTAGAATTCTAGATGAACCCCAGAATCTCTGACATGCATAAGATTAAGAAGGCTTGATCCTTAAGAATTGTCTTTCATTTAGACATTTTCGAAAAATGATTGCCCCCCAAAACAATTGTTTTATTGTCGTTATAAATTAGGCAATACAGACCTGTATATCCCTCATTAACCCCCATTGTTTGTGTATCAGCTCCTGCAGGCTGAGAGGCTGTCCCTGTTTGCTGCATCTCTGCGAGTCTGTTTCCTGCTGTTTGAGTCCATGCGCTCACACCTCAAGTTCCAGCTGGAGGTATGTTCTTGCCCGATAGACATAGGAAATACGGACACTTGGGGTCCACTGAAAATACCCATAATACTGCTTCACATGTTGAATAGCCTCATATCACATGCATATAATGTAAATTGCTGCATGTGATTGGTCATAATGTCATTCTCTCTGCTCATTTCAAGCACTTCAATTTCTGGTTAATTTACCATCTTTAACTATGAGGAAATATTAAGCATTGTAGAAGGTTAGCGGAAAGGTGGTTCAAAGTTAAAGTTAATTCCAGGACGGACCCACAAGTAGATAATCTTAAAAGAACCATAACTCTGGATAAATATAAAAAAAATATGTATAAGTATTAAACCTGAAACTAATTAAGATGTTGGTACACTTTTTTGAGAACATGTTTTCCATTTATTGCAGATGTTCTTGACAAAACTCAGTGAAATTATAGTGTCCGAGTCCCCCAAATTGTCGTACGAAGTTCGAGAAATTGCCCTGGAGTCTGTGGTGCAGCTGTGGAGGATCCCTGGCCTCGTCACAGAACTCTATCTCAACTATGACTGTGACCTGTACTGCTCCAACCTCTTTGAGGAACTCACAAAGCTTCTTTCAAAGGTCAGTTTGAAAGATAAGTCAGAATTCTTTCAATTTCTTGACTTAATGTCCTCCTTTTTTCTGATTCAGCAACTATCAGTATTTGGAATGTGTATATAAATATCTTGAAATGATTACTCAGGTGACTATCCAAATTCTATTGTGAAAGAAACATGCTTAAACAAGATAATGTAATTTATTTTGTTGACAAAAGTGTACCCTAATATTCAATGTAGATGGTCAGGGCCTGAGAGGCCTGCTACTGATCATGCTAATAAAAAAATAACATTTAACATTTTTGAATAAAGATTTGACATAAATTGTTCACCATTTCCTACCAATATCAGTGAGTTTTCCATTTCACCTAATTGTAAAACAGATTTGGCCCAAAACATGAAAAACATAAATAAAAGGCTTAGCATTTTCTTTAACTGTTTTCAAAGAAATATTTCTCCTGACATTGGAAAAATAAGCAGTTGATAACAAATGTGTTCTGTATCACATTTGTTTGTTTTGTCCTCTCCAGAATGCATTTCCAGTGTCAGGGCTGTTCACTACACACCTTCTGTCCCTGGACGCCCTGCTGACCGTGGTGGACAGCATTGAGCAGCACTGTCACAGTCGCATCCTCACCTCCACTAAGACAGCCAGCAGCAGCGTCGACACTGACCCCAGACAGCAAGACATGGCAGCTAGCCAGGCAGATGGTAAGCATGCTGGACAGATCAGTACACTATTACACAGGCTGGGGAACCTGACTGCTTCCCTGTTTGTTATCGTATACTGATAGGTGAAATCTCATGGATTGGATTTTAAGACAAATAATGAGGATGAATCAAGTATTAAAACCTGAGTATTAACTTGCCCAGAGTCAAATATCTACACAACAGAAGTAAAAAGGTCAATATAAATTTTTGGACTTCCATCTCACACAATGCCTTTCTTTTTTCTACTTCGATCCTATGTGGAAATGGGTTGAACAATGTTTCCAGCTTCTCAAAAACAATTCCCTCGAACTCATCCCAGCATCACCATTGTCGCCACCCAAACAAATGGGTCATGCACATAATCGACCCTAACGACCTGATCACGTGCCTCCATGTCTGTCACTTCATTCCGTGGTGTTTTTCTCTCAACGGATTCCCTATCTTAGCATAGCCGTTTTTATACCACACTCAGGGGAATGGGAGAGAAGAAGGAAAAAGAGACTGATATTCTGTGCCCAGCTTGATTGCAATGTAGACGTACCTATTCGACCTCTGACCCGAAAGTGTTGTGATTGTCACGGTAAATGCAGCCTGGAAAGCATGCTATGCTGAATGCAAACACCTTCTGGAGGCTGCATTTTCTATTTACCTACACAAGTGCCTTCGGAGAGAAATGAATCGCCACTCCAACACCCATGACTCTGGCAAGAAGTCAAAAGGATGCAACGAAGTATAAAATGTCGTCCTTTGTGACTAATAGATCAATGAACAAGCCTTCTTCTTCCATCTGCTGAACCCCAGGACTCCTTGTTACCTGTACTACATGTGGCCATAGACGGGGTTTCTGACAGCTTTTTAACAGAAGATGTTGCCGATCAGCCTGGGTCATCGTCTATTACAACAGCGCTGGCCACTTCTGATACCTAGATGGTCCTTGTCACCGCTCCCAGCCACGCTAATTCATCCATGATTGCTGTCGCACCTTCGACAATGTCTCACTGTTTTTGGTTCCCCACATTGGTACGGTGTGATCAGGCATGTTTAATGGCCTTGACAAAGCATTAAAATAGCTATTGTCCATGGGTGTAAGTGTTGTGCTCTGTATTGTAGAATCGATTGCCTGGAGACCCCTTCCGGATCGATTAGAAGATGTATGCTGTTTCGTTTATTTCTTTACATCTACACGGTCATTCATTTAACTATGAAAGACTGAGTTTTCTGAAGTTGGGAAAAGTGATATTTTCATTGTAGTGAACATAACACTTGATATTTCACTTCAGTGAACATGACACTTGATATTTCTCTGCCATATCTGCAGTGAACTTAACACTTTGCACAACTATTGTCATACAAGAGTTACCTCCCCTTAAATTGTCTCCCTTTATCATAAGGGTCTAGCCTGGTGTGCATTCAATGAGCCGTTTGATGCCGAGGCGCCAGCGAGCGCTAGCGAGAACCTCCGAATATTTCCTAATGAATGGAAGGCACACTGAGAGCGCTTTCTAGCGCCTCCGCGCATGCTGAGGAGTAGGCACGCCGAGGGACAAAGATGGCGGACTTGGACAAATGCGGGGCCTGTGAACATTACATTTTCGACATGGAACAACTTGTTAGACATACACGCACTCAGTGGAGAAGTTTGATACCACCACATTAGTAAATACATTTTTTTGAAGACTTTTCACTTGTTAAAACCAGGACATTCCAATACTCTCAGCACGGAGTATTTTCCCTTGCAACCCATGTTAATTTCAGTACAGAAAAATTCCTTTTCATACGTCTGTTTGTGAACAAGATACATGTATAATAAATTTTGGTATGAAGTTGCAGTTTTGTCCCAATAACACTCACATGATTTCTTTTTGTAAACATTTGACATGTATTATTATGCGATATAAACCTTCATTTTCCGAAACTGGAAACGTAAATTGAGATATTTTCATAGGTGTCTATCTTCTATTAAATAAATCTAAAACATTGCGATTTGTTGTTTTTTGCTGAAGTCTACAATATTCCAGCAATATCAGGGCGGCCTGTAAATAATCGATTTTGTCCCTGATAACTTAACCAGTGGTTGATTTGGACAACGTCCCATGCCGTGTTATTCCGGGACAAGCAGGTTACGGAAAGGAGCAAGTGGTGAAGAATGGCCGTCGGGGTACAATGAAACACAATCCATCAAGGCACCGATCCATTTAGTTGAATCATACAATCTGCATGCATAGATTACTTTTGGTCAATAAACATAACCTGGAATCTCCAAGTGTTGACTAAAAAACACATCCCAGGAAATATTGTTTTTCCCGAACGAGAGCAAGGGTAATACATTTATTCTTAGACGAGTTTTGTAAAATCAGTATGACAAACATGCGAGTATAATAACTTCTTTGTTACCTATTACTTCCTAATCCATCTGAGCTTTCCTTTAGAGAAATGCACTAATCACGGCCGCCGTCTTAGAAAACTACAATTGTCAAATGACGTCAACTGTCTTCAGCTATGACGTCATTTCTAGTGTCAGAATAAAATTTGAAATACGATAACAATGCCGCCGGGTGACATACAATATACTAGTGCGCGTGAACGATATTGCACCAATGCACATACGACTTTTAGTAACTCGAGTTTTTTCTAACCCTAAAGGTAATTAATTATTTTTTTGTGAATTATGAGACTTTGTTCTTGCTGTTTTGGCAATATAGTGACATGTCTAACCCAACGTATTAAATTTATTCCCCTTAATAACTGTCCAGAATATTCTGAAATTAAATATATATGAATATAAACATCAAACCAATATGTTTTACCCAAATAACTGGTAAATAAAATACCTGGAATGCAGTTTTAAGAAGTAAGATTTTATTTGTCTTCTTAAATCCACATCTTCGACAGCTTCAATGCAGAGCCAGAAGTTCTTATTCACCTAACGTTCCCATTCGACTTTATTTTATTTACCCCAGTACGTTTTTAAATACAGTACGACACGGATATAACGAACACGGATAGAGCGAACAAATGGATGCAACAAGCTGTTACAAAATCCACGATTTATCTCCTATATATTATCATATAAAATTTAATTTCCCCAACGAGCCCATCTACCACTAATTAGTGACTTGTACAGCGAACTGAGAAATCTCATTCAGTGTCAATTGTCACTGACAATTGGCTGTACGCAGATTGCAGCGAATCAACACAATCTAGTCCATATTTTGATTTTCCAAAGTTAATAAGTCGGTAGGATTACATGAGTTGGGTCGACATATATCACAATAATGCCATACAATAGAGTTTTGTTGTCTGATCGGTGACCGTCTAACTAACAGTAAGTTTATCGTATCTTTATTCTAAACAATAATACTTTGCATACACAATGTTCATCAATATTGCTAAAATCAGTCTGCTAAGCCATTTTGAAAACCACGCCCTCTGCCGGCGGTAGTTGCCAGATCATTCGATTACACCCGAGCGCCCGCGGAGAGCGCTCAGTAAGCGCTTAGAAAGCGCCTCGGCCTATTGAACGCATGCCTGTACACAAACTGTTGATGTCCATTGTACGTTAGATCCACACTGACAAGGCAAAATGATGACTGATTGTCATTTATGGACTTAATATCACTTCTTGCAATTTGTTATTCTCTTTAAAAAACTGTAAACTTTACACTGTAAAGTTCGCATTTAACTCGTCAATCGAGACTGTTCGTTTCCTGGGTTTTGTTACTAGTTAAGTTGGTTTTGTATATAATCATATCTAAATGTATGATAAAGAATTTTTGTGACCCTTAATATTTTTGTATACTTTTGTTTATGTTGTTTAAGGTTTGTCAAAAATGAAACTACTTTTACGTCTCATACACAAGGGGGTGGTGAACCGTCCCTGTGTGTTAGGTAGGGAGAATTTACGTTTCAAGCTTTTACATTTTTAATGAAATTATTTAATTTTCCGGTAGACACCTTAAAAAGTATGTAATAAATATGATATTCTATATGTCATGTTTATATCATGTTTCTCTCATTCGTGACGGGGGGAAAGTAAATATTTCCTTTTCCCACCATTCGATGAGAGAAACATGTTATTTCACTCAACACATGAAATATCCTCTGTTTATTTCACTGTTATGTTACGTTTGTAGTCTTAAAGGCTAGGGTATCTGCACCCAGCATCCAACCGTGGGATAAATGCATAGTGTCAGATAGGGAAAGTTTTAAAATTTAGAATTTTTCAATAAATTGTATATTTTTATACTTATCCTATCTATATGCCAAAACGACTATCCCCGCATCTTATCTCATCTAGCCTGATAGCTCTGATGAAAGAGAATGGAGTGACTGATACAGGAGGCACATGATCAGGTCGTGTAGGTCGCTATGAACTATGGGCAGTGACCATGTTGATGCTGTGTCCAAGGGAATTGTGTTTTAGAAGCTGGAAACTCTGTTCAAGCATGTTTCCACATAGGATCGAATAAGAAAGAAGAATTGCATAATGTGAGATAGAATAAGTATATAAATATACAATTTATTATAAATTATCCAATTTTGCTCTTGGCTTGTGTTTGTCTGAGGGGGCATGGGTGGCCCAGTCACCTAAGGCGCTGCTATTTGCTTTGTAGAGTTGCGTCCCATGCTCATGCCTGAAACCTATGATTGTGGGTTTGAATTCCAGTTCACCCCGATAATGTTTATCTGTTTGTCAGCACCATACCCGTCTCATGGGTTTCATCAAAGTTGTAAGCATCTGACACTGTATCACTTCAGGCTTTACTCCTAAATTAAACTGACTCGCTGGGATATAACTGGAATACTGTTAAAAGCAGTGTTCAACCTAACTCACTTCCTCACTTGTGATTGACTGCCTGTGTTTGTCATGGTTGTTAATGATGAATCTTGTGTCCAGGCAGTGACCAGTCTTCTGGTTCAGTGGAGGCTGATGTGGGCGGGGAGAGCAAGCTTGTCGGACCCCCCACAACGGGGTATGGCATGGCACACCACATCATGAAGGGAAGTCTCGCAGGTAAACAGGATGCATGCTGGAAAAGACATAATTATGGTTATAATGTGTGTAAGGCGGTCGTGGGGTAGCTTAAAGCATTCATTCATCACCTTGAAGACCTGGCTTTGATTTCCCTCATGGGTACATTGTGTGAAGACAAATCCTGGTATCCTGATACTGCTTAAATTTGCAGAAAGGGACGTAAGCCCTGACACAAGGCAGACATACCTCAGTATTACTTTCAAAGGAATGTCAAACCAAACTCACACTGACTCTTTGTGTGATTGGGGCAATCGAGTAGCTTAGAGGTTAAGGCGTTCGCTGGTCACGCAAAAGACCGGGGTTCGATTCCCAACATGGGTACAATGTGTGAAGCCCATTTCTGGTGTCCCCCGCCTTGATATTGCTGGAATATTGCTAAAAGCGGCATAAAACCATAATAACTCAGTTTGACTGCTGCCTACTGCAATGTATTGATTGTTGGTTATGTACGTACGTCAGGTGCTGATGCCTCCAAGTCTTCAAAGACAAAGGAACCCAAGCGGGGACCACATATCAAACCTAACAGGATGAAGATTACATCGAAAATACCCTCACTTGAAGAACTGGCTGCTATCAAGCACAAGAAAAAGGTCTGCGTTTTGTTATTAAGTGAAATTAAGTCTGACATCAAGTTTGATTTCAAGAGTTGAAATTTGTAGCAAAAATTGTCAATATGAAATATGAAGGGGATAAGATTCACAGGACTGGGCTTAAACTTTTAATGTGGAACTCATTTTCTGATCATGGTTATGGAGAATGTGTACATGAATTATCTAGCTCAGTAATAAATAGGTTGATTTAACATGTTTAAGGTAAATGATCAGGTGCATCGGTTTACAGTCTGTGCCAAAAACATTTGAGTAGTGGTGGGGTATATATGAGACTAGTGGCTAAAGTTTTTGCTCATCTCGCCAAAGGCCTGGTTTGATTCCATATAAAAGCCTTTTCTGGTGTTCTCCGCTGTGATAGCGCTGGACAAATGGTAAAAGTGACATAAAACCATCCTAAAACAATTGTCAATGAAATCCACCTGACCAAGATTGTGTTTAGATTTCATTTTCAATGGATGTTAGAGTTAAGGTGCAAGTTTAATTTCATGAGTATATAAAACTTTGCAAATTTGGATAGATCGTAATATCGCTAATATCGTATTCAAAACATTGGAATGTCTATCAATTTCCAAGGCTGAAATGAAAATACATCGGAGGCAGAGCCTTTGTATACATAGGCTCCATACATGGTCTCTTTGGAGGAAATTGCCTCCACAATTACGCGTTTGATCAGACAAGGGACACCCAAACTTATGCAATTGATCGCACAACATGCCCAGTCCTCCATTTGCACTCTAGTTCTGTTCAGGGTTATGTTTGGCTGCACTCATTCTCAGCAAAGCTAACCTATTTTTTCACACTTTTTAACCCCCCTGTACATTCTCCTTTCCACACTTAGCAGTGATCATTTGTTCAATGTACACATTTTTTCACTGTTGAACCCACAGCCCTGAGATTGTAAAGAAAATATCTTACAATGTTGAAATTGCAGAAATCACGTAAGGTTGCTTGACATGCCCCTACCAGCCATACACTTACAAATGCGGAATCCATACCAGTATTATATGTACAACATAGGTCTCCCCACAACTAATGGAACAAATGCGTATATTCTGTTCGAGTTCGAGTCCCAACATGGGTACAATGTTTGAAGCCCACTTCTGGTGTCCCCCACCATTATATTACTGGAATATTGCTAAAAGCGGCGGAAAACAACACTCACTCACTACAAATACAGACCTCAAAATATGTACTTTTGATTAAGTGCAACAGATTTAAGTTTACACTTTCAAACTTTTTTTTTCGGCCATTGTATTGTACATCATACTGGCTACATAATGATGTAATTAAAATCTATTACTATTTTTAATGATACTTACACTTTAACATATGTTCTATTAGCCTGGTGTGAAGCCAATTTCTGGTGTCTCCCGCCGGGATATTGCTGGAATATTGCTAAAAGCAGCGTAAAATCATACTCAGTCAGTCTATTAGCCTGCTTTGGACTAATGACTTAGTTTTTTGGAATGTAAGTGCTAAATGAGAAATGCTTCCCCTGACAGTTGTACCAGACTGGGACTGAGCTGTTCAACATGAAGCCATCCAAAGGCATCACGTTCCTCCAGGAGCAAGGTCTTCTGGACTCCCCACTTGACACAGGACAGGTTGTCATGCTGCTGAAGGAAAACCCAAAGATGGACAAGAAGATGATTGGAGAATATGTCAGCAATAAGAAAAATAACAAAGTGCTTGAAGCATTTGTCAAGTGAGTTACTGCTTATGCCTGCGAATATTATGTTATTTTGTTTCAGAATTATTTATTTGAATTTCAATGTAATTTCTTTCATGATTCAGGTATCTTTAGCCAAAGATAACTCATGTATGGTGAAACAGTTTAACAAGATGACTTACATATTTCAGTGATCCTGATGCTTATCATACTTATTATTTAACATGACTTAGATTGTTTGTTGTTGTAGCCTTGGTTTTGTACCAGTACTCATGAAGGAGATGAGTATCAGTAAAATCAACGTCAAGTTGTCTCCCTTTGACAATAATTCATACATCATGTTTCAGGTCCTTTAACTTTGAAGATATCAGAATTGACGAGGCACTGAGGATGTACCTAGAAGCATTCCGTCTGCCTGGAGAAGCTCCAGTCATCTCCTACTTGATGGAGCACTTTGCAGACCACTGGCATGTGAGTTGACACAGAACAACAAGAGTTCTCACAAAAATAAAAAATCACCCAACCTGACATGTCAATTCCTAGCATTTCAAACTCCCTAGGTTCAGTAGAATGCTGGGGATGTTGTTATGGAGTCAGGGATGTAACTGATATTTGATTCTTTTCTGATATCAAGTTATTAAATCCCACCCAAAGAATGGTTAGAAACTTCTCTTTCTAAAATGGTGGGGGGCACAGGTAGGCCACTCTTTGCAGAGTTGTGCCCCTTGATGCGATAAATTCTTTGATGGGGCGCAACTACTAAAACATGAATTCTGTTACAACTCCATGTTTCATTACTAAACATGAAACAGTATTTTCCTAGGTTTTGAATAGTTACAAATCCATTGTTTACTTTCAGAAAACCAATGGTGAGCCATTTGTCAACAACGATGCAGCCTTTACCCTGGCCTACGCTGTGATAATGCTGAATGTGGACCAGCACAACCATAATGTCAAGAAGCAGAATATACCCATGACTGTAGATGTAGGTATATGTAGCCAGCTGTAGCCAACTGTAATTGTACACATGACAGTAGATGTAGGTATATTTAGCCAGCTGTAGCCAACTGTAATTGTATCCATGACAGTAGATGTAGGTGTATGTAGCCAACTGTAATTGTATCCATGACAGTAGATGTAGGTGTATGTAGCCAACTGTAATTGTATCCATGACAGTAGATGTAGGTATATGTAGCCAGCTGTAATTGTATCCATGACAGTAGATGTAGGTTTATGTAGCCAGCTGTAATTGTATCCATGACTGTAGATGTAGGTATATGTAGCCAGCTGTAGCCAACTGTAATTGTACACATGACAGTAGATGTAGGTATATGTAGCCAGTTGCAATTGTATCCATGACAGTAGATGTAGGTATTATGTAGACAGCTGTAATTGTATCCATGACAGTAGATGCAGGTATATGTAGACAGTTGGAATTGTATCCATGACAGTAGATGTAAGTATATGTAGACAGTTGCAATTGTATCCATGACAGTAGATGTAGGTATATGTAGACAGCTGTAATTGTATCCATGACAGTAGATGCAGGTATATGTAGACAGTTGGAATTCTATCCATGACAGTAGATGTAGGTATATGTAGACAGTTGCTATTGTATCCATGACAGTAGATGTAGGTATATGTAGACAGTTGCAATTGTATCCATGACAGTAGATGTAGGTATATGTAGCCAGCTGTAATTGTATCAATGACAGTAGATGCAGGTATATGTAGACAGCTGTAATTGTATCAATGACAGTAGATGCAGGTATATGTAGACAGCTGTAATTGTATCCATGACAGTAGATGCAGGTATATGTAGACAGTTGCAATTGTATCCATGACAGTAGATGTAGGTTTATGTAGCCAGCTGTAATTGTATCCATGACAGTAGATGTAGGTATATGTAGCCAGCTGTAATTGTATCAATGACAGTAGATGCAGGTATATGTAGACAGCTGTAATTGTATCCATGACAGTAGATGTAGGTATATGTAGACAGCTGTAATTGTATCCATGACAGTAGATGTAGGTTTATGTAGCCAGCTGTAATTGTATCCATGACAGTAGATGTAGGTATATGTAGCCAGCTGTAATTGTATCCATGACAGTAGATGTAGGTACATTTAGCCAGCTGTAATTGTATCCATGACAGTAGATGTAGGTATATGTAGCCAGCTGTAATTGTATCCATGACAGTAGATGTAGGTATATGTAGCCAGTTGTAATTGTATCCATGACAGTAGATGTAGGTATATGTAGCCAGCTGTAATTGTATCCATGACAGTAGATGTAGGTATATGGAGCCAGTTGTAATTGTATCCATGTAAGCCACGGCAGTTGTATTTATATGTCTATATAGGCAGCTATCATTGAAGCTTTACTCTTTCTCTGTGGTCTGGTTGAGCTTAGAGTCTGCCAGTGTGCAGAAGTTTGATGGTTGTGTCACACCAAAAGGCTTAAAAGATAGTACTTGTTACCCAGCCTGGTGCTCGGCATTACGGGGATAAACAAGGACTAGCAAACTTATCACTTGGAATCAGTACGCTGTGTCTGAGTTGGGTATCCATGTTACAGTATCTCAGTGGGCTAGCACAATAAAACTATTATAAGCCAACCCAGAATAGTAAAAGCATCCGCACACATACATATGCATGTAGCAATATAAGTGCAATGATTTTATGCTTGATTTGTTTTTTTTCAGACCTTTTCATTTATCTTTTCGACTGCAAGAAACTGTTTAAGTCTTTATTCCTTAGCTACAGAGGATTGATGACTGAGTGGTGAATAAAGCCCATGAACTTTTTGTGCACAATTGTACCCATAATTCAAGGGGCTGTTGGTCATAAGTTACTATCCTCAGCCTTCGAAGTTCAGAATTATAGCCGTTAAATGCTACTACTACCAGTTAATGAGGACATCCATCTTTGGAGAGTGGGACCTGCATGTACTTTGAAGGCAGGATCATGAGCTGACATGCTGTGAAATAACTACTATAAGCCTTGTCCTGTTATGAGATTAGATTGCATAATAGCTTGTAAATGATGTGTGCCAAAAAGTATTTTTCTCTTATTTCAGCAATTTAAGAAGAATGTGTCCAAAACAAATGGCGGTCTTGATTTTGAATCTGACATGCTGTGTGAAATATATTCAGCCATCAAGTAAGTGAACAAAACTCATAGGTCTTGAATTATAGTTCTAGTCTACCTATGTTGGTGGTAGTTTGACTGCTGAAGCCTAAACAACAATTGCTGACATGGCTTGAAAGAACCCAAATTCTGTAATACAGTATCTGTTAATTAAAATAGTGACCTGTGAAGATCCGGGGTAGAATAGGTCTTCAGCAACCCATGCTTTCCGTAAAAGGCGACTATGCTTGTTGTAAAAGGCGACTAATGGGAGTGGGTGGTCAGTCTCGCTGACTTGGTTGATGCATGTTATCGTATCCCAATTGCGTAGATCGATGCTCATGATGTCAATCACTGGATTGTCTGGTCCAGACTCAATTTTTTACAGACTGCCGTCATATAGCTGGAATATTGATGAGTGCGGCATTAAACAACAAACCAACCGACCAACTTAAAATAATCTTCAGTCAGTTTTCTTGCTTGATTAAAAATGTTATCATTTTGTTCCGGGAACGTGATTGCAGTGACAATCGTGTTTCAGGTCTGATGAGATTGTTATGCCTGCAGAACACACTGGTCTAGTCAAGGAGAATTACATGTGGAAGGTGAGAGCTTAGTGCTGTATCTGGCGATAGTTTCTCTCTTCAAAAATACTCTATTCATATACCTTTTCATGGTCCATTACATAAATAATAAGGCTAAACAGAAATAATGTAAAACATCCCTTCATGACTTTAGTTTTTCAGTTGTTGCCATGTTTCTGGCACCTGTGTTTTCATTCTATTTCACAAGAAAAACAAAAAGTGGCCACTCCCCCCACCAGTTACAAATATTAGAACCAATGTTTTCACTACACAGTTGAACTCTGGTTGAATTCACATAGTACTCAGAGAATGAATAAGGTCATGCATCTTGAAATTAAGGGCAAAACATCCATTTGTGTTGGTTGGAAGAGTTATCTCCCCTACATTAAGTATGGTTTAGTCTACGGTACTTGATTAGTGATTACCATCAGTTAAATGTCTCTAGTGTGATTTGGTATTGCACGGTATATTAAGAGCAGCTTCAGCATCAGCATCAGCATCACAGAACAAAGGAAAGGTAGCTTGCCATGGGACAAAGACCATCAAGATGACCTCTGTAGGAGAAGTCTAACACTGAAAATTCAGAATTATGAAACAAATTGTTTTGCAACAAATACACATAAAATTTATGAGATCTCCTGTTCATGTAGGAAAGTATTAGAATACACACCATTTAAAACATCAGTTATCTATAAATATCCACCTTGGACATTTGTTTATATCACCATTATGTTCTTTATATCACCATAACGTTCTAGTTGCTTGAAGCACCCTTAAAATGTTCTTTCCTTGTAGATAATAAATATCGACAATCAGTATAATCAGTCAATGATATGTGTCCTTTGTTTCCCTCTTGTAAGTCCCAGGATAAAAAGAGCCCTTGGTAACCTATGCTTGTCATAAGCGGCCATTAATAGATTGAGTGGTCTGACTTGGTGACTTAGTTGATTGCATGTCTGACTATAGTCTGACAGCATGTCCATTGATCAATATATTAACCACTGGATTGTCTGGTCGACACATGATTATTTACAGGTTACCATCATACAACAAACAAGCAAACCTTCCTCATGGTGCATGTCTGTTACAGGTGTTACTGCGCCGAGGCTCAACCAAAGAAGGAGTGTTCCGCCATTCCCCGACTGGAGCTTTCGACCACGAGTTGTTTTCTCTCATTTGGGGCCCCACCGTTGCTGCTCTGTCATTTGTCTTTGATAAGAGCACTGACGAGTCTATCATACAGAAATCAATATCAGGTTTCAGGTGAGTTGCACTTGCCAATGTTGTTTTTTTCTGTTTTGCTCTCCAGTTATTAAGAAGTTTATCTGTTTAACATAAAAATAACTATAACATTTAATATTTATAAATGTGTGACTTCAATTCTGTTGTACATCTGTTTCAGGAAATGTGCAATGATTTCAGCTCACTATGGCATGAGTGATGTGTTTGACAACCTTGTGATATCCCTGTGTAAATTCACTACACTACTCAGCTCAATTGAGGTAAGACCTTAGCCTTATCTTAGTCTTGTATGGCTTTTATATCCATCTCAAAAATAAGGTAATGACATATCAACTATTAGGATATGAAAGAATTGGTTGGTCCTTAGCTTTAACCTTATACCATGAACTTTAAAATTGATGTTCACAGTTATCACAACATGAATGTTGTGTTATAATGATAACAAGACAAAAACACATTTTATCTTATCATTTGATTTTTCAGGCCCCGGAAAACATTCCTGTTACATTCGGTGTCAACTTCAAGGCCCAGCTGGCCGGCCGTACTGTGTTTGGGCTGGCACACAGACATGGGGATATACTGAGGGAAGGCTGGAAGAACATCCTGGACTGTATGCTGCAACTGTTCAGAGCCAAACTCCTACCAAAAGCCATGATAGAGGTCAGGCACAATAATCATCAACCTATTGTTCAGTCACTTTGTTCAGGGGCGGTCTGGTAGCCTTGTGGTTATAGCGTTCGCTTGTCACACCAAAGACCCGGGTTCGATTCACGACATGGGTACAATGTGTGAAGCCCATTTCTGGTGTCCCCTGCTGTGATATTGCTGGAATAGTGCTTAAAGTGGCGTAAAATCAATCTCACTTACTCACTTTGTTCAAGTGGAGCAATATTAACATAAATAAGTTTCCATTCTGGACTTGCATATTGCGAATGCCTTGATTTTATGTAAAAAAAATCATATTTGTTCTTCAAGTTATCAACACAGAGTTGTCAGTTTGATTTGTGATGTATTGATTTGAGTCTATTTGTTATGTCCCAAAGGTTGAAGACTTTGCAGATTCAAGTGGAAAAATTTCCATTGTAAGAGAAGACAATACAGCTAACCAAAGGTACTAAGTTAAGTTATTGTAAAATTTATATTTGGAATTGCCATGAAAAGTACAAAATAGATAGAATGGATTTTCTGGGATATATGTTAATAATATTGGTAAATATTGAGAGCAACTCAAACTTCAGGTAGGCCTAATTGGTTGCTAAACATAAACATTAGCTGTCTTCAGCAAGTTAATTTCTTCATCACTAGTGGTAGCAAATTGTCTCTGTGCCCTTTAACTGCTCAACTGACACTCCCATCTTCAGATCCGATTCCGGAGTGTTGAGCAGCTTCTATTCCTATTTCTCCCTGTCCGAGTCATCCAATCAAAAAGGACCATCACTGGAAGACCAGGAGTCCATCAAACAAGCTCAGAGCTGCATCCGGGACTGTCATCTTGACCAGCTCATTATAGACAGCAAGTTCCTCCGAGAAGACTCACTTCAAGAACTGGTCAAGGTTAGTATGGGGTCATTGTCATTGTATTGCTATATGACACAAACACATTCTGTTGTTTTTCCTTAAAGCAGCTTTATTACAAGCACTGTCATAACAGTGATGTTTTTTGAAAAGTTAAGGGAAACTTCTAAATCACGTTAAATTTGCTATGTATTTTCCAATGTGTGTATGCTGGTAAGGGTAAAGAACTGCTCTCTGAAGTTGCTTTGTTGTGGAGATTAATTATCTTTCTCATTCTACATATGTGAAGAAGCACTTTTATTTCTATTGCCCTTGTGTGATTCAGTACTTGATCCATAAAGCTTTGTGAAAACCCATTCATTCTCTCACTTTTGTCTGCACATGCAAATTTACCTTCTTCCCCAATGTATCATTGATTTGCTGTGATGTTGCAAGGTTGTTGTGACCCTGGTAATATCATTATCACTATCATAATACGATTTTGTGTCATTCAGGCGCTGATCGTGGCGTGCCAAGGCTCCGAGGACGGGTCTACCATGGGGCTCCAGTATGATGAAGATGCAGCAGTCTTCTTCCTGGAGCTGCTCATCAAGGTGGTGCTGCAGAACAGGTATGTACTTGTCTTGTGTGATATGCTGCAGAACAGGTACTTGTCTTGTGAGATATGCTGCAGAACAGGTACTTGTCTTGTTTGATATGCTGCAGAACAGGTACTTGTCTTGTGTGACATGCTGCAGAACAGGTACTTGTCTTGTGTGATATGCTGCAGAACAGGTACTTGTCTTGTGTGATATGCTGCAGAACAGGAACTTGTTTTTTGTGATATGCTCTTGAACAAATACAGATGCTTGTATGTGATCTACTACAGGGAGGTTACTCTTAATTCTTGGTAGTATATAATCCATGCTTTCACCCTTGTTTGCAGAGATCGAGTGTCCCCCATCTGGCAGGCTGTGAGGGACTTTCTCTACAATGTGATTGTCAATGCTAATGAGCACACATTCTTAAACGAGCGTGCTGTAGTTGGACTGCTTCGATTGGCTGTGAGATTATTACGTAGGGAGGAAATTGCTTCTCAGGTGCTCACGTCGCTCAGGATATTAATGATGATGAAACCTAATGTGATACACAGTATAAGTCGCCAGGTGGCGTTCGGACTGCATGAATTGTTGAGGACTAACGCAGCAAATATTCACTCGAGCCAGGACTGGTATACCCTGTTCATGTCGTTGGAGATAGTTGGGGCGGGAGCTAATCCTCCGCCTGTCATGCAAGTGTGTTCTGGTGTGGATGTAGGGGAGGCCATACATGATGCAGGTTAGTATATAATTATACAGTGTGCAGTGATCCATAAGTCAACGCATGTTTGTTTTATTTTCAAATATGATAATGGATAGCAGTGTTCGAAATGAGATATGAAAGTCCTTGTCAGAAGTCTGATGTTAAATGTAACAGATATAGGGGGGCCCTAGTTTCAAATACTACAGGGTCCAACCATAAGGATTCCAGGATCAACCTTAATTTTGAATACTGGATATTTCTTGAACATGTTGGGCTGAGGAATCAACATTTTTGACTCCTAGGAGATAGTGCATCACTCATGACACCCTAAAGAAGAGCGTGTATTTCTGCCTTAGACATGTTACAGTAAAAAGTGGAAAGTCTTATCTCTGGGTAGAACAGATTTCTGACTTATGTAAAAATAGTCGCCACTGAGGATTTGAATCCATATTCCCAGTCATGAAACCAACCAGAAACATTTGACCCACAGGTGCCCAGAGTGACAGTGAACTTGTCAGTGAAAACTGCATGTCGGAACTGAGTGACAGGGGGTACACATCTGACAGCGAGCTGTATGAGAGTCAGAGTAAACACCATCACCATCAGCGGGGGCAGGCAGAACTACAGCTCAGACCAATACCAGACAATGGCAGCTGGCTGCTGGTAGGTCCACCTCTGAATGTCTTATCTGGTATTTTGTATGTTTGTTTGTTGTTTAGTGCCGCACTCAGTCATATGTTTGCTATGTGACAACAGTCTTCAAATAATCGAGTCTGGTACAGACAATCTAGTGATTGACATCATGAGCATTACTCTGTGGTCCTCAATTGGGATATGATGACATACATCAAACAAGTTGGTGGGTCTAACCCCCAACCAAGTTAGTTGCCTCTTACAACAAGTATGGGTTGCTCAAGACGAATTCTAACACAGATCTTCATGGGGGTAGTTTTTTATGTACATGTGAATGCTGTTGTGAAAGTTGTGATCTGCTGCATGATGAACTAGCAATAAAATACTTGGGGACAATAAAATTATGTGAGTCAGGTTTTTGGTAGTGAGGCAAGTGGGTTTAAAAATCTAATAATTTATTATGGTCTGGCGAATATCAACAGGAAAAGATTTTGAAATCATTCAACCTCTTGTCACAAAAGCAAATTCAATGTGTTTTGAGTGAACACAATAACTAATGGGTGATGAGTGTGAACAGCACTTTATAGATGATCCTGTGAAGATTCCGGGGTAGAATAGGTCTTCAGCTACCCATGCTTGCCGTAAATTGTGACTATGCTTGTCGTAAAAGCCGACTAACGGGATCGGGTGGTCAGGCTCGCTGACTTGGTTGATGCATGTCATCGGTCCCAATTGTGTGGATCGTTGCTCATAATATTAATCACTGGATTGTCTGGTCCAGACTCGATTAGTTACAGACCGCCGTCATAAAGCTGGAATATTGCTGAGTGCGGCGTTAAACAACAAACAAACCAACCAACCCAACCTTAGCTTAGCTTAGCTATCTTTGTGTGCTGAAGTAGACAGTTGTGGTAGGCTTGAGTGTGAAAGCATGTCATGTTCCCAACCCACAGTCATGTCACTCCACCCCATTGATGCTGCAGGTGAACAAAGAGGAGACCAGCAACCCTCAGCCTCCACAACGCAAGAAGTCCAACCCCATCAACCAGTTCAGCATTGACTTGAATGAAGAACTCCATTACTGTGATAGCAAAGCCCTTCTCAAGTCGTCGGAAACTCTCTCGTTCCTGGTGCGCGATGCTGCTCATGTCACTCCTCATAACTTCGAAAGCTGTGTTCATGCCATCCGCACGTTTGTTGAAGCTAGTGTTAATGGAGGTGAGTGATTAACAGAATGATCAGTGCTATCAGGTGTTCAGGACATTCACAACTACGCAATATCTTCCTGTAAAAAAAACTGACAGGGTTTGGGTAGCATTAAACACAACTCGCTCACTCTCATTGTGAAGGTGTTGTGATCAGTTAAATTCTTATCATTCACATGTTAGAGTGCGACTCTTAATAGTTGAGTTGACATTACATTTTTTTTGTATAAAAAATATTGGACCTTTTATGACCAGTGCTGAATATCACAAAGTTGTGACAATTGTAACTCCCATGTGTTAACATAGACTTGCAACAGTTGTAGTGCCAAGATCACTTTATGTGATAATAATAATGCCCGTGCATGTATGAATAAATAAATACAACTCAAAACAGTTTTTCAATAAATATTATTTAATTAAGTGAGGTCTTATTTGGCTTACAGAAAAATTAATAAAAGAAGCACCAACACAATCTTTAAGCTACGACATCACTGCACTGTATGATGCCACCATTGAAATGTTATGGCACATGCGATCGTACTTATCCATTTACTTGAAACTTGCACTCTCACCTACAGAAATTCCATTAGATGATCATGTGTGGTAAACATATTTAAGAAGGTTAAGTACTATTTGTTTTACTTGGAGCAAAACAGTAGGTCAATTCTCTAAAGTAAATTATCAATTGGCGCCTTTCTTTTTGCAAATGTAAAGTTAGGTATTGTGATAATCTATGATGATTGTGAATATAATTTAGTGTGAAACCAACAAACAAGAACAAAAATGGTGAACAATTAACATTTGTATCATAAACTTAACTTGGCTTAAGTACTGCTCAGAAATTACAGTGGCAGTACACAATAGAGTGGCAGTAAGATATAATATCAGTATATTTACCTAGCAGCAACAATGATCAAGCTTCCAAAGGCTTAGAGTGGATATCCAGCGTGAAAACAATTACCTTCACTCATTCGCTGGTCTTGATGTAATGTGAGATGTAATCCAAGTTAAGAGAGACACGCACTTACCCCCTTATATAGTCAAATCCCTTCTGGAATGTTCTTTTCAGTGCTGGTTTAGACTAGCTGTTCCAGAACATTCCAGATTACACTAAATATAGTTGCTTCTACACCTCTGCTTACATTAGATAGTACTACATTCCTGACAACTCACCAGTGTCAAAGGTTAAGTGTCCAAACACAATGCTATAAACTTCTACTGAATCTTAACAGAGACAATGTAATGAACGTGACGTTAACTCAATTTCCCCTCACCTCCCCCCTCACCTCCCCCCTCACCTCCCCATATATTTACTAGGGGTGAAACGATACATCGGTGCACCGGTGCATTGTGAGTTTTCATGTGACGCAAAACGTGTGGAAATTAGTTTCAAGTTGGCTACTAAAAATAGCTGCTAAGAACGTGTGTCTACAGCTAGCTTTTCTTTTTAAAGCTGCTCTGAAATAATTGTGCTCAAGAAGCTTCAACGTGATTTAATGTAAATATGTGTATCGCGATGCGTGTTGTGATTTGATCTATGTATTGTGTCGTGACCTTGCTGTATTGTTTCACCCCTAATATTTAAATATAATTTATTCCCCTGAAAGGCCATCTTAAGTCATTACCTCAAAACAAAGAAAGAAGATCACATAGGATTCCCCGATCAAAGAGAAACAGCAACAAGTCGATGAAGAAGTCCCAGTCCTCTCCCAGTGAGTTATCTCACATGACCAATTCAGGTGATGAGGCTGAAGGCGAGGGAATGACCGCTGGCCTGCACTCACTGTCAATACAGCTGCTGGACCTCATGCACACGTTACACACACGGGCAGCGACCATCTTCAGCTCCTGGGCGGAGGAGGAAGAGAAAGAGGAAGCAGCTGTGAAGATTGATGCAGGGACCAGCACACTATGGGGCAAGTGCTGGTGTCCCCTCCTGCAAGGTGAGCTGTATTATTCATCATTGAGGGGTGGTGGGGTGGCCTATTGGTTAAATTGTTCGCTCATCACACTGAGGGCCCAGGTTTGATTCCCGACATTGGTACAATGTGTGAAGCCCATTTCTGGTGTTCCCCGCTGTGATATTGCTGGAATTTTGCTAAAAGCGGTGTACTTACACTCTATTCATCATTGAGAATGAATAATAGTCAAAAGTGAAATCTTGAAAGTGTGAAAGAGTACTTGTCATAATCCTAGTTCTAAAATGAAAGATTTTTTGGACACCCAAGATACCTAAAAAAATAACGGAACCCCCCTGAATAAGCAATTGTTGACTGAGATTTCCATTTCTGGTAGGAATTCTAAACCTTTTTTAATTTTTTATGCCAATAATAGTCAAGACACATGACATGAAATACAATTTGTGTTGTAAAGCACTTTAAAGAAACAGGGAACTGTGTGTGCGCTAATGGATATGATGGAGGTCAGTATCAATAGTTAATGTGCTGTAGTTGTGAGTTTGTATGACGAGCAGATGTAGATGAGTGATCTGTAAGAAAAATGTTTCCTGCCTCCAGGTATAGCTCGCTTGTGCTGTGACAGCCGACGACAAGTGCGGAGCCAGGCTCTGACGTACCTACAGAGGGCGCTGCTGGTACACGACCTGCAGACTCTATCAGCCGTGGAGTGGGAGGCATGCTTCAATAAGGTAAACAACTCTCTTCCAGCTCAAGATTTAATCCTCAAGTTCCTGACAAGTATAATGTTTTAGATTGATTTCTACTAATAAGATTCAGTGAAATATATTACAAATGTTGTTCAAAATACATCGCCTGTATGTTGAGTTAGATCTTTACCTCACTACAGGCATTGTCACATATAGAACCAATTAATGGTCAATTAATAATCACTATTATCATATACCTATCAATTCTATGACGTTTTTTGCAAGTACGATAGAGAAAACATTTTGACGTATCTTAGTGTGTCATATGCTTGGTGAGGTTTCACGTGATAATGTCTTCCAAGCAAAGGGAAAATGTGTTGCTTTCACTTGCAAATAGATACATTTTACAAACTCATGTTGTGGTATGTGATAAAAAAGGTTATTATATGGCAGTTTTTATGTCGTACCCCATATCAGTTTTCATATCATACCCCATATCAACCCTTGATCTCAATATCAGCCAAGTGAGTATTAGCTTGTGATTAGATGTTTACACCAAGTTTTAGAAGGGGATAAAATACAATTCAAAAGATGATTGTTTTCTTCAAAGCCATACTGTCCACACCATCAGCCATGAAACAAATGATAGTTAATTTTGGACACCAATTTCCCCAGATATTCCTAGTTGCCTCAATTTGAGGTTGGCATCTGTGCAATTGTCATTGGTTTTAGTTCCAAGTAATTGGCCCTGATTCAGGTAGGTTTTCATCTTTCAGAAATATCAGAATATATTGTAAACTAGTTATGCTATTGTTCTTACTTTCTTAGAAGGCATGTGACTAGATGAAGATTATAACTATGATTTGGCGAGAGGTAGAGGTTGAGACTTAAATAAGAGGCTGTGTTATGTGTTCAACATGTAACCTGTTTTTGCCACACACTTACTCAACATGTATTGCCTTGATTTGTGATTTGTGGAGATAGTCATGCAACGTGTGTAGTGACTGAGCCCTGGTTGCAGGTGCTGTTCCCACTTCTGACGAAGCTGCTTGAGAACATCAACCCACAGGACCCGGCCGGCATGGAGGAGACACGCATGAGAGCCTCAACTCTACTATGCAAGGTGATGACCTCACTTGGACATAATCATGAGATGAAAATTATTTCATCAAATGATTTCACAGTGATTCTCCCTTTGCGATCTTTTCTTTGCATTAGAATAATATTCACATTAATTCCTTGAGACTGGAGATGATTTCTTGAGATGTGTTTCAATTATGATGTATGGTTAATTTGCTTTTAGAAACTTCTTTTTGTCAACAAAATCAATGCAGTTTTGGAAATGAAGGAATATTCCATTGAAGTTTGTACAGGTTCATTTGCTCCTGTTAAGTCTTGAGACATTTTGCAGACTTCCTAAAGAGTTAATTTATTGGTCTTAATGCTACAGTGTTGCCCCTAGCGCTGACATTGCACTCAAACCCATTTGACAGGTCACGTGCTCAGCTATAGCATATACATCTAGTGTCTGCTTTTATGAATCATGTCAAAACTCTGAATCTGAAGCAACTGAATCTTGAGTAACTGTACCCTTTGTGCAACAACTTGTCAATGTTTCAGATTTGTTCAGTAAGGAACCACATTGCATGTACTTTTGTTTTTTCCTAATGGAAACAATCGATTTACTTGGGTATGTTTGCTTATCATTTATCAATGATCCATTATCCTTGAAACGTGCTCATTTGTCAAGGAGGCCACATGCCTAACAACACATTAAACAACTTTTCTGACACAAGGTGTTCCTGCAACATCTGACGCCACTGCTGTCGCTGACAACGTTCACAGCTCTCTGGCTGACTATTCTCGACTTCATGGAGAAATACATGAAGGCTGATCGCAGTGACTTGCTGGTAGGCTATGTTCATAGATTAGGTGAAAGGAAATGTATATTAAAACCAGAAATGGATCACAGGCAGTCGGTGCACTTTAACCTATGTATCCGACCATTATTTCTATTTTAATGATGTTTGGTTTCTTGAAAAAGACTTCCCTTTCTCAAAACATAAATATGCCCGAGAAACCATTAAATATTTTTTTCTGCAGCCTTAGATATAAATTTGCCTCAAATATCATTAATGTCTTTTGTCATGATTACATTAGTGGCACTGGCACTTAAGAGTGTGAAAGTTCAGCTTGAAAGTTAAGCAGTCCTTGTCATAACCCCAAAGTTAAATGTTACATATGTTGAATTTTGTTTTTACGACTGATTGATATGTACAGATCAATTCATGAAGGTTATGTTTGTGTGTTCTGAATGAATGCTTGAGCAGTTTCTGTAGCTTGCCGTCCATGTTGTTAAATAATAAATCTTATTATTTAAAGAGGAAATACCTTTAAATGATAGTTACCTATATTCAGCTAGTAACATTGAATGCTGAGTTGGAACCATTCTTTAAAATGTGTTCGTGAGTGATTATCTCAGAAAGGGCACCCCTTCATTGTTGTGTCTGTTGTCCAGTCGGAAGCGATCCCCGAGTCCCTGAAGAACATGTTGTTGGTGATGGATACAGCCGGAATCTTCCAGACCGGAGACGGACGGGAGTCCCAGTTCTGGAAACTCACCTGGGACAAAATAGACACCTTCTTACCTCATCTCAAAGAAGAGCTCTTCAAGCCATTTGAACCTGGTATGACTTTGCTAAACATTTTCTTGGTCACTTCTTGATTTGGCTTTATATGGTTTTTCAAACATCCACAAGAGTTTGTCATGACCTTTGTTCTGACTCGATTGTTTCAGAGAATATTGCGGCACTGTGTTAATATCCACAATGATACCCGTATGAATGAAACAATGCAAACAGGACATGTTGGTGCAGCATTTATGTTATGCTAAAAAATGAGTATTGTTGTGATTGTGGTAACTCAAATGACCAATTATTTCCAATTATCCCCTGCCACGTGGTGGGGCTGGAGTTCGTCCATCATCCTCCAATTCGTCCGTCCGGTTCTCAAAGGGGACAAATTTTCTAAAAAAGTATTGAAGTCAGAGAACTGAAATTTTGCACACTGATGTTAATAGTCATTATCTCAAATGAGTTCGAAAATTGATGTCGTAAATTTGTCATGTCATTCTTTTATTATATAGACAATGTAGTTCAAATACTGATTGCTGAACTTTGCAGAACACAGGCGTATAGACCGTACTGGGACAAGTCCACCAGCAGCATCTCAGGCTGAGTATGTTGAGAGTCTGCCTACGTCACAAGCACCTGCCGCCCAGGCTGCCCCACAACCAGCAGAAGTTGACTGTCCCCCACTTCAGGGCATCACTGTCATCAGGGACACAAGACCAGGTGGGCTACACACTGCAACACACCATATTTGCAATGTAAATTCAGCCTGGCAAATATATAGTTTCTTAGCTTTTAGCTCACAAACAAAGGTTTCAGCATATCATCTAAAATAAATTGTATGGCCCTGAAACCATGCCAGCTAGGGCATGTTTGGTGTCTTTATGACTCCTCACATCTGCCTCCTCCCCCACCCCATCAATGTGTACCTTTTTAAGTTGTAGGCTTTATCTTAGCACATCAGTTTACGTTTCATGTAGCCTCATGTTGTAAATGGATCACACACAGAATAACCATGGCTATATAATGAAAGTGGAATGACATGTATTACTGGTATTGTTATTGGTCCGACCGGCAAGATTTGGAATTGTCCAGTATATAATTGTCCCTGTGACAGGGTAGATATAAAAAAAACTACAGGTTGACTTAAACACATTTGATTTAATAGTTGTTAATCATTCACATTTACAACATTCCAGTGACATGAATTATAGATAACTTGATGAAGTCCCATGATGACATCATCTTTTTCGTTGAGTCAGACATTCTTGTAAATATAATCCAGACTCAGTTATTTACAGCTGTCATATAGCTGGAATATTACTGAGTGCAGCATAAAACAACAAACCAACCAACCAAATATAATCATAATTTGTCTCTTCAAAATTCATAATCATTCCAAACCACCTTGTTTCAGAATACAGTGCTCCATCTCCTCCACGTCCCAGCAGCCCACTGATGTCGCAGCCAGACCCGTCTCCAGCCGGCACCTCCTACATCCTCCAACCACCCTTGCCAACAGTTACCTCCCTTGCGTCCTCCCAACCTAGTCCTCCAGGTAGCTCGGCAGTCCCAAGTGGGGCCAGCGCCAGCCCCGCCCATATTCCTCTTCTGTTAAACCCAGACATCATGCAGAGCACTACTGTTCCTTATATAACTCCGCAAGTAAGTACTGGGCCTGGTGTTACCTCCCATCACTACCTGCATCCGTCTATTGCTACTGGCCTATATGCACCTTCCACTTTTGGCTTTGTGTCATAAAAATAATATAGCAAAAATACAGAACTGAAAGAATAGGTTCCTTATCAACTTACAAGTTGTCATTCAGTTTGTTGAAAGTAAAGTCAACTGAACAGAAAGAATCATTCAACAGTCAGCATGAAAAACAATTCCCATACTTGTTTGTGAACAGGTTCACAGTGCTAAGCATTATGTGTGCATGATAGTTGTAGCCCCATGCATTACTGCAGGAACTACTGAGTGTTATATTACATGGTTTCTGATTTCTTGCAGTTCTAACATTGAACTTCTGCAATGTATGTTTGCATGTTGCATGAACCTTTAACCTTGAATAACGTAGTTACCAACTAATACCCAACATACAGTGTATTTATATTTACTTGTCATATATATTATGCATGCTTTGAGTCCATGTTAAAATACCCTGTCTTGTCATTATTGCTTAGTGTAGTTTATCCTGTTACTGTACTGTATTCATATTGTAAGGCATTGATAGTGTTCTATTCGCTGGTATGGACATTTCTTTGGTAGATAAGGGCCCATCGGATTTTATTCGATATGGATGAAAGCTGGTAAAAGCTTAACACTTAGATTCACTGTGCGTGGATTTCCGAGTAGGGTAGGTGACTAACACCTGGTACCTGGTAACCCACCATGTAGTTTATGTTGCTAAATACAGCAAGAATCATTAGTCCCCTACACACTCATTGAAGTCGGTTGGATCAAGATGTAAAGGACATTCACACTGAGGGCTGTTGGAAGCCACATTTAGCACAGTTGATGCTTTCCTAGTTTATCGCCATTGCTGGAACTTGCTGAATATAAGTACCAGGCATTAGAGAAAACCTGATAATCTGAAAGAATGCTGGTGTATGGGGAATATGAGATCATGTATTTATGTTATATATTATTAGCAGGTCATATCTAAGTTAACAACAGAAACTGGAAAAAAAAATAGATTAGTCAAGTATTAACTCGCATACTCTGCAGGATTAAAGGAACCGCTACCGAGTTAGTGAGTGAATTTATCACTTGAAAACCCTTTGTTAACATTTGCTCTGTGGTAGTTACTAGGTTTAAATGATGAGAGATTATCACAACTTTGTATATTGTGTGAACTGAGTCATGGTCCCCCAGTTTAGATTGGATCTGGATAAGTGTTGATAATTTCCCTGGAAATTCCTATTATTTGAAACACTTACAGATGTCTTAAATCAACAGAAGCTTACATTTTTATGGATGATCCCAAATTAGAATAGAAACTGTATCATTAAATAATGCCAAAATACCTATTGTATTCTAACAAAACTTACACACGCCTGTAGCTCATATAAAGATAGCTACTGCTCTTAGTCTACTTTTCTCAACAACTTTGAAGAGCCTTGTTACAATATGCATGCTTTTAACTGTTAATTATTTACTGTACAAGGCATGTGTCTGCATGTACAATATATTTATGACATCATGTGTATATGTATTTTTGAACAGACTAACTTTAATGCTTTGATGTAAATGACGAACAAAGAATATCATTGTATATACAGGACTTTAAAGTTACAAATGATCTGAAAACCAGCACTTGCAACTGATGATTTGTCTGACTGTGTCAATTCAAGTGTGTTTTGAGTTTATCAAATAATGTTGATACACAACAAATAGCATGTTCATGTAGTCTAAAAAAGATCATTTTCTAAAAGGAGTGTTGAATTTTGAAAACATGTCTGGTAAAAGTACTAAAACTTCAACAATAACAAAAGTAGGACTGTAGGTGTTATGTATTGAGTGCATGGAGTGAAGGTACTTGCTATTTCTTCCAGATAGCGGAGAGTCCACGTCCCCTGGTCAGCGACAGCCAATGATGCTGGGGACCTCGTCCAGGCAGTCCCCTGTCATCCATACAATATAACCACACTTCATTGTCCAGTACCACCACAAGATTAACATTACTGTCGCCATACGAAAGACTTTAAGCCAACACCTGCTCCAGATACAAGAATCTGCCTTTTAGAATGTTGCATGTCATACACAGACAATAATGCTTCTTCAAATTAGTAGTCTTCTCTCTGAAGTGTCCAAGGGTTTTATTTCATGATGTGGTGGGAATTGTGTTGAGGTGATGTTCATGTGGACCTTGGAAAACGAGAAGGCACTCATATAATCAGGAGCCATTTGTGACAAAACATTTTCAGCTGTACCAGACCACTGTGGACTGGAGACTTCGTCCTGTTGAACAAGGCTTCTATTATTCATGTGAACAATGTTTGACTTGTTGTTGGCCAGATGGGCTAATGTCAGCCAATCGGAAAACTTTGTCCATTCCTGACTATTTGTTGTTCACATGGATTTCAGGATAAGATTAGCACAGGCAGTATGATTTAATCAAAAGTTAAGCCCAAGTGATCCTATTCCATGGCCAAAGATAAGATGACAAGATTAATTTAAAGTCTTGTTAGAAATCAGAGCTTTGTATCCATAACAATAGTGACATTTTTCTATTTTCGAAAAGGTTAAGGTGGGTTTTATGTAAGCCTTCGAGTCGATCCCGAAATAGAAATGTGCATATTTGTTTTGTATGAAAATTATTTTGGGGTCATTGGGACAAACTGCATTTACACCATATTAGCTGAAGTTATTTGAACACACAACATCGTGATGATGTTTTATGTTTTTTGGTAATTTCCAGTCTTGTTTGATATTAGAGTTGAGAATTTGACTCTTATGCATGGAAACTGTCCATTTTTCAGGAAAGGTAAAAATGTTGGTACTCTTGGAGTACTTAGACCTGTTATGCACAATCTCAAAAATTAGATTATTTATTTACTTCACATATGCAATGTATAATATTCAGATTAATATATTTTACCACACACATTTTGTATGATCTATCTCGTACAAATGTATAAATTTAGAAGGGAACAGGTCTGTTGAAGTTGTGTCATGGCAGACCTTAGGCTTCTTTATGAAATTATTTTAATCTTATACATTAGGATTGTCCTGAGTTTTCACACAGTGTTATATTTATGACAGCTTTGGTGAAAGTCAATATGTATTACTGCAAACACAATTTCTTTTAGGGATAATATTTGGTTTTGTTCATGTGTTTTTGTCAGCTTCATCTGATTGTGAGTATTTCATCCAGTTACCATGTCTCCATCCTCAGTTCACAGTGGCTTGGTGGTGATGCCTCTTAAGCTTCTGAATAATGGTTCATGTTTTCCGTCTCTACTTACTGTTATTCACTCTGTGTGTATCAGTCAGCATGTTGTTTTCTGTGATTGTCATCGATCATCTATCCTAAGGGCAGTATAAGCTATTGTTGCAAGTCGTTCATGTTTTCAGCCAAACTACACGATGGACTAAGCTAATCATTCTTGTAACTATTCCTGACTTCACGAAGACACTTGGGATCAGTATGTGATCTAAACTTGGAATTATATGTAATACCTACCTTAAAATAACTTGTGAAAAAAGTGTTTGTCAACATAAACTCTCTGCTATGACGAAAACAATTGATATTGATTTTTTTTCTGTAACCTCTGTCAAGAGTAATTATCTGTATCTGTGGAAACAATATAAGAGGAATAAAGTGAGATTATCATCAGTATCAACACTGAAGTCCGAAGAACAAATATGAAGTTATGCGGCATGAGATAGTTGAGTCGATATGCATACTGAAACCCCAAAGAATCAAGTTATTCCCCTGTTGGATACAGTATGATAAACCAATTATTGGGGTCACAGTAAGGTCTTATATAGTTTATGCTTGGTTTATGAGGCTGACCTACCACAGCATTGAAATTAGAAAGAAGAAATAAAATGACTTTCACAATATATATAAATTTGTCCAACTGTTTTTTACAATTAGGTGAAATGAAAATGCATGAGAGTTTTTGTAAGTAAGGCTATAAAAAAATAATAGTCTTGGTTCTCAGGCACCACGCACATCATCATAAAGTCTGCCACTTGTTTCGTTTGTATTTCCATTTTAATTTTTTTTTTAAATTCCTGATACTTAAAAACAATGTGATCCAAAAAAGCATGCAGTCACATTCCTTTACATGCACACTGCTTTAGAGCGCATCTGGTGTTAAGGTCATGGCAGCAATAGGAGTTTGTTTATGTAGGGAGGCCCTTTCCCAGATTGATGGTACACAACTGTTTATTTGGTTACATACTACATGTAGTTTGAACAAGTTGAAAAAACCACACCACCTGCTGCAATATAGTTTCAAAAGTCATGTGAACCAATACTTTTAATTTTTTTAGCCTCATAAATAATACGTATAAAAGTCTTCTTAACTATAGAATTCTATCTTCTATTCTAACAAAAAAGAAACCATTCAATTTTAATTAGGTATCATACTTCCATGATCGTGTGACCTACAAGTTTTTCATTATTTGGTAGCAGTATTATTCTGGAAGTTGATCTTATTTTTTAAATGTTTCCAAGCACTTTCATTGAATTTTAGGCAAGCATTTGTGCACACCAACTAATAAATACTAAAAGGCCTGATATTGCTGCAGTATTGCTGAACTGGTGTCAACTTCATTGTTTTGTTCATCCATTGGTTGTATCCTGCATTCCGTGTTACTATGACGTAGTGGAGATATGAACACAGTTAGTTGCTTGAACTATCACAAGTTTATAATATTGCTCTGATGATGAATTTCAAATATTCATACTGAAGACATATTTCGTCCCATTGTTGGTACTATGAAACTCATCACTTATGTCCCTGTCAATGATATTGTGGATTGCTTAATTGACGTAGAACATCACTTGAGGGAAATTTCTATTCTCATGATCAAAACCCATTCCTGAAGTGAAGGATATTTGATGACCTTATCATGGTTGTGAACTAAATCATATCCACAGATGGACTAACTCAAACTTGGTCATGTTGAAACTACAATTTCATTTGCCTTCACATGAAGTGCTCCTCGCATTTTGCCAGTACATCATGTGCAGTATGCTGCATGATATTTTATTTTGTTCGATGAACATCAGAGTACAATGTAGTAAGAAACCTACACATTCTGTGTGAGATGCTGCTTCTTTTTGTACATATCCCTCATTATTTAAAACAAATATTTGTAGATAGATTCCTCATTGTTGCCAAATCAAATTATGTTTAAACTTGAATTTTAAGAATCAGTCTTTGGATTCTTTTTATAATATATCTTGCGGTGTCACAAACATGTTGAAGGTCTAGTTAATGTACAGAGGTTCGTGTGTAGATTGTCTTGTCTCTGTTACTAGTTTGTGCCTGCATTACCACAGTGGCTTGCCAATACCCAAGCATTGCACAACATAGATACTTCCATATGATCTTCGGTTATGGTAATTCCATGTAGTTAAAGTTATGATCTCTGAATGTTAGCATTGTTACTTTTCTCTTTTGGGATGCAGGTGGCCAACTAACATCTCTCTCTGCAGATTTGCATGCATAGACATGTCAGGGGGCACTGGTTCACAGGCCAGATTCGGCCTAATTATCTCAAATCTGTCAGCATCTGTGAACATTGGTTTATTCTATTGTGGTTAACTTTGAGTTTTCCCCACATATTGAGCTGACAGGCTGTGATATATCTGAAATGCTGTCACCCATGTCACTATATCCCTCTTATAGTTTAAATGATTCGTGTACACCAGACTGGTGATCAAGAACAATCTAAGTTGAAACAGTACCTGCCATGACTAATACAAGTTCTGCAACATGTACCATGTGGGTCAATTCTAGTCAGCATTAATCTCAGCTCATGTCATGTGGGACTGAAACTTTGTGATCTACCAAATCAGGCTACCGGTATTTATTAATATCTCTGTAATATCATTAGGATTTAGAATTTTGGTCAATACCAAAGGATTCAAAATTTGCACTCTTGTTATTTAACCAACAGACTGAACTTCTAAAGAATTATTTTTCCATGAAGATTTTCAGCATGTACCAAGTAGTTTGTTCTGGTGGTAAGATATCCTTGTTACCTGAGTGTTGTAATAGTTCACCTCGTATCATGATTATATCGTGATGAAATTATCCAATTAGGCTCATCTTCAAAATGTAGATATCATTAATGTTTTTGTAACAAAAAGAAAAGCTTTCGTCAAGGATCACTTCTCACAATTTGAAGTCTTTGACTCCTAAATATATCTACATCTACAACTTGACATCAACCTGTAAGTTCGAATGTTGATCTTTTATTGACTTTTATATATGAGTTAATTGTAACATGTTGATATTGCTGTATGGCCTATCTTGAATTGAAACATTCTCAATTATCAGTATTTAGAGGCTTTCATACCGCTCATCCCATTGTATCCATGACTTCCGCTGTGAACCTCTTGTTAGTTAATTTTGAGGATGACATTCTGCTTACCTTGAACCAATCTTCATGTCTTTTAATCAGTAGGATGCAGGAATCTTTCTAAAGCTGTCTCTTTACCCATATCAGCCTTATATGAGACCTCTTAAATGTCGGAAGGTTTCTTGTGTTCTATGAAGGCTGACCAAGTGAGTGGTAAGTAAAAATGCTTTCACTTACAAGCTCTTCATTGAATTATGAGAAACTTTCTTAAAAGAACATTACTTTCACTCCTTCACTTTTCAATTGACCAGAGTAAATTGTAAAATGAAATTGTACGCCAGCATTCAAACTTCAGACTATTCATGTGAAAGAGCTCTTACATTTCTTACGGTTACACTCCTAGCATGTTTTGTCAAATGATAAATTTATGAAATATTAATGTGCAGTCCTATTTGGTTTGGAAACCTCTTTGTGTGGGGGGAGCCAGTGCAGACTCGGTGGCACCTCACCCTGTGCAATAGCATCTCCTTGTTACTTCTGTACATTTGTGAGTACATCCGTTGTTGAAGATATAATCCTGTGAAATATGTACAGTAATAATTGTGATATTGTACAGATCTGGTGTCTTATATCACAGAAAGAACATATTTTAATCCAGTATTCTACATTTATTGCTGTTGTATACAGTTTAACATGGTGAACGTGTTAACTTGTAGATTAATTTAACTGGATGTGTCAAATAAACCATGAAAAACAAGGATCACAAATTTGTTATCATTGCTACTCTTATGTACATATCTTGACCAGTACTTTATAATAATAGAATTACCATAGTGTACTGTTCAACATTTGCTAGAGGTATCAAACTGTTTTATATATGAGGATTGATTGAGTTCAGAGCCTCACATCGAAGAAATTGTGTTACTGAAATCTTTTGTTGTGGACATTATATGATACTATAGAGGTATATAAAAAAAAACTTGAGTTAGTTGAGCAAATGGTTTCGCTATGAAATGTCAGTAAAATAAGCAGGAATCTGTTACAAAACCAAAAAGCCATGCATGAAGGTATGAGTACAACACTAGGGAAGGATGCCCTTCCTATGCCATCGTAAAGAGGTGGGCAGCAGAGTTTAAGCCTTGTAGGGGGAGCCTTGAAGATGACCCCTGTCGCGTTAGCAACACCAGAAATGATCCAGAGAATCCGATTATGGTGATCACCAACTGGCAAATGACTGAGCATCATTTTGCTAGTTCAGAAGGCATTTCCCAGGAGAGTACATTGTATTATCATGAATTAATGAAGAAAGTATTGCCAAAGCTGGCACCAAACTTATTTGACATCGACACCACCAAAGAAGGCGAAGGCTCTCCCATCAGTTGGAAAGGTTATGGCCTCCGTTTCTCGGATGCCGAGGGTGTCATCATGGTGGACACCTTTCCAAAAGTACAGTCAATAGACAGAGCCTATGCACGTTTCAGGCAATTACGGGATGAAATGAAGACTAAGCGACGTGACGACAATCCTTCCAGTGTGGCTTTGAACCCCTTCAACACCCATCTAATACCCCGTTCACATGCACAACATTAACTAACGTATGTAATTTTACACATATGTAACTATACGTACGTGCGTATATGTAAATTTACTATGCGTTCACATGAAAAGCATCTCAGGTGTGTTAATAAAGTATGTTAATTGTGTAAGGCAAACATATAATCGTCAGTCTGTTCACGACTTTCAACACAAACTGGTTGTTTTCCAATCAAAGTCGGATGAAAAGATAGTTACTTCACCGAAAATTGTCGCGTGAAGCAACATGTGTTTGATTTAATTTGTACACAAATTTTTGACTCCTTGAAACCAAAAGAAAACACCGTCCGCTCCACTCTGCATATACGCATAAAAGTTGGCAAATGTTGACAATTTGTTTGGTGTAGGCAAAAGAACAGATATTAATTAGATCATCATGTTACGTTGACATAAACGTTCACATTGCAGCATATACACACAGGGCAAATTTACATTTACATTAGCACCTGCTCCAGACATGCAAATTTGCTCCTGGTGTAAATATACAAACATGAGTAAACGCGTTCACATGACAAGTATACTCACGTATGTATTTCTAAACACGTATGCACATATACACACATATGTATAGAGGCCCATTTGAACAGGGTATTACTCTCCTGATCTGGTTCAAGCATGAAGAAAGCTCCAGCCGGAATCCATTTTGATCGGAAAGAAGACGTCATGACAGTTGTTCAGAACTTTTTGGACAGCCAAGAGAAGGCCTTCGACGAAACTGGGATAAAATCGCCCCAGCATCGCAAGCAAAACTGTATCAATGTATCAAGATAAGCCCAAGTTCTCGAAAAAACACACAAAAAGGTTTGTGTCAAAGTATTTTTAAATGGTTATGGGCCATATTTGTCAACGATCAAGGTCAGCGTTCAGGTTGTGTAAAACATGGTTATATCAGTGTCATTTTCTGAGGCATGGTGTCCCTTACAGGCATAAATCTTTGTTTGCATGAATGTAAAGAAATCCTTAAAAACATCAAATGTCAGTTGCACATATATATGGCAAATGTCAAGTTCACCTTTGAGGCCACCATTGTCAAAGTTAGTTGTATAATATTTCTCTTGAATATTGTGCAAAGAACGTTGACTTTAAAGGATACTCTGCATGGGTATTGGGAATTCTCTTGGCACATGCATTGAGAAGGTCAAAGGTCAAGGTCACGAAATGGAGATAGAAAGTAACCTGTTTGTGGTTATACAATCTGCCTGTTTGTGGTTATACAATCTGCATGTATCATTAAACTTAGTGTAGAGCGTCTCCAGAATCGGGCCCTGCATTAAAAATATTTTGGTCATATTAGTCAAAGGTCGAGGTCAGCACTGAGGATTTTGTAAAACATGGTGATATCATGGTCAGGCACGGTTACCGCTACTGCAATGAACTTCATATTTGCATGTGTCTTCACAACTCCTACCACATCTAATGATGCTTATCAAAGGGCAAGGTCGTCTTGTTATTGTGAAATATGGTTGTAACATCCCGTGAAGATCCGTGTAGAGAATATGTCTTCAGCAACTCATGCTTGCCATAAGAGGCGACTAGCGGGACGGGTGGTCAGGCTCACTGACTCGGTTGATGCATGTCATTGTATCCCAATCGCCTGGTTCGATGCTTATGATTTGTCCGGTCCATACTCGAATATGTACAGAGCGACGTCGTATAGCTGGAATATTGCTAAGTGCGGCTTAAACAACAACACCAACAACATTCATAGAAAGTTACTGTTGCACTTTTGCTTGTTTGCTTGTACACTACCGAGATTTGGTAGACTTGGATCTTCAGAAGTTGTCATGATTAGGGCCAAGGTCTGGTAGTAATGTTTTCGGAATGGAAGTACATGTTGATCGTACATATATATTTAAAGACTTTAGAAGTTACGAGGAAATGGCCGTGAATGTGCTGCTTCTGTTTTTGCAAGTGCTTGCAAACACCCCTAGTTCTCAAAGTGTTTGGGATTCCGGGTTAAAATAGGTTCCCAGCGACGGTAAGAGGTGATCAAATGGATCGGGTAGTCAGGTTCGGTGACGTTGTTGATAACGTGTCCTCGTACCCCGACGGCGTGGATCGTTGCTTACAATGTCAACCACTGAAGTTGTCTGGTCCAAACCCGATTATTGTCAGGCCGGAATATAACTGGAATACTGCCGAGTGCAGCTCTAAACAACAAACTGTTGCAGGTCTCCGCGTTTAATTTTGAGGTATATATGGAAAGTCATACATCCTGTATTCCTTAAGATCACTGACGATATTTGGTAGTTTACAAACGGTGCACACACTGTTTTTACTCATGATTTGCGTGTAGGATAACCGAAAGGGTGTTGAAGATTACATAAGTTCAAAAGCGGCTTCATTATTATAGCCATAACAAAAAAGAAGAAGACATTTTGAACTTTACTTCTATTAACTGTAGAAGAACTCATTTAAATATGAGACTACACAATGACTTTATCTACTCCGGCATACCCAATGGGAAGCATTCATGACAAGATCCACGTTTCGACGTTGCTTGGCTCCAATGAAATGGTGGTGGTATAGTGACCAAGACTGATGTTTTACAAAAACGTCTCTGCATCCCCCCTGGGGTCCATCTGACTGCTCTCTGCACGGGATTTGTTGTATTTCTGAAGTGGAAAGACGCATTACTTAACTGATAGTCTGAGTTACATGGCAGTTTATTGAGCATGAATGATCATAAGGCGTGGTGTTTTCTATTTCGGTTTGAAGTGAACATGACATGCATACTTAAAGGTTGTATGATGGTGTCTGGGGTTGAACATAAATGTGCATTTATCATTTCTTTATCATCCCCGTCATACTTCAGACTGATTTTTCCCTGGCGTTTTATATCAAGAGGACAGATGTAATATGTTCGGGTAGCCAGTGATTAAAGCCTTCGCTCGTCACGCCGAAGACCCGGGTTCGATTCCCGACATAGGTACACTGTGTGAAGCCCATGCCTGATGTCCTCCGCCGTGATATTACTGGAATATTGCTAAAAAGCGGCGTAAAACCATACTCACTCAGATGTAATATACTTACCCCGTCATGTACGATGCCGAACCTGAGAGGTTTGAGAAACCATTCAGGCAAGTAAGGAAAGACTCGGTCAAACACTGGACAGATCAAACGTGGATCAAGGGACTTCGGGCTTGTAGGACCTGAATAAATTCGTATGCTTTATGATGTTACTTTCATCGTATTCGGAGGTGATAATCGAAAGGGGACAAGATTAAAAATAAATAGCAACTCGATAACCCATGGCAATAATTGTTAAATACTGTCTAAAAAGGCACCATAAAGAGTAAAAGCATATTTTTGTCATGAGCGACAATTGAGACGCATGTTGCTTGATGCCCAAAGTGTACTTCCGACACAGGTGAACAGCTGTGCCCTCAGGAATGATGTGGGGTGAACCTGGGTTTAACGCCACCTTCGAGATTACTGCACTTATATGGCGACGTCCATGCCAGTGTGTGAATTCGAATTTGGAATCGAACCCAAGATGCTGATGAACCACTTGCCCCCATGTGCCCCCATGTGCCCCCAGAAGGTATGATACCTGTGATGACGCTGACAATGATGCCGACCACGAGTACAACACACACACCAATTGCTTGGTAGTACATGAAGGAAATGGTGTAAGGGAAGTTCAGCTCAGCCCTGAAATAGAACATGGAATCTTTGTGACCAGAGTGGGTTTATATAGTTTTACATTGTCAAGCTAGTTTCTAGATTGAGGAAACGTGGAGCAAGTGGTATTTGTATGCGTGTGATAAATGTAATCATTCGGATAAAAGATGTGTCATGGTATTAGGACCCGCTTTAGACTTTCAACAGATTGTATGCCATTAACTTACAAACATAATATTTCCAATTCTTACATTTATGACTATGAGTCCTTGAACTACGAGAGGTCATTTGTAAGTACAGATATATACAATTTATTTTTACATCAAGTGCTGCATGAAAGAATATTTACAGGTAAGAAGAACGAAGACAGTTAGCATCTTTAACATAATTGGCAAAGTTCTCATGACAGTTTACATCAGAAGATTTTAATATTCTAACTAATAAGTATTATATATTTACGATAAGTACCAGTAATAAAGTCTAAATATGGGAAATATTTTGAGATAATATCTTCATAATCAGGACAAACTACAATTAAATGAATTTTATTTTCATCTGTCCCAGCTTGCACAATGGACAAAACCGGAGTCTTCTCCATGCCATCCCTCCTGCCTGTGTTATGCATAATTCCAAGTTCTCCAATACGTAAAAGAGTAAACATACGTCGCTATTCTTTAGATAATACATTTAATAGATACGGTTCAAGTGATTCTGATGTCTTAAATAATGAATACAGTTCTAATTTCGAGCGTCCAGGCAATGCAGAATACCATGTTTTTTGCATGATAGTCCTTATCATAACATATTCCTAATAGCAGAAACCCATGTATTTCTATCTAACCTAACCTAACTAACATATCGTAACACCGTTTTGGAAATCTCTCGTGAGACATATTAAGAAGCTTAAACCATTATCTTAAACATCTTGTGTAAGAATCAATATAAATATCATTTCCACCATATTCTCCGAACACTGCAACATTTGTAGACTTGGAACTAATACCCAAAACAGATTTACAAAACTTCGCTTGGAAACGTTGGAGAAACAACCATTCATGAACACCCAAATCTCCGAACCATATAAAATACTAGATTTAATCTGAGAGTCGAACATTTTAAACAACATATTAGTCATCAGAAGCTGTGGAAAACGTTACCTCAAATGCAACGATTGCGTTACCGCAAACTAAATTGCCTGGCAAAAGTAAGTGTGCACTAGAAAATTGGATTTGACCAAACAATTACAAACCTTACTAGGCTGAACAGTAGCCCGTTGTGAGACATGTAATATAGCCTATGATACCTGTATCCGATATATCACCATCAAATAGCCATTTCTTGTTTGTTTCAGTTTTAACACCGTCAAACAAACATGGGTGTATGCTTTCTATTGCCTCGAAGTTTAGTCTAACAGAGACAAAAGAGTCACTTTAGCTCTTATTAACCTTTTAAGGATAAAACTGATCAAGTTCCCGCACTAAAACAAATTGGTCCAGACTCATCGCAGTTTGACAGTATCAGAACCTGCACTGCCGAGATGAAGGCAGGTGGTCACCCGTTTCTTATTCATAAGAAGTGGCCATCGTGACCACCCGATCCTCTTATTTATTGGCTTATATTAGTTGGTGTTAAAACCTAATACCTACTCTGAATCAAGTGGCGATGTCATGTTGATGTTTGTCGGTGTCGTCATGACTGTCGTGGTTTCCGAGGTCAAATTCGCCAGTAACGTGAGGTTCCAGTTACACCCGTCGGTGACCAGAGTTGATGACGGAATGGGAGATCTGCCCACCTTGTGCACAAACGCCCCTACCGCGATCCACCCGGTCAATACAAACGCAGAAACAAACCCGCAGATTGCTCCCTGTCACCAAATAGAGAACTTATAAACATTACAAAGCGATAGATGATTCGAATAACATTTGATGTTTTACGACAGAGTGAGTGCGCTCAAACAATATCACCACGTCACCAGAACAGGGCTCAACTCATTGTACCCATGTAGGGAATCGCTGCCGGGACTCTACAAGAGGCTACTCCACCGACCCCTCAATAGTAGGAATTCTACTTTTAATACATACCTCAATATAGTTCTTGATTGTATATATTTAACTTATATCCATTTACAAAACCTTTGACGATTCAGGTTAGAATTGATATTCAGCAACCCATGCTTGTCAGATACGTGATCATTGTGTCAATTACTGGATTATATGGTCCAGACTCGATTACATACAGACCGTCGTCATATATCTGAAACATTGCTGAGTGCGGCGTTTAAACAACAAACAAACAATTACAATTTCTGAAAAATATTACTCATT
The DNA here is from genome assembly GCF_022045235.1 of Haliotis cracherodii. Taxonomy (NCBI): domain Eukaryota; kingdom Metazoa; phylum Mollusca; class Gastropoda; order Lepetellida; family Haliotidae; genus Haliotis; species Haliotis cracherodii. Next base: position 19,561,588 of record NW_027266275.1, read on the forward strand.
ATGTAATTAATACCCATGATACTATTATGTTTATATATTATGTTACAAAGCATTATGTTATTAAAGTACATAAAAAGAATACTCGCCGTAACATTAGCCCAAGGACAGAACATCCCAAGGGAAAATAATCCTAAAGTCGGCCCAAGAAACACTGCTGAAACGCTTTGCACCGCCTGAAACACAGACACGAGGGCTGCAGGATTACTTCAGGTTATAATGACCTAGACATTATAGGCGCTCTCGGGTTCATTACACAACATCTACATTAAAGGTTATCTATAAGCGGAATTTTAGGAGCTGAAGTGTCAGTGACGACAGAGTTGACTATGGACAAATGGAGTGACTGAGTGAGTTTGATTCTACGCCGCTTTTAGCAATATTCCAGCAGTATCACGACGGGGGACACCAGAAAGCGGCTTCACACATTGTACCCATGTTGGGAATCGAACCCGGGTCCTCGGGGTGACGAGCGAACGCTTTAACCACTAGGCTACTCGACCGCCCCGGACAAATGGAAGCCAGGAGTTCAATTAGCACTGACTGGTAATAAGACATGGACCAAATGAAGGCAGGGGTTAATTAGCGCTGACAGGTAATTAGCAATGAGCAAATGGAAGAATGGAAGCCAGCTGGTTTAATAAACCTTCCATTTATCCATTACTAATTACGAATCAGTGCTAAATCAAGTCAGTTTGTTGATAAAGCTACCCGCATCTGAACCAAATCGTCGCACTGAAAGACTGAAGAAGTCAACTCTGCCTACATACAACATAACTGAAGAACCTTGCTCCTGAGTCATCTGTAAAAGGGTTATATCTATGCATTTTGTGAATTATCACAGTAGGAACTGTAACATTTTGTTCCATACTACCGAGACATGTCTGACAGTTAAATCTACATTTTTTTTTAAAATCACAACCTTCGGGGTTCAAAGAAGCATGCACCTTCCCCGAAGTAATCAAAGAGCGTCATGCAAGTCTTGCTCAAATGTTGTTTGACCAGGGCAACAGCATCCACATTTGACGCAACAGTGACAAAAATTATATCTGATGCAATTCCCTATTTGACTTGTACCATATGTTCCAGTGTTTTTACAGGTGAACAGTTGACTTGCCTTTGCATGTGTTTGTGATGGGTGCCACCGGTGGGCAGAATACGTTCACCTTTTCGTAACACCTGGTATCATCACTATTTGAATGTGATTCATAAACACATGCTTATGATAATGTCGGAATCGTACAATGGACTCTTCTCTAAACTGAGTGTTCTTATGATTATGGAAAGGTTTTTGTCGCTTTTATTTACTTCACATGTGATTTTATTAATCAACTTTGAATGTGTTATATCTATGGTTAATGTGCATTATCTTTTCCGTTTTTATCTTGTACCACTCTAATTGTTTATAGTTCATGGTTTTACCTAACTTGCAAATTCAAGGACGAGTTCACATGTATTAGGTTTGTATTTCGATATGCTTGACGACACGTAAAGCATGTGTATTCCAAGTTTATTTATTAAGAATTGAAGGTAATTCATCCATGCAATGTGGTTGATGAAGAATACAATAAGAAAGACATTAAACCATTTATAATATATGAACAGTTTCATTGCAAATTATGTGATGGTGACTTTGTTCCATATTACCAAACATTGAACTGTGATGTGGAAAAAACTAATAAACCAAGGTGTATGGATCATTGACCCTTTAAACATCAACCATCGGTTACCCGAAGTGTATCCATTTACAACCATGTCCAATATTCGTGTGCTGTATATTGCTCAGAGAAGAATCATGACAATAACATGACAACAGTTGGAATTAAATGTTCATGTAAAAATGTTTCAACAATAAAAACACTATTGTGATTGTTATTTAATGTTATCGTTTTTGTCACGCAAGCCAGTCTGACTTAGCGGTAGCACCCGTCACAGCAGCAGAACATGGTCAAGGATATGATGTGACAGAGGGGAGTATCTGACTATCATATAGACATTGGGGTTAACATGATTTGCTTTAAGAGCACATACCTGGAAAAGAATTCCAACTTTAGAGGCAAGAACTGCGAGGCACATTTCTATCACGCCGCACACCAACACTAAAGGCAAATTACAATAAGAATAGAAACTACGTTGAAATATGAACAGACAATGCCTTGTACAAAGTGATCAAATGTAACATATCTTATATTAAGGATTACCCTTTTACCCTTTGAATACACTACAAATAGATCCGGGATTCGAATCAAGAATATAGTTCCTTCAACGATTGTGTGCAGTTGAATATATTTGAGTGAACTTTTAGTTACATTTGTTTTATCTTTAACATGTAAATTGACACGAAACATTTTGACCGAACTAAATTAGTGAATAGTGTGTCGATATTTGGGACGTGAGGGTACGATTAGGTTCAGATGACCATAATTACCGACATATTCAACACTGGGAGAGAAAGACGACACCATAACGAGATCCAAACTGGATAAACTTTTAATGTGTGTTCATGGGTACTGACAGTTCAATAGAGCCTGGGAGAGTCAGTAGCACATACATCAAGAAGGAAGAAGCTTACATTTATAATAATGTACTGACTAAAATATTTGACAAACAATTCAACTTGATGAGACCACAAAGGCGCATAACACTTTTATGTTTCGGGTACCGCGAGACTCTCACAATGTATATTCCATGACACCCACACACAGGCGTGCGCGATTACCTGTAGTCTTGGCAAGCCTTGTTTGTCCTTTGTCCGACAGATCCTCCAGGCAGAATGGAGTGATGAAGTCATCTGGAATCACAGTCCCCAGGGCATTCAGGACGCTAGACACGGTGCTGCTCAAGGAGATGGGGAATTTAATGTTCAGTGGCATCACATTACCTTGTGAATAATCATATACAGTGTGTAAGTTGATATGAATTAGAGGTGAGTGGAAATGATGTTTAACGTCGCGTCCAAGATTATTGCACTTATATAGCGACGTGCATACACGTGTGTGTGTGTGTGTGTGTGTGTGTGTGTGTGTGTGTGTGTGTGTGTGTGTGTGTGTGTGTGTGTGTGTGTGTGTGTGTGTGTGTGTGTGTGTGTGTGTGTGTGTGTGTGTGTGTGTGTGTGTGTGTGTGTGTGTGTGTGTGTGTGTGTGTGTGCCTGCTTGTACTAGTCTGGACTGATGCCGATTTATAGTGCTAGCACACTGAAATACCATGGCGCAGTTTAACATGAATACCCCACTCAGACACAATATATTTACTCCGAGCCGACCAGTCCTTGTTTTAGCCCCTTAATGCCGAGCACCAGACAGGGTAACAACAAGAACCATCTTTTAACGTCTTTTGGTATGACGCGGGATCGAAAACCAGACCTTCCTCTATCCGGACAGACGCTCTACCACTAGACCACGGAGGCGACCGATATGTATTCGACAAGCAGTTGGATACATGTAGGGTACATCAACTGTAATGGTTTCACTCGATTCATAATACCAATTCAAATATATTTTAATCCCAATTGAAGTATACTCTTTTATCAAAACATTATGTACCACACAATAGGAACCTGAGAACCACACAATAGGTACCTGAGACCCACACACAATATGTACCTGAGACTCCCACACAGTATGTACCTGAGACTCCCACACAATATGTACCTGAGACTCCCACAGAATATGTACCTGAGACTCCCACACAGTATGTACCTGAGACTCCCACACAATATGTACCTGAGACTCCCACACAGCATGTACCTGAGACTCACACACAGTGTGTACCTGAGACTCACACACAATATGTATCTGAGACTCACAAATAGTATGTACCTGAGACTCACACACAGTATGTACCTGAAACTCCCACACAATATGTACCTGAGACTCCTTCACAGTATGTACCTGAGACTCCCACACAATATGTACCTGAGACTCACACACAGTATGTACCTGTGACTCCCACACAGTATGTACCTGAGACTCCCACACAGTATGTACCTGAGACCCACACACAGTATGTACCTGAGACTCCAACACAGTATGTACCCGAGACTTCCACACAGTATGTACCTGAGACTACCACACAGTATATACCTGAGACTCCCACACAGTAATACCTCAGACTCCCACACAGTATGTACCTGAGACTACCACACAATATGTACCTGAGACTCCCACACAGTATGTACCTGAGACTCCCACACAATATGTACCTGAGACTCCTACACAGGATGTACCTGAGACCCACACACAGTATGTACCTGAGACTCCAACACAGTATGTACCCGAGACTTCCACACAGTATGTACCTGAGACTACCACACAATATGTACCTGAGACTCCCACACAGTAATACCTCAGACTCCCACACAATATGTACCTGAGACTCCCACACAGTATGTACCTGAGACCCACACACAGTATACACCTGAGACTCCAACACAGAATGTACCCGAGACTTCCACACAGTATGTACCTGAGACTACCACACAGTATGTACCTGAGACTCCCACACAGTAATACCTCAGACTCCCACACAGTATGTACTTGAGACTACCACACAGTATGTACCTGAGACTCCCACACAGTATGTACCTGAGACTCCCACACAGTATGTACCTGAGACTCCTACACAGGATGTACCTGAGACTCCCACACAATATGTAACTGAGACTCCCACACAGAATGTACCCGAGACTTCCACACAATATGTACCTGAGACTCCCATACAGTATGTACCTGAGACTCCTACACAGTATGTACCTGAGACTCCCACACAATATGTACCTGAGACACCAACACAGTAATACCTGAGACTCCCACACAGTATGGAGGACATGATGAGTCCCGGCAGCCCCGGCACATCCCCCAGGATGTCCATCACCAGCAGGGGAAGCAGCTGCAGAAACACATATTTGAAGCTTGTGATACTCAAACTTGGTGCCATCAGTAGCCTCACAGTACTTCCTGAATTCCTATCTAAAGCTGTCAGTGTCTTTTGTTATGTGACAGTTTATCGTGAACAATTTTATAGCTAATTTAAATTTCCGTAATATTTCACTTTAACCTCAAAGGTGTATAGGAAGATGCTCTAAACTATCTACCGGTGATATTGCTTTCAAACAGCGAAGATTTGTTTTTAGTTCGATACCAACACGAAATCGTGATTGTCATACTTGCATGTCCTTGTCGATGATGTTGAAACTGACGGGGTGACAGTCGCTGTAGAAGGCGAACATAGCAACGCCAGTCATCACCAAAAGTGCATAGACTAACACAAGCCCCACGCTATTTATCGCCATAGCTCTGGAAGCGATGAACACGTGGATAATACAATATTGCCATGACTAGTTTCAGCATAACATAATTTGACAACACAACATAAATACCGTTTCTGACCTTTATTCGTCTACATGGTGTCTTTGCAATCGCCTTTTTTTGAAGTCATGTACTGTTATTCATTAAGAAGTATAGCGGTTTCTTTTATCCGATTCAATTTTTTTATTTGCAGGACTACGCCTTTTAGGTCTTAAAACTGAATTGTTACAATTAAACAACATGCTCAGTTACACACGCGACATGTCCATATATACAAACTGTATATGAAAGGTCTTTGCATTCAATATGATAGTGGCCATACGACTACTTACATCTGACCCGTGAAGGTATTGTTAGAGTGGATCTTCAGCCACTCATGCTGGTCGTAAGAGGCGTCACTCGGAATCGGGTTGTCTGTGTCGCAGGCTTGGTTGATGCATGTCATCGTATCCCAAATAAGTAGACCAATGTTCATGATGACAGTCACTAGATGTCTTGTCCAGACTCGATTATTTACAGACCGCCGTCATACAGCTGGAATATTGCACACAAAAACTTACATCTGAGCATATCCGAGAGTGGAGCAGGACAGTGTCCTCTGTACCTCAGCTTGGTGTACTCCATACATTGCTGTCAACATGACGGTACCTCCGACCATGAAGGACCATACGGAGTACCTTGTTGACGGGTCCAGACTAAATCTGACAACACATTAGTTGGCTATCAGTATCACTGTATGTGTTAGCGGATGATTTAGTTCAATCATATTTCTCTGCATTAAGTCTTTACTTTCTAAAACTATCACTGCATCGGAGTTTCAATCCCCTGGACTTTAAAAGATGCTACTTGTTACCCTGCCAGCTGGTTTCCAATGAGTCAGTATACAGTATCCGGCATATGATCAGTTGCCCAGGGGTGAATAAAAAGTTTCGTTTTCCTGTATACCCAAAGCCTTTTCTATTGCACAAAGGCGATATCTGCACACAATTCCCTTGGGTAGTAAACTTGCAGGTGTGTGCGTAAATTTTCAGGGGGTCCAAATTGCAGAAAATGGAGGAAAAATACATAGTTTGACATTTTACAACTAGCTGTAAGATATTTATGAAGTCATCAACCTACGTCTTGGATTACAGATAATATGTTCGGTTATATGAATTCGGCCTGAACCATTGTGCTATCCCATACAGAAAACAATGGGGAAACATATTACATAACGACAGAAATACTGAATACAACGCCACCCCATCACCCAAAACAATTTTGATGAACATTGATTATTGAGAAATGGTTTTAGATCGTGTTAATATTTTTGAAGGGTGGGATAACTGCAATAATGTTTCAAAACACCAAAATAGTAAAATCATAAAGAAAAATGATGTTTCAAGTTTGCCTCCATTTCGACCAAGATCTAATACAGTAGTTCAAAATGGTCATTTAATATATCATTTGAAAACTTTTTACATGGCCTTTTCAGTGATGTACAATATTAAATGACTGATATACTTGTCCTTAGCGATAAAACAATTGATACATTGAAAGCTATTTTCTCTAGCGACATCAATCTACCCCCAATGTCAGATTTCAATTAAAATGGACACACACAAGAGGATACACACACACGTCGCTATATAGGTGACATAATTGTGAGCGCGACGTTACACCATTTCACTCCACCTCGAACATCACCGCAAGTGTTTACTTGTTTTAGGCATATGTGAACCATTGTATATAATAGAAATACATATTTTCCTGGCGAGTATGAAGTATTATCCTATCCTATCTGCACCTAGTCAGTTAATCAGACTGACAGTCAACACCAGCTGACGTGTCTCTGTGAGAATATTGCATTTTCATTTATCAAATGGGAAATTAAAGCTTTCACGTATATTGCATACGACTTTCATGTTGATATAATGCTTTTAACATCCACAGGCATAAAAAAGTCAATAATAAAACGTGAATTCAATTCCATGTTTTGTTAACACACGGGTTTCAATGCTTGAATGGACAGCTGGTCTTGTTTTAAATTGAACGACCGCATAATATATCTAAAACCCTCAGGTTTTTACCCTTGAGAACCTTTGTCACTGCACGGCATTGGGTTGACCATTGGTATTTTACCAAGATACAGGAAGTCATGATCGCTTTAAAAGGCAAAGTCTATACACAGTACGACTATCTCTCCTGCTATTAAATAGTTACGGTACCAGTATGCATACTCATCCAACTTAATCCTGGATCTGTTGTCGGCGATGGCCCATGCGCTTCTGAAACCCCCGACGGCTGCAGCAGACCGAACCATCAGGGTAGCAACCCCGACGACCATAACAACTGCCTGGAACGTGTCCGTCCACAACACAGCCTTCATTCCACCCTGTAGCATGCAGCGTGATCAGAGGCATGTATTTCACAACAGGTTGAACGTGTTTTCATTTTAGGAAGATGTAGCAAGAAGAGCTATTCTTAATGTTTTATTCGTCTTTCTTGAAAACTTTCTGGCCTCCATCACTTGATTGTCGTGTTTGTTAACAGGCCGTCGTCGCATGGCACGTATCTTGCTGTGCGGCGTCAGGCAACACACACTGACTTTTCATGCAGTTTGTGTGAGTGGCGGGTGCATCCAACAGGGAAGATCGTGCTCACCTTTTTTTGTGAACACCGGGTGTCATCACTGACTTTCAGTTATCCATTCATATAAATTTCATAACGATTCTGCCTTTTACGTCTGATAAAATCTGTCTAGGTGGATACTCGAGGCTTGTTATTTTCTTGCGTTGCGTTTTATCTTCAATATGTCCATACGTTTATTCTAGGAGTTTATATATAATTATCTTCAATACTTACTGCCTAACTGGGGCAGTCGGGTTGCCTAGTGGTTTAAGCGTTCGCTCGTCACGCCGAAGACCCGCGTTCGTCTCCCGACATGGGCACAATGTGTGAAGTCCATTTCTGGTGTCCCCCGCCGTGATATTGCTGGTATATTGCTAAAAGCGGCGTAAAACCATAGTCACTCACTCACTTACTCACTCACTATTGCCTAACTTACGATTTACTGGCAACAAGGTGAATGTTAATATTGCCAAGCCTGCATTTAAAAGTGTTGTGTACATTAGTTAAATCGGCCCAATGACGTTGTGTGTTTGTTCATTTCATTTGATGAGTAATATTTATTCATAGATGGCCAATATATCTATTGTACTAGACTCACCAGTGCTGTACAGAGGGTGGTGACAGAGCCGAACACAAACACCAAAGCCCACACGTTGAGCCCGGTAACTGGAATATAATGATATGTTGTATATCACGCTTTGGGCCTTTTCCAAAACCCATGTCGAACAATTTGTGACTTGTAGCAAGAACGTATTATATAAAATACATTAACATGATCTGTGTTAATACACGAACACTTTGAATGGTTATAAGTACAACTGACCAACTAACGTACCTGAACTGACAGCCAGAGATGGTGCATAGAGTACCATAGCTGTATGGACCATCTGGAACAATAAAGACTGGGTGAGCTGGGTTCACACGTCCATGAACCCATGCTTCGTGTTGGAAGACACTACATGGGACGAAGGCCCTACTCATTATAGTGAAACGTTCAAAAAGCATCGTACTGAAAAATATGGATATATGTTGTAGAGAATTTGGGATTCGAACCCATATCATATGCGGATTCTTGCAGCTAAGGTGTGTGGAAGGGGCTTGAGGGCGAAGCTGCACTAAAGATTTCGACTCATGGCCAGTGAGCAGCTCGTAACCTTTCAACAACAAGTGACCTGCATTGTTTTATTTATCTGCTCAATAGATATAGACAAGTGATAATTTGTGGTTAAGGTCTTCAGTCGTATTATTTTTTTTAACCGCTATGGTGTTCCTAGAACATACTTAATCTGAATGATATCAATATATATATATATACTTCTTGCCCAAAGGGGCGGTCAGGTAGCCTAGTGGTTAAATCGTTCGCTCGTCTCGCCGAAGACCCGGGTTCGATTCCCGACATGGGTACAATGTATGAAGCCCATTTCTGACGCCCCCCGCCGTCATGTTGCTGGAATTGTGCCAGAAACGGCGTAAAACCATACTCACGCACTCAGTCACTCTTGCCATTAAGGATGAAATTTTGACATTACCGTTTGTATCAAGATAAGTGTTAAAGCCAGTTTTCGCACGGCTTTGTTGAACCTCATCTCAAGATACTGGAAGAAGAAATGAAGCACAACATATGATATCCCCCACTGTATATCCCCTGGATAAAGCAAATCAGCAAAATGCAAATGTTTTAGCCAAAACAGGTATTTAAATTCTATTTTCTGTTTCCTTTGCTTCATATTTGACATGCCTGTTTATACTTCGCCTATATCAGTTAGTCCTCCTGATTGAGGGGTGGTAGGGTAGTCTAGTGGTATCTATGTCATGTCGAATGCCTCGTTTGATTACCATCATTGATACAATGCGTGAAGCCCAATATTGGTGTCACCCGTCGTGATAATTATCTAAGATGTGGTATTCCCAAAAGTGACGTACATCCCTACTCACTCAGTTCACTGACACCAAACAATTATATCTAAATTATAAAATCATTAAAAGTATTAATAAAAATGCTACCTTACTGGACTTATTGATAGCCACCAAGACTGGACGAACTAAAGTGATAAATTATCATGGAATTTTCTTTCTGTACACGCCATGAGCACCACGTTTTCGGTAAATATCGATAGTGTCCCTTGTATGTGTGCATAGGTTACACAAAACCTACGCCGAAGCCTTTTGTGAAATGTCCGCTCGATACCTAAATATATACCACATAGTTTCATACATACAAGCTATCAATTGTTACAATACATTGCTTGGAAACTCACCTTAAACACATTGTTAATATTAAGCTGATAAAAGAAGGGAATGAAGATCCTTCCAGCCACAAGGACTCCAGCAACGGCAGCTACCGGAAGCCAGATCATCATAGTGTTACTTCTATAAACCTCCACCGGCGCTCCTAGCAACGACAATGCCGAGATGAACGTCACCATCAGAGACATCGAGACGGGGATGTAGTGCATGTGACGTCCCCCTAACACGTACTCCGTCATGGTGCCGCGGTGACGGTCCTTGATGACATAAAAGATCCCTACCGCGGCAGAAACGACCAACATGGCAGAGGTAACACCATAGTCAGCTAACCCGAACGTCTTGATCTTCCCTGTCGTGATACTGTAGTCTCCTTGAACCTTCATCCTGTGATGCACTAACCTCTTAAACTTTGCGTAGATGATCAATCAAAGTGTTGAATAGGTCACAAGATATCTGTAAGACTTCTCAGAAATAAATGTCATCACTTTTCTTCTTTTATCACAAAAACACAAATAATTTTTTGACGTCTTGTGCCTTGAACAATAAAAAAAGAATCCGTACAAATACAAATCAAATTCAAACATTCACATCTAGAATGTATACAATTGAATCAAATCGAGAAAGATGACAAGACCACACGTAACACACCCTCAAATGTAAAGCGTGTATGTATTTTATTAAACAGCTTGTTTGAATGTTACTCTAGTATTGATGACATTTTTTTAATCATGCTATTTTTCACACGTGTATTGGCTCAACGAAATGAATCACAAAAGCGTATTTTATTAATATTATTCAATATGGTTGCCATCTGTGACAACAAAAAATCCCTTTCTTTGTATGCAAAGTGTTCAATGGCCGCTGCCACCGGTAGGGCAGGGCATACGGACTCTCTTGGAGTACTTCTGGTGTTTCCACTGATTTTCAGTAATCCATTCATATTGATTGTCACTATTTGCCTTTTATGTCCAATGAAAGTTGGTTATATGAGAGAGTACACATATCAGAGTGGGGAGAAGAAAATGTTGGATTGGTTACTTCACACAACTAAACATAGAAACAGGAAATGCTCTTGCTCTCAAATACCTAAAACAATGTGTTTGTTATTCAGTGAGACTCCAACACAGTATGTACCTGAGACACCCCATAGTATGTACCTGAGACTTCCACACAGTATGTACCCGAGACACCCCCACTTTATGTACCTGAAACTCCAACACGGTATGTACCTGAGACTCCCCCATAGTATGTACCTGAGACTTCCACACAGTATGTACCTCAGACTCCCACACGGTATGTACCTGAGACTCCCACACGGTATGTACCTGTAACTCCCACACATTGTGTACCTGAGACTCCCACACAGTATGTACCTCAGACTCCCACACAGTATGTACCTGAGACTCCGACACAGTATGTACCTATGACTCCCACATGGTATGTACCTGAGACTCCCAAACAGTATGTACCTGTGACTCCCACACAGTATGTACCTGTGACTCCCACACAATATGTACCTGTGACTCCCACACAATATGTACCTGAGACTCCCACACACTATGTACCTGAGACTTCCATACAGTATCTACCTGTGACTCCCATACAATATGTACCTGAGACTCCCACACAGTATGTACCCGTGACTCCCATACAATATGTACCTGAGACTCCCACACAGTATGTACCTGTGACTCCCACACAATATGTACCTGCAACTCCCACACAGTATGTACCTGAGACTCACACACAGTATGTACCTGAAACTCCCACACATTATGTACCTGAGACCCACACACAGTATGTACCTGAGACTCCCACACAGTATGTACCTGAGACTCCCACACGGTATGTACCTGAGACTCCCACACGGTATGTACCTGAGACTCCCACACAGTATGTACCTGAGACTCCCACACAGTATGTACCTGTAACTCCCACACATTGTGTACCTGAGACTTCCACACATAATGTACCTGTGACTCCCACACAGTATGTACCTGAGCCTTCCACACAGTATGTACCTGTGACTCCCACACAGTATGTACCTGAGCCTTCCACACAGTATGTACCCGAGACACCCCATAGTATGTACCTGAGACTTCCACACAGTATGTACCCGAGACACCCCCACTTTATGTACCTGAGACTCCAACACAGTATGTACCTGAGACTCCCCCATAGTATGTACCTGAGACTTCCACACAGTATGTACCTGTGACTCCCACACGGTATGTACCTGAGACTCCCACACGGTATGTACCTGAGACTCCAACACAGTATGTACCTGAGACACCCCATAGTATGTACCTGAGACTTCCACACAGTATGTACCCGAGACACCCCCACTTTATGTACCTGAAACTCCAACACAGTATGTACCTGAGACTCCCCCATAGTATGTACCTGAGACTTCCACACAGTATGTACCTGAGACTCCCACACGGTATGTACCTGAGACTCCCACACAGTATGTACCTGTAACTCCCACACATTGTGTACATGAGACCCCCACACAGTATGTACCTGAGACTCCCACACGGTATGTACCTGAGACTCCCACACAGTGTGTACCTGTAACTCCCACACATTATGTACCTGAGACTTCCACACAATATGTACCTGTGACTCCCACACAGTATGTACCTGAGACTCCCACATAGTGTGGACCTGAGACTCCCACACAGTAATACCTGAGACTCCCAGAGAGTATGTACCTGAGACTCCCCCATAGTATGTACCTGAGACTTCCACACAGTATGTACCTGAGACTCCCACACAGTATGTACCTGAGACTTCCACACAGTATGTACCTGAGACCCACACACAGTATGTACCCGTGACTCCCACACAATATGTACCTGAGACTCCTACAAAGTATGTTCCTGAGACTCACACACAGTATGTACCTGAAACTCCCACACATTATGTACCTGAGACCCACACACAGTATGCACCCGAGACTCCCACACAATATGTACCTGAGACTTCCACACGGTATGTACCTGAGACTCCCACACGGTATGTACCTAAGACTCCCACACGGTATGTACCTGAGACTCCCACACAGTATGTACCTGAGACTCCCACACAGTATGTACCTGAGACTCACACACAGTATGTACCTGAGACTCACACACAATATTTACCTGAGACTCCCACACAGTATGTACCTGAGACTCACACACATTATGTACCTGAGGCTCACACACAGTATGTACCCGAGACACCCACACTTTATGTATCTGAGACTCCCACACAGTATGTACCTGAGACTCCCCCATAGTATGTACCTGAGACTTCCACACAGTATGTACCTGAGACTCCCACACGGTATGTACCTGAGACTCCCACACGGTATGTACCTGAGACTCCCACACAGTGTGTACCTGTAACTCCCACACAATATGTACCTGATACTTCCACACAATATGTACCTGTGACTCCCCCATAGTATGTACCTGAGACTTCCACACAGTATGTACCTCAGACTCCCACACAGTATGTACCTGAGACTTCCACACAGTATGTACCTGAGACTCCCACATAGTGTGGACCTGAGACTCCCACACCGTATGTACCTGAGACTCCCAGACAGTATGTACCTGAGACTCCCACACAGTATGTACCTGAGACTCCCACATAGTGTGGACCTGAGACTCCCACACAGTAATACCTGAGACTCCCAGACAGTATGTACCTGAGACTCCCACACAGTATGTACCTGTGACTCCCACACAGTATGTACCTGAGACTTCCACACAGTAATACCTGAGACTCACACACGGTATGTACCTGAGACTCACACACATTATGTACCAGAGACTTCCACACAGTATGTACCTGAGACTTCCACACAGTATGTACCTGCGACTCCCACACAGTATGTACCTGAGACTTCCACACAGTAATACCTGTGACTCCCAGACAGTATGTACCTGAGACTCCCCCATAGTATGTACCTGAGACTCCAACACAGTATGTACCTGAGACTCACACACAATATTTACCTGAGACTCCCACACAGTATGTACCTGAGACTCACACACAGTAAGTACCTGAGGCTCACACACAGTATGTACCTGAGACTCCCACACAGTATGGAGGACATGATGAGTCCACGGAACATCTCCCGGGATGTCCATCACTAGGAGGAGAAGCAAGTGCAGAGACATATTGAAAACTAGTGGTGCCAAAATTTGATTCCATCATTGTCTTAATAATACTTCCTGAATTCCTGTCTTAAACTGTCGGCGTCTTTCGTTTTGAAACAAATTATTTTAAAATCAAGTTGAGGGTTCATATTTGACATCACCATCACATTTCACTTTAACGTAAAATGTATCACTTTTATGAAAGATGCTCTGAACTATCTATATTGATATTGTTTTCAAACAGCGAACATTTGTTTTTAGTTCGAATCCAACATGAAATCGTGAATGTCCTACTTGCATGTCCTTATCGATGATGATAGTAACGCCAGTCATTACCAAAAGTACGTACACTGAGACAACTCCCACGCCATTAATCGCCATAGCTCTGGAAGCGTTGAACACGTGATTAAATATTGCCATGACTAGTTTCAGCATATTATAACTTGACAATAGAAAACAAATCACATTTTCGACGAATATTCTACTACATAATGTCTTTGAAATGCCACTTTCGAAGTATTTTTCGGCTATTCATTGATAACTAGTTGTTGCATGTCACCGTATCCCAATTGCGTAGAGCTATGCTCATGATGTCAATCACGGGATTGTCTGGTCCAGATTCGATTCTTTACAGATATCCGTATTACAGCTGGACCGCTGAGAGCGGCGTTAAAACAACAAACAAACAAACAAAAACAAAAGCTTACAAAATTCTGAGCATATCCGAGAGTGGAGCAAGACAGTGTCCTCTGTACCTCAGCTTGGTGTACTCCATACATTGCTGTCAACATGACGGTACCTCCGACCCAGAAACATTATGGATATTTAACTACCTGCTATCAATCATCATGAGAATCCCTGCCCCTACAGACAGTTACGGAATGTACAGAATATGTACAAAAGACAATATGAGTTTACAAACAATGAATGATGGGGTTCAAGACAGCATCCCCTGGACTTAATAAATAACAAACTGCAAAAGTGCCATCTCAACAAAGGGCTGACACATTCTAAAAAACAAAACAAAAACAAATGTGTACAGCTTGTCTGGTGCAAGACACTATAAGCACCGACACTGTAAACATGGACTGGAGGCGGTATTGAGGAAGGAGGTGAGATTTTCTCAGCTGAACAAAGCATACAGCATGGCGAACGACAACATTACTACTGCGCATGGGCGGAAGTACCGAATTTCAACATATGTAACCAAAAAAAGGCTTGCGTCACCCACGTAACTCAGTATAAGCTTTCACATGGAAATATCACGTGTAGAACATACATGAGTGGGATATGAAATGATAGAATGTTGTATAACTGGTTTCGTAAATATAGAAGTTTTCTCGCTTCTATGTGTGACGCAGTACTAGTGCTAAAGTTGTGATTACCTGGGACCAACGACGACCGTATGTTCGTGCATGTGACATGTGACAAGACTACCAAGCGTCACAAATACAGATGCGAACAGGCAGTTTTGCGTTATAATAAACCAAGTCAATTACATTAACGATCAGTTAGACATACATTTAAAAAATAAAATGTCACTGATTTGGACCTTTTCAAACACCCATGTCGAACACTTTGTGCCTTGTATCAAGAACGTATTATATGAAACATATTAACATGATAATCGTGTTAATACACTTAAAGCACATTGAATGATAAGAACACTTGACCAACTTACCTGAACTGACAGTCAGAGACGGTACATAGAGTACAATAGCAGTATTGACCATCTTGAATAATAAAGACTGGTGGGGTTGTAAAAAGCGACGTTTCGGTATAGATCCGTGTACTGTTGTCAAGCAAGACTGAAAGAGGGACTTAGTACAGAATATATACAGTAGGTGGCGGAACAACGGTATAAGGATCTATACCGAAACGTCGCTTTTTATAGTATTAAAGAAGTTGTTATCCATACAATTGTGTCTACCTTGTCATCCGTCAACTTCTTTGGGGTTGAGAAGCTGCACCACAAATTTCGAAGTATGACGTCACTGGACCACTGGTCCCGCTTCAGCGATAGGTGACCTGCATTGTTTTATTTATCTGCACAATAGATAACAGACACACGTTATTCGTTTGTGCTTACGGTGTTCATTCGTTTTTATTGATCCTTGAACCACTGTGGGCATACTCAAGATAAATTCTATCAATATCAATTAACCAGAAAAATATTTAAAGACTATACATACACTCCCTGTCGTTAAGAAAGAAAGTTTGACATGACTCTTTGTATCAATGCAAGTTTCAATAACAGTTTTCGCACGGCTTTGTTGAACCTTATCTCAAGATTCTAGAAGATGGAATGAAAAACATTGATATACTTCCTCCACTGTATATCCCCTAGATAAAGAAAAAAACAGTTTTGTTGCATTCATGGATTGCAAGAATGACTAACTTCATAATAACTAAAGCAGAAAAATATACATTCTTTGCTGTGCTTCATGTTTGACATGCATATTTTTGTTTTACACATATCAGTTAACCATCCTGCTTGAGAGGTAGCCTACTGGTTAAAGGATTTATACGTCATGCAGTAGGCCCAGGTCCTATTCCTCGTTTGGGTACAATGTGTGAAGCCCATACCCTGTCATGACGAAATATTGCTAGAAGTGGCGTAAAATATTAATATAATAATTACACCTGACGACATAGAACCATGGGGTGGTGGGATAGTCTTGTGGTACAGGTGTCATGCCGAATACCTGGTTTGCTTGCCATCATTGGTACAATGCGTGAGGCCCAATTGTGATGTCACCCATCATGGTATGTATGTGCTATTCCTCAAAGTGGCGTACATACCTACTCACTCAATTTGACACAATTTTATTTTAATTTTAAAATTATTAAAAGTATTACTAAAAATGTCAACTGCACATGATGGAATTCTCAAGCTTTCTGCACTTGCCAGCAGCACGTCTTCTGTAAGTAGTGTATAGTGTCCTGTGTTTGTGTTTCAGAAATCGGTAACAATGCAGTCAACCGAGCTCAGCTAACTTTTGGTCCTATCAAAAACATGCTTATCTGCCCTTGATTTGCACGCGCTAGCCGTATATTTTTAGTCTAATATTAGTTCCGCCGCGTACACCCCCCAGTCGCTTATAACGAAGGCATATTTTCACTGTTTGAATAGCGCAGATAAGGGTGTTCAAGCATTGTTACCGTTCATCAAACCTTCTTCATGCCATATTCTAATCTTGAATATTCATTTGTTTTATAAATATTGTATTTTAACTAATATGCAGAAATATGTCTTTCTAACGCCATATTAAACACGTGATTCAACGTTGACAAAACATCTATCATATGCCAAACAGTTTTTTGAGGCTACCACTATGAATATGCTCTTAACTATTTCTTTACTTGCACCAAGTACACTGGTATAACACGATGACTGTGTAGCTCTCGGTATCATGATGATAAGAACGATTTTCAAAATTATTTCAAATGACATAGACATGATATGTTGTAATTTTCATTTGTCATTTGTCGGGATGGTCAGTATATTGTTATTCGTTTCATTAATCCTACCTTATATAAACATGTTGGTTAATATATGAAGACTCATATTCATACTGGAATGTTGAATGAACCGATCCTCATGTGCGCATCACATGTGAAGTCATTGATCCTTGCCTTGAGATGCACCATCTGTTTGGTGCAAGATTAGCCGTAATGTTTGGAAATCGCGTGCAGCATATCGTGATAAGAATAAAGACACGCTTTGGTAACACTTGACTGATAGTTAGTTTTGTCCTCAGGTGGTACACATTGGAAACATCTCTTCTTAACGTACATACTTCTCTACATGTTTCTGTGGTGCGCGTTTCTTTTGACGCTGGTCAAGATTTCGTTAGGTTTTCTGAGAGAATAGTTTACCAGGCGCATCGTACTATAGCGCTAATTTGCCCAGGCTGCCGACTGTGGCTCTCGCTTCAGAGATTTCGCGTGCCTCTTCCATCCTCAGAGTTAGTTGTGTTGGGGTAGGGTATGGGATAGCTATCTATTTTAACGAATGGAGCCAATGTCATTTGAGGAAAGGCCGTACAATAATATATCAAGGTAAACAAGCATTGATTTATTACAGAGGACTGATTAATTGTGATTGCGCTCGTGGTGTTATGGTAAAGTTTTGACTAATAACAGTAACTCATTAGCCAAGCTTAGCTTCAAGCTTGCAACTTTGAGTTCGATCCTCCACGTGGTACGACCTGAAATACGAAAAAAGCGACGGATAAAGTCTACTACTCCTCACAAAACCTACACGGAAGTTGTTTTTTGTGAAATGCCCACTCATATTACCCTTAATACGTTATACTAGATACTTTCATGTATTCCATCTATGTGAATTGTTACAATATATTGCTTGGAAAGTCACCTTAAACACATTGCGACTCCAGCAACGGCAGCTATTATTTATTAATAATGCTATTAACACTCTGTTGTGCTAAAACAGAAAAAAAATCGCGTCATTCAACCGTGTATTTGCTCAACGAAATGAATCACAGTGTTTATATTTGATTTGAATATGGTTGCAAACTATGGCAACAAACAATCACTTATTTTTGTATGCAAATTGTGTGCGTGGCGGGTGCTACCGGTAGGGAAGAACATGCTAATACCCTTTTGTCCCAAACCTGGTGTGTTCACTGATCTTCAGAAATATTTGTTCTTTATATTGTTTACGAAATTGAGGACACAGGCAACGGAGAAAATGACAACATATATTCTTTTTCAAGGACTGTTTTGATTATCTGGCAGATAATAAATAACACATCAACTGATGGGATATCTGTAATATTGATTTTAGGTTTTTTTGCGGCGAAGGTTTATCACCCATCTGTCGAAAAGTGCATGCAGGTCAGTTAGTTGCTTAAAATAGTAGTGAGTGAGTGAGTTGGGTTTAACGCCGCTTTTAACAGTATTCCCGTTATATCGCCGCCTGTCAGCTTGATGTGGGAGGAAAGCCCGAAGTGATGTCTCAGAGGTTTACCACTTCGGTGAAACCCATGAGTAAGGTATGGTGCTGACAAACCTAGAAACATAATCGAGGCGAACCGGGATTCGAACCCACAATCATAGTTTTCTGGCGTGCCCAAGGGACGCAACTCTGAACAGTGAAACGCGGCGCCTTAGACGACTGGGCCACCCGTGTCCCCATCATGGTCTAGATGTACCCCATCATCTTCATTAGAAAAATCAACAATAAATAAATAAACACTGGTAGAAATTATACAATATTTATTCGGTATATATGCCATCCATTCAATAGTTAAGATAATACATTGCGATATTATAAAAGAAACACTTGTATCGTGTACTGATACGAAAATGACACAATGCTAATATAATGATTTAAAACAGTACCAACATTCACATTTTGGATGTATACACGATAAAGATACAAAGGATAAATGCTCAATTATTTCTAATGGTTTGTTTTTTCTATCCCAGTTTTCTTTAACATTAAGCTAAAATATAGGTCAAAACATAAATGACCGGCGTTATTATCTTCGAAGTCAACTGCTTGAGAATATACAGAATAGACCTTGTGGCAAATTCTGTACATATGTCTGCTGTCGACATGGCTGCAATACATGACTGTGGCTTTGACCTAATTGAACATCCTCCATATTCATCAGATTTGACTCCGTCAGATGTCCATCTCTAACCCAACGTGAAGAAAGAACTGTCGCGCAAGCAAAGCATTATGCAAAGGATTATGACGTCATTTCTGCTGTGGAGAACGTTTACACCACCAGGGGGCCTTCAACAGAGGGGGTATCCGGGCAATCCAGTGTCTTTGGCATGAAGTGTCTGGCGTTCAGAGGGTATTATGTAATACTTATGATACTAATAATACTAATAATAATTATAATAATAATAACAAGTTGTCCGAGCCCCCATTGTTCTCGGTGCCTTAGGTTTGGTACCTCCCAATCTGTTGACTGACATTGGGAAAAGTGGGTGGGTTTTGACTAGGCAGCGCTTCCTGGGAGAAGTCCCATTCGTTGTGCATGAAGTATGGTCACGTACATCATATCTTCAGCTAGACAAAAAATCCGTTTCTCACGAGAACATTAGACTGTATATCAAAAAGCAACATTATGTTCCTCCTTTCGAGATTGCAGTTACATGTATTTGTAGATTAGGCGCTTCTTCACAAACATGTGAACTCCGTGGTAACTAAGTCATGTGCACTCACGAACATCCCATATAGGATTTCTACAATCTTCTATTCCAAGTTGTCCCTTCAGTGTTGTCATCAGTGCTTTCTATCTTGTTATTCAAAGGCAAGACATTGTCGCTCAGGTCCTCCACGTTTTCATCCTGATCATGATGAGTTACAGCTTTTCTGTATTTCTAGAAACATTAATGAGTAATCTGTAAGTTTAATCGTCACATAACAAAAGCGAACTACATATCTTTTGAATCAACATTCATTTAAGACTCTCGTTCAAGGTTCTTAATAGCTTGACTCACCCCTTTATGGACAATGCCAAATCGGAGAGGTTTGAGAACACGTTCCGGCAGGAAAGGGAAGAGCTTGTCAAACAATGGACAGATCAGACGTGGATCAAGGGTCTCGGGTTTCACCGGACCTATGGAGGATAATGTCATGTTGTGTTTAATGTACAGGTATGTGCTTAGGGAAATGACATTAGAATTGATATTAACTGCTCATAGATATGCAAGAAGCGGCTTTAGATACAATGAAAACACCTGTCGCCTTATTCCGAACAGCCCTTAATCAAAGTTTTGTTGATCTCCGATCCACGATGCAGGATGTCAGTTCATATGCCTTTCAAGATAGACACAATTTTTATGGATAACAACTTCTTAAATACTGTAAAAAGCGACGTTTCGGTATAGATCCTTATACCGTTGTCAAGCCGTTGTCCTTGCTTGACAACGGTATAAGGATCTATACCGAAACGTCCCTTTTTACAGTATTAAAGAAGTTGTTATCCATAAAACTTGTGTCTATCTTGTCATCCGCCAACTTCTAAGTAATGCCTATCAAACAAGTCAAGACATATGCCTTTCCTCTTAACATTCCGATGACCTTCCGAGGTAGAGGTGGTTCTCAATTTCTCATGCTGGCCACAGAAGTCAATCAACGTGGATCTAACTCTGTAACTTGGCTGATGGCTCGCGTTCGTACTTTCGTCATGATTTCAATCATTGGTATTTCCCTGGTACAGACTCGATTATTTACAGGCGGTCGTATATAACTTCATGGAAAGGTGGTGTAGGAGGCGTGTGGATGAATGATGTTTTGTTATTTACCTTATTCATACGCCGTGCAGCTATACTGTGACAGCCTGTAAGTAATTTTACCTGGACCAGAGAAGACGGGCATAGATAATGTGGGCCAGGGTCAAGGAATATACGGTAATATGACTAAAAAAAGTAAAAACAAGGTCACAACAAAAGGCTAATCACCGGACCAACGATTACGTTCGTTTTTAAGACAATCGTAATATTTTGGCGATATGGAGATATTCTGCAAATTACTCAAGACAAGGAGCGATTTATCAACCAGGGGGTGGAGTTGGACATATACCTGTCAAGAAACTGACAATGGAGCCAACAGCGCAGACTACCAACAAAGCCACCAGTGAGTAGTAGAGGTAGGACAGGCGATACATCGGGTAGAAGGGGTCGCTGTAAACAAAACAAAACAAAACAGTATGAATATGAAGCATCTCAAGACGGTGAGCCGTGAAAATCCGGGTTAGAATAGGTCTTCAGCAACCCATGCTTGCCGTAAAAGGCGACTATGCTTGTCGTAAAAGGCGACTAACGGGATCGGGTGGTCAGGCTCGCTGACTTGGTTGATGCACGTCATCGATCCCAATTGCGTGGATCGATACTCGTGATCTCAATCACTGGATTGTCAGGTCCAGACTCGCCGTCATATAGCTGGAATAATGCTGAAAGTGGCGTAAGACAACAAACCAACCAACCATCGAGGCGAATTTCTGTGAACAGAAAGTCTACGACTCAATGAAAAAACACTTTACCAAGCGTCTCCAGTCCGTCTACTCATACTAATAATGTAATACAAAGCGTCTCCAGATGAAATTCCCTCTACTCATGTTAATAATTCAATAACAAGCATCTCCAGATGAAAGTTCCTATATTAATATCAATAATGCAATACCAAGTCTCTCCAGATGAAGGTCGGTCTCAACTCTGGATGAATGGTTTTGTTAAAGAAACTTACTCTGACTGCACACTTGACACATTCTTTGAATCATCTGCCGTCACGGCTGGGGTGACGTTATCAGAGGTGAAGGTAACGGTCCAGTTACAGCCGTGGGTCAAGAAAGTGGCTGCATGCGACGATGATCTGTGAACAAAACTTCCAAAAGAAAACCACGCTGTGACGAGGATTCCAGCGAAGTAACCACTTAAAGCTCCCTTCAGTGTAGAAAGGAAACAAAGAAAATGTTTCAGTACAAAATGAACAAATAAATTACACCCCTGAAAAAAAAAATATTTGATACAACAGGAGAGAATTACATAAAGCATATCTAAGTATGTCTAAGAATGGAGTGATTGAGGTACGACGTTTCAAGTTGATGACATATAAGGTCAACATTTCATTACTGTTTCCTTTTGATCTTAAAAGTATTACTTTTATAGCATTATATATTATTATTATTATTATTATTATTATTATTTTTATTTTTATAACGGTTCAGGCGATGGTGTAGCCTAGTGATTCAAGTGTTCGCTCGTCACGTCGACTGCCCGGGTTCATTTACTCTCAAGGGTACAATGTATGAAGCCCATTTCTGATGACCATCGCCGTCATATTGCTGGTATATTGCTAAAACCATACTCTCTCACTCACTTATAACCTGCTTGGAATGATTTCGAATTATAGATAACATCATGGTATCACTTATGTTGT
Source organism: Haliotis cracherodii (assembly GCF_022045235.1). Classification (NCBI taxonomy): domain Eukaryota; kingdom Metazoa; phylum Mollusca; class Gastropoda; order Lepetellida; family Haliotidae; genus Haliotis; species Haliotis cracherodii. Next base: position 19,584,822 of record NW_027266275.1, read on the forward strand.
ATAAGCTTAGACATATTACAGGTTGGGTCATTTTTGTCCAGTAATTAATATAAAATAAAATCCTGGCAATAAATTTATTAATTTCACCTTTTTATTCGCCCATGGGCAAAACATTGCAAGACAAAATATGCCCACCATTGGCTCATGTAGCACTGGAAGTATGCTCAATGTTCCCTGAAATATAAAACATACTCTGTAACGTACACGATAAGGTTGATGGGAACAGTATGGCATGTCACGATGTATATGACACAGTGTAAAAAAGACTTACCTGAAATAAGGCACCAAGTTGAGAGATAAAATAGGATGCACAGATGACGGTTACTCCACCAACAAGCACTGAGTAAACAAATGGTAGAAATCGTTAACGTACAGAATAAATATATTGAAGCACGGGGTCGATTTATATAAATATTTTTGTTCAAGCAACATTATACATGTATCAGTCATTTAACACCTTGGCTCTGGGGGTTCCATAATAAGCACTGATCACGAACGCAGTTTTAAATTTGTGTTTACCCGCACCTGTATCAACTATACTTATTCAAGTTTGAAGAGGATGGCTGCAACTCTACCATTCATATCTATATGAGTGAGCCTTCAATACATGTTGCTTCGAGTACAAACAAGTGAAGTGAAGCCTGATTGGTTGAAAGAATCTTTGGCAATAATTATATGATTCCTATTCCAGTGTCGAGACCTTAACCTTCGAGCACGACTGTTTATTTCAGTAAATCAGAAAAAACATTCTCACTCATGTTGCAAGAACATGGTTTCACCATTGTCATAAATTGACCTTAATGACGGAGCATTGCATGCCCCGATTTATATCACGGCCAAACTGACAGATAAAATCCAAGTCATACAATACCTGTACTCTTAGCCAGTCTGATTTCTCCTTTATCTGAGAGGTGCTTCAAACAGAATGGCTTAATAATATCACCAGGGACCACCGTTCCCAGAGCGTTCAAAACACTCGAAATCGTGCTGTTCGTGAAGAGAAGGATAGAAAGTATATCTGTCAACGATCAGTCACTCATACATGTAGCTGTTATCATTTTCTCGAACGCTTTCGAGTGGACGTTTGTTTGAAATAGAAGTGTTGTTGACATAAAGCATGAAGCATAATACAGACACAATCCTTTGTATAAAGTAACCTTTCTTGGCGGCTTGCCCCATATGAACAAATCAACAAATATGAAGACATATACGAGGTCATTTACATTTAATATTTCACTTCTATACTTCTTTATGCTTCTGTATACTCCTGTATATGATTTCTCTCATTAATAAGGGTTCTACCAACTTTGTTTAAGAAATGATGTGCACACTGATCTGACACCTACTACACAGTCTGAGACACTCGTATGCATTCACCTGAGACTCCCACACAATATGTACCTGAGACTCCCACACAGTATGGAGGATATTATGAGTCCTGGCAGCGCCGGCACATCACCCAGGATGTCCATCACCATCAGGGGAAGCAGCTGCAGACATACGTGTTTCAATCTAGATACTCTTCCTAATATGCATTTCTATTGATGACATATATATAATCCATTTATCATATATCATATCTTATGCACAAATGTCAACATCGTAGGATTCCCGGATAATGATTTAAGTATCAATGGACCTGACTAGAAATAACTGGAATTTATCTGATGGCCATAAAATGTGTTCCAGCAATTTCCTACATTAGTACCTAAAACTAAAACTAATTATTCCATAAAAGAGGTGGGACCTGTCTTACCTGGTCCTCCTTGTCGATGATGTTGAAGCTGACGGGGTGACAGTCGCTGTAGAAGGCGAACATGATAACACCCAGCATCACCAGCAGTACGTACACCAGGATATAACCTACTGCGTTGATTCCAAGAGCTCTGAAAATCAACAGAACTGCATATATTTGTTCGATATAATTGATTGATGGTATGTGGAGGTTGCAAGGTAAAGTTTAAGGTCATAAGTCGTTTTCGACTTCAGTACCTAAAGCTTTGAATTTCTTTACACTTAGAGAGAGTGAAGAATTTCCAATTATACCTGTGTGACTGATCACCGTACTCATACATTCGTATGGTAGACTTATATGATGGGAATCAGTATGAACAGGAAATTGAGAATGTAGGTAGTGTACAAGCGGACCAACAAATTATCCTTGGAGTCTGAAACAACAGTTTTTGGCCGCAACGGCATATGTGATAGCATCTTATATGCTAGGCCTAGGTCATAATTTGTTCTCCTGGAGAATGCTTGAAATGTAAATATTTAAAAAAAAGTTTCTGTAAATAGTTGAATTTAGAAATTATGCTTCGGAATTATCAAAGCATGATTTCCATTCGTGCGAACCATAGGGTTATAATAAAAGATAACGATGAGAACCATAATGAACAGGAAACGAGAAAAATAGTATTATAACTAAAGCATGCTACATATACACCGAAAGTCTAGGTCTTGATTTGTTCTCGATGAGAGTGCCTAAAACGTTAATAATGTACAAGGGGACATTTCCCGGGTGGTATCATTACACCGACCAATATATCGGTGTCAGTCAGCCACTGACTGTGCTGTACACAATAACGGTGACACGTGAATCTGAACGTTCCTCGTTATCCAAATCAATTTAACTGCAAGCTGAAAATCAATCGTTTATGCAGAGAGGCCAAAGGTAGAAAGTATGTGCTACTTAAAAGCAGCAATGATTTGCATTACAAATTGCTGTAATGATCAATTAAGGTTTTCCCTCTTGTTTAAGATAATTTCTAAACAACCAACCCGCATAACGTACAAAAAACAAACCACATACTATATTACCGTGTTTTGACTTGACACAAATTCCTCGTGAATAAATATAAAATATTTAAAATACTCATTCTGTCATCCCGGTCATTGAGGGCTTATACACCTTATACAAATCACATGCTAGTACATTGGAATACACTTCAAATGGATAGATACAAAGCATACTCAACGTTGAAATATTGAACACAATTCTTTCGTAATGCAAGTCTTTATGCCATTTTCTCAAGACTGAAATGAAAGCTACAGACATGATCCATCATTCAATATTTTTGCAGTCGATATGAATAGATGTTGGAATTTCTCTTAAAATCATTCTAACATTTTACTAAAATGAGGCGCAAACAAAGTGTATACCGAGCTTGTTTTTAATGTAATCTGTCTATTTGACCATCAATCATTCCAACACTTTGTAAAACGTTACCTATGGCTGGGTAATTTTGTGTAAAGATAAATTGGTTCAAGAATGACTGGTGTAAGACATGGTCTTAAGATCACATGTCCCCTGCCAAGATACCAATCAGTATTTTGTCAATGTTTTGAATCAAATTATATTTTTCAAAATATAACCATGTCGACGTATGTCTTGGATGCTGATTAAGCGCCAACACAGACCAGTTTTTAATTATAACATCGCTAACTTACGACATTTTCTACTGAAAATCAAATATTTGGTAAAATCAACCGAGAAATATCGTTTCTTTGTCCCTCACATAATGTGATAATGTCTACAAATTGAATAAACACCACTTATGTTATATCATTAACCATCAATGATACATGCTGTAAAATCACGTATAGTATTGTTATTTTTTGTTCATAAAAAAAATACGATTCTTATTTAAACAGAAATCTTTAATTGTCACAACCTAGTAGTTGGCGCCGAATTGCCTCGCTTGGTTGCCAGTATCGGCTCTTCACTAGGTTATTCCTGGTGTTCATCCCCATATTACTCAAACACCATTAGCACAACTTACATCTGAGCGTTTCTGAGAGTTGAACAAGACAATGCCCTCTGTACCTCCGATTGCTGAGTTCCATATGCACCCATCCACATGGTCCCAAATCCAATAAGATACGCCCACACTGAATACGTGGTAGTCGGATCGAAGCTGATCCTGAAACAAGGGAGATGAAATGGGTTTAGACGTCGCGATTTTTTGATTTTTTTTTAAAAATCGCGTTAACGTCTTTTGGTATGATACGACCGTTCGTCGGACCATCGACCTTCCACTCACCAGGCTCTATCCAATGGACCACGGATTCTCAAAGAGATGTTATAATATTTATTTTCTTCTTCTTTACATCAAACTACGAAATGAAAATTAAAAAGTTTTCGTTTCAAGTAACATTGATAGTATGGTTAAGAAATACTCCCAGGGAGAATAAAAAGACAAGTCACAGACAACCATTGAAGAGGAAATCACAACTTACTCTGATACTGATAAACATTGGGTTAAGATATACTCTCTGGGATTTTATTTCGTGGTGAAATATCATTTAATGATTATGATAGTATTCATCTGTATCATACTCATCGAACTTGATCCGGGATCTGTTCTCGGCGATTACCCAGGCGTTACTGAAGCCACCAACAGCTGCAGAGCCTTTAACGACGAGAACAACGCACCCTAGGATTATGATGCCAGCTTGTAGAGTGTCCGCCCACAACACGGCCTTCATACCACCCTAGAGACAAAAAGGAGATGCAGTAATCGTGTAAAAAAACAAACTACGTGTGATAATATGTAAAAAGTATAATCTATATTATAGCAGTAACTGGAATCTATGTGGCCGGGTATTGCCACAGCTGACATAAATAGTGTACGGGGGGCCTATTCTTCCTCAGAATCCCTCTATGAATTCCATTGATGTCATGCTTGGGTGCTTGTACCAATTCTCTGGAAACAGGATCTTTCGTTTAGAACCAATGGTAGGGATGAGAGTATAATACTCAACGTCTGACAGGGATGTCATTACATTTATATATACACTTATCATATTATGAGCATTATTTTTGAGTATCATGGAAAACAATATCCCCCTCAAAAGTGGAGTTCTACCTTTACATTTACATGTCTGGATCAGTATCTTCTCCATTTACATTTAGTTTTAATATGAAGACATTTGGACAATTTAAATGCATTCATAATTATTCCCACCATCGCAGTGTATATGGTGCTGACTGATCCGAGGACTATGACGATTCCCCAGAGGTTGAACCCCGTCACTGAAAGCATATTGCAGAGAGATACAGAAGACATGTGTCAGTTAGAGTGCGTGGTCCATCATATTGAAATATCAGGCTTGGGCACGGTTATTATTCTGTTTTATGAATATGTAATAATGGCATTATCACTCTATCACCGCTTTACTTTCGGAACCTATCCCATTATCTAGATAACTATACACTGGAAATGGCCTTATGGGGCATGAACCGTATAGTGGAGAATTGTGAGATCGAATCTCTCATCTATTGGGGTCATTATGTCACGTGTTAATTTCGTGCACGCCTTACTCCACAGTTACTTCAGCATCAATTGTATAAATGAGATCAGCCTCTTCAAATAAAACTTGATAAACAATGGTATCTATATGTTTTGATTGTAACTTATTGAACATCTGTTTATTCATACATACCTGCACTGACAGCTATTGACGGCGCATAGAGGACTACTGATGTGTAGAATACCTGTATTAAAGTAGAAAGATCATCATCGGCGTGCTTCAATTACCCATATGGATGCAATGTGTCAATGATGAGGTTGTTCTGGTACAAATCTTAAAGCTGAGTAACACCCTATACCAGCATGTTTTGAAAGAGCTATCGGTGGTAATGTAGGGACATAAGGCAGTCACACCAGTGACAGTGCAGTTTTCAGTTGAGAACCGCTGCAGTACACGTATGCGTAGACCTCTGATCTTGGGTTGCGACTATCAATATCCTCATAAGTCAACTATGTATTGAGCATTCTTTGGCTGATTTCTAGATTAATGAAAAGTAAATCTTAGTATGTGCAGACATTTGATAAATTTAACGTTAAGCCTTGAAATCTTTGAACTTTTCGCACCATACTGAAATATATAATTTAAAAAGTACGATATTTGCGTTACGTCATTTAAAAGTGAGATTGGCTTAAACGTCCATTTGATTTCGTTATAGCAGGAGCAAACGGTTTAATGATTACCGAATAGATGACGAAACACAACAACACAATTGCCCGGACCTGTTTGTCAAATCTCATCTCGATGTACTGGAAAACAAGAAATAATACATTTTTTAAAAGTGTACTTCAAAGTCCAAACAATGCAAGGCAATACCATTGTTGACTGAGGGGCAATAGAAACTATACGTCTCAGTTTATTTTATCATATGTTGATTTTCAGTTGAAAGAATCTTAAGTAACTGATATTATATCCAACATAATGACTATACCAGCGCTTAGTCATCACTTAATACTTTACTTTATAAAATATAGTTTGATTTAATTTGATTTCTCATACTACACAACTGTTGATGGATAATCTTCGGCTCAAATCTACAACATTTCAAACAATGTTGGGGTTATGTTTTTTTTGCAAATTCATTTCTTACCCCATTCGTCATTGAACCAATTCAATTTTACAGAGTATTACCCAGCCACAGATTACTGTTTACAAATATTTGCAGGAATGAGTGATGGAAAAAACAGACAATTTCAATTACACGAAAAATAAACTCGGTTTAATTTCTTTTGTCCCTCAGTTCATATAACTATATTCTGTACATTTGTCTTACATGTTTCCATATATCCCTTGTTGTTTGGCCCATGTCCTATTAAAAAGTAACAAATAATTTGCTTCCGCTTGCGTGATCAGGAACATCGTACTCCAAATAAATATTGCACAGACAATTAGGAAAATTAGTAATAGTCTCAAATTAGTGTCTTTCGGATTGTACAAATTGGCTCAACTCTGCCTTGAAAATATAAGGAATTAGTTCGAAATTGCTATTGGTCAGTAAAGTTTACCTGAAATACATTAGAGATTCCGAGCTGATAGAAGAAGGGCACGAAAACTCTGGCAGCCATCACACAACCAGTAGCCACAGAGGCACCAAACCAAATCACCATAGTATTACTTCTGTACACCTCCACAGGCGCCCCCAGCAATGATAAAGCCGAAAGGAATGTCACCATCAATGACATTGACACGGGTATGTAGTGCATGCGACGCCCTCCTAAATGGTACTCCTTCATATTGCTATGATGACGGTCCTTGATGGCGTAGAAGACACCGATGGCGGCAGAACACACTAACATGGCGGCTGTAATGGTGTAGTCAGGCACTCCGAAAGTTTTAAGCTTTCCTGTGTCAAAGCTATACTTTCCGTCCACCCTCATGATGAAATCACCAGGCACAGATATGATTTCTAGAATATTTGAAACAACGCGAGGCAGTATAGTTTAATCGCTTTCAGTATTGGCGAATAATTCTCAATTTTGTCTCATTCAAAATTTCCACATTCTTTTCGCTACTTTTGGATTTTTTTCACCGTTTTAGCTCGTCAATAGGATTGTACTTATGTCCCGTTATTGCCTTTGGCATAAGACGAAATAGGAACTGGATAAACTGAATATTCGATTTAGCGTGCATAACAATTTAGCGTGAAGAAAATAAAAAAGCATGTGGTGTCGAAAGTAGAATGTAGAGAAAAGTTTAAAACGGAATGTAATATTCCCTATCGGTAGCACCTACAGATTACCTATTGATAGTAGTACAAAACTAAAAGAAGAATGAATAAGATGTAATAGCCCCCCCCCCCCCCCCTGGCGCTTTGAAAAAGATACAAGAAGACGAAACGTACCGAACCTTTTGGCCACTAAGTCCTGTTTTTGAATTTGCATATTACACACAAGTGATAACATATATATGTATAGGTTCACAGAGCAATTCCCCGCCAAAACCTGTTAATAATAGACGCAGAATCAGCAGAAATTACAAGATAAATGCCAAATGACCTTGAGGCATTGTTAATCATAAGCCAAATGTTCTATCAAGTGAAAATCTTTAGCCATCAACTAATATGATGGAATTGAGGATAGGTGAAGTGAGAGTACGGTTTAATCTCAGTGTAATATTCCTATTATTATTATATGGTAAAAACATTAATTAAAATACATTTGGTAAAGCAGTTTATGAGATTATCTTTTCCTAACATCGTCAACAATGATTAGGTGAATGCTTAAGATGGCACAAAAAAGAAACGTACAATAAGTGTCACTTTTTAACGTTACTGCGTGATCACAGCCTTACACTGAAGTATTTATTTTCTTTGGCCAATATACTTATTACTCTTGTTAAAAGATCAAATCCGTAATCCATTGTTGTGCCACATATCTTACCAAAAGGACATCTGTCTTGGATTGATGTTTGAATATTTTCCACAGGATAAGAACATCATTTTATTTCTACAGAAACGAGGGTTTTCAAGTTTATGTCATGAACAAACCAGAATAGTTTAAAACATTTTGAGAGATGTTATTCCCTTTAGGACTTGTGCTTCCTTGTAAGATGATTTTTTATGATCTTTTCATTTCACTAACATGAAAAAATCTCACTCTGCATACCATTGTATGTTGCTACACGTCATTTCAATGGTTCAGATCCCTACACCTTGCAGTGTGAGTTTTTAAAAGAAGGGTCTTGAATTGTATTTACTATTTGAATAGTATTACAGAAATATATTTGTCTTTCAACACTTCAGAAACATGTACGTTTTCAGAAAATATTAAAAACATTCATTTTAGATCATTAGGAACGTAGACAAATGATGAGCACAAAAACTAAAGCCAAAATGTTATTAAAATATATACCACATGAACAAAGATATGTACACAACTAGCTTCTCCTGTCCCTTGAGCAAAATATATTGTTTGAATAGTCACTGTTGGTCTTTTAAAATTGTTAACATCCGCTCACACAGTCTGTGGGATTATAATCTAGCAATGCACCGAAGAGAAATTATCACAATAGCTGCAAATGTGCCCCGCATAATGTATAATGTAAATGAAATATAATTTATATAAAACATTATTGCATTAGTTCATGTTGAGATGAACCATGTACTTGAAGAAAAGACGCAATTATCATTATTTTGGTGAGGAAATGCTATTTAAGTATTAAGATTCAATTGTATATACGTTACTGACTTGTGCGTTGAAGATCGACAGCAGCTTCCAATGTTCCTTTCCATTTGGGGCAATCCTTGACAAGGTCAGACAGAACGTCACACATTATAGTAAAGCAATCCACTGCATGAACTTATATACACATAGAAAACAAAGCTTGAAATGATATTATTTGAATAAATTTATTCGCGTCTGAAGTCTGCACATACTGATTATGTAAATCTTATTTCCCATAATGAATCTGATTGAAAGATACTTTTGTTCGCTAGTCTCGCTTCTGTTAGCTTGAGCCACGACGGGAAGTTTCAATTACAAGGCTTTGTTAAATTCACTTTATTGTAAATTCACGGTCGCTTTAATATGACTGCGATACACACGATACGTAGGCCTCTAGTTCCACATGATTGCCGTGTGAAAGTACCAAAACGTGAGAGTTTATAGGTGAATACAGATACCAGTTGCGAGCTATATGTACTTCAGCTGAACTTTGAGAGGTCGAGGGGATGACCTGTGGTTAAAGCGTTCGCTCGGCACGCAAAAGACATGGGTCCGATTCCCAACATGGTTGCAGTGTGTGAAGCCCCTTTCAGGGATCCGAATCAGTGATAAGGTTAGAGCATTGCTAAATGCATTCTCACTGTAGGTGTAGATAAGTGAAATTGGGAAACCCCATGCGAGTCAATTGTTCTCCCAATCTTAATCTGTTTCTTTATGCATATGAAACGGAATGTCTGTTTAAGATGGCAAAATCATAACCAGGGAATTGAAGTTTAACTCTGACATCGCTCATTATATATAGCCAATTCCCTTCTACTGATTTATCAATATGAAACACATATAAAAGAGACTACCGAGACCACCTCATCTTCTTTATATTTACATGTATGCAAAAACATTCAGACTGACAAACTATCCCGAATGCCAAGACTGTATGACAAGAGGGATTACTTCAACTTTCCAATGGTCAACTTTCCCTTCATGTCGAGCAATATTCCACCGTTATGCGACGCTTGCTCAAAAAAGGGTTCAATCAGGGTTACGGCATTCAAAGCCTATTAGAAACTAACTACAGGCTTTTTAAAGATGTGGGGTACTGACTGTTTTTAGACTGATCAATACGTTTCCAGCGCTAGCTTACTGTGATACCATGCTGCAGTTTAACATCTCTTTCATCTGATTATGGCTAGGGTACATTTCTGTTTATAGAAACGTACCTGGGTACATATTTGTAGTACCCGTGCCGAGAACGACCCTTTCAGCCTTCTTTACTCATTGTACAGATTTGTTTTGCTTTGGGTACGTCCTTGTCAACATGCCACAAGTGATATTCATAGCATGACTGCTGACAGTGCCACATGATTATCGCAGTGAAAAAGTGGAACAGAGACGTTTGACAAATTCTTAATTCTGGATATGCACAAAACCTTTCGGGGACATGTTTGGCTGGGAGAGGGAGGGGCATCTTTACACAATAAACAAACAACATCAAGCGAAAAGAGCAATGTTTCTTAGAAAGACATGTCCGAGGGAATATGTCACATCAAAACAGTAGGAACAATATTTCAGATTCAACAGCACACAGTAATGACAATATTATAAGTATAAAGGGGAACATAAGGAGATGTTACTCTATACCACAATCAACCAAGTCAGCCTAAATGTTTGCCCCAGTTGGCATTACGCTGTTATCGTCCAGAAATAGTACATTAAGCTATTGTGATATTACTAATTTTGATAAACAACGAACCACATTGTGTTGTTCAATAATGCACACTATTGATCTGAATTATCATAGTTAAAGCACGTGTACTTATATGAATCTGTCTAGGGAACATCTGTCTATCTGAACATAATCAGGTTGAATCATCTATCCTTAAATACTCCATGTATTAACTGTGTCATTGTACTCAAGTGTGTTTAGGGGGCTACGTATTGTTGAAGTGAGATACTTTTATGCAACTTTGAAGATGTTAAATCAGGGTGTCTCAGATGAATGTGGAATGGGGATGAGGCAGGGCTCAAGCGTTTCCTCCGTTGGTATATTTGGCATTTTAAACCAATCACCAGCGAACCACGAATCAGCTAAATGAGAGAACTCTGAAAAACGCCTAAGACAATTTCAGTAAAACAAAAACATGTTATGGTAGACATGTGGAGTACAATAATTTTCAAATTTGACACGTGTGTGATGTGTGATGTGTGATGTCCCATTCAAGTCCCTGTTTTGTCTGGAATATGTTTTCGTGTTTGTTTTTCTGGTGAATGATTGACTTGCCTTTGCATGTATTTGTGGCGGGTGTCAGTTGTGGGACAGGATGTGCTCAATGATTCGCGAACACCTGGTATCATCACTATTTGAAAGTACTGACGAAACACACGCTCGTAATATAATCGGAATCGTACATAACGTTGAAAGGGTTTTGTCCCTTTTATTTACATGTGCCTGAAGCAAAGGCATAACAATATGTGAAGTTGGATAACCAGTGGGTATTTTCGTATGCACTACACTGTAAGTCATAACAAACAAAATCCTTTCGAAACTCCACTAATCTGGCGCAAGAATATTGATGGCAACTGAATACATTCCAGTTTTGGTGGGATATTCAATCTACACCATGTGCTTCTCATACAGATTAAATTATATATGGTTTCTACAATTTTTTATTCCAAGTTGTATCTTCAGTGTGTCCACCCTTGTTCTCTGCCAAGTCACGTAAAGGTATGAACTTCTCATTCATCCCGGCCACGTCTACATCCTGATCTGGATCTGCTACAGCTGTTCCATATTTCTAGAAACACAAATGAGTTCAGGTAAAAAAAACCGGTTGGTATATCTCTTCAAAATTCTTTATGATTTCTCCATTATCATATATTCCAGAAAATGTTGATGTCATTTTTCAAATGGCAAACATACGATGTGATGAGCACAAGTCAATTGGATATACTTTGTATCTTTGCGGAAAGCACCAAATGGATTTCTTTCAAGACAATTGTGTTGTTGTGTATTTTGCTTTCAATCGCAAGACTCACCCCTTCATGGACGATGCCAAATCGGAGAGGTTTGAGAACACATTCTGGCAAGAAGGGGAAGAGCATGTCAAACAAAGGACAGATCAGGCGAGGTTCCAGGGACTCAGACTTGACCGGACCTATGTAAAAATGCGTCATTCAATGTGTCATATACATGTCTGCCTTTTGGGAAATGATATTATCATTGTAATAAAACAGTAACGGATATGCAAGATACTATGATAAGCCACAGTAAACCTTTATCAATTAGTGTTAAAAAAAGACACTCGGGTTATATTCTATAATATCTTATGTACATCTTGATTTCCCGGTCTTCCATATACCTCTGTCAACACATAATTCTTTCCTCTCGAAATATCACCTCTAATGTGGTCCTTTATATCCAACCAATGTCTCAAAAGCCGAAAAATTGGGGAGATCAGGAGCCTTTACTTGGCTGATTGTACCGATACCGTGAATGGATGAAGGTAGAATAGGTCTTCAGCAACCGATGCTTGTCGTAAAAGGCGACTATGCTTGTCGTAATGGGCGACTAACGGGATCGGGTGGTCAGACTCGCTGACTTGGTTGATGCATGTCATCGTATCCCAATTGCGTGGATCGATGCTCATGATGTCAATCACTGGATTATCAGGTCCAGACTCGATTATTTACAGACCGCCCATTTTAGCTGGAATATTGCTGAGTAAGGCGTTAAGCAACAAACAAAAACAAATCATGATGGTAGTCATTGGTTTATATGATACTGACTTGATTTATATGCAGGCAATCGTTAAAGCTTGACAACTTCTGCCTGTGGTGTTAAAAATCCTTCACTAACTCACTCACTCATTCACTTTCTCAAAGACAGTCCTCGATTAAAGATTTTTTTCTACTTAAACGCAAAATAATATGACAAAGTGTTCATCTTAGCAGCCAAACTCCTCTTGTGATTACCAAAAGCCAATCAAGTTAACTTTTAAGTAAATCAGAGGAATTGGCGATCTACATATACTCTGTATCCCCATGGTGCAAAGGGTCAGAAGGTGCCTGCTGCAAACCACTGTTTGGGAGGTCTAGCATCCCATTCTTACTTATAATTGTTTACTCAAAGGTCATATGTGTCACATACCTGTCAAGAAACTGACAATGGAGCCAACACTGGTGACAACAAACAAAGCAACCAGTGAGTAGTAGAGGTAGGATAGGCGATACATCGGGTAGAAGGGGTCGCTGTAAACAAAATCAGGAGATCTGGAAACTAAAGAAACTTTCCCCAGATGACAGTCCACGTTTACTATCACCAAACGTCGTAAGAAGAACGCCTTTCTACTACTCATATGGATAATCTAAAAGAAGCATCTCCACATGAAAGTGTCTACTTCTTACATCAAGAAACTAAACGAGCAGCTCGCATTGCATATTTGTCTGCTACTTGTTTCAAGAAACTAAAAGAAGCATCTCCATGTGACAGTTTGTCTGCTACTTGTATCAAGAAACTAAAAGAAGCATCTCCATGTGACAGTTTCTCAACTACTTGTATCAAGAGACTAAAAGAAGCATGTCTATGTGACAGTTTGTCTACTACTTGTATCAAGAAACTAAAAGAAGCATCTCCATGTGACAGCTTGTCAACTACTTGTATCAAGAAACCAAAAGAAGCATATCCATATGACAGTTTGTCTACAACTTGTATCAAGAAACTAAATGAAGCATCTCCATGTGACAGTTTGTCTACTACTTTTAGCAAGAAACTAAAAGAAGCATCTCCATGTGACAGCTTGTCAACTACTTGTTTCAAGAAACCAAAAGAAGCATCTCCATGTGACAGTTTGTCTACAACTTGTATCAAGAAACAAAATGAAGCATCTCCATGTGACAGTTTGTCTACTACTTGTTTCAAGAAACTAAAAGAAGCATCTCTGTGTGACAGTTTGTCTACTACTTGTATCAAGAAACTAAAAGAAGCATCTCCATGTGACAGCTTGTCAACTACTTGTATCAAGAAACCAAAAGAAGCATCTCCATATGACAGTTTGTCTACAACTTGTATCAAGAAACTAAATGAAGCATCTCCATGTGACAGTTTGTCTACTACTTTTAGCAAGAAACTAAAAGAAGTATCTCCATGTGAAACACATGTTCATCACTTAAATCCAGAAACAAATACTAAGAATCTCCCGATCTTCCGTCTAAAGTCAGCATACTCTTCATATTAGGTAATGCATGTATTTGTTTCGTCTGTGCAAAGCTTGTGCCATAATTTTGAAGATGCAACTGTATTTGTGTTAAACCTCTTATATGCTTACACGTATAGTCAACTTAATATCAGTTTAGTTGTATAACAGACACTAATTTGTTGTCATAATGATAGGTATACAGATAAAATTACATTATTAATGTGTCAATAAATCATTAAATAAATATTTGTTGATTGATATATGTTACGGTCAAGGAACATACTCTGGCGTTGTATTTGACATGTTCTTTGAATCATGTGACGTCAGAGCCTCTGTCGTAGTTGTTGGGGTTACGTTGTTAGAGGTGAAGGTAGCGTTCCAATTGCAGCCGTGAGTTAGAAATTTGACTCCATGCGACGTTGACATGTGCACGAAGCTTCCGAAACAAATCCACCCTGTGATAAGAATTCCAATCAAGTAACCGCTCAGCGCCCCCTTCGATGTTTAAAAGAAATCAAATAAAATGCATCGTTACATATAACAAAGCAAAACAGATTTCGTTAACAAATAACATATAATACATCCCTGAACATTAAACTAGTCCAAAGTATGGTCGTCATCAAATACACAAGGAACGTTTGATGCACAATTCCGTGGAAATGTGAGTGTGTGAGTAATGTATCTCCGAGGGGAATTATATTCAACCACTGAAAATGTTTCATATTGCTGTTTAATATTTTCGGACACTCGTGCAGTAATGACTTAGGATTACACGACAAGCGAATTTTGCACATCATGTGACTTTTCTCTTGTTTGTAAACACACGCGCTAATTCTGAAATCAGACCAATCCGGCCAAATGAAAGATTTTCAGTGATTTTTTACAGGTTGTTTTGTATAATTATACAGATATGCTTGTAGAACTACAAAAGTGAGGCGCATGACCATCCATCTTTATTCATCAAAGTGACGGTATCGCTAGCTACCCGTAGGGATTTGAAGTCTCCACGTACAACCGTATAATCATTGTAAGCAGCGGATAAATACGCAAATGAAACAGTTTTCATTTTGTAGAATATTTTCTTAAATGTAAGTTCACCATTTCAGGATATATCTGTGTTCTAATGTCTAGACTTTCATTTTGTAGAATATATTCTTAATGTAAGTTCACCATTTCAGGATATATCTACGTTCTAATGTCTAGACTTTCTGACAAAAGAACATATACTGTGTAAGATGTGACGAATCTCGGTGGCTTGTGGCAAAGGTACTACAGTGTAGGTTGAAGGCAAGAAACTCTGGGTAGGAGAGTATTTTATGTCGTCTTTGCTGAAGGAAGCTTGGTCATAGCATTAATAGTTTACCGTCCATTGATAGAATGATTTCATAATAACCTGCTAGAAAAGTATTTGGTACATATAAACCTTGCTATTTCTTATGTATCGTAGGAGTATGAACTATTTATTGATAATTCTTTTACATGTCGGATCAGTGAATGATATATATGTCACCTTTCTATTCGCCCATGGGCAAAACATTGCAAGACAAAATAAGCCCACCATGGGTCCGTTCAGGACTGGAATTATCATTAGGGAAGCCTGAAACACAAAAGATAAGCTCTGTAATTTACACAAATCGATATGACTAATTGAAACGGTATTGAGTGAGTGAGTGAGTTGGGTTTAACGCCGCTTTTAACAGTATTCCAGTTATATCACGGCGTGTCAGCTTAATGTGGGAGGAAAGCCCTAAGTGATGCAGGTCTCAGATGTTTACCACTTCGGTGAAACCCACGAGCACGGGTATGGTGCTGACAAACCTAGAAACATAATTGGGGCGAACCGGCATTCGAACCCACAATCATAGGTTTCTGGCGTGCCAAAGGGACGCAACTCTGCACAGCGAATCGCGGCGCCTTAGACGACTGGGCCACCCGTGCCCCCCGAAACGGTATTGTATATGTGGAACTGCGCTTTGTTCCTAAGAAACATGATACTAATGCATGCTCACCTGAAATATTGCACCAAGCTGAGAGATGATGAACGATGCACAGATAACCGTTACTCCACAAACAAGCACTGGGTAAACAAATGTCAAAAAACTTGTTAATGTACGAAATGAATACATTGATATATGCTACTCAGATGCAATTGAAAACAACCAATTCCTTCATATTTCTATCGCTAATCTGTCATGGAATCGGTTGTTCTTTAACTTCTTTTAAGAAGTATGCATGCATTTGTGATTGATATCAGTTATATTGTTCATAGTATTATTCGCGTTGTTTATGGATCAATCTATGAATATATTAAGAGTATTCATATTGTCCTGGGGCATTGTTTTATCACGGCCAAACTGACAGATAGAAACCAATTCATGCATTACCTGAAACTTTAGCTAGTCTCATTTCTTCTTTATCTGAGAGGTGCTTCAGGCAGTATGGCTTGATGAGTTGATCCGGGATCACAGTGCCGAGAGCGTTCAGCATACTCGAAATCGTGCTGCAGATAAAGAGAAAAACAGAAAAAAACTTAGTTATTATGATGCGTACTTGTACACTACTGACCAAAACGATGCAGTTTGTTTTCAACACATAACGGATAATGTAATATGATGTAAAAAGATTGCATAACCATGTCAAGATATAAACGTGATTTAAGGAATCTTATCTGGCAACTCATACTGTTCATAATTTTACCTGAAATACAATACGTCCCTGCTGCTCCAGCACAGTATGAACCTGAGACTTCCACACAGAATGTACCCGAGGCTCCCACACAGTATGTACCTGCGACTCCAACACTGTATGAACATGTGACTCCCATACAATATTTACCTGAGATTCCTACACAGTATTTACCTGAGATTCACACACAGTATGAACCTGAGACACCCACACAGTATGTACCCGAGACTCTCACACATTAAGTACCTGAGTCTCTCACACTATATGTACCTGAGACTTGCACACTTTCTGTACCTGAGACTCCCATACTTTATGTACCTGTGTCTCTCACACTTTATGTACCTGAGACTCCCACACTTTATGTACCTGAGTCTCTCACAGTTTATGTACCTGAGTTTCTCACGCTTTATGTACCTGAGACTCCCACACTTTATGTACCTGAGTCTCTCACAGTTTATGTACCTGAGTTTCCCACACAATATGTACGTGACACTCCCACACAATATGCTCCTGAGACTCCCACACAGGATGTACCTGAGACTCCCCCATAGTATGTACCTGAGACTCCCACATAGTATGTACCTGAGACTCCCACACAGTATGTACCTGAGACTACCACACAGTATGTATCCGAGACTCCAACACAGGATGTACCTGAGACTCCACACAGTATGTACCCGAGACTCCAACACAGTATGTACCTGAGACTCCACACAGTATGTACCCGAGACTCCCACACATTATGTACCTGAGACTCCCACACAGTATTTACCTGAGACCCACATACAATATGTACCTGGGACTCCCACACAGTATATACCTGAGACCCACATACAATATGTACCTGAGACTCCCACACAGTATTTACCTGAGACTCCCACACACTCTGTACCTGACACTCACACAAAGTATGTACCTGAGACACACACAGTATGTACCTGACACTCACACACAATATGCTCCTGAGACTCCCACACAGGATGTACCTGAGTCTCTCACAGTTTATGTACCTGAGTCTCTCACGCTTTAGGAACCTGAGACTCACACACAGTATTTACCTGAGACTTCCACTCAATATGTACCTGAGACTCCCACACACTCTGTACCTGAGACTCACACAAAGTATGTACCTGAGAGTCACACAAAGTATGTACCTGAGACTCACACAAAGTATGTACCTGACACTCACACAAAGTATGTACCTGAGACTCACACACAGTATGTACCTGACACTCCCACACAGTATGCTCCTGAGACTCCCACACAGGATGTATCTGAGACTCCCACATAGTATGTACCTGAGACTCCCACATAGTATGTACCTGAGACTCCCACGCAGTATGTACCTGAGACTCCCACATAGTATGTACCTGAGACTACCACACAGTATGTACCCGAGACTCCACACAGTATGTACCCGAGACTCCCACACAGTAATACCTGAGACTCCCACACAATATGTACCTGAGACTCCAACACAGTATGTACCTGAGACTCCCACACAGTATATACCTGAGACTTCCATACATTATGTACCTGAGACCCACATACAATATGTACCTGAGACTCCCACACAGTATGGAGGATATTATGAGTCCTGGCAGCGCCGGCACATCTCCCAGGATGTCCATCACCATCAGGGGAAGCAACTGCAGATAAACATGTTTCAAGTTACAGGATACTCTATAATGTGTGTAAGGAAAATGATCTGCTCATCATAACTATTAGAGTAATTACTATTAGAGGTAGATGCTTTGTAGAACATGGCCCTTCAACGCATTTCTCAAATCAATAATAGCTCAATGTGTTGCATTATAAAATATAAAACAGAATGTTTACGTGAAGTTATATTTTTAGACTGTAGTGACTTTGTGGAGTCCCGTCAATAACGCGATCCTAAAGATTTGAACTACTGATGAGTTATAGCCCGGCGAGACATTATGAGGTAGTCAAGTGACGATTTGTTTTCCTTACATGTAGATCCTTCATTCACTTTAATAACAGTACAGCCAATACCGCAAACAATACATTTGAAAGATACATGGTTACATAATCAGTTTCCAACCACCAAATATACAAACCCCTGTAGTATTATATGGTTGTGTGTTTTATTGTTTAACAATGATTGTAACTGTGTTACAATGCTTCTGTTGAGAATCGGTAGACGCTCATTGCAACGTGCTTGGACAGTGATCAGGATGTGTTACTATATTTAGATGCTAGTGGGTGTGTAAACTTCCGGTTCGTATACCCTGATAATATGTTTTCGAATTTCTGTAATGTTCTATGTGGTGAAGGCACAGTATTGAAAGACCCAGTAGCTTGTTATGCTGTATATTTAGTGGGACAAGAGCGTGTTTACGTATTTCTTACACATTTCGTCTCTCACGCTTTTCATCGCTTCAAAACCAGCTTTCATGTGAGGATCGCTCATCATCCCTGATTCCCTGTCTAGCCCATCTCAGAAGACCACTGTCGCCGCTGGGTGAATATTTATAAATTATTATCAGTGACTTTTGCTATCGTCACTGTAATTGGGTATTTAATACTGACCACTGCCATCATATTATTTATTGCCATTGAATATTGCATGGCAACTCTATTGCATACTGTCATTGTAATTGCCGTGCAGTACTATTATGTTGATTTGTTAACATAGTTAAGTCTTGTAATACATGTCTTGATTGTACAGCATTTGACGTTTGTTTATTGGTTACACACTAGGCTCTTTTACGTACAGATTTCTGGGTTAACATACTGTTGAAAAATTTGAGAATCGACGCGTAACAGTAGGCATACACATTCGTGCATTAATGGAAGTAAATTTACTGGATATTCCTTTAATATATGACATACGAATGGTATTCATTTTTCTGCTGTTATTTTTCACCATGTAAGGATACACCCATGTTTTATTGTGGCAAAAAAAGTAATGGTCATTCGATTATTTGATACGGGTATCATAGTTTCGTTTTGGATCTTAAGTAAGATCTTTGTTACGGAGATTGTTTTCAGCCTAGTAACATTTTTAAAGCGTTTGTATTGTTTTGGTCAAATCCAGTTTTCAAGTGCATTCTTTCTTTTCACCGGCTGTTTATGTTATGTTTATATAGAGAATCTCACCCGAGTGTCTTTTGATATCAAATATATCAACACGAGTTGATAAAAGTGGAAATATTCCGAGGCTTGCCGAGGATTTTTGCCAGTTTTATCAACGAGTGTTGATATCTTTGATATCAAAAGACACGAGGGTGAGATTTTATTTATCATCCAACATCATTCTTTCAACTTTTTAAATTTGTAGACAGTAATCAGGAGTGTTTTCAGTGTAAAAAGTACTGCAAACAGCTTCAGTAGCAGAGCCATTAGTGATGTCATTTGATTGTGACGTCATGGTAACCAGTAACGTCACAATGGTCTGCAAAGCATTGTGATGTAATTTCATTGCAGCAATATCTACAGTGTAGATATCACTTGATCTCTTCCAAGCGATATCTCCTGTGGGAGCCAGTTTTGGATGATAAATAATAATTAACGTATACTATAGGGACCGGCCTAGAAATACCTGGAATTATATAACTCTGCCATACGCGATGTGTGTCCTTTCTTACCTGGTCGTCCTTATCTATGATGTTAAAGCTGACGGGGTGACAGTCGCTGTAAAAGGCGAACATTATGATCCCAACCATCACCAGGAGAACGTACACCAAGAAATAACCCACTGCGTTGATGCCAAGAGCCCTGAAAAACCACAAGAACTTCATTTATGTGTTTGATGTAATTAATGTTATGGTATATGCAGGTTACAAGCCAAATGTCATGCTTCGTTTCCGACCTGCGTGCCGAACACTCTGAATCCTCCACAACTTGTGAAGTATATATCACAATTTGAAATTATAGTTGTGTGACGTATTATCGTATCATTTCTGGATGAGTGAGATGTTCTTAACTCCGCTTTGAACACTGATTTAGCGTAAGACGTTTACTTTATTGGTGAAACCCACTGGCACGAGTATTGTGCTTACGAACCCTCGATTAAAGCGTCACACTGCCTATTAAATTGCTTGTTGTAGACTAGGCTAGATTCAACCACGTCTCGCTGACCGTGTCCTTCCATCGCGCAAGATTACCAGGCTACAACTTCTAAACGACCTCCTGAGCTGCTAGATAAGGGTAAAGCGGCCGGACAATTCATCACGTTTTCTGTAAACCTGGCGTTTTGTGAACGCTGAAGTGTTGGGTCGGGCATTGTCCCTGCTGTAGCACAAATGGAATGTTACTTTGTTCCATGGCAGATTCCTAAAGAATTTGACCATACTTTTCTAGGGGTAACTCCTTTCATAAAGATACCAGCCCATACTGCCAGACACAGTGATACTTTAGAGCCGCCTCTCCTCCTCAGGACCATCACTTCACAGATATTCTTTGGACCTGGAACACTGACTCATCTCTAAAAATCACATTATCAAAACGTTCAGGGAATTTACCAGAACGCCAGGCCAGGCGTTTCAGAAGAGTCATTAGAGGGATTTTCCGTGGAACTGATTTCCAGTAGTCAGTGTCATTAAGAGTTCTACCTACTGCCTAACCTGATGCCGAAGGACGCCCTCTTCTCCAAGTTTCCAAACCGGTTTGTTCAGCGGACCACATCGTATTAGCGAGAGCAAGCTGAATACACGCCTGTTCATGTATCACTGCCTGAGCCAAACGTTAAACAGAAGGGAAAGGAATGCCGACCGTGCTATGCAACTCGCGATTAGGTAGACATAATTTTATGGATAACAACTTCTTCAATACTGTAAAATGCGACGTTTCGGTATAGATCCTTATACCGTTGTCAAGCAGGACAAGTAAACAAGTTAACTCGAAATAAGTTTTGCAGAGATAAAAGAGACGATTTCTTTTGTCAAATTCTGGCCTGTTCGCGGATCTTAGAAACAGTAGTCTGCTCCTGCGTCATCGCGTGGCTTGCACTATCAACAAGGGAGATGACCACCATACAAATATTCAAGGGTCAAAACAAAGTTGGTTGTACCAGAACATCAATCTTTCAAAGATTTACCACACAGATTTGTGCACAGTGCTATACAATAGAAAGTACTACGCGCCTGATATTGTAGAATTATTTCCAAAATGTGTACATATGAATTTGAAAATCCTTGTAAAAGGGATTTCAAACGCAACCATCGTGTTTGTGTCCAAAGAACACCATAAAGGGCCTTTCCTGCATTGTGTGTGACTAACAGTCATTCGGAAAGAGTTCCGTATTTAAAATAAGCATAACAGTAACATGTTAAGATTGTCAGCAGTTCAACGACGTCCCTGAAGTGGACGGCATCGTCAGCATCAAAGGGAATAGGTCACGCCATCAGTAGAAGCACAGTGTTGTCGCGGGATGTCGTTGACCTTGCAACCTCTTATGAAATGTCTTTGCTGGACAAGTGTTCAGTGATGACTCAACCAGTTTCATGCTGATGGTACAGTTAGGTTATACCCACGTGGAGGCGAACAATATATCCTAGCATGTATCCAAAACGTGGCGACGGTGGTATTTTGGTTTAGGGAGCCATTTGTGGGAAATAGATGACCCTTTTGGTCACCATACAGTTGAATCTAACAGTCCACAGGTATAGGGATGGACTCGTCAATTGGTCGTCCATTTCTAACAGCTGTGCCGTGTCAGGTAGAATCCTAACACGTACATTATGCAAATTGTGTGAGTGTGAGTGTACTGTTATCGGTAATATTACGCCCAATCTAACCTGTTTCGGCGGATAATTAAGACAAAACTTTTCTGACGTTCACGTTATATATTTACAACAACGGAACAGCGATTGGGGATCATGTTCCAGTACCGCCAGAATCACCATAAACGTCTTTAACTGTCATAAACTTGATGTGTTGCCATGGCCTGTCTGCTCTGCTGATTATGCCCCATTGAATTTCTCTGTGACCATCTAGGGAGGCAGCACCTGGAACAGCCTCTACAGGAGCAGTGCAGACAGATCCCCATCAATGTCATCCAGCGGCTTACGTTTAACATGTGATGACGCTTACTGGCTGGAATCAATGCCATTGGATGTCATACCATATAATGAAGTGTTTTGCCGTCGACGGTTGTGACGATGAACTGTTGACTTTCAAAGACAAAATCGTGATTCCTGTTTCAGAGTGAATCTGTTTTCACACCTTGAGTTTGCTTGACTGCAGCTCACTCCTTTAATACAGAAGCTACAGAGTTTGTTTGTGTCATGAACAGCACTGAAACGTTTTGTTGCTATTGATTTTTAGAAACATAATCAGGGTGTGTACTTTCTTTGTACTTCAGTTTATGTCGTAAGCCACGATATTTATATGAGTTGATGTTAACCTTACATGCTGTGAAGTATATTGTTGTTGTTTGCATAACAGAAATTTCATTCTTACAAACAAAAAAGGGTGGCCTAGCAGTCGCTGGCGCCAATCAGTGTCAATTAGTTGCAAGGATCCGCCGATCAAGTGTTTGATTCCTAGATTCACTCGGCTGGTGACCCTTGGTTTGACAGCACGTTCTCGGCCTCGATTCACCAAAGGCCTCCTACGTCAAGCCGACTCGCCGTAATGTCCCTGAAATACTCTCGCACACTCCCACAACTTACATCTTAGCGCCTCTGAGACTTGAACAAGATAATGCCCTCTGAACCTCCGCTTGCTGGGTTCCATAAGAACCCATCCACATGGTCCCAGCTCCAAATACATATGCCCACACCGAATGCGTGGTTTTGGGATCGAAGCTGAATCTACAAAGGTGACGAATCAATCTTTCAATGTACATGAAACTGCTAAATATTGAGTCAACATTCACTTTTACTGATTCAAAATCACACACAAACGTCAATACAATACATTAAACAGGAAAACGTACTCTGATACTGACCAAATGATATGATAAGACAAACTCCGAAGGGAACAAAGAGTGCAATGAGTATTCGTTGTCAAACATACGTAGATACCAGGATAAATTATTGGTTTGACTTCTATGTGAACTACATTTCGAGATAAAGAGACCATCCTACTCATCAAACTTGATCCGGGATCTCTTCTCTGCTATGCCCCAGGCGTTACTGAAACCACCAACAGCTGCAGAGCCTTTAACGACGAGGACGATGCACCCAATGACCATGATGCTACCTTGGAGCGTGTCCGTCCACAACACGGCCTTCATACCACCCTAGAGTCAAAGAGGAGTTGCAGTAATCTTATACACAAGAAGGTGTGATCAATTATAGAAAGTGTGAGATATATGAGAACCTTTTGTCATCGGGAATCCATAAATGTGGTATGCATGACGTAATGGGAATATATTCATATTATGACACCCCACGAGTGACAAACCTACCCCGGGAAGTCAACGGATGGCATTAATTGTGTAGTGTACTGGTTGTGTAACCTAGTCGGGGAATCCAAAGGGTTGCATGCATGGCATAGTATACTGGGGTAATAATATGCCATGGGAATACCCACAGGTGGCATGCAAAGTGTCGTGCACTGGGGACGTAATCTGCAACGGGAATCCAACGGGTCCCATGTATTGTGTAGTGGGGACGTAATATGCCACGGGAATCCAACGGCTACCACGCATTGTGTCGTGGGGACGTATTCTACAATGGGATTCCAACGGGTGCCATTTTTGTGTAGTTGGGACGTAATATGCCACGAGAATCTAACGGGTGCCATGCATTGTGAAGAGGGGACGTAGTCTACAATGGGAATCTAACGGTTGTCATGCATTGTGTAGTGGGGACGTAATCTACAACACGAATCTAACGGGTGCCATGCATTGTGTAGAGGGGACGTAGTCTACAACGGGAATCTAACGGGTGCCATGTGTTGTGTAGTGGGGACGTTAAATGCCACGGGAATCTAACGGGTGCCATGCATTGTGTAGAGGGGACGTAGTCTACAACGGGAATCTGACAGGTGCCTTGTGTTGTGTAGAGGGTGTGTATTATGTCACGGGATTCCAACGGGTGCCATGCATTGTGTTGTGGGGACGTGTTATGCCACGGGAATCCAACGGGTGACATGCATTGTGAAGAGGGGACGTAATCTACAACGGGAATCTAGCGGATGCCATGCATTGTGTAGAAGGGACGTATTCTACCACGGGAATCTAGCGGGTGACATGCATTGTGGTGTGGGCGGAAGGGGTCGTAATCTACTCTAGGAATTTAACGTCTGGCATGCATTGTTTAGTGGGGACGTAACCTGAAACGGGAATCTAACGAGTGTTGTGAGGGTCTTGTTAAGAATTGGGATCTGATCAGAGTGTTCATTTTTGCAACTTTTATAAAGAACACGAAGCAGTATAACGAGAACATTCCTTACTTTTTCATATGAAGACATTTGGATCAATTGAGTGTATACCTACCATAGCAGTGTACAGTGTGCTGACTACTCCTAGGACAATGACGATTCCCCATAGGTTGAACCCAGTCACTGCAAGCATATTGAGGTGTCAATGAAAACGGTATTATGGTAAAAAAAATACTGGCTAGGTTTAGGATGTTGCTCAATTGTTGTGTGTATCAATTTAATACTGAAAAACTACCTACTGATGAAGTCAGAATAGCACAATTATGGCACAAATAACAACATTCTGGCCTGGAAATAAGACCCAAAAGGTGATACCTATTCAATTGTAAAACTAGTGAAGTAATTCGAGACGGAATCAATGGTCTTTGATGGTCAAAGTGACAGATGGTATGTGCTAATCCGTGCACATGTTATATAAATACACCTCTCTTCAACTCTTTCTGCAACTTGTATAAGCTAGATTATACATGTTCATCTCATTAGGCGCAACCGAAATCAAAACATTGCTGACAGATATTCATTAAAAATTGTTTTATTAATGCCACTAAGTTGTAAAATATATCTCTTGATTCATTCCTACCTGCACTGACAGCTATAGAAGGCACATAGACAACTATCGATGTGTAGAAAAGCTGTGAAGAAAACAAATTTCGTGAAAGATCAGCGTCTCTAATTTCTAGAAGACTAGTGGGGGACACCATAAATGACGAATCGGAATCGAAACCGGACATTTGGTGTGGCAACAGCACTGGAGTGCGTGAGAAAGTTTTTACGCCGCTTTTAGACATGTAGAATAGCAATATTGATAGGAATGGTATTTCATGTGGCCAACAAGCACTTCCTCTTCTCTGCCTCTTTAGAGGAATTACCTCAAATATGCATAAATTACCTCATTTACTTAATGCGAAACATGTGAGTGATTCTGATGCATAGTCTGTTTGTCGCAGATGTATCAGTTCCTGGCTCAGTTCTTCACACTGACACAATGTGCACCCGCATGGACATTCCTGGGAGCTGTCTAAAAGCTAACTAACTATTGTTTTCAGTTTGGGTATCCGTGCAGTGAGCCTTGTAAAACATACACTCAGATGTGATGAAAGCCAATATCTCAGTCTATTTCGCATTTATCGGCTGATTTATAACTTGATATTAAAAAGCATGTGTGACTGTGTTTACCGAATGGAAGAGGTAAGAAATCACCACAACTGTCCGGACCTTCTTGTCAAACCTCATCTCCAGGTACTGAAAAAGAGAAAGATCAGGGGTAGAATAGGTCTTCAGCAAGCCATGCCTGCCCTAAAAGGCGACTATGCTTGTCGTAAGAGGCGACTAACGGGATCGTGTGGTCAGGCTCGTTGACTTGGTTGATTGCGTGGATCGATGCTCATGATGTCAATCACTGGATTGTCTGGTCTAGACTCGATTATTTACAGACCGCCGTCTCATTGCTGGAATATTGCTGAGAGCGGCGTTAAACAACAAACAAACAAACAAACGAAAAAGAGAAATGAATACACATGTTTGAAGCCGTACAACAATACCACCAGATAACATTTTTATCCCGAAATATATCTTGTCTGCTTTTGTACAGATCTCTGGTCTGATTGTTCCAGACTCCATTATCCGACTACCCTTCAAGGTCTCTAAATAATGTTGCTGTCTTGCTCCTCATCATTCACCAAGGATAACACATGACACCGAAAATTAGCGTCACCTTTTTACAAGAGTATTTCGGGAATAACAAAACGGCTTAAATTTGACTTCAAAATACAGATTCAGTTCCAGACAGATGAAATTGAAGGCAGGTCAGTAAAGCATACCTGAAATACATTGGAGATTCCGAGCTGATAGAAGAAGGGCAGGAAAACTCTGGAAACTATCCAACAACCAGCAGCAACAGAAACACCAAACCAGAACAACATGGTGTTGCTTCTGTACACCTCCGCAGGCGCTCCCAGCAATGATAGAGCCGAAAGGTATGTCACTAATAGAGACATTGACACGGGGATGTAGTGCATGCTGCGCCCACCTAAAAGGTACTCCTTTATGCTGTTGTTGTGACGGTCTTTGATGACGTAGAAGGCACCGATGGCGGCAGAACACACTAGCATGGCGGCTGTAATGGTGTAGTCAGCCACTCCGAAAGTTTGAATCTTTCCTGTGTCAAAGCTATACTTTCCTTCGGTCTTCATGGTAGGATCTCAGATGTTTACTGGAACATTCGAAACAAAGTGAACAGTACAGTAAGATTATACGTTCTTGTTATTAACTCTTCACATACATTTTCTTCACGTAAAATATTTTGCTGTGTTTTGCAGTTACGATTACAATGAACTTCATGGACATGGACATGGCTGACAAAAGTATAACATAACCTCAATACTGAAATCAGTTTCATTGATTATCTATCAGTTGATAAACTAGTATACATATGCCAGGAATAAATACTTATTTTTCAATTTTTGAATGGAGATATGTTGTAATTTATGAAACAGTACACTCAATTCTCAAAATCGACCTGGTTTACACAACAGTGTTGGTGTGCTCGCATTGGGACATTTTTACCCCAAACTCATCAAAGTTCAAAGTGAGTAAATTGACTTTATCAGGAACATTTTTACAAAAACAATTTTCCTTCTACTCAATCTCTGTTTACTTGTGTACATGAGCGGCCGACTCACACCTGATTGTGGGGGACAGGCGTACCGAGCAGTACAGTGAGTCTACAAATTCACATGTGACAATTCTGATACAAATTGTGGTAGCTTTGAACCATTTATTGAAAGTCTCTTAGAAGTTTGATGTGACATTGAAAGAACCCTGGGCCAAGGGATAGGGTATCTAATAGTCGAACCAGGTCGGCGAGGCAATCAACCCTGACTACGAATTGAATGACGATACTGATCATACTGAGGAAAATGCTGCGGATATTTTGAAAAGTAGCAGGTCGGAAATTTCAGGCTTGAACAAAAAGTTTGATAATGTGAAATCTGAATTCAATAAGGAATTTGATAAACTGAAATAAAAAAATACTGAACTGAGGAAACATGTGACAGAGTTAGAGGATAGTGTTGATAAGGCTGAAGCACCGAGCAGACGCAATAACATTGTAACACAGAGGGGTCTCCGGGTGAAACTTGGGATCAGCCTGAGGAATAAGTGCGAACTTTTTTTAAGGATGATTTGGACATCGAGGATGCAGGTTCAATTCCTATTGAACGCGCACACCGGTTAAAAGGCAAAAATAAACCAAAACCTATTATATGCAAATTCCGCTCTTACAAAGACAAATCCAGAGTGTTTTCGAGTGCTAGAGATAAGTTAAAGAAGAATGAGACCCTACGAGTGGGAGAAGACAACACGTCGAAGACACGACAGACAAGAGCCGGACTCATCCACCACATGCTGGACGCTGAAGGGGAAGACGAGACGGCCTACTTATCTTATGACAAGCTCATCAGAGGCGATATTTTTGTATTAAACATTAATGGGGGATTACAACGGGTGGGCAGTAAACGAGGTTAAACTAATCGACCCATAGCAGACCCCGTCACCATTTTCCAGCGGACAGGGCGGATAGCCCACCCGGCCCCTAGGGGAGGGGTGAAGGGAGACGCGCCGAAGGCTCTTTTTCGCGCGCTTCTCTTTCTGCTCCTTCAGACAAGGCCCACTGAAGTACAAGCCCGAGTCACGTCAACTGCCCCGTCAACAGACAACGCCTCTCAGCTCGACATTTAACATAAATGTCTGCGCTTGGAATGTGCAGGGCATTCATTCACATCTTCAAGACACAGACATTTTGAACTTTTTTGAAAGTCATAGTTTTTAGAAAGGGTGGTTATGTGAGGAAAACAGAAATGGTTTTATAAAGGTTCGCAAACTGAAGTTGTATCATATTTCAAATACCTTGGTCTACTATTCTCTTCAAGGCTTGTTTGGACTAAAGCTTGTGATACACTAGCTATTCAAGCAAGGAAAGCGACTTATCCTGTTAAATATGATAAAGAAATTCCAATCTCTCCCATTTTTTACTGCTGCTAAAATATTTGATTAAAGATTGCTCTTGTTCTTTTATATGGCTCAGAAATTTGGGGATGTGCCAGTAGAAAATGCATTGAAAAGGTTCAGAGTAATTTCTTTAAAAGTGTTCTCTCCGTTGGTGAAGAAACATCAACAAATGCAATTCTAGGAGAGCTGGGAAGAACATCATTGTGTGTACACTATACAGTCGTTGTATTAAGTACTGGTGTCGACTACTTAGATTACATGAAACAAGATATCCGTATGCCTGTGACCATATGTTAAAAGCATTTGACGAAAATAGTCAAACTAACTGGGTTTCTTATATAAGACAATTGTATTGTTTCACACTGGGTTTTCATATGTGTGGTTGTCTCAGGATTGCGGCGATATGAAATGTTTCATGGTTATATTCAAACAACGATGTAAAGATATAGAATTTCAAAGCTGGCATTACAAAATTACAATTCTTCTTTCATTGATGTTTATTCATCTTATCAATCACTACTCGAACCAGAAAAATATCTGTCTACTTTAGCATGTGAAAGAGATTTTCTTAGAGCTTTATGTAAATTCCGTTGTTTATGCCATAATCTAAATGTACAGAAAACCCGATTTAATACAACCACAGAGTCATCGTTTAGTTTATGTATGAAATGTAACCTCTATGAAATAGAAAATGAATACCACCTTTTTTTAATTTGCCCTTTTTATAAAAGTAGTAGAGAAAATTTAATTCCAAAATGTTACCATGTGCAACCATCTGTCCCGAAATTTATCAGCCTTCTATCTACCAGAAATGATTGTGTTATTAAAAACCTGTCCATATATTTAAAAAGACATTTACCTATGTAAATACAAATGTCAAACAAGATGAACGTGTGTTGTAAGAAACGTTGTACATGTGCATAGTATATATTATTCCCGTAAATGAACTCTGTGGCCTTCATTCATAAATAAACTTCTTCTTCTATATAGACAACAAAATATACTTTTTCCATAACGTAGAAAGGTAAGTTTGACACACACCTCCTGCGACTGCAAAAAATTAAATTGAACGTTTTGAAACCTGATCATAACAACAATCATACTTTCTTGTTTCAGTATAAGTGACAGTGTAGTGAAGTTGTCTTAAGAGCTGTATTTTTGTCCTATTAAACTTACTCTAATATAGAAGACATCATTTTGTATACACTATGTTATATATTCATGAACTGTACCTAAACACTAAAGAATAGGAAATGTTATGGAATAAATGTTGATCAAAGAATTAGAATGAATTACCTCACTGACTCCTAAGTTGGTACGTGGAAGCTGCTGGCTGTACTTACTTACTGCTGGAACAACGAACCTAGTCACCGTCACACGGGACGTCGAACATTGCAGTGAAGGCAACGAGGGAATGGAATTGTTCCATGGCGTTCTAAACCGCTATTTGTATAGAAAGATCTTCGATTTTAATGACTGTATACGCGTCTGACCACGATTCCAAAACACCATTGAAAACATCAAATATGTTAATTTTGTATTGTTATTTAACATGAATCTCCCAAAAGGGAGAGTAATGTTCAGGTAAACTACACGTCACACAACGAAGCATCCTTACATGAGACACCATCTGTGAGAACCCAGTGACGTACAGGGAAACACATGTACATAATTAGTATAGTTGCGGATTAATTATTAATTTTGGTACTTTGATATATGTAAATGTAAAACCATTAACGCCAGAGAATAAACATCGTTTAGGATTAAATGAATGGATGGCTGTGTGTTCTGGATGAATGCTTGTGTTCCAGTTAGCTTATGTGTATTGAGAGGCGTTGAATTGTAGATACCCTCTCTCCACTGTACAATTGCTAAATCCCTGTATTTCAGTTCTTCAGTGTTTATGTTTGTAAGTGTTCTTGTGACTTTGCCCATTGCATGATAGACCCACATCGTCACAGTGGTTTCACCGAATCAGGTGATTATGAAGCTGACGGCATGAAACGGACAAATATATTGGTCTTTGATGGGAAATTACATGTAGTGTATATATGAACTGGGTATTTTGAAATCATCTTCCAAATTGAGGACAAAGACAAAGGACGACATCTGATTGAATGTTCTTACTTCTCTGATTTCGTCAGTTGGATGAGTTACATGATTGAATAAAGTTGGTTGGTTGGAGGGTTGGTTGGTTTGTTCTTTAACGCTGCACTCAGCAATATTCCAGCTATATGACGGCGCTCTGTAAATAATCGAGTCTGAACATCCCGGTGATTGATATCATGAGCATCGATCCACGCAATTGGGATCGATGACGTGCATCAACCAAGTCACCCGGTCCCGAATTGAATTATTTCTTATATGGTTCGTTTCCCGCCATGGGTACAATGTGTGAAGCCCATTTCTGGTGTACCCCGTCGTGATATTGTTAGAATATTGCTAAAGGTGGCGTAAAACCATACTCACTCGCTTATTTCTTATAAGAGATACCAGCATTATTTACAGTCTCTTTGAGGATGTTACTACAATGCACAAACTTTAATATTATTTACCCATATCTAAGTAATGATGACACCCTGAATACAATCCGATATCGGCGGCAATGAACAAGTCTTACGAATGGTTAGGTTAAGATTGGTATTTCCTAAATACTCTCTAAGGCATCAAAACAATTGACGGTCATTATCTGTACCTTTTCTCCCATTAAACACCTCGCCCACGTTTGGATGCGATCGTTTAGCAAATGCGTTTATCTGAGTTGCACAGCTGCATCTATGGAGAACAATACTACCCTCTCAAAATTAGAGTCGTTAAATTTACGACGTCATCCAGATGCGAGGGTATGTTCGAATCTCCAGAATTTACGTCATGACAGAACAATGCTCGTTGTGGTTTTGCCATTTATCGCGTTGCTATCTTATATGCGCTTATAATGAACAATTAAACACCGAGGGCAATTCGGAAGACGTGGTGTTCCAAGGGCCACGGCTTTAGTCCGGTGCAAGGGATTTTAATTTTAATCCGTTGTCATCAGTCATGTTATTTAACATTTAATTTCTAGGCTATATTATTGAGGTTGAAGTTCAGCCATTCGGGAGTAATTTCTTTATTTTCGCCCACTATTACTAGCTACGACGATAGGCAACCAAAAACACATACGTTTTTATACAAATTGTGTTAGTGGCGGATGGTACCGATAGAGCATGACTTGCTTGACCTTTTCGCCAACACCTGGTGTCATCGCTGAATTTCAGGGATCCATTCATATGATTTTCATTACTATTGTGCCTTTTACGCCCAAGGGATCTGTTTCGGCACTTATTGATTGTTCTCTGGTGCTGGCATTTTGAATTTGTTAGTGTAGTTATCACAAGCAACGTCACGTGGAAGGCTGGACTTGTAGTATGGTAGATCATAAAGATATCACATAGAAATACATAGATATAAAACGGATTTGAATGACTTTTTATACTTTGAACCATCATATTAAAACTAATTTCGTAAAAGGTATTTATCATATGCGAATCTGCGTTTATGGTACTTTTGTTCGCAATGTACGCTCTGGTAGATATGCAACGTATAGTGTCGGGACAATGCGCACGCCACAACACATACAGCATACGGTAATGCATACAAACTCGCGAAGCCTTCCGTGACAGACCAATGGTGCATCAGAAAATAATATTTAAATAACAAACCTGCATTTCACTCCTTTCATACACAATGTTTGTCTGCTTTTGTTATTATTTTTACACGGGATGACAACATCATATCAGGAATGTTCCGAGCAGGCAGACTCATGGTACCACTAGATTATCATGTGAAGCTACAAAAACGTTGGGTTTTTTCAGAACGGCTGCTGCATATGGACAGCATCAGGGCTGTTATTTAATAATTGTTATTTCTCATCGTAACTTTT
This sequence comes from Haliotis cracherodii, assembly GCF_022045235.1. Lineage (NCBI taxonomy): Eukaryota > Metazoa > Mollusca > Gastropoda > Lepetellida > Haliotidae > Haliotis > Haliotis cracherodii. Next base: position 19,617,953 of record NW_027266275.1, read on the forward strand.
GTTTTTAGAAAACAACAACAATTGTTTGCTAACCCTAACTGTACCCACTGCACTTTGCAGGTCAAGCAGTAGCTGCTGCTAAATTCGTTTTCAAAGTGAGGTAACCTAGTGGTTTAAGATGGACTCGTCACATTGAAAACCCGGCTTCGATCCCTCATGTTGGTAGAATGTGTGAAGCTCATTTCTGGTGTCCCCGACGTGTTATTTCTGAATTATTGCTGACAGCGGCGTTAAACTAAGCATATTCTCAATATGCTCAATGTAAGATGTCAAACGTCCTTCCCACTAACCAGACCATGTATGGTTCTTCTCGATTTAAAACACACTCAGTAGCTAGAAGCACTCGCACGGCTCAAGGATGTCACTTTCTTTCTACTTTCTTTTACTATGAACGATGCACCAAGGGTTCCTGTTTTGGTTTGCTTTACCCTTTAATATTATATTCTCGCCTGGTTATATAGTACAAAATCATGCTGGTTGGAATTATATAAATTATTTATTTTAATTGTAATACACATGACATGAACACTACATGACATTCATTCATTGGCTACGCACATATTAACGCGCCATGTTTCGGATTCGGCCTATAGGTGCTTAGTTTCAGGCAAACTGCGTACTCCATTTTCCTTCAACATTGTTATCCCAACCAGTAGCATCAGCAACATCAAAGACATCACAGATGTCATCAGCATTACCATCTCTACCATCGTTGTTAACTGAAATAGAAGATAAATATGTCACACGAACATAAACATGAATATATTTATAGAAAGTTAAGTATGCCATATGATGATTAATTTATAAATAAACCAATCGTTCGGCTCACCTTCGAGGTGATAAGGGGCATCTCAGGTGCCCCGATTCGCTATGCAGAGTTGCGTCCCTTGGGCACGCCAGAAACCTATGATTGTGGGTTCGAATCCCGGTTTGCCCCGATTATGTTTCTAGGTTTGTCAGCACCATACCCGTGCTCGTGGGTTTCGCCGAAGTGGTAAACGCCTGAGACCTGCATCACTTTGGGCTTTCCTCCAACATCAAGCTGACACGCCGTGATATAACTGGAATACTGTTAAAAGCGGCGTTAAACCCAACTCACTCACTCACTCATGGTGAGTGAATGAGGTATTTACAACACTTCGGCTATATTTCAGCCATATAGCGATGACAACTTTTGGTAATTCATTACGCTGTCATCGAAGGACAGTATTATATGACCTGTTGTCAAATTTGAAAAGATCCATCAATATTGCTGAAAAAGTATAGAGATGAAAACATTCATAAGTGATACGAAAAAGTAATGACTATTAAAGGTGGACTTTAGACAACCAGTAATCAGAGTTAGGATATAATGTAGATTTGTAGGTTTTAAGCTGTCGCCATTGCCATTGATGGTAATTATGTTTGCTAGAACGACGTGAACGCCCTCCAGCACCTGTAGGCAGCATGGATTGAATATTCCCCGTGGAGTTGAGAATGATACCTGGAATAAGTACGGATCCACAGGTCGGGGAACAAATAAACCCAATTTGAGCAGATAGTCTCTGGATAATTGTGGTATATAAATGTATAATATAAACATAATGCTGCTTAAACTCAAAACCCTGGATGTAATTGCCAACATCTACACAACTGGACAAACAAAGGGACGTTTACCAAATTGAATGTGGAATGGACATTAACAAACACAATCGAATGCAAACAATTACAGAACCATAGCTCCTACATGACCACACTTATGTCCGAGCGGCATCCCCGTGAAAAGCAGGCTTTATGTGCGAAATGTACTAGCACTAGAGCAATAGGTGTTGCGAGAACTTTGTATTTTTCCTTGTTGCTGCCACCAACCTGATGCAAGGATAGTCAGACAGGCAAAACATTCAACATACCAAGAACGGGTAGACCGTTCTGTATCTACATCTCCGTATCTCCCTGGCAGATGCAAATGTATTGGGTCGATCAACAGGTAAAAGCTGATTCATGCTCTGAACGAGAAACCTCGAATCGACGGAGAGAAGATGCTTGCACCCAGACAAAAGGAGGCCGCACGCATTATTACTGGCACGCCCTGTGAGGATTCCGGCTAGAAACCTCAACCTGTACTGGTTGTAAGAGGCGACAGATGGATCGGAATGTTTGATCCGGTGACTTGGTTTATTGCATGTCGTTATGCCCATGCGGCGAGGACCTTTGCTCCCAATAGAACTGTATTGTCCGGTTCAAACTATATTATTTACAGGCCCCGTCATATGGCTGGAATTCTGCTGAGTGTGGCAAACAACATTAAAGACACATGTTCATAAAACTCAAAAGAGTGATTTCTGGGGATTGTAACAGATCTTCCTCCCATCAACACACGACAGTGGCATGCCTATCATTTTCGATTTTCGATTCCATTGGTTATCACACAAAATATTCTTTCAGTTTTGCCTGATATATGTGTTGCGTTTTTCTGTGGTAACATTCATACCCCTGATAAAATTGCATTACCTCAGTAATATTGATATAAATTATGCGTTTGTGCAAATCATAACTCAGTTAGGTTTGGTGCAGTTTGATACAGGTTTGCTGAAATTCTATGTACAGTCAACGATGCCGACTAATACCCCGATCTCTACATAGTTCCGACCGGAAGCCATTCAACCAATCAGAGCGCTGCTCTCCTTCACTGCCGAAATAGCTTGGAACTAGGGCGCCATCTTGTCCCCTATGCGCAAACGTTATCAAAGGCCTTTACAGCCACGTGTTGTATTGGGGTCTTCGCATGGAGGTGACTTTTTTAATTTTATGTATTCGCATGAAGGCGAATCGCAGTGCACTTTGAAGTTTCTTGTTGTTTAACTTGTGTTTATTTAAGGGATTATGAATGAGGGGCGGTGTGAAAAATGACCTGCGCTCACCGGTGTTAGTTGCGTGTCCAACACCTTAACCATTTTCACTAAGAGCTGATTACTGAACTTTCTTCACCGTACCTCAATCTGTGTAATAAATATATTAAGATTTTTATATTTTCATTTAGATATATACTTTGCTGAAGTCATGAGCATCACATTCGAGAGTTTCCCCCACGCCCCGAAGTTGCATTTATTTGTGTGATGGTGGTTACATGTCTACAATCGGCAAGATAAAGGCAGGAGAGTTTTATTGTATTGAAGATGCGGGATGCACTACGAAACACTGAAAAAGAACCGTGAGAACTGTCAGCGACATACCGACGCAACGGGGAGCAAACCATGCATGTCAGTTTGTTTGCAGTGTTACCTATTCACTACGACTGCTGTTAGTGTACGTGTATGGGTGAGCAGTGTATTTGCTTGTAACTATAAGATTATTTAACATGATACCAAGTACAAAGATTGTGTCTTCGTTACTAGTATGTATGTCATTGTTACCTCCCATGTGCAGTGAATCCAACTATTTATATATTTTAGTGTCAGTGTGTGTGAATGTGTGTGTGTGTGTGCGTGCGTGCGTGCGTGCGTGCGTGCATGCGTGCGTGCGTGCGTGCGGCAACACGTGCTTGGGGGACATGGCAACAATACCCATTGCAGGCGTGGCTTCGTGACGCCCGTCGGAACTGTGCAATGAGTTTAAGCTGAACACCTATGTTCTGGCATCATACTACATATAACAAATAACGATTTAGTAATGCTTAAACGTATAAGCATTTGAAAGGTCAATAATCACTATGTTGATATTGTAGCAGATACATATTATTGTATTATACAGTTATGTAAATATTAGTCTTTAGTCATTTAAGCGTTGCGTTGATATTTGTATAATGACAATTGCTTTAAGAATTGTAGGTATATCATTTCCTATTTTAACTGATGAATGTATTATTCTATCAACAGGTTTGGTAATTTTGAAACAGACTATAGTTATAATGACGCAGAAGGTTTCAGAGTTGGGTCTATTATTAGCTCTTTAGTTCGTTTCATTCTAATATAATTAAGGGTAGACAGGTAGGGCTACCACATTATTACGTGGCCTGATTTAACACCGATTGGATCATTCAAACTGTTACCCTCTTTCTTAATTCAAATCTGCACTTCAGATTCACCCTTTGCACCAGCAGGATTGTAAAACCATGGAGTCATAAACAGTTGTAAATACCTCACAGGTTAGTTTAATCTTTGACATTGGTTTATAGTTACGTCACATCGGCAATATTTCAGCCATATCGTGACATATTGGTTTATAAGTGTGTACATTTTACATGTTATATTTGTATTGTAAGTGTATAACTAAAACCAGTACATTCAACCTGAACAATGGTAAATCTAACCTAAGTGTAAATAATACTTTATTCAGGATTTAGTGAATATAGAAACTATAAAAATTACTCATCTAATTCATTCAAGTATTTATATTTTCCCTATGAGTGAATTGCTACATGTTTGAGCGTTTGACTGACTGATTTCATGTGATAGGAAGGATAATGTATATGTGGATGTAAGTACGGATGTGGTTTCAGCCGAGGCTGTTTTTTTATGTGTTCCATGCGTTTGTAATGATAATAGATATGTTGATATGTAGTTACTGTAAAGTTAATGTTGTATATTGTTTACACAGATTTTAGGTACGCTTGGCATTTCTGGCTTGGCGGAGCGAACGTCGTATGCACCCTAGTGCCATACACCGGGTAGGAGTAATAATATTTTTTTCATTCTTGTATATGTTTATGTGATACTGAGTATCACATCTATTTCATTTGGCATGCGTATTGCATTAAGACGTCTGTGTCTGTACCATATATAGTTGATTTGAATGTATGAGTTCATCTAGGAGTTATCGCCCTTTGTTGTTTATTGTCATATAATGTCATTCATGTTTCACCAAATTTGTGTAATGGCCTGTTTTTAAGCCTCAAGTATATTGTATGACGCTGTATTTACTGAATGATATATTGTTTCAGGGTGTGTTATCAGGAATAAACGTTCTCACCACGTGACCAGTGTCTTGGATCTTTGTTTTAATTCACACTAAATCGGTTACAATATGACCTTTGTAGCATTACAAACAAAAGAGATCTACTACACAACGAAAATATTCCATTTCCCATTGCTGTGCGTGTAAAATGAGTAATGAAATGACTAGTCTAAAATAGTGAACCATAATTAAATAACTAGAATAACACAAAACGTGCCAGGGAATTTGTATTACTTTATACTGTCATAGCTTAACTATTGTTATATGAATGAACCAGGCGTTGTTTAACTTATTTATCCGTCCTTATGCTATAAGCAATTTCTGTTCGTGAATAAGAGCTGAAACATCCTTTCCATAAAGACAAATAATATACAACCATACATATGCATACAACCTCCAGCCTACCTTGCAATATCTATCAAATAGCTGCAATGTGTACAGCACGACATGGTCACCTCTGTTGTGGTCACTGTGTGAGTCGTCAGTATCAACGTCAGTTTCCGTTCTATCAGAATCAGAGGATGCATAACAACTGAAGAGCAGGACTAATGTGATCAAATAAGTTGTCTGGAAAATAGAAAAGACTGCATTAGATTTCAAATCAACCAAAGAAAAATTATCACTTTTTGATTGTTAATTTATAGGCTCTTTTATGCCACACTCGTGTAAAAAGAACACCAAACTACCTTAGTTGGTGCATCACTCAGTACAGCGCCGCTCCTAACCTATATGTTGAGACATTTGTTACACGAATCATCTTTCACCCCCTTAATATAACGTTATGGAAATATATATAAAACCGCAAAATTACCCAACCGTTTTCATAAAAATATTTTCAAGTATTGGGTTATAACAAAAATGAAAAATGTCCCTACTTACTCAAAATACACAATACACGTGTATGCAGACCTATGATAACCGTGATCATGAAGAATTACGTATTATAGTCCAACTTATCCTAAAAGTACAGGGTTAAATCCTTGCCAGGATCCGCCGGTCGCAGGTTCGAGTCCCAGTAAGCCCAGATTATGATCATATGCCTGCGAGCACCGTAACTGTGGTGCGATCGGAGTCACTTTAGGATTTCCCTGCATATGAAGCTGCCACGCCGTGATATAATCGGAATATATATCAAAGCGGCTATCATTTGTAGATCCGCAAAATGAGTTACGCATTGGAACACAATCATACAGAGGATCGAGTGTACTTGCCTGTGTCATTCTCGCCCCGCTGGTCAGATAGACTAGTCAGTGTGACACCTAAGGAAGACAGCGATGGTCAAACGGTCAACTTGACATCTAGTATGATTTATATCCGTGGCTCGAAAGGTCACTGGTCAAGGCTATGAGGTTCGCAATGAATGTCAAACATTTTTTCTTCATTTGTGACAGACACATTTATAACAAAACAAAAGCTTTGGTACACATCGTGTAATGCCATCCCATGCTGACGGAAAGTGGATAGCTATAACCAAACTGATGAACCGTAGTATATTTACAACATGTATGCATGTCCATGGATAAAACTACTTCAGTTACGTATAAAACAGAATAGGGTTGGTTGGTTGGTTGTTTAACGCCGCACTCAGCAATATTCCAGCTATATGACGGCGATCTGTAAATAATCCAGTGATTGACATCATGAACATCGATCCACACAATTGGGATCGATGACATGCAACAACCAAGTCAGCGAGCCTGCCCACCCGATCCCGTTAGTCGCCTCTTACGACAAGCATAGTCGCCTTTTACGGCAAACATTAAGGAAAATGCAAACGCGGATAAATCTTTTTTTAAAACGACGGTGCCTTTTGGCTATTTGAATTCAGTAATTCTATAATTGTGTTGAAAATATGTCCAAAAATAGGTTAGTTATAAAACAGGTGTTAAACATTTACATTTTGTATGCACGATCAACTGTAAAATTTAATATGTTGAGGGTGCTTCGAAATTGGCGCTCTCTTGCGCCACCCACAATCCACCACCTAAAAGCGAGGGATCTGCGTTTGTGCTGTTGCTATCAACAGATAACGATTCATCTAGCTGTCAATAAGAGTGATTCACCATATCATTGCACTTTGTATTATCATGCTTCTAAAGCCTTCGGCATACTCAAAGTTATACACTACATAGTTCGTATAAAACATAGTCACGCCATCGTTAGAAGGCTAGTTCAGTAGCATATTTTGCTTATTTCAAAATCGCACTCTACACACCAAGTGGTCATCACATCATGGCTCGTACATATACATGTAATATGCTTTCTATCTTCGTCAGACTATCAGCACATTGTCCTGACACACATAGTACGTACATTCTATACACACTATCCAAGGCCGGATGACAAACACACTATCGTGACTAGCACCTAAGCACACACACTAAGTACACACTATACACACCACCCACACCTGATGACCCACAAATTATCATGGCTAGCACCTAACGCACACACACTAAGTACACACTACACACACTTTCCGCATATTCATAAGAAGTCTCTGACAAAAGCAGATGTTCGCGAAAAGGTGAGCCCCATTTTGGCACCTGTCACAAACATATGCAAAGGCAAGTCGAGAAAAGTTCACCTCGATCGGGAATCATATCGGTTTTCATAACGGTAATTGAAACAATATTTCTGGCGTGAAATCAAATAGCCCACTAACATATAGTATGTTTCCTCGCCTTTGTTTCATATCATGAACCTTGACCGTTACCCATTATTTGAGAACAGATGTCTCTTGATTAATGTGTCAAGTGGATAAACCGTTTGAGGTCGCTGGTTCGACATGCCGTCCAAAAAGGCCTGAAAAGATGGTACTTGTTGTTACCCTGCCTGGTGCTCGGCAGTGTGGGGCTAAAGACTGACTGGACGGCTCAAATGCTTCATCCTGTATCTGAGATTGGTATCCATGTTAAACCGCGACATGGTATCAGAGTGGGTTACCGAGTGATACACACACACGAGTTTGCACATCGGATTATAAGTGCACTAAGCTTAAACGTGACGTAAAACCCCATTTCACCTGTAGCTCGACTGTAATGCACGTTTTATAATTTTCAATTGATCTCGGAGAAAGAGGTATAATAATACTTACTCCATCGTACGATGAGAGTTTAACAGTTTAATCACCGACTGCGAATAATTAGTATAAGGCCATATATATTAATACCAGTGACATAGTCACCTTCTTAATGAAAACTAAGAGTCTAAATAGAATTAAAATAAATTACGTCTTGCAACGATGTATTTTTTGGCCATGCAATAAAGTTTTCAGCAGTCTGAAGCGAAATTAATTTTTTCAATGAATTTGTTTTTCCGTTTGTTGAGGCCACCCCCACTTCCTTGTACTCCCCTCGCTGACTATGAAATGTTTGTCATTTTAGTGTGTGAAATATTCACTCATTAATAGCAATTACATCAACAATTAGCGACACTGTTACCATTAATATGATGATCATTTAAAGAATAAGTTTCCTTTTTCGTTCACTTATGTTTTATAATTATGTATTTGCTGCTAGTATACAGAAGGCACAACCCCATTTCATTAAATTCAAACTGTGACACCTTTTATCTAGCGCGTCTCACCGGGTTGTTGTCTACAGCCGCCTTTTGACAGCACGGTCATCACCTCATTGTTGAAACTTCTTTGAACTTTAGGTTACCCTTGGGAGTGCACAAAAAGCGTCTTATATCCTACTCAAGAATAGTTCATGACTTTAACACGAATGGAACGTGACGATGGAACGTGTATATGTATGTATGTATGTATGTATGTGTGTATGTGTGTGTGTGTGCGTGCGTGCGTGCGTGCGTGCGTGCGTGTGTGTGTAATACGACTGTTGTGCGCCGCCAAGGACTACGATATAAGTTTTCATTACACCTGAAGAGCCGTTGAACGGCGAAAGACCTTGTGTGGATAAAGGAGTTTATATATAAATTATATAGTTACGCGATAAATCGCAAAGAACAATGGAGAACGAAGCGTGGCTTATTTCATGATAAAACATTGTTCTACCATGACTTCATTTCTGGGGATTCGAACATGCGCTCGCAGCTTGATGACGTCGTATATCGGACGACGTTATTTTTGAGTGGAATGTGTCTTGCGAGATGTTCCCCACAGAAGTACCCGGGCAACGTAGATAAACGGAATGGCCGAACGACCGTTTCCAAAAGCAGGAGAGATATGACAATCGGTATTTGGAGAATAGGTTTATGTAATCGACGCAAGGAGCGTGAGAATATGCGGGAAATACCGACCTGTGCATTACATAGAATTGTCCGACATTAAATGGAATTGACCTATTGAGGAGGTCATCATTAATTTATTAAAATACGTCTAAATACATGTGTTTACATCTTATCATCATCATTAAATAGGCCGTACATAATGTCGATATCTCATATAAGAAATGAACGACTCGTAGCCGTTGTTTATCGTACAATAAATTAGAAATTAAGTGAACTAATGTCCTCCACAGAAGTTCAAATCGGTTATAACATTTGATTTTTCAACTTTGTACACCACTATCCAACATGACGAACTTAAGTTCAAACTTTATTCAATGATCCATGGGTTTTTTGTTACAAAACGTGGTGACCATAGATACAGTTACACATCTATCTTCTGAGGTTCAAGACCATTTGTCAAAAGAGTAAGAAAATGTCATCTGATGTTTACTGAGAAAACAACATGTGAAATGCTGAACTTTCTCATTGATAACATCCATGTAAAATTTGGTGGTAAGGCATTTAGGAAAGAAGTGTAGGCTTCCCCATGGGTACAAACTGTGCTCCACGTCTCGCTGATCTGTTTCTTTATACATATGAATCGGAATTTCTACTCGGATTACCAAATTCACAAACTTCAGCTTCGGGTATACCGATGAGCTGATATCGTTCAATAACCTTCAAATAGCCAATTCCCTTCCACTGATGTAGCCAGCTGATCTACATTTCATAACTTTTGAGGTACAATCGAGCATGCTCTTTTTTTAGGTGAACAATTGACTTGGGTTTGCATGTGTTTGTGACGCGTGTCACCGGTTGGGCAGGATACGCTCACCATTTTGGCGAACACGTGGTATCAGCACTATCTGATAGTGTTTCATAAACACATGCTCATTATACAGGCGTAATCGTAGAGTCGACTCAGCTTTTAGCAGACATTTCTTTGGGCTATGGAAAGGGTTTTGTCGCTTATGTACTATTAAGAATAGAAGGGGATCATGAAATATAAATGTTAATACCTAGTGTTAGAACAAAGATAAATGTTGCCAACACACATCCTGTGCAAGAACCTTCATGTCCGTAAAACCTCACACAGAAACATATCCTACAGTTTGCACGTTCCTCAAGCAGTAGCGTCACACAGGTGCGTAGGGCGTCATTCCTGATATTGACGACTTCAAGGAAGGTCAGTTTTAATCATTGATTCTGCTTATCTGACAGTTATGATTTATTGATTTCATTCATTGTTTGTGTGGGAGTTAGCCATGTGACGTCTGCAACGCGCGGAGCGTCTATGGACTATTGACATGCCGGAAACTTGCAGAAGACAACGTGCAGTGGCCAATACGTTCGATGTTTCATAGTCTGTGATTACACGCAGCTCATCTCTAAAGTATGCTACGTGTTGTGGAGGTCGACGTCTTATCTTTCACGACGAATACGCCCGTGCTCCCCTCAAACACAACAACATCCATAGAATACCCTGACCAGCCCTGACCAATTGAACACATCTGGTAAATGATAGGACACGTGTGAGTCAACGTCATAGGCCGCCGACTGAACTTGGCCAGGCGCTGCAAGAGGAGTCGGTCAGAAACCATTACTTCGCCATTGGAACACTCATACAGAACATGCCTCGTCGAGTGAATGAATGTTTGACAAATAGTGGCGGAATTACGCACTACTGATCCAAGACGTCAAATTTGAAAATGTTCCATCCCACCCCAATCGTCCTTTAAGTTCGTTAACATCTACTGTCATACTTCAGTACCGACTATAAAGTGTTCCCAAGGCGTTCATTATTATCATACAACCATTACGAGAAACTAATATGTCAAACAATTTGGAAATTGTTAGTTATCTCAGGGTACCCCCTACTTTTTTAAAGAGTATTTATGCATAAATCAAAACCTTTACCTCAAAGGGGCACAGGTGGCCCAGTCTTCTAAGGCGCCGCGATTCGCTGTGCAGAGTTGCGTCCCTTGGGCACGCCAGAAACCTATGATTGTGGGTTCGAATCCCGGTTCGCCCCGATTATGTTTCTAGGTTTGTCAGCACCATACGCGTGCTCGTGGGTTTCACCGAAGTTGTAAACGTCTCAGACTTGCATCACTTTGGGCTTTCCTCCCACATTAAGCTGACACGCCGTGATATAACTGGAACACTGTTAAAAGCGGCGTTAAACCCAACTCACTCACTCACTCCTTTACCTCAAAGAGACCGGTGACAGTATTCGGCTGTCCTCTCTGTCATTGACATGCATATGTCCCATACACAACAACCCGCCGCGGCCCGGGAAGACTCACAAAGGGAGAAACAGCTGACTATACTGTAAACTGTTTCTCCGTGTGTGTTGTGTCACTCCAGGACATTGACTTTCCAGCATGTCTGAGGACTACAGCATCTACACTGGACAGAAGAAGACCTTTACTATCCCCGACTATGTCCTTTTCAGTCTCACCCTGGCAGTTTCAGCTGGGATCGGACTTTTCTATGCCATCAAAGATAGAAACAATGTGAATTCAAAGGAGTACCTTTCAGGCGGTAAAGATATGTCTGTCCTCCCCGTGTCCATATCGCTGCTGGTGACGTTTCTCTCTGCATTGACGTTGCTGGGGACGCCGGCTGAGATGTACAACTACACGACTATGTTTTGGTGGTTATGCCTTGCATTTGTTTTTGCAATGGTCATTGCCTCAGTAGTATTTATTCCATTCTTCTATGATCTGGACGTGACAAGCGTATTTCAGGTGAGTTTACTGTCAGATGATCTTTAAACATACGACGTAACGGTAGCAGGTAATTTGTATGTCAGCTTAAAAAGAAACTGCGTTTCCCAAGCATCATGACTGTTATTCCCGTAACGGATCAAGAAACAAGCGGTAAAGTAAATATAGAATCGATCAGACCTTGAAGTATACTTTATAGACAACTTGTATATAAATCTGATATATGTGCAAGAAAAGATGAGCGTATCCTTCCCAAACGATGTCACTTGATCCACAATTTGTTCGTGATTTACACAGGGTCTTGAATTTACCTGGTACACTATAGCTTGGGCCCTCATACAACGACGTCCTCATACTGTCATATATATCTCACCTTGGTTATTTTATCAACAAGGATTTGGTTGATTTGTTGTTTAACGCCGCACTCAGCAATATTCCAGCTATATGACGGCGGCCTGTAAATAATCGAGACTGGACCAGACAAACCAGTGATTAATATCATGAGCATCGATCCACGCAATTGCGATCGATGACATGTTTCAACAAAGTCAGCGAGCCTGACCACCCGATCCCGTTAGTCGCCTTTTACGACATGCATAGTCACCTTTTACGGCAAGCATGGGTTGCTGAAGACCTATTCTACCCCGGATCTTCACGGGTCACTCCTGCGTTGAATTACCAAATGCATAATTAAGTTTCCATCGTATATTTGGATATGCTCCACAGCACAAAGATAATCGTATCTGTCTCTCTATAGAATCATCTGCACGCAGTAAATGTTTATAAAAACTTGTTGCCTTGAAAGTAAACCTGTATAATGTTGCGCATCCATCTTAGTTGGCGTACGTATATTTACGGTCGGATTATCCTTTCATATAAGTTTTGCCAAGAAGTTTTAAGATTTGACGTTTTCTCACTGAAATCTTGTGGATTTGCATTTACTATTTTCATAACAATTCGATTCTAAGTTGAATGCTAACTATCATTAAAATCGTAGCAAAAGATATGATATATTATAGAAACTCTAAATTGTTGACGTCGTCGCGATCGGCCAAACTGACCATCCAAGCATACGAATAACCAAACTACGGTTCGAGGGTTGAAAGAGACTTACTTACTTTTCCATTCACATAATTTTCACCACTATTTTCTCTTTTACTCCCAATGTAATTGTTATGTTGCACAAACCACACCGGTGAAAGATTCGGGTTAGAATTGATCTACAGCGACTAACGGGATCGGGTGGTCAGGTTCGCTGACTTGGTTGATGCATATCATTTTATCAAGATTATACATACAGTAAGGAACGTTGATCTACTTTTATACATACAGTAAGGTACTTTGATCTACTTCTATACTTACAGTAAGGTACATTGATCTGCCTTTATACATACAAAAAGGTACGTTGATCTACTTTTATACTTACAGTAAGGTACATTGATCTGCCTTTATACATACAGTAAGGTTCGTTGATTTGCCTTTATACATACAGTAAGGTACGTTGATCTATTTTCAATCACTGGATTGTCTGGTCCAGATTCGATTCTTTACAGACCTTGTTTGATAGGCATTATTTAGAAGATCACAGACCCCCGTCATATAGCTGGAATATTGCTGAGTGCGGCGTTAAACAACAAACCAAATCATGAATACCTTAAGATACCTTGATGTGCCTTTATACATACAGTAAGGTACGTTGATCTGCCTTTATACACACAGTAAGGTGCGCTGATCTGCCTTTATACATACAGTAAGATACGTTGATGTGCCTTTATACATACAATAACGTACGTTGATCTGCCTTTATGCATACAGTAAGGTACGAGGATCTGCCTTTATACATACAGTAAGATACGTTGATGTGCCTTTATACATACAGTAAGATACGTTGATGTGCCTTTATACATACAGTATGATACGTTGATGTGCCTTTATACATACAGTAAGATACGTTGATGTGCCTTTATACATACAGTAAGATACGTTGATCTGCCTTTATACATACAGTAAGATACGTTGATCTGCCTTTATACATACAGTAAGGTACGATGATCTGCCTTTATACATACAGTAAGATACGTTGATGTGCCTTTATACACACAGAAAGGTTTTCCTTTTGAACATACAGTAAGGTACGTTGATCTACTTTAACGCATACTGTGAGGTACGTGGATCTTTTATACGTGTTGTAGTCTAAGTCGACTGACAGATTCTGGGTACTTTAATAAATGAATTAGCTTCTATGTGTAACTAGTTGATGGTCTGATCCTACATCTTCAGTTACATTATCGTACTTTTTAACATTACCATGGCAACCAAAATGAATTTTTCAATAACACATGATTAATATAATTTTAATACATAGAGGTTATCACGCGAGTGTGTTTGGGGATGGTAAATATCCTGCATTAGGAATAAACATTGTATTTAGCGAGCCTTGGCGAGCTAAATACGTAGTGTTTATTCCTAATACAGGATATTTACCATCCCCAAACACACAAGCGTGATAACCTCTTTATCATATAATGTCATTCTTTAATTCTGTGCTTCAAAATCGCTTTCCCTCTCTCACAAACATTACCGAAACATTGTGAGTTTTCCTGGAATGCGCGCATTAATATTTATTACGTCACAGGGTAAGTGATGTGTCAGTCGGACAGTGACAGTAGCCAATATAGTTCCAATTAAAATCTGTTTCTTATACAGTGGCGAAGCAACATATACGCAAAACAACAGTTGTTTATAATTGCCTTTCGCGGCAATACATCGGTCGATCCGCTAGAGTAACTGCCCTTTGTCGAAGGGAAGCTACTCTAACCCTAGTCTATGAGACGTCACGGCCACGGTCAGACGTTGTTGACAGTCGGTCTGTCCTGTCATTACGTTAAGAAGTGTAGTCAGATGTACACACAGCGACAAAACGAAACAAGGTAACAATTCAAACATAGTTCGGCCCAATCCAACTTTTTTAATATGTGGAGAAGGTTTTAAGCCGCAGAGGTCTACCAGCACTGATCCCGCTTGGCTAGGCCTCGTGCCCTCGCAAAATTGTTCCAAAATTTATATCCCCAAAGTTGCCAAAACTTATAAAATGCCTTAGCTACGTCACAGTTAGACACTGATTCTCAGTATATTAGACTCTTCTTTTGATAATGATAGCAATTATCCCTGTAGTTTATCCAGATTCCCGATGGTTAATTCTGACTCGACGCCATGTTTGTTTACAAACAGTGAAAGTAGTCCTACTTGACCTTTGATATTTGCATCTCTATCCGCATATGACCCCAACGGATATCGTTTTTATCCGTTGGCTTTATCCTGCCGAGAAACCTACCCATTATATGATAAAATGTATAATTATTTACAACATGTAATTCTAAAGGTATGGTGATGAGATTTTATGTCATAACACTGAATAATTATCACGATTTCTTTCTGTTCTCTTCAGTACCTAGAGCTGCGTTTCAGCAAGCCTGTCCGTGTTCTCGCCTCCCTGATCTACATTTTGCAAACTGTAAGTCCACAGTCCATTCAACACACACTACAACCTGGTGACGGGATGTAGCAATAATATATGTGTTGGCACACTTCGGAAGTGACTACACTAGCTCCAACTCTCGTATCAATAACTTGACGACCTCCTCCGTGGTCTAGTGGTAGAGCGTCAGCCCGGAGAGCGGAAGGCCCGGGGTTCGGCCGCGTCATACCTAAAGACGTTTAAAAATGGTACTTGATGTTACCCTGTCTGGCGCTGGGCATTAAGGGGCTAAAACAAGAACTGGTCAGCTAGGAGTCAGTATACTGTGTCTGAGTTGGGTATTCATGTTAAACTCCGGCATGGTATCTTAGTGAGCTAGCACTATAAATCGGCATCAGTCCGGACGAGTACAAGCATCCACGCTATATAAGTGCAATAATCTTGGACGCGACATTAAACCCAATTTCACCTCACACCTCATTTACTTGGCACAGAACCCCTCTCGCATGTTGACGAATGGGTTTGCTGCAGCTAGCAGAATAGAGTAGAAATACAATACACTGGACATTCAGAGATTTTCTGTGACGATGTCTCAACATGTGACGATGTCTCGACGGTGAGGATTGTTGTTGGCATTGTGAAACTATGCGATACAGCAAATGATTCTTATGTCTATGACTTAACATGATAGATATTGTATAACATCACTACTTTAAAATAGTTGATTACAACATCTATACACTCACACAAGAAAGAAACGCACAGGTGATTTTCCTTATAAAAAATCTGCATATTTCGCCTAAAATGTTGGATAAAGTTATTTATTTCACAAAATGTTACTTAACAGTGTTTTCTTATTGGATTTCACCGCCCAAACAAATCGTTTGGTAATTTATTGATATTTAAAACGGATTTTTAAAAAATCCCAAGAAATAAGCGTGGAACAAAATCTGCTTGCACTTCGCACGTGGTTTCTGGGGGGGAAAAAGTGTAAAAGAGTGGAATGCTTTCGGTCAACTGACTACAGTTCCTTGAACTATGAGTAATTTTCGATATGGGACGACTGGACCCTGCGACTCGAAATAACGCCATCGGTTGTAGAGAGGCTGGGGACTCTCAGACGTCAGTTGCCGGTTAATTTTACGTCCACCACAGCACAATTTCACGCCTTTGGGACAGATACCAACGGTCTTCCATCTAAGTCATCGGACCGTTACAGCGACAGACACCACCTCCAATATGCCTGCTCTACGTATGGTGTAGGCGCAAACAATACGTAATCGTCTTCGTGAGCTTGTGACTTCTCGCCCGAAGACCATATTGCGGTGCTAATTTACGACATCAGAACCGACATGTACGTGTTCGGTGGAGTGTGAACGTTAGGCATGGAATCTGAGACACTGGCGTGGGGTTTTGTTCAGTGATGAATATTGTTTTTCACTGCAACGTCGAGATGTTGTCGAAGTGGCCATGGATAGATTCGGAAGTGACAGTGTCTTGATGTGGGCAGCAATAGCCTACACCCGTAGAACCAACCAGGTGTACATACAAAGCATTTTGGCAGAATTGTGTTACCGAGAATGAAATTCTCCAACGTCTCCTGCTTCCCGATACTGACCCTCAACGAGAGATTTCTACAGAAGAACAACGCCCGGCTACATGTTGCACGTCAGTATGGATTCGGTACAGAATCAGGAAATTACTGTGCTTACATGGCCATCACGATCTCCCGACTGGAGTGAATTGAATATCGTGGCATGAACTCGATCGCCGTGTCCGACAACGTCAACCGCCGCCTCAAACGCTTTCGCAACTGAACCAGGCATTGCAAGACGACTGGACACGAACACCACATGATCGAATTCAGCGACTCATTCAGTTAATGGGTAGGCGTTGCAGAACAGTGATACAGGCCAATGGAGCTCACAACAGGCACTGACGTTAACGCTGCCATATCACGCTGTGTGATCTTTTGTGATACAATTATGTCGGTCAGATTTGACAATAGTCACAATGATTTTCATCATGCGAAGTTTGACATGCACAGATATTTGCTTCGGTTCAAAAATAGTATTTCACATAAAGACGACGAATGTAGATATTTTCACCTGTGCGTTTCTTTCTTTCTTTCTTTTTCTTTTTTGGGGGTTGGGGGGACTATATAATAATAAGTGTATACAATGTAATTATATTTTGTGTTCTTCCGTCAGGATTCAGTGCAATATCATTTCCATGTGACTGTATTTACAGTGTGCGTACATGTCGTTCGTCCTTTATGCTCCATCGCTGGCTCTGAATGCGGGTATGTTTTACGATTTGACTTCAAAAGGTCTCCTAGCGTTATTTAATTATAATATATTTTCGTGATTAGAATATGGCCTCTACTCTTTACTTACTGATGCTATTGGTAAATGTTAAATGTAAAAACAATTTTAAAAAATAAAGAAACTAATTGGAACACTTCTTAAGAACAGAATTCGCTAATAATATACGAATTAATCACCCCTACTTATGGATAATTTAATTATATATTGTAGCCTGGGTTGACACGTTTAAGCATATATGTAGACGCTGTGTTGGTTTTCTTTTAGTGACTGGATTTGATTTATGGGGATCTCTGGTGGCTGTTGGAATGATTGTGACGGTGTATACAGCTCTGGTAAGTCGTGTTTTGTTTGCATTGTTAAACTATTGACAGCTCTATACTGTAGTGGTGCATGAGATTGTATCACGATGACCATCAATCTCCAAGCAGCCTGCGATGCCCGACATGATATACCATTAGACCCATTACAATTCACCGTGACTTGGGTCTTACATTTATACCACAATCTTATTTAACTCAGATCTTGGTTCTAGGTACCTCTAAACAAAGATCTCAGGCCATATCATCTGACCAATGAGAACGCCTGTTACCAGAGCAAGAAAGTAACAGTTGGAGTGTGTTTTTAAATCATGCAACATCGAAACGTTAACATGGGGTTACGACGTGTTCCGTCAAAATCATGTCTCGCTTCAGTGGGATAAAGATCTATAATAAACTTTCCATATCCCGTGGAAGGTACTGCCATACAATATCGGCCATCTATTAAACATTCAAGAATTTTCTTTTGTTCAAGTTTTCAAATTTCGAATCGATATTTTGCAAAGCATAGTCCAAAATGGAATTACTCAGTTAGAAACTAGTGCCGTAAAGGTTTAGATAGCTGTTTTCTGGTTGGCTAATGTCGACGTCTTCTTAATAGTAATTTGATTGGTCGGTCAAAGTTCGCGAAAGGTCGTTCTTACGTGACCCGTCATGGGATGTCCTTAGACTCTCTTTAGCTGTAGCAAGAACAAAGATCTGCTTGTAATGAGATCGGGTTATAACACATCATGTCAGCTTAACGTGGGAGGAAGGGCGGTGGGGTAGTGTAGTGGTTAAAGAGTTCACTCATAATGCCGACGCCTCAGATTCGATACAATGTGTGAAGCTCATTTCTAGTATCTGACGCCGCAATGTTGTAGTGGCATTGTACAGCCAACAGGTCACAAATCATGCGTGGTTAAGAAACGTTGGTCGTATGTGGATCGGATACCGTGTTCGGCAGCGGATGTCTTGAGACTTTCTGGGGCTTTGGTCCTACACTAAACGGAAACACGAGCTACATGCGGTGTCTTCCAACTATGCCTTTGTTTGCCTCGTAATTGGATTAGATTGAGTAATGTGACTGTTAATCTTCTCACTCTTCTTAAGGCAGCTTACCCTGATCCGTTGACCGAATAATAATAATAATAATAATAATAATAATAATAATAATAATAATAATGTAGCGTTTTGAGCATACATCAGAGGGACGTACTTAACACAGTATTGATATCACTATTAATATTATTTTATTTGTATGAAGCTGGAATATTGCTAAAAGCTGTGTGAAAGCATAATCACTCACAAACGTATTCGTGTGGGAGGAACGACCAAATTGATGATGTTTACCACGAGCATCGTTGTGGCCCTGAGAAAACGAGATTCCCCAAAGTCTACTGCAGCTCTGTAACATCTATTCCATCAGCCTTCTATGTGTTTCAGGGGGGAATGAAGGCTGTGTTGTGGGCAAACACCTTCCAGGCGTCTGTCATTTTTGCGGGGTTGTTCGCTGTCCTCATCCAGGGTTCCATCGTCATGGGTGGCTTCAAGAACGCCTGGGACATCGCCGGGAATGGATCAAGGATTTACTTCCACGAGTACGTTTGAATGATTGGATTGGATCCAAAAAATCATGACAAATTGTTTAGATAATTACTCGAGCTCCACCACTCCATTTGTATTGTCTTTGTTGCAGTTTCAGCTTTGACCCCACCACCCGCCACTCTTTCTGGTCGGTTGTTGTGGGCGGGTCCTTCTTCTGGTTGTCACTGTATGGAGTTAACCAGGCTCAGGTTCAGAAATCCTTGTCTTGTCCATCTGTATTTAAAGCCAAACTGTGAGTATGACGCAACATACAATGTCGCAATTAACAGCGTGCCAAAATAGAAGGAACCTAACGTCATTTAATAAATAAAAGCGATAAAACCTTCCCATGATCATAAGATTCCGACTGTATCATGTGTTTATAATTCACTGTCAAAAAGTGATTATACCCGTTGTTCGCGAAAAGAAGAGCGTATCCCGCCCAACCGAATGCACCCGTCACAAATACGTGCAAGTTAATCGTTCACCTGAAAAAAAAAACACATTGTAGGAACGCATTTGTACAAGTCAAAACAGTGAAATGCATCGGACATATTTGTGTCATTGATGCGTCAAATTTGGAAATGTGCTCCTCATGCCAAGTTTTACTAATGGCTTGATTGTTGTAAACCTTGACCAAAGACCTGCATTCAACAAACATGTTACAGGATGAATACATGAAATCTCAGAGATTTATTCTTCAGAAATCCAATGCATGCAATTTGTTAAAGCGACTTGTGGATTTATGTAAAAGTAGCAAAACTATTCCATAATCATACGAAATCTTTGCTAAGAGTAGATCTAGAGATCTTCTATAATTTCCGCTAAAATGCAATCATAGTGACCTGTGGATGTATGCAATATGTCTCGTCCCCTTTTGAACCTTATTGTTTATAATCATGGTTTTTTTTTATTTCTAAGGGCATTCGCTGTGACCTTACCAGGCCTCATCCTCATAGTCAGCCTCTGCTGCATGATCGGCATCGTCATGTACGCCTTCTACGCCGACTGCCACCCCATCAAGTTCAACAACCTAATCAGCAAAACAGATCAGGTAGGATATGAGTAGAATTCAACAGAAGTAGAATTAAACAAACAGGGATAATGAACTTATTTCAAACGACGCGAACCATGTCCAGAACCATGTTTACTATCAACAGTTTTCTATCTCGCTAACATGTCATGTCAACATGTAACATGTCAACTCTTTATCTCCACACAGTGGTAACATGCCAACTCTTTATCTCCACACACTGACGTATCAACATTTTATCTCGACACACGGGTAACAGGTCAACACTAACTCTCGACACACTGGTAATATGTCAGCTCTTTATCTCAGCACACTGGTATAATGTCAACTCTTTATCTCCACACACTGGCGTATCAACATTTTATCTCGACATACGGGTAACAGGTCAACATTATCTCTCAACACACCGATAAAATGTCAACTCAACGCCTTTATCTCGACATAAGATTCAACTCTTAATCGAGACACATTAGTAATATGTCAAATCTGTTTTGCTACCTACAAGCTTCACTATGGTCGCCACAGCTCAAGATTGACGAGATTCAGTTGCATTTAATACCCACGTACGTGACACCCGTCCTATTATCGTGTTTACAAATAGAGCAAAAGCCCTCAATGAGATAGACATGTGAAGACAGTTAGAAGCTAAGTCAACAAGCATTGAAACGTTCTACATTAACGTTATTCGATGTTTTATGCAAACGGCTGAAAGAAGATCCAGGTTCAACAGTGCTCTTTTGGATAGTTTCAGTCACTTAGTCCGACGCAGATTAAAGTGTTAATACAATATCCATAACCTGGTGACAGTAATGTCAATGCCACAGCCACATTTACTTTAAGATGTGATTATGATTCAGAGTAGGACGTGAACTGCATGCATATTTTGCTGCCTTGTTGTTCAGTCACGTCAATGAAGTCATTCACACGACCAGCAGTATTTGTTTGAGCAGTGCTATCCATCAATGTGGACAAATATAGAGTGTTGGCATATTGTATGAGATTGTACGCTCGCGATAGAAGACTTTCCATATATACGCCAGTGAAAGTCTCGTTTATCTGCCGAGATATATTCCATTGATCGTAAAAAGCAAAATGGCGGTGAACAGATCATTGAAAGTCAGCGATTAAAAGCTGTATATGTATAATGCCCAGAAAACACACAAATTGTATATTATTGAAATATTACCCAAAAACATAAAATTAGCAAATGCCTAATTAAAATGAAAACTTCAAAGATAATATTTTTCTTTTTTAATTGTATGATTTGCATATTCAGCTCCTGCCATTGTATGTAATGGACATCTTGGGCCATATTCCCGGAATACCTGGAGTGTTTGTGTCGTCTCTCTTCAGCGGAAGTTTGAGGTAATTCGTTGCAGTTCGACTTTTCACGATTCTTAATCAATGGCATTGTAGCCATCAACCAAAGTATTTCAAAATATAATCACAGATGGCCCAATCGCCAAAGGCGCTTCAATTCGCTGTACAGAGTTGCGTCCCTTATGCATGCAAGAAACCTGTGGTCTAGGGTTCGTAGTACATACTCACCCTGGCTAGGTTGTTTTTGTTTGTTCGCACCATGCCGTGCTCGTGGGTTTCACCAAAGTGGTCCACTTCTACAACCTGTATCCCTTCACGCTGACACACCATGGTATAAATACAGATTCGTCTGGAACAAAATATCCACTGCAACGAACTAATTCATAATTTGCGAGAATGTGTGTACATTTTTGTAAAAACAGTAATTGTTTCATAACGCCATTTGTATTTTGTTTTATAACCGGGAGTTAGTCTTATTTATTAACGCTACTGATCTGTCGAGCAAAGTAGCTTAGTGCCATAGTATCATAGTATCATAGATACATGATATACAGTAGGAGCTAATAGTGAGTGCGTGAGTGAGTTTGGTTTGACGTCGCTTTTATCAGTATTCCAGTTATATCACAGCGTGTCAGCTTAATGTGGGAGGAAAGCCCGAAGTGATGCAGATCTCAGACGTTTACCATTTCGGTGAAACCCACGAGCACGGGTATGGTGCTGACAAACCTAGAAACCCACAATCGAACCCACAATCATCGGTTTCTGGCGTGTCCAAGGGACGCAACTCTGCACAGCGAATCGCGGCGCCTTAGACGACTGGGCCACCCGTGCCCCCCTAGTAGCTTATAATGATAGAAAGGGGCAAAATAACTCCAATAATCGCCGCCAAAAATGGAGATCGATTAACCTTGAAGATTTCTTTTCACCGTATCCCGTTGTTCACTGGTTTGTCTGTTGTTATGTCAGGATGTGTGATATGGCCGTTCTGTTGTGGCATATCAGTATCTTTACGCCTGTGAGACGCATTGTCAGTCGGGTAGCCTGGTGGTTTAAGCTTTCGCTCGTCACGCCGAAGACCAGGGTTCGATTTCCGACATGGGCACTATGTGTGAAGCCCATTTCTGGTGTCCCCCGCCGTGATATTGCTGAAATATTGCTAATAGCGGCGTAAAACCATACTCACTCACTGTGAGACGCTAGGCTTAACCAGGAAACAAAAAGAAGATCACTGATATACAACGCATCGCATTGTCAAAACCAGTACATGTTATTGTGTTCGGAAGTATAACGGAATATGCAACACATCAATACATCTATCCTGGGCTAACACTTGGATGTATGTAGGCCCTCATATACTTTATTGCATGTGCATTACACAGATGTGCACATACGAGGGGTGGCTGAAAAGTTTTGAGGATAACTGTGAATGCTGTTAAGTACGCCCTTTATTGTGAATGCATTAAGTACAATACTGTCCATGCCTACGGACAGCATTTGAATCAAATAAACAGCCAGACAGAATATTTCTGCCGGCATCAAAGTGTCTAGGTATTCTCTGTTGATGAAAATGGACAAAAATGGACATCAAGCCGTCATGATGTGTCCCCAAAAGCCATCAATGTAGTCATGGTGTCACTTTTAAGGAATGATGTTCCTTCCTTTGTCCCATCTAAGATGTGGGTAGAGGACGATGATCACAATCAGGAAGATTAGATAATTAGCTATTGAATCCATCAACACAGTCCAGCCCAGGTAGGCTAAAAACATTTCAGTGCATTGTCATATCGCAGGCGTTAGTCAAGCCAGCTATATGTACCTAGCCTCTGTACGTTGGTCAGCTTTCGACTGACACAAAGCATCCAAGTTTTTTCAACCTAGCCAAATCAATATCAGACTTTCTAAACTGACGCACACACCCATAATGCAATGCTTCAATGACCAACTGGCCATCCTCTAATGGTCTATTCTGCTGGCCTGCGATGGTAATATTAACTCGTTGATTACCCATTTTTTTATGGGCTGCACTGGGATTTTTCAAACAGATATATTGAATAAACCCAGAGGGTATATACAAGACGTGTATAGACTCCCTGCCTAAACCCATGACCTCAGACACAGTATATCCGTTGCATACACGTAAAGATATTGATTTCCATTGATTAACCAACATCCAAAATGTTGGGTTTTTTTACTATCAAATTCATAACTTCCTCTCTCCCTCCTCAGCACCATATCCTCCTCCTTGAACGCCTTGGGAGCTGTTATCCCCTGCGACTTCATCAAGCCATACTGCTGTCCCAACCTTTCTGATAGGGCCATGACCATTCTTTCGAAGACCATAGGTTAGTAGACACCAACACATTTCCATGGAACCGGAATTAGTAATTTAACACTGAAATTCATATTTTCGTTTCTTTGACGTATAATCTGAAGGTCATAATGTCATCTTGTCAAAATCATGTATTTGAACATAATTTTGTATGTAAAGCCTACTGAGCGAAACCATCATGAAAACAATTTGTTTTAAGAAATCGTGCTGTCTTCACTACAAAATATCCCCACAAATATTCATGATCCATAACTTTTTATGTTTAGTATACTTATATCGTATGGCGCCGTCCCATGTGCACGCCAGGCACCTATGATTGTGGGTTCGAATCCCGGTTCGCCCCGATTATGTTTCTAGGTTTGTCAGCACCATACCCGTGCTCGTGGGTTTCACCGAAGTGGTAAACGTCTGAGACCTGCATCACTTCGGGCTTTCCTCCCACATTAAGCTAACACGCCGTGATATAACCGGAATACTGTTAAAAGCGACGTTAAACCCAACTCACTCACTCACTTTTCTACTTGAAATATTATGAGGATAACCTCTGAATATGATCTCCAACATGATAAACGTCTTCGACCGGCGCTGTCTTTCCTCGCTCGAGAATGATATACTGTGTACTGATATACTATAGTGTTAAACCACATCCCTCTCACCGATAACCTCGCCCCTCGACAGGACAAGACTATGAGTTACATGGGTCACTAGTGCTGAGTACGTGATTTTACAAGCTGAATTTATACATGTAACGAATGTACGATCACGAGTTCACAAGTTACAAAACGCCATCAGACTTTCACCATGGTAAGTCGAAGTGCGACAAGAAAGTGACGTCACATCAAACATCTTGACGTCATGACCTCCAGACTTGTATTGGTTGTTACAAGACAGTGACTAGCCAATCACATAGCTGTATTGTTTAAAGAGTAATTAACAACATATCACGATCCCAGTTCGTATTCAAGTTAACTGCATGAACAGCGTTTTGTTGCACTGCCTGAACCTTGACGCTACAGCTACTTATACGAAGACCGACTCAAACTGTCCAAAAGGTTATCTCTTCGAATCTGGACAAAATTAACCGCACTATTGTAATTTAAAAGCCGTTATCCATATGTTGTAAACGGTTTCAAACGCCTGGACAGGGGCCATATACCTTGACCAAGTTTCGTAAATTACTTTCAGCTGTTAGAAAGCTCCGCATAAGTGAATGAGTGAGTTGGGTTTAACGCCGCTTTTAACAGTATTCCATTTATATCATGGCGTGTCAGCTTAATGTGGGAGGAAAGCCCGAAGTGATGCAGGTCTCAGGCGTTTACCACTTCGGCGAAACCCACGAGCACGGGTATGGTGCTGACAAACCTAGAAAGCTCCACATGAAGTTCAGCACGGACGGCCAAAGTACAATAATCATAAGCATTTCTTACCGAGTCTCCCTACACGATTACGCTTTTCGAAACCTATTTCTAAATGCGGCATAAAGAAATACTCAGTCATTTACACTCTTTTACCAAGCATATTCAGAATCGCCAAGTACTGTCATGCTTGTGATTTAGGAAAGTGCGTTAAATATTTCTTGGTTTGTCATGTGCAGTATCTAATATTTGCCTATGTATTTTTGTAGTCTTCATATTCGGGGGTGTTGCTGTTGGCCTGGCCGTCCTGGTGTCTCAACTTGGGTCTGTGATGCAGGTATGTTCACAGATTACAGACTGCCAATTTTAACTGCAAACGACTGTTTTACTGTAACGAAGTATGTGTTGTTAACCAGATGCCTCTGCCTATCTATATCAAAGACCCCTGAAGATTCAGGGGCACAGCTGATCCTCGGTACACACTTGTCCTTAGATTGACATGAACTGTCTGAATGTTGTATAGCACCGTCGTCATAAATAATCTATGTTTAGCACAGCCGCCTGTAAGTAAACGATGCTGGACCCGGCAAACCAGTGTCTGAAAGCATGAGAAACGACCGACAGCCGTGTCAAGGCCATGTCACAAAGCATGAAAACCGGGTACCTACGGGGATCGGAACACCCGACTAACATGGTTTGTTGTTTAACGTCGCACTCAGCAATATTCCAGCTATATGACGGCGGTCTGTAAATAATCGAGTCTGACCAGACGATCCAGAGATTGACATATGAACATCGATCCACGCAATTGGGATACGATGACATGCATCAACAGAGTCAGCGAGCCTGACCACACGATCCCGTTAGTCGCCTCTTACGACAAGCATAGTCGCCTTTTACGGCAAGCATGGGTTGCCGAAGACCTACTCTACCCCGGATGGTTCTAATGTGCGTCACTGTGCGCCAACTTTGTTTATGACCACTCACACCTGGCAGTGTAATAACAGAAGCGTAAAACATTATATAGTCTTATTTTGACGTTTAAGGGATTTCCGGTGATGTGATTGGTTTATTTGCTGCTCACATGACATGTTCATTTTCATAACACACTTTACAAAGTATACACTTCACCTTTTGACGTTTACACGATTTGTTTTACCGGCTCTACTTTTCATTGGGAATCCCCGAGTTAAACATTTCTCTGTTGTCTCACCTTCTAGCCACGATCTTGAGGTTTGGCAATATAGGACAATATGTTAACATTTCATGTTAACTTATTTACATATTCAAATATTGAATTTTTGAAAAAAGCATATTAGTGATCACGGGAATCTGTCTTTGTTTTACCAACTCTTTACAGATCATTCTGAAACGTCATCGATGACCCTAGAATCGCTGAGAGTGTTTTGGAAAAGACGCAAACACGAACGCCGAAGTGAACTTTCCGCAATATTGGACAGCGTTTACAAAAATCCCGTTTCACGTTTGCCGGTTATTATAACATCACGTATATTTCAAACTCAGCTGCAATACATATATCCCTTTATTCCTCAAAGATTTTAGAATCAAATGATAATAAACGTCAATAATAATCATTTTTTTCCGTCCTTACTGATGACTGAAGAAAAATCACGTAGAACGACAACGGTATTTATCGTCATTTTTTAAGTATTTCTTTTGGTTACAATGAAAACACAAAAAACAAATAACAATACGTAGATTGTTTCTGATTACTTACGTATGTACGATTCGTAAATCAACGAAAGTCCTCTCGTAACATCCCGCAAACAGTTGACACGCAATTTCAGAAAAGTCGATCACCGGTTGTGATGTCATACTTAAACATTGTACATATTTGGTAATTTCTTTGAGAAGAAGGTCGGGTGAAAAAGTGAGTCATTTCCGGTGTTATAAAAATGAGTGTGAGTGACTTAAAATTTAACGTCGCATCGGCATTATTTCAGCCATTTAGCGACGAGACCAAGTTGATATTTTAGATTAATGAAGTAACTCACATGACACATTCGACCATATCCGTTAAATTCCGCATTTCGCCGAGCTACAACAACACCTACTGTCGCCACAGCGCGAGAAACATGGCCGACAATTGCATTCGTGACCAACTCGTGTCATTCCGGGACAAGCCGAACAGCGACTCGTGCCCCTCTAATGTCCATTTTTGCGACCGGGTTCCGTCTTAGCACAAACGGACATACCTAAAACAATTGTCAACTCGATGCGTAATGGTTCACATATATTTCCCCATATATATTATATATTTTAGATACAATTTAAAGCACATTTGGACTTGTGGAATTATATAAACTGAAGTACAAAAGAAAGTACACACCCCTAAAATATATATTACGCATATGGTTGAAAAAGTTGTTACATTTTTGGCGCTATCGTAATGTAATGAACAAAACCATTGAGAGCATATCGCAGAAACGTAACCTTGACATTATGATAGGCAACAAAAGCACACTTTGTGAAAATGGCAATTTTCTCCATTTGCACGTGCAATATGCGTAGAAACAGTATAAAAGGCAGTGGATTCTATCGTTCATTACACATTCAACGAAAAAAACACAAGACAAATGCCACGTTGAACAGCAGCGGAGCGAGAGAGAGCCGTGGGAATGTCCCAAGTGAGGGCGTCGAACAGTCACATCGCAAGGACCCTTGGCTGCACCAGGCAAACCATTATCAGACTCCTTCGTCGTGTCAACCAGACTGGCCAGACATCCGACCGCCCAAGAAGAGGAAGACCGAGAGTGACGACCCCTGCAGAAGACTGGTACATACGCACATTACACCTGCGCAACAGGTTCCTCACCATGGCATCAACAGCGTCGACAGCGTTAGGTCACCACATCAGCAGGAACACAGTCATGAGACGACTACGAGCTGCCGGTATCCGGGCTTATCGACCATTCCGTGGGATGACCTTGACCGCTCAACACCGTATCAGCCGTCTTCGCTGGGCAAGAAGAGTCAGACGCTGGCAACGTCGTGACTGGTCACGAGTCCTCTTTACCGATGAAAGTCGATTCAACCTCTACCATGCTGACGGTAGAGTGAGAGTCTACCGACGTAGAGGCGAGCGACTGGCTGGAGCATGTGTCCAACAAGTTCATCCTTTTGGCGGAGGCAGCGTTATGGTTTGGAGAGGCATTTGCGGCGAACAGAAGACGGATTTGGTCATTCTCCACCAGACCCTGACAGCCCAGAGGTACAGGGACCAAGTGTTACAGCCGGTGGTGATCCCCTTCATGCAGAGGCAAAGGCAGGGGTTTCTTTTTCAGCAAGATAACGCCGACCACACACCGCTAGACTCACTATGGACTTCCTGAACCGTCAGAACATTCAGCTTTTGCCTTGGCCGTCACGCTCTCCGGACTTGTCACCCATTGAACACCTGTGGGACCATCTCGGTAGACAGTTGCGACGACGTGCACAGCCACCAACCACCATACCACAGCTGGAACAGGCTCTGCGAGAAGAGTGGCAGCGGATCCCTAATGACGTCATCCGACGGTTGACCTTTTCCATGAGAAGGCGTGCCCTGGCTTGCATTAACTCAAATGGGGGTCATACGAGGTACTGAGACCACTCGCATGGCCTTCATACCTGGGACTGTCATCATTTCTACAAGTGTGATTTTTGATGAGTGACCGCCTATGGACGTTATTGTCAACTGAAAAGTTTTATGTGGCCACAAATCTTTAAATCCATTCTAAACATGTTTGAAAATGACTCAACAATGACTTTAAACATTACAATCACAATAAAGTTTGCCCTGTCTTCTTTTACTGTCAGAATAGTGGGGTGTGTACTTTCTTTTGTACTTCAGTTTAGTATGATTGAACACATTTAACTAATCTATGTATTGGGTATATTTTTAGATGCAAGTCTTATGTAAAATTAAAAAAATATTCCCGCGGGATTCTTTGACGAAGAACTTGAAGTCATACGCGCATTCTGATTGATTTGTCGTATTTTCGCACGCAACATTGGAGGAGGGAGGGGAGGGGCGAGTCTTCTTGCAAGTTACGGAAAGGGGCGAGTGGTGACGAATGTGACAGTAGCGGAGAAGAGATACTGAGAAGTGTTTTTATCAACGCTTGCTTCCAGAGAAACTCCGGCGTTTACACGGTTTTAACTCGCACGGTTCAAAGCGTTTATACCGCAGTATACCGCAGTAAACCACCACAATATGAAAATCATTTCTAAACTGCCCTTTAATCTATATTATTGTCCAAACAAACCTCTTCTGGAACTAGCAATTACAATGGTTCATGATTAGGAACTACCAATGTTGCACAAAGGTAGTCCATGTTTCTGAAAATAGAAACATCAATTTGGAAAGTTAACATAGAAGCTGAAACCACGACAATACCCTGTTCGCAAAACAATTACACCTCAGGCCCTCCTATCTATTGGAATATAAAGCATTGAATGGGTTTAAAATGAGGGTGTACTTGTAGCATAGCTTCTGTATTGGAACCGAAAACTTTTGCGCTTTGACACTCTATCACTTTGGCAGCGGTCGTTTGCGGAATGTTGGTTAAAGTTAATGACAACAGGTTTTTGCGAAAAGGATAAGCATGTCCTGCCTTACCGGTAGCACCCTCCACTCACTAAATATCTTTCTTTTTTATTCAAACTGAATTATTAACTATATAGTACAGAGTAGGACACAGTAAAAATATTTTACGTATAATATGAAGCGTTATCTACTTTAAAGCTGTTTGGCTGTGTTATTAGACTGTCGCAAATGGCTGCAAGATTTTTTTATGGGGCGTGAGGCAATTATTACTCACTCGGGTCCAAATAATTTTGAAACAGATTTCAGGTAGTAACGAAACTATCGTTAAATGTCATTAAATACAAAAATCCAACAGCTACCTAAAATCATATACTTGTCCATATTCCAGACCTCCTACACTATCTACAGCATCCTCAATGGACCGTTGTTTGGGTTGTTTGTTCTGGGCATGTTCTTCCCCTGGGCAAACGCATGGGTAAGTATTTCCACAGGATGACATAATATGGATGACTTGTCCTTAACATATTATAGATCGGATGTTTTGGGGAAACGTTATCTGTTCAAATGGGGCCTTTCAAATTAAAAACATCAACGCCAAACGATTTTTTATACGCGTGCCCTAGTCCAGCTATATGAGGGTGGTCTGTAACTAATCGAGACTGGACCAGACTATCCAGTGATTGACATCATGAGCATCGATCCACGCAATTAGGATACGATGGCATGCATCAACCAAGTCAGTGAGTCTGACCACCCGATCCCGCTGGTCACTTCTTCAAACAAGCATAGTCGCCTTTTACGACAAGCATAGGTTGCTGAAGACCTATTCTAACCCGGATCTTCATATCTTCATGGGTTCAAAATATAATATATAAAGTATCAAATGTACGTATTCATGTAAAAACGCTTGTGCAAATTAAAAAGAGGACAGTTATAGCTATATGTCGCACTTTTCAGGGAGCGTTTGTTGGTGCTCTGACATCCCTGGTCTTCATGTGCTGGGTCGGATTCGGTGCATTCGCCGAGGTTTCCACTGACAATTCTTCCCCTGTCTTCACTGCTGGCTGCAACTGGTCCGTCACAACGACAGCGATGACTTCCACCACAACACTAGGGACTACAACCACATCTTTTACAGGCTCCACCGTGATGACAACGGTTGCAGCGTCAAGGTATACAAAGAGAATCGGTTTAATCATTAACATATCTTTCTCTGATTGTCATGTAGGAATCGGGTGGTCTGAGGCTCCCAATTCGTTCAGGTGTACCCGGACTCGATGGTCATTTGCCCGTGAAATAGTGGTCCACATATATACCTGGTATACTGTCCAAAACGGTGCTACGAAGTACATTTATTCATTCACCCCAACACCCAAACTTGCTCACTCACATGCAAACTATTTGTATATATTTTAACGCCGCACTCAGCAATACTCAAGTTTATAAGACGACGGTCTGTGAATAATCGAGTGGACCAGACAATCCAGTGCTGGACATCATGAGCATCGATCCACGCAATTGAGTGAGTGAGCTGGGTTTTAACAGTATTACAGTTATATCACGGCGTGTCAGCTTAATGTGGGAGGAAAGCCCGAAGTGATGCAGGTTTCAGACGTTTACCACTTTGGTGAAACCCACGAGCACGGGTATGGTGCTGACAAACCTAGAAACATAATCGGGGAGAACCGGGATTCGAACCCACAATCATAGGTTTCTGGCGTGCCCAAGGGACGCAACTCTGCACAGCGAATCGCGGCGCCTTAGACGACTGGGCCACCCGTGCCCCCTTGGGATCGATTACATGCATCAACCAAGTCAGGGAGCGCGACCACCCGATTTCGTTAGTCGCCTCCTACGACAAGCTTAGTCGCCTTTTATTGCAAGCATGGGCAGAAAAGAGAAAGGTACACTTACACCCGTACCGGCCCAGGATGGCCACGTGTACTTCTAGATGTATACATCAGTGTGACGCTATAATAAGCAATTCATTCATTGTGTGTAGTTTGTATCAGATCAATGCTTTTACCGCCTACCCCAACTCAGTTGAGTGTTGGGGTGGCCTTGTGGTTCAATCGTTCTCTTATCCCCTTGGAGAGCGATGATTGTTTCCGCACATCGCATGATTGTAGTATGCGAACCCCTGTCTTAGTGTCTCCCGCTGTGATAAGGTTGGGATATTGCTTAATGTGGCGCAAAACCGTACCTAACGTAAGTGACTGCAATTCACTCTCAATCCCTCACTCAATATGCTTGTCGTAAAAGGCGACTCACGGGTTCGGGTGCTCAGGCTCGGTGACTTGGTTGATGCATGTCATCGATCCCAATTGCGTAGATCGATGCTCATGATGTCAATCACTCGATTGTCAGGTCCAGACTCGATTATTTACAGACCGCAGTCATATAGCTGGAATATTGCTGAGTGCGGCGTAAAACAACCAACCAACCAAACCAACCACTCTATAAAACCTTTGTGCTCACACCCCACCCGACTTTAATTTTCAAACATCAATATGATCGAAGTTGTCAAAAACATAAATTTTCTGTTGCGTTTCGTTTACAAATTCCTACTGTCCAGTGATCCGTTCATTCCGGTATGTTTCTATGTTCCTGCGATCCATTCACACTGACGTACATATATTCCTACACACAAGCGATCCGTTCACACTGACGTACATATATTCCTACACACAAGCGATCCGTTCACACTGACGTACATATATTCCTACATATATTCCGATGAATACTTACCAGAGATTCGATCTTACTGATATGTTCCTATTTGTCTGTGATCGTTTATACCGATGTATTCCTATTTTCCAGCAATCCGTTAATGCCTATGTATTTCTACTTTCAAGCGATCTGTCTTCATACCGATGTACATGTACTCCTACATTTCAGCGACCCGTTCATACCTACACTACTGCCTAGAAGTTCATTCCCCTTACACGCATGGGCAACGCGTTACGCAACCAGTGTGCATCGGGTTGGTCACGCGTGTGATACCCGTGTGCAACGCGTTGCACACGGGTGTGCACCCCGTCCGCCACTCGTGTGCAACGCGTGACACACTCATTAGAGGGGGAACAAACTTTTGACCAAAGGAGGACCCGTCTTAAGCTGAACCTGGAGGTGGTAACAAGGAGAGAAAATTTTGTTATCCTGACGAAAAATGATAATACACATGTATTTGCTAATGTCTCCTTTCTTTGTGTGATTTTGTGGGAATAACATGAATACTTTTGTGATCAAATAGATGTGTTTTGTTTTATACGACCATTGCTTCTAAATCCGATGGTGTTAAAAGAATACATGGTCCTGGAACATGTTATTGCAATTGAAATGCTTTTATTGTGATTTGACATTAACCGTCTGTAGTACGACTTTCAGTGATAATATGTATGAGGTTTGGCGGCGCATTGTTTTTATTGGACCCTAATTACTTTATGATGACTTGGACTCTTTATCTCAGCTCCATAGCCGTGAGGCTGGAAAAGAGCAGCATGTAATTAATGAGGGTGGGTTATATCATTGAGGATACACTTGAGGGAGAGAATACTAATTACCGTACTACAGGAAGAGACCTGTAGACGTAAGCGCGGGGTTGTGTTTTAGCTGGCCGTTCGATAATGGCCGTCAGGAGAAGTGAGCTTTGACTGCGTCATCTAAAATAAATAGTACGATACAGCAGTGTTATTTTCACGTGTCTGTTGAATAAACTCCCAGCGCTACGGTCAATGTATCTTCTACTTGATCCTTGATACATCATTTTGGCATTCACAATATATAGTTTTTCAACGTACAAAGGAGCACTGATCTAAAGCAATTCCGCGGGAGTAGTTGTTACCTGTGCATTACTGTATTTTCCCAGTGAGTACCCGGATGATATAGCAGAAATCTAGACTTGTTCGCGACCTGTGCTCGCCATTCGTAAGCGCATTTTTATTGAAAGTAGAAGGACGTATGGTCACATTGATCAACAAAAATAAAATACAGTTTTGGAAATGTAGGTATATTTGTGGGGAGCATCGGTAATGGTGATGCAGTTTTGGTAGGTCACTTGCTTGGTAATTGTGCGATCTTTGTGTACACTATTTTGACTTGCAACACAAAGTAAATATTTCATCTGAATATTGCTTATTTTACCCTGTGTATATGTTTACATTCAAAATGTAAACATATTTCACTATGGAAATTTATTAAACGCCTAAATATTCAGTTTATTTTACAAATTAACTGAAAAATATGTCCATCTTTATAATATGATAACGAATTCCAAATATTTGTTTCTGTTTAATATCATCACCAAGTACAGTTCTGTATTGTTTGGCTTCTTTTCTTAGCATAATTAATATATTGTGATGTGTTTAAGCTCTTTTGATCGTCTTTATCATTTTTAGTCAGTCGGTTAAATAAATGAATGGATTATTCAGTCAATTTGTAAAATGACTGAAATATTTAGATTTTTAATAAATTGCCTGAGTGAATCATATTTTACACATTGACTGTAACATATACACGCTTACAAAAGAAAATACTTGTGAAAACAACGTCTATCGCGCATCGAAAAACTTCCCAACCAAACGGAAAGGAACAAGAATGATTCTGTTCAAAGCTGCAGCGAATGAAAGAAAACAAAATGCAAATATAATTATTACCACCTACCAAAGTTATAATGTATCCGGGAATATCAACATAAAGGAACAATATCCAGTGCGTCTGCAGCTGTACAAAAATACTTATTCGATGTCAAATGTCTATGTGAGAATCAAATACTTTAATAATAATTATTTGGAAACAATATTTGGAATATATATGAAATATATTAAAATATTTAAATATATCGTTTTTAAACGTTCCAAATGTTTAAATGTATCGAATATTATAACCCGTGTTCGTTTCTTAACTGATCACTTAGTTTGTTTCAATTGTTTCACATAGGTGCCAAGTTAGCTGAGAAAGCCAACGTGACAACTATTTTTATAATGTCCTCGGTTCTTAAAAACATACATTGAGTTAGATAACAATGAACAACCAGTCAGTGTATTATCGGTTACCCTTTGAACAAAGTATGTTGTTTTTACATCTGTACTTCCCGCCATGATATGAGTGTATTGCCTAGGTTTAGTAAACCTACCTTCACATGTAAACACTTACTTTTGACATATCCACTGTGCAAGATAACAGTAATTAATCAATCAACGTATTTCCTGTTGATCCTTTGATGTCTGGGAATGATCCGTTGATTTACAAAAAAAGTAAAGCCACTGACCATACATCTCTTGCTGGGCCGCCACGTGCATATCACATAACTCACATTCCACCTCACTTCAAACCTGGATTTAGATTGAATAATTACCCCAGGTACAAGAAAGACCAAATTTGAACCTTTATCAGGTAATCTGAGTGGTGCTACAACTAAGTATACATGTTATAAATTCATTAACTGAGCAGCAAGTGAATTACGACAAATACACAAGTGTAGGGTTATACCAGAAAATGTGGATGACAACAAGGGAGTAGTAATTGTATCATCCACGCAATCCGAAATCCGCAAATGCTTTCACTCAGGGATACTTTTTTATTATTAAACTGTAACCATCAGGGGTATTTCCAAATAACGACATCCGATGAGCTTTCGCCGTTATTTGTCTGTTTGTTTAGGCTGAAGAAATTAATTATCATGCGCCCTTTGTTGAAATCTTCATAGATCACGGGTAACCAATCAGTTTTCAAATATACGTAAGCTTATTTAGCTGTCCTTGCAGACTGGTAGCCCAGTCTCTTGTCACGCACGGTTGCGTTAACGAGCAAATTGACTCACGGCAGCTAGAAAGCCCAAGCGGAAATCCAAAGGTCGTATTACCTGAAGAATCAACCTTCATTTGCGAAATATCTACTGCTCTCAAAATTAAAGTCAGAACTTTCTAACCAAGGATTACCAGTTGAAACAGGTCGATGGCTGAACATTCACAGGGAAGACAGCCAGTGTCCACTCTGTGAATCTATCGCTGTGGGAGATGAATTGCATTATTTATTCAAATGTGAAGCTATTTACCAACGGTGATATGAACTCTTAAATAAGCAATATCTTAAGTTTCCAAACATTTAAGAAAATTATGACCACTAACAGTGTAAGAAATCTAAAAGGCCTATCTAAATTCCTTAACAATGTGTACAATACAATTGGTAAATTGTATTAGAATCCACGTATCCTATTTTTATTATTTTTGTTAAATTGTACATTGTAAATTGTAGATAATTGTATGTCATGTTATTCTAAGAATAAATGAGTTTGAGTTTGAGTCCGACACCCGAAAAGAAGCCAGAGATTAGTGCCCCTTTTTGAATAGTTTACAATCATGTGTTTTAGGGTTAGCTGTGTTGGCTTAAACGTATTTTTATTTCAAAAGAAATCTGGATCGGTAAACAAGCAAAACTTGCTTATGTAATACCTCTCCAGGTAACAACTTAACAACAGCTGGATATATATAAGAGAGTGGTGAACATAAACATACAAAATGCACAAATGAAATACACGAAGCCAATACACTGAAGCAAGTGGTGTCTGTGAAATAAGGTAATGCAGTTTTCCTTTACTACATGCATAAAATTAAGCTACTCAAACCTTTTGTTTTTGACAATGATGTCGTGAACTGATTTAAGAAGAGCCATGTTTGTAGAACTGCTTAACTACTGCCACGTAATATCATTTTTAGACCATACCCATGTGTGTAGAAATACACAGTGTTTCTGATATTATCGTATTTTTTGACAGTTATAGAAAAAGTGAATTTCATCTTCAAGGTGATATCCACAAGTGCAGTCTGGTATGTCTGATACATGTCGTCTAAACTTATCAGCGTTTAAGTCACTGCATCCGAGCCTAAGGCGACAGTGGACAATTTGGCATGATCTATGAAAATATTTGAAGTCAAAATTATTAGTAATTGTATCAGAACGATTAATTAATGATTTGATTTCTTTTAATGAGCGAGCATTAGTTACTTCATCGGATAGAGGGTTCCGCAGGTTGATCATATCCAGAAGAAATTATTATTAAGCATAGGTCTGTGTTCTACATTTGATTGTTTGTATGTTAAATCTATTTCTAAAGTTATATTTGCTGTTATCGAAGAATTGAATATACAATTTTCAAATATTTTGGCTGAGCAACTTGTGAGTGCTACAGGTCTATAATTTGAGCATTCATGTTCATCGCTGACACTGACACCGCATCAGCCCGGCAGTGGACTTGACACAGTTATTTGCGCACCTATTATATAACTCCTACAGACAGGGTGGGGTGGTTGTTTAAAGCGAAACGGACGACCCCGTCTGTTATCTAATAAATGCTGTGCGGCGCCTGTGATCTTGCCTCAAAATATACACCTTATAGTAGTAAACGACGATCAGGATGGCCTGGAAATAAACACAATTCTGTCTGCCCAGTGTATGCACAATTAACTAGAATGCTTCATATCCACAAATATATATATAGAAAATAGATATTTGCCCACAGCAAATATTCATTTGTTTAATTGCATCACTGTCGTTTATCAGAACATGTACAATGCTTTCTTACGCTTGGTGAGGCAGACTGAAATTGAACATTAGGATAACTTCAGCAGGGATAAAAGAGGTCATACCAAAGAACTTTAATTACCAGTGGAAAAGTCAGACATTCCGATCAACCACTACAAGGCCCACCCGGATCTCAAGGTTGACCAGATCAACACCCCAAAGGAACATCTCTATGCCCTTTCGTCATGGTGCACAAGACGAGGGGACAGGACATCGAGTACGACATCACAAACTACACAGACTTGTACCACTTCTTCCAGAGTAGTGGCGTACCGACCTCAAACCACTTCGTCGCCAATACCGGGATGAGAGGCTGACCAAGAGACTACTAGAAGGATACCGTCCGCTAGACTTCTAGCCACACATGCTCGCCAACCGACGCCGTGCCTTCCCACGCTTGCCCCCCCCCCCCCCCCCCCCCCCCCGCCAGGCCCAAACTTTTCCATATTATTGAATATTCTTTTATCTCCCACTCCCACCTAGCCAAACCCCAACCCCTTTAACTTTATTAGAATAGGCTGTAAACTTATATTTTTTTGGGGGGGTGCACTTCTTTATTTAATCATTACGCTTTTTTACCCTAATAGTATAAGTGCTTCCCCGTGTGCGAGATGGGCTTAAGTCGGAAAGCGAACGTTAAATCTCCGAGGTACCTATCTACCAGAACTTTATTTGCTGTTCTGGTCATACATAAATATATGTAAGTTACGTACATGGAGAGGCTAGATCATTTACGGCTAACAGCAATATAGTGCAAATATTATGTTCAATAAAAGAAAACGTTGATAGATCTATAACATACTTTTTGTACTATTAAACAAACTGTGGACTTTTAAGACATTTTCGCTTATTGTAATAACATCTAGCTAACAAATCATGTCTATCTCTGAAATCCACAAGCATAGTTGCTGTCAAACCAAAAAAAACATATTCAGGGAGATCAGTTTTGACTTGCCAAGCACCTTAAGGTGAGTTTATTTTTAAACTGTCAAAAGCGATTGTCCCTTCAATACTAGTATATGGCTGGAAGCTGTTTCTCGGACTGTTATGAGTTATGATGTATTTTATGATATTACTGGGGAATGTTCAAATTAGTTACTGTCATTTAATCCAACGTTCTAACTGTCAACTGTCTCAACATGACCATAGGTTTGGTTATATATCTCCTCCCTGTCTCTATGTGTTAAGTTGTTAATCGGTAACTGCGGTCCAAATGTATCAACGTATTCATCTACTGTTGCAAACTTGACTGATTTAAACATATCTAATGGATCATGAACTACTCAGTCAGTCAAGCACCTGTATCAGAAATGTAAAACCAGCCATGTTTCATGTAGTCCCAATATCACTGAAAAATGCCGATGAAACGTGACATATAAATTTACTAACAGGCAATATATTTTTCTTGAGAGTGAAGCACAATTTTATTAAAGTTTTATTAAATTTCATAAACTATAATGATATTAATATTAAAATTCATCATTACTTGCCAAATTTATGAACATGTCCCCATTTGGGAGATGTCACATATAAACAAGGATTCGAACTAAATTTGATCGTCTTTGACACTGAGGTTTATCCCCACTTTGCCAGCAAACTGCAGAAGATTAATAGTGAGTGAGCATCGTTTCTATGTTTATACAAGAAAAGATGTTATGCCAAAAACGCTCACAGTAGTTAGTGAGTAAACTGACGACCTGTCATGACGTGGTTGAGTGACTTCCTCCAATCAACGTGAAAGGATTACCCACAGAGAAAGAAAGGATTAAAGTCACCCATCAATCTTATCCTAACGTAGTACTCCAACTTCTAAATGCCTCTCAAAGAAGGATTAAAATCCTAAATATATCCTATCTACGCGGTACAGGTACTCACAACCTCTAATAATAAACTGTTACGTTTGGTATCCCCAGCAATACTCACTATGGTCATTGGGCAAATGTAAAAATCACAAACCCTAACGAGATTCTGTCTACATGGTCACACCCGGTGATTGTGAAGATCTCAAATTCTATCAACAGTCAGACAGCATGGCTGTTCATATTCATTTACAACATCCTCTTATAATTAGTATAAAAGTGTCCCACACAAAACCTTCTTTTATTTATTCTTTCAAAATACAAAACAGAAAGTGGGGTGTGGGGAAATGGGACATATTCCTACGTGAAATAATGAGACATTAGTAGTGGTGACGGCTATATCATAATTGTACTGTCTAAAGCATAAATTTGGCGAACGAAAAACGTTATATTTGCAATCAAATGGAATGACTCGTGTGGGCAAATGAATATGTTCGCAATCCACAAACAATCATTTTATTAATGGCGAACATTTACCAACCCGCGACAATCGTGTCAACACGGGGGTTCCCCTAGCAATAAACTCGCATCTAAATTCACTACTGTTCTACTGTCGGCTAGCCACAATGGCTAGACGGAACCCTAGTGGAATGGTTCATGCCATAAAAGTCCAGTAACCGAACACTAATTAAGACGGGCCGACCTTGTATTTACGGTCTGGCGAGCACAGCTCAATGGCCGCTCATTAACTCAAATTTCACATCTCACTGTTTTGTTTTATCTCACTATTCATTTGATAATTTTGTCAACTTCAACTGGAACCCAGTCCCGTGTTACACGCGTGGCACACGCGTGTGCAACGGGTTGCACACGCGATGCACACCCGTTGCACACCCGTGTGCAACGGGTGCTCACCCCGTGTGCAACCCGTTGAGCACCCGTGTCACATGCGTGTTACACGCGTTCTCAACGCGTGTTAGGGGAATGAACTTTTAGGCAGTAGTGTATGTACAAGCTATCCTATCTCTACTACACGCCGACGGCGATGGCAGTGCTCGTCATCGTGGGATTGTTCGTTAGCCTCATCACTGGTCAGCTACTGAATCTATTATTAACCAGTTATCATATATGCTAAACATGTCGATATTTGCTGTCATTAATATATTGAAAACATAACTAAAATGATATTAGATGCCAGATTTTAAGAAATAAGCCAAAATGAATGCATCATTTTAGTAAGTCATTTTGGTAAATAGAATTCATCAACTTTTTAATTTTTTTTGTCACAAATGCATTGACAAACTTTATTAATGAATAAGTATGCAGAAAGTAACCACACCTATCTTATAGCTCTCAATGTTTTCCCAACAAATCATTTTAATAAGTCATTTTGGTAAATATAATTCATCAAACCTTTTGTCTTTTTTTTGTCATGTTTAAGGTTTGCAACGGCCAGAGAGTATTGACCCTCGTCTTGTCTGCCCTCTGTTTGACCGCCTCTTCCCTTGTATGCCAGAGATGATACTCAGACCTCTCAGATGCGGGGTCAAACATAAAGGGGTAGGTCACAGCATACATGTAACGTAATCTCATCAAATGTACACATGTTTATGGCCTCAGGCCTTTTTCACAGAAATTTACCAGGAAGTCAGTGACAACATTCCGTGTCTATTCCACATCACTTTCACTT
This sequence comes from Haliotis cracherodii, assembly GCF_022045235.1. Classification (NCBI taxonomy): domain Eukaryota; kingdom Metazoa; phylum Mollusca; class Gastropoda; order Lepetellida; family Haliotidae; genus Haliotis; species Haliotis cracherodii. The sequence goes on from NW_027266275.1 coordinate 19,659,191, forward strand.
CTATCAGCATTGTTAGGGTTGAGACACTGGTCTTCTGATGCACATTTGCATGCACGAGTACAATGCACAAGTGCATTGTCTTGTCTGACGGCGACATCCTTCAACTTCAACCGCAAGTCACATGTTGAACACAGGCTGCAGAAACAGCAGCTTTGGTTGTGTTTCGTTTCGTTCGTTTAATTGTTGTTTAACGCCGCACTCGGCAATACTCAAGCTATATGACGGCGGTCTGTAAATAATCAAATCTGGACCAGAAAATCCAGTGATTGACATCATCAGCGCCGATCCACACTCAATTGGGATACGATGACATGCATCAACCAAGTCAGCGAGCCTGACCCAACTATCCCGTTAGACGCCTCTTACGACACGCATAGTCGCCTTTTACGGCAAGCATGGGTTGCTGAAGACCTTTTTTACCCTTGATGTTCACGGGTCTGTTTGCTAAGAATACCATTCTGGACGTACGTGTTTACAGTTATTGAGATATAATGCCACCTTGCGTAGTAGTTAAGTAGGCATATTGTTGGAGGGATGCACTCTGAATGACGTTTACCACTTTGGTTAAACCTGGAGACATAAATCAGCGACGATCCGGGGTAGAATAGGTCTTCAGCAACCCATGCTGGCCGTAAAAGGGGACGAACGGGACAACAAACCAACCAACCAACCAAGATAAGTCAGGGTGGATCTTATGAGGGACTTTGCTACTTTGCACAAACGACTTGTCTCTCTGTACTCTTTCCATTGTACAGCAACATTCACATAGGTTATCAACGTTAACCCTTATATTTCATCTTCAGAAGTACAGGAAACAGGATCTTGAAGAACCTGACGAGTTACCGGAGAAGATCCAGTCCGATCACTACGTCGTTGAGTCGCCCGCAGACGTAGAAGCAGGTGACGTGAAAGGTGGCGCCATCGATCGATGTTTTGACCCGATAGGCGAGGAAACCTCGAAACCGGAAGAATTAGTTACACATTTGTAAGAGGTGTCTGGAATAAAAACAAGAAGAGAGCTGTTTGAAATCACAATTTCGTTTGTTTGTTTTTTTGGTTAAAGGCGCACTCAGCAATATTCCAGCTTTATGACGGCGATCTGTAAATCCAGTGATTGACAACATGAGCATCGATCCACGAAATTCGGATCGATGACATGCATCAACCAAGTCAGCGAGCCTGACCACCCGATCCCGTTAGTCGTCTCATACGACATGCATAGTCGCCTTTTACTGCAAGCATTGGTTGCTGATGGAATTATATTGGACATCATTTGTGTTTATACTCATGCGTCCCCCACATGTATACCTTAAACGTTTTGAAAACTTTGTTGAGGGATTGCATGTGTTTTAACCTTGATCAAACAACTTTTGAGCAAAAGTTTCTTTGATATCTTCGTGGAAAGAGCATGCTTGATTGTATCTCAACATTTATGCAATGTGGACATCAAAGGCTGGAGCATATTGTTGAACGCAAAGGGGCAGTTGACATTTGGAAAGTTGAAGCCATTCCTCTTGTCAGTCTTCAGCAACCCATGATTGCCGTGAAAGGCAACTAACGTGATCGGGTGGTCAGGCTCGGTGACTTTGTTGATGCACGTCATCAATCCCAATTGCGTGGATTGATGCTCATGATGTCAATCACTGGATTGTCTGGTCCAGACTCGATTATTTTCAGACCGCCGTCATATAGCTGGAATATTGCTGAGTGCGGCATTAAACGACAAACCAACCAATCTTGTCATGCAGTCTTGTGAAGAGCCACTCTGAATCTTTATGCATAGATATTAAATATCAAACAGATGAGGTGGTTTCGTTTGTCTCTTTTATTTCTAGTTCGGATGGGTAAGTCAGTTGAAGGGCCTTGGCTAAATAACAGTTATTAACTATAACGATGTACCTTTAGCTAAAGTTCAAACCTCTTGGCCAAACTCCCTTTTTGGATTTTGCAAATCTGAGTCGAAATTCCAATTCATATGCTGTTTGTTTGTTGTTTAACGCCACATAAGGCAATATTCAGCTATATGACGGGATCGGGTGGTCAGGCTCCCCGACTTGGTTGATGCATGTCATCGATCCGAATTGCGTGTATCGATGCTCATGTTGTCAATCACTGGATTTACAGACCGCCGTCATATAGCTGGAATATTGCTGAGTGCGGCTTTAAACAACAAACCAACCAACCAGCCAACATGTGTAGATTGATGCTCATGATGTCAATCACTGGATTGTCTGGTCCAGATTCGATTATTTACAGACCGATATCATATAGCTGGATAAATGCTGAGTTGATTAAACAACCAACCAACCAGAATTCCACTGGTGCGTGCTCGGAAGAAACATATTCATCCGTCGTATTGTAATTAGAAAAATTAATTGTGAGACTTGATTTTGAGAATAGTGTTACATTTTTGAAAGTGCTAATCAATTGACAACACAATTTGATTGTTCTGTGCCTTTATTTACGTAAATTACCATTACATAGAAAACAAAACAAAAAATGAGCAGGTCTCAAACATGCAACATGAAAAAATCAATATTTTCTCAGAAAATCTACTTATCAAAATTAAACTATGAACTGCACCTGTCATATTGGTATATAAACTGTACCCCCAATCGGAAAAGAATCCATGAAGTAATTTTTAAGTAAAAGGTTGCACAAATGTTAAAGTTAAAAACTATTCAAGTTCAAAACATAAAAAAATCATATTTCTTGTTCAGAAAATACACATATCAAAATTAAACTTTGCACTGTAACCTCTTCTATTACCATGGAAACTGATCTCTAATTTTAAAAAAAAGAATGCATTAGGTAGTTTTACAGTTATAGGTTTGCACAAATGTTTCAGTAAAAGCATTCTAAGTCAGGAAATGAAGAAATGATGTATTCTTTTCAGAAAATCCAAATATTGAAATCAAACTTAGCACTGCACCTCTCCTTTAACTATGAAAAGAGTTCACCAAGTTTGTAAAGAATCTACATACAGTAGTCTTCAAGTTATAGGTCGCACAATGAATGACGGACGGAATTCCTTGATGTAACTGTAGGTAAGGGGTATAATAATCCTATACGAGTAACATGCAGAATATATGTATTGTATTAGCGAAAAACATAACGATAATATATACTTTAAACTAATTATTACAACGGGACTACAGAAAGCTATTATTCAAAACAAGATAGGTACAATGTTCATGATATTTGAAAACTAAAATAAACAAAAACTACTTTCGAACAATTTTTCATGTACATAAAAGTTGTTAAAAATAATCTGAACGAAAATATACTCACAGCCAATAGAAACGCGAACCATAGAAACATAGACAAATATCTACGTAAAGAAGAGTGAGTGAGTGTGGTTTTACGCCGCTTTTAGCAATATTCCAGCAATATCACGGCGGGGGACACCAGAAATGGGCTTCACACATTGTACCCATGCCGGGAATCGAACCCGGATCTTTGGCGTGACGAGCGAACGCTTTAACCACTAGGCTACCCGACCGCCCTACGTAAAGAAGAGATGTTTCCAATGTGTACCACTTAATGACAAAACTTACAATCATTAAGGTGTCTTTATTCTGATCACCATATGTCGCACGTGATTTCCACGAGACAAATGGTGCTTCTTGAGTCATCGATCTATGACGTCACGTGTTTTGCGTTCATGAGCGTCGGTTCACGAAACATACCAGGATGTTCGTTTGTGCGTCGAACTCATCTGATATATCTTGAATATGAGTAATTCTTCATATATTAACAAACATAAATGGTATTCGCGTTTCTTTTGTCGGTGAGTATATATGGTGAACTTGATTCAACAATATTGTCAAACATGTTGGCAATGTCCTGACATCTGATCATCATTCAAAAAATGTATGTAAACGTGCACTCTTGATATGTCGTCTAATAGGGCTCTATTCCTTGTCATTACGGTTGTGTATATCCTTATTTAATTAAAGATAAACACACTGTACGTGTTTTCAATGTAGAGCTAGCTGTTGACTTAACCGCGCCAAATTGAATTTGGACCCAAACGCACAGCGTGACCTAGCTCTACATTGAAAACACAGTATGTTTATCTCCATTCTACCATGACTGATATAATTATTTAAATATGCCTACCGATAATGACTGAAAATCGTACCTCGTATTCTATGAATATTAGCTTCCGCGGCGATGCGGCCGTCAAACCAGCTGTTTTATTCAGAGGGGGTTTATTGTGATTTGATAGCCTCTGATTGACCAATCAGAATCGAGTAAATTCCAAATTCATGTTAGAATAAATATTTTATAATCAGAAGCATTGAATCATTGTTAAATAACAAGAGAGTTTCAGTTTCATGATACACATACTTGTCTCTAACTATGAACATTAAACTGAAGACAACACGACGGTTGTAAGTTTAAATACATAAATCTGTCAGCATGTTGAAATCAGCTGTGTCCTGGATTGTAAGAGATTGTTTTTGATCCAACTAATGGTAAAGATTATGATTCTACAAGCAATGGAGTTTATGCGACTGACACCAGCTCTTCACGAAGGCTGTATAATGTTAATATGTACAGACGTTTGTCACTGAGAAGAAGCTAGCAGGAAGACAATTACAAAAACAGAATGAAATGATTTGGGTAATGGCATTACAAGTACAGAAATATTAATTTTTATGATAAAGATGAAATTGTGATTTCAAAAATCTACGTGTAACAAATTCTTCCGGTTCTGAGGTCTCCTCGCCTATCGGGTCAAATCCTGGATTAATGGCGCCACCTTTCACGTCACCTACTTCTACGTCGACACCATAGTAATCGATAGGCTGGATCTTCTCTGGTGATTCGTCAGCTTTTTATATATCTGTTTCCCGTTCTTCTGGAACTTCAGTGAAAGTTTAACTTTGATATTAATAGGGTCATATTAAAGTGAGTGAGCGTAGGCATTCTATCAAAGAAGTAAACGTGAGTGAGTGAGTTGGACTTAACGACGCTTTTAACAGTATTCCAGTTACATCACGGCTTGTCAGCTTAATGTGAGAGGAAAGCCCGAAATGATGCAGGTTTCAGACGTTTACCACTACGGTGAAACCCATGAGCACGGGTCTGGTGCTGACAAACCTAGAAACATAATCGGGGCGAACTGGGATTCGAACCCACAATCAAAGGTTTCTGGCGTGCCCAAGGGAAGCAACTCTGCACAGCGAATCGCGGCGCCTTAGACGACTGGGCCACCTGGGCCACCCGTGCCCCCTCATATTAAAGCAAACCGGGACGGTATAAGGAGCAAATACAAACATATGAACGTACTCAACCGGAGAGACTAGCTACTGGTCCTATTCAGTTAGACACGGCACATAGGCTGATATGTCGGTACTCCCCTTCACCTATAATCGTTAAGTTCGTCTGTAGAGTGAGTGAGTGAGTTTGATTTTACGCCCTTTTCAGCAATATTCCAGGAATATCCAGGACACTAGAAATGGGCTTCACACGTTGTACTCATGTCTGGAATCAAATCCGGGACTTCGGCGTGACGAGCGAACGTTTTAACCACAAGGCTACCTGACCGCCCCAGTTCGTGACATGGACCTGATACTTAAAACTACAAAATCGGAACTAAGGTTGGTTGGTTGTTATGATGGTTGGTTTAACGTCGAACTCCAGCTATATGACGGTCTGTAAATAATCGAGTCTGGACCTGACAATCCAGTGATTGACATCATGAGCATCGATCCACGCAATTGGGATACGATGACTTGCATCAAACAAGTCAGCGAGCCTGACCACCCGATCCCGCTAGTCGCCTCTTACGACAAGCATTGTCGCCTTTAAAGGCATGCATGGGTTTCTGAAAACCTATTCTAACCCGGATCTTCATGGGTCTGGTATAGTCTGCTCATGTTGTCAATTACTGGAGTGTCTGGTCCAGACTCGATTATTTACAGACCGCCGTCATATAGCTGGAATATTGCTCAGTGCGGCGTTAAAACAACGAACAAACAAGATAACAATCCGACCCTGACACTGTTATAAACACTGATATATGTTACATTTTAGATAACAGCTGGGCCCAAGTGAAACGAGACTGAAAACTGTGAGCAAACGCAAATGTATGTTTTTTTTGGCTTGGAATAATTGTACGACATGAATAATTTCAGCTTCACCTACCTTTACTTAATAGAGTTACTTGCCCTTGTTTGGTGGTGGAAGTGTCATTGAGATTTCCACGCATCTGAAATTAAAATCGAAAATAATCCAAATATGAAACGACACATGTCCATTGCTGGAGCGGGTGGATTCCATGAAAAAAGTGATCATGTCACAGTCCGATATCATAGAACAAAACGACGACCTGCAGCTGGCGACGCTGTTTCAACTGATAAAATAACTAATTATAACAACATAAAGAATATTCCATTTCTAACGTGAATATATACATACATATTTCATGCTCAGAGCGTGCAAAAATGTCAGGGGAGTAACAGTGAAGAAACACGACAAACAAGATAGATCAAACGGCTTGTAAAGTCTAAGGAAATACCGTCGGCGTTAGGACAAAAAGTTGACTTCTTCTGATATGGTTGAGATCTCTCATAAAGATTTATTTGTTTGCTTGTTTGTTGTTTAACGCCGCACTCAGCAATATTCCAGGTAGAATAGGTCTTCAGCAGCCCACGCCTGCTGTGAAAGGCGACTATGCATGTCGTAAGAGGCGACTAACGGGATCGGGTGGTCAGGCTCGCTGACTTGGTTGATGCATGTCATCTATCCCAATTGCGTAGATCGATGCTCATGATATTAATCACTGGATTCGATTATATACAGACCGCCGTCATATAGCTGGAATATTGCTGAGAGCGGCGTAAAACAACAAACCCACCAACCAATTTTTCCAAACTGCACGTGGAAACAGCTACAGTAAACTACGGTTATAACGAACTCAAAGGGACTACTAATTTTAATTCGTAAAAACCGTAGTTCGTTATAAGCATATATACAACAAATGGCCGGTACTGAAACATAGGTTTGTTACATCGGTCATTTCTTTCTAAGCGTATTCGTTATAAACGTAGTTTACTGTATGTGACATGACGATAGTATCATATCAACTTTTCAAACCATGACCAGAGAGCGGAAGAAGAAAGTAACTTTATTTTTACTGTAAACGCAATATGGCAGTAACGGAATAGGATGTACTGTGTCCAGCTACCAGTATTCGGGATGTGTACGCAGTACGCTGTCAGAGTGTCTCTGTGACATACCAATCTCATTAAAATCAGATCTAAGTTCTCGCTGCCGCTAAACAAAGATCTGAGGACATCCCATTACGGGTCACGTCAGAACGTTTCGCGAACTTTGACTGACCACTGAAATGACTAACAAGAAGTCGACATCAGCCAATTAGAAAGCAGCTTTCTCTAGTTTTACGGCACTCGATTCAACCTGGCGACTTCCATTTCAGACTACACTTGAAAAATATGTTGACGCAGTTCTCGATTAAAAGTTTGAAAACTGAACACACGAACATTCCGGAAGGTCTAATATGTGATTGAGATTGTATTGAGACGTACTGTGCAACGCCTCCTCCGTTCAAATATTAGACGAAAGATAGACGATAATTATGACGGAATAAGTCGTACGTGTCGTAACTGTCGTTCGGAATACAACGTGTTAACGTTTTCGAGTTTGCATGATTAGAAAACACATTCCGAGTGTCACTTTCATGATCTAGTAAGCGACGCTTTGATTGGTCGGAGGAAAGGTCATTCTGAAGTGACTCGTAATGGGATGTCCTCAGTGATAGTGAGATAGTGAGAATTAAGATCTGATTTTGATGAGATTGGTGACATACAAGCTCGTTTCGTGTGTTGTGCAAGTTAAAACAATTGTTATAACAACTGCAATCGTCCCTATCACATTTCATAAATACGTCTCCGCGTGTCTTCAACAAAACTGGAAAAATATTCATCGATAGCGACTGTTTGATAAATATAAGGTAGTTACTGTATACAGGTAAGGTTTGCAAAGGCTTACGTAAAGCTGGCCTTACATTTGAAAGTAGTAGTTCTCTACCATCTGTTTTCCTTGAATTGAACCGCCGTCATACAGCTGGAGTGCGGCTTAAGAGAACAAACCAACCAACCAACCAATCCATGATTTACATCTACTTTGTGACCCATGGAGACACAGGATGGCGCTATTATCATGGATCAGAGCACGGGAAAAGGGTTTGGTCCAGTGGGCGGAAATTTGTAGCTGAACTATTTTATTTCTGTTGAAATACTACAGAGACAACAACATCAAAATTGCATTAAATCCAGTCGCTCCTCGGTATTGTCAGTTGGGTTTATGTGGGATTTTACGGTACCTTCAACAGTACAGGGGTGTCTTGAACAAAACAGGTTAAAAACTGCACAGGTTTTCTCTCGTAGAGGAACGAGATGACGCACTGCTCTGTTCAAGAGACTCGCCTACGATTTACCACGCATGGGCGATTCTGGACGAGATTCTGTTCTACAATGGTAAATGTGTCAGTGTGAACACGAGTAGTTGTCTTTGTTTGATTGTTTGTTTGTTGTTTAACGCCGCACTCAGCTTTATTCCCCCTGACGGCGTCAGTAAATAATCGAGTCTGGACAAGACAATCCAGTGATTGACATCATGAGCATCGATCCACACAATTGGGATACCATGACATGTATCAACCAAGTCAGCGAGCCTGATCCACCCGATCCCGTTAGTCGCCTCTTACGACAAGTATAGTCGCCTTTTACAGCAAGCGTGGGTTGCTGAAGACCTTTTCTACCCCGGATCTTCAAGGGTCGAATGGGGGCACGGGTGGCTCAGTCGTCTGAGGAGCCGCGATTCGCTGTGCAGAGTTGCGTCCCTTGGGCACGCCAGAATCCCGGTTCTCCCCAATTATGTTTCTAGGTTTGTCAGCACCATACCCGTGCTCGTGGGTTTCACCAAAGTGGTAAACGTCTGAGACGTGCATCACTTCGGGCTTTCCTCCCACATTAAGCTGATATAACTGGAATACTGTTAAAAGCGGCGTTAAACCAAACCCAACTCGAGTAGTCGTCACTGTTGTAGGTCCTCGCGTCCACGAAATTATCATTGGACGTTAAACACCTAAATGACTGACTATCTGTAGGGTGTTATACAGTTACATGCATGCTGTGACCTACCCCTTTATAGTTGACCCCGCATCTGAGAGGCCTGAGTATCATCTCTGGCAAACAGGGGAAGAGGCGGTCAAACAGAGGGCAGACTAGACGAGGGTCAATGCTCTCCGGACGTCTCAAACCTTAAACATGGAAAAATGTGACTAAAAGTTTGATGAATTCTATTCACTAAAGTTCTCGTATTCACTGTGACAAAAATTAGAAGAAAAACATTGAGAGCTATTATATAGGTTCAGTTACATTCTGCATAATTATTCATTAGTAATTGCCCGTCAATACATTTGTGAAGAATGCGTTTGTTGTGGCTTATTTCTTAAAATCTGGCACCTTATTTTAGTTGTGATAAAGATTCAATACATTACTCACGGCAAATATCGACATGTTAAGCAAAAATAATTTTGATAAATAATAGCTTTGGTAGCAGACCAGTGATGAAGCTGAAGAACATTCCCACGATGACGAGCACTGCCATCGCCATCGGCGTGTAGTAGAGATAGGATAGCTTGTACATCGGTATGAACGGGTCGCTGGAAAGTAGGAATAGGTCGGTATGCAGGGACCATTGGAAAGTGGGAAAACATTAGCATGAACGGATGGCTGACTTGGTTGATGCATGTCATCGTATCCCAATTGTTCTGGATCGATGCTCATGACACCAATCACTGGATTGTCTGGTCCAGACTCGATTATTTACAGACCACTGTTATATAGCTGAAATATTGCTGAGTGCGGCGTTAAACAACAAACAAACAAACAAAATTGTACACCCTCGTCAGGCCAGCTTGGTAACGCGTATTTCTCTATACGAAATTGGCTAACATGCCAGTGGGACATTCATTCATTTATTGTGTGTAGATTTTACCGCCTTTTCGGCGGTTTGTTTATTGTTTAACGCCGCTCTCAGCAATATTCCAGCTATATGACGGCGGTCTGTACATAATCGAGTCTGGACTAGACGATCCAGTGAGTTACATCATAAGCAACGATCCACGCAACTAAGATACGATGACATGCACCAACCATGTCAGCGAGCCGGGCCACCCGATCCCGTTAGTCGCATCTTACGACAAACATACTCGCCTTTTACAGCATGCATGGGTTGTTTAAGACCTATTCTACTCCGGATCTTCACGTGCCCGATGTACATGTAAGTGTACCATTCTCTCCTTTCCATTTGCACATGAGTGAGCAAGTTTGGGTGTTGAGGGTGAATAATTAAATTTACCGTTTGGGACAGTTTACAGTTATATATGTGGATCACTATTTCTCAAACATATGACTAGCGAATCTGGGTAGAGCTAAACGAAAGGCGGAGCCTTAGATCACCCGATTCCTACATTCTCATCAGGGAAAGAGAAATAACGATACAAACCTATTCTACTTTGTATACCTTGACGCTTCAGGGGCGGTCGGGTAGCCTAGTGGTTAAAGCGTTAGCTCGTCTCGCCGAAGACCCGGGTTCGATTCCCGACATGGGTACACTGTGTGAAGCCCATTTCTGGTGTCCCCCGCCGTGATATTGCTGGAATATTGCTAAAAGCGGCGTAAAACCACACTCACTCACTCACCTTGACGCTTCAACCGTTGACATTTCGGTGGAGCCCGTAAAGGGTGTGGTTGTAGTCCCCAGTGTTGAAGTGGTAGTAGTTGTGACGGACCAGTTGCAGCCGTGAGTGAAGACAGGGGAAGGTTTGGCAGTTGAAACCTTGTTGGCGAATGCACCAAATCCGATCCAGCACATGAAGGTCAGGGAGGTCAGAGCGCCCACTAAAGCTCCCTACAATGTATGAACCAACCACTTTTGTATTTGCCCAAGCGTTTTTATATAAATACATATACTTAGTACATTCTTCACGAACTTTTGATAACATAGTCTTTTTAAAGAACGTTATATGTCACACCTCACAAACTAATATAAAAAATAAATCGATTTTACCGACAGTTTTATTACAAAATCATTATTGAATAGGAATTGTGTACTATTCTCCATGTGAAAAAATGAATGTCTTAACGACGTGAACTGTTTGCTGCTTTGAAGAAGATCTTGTTTCTATTTTGTATGTGTTTGGTCCTGTCAAGAGGCAGCGGTATCACAACGCCTTTGGCTATATGATGAAAAGACCCAGTTTGAACCGATTACTTTTCCACATGACACCGAATCTACAGTTGATAACACTGCACGTTCTAGTGAAAGTATCCATGAAAAATAGTAATAGATATTTCTAACATCATTTTGTGCCCACCATAATTTAGAAAACGATGACCGAGGAAAAGCTTTAGCGCGAGGTTCCAGATTATAATAAAGAGGTATCTACTCTACAGTGGAACTACATCAAATTTCAAAACACAGTAGGTTTATCTCCATTCTACCATGACGGCAACAACGCTTGGAAACGGCGCTCTCTTGCGAGGCGTAACAACACAGGTGCACAGGTACGCAATATTGGATCATTCCGACATGCCATCATTTCTGTTATAGGGGTGACAGGTTGTAGAAAAAAGGTTTTAAAATGCTAAACGAACATACTTCTACAAACTTTTTGAATTAACATTCTATTATATATTTAACATGTGTCAGTGTTATTAGTTAGTTAGCAATTACTCCCTGTAAACAATAATAACATCAAAATAAATGCCTCTCCACCCCGAAGTTGGATGTGGCAGAACTTGACCTACATCACGGTTACTCACACCTCGCAGCTGTCAATGGCTGTCAATCTTGTGTTTACATTCTCCGTTGCTAGTTAAACCAAACAAGGTGACAACCCTGGTCTATGATGTGTTTCAACATTAACCTGTAGATTTACTGGGAATGATCGAGCCTGCTGGTACAATATGATTACCAATGGAACTGAGTATGACTCAACAGCGGCCTTTTAGCCTGCCGACGAGCCGGACAATTTGACACGAGGTAGGGCCTATCTCAGTATCTGCATGGCGTGACCTGTCAATTTCAAGATTTCATGGATTCCAAGCCAGAGCGTGAATGGAATGAGACATTCGTGGCCTAGACATAGTTGGTCGTGTATGATTTTCTTAATTGTGCGTGTTCTGAAATTGATTTCATCAGGTCTGACTTTAATTTATGACTGTACATTGTTTTCGTGGATTTTCGAATGGACAAGTGTTTTCTGAGTTATGGACTTTAAAATCCTCTTCTGCCAAATCCTTACGATGGTGGTTGATGGAGATGGCAACGAATGTCTATCACAAAAAGGTTTGTAAACAACATGTTGTCATGAATAAAGTTTTTTCAAACAATTATTATAATGTTATATAATAATTTTACTTTCATTGTCGGTTGTTGAATGAGAAAATAGCTTAAATTGTTCCGATTCTGGTCACCATAGAACATTTCCCTAACAGTTTCATAAACATTTCATCTGCATGCAAAAGATATGCCTTCGTTAAGACTTTTAATGTCATCATCGAAGCAGTCAGGGTTGCGGCCTACCCAACGCCCAAAACATCCGATATCAAACTACCGTATTTCCTCTATTTGACGCTGTGCCGTCTGTTAATTTCGCGAGAGCCCTTGACTCGACGTGCGTTAGACCTGGCTGGTATTAGAGACCCAGCGTGTATTAGAAGAAATATAGAAACGTTTTACGGTTCATATGGGGTGATCGGTCGGCAGCCATTTTCTATGAATCAATATGTACGCTATCTATGTATTCATACGCACGTTTTTTTGTGAAAGGGCTTAATATATTTCCGTAGCAAAAGGGAAACCTCTTTTTAACCAATCAGAATCAAGCATTCATCAATGTCATGGTAGAATATGATTTTAACATCGTAAGAATCATGTAACAGTTGTTATATTTGGGATCAGACTTTCTTAGTAAAGTACAGATTTTCATACTTTTTGGGGGGTTTAGTCCCGTCCGGGATTCGAATCCACACTGCCAGAGTGAGGCACCTAATCGCCAGCACACAAAGTCAGCGATCTAACTCACTCGGCCACTGAGGCTTCCACAAAAATGAAAGTCCGACCACTGGTAGTCTAGATCACGTACTTTGTGTACCCCTAGGACAAGTGTAAATTAGCACGGCTCCCATGGCCGAAAGCTATGAATACACAATGGCATTTAGAAAGTGGTCAAATGTAACAAATGTTATATTTGGGATAACTCTTCCTTAGTAAAGTACAGATTCACGTACTTTTATCCCGGACAAGTCAAGCAATCTCTTGGCGACCATCTTAGAATGTTTGGCCACCAGGGGGCTCTGATCACGGAGTTTCTTATCAAAAAGTGTAAACCATACTTCAGTGAGTTAGTGTACCAAGTAATAATTATGCATATAAGTCCTAGCACACTGTTTAGAGTTAAAATATTCCACAGTCTAAACTCATATGAAGGAAACTTGTCAGCCATCTCGAAATTGGCGGCCATCTTGGATTTTTGTAGATTTATCAATAGTCGAAAACGTTCAGTAATTGTGAATATCTTTTTAGAAACACAATATGGCTATTTCGCAATGCAACACATACTTTTTTCATCGAAAGACAGAACCTCATCTGAAATACGGAAGATATATTGGTAATTGGTGGCCATATTGGATTTGCAAAATATGACATATTTCCCAAACAAGGATCGCTTGGGACTTTTAGTATGTTGTTCTTGGAACCTTGTAGAAATGTATTGTGGTGAAATAAATTATGTTGCAATTTGTTCCAAGTGAAACCTATATATTGAGGGCTGCATATAAGGCTCTGCCTCCGCTGCATTTTCGTTTCAGCATTTGATATTGATAGACAGGACAAAAGTGCAAATACGCCTTATTAACGCGCCGCTTTCGATGTTTTGAATACCATATTTGCATTAATCCAAATCTGCCGAGGTGTATATACCCATGAGACTTGCACTTTACGTACAGGTCATCAACATGGTGTCAGTCGCTGGGAATACTTACCCATGCGTTTGCCCATGGAAAGAACATGCCCAGCACAAACAACCCAAACAACGGGCCATTGAGGATGCTGTACACGCTGAAGCAGGCCTGTCGAAAGACAAGAACTGAAATTGTCTGGCGGATATTATTTTTTTTGTATTTATTGTGTTTTAAAGAATATTTTGTTACTGTCTGATTTTGATTTCAAACCGCTTGGACCTGAATAATAATTGCCTCACGCCACATCAACAATCTTACAGCAATTTGCGGCAGTCTAATAAAACATCCAAACCACTCTAACGTAGTTAACGCTTTATATTATGATATTCATAAAATAATTTTACTGTTTATTACTGAATGATTCAATTCTAATGATGACATATTCTTGTTATTTACTAATTTGTATAATTGTACGTAACGGGTTTAAATGAATGTTACAGCTGTTATTGTACGCGAACAGCGTTCTATATGAAGTTCAATCTTCTATGTTTCGATATTGTACCCGTGAAGATTCGGGGAAGAATAGGTCTTCAGCAACCCATGCTTGTCGTTAAAAGGTGACTATGCTTTCCGTAGGAGGCGACTAACCCGATCGGGTGGTCAGGCTCGCTGACCTAATTGCGTGGATCGATGCTTATGTTGTCAATCACTGGATTGTCTGGTCCACACTCAATTATTTACAGACTGAAGTCATATAGCTGGAAAAGTGCTGAGTGCGGCGTTAAACAACAAACATCGATATTGATGTTTCCTTTCTCCAGGAACCTAAACCACGTTAGTGCAACACTTTGGTAGTTCCAAAACAAGATACTGGTTTGCCGGGTTCAGACTGTGACAAAGGTAGAACATTGATGTCGACGATGTTAAACAAGGTATCAGTTCTAAAGACAAGCATGATGTACTGGGAATCTGTTCTGCCCCTGAATCTTCCGGGATCTTTCTGGGCATAATAAGAAGAGGCAAATGGTTTATAACAAATCCTTCGTTACACTGAAGCATTCGGAATATCGTTGATATGCAGATGCAATTAATGAACATACCTGCATCACAGACCCAAGTTGAGACACGAGGACTGCAAGGCCAATAGCAACAACCCCGAATATGACAACTAGAAAAATACATGTACATTTATCATAGGCAGTTTGGCGGGATGTAGGTTTTATAACGAAGTTTTGTACATGTTTTATGTATTCCCTGAGTTAATAAAGTTAAATATATCTATGAGATAACAACAGCTTGACTTATTTCCAACAGGACAGGGTCATGAAAAAGAAGAAGACGAGAGTCATGAAGAAGAAGAAGACAGAGTCATAAAGAAGAGAGTTACGAAGAAGAAGTGCGTCATGAAGAAGAACAGGGCAGAGACATGAAGAAAAAGAGCTTCATAAAGAAGAAGAAGAAAGGGTCACGAAGAAGAACTGGACAGAGTAATGAAGAAGAAGAAAATTCTCCGGTTTTGAACCTGATAGAGCACATTTGGGATGAATTTGACAGACGGCTACGCCAACGCCAACCACACCCCAGACGTTGCAGAAGTTGGTTTTTGCGTTGCAGGCCGAGTGGGCTCCCAATTCCCAGGATGTGATTCGCATACTCGACTCTTCCATGGGCAGGAGATGTCAGTCCACTATCGATTCCTACGGGGGACATACGCGTTATTGATGGTAGCTGACCTTCACCTAGGACTTTTCCTATGTACCGATAACTGAGATGACTACAATCACCATGTGTTCTCTCCACAACATTTTGGCTCAATACCTTGTACGGTTCCTCGTATGAATGTATTTTCCTACCTCACACAAATCTGGCTTTGCGGTTGTTTTTTAAGACTATATATACCATCACACACTATGTGAAATATCATACACTGTACTTGTATGAGAAATAAAGGTGTAATAGTTATCCCGTGATCAGAACACTAAATGTTTACATTAATGATTTAACAAAACCTATCTGTTTTATCTGTACTAAGGCGGCTAGGGGTGTAACAAGCTTATCATTCCGCATTAAGAATACGGTCAGGTCGGCAGGGGACATCTGCATATTTGTTGGGTTTAAGCTGGATGCTAATTGTCATACATCATACCTTAATTCTGAAACGAGATTACACCCGGCACGAAAATGTATCTCATCTTCAACGGCATTAATATTACAGTGTACAAATTCTGTCCTGAAATGTTTTTTTAGGGCGGGTAAATCTACCTAATTCTATTTCTAATGGCGACCGCCTCCGTGGTCTAGTGGTAGAGCGGAAGGTGTACCCGGCCGCGTCATACCAAAAGACGTTAAAAGATGGTACTTGTTGTTACCCTGTCTGGCGCTCGGCATTAAGGGGCTAAAACAAGGACTGGTCGGCTCGGAGTCAGTATACTGTGTCTGAGTGGGGTATCCATGTTAAACTGCGGCATGGTATCTCAGTGTGCTAGCACTATAAATCGGCATCAGTCCGGACTAGTACAAGCAGCCACACACACACGTGCATGAACGTCGCTATATAAGTGGAATAATCTTGGACGCGACGTTAAACCCAATTTCACCTGACCTATTTCTAATGGCAGAGTGCCGCAGCTCAACTTATTACATTGCGTTGAGATCTGCTCATATTAGCAGAAACATTTGTTTCAACAGTCAAGGTGTCTTTGAACAGTCTATTTGTACGCAACTTGTTGCCCTTATCTAGACCTCTGTCATTCCCGAGATCATTCAGCCAATCGTAACTATATAAGTGCTTGGCAAGGTTGAAATCTAAACATGAGATAGTATACAAATCGGAAATTTGTAACTGCAAACTATTGAGCAGGGGTAAATATTATTATTCCAAGATTTACGAAAGTTAACAGACCATTTACATACGACACTTATTATTCTTGACTAATCTGCAGCATACAATCTGCACCAAAAGCGTAAAATCTCAATTCTTTGTTTAGTTACTGTTGACATCGAGTCCATTACACCACGGACATCCAATTTGGGGGTCTTTTACTGACAGATAAGAAGAATCTACATGTTCGGTTCAGGACAGCATTAATGCAGGTAACTTATATTCCTTGGCTCCCAAATTGCAGATCCACTGGCTAAGTTTTCATACAGAGTTTTATAAACGTGATAAGCCAAACCACCAACTGATTTAAATTTACAAATCAAGACACCAGATTTACCAATTTCTTTAGCAGTAAAATTCAAGTCAAGATTTTCATGTAACCAAATCCCAAATATTTGTAAGCATGAGCAGTTTCTACCTCTTCACAACCAATAAAAAAGATAAAGTCGGATCTTTTAACGGAACATGGACGGTAATGAACAACCTTAGTTTTCTAAATGTTTACAAGTAAACACCCGTTTGCCACACAATCTAACATTCGTTTTAATGAATGCTCGTCTGGTGCAACAAGAGCGATATCATTAGCATACATCAAAATACTTAGCATATAGACAGACAGAGTTGTTTATTTAAGTCTCACTCATGGTACAGTTGATAGAACATTGTATAAAGTACATAAAAAAATAAAACCATACCCAATCGCCCAGCAGTTTATGAAAGACTTATACGTATAGTTAAGACAATGTATAAACAGTAAACATGCATTAAAATACACAATAAAAAGGATAAAACTATTTATACAACGACGCTTTAATAAGATACTTTGGTAGGTTTTGGCCTTGTCAGTTACAACATAGTGTAACTTCTCTTGAAATATTGAGACCCTGAAAGTTTTGTTGACATTTGGTTAGGATATCTCGTCATTCTTCTTCGTATACTGGACATAACAGAAGGACATGCATCTCATTGCATAGTTGAAGCAAGATCTCTGATCGCTCGGCATACCCTCGTAGCGACCCGTCTCTATTCGAATAGGCGCCACCCCACATCTGATATCTTCAAAGGGACTTGTAGGTAGTGTTCCGTTTGATAATTCGACTTGAATTGTCTGTAGGTTCTAAGTTTATTGCCTCCAGAACCACGGGTTGGAACGTCTCTACTAATATCTCTTTCCCAGCTGAGTATGAAGTCTTTAAATATGGCATCAGATCAGCACTGTATACAACTATCGACCACATCATTGTATCATAAAGTTTAGTAAACACCTTAAAAGGCATTCCGCCAAGTAACTTGAATTTGCTAATTAAAGGGCCCAGGGCTCTGCCAGCTGATTTTGTTGCTGCTTTCGCCATTAAACTGTAGTCGAGGTGTTGGCAGCAGTCGGTGACGTCTTTGTTGATATCACCACAGTTGAATTTGAAGTTTGATTTGGGGATTTCGGAAATGAACAATCGTTTCTTTTTCTGGGTTTATAGCCATATACCACAATTTATATTGTTAATTTCAATGGCGAGATCATGTATGGGTCACCTGCATGTAATTAGAGTTAGACAAAGGCCGGTTGGCCACGGAAGCGTGACATGAGGTTCGAGAGACCGCAAGCTGACCATACATGTGTCGCCAATTGGGCACGAGGCTTTTGATCGAGATTCGCCTATTTGGAAAAAAATGGACAATGCTTTGAGTGAGTCGAGTGTTGACCCTGGTAGCTGTTAACAGCATAGAGGTTGACCGACCTAGGCCTAGGAGATTCTAACTGGAGACTAAATTCATGATAATGATGGAGCTGCATGATATCAGAATAAATGTTGTGGACCCAAAGACTTGTGTTGTCAAATGCAGAAGTATCCGGTAGAGCACCAACATCTGCCTGGGATATAAGTAAATATTAGATACTATTTCGACCATATCAATCCAATACCAGAAGTCGATTTCCAACAGTGTAGTATTGTGGGGACTTAGTGTGATGTGCTAACGCTTTGGCCACTAATGATGATGACTAGGTCAGCGATACTTATGATTCTGTATAGAATGGGTATGGCCCCTCTGAAACACAGGTTCAATGACGCGTTGTCCTTTGGTCGTCCGTCCATTGCCCGTCCGTCGGCCGGCGTATTTTAAGCACCCTCGAAGTGTCCGAATGCTGTGCTTGCCCAGACACTTCATACGGAACTTTCTAAGCACTGATTGTGATTTACGAAACTGGGTCACGGTGAATGACCTCTGTCCACGCGTTCGAAAACCGTTTTGAACGTATATTGAAGCAAAGGCAGATTATGAGCATAATGATAACGGCTTTAAAACACATTAGCGTCTCCGGACTCGCAGAGGTAACCTTTAGAACGCCGAGATTCAGCTAGTTGAGCGAAGAGTATGCACTTGGGTGACTATCATTGAAAGAAAACGCTGCTCATGCAGTTTAAATGATACGAACTGGTGAGGTGAGGTGAAATGGGCTTTAACGTCGCGTTCAAGATTATTGCGCTTATATAACGACGTGTATGCACGTGTGTGTGTGGCTGCCTGTACTAGTCCGGAATGATGCCGATTTGTTTAGTGCTAGCACACTGAGATACCATGCCGCAGACAGGGTAACAACAAGTATAATCTTTTAACGTCATTTGGTATGACGCGGCCGGGGATCGAACCCCGGACCTTCCACTCTCCGGGTGGACGCTCTACATCTAGACCACGGAGGCGGTCTAAATACAAACTGGGATCAGGATAAATCATCATTGGTTAAAATATACATCTGGCCAGTCACCGTCTTATAAAAAACATACAAGTTCGGACGTCATGACGCCATAATGTTTGATGTGACGTTACTCTCTTGTCAGTTCACAATTGACCCTGTTCGCATGACCCTTGATCTTGACAATGGAAATAATGAAAATAACAATTAACGAGAGTTTTATCCCAAATCACAAATATAACATTTGTTAGCGTTTTATTACTAACATCCCGGTTGGGTAATGAAACACCAGCTACCCCCGGCCCCGTTCAACACAATAAATGGCTGTCAGGTATTAATCCGCTGATTAAGCAACTGAAGGCATCTTGAGTGCTGTTACTAAGGTGACATAAGTTATGGACACGGTACTCAAATGGATGAGCAGACAGAAAAAAGACGTAATACATTAAAACATTCCGAGGAAGAAGCAGGCAAACTAGGCGTCGGCCCGATCATTATGATCGTTGAAATTGCGCAGCGCGTAAAAAAACGGAACCCGTTTTAACACCAGTTAGGGAATCCCCTCAGCGACGGAATTTTTCGTTTGGGGGGCAATTTCGCCTATTTTCGGTTATTTTGTTTAAACTGAATTTTTGTCAAGCATTTTTGGTGATTAAGTATCCCCAAAAGTATTAAAATCTGCAAAGTTGCTATGTTGATTCTATTTGCCCGTAAATTACATGATGATGATGATGATGATGATGATGATGATGATGATTATGATGGCCTTCAGAGCGTACGTCAAACAAGACAATATATGAATTTCAGTGTTAGACTACTTGTTCCGGTTCCATAGAAATGTGTTCGTGTCTACTTACCTATGACCTTCGAAAGAATGGTCATGGACCTATCAGAAAGGTTGGGGCAGCAGTATGGCTTGATGAGGTCGCAGGGAATGATGGCTCCCAGTGCGTTCATGGAGGAGGATATGGTGCTGAGGAGGGAAAAAGGAAGATATGATGGCACAAGAAGTAATGTAATGATTGAACGAGGACAATTGTGTACATGTATATTGAAGTTTCAAATCACATCTGATTAATCTTGTCCATTGTGAGATTGACATTAAGCCGATGCGTCACTTCTCACTCATTGGGAGAATATCATTGATCACGTGTGTGGCGTTCTTTAGAAATACAACATAAACAAGAAGATGCTATTTTTGAATATAATGCACTCGATGGTAAACAACAGTCATCAGTTCTTAGTTACAAACGACAATACAAGTCATCAATCTACACAATTTGCTCCTACTCCACCTTCTCTTCCCGACCGCCTCCGTGGTCTAGTGGTAGAGCGTACCCCCTGAGAGCGGAACGTCAGGGGTTCGAAAGACGTTAAAACATAGTACTTGTTGTTACCCTGTCTTGCGCTCGGCATTAAGGGGCTAAAACCAGCACTGGTCGGATCGGACTCAGTATACTGTGTCTGAGTGTGATATTCTATTAAACTGCGGCATGGTATCTCAGTGAGCTTGCACTATAAATCGGCATCAGTCTGGACAAGTACAAGCAGCCATACACACACGCACACACACACACACACACACACACACACACGTGCATGCACGTCTCTATATAAGTGCAATAATCTTGGACGCGACGTTAAACCCAAATTCACCTCTCCTCACCTTCTCGTCCCCTCAGTACATACAAATGTGATCCTGGCTAGAGGCATAGGGTCATGTGCGGCTCAGCTCCAAGTAAATGAAGTTATAGGATGACGAGTTGGCCACTGAAGCACGACAGTGTGAATGTGTGCAGTAGTTTTGACAGCCTGACTTTGATTTTTCTTAGAGTTAACATTAGGGTGCTTTGTGTCAGCCGAGAGGTGCCCTATGTGCAGAGGCAAGGCACATGCAGTTGGCCCGACTGACGATCGCGATAATTCTCCTGAAAGTGCAATCCTATCATGTAGGAGGGGTGGCTGAAAAGTTCTGAACCTAACTATGATGGATGGAATTGGTTGCTGATTTAATCACTTTCTTCCCTCTTGAACATCGCTACCCACTCCTCAACATCATTCTCTGAAGTTGAAATTATTTCCACATGGAGGTCTGCTAGAGCACTTTCAGTTGGAGATACTTGATGACAGCGCGGAGTCAAGTTTGTCTATTTTTATGTGCTAACTTAACTTGTGCGAATCTGTGATTCCACGATCATGAGTTTCTGGCAGGCCTGAGGGACGCACGACAGTGATTCTACCACCCATGATTAAAGACAGAAATGTTTGTGTCTGTTACACAAGCACAAGCCGTCATGGTAAAAACGTTTAACATAATATGCGTTCAATACAAAAACTTGTACATCCAGCCTTATTAGGGTTATGAGACACATTAAAATGCAAGTGTATCCATGGTGAAATAATTATAATAATACTTTTTAAAAATATAAAAAATAATCACCTCAAACTTCCGCTGAAGATGCACGACACAAACACTCCAGGTATTCCGGGAATATGGCCCAAGATGTCCATTACATATAAGGGCAGGAGCTGAATATACAAATTATACAATTAAGCCAGAACGTATTATGTTAAATGTATCATTTTGATTTAAACATTTTGTAATTTAATGTTCTTGTGACACTGCTTATTTAAAAAATAATAACTCTGTGTGTGTTTTCTTTGCGTTATAAATATATACTCAGCCTTTCTCACAACTGACTTGCATTTATCCATTCATATAATTCCCCCTTTACTCCCAGTGGAATGAGTTTAGTCAGATAAATGAGATAAACGATTATAGTCTCGTGTTGACCTTATATATTTCAATACATGACATCTCTAAGGAAAGTCTTCTATCGTGAGCGTACATTCTCATAAATCTATCTATTTTTCCCTATAGCGTTGGTTCAAAATAGTGTTGATCGTATGAATAACCAGCCAAACTGAATAACCCAGCGAGTGAAATATGCCTGCGACTCACGTCCAACTCTGAATCATAATCACATCTAAATGTAAATGTGTCTGTAGCATTGACGTGACTGTAACTGGATTATGGATATTTGATGAACAGTTTCATTTGCGTCGCACTTAGTGACTGAAACTATCCAAAAGAGCATTGTGGCACCTTGAACGTCGTTGAGACGTTTGTATAAGATATCAAACAACGTTATCGTTGAATGTTTCAATGTTTGTTGAACTAGCTTCTAACTGCCTTCCCATGCATTCAAGTAAGGACACTTGCACTTGGAGGTTGGAGGTTTTAAGTTCAACTGACTGTCGTTAACCTCGAACTGTGGCAATGAAAGTGAAACGTGGTGGTAGTAATTTTATAGAATTAAACAAATCGGATATATTACTAGTATATCGAGGTTAAGAGTTGACATATTATCAGTGCGTGGATATGAATAGTTGACATATTACCGATGTTTGGAGATGCATGCTTGACATATCACAAGCCTGTCTGTCGAGATATAGTGTAACCAGGTAGTCGAGATAAAGATCTGGTACATTGAATTACCTGTGTGTTGAGATAAAGATCTGGCATATTAAATTACCAGCGTGTGGAGATATTGATCTGGCATAATAAATTACCAGCGTGTGGAAATAAAGATCTGGCATATTAAATTACCAGCGTGTGGAGATAAAGATCTGGCATATTATACTACCAGTGTGTTGAGATAAAGATCTGGCATATTAAATTACCAGCGTGTGGAGATATTGATCTGGCATAATAAATTACCAGCGTGTGGAAATAAAGATCTGGCATATTAAATTACCAGCGTGTGGAGATAAAGATCTGGCATATTATACTACCAGTGTGTTGAGATAAAGATCTGGCACAAGAAATTACCAGTGTGTGGAGATAAAGATCTGGCATATTGAATTACCAGCGTGTCGAGATAAAGATCTGGCATATTAAATTACCAGTGTGTCGAGATAAAGATCTGGCATAATAATCTACCAGCGTGTCGAGATAAAGATCTGGCATAATAAATTACCAGTGTGTTAAGAAAAGATCTGGCATAATAAATTACCAGTGTGTGGAGATATAGATCTGGCATATTGAATTACCAGTGTGTCGAGATAAAGATCTGGCATATAAAATTACCAGCGTGTGGAGATAAAGATCTGGCATAATAAATTACCAGTGTGTGGAGATAAAGATCTGGCATAATAAATTACCAGTGTGTCGAGATAAAGATCTGGCATATCAAATTACCAGCGTGTGGAGATAAAGATCTGGCATATTAAATTACCAGTGTGTGGAGATATAGATCTGGCATATGAAATTACCAATGTGTCGAGATAAAGATCTGGCATAATATATTACCAGTGTGTTGAGAAAAAATCTGGCATATTGAATTACCAGTGTGTTGAGATATAGATCTGGCATATTGAATTACCAGCGTGTGGAGATAAAGATCTGGCATATTAAATTACCAATGTGTCGAGATAAAGATCTTGCATATTACCAGTGCGAGGAGATAAAGTGTTGACAAATTACCAATGAGCTACAGCAGAGGCTAAAGGAAGACATTTACCAGTGTGACTGGGTAAGGGTGTTTCGGGTTATGTTCCTTCTTGTTTGATTGTTCTATCTGTTGAACTCCAAACTTGCCCTACCTGATCTGACTTGCTGATAAGGTTGTTGAACTTGATGGGGTGGCAGTCGGCGTAGAAGGCGTACATGACGATGCCAATCATGCAGCATAGGCTGACTATGAGGATGAGGCCAGGCAGGTTTACAAATAATATCCTTAGAAAGCAAGGAAACATAACGATCACTAATCGATGATTTACATTCAAAGAGACATATGGCATATATCCACAGATCTCTTTGTTATTGCATTTTAGAAGGGATTACATTAGATCTCTGCTATCAGCAGATATTTTCTATGATTTTAAAAAAAGGGTCTTGTTGATTTTACATACACCCACAAGTCGATCTAATAAATTGTATATATTGCATTCTGAAGAACAGTTCATCGCTTTTAACATCATAATCATGCAGATATTTTAAGTTTAACTGACTCGTCAATGTTGAATAATACATGTATTATTTTCAAGCTTTTAACTTTACACATTTTAACGTATTCTTTCAATGGATTCATGGTCATAACGTGGGTGTTATCTTTGCTTGATATCTCGTAAATGAAGTTCAGAGTGACAAACAAATATCCACCAGATTTTCCCTTTGTGTCGAGCAATATTCCAGCAGCTCCAGCATTTGGTGTCTACATTTTACAACTTTTGAAGTACACTCGAGCATGCTGTTTCTACGAACATACCAAAGCGCGCCATACGACAGTTGATCAAATACGCCTACTGATCAAAAGTTGTTTCATCAGAATTACCCCATTCATGGTCTTAGTAAAGCTTTTATTGGCATTTCCAAATTTGAAACATCAGTAACCATGTTCAGGGTAATTCCTTATTTTGATTTGTACAATATGTCCCCGTGTGTTTCTTATCAGGTGAATAATTGACTTGCCTAAGTGCCAGCGATGGGACAGGATACGCTCACCATTTGGGAAAACCTGGTGTCGTCACTGTTGAATATACTTATGATATAGTCGGAATCCCACAATGGGCTTTTAACATGTACATTGAGTATTACATCATACTCACAGCTTGGCTTTAAATACAGACGGACAAGACAAGGTTCTTTGGACTTGAGCCTGGTTAACTCCATACAGTGATATCCAGAGAAAGGACCCGCCCACAACAAGCGACCAGAAAGAGTGGCGGGTAGTGGGGTCAAAGCTGAAGCTGAAACAAAGACATTACACGAGATGTGGAGGAGCTCGGTGTAACTATCCAAACAACTGGTTATGATGTCGTTCCATCAACCATACGTACTCATTGAAGTAAATTCTTGATCTATTCCCGGCGATGTCCCAGGCGTTCTTGAAGCCACCCATGACGATGGAACCCTGGATGAGAACAGCCAACAACCCCGCTAACATGACAAAAGCCTGGAAGGTGTCTGTCCACAACACAGCCTTCATTCCCCCCTGAAACACAGAGATGAATGATGAAGTAGATGTGACAGAGCCGCAGCTTGCGTTAAGGAATATCGTTTTGTCGGTACCATAAATAAATACATAAATTTGGTCTTTCCGATTAATATAATATTTATGTGCATATTAATAATGTTCCAAATCAATCCACCATGTGTAGCATGTGTTTCAGTTTGAGGCGCACCTAGAAGCCCTAGAAACTCTCAGGAAACATTCTGCCCACCCAACCACTCTCCACGACCAACGTGCCTGACTTCGCCTGATTTATGGCCTGGTTGCTGTACACATGCCACAACAATACCAGAAATCAGCTTCACACATTGTACCCATGAGGGGAATCGAACCAGGGCCTTCGCTCTAACTACCAGACGCTCGAAGTACAATATGGCGAATAGGTCCAGGTATACATCACAACAGAATGAAGATATGCTGCACTGGGTAATCAAGAAAAGTTTTCACGTGGTAACCTGCATTTTCACTGTAAAATGTGTGCCATCACATGTATCATCGTGGATCGATGCTCATGATATTAACCACTGGATTGTCTGGTCCAGACTCGATTATTTACAGACCGCCGTCATATAGCTGGAATATTGCTGAGTGCGGCGTGATTTGTGATGTGTGGCCTGGTTGCTGTACACATCACAACAATACCAGAAATCAGCTGCAGGCGAATCGAACCAGGGCCTTCGCTCTAACTACCAGACGCTCTTCATCCCACATTAAGCTGACATGATGTGATATAACTGAAAGATCAAAGTCACTCATTCACGGTGAATTGTAATGGTTCTAATGGTATAAAATAATTATCAAACAATAAATTGTGTTTCATATATCAATAAATGGTAAAATGTTGTTGTTACAAATGAAATAACTTTGATACTTTGATAGGCATTTAGAATTTGGATTAAGTAAGGATAAGATTTATGGATGAACAACTTTTTTATTACATCCTGTTGTCTATATTACTGTCTTTACACTTTTGTTTATGTTACTGACTTCGCCGGTAATGTCTTAACTGCCCCCTTTTGTGAACAAAAATAGGCTTCTCCAATCCAGAATAAGTACATCTACTGGGTAAACATTGCCTCCTACCTGTATATATACTTGTCAACCATACTCTGTATATCACTTTTTCGATAACGGTGTTAGAACCTACACCAAAACGACGCTCTTAATTGTAATAAAGAAGTTGTTCATCCATAAATCTTATCCTTACCTACAAATGAGATGTTTGAATGGAATGGAATTTTTTTAATTTTCCGATCAAGATGTCTATAACAAACTTGGAACTGCATATGATGCCCATTTCACCCACCAAATTTCAGATCTCTGGGTCTTGGAGAAGAGGGCGGTCGGGTAGCCTAATGGTTAAAGCGTTAGCTCGTCACGCCGAAGACCCGGGTTCGATTCCCGACCCGGGTACAATGTGTGAAGCCCATTTCTGGTGTCCCCCGCCGTGATATTGCTGGAATATTGCTAAAAGCGGCGTAAAAACCAAACTCACTCACTCACTCACTCACGCTTGGAGAAATTTTTTTAATCTAGTTTTCCAAATTAAAGATGGCTATCTGGCGACCATATTTAATTTCCAATGTTGATGACTTGAACAAAAGCCCCTTACAGTAACAAACATCCACACACAATTTCAGCTGAAGCCATCAAGCATTTTCGGAGAAGACTGGTTGTGGACGATGACGATGGACGTCTTGTGCCGACAAAAGGTTACATTGTTTTTCCGGCTAGGTGAGCTAAAGCGTCCATCTCCAAGATCATAACTCCTACATTAAGCTGACATGATGTGATAAAACTGAAAGACCAAAGTCACTCATTCACGGTGAGTTGTAATGGTTCTAATAGTATATCCTATAGGGCCATGCATTGCTGGTCAATGTGAAAAGGCAGACAAATTACATCTCATGCATCACTATATTATAGGGCTGTCAATATGTTAACAACGCAAACAAAACACGACTTACCAGAGCTGTATATAGCGTCACAATGATTCCAACAGCCACCACAGATCCCCATAGATCCAGTCCAGTAACTTAAAGAAAATCAACACAGCGTCAACACATATGTTCAAACGGGTCAACTCACGCTGCAATGTATGATTAAATTAATCCACATGGCACGGGAACAAGCATGGGTAATTAGTTCGTATATTACTAGCGAATGTTGTTCAGTAGTGAAGTGTTTCAATTGGTTTATTTAATTTTGTGAATGCTCTTACTTTCAACAACCATCAATAGATTCAGTAATTGACGAAACAAAGCTCTCTTTTAACCACGTTATTAATTGAGTTTTATTTTTAATTAATTTGGTTCGGTTATTTCTTATTTTAACCTTAAACGACTTTACGAGACCTTTCGCAGTCAAAAGGAAAAACATACCCGCATTTAGAGCCAGTGATGGGGCGTAGAGGACGAACGACATATACACACTCTGTAAATGCAGACACATTGAAACAATATTGCACTGACTCCAGTAGGAAGGAAACAGAAAGATTTAAACATTGTATACTCCATACGACATATATATATACATCATATATTATTATATATTCCAACACTGATCAGTGCTATCAACCAAGAAAAATGTTATGTCGAAGACATAAGAATCATTTGCAGCATCACGTTATCAAGTGTCTTATATATCGAAATCGTAGAAATCGTAGAGGAATTCTGTGCTTAGTTAATAGTGAAATATTGGAGCTGGTGACGTCACTTCCGAAATGAAGGTATGGTGGCGAATAGGTCCAGGTATACATTGTCTGGTCCAGACTCGATTATTTACAGACCGCCGTCTTATAGCTGGAATATTGCTGAGTGCAGCGTTAAACAACAAACCAACCAACCAACCTAGTTGTAGTGTGGCTTAAATGGACTGTGGACTTACAGTTTGCACAATGTAGATCAGGGAGGCGAGAACACGGACAGGCTTGCTGAAACGCAGCTCTAGATACTGAAGAGAACAGAAAAAAATCATTCGTTATGATTCCCAAACCAGAGTGTACTCTCTTGCGTATCTGTGTTATGACATGAACCAACATATTTCTGTAGGGTATGTGTTGTTAATATCTAAATTTCAATCATGTTGTTCATGTGCAATGGTTCTATGACGATATTGTAACTGAAGATGTATGATCAGACCATCAACTAGTTATACAAAGAGGAGAAGTGGTTTTTTTAAAGTACCGAGATCTGTCAGTCGATTTACGTCACTGTAAGCGCAAAAGTATCTTACTGTGCGCATAAAAGGAGATCAAAGTACCTTAATGTACGTATAAAATGAGATCAAGGTACCTTACTGTACGTATCAAATGAAATCAAAGTACCTTACTGTACGTATAACAGGAGATCAACGTACCTTACTGTAAGTATAACAGGAGATCAAAGTAACTTATACTGTACGTATAAAATGAGATCAACGTACCATACTGTACGTATAAAATTAGACCAACCTACCTTACTGTATGTATAAAATGAGATCAACATACCTTACTCTGCGCATAAAATGAGATCAACCTACCTTACTGTAATGGACATCAATGTAGTACCCTACATCAGGACAGAGTCGTTATGTGTACTTTTGAGTTTATGTTCAGGTTAATGGTCACGTATTTTTTATGGATTGGTTAGTTTATAGATTATTTTGATACATTGGTTGGTTTGTTGGCGGTCTGTAAATAATCGAATCTGGACCAGACAGTCCAGTGATTGACATCACGAGCATCGATCTACGCAATTTTGTGACACGATGACATGCATGAACACAGTCGCCTCTTACGACAAGCATATGTGACCTGGTTGCAGTAGCCCGTGAAGATCCGGGGTAGAATAGGTCGTAACAGGCGACTATGCTTGTCGTAATAGGCGACTAACGGGATCGGCTGGTCAGGCTCGCTGACTTGATTGATGCATGTCATCGTATCCCAATTGCGTGGATCGATGCTGGATTGTCTAGTCAAGACTCGATTATTTACAGACCGCCGTCATATAGATGGACTATTGCTGAATCCGGTGGTAAACAGCACACAAACAAGCAAATCGATTCACTTCTTGATTCGTGATACTTTGCGAGGTACTAGTTCCCAGAAGGCTGGCTGTACCTATACCGAGTACATTTACTTTGTTATATATTGTTGCTGCCACATATTTGACCCATTTGATGCCTTTTTAATGATTGTATAGTGCAATACGTTCCTTTTTAATTCTGGAATGGAAGAGTGGGTGAGTGCGTGTTTAACGCCGCTTGTAACATTATTACAATTATAATGCGGCGTGTCAGCTTAATGTGGGAGGGAAGCCCGAAGTGATGCAGGTCTCAGACATTTACCACTTCGGTGAAACTTACGAGCACGGGTCTGGTGCTGACAAACCTTGAAACATAATCGGGGAGAACCGGGATTCGAACCCACAATCATAGGTATGGGTGTGCCCAAGGGACGCAACTCTGCATAGCGAATCGCGGCGCCTTAGATTACTGGGCCAGCCGTGCCCAGTGAACGTGTGGACCATTGGCAGGCCCATGGGCGAGAATATTTTCCTTTGCTCAAAACTCATATTTTCCTTTGGCAAATACATCAACGTTTGTCTACAAGCATCGTGACACGTGATGTAACCCATTTTAACTTATTTCAACTAATTTGTGGCGTTATTAAAATATATCGCATCTTTGGTCTGGTGTATTGAAGTAAAATATTAACGGCCTACGCTTTTAAGTGGATTTTGCGTTTCATATACGCTCCATTAATTACACTGGGCAATTAAGTGACACTAGGTGTGCAGTATACAGGTATACCTGTGCGCGAATTTTAATGAAACAAACCCGATTCGTCTTTCATTCCAAAACGTCTGGCTGAATATCTCACATTCCAACGAAATCTCGAAATATTTTTTTTATTATAAGCGGGGTCGAACTGACCAATAGGAATTATGTTTAAAGGCGATTGAGAAAAACTTGAGTGAATGTTGTGACACGAAAGCAACTTTTAAATGCATTGCAGACTCTTGGTATGAAAAAAGGGCCTTCTTATGATAATTCCCATATTCTCATTAATACGTTGTATCTAATAATACATGATATGTGTTTCAATATGAACTGTTAATTATTCAATATTAGTGTATGTGTATTTACTGATTTCACAATTTTGTTTTGTACACACCGATGTCTGTGTTATCCTTCGCGTTTCAACTTGGAAAACAACACGAACAAAATATACTCTGTGGCAACTTGAATTTGCATCAGGAATGTTGCTTGTTGATAACACAAAATATGTAAGATAATGATGACTTTATATAGACGTCGTGCTCTCCTTTTGTGAATTTAAAAAAGGCTCAATTCAGTCTGGGCCCACGCTATGATGCATGCTTGATGGAAAAAAAACTAATTTATCTTTAATCTAATATAAACAATAAATAACCTCTATCTGTACTACCATTATGTCGTATGTTCAATGAATTATTGGGCAGTTAACTCACCTGAAATACACTTGTCACGTTCAGATTATAAAAGAATGGAATGAATACAACTGAGGCAATGACCATTGCAAAAACAAATGCAAGGCATGACCACCAATACATCGTCGTGAAGTTGTACATCTCAGCCGGCGTCCCCAGCAACGTCAATGCAGAGAGAAATGTCACCAGCATCGACATCGCCACGGGAAACACGTACATATCTTTACCGCCCAAAAGGTAATTTTTAGAATTAACATTGTTTTTATCTTTGATGGCATAGAAAAGTCCGATTCCAGCCGATACTCCCAAGGTGAGACTCAAAAGCACATAGTCGAGGATAGCAAATGTCTTCTTCTGTCCAGTGTTGATGCTGTAGTCCTCAGACATGATTGAAGGTCAGTGTTGTCCACGCTGGTCCTGGAGTGACAAAATACGCACGGAGAAACAGTTTACGCTCACCCTCTCCCGTATAGTACAGTCGGTTGTGAACTCTACCTTTGTGAGTCTTTCCCGGTCACGATGAGTTCTTGTGAATAGGAGATATATTTCTATGAGTACACAGTCGAAGACGGTCACCGTTCTCATTGAGGTGAAGGTGCACATTTCAGTGGAAGTGGGAGAGCCTTTGGTTTTCTACTACACATGTATATCACATGACTATTTAAAGAACATGAATGTGGGTTCAATGCACAAAGCTGTAGGCAATTTCAAACATGGATATTTGTTGAGAAGCTTTGTGAGATATCACCCAACAATTATTCAGATTCCGATTAGAAACTACACATTATCCTGTTCCGAATGGCATTTACAGTTAACACGTCCATGTTCCTTTAAAACCTCTGAGGAGAGTTTACCCTACGCACAAAGTGAACACACTTCAGTTCCTTGCCACTCACAACCTGTGCACAAATCGAACATACTTACCATTCCACGGTAAACCTACGCACAAAGTAAATTCACTTCAGGAATAGTACCACTCAAAAGGTGCGCTCGAAGTAAACACCGATACAGTAACTCGCAAAACCTACATACATAATCTCCTCACAGGAGTTTCGAGCTGTGTCACATGTGTTCCCAATACCAGATATACCATAGATATAAAAAAACACACCTTCAAAACAATTAATTTCAATATTCGAGGAAAAAGCACCTCATGAACTGTCAGTAACATCAAAATATAATAGATTTAAAAATACACCCCAAAACATTTGAAAATGCGAACAAAAGATGGTAAATGTCAGTAACATCATAAAAATCTCCCATAATATACTCCACCAATTACTTCTATCGGAATCAATATTGATGAAGTACATACATTTTTCTTTCAGTCTTACATCCCTTTATTCCCATTGTTGGTGTAGAATGTCGGAGCAGACCTGTTGACTATTTGCGATATTTGTACGACGTAATAATACATTGGTATTATAGCCTTGCCTTATTTAGAAATTGCGTCGACTAGGAGTGCCAGAATCCTACGACAGTGGGTACGATTCACCTTCACTGTCGTACCTGGTGTAAAGTTTCACCAAACTCGTACGCGTACTAAAACTGAATCACAGATTCTAACTGAACGAGTTCGGTTCGAAATATTATACTCTGATTCTGTTCTCTCACTTGTTTTATGTTCCTTGAAATCTGCAATTTTACCCTAACCTCAGGCATAAGAGAGTCATACCAACTGAAGGAAATTTCCATGATTCGGTTTACTTCGTTGTTGCCCCTAAGTTCCAAATTACACCGTGAATAGTAACATGGAGCTAGCTGCACTTAGATAACTTTTGTGGGAACACTAACCAACGGGTAGGCAGTCAACCCCAAGTATCGATGCCCTATACAAAATCAGTTGGTTAATATACCGCGGCCTGTACACTTAGCGACATCGAATGGGAGATTTCGAGACTATCGGTCATCATCTCCAGCGGCCAGTGTACCCCTTCTGGCCAGATGGATTTTACTCTATTATCAACATCAGACTACATAGGACCAGAAAGGAAATATCCCTGACCACTGCGGTTCGATGACATGCACTGTTTCACTAGACAGCTTTTTACTTGCCTGAAACTGATCACAAGGCATAACGGATCAAACTGTTATGTAGATCCCTTATGTGATAGACTTGAGTATTACATATCGTGTTCAACACAGACAGTATCAAAACGAAACTGATCAACCATCTGCACAGTATATTGTCAGCCACATTCAAATCGGGCGAAAATACTGAAATATGAAACGTCAAACGTCATATGCATACTTTGGTATAAGACTTGTTTCAGTTGAGGAAGACAACACCGGCTACAAATAAATCTAACTTAACCTCCACGCGATATAAGGCTTTTACGTATAACTATTAATTCTCTCTTAATAACTCATGACATGTAGAACATATTACCGAGGTACCCGTGACGTTTTATAGATCCAAGAACAAAATAATAACTAAATGTAATATCATAATGTTCCTAATCCACCCTCTTTTTGAAATTCATTATCACAGTCCGGTGGACAAAATGTAATTGATTTCTAAAAGATTTCGTTAAGGCAACGCCGTCTCTTTTCCCCTGTGCATTTGTAAACTATTTATGGCTCAAGTGAATATGTTTTGTGAATATTATATGTCCGTTTCAATCACCTATATCAGACGTGAATGTATGAACGAAAGTGGTAAATACGTGTTTACTCGGCCGAGGGTATACGATAGTTTATGGTTATACCATCACCAGTGTATCCACCAGTAGACCAACTGTATCGTTCTTGAGACCCCTCGGAGTTCTGTGTCGGTGAACTGTCCGATACATCTCGACAAATAGGGAAGCATTATTTGATTTTCACAGTATTCAGTATAACAACACGCACGTGTTTGAATGATCTCAGTGAGTACAGACATACACATTCATTTTGCTTTAAATACACACGTAGGGTGAACACATGGTTTCTTTACAATTTTGTAGAGGATTTCCGCAGTTGATCGGAGTGAGGCATGACAACGTTTGTAACGTATCATCTTAAACCTTCGGTAATCTTAAGACGTTCCTTGAGGAATACGCCAGATGCATGTTTTCAGTAGGTAATAAAGTAATGACTATATTTTTTGTACCGATGTATATTATGATTTGATAAAAATGAAAAAAAAAATAGGTATATGATATCCCTTTTCCTGTGACAGGTTTGGCTGCGTTGACAGCGTTAACATACATGACCTTCTCGTGATCAAATATGAACGACTGTCACATGTTTGTCATCTTGTCACAGATGGGTTTAGTTTTTTTCACACGTTTCCTATATATTCATACAAATACAACAAGAATTTAAACGGTCACTAACAAAGTATGCACAATATAGAAAATAACTGTTTACAACTAACACCAAAATACTTCATATCATAATTACAAGTCATGCATTCAAGACACTGTTAGTATACATCCATAATAAAACCGATGTTGTTATTTTTATTGTCAGCCAATAATAATATACGAAGATCAATCAATGAACATGCATATTTACTGAACGGAGACCAGTGAAGATCCGGGTTAGAAAAGGTCTTCAGCAACCCATGCTTGTCGTTAAAGGCGTTTATGCTTGTCGTAAAAGGCGACTTACGGGATCGGGTGGTCAGGCTCGCTGACTTGGTTGATGCATGTCATGGTATCCCAATTGCGTGGAACGATGATCATGATGTCAATCACAGGATTGTCTGGTCCAGAGTCGATTATTTACAGACCGCCGTCACATGGCTTGAATATTGTTGAGTGCGGCGTTAAACAACAAACCAACCAACCAACCTTCGTAACTAAATAGAAAACCTACTGCCCATGTATCTATTGAGGCTTTTGCCTTCTATTGAAGCCCCATCTTCTCCATGGCAAAGAATAGGAATAAGTAGATAGGTTATGAGCTACATGCAATGTATCCTTGAACCATTAGCTATATCTTTCACTGAGCATTCAATTGTTTCAAGTTTTGTTACGAAAGCTAAACGAAGAATGTCTATATCTATTTACCTGTTTAATGCCTGTGTGTAACACATCAACTTGTTCGTTGTATATTTCTGATATAATTGATGCATTTTATTGTTTGTAATTATGCCCCAAATAATAAATTTTGGGTTTCATGTATCTATAAATGGTTTTAGTTATATTTTGTTGTTACAAAAAATGTTTTAAATAGATTGTGAATGAGTCTTTATAAATCTAAGCTGACAAAAGGCAGCCATGCGTGATTTCCGATCAAGATGTCTATAACAAACACCCACCAACTTTTAGATCTTGGAGAACACTTTTAAATGAATATTGTTTTCCAAATCAAAGATGGCTGTTTGGTGGCCATATATAATTTCCATTGTTCATGCCTTGAACAAAGCCCCTCATAGTAGCATACATCCACACACAAAGCCATCTATATGGACGATGACTATGCACGTCTTGTGACGACAGAAGCTCACATTGTCTTTCAGGGCAGGTGACCTAAAGTGTCCATCTTCAAGATCATAGACAAGTCAAATGAAACAAAATATTACAAAAAGAATGCTGTGGTAACACACAGAGACCACAAACCGTTTTAACAGAACAATATAAAGCAAATCAACGAAAGGTCTTTCAACAATCATGTTTCCTAATTATGGAAACAACTCAATATCCTTATGCGCCGGTACGTTTTGTTTCGTCAGGTCGACAGCAGAGTCAATGAGCCTTTGTATCAGTATTATTTCAAATGTGCGTCAAGTTTGTGAAAGTCCTCTACATGTCTACGTACCATTAAACCTTTACTGAGCTGTTGAAATATTGGTCATCATAAAGGAAAGGTTAAATTTGAAGTCATCCTTACTTGTCATACAGTCTAGTGGATAGAAAATCGTGTACAGAATACGGTGTATGGCCACGACTTTAAATACACTACTTGCTTGTGTCAATTCATATACAACACAAGATGGGTCTAACTTTTTCTTAGAGTATTCAAGCCCTAAGCCTACTGACGGCGACTACCGCCTTTTGTAGGATGAGCATTCAGCCACTCGTACACGTCTAGTTCTTACAAATACAGTGTATTGTGACACATTCAGTCAAGTAGATCTTACTAATACAGTCTCTATATTGTATATATTTTTACTTCATATATCATTCGCGACAAATAGACTGAGAAACAGTTGCTCGCAATGTCTGGAGACTACAGTATCTACACTGGGAAGAAAAAGACATTTTCAGTCCCTGACTTTGTCGTCTTCGGACTTACTTTGGTCACATCGGCAGGGATTGGACTCTTCTACGCCATCAGGGACAGAAACAGATCTTCCTCCGATGAATACCTCATGGGAGGCAGAAAAATGTACATACTACCTGTAGCGATGTCTTTAACGGCAACGTTTATGTCTGCGTTGACGTTGTTGGGGGCACCGGCTGAGATGTACATCTATGCTACTATGTTTTGGTGGATATGTTTGGCTTTCATTATTGCCATCGCAATTTCGTCCCAGATTTTCATTCCATTCTTTTACAAGCTTAACCTGACAAGCATGTTTGAGGTAAGTCTCAATGAAAGAATCTGCTGTATGACACGTATTAAACATCGTGAATGCATGAATGTTTTTTGTACCACAGTCATATATACATAATCTGTTTGAATGCAAGTCTGTGCGCTGAAAGGCATGAAGTCTCTGTGAAATTCGTTATTGTAAAACGCAAACATTTATTCAATACTATGTTAGATTACACAAACGACTTTTAACAAACTGGTGGTAGTTATAAATAACCTGTTTTCATATATCAATCTGTATTATTCGCCATGTTCCCAGGTATCGTTTTTACTTTTGATGTTCAGGTGCAAAGAGATTCGTCTTTTGGCATAATATTGCGTGATATTGTATTCCGTCAACTCACATGCTCACCAAATGCCTTGCCTCAATGGTCAATATCATAGATTTCTAAACACATTTATACAATGGTAACTATGTGTTTAATGGTTCACGTTTAGACACATGACAACCATTTTTAATAATCGCAAGCATAATTCGTCATTTGGAAGATAACATATATGTTGACAGAATAGTTTCTTTCTTGCCTCAAATGCTACTTTCCATCATATTTATTTCATTGTGCACTCACATGTATGTTTTCTTCAATTGTAGTATTTAGAGCTGCGATTCAGCAAACCAGTCCGCGTTATCGCCTCCATCACTTTCATCGTTCAGACAGTATGTAAACTGCGTAAAATATTATTGTCTGACATCATTAAAGAAAAATAGATTGATACATAATTTCAATGGACCAGTAAACGTTAATAAACCGTCTTTTTATAGTTTATTCAACATTTCATGAAATGGTCATAAACTGAATTAACATGTCATTTATGCTTATCAAGATGTGCAATACATATTTTAACTGTAATTAGGAACACAGTGTTAATGAAATACGCATTATAACGGTTGCGTTTCGTTTCAGATTGTATACATGTCCTTTGTTTTGTATGCACCTTCTCTCGCACTGAATCAAGGTACGTTTGCAGCATACACACAGTTGATGTAACAGTATACAAACCGGCATCAAAGGAGTTAAAAGTGTTTTCTTTCTAACTACTGAACCGAAACAGTCCCCTGACTACGGTATAAAGTTATATAATTGAATGCGATCTCGAGCTGTGTGCACTGGTCGACAGTGCGCAGGGCGAAGTTATATGTCGGTAGTATCAATATGTTGGAACACGACTGTCATGCCATGTCCAGCGGTGTGTGAAGGTTCGAATCCAAGTAACGGTATATTTTTTTAAGAACCGTTAATGAAGGTTAATGTTAAGTAAATGTTATTGTTAATGTTATAATTATATTGGGTTAGGGGGTTGTAACAACGTACCTGGTCACTGGTATGTTTGTTGCGATTTGTTTAGGGAAGGTTAGTAAAGCTTTGAAGTTGACACATATACCGATGAATCTATGCAAACACATTATGCGATGTAAACAAGTCGGTGAACATAGGTCACTAGAGATTTTAATTATAAACCAAACTGTAACCTCCAAGCAATGACTTCTTAGGAAACTCCAGGGGACTTTTAAGAATGTTCAATAGTACTTGTACATCCTATTTGACTGTTTTGAATGTTCTACCTCTGTGGGATTCCGGGTCAAAATAGTTCCCCTGTTCCTCGTACCTGTCGCAAGAGCCGACTCAAAAACTTTTGTTTGTTTGCTTGCTTGCACATTTCGTGTCATTGTATCTCGAAGGCGTGGGTTGTAGCTGGTGCATTCAAATCCGATTGGCCTTGCAGCTGGGCAAGACTATAAGCATTACAGGGACACAGCTACAATATGCCGGCTGTGGCATTTGACAACGCGTTTGCTAAACACACAGTCACGTCCTTAGTATTAGAAACTGACAATCATGTGATGACGTGATGCTCATTCGATAGTGGTTACCACTTCTGGGATAAATACTCAATCCTCACATTCGTATATACATGTCTGAGCAAGCCTCTGTCTTATATGTCAAAGGAATCCCGAGTGTTTGGTGTGTTTTTATTCGTTATCACTTTGTAAACGTTTACAGTTTGTTTTTTTCTACAGTCAACAGAATCATTTTCCTTTTACATTTCTATGGCTTTGGAACCATTCTACCATTGTACGGAGCCCAAGGGTATTCCATAAAATTGCGGGGGAACTACCAATAAAGAGGCGGGGACCAGTTTAACGTACATTTGAATAACCAGACTAGTCATCTATCAGGTGATCATCCCCTGTTGAGACGTTTATCCCTAGGTATTTGAGGTCTTTTCCTACTCTAATCCCTATTAGTTATCAGTAAAGGAATTACTATCAGAATTTGTTGTTTTGTAGCTTAGTTTTTTTTCAAAAGGAATGCTAACTGACTGGGTTATACCTAATATTTAACGTCTCTATTTTCAGTAACTGGGTTTTCTTTGTGGGGATCGGTTGGCGCAGTTGGTGGGGTTGTTACTCTGTATACTACATTGGTAAGTAAACACGTAAACAACGTCCTGTATACTGCACTGGTAATAAACACGTAAACATCGTCTCTGCATTCTACACTGGTAGGTAGACAACGCACCTGCATACTGCACTGGATAGGTAAACATGTAAACAACGCCTATGTATATTACACTGGTAAGTAAACGATGTCTCTGTATACTACTCTGTAAACACGTATTTGTATCATACTGTGGCGTGTAACCATGCACTATACTGGTACAAAAACACGTAAACAACGCATCTGTATACTAGACTAGATAGATGAACACCTAGGTTTATTGGCGTTTAAGGAGCATTGGTTTATTATTAAAGTGACAATAATACGGCCCTTTTTTATCTGTCTGGAAGTGCAAATAAAGTCCTTATACAATGCATGTATCAACCAGGTATCAACATAAGAATAGCTATACGTACACTGTACTTAATATTAATACAACAAATAGCAACTGTAAACAATACATTCATTAAATAAACGTTCCCTCCATTATTCAGGGTGGTATGAAAGCCGTGCTGTGGACAGACACCATCCAGGCACTGGTCATGTTAGCCGGGCTGTTGGCAGTGCTCATCCAGGGTTCCATCGTCATGGGCGGCTTCCAGAACGCCTGGAACATCGCCGGTAGCCGCGCCAGGATTAACTTTCATGAGTTGGTTTCTTTAGTTTTGAGTGATTGAGTGTGAGCTATAGATGTATTTCACCCAAATAAAGACCCTTCTTCAGTGTGGACATGAAGCCCAAATTGCAAAGGTCGTAGACGTGTGACACCTGTTTAACCCATGAGCACGGACGTGATGCTTCGACACCAAGCGTCATAATAACGAAATAGGCTAAGCTCAGATAAACTGGGATAGTTATAACATTGCATGGCAATTCATGTTCTATTTCACATTCTAGTTTCAGCTTCGATCCGACTACTCGACACTCGTTCTGGTCGGTTGTGATAGGCGGAGCTTTCTTCTGGATGTCGCTGTATGGATGTAATCAAGCCCAAGTCCAGAGAGCCATATCATGTCCAAGTGTTTCCAAGTCACAAATGTACGGAAAATGCAGGGCGACCATGGGGGAGTCATAAAGTTGTCGTTTTACTTCTTTTGAGCATAACAGAGGCATAATTAAGTCCTTCGAACAAGAGACCATTTGTCCATATATCATGTATTTCTATGGAGGCACCACACATGAACATATTCTGGGAATTTATGCAGTGCTGGTTATTGTCAACTATTCAACTATTTTTGCACAATACATCAACTAGCGCACACAGGCAATGAATGGTTTGACAGTCAGTGTAGTTTTCTGTTCATAGATGAATTTCCATGACATTATTATTATACAGTACCTAAAGTGTACCCTATTCTGCCACGCAGTGCAATGATCCTGAATCTGTTTGGTTTCATCGCTATTATCAGCCTTTGTTGCATGATCGGCATCGTCATGTTTGCCTTCTACAGCGACTGCCACCCTATCAACTTTGAAAAGCTAGTTACCAAGACAGATCAGGTAGGCTCTACATGTATGATATTAAATTATAGATAGGATTCAAGGACACAATTAAAAAGATATCGGAATGGGGATGGGCATCGGGACAGAGAAACGAGAAGCCTAAGAAATAATCTACATACAGTACATACATACATACATACACATATATATGCAATATATATTGTTTATTGTTGACCAAGTTTATCTCTGCAGCCATAATATATCGGGACAGAGAAACGAGAAGCCTAAGAAATAATCTACATACAGTACATACATACATACACATATATATGCAATATATATTGTTTATTGTTGACCAAGTTTATCTCTGCAGCCATAATATATCGGGACAGAGAAACGAGAAGCCTAAGAAATAATCTACATACAGTACATACATACATACACATATATATGCAATATATATTGTTTATTGTTGAGCAAGTATATCTCTGCAGCCATAATATATCGGGACAGAGAAACGAGAAGCCTAAGAAATAATCTGCAGCCATAATATATCGGGACAGAGAAACGAGAAGCCTAAGAAATAATCTGCAGCCATAATATGTCGGGACAGAGAAACGAGATGCCTAAGAAATAATCTACATACTGTATGTAGATTATTTCTTAGGCTTCTCGTTTTTCTGTCCCGATATATTATGGCTGCAGAGATAAACTTGCTCAACAATTAACAGTCATTGCTTTTAAATGAATAAAACAGAATTAATCACATGCTTATATTACCGGTACCTCAATCTCATTAAAATCAGATACAAGTTCACACTACTGCTGAGACTATCCCATTGCAGGTCACGTCATCAGAACGACCTTTCGCGAACTTTGACCGACCAATGAAATGACTAACAGGAAGTCGACATTAGCCACTAAAAAAGCAGCTTTCTTGAGCTTCAAACTATGTATATTAACAGTATAAGGAAAAGTACTGGTACATTCATATATTTATGACTGGCATCACATCACATTCATAACTTTATGCAAATGTTAGTTCATTTAGATTCGTCCACGATGACAATACATATTGTGTTCTTCTAATATTGTTTCCATCTCTTACAGTTGGTGCCTCTCTTTGTGATGGACATCCTGGGTCACCTCCATGGAATTCCTGGAATATTCATGTCTTGTATTTTCAGTGGAAGTCTCAGGTGGGTATCCCGTTCTATGACCCTTCTCATTTAGCCACTCAAACATAACTTATACTCAATGATTTACAGATTTAAAAAAAACTAGTACCACATCCTAAAATGCTAAAAAAAAAAAATTCAGATACAATTTCTTCCGATCATTGCATCAAAATTCGTATACTTTCTATTATTGGGTACAGTTTTATTCCTTCAACGGACACTCACTTACTCGATTGATATATTGAATGCTTGAGTTCGAGCCAAACACCTGACTCCCATCCAACGTCGCAGATAATTTTGTATCACCCTTTTACATGAGTTAACAATTAATTATTTACCTTTAATCTTATTCATCGTCTCTGCTTTAATCCAGTTCCCTGTCTTCCGGTCTGAACGCACTCGGTGCAGTGATCCCTCACGATCTCATCAAGCCATTCTGTTGTAAGAACCTCCCAGATAAAGGCATGGCCATTCTCTCCAGGGTTATAGGTAAGTAGGTATCTCCAAGATTTCACAAATGAAAACGGCGTCATAGAAATTACAAATAAAATGTACATTACACACATTAATTCTTCACAATGATATGTGTAGTACGATTGAAGAAAGGAAATTTATTTATATTTTCAGTTATTATTTGCGGTTGTTTGGCAATTGCCCTTGCTTTCGTGGTGTCTCAGCTTGGCAGTGTACTGCAGGTAAATATGCCTTCGTCGTCAAATGTATATATACATAGGAGATAGATAGTATGAATCACGTTGTACATTGAGCGGTGACGATGACTGCTCGGCGCGGTCATTTTAGACGGTTTACATAAAGCTGAGACCAACCCTGATAGGAGCTCTTGTCTATACAACTACAAGTGGTTTGTGTGGACCAGACCTCATTATGTTACAGGCGTCATGTATGTCAGTATTTATGAAGCAGAACTCTGTAGATGTCTTCATTGGTGTGAGCCATTCATGTAATTTTCATCCCTATTTTGCCTTTTTCGGAATGGAATCTGTTTCGGCGTGTAATCGAGACTTGTTGACGCTTTATACACGTATGTTCTATTTCATTTCTATCCACTTAGTTGTAAAATTAACTTGGCAGGAAAAGGATTTTTTATAAGCATTATATAAAAACATAAAAAAAATTAACCATAGAATGCCTCTTGTTTTCAGGCATCGTACACTGTGTACAGTATTCTAAACGGCCCAACGTTCGGGCTGTTTGTGCTGGGAATGTTCTTTCCATGGGCGAACGCTCGGGTAGGAAATTATTTTTGTATTTTCTTCTACATAGCATTAATATAAAACTTGAAGAGGCCTAGGGGTGTCACTTTTTAACAGCTCGTTATTACTGTTTATGCTATATTAGTGAATGAGTGAGTTTGGTTTTACGCCGCTTTTAGCAATATTCCAGCAATATCACGGCGGGGGATACCACAAATGGGCTTCACACATTGTACCCATGTCGGGGATCGAGCCCGGGTCTTCTGCGTGACGAGCGACCGCTTTAACCACTAGGCTACCCGACCGCCCCTTATGCTATATTAGCAAAACAGCTTGCTTATTATCGAGTTGATGATTGATCTTAATTTTTTGAAAGATTGATCGTATTTCTTATCTAATTTTTTCGGGTTTGAGTAGATCCACAGGTACGAACATGCATGCTGGTCGTCAAA
Organism: Haliotis cracherodii; assembly: GCF_022045235.1. Lineage (NCBI taxonomy): Eukaryota > Metazoa > Mollusca > Gastropoda > Lepetellida > Haliotidae > Haliotis > Haliotis cracherodii. Next base: position 19,702,485 of record NW_027266275.1, read on the forward strand.
GACGACTTAATGGATCGAGTGGTCAGGCTCGGTGACTCGGTTTATGACGTGTCATCAGCGTGGCTGCTCATAATATCACTCACTGGATTGTCTGACCGAGACTCGAATATTTATAAGCCACCGTCATAAAGCTTGAATATGACACTGTGCAACGTTAAACAACAAACACGTGTTATCGTACTTCAAGCATACCTGGATGCCCTAACTCGTTAGCATTCACGTGTTTGAATAGCGTTAGTGCCTTCGTTAAGCGATGGTTATTAATAATAATAGTTATTTAAATAGGAAAAGGCAAGGAAGAATTAGAATTGTTCATGTGATAAAGCCATTATAAAATGTTTACTATTTTCAAAATGCATATTTAACGCCTGGTCTAACAAATTAGTTCTTTCAGTTTAGTTTTTGTTATGTCAAAATTACAATGCAACTTTCTAAAACAGTATGCATAATAATAGGATGGATCCATGTGTATCCCCCGAACACATACCGGTGGTGTTCCGTGTTGGAGTAGGTATCCAGCAGCCTATGCTTGTCGTTGGAGGCAACTAGGTACATGTATATCGGGTTGTCAGACTCAGTGACTTGGTTAAGATATGTCATCTTACGACATGGGATATTGTAATGGGACGCTCATTATATGACTCACTGTGTTTATGGTCCAAACTCGAATAATTATAAGCCATCGTCATCATATGACTCAGTGCAACGTTTAACAACAAACACATGTTATCGCAATTAAAGCATACCTGGATGTGTTTATTTAAGGGAGCTGTCGTCGGTTGCCTCACCTCTTTAGCATTCATGTGCTGGATTGGCTTTGGTGCCTTTGTCAACGCTGTGCGTACAAGTACATCGCTTCCTACGTCAACTGACGGATGCAACTGGAACGTCACTACGACAATGACGTCGTTAACGCCAAGTACTGTTACGCCTTTTACCAGTTCCGTTGAACCAAAGGGATCCAGGTGAGATGTCAAGGGGTCAAACAGCCTATGAGTGGCTTCATTGTTTCTTCCACTTTTCTTGCACATGTCATTCACTCACTTCATTTAAGGAAACCTTGAAAAAAACTATGCTGGCAATTTAAGAAGTACATAGGGTCACGGAAACAGTAACATCAGATTCACACACACAAACACCTCATTTTTCGCAGGACACCCAAAATGTCAAACGAACAATTTCTTTTTTTTCTGATATTTCCACAAAAAAACACATCCCCAATCATACTTCTGTTGAGCCTTTATCACAAGACACAAATCCGCAAATATCTGTACATCAAACTCTAGCACCAACAATATCGATTATGTATTTCCAGGGACCCATTTCTCCCGATGTACAAATTGTCCTACCTGTACTATACTCCGGCAGCAATGGCCGTGGTGATCATCGTCGGTATGATCGTCAGTCTCATCACGGGTGAGTTGTGTTCTTCAATGATGAGTGAGTATGGTTTTACGCCGCTTTTAGCAATATTCCCGCAATTTCACGTTGGGGGACACCAGAACTAGGCTTCACACATTGTACCCATGTCGGGAATCGAGCCCGGGTCTTCGGCATGACGAGCGATCGCTTTAACCACCAGGCTACCCGACCGCCCCACTTCAGTGATGAACCCTCATTCACTCACTCACCGACCCACTTACTCACTGGTATGGTTCCTAAATGGGTTCAATGTATGAAGCCTATTTCTGTCTTCCCCCGACACAATACAGCTAAAATACGGCGTAAAAACAATTATGAAGATTTATGATTAGCTCGGTGGTTAACGTGTTCACTCATCACACCCAAACCAGAGGTTCGATTACTCACATGAGTACAATGTGCGAAGATCATTTCTGGTGTCCCCCGCCATGATTATATTGCTAAAACTATCACTCACTCAGTCAAATGATTCCCAAACGGGTACCACGTCTGGTATTGCCGTTTTCTCACGCTATGGTAAGCCGGAATACGTCGTAAAATAAATTATGATACTCGGATGGTAATGATATAAAAACTAAACGCATTATTTGGAGAACAGTGTTAAAACCATCACATTGTAATGGTGTATAATATATAAAGAAATGTTTAACATTTGTAAGATACTGATTGACATGTTATAGGCCGCAGAGATCCTCAGACCATGGACCCTCGTCTAGTCTGTCCTCTGTTTGACCGGCTCTTCTTCTGTGTAAGATACTGATTGACATGTTATTGGCCGCAGAGATCCTCAGACCATGGACCCTCGTCTAGTCTGTCCTCTGTTTGACCGGCTCTTCTTCTGTGTAAGATACTGATTGACATGTTATAGGCCGCAGAGATCCTCAGACCATGGACCCTCGTCTAGTCTGTCCTCTGTTTGACCGGCTCTTCTTCTGTGTAAGATACTGATTGACATGTTATAGGCCGCAGAGATCCTCAGACCATGGACCCTCGTCTAGTCTGTCCTCTGTTTGACCGGCTCTTCTTCTGTGTAAGATACTGATTGACATGTTATAGGCCGCAGAGATCCTCAGACCATGGACCCTCGTCTAGTCTGTCCTCTGTTTGACCGGCTCTTCTTCTGCATGCCAGAGATGATACTCCGACCTCTCAGGTGTGGAGTCAACCATAGACGTGTAAGTTTATTGTGCTGTGGTAAAGTCTGTATTTAAACTAATGTCTCTGTTTGTCATTAGATTTCCAATTAGCATAACTACATTATGACTTGTCAGTAGAGATTCCGGGACTGGGGAGACCCCATTAAGATGTTGTAAGATGCAACGGTGGCCAGGCTCAGTGACGTGGTCGATTGCGTGTCACCGTACCCTGAAGGCGTGACATGTTGTTCATAATACCAATCACTGGTTTGTCTGGATGTGACTCGATTATTTGGAGGCCGCCGTCATGTAGCTGGAATATTGCTACATTTTTAAACAGTACACAAACATAATGATATCCACCTATGTGACTGTGAAAGCGTTTTTTTTTAATAATGCGTTTACTCATTATTACGTTTTAATATTGTTTCCGAAAGCTTGTCTTTCATATAACGCTAACTACGTCAATCTTCACTCGTCACAACCCTAACGTTATGGGTTTGTATGCAAGCATATTGCCCAAAGACTCGAATAGTGATTTCTTTATCGCTACCGAGAGTGTGGCATTGTCACTTGCGCCCTTGTCGCCTTGTCTGGTTCGTGGTAGTATTTGCCTTTCATGTATATGCAGATACCGAGCATTATGATTCTTTCAAAAAACTTCAATTCAAAACAAAACTCGGAAAACCTTTTTATTAAGAACTCTCACCCTGATTCATATTCAGCAAATGCGTAATCCTTCCAGTTTTGAAATACAAAGAAAATCAAAATGCCCTATAACATACGGGCTGTGGTGAATTACGGAGTATCTGTGTCCGAGTGAATTAATGTTGTAAGTTTCGACACTTATTTGAATTGGTTTTGAAAAATGTGTGTCTCCCGATCACTAGTGGAGACTTCAGCTCAGTCAATCTATTGCTGAAACGAAGTCACGAACAATGAATGATGTCATCTTTTCTCAGTTGCGACAATGTGTAGCTATGACGACACGTTGCCACTTCGCAGACAATTGAAAACAATGGAACCACTGGCATAAACCTGTTAGTTTGCATGAACAAAAACTAATATGCTGACTGAGCATTACTGAAACTAATTGTATCGAAAACCTTACCATAAAAGTAATGTACTATTATGTGTTATCCTACAGAAACAACCACCACACAGGACGCCCATAGTCAGCACCCCTCACACCCTCGAGTACTCCCCACCCTCGGGGCACATACTGGTGAAGGGGAATACTGACATCAGGACTCCCAGGGCCACTGCTTTTATAAACCTCGGCTTTGAAACAGAAACGGAACCTACAAAACAATTGGAAACGGACACGAACTTATGATAAAAATGCAGGTGAAAATCAATTGAACTTCATATTCCTAATGATAAACTACTATTAACATGAGGACAATGGACAAAAATCGATAAATATTTTAACACGTTATATGCGACATAGATGTATTAAGGATTGGGTATAGTGAGAAATTGTGAACTAATGGAATATTACAAACTAACGGACCATGTTAAAAAATAATCAACCTGTCAAGGGTAATATCGATAACGCACATCGGACATACCAGTTTTTCTCGACGTGCTGGTCGGAAAAGAGTTTGGCAAATAAATGTAAGGCGTCATTACCTTTATTTGTTTCTACAGCTGTTTATTATCTACCATTAATCACACGTAATTCGTATACATTCGTGGCACACTAGCAACTGGGAAGCTATTTTTCTTACCAAACTTCACTCATAAACACCTTTATCATCAATGCTTCTGTCATTTTTTTACATTCCATCGAGATAGCGCCACTAAGGTTCACAATAACAATTTTATCGTGAGTTTAATCAGTAAATGAGAATTTTCTGTAGTAGGATAAATATGGACAACATTATTACGTTGTTTACCTTGGGAATATGTACAGTGGCTGAACTAGTGTGTATCTTGTGTGAATGCCCACTCGGGCAATGTACTGGTATTAGTTGAGGGGTCGGATGTACTATATCCTATTATTTGTAAACTATTGTATTACGTTGTGTACCTTGGAATATGTATCGTGACTACTGTAGTATTGATCTTGTTTAATTATCTTGTTCTTCCCATAAATGCGCTTCTATAACAGATTGTAAACATTTCTATTTTTGACTGATTATATATATGATTCTGTGGCTGTCTAATAAACTGATTGTTTATTCAGCCAGGTCATGTGTTGTTGTGTGTGTTTTTGTGTATACTGAAAATACAGTGGTACCACCGCTAAGCAGCTGATTCCCCAACTCTCGCTATATAATACAGTAAACTACGGTTATAACGAACACGCTTATAACGAACTAACTGTTTTAGTCCCGACTATTTGCTGTGGTTATGCTGTATATATTCTTATAAGGAACTACGGTTATAACGAACTAAAATTAGTAGTCCCTTTGAGTTCGTTATAACCGTACTTTAGTGTATTACCATTGACTCCATTAAGTAGATATATCGATACGCTTAGTTACCTGACTTGTATTACATGGCTTGTTTTAAAAAAAAGTGAGTATTTGCATGTTGATGGCTATTATGAGTTATTTACTATTTTGTTTATTACCCATATGGGATCAAATATGCAGTGTAAAATCTTTTTTATATTTGCATAGTGTCCAATTAGTGATCCTCGAAGCTGATTGGCCAGTTGAACCAAGATCCACTTTCATTGGACAACGGGACTATTTTTTCTCATCTCATTCATTCACAAATCCACGCCATTCATTCAGATGTTTTACAGGCTACAATATCACTGATTCGAGATTTGTAAGACAAGAAACATAGTTTCATATCAACAAGATGATTTCACTTCTTTTTTTTCATTTATTTCACATGATTTTCATTTTACAGTAAAAAACAAAACTACGTTTGTTGTATTGGTGAATGGGCTTTTTTAAATTTTGGTGTATTTGTTTGTTTTTCGTTCACCACAGCGTCGTGTATGTTCACGTTATCAAACTAGCAAACTTGTCACAGAAAAGATGGATGTCATACATGATCGTTTTTGTATCACAGTTTACTTCAGCAGAAAAGCTATTATCCTTTTCTTATTGACCATTCACATGCATGTGACGTTTCTCTCAAGGTTTGAGATGATACCTTACAAACATTGACATTGACTCCCATCAGCAGCAGATGCCCTATATAAAAGAAACCATATGTTCATCCTGCATTTGTATTGTGATGTAAAATGTCCTCCCTGAGATTATTTAAAAACATGCATGTTTTCCTAAATATTGCATAATGTGCGAATAAATAGATACTTCCCATGGTACATGTAGGTACGAGTACAATGTAGCCATACATTTCGAGATCTTTCGGACAGTTCACTTACAGAAAACCCTCACGAACCAAATAGTTGGTCTACTGGTCGATACCCCGGAGAAGGTAAAACATATCCAATCCATGGCTAAAGTTAAAAGTAACTAAAACGGACCTATAATATTCACAAACCATATTTTCTTGAACCATAAATTGTGTTCAAATGAGTGGTCCGTGCCTGAACGAAATTTATACCAATCTGACATTTTGTCCATCGCACAATTATGTTGACTTCGACAAACAGCATGGATCAGGAACATTTTTGTAATATTACATATAATTAATATTTTAGACTTATCCGGTTTGTTCTTGGGTATATAAAATGTTACGGATTCATCGGTAAAATGTTTTTTACCTGTCGTTATTATCGTTATTAAGTTATAATTCATGTTTGTGCTCCATGTACCCCTTTCGTTGTACAAATATTGCAAATGGTCAACATATCTGCTCTGACATTCTGTGGAAATAATGGAGGTACGCGTGAAAACGGAATGCATGTACATCCTAATTGGTCCCGAACGAAGTATGTCATGCAGGATGGCGTTGGATATTTGAATTATACATACATTTTTATGTGCTTTTCAATATTTTGTTAACATTTTCATTGCTATGGTGGTGTATGTGTATATGTATGATATTTTGATGTTATTGACATTTCATTGGGTGTTTTTTCATTTATTATTGGTGACACGTTTGGCACAACATGACCAAGTTGTAAGGAGAATAAAGGCATATTGGCTGGTTATATCAACATATATACAGATTTCTCGTTTGGAGATCACTTTTCTGAAAGAATTAATGTTTATGTATTTCCTGACCAAAGGGATGCGGACCTTTCGACGTTCACAGCTTTTGTGCTGGCATACTTTTGAAACATACCCAAACTACGATCAAACGTGGCGGGTACACCTAGGGGACACAACTCTGCACGGCGTCTTAACCATACAATGTGTGAAGCCCACATCCTTTATTGGGTATATTTAATTTTGTTCTCCAATAACCAAAGGGTAGGGGAAGGAGGGGAAGAAGGGGGAGGGATCTGAACAAGATATCAATGTTTTGATACTTTGTATGTGTGTATTTTTAAAGATATTTGTATGTATGAAGACATGCATGTGTTCATTCGTGTTCAGTCATTTTGAGTATATGTGGATGAGTGAGCTGACGTTAAGGTGTGCGGGTGTGTGTCTGTGATGTCATAATGACTACGAAAGCCTGTTGGCCTGTGCATAAAGGTGAGAAAATGATGAGTGCAGTTTGTATTCAGGCACCATATTGCCTAAAAGTCGGGCCAAGAAATGTCGGGCCGGGCCGGGCCAGCGGGTAATACTTAAAATGGATTGCAGAATAATAAAACGAAACGTGCATATCTAGGCAGATCTCAATTGTCCAGAAACGTATAGTTTTGCTCATTTAATTGAGTTTGAATCATAATGCATCTACAGCAATGACTGACTGACTGATATAGGAGATTTAACGTGCGCTTTCCGACTGTAGCGTATTTCAGCAATGTAATAAACTGATAATTATAGCTACGTATACATACCGAGAGTCCATACCGAAAAGTCAGTGTCTTGACTGTCTTTTCTTTGATGAGAAGGTTTCTCACCGACCTTAGCGTGCAGGGGTGTGATGTCTTGGGCAGGAATTCGAAATGTCAGTGTTTTGACTACTCTTCTTTCATTAATTAACGTGATTGGCATCCCTAATTAACCTTTACTAATTCATGTTAAACCAACACATGATGTTTTCTGCAAGTGGATATTCGCGAATGTCATAGGGCTGACACGTGCTAATAACTGTCAAAGCGCTTCTAAAATTACAACACATACTTTACATCTATAGACTAGTATTATATCTACCTATATAACACTTTAGTGTCTCATTGCAGTAGCAAACACGGTGCTCAAAAGTGAAGCCCTTTTCCCTCTACATTCTCTCTATCAGAAGTGTTTGGCTTGTGTTGGGTCCGAATGGGTCCGGGCGGTCAAAATCTTCTATAAACACACATATGTATCTTCAAATGTGTTTACATCTATAGATTAGTATTAAATCTACCCACATACCACTTTATGATGTCACGGTACATCGTATTTAAAGAAAACAATCAGCTCAAAGTTGTCAGTTTTATGTGTTGGTGTATTGGGTGTTATTGGATGCATTTTGCCATTGATACATGTTTTGCCATCTCACCACGCTGCAGTTTATTATCATATTAATCAGAAGTTTAATTTGAACGGTTGAAGCATAGTTCTCGTTCGTGTTGACACCTGCCTACACACTTTGGTCGCCGGTATTATTAGATATGGAACCTGAGATGTATTCCCTTTGATGGCAAGTTTTGAGTGACAAGTTACCTGAAGCGTGTTAACTCCAAGCTATGGCTAGTCACCTTTGTTGAATTAAGAATGTCTCAGTTGAGATGTTTCAAAGGAGGGTGGATTCCATATCTGTAAATGTCATTCGGAACAGGACAATTTTGCATTTTTGAATCGGAACCTAGATACCGTTGGGCGATATCTCGTGTCTGTCCTTAACAAAACTCCATGACTGGAATTTCCTACAGCTTTGTACATTGCCCCCTCGTGGACGTTCTATAAATGGTCATGTAATCAGAAGTAAGAAACCATACTCTCCACCACATCCAATAAAACGTGTGTTTGAATACATCAAACACTTTTACCTCAACGAGAACGGCTACAGCCTTCTACTGTGTACACTGTCACTCACACAAGTATATTTCCTATACACAAGCAATCGCCGTGACCGGGAAGGGTTCACACAGGCCGGTATTTCTGTGCGCGAGGGTGACAGAGATAGCGCGCTACGAAGCATAAACTGTTTCTCAGTGAGTGTTGTGTCACTTGAGGATACTGACCTTCCATCATGTCCGAGGACTACAGCATCAACACTGGACAGAAGAAGACCTTTACTATCCCCGACTATGTCCTTTTCAGTCTCACATTGGCAATATCGGCCGGGATCGGACTTTTCTATGCCATCAAAGATAGAAACAAAGTCAATTCTAAGGAGTACCTTTTGGGCGGTAAAGATATGTACGTCCTCCCCGTGGCGATGTCGCTGCTGGTGACATTTCTCTCTGCATTAACGTTGCTGGGGACGCCGGCTGAGATGTACAACTTCACGACAATGTTTTGGTGGTTATGCCTTGCATTTGTTTTTGCAATGGTCATTGCTTCGGTTGTATTCATTCCATTCTTCTATAATCTGAATGTGACAAGCGTATTTCAGGTGAGTTTACTGTCCAATAATCCATTACAGGCATAGGCTATTTATGGTTTTTTTATGTCAGCTAAAGGAGAATCTTGTTTTCTCCATCAGGCATAGGCAATGTTATGCCCGTAACTGACGACGAGAAAGGTACACAGAAGCGTCCTGTGTGTCAGTATTTTATGTGCCCGTTGATTTTTGGGCAGATAAATATAGAAACTATCAGACCTTGAAGAAGGCTTTATAAACAAACCTGCATATACATTTTTATATCTGTGCAACAAAGACATGCTCCTGATTATTCATACTAGCTTATGTAAACATTTGGTTGAAATGTGAAACACGTTATCTATTATTAGAAGTCCTAACTTTAAGCTGCGCCCAGATATGATTACAGATCGCATTGTATTGAAATACCAGACCATGGCGTCCTTACAAAATCGTATTCAGTTAACATAGTCAGATACCCGTGTTACATTACCGAATGCATTATTTGCTTGCCATGACAGGAAACCTGTTTTGCGCTATCATCTTACTTGACTCATATATTTACAAGCGGTTTTTCGTTTCTTATAAACTTGTCGCTGAGACGTTTTCAGTGATACCTAATTTTTGACGTTAATATAAGGGTAACGCTATTTTTCAGGGCATTATCATTTGCAGAAGCCCGAGGTCTTCCATTAACAGCCCAACGAAGGAGGGCAGTTGAAAAGACCGAGGGCTTCTGCAAATGATAATGCCCTGAAAAATAGCGTTACCGTTATTATAGCTAAAATGGATGGAATTTGTTATCAAATAAAAAGAAACAACAATGTCGATTTTGCAACATTTACTGCAATCAACACGAATGTCACTGACCCACTTTTACAAATATGGAAACGTCATAGAATAAACCAGATGACGTCACTATTGAACGTTACGTCACCTATCCCTATCCTATGACGTCACCTAACAACGGGCGTGATAATGGCCCGTCGTCAAGTAATATGAGGGCATTATCAAGTTACAGTGGCCCGCTCATTTCTGATAACATGCGGGCGTTTTTATGATAATTCTATCCATTTTAGCTATAATTGTAGATTTATATCAAATTTGTCAATACCTAATAGATGATACGTTGAATACCATGATCAAAATCGTATAAAATCATTAAAAGGACTCGTTATTTGCTGACGTCGTCGGCAAAACTATACGCTGGTTGAGGAATTGACGAATTATTATTATTGTGTTTTCAGTATCTACAGCTGCGTTTCAGCATGCCTGTCCGTGTTCTCGCCTCCCTGCTCTACATTTTGCAAACTGTAAGTCCACAGACAATTCAACACACACTACAACAAGGTTCCACGATTACCCAGTGCATCGTACCTCCATTCTGTTCTGATATATACCCTTAACCCTTTCGCCCGAATACCTTCGTTTCAGAAGTGACGCCACCAGCTCATCTCTATTATCATTAACTAAGCATGTTCGTCTCGCATGTTGTCGATTGGGTCTTCGGTAGATAGCAGACTAGGATAGTTGATTGGCTGTTTGTTGTTTAACGCTGCACTCAGCAATGTTCCAGCTATATGACGGCGGTCTGTAAATAATAGAGTCTGAACCAGACATTCCAGTGATTGACATCATGATCATCGATCCAAGCAATTGGGATACGATGACATGCATCAACCAAGTCAGCGAGCCTGAACGCCTGATCCCGTTAGTCGCCTCGTACAAATACAACACACTGGATAATAAAAGATGTCTGTGAAGATGTCTCATTTGTGTGGATCGATGCAGGAATTATGGAGCTATTGTAGAGGCAATGCAGCAAATAATTCTGATGTCTACAATTCTTGCGGTACTGCACCAGCAGAAACACTGCAAGTTATGAGTTTAGATGAGTGTTGGAATTCATAATAATATGTAATATGTAAGTGTAGTTCGGAGTACACACTGTATTGCTATTTCCGTTTTACTTCAAGATTCAGTGCAATATTATTTCAATGTGACTATTTACAGAGTGCGTATATGTCGTTCGTCCTTTATGCTCCATCGCTGGCTCTGAATGCGGGTATGTTTTACCATTTGACTACAAAAGGTCTAGTAACGTTATTTTAGATTAATATGTAAATTTGAAAAATGAAAAATGTATTTATAATTTCTTGGTTAATTTCTGATCATTTTTTTATTGTGGAAATAAAAAAATAAAATTAAATAAACTAATTAAAACATACCTACAGAACAACATTTACTAATAATATACGAATTATTTACCTCTCCTTGTGGCTGAATATAATCACACATTGATCCGTTTCAGCATACATGTAGATGTTGATTTTCTTTAAGTGACTGGACTTGATCTATGGGGATCTCTGGTGGCTGTTGGAATCATTGTGACGCTGTATACCGCTCTGGTAAGTCGTGTTTTGTTTGCGTTGTACTGTGAAGCTATTGACAGCTCTATATTAGTGTGGTCTATAACATGTAGTCAGTCTGCCTATCACTATGACCAGCGATCCTTAGGCAGCCCGCAGGACCCTATATAATACACCGTTAGAATTCCCATGAATGAAATGGGTCTGTATAGTTGGGCAATTTGTATCACATCATTTTAGCTTAATATAGATCTCGGTAGGGTAGTCTTTTGGTCAAAGCGTTTACTTACAATGCTGAAAGCCCTGATTGGGACCACTTGGGGACGAATTGTGAAGCTCATTTTTGGTATCCCGTGACATTGTGATGGCATGTGTGCAGCAAACGGGCCACAAATCAGGCGAAGTGAGGCCACGATGCCTGTTGTTCAGAGTCTTCCCTAGAAAAACGGAGCATGAGCCGATTTGATATGGCACTTCGCTAGGTTGACACTCATTTCTGTCAAGCAGTACAGAACCATCAACAGATTGCTTGAAGCGGTGTAAACATATGCTCATTCACACAGTTGTTCTTGTGGGAGGAAAGACAATGTCCGTGACGTTTACCACAAGCTCCGGTATGGTAACGACAAAACGACATTCCTTAATGCCTGCTGTGTCTCTGTGACATGTATTTCATCATTCATCTCTGTGTTTCAGGGGGGAATGAAGGCTGTGTTGTGGACAGACACTTTCCAGGCTTTTGTCATATTAGCGGGGTTGTTGGCTGTTCTGATCCAGGGTTCCATCGTCATGGGTGGCTTCCAGAACGCCTGGGACATCGCCGCGAATAGATCAAGGATTTACTTCCACGAGTACGTATGATTGATTGGACGATCAGTCATCAAATTATCATAACTGACTGTGTAGATAATTATACCCCGATCCACAACATCCCATGTATTTACTTTGTTGTAGCTTCAGCTTTGACCCCACTACCCGCCACTCTTTCTGGTCGGTTGTTGTGGGCGGGTCCTTCTTCTGGATGTCACTGTATGGAGTTAACCAGGCTCAGGTCCAGAGAGCCCTATCCTGTCCATCTATGTTTAAAGCCAGACTGTGAGTATGACGCAACGTACAAAGTACTAGTTCAATGTTCCTACGTGTATATATTCTGTCGAAATTGAAAAGATAACAAAGAAGGCATCTGGCATTCTATAACCATAAGCAATCTCGACAAAATCAGAGTATCATTCCGACTATATCATAAGAGTGTTTTTAAGAATCACTATCAAATAGTGATGATACCCGGTTTTCGCGAAAAGATTGGCGCATCCTGACCCACCAGTGGCATCCGTTACACATGCAAAGGCAAGGCAATTGATGACCGAAAACAAATGTGAAGTCGGGTCAAAATAGCGACTTGCATCGGACATAATTTTTATCACTGATGCGTCAAATTTGAAAATGTCCTCCACATGTCTACCATGAAAGGTTTTTACAGCTTTACTAATCACAAGGCTTTGATTGTTGTAACCCTGATCAAACGACTTAAGCTATAGTCGTATGACATTCTTTGAATGTTTTGTAGAAAGATCATGAGCGACTGTACTTCAAGAACATCCGGGGTCTTCAGCAACCCATGCTTGCCGTAAAAGGCGACTACGCTTGTCGTAAGAGGCGACTAACGGGATCGGGTAGTCAGGCTCGCTGACTTTGTTGATGCATGACATAGTATCCCAATTGCGTAGATCGATGCTCACGATGTCAGTCACTGGATTTTCTGGCCTAGACTTGATTATTTACAGTCTGACGTCATATAGCTGGAATACTGCTGAGTGCGGCGTTAAACAACAAACAAAACACACTTCAAAAGTTGTGTAATGTTATTCCTAAGGGCTTCAGCTGCTAGAATATGTTCGACATAAAGGGAACGTTGACTGTTGTACAGCTGAAGTCATCCCTCTTGTCAAAGAGTACTGTGGATAGTTGTTTTTCACTCTGGGCTTCACTACGAAAGATCAAGTAACAATAATACCCACGTAATGATATGAACATTGTTCCAATGAACAAATTATAGGCTTGACAATAATAGATGTATTATTTTTAGTGAGTAAACATTGACTTAATTTTCATTTTACGAGGTTGATAAAGTTATATTATCTGCATAACTTTTTGAAAATGTATACATGAATACTGAGCAATTTATATCGATGGATTGCGCTTCAGAAATGCAATGTATGCATTGTGTTAAAACGACCTGTGGATGTGTGTAAAAGAGACAAGCCCCTTTCCCAAACCATAAAATATATCAACTACAATCAGATAACTAATTTAATTAAGAATTGACTTTCACTTTGTGTGAGTTCATTGGAGTATGAACCTTCATAGAATGAGGGCCAAACTGTATGAACGTCGGAGCTTGCATACAATGTTGGCCTTCACTCTATGAAGGTTCATACTACAATGAATTCACACAAAGTGAAAGTCAATTCTTATAATTTTTCTATCACAATTTCTTACCTCAAAGGATGTAGGCCAAGGTCTAAAGACAATTTTATTTATTACGTGTGACTTCATGTTTACACTGACAGACATACAACAACCAGCTATTTCGCGGAGTAAAATAGTTCCTTAAAAAGAGAGGTGACATGAGCGTATGGATGCACAACTTGCTCTTCAGAAACATTTTACGCAGCACATGTGTTCAAATCATATCCTCATTAGATGAGAAAGTTCTGTAAAGAACTACCTCAGTAAGTCAGTCACAATGACAGCGCGTCGTAATACATTTACATCAAGTACAAGACGTCAAAATGGCCGACACGATAAACGTGACGGGAGAGATTTCCAAAGTTGTTAATGAACCTGTGGCGGTTACATGTGTTACTCATCATTGATCAACTGGCCGATAATTGAAAGGTGAATAAAGATGCGTCAAACAGACACTAAGGTAAATTCACAGATTGCTGGAGACGGTCAGTGTCAGCCAAAGACACGGATCGAGTCGATACCACGATAGTTTAGATGTGCATTTCTTCGTTTGTTCATTAGGAGAGGCCGTAGCAAGGATATTCGTGAACAATCATACAGTCACGCTCTCTGACATTTCTCAATGTATACTGAAACGCTGAGACCAAGAATAAAGGTTCTAAATGATCAGAAAGAACACTTATGTATGTGTTCGTGCTAGGGTATTCCCAGGGGTTTCCCCAGGAATGTGGAAGAAGTCCCTCAGTGTTTACGTAATTTCAAGAAGAAGATCTCGTGAAAAACGTATGAACGTCAAATTGTGTCGTTCATACACTTATGAACGTCAATTTCGCGGTCATGTGACCGACCTCTCGTCCAATGGAAAAGCCGTATATCGTGTAAACTTCAAATCAAAAAATTATTCCCTGTTGAATAGAGAATCTCAACTGAGTGTCTTTTGATATCAAATATACTCACCCACAAAAGAAACGCAAGTGGTTTTAAGCAAATAGAAAGCAAACACGGAACCATAAATTGATACGAGTTTTAGCATGTAGGGAAGCCTGATGTTGTTATCAATATTTTTGATTGCATTTTGGAAGCCCCGAGTAAAAACGCAACATAAAAAATGAATCGCCAAAACGCACCATTTCAATGAATATGTGGGTATCATGCACCCATTTCTCGCGAAATCGAAAATGCACGAGCTGTCACGAACTGTAGTGGGTATAAAACTGTGGCCTAAATCTTGGACCTAACACTCCTTGTCAACAATGCCACGCCTAACTCAAATTCAGAGAAACCAGGCTATCGGACGTTTGGTAGCTTTAGGGTCTGTCCAAGATGTTGCCCGTCATTTCAACGTTAACATAACCACAATTTACCGTCTCCTGCATCGATACAATGCTACACAGACCACAGATGACCTTCCTCGGAGCGGTCGTCCTAGGGTCACCACACCTCGACAAGATCGGCAGATTACCCGTCAACACCAGCGACATTTGTTCCTAACTGCAAGTGAAAGTGCTCGACAGACCATAGGAACATATAATCGACACATTAGCCGGGACACTGTGATCCGACGTCTCCATTCCAACAACCTCAGATGTCGCCGACCAGCACTTCGTCCTGTTCTCCAACCACGGCATCGACAAGCACGACTTCAGTAGGCACAGGGTCATCACAATTGGCGTCATCGTGAGTGGATGCGTGTCATCTTCTCTGATGAAAGTCGCTTTTTTGTCTCCCATGCAGACGGAAGAATCAGAATTTGGCCGAGATGATCGTTTCGCCGACAGAAACGTTGTGGAAAGGGATCCATGGGGTGGACCTAGCGTCATGATATGGGCAGGGATTGGACTAAATGCAAGACTTGGACCCATGTGCTTTCTGATTGTTGGTCAAGGTCGGGGACACGGCGTCACTGCTCAGCGATATATCGACCAAGTGATCAGACCCCACGTTGTTCCATTTTTTGCACAACATCAACAACACATTTTCCAGCAGGACAACGCTCGTCCCCATGTTGCCAGAGCTTAGCCTACCATGGCCTTTCTGCAACAACACATTATCCGTGTTCTACCGTGGCCAGCCCTCAGCCCTGATCTGACCCCCATCGAACACTTGTGGGATGAGGTTCAAAGGCGTCTGCACAATGTGCGCCCAGTCCCTACAACTGCCGATGAACTACGCACAGCTGCACTGGGTGTGTGCAGAGGGATCCCTAGGGCTTTCACAAATCATCTGATCCACTCAATGAACAGGAGATGTGTGGCAGTGATCAATGCTAATGGTGGTCACACCAGGTATTGACTGACATTTTAGGTATTGACCCGAAACTGTGTAAGCCCTTAATATTTGAAAAAAAAACAATTATGCCATCTGCCTTTTAATCCATTAAACTGTCTTCAGTCAAATTTTTGTCAATCTTTCCCAATTAGTATTTCTTGTCTTTACTGTTGAAAAAAATAACATGTTTATCCCGCGATATGCCAAGGAGAGGCACGGGCCACCGAGCCGTTGGTGCCCGTGCCTGTAATAAAACAGAAGATGAGATTGGGTTAAATGGCCGAGGGTGTGCAGGTACTAGTGGGCTACTTAGCTGCTAATTGTATATACCAAAAATGCTACCGTTGCCATGGCCACGCGCGTGGCCGACGGCGATTGCAGCTAGCGCTGCTTGCCTGAGACTGCTACCGCTGTCCGGCCCCCACGGTAGCATATTTAAACGCTACCATTGCTTGGCAACTCCCACGTTGCCAAAAGCAGCTCCACGCTGCTGGCCTAAGTCAGACTGCCGCTGCCCGGCCCCAGGTAGCCGGCCAAAGCAGATCACACTGCCCGGCCCCATTAGCAAAACCATTGTGCGGCTCCCGCCGCGGACCCAACTGTCAGCTACCGCTTGACAAGACGACTTCCGCCGCCGGGCCCATATACGTGGCAACTGTTTGCCCCAACGTATGTTATTCTACGATTCCCCGGCTGAAAAGTCGGGAAAGACAAGGTTCCCACTGAGAAGCAGGTAACCCCGGAAAGGTTCCCGCTGAAAAGCAGGTAGCCTTAAGCACGAGTATTAATTTGGAAGCAAGTTAATTTGTTACTAGCAGTGTAGCCCACAAGAACCCCGCACACCTCGACATAGTTTATTGTTGAGACAGGTATTGCATATGTACAGATATACAGCTATTAAGAAGTCATGTTTATTTACATATATCAGAATCGTTTAGAAGTATGTACATATATACAAGCGCTCTGAAAACCTATTTTACATATGTACAGGTTTATTTACATATATACAATCCGCTCTGCTGGTACCTGTAATAGAATAAACGCTGAAGAAAAGAAGTGATTAGCATTCCAGGTGAAGAGGACACGTCAGGCTGAAAAGGAAAGAGAAAGGAGTGGCAAGCTGGGTGGGTGGGTGTGTGGGTGGGTGGGTGGGTGGGAAAGCGATTAGATATAGTGACACACGTGTGTACTTGGGGAAGGGCTGCTCGCGAATGACGGACTAACAAAGGGCGGGATGATGCTTGCGCGGGATTATTCCCCGGGCACGGTGCCGAGTGGTGGCCCGGGGTGATTGAGTTACGAGGGGTGATTGGGTTACAGACGTAATTAGCCCATGGTTTGGATACGCGCGATAAAGTCATTTAGTAGTTAGTACTAAATGTAATTATCCCGCGATATGCCAAGGAGAGGCACGGGCCACCGAGCCGTTGGTGCCCGTGCCTGTAATAAAACAGAAGATGAGATTGGGTTAAATGGCCGAGGGTGTGCAGGTACTAGTGGGCTACTTAGCTGCTAATTGTATATACCAAAAATGCTACCGTTGCCATGGCCACGCGCGTGGCCGACGGCAATTGCAGCTAGCGCTGCTGGCCTGAGACTGCTACCGCTGTCCGGCCCCCACGGTAGCATATTTAAACGCTACCATTGCTTGGCAACTCCCACGTTGCCAAAAGCAGCTCCACGCTGCTGGCCTAAGTCAGACTGCCGCTGCCCGGCCCCAGGTAGCCGGCCAAAGCAGATCACACTGCCCGGCCCCATTAGCAAAACCATTGTGCGGCTCCCGCCGCGGACCCAACTGTCAGCTACCGCTTGACAAGACGACTTCCGCCGCCGGGCCCATATACGTGGCAACTGTTTGCCCCAACGTATGTTATTCTACGATTCCCCGGCTGAAAAGTCGGGAAAGACAAGGTTCCCACTGAGAAGCAGGTAACCCCGGAAAGGTTCCCGCTGAAAAGCAGGTAGCCTTAAGCACGAGTATTAATTTGGAAGCAAGTTAATTTGTTACTAGCAGTGTAGCCCACAAGAACCCCGCCACAAAGCACCAGAGTGCTACCCCACACCCACGGCCACGCGATACGCGGAGATAGCATTGTTGCCCGGCTTGCTTATGCACTGAAAGGAAACACTAACCTGTGGAGATAATATCCTTACGGGCGCAAAACGAGCGCCAGGGCATGCAATAAATTGTCCGTAAACACACACAGTCCTTTGTCACTGAGGTGGACGCCCTCCCAGGCGTACCATGTCTTGTCAGATGCCAGGATCTGGGGATGTGGCACTGTTGTACCGCCGAGCTCTTTGACTCGGTTGGTCAGTCGGCGGTTGATATTCTTCCGCATCCCCTCGATCTTTCGTGGATCCCTGGCATCGTGCCAGTAGCGCCTGGGCAGCATTGAGGATACGATGATCTTGGTGTCAGGAAGCTGGAGTTGTATCCGAAGGATTGATGCCACCATGTCAAGGTAGAGTTGGCTGCCTTTGACCGAGCACAGGTCGTTGGAGCCCAGGTGAATGATGAGGGCTCTGGGGCTGCGCCGTGTCGCCTTGACCTGTGCATCCAGAATGGTGTCCAGCTCCTTCCACCTCATCCCCCCTCGTGCCAGCCATAGCATCCTCGGTTGGTTCGGGCTGGTGCCCTTCAGGAGCAAGTACTGCCGTGTCCTGGCCATGTAGCTGGATCCCACCATCCAAACTGTAAACAATAAGAAGTGTAGTAAGTACCATGAAAGACTATTTGATTTATTTGTGAAACATTGAATTTGTTGGTAGGCGTATGTAAGCATTGTAGCAATCTGATTTCCACCTGCCGTATTGTTGTATGAGGTGTTCAGGCACCCCGTTCATGGCTGCTGATGTGGCTGCCCCAATGCGGAAGGAGTGCGCAGAATAGCAGGCCGTGTTTATGTTGCTGTGTGCTAAGGCCTTTTTTAGGAGTGCCTGGAATTGGTACCTTGTAACGGGGGAATGGTCAAAGTGGACGAATGCTTGTTGTGGGCCGGAGGGGCGCGCCTCCAGGTAGTGCTTGATGGCGACTACCGGACATAGCGGATTACCTGGTATAGGTGACATTGTAACTGTTGTCCCCATCCTGTACTGATCAGACTTTGAGTGTGGTAAATGGATTGAAAGCTGCTGGGGGTTGCCCGAGAAGCTTAAATTCTGGATGGCGCAACCTGTTTTTGAGGGTCCAGTTTGGACGAGTTCGCTAACCCTAAAGAAACCGAAGAAGGCTGTGCAGTAGACTGCCTTGAACAGCCTGGCTTCATATGCTGATGAGCATACGTGAGGCAGATTGTTGGTTACTACCTGCAGCAGATCTGCAGTGATCGGTTTTCTGGTGTCTGGTCGGCCCGCTGATTTGTGTAAGCCGGTTACAATCTTGCCTACCAGGAAATGGTTTGTATAGTCGGTGAGCCCGTGGAATTTGTGGTGTGAAGACAGCGCTGCAATGTAAGTCTTGACTGTGTTAGGGGAGTGGTGAGTGACTGACAGATAAGCAATAAAGTTTACGACCTGATCCAGCGGGACTGGCCACACCTCTTGTAGCTGGTGTGCGGACCGGAACTGGTGCAAGGCATTGATGCCTGTTTGGTAAGTGGCCCATGTATTAGTAGACAGAGATTGTTGTAGGAGTCTGCCGGCTTCCTGCCTCAGATCAGCCATATGTTGCACGGGATAGGTGTGGGGTTCTGGTCCGCGGCTGGTGCTGCCTCTCGGAAGCGTTTGAGCTGAAACCTCGAGAGAGCATCGGCAATAGTGTTAGCAGTGGAACATACATACTTTGCCTTAAACATAATATTATATCGGAGACACTGCAGGATTAGGCGACGGAGTAGGCTCATCACTCTGGGGGCCTTGGTTGACTGCTTGTTGATTATTGTTACGACGGCCGGCGCCACCCGCTGCGTCTGAAAACAGCTGGAGGAAATCGCTGTCCACCCATAGTTGGTCCTGAAACACTGAAATGCCGTTATAACTCGTAAGAAATGTTAACCACATTTGTAGGTCTTCCTTGACCCAGCTGGTAATCCTAATGTGGTGAAATGGTTGCTTACCTTTGCTAAGCAGATCGATTAGCCTGCGGCTGAATGCCCTTGCCATTGGTATAGCCCTGCACATAAAGTTAAGCTTGCCTATGAGGGACTGAAGGGCCCTTTTTGTGACCTTGATGTTACCTGTTGACAGGATGTCTTGGATTTCCCTTGTTGCCTCCTTGATCTTGGGCTCTGGGATTCTGATCTGCATTGCAATGGTGTCGATTTCCAGCCCTAGGAATGTCAGTTTGGTTGTGGGGCCCACCGTCTTGTCGTGCGCAATAGGAACCCCAAGCTGTTCAAGTGTATTCACGCATCCGTTGAGGTTGTCTGAGCAGTGGCTGGTGCCTGCTGTGCCCCCCGTTAGGAAGTCATCCAGGTAATGCATGACCGGACACGTTGGAAGATGCGATTGCATGCACCATTGCAAGAAGGTACTAAACGTTTCAAATATGGCGCAAGATATGGAGCAGCCAAATGGTAAGCATTTATCGAAATAGAACTCACCTTCGAATCTGATGCCTAGCAGCTCGAAATCGGATGGGTGGACTGGTATAATTCTAAAGGCCGACTGAATGTCGAATTTTGCTAGTAATGCTCCCTTTCCCAGTTGTTGCACCATCTGGGTAGCTTCATCAAATCTGGCGTTAAAGTCATTTAGTAGTTAGTACTAAATGTAAATACTTCATACTCGTCTTGCGTTTCTTTTGCGTGTGAGTTTATATCAGCACGAGTTGATAAAAGTGGAAAAATACCGAGGCTTTTTTTCCACTTTTCAACGAGTGTTGATATATTTGATATCAAAAGACACGAGGGTGAGATTTTATTTATTATCCACCATTCTTCCAACTTTTTTCAGTTTGTAGACAGTAATAAGCAATGTCTTAAGTGTAAAGAGTACTGCTCACAGCGCCATTAGTGAATGACGTCACACAGGTCTGCAAAGCATTGTGATGCAATTTCATTGCAGCAATATCTACATTGTAGATATCGCTTGATCTCACCCAAGCGATATCTCCTGTGGGAGCCAGTTTGGGATGATAAAATGCAATCGTATTATAATAATTTAATAATAATGTATTGCTATAAAGTTAATATTTAGTTGTTTTATCTATTTATTTACTTACTTAAAGAAAATCGACATTTTTCGTTTTCCGTTTATGAGTTTGTTGGGTTTAATGCCGCAGTATTCCTTTTATATCGAGGCGTGTCAGCTTTATGTGGGAGGAAAGCCCGAAGGGATGCAGGCCTCAGACGTTTACCACTTCGCTGAACCCACGAGCACAGGTGAACCGGAATTCGAAGCCACAATCGTAGGTTTCTGGCGTACCAAGGGACGCAACTCTGCACAGCAAATCGGGGCACCTTAGACGACTGGGCAACCCCTGCCCCCTTTCCGTTTATGGGCCTCCGTGTTTATAATAATGTTTCTTGATTTTTAAGGACACTCCTTGTAAACCTGCCTGGACTCATATTCATAGTCAGCCTTTGCTGTATGATCGGCATCGTCATGTACGCCTTCTATGCCGACTGCCACCCCATCAAGTTCAACAACCTAATCAGCAGAACAGATCAGGTAGGGTTAATGGAATCAAACAATAAGGAATATATGTACTTTTTTTCCAACTTCGCGGTTCATACGTCCTGTTTTAGGTTTACTTCTAAGCTCAACCAGAAAAACGTTACCCAGACACACTGGTAACATGTCATCATTTAGTGCCTATTTTAGTTCAGTGTTAATTTGTCAACTCTTTATCTCGACACACTGGTAAAGTTTCAGCATTGTATCTTCACACTCTGGTAATATGTCCATTTTTTATCTCGACATACTGGTAGCAAATCAACTCTTTATCGCAACTCAATGATAATATGTAAACGCTTTATCTATACACACTGGCAATATGTCTGCTCTTTACCTCGACACACTGGTACTTTGTGAACGCTATATCTTGACACGCCAGTGATAGGTCAGCTTTCTATCTCCACACACTGGTGGTATGTCAGCTCCTTGTAACACACCAGTAACATGTCAACTTTTTCTCTCGACACACTGGTAGCAGGTCAACTTTTTATTTCGGCACAGTAGTGATATGTCAACTCTTTATCTCGACACACTGGTAATATGTCAACTCTTTATCTCGGCACAGTAGTGATATGTCAACTAAAGTTATCGACACACTAGTAATATGTCAACTCTTTATCTCGTTACACATTTGATATGTCAGCTCTTTACCTCGGCACAGTAGTGATATGTCAACTAAAGTTCTCGACACACTGGTAATATGTCAACTCTTTATCTCGACCCACTGGTAATATGTCAACTCTTTATCTCGTTACACATTTGATATGTCAGCTCTTTAACTCGGCACAGTAGTGATATGTCAGCTTTAGTTCTCGACGCACTAGTAATGTGTCAACTCGACACATCCACACACTAGTAATGTGTACATTCTTTGCCTCTGATAATAATGTCAACTGTTTATCTCGGCCTACTGGTAATATGTTAACTCTTTATCTCGACACACTGATAATATGTCACCTCTTTATCTCAACACACTGGTAATATGTCCACTCTTTATCTCGTTACACATTTGATATGTCAGCTCTTTAACTCGGCACAGTAGTGATATGTCAACTAAAGTTCTCGACACACTGGTAATATGTCAACTATTTACCTCGACACACTGGTAATATGTCAACTATTTATCTCGACACACTGGTAATATGTCAACTCTTTATCTCGACACACTGATAATATGTCAACTCTTTATCTCGACACACTGATAATATGTCAACTCTTTATCTCGACACACTGATAATATGTCAACTCTTTATCTCGGCACAGTAGTGATATGTCAACTAAAGTTCTCGACACACTAGTAATATGTCAACTCTTTATCTCGTTACACATTTGATATGTCAGCTCTTTACCTCGGCACAGTAGTGATATGTCAACTAAAGTTCTCGACACACTGGTAATATGTCAACTCTTTATCTCGACGCACTGGTAATATGTCAACTCTTTATCTCGTTACACATTTGATATGTCAGCTCTTTACCTCGGCACAGTAGTGATATGTCAGCTTTAGTTCTCGACGCACTAGTAATGTGTCAACTCGACACATCCACACACTAGTAATGTGTACATTCTTTGCCTCTGATAATAATGTCAACTGTTTATCTCGGCCTACTGGTAATATGTCAACTATTTACCTCGACACACTGGTAATATGTCAACTATTTATCTCGACACACTGGTAATATGTCAACTATTTATCTCGACACACTGGTAATATGTCAACTCTTTATCTCGACACACTGATAATATGTCAACTCTTTATCTCGACACACTGATAATATGTCAACTCTTTATCTCGACACACTGATAATATGTCAACTCTTTATCTCGACACACTGGTAATATGTCAACTCTTTATCTCGACACACTGATAATATGTCAACTCTTTATCTCGACACACTGATAATATGTCAACTTTTTATTTCGACACACTGGTAATATGTCAACTCTTTATCTCGACACACTGATAATATATCATCTCTTTGTCTCGTTACACATGTGATATGTCAGCTCTTTACAACGACACACCAGTAATGTGTTAAATCTTTGTCTCTGATAATATGTCAACTTTATGTCTCCATAGATTGGTAATATATCAACTCTATTTGTCGACACACTAGTGATGGGTCAGTTCTTTACTCAGTGGTAATATTTCATCTCTTAACCTCGACATACTAGTAATGTGTCAAATCCTTATTTGCATCTGAAGAAGAAGTCTTTATTTGTACCAAGGCCACTGGCCCATATACAATACATACATTTGAAATAGTGTGGTACATGAAAAAAGGTAATGTCAGGTACAAATTTACAGGTTTACAGGCTTTTCATAATTACGTCTTCTTTCATAGCTGTAATACAGGTATTTACATAGTTTTCCAAGTAATTGTTTACACGAAGATGACAGTAGCGTTTTAAATTTATGCATATTTGGATTATTGCAAAATGTTGTTGGTAAATACAGATGTCTAATATCGTTGTAATATTCACATTCTAAAGTAAAATGATATTCATTCTCTATACTTGTTTCACATATGGGGCAGAGTCGTAAACGTAAGTCAATATCAGCCCATCTACCTTCGTTTACCTTAAGTCTTAGTAGCCCGGCTCTAAGCCTTATCAAAACATTTCGATATTTTATTTCAGTAATAATGGAAAGGTATTTTTCTGGTTCCAGGAGACTTTTAAATTCTTTATACAGAATGTACCTAGAACTAGCCTTGATAGTACTATTCCATGATTGGTAAAACATATTTATCAAAACGTTTTTAAAACTATTCATGAATGATGGTTTGTCGCCAACAGCTTGACTGAGCCAAACTACTCCGAATCCGTGAGAAAATAATATGGAACGAATAGAAGAAGCATAGTTATGACGACCACACTTGTCGTTATATACAAGCATATTATAAGATTTTCTTGGTATCCTATCTTCGTCCATTTCAATCAGTTTTAGCCAATACTTTACAGAACGACACATAGCATTTACATGTAGTGGGTACCGACCGCATTCCCCATACACAATAGCATTTGGGGTTTGCAAACCAACGTTAAGAAACTTCTTACAAGCAATAATATGCACTTGTTCTATTTTTTCAAATCTGTCTACACCCCATATTTCCGCACCATATAAAAGAATAGGTTGAATCTGAGTATCAAATATTTTAAAGAAAACTGAAGTGTCAACAAAACCAATCTTCCGTAAATTGCGAAATATTTCCATTAAAGCTCGTTTACCCCTTGATGCTAGATCTGAAACACATTGGTTCATCTTTGATGTATATGAGAATACAAACCCAAGATATCTATAGGAGTTGGCGGTTGAAATACGTTTGCCTTTATAGAACCATTTCTCATGAACAGATAACCGCCCTCCTCGTCTAAATACAACAACACTCGTTTTATCTAAATTAACCGTTAATCCATGTGAATCTGCAAAGTTATCAAGAATATTAAGTTGGTTCTGTAAACCAGTTACTGTGTCAGAGACAAGAATAACATCGTCGGCAAACAATAATAATAATATTTCAAACAAGTCAGGAAATAATTGTACGCCGTGTTTCCCATGTGATGAAACATCATTTGACAGTTCATTGATGAAAAAGGAAAATAATAGAGGGCTTAATATACAGCCTTGTTTAACTCCGTTAGGACAATCAAAATATTCTGTATAAATGTTATCATTACATCTCACACACGCTTTCACGGAGGCATAGATTCCCTTAAGTGCTCTCATCATCTTTCCACCCAAGCCTGCATCGTGCAGACACTCCCATAGTTTAAGATGATTTACTGAATCAAAGGCTTTTTTAAAATCCACAAAAGCAACGTATAATTTCCCTTTTCTTTTCGATAAACATTTGTTAACAATTGCATTCAACGTGAATATGTGGTCAGCAGGAGAATATCCCTGTCTAAAGCCTGCTTGTGTCTCAGGTAATTTACTTCTTATATTAGCCCAGTTTGTAAGTCTAGAGTTTAAGACACTTGTGTAAACCTTACTAATTGTACACAATAGAGATATCCCTCTAAAGTTATCCGGATTATTTTTGTTACCTTTCTTATGTAGTGGAAGGATAATAGCTTTCGTCCAGTTCTGAGGGAATAATCCAGAATCAAATAACTTATTGAACAAATTTCGTAGGAAAGGAGTTATTACATTTTCACAACATTTTAACATTTCAATGGCCACGTCATCAACACCAGGGGATTTGCCATTCTTTAAACGATTTATAGCCTTGTGGATTTCTGAGTCGGTAATCGGCGACTCCAAAATACACTGGTCAATCTCATCAAGTATAAAATCTTCATCACATTGACATTCGACTTCAGCATGTAATACATCTGTACACTGAAAAACGTTTGTAAAATGATCAAACCAGCACTCTTTACTTATGTTATTCTTTGTTGCCCTAAGACCTGATATACTCCGTAACTCTTTCCAAAATGTGGTTGAATCAGATAGAGATAGCTTTAGTTTTGTTCGTGTCATAAATTGATAGTTTGATTTTGCTGTTCTGCAAACATGTTTATACTTGTTTCTCATTTTACAAAAGATTAACTTATTTTCGTTAGATTTCTTCTCTTTGAATTTCCTCATGTATCGCCTTGCTTCCAGTTTTGCTCGTCTGCATTCACTATTATAAAAACCCGTATTTCGGGGTGAACTTTTAACACAAGGTACCTTCATACAGTCAGCGGCACAAAGAACAACATTAACAAATTTTTCGAGGGCAAGATTGAAATCAAAAGTTAAAAGATCGATGAGCTCGTTGAAGGATGGACATAGATTTGTTATACTTCCTATAAACACATCACGCTTACGAGGGTTCCATTTATATTTGTGTGTTTTGGTGGAAAGATAATCATCACTTGTAGATACTTTAGGGAGAAATATGTCCAAATGTAGACATACAGGCATATGTTTTGACTCAACTCTTGTATCCACAAACATGGATTGACAACAATTGTGAACATTAACTGAACCTATAAAATAATCAATTACACTACATCCTTGATCTGCTATGTAAGTGAAACTACCCTCTTTGTCTCCAGTTGTCCTGCGGTTGAAGATATATAAATCATGAGTGAAACACAGTTCCAGTAGCTTACGACCAAAAGCGTTTACAAAACTATCACATGACTGTCTCTTTTCTACTGGAACGGGTGGTTCATCGGGGAATGCTGCATTGTTGAGGCCAGGTTTAATTAGTGTCTCTGGTGGGTTGTTTCCCCCGCCTACACGGGCATTCAGGTCCCCACAGATGATGACCTCACAGTCTAAGTCACTATGCTCAATCAACCACTGGTCAACCAATTCAATGGCGGTTGCCTTTTCAGCTGCAACGTAGAATGTTGAGCCGATGGGTGGAACATACATTCCGAATAATAACAGGTTTTTGCCAAGAGTTGAGAAATTATCAAATTTAATGCATACGACATTGTGTATATCTAATTCAATCTGTTGGCAGTGCAGGTCTATACGGGTCTTAACCAACAACGTTACACCGCCTGACAGTCTACCAGCCTTAGCTAGCCTATGAGCTTTTGCAATATATGTGTCATAAGCTGACAGCTGAGGTATGGATAATGCATAGTCAATAAATGTTTCAACTAGACATATAATTTCGAAGCCTTTTATGTAATCTAAAAAGTCTAGATCGTCTATTTTGGAAAGAAAACATTCAATATTCCATGTAACTATTTTGAGGTTTGATATGGAAATGGAATGTTCTGCACATGATAATTCAGAAGTGATGGTAGGGGCCGGGCCGTATCCCTAGCTACTGTCCACGGTAGCACTGTGCTCGGAATTGCTGTTGGGGGCGGAGTGGACAGCTCTTAGAGGTTGGGCATTCCGGGAAGCAGGAACAGTAGTGGTTGGTTTAGCATGTACATATTTCCGTGTCGATTCGTGTCTGGATGTGTTGTCCTGGGTACCAGGTTTTGTGACCAGTCTACCATTTTTGTAGTAGGCATCTAGGCCTTTGTCCCTCAGATCAGCTACAGTCTGTCTCTGGTGCTTGGTTAGGTCGTTAGCAACGCCTATAGCAACGCCCCTCAAGGTATGTCTGTGCTTCAGTACTATAATCTTCTCCTCCGTCAGAGAAAACTTAGCAATGAGAGGGCGGGGTTTATTGGGTTGCGGCTGTTTGACCCCTATCCGATGCGCCCGTATAATATCGGGGCGTTGCCAATCCTTTGTCTTCACATGCTCATTGAGCATAGTAATAACTTTATCCTTGCACATTTCGAAGGTCTCATCAGCTTCTTCAGGCACGCCATAAAATACTACGTTGTCCCGACGACTGAAGGCCTCTAACCTGTCGATATCAGAGTCTTGACTAGATACCTTTTCTTCAAGTTGTTCAACTTTCTGATAGAGTGCATCTATATCACTGTAGATAGTCTCCTGTTCAAGTCCAACCCTTTCTACCTCTGAGCGCACTTCTGAAAGTGAGTTCTCAAGTGATGAACACTTGCTGCTAAGGTCGGTTAGTTGTGATTTAATTACACTCATCTCGGTAAACAGAGACTGTCGGAAATCCCGTAGTTCTGCGAGGATATCTGATTTGATCTCAGTCTTTACATTGTTCAAATCTTCCATAGTAACAGGCCCTGGGTTGGTCTCAACATCACCAGAGAGTAGTATATGGAGTCTCGTTACATATCCTGCGATGCGGAGACCGTCACAGTTGAATAATGAAGTCGCAAAACATGGCCGACATGCATGACTTGTCACAGGGATAAACATAGTGACGTCACATACACTTTCGTGTTCATGTGGTAAATAACGATGAAGATCCTCAACGGCGTAAGAATGGCTACTTCCATATTACATTACAGTATCAACAACTCGGGTTAAACGAGATTCAGTTACATTTAAAACCTATATATGTCACCTCCGTCCTTTTATTGTGTAGAGCAAATAGAGCAAACGTTTGTTTGTTTGTTGTTTAACGCCGCATTCCAGCTATATGACAGCGTTCTGTAAATAATCGACTCTGGACCAGACAATCAAGTGATAGATATCGTGAGCATTGATCCACGCAATTGGGATACGATGACATGCATTAACCAAGTCAGCGAGCCCGACCACCCGATCCCGTTAGACGCCTGTTACGACAAGCATAGTCGCCTTTAACGACAAGCATGGGTTGTGGAAGACTCGTTCTGCCCCAGATCTTCACGGGTTCAAACGTCCTCAGTCGAAACATACGAAGACAGTTTAGGAAATAGTTCCAGCATTGAAAACTTCAACGATAAAATTATTCTATGCTTTATGTTTGAGGCGTAACCGTGTTCTTTTGGATACTTCCAATCGCGCTGTACAGCATAGGTTAAACTAGTAATAAAATATCAAGAACCTAGTGAGAGTCAAGTTTACGCCACGGTCATATACACATTTAGATGTGAGGCTTGGCTTATTGGTTTTTACGACGATTATGATTCAGCATATAACGCTAGCTGGTCATTCAGTTAAGGCTGTTTATTCAGTCACGTCAATGGGCTTATTCGTACGAACAGCAATACTTTGAAGCAGCTTTTATCGTCAAGACAGACCAAAATAGAATGTTCAATGTTCCGCTTGTATGTTCACAACACAACACTTTCTATTGATATGTCCTGAATTGGAAGGATGTGTGTGTATTATGTGCAATACACACAGGGTATGTATCATTGAAATCAGCAGTGTCACAGGAACATTAAATAGTAAAATGTTAAAATTAAATTGATAATTGCTAAAATAACATTTCCTGCTTAATTGTATAATTTGTATATTCAGCTCCTGCCCTTGTATGTAATGGACATCTTGGGCCATATTCCCGGAATACCTGGAGTGTTTGTGTCGTGCATCTTCAGCGGAAGTTTGAGGTAATTTATCGTATTCTGACATTTCACAATTCATAATTAATGTCATTTTCGCCTGTATAGGCTACACCGAAGTATTCATGGGATATAATCATGGGTGGTCCAATCACTGTCGTGCGTCCCTCAGGCCTGCCAGAAACCCATGATCGTGGAATCAGATTCGCACAAGTTAAGTTAGCACAATAGCGCGCTAGTGGATTTCACCAAACAGGTAAATAGAGGTTATCACGCGAGTGTGTTTGTGGATGGTAAATATCCTGCATCAGGAATAAACATTGTATTTAGCGAGCCTTGGCGTGCTAAATACATAATGGTTATTCCTAATACAGGATATTTACCATTCCCAAACAGACAAGCGTGATAACCTCTTTATCCTATAATGTCATCCTTTTATTCTGTGCTTGAAAATCGTTTTCCTGGAATGCGCGCATTAATATTTATTACGTCACAGGGTAAGTGATGTGTCAGTCGGACAGTGACAGTAGCCAATACAGTTTCAACTGAAATCTGTTTCTTATACAGTGGCGAAGCAACATATACGCAAAACAACAATTGTTTTTAGTTGCCTTTCGCGGTAATCCATCGTTCTTTCCGCTTGAGTAACTGCACTTTGTCAAAGGGAAGCTACTCTAACCCTAGTCTATGAGACGTCACGGCCACGGTCAGACGTTGTTGACAGTCGGCCTGCCCTGTCATAACGTTAAGAAGTGCAGTCAGATGTACACACAGCGACGAAACGAAACAAGGTAACAATTCAAACATATTTCGGCCAAATCCAACTATTTAAATTTGTGGAAAAGGTTTCAAGCCACAGAGTTCTACAAGCTCAGATATGGCTACTGATCCCGCTTGGCTAGGCCTAGTGCCCTCGCAAAATTGGTTCGAAATTTATATCTTCAAAGTTGCCATAACTTATAAAATGCCTTAGCAACGTCACAGCAAGACACTGATTTTCAGTATATTAGACTGTTCTTTTGATAATGATAGCAACTATCCCTGTAGTTTCTCCAGATTCCCGATGGTTAATACTGACTCGATCGCCGAATGACAAGGGCGACGCCATGTTTGTTTATAAACACTGAAAGTAGTCCCTACTTGACCTTTGATATTTGCATCTCTATCCGCATATGACCCAAACGGATATCGTTTTCATCCGTTGGCTTTATCCTGCCGAGAAACCTACCCATTATACGAAAAACGTCTAAGATCAGCATCAATTAAGGCATCACGTCAGGTGGCCCTGGTATGAATACCGTACGGTTCAAATCGGCCTTTTACCAAACTCACAAACAATTGTTTAGCAAGATAATCACCGTTACCAATCAGTAGTGAAGTGTTACTTGATATTAACAGTTATTTGTTCCTGCGTTTAGATTGTTTGATATAAAGTATCTGTTTCATTAGACATTTTGAAATATGTTTTTTGGTAAAATTGGTCAGTCTGAACATCCAAAATGTCCGCTCAAGACTTTCCCTAAATTGCTACCCTAAATAACTTAAATAACTTATATGTATCGAGCGAAGAGAAGGTGTCTGTGTGTGTGTGTGGGGGGGGGGGGGGGGGGGGGGGCGTCACTAGAGCTATTTGTGTAGGCTAGTGTATTGCTGTTTGTGACTGGCACAACTAACTTGTGTTTACCATCGATTACTTATTATTCAAAAATAGCATTTCCATCTCTTTGTTTATCAGTGATATTCTCTGAATGGTTGAGTAGTGTCACATCGGCATTTTAATCTCTCAATGAACACGATTCATCAGATGTGATTTGAAATTTCACTACACTCAATTATCCTCGTTCAATCACTACATTTCCTACACGTGCCGTCAAATCTTCCTCTCTCCCTCCTCAGCACCATATCCTCCTCCTTGAACGCCCTGGGAGCCATCATTCCCTGCGACTTCATCAAGCCATGCTTTCCCTACCTTTCTGATAGGTCCATGACCATTCTTTCGAAGGTTACAGGTAAGTAGGAAAAATCCATATTTTTGGTTGTTTGACGTATGGCGTAAAGGTCATCTGATCATATTCATGCATATGAACATCAAAATGTATCTGAGCAATACTCATATCGTATGTACACATGGCGAGCCGGTTTCACAATCAGTGCTTAGAAAGCTCCTCATGAAGAATCCGGACAGGAGCAACATTGGGACACTTCGGAGGTGCCCTCCTTGATGAAAGTAATAGGTACATGTATAGAAAAACACAACGATCGATGGATGGACAATTGGCGGACGACGGCTACAAAAGGACAACACGCCCTTCCACCTACGTTTCAGAAACAACTATTTGAGGAATTAAAAGTATATCTGACGGAATCATCGTTAGCGTTAGTACGTCACACCAAAGACTCTGGTACACTGTTCGATGTCCATTTCTGGTGTCCCCCGTGATGACGTGGTTGAAATAGTTTTAATAGTGGTGTAAGACATTATTCAGTCACATTACACAGTCACTGATCTTTTACCAAAAATATTCAGATTCGGCTAGTACTATTATGCTTGTGATTTAGGAAAGTGTGTGAAGTAACACGTGGTTTCTCATGTACAGTGTCTAATATTTACTTATTTATTTTTACAGTTGTCATATTCGGGGGTGTTGCTATTGGCCTCGCCGCCCTCGTCTCTCAACTTGGGTCTGTGCTGCAGGTATGTTCACGAATTACAGACTGCCATTTTTAACTGCATGCAGAGTGTGTTAGTTTAAGGAAGTATTTGTTATAACCCAGATGCCTCTGCTAAATATGCCCTGAAAGATCCCGAGCGATTCAGGGGCACAGCTGATCAAAGGCAGATCTGCAGTACAATGTTGTCTTTATAACTGATATGAACTGTTGTTTAAGGCCGTCGACATAAATAATCTATCTTTATCAAAGCGGGCTGTAGATAATCGAGACTGACTGATTGACAGCCATGAGGTACTATTCTACCCGGTACCTACGGGGATCATAGTACAAGGTGGTTCTAACGTGTGGCACTGTTCGCCGACTTCGTCTATGACCAATCATCGGCCATCATGATACATCTGACTGTGTTTTATTGCTAACTGAGGTGTAAAACGTCCATTCCTTTATTCTGTATTAATGTCCAAACAAAACTCTTCTGGAACTGGTAACGATGGTTACGAACGTAGCTCGTGGAGACGAAACCATCAACTTGGAAACATAGAAGCTGAACGTACTTAAAGTAAACTGTTCGCATACATAATCTGTAACATACATTTACGTTAAAGCGGTTTGGATGTGTTATCAGATTGTCTCAAATGGCTGCACGATTGTTGATGTGTCGCTAGGCACTCATGCAGGTCCAAACAGTTTTGAAATGAATATCAGGTGGTAACGAAATAATCGTTGAAGCATATTATATACACAAACCCAACTGCTCACCAAATACTTGTCTTTCGACAGGCATCTTACACTGTGTACAGCATCATCAATGGTCCGTTGTTTGGGTTGTTTATTCTCGGCATGTTCTTCCCCTGGGCAAACGCATGGGTAAGTTTGTTTGTTTGTTTGTTGTTTATCGCCGCACTCAGCAATATTTCAGCTATATGACGGCGGTCCGTAAATAATCGTGTCTGGATCAGACAATCCAGTGATTGACATCATGAGCATCGATCCACACGAAACAAAGATCTCTGATATACATTTTGTACAACGGTGTCGTTGATTAAATATTTCTATTGCTATCACGAGTGTCAGAAATGCACTATCCTATTATACCTTTACATAAGGCCAGACATTCCGTACAGCACCGCTCGACTTGTATCGCTGTTTCTAAAGTGAAATCGCAACTCAGGCACAAAAACTTCATATCTTCATTGCCTGGGGTGATTATGCTACCGATCACAATACATGACACCTCTAGTTATTGCTATGAAATAATATCGACCGAAACCTGTCGACTTTGAAAGCAACTGAGCACAAAAGGAAGACGTCAGACCCACACAGAAAGGGGGGTGGGGGGGCGATTGCGCGGAGTACAAAGAGTAAAGATGTAAAGACTTGTACAGAGTGTCTGGCCTTATGTAAAGGTATAATAGGATAGTGCATTTAGAAATAGAAATATTAGAGAGCTTATTTTCTGGCGTTGACGATTTACATTTACATGCTGAATGGTGTAAAATTTGTATTTATGACTTCTTATTCATTTGTAACACAATTATCGTTATAAATTGTATTTTTATATCAGTTTATGACATATAAAAACGTTCCCATTTTACAGTTTTCCTAGGAGTATGTGTTAAGCATTATCTATTGTAAAGGGTTGGGGTAATGATAATATCTTAGTAGTGTTGTAACAGGTTTCTCATTTCATATATGCAATTTAAAGTTTGATAGGAATACAAAGTGTATCCAAAGTTAGTACAGAAAGTATCAAATCTGGGCATGTAAATATATATGCAAATGAAAACTAATGTATGAAATTATTGTATATTCACACATTGTAGGGAGCGTTTGTTGGCGCTCTGACCTCCTTGACCTTCATGTGCTGGATCGGATTCGGTGCGTTCGCCAACAAGGTTTCCACTGCCATACTTTCCCCTGTCTTCACACACGGCTGCAACTGGTCCGTCACAACGACGGCGATGACTATCACAACAACGCTAGGGACTACAACCACACCTTCTACCGGCTCCACCGAAATGACAACGGTTGCAGCGTCAAGGTATAAAAAGTTTCCGCGAGGCTCTGAAATTCGTTTGACACAGTTGCGCCCCTTATTGTGCACGGATTCGCTGAAGCATGTATAAATGTCGAAAACGATGATACACTAGTAAATGTACTCATGGAAGCCAACACCGAAACTCACAATTTCACATGTACATAGAACAGAAGGGAATGGAACCTTCCTACCTATGTATTCCTTCCAGCTGTCTGTTCATACCAATGTACATACATTCTTACTTTCCAGCGATCCGTTCATGTCGATGTACATGTATTCCAACGTCGTTCACACCGATTTATTCCTTGGCTACTTTCCAGCGATCCGTTCATATTACAGATGTATTCCCACTTTCCAGCGATCAGTTCATATTGATATATTCCTACTTTCCAGCGATCCGTTCATATTGATGTATTCTACTTTCCAGCGATCCGTTCATATTGATGTATTCCTACTTTGCCGCGATCCGTTCATATTGATGTATTCCTACTTTGCAGCGATCCGTTCATATTGATGTATTCCTACTTTGCAGCGATCCGTTCATATTGATGTATTCCTACTTTGCCGCGATCCGTTCATATTGATGTATTCCTACTTTGCAGCGATCCGTTCATATTGGTGTATTCCTACTTTGCAGCGATCCGTTCATATTGATGTATTCCTACTTTGCAGCGATCCGTTCATATTGGTGTATTCCTACTTTGCAGCGATCCGTTCAAACCGATATATGCGATTCCCGACGTGGGTACAATGTGTGAAGCCCATTTCTGGTGTCCTTCGCCGTTATATTGCTAGAAATTGTTAAAATGGCTTAAAACCATACTCACCCACTCACTGTTCATACCAGTGTATAGATATATATATATTTCTACTTTCTGGCGACCCGTTATAACCGAGATGGCCCTACTTTCCAGCAATCCGTTCATAACGATGTACATGTGTTTCCACTTTCCAGCAATCCGTTCATAACGATATACATGTGTTTCTACTTTCCAGCAATTCGTTCATAACGATATACATGTGATTCTACTTTCCAGCAATTCGTTCATAACGATATACATGTGTTTCTACTTTCCAGCAATCCGTTCATAACGATATACATGTGTTTCTACTTTCCAGCAATCCGTTCATAACGATATACATGTGTTTCTACTTTCCAGCAATCCACTCATAACGATATACATGTGTTTCTACTTTCTAGCAATCCACTCATAACGATATACATGTGTTTCTACTTTCTAGCAATCCACTCATAACGATATACATGTGTTTCTACTTTCTAGCGATCCACTCATAACGATATACATGTGTTTCTACTTTCCAGTAATCCACTCATAACGATATACATGTGTTTCTACTTTCTAGCGATCCACTCATAACGATATACATGTGTTTCTACTTTCCAGCAATCCACTCATAACGATATACATGTGTTTCTACTTTCTAGCGATCCACTCATAACGATATACATGTGTTTCTACTTTCCAGCAATCCACTCATAACGATATACATGTGTTTCTACTTTCTAGCGATCCACTCATAACGATATACATGTGTTTCTACTTTCTAGCGATCCACTCATAACGATATACATGTGTTTCTACTTTCCAGCAATCCACTCATAACGATATACATGTGTTTCTACTTTCCAGCAATCCACTCATACCGATATACATGTGTTTCTACTTTCTAGCAATCCACTCATAACGATATACATGTGTTTCTACTTTCCAGCAATCCACTCATAACGATATACATGTGTTTCTACTTTCCAGCGATCCGTTCATATTGATGTATTCCTACTTTGCAGCGATTCGTTCATATTGATGTATTCCTACTTTGCAGCGATTCGTTCATATTGATGTATTCCTACTTTCTAGCGATTCGTTCATATTGATGTATTCCTACTTTCCAGCGATCCGTTCATATTGATGTATTCCTACTTTGCAGCGATCCGTTCATATTGATGTATTCCTACTTTGCAGCGATCCGTTCATATTGGTGTATTCCTACTTTGCAGCGATCCGTTCAAACCGATATATGCGATTCCCGACATGGGTACAATGTGTGAAGCCCATTTCTGGTGTCCTTCGCCGTGATATTGCTAGAAATTGTTAAAATGGCTTAAAACCATACTCACCCACTCACTGTTCATACCAGTGTATATATATATATATATATATATATATATATTTCTACTTTCTGGCGACCCGTTATAACCTAGATGGCCCTACTTTCCAGCAATCCGTTCATAACGATATACATGTGTTTCCACTTTCCAGCAATCCGTTCATAACGATGTACATGTGTTTCCACTTTCCAGCAATCCGTTCATAACGATATACATGTGATTCTACTTTCCAGCAATCCGTTCATAACGATATACATGTGTTTCTACTTTCCAGCAATCCGTGCATAACGATATACATGTGTTTCTACTTTCTAGCGATCCACTCATAACGATATACACGTGTTTCTACTTTCTAGCAATCCGTTCATAACGATATACATGTGTTTCTACTTTCTAGCAATCCACTCATAACGATATACATGTGTTTCTACTTTCTAGCGATCCACTCATAACGATATACATGTGTTTCTACTTTCCAGCAATCCACTCATAACGATATACATGTGTTTCTACTTTCTAGCAATCCACTCATAACGATATACATGTGTTTCTACTTTCCAGCGATCCACTCATAACGATATACATGTGTTTCTACTTTCTAGCGATCCACTCATAACGATATACATGTGTTTCTACTTTCTAGCGATCCACTCATAACGATATACATGTGTTTCTACTTTCTAGCGATCCACTCATAACGATATACATGTTTTTCTACTTTCTAGCGATCCACTCATAACGATATACATGTGTTTCTACTTTCTAGCGATCCATTCATAACGATATACATGTGTTTTTACTTTCCAGCAATCCACTCATAACGATATACATGTGTTTCTACTTTCTAGCGATCCACTCATAACGATATACATGTATTTCTACTTTCTAGCGATCCACTCATACCGATATACATGTATTTCTACTTTCTAGCGATTCGTTCATACTGATGTCCATGTAATCCATGTAATCCTACCGATGTATACCTACTTTTCAGCAATCCGTTCATACCTATGTACATGTATTGCTTCTTTCTAGCGACCTGTTCGTATCGAGGTATTCCTACTCTCCAATGATCGGTTCCTACCGATCTATCTCTACCTCTCAGCGACCCGTCTATACCGATGTATTCCTACTTTTCAGCTATCCGTTCATACCGATGTACATGTATTGCTTCTTTCTAGCGACCTGTTCGTATCGATGTATTCCTACTCTCCAATGATCGGTTCCTACCGATCTATCTCTACCTCTCAGCGACCCGTCTATACCGATGTATTCCTACTTTCCAGCGGTCCGTATATTCAACTAATTCCTCCTTTCCGGCGATCCATTCATACCGATGTGTTAAGTCTTACTTTCCAGCGGTCCGTTCATACGAAATATGGTATATATCTATTCTAATTTTTATTTAGTAGTTGTGTAGGCCAACAATTTAGGGTCGACAGAAGACAGCATGACCAAACAGCGATTCATCACAGGGTGTAACAACATGGCTGTATCTCTAATTAAAGAGTATTCTCGGTTTGACATTAAAATGTTAAAATTTAGATAAGGCGGGATAGACATCAAACCTTCCTTGAATATACTGCAGGCGAAGGCTAGCATTTGCGTTGCATAATTGAGTGAGTATGGTTTTACGCCGCATTTAGCAATTTTCCAGCAATATCACGGCAGGGGACTCCAGAAATGGGCTTAACACATTTTACCCATGTCGGGAGTCGAACTCGGATCTTCGGGGTGACGAGCGAACGCTTTAACCACAAGGCTACCCGACCGCCCATATATGCGTTACAAATTAACAAGTAAATATATTCTTCCTCCACATAGCCCATTATACATGCCTTACAAAACCGCTGGTCTCTGAGCGACAAAATCCTTTCCATATCCAATAGAAATCTCTGCACAAAGCTGAGTCGATTGTACAACTGATAAATAATATTCCACAGTGAAGGTTGATTTTAAAAGAACATAATGCTGCTTCTTTGAGCCAACAATAATTGAGTGAATACGTACTACAATCACTCCTAGGAAAGTTGACCGCCTCCGTGGTCTTGTGGTAGAGCGTCCGCCCGGGGAGCGGAAGGTCCGGAATACGATCGCCGGTCGCGTCATACCAAAAGATGTTAAAAAATGGTACTTGTTGTCATCCTGTCTGACGCTCGGCATTGAGAGGCTAAAACAAGGACTGGTCGGCTCGGAGTCAGTATACTGTGTCTGAGTGAGGTGTTCATATGCATGTGAAATTGCGACAGTATCTCAGTGAACTAGCACTATAAATTGGTATCAGTCCGGACAAGCACAAGCAGCCAAACACACACACACACACACACACACACACACACACACACACACACACACACACACGCGTGCATGTACGTCGCTATATAAGTGCAATAATCATGGAGGCGACGGTAAACCCAACCTCACCTCACCTCACCTCACCTCACCTCACCTCACCTCACCTCACCTCACCTCACCTCACCTAAGAAAGTTAATACGCTTTTGGAGACCAGTGTCAGCAATAAGAGTAATGTTGTCCGCAAACAACAGAAAAAGGTTTATCAGGTATGGGTGGAATTGGATTCCTTGAGAAAAGATGCGATTTCCTTTGCTAAATCATTTATGAACATATTAAATAAAATCGGACTCAAGATGTATCCCTGCCGAGCACCATGGTAACATTCAAAACTGTCGGAAAAGTGTTGGTCATATTCAATACGAGAATACAAACATTTATAGATAGATTTAACGGTGTTATACATCTTTGAAGGAATCCCATTATCATTTAAAACCATCCATAACTTAGTCCTTCTATAGAATCAAACGCTTCAGAGATGTCCACAAAGAGAGTATATATTTTTCTTGTATATATAACGCTGAATCACTGATTGAATAATGAACATGTCATCTTTTGTAGAGTAGCCTCTAAGAAAACCTGCCTGTGATTCCACTAGTTTATCATATGCCTCACTCCAAAAATGTAATCTTGTATTGAGAATGGAAATATAAACGTTGAACGTTAATAACTGCATAACTTTTAAAACAAACATCTTTGCTAATATTCCTTTAATGCATTGTGCTGCATTACACAAGAGATTCGTGTATGACACAATTTGACTAGAATTGATAAGATCTATACATTGGTCAAAGATAGCTAGCAAGCTTGCCGTGAGAAGATTATCACTAACAATCGACTCTTTGTTATCATCCCAAACATAACGGTAGCTGTCACAATTTGCACGTGCTTCACACATACACTCATCCGGCGGTGGCTGATCACGATACTGAAATCTACAGATGAGTGGCATGTGCTTCGATTCTGACCTAGAAATGACCTCAAAATGGCTACATAATTGTAAACGAGGTAGTTGATGATACCATGTAGTCTACACCATATATCAGGACATGTAATCCTACTTTCTGGTGCGGTCGGGTAGCCTAGTGGTTAATGCGTTCGCTCGTCACGCCGAAGACCCGGGTTCGATTCCCGACTTGGGTACAATGTGTTAAGCCCATTTCTGGTGTCCCCCGCCGTGATATTGCTGGAATATTGTTAAAAGCGGCGTAAAATCATACTCACTCACTCACCTACTTTCTAGCGATCTGTTCATACCGATGTATTCTTATTTTCCAGCAATCCGTTAATGCCTATGTATTTCTACTTTCAAGCGATCTGTCTTCATACCGATGTACATGTACTCCTACATTTCAGCGACCCGTTCATACCTATGTACAAGCTATCCTATCTCTACTACACGCCGACGGCGATGGCAGTGCTCGTCATCGTGGGAATGGTCGTCAGCCTCATCACTGGTCTGCTACTAATGCTATAAATCATCCATAAGATTTACTGAGGAGCCAAAGAATCTAGTTATACCTAGTTAATTCTATAATGTGTTTGATTTTCAGTTGAAAATATCTTAAGTTACCGGTATTTTATATGTAAAAATACTTTACTGGCGCTTAGTCAGCTCTCAAAGAATACTTCGACATGTTTATATTTATAAATATTATCTGATTTCTAAAAAAAAAAATGAATCCTAAACATGCATAATACACAACTGCTGATGGGTATCTTATAACCTTATCATTGAAAAACAATACATTTGCTTTTCTTTGGCGCAATTTACAACATTTAAAACATGATAGGGGTCAATTGGTTTCATATTCATTTCTTACTCCAATCTTCATTGAACCAATTTTATTGTTACACACAATTACCCAGTCACAGATTACCTTTTACAAACTGTTGCAGTAATGAGTGATTATTTAATAGACAAAATCATATTTCAACAAAGATTCTTTTAATTTTCAATTTCATAAAAAAACAATTCAGTATATTTTTGTTAAAATAACCAATGTCGATATTTGCTGTGATTAATGATTTCAAGAGACGTCTATATCTTAACTAAAATTAGATGAATTTAAAGAACCTATATAAAATCTCTCGGTGATTTCCTTCTGTTTTTTTCATGATGCATACGAGAATTTAGTAAATAGAATTCATCAAACTTATTGTCATTTTTGTCATGTTTAAGGTCCGAGACGTCCGGGGAGTATTGACCCTCGTCTACTCTGCCCTCTGTTTGACCGCCTCTTCCCTTGTATGCCAGAAAAGATACTCAGACCTCTCAGATGCGGGGTCAACCATAAAGGGGTAGGTCACAGCATACGTGTAACCTAATGCCACCCTGCAGTCAGTCATTTATTCAGGTGTGTATGAGCAGGTCAATTTCGTGGACGTGAGGAGTTAATAACACCTTTCACCCAGTGACAAACACTGACACTGACACACTTCTCGTTGTAGAACAGGTCTCGCCCTTACAAGTCTACGCGTGGTGAGTGGTAGGAGAAAAGTGCAGTGTTTGACGTCCTCCCTTGACGAGAGATACCCTTTGATAGTTTTACATGTGTTCAAGAGACCGTGGTATAGATTCTATACGGCTGTAGGTGGAGTATCATCCCACATTAACCCTACTGACAATACCAGGGAGTGGCTGGATTTACTTGTCGTCCATACTTATATGCCAAAGTCAACATTATACGAAGTATGCTGCAGATCATGGCCGTTACAAAAATCCTGGAAAAATTTAAGTTGT
The DNA here is from genome assembly GCF_022045235.1 of Haliotis cracherodii. Taxonomy (NCBI): domain Eukaryota; kingdom Metazoa; phylum Mollusca; class Gastropoda; order Lepetellida; family Haliotidae; genus Haliotis; species Haliotis cracherodii. Next base: position 19,744,082 of record NW_027266275.1, read on the forward strand.
CCTCAAAATGTATTTACAGAAACATTCGTTCACTTGACATGCCTTGTGTTCTTAAAAAGATGTTTTGCTTCCCGTTTGGCTGAATAAACTATTTTGTCTCAGCTAATAATCCCATCTCACTTGATCAGAGCCTTCTGCCATGATCTTTTCCGTGGTAATAGAGCCGTCCTAAGTTACCCCCATCGTAGAATGATTATCAGGGTGAATCTGGCCAATCAAAGGGACGCTTCTCTTCACAGACGAGTGGTCTTCCTGTACGCTTTCCCTTGTACAGCAAGCTTTACATTGGCTATCAAAGTTAACCCTTTCATTCAACTTTCAGAAGTACAGGAAAGAGGTTTATAAAGAAGCTGACAAATTACCAGAGAAGATTCAACCCGTTAATGAATACGACGTTGAGACGAAGTCGCCCACTGACGTGGAAGCAGTTGAGGTGAACGGTGGCGCCATCAATCAAGGATTTGTCCCGATAAGCGAGAAAACATCGGATCCGGAAGTATTTGTTACACATTTGTAGGAGTTGTCTTGAATTGTTTTTAAATCCCAATTTCATCTTTATTGTAAAACATAATATTATGGTCCTTGTAAAGCGATTTACCAAATGAATTCATTTGTGAATGTTTTTATTTGCTATGGCAGCTTGAACTCAGCTTGGCAGTGACAAACGTCTGTACATACTGAAACTAAACAGCCTTATTGTCGAGCTGATCATATAAACGTATTGTACATGCATCAGTCACTTAAACTACATTGCTTGTAGAAGGACCATCTTTACAATTACTTGGTACAAAACTGAACAAAGCTAATTTCGATAGGCTTACTACAAACTGCCGGATTGTTACATTTGCACATTTATGATGTGTGATAGTGAATCATGAACACATGCTAATGATTTAGTCGGAATCGAACAATGGAGATTGTGGAAATGTCTTTGTTGCTTTTATTATGTGATTTTAATTTATATATAATGTTAAAACATATCTACAGTCATGACAATGAAGTAGAACCCTATTAGACAATCACATTTAAAACGCACTTCTTAAATGCTGTACTCTCTTTGCTGAGATATTAGCGCATTGCCATCATAAGTTATTGTTGAGTCATGTTCTGCATGTAGTTTCTTTTAGATTATTTTTAAAGCTCTTGGAATATGGTCACTTGCTCAAAAGTATGTTTTATCTTATTTTATCATGTACTCAGTTTGTTTTAAGTAATATTTTTGTACTCCCGTAACACATGTAAAGTTTATTTTATCGTTTTCTTTTATTTGGGTAATACATTTTATATATTGTGCATGTTACTCGCTTTTGGATTTTCTATATAATGGCTACTTACAAAAGTAAAGGCACTGAAGAATTAAACTTGTGTTGTCAATTGATAAAGTCTTATAAAATGTAAGACTATTCTCAAAATGCATATATATCGCCTTGTCTAATAATTAGATTCCCCAGCTTAGGTTTCGTTATGTCAAAAAATGTAATGTCAGTTGCTAAAACAGTATGCATAATAATAAGATTGATTCATGTGTTTCCCCCGAGCACATACCAGTGGGATCCCGGTTAGAGAAGGTTCCAAGCAGCCTACCTGTCGTTCGATGGGACGTTTTAATGGGACGCTCATAATATGTATCACATACCGGTGGGGTCCCGGGTTAGAGTAGGTCCCGATGCAAGCTGTATTTGTCGTAAGAGGCGACCAGATAGTTCGTGTTGTCAGACTCAGTGACTTGGTTGAAGTTGTGTCATCGTACGACACCAACATGGGACGTTGTGATGGGATACTCATCATATGAATCACTGTTTTTTTCGGGCCCAAACTCGATTAAGCCCCCTTTACACAGGGCTGCGACCTTTGTGCCACATTTGAGCGATCAAAAACTGGCCAGGACGCTCGATGGTCGCCCAAACCTAGAAAATCATGTTTCTATGTAACTGCTCCAGCAGTAACTGCTCGAGTTGTTCAGCGTCTGCAATCACAATGAAACACTGCAGGAACAAGCCTTCCATTCATAGGCAGACTGAGGGGGCACTACAGGTAGCTCAAAGAAGGCGGAAAAGAGGCAGAGGCATTGCCATGGTGTCTCAAGCGTTGCCGTGGTCGCCGAATTGAGGCACGGCTGTCGCCACAGTGACCGTTCAATGCACGCTGTTGGTCGCCCAAAGGAGGCACAAGGGAGGCAGAAGCATCGCCCAGATTGACAGAAAAATATTGCAGCAGAACGCATCTATTACCTGGCGACCACTATGCCTTCATTCTGCAACAACGGCAATGCTTGTGCCTCCCTTCTGCCACCTTTGAGCCACCTTTGAGCAACCAAACTCCTCGGCGACCTTTGTGCGACTGTTTTGACTGTTCAAAAATTCACGGCGACCAGTCACGATGACTGAACCTTCTGTGAACCACCTTGGATCGACCTAGGCAAACATTCTGCCTCCTTTGAGCCTCCAACGACGGCCTGGCCATTTTTATGGTCGCACACGGGAGGCACGAAGGTCGCCATCCTGTGTAAAGGCCCCATTATTTAAAGGTTGAAATCATATAGCTGGAATATTTCTGAGCGTGGCGTTAAACAGACAAACAAATTTAACAGGTCACATTACAATACAGAGAACAATGTATGTACTCATATCTCATATAGTCATTCGTGGGGATTCCAGGTTAGGAATGGCAAGCTTTGCTCGTCGTAAGTGGCGGCTTATTCGATCAGGAAATAAGGTCCGGGGACCTAGTAATTGGCGTGTCAAAGTGTCCGGCGGCGAAGATCGTGGCTCATAATATCAATGACTGGATTGTATGGTCCAGACTCGATTATTTGCAGGCCGCAGCCATTGGACTATTGCTGAGTACGGCTTTAAACAAGAAACACACATGCTGTCGGCCTTCTACCATACAAACAACTGATCTCAATAGTGTGCTCCACAACAGCACATCTCATGTTGCACCTTCCGATCTCCATTGTTATCCAATGTTTGTTTTGTTTGCTGTATAACGCCGCACTCAGCAATATTCCAGCTGTATGACGGCGGTCTGTGTAAATAATCGAGTCTGGACCAGACATCCCAGTGATTGATAACATGAGCATCGATCCACGCAATTGGGATACGATGACATGCATCAACCAAGTCAGCGAGCCCGACCACCCGATCCCGTTAGTCGCCTCTTACGACAAGCATCGTCGCCTTTAACGGCAAGCATGGGTTGCTGAAGACCTATTCTACCCCGGATCTTCACGGGACCGTTATCCAATGAAACTGATGTATTTGAACAAGAATGACGCACAGTGATTACAGAACATTCCATGCATCATTATTGGATTCGAACTTGGATTGGAACAAATTGGCGAAACGTGTCTTTCTGAACACGTGTTAAGAACATGGACGCTTGTAATGTGAAACATGGACTGTTGCGTGATGAAGGTATCCACGGTAGCATAACGTGGCAATAAACGTCCGTCAGTTATTTGAGTCGACCATATGTCATGATTTAAAATGATAGAACGACAACCCGAGTGGTGAGTGATTCTACAGGTTCACTAAACTACGACCTACAGTCTTATTGCACCTAATACACAGACATACACTGCGCAGGATCACATAAGAAGCGGATGTCCAAGTGCAATGTCGTTACGTGAAGGCAGGGTTATCGTCCGTTCTCACCTGCCAGAGTCAACTACTACCGATAGTCGGTTATCAGTGGCAAATTTCATGATTAAGTGCCGACGTCCATACTTTGGGTGTGTGTTTCTTTCTTTCTGGGAGTATATAAGCGATTATATGATGCAATATGGCAGCAGCGTTTGTTATAAGTTGATGTGTCGTGATTGTCAGTGGCGGCATATGACTGAAACGCTCGTAAAATATTGACTTTAACGGGATGTGTGATGAGAGCTACCTCCCTTGATTGTTGACAAACTAAAAAAGGTTTATCTATCCAGAAGTGTCGTGTTGTGACAGTTTCTAGAAGGCTGCTCTACCTATATAAGAGCGACACGAGGTCGATTCGATGCCTTTTACGACGTGACTTCCAACAATAGTTCGGATTCAAGAACCGAGCACGGGTCTCTTACAAAACAGTGACAGTGACACATTTTAGACATCTGTGAGTGCACTGACACGTGTTTGTTTGTTTTGTTTGTTTGTTGTTTGACGCCGCACTCAGCAATATTCCAGCTATATGACAACGGTCTGTAAATAATCGAGTCTGGACCAGACAATCTAGTGATTGACATCATGAGCATCGATCCATGCAATTGGGATACGATGACATGCATCAACCAAATCAGCAAGCCTGTCCACTCGATCCCGTTAGTCGCATTTTACGGCAAGCATGGGTTGCTGAAGACCTCTTCTACCCCAGATCTTCACGGGTCGCAATGACACATGTAATACGTCATTTATTGCTGCTGCCACTTGCTTGACTCATTCTGTTTCCTGTTGAGATTGTTAACTAAAAACTGTGTGTTTCAATGTAATTCAATGATTATTCGTTGATCATTTGATCATTTGATCATTTACTGATTTCACAATTTAGCTCTACACGAACCGATTTCTGACTTAACGTTTGCGTTTCAGTTTGAAAATCACTTCCTAACAATGCGGATTATACTATTGTGAGTCCTCCCGCCTTAAGACAAGTCAAGTATACTTGATGCTCAAATTCTTACAAAAGTTTAACAGCCTGGAAGCACCTGGTATAAATATTACATCGAATGAGTGAATGTTGTTAAACGCGAAAGTCAGATGTAATCCAGTTATATCACGGCGCTATGTAAGTAAAGAAGGTGCATCTGAATAAGACAAACACAATGGTTTAACAGTGCTACAACTTTATCATTTAAATGTAGTTTGGATGTATAATTTATAATTTAATTATTTAAAATAAGTAAGATAAGATAAAACTAAAATAGTCCTCGTGTAATCGAATACCATGCGCTGTATGTCTTCAGGTCGTTACACCTTGGTCATGGCGTTGACCCGGAGACGTGTTTTTTCATAAGATCAGTTCCACTTCTTGCAAAGTTGCGGTATTCAGCACGTTCTTCTACAACTTTCAGCTTACCTGTATTTCAGGGGGAATAAACTTTAGACCATCCTTTGTCCTCTGGATTTTCAAAATAAAATGAAGCATGCACTGGACATGCTCTGAGACATTATGTGTTGGGGGTTAACAACAAGTGTTGGACTCTTGAAGCGTTGAAGAAACTATTGTCTCATACTCCCAACTCTAGTAGTGACTGTCTCTAGGTATACACATCCAACAAGCATGTTTATGTAAGCTTGCAAGCAATATACTGGCAAGGATAAATGCTATACAATGTATTATTGGAATACAGAAATAGATCCTACCTTTATGCACCCCGAAGCCCTGCACCGTATGTCAGCGGGATATCAACATTTGATTTAAAAGATACGCAAGTCTAGTTAGTTATATCAACATTATAATTATGGGTATCTTTTAGTTGTTTTAATAGAGAAACTTGTTGTATTGCAATATCAGTATTATTGTTGCTATTAATAGGTTCAAGTGATACTGACCGAAACTTGCTTCTGTTAATATACAAAGAGAAACTTATCTTCAAGTAATGTAGTAGTAGTATTGAAGTCTCGTGAATAATATATAACCGTTTTATATCACTTATGCAAACGTTCACTTGAGTATTCAATTGATAATTTAGATGAAGTATAAGTATGCATACTTCATAAATAGTATAATTCAGAATTACTTATATATACTCTGTTGGTGACATAAAATGACTTAAATATATGCAGTTCATTTTTTGTTTAATGATTCGCCATGTTGCTAATTACTCCACAATGTACTTGCTATTACATTTGCATTTTAAAGATTTCGTAATGAAAACTTCTAATAATTTCTAAACTGTAATATGTTGATGACATGTATACTATCAGTTCCCTCGTGGTAATAAAAACCATTTTTATATATTTTCAAAAAATTCATTCTTAAATCAAGGAAACTACATCACAAAATTGTGTTGAAGGTCCATCGTCTCAATAACAATGATTAACAAATAGAGTAAATTTGCAGTACCGAGAGATGAAAAGCAACACAACTATTTGGAAATATGGCGTCGTCATCTGCATCATGTATCGATGACAACTTTATCCCATTACATATTACACTATATTCTTTTGCTTTTCTGTATAAGTTGTCCACATCAATAAACATGGCGTGTGTATCATAGACCCCTACCCTTGCGTTAAACTCGGGAGCCAGAATACTGTGTCTGAGTGGGGTATTCATGTACAACTGCGGCATGGTATCTCAGTGCCCTAGCACTACTAATCGGCAGACTAGTACAAGCAACCACACACACACACACACACACACACACACACACACACACACACACACACACACGTACATGCACGTCGCTTTATAAGTGCAATAATCTTGAACGCGACCTTTAACCCAATTTCACCTAACCTTCACCTTTAAACGCACCTGAGTGACCTCTTCTGGTGTCACCAGGGGGGCCTACACTGTCCATATGTAGTGTGCTTTCAGTCCGTAGCGAGGCTTTAATAGACTGGTTTTTGTATTCATCACGTGTCAAATTCCTGACCTTGTTCACTTTTAATAATAGCATACAGTTGGATAATTTGATGCACGTGTTCACATGCCGCAATTCTCGTCGCCATATGGCTGGAATATCGACGATGTAAATCACCTTATCATTCATTGGAAAGAGATATGTCACTTACAAACGAACCCCAAAACACAAACACAAACACAGCCGTCCATCCTCCCTGCACCAGCACTATTCCCAATCTTGGCCCACACACTCAGGCTCAAACCCATTTTAAATCAGCCCTCCCCACACCACTACCACACAGCCTACACAACCCACACCCACCCAACACTACTCATAATAAGCAGAAAACAGAAAAGCACTCATTTTAAACAAAATCGAAAACATAAAAATAACACCCTCAGCCACCAAAACCCAACAAACATTTTACAAACCATAAACAGACTCATAGAGTTTACTGCAGGGCGCCTCCTTATTAGGCAACCCACTGCAAAGAAATACCATAGCCTTGCTCACAAGTTTAAACTGTACCAAAAATCCTTCGCCAGCTTTCTGACAGCCATCCAGTCTAAAAGTAAACTCAACTCTTATTACGTAAACATAAACTCAAAATTTGACCCATCACCATGTCAATTTTTAGTACGTTTTTACCGTGTTTCTAACAATGGTGACTGTACAGTGAAATCGAAAGGTTCTCCGAGCAAACGAGCATGAGCTTAATGCGCTCATCGCATCGATTAGGTCTTCAGCAACCCATGCTTGTCCAAAGATCGGGGGGTCAGGCTAACTGATTTGGTTGAAGCTTGTCATCTTATCCCAATTGCGTGTATCAATGCTCATGAAATTACTCACTGAATTGGTCCAGTCAAGAGTATTTACAGACCGTCTAGAATATTGCTGAGTGCAGCGTTAAACAACCAGCCAACAATAAACAACTAACCATCTTTAAAATTCAACTGCAGTGAATATTTCTATAGAAACAGTAAATCAAAGAGTACTTTTTGGATTTTAGTATAGCTGATATTGTATATACCTGTGGCTGAGGACGTATTTTTATTCTTATGACTGTTTGTAGTTTATAGATTGGCTTGTGCTGATATGGGGGTGTATTTTGGGTGTTTCTTTATGTTTTCCTGGATTGCTAGGGGTGGTAGGTGGTTGTGGAATTTTCCCTTAATGGCTTTTTTTTTAAATGTAATTTAGATTGGGCAATGGTCGTTGCCCCAGGTTATGAACGTTACAGCTTAGTTTTCGAGATACATTATTAGTTATTAGCGACATGTCCACTGCAGTGGAATTTTTATGTTGATCATCGGAGATTCTAGTAGGTTGGTTGTCGTTACGGCATATGAGATTATTGCTCTTCATCTATAAGGAGCTTGCCATATTTATCCGAATGATTTTTTCTGCCCCACAGTGGATGGAGAGCATTCAGGTCTCCTATAAAAAAAAATGTGTGTCGAGTTGTGTAATTGGATGGTACTTCCAGGTTATATTTTGTGAATGGTTTCGTTTAAGTATGATAATATGTTTATTATTGTTATTTTAATTTTGTTTATTGTAAGGCTGGTAGCCAGGACTTCTAGCGTTTGGCTAGATGTATCAATTTTATTGCAATAAAGGGATTTTTTTCATGAATATACCCAGCCCGCCGGAGGGCGAGGTCTACCCTGCCGAATAAAATCATTTTGAAGGCATTTTTTTAGAAATTCTTGTTTCCTGAACAGCAATAATAAGTTGCTGAATTGTGTTTAGAGCAATGAGTGCCTACAGCAGATACCCATTTGAGAGGAGACCATTGCAGTTCCACTGTAAAATCACCATGATAGGGGATAATAATTAAAGGAAATAGATTCATTCATATTCGTGGTCCTTGACACATCATCATCATCATCGATCACCCAAAACACACAGCCAAAAGAAGCTCAGAACAGAACAGCACTTTATTTCTCCCAGACCGAGAGCATCGGCATATGTATCGGTACTAACTGTAATTTACATTGCGGTAAGGTTAACCGGGAGTTTTTACAACTTTTCATTATCATGTTAACAAATTTACACAGTTTCTTTTGGACACATATCTTATTGCAGATAAATAATTGCTAGAATTGCAACACATATGGTCTTTTTGAAAAGTGTTTTGGGATGTACATGTCCCTTTGTTCATTGAAAAAAATACATTTGAAGATATAGTTGAATTCATCTCGAATGTCAAAACTACCCCATAACTTGCATAAACGTTCATTCAACGGAGTTTTATTCCATCCCTGTTTATATTGGCAGGTGGTGACAAGATGTCCTAGAGAATAACAATTATAGAATAAGTGGGGAGGAATGTTTATTATTGAGGACGTATGATTTCATGAAAATGATATAAAACTCGGTGATATCCAAACATGTGAATTACCTGAATTACCATAAAATGGACAAACGAGTGAAAAGTGATATTCATCTTCCATATTATTAAAATTACATAGTTCACTGGTTACAAAAACAATTTTCGATGAAATATGTTTGTGTCACAATTAGGATTTATCTGATATGAATGTCCTCAAACTGTCAAAACATTTATGATACGATGACATGCATCAACTAAATCAGCACGCCTGACCACCCGATCCCGTTAGTCGCCTCTTACGACAAGCATAGTCACCTTTTACGGCAAGCATGGGTTGCTGAAGACCTAATCTACCCCGGATCTTCACGGGTTAATAATATATCCTGATTTCGTCTCAATGGCAATCACTGTAGTGCATCCTCTTCGACCAAGTGGCTGAATCTGGGCGTTGTTTGTGCTGCATGAACTATGTATGGTTAGTAAAATTACGTTACTCAGTCACTGATCCTTTACCAAACATATTCAGATTCGGCTATTACTATTATGCTTGTGATTTAGGAAAGTGTGCGAAGTAACACGTGGTTTCTCATGTACAGTGTCTAATATTTATTTTTGTAGTTGTCATATTCGGGGGTTTTGCTATCGCCCCCACCGTCTTCGTGTCTCAACTTTGGTCTGTGCTGCAGATGTGTACACGTATCACAAACTGCGAATAACTGCAGGCCGAAGGTATTAGTGTAAGGAAGTGTTTGTTATAAACCAGATGCCTCTGCTTATGTATGCCCGGAAAGATCCAGGCAGATTCAATGGCACACCTTATCCCCAGTACACCATACTTGTCTTTTGAAATGACATGAACTGTGTGAATGTTGTTTAAGGCCGTCGTCATAAATAAGCCATCTTTGTCACAGCGGCCTATAAATAATTGAGACTGGACACGGCATACCAGTGTCTGAAAGCATTAACGGCGCAGGGCAGCCAAAGGGTGCTATTCTACCCCGGTACCTAGCTATAGAGTTATCTACGTTAAAGTGGTTTGGAAGTGTTATTAGACTGCCGCAAAAGGCTGAAGGTTGCTGATGTGGCGTAGGGCAAATAGTACTCACTCAGTCACTCAGGTCCAAGCAGTTATGAAAACCAATAAATATCAAATGGTAACGAAACAATCGTTTAAACATATTAACGATGGTCGCGGAGTGTAACTGGATCTGTTCATACCTATGTGCATATATTCTTATCCGATGTACATGTATTCCTACCTTCCAGCGATTCGTTCATATCGATGTATTCCTACTTTCCAGCGATCAGTTCATACCGATGTACAAGTTATCCTATCTCTACTACACGCCGACTGCGATGGCAGTGCTTGTCATCGTAGGAATGTTCGTCAGCCTCATCACTGGTCTGCTACAAAAGCTAATATAATCAATGATATACACTAAGCAAATGAAAACTATAACTCTCAGTTATTTGTATAATATGTCTGATTTTCAATTGAAAATATATTTTTAAGTTAGCGATATTATTAAAATAATGAACTTAACTGACGTTTAGTCAGCACTACTACTCCATGGTGTATTTTTTAAATACAATTTGATTTAAAAAAATATAAAAAATAAAAAAGGTTTGCATAACACTCAACCGCCGATAGGTGTCTTAGATATCTCATCTTTGAAAATCAATAAATATCTTTTTTATCGGCACAACATGTACAACATTTCAAACATGGTATGGGTCATGGGGTTGCATATTCATTTCTTATCCCTGTCTCCGTTGAACCAGTTTATTTTTACCCCAAAATTACCCCGCCAGATTACATTTTACAAACTGTTGCATGAATGAATTATGATTAAAAAGTCATAATCAGTTCTTTCAATTTTCAATTACATAAATCAAACAACCCGGTATAATTTATTTTGCCCCTCAGTTAAATGCTAAAAATGTCGATATTTGCTGTGATCAGTGTATTGAAGAAACGTTGAAAACATACCTAACATAGCATGACAGCTTTTAAGACGTAAACCAAAATGAACGCATTTAGCACAAAGCAGTTTTGACGAGTAATTATTAAAGAATATTTATGCCCAATGTAACCGTACCAACGGTCCTCCAAAACAATTCTCAATGGATACGAGAAGTTTAGTAAAAGAATTTATCAAACGTTAAACCACTTTTGTAAGGTTTGTGACGCCCGGAGAGGAGTGACCCGCACTGCTTGACCGGCTCTTTCCTTGGATGACGGAGATGATACGCAGACCTGTAAGATAAGGGGTCAACCATAAAGGGGTAGGTCACAGCATACATATACGGTAACATAATAACACCCTACCGGGACTTCAGGGACAAATAGTCGTGTTCACATTGACACGCTAAGTCATGTAGAACAGGTTCTCGTCCACGCCGCGTGACCTCGTTCCTCAACGAGAGATACCCTTTGATTGTTTAACATGTTGTGTTCAAGATACCGTGGTATAAATTCTATACAGCTGTAGGTGGACCAACAGCCCACATTAACCCTACCGACAATACCAGGGAGTGGCTGGATTTACTTGTTGTCCATACTTATATGCCAACGTCAACTGACAGCGGTGAACATTATAACGCTGCATATCATGGCCGTTAGTTGTTTGAAAAACAACCTGTCCCCGAAAACCCAGGAAAAGCATAATTTGTTAACCATTTCATTTGACTTCCAGAAGTACAGGAAACCGGTTTATGAAGAAGCTGACGAATTACCAGAGAAGATTCAGCCCGTCGATGAATACGATGTCGAGACGAAGTCGGCCACTGACGTGGAACCAGGTAACGTCAAAGGTGGCGCCATCAATCAAGAATTTGACCCGATAGGCCAGAAAACCTAGGAACGGAAAGAATGTGTTACTGATTGTTAGAGTTGTCTTGAAGTTTATTAAGTCATATATATTGTAAAACATAATAGTATGGTTCTTGTTAAGCAATTTCACAAATTAATTCATTCGTGTCAAAAGTCTGTACATACTAAAACTATATAGTCATATTGGCGAGCTGATCATATAAACGTATTGTACATGCATCAGTCGCTTAAACTACATTGCTTGCTTACTACATACTACCGAATTGTTACATACGTACATTTATGTAATCATTGTATGTAACGTGTAATACAACAGCCGTGCTTTCTTCAGTTGGATGTTTGCACACAAGGTTATGTACCAATGCTGATAATTATTGTCACACCGATACTAAGACGCACATATCTATTTGTGACAAAATCTATAACATGGGTATATATTATGAAATTGTAACTGTATTTTTATTTTAAAATCTGTTATCAATTTGAACCCATTTACTGTATGCTTAATAATTTTGCCGTTTGTGGTACCACAGATGGGGCAGGATAGACTCACCTATTCGCAAACTCCTGGTGTCATCACTATTTATGCTTTATTTTCTCGTAATATTAATTTTAGCAATACAATACATATATTCTGCATGTTACTCGCTTTGGGATTATCTATCTAATGGTTCTTTACAATAGTAAGGGCACTGAAGATATTAGAATTGTGTGCTATCAATTATTATATCAACATATTACAGTAAAGTACGGTTGTAACGAACTCAAAGGGACTACTAATTTTAGTTCGTTATAACCGTAGTTCGTTATAAGCATATATAAAGCATAACTAGAGCAACTAGTCGGGACCAAAAAGTAAGTTCGTTATATCCGTAAGTTCGTTATAAGCGTGTTCGTTATAACCGTAGTTTACTGTATGTTATTAAAATGTAAGACTATTCTCAAAATGCATATATATCATTTTGTCTTATAATTAGATTCTCCAGCTTTGTTTTCGTTTTGTCAAAAATTGTAATGCCAGTTGCTAAAACAGTATGCATAATAATAAGATGGATCAATGTGTGTCCCCCGAACACATACCAGTGGGGTTCCCGGTTAGAGTAGGCTCCAAGCAGCCTATGCTTGCATTGTCGTTGGAGGCGACCAGGTAGATCGGGTGTCAGACTCAGTGACTTTGTTGAATGTGTGTCATCGTACCAGTATGGGACGTTGTAATGGAACGCTCATTCATGGATCAATGGGGTTTTTTCTGACCCAGGCTCGATTATTTAAAGATCGCCATCATATAGCTGGAATATTTCTGAGCATGAACAAATCTGAACAGGACACGTTACAATACAGAGAACCAGTACAAAATAGTCATATCGGTATATGTACTCATATCTCATATCGTACCTCGTGGGGACTCCGGGTTAGAAATGGCAAGCTACGCTGGTCGTAAGAGACGACTAAACGGATCATATGATAATGACGGCGTGGATCGTTGTTCATAATATCCTAATATCTGTCTGGTGCAGACTCGATTTTTTGCAGGCCGCCCACATATAGGTTGGCCCTTGCTGAGAGCGGCTTTTAACAACAAACACATACAATCTCGGCTCAATTATACCATACAAACAACAGAGCTTACTTGCACAGACCAATCTTAGTTACTATCGATCTTAGGCGGCTAAACTAAAATTTACAATCACCATACAGTTGTCCTTTTCCACTTGCACAAAGCGATCTTAGCGCGATTGTATGACGGCTTGGATTTAAGGTCGAAATCTTCAATGGTGGAGGTACGATTATCTTAAACTCGACTAAGTCTACAGTTGTCTGCAAGCGCCCATAGCTTGCTGCGCATGCAATAAGTGGAACCGGTAACAACACACAACAATACCTCCCTCAATCGCACCTTGCACAGTTTAAGGTCCAAATTATTTGAAGGAAATGATTACTGGAAGGATGGCATATATATTTGTCGGCATTTAAGGATTAAAGTTGTATTTGTTGACGTTCAACAGTTCATGCACCCAGCAATGTTAGCGTTGGAAAGAAATACAGACACGGCTCATGCTGAAAATGGATACATGTAAACGTTCTGTTAACTTTTGGGGGGTGTTTGAGTCATACTACGGCTGCTGATGACGGGGATTACCGCCTGAGGCGGCGCGGTTGGATTTCCCGAGGCACGATGGTGTGGAGCTCGGTGATTTTTTTGGGGAAGTCGAGCATTATCTGTTATTGCTTCGAATCGACGCTTCATTTCGTTTCCCCGACATATACATAATCTGTCTGACTTCAAAGCCTGCATCATTCATAGCCTAAATCGATGTCGCTCTCCATTTTCCCTAACTATTTTTAATGTTAATTTTAGACATTGAGGAATTCCCCTAAAGTATTTCTCTATGTTTCCGCTGTATGTCTTGACAACGTAATCACGTTAATACTGACGTTCATCGGGAATTGAACGACAGTCAGCTTGGTAGTTTTCAATAAGGCGAGGTCACCCGCTTCTGTCAATATTAGGAATTGTTTGATATTGCAACTTGAGAAATACCAACTCATGTTTTGTTAACATTTTTTAAATACGAATAAATATATCATTTAGTGACATAATTATGAAAATTAAATTTAATAATAATAATAATAATAATAATAATAATAATAATAATAAATATAAATATAAATATAGTTGCAAGCAACGATGCGGTCTCCAAGCGATATCAAATAGAAGTGCTGATGCTTGTTTACATTCATGGTAGTGCATTTCACAATATCTCACTTTGGTTATACAGAGAACTAAACCAATGAAAATGAGTTTTTAATGGCTCAAGGTGATTTATTTTAAGACAATTATCCCAGTTGACTCATAAGTCACTTCCGGTATCGGGAAAGATATATGCACTACTGTTCACTCTTATACATATCATCTATCCTGAGTGCCCATTGAAGCAGTTATTATTTAGGTGGTTATGGATCATGTGTTCACAGTTTGTATTAACCGAGAAAGGCGATGGGGTCAAACGCAACTGAAAGACCTGATGAACAATGCAGTTTACTGAATGCATTGACTGGTACAAGTAGGTGAATCACCGCGATATAGCGCCACTGCTGTCTGGCTATAATGTTACAGTGACTGACTGGCCCTTACCATGAAATACACCTTGTCAGTGCCGGCTGAAGCAGGGTTTGGGTGCTTATACACAATATTTTCGAAGTTCATTTGTCCATGGGGCTATACCATCGATGCACGACCCTGATTCACTGCCGAGAATACCACCTTCGGACATAGCCAAATCAGCATGTTGACATGTTGTACCCACATGCTTTCTAGCGATAAGTAAGTATGTCTCTCTGCCGCTAGTGAAATCGGTAAACCATAAGAATAACACAGCTGCAGTTCACCAGGGAATAGGACACAGAATCACAGAACAGACATCACATTGTCCTGTATTATGCAAAGAAATAAATATGCCTTTTGGGGATGATAGCACTTTCAAACAACAAACAGTGTTTGTTTGTAAATTTATACTGCTGCTTCTTTCAGTGTCTTCAATTAACCAGTTGGAAACGTCATAGAATAGCTTTGTCTCTCAGATCACAGTTTGGTATATGTATAATTCGGATGAGTAAACACTAAAAAGTGCCTAGTCTGACAGTTATTGGATGTTCTGCTGAGGTACAATAGGTTCAAGTATGTTGTTATAGATGAATCCTGTTTTATGTTTCTTTCTGTAGCCTTCAATTTTATGCCGCTACAATTAAACATGGCTATGGGCAAGCCCCGTGTACATACACACACGGAATTTGGTCGAAATCGGACCAGTCGTAGCTAAGCTGTAATCCGAAAACCATAGCCACAGAACACAGTTGCAGTTCACCAGGAAACAGGGCACAACATCACATCACAGAATCACTGGGTCGGTACTAGTTCAAGAAATATATATGCCTATTGGAGAAGTCCGTTGTGAGCACGTTATCAGTGTTCTAAGGAGATTGAAATGCTGTGAACGGGTTTATTCCGAAATGTTACTGCCGCTTCTTTCACTGCTTCAAAAATAGATTTCTATAGTCCGTTTCTTCTTGTGTTGTTCACCAACAGAATGTACATTGTAGCTCACTAACACTGACAAGTGATCTCGGCACTCCACAGCGGATGAACACAATTGCAGTTCCCTGAAAATTATACACAAAGTCCACGTACTTGTTTATGAAATCCACAAACCTATACCACAGGTTTACCGACAATACTATAGCGTATAGCGTAAAGAGACAAGACGCTTCTTTCAGTGTCTTTACTGAAAAGTTTGAAGTGTCGTAAAATCTGATTGTTTTCCCCACAAAATGACATTTTCAGTCAGATCAGTTTGCTGTATGTAAAACGTGGAATTTTGTGAAAGCATTTCAATATCGAACTGCATATTTAAATACTAAAGCGTGACTAGTCTGACATTTATTGGATGATATGGTGAGGTACAATAGGTTAAAATTTGTTGTTTTAGATGAATTCTGTTCACATTTTTCTCTTCCTATCCTTCAGTGCGACGTGGCTACAATTAGGCATGACTATGAACAGGCCCAGTTTACATACACACGAAATTTGGGCGAAATCGGCCCAGTATTAGTCGAAATATTAGTGTTTAGAATTCTGCTATATGGCAAGTTCCCTCTTTAAAACGCTGTAGTTTCGTTGTCCGTTTAGCGACAGGCAAACAGTTTGGTGTTCTGGAATCGCCAGGACAGTAGGTATCTGGAAAGTGCATGATTTTCTCAAAAGTTGTTAGTATGGTACTTGGACACAAAGTATGGAAAGTTTGGAAGCTTTTGAGCTGGTAGTTTGAGCTGAGCAGATTTGGACAGACAAGTACTGAGAAAAATGGTGAAAAGAAGTGCCAAAACCTTTAAATCCAATATGGCTGCCAAACGGTGCGTTGCAGCTACCATGGTTCTGCAGTAGGTTTGTTAAATAGATTTGCTGCCCATGAAAACGTTTCAACGATTTTGATTGAATCTACATCTACTTACTCTTGGGTGGTAGTACGTCATCATAATCTTGTTAATTATTAAGAAATAATAATTGAGCGATGTCAATTTGAGTATTGTTAGGGCTGTTTAGCGATCTTTCACATTTTGTCCTATGAAAATGTGCGATGTCATTTACCCCGAAGTTGTTTTTATCACTATGATAAAAGAGCACGGTCACTAAAACATACATGGGCGTAACCGGGATTTCTTCAAGATATTCATTCCAAACCGTCAATCGTATTGTAACATAATCTTTGAAACAGTGTATGCATGAACTAATCCGTCAATTTGTTTTGGCGTCGAAAACACTGACAATTTCAGCGGGATTTTTTATCGGCAAATATATATCACGGAATATTCTCAATGAAAGTGTACATCGACAGAAATGTCATATGTCTATCACCGATGCGAAATGTACTCTCCATTGATATGAATTATTGGACATTTAGATTTCAAAGAAGGGCGCTTACATCGCTTTACTAGCCACATTCGGGTGCTTCCATATTACGATTAATGTGGAAAAATAGGAAACTTACAATAAAGCATTTTTATCGATGGCTAGGCAGTGCATGGATCATTTGGATTTGTCGGGTTTAGAATTGTTGGAAAGACAATCAACTCGAGTTGCATGCTATACAATTTGGTTACACTGTGTGAAGTAATAAGAACGTTGTAACACTTTTGATACAATGTATACGTTTTTCAAACCGCGACGTCATTACAGTGCGGCACTGAGCGGTGTACAAAGCCAGCTGACGGCCAGGCACCTTGTGTGTTAAGACGGCGGTCGTGATAAGTGCATTTTTTCTCTTGTGTGTCGTACAGATTTCACGAAATTCATGTAAGAATTCATGTATTTTAATATTTCATGTACTACAAAACTTCAAGAGATCCAAATCTCATGTCCACGACTTTCGCAATATGCAGTCATTTATCAAATATTGCTCCCCATGTACACTTTAAAGACACATGGTGAAACAATTGAAGAAAAGGGAAACAAGCGACTCATTACTCCAAAGTGCCCCAACTAATACTTATATGATAGTTGGCATATGTCGCAGGTACAGGCGTATCTTTGCAGAAATTCTGATTTCACATAATTTCATTAGAAATCATAAAATTTATCATTAATCTGTTTTTCTGTTTTGGTAGCCCGTGCCATCTGAGGCCGCACACTGTAATGCAAAATACGTACATGACTACGATACGACACAACGCCTATATGTTTCGATTGGGATTTGTTGTTGGTTTAGGAGCTATATCTACCATTTATATAGTACTGCTTAGTGTTATAAGTAGTCAGTTGAAATATACGACTATATACACATGGAACATAGTAAAGCACTTCTCCTGTTCGTTTTCATTACAGTGTGGGCAACGTAATTGTCTCGGTCCAAACATTTCTTTTGTAGTTGATTCATCATAATTGATAAATGTTTCTTACCTTATGAAGAAACTCAGTCTACAAACATCCACGCAGTTCAATTATATATAAGAATACCCAGTCTCAATTATCTGACGAAACAGCTCCTCCCAGTGGTCTAACGGACTGAATCAGTTCATACATCTTGCGAACAAGTAGAGGCAGACACTGAAAGGGTACTCACCAAATAACATGTAATAGTTGCATGTATAAAATATATCATTACATAATCATTACATAACCCAATGCCTCCACTGCCACTCTTTCATTCATAACTCCACAGCTTGTAAAAATTACCCATTGTGCCTAAGATACGGCTCAGAAAGTATCCTTATTCAGGAATGCAAGTCGACCCCATTTTGTGTTAATTGCAACCCCAAAACACCGACACAAAACACACACTCGACTATTCACAGACAGCCGTAATATAGCTGGAATTTTTCTGAGTGCGATTAAACACGTACAAACAACAAATCTAAAAATCCAACTACAGTGAATATTCCTATAACAGCTGAAACAGTGAAAAACAGCTGGGACGTTCATGGCGACACCTGGGGCAGTGACTACTGCCCCATCCAGCTATCAGACAATGGACATTAGACAATGGACCCATGTTGCTTAACAAACAAACAAACAAAATTAGACAGTGGCACCCCACAAGGTAGCATATTATCGCCGACCCTTTTTAACTTCATGATAGACAATATATTTCCAAATTTAATTAAAAACAAATATATCAACAGCAAAACTTACAGATGGCATCACTCACTAGACCTCCTCCACATAAGAATTGCAAGCCCAAACTACAGTTCAATCTGCACTAAGTACTTTTCAAAAATGGTCTACCAAATGATGATTTCAAAGCAACACAAAAACAAAAAATTCAAAACAAACACAAATAAAGCACCCCTACCTAACACACATAAATAACATATATATAAACTACTCCATACCCACGGCCTGAATACCATTCAACATGCCCCCTACCAATCAATATAAACATGATCAACCACCACCTGAAATACATACTACACTACACAACATACCAGAACTTAACCAAAACAGAGGGAAACAACATGAAATCAAACACGCCAACACGCTCCCACATATTTTCAGATGTATCACAAGACATAAACAAAAACATGGGTATCCATGCAGACCAACCCATCTCAATCACCACTAATTATCATTATAAAAACTATACCCACTTCAAGGCTCGCCATCTCAGCAGCACTTCACCAGGCAAAAGATATCTAAATCAAACCAATATTCTTATAATTTCAGAGACTTTAGGCTCCATTAAACAAATTCAAACCAAATAGTAAAAAACCCGCCAAGATTTAATCAATGATATCACCCACTTACCAACATTGTTTCGAGCCTAAAGAGTCTGAAATAATAAGAAAGTGTTAGGTATTTAACTCTTGGCTTGGTGGAGGGCAGTTGAGTTTTGCTGCATTTGTGTGAGTATAGTTTTCATAGTGGAAGTTAGTGGTAATTGATTTTGGTTGAGTGACCTAGCCTTGTTGTTTTGTCAGTGATTACAGATGCATCTGGGTATATGTGTGTATGATCGGACCATTATTCTTGTATGTAGTTGAGTGTAATTGTTGATTTATCTGTTTTAGTTACTTTGGGTAGGGTTTGGAAGGCGGTGTGTAACGACATGTCTGTGCCATGTGCTGGTTTGTCTTGGATATATACACAAAGAAAAAAGTTAAGCACACCCCTATTTCTGAGCCATGACAAATGGCAAACATTATGGCATGGGATGACTGACCACAGGAGCTGGGTGATACCAATGTCATTGGATAGAACAAACAAATTAAGAAGATATTGGTGAGATGTGATTGAAATTTACCGACAAAAACATCATAGTAAAACAGGTACTGTTTTGACCTATGACAATACCTAAAAAAAGTATGGAGCTGCAGGATTAAGTAAACGAGCTCCTTAAAGCTTCTACATGACATGACACGTGAAACAGATCAGTAGCGGGTATAACTGCCACTTGCCCGGAAGACGCATTCCACCCTATGTCTCATGCCTCCAGTCAGACGTCGGATGGGTCATCAACAACCGCTCCTGATGCAATGTTGCTTCCATTTGGCGTACATCTTGTACAGGAGGATCTCGTGCCTGTATGCTCCGCCCCAGAATATCCCAAACATGTTCCATCGGGTTCAAATATGGGCTCATTGCTGGCCAGGGTAGAGTCGTTATTGCATTGACCCTCATGTAATCCACGACTGCTTGCGAACGATGAGGCCTGGCATTGTCATCCATGTACTGAGGTCGAGTAGCAAGAGGGTGGTTGTCAAAATGAGGAACAACGACTGGCCTCAAAACGTCCCGGATGTACTGAGCCCTTGTTAAGTTGCCCCTTATGGTCAAACTTAACCTGCAATCATGAGAGATACACCTCCAAACCATTACCGAGCCCCCGCCGTATGCAACAATCGGTTTAATGTTCCTGGGTGTGTAGGCCGCGTTCCGGTGCCTCCAAACTCTCGTTCTTCCATTAGTGACGTGGAGCCGAAAGCGACTTTCGCCCGACCAATGGATCCGTCTCCAAGTTCTCAGATTCCAGTTCTGTCGCGCAATACAACATGCAAAACGAGCAGCTTTGTTGGACAAGGGGCGCTTTATGACTCGTCTAGCCCTCAGTCCTGCTGCTTTCAGCCGGTTCCTGACGGTTCTGGTGCTGATTGGGCAACCACAGCTGTTTCAGACCTGTACTTGTTCAAAAGGTTCTCTGCGTATGAGACGAAGAAGGTAGCTGTCTTCACGCTGTGTTGTCACAGGAGGTCTTACGGATCTGGGATGGTCCTGTACATCACCAGTCTGAACATGTTTCTCGACTTAACGGCTTACGACAGTGGAATATGATACACCAAATCCCGACGAATGGCATTACAAGACATTCCTGCGTTATGCATGCCGATTATTTGCCATATTTTGGCGTTTGATAATCGCCTTCGTGCCATGGTCACACAATATCATGGAATAACTGTTTGAAACCGAACTTAAGAAAGCACTTAACGTTTGGATATACTGCATTTAGAAATGCTCGAGGGTAGCGTGCTGCACGGGCAGACTATGCATGGCACGTGAGCTTTCGTCACGCAGGATTGATTACATCATCTCGAGAAAACAATTCTTCCCGTAATTATACCTTTCATGACTGTTACAAATATTGGGACCAAACAATAATGAAATAAAATTTATATTAGGGTGTGCTTAACGTTTTTCTTTGTGTATATTTTTCTGGTAGTGGTGCATAGGTTATGTGATCTAGGTTATGTTTGTGTATGAGTTTGAGGAGGTGGGTGTAATATGGGGCTTGCGTGAGGTTTGGGTTAAATTTAAGTTAAGATTTGTTTATGTTTTGATATTTTGTTTGTATAGATTGTGTCGGGGCCCAGCCCATTAACTTAGACTGATTTGTTGGCGACGCAAGGGGGTAGAGATTATACCTCATAAAACGAGTAGGGTGTTGAGGGAGGTACCAGAACGAGTCCCCAGAGCTATTTTAAGGGCTTTATAGTCCAGTTCAGATTGTCTAAGTGTTTTAAAGATGTTTAATAATGTTTGTTTGTCTTTTGGAAAAAAGGTGTCCAGGTTAGAATAATGGGGTGACCATGTCAGGTGTTAGTCAAATGTGACTCCCAGAAATTTGGCTTCTTTTTGTACTGTAATTTCTTTATCATTTAAATGTAGTTTGGGTGTATAATTTAGCAAATATGGGTGGGTTTTTTAAATAATAGGCCAATGATTTTAGTGTTAATTTGGAATCTCCATCTGGAAGCCCAATTTTGAATAGAGGTCAGTATAGTTTGAATCCTTTCTTGAGCCTATTTAATTGTTTTTGATGAGGTCCAAAGGGAAATATGGTCAGCACACGTTGCTGTTGAGACGTTTTGGATGATGGAATTTGAAAAGTGTTGGCGACAAGATGCTTCCTTGTGGGTCACCGTTTTCTGAAGGGTATGTATCTGAGAGGGTTTTGTGGGATTTTATTGTAAAGTTTCTGTTAGAAAAGAATGAATGGAATTTAGTATTCTATCATTTATGGCTTTACTTTCTAACTTTTGTGTTATATTATAAGGCCATTATGCCAAACCATATCAAAAGCTTTTACTAAGTCTATGAATATGGATTGTGTGTATTGTTTTTGTGCCTGTGCTAGTCTGACGTACTGTTCTAAATGTAAAATGTGGTCTGAAGTTTAACGGATTGGAGTGAAGCCGTTCTGGTCAGGGCTAATAAGGTGATTTTCAGAAATTTGAAATTTGAACCTGTGGTTTAGTATTGATTCCATGATTTTGCATTTCTGGGATGTTGAGGATATAGGACGATATGAGACAGGCGCAATTGAGGGCCGGTACAACCATAGCTTCTTCCCATGATTTGGGAATGGTGCCGGAAATCCAGACGTGATTGAAGAGTTGGAGTAATATTTTTTATTATTTTAGGAGGGGGAGGTGGTGGTTTGATAGACTACAGCTGATATTGTCTAAACCTGTGGCTGAGGCTGTATTTTTATTTCTTATGTTTGTAGTTCTTCTATATTAAGTGTTTGGTTCTATACCAAATGGACTGGTTCTGATTTGGGGGTGTATTTTGGGTGTTTCTGTAGGTTTGTTGTTGTTTTTTGTGTTTTTTGTTGTTGTTGTTGTTGTTTTTTTGGGGGGGGGGTTTGTTGTTGTTTTTTTGTTGGTGTTTTGTTTTTGTTTTGTTTTGGTTTTTTTGGGGGGGAGTATGCACTTATTGTCTATTTCATGTAATTTGTTTGTAAAATATTTGTTGAAAGTGTCATCTGTGTTTTGGATGTTTCGTACCTCAGTGTTGTTGCAGAGTTTAGCAAACAGGTGCCAGTCTGCCTTTTTGAAGTTATACTACTTTGTTCACTCACGCTGCCCAAGGTGTCATTACGAACATCCAAGCTAAGTCTTTTAGATAGATTTTTATTTATTTGCGAAATGTCCACTGCAGTGGGGTTTTGATGTTGACCATAGGGGATTCTAGGGGGTGGTTGTCGTTAAAGCATATGAGATTAAAGATGCCGATCCAGTCTTTCAGAAGCTTGCCATATTTATCCGAAATATACTGGACAACGATGCCCGGCGGACTTTGCCGAATGGTGACGGTAGACGGGCAGTTAAGGGAGAAGGGAGCTGTGCGGTCACTCGACCGTGACCGTGACTCGGTTACATTTTAATGTTATTACTCATGCAATGTTGATCTTTGCGTATTCGTACGATCATTATACATGTTACATGTCTGCCCTACATGCCTACAAATCACAGTTCACTTCTAAGCATTGCTTGTAAAAAGTTTGTTGTTGGGTGTACATTGCAGTAGTGCGTCGATTACATGACAGCTGATGCCCTTTAGTTGTGTGTCATGAAATACTCGGTCACATACAGGGCTTACGGGAGTGGTAGTTATTATACACACAACTCTACACTTCGTGGGACCCGTGAAGATAGAACAGCTCTTCAGAAACCCATGCTTGCCGTAAATGGCGTCTATGCTTGTCTGAGAGACGACTAACGGTATCGGGTGGTCAGACTCACTGACTTGATTGATGCATGTCATCGTAACCCAATTGCGTGGATCGATGCTCATGATGTCAATCACTGGATTTGGTGGTCCAGGCTCGATTATTTACAGACAGCCGTCATATAGCTGGGATATTGCAGAGTGCGGGGTAAAACAACAAACCAACCAGCCAACCAACCGATTGTGTGAATCGTTACGATTTCGGTCAGGGGTTTGTCTGGGTCTGAGTACACCTGATATCACTACATGATAGTGATTCATAAACACGTGTTGTGGTCGCAGTCATACAATGGACTTTCTTATGATAGTGGAAATGGTGTTGTCCAGCCGTAGACGCTAATTTTCAGCAAGCCGTGGTATTGCGTGAGCGTTATGTGCAAACATCCAAGGTCTTCGCCGTGCAAATTGTGAATCACGACTTTAACGAAGAGGAGATTTCTTCATGAATATGTATAATTTTCCCTCTGTTTGACCGCCTCTTGTCATGCATGACGGAGATAAAACATGTACCATCAGATGTGGAGTTTACCATGACGGGGTACGTTTTATCCCTGACTATAATTACAGGATTGAGCGATATTAATTTTACAAATTTCTACATTCCAAAGCCTATGGCAAAATCCATACTGAAATATCTATTCATTCTTAAAATCAATCTTTAGGAACAAACATTTTCACCCTATACAAACATATCCATGACTGAGATGTATATACTCACCGCCAAAAGAAACGCGAAACATAGAAACATACAGAGAAGAATGCACGTTAAGAAGTGATGTTTCCAAAGCGCACTTCTTAATGACAAAACTAATAATCACTCAAGGTTAACACAGTGTATGTTGCACGAGACTTCCAAACATTACAAGCTATTCCTGCACGAGTCAAATAGATCTATGACGTCACATGTGATGCGTTAATGAGCGTCGGTTCACACAACAAACTAGTATGTTCGTTTGTGCATCAAACCAAGTTAATATCTCTTTCATATGTGTAATTTTTCATAATTTTTCATTAACCAACATATATGATATTCGCGTTTCTTTTTTTGGTGAGTATATGATGTTTGTAGAAGAAAAGAACATAACGGAGGCGCGTGTAATTCTTTAACAGGGACCAATAATAAAACTGAAAAAAAATAGTTTGTCGCATCGAAATAAAGAGAAACATGTTCCATTATATCTTTAGCGAAAATCACGCAGCGACACACACACACGCACGCACACTCACACACAAACACACACACACACGTACGCATTTACACATTTACGCGGAAATGTAAGCTGTTCGGTTATTCAGGCTATGTCTAACTATTCATATACAATAGCGCCATATACAATGTATCAAAAGATGACAGGAAGAGTCATGACAACATGTCTGGGGAGAAAACAAACCTGTCACGGATGTAATAACTAAGATTAAGTGTAAACAGGGTCATATTGACAAAAGGCATGGACTACACGACCCAGACCAAGACAATTGCGGCACCCAGCTGTTAGACGCTGCAACCAATGGAAGATTGTTTAGCATATATCCACGGCCACTACGGCCCATTATGTGACATAATTTAAGCGTTCATGCATGATGGACCGTCAACCTGATATCATTCTTTATGGGCGTAGAATGCATATTACGTACCCGTTGACGCTCTGCATAATTAAACATCGTATCCATACATGACATGCATGTTAAATGTAAGCGCGTTATACGCTCTTTGAATTGACTCATACGCCCAATGGAATCTGCTTCGTCGGATAAGTGAAATCAGTTGACGTCTTTATCACATTTTGTTTGGGGCATACAATAATAAACGATAGTTTTGTTGATTGACCTCGTTATGAACTTGATATTCGCGGTGTGCCTGGCCGTAAGGTAAATGTACAACAGGTTTGCTTCGTCGAAGGATAGAGGATGAATTGTCCTTGTTTGTACATGTATATATACGAATAAGGGGACTGGGCTTATATTAAGTTTAAGAAGAGCATTAACGATTGAGTCATCCAGTTGTGTCACTCAAACCGGCATGTCGTGATAGTTCTTGTTCCTAAAGTGTTTTTTTCTGCGTATTCGGTAACATTAAAGCCACACCTTATAAATGATGTTCATACAAGACTAACATTACTGGCCATGACGGGCTGCACGACTCTTTCTCGTTTGACGTTATTTGATCATGGTTACAGTGAGTGAGTGAGTTGGATTTTAACTCCGCTTTAAACAGTATTACAGTTACAGGCTTAATGTGGGAGGAAAGCCCGAAGTGATCTTAGACGTTTACCACTTCGGCGAAACCCACGAGCACGAGGGTATGGTGCTTACAAACCTAGAAACATAATCGGGACGAACCGGGATTCGAACCCACAATCATAGGTTTCTAGGGTGCCCAAGGGACGTAACTCTGCACAGCGAACCGCGGCGCCTTAGACGACTGGGACACCCGTGCCCCGATCATGGTTACAACATTAAAGGCCTCAGTATAGCTTTCAAAATGGTTTATGGTTGACATGTGGAGGACATATCCATATTTGACGCGTCTGTGATCCAAATGATGCCCGATGCTGTTCACTTTTTTTTTTACTTGCGCCATATGTTCCCGTATTTTGTGGAGGTTGACACTTGACTTTGCATGTGTTTGTGACGTTTGCAACCGGTGGGGCAGGATACGCTCACGTTATCGCGAATACTGGGATAGTGATTCATAAATACTTGCTTATGAACCTAATATATTCGAATCGTACAATGTATCTTATGATTAAGGAAAGGGTTTTGTCGCTTTAATTAAAAGCTTACGAGATACATATTCAGATGAATTAAACATAGGGACTGTAACGCTACGAATCTTCTATGTGTGCTGAAATTGAATTACAATACGCATTGCACGCAGTGTTACCTAAGTACAGTTCATATCATTTGGGGTCTTGTAGTAGAGCGTCCGCCCGGAGAGCGAAAGGTCAGGAGTTCGATCCCCGGCCGCGTCATACAAAAATACGTTAAAAGATGGTACTTGTTGTTACCCTGTCTGGCACTTGGCATTAAGGGGCTAAAGGGACTGGTCAGCTCGGAGTCAGTATACTGTATCTGAGTGGGGTATACATGTTAAACTGCGGCATGGTATCTCAGTGAGCTAGCACTATAAATCGGCATCAGTCAGGACTGGTACAAGCAGCCACACACACACGTACATGCACGTCGCTATATAAGTGCAATAATCTTGGACGCGACGTTAAACCCAATTTCACCTCACCTCATATCATTTGCCTTGCCTTGCCTTGCCTTGTCTTGCCTTGCCTTGCCTTGCCTTGCCTTAAGAAAGGCCCAAGGTCAGTTTGGGCACATCCGTGGGGAAACTGACACAACCAATGTATTGCTCAAAAACCGTACGGTTCACTCAAAATTAGCATTTTAATTTATGAAGTAAAATGTAAACTATTGAATTTAGAAAACACACGTTGATCAACCATGTAGCTCAACATCGCCAATACACTTATGTCGACAATATAACCATGTTGACACATTTCATACGAATTATACTATTCATTTATTAGATAAATCCCGACGATTAATTCAATAATTGTTACATAGATCATAATTACACAATATTAACATAACAATATCATAATTTTGTATCTACACAGTGATTTCGTACTCAGTCATCTCGATGGCGAAACTTGAAGTGTCACACATTCGAACGTGAACGAGGCTCGGGGATGCTTTAAAGCATCCAAATAAAATGATCATTAAAATGCAGGAGCATTTCGCCGTTGTGCTGGTGAATAGTCATGACATGTGAAATGAGATGCATAACCCCGAGTGTTCGGGTACACGTGTATATCATGTAACACACGAAGACATGGTCAATGATTAAATTAACTTTCCCAAGCTCCACTGAAACGTCCTCTTTCCTGCGTTACCAGGTATCCTGAACATACACACTTTCTACCTAAACTTTTACAAATCGTTTTGATACATTCACGTTATTTAAAACTGCTCGGGGTGATAGATATTTCAATAAAAGCCAAACATAATTAAGTACCTTTTAGACTCACAAGACTCGTGGCGTTACAATGCTTAAGTTCGATCTCGAGAGGTTTTAATCAGAGGGACATAAAGGGAAACTTGACTATTGTAGAACTTTACAACTTTAATTTAAAGCCACGAACACTATCATGGCGTTAAAAGGCCAAGGGTCCAATCTCCTCTTATACAACCAGCTCATTCCTAGTCGTGTGTGAAAGAGTGAGTATTGTTTTTAAGTCCTCAGGCCCATTCTTCATGATACTTTTTTCATTAAGCTAAACCATCAGGGGTATTTCCAAATAACGACATCCGATGAGCTTCCACTTTTCGTTTTGTTTGTTTGTTTAGGTTAAAGAAATTAACTAACATGAGTCCTTTGTAACATCGAAATCTTCATAAATCACAGGTAACCAATCAGTGTTCAGAAATGCGTATAGATATTACCTCAAAGTTTATTTACGCTGTCCTTACAGACTTTAGCCTAGTCTCTTGTCACGCTCAGCGTTAGCCAGCAAATCGACTGATGACAGCTTGTGAGACCTAGCGGGTACGAAAGCCTAAATGGGCCACTTTGGTAGCATTAATTTACTCTAATTTTAATCGAAATTTCTCGTTTTTCAATTATTTTCTCGTTATTTTTTTTAAATAAGTTTGAAATAATGAGAAAATAATTGAAGTTACGAGTAAAAACTCAAAATTTCGTGTTTTTTAAACAAAAAAGAAATAACGAGAAAATAATCGAAGTAACGAGAAAAACCTCGAAGCAGCGAGAAAATAATGATATAACGAGTAAATAATTGAAGTAAAAAGAAAAAAATCTTTTCGAGTTTTTGAAGTAAAAAGAAAAAAACGAGGAAATAATCGAAATAACGAGTAAACACTCGAAGAAACGAGAAAATAATTGAAAATACGAAAATATAATCAAATAATCGAAATGAGGAGAAATTTCGATCTGAAGAAATATGTATGCAATCAAAGTGGCACCATTAGGCTTTTGTAAGCGGGCAGTGTTAGACAACCTGGTAGAAACTACAGATAAGGGCAACTTCAATATTTGCGCTCTTCTCGCTGTTAGGTATAGCTGCAATGAGAAGAAGCCGTTTGTATATCACTGCATAACTGCAACCAGATATTCCGCTTGGCGAGGCCCGCAGTGATTGTGTAAACTAGCACAGTCGTATACATAATATGGGTATATATACACCGCGTGTGTTGCTTACAATGGTGGCTGCGTAAAGAGGACCCTCAAAACTAGGTTAAATCTTTCAGGACACATTTTATCTTGTGATTCGGCGTCTTTATCACCATGGAGGACTACAGCATCTACACAGGAAAAACGAAGACGTTTTCCGTCGTCGACTATGTCCTTTTTGGCCTCACATTACTTATATCTACGGGTATTGGACTGGGGTACGCCATCATTGACCGAAAGAAACTAAGTTCCAAGGAGTACCTGTTTGGGGGTCGCCAGATGTACGTTATACCCGTGGCGTTGTCGCTGCTGGTGACGTTTTTGTCGGCAGTGACCTTGCTAGGGACGGCGGCCGAGATGTACATTTACACGACAATGTTTTGGTATCTGTGTTTATCGTTTGTATTTGCGATTGTCCTCTCAGTCGTACTATTCGTCCCATTCTTCTACAACCTGCGCGTCACAAGTGTATTCCAGGTAAGATTTCAACGTACTGTTATGAATAAATTGTCTATCTGTCTGTCTGTCACAAGTGTATTCCAGGTCAGGTTTCAACATACTGTTATTGATCAATTGTCTGTCTGTCTGTCTGTCTGACTGTCTGTCTTAAGTGTATTTAAAGTCAGGTTTCAACATACTCTTATTGAGAAATTGTCTATCTGTCTGTCTGTCACAAGTGTATTCCAGGTCAGGTTTCAACATACTGTTATTGAGCAATTGTCTGTCTGTCTGACTGTCTGTCTGTTTTTTTCTGACTGTCTGTCTCAATTGTATTCAAAGTCAGGTTTCAACATACTGTTATTGAGAAATTGTCTGTCTACCTGTCTGTCTGTCTGTCTCTGTCGGTCTATCTGTCTGTCTGTCACAAGTGTATTCGAGGTCAGATTTCAACATACTGTTTTTAAGAGATTGTCTGTCTGTCTGTCTCCCACAAGTGTATTTAAAGTCAGGTTTCAACATACTCTTATTGAGCATTTGCCTGTGTGTCTGACTGTCTGTCACAAGTGTATTCGAGGTCAGATTTCAACATACTGTTTTTGAGAGATTGTCTGTTTGTCTGTCTCCCCCAAGTGTATTCCAGGTCAGGTTTCAACATACTGTTATTGAGCAATACTGTTATTGAGTCTGTCTGTCTGACTGTCTGTCTTAAGTGTATTTAAAGTCAGGTTTCAACATACTCTTATTGAGCATTTGTCTGTCTGACTGACTGACTGACTGACTGACTGACTGACTGACTGTCTGTCTCAAGTGTATTCAAAGTCAGGTTTCAACATACTGTTATTGAGCATTTGTCTGTGTGCCTGTCTGTGTGTCTGTCTGTCTGTCTGTCTATCTGTCACAAGTGTATTCGAGGTCAGATTTCAACATACTGTTTTTTGAGAGATTGTCTGTCTGTCTGTCTGTCTGTCTGTCTGTCTGTCTGTCTGACTGACTGACTGACTGACTGTCTGTCTGTCTCAAGTGAATTTAAAGTCAGGTTTCAACATACTCTTATTGATCATTTGTCTGTCTGTCTGTCTGTTTTTCTGACTGTCTGTCTGTCTCAATTGTATTCAAAGTCAGGTTTCAACATACTGTTATTGAGCAATTGTCTGTCTGTCTGTCGGTCTGACTGTCTGTCTGTCTCAAGTGTATTCAAAGTCAGGTTTCAACATACCGTTATTGAGCAATTGTCTGTCTGTCTGTCTGTCTGTCTCGCTGTCTGTCCGACTGACTGTCTGTCTCAAGTGTGTTCGAAGTCAGGTTTCAACATACCGTAATTGAGCAATTGTCTGTCGGACTGTCTGTCTGTCTGACTGACTGTCTGTCGCAAGTGTATTCAAAGTCAGGTTTCAACATACCGTTATTGAGCAATTGTCTGTCTGTCTGACTGACTGTCTGTTTCAAGTGTATTCAAAGTCAGGTTTCAACAAACCGTTATTGAGCAATTGTCTGTCTGTCTATCTGACTGTCTGTCTGTCTCAAGTGTAGTCAAAGTCAGGTTTCAACATACCGTTATTGAGCAATTGTCTGTCTGTCTGTCGGTCTGACTGTCTGTCTGTCTCAAGAGTATTCAAAGTCAGGTTTCATCATACCGTTATTGAGCAATTGTCTGTCTGACTGACTGTCTGTCTCAAGTGTATTCAAAGTCAGGTTTCAACATACCGTTATTGGGCAATTGTCTGTCTGACTGACTGTCTGCCTCAAGTGTATTCAAAGTCAGGTTTCAACATACCGTTTTTGAGCAATTGTCTGTCCGTCTGTCTGTCTACCTTTCTGTCTCTCTGTCTCAAGTGTATTCAAAGTCAGGTTTCATCATACCGTTATTGAGAAATAACAATTATTTTCCAAGTGAGGTTTCACCATTCTAAAGTAATTGCATTTATCTACTATCTTAGACGAACTGCTCAAACAAGTTATATGACATGTTGGAATGACGCGTTCAGTATTCTAATCTTCTATATGTAATGGTCTCATCATTGGCGTCAGCTTGAAGCATGGCTTGACACATTTCAATTAACAATAGTTACAAGGTACCAAGGTGTAAGCATAATATTCACATATATACACGTTTATATTATGTATTTAGTCAACTGGTTACTTAAATGGGTCTTGTGGGTTAATTGTTGATGATAATCCGTTGTTGTTTGATACCAATGATCAAAACAATAAGAAAACTCATTTGATATCATTTTCACCATCCGCCTCAATATGATCTCCAACTCCACCAACTTCATATAACTTTGTCATTTATGTGTTTCAATATGTGTAGCTTGCTCAAAATGGACACAGTGTATGTCGTACCCGGATGTGTTCCTGATGACCCGCACATCGTAAATCAATGAGATGTAAATACATTGCATATTAATCTACCTTTGCTTCATTGATGGTTGTTTCAGTATCTAGAAATGAGGTTCAACAAAGCTGTCAGGACATTTGCAGTGATACTCTTCCTGATCCCAACTGTGAGTTTTTAAAACGCATTTCACAGAAATGGAATGCGATTTTAGTATTCAAGAGAAATATGCTATATTCCCGTGAGTGCATTACATGTATAAATGGTATAAAATACAGTTAAACGAACGTTGAAGTAAAGTACAAATTATATTATTTCATACAACAGTGACAAAACAAAACATATCTGCTTTTCTAAAGACACACGCCGTGGTAACTGGAATACTGTTCATGATCAAAGCGGTATTAAACTCACTCACACACACACACACACACACACACACACTCTAGGACCGCACAACTACTCGAAGGTTTCTGTACTGCATGTATGCATGCATATGTTTAGATGTTGATAGTCCAACGTTATTAACTTGGTTCTTAATCTGACAAGAAAGCGCAATGAACATCATAGCCAGTCACATGTTCGCAGGCAATGCACCATTGAGACACGAAGGTACTCAAATGTCACCATTTCTTTCCATTTCAGATAGTATACATTTCCTTCGTATTGTACGCCCCTACCCTTGCATTTAATGCAGGTAAGTGGACAGAGTGTATCTTCTAGCAAGCAAGTTTTTCCATGTTCTTTCGCATAGCATAAACATTACTATCATATGATAGATTGTATATAGATTGTTATCGATGGTATCCCGATATTCCTTATATATATTTATTCCATATATATTATTATATTTATGATACGAAAATACAAGAGTGTGAAAATGTCTATTGATATTACCAACACGTAATGCTACTCGTGTTTCTTGGGCATGTTATTGTGCTAATATCACCTGACAAAGCGCACAGTACCAGATGGCTTTGCAATTGACTTTCGAAAGCTTTTCTGAAATCAACAGTCCCCATCAATATGTAAAACCATTGTCATTCATAAACAAATGCATGTGATTTCCTTGTGTATTCTTTTCAGTGACAGGACTTAACCTTTGGGGCTCGGTCGTTGTTATAGGAGCTATAGTTACCGTTTATACAGCACTCGTAAGTAGTTGAAGTTAATTATATTAATGTCTTTCTCGTGTTTGGTTAGAAGTCTTTTCTATACAGTCACAGACCTTATGGCCATGGCATGCACGTGATGTTTGTCTTTCATAGTTATTCAAACACCCCTGGGGGCACGGGTGGCCCAGTCGTCTGAGGCGCCGCGTTTCGCTGTGCAGAGTTGCCTTCCCTTGGGCACGCCAGAAACCTATGATTGTGGTTTCGAATCCCGGTTCGCCCCGATTATGGTTCTAGGTTTGTCAGTACCATACCCGTGCTCGAGGGTTTCACCGAAGTGGTAAACGTCTGAGACCTGCATCACTTGGGGCTTACCTCCCACATGAAGCTGACACGCCGTGATATAACTGGAATACTGTTAAAAGCGACGTTTAACCCAACTCACTAACTCACTCAAACACCCCTGCTTAATCGTTATTGATGACTGGTCTTGCTCTCCAGGTGGTATATATGAAGGGTATTAGGAGATGTCCTCCACATGTCCGCCGTCATATAGCTGGAATATTGCTGAGTGCGGCGTTAAACAACAAACCAACCAACCTCCACATTTATACCATGAAACTTTAGGAAAGCTTCACTAAGACCTTTAATGCTGTAACGTCCAAATTTGAAAAAATAAAGTTATGACAACAGTGTTGTTCAAGTAGTTAGCTCATATAAATACTTGGGATTGAGGATTGGACCAAAACATATATAGATCAAAGCTTGTACAGTGCTTGCTGAACATGTTTGTTTGTTTGTTCTTTAGCGCCGCACTCAGCAATATTCCAGCTATATGACGGCGGTCTGTAAATCGAGTGTTGCTAATCGAGTCTGGACCAGACAATCCATGGGTTGCTGAATACCTATTCTACCCCGGACTGTCAAAACAAAGGTCTACAGTGTCGACCCTTGAAGATCCTGGGTAGAATCGGTCTTCAGCAACCCATGCTTGCCGTAAAAGGTGACTATGCTTGTCGTAAGAAGCGACTAACGGGATCGGTTGTTCAGGCTCTCTTGACTTGGTTGATGCATGTCATCGTATCCCAATTGCGTGGATCTATGCTCATGATGTCAATCACTGGATTTTCTGGTCCAGACTCGATTATTTTACTGACCGCCGTCTGGAATATTGCTGAGAGCGGCGTTAAACAACAAACCAACCAACCAACTGAACAATTCAATAAAGCCAATTTCACAATAAAATGACTTGTTAGAATATATGCTATACCTACATGTAAGTATGGGGATTTAGAGAAATGGAAAAGATAGAAATTGTACATAGGTCATTTTGCTTTTTCATAATGTTAGCAGATCATTGTCTATGTGGAATGTGATAGACATCCATTATATGTCTCATATAAATTGTATCGAATACAGGTTGAAATTAATAACAATACTTTTACCCCAATCAAGTTTATCAAATGTTAAGACAGCTATGCGACTGTAACCGCCCTAGATAAATGGGCATCTCTAATCAAACATATGCATGCTCTATGATTCCATGATTGTTTAATACCTTTAGACAGAGACTAACTAATTGGCTGAGCAGAATTTGCATTCAGAACTTTCTGATACAGAAAGTCGTTACTCATGCTTGAAGTGTATAGTTACGTCATAGTCAACCACCCACCCATCCACATCACATTCCCATCGTCCACCCCAACCCCTATTCGTTATCAATGGTCTTGTTCTCCAGGGTGGCATGAAGGCTGTGTTGTGGACTGACACTTTCCAAGCGGCAGTGATCGTTGCAGGGTTGTTGGCTGTTCTTATCCAAGGTTCCATCGTCATGGGTGGCTTCAAGAACGCCTGGGACATTGCTGTTAACGGGTCAAGGATCAACTTCCAGGAGCAAGTTTACTATTAGAATCCTTTATCGCGCATATGATATGAGTGAGTGAGTGAGTGGCTGATGTTTGACGCCACTGTCAGCAATATTCCAGTTGTGTCGTAGTATGAGAATAGTGCTACCCACGCCATCAGGATGTGGTGACACGCAATCAGCCTAGTCTCAGAGCCTGCCCACTAGACACACATCATGTTATTCTGCTTTTATAACAAACAGGAGGTAATGGAGACATATTCTGACCCGGAACCGCCACAGGAAGGCATGTCATAAGACTTTATTGGTTCCACAGGGTTTCCAGTTAAAACGTCTAACGTGGCTCTGGTATTATTTCATATAGCGACGCATGGTTTCAAAAAAAAGTGTTTACGATGTATTCACATAAACACTATTCGCCTCATATCTTTTCGAATCCCTCATATCTTTATAATCTGATTTTATCAAATACAAATACGAGCATCCACGTTTATGCCTTGTTTGAGTTTGGAAGTACATGAATATTACCCATGAAGGAAGAATGACCGTGTGTATTACATTCCGATATTTACACATTAGGTGCATTTTGCGATTCCCAGTGCTAAAGACATAATACGTCACAGTGATTTATAGTTAAGAAAAATACGATATTACGTCATCCATTGTTAATGACGTCACAAATTGATAACATGACGTTATCTTAACAATAAGCTAACTTCAGTGACATTTCTCAGTTTTTCATACGTTTTTCTTCATTTTCTCTCTTAAAAGTTAATATTTAGAATAACCTCCCCGGAACTCGGAATAAATGAATGAACGTTGTTAGTCCCTTGCCTCTATTAACATCTTTCACTCGGGACATAAACTCTAGTAATTCATCCAAGGTCGCTAATTAAGTGTGGTGCTATTTCTTAAAACGTACTACTGCAACGTATGGCGATGGGACTAGGAGAGGGAGTTTGCGACGATGCCTAAGTGATTGTGAAATGTACATGTGTTATGAAATTTGAAATGATCTCTTATATGTCCAACGACCTATATCTCTCCAGCTTCAACCCCGACCCAACAACTCGACACTCCTTCTGGTCTGTAGTGATTGGTGGTGGTTTCACCTGGCTGAGTCTCTATGGCGTAAACCAGGCCCAAATCCAGAGAGCACTCTCCTGTCCGTCCCCATGGAAGGCTCAGCTGTAAGAAATCACCTTTTTGATATGCTGAATGAGTGCTCGAGTGAGCTGTATTGGCATATTAGCAGATTAATATCACCTGTAGCATCAAGCTGACACGCCGTGATATAACTGAAATACTGTTCAAACCGGAATTAAACTAAACTCACACACCCTTTCAACAGTTTTTTCAGTTGAATCACCTTGTGTGAGAATAATGTGGGGAACAGCCCAAAGTGACGCAAACCGAACACGAGATCAGTGCTGAATGACCAAGGATCATAATCCCACGAATCCATGAGCACTGGATCAGGACACGTCAAAGGGACACAACTATTTACATCGAATCAAACACCATAGGACTTGCTATCATTTCACCTCCCATTTACAGAGCTCTTCTGGTTAACCTACCAGGACTTATCATCATCGTCAGCATGTGTTGCATGATCGGCATCGTCATGTACGCCTTCTACGCCGACTGTCATCCGCTCAAGTTCAACAACCTCATCGTCAGCCCAGATCAGGTAAACGTGACTGAACCTTCCAGAAAAGGATGGAAGAGAATTGTTATATGATATCGGCACCTGCCTTTAATAGTCCGTGAATGAATGCGGTTTAACGCCGCAGTCAGCAATGGTTCCATTTATGACGATAGACTGTAAATAATCGAGTCTGTGTGATACAAACGGGTGGTTGGTTTTATGAGCAGCACATCACGCCGTCATGTTTCGTTACATTTTGCAGCTGATGCCTCTGTTTGTCATGGACATCCTGAGCCACATCCAGGGTTTGCCCGGAGTGTTTGTCTCATGCGTCTTCAGCGGAAGTCTCAGGTAGAGGAATTACCATTGCTATAAACTTAACAAATATGGCGAAACTTCGTTACTCCGAACCCCGTTGATTCGGAAAACCCACCTCCTTGGCCATTACTTCTGGGAACCCTTACATGTATACAAAGTGACATTACATTAAAATGCAAGCTTTTGATTGGTTAAGGAGTGGCCAATTATTTACCATGTAATCTGGTTTTATCAACCCCGCTGAGAAATCAATCATAACATACCTTTAGTAACTTGGTTTATCTCGCAAATTTATCGTGGAGCTGAAATGAACTGCATGAGTGAGTTAAAATTTAAAGTCACATCGGCAATATTTCAGCCATATCGTGACCTGAAATGAACTGATGATTATCCGAATGCATTAAAGGGAAGCTCGCCGGTTCGTTGCGTTGTCTGCGCTCATTGATACTTCGGACATTTATTCCGGGTATGTATGATGGCATGTTGGTGATTAAATTCGCTGTATGGTGTGATGTACACTGCGTCCAACGACTCGGGGAACGTAGGCTCACAACAAAAGCAATAATAATGATGATAGTAGTAATCTGGAAATAATAATAATCCGGTAATATTCTTTTCCGAATGTTATTTTAGGGTCGTGGCTTTTACAGTATTGACCTTGAAACAATATTTTTTCTGTATCAATCTCTGATCATCGTATCCCAATTGTGGTCTATACCCGGCAACTGTAACCACGAAGAACAATGGGTAGAGGATTACAATGGTCGTGTACATGACAAAAATAAGGTCACTTTGCTGTGTTTCATTACACCCGATTTCCTGAAAAAAAGTAATTAAAAAGTCCAAATCTAATACGGGGCAAGGGGCTGATGGTACTCGAACCCGGTATTGGAAACTGTTCCCATGTGTCCAAACGCATTTACTTCACTGTTTAAATTATCTTGTGGATACAGGGGATGTTCAGCCTTGGTTGTGCAAAAGTCGAACAATACTTCTCCCAAAGAAAGTTGATTTGGCAGATCCTAAATAACTTCCGCCCTATTACTTGTCTGAACACACAACACAAAATAGTTACAGGTGTCTCACAGATCTTTTGTCATCATACGCTTCAAATGACATTATTGACAGGGAGCAGAAAGGA
Source organism: Haliotis cracherodii (assembly GCF_022045235.1). Lineage (NCBI taxonomy): Eukaryota > Metazoa > Mollusca > Gastropoda > Lepetellida > Haliotidae > Haliotis > Haliotis cracherodii. Next base: position 19,781,863 of record NW_027266275.1, read on the forward strand.
GCCAGCTGGGGTTGTAAGGATCAAGTGCTAGTTTATTATTGCTTCAATTATCCTTGAAGAGGCTAAAACTTACCACCGTAACCTCTCAATGTGTTGGATACACAAGAGAAAAGCTTATGATTTTGTGCTTCGCGAATGGATTTTAATGTCACTGGAATGTATTGACCTCCCCGAGCGACTTCTTGTTTCACTCAAGTCTTTAATGAATTGCTGGTCAACTCAACTTGAGATGTATTCGCAGGGGCAGGTGATGACTTCGTAACCTATTTCTATTAGACGAGGAATGTTTCAGGGCGATTCTTTTAGCCCTTTGCTTTCTGTTCGTCACTAAATCCTTTAAGCCTTTTGCTTTGCATAGTAGAAGGTTATCATCCGGGACCTCCTCAACACATATCCCGAACACCCCTTACTCATCTCCATTACATGGATGACTTATTGCCAATGGAGGATCCATACTCAAAAACAGATTCTCCTTGTCGAGTCCTTTCCAATGATATCAGCATGTCCTTTGGACTTGACAAATGCAACATTCTTTATCGGACACGTGGCAAGGTAGATCAGAGGATCAGTCTGTTTAAGGGGTCATGTACTGCTGGCCCGTACAGAAATGATCTTGTCCCCTTTTTTGTATCATTGAATTGGATTTTCTGTCCCTCTTGAAACTAATGTGATTGACAACTTTCAGGAAAAACATCGCAAATATGCAGACCTCGCGTTCGAAAAGTCACGCTTGCATCCCAAGTTCTAAGTCGTCAGATTCCCCATTGTTCTGGTGCCTCAGGTTTTAACACCTCCAAGTCTGTTGACTGACATTTGCGAGAGTACCCGGGTTTGCTGTCAGGAATACAGCCCTTCTAACAATGTGGGTAATGCAGAAGGCTGCAGTGTTGGGGAGTCTTCACATTTATCCGAAAAGTTCTGAGTGGGTTCGACCAGGCAGCGCTTCCTGGGAGAAGTCCCATTCGCTGTCTGGGCTGCGTGTACAGGGGGCAATTTGTCTAATAATATTAAAGTAGCAATAATGTAGCTTTGCAATACACTTCATACCTTTTCAACACCATGGCATTGCACTGTGGATCTTCTGTATTTAAGATGTGTGTCTATGTCAATTAATGTACCACATATGCCACATTGTCTGCTAGTATTCATGCAATTGAAATATTAAAATATGTTACAGCACTTTGTCATCCACTTTGAACGCTCTGGGTGCCGTCATACCTCATGATCTGATTCAACCATTTTGCTGTAAGAAAATGTCTGATAGGAATATGACCATTCTCTCCAAAGTCACGGGTAAGTGTACATTCTGTGTTCAAAGTCAATGCCCCCTTTTGATGTAAAGCGCAGAGTCACTTGTATGGTGCTGTTGTTCACAACACTATCCTATTGGTTAAATCTGTCTATAGTAATGTATATGTGCTTCAATGCAAAGCGGTGTGACACATGCTTTTTATGTACTTTGCAGTGTTCGTAATGGGTGGCGTGACAATAGCTTGTGCATTTGGCGTGGCCCAGTTGGGAAGCGTCCTTCAGGTAAAATGATATCTTAATATGTGTTGGATCGTATTCTCTTTTAAGGAACAGCAGTAACCTTTTTCTTTTCGGTAAATCTTGTACTCATGTAAACACAGAAACATTCCTTAATAACCACGAATTTCCAACTATGGTAGTCACGTTGTATATAACATCTTCTAAATGTAAACGTTCATTGATACTGCTAAATATTGAAAAAAATGTCACTTAAAAGTGTCACACACAAGTTAGTGTATGATTTCAATCAGGTTTTTTTTGCAATTCAGGCAACGTATGCTGTAACAAGCGTTGTGGGTGGGCCAATGTTCGGAATGTTTGTTTTGGGAATGTTCTTCCCGTGGGCGAACTCCTTGGTAAGCTACGTTCTGATATTATACAATAATTTAAGAATATATTTATTAAACATTTAAGTTATTTATATGATTGAAAGATGCATTGTTTAATTTAAGAATGTATTGAACATTATATATATAATTTCAGCAAGACGTGAAATTGCGTTGGCGTTAATTACGGATAAACAAAAGTGTTGTTATGAGCACATGAAAGCAAAACAGGTGTCTTCATGAGTATTCATTGAAAGATGCATTGTTTAATTTAAGAATGTATTGAATATTATATATATATATATATATATATATTATATATATATATATATATATATATATATATATATATATATATATATATATATATATATATATATATATATATATATATTTCACGGCTTGCTTGCAAATCAACGTCTGTTTGTTTGCTGCAAACACGATAGGCGCAAAACGAAGTTGCCAAATATATTAATGTCCATCGGAACACAATATCATCTCGTTGGAGACATTGTCTACAGCAGGGGAACTCTTGACTTGCCACGGCCCGGTTGTCCATGTGTCCCGTCACGTCAACAAGACAACCATATTGGGTACTATACCGGTACCAAGGTCACACACAATATTGACATATTAATTCAGTTGTAACACCACCCTTCCCTTAGGGCGTGTCGTTCTGTCTCCTGTTACCAGGTGTGGGTTTGGTCAATGAATTTGTTATGATAAAGCATTGATCGGACGAATGGCCAAATGTTATGTTGCTATGTCCAATTATAACTCAACATTTGCACCTGTTTATGTGAAACACAGTTATTATTTTCCAACGGTATACCTCGTTGGAACAAAATGATATCCACTTAATTGCAGGAAAGCCTTCATGATTTCTTAACTTCTTTTAGTTGTTGATGAAATTGCTGTGATGAACAAGGACAAGTTGTTATTGATAAACAAATTGTTTACAAGAGAGACAACCTATGGGTGTAGATTTTCACACTTTTAATACCACGTGCTCAATTGTAATCAAGACGGTTTTTCATGCATGAGAACATGTCTTTGTTAATCGTTTTCAAAATGAAAAATAGCAATGTGATTTCACACAAAATGATCCCATCTACAGATGTTAAAATACAACAGAACTGCACTGTCCCACCAAGAAGCAGTAAATGTTTTAATGAACTGAGTTTGTTTTGTACTACTTGCGCGCGAGAGTGTAATTCAAATATTTCATAATGAAAGTGTGCATAGCCAAGCCCTGCCATGACATCATATCAGCACCAATAAGTTATTATAAAAAGAAGTCGATCTCAATCTATTGTACTGAGTTATTGACGTTACTATTGCAGGGTGCCATTGCTGGCACTCTTACGTCTCTCGCGATCATGCTATGGATCTGCATAGCGGCGTTCGTCAATAGAGCATTTAATGCCATTCCATCTGCCACGTCTGATATCGGCTGCAACTGGAACATCACTGCAACAACGATGACGACACTCGCTACCACCATGTCCACCATGAACTCTACTGAGGCTGTTGGTCTTCCTCCGACACCGAAGTCAAGGTCAGACAGTATTATACTGACATATAGTGTTTAAAATATGAACTTTAGAAATAAGACATCGATTTTCGATACATTTTAAAAAGGATCACAAACATTTTTTTAGTACGAGAGCGTTCTTTAATATCCATAATGAAGAAGGGTTTCATGCCATAAATTCTCCTGTGGTTTTAAGGAAACGTGTCAAAGGTGAAAATAAACTGGGTTACATATCATGTGATTAAAACCAACACGTCAGTACACAATATATCGGCTCATAAGCCAGTGTAATATTAATACATACGAATAACTAGTAAGACATGTAAACTATTGTGCATGAGCGATTGCAGTTCCCTTAAGCTTCAACGCCGTATTGTTTTCACCAGTGACCCCTTCTATCCGCTGTACACGTTGTCGTATTTGAACTACACCCCGACGTCAGTGGCAATTGTAGTGATTGTTGGGCTCATCGTCAGCTTTGTCACAGGTAACTAAGTATATATTTGTTATCTTGTTTGTGTGGAGCTTTCTTTCTTTTTTAGGGGTGGGTTCCATCGATGCTGACTTCAATTGGCACAATCAAACAACACTATTTTGGAATGCCTATTGGTAGAAATGTTTCACACAAAATGTAATTGATAGAGAAAATTAAGGATAGAAACGTTGAGCATTGTATCCATAACAACATTATTTCAACTTGCAAGATGTTTCACGTTCTTAACATTGAAGGATGATATTGACATGTGTCAGCTGTATGTTTTACTGCTTTACTCCTTCACAAATAATCAACTATTACCTTCGCCTACATGTTATTATAATGCAGGATGTACATGTATATCTGATCGTACCGAGATAGTATAATACTTTCAAAACCCAACGGAAGTTACATATACACTTACCATAATAAATGAATTTCAATATTAAATGTTTTATCAAAATTAGAATAAAGACATTCAAATAATCAGTTTAGGGGCGTGGCATTTTGAGTGTTCACCTTACAATGACCCCCTTGATTGAAATCTACTTCCATTACCTCCAACACCACATACAGCAGGAATATTGCTGAGTGCGGCGTTAAACAACAAACAAACATACAAACAACGCAATGTATAACTAGACAGTTCAACATCTAAAGTTACACTTCTCGAACCAATTCGCTGAATTCTATTACAAATATCTGAGACAAGGGACTGAAGAGTACAGAGCATAACAACGGATCAAAATTTTGAATCAAAGCCGGATTTAACCAGATGTTTTTTAAATGGGAAAGAAGATGCCCTTACTTCGCATATGCCTCCTGTATAGGAACTAACTATTAACAAAGGGGTAGTTACAGGAAATACCTAGAAGGTGTTTGGGTTTGAACCATGGATCATGCGTGTACAATACAGGAAGCGCCTGTCAAACAAGGTTTGTTGCTTTGTTTGTTTGCTGTTCAACGCCGCCCTCCGCAATGGTCCAGTTTTATGACGGTGGTCTGTAAAGAATCAAGTCTGGACTATCTGGTGATTGGCATCATGGGCACTGATCTACGCAGTTGGGATACGATGATCAGAGAGATTGATACGGAAAGAAGATTATTTCAAGGTCAATACTGCAAAGGCCGCGACCTTATAATTATATACGGATATGTCCGATCAAAAATTATTATTATTATGTAAGACTAGCAAATTATTTTTGTAACGAATACAATGAATACATTCACTAGAGTATTATAGAATACTAAAGCATTATTTGATTCTTTTAAGGAAAAACGGATCCTAAAACCCTGGACCCTCGTCTGATCTGCCCTCTTTTTGACCGCCTCTTCCCCTGTTTGCCGGAGATGATACTCCTACCTCTCAGATTTGGAATCAATCACGAAGGGGTATGCTTTTATAGGATTCTTCCATGAATTTGGAAAATGCTGGATTTTGTTTAGTGAGAATTAAACAAATAATTTGAAGACCGCATCACCGCGGATGCTGACATAGTTGAAAAGTATTTATTTTTCGATCATTGTCAAACGGCATTTCGAAATAATGATATTAACAATGATAGGTTACAAGTTACAGAATCGAGGTTACTCCAATATACAAAGTATGTGTGGCAGTACATTTTGGGCAATACACTCGACTGAGAGAATAAATTTCAAGTTTTGATATTTGGTGCTTTTCTGTAGCCTACACTGCCATCATAATGAGCGACGTTATGTCATTGCGAATTAGAAGGAAAGCTCATTGTGCCCACTCCACGGCTAATCAGTAAAGCAAACCAGCAAATCCGGAGTCGGGGTCCCTAAGGCAATCTGGCGTTGTTTTCAACACCCATCTGGCAGCTCCTGCGACGCCACAGATACCAAGCAGCTTCGCCTTTCCCTTGGAACTATCACGGAGAGGGAGTACCTGCCGCAGGGACAACAGCAGGCCGTCCACATCAAGTCCCGCGCCCTGGAGACGAAACTCCAGCGTCGCCTCACAGCTACGGCACAACACGGGAAGCGGGTGTCTCACCGTGAACAGCCAAGTTAGATTGGCGTAGACCATGGCACCAGGGCGTGCTTCAGACTCTGTGGTTTCATATATGTATCCGGATTTGCTTGTTGTCTGCTTAATTAACATAGGTTTACATTTACCATGTCCTTTAAACCAGATCTTCACCTGTATTATAGGGATAACCATTAATTAAAATCATATGTACATGAAATCAAAATGGTTATCTTTACAGAAATACGACCTTGATACCACACCGGTGGTAAATGGCCAAGCATCAAAGTTCCCAGAGATGCCTACAACACATTATGTGGCTGATCGTAAACAGGAAAATGGAGATGGCAATTTTGCAAGCAAACATGGCGTCAACAACATTGCATTTACAGATCATGACATTATTTCTATTCGGCTGTAATAGAGGCAAGCGGGTCTCCTCCCAGATGCATCTAGTACTTATCTTTATCCAATAAATTACTTTGTTCATCTTTAACTTTTACACCAAGTATGGTATATTATTAGCCAGTGTTTACGGTACATACCTTTAATTGTGTTTACCATATCAAGTTTGATTGACTTTTAATTTACCATTTATTGTTGAGGCGTATTTACTGCCCGTTTCCACCTTTGTATTATCCTAGGTAGTTTATGGATATAGATATATAGGTACGAACATGTTCAACCCATACCTATTTTAGAGATACTTACTCTTCCAATCGTGAAACTTATCTTAATTTTCAACCTAATTTCCGGATGTATACTTCCTCATTGCATCTGCACATATGACTAACATTGTGTATTTTAGATTAGAATTTAAATGAATACATATAACGATTGAAGTGTTAAACAAAAGAATATTTGTCACAGTGTCAACACTAACTGAAATCAAATAGCATTGTACATAAATACTAGCATCTAAACTGAGGTGCAAAAGAAACGCCACCAAATAAATAATGGTAGTCAGTTTTCAATACATTTGCCAAACAGCACGAAAACGGTAACACATAGCTGGAATGCAACTTACCTATTCCCTGTGAACATGTGCACGGGCTTCACGTGATTTGCGAGAAAAGTTAATCTAATCACTAAAAAATGCAAAATGTGCACAAAGTTACCCGTATGTGGTGAGGTGAAATGGGGATTAACGTCGCGTCCAAGATTATTGCACTGATATAGCGACGTGCATGCACGTGTGTGTGTGTGTGTGGCTGCTTGTACTAGTCCGGACTGATGCCGATTTATAGTGCTAGCACACTGAAATACCATACCGCAGTTTAACATACCCCACTCAGACACAGTATACTGACTCCGAGCCGACCAGTCCTTGTTTAAGCCCTTTAATGCCAAGCGCCAGACAGGGTAACAACAAGTACCATCTTTTAACGTCTTTTGGTATGACGCGGCCGGGGATCAAACCCCTGACCTTCGCTCTCCGGGCGGACGCTCTACCACTAGACCACGGAGGCGGTGCGTTACCCGTATGAAATTCTGGCATAAAACATGAGCAGGATTGTACTCTCTCATCACATGAAACCGTTTAAAACAACGTACATGGCAGCAGAGAAATTGGCGAAGAGTGCTCTTCAGCGACGAGAGTAGGTGTCAGCTCTTCAAGTCTGATGGGCGGGTTCCGAATCTATTGACGACGTGGTGAACGGACGTCACGTTGTTGCGCCCAAGAAGTGGATCCTTATGCAGGTGGCAGTGTCATGGTCTGCGGTGGCATCTGCTGGGACCAGAAGACAGATCTGGTCACCATCGACGGAAGTCTCACACCACGTCGTTACATTGATGAGGTTTTGCGGCCTGTGGTTCTGCCTTTCCTGCAATTACACCCACGGACGCTGTTTTAGCAGGACAACACCACCCCTCACACAGCGCGGAGTCACGAGCGACTTTCTGAACGCCAACAACATGACCGTATTACAGTGACCAGCCAGATCACCGGACCTGTCGCCCAGAGAGCACCTCTGGGACCAACTTGGACGCAGGATTCGGAAACGTCAACAGCCGCCATTGTCGAGGGATGCTTTGGCAACTGTCCTGTAGGAAGAATGACGTAGGGTCTCTAATCAGGATGTCAGGAATCTCGTGTACTCAGTTCAATGTCATATTAGGGGATCACATCCGATAATGAGCCACGTGTGTAGCTAGGAACTTTAAAAGAGATCGACGTTGATTCTGCGGGTGTGATCTTGTCATTTTCAAATACCCTTTTTGAATAATTGTCATAAAAAAAGATCAACTGTTAATAAATTTTGCGTCTGTTTTGTTTTAGACCAGAAAATTGTTTGGTAGCATTTCTTTGGCTCGTTAGTTTATTTTATTTCTATTTTTATGTATATCTAGTGTTAGTTATTTATCTAGTGTATGTTTTCCCCGTATGGGTGACTCGCATCTACTCACAACTACTTATATCACATTTCAACTAATTCAAAAATATTAATTCCATATATAATCACTTACGTGTTCGTGTCCTGGCAAAGAAAGCCGATTTTTATAAACAATTAACAGAATAGAACAAAATCGGATGGTCACTTTTTAGAATAAGACTGACCATTAAACCATAACTATTTAAACATAAACAATTGTTGCGTATGTTCCACATGTAGAATTTGACAGTAATGCCTCGCCCCCAGAGTCAGCTAAGTTAAATCATTCAAATAGTATATCTCACATACCGATGTCGTAAATAGTTCAACACCGTCCATGTATATTACACTTCATCAATAATGGAACGCTTGTGATTTTGCCATAGTTTAGAAGAAATAAAGAATATATCTCTGGTTTATATCTCTCCATCAAATATCCTCTTCATTTGGAGCTGAACATGCATTTTGATGCACATTGATGCGATTATCTGAAAATTAATTTGTCATGTCCCCATCTAGCGTTATATGAGACATATTATAGCTAAAATGGATAGAATTATCATTAAATCGCCCGCATATTATCAGAAATCGGCGGACCACTGTAACTTGATAATGCCCTCATATTTCTTGACGACGGGCCATTATCGCACCCGTTGTTAGGTGACGTCATAGGGTAGGGATAGTGACGTCACGTTTAATAGTGACGTCATCTGTTCTATGACGTTTCCATATTTGTAAAAGTGGGTCAGTGACATTCGTGTTGATTACAGTAAATGTTTCAAAACCGATATTGTTGTTTCTTTTTATTTCATAACAAATTCCATCCATTTCACCTATAATAACGGTAACGCTCTTTTTCAGGGCATTATCATTTGCAGAAGCCCCCGGTCTTTTCAAATGCACTCCTTCGTCGGGCAGTTAATGGAAAACCTCGGGCTTCTGCAAATGATAATGCACTGTAAAAGAGCGTTACCCTTATATTATTGTTACTATTTAATATCAAGTCGAGAATAGGATTAGAGTTAACATCATAATTAACATTATTATCATGGTGGCACGTGGTCATGTGCACAGCGCGCAGGTCACAATTCAGGTGACGACGGATGCGGAGACGGATGCGGAGAATCCTTGGACAGGTGAACGCGTTCCGGCAGTTTGACTCCTGAGAGTTCCTGGGGCTCCGGTCCTGCCCCACACTGAAACACGTAAAACAGGTGGTGTCTCCTTGGGGAAGTGACTTGGGAAGTTTTCGAATTGTGCTTCTGTTCCCCCAGCAGTGAATGGGTACCCAATAGGATGAGATGACAATGTTGTTCTAACCTTCTAAAGATTATTATTATTATTTATATATTAAAATAAATAAGTTTAGCAAAGATGGTTTAGGTGATCCTGGCACAGTCAGGCTGGTTAGGTTCGTCAGGGCCCGTGCCCCCTCTACACGCAGCCCAGACAGCGAATGGGACCTCTCCCAGGAAGCGCTGCCTTGTCGAACAGACCTAGAATTTTTCGGTGAATGTGAAGACTCCCCAACACTGCAGCCTTCTGCATCGCCCAGGTTGTTAGAAGGGCTGTATTCCTGACAATATACCTGGGTACTCTCCCAATGTCAGTCAACAGATTAGGAGGTACTTAATCTAAGGAACCAAGAACAATGATGAGTCGAACAACTTGGTACTTGGGATGCAAGCGTGAATGTCGCAAGCGAGGTCCGCATACTTGCCATGTTTTTCCTGAATGTTGTCAATCACATTAGTGTCAAAAGGGACAGAAAATTCGATAATATAAATGTTTCAGTTGATTATTAGAAAAAGACAAGATCAGGTTTGTTGGCCCAGATAAGTCTGAGTCTGTGTACGGGCCTGTTCCAAAGAAATTGAAATTTATCATCTACATACCTCGGGATGGACTTTTGTGCCAAAACTAGCTACATGCATGGTCGGAAACGATAATAAAAGGATCGAGCCACTCCATCATGTCGCTTAAGATACTGTGTTTGTGCCAAGATTTGTGACAATGTGTTGGACAGTCGTTAAATTCATTGCATAATCTACATTTCATATTTACATTTTGATGTAAAATCACACATTGACGGTTTCGAGTGGGAAGTGACTGGTCCTGAGCAGCAAACAGAAAGCCTTCTGTTCCCCTTTCAGAGTAGCCGACTTCATCCAGCGAAGGATTCTGTAGGGTTGCTGATCTTCTCAACACACTGTACATAAACTCGATGCACTGGTCGTTCAGATAGCCTATCCTTGAAAACCTGAGTCTGGGTCAATTTGATATGGCATTTCGCTTGGTTGACACTCATTTCTGTACCATCCAGCAGTACAGAACCATCAACAAAACAACATTGACAGTGCCTTCTTCCCTGAAACACCAGCATTTTTGGTATGGAACAGATTGTCACGCCTTGACATGTAAATACACAATGACTTCTTACATTCTTTCTAGCAATAATAACACCTTCCATACGATGGCCATATACTGGTATCTACATTTCCGGCATTAACAAACCATTGGAAAATGTGACTCCGGGTGTTCTCAGAATGGGTGGGCATGACCATTGACACTTTTGAGATAAACCAAAATAGCTGGGGAAAAACTTATATCTCCATGTGGCATACTGAGAACACACGTGCTCCTGCAGATCTGATCATGACATATAAAAAGGATCAATCGACGTTTTGTACTGAATCATTTGTCAAGAAATATAATATTTAGAATCTACAAAAGTTAAAGTGTTTAGCAAGTGCATGTGGACACGAGCACTCCATGAATAAATAAAGCCTGACATGTGTATTCTGGAACGGCCTACCTTTGAGACACACACGAAATAAATATATAACAAAAGGTAAATACATGAACATAAACATGGTCTCTCGGAGATATGAAAGAGTTAAATCTAACTTCGTCATAAGTAGTTACACTATGCCTTGTATTGCGTCATGGCTGAGGACTACAACTTCTACACTGGAAAGACAAAGATGTTTTCCGTCGTCGACTATGTTCTTTTCGGCCTCGCTATCCCCACAGCGGCAGGGGTCGGAATAGTGCACGCCCTCCTAGACAGAAAGAAACGTACCATGAGTACCTGCTTGGCGGGCGACACATGTGTGTTATACCTGTAGCGTTGTCGATAATGTCGACGTTTATATCAGCACTGACGTTGTTGGGAACGTCGGCCGAGTTGTACACCTTCACGACCATGTACTGGTTTCTGTGTTTACCTGTTGTATTTGCGATAATCCTCTCAATGGTAATATTCATTTCATTCTTCTACAATTGGGAATCACAAGTGTATTCCAGATGAGATCGGATTTGTTGCTCATCATACTTTTGTTTGTTTATCTGTCTGTATGAATGTACACGTAACAGTATTAACTTGCCCTTTGCAAACACGAGAAAGCGTCGGGAGGCACCACAAGCCCTTGTCAAGGGGAGTTATAAAATCCGCATAGAAATAATTACATTCAGATATGATACATAACTATTCTTCAAACTGTAGTCAGATAAAATACTTGTGAATTTTTTTAATAACATAACAACAAACGAGGGGTGGCTGAACAGTTCTGACCCAAACTACGAAAGATGTATAGTGCCCAATTCACGGTTTGCATGTATTAAGTACAATACTTTCCATGCTTGTAAGCTGCATTTGAGCCAAATACACAAGGCAGTATATGTCTGCAGTCATCAAAAGTATTCCTTGTTGATGAAAATGGACATAAATGGTTTCCGCGCTGTCATCAAGTATCTCCATAAAAAGAACTGATTCCAACGGCCCATCATGTCGACTTCAATGGATGATGCTCCTGGTGAGAGAGTTCTGAGAAATGAACTGGACATGACAAAGGTTTCAGCACGCTCTGTTACAAGGCTTCTGACTCCAGATCAGAAAGGCTCCAGTTCCATCCTCTCTCGTAAGAATGTATGTCATTTTGAAGCAGAACCACCTGTTTTGTTGAGCGAGTTGTAACCATGGGTGAGTATTGGAGACGAAGGAGGCAAAGTCTGTTCCATCCGCTGGCAAGGCGATTGCCTAGGTTTTCGGGGATTCCAAATATCTCCCTAAATGTCATTATGCTAATCTATGCTGGATCTGTCATAAGAGTACTGACCCTAAGTCATGGTTGAATTCGTTACTGGAAAAACGGATCCTAAAACCTGATTTGTTCTCTTATTGACCGCCTATTCCCGAGGATGATACTTATAGCATCAGATGTTGGGTGAGATTAACCAACTTTCATGATGTAATATTTTTTATTTCCCTATGACTTTACTGCACACAAAAGCTTGATGCTTCGTGTTATAATAGCTTTATCATGTGTGTTGAGGAAACTACTTTCGTTTTGTATACGTGCCACAAGAAAGCATAACTAACAGTGGATAATAAGTTTGATTTATTACCCAAAGGATGAGTTCATAAAAATCGCGTGTGCTCTAGTGCAAATATCACTTCACGCATACCAGTGTATTGTTTACGTCCTCCAGACGGGAGTGTTGATGTCACTGGAATCTTGTCTGACGTAAGGTCGGAATGACGTCACACTGAAAATGACCGCATAGCTAAAATTATTGACGCCTTTCGACAATTGTGGTTTTCTGAGGCGGCCGTCGTGATCTGCGCATTTTGCTAAAGAGGAGTTCAAAAGGATGAAAAGCTGATACGCGTGCGCCCAAACATTATCTAATTCGATAATAACATTACTTCATTGCTTGAATTGGACAGATGATGTTACTGTGAGACAAATGTATTGTGATATGTTTTGAAACGATCACAATACTGATTTAAGAAGCCATCATGTTCTTTTGTAGTAACTGTTATATATTTTCACCTTAAAAGACAGTTTGACTGTTAGTAATTCGTGATTCGTGGGTTCATTCCCACTTAACCAGCTTGTTGAAGGGATTAACAACTATGTCTAAGTGACTGCAGGGTCGATGTCTACCCATGGCAAAATGCCCAGGCAAGCTGAGAGATTAAGAGTTCTGTACCAGTGATTAAACAGTAGTGAGCATGTGTTTAACTCCAAAGATGTGTCACAAAATATGATTAATGTACCGAGCACATAATTCCTGATTGCGGCCATGAAATTGCGGTCAAATTGAATCAAGTGACAGGATTGGTTGAGTAGCCAAGCCGTATCAGGTTTTGTATCAACAACATTTGTTCGATGAACTGCACATTTCTCCGCACCATTAGCATGTCAGAGTCCTTTGAGTAAGTGAGTATGGTTTTACGCCGCTTTTAGTAATATTCCAGCAATATCACGGCGGGGGACACCAGCAATGGGCTTCACACATTGTACCCATGTCGGGAATCGAACCCGGGTTTACAAAATACATTTAAAAAGGTGGGGTTTGTTTTAAATTGCGCTCCAAAACAATTATATGGGAACGACAGTCCCGATGGGAAGCGTGAGTTAGAATGTCGCAAACCGTAAAATCACTCTTATCTGAAGAGGAGTTTACGACGGGCATACGATAGTTTTATTGTAAGAGTCGTAAAACATGACATGACGTCCGAATCAGACGAGAGGTCGTAACGAAAACAGTTTTTTGTGAAGCGACAACCTGGTCCGAAGTGAAGCATGGATAAGTAAAACTACAGTAAGCTACGGTAATAACGAACTCAAAACGACCACTAATTTTAGTTCGTCATAACCGTAGTTCGTCATAAGTATATAGAGCATGCGACTCTCTCCCCGTACATCGTGTGTCCCTCTCTCGTTCATCATGCGACTTCTTACTCATGGGATTTAATGCACGCAATGTCCGGGATTGCAAGTGCAATTTCTGGGTCATCATGACTTAACATGACTAAGGGAACACCTCCGTAGTCTAGAGGGAGAGCGTTCGGTCCGGGGTCGAGCCCCGGCCGCGTCATACCAAAAGACGTTAAAAGATGGTACTTGTTGTGATCCTGCCTGGCGCTCGGTAGTAAGGCGCTAAAACTAAGGACTGGTCGGCACGGAGTCAGTATACTGTGTATGAGTGGGGTATTCATGTTAAACTGCGGCATGGTATCTCAGTGAGCTGGCACTATAAATCGGCATCAGTCCGGACAGTACAAGCAGTCATACACACACACGTACATGCACGTCGCTATATAAGTGCAATAATCTTGGACGCGACGTTAAACCCCATTTCGCCTCACACATAACATGACAAAGTGTTGATACATGGGATTATCATGCATGATTCTGCAAAATAAACCTCCATGACAATAATATTTTAGATCATTTTTATGGTGCACACGTGTTTTCTTCTGCTGGTAAATGTCATTTTATTATTCAAGCAGTGGCAATATAACCTCTTGCCGGATCTGAACAAGGCAGCTGTCAATTCTGGCTGGTGTATACGGTGTGCTATAATATGTGTATATTTACAACACATGTCATGTCAAGTTCACAGGTCGGGAGATTTTGGCTTGTACATAGGTGTGTCTCTTGTCAGGAGAAATACACTGCACACTGTCTGAACAGTCGAGTTGCTTCAGTGTCATGAACGACATGGATGTGGATTACAGCTTCTACACCGGCAAGTCAAAGGCGTTCTCAGTCGTCGACTATGTCCTTTTCTCTCTCACCTTGGCTGCATCGTTAGGGATCGGACTCGTCTTTGCCATCAAGGACAGAAAAAAAATGGAATCTGAGGAGTACCTCTTAGGTGGTCGCAAGATGTATGCCATCCCTGTAGCTTTGTCGTTGTTGGTGACGTTCATGTCGGCGCTGACGTTGCTCGGGACGCCGGCCGAGATTTACAATTACACGACAATGTACTGGTGGCTATGTGCATCGTTTGTGTTGGCGATACTTATGTCAGGAGTGGTGTTCATCCCGTTCTTCTTCAAACTGGGTGTCACAAGCGTGTTTGAGGTGAGATTCTTTCTCATCTGAATTAAGATATATAAATATCTAATACAAAGGATAAAATAATGTTGGAATTCATGGGAATTGTCTCTTCATGATATCTGTTTTATCCATTCCTGTTGTTTAGTTCATGCCTATTGTTTATTTCATGTTTCCACTTTTTAAATTGATGGTTACACATCGGATGGAGCTTTATGTGAAGTTGACCTAACAGCTGTATCAATGTCGTGCCATTTAACATAGGTAGAGAATAACCCCTATTTTCTTCCAGTATCTTGAGATGAGATTCAACAAAGCGGTCCGCATACTAGGAGTCGTCATGTTTCTCACTCTAACGGTACGTTCACATCGAATTATCAACCGTGTATATATATTATTACTAACAGTATGACAGTTTCTTACGTTTAACGCCGCCGCCAGCAATAATCCGTCTTTTGCACTCTCGTGTTTGGACCAGATACACGCAGTGATCGATAGTATGAACATAGTCCCAGGCCCACTGTTAAAAGTGATTACATGCTGTCAAAACGAAACATTTAATATGAAACGTCAAAGCCAGAACATGACTAGTCTTGATTATCCACTGAAACAGATTCCATTGGCCGTTAAAGGCAAAATAGCCGTGAAAATTAAAAAAATTATATGAATGGATCACTGAAAATCAGGTTTTCGCGAAAAACACTATTTTATTTTGGGACATATTATTTAATTGAGTTGTTATATTGTTTTTGTTTTGGTGGGGTGTTGTTGCTGTTTATTTGTTTGTTTGTTTCAAATTGTATTGTAGTTGTTGAGTGAGAAATTATTGTTGTGCATTTTAAGAATGCTAGCCTCCATCTGGATTTTGCTTTCTCTATTTTTTACAAATCCCAGGCAACACACAGATGATGGAATTGTCTGTTCTTTACTGTAATAATAACTAAAAATATAATTCTTTCTTTTCGTGTGTGATACATATGTATACAATCCAACTCATGTCTTTCTGTCCTTTTCATTTCAGTTGGTATATATGTCCCTTGTGTTGTACGCCCCGTCGCTTGCATTGAATGCAGGTGGGTGAATTGCATGATGTCTTCGACACATAAATCATCACAGCGACAAAGAGAGTAGATTATATCTCAGACTATGATTCGCTCATTCAGGGTCTCTTCTTTATGTGTCCACGGTCACACTGTGCCTACAGTAAAATGATACGGTCTGATGTTCCATATTATTTTCTTGTTGTATATACAGTAATGTTCAGTATACTCAGTCTACTGTTAATTGCTTAAGAACTGGCTTACACTCTTCAAAAAAAGAAACGCACAGGTACATGTAGTATGTAGTTCACTGAACCTGGCTACACAGAAAATCCGGAATATAAATTGGATACTTGTGATTGGAAAATGTTGGTGGCCTGATATTCTATAAACGGTGGGTCAACACGCAGCCATTGACGATTTGCAATGCCTTAAACGGCATTGTTTTCACACTTGTTCAAAAATGTCATGAGGGAAAACAGTAAAGCAAAATGTTAGTGAAAGTTATGGCATTCGTGATGGTGGCTATAAAAAGACAAGCATAAGCCAGTAATTTGTCATTCAATTGTCAATTTGTTCAAGTTCGAAAATGCCGAGACTCAGCGATGCCGATCGGAACGTATCCAAAGAGGGGAATCGCAGTCTTCTGTTGCACGCCACTTCAACGTCCACCACAGCACCATTTGCCGCCTTTGTGACCGATACACACAGTTCATTTCCACTGCTGACCGTTCGAGAACCGGCCTACAAAGAGTGAGTTACCACCCCTGCATCTCCGTCATCGCAATGCCACAGCTACGGAGATTGCAGGATGCATCCCTGGTTTGATAAGGATATTGGACCAGACTGTCAGGTACCATCTTCGCGAGGCTTAAATCCGACCCTGAAGACCAGATGGAAGAGATGTTTATCGTCGTCGAAATGAGCGTTTTGCCCCACATTATGTACGTTAATTCGACAATTTCGGTGGAAGTAGTGTCATTGTGTGGGGGGCCATATCATACACCACGAGATCTTACTTGGTTGTGGTTGAGGGAAAATTGACAGCAAATCGCTACATGAATCAAATTCTTCAACTCACCTTCTTTAATCATTGACCGCCAGAGGGAGCTGTTTCAACAGGACAACGCTCCACTGCACACAGCTCGTGTTACGGTAGACTACCTTCATAATGCCAACATCAACGTCCTGCCCTGGCTGTCGAGATCTCCTGATCTCAAGCCAATCTAACACCTCTGGGATGAACTCTATCGACGTGTACGTCAACGTCAGAACACGCCGCAGACACTCCCACAACTGGCCAACGCGTTACAAGCAGAATGGCGCAGAATTCCGCAGGACAGAATTCGAACACTTAACCAGTCAGTGTCGAGGAGATGCAGAGCCGTGATTGCTACCCGGGGCGTTCACACGAGATACTGAGTTCAGCGCAACCTTGTGGCCTTATGTGAACTGACAATGAACAGTTTTCAATCCATTGTACAACGACAACATGTAACTATCGAGCTCCAAAATTTCATATTTGTATCTATGATATTAAATCAAATATATCGACTTTATTAGGTACAATAAATTTACTAAAACTCTACCTGTGCGGGGTTTTTTTTGAAGAGTGTATTTGTACGAAAATGGATTTAAACGTAAATTGTATTGATCTTAAAAATAGTTAAGTGATGTGATTGGTTCCATATTATTTATTTTGTTCATGTTTATACAGTTATAAGTACTTATTTCCTCTATCCGTTTTTTCTTAATTACTAACGTTGTTTTTATCTGCAACAGTACAAGCATCACTTGATTGGGCAACAGATATTGACATATTAACTTACTTTCTTTTATCTCTCCGAGAGAGAGGCTTATCTCTTATAAAATAATACGCCAAACAAAAGTGGTTCAGTCCATTTACAAAAATATTTCCCAATGTGCATACATTAATTTCTGTTGGCAAAATAGGGTGAAGGCGCAACATCGGGTCTTCCTGAAAAGGGTAAGCATGGCCCGCTCTACCAGGAGAACCCGCCCCTCGCACAATTTGCATAAAATAGCAATGATTCTTGTCTAACTTTAAAACCTTCCTCAGTTCTCGTTGTCCTTGGGAAGAATATTTAGGACAGTTTCTACACCAAGAAAAGTTCATCACATATTTACATATGAGATTTATGTCATACCTTTCATGCTACCACATCTTACAGTGTGCATGTGTCAATGAAGTTTAACATTATTGTATGTTACGGATCGATCGATGCCAGGCAGACCTTTGATAGGACTGCTATACAAAAAATATCTATACAAAAAATATTATATTATTAATTATCAGTCTTGGTATAATCATGGAATGCCAAGAATATCTTGATTGTCAAAAATATGCAACTCATCTTTAGATATCACAATTTGTCCCCAGTATCCCAAACTTGTCGTAATAGGCGAGTAACGGGATCAGGTGGTCAGGCTCGCTGACTTGGTTGATGCATGCCATCGTATCCCAAATGCGCAGATCAAAGCTCATGATGTTAGTCACTGGATTTTCTGGTCCAGACTCAATTATTTACAGACCGACGTCATGTTCATATAGCTGGGATATTGCTGAGTGCGGCGTCAAACAACAAACATCTTCAGATGATCAGTTTATTGAAGGCACGATAATCCTTATAACGTCTGACATTAATCTTAAAGGTATCGTATAACCTTTATCTTGAAGTACATAGTGTACATTTAATAATCATAGAAATATAATGTATGTGCCATATCGAAAGATTATAATATTATTTCGTAGGTGAAGTGAAATAGGGTTTAACGTCGCGTTCAAGATTATTGCACTTATATAGCGACGTGCATGCACGTGTGTGTGTGTGTGTGTGTATGTGGCTGCTTGTACTTGTCCGGACTGATGCCGATTTATAGTGCTAGCCCACTGAGATACCATGCCGCAGTTAAACACGAATACCCCACTCAGACACATTTTACTGACTCCGAGCCGACCAGTCCTTGTTTTAGCCCGTTATTGACGAGCGCCAGACAGGGTAACAACAAGTACCATATTTTAACGTCTTTTGGTATTCCGCTCTCCGGGCGGACGCTCTACCACTAGGCCACGGAGCCGGTCCTATTGAGGAGGTAATAAATACGCAATTACATGTAAATACCTTAAACATTATCTTGTTACAGTGACAGGAATAAACCTTTGGGGTTTATTGGTCTCCGTGGCTCTCATCGCTACAATTTACACAGCTGTGGTGAGTTATTTTCTTGAATACGATACTGTCACTACCAGATAAAAATAATAGTACGTTAAAGGGACTATGTCGGATTAAATAGTTCATTAGTGGAATACACATATTTTTACGTATTAAGTAAACCTCTATACGTTTGGAAAAAAAAATCTTGTGAAATAACGCTTTACGCAGAGTTTTACTGTAGAGTTAGATCATATACATAATAAACAGAATAATTGGCACCTTTTGTCAAATCACAGGTTTTGCTCATCTCGTAATCATAAATATGATCACATTCTAACTCGTAACTCTGTCATTCAAGAAAACAGGAATCCTATCATAATTTGTCTCTTAGCCGTGCAAGGATCCGCTGATCACGGTTTCAAATCTCAGGTTCTCCCGATCCTTGGCATATTGGCACCAAAACTATGCTTGTGTCGAGAGAACTGAAGACGTGAAAGCAGCGCTAACCTAACCCACTCGATGTAGCCTTCTGTACAGAACCTTTTATAATCTGATTCAAGTTGTTCAAAGACCTTTTTTCTGTTCACATCAATTTAAGTATGTATACCACACTAACTGCAAACGATTGCCCTTTTTACAGAGAAAATGTTCTAGTTTCACGCGAGGCACAAATTACGTATACAATGTCTCGCAAAGGACGGACAATTGCCACTAAGCAGTGGCCATGGATATATGCCACTACAAATCCCCCGCTAAAATCAGACTTACGTAAACAATAATGTGAAGGTATACCCACTTTCCTCAAACAGATCCCTCTATTCACATAGTGCATGTTTACATTACTCTCTACTTCGCGTGTGTTATGGCCATAGATGGTTTAAGTGTCATCGAGGACCTAGGCAAGTACTTAACTGTAGTCCCAGCAAAACTGGAATTAGGTCATTCAAACAAACCTTCACGCGGCTGACGTCACTCGCACTAGACCTGTACCTGTTAATCCAGCCACCCTGTGGGGTTGTTACAGCATATATTTGCCGAGGTTCAATGCACATATTGTCGGCATTCGTCAGAGGAAAAAACATAAACTTGGAGATGACGATGTAGTAGATGATGATGGTTATGTTGATCATGATGATCATCATTACACTTATAGAAAACATGTAACACTTGATTTTTTTCTCCCCGACATATAACGACGGGGGCATATGTAGTCGTCAGTATGTCAGTCTGTAATCATATATTTTCCGGAGCATATCTCGAACACCATACAGTCTCGCTTCACGAAACTCCATACACTTTTTGATCACATTGAGCAATGGTGCCTGTTGCTAGTTAGAGATTTTCCAAAGTTGTATGTTGGACAGTTTCCATGGAAACGTTATGAACTTTGAAAAGTCATTTCCGGAGAGTGTATGTCCAAACTAATACAACCTCTCATTTCTCTTAAATTTACTTTCAGGATACTTTCTGCACTTGTAATGCCAGTATTGATGCCTTCGAAATATTTAGAGCTTTTAGAGAATTATTATTGGCTATTTCTGGGCGTTATCCAAAACTTAAAAAGTGTAGGCTTACATGACAACTTCATATTAAGCTTTTGTCAGGTAGTGTATAAATGCCTTTGGATTCAGAGATGTAACTTCTAGTTTTTATTGTTTCTATTTGGAAACATTAACAGAGTAGAACGTCGTAGTGATAATGTATTTGTAGTTAGAAATGATATACGTTAAACTGTATATATTTCTACAATCATATGTGTAGTGGATGGGTATTTATAAACAGGGTTGCCCAGGGTCTCCCCCCTATATCAATATATATCACGCATTGTACAGAATAGTTTAATAAACTTACTTAGCAAAATAGAAGTAGTATTCAAATAAGTGTAATATAGACAAATATATACATGAACACATGCATTCCAAAGTTTTACGGATAAATAATAATGCAGCAATCTTATGTCTAACCAGCATATCACTTGTATTATCACTAATTTATAACTCATGTATCAGAGGCATATTCCAAAACTACCAATTTTAAAAGATAAAACATTTCTGGTTTCTGGTCGTACATTAATATCTTCAGTTCAATTTGTATTTCGATATAAAACAGTTTACGGTCATATATATTGGTTTGGAAGTAACAATTACGTCTCATAATCGTACACTGAGGACACTTAAAGATAATTAAACTTTCGCCATAATGGTGTCCGCATTAACAATATCCTGAGTCGTCTAATCATCTATCATAGCTGTGGCCTTCCAAATCACTGCTCAAATCACTGCACCCCCGGCATATACCGTCGCCGACGATGATGCGACAATATATACCGAGCGACAATGGTGCCGTACCTGAGGTTATAATAGATCTCCTCATAGGTCCTACTCAAATGCGCTCGTGGCCAGTCGGATCCAAGCTGTGCGGAGTTGTGTCCCTTATATATAAGGTTTGATTGTGTGCTACCCACATTCATCTCGCTGAGAAATCTTGATGTTTCAGCTGCATATCCCGTGTTTGTGAGTTTCACAAAGTGACAAAAGTCACCTGCACTTTGGGCATTCGTCTTACATTAAGTTGACACACTGGGAAAATCCGAAATCCTGTATAAAGCGGCTTTAAACAAAACCCTTTCCGTTTGTTTGTTTGTTTGTTTATTTATTTTGGTTCTTTTTTCTCGTTTTTCTGAAAAGCCGCACTTAGCAATATTCCAAGAATGTGACGGAAGTCTGTAAATAAATGAGTCTGGGCGAGACAATCCAGTGTTTGACATCACGAACGTTGATCTACGCAATTAGGATAAGATTACATGCATCAACCAAGTCAGCGACCCTAACGACCCGGTCCTCTAGTCCAAACGAAGACATCTATATTTCTTAGAATAGGTCTTAAAAGGCGACTATGCTTGTCGTAAGAGGCGATTAGCGGGATCGGGTAGTCAGGCTCGCTGACTTGGTTGATATTTGTCATCTTATCCCAGTTTCGTAGATGGAGGCTCATAATTTCAACCACTTAATTGTCTGGTCCAGACTCGATTATTTACAGACCGCCATCATATAGCTGGAATATTGAAAATGCGGCGTAAACAACAAACAAACAATATATTTCCTTTGAATATTCATAACGCTTAGGATACCATGTCTAGGTCAATCATACGATATACGAGAGAAAGACATGGATACCCATGTGATGCTTTCTTGACCTTTATCAATGTGATATTTTCTCTAAACGGTTGATAAATTCCAAGTGTCACCAATATAAGCATTATTTAATTTTTTACGTAAACCATCACCATCATGATAAATACGAGACTTGCAAAATGAATTTTCTATGCTTATCATTATTTGCGGGGCGGTAGAGGTGAGTGAGTGAGTATGGTTTTACGCCGCTTTTATCGGGGCGGTAGGGTAGCCTATTGGTTGAAGCGTTCGCTCGTCACGCCGAAAACCCGGGTTCTATTCCCGACATGGGTACAATGTGTGAAGCCCATTTCTGGTGTTCTCCGCCGTGATATTGTTGGAATATTGCTCAAAGCGGCGTAAACCATATTCACTCACTGACCCACTCATTCACTCTTATTATTTACTTTTGAGTACATGTAAGTTTATTCATAAATATCACTGATCTGTTTTATACAGGGTGGCATGAAGGCCGTGTTGTGGACAGACACATTGCAGGCAGTAGTCATCGCTGCCGGGTTGTTTGCGGTACTTATTCAGGGTTCCATCGTCATGGGCGGCTTCCAGAACGCCTGGGACATCGCCGCCAACAGATCGAGGATTAACTTCCACGAGTAAGACCATTTCTGCGTAACAATATATAGTATTTTTAATATAGTCCTGTTAGGCTTGTATGATGGGATGCGAACAAACATTCATTACCACAGGTTGAAGAAATGGCTAACTCAGCAAGATTCCAGCTTCATGTCGGCGTTCTGTAAATGATCGATGGATAAATAAATAATCTGGACCAGATAATCCAGTGATTGACATCATGAGCATCGATCTACGCAATTGGGATACGATGACAACCAAATCAGCGAGCCTGACCACCCGATCCCTATTAGTCGCCCCTTAGACAAGCATGGGTTGAGGAAGACCTATTCTTACCCGGAATCTTCACGGGCTCAAGGGCATGTCAATTTATATACAGACTGTTCATGTTTAATCAAATAGGATCACAAGGTAATAAGAAAGTCAATATGATGGGGAAATCATTGAGGGCGTCAGTGATTAAGCTGAGTGCGATAGCATTGATGGATTAAGCTGAGTGCGATAGCATTGAAGGATTAAGCTGAGTGCGATAGCATTGAAGCTTTATCATACATGTATATTATATATTTGCCCCTCCGTTCGCTTTCTAGCAAGCATGACTATGAGTGGCATTAAGGGATTGAAACATACAATGTACTCCTCTTTCTTTCAACAACGGAAATGTGACAAAGGCCTACATATCTACATCACAAATTGAGTTCAGTAATCGGTGAGAACACAATGTGCGAAACATACTATTTATTCGATTGCGTTTATTGTTCGGGTATCGGTACTTTCATTACTTTTGTTTTGAGGCTTTTTGTGTTTAAAACATTCGCTGATTTGTGAATAAAATAATGACGCATCGATCATACTTATAATTATTTCAAGTTATCATGGAATGTGAATGTTTCTCGAAAGATGAATTGGTGATTTCGCTACAAATGAGCCCCTACCTGTGACCGACAATAGTGACGAATATATTTGGGATGATCCCCTTCGTTGACGCATGGATTACAAGCGATTGCAAAGCACAGATTAGTTCGTTTGTTCGGGATATTTTCTCCAAATTACATTATCCCGTCGTAGTCTTGAAATAGCACTACACAGATGAAATGGCATGTCACAGACTCTGTGAGATTGATAAAGTGTCAGGCAAAAGGAAGCGCCCACCAATGTCGGTTGATGGTTAAGGATGAGACGAACAAGAAATGGTTATTCGACGGTGATGTAATTGCTGTGTTTTGATCCTTAAGTCTGCAGCGTTTCAGACTGTTTTCAGACTAGCAACGTTCTAGTAACGTTAGTAGTTTTTCGGTCAAATCCAATTTTTAAATGTATACTTCCTTTTGCCTGGTGATTTATGTTATATTATTTGGAAAACTGGTTATTGATTGTAGTCTTTATACCCTACCGACTGTACTGTTTTGTGACCAGTGTAAAACAATTCCTTAAAACGATATTGTTTTGCAATTATTTCTTTTTTGTCACCGAGTGTGTTTTTGAGAAATAACCATAAACAAAATAATAAAAGGTAAATCTTGGCTGCATGTCTCCAGTTTCAGCGTTGATCCCACTACTCGGCATTCAGTATGGACAATCCTCATCGGCGGAGGTTCTTTGTGGCTGAGCAACTATGGCGTCAATCAGGCACAAGTACAAAGGGCCCTCTCCTGTCCGTCCATCAGAAAGGCTCAGATGTGAGCAGATGTTTTGTGTGTTCTGGGTTTTATACCACAAACATATAATATTGGTTTTATTATGGATGTTTGAATTTTGTAAAAAATGAAGATTTTGAAGAACTTTGTATCCTCGATTGTGATCCTTGGTTTACAGACTTTTACACACTGGAATTTCAAAGTGGCGTTGAATCCGGCTAAGAATAATATTAATATGTACCTTAAATTAATGCACATTGTATTTATTAAATGACATATGACAAATGACCTGGTGTCATAACTGATTTTCAGTGATCCATGCGCATACTTTTCATCATATTTCTCTATTTTAACTTTAATGACCAATGGAATGATTGGGCAGATATTAGAGACTTATTATTCTCTGGATGTGACGTTTTGAACATACGGCAAGCCGGTAGTGGGAATGATTAGAATGATCGAATTATAATCAAATAAGGTAAATGAGTACATTGTGATTGAAACAATTTCTATGTTGGATTGTAGTGCTCTTTTCGTGAACCTGATCGGTCTGATCTTCATCGT
Source organism: Haliotis cracherodii (assembly GCF_022045235.1). Classification (NCBI taxonomy): domain Eukaryota; kingdom Metazoa; phylum Mollusca; class Gastropoda; order Lepetellida; family Haliotidae; genus Haliotis; species Haliotis cracherodii. The sequence goes on from NW_027266275.1 coordinate 19,807,128, forward strand.
CAGCATGTGCTGCATGATAGGAATCGTCATGTTTGCCTTCTACGCCGACTGCCATCATCTCCAGTTCAACAACCTCATCACTAGTACAGATCAGGTAGAAATTATTGTCACCAGTATTCTATCTGCATTTCTTGTTTGTTTCATTTTTCCACTATCAAACATGGGTCGACACTTTATTTTGCAAGGCACTTTAGTCGGAATCGTACAATAGAGTTTCTAATGATTCTAGAAATAGTTTTGTCCGTTATTTTTACGATAAAACCACCGATCCATTTCCATAGTCGATATGTGTTCATCAATAATAGAGGATGTGGATGCCAGTCACATCTAATTGATGTTGAATATGACAACAAACACGACAATGTTCAAATATACTTTTTTAATCTTGGTTTTCGAATACGCCGTCTCCAAAACTTGAAATGTGAAACAACAATGAAAAGCAGCAGGTATTTCATTCCGCCGACTAGAAATAGGTAAAATGGTAGAAGAAATATATTTACTATCGCTGTCAAGATATAAATGATTGAAAATACCATAACTGTATGTAAAACCTGATAAAAATGTATCTTAAAAATATCCGCCCCCACTTTATTGTTTTCAGTTGCTTTTTTTATTTACCTATTTGCTTCCTTATTTATCATTTTGAGGAAACCTCAATCAAAATATTTGAAATGGGATCTGTTTACTTTTGTATTTTTGCGACCTATCGACCTGAACATCCGTAAACCAAAAATATAAGGTGTGTCCTTTAGTTGTGATGAATATGCTTCTCTTAATATGTCATAGCCATACAGTAAATGGACCACTGTCTTAAAGACGTCATTAACTCTACAGTAAAATCTACATTGACGGCAGACATAAAATTATGGAGCTGCTGTTGAATTTATTTGAACAGACATTACTTGCAAGTATGTTACATAATCAGGATATTTATAAATAAATCAGTTCATATTATGTGATGTGATATCTCACGGATGGAGGGGTAGCCGAGTGGTTTAAAACTCACTCACTCACTCACTCACTCACTCACTCACTCACTCACTCTTAAATCTCAGCTGTTGCCGCTGTATGTGATGGACATCCTGGGACATCTGCACGGCCTACCCGGAGTGTTTGTCTCGTGTATCATCAGCGGAGGTCTCAGGTACATGGTTCTCTCCCCTTTCATTATGTGACCACGTGTCAGTCTGACGGTAAACGTTCAACTCGTTGTGTTCCTAAGCACTTGTTTTTACGTGACATCTCGTTGCATATCGAGGAATAACTTATGTGGTAAAGGAAACAATTCGTTTTATGTTTGATAATTCAATCAGTTATGTCTGTTTCAGCTCGCTGTCCTCAGGTTTCAATGCAATCAGTGCCGTAATATCCAAAGATTTAATCCAACCATTCTGCTGTAGAAAAATGTCAGACAGAGCTGTAACTATTCTGTGCAAGATCATTGGTAGGTAGCCACCAAAGCAGTGTCTCGTTATTACGGTGGCCCATAAGGGACATGGAGTCTGTTTTTCAATGTTTTGAAATTACACTTACTTTTATCGTAACCTTTTTGCAAATTAACACAATGTAAAAAAACATGTATAAAAACAACCGAAAACATGGCAAAATGTACTTTCAAGTAGCTATTGAATCGCTGAAATGTGAAGCGAAAATGTCAAAAACTAAAATGGAAATGTCCAAAACAAAAACGAAAAGGTCAAAAACTAAAATGAAAATGTCAAAAACAAAAACGAAAATGTCAAAAACAAAAGCGAAAATATCAAAAAATAAAATGAAAATACAGAAAACGATTTACACCGCGGTGGGAATATTATCACCGCGGTGAAAATAGTTTTCTGTATTTTCATTTTAGTTTTTTATGTGTATAAGATGTGGCGATTCCGGGTTACCTCCGGTTTGCATTAAGAGTCGGCTTATGTGAGATATGGGTGGCCTGGCTCTGTGACCTTGCTAATTGCATGTCATCATAACCCTGTCGAAGGCGTGGATCATGTCTCACGCTCACTGTCGCATGTTTGCCAGGCCCAGAATCCACTGTATTCAGCCGTGGTGTATCTGAAACAGTGATGACTGCTGCCATACAGAGTTATTTCTTCCAAATTTTATGCAGCCATAAAATTGAACATTATTCCTGAATTTGAGATACATGTAGATGTAAATGCGAAAATGAAACTTTATAGCAAAAACAGGGATTTCATATCCTCAAATTTGAGCAAATGAATAGTGTATTTGTTGTTATTTCCTGTGCTACAGTGTTTGTAGTTGGAGGTCTGACGGTAGCCCTGGCGTTTGTTGTGTCACAGTTAGGGAGCGTCATGGAGGTACGTAAAGTGCCTACACTTTTCGCGATGTATTTGCCATTGCACCTGCAGATTCCAGAGGGTCCATTTCTGATGTATCTCAGATAACTAAAGTATTTGACACGGACGTAAAATATTCAGAGAAACACAAACAGTGTCCTCACATTTTCGTATTCCACGCAAACCTCGTGGCGGGGCGGTCGTATTATAATGCATTATTCACCAAATTATAGGTCTGGAATTCGTATTGTGGGAGCCGAAAATAAACATTCTGATGTTTTTTATTTTAATTTGCGTCTGGAATTGTTTGAGAGAATTTACTTAACGGTATTTTCAGAGTAACTTTATAACAATATCATGTATTTTAATCATGGCGTTGGGGTTCGATTCTCAACATGGGTACAATGAGAGAAGCCGTTTTTTCCAAAGCCTGCATAACAACCCACTAAATCAGGCCTAATATGCTCTAATATATCAGGGGTTTACTTATAAAGTGTTAAAACGTTAACATCATAATCACTCCCCGAAACAGATCCCCTTGGGTGTAAAAGGGAAAATAGCTAATGTGCCAAATGTATGAATGAATCTCTGAAACTCATTGATGACATTGTAACGTGGCATTGATGACAAGTAAGTAAATGATGTTAATGTGTTGCATACACATCATTCATTATGCTGTATGTATGTTCAGGCTACATACAGCGTGACAAGCGTGCTCAGCGGTCCCATGTTTGGCCTCTTCGTCCTGGGAATGTTCTTTCCCTGGGCAAATTCTTGGGTAAGTATAGTTCTAAATAACAGACAATGTCACTATCGTCTGGATCGATTGGCTGTACATGTACGTACTTATAAGCGTGAGACGTAATTTGCCGTCTTTGAATTTGAATTCTTGCAGGGGGCTCTTGCTGGGGGCCTGACGTCGGTGACATTCATGGTCTGGATCTGTATCGGCGCGTACTTGAACAAAGCGTCCACTGGTGTTTTCTCATCTTTTTCAACTGACGGCTGCAACTGGAACGTCACTACACCGTCGGCTACACTGGCAACCACTACATCACCTTTAAATATCACCCGAGACGATGCTCCATTAGGCTCAAGGCATGTATTGTTATCAGCTATTTTAATCAATTCATCGGATCTCATAATACTCACGGAAAACTGATGACGTAAATTCAGTGCTACACCAAGATAATTATATAAATAAAAGCGACAAAACCGTTGCCATATTCATAAAAAAAAACTGCTAACAGCACTGTCCTTTGTACGATTCCGACTCTATCATAACAATGTGTTCATGAATCACTATCAAAAAGTGATGATATGAGGTGTTCGCGAAAATGTGAGCGTATCCTGCCCCACCGGTCACTGAAATACTGTTTGATGCGGCGTTAAATCCCCGTTTCTTCACTACAATCAGCACAAGGGCACATTCCTTTCTGTCATATCTATGCACAGAGAATACATTATCAGGTGACGATGAAAACTTATGATTATTTTTCAGTGATCCTTTCTACCCGCTGTATGAGTTATCGTACTTAAATTACTCTCCGACCGCAGTGGCGGTGGTTGTAGTCGTTGGTCTTGTCGTCAGCTTCATCACAGGTGATTTTCACTGTTTTCTATTTACTGGTACAGCATCTACATTTAGGTGTGCTAACAAACCGACATATCACGATTACTTGAGGGTGGAGGCCTGGTTTAGGGCGGGGATGTGTGGGTGTAGTCTCGTGATCAACCAGAGACCTTTATAATTGAGAAAAATTATTAATTATATTTTACTTATCACTATATATGTTGAGGTATTTGGGGAATGGGAGAAGGACTTGATCCAAAACATCCTCCAAACATTTAATTTTATTTCTTGATATCCGCTTACAGACAAAAAGAAAAACCTTTTAAGTTTTAAGTTATTTTCGATGACAAACCCGATTCTTTTGTCAAATAATCTGTACACCAAATAATTAGGGTTAGGGTATAGGTGATGTTGCGATAAACCCGTCACCGGAGCATCAGTGTTACACAGTGTGACTATGATTGTTCTGTCCTTACATACCATATCATCATTTACTCGATCGTTTCAAGACCGCCTTCATATAGCTGGAATACTGTTGAGTGCGGCTAAACAACAAACAAACATAAGAAATCTCTGCTTAAGGCAGAGTCGATTGTACGAGTATTCCCATATTAAGAGCGTTTGTTTATGAATCGCTAATTACATTAAACAGTAATGATACCAGATGTTCGCGGAAAGGTGACCTTTCCCAGCCCCACCGGTTGCACCCAACACAAACGCATGCGAAAGTAAGTCAATCGTTCATTTGAAAAAACAAGGGAACGCATGGTAGAAGTCAAAATAGGGATTTGCATCGGGCATATTTTTTGTCATTGATGCGTCAAATTTGGAAATGTCCTCCACATGTCTACCCTAAAACTATTTGAAAGCTTTATTTGAAAGCATTGACTGTTGCAGTCTTGATCAAAGAACTTTTGAGGAAGAGTCGTATGACGCTCTTTGAAATCTCCATAGAAAGATCATGCTCGATTGTACCTCAACAGTTGTACATGTGGACACCAAGAGCTGGAGCTGCTGGAATATTGCTCGACATAAACGGAACGTTGACTGTAAGAAAGTTGAAAGCATCCTATTGTGAAGAGATTTTTGTTACTCCGATTCTTTACCGATGAGATGTGTTTTATCTTACTTATGAACCGAAAAGGGAAACTTAAAACAACATTTATCAACATTTTTATGTTTCACACATACTTTTCATGAACCTAAGGAAACTGGCGTAAAATATATGTTGCCGGGGTACGGTACTTGGAAAAGACATTCTTAAAACATTGTGAATGATCAGTGTCACTGTAGCCTAGTGGTACAGTCACTGGGCTACATATACCAAGGTTGCGTGTTCTATTCTCGGGAATATAAGGAAAACATTTATCAAGTGATTTTTCTTTACATTGTGTTCAAATGCAATACATTTCTAGCCAGATGTTACAATAAAAACAGTTGTGTTAATAAAATAGCCTTGATATTGTAACATTACATAGGAAATGTGCCTTGAATATCATATAAAATCCCTGTTTATGACATTTAACCTGACTGGAGAACAATAGGATGACGTCACTGGAGGTTCACAAGAGTACATCCAAATATAATAGATATGAGGCGGTCTTACTCGTCTCCTCTTGCTCAAGTGGGTAAATTAGCAGAAGAGAATTGGCTATTTGATTATTATTGAACGGTTTTAGATCATCGATATCCACGAAGCTCAAGATAAACTTCTTTGCCAAATTACCTTGTTTTGACTTTGTCAATCCGGGCAGATATTCCGATTCATGTGCATAATGAAATGGTTGGTTTGTTGTTTAACGCCGCACTCAGCAATATTCCAGCTATATGACGGCGGTCTGTAAATAATAGAGTATGGACCAGACAATCCATTGATTGGTATCATGAGCATCGATCCACGCAATTGGGATCGATGACATGCATCAACCAAGTCAGCGAGCCTGACCACCCGATCCCGTAAGTCGCCTTTTACGACAAGCATATTCACCTTTTACGGCAAGCATGGGTTGCTGAAGACCTATTCTACCCCGGATCTTCACGGGTCAAAAATAGACATGTAACTGTATCTATGGACACCACGTTTTGTAAAAGCCCAATGGATCAAGGAATGAAGTTTTGCCTTAAGTGGTGTACAAAGTTGAAAATGTTGAAAATGTGGATTCTATTAGACAGATATGACGACTTGATGTCATTGAAGTAACATCTGCAGCGGTTAGTAGCCTTCCATAAAACCCCATAATTTATTAACGTTAATTTGTGATTACTACGGATTCTTCTCGGACGAATTTGGAACAGTATTTCCCCTCCTGAGCTATATAGGAGATGCTATATAATTCAATCCCTTCAGGAAAAGCCGATCCTGAAACCATGAACCCTCGTCTGATCTGCCCTCTGTTTGACCGGCTCTTCCCTTGTTTGCCGGAGATGATACTTGGTCCTCTCAGATGCGGGGTCAACTATGAATGGGTAAGATTATTTCAGAATTTAGTACTTAAAGGTTTCATTGTATACCACCATAGACTTACTGTAATATGCTTCTATTTTCATATGTAAACATATGTATCTGTTCTTAAAAATATATCTGTTTGATTATATATTTCAGGAACACGACAGTGTCACGAAATATACACTAAATGGTACGGATGGGACTGTGAACATAAACAAGGCAATATCCGAGAGTTATGATGATAACCAGAAACAAGGACATATCCGTGAAAAGGTTGAATCGAAAATCGGACGTGACAATCCTAATTTTATACAATCTGTTCTGTAAATGTCTTCTATTCTCGGACTTCTGTAAGATATATAATTGTCATAATTGTTAAAGGGGGAGTATGCGCCATTATCTGGTGTCCAAATGGCTTTCATAGAATCATATGTGTTGGAGGTTTCTTCGATTCTTAGATCTCTGTAAGAGTGAGTGAGTGAGTTGGGTTTAACGCCGCTCTGAACATTATTCCAGTTATATCACGGCGTGTCAGCTTAATGTGGGAGGAAAGCCCGAAGTGATGCAGGACGTTTACCACTTCGGTGAAACCCACGAGCACGGGTATGGTGCTGACCAACTTAGAAACATAATCGGGGCGAACCGGGATTCGAAACCACAATCATAGGTTTCTGACGTGCCCAAGGGACGCCACTTTGCACAGAGAATCGCGGCGCCTTAGACGACTGGGCCACCCGTGCCCCCTCTCTGTAAGAAATATATATGGAGAGAGAACGCTGTAGCTGTAACTTAGATGTTTTGGGGTTTACCCCAGTCACTGTAACGGCGTTCATGACGGGTTTTCAATTTTTCTAACTTTTACAATGTACCAAAAACATTTAAGTAAAGGGTCGCCGTGAAAATAGTTATAACAGTATTTTGGAACGGGTTAAGTAACCGGGGTTAAAAAAGAAAGCTTCCATATGTCGGCGGGTTGTTTAGGTACTTTTGGGTGGAAGATATCCCGTCTCATCCACTAACAAGTGAGGTGGTCACATAGGGTTTAACGTCACTGTTGAAGATTATTGTATTTATTATTTCTCTTATATTGCGATGTGCGTGCGTGTGTGCGTGGGCTTGTCCTGACTAATGCCGGTTTTATAGTGCTAGCTCTCTGCGATACTATGCGGCAGTTTAACATGGATATCCCCATCAGACACATTTAACGCCTTGGATAATTGTGCTTGTCCGGTGGACGATTCATACACCGGGAGTCCCTCTGCTCTTACCTGTTTAAACCATGGTCAACATTCAGGATCCTATACATGCTGAATCAAACACAAATATCTCCATTCAGAAACGGATTAACTATTAGTCACGATGTTAGTAAATATTTAATTGTTAACATGTTAATTCCACAGATTTCCTCATGATGCATTCATATACTTTTCTGTCTCTATTTTTACCATTCTCTTCCTTGTCATTCGTATAAATAAACATTTTAAAAAGTGGGCCTTAGATTTCATGTACATATTATACATGAGTTGACACCATGATAACTTATCTCTAAACTATCGCCTGGCATTTCCTCATCAAAAAAGCATGGTCTCTGTGTCATGTAATGAATAGCCGTCTGTGATTTTAATAACATGCATTATTCACAGAATGTTCACCGCCATATTGCCTATTACTCCCAGTGAAATTACGGCATTTATTCGAGAATGATTATATTTTAAGCGCTTGCTTTTGAATTTACGTGTCGCACAAATAGAAGACGACACGCTTTAGTCTTCAGTCTGAACCTTTTCTTTCGAATCCCGCTGGAGACCCGTTCTTCGTCACATTGTTCTATCATCAAAGTCAATGAAAAATAGACTTCCTGTGCTATTCAGCTTATATCATAATTCAGTTAGTTAATGCCCGGTCAAAGACAAAACAAAAGCCACGAAGAGCCGTTTTTTAAAGACGGGTATGTTTAACATGATTAACCTTAGCATGAATTAGTCATGACAAGAAATAGCCATGTTCCGCCTAGCAGTTCAATAACCATTAACCATTTGTTTTAGTTGGTCCAACGTAGTTTGGTTCGCAATGTTACCGTGTGATTTTCGTAAGTAAACCCAAAGGTCCATGACGAGACAATTTATAAATGAAAACTATACAAAGTGAGGTAATTCCCCAACGAAATCAACTTTATTCCAGCACTGGGTGTGTTTGAGTAGTTTTGATACCAACAAGGGTAAAGTAAACATATGTTGATACGTTCTCTCTACACACTGTTTAGCAGCTGAAATGGAAAGAAGTTGCATGTATATCATTGTATAGTAGAAACCAGATATTTCACTTGGCGACGACTAGCACAGTCGTATACGTAATTTGGCTAATCTGAACCGTGTGCTGTTTAGCACGATGGACGGCATAAAGAGGACCATGTGTTAAACCTTCAGCTTCGGGACACACTTTATCTTGTAATTCGGCGTCGGAGGACGACAGCTTCTACGCATAGAAGTCCAGTCAAGTCACACATGCGCCTCAGAACCAAATGTTTTGAAACACATCTGATTACAAGTTATTTTAAGTATGTCCCAGGAAAAAAGTATCTCTGAAAGGCTAAATGTGTATTCAGGACGGTGATCACATCAATGTGGTTAAGAAGCTTAATATTGATGGTGAAATATCCGCAACATTAATTTCTTTTATACGTAAACGTGTTTGTACTTTCCTGCGTTACGAACATAGGGAATACATAGTATCTCATTCTGTTCAAATACGACTGTACGCTGCAAAGTCACTGAAACCGGAAAATTATCAACGAATATTACCAGGAGGAAATTATTTAATATATCGCATAAAACACACACATAATAACAACAACGATTGCTATCAGGTTCCAATATTTATGTACCCCATTTCAATTGACAGAAATACGTTTTCAACATACCTCTCGTCCGAGTCAACGTCATCGTCATATACATCATCATCATCATCATCATCATCTTCACTATGATCAACGACTTTTACCAATTGTCTGCTTTTACGTTTTCTAAGCACCTGTGATTCTCTGTTAGTGGACCCGTGAAGATTCCGGGGTAGAATAGGTCTTCAGCCACCCATGCTTGCCGTAAAAGGTGACTATGCTTGTCGTTAAAGGCGACTAACGGGATCGGGTGGTCAGGCTCGCTGACTTGGTTGATGCATGTCATCGATCCCACAACTCTGTTAGTGTACTCACCTACGTAACATACAACTACTGTGTTTTAGGCCAATGCTGCCTGTAGTACTTGAACATTACAAATATATCACAGCTCTCTTTGAAAATCACCTTACAAACTGAGTATTATTTACTCAGTTTGTGAGGGAACCGGTCTCTGGATATATTTTTGTTCTGATCACACTGGTCTAGTTTCTCATGTAAGAAATCCTGACACGTCAGGGACACGTGGATACATTCGACGTATGGCGTTGACTTCTAGTTCTACCATTTTGTCAATTGTGATGGAACAGTGACGTCTCCACCTTCATCATCACGTTAATGTTTCAAATATCGTAAATCACTGTTGTCCAAAAGCTTGTTTTTTCAATTGTCTGGAAGTCAACATCAACATCAACATCAACATCACGGGAACGTTTTTCTCCTACCCGGTCGACATGTTTGTCTCGCTGGACACGTCTCTAAACAACACTTAAATTGAAAAGGAGGCCCAGAGAATGCAATTTCAGAACCAATGGAAAACTAGACTTGTGTGAGGGCTATAGCATTACAGTAAGGGCTAGGCGGAAGGGAAAATAATATAGTCGTGAGATTGAAAACCTGTGCTTCTGCAGATCAGGCATCTCTTGGACACTTTGAGTGTCAGTCTCAACCCGGCTGATACGAGTCCACTTATAGTTCGTGTGAACATATACCACGGGTAACCATTTCACATTACACCGCCGGAAGCGGGAGCTATCTGGGTTTACACCGGCGATCATGCGCTCGGTTTTGCTTGTCATAAGACTAGCATAAATATAACCTGGTCATAACACAAAAGTATTATATTAATTATATATTAATATATTATTTCAAACAAAGATGAAATCTTTGTTACAGTTTGGTTGAACACATTGTGGCGGCGAGCTTTTCTAGCGATCCACTAACTAAACTAAGATAATCATGCATACACAGTCTACATTCTACAGTCATTTAAAAAGTAAAACGGTCAAAAACGGTTAAAAATCACCAACACATCAATACCACACAGAATTAGAGACCCCGCGTCTCATAGAAACGAATTTAGACGTACATTCTCAACTTCATGTATTCTTCCTGGTATATAAAACAAATTAATAATAAACTGACGGCCAAAAGAAACGTTATCATAGTTTAAATCACTCTAGTTTAAAAACAACAATGATAGATGCATGGAGTAAAATGTATTGAAAACATCAAAATCTCATCGAAATCAGCATTTAAACTGAGAGTCATAAAGCATCCGATATTATGACAGTTGCCCGAATTGAGGTGCGGTAGCCAAAACGAGACAAAACGGACAAAGGGCACACACATCTAAATCCCTAAAGTTACACGTTACACGACAAGTTACATCAATAGCGTGTATGACCATCATCTGCGTCCACTACAAGCAAAGGCTCGCCGGCGCACGGAAATAGTCAGTAGCCTGATGACGCCCATGACATCCCAGAGGTGTTCCCTTGGGGACATGTCTTGGGAGAGGAACGGCCACGGCAACGTTGACGTTGTTAGCAGCAAGGAAGTTCTGTAGGATTTGGGCTGTAATGGTCTGACGTTGTCATGCTGATAAAAGACACCAAGTGATGGCTGTTGTATAAATGGTAGGAAAATCGGGCGAAGAGTGTCATCTATGTTACACTGAGCTGTCAAATTTCCGTTTACAATGACCAGTGGTGTTCTCTCCTGCCCACAAGTTCCTTCACACACAAAAACACCCCCTCCAAATTATGTCACGACCTGAACGGAGAAGCCAAGCAGGCTTGTACCAGTCTTCATTGGGTGCAGTTACCCTTGGTTTGCCTCTTCTTGGTCTGTTTGATGTCTGTCCCGCCTGTCTGTAACGTTGCATTAGGTTAGTTACAGCAACACGGGAGCAACAAAACGTTCAAACACAATGAAAAGTTTCAGCAATGTGGGCATGGGTGGCTCCCATCTGCATCATACCCAGGGACCCACTCGCATTGTCAGTATTGTGACTTTGCGTACAGTACTGAACATAGTATTGTCGAAAGGACGAGACAAAGTGTTTTTTGTTTTGTTTGTTTGCTGTTTAACGCCGCACTCAGCAAGGTTCAAGCCATATGACGGCGGTCTGTAAGTAATCGAGTCTGGACCAGACAATCCAGTGACTGACAACAAGAGCATCGATCCACGCAGTTGGGATCGATGACATGTATCAATCAAGTCACCGAGCCTGACCAGCCTGACCACCCGATCCCGTTAGTCGCCTCTTACGACAAGCATAGTCACCTTTTAAGGCAAGCATGGGTTGCTGAAGACCTATTCTACCCCGGATCGTCACGGACGCAATGTGACTTTTTAAACATAATATTTGGAATTTCTACTGTATTTATATACATCGGAGGAAACAGCTTTGGTCAAAGACATGCCCATGTTGAGATATTTAGAAATGCTTTCTGAAAACCAATGCTTTCTTAGTCCCAAAAAGGAACAGGAACAAAAGGAACAAAGGAACAAAGTCTAGTTCACATTTCATAACTCTATTATGATAATTTCTGAACGTTACGTTCATTTCTTACATTAAGCAGATCACGTGGGCCACAAAGGGCGATACATTGAATATTAATTTGTACACATTGGAGATTGGATAATATTAATTTTAGATCCAGGAAGAACAGTGATGCCTTAGAGTTAATAATAATATTCATGACGTGATGGATCAGTATGCCCAATGAGATTACCGGTCAGTATACATGTAGGTCCCGAAAGGTATTTGCTTGTCGTAAATAGATCAGAAGGACAGGCTCGGTGACCTGGTTGATTGCGTGTCTAAGAGGTGAGCTGCGAAAAAGGTCCCCGGGATTACATTTCAAGTAAGTAGAGAAAAACTCAAAAACAACAAGAAACAAACAGAAAAGACACTAGCAATAGAATAGCAATAGCTAGAATGGCCCCCCAACCAACGCGTCAATTATCGACTCTTTGAGCACAAACTCAATACCAAATCTTAAATATCAACATCTGGGAGACAAATATTCGGGCTGTACGCTATCTCACCAATGAGAGGTTGTCCGAATTACTACAGAAACCGTTATGAAAAGAGTAGCGGGCACAGCATTCCATTTTGCTGTTTTTCTTTCATTTGAACTCCATAAATTCAAGATCGGTTTACTTGTCTATCGATCGCAGCTGCTTGTAACAGCGAACCATATTTCAAGTCATATCTGGGGATCGGTTAATCATCCCACTCGTCTTCAACATAAAGTTACACGATTCTTTCCCTCGCAGTGTACAGAAATTCCGTCTTGACGACGAAGATATATACATTTATCTTACTTTCATGTCCGAATGTTGACATCTGATTGGTTCACGTGATCTTGATAAAATACTACGTATCCCGCCTGGGAGCGAGAGAATATATCCCTTATACCCCTCGACGAAGATAACAGAATGCACGTGGATTTCTTAGCGGGACAATACATTTCGCTCACTCTGCTAAGAAGCAAAAAACTGCACGCAGTTTGCATGTCAATGAAAGTCTACATGGTTTTATTTTTTAAATATAATTTGATATAATTAAAACGGTTGAAAATTAAAATAAAATTTCGCATTGTACACAACTGCTGATGTGTAGGACCGCCTCCGTGGAGAGTCCGCCCGTAGAGCAGAAAGTCCGGGGTTCGATCCCCGGGCGCGTCATACCAAAAGACGTTAAAAGGTGGTACTTGTTGTTACCCTGTCTGGTGCTCGGCATTTAGGGCTAAAACAAGGACTGGTCGGTTCGGAGTCAGTATCCTGAGTGGGATATTCATGTTACACTGTGACATGGTATCTCAGTGGGCTTTAAATCGGCATCAGTCCTGACTAGTACAAGCAGCCACACACATGGGATGCAAGCATCTTGAACGCGACGTTGAACCCCATTTCACCTCACCTCACGCTGATGAGTAATACTATCATTGGCATCTTATCTTTGAAAATCAATAGAAAAGACCCGTGAAGATCCGGGGTAGATTAGGTATTCAGCAACCCATGCTTGTGGTAAAAGGCGACTTTGCTTGTCGTAAGAGGTGACTAACGGGATCGGGTGGTCAGGCTCGCTGACTTGGTTGATGCATGTCATCGATCCCAATTGCGTAGATCGATGTTCATGATCAATAGCTGGATTGTCTGGCCCAGACACGAATATTTACATTCCGCCGTCATATATAGCTGGAATATTGCTGAGTACGGCGTTAAACAACAAACAAACAAACAGACAATAAAATAGTTCGTCACCCATTTACATTTCAAACATGGTAGGGGTAATGTGGTTGCAAATTCATTTCTCACCCCAGTTTTTACTGAACCAATTTATTTTTCACAAAATTACCCAGCCACTGATTACATTTTTTACAAACTGTTGCAGGAATGAGTAATGGTTAAATATACATTATCAAATTGAAAAACAGTCCTTTCTAATTTCAATAACACAAAAAACATACTTGGTACACTTGCATCTCAAGCATAAATAATAAAAATGAGAGTCTTACATTTTGACTCACTGCAACCCGTCCTATAAAGAACAAAGGGAACCACGATCTGTGTCTTATATGGACTTCGGTGAACATGTCGCTGATTTGTATTCTGATTTCAAACGAAGAAAATGTCAACATTCGTCAGATTAACAACATATTAACTGCTAAATGCGACAGTATAATTGTGTCTTCTTGTCAAGAATATATGTATATGGTCACGGTATAAACACGACTGTGAAAAGAGTAATTTTATATATGAGGAAGCAAGTGGACAGGCGTTTAGTTTAAAAATTCTTGTGTATATTTTTTATTGTTTTTTTTATATATTCTTCCCGTCGAGTATAATATAAATGATGAAAATAAAGTAGGTAATACCTGAAACGCTGTGATACTTTGACTTTGATGACTTTTACAGTTTTTCATCTCGACTTACATGTCATTAATGCTTCCGGTAAGCTTCGGGTATATAGGTGGTCAAAATGTCAAATCCTTTCCACGGATTTGTCCTCTGAACTAGATAAAAATGAGACCAGTGACATCGCTCCAGGGGCTGTCGGGAAGCCTGATGGTTAAAGCGTTCGCTCGTCACGCCGAAGACCCGTGAAATTGCTGGAATATTGCTAAAAGTGGCGTACAATCATACTCACTCACGAAATCGCTTCATTTGTTACGCATTTGGAGGAACAAAAGCTGTCCACAAATCTGTATGACAAGAGTGATGACTTCAACTTTCCCTTTATGTCGAGCGGCGACTATTGAGAATGAAGACCTGTGTTATGTCTGAAAGAGACAAAAGTAATTTCACCTGAAAAAAACATTTAATCATCCATTCAATATTTTATGCATATCTAGTGGAAGGATAAAATATACCCTGGGTTAGAAAACGTCTTCAGCAACCAATGTTTGTTTGTTTGTTTGTTTGCTGGAATATTGCTGAGTGCGGCGTTAAACAACAAACCAACCAACCATTGAGAACTACTACAAACGTTTCATGTGGGGCAGACAGACTTAATTTCAATTCCGCTTCCTCTTTTTCAGTTTGCGCGGACCCGTGAAGATCTTCAGCAACCCTTGCTTGCCGTAAAAGGCGACGAACGGGATCGGGTGGTCAGGCTCGCTGACTTGGTTGATGCATGCCATCGATCCCAATTGCGTGGATCGATGCTCATGATATCAATCACTGGATTGTCTGGTCCAGACTCGATTATTTACAGACCGCCGTCATATCGCTGGAATATTGCTGAATACGGCGTTAAACAACAAACAACAATTCAGTTTGCGCATTTTACCAATGACATCATCGCGACTCATCTTCAAATCATTAATGATTTATTTGTTTGTTTACTACTCAGCTATATTACGACGGTCTGTAAATAATAGAGTCTGGACCAGGCAATCCAGTGTTTGACATCATGAGCATCGATCCACGCAATCTGGGTCGATGACATGCATCAACCAAGTCAGCGAGCCTGACCACCCGATCCCGTTAGTCGGCTCTTACGACAAGCATAGTCGCCTTTTACGACAGGAATAGGTTGCTGAAGACTTGACGACTGCTATCAAAATTGAAGGTGTTACTTTTGATTCCTGGTCATTATACGTGTTAGATTTGACATGTGCCAATAAGTGCTATTTAATCATTATGACTCCATGGGTGATAGTTTATAACAAGTTGTTTAGAGAACAACTATCTTTCGATGTTTTATGGAATTAGGCTAATATATAATTTGCTAACCTATATGCCTTAGTGAACCTTTAAGTGAAAGATAGTTCTAGGGGTGATTGCCGGATATAAATTTAGAGATGCTAACATAATGTCACATTTCACTTTATAGCCGAGGTGGGTACCCAAGACCTGTCGCATTCCGTCGAGGAAATCCATAAACATGTGTGTCATATTGTGAACGAGGAATATCTCCATCTCCACGTGACTTGGTTGATTGGTTGGTTTGTTGTTTAACGCCGCACACATCAATATCCATCTATATGACGGCGGTCTGTAAATATTCGAGTCTGAACCAGGCAATCCAGTGATTAATATCTTGTCTTGAACCCACGCAATTGGGATACGATGATATGCATCAACCAAGCAAGCGAGTCTGACCATCTGATCCCATTAGTCGCCTTTTACGACAAGCATAGTCGCCTTTTATGGCAAGCATAGGTTGCCGAAGACCTATTCTACCCCGGATGTTCACGGGTCGCTTGGACAAGGAATTTTCCGAACTGCTCTTAAAATGTTTTATGGGTTGAACTGTTTTGTGAGCAGTCACGATACGAACAGCTTGAACAGTACCATGCTGTGACGTTGAAAACATGACTAAAAGTGTAGTGGCATGTGACATTCCCATGATTTGAGAGGTTCCTTTGGTTGTTCATCTTTCAGTCCTTTGCGTCCGTAGCTGGTTCCCGACATAAAGCTGTCAACTTATTCAAGATATCTGCTGTCATATTATATCATGACGTTTGCGGTCACATGTTAAAATTCCAAATCGTTACTTATAAAACCGAGTTGAAAAAAATATTTTGGAACCACAATTGGGAATCTAATCTTGAAAGGGAAATATATAAGGCCTATTGAATGCCGTGTAGTGTATTACGGGATTAAAATATGTGTGTGATTTGCAAACACATTCACGAACAGATGACAACTGGGTCCATGTCATAGATATTGCAAAGAGCTACATTAAGGTCTGGATATGTGAGTCTACGTGTCAGGTAAAATATATTTTCACCACTTCAGAGTATTTAAAAGTTTAACGAATCCGAAACGCTCAGATGAAATATGCATTATACCCCGCCACGAAATGTGTCGGGGTATATAGAAACGCGGTTCGTCCATCCGTCCGTCCTTCTCAATATGGGGCAAACTTCATCAAAAACTATTTAAGAAAGAGAAGTGAAATTTTACACACTTGTCTTACTGGTAATGATCTAAAATGCGTTGGTGTCGTAAATTCATTTTTTACAGAGTTATGGTCCTTGTTCAGTGCTTTTCAACTTAGTGCACACAGCGTGAAATGGAGAGAAGTTTTCCCAGAAACTACTGTCGTTACATGAATGGACGTTTGCACAAGAGATACTTGTCAAAACTAACTTCGAAAATTGGTACCGTAAATTATATTTTTCCTGATTTGCTGCTTGTTTTTAGATTTTCTTCATTATCAGTAACGGCACTTGATCCATGTAAGTTTTGTTTTCTATTTAGTGCATATGATGGGAAAAGTAAAATTAGCTTTTCTCATGACATAAAACCACCCCCATGGCGGGGGAAAGTGAAGACGCTGTTTTCTTGTTTAAGAGAGAATATAGAAATAAGCATGGTTTGTCTTGGTTATCATTATTCTATGTAAGCATATTGTTTTCTATAATTACGACTTGTTCGTTTCACATAATCTTAGTAATGTAGGACTTGTTCAAATAATATAATATGTAACATTATTAATTACGACCATAGCCGTCTTCATTAATTTGACGCATCAGTGAAAAAATCCTTAATGAAGGACATCCCTAATTTTAATGTTCCCTTACCTCTTTTAGATCCGGGGAAGAATAGGTCTTCAGCAACCCATGTTTGCCGTAAAAGGCGACTATGCTTGTCGTAAAAGGCGACTAACGGGATCGGGTGGTCAGGCTCGCTGATTTTGTTGATGCATATCATCGTATTCAAATTGTGTGGATCGATGTTCACGATATCAATCACTAGATTGTCTGGTCCAGACTCGATTATTTACGGACTGCCGTCATATAGCTGGAATATTGCTGAGTGCGGCGTCAAACAACAAACCAAAAACCAAACCAAAAGTCCAGCTGTATGACGGCGGTCTGTAAATAATTAAGACTGGGACAGACATTCCAGTGACTAACATCACAAGCATCGATCTAAGAAAAGGGGATACGATGACATGCGTCAACCAAATCATCGAGCTTGACTCCCCGATTCCGTTAGTCGCCTCTTACGACATACATCGTCGCCTCTTTAAGGAGATTTACAGTAAACCATAATATGGGATTAAATTATTTATAAAGCATATTTAAAAAAAATCTTGAAGAAAAAAACCTGAAGGCAACATTTGTGACAAACAACGTTAAAATTTAAACCTACTCGTATTCCGGGAACTAGCGAGAGTTAATTAGCTTGTTTGTTGTTTAACGCCGCACTCTGCAATATTCCATTTATATGAAGGCATGCATCAACCAAGTCAGCGAGTCTGACCACCCGATCCCGTTAGTCGCCTTTTACGACAAGCATAGTCACCTTTTACGGCAAGCATGGGTTGCTGAAGACCTATTCTTCCCCGGGATCTGACACATGAACGTGTACGCATGAACTACAAATGTAGCATAAAAATCTGAACCGTTTCCATGTTATGATCAAGGATTTAAGTTTCCAGAGTCAAGACTGGATCTCAGGGCAAATCCTATTGGCATTAATGTATTATTCCCTTCATAACAAACAAGTGTATACAATGTATCTGTTTATTATAGGGTGGGGATAACATTGGTTTGCATGTTATGGTCAAGGTTCTAACTCCTTTGGGAGTGCCGGACAGATGAACAGAAGAACCAGTCCTGGTACCGTACGTGCATTCTTCTCATTATACTCTGTAATTGTACATATGATTTTACGTTTGGGATATTAACAGTGTCAAAATTATAAATGGGGGGGGGGGGGGGGCAGCCCCACCATTTATACACTTTTGGTGAATGCTTCCACCCAAATTTGGTTGATATCTACGTCTTAGTTCCAGAGAAAAAGTCGCTAGATGCAATATAGCCAAATTACCCCTATTTCGGTCCTTTTGGCCTCAGTCCCTTATTGGGGGGGGGGGGGGGGGTGTACAGACGGACGCCACGATATGGCATAAGCTATTAAAAGACTACCATGGACATGTCATTCCAGTACACTTTACTATAACGATTTCCGTCAGCATTTTCGCATAAATACATGATGACAGGGGTATATTCATCTGTGTTCAGCAGGAGTGAAGGTAACAGCCACGCCGACGCCATGGTATTCTTTTCTGTGCACGTTAACGAAACCAGTTTCAGTTTACAGCAAACAAACCTCTTAATAACGAAAGGGCAGCTGTTCGAACTGGTTTGAAATAAATTTTGTTAACCTTTGGTTGTGGTTTGGTGAAACCGGAAAAAAAACATTTACAAGTTTACAAGCAACAAATTCTCCTGTGGTAAATGTGTTCCGTGTGTTGAATACACCCTTTTGTTTTTAAGCGCCACTGCATCCAAAAGGTGCACTATCGGGGTAATTTTTGTGTTCTGTGTGGTCTTTTTCGTTTCCCTCAATATAGGTGGCACATAAACTAAATCTTTGTAAAAAGCTGACATGTTATTGGCTCAAGAATCTACGCATTATTCATTTGGAGAGATGTATTGAAGGTTTGTTGGATCTGTTTGCGGAGATGTATCGTATCAGAGTAATACGGATGAGAAGGTTAATATTCATGCATTTCTAAAAAGACGTGTCTAGTCTTTCATAAACTATAGATGTAATCATACGTCCTATTACAAATTATTGTAATTGTAGTGTTGATTAAGTTAAATAATGCAAATCAACAAATTGCTTCAACCTGATAACAACAATGGGAAAACAAAACGGAAGACAAATTTTACATTTTACATTTTTACCATGATATATATATATCAGAAGCATTGGCAGTAGACCAATCAAGTCAATATGTTTTAGGCTTGACACATACAAAGGTTAGTAGTAGTGGTTTATTTCAGTAAATCAGGCCACAGGCCCATTTTACAATATATATTCAAGCATTCAAACATGTTGCGCCACAAGTGCATGTAGTAATATCAATACTAATCAATACAAGGGTATCTGAGACCATATACATATGGTGGTAGAATTAGTAGTTTATATAATGGACAACTGCTTGCTCCTCATTTTAAGAGCAAAGAATGTAAACTTAGCAAGATTATTGATTGTGAAAGCATTACTGGTGGGAAATAAAACGTTACATTTATGCTCCGATGGAGATGTATAATAATAACTTGGCAGAAAGTTTCTTCTAAGATCGTCATAAAACGGACAAACTAAACAAACATGGTATTCTGTTTCTACACTTGGAATGATACAAAATGGACAAAGTCTTTCACACTTTGGAATACCTAACTTTCTACCCTCTGATACCATAAGATCAGTGCTCGGCGAGCGAAACTGTGACAGAATAATCCTAAATGCAGCAATATACACTTAAATAATTTTCATATTCATTTGATAGCTTAATTGTTTTATACAAATATAATGAAGATAATTTGTCAAAAGATTCAAAGAGACACTGGTTATCAATATCAATACATCTTGTTCTAAAAGCGGATATGAATGAATGGATACAAGAAACTGATTGTCTATTCCAAATTTCACCATATCCAAAGGAAAATAACAGATTTTTAACTTTCAGTGCCTAGCAATCTAGACCCTTTTCTGCCCGGTCATACTGGTACACATACGTGTGATATAATATACTGTTTTCGTTCTGAGTTAATAAACGCAGCCAGTACTTAATAATTTTCAGATGTTGGTTTACTTTTAACGAGTATCTCCCAAGTTCAGCTCTTGCTACAATATTAGGAACAGTTCTTCTCAGTTTCAAAATAAGCTTGCAGAATTTATCATGAACATTTACAATATCTTTAGAGGGATGAAATCCACTTATCTCTGAGCCATATAATAATATGGGCAGTACTTTAACATCAAAAATACGAAGTAACATTTTCAGGGGAAGTTTGTGAAAATTGTACATATGTGATTGTAGCAATAATATTACCTTCCAAGCTTGTTGGGATAATATCTTTTGAGTTTTATACCAGGAACCCGAGCTAGAAAAATGTACTCCCAAGATATTTATAACTGAGGACTATCTCAAGAGGGCTGCCATTAAGAAAAAACTTTTCATAGCTTTTAAGCCTACCTGCCTTACGGAAAATAATGATTTTACTCTTAGTAGAATTAACTCTTAATTGCCACTTATTGCAATAATCCACCAACTTATCTAAACTTATCTAACCTGAGAACAGTGCTATCAAATAGGATAATGTCATCTGCAAATAAGAGTATGAAGAGATCCAGCAAGTCTAAATTAACACAGTATTGCTTACAAAGGTTAGTAATAGACTCAGTCCGTTTTCATTCGACATTAAAGTAATAGTGAGAAGTTGAAAATACTTTACGTGGGTTACAACAAAGGTACCGTCGACTTTGATCTGAAGTTAATAAGTGAAATCGAAATAAGACATTATCTGGGACATTTGTTCTTGTCATTTCCCCATGACCTCTTCCCAAGTGTTCCCACTTCATCTGAATAAATGGACAAAACGTAGACCTGAATGTCGTAGACCATTATTATGCCTTATCTCTATCCTATCGCCAGACACTTCCTCGTCTAAAAACGTGGTCTCTGTCCAAAAGCAATTCATATAAAAACCGTCTTTGTTATTAATAATATGCATTATTCACATACCTTTCACCGCCATATTGTTTATTACGACCAATGCAATCTCTTTCGGCAGATAATCGAGACTGATTATTCTTCAGTGTTGACGTTTCACAGCATATTCTTCATACTTGACAGGTTTGTGGCAGCTATGATGGGTGGCGGCGACACCTGACGTTTTATGGACATATCCCAATTTCCTTCGCCCTAATTCGTGAACTTTAAACGATATGTCTATGCACCAGGTATGTGGATTTGTCCCTGTTCCTTTTAGTTTGGTCTGTCTTTTATTAGAGGTATTTGTGATGTGAATATGTTCAAGGCATAAACGTTATTATTCTATGTTGCGTAATGTCAATAAGATCTTATCCTATCGTTGTTGAAAGTTTTCTTCTTTGCTGAATGCATTATGTTAAGTGTGTGAAATAAGTGTGACATAAGCTTTAGGTTTTGAAATTGTCAACAATTGTTATCCTTTTCTTGAGTATGACTGCTTATTGTGCTCATGTCATGATCACCCGGTGTCATCATTGGCTTTCCATTGTTTTAGCCTTTTAACCTGGAGAGACAGTTATTCGAAACTGATTATGATGAGGAGTTAACGTTTTGCTTGCTTGTTTGCTTGTTTAACGCCGCACTCAGCAATATTCCTGCTATATGACGGCTGTCTGTAAATAATCGAGTCTGGACCAGACAATCCAGTGATTAATATCACTAGCATCGATCCACGCAATTGGGATCGATGACATGCATCAACTAAGTCAGTGAGCCTGACCACCCGATACCGTTAGTCGCCTTTTACGACAAGCATAGTCACCTTGTACGGCAAGCATGGGTTGCTGAAGACCTATTCTACCCCGTACATGTATCACCCCAAGGTGTGAATTGTATTGTATCTTTTATAAACAACATTGTGCATGTAACCAATGTTAGAATAATCCTAATTATGTACATACTACTGTTGAATATCAGTAAATCTTGTAAATGTATCTGGACAGATTCTTGAAATGATATTCTCATTCATTTAATGACAAGATGACAAGAAATTTACGTCCTCAATGTGGGAGATTGGGAGTCTAGCTGCTTAAGTGTTCGCTCGTGTGAAACCCGAGACCCCTGCCCTTATGTTGCTGAGAGCGACGTTAAACCATACACACTCACTATTTAAAAGCCGTCCAGATATCTCTTTTAATTTCAATTTACTTATATGATCTGTCTTGGTTTTCAGATACACGTGTACATCGAAATACACGATGACATCTGCAACAAAGGAATCCTCGTATTGTGGAAGAAAATACAGAAAGGGGAAATTTCTGTTGTAGTGACGATGTTCACAGGAAGTTATTCGCCCTTGGTACCAAAGACCTGATTGACTTTTGAACTCTTTTTGTGAATGGTCTTGTTACAGATGTCTGCAGTATGTAAATCTTACCTATTCGTCCGAAGTCTTCACGAAGTCTTGAACCATTATAATTATATGTAATATTAGCATTTGAAAATCTACTTGCTGTTTAACGTATCAGGAGTATTACTAAATGAATCTGGATAGGTGTGTGATTGTCATAAAACGATTGATAATTTACATCAAATACGATGAAACACTCTCAGCCAGGCGAAGGACAACGATTGCCAAAATATTTATAAATGTCCAATTAATCTGCTTAGACACTTGCAAATGTGTCTGGTTGGTTCTTTCCACGCAGTTCTTGGTATAATTTGATCTATAACTAAAAGATGTTTAAGCTGCAAATACCCCAACACGCTAACTCATTACAATCAATCGTCCGTAACTTTCTATGGATATCTGCAGAGTATCAATGACATCACTGATGTTTGACTACTCCTTTGCATTAAAGTTTATGGTGAATGTGGTCGATGGCCAATGTATATAAATTCACTTCTTCTTACTGTTGGATACTGGTGTAAATTATTATTAATTCATGAGCACCGCCTTCCTAAAAAAGCGTACAATATGTTACTTTATTTGGATAATATAGGGTATAAAAATGGTGCTTCAAATATTAGATCTCTACTATTTTCTCGTGGTTTTGCTTTTCTTTGGCTGTCACAAACAGTTGGAGATAAAAAAAAATGTTTAATAAGTATGTTGAAGGATTGTGCTATCAATATGTTTCATCAAACTTGGATATCTACTGTTAATAACAGTTCAAGATATAACCTTTAAAGAGACGATAAAAGTTTGTTAGAACCAGGAAAGTATCCTAAAGCAATTAGCGAATTAAAGCTTCGGAATATTTTAGTGAAGTTTAGAGAAGGACTTTTACGGTTGAGAAATAATGAAGGTAGGTGGCAAAAAATCGATATATGCACGAGAAACTGTCCTTTATGTGATCGAGGTATAGAGGACGAATGTAATTCTCTACTTGTGCTACTACTTTTGATGCTATAAGAAGTAAATATCTACCAAAGACATGTATTACAAATGTAAATATCTATATATTAAAAAAGGAAAATTGACACAAACGATACAGAACAAATAAAATCACTATGCCTGTTTATTGATCATGCGTATGAAAGAAGAAGTATTTATTAAACAATGTTTATAATTATATATATATTGCCTCTACCATACTTGTAAACTGTTATTGGGGCCAATGGGCCTATGGCCTTCATACTGAATATAGTACTGATTGATTGACTGACTGCTCTCTTAAAATTAAATACTCCAATATGCCCCGCTACGTACATATTTATCACATATACCAGTGTTAATTAAAGCAATATACAGGTGTTGTTTTATTGTCATTCTGTACATTCATTACCACAGTCTGCACATTAATTACCACACTATTTCAACGGGGCTTTACGTTACCAAAGTATCAGCGCTTCTTGTTTTCTCTTTACGGTGCACTTCCAGTAGCAATGACTGGCATAGATTCAAAATGATGTCTAAGGTCACTGATTCTGTTGTCAACAGCAGGAGGAAATCCAAGGCATACTTTCAAAATTTTGGCTTCCTGGTCATGAAAAATTATCAGGAAGACAAAGTTTCTGTACAGTGTGGGAGTTTAAGTAAAAGCAGTGGATCGCAGGGCTCCCCCGAGTCATCTGAATCACAAAGTGTGAGGTATATGGTCGTTGGACGGAAAGGCAACCGTGTCATGAAGAAAGGAAGTCAAAGAGTCGTCCATGTGGTGACAGTTCATTTCTGTGGAAGCCTTGGATTTCTTGGACCTCTCTGTATTCTGGAAGAGCAAATATATTGATACTGTATTGAAATTTATGAAACCATCAATGCACATTCGTGTGGTACCATTTCTTTTATAATTGAAAATTGTATGGAAACGCCTCGTTGATTCTAGTGGCTAGTTATGGTGAGGATTAATTCAAAGCATACAATAATATATAAATCTCTAACATATAGATTAGTATAAATGAATTTTCTCACATTAATCGATAATTAATTTCAAAACACTTTAAGTGATATTAATGAACAATGTAATCAATAAACAAACACGTCATACGTTCCCACGTTAAGATGATAACGTTTCTATGTTTTTCAGCACCATACCCGTGTTGATACCAAAGTGGTAAACGACTGAGACCTGCATCATTTCGGGCTTTCCTCCCACATTAAGCCAATACGCTGTGATAGAACTGTAATTCTGTTGAAAATGGCGTTAAAACTCACGAAGGTTCCCACATGAGAAAAAGACACTGCAGTAAAACATATTAGGTGCTGCTTGAGATAGTTCCGCATAGATGTACAGTGAAAAATGTTTACCTTGTGAAAACGTAAACGTTGTCTCCATGACTCTGGTAGAGATGGACACAACCGGTCAAATATTGGACAAATCAGTTCTGGTTTTAAATCTTCTGGCTTTGTACATCCTATAATAAGAAAAACAAGTTGCTGGGGTGTTATGTTATTTAATTACATATTAAATTGTCTTGCATTGCAATACCAATAATTATCAAATATCGTTATATACAAATAGAGTATACATAAGTTTAATCATTATCACACACACACACACACACACACACACTTGTGAATAAGCTATAGTGAAGAAGTGAAAAAAAGAACAAGGTGTATCAACATGGCGTCAACAAAGCTTGGCTATGAAGTCGTTACTGTTGACGTCGATACTAGTGAAACGTAAAAAACACGTAAGCAACATAAGCTGGTCGCGAGATGCAACTTAATCAATCAGGTGGTCAGGCTTGGTGACCTGGTTGATCTGGTTGATTACACACACAACGTTATACAACACGCTTCAAAACAATATAATTACCTCTTATGTACGGTAAATCATTGTTGCATGTGTATTTTTTAATATATATATGTATCAACCTTCTTATCTTTACATTTTCATATTCAGATATGACAAAATGTCTTTACCTGTAAGAACGCTGACGAGGAGACCAACAACAATTTCTATCAAGAGGGCTGTGGGAAGATACCACATGTAGGACATTTTGAAGATTG
This sequence comes from Haliotis cracherodii, assembly GCF_022045235.1. Lineage (NCBI taxonomy): Eukaryota > Metazoa > Mollusca > Gastropoda > Lepetellida > Haliotidae > Haliotis > Haliotis cracherodii. The sequence continues at coordinate 19,833,052 of NW_027266275.1, forward strand.
ATATCACAGCACTTTCAGTGCTGAAAATGAATATATTATAGTCTCTGAGAGCATCATATTATGACAATTTATTAACCGGGATCGAAAATATCTGAATGTGAGACAGGGCGATGCGTTAGCGGTAACAGATTGACTCTATTATACATGTATATAACGACAACACGTACATTGGGAAATGTTATTAAGATGCATACATGTAAACTCATATAACATATATAGGTTATAGTTGAGTTCATGGACCTTATATGTACTGCACCTGGATCAGCCTGTTATTATTATTATTATTATTATTATTATTATTAAATACAGAATGAAATAAAAAATGCAGCAAAGAGGGTTTGGGTGATCCTGGCACAGTCAGGCTGGTTAGGCTCATCATCAGCTCAGGGCCCGTGCCACCTCTACACGCAGCCCAGACTGCGACTGGGACTTCTCCCAAGAAGCGCTGCCTAGTCAAACCCACCCAGAACTTTTCGGAGAATGTGAAGACTCCCCAACACTGCAGCCTTCTGCAGTACCCAGATTGTCAGAAGGGCTGTATTCCTGGGAGCAAACCCGGGTACTCTCCCAATATCAGTCAACAGATTGGGAGGTAGCAAACCTAAGACACCGAGAACAATGGGGAGTCGGACAACTTGGTACTTGGGATGCAAGCGTGACATTTCGAAAGAGAGGTCTGCATATTTGTTTTTCCTCAATCCTGTCAATCACATTAGTGTCAAAAGGGACAAAAAATTCAATAATATAAATGATTTCATTGGATTTCAAAAAGGACAAAATCAGGCCTGGATACGTCTGAGGCTGTATACGGGCCTATTCCAAAGAATGTTGTATTTATCATTTTCCATGACGCCCTCAACATATTCCGGGTCGTTCCATGGATGGACCTCTGTGTCAAAACCACAAGCATGGCAAAGACGGTAATAAAATGTCGCTTAAGATATTGTGTTTGTGCCAAAGCTGGGCACCCACTGACGACGTTTTGGACAGTCTCATTTAATTCATTGCATAATCTACATTTCATATTTACATTTTGATGCAAAATCACACATAGACGGTTTTCAGTGGGAAGTGATTGGTCCTGAACAGCAAACAGAAAACCTTCTGTTTCACTTTTCAGGCCAGCCGACCTCGATGCAGTGGTCGCTCGGAAAGCCTCTCCTTGAAAAACTGAGTCTGGGCCGATTTGATATGGCTTTTTGCCTTGTTGACGCTCATTTATGTACCGTCCAGCAGTGCAGAACCATCAACATTATCAACACTGACATTGAGATTATGTCCTACATCCTTGGCTCGTTTTCGAAACCTTCAAAGTGCACAAAACAATTCTATCATGAAGAGCCTCCACATTAATCAATCCACGCGATTGAGCGAGGGTGGTGCGATCTATTGTCAGCCATGATTCTTCGTGTGAGGGTGTCAGTACCCTGAATTTCTCGACTCGGATCGAGAAATATATGTCAATGTTAATCATATTCCAACTTGAAGATTATTGATAGATTGGCAGCGATTATCTCAGCCCTTGATATCACAGAGTTATGTTAAACAACATTCCATTACTCACTAACTCAGGGGTCACCTACCTTGTATCGTTCAGGACATCACGTGTTGCGTTCATTGGGAGTTGTGAAGTTGAGTCAATCGTTGCTGGAGAAGTGTCAAATATTGTTGACTGGGTGACGTTCCAGTTGCATCCGCTGGTGATGAAGGGCGAAGGAGGTACATATGAGGCTCGTGTCAAAAAAGCCCCCATGCCTATCCAACACATCACTCCCAGCGACGTAAGAGATCCCACCAATGCACCCTGAACAAAAAAAGTATTGTAAGGGAATTAAGCATTTTATTTACAGAATGTATATTATGAATAACGGTCTGAAAGTTGATAGTAACAAAACCACTTACCCATTTATTTGCCCTTGGAAAAAACATCCCAAGTATAAAGAGACCAAACAGGGGTCCACTGGTGATGCTCGCAACGGTGTATGTAGCCTTTTATTTATAAAAAAAAAATCAAGTTATTTTTTTTTTGTACATAATTATGAGAATTATGTAATGAGCAATGTCATAGAGAAGTATGTACAATCCAGTACGTGAGACATTATACAGTTGAACTTAATTTCATTTGTTCATTTCATATTTGTACCTCTCTGTTACAACTATATTGCAATGTAAAGAATACCATGATACAGTACCTGTAATATTCCTCCTAATTGTGACACCAAAAATGCAAAAGCAATCGTTGCAATGCCAGAGAGCATCACTGCAAAATTGAGAAAGGGGATATTACATATCAACAAAAGACACAATCTGAATCAAACATCATTTATTATCAAAGATCTGAGAGTCAAATGATGACAATAAAGGTGACCAAGTTGAATGGTTTCGTCATCCCTTTTTTGTAGTAATACATTTCACAGTTGTTTTCAAGCAGTTTTTAAAGAATATCAATTTTCGATGGGTTGTACCGTGACGTCCCACGTTACACTGACACACTGTGATGTAACTGAAATGCTATTCAAAGAGGCATTAAACCCAACTCACCCACTTACAGAAATATATCAAAACGCCCACATTTCCAACAGATTATGACTATGGCTTTAAATGTTCGGCCGGCAAAAAAATCTAAGGCTTACCAATGACTTTCGATAACACAGTCAACATTTTGTCGCTAATTTTTTTACAACAAAATGGTTGAATGAGATCTCGAGGTACCACAGCGCCAATGGCCGTCAGTGCAGAAGACAGGGTGCTATGAGACAATAATGAATACTAGGAATTAGTACTGACTTGGCAGTAGATATCAATTCATTGGTCACGAGGCTAACAATGTTTAATTAGACACCTAATTGTATGTTTATCGAAAATTGAAAACTGAATTCATCATACTTGGCCCCCGTGGTAACATGATGATTTTAAAATGAATTGTCATTTCGAGTTCATGTAGAAATTGTATGCCTTGTTAGCATCTGGAATATTAATCGAACCTATCTTATATCAAGATGATATCAGAAAACAAGTGCCGACTTAGTCGCATTGAAAGAATAAAAGAAGCTGAACTCCGTCTCCATTATATTTGAAAATAACACACAATGTAATTACAGATGCAAACGACCCCCTTCACAAACCACATTGTACTGACCTCAGACTGCCGCTAAATAAACACGAGATGAAGATTCCAGGAAGGCCAGGAAGATGTCCAAGGATGTCCATTATATACAAAGGAAGAATCTGCAGGATTGTCGATAGTTAGCCATTGAAATATGAGCACAGAACGTTTCAAACAGGCATTCATACAAGCAACTCATGATATCTCATCGATCAAGGGAAATATACATGTACACTCAGTTTGTTATCACTCTTTTCCGCAGTACCACACCCCTCCCCCTCCCGTTATATTCGAAGTTGAATATTTACTCGTATGAAATTGTTAATGACATTTATGATGAAATTACAAGCTCGTGAATGGTTTTGACAACCAAATGTTGTGTTATCTGTTTGCCTTTCATGAAAAAATACTAATTAAACGATGATTTGTCAATATTATCAACTTAACTGCCGCATACTCGTTAATACCTGATCACTTCGTGAAATGAGACTGTTGAACTTCAATGGATGACAGTCCTTGTAAAATGCAAACATAGTGACACCAAGAAGACAGCATACTGACATGATGGCGGCCAAGAAAGGAGCACTCATCAGCATTGCCCTAGGGGAAACATCGAAAATATTGAATTTCTAATATCTCAACTTCATTTGTTTTGCTTACCAATATATGCTACACTGTAATTGAAATTATATAAAATTCTTTTGTTTAAATATCATTTGATTGTTCTATCGATTTTCTATCGATACTCCAAGTAGTTATGTGTATGTAAAAGTGTGAATTTGATTATGTTTTACATGCACGCGTATTGTAGTATGTAGTAAATAATGACTAAATTGCATTGCTATTGTGCTTGGAACGATCATGGAAAAACTAAAGATTACATCTATCCTTTTTATAAATTGATAATTGTACTGCAAACATTATCATTTTCTGTTAACTTCAATATGCATCATAGTGTATTAGCAATACAATTAAAATGTAAGAATGACCATCTAAACTCACAGTTTAGCTCTTGTAACACTAGAGCATGATGACGCTCTTTGGATCTGAGCCTGGCCCGTTGACAAGTTCAGCCATAAGATGCTACCACCTAATACCAAGCCCCAGAAAGAATGTCGGGTGGATGGATCGGGGTGGAAACTATCAAAAAAAAGTCAAACATGATAACCATTAAACAATATCTAAATAAAGGAAATACATTTTGGTATAATCTACATCATCGCATATCCTATATGTTATAGTTTAGCATAGCCCTTTCAAAAGACATGAAAGGACCTACACATTCTTACATCTCATTACGGATGGCCCTCCATTGTCACTGGCCCTTTTTGATCGTATTGTGTGCTCTTTGTGTTGAAAACTTAGTATTCCATCAACACAAACAAACACGAGCATTAGATAAGAGGTTGTGTATTGTTTACCAAATGTGTTTGTATTTGCTGCAAATTACATTGCCTTTATAACCTAGCTGTTTTTGCCTATTTATATGAATTTTTGTCATTTAATTACGAATAACTCAATGTTGTTCAATGTCATAGTGACTTCAGCAACCCATGCTTGCCGTAAAAGGCGACCAAGCTTGTCGTAAAAGGCGACTAACGGGATCGGGTGGTCAGGCTCACTGACTTGGTTGATGCATGTCATCGATCCCAATTGCGTGGATCAATGCTCATGATATTAATCACTTGATTGTCTGGTCCAGACTCGATTATTTACAGACCGCCGTCATATAGCTGGAATATTGCTGAGTGCGGCGTTAAACAACAAACCAATCTTATTTGTAAGTAATCGAGTCTCGGCTAAACAAACTGACGGTTTATATTATAACACCTGGTATCATCACTGTTCCATTCATATACTTTTTAGCGCTATTTTGCTTTTTACGCCTAATGGAATCTTTCAACAAAATAATGGAGACTGATTACTCCCTGGCGTTGATGTTTCATATTTATGAATGAAGGTGCCACGTCGAGACTGACCACCAAATCCAATGAGTTGCTTCTTACAACATTCATGCGTTAATGGTGACCTGTCCTAACCCGGGTCGCCACAGAACCATTTTTGTTATGCTATTTGGTTTCAAGTCATATTTTTTAGTAAACTTACTCTGTGAAATAGATGCGTGAGCGCTCCTCGGCGACCATCCATGCAGCTTCAAGACCCCCAACGACTCTCAACCCTTGAACAACAGCAGCAGTCAAGCCTCCCATTATGACAAGTGCCTGGAAGGTGTCAGTCCACAATACAGCTTTCATGCCGCCCTGGAGACAAAAACAAACAAAAATTGCATTAATAACTGAATGATATTACTGTTTCATACACCTTGAATTGATCTCCGATCTTACTGATTCGGATGTTCATGGAAGTGATTTGGCGCGTTTATATGTTTATTTTAATTTAACCAGGATGTTTTGTCTTGTTTGCATGTTTAGATTTGAAAAATGAAAAATACTCACAATTGCTGTGTAAAATGTCACGACTATTCCCACTGATATCACGGATCCCCATAAACTGAAATCTGTTGCTGCAAATAGATTGCCAAGACCTTTGGTTATGTTTATGAGAATAACAAACTACAATGATGTTTGGTTCGAATCAGAATATTAGCTATGCAGAATCGCTAGAAAAAATAAACAAACCCAAATATAGACGTCAGCTCCAGAAAGAAACCAGTCTCGATTATCTGCCGAAACAGATTCCATTGGGCGAAAAAGGCAAAATGGTGGTGATAATTATATGAATGGATCACTGAAATTCAGGGATGACAAAAGTAAGTGTTTGTTTGTTTGTTTCCTAACGCCGCACAACAGTGCCCCTGCCTTGTGAAGGCGGCCTAAATAATCGAGTGTTGATCAAATACAGTGACATGATAGCGCGTTTATGTTGAAACTAAAAACGACGCGGTAATTTTGAATTGCGTCTCGGCCCAAACATGTCATTTGTAGTTGACTCTGCATGACTGCTAACTGATTCACGATTAAACATGAAGAGTCTAGGGAGGATGGTTAATATTCGCTGATAAAAAACGCTGAACCCATTATTGCCTGAAAAAAACGAGACTTGCTGCCATTGCTGAAATGCTTTACTACGTCAGTACATCGACTGTACTGACAAAATCACTTACCATGCAGTATCTCTGACGTCACAAGAGCGACAGAAGGAGGTCGTGTTTATGCATATAAGCTTTTGGAGAGATCAGTGAAAATGAATAGGGGTTTTATATACTATTTTTTAAAATTATAATCACAACGCGTATTTGAGACAAGAGGAGTTCATACAATGTGGATTCTTCAAGTCAAACATCAGCAAAATGTCATCGGAGGTTTACTAAGAAAACAATATGTGAAACGCTAGTCTTCATTGATATAATCTATATAAAACTTGGGATAAGACATTCAGGAAAGAACCAGTCCTTTGATCAAGGTTACAACATTCAAGGCCTCAGTAAAGCGTTATGGTAGACATGTGGAGGACATTACCAAATATGACGCATCAGTGACAAAAATGATGCCCGATGCAATTCCCTATTTTAACTTCTACCATGTGTTCCCTTGTTTTATCAAGTGAACAATTGATATGCCCTTGCATGTGTTTGGGTGCAAAAGGCAATCGTCAGAAAAAAATCATATGAACGGACCACTGAAAATCAGTGATGACACCATGTGCTCGCGAAAAGGAAGCATGTCGTGCTCAACCTTTCATATTTACTTACAAACCGTGGTAATTGTTATTTTTTTTTAATTATTTCCATGTTTAACTGAGTTGCTAATCAAGATTAGTCTTGCTAGTTGTTTTCACATCTTATTTAATGCAAATGGTTGATTTTGTTCTGTTCATTGTTCATTTACAGCCATGATATAGATATAACATTACACACTGCGGCACATAACATCCTTATAACATAACATTCGTTCTATGACCACTGTGTATCACTGTTGAACAAGTTGAATAAACGTTTTGAAATGCAAAGTCAGCCCATATCTCGAGTGTCATAAACCCTTTGAAGTCAATACACTGCAGCTTAAAATATATATATATATATATATATATATATATATATATATATATATATATATATATATAAGCTTAAAACGTTGTTCCTCATAATAAAGAAGTTACTTCTCTCTCTTATGTGTATCACTTCTTAATGCCATTCGAACACTTTATAAGGCATAACACATAACGTCTATCTTGGTGACGACAAACATGTCACGTGAAAATTGTCACTTTTGAAATTGTTAATCCTTTGGTACAAAAGATCCCCATAATACAAACATTTTTATACACTCATCTGCCTCACCAGTTGTCATGTTTAAACGTTCGTTCCCTGAAATACAATGATTTATAAAATGTCGTACAACTTCGCTTTTTTTTTTTGAAAATTGAAAATTAGAATAGGATTAGACAACTTCCATTTTCCCCTTTGTATAAATCTAGAAAAGAAACACGTGACAGGATTGGAAAAACCGTCAGGCTGATGTAACCTGAATAATAAGGATCTTATGTAAAATCATAATAGTGGACTAGAGTCCCATATACAAATAATTAAAACATGAAAAGGGTCTTCTTTCACATATATCCCAGGGTCGAGAAATTCCCTTTGAAGTGAAGTTTTTATTGAGACTTTTTTTTATTAGGGCCATAATACTGAAACTTCATTTTAATCTATATCTTAAGAGGAAACGCTAAAATGACTTAACTAATATAGTCGTAATCTTAAGGAAATGGTTTTGTAGCTTTATGTAGATCGTATTATTGTCATTCTCCCCTCTGACGGTATTAGCATATCATTGTCACATCATTCGTGTAATCCCCCAGAGATTCCGAGTTTAAATCGGTCCCCGGCAATCTATGCTTGTAAGTAACAACTTTCAATGGCTCTCGTGGACTCGCTCGGAGACTTGCTTGAGCGTGTGTTATGGTACCTCGCCGGCGTGGGATGTCGCGAATAATCAATCACTGAACGGTCTTTTCCAGTGCGGCGTCAAACAACATGCAAGCAAATAAATTCAGTGGTGCATAAATAGCTGCTAAGTTTAATAGAAAACAACTTAATAGATCGGGTAGACTCGCTCGGAGACTTGCTTGAGCGTGTGTTATGGTACCTCGCCGGCGTGGGATGTCGCGAATAATCAATCACTGAACGGTCTTTTCCAGTGCGGCGTCAAACAACATGCAAGCAAATAAATTCAGTGGTGCATAAATAGCTGCTAAGTTTAATAGAAAACAACTTAATAGATCGGGTAGACTCGCTCGGAGACTTGCTTGAGCGTGTGTTATGGTACCTCGCCGGCGTGGGATGTCGCGAATAATCAATCACTGAACGGTCTTTTCCAGTGCGGCGTCAAACAACATGCAAACAAATAAATTCAGTGGTGCATAAATAGCTGCTGAGTTTAATAGAAAGACCTTAAAAGACGGTTTAAACTAACCGTATTTATCTACATACCCCAACACCATTCAGAGAAATTTGATAAAGGTATATAAGTCTAGTATGTTTGTCTTTACCTGCGTTTAAGGCCAGTGATGGAACGTACAAGACGAATGCCATGTAGGTCAACTAGAAATAAAAACGGGAAATGAATATTCAATGTTGCAGTTTATAACTAAACATCAAGATATCACAACTAACTACCAAGTGATCACGTTGTGATTATTTGGATACTTTATGGAGTTCATTACAACGTATACATTATATAAATAGGGAGGGGGTGTTGTATTGGATAAAAAAAAAATAGCAAGTTCATACTATGGTTTGCGTATGATAATTTCTGAAGTAAAAGAGAAAACCGGTCCAAATAAACAATTCTCGGCATTGTAAATAAAAAATCTCTTACCGCTTTGATGAGGAACAGAATAGACCCCAAGACTCGAATGCATCGGCCGAATCGCATGCCCAGATACTCAAAACAAAACATATCATAGATATTATGTTGATTTTAATTTACACAATGCAATTGTTTCTCATGAGTTTCACAATACTCTCACTGCATTTGTCCAAAGCATAAGTGTGGGGTCAATACCCTTTTCGAACGTTTCAACTCAATATTGGCGTCTGTGATACGATTTGCTGATGCTTTTATCTAGTTTCAAAGATAAAGGCCGTGGTACAAAATGAACGTCAATGGTCAATATAAAACGCCAAAGTCTGAGAATAATTAGTCTCGATTTTCTACCGAAACAGATTCCATTGTCTGTAAAAGGCAACACAGTTGTGAAAATGAGATGAATGAGTCATTGACAATCAGTGGTGACACCAGGTGTTAACGAAAAGGGTAAGCATGTTCTGGTGACTGGTAACACCCGCCACAATTTGCATAACATAATAAGTGCAGCGGCATGCAAACAACTGAGTCTTGACCAGGCAATCGTGGATGAACTTGACAATACATTGTTTGGAATAACACATATGTTTAAAACATCGGTCGATAAGAAATTAAATTGTTCGAGTTCGTTTTAAAGTGTTTTGACTATAAGCAGGCCTAATAGCCCACAGGGGTTCTGTACAATACATATTCACTTCATGACCTGACACGTGAAGATCCTGGTTAGAATATGTCTTCAGCAACCAATGCTTCTCGTGAAAGACGACTATGTTTGTCGTAAGAAGCGACAAAGTTGATCGGGTGGTTTGGCTCGCTGACTTGGTTTATGCATGTCATTGTATCCCAATTGCGTGAATAGATACTCATGATGTCGATCACTGGATTGTCTGATCCAGACTTGATTATTTAATGACCGCCGCCACATAGCTTGAGTATTGCTGTGTGAGGCGTTGAACAACAAACAAACAATTACTTCATGACAAACATACTTTACATGGTAACTTTATATAGGACAGTCGCTTACCTCATAGATGCTGGTGACGTTTAGATTATAGAAAAACGGTACGAAGACGGTGGCGGCGATCACAAGGCCAATGGATGCTGATAAACACATCCACCAAATCATTGTGTTGTAGTTGTATACTTCAGCGGGCATCCCTAGCAACGTAGTTGCTGAGAACGACGTCACAAGGATGGACAACGACACGGGGACGATACTCATTTGACGCCCCCCGAGTAAATAGTTTTTAGTGCTTGTGCTCTGGTTATCCTTGATGGCATAATATATACCAATGGCTGTGGATACCGCCAGAGTTGCCCCAAAACAACCATAGTCAACAATACTGAAAGTCTTCTTAACACCGGTGTAAATGCTGTAGTCTCCCATAGTGAAGGGATCTTACTGGTGAATGAAATTAATCTAGCTACACTGCGAATAACGTCTATAGCCCTTGTCACGTGGCTGTCTGCCCGGGTCTGTTCACCTGCAGCATTACCATATTACCTTAGCATCATTGATTTTCCTTTGAACGAGCTAATGGTGAATTTGCAACTAATATTATTTCAGTGAATGACTCGATGGTGACATACTATTAACTGTCTTTTGTTTATTGTAAGAGCATCGTTTATGCTACTTACCTGTACACTCCATTTTCAGTAGTATTCGTGATCAGCCTTACTGTTTTGTAATGACTTTTAAATCCAACTTATAAATGCCTTTAAAAAACAAGATTGACATTTAGTACTAGTTTATCTGCCATATATCATTTAAATATATGTAAGGCTGCATAAAAAAAAACGTTTCTCGGGCTGATTTTTCTCAATGGTGATACGGAAAAAACACTTTCTTTTATATTTCCCAACAAACACAACTGGCGCCTTATGTCACGCGGTTCTTTAACACAATGTCAGTTGTCAAGCAGGGGCGGAGTATATTTAAAATGACGTATTATATAAAAGCGAAATAAGAAATTTCCATAATCAAATGAAATTTCAAAAAAATAAGTCCATTGTACAATTCCGGCAATATCATAAGCATGCCTCACTATCACATTGTAATGATACAAGGTGTTCGCGAAAAGGCGAGAGTATCGTGCCAAAACGGTGCTCCCATCACAAACACATGTAACGGCAAGTCAATTGTTCACTTGAAAAAACGCGGGAACATATGGCACAAGTCAAACTATGAAATTGCAACGGACATATTTTTTGTCCCTGATGCGTCTTATGTGGAAATACCCTCCACACATTTTAAACATATTTTATTTGCAATAAGGATTATAAGTGACCCGCCGATGCCCGGGAAACATTTCCACTTATTAGTCAACGTAAAATGAAAAAGAAACATTTTAGCATATTAGGGAGAGCAACGTTAAACAACAGACAAACAAATCAATAGTAAAGCAGGTGTACTGACAGGACTTTGGATCTACTTCCTATGCGAACACATGGTTTCATCACAAATTTTCTTCACTGATACATTCATATAATTTGTATATATGGGATCGAACCCCCGACCTTCCGCTATCTGGGCAGACGTTGTTCCACTAGACCACGGAGGCGGTCTATTTAGAAAGTTTGCTAGCACGGGAGAAGTCTCTTTAGAAAAGATTGATAGGCAAACAGATGCGAAGAACAGAATGCGAGATATCATAATTATTACCATTCATATTATATTCATAACGTATCGCATACACCGTGGTTTGTGTCAACATAGGATTTGCTTTTACTGTTTTGTAATTCCTTTTATGAACCACACTTATGCATTGAGGTGTCTCCATGTGACGTCTCTGTGATGCTAAAAACTTAAACTTCTCATGTTTTTTTGTTCTAAATGTGTGTTTTTCAGTTACATTATAATATAATATAATGAAGATTAAGAAGGGAGGTGAGGTGAAATGGGGTTTAATGTCGCCTCAGGAATTTTTATACGCACGTGTGTGTGTGTTTACTTGTACTAGTCCAGACTTTTAGTCCAGATGTAAAGAGCTAGCCCACTGATATACATTCCCCATCTTAACATGGATCCCCCGTTCAGACAGATGACAATTACTCCGAGTCGCTCAGTCTTTGTTTTATCCCCTTAATGCCTGGCACAACAATAAGCACCATTGTTTAATTTCTTCTGGAATGAATCGAGCTTTAGTTTTCCGGGCAGACAAGAGCAAGAGAAAGGCTGACATTGACGATATATCTGATCACGATACATATATATTCCAACTACAATTACAATGCGACAAAGGACGATATCCGGTGGTAGTTTAAACACGTCGAAATGTTGTTATCTATTCCTACTTCCAACGATACTGTGTCATTGTTTTTTCACGTGTGTTCAAATAATCTCTTGCAGATTTCGCCATTTATACGAGTACTCCTCTGTACCCAGATCTGTATCCCTCACACATAAATATAAGCGACCAAACCCTTTCCATAATTATAAGAAATCTGTGCTGTCTGGTAATATCATTAGAATGTACTTTTGAACCACAATCAAACCACGAAGAGCCGGGTTAGAATAGGTCTTCAGCAAAACATGCTTGCCGTAAGAGGTGACTATGCTTGTCAGAGGAAGTGACTAACGGTATCGGGTGGTCAGGCTTGGTTGATGCATGTAATAGTATCCCAAATTGCTTGGATCGATGCTCATGGTGGCGATCACTGGATTATCTGCTCCAGACTCGATTATTGACAGACCGCCGTCATATAGCTGGAATATTGCTGTGTGTGGTGTTAAATAACAAACAAAACAAGTGTAGGCGCAAAACCCTTTCCATATCCACAAGAAATCTGTGCTTAAGTCGGTTGCATAACACCAGCTATATCATGAGCAGGTGTTTATGAATCACTATCAAATAGGAAATAGTAATAATTAATACCAGGTGATCTCGAAACGCTGTAAACCTGAATAACAATCATTCATGTGTCCAATTCCCTTTGAATCAAGTGACAAACCAGTGACGAATGGAATGTAAGCCCACAAATAAACGTTTTTTAAACTTCGGGAGAGGCAACATTTTCATGGAGATCTGGTGGAGACTATTTGTAGCATTTACTGCATACCATATGGGCACATTATCAGGACAGTATGGGTTAAAACTGTAAAGGGAGATAACAAGTTGATATGTATGCGGAAATATTTATTCTACTGTTATAGGTGAATAAGTTACCCAGATACCGACATCGCCCCAACGTGATAGAAATGCTGGGGCACTGGTGGCCCAGTCGTCTAAAGCGCCGCGATTCGGTGTGCAGAGTTGGGTCCCTTGGGCACGCCAGAAACCTGTGACTGTGGGTTCGAATCCCGATTATGTTTCTAGGTATGTCAGCACCATACCCGTGCTCGTGGGTTTCACCGAATTGGTAAATGTCTGAGACCTGCATCACTTCGGGCTTTCCTACCACATTAAGCTGACACGCCGCGATACAACTGTAATACTGTTAAAAGCGGCGTTAAACCCAACTCACTCACTCACTGACAGAAATGCATTACATTACAATATTTACGTAACAAAATATGTAAATATAAGTGACAAAACCCTTTCCATAATCATAATTATTGAAGCGACAACACCACAGCCACAGGAAATCTCCGCCCAAAGCACAGTCGATTGTAAGATTCCGACTATATCACAATCAAATAATGATGATACGAGGTGTTCGCGAAAAAGTGATCGTATCATTCCTTTCTGGTGGTACACGTCACAAACACATGCAAAGGCTAGTCAATTGTTCATCTAAACGACGGGTACATATGGTCAACATAAGGAGTTTCATCAGACATAATGTTTGTCAATGATGTGTCAGAATTTGAAAAGTCCTCCACCTGTGTACCAAAAACATTTCAAAAGTGTTAATGAAGCCTTGAATGTTGTAACCTTGATCAAATAACTCTTTGAGAACTTGCTCGATGTACCTCAAAAGTTGTGAAATGTAGACATCAAAGGCTAGATCTTCTGGAATATTGCTCGACAAAAAGGGAAAGTTGAAGACATTCATCATGTCATACATCCTTGTTGAGAGTTTTTGGACACAGTGATTTTGTATGCATGGATCTAAATCTGAAAGATATGAGGCGGTGTCACTTGTCTCATTATTTCTAGTTAAGGTGGGTAAATCAATTAAAGGAAATTGGCTATTTGATCGTTTTGAGTTAGCTTGTCAGAAGCTCCGATTCGTATGCGTAAAGAAACAGATCAGCAAGAACGGAGCATCATTGTGAGTGAGTGAGTTAAAATTTAACGTCGCATCAGCATTATTTCAGCCATATACGAGCCATATAACAAGCTGATATATATACAATTGAGTCATGAATACAAAGTTATATTTCAAACAAATTTGTCAAACATTGTTGGGCATAACAACGACGAATTATTGTGTTTATTATAAAAATAGCATCGGGTTGTCGATAGTGCGTGCACATGAAAACATTGTTATAATAATTTAGTATTTCGATCGCCAAAAAGCACTTTAAAGTTATGTACATTATTAACTTTCAAAATATCTTATTCGTGAAAAGAAGGTACAAGTCCGTTACATTATAGTAGCGTCTCGGGTCAGAATATAGAATTATGAAGGACAAAATTGGTCTTATAGGTCTAATAAATGCCAACATGTCAAACATATCCGGGAGCGTTTTTCCTATCACGTTATGACAATTCAACAATAAATACCCTTGTGATGGCGTGGCCAACTGTCATCCATGAAACGTTTGTTGTTCCTACTGACAAGGCCTCAAATTAGATATGTAAGCACCACTACATTAATTGTTTGATGAAAGAGCCTGGTACAAGTGAGAAAGGTAACATATAAGGCCTGTATGTTTACTGAGGTCAAAATCTGATAAACCATCCCTTGACTCTAAATCTTAAAATCTTAAGACTTTCCCATCCATCCCTCGTATATTCTGGATTCCAAACCTCAAAAGCAATCCGTACAAAGAGATAGAAACAGTTTGGGGGCAAGTACATGTAACACTAAATCCTTGTCTCGAAGACTAACCATTATCACTTATACAATCAAGGCAGGCGTCAGGTAACAAGCACTTGCTCTTTTTAAACACATTGTGTGAGTAGCGGGAGCTGATGATAGGGCAGGACATTTCGCGAACACCTGGTGTCCCCACTGATCGATTCATCTAATTTACACCGCCATTTTCCCCGTCACACCCATTCAAGACTGGTTACAGTCGGGCGCTGACGTTTTATTTTTTCTTTATATCTTTATATTCAGAGAAGGTTAGGTATTTCGTCAAATGGAACGAACACCATGCGGTTTCTCAAAGACCTTGATTTGCTTGACGTTTTGTAACTATGGACAGAACTATCCCATAGGACAAACATGAAGAACGATTTCATGCATGAGTTGATCCTCTGGGCATTTAACATGGAGATCATAGAAATAGTTACATCTCTGTCTTGAAAGGTTAAGGACAATTTGAAAGCAAATGTTTCGGAATGAAAATGAAAGCGGAAGTTGACTGAGCAAAATAATATGAGAATTGATGGTCTTCCGCATTGATAACACCTACCTAGAATGTGGGGTAACACATTTTGGCAAGACGTTGGCATCCAATGGGCATCATGTGCGCTTCTCTCTTTGCTGATCTGTTTCTAAATGCATATGAATCGAAGTGGCAAAATCAAAACAATTGAATTTGGTCAAGAAGTTCAACGTGGGCTTCAGGTTTATCTATGATCTGGTATCCTTCAATCATGCTCAAATAGCCATTTTCTTCCACTGGTTTACCCATCTACCCGTAGGCTACAAATAATACAGACCAGTGAGACCGTCTCATCTGTTTCATATTTAGATCGATGCATAATTATATCACACCTCCTGTACGAAACACCAAAGCAAACATGGAATGAACATGGAATGTACGTGGGATCCTCCATGGTACAGATTATATTTGTAACACCTTATCACTGCCAGTTGACCTTGTTGCCTTACAAGAGCACTGGCTATCGTCTGATAAAGTAGACTGTTTAAGATCATTTCAAAACCTAAATTTAATCACATACAGAGCATTACCCCCAAATGCGAGTTATGCACGAGGGTCAGATGGGTTAGCTATCTTAACTAATACCCACACCAAGTGGAAAGCTATTCCAATAGCTTTAAGCTCGGATTATGCAATAAGTGTTAAATTGTCACAAACAGGCTACTGTGATGTATTTGTAATAGCCAGTCGACTACCATCTACAAATGTGTTAAACTCTGTATACTGTAATGCCCTTGATGAACTGATGGACATATATGATAATCTGTGTGAGTTAGGAACAGTTTTTATCTAGGGTGATTTAAATGCTGATGTTTGTAAGGCCAATCTAACAGCACGGGATAAGCTACTTAGAAATGTTATAGAAAATAGACATCTATTACATGCAGTAAATATGGTACAATTCGGAGGACCAGGATATACTTGCAGATCAAAAGATAACACGTCACGAAGCCTTATAGACTATATTCTTGTACCGTCATGGCTACGTAACTTCATTACAGACTGTTACATTATAGCAAGCTGTCCTTATGAAATATCTGATCTATTTCCTTGTCATATTTCTATATCACAAGAAGGGCTAACTAGCCACGATCAAAATATAAAGCGAGTTATCCCTAAGTGGGATAAAGCAAATAAGACTAATATTTCTATGTTTCAAGCAGAAGTTGATAGATATATTAAATGTTGCATATGATGGCAATCCAGATCCCCACACCTTAGATCCACAAAGTTTAGAAATCCAATGTGACATCATAAATGAAATTCTTATACATGCAGCTAATAAATGTATCCCACAAAGTGTGTTTAAGCCCTTTCTTAAACCATTTTGGAGACAAGATGGTCTTGATAACGCACACTATCGTATGAGGGTGTCTCGAAGAACTTACATTCAAAATGGTAGATCGAGAGATAAAGATTCAAACGAACGTATATCTTACAAAAATGAAAAAAAGTGTTTTAGACGCCTTTATCGCAAATCCAAAAAAGGTAAAAGGAAGGAAGTCCTTACAGAAATAGAAAAATCATCTGAACTTGATATACATTCCTTTTACAAAACTGTAAGAAAGCAAAGGTCACAAACTACAGATATAACAAAACTCAACTATGAGGGAGAGAGTGTCACAACACCCTCGGACATTTGTAGATTGTGGGGAAAATATTACTCTGATCTAGCTCAGCCATATTGCTCAGACACTTTTGATGAAAATTTTCGAAAAGATATATCTTCATCCCTAGAAGTAAATGAAACTGTTAAAACACTGATAAAGTTACAAACGAGCATATAATGGGGGGTGAATCTTTGATAAGATATATGTGTACCCTGTTTAATGCTATGTTAAGACTACAATACATTCCTTTTAATCATAGACTAGGAATGGTCATTCCTATATACAAGGGTAAGAATGACAAATCGGATCCCCGAAACTATAGAGGTATAACATTAACTTCATGCATTGGAAAGCTGTTTGAAAAACTTATTGTTAAGCGCATTGAACCAAAAATGATAAAGTCAGATCCTGATTTCCCTGACATGCTCCAGTTCGGCTTTAGGAAAGAACATGGGGCAATAATGTCCGTTTTTACCCTTATTGAAAGTTATTCAATTTTACTTACAGCGAGATTCTACAGTATATACTGCTTTTTTAGACAATGAAAAGGCTTTCGACAGAATATGGCAGGACGGCCTTTTTTTATAAATTACACCAAATGGATATCAGAGGAAATACATGGAAGTTATTACACCATAGCTATACAAATAGCCATGCTTTTGTTACTTATCAGGGTGAACAGTCAGATATATACCATGTAAGGCAAGGTGTCGGACAATGAAGAGTTCTCTCTGCTTGGTTCTTCTTATTCTTCATTAATGACATATAACAGCCCTTAGACAAGCAAATAGTGGTATTTGTGTATTTGGTCTAGATATCTAACTGTTTTGCTTGCAGACGACACAACTCTTGTGAGCACATCGCCACGAGAGCTTCAAAATGCACTTGATACAGTACATTTATATGCCTCAAAGTGGCGACTAACGTATAACCCTTCAAAAAGTAATGTTGTTGTCTTCTCTGAGACAAAACAAAAGGGGTTAGATATTAATTGCAAACTTGGTGATATAAATATAACAACATCTGACTCTCTCATGTATGGTGGCATACTACTAACGCATAACCTGTCATGTAAATCAAGTATTGAAAAATGTTGCCAAAAAGCAAGGCAAAGTATTAATTCGTTAAAATCTGTGGGACTCAACAGTTCTGAGCTACATCCAGCTACCAGTGTAAAAATCTGGTTAAGAATGGTATTAAAAACAAGTTTTTACGGCTGCGAACTGCTCTTGATATTAAGGGTCAAAACATTAATGTCATTGAAAATACTCATGGCTATTTCGCGCAAACTGTACAAGGACTTGATAAAAGATCTCCATCAGAATCCACTATTGCCAATCTTGGGCTTTGGACAATGATCGGCTATATCGATAACTGTAAACTTCAGCTGCTTGGCCGCTTATGTAACTTAACCTGTAACAGTTTTGTTAAACATCTTTTTTGTGCATACATTGCAAATCCAACTAATCCTAAATCTGTATGTGGAGATTTATTATCAGTTCTTAACAAGTATAACCTACGAAACAACCTTTGTACATATATAAGCTGTGGTGTATTTCCTACAAAGAGAAACTGCAAGCAACTGGTTAATAAAACCATTCATGAATATGAAGAAAATATGTGGCGCAGAAACGTTTCTGTCAATACAGGTCTTTCACGCTTCATGCTACTCACCATATATTATGGCAACTAGCATATCAGTACCCAGAACAGAGGTCAAGTTTAACATTTTGTGTTAGAGTGTCATCACGTAACAAAACTTCCAGGGACTGTTTATTGTGTAACAAGCATGCCTTTGATTATGATAATCACATCATATTACATTGTGAAGTTCTACTGCAGGAAAGAAATGAACTGTTTTCCACCTTTATTGATCTGCTTGATGTTGAAACCTATGTCCAGTTGGAATTACAAGATGAAGAAGATATGTTGTCATTTTTCTTTGGTGCTGATACTCACTTCTCACAATGTATTGATATAGTTACATGGGAATCTGTTATACTGATATTTTCTGCTTATGTACTTTCACTAAAGCCTTACCTTGATTATGTCATCTGATCTAACCTTTTGTACTGTGTGAATGGCATGACACTGGTGCTACTGTCTTTTATTGTATATATGTACAGGTAATATGAGTTTGTGTGAATACGTTTGATTAATTATGTATAATCTTCGGATTAACTTCTGGAGGAAATAAAGAATCTCTCTCTCTCTCTCTCTCTCTCTCTCTCTCTCTCTCTCTCTCTCTCTCTCTCTCTCTCTCTCTCTCTCTCTCTCTCTCTCTCTCTCTCTCTGCTACTTAATCCCCAAAAGTGTTATAAAATCATGAAAATCAAGCACACAATACACTCGCACACGTAGACATTTTCTTACACAGGCTATAGTACAGCACCATGCTATCCTTGACAAATAGCACACGTAATACACACATGTTGATGAGTTTACAGAAATGCTTACATCTTTTTAATTTAACCATGCTTGAAAAAATTATTAGGATTTGGTTTTGTTACTTTTCCTTATAATAGGACCAAATGTCACCATAAATAGGACCAATTCTGGCGTTCTCTGGTAAAACGTGAACCTCATTTCTAGGACACAATAACGTTTACTCTTTCAACACATACAGAACTCTACAAATGTCTAAAACGTTGAATGTTTTTACGGTGTATAATGTCGAATATCCGACACGCGTATATGACATTGAGAATGAATGAGGCAAATTATATGGTATGTACAGTTTCTTCTCACGGGAGAGTAAAACATTAAAGCAGATTGGCCCCAATAAATAAAGGTATATGTACATCGACGATATTTCCAGAAGGTAAAGTCAGTTAGTATTCGTATTTGCATTGTATTATTGGACAAACAATAAACTCAGTTACTTACTTAAATTCGTGTTAGATTGTTGAAATTTAAGTAAGCATATATTGTGTTATGCAAACACATACAAAAGACATACAAGTATTTTTAACATTGTTACCCTACCAGCAAGTGTGAAGAGGATTGATAAAACTTTCAAACTGGTTATAACACATGATATTGAACTAGTCATGTATCAAATCTCCCTTGTCCTAGCCCAAGTGGTTATTCTTCCGCATCAAGAATAGACAGTATGTGCGGTTCGACAGTGAAATAATACTTGAGGGGGAAGTTTTCTTCAAGCTGTGTCTTTTGGCTTTTTTATGATGATAAATACCATCCGTTTAAGAGCGCAATAATGAGATTACTAGACATGTAACGTATCTAACAATTTAAAATACTTTCACACTGAACATACATCCACCAGTATGTAAGTATATAATAATTCGTACACGGTCTATTAAAGACATGTCACAGTTACGTTAGAAGAACAACTATGTGTGATAAATATGTTTTCTCCATACCTGATTGATGAATGCGCCACTTTTACACATGGCACTTCCTTTATTACTGTTTTTATTACTTTCAGAATATTTAAAGGTAAGAACAATTAAATGAATTGTGCGTCTAGAGGAAACAGAGAAGTGACAACTATCACTGAGAATAAACGAGTATGCCACATGACATAAAATAATATGGTAGCCATGGTGCGTTTCAGACACATTTCTTCTATGAATAATTTACTTTTTAATATGTAACAGTTTATATACATAGTGACCGGTTCCGTAGAGTGAGAGTAGTAATAGCAAGTATACGATTACGTCATTTGTAATGAACCGCTTATAGAGAGAACTTTATTCAAACATGATTACACTAAATACTACATTCACTTGACTATTTTGTTGTGTGTGTGTGTTGGGTTAACACTACATGCATATGGTAAAGGTACCTGTCCCTGCTATCCATGCTCCCTAGGCCTGTTATTACGATCTGTTTGTATATACATGATCAGAATCTATCACTTGTACATATCTCTAGATTCAATAGATCTAACCAAATGTCATTTTCAAAATTGACAAGATATTTTGTATTTGTGAAAAACGAAACTTTTTGTCCTTGATTAAGGTTCATAAATCAAAACACAATATGTTGTAGACTTAAAGTAGACAGTTTGCATCTTAATGAATACTAATATGGCTTTTGTAGACATTTAAACACGAAAAATGCAAACTACATGTCACAGCATTTACATGTTGTAAGGATTTATTAAAAGGTGTCGAAGGTGTTTAAAACGGACCGGAGGTGAACATGTCTGTTGAACATCCTGCATCACAGATTTGTTGGGATTCACTGGCGTCAGAGGCGTTTCCAAACTTTCCAGAGGTGAACATATCTCATGAACATCCTGCTCCATGGGTTTGTTGGGAATCACTTGTGTCATGGGTGTGTCCAAACTGTTCAGGGGTGAACATGTTTCTTGAAAATCCTGCATCATGGATTGAGCTGTCAACACTTGTTTCATAGGTGTTTCCAAACTGTCGCTTACTCTCTTCTGTCTTGAGCAGGCTGTGGTATTTCTGGATACATTAGAGGTGTCATTGTGTTTTTCCTTTCCATTCCCCTGACGCTGTGATCTCCTTTTCTTTGTGTCCACTTTCTTCTGGTTATCCTCTTTCCTCTCTCAGTTTCTGATGCTATGCTAACTCCATTTTTCAACAAATGGTCTCTGTCTTTCAAGGTCTTTTTTGGTTCCGAGGCATTCCTGCCAAATGAATGATTGAAAACCCTAGTGACTACTGTTACATACGATGTATAACTATCTGGAGAAACTATGTTGACAATCAAATCAAAGCCCTTAAAGCCCTAATATTCATAGATATGACAAATTGAATAACTTGGGTTTCAAGACACCTGTTCACTAATCTAACAATACACTTTGTCACTATTAAAAACAAAATTCTATTTAAAACAAGTTTGTCAAAACCCTTATAGTCAGTGAGTGAGTTATAATTTTACAACGCATCGACAATATTGCAGCCATATCGCGATGAGAACAAGTTTATTATAAAATTATAAAGGACAGTAAAACAGTAAGGTAAATATCCCATTGTAGATAAAACAAACCTGAACAATATTAAAACAAAGAACCTTTCATTCAATTAGTTAATAGAAAGTAAAACCAGGCTATAGACCACTAGCAACCAACGCTAGAGACCACCGAACTGGGGATCATTGGGACTTGCAGTGCTTTTGATTCCTGCATGAGTCCCAGCAGGGTGTATGCCATAGCTTTGGTCACGAGTGGTTGTGCGCAGTGTTAACTAATATTTAAAAAATCAAGGCACAATCAAGGAATTAAAACAACTAGTTAATATTAAACACTTGAAATCTAGATGGACTGACGTGCCACTGTCAGGGGGACAATAATTTTACACGACTTTAACCCCCTGAGTGGCACTGCCTTCATTAATCTCAATTGGTAATAATATCCTACTCTTCTAGACCAATTCAAAATGTATCAAATAATACTATTCCTTTTAAAAAAAACGAGAAATATATCAGCACAGATATTATAAAAAAGATTCTTTAAAATATGTTGAAAAATAAAAAAAAACGTGCTTGACTGTGATTCTCTCATCACAAAGGACACAAAACGGAGGATCCTCACCTTTAAAAAATAGCTACTCATAGATATATTGACTGTGGCCAATACGACATCGTCGCAAAACAACTTCGTCATGTCTCGAATGGCAACCCATGTAGGTCTAACCTAGGGTGGGTTTTATTTGCTTTATATCTTTCATGTAGCCTCTAATTATTGGCTTGTAATCACTGTGTGTAAAAAGAACTGGTGTTACTGATTTGTTGGATGCTGCCTTTGCAGTAGTATCAGCCATATTGTTACCAGGGATTCCAACATGGCTGGTCAACCAGCAAAAGACGATGTCGTATTGGGCGGTGGCGAGAACATTATTCAATTCTAAACGATCGGAAAAACATTTATGTATTGCCTGAAGGCATGATAAGGAATCAGAAACGATGATGAACTGTTGAGATGATTGGTTTTGAAGGTAGTCCAGTACTATAAGAATAGCATTGGCCTCAGCTGTAAAGATAGAACTATAACCTGGGATTCTCGAAGACAAAATTTTAGATTCAATGACAGTGGCACTTGAAACTTTGTCAACATCCTTGGAAGCATCGGTAAAAATAGAGCGATGAGAATCATATTTTAAACCTTAATTGGGCATTTATTCTTGTTGAAAGACCAATTGGTTTGTGTCAGCTTTTTTAGGGTAGTTAGTGTTAGGTCTACCTCCGGTTTGACAGGCTGCGACGGAGGTGTAGACAGTAACCGAGATGGTGAGACAGTAGAAAGATCAATATTGACTGGGATAATATGTGGCTTAATTCTGAACCCTAGAGGTGGATTAAGTTTTGCTTTTGATTGAACTACTTTTTCATACATGTGAGTAAACACACAATCATATGCTGGATTCGATGGATTTGAGTGTAATTTAGTCACATATTGCAATGACAGTTTAATTTGCCGTTGTTTGTGACATGGCTCATATGCCTTTACATATAAGCTATAAACTCGTGATGTTCTAAAGGCTGTAATAGGGCTGTGAATCACACACAGCCTCACCAAGATAGACGACCCTCCAGTTGCTTTGTCACCAAGGGGGAATATGAATGATGAGTGCCTAATATCAAATTTATATGTACTTTTAAGGTATGTTTCCTGTAGACATAAAGCAGACGGTTTAAAATCATGAATGAAAAAAATGAATGTCATTAAAATTATGTCAAAGTCCCCTGCAATTCCATTGGATTAGGTCATTTGGCTCAATAGGGCCTCTCACGTGATCGTGAGGAGGAACTATTTCTACCTCTGTCTTCTGAAGACAGGGTCACCTCCATATCCAGAGGTCCAAACGAGTTAGTAAGAGGTGCCTCAGGAGGAGAGGGGCTTCTCTGATTTATTTTTTTGGTTTTGTCTTTTCCTTTCTCGTTCGTTGGCTGAATAATAGTGTCAAATGATGATGTGGATGTACCTTTCTTGTGACTTATGGTTGCCATCTTAAGGGGTTGATCAGAGTGGACCCAAGTAAGGTCTGTCTGACATGTGATAGAATTGGTTTGAGTGTAAGGTTTGTAGGAGGCTGGGGAACATCCAGTATTCGTGCATCATGATAAATGTATGTTGTTTGTGTGTTTAATGTTAAAGAGTTTAGATTCTAAGATCCAAACAGGGCAAGATTTTGAAGAAGTCATGTGATGGCCATCACAATTTTGACTTTTATGGTCCTCGTAGCAGTCCGAGCTGTTATGGCTCCAACTACATCATTGACAAACTGAGGACCTATTGCAAGATTTTAATCCATGGCCAAACGTTTGGCATTTGAAGCATCGAAGTGGAGTGGGGACATACACCTCCACTCCAATATTCATGTAGCCAGCTTTCATAGATGTAGGAAATGTACTTCGTGAAAAGTCAAACGGATAGGTGTTTGTTTGAACAACATCTCCATGTTGCTGCCTGGGAAACCTTTTTACGACAGTAACACCTTGCTCTCCAAATTCTGCAACAATCTTTTGCTCTGACATGTCAGAAAGACAACGGGCCCAGTCACGCACAATGCCTCGGCAAGAGTTTAGTGTTCTGTGCTCAGACACAGTAACCTCAATATCGGCAAATAATTTGACAGATAGTAGATTGCTGGCTCTTTGCACATTCAACCAGGAGGGACCACTACGTTGACGAGTCACATTCTTCACCTCTCCACTAATTCCCGAAATGGCTTTTGATATAGCAAATGGATTGAGTTTGATTGGCTGTTTATCAAGGGTCTCTGTTTCTAGGAACCAAGCCCAGGTATCAATCTGTCGAGGTACATCATCAGATTCTGTATCAACTTCTAATTTTCTTTTTGGACGATTGGAACAAGACAACTGTAGTGACATGGTGAAAGGAAAACAGCTCAGCACCACTGCTCCCCACCCACCATCTAGTGTCAACAAGGACAGTGTTATATTGCACTGGATCTCCAGAATGCAAACATCAGGCATACATGGGTGTTATACTCCAGCAAATATGACATGAATAGCTACATTTGTCTACAAAATTTATTTCAGTCTGTTTCTGCCTATAACAATATACTGGAGTCGTACAGAATACAGCGGTCAATCTTTACAGATTGGCAGGTGAGTCAACGCCTTCTGGCATAAGACTCCAGGCAACTTGTTACATAAATAATTTCTGAGTTCAAACATGTTATATAATGGCAAAGATCAAACAATACATTTTTATAAATCACGAGTGTGCATACACAATTTTATGCACAGGGCTTGGCATGGTCAGCCGAATGATAGGATCGGATCCATTCCACCAACCGTCTAGGTGAAGAAAGGGTCGAAGTGGTATGTGGTCGAAGTGGCAAAAGGAACACTGGTTCCTAGCCGGTACCCAAAACCACCAGACTCACGTCCTCCACCGACACAGGGGCGCAACACACGGCAAACGAGTTGCCCAATTCGACCAGCAATCGGGTGCTTATGACACATTCTCGTCTTCCCCGGGTATCCCTTGTAACCCTTTGCCACTATTGTTACATTTTAGATCCCGACTGTTACTTTAAACTCAGAATCTAGGTAAACATACGTCCACCAACCTTTCGGTTCAATGCAAATTTTGTAAAACTTAAAGAGATTGTTTCAAGAACCTATTACAATTCAATAACACCGCGTTACAAGATGTTCTTTCAAATTGTTAAAATCCAATCCACTACTGCAACAACTAAAAGTCTCAAGCAAAAATCTGTAATTCGGTGAAATCTTTAGCAGTTTTTGTGAAATAGTTTTTAATGAGAAATGTGAAAGTGAAATAAATTATAAGGAATTAAACACTTAATCTCTAAAACCTTTTTCTCACAACATTAAATCAGTTTTCACTACTGTTACATTTGGTGTTACCACTTTTACAAAAAGCAAACAAATATGTCAAACAAAACCTTATTTTTTCAACACAGCTATGACAATTTATACATTTAATACTCCCTTCTCTGGATAGTGTTGGTCTTGATTTTGTTTTGATAAACAGCAAAATGCAAGGGTCATAAATTGTCGAGATGTATATTTTTAAAATGACATGTTTTAACATGTATTTATATAAACACTTGAATATATAAAAAAACGAGGTTATGTAGTTATAGATTATGATGATTACAATCTAAACTTCAACTTTTGGATTAAGGGGTTTATTTTCGAAGCATTATTTCTGAAAATGACTAGAGGCTTACTTGCATGATGTAGATTCTCTTATTTTGGAAGTATATTTAATCGATTTCATGGATAATGTTGTTGCAACACATGATATGCATGCAATGGAGGATAAGAAAAATCGACAGCGTTGAAGACTGAAGCAAGATTATTAGACACAGCGCTTGACATGCGACATGAACTTGAACTTCACTAACTACATTCCCATATAGTCTCATAATATTCATTATCAAGAGCTCGATTTGCAAGGGAACACAGAAGAACGGCTAATTTTGCATACTATTTTGCATAGTATTTTGAATACTTTGCATAGTTTAATAGTTTGAACTGACAACCGTAATCATTGTAAATTGGTATTTTCATTAAAACACTGAAGGGGCTAAATTGTTCGTAAAATTGAGTAAGTTGGGTGGATTTAAAGAGGAGTAACGCGTGATAGTGAGATCCATGCGGCTGTAAATGTCACAACGCACTGACGTGCCGAATGTTTCGTATAACAACTACTGATAAGTAGACGTTATGCAAATTCTTCATGATGATACAGGACGTTTTAGCAAACTAGAAATACAGGAGACCAGTGAGACCGCCCCATCTGTTTCATATTTAGATCTATGCATAAAGATTTAGAGTGACGGAACACTCTCCACAAGACTGTACGACAAGAGGGATGACTTCAACTTTCCAATAGTCAACTTTCCCTTCATTTCAAGCAATATGCCAGCAGCTCCAGCCTTTGGTGGTTACATTTCACAACTTTTGAGATACAATCGAGCATGCTCTTTCTACCAAGATTTCAAAGAGCGCCATACAACTCTTGCTCAGAAGTTGTTGATCAAAGTCACAGCATTCAAGGCCACAGAAAAGCTTTCACAAAGTTTTATGGTAGACACGAGGAGGATATTTCCACATTTGACGCACTTTGACAAAAATGATGCAATCCCCTATTTTGACTTGTACCAGGTGAACAGTTGACTTGCCTTTTCATGTGTTTGTGACGGGTGCCACCGGTAGGGCAGGATCCGCGAACACCTTGTATCATAAGTATTTGAGTGATTGATAAACACATGCTCATCATAATGTCGGAATCGTACAATCTATTTGATATGGAAATGGTTTTGTCGCTTTATTTATTAGTATTATGTACAGATTAAAATACAAAAATGCAGCAAAGAGGGTTTGGATGATCCTAGCAGTCAGGTTGGTTGGGCCCTTGCCCCCTCTACACGCAGCCCAGAAAGCGAATGGGACTTCTCCCAGGAAGCGCTGCCTACGCAAACCCACCCAGAACATTTCAGAGAATGAGAAGACTCTCCAACACTGCAGCCTTCTGCATTACCCAGATTGTCAGAACGGCTGTATTCCTGGCAGCACACCCGGGTACTCTCACAATGTCAGTCAACAGATTGGGAGGGTACCAAACCTAAGGCACCGAGAACAATGGGGAGTCGCACAACTTGCTACTTGGGATGCAAACGTGACATTTCGAAAGCGGCGTGCATATTTGCCATGTTTTTTACGTATCTTGTCAATCACTTTGGTGTCATAAGGTACAGAAAAAAATCAATAATAACAATGATTTCATTGGATGTACGCGTGACATTTCGAAAACGAGGTCCGCATATTTGCCAAGTTTTTCCTGAATCTTGTCAATCACATAAGTGTCAAAAGGGACAGAACATTAAATGATATAAATGATTTCATTGGATTTATCAAAAAGAACAAGATCAGGTTTGTTGGCCTGGATACGTCTGAGGCTGTTAACGGGCCTATTTCAAAGAATTTTATATTTATCATTTTCCATGACGCCCTCTACATATTCCGGGTCGTACCATGGATGGACTTCTGTGTCAAACCTACAAGCATTGCGAAGACGGTAATAAAAGGATCGGGTTTATTATTATTATTATTATTATTATTATTATTATTATTATTATTATTATTATGTAACAGAGACGGTACAACGAAAACGGCAAAATTCATCCATATCTGTAAAACACCATTAATATTTCAATGGATTTATCATGAAGAAGTATCCTTTTCTTAAAAGACATCAAAGAGATGATGGAAACATAACAGGATTCCATTTAGAATATATCAAAGACCCTGTCAGGTGGAAACCAAATGGATATTTTTTAGGAAATTGTGCAGCAGATACCCTTTGAATTCGGATTGTCTTGGTCCTTTCTAGGTGTATTGGGAAATTAAGTTTCAGGTAAAAAAAACTGTGCCCTGGAAGCGCCATACCAAAAGAAACCATCAAACTGGGGTGGCATCCATTGACACATGTTCCTGGCCGGGTCATATCAACGTTAAAAGATGGTACTGACAGTTACCTTTCCTGGCGCTCGCCATTGAGTAATTAAGTCGGGTCGGAATCAGTATTACACTCTCTCAAAAAAGAAACGCAAACCCTATATTTTCAAGATGTTTATCTCAGTATTCAAGTTATTATAACACATTTATTATTGAAGACAACAACATGAAATTTGGCATGGTGGCAGTACAGTTAAGCAAGTTTAAGTCCAGGCTTCGACAGTTCTCTCACTAAGACTGACTTGACGCAAGGGGGCGTCTTTCTCAGTACCTCGTGTGAGCGCTACGAGCTGCGATCACAGCATTGCACCTCCTTGGAACAGAACGGATTAGACGACGGATTCTTTCCTGAGGGATTGCTCTCCACTCCTCCTGCAGTGCAACGGCTAGTGCATCCAACGTCTTGGGCGGCGGTGTACGTGCACGTACTCGTCGATCCAGATAATCCCAAAGATGTTCGATTTGGTTGATGTCTGGTGATCGGGAGGGCCATGGTAACACGTTGACGTTAGAATTCTGGAGAAAATTCACTGTTGCATGAACAGTGTGCGGCTGGGCGTTGTCGTGTTGATAGAGCTCCCTCTGTTGGTCGATAATCGGCAGAAGATGAGGCTGATATAGCGCTGGGCTGTCAAATTGCCACAACTGATCACCAAGTCTGATCTTTGGTTGTAAGACATGGCTCCCCACACCATGACGCTCCCTACACCAAATCTGTCGACCTGCCGAACTCATTTCGGGGCAAAACGTTAGTTTCCTCTTCTATAGACACGCTGTCTTCCGTCACGGCGTTGTAAGCGAAAACGTGATTTGTCACTAAACCAGACGCGCCTCCAGTTTCTGAGGGTCCATATCCGAACGTTGGTGCACCACCTGAGTCGTTGGCGTCGATGTTCGTGGCGTAAAACAGGTCCAATAAGTGGTCTTCTTGCACGTAGACCGGCCTCTCGTAGACGGTTCCTAATTGTTTGTGCGGACACTCTTCTCAAACCTGGCACCTATGTTGCAGTGAAAGTAGGTGTGGCTAGCCGATTACGTAGTTGGGTGACCCGGATGAATCGATCCTGAGGTGGTATGGTAACACTTGGCCTACCACTTCTGGGGCGATCTTCAGTTGCATGACACTGGGTGTATTGGCTCCAAAGTAGGAAATCGTTGTTTTATGAATATTGAGGTGCCAGGCAACGTTTCCAAAGCTTTGTCCGGCCTCAATACGACAAACTGCGATATTTCGATCTGCAGCACTCAACCGTGACATATTTGACCTTGTCTTTCGGTGAAAATGATAGAGTGAATTGCTAATCAACACGTGCTTTCATAAACCCATACCTCTACTGCTCTTTCCATGAATTGCACGTGCATGAGGCTTTTGGCATGGGCCACGTGAAAATTTTGCTCACTATGATAAAAGTAACAATAAAATGCCCTTGTGCACGAAAATTAATGTGTTTGGGCGCTTACGTTAATAAACAGTGTACATGGCATCCGTGCATATCAGAAAAACTGTATTTACAATCAGAGAGTGTATGTGCTGAGTAGGGTATCGATGTTAAAACAGCGGCATACAAGCAGGCACACACACGTGCATGCACGTCGCTACATTAGTACAATAATCACATACGCAATGCTCAACCCCATTTCACATCTACCTACCCATAACATGAGTATCTTGAAACTGGTGGCTTCAGCCGAGGTTTACACACACTATTTGGTATAAATAAAATAACAAAAATGCATGGTTTCATTCACTGCAGCTAATACTCAATAAAATCCCAGGTCTCTAAATAAGAAATGCTTGTAATGACGAGAAGCATCAACGATTATTGGTAGCACTATTTTAACACTAGTCCTTTAATATCTCAGGAAAAATAACGTCAAGTTGGAATCCAGCAATGTTATCTTACACAGGACTCATATATTCCCGAACCGCCTAGTTACTGTCGTGCAATAGGGAAGAAGACAATTAAATCAAATTGTGTATATGTTAATGACTACAATTTTCATATCCGTTACCTGAAAGCCGCGTTTTTTACACTTTCACAGTCTACAATCAGATTTGGTCTAACATCAGGACGTGAACTGTGTCCCAGAAGCAATCTTTTGATTGATGACCTAGTGGGTTGGTGTCGGGTGAGAACAGAGCATAAATTTGAAATCTGCTACACAATCCGCTGTCTGTTGGAGCACGTGACTGCCACTGCGTATTTATTTATGGTACAGAGTCAGAGTCGGCGGACCATCACACCACTAACGACAATGGATGGGGAATACAGCATATACACGGGCGTTAAGAACACCTTTGGAAACGTTGACTATGTACTTTTCGGTTCGTTGTTAGCTGTTTCGACAGGTATTGGTGTATTTTACGCTTTTAAGGACAAACATAACGTAAACAGCAAGGACTATCTATTAGGTGGGCGCCAAATGAATATTGTGCCCGTGTCGTTGTCAATTCTTGTTACATCTTTCTCGGCAACAACGTTGTTGGGGATGCCTGCTGAAGTATATAATTATAACACTATGATTTGGTGGCTGTGTATCTCCGCCATGATCGGCCTCGTCATTTCATCCGTAGTCTTTGTTCCCTTCTTTTACAACCTCAACGTCACAAGCATCTATGAGGTAAGACAAGCGTTCATGTATTATCAATTTTGTTATGCATACCGATGATACTTTTGAAATTACGAATACATTATGTCATTCTAACGGAGATAGTTTGGTAGCATGCAGTGGGGAATTGACCACGAAACTCTCAGAAAAAATAGAAAGACACTTGATCCAATTTCGTTTATCGGAGTTAAACAAAATATCTTGTATCAGGCTATCGCAGATAAAAAATGTGTCGCATAATCATTATTTGCTTATTACTTGCGCCAGTCCGTAAAGATCCGGGGTAGAATTGGTCTTCGGCAACCCATGCTTGCCGTAAAAGGTGAATTGATGAAAGTATTTGATGACGTTATATTTCTGTGCCAATCGAGGGGAGCGTCGTAGGGTTTCTCTTCTCAAATGATTAATTAGGTAGGGGAAACTGTAACAGTGTTCTGCACAAGGCCATGTCAAGGCAAAAGTCTCTGACTGCTTCACAATATATCAGGTCAGGTCAGTCGTATGTATTTCTGTGAGAGAAATGCCAAACATAACATAGACATTTACCACTTTTCCATGTTTATGTCATTCTTTCAAGAAACACGGGAAGAATCATAATCAACACTTATTAGGAAACATATAACAAAGGAATCCGTATTCACAAAGTATTGTAACCGTTAAGATCCGGGTTGGATTTATAGGTCTTCAGCAGCCCATGCTTGTCGTAAAAGGCGACTGTACTTGTCGTAAGAGGCGACTGACGGGATCGAGTGGTCAGGCTCGCTGACTTGGTTGATGCATGTCATCGTATCCCAATTGCGTGGATCGATGCTCATGATGTCAAACACTGGATTGTCTGGTGCAGACTTGATTATTGTGCTGCGTTTAACAACATACAAACAAACCTGTTGCGCCACTATAGTCTCTCCCTATGACGTAATGAATTGTAACCTCGTTGTATAACGTCATGGCATTGATTTTGTCAAAGCAATACCCGTGCTTTGGGGTTTCACCAAAGTGATAAACGTCTAAGACCTGCATCACTTCGGACTTTCAAGCTGACACGCCGTGGTATAACTGGAATACTGTTCAATGCGTGTTTTACCTCGCTAACTCACACTGGCACTGACGCTATCAGTGTAACGTGTTTCAATTGAAGAATCGTCTAAGATACATCAAGATCTAGACATATGGAAACTTAACATGCTGTGAAGCAACGTAATTGGATTAATACATGTTCATCCCGAAAGCAAACAGATTGTATTTTTGTTACATAATATGGACAAAACGTCAACTTTCAAATCTTTAAGAATCATTTTTTCCGAAACTTTATGAAGCTGCTTTGGTCTATTACGTGACTTACATGACACAAATGTTTTTCAAACGATTGAATTGTTTAAGCACGTCCAGAAACTTAACAACTGTGGTAGGAAACATATATTCCTTAAAAGTAACTTAAGAATTCTGATCATTTTCCGAGGAGAACTTTTACGAATATCACAGTTATCGAGCTGAAATTTCGTGTTTATGATAGTGATTATACGTCTCCAGAAGGTATTGTTTACCACATGACACCCATCTCATGCAACCAGATAACATGGATGTATTATTAACATGGAGTGCATATGTTCAGGGTGACCTACAGTGCTGTGAACCATTTATAATTCTTTTTCACAAAAAAATGTTTTTCAGTATCTAGAGATGAGGTTTGGGACGGAAGTGCGGGTTCTTGGATCGATTCTTTTTGTCATCAAAGTGGTAGGTTGTTCTTTGATTAACCTACTCCTGCAGAGCTATTGCAAACAAATGACCTTCGGGATCTCAATGAGTAATAGTATAGAATTGTGGTAGAATGTAACTATCTGAAACATATGTTTTTTAATGGAAGACATGTGGAGGACATTTCCCAGTTTGATGCATCAGCGACAAAATGACGCCCCTAATTGTCTTGTAATTCGATTTCCCCTGTTTTAGGTGAACAATTAGCTTGCTATTGCATGTGTTTGTGACGGGTTCCACCAGTGAGGCAGTAAACCTTCACCTAATCGTGAACACCAGGTGTCATCACCATTTGATAGTGATTCATAAACACATGTTTTATGGTATAGTCGGAATCGTACAATGAACTCTGCTTTTAATAGATTTTTAAAATAACTTCTCGTTATTATTAATAATAATACAAAATAGTTAGATCATTTTAAAGTTGTTGTTTTACCCTTCGTATGGTAAATATTGATACAGACTGCAGTTGAATGAAATTGTCGATGTTTTCCCAGTATTCATGCGGTCATCAACATATTCCTTGCATAAGCTCGAACAACAGCTTAATGTGCTACTTGATTTACAGAACATTTATGGGACAACATAAAGTAAACCGCACATAAACGCCTGTAACCGTGTCTGTGTCTCTTTCTTTCAGTTGCTGTACATTTCATTTGTCTTGTACGTCCCATCTCTTGCTCTCAGCGCAGGTAATGATGTTACGCGTATGTCACAAGCACAAGTTACATTTCAACTTTACTGCATTCGAGTGTATTAACCTTGCAACTTTCAGTATAAATATATCAATAAATGTCCAATATTTGATGACGTTATAATTCTGTGCCAATCGTGGGGAGCTTCGTAGGGATTCTCTTCTCAAATGATTAATTAGGTATGGGAAACTGTAACAGTGTTTTGTACAAGGCCATTTCAAGGCAAAGGTCTCGGACCTCTTCACAACATTCTAGTCAGGTCAGGTCAGTCGTATGTATTTATGAGAGAGAAATGCCAAACATTACATAGACATTTGCCACCTTTCCATGTTTATGTCATTTTTTTTCAAAAAACACGGAAAGAATCACAATCAACACTTATTAAAAGGGCAAAAAAAACATATTCACATATTATAGTGTAACCGTTAAGATCCGGGTTAGATTTTTGGTCTCCAGCAGCCCATGCTTGCCGTAAAAGACGACTATGCTTGTCGTAAGAGGCGACTAACGGGATCGAGTGGTCAGGCTCGCTGACTGGACTAATGCATGTCATCGTATCCCTATTGCGAGGATCGATGCTCATGATGTCAGTCACTAAATTATATGGTCCAGACTCGATTTTACAGACCCGTCATATAGCTGGAATATTGCTGAGTATGGCGTTAAACAACGAACAAACAAGCAAACAAACAAACACAAACTATGCTCGAGAACTGTCAATATATCATTCTGACAAACGCATGTACAATTGTTAAATGATAATACCAAAATCTTATTTAATAGAGAAGAGAAGCATTTGAACGTTCAGTATATAGATTCATTGAAATAATTTTAAAACTCGTTAAAACTAAACTGCCGGGAAAAAGTATATACTTAACACTGGACATGCATTTTTAACGTTATCAAGATGTAACTAGGCTGAAAACAGGCGCCGAAGGTCCAAAACACAACTATGACACTCGTATCTAATGCATCACCTTCGAAAAACCATTTCTTGTTTGTTTCATTTTTAGCCACCATCATACATGGGTGTATTCTTTGTTTTGCACGGCAGTTTATGTCTATTCGGATTATTGCTTCATTCGTTGATGTAGGCATAGTTGGGTGCATGCATGGATGGATACATGTATTATTGCATGCCCCTTGAATGAAGGATGGATGCATAGCTGTATCGAATGCATGCATGAACCTTGTATCGGTGGATGAACATATCCTTAGATGGATGGATGATTACATGGATGGACGGGTAACTGCGTAGGTGGATAAAGACATGGATGGCTGAATAGATGAATATGTGGATGGCAGTTGAATGTACAGATGAACAGACACATGGATGGCTGAATAGATGAATATGTGGATGACAGTTAAGTGAACATATGGACAGACACATGGATGGATGAATATATAGATAACAGTTATATGAACATATGGACAGACACATGGATGGATGAATATATGAATATATGGATGGCAATTGAATGAACACATGGATGGATGAATGCAACGATATTGAATGCTTTGGTTGAATGCATGTTCTGATGGAAGAGCATTTATGGATGGATCCATAATAGTTTAGGTGCAGTGCATTGATGTGTTGATGCCTCTGCAACACTTGAGATTCTTGTTTTCTTTTTTTATAAGCAACTGAATTCAACTTGTGGGGCTCTGTGGTTGCGGTAGGGACGGTCGTAACTGTCTATACAACAATAGTAAGTGATATCCAAGTATTCATTCTCAATCAGAAATAACACGTAATGACAATTAAATTATTGAGTGAGTGAGTTTGGTTTAACGCCGGTTAGAACAGTATTGCGGTTATATCACGACGTGTCAGCTTGATGTTAGAGGAAAGACCGACAATTAAATGATTATTACATATCCACGGATCTCCTGGTATCACTACTATTTCAAGTGATGAGGGTCGGTCGGGTAGCCTTGTGGTCAAAGCGCTCGCTCGTCACGCCGAAGACCTGGGTTCGATATCACGACATGGGTACAATGTGTGAAGCCCATTCCTGGTGTCCCCCGCCGTGATATTGCTAGAATATTGCCAAAAGCGGCGTAAAACCAGACTCACTCACTCACTCACTCATAGTGATTAATAAACACATGTTTATGGTATACAGTCGGAATCGTACCTTGAACTCTGCTTTTAGCAGATATTCCTCATGATTATTGAAACAGTTTTGTCGTTTTCATTCTACTGACCCTGGAGATATATGTGGACGTCCTCAGCCAGACACGGCCATTATCGACTTGTTTTCTTCTAGGGTGGCATGAAGGCAGTCTTGTGGACTGACACGTTCCAGTCTGTGATTATCGTAGGAGGTTTGACAGCTGCGTTAGTCCAAGGATCGAATGCTGTGGGAGGCATTCTCGAGGCATGGGGGGTAGCTGAGGAGCACTCTAGGATATATCTTACCGAGTATATAATCATCATTATGTTGTATGGTATAAGTATGATGTACTTCTTGAATTCATTATCCCATTTACATATTTCGCATTTCATATTTGTGTTTTCATTTTACGCCACACTCAGTTACATTCCATCTGTGTCACTGGAATATGTATGTTATCGACAAAACAGTGATTTAAAGACGGAGCAATATCTATTGCCGTAGGGAACACAGAAACGCAGTCAACGAGGTCATTTAGCCTACCCACCATATCCAACGTAGCCACCTCTTACAAGCAATAGACCTGGCTCCCACGGGATACTTTTTAGTTGTATTTCTATTATGATGTTTCACTGACAACAATGCATGAAACATTACATTGCTACTTTAGCAGCGTAACGAGAGAAGGTGTGTTATTTGATCCATATGTTATTTTATATCATGACAGTGACATAGTATATGTCGAATCTAGTTCAGTATAAATTAAAGTCTTATGAAGGCTGTGAGAGATGGAGATTTAGTTTATGTCTTTGCTGTAAATTACATCCGCGAGTTAAACATTGGGAGGAGCATCCTTTGTAATGTTTGGCCAAATCTTCTACAGCTTCAACATCGACCCTTCTACACGCCATTCATTCTGGTCTTTAGTCTTGGGTGGAGGTTTTCTCTGGATTAGCCTGTTCGCAGACCAAGTTCAAATTCAACGTGTCATGTCATGCTCCTCAGTAAAGGCTGCAAAACTGTAAGTGTACTTGTTTCTTATTCAGTGTCTATTAACCAACTAGTCCTAGTTTTTGCATCAATATAAATGTAAACATAAATTCGTAAGTAATCTTTTTCAAACAATTCATAACGTAAATGGTTGTCCATATTGTTTTACATACAAAGCAACACATGGCAGCCCGTTTCTATCTCGCAGTCCATAATATCATTCCCTATTACAAATTGCTTACTTTACAAAACTGTATTAATATACCTCGCAGATCCATGTTGTTTTGTGCACCATTCCTGTTCATGATCATGTCCATCTGTTGCTTAAAACATAGAATGCCTCTCATGTCAATCCGTATTTTCCTGGCAGTACATAATTTCATTACTTCTACAAAATGTGATAACTATACGGTGATCTTGCTTCGTTCCAGATCCATGTTGATTTGTGCACCATTCTTGTTCATGATCATGTCCATCTGTTGCTTGCTGGGTGTGATCATGTTTGCCTTCTACAAAGATTGTCATCCCGTTGGCTTCAATAACCTGATATCTAGGACAGATCAGGCAAGCATATACTTTGTTATTGGGGCGGTTAGGTAGCATTATGATAAAGGCGTTGGCTCGTCGCGCATAAACTCCGGGTTCGAATCCCAACATGGGTACAATCTGTGACCAAAACCTTGGAGTCACCTGCCGTGATATGTCTTGAATATTGCTATGAGCGGCCCACAAACAAACTCAGCAACTCGCCAAACTATGCTGTTGTCAATAATAATATTTGAAGATGCTGCTATTGAGCTCAGGCGGGAGCTGTTTTTGCGGAAAATGAAAAAAAGTTTTTTTTCTACGATAATTGGTGAAAGAGTTGTATTTACCTATAATTCTTATCCAATATAACTACTGTTAAAGCATTGAGTTTTTTAAAAGGAATTCCTTTAAACAAAATTTCCATGAAAAAGGTATGTAAGGATAATTAATATATTATGTTAAATTTGAAGATACAGTGTACAGATTTCTCATATTTTTAATATGTAGATTCTTGCTCATGTGTCATTGATTTCAGTGTCCATATAGCAAGATATCTAGGGGCATTAATTAATTCGGACCCATGTCTCAACCAGAACACATTTCGACCCCGCACAGGCAAAAACAAAGATAATAAGGGCACTATCATATGTGTGTGACTTCAATTGCCTTCTGGTGCTACTTCAGATTCTGCCTCTGTACATCATGGACATCCTGGGCCATCTTCCTGGGGTCCCTGGTATCTTCATTTCCTGCATCTTCAGCGGCAGTTTGAGGTACGTGTTTGTAAACACCATCTCTTTAAATCCTGACATAACACATCGTATTCTCGGACAGAGTGATAAGCAACATGTACATATTAATTTACGAAAGTGGTTAAAAGTTGAAATAGAAATTTACAATATGCATAGAGTATGTAAAAAGGTTAACGTTGAAACCAAGATCCATGAAGGCCTAGAAGAATTGGAATTGCATTTTTCGAAGGGCACAAGTTGTCCATTTTATATTATGTTTTGTACAACATATGTACACAAATAATGGCGCCAAAAATATTTCTCACCGGCAGATAGATCTAGAATAATGTTTTTTAAAACACGTGTAACGCGTCTGTCATAAAATATCTCATAAATAAAAGCGACAAAACCAATTCAGTTCAGTACAATTAATTTCTTTAAAAAAACAACGGTGGTACAAGAGTATATATGTTTCTATTTGCATATGAATCGGATATTTGTACAAATTATGTAAAATCAAAGAGAGGACATTTCAACCGCTCTCGAGGGTTGTTTGATCGTAGGTGCAGCATTGAGGGACAAGCTGAGGCTTTCAGGGGAGTTTGTGGTGAGCTTGTTGGTTGCATTTTTCGGATTTGCCGTATCGGTGGTCGAGGTGGTGTCCGGTGCGGTTCCCTGTTTTAGCTTGTACAAAATATATTTGTTCGGTTGTAGCTTTACTTTGCAGCTGTATGTGTTTGTGGCGGGTGCCGCCAGTGAGCTCGAGGTGTCGTGTGAACACCTCATCGCGGACGTCATCGACCTTTGATGTTACTAAATAAATGTACGCGCTTAATACGCGTTTGGGATATGGCCGGAATCGTAAAATTAACTTTGCTTTTGGCATTGATTTCTTATACTTGTGGAAATAGTTTGTTCGCTTGTATTTTCAGACATTCTTTTCATACCTCAGAAATACCAAATGTCTTATCCAGATCCGATATTGAAAATAATGTCAGCCTCTGTACCATGCCGTACGACAAGAGGGAATATTTCGATTTTTCAATCGTAAATGTCCTCTTCGTGCCGTGCAATATACCATCAGCATATTGTGTCTACGTCTCAGAAATTGTTTGACAGACATTTTGACAGGTCTCTTGTCTTGCTACCCCATGCTATGATCATAACATGGGATTTTCACACTTTCATACGGGCACTTTCTTTTTAAATGAAAATGTGAGTACCGAGTGCAACCGGTGGAGCAGGACATGCTGACCCCGTTCACTTACACCTCGTGTTATCACAGAGTTTCAGTCATCCATTCATAGCATTTGCATTGAATATGAATATGACGTTGTATGTTACACATGTTATCAGATCTTATATAATGTTTCATAACGTCATACCTTCTGACAAATTTGTGTGATGTTTTACAACGTCACGACTGCTGATGTATAATGTTTAATCACATTTTTGTACGTTAACAGCTCACTTTCCTCTGCTTTGAACGCCCTGGGAGCTGTCATACCACGTGACTTAATACAACCATGCTGCTGTGGTCGTATCAACGACAGATACCTCACAATCATGTCCAAACTAGTGGGTAGGTTACGTCATCGTGATTATCCACACATATCATAAATCGATCTGACGTATATAACAGAAAACGTCAAAAAATCCTTTCGATACCATCATACAAACGTCGGATTATCTCCGTTATGTTTTATGTTTAACTTCTTTTTGTGTGATGTCTAACGCCGCACCCAGCAATATCGCATCTTAATGACTGAAACATTCTAGTAACAAGATATTTTCTGCCTCCATTCCAGTGCTTGGATGTGGGTTTGGATCAATTGGTTTGACATTTGTTGTGTCACGACTCGGCTCGGTGTTACAGGTTTGTGTTTTTGCCAAATTAATTCATACATGCATTTAAATCCAATTTCTTTATATAACCTGTACCAACAATATGCATATGCATGTATATGATTACACTTTGAATCGCCGATATGACGCTTGCACGGCATGATCATAGTTACTTAATTAATCCACTTTTAATTTAATTATATCCTCATTTCAGGCTACCTACACCATAGGGAGCATAACTAATGGTCCGCTGTTTGGACTCTTTATTCTTGGAATGTTTTTTCCGTCAGCCAATAAAATGGTGAGCAATCGACTCAGTTATTCTTGAAGTTCAAGTCAGTGAGAAAATCTGATCTTCCTTTTTATTCTATAATAAATTTATTTTCCTTTATCCTGTTCATTTAATTGACAGTTATATAACCTGAAAACCCACGTATGCATTTAATTACAATTAAAAATCATTTGAGAAAAAAATCATTTTAGAACCAGTATGCTTTAACGCAAAGGCGGATTAGGAGCTGCCATAATGCATAAAGAATTTCATTTGTTTCATTTTCAACCATTTCCTTTCATTGGGGACATTCCAGGGGGCTTTTGTAGGGTCTATGACGTCACTGATTATGATGACTTGGATAGGGATGGGGGCATTTATCACAAGGGCGGCATACACCCCGGTGTCCCGAGTGTACACAGACGGCTGTAATTGGAACGTCACGACGGATGTACCGTATGTGATCACTACAACTCCTATGTCTACAACAATGAATATATCAAGCGTCCCGGAACCCAGTACTGAAGATTATAGGTTGGTATAGATCAATATCTATCCCTCCCACCCTAGAGTGATTAATTTGTGTTTATCAGACCAGTTGTATTTGTTTCAATACAAGATGAGAAGTGCGCTTTGCGTAATAATTAAAAATGATGGCGTCACATCCTCCGCGAGTTTTTCTCAGGACACTTTAATGTCCTGCTGCTTGTGTTGCTCACTACTTCGTGTGCCCATTTATACATATGTGTCCTTGTGAATATAAGGAATGCTAATTCAAATCAATAGACATCTTTAAAACTGTTAAAACTCTTTAAAATCTAAGTGAACTAATCATCTGTTTTCAGCAGTGGCCTGCTTCGATTATATTCAATGTCTTACATGTGGTACATGCCTGTTGCTGTAATAATCGAAGTTGTCGTTGGTTTAATCGTCAGCTATCTAACACGTAAGTATTGACAGGTCAAGGTATAGATGATAAATACGAGAATATAAAGAATTTAAGAAAAATATATCGTCCTGACTACATTAGAATCTTCCTGATTTGGGGCGTGTTTTGTGGTTGGTTAAGGTTTGAGGCCCGCATTTATTGTTTTAATACGTACATATTGAGACTTAAGATATATTATTATTTAAACTATATACATGTATTCCTTTTCTTTTCCAGGGCCTCTTTTCACAGAGCAGTCAAATCCAATGCTGATTTGCCCGCTCCTTGACTACCTTTGTCCATGCCT
Organism: Haliotis cracherodii; assembly: GCF_022045235.1. Lineage (NCBI taxonomy): Eukaryota > Metazoa > Mollusca > Gastropoda > Lepetellida > Haliotidae > Haliotis > Haliotis cracherodii. The sequence goes on from NW_027266275.1 coordinate 19,874,326, forward strand.
ACCTCAGAAATTCAGATCCTATTGGCGATCTAAACCAGTATGTGTTGTTTGCTATCTCAATTAACAAAAAGTCATCCTTAGATATAAGTTTGTTTGTCCATAACCGACCTTCAGTTTAAGATAAGGGTAGGTTGGAGTGTGTTAATTAACGAAGAATACATGACAGGCAACAGGTCAAAATTTCATATGCCTGTGGGTTTTTTTAAACTTGGTCAGGAGATACACATTATTTTATGTTGACGAATTACATTAATATAATGTTAAATTCAAAAAGTCCAAATATAGTTTTATTTTATTGAAGTCTTTGTCAGTACAATTTCTTAAATGTACTTGTTAGTAAGTTAGAAATATACGTTCACACCGAGAACGGTCTATCTTTCAGACTGATGCCACTTCACTGACAAGTTCTGATCATGCTTGCTGCACAGGCTGGAATGAGTATCGCAAATGTGACTGTGGCTGTGTCGTTGATCATGGGATCTTAGACACCTTCTTAGAAATGAATGAACTTACTCCTAGACCCTTCCATGTTGTATAGTACCTACATGTAGTATGTTAATAACTGTTACATATAAGTTAGCTAGATACCATGTATGCGTCATGATGCATGAATGTGAAGTAAAATGCATTTCCTTGAATTGCTGGACCTATGAAAAGAATGAAAACCCCAAAAAAAACGAAAATACATTATGTCACAACGTGCTGGTTTCATGAAACTAAACAGTTTGTGTATGATTCGTTATTGGAGAATAGTTAACTTACACGCATCTGTATAACTTTCATTGAGTAGTTCCAAAAGAAGGCAAAGTACTTAACAATATACATGCGTAGTTTATCCGACGACGTCTCTCATTTGATTACTGTTTTCCTTTCTGAACCGCAAACACTGGAAATAAGGAAGATAATGTTTTATTATCTGATAGTTAAAACATCTCACATTTGAAAATGTTATTCCAATAAGAGGTATACCATCAGACTAATTAACGCCTAAAAGTCACAATGCTTTGAAGGAGGATAAAATTAACAATTAATACTTATATGAGATACAACTTTATGGTTTTGTCCTTATAAAAATTTTCACAGCAAATTATCATTATCTCTTGTCTCAAAAGGTGTATTTCTACATACCCTGCACGCACAAGTTAATCAGTATAAATACCATCTTTGAGTGTCCGTATCTTGTCGATTTAGTTTCAAAACAAATTCTTCATGCACTCGGTCATTGTTTATAGAATGAGGAACGTCTCACAATGTTACAAAAATAATGGTCTCATGGCGGAAGAGCTTAATGCACTTCTTTTTTAATCATCGTTAATCTCATTTGTTTGTGTCATCTTATGTACTTATTTACTGGAGTAGTTTTCTACACTGATATATTATTAACACCTGTCAGCACACTCTTGATTTCTAAAATGATTTATTTGAAAAATAATATTTTATCAATTCATATTATCTAAATCCTGAGTTAATATTCATGTGTGGATGCCACTGTACATATTTGATGTGTACAGTTAAATATATTCTATGTGTATAATATTGACACATTTACATCATCGATATATACTTTATCATTGTACACATCATTTATTAATTAAAGTGTTTCAATTATATGGTTTTGATTCTACTGTTATGATATTATTCCTGTTCTGGGGTGTATCATAGTCATGTTTTTTATACCCTTTTCCTATACAAAGGTCACCCCATTTCAAGTTAAAAGATGTTACCAAGTTAAAATATGTTGAACTTCCTTCATTCCGGATAGTCAAAGGAATGGGGAACAAAATGATTCATTCGGTTCATTGTTTTAAAATGAAAAGAATTGGTTCCGAAATATAAAGTATTAATTATTTAAAATCTGGAATTCGAAGCCACCTTCCTTTAAAGTTGATGATGTGCTTGGTCATTTCAGAGTATACATGTATGGTTGATATGCACAGTTCGCCTTCTCTCCTATATATGTTCCTTCGTTAATACATATTGTTCTTTGTTTGTTTCTTTCTTTTGTTCTTTGGTCACAGTTTCTTGATATTGTCCTTCCAGGGTGAGGTCAGATGGGTTTAAGCAATACTTCTCACAGTTCGACTGGAATATGAGCATTCGAACATTGATATCGAAGAATATCAGAAATGTCAATATTTTAGGCCACTTTTATCCAATTTCTAGCAATATTCCTGAGAGCAACCCTGACAAGGTTTTCCATAAATTATAACAAAGTGGGATGACATCTTTCATCTGTGACTGTTTTATGTCCAACCATTTGTTTCTGTAGTCCATTAAATGAATATATCAAAGAGCACCCGACGGAAATATATTCTTAATACGTATTTTACTTCTATTTTATTCAATTTTGAGCTTTGGGGCTTTTCAGAAGTAGACAGTTCTACATGCGGCACCTTCATTCATACAAACTACATATTACAGACATTGTTCTTAATGTTTATTTCAATTCTAATTTATTCAATTTAGGGCGTTGTGGGTTTTCAAATGTAGATAGTACGTCCTACATTTCGCACCTTGTTTGATTTAGAGCACACACGACAGACATTGTTCTTAATGATTATTGCTGGGGTTTTTTAATATAGATAAGACGGTACTTCACATCTTATCATATAAATATATATGAGTGAGTGAGTGAGTTTGGTTTTACGCCGCTTTTAGCAATATTCCAGCAATATCACGGCGGGGGACACCAGAAATGGGCTTCACACATTGTACCCATGTCGGGAATCGAACCCGGGTCTTCGGCGTGACGAGCGAACGCTTTAACCACTAGGCTACCCGACCGCCCCAAATATATATGAATGGTTTAACTAAATGTACTGATCTATAAAACTATTACGTAATTTGTTTTGCTTATATGTAAAATCAGTGTGTGAGATGGGATGGCATGATTTTTACGCAATCTGAAACGATATGTTACGCTTTAGATTCTTAAGTGCACGCGTCTCACTGTGTACGCTTGTACGCGACAAACAGGAAATAGCATTACGTCTGCTAGGTTAATAGAGAGAACGAATCATGGCCATACATTTCACAGGCCATGACGTCAAAACAGCAGGTTGAGGCAACCTGTAGTGGGCAATAAAAAAAATCTATTTAGAGGAATGTGACATGAATTAGATACACACGAGGGGAGAGAGCGACGTCATGAGAGCGGTAGGTCGGTCACCTGTCACAACACAACATGGAGAGGCATTTGTGCGCACCGTGGCTCATCAGTCGTGTGAGGCTCCGCATTTCGCTGTACTGAGTTGCGTGCCTTAGGAGTGTCAGAAGCCTTTGATCGTGAATTAGAATCCCAGACTCACTGATTTTGTTGCTAGGTTTGTCAGCACCACGCCCGTGCTCATGGGTTTCATGAAAGCGGTAAACGTCGAGGCTCTGCACCACTTCGGGCTTTCCCCCAAGGTTAAGCTGACACGCTGTCAATCTCATTAAAATCAGATCTTAGTTCTCGCTATCGCTTAACAAAGCTCTGAGGACATCCCATTACGGGTCACGTCAGAACGACCTTTCATACCACCAATCAAAGCGTCGCTTACCAGATCATGAAAGTGCCAGTCGGAATGTGTTTTCTAATCATGCAAGCTCGAAAACGTTAACACGGGGTATTTGGAACGACAGTTGCGGTCCGTACGACTGATTCCGTCAAAATTACCGTTTATCTCTCCGTGGGCAGTATTACCATACAATCGCAACGATATATAAGACATTCCGGAATGTTGGTTTGTTCAGTTTTCAAAATTTTAATCGAGAACTTTGTCAACATATTTCTCAAGCGTAGTCTGAAAGTCGCCAGGTTGAAACGAGTGCCGTAAAGCTCGAGAAAGCTTCTTTCTTATTGGCTGATGTTTCAGTTGGAGGTCAAGGTTCGCGAAAGGTCGTTCTGGCTTGACACGTAATCGGATGTCCTCAGATCTTTGTTTAGCGGCAGCGAGAACTAAGATCTCATTTTGGTGAGATTGACACGCCGTCATATACCTGAATTAGTATTCAAAGAGTTTGTAACTCACATACTCTACATGACAAACAAATCCGGCGACGGCCCAACCCTCATGTCCCCCAAGAGATGTTAGACGTTGATAATAATGTTAATCACTGGTTTGTCTGGTCATGATGCGATTATTTACAGACCGCTGCCATATGGCTGGGGTAACAATAAAACAAAAACAATAGCTAAGACGGGAGGAATGGTAACGCCATTAGACTTACCGTTGTGTATGCATTCGTCCCAACGTATCTCTACTACTAATAGTGGTTCTAGCTGGGCTGCTCTCATGCGCGTTACATTATCATTATTATGTACAGACTAAAATATATAATGCAGTAAAGAGGGTTTGGGTGATCCTGGCACAGTATTATCATTATCATTACGTACAGATTACAATATTATAACAAATGCAGCAAAGAGGGTTTGGGTGATCCTGGCACAGTCAGGCTGGTTAGGCACATCATCAGCAAAGGGCCCGTGCCCCCTCTACACGCAGCCCAGACACAGAATGGGACTATTTGCCAGGAAGCGCTGCCAAGTCAAACCCACCCAGAAAATTACCCAGATTGTCGGAAGGGCTGTATTCCTGGCGGCAAACCCGGGTACTCTCCCAATGTCAGTCAACAGATTGGGAGGTACCAAACCTAAGACTCCAAGAACAATAGGGAGTCGGACAACTTGGTACTTTGGATGCAAGCGTGACATTTCGAAAGCGAGGTCTGCATATTTGCCATGCTTTTCCTGAATTTGGCAATCACATTAATGTCAAAAGGGACAGAAAGTTCAATAATTTAATTGATTGCATTAGATTTATCAAAAAGGACAAGATCAGGTTTGTTGGCCTGCATACGTCTGAGGCTGTAAACGGGCCTATTCCAAAGAATTTTGTATTTGTCATTTTCCATGACGCCCTCTACATATTCTGGGTAGTACCATGGATGGACCTCTGCGTCAAAACGACAAGTATTGCAAAGACGGTAGTAAAATGATAGAGTCACTCAATCATGTCGCTTAAAATACTGTTTTTGTGCCAAAGCTGGGCATACACTGACAATGTGTTGGGCAGTCTCATTGAATTCATTACATAATCTACATTTCATATTTACATTTTTATGCAATATCACACATTGACGGTTTCGAGTGGGAAGTGACTGGTCCTGAGCAGCAAACAGAACGGTTTCTGTTTCACATTTCAGGCCAGCCGACTTCATCCCAGTGAAGGACTCTGCAGGGTTGCTGATCTTCTCAACACATTGCACATAAGGTCGATGCAGCCTCTCAGACAGCCTCTCCTTGAAAAACTGGGAAAGTCTGGGCCTTTCAGTTTACTTTGTGCAAATTTTGGCTGGTGGGGGTAACCAAGTGGTTAAAGTGTTCGCCCGTCACGCCGAAGACCCGTGTTCGATTCTCCACATGGGTACAATGTGTGAAGCCCATTGCTGGTTGTCCCCGTCGTGATATTGCTGAAACAATGATGGAAGCGGGGTAAACTCTTCATCACTTAGGGCTGTCCCCCCATTAGGCTGATATTCCGTGATATAACTGAAATAGTGTTTAACGGGGCGTTAAACCCAACTCGCTCACACTCTTTTCAATCTGTAATCGTTATATTCTTCTCTAAATAAGAGGAGAAAGTATGTACACGTAGGTGTTAAAGGGGAGGTAGTCACCATACCGTGCTGGTGGATTTCGTAAAGGTCTAAGCCCTGCATCACTTCAGGCTTTCCTCTCACATCAAGCTGACACACAGTGATATCACTGAAATACAGTTCACAACGGGGTTAACCAATTTGACTCACTCACTAATTATATACAGACAATATTCAGACCATATTTACTTATTACAACGCCCAAACTAAGACTGGGAATCAGGGGAACATATACAGTTAATCTTAAACCACATTAAGGCTTGACCAGCACTGACCTCCACATTGTTGGGCATGTACTGGCCAAGGACACGCGTTCCAGTTATGACAGCAGCAGGTAAACGGAAGCGTATAAAGGACATTGCATGCCTCGAGTGAAACGTGTTGGGGTCGGGGCTGGGAGATGTGAGATATTTTTACTAGTGTTGTATGCCTCTTTTTTCCCCGTCACGAGATCAGAGAAGAATGATGATTCAGGAGACACTTGGAATATCCTATTTATTACGTACTTTTTGTGGAGTTGTCTACCGGAAAATTAAATTATTTATTACAAATGTAAAACCTTTAAACATAAATTCTTCCTACCTAACACTCAGGGACGTTTCACCACCCCTTGTAATCGCGACTTCAAATGTAGTTCGTGTTTCCAAAATCTTTAAAAATATAAACAAAAATGACAAACAATATATGAGGTCAATACATTTCTTTATCATACATTTGGATATGATTATATACAAAATTAACATCAACAAAAATATTCTTGAAATCTACGATACATTGTTGTTTGAAGCGTTTGAATACACGCTGGTCAAGTAACAAATTTGGCGCTTTGCCAAACGACCATTCTCGATTGACAAGTTCAATGATACATTGACGATTTACAAGAAATCATTTTCAAGAAAATAACAAACGCTAAGCACCGATATTAACAACATAAATGATCATCTGTCATTATTTGACTTGTCAATGTGGAACTAGCGTAAATAGGTGCATGGTATCTCTTAAAAGACACTGAAATATCCAGTGTTATTTTCATTGCAATGAATATCACTTTTCGCAACTTCAGAAAACTCTGAAGTACATAATAAAAGTAAATTTTCAGGCGGTCGTGATACAGCTAAAATACTTTTTATTATCGCTTTAAAATAAATACATTATGAATCAGCCATACATATACAAGCGAAATGTTTTTTACATTTCACTTTAACTGTGTGTGAATGATCGACGTTTATGGAAATGTGAGACTGGAACGTCACAGCCCCCCCCAAAAAAAAAAAAGTATTATTGATAGTATGATAATTCCCTCCAAGTGAACGGCAGGGTATGTACAGGCACAACCTTTCACTTACTGCTTACTGTCAGGACATGGTACGTTTGCGGAATGACTGTGGTACGGTTTTTTTATTTTATGGTAGTTTGAGGAATGACAGTGGTGTGTTGATAGAGTTTAACGCTGTACTTTTGCGTAATTAGCACGACTCTGTAGCAATACTACCACACTATAGAGGATATTTATAGAGGCATTCTTAAAAGTAGCATCGAAATATTATGTATATAGAAGAAGAGAAAAAACTTTAAGATGGTGACGCAACAATGGTGCGCTTCCATTATCAAAGAAAACGTGAGCAAAAACACTGGAGGCGCAGTCGTCATATATGCAGAACCATGAAGGCTCAAATCCCCGGTTACCATTCTGGTGAGGTCACCAGACTGACATAGCCTTCCGTTTTCAAAACACTAGCATGGTTTAGACTAAAATGTTAAATTCATACTCAGCCAAAGTTATCTATCTATTTAATGTTTTGATTGTAAGTTCTCATTAACTTTTGTGTCAACATAGTTTATGTCTGTTGGAATGCAAAACTCGCGGGTTTTATTAATAGCTCTGGCTTCCACGGTATTGAATGTGTAGTTCACCAGTAACTGGTTGTGCGTGTTGACCACCATTTAACCACAGATTAAATTGCATGAATGTCATCAATGTGAAGAATGTCTTAAAATACCTTCGCCTAGGAATTCTTTAGGAATGCCTTTGAATTAATTACGTGTAGGTGTGTTGCCGGGGTTGATTCCTTTAGATACATGCTAGAATTATCATTATCAATTGGAACGTCGCCTTTTCGTTAACGAATGTAGATTTGTGTTAATTATAGACATGATAGCAAAAGGTGTGCTAACCAATCAGCTTGCTTTGTCATTTCAAAAACCATTGATTATAAATGCTATTTATATAGACATGACGAATGTATATATACATTTGCCTTTCCAGTCACCCGACTTCCTTAGATAGACAGGTTATGAAAATGTTTTTGTGTGTGAATTGCAACAAAGCTTACAGATAGGTTAGTACTGTTTTATTCCAAATTCGCATCATTCAGTCATCACTATCCTACTGTCATTGATATTGATGACAAGATTATAGCAATGCTGTGACATTTGGAGATTGGGAAACAGCTGCGCAGATTTTAAAATGTTCATCTCCTGCAGAACTGAAACGTCTAGGGAATGAGGTGGAACAGGGTTAGCTGTGATGTGGTACGAAAAGTATCTTTTGCTAAATATCGCCTGTCTGCTTACCTAAAAGACATTCTGTTGCACTCTTATCCCAGACTTCTTGTGGGGGCTAGTCATTATAACAAACATTGGGGTGTTGGACTATTTCTTTATGACCTGAATATTTGCATCGAAATGGAGAGGAGAAAATTTAATAGGGGAATAGTGATGGATGTCAGAGACATTCTCATGACTGAACAGTTTTGTTTTATCTAAAATGGTAGAACAGATGAAAGAGACACTTTCTACACATGAAAATATGTAACGAGAGCAGCTGATCGTCTAAACGAAAGAGACGTTGTACCACAGGGTGTAGAGATCAGGTTTCAAGATGAGTACGCGGGTGATTGGTAAAAAAATACGCCCCAGGAAGGTTTTAGTGGATGAAGTTCAAACTGCCCACGTGATCCAGTATATTGAATCCTTGCTGACATTATGTTACAGTTTGGCAAAAATGACTTAGTGTTGAATATTTCTTTGGTTATATGCTTTATGAAGAAGGCGAAGTTCAAGTTCTGAACAAGACAACGTCAATTAGTACATTAACACAAACATGTCTGAGGTCAAAGTGCATTCAACTTGTTCGAGATGACCCCTCTTTATCACACGTGTCTGCATGAACTGCATTAATAGATGTACAGATTATCAGGATGCACACTTTGTAATAGCTCAGTGGATCGACGAGTTAAAGATACGTGTTGTAAAAATGTTGCAGTAAGAACATGTGTTTACAGAAATAAATTACATTTTTTATCACTTTCTGATTGTTCACCCACAACTGAAACACTGACGTACTCACTGACGTTGTCAGTTTCAATTTGTGGCGGTTTTTTAATACCAACACAAAGACAGAACAATGGAAATTGAATCCAAAGAAGCATTTCGTTTACAATCGCGTTTTTAAAAATATCCCTTCACCGTTTGTGTAGATGTGTGCATGATGTTTTAATACAAATAACTCCTTGTCGATCAATTTCGTTTTCATGTATCGCCATTTGAAATAAGGTGACGGGTGAGCATAACAACGGTTTAAAAGAGTAGTTTAACCCATGTGAACCTGGATCGCTCAAGGTACAAACAAATTTAAGAATGTTTTATAATCAAAAGGCAAAAGAGCCATAAGAAAGTGAAAGAATGTCTGCTTGGAACCGTGAGTGAGTGAGTTAAAATTAAATGTCGCATCCGCATTATTTCAGCCATATAGCGATGCCTATCCCTCTCATAAAGCAGTGCGGTACAAGTACCCGAGGCTACGCGTTCGCTTGACTGAATGAAATGCTAGATGTGGGACATTGACCAAGCTGACGTAAGTCGCAACGCGTATATGGACTACTAAGTACGGTATGTACTGGAGGTCATTGATGTTGCGGCGGTGGTGGTCGTGGCGGTGGTTGACGTTGACGGACACGACGATCCAGCACGTCCCATATATTTTCTATAGGGGACAAGTCTGGCGAGCGGGCAGGCAAGGGTAGCGTGGGCACGTTGTTTTGATGCAGAACCTCGAGCTGAGGAGCCTTTTCTTCAGTTTAGGTTTCTTTTTGGTGGGACGACGACCATGATTTTTGTGGTGCTGATCTGGCACCAACCCAATCAAAACTGATGAAGATGTAACAATGTCAACACTTTAAAGAGGTGCTTTACACATCATATTGCTGGTCTTCGTCACTCGTTACGTCATCAGCATTTTTATATTTAGAGTCTTCTTTCTTCCTCCGCGATTCGCTGTGCAGAGTTGCGTCCCTTGGGCATGCTAAAAACCTATGATTGTGGGTTCGAATTCCGGTTCGCCCCGATTATATTTCTAGGTTTGTCAGCACCATACCCGTGCCCAAGGGTTTCACCGAAGTGGTAAATGTCTGAGACCTGCATTACTTCGGGCTTTCCTCCCACATTAAGCTGACACGCCGCGATATAACTGGAATAATGTTAAAAGCGGCGTTAAATCCAACTCACTCACTCACACTTCCTCTGTCAACCTACATGAGATAGAATGTCATGACTGGTTTCAAAAGACCATTTAAGTTGTCTTTGATCACTGTTTGATCTGTGATGGGATCCATATCACTCAATTTATCTGGTATAGAACGAAATTATGGTGCCTCTGAGAAATAGGTAATGAATTCAAGGATAGAATTCAATGTATTGACAAACATGTCTCCCATCCTTTTTTTAGCAGTTTCATATCAGTCCACTCGTCTGACTTTCCTTGCTCTCGAAACTTCTTCCATTTAGGTTTCATGTCCCCTAGATCCCACACTCGTTGCAGGCCGACTTCTTGCCATTAATTTCCAGGCTGTGATCAGTCTTGACCCTGCCTCCATTCTGCAAAGGTACGTCTTCATTGTCATCACTGAGCAGCTTTTCTTAATGACTTTCATTTGTTCTCAGGGCACCTCGTCTTGATATTTTACATTTTGCCTATTAAGACTTCGGAATCGGCACAAGCAGTAGCCATTGCGTGGGAACTTGTGTTGTCGGAAAGAGTCGATCACTGTGTCATCAGAATTATCCCTGTTAAAGGTTTTACTTGTATGAGTGTTTGCCTCCCGTGCTGATATAGAGGTGTGATATGGATTAGAGGTGTCATGTACAAAGGCTGGTCAAAATGTTCTAAGCCTGACAACCTTTCAACTAAAACTGGGTCATAACAAAGTGAACTACTTATTGCAAGCGTATTTGGTCTGAAAATGGAAAAGAACCAGTAACGAGGAGTCATCATTTTGACTTTAGAGAAAAGCTCTCACCAAGAAATGTATGACCGCATGTCACAAGTGTATGGGGATAAGTGCCTTAGCTATTCCACTGTTAAACGATAGGCAGATAGGTTTAGGGGTGGTAGAACAAGCATTGATGATGACCCAAGGTCTGGACGTCCCTCATACTCCCATCAATGAAGATTCAATTAGGGCGATAGAAAAACGTATTCTGCCAGATAGACGTATTTTCCATTGCTGAACTTGAGGAAGACACAGGTCTAGGACCATGGATCCATTGAAACTATTATTCATGAACATTTACAGATGGACAGATCTGCTCGTTAGGTACCAAATATTCTAAATTCTGATCTAAAGGATAAAAAAAACGATATTGCCAGAGAAACTTTAGAGCTAATTGAGGAGGATTTCGTCAAATGCCAAAAGAGATTAGTAACGGCGCGGTTTATGAAAGATGGGTCTACCACTATGAATCCGAGTCAAAACGTCACCATTCCACTACTCCAGCACCAAAGAAATTCAAGTCTTCAAGATCAGTGAAGAAACTTATGGCCACTGTATTCTGGGAAAGGTTACTTAGTAAGAGTACTTAGAAAGTCAAAAGACGATGCTAATTTGCTTCATCGCCTGAGAGATACTATCAAAGAAATGTGGCGAGGCATTCTGTCAGTCTGGATTAACATATCACATCGATGAAATAATGCAAACTCATTTATCAGCCTTTGTCTTTTTTCCCACGACAATTCCAAGCATTCAAGCATTCAAATCTTAACAAATAGTTCTCACACTACCATGGACATCTTTGACAGGCCTTTACCACTGATCTTTGGCTAGTATACACCCGTGCCTTTACAAATAATTCAAGAGGAAATAACGTTCAGAATAAAACAACTGATTTTCAATGTTACCTTTATATCAAAACGTTTTCTTACATCTGACTTTTGATTATTTTTTTCTGACATTATGTTTTAGAAATATGTCAAATTAAAATCCCGACGCAGGCCATACATATTTCTCGACGAATTGTAAGTTGTCCAGAGGAATACAATTAAAACTATTTCTTCCCTGCACGACAGGTGTTTTATGATCCTACAACATGGTAGAGTAACTTTTCCTTTACCTGACATAAGCCATATTGGACCAAATCCCATCCATTAGGTTAATTACCGAGGTTAACGTCTCCACCTTCACATGTGAAAGTCAATTGCGACATGCCCTTGTCCAGGTAAGTTGTCTCTGCACGTAACATCTGCTGATGAAATGCCTTTGCTTCAACAATCGTTGAAGGACCAGTCATTCGTCAGCCTTATAAACCCTAGTCGACAGGGTACACTAAGTATATAAAATTTATGAATAAAAAATTTAAAAAAAAAAAAGTATATAAAATTACAAAATGGTTTCAAATTTTAAATAAAAAATATATATAATTTTATATATATATATCATCCGTTAAATGCTCCATGTTCCAAAGTTAATGCAATATTCTGTTCTGTCTTAACATAATAGTTTTTCTCCTCCTTTATTATAACCGAATCACAAGGAGAATGTATATTTATACCTATTACTACTCATTATTGCGACAATATTGTATTAATTACTTTTCCATAGAGATAATGCTTGTAAAGGGATTGGTAACTTCGCAGTTACATTACGTGCATTACTCTCCTGTTGACGTTTCATATCTCAATACCACTTGCTATGTTCGATTGTTATTTGAACATATTTACATTTACATATGTTTTTCGTTCTTGTCTTCTAAGAAGAAAATCATTTACTGAATGTTGCAAGTTAGTACTTCATAATCTACGGAAGCGTAGTGGGGCCACGGTGAATATATTTTTGTCTAAGTATCTCTTACGTAGGACTTAGTATCTCCCACGTAGGACTTACTATCTCCTACGTAGGACTTTAATATCAAATAATGAGTTTGGATACAGTTATCAATAAAGGAAGAAGAACCGGTTAAAAGTTCAAAATGATGTATCAGGACATGTGAAAAAAGCGGGTCAGGATCGAACACTTTATTAAGATGGCTTCATCATTTGGAGAGTGGTGCGGATTTCACAGTCAGCTGATCGATCTGAAACTCGGTGGTTCCAGTTACTAACTCTGTGACGAGCCAACCCTGGCCTGTACTGTACAGGTAATCTATGTGAGTGTGTGACGTTAATACCTGAATGGGTGTGCGCCGGTACATGAATGTCTGTGTAGGTAATAAGGAGTCCCGGTCGTCGGACCTCGCAGTCCTTGACCTCTAGACCATGTCAGTTGCAGAGTTACTTAACCCTCATGGTGCCTGGACGTCTGTCAGCCTACATTCCACTCAGTGCCGCACAGTGATGACGTCGCTGTTTCCAAAACGTTACATTGTGTCAAAATAGTTATAACGTCTTTATTTCTTCACACAATGTACCCACATTGTATAACATGCAGTTCGAGTTGATTGTCTTTCCATCAGTATCTAAAGTCACCAAATCCAAAAAAATCTATTCACTGCCTAGCCATCGATAAAAGTGCTGGTATTACAAGTTTCCGACTTTTCTACATTAATCATTATATGGAAGCACCCGAATATGGCAAGCAAAGTCAAGTAAGCGCCCTTGTTTGAAATCTAAATGTCCAACAATTCATATCATTGGCAAGTACATGTCCTAACAGTCATAGACATATGACATTTATTTTGAAGTACACATTCACTGAGAATTTTCCGTGAGTTATATTTACCGATAAAAAATCCCGATGAAATTGTACGTGTTTTTGACGTCAAAACAAAATTGACGAAAGTGGTCGTATGAGGTGTGCGATGTTAAAGCTAAGATGATTGGGGGGGATGACGGTTTTAATTTTGACTTTGCGCACTGAGTGTTTGATATCTTAATTCACGGTTTAAAAAGGGTATTTCCAACATTTGTAGTTATAATTCTTTGCATGGATATATACATATATTTAGCAACAACAATTATTCTCGTTTTGCCACATTGATGAGAAATATCATTAAAAATGAGCTAGTGTGACGTAACCTCCGCGATAAGTATAGATGGAGTTTTGATAGTGTCACCAGGTGACCACTCTGATTGGCTATTCTTTCGTTAAGGCTACCAGACTTAGTTCCCTTCTCGACCCACCGTTATTAGAAGATAAAGCTAAAGCGCTTGGTTCCAAATTATAATAAGTGATATCTAATCTACGACAATTTCTAAAACACATTAGGTTTATCTACGTTCTACCATTACAACAAGAGCGCTTTGAACACTGTGCCCTCATGGAACGCGTAATGACACATTGGTTCAAAGGTCCGCTGTCTTAGAGCATTCCGAAAAGGGTCAGAGGCAGTTATAAATGTAACAAATATTCCTAAAGTTTAAGATTAAAATACTCATAGGCTCGACTAGTTCAAAATAATGGTTCTAAACACATAGGTTTTAATCAAAAGTTTCCAAATAACCCTCTGAAGGTAGATGTTTTAATTTCAGTGCAACCTGTGGCATATTTGCACTGTTTGGGCTTTCAGTGCAACCTGTGGCATATTTGCACTGTTAGGGCATTCAGTGCAACCTGTGGCATATTTGCACTGTTTGGGCTCAACCCAGTAATTCCTTGGAAGTCATTTCTCACCCATTGTAGGGGTTAAAGGTTGTAGAAATAGTGAATGAATTTATTTCTCCAAGAAATAACCGGATTTTAGTTATTTTGAAGTTGTACTAATGTAGAATTATACGAATTACGACTGACGATCTCTCCACCCCGAACTTCGACCTTGCTGAAGTTAAGCTGCAGACGACGACACGAGAGTAACTTCTCATCATTGTGACCGATGAGTATGTTACCCTCATACAGTGTGTGTTTTACTTACTTGTGTGTGTCCTGAAATAGTTTAACCATCCAGAATCAGTATCATGGCTTGGGTTGTTTGTGCAGGTTGACAATGTCATAATGTGCCTCATATGGCAGCTGGGAGTGACTGGGTGTATTTTATATGTTTCAATATACAGTTGTTTATGTATAAAATAGTATGTGACTCAAGATGACGTTTTTAATACATGTTTTGTTCTGCCTAAACCTAAATCAGATTGGGTCAAGCATGTTTAACGAAAAGCTTCAATCAGCTACTATGTGAACTGAAGGACTTGCTCATAGACAATTTATATGTGCAAGTTGGCGATATGACATTTAGGAAAGTAAAAGGGAATCTCCCATTGGCACCAATTGTTCTCTCCTTCTTGCAGATCTATTTCTCTCTGCATATGAATCGGAATTTCTGCTCCGATTGGCAAGATGAAAACGAGAATTTGGCCAAGAAGTTTAGCTTATAATACGCTTCAGGTATATCGACGATCTGATATCGTTCAATAACGGTCGAATAACAAAGTAGCTTCTATCGATATACCCACCTGAACTAGAAATGAAAGACAGCAATTAAACCGCATCATGTGTTTCATAGTAAGATTTATGTAGAAAGATTCAGAGTGGTTTACAACTCCCGACATGATTGAAACGAAAGGGAGACTTAATCTTCCAATAGTCATTTCTCCCTTTATGTCGAGCAATATTCACGTAACTCCAGATTTCGGTGTCTATGTTTTACATCTTTTGAGGTACAACTCAGCCGCGATTCTCTTTGCATGACGATTTCAAACAGCGTCATACGACTCGAGCTCAAACGTTGTTTGGTCAAAGTTACAACTTTCAAGGCCTCAGAAAAGCTTTCAAAAGTTTTTATGGTAGACATATGGAGGATATTTACAAATTTGTCGCATCAGTAACAAATATTATGTCGGATGCAAGTAACTGATTTGACATATGTTCCCGTGATTTCTTTTTTCAGGTGAACAATTGACTTGCCCTTGCACGTATTTGTGACGGTGCCATCGATTGAGCAGGATACGCTCACCTTTTCGTGACCACCTGCTATCATCACTACTTGATAGTGATTCGTAAGCACATGCTCATGACATAGTAAGAATATTATAATGATTTCGTACAGAGCTACACCACTTGGGCCTGTACGAAATCGAGCCTGGACAAGATGAACCAGTGGTTGATTTCATGACCCACGCTAATAGGATGACACACATTTGTTGAAATCGTAACAAGGTGACAGACTGACCCTAGTGTTAGTGGGCTACAACCACAAGCTTGAGGGTTTGGCCAGGGTAAATAGTCCCACATAATAATGGATACATGTGGACAGCTAGGACATATTTAGGCATATTCTGAGCAGAGCCCAACATGGAAAACCTGTCACTCTGATTAAGGAGTTGCGGGATGGCGTTATGTTGATGTACACCTCATGGGACTCATTATCGAACCTTCATATATTTATTGTTTCAGTTTTTACTATCTGACAGTTTCATCAGTTTAGAAGGGGTTAGCGACGACGGGGTATCCAGGGTAGTGCTGTGGTTATCCGATATAGTGGCATGTGAGATTGTAGATGATCTTGAAATCTGGAACTGAAACAAATGGATGGTGTGAATAGTTACCAAAAAACAAACAGTTCACAGTCGTGCTTTCAAATATGCAAATCATTAATAATACTTCCCTGAATCTGAAACACATGAAACTATATGTTCACTTTCTCAATGAATGAGTCGATGTATCTGCACAGTTGGCATTCACCCCTGAAGGTTCCATGGTTCGTACAAATTGACATTCGGCTCTGGGGACAGAATGTCTGGATGCTACCACCGAGAGGTCCCTCCAGGACGATGTCAGATGTGTTTACCGCAAACTTCTCACAGTTAGCCTGGAATAGATATATGAGCACTGTGTCAATCTCTGTTCATAGTTTCTCACAGTTTGGCTCGTTCACTCATTTTTGCAATATTCGTATACATGTAGAAGGAGAAGTAAGAAAATCGTGGAAGTGTATGAAAGAAAAGAGGCTAATTTGTCAACTGTTTGACATTTCCAAATGGCCAAAAAGGGCCCACACCCTACCTCGCCCTTTATAAGTTTGGCACCTTTCTGATACTCATTCAGTTGCGCTGACTACTAAAGTATGTCTGCACCCTGCATCCACTGTCCTTGGATAATTCAACTTGAAATTTGGAATTATTGAATGCATTCAAAAGAATAAAAGCGACAAAACCCCTTCCATAATCACAAGAAATCTCTGACAAAAGCAGCTTCAATTGAACGATTCCGACTATATCAGTGATACCAGCATGTTGGAATACTTACTTCCACAGGCGTGGGGCAGAAAGGGGCGTGCGACACAATGGAGAGACGGGTGCCGTTCTTGGAAGCAGCACACTGGGCCAGGGTGAAGCGACATTTATTTTCTGTTGAAAAACAATAACCATTGGTTTTTTCCACATTAAGATTTATCTTCATACAAAGTTATTCATTCGACATCGTCTTTGAATACAAGTGTGTATCTCAGTTTGTTCTTTGTAAAGCAACCGTCAGATAATAATAACAACAATCATAATCATAATAATTATAATAATCATAATAATAATACCAATGTCATTGACAAGATTGAGGAAAAACATGGCAACTATGCAGAACTCGCGTTCGAAATATCGCGTTTGAATCCCAGGTACCAAGTTGTCCGACACCCCATTGTTGCCGCTGCCTTAGGTTGGGTACCTCCCAACCTGTTGACTGACATTGGGAGAGTTCCAAAGTTTGCTACCTGGAATACAACCCTTCTGAGATTCTGGGTAATGCAGGAGGTTGCAGTTTTGGGAAGTCTTCACATGTTCTGGGTGGGTTTGAGTAGGCAGCGCTTCCTAGGCCTGGGAGAAGTCCCATTCGCTGTCTGGGCTGCGTGTAGAGGGGGCAAGGGCCCTGAGCTGATGATGAGTCTAACCAGCCTGACTGTGCCAGGATCACACAAACCCTCTTTACTGCATTTTTTTTATTCTAATCTATACATAAGAAGAAGAAGAAGATATCAGCACGTCCTTTAGACTCGACAAATGCAACATTCTTCACCTGAAACGTGGCAAGGTAGAAGAGGGAGGATCAGTCAGTTTACTTGGAGGAGGAGTTATTGACCATCTCGTGGAAGGTCAGGCCTATACGTACTGAGGGATGCAGATTAGGGACAAACTTCAGAATGCCCATATCAAGGAAAGACTTTGGACAGAGTACAAATGTAGAAAATCTGGAATTCAGAGCAACAAATAATTATACTGTATCCGCCCTTTCCTATTTTTTTTTTGGTGTTGTTGATTTGATGAAACAAGAAATTCAGGGTATTGACACCCTCACACGAAGAATCGTGGCCGACAATAGATCCCACCAACCTCGCTCTTCCCTCAATCGCTTAAATTTACCAATAATTATGGAAGGGCGTGGTTTGGTGAACGTTTAGGACTCTCCATGATAGAATTGTTTTCTGCACTTTTGCACACATTTATTTGTCTGATGATCCTCCTGTGAAGCATGTCAAGACTCATGATGGAAACAAGGCATTCAACAGATTTCTAAAACGAGCCAAGGATGTGGGACATAATCTTACATATGATGTTTATTTTAAAATATTTGATACAAAAATAAGCCCGATGCTATTGTATGGATCCGAAATTTGGGGCCTAGAACATTTGGATGTTATTGAGAAAATACATTTATATGCATGTAAACGGTTCTTGGGGGTAAAATCTAGCACAGAAAACGCAAGGGTATATGGTGAATGCGGACGGTTTCCCATGTATATCAATAGTTATTTAAAGGTTTTTAAATACTGGGTCAAGCTATTAAATATGCCATCTTCAAGATACCCGAAAAAATGTTATAATATGATGCTTCTCTACGACAGCCATGGGAAACAAAATTGGGCATCAAAAGTTAAAAACATGTTATACGAATGTGGATATGGTTATATTTGGTTACAGCAACATGTAGATATGCCACAACATTTCTTCTCCCGTTTGACACAGACTTTAAAAGATATGTACATTCAAAAATGGCATTGTTCTTTGCTTAGTTCTAGGAAAGCAAACTATTACACTACATTTAAGACTACTATTATACTAGAACCTTATCTATTAAGTGTAAATTTACATAAGTTTAGAACAGCTCTTTCTCGATTCCGTTGTGGCTCACATGATCTATTTATTGAAACAGGCAGATATGAAGGTATTGCAAGAGAACACAGACTTTGTAGGATTTGTAAAACTGATTGTACTGAAGATGAATATCACTTTTTATGTGTATGTCCAGTGTATGAAGATTTAAGAGCAAAATATCTAAATAACTATTTCTACCGCAACCCAAACGGTAACACATTTTGTAAATTAATGACTTGTGATTGTACAGAAACTATTAGAAATCTATCAATGTTCATTTATCATGCCATGAAACTAAGAAAATGTATGAATTTGTAACATGCCCCACACATTGTACTATAGGCCTTTGGCCTCATAAGTACCATGAATAAAGACTGACATAATCTCGATGTCGATGTTGATTTTGTTGATGCTTCTGTACTGCTGGACGGTACAGAAATGAGTGTCAACCAGGTGAAGTGCTGTCATATCGGCCCAGACTGAAGGAGAGGCTATCTGAGCGGCAACTGCATCGAGTTTGTGTGCAGTGTGTTGCGAAGTTCAGCAACCCTGCCAACAATGTCAGTCAACAGATTGGGAGGTATCAAACCTAAAGCACCGAGAACAATGGGGAGTCGGACAACTTGGTACTTGGGATGCAAGCGTCACATTTCGAAAGCGAGGTCCGCATATTTGACATGTTATCCCTCAATCTTGTCAAAAACATTAGTGTCAAAAGGGACAGAAAATTCAATAATGTAAATGATTTCATTGGATTTATCAAAAGGACCAGGTTTAAATGGGCCTATTCCAAAGAATGTTGTATTTATCATTTTCCTTGACGAACTCTACATATTCCGGGTCGTACCATGGGTGGACCTTTGTGTCAAAACCACAAGCTTGGCAAAAATGATAGAGCTACACCATCATGTCGCTTAAGATACTGTGTTTGTGCCAAAGCTGGGCAACCACTGACAATGTGTCATTAAATTCAATATATAATCGACATTATAATTATTATTATTTAAGAGGGGTCGGAATCGAAAGAAAAAAATCAAAATCTTCCAGGCCACCATCAGGAATAATAACACAAATTTAAACCAGGCAACTCTGCTGTGCGATTACAGATGTCTACACACATACAGCTATTACTTCGTAATTATTTGATATATTTTCACCGAACGATCGAGTCCACTTGAATGTTGTCCGAATAAGGTTACACTGTATACAAAAAATGTTGAACATATGTTTAATTATTAGTATGCATTATGATTGGCGCCGGTATATTGCCTTGTGAACGAAACACGATACTACGACACACCAGTTATGCTATAATCAGTGTGTGCCTATTGCATTAGCTACAAATCTCTCGCCGAATTGACAAAAAAACTGCCAGACACGCAGTATACCCCCGCGAAGATCCGGGTTAAAATTGGTATTCAGCAACCCATGTTTGTTGTTAGAAGCGATTCACAGGATCGGATGGTCAGGCTCGTTGGTTTGGTTGATGTTAGTATCCCAATTGCGTTAATCGATGCTCATGATGTCAATCACTGGATGATCTGATCTAGGCTCGATTATTTTCAGACCGGCGACGTATGGCTGAAAAGTTGCTGAGTGCGACGCTACACAGCAAACAAACAACTCAACTCCAGCTTCAAATCTCTCACCGTACACAACACCATCAGACGCGCAGACAGGGGATTTTTCCTCGTCGCAGATCTGGTCACAAGTGGCGACATGATAGCCGCCGAGGATAGGCGGATGTGTGGGAGGCCTAATTGCTCTTTCTTGCAGTTGGTGATTTCCAGCTGACAGGAACTGCCTGAATATCACAAATAATGTATTTGAGTTTCATACCGTATTTACCAATATCTAAGTCATAGGCACATTAGCTGAAAAGAATTATATGAATTCAAATTTGCGGGTGTTATTTAGTATTTGATGGCAGCAAATGTCATTTGTAATGGTCAAATGCACACGCTTATCTGAAAACAGGTAATGTTTATCGATAGTGTTAAATTATAAAAGCATCAGTAAATTTCTGTAGCTCTCTTTTGGGTGAAGCCGGGATCCGAACCGACGAATATAAGATCATTCCAGGAGGACTGAGGGGCACAAATCAGAGTAGAAAATTACGGCGCCGTTGACCGATTGGACAAGCTGTGTCAACGCTGAATATCATTTTGTATGACTATCAAGTAAGAAAGCAGACTAAGAAGGGTATGGACATTGAAAAGAGCATTTTAAATCATGATACGCAAGTGTTTGTCACATTTATTAAGTACAGATAAACCAGACGAAAAAGTGTGTGGCAAAATAGGAACGTCATGGTGTGGGTTTTTTTAAATACAACTTTTACTATTTAATCACGAATGTAAACAAATGCGACGAATCCCTTTCCATAAGAATCATAAGAAATCTAAGCTAATTGTACCATTCCGATTACAC
The DNA here is from genome assembly GCF_022045235.1 of Haliotis cracherodii. Taxonomy (NCBI): domain Eukaryota; kingdom Metazoa; phylum Mollusca; class Gastropoda; order Lepetellida; family Haliotidae; genus Haliotis; species Haliotis cracherodii. Next base: position 19,895,681 of record NW_027266275.1, read on the forward strand.
CACAACGTTGTTGGTGTTCGCCAAAAGTTCATCGTATCCAATCCACTGGTGGCATATGTCGCAAACACATGCAAAGGCACGTCACCCGCACAACAAAACGCTGGAACACAGGGTTCAAGTCATAATAAGGAATTACATCGGACTATATGTTGGTCACTGATGAGTCGTATTTGGAAATGTGTTACACATGTCTTCTATAAAAACTTTCGAAAGTCTAAAGACTTGAATGCTGTAACCTTGATCAAACACCTTTAGAGACATCTGAGACTCTTTGAAATCTTCATAGCAATTGCAAATTATGATAAAGTCATACTTACTGTAAGTTTGTCCGTCCGATCCACACACAGGCGAGGATGTGTGACAGGCCAAGTTGCAGGACGTAGGGGCACCAAGTGCCACTGAAATTCAAAAGTCAACGCCAGAGAGTATCAGTCTCGGGTGTCTGCCGAAACAGATTTCAAAGGGCGTAAAAGCCACAATTGTGATGAAGCTTATATGAATGGGTCACTGAAAGTAAGTGATGACACCAGGTACGAAAGGGTAATACATGTACGTAACTGCTATGTTTTACTGGCACAGTGGAACAAATCGTTGATCTTGATTTCAACTGTTTCACAAAGCGATCTCTGCTTTACGGCTGTCTTAAATCTATATTAAACTATGGATGTTACGACAGTCTCAGATCTGCAATCTCTTTGTGAAACCGGGCCAAAGAGAAAGCTTAGATCGATCTCAAGGGGATTTACAAACTGCCCCTAAACAGTAGATCAGTGATAGAAACAAATGAACAAAAATACATAACATTCTTCTGAAACTTTTCAGCCTTTTTTTCAGGGTGGGTTTAGAAAGACTATATATACATCATATTGATTTTTCGTATCCACATCAAAGCATCAGGCATAAGTACATATTTTCCAGAAATCAAGGTACCTGTGACAGAAAAAATATGCAAATCAATGTTATACTACCAATTATGTATCCGTAGTATAAACATATATAATGTATGATATATCAATAAGCCTCAAGTTGCTTTTCCTACAGTGCTGAAAGTAAGTGTTTCAAAATATTTTGATGCAGAAAACACGACAGAGAGTGACAAAGATCAAAGTATATTACACTTTAAGGGACAACAGAGAGCATTCGGTTCTAAATTCAATTTACCACAGTCCAATACACAGGTATCAGAGCTCAACTTTGAAATCACCGTATGATTATATCTCATCTGTAAAATTTAAAAAGTTTTAAAAATTTCAAATCCTCTTTGGTCCTTGTACAACAAAACTACGTTCGGCCTTCTGACTAATCTAACAACCACGGATACATACCACCAAGAAAGGAAAGACAAACAAGAGCCAACATGTCTGTTGTCCACGAGAACTGACCTATACGTTATTTTGTCCTATTTCTAGTTTTTCCTTTCTAGGTGACCTCTGTCTTTTTTCTTGATTTTGTTTTATCGTATGATAAAAGCACAAGTGTTAAATGTAGACTAACCTTGGCTAAGTGCCAATGCTAGCAAGTTTGGTTCACGTCTCACATGATCTGCTTGTTCAAACTTTATGATGGATAACAATTTACTCGTTAATGATAAGTCTATTTTTACAGGGACAATGTTTGTCTTGTACATACTGGTACGGTTTCACCGAAGTGGTAAACGTCTGAGACCTGAATCACTTCGGGCTTTCGTCCCACATTAAGCTGACACGCCGTGATATAACTGGAATAATGTTAAAAGCGGCGTTAAACCCAACACACTCACTATGGCGTTGACGTTTCAGATTCAATTCATGGAGCATCGTCTCCCTTTGAGGTCCATGTGTATGACAACCTTGCTCTGAAGTAGATATACCTCATGGGGCTCTTCTTCACACATGTCCTCGGAGGTACACTGTATATGTAATATGATGCTTGGCATACATGTGACATACTCTTTGGCAGGGTTCCAAGAGGTAATCAGTGTTCTTCAAACGCTTCTTAAGATGTGCACACGTGACAGAAACGTGTATAAAAGTATACTTTGTCCCACATACGATTCCTCGGAATTATACAATGTGACACACCCGTACCCACAAGACGTTAACAGTGTGAAGCAAACGTATAGTGAGGAGTAAATGATGTTCTCGGAGATAGGTCACAATGTCACATGTTTTAGTTGGCCGCACTCAGCAATATTCCATCTTTATGACGGCGGTCAGAAAATAATCGAGTCAGGACCAGACAGTACAGTGATTGACATCATAAGCATCGATCTACGCAATTGGGATCGATGACATGCATCAACAAGGTTGAGAACCTAAACACCCGATCCTGTTAGTCGCATCTTATGACAAGCATCGGTTGCTGAAGACACACATGCGTCCTCAGAGTTTATATATGATTTCGCGTATGCATCCTGAGAGATATATAATGTAATTACACAAGTGCCCTCGGAAGTATAAAATGTGACACGCAAGCGCCCTCAGATGTTTGTTTGTTGTTTAACGCTGCACTCAGCAATATTCCAGATATAGGACGGCGGTCTGTAAATAACTGAGCGTTGACCAGCGGCCGAGTGACTGATGTAATGAGCATTGATCCACGGAATTGGGAGACGATGACATGCATCAACCAAGTTAGCGTGCCTGACCATCCGATCCCGTTAGTCGCTTAGACAAGCATAGTCGCTTTATACGGCAAGCATGGGTTGCTGAAGAACTGTTCTACCAAAATGTATATCATGTGACACTCGCGTTCCCTTAGACGTATATTGTGTGACATACACGTGACAAAGGTAGACCAGAGTGTTTCAGTTAGATCAGTGTTTCAGTTAGATCATAGTGTTTCAGTTAGATCAGTTTGCCAGTTAGATCACAGTGTTTCTGTAAGATCACAGTGTTTCAGTTAGATCACAGTGTTTCAGGTAGATCACTGTGTTTCAATTAGATAACAAAGTTTCAGTTAGGTCACAGTGTTTAAGTTAGATCAGTGTTTCAATTAGACCAGTGTTTCAGTAAGGTTACAGTCTTTGAGTTAGATCAGTGTTTAAGTTACATCAGTGTTTCAGTTAGGTCAGTGTTTCAGCTAGATCAGTGTTTCAGTTAGGTCACATCGTTACAGTAAGATCAGTGTTTCATTTAGATTACAGTGTTTCAGGTAGATCAGTGTTTCAGTTAGGTCAGTGTTTCAGTTAGATCAGTGTTTCAGTTAGGTCACATCGTTTTAGTAGGATCAGTGTTTCAGTTAGATTACAGTGTTTCAGTTAGATTACAGTGTTTCAGTTAGATCACAGTTTTTCCGGTAGATCACAGTGTTTCGGATATATCACAGTGTTTCAGTTAGATTTGAGTTTTTTTCAACTCGTTTATCCCCGTGGTACATCCTTCGAGCAAGGGTGCGGTGACCAAGGATTATTATCCAGATGAATCTATGATCCAGTGGCTCATCGCATCACTGTCTTACCCGGTTGGTCAAACGTGCTCACAACTAGATTACAGATGAAACGATAACTGACAATGATGCACAGAGCTATTTGCTTTTTAAACAACATCAGTGAAAAGAAAAAGTTTCAATATCACTAAGGTTACATAACCATGGTGTTTAACATCTGTCCGCCTGTTTATCAAGTCTAATGTATTGCTGCACTCGACTGGTCTGAAACACAAACACATTAAAGGGTTGTTTGTATGGATTAAAACCGGTGGTCGTTTCATGCTTTTAAAATGCCTAAGATGGTCGTCAAATGGAACAAGGTTATCGTCCTGAGAGCAGCATACATCAACATGACTTTTGTTGATTCTCGTAGGTTTTTTTATGTGCTGGCAAAGTGTAGGTAAACATGAAACCTATAACGTCATTGTTTATCAAAAATGGTTATTTATGGGGAGTATTGACGGAAGATATTTTATCATTCGAAAAGTATGTCTACATAGATGGTGAAGAGAACAAGCAGGCTTTGCAACACACCTTTCACGATTAAAAAATTAATTAAAATGACTGATCTGGACGGCTCCAACAATAGATTTCTGTCACCAGATTAACAACTGATAAACCATTGTTTTGACCTAATACTCATCGGAAATATGCACTTGGAAAGTAATGAAACAACGCTCACTATATATACTTCTTCTTTATTGACTCGACGAGGCATACTGTGTATGAGGCACACTGTGTTTTGAGGAAGTCTGTCCCACTCATCTTGCAGAATTTGGTCACGTTCAGCCAACGTTGTCGGCGGCCAATGACGTTGACGCACACGTCATGTCCCAGACGTGTTCATTTGGGGAACGGTCTGGGCTCATTGCTGGTCATGACATTATGTGAATGCTGTCCTGTTGTACGTGAGCATTGACGTTTCGTGTACGGATTACACAGGCGAGGTCGTCCTGAAAGATCCACAAGACTTCCAAACGGGACAACAAAGAATGTCAGTATGTTGTCCAGAAAGTACTGTCCTGTGACCCTTCCTTGGAGTGGGGATCGCACAGTCAAAGTAATACCACCCTACATGATAACCGATCCACCAACCAACATTGGCTTTACGTTCAGTTGGACGTCGCCAGACAAGACCACGCCTATCAAGAAAGTGCAAAGTGAATCGGGACTCATCAGATCACATGACAAGTAACCTTGTCGTTGTCCTGGGATGCCCTGACCTGGTCGATCGTCAACAGTTTCGGTTTCTCGGTACCCGTTCCATAGACTGTTAAAAAATGAACGTATTGGTCACTGCATGCTGACGTCTGAAAGTTTCCAGCATGCCAACAGCCGTAGAAACTCCACGCGTTGCCGACGCCGCATCGCTAGTTTATGCACAAACAACGAATGAAATCAAGTACAACACAGCTGTATGATAAGCAGAATCAATAAGATTGGTTATAATTATGGTCCACAGAGATTTACAGACCTTCCTTGAAAGTGTCAAAATAAGGAATGACACCAACGCACGTGTTTGGCGCTGCTACGTGAGGCACGTGACAACTATATAGGTTGTGTTTTGTTCTCAGATTTTACAGACATGAACGCACATGTTTAACGTCAACACTTCTCTTTGTTCTAAGAATTGGCATTAAAATATACATTTCATGATCCTTTAAGAAGTAAATTTCACTATTAAAGGGGCAGTTTCTAACATTCTATCCAGCATTTTATTTTTTAACAAAACACATTTTGTTTTTGATCTGAAACAAACTTTCGGTCAAAACACGTCCACTGTACATTAACAGTGACAGATGGGTCCATGCCCACACGTCACAAGTTTATTTAAGACCTTCACTTTGTGTGAGTTTATTGGAGTATGAACCTTCATTGAGTTAGGGCCAAATTGTATGAACGTCGGAGCTTGCGAACTCAGACAAAGTGAAAGTCAATTCTTATAATTTTCTATAACAATTTCTCACCTTAAAGGCTCTAAACCAAGATCTAAACACAATTTTATTAAGTACGTGTGACTTCTTGTTTACACTGACAGCCATACGACAAGCAGCTACACCGCGGAATGAAATAGTTCCTCAAAAAGAGAGGTGACATGAGCGTATAGATGCACAACTTGCTCTTCAGAAACTTCTTGCGTTCAAATGTGTTCAAATAATATCACCATTAGATGAGAAAGGTCTGTAAAGAACTACCTCATTAAGTCGGTCACAATGACAGCGTGTCGTAATACATTTACATGAAGTCCAAGAGGTCAAAATGGCCGGCACGATAAACGTGACGCAAGAGATTTCCGATGTTGAACTTATGGCAGTTACATGTGTTAGTCATCATTGATCAACTGGCTGATCATTGAAAGGTGATTAAAGATGTTTCAAACAGACACTAAGGTAAATTCATAGATTCCCGGAGACGGTCACTGTCAGCCTAGACACGAATCAAGTCGATACTACCATAGTTTGGATGTGCATGACCTCGTTTGTTCATAGAACGGGCCGTTGCGAGGAATTCGTGAACAATCATGCAGTCAAACTTTCTGGCGTTTCCCAATGTATACTGAAACGCTGAGACCAAGATTAAAGATTCTAAATGATCAGAAAGAACGCTAATATGTATGTTTTCGTGCTTGGGAATTCCCAGAGGTTTCCCCAGAAATGTGGAAGTAGTCCGTCAGTGTATGTAATACAAGATGAAATTTTTACTACATGTTTATACTGCCTTAACCGAAATCAGATTGGAACAACTGCTGGTTCATTTTCACATTTTAAGGCATGTTTCACGAAAAGCTGAACAACCAGCCGCTATGTGAAATGCTTGACTTACACATTGACAATATCGTATATGTGAAATTTGGCGATAGGCCATTTAGGCACATAATAGGCATCTCCCAATGGTCGCCTCCTTGCTGATCTATTTCTTTGTACATATGAATTTGAATTTCTGCTCGTATTGGCAAGATCAAAACGGGAATATGGCCAAGAAGTTTAGCTTATAAAATGATTCAGGTATATCGATGATCTGATATCGTTCAATAACGGTCAAATAAAAAAGTCCCTTCTATCGATATACCCACCTGAACTAGAAATGAAAGAGAGCAGTGAAACCGCATTATTTGGTTCATATTTAGACTGATGCAGAACGAAGGTGGTTAAAAACTCCCCGCATGACTGTATCAAAAGGGATGACTTAACCTTCCAATAGTCAACGTACACAACTTTTGAGATACAACTGAGCCGCGATTCTCTTTGCATGAAGACTTCAAACAGCGTCATACGATTCTAGCTCAAAAGTTGTTTGATCTAAGTTACAACATTCAAAGACTCAGCAAAAGGTTTAATGGTAGACATGTGGAGGGTATTAACGTATTTGATGCATCATCCGATGCAAATACCTATATTGACTTGTACCATAATTTATGTTCCCGTTTTTTTTTTCAGGTGAACAATTGATGTATTTTTGACGGGTGCCATCGATTGAGCAGGATACGCTCACCTTTTCGCGGACACCTGCCATCATCACTATTTGATAGTGATTCATAAACACATGCTCGTGATATAGTAAGAATCGTACAATGATTTCGTACAGAATTTCGAATGATTGTGGAAAAGGAAACATTTTTTTAACTGACACCTCTGCCTAATATGTGTATCAATGAGTTCAAAGACATTTCAGTGGGTGGTTGTTGTATTCCACAATCAGGTGTATTCGACCTACACCACAGTACGAAATCGAGCCTGGACAAGATGAATGGGTGATATCATGACCCACGCTAATAAGATGACACGCACTTCTAGATATCGTAACAAGGTGACAGATTGATCCTCGTGTTAGCGGGTTCCTGCCACAAGCTTGAGGGTTTGGCCAGGGCACATAGTCCACATGTGGACCATAGTTCAACATGGGAAACCTGTCACTCTGATTAAGGAGTTGCAAGATCACGTTCGTTTTTCAGGTTTATGTACACCTTACGGGATGCAGCTCACGCGATTCCACCATGAACGTACTTTGACTCATTATCAAACGTTCATATATTTATTGTTACAGTTTTTACTTTCTTACAGCTTCATCAGTTTAGAAGGGGTTAGCGACGACGGGGCCTCCAGGGTAGTACTGTGGGTATCCGCTATAGTGACATGTGCCATTGTAAAGGATCTTGAAGTCTGGCACTGAAACAAATATATGATGTAAAGAGTTACCAAAAAACAAACAGTTCACATTCGTTCTTTGCAAATTTGCAAATCATTGTTCACACTTCTCTGAATTTGTAATATAACACTGTCGGTAATTCCTACAAATTCTTATGTTTTTCATATTTTACACGTGTCATCTGACTGATCCTTTAGTTCGAATGTGACACTGGTGCCCCAGTTGTTAAAGACACCGCAATTGGATGTGCGTGAATTAATATTCTCAGACTACTTTGATCGAATGCTAAAATGTGATCTTGACCTTGGTTTGTGAGTACAATGCTTGCGTTACATAAATGCCTACGGCCTATCTGATTTTAGGCGTTCCTCCCACTTAAAGGCGACATGGAGTGATAGGAATGAAAGGATGTTCAAGGTCGCAAACTTGTTCTCACGCCGTACTAAGATCATTTTGACGTTGAACTATTTAGACAGATATACAGACAGACAGGTTTATTCAGTATTATGGCTATATAGCCTCAAGTACAATTGATACTAGTTCATAATATGATGCCACGTGCATATATAGAAATTACATCTTCTTGTATCTGATAGTAAAACATGCTTTTTATAAGTAGCCACTGAAAATATAAGATGTTTATTTTGTGAATTGATAATATTTATCATTGACATTTCAGATTTATAGTCATGATTCAAAAAGGGGAGATATGTAGATCTTAACTTGGGATACCTGTTACACTTAAAGAAGATAATGCGAAGATGAAACAGTTTCGTATATCGTAAATATATCTTTCACTCGCTGCTTAAATATTCCCATAAACACTTGAATGTTACCAATTTCCTGTAAATCCACATAAAAGAAAACCCACATGTAAATAATAGATTTCTTACTTCAGATACCCAGTTATGTTTACCTATATCATCCAACTGGACGGATTAGTAGCTACGATAAGATTCCTTAACGCGAACAGCGATAGATATACACTGCCGTCAAACAAAATATGAAACTTGACCTAATCAATCCACGTGTACTAATGACGTAACGTTATCAATATATAATGTCATGAACACGGGATATGGTTTTGTGAACATTGGCACAGCCGTATGACGTCACAGTGTTCCAACTGTTGAAGCAGCCTTTGAAATCGCAAATATACACATGTCTTATCAGTCTTACCAGTGGATGGGTTGCATCAAACGTACCTTTAAGGGAAGGGTTGATCTTGAATTTCTCAATGAATGAGTCGATGTATCTGCACAGTTCGCATTCACCCCTGAAGGTTCCATGGTTAGTACAAATTGACATTTGGCTCAGGGGACAGAATGTCTGGATGCTGCCACCGAGAGGTCCCTCCAGGGCGATGTCAGATGTGTTTACCGCAAACTTCTCACAGTTAGCCTGGATAGGATATATGATCATTGTGTCAATATCTGTTCACAGTTGCTCACAGTCTGATTCGTTCATTCATTTTTGCAATATTCGTATTCATGAAGAAGGAGACGTAAGAAACACGTGCAGGTGTATGAAAAAAAGGAAGTTAGTTTGTCAACTATTTGACATTTCTAAATGGCCAAAAAGGGCCCCCATCCTATTTCGTCCTTTATAAGTTTGGCACCATTCTGATACTCATTCAGTTGCGCTGACTACTAAAGTATGCCTGCACCCTGCATCCACTGTCCTATCTGGACATGTAAAAATGCAATTTGAAATCCGTCATATGCATTCTAGATTTTTCCGATCTGTACCCATGCGAATTTGGAATTAATGACTGCATTCAAATAAATAAAAGTGTCAAAACCCCTTCAATAATCACAAGAAATCTCTTCGAATCGATTGTATGATTCCGACTATATCATGAACATGTTTTTATGAATCACCATCAAACAGTGATGATACCAGCATATTGGAAGACTTACTTCCACAGGCGTGGGGCAGGAAGTGGTGTACGACACAATGGAGAGCCGGGTGCCGTTCTTGGAAGCAGCACACTGGGCCAGGGTGAAGCGACATTTATTTTCTGTTGTAAAACAATATCCATTGGTTATTCATTCGACATCGTCTTTGAAAACAGATGTGTATCTCAGTCTGTGCTTTGAAAAGCAAGAGCCAGATACAAATCTCTGTTCAGCAGTGAACGTTAATATTGCATCTTTAACGAAACCTATGAAACGATCAAGATGATAATAATAATAATAATAATAGTGCCAGAATCACCCAAACCCTCTTTGCTGCATTTTTTATTTTAATCTGTAAATAATAATAATAATGTTTCTTCATCTGAAACGTGGCAAGGTAGAAGAGGGAGGATCAGTCAGTTTACTTGGAGGAGTTATTAACCATCTCGTGGAAGGTCAGGCCTATACGTACTTAGGGATGCAGATTAGGAACAAACTCCAGAATGCCCATATCAAGGACAAACTTCGAGTACAAATGTAGACTTAGGTAAATTTGGAGTTTTCTCAACGATCGCAACAAAGTAAAAGCCACAAATACTTATGCTGTACCCGTCCTTTTGGTGTTGTTGATTGGACGAAACAAGAAATTCAGGGTATTGACACCCTCACCCGATGAATCATGGCAGACAATACATCCAACCACCCTCGCTCTTTCCTCAATCGCTTATATTTATCATTCATTATGGGAAGACGTGGTTTGATTAATGTTGGGGGTCTTCATGATAGAATAGTTTATTTATTATTATTTGTCTGATGATCCTCTTGTGAAGCATGTCAAGACTCATGATGAAAACAAGGCATTCTACAGTTTTCTAAAACGAGCCAAGGGTGTGGGACATAATCTCAATGTCTGTGTTGATTTTGTTGATGGTTCTGTGCTGCTGGACGGTACAGAGAAGTGGGTGACAACCTTGCGAAGTGCCATATTAAGTCGGCCCAGACAGAAACCCCGCAGACTCCTTCGCTTGGATGAGGTTGACTGGCCTGAACAGTGAGACAGAAGGCTTTCTGTTTGATGCTCAGGACCAGTCACTTCCACCCGAAACCGTCAATGTGTGATTTTGCATCATAATGTAAATATGAAATGTAGATTATGTAATGAATTTAATGAGACTGTCCAACACATTGTCAGTGGATGTCCAGCTTTGGCACAAACACAGTATCTTAAGCGACATGATGGAGTGGCTCGATCATTTTGTTACCATCTTCGCCATGCTTGTAGTTTGACACAGATGTCCATCCATGGTACGACCCAGAATATGTAGAGGGCGTCGTAGAACATGATAAATACAAAATTCTTTGGAATAGGCCCCGTATACAGCCTCAGACGTATCCATGCCAACAAACCCGATCTTATCCTTTCGGATAAATTCAATGAAATCATTCATATTATTGATTTTTTTCTGTCCCTTATGACACCAAAGTGATTGACAAGATACGTAAAAAACATGGCAAATATGTAGGCCGCTTTCGAAATGTCACGTTTGCATACCAAGTACCAAGTTGTCCGACTCCCCATTGTTCTTAGTGCCTTAGGTTTGGTACCTCCCAATCTGTCGACTGACATGGGGAGAGTACCCGGGTTTGCTACCAGGAATACAGCCCTTCTGACATCCTCCGAATGTTCTGGGTGGGTTTGAGTAGTCAGCGCTTCCTGGGAGAAGTCCCATTCGCTGTCTTGTCTGCGTGTAAAGGGGGCACGGGCCCTGAGCTGATGATGAGCCTAACCAGCCTGACTGTGTCAGGATCACCAAAACCTCCTTTGCTGCATTTATTTATTCTGTATATAATTATAATAATCATAATAATAATAATAATTGTAATAAAAATAATAACAAAAATTTAAACCAGGCAACTCCGCTGTGGATTACAGATGTCTACACACATACAGCTATTACTTCGTAATTATTTGATATATGTTCACCGAACGATCGAGTCCACTTGAATGTTGTCCGAATAAGGTTACACTGTATCCATAAAAAATGTTGAACATATGCTAAGTTATTTGTATGCATTATGATACGCCAGTATATTGCCTTGTGGACGAAACATGATATTACGACACACCAGTTATGCCATGATCAGTGTGTGCCTGTCAGTGATACAAATCTCTCACCGAATTGACAAAAAACTGCCAGACACGCAGTATCCCCCGTGAAGATCCGGGTTAGAATTCGTAATCAGCAACCCATACTTGTCGCAAGAAGCGAGTCACAGGGTCGGATGGTCAGGCTCGTTGGTTTGGTTGATGCATGTTATCGTATCCCATGTGAGTAAATCGATGATCATGATGCTCGATTATTTACAGACCGGCGACATTTAGCTGGAACGTTGCTAAGTGCGACGTTTAACAACAAACAAGCGGCCAATTTCCAACTGAAAATCTCTCACCGTACACAACACCGTCAGACGCGCAGACAGGGGATTTTTCCTCGTTGCAGATCTGGTCACAAGTGGAGGTATGATAGCCGCCGAGGATGTTGCCACAAGATCCCCTATAAGAAAGCCGGATGTGTGGGAGGCCTAACTGCTCTTTCTTGCAGTTGGCGGTGTCCAAGTCACAGGAACTTCCTGAATATCACAAATAATATATTTGAGTTTCATGTCGTATTTTCTGTTGTAAAACAATATCCATTGGTTATTCATTCGACATCGTCTTTGAATACAGGTGTGTATCTCAGTCTGTTCTTTGAAAAGCAAGCGTTAGATACAATTCTCTATTAAGCAGTGAACGTTAAACTGACGATATTGCATCTTTAATGAAAACTATTAAACTATCAAGATAATAATTTTAAGTCATAGCCATATTAGCGGATAAGCATTATATGAATTCAAATTTGCGGGTGTTATTTAGTATTTGATGGCAGCAAATGTCATTTGTAATGGTCATATACACACGCTTATCTGAAACCAGGTAATGTTTATCAACGTTGTAAATTAATAAATTCAACAGTAAATTTCTGTAGCTCTGTTTTGGGTGAGGCCGGGATCCGAACCGACGAATATAAGATCATTCCAGGACTGAGGGGCACAAATCAGCGCAGAAAATTACGGCGCCGACGACCGATTGGGCAACGCATATATCAATTTGTATGAGTGAGTGAGTGAGTTGGGTTTAACGCCGCTTTTAACAGTATTCCAGTATTCCAGTTATATCGTCGTTTTTGGAAACATGTTACACATGTTTTTCATAAAAACTTTCGAAAGTTTTGATAAGGACTTGAATGCTGCAAACCTTGATCAAACACCTTTAGAGACATCTGAGACTCTTTAGAATCTTCATAGCAATTGGAAATTATGATAAAGTCATACTTACTGTAAGTTTGTCCGTCCGATCCACACACAGGCGAGGATGTGTGACAGGCCAAGTTGCAGGACGTAGGGGCACCAAGTGCCACTGAAATTCAAAAGTCAACGCCAGAGAGTATCAGTCTCGGGTGTCTGCCGAAACAGATTTCAAAAAGCCACAATTGTGATGAAGCTTATATGAATGGGTCACTGAAAGTAAGTGATGACACCAGGTACGAAAGGCTAATACATGTATTAAACTGCCACGTTTTACTGGCACAGTGGAACAAATCGTTGATTGCAATAAAAAGAGTCATGGTCTTGATTTCACCTGTTTCATAAAGCGATCGCTGTTTTACGGCTGTCGTAAATCTATATCAAACTATGGATGTTACGACAGTCTCAGATCTGCAATCTCTTTGTGAAACCGGGCCAAAGAGAAAGCTTAAACGACATCAATAAACTGTTCAGATCGATCTGAATGGGATTTACAAACTGCACCTAAATAATAGATCAGTAATAGAAACAAATGAACAAAAACACATAAACGCCTGCTGCAACTTCTTAGCCTTTTTTTAGGGTAAGTTTAGTCAGTTATAGGAAAGGCTATATATACATCATATTGATTTTCATATTCACATCAAAGCGTCAGACATGAGTATATATGTTCCCGAAATCAAGGTACATGTGCCTGTGACAGGAAAAATAAGCATAACACACCAATTTAAAAAGTTCCAATGTTCCGTAGTATAAACATAAATATGATGTAACATTTAGCTTCACGCTGCTTTTCCTACAGTGCTGAAAGAATGTGTTTCAAAATATTTTGAAACAGAGAGTGTCAAAGGTCATAGTATATTACACTGAAAGGGACAACAGAAATCCTTTGGTTCTAAATTAATTTACCGCAGTCCGATACACAGGTAGCATAGCTCAATTTTGAAATCACCGAAGGATGATATCCCATCTGTAAAATTTAAAAGGTGACAACATTTGCAGATCCCATTTGGTCCTTGTACAACAAAACTTTTTTCGGCCTTCTGACTGATCTAACAACCACGGATACATACCACCGAGAAAGGAAAGACAAACAAGAGCCAACATGTCTGTTGTCCACGAGATCTTTTCAGAGAACTGACCCAAACGTATTTTTGTCTTTTTTCTAGTTTTTCCTTTCTAGGTGACCTCTGTTTTTATCTTGATTTGGTTTTATCATATGATAAAAGCACATGCGTTAAATGAAGACTAAACTTGGCGAAGTGCCATTGCTGGCTATTTTGGTTCACGTCCCACATGATCTGCCTGTTCAAACTTTATGATCGATAACAATTTACTCGTTAATGATAAGTCTATTTATATAGGGACAATGTCTGTCTTGTTTATACTGCTGCACGGCGTCAGGCAACGAACACAAACTTTTATGCAAATTGTGGGAGCTACTGGTAGGGCAGGACCTGCTTACCCTTTTCACAAACACCTGGTGTCATCACTGATTGTCAGTGATCCTTTCATATAATTTTCACTACTATCATATCGTTAACGCCCCATGGAATCTGTTTCGGAAAAAAACATTGAGACCGATTATTCTGTGGCGTTGAAGGGGGCACGGGTGGCCCAGTCGTCTTAGGCGCCGCGATTCGCTGTGCAGACTTGTGTCCCTTGGGCACGCCAGAAATCTATGATTGTGGGTTCGAATCCCGGTTTCTAGATTTTTCAACACCATACCCATGCTGGTGGGTTTCACCGAAGTGGTAAACGTCTGAGACCTGCTTCACTTCGGGCTTTCGTCCAACATTGGCAGTTTCAATATCACTAAGATTACATAACCATGCTGTTTAACATCTGTCCGCCTGTTAATCATGTCTTATGTATTGCAACACCTGACTGGTCTGAAACACAAACACATTAAAGGGTTGTTTGTATGCATTAAAGCGCCCAAGGTATTCGTTTTATGTTTTTAAAATGCCTAAAGTGGTCGTTTAATGGAACAAGGTTATCGTCATGAGAGCAGCATACATCAAAATGAATTATTTTTTTCATCTCGTAGATTCTTTTACGTGCTGGCAAAGTGTAGGTACACTTTAAAGTTACAACGCCATTATTTTAAAAACATGGTTATTTATGGGTTGATATTTTATCATCCGAAAAGTATGTCAACATAGATGGCGGAGAAAACAAGCAAGCTTTGCAACACACTTTTCACCATTAAAAAAAGAAATATTGACTGACCTCGACGGCTCCAACAATAGATTTCTATCACCAGATTAACAACTGATAAACCATTGCTTTGACCTAATAGCTATGGGAAATATGCACCTGGAAAGTAATGAAACAACGCTCACTATATATACTCTTTAAAAAGTAGGGCGTAATACCGACACGATTGGTCAAACATTTATTCACTCGACGAGGCATACTGTGTATGTGCTCCCAAAAGCTGTTTGAGGAAGTCTGTCCCACTCATCTTGCAGCGTTTGGTCACGTTAACCCAACGTTGTCGACGGCCTATGACGTTGACGCATACGTCATGTTCCAGACTATTCCGATTTGGGAACGGTCTGGGCTTTTTGCTGGCCATGACATTCTGTGGATGCTGTGCAGCTGTACGTGGGCATGGACGATTCGTGTACGGTTTACACGGGCGATGTCGTCCTGAAAGACGAAACGTCCATCCACACGACTTCCAAACGGGTCAACAAAGATTATCAGTATGTTGTCCAGAAAGTACTGTCCTGTAACCCTTCCTTGGAGTGGGGATCGCACAGTCATAGTCCTGCCTCCTGACACGATAACCGATCCACCAACTAACATTGGCTTGACGTTCATTTGGACGTCACCAGGTTAGACAACGCATATCAAGAAAATGCAAAGGGAATCGGGACTCATCAGAACACATGACACGCAACCAGCGACGATTACACCTTGTCGTTGTCCTGGGACGCCCTGAACGGGGTCGATCGTCAACAGTTTGGGTTTCTTGGTACCCGTTCCATAGTCTACTAATCACAGACTGTTTAACATTGAACGTATCAGCCACTGCATGCTGACTTCTGCAAGTTTCCAGTAGAAACTCCACGCGTTACAGACGCCGCATCGCACAAACAGTGACTGAAATCAAGTAAATCATAACTGTATGATAAGCAGAATCAATAAGACTGATTGAAATAATGGTCCACAAAGATTAACATACCTTCCTTGAAAGTGTCAAAATCAGGAATGATACCCTACGCACGTGTTTGGCGCTGCTATATGAGGCATGTGAGGTGTGTTTTAACGCTCACGCACATGTTTGTCGTCAACACTTCTCTTTGTTCTAAGACTTGGCATTAAATTATATATTTCATGATCCTCTACTTTTTTAAGGAGTATATTTCACTATTAAGGAGGCAATTCCTGACATAGTATCCAGCATTTTATTTATTTACAAAATACAATTTTGTTTTTGTTTATAAAATGACAGACTATTGAGATACATGGTTGTTAATCGATTATCTCACTTTATGTTTTGTAACAGCTCCATGGCAACAGTTATAGAGTACCTACCAACGGAATCCTCTCCTTCTTTGCGTCATGCAATATGGCTAAGTACTGGCGACCATCTAGAGACAGTTACAGTGTTAATAACCAACTTTCCATTAAACGTGTGATACACAAGGGACGCAACTCCTGCTAAAATCTAATAATCACGATCACTGCATTTAATCAAACTTTCGTTTTGAACACGTCCACTTTATATTAACAGTGACCGATGGGTCCATGCCCACACGTCACAAGTTAATATAAAAATATGAAATCTAATGTATTAGTATGTTTCATAGAATATTTCAGAAAAAAAGATAACTTGAAAATAGCTAAGGGAACAAAAGCTGCAAAATGATGAGGAACGTTGAGATGGTAGTCGTGTCAGGGATGTTAAAGCCGGTGGTGATACTGGTTATAAATGTTGTGACTGGTATGAATGTGTAGACGTCAGGTCCATTCTATAACTGTAGGTAGCCCCAATTCGATATGTAGACATCACCGCTTATATATTTAACTTGAACGACGGTTCCAAGCACGTTTATACTAAATATATAAATGCTATAAGAATACAGAATCATAGCACTCATAATACCAAACTAGAAAATTGATTATATCCATATAAAAATGCACGGGACAGTGTCATCGGTGAAGTGTTAAAAATATAAACTACCGGGCAAAAGAAAGTATACACCCATGTTGGAGTGTGGTCAAAATGAAACAAGCAAGAACTTCTTCAAAGGTGACGTATTTGATACGGGGAAAATAACTGTGTTTAGGACCTTACGTTTGCAGTGCCTCGGCGACTGTTTTCAGCCAAGTAACGTTTTCATAACGCTTGTAATATTTAGGTCGAATCCACTTTTTGAATAAATACTTTCTTTTGCCTGGCAGTATATATAGCAGTGGAATGATGGATATGTATTGTTTTATCTATTATTTCACATACATCTTACAGATTACAAAGAAATGTGCTAGTCCTCAACTAAAAGTTAGCATTCTGAGATTTATATTTCCATCTTTTTTATTATCAATTTCGATCAGTTGCCTTCATTATTATTTCATGAAATTTACTATAAAAGATCGAAATGGTTGAATCGTTAAATCCTTTCATTTATTAGCAATGTTTTGCTCTGAAGTCTAGCTCCTACAAAGAATAGGTTAAAATAACATTAAAAGTCAGTAGAGATTGTGGTAGTTTCGTCGTCATGCTATTTTCACTGTACAACATACAGCAAGAAAACTGACTCTTGAAAAGTGAGTGAGTAAGTCGAGTTTTACGCCGCTTTGAAAAGTATTCCAGTTATGTCACGGCGTGTCAGCTTGATGTGAGAGGACAGCCCGAAGTTGATGCAGGTCTGAGACGTTTACCATTTTGGTGAAACCCACGAGTACGGGTATGGTGCATAAATGGGCCGAACCAGGATTAGTCAACGGCATACGGGCTTTTTACCATGTGTGATATAGCTGTGTACGCAGATGTGAAGACATATGGAGAGGTGCCAGTTGAACGGGCCCACATATTTCAATGTTAAAGAAACGACTTCATAAATACATGGAAAAGGTTTTGCTCTCATAAGCCAGTGACATACGACGTATATGGTGTTACCTACGAGGAACCATTGTTACATACCCTTATGATATAGTCGGAATCGTACAATGGACACTGCTTTTGACAGAGATGTCATGATCATGGAAATTGCTTTGTTGCTTTTATATTAGGGAACCATTGCCATATATGCAATCCGACATAAGAACCATTGTTTTTTCCTTAAAGAAACGCCGACCTAGTGTTTAGTTTGAACTATTGCCATACATAAAATCCGACACGTTCTTTCCACTGACACACAGTTTACCATAGTTTTAAATCACTTTAGTTTAAAAAACACAAAAGATAGTATGAAGTAAATCTCAACGAAATCCACTTTTAGAATGAGTCACACAGCATCAGATATTGGTATGCCCGTCGCCCGAATTGAGGTGCGGCAGCAAAAGTAATCAAGTCATGGACAAAGGGCACACACATATAAAATCGCTAAAGCTCAAAGACACGTCACAGCAATAGCGTGTATGACCTACCCCTGCCACAACGCACGAAAACAATTCTCCGGAGCACAGAAAAGGTCTGTCGTCTGATGACGTCAGCTGTGATACGTCGCCATTTTCCTTGGATGGCCTGGATCAGTTGGGGGGATGTGGTCGCTATCGAACCCGATGATCCATGGCATCCCAGAGGTGTTCTACGGGGGGCATGTCGGGGTAGCGTGCAGGCATGTTTCATGAAAAGCTAAACTATCAGCCACTATGTGAATTGCTTGACTTCCTCATTGACAACATAGATGTGAAACTTGGTGATAGAACATTTAGGCACGTAATAGGTATATCCCAAATGAAGGCTTCCTTCCTTGCTGACCCAATTCATTGTGCATATGAATCGGAAGATTAAAAAGAGAATATGGCCAAGAGGGTGAGCGTATAATATGCTTGAGGTATATCGACGATCTGATAACGTTCAATAACGGTCAAATAACTAAGTCCCTTTCATCGATAAACCCACCTGAACCAGAAATGAAAGAGAGGAGTTAAACCGCATTATTTGTTTCATATTCAGATTTATGCAGAACGAAGGTGGTTGAAAACTCCCCACATGACTTTATCAAAAGGGATGACTTAACCTTCCAATATTCAACGTACACAACTTTTGAGGTACAACTGAGCCGCGATTCTCTTTGCACGAAGACTTCAAACAGCATCATAGACTCTTACTCAAATGTTGTTTGATCTTAGTTACAACATTCAAGGACTCAGCAAAGCTTTCAAAAGGTTTAATGGTAGACATGCAGAGGGCATTTACAAATTTGATGCATCGTCTGATGCAAATACCTATTTTGTCTTGTTCCATATGCTCCCGTGGTTTTTTTCAGATGGACAATTGACTTGCCTTTGTGACGAGTGCAGGAAACGCCCACCTATTCGCAAACACCTGCTATCTTCCCTATTTGACAGTGATTTATAAACACATGCTCGTGATATAGTTCGAATCGTACAAAGATTTCGTACAAAATTTCGAATGATTATGTTAAAGGTTCCTTTCGCTGGAACTTCCATCAGTGTGTGGTGACAGACTTATCAACGTTATGTGTACACCAGCATATGTCATTTCTTTCCAGAAACGTATGCATTATTAGTCGATTTAAAATGAAGTATTTTAAGGATACCTTTCATTCAATATAACAAAATATATCATAAAGTTTAAATACACTTCTACAATATCTGTACAAAATTATTGTGAAAAATAAACGACTTTAAAACAGTTTACATATGGCGCATAATTCGTGTATCAATGAGTTCAAAAACATTTCAATGGGTGGTTGTTGTTTAATTCCACAATCTGATGTATTAGACCTACACCACTGTACGAAATCGAGGCTGGACAAGATGAACCAGTGGGTGATATCATGACCAACGCTAACAGAATGACACACACTTATCGAAATCGTAACAAGGTGACAGATTGATCCTCGTGTTAGCGGGCTCCTGCCACAAGCTTGAGGGTTTGGCCAGGGTACATGATGATGGATACGTGTGGACAGCTAGGACATATTTAGGCATATTCTGACCACTCTGATTAAGGAGTTGTGGGATGACGTTATGTTTATGTACACCTCATGGGATGAAGCTAACGTGGTACTAACAGAAACTTACATTGACTCATTATCAAACGTTCATATATTTATTGTTTCAGTTTTTACTATCAGACTGTTTCATCAGTTTAGAAGAGGTTCACGACGGCACCTCCAGGGTAGTACTGTGGGTATCCGCTAAAGTGGCATGTGCCATTGTAAAGGATCTTGAAATCTGGCACTGAAACAAATGCATGGTGAAAAATAGTAACCAAAAAACAAAGAATTCACATTCGTGCTTTCAAATTTGCAAATCATTGTTCACATGAATCTGTAATACATATAACTATATCACTGTCGGTAATCCCTACATATTTCTAAATTTCTATATAATACATGTGTCTTCTGACTGCTCCTTTGGTAAGAATGTGACACTGGTGCCCCCGGTGCCCCCGTTGTTAAAGACACGGCACGTAGTTGTGTGGGAATTAATTATTCTCAGACTCCTTTGATCGTATGCTCAAATGTGACCTTTACCTTGGTTTGCGAGTTCAATGCTTGGATTACATAAACGTCTTCGTCCTTTTTGAGAATAGATTTTCCTCCTACCTAAAGCCGACATGGCGTGATAGGAATTGAACATACAAACTTGCTCGTTCGTCGTACTTAGAAAACTTTAACGCTGTGCTATTTAGTAGCAACGATAAGATTCCTTATGAAACAAAATATGAAACTTGAGCGAACCCAACCTAGTATTCTAATGACGTAACGTTATAAATATATACACATGCACAAAAGTTAAGCGCCACCATATTCATAGTCTCTTGATTTCACGTGTGGGAATCAGAAATACGAAATATGATGATGTATGCCTGAATTAGGCTTCCATAGTTTCATGAACCCAAATTTGTCCAGATACCACAAGGAAAGCGTGATTTACGTGTTGCTGCAGTTCCCCTACCCTATAAATAGTGAAATTCAAGTTTCAGACACGTGGTTGCCTTTTGCTCCTGTATGAGATTCCCCTTCCAATAGAGGTTGAAAATCAGCCATGGTGAGGAGAAAGTTAACGAACGCTGAAAGATGGCAGGTGATAGGCATGAAAAATGCTGGCATGTCATACAGGGCCATTGAAAGACGAATGGGTCGTCATCACAGTGTTATCACTCGTTTGATTGTCAAATATGTTCAAACCAATGATGTCAATGACAGGCATAGGTCTGGTAGGCCAAGAAAGACCTCTAACAGAGAGGATAGACGTCTTTGCAGGATAGTCAGACGAAATCCATTTGCCACTTCAACAGATTTAAGACTGGAGTGGATTACCCATCAGAGACTCTCGACGATGACCGTAAGGCGTCGCCTCAGAGCGGCTGGTTATAACGCCAGAAGACCAGTAAAACGTCCTCAACTGACTGAGGGGCACATGCGGAATCGTCGTGCCCGTAGTCGATGGAACTTGGCCAACTGGAGAAGGATCCATTGGTCTGACGAGTGTCGAATGCTGCTACGAACTGTTGATGGTCGAATACGTGTTTGGAGGCAACGTAACACTCGTTTTGCACCAAGGAACATCCAGATGACCTTAGCATGTGGCGGGGGGTCTGTGATGAGATGGGGTTGTGTTTCCTTCGGCTGCAAACTTCGTGGAAACCTGAATGGCCAACACTACCAAGATGCCGTTCTTCGTCCAGAGGTAGTCCCTAATTTTGACAACCGTCCTCTTCAGACAAAGACCTGTTTACATGTACGACAATGCTAGTCCACACAGATCTCGGGCAGTTTTGGTTTATTTGCGTCAAGAAGCTATTGTCACTCTTCCTTGGCCGGCCTGTAGTCCGGATCTTAATCCGAATGAGCATCTCTGGGACATTCTTGGCCGGAAAATCCCCCAGTGATCCCCCAGTTCAAAATCTTGCTGGACTTGAAGCCGAACTTCATGAAGAATGGATTCGTTTGCCTCAGAGAAGCATTCAACGACTTGTAATGAGTTTGAGGCTTAGGGTTGAAGCTGTCAATGTCCGTGGATCATACACACGTTACTGGCGTTTCTGTCTTGCAATAGACTCTGCACTCCCTAGGGTGTCTATGTGACACCTGATATGGTCTGCTGATATCATGACAGTTACATGACAAAAAAATTCTGGTCTTCGGTAAAATTCCTTTCTGCTCATATTCTTTTGGAACACAAGATAAACTTGCTATGGGACAACTTTTGCATCACATGAGGTTTACGTATACGGCTTATAACAATCGTATATCTCGTTATAATAGTCATCATTAAGTGCCAAAAGTAACAGCTCACAAATATGGTGGGTGGCGCTTAACTTTTGTGCATGTGTATATAATGTCATGAAAACGGGATATGGTTTTGTGAACATTGGCACAGCCGTATGACGTCACAGTGTTCCAGCTGTCGAATCAGCCTTTGAAATCGCAAATATCCACATGTCTTATCAGTCTTACCAGTGGAAGCGTTGCATCAGACGTACCTTTAAGGGAAGGGTTGATCTTGACTTTCTCAATGAATGAGTCGATGTATCTGCACAGTTCGCATTCACCCCTGAAGGTTCCATGGTTAGTACAAATTGACATTTGGCTCAGGGGACAGAATGTCTGGATGCTGCCACCGAGAGGTCCCTCCATGGCGATGTCAGATGTGTTTACCGCAAATTTTTCACAGTTAGCCTGGAATAGGTATATGAGCATTGTGTCACTCTCTGCTCAAAGCTGCTCACAAATTGACTCGTTCACTCATTTTTTCCCATTTTCGCGTACACGGAGAAGGAGAAATATAAATAACTTGCAAGTAAGTGTATGAATGATAGGAGGCTAGTTTGTAAACCATTTGTACATGTCTGATAATATTTATACCATTATCAAAAGGACTTTTTGTATCTTTTTATATTAGGTCATTTCCAAATGGCCAGAAAGGGCCCTCATCCTACCTCGTCCTTTATAGGTTTGGCACCTTTCTGATACTCATTCAGTTGCGCTGACTACTAAAGTCTGCACCCTGCATCCACTGTCCTATTTGGACATGTAAAAATACAACTTGAAATCCGTCATATGCATTACAGTTTTTCCTGATCTGTACCATGCGAATTTGGAATTAATGAATGCATTCAAATGAATAAACGCGACAAAACCCCTTCCATATTCACAAGAAATATCTCACAAAAGCAGATTCAATTGCACGATTTTGACTATATGATGAACATGATTTTATGAATCACCATCAAACAGTGATGATACCAGCATGTTGGAAGACTTACTTCCACAGGCGTGGGGCAGGAAGTGGTGTACGACACAATTGAGAGCCGGGTGCCGTTCTTGGAAGCAGCACACTGGGCCAGGGTGAAGCGACAGTTATTTTCTGTTGTAAGACAAATCATTTGGTTATTCATTCGGCATCGTCTTTGAAAACAGGTGTGTGGTTTTGTCCACATCTACATACAACATTATTAATTTGACATCGTATTTGAATACATATGTGTATTTCAGTCTGTGCTTTGTACAGATACAAAATCTCTGTTCAGCAGTGAACGTTTAGCTGGTAATATTTCATCTTTATTGAAACATATTACACTATCAAGACTACCTTACGAATGGGTTTTGAGGTCACAGGAATGTATTAACCTCCCCGAGCGACAACTTGTTGTACTCAAGTCTTTAACGAATTGTATGTATTCGCATATGCAGGTGGTGACTTCGGAACCCATTTCTATTAGAAGAGAAATATTTCAGGGCGATTCTTTTAGCCCCATTGCTTTTCTGTTTGTCACAAAATCCTTTAAGTTTTTTGCTCAGCAAAGAGGAAGATTATCATCCGGGACCTCCTCAGCACAGATCCCAAACACCCCTTACTCACCTCCTTTACATGGATGACCTTGAACTTATTGTCAATGGAGAATCTACACTAAAACAAGAGATTCTGCTGATCGCGTCCTTTTCTAATGATATCGGCATGTCCTTTGGACTCGACAAATGCAACAGTCTTCATTTGAAACGTGGCAAGGTAGAAGAGGGGGATCAGTCAGTTTGGGGGAGGAGTTATTGACCATCTTGTGGAAGGTCAGGCCTATACGTACTTAGGGATGCAGATTAGGGGGAAACTCCAGAATGCCTATATCAAGGACAACCTTCGGGCGGAGTACACATGTAGACTTAAGAAAATCAGAGCACTCGCAATAAAGTCAAAGCCACACATACTTATGCTGTACCCGTCCTTTCGATTTCTTTTGGTGTTGATTGGACGAAACAAGAAATTCAGGGTATTGACACCCTCACACGAAGAACCATGGCAGACAATAGATCACACCACCCTTGCTCTTCCCTCAATCGCTTATATTTACCAATTATGATGGGAGGGCGGGGTTTGATTAACGTGGAGGCTCTTCATGATGGAATTGTTTTGTGCACTTTTGCACACATTTATTTGTCTGATGATCCTCTTGTGAAGCATGTAAAGCCTCACGATGAAAACAAGGCATTCCACAGTTTTCTAAAGTGAGCCAATGATGTGGTACATAATCTCGTCGGTGTTGATTTTGTTGATGGTTCTGTACTGCTGGACGGTACAGAAGTGAGTGACAACCAAGCGAAGTGCCATATCAAGTCGACACAGACTTTTAAAGGAGAGGCTTTCTGAACGACCACTGCATCGAATTTATGTGCAGTGTGTTGAGAAGATCAGCCATCCCCGAAGTCCTTCACTTGGATGAAGTCGTCTGGCCTGAAAGTGAAACAGAAGGCTTTCTGTTTAATGCTCAGGACCAGTCACTTCCCACTCGAAACCGCCAATATGTTGATTTTGCAACAAAATGTAAATTTGAAATGTGTATTATGTTATGAATGTAATGGGACTTTCCAACCCATTGTCAGTGGATGCCCAGCTTTGGCACAAACACAGTATCTAAAGCGACATGATGGTGTAGCTCGATCATTTTATTACCGTCTTCGTCATTCTTGTGGTTTTGACACAGAGGTCCATCCATGGTACGACCCAGAATATGTAGAGGGCGTCATGGACAATGATAAATACAAAATTCTTTGGAATAGGCCCGTATACAGCCTCAGATGTATCCAGGCCAACAAACCTGATCTCGTCCTTGATCCGATAAAATCATTTATATTATTGAACTTTCTGTCCCTTTTGACACTAATGTGATTGACAAGATTGAGGGAAAGCATGGCAAATATGCAGACCTCGATTTCACGCTTGCATCCAAAGTACCAAGTTGTCCGACTCCCAATTGTTCTGGGTAGCTTAGGTTTGGTATCTCCCAATCTGTTGACTGACATTGGGAGAGTACCCGGGTTTGCTGCCAAGGAATACAGCCCTTCTGACAGTCTGGGTAATGCAGAAGGCTGAAGTATTGGGGAGTCTTCACATTCTCCGAAAAGTTCTGGGTGGGTTTGACTAGGAAGGGCTTCCTTGGAGAAGTCCCATTTGCTGGGGCCCTAAGATGATGATGAGCCTACCAGCCTGAAAGTGCCAGGATCACCCAAACCCTCTTTGCTGTATTTTTTTATTATTTTAATCTGTACATGAGAAGAAGAAGAAGAAGGCAGGCAGGCAACCCCGATTACAGATATCTACACACATCTTCGTAATTATTTGATATTGGTTCACCGAACGATTCCACTTGGATGTTGTCCGAATAACGAGGTTACACTGTATACATATAAATATGTTGAACCTATATTTAATTATTAATATCCATTATAATTGACGCCAGCATATTTATTGCCTTGTGAACGAAACACGATATCACGACACACTAGTTATGCCATGATCAGTGTGTGCCTATTGCATTAGCTACAAATCTCTCACTGAATTGACAAACCACTGCCAGACACGCAGTATACCCCCGTGAAGATCCGGGTGAGAATTGGTATTCGGCAACCCATGCTTGTTGATGCATGTTATATTATCCCAATTGCGTAAATCGATGCTCATGATGTCAATCACTGGATTATCTTGTCTGTGCTCGATTATTTACAGTCCGGCGTCATATAGCTGGAATGTTGCTAAGTGCGACCTTAAACAACAAACGATCAACCAAACTCCAGCTGCAAATCTCTCACCGTACACAACGCCGTCAGACGCGCAGACAGGGGATTTTTCCTCGTCGCAGATCTGGTCACAAGTGGAGGCGTGATAGCCGCCGAGGATGTTGCCACAAGGTCCCCTATAAGAGAGCCGGATGGGTGTGTGGCCTGATTGCTGGTTCCTGCAGTTGGCGGTGTAGAGGTCACAGGAACTTCCTGAATATCACAAATAAGGTATTTGAGTTCCATACCGTATTTACCAAAATCTAAGTCATAGACACATTAGGGAGTAAGCATTGTATGAATTCAAATTTGCGGGTGTTATTTAGTATTTGATGGCAACAAATGTCATTTGTACCCGCAGATGTTCAAATACACACGCTTATCTGAAACCAGGTAATGTTTATCAACATTTTGCATATTGAGCATACAGGATCTACAACAAGTCAACAGTCATGCTCTTATGGTATCTATGCCGTTTACGTCTTGATTAGGGGCGGTCGGGTAGCCTAGTGGTTAAAGCGTTCGTTCCTCATGCCGAAGACCCGGGTTCGATTCTCGACATGGGTACAATGTGTGAAGCCCATTTCTGGTGTCCCCCACTGTGATATTGCTGGCATATTGCTAAAAGCTGCGTAAAACCAAACTCACTCTCTTCTTGGTTGGTCTATAAAACTAATACGACTAGTAGTCCAAATATATAATAGTTCAATTGCAAAAATAGTTAAACCTATATTTGGTTTTGTCACATAATGTGTATTATACATGTGTAATATATTGCTTTTGTGGAAAAATGAAATAAAGCTTCTGGGTTTTTTTTAGAAATATAATTTTACAATCTAGTTACGAACGTGAACAAATGCGGCGAATCCCCTTCCATAATAATGATAAGAAACCTATGCTAATTGTACGATCAGCATGTATTTGTGCATCACTAACAAATAGTGATGATAATAGGTGTTCGCAAACAGTTCATCGTATCCAGCCCACTGGTGGCACATGTCACAAACACACCCATGACACGTCAACCGCAAAAACAAAGCTGGACCACATGGTTCAAGTCAAAATAAGGAATTGCATCGGACCACATGTTGGTAAATAATCGTATTTGGAAATGTGTTGCACATGTCTTCTATAAACACTTTCGAAAGACTGAGGACTTGAATGCTGTAACCCTGATCAAACACCCTTTGAAGCATTTGAGACTCTTTGAAATCTTCGTAGCAATTGCAAATTTTGATAAAGTAATACTTACCGTAAGTTTGTCCGTCCGATCCACACACAGGCGAGTATGCTGATTGACAGTTCATGTTGCAAGACGAAGGGGCGCCAAGTGCCACTAAAATTCAAAAGTCAACGCCAGAGAGAATCAGTCTTGGGTATCTGCCGAAACAGATTTCATTGGGTGTATATGCCAAAATTGTGATGAAGCTTATATGAATGGGTCACTGAAAGTAAGTGATGACACCGGGTACGAAAATGTAGTACATGACCAACACACAAAGATAGGAATTGTTTAGACTTAGAGCCGAGAATCCAAATACCAGGTATTATTATGAAGGAAATAAATTTGTTGAGGAGGCTAGGGAGGAGAATGAATAGATAGAGCACAACCGAACCCCTCGTGACCCCTCGTTGAACATCAAAGACGATCTACAACTGGATCACGACGAGTGACCATATCCAACTGCCGCCGTCCGGCAAGGGACATACCAGATAGGATTGGGGCCAGGGTCATGATAGAGACAGCACCAGAGATTGTATGACACTTTATGCTATAGAAACAAACACTTGTCATCCCCCACCATTGAAGACCAGTCTGACGCAGAGCTTACAGTACCAGATACATGTAGATCCGCTCGATATGATACAAACAAAAA
Organism: Haliotis cracherodii; assembly: GCF_022045235.1. NCBI lineage: Eukaryota > Metazoa > Mollusca > Gastropoda > Lepetellida > Haliotidae > Haliotis > Haliotis cracherodii. The sequence goes on from NW_027266275.1 coordinate 19,923,557, forward strand.
TGTTGCCGATGATATTCTTGATTCTCCAATAACGAGAGATGAGATTTTAGACAGCATATACTGTATAATCTTAAAAGTAACATGGCAGCTGGTATAGATGATACTATTCCTGAATTCTTTAAACATTTTTTCAGATTTACGACTTACATACATGTACTTAGAACTAATATTTAATTTGATATTAGAATATTGGCATTTTCAAAATTCATGGTCGATTGGTATTATCGTCCCAATCCATAAACAAGGTGATATAAATAACGTAAATAATTACAGAGGTATTACCCTTTTAAGCATATTCAGTAACATATTTACATCTATCATTAACAAGAGATTAACAAGATGGATAAAATAAGTGAATCCTAGGCTGGATTTAGAGAAGGTTATACAACTATTGATAATATGTTGTTCACATGATCTATTTATTGTAACTGGACGTTTCAGGGTATTGAAAGGTTTTTTTAAAAAAGGCATTTGTCAATTGTGCGCCCTGAATGACATTGAAGATGAATAACACTTCCTTTTTATATGCCGATTTTATGCAACATTAAGGGCTAAGTATATACCTGAATATCATTATGTCAATCCCAATTTCTTTAAATTCACATCTCTGTTAAACAACTCTAAGTCCTTACTTTTACACAATGTATCTATGTACATATAACATGCAATGAGACACAGGAAAAATATTATATTAAAGACTCTACTGCTCTGAATGGACAAATTATAAATGTACTATAAGCCTGTAGCCTCCTAAAAAAAATTCGATGTATGTAAATGCTATGTTTTAATGGGACAGTGGAACTAATCGTTGATTGCAATCAAAAGAAGCGATCGTAAGTCTATGTTAAACAATGGATGTTACGACTACGGATGTCTCAAACCTGCAATCTCTTTGTGGGGAAGCTTAAAAGACATGAATAAACTGTTCAGATCAATCTTAAAGGAATTAATATAACTGCACCTTAACAGTATATCAGTGATAGAAACAAATGAACAAAAACACATAAGATTCTGCTGAAACTTCTCAACCTTATTTCAGGGTGGGTGAGTTCAGTCAGGTGTAGGAAAGACTATACAGTACACTACGGTTAAAACGAACTCAAAGGGACCACTAATTCTAGTTCGTTATAACCGTAGTTCGTTATAAGCATATATACAGCATATATAAATCAAATGGCCGGGACTAAAAAATATGTTCGTTATATCGGTCAGTTCGTTATAAGCGTGTTCGTTATAACAGTGGTTTACTGTATATACATCATATTGATTTTTTCATATCCACATGAAAGCTTAAGACATGCGTATATATGTTCCAGAAACCAAGGACTGTGACCGGAAAATAAGGTTAAAACACCAATTTAAAAAGTTCCAATGTTCCGTAATATGAACGTATATATGTATGATGTACCATTTAGTTTCAAGATGCTACTCCTACAGTGCTGAAAGAATGTGTTTCAAAATATTTTGAGGCAGAAAACACGACAGAAAGTGACAAAGGTCATAGTATATTACACTGAAAGGGACAACAGGGAGTTCTAAATTCAATTTACCACAGTCCAAAAATCACCGTAGGATTAAATACCATCCGTAAAATTTAAAAGGTGAGAACCTTTGTAGATCCCCTTTGGTCCTTGTACAACAAAACTACGTTCGGCCTCCTGACTGATCTAACAACCACGGATACATACCAGCAACAAACGAGAGACAAACAAGAGCCAACATATTTGTTGTCCACGAGACAGAGAACTGACCTGTACGTACTTTTTTCTAGTTTTGCCTTTCTAGGCGACCTAGATTTTATCATATGATAAAAGCACATGCGTTAAATGCAGACTTAACTTGGCGAAGTGCCATTGCTAGCAATTTTGCTTCACGTCCCATATGATCTGCCTGTTCAAACTTTATGATGGATAACAATTTACTAGTTAATGATAACTCTAGTTATACAGGGACAATGTCTGCCCTGTGTATACTGCTGCGCGGAGTCAGGCAACGACCACAAACTTTTATGCAAATTGTGAGTGGCGGGTGCCTGGTACCCTATTCCTCTATTCGCATAAACCTGGTGTCATCACTGAATTTCAGTGATCCATTCACATAATTTTCACCACTATCACATCTTTTACGCCCAATGGAATCTATTTCGGCGGATAATCGAGACTGGGTATTCTAGGTCGTTGACGTTTCAGATGCAATTCATGGAGTATCGTCTCCCTTTGAGGTCCATGTGTATGACAACCTTGCTCTGAAGTAGATATATCTCCTGGGGCTCTTCTACACACATGTCCTCGGGGGTATGCTGTAATATGATGCTTGGCATACATGTGTTCTCTATAATCTTTGGCAGGGTTCAAAGAGGTAATCAGTGTTACTAAAACGCTTCTTAAGATGTACACACGTGACTAAATGTGTCTAAAGTGTAGGACCGCCTCCGTGGTCTAATGGTAGAGCGTCCGCCCGGAGAGCGGTAGGTCCGGGGTTTGATCCCCGGCCGCGTCATACCAAAAGACGTTAAAAGATGGTACTTGTTGTTACCCTGTCTGGAGCTCGGCATTAAGGGGCTAAAACAAGGACTGGTCGACTTGGAGTCAGTATACTGTGTCTGAGTGGGGTATTCATGTTAAGCTGCGGCATGGTATCTCAGTGAGCTAGCACTATAAATCGGCATCAGTCCGGAGTAGTACAAGCAGCCACACAAACACACACACGTACATGCACGTCACTATATAAGTAAAATAATCTTGGACGCGACGTTAAACCCCATTTCACCTCTAAAAAGTATACTTTGTCCAACATAGGCGTTCTCGAAATCATAGAAATCGATACACCCGTGCCTACAGTGTGAAGCAAGCGTATAGTCAGGAGTAAATAATGTGGAACAAACGTGCCTTCAGGGGTACATAATGTGACACACACATGTTCTCGGAGGTATATCATAATATCACATGTTTTTGTTTGGTTTTTTAAAGCCGCACTCAGCAATATTCCAGTTTTATGACGGCCGTCAGTACATAATCGAGCCTGACCACCCGATCCCGTTATACGCCTCCCACGACAAGCATCGCAGCCTCTGACGGCAAGCTTTCGGTTCCTGAAGACCTATTCTCTACCCGGATCTTCACGGATCTAATATCACATGTACGTCCGCAGAGTTTTACAATTACTTACACACCTGTAGGTTCACAAGAACCGTAAAACATCTCATTCACTTATCAAAGACAGCTTCATCTAAAAATCAAGCCATCATCTGAGTACTTACAATGTCTGTTGACACCACAACCCTCGTTATAGCTGGGGTAATTCGTGAAAAACATGGCCGTCTGAAAACGTATGATGTCCGATAACATATGCTACGACGATATATATGTCTCTCCTCTTCAACCCTCACTTCGAAGTCGACTTCGTCACGATATGGCTGAAATATTGGCGATGTGACGTAAAGCATAAACTCACTCACTCGAAGTCGACTAAAATTCAAAATACCATACGCACACTAAAATTTTGATTCTGTTGGAAATACCCTCTTCTGCAATGCAAAATTACTTTGTGTTTAGATATCTAAATATCGGATATTTAGTCGAAGGATTGTATTTCAAATATAGCATATTAGTGATCACGGGAATCTGTTTTTCACCAAAACACCAATGATAATTCTGAAACGTCGCCGATGAACCTAGAATCGGTTAGAATGTTTCAGTTAGATCAGTGTTTCAGTAAGATCACAGTGTTTCAGTTTGATCAGTGTTTCAGTTAAGTCACAGTGTTTCAGTTCGATCACAGGGTTTTTTTCATCTCATGGTGGTCGTCGACGTTTATCCCTGGTGCAACCTTCGAGCATGGGTGTGGTGATGTGACCAAGGAATATTATCAGGACGAATCTATGATCAAGTGGTTCATTGAATCACTGTTTTCAACATAATTTTTGTCACAGAGGCCATACCCTCGTAGATATTTTCGTTTGCCGGTAAAAATGTGTAGGTAAATTTTACAGCTATAACGTATTTATTTACCGAATTGGTTATTTATGGGGAGTATTGACGGTAGATATTTAATAATCCGAAAAGTATGTCCACATAGATGGTGGAGAGAACAAGTAGGCTTTGCAACACACTTTTCACCATTAAACAAAAGATTTAAAATGGCTGACCTAGACGGCTCCAACAATAGATTTCTATCACCAGATTAACAACTGATTAACCATTGTTTTGACCTTACAGCTATGGGAAATATGCACCTGGAAATAATGAAACAACGCTTACTATGTATTCTCTTTAAAAAAGTAGGGCGTAATACCGCCACGATTTGTCAAACATTTATTCACTCGACGAGGCATACTGTGTATGGGCCTCCCAACAGCGATTTGAGGAAGTCTGTCCTACTCACCTACCAGCGTTGGGTCACATTCTGCCAACGTTGTCGACGACCTATGACGTTAACGCACACGTCATGTCCCAGACGTCACACCCGACACGATAACCGATCCAGCAACTTACATTGGTTTGGCGTTCTTTCTGTGCCGCCAGACAAGTCCACGCCTATCAAGAAAGTACAAAGTGAATCAGGACTCATCTGGAAATATGACTTCTGCAAGTTTCAGCATGCCAACAGCCCGTAGAAACCCCACGCGTTGCCGATGCCGCATCGCATGTTTATGCACAAACAACGAATGGAATCACAGGTGTATGATAAGCAGAATCAATAAGATAAATTGAAATAATGGTCCTCAGAGATTAACAGACCTTCCTTGAAAGTGTCAAAATCAGGAATGACACCCTACGCACGTGTTTTGCGCTGCTACATGAGACATGTGAAAACTATGTGAGTTGTGTTTTGTTCTCAGATTTTACAGACATGAACGCTCTTGCACATGTTTGTCGTCAACCAGCATTTTATTATTAAATTAAATGAAATACAATTTTGTTTTGGTTTACAAAAGGACATACTTATATTGCGATAGATGGTTGGTAATCGATTATCTCACTACAGGTTTTGTAACAGCTCCATGCCAACAGTTAAAGAGTACCTACCAACTGAATCCTCATCTTCTTTGCTTCATACAATATGGCTAAGTACTGGCGGCCATCTGGAGACACTACAGTCTTGATAACCAACTTTCCATTAATATTGTTACACATAAGGGACACAACCCCTGTTAAAATCTAATAATCACGATCACTGCCTGAACTAAAATAAACTTTCAGTCAAAACACGTCCACTGTATATTAACAGTGACCGATGGGTCCATGCCCACACGTCACAAGTTAATATAGAAATATTAAATCTAACATATTAGTATGTTTCGTGGAATACTTCAGAAAACAAGAGATAACTCTAAAATAGCTAAGGGAACAACAGCTACAAAATGGTTTGGGCTACAATACGGATAAATGTACAGTGGTAAAATTGTATTCTATATCGTTATTGTTGTAATGTTGGGACATACGTGAAGAGGGTCGGTAGTCGTGTCAGGGTTGTTAAAGGCGATCGCGATGCTGGTGGATAATGTACTACTGTTATAACCGTGTAGGACGTAGGTCCATTCTATAACTGTAGGTAGCCCCAATTCGATATGTAGACATCACCGCTTATATATTTAACTTGAATGACGGTTCCAAGCACGTTTATACTAAATAAAGAAATGGTATAAGAATATAGAATCATAAAACTCAGCATACCAATCTATTAATTTGAATATATCTATGTAAAAAAGATAACGGGACAGTGCGATCGGTTAAGTGTTATATACTTGTCATCTAAACTGCCTGGCAAAAGAAAGTATACACCCATGTTTGAGTGTGGTTAAAATGAAACAAACAAGAAATTCTTCGATGGTGACTTGTTTGATACGGGCACAATAACTGTCTTTACGATTTTAGGTTTTCAGTGTTTCCGCGACTGTTTTCAGCCCATTAACGTTTTCATAACGCTTGTAATTTTTGGGTCAAATCCAATTTTCAAATGTATCGTTAGTTTTGCCTGGCAGTATATATAGTTGTGGAATGATGGATATATGTTGTTTTATCTGTTATTTCACATACGCCTAACAGATTACAAAGAAATATGCTCGTCCTCAACTAAAAGTTAGCATTCTGAGATTTATAGTTCCATTTCATTTCTTTTTTATCAGTTTCGATCAGTTGCCTTCATTATTATTTCATCAAATTTACTATCAAAGATCGAAATGGTTAAATCAATCAATCCTTTCTTTAATTAGTAAAGTTTATCTCTGAAGAACACATTTTAAAGTCCAGCTCCTACAAAGAGTACGTTTAAATAGCTCTAAAAGTCAGTCGAGGTTGTGGTAGTTTCGCCTTCATGCTATTTTCACTGTGCAACATACGGCAAGAAAAGTGACACTTGAAATGAGTAAGTAAGTTGGTTTTTACGCCGCTTTGAAAAATATTCCAGTTATATCACGACTGGTAAATTGTATTCTATATCGTTATTGTTGTAATGTTTGGATTTACGTGAAGAGGGTCGTTGTAGAAGTGGTGACGCTGAGGAACGTTGAGATGGTAGTCGTGTCAGGAATGTTAAAGGCGGTCGCGATGCTGGTGGATAATGTACTACTGTTATAACCGTGTAGGACGTAGGTTCATTCTATAACTGTAGGTAGCCCCAATTCGATATGTAGACATCACCGCTTATATATTTAACTTGAATGACGGTTCCAAGCACGTTTTTGCAAAATAATGAAATAGTATAGATATACAGAATCATAAATCGGATACTATACCAATCTATAAATATAAATGTATCCATTTAGAAACAACAGGACAAATGTCATCGGTTAAGTGTAATATACGTGTAATGGCTGAGTGTGGCTAAAAAGGAATCAAACAGGTAATGGCCATTCGATGGTGATGTAATTGATGCGCGTATCATAACTCTGCTTTGACCTTAAATTTGCAGTGTTTCGGCGACTGTTTTCAGTAGTGTTTTGATAGCGTTTTTAATTGTTTGGCCAAATCCGATTTTCAAGTCTATGTTTCCTTTCCTGGCAGTATATATAGTAGCAGTATAATGGATATATATATTGTTTATATCTGTTGTTTTACATACACCTTACAGATTACAAAAATATATGTTCGTCATCGACTAAAAGTTAGCACACTGAGAGCTATATTTCCATTTTATATTTTTTTCTATCAGTTTAAACTGCCTTCATTATGATTTCATCAAACTTATAAAATATCGAAATGTTTGAATCGATAAGATACTATGAGTAACGTTTGGCTCTGAAGAACTTTTTTCACCTCCCAAAAGAATAGGTTAAGATAACACTAAAAGTCAGTAGAGGTTGTGGTAGTTTCGTCTTCAAGCTATTTTCACTGTACAACATACAGCAAGGAAACTGACTCTTGAAAAGAGTGGGTGGGTTGGGGTTTGATGCTTTGGACTGTATTCCAGTTATATCATAGCGTTCCGGCTTCATGTGGGAGAACAGTCTTGTGATGAAGGTCTTAGTACTAGTCGTTTACCAATTTGGTGAAACCCGCGTGTACGGGTATGGTGTTAACAAACCTTGAAACCTCGAACCGCGATTCGAACCCATGCACAACGAATTGCAGCGCCTGACAAGTGTTTTATGGGGTATAGTGAGTGGGTAAGTATGGTTTTACGCCGTTTTTAGCAATATTCCAGCAATATCACGGCAGGGGACACCAGAAATGGGCTTCACATATTGTAGCCATGTCGGGAATCGAACCCGGGTCTTCTGTGTGACGAGCGAACGCTTTAACCACTAGACTACCCGACCGCCCCTATGGGGTATAGACATGTGTGACAGAAATGGATCTACATATTTCATGGTATCTCAGTGAGCTAGCACTATAAATCGGCATCAGTCCGCAAGCAGACACACACACACACACACACACACACACACACACACACACACACACACACACACACACACACACACACACACACACACACACACAAAAACACATACACACACACACACAAACACACACACAAAAACACATACACACACACACACACACACACACACACACACACACACACACACACACACACACACACACACACACACATGTGCATGCACGTCACTATATAAATGCAATAATCTTGGACGCGACATTAACCCCCATTTCACCTCACCTCCCACAAATTATCATTTGACACAACCTAAACATGCTAAAAGAATTTTCAAATTAGAATTGCCAATCCCTGTATGAATACCTCAAGTGCTATATAGTCTTTCACATAGTAGTTAAGAGTAACATATCTACATTGATAGTATCTGTGAATTCCTGAGAAAACAACATTTGTCGGTTATCTGTACATATATTACTCAACTTTTGACTGGGATAATCAGGCATGTCATTCTATCTAAATACACACTTGACATATTTCGAGATTCGGTATGGTGTATCATTGATTTTTTTTAAAATATCCCTATCAAAAGAGGAATAGTATAAGAGATACAATTATTAACATACAGTTCACTGAGGACAGGACAACCATGCTGGGTCTACTTTGTCTTTCATTTGTAGTTGGTATGTATATCTAAAACAGTAATTTACTGTATGGCATGTATATATTACTTAACGTGGAGTAGAGAGTAAAAACTCACATGACAAGAAGCATGCATGACAAGAAGCATGGACTCAAAACATTCTTTCATTAATTTTCATTTGTACTAAAACGTGTTAAATGTTTTCGCAGTTTGGCCTATACAGTGAAACTCTATTAATCCAGACTGACTGAACTGAACTTTATTACGCCAAGGTCGCAAACAGGGACCGAATGAGGTAAATGTATAAATATATATACATATACGGGTGTATAGCGCTAAACTCCAGTCAACTAATGATCAAAGGAGCTTTAGGTTTGAGTAATGTCATGCCAGACAAATCGATCAAGTCTCTACAATTTGTAGGCCTGCTCAAAAACACGTGTTCCTAGTGTGCAAGTTCCTGAAGTCAGTTTGGAAGTTCCTAAATGAGCGAATGTGCAAAAGTAGATTACTCCACAGATGTGGGCCTGCTGTCTGAAATGTTCTGTCACCAACTGGCTTGGGCCTAGATGGCACAATGATGACCATGTTTTGATCACAAGAGCTCAGTGATCGTTGGGACCGGTGACTCAGTATGAGGTCTGAGAGGTACAGTTGCCAGGACGTGGATACCCTTGAACACAAGTTCAAGTCGTTTGAACACAATATGCAGGGGATTGGCATCCAGTGAATTTCTTTTAGGACTGGCGTAATGTGCTCAAACTTTAGTTTTGCGAGTAACTATTCGTGCTGCTGAGTTTGTTGATGAGATGTTTTCGGTGACCATAAAGCAGAACGTTACAGTAATCTAGACGAGATATAACATATGCCTGTATGAGAGTTGCTGCTGTTGGTATGTCAGTATACTTCCTTATTAGACTTATATTCTTGATGTGAACGTGTGCACGTTGACATATTGTATTTACGTGCGTTTCCGGGCTGAAAGAAGAATCAAACATAAGATCCAAATTGCGAGCTTCAGTGCTTGGCTTCATGACACAGTCGCCAATCGTGATGTTCAGAGATATTCTCAGTCTGTTATATTTGGAAGAAGGAATGAACAGTTCCGTTGTGTCCTCATTCAAAAGTTCGTTTTGGATAGTGTTACACATACATCTTTATAGTTATTATAAAACAGACATGATATACTGGCACAGTTTTGATAATATACCAACACCGAGCCATGGAGAATTTACCCAACAAGCTAAAATTGACACAAAAGTGCGCTAGTATGAAGTGATAATATCGTTTTTACGTTGAAAAGCATCCAATTGTCGACTGGTCTCGTGCAAAATGAAATCAATAGTAAAAATAACTTTTACTGAGTGTTGCATACAGATAATATAACGGTTATGGTCCGGACGCATTTTGGTCATGATATAAGTTCACAATATTAGGGGCAGACGGGTAGCCTAGTGGTTAAAGCGTTCGCTCGTCACACAGAAGACCCGGGTTCGATTCCCGACATGGGTACAATGCATGAAGCCCATTTGTGGTGTCCCCGCCGTGATATTGCTGGAATATTGCCAAAAGCGGCGTAAAACATACTCACTCACTCACAATATTAATTAAAACGGCTAAAAACTTGCCTAAGTCATGCTCCATGTGGTCGGGTGAAATCACATGTTTTATTGTCCAACGAGAAAATGGTCGTTGCTACTTACCGGCTTTCCGGTTTGGCACGGACAGCGCTTTCCCCCTGTGAATGTGATGACATCCATTTGTCCCTTCACTGACTGACTCTTCTTTCAGGTGCCCTTGGAGCCCCGTCTAGTTCCTGCCCGTCGGCCTGCCATACCGAGTACAAACCTGTGTGTGGATCCAATGGTGCCACCTACAGTAAGCCGTTATCCTATCAGACTGTGGCAGAATAACTGCAAGTGGCATTCCATGTATAACCTCCAAGATCAGGAATGTGAACCGTTTAAGTACCACCCTTACGCAGATGCTGCGAACAACTGCAACTTTGATGATGCGGTTTTACCCGATATTCACTCACTCACTCTTTACCCAGTGCACTACATGCATTGTTTGATGGACAACTTTGCATTGTATCCAATATCATTTGATATAATACTCTGAATTGTTGGACAGGAATTTCTGAGTTGACGGATGACAAAGTAGATGTTTTATGGATAACAACATCGGTTTCGCTGTACATTCTTATACTGTTGTCAAGTAAGACAATATCCGCAAGAACCAAAAGGTGTAGTTCACAAAAGTGACTGTGACCGTGGAAATCTTATGTAGGTGAAACTTTCCGCCCAATCAACACTAGAATCAAAGAGCAGAAAACTGCAACCATCCAATCAGAAAGCAAATCAGCCATCTCGGATCATATCAACAACTGCCCCAATTACATCAATTGGGAAAATATCCAAAGCCTCTCCAACAACCTCCACAACTTCACTATTAATATAAAGGAAACTAACAGAAGCAGTCCAGATTCACCGCCACAAGCCTTCCATCAACAGAGATCTAGGCTATCTCATGGTTATACCATATTTGTCAGGTACGCTAATTGTTGGGAGTAGGGATGGATACATACGAGATGTACTTCTTATGGTAATGGACCAGTCTTAAAAGACTTCAACCTCTGTATTATTAAGATAAAATAAGTAAAGACATTTGAAGTTAATGGTTAAATTGTTCATATAATCAAATACAATAGGGATATCTAGTATTTTATTTTCTACCCGTATAGATTTAATTAATGAACCATTTCATTATAAAAATAACTTAAATTTGTAAGTTCTCACCTTAGCTTCTTACGACAGTATTGAAATTTCTAAATTTACATGTTTTTCGAAATTATACACATATTGCCAGAGAAATATGAATTTGTCACTAACATAGCAGGTTTGCAGGAAGTAAACTTTGTAACATGGCAGAGAGGTACGCCCCCTCAACACTTCCAACATCACCTCTACAGCAAAAACAAGATTGGGTGATTCTACTAATAGTGGAAATAGTGACACATGCTTTCAGCACAAATTCAGTTAATAAATGTATTTGTTTTGGCATCTAACTTTAAATGGCATGACCACATACGTCTCATTTAGTTTTAAGTTGCCGCAGGTTATTTAAAGTTTACTGATTGCATACTCAATACCAAAGGGCACACCAAGGTGAATATGTTTCAAGTTTTAAAATGTACAGATTTCAAAAGCGTTTTGTTTTACATAAAAGTAATAAAACGAATGTATTTAAAGCTGAATGAATTTTTAACTAATAACATCCAAGATCAGCAGCAGAATCAACATTAAAAATGTATTTCTATATTTTAATCCATCATACTGGTGGCGTTGAAACACAGAACTGAAAATCCTTTTCATAAAAAAACAAGAACGTTGCATGTGTTAGTCAGTGACAATTATTATAAGTCTTATATTCTCACCAGGTGTTTGATATATGGGGTAACAAGCATTGGATAGTGGGACAACTTAACTGCGGCATTTGTGATTTTAAGGTATCTGACAAATGCGGATTCTGTCAAATGGGGCGAGACCTACTTCATCCCACCAGCCTACCATGAACTAATCCAGCACTAGTTTTTCCAATCATCACACCTAATATTTTAATCCGGTTTAATTGACTTTCTGTCGAATTGCCTTCCTCGTCGTGTGTTCTGTGTCCACCATGTTGGTACAATATTATCCTTCTGTTGTTATTAGTTAACCTACTCATTTTAATCTCTCTCATGTATGAACCTTGTTGTTATTGTTAATCCATCACCTACCATACATAGTTCTGCTACCCGTGAAGATTACGGGGTAGACGGGTTACCGTAAAAGGCGACTATGCTTGTCGTAAAAGGCGACTAACGGGATCGGGTGGTCAGGCTCGCTGACTTGGTTGATGCATGTCATCCATCCCAATTGCGTGGATCGATGCTCATGATAATAATCACTGGATTGTCTGGTCCAGACTCTATTATTTACAGACCGCCGTCATACAGCTGGAATATTGCTGAGTGCGGCGTTAAACAACAAACCAACCAACCAACCAACCAACCAACATAGTTCTGCACCATGGTCGTTTGCCACTTTTTCTTGACAACAGTATAAAACGGAAACGTCGCAATTACAGCATAATAAAGAAGTTATTATCCAAAAAATATTTTTGCCTACTTTGTAATATCATACTCACCGTTGTCTACCTTAAAAAAACTTACATCCACAAATTCCAATTTGAAACAAGTTGACTCACTACGGCTCTCGTATTAGCTGTGAAATTAGTTCTAAAGACATTTGGAGAATTCTAATTGCATGCATATTACACGTGACTACATCAGATCTGACAAGACAGTTGTTATGTCGCCTTTGTGTTACGAGCTGTCCATGTTGTTTTACAGACAACGCCTGTGAGCTGGGTATCGCTTCTTGCCAGTCGCTGCTCCAAGGGCGTCCTCGCATCTACGAGAGTTACAGTGGCAGGTGCAGCCCTCAGTTAGACGATCCGATCCGTTGTGACATGATCTGTGATGATCAGGACGTGAAGACCCCCATCTGTGCCTCGGACGGAGTCGTGTACGGTGGGGATGTCAAGTTTTCTCAATGCCCCGTTCCTTGAAACTATGTCAGTTTGGTGTTTAAAGAGTTCGCTCGCCAAACCGAAGGCCCGTTTCATTTCCCCACATGGTTGAAACGTGTGACGCCCGTTTCTGGTGTCCCTTAACTTGATATATATGCTGGAACATATCTGAACGGAGTTAGAACACACCCACTGACCAACATAAGCTATCAGAACACCGGTCCGACGTGATCTACGTGACCTCGGACCAAAAATGTGTCCGTTTATAAGTCATGACAGGATCTGCGATTTTATCGAAAAAAGGTTTGCAGGATGTTTTTATTCATTATTTAGGCTCATAATTATAATTATAAAAAGTATTTTGTTTTGCAACTGTAGCTGGAAAAATGTCCAGTCTCCTTACAAAACCCCAGCCCTCTCTCCCAACATAAAACCCCAGCCCTCTCTCCCCACATAAAACCCCAGCCCCCTCTCCCCACATAAAACCCCAGCCCCCTCTCCCCACATAAAACCCCAGCCCCCCTCTCCCCACACATCAAATGGTCGTACCCTTGCTGTTGATGCGCTGAGAAATAACTTAGATGTTGTCCAAATCTGCATTAAGCCCCACCTCACTAACATACTCTTTATAAGGCTATTGTCCTTTAGATCCAACCAAAATGATGGTCAATTACAAATTCCTCACTCACTCCGTAGACACATCATGGTATCATGTGATAAGTCAAATTTAGGACGATTAATGCCAAGTCATTATTTAATGCAACACTGTGGTATGAATATTTCTTTTAAAAATCTCTTCAGACAACAAGTGTCGCTTCAACCTGGCTTATTGTGCTGCTTTCAAAAATGGCCACCTCCTGTCCATTGTGTCAAATAGCAATACCTGCCCTGGCCCAAGAGAGGTAAGTGCTGCAAAAAGATGTTTTCGTGTTTGCATCGTAAGGGGAAGGTTCTAAAAGGTCAAATACTCCAAGGGCATGAAGGGGAAGCCTGTTCATTGAGTCTGGAACAGGCGAACTAATTGTTTCGTTTGATTGTTGTTTAACGCCTCGCTCAGCAATATTCCAGTTCTATCACGGAGGCCTGTAAATAATCAAGTCTTGCCCAGAAAATCCAGTGATGGAGACAACGATCCACGCCGTCAGGGTAAGATGACACGAAATGAACCAAGTCACCGAGGGGGGACTACCTGACCCGTTAGGTTGCCCCTTACGCCCACCACAGGTTGCTGAGGACCTATCATAACCTGGAATCCGCTCGCAAACCAACGGTTGATGCAGTGAACACGTACACAATTTGTCTTCAATACAAATTCAATCGCAAAAAGTTGCTTGTTACTACACACATTAGAGAACTTAGTAACTTAACATGACAAGGAATTTTCACATATGATGAGCGTTTCTCACTTTCGCTAAAATTCATATTTTGCGGATTATTTGTATTATTTGTATTTGTAATGGTGATGTTGAACTGATCAATGATAAAAGGCAATGTCAACCATGTTGACATCCCACTGGTCAGTGAAGTCTGAGACAAGTAAACACTATCAAGTATAATCCTGTTGGCATTGATTTTATGTAGTTTGTTGATGAACACTGCAGTCAGCAATAGCCCAGCTATAAGACAGCGAAATAGTACAAAATAAATCGAATCTGGACCCGAGAAACCGTTATGGCATTATGAGCAACGATCCATGCCGTCGGGATACGATGATATGCAATCAACTAAGTCACCAATTCCTGACAATCCGATCCATTAAGTCACCTCTCCCAACCTGCATCGGTTGTCTAGGACCAAATCTAACCCGGAATCCCGATGGGGGTTAATCTGGTATTGTGTCGATCTTGCAGCCTGACTGTGAGAAGTATGCCTTCAACACAACGGACCCTCTGGGTAGCAGCCACCCGTGTTCCTCCACCCTCCAACCCATCTGCACCACCGACGGCCCATTCGACAACGAATGCGATTTCTGCAGCTTCCTTGACGGCATGATGGACCGGTGGCCGAACTTCAAAGGTAAAGAGTAGGTGTAAATAATCATTGAATAAGGCTGGATTGACAATTGTCAGCTTAAAGGAAGTTCTCAAAGCAGGAGGCCATGTATATCTGATGCTTTCTGTGGTCAACCTCTTATACGTATTTGAGGATGCGATGGCACAAAATAAAGAAAGAATTGAGTCACGAGGCTCTGAAGCTCTCCTGATGAATTAGAAATTGAAAACATTATTGATCAAAAACTAAACATTTGATAAAAAAAAGTCCTAATTGGCCCAAACAATGAATGGTGAGCTAGTCAAAAGTATGTTTCCCAACATATCCAAATAGTTAAAAGAATGCAATGTGTAGCCAGATTAATGGCCACATGTAAAGGTCAAAGATCATAGCGGGACACCAAAATAGATATACATGACATAGTTTTGGGAACAAATTCCATATACTTAGTGGATATCAAATTTGACAATGACACGTTGTAGAAATGGACGAAATTGACATTTCAATATGTCTGCCATAATGTCCATTGACCAAATACAACTCAAGAAATACAACCAATCTCTAACTTTTAGGAGATAGATATAATGGTTTTTTTCATATTTGTATTGATATCGATAGATTTCATTTGGGACCAACAACATTAGCAGGGAGTTTCAAATATTAAAATGTTCGGGCATCAAATATTCGATTTCACCCAGAAATCTGAACACCCACAATGTGTATTGCCAATGTAAAACACAAACGTCATCAGTTATTGTCCACAACAACTTCTGATAAATATTAATCCAACTTAATATTGCATTTGCGAAGTATCCATTATCCAAGTCGAATGATAGTTATTTTTTCAAATTTGGGATTGAGAAAAAAATGAATGTGCATCAATAAGATTAAGAGTACAATTATTAATAAGTGAAAAGTGAAACAATTTCACAGTTCCAATACCATTTATCGTATTTCAACCAATCAGATTACAGCGCACGCACGCACGCGCACACACACACACACACACACACACACACATTCATTTGTCTATATTGCATAATTACATATGTTGTTTCATTCACAATAAAACTGTTTCTATCATCCACAGTTGCTGGTCACCAGATTCAATATGATGGAAGATGCCATGACTACTTCCCAGGTATTCAAGTTGGTAAATGAGCCATCCAAACCAGCACTCCCCCGTTACAATAAAGATGAATATAGTAAAGTGCTGTTATAACGAACTCAAGGGGACTACTAATTATAGTTCGCTATAACCGTAGTTCGTTATAAGCATATATACAGCATAACTACAGCAAATAGTCGGGACCAAAAAAATAAGTTCGTTATAGCCGTCAGTTCGTTATTAGCGTGTTCGTTATAACCGTAGTTTACTGTACATAGCACCGATGCGCTCGTGTCACAATTACTTGAACAACTTCAAATGTGAACAATAACAACCACATATGATATTTCGGACAGCGTCCATATTTTGTAATCATTTAACCATTCGCGTACAAATCAATCCTTGTGTACATTTTGCTACTGATTGTGTTCACGCTTGAGTTGGATATACAAGGCTTAATGTCGATAGCGAAGACACCACACATTCTAAAATCTGGAAGAGTATGTACTTATTGTAACTTAAACAATATCGAAGATTTTTATCATCATATCTATATGTCCACTCTTAGTGAGTGAGTGCGGGATCGGGTGGTCAGGCTCGCTGACTTGGTTAATGGATGTCATCGTATCCCAATTGCGTGGATCGATGCTCATGATGTCAATCACTGGATTGTCTGGTCCAGACTCGATTATTTACAGACCGCCATCATATAGCTGGATTATAGATGAGTGCGGCGTTAAACAACAAACAAACAAACAAGTGATTGAGTGGGTTTTAACGCGGCTTTGAACAGTATTCCAGTTACATCACGGCGTGTCAGTGATGCAGGTCCTAGACGTTTACCACCTTGGTGGAACCAACGAGCACTAATTCCCAGGTGGTACGTTTGGTAAATGAGCCATCCAAACGAACACTCCCAAATTACAACAAAACATAGCACAGATACGTTTATGTCACATTAACAACAAAACATAAAATGTGAACAACAACAACCACATACGATATTTCGGTCAGCATCAACAATTTGTAATCATTTAACAATTCGGATACACATCAATCCTAGTGCGGTACCGATTTTGCTCACGCCCGAGTTGGATGTACAAGGCTAAGTACTAATACTGAGACATCACAGACTTCCAAAATCTGATAGATCCATACATATTGTAACCTACACAATATCAACAATCTGTATCACTTCACCTCCATAAATCCATCATCAGCAGACATTCGAAAAACGTACATACCAGATAAATATGTACTTCAACGTTCAATCCAACAATTAACTCGCCTCAAATTATCAAGAATGGAAATCTGTTAAGTTATATTTCAAGATTGCCTTTAAACGCAGAACTATACTTAAATGAAACATGTAAATCTATTTGTGACATGAACCTAGACTGTATAGTATGCGCTCCATGTTTTTGTGGCTATGGCATTAACATTTGAATTGAATATCAAACAACAAATAAGCAAGCATGCATGTGTGCGTGCGTGCGAGCGTGCGTGCGTGCGTGCGTGCGCGTTTCAGCCATAAAACTCAACAAAACACGTACAATATAAATTATAAGAAACACATTAAAGATTACAGACGTAAATGAATCGAAATTGGGAATTCCAAATTGTTTAAAATCACTTCACGTTTCCGTCGTCTGCACAGTAGACTAGTCTAGTCATCATGTCGAAGAAACAGCAAAAGACATTGCTTACTTTCGTGACAGTCCAGTTGTCGTTGTCCATATTATTGAGGTTCCCTATTCAAATCTATTTAGTTCCTCCCGACGTTCTTGCTTCTTGAATGTAGCCATTATAATTACGCGATATGCAGTTTGTGGAATGTGAGTAAGTGAGTGAGTTGGGTTTAACGCCGCTTTTAACAGTATTCAAGTTAGATCACGGCGTGTCAGCTTAATGTGGGAGGACAGCCCGAAGTGATGCATGTCTCAGACGTTTACCACTTCGGTGAAACCCACGAGCACAGGTATGGTGCTAACAAACATAGAAACATAATCGGGGCGAACCGGGATTCGCACCCACTATCATAGGTTTCTGGCGTGCCCAAGGGACGACTCTGCACAGCGAATCGCGGCGCCTTAGACGACTTGGCCACCCGTGCCCCCCCCCCCCCCCCCCCCCCCCCTTTGAGGGATGTACATTGGGTGAAATCTAAATTTAGTTTTACTTATCATATACCATTTAAATTGTATTTCCTGTTCTTCTAGGCATCGTTTTATATGCAGAGAATCACTGAGTATTTTCTCGTAAACTAAGCCTCAAACAGCAATCCCCTGTACACACATTTCTCACATCTCTAAACATACCCGATAATATAAGTTTAAGAATCTTGATGCAATGATCGCAACAATCTAATTAAAATACGATCTTAGTTTTCTCATACTATCATTAATCAATAATAATATTCCAATATTGTGTTCATTTAGTTGCGTTGCAGCTTTTACTATTATTCAAAATAGTATAACTATAAGCGACGCACTTTGGTACAGCTGATGGAACAGTTTGACATGTCACTGTGTAGACCTCCCGTGGTCAAGTCATTTTGAATGCAAAAACATTAAGTTGACACACAATAGTCAAACTGGATGTAATCTGATAGTAGGTGCTGTAAATTACGGTGAGTTGGTGCGACCTGCCAATAAGTTCACAAACGATTCCACCGAAATTAATTTAAACAATATTGATTTTTTTTTTTTTTTTTTTGTTCCACTCAGTAATATTCCATGTACATGACGGCAGTCTGTAAATAACCAAGTCTGGACCAGACAATCCAGTGATAGACATCATGAGCACCGATCTACACAATGGGTACACCATAACATGCATCATCAACCAAGTCAGCGAGTCTGACCATCCGATCCTGTTAGTCGCACCTTAGGACAAGCATAGTCGCGGCAAGTATGGGTTACTGAAGACCTATTCTAACCCTGGATCTTCACAGGTCATACACAATATTCAATGAAATTTGGAATCAAATTAATAAAATAGGTTACAAACACAAGTCCAGATATACAAGGAACACATTTTATAACCAGATATATAATGTTAGTGTAATAACGGGATTAAATTGTGTATTTGAGTATGGATTTATTGACATGGTATGTCTTTGAGTTGGGGAGAAACATCAAGGGCATATGGGTGTATTATGCACACACCATCTACAGAGCAGAAATTGTTGGAAAAGGTGCACACTCAACTTGTTATCCCTTTAACTCACCATGAAAAGACAACCGCTTTCTAAATGGCATTGTGTATTCATAGCTTTCGGCCATGGGAGCCGTGCCAATTTACACTTGTCAGAGGGGTACTCAAAGTACGTGATCTACACTACCAGTGGAAGCCTCGGAGACTTTAGTGGGTTATATCGCTGACTTTGTGTGCTGGCGATTAGGTGCCTCACTCTAGCAAGTGTGGGTTCGAATCCCGGACGCAACTCAACCCAAAAAAAGTACAGAATCTGTACTTTACTAAAAAAGTGTTTTCCCAAATATAACATCAGTTACATTTGACCACTTTCTAAATGGCATTGTGTATTCACTGTAATTGTGGTTTAATGCTGCAGCTATATGATGGCAGTCTGTAAATAATCAAATCTGGATAAGAGACAATCAACTGATTGATACTGATATTGAGAGCAACGATCCATGCTGTGCCTGAGCTCCCAAAAGATTAAGTCATACGACCAGCATAGGTTGCTGGGAACTAATTCTAACCCGCAATCCCCACAAAGGATATAACAATTAAGTTTCATATGATTTTACATCTTCTCCATATATACACTTGCATAGTTAAGTATTGATACATGACCTCAAGCTAAGATATCTGTATAATGCTATATTTCACTGAACCTTCCGCTAATCATTTAGCCATTTCCTTGAAATTTAACTACTTAAAAATGTCTGTCTTTGAAAGTCTTGGACCGCCTCCGTGGTCTAGTGGTAGAGTGTCCGCCCGGAGAGCGGAAGGTCCGGGGTTCGATCCTTGGCCGCCTCATACCAAAAGACGTTAAAAGATGGTACTTGTTGTTACCCTCTCTGGCGCTCGGCATTAAGGGGCTAAAGCAAGGACTGGTCAGCTGGGAGTCAGTATACTGTGTCTGAGTGGGGTATCATGTTAAACTGCGGCATGGTATCTCAGTGGGCTAGCACTATAAATTGGCATCAGTACGGACTAGTATAAGCAACCACATACACTGTGCATGCACGTCGCTATAACAGTGCAATAATCTCGGACGCGACGTTAAACCCAATTTCACCTCACCTCACCTTGAAAGTCTTGGAAACTATAGCTCTATAAATCTCCATGCAAAGCCACAGTTCACCATTAAGGATAAACGTCCAATATGAGCAGATTGACCACAAACTCTTTCTTCACAGAGGAGTATTTATTTCAATCAACAAATTCCTGTATTAACTATGGTAACATACAACACATGTAATAACACATATACAAACAGCATTGTAGGTTCCATATGACATAGTTCTTGCAATGAGATTCACTGCAACCAAAATCTCACCATACACCATGATAAGCTTCTAACAAATACTAACATTATTTTATAATCATACCTAGAGGGCTTCCACTGTTTTCTCTCGTGGTTATATCTCTAAGTTGTGAGGCCAGGCAAATTTATTTTATTAATTTAATTATAAGCCTTAATAAAATCTTAATGAGTTTCATTGAGAAACTTTTTTTACTGAGTTTATTTTTGTGTTTGACTGTTGTTTAATGCCACACTCAGCAATATTCCAGCTGTATGTCTGAACCAGACAATCCAGTGATCGACATCATGAGCATCGGTCTATGCAATTGGGATCCGAGGTTTGTCTGTTTGTTTTTGCTTGTTTGTTGCTTAAAGCCACACTCAGCAATATTCCAGCTATAGGACGGTGGTCAGTAAATAATCAAGTCTGGATCAGACAATCCAGTGATCGATATCATGAGCATCGACCCACACAATTGAGATAAAATGACATGCATCAACCAAGCAAGCAATCCTGTTAGTCGCCTCTTACGACAAGCATAGTTGCCTTTTATAGCAACCATGGGTTGCCGAAGACCTATTCCTGGATCTTCACAGGTTCCGAGGTTGGTAGTGTGAACAACAACATAAGCCAGTGGCGTACAATAACACAATATCAGTTTTGTAATGCATTTAGATTCCCATTTTAGTTTTCTCTCACCAAGGTGAAAAAGAAAGAAAGTAATTAAGATTTCTTGAACCAAGCATAGGAGTGTTGATCTGCCAGCACTGATAGACATTTAGACATTCTTCTGCAATAACACAACAGTTATGGATTTACAAATTGATAACAATATCTTTTTTATCATCTCTCATCTCTCTTTCATTTTTTTTTTCAAAAAAAGGACAGAGTGAGTATATGTTGTCTTTTCCCACAGTCAGCAATATTACACTTATATCACTCTTAAATCTGGATTAGACACACCAGCGGTTGATAGCATTATCCACACTGTCGAAATGACACACAATCAGGTCAAACACTATCCAACCAATCCCCTTTTAGTATACTTTCACACAAACAAAGATTTTCACCCTTTTCTATGTCACATAAAACGATTCCAGTGCTTTGAGTATAAATGAGGTATCAATATTCCAAATATACACCTTAAATACAGTATTTTCACATGTCAAAGGATTCTGTCATAACAATAATATTAACTAGCATAGAT
This sequence comes from Haliotis cracherodii, assembly GCF_022045235.1. Lineage (NCBI taxonomy): Eukaryota > Metazoa > Mollusca > Gastropoda > Lepetellida > Haliotidae > Haliotis > Haliotis cracherodii. The sequence goes on from NW_027266275.1 coordinate 19,945,414, forward strand.
TCTGCAGGTCCCTAGATACAGCAGCAAACCTCAAGGTTCTAACACTGCTTCTGAAAATCAATCTAGAACACAATCACATCCCTTCATCACACAGATCTCTCTTCATCCTTCTGTACCTGGGGATGTTCAGTCTTTCTCCCCAATCTTCTCTTCTAGTTTCCTCAGTTCACTATGTGCCATTTCATCAGCTTCATCTTCAACCTGGAAAAGACAGAGGTATGTGAAAGGGAGACATGGTACGATGGTCCTGCTCATCCATTACTCATCAGCTACACGACAACAATTACATAATTTATTCAAAGTGTCCTTGCAGAATCTGTTTACATTGCTTTGTTTACTCACCTTTAACAAACAAATATAGGATCATTGGTAAAGACATATCAAACGAACCTCTGTTTAAATAAAGAGAATATAGTGGAAAAAAATTCTTTCAAAAGACATTAGCATGAAACCACCTCACATTAACCTGATAAAAAATAGACACAGTAGGAGGAGAAAATGATTGTTCTGAGGATTTTAACTTTATTCTACATTTGTTGATTCTGCTGATCTGAAAAGCAAACAAATAGCCAAATTGTTTGGGAATAAATTTTCTATTATGCCATATTGCTAAACAAATTTAAGAAAATGTTCAACATTGTGAAACACATTCTACATTGTCCCTAAGAAATAATATTTTTGTCAAGTGAAGATGGGCACATTGTATTCAGCGGTCTGTATGTACATCCCCTTGTGTCAAGTCAGCCAGACATCTCAAGAAAGGCTTCATTCATTGTGTACATAAGTAATGGCTGTTGAAAATGTTGACCTTAACTTTATTTTCAAGATGACAGAGTGTTTGAATCATTGGCTTTTTACTTGGAAAGATTTTTCAACTTCATTAATAGTACTTCTTCAGGCGTAAACTATTGTAAATATGCAACAAAATGAAGGCTGCTTCATGGGCATAATGAACATGGTGATTTAAAGATTTCAGATGCTACTCAAAAGTTGATCCGACCAATAAGAAGATACGCCAACACAAAATATCAGCTCAATCCGTCAACAGTTCTCGATACCTTGAGACGTGATAAGTTTCATACTGACAGCAACGGCTGGCTTTCCATATCATGTACTCAAACAACCCATCAGGGCAGGTGAGCTAAACATGCTAAGGAGACCATGAAAGTTCCCACACCTTGCAGCAACAGCCTATGCATGCACCAACTGACCTGCTCCACGGACTGTACTTCAGGTATGTAGAACTGCAGCATATTCTGTACCCCATTCTTTAGTGTGACGACTGAGCTGGGACAACTCGTACATGACCCTTGCATCTTCAGTTTCACAACGCCATCAACAAAACCCTGGAAAATAACAGCAATTACTGACAGCATCGTCAATACTTTAGTGTAATATACACCACTGTATACACCACCGTATACACCACCGTATACACCACTGTATACAACATGTTCTTCCAAAGACGACCAAGAAATATTGAAAATTGAAGATGTATCTACAGAGGACCTTTTCAAATACAAACCAGTCTCACCGTATTCAATTCACGAGAGAGAGAGAGAGAGAGAGAGAGAGAGAAAGAGAGAGAGAGAAGGAGACAGATAGACAAACAGACAGCAGAGAGTAAGAGAGAGACGGAGAGAGACAGACAGACAGCAGAGAGAAAGAGAGAGACGGAGACAGACAGACAGCAGAGAGAGAGACACAGAGAGAGACGGAGAGGGAGGGAGTGAGGGAGGGAGGGGTAGTTTATTTAAGTCTCACTTAAATACAGTCGTATCAAGCAGATTACATTCTCCTTGGCATTAAACAGGTTACAAATAATGTACAGAAACCACCCAGAGGTTATGAGAGACTTACGAATACAATGGAAACACTTTGGTATAAATATCATTCAAATGCAGGGCCATTAATTTCAGCACAGCACTGTACATTGATTAACACTGATGTATGAGTAAATGGCATTTTCGTTATGGCTGCCAGGGTGTCCATCGGTAGAACAAGACAACTTACCATGTAGACAATGTCTCCCCCATCCTCCTGCACGGTTGGCCTGATGCGAGTGTCCAGCAGCTCCTTGATCATCAACACTGTCTCATCATCATCAGGATGGGCTGCTACAAGATGAAGAAGTTGTTTCACTCTCACAGGAACACTGACAAACAATCTGACCCATACAAGTCGGCTGGCTAGTCTGTACCGACACCATAACATTTTTTTCGATGAGATGCCACTTACTTGTCGTGTCACAACTGACCCATTTGACTTTCCATACTGACAGTCAGGTGGACGATAAATGATAAATTTAAAGTCACACAACAAGATGCCACAGAAATCTGTAAATCTTACACTTAATTGTATATTTATATACTTATCCTATCAAAAACTATGCATTTCTTCCTTCTTCTTTCAATCATATGTGGAAACATGCCTGAACAAAGTTTTCTAAAATCAAATCACCATTGTCACCACCAAAACAAATGGTTCATACACTGTAATCCCGCGCATAGTCACCTAAACAGCCAGAAGAAGTCTATCGACAGCGACAGGATCAACGTTGACTTGTCGCAGCCCATCTTGTTTTATATACCAATCAACTGACAGATTGTTCGACTGGATCATGAGGTGAAGGAGCTCTGCCCAATGGGACACCTCCAGAATGACTGCCTTGAGCTCGAAGTTGTTGATAAGGAGCTGCTTCTTTTCAGCAGACCAGCGCCCTGCCACCTCCCCAACCCACGGTGGATGCATTGGCAAGATGTTCAGACAGGACAAACGCCCGCAAATAGACTCTCATGCAACAATTCGATGTCACCAGCCACCACAGAAGATGTGGAAGCAGAGATATCAGCAGGGATATTGAGACCTCGCAATTGTCACTCTGGAGGTAAGGCTGCAAGAAACACTGGATCGGAAGAAGTTGAAGTTGACCCCTCTAAGTGAGGGCTTCACTGAAGTCAGAAGACAGGCCGTGCAGGGTTTCTTATCTGTACTCATCTTCCCTCCAAACTATATGTAAAGTCCAAATGATCTTGGAGGGAAATCCAGCAAATAATGTATTCTCTGAACTCTCGGTGCACGTCTCCACAGTGTGGCAGTGAGATAGAGAATAATGTGGCAGGGGTATTCGCATGATCAGGTCGTGAATGTCACCATGCACGGGGTTACAGTCCATGACCCATTTGTTTGGGTGATGACCATGGTGATGCTGGGATGTGTTCGGATGATTTGTTTCTAGAAGCTGGAAACAGATCAAGCATGTTTCCAAATAGGATCGAAAGAAGAAGAAAGAAATGCATAGTTTGAGACAGGATAGGTACAAAGATTAAGTCCATAACTTATATACAGTTAATGATAGATCTGTGTCACTAGTACAGGATTTTACCAGCTTCAACCTCATAATCAAAATCATGTACAGTACAATCTGTGGAGACACTTATAGTGTAATAATTACAAGGGAGTGAGTGAACTGTAGACAAACCAGGGGATTATTACTTAAGACTGACTGCTTGCTATTTGTGTGTGAATTGATCTACACTGGTTAGAGTCCATTACATCCTAGGACCTACATGTATCAGAGGAGGGCTGTTCATCTGTAAGAACAGGAAGGTTGGAAGCAAAGAAGTCCATGATGGTGGCAAAGATGTCTGGCTTCAAAATTCCCCACTCCACATCTTCATCAATCTGTAGTAGAAGATTTATGAACACATGATGATAGCGACACAGCATAGACCAAACAGCCATACATGCATTACACTTACAGTGCATAAGGAATGCATAAGCTATTTGAAAATAAAACATTTACAGGATGATAAACTTATCAGAATATTCCTGTCTTACATCATAGACAATAATCTGAAACTCTCAAGCACAGTAAAAAATTTGGTCAAGCATGTCTAGTAGTGAGTGAGTGTGTGAGTGAGTGAATTCTGTTTAACACCGCTTTTAACAGTATTCTCGTTATATCACGGCGTGTCAGCTTAATGTGGGAGGAAAGCCCAATGTGATGCAGGTCTTACACATTTACCCATTCACTGACACCGCGAGCCCAGGTATGGTGCTGACAAACCTAGAAACATAATCAGGACGAACCGGGATTCGAACCTACAATCAGGTTTCTGGCGTTTCCAAGGGACATAACTCTGCACAGCAAATTATGGCGACCCGTGCCCCTGCATGTCTAGTAAGCTAAGCTAATATAAATCTGTACATGATGTATGTTCAGATTAGAAAATACTTAACATGATGTAAAATGGACATGGGGCAAAGAATGTAAAAACCCTCAAAAGGCCTTTGCTCAGATTGATGTTCGAACATTGATTGATGTCATAATTATGTGATCTAGATCATGTCTCAATAATTGATTCTGTAGGGCTTCAACCTTGCACATATTCTATATGTGAAATACAAGATGTGACACATTATCCACAACAGAGAAGGAAAACATAATTCAAAGAATAGTGACTCTGCTGTAGCCTTAAAACACATGTTAAATTCTTCCTTTTTCATTTGTCCATTAATTTTTGTATTTTCTTGCTTACCCTTGTTATTGTGATAAAGTCTGTTCCAAAAAACACTGCTTTGATGCCCTCAATCCTGAATAGTTGTCTGAAACCAAAAGCAAGCTACTCACAACGCCTGATAATCCTATAGGTGATAAGCAATATTAACCCAAATCAATTGTTCCAAGAAAATATTATCTCTTTGTATGAACAATGAACATATTTCTCTTATCATGTTTTAAATGTTAAACCCCAAACAAGGACAAAGAGTGAGTGATAATTGTTTTTAAGGTGAGGTGTAATAGGGTTTTATATCATTTCACTTATTGAGGATTATTTCATTTGTGTGTGTGTGTGTGTGTGTGTGTGTGTGCGTGCGTGTGCGTGTGCTGTACTATTCCAGGCTTATGACAGTTTTATAGCGCTAGCCCACTGAGATACCATGATGCAGTTTAACATGAATACGCCACTCAGACATAGTATACTGACTCTGAGCTGACCAGCCCTTGTTTTAGCCCCTTAATACCAAGTGTCATGCAGGGTAACAACAAGTACCATCTTTTAATGTCTTTTGGTATGACATGGCTGGGGATCAAACCACCGACCTTCCACTCTCCGGTCAGACACTATCCACTACGCCACAGAGTCATCCCCATGCATCAAGCTACAATGACGCCCAGACAGGCAGGTCACACACTCTAACCTTTGCTATTATCATTATATACCTTCTCTTATCCTGCATGAGGAACTGGGGACTAATTCTACCCTAGAATCCCCACTGGGATCAATCATCAGGAGAACTCACTTTGCTAGCGGGGAGCAGTAGGCTGCCTGGGGGTTAGGAAAGTCGAAAGTTCCAGACTCCAGCACTGTCACACCAGGAATAAACTTGAGGCTGTTAGGATTAGGAGTCTCTTGAGTCTGGATGAACATTGTCCGAGCTGAAGAATTTCAAACATATTATTAACATTCTCAGAAATCTATGATTGATATGATACCATAAGCGTCATCTTGTGTATGATTGTTTGTTGTTTAATGTCACACTCAGCAATATTCCAGCTATATAACGGCAGTCTGTAAATAGTCAAGTCCGGACCAGATAATCCAGTGATTGACGTCATGAGCATCGATCCACGCAATTGGGATACGATGACATGCATCAAGCAAGTCAGTGAGCCTGACTACATGATCCTATTTGTTGCTTCTTACAACAAGCATGGTTGCTTCTAATGGCAAACATGGGTTGCTGATGTAATTCTAACCCTCATCTTCATGGGTCTCCCCTCACGTATATGATCATGATGATGCATCTTTTTCAGTTACATGCCTAATCGTGGTATAGGTTGTGAGTTCACTACTTGAAAGCTACTCTATAATGTTTATTGGCACAATCTGTTTCAACTTGCTTATTGGTTGGTTGGTTTGTTGTTTTACGCCGCACTCAGCAATATTTCAGCTATATTATGGCGGTCTGTAAATAATCGAGTCTGGACCAGACAATCCAGTGATTGACATCATGAGCATCAATCCACGCAATTGGGATCGATGACATGCATCAACCAAGTCAGCGAGCCTGACCCACTTGCTTTTTTAATTCTGTGGTCATCAGTGTTAAATGAGAGTGGTGGACTGACAGTAAAAGTACCAGTTAATCTAAAAATCACAAGTCCCAAATGTTTTCAACAAATTGAAAACCTTAAATACTTAACATATTTAGAAAGACTAATATGCATAAGTTTCTTAAAATCAATCCTAAACTGCACTCAAATGAGACAATTGAGTGATATACATTGTGTTTAAATACTAGTGTGTATATATTTCACTTAGTTTCTGTAGAATTTTCACCTTGTCCATGGTGAACTTTAGTGCAATACTTTACTTGTTCAACAGTCAAATCGACTTTGTCACATGTGTTGGGTACATCTTATATCACAAACATTAATGATCATGAACCAGAACTTCCAGTGATGGTTAGGAATAGCCAATGTGATGGTCCTGGCTTGAGACAGGACAAATGATTTTCAGGCATGGTAAACACCCAAAGTATACCACTAAAGAAAAGACACCATAGACTAAGAATATGTTGCTATTGAATGAGTTATGACTATTGTTTCCTTACCTTGTTGTGTGCCCCAAACAGGCCTGTGTCTTGCAAAGAGATTTGGGCCTGTGTTGCGCTGGATGTGTTGACACAGACATCGTGTTTTCACAAAGCTCACAGACACTGGTGCAGGACTGAAACATACACAGCAAGAACTATCAAATCAACGAACCAAGTACCTTAAAAAAAAATCAAGATATCAATATATTATCAGTTATAGTGTTAGAAATGGTTAGATCCTTTTTCAGCACTCAATTTCTGCAATTCCAAGAAGAAATAATCCTTTTTTCATGCAGCATTTCTCATGTTTAGATGGGTATCAGTGATTAGACTATGACCATGAAGATTCATCTTTTGCAGGAAGGCTTGGAAGCAGTTGTATTTTTTACTGATATGTCTGAGTTAAGTATACATGGTAAAGACCAATGGCATTATTGTTTGCTTGTTGTTTAACACAACACTCAGCAATATTCAAGCTAAATGATGGCTGTCTGGAAATAATCAAGTCTGGTCCAGACAATCGAGTGATTGATATCATGAGCATTGATGCACGCAATTGGGATATGATGACATGCATCTTCCACGTCAGAAATACCGATCCTGTTAGTCGCCTCTTAAAGGCATGGGTTGCTGAAGACCTATTCTAACCCGGATCTTCATGGGTCTGGAATTATTGAGAGAAAGTGATGACACAGAGTACATCACTCCCCATCATGTCTTTAATTCTGAATACATGAATTGATAGAAAAACATACTGAGTTTCTAATGCAATGGTCTGTACCAGTCATTTTGCTCAGCATGACTTTTTCATATTTGAAAAATGTATAGGTTTCATATTCCGAATCTTTAAATCTCTAATTCATGTAAAATGAACAGTAGGATGATCTCCTTTCTGCCTGGCAAATTAAAAGAGACGTCAAATACTATGATAAGGTTGAATGTTTAACACATGCTTGAATTCAAGCATCAAGGACAATCCATGCATGGTTACTGCAGTGTTCAAAAAGAACAGTGATCCCAGAGTTCTTAGGGTTTGCTGCAATACTATTTGAAAACCAAGGGATCCCTTGTTTCTGTAGGCGGTGGAGGTAGACTGAAACCTGAAGGTGTTTCTTTGATGATATCTTAAGTAACTTCCTGGTATAAGTGACATTTTGGTGATTTACCAAGGGCAGTATTTGAGGTGGCCGCGGCGATGTAGGTTGGGAACGGCCTCTAAATGATGTGTGATCAAGTCCATACATCCCGGAACTTGTCATGTATAAGCACCAGGGCTCCTCTGATGTGAGCTTCTTCTGATGGTTTCGCGTGGGCCACGGACATTGCTACCGCCTCAGTAACCAACAGTATGGTAGATACCAGTGCGCCAGATGGTTCCCAGTCTTCGATGATAGAAGTGTTGGACGAGTGCTTAGGATTAAGAATCACAATATCCCTGTCTAGCTCTGTATATGTAGCAATGGAGTATATCAGTCTCTGTAATGGTGGTTGGGTCGACTGCCCGGTGCACTGATGGAAGAGCGCAGTCAAGGACAGTAGAAGCAATTCAAAGTCTGAGGTCGATAGGGCAGGCTAATCTCAATGATCCCACAAAGTGATTAAGGGCAGAGTTCATGACAGGAGGTCAAGGTGCAGGAGCAGGTGACAGAGAATCCAATCAACTGCGGAAGTGATGGTCCAGATGCTTCACCCTGGGAGGTAGAATGAGGGTGAGAAGAGGGTCAATGTCAATCCAACTGAAGATGTCAATCCTGATGTCATTCTTGTGGTGGTGTATAGCAATAATATTCTGACATCTACCTGTAGTCTGGGTAAAAGGGGTAATGATGATCCCCGTAACAACTAGGCAAAGCTTTAAGGGATAATAGAGCATGTGTTGATATTGATCTGAGGGAGAGGGGTGTCGACCCCAGCCTTGATCTCTGTAAGCATGGTAAGTACTTTTGCCCCAGGAGGAATGTTGATTAGGGCGACGTTGAGGGCCGGAAGATCGTGTATGGTGGTTGGCAGAACTAGAAAAGACCATGCTCTTAGTTGCAGAGTTCATCCGCTGAGTGATGACGATCAGTAGAGTCAGAGTAATCATCATTGTGAGACGTCGATCACTCTGTGACTTCCTTTTCATGGAATGAAGTCGATCTGCTGACAGTCGATTCCCAGAAATTCAATCTGAAGAATGTCGATCCTTAGAACATTGATCTCTGCAATGTTGACCCTTGAATGTCGATCATACGAATGTCAACCCTTGTGTCACTTCTCTGGCTGTCAATCCCTTGATTGTCTCTCCTTGGATCAGCAATTATTCCCATGTCGATATTTTGAGCGGCAAAGTTGGTCTTCTTCCTTTCTTCGTAGGTGACGAGTAGATCGTGTGTCAAGTGTCAATACCAGACCGGGGTGATAGTACCGGCAGAACCTGTAGAGAGGCTGTAAAATATGACAGGACGACTTCCTCAGGTAAAACTGTGATATCCCATGGAGGTGAATATAGGCAACTTTCAGCTGAGGGTTGAAGAATGCCATAGGGGTTAGAAGCCTTACTCAATACTGTAGACGGGTCCATGTTGTCTATAGCCAAAACAGTGTGTTTGTCCAATATAGGTAACAGGGAACTTTGCGGTGCACTTTTACTTGATAAAGGTATGTTTTTTTTAAGGAATTTCTTTATGAAGAAAACTGTCGGAGACCACATTATCTTCAACCAAGGAGATGTGATGGTAGTCTTCGGCAGTTGCTTGACAGTTGACTTGACAAAGGAAAGGACAGTTGCTTTAGCAGTGACACGTCAAAGCTTCTTTTATCGATGGAATGTCTCTGGCATTTATGCAAGTAATTAGGAAGAGCTTCTTCTGAGAACAATAGGAACATCGGTGACCAGGTTTACTCCACGACAGTCACAGCAAAGTTTATGTGGATTGCAAGATGAAAAGACGAGACACTTCATGCAAGCTGGGCACTTATACTGATCTGTTCCCATGGTATAAAAAAAAAATCTATTCTCTACTAAACGTCTCCACAGTGGCGATGAAAAAGAGAATGATGTGGCATAGGGTGTCAGGTGATCCCAAGACATACATATGTACGCCTTTGGGTGATCAAACTACTTAGGTCACTGCGCATGGGATTGTAGTGAGTGACCCATTTGTTTGGATGGTGAATATGATTATGCGAGGGGTGTTCCGGCAAAATATTTTTAGAAGCTGGAAACTTTGTTTTAGGATGTTTCCACTCAAGGATTGAAAGAAGAAGGAAGAAATGCATATTGTGAGATAGGATAAGTTCAAAAAGTATTATTTTTCAAAAGAAAAACATTTTTTTTATCGCGTTTATGAGCAAGTAAGTGATAATAATTGCATCATTGTAAAACTGAAGATGATCCTAAAAGGGTGAAAAAGCTACAATAGTCATCTTTTAATGTATAAATGGAAATGGACTTTCAATGAGCTATTAATCAATGTCAATGTCATGCTAGTGTGATTCCTGTATCATGACAATGTGCCTCGCTGCACTCAGAAATTTGAGTAAACTGCTCCCTTTTATCATCCCCCATCGTTTATATGTGGTCATTGACAGCATTTTCTCAAAGCATGCACACACAGTATTTGACAAACATGTTTTGCTATTATGCCTCAAATTCACGCCTAATTTTAAATGTTAGACACTGTTAGACACATGTTAGACCTTGGCTTTGGGTAGCCGAGAGCCGCGATGGGGTCCAACTTTCAGGACATGGCCCTACATCGGACCGCTTCGCGGCTCTCCGCTAACCTTGGCCGATCATGTTTGGCTGAATAGCTGAAGAGTGACATGAACAGAAGAGGATAAGAAGAGAGCGAGTCTGAACTACAGCACCGATTATTCAAGTTTTTGCCTTAGTCGTCAAGCGTACCATGACAGGGCACATTCACGATATATGTGCACACAAGCTGTCACTGTAATTCAACAAACAAACTTTTATTGTTAGGAAAATTACCTCAAAATTGATTTCTGCGCTTTCTGAAGCTGACGAAAAAGTCTCCTCGACGCCATTTTGTAGGACCGCGTTAACGGAAATATAATACGCAATATCCTATAAACAATTCTTATTGTATGTCAGACCATAACACGTGATATTAACAGACATTGAAATTATGTTAAATAAATAATAGCGTGCGTGATATTTTACTGGAAAGATACAATTCACGACAACAAACCGGAAGTTGTCAGTTCATTAAGTGCGAGTCTGACAAGCTTCCTTAGAAACTAGAGCTGCCTGCTGTTTTAGGTTGTAAAGTGAAAAACGTTTGTGAGTATTGTTTTATATATTTATTTCAATGTGTTATATGTTTGTTGATGACGTGAAAAGAAAGGCAAAATAGTGTGAGGTAGAATAAGTATATAAATGTAAATTTAATGTAAAATTTTCAATTTCATATTTTTATTCCTATGTTATTTTCAGAAAATGCCAGCCCATGCCAAAGTGTTTATTCATTATGGCCCTTACGAGGCCTGTGGGATAGTTGACCACAAAGAATCTAGACTGGAAGGTCTACGTAGTGAGTATCCTAGATTCACCATTGTTTCATTATATCACCAAATGTGTCGTTTCAGTCAGTGGATGAGTAAATGAAAGTTGTTTTACTTTTACCATATCACAGAACTGTTTCCAGCAACACAACAGCTGTCTTAGCCTGGACCACACAATGTAGTGTACAGTGACACTGCTCTACAGCTGTACTAACATCATTCCAGTGTTCTGTAGGAAATCTGAGGCCTATCTTTAGAATACAGTACCACAAACTTTTCAAACACGTGACAATACCCTATGACGTAATTTGTCGTATTTTGCTGCAACTCACACCGGTGAAACAATGCCCTGTGACATCAGGGGTCATCGAGTGTGCATAAGCTCCTCTACACACAATGTCATTGAATACGTCCAGCAGTGTTGAGAGTTTTGAATATTTGTTTACTAAATATTGCCTGCGGCGGTACATTTTATAGCAAGCGCTAGACTCTAGTTTACGAAAGCACTTTTATTTTTTACATGTTTTTTATTTTGTTTTTCTCATATTTCAAGTGGCTAAAATGGTTATAAATGGTAACTAATATTCATATATTATTTTTTCCGTTCATTAATTTTCATTATTATGCACAAGAATGCAGTTTATAAGGGATATTATATTGGCGCTGAACACATCCAAATGTCGCCAGTGTTAGGGTAGGTTACCCCAAACTCTATCCTTAGCCCTTGGATCCCCTTTACAATCAATCACCCCTTAAAAATCATTAGGGTTAGGTACCCGTTCAGTGGCTATTAGATTACACAAACTCTATCCTTAGCCCTTGGCTCCCCTTTAGGATCAATCATCCCTTTACGATCATTTGGGTTAGGTACCCGTTTAGTGGCTATTATAGATTCTATAGCAGCTCCTAATATTCTTGACACAAAAACATCGAGGATGAAATGGTTTTGTGTCGAATATTTTGGCTACTGGAAACTGTCCTGGAACATTCACAAAAGCCACTTTCACCTGCTACATTTTTTCAGTACTGATTCAAAAGCAAACTCTCTGTTGTGTGGTCACTAGCCATGCTCATGCCTCCCTCGTTCCTTACTATCATCCACATCATCCTTACAGTGTTCCCTACCACACTTTTCTGTCACAAAATCCACCCGACTAATTATTAAATACCATGTCATTCATGCATACTCGCGAGTTCAACGACTGACGCCTGGAGCCGTTTTCAGTTCGCGCCATATCGGTGTCTTGTAGATTAGGGAATGGGACGAGTGTGCCAAATGGGGATCATTTGTAAGTGTCCAAAGACTAAAGTCACGAGACACCATGCCTACCCGTAACCTTCGTAAGTGTCCATCACCTATTCCACCCTTTTCGTTCAGTTTCGTAACTTTGAAGGCACGGCTAGGTAAATTTGCACTTTGTTTCACAGTGTGGACGTAGCTCAGTCGGTTAGCTGTCAGGCTTACAATCCGAAGGTCGTGAGTTCACGTCTGACGGATTCTCACAAAAACTGGTTGCTTGTCTTTGAGACATGTGACCTACGGCAGAGATCGTCCTCACAAGAAGTTGTGGTACTGTATTCTAAAGGTGCTCCTTGAAAATGTTTTTGCCTTTTTTTTATAATTTTTTTTTTACAAATACATCTTTACACTGTGGGGATATTGTTCACATATACACTTTGAGGATACTGTTTATGTATATACTGTGGGGGTATTGTTTATATAGATACTGTGGCACCATTGAAATCAGAATGTGTGTCTGTCCATAATCATTTACTGGTCAGGTCCATACCCACCCAATTACCTATAGCTTGGTTGTGTTCCCTGAAATAGAGATATATTTAACAAGTCTCAATCAAGTTAATAGAAACAAAATAATTTGATGATTATTTTAAGATAAAACTGTTTATGCTTTTTTAATAATATTTTTAGAGACTTTTGCAAGTCTAACTGACACAATACGTCCTATTGTGACCCCTGACTCCCATTATTGTCAACCGCAAGCAGGGTACAGAGGTCTACTTTACTCCCCAGTTACTGGATCAGTTTCCTGTCATCAACTTCACGTTATGTTCACTACATGTTTCAGCTGTATTGAGAAATGATGGACACAGCAGTGAAATGGTCCAGATAGATGACCGCAACACAGTGAACATTTTTGTAAATGGAGAACAAGTTTACAAATGTGACATCCGAGATTTGGACTATGGTAAGTCTCCTCCTGCAGTCCCTGATGGATGCTACAGCATCAATGTTTTTAAATTCAGTAACACATTTTGCCAAATGATACTGCAAAATATCTTTTAGAATTGCAAAATTATTCTTGATGCTATAAGACAGTTTTCTATTCAAAACAGGAAAGAAAAATGGTTTTGTTGAAAATGCATGTGTTTCAGTGTTTTGAAACCTTGGTATAAAGTCAGAATTGCCATCTGTAAACATTGAACAAGTCATAATCAGAGTATATGGTCTCTGTCATAAAATATCATGACCATGCAAAATGTACATCCATCTTTAGCCTGTTTAGTTCCAGAATTTTACTTTTATAAATTCTGGTCAATATGTCATAACCTACTGACTATCTGATGTCATGTTATCTTTGGAGTTTACATGTAAAATGTAACCATGTGCAACCCTGTACCAAAGCACAACAACAACAAAATATTCTTAAAAACTAATATATCCAAAACATGAATGTAGGTTACAATAAAGTCAGTGTTGTGCATGTTTTGATTCTCTGAGAGGATAAGATTCTTTTGGTTATAATGCCCACTAATATTTGTACTTTATTAATAAGTCAATTTTAAATCTTTATTTCATCCAAACAGTGAAGGGGTATTCATCTCTTACTGAAAGACAGTGTTGTTTCCATACTTCATGTTTGACTGACTGATCTAATGGCAAGTAATTACTGTGCAGAGTTACATCCCCTTGGCCAGGATCAACTGGTCTTAGTTTCAATCCAAGATTATTCCCTGATTGTGAACCTTGATATGTCTACATATGCCCTGTCAGTGGTTTATGACAAAGTGGTAAACATCTATGATCTGTGTCTCTTTCAGATTTTCTTATATTAATGTTAGACTATGTTAGGACTGAAAATGTTTAAAGCATTGTTAATTCAGTTTCCCTCACTCATGCTTACTATGTAATTATCTCTGCATCCAGGTGGAGATGGAGGATTGGATGTCTTGTGCAAGGAGGCCCTAGCAGCTGTTAGAAGGGCTTTCTGAACCCCATACATCACATAGGGGTGGAGGCTGGGAGCTGGAACAGCCTGAAAAGAGGGGGTCGGGGGTCGGGGTCAGGGGTGTATTGTAACTTGTTTGCCAGGCATCTGTCATGCAGCTTGATGTATCTAAAGTTTATTTTCTCTCACCACATCAGCTTATTGTTCTTTGTCCTTTTGTAAGGGTGACCTGTCAATACTGATCAGAATATTGCAATCTCTCTGAAAAGTGAGACCACTTTGGAAGCCATTTTATTTTTTTTAAGTGTAAGTTAGTTAGTTCGTTAATATTCATTTATGTTGGAGTGTGTTTTTATCAACCTCAGGAACACTTCCAAAACGTTCTCTTTATTGCTATGAGACACATATGTGTTTCCTTATAATTCCACATTTGTGCAATACAACTCAACAAGATTCAGATTAGTTTTTTTTTCAGATGAAATTAGTGCCAATACTAAATTTGAAACTTTAATGCCTAATTACTTTGAAAAACCTCTTCAAATTCAATCCGTTGATAAATTTGAAATTATGTGTAGTGAAAATCTGATGAATGCAGATCCAAATGGTTGAATGTTCAGAAACACTTTGTTTGAGCAGATAATCGAGACTGATTGTTCTATTGTGTTGATGTTTTATATTAATTTTGTTTACTTGTGTTTGTTTGGAAACATTTGACAATGTTTATTCTGTGCTATAGAAGGATTAC
Source organism: Haliotis cracherodii (assembly GCF_022045235.1). NCBI lineage: Eukaryota > Metazoa > Mollusca > Gastropoda > Lepetellida > Haliotidae > Haliotis > Haliotis cracherodii. Next base: position 19,960,456 of record NW_027266275.1, read on the forward strand.
TTTAACTAGACGTCATACATATTGTTTAGCATAATTTTCCATTGTTCATAATTTCTTGCTTTATGCCAATGCTTTGCCACACTCTGTTGATGTCATATAAACAAATCATTGAATAATTTCATAACGATACAAAAATGACAATTGACGGTTTCTACTTTTGTCTTGTCCATGTTCTATAAATAAAAACAGCATTACTAGGAATCCCGTTTTTAAAATACCACATTGATACTGTACATTGAACAGCAATAAAATAATTTAACATTTTACGGGAGCTTCGTGGACGTGTTGTGAACAATACGCGTTGGTGAGTGTATGTCGTTTTATGCCGCAGGCACCAATGTTGGAGCTATATCACGCGGAGGCACTAGTGGTTGAAAGCACGTTAAACGATTTACGTCTTCAGAGTACGATGGCAGTTCATATATTGGGACCATTCTATGCTTTTGTGAAACAAGTTGGGTGTATTTGGGACTCATTCTGGCCAGGACTCCTCAAGCTTGACTAGGAGCTGAGACAAGTTTTCCATTAAGCATAAATAGCCTTTTCACAGAATAACAACTATGACCTTGTGATTTGAATAAACACCACATGGGGAGGATTTACACCTTTCTTGGATAGCAAGACCCTCTTTTGGTCTTTTGGCAAGGCTCTCAGCTGACTAACTTCTGTTTTCATTTCGTATTTATTTTGCTGACAGAATAACAGATTACGCACGTCTTTAGCATGAAAGGAACACTCGTGGCCTATTATTGATCACATTTACAACGACACGTACTTTAACATATTAACCCCAGGAACTTTGCAAAATCGAAACTGCCTCCTATGTTTAAGTACCCAGCCCTTTGAGTGCATGGCCAGATTCTACTTTATTCAACGCATAAACACTCGCCGTATGCACGTTACATGAGCTACTGTACGTACAGGCCTATGAGAAACACCACCTTACCTGAAGTTGGCAAAAGGAATGATTCATGAACTCGTGTCTAAGGGCATGAAGTGTCTACGGTGATTACCTTCGCCGACAAACGCTTCGAAATTTATTTAAGGAGACGCACTTTGGAAAAAGTTTCATATGTCAAAGCTGGTTATATTGTAGATCGATTTCTGCGGTGTGGACTGCATGTTGTTCACGAAGTAGTTAGGTATATATCTTTATTTATCCGTCCTGAAACTTATTGATCTGATCACACAAACCGGTGGGCGATAGCATGATCACAACCAACGAGTCTGCTGCGAACCAACTGGCTGGTGTTATTATATGGTAGTTTTCATGTCAATTCCCATATCAACCCGAGGACTTCATATCAGCCCGGCGGCTTTTTATCATATACCATAACATCAAATTGTAAAATGTATCCATTCACAAACATCTCACATTCCTGTATGTCCGTAAAAACATGTTCATCTTGTTTGGAAGACATTGTCACGGGAAACCTAGCCTTGCAGACGACGCATCAAGGGACGTAACTCTAGTGTCTTGCCACCCGGCCTGAAATCGATCGCCAAATCAAATGCACTGACTGAGTAATATCAGCCTGGCATATTACGTCATATGTGTGGTTGGAAGAGGGTTTGGCATCAGTTCACTATTTAACGGGGAACTCATCATAAGAGATAGACATCATTTTAAGAGATAGACCGATCGATAACAGATTTGTGCACATGTGTATTGTCCTGGTGGAACAACACACCTTCAGTGAAGTTTCCTTGATATTCTTACGCACTCCCCTTAGCAGATTAGCATGACATTGGCCATTAATGATCTGACCTTTCGGGAAGTAGACAACCAGTAGGATTCCTTTGGAATTCCAGAAATCCAATGATGGAACAGACTTCACCTTCTTCGGAGTAGGAGAAGTTAGATGTTTCCACTGCTTTGACTGTTTTTTAGTCTCTGGTTGATAGTGGTGAACCCAAGACCAATACCCATGGTTACAAGTCGCTCAACAAAACCAGCGGTGTCTGCTTCAAAACGACGTAAACTCTGGCGAGATGGTTGACCTCGAGCGTTTCTGATCATGAGGGTCAGCAGCCTTGAAACCCCGTTTTCATCTCTCTCATGACATATGACTACTGTATTGGTTGTGGGACGTGTGCTAAGTCCCCCGCCATCCACATCTATCTTCCCCTCTTGAACTCCGCTTCCCACCTATAACTGTCAAAGGAGGGAGCCAGAGTAGACACAATTTATGGATAACAACTTCTTTATTTGCTGTAAAGGTGACGTTTCTCTATAGATTCTTATATCGTTGTCAAGCAAGACACAATTTATGCATAACAACTTCTTTTTTTGCTTAAAGGTGACGTTTCTCTATAGATTCTTATATCGTTGTCAAGCAAGACACAATTTACGGATAACAACTTCTTTATTTACTGTAAAGGTGACGTTTCGGTATAGATCAAGATACCGCTGTCAAGCAAGCGTTGTTACCCTTAAAGTGTGTCTACTTTGTCGTCCCTCATTTTCTAAGTAATACCAATCAAACAATTCAAAGGAAGGAGCATCATACCCTAAAGTTGACACCGTGTCCGCTGGATGGCTATCGGGGTTGGCCCTTTCAGTGGGAGATATTTCAAGTCTTGATGACAGCGCGGTGGTCAATTTCGACCATTTTCATCAAGTCACTTTTATGCCTGAAGAAATATGCTGACTGGTTGTATATTTGGTTAAAATGCTGCCTTTTAGCATGGACTGTATTGTACTTACATGCAAACTGTTGAGGATGTACTATACATTAGAACTTTTCAGCCAACCCCCGTAAAGTCAACCAAACGAAGTAACATAAAACCACATGTGACACAATGAAAAATGGATGACGTCATGTTCACGGTTGACGTTACTGACAATGCGTCGATATGGGCGACTTTCCACAATATAACTTACATGAACTAGCCAATCACCTTGAAGCAAAAATCACAATTCTAAGTCAGTGTCCTTATGGATTTTATTTAGAAAAAAAACTAACGAGCACAGAGGAATTACAGCCTGCGTCCGATTTCGAAACCCGGACGACCCAGGTGAGTGAGTATGATTTTACGCCGCTTTTAAGCGATATTCCCGCAATATCACGGCGGAGACACCAGAAATGGGCTTCACACTTTGTACCCATGTGGGGAATCGAACCCGGGTCTTCGGCATGACAAGCGAACGATTTAACCACTCGGATACCCCACCGCCCCTCAGTACCCCAGGGCTTCAGTAGGTATGCAACTTACGTCAACCGAAGTATGACGTAAATGAGTTAACATCTGGTCTTTGGTCAAGCAAGGTTATGCCTTCGTCAACATGGGTTCACCTGCGTCGTCTCGGGGGCGGTGGGGTATCATTAATATATTCATTTTGCGTGTATTTTATGTGTGATTTCAAGGGTTTGTTTGTTTGTTTGTTTGTTTTTACGCCGTACGCAGCAATATGTGACGGCGGTCTGTATATAATCGAGTCTGAACCAGACAATCCAGTGACAGACATCATGAGAATGAATCTACGGAATTGGGATACAATGCCATGCATCAACAAAGTCAGTGAGCCTGTCCACCCGATCCCCTTAGTCGCCCCTTTAGACAATCATGGTTTGTTGAAGACAATTCTAACCCGGATCTTCACGGGTACGGGCAGGGATGATTCGTATTGACCTTATTAATGTTTATTTTTTTAAATAGGTGATATCCTAAAACAAAACAAGTCTAAATTTCACACCATCTAATATTTCGATAAGGATATTGATAAATGTAAGCATATATGTTCTATATCTTCTAACTTCGGCTAGTAATCACTTCGGTGTTTCTCTGAAATATAAAAATATCCCTTTCATAAGTTGGGTAGTATACAAACGACGAAACCGACGTAACTCGGCTTTAGTGGGTTCAGTATTAGGCCGTTTTCAGAATGATTTTCTCCTTAGTCTTTTGTCTCAGCGGACTCAGTCATGTGTCTGTCCTAATGCTTTATCAATAGTAGGCCGCCAATGGAACATGGCAGGTGACAAGTGCTTAATAAACACTCTTAGAATCTTTGCACAACAATCCGTTAAACCCGTCCAAATAACCATCCACAATGGAAGCCGTTTGTCCCCATAACGTGCATGCGCGTTAGCGGGGGTGCTAATCGACAGGCTGTTTAGTTCTATGGGTAGCAATGTGTTTTCCAGTGCAGGATCGCTCTGTTATATACATATCCCGTCACGGGCGCGGCTTTGACGATATAAGCGACGGAGAGAATAGCAACAGACGTCGTACCTAAGTCGCCATATCTATTATCGCGACATTGTGGTATTGACGGATTGAACGGCCTGACCGTGTTGTCACGTGACAACGGTATGGCGTTGAGCGCTGAATCGGTCTTGAGTATTACACAGTTTAAGCCCTGGCATACACCAAGAGGATATTCAGGTGCCCCACACCGTCGTCAGGCTGGAAGAGGTAAGTGTTTTGTTATTACTTGTGTTATGAATATGTTTTGTTTTTACGAATGTATATGCTCACCCCGATATGAGCCTGTATGTTCTCGAGAGTGTTAGATTCATGAAGTAAAAAAATCATTGAAGTGTTCAGCAAACTTGTAACGCCCGTCCATTTAACTGTTTGATTTATATCTACCAAGTGAATAGCATGAAATGTTGAATGTGATTTCTGATTAACTTTATAACTCGTTTTCCCTCTGACTCAATCCATTGCAATCTTCCCTGATTTTTCTCCTTTCACCGACCCCCACCCCCCTCCCAACTCACCCAACCTCCTCTCATTCATATATACTCCTCTCCTTTATTAATTCCATCCTCGTTACTCGCACTCATATTCTGTTACTCATTTTTTATAATTGGTAAGTCTTTTCTCCGAAAAAAACTCCTGTTACATTGAGTAAATCTCGCACGCACGCACACACACACACACACACACACACACACACACACACACACACACACACACACACACACACACAGGGGCGGTCGGGTAGCCTAGTGGTTAAAGCGTTCGCTCGTCACGCCGAAGACCCGGGTTCGATTCCCGACATGGGTACAATGTGTGAAGCCCATTTCTGGTGTCCCCCGTCGTGATATTGCTGGAATATTGCTAAAAGCGGCGCAAAACCATACTCACTCACACAAACACACACTCACACTCACACACAACTTACTTTCTCTCTCTCTTCTCCTCTGATGAGATACAAGTACACATAAGTCATGTACATTTTCACATGCATGTATATATGTACAGCCATACGTTTCTTCATGTGTGTACGTTCATGCGAATATAATGATACCATCGAGTGAACTTTGGCAGTCGTACACATAAACACGCATAAACGAGACGCTAACCACAAAAGTGAAGTAGTCGCCTTCAATACATACAAACACCCACATACATATAACATGCATGGAGACTATAGGCCCCACCAATCCTCGCTACTTTGTGACCCAGTGCAGATATACAGGCATGGGGTGTGTGGCAACAATCACACAGTCATCCGGGTGAGTGCACAAATGTGAAAGATATCAAACTAAAATCTGAGCATACTTTTGGCTCACTACCCAGTACTCATGATATATAAACCAAACACCCATCCATGCCAAAAATGATTAGATATTAAATACATAATTAATACACTATGTATAATAATCCTAGTGATATACCAGATACCCACGATATATCATTACCAGTGATATACAGTCAAGTCCCGTTAATCCGACATGGTTGGTTGCATATGATTAAGTCGAATTAACGAGTATCTCGGATAAACGAAATTAAGTCTAGTAGCAACGTTCGTGATCGAAAATCGGACAACTACACGATAGATACGGATACACATACGTAAGAAAAAAGAGAAAAAAGGAAGTATACATGTTGTTATTAACATTGTTAGCGGAACGTGTTTTCTGGATGCCCACGATGCATAACAGTGATATGCCAGTTGTTCACGATGTGTCATAATACCAGAGATATATACTGAATACCCTCGATGTGTCATAATACCAGAGATATATACTGGACACCCTCGATGTGTCATAATACCAGTGACTTATACTGGATACCCTCGATGTGTCATAATACCAGAGATATATACTGGATACCCTCGATGTGTCATAATACCAGTGATTTATACTGGATACCCTCGATGTGTCATAATACCAGTGATTTATACCAGACACCCAAGATGTATAATAATATCAGTGCTATACCTGTTGACCAGGATGTGCCATAATACCAGTGCTATACCAGATTCCCACGATATATAATAATACCAGTGCTATACCTGTTGGCCAGGGTGTGTCATAATACCAGTGCTATACCAGATTCCCACGATATATAATAATACCAATGCTATACTTGTTGACCAGGATGTGTCATTATACCACTGCTATACTAGATTCCCACGATATATAATAACACCAGCGCTATACCAGTTTGCCAGGATGTGTCATTATACCACTGCTATACTAGATTCCCACGATATATAATAACATCAGCGCTATACCAGTTGGCCAGGATGTGTCATTATACCAGTGTTATACTAGATGCCCACGATATATAATAACACCAGCGCTATACCAGTTTGCCAGGATGTGTCATTATACCACTGCAATACTAGATTCCCACGATATATAATAACATCAGCGCTATACCAGTTGGCCAGGATGTGTGATTATACCACTGCTATACTAGATGCCCACGATATATAATAATACCAACGCTATACCAGTTTGCCAAGATGTGTCATTATACCAGTGTTATACTAGATGCCCACGATATATAACACCAGCGCTATACCTGTTTGCCAGGATATGTCATTATACCAGAAATATTTCAAATGGTCACACTGTAAGAAAAGCCCATGCTGCGGTGTGATGTACTGAGTGCCCCTGCAACACCACCACAACGTTACGATGTGATGATCAAAGGCGGCATATTGGCGTGGTGCCTCGAACGGCATCGTCATAATATTCAAGCACTAATTCACTGGTCCGATAATAATATAAACATTGAAAAGCAACAAAATACAAATTTGAATCATTGCTTCCATTGCTGTATTGGATATATTTGTTTCAGGGTCTGTATGACAGACTAACGCCAGGGGAGCGTGAAAATTATGTCGAATGTTTTAGATTATGTTTAAAATTCATCAAGGAAACAGGGACATGCATGCAGGAAACATGCATACCATGGCGATCCCCATGAAGTGTGACCCCGCAATGTTACGAGAGGAGACGAGTGGAGATCGGAAGTTATATAGTACTTCAGTACTAATTTCAAGCGAAATTTTTTGTTAGGCTATGATTGTTTCCGTCATTTAGAATCTATTTTACAAATGTAGTCATTATCCCTGTCATTTAAAACAAGCGACCGTACATGGCACTATATTAATGTATTGAAGTTACTAGGTTGTTAATATCAAACAATAATTATTTCAAACAATCATGCCCTTTTGATCTCCGCCGCAGTACAAATATAACGACCACGATGTCGTGATTCACCGTGTCCACTGTCTATTTTGTCAATGCGGCTGTCATCATGGTGATTAAATGTACAATTCATTAGTTGTTCAGATGTCCATTGCCCCATTCCAGATGTAGATTTCATCTGGTGTCGTGATGTTCTGCGTCCGCTAATTGATGACATCCTCTTCGATTGCAGAGGCTTCTGACTGAGCAAATAATGTACGCGGACAGGTGATTATCAAATTGCAATGTTACCGTGGAAACGGGATTTGATTATTTTTTTTTATTTTTGTCGTTTGTTTATTTCTGCATTGCTGTCTCCACGGGTAAGCCATTGCAAAATGTTAGCTCCCCATTCAGGTTTATTAACGTGATACTTAATTTCGTTAATTGTAAATTTGTTTTTATAACAATTGACGTGATGTCGATCACGATGATAAAAAAAAGTAGTTGATGCCATGGTATTTTTTAACATAACGACTATCCATATGAATTGTTTAGAAAAGTAAGTAAGTGAATTTTATTTATTTATTTCGCCCATGAAAAACATGATAAACAGAGCATCGTGAACTTTGAATTTGCGGACATGGTGCCAAACAACAGCGTTTGCACATGCCTTTCTAAACACGCCTGACGTATATTTATATCCCCAAACTATATTAACCTGTGTATTTTCTTTCCGAAGGTTTTGTTACATGCGTCCTACATAAGCTTATTTCGATTAGAAATAACTCTGTGTCTATTATTTCTGGCAGATATCCATTCCCTTTATTGCTAAATCGTGGATAGGTGCGCCCGTAATAAGCCTGGTATTGATTTGTCTTGGTGTAATTGCTATGTATTTTAGGAATAATAAGATGACAGTCACACTGATTAACAGTTTTAATACGTCGAGTTTCTGTTTCCAAATCCATTATCGCAGTTATGTTTACCTGGCAGTGTCATGAATGAGGATGTACCTACCACCTGTGTTCATATCTAACAGATTACAGCTCACAGTCCACGCGACAGTAGGGTGATCAACGTATACATAATTGTTCTTTGTTACCAAATGATTACGATTGAGAGAAACAGTAACCTGTAATGGCAGTTCACCATAACGGTCTGTGATGTATTTGAGACTGGACTGCTCAAACAAGTGAGTGATAATGTGAGTATCGCCCCAGGTCGTCGGGCATTACGCACAATCAATCGGGTGTCTTAGTTGCAATGGTTGTTCATTCACCACTCTACGCAAACTTCATACCCAGCGTCCATTTTGACCAGCCGATTCACGTCTAGTCAGTTCTAACGACAGGGGCATTGTACCATCTAGTCAGTTCTAACGACAAGGGAATGGTACCATCTGGCCCGTTTCACAAACAACATTTAGTACCATCTAGTCAGTTCTAACGACAAGGACGTGGTACCATCTAGTCAGTTCTAACGACAAGGGTGTGGTACCATCTAGTCAGTTTTTACGACAGGGGCATTGTACCATCTCGTCAGTTCTAACGACAAGGATGTGGTACCATCTAGTCAGTTCTAACGACAAGGGCATGGTACCATCTAGTCAGTTCTAACGACAAGGGCATGTTACCATCTGGCCCGTTTCACAAACAAGCGTGTGGTACCATCTAGTCAGTTCTAACGACAAGGGCATAGTGCCGTCAAGCCAGTTTTAACAACAAACACATGGTACTGTCTAGAACATTTTAAAGACAGACAAATGGCACCATCTGATCAGCTCTAACGACAAACATAAAACATCAGGTGCCATCTAGCCAGATCTAATGATGAACATATGGTACCATCTAGCAAGTTCTAACGATGAACATCAGGTGCCATCTAGCCAGTTCTAACGATGAACATATGGTACCCTCTAGCTGGTTCTAATGATGAACATAAGGTACCATCTAGCCAGTTCTAACGATGAACATATGGTACCATCTATCCAGTTCTAACGATGAACATAAAGTACCCTCTAGACAGTTCTAACGATGAACATCAGGTGCCATCTAGCCAGATCTAATGATGAACATATGGTACCATCTAGCAAGTTCTAACGATGAACATATGGTACCATCTAGCAAGTTCTAATGATGAACATAAGGTACCCTCTAGCCAGTTCTAACGATGAACATAAGGTACCCTCTAGCCGGTTCTAATGATGAACATAAGGTACCCTCTAGCCAGTTCTAATGATGAACATAAGGTACCCTCTAGCCAGTTCTAACGATGAACATAAGGTACCCTCTAGCCGGTTCTAATGATGAACATAAAATGCCATCTAGCCAGTTCTAACGATGAACATAAGGTACCCTCTAGCCAGTTCTAACGATGAACATAAGGTACCCTCTAGCCAATTCTAACGATGAACATGATGTACAATCTAGCCAGTTCTGATGATGAACATCAGGTACCATCTAGCCAGATCTAATGATGACCATAAGGTACCATCTAGCTAGGTCTAATGATGATCATAAGATGCCATCTAGCCAGTTCTAACGATAAACATAATGTACCATCTAGCCGGTTCTAATGATGAACATAAGGTACCATCTACCCAGTTCTAACGATGAACATAATGTACCATCTAGCCAGTTCTAACGATGAACATGATGTACCATCTAGCCAGTTCTAACGATGAACATAATGTACCATCTAGCCATTTCTAACGATGACCATAAGGTACCATCTAGCCGGTTCTAATGATGAACATGATGTACCATCTAGCCATTTCTAACGATGAACATAAGGTACCCTCTAGCCAGATCTAATGATGACCATAAGGTACCATCTACCCAGTTCTAACGATGAACATAATGTACCATCTAGCCATTTCTAACGATGAACATAAGGTACCATCTAGCCAGATCTAATGATGACCATAATGTACCATCTAGCTAGTTCTAATGATGACCATAATGTACCATCTAGCTAGTTCTAATGATGAACATAAGATGCCATCTAGCCAGTTCTAAAGATGGACATATTGTACCATCTAGCCAGTTCTAATGACATAGGTAATGCGACATTGTGATTTATTTTCAAAATTGTTAAAAGATTAAAGCACGTTTGGTGAACAAGACGGGAACAAAAATGTCACCGCAACATGCACTTGACGCTTCCAAATACGTTCCTTGTCACATAACATAAACGCGCTTAGACACATAAACATGTTTCAAATGTCTGTTGATCTAAACATTTATCTGTGCATCTTTAGGATATATTACATGTTTCAAATCTTAAAGGCTTAGTTACTGACTGTGTTTAATCATCATCATCATCATCACCATCAGTGTTATCGTCGTCTTTGTTGCTCTTATTATTAACGTAATAATTATTAGACCAAGAGACACTGTTTCTTGTTAAATCGGTACCACGGTAGATATAGAAAACTCTTATTCGGGTTGTAATTCGTTTGATCAGAACAACCAACAGTTTCATTGCAATCGCCCAACTATGTATTGCCAAAGTTGTGAACAGTTGAAAACAAGATTGTTGTCAACAGGACCACAATGACATATCCTTCGGGTGTTCATCATACTTCTCATCAATCTGCCATAGCCGTATGATAGAGAGCAATTACTCGCGCAAGCTCTCAAAGCGGACCCTTCGTTCACACACCATACACAAACATCGTATATCATTGACATGTGTTTGAAGCCGATTTTATAAGACAATTATAGCTTCTGTTTCATGGCACTCCACAAATAACGCCCGGCCCCGGAGCGAGAAGGACAATCCCCTCACAGCTCAATTGTCCGATTTGATTTCCCATCACGAGCTTCCATAATGGATGGCTTTAATTTCTCATTGACCCTGGTCGTCTTGGTTGTTGATGCTCGTGGGTGGTCTCTGATGTATATTTCTGTTTGTTTATTCATTGAGTCGATGGAGTTATATCTGTGGGTGTTAAGTATGTTCTATATTCCTGTCGAGCGTTCTGTGAAAACCGTTAACTTAAAGTTCTCAGTAAACGAATATATGCCGAGTTATCCGGAGTTCGAGACAAGCGGTATGCTATTACATCACACATATGTGTCGATAAGGGTTCCACTGCAACCACACACTTACATTCGTCTTAAACGAATGTCGAGTTACAGGAGTTCGAGATAGGAATTACCACTCTAGTGTTGTTTGATTTCGATGGGTCCAGAGAGAGTAAGGATAATATTTGCTTTTGGGGTTGTTGTTTTTCGAAATTACTCAAAAGGTTGCAAGGCAGGTGGTGGGGTAGGTAATATTAGTTTAATTACAATATTCACGAAAACATCGTGGGAAATAGTGTTGTTGTTTCGGCCCATGTATTGTTTTGTGGTTGACACATTGATAAAACAAGCAAGGATTTCAGTGCTAATTTTCGTGTGTATGTTTACATTAAAACAAACGCACAATACAGCAGGTATACAACGAAAGAGGTGTTGAGTATCTCATTATTTCTACGAGTGTCAACTCAAAAATGCTTCTTAAATGTTGACATATGGTTTTTTTCATACCAATACCAAATTGTGTTACTATCTTTAATGTGGAGTGTCTGTCTGCGCGGAAACACAGATATGCAAAAGGAGCACTCTCTTAATGTAAAAGAGGAATATTATCTCTGTACGGGCTGTGGAGGGGCAGGTCAAGAATTAAGTGTATAAGAACAAACCTCTCAAGTCTGACAGTAAGAGCAGCTACAGGTAGTCGTCCTGTGTGTGCCTATCACTCCCCTTCTCACAGCCACTCGTGTTGGGACCCCGCACGCTCCCCGGGGAGCGTCAGGTCTTGATTGTATCATGTATATAACATTAGTCCTGGAGTGGCTGACATTGCTGTTTTTATCTATCGGTAATTACATTATTGTTGTGGAGTTCACTTTGAATACTTCTTAATATTGACATACTAAAGTTATAAATGTTTTATGTTAGCAAAGATATATAATAGACTACGATAATTGATTTCATACAAATGCTTATAAATAAAGTTTTATCAACAGCATACGTTTGTTCATGGATATCTGTTTCGGCAGATAATAGACACTGATTAGTCTCTGGCATTGACGGGTTTTTTATATTTACCTTTTCATCTTTTGTTGGGAGGGGTTATATATAGTACGTAACTGCGCTATTTTGTGGTGCTTTATAGTATTGATGGTGAAAAAAGGAAATTATAAAAATGTAACACAACAAAGAGACGTCAATGACGTTGACACACAAATCGTTTGACGTTATCAAATTTAAGCGTTTAAAATTTAATGAACGTCAAATGCCTTATCGTGATTGCACATGTGGATGTATATTATGGATTACGAAAGCTGTTTTGTCAGTTGATGCAACGTTCAAATAAGGAAACACTACATCATCCATTTTTCATAATGTCATGGACTGAGCAAAACAACGAGTTCATCTCGACAAATAATCCCAGAGGTCTAAGGCGCCCAAAATTCCCGAGACAAGGGAGTTAACTGACTATAAAAGTGGAAACTGGACTTTAACAGTCAGTTAACTCCTTGCCTCGGGAACATGGTCCCAAAGATGTCCCATAGATGTCCCCATAGATGTCCCATAGATGTCCCAAAGATGTCCCATGATCTGCCCACCGTGTGTTCGAATCCCCAGTTCACTCCGATTAGGAGCCATGGTATGTCACAACCTACCCGTGAGTGCCACGGTATAGATGTATATTTTTTCTGGTTTCACGAAGTGGTAGATGTCTCATCCCCTTTAATACACTGAACTGAATTAGATCAATTGAATGGATTAAACTAGATAAATTAAACGACTTTATACTAAAAAATAAAATAAATGACTAACTTAATCATGAGTTTCTCAGCTACATTCCTAGCTTAACAGGTTATCTAAGTGAACAGATTAGTAATCACTTTAATGTGGTTTTACTCCTATAAATCACAATGTGATATAACGGACACACACAGCGACGTTGACCTAACTCACTCACTCACTACCTCACTCACTCCAGGCTAGTAACTATCATCTCAGCATCTGGATACTCAAGTTGGTCAATACCTATCTACACGTCTTTACCGTCGTGTTATTCCGTCCGTTTACGATATACATCAAATATTTATAGGCAGTATAGACTTACGCGAAAGCGGAACACACAATTGTTCCTTTCTAAGCCATACACAGAAAAGATTTTGACTTTGGAAAGGCCTGTATTTATCGTGGAAGCCATTTCACACGCGATCTTCTAATCTCCACAGTGCGTGCCCTGCGCTCGTGAGAAAGGTGGTTGCTGTGGGATTGGTATTGATCCCCAGGGAGTAGAGGTAGGGGCAGCAGGGTGGGGTAGATGTCTGCAGTGGTAGGCGCGTGTGGAGTGTACCCCTCTCCTCTCACGGAGTATCCTAGGTAGGTGAGGCACCAGTATTTTTAGGGAGTAGATTTCGTACGTTGTGTCTTTATTGGTCATTGGGAAAAACAAAGAATTTTCTTTCTTTGTTTACGATGTCTGTGGTGTGTATTATGTTATTATAGTACATGTATTACGATGTCTGTCATGTGTATTATGTTATTATAGTACATGTATTAGGATGTCTGTGATGTGTATTATGTTATTATAGTACATGTATTACGATGTCTGTGATGTGTATTATGTTATTATTGTACATGTATTACGATGTCTGTGATGTGTATTATGTTATTATAGTACATATATTACGATGTCTGTGAATTGTATTATGTTATTATTGTACATGTATTACGATGTTTAACTGGCATCTTAACGCGTCTTGCTGCTGGTGACAAAAAGTCCTGATATTGAATATGGCTACAGAAATCTGGTTATGTTATTTCTTAATACAAATATCGTTTTGAATAATTAGGCGACATCAAATGTCAAATATTACATCAAATGTTTCACTCTCTCATGATGTTTTCGCTATACTTCCTATGCCTTCTATTCCATATGGTCACGGGTATGAAATTATCGGATATATAAAACTGATTAAACACGTAAACACCCAGCATCGCCAAACCCTTCTTTAACCACTGAGGTAAATTTCTTTGGTCTGTCAAACATTTCATTTCATTTATAAGCAACTGTTTGGCATTCTGGAAGTTGGTGGGTAAATAAGAAAACTTACAACTGTGTATGTTTTCTTACTGTATGAGTAGTTGAGCAAGTAGAGCGCGTATCTCAATCAACTGTTGTCCAACACTTACCGGTCATTCGAACTTCTTTCTATCACGGACGGTCCAAGACATACTGGGTAATTGACCCGACACACTTTGAAAATGGCACCACCTCATTGCCTCGACAATACAACAAATAATATATCCATCTTATTAAACTGTCGGTCAAAATATAATATACACTAATTGAATTTGACCAAACAATTACAAACCTCATCGAAACGTTACTATGCTGAAAACAGTCGCCAAAACACTGCAAACTTCAGCCCAAAAAACAACTTTGATTCCCGTATTAAATACATCACCATCGAATAACCATTTCATGTTTGTTTCATTTTTAGCCACCGTCAAACATTGGAGTATACTTTCTTTTTTTTATGATAGATGCCCTAGGCCTATTCACTACCTCTGCATCGTTTATTATCAAGGATGCCTATATTTCCTTGATTCATGTTTCCTAAGAGAAACTGGACTCTATTGTATGTTTTTATTACTTGGAGTAAGAGTATACATGTGGTCGAATTGGTTTCTTTCGTGTTTTAGATCTGTTATTGATTATCTGGTCTATTTTCAATTGTAACAGAGATACGAATAAGATTACCCCTATTCACAACCTGTTTATTATAACGACCGGGGAGGGGTCTTAAACAAACTCACTTCGTACCAACCGAATTATTATTCGCATTAATGTTTTTAACCACATGGACTCCTCGGAAGCGTTATAGCCGATATCGCGTTATATCCAACCTCGTTATATCAAAAGAGCACTGCAAGTAATGGAAATACCAAATACAGTTTATCATAACTGTGTTTCGTTAACGGCAAGTTGTAACAGTATGACACGTATGTAGCACCAACTTTAACTGTATATGTGTCACCTGGTTATACAATATCTGTATTACGTCCATCAAATAAGTCAAAATAATTCGATTACAAACGATTTCTATGCTTTCCATGATAAGCAGCGGGAAGTGTCAGTCGATCAGCTTGTCAGCCAGAGTTACTGATCGGGTTTTATACCCTGGCCATGTAAACTGGCAGCTTGAATGCCACCTTGGTTTGTTGTACGAAAAATGGATCTCGGGGATTTGAGGTTATGTGATGTGAGGTGACATGGGCCATAACCTCGCGTACAAGACTGTTATTACACTCATATTGCTGTGTGTACTGGTCCCTGCGTATGGGTTTACAGTGCTACCCCATTGAGGTAATATGACACAGTTTAACATGGATACCCCACTCAGACACAGTGTGCTGACTCCGAGACGACCAGTCCTTGTTTTAGCCCTTAATGCCTAGCGCCAGGTAGACGGATATAAAGGCAATATATTATTACCAAGTAAATACACAGGACAGTGTCGTGTTGCGGTGGGGAAGTGTCGAAATGGTGATTTGGCGTTGTGTTGTATATAGAGTCGTGTTGGTGTTGGCTTTGCAGCAGTTGACGCGCGGTGAAGTAATGTCATGTTGGTCCTGTTGTAGTAGCGGGTTGGAGGTTGTGTCAAGCTGGTGTTGTGGCAGTCACGAGCTGGTGTTGTGGCAGTCACGAGCTGGTGTTGTTACAGTCACGAGCTGGTGTTGTGGCAGTCACGAGCTGGTGTTGTGGTAGTCTAAAGCTGGTGTTGTGGCAGTCACGAGCTGGTGTTGTGGCAGTCACGAGCTGGTGTTGTTGCAGTCACGAGCTGATGTTGTGGCAGTCTCAAGCTGGTGTTGTGGCAGTCACGAGCTGGTGTTGTGGCAGTCACGAGCTGGTGTTGTTGTAGTCACGAGTTGGTGTTGTGGCAGTCACGAGTTGGTGTTGTGGCAGTCACGAGCTGGTGTTGTGGCAGTCTAAAGCTAGTGTTGTGGCAGTCACGAGTTGGTGTTGTGGCAGTCACATGCTGGTGTTGTGGCAGTCACGAGCTGGTGTTGTGGCAGTCTAAAGCTGGTGTTGTGGCAGTCACGAGCTAGTGTTGTGGCAGTCACGAGCTGGTGTTGTGGCAGTCTAAAGCTGGTGTTGTGGCAGTCTCAAGTTGTTGTTGTGGCCGTCTTAAGTTGTTGTGGCATTCTCGAGTTGGTGTTGTGGTAGTCTAAAATTAGTGTTGTGGCATTATCAAGTAGGTGTGGGTTCGGTGATACTGTGAAGTATTAAGTAAATAAGTCCCTAACTGTACAGCACTTTACAACCCACATCACTGCATCGACATCATCACGTTACACCTGGTAACAGTTTAATATGGCATCATTGATGAATTTGACTCTAGACACGAAATGACATCTAGATAGCTCGTTTGATCTTCTGTTGCTATGGAAATACGAACTGTGCTGCATTGGACAGAGACGTGTTGACATTTGTTGTATTGTTTGTTTAATATTAATGGACTTGCAACAATGTTTTCAAATCAACACTCACACAGGAAACCTATAGGGGGATGGAGCGTGCGTGATGCAATCAGCCACGACAAGAAGCAGTTATAGAAATGAATCTAGTTTGGGCCACATGGCATTCTTACCGCCCTAAAACATGCATTGTCAAATTTATCATCAAAATTCCACATAACTAATTTGAATAGGTGGCTTTATTATAACCTGGCATCTGTTTCAACCCTTAAAGAGATCGCGTCAAATTTTATGAGGACTATAAACAGGTTGCATTACATTCTAAAATGTACTTGTTGGTAGTTACTGAACAATGTCCTACCTACATGTAACATAGGTAGTCAGTGTCGTTTCTTAACACTGTCATTGGTGTAAGCCCAGTCAATTTAGTGTGCAGTGTGCATAGGTGCGGCCCTTAAGCACGCCAGAAAATGATCGTGGCTTCGAACCCTGATTCGCCCCGATTTTATTTCGAGATTTGTCAGCACCATACCCATACTCGTTGGTTTCACCGAAAAGGAGACCTGCATCATTGCGGGCGTTCCTCCCACATCAAGCTGACACGCCGTGATATAACTATATACTGTTACGACCGACGTTAAACCTAATTCAGTCACTCACTGGTAAAGCCTTGACTTTGTGACATGGAAAAGATCAGCGTGGTGATTTATTGTAATTGCATGTGCCTTATGGTGTGGCTGTGGATACTTGGTTTGTCCACAGGTTATTAAATACCCAGGCAGGCATACAGAGGCTGATGTGGACCACATTCTTCATAACCTTCACTCAATGGCTGTGTCGTAATCTGGTTATATGTATATGTTGGCTCACCTGCCGAGAACTACCGCATATCAAGTCAATCTTACACCCGCACCGGTACAGGATTGTAACCAACCCAGGGTATTTACCCCGGTGTCACGTAATCTAAATTATCTCTTTGTCACTGATTACTTCACTCAGCCGACTGGACTGTTTTATGATTGTGTGATCGATGAGCTCAATATTGTTCTTCATTTTTTTCAGACTGACTGGGACGCGGTATGGCAAGGGACCCAAAGCTCAGATCATAACGATTGCTGGCTGTGATCGTGTGCTGAAACAGGAATGGGGTGAAACACTACAGTGATATAATGTCGCAGATAGGAACTATTGCTCGGCAGGGCACATTTGACACAGCACCGGCCGATTCTATCAAAGGGAACAGCATTAAACGAGGTGATATAGAAATACCTGTAGTAGAGCCTGAGTCGACGGCCAAGAAATCGAAGAGGGAAGCTAAAAAGACTGACAAAAATGCTAACAGTGTATCTGACAAAAGTTCAAAGGATTCGAAACCTACCGGAGGGAATAATATTAGCAAGTTTGCCAATGTACCACCAGTCAGTACCTCTAAACCTGAGGTCTCAAACGATTCACAGCAGCAGACTACTTCGTCGAAAGGAGCGCTGAGTTCACTCAACAGTAAAATATCCAAGGGTAATTCTCCTGCTCCAGTTCCAAACCACCCAAAAACAGACGACAAACCAAGGCCTGCTCTCTCTGATTCTCTGTCCAAGCGTCTGCGCGAATCGCCAAGACGGGACCCCAGTCCATCGAAGCAGGTTGAAGTTGGGAAGAAGTCCAGAAAAGATGACCGGAAACATTCGGATAGTTCGGCGAGTTCGGGTAACAGAGGTAAACAAAGCGAAACATCTGCTCAAGCTTCTCCTTCCTCGAATTCAAAGAAGGGGGATAGGCATGTTGATATGTCAAAAAGAAAACGATCTGAGTCTGATGTGTCTGTGAGCGATGATAGGCCAAGTAGGCCCCGGAACAGACCGGATCGTGGTATGACGAACTCAGTGTCACAAGACAGAGCAAAAGATGGTACTCGGTCTCGAAAACTTTCGCCCTCAAGGTACGAGGACGTTGATGTGTCTACCCCTAGAGACAACACGTTTCGATACGAGGAAATGAAAGATGATCCAGTGCCTTTACACCCTCAAAAGGAGGTTTATAAACCAAAACGAAACTCTGACACGCGGATTAATACGGGAAGGGACGAAATGTCCCGAACAGTGCCAAATGCCTATGGGCAAACAAGAAACTCTGTTGATTCAGATAGGCGGGAAACTTATGAGCAAATTCGGCTAGAAAGGGATGGTTTGATTCGAGCGGAAGCTGTATATAAAAAAAGGATAAAGCAGCTGGAGGATGAAGCGAAACTGTTTGTA
Source organism: Haliotis cracherodii (assembly GCF_022045235.1). Taxonomy (NCBI): domain Eukaryota; kingdom Metazoa; phylum Mollusca; class Gastropoda; order Lepetellida; family Haliotidae; genus Haliotis; species Haliotis cracherodii. The sequence continues at coordinate 19,979,581 of NW_027266275.1, forward strand.
AACGATGTTGACAGTTTGTCAGAAGAAAATAAAACCTTGCGTGCCAGAATGGAGAGTTTGGAGACTAACAAGACCTCCCATGTGGAGGATGTAAGAAAAGAAAATCAACACCTACTGCAGAGATCGGAGAAGCTAGATAGAGAAAACCAAGAGTTGTGGATGGATAACCAAAAGCTCAAGACTGAGAAGTCCGATCTGGGCAACAAAGTTCATAGACTCACGTCTGATATAGAAGCATTGCAAAAGGCCCTCAATTCCACCGAATCTAAGAAGAATGAGGAAATTCGGGATCTTCAAAGCCAAAACAAGAAGACTGAATCTGATTATGATAATCTGAAAACTTCAGTTTCCGATCTTGAAATGAAAATTGTTGATCTGCAATCTGAGAATAAAGCATTAACTGAGAGTTTAAGTGAGAAAAGACGAGAACTTGAAGAGCTAGCGAAAGCTCTCCAAAGTGATAAGGAAATTCAAAAAGACCTGAAACAGAGCCAAACAGAGTTAGAACATGTGCGCAAAAATTTGAATAACATCACGCGAGAGATGGAACAATTCCAGCAAAAATTCAAAGACCTTGTGGCAGAGAAAGGTAAGGTTGACGAAACAGTAAAAGAAAAAGATGTCGAAATTTTCAGCATGAAAGATGCACTCAGGAAAAGAAAGTCAGCCAATGCAGATCTGCAAAATCAGATTGAAAGTTTGAAAAAGGAAATCGAAAAATTGAAATCTGAAAATGCAGAGTTGAGATTACTGAAGAAAGATATATCTGACATGAAAGAAAAGGTGAAAACATTGAATGATGAGCTTGGGAAGAAGGCTGAAGGAAACAAAAAACTTAAGCGTGAAAAGTCTGATAACAAGAGTTATATAGAAGAATTGAAACGAGGGCTTGCTAATGCCGCGGCTTCAGCTGAAACTGAAGCTGAAACATTCCGGGAAAAGTTGTCCACCGAGCAACAAATGATGAAAACGATGAAAGAAGAGATGGAACGAAAATCAAACTATATATCTAAACTGGAAACTGAAACATTTGAAATGAATATGAAATTTGATTCCTTGAATGAGAAAGTTCGAGAACTGGAACGGGAACAGAAGGAATGGGAAAGCAAAAGAGATCATGTAAGCGAGATAGAAAGTAATAACAAGAAACTGATAGACGAAAACAGACGTATTCGGCAGATGCTTGTTGAGAGAAACATGGAGGTAACTAACCGGAAGACTGAGAAAACAGTGCTTACGTCAAGGCTTGAAAAAATGGAGAAGAAGCAGGTGGACTCGGACATCAAGGTGAAGCAGCTGCAGGGATGGGTGGACGATATATACAAGGAAAACGACCCCATCGTCGTTGTGACAACTACACCTCTGCAGGAGCCTGTTCGTGCCAGAGCCAACAGGCCCAAGGCAAAAAAGCCAGCTTCCAAAAGTTTGGAACCAATTTCTAAAGGATCCAGTATCAGTTTAGAGGACCTTCGGCAAAGTGACCATCGAATCCCCAGCCCTCTCACACCACCAAGTCTGCCTGCCATTGATTTTAAGGTCCAGAACTTTGGCTATTATGATATCTATAAACAGAAGCTAAAGCTGATGAGAGGGAGGCGGTTTTAGATGTTGTTAGCAATGGGTGGCATTGAACGGATTATATGAGGGAAGAAGAATGTGTTCTTGAGTGCCTTTGGGATTCCTACCAAACAGATGCAAATATATGTTGTGCATGTGAGTGGATTATCACTTGGTAGGATCACATAGATTGATATCATTTCGAGATACAGACAGTCCTCCCAAGATGTATATGTGCGGGGATGCATTTTGTTCCAAATCGGGAGGCCAACATGTATAATGACCCCCCTACGAAACAAATACTAACATATTTTTTCAATTCACCAATGGATTTATTTGGCCAGGATGCTCGAAAATACCGATTTAAGTATCATGATACATAGATTATAGTGATGGTCATGTGTTTTCGTAATCGACATGAACGGAACAGTACTGTTGTGACAGCATTCGACAAACACACTGTTAATTTACTATTGTGCATATTTTCATTGTGGACGAACAACAATGGAAGGTCATCACGGTAACTAGCAAGTGCTAACCGAAATAGTTTGATCCTATGGGGACAAAGCTGGCTCAAGTAGGATTGATTTACAAAGAGGATTGCCTGTACACGGATTCCCAGGGATCGTGGAGGATTTACTAAATGGCACATTGCAACAAGTGACAAGTCCTGTTTAACCACAAAACGCTGAACACGTATTACCTTGAAATACTATATTAATCTGTTTGAAACTTGTGTGAACAAAACCCATCACCATCATTATATTTATTAAGTTTCGTTTGACATGTTTTGGGAAACTTTCAGATGCATTAGTTTATTATCCTTTCTCATGATAATGAATATTAAGTCTGCATTTATTATTTATGAAATTTATATACGATTATATGCATTGTGAATTTATTCTTGAAACATAACAGTATCGTCCAAATGGTTATATATTCATTCCTATATACTAAAAATCCAAATTTCTTACAGCAGAATACATTACTTTTCAGGTTGATTTAGCTCAGTACGAGCAGTGAACACACAATCATGTCAAGGACCAAAAACATTGTCTGAGACTGGTGTGAAACAAGGTCTCTTATCTTAATGCCACTATTACCTACACTGCGGGAAGGACGTCTGTGAGAAAGCTTCAACTCAACCTGCACTCGATGCTGGGTTGGGTAGAAGCACCCGTATTGTCACTCGGAAGTAGCTGCGTGTAGGACTTTCATGCAGGAACATAGGAACGCTCAACAGTCTGTGATACTAATCTGTGATACATCGCATAGCGTGATGGGGCCATTAACAATCACATGGAAACCTTTTACCTTCAGTATTCGTGGAGTCATTACTTGATATTATGTTATCTGATTCTTCTTGTGGTCACACAATGCAGCCTATAGACACGGTGCCTTATGGTGGCTCTGAGGAACATGTGTTCACTGTCAGTTTTACGTTAGAGTCACACAATATTAACCACGTGGTTGGGAAACTCTTAAAATTAAACATGTTACACAGTACTTCTCTTCATGGATCAAAGTGGGTATGTTTGTAGCAATGTTCTGGGGCGTCGTTTTTCTCAGTGCCAATTAGTTTGCTAGGATCCGCTGGTTGTAGGTTCGAATCCCAGATACACCCAGATTATGATCCTTGGTCTGTCATCTATACCTATACCCATGGTTTTAATCAAGATAGTAACGTCTACGATCTACGTCACTTTGGTGTGCTTATTCAAAGTTAAGTTGATAGATACACCGTGGTAAACCTCAAGTATTGCTCAAAGAGGCGTTAAATTTACACACTCTCTGCTTGGCACTCGTGGAATGTTTTTGGTTAGTCCCGTTGGAAAAATAGTCTTATTTCTCATGATTTTATCAAAACTGGTTTGAAAGGGAGCGCACGTGCGTGCGTGTGTCGATGAAAATATACTTGATTCTAATGTACCTTGTGGCCGCTTTAGGCTACGTCAGCTGCGGCTCAAAATAGGCGGGTTGCTTTACTTGACCATGATGCGTGTTTTCTACAGCATTCTTGCTGTTGGTTGCGAGCATCATGTGCGTGAGATTTTATTCGTAATCTTTGTATCGTCAAACGGTCAATGATGATTAATGTCATTTGAATAGATGTTCTCAAATGCCAGCGTTGCTTAAAGAAAACCTCTTGAATTATCTTGAATCTACGGACTCCATAAATAGAAGCGTAAGTGCAACCAAGGACATGATAAGGTACCACAGCCTACTCCCGTATGGATTTATTCCAGACACTTGAGTACACAGGCGTGGCTTAATCATCCCCATCTCCTTCAGATCAATGGGGATGAACAGTAATATTCCTGATTCCCCGTCGGTTGTTCTAGCGACTTAGCTTCATCGGGGTCCAGCGTTGCATGTCTCTGGCTTTATTGTTCCATCCCCGGACAATGACCATCGACCAGCTTACATTCCTGTTTTGGAATTTAAAGTGCCTTTTAAGTCATGTTATTGTCTCTGTACTCCGAAGTATGGCTTATGTGAACGTGTGTATACCTGGCATTGTCCTGGAGTCACGGCTTGGCGGTGATAAATATTTATGGTTTCGAAACCCGATCGTTATGGATTATTTTCATGGGTGCATACACAGTGCATAGAGCATGTGGAAGGACGGTGTGCAGGACTGACATGCTTGCCGCGGGGTAGTGTAGCTGCATGTGGGCTCACTCATGGGAATTAAGCATTGCTGATAATGTAATGCGATTATCCTTTTTCAGCTTATACTACTGTATGTGATTGTTCTCATTGCTTTCCTGTACATTAGGATATTGTTAGGCATATATTCAATCGCGTTCAGTTAAAAGATAAAGTAGAATTTGAATAATGTGAAATGCCATTAATCCGAACATCGTCTAATGCGGACACCTGCCTTCCCGGGCAATTATTGTCGGATCTTCATTATATACTACTTAAAAGAACAAAAGAACACCCGATTCTTTCATATTATAATAGTTATTCTGTCATGACAATTACTTTTGATAGTATATAATTACTACATTCTAATAATTCGTTCATGCCGAAATGTGTCAATCCAGACGACGTACTAATAACGGTACCGTTCGTATTAACGGAGTTCACTCTACGTCATGCTGGTTTAAACTGAAACTCTTTATGTTATATATGGCACATTATGCACCATGTTTTTATGTTGTTGAATTATTGTCAAAAGTTGAAAATGAAAAAGGATGAAGCTGATAAATTGTCATCGTTCACAATCGGAATGCTGCGAGCTGCATACATCTTTTCGAATGCTTTTTGTATTGCCACGACTGTGATGATCAAGTTGTAGAACCCCTGCTCATAGAGAACAATTGTTTGTTTGACACACTGTACAGATCCTGTATTTACTGTATCTACGCACCATTGTACAAATTGTATCATACTTGTACATAAGGACCAGATAATTTATTGATGTGACAAAAAACTATCATGTCTGAAAATAAATCTTTCTTACAGAATATCACGCTTTGTTTTTGAAAGTGACATTGTTAGTTAGGCCAATATGAAAGTTTTGTCCATAGTTAGCGCCATACTTGTGCTTGTAATGACCTACAGATCTGCAGATTCTATTGTACTGGGGTTCCATGTGTAGGAACCACGGTGTGGTGTAACTGAAATACTATTGAAAGCAGCGTTAAATCCCTCTACTCACTCACCATCTTATCCAATCAACCAGTGAAGATCCGGGATAGAATAGGTCTACAGCTACCCATGCTTGCCGTAAAACGCTACTCTGCTTGTCCTGAGAGGCGACACACGGGATCGGTTGTTCAGGCTCGTTGACTTGGTTGATGCATGTCATCGTATCCCAATTGTGTAGATCGATGCTCATGATATCAATCACCAGAGAGTCTGGTCCAGACTCGATTATTTACAGACCGCAATCCTATAGCTGGAATGTATTGCTGAGTGCGGCGTTAAACAACAAACAAACAATTTGAAACATTCATTCAATCATATACAATGTTTAACTTAGTTTAAAATACTATCATAAAGTTCTCTTTATTAGGAAATCGATTTCTCACTTGTACATTTCGTTTAGATTAATCTGTAACTGAAGAGTGAATGGGAGGTTTTACGCCGAGATGTTTGCAGTTATCCAACCATATGACAACGGCATGGGTTTCACACATGGTTTCCTCGTGTGGAATGGAACCCGGGCCTTTTTCGTTACGCAACACTTTAGCCACTAGACCATCTCAATGCCCAAGAGTCAATGGAGAAATGAGCTTCCATGTATGTGAGTGTGTGTCTGCGTGTCTATCTGTGTGTGTGTGCGTGCGTGCGCGCGCGCGTGCGTGCATGCGTGCGTGCGTGTGTGTGTGTGTGTTTGTGTGTGCGTGCGTGCGCACGTGTGTGTGTGGTTCAAAAGTTTATTAACATATACCTACATAATGCCCAAGTTCTTTCCCATAAGACTTACATACACGATAAATGTGCAGACTACGTTCAAGACCGATATATCCCGAACGTAATGTGTCGTCATTTATTACCGGCCTTTGATGTCACAATGCAGTCAGCCGTGAAACCTGTGGCTGTGAGATTATAATAATCCTATTGGTTTCCTTTGTGTAGCACACCCTCCTCGACGATATAACCAACCACTTAGAAGATTACAGATTGGATTTGAGTTGTGAAATGTGCCATTGGTTTATTTTCTGTATTTGCCACAGCAATACAGCATGTGATAAATCGTGTTGAAATCGTCGAGCGGCATTATACCATACTCACTCACCAGCGACTCTTGCCTTTCTCGCGGCAAGTTGAGTTGAGTGAGTGAGTGCGTTTTTACGCCGCTTTTAGCAATATTCCCGTCTGAAATGGCCTTCCTAACTTATAAACCCCACTGTTGTGACGTGACATGTATGACTGAAGATAATAAGCTTCTGGGCCAAAGAACGTATACACCCATGTTTGATGGTGGCTAAAAATCAAACAAACAAGAAATGGTTATTCAATGGCGATTTATTTGATACGAGTATTATAGTTGTGTTTTGGTCCTTAAATTTGCCGGGCGGTCGGGTAGCCTAGTGGTAAAAGCGTTCGCTCGTCATGCCGAAGACCCGGGTTCGATTCCCGACTTGGGTACAATGTGTGAAGCCCATTTCTCTTGTTCCCCAGAGTGATATTGCTGGAATATTGCTAAAAGCGGCGTAAACTCAAACTCACTTCCATTAATATTGCAGTGTTTCGGCGACTTTTTTTTAGCCTGGTAACGTTTTAATAACGTTTGTAATTTTTTGGTCAAATCGGTTTTCCAAGTGTTTACTTTCTTTTGACCGGCAGTTTATTATTTGTGAGTATACAAGAAACAAATCAATCAGCATCATCGACTTCATTTCTATAGGTTAGTTCTTTGATTTGAATATATACATATATATATATATATATATATAATGTTAAAGAAAGATTGATCATTCTGATAATTTGTCCTGTGTGTAACTGAAGCAATGTATTTGGGTAATTAAAGCACTGTTAACAGCAAGCTTAATACATCCTGAATTTGTGACCAACATGTTTTTAAAATCACTTGAATAAATCTTAACTTGGTAAAACCCGGCTTAATACCTCTTTAACACCATTGCTGCTATTAACCTCTTTTTACATGTCGACTTACACAAACATTGAGCCGACTTTCAATACACAAAGCGTTTGAGATATCTTTCGTGTGAGACGCGAGCGATCATTCATGCTGTCAGTGTGGACACGGCATTGAGTACAATGATCACCAGTGAACAATATCATCTCGTATCTGTAATAACGAATGATTCCCCATTTAGCCGACACCCAACACTTAGTCTACCTCGGTCTCTACAGAAGGCACGGTACCCGAAGGCACCTACCGTACTTCCCGTAATAAGCGCCCAGGGAGCTCTCAAAATTAGAAAGGGCTCTTATAAGAATATTATTTACGTGGGAAAAAAAAGAAAAAAGTTGAAAGATCTTAAATTTCGTCTAAAAGGTTTATATACGACAGATATATCTTTCCAGAATTTAATTGCCCATACTTAAGGATGCATGTAACACACGAATGTGTATTATACACGAATAAATATGTCTTGTGTACATTGATCAATCGGTGGGGGTGCTACTTGGGACTGTTCACTAGCCAGTCGCCGTGGTCGCTTATTAGAGCGGGGCGCTTATTACGTCGAATATGGTATGTTCTATTTGTCGGGTTGATTGTGGTGATCATGTAGGCCTAAAGTGGAGGTCAACGACGTGGATATGAATGTCCGCTATGGTGGCGGTGTATAGCTGTTGAATGGAACATACAGATCAAGGGTAACAAACTTGTTTTGCTTGCTTATTTGTAATACCGGAACGACGCTAGTCTCGTTGTTAGGTTTCCTTTGTTTGTTTGGTGCAGGGTTTGTGCTAGCTGACTTGCTTGATCCATGTCATCGTATCGCAGTTGCGTTGATCGATGTTCATGATGTCACTCACTGGAATGTCTGGTCCAGACTCGATTATTTGCAGACCGCCGTCATATAGCTTTAATATTGCCGAGTGAAGCCTAAAACCACAAACAAATAAACCTAGTCAAAATCTGGCGCTAATGTGGTTCTCGGATAATCGGGGCCAAGACTTTAAAGTCGTAAGACATATGGAGATATACCAGCTCAATGGTTTAAGAGTGGACTTGTTATGCCGAAACACGTGTTTAATTCTGAAGTTGTATTTTCAGCACATTTGTTGGTGTCTTCGACCTTTCCCTTGTCTCCATTCCGGGATTCCGGGTACCAGCGACCATGTTTGTCGTACCAGCGTCGTATCCGACTCGCTAGCTTGGTGTGTCTCTAGATTATGTGGTCCAGACTCAATTATTTACAGACCGCCGCCATATAGCTGGAATATTGCTGAGTGCGGCGGTAAACTACAGCTTGCAACTTATTTGCTCAGTAGCCTTACCAAACCACTTGAAACGTAATAAAATCTCCCTCCCTACCCGTGCCACATCAATGGCGTTGACTCCTGAGAGGGATGCAGGTAGGGAGACTCCGTGAGTCGGCTACCTTATGTTTATTCTTTTACGCCGCACTCAGCAATATTCCAGCTATATGACGGCGGTCTGTAAATAATCGAGTCTGGGCTAGACAATCCAATTATTGACATCATGAACATCGGTTCACTTTTTTTGGATACGATGACATGTATCAACCAAGTCAGCGAGCCTGACAACCCGAGCCCGTTAGTCGCCTCTTACGACACGTATGGGTTGTAGAAGACCTATTCTACCCCGGATCCTCACGGGTCATCGGCTAGGTAAGGGGATGGAGGGATGCTGTCAGGTAAGGTGAAATGGGGTTTAACGTCGCGGTCAATGTTATTGCACTTATAGAGCAACGTGCAGGTGTGTTTATATATGAAGTTTCTATCTATCTGTCGACCGCCTTCCTGGTCTAGTGGTAGAGTGCCCGCCCGGAGGGCTTAAGGTCGTACACTATTGTGGCGTTTACTTGGAGAGAGAAAGGTCGGTGCTTCGATTCCCGGCCCCGTCCTACTAAAAGACATAAAAAGATTGTACTTGTTGTTACCCTGCCTGGCGCTCGGCATTGAGGGCTAAAATGGACTGGTCGGCTCGGAGTCAGTATACTGTGTCTGTTAAACTTCGATATGGTATCTCAGTGAGCTAGCACTAAAAATCGCATCAATCACATCAACTCAACTCATCTGTCTGGCTGCTTGCGCTCGTCCGGACTTACTCTGGTTTTATTACATGACACGGCATGTTTCCCCCCTTAATGCCGAGTGCCAACAACAAATGCATCTTTTTAATATGGCGCCGAAGCACCGACCTTTCTCTCTCCATGTAAACGCCACAATACAGTTAACACGTGCAAATTTGTCACATCAACGGGACCCTAATCAAACACGTGATGTCGTTACCTTCATTTAGACAAGTTATCAGTTCTCCCAGGTTTAAATCACCTCAATGGCGTACAGGAATACACTTGCTGATGGCAAAGTTATGCGTCGGCCAGAACAGCTCAAGCTGGACAAAGCCACGGATTTAAAGATCCCATACATTATGCTGAGACCAACGAGGAATGAGGGGATCTGTAATAAATCAAGACCAGAATGAATAAACTTACTGATATACCAATAAAGAAGGTTTACTCGTGTAAACAAGCTGATTCAAGTGTGTTTGGTGTTGGCAGGGATGTGTATGTCCGCTTTGTATTATGATGGTATATAAATGTCGGTCATTTTATTAAGTCTTTGATTGGCATATAGAAGTGAGACACATAAGGAAGAGAATTTATGGATGTCAACTTCTTTATTATGAGGAACACAACGTTTCGGAGTATATACTTACTCCTTCATCAGATGAATACATTCTATGAAGCAGAGAACATTGTATGTTATTTGGCGGTGGTACACACACACACACACACACACACACACACACACACATAAACACACACATATATACTGATATACTATTCATATCTATAGTAGAAGGTACAATGCAGATTTGCTCAGTCTTTAGGTATTTAATCTATATTAACCTATGTTATAAATATGTACATACGTCCCTGGTTATAATGTCACCTGTCGTCCAACTGAAAAAATGGCATTATAACAAGGGTGGCATTATAATCAGGGAGGTGAAGACCAGACCTTACTGGCTTGATGGAAGAACACCAGCTGATCTCAATACAATTAGTTTCTTGATTTAGAAGTGGGAATTATTTCCTCTTCCTTGCCAAATGTTTTGTTTGAAATACATTAGCATTGGCATTATAACCAGGGTGGCATTATAACCAGGTGTTTTTGCACTGCGGAAATCCGTTCTGAGAAAAACGCGGCATTATAACCAGGGGCATTATAACAAGGGTGGGACTATTACCAGGGGCATTATAACAAGGGTGGCACTATTACCAGGGGCATTATAACCAGGGTGGCACTATTACCAGGGGCATTATAACCAGGGTGGCACTATTACCAGGGGCATTTTAACAAGGGTGGCATTATAACCAGGGACATTATAACCATGGTGGCACAATTACCAGGGGCATTATAACCAGGGTGACACTATTACCAGGGGCATTATAACCAGGGTGGCACTATTACCAGGGACATTATAACATTGATGGCACTATTACCAGGGGCATTATAACAAGGGTGGCACTATTACCAGGGGCATTATAACAAGGGTGGCACTATTACCAGGGGCATTATAACCAGGGTGGCACTATTACCAGGGGCATTATAACCAGGGTGGCACTATTACCAGGGGCATTTTAACAAGGGTGGCATTATAACCAGGGACATTATAACCATGGTGGCACAATTACCAGGGGCATTATAACCAGGGTGACACTATTACCAGGGGCATTATAACCAGGGTGGCACTATTACCAGGGACATTATAACATTGATGGCACTATTACCAGGGGCATTATAACAAGGGTGGCACTATTACCAGGGGCATTATAACAAGGGTGGCACTATTACCAGGGGCATTATAACCAGGGTGGCACTATTACCAGGGGCATTATAACCAGGGTGGCACTATTACCAGGGGCATTTTAACAAGGGTGGCATTATAACCAGGGACATTATAACCATGGTGGCACAATTACCAGGGGCATTATAACCAGGGTGACACTATTACCAGGGGCATTATAACCAGGGTGGCACTATTACCAGGGACATTATAACATTGATGGCACTATTACCAGGGGCATTATAACAAGGGTGGCACTATTACCAGGGACATTATAACCAGGGTGGCACTATTACTAGGGGCATTATAACAAGGGTGGCACTATTACCAGGGGCATTATAACAAAGGTGGTACTATTACCAGGGGCATTATAACAAGGGTGGCACTATTACAGGGGCATTATAATCAGGGTGGCACTATTACCAGGGGCATTATAACAAGGGTGGCACTATTTCCAGAGGCATCATAACAAGGGTGGCACTATTATCAGGGGCATTATAACCTGGGTGGCACTATTACCAGGGGCATTATAACCAGGGTGGCACTATTACCAGGGGCATTATAACAAGGGTGGCACTATTATCAGGGGCATTACAACAAGGGTGGCACTATTACCAGGGGCATTATAACCTGGGTGGCACTATTACCAGGAGCATTATAACCAGGGTGACACTATTACCAGGGGCATTATAACCTGTACATTGGTCTGTACATTGCATACTTCCCTAAAACGTTAGCGCTGGAATGTGACATATAAACTGCAGGGCAAAAGAAACTATATACTTGAAAATTAGACTTGACCAAAATATTACAAACGTTATCAAATCGTTACTAGGCTGAAAACACCGAACCACTGCAAACGTCAGGTCCAAAACACATCTATGATACATACTATGATAATATACATCTCCTTCGAATAATTATCTCTTGTTTTTTGGTCATAATTAGTCACCATCAACCTAGCTTTTGACCGGCAGTTTACTTGAAGTACTGCACATGGATTAATGTTTTGAACCAAAACGATGTAATAGTTTTGTTAGGCGTGTTTAAGTAAAGAAAACAATGTTTGATACCTCTACGCCTATCTACGCAATATAAAATCAAAAAGTATGATAATAACTTTTGATGCAGATGCTGATTTGTCAGTTTAATACGTAAACTCTACAAGACGCACTTTAAGAAAACTATCAAGCAGATTTCTACCAACCGTCATCGAACATTTTTGTTTAGCACATGAATATTCAAGTCGGAGATGAAAGGAGTTTCAAGACAATTTTAGATAAAACTTTAACCCCCTTATACCTTGCTTAGAAAAAAACACGCCTGCCTTGATTTACTTGTCGTTCGTCAGCACTCGCTTTTCTGTAAGCTCTCAGAAGCGTGTCCTGGACTGACAGTGACAATTGAATAAAAATATTATATAATATAATGGCTCAATTCTTTTTAATTGATAAAACAGCGTGGTATTGGTCCTCACAACATCCACCTGTTTGTATTCGTACTAAAAACTGTACAATAACGGTACACGCAATCTCTTTAATCTGACCTCTACTATGCAATTATCGACACACATTTCACCGGCACCTGGCATAAATCACAGGCGTGACAGCTACACATAGATTGATGACGTAAAACACAAAAATCATGACTGATTAATGTCAACGTTTAAAGCCGACCATTGTTACCACGCTAATCAAACATACGACTTGGCTAAAGTGAATCAGTGCGATGACTTTACGACCATTTACGTATATCGGGATATCCTGTATACTCCGTCTATTAAATAGGCTCGGGTGTTTGTCTATGATAAGGCTTCCTTATACAAATAGACCGCCTCCGTGGTCTAGTGGTAGAGCGTCCGCCCGGAGAGCGGAAGGTTCGGGGTTCGATCCCCGGCCGCATCATAACAAAAGACGATAAAAGATGGTACTTGTTGTTACCCTGTCTGGTGCTCGGCATTAAGGGGCTAAAACAAGTACTGGTCGGGTCGGAGTCAGTATACTGTGTCTGAATGGGGTATCCGTGTTAAACTGCGGCATGGTATCTCAGTGAGCTAGCACTATACATCGACATCAGTCCGGACTAGTACAAGCAGCCACACACACATACACGTGCTATATAAGTGCAATACTCTTGGACTCGACGTTAAACCCCATTTCACCTCACCCCACCTTACACGTTTCACTATGTAGCGCCAAGTTGGTTGGTTGGTTGGTTTTTTGTTTAACGCCGCACTCAGCAATATTCCAGCTATATGACTGCGTTCTGAAAATAATCGAGTCTGGACCAGACAATCCAGTGATTAATATCATGAGCATCGATCCACGCAATTGAGGTCGATGATATGCAGCAACCAAGTCAGCGAGCCTGCCCACCCGATCCCGTTAGTCGCCTTTTACGACAAGCATAGTCACCTTTTACGGCAAACATGGGTTGCTGAAGACTTATTCTACCCTGGAATCTTCACGGCTCGAAGTTGACATCAATAGGTTATTAATGGGAGGCATTATCTTCACATGGGCAGTTCAACCATTTTGAAGTTGAAAAAATAAAAATATTATAATTATAAATAATTATTTGTCTGGTCACGTCTGTATAAGTGAATGGCGCACTGCGTAATCTCTAATAATAACAGCTATAATGATAACAATAATGATATATAGAGATATATTCTTCTTAAATGCTAATTATTCGTTTAGGCGAAAGTTCGGTTAACTTTAAATCGTCGCCATTCGAATTTTAGTCCAGTTTCTATTTTCCCAGACCAGAGAACCAAGTAAAACATGTCTCTCATGTTGAAAAAAGATAATTCATGACACCTCTCCAATGAGGACGCCATCTTCTTCCTGTACACGAACAGAACACATCAACCTTGACAAGGGGTATGTGAACATGTGACGCCAGATTTCTTTTGTGAAAGTCTTTCAACAATAAATCAGTTCGAGTTGTTTTACTGAAGCTTAATACAGTTGGCATGAAGAAAGACATCCATGTGTCCGCGATGACACTGTGACGTCACCGACTGTCACACAACAACGGGTCACATCACAGGTATTCTGTGGAGCGATGGGGTTCACGAAGTAGAACACTGACCAACGCATACCTGATAACCCTGCGGGCACCTGCACTTTAGAAAAATTAAAACTAAAATAAAAACAGATTTCTTTAAACATTGCCGGTTTGTTTGTTTGTTGGTTGGTTGGTTGGTTGGTTGGTTGGTTGGTTAACGTCACAGTCAGCAATATTCCAGCTATGTGACGGCGGCCTGCAAATATTGTTGACCAGACAAACCTGTGGTTGATATTATGAGCAACGATATATGTCAGTCACACTGAGTCTGACCACCCGATCCATGAAGTCGAATCTTACGACAAACATAGGTTGCGGGGGTTCAAATCTAACACAAAAAATCCCACGGGAGTATGTACCGATGGGTATCTTCAAACAATATGACAGTCCAAAATCTATAGTACCGTCCGACCTAGATGCTTCTTAACGCAGACACAATCATCGTTTCGTGCATGTCGTGTCGAAATTTGTCAAAAAACACATTTTACGTACACATCAAACAAATTCTTCCCTTTTATGTAACTACTCGAAAGAAGTTAAAGAACGCCCGATTCTTTCATATTACTATACAGATTAACTAAAGTAATATGAAAGAACCGTGTGTTCTTTTTACGTCGTTTGATAAGTATATATGTACCCTTTTTGTCCAACAGTAAATAAGTATAATCGCACGAGCCACGCTAGAGAGTCCTTGCAATGAAGGTATTGTCCCTAGATATAACGATGTGTGTTGTTGCGTGTCCAGAATAATAGCTAGTTAAAGGTTCGACGTAAGATTTGCATGTGTTCCTAGTGCCTTTATGTTTTCTAGCATTGTCTGATATACACATAGTTCGTCTGAGCACAAACATTTTTAGATTTGTTTTATTTGGCTCAACTAGATCCATCCACGTTCATTCCCTCAGGTGTGTCTCAGGTATGAGAGATATGTTTTATGATTCAGGTCTCAGATGTTTATCACTTTGGTGAAACCAACGAGCACGGGTATGGTGCTGACAAACCTAGAAACATAATCGGGGCAAACCGGGATTCGAACTGACGATCATAGATTTCCGGCGTGCCAAAGGGAAGCAACTCTGCACAGCGATATATGTACCTAGATTTTGCCCAAGCTCCATGCTCACCGATGTCACGATGCCTGTCGAGGGTGTCGGGTGGCCTAGTGGTTACAGCGTTGGCACGTCACGCCGACGAAACGGGTTTGTTTCCACGTATGTAAACTATGTGCAGGCCATTTCTGGTTTTCCACGACCCGACAATGCTGAAGTATTACTAAAAGCAACGAAAAAACCCTCACACTCAACCACTAAACCCCCCGCCAACTTACTCACCATAAAAGGAGGGCCTAGATTCGCATCGATAATTATCATTTGAACGTTTACGACCGCATGCGAAGATTCACGAGATTTAACGAGCGTTTATTTTCTTCAAATGAACTTTTGTTCCCATGCATAGGCTCAAATAAGAAGATTATCCATTTGAGGATTTACAATGGAGGAGACGAGAACAATTACACATTCTCTTATGTTCAATCTTACCTGGAGTTACTATCGAACAATACCAGGTTTCCTGATCTATATGGGGTACAAGGGGCCTGTTCTCCAAGGCGCCGCAATTCGCTGTTCAGAGTTGCGGCTCTTAGGAATGTCAGAAACCTATGATCGTTGTCGGTTCGCCCTGATAAAATTTTAACTTTTTTATGTGGCCATTTTGACTCGGGTTTGTGGCCCTTGGGGCATATTACTTTTCAGGCTTGTCAGCACCATACCCGTGCTCGTGGAGTTTAACAAAGTGGTAAAGGTCTCACAACTTCATCGTTTTCAGGGAGATGGGATAGCCTAGTGTTTAAAGCGTTACTCGTCACGCCGAAGGCCCGGGTTCGATTCCCGACATGGGTACAAGGTGTGAGGCCATTTCTGGTGTCCCCCGCCGTGATATTGCTGGAATATTGCTAAAAGCGGCGTAAAAACATACTCACTCGTCGCTTCCACACGAATAACCATGATATAACTGAAATACTGTTCCAAGAGGCGTTACCCACTCACTCTCGATCCATAGCTGAACACAGATCTCTGTGTCTTTGTCATGGCGTCGCCAGGTTGCTGCTTCATCAGCATCACTCAAGACCTAGTGGTTAATCGAGGTTCCGGTCCAGGTTTGCAATTCAAGTCAAGTCAAGTCTTCTTTGAGAGGCTTTAGAAGTTGGAGTACTAAGTAAGGATAAGATTTGGGAATGAACAACTTCATCATTACAATTAGGAGCGGGAAGATGTATTAAGATGGTGATGTGGAGATATACTAGTATCATATATGTTATATAAACTTGGGAATGTGCTAGCGTCACTCTCACCCTCATACATCTGATTATTACTCTGACACTGAATCAGACCCAGCATTACATGGAACATTTACATTACTGTGTCACAAACTGACTTAGGTCTACCGATAGCATTTATATCATTTTTATCATCCACAGCACCACGTAATAGATTAGGAACGTCATTACATTTAGCATTCACATTTCTCTGGCCCACAGAGTCACATACTGATTCAGAAGTAGCAAGCGCCAGGTGGTGAGGTCCTTTCCCGCTAGTGACAGGGTTGTTATAAAGCCGTGGGACCAACAATGTTTACAGGTCTTTACAGTGTTGTCCCTGCCCCTAGAGTACAATACGCTCACCCTGTGCACTCAAAAAGAAGGCACTCATCCGACGGCAGGTCACCGGATGGTGGAAACACGACTACATACATACACCTGAAACACAAGTGTCAAAACGTGTAGTGTGACCCTGGGTAAGTGACAGTTCAAATAGGCCTCTGTTCACCAAGCCCCTGCTCCCCGATGTGTGAGGTGCATGACAAATCCATCTAGCGCCCGTAGGCAGCTTGGGATGTATAATGCCCAGGGAGTTGAGAATGATAACTGGTATGCACACGGATCCACTGGTCAGGGAACAAATAAAACCGCATTTGAGCTGAGACTAGTACCTGGACACCGGCGTTATATAAATGTATTATTGGTTTTGTTGTTTTGTTTGTTTGGTTTGTTGTTGTTGTTGTTGTTGTTGTTGTTGTTTCTAGGTTTGTCAGCACCACACCCGTGCTCGTGGGTTTCACCGAAGTCGTAAACGTCTGATCACGCCTGCATCACTTCGGGCTTTCGTCCCACATTAAGCTGAAACGCCGCGATATAACTGGAATAATATTAAAAGCGGCGTTAAACCCAACTCACTCACTCACTCACTCACTATATTTTAAAGGAAGCCAAATCTGGATGTACGGGTGTATATTGCTTAAACAAACATGATGGGCATCATCCCTTGGCCAGCTGCTGCCGGGACAATTAGGAAGTCGTATGTGTGTTAGTTGTAAAAAGCAGTCATTTTGGGGCACTTTACTTGCCCTTTAAGCAATTAATCCCCTGTGAGTGATGGCCCTGTACACACTGTTTATGCTTGACGATTATATGAATCTATTCATTAGTTAACTCAGTGTATGTCCTCTACGCCTACTATTGGATGTGACCACTTATGCGATCCCTTATCATTCAGTGCTTAGTGCACATCCCTTATTTGTTCATTCCTACGTATATACAAACGCCGTTAATAAATAGTTATGATAATGTTATAATCCTTTTCAAGGTTTTTTGTCGATATTTACCAAATATTTGACCATTTAAACATATGTCTGGTCGACAATTGAGAGTAAGTTCCCCGAAAACGGAAATTTAAACACATTGTGGAAAAGGATCCAAGAGAAAAGCACGTGTAGTTAAGAAAGAAACCATCAGGCAAACTATATTGTAAGTTTACAAACAAGTGAAAAACCTTTTACTTAGGATTAGATCTAGACAGTTTCTTAAATATGTTTTTTTTTTAAATATTAAATTAGACATATGGACCTGATCTTGGTCTACAATGTGAGATGTTACAAAGTTTTTGTCATGGTCAAAGGGAGACAATGCAGTCGATTGGGGTTTTTTTAATTTCAAGCGGTAAAGTTTGTGGTCAAAGGGAAGTAATTCAGCTTGGACTGTGCTCCTGTCTGGCGGACAGCGCTAAACTTGTGGAACGGAGTTACGTCAAATGTACAAGCTCTCTTCAGGGTCTACATGCAAACTTCAGACACTGCGTTGTGTTATCAAAGGTAAGTAATTGCGTTAGGAATAAAGTCTGTGCATTGTGCCATTCGTCACCACTCGCCCCTTTCCGTAACCTGCAAGAAAACGCTATTCGGCTTGTCCCGGAATAACAAGAGATGGTCACGAATGTTCTGTGCGCATGTTGTGACGTCAATCGACCTTGTGGCAAGGGAGATAACCAGTAGTTTCTAAGCTCCTTATCAGTGTGCCTATAGGCTTTCGCTGTGAAGCGCTTGAGTTCCCTATACAACACGGAAAATACCACACAATGTGGGGAGTTAAGACGATGTATTGAGGTCATACAAGGTGCCTTACTCTTATTAAACATGTCATAACACGATTATCTCCCTTAGACCATTAACTGCATTGATTGCACTGCTTGCTGTCGTCACAACACACAACGCTGGCAGGGTAATCTTTCAACGACGTTTATATAAACGTCTCGTGTGTTTAGTTCTGTCATGATTTATTTTTATTCGTTATTTCTGTATTTCTGTTTGAATCATGCGACGACATTTTATGTCACAAAATCACGGAAGTATCCTAAGCGTCTGATGCCTTGTTGCACAGATCGGTCTTTCAGAATATCGTTGCGGCATAGTGAACATCAAAGCACTTAACCTATTTACTCAAACACAATCTTGCGTAAACCATATTAGAACAAAACTTTGATGTCGCAATAGATTGTTTGTAATGTAAAAAGTACATGGCGTATAATTTAGGATTTACCGATCTAAAGTTATGCAGAGCGTCCTTACTTATATTTGTGTTTCCCAAAATGGGCGGGCGGGCGGAAAAGGAAAAAAAGATTCCTTATTGCAGAATACCTTTTCAAATCTTTGACGACCAGTACCAAATATTTGACAATTTGAACGTTTGTCTGGTCGACTTTAGAGACAGAGGAACCCGCAAACCGAATTTTTTGGAAAAGATCTAATGGCTTCCTTACCTATTTATGTTCATCGCTTCTTGAAAAAAAGTATCAAGTTTCACTGTCGTATATGTAAATGATGACAGTAAGCAACTCTTTGACACTTTGCCACGTGCTACTCAATGTATAACTCTGTAATGTCATATACTGAATTGAATAAAAAATATTTTTTATAAACCAACAAAACTCTTTGCCTCTTTCACTTCTGTATTGCAATATAGGATTCGCCTCCACTATAGTTCACATATTAGGCGGGGTTTTTCACGAAGCGGCATTCAAATACAGATATACGGCGGATATTTCAGGTTTAAAAAATAGTTTGTTCTGTCGGCGGCAGGGAAATTTGCAGGCGGCGGGAGATGAAAACTCAGAAATATGTAAGGACACCCTTATATCTCCACTCCAGGTAAAACTGGATTGTTTTTCTTTCTTGGGGACCAAAACTACATCGAAATGAAACTCTTGCTATGACGTATATGACATAGCTAGTCTGGAGGTCAGGTGAGGTGAAATTGGATTTAACGTCGTGTCCAAGATTATTGCACTTATATAGCGACGTGCATGTCCGTGTGTGTGTTTGTGTGGCTGCTTGTACTAGTCCGGACTGATGCCGATTTATAGTGCTAGCCCACTGAGATACCATGCCGCTAGCCCACTGAGATACAATCCAGGACATAGAATCGAGATGGCGAAAAACATGTCAATAAATAACTCGGCTAAGGTGAGGTGAAATGGGGTTTAACGTCGCGTCCAAGGTTATTGCACTTATATAGCGACGTGTATGTTTGTGTGTGTGGCTGCTTGTTCTTGTCCGGACTGATGCCTATAGTGCTAGTACACTGAGATACCATGCCGCAGTTTAACTTGAATACCCCACTCAGACACAGCATACTGACTCCGAGCCGACCAAGTCCTTGTTTTAGCCCCTTAATGCCGAGCGCAAGACAGGGTAACAACAAGTACCACCTTTTAACGTCTTTTGGTATGACGCGGCCGGGGATCGAACCCCGGACCTTCCGCTCTCCGGGCGGACGCTCTACCTCTAGACCACGGAAGCGGTTAGCTAGTCTGGAAGCAACATTTGTGATTTGAACCGATGACAGGCAACAAACAAATATAGTTGTATACAAATTGTGGGAGTGGCGGGTGCCTCTACGAGACATGCTTGCCCCTTTCACCACCACCTGGTGTCATCGTTGATTTTCAGGGATCCATTCATAAATTTTTCACCACTATTTTGCCTTTTACGTTCAATCACATCTGCTCGGCAGAGACTGACTATTCTCTGGCGTTGATGGCTTGAATTATGTTGTACGATGAAGCCGTACGCAGAATGTACTGTATTTGTATAGAATCTTCTGTAGTGTATCTTCCATCTGCCACTTAACTTGATAAACACAATACGATGAAGCGACTGAATCGTGACTATATCAATAAAGATGTGCGTTTCAGCTGAAACAGTATGAAGTTGATTGTGATGCTTATTATAAACCCTCAGAATCGGAAGTTCATTTGTTGTTACTAGCAACGCCAAATACATCTATCATCGTTATAACGCACATGGTACGTGGGCATTTCCCATAGAACCAACTTGGTAAATATTCAATACTAGGGTCGAACTAATATACTTGTAAGCCTGTGCTGCTGAACAGATCCATATATACGAGAGACACAACGTTAACAATACACGGTGTTATAACGGGGTTAGGGGTAAAAGCGAAATTCAATACCGAATAGATCAATATATATAAAATAACCACACGGTGTTATAGTGATCTGTCCATCAAGCTAGACAAATGTGTGTTACATGGAAATCCAAAGGTACAAATTGCGAATAGCCAACGTATCTTGCGAATTGAAGGGAGGCGATTTGGGAAAGGATTGCACAAGGCTTTACCGATGGAGAATAGACACGGTGTCGTGAGAGGTTAATTACGGGTGTCATCCACGATACTGCTGTGTGTCCTGTGGAGGTGTCATCCACGATACTGCCCTGTGCCTTGTGGAGGTGTCATCCACGATACTGCCCTGTGCCTTGTGGAGGTGTCATCCACGATACTGTCCTGTGCCTTGTGGAGGTGTCATCCACGATACTGCCCTGTGCCTTGTGGAGGTGTCATCCACGATACTGCCCTGTGCCTTGTGGAGGTGTCATCCACGATACTGCCCTGTGCCTTGTGGAGGTGTCATCCACGATACTGCCCTGTGCCTTGTGGAGGTGTCATCCACGATACTGCCCTGTGCCTTGTGGAGGTGTCATCCACGATACTGCTGTGTACCTTGTGGGGGTTTGATCTGTGACACTGCCTTGTACCTTGAGGAGGTTTGATCTGCGACACTGCTGTGTACTTTGTGGGGGTTTGATCTGTGACGCTGCCTTCTACCTTGTTGAGGTTTGATCTGCGACACTGCTGTGTACCTTGTAAAGGTTTGATCTGTGACACTGCTGTGTACCTTGTGGGGGTTTGATCTGTGACACTGCCTTGTACCTTATGGAAGTTTGATCTGCGATACTGCTGTGTTCCCTTTGGAGGTTTGATCTGTGACACTGCAGTGTACCTTGTGGAGGATTGATCTGTGACACTGTCTTGTACCTTGGGGAGGTTTGATCTGTGACACTGTTGTGTGCCCTGTCGAGGTTTGATCTGTGACACTACCTTGTACCTTGGGGAGGTTTGATCTGTGACACTGCTGTGTGCCCTGTGGGGGTTTGATCTGCGACACTGCTGTGTACCTTGTGGGGGTTTGATCTGTGACACTGCCTTGTACCTTGGGGAGGTTTGATCTGTGACACTGTTGTATGCCAAGTGGGGGTTTGATCTGCGACACTGCTGTGTGTCCTGTGGAGGAGTCATCCACGATACTGCCCTGTGCCTTGTGGAGGTGTCATCCACGATACTGCCCTGTGTCTTGTGGAGGTGTCATCCACGATACTGCTGTGTACATTGTGGAGGTTTGATCTGTGGCACTGCTTGTACCTTGTGGAGGTTTGATCTGCGACACTGCTGTGTACCTTGTGGGGGTTTGATCTGTGACACTGCCTTCTACCTTGTGGAGGTTTGATCTGCGACACTGCCTTCTACCTTGTGGAGGTTTGATCTGCGACACTGCTGTGTACCTTGTGGAGGTTTGATCTGTGACACTGCCTTGTGCGTTGTGGGGGTTTGATCTGTGACACTGCCTTGTACCTTGTGGGGGTTTGATCTGTGACACTGCCTTCTACCTTGTGGAGGTTTGATCTGCGACATTCGTTATTGCTTTTGTGGTTGTTGTTTTTGTTTTTCTTTCGTAATGACGAGGAGTTTGTCTTTTTACACGATCGCCTATTGATGAAAGATTATCTTATATCAACATGGAGTATCGATTATTTCAATTCGATCGCGAAATCAAAAGAATGCCTTTTGCATACAAACTTCTTATCGACTTGAAATTTTTTTAAAATGTAGGAGGAGAATTCAAAGATGATTCCAACCAAAGAACCATATCACCCATAAAATATAGTTGTTAAACATGTGAAACCGAAAGAACTGAAATTTAAAGGACTCCTGTTTCCTGTGCTGCAATTGTAAGCCATGTCTTCTCAGGCAGCACCAAAATCAAAACCGGCTTCAAAACCAAAAGGAGGCACTGTGAAAAAGAGGCCAGTGTTTGTAGGGAGAAGGGGGGCAGGTGGACCTTCAGGCCCAAAGCCGTTGAGTATAGCCGTGACAGCTGTGATCGGACTCGGGTTCGTTGGTGGAGGTATTGGCATGATTGTCTACAGCGACCACAACAATACTACAATTGACTTTGTCATCATCGGGGGGTGTATGATCGTTTTCGGCCTCATGTTCCTCGGTGTTGCATCTGTGTTCGTCATCAAACCTCTTTACTTGCAACGACGCGTCCAAGCCGTCATTGACGAGAAAGCTCGGGAAGACGCTGCTCTCGGGGTCGACGACTACGTCGGAGGTCAAGGCCTTTCGGTCAATGTCGCCGACGGTGCGAAACAGCGCCGCCCTAGCGCCGTAGACCTGTACTATGGGGACGGGGGTGTGGAGGTACCTGTGAGGGGTCACCCCGACACATTGCCCCGACCCCCTCCACCCCTCGTGGCCCTGCCAGGGAATGACAGACACAAACAACTGGTGCCAACCTTCCAGGCCCCTCTGCCCTCCGAACCCCAGAACAACGAGAACAGTAGACGTCAGTAGACACAGAATCCGCGCGGTCTATCAACGAAGCATGCTTATACTGAGGGAAAGAACTAAGGGAACGTCGAGAAAGGAAAGCGTGTGTTCGGTGTGGATTTGTGAATGTTCCTCGAAGAAAGTTCGGTAATATAATGAATACATGGGATAATATCATTTTTTCGAAATGAAACAGTTTTACTGAAAACGTCAAAAAACGCTATCTGCAACATGTTCTCTTATTTATTCCCACCAGTATATAAATATGTATATAGGATGTTGGATGTATTGTAGGATTGTGTTCATAGTATGTGGACCGCCTCGTGGTCTAGTGGATAGAGCGCAACGGAAGGTCGGTGGTTCGATCCCCAGCCGCGCCATACCACAATCCGTAAAAGATTGTATATGCTGTTACCCTGATAAAACAAGGTCTGGTCGGCTTGGAGTCAGCATACTTTCTCCGATTGGGGTATCCAATTTAAACTGCGGCATGGTATCTCAGTGGGCTAGCACTATAAAACCGGCATTAGTCCGGACTAGTACAAGTAAGCAAACGCACGCACGCACGCACGCACGCACGCACGCACGCACGCACGCACGCACGTCGCTATATAAGTGCAATACTCTTGTATGCGACGGTACACCCCACCTCACCCCATTGAGTGTACAACATGTGTGTACGCTTTACAGTGGGAGACTCCAACATGGCGTATGAGCCAGATTTACCCTTTTGTTCGCGACCCCTTATATCTGACGTTAAATAAAAATATGTGTTCAATCAACTACTCGCGATGTTTTAATTATACCCGGATATATACCTAGAGAATCCGGTGGGTGTGAATCGATATTGTTAGCAACGATCTGCGCCGTAGGGTTCGAGGCCTGTCACAGAGCCCGATCACCCATTCACTAAGTCGCCTCTTAAGACCAGCATTTGTTGCTGAGGACCAGTTCCAACCCGGAGTCCCCACGGGGACCCGATATCAAGTTTAGGGCCCCGGCTTGGTCACCTGCTGAGACCCTGCTTGGTTTTATCTAATTTTTTTGTGATTGGTCATGATTGGTCATTTGTTCTAGAACGATATCATTAAAAAGACTTTATCATGAGCGCTAACTATTATGAACCAGTTCAATTTTAGCTATGTTCGTCTTGACCTTAATATGGCGTCTTTTTCCTAGATGAAATTAAAGCCTAAACAGACATACCCCAATGCATGTGAAATCATCTACAATACATGGCGTCAAGGAATAGAAAGAGTTTGTTATTTCGTGTTCGGCGTTTGCTGGAGGTCACTGTTAAATACGTCGTCAAATGCATGCGCCTTATAGCGCACGTTGTTGCCGTGCGTGTTGTTATTACTGCTGAGTCATGTTTATGTTTCCACAAACAACCTGCAACATTCCCGGTGGCTTAAACATATTATTTTGCAATAAAAAATAATTACAAAATTCTCAGGACTTCTCTTATCTCTGCACTATTATTTTGAAATACGATGTTGGGCGATTCATATGACTGTCGTTTACACGATACGCTCATCCCACTACCACCCCACCCCCATCCTACGCTCATCCCACCACCATCTTACCACCACCAAACCCCCATCCTACGCTCACCCCACTCCCATCTTACCAGCACCCCACCCCCATCCTACACTCACCCCACCACCATCTTACCACCACCCCACCCCCATCCTACGCTCACCCCACCACCATCTTACCACCACCCCACCCCCATCCTACGCTCACCCCAGCACCTCCCCGCTCTCTTCCTACACTCATCACTTTTCAACTCCAGCTCTGTGACATTAGGAGACGCGAGGGTTCGCTGAATATTCGTATGTTCCCTCGCATAATTATTTTTATTTAATCTTATTATAAGTTTACTTCGGGTATGAAAAGACTTGAAGGTTCCTTTAATACGCGTGTGCTCCCTTTCAGAATTATTTTATTTAACATTATAGATATCAGACTACACCTTTTTTCGGTGACAAAGAGAGCCTTTTTTCTGTATATTCCTTTTCAGATTTATTTATATTTAACCTTACACATAACTCTTTTTCGGGAACTGTAAGTTATTCTAGGTTTCAGCATCCACATCAGTTGCAGGAGGCAACGGAGTTACCAAGGTAACGGCGAAACAACCATTGTTTCTCAACAATGTTTACATGCGGAGTCTCAACCCATTGAGATCAATAATGTATAACGACGCTTGCACCATAAGTACATGCGCGTTCAAAAACCACTTCATCTGTAGTCGATGTTTTCAACTGGGTAAAATTTGTTCTGTATGCGAAGTACTGAAGAGGATGAAGAAACGAGAATCCTGTGTTCTTAAATATATCTAGTGAGCGATAGGTGTTTACACTTCGTTACCAAACTCACTAAAATGACGTTATCACATGAAGAATCTAGACAATGACGTTTTCACAGGTAGGCCGCGAATAGCTGGAGAATTGAAGATGCAGCGAAAAATAATATTCATTCATTTTCACAGGTAGATTCGAAACAATGACGTTTTTACAGGTAGAATCTCGACAATGACGTTGTAATGTATAGGATCTAGACAATGACGTTATGGGTAGAATCTAGACAATGACTTTTTTACAGGTAGAATCTAGACAATGACGTTGTCACAGATCTAGTTTTTGACGTTGTTTTAGGTTGAATGTAAACGCTGTAACAGGTCAAGTTTTTGAATGACACTGTTTGAGACAAACTAGACATGGGTCTTTCATAGGTAGAAACTAATCAAAGACATTGTGTAATAGGTAGAATCTGGACAAGCAGGGATGGTTTAACTGGTGGGACATACTCAATGACGTTTCACGATGGAAACCACAAGGAAACATTATCCATTTGAAGACATCTTGGAAGTGACAAACTTGAACAAAAACAAAGATGGAAAACATTCAAAAGGATCATGCTTAGACAATGTTATTGTGGAGCAAATATTCACATACTTCTTTGGAATTGAGACATGTTGGCATATACACATGGGTACACTACCTCCTATATGTGGGGTTATCTCGCAAAACTTCTAACTGCCAAAACGTCAACACTTTGTTAAAACAACACGGGGCTTTACCTTCTGCTGTAATGGAACAGCCCAAGAGGATTAATTAGTAGAAGGACAACAGTGGCTAGTTCTATCTACAATTGAGGGATTATATCTGCATGTAAGTCAGAGACATATAGAGAGAGAACATGAGTTAGAGAAGGGCATAGGTGTAAAATAAGTTGGAGGAGGATAAAGATACAAACTGAGGCGGAGAAGGGTAGAAAGGGTATGATTTTGAGATAAAATAGGATTACAAGTACAGGCATATAATCTATAACGCATTCAGCACGTATGTAAACAAAGCAGCCAGGGGTAAAAATGAAATTATATCAATATTCGAAAATAGAAATCATATCAATACAAAAACAGAAATTATGTGAATACCTAACTCACAATAGATATGTGTACCCTTCTCACACACGAGTCCCAAAGAGGGACAGGTCGGCCGAAATTGCTTACGCAGAAGGCGACCTCTTAAACACTAAAAGCATGGTTTATCACAATGGTTGCTTTAAGGAAGGTGGGGTTTGTCATGTTATAAAAGGAGACCTCTCAATCCCTGCTTGATGGTTACCTGTAAACGAATATTGCCAGACAGACTCGCTGTCACTGGAAGTGTGTCAAGTCTACATGTAAAGGAAGATGTACCACTGCAGGCGATTTTCTCAGAAATGTCACTGAACAGTCCCACCCTTCAGAGGATAGCAACAAACTCTGGTTTCCTAGCACCATCAGGAAGAGCCTGCGATGACACTACTCAGATGCACTCTGTACTATGATAGTCGAACAAACATCTTCAGATTTGTTGAGGTCATTAAGTTTATTGAAGCAGCAGACAAGGCAAAGATGGCACAGATTGACTTTGGAGCGGCCCTACACAGCGGGAAACGAGTTTACAGAGATGCTGACTACAGGCGTGTTCGTCTCTGGCACCAGGTCAGATAAGGACAGAAGACACCTATGAAGTTCTTGGATGCTGTTTGCAGACATGTACATCTTGGCTTAGATCTTCAAATTGGACTTAACAAGATTTTACTATTCTATGTGGTACTTTCTTGTGCTATGACTATTGAGCAAAACAGTGTTTGCATTTTAATGTGCTGTGAATAAGTGCATTTTTTACATATATGTAATACATGTATCAAAAGGCTGTGTAAACAAATTTTTATACATATTTTATATATTCTTATTGTTATTTCTTTCGGGCTGTTTCCACTAATTGGTAATATGCAGTCACTGGGCCATGATAATTATTGTTTTAGTCTGTAGAAGTTTGGACATGAAGTTTTGTGAGGATACCATATGTGGTGGTGTGGTTGGGTGTGGAATCATACCACACATGACATCTACTATGATCAACAACTTGCTGGTTAGGTTGGCCTCATTGATGACATCTACCATCATCAACAGCTTGCTGGCTGGGTTAGACTCACAGATGAGATCTACCATCAACAGCTTGTGCCCCCAGATATTGAAATGAATGTGACAATGTAGCTGCAAAACCTTCTTTCAGTACTACAAATATAAAGAAAATACATGTTTGTCTTGAGCCTGTTTTATTGCTCTCTGTTATACATGGTACAAATACATCTCACGGAACCAATATGTACAAATAATTATATTCTCATCTTTGTAAAACACTCACATGCAAATGGGAGAAGATTTTGATTGTAACTGTACTTTCATAGTAAATGTGACGATAACAAAATGTATATCTTTCTTGTGTATGTACAGACATCCAGAATATAGTTCAGTGAGCAAATGTAAAGTGAGAAGAGAATAAAGCAAGACTTTGTACAATCCTGACAGCATAAGAGGGTAGGACCTCAGTGATTCTGTAGCATTGGCAACATGATGCACTGTAAATGTGGCAGGTTAAGGACTGACTGTACACAACCTTCAATAATATCAAAGAAATTAAGCAAAGTTTGGTTTTGATCTCATGAATATTTGTAGTGGTACACATGAGCAAGTAAACTCAATGAACAGAGTACACTGTCTGGACGCCAACCTTACATGTGTACATCTGAGAAGGGTGAGTGAGTGAGTATGTGTTTATGCCACTTTTAGCAATATTCCAGCAATATCACGCATGAAATGGGCTTCACACGTTGTACCCATGTCGGGAATCGAACCCGGGTCTTCGCCTTGAGGAGTGAACGCTTAAACCTCTAGGCTACCCGACCGCCCTCATCTGAGAAAGGCTATACATTTTGAAAAATGTTTTGAACTTTGCTTTGCTTAACTTTTTTACTTGATTTTTAAGTGTTTTCATTCAAAAGAAAATTATGAGGTTGTACTTTTGAATCAAACATTTGTTACTGAATATAGTTAAGTGAGCAAATGGCGTTCAATATTTACTGAATATGAACACTTAAAAAACTACTAATTCATATTTAGTTCCAATAAATTCCCTCAAGGTATAACACAACCACATCCCAGTGCATCAGAAGCCAGGTTAGGGCAGATGTAAAGAAATACTTTGAAAACATGACAGAAATAATTAGATATCTGAAAATACAGTTAACTGTTCAGAACAACGAAGATAGATCAGGTCAGAGTTGCCACTGCAGTGGCCTGTTGCTGTTTGAGCCACCAAACTGGTTAATACAGGTCTGTGTTGACAATACAGTTGCCATCTGGTGTCCAAGATATGTTACCAAGGTTACAACAGGTTAGGGTTGAGAATGCAGCGGTCAGCTGGTTCCGAGGCATATTACCATGGTTACCAAAGGTCGGAGTTCACACAGGGAAACCACATCTTATCAAACCAACAATTACAAACAATTTGAGCAGTTACCTATACATCTGTACAAAAACATAAATCCAAAATAGGAAAATAACTTTATATGAGAATCCAAACAAGGCATATTCCTGATTTAGTTCACACACGGGTCAAGGTCATTGTTCATAATAAGTTACCTCAACGGATAACGTCCTTGGATGTGAAGTATAAAAGTTACTTGATTTCAAGGATTGAAATTTCATTCAAAATCAAGCTAAAGGAAGAACTTTTTGATGATCAATTTTGAATGCTCAAAATCAAAGCATATTAAAAATCATTTAAATTTGTCAATTCAATTCACTGAAAAGAACTAAAAAACATTGGCACTTACTCAAAGTTTAACTCATAACTTTGAAAAATACTGGCAATATTCACTTTATACACTGCATGATATAATATCTCCCGTAATATCAAACTGAATCTTTTTCAGATTACATTCCTATATCCAATGACCAAATAAATCTATAATATATTAATTTACCTTATCTGACAGATATTCCTTCATGATGAATTATTATGACATAATCATCTTCAGGACATATTTTATCAACAGTTCATCTCCTACAGTCACGTAAGGCCAAGATTGGTGAAGGATACATGAAATATCATGAGCAGATAAAACCAAGCTGGTTCATGTCACATGTGGTCAAAGGGAGCTAACTCATACTGACACATCCTTGCTTGGTGAGGAAACGCTTCGCAGTTAGTAACAGCACTTCAATGTAGGAAGACAGGAAAATAAATAGGAAAGGTGAAAACTGTTTGTTAAAAGGGAAAAGAATTTAACATCAGCAGTTTGATGAATATGTTCTCTTCAATGGATGTCACTGTGAATGAATTATGTATCTAGTCTTACAGGTTTCAAGGAGTCATTAATCATAATCACAGACTACTTTACTTTACAATGACTAATGTTCTCAGATCACAAATCAAATTTCACAAGATTAAAATGAAACTTTCACTTTGTACTTGATGATTAATTCATAGGGCAAAAAACAGTGAATGTTTCGCCGACACACATGTATTCATTAAACATGTCCAAGCTTCACAATTATGAGGACTTTTGGCTGATCCTATAAATCACTAAACAGAGACGAAAGGGAAGTAGAAACTTCGAAAGTCCTTTGGATCCAAATAAATACACAAGTCAAGCACAAACTGATTAATCAAGTCAGGAAATCAACAGGGTTCAGCATTGTCTAATACAAGACAAAAAGTGAGATTCAAATACAATGAAAAAGAAGCACCAGTTAACTAAAGTCTTCAAGAAAGGCTGTAGAAGTAATGCATCACTGCAGATGAACAGGGTGTGTATCAGCGAACTTACTCTGTGTTTAATGCTACTGGTACTTGAACAGTTCAATCGATTCCAACAAAGTGTTACCAGTCACACGATCAACCAACAGTCATTAATATCTTATTTTATGGTACTGACCAGTTGTTTTGTTACAATTCATAAAAGAAATATTCAGAAGGAAATACACAGCTAGAATGAGATGATGCATTTACGATACATTTGATAAAGCTTGCAATTAAAATACATCTGGCAACCAAAATTCAATAATTCACAAAAGGCAAAATATATTAACCAAAAGGTAAAAGAACAGTAATATCCGGCCTGAGAGCCTAGGCCTCGTTTCACAAAGCTGCTGTTGAACTATACCTTCCCCAGTTCCCATAGCTGAACATGGACATGGAGAGCCATAGCACTACAGTCACTTTCCGGAACAGGGCCCTGGAGTAGGAGAACAACACGCTGTAGGAAAGCATCTTATTCTCACTTCCAGATAGCAACACTCTTGCACCTTGATATGTACCATCCAGCTTCTACAACTGCCTGAGAGCAGCTTGCTTTTATATTGTAGCCTAATTAAGCAAAATATTCTGACAATTTTCGGGAATCAAACCCCGTTACGTGGCAGTTACACATCTGTTGAGCAGTTTTGGAGGTATCCATCTTGAGTCAGTGAAGACCACTTCAACATAATGTCTTCAATAGAACACATTTCATCAAGGCAGATGCAAAATCAAGACTGTACTTCAAGTTTTTGAGTAAGCATCACATTTTGATTTTGGTAATACACTGCTTTTAAATGAATATCCAAATAATCATTTAACAACAATAATCATCTGATATCATTAAACACTGACTGTGGATGATAATGTATTTTTAAAAAATCTAAAATATTTTAAGAAATAATAGACTAATTTCAATCCTGATCCATCAATTCAGAAAGATGTTATTTGTAATGACAATAAGATGTCAACTTCTAATTCAGCATGTAACTTACAGAGAGCCTGCACAGACTTGTTTCTGCTTTTAGCACCACCCTCAACAAACTCCTTCAATACTATACAACCAATATCTCACAGTTTCAAATATTGCCACTAACAAGCTTAACACAACCTCAAGAAATGAAGCGTTTCAGATGCAAATTATCATAACACAATGAAAATGACTGTTAAATATGAAATTGTACTCAGAACGAGAGAAGTTTACTTTTCCAGAAACACCCTGTTTCATAAAACTCTCTTAGCACTATGACAGTTGTAGCTCTCATACTTCAAAATACCCGGTAAGCTAATAGTCATGGAGTCCATGGTTCTTTAAGGCAACAGGTGTATCTTGAATTGTGTATCGGTACGTACTGCATGTGGGCAGTCTTGGTCAATTTGTTTTGTTTGTTTTTCTAGATGATAATACCCTGACAAGCCAAATCCAGTGATTGAAATACTGATGAAGCAGTTTGAGTTGTAGAAAACTAATGTACACAATCATCGTCCACAATGGGATTCAGAAAATAGTACCAGGTACCTTATCTCATCAAGATAGACATTTTCAAAAACACATAAACCCTTTGAAAACAAGACTATCTTACTTGTTTTTATGTAATGATGACTTTTCTTTACTAACAGTACCAATATAAGTAGATCCTTCAGAAATATGCTGCTGACGAGATATACATCTGGAAGCCTTATCATTTACAAAATTTCTCTTTGACAAATTGCAAAGAAATATTAATTCAATAAGCATAAGGTGAAAATACTGACAAACAAAATCTACTATTGAGCAGGGAGTCCTCCATGATCTTATGAAGCAAAGCTAAAATAATCAATCTTTTTGGTTCTCAAGCAAGAGCAAACTCACCCAAGAAAGCATACAATATCTGCTGTTGATTGATAAATAATAATCTGGTCTCCAAGTAACTCTTGTCACTTTCTAAAAATATGCTGCCTTCTGCACCAATTTCTAAATGGTCGAGCCTTGCTTGAGAACCAATCATTTTCATGTTTCTAGCCTTATCTTTGGTTCGTGTAAGTTAAATCATCTGGAGATCTTGTCATTGTTTCATCATAAATAATCTTACTCCCACCACATTTGCTAAATCATGAATTGGGTTCCAACAGGTCTATGCAGTAAGCAAATTTAGGTCTAAAAATAGATATTTTTCTACTTCAACAACTGACTTTAGCCTTTTCGTAAAACTGATAGTTGTCACTGACCATCCAGACACAGTGGTAATACTGTCAGTGGACAATTACAGTCATTATCTAAACATAATGCTCATCTTGAAGTCAACCCCAGGTTTCGAACTGGTCAAAAGGTCTGTTTGAACAATGTTAAGGATTCAAAATCACCCCAACTACTTGCAATCAGCCAGCCAAAAGTGCCCTAAACATATCTGGGTGCTGCTGTACAAAGCGATCTTAACGCTAAGATGATCGTAACTCCCATACCTTAACACAGACTTACAATAGTCGTAGCGCTAATGTTGTTTTGTAACCTGGTGCAAAACGGAAGAGGTTTCATGTTGTTAGAATCCCAAGCTGAAATATAGTTTTCTCACTAACATAAAAATACTTGGTAACAGCTAAACAGCTAGTTACCTCCCTTTAGTCCGCAGACAGTGAAATTGAACATATGCTGCCATAAGCAGGAGAAATAACATTTTGTTTGTTTGTTGTTTTACGCCGCACTCAGCAATATGATGGCGGTCTGTGACATAATCAAGTCTGGACCAGACAATCCAGTGATTGACATCATGGGCATCGATCCACGCAATTGGGATCAATGACATGTATCAACAAAGTCAGTGAGTCTGACCACCCGATCCTGTTAGTCACCTTTAATGACATCATAGTCGCCTTCTATGGCAAGTATGGGTTCTACCCCGTAGTCTTCACAGGTCAGGAGAAATATCAGCTGGACTTAATACACTAACAGGTTTACCCTATACCTGTGTTCAGCAATGCCTGAATAAATTCTGCTGAACTGCTGGGATCTGAGGGTCAAAATGATTAACAGATAGACCCAGTTGGTTCCATATCAGTGGAACTTTTGCAAAAGATTGTCATCTTTGAATAGTCTTTATAACATGATTATAATCTATTCCTATAGCACTTGATTATCGAGGTAGGTTATTACCAAGGTTTTGTTATTCCCAATTCTTCACAGTCCTTATGAGCATGTGGTTCAATTCAGTTTATAACATTGATGTTCTGTCCCTTTGAACATATTACATTCACATACAAAACTGTACAAAAAAAATAGTGAAAATAAGCAAACAAAAATCACAGCTGTAGCACGAACATGGATGAAATAAATTGGCTTGCAAGCGCTGATGCATAATGAAGCTCAGCTGGCTTGAAATGATGCAAATGAAAACAGTCATATGACAACAACGATGAGACAGCAATGAGGTGAAGGTCATCAGGGGAATGAACTCTTGAATGAAATGACGACACAGAAAGAACAGGGTTCAGTGCTAGCTGATGCAACAGCTCTTTCGGCAGTTCATTGGTGGAGAGTCACAAGGGTTTAAATATTTCACTTTTTTGTGTTTGTCTCTGTGCACAAAACTAAGCATCCGTGCCCTTGTCTTGTTCGTCAGTGCGTATGACTTCAGGTGGGATTTCAATGCATGTGGGAGAGGAAGTTGTTCAATGCCATATATGGTAGTCCGAGAAACTATCGTCCTGCAGGCTAATTCTTGAAGACTCAAAACTGAAAACAAAGAAAATCATTATGTGAATTTACCGCTTTACATTCAGTCATATCAAGAAGTTTTAATAATTTCTAGAATCAGCAACAGATGTCCAAGTTTAGCTGTAAAATGTTTGCTAGTGATAGAATGGCGCTGGAACAAGGGAGATAACTCCATTAGGTATACCTGACATGCCAATCAGATAGAAACGAGAAATAATTTAGAAAATATCCTTTCAGTATCAAAGACAGAATATTTATTAACAACCAAAAGATGAATACTACAACAATAGGAATCCCAAAGGGTCTGAGAATGCAAACTGAATGTATATTAATACTTTGCAGATCAAAGTAATAATGCACTATGAGAATGTGTTGCATGGATTTACCTCTATACAATTTACAAATGTTGTGTTTATCCAACATGATGTAAAACATCAATTTTTGTAATCTGAGCACGATGAGTTTTATCAGTTTCTGCAAACTGTCTGATATTCTTTGAGTATCAGGATCCTCTTTGACAGATCAAGATGTCTTCTTCAAAAAGAATTAATTCTTAATTAAAACCGTCACACAGCTGTCACGGTCCTCACCTTTATTGTGTCCCCATGCCCGACTCATGCCATTTCTTTTGAGAGCGAGTCGAGACAGTTCAGCGAATGACTCAGTTACATTGAAGTCACACAGTGGACTAACTTCAAAGAAAGCCATGTCATTCTTGATGGCATAAGCCTCTGCCGTAGCTTCACTGATCTGGCGTTTGAAGGCAAGATGAAGACGATTTCCGACCAGGATCTTGGGTACACCCGGTGCATGCTGCAATACCATGTAGGGGATTAGGGTGAATTCATCATGTTCAAGAACTAACAGTAACAGGTGAGCTAAAATAGGGTTTCATGTCGCGTTTAAGAATATTGCACTTACCAAGATTGTTGCACTTATATAGCGGCTTGCATGCACGTGTGTGTGTGTTTGTGTGGCTGCCTGTACTAGTCCAGACTGATGCCCATTTATAGTGCTAGCTCACTGAGATACCATGCCCCATTTTAACATTAATACCCCATTCAGACACAGTATACTGACTCCGAGCCGACCAGTACTTGTTTTAGCCCCTTAATGCCGAGCGCCAGACAGGGTAACAACAAGTACCATCTTATAACGTCTTTTGGTATGACGTGGTCGGGGATCGAACCCCGAGCCTTCCACTCTCCAGGCGGACGCTCTACCACTAGACCATGGAGGCGGTCTTACATACATAGGGACATGCATGCACATGAATTTGTGCTTGTACTATTGTAGCATATGCAATTGTCCCTTGTTTTGTTTTGTTCAGTAGATTTTAGTAATAAAACATGTGGACTTTCTGTGTTGTCATCTGAGAGTACTACTTGTACTACTAGACCAAACAAAATCTTACAAGACTCAGGCTTTGGACAAAATGAGGTGAAATGGGGTTTAACTTGCAAGATTATTGCACTTATATGGCGGCGGCGCGTCCAAGATTATTTCACTTATACGGCACCATGCGTGCATGCGTGCGTGCGATGACATGCAATCAACAAAGTCACTGATCCTGTCAACATGTTCCATTTACTTGTCTCATGATTAGCATAGATTGCTGAGGCTTATTTTAACTCTTCACTAGCGCCTATTATAACTTTGAAGACAGACTACTTTCAGGTCATAGATGACTTTTGGTGTTCCAAGTCTGTCACCTAGTGTCTCTATTTCATCAGTTCAGCCACATCACAGTTGGGGAAAGGAAGAATGGGCTCCACCCTTGTGTTTAAGTGAACCCTGGGTCTTCAGTACAATGAGCTCACGCCTAAAACTCTAGGCCACCCAACCATCCCTAGCTCATCAGAGAACTGTAGACAGGCTGACTCTCACCACTCTTCCACGACTGACTTTCCGTAACAAGTATAGGCTACTGGGACACCCTGCTTCAGAATTCCTTCTTGGTATTATCAAAAACTTTATAACTATTATTATAGACAGTCCCAATACGTGCCAAAAACTTTGAGTCCACAAGCCCAAACATCATTAACATAGCTTTAGCATCATTTTCAGTGCATTTTAGTGCTATTGTAAGCACAATGTTAACTAGATGTTTTAAGATTTTAATTCAGTTATTTCATGTTATTTACAGAACATTTCCTCTTACTGTTGAGACATTTGTTAGCTTTACGGACAAAAAATACTACTGTTTTCTCTGCCAAAACTTCCGAAATAGCCCCAACATCCTGCAACCAAGTAGTTGTAATTCAACAGCAGCAGTTTTTACACTAATCTATTACCTCGTTGATTTCCTTGATCCATCTGTCAATGCCATCAAACGACCACCTGTTTGTTATGTCATACACCAGCAGAATTCCCTGGAAAAGAGAGAAGACATTTAGTGTTCAGTCAAAAAAACCAAATGTGGCTTAGCAGCTTGCTGTAACTTAATGAAAGTTTGGGAGTCAAGGTACTTGGTTCATGGAATCAGAGTTACAGATATGGCATAGCAGCTTAGAAGACTAGCTCCAGTTCTAGCAATCAATATTTTTCTAAAAAGTGAACATGGCAGGTTTGTCAGGTTAGCCATGAATTTCTAGCAATCAGAGTAAAGTAAACTGTGAACATGGCACTGTATGTTCCGTGACTAGCCCTTAGTGTCTAGCAATCACAGTTCTGTAAACTGTGAACACTGCAGGTTCCGTGACTAGCTATTAGGGTCTAGCAATCACAGTTCAGTAAACTGTGAACACTGCAGGTTCCGTGACTAGCTATTAGGGTCTAGCAATCACAGTTCAGTAAACTGTTAACGCTGTAGGTTCTGTGACTAGCCCTTAGTGTCTAGGAATCACAGTTCATTCTGTGAACACTGTAGGTTCCAGGATTAGCCCATAAGTGTCTAGCAATCACAGTTCTGTAAACTGTGAACACTGTGGGTTCCAGGACTAGCTATTAGGGTCTAGCAATCACAGTTCAGTAAACTGTGAACATGTTATTGTAGGTTTCAGGACTGGCTATTAGGGTCTAGCAATCACAGTTCAGTAAACTGTGAACATGGCCCTGTAGGTTCCAGGACTAGCTATTAGCGTCTAGCAATCAGAGTTCTATAAACTGTGAACACTGTGGGTTCCAGGACTAGCTATTAGTGTCTAGCAATCACAGTTCTGTAAACTGTGAACATGGCACTGTAGGTTCCAGGACTAGCTATTAGTGTCTAGCAATCAGAGTTCTGTAAACTGTGAACACTGTAGGTTCCAGGACTAGCCCTTAGTGTCTAGCAATCACAGTTCAGTAAACTGTGCACATGGCACTGTAGGTTCCAGGACTAGCTATTAGTGTCTAGCAATCACAGTTTAGTAAACTGTGAACACTGTAGGTTCTGTGACTAGCCCTTAGTGTCTAGCAATCAGAGTTCTGTAAACTGTGAACACTGTGGGTTCCAGGACTAGCCCTTTAACAAAGGGCAGGATCTAGGATTCAACACTTGCAACTAACTGAAGGGTTTCTCCATAAACATAATGAATGACTATGTGTCAGCAAGGGTTTGTAAAAAAACACTTTCAATGGTATTCTGTTACCAACTACAACTACTAAGATGACATTCCTTACTCAAAGCATGTCAAGTCCATCCCTAAACATCCACAACATACAAATCACTGGTATCTAATTACCTAAAATCTAAGACATTCATCACAAAGACATTCCCAGTTCTATTTACACAGAATCGCCTTATGCATCACTTAATCAATTCTAAAGCTTGAGTGTCATGTCATCTTCTCTAAAAGCAGCTTTCAAGATCCTATTCAGTCTGTTGCTGAGGCAACACCATTTCTTAGCATCATGGAAAAAACTACCGCCATTGAAGGGCATGAAAAAAAAATATAGCTTTCATGGTATTCATTTACCCATTAAGAGTATTGGAAGAGTTTCAACTAAAAGTCCTCAAGAATCCTAACATACAAGACTTAACTTTATTATATTTTCAAGGAGAAGGATGGTGTTGCCATGACATTCATGTTATGGAACCTTCATGGTATTAGTCTCAGTGACCACCTACCCCCTACTGGCTGGCCTCATCCAGACATGCAAATAGCACTTCTCAGAACTCCTTCGTTGTTATTCATAACCTATCATAGCTGAGGTAGGTTGCATGTCAAGTAACAATCTGTATGTAACACCAAGCATGATCAATATTTATTGCCGGACGTCGGTGGATTTCTGTTACAGCACAATAAGAGTGGGTTTAAGAGAAACCTGTGATCAGTGTTAATTTCGTAGAGGTCTGCATTGCATCATTGCAGATAATTCTTTGTGATACTGAGTCATGTGAAGCAAAATGTAAGGACTAATGGGTAATATTTCATTTCCAGCAGCATGAATGTTGTGGCATGTTTAATGTATAGAGGAGAGTAAGCTGTAAATACAGTATAGCCAAAGCATGAATAAATGAACGCTGTTTTATGGTACGAAGCCAAATCCCTGGCACCGCTGCATCATAGGTTGCGCCCTTCAATCACATACCAACTTCCTGTATGCCAAGTGTCCAGTAGCGAAAAACTGAGTATGGTTTTATGCCGCTTTTAGCAATATCCCAGCCATACCATAGCGCAGAACATCAGAATCAGACGTCACAAACTGTACCCAGCTCCAAGACTGATAATCGCCCCATCTGCAGCAATTTTTAGTAAATATTTCCATCTGAGATTAAAAATTCTATTTAAATAAAGTTACAGCTAATAATGGCTTGGTCGAGGTGACTAATTACAAGTGAGTGAGTGAGTGAGTGAGTGAGTGAGTGAGTGAGGTCTTACGCCGCTTTTAGCAATATTCCAGCAATATCACGGCAGGGGACACCAGAAATGGGCTTCACACATTGTACCCATGTCGGGAATCGAACACGGTCTTCGGCGTGACGAGCCAACGCTTTAACCACTAGGCTACCCGACCGCCCCTACTAATAACAAGACCACAAAAGAGGATGAGTTTTAGTTTGACATTACTGTTTAGAATGCAATGCTAAAATGAAAATAAGAACTATAAATAATACGAATTTTAAACAAAATAACTTCTGTTTATCTAACTTGCCTGCCCAAGACATTGAAAACCTGTATTATTAACTAAGCTAATTGTTTATAAAAAATACCAAGGAGGATGTATCAGATATTAGAGTGACATTCATACATTAACATGTAAAGCAATGTACATGATGGGTGAATGAAACCTGTTTATTTCTACTGATCATAAGTGCCTGTAAGTCATGATGACCCGCTGATTTTAGAAGCAAGGACGACCTCATCAAGCCTGACTCAACATACATGCTTGTCACAAGATTTACAAAACCAGCTGTCACATTTCCTATGCAAGGAAAAATGATCAGGTACATCAACGTCATTATCCAACCTACACATGCATGAAATTAAATTTTCTATTCACTGTAGTATCTGCAAGAGTAGTCAGGTTGATGTTCTACACCAATTCTTAGTAATCATAAAAGTGGTACATGTAGTTCTCAAGGAAATGTCATAATACGTCTTTCCTGAATTTTACAATTCTCGGACCAGCGTACGAATGGACGAGCGAACTTATGTGAACTATACTATGTTCACACAAGCTCACTGGGCATTCTTCAGTAGGTCCTGTTCACATGATGATTCTAGCCACCACAAATGAATCAAGTAAGGCTGCTTAAAGAAACAGCGTGGTCACAGTGATCAAAGGTCCAAATTGAATCAAGTTCTCTTTTCCATGGCTCCGATTGCAATCTATTCCCTTCTCGGCTGTTTAACATGAACACCAGATCACAAACATTGCGTTGGCCATGTGGGATGGAGTCAGAAGAAGACTTGCCCTGTCAACTAACCTTATCTACAAAGCTATCATAGAATAAAAAATCTTGTTACAATCAGCCTTGCACAAAGATCACACTGTGGAACCGGCCAATGTTCCACATGTTCAGTGAAGGCTGGAAAAGCTTGTGACCAAGTGGGATATATCCATCCACCCAGATATACCCTACTGTATGCTGAGAATCTCAAATGATATATTATTCTGAGGGTCAACGGCATAGCTCCCTGGAAGTCAGAAGCAATGAATGTTGACAAAAAGCTCCCACCCCCACGGAATTCAAAATCAAATAGTCCTTGTCATGAAAATCAAAAATGTTGGAGTGCCCAGATTCAAATACTGTATTTGTTAACCTCAAAAGCTCCCCTAGGACCCCTTTGATTTCAACCAAGTGGAGACCCAGGTTTAAGTATGTGTCCCCAGCACCACACTGCTAGTCGTAAGGGGAACCTGCAAGGTTTTGGGGATAATATCAGTTAGTGGATATTAAAGGCGACTGAATGCATCAGGTGGTCAGGCTCAGTGACTTGGTTGGTAAAGGGCTCACAATATTAAAAATACAAATTTCCATTAGTCCTTATGATACCTTAACAATTGAGCAGTTTTATGAAGGACTACAGGACTAGTGCCAATTTCAAACGCTGCCTTGATATAACTGAAATATTGCTGTGGGTGACATTAAGTAAGAAACACACTTGATTTCAAACACTGCCTGAGAGTTTCAACTCCTTAAGCTCCTAAGCATATAAGCTTAGGAATACATAAATGGCATAAGCAAGACTAAACACTGCAACAGACATTCGCTTCCTAACATAATGAATTATGGAATGTCTTATAGCAAATCAGTTTATATCAAAGGTCATTCTGTCAGAAAATAAATCACTGTTGCAATGATAATCTGATAATCGAACAAACACAGGAATTAACGTAATTCAGGTAAATTACACATGACTATAATGTGATTATGTGCTGTGTTCTGTATTTATTCCGCCAATATAACTCAGCATGTGCCAGGACTTATACATTCTTTTCCTACTTCCACAGACATTTGTTCTCATTCAAATCTGCCAGTTACTGATAAACACTGAACTCAAAAAATGAACAAAAAGCAATGTCTCTTTATTCACAAAGAATCTTTCATTTGTTCACTCATTAAAGAAGATGGATTACTTAACAAGGAACAAAAATTAGACAAAACTTGTATCAGCTACCAGAATAACATTTCATACATCACTTCAAACAAGGGATGTCATTGTATATTGCGATGTCTTTGTATGGTGATAGACAGAAAATAATGATTATCAATACAAATTTAATAATTGAAAGCCACTGCTACTGAGGTGAGGTGAGGTGAAATGGGGTTTAACGTCGCATCCAAAATTATTGGGTTGGTGGTAACAACAAGTACCATCTTTTTCCATCCTTTTCGTATGAAACGACCGGGGATCAAACCCTGGACCTTCCTCTCTACCACGGTGGTGGTCCACTGCTACAGAAGACACTGTGACATACACTTACAAAAGGGACTGATCCAGTTTAAAGTCAGTCTACAGACTTGCATTTGAAAATAACATAATACGGCGAATACATTGTGTAGAACCTACCATGAAGTGGATTTCCTTGCAGTATTAGTAGCAAAGGTGTAAATGTGTTTCTGATGCAAATTAAGAATTTCTCATTTTTAATGGGGGGTTTTCAATTATTTGGATCATAAAAGACAAGCGTATTCCTAAACCACCTAACAAATTTCATAGTAACTAATAAAGCAAAATATTTTCTAAAAGTTATATAATTTATAACCATTATGTTTTTGTTCTGCCTTACATGCCAAACTTTAGTGACATGTTTTGAAATGTTCCGTTTCTCCCCCCCTGCATTCAGTGTGAAGATTATCCATTCTTTTACATAATACTGTTGAATTTTATCACATGGAAAAAAGTCCAGTTTGGGACCATCAAGTTTAAATGGCGAGGTGAACAAGAAAACAGTTGTCTGTAAATAGTGTCACAACCAACTGCACTACTGTGGTATATATCATTGATATATAACAGAACACACAAGTCTTTTTGAAACCAACAGAAAATATATTAACAACCAACTTTACACATCAAGCATGCCAGGGTACTAGGGCTGCAACGAATACACTATGAGGCGAATTTGTATCACGAATATAGGGTAACGAAT
The DNA here is from genome assembly GCF_022045235.1 of Haliotis cracherodii. NCBI lineage: Eukaryota > Metazoa > Mollusca > Gastropoda > Lepetellida > Haliotidae > Haliotis > Haliotis cracherodii. The sequence goes on from NW_027266275.1 coordinate 20,021,769, forward strand.
ACGAATATTAATTCACAAATACAATAACAAGTCAGAAGCTGATATATTATTTGTTATATTCAGTGAAGCAATAACAACATAAATTATTTGACATGGTTTGTTAATTATTAATATATTATACATTTATATACTGCACTTACCCAGGTTCTAGTATCTGCACACATGTGACAATGACCAGTGACAATACTGTCAAATTAAATAGTATAAGAGTGTTGTCTTTTGAAGAAATGTATACATATCATGTTCTTATGGATATCTTTATTTAAATGCACATGCTTGCATGTAAACAAATATAAGATTCTACTCGCCACGAATACAATTCATGAATGGATACAGTTCGATTCACCGAATACGCGAGTGAATCATAACAGCCCTACAGGGTACATTTCCAAACATTTCAAAGACTCTTTTCCATGGTTTTTATTCTCTCACTTGTCAGACTAGGGAGAGTAATTGTCAACTTCAAACACTTCAGGGGCAATATTTCTTCACAGGAAGATCAAATTGGCTGTTAGACAAGACTTAATTCTCCACAAATGAAGAACGAACCAGACAGGTGGTACAAACATAAAAAACATGGTTGTCAAGATGAAACAAGCAGCAAACCCCTGCCATTACTGCTAGGTTCTAGATCAATAAGCCAACACGTTTCCTCTTCTTCCTGAGAATGATAGCATCTACACTAGCATCAGGAACCTCTTACGCAAATATTGACCATATCGCTCGATTTACAGCAACAAACGTGTACAATCATTCCACTAGGATAATGCCTAGGGGTATAGATTAATACATCACCATCTCTGTCCAACAGTGCCTAAATGGCAGAACCTGGACGTTGGTCATGTCCTGTCCTGTTTGAACATGCTGTGACAAACAGTGACAATATTACTCACATGAGTCAAATATTTCATAACTCAGAAACTTATTGTTAACGTTCATTAAAACATTAGAAATATTTCAAGCCGTCATTTAAGTCTATTTTAAAGCTGTAATACTAAATCGATTATGAAGTATTTGGGGTAGTATTAACATGATCAATGCTTAAATGTCCTGGTGTTTGTTTCCAGACCGTGGCATACATGGTATGTACAATGGTATTTCTCAAGTACCAATTACCAGTTTCTCTGTTGGATAGGTATATTAACTTGTGTTTTACCACATGGTGTCCATGTATCAATAGTGTGCTCTACACCTCTCCATCATAGCATGAGATATGAAAAGTTGTTTTATATATGTTTTGGTTTTAATTTGATTGTCATGATTGTTATGTAACACGAGGAATCCCAATTACCAAGAACAAGTTTCTGTGTTGTCAGTCACTAACAAGAAAGAAATTTGAATGTAATTTTAAACAAAAATTGCTTAAAATCCATTTCAAGTTCAAGAACATCATCATTCTATTAGCAGCATGACAAGAATCTTCAAGAGCAACACCATAATTGGCATCTGTGATCAAAGATTCCTGCTTATCAGGAATTTCTTCCAGCAACGAAACAGCAATTTTCCAATAATGTTTATGTTCTCACCTAAATAATCATGATAATGCCTCCAAAACAGGTTTTGAACTTCAATTATTAAGTAATTAAAGATTACTAACTTTCAATTATCAATTGGACTCTCCAATCTGTTAAAAAACGTCCTATCCCGATTAATAATTCACTTTCATTTCAAATTATCAAGAGTTAATCGATTCTTAACAATAGATCTCAGTTCAAATTAAAACACCTTGAACAAATCTAATAACATTGATTTTTTTTTAGTGCTAACAATACAAAAACTTGATTAGCTGATAATTGAAAGGGATTATATTGCTTCAATGTGGCATGAATGCCATTAACAGGGTGCCCTGTAACTGATATATTTGTCTCGGATTGCTGATATTGATCTGTTTTGTCTCAGGCAAGGAGGAATCTATTAAAGATCCTTAAACTAAGTGTTTGATGGTAGCTATGGCAATGGATGGCAAACTCTCAATCATTTGTCCATGCATATTAGTGTAGGATTTGATCATCTGGGATTCCCATAGGTTTTATCAAATCACACAGACTTGCTGTCTTCATTGCTCAAAAGTCAAGAGATTATTCAAATTATCCCTCTTGGCAATGTAACAAATTAAGAAATCTGCCGAAAGTCATTCTTCCCACTGTTTTCTGAATAAATAGAAAACAATGTTTCGTGACTCCGAATTGCTCACTAATTGAATCCAGTGTTTGAAAATAATCATGTTAATCAAGGGGTCGTTGTAATAACCCTAGTGTCCAAAGTCATAAATTTAGGGGTCCCCAAATTCAAATACCAGGGGAACAAACGACCCAGGGACACCACTATTGTCAAACACTAGTATCAGTCCACCATTAACCATAAATGTTCTTGCAATCAGACATATGTTATTAGGTAGTGGCCTACATGTGTAATTAACAAGAGTCATCAGAAGATGACAAATCCCCCTGGCACCCACAATAGCATACACTTCAGACCCTGGTTAATGCATGCACCAAGTTTTGATGAAAAATCTTTCAAGGTTTTCAAGTTATGTTCCGGAAACAAAATACAGGACGGACAGACAGACAGACAGACAGAAAGGTGATGTCTATATCCCACCTCATTATAATAATGTATATACCAGAGGAATTTAAATAAGTTACTTTTGGCAGACAAATAACATAAAATGTAGATCTTAAAACCGCGAACAAAAGAAAACAGTATGTATTGATCATTGACACTTCAGCTTTACAAGAGAGTGTGACTTCTGAAACATATACCTAGTGTAACAATCATGTCAATAGGATTCTGACAATGTGAATGTTAAAATCTTATCTTGTTACAACAGTCTACAATTATCTGTATTCATTACCTGTTGTTGACAACGTACCACTATCCTCTCCCACCGATACACCTACGGACCAACAGTCTCAGAAATACATACATCCAAATCCGGTTACACAGTGACAGGAAAGCAAACTGATGACATTACTTCTGAAGGCCCATCGCAGGTGTGTGTACCATATGATTTTCTACAGAGAGACAGTACATGATGGAGTGAGTGAATGAGTTGGGTTTAACGCCGCTTTTAACAGCATTCCTGTTACATCGCGGCGTGTCAGCTTAATGTTGGAGGAAAGCCCGAAGTGATGCAGGTCTCAGACATTTACCACTTCGGATGAAACTAACAAGCACAGGTATGGTGCTGACAAACCTAGAAACATAATCGGGGCGAACTGGGATTCGAACCCACAATCATAGGTTTCTGACGTGACAAAGGGATGCAACTCTACACAGCGAATCGATGCGCCTTAGACAACTGGGCCACCCGTGTCCCTGACAGTACATGAAGATTGGGTGGTCAGGCAGTGAGACTGGTGACTGGGAAACAACCTAGTTGAACACTTATCACTTGCATATGCATAATAAGCAAAGCCTGATATTAAACATACTACAATAACTGTAAAATGATATTAAGTTATCCTAATCAAGACAATATGATACAAACTGTATAGTATATTATTACAGTTCTCACCACTCGCAATTATTTACTAACGAAGATGGCTGCATGTGTCTCATGTTTTTAAGTGAAAACACGCCATTTCGGCAATAGGCAATATTACTTAGAGTAATGACAAAGATTGCAATGTGCTCTTTTCAAGAAATATCCTTTTTCCAAGCAATACACATACTCATTGAATTTTGACCATGTGGTTACCAGTCGCAGACGTAACTGTACTCGAGACGGCTGCAGTCTGCAGTACTCACTGAAGTGCTTGGCACTAATTTATTCAATCACTGTGGTTGTGCTATCACCCGCAACCTCCGCAAAAGTAATTAAAGCGCTACATAAAATCATCCACTGCTGAAAAAGATCCCAATCAGCCCAAAGTCCTGAGTGGAAGGATGAGTGTTGCATCGAGGCATCCGTCTTCCTATCCCCACATACCCTATTTTTGAACAATTAAGACAACATGTCAGCATGTCATTATGGACTATATTTTCAACTGGTTACAATGCGGGTAAGAATAGGCAGTCAGGGACTGCGGTTACATTTAGCAATGTGTGTATCTCAAAACTACCTCACTAGAGAATTAAATACTACATCGGGACATTTTTGTCTCTCAGTTCATGCTGGTAATGAATGCACCTTGCACTGCTGCTAAACATACCTGCTTGTACACACCTGACCGCAGTTCCTTACCCAGATCGTAACCACGTGATCAAAACACAATGATGGTACTTATCGCTATCAACATGGACATTTCTTGAAAAGCGCAGTTTGCAATGTTTGTCATTACTGTAAGTAACATTATTTATCACCTTTATAAGTATTAGGACACACGCAGATAGCTTTATAATTAATTATTAAAGGAGACATTTCATGATCGAGTGGCGAGGACTATAGTCTCTTGCATCCTTAAAGCATGCATCAGCATTCATTAACATGATCAACATCAACAGAAAAATCTTACCAGTGCGAATTATGAAAAATAAATTATAACTGATTATTAAAAGTTAAATTATTGTTGTGCCCTGGCTTCCATACAAAATCTGACCTCGTCATGTTTGACAGATTAAAAAGAGCATATGCTTGATTTTAACTGCTTCAATCCCACTTCTACACACATGTGCTTATATAATGCACTATGCATTATGTACTAATCCATATCTCGCTAAGCATGCAAAGTAAGATCCTGCAGCCGGACACATGTACAGTGCAGCAGCACACTGACAGGAAGTAGCATGTGTGTGTGTGGCAATCTCGCATACTACAGATGGAATTACGGTTAATCATATTGTACATAATCTCCTTAAGCAGGGTCAAGTGCAGCATGTGTGTGACTGTGTAGAGTCAGTCAGGATCAGCGTGTATTGCTGTAACAATCTAGATCATGTTAGATCACATTAAATGATTAAATGATATGCCAAATGCTGAATGGCAAATAATATTTAACTTCACTATTTGATGAGTATGCAGGCTCCTGTGTTTGTCATTACTTCCAAACCTCAGAGAGGTTTAACTTCAAACTTGGCATGGAAATTAATGATGGAAAAGAAAACAAATTGTGCTTAAGTAAATACTTTTTACAACATATGGAAATTGAGTGACACTTGTGAAATGTGCATTTCCTACCACCGATCTTGGCATGTGTGTAATCAATATTTTGTATAGTTTGCTTAACATTTGGAGGCAAGGATCAAATTCTTTCCTGCGCCAAGCATCAAAATATGGTTATTACTGGTACATAATGATTATTTTTTATGTCTTTATTTTCAAACATAATTGAATTCAAATCACTACATAGAGGAATTTTTGCATTATTTTACAAATCACTTCACGCCAATCATTCCATTTTTCTTCAATTATTGTCTATATAATATGCCCTATTTAACTATTACTACAACATCAGCTTAATCAAGGCCATCATGAGCTAAATCCATTATGCAAAGCTTCACATCAAACAACAAACTGCAAAAATTAATATCACCATAGTAACTCAAAATTGAAATATTCGTGAAACGAACATAATTACCAACCTCAAAGGAAGCTGTCTAGCACTGGAAGCACATTTATGACAAAAGAGGATTTAATCACGAAAATGGAATATGATATATTTGAGTATGATGCATGCGCAGCAATGAATTCAACATACGAACATAAATCAAGATAAGAATCATCAATAGTGAAGCGAAATCAATAGCACCATTGAACGTTGGACAAGAGGGGTAATGACAATCACGACCTTTGTGTTCGATGTTACTGCCATTATTCTCAGGAGGTAGGCGCCATCAAATGAATCGATTGAACCCTGATGATTTGTAAACATTCAGCAGCAAGCGCAGAATGTTTGTAGCAAGGTTAATGTTCGTTTCTTATGCAGTTCTCGAGTTGTCTGACACAAAATCCAGAGGCGGTCAATTCTGGTTGTAAATATGTCAGATGGGATTGGGATACGTGAAGCCGAAAATGTTGGCAGCAAAATAATTGTTAAACTTGCTCATTCATCATTTTCCTTATCATTGGCTAAATATTTCGATTTGATAATGAATAAAAACAAAAGTTCATACCTAGTGTAGATCTACCAACAAGACAAATGCATAAACAAACCAAGTCTATTCAAAAGAAAATTAGACCCTTGAAAATCCAGGGTAGAATAGGTCTTCAGCTACCCATGCTTGCTGTAAAAGGCGACTATGCTTGTTGTAAGAGGCGACTAACAGGATCGGGTGGTCAGGCTCGCTGACTTGGTTGATGCATGTCATCGTATCCCAATTGTGAGGATCGATGCTCATGATGTCAATCACTAGATTGTATGGTCCAGATTCGAGTGAGTGAGTGAGTGAGTGAGCGAGCGAGCGAGCGAGCGAGCGAGCGAGCGGGGGACACTAGAAATGGGCTTCACGCATTGTACCCATGTCGGGAATCGAACCCAAGTCTTCGGCGTGACGAGCGAACACTTTAACCACTAGGCTACCCGACCACCCCTACCAGAAAAAATATGTGTTGAAAGTGTTTGATGCCAATGAGATCAATTGTTTGTCAGAAACATATACATTCTGTCGAGTGTCACCAAAGTAGAGATTGTTTCCATTTTTATGCCACTTGCAAAGCTTGAATATAACTGAAATTCTTGTTCAAAACTGTACACAACACAGCTAACTCATTCCAGTCTAATGTCAGAATATGGTACAGCTTGTTGAGCATGTTACATCGTTAAGGGTGTTGTGCACTCCTTTCACAAAGCCATCAGACATTGGTTTGCTGCTTCAAGCCATGTTCAGCTCAGACCTGAATGGTGCATGCATAGCTAATGAGTGTGTTGTGTCTAACACCATTATGTAAGGGCAAGCATTAGGACAGCCTTGAGAAAAGGGAACAAGGACAAACAACACTGACAAATATCTTTCTTGACAACATGTAACACCTAGTCTGAAAATATAGAATTTTGACAGAAACAAGCAGCTGCATATAACCTGAAAAGATGCCCAAGTAACAATCGAGACTTGTTTTATTTAGGACTATAGCATTATAGTAAGGGGTGGGCGGAGGTGGAAATCATACGGTTTGGGGACTGTGAGACTAATTTCTTTCCTGTGGTCTATGCCATGCTTTCTTTTTCTTTTACACAGCACATAGTCTTCTCCCATTGCTGGCTTTAAAATTAGTGTTATGAAACTGATCCTTGTAACCTGACACATCTATATCAGAGTCAATATAACATGTTTTCCTACTCACACTCAATATGAATTTCATGAGCAGATGTGGTGACTATTCTGCCAGATGCACTCTGACTATGACAACAACAAATGTTTACATGCATTTGAAGGGCAAACATAGCTATCATGTGTCCAGCCAGTCCTAACAGATTAAGGTTGATGCAACATTGAGTATAGACATTGTTCATCATCCATATCTGCTCTTCATATTGAAGACAAATGACACATGGAGGGCAGCAGAAATGGGACTTAAATCACATATAAAGACCAAGTAACCAGTTTTGTTTGCCACATACTGAATTAAATAATGTTTTCAGCATTTTTCTCAATATTTATGACAGATCAGATTTTTTTTACTATTTACTGAACTGAAACCCAACAAAAGAGTTGGATCATTGTTGAGAACTGATTTGAATTCATTAGTAACTTATCAACAGCAGCGCTCTCTGGGCGGACACTCTACAATTAGACCACGGAGGCTGTCGCTTGGCTGAGAGTCACAACAGCAATTGATTGTGGTTCATTCTGTCAACCACTGGATTACCTGGCCTGGACTTAAATATTTACAGGCTGCTGGAATACTGCCAACTGTGGCATCAACAGATTACACTTACACACTGTCAACACTCAACAACATCAAGCTATGATTAGAAAAATATCATTTCCTATCTAGCCCTATTGGCTTTGAAGGATTACCCGAACCCCTCCAAGAAAGGAAGCAAAACACAGGCAAAAACAATACAACATTATACAATCTATCACTTTGTGACATGTTACCCAAAACAATTCCAGGTAACTTAGCAACATCGCACCAATTATTGTCTTCAAAGATGAATGGGGAAACATGATCCCCACTGCAGAAAAAGAAAGCCAAGTTAAGAAAATGGATTCCGTTTAACAAAATCACTGACACCGTAAAAAATGCTGATTGAGGAGAAAGTGCTTTCAAATGGCACAAAATAGTAAATAAACGCTACCCTAGTGCATCAAGTTGTTTAGAAACACTTAATAATTGCTTGTGCAACTTTGAAGAAGGGAAAATCATGAAAATGTACTGCCAGATGTGTTTTCACACTATCAAAATTCATGACTCAAATACACCGGAGTTTCTCTGTGTGTTTGCTTAAAGGATATTTCGTCAGTACATCCTGTTATAACAAAATGTTGTAGAAACTTAAGTATTATCAACACAAAGGCACACACAGACACATAGACACATACACACGCACACTCATACCATGACTTGAAGCTTTCTGATGTCTTCAACACCATCCAGCTGTGAATCCACAAATTATGTGAACATACCATGAAACTTAACTTTTCGTTTTGTTGGTTTGCTTGATCATTTTAATACTGCACTCATCAATATTCCAGCTATATACCAGCAGCCTGAAAACAATCTAGTCTGGACCAGACAATGTAAACAAATAACAAACCATGGTATCACATCACCAAACAAAGTTGCAAAGGAGAAAAACGTTCAGTGCAATCTGCACATCAAAATACAGTGAGTGAGTGAGTGAGTATTGTTTTACGCAGGTTTTAGCAATATTTCCGCAATATCATGGCTTGTGTATAGAGTGAGGCCTGGCCAGCAGTGTCAGCAAGTAGAAAGAGCCAAATAAATTAAAATCCAAGCACGATGAGCAGCCACTGTGACACCTGATTCTGATTAGATCCTTGAAACCTATTCTGCCTCAGCATCCCCAACATGTACATGACTACGAGTTCAAACTGAAATATCATAACACCCAACAAAGTATTCACTAAATGTTCTTTGTTATTAAAGTTCTGACAGAAAGACTTCAAACTTGGGGACGTTTTGGTAGGCAAGCCTTAAAAAAAGAACCTACAAAATGTTTTTCAGCTTTTCCTGGAACATTTTTATTTTATAAATGTTAAAATATTGCCATGGTTAGCACACCCTCACATAGAGTTGCTCAAGTATCCTTGACCTCCTAGTCCTGCATACAAATCAACAAAAATATACTGTAATTGCCTATATTTTCTCTACCACATATTTCTCCAGCTCCATCCAAAGAATAGGAGTGACTGAATTGCTGCCCCAGCCTGCCTGCTATTCTGACAATGTGACCGCCCCAACCTGATAGGCCTGAAAGTGTGTGTGTGTGTTCTGGGTTATCTGACATGTGGGTTACAGGGTAATTGAGGCAGGATGCTGGAGCAGCCTCCCCTCCAGACAGATACATACATACATCTGCTGGCTGCACCTACATCACGGCCACTTCAACTGAAGAGCTCCATGAAAGATAATAAAACACTTCATGTGTTTCAAGATGTTTCAGATACTACCTTTACTAGCTCACTGAAAGAGAAGTAAAACATTTCCACTTGATATATGGGATGATTTCATCTTTTCTTACCCATTCAAAAATGATAAAACTCTCCCTCAGTTTTCTCACGTCAACTCCAACCTCATATTCGGTGTGTCTTCACTATGTTTATACACATGATCAAGCAAAACAGGCAAAATCCAGGCTCTAAAACTGCCTTTCCAGCACTAGGTTCTCAACATTCTCATAAGGCATGATACTAATTTATTTGTACCTCCCAAATTCTATCATCTTGAGACCCCATTTCCTCAACATGGACACAAAACTAGATGTCCACGGTAAAATGGGGAAAAATCATTATTTTGTAGTTTATACATCCTGTGGTATTTCAACATCACATTCAGTGTAATAATGTAAAACCAAGGATTAGAGTCTCTTCCCTTTTTTCAGTCCTGTTACCAGTGCTATACAAGCTGTACCAATAATACAAGTCTACAAAGCCCTACTATACATTAGATATCACTACAGTGGAATCTGTCCAAATCAGACTCTCAAATTCGGATTTTAGTGAAAACCAGACTTTTTCTCATGTCTCCTCAGTCCCTTAATAAATTATCATTAAGCCAAACTTTTAAAAAAGTTGTTTCTAGATTTATTCCACCTTTTCCATAAAAGGTCAATCGAAATAAAAATAAAAACAAATAGCTATGTCAATTATTTATTTATTTATATGAAAGTTATTCTGCTGTGGAGTTAAAACTGCAGCTGGCTTCTTGAATCACTGATAGTGATGTAGACATGGAACTTATTAATAACATTATTTATCGTATAAGATGGTCTATATTACTATCCAGGAGACATAATAAAAACAAATATTTTTATGTTTGATTTACTTCTTTTCCAGCTGCTTTTCAGTCGGAACAGTGTGCCCATGAAACGAAAAATAAAAAAATAAAGTACCGTATTCGACGTAATAAGCTTCCTTTGGACCACTGACATATTTTGGTCAGTGTCGACGGGAGAATCAGCCTATTTACTTTGCTGTGGGTGATGGTACACAACATCTTGCCAAACAGTGCTGTGTGCACTACATACAATACCATGAGGCCTGAGGAACTGGCACAGAAGGAACAGTACATATGGCCATATTCAACTTCTGCCAACTCAAACAACTTTTCAGACTTTAATGACAATAGCATGTTACACACTGTATTTTGATGCGTCTACCATGTTTCAATAGGCTTTGCAAATATGAACTGACAAGCAAGCAAACCAAATAATATTGAAACCCATGTAATGACAACCATGTCATTTTAACACCGAGCGGTAAATTACATTTTATGGACCTGCAGAACTGTACCACTTGTTCTTAGATGTGAATCCAGCAAAGTCATAGTGAGGTGAGGTGAGGTGAGGTGAGGTGAGGTGAGGTGAGGTGAGGTGAAATTGGGTTTAACATCACATTCAAGATTATTGCACTTGTATAGCATTGTGCATGCACCCACGTGCCTGTGGCTGCTCGTACTAGTCCTGATTGATGCCGATTTAATAGTGCTAGCCCACAGAGATACCATGCCACAGTTTGACATGAATACCCCACTCAGACACAGTATACGGACCAGTCCTTGTTTCAGCCCCTTAATGATGAGTGCCAGACAGGGTAACAGCAAGTACCATCTTTTTACATCTTTTGCTATGAACCCCTGACTTCGCTCTCCATGCAGATGCTCACCCAGATGACCATGGAGGCGGTCTGTTTAGTAATAGTAGTTTGTTTGTTTGTTTGTTGTTTAACACCAAACAAAATGCAAATGGGATACAATGAAATGTATCAACCAAGTCAGCGAGCCTGACCACCCAATCCCATTAATCGCCTCTTATGGCAAGCATGGGTTGCTGAAGACCTATTCTAACCATGATTTTCATGGGTCAAGTACTAGCAAGTAGTAGCAAGTAGTAGTAAGTAGTAGTAACAGCAGTAGTAGTAGCAGAAGCAGTAGCAATAGCAGTAGCACAAATGCACACAATATAATAGGGCATTCGCTTGCCATTTGCTCAGCGTGAAGTCTGCTGAAAAATATTCTGATGACAATTTCTGGCTGGTAAGACTATGCAATAGGTTTCACTGAATAAGTAGTGAGGCCATGCATAATCATACATAGTGAATAATGTTATGTTTATGTTAAAGAATGATGATTCACAACTCTACACAGTATCAGGTGTCATTCATCATGTACACTAGACACACAACCTAATAACCCTGATGCATGCATGTGTTTATCAAGCGTTTAGCCTTGTCTTTGTACTGAGTCAGTGAATGACTTCCCACACACTGAACACAAGGACCATTACCTTTGATGATAACACAGCATGGTCATGACTGACTGACCAAAGGTTCACTGTACCATCAAAGCCATTCAACTAATGAGACAACAGGTCATGTTATTCTCACTGTGACGACTCTGAAATGGCTATCAAAGGATCTTTAATCATTCATTTTGCAACTTGCTGCTATGACTAACAGATTAATAACCCGTCTTCAGGGTTCATCAAGCACACATCATTCCACAATTAGGTAGAGAATCTGACGGAAGCGCCAAAACAATTTGGGAAAGTATAGTTTTGGTATCAGCAGTATTTGATCATGTTCTAAGGTCAGTGATATTTTCAAAATGGGGTCGTCATTCCACCTGACATTTGTAAACAGAGGGCTTCCTCCGTGTCCCCATGGCTATCTAACTTACAAGGCCATGGCATTTGTGCTGTTGTTGGGAATTGGCCTTCTGTTTGTGTTCAATGTAGAAAACTGCTGTGAAAAATAAGAATGAGTACAAATCTACTTGAACTTGCTTTTGTTAAAAGTATTTAGTTTATCATCATGTATAATTTTTTAATAATATCTTCATGAATAGAACTTGTAGTAACATAAGCCTTCTTGGCCTGTTTACAAATCCAGACTCATTGAATAAAGAAATGTTTAAATCAATTTGAATTAAATCTTCTAAAATCTTGGGATTTGCTGATTGCAAGAACCTCTAGCCATCTATTCTAACTTAACAATTACTGAGCTTCATTTTCATCAGAATCGAACATGAGATGAAAGTTAGAAAATTTATCTATTCTTAGAAACATTATGTTTTGAAATGCTTCTTACAACATATTAGGGAATTCTGCAGCACCATCAGAAGCTGAGACACCAAAAATTGGGGAGGTCAAATCCAGACCATCTTGGAGACCAGCAAAACAAATCAGTTGTCCACACCATCACCCAGATGGCCATGGTAGTGGTATGAATGAATGATTTTCAAAAATTACAAGCTGAAGTCAAATGCTTTCATTTGTGAATTTCAAATATTTCACAAATAAATAATTTATCGTATATTTTTTTTCCATGATCAATGATGGATTTTCTGCTTAAATGTAGTCTCTGGGAGGTTGCACTGCATATAGTTCTGTTTGAGTTAACCATGTTTACAGGTTTCACTGTATATTGGCTTGTTGGAACTAACAGGCTTCATCGTGTCTTCATCGCAAGCAATGTATCGTGATACGTATCGGAACACACAGTTGGTGTATCAAGCAGCCCAATGTATATTCTTCTGTTAGGTTTTCAGGTTTCACTACATACTGTTCTGTTTGTGACAGCAAGGATTCCCGGTATACTATACAGTTTCTTCGCTTATGCCATCAAACCAAAAGCCAAAATAATTTTTTCCATCTCTCAAAGAATTCACCTGGAATGTAAATGACGATTTATCCTCCAAGACCACATCTGCCATCCATCAATCCCCACGTTGTTGGTATGTGAAAGAAACATCATAGTGTAGCCATCTTAGTCTCTGGTATCAGGCATAATGCCCTGTTTGTGGTATCTCCAACCACAAACCACTAACAAGATTTGCCCGCAACTAGACAACGTGAGTATAAACACACCTGTTCATCATACTCAACCACCATCAAAGATAGACAGGGAATCATTACTCAGCCCAAATGGAGGAAATACTCTCTAAGATACTCCACAGATAGGTATGCCTTGTGCCATCAACAAAATAATTACTCAAGCACACAACCAAGTCTTACAGTCACTGTCAATGAAATTCCAGAAGGCCGTTCCCCTTACATTTTTCCAAGCTTGAAAACAGTTTTTGAGGGTCTGGTGAACTGTAGGTAAAAATTCCTTGGTTAGATTGTGGTAAACAGGAAACGTTGGTTCTGCAACATGATCTATTTGTTTTGTGCTGCAGCATCTCCCCTATTAGTGGAGACACAGTTAAGTGCAGTGAGAGCACTAAGTACAGCCAAGTCTCCACAACAATTAATGATTCAAGACTTAACGAGTTGTTTGGCTTTGGATTTGACGCTTCCTCATCACTTGTTAACTGAAAAAACTGACCCAGTGGTGTTTGACACAGACATGTGTTTACACAAAGAAAATATACAGAGACATGAAGGTTATGTCTGAAGGTTGAATACCCCAGTGGGACTGTGTTGAAGACAAGAAGAAATTAAACATGCATTTATCATGTTCATAAGTAATTGTGCAATCTGCCAGCCTGAAATTGTCCCTTGTTTTGTTTTGTTCAGTAGATTTTAGTAATAAAACATGTGGACTTTCTGTGTTCTGTCATCTGAGAGTACTACAAGACCAAACAAAATCTTACAAGACTCCGGCTTTGGACAAAATGTGCAACAACTGTAACGTGAGGTGAAATAGGGTTTAACGTCACATTCAAGATTTTTGCACAAATATCGCGATATGCATGCACATGTCTGTGGCTGCTTGTACTAGTCCGGACTAATGCCGATTTTATAGTGATAGCCCACTGAAATATCATACCAAACAGTTCAACATGAGTATTCTACTCAAACATAGTATACTGACTCCGAGCCAAACAGTTCTTGTTTTAGCCCCTAAATGCCGAGCTCCAGACAGGGTATCAACAAGTACCATCTTTTAACATCTTTTGTCTCTCCAGGCGGACGCTCTACCACTAGACCACAGAGGCGGTCACCTAACCAAGAATTCTGACAGGGTAATACACAGAAGTAGGAATATTAGCATGCACAGGTAGGGCATAAATGCTGTTCCTTTGGCCTGTAGCCAGCAGAAATACTTACTTACTTACTTTGGAGATTTAACGTGCGGTTTAAGACTGATGCGTATTTCGCAGAAATAGCAGACGGCCTGCTTTTATTGAAAGTCAGTGACCCACTGGGTCTTTTGATACTGCATATAATATTTAAGGTACTTGTATATAGTCGTAGAGTGGTTGGATTTTTGAAGATCCAGGGTTTTTTCAACACTTCTTTTACCTGCTGGCCAGTAGATAGTTTTGTATGTGAGACCGTGTATTCTCATGTGTACACAACCTTTAACATTGCACTGAAAAGCAACATGAACACTAAGTAGCCCACAAACCACACCTCCTGTGAAGGTGACAACTTCACATGGAGGCTGGAAGTATCTGTGATGGGCTAATTCTCCAAGGTATGTGTTAGACCAGACTCTCAAGCATGGAGTCATGGTAAAACACAGGACAACAAGGCACATCACACTATCAGAGAACTATTTGTGATACATCCTTGACATTAGGGTGTCAATATTGTTATCAATAGTACATTACATATTGGCAACTATAATGCAGTTGCAACACATTTATTATTTAACATGATTAATACTATTGATCATCTTGATAACCAGCTCAAGCCACAAAATAGCACTTGATGAACAAAAGGAATAAGTTCTGCAAGATCATCCTGCTATTTGGCTATTACAAGTGGTAAATAGGACATGGAGATATTCATGATGAAAAGGTAACATTATCATTATAAGGAAAAGCCTGAAAAGATCTGTATCATTGCTGAGAATTAGTGGGGATTTGCCAATGATCACACGTTTCAGATCTCTGTCAGATATTAGGGCTACACTTTTTTAACTTCATGTTTCACAGATTTATTCCAGCTCCTCCACACAAGGTTGGTCGAAATAAAAGTATAAATGGATAACTATATTATTTATTTTTATTTTTTTTTATTTATTTATTTATTTATTTATTTATTTATTTATTTATTTATTTATTTATTTATTTATTTATTTATTTATTTATTTATTTATTTATTTATTAAGTATGTGAACGTAATATCAGTAATTATATAAAGTGCAATCTGTTTAACTGAAGAGGTGCATGTGATCACATGGCACGTGCCATAAGTGGTACAGTAATTCAACAGGAAAATACTACTTCCACTGTTACTGTTTCGGTATAACAGAAATTGACACAAACTTAAAGGGGATTGACTCAGACACAAAAGTCAAAGTTAGTGGTAAAGTCAACTTTAATTTCGGCATATTTCAGAAATAACACAGAAACAAGAGCCATCAGAAGATGAAAAATCCCCCACGCCCCCACAATAACCAAAGGCGCCACCTCAGCCTCCGGTTAATCCATGTACCAAGTTTGGATAAAAAATCTTTCATGGTCTTAAAGTAATGTCCCGAACAGATTTTATCATATTCTGTTATAGGGACTTGACAAGTGTGATAAAGTATATATACATATTCACATACATAATTAAATAAATAAATAAATAAATAAATAAATAAATAAATAAATAAATAAATAAATAAATAAATAAATAAATAAATAAATAAATAAATAAATAATATAGTTATCTATTTATATTTTTATTTCGACCGACCTTGTGTACTAATTATATATATATATATATATATATTTCATCATCTTCATACAGGAACAACAACATCTTAATTCTTATGTCAATGTTCAAGAGATACATGAATATCTTGAAAGCAGTTAGCCTTTTTATTCCAGCATGTAACATGTTTAAGGGACCAGGGAAGTATAGAAGGGTACTCTAAGTATTTGTGTACTGTGCCCAACATCACTAGCTGTCTTACAAAGTACGTATCATCACTGAATCAATTTCTATATGGAAACTTACAGAATCCTGACTTTGGACTCAAGCTACTGGTCAACTTCCTTTCCCAAATTCTCAACAGCTTCAGAAAAATGTCTTTGTGGACTTGAAACAACAATCTCGGACACCACCATAGCCTCTACATCAACATCTATCACACTCACATCAAAGGGTAGAGGGCCTACTAGCATGTATACTTTGTGTTTGAACAATATTTAATACCTACATCAAGATAGAGCACCCCTGTGGGCTAACTGGATGTAATTGATACTCTGGTGTCATCTGTAACTTTACCTCCGTGAGCAAGATGGGTTTAACAATAATGATTTTTTTATTTAGGGGCCCTTTGCCATGAGACATTGCGAAAGTATAAAATGTCAACATGGTCTTTGACTAGTTTGAGAAATGCTATTTTTGAAGAAGGATGATATGTCATCATGACTATTGCTATAGAAGGCTAATACTTAGAAATCGCATCCTTCCTGTTTTCTGCATGCATGCTTCACGATACATCATGGTACATGGAGTATACGTCAATGAATATCAATTCAATGCTCTCTATATTTGTAGTTTAACGCCGCACTCAGCAATATTCCATGTATATGATGGCGGTCTGTAAATAATCATGTCTCGACCAGACAATCCAGTGATTGACACTGTGGGCTTTCGATCTACGCAATTGGGATATAATGACATACATCTACAAGCTGACCACCCGATCACGTTAAGTCGCCTCTTACAACAAGCAAGGGTTGCTGAAAGACCTATTCTCTAGCCAGATCCAATTCAATGCGTACCACATGGCCTACCCACATGCCAAGGATCCATGGGGTTTCCAGGTACGTCTAGGGTCCCCAGCATCGTATGCTTGTCATAAGAAGTGACAACATGGATCAAGGTGGTCATATTTGGCCGCTTGGTTGATTCCATGTCATCTTATCCCAACTGCGTGGATTGATGTTCATGCTGTCCATCACATGGAGTCTAATGATCAGATCCAGACTTGATTATTTTACATATAGCTGTAATATTGCTGAGCGCGGCATTAAACAACAAACACATCATACCAAGAGTAGAATGCAGTTTCCCAGTTGTATCAACTAGTACTACTACAATGATCATGGTAATAAAGTACTCATGTACTTCACAGCCCTACACTACACACCCACAACAATGTTTACTCCCTGTCCATGACACACAAAATGTTCAGCCAAAAATAATTTACAACTGTACCAGCATAACAAGTGAGGGTCTCCCGTCAGCCCCACCACCAACAAGGAAATGGCCACGGGGTGCAAGTTGTGTGGTTCCTGTTCTCTCCATGTTGTACACAGTAATTGCCTTGCCATGTGCCATACCATAAATTTAATGATTTAACTTTAAAAGGAAAGCATCATTTCCAAACAGGATGCTGTAACATGCTAATGAAGGCCAAGGTTCTATATCGAAACTGAAGCAGGGTATATACTTGCCCAGTAACCATTTTCATGATCTTGATATGAATTAACTTGTTTATAGTTTTAATAAGTGCTCTCCTTTTACAAGAGCCTGGGATGTTCATATCAATATGGCATATCAGTCAGGCATATTATCCTGTGATAGGAAAATGTTCCCAAGATCAGTCCAAGTTATACATCTATTTCAATAGCACCTGAAATAGCCCAGTCAAAAAGGTTTGGAACTTCAACTTTGACCTCTCTTAGAACAACATACTATTTCACATGAATATGACATATCAGTTCCCAAAATAAACACCTAATGTGATCATTGGCGTTAACAAAATAGGGCAGTTGAAATTGTTTCCCCAGGGAGTTGATCATAAGCATGATGAGAATGTAACAATAACCAACAAACTGAACATTATCATGACTTAGTTTAGCATGTTTAGTATGTGGGCTAATGTAAGAAATTGAAGAAAATAATTCCATTTCAATTGAGATATGTAAGACTACTATGTATCAATAGAAAGGGCAAAAAAGATCTTTCATTTGATATATATCATGCCTATGTGACACAATATCAAAAACAGTTATATTTATAAATTGAAATCCAAGATGGCCACCACAAAAGAATGGCAACATAATTTTTCTTTATCAGTGATGTATCTTGACAGATGTCTCCAGGATTCTACCCCAAAATATGTTTCCCTTACATTAGCCCATACACTGGGTTTGTTTTAACGCTGCTATGATTGGCATGTGACTTAATTTGATGTTGAAGGAAAATATAAAATGCTGTAATCCTGATGACTGCTCAAATGAAAATGAAAATGAAATACACAGACAATACATACATGAAGGGATAGCTTCTATATATACTGACAGCACTGTGCAACCACTTAGCTCCTACACAGCACTAGTTCACCTCACACAAAGCTGAATACCGCAACAGTAACTGACTGGAAAACAGTTTTCATGGTTGCAACGTGAATGGCTCACTTGAGGTTTTAAGTGGGAATTGAGAGTGAGGATAAATAATTTTGATATACAGCACAAGCAGATTAGTAATACTGCAGAATATTGATACATGTTATCATGGTCATTATGATTACAGTCATAAAGTATTTCAATACATATAATTTGTATACTACCATACATTGGTCACATGTAGCATAGTATGAAATTCCACAAACTCTTGAATTCACATTATGTAAGAAAATAAGCAAGAGCAAGAGCAGGGAGTAAAATGAATGAATAAAATATGAAGCAAAAATATATGGATTCAAACCCAAATCAGTGGATTCTGTCTGACTTAGTGAGGGATGACGTTGATGACAGGGCCAACCATTCCCCCAAACATCAAAAGTGCGTTAACAACTTCTCCATTGGCAAACATGGCAAATACACTCTCAGTGCTAGGATTTCCTGCAGAGTCATACATCTTGCCCAGGAGATGTGAAAGTCTTTTTTGTTGACCATCAACTGCAGGAACCATGCACTTGATGCAATGACTGCTAAAGTTGCATAATTTGTTTAAGCTGTTTGTAACACTTGTGAAACATTTGATGTTTGTTTGTTTGCTGTTTAACGCCGCACTCAGCAATATTCCAGCTATGTGACGGCGGTCTGTAAAATAATCAAGTCTGGACCAGACAATCCAGTGATTGATATCATGAGCATCGATCCACGCAATTGGGATTGATGACATGCATCAACCAAGTCAGCGAGCCTGACCACCCGATCCCGTTAGTCGCCTTTTACGGCATGTATGGGTTGCTGAAGACCTATTCTACCCCGGAATCTTCACGGAAACATTTGATATTTTGGAAGTTGCCTATAGAGACCAAACACCTTAAACTAAACACATTCACCGACATGATTCACATGCAGAATGATGTAAATTATCTACAAGGCATCAATAATTGGAAGTAGAACAATATAGCAGAACCTCACAAATACACAGAAAGAAATTAGATGGTAATGGTAGTCGCCATTAGCTTGACAACATTAATGACAAGACAACACCTTACATAAAATCTTAACATAAACCTTGAGAAAGCAGAAAGTAAACTCCTTCAACTGATGTCAAAAGTATTTAAAAAAATGCTCAAGAAACTGGATCTCAGAAACCATGAAAAACATGCATGTTTGCTTCAACCACATACATTACAATAAACCATGGTTATAACAAACTAAAAGGGACCACTTATTTTTGTTTGTTGTTACCTCCATTATAAGCATATATACAGCCTATATACAGCAAATGGACAGGACCAGTTTGTTATATCGGTCAGTTCGATAAAAGCGTGTTTGTTATAAACGTAGTTTACTGTATTTAAAAAAAGTAGCACCTGATTAGAAGTACTGTCAAGCTTCAGTGTGCAAACTGAGGATGCAGAAAACTAATTAACTACCTAGCTATCACCCACACACAAACACCCATTGAATAATGTACAGCTTGTTCCTGTATTACGTTCCCTAATTCTGTGAAGACAAACACTAAGCGCTCTAATGTAGAACAAGATGTTACACAAAGCTAGGATAATGAAACGGAATACCACAAATGTCATGAGTGGCATTACAATAATCTGAAGACAGCAGCAGGCTGAGTAGCAAGCCGGCATCCAGCCAGGGACAGTTTACAGCTGACATTTCTATGTGGGAAGAGGCGTTACAGTTTCCCCAAAATCCATATTGATTATTCTTCCATCAATCTCCATGCACTCACTCTTCAAAACTTATTCATTAGAAGCCAGAGTTATAAGCTGTATCTTGACATAGTACCAGGTGCTTTACAGATTATTTTTTCACTATTCTTTGAACTTTTCATACCTGAGTATGTCCATCATACATAAAATAAGACTGTGTTCAACGTTCAGAAGTAACTGTAAAATGCAGTAGATTGATGTTGTTCTCAATAAACCCTGATTTTTGCTGAGACAGCACATACACAAATTGTTGCACGTTGGAATCTGTAGATAATATACATCTTCCCAAGGAAAGAAAGTAAACTGACTTTAAAAGTCCAGTTTCTACCCTTGCCCAACTAGGCTGGAATTACTGGACTCGATCGCAGCGCCACCAGTGGCTATTACCAGTTATGTCCCTTCTAAGCCTTTCCTATGGACCAATCAGATTCCACCGCTCGTATCACTTGCGTTTGCTTCACACAAAATGGTGGCGCCCAGTCAGGACGATCTGATTGATAATCAAGATCTATATTGTGACAAAACGGGTCTTACATCGCGAAATGCATCAAATCACGTGAGCACCTTGATTAAAAACATGAAAAGATTTGGAAAATATCTGCTGATACAACAAGCTAGCGGTGTACATGCTTTGCAAATCCTGCAATCGATCGAAATCTGCATGACAGTTTACAAACCGGATTTCGATGCGCAATTTTGATTGGACAATGCATAGACTCGTTAGTCCAGCCAAAATGTAACTCCATAATACTAGCCTAGTTCGGCAAGGGTGGAAACTGGTCTTTTATAGTCAGTTAACTCTCTAGCCTCGGGAAGATGGATAATATACTGAACATAAAAAGTTAGGGGTCATGACTATTTGGGGGATATTTATGGTACCGAAGACTGAGCACACAATTTAATATAAATAATATCCCCAAAAATATTCATATCTTAAACTTTTTTTAGTATATTCAGAATAGGCACTATGAAATCTAGTCACCCAGAATGACATAGATTTGGAAGTTGTAGATGTCCTTTTCATCAAAACTACACAATACATTACTGATTAGGTTCAGGACATGACTGCATGTCCAGTATGTTACCCTCACCTCAATTGTACGCCATTACAACAACACTGTACCACAAATAGTGAAACTACCCAGTCTTCACTGGTCATAGGGCCCATTGAAAATACATCAAAATGACACCAGCATTGAAAGAGGAGTAATTTGCAAAAATAATATGTCAGCGCCATGAATACACTTAATCTAGATTATCTATTATGAAAATCCATATGGAGAAATGGATGGGGTACTTCTTGCCATTCAATGTCAACAATCTTGTGTCATGATAACATGCAGGTTAAGCTGGGATTTCAGCTAAGTCCTCATACCTCAACCTCAGGCAAAGAGCCACAGGCTAGTTAAGACAAAGATAAGACATGTTCTGTCCTAGCAGTGTTAGAACACCATACCAGCACACGCTGATGAATATCATTGTTCATAAAAAAAATACATTGTCATGAGGCAGTTTAGCCTAGTCCGTTCTATCTGGTAACCATGGTTACACCAGGAATAATACAAAATAATGTTGTCGTTCAAATTACACCTAATTTCGCACTAGGAAAGGTAGATAGTTGCATGGTTTGGTTTAAAAAACAACAACAACAAAACATGCCTATGTTTGAGAACTACTGTAATGTCAGCAGTAGTATACATTTTCGTGTATGCTCCTTCTTGGCACAAACTGTGTACCACTGAAAATGGTCGGTGTGGGGACATTACATTAGAGCTTGTCAGATATTCACAAACACATAATTTATTTTTTAGTCTTAGACAAATAATCAGATTGGTCATGCCAGATGGTTTAGCAGCAGCAGCAGAAACAAATATTTTTAATCCACTGGTCCTCATAATAACACACAGCAAAACCCATACGATACCTTAACTATTGGGCAGTCTGGCAAGGACTACAGGACTAGTGCCAGTTTCTAACGCTGGCTTAGTAGATTCATTGTACAAAACCAGTTTTAAGAAATTAAGATACCCTTGGATTAAAAGTTCTATGTTAATTACTTGATTATTTCCTGTACCATGTACACCCACTACCAGGTCTTCAATCCAACTACTACCATATGCTAAATTCAACCAATTCTGCAGTCACCATCATGTGGCTACCATGTACAATCAACTAACACAGTAATAGACAGTGGTCAAAACAAGTTCAGTGCTTCCATATCATATCTGTTTAACAGTTGATGTAGTGGTTTGTTGCCTAACATATATGAGCAGGTCTTACATAAACAATAGCGAGTCCATGACCCAGGTCAAGATAGTTTTCCTACCAGTGTCATAAATGTTATCAATGACAGTTAAGGTCCAGAAAAAAACAGTAGCTAAAGATGTACTATCAAATAGTGATACAAGGTTTGAAAGAAAAGGTGAGCATATCCTGCCCAGCCAGTGGTACCCTTCACAAACACATGCTAAGGCAAATCAATTTTCAAGGCAAGTCAAATTCCACTTGTACACAACTCATAACTAATATATGTAAAAACATGACAAGTTTGGGGGAAATGTACTACCTGTAGTCCTTCTAATTTATACCTGCCTCAGATTCATTAACATGTAGCTTCTGTTTTACAAGTATTGTTCATCGTGTTCATATCAATTATCATGTCCAAAGTCATTAATTTCTTAGTATTGATGTTGTGTAAATGAATGACTTTAACACATGTCGAAAACAATAATTGACATGTCAATCAGTGTCCGAAATAACTGCCTGCCCGTGGCTGGTAACTTTTCTGCCGGGCTGTCGGAAACTTTCAATCACAACCACTGAGATGTACCGGTACATGTTTCCAAAAGTTAAAGGTTTATCTAGAAGCAGTCTCCGTGGTAGATATCCTTTGAAATAGATATAAGTGCTGATGACATTGGAAGTATGAACATAATTACCCGCCACTCAACCCAAGCCATGTGTGACCACACCTCATATCATGACACATGTTTGTATTTGTCCACCTGTTTGTCTAGGAAAGATCAATATTGGTTTCTTGCATCACTCAAATATCAAAGCTAACAGTGTGCTGGGTCTACAACATGTTGTTTTTACCTCTAGCGAACACAGATCACATAAATCATCATAAAAATACCCTTTTTCTTATTGATGAAAGTATTACACTATAACTGTAATGGTATTGACATTTATTGTGATACTCACATACATGACCTGTGATACTTTACATCAGATCACGATGACTGACACAAACAATGTCTCCCATGTTTACGAGACAAACATTCTGAAAGTTTTACTACCAGCTCATTGCTGCAGGTTGATGGTCTAAACAAGCAAGACTAGCAATGATAAAAATATTTGAAAAAAAGGCAAACATAACATGATGATATATCATACAAACATCTGTCATAGGCCTGGCTCAGAAAACAGCATTTCAGCATATTGTAATACATGCATTGAACAATGCATGTTTTCATATTAAACAATAAACATATACCATAGTAGTATCAGTAGTATCACTATGATAAGATCACTGATTACACACACCTTGTTAAACATCAACAGGATAAACATATAGTCAAACATACCTGCGCCCCTCGTGAGTAAGATCTTAGGATGGTACAAAACCTCCCTTGTCCGGATGTATCCCTGTCAACCAAGAAACAAATAGGTTAAGGCAACAATGATATATTTTTTCTTCCAATTTCTTAAGTACAATCTGTGCAGCAAATGGTTCACTTTCACATGTGATATACAGAAAGCAAATTATGCATCAAGTGACATCAAAAGTGATGAAGCGCTAATCATCCCAAACTATAAATGTGTTGCTGTTATCAGGTACTAAACATATGTGCTAAAAGGCAGGAACAAGGATAAAAAGGATGTGAAGACAAACAAGACACAGAAGTATCTCCCATGTTTTGGGGAGCCAAATTTAAATGAATAGGACTAGGAGTTGGAAGAATACTATATAATATGGAGAATATTTACACCGCAGGGCTGAACCTTTTTCCAGGTGTTCCAAAAGATATGTACATGCTTTAAGAATTTGATGACGTTTCAGTTACACTTACTGCACATTTATTGAAACTGAACAAATAAATTGCTTGTCATGCTCATTACAAAATTCAGAGTTAAAACACTGCATACCATGTTTACAGCAAGCACAGCCAGTGTTAGAACATAAGGGTTTGCAAGGGCCCTAGAGCATCATAATGACTATTGTAAAATAATAATAAGGATATATTCATGATTATATCCTTGGTTCCACACAAAACCATGATAACCCCTATAGTAAAATGATAATATCAATATTCTTGATTATATCCTGGGTTCCACACAAAACCATGATAACCACTATCGTAAAATGATAATATCAATATTCATGATTATACCCTGGGTTCCACACAAAACCATGATAACCACTATCATAAAATAATAATATCAATATTCTTGATTATATCCTGGGTTCCACACAAAACCATGATAACCACTATCGTAAAATGATAATATCAATATTCATGATGATATCCCGGGTTCCACACAAAACCATGATAACCACTATCTTAAAATAATGATATCAATATTCATGATTATATCCTGGGTTCCACACTAAACCACGACAACCACTATCGTAAAATAATGACATCAATATTCATGATTATATCCTGGGTTCCACACTAAACCATGACAACACTGACAATATAACATTACAAACTTCCTGAATATTAACAAAATGTGTGGTCTCACATTAGCATTGCTCATAATCACTAATAATAGCTATTATTCGCTATCAGTCAGGACAACTAACATTTATGTACCAGAAACTGAAGTCACTTGATAACAATACAAGCTTTTAAAAACAAAACTACAGACACATCTTTCAATATATGGAGTGTTCTGTTCCATTTAATATCTTTGGATCGTGGCACAGGTTGAAACAGAATCAACAATGTAGAGTATTGTGAATTTCTTTGTACTGAACAGATCATCCATGCTAATAGTTATCCAAGATATATCAGTGATCACACAATGTCAGCATCTGTACATCATATATGTCATACACTTACCAAAGTTGCAACTTTACCCTTTTGCCATCCAACAGAATCGTTGTCGTTTTATAATCAATTCCTGAAAAAAATAAAGATTTTTTAATTCTCTCATACACCACTGCTATTAATCATTATTTTCTACCAATAGCAGTTTCAAGTAATAAAATTAACAGGAAAATAACTACCAAATATTGTAATACAGGCGTCTTTAGTAAAGTTTAGTTTAATGCACAGTAAACAAACAACAGTCTGTTCTGTATTAGTCTTACCTGTTGAGCAGAGATTTCACCTACACTGAAATATTCAGCACTGAACATTAATCAGTCAACTCATGATCTTGATGATAATGGTTCAACAGATCAGGATAGGTCATTTGTACCCCAGGAGTGGGTGATTATAGTGCGTTTCCTGACTGATTGTGTACTATCAAACCCATACTGTGTGGACTGTTGATCATGCTGTCAATCACTGGGATGCGTTGTCAAAGCTTGATTACTTATGTGACATAGCTCAAAACAAGTATTCACTAAGAGATCTTAACAATATGTGATACAATTGATGAAATTTACAAATTTGCCATTCCCATTTCAAACAATAATTTATAAGTAGTATTGAAATGTATATACAGACATGATGATTTGATCTTCGTAATGTCAATTTCGGGGGGTTTTAAATTAAGAAAAATAGGAATTTTCGAAATTTTCCTTGGGGTTTGTTGCTATATAGTATTTGAATCAAGGCACCCCTGCATCTTTAACTGTTACCATGGTGTTATTTTTGATAAGGACATCTCAACTTTTATGGCTAATGTTTGTACACTGCCAAACATCAGGAATACACATTCAGGCAACCAATTTTACAGAAACTATGAGAAGTAAAGTTGCTATTTAACTTGTGTCATTTTAACTAAAGTTTAAAAGTATTGGAATATGGATCAGCTCAAATTGGTTCAAAATTTGCTTATTATTAACTATAATTTTGACTGGTTTGACGCCATAAATCATAACAAAGGTATACAATAAAGATCTGCAGCCAATCTGACATGTGTTTTTGTAGTTGATTAATGCATATACGACCTGAAAGTATGAAGCTATCAGTAAACATCATATTATGTACAACAAAAAACTACTTAGTATCCTTTCAGAGAATTCAGGTAACCGATCAGGTGATAACAAACTTGGTTATAAAAATGTGAAATTCAGACAAATTATCACTAAACACGATGATTTACCATTTAATCATATTCTGTTCTGCTAGGCATTGTTTTATATGAAGAAATAAAGATTGCTGGGTGCAGTTTCTCGTAAACTAAACCGGGAAGAGCAATCAGGTGTCAGGTGAATAGCACACTTTCTACCAATCTACCAGTAATTCGGTTAAGAAATACACAATATATATAAGTTCAAAGAATGTTGATGCAATGATGGGATGAATAGTATGATATAGTATCTGAAACTATTTTTTCATCTGATTAAAAATATTTTGACAATGAGAGTTTAGTTGCAAGTTTGGTTCTAAGAATGGAACAATTGGATCAGTCGCCATTGAGTCCTTTTGCGTTCTTGCTACAGCACATGAATGAAAACAAATGCAAAAATCGTAATTACAAACGACAAAAGTTCTAATTATGTATAATATCAAGGCAGTGCCCTTGTTCGAGGAATGTATCCGTCAATATCCACTTAAAGGAACAATATCTCATACATGTGAAGTTGTACAAAGAAACTTATCCGATGTCACATGTCTTTGTAACAGTCAAATATTTCAAAATACCTATAGCGTATTGGGATATTATGACCTGTGTTCGTTTTTTAACAGATCAGTTTGTTTCAGTTGTTTCACATAGGTGTTAAGTCTCATTTGTCAGATGTGATGGCACATGTGACAACTATGTTCATGATGTCCACCTTTTCTTAAAACATCCATGGAGTTGGATAACAATCAGTCAACGTATTGTTGGCTTATCCTTTTACCAAAGTATGTTGTTTTTACATCGGACATATATGGGTGTATTCAGTGTGCTTTAGTAAACCAATATATATAAACTCTTATTTTTGACAAATCCACTTTGACAGATAATAGTGATTTATCAATTAACATATTATTATATGACAACAAATACACAGATGGAAGGTTATGACAGGAACATGAGGAAGGAAGTAGTAATTTTTGTTTTATATGCAATTTGCCTTAGAAATAAGGGTTGTTCAGGAAATAAACTGAATTTTATTGTTACAAAATAATACGTACACATATTTTCTGTGTACCAAACAACATAATTGTACATACACATTTACACAGGCAGATGAATATTCCAAAGTGAAAGGTTAAAGTAAGCATCATACATTCATATGCGAGGATTCAAGGGGATAACCCCTCGCTGTGAACGATGTTTTCCAGTTGGCCCCTTGCTGTTCAGAAGCCCAGTTTTGGGGGGTTGCTGGCGCTAATTGGATTCTGGTGATTACGTTGGATAATTAAAATGGTGCCGACTAGACGACTGAATGTTGGTGTGTTGCTTCCCTTTAATATCTCATGTCCAACAATTCAAACAACTGGTGTGGATTAACATAGAACAAATATGTGAGCTGCACTATGTACACATAGCTCCATGTTTACTTATATACATTCAGTTTCTAGTGTTGTCTTATTTATAGATAGATATGTTGTATAAGGCCAGTCAGGTGTAAAACAATGTATACATGTACGTTTTTGAAAAAAATCATGTTTGTGCCAAGGGATTTCTTATTCTGAATATATTGTATATTGTGTGATAAAGTATACATTTATCAACATGCAAAGTTGTGAGAAAAGCTCTATCTAGATTATATCACGCAATGATGTGTCTCTTCAAAAGTGAAAACACTCATCATTGGATGATGTCATGTTTACATGTTTACAAGAGATTGTGCGAGATTGTCAACAGTACAATGAACGAATACACACCACAATTTGAGTATCCGTAGGGTGATTCAGTCGCTCCGTCCTCCATCCCTGACAATAATTCTTCTTTTCCAACATCACTGTCTCCGACGAGGAGAAATTTCAGTAAATAATCGTATGATTTGGAAGCAGAAGCCGAATTCACAGGCCGAGGGGGCGAGGGACTACTGGTAACAGCAGTGCACATCATTACGGCGCTGATTGATCGAGCTTCCATATACGCATTAAAACAATAGTTTCCATTTTATCCAGAATTTAAGGGATACGTATCCATGGCCATTTTGGAATAAACCACACAGACACACAAATGTAACTGACAAAATTTAACCCATTGCAAACAACGTCTAGATGATCGCTTCTCTTCCTCAGGTTACACTGCGCATGACGGATATGAAAGTGCGCGTTAGGGCGCATGCGTCAAGGGTCAAAACCAAGATGGCGGTAAATGTAAAGTCAAAATATTATGAGAGAATGTTTACCGTTATTTTTAGATGATTCGTGTCAAAATACAATGTCATGCACACGTATACATTAATTCTTTAAATGTTTCAGTTGATTAACCGATACGACTGCTTTTGAAACTGGTTCTTTTAATATCGTCTGCTTAGTCATCAACACCCGATTTTCTCTCAAAACATCTGGTTAGTGTCCATTTCCAAAAGCATGTAACTGAACTGTTGTGCAAAGGTCTACCCTTCCGGACATGAATACGGGAAGACTACTTGTCCAAATTTCTAGAAGCATAATTCTTTTCAGCATGTGTATGATGATGTATTTCATTATTACCGTGATTATATCATAGTCTGTCAAACGTGGGTGTAGACTGGAGATAGGTCTCGGTTGCTTTTCTTATCATCAGATTTAATTTACCTAGACCAATGTTGCCTCTGTTGTCACAAATCACAATGTTTTTACCAATCTAAATATCAAAGAGAATGTTTAAATAACAACTATGAGATGAGCACATTAATTATGAAGTGTTCTGTCCAATTACCAGTGCAGATGAAATGCACAAATCTACTTCACGTACTTGTCCACCAGCTGAGCATAGTCAGGCATGGTATTTGCCTAGCTGCAAAACAGTAGCGATCCACAACTCTGCTTCTCCTGTCGGACATTTATTGGTCACTAATGGATTTTTGTTGTGAATAAACATATTGAGATATATATATTATATGTTTTACATTACATTATGGTTCAGTTTCATAGGCCTGGACCACCATTATTCCATATCATAAAGAGCCATTGCAATATTTGGCAATAAACAATATGCTATAAGCACATAGGGCACAGAAGGAAATTCCAATCTCCTCATGTACAGTAGGAAATTGTTTACGGAGACTGGACTGAACATGATCATTTTTGTTTCAGCTGATGTGTATGAATAAAGCAAACAATTAGAGGTGCTGGTCGTAATGAACGTGATGGAGGTTTTTGAATCCAAATCCATCGACAGAAATGAGGTACATATTTTACATGTTTAATGATGATTGTCGTATCAATCTTTTGTTTTAGTATAACTTATTATTCTTATGACCTAACATGCCTAATCTAACCTTCTTCCAAGTTTCATAGGATACATCTACTACCATAGCAATTATGTCCTGTGCAGCCTCATAATTTTATAATAGTGAATGTGTACATGGTAAGGTTTCAGAAAGAAGATGAATATTACTCTGGTCAGTGTGTTACTTTTAGACCAGTTTCTTTATGTATTCGCTTGTAGAAGATCACAATAAACATCATAAAATTGGAATGATTTGTGAAGCTCATTCTACATAATGTTCTAGGTGTTTCAAGTTGGATATGAGAGCTGTATTGTCAATATCATGTTGTCTCTAGGTTAGACCACAAACCTATATAACCTATATACAAGTCCTTGGTTAGACCCAACAAGAAATCTGCTAATAATGAAAACATGGAAGGACTACCTGTTTCTCCTGAGTATTTAGTTATGTCACATGGACCACTTGGCTAACACATGTAAATGATCTGTGAACTTGATGAGATAAATTTATGTCCATGGGAAATATTTTATGTCCCTTATTTTTCTAAATGGCATGGAATTCATATGTTTTCTACCATGGTGTCTACCCTACTTTTATCAGTCAATATAATCATTATCCCTACATTTATGAAATGTTTTTGAAAATCCATTTTACATTGTTACTTTGTTGCTCACGCTGCTTTGATAAACATGAAGTGATGTATGACCCTACTCTGACTTTCCTTTAATTACAATCAGCAAATAATAAATGTATTGTTTAAATGTATACATTCTATAAGATTTTTTCAAACTTATTATTTTGCAGGTTTTAGAAAGACTAGCTCGAATGAAAAGAGAACTTGCTAAGAAGGAAAAGAAACTTGAGGTAAGAATTTTGTTTCCATATTTTCCTATCAGAGTAAATATTGTAGAACTGTACGAAAAAAGTACAACTGGAGTCAATATATGTGATCTCAAGTTTATCATGACATATGTATGTGAAATAAATTTTATAGTATTTTATATTCATCTTTCTTGAGTTGTATCATTATCAAATCCATTTTAACCAAAATTCTTAACGATATTAACAGTGCAGTGATTTTGAAAATAACATTTTATATGGGAGACTTTTTTTCAATTTTTAGTAAATGGATTGTGGGTAATTAATCTGGTAATCAACAGTGTACATTGTAGCAGCTGCAGAAACATGGCTGTGGCAATTTACCTTTCATCTTTCTGATTACTTCTTCTACCCACATCATGCACATTGAAGGTGAACAGGCAAATGAAAAACCTTCAAGTTTGAAATAGTTTACCCATCATGTTCAGAATGCAGATATAACTTGTTCTTTTCTCACATTAGTATTTCAGTATCTCAGTTTTTGACAAATATGTCTACATAGTAATCCCTAGTCACAATCATTGGTGTGAGACAGATGATGAGAGTAGATCCATTAAGGAATAATACAACAGGGCCACAGGCAGTAACTTTAAAATGTTAAGTGTGTAGAAATTATATGTCCACTGTCCACATGAGAACATGAAAAACAATAGGCAAGAGAAAAGAAAATGCAATCATTTTTTGCATGTTTCAGGATTTCAGTGACAATCATGTTCATTATACCATTTTGAATACAATTAATCAATGTAAATTCTGTGCAATCTAGGATTCAGATTATCTATCCCAAGGTCTATAATGTAAAGATATATATGCATGATATGGAGGTTAGTTGCGTCCTAATTATGATCACAGTCTCTTGGATAACTCCTTTAAGCAGATATAGTCGCTACATGGCAGAGATATTTTGGATACAATGTCAAATTGTAACTCACTTCAGCAGATCTAAGATGTTTTGGCTTTTTATTTGTCAATGTGTTGTTAAGAACCAACTATAGCAAGCTATAGTGTTTTTATTATGACATAAAAATGTGTTAAGTAATGTCCAGAGGATAAAATGTGTAATGGCGAAAGGATGTCAATAATCATTTGCATGTTCTTTTTCTGTAAATACGCAGAGGGCCAAGCGTGCCTTAAGAGCAAAAGCACATGTGAAGCAAAAACTGAGGGAACAAGCTTTGATCCAAGGTAACTGTGGCTCCCCTCACCTTCACCAAGAGGAGTCTCAGGCAGGTGCTGATACTAATAGTAACTCATGGACACCAACATCCGCGGGCAATTCTTCCCTTGATGTAACTCAACCATTTTCTGATGAGAAATCTGAAAACAGTGTCATCAGAACTAATAGAGACTTCAAAAGTGACCATGATAGACAAAGGGAGATAACTCCATCATCACGACGACCCTTTCTGGCTAAATTGGAACAGGCTAGTGGGCAGTCATTGAAATCTGAACTTATTGTTCATTGTTCAAAATCAGTTGACACAGGCTTGAAATCAAAAGCTTTGCGCAAACATTTGAAATGTAACGAAAGCGTGAAGGCAACTGAAAATGAGAAATGTGAAGATTTGTTGACAGATTGTCTTGTTCAGACTGGTGTCAAGGATCGGTGTTTTAGACATGATGGCATTACAATAAGTCCAGACTTACTTGAAGACTACCCTATTATTCTTGAGAAAAAGGTTTCATTATGTGATACCAATGATTCACATCTTGACAATTCTTTGTTTCTTACACCAGCCCCAGTCAGTAACAATTCAGAGAAAATTTATCTCCATGAATCATGCCAAGAAAAGGGCGTAACAAGTGTTAAACTTAAGCTTGAATTTGATGTGGAAACTGAAACACAAGGATCAAGAGTTAAAGGGAATGACAGTCAAACTGTGTGTAATGATAGGAAACTTGTTTCTTTAGAAAGCAAACTTGAATCTCAGGAAGATCAAAACCTTGATGATTGTATAGTTATACGGAGGACATTCAAATCAAATGTATGTGAAGAAACCATTCCAAACTCTATATCACCGGTTTCTCAGAACGCAGGAAACTGCAAAAGGGACAAAGCCCTTTCCTTGAGCAGAAAAAGAAAAAGTGGTGCTAGTGCTCAAAGACAACAAGATGAAAAGAAGTTCAAATCCAATATTATGGAGACTGATTCTGTATTCATGGCCTCAGAGCCAGAAAGCGTTGTAAGAGAGGGTTCAGTTACTGTGGTCTCAGATTCCCTCTCCCCAGTTGCTAGCCAGAGTTTACTGAAGCCTTCTAATCCCAGAGAATCAACAGCTATAACAAAAGAGGACCCCAACTGTGATAATCCAAAGAAAGCTTTGCCTGAGAAGGTTTGTGATAAGTCCACTTTTAACAAGAACTGTCAGATTAATGCTCAAACTATTGAAGAAACCAATTTATCTGACATTTTATGGGATAATAACAAAAAGAGTTTTTCAAAGGAAAGTGATTTAGAATATCAGAGTCATCAAAGAAAGAAATCTTCAAAGAATTCCCCAAGAACTAAAGCAGGGTCATCACAAGGAAAACAGACACAACCAGCCGAATATCTAGACTTTACTGAGCTGGATGTCATTCCATTCTCACAGTTTCAGTACTCAGACTGTCTGTTCTCAAGTCAGGATTTACTGTCTGAAACAGTCCCTGGCAAAAGAGGAAGGAAGAGTCACTTTGGTATGCTGATACAAAGACGATCTCCAAGGCTGTCTGCAGGTCTCAAGAATGTAGTTGGTGATGACATCATGCCCAATGACTCTAACTCTGAACCTATTTCATCAGAGAATTTAGAAACAGATTCTTCATGTGGTTCTCAGATGCTGTGTCCCAAGCCGGTTTCAAAAGGAGGTAGACGTGTGAAGAAAAGCAAGAAGGGCATTATGATATCATCAGTGTTCCAATTCATTATTGATGAAGCAAAGAGAATCAAAGATGTGAAAGAATTTGTACTGCCAATTAATATATTTAACAAGAGAGTTCAGAAAAAACTAACTGAGTATGTATCTCAGGATAGTGTTAGTGACAATGATCTTACATCTGAGGTAAAACACAACACAGAAAAGAAAGTTCATACATTACAATTTGGAAGGTGTAAAAATGGACTTAAGCCAATAAGGAACAGACATGTTGAACAGAAAGAGAGATTTCATGACAATCTGCACAACCACACTGCAGAGGATGCAGCTGAGCTGTTGGATTTCAGTATGTGTGAGGAAGAGGGGAAATTAATCAAAGTTGAGACAAGTCAAAGTATATCAGCAGAGATTCCTTCAAAGATGTCACAAGGATGTATTTTAGAAAATGACAGTAAACTATGTGATGTTAAGGAAGAAAGAGACAACAACATTTGCAAGAATGTGAATTTACTTAATGAAATGTGTGTGTTTGACACTGCTAGAGAAGAAAACCAATCTGTCCTGTCAACACCAAAACACCAGTCTGTCAGCTTTAAAACACCAAAGCAAGAAGTGTGTGATTTTGCAACACCGAAACACCAACTAAGCTTGATGTCTACCCCTAAGATTGAAAACTCATTTGTGACCCCAAAGCACCAGATAAGGAGAATGAAGTATGATGTTGCTTCATCTGACCTGACCTGCTCACCATCCCTGTTTCCATCACAGGAAGTCAAAGGGGAGATGACTCCATTGTTTTGCAGTCCAGTTTCTGCTTCAAGGGCATCACCATTTGGTGTTGCTGCTTTACCAGAAGATGGGGACTGTGGTGTTGATGATGAAGACGTGTTCTCCAGTCTTGCTGGTGCTGCAGATACAGAGGCTGAAACCAGAGAAGGGAGGAGGCTTGTTACTGTTGGATGTTTTCAGGTAAGACTAGTTATCTCTGAATAGTCTGATGTAAAAAATGTAACACAGGGTGAAGAGGAATATGTAATAATAGAAGTACACTGACTATTTACAGTCCATTTTAGATATCAAATGAACTCCCCTTATAAGACAAATGCTAGAGATAGGCCATTTTAACTGGCATGGACTAGTGACATAAAATTGCAAGCCCTTATGAACATGAATCAACTATCACTTTATTTGGGTCAGCAGAAACTGGTAAACATGACTGAGTGAGTTTCATTATTTTGGTTAGAAGTACTTACACAATAGAGGGAAAAACATACTTTGTGGTTTAACAAATGAAAATCAGCTGAGAAATTCTTATTTTAAGTGAAACTGAAAAGGCCTGAAAGTTGTGCAAATAAACTCCACTTGCCTTTGAAAATTTACTATTAAATAGAAGTTAGTGCTATTTTTTAATTTACTTCAAAATGTTGATAAAATTGTGAAGTTAATTTGTAAACCGTTACTTTGCTTGTCACTTAAGAATGATGCTAATCACCAAGATTGTCATTGCTCAGATGTTATCTAATTCTTTTACTACACATTGTTGAAAATTAAGGGGCGTCTTGTGATGCTGTGGGAAAATTACCTGAAAGCAGTCTGAGACTTTGGCCTCTAAACCAACGACTGAGTCTTGTGAGACCAGCTAATAATAGTCCATATATATGTTTATTAAAACTTAGGTAAATAATGCAAAACTGACATTATTAGTGACAAGATTTGGTTTTTAGACTCAAAAGCCTTTAGGTTTGAAATGGTGCAAGACATATTGACCATGTTTTTTCCCTCATGACATTCACCAGACATATATTGGAAATAGGATGTGTAAGTATGCGTTATAAACACTGATTTCAAATTTCTGTATCCAAGACATGCAAGACAGAGCCTGTCATATCAGTCCTGTGTGGAGTACTACATACTGCGGGATCGCTGGTGGACTTCGTCGTCACTCTTTTCTCAACTTCCCTCAGTATCTGGTCCCTGGAAAAATCACTCTGGACAAATGAACTGGACTGGATTCTACCAGAGGTAAGCAATTACAGTAGTTTCCAATGTTAATTAAAGTTATGAGTCATTTATTATCCCCCACCCAACAAAGTTGGCGGGGGATATAGAAACGGGCTCCGTCCTTCCATCACGTTTCGTTTCCGGAGCATAACTCATAAACCGTTCAATATGTTTTCATCAAACTTTGCAGGTCTGTCAGGTACATGCTGAACTGGTGCCTTTTGCTATTTAGAAATTTTAGAAATTTTTATTTTTTACGTTTCCATGGCAACAAGATGGACTTAGGTTCTGCAAGGGTAGGGTTTGTTTCGGAGCATAACTCATAAACCGTTCAATATTTTTTCATCAAACTTTGCAGGTTTGTCAGGTACATGCTGAACTGGTGCCTTTTGCTATTCAGAAATTTTAGAATTTTTTTTTTTTTTACGCTTCCATGGCAACAAGATGGACTTAGGTTCCATACTCTTCTTTTTTTTACAATTACCATGACAAGTTCCACATCGGTTAAAAAGGTTAGGGTTTGTTTAGATTTAATTATGTCATAATTTCTGCAACAGGGGCGGGGGATATAGCCATGTTAGTGGCAAACTCTTGTTGAATACTAAGTTACTATTATAATTATAAAACATTCACTCTGATGTAAATGTTGTGCCACCAAACAAAACAATTTACACCCACCAAAATGATGTTAACAGATAGACTATTAGATATGAGGAAACTTAATAACTTAAATGAGACCGATTATTTCAAGCAAGAGGGTAAGTGATGGTGCAGTTTTCACTGCCTGTAGTAAAGTTTATTATTTGGTTAAATGGTTACAAAATATGCTTCGTGCAGTTCTATGTACAGTGTTCCTTTTATTTTTAACTCTGTTTGGTAACAATAATCAATTAGGAATATCAAAATACCTATCTTCATCTTTTATACACACTATCACTAGTATCAACATGATCAGACATCCTTATTCAAATAATATATATCCTCTGTGTCATTCATTATTGAGGGGTCACGCAAGACATAAAAGTATAAAAAAACACTGCATTTTCAACTTTCAAGAGCACAGTTCAGTAGCAACTGGAATGAATCATATCATACCCACATTGACTGTTACTTATCATGCATTGTACATGCACGGTTGCGTTCAAGCGTGTGCTTTGGGTAGCTTTTTCCTTCAAATTCAATCTTGCACTTTTCATTGTTTTTCATCAGTCGATGTCCATTTTTCCAGTTTCATAAAAGCATCCAATCAGTGTAATAGGCATAAACAACATGTTCTGCAACTGTTAATCACATTGTCAACATACATGTACTCAGGCCTATTTTCATTTTGACACCCTACATACCGAAGTGACCCTTCATTAATGAAAACAAATATGAAAAATAGGTGTGAAGCTGTGTTGGCTCAGGTGGACTTGTTAATTAATCTCAGTTATTTTGCACTTAGGGTTGTGAAGCAGAGACAGCTTGGTTGATGCCATCTGAGGACAAGGTTGTTGTGGTAATGTCAGGGTCAAGTGTCAAGGTTCCTGTCATGGTCAGTGTGTTTGTCTATGACTGGTTATCAGGTGACTCGACGAGGTTCAACCTTCCTCTGCCTGTGTCAGTAAGATGGTAAGATATGAAAGACACGAACGAAATGATAGGAATCAGATTTGGTTAATTGTTTTGTTTGAATTGTAAAAAGTGTAATGTCTGTGTCAAATTTACCCATATGTTATTTGTATCACTTGCTGTATGATTACAAGAAGCAGGCTGTACATGAAAGTCTGTCAGTTAATGAATCCTTTTTATCCTCTTGGCATATAATGGGGGTAGGTGGTGGTGGGGTGATTGAGCGGATGATATGTAATTTACAGAATATGTTAGGAGAAAAACTTACAGGCTCTTCGGGCTTGTAGAATTATGTTTTTATTAGCCCTAGGTAATTTCTACAAGGGGGGCACGGGTGGCCCAGTCGTCTAAGGCCGAAGTGATAAATGTCTGGGACCTGCATCACTTTGGGCTTTCCTGCCACATTAAGCTGACATGCTGACATACTGTTAAAAGCGGCGTTAAACCCAACTCACTCACTCACTAATTTCTACTAGCTTCATGTCTACTATATAGGTAAGCTATAATTTCAATCCTTGTTTACCCACTCATCACTCATTTTGACGTATGATCTCACTGTTTCAGTCCTATGAGCAATGGTATTTGCTGCCCCCTCACTGACCGCCAGATCACGGTGTTCTACAGACAAGGCACAGTGACTCGGGGTCAGAAACTTACCCTGAACACCTCATTCACAGCCACAGTGGACGATATCAATCTGGACAGCATAGATGGTCATCTGACCAGCATCAGTTCTGTCCAAGACCTCAGTCCAGCTATTGTTGGGCTCACAGTTAACTCACTGTTGCATATATGGTAATCATTTATGATAAACTATAACATGTACTTGTGTTTCAACATTAACTGTTTTGAAGTAGGATTTCGTAACTCATGAGATCGCCTCCGTGGTCAAGTGGTAGAGTGTCTGCCCGGAAGACGGTCCGTGGTTCGATCCCCGGCCATGTCATACCAAAAGACGTTAAAAGATGGTACTTGTAACCCCATTTCACCTCTCCTTCTTGTCCATGCTGTATTCAGAGTCTAATTTGAAGAAGGCAGTCACTCACAGCAAGGTGTAAGGGAGGTAACTCTTTGAAGAAGTGCAGCGTTTTATCATCTGCATTATTATTAAGATACTCTTGGCTGGTTGCATACCTACACAATGGTGTATTTGTATTTTCAGGAACCATGAGTGTGGACTATTGTTGCAGACAGTGGACATCAGTTTCACTTGTTCCACTGCAGTTACATTGGCATCAGTGCAGTCAGAACAGGTACACCATCTGCCAATGACATTGTATTTTGGTACACATAATAGTTTGGCAGCTTAGAAATTCCAGACCACATGAACTACCCTGTTTCATTTTGAAAACCAAAATAAGGATGTGAAAATGTAAGGATACACTGACATATCTAAGTTAAGATTTTGTTATGTCTTGATTTACTAATACTAACAAATTTAGCCGCTGAAAAAAATAATAAATACCAATGATGCTGAAACTTGTCATGGTTGTTCCCACCGATGAAGTCACTTTTATTTATTCAAGACATTCAACCATTTCTTTGGCACCACCTAATGGAATCAAGTCACTTGATCACCTGTTGTGAAAATGTAATAGATCTGTAGCTTGGTAGTATGTATTGAGGCTCAACACTTAATTATTCTCCTACCATTAATTAAGTGTGAAACTATTCTCCCAAACTCTGATGCAACATGATACATGGCCTTTGATACGATACAAGTTACCTGAATCGTGATGCATAACAATACAGTGAAGAAGAGGATTCAAACACTGTACCCTCAGAGGGATGCGGGTCCCCTGCATGACAAAACAAATATTGAATCACTATGCTTTGAATATTGATGGATTTGACCAAACTTGATAGGTCGATAGTTTCTGATATGAGACTGTTTAACAACCACATGGATTTGTTAGTTTTAACTTTGCCAAACCAGCCAACCTGCCAATGTTAACAAGGTCACATAACAATAACTAAAACATTTGACTGGTTGACAGACATTAACTTTACAAATGTAGATGGATTAAGATCAAATTCCACTCGTAAACATGTCATGTGAACTTGGGTCAAGGTCAGTGACTATTAAATTGGTATTATCAAAATCACTGGACACATGGCAATGACTAAAAGATTCTGAATAACTTCACCAATTATTGACTGATGTGAATCACGTCCAATTAGGGGAGATATTATGCATAAGTACACATCAAAGTCAGTAGCCAACTAACTTACTACCGTAATCTGTTCAGTGTTAAGGAGGTCAGAGGTCATATGGGGCCTCAGAGGTATCCTGATTAAGACTTTGAGGACAGGTACAGTGAAGTTTGCAAGAGTCAAATAGCAAAAGGACATATTTATGATTTTACCAATTTTTAATAGGACATTTTGGATGACAGTCAGTAAATGTTCTTGAAAATTTACCTAATACCTGAGGCCGATATAGAGGGGATCAAACGTGATGATAGTTCACAGTTGAGCCCAAGTGTCTGAAAGGACTTACTTATTACTATCAAATGTCCAATATGGGATAAAGCATTATGTGTGTTATGTTTTGCTGGTGTTACTGATGCCCAGAAATCTCATTTGGAACCTATGATATTAGACAGAAGTTTCAAAGTTTAAAATTTCCTGTCTTCCGATGATACCATAATCTATCATATGTGCAAATATCAAGACCCATAATGTTTATTGACATTTAGAAAAAGTCATCAGTAATTTTTCATTGCACTCTTTCTATGTCTACTCACAGAACGGCAAGAAGTCTGGAAGACTATGACATCATGATACCATCACCCATGGCAACTGGTGATCATGTTCTGATCAGGTTCATCTTTGTTTTCAGGGTTATTTACTGATGACCATGATGAATACCAAGGGAGATAAGCCTGTAAGCCTTCTTGCTGTGAACCCAATGACATGCACAAGTCACCAGATGGTCTCGTATGAGACAGTGCCACAGTGGAAAGGGTATGGTATATCGTTGGTGTATATGCATTTGTATTGACTAATTCTTCATGTTACAGATGTTGTGCTATCATTTCAACTAACGAGGCGGTCGGGTAGCCTAGTGGTTAAAGCGTTCGCTCGTCACGCTGAAGACCCAGGTTCGAATCCCGACGTGGGTACAATGTGTGAAGCCCATTTCTGGTGTCCCCCGCCGTGATGTTGATGGAATATTGCTAAAAGCGGCGTAAAACCATACTCACTCACTCACTCACTCACTCACTCATTTCAACTAACACCTTGAAAAGAATCCTCTTCTCTGACACCACAAAGTCTGGGAATCTCACATATTGATACAATATGTAGCATAACAATTGTATTCAGATTTATTCATGCCAGTAAAATAAAAATAATAATAATGCTATTTTCTAAATGGCAAAAATGCAAACTTTGAAAACCTTCAAGAAACTATTTTTGGGTGGACTGCCCAGAGAGTGGAAACTTTATGTGTAGGACCATTATGCGACCTATATGTATTTATGGCATTAAACTGACAAATTTTGCTTCCGTTTTTAAAGAAATATTTTTCAGTTGTGGAACTTGTAAGCATCTTTGGAAAAACTAAAAGCCCAACAAGATGATATTTTGGTAGGATATTTAACACTGCAATGTGGTACTGATTTAGTCATCATGCCATGTGGGAATTAAGGTTTATGTTCTTAGAATTCAGGGATCCAACTATAATTTTGTGTTTGAGATACTGAGTATAAGTTTCTTTAAGCACAACCATCTGTACTCAACTTTGATCACTGTCAAAAATGTTATGAAAATAAAATATTTTAAATGTTATGAACTGCTTTACCAACTGTGTCAAAACATGAATGTACATTACCATAGCAATGAAATAATCTTATGTTCATATCATACTTTCTCTTACATCAAACATCCTTACTAGTTGGCTGAAGATGTCACTATAATATTTGTGTCTTGTAGATCAGAGGGGTGTGAGTTGTTCGAGGACCTCCTTGTGGTTTGTGACCAGTCCGGATCTCTCCTCCTGTGGGACACATGTTCTGGACAACTTCTGGTCCGACTGTCTAACCTTCACACAAGGTGCTTGGCTGTTGACCCCTCACAGGAACGGATCTTCTCAGGACAAAATAATGGATGTGTGCATGTGTACCAGCTGTCTTGATGATGTAGTCAAGCATCTCATTGTATTATTTGTCCAGTCCAATTGCAGCGTTCTCAGATTCAAAAATATATGTATATATATATAAATATATTCACTTCAGGTTTTATGTCAGGACATTTTATATTGTATAAGAAGTCAGGCTAAATAGATTTTATCCAATGTGGGTATTATTTCATTTCATTTCATATTATTATACATGACTTTAGGAATAAAGTTTGCAATAGCCTTCTAGCCTGAGTCAGTATATCTAATTTCCCTTAATTGTAATATACTTGGTAAATTGTACTTACTCTAGCTAGTGAGATGACATGTTTTCTGATATTATACTGTATTTCATGAACAGGTTTTGTAAATACTAAACTTATCATTATTCAGTCAAACATATTTTTCTGTATATGGTCTGTTTTCAACATTGACTCTTTGTTTGGAAAGTTATAAGTCAGAGTGATGACATGTTCCTGGTCAGAGCAGATTCACTGACAATGATGAAATAGCAGAGCTGATTTTTTTTACATTTACCTCTTACATATAACCAGGCAGTAGGGGACATAAATGGCCTGTGCAGAGTTCCTTCCCTTTGCAACGACAAACCTCAGATTTGCAATAATTCTGGTCCTTGGTCTGTCAGCAGCATACCTCTGCTCATTGATTTCACTAGGTGGTATAGGTTTACAACATGCTTCATTTCGTGCTTTCCACTCACTTTGATCTAGAACACAGAGACAGAAACCTGTCTCTTTCACTCACTCACTGACAGCAATATTGAGACTATTGGAAGCACCCAGAAGATGTGTTATTTGTAGTGCTATGCTCAGTTTCTGGAACGGGTCTGTACAGGCTAACAACTTTGTAAATTTTGGCCTGAATACCGATCAGTGGATAATGAAAGAATGCTGTCAGAAGAACTGCGCGTCTTAGGATGTTCTCTGCTTTGAAAGCTGGAGGTGAATGTGTCTTTAATATGTGCAGTTTGTTATTTAGTATGGATGTGGTAAGCATGGATGCATCTGTAACTCCTGTTGTCACTACTGCACCTGTAACCTGACAATCTTATACTGTATATGTAACCATAAGGCTCTAGGTGATACTGGTACATTACTACAGATAAAATTTATAAATGTATTCCAGAGAAGGTAATTTGTTTTAAGATATTTTGATATTCATTTGTTTTACGCGTCTGTGATGCAGATTATAGTTGTGACATCTGTTTTGAATAATCATGCTGTTTGTAACAGATGAACATGATGAAGTTGATGAAGTTATTATTATTATTATTATCTATTTGTTGAATATATATATGCTACCAAAGCCGGGTGCTTAGTTCTACTGTGAATGGTATATGTTTCTAATTTAACACGCTTTAATTGTATACATCCATTAAAACAAGATGAGAAGTGAATACACAATGCCATTTAGAAAGCGGTCCAATGTAACAAATGTTATATTTGGGATAACACTTTCTTAGTAGAGTACAGATTCTAGTACTTCTTTTTTTTGTCCCCCGCCGCACGAAAGCGCGAAGCGGGGGATATAGTATTCACGTCCGTCCGTCCGTCCGTACGTCCCACCTGTTTGTTGCCGCGATATCTCAAGAACTAAATGCTGGATTGTCTTCATATTTGGAACTATCGTGTATATACAGACTCTGCAGACACCAGTCGGTTTTGGTGACCTTGACCCCATTTTCAAGGTCACAGCAGGCAAATCTGCTTTTGGAGTTGGAAAACGGTGTTGCCGCGATATCTCAAGAACTAAACACTGGATTGTCTTCATATTTGGAACTATGGTGTATATACAGACTCCGCAGACACAAGTCGGTTTTGGTGACTTTGACCCCATTTTCAAGGTCACAGCAGGCAAATCTGCTTTTGGAGTTGGAAAACGGTGTTGCCGCGATATCTCAAGAACTAAACACTGGATTGTTTTCATATTTGGAACTATGGTATATATACAGGCGGGGGACATTTCGTCACTTTGTGACAAATACTTGTTCTTTCTTTTTTTCACCCACCCCCACCCCACCCCAAAAAAGTACTAGAATCTGTACTTTACTAAGAAAGTGTTATCCCAAATATAACATTTGTTACAAGATGAGAAGTGTTTTGTCCATTCCAATGATAGTTAGGAGAAGGATGGCACAGTTATGCCTCTAACCAGTCTGTGACCTTAGCATTAAGACAGAATCCGTTAAAGAAATGAATTCCTGCAAGTTTAGTTTTGGCTAATAGACTGATTAGTTCAAATGATGCTTTTTAAGTAGGGAG
Source organism: Haliotis cracherodii (assembly GCF_022045235.1). NCBI lineage: Eukaryota > Metazoa > Mollusca > Gastropoda > Lepetellida > Haliotidae > Haliotis > Haliotis cracherodii. Next base: position 20,065,602 of record NW_027266275.1, read on the forward strand.
ACCAAAACATAAAGACCACAGTGTTAAAAATATGTCTGAATAAGATGAATGAAACTGTGTGATATCATAAATAAAAAAACTAACTTTCAGGAAAATAGTCTTTAGTTGGTTTATAAGATTCATGTATGGTTAGAGACTACTAAAAATTCATTCTACTATAAGTGTTTGTAATTAAGAAGACAGCTTCCCTGCAAGCTGTAAATATCAATAGTGATTGTCGTGGTTTCTTGGATCTATACATGGGGGCACGGGTGGCCCAGTCGTCTGTGGCCCCGCGATTCACTGCAGAGTTGCGTCCAGAAACCTGCGATTGTGGGTTCGAATCCCGTTTGTCAGCACCATCCCCGTGCGTGTGGGTTTCACCGAAGTGGTGAACGTCTGAGAACTGCATCACTTCGGGCTTTCCTCCCACATTAAGCTGACATGCTGCGATATAACTGGAATACTGTTAAAAGCGGCGTTAAACCCAACTCACTCACTCACTGGATCTATACATTGCATCCTATCAACTTAATGCTGAGCTAATGATAAACTTGTCAGGCATCGCATCTTTTAGTCATGACAGGATACTACAATTGTGTGTTTGAATCCCAGAATCTTAATTTGTCAGCACCAAACCCATGTTTGTACTTGCTAGATTAGAGCGCCACTAAGGCTTTCTTTCCTCCCTCATTAAGTTGACATGCTGTTCAAAGTGACATTAAACCCCAAATCAGTCATTCATTCACTCACTCACGCATGTCATGCAGTCATTCACATCTGAGAGACTATTTCTTTGCAGAAAATATCAACTTTATCAGGACACATGATAGGACTCTCATTTTGAGACAGATATGTCTGTAAATTCTTTCATCTGATGTCCTGAAAAAGTTTACAATATTTACTTGTGGCTGTGCCATTCATGAAGGCACTTGGATAAGATGAACAAATACATGTATTTGATAAGACTTAGAAAAATACTCTGTTTGTTGAGTGTGAGTCAGTCCATGTAACAGTGACTGTTAATATGGCACAATGAGGCTGCAATAAAAAACTTCTGTAAGACTTCAATTTTGTTGTTTTTTCTTTCATGTGTTGACACATTGTCCAACAATCCACTTTCGTTTTAGAAATTGCTGAACCCTTATGCATGTAAGAAAACGTACAACTTTTGGTTAATTGCATATGGCGGTGTTTGTATGGTATAATAATCAGGCAGAAGATGTTTATCACTTGGTGTAATGCAGTACAAAAAAGATACGGCTATCCAAAGATTTATATGCTGTTAATATATTTCACCTGTCTGTATTTTGTGATTTTTTTTTGTAACTTAAGGACTGCACTCTTTTACACTTGAAATTAAAACATGTAGAATCCATGTCCTTGAACTCAAGTGCAATATCCTTTCTATGCCAATATATTTGGGTGCCAGTGATTCAAGGAAAGAAACCTATCATGTGCAGAGCAGTTCAAGTGTTCCCAATGCCTGCATTTTAATATAGAAACTCACCCTCATATCTTTTGATATCAAATCTATTGACAAGAGGTGTTCCTATGAAATGAAGTTTAGTATAAGCATATTCTTATGTATCAGGGGTGGTCGGGTAGCCTAGTGGTTAAAGCGTTCACTCGTCACGCTGAAGACCCGGGTTCGATTCCCGACATGGGTACAATGTGTGAAGCACATTTCTGGTGTCCCCCGCCGTGATGTTGCTGGAATATTGCTAAAAGCGGCGTAAAACCATACTCACTCACTCACTATTATGTATCATGAGTCAAGGTTGCTTATTGTGCCTTCACTGTAGACAGGTCAAGACTGCTTACCGGTGTTACAAGTTCATTGCTGACATAGATCAAGGCTGATTGTTACGTTTTTGACCACTTCTTTTGTGTACTGGATAGAGTGTGTGCCTGGAGAACAGGTTGGTGGTTTGCTCAATCGCCACATGATGCCAAAGGATGTGGAAAGATGATAATTGTTGATACCCTCCTGGCGCTCTGCATTAAAGGGATAAAAAAGGACTGGTCGGCTCGATGTGGGTATACGTAAGATTATTTCAACAACAATTGCATCATACAAGTGCAGTAAATTTAAATGTGATGTTAAACCCAATTTCACCTCGCCTATAATGTCTTATAATGATTTGTTGTGGATCAAGGCTGCTTATAATTTCATTTGGCATAGGTCTAGCTACTTACAGTGATCTCACTGTCTACATAGATCAAGGCTGCACATAATGACCTCACTGTTTGCATAGATCCAGGACCCATGAAGATCCAGGTTAGAATTTGTCTTCAGCTACCCATGCTCGTCATAAGAGGCGAATATGCTTGTAAAGAGGTAACAAACGGTATTTGGTGGCCAGACTCGCTGACTTTGTTGATGCATGTCGTGGTATCTCAATAGATCGAGGCTCATGATGTCAATCACTTAAGTATTTACAGACTGCTGTCATATGGCTGGAATATTGGGGAGTGTGATGTTAAACAGCAAACAAATCAAGGCTGCTCATGACTTCAAACTATCAACATGGGTCAGGGCTGCTCATAACTTCACACAGTTGAAAGGGGTCAAGGCTGTTAATGACTTCACACTATAAACATGGGTCAAGGCTGCTGCTCATGACTTCACACGCTTTACATGGGTCAAGGCTGCTGCTCATGACTTCACACGCTTTACATGGGTCAAAGCTGCTGCTCATGACTTCACACGCTTTACATGGGTCAAGGCTGCTGCTCATGACTTCACACGCTTTACATGGGTCAAGGCTGCTGCTCATGACTTCACACGCTTTACATGGGTCAAGGCTGCTGCTCATGACTTCACACGCTTTACATGGGTCAAGGCTGCTGCTCATGACTTCACATGCTTTACATGGGTCAAGGCTGCTGCTCATGACTTCACACGCTTTACATGGGTCAAGGCTGCTGCTCATGACTTCACACGCTTTACATGGGTCAAAGCTGCTCATGACTTGACACAGTTTACATGGGTCAAAGCTGCTCATGACTTCACACAGTTTACATGGGTCAAAGCTGCTCATGACTTCACACACTTTACATGGGTCAAAGCTGCTCATTACTTCACACACTTTACATTGGTCAAAGCTGCTCATGACTTCACACACTTTACATTGGTCAAAGCTGCTCATGACTTCACACTATAAACATGGGTCAGGGCTGCTCATTACTTCACACTATAAACATGGGTCAGGGCTGCTCATGACTTCACACTATAAACATGGGTCAGGGCTGCTCATGACTTCACACAGTTGAAATGGGTCAAGGCTGTTCATGACTTCACACTATAAACATGGGTCAAGGCTGCTGCTCATGACTTCACACGCTTTACATGGGTCAAAGCTGCTCATGACTTGACACAGTTTACATGGGTCAAAGCTGCTCATGACTTCACACAGTTTACATGGGTCAAAGCTGCTCATGACTTCACATGCTTTACATGGGTCAAAGCTGCTCATGACTTCACACACTTTACATGGGTCAAAGCTGCTCATGACTTCACACGCTTTACATGGGTCAAAGCTGCTCATGACTTCACACACTTTACATTGGTCAAAGCTGCTCATGACTTCACACACTTTACATTGGTCAAAGCTGCTCATGACTTCACACACTATACATTGGTCAAAGCTGCTCATGACTTCACACACTTTACATGGGTCAAAGCTGCTCATGACTTCACACAGTTTACATTGGTCAAAGCTGCTCATAGGTCTTCAGCAACCCATGCTTGCCGTAAAAGGCGACTATGCTTGTCATAAGATGTGACTAACAGGATCGGGTGGTCAGGCTCGCTGACTTGGTTGATGCATCTCATTGTATCCCAAATTGCGTGGATCGATGCTCATGATGTCAATCACTGGATTGTCTGATCCAGATTCAATTATTAACATTATTCATATAGCTGGAATGTTGCTGAGTGTGGCGTTAAACAACAAATTAACAAACATGACATCACACAGTTGACATGGGTCAAGGCAGCTCATGATTTTACACAGTTGACATGGACCAAAACTGCTCATGACTTCACACAGCTGACATGGGTCAAGGCAGCTCATGACTTCACACAGTTTCCATGGCTCAAGGCAGCTCATGATTTTACACAGTTGACATGGACCAAAACTGCTCATGACTTCACACAGCTGACATGGGTCAAGGCAGCTCATGACTTCACACAGTTTCCATGGCTCAAGGCAGCTCATGATTTTACACAGTTGACATGGACCACAACTGCTCATGACTTCACACAGCTGACATGGGTCAAGGCAGCTCATGACTTCACACAGTTATCATGGGTCAAGGCAGCTCATGACTTCACACAGTTGAAATGGGTCAAGGCAGCTCATGACTTCACACTATAAACATGGGTCAAGGCTGCTCATGACTTCACACAGTTTCCATGGCTCAAGGCAGCTCATGATTTTACACAGTTTCCATGGCTCAAGGCAGCTCATGATTTTACACAGTTGACATGGACCAAAACTGCTCATGACTTCACACAGCTGACATTGGTCAAGGCTGCTCATGACTTCACACAGCTGCCATGGGTCAAGGCAGCTCATGATTTTACACAGTTGACATGGACCAAAACTACTCATGACATCATGCAGTTGAAGACATGAGCAGCCTTGATGTATTTGTTGATCATGGTGGTTAATGAAGCATGCATATCTAGCTGTATGTAGTTGGCACTAATCTAACATAAGACGTGGCTAGATGTATGTTGCTGTCAATGGGGTTTTTATGTTCTCAAAGAAAGTTTTCTCGCAAATAAATCTGAAGTGTGCTGACGATAACCTTGGTCTTGTTCAGCCTGCTGATTGCCTTCATCGTAAACATCGCGTATATTACTTTTATGAACAGGTAATCAATGCTAGGCATCACGTATCTCCTTCAGCTAAAACATCTCATGTCGGTGTAGCGTTTTTTGGACAACAATTAATTTCCTCTACAGTGAGTTCGACTACAGTAATTGTGGTAAGGTGATTCGACTACACTTTCTTAATCCCTCACAGGTTCAACTTCTATAATACTAGCTACAAAAATAAAATTAAATAATAAATAAAAACATGAAATAAAGCCGATTTTTTCCAATATCCTGGTCAGGAGTAGCTTAGTAGTAAATAAGCGGAAGCAGTCATTGACTGAAATAACAATTATAAGAATCTTCGCTACCCCTTCTCCTGAGTCGTCTCTCATAAGTCTCAGTTATTTTAGTATAAAAACAACACATTAAACCACTGTTCATGCCGAACACTAACTTTCGGCTTACTAATAACAACAAAAAGTAAATATTTACACTGATAGGAGTTCATAGCCAAGAATTAACTAACTTCCCTCCTTTGAGTAAACAGATTTTTTAAAAACACTGCTGAGTCAAATAATTGTCAGGAGCCGTGAAGATCCGGGGTAGAATAGGTCTTCAGCAACCCATGCTTGCCGTAAAAGGCGACTATGCTTGTCGTAAGAGGCGACTAACGGGATCGCGTGGTCAGGCTCGCTGACTTGGTTGATGCATGTCATCGGTCCCAATGGCGTCGATCGATGTTCATGATGTCAATCACTGGATTATCTGCTCCAGACTCGATTATTTACAGACCGCCGTCATATAGCTGGAATATTGCTGACAGCGGAGTTAAACAACAAACAAACATCTTCAGAAGATGTGTTTTAGTAGGTTACCATGACTGAAGGTATATACTTGTTTTTTCACAATTTACACATTTGAAGCTGAGCAGATCCTTACACCATTGTCAACAACTGTTGAACAGTACAGACCACTAAAAGCTATATTTCAGAAATAAGTTAATAGTGGTTGTTCACCTGCTGCTGCAGTACAAAACAATTATTTCTCAGAAATAGTTTGCTGAAATGTTATATATTAGAAATGTTGCTTGTTGACTACATTATGTTCTTGATCGTCCAGGGTTTTTTTCTTGGAACACGTCTTTAATATGATTATGGGTAATAAATAGAATAACCCACTCGGTACGAGTGATAACGGAAACTGTGTCAGTCGTGAAATTAATGTTTTAAAGCTCGGAACTTAAAACATTACTTCACTCGTGACATATTTTCCGTAATCACTCGTACCTCGTGGGTTATTCTATGATTTATAAATGCGTTCTTTGGTCATTGTATATAATAGATACACTGAACCGCAAAAGAAACGTTCCCATGGATAGATATATGAGAAACCTTATTTGTCAAAACACTGTAAACATACTTTGAGACATATTAAAGATATGAAACTTGGCAAAAACTGATCATCAAGGTTGAAATGAAAGTGTCAAATGTTCTCAAAGTGAAACACGACACTAGTCTCTGAGAAAATGGCATCACAAGTCAGTATCTCGCGTGACCGCCATGTGCATTGATGACTGCCGTGCAACGTCGATACATAAAATGGATGAGGCGGTTGATAAGGGCCATAGGCACTTGAGCCCAGACTCGAAGAACGCCTGACGCAGTTCAGCTGCAGTTATCGGCCTTGGTTGGACGCCATTCAGCCGTCTTTGAATCTCGTCCCACAGGTGCTCAATGGGATTTAAATCGGGACTGAGGGCAGGCAACTGCATGGTTCTGATGCCATTCTGCCGGAGGAAGTCTCTTGTTGCTCTCGCAGTGTGGGCACGGGCGTTATCATGCTGAAACTCGTGGTTGCTGCGACGTGCAAAATGAGGTATGGCGTGTGGTCTCAAGACTTGATCAATGTATACCTCCAGGACCTCATTGCCCTTTACCAGCCTGGCCGAACACTGAGATCTGCAAACAAACTACAGCTTGCTGTTCCACCAACCAGCAGAACAACATATGGCGACAGAACCTTCCGAAAAGCAGGTGCAACTCTATGGAATGCACTGCCCATTGATGTTAGGGGATCTGAAGATCAACACCTTTAGATCAAAACTCAAGACCATCCTCTTCAAAAGAGCATACGACTGAGCGCTCTTGAGCAGGCAGTATGTCTGAATAAGTAGCGCTATATAAATGCGTAATTTGAATTAGAATTTGAATGTACCGAGCTGCTGTGACACCATTGCCTCTCCCTGGACCGATGTTCTGGAAGACCACAGGGCCGACCCACTGTGCAAGACCAATTCCATCCCACACCATGATGCTCGGACCACCCTACGAGTCTCTCTCAACAACACAAGCATCCGAATTACGTTCGCCACGGCGTCGCCAGACTTACCCTCTGCCATCTGCTATTGAGATACAGTAACGGTTCTTGTCTGAGAAGAGGACTTCTCCACTGCTGGTGGCGCCAATGCTGAAGCTGTGTTGCCTACTGAAGACGGTACCGGCGATGACGTGGTATCAAAATGGGTCCTCGCTGTGACCTGTGACAGTGGAGGTGTCTGCTCGTCAATCGTCGACGCACGATGTCCGTCCGCACTAATGTGTCGCTGGTGTGTCCCCATGGGCTGTTGAGCAGTTTCCGCAGCAGTAACAAAAGGATCTTGAAGATGCTGTGGCACAATCTGACGATCCTGACGTCGGGTGGTGACCCTTGATCTTTCACTAGTGGTCGGTCACCTGTAGTGTTGATGTTCTGGTACCGTTGCTGGACCCTGTATATGGCCCGTACGTGGACTTGAAATGCAGTGGCTACTTGCCGTCTAAGGGCTTGGTGTCGCTGATTTCTTGTCTTGGCATGTGGTAGCAATTCAATAACGAATGAATGTTATCCGATCTGGGTGGATTTTTATGGGGCAAGAAATGGGGGAACGCATGTGCATTTCAATTTGCACGGAACTCACGTGCATCGGGTTACCATGGCCGTTGCCCTGATGCGTTTGGGCGATCGGTTTTATTGTCATCTGCTTTGATTATTTATCATCAAATTTCTTTTTTCAGGACAAGGTTATGTTAAATTTTAGAAACTTTGACAAAAATTACCCAGATATTTAAATGACAACTTTTCATGCAATGTTACTTGGGGTGACGTTTCTTTTGCGGTTCAGTATATATGAAACTCTCTCTTAATATTCTTTACCTTATCTTACACGGGTTGGTCCACTATTTTCTGAAGGGATCAGCTTACTACCCTTCTAATTTCTGGTTTTGATAACACTGAAGATGAAACGAACGGTAGACGAAAGTGGGCGTCCGCTCATGCCAGTGTATAATTAATTACCGTTTACGTAACTTGGCGTTTACGTAACCCATACGCAAATAACATGCTAGACCTTGTTTATCACAATGATTGATAGTGTTTTTCAGTTCTTTACGCAATTAGTCAAGCGGTCCGTGGTCTTGTGGATAGAGCTTCTGTCCGGAGGTCGGTGGTTCGTCATACCAAAAGACGCTGGAAGATGATATTGTTACCCTGCCTGGAGCTTGGCATAATGGAAATAATACAAGAACTGGTCGGCACGGAGGCGGATCCATGATGTGAAAAAAGTGGGCGGGGCACAGATAATACACAAGTCACGATTTGTTTGTTTGTTTGTTTGTTTGCCGCACTCAGCAATATTTCAGCTATGTGACGGCGGTCTGTAAATAATCGAGTCTGGACTAGACGCTTCAGTGATTGACATCATGAGCATCGATCCATTGGGATGCATCAACCAAGTAGGCGAGCCTGACCACCTGATCCCGTTAGTCGCCTCTTACGACAAGCATAATCGCCATTTGCGACAAGCATGGGTTGCTGAAGACCTATTCTACCCCGATCTTCACGGGTCACACAAGTCACGAAGTGCGCGCAGTTCACACGTCAGGTGTCCGAGTGGGATATTCATGTTTCACCCCGGCATGGTATCTCAGCGGGAGAGCACCCGAAAACCAGCACAATTCCGGACTAGTGCAAGAAAGACGCATACCAACATCGCTTTATAAAATAAGTGCTAAAACTTTGAACGCGATGTTCAACCCCATTTCACCTCACCTTCCTGTTACCGGCTCCATTGTTCACACAGGCTAAAAGGGACTAGACTCGACCTAGTTTCACCTGTAGCCTAGTGGTGAGGCGGTCGCTCGGCACACTGAAACCCGAGTTTGATTACAATGTGTGACGTCAATTCATGTCCACCGCCGTGGAATATTGATAAAAGCGACGTAAACATGTCACATGCCCTCACTCACCGTCTGTCAATCGCGAGTCTGTGTGTAAAACCATCGCCACAGCGATCTAATACGCTCTCTGACCCGTGAAGATCCGGGGTAGAATAGGTCTTCAGCAACCCATGCTAGCCGTAAAAGGCGACTATGCTTGTCGTAAAAGGCGACTAACGGGATCGGGTGGTCAGGCTCACTGACTTGGTTGATGCATATCATCCTTCCCATTCGGTGGATCGATGCTCATATTAATCACTGGATTGTCTGGTCCAGACTCGATTATTTACAGACCGCCGTCATATAGCTGGAATATTGATGAGAGAGGCGTTAAACAACAAACAAACAATCAAACAAACAATACGCTCTCTGCTTAGTAAATAAGGATCACTGTCCCCAAGAGTGTTTGCTTTAGAAATTCATCAACAATTCCCTATATAACCAACGAATCATTCTATTTTTCAGAGTATCGCTCAGAGCTTGTGTTCTGTTTCAGAAGTATGAAAATAGAATATATACATCATCATATGATACAACACATATACACATGGAGTAATAGAGTATATTACACACAGTATGCAAAGTGTGTCATCCCAGTACTCGGCCGGCCCAGTAGTCGCCACAATTCGCCATGTAGAGTTGTGTCTCTAGCCGTCAAGGATGGAACAGAACAAGATTCAGAACCCACTGTGTCACTACTATACGTCTACGACCTTGGTCACTATCAAAATCGAGATGAGAATGAAAATCAACCAACCCATTCACTCTGATACCAATTTGAATCAATACGATTTCTATTTTTAAAAATAAATTTAAATCCAAACTCATATGCTGATCGGTTTGTTTTCAATGCACAAGTAAAAAAATTCGGTTAGTTTTCTCTCTAGGAAAGGACAGACAGAAGTTTAGAGTGTAGTTTGTTTTCTTTCTTTTATCCCACGAGCATAGAGACGACTATAAAAGGCACCGAGTTTATTGTCAAGTTGTTTGAAGTGCGCATAGTTGATTAGTTGGTTGGTTGGTTGTTTAACGCCGCACTCAGCAATATTCCAGCTATACGACGGCGGTCTGAAAATAATCGAGTGATTAATATCATGAGCATTGATCCCCACAATTGGGATCGATGACATTCATCAACCAAGTCAGCGAGCCTGACCACCCGATCCCGGTAGTCGCCTTTTACGACAAGCATAGTCACCTTTTACAGTAAGCATGGGTTGCTGAAGACCTATTCTACTCCGGACCTTCACGGGTCGCGCATAGTTGAAGACGAATGAATGAGCCAACTTTGTTCAACGCCAAAGACAGCGATACTCGAGCTATATCACACAGGCTGAAAAATAATTAAATCCGGACCAAAGAAATTTGTGAGTGAAAGCACGGGCTCCTTCAACGCCGTCGTGACATAATGACACGCTGTAAGCCAAGGTATATACAGAAGCTGAACCCGTGAATACCCAGGTCAGAATTGGTCTCCAGGAACCCATGCTTGTCGTAAGAGGCGACTAACGGTGGTCAGGCTTGACTTGGTTGATGTATGTCATCGTATTCCATTTGCGTAGATCGATACTTATAATATCAATCACAAGATTGTCTGGTGCACATGCGATGATTTATATACCGCCGTCATATTGGTGGAATATTATTGAGAGCGGCGAACAACAACGAACACCCACAGAAGCTGACCATCAAATCCCCCTTTTAGCCGGAACCTACACGCACGAGGCCCTGGTGAGATAGTCCATCGCTAATCACCACAGGGGGGGGAAGTGAAGGCGTGACCACCCCACAGGGATACACCAGTGAAGGGTTGTCCACTCTTTTCATTACTTGTTATCTACAGGAGATGTGAGCACAGTTCATCTCTGTCAGCACAGGTAAATTCTTTCACAGCACATTTGTAAAATAAATGAGAACTGACTAAGGGTCTGCTTTTCCGTGTAGCTGACAAGCATGTCAACGTTCGCTTCTTTACAGTTCAAATATCACAGTATCGGTTATCGCGTGGTTAGGAACGCTCGGTGTATCGATATGACGGGGACGCACCTAATACATGTTTGTAAGTAGCAACCATATCCTTAATGTAAGTGATGGATACTCCATTCTCATCCTTCCTTCCTTCCTTCCTCCTCCAGTTTATCCTTCCTGTCGTCCATCACCAGCTCATCGTCCGACTTAAAGCCATAGTTGACATTCTGCCTCTGCTCCATTTCATCCTCAGGCAAGATGTCTTCTCTGTAGCCGATGTCGTCTTCCGAATCATACACATAGGCGAAGTTTACTTCTTCAGGGTTGCTGACCACGTCAGTAAGTGTGGTTTCTGTCTCGGGAGATGATGGGGGATTCTCGTATTCTGGACACGTTTCATCTTCCTCGTCTTCTTCCACAACGTCGTCTCCCACCACATCTGCTTTCCCAGCTTCTTCCCGCAAAGCCTCTTCCAAAACTCCCACAGTCGTATGTAAATCAGCCCCCTCCGCAGCTAAAGTGGAAACATCGTCTATCACAATTTCAGGTACCTTCTCCACAATATATTTCTTTCTGAAAGACCCTGTTATAACGATTCTGTCATCGCCAAACTCTTCCACTGTGGTCCCTTCATTCGATGATGAGACTCGGGTTTTATTTGCTTCTCCAAGTGCATTTACATTATTATCAGCATCAAGACTTGGTGTCTCTTGAGCAGCACTCCCAAGGTCGGAATCTGGTTCATCAGAGTGCCCACTTTCGTCTACTTCCAGATGTGGACCTAGATACAATTCGGGATGGATTTGCTGGTAGTCTCTAATGAAGGAATCCTGTTCTGCAAATTGCCAAGTGCTATGTCTTCTTCTCTGGTGCAACACAGATTGAGGCCTTGTGAAGGACACCCCAGGATCACTTCTCTTCCTCAAAGGCTCGGTGATGGGTCTAGTGTTCAAAGTCACCTTTTTCCTTTTAACATACCTCGGACCACTTTCTTCGTGAAGCTTAAACTCATCTGTGTATTCTTGCTCGTCTATAGAAGCCAGATCACTTGATTCCCCACTCATCGAAATGTTAGAGTGTCTTCTAGTCGGAACCAAATCGAAACAACTAGTCCTACGGTTGAAAGTCATATCTTGACTAGGTCTACGACTGGATGAAGCTTGACTTGGACGACGACTTAAAGACAAATCATGACTGGGGCGACGATTTCGGATTATACTATCAAGAAACTGCCCGGTACTGTGTCTCCTTGTCCTGTTATAAGCTATGGGAGGGCTTCTGAACACATCTCTCATCGTCATTCTCTTCTCGAATGTCCCTGGACCGTGGTAAGTAACTGTACTTATCCTCCTCAGCTTCTCCTGCAATGACATGGTGTCTGACATGGAAAACTCACTCACACTCAGGTCCTCCTCCGCACCCAGGAACGTGTCCGAAACTGTCTTCTGTCTGAAGAACAGATCACTCTCAGCTCTAGAATCGCGTCTTCTCTGAAGGTTCTCCGGTGACAGGTTCCCTTGCACGGTCATCTCGTCAATGTCCTTGGCGCTCACCATGGGAGTAGAAACAGCCTTGGTGTCATGGAAGTGTTCGTAGTCTATGATATGTTCATCAAACATGTCCTGGTATGTGACATCTAGAGGAAGAAATCTATGTCCCCATTTAATTTCCCATGGGTGGTAGGACTTCCTTACTTGGAACGAGGCGCTGACTGTTGAAGATACTGCTTCCAGGACAACTATCAGTTCAAAGTTCTCCTGCATGGCATCATCTCTAGACAGATTATACAAAGGGGATTCTTCGTTAATGTTGTGGACGATATACGTGGGCCACGGCAGGAAAAGCCGTTCATCCCCTCCCTCCGATCTGAAGTCCATATTGAAATACTGTACAGGGATCTTATCACCAGTTTTAGAGAAGGTTTTCAGGATAAAATAACCACGTGCGTGTGCTCCTATTATATGAGACTTGCGCATGTCGCCAACTCTTATTGCTAGCCGAAGTTTGAGATCCTCTGCAAATATACAAGCCACTTTGCTGAAAAGAATCGTGCCAGATCTCTTCTTGGATCGTCTCACTTTGGCAACTACGAGCCCGGCCAATGCAAACTGTAATGCTGCTCCAAGTATTGACTGTGCTATGACACCTAAGTAAGCCCCAGGACAAGCTTCAGTCACGTAGCGATACCCATAACCAATCGTTGTCATCGTTTCAATCGAGAAAAGAAACGCCGATGCATATGATTGGATATTTTCAACACAGGGCAACCAGTCATCGTCGGTTTTGAATAAGTCTCCATGCACATAGGCCAGTAGGTAGTAGTAGGCGGCAAAGATAAGCCATGTCAATGTGAAACCCCCAAAGAATAGCAACAGATTCCAACGCCACTGGATGTCGATGAGTGTTGTACAAATGTCCGACACATACTTTGTGCTGCGGTTTGCGACAGAGACGGACTGTATGTTAGTTGCCCCTCGCTCGCTGATGAGACGGCTGTAAATCGGTCTCAGCGTGATGCCGGAAGTGATATCCACCATCTTGGTTCCGGATTTGCCAACCTGGAACATGGAAAGCAAGATGTCATCTAGTGAAAAACAATGAAAAAGCATGTATGGAGGTTATGAGTGAATGACATGTCATACAAACACTTATTTTTTACACAATTTGTGAGTGGCAGATGCTACCTGTAGGGTCGGATATGCTTACTCTTTTCGCGAACACCTGGTGTCATCACAGTTTCAATGATCCATTTATATATTTTCCACCACTATTTTGTCTTTTTCTCCCAATGGAATCTGTTTCGGCAGATAATCGAGACTGATTATTCTCTGGACTTGATATATGATATATGAGGCAAATCCAGGAGACAGATTTTAACAGAAGCAATCAGTGAGTTAAATATCACAAGAGGAAGCAAGTAGATGGCAGAAAGACAATCGCCCGATGGAATCGGCGTGTTTCATTGTAGTCGTCTTTCAAACCAAACATCGGGATATTTGTAACTGTCTTGTTCCGAACTCGGAACGGAGTCCTATTTGCTAGATCTTGTTAGTTCGTGTTTTTTTCGTTGGAAATGTCAGACACGGTGACATGCTTGAAGATGATTTTGATAACATATATTGATATATTACAAAGTGTTTGTTTGTTTGGTTGGTTTGTTGTTTAACGCTGCACTCAGCAATATTCCAGCTATATGACGGCGGTCTGTAAATAATCGAGTCTGGACCAGACAATCCAGTGATTGATATCATGAGCATCGATCCACCTAATTGGGATCGATGACATGCATCAACCAAGTCAGCGAGCCTGACCACCCGATTCCGTTAGTCGCCTTTTACGACAAGCATAGTCACCTTTTACGGCAAGCATGGGTTGCTGAAGACCTATTCTACCCCGGAATCTTCACGGGTTTTTACAAAGTACGGAGTAGGATAAGTGCCCTTTTTTCTCACTAGAAAGGTCTAATTTTAGAGATAAGGAAAACTTATATAAAAGTAATGCTATCAAATTATTAGGCATGTTCAAATAGTTGACAATTTGCCAACTTTCTTCTTACACCTCTGGCATGTGCAAGTAACCAACAGTGACTCTAGTGTTTCTCTTTTCGACATAGTTTCGCCAAGTGCATGTATTTAAATCCAAAAACACGCATTAAAAGAACCAAGTCTAGTTCTTATTTAAATAAACATATCGAATAACTTGCATAACAATTCTAAATATTTTGCACTTTTCGAAGATTATCCATCAGCCCTTTCCTTTATACATAGTTACATCCTTGTGATTTGTTGATGACAAATATCGGCTGTGTTGTGGATTTCAGGACAGAAGTAGGCTAAGATGTCCCCTGTGTTGTTTGCAAAACTGACCAAAACGATGATGGACTGGTTACAAGTGTGACCTGGGTGCCGTTGTACAAAGCGATCTTAGCCCTAAGATGATCGTAACTCCCATACTTAACATAGACTTACGACAGTTGTAGCGCTAAGGTTGTTTTGTACAACGGCACCCTGGCTGATTGAGTGTCATAATACGCCCGACTGCCTGGATCCTCATTTATGTCCTTGGTGTTTATCACTGGTCTGCTTGCTTCAGACTTGATGTTTTACAGGCCGTTTTGATAAAGCTGGGATAACGCTGTCATACAACAAGACTCCGTTATCTACATGTTGTTTGTTGGGGCGGTGGGGTGGCCTAGTGGTTAAAGTGTTCGCACGTCACGCCGAAGACCAGGGTTCGATTCCCCACATGGGAACAAAGTGTACAGCCCATTTCTGGTGTCCCCCACCGGCATATTGCCGGAATATTGCTAAAAGCGGCGTAAAACCAAACTCACTCACTTACATGTTTGCTGTTCTATTCCAGCCATTTGACGCTGCCTTGCAAATAATCGAGTCCTGTCCATAGAAACAAGTTATGAGTAACGTCAGACGCCGCCATGTACACCATGACACGCAGCTAGCCAAATCACCAACCACCTGATCAAATCCTTCCGCTGTTCTCAAGCAACAGAATGCTGGTAACCTATTGTACACTTTGATTAAATGAAATAGTCGTCTAAGACGCCGCAATTCGCTGTGCAGAGTTGCGTCCCTTGGGCACGCCAGACACCTGATTGTGGGTTCGAATCCCGGTTCACCTCGATTACGTTTGTCAGCACCATACCCGTGCTCGTGGGTTTCACCGAAGTGGTAAACGTCTGAGACCTGCATCACTTCGGGCTTTTCTCCCACATTAAGCTGACACGCTGTGATATAACTTGAATACTGTTAAAAGCAGCGTCAAACCCAACTCACTTAAGATCCTCGCTGAAAGATGTTATGCAGCGTTTGAATAGATTGCCATTATAATATCATCTCACGTACCGGTTTTCGATGCAGGATGCTAGATGTCCGTACTGAGCGAATAAACGCCGTACATATCTATATATAAACGTGGTACATTTTACGAAACACGTGAATGTTCTGTGCCATACATTACTGCATACACATATACATGTCAATCAAATCAACAGCCTGAATTCACGATCATGAAAACGAGTTGTTGTATTGTATCGAACACCATGGCGAAAACGGCTTTGAGAATACTGACCCTCTTGAATGATAATACATTTGACATGTCCAACAGACAGGAAATATTCGCCCGCTTTTCACGCAAACATGACTGTGACCGGAGAGTCCGAACCGTAAACAAAAAGTTCTATGTATATCTTAGCATGTGAGTAAACTGACTCTAACGCCGATGTGAACTGTGTCAGCTTGAATAGACATAGAAGTGAAGTAGGTCTTAGACTTCTGCCACTTTGCTGAAACCCACAAGCAAGGGTATGGTGCTGACAAATCACCAAGAAACATAATCAGCGCGAATCGGGATTCGAACCCCACGATCAGTGGTTTCTGGCACACCTAAGGGACGTAACTCAGCATGGTGTAAACAGACGTCTGGAATTTTGCATCGAGATTAGATATTTTTCAGCTACAACTGCAAAGGTCCAACATCAGAAAAAAAATATTTAAAAATATGAGCCTGTAAGCAAAAAACTATGAACCTGTAAGCAAAAAACTATGAGCCTGTAAGCAAAGCACCTTGTAACAAATTATATTTTGAGGCAGTCATTTTTTTTCAACAGTCTGAAGACATTTTATTTTGTTTGATAAAACTCCCAGGACCCTCCAGATTATCAAATGGTCGGTCCCTTACGGTCATTTTTATGTGTAAAAGATATGTTGTCCTACTCGTGACCTTTTTAAACCTCTAAGACCTGCATCCCTTCGGGCTTTCCTCCCACATTAAGCTGACACGCCGCGATATAACTGGAATACTGTTAAAAGCGGCGTTAAACCCAACTCACACACTATTGATATATGTTATCAAAGTAATAGCTACAATGTTGTAATTATGTTTTATAGTGAAGTGGATATGCACATGGAGACATGCAGATATTGGTAAAATTAAAACCCACATTGTTGTGAGTTGTTTATTAACCATGAGCCATACTTCTATATGAGAGTTACCTCACTCGTGATAATATGTTACTCCTGTAGCCTGACACGTGAATTATTCACACTGTCCAAACTTGCTAACACCTCGCTGCACTGAAATGGGTCAGCGTTTCGCACATAGCGATTTGCTGTTGGCCTGTCTCCGTCCTCTCGACAGACAAACCCGCTTCACGAAAATGGTTCACAATTTTTCGGCAGCGAAATGATGTATGGGGACATGGGTCGGATGGAGCTAGACAGGAACCCTGCCCTTCGCCTCCTAGCGGCTTTAGGCGAGGAGCGCAAGCGCTCTATGGCAGATATACCTGTCTAGGACAGGAGGTCCTGTTATGATTGTTGCCGAATAACATAAACATGTTAACTGTAATAATTTACAGTTAGGAATGTTTTAACAGTAATTCATAATTACTTATGTATTTCGAATGTACACACATCATTATACACATGTTACATAAACATGTTTCTTTAAAAAGTTTGGTTACATTTTTCCAACGATTTCTCATGCCCAAGGCCCATGCTCCCATGTAATTTTCTCAAACACATAGCAAATGCTAGGGTGCAGACTCGATATACGTGTATAGGCCTACTTACGTCTAGAACTCGCGGGCCCGACGAGGGGAGATAACTCACAATTGTACTCCATTAATACCAGGAACATGCATTTTGCAGGCATGGACGAGAAAGGGTTGTGTCTGGATGCATTTTGACTTAGATAAAGTTTTTGTCGGCATATCACTGTTGAAATCGGCCAGGGTCGGGGTGTAAGACACGGGTACTAGAGCCACGATTGCCTGTGTCGCCTGCTCGGCCCCCCAAAAATGATCGCAACGTGACCAACGTGACTTTCTGCCGCAGCGGATGCGCTACCGGAAGTAGCATCACAAGGGTCGGGCTGTTACACTACAACGCAATCTGTCAATTCGTAAACTGCCTTAAAATGTCAGACAGTTTATATGGTGTCGGCTTTCTAATTCTGCCTTACATAAAGCCAAACACACACACACACATAACTATTCGTCCCGCACACCTTCACAATAACAGGTCCGTGACATGTGACATCCTATGGGAAGGTAAGTTATACGTTGTGAATGTTGTACATACTAAAATACGCGGATCCAATTATGCGCTTGTGTGGTGATATCCATGAATAAAATACTAGATACTAGGGGAAACAACAATACTTCTTCACATCTATGAATCTTATTTTATGACGGAGTACAGTTACCTGATTCAATGTGTAACGAACGCAAAAAATCTGAGAATATGAATTAGTGAGTGAGTATGGTTTTACGCCGCTTTTAACAATATTCCAGCAATATAACGGCAGGGAACACCAGAAATGGGCTTCACACATTGTACCCATGTCGGGAATTGAACCCGGGTCTTCGGCGTGACGAGCGAACGCTTTAATCAGTAGGAAATGAATTATAATAGGTTGAAAACACATTTATCCTATTTTACATTGCAAAACAAGACCTTATGAACTCTTTTGACATATACACGCTGTTATATAACATATATTGTCGGAGAACGATAAGTTTCATTTATTAGACTTCATATATTTATTAACATAATGTTACTTTCACACATGACAAACTAAAACGTGACTATTATTTTATCTGAGGAAAGGGAGACGTTTAAGTGGTGAATCACCCCTATAGTATGACGAACCTGTACATATGTGGCGATATAAACAATACATATTTGTTAATCGTTTTGAGGTACAGCTATGTGGGATGCTCTTAACACACTTCCATGTTTGACAATGGCGACACTACGAGTCAGATACGTTGATGCAAAAATAGTCCAAGTGACCCCGTTAAGGTGTTACAAAGGGACAACACATTCTCACCTTATATTACTGAAACTGTCATTTGTCGTAGAGATCCCATAGCATATTCACCTCTACATCAGTACTGTTCACTCCAACGAGGCAAAGGTTACAGTTTTCAGTCCAAAGCAGCCCGTCTGTTAATGTCAGTGGCGGGACGGTGGCGTGTCTCTTTACCTGTGACATTGCTTGACAAGAGGGCTTCATAAATCACTTGTTTGCCGCTGGTTATTATTATAGCGAGCTACGAGGCACAACAGGCGACATTAAAACTTAAGACGGCAACATGTTGCTTCTGAATCCTCCTGTGACGCGTCATGCATTTATTTGGACTAATTTGCATTGCATGTTGTGCGACCTTGAGCGATTCCACATCTTGCACCTTTCGTTGAATTTCGTTTTCAGACTTTCTCCATTGTTGTGTTTCAGACCCGTTTTTATTTTTTAAGGAATACGTACTCCAAAAAGTCAAATATCATATGTCCTATTGAGGCTCGAATCGTGACCTGCATGTCCTGTAAAAGAGATGAATCACACACAAACTATTCTCACCCGGTGACAGTACGGAAACGGTGTTTGTTCCATGCACTCGGAATATTAAGCGTCAACCACTTGGCGCGACCATATAAGCTGACTTCATGCACAGTGGTGATCTTTAGGGTCAATTGTGTAACAGGTTTCAAAGGAATCGAACACAAATTAACAAATGGATCCATAAAGTGACACGATACAGTCGGTAAAGTTAATGTACAGCCAGTAAATATAGAAACTTTGAAGAATGTCAAACCGCACATAAAAGTGTCACATGTATTCAGTGTATCGCCGCCACAATACAGCACTTTACATGCGCTATAATTGTTTGACAAGCAATAAGTCGATAAGGACACATAAATCATGTTCATTGTTGGACGTTTCAAGTCCAAAAGAATATGCAACATTTCGAAATTTAATCAATGTTGCATGGGTGAGAAAATGGGTTTCGATGCCCAAGTTATTAACTAGTATAAAGCAGTCAAAGTGGAGGGCGATAATATGAGCAACAGTTTATACATTGGGGACCTGGGTTGGAATGTAGATTCTCAGCACTCCAATGCTGTATAAACGGCTAAATAAGAACGATTAGTCAGGCTCTGTGCCTTGGCTTACTGTGTGTCCCGGATGTTGTACATCGTTGCTCGTGTTTCCGTTTACAGGCAGCTGTGATATAGCTGTAATATTGCGGCGTCAAACAACATTACCTCACGTACTCGTCATGCCATGAATGAGTGAGTGAGTGAGTTGGGTTTAACGCCGCTTTTAACAGTATTCCAGTTACATCACGACGTGTCAGCTTAATGTGGGAGAAAAGCCCGAAGTGATGCAGTTTCTCAGACGTTTACCACTTCGGTGAAAACCCACGAGCACGGGTATGGTGCTGACAAACCTAGAAACATAATCGGGGCGAACCGGGATTCGAATCCACAATCATAGGTTTCTGGCGTGCCCAGGGGACGTAACTCTGCACAGCGAATCGCGGCGCCTTAGACGACTGAACTGACACGCCGTGTCTCAACTCACTCACTCTCTGCCATGACAATTACAGGAGTTCTTTTCCTTTGTTTGTTGTTCGAAGCCGCACTAAGCAATATTCCAGCTATATGACGGCGGTCTGTAAATAATCGAGTCTGGACCAGACAATCCAGTGATTGACATCATGAGCATCGATCCACGCAATTGGGATACGATGCGACATGCATCAACCAAGTCAGCGAGCCTGACCACCCGATCCCGTAGTCGCATAGTCGCCTTTTTACAGCAAGCATGGGTTGCTGAAGACCTAGTCTACCCCGGATCTTCACGGGTGAACAAAGGAGTCAATAGGAGAACGGCAAATCTTGACACAGTACGGTAGTAAAAATATCCTTGATCGGGTATTAGATCTAACCTTTGTTTGTGTAAGTGAGGGATTCTGGTTACGCCATATTTGTGTGCTACCCAGCGAACTGGAGATGGAATCAGTCGAAACCGTTAAACAGAAAAAAA
This sequence comes from Haliotis cracherodii, assembly GCF_022045235.1. NCBI lineage: Eukaryota > Metazoa > Mollusca > Gastropoda > Lepetellida > Haliotidae > Haliotis > Haliotis cracherodii. The sequence continues at coordinate 20,086,482 of NW_027266275.1, forward strand.
TACCATCCTCCAAGTCAAGATCATGTCTTAGAGTTACAGCGTTATTGCAGAGGTGATTGAAGACCCATCGCACTCTCATATCGTCTTCGGCCAAAGCGTCAAACATCCATAGATGTATATTACAAAAACACGGAAGCAGCACACAGCATGTCGCCAGTTAGGTTAACGAAACAGGTCGCGTTATAGTGGTTCTATTATGACATGTGATGTACAATATAAGAACCAAACAACCCAGCATTGGTCCACCTTATCCATGCTGAGCACGTGCTGTGTGTCAGTGTAATGGGATGTGTTCAGCAGGACTCGCTTGAAAAAAGCCCGGTGTTTGAAAGAAGTTCATATACTACACGAGGTATGCTACGGCGTTTTTTAACCTATTGGAAATGTCAAACTTTAAAGTTACAGATAAAGGACGAAATAGGGTAAGAGCCCTTTTGGCCTACAAGAAATGCAATAGTTTACACTTACGAATGCCTTTGAAATATTGCTATGAAAATTATCAGACATGTTGAAATGGCTGAAAGCATGTCTTTTATCTTCCCACAATTGCATGACATGATCAAATACACAAATATGACTAAATGGGTAAAAAAGGCTCATATTCTGAAATTCAAGAACAAATAATAATAATAATAATAATAGTCCATTTATATGACTGTACTCCATGCATAAACACGCCCTAAGCGCTTAGACATTTATTACCCCGAGCAAGGGATCAGTGTGCACTCAACAATCATTCTCAGCTCCCTGGGGAGTATACAAACCAAGCTGCCTGTTAGGTGCAAGAAGGTTAACAACCAGAGAACAGAGGCACAATTAAAACAAAGTCACTTGCCCAAGGGGCACCACATGTGCTATATGTGTTACATATGCTTCAGTGTGGGGCAGGACCGAAGCCCTGGACACTCTCAAACTGCCGAACTCGGTCACCCATCCAAGGACTCTCGGCGACCGACGTTGCTTGATTTATGACCTGTGCGCTGTGCACGGGACCATGTGCCACCACGTGATCATGAATATGATCAAGCCCATGGTCCCGAGGACTATTTGACCATGTTTGTACTGTCTACATTTCCCAAGAAAAAAACAGCTTGGTCAGAAACTTGCTTTTGTTACAATAGTAGACCTATAAAGATAAAACGTCAACGCCAGAGAATAACTCGTCTCAATTTTCTCTCGGAACACATTCCACTGGGCGTAAAAGGTAAATTAGCGGTGACAATTATATCAATGGGTCACTGATTTTTTAAATTTACACCAAGTACAAGTTTTGAACTCGCGATATGATCAAGACAAAAGTATGACTTAAGTCCAAGAACCTACTCGTATATAGGATTTACATAAAGTATCTGCGTAAATGAGGGGAAGAAGTCAATATATGAAAATCTAACTGGGCAAGTCCGTGATCACAAAACAACAAAACCCACTCACCCCCACCCCAGCCCCACCCCAGCCCCATCCCAACACACACACACACACTGACACACACACACACACACACACACACACACACACACACACACTTCCCAACATATGTTTGTACTGTCATTGCCTGTATCGCCTTGGAAAATTAACTTGGATGACGAATTACTCATGTTTCATTATTAGAAACCTTCCCGCAATCCCCTAAACTCAACCTTCTTAAAACGTGTCAGCCTTACTACAACATTTGGCGTGTTGAAAATAACAAATCTGATTGTCATTCACAAGAACGTGTCTGATAACTTTCATGACCACTAGTAAGTATTTTTCAAATTTCCTTAATTTATGCAGATGTTGAGCCATAAAGGGTCTCGTCGTATACATAGTCATACATTGTGAGTGGTCGTGCCTTATTACTAGTTCTACATCGACATACCCTCTGATATTAAGGTGGCGCGGGTGGACCTATTGCCCTGTTGTCCGCAACTCGCTATGCAGAGTTACGTCCCTTAGCTCCCAGGATCCGTTGTTCCGATTCCCTGGCTATTAGCCTTGTTCTTCCACCACTACTCAGATGTTCGTGTTTTGTCAAAGACCATGTTTTGTGTCTGTTTGGTCATCTCACAGCAAGCATATATGCGCTTTGATATGAGTGAGTGAGTTCCTGAGTTGGGTTTAACGCCGCTTTTAACAGTATTCCAGTTATATCACGGCGTGTCAGCTTAATGTGTGAGGAAAGCCCCATGTGATGCAGGTGTCAGACGTTTACCACTTCGGTGAAACCCACGAGGACGTGTATGATGCTGACAAACCTAGAAACATAATCGGGTTCGGGGCGAACCAGGATTCGAACCCACAATCATAGGTTTCTGGCGTGCCCAAGGGACGCAGCTCTGCACAGCGAATCGCGGCGCCTTGATATGAAATATTGTTGGGCGTCACAACCAATTCACTCACTCAAACATTGATGCTTGCTGGCTATTGATAATGTCTTGATTCTCAGTGCGTTTATAAAAGGCGAGTATATTGTATTTTGGTTGGTCACAATGTCAGCTTATTATATATGTCACCCTACCTCGATTCTGACGCCATCAAACAATGCAGTTGACCAGCGACTTGTGTAAAACAGTGGGTGAGTGAGTGAATGAGTGTATTTAATTAGTTTCAGCATGACAATGTACCCGTGAAGACCCGGGTTAGAATAGGTCCTAAGCAACCTATGCTAATCATGCTTGTCGTAAGAAGCGGTTGACGGCATCTGGTGGTCAGCCTCGCTGACTTGGTTCATGCATGTCATCGATCCCAATTGCGTACATCGATGCTCATGATGTCAATCACTGGATTGTCTGGTCCAGATTCGATTATTTACAGACCGCCGTCATATAGCTAGAATATTGCTGAGTGCAGATTTTAACAACAAACAAACAAGTTTCTAACTTATAGTTTATTTCAAATTTTCTTATTAGCATACAACAAGGTTAGCAATTTCAGTCAATTTTTCTTTTTTTTCGATGCTGACTAGTAAGTCATAGTATGTCGCGTCGCGTCTCCGTGCCATGGCTTAGTGACAGCCACAGGTGCATATACGTGTTTTAATAGTCTAAATGTTGTTTTACGTTAAACATATATTAATTGATTGCGTATGAATACATTCATCAGAAGCATCTAAGGTATCATATTCAATGAAGATTAAAAGACATGCCGAACCTGAAGATAACAGTACAAACATTACTTCAAATCAGCTGGCATTTCATGTGAGATTCGATCGCGTGTATACCTCTGTAAATACACTTGGTCCTGAAGAATGTCCAAGTTGGAGAAAGAGTTGTGTCCCTTGTATTGTGCGCTTCCCTTACCTCTTGAATAGCCCTTATCAGTTGACACAGCTGATGGAAAGAATCGCACGATGATGGACCATTAAGAAGGCATGATTTATTTCATCTTTCACAAACACGTATAGGTATAGTCCTTAATTTTTTTCAATTGATAGTTCTCTGGAATATCAGCCAAGCGACTCACTGAAAATACTGTATTGAAAATGTAGACACAATCATACATGCAGTGAAGCATCTCGTTAACTTGGTCCTGGGTCTCTTTCCAGAAAGCGATTTTAGCACTGAGATGATAGTAGCTCCCATACCTTAACATAGATTTACGACAGTCGTAGCGCTAAGACAGCTTTGTGGAACCGGGGTCTGGGTAGATGTCGTGATTCGAGACAAGCGGAGTGACAGATCATTGTAAAAAAGATTCTGCTAGGACCAATCTTTAACGATATATCGAGAAAATAGAAGTAAGGTTAACGAGGTTTCGAATCGGTGCAGCACGCGTACCGCAATTCCCGACTATATCTCTGTTTTATTGAGGGAGAACTTCTTTAGTTGTTGTTGGATCAGATTTATACGACTGACGATATACCGTGTACGCTCCAATTCCATTTATTCATGAGCGAAACGGTTCGATGGAAACGTGTGTGATACCTGTGTAGGAAATTGATTCTTTGTATGAACGTTATAAAAAAAATATTTGTAGTTTGTACAGATCATAAATTAACCATATTTTTATAGTTGTTCATAAAAGATATAACGTGTTTATTTGAATACTAGGAAACCAGGTTAACTGTTAGGTCAATTACATTCGGTATATTTACTGTTCTATAAATATGGATGTAAATCGAGGGTTTGATAAACAAATATACAGTTATCCTTAACGTTAAACTTCCTGTCAATTATGTACAGACTGCAGAAATCGGGGACGGGGGGTATAACTAGCCACGGCTTGTAATAAATTGTTTATGTAGTAAATGTTATTTTTAACTAACCACACTTAATGAAAGATATCCCTTGTTTACTGAAATGTGGTCCCGTTGGATGTATCCTAACTGGTGAGTTGCGCACGTGATTATAAGGTTCGCCATGTTAAACAATAAAAATGCATTCAGGGTATGCGAAATTTAGCTGCGTCTCCCAATTTATCAACTAGTAACGGTGTCAGGTACCAGATTGTCAGACTCGATTATTCAGAGGCCGTCGTCATATTGCTGAAATATTGCTGAGTGTGGCGTTAAACAACAAACAAAATATTAAAAAATATTTTATATTTTTTTATTTTTAGCCAAGCAATTGTTTCTTTGGATCACTGAAAGGTTTTTAACATTTTTTTTTTACTGTTACTTCATCACCATCCCTCGGAGAAACTGCGACAGATATCGTTGGTTCGTTTTCCAAAATGGTCCAGTTTATGACCCTTGGATTGTCAGCACCAAACAGAAGGATTCACCAAAGAGTATGGTATGATGTCAACCACTTGCGCCGCTTTGGGCTTAACTCCCACATTAAGATGGGACACTGTGATAGACATCAGAACCATGTCACCCACTCACGTGTTCAGCGCCTCCGTGGTCTAGTGGATAGAGCGTCCGCCCGGAGAGCAGGAGGTCGGTGGTTCGATCCCCGGCTACGTTGTACCAAAAGACGTTAAACACGGTATTTGATGTTACCCTGCCTGGCGCTCGGCATTAAGGGAATGGTCTGCTCGGACTCGAGCTCAGTATACTGTGTCTGAGTGGGGTATTCAGGTTAAACTACGGCATGGTGTCTCAGTGGGCTAGCACTATATAACCGGCATCAGTCCAGAGTCCAGATAAAAGGCGACCATGCTTGTCATAAGAGGCGACTAACGGGATCGGGTAGTCAGGCTCGCTGACTTGATTGATGCATGTCATCGATCCCAATTGCGTGGATTGATGCTCATGATATTAATCACTGAATTGTCTGGTTCAGACTCAATTATTTAAATAATTATTTAAAGACCTCCGTCAAATAGCTGGAATATTGCTGTGTGCGGCGTTAAACAGCAAACCAACCAACCAGACTAGTACAATCAACCACATACGCACACACACACACATACACACACACACACACACACACACGCGCACGCACGGACGCGCGCGTGTGCGTGTACGTCGCTATATAAGTATGAACGCGACGGTAAACCCCATTTCGCCTCAACTCACCTCACCTCACCTCACCTCACCTCAATCACATCACATCACCACTTCACACTAAATTTAAAGCAATATTACGAGAGTCTGGTAATAATCGAGACTCTTTTCTCCATGATAAATACACCAGACCTAATCGCTTCCGCATTTCGTTTTGAGCCCGATTCCAAGGCTCCAATCTTATTTCTCTCTAGTTCTCAGCTAAGATGGAGATAGAAGATATGAAGATGGTGACGTCAATTCCGAAATGAGGCTATGGTGGAGAATAGGTCCAGGATATAAAACCTCGATAATGGAGGATGGAGTTTCGTATGTTTGTGTAGATCTACATCGCAGTTTCTGTTTCAGCGTGGCGATAGAGAGGAAAAGAGGGTGGTTGGTAATGGTTAGATGAAGTAAGGCGGAATTGGGTTTTACGTCGCATTCATATAACCACGCACATACACGTCTGTGTATTGAGGCTTGTACTGGTCGGGTCACATACCGGTATTGTAGTGCTAGCCCGCTGAGATACCACGCCACAGTTTAACATGTACACCCCACTCAAACACATTATACCGACTCCGAACCGGCCAGTCGTTGTTTTTTGTCAATAATGCTGAGCTCAAGGCAGAGTAACATCTTATTTTAACGTGTTTAGGTATGACGCGGCCTTGGATAGAACCAGCGACGTTCCTCCAGGCAGACAGACGTTCTATCTACCAGACAACCATGGTTACCCGTGTATGTACTGAGATACGCTGTATATGTGCAATGTTTAAACTGTATCCATAGTTTCAATTAATTGTTTTTTTAGATTTGTATACCTCTTTTACGTTTTATGGTCAAACACTTTCTCATAAAATGTCCGACATAGTAAATCAATAATTTGCAGTGTCACGTCATTCAGCAGTTTATGGTCTTCTTACGAAAGTACTCCCAGACCGTGTGTATTGTGCTCGTGTCAGTCCAAGTAGCATATGGTTGAGTTATTGGACCGAAGTAAGTTTTAATGGGCGATCGTGACAATTCGAGTACCAGCATATCTTAAAGTAAATTTAAAGTGGTGTCCTGACAAATATTCAGAAACTGTAACTTCTTTTTACCCACAAGGAGATCACTTAAAGTACATAAAGTTACAACTTATTACGACCACCGTAGGGGAGCTGTTAGTTTGTGAAACTGGGCTTTGTACTTACTTACGCTGTAGAATCATACTTACTGCTGTTTTAGAAAGAATTAAACCTTTTTGAGATAAAAAAAAATAATATTGAAATTATATGCTGAAAAAAAATAGCTAACTTATTCTCGACTGTTCGTATTTTTGTCCAAATGCATAGTTCTAAATATGATTTCAAAGTTGTTAAGGACCTTCCAATGAAATGGCGTGCGATTTTTAGTTTAAATGTATTTCCTCCAATCTTCTCGACATTTGAGAATCGCAATGTGTTTTTGATGGGTTTTTTTGCCTAAAAGGGCAATGAAAATTTAATATTTTGTAAGCAAAATATTATTTCAGCTGTAATAAACCCAATACACGTACACATTTGTCAATAAAAGATCATTATATAGTATGCAGTTTGCCTATCTAAAACTATTAATTTTATTACATCCATTTTCCATAAACCATTTCTGACAGCATATATTGCTTTATTTGGATAACATAGTTATCATTAATAGTAAAACTTTAGAATTTTCGAAGTTCGGAATAATGGGCTTGTGTCAATTATCTTTGCGTATATGATTTCAGGTAATGCTACAAATAAGTTTGAATATTTACTGAGGGGAAAATGAATTACCTATAAACATAACGTTTGATCGATCATCCGATATTAAAATAAGTACAAGTATTTAACAGAGATCAAACACAATTTAAAAGGCACATGTTAATGTTAATGTCCACGGGAAACTTCGTCAGCTTTAATGTTAATAACGTTTGGTGATCATTACATTTGTCTTTCATACATATAGCTCAGATTTCTAACTTTTTTAATATAGATTCTTATAAACATAAAGCCAGATGAGATCGCCAAAAGAAAGTATACACTTTAATTTAGGTTTGAACAAAATATTTTAAACGTCATCAAAACGTTATACTGGGCTTGACACGGTCGCCGAAACACTGCAGACGTATAGGGTCAAAAGCACAACTATGACACCCGTATCAAATACGTCACCATCGGATAACCATTTCTTGTTTGTTTCTATTTTAGCCACCATCAAACATGGACGCTTTTACTATCCACCATCAAACATGGGTCTATTACTTTCCTTCGCCCGGCAGGTTGTAACACAACAAAACATTTTCATTTTATTTTATGTTTGTGGCTTTTGGCTGCGTTCGGCTGCGTCTGTAAACAGAAAAATAGGTTTATTGTCCAAATATGTGCAAATCTAAGACAAACATTGTATATGCGGTTAATATGTATAGAAAACTGACATGAGTCAGAGACGTGGGGATCGTGTAGGTATTGTTACGACGGACACAGTGTCTCAAGTTACAGAAGGAAGGACCCAACTGAGTTTCACCATTAAGAATAATATATAATTATTACCAAAACTTACAATTACTCATTATTTACACAATTGCGACTACAATCAGGCAAACTAACATATATGTGGCAAAGAAAAATACGTGACTACTCAACGAGACACTGAAACTCCACCAATAAGACTCAATCTGGATCCACGTCACAGACATATTCCAGTCACAGTTGGATTGGCCAACGACACATTGTGCTCAGACTCAGTCTGATTCAAATCACAGTTCCACTTTCCTGGCTCTCACATATATGACATGTCCGAATACATCACAAGAATATACAAGTAGGAATGTCACAGACCGACATGGTCAATACAGTTGGTTGGTTGGTTGGTTTGCTGTTTAACGCCGCACTCAGCAATATTCCAGCTATATGACGGCGGTCTGTAAATAATCGAGTCTGGACCAGACAATCCAGTGATTGATATCATGAGCATCCATACACGCAATTGGGATCGATGACATGCGTCAACCAAGTCAGCGAGCCTGACCACCCGACCCCGGTAGTCGCCTTTTACGACAAGCATATAGTCACCATTTACGGCAAGCATGGGTTGCTGAAGACCTATTCTAACCCGGATCTTCACGGGTCTGGTCAATACAGGGAAGTGCGAGACGTCCGTCCTGGATCCGCCTCAGCTCTCATGAGCAACTCACTCACAACTCACTCCCAACTCTAACCATGGGGGTAGGTATGCACAACCTGTATGTGTCGGTTGCCTGTCTGAGGCGCTGTAATTCACTGCAAATAGTTGCGTTCCTTAGAAGTGCCAGAAACCTATGATCCTGGGTTCGAATACCAGATTTACCTTGATCATGTTTGTACGTTTTTCAGCTCCAAACCCGTCCTCTTTGGCTTCACAAAGTAATGAAAGAGGGCTTTCGAGATTTCCCCGAGCTGACAGGCCGTCCTAAGTGAAACACTGTTCAAAGCAGCGTTAGACCAAACTGGCTCACGAAGTTGGTCGACCGTAACCTGAAAAACCATGATTAACTCATAATCTCATTTTCCTCTTGGGCATTTGCAGTAGAGATAAAAGTCAATAGTAATTGTCTACAAATTCGTAGTTCGAACCAGGTAAAATCGATTGGTTGTTATCGAAGGGTCCATATAAACTACAATGAATGCACAACAGTACAAACAACTTAATGAATTGGGGGGCGGTCGGGTAGCCTAGTGGATGAAGCGTTCCCTCGTCACGCCGAAGACCCGGGTTGGATTCCCGACATGGGTACAATGTGTGAAGCCCATTACTGGTGTTCCCCGCCACGATATTGCTGGAATATTGCTAAAAGCCGCGTAAAACCATACTCACTCACTCAGTCAGTCTTAATGTTTTGGAAATAGTGACCTCTGACAAATGCAATGTGATGGTTCAGTTGAAGGATTTCATTGAGGGAGTGAGTTGGGTTTAACGCCGCTTAAACAGTATACCAGTCATATCACGGCGTGTCCGCTTACTGGAGGAGGAAAGCCTGAAGTGATGCAGGTCTCAGACGTTTACCACTTCGGCGAAACCAACGAGCACGAGTATGGTGCTGGCAAACCTAGAAACATAATCAGGGCGTCGAACCAACAAACATAGGTTTCTGGCTTGTCCAAGGGACGCAACTCTGCACAGCGAATTGCGGCGCCTTAGACGACTCGGCCATCCGTGCTCCCTTGAAGGATTTCGATGCGTAACAGCATAAACATCTTAATGTATTGGAAGTGATGACCTCTGACAATTGCAGTGTAATGGTTCAGCTGAGGGACTCACCACATCACGTGGAGACTCGGCAGACGCAGATGTGTCCCGGACTGGCACGAGGACGACATTATTCACGCTTTGAACTGAAGTAACTCCGATCTGATTAAAGGAAGTCTAAAAATACCAAACAACGCTGGCCAGACTTTGCTTGTATTTGATGCAGCACCAGTATTTGATGCAGTCTCTGGTAATAAAGTGGCCAGGACCATTATCTGATGGTTCGGAGAGGTCTGGATGGATGTGTTAAATGTTAAACACTAAATCGAACAGCCGGTTCAGCAAATGTCTCACTACATTAAACCCTTGAAGAACGGACGTAGTTTCAAGTAGGGGTAGGCGCCACGGCATGTTGCCCATCCTCCGTACAGACGTTGCAAAATACTCCCCAGTATGAAACAGTGACACTGTACTTACACAATAACTGTACTTGTTATACTACTGAACATTATATGTGTGTGTGTTTGTTTTATTTGTTGTTTAACGCCCCACTCAGCAATATTCCAGCTATATGATGTCGGTCTGTAAGTATTCGAGTCCGGACCAGACAATCCGGTGATTGATATCATGAGCATCGATCCACTCAATTGGGACACGATGACATGCATCAACCAAGTCAGCGAGTCTGACCACCAGATCCTGTTAGTCGCCTCTTACGACAAGCATGGGTTGCTGAAGACCTTTTCTACCCCAGATCTTCACGGGATCTGTACATTTTAAAACATATATGTTAGTTTTTGAATGACGTGAAATATATACTAGCCACATTAAGAAACTGTGCACGGAGAAAATATAGATATAAGGGCACACCGTCCATATATTAAATATAGGTTTGAACACAGCAATTATTGGAGACATTCAAACGCTCATGCACGTGCCATGCGATATAACGTCATTGATGGGGGCCTATGGACGTGCAATGTGTTACTGCACGTGCATCCTGTGCAGCTGTACACAGCATGTGCAACTCAAAATTCGCTGTCACTTTGGAAAGCATGATCTGTGGTCATTCAAAAATCCAAAACTTCTCAGGCGCAGACACAAGCATATCACAAGCAAATCATGCCAAGATTGACAGCTGTACAGCGTCATGAAGCCATTGGAATGATCCGAGCGGGAATGAGGCAACAACGGGTGGCAACACATTTCCAATGCCATCGTAACACGATATCGGCATTGGTGAGGCGTTATCAGAACACAAATGACGTTGCCGACCACCCACGTTCAGGACGTCCCCGATTAACGACGCCAAGACAGGGCAGATGGATTCGAGTTACACATCTCCGACACAGGTTCCAAACGGCAGTAACGACGTCCCAGACAATTCCTGGACTGCGCCGTATCCATCCCAACACTGTCAGGAATCGTTTACGTCAGTACGGGATTCGACAACGACGCCCTGCCATACGTCCCATCCTGACACACCGTCATCGAGTCAACCGTCTAAGATGGTTTCGAAATCATGTTCGCCAACCTCGAATATGGTGGAGAAAATTAATGTTGTCTTTACAGATGAATCGAGGTTCAACATTTCCCGCAGTGACGGGCGCCAACGTGTCTACCGGCGTTTGGGAGAACGTTAGGCACGCAACTGTATTGTGGAGAGGAATCGTTTTGGAGGTGGCTCTGTGATGATTTGGGGTGGGATAACAGCACGGCACCGAACCCCTTTGGTGGTTGTTCAGGGCAATCTCACCGGTATTGGCTACAGAGATCAGATTCTGAGGCCTGTGGTCATTCCTTTCCTGCAACGTCATGGCCCGGGATGGACATTTCAACAGGACAACGCTCGTCCTCACACGGCTAGCGTCGCAATTGATTTTCTTCACCATAACAATGTCATGTTACTGCCATGACGTGCAAATTCTCCAGATCTCTCCCCAATAGAGCATGTCTGCGTCGTCTTCCACATCCTCCAGATAACGTCCGTGACTTGGCACAGGATTTGAGGAGGATATGGCAGGCCATTCCCCAGGCCTTCCATGCCCATTTGGTGGACTCCATGCGTCGCCGATGCACTGCTGTGATTCACGCACAGGGTTGTCATACCCGTTATTGACTTTGTGACTTTGTCGTTGGACCCCCTACTCCATTTTGATCTTCTGACGTCATCGTAACAGATGTTGTTCAGGTCCCGTTGACATTTTCTTATGGTCCGATCATTCAGCTGCTACAGCGTCTGCATCATTTTGTTCTTGCTTTGTTGTATTTCAATCCAGAATATATTTTCTCCGTGCACAGTTTCTTTATGTGGCTAGTATATTTGCCGGGAATGCCAATTTGCGCGAGGCTAGTCCCCCTTTAATGAAATTGTCCTTCCTGGACAATGGTCTTCTGAATCCCAAGTGTGTAACGACCTACCAACTAATATTCGGGGTAGAATTGACAAGAGGATTTAGTACCATGTTGTTCTAAGCTTGTCAGCAGATGGTTGTGGACAGGAGGTTGGGAGATTGTCTTTCTGCCATGTGTTTACTGCCTCCTGTGATATGTAACTCACTGATTGCTTCTGTTAAAATGTCTCCTGGATTTACATAGACATATAACGTAAAAGCCAGAGAATAATACGTCTCCATTATCTGCCGATATGGGCGTAAAAGGCAGAATAGCGTGAAAATAATATAAATGGATAATTGAAAATCAGTGATGATACCAGGTGTTAGCGAAAAGGGTAAGCATGTCCTGTCCCATTGATAGCATCCTACACTCACACAATCTGCATAAAAACTAAGTTTGTTCGTTTACTGCCTGAGGTAGAAATGTAAATGGTCCCTTTTTTCACTTTTTCTCCGGACTGATGCCAATTTATAGTGCAAGCTCACTGAGATACCATGCCGAAGTTTAACATGAATACCCCACTCACATACAGTATACTGCCTCCGAGCCGACCAGTCCTTGGTTTAGCCCCTTAATGCCGAGCGCCAACAAAAAATACCATTTTGTAACGTCTTTTGGTATGACGCGGCCGGGGATCGAACCCCGGACCTTCCGCTGTCTGGGCGGATGCTCTACCACTAGACCACGGAGGCGGTTTGGCTCATGTGTGAACTCATGTTTGTCAATAGGATATTGCAAATGGACAAACACCTAATAACGGTCATTAAGTAGAAGTGGATAAACGTTACATTGACAAATCCACATAGGTGATTTCTTATTTGCTTATGTGATTGTGGTTCAATATCCAAACTATGATGTCATGTTATCAAGTCTAATTATTTGTCCGCATGCCGTTGAGGAAGTGGCAGAAATCTGGATCACTGCAGATACGATTGTCCAGCACAAGTTGGTTGCTTGTGCTACTGTAACGGTAAGGCTCTTGGTTTGGACCCCCGTTGTCCAGCACAAGTTGGTCATTTGTGCTGCTGTAGCGGTTAGACCCTTGGTTTGGACCCCCGTTGTCCAGCACAAGTTGGTCATTTGTGCTACTGTAGCGGTTAGACCCTTGGTTTGGACACCCATTGTCCAGCACAAGTTGGTTGCGTGTGCTACTGTAACGGTAAGACCCTTGGTTTGGACCCCCATTGTCCAGCACAAGTTGGTCATTTGTGCTGCTGTAACGGTAAGACCCTTGGTTTGGACCCCCGTTGTCCAGCACAAGTTGGTCATTTGTGCTGCTGTAACGGTAAGACCCTTGGTTTGGACCCCCTTTTCCAGTAGAACTTGGGTATTTGTGCTGCTGTAACGGTAAGACCCTTGGTTTGGACCCCCGTTGTCCAGCACAAGTTGGTCATTTGTGCTGCTGTAACGGTAAGACCCTTGGTTTGGACCCCCTTTTCCAGAAGAACTTGGTCATTTGTGCTACTATAACGGTAAGACCCTTGGTTTGGACCCCCGTTGTCCATCACAAGTTGGTCATTTGTGCTGCTGTAACGGTAAGACCCTTGGTTTGGACCCCCTTTTCCAGTAGAACTTGGGTATTTGTGCTACTATAACGGTAAGACTCTTGGTTTGGACCCCCGTTGTCCAGCACAATATGGTCATTTGTGCTGCTGTAACGGTAAGACCCTTGGTTTGGACCCCCTTTTCCAGCAGAACTTGGTCATTTGTGCTACTATAACGGTAAGACCCTTGGTTTGGACCCCCGTTGTCCATCACAAGTTGGTCATTTGTGCTGCTGTAACGGTAAGACCCTTGGTTTGGACCCCCTTTTCCAGTAGAACTTGGGTATTTGTGCTTCTATAACGGTAAGACTCTTGGTTTGGACCCCCGTTGTCCATCACAAGTTGGTCATTTGTGCTACTGTAACGGTAAGACCCTTGGTTTGGACCCCCGTTGTCCATCACAAGTTGGTCATTTGTGCTGCTGTAACGGTAAGACTCTTGGTTTGGACCCCCGTTGTCCATCACAAGTTGGTTGCTTGTGCTACTGTAACGGTAAGACTCTTGGTTTGGACCCCCGTTGTCCAGCACAAGTTGGTTGCTTGTGCTACTGTAACGGTAAGACCCTTGGTTTGGACCCCCGTTGTCCAGCACAAGTTGGTCATTTGTGCTACTGTAATGGTAAGACTCTTGGTTTGGACCCCCGTTGTCCAGCACAAGTTGGTTGCGTGTGCTACTGTAACGGTAAGACTCTTGGTTTGGACCCCCATTGTTGGGTTGAAGGTGTCCACAGGGAGCCTACAAATACTGAGGACATCCTTGCAGAAAACTTTGATGGGTCATAATCAGTGTCTTTGGTGTTTGTATCAATGTTTTAAGCAGTGTATTTTAGATAATATATACCAATAGTACTGAAGCTCACCTTCGAACAATCATCTCATTACAACCACAAGGTAGTGTGGGGGTGCTTTCTCATCTTCACTGCTGGGATAACTATGGCTATATCACCATACAATTCAGTACTTGGACATCACATTGACTTTAACAGCACTTTTAACAGTATTTCAAATATATCAAGGCATGTCAAGTCCAAGTGATGCAAGGCTCAGTCACTATGACCTAATAAATACGATCTAGGTCGTAGGTCTTAACACTAAACATACTATTCCATAACATGTGAGGTGAGGTGAAAGAGGGATTAACGTCGCGTCCAAGATTATTGCACATGTGTAGCGACGTGCATGTACATGTGTGTGTTTGTGTGGCTGCTTGTATAAGTCCGGACTGATGCTGATTTATAGTGCTAGCTCACTGAGATACCATGTCGCAGTTTAACATGAATACCCCACTCAGACAAAGTATACTGACTCCGAGCCGAGCAGACCTTGTTTTAGCCCCGTAATGCCGAGCGCCAGACAGGGTAACAAGAAGTACCATCTTTTAACGTCTTTTGGTATGAAGCAGCCGGGAATCGAACCCCGGACCTTCTGCTCTCCGGGCGGACGCTCTACCACTAGACCACTGAAGCGGTCCCATAACATATATAGTATCTGTATTTCTAAATATAGGAAAAAGTACTCAAGACTGCTACTTTGCTTCATAACAAACATTTTATTGAGGACCAAAATGTACAGATGATTTGCATAAACCACTCAATCTCTCCACTCAGATAACTAATAACAATCTGTATGAAATGACTGCACGCTCTCACACTCTCACACTCTCTCACACGTGTAAACTGATGGTCTTGCTGCACTGAAGCTTGCATATGATCATGTCACATGGCCCCTAAAGACACCCACTGACCAGCGCTCAAGTCATGGGAAGAAACCCAGGGTATTCTGTCACTGTTTAACTACAAGTTGGTATTGCATATTGGTGCATCCTCAATCATGATATCCAGTGTACTTTATACTACTCAAAGCAAGTTCAGGACCATATGATTCTTTGAAATTATAGTCTACTATGTCATGGCAGATTAACTTTAGTAATAGTGAGTGAGTGAGTTGGGTTTAACGCCGCTTTTAACAGTATTCCAGTCATATCGTAGCGTGTCAGCTTAATGTGGGAGGAAAGCCCGAAGTGATGCAGGTCTCAGACATTTACCACTTCGGTGAAACCCACGAGCACGGGTATGGTGCTGACAAACCTAGAAACATAATCGGGGTGAACCAGGATTCGAACCCACAATCACAGGTTTGTGGCGTGCCAAAGGGACGCAACTCTGCACAGCGAATCGCGGCGCCTTAGACGACTGGGCCACTCGTGCCCCCAACTATAGTAATATGAAAGAATCATCCTTAACTTCAAATGGTATATCTCCAGTCCATTAAGATAAACACCTGGACCCATTCAACACTATAGCTTTGTTTGGCCAGAATGCCAGAATCAGACATCCAACCAATTAACACTATTCTTTCATGTCTGAAACAAGCAGCATCACCAGATCTTGTCTCCACTTTTGCATGCCCTCTCAAACACAACTGGAATGTCTTGAAGCAAAAGAGCCTCCCCTTGACCTAGTTATCATGAACATTTCTTCCATTTAAAAGTTTGATTAAAACTGTTTTCAAACCTGTCTTTAGTGGAGTAATTTTGATTGCCAATGAGTGAGAGAAATTCTGTGCAAACTTAGTGACTGGATCTGGTGATGTCACTTCCTAATCAAAGCTTTGGTGAAGAAGTACAGCCTATATACAGAATGGAAATATAAACCACTCTATAATCAAGGATAATATTGGTGACCTAAGAGCAAACTGGGACCAATAATGGCAACTGTTTCTGCTCATAGTCTTTTTCAGGTAGTGTCACAGGGAGAGATTACTTGTCTTAAATCTTGGACACCTGGATAATAGTTGGAGTTGAGTTGAGTGAGTTGGGTTTAACGCCGCCTTTAACAGTATTCCAGTTATATCATGGCGTGTCAGCTTAATGTGGGAGGAAAGCCCCAAGTGATGCAGGTCTCAGACGTTTACCACTTTGGTGAAACCCATGAACACAGGTATGGTGCTGACAAACCTAGAAACAATCGGGGCGAACTGGGATTCGAACCCAGTCATAGGTTTCTGGCGTGCCCAAGGGACGCAACTCTGCACAGCGAATCGTGGCGCCTTAGACGACTGGGCCATCTGAGCCCCCACCTGGATAATACTGTTACAGTAAATGTATTGTTCGTCCAAAATTAGCCTGAACAGTTTCAAGTTTCAACTTAACCTGTATATCTGTCTTCTACAGATGACATGTTACCTCAGCAACATTATTGAATATCAATGTGAATGGGTGAATGGTTTTATCAGCAAAGTAACCTCACCTCACTGAGGCAGGGTTCGAGATAATGTGAGTACATACCCAAGGACTCAATCCATAATGCACATTGGGTATTTGATGGTTACCTCTTGGTATTAAATATAGTTTACTCCCTTGGATCAAGACTATAGTTATCTTAAAACTATGTGTGACATTTTGAAAAATAATTCTGCTTATAAATGCTGTTTCAGGTAATGTCTGATTTTCTTCTGGACATGTGCCGCCCCAAATGTGTCAGACGTCGCATAAGCTCATGACAGCTGTATATGTGTCACTTGCAACATGCAAGACGAAGCACTTTTGTGTATGATTCACTGCAGTAGTGCTGTGGTAATGGTGATGTTGTCATTCAGTCAGTATAAAAAGATGAGTAAAGATTCAGGTACACAAGCTAAGAAGACAACATTGGGCTTCTTTTTTTTTTAAATTTCATGTATATTTGTTCGCAAGGAACTCAAAACTAATCAGGTTATGGTTATTAAATTTGCATATTTTACGGAAATAAGCAGCTAATCCAGACCGGGGAACCTGTGAATCACAAATGGCCCTTTTTGCTTGTTGTTTAACGCCACAATATTCTAGTTATATGACGAGTAAGTAAATAATCGACCAGACAATCCCGTAATTGACATCATGAGCATCGATCTAGGCAATTGGGATACAATGACATGCATCAACCAAGTCAGCGAGTCTGACCACCCGGTCCTGTTAGTCGCCTCTTACAACAAGCATGGGTTGCTGAAGACCAATTCTAACCCACGTCTTCACGGGGCCAATGGCTCTGTTCCTGACTTGCAGTCAATAGGTCCCCATTATAGTTACCCACATGTGTGGAATTTTTCCACATCCCTACTTGCAAAGGGTGGAATGATAAGGAAATATGTGGAATATATTCAATCTAATTCCTGGTTCTCTATGTCAGGCTTCCACTTTTAAATAGACTTCGGACAAAAGGCACCTTTGAGTTTCCCCAAATAACTTGAGCAGTCACAGTGCCTGAATACGGGATTTGTTCGATGAAATAATTCTCCATATTGAGGCCACTGTCTGGTCAGGTGATGTGAGCCTTGTGGTGTTTATAGTAGCAGTGACAGTTTGGCCCCTACACGTATACATGGTTTTTCATTATTGACAATCAGTTATAAAACTACAAGTATAAAATATTCGTCTGGAATCACAATTGTGTATATTTCATTTTCACATATAAACACACAGACTCTGTGATTGTGTTCCCTTTCATAACTTCACAGAAACTGGGTAGATGGAGGATTGGATCAGCCACACAAAAATAGCAGAATCACTTGTAGACATTTTAGTAGAGACGCGAGGACAGACTTGTTTTTGACTTGTTTTATGAATCTGACAACTCGGAAATAAAATGTGAACAAAAATGAAAATCAGTGTGTTTTCATTCTGACATCCAGAAATAAGATAAATATTTAAAAAAAATTGAAGTATTATCAAAACCTAATACCTACTATAAATAATACCTTTTGAAAGTTAATCTTAAAAATATGACAAATCACTGTTTCCTTACTTTCTACTCCCCCCCCCCACAAGCCAAAAATCTCTAACACCCCCACCCCCCCCACCCCAAAATGTAATTTAAGAACTAGGACTGGTTTTCATATGTGCTTTAAGACTGAAATAAGTCCACAAAAAGCTTGTCTTAAAAAACACCCGGGCTCATTCTTTAAGAGTATGAAATGTAACCGTTTTCAGCAGTTAGTTTTCTGGTTTACATAGTTGTTAACTTTTGATAGGGATAATCAGAAATGTCATTCTATTTAAATATACACTTGACATATTATGAGAATCAGTTTTGTGTATAATGGAAAGATAAAAATGTCCTTATGAAAAAAGTAGTATGTAATGAAAAAGTCGCACAGGAACCTAAAACTATTTTGATAATTAAAAATGTGTGCATTGTACCTATAGCTTCATATAAACATAACTGCCATTACTTAATTCAAAAATAGAGAAGAGAACCAAATGGATGTGACTCTGCTGTCCTTCTGTGGCAAATCCTGAATAAACTGTATCACAGAAATCTATCAATGGCACACTCTCGCACACATAAACATGGCTTGTATGTCACATAACATTATGCATCGTGCAAACTGATGATTATGCGGTTTGCAGGTGCTAGACATCATAGAAAATCTCTGTACAACTTCACAAAGCACCACAATTGGCCTTCGATTCTTCCATAATGTCATGGAATATGATTGATATAAAAAAACTGTCTTGCCTAGTCTATGCAACCTAAAAGACACACATTGATCTGGCTAGTGTAAAAACCATAAAAAATTAAACTTTCTTTACTGTGGACATCCGAATAAGATTATTGTTGCTTGAGTGATCACATCACACAAAGTGAAATTAAACTGAGTTACACTAACTTACGTTTGCATGCAGGTATGAAAATAACAGAAATGGTGATCACAGTTGTGAAGATAATAGTACCTTCCATCACACAGGTGATATATATCAAATACACACCTGATATACATATATTCATAGCACTTATAATGTATCACAAATCTTAGACAAACATTAACAAATCATACTGAGGGGAATCAGGCAATCAAAAACTTGTAGAAGCTGTGGTTCATACAAAACTATATTTGATTATCTCTTAAATAAATGTTCATCTCTTAAACATAATCAAACTGAAAAAATGTAAGCTTCTGGAAGAAATTGTAAGGGAACTGAAGTGACACCAAATATGTCATTTAACAACTTGAATGTAGTCGTAACCCACGATTAGTGAGTGAGTGAGTATGGTTTTATGCCGCTTTTAGCAATATTCCAGCAATATCACAGCGGGCGACACCAGAAATGGGCTTCACACATTGTACCCATGTGGGAAATCGAACTGGGCCTTCGGCGTGATGAGCAAACGTTTCAACCACTAGGCATCCCCACCCACCGTACCAAACCCATGATAAGAAGCTACATATATCATAAAAAATAAAATAATGCAGATTAAATTTCAATAAAACCAATAATATTTCCAATTTGAAAATGTCAGCAAAGAGAAGATTTGCATTATGCATCAAAAATTATTTTTAAATTTAATTAATCTCTTTCAGTAAATTATAATCTGATAATCTTGTAATCTGACATGTAGAAAAATTTAAAAAATAATCTGATATTAAGCAGATAGAAGAACGAAAACAAAAGCAATGGAAGTATAAATAAAACAATAATCTGTGATCTGAGTATTAAGCAAATAATAAAACATATGCAAAATATAGCCTTGTGACTGGGTGAGGAGAAGTTGTGTCCTCATGTCTTGAGAGTGATCTCCCTTTGGTGAACTCTAAAATGTTGCAAGCGCCTTTAAACAAAGCTGGACAACTCACAGGGAAACACTTTACAGAACAATGATTGCATGTGCACTTATGAAATCTGGAAGAGTTTTAATACAGTTTCCTGAACTATAAAATATATAAATCTTAGTATTTGTGAATTCAGGCACAAGTATTAGCATCACTAAACATTTTGGCTGTTTGTGAATATGAACAAACAAAAAGATCTTTAGATAGGAATTCCTGGTAAAAGAGTCATTTACAGGAATAATGCAAATTACAATGCAATTTCATGTCTAAAACAACAAGTTCACTTGAATCCATAGCAATATTCAATCAGGTTTGGTATCTACATTGATATTCCAAAATAGGTTGACAATCTTCTTACTTAGATGACATAAGGCAGTTTTGGCATTGATTCTTGAGGCTTGATTTAGACTACCTGAATTTGTTCCATCTGAAAAGGAAGTCGTAAAAACAAAATTAAAAATGCATATCCTTACTTTAAAACTGAAAGAAGTGTTTTCCAATGGGAACTGAATGATGTGTACATATTCACTAACATACCAATGTTACCAATTTTGATATGTTCAAAAACCTAATATTTAGCATAAGACATCCTGCTTTCATATTGCTTAGCAATCCTTATCTTAAATGATGCTTTGCACCAACTATAAAATGCCCTTTAACACTTGGACATTTCTTCAATATCTGTATATCTTGTCATCATTTTGCAAGCAACTCCGTATACAAATGTATTGAACAGCCATATATTAACAAACATTCTTCCATAGGGAGGGAACATGGCATCGAATATTTCAAAATTTCCCAAAGCTGACGGAACATGCATCCAACATGGCAGTCAGAAAACAAGGGAAAGCACTCTGAAAGTTAGATCCACTCCATCACTTCAATCCGCGCTTAACATCCAAATATTGAGAACCGGTATCCAGCAACAGTCAGGACTTTGGGTAATGATCCCATCACATGCACTTCTATCATGAAGAGACCATGTCCTTTGTTCTTGAAGTTCTCTTTGAAAAATTCACATTTAATCTCTCATTATATCCAAGTGCAAACCCCCACTTGAAGAGTTGAGAATGCAACTCTCTGTACCAGTTAGTCAAGCCTCGCAGGGAGGACCAGATATGCACTGACTTGTGGAGAACAATTTACCCTCCACCTCCGCCTCCCAATAGAGGATCTGAGCCCATGACTACTGCATCAGCAGCATTTCCTAGATTGACGCAAGCCTGGGTCTGTCCTGCCCACTGAGAAGCACTTTCTGGTTATACTAGTCTAAAAAACCCATCCTCATTTGTCCTTGAGTCAGAAGAACTAGAATCTGTCTTCCGAGGTTGTGTCAAGTTATGTCTTCAAGACTGAGACCAACTTGAAATCTGATATTCCTAGGAATCATTTCTTCAACTGTATTTAATGTTGAGAACTTCCATGCACAGGCACTCAGTGTAATTATGAAGATATTATTGTTGACAGCACCACTGGTCACACAGCTTGCCAAGTGGCATTGAGAAACAACAAGTCCTGCTCAACCCCACTTCAAACAAGCTGATGGGGACCATGTCCACCTGAGGTTTAATGTCAAGATTTATGCTTCTATCTGTTGATTTGGAGTTTGCGCTTAGTTCATCATGGCTACATGCTTGTCTGAACAGATTAGTTGTTTCAGGATGAGCCAGACTCACACGAGGACAGTACGCAGCAATAACATCATGAGGTTCTTGCACAGCCATTCTGTTCCCATTTACCACACACGATACCACAGGATGGCCTGAAGCAACAACAGCATGAGGTCCCAGCACACCCATTCCTTTCCCATTGACCACACACTACTGAAGGATGGCCTGTGGCAACAACAGCATGAGGTCCCAGCACAGCCACCATGATTCCACTGATCACCCACTATCAGCAGGACGGTCCACCTTTCTCATTTAAGCTGCCTGAAACAAAAAACAGTCATGTTTATATGCACAGCATGGTATTTTTTCAAGTCACACCAATTTTCACTCATATGTTACAAGTCACATTTTTTATTACTTTTCTTGAAAACTTCTCAGCAACAGACATAACGTGAAATGATGGGTGGGTAACAAAAACAAGTATGTTAGTTGCTTTCCTTTCCTAATATCTCACAATAGTGATCATTGTGTATACCTCTAATACTACCTCTATTACATCATAGCCATAAGTTCCTGTTCATGCTGAGAATCACACTACAAATTTTAATAAATTTTCAACGTACGTCCTCCTCACTGCCAACATATCTAATAGTTGTGAGGGAAACCCTATCCCTCATGCGAGACGCCACTGCGCATGCGCAAGGCGGGAATCACCTCACTTCTTTCCTGTGTGTCCAGATGACATCAAGGAAATTTTATTGTACATGTGATTGCTGTTCCATAGTTACAAGTCACACTAGATCATCACAAGCTTCACTGAAGACAAGCAATAATTACAGAACCTGGCTAATATATCTTGATAATAGAACTCCACTAAAGTGTGAAGATCAGTCAGTATACAAAGGATGATATAATTAAAAGAAAATGAGCAAAGTATTTTATTCTCTCTCACCCCCTTATCCCTTACCCAGAGCCAAGAGTACTTTCTCCAAAGGATCTTCGACCATAATGTAAAGAATGGCTGGTGCCAAGGAATACATCTTGACTTAAATGCTCCCACTATGTGGTATACTAAAAACAATACGCATGTATTTATATCTGGTCTAATGGCTATAAGAAGAAATAGCAAGAGTATTTACTGAGCTCAATAAGAGGCCCTGCTAGGACACTCAAGTAGTTAGTACAACAAGGCACCCTGGTACATCAAGGCACCCTGGTACATCAAGGCCAACCCGTAATATCTGGTACATCAAGGCCAACCCATAATATCTGGTACATCAAGGCCAACCCATAATATCTGGTACATCAAGGCCAACCCGTAATATCTGGTACATCAAGGCCAACCCGTAATATCTGGTACATCAAGGCCAACCCATAATATCTGGTACATCAAGGCCAACCCATAATATCTGGTACATCAAGGCCAACCCATAATATCTGGTACATCAAGGCCAACCCATAATATCTGATCACCAAACTCCACCATAAGAATGAAGTAGCACACTAAAAATAACCTATAGATGCTAAAACCTACATCTGACATAGCCATGTATGAAGGTTTGGGAGAGACTGTTTATTGACACTTTGTTCGTTGTATTCACTTTCACTTACTGTGATAAATATATTTCAATGTCATAATGTCAATTAACTATTTTTTTATATCTTTATCTCAGATAAAATATGTGTTGTTCTTTCAAAGTGAGTTGGGTTTGACGCTAATTTGGATCGTATTCTGGTCATAGCCCAGCTTGTCAGCTTGATGTGGGATGAAAGCCCTTAGTGACGCATGTCTTAGATGTTAACCACTTTCATGAAACCCACAAGCACAGGTATGGTGACTAACAAACCTGGAAACACAAGTGATCACAGGTTTCTGGCATGCCCAAGGGAGGCAACTCTGCACAGTAAATTGTAGGCCTTTGATGTTTGGGCCACTTGTGACAAGTTGCATCTTGCCTCCTGCCTTTAGGTAGGGTACACATGTATCTGTACAACATAAATTGATCAGATCTAAGGAGGCTCAACATTGTCCCACATCTTTACAAATCCAGAGAAAAATCTATTGTGCAGTGTAAACATTTAATGACGGTTGCAATAAAATGTCATTTATTCTTGAAACACAACCTTGCACAAAAGTATCTCTGCAAAAGGGATTCCTGCAAGTATTTGTGAATGAGTTAGGTTTAACACAGATAGCGTTTCAGTCAAATCAGGGCAAATCTTGTAACCCATAAGCAATGGATTCTGGCACAACTAAGGGATGCAACTCTGCATAGTGAATAAAAGGGAAGCAACTCAACATTCATGTTTATTTAAGATAAAAGAGCAAACAATTATTCAAAATTATTATTATAATTCTGAGTATTGGCAAGTTTCCTCTTCTGAAAGTGTGTTATTAAGTCAGTGTTGACATATTCATTTTCATTTTCCTCAAAGCAAATTGTTCCGGTAAAAGTAAAATGCAACTCTTTTGGTCTGACGGTCACAACTGATACTGAAAACTGCCATGGTGTCAATGCACCAGATGACATTCATATTGACCTAATTTGTATATGACGACGCGACATCTTGCAGAATTGTTCCCACGTTTCATTCACACGTAACAGTTGGTAGCGGCAGTAACAACAATATCTGTATTCATGGAGGCATTCATAGTCTCACATGAAAGTCAGGATCAGAGTACTCAGTGACATGTCACTAGGTGCTGAAACTTTCAAAGGTGTCTATACTTAAAATGTTCAGCATATTTCTTTAATAGAGTTTCAGATCCTCAAGGTGGCAAATCCCATCTTGTTGAAAGTGTCAACAATGATAAGTGAGCGAGTTGAAATTCAGCTTCACATTAATGAATGAATGTATGGTAAATAAAGCAGTGTCTTAGTGTAAAAAGTACTGCTAACAGCTTCAGTAGCAGAGCCATAAGTGATGTCATTTGATTGTGACGTCAAGGTAACCAATGACGTCACAATGGTCTGCAAAGCATTGTGATGCAATTTCATTGCAGTGATATCTACAATGTAGACATCGCTTGATCTCACCCAAGCATATCTCCTGAGGGAGAAAGTTTTGTATGATAAAACATATTTACAAGAACTTCATCTTCATTGGCTTCAGTCATTTCCAGTACCAAGCTGTCAACACAATATTTACAAAATATCTCGCATAGACAGTATGGCAGTGAAATGATTGACTGCATATAAATCTTTTCCCTATGTACCTAAGCAGCTACAGCGACCAAAGAAGCATCAATGGCAAGCAGCTATTAGGACTCTACCATCAAGACTACTAATATCAACATCTGAAGCATCTATCTTCAAGATTTCAAACTAGCTATTCCCCAATGTTAGTGCTTCCCCAACCAAGATCCTGGAATCTTCAGGCAGAGTGATACATCTGCAAATATCCTCCTCCAATATCTACAACACTGCAAGAGACAACAGAAGATCCATTCTACTAGTCAGGCAATCATCTGCTGAAGTGATACCCGGATTCTCCACCAGATCATGATTAACAGCATAAGAAATGTGTGGTATCTGAGGTATGTGTGGTATTGAGTGGTATTGTATGGTATTGAGTGGTATTGTATGGTATGTGGTATGTGTGGTATTGTATGGTATTGAGTGGTATTGTATGGTATGTGGTATGTGTGGTATTGTATGGTATTGAGTGGTATTGTATGGTATGTGGTATGTGTGGTATTGTATGGTATTGAGTGGTATTGTATGGTATGTGGTATGTGTGGTATTGTATGGTATTGAGTGGTATTGTGTGGTATGTGGTATGTGTGGTATTGTGTTTTTGGTACAGATTAGATGAAGAAGAAACGATTGTCATTTTGTTATCAATATTTTATGTCTGTTTCAGTTACTTTCAGCAGTGATCCATAAACGTCTGACATAAATAAATGTTTACTTGTCACATGTAAGTAATAAGTAAGTTAAACCCATGCTTTCATTGGTGCATCAGTCAATAAACTTTTGGTTTTGCTTGTGAATTCCAACAATGAAACTGTAGGGGCAATGGCCGACACACCAAGGAAAGGTAACTCTTATACATCCAATTCCATGTGCTATTGTGTCCAGCCAGTCTTATTTTAGGCATTATTTCCCTTGATCAACAGATTTTTTATCCATGACAGAAAAATCAATAACTCAGGAACAAATTTAAGAATTGGTTTTCAGACTTTTTGTAAACAAATGTTTTCAAACGTTTGAATCCTATTTCAATAACAATAGATGATAATCTTTAAAGAAAAGATGTCAAGATTTTCTCATTCTCAACCATGTTCCTTTCCAATTAGACTAAAACCTAGTCTCTGAAATGAATAGATTTTAGAGAAAAATCTGTTGTTCAATTATCTTAATGATAGATAATAAAAAAGGAGGCCAAAGGCTGTTCATTTGAAACTGCAGTAATCTTGACTTACAGGGGATGTATTGGGTATATTTGTTTCACGGTCTGTATGACAGACTACTTTCCATCAGCTGGCAGCCTGCCAATCTGGCAGCTGAAGTATTGAAGAGGGAGCAAACCGATGTGGAAAGGGGGTAGGGGAGGGATACCCCCTGGACAGGTGAGGTGCTATTTTAGTCTTCGTCTTACACGCTTTACACACAATTTGACTTCCCTCTTCAAGAGTGAGTCATGATCAAAGCAGCAGGTTACATGGTACATACACGTCTCAAGTGGTTACATCCAGACACAACAGTTTGAAAAAGAATCTTCAATCCTCAAATTTACAAAATAAACACTTTATAAATATACATCCCCCAAAGAGACAAGTAATACGTGCACTCAGTATCAAGGGCCTTCCAGGGAGGAGGCCAATGTGGTCCAATTGCTTCCTGTAGATGCATCTGATGTGTTATGACAGATGGGTGTTTGTCATACCTTTCATGTTTAAACAAGTGGTGGCTAATACTGAGTGAGTGAGTGAGTATGGTTTTACGCCACTTTTAGCAATATTCCAGCAATATCATGACGGGGGGGCCCACCGGAAATGGGCTTCACACATTGTACCCATGTCGGAATCAAACACGGGTCTTCGGCGTGACGAGCGAATGCTTTAACCACTAGGCTACCTCACCGCCCCGGCTAATACTGTCATATCACATATCTGCAACTGCTTTTTGAAACACTGTCATACACTGTAAAATTCCCTGTTTAAGCCATGTCTCTCCATAACATGCGTAGGTGTGTGTTTATTTAATATGTCGTCCATACCACAGCATAATGTCAATATTAGAGCTGTTATGTCCATATCAGAGCTTTTATGTTGATCAATAATAACACAAAACTCGAACCAATAACTACCTAATGATACAGACATGTTCTCATGTACCAAACTATGCACATTTCAGTTTATTCTTAACCCAGAAAAAATAGTGAGTGAGTGAGTTGGGTTTAACACCGCCTAGCACGAGTTTTACTTGTTTAAGATGCATGTTCACAGTGGCCACCTAATTCCTGGCTCAGTGTAAACTGCCAGAATGAGTCAATGGCGTAACATCATCATCATGGTTTTAAGTTACAAAACAAACTTAGGATGATATCTTCTTGTAACAAAATACAAAAAAAGTTGAAACTGAGTAAAAATAATGTGATTAAGTGTGTTTCAACTGGACAGTGTATAAAACGTATCTGTCTTCAGCTAACTGACAAACCTGAGACTTGCATGTTACGTTAATGAATCGATCTGAAACAAAGTAAACCTCCACACAATCATCCGTGTTGACAACCAGAACATTTACACATAATTCAACCTGATTGTTGTATCACAATCCTAAAGTTGTCCAATTTCCTTGCTAGGATTTGACAGACATACATAATGATTAAACACTTCCCCAGACACCATGTGGTGATCGTAAGTTAATCCAACTGACCGCATGACGTGTGTGATAGAGGGCAAACACATAAAGGTCAGTGTGGAGGAGTTGTCCAACTGATGTGATTACAATGTCAATACGACATCCAGGGCGTACTCCGTGCTGTCTGCAACCATAATTGTGGTACCGGCAAACTTCTAACATAAATCAACTTGTCCAGAGGCAATACAAGCTGAAGGACAGGGGGGCACCAATGAAACTAGGAGTGAGTTGTGTTTAATGTCGCCATTAACAGTATTCCAGTCATATCATGGCGTACCAGCTTATTGTGGGAGAAAAGCCCAAAGTAATGCAGGTCTTAGACGTTTACAACTTCGGTAAAACCTACGAGGACAGGTATGGTGCTGGCAAACATAATTGGGCGAACCAGGATTCCAACACACAATCATAGGTTTCTGGCGTGCCTAAGGGACGCAACTCTGCACAGCAAATTGTGGCACCTCAGACGACATGGTCACCCATGCCCCTTTCCAATGAAACTGTTTTTAAAATGGGTGATGCAGGGAATACAAAAAAGCTAAGATAATCAATTTGGACCATCAGGATGAAGAGATTTGATGGAGTACCAATAATGCTGTGTAAAAAATCATTGCAAAGAATTCAAGTCAGGGCAACTGAACACACCAAACGTCTCTTCCAAACCTGATTTTTATTCAAAGGTTTCCTAAGACTAGCTTGAGAGTTTGTCAAGGAGTGTGGAAGACCTCAGCAGACTTTACATGTGGGATATTGGAGCTGAAATATCTATACAATGTTTATCTCAATTACCTTGAATCTTTCCCCAAATATCCTCACTCCATCTCCAGAGCTGAGAGCTAGTGGCTCTGACAGAGAACCATTAAGATCTATTTACTCACCAATTTACCAGCAAATACTATGATGGAAGGGAAGTGAAACCTACAAGCTATTTCACATAGAGGGACACCGACACAAAATCGACATGGCCTCTAATTTAGTCTTTCTCTCGAGATTCCTTTATCGTGTCTCCGGACTGATGTTTTGCTCACCGTTGAGGCAAGACAGTGAGCAATCTCATGGTGTATCTATGACGTCAGTCCAAACTACTGAAGTAAACATTGGCTATCCTTCCGACCTGGCAAATACACATGGGTTTCGGTTCAGGAAATTGCCAAATACCTGTTTGGAAAAGATGTTTTGGGATCATGTTAACACAGCTTGAAACAAAATATCGAAAGTAAATAACTTCATATAACCAGATTCTAATTTGGGATGGAAGTCAATCTTTTCAAAATCTGATTTCTTGTCTAGTGTCAAAGATTGATAGTTTCTCTATTAACAATCAATTCCACGTTAACGCTTCGTTAATGTGATCGAAACACTTATAACATAATAACTGTTTCTGAGCTCTCATCACAAAGCCTGTATTTTTTTTTACCACTATTATGATCAACATGTCTTTTTGGTCTAGTCTTTCTTTTCAATCAACACCCTGTAACAAGTACGAAAACAGCTTTAGAAGGGTTAGTAAGAAAATGATAAAGTTTGATGTAACTTCAAACAATATTTCAGCACTATCACAGCTAGACACTACACGAACGGGCTTTACGTATCATAATCATGATTGGAGGCAAACCCGGATCTTCAGCACGAACACTGTAGCCACTCGGCTACCCCCATCAGCCCAGACACTAAGATACAATTTGTGTCATTGGTTTCCTGAAACATCCTAAGATGAAACTAAAACAGTATATGTGGATGTAATCAGATTTATCAATATTACTGCTCCTTCAGCCATCACATAACACATACCGTATATCGCTGTGTATAAGGCGACCCCACGTATAAGACGACCCCCCTGTACACGCCTTCAAAATCAACCCAAAATCTTCGGACGCCAGTTGACATTGCCAGTGGAAAAAAATGTGAGATCTTCGACTCCGTGTATACGACGACCCCCCTTCTTAACCCCCTCATTTTAGGTACGAAAAACTCGCCTTATACACAGAGATATACGGTACTACTTAGCTTCACTTATTGTTTCATCAATATTAATATTTTGTGACTGGCTATCAGTTGATATTTGTAGATAATTTAAATCACTCAACTTCCCACGAAAAGGTCACTGTCAAGAAGGCAAGAATAGCTGAGTACCAATGTTCTAATCATTGATCTTAATCAGGTTTTTCTCAAGCAATCTAGCACACATATCTTGTTCTGAAAATAATATCCCATAACTTATTTTTTTCAGTTGCAGACAACAAGCTGGGTCGTCCACAAAATCAAATTAACAATTGTCATGTGATCCTACAGCAGCTTGATGAACAGAAGACATTGGACATAAAAAGAGGAGGGGGATCAAAATCACAGGATTTCAAATGCCTTAATGTCTAGAAGGAGGTAGGAGACCGAGGAAGGAGGAAGAAGGGGAAGAAGGGGAAGGAAGGGGGGGAAGATGGGAGGGGAAGAAAGGGGGGAAGAAAGGGGGAAAGGATGGGAGAGGGGAAGGAAGGGGGGGGAGGAAGGGGGGAGGAGAAAGATGGGAGGGGAAGAAAGGGGGGAAGAAGAGGGAAGGATGGGAGAGGGGAAGGAAGGGGGAGGAAGATGGGAGGGGAAGAAAGGGGAGGATGAGGATGGGGAGGGGAAGGAGGGGGGGGGAGATGGGAGGGGAAGAAAGTGGAGGATGAGGATGGGGAGGGGAAGAAAGGGGGAAGAAGGAAGATAGGGGAGGAGGAAGATAGGGAGGGGAAAAAAGGGGAAGAAGGAAGATAGGGGAGGAGGAAGATAGGGAGGGGAAAAAAGGGGAAGGAGGAAGAAGAGGGAAGGATGGGAGAGGGGAAGGAAGGGGGGAGGAAGATGGGAGGGGAAGGAAGGGGGAGGAAGATGGGAGGGGAAGAAAGGGGAGGAAGAAGAAGGAAGGATGGGAGAGGGGAAGGAAGGGGGAAGGAAGAAGATGGGAGGATGGCAGACGGGAAGTAAAAGGTAAAGAGGAAGATGGGGAGGAAAGGATGGGAAGAGCAAAGGAAGGGGGAAGGAGGAAGAAAGGGACGGGAAGAAATGGGAAGGAGGAAGATGGGGAGGGGAAGAAAGGGGAAGGAGGAAGATGGGGAGAGGAAGAAAGGGGAAGGAGGAAGATGGGGAGGGGAAGAAAGGGGAAGGAGGAAGATGGGGAGAGGAAGAAAGGGGAAGGAGGAAGATGGGGAGGGGAAGAAAGGGGAAGGAGGAAGATGGGGAGAGGAAGAAAGGGGAAGGAGGAAGATGGGGAGGGGAAGAAAGGGGAAGGAGGAAGATGGGGAGAGGAAGAAAGGGGAAGGAGGAAGATGGGGAGGGGAAGAAAGGGGGAAGGAGGAAGATGGGGACGGGAAAGGAGGCAGGGGAGGTTGGGATATGGGAAGGAGGCAGATGGGGGAAGGGGAAGGAGGCAGATGGGGGAAGGGGAGGAAGAAGATGAGGGGAGGATGGGAAAAGGGAAGGAGGGGGTGGGGAAGGAGGGGGGTGGTGGAGGGGGAAGGAGGGGGATGGTGGAGGGGGATTAAGGGGTATGCAATAGTTTGAGATGGCGCAATTTGAGACATAGATTACCATTATCCTTGCTGTGAGTACCAAGCACATGGTCATGTGTTTCACCTTCATGGTGAAGGCCATCAACCTGCATCAGTATATTTGAAGAAATGTTCAAAGTGACATTTAACCCAAATCACTTACTCCTTCACAACATTTTCACAAAAGACATATGACCTTCCTCCACCAATATGATCGGAGAGATCAGCATCGTTCATCCACAAAAATGATAAAACAATGAGCTGCCTGTGTACCACCTACTCTTCCTGGTCAGCAGAGGTAATTGGCCATCTTACTGGGCTGACATGCTACAAAACGACATTCTAGTGTACTACACTGAGATATTGATCGGGCCTGTGAGGCAAAATGTCCAGGGTCGTATGCCCCATACAGATCAAGTAGGTTCGGACACCTGAGACTGGGGAGACTGAACATTGTGACATATGCGACAAGGGCAGTTCGGACACCTGAGACTGTGGAGGTTCTCACATGAGACTGGGGAGGTTGACACATGAGACGGAAGGTTGACACATGAGACTGGGGAGGTTCTCACATGAGACTGGGGAGGTTGACACATGAGACGGAAGGTTGACACATGAGACGGAAGGTTAACACATGAGACTGGGGAGGTTGACACATGAGCCTGGGGAGGTTGACACATGAGACTAGGGAGGTTGACACATGAGACTGGGGAAGTTGACACATGAGACAGGGGCGGTTGACACATGAGACAGGGGCAGTTGACACATGAGACGGTAGGTTGACACATGAGACGGTAGGTTGACACATGACACTGGGGAGGTTGACACATGAGACTGGGGAAGTTGACACATGAGACAGGGGAGGTTAACACATGAGACTGGGGCTGTTGACACATGAGACGGCAGGTTGACACATGAGACTGGGGAGGTTAACACATGAGACAGGGGAGGTTGACACATGAGACAGGGGCGGTTGACACATGAGACAGGGGCGGTTGACACATGAGACTAGGGAGGTTGACACATGAGACAGGGGAGGTTGACACATGAGACAGGGGAGGTTGACACATGAGACTAGGGAGGTTGACACATGAGACAGGGGAGGTTGACACATGAGACTGGGGAGGTTGACACATGAGACAGGGGAGGTTGACACATGAGACGGTAGGTTGACACATGAGACTGGGGAGGTTGACACATGAGACGGTAGGTTGACACATGAGACTGGGGAGGTTGACACATGAGACGGTAGGTTGACACTCGAGACTGGGGAGGTTGACACATGAGACTGGGGAGGTTGACACATGAGACAGGGGAGGTTGACACATGAGACAGGGGAGGTTGACACATGAGACAGGGGAGGTTGACACATGAGACAGGGGCGGTTGACACATGAGACAGGGGAGGTTGACACATGAGACTGGGGAGGTTGACACATGAGACAGGGGCAGTTGACACATGAGACGGTAGGTTGACACATGAGACGGTAGGTTGACACATGACACTGGGGAGGTTGACACATGAGACTGGGGAAGTTGACACATGAGACAGGGGAGGTTAACACATGAGACTGGGGCTGTTGACACATGAGACGGCAGGTTGACACATGAGACTGGGGAGGTTAACACATGAGACAGGGGAGGTTGACACATGAGACAGGGGCGGTTGACACATGAGACAGGGGCGGTTGACACATGAGACTAGGGAGGTTGACACATGAGACAGGGGAGGTTGACACATGAGACAGGGGAGGTTGACACATGAGACTAGGGAGGTTGACACATGAGACAGGGGAGGTTGACACATGAGACTGGGGAGGTTGACACATGAGACAGGGGAGGTTGACACATGAGACGGTAGGTTGACACATGAGACTGGGGAGGTTGACACATGAGACGGTAGGTTGACACATGAGACTGGGGAGGTTGACACATGAGACGGTAGGTTGACACTCGAGACTGGGGAGGTTGACACATGAGACTGGGGAGGTTGACACATGAGACAGGGGAGGTTGACACATGAGACAGGGGAGGTTGACACATGAGACAGGGGAGGTTGACACATGAGACAGGGGAGGTTGACACATGAGACGGGGGAGGTTGACACATGAGACAGGGGAGGTTGACACATGAGACAGGGGAGGTTCTGACATGTTGGACTGGGGAGGACATACTCCTACATACTACAACAACAGCAGTGAGAAGCCAAGATTCCATTCCTAGTACAAGTGAACCCAATTGCTGACAAGGAGAACACCGCGGCCAATCAATGAAACGTTTCCTGTCCATTGGTCTGATATATTATCACCATGATAAAAACATACAACATCCCTCAGCATCTCCAAGTTCAACTGGTCCAGCTAGCTGATGCAACAAGAGAGTGGCTCGACTAGACGAGTGCTAGGTCACAGCTCCCCTCTTCGTCCATGCCTCATATTTAATCAGTCTGCTGTAAATTGCACTACCACCATCACAATATCATAGCTAGGGAGGTTATTGTGAGTTTTATTATCTGAGAAATATCAAGCTACTGTCTTAGTTAATTAGTATTTGTAGAGGCTTTGGTAAAATTGATTAATGAGGTCAGACTGATTATTCTGATATGAAAGACATGAGTGATGAATTCTGTCAATGATATAACAAGAAAAATTGGTCAGTTTTGTGTTGGAAAGTCTTGGAAAACGGACATTTAAAAAAATAACGAATTCTACTGAATTTAGTGAATCCCCACGACCTGTGACATGACCAGTTTTCCAATACCTGGTTTACCTATTAATAAATACCCTAATACCCTATACTAAGCAGCCCAAGAAAAATAGGAATCCATTTGCGAGTTGAAATATCGATCTCCCATCAACAGCAATGAATTCATGGACAAATGTGTAGAATGAATAGCAGTGTGTGCGTGCGTGCGTGCGTGCGTGCGTGCGTGCATGCGTGCATGCGTGCGTGCCTGCGAGAGTGTGACATGGTATGTCTGATCACGGTGTTTGTTTTATTACTGTGATGTCACAATGACACAATCACAATGAAACACCAAAACTAAGTAATTTCGGAGCCTCATTTGCATATTTACATATGTCAATGAGCTATTTTTAAAATTTTTATATTTTCATGGTATGGATATTAACAATCTGACACAGGGGTCCCCTTGTTGATAATAAAGGCATCCATGTATGCACACTGCTGTAAGTGAAACAATCTTGAATGACGTTAAACCCCATTTCACCTCACCATGATCCGTCAGCACCTGTATCACAGTGTAAGTTCACGCAGTAAGTCGCACAAGCTATTGAGCCACCAGATTCCTACATTGCAACAAAGGCCCTGAGAAAAGGCATTGAGAAAAGGCCCTGATAAAACAATATATGTTGTAAAGATGTAATCAATTACCTGAAAGCCATGAATTAATGGACATAAACCACAGGAGGAAAAACTACTTGACTCGAACTAATCTCATCTGGAAATGATTTTCTTAAAACTGGGTCTGTTATCAATTTTGAGGCAGTAGGAGAGAATTATCATTACCAGACAGAATCAATGGCATCAGTGACAAATTAGCATCATCAAATATAACCTGCTAATGAAAGAGCTAATGCATAGTAGGAAGCAATGACATATTAACAAAATCAAAACCAAGCTTGAATACAGATTCTAGTTTCCATGGCAACCTCAGTCTGAGCGCTGCACACCCAGTTTTATTTAGTGAGTGGTATTGTTATATACTCAGTGTATCCTATCAAAATATCATTAGTTAATTTACAGTCACATAAGGTCCTAAAGCTAGAGTCAGACAATGAATTATGGAAATCTAGAGGTCTGAAATAACTGGGAAAGTAAAGTAGGAAGAAAATGTCAATATAACATGACATCACAATTAACTCCATCATTGAAAATAGAACAGAAAGCGGGGAGATGAGGCAGATATTGTGAATATGTATTTCAACATAAAACACTCAACTTTTGTTTGGGATGCTGGGCAAGGTGAGGTGAAGTTGGGTTTAACGTTGCGTCCAAGATTATTGCACTTATATAGCGACATGCATGCACGTGTGTGTGTGTCTGCTTGTACTAGTCCGGACTGATGCCGATGTATAGTGCTAGCTCACTGAGATACCATGCCGCAGTTTAATATGAATAACCCACTCAGACACAGTATACTGACTCCGAGCCGACCTTGTTTTAGCCCTTAAATGCCAAGCGCCAGACAGGGTAACAACAAGTACCATCTTTTAACGATTTTTGGTATGACGCGGCCGGGGATCGAACTCCGGACCTTCCGCTCTTCGTGCGGACGCTCTACCACTAGACCACGGAGGCGGTCGGATGCTGGGAAAATCAAAGAGATTGATACAGAGAAATTCTTTCTCTTTTCTCTTTTTTTACAATCATGGGTGAAAAATAATACAGCTTTCTTCAGAGAATATTCTTTGGTTTCAAACATTGTCATTTTGAACCTTTCTGGATTGACCTAAAATACTGTCCTTCATCAAGACAACAGCAAATTTATTCTGAGTGTTTAAGTGAGTAAGTTTTGTTTTACGCCACCTTGGGCAGTATGTCAGTTATATCACAGTGTCAGTCTGATGTGGGTTCAGTTAATATTTGTAGTCACATCGGCAATATTTCAACCATATCATGTGATGTGGGAGGAGAGCCTGATGTGATGAAGGTCTTAGACACTGTCCACTTTGGTGAAAACCCACAAGCATGGCAGTGGTGCTGACAAATCAAGATATGTAATCAGGGTGATTCTGTGATTTGAACCCATGAGCATATAGGTTTCTGGTATTCCTAAGGGAGACAACTCTTCACGGTGAATTGTACTGGCTGAGACAACTGGTCCAATAAAAACTATATACATGCGACGCAAAATTTAAATCAGTTTCAAGACTGGAAACTACTCAAATTCTTTTATTCTTTAACTTAGGCTGTAACCGTTGCGAAAGGATTTATCAATACCTCATATGTGATCAGACTTCAAAGAGAGACATCAAGGGCAAACCCCAATTCACAACGGTTTCAGCACAGTCATGGGCACACATCTCATCAATGTCTTTTTGGTTAATAAATCATTTTGAATTTATTATTTCATTTATTTGGCCCCATTACATATTTACCTAACAGTTATCACATTCCAGCAGTGAATCAATGTCATAAAACCATCTAACCAGATTCTATTCCTATTAAATTCTGATAGAGAGTAAACAAACTCTCTCTTCTGCTAGCTTTAAAGAAGGTGATCAAAGGTTGGTTACATTACTGCACTGACAGAGGCCAAAATAGCTGTGAGGACATAAACAAACTTCAAGGAATGTTGGAAGTTGAATCTTACAAGTTCATTTCAATTTCTTTACTGGACTTTGAAACACATGTGACTCTAATCTTCAATCCAATCGATAATGACAATGAAGCTGTAGAGTCACCAAGTCATGGTTTAGAAGTTGGTTGGCTGGTTTGTTGTTTAATGCTGCACTCAGCAATATTCAAGCCACATGACAGCGGCCTGCAAATTATCAAGTCTGACCAGATTGATATGATGAGCATCGATATATCAGAAATACCAGTGTTCTAAAACAGAAATTTGCATGCTATTTGTCTATTTCGCACACTAAAATATCAACTAGCTGAAATATGGGTTGATTTTGCATACTAGAAATATTCGCTTGGTTGAGTATGAGTCAACAATATATTCAGAAAATGATGATATGCAATCCTGCTGCTGCATACTTGTTTTCTGAATATGTTACTTATTTTCTGAATACGTTACTTGTTTTCTGAATACGTTACTTGTTTTCTGAATACGTTACTTGTTTTCTGAATACGTTACTTGTTTTCTGAATATGTTACTTGTTTTCTGAATACGTTACTTGTTTTCTGAATACGTTACTTGTTTTTTGAATATGTTACTTGTTTTCTGAATACGTTACTTGTTTTCTGAATACGTTGTCGACTCATACTCATCCTGTGAATAGTTTTAGTTTGCAAAATAGACAAAGAACATGCACATTTCTATGTTTTTGAAAACACATACCGTATTTTCTTGAGTATAGTGCACACCCATGTATAATGCGCACCCCCCTCTAGCGGATTCAATATTTTTGAAAAAAATAATTTGCATACCAAGCGCAGAAACAAATTTACACCATATCCCTTTAGCTAAGTCCGGTAAACTTGGTCAGTACAAATTCGAAATTTGAGATAAAAAAATCACCAGACATGTTGATTTACCGTTTAAATTGTATTTTTTTGTTCTGCTAGGCATTGTTTTATATGCAGGGATTAAGATTACCTTGTGTATTTTCTCGTAAACTAAGCCGCACACAGCAATCAGCTGTACACACGTTTTCTTGGAATCTACCGGTGATTCGGTCAAGACACACCCAATGTTATAACTTTACAGGATTTTAATGCAAGGATCGGCAAAAGTTGTATCTGAAACTATTTTTTTTATCAGGAATAATATATTCCAATATCTTGTTAATTTAGATGCAGCTTTTACTAAACATATCTTAAATAATAATAACCCTAAGCGAAGCAGCTGATCGCTATTTCCAGGTATTATTTTTTACATGGAACCAGTCTGACCAGTCACCGTCAAGGCTCACGAGCACGTGATCGCGAGAATTAAGTGTTGACATAGAATCGTCCAGCAAAACAAATATGACTTGTAACGAGTCAAAGTATGGCATTTATCATATAGGTATCCATTCTCTGTCAACTAAAGTTCGTTTCAAGGCATCAATAGCGGTAATCTGACCGTGGTTGCTGTTAATAACGGTGAGTTGTGCGATCTTCCATTCACACATGTTTTCGCCGAAATTAATAAAAACAATATTAAAAGGAATTTTGAATAAAATTAATGAAATAAGTTACAAACAAAAGTCCAGATATACATTGAACACTTTTTATAGCCAGACAGTGTAATTACGTGACTAATTTGCGTACTTCAGTATGGATTTGTTGACATGGTATTTCCGGTGTTACGTGCTCACGGTAATGTCTTTCTATGGGGGAAAAAACATCAAAACTCATTAATTCGTGTATAATGCGCACCCCCTTCTACACAGCTGTGTTTTTTGTGTAGAAAAATGTGCACTATACTCAAGAAAATACGGTATTCTTTTTTCTTTAGTAGGCCTGTTTGTTGTTTAAAGACACACTCAGCAGTATTCCAGCTGTATGAAGGTCATCGGTCAATAATCAAGTCTGGACTAATCATGAATCATGTGAACCTGACCACCCGATCCATTTCGGGGCTTCATATGCCAAGCATCGGTTGCTGGGGACCTATTCTAACTCGGAATTCACAAAGGGTTGGCGCCTAAACTTCCTTTCACAGCACAATCTCTGCCCTTCAGACTGTCGTAAGCTCCTCTACTACTCTGAAACAGTGGCCCTGAAACTGTATAACAGCTTTGAAACAGCCCTGAAAAGAACTGCCTTATTGTTTTGAAACAGCCCTGAAAAGAACTGCCTATTGTTTTGAAACAGCCCCGAAAAGAACTGCCTTATTGTTTTGAAACAGCCCTGAAAAGAACTGCCTATTGTTTTGAAACAGCCACGAAAAGAACTGCCTTATTGTTTTGAAACAACCACAAAAAGAACTGCCTTACTGTTTTTGGAACAGGTCCGAGGCCACTGCTTTGATTCTACTGCATCACATTTGCTTTCAAACAGAAGTGGGGGCGGTTGGGTAGCTGAGTGGTTAAATTGTTCGCTTGTCACGCCGAAGACCCGGGTTCGATTCCCAACATGGGTATAATGTGTGAAGCTCATTTCTGGTGTCCCCCGGCGTGATATTGCTGGAATATTGCTAAAAGTGGCATGGAACCATGCTCACTCACTCAAACAGAAGTGACCGATACTATTATTGCTTTTATTTTGATTTACAAGAATTCCATACACTTGGTCATTGAGCTTTCTGTCACCATGCATCTATTGCATCGTTCTGATGCATGATATTATTCCATTTACCATCACTACTCATTCCCACTGTGGAGTAGGTGGAGTAGGTGGCCAACTTCAATTGTTTGCTAGCTGATTTGGTCATGTGAAAGAAACAGGATCCTGAACAACAGTTGTTTAAAACATTTTTTCACTTCAATAGAAAAAAATATAATAACTTCAAAGTTGCAATTACACTAAAAAAAATAAAAACTATTGGCATTTCCATTCTGAATTGGCAAGATACATGAATCATTAGTCTTGAAGATACTGAAAAGCCTTCAAGCTGCCAATCTATTGCTAGCGCTTTCTGGGAGCAATCAAACCAAACAAGTAGTGATGAAAAAGTTTGTAAGTGATTAATCAATCATTCCCTGTTAATTTGTTTCGGTGACACAATGACAGGAAGTGTCGTCAGCTCTCTCAATATGGCCGTCAAATACACAAATCAAACCCTTCAACAGGCATATCAGATTTCGGAAATCTCCCCTTTAACGTCAATCAAAAACAAAAGAAAAACAAATTACAGTTCTGGCAGGATCTTGCTGGATTCAGTACCTTGCAGATGTACAGACTATAATGTGACACTGACATCATCATACTTTGAAGCAAAAAGGTTTATGGCATTCATAGGTGTGTGTGCCATTTTGGTACAAAGATATATTTATGTAACCAGTGGGAGCACAGGTGGCCCAGTCGACTAAGGCGCCACGATTCTATGTGCAGATTTGCGTCCTTTGAGCACGCCAGAAACCCAGGATTGTGGGTTCAAATCCTGATTCGCCCCGATTATGTTTCTATGTTTGTCAGCACCATACCTGTGCTTGTGGGTTTCACCGAAGTGGTAAACGTCCCACATTTCCTCCCACATTCAGCTGACATGCCGCGATATAACTGCAATGTAAAAGCGGCGTTAAATCCAACTCATTCACACTCACTCATGTAACCAGAGACCCTCCAGAAAATCTGGTTCCTTGATCAGTCGTGTAATCTAGACCCTGAGAGATCCTGGCCAGAACACAGTCCACTGAATCCCATGATTGTGTGTCGGAAAAGAAGTTGGTTAAACATTGGGTCAATATTGGGCAAACAATAATACATATATGAGATCCATTATATATACCAAACTGCACATAGATACTTGCAGAGGAAATCACAGCAGAGGCATCGAACACATGACAGCATTTTTGGGTGTACAAAAAGGTATAAAGGTCAATATTGGGCAAACAATAATACATATATGAGATCCATTATATATACCAAACTGCACATAGATACTTGCAGAGGAAATCACAGCAGAGGCATCGAACACATGACAGCATTTGGGGAGGGTCAGGAAATAGGAAAATAGAGTAACAAGGCACTGTAGCTTACATGAATATTTCTGGAATATTACCTTAGATCAGGAAGGTCAACCAGGATAAAGAAGGATAAGGAAACAAAACAAGGGCAAAAATGAGAGTGGCTCACTAATACCCCTGACCCGCCTAGTGTGTCAGTAGTTTCAAATTAAATAATGGTTAGGGTTCGGGTTTGAAAAATTCATAAAAAAATGGAAAATTAATCAAAACAATTTTTTTCTTTTGACTGCACCCCTCCATATGACACAGATTATATGTACTAAGTTTGAGATGAATCCACTGAATAGTTTAAGAGAAATCTGTGAGCACTTCTTGGAGACACCATAGCTGGGATAATGCCAATTTTCAGGCCTTGAATATGTAACTGTCTTAGACTAAAGTATTCATGACTGTTTCATATGAGAGTAAAGCATATTGGGGATAGAAAATATGTCAAATGAATCTCCTGTAGCATCAACAGGACTTTCCTGAATACACATTATTCAAGGTTCTGGTGTCTTCACCGACTGTCAGTGATGCATTCATATATCATTCACTACTATTTTGCCTTATACGACCAATGGAATCTGTTTTGGTGGTTATTCTTTGGTGTTGACATATATATTTCAGGACATATTTAATGCTGAAACACCCGTGACCAGAGACCATATACCAATATATTCTCTGCCTTGACTAAATGCAAATTTTCAGTGAAAAGAGTTGCTCGTGACAAAAACCATCACCGTGCCATGGGCGGTGTGACAAGATTATGATGTATGTTGCCCTTCAGTTGACATGAATCATGGTGGACGCCCATCTCATGCCACCCAGTTGAGCTGACTCTTTTCTGGCAGATGACACTATTTTTCATCAGAACAGGGAGTCCTTTGTTTCTGGATGACAGGGAATGTATAAAGTAAGCTTTGAAGATGGCATGTGTTACCTTTATGTCCATGATCCCAAGGTTATTCACAGGACCAAGGAGACTTGTTAGCTGGGGTTACTGTCTACATACCTGCTTATTATGCAAGTCAACA
This sequence comes from Haliotis cracherodii, assembly GCF_022045235.1. NCBI lineage: Eukaryota > Metazoa > Mollusca > Gastropoda > Lepetellida > Haliotidae > Haliotis > Haliotis cracherodii. The sequence continues at coordinate 20,127,965 of NW_027266275.1, forward strand.
GAAATAACTGTAGAAATGATAAAGTACTTTGACATGAAGAACAATGTCTACTTTAAATGTCGCCTTGAAAATTACTTAAGGTATTGACCTTGAGAGTGGTAATCATTTATTGTAGTGATCACAGTACAGTTGACCCTGTGCACTGACTGAATCCCCATTTTGGCAATAAAACTGCAAAGTGAAATGGTAATGAAACACGATCTTAACTTTTAAAAGAAAATGAATTTGCTAATGAGATTTAGGAAATAGGATCAGTACAATCCTAGCCTGTTACCTAACTGTTTCATGTGCATTGGGAATAAACAGTAATTTTCTTTGGAGCAATCAGTTTCAGATACAATGTCACAACAATACCTATATACATATTTATGTGCGGAAAAAGTGGTTTCTTAATATCTAAAACTTATGAAACAACAAAAGTCTCTGCATCTCAAAAACTTTGTCTGTACTTCCTTTTACAACACTTCCTGGTTCGGATTTTTGCTGAAGGATATAACGTCGGAAGGAAGTTCCATGTCAAAATGTAATCCGAAACTATAGACATAATACACTTTCATATGTTTTTTAACATGTAAACCTTAGATGCGTAATGTTTAATGTACACAACTTTTCTGCATCAATCTATGTCAGTGTGCATCCGTGCATCCATCCATCTATCCATCAAGGCCTACCAGACATCGTTCAGACAAATACAGATGAAACCCTGACATAGATATATTAAGTTTGTGACATTTTCAATCATTTCCTTCTAAAAGAAACATCATTAATTTACATCAAAGGCAACTCTATAATTAAAAGTTATCTTATAAAGTGGCACTATCTTACATCAGCAATTATCTAAACAGACATAAATAAGGGTCTTCATCTAGTTTATGAAGAAAAACATTGATTATGTCTTGAGGAAAGCAGCATTGTGTATACTGTGAGTGTATTCTCCTTAAAACTGATTGTCATGTTTGCTCGTAAAGAAAGAAATGGATGGTCTATTGAGAGATATCTCCACTTCAGGTATATCAAATGCCCTCTAGATATCTTTATTCTGCTATTTAATAAGTGCAAGTATTAATTTCTACGTAACTTGAAAGTGCAATGCAGTTGACAGGGCCAGTTCCACTGTACGACCTTAGATCTAAGACTATTGTAAATCCTGTTAAAAATAGGCTCCGTTCCACAAAGAAATCTTAGCATATTCAGATACTGTAATCCAGACTTGGCCCTGGGCCATGTTTCACAAAGTGATCGAAGCACTCAGACTGTTTATGACATAACTCTAACTTACAATATTTGTTGCTTAAGAGGGATTGGAACACATATCTTGAGAGTATGAAAGTCACGGTACTGATTTAATACAGTTGAGCTAATCAGTCAAGAAGTCTTCTAAACCACATTATTCAGGTGTACATCATACAGATGTATATTTGAGGAGCCCCACACATACATCCAAGACAACAAATAAACAAAGTCATAAGTCATCCTTTCAGATATATGTTGCTAATAAACAATATCTGAGTTGAGCAACTTGAGTATCTAGGCCTATTTTCACATCTTGTGTTTTCAATAGGAACTATGAAGCAATGGTTTTGTGAGATTATAAATCCTTGAGTCTAAATGAATTCATATTTCACTTAAATAGAATCTTTCATAATGTTTGTGATACAGTTATGGGTCGTGGTCTGGTTGTCCAAGAAAGGAGGTGAGGTGAAATGGGGTTTAACGTCGCGTCCAAGATTATTGCACTTATATAGCGACGTGCATGTACGTGTGTGTGTTTGTTTGGCTGCTTGTACTAGTCCGGACTGATGCCCATTTATAGTGCTAGCTCACTGAGATACCATGCCGCAGTTTAACATGAATACCCCACTCAGACACAGTATACTAACTCCGAGCCAACCAGTCCTTGTTTTAGCCCCTTAATGCTGAGCGCCAGACAGGGTAACAACTAGTAACATCTTTTAACGTCTTTTGGTATGACGCGGTCGGGGATCGAACCCCGGACCTTCCGCTCTCCGGGCGGACGCTCTACAACTAGACCACGGAGGCGGTCGTCCAAGAAAGGAAGAATTACAGAGTTGTATTAGGTAGAATTGCATCCCTTAGTCATGCCAGGATCTGCTGATTGTAGGTTTGAATACCAGATTTGTCTCCAGTATGTTTTGTCAGTATCATGTAACCCAAGACCATAGGATTCATCAAAGTGGTAAAATTCTATGACCCTTTTCTCTTCGGGTCTACCTCCCACAAAACTGTGATCAAACTGTCCCATTCTCACTACTTAGGTGCTAATGTCAGCTGAAGAAAGTAAACATTGTCTAAAACAGCATTTGAAAACTGAAATTTTCCACAGTTTATTTCTAACTTAGCCACTGCCCCACACAAAGCATGACGACCAACCAACAAAAGCACCTATCCATGGCGTCTGTTTCCTCCATGCAATGTTTGCTTTGCTCTCTCTGATATTTTCCCATAACTCCAGCACCTGACATGAGTTCCGTGGTATGATGCAATAGCAACGAGGAATATCACAACAGTGCCATAGCCAAGCTAATTGGTTCACTTAAGTACGCTGCATTTCGTTATTTTTCTCAAACTAAATTAAAGACCAATTTAATCTGAGGTCAGATGCATGGTTGAGATCTGATATGAAAAAGATTAAGTGTGCACTGCGTGCACAGACGTTTAAAGAATCAAAATAGTCCCACTAAACCTGGACTACTGAACTTTTTATAATATGTCTAAAGATGATGCAAAACATGTATAAATTTCTTATACCATAATAACATCAGATTAACCGACTTAACCTATTCTAGGAATATATTTTCATATTCGACCTGGCAAGTACCGTATTTTCTTGAGTATAGTGCACACTTTTTTTCCAAAAAACACAGCTGTGTAGAAGGGGGTGCGCATTATACACGAATTATGAGTTTAGATGGTTTTTTCCCCCATGGAAAGACATTACCGTGAGCACGAAACACCGGAAATACCATGTCAACAAATCCATACTGAAGTACGCAAATTAGTCACGTAATTACACTGTCTGGCTATAAAAAGTGTTCTTTGTATATCTGGACTTATGTTTGTAGTTATTTCATTAATTTAATTCAAAATTCCTTATAATATTGTTTTTATTAATTTCGGCGAAATCGTGTGTGAAGCGATCGGAAGATCTCACAACTCACCGTTATTAACAGCAACCATGGTCAGAATACCGCTATTGACGCCTTGAAACGAACTTTAGTTGACAGAGAATGGATACATATATCATAAATGCCATACTTTGACTCGTTAAAAGTCATATTTGTTTTTGTTTGACGATTCTATGTCAACATGAAATTCTCGCGATCACGCGATCACGTGCGCGTGAGCCTTGACGGTGACTGGTCAGACTGGTTCCATGTAAAAAATAATACCCGGCAATAGCGATCAGCTGCTTCGCTTAGGGTTATTATTATTTTAAATATGTTTAGTAAAGGCTGCATATAATTAAGAAAATAATGGAATATATTATTCCTGATAAAAAAAATAGTTTCAGATACAATTGTTGCCGATCCTTGCATTAAAAATCCTATAAAGTTATATCATTGGGTGTGTCTTGACCGAATCACCGGTCGATTCCAAGAAAACATGTGTACAGCTGATTGCCGTTTCCGGCTTAGTTTACGAGAAAATACACAAGGTAATCTTAATCCCTAGATATCTCTAGATATAAAACAATGCCTAGCAGGACAATCAATACTATTTAAACGGTAAATAAACATGTCTGGTGATTTTTTATCTCAAATTTCGAATTTGTACTGACGAAGTTTCTCAGCACCCGTTCGTTTGCCGGACTTCGCTGAAAGTGTATGGTGTAAATTTTTTATGCGCATAATATTCAAATTTCTTTTTTTCCAAAATATTGAACCCGCTAGAGGGGGGTGCGCATTATACATGGGTGCGCACTATACTCAAGAAAATACGGTACCACAAAATGAGCAAACTGGAGGACATGACTAAACATATTGAGTGAGTGAGTGAGTGAGTGAGTTGGGTTTTACGACGCTTTTAACAGTATTCCAGTTATATACGTTAGCTTAATGTTGGAGGAAAGCCCGAAGTGATGCAGGTCTCAGATGTTTACCACTTCAGTGAAATCCACGAGCACGGGTATGTTGCTGACACCATAATCATAATCGGGGCGAACTGGGATTCGAACCCGCAATCATAGGTTTCTGGCGTACCCAAGGGACGCAACTCTGCACAGTGAATCGTGGCGCCTTAGACGACTGGGCTAAACATATAGAAACAATAATGCCAGTCAAGATGATATGATTAGGTGCAAATGTCCTGAACTTTATAATTTTGTTGAGTTGATGGTGTTCAGTGATATCTCTTTTTCCCACAACAGACTCATTGTGACAGATTATAAATACATGGCAAATTCAGCCATTTCAACCTCAGAAACATCTGCATTGGTTGTTTTTGTAGTAGACCCATCATCTGTCAAAAGGCAACTGTCTAGCAGAGAACACACTGCATGAAAACATGTCAAACACAGGCATTGTGTGTCTGACATATACAATGTAGGCAGGGCATTGTCTTGGATGTAGACAGTCCCACTGGCTATGGGACTGTCTCCATAGTCTAGTGGCAGAGAGTGAAAGGTCCAGGGTTCAATCCCTGGCCACGTCATACCAAAAGACATTAAAAGATGGTACTTGATGTTACCCTAGTCTGGACTAGTACAAGCAGCCACACACACACCCAACTCACTCACTCCAAATGTACAATGCAGGGATCTGGAAACTGGCTTATGCACCAGACTTAGCCGGTTGTGATCGCAAAATGTCTAATTTGTAAAAGTGTTAACCAGACATTTTAAAATTTGCCAACAGGATATTTTCGAGAAAGTATTTGCAGGACATGACAATCTGAGGCTGGATATCAAAACAAAGGATATAAAATAAAGAGGTGCAGCCAGACTGACATGTGTTTTTCTTGTTGATTAGTGTATACATGACTTGCATGGGTGACTGAGTGCTATCGTTTAACATCGCATTATGAGTGTTATAAAAATACATCGGATCCCTCAGGTGATAACAAACTTTAACTGGTCAATAATAATGTGAAATTTGAACTAGAATATCAGTAAACATGATAAATTGTATTTCCTTTTCTCCTAAGCATTGTTATATATGCGGAAAAAAGATAACCATGTGTATTTTCTCGTAAACTAAGCTAGAAATAGCAATCCCGTGGTCACACATTTTCTACCAACCTACCAGTGATTCGGTTAAAAAATACAACATAAAATATCACTTTAAAGAATTTTTACGTAATGATCGGGAGAGAAACATAATCGAAACTATTACATATTTTATGAAAAATGATATTTTCCAATATCATGTTAATTTAGTTGCAGCTTTTACCATACATATTGACAATAATATTAACAATAAGAGTAGCACTATGGCTCAGCTGATTGCTATAGCCGGATATATTTTACGTATGGAACAATTTGAACAATCACCTTTGAGTATTCCCCAGACTAGCCACCCAATCCCCATTCATATGATGGTGATGAAACGGGGTTTCAAGTAGTGCTTAAGGTTATTGCCCTTATATAGCAATGTGCATCTTTCTGTGTCTGTCTGACTGTCTGTGTCTGTCTGTTTCTGTGTGTCTGCTGGTCCAAGTCTGGACTTAATGGGGTTAACATCATGTTCAACATTATTGTGCTTTCATAGCAACGTGTATGCGTGTGTGTGCTTGTCTGGACTAATGGCAGTTTTATAGTGTCAACCCACTGAGATACCATGCCACAGTTTAATATGGATACCCGACTTGAACAAAATACAAGACTCCGAGCCGATCAGTACTTGTTTTATACCCTTAATGTCGAGCACTAGGCAGTATAACAACAAGTACCATCTTTTAACGTCTTTGGTATGACCCAGTTGGTGATTGGACTACTGACCTTCCTCTCTGAGCTATCCACTACACCCCAGAGACGGTCTCCTTATTTATAATGGGTAATACATCAAGCATGAGGCCCTGGGAATCTTTTCTGTACAGGAATCCCCATAGAAGGAATTGGATTTGTAAATCTATAACCTAACCTATGCATAACCAAACCTTCCATGATCAATGATTCAATCAAAGAAAAAGATCTGCAAATCTCTTCGTGCAAACCTGGTACTTCTCAATCCTTGCTAGAACTGTTCAACATAACAAAGAAAAGCATTGTAGCTATGTGAATGCACTGCTTGGAAAACAGGCAGTTTTTAACATCGAAAAAAAACCTGTTATGGTGATTCGGTCTATTTAAGCAGAAAATCAAATTTCTGTCTGTTTGAATCTGGAAAAATTTAACCGAAGCTTTTCAACCATAGGCCTCCTAAATTTCTTCTAAAACTCCAGTATTCGACACCAAAGTGAATTGTATTGAGCTGGCATAGTGCATTATCGCAATACAGCCAACCCTTATAAGGAAACTTATTATTATTCCAATTCCTATACACTGATGGGTACGGCTGCAGTTGGCATGTTATCAATGATACCAAACAAAACCCTCATGCTGACAATGAAACTGGTCACCATGGATCACTGGAACCTCACCAACCTTGTGCTGTTCCAAATCAATATCCTCAGTGGGTTTTCAGATACATATATTACCCAGGTATTTCTTAAATTCTCAAAATAAGGATAGCTGGAAACAGATTAATCTCATTTGTCACCAGAAACAACATATTCGTGTAAATCTTGTGAATTCTTGATGATACTGTTTTTAGTGAAATCATCCAGATTAAATGGTGATGTGAAATGGGGTTTAACGACACATTCAAGATTGTTGCACATGCATGCAGACCCTGTTTTATCCCCTTAATGACGAGTGCCAGGCAGGGTAACATGTACCATCTTTTAACATCTTTTGAAATTATGTGGCCGGGGATTCTCCAAGTAGATGATCAATACACTAGACCACAAAGGCGGCCTCCAGATTAGATATCATGTGTATGATGTAATATGGCTTTTATTTTTAGTGTTAGTATGAGTGAGTGAGTGAGTGAGTGAGTGAGTGAGTGAGTGAGTGAGTGAGTGAGTGAAAATGAAGAGAGTCACTGGGCTCCCTTTTATTATATTTTTATAAAGATAACTGAACAACTGTTCTTTCTGTACAATATATTCATTTCAGAGACTAGATTTTAGTCTAGTCCATATGTGTCTATAAAGCTTCACTGTATATGCAAGAATAAACATTTACCACCTCCATCTTGGAAGAATATTCTATCTGACCCATAGATCAGTACACAATGTGATCAAACTCTGGCAAGACCCACACAAATCTGACAAACAACATGAGACGCCAAGTCAGTTTCTTTGGAAAAAAAATTAGGGTCAAAACTAGACTGACAACACCGAAAAAACAAGACTTCTTCGACACCAATGTGGACACTTGGGTAACCATTGTTGTGCAGAACATCCTATAGCTGTGCCAGAATGTTAAAAAATGTCATGGGGTCGAAACCCCGTTTCCCCTTGTTGTCATCCTAGTTCTATGAGCACAGCAATATGCAGATTTCACTGAAGAAGTAAAGATGAAGAAGCATCAAATGAAGCTTTCCTCCCACACAAAGCTCATGCTGTCATAACTGAAGTTCAGTTCACAACTGCGGCAAACCAACTGTCATATATCATTAACGCCACACTCCTTTATTTTCTTTGTGAGGACGACATAACAACCAGAGTCCCACTCTACATCCATGTCAATACCATCAATCTGTTGACTCTGCTGGAGATAATGAACTCCGTAATAACACAACACAGAGACCAACAACAAAAGACTGTCACATTCCTGCTGCTTCTGTATCCCCTGTGAAAACATGCCCTGTCATTCAATGGTTGGACTCCAGATCCTGATCAGGGTCTTAGACCCTAAACATACCTGTCCAAGGTCATTCCATTGACAGAGAAGTACATGCCGTTCCAATGGTAAATCAATCATGTTTATGTCAATACCCAGACAAATTGCCCACCCTACCAATCTTCTAGAACTTCTATGAACTATAATTTTTCATCCTATATTTTGAGTGACATTTCTTCATAAAAAAATGCAGTATACAAGTTTCTTGCCTGATGGACAACCTTGTTTATTGTGGCTGTATATACAGGAAACAGATGAGTAGGGGATAACAGTTGGGCTTAAGCAGGACATTCCTACCATTTTCACAAACACCTGGTGTCATCAGAGATTTTCAGTGATCCATTCATATAATTTTCACCACTATTTTGCATTTTGCGCCCAATGGAGTTTTGATAGATAACTGAGATTCATTATTCTTTCATTGATTTAAAGTTACAGTATATTTCAATTATATAATGCCACATGTTGTTTCTTTATTATGTATGGATTATTGGTGAAAATGTCAGTAGGTCGAAAAAAAATATATTAAAAATTCCAGTTTCAATCATATAGTTTATTTCCTCTCGCAGTTCTTCATAATATGTTGTTTTGTGAAGTTCATAAGATAAATTGGTGACAGGCCTTAAACAGAATATTTTAAATAATTTCTTTATATTGATAGACACAGTGACTAAATTCATTTTCAATATTTTACTTATTTCTGGGTGGTGGAAAACCCACAACATTTCATTTTTGTTTTTAGACATCAACTTTTAAGAGTCAGGGAATTGTAAACCAAACTGAAAAAAAATATGGCCTAACTTCCCAGTAAGCAGCTGCATGATGTTGACAACCTGAATCCCACAACCAGGACAAATCGGGGATTCAATAATGACATCAGTGGATCTTGCCATGGGCCCCAGCTGTCTGTCAGGCCTCTGGGCAGCCTGTGTCAGCCATTAAAGTAAGATCAGGTTAAGACTTGTCTTATCAAGTAGCCAATGAGACTTGTGTTATGACCTCATGTAGAATTGTCAGATCGCTCCTATCAGCTCCGCCCCTGAGAGTGTAGCCGCTTTAAGAGTTGTTTTCTCAAAGTGTATAGTCACATGACATCTAATTGTATTTTTCAATTTTGGTTCACATTAAAAGCAAATTTGTAAAAAATGATTTTTGATATTTTCATTAAAACTTTAGTTGCTTACTTTGACCTTCACAGATATATAATTTCAAAAGTGTAGTTTCCTTAGATGGATCCGATTCCCTTAGATCAAAGTAGTTCCAGTGAGCAGATCATTTAGCTTTAGCAGGATTCTAGTATCTGCTCCATCAACCGTCACATTCATTTATTTATTACACAAACATAAAGTCCAAGTAAATCCATTAGCAAACAACATCTCCCACAATTACATAATAAAACCTCACATCCTAACACTCACACACACACAAAAATCGTTTGCCATATCATTCTTTTTTAATCTGACAAAAAACAAGTCTGTTTTCATGGGTTCTAAAAAGAAGGCAATGCATTGAACTTAGTTGGAATCAAGCTTCAAGAAAACAATCTACGTCACTGACCTATATACTGCTATAACGGCTTACGAGATGATGCAATGTGTTGCAACCTGGTGCTGTGCACCCAAAGATGAGATTCCATACAGGATCTTTATCTGGGGATTCCTGCCTACCTACATTGATAAGCCCCGACAGTCACAACCCCGCTGGTGGATGCTGGAGAAATGTGTAATACATACAGCAATCAGGGGATGATGCAATCACGGAGAGAGCTGCACATTCTTTCTTTGGAAAACATATCAACAATACATAGTATGTTGACATGGCATTTAAATGCAGGAGCATTCCTAGACTAGAACCATTCAATATGGGTAGTAACTGAGTAGAGAGAAAGCTTGTTTGTTGTCTAACACAGCACTCAACAATATTCCAGCTGTCTCACGGTTGTCTGTAAATAAGTCTTGTCCAGTCAAGTGATGTACTTATATATTGCGCAATGATGTAAGGAATTGGGATACGATGACATGTATCTACTAAGTCAGTGAGCCTGATCAAATGATCCTGTTTGTCGCCTAAGCTTGGGTTGGTGAAGACCAATTGTAATCTGGATCTTCACAGGGCCAGAGTAGAAAAGGATTATAAATCATAGGGTTGGAAATAAGAACCCTTCCTTCGATCCAGTGAATAGCACCTGAGTCACCATCTCGAGTGAGTGGGCGAGTTGAGCTTAATGCAAGTTTCAACAGTTTCAGTGCTTCTTATTGCAAAATCTCATGCACCCACAAGAGTGGGTCGGTGGGTGGGAGAGTGAGTGAGTTGGAGAGTGAGTGAGTGAGAGAGTGGTGTTGTGTAAATGCTGCTTTGAATAGTATTCCAGTCAAACCAAAGTGAGTGAGTGAGTTGGGTTTAACGCCGCTTTTAACGATATTCCAATTATATCGTGGCATGTCAGCTTAATGTGGAAGGAAAGCCAGAAGTGATGCAGGCCTCAGACGTTTGTCACTTCGGTGAAACCCACTAGGACGGGTATGATGCTGACAAACCTAGAAACATAATCGGGGCGAACCGGGATTCGAACCCACAATCATAGATTTATGGCGTGCCCAAGGGACACAACTCTGCACAGCGAATCACGGCGCCTGAGACGACTGGGCCACCCGTGCCCCCTCATACCCAAGTGGAACCAATGAACATGGGTATGGTGCTGCCACAATCCATCATAAAAAGATATCTGTACCTTATTTAAGTAACATGCCTCACAATACACCACAAATGTTGTTAAACATTTATTGTATCTGATGAAATGATTCATTGTCTGTTGTAATGAATCGTCCCCTTTTTATGACAAACTAAAACAGTTCAAGTAGTCAAAAAGTTTCCACAAATCAATGTATCAATGACTGACTATTTGATGTGTTACATAAAATCAAATTGCAGTATTGAAAGAAACTAACTTCTGGGCCAACTTGCACAAAGCGATCTTAGCATTAAGATGATCGTAACTCCCATACTTTAAAATTTCCTTACAATAGTCGTATCACTAAGATCGCTTTGTGCAAGTGGGCCCTGAGCAATTTAAATCAAGAAAGACCGACTGTACATACACATCCTCCAAAGCCTAAACAGGTGCCTGACATTCTGAAGACATGATCGTAAACAAAAACCTTTATTGTGAAACCTGCAAAAGACAAGACGAAGAGGCTGAGCATCTGCACAGCTGCATCCTGACGTTACAATGGATTGCACATGATCAAATGCTACCTTACCAAAAAGACCCACCATTTTCAGACAAGGGAACACCAGACATCGTGGAGATAATATCACCAGATAACAAGGCTTAAATAAGGTCTATTTCTTTCATAACTAAATATACTTCCTGCGTTCAATCCAATGTTATCTGATAACTACAGGTTTGCATTGCCTGGTGCAGTTTTCCTGTCGAGGGATGGACTGATCGACAATAACACAATTACCAAACATATTGGGTAGCATTATCAGTAGTTATCTATATGCACTGTCTGTGCTAATGTGCACTTCTTACCTCACCACCACCTACCGGTGGTCTATCAACAACCAACATGGTGGCATTCTGAACACCAGATCACTGCAGAACAGCCCATTACGAGTTAATAAACCATTACATCTAAACAACATTTCTTGGGTTCATATTTACCTCTATACTATAAGAACTTCTGGTCAGGTAGTCAATGAGGTCAGAGAAGTGCTGTGCCACATCTGCACCGACCAAATTGCTTTCTTCTGCAACATTTGATCCCATTCAGAATTAATTTCATCTAATGAGACATTAGTAATCTTATTTTCTTCTCCCTCCAACACTGATGGGACAATCCTCAAGTTTGAACAGTCACTGATTCTAACCACCTGTTTGGAAACATGCACTGATGACAAATCAAGCGTAGGAACAGGTTTCAGCAGAAAACCTTTGCAGGATAGCGTTTAAATGTGGGATTGGCAATTTTTTTTACCAAAGAAAATAATTAAAAAACAGATCAACTTCAGACCCAGTTTAATCAATATCATCAACCCTGTTGAAAAGAAAAGCTGGAGATGTGGCTTCTGACAGGTATTTGAGAGCAGACGTCAACTGTCTATGCCACTCCCAGCCACTTGCAGGATTACGCAGTTAATCTGCATGTTCTACTGTCTTTATGGTAGCGCTTGCATCCTCTCTACAGCAAATTAACCAAATGAGGAATCAAACCTTGTCAATCAACTAAAAATTGACTGACTAATCAATCTGGCCTTGTGTCCTGCTACTCCTTTGCCTGTAGAATTCAGTGATTTGCCTGGAACCTATTTCCTGAGAAGATTGGTCCAGATGGCAGGAATCAGGGTCTGTTTTTAAAGGTCACATTGAGAAGACTCTTAGAGACACTCAAGCATTGGCTACACAACAAATGCCTCATCACTGCAATTTTAAATAAACATCTTGGTAGAGAAGCCCTTATATTAGCGTGAATCAGGCAGGGGGAATGTTGCCTGGTGTGCGTAGTTGCGCCTCCTGACGCAGACTTGCACAAGTTTCTAAGGAAAAGATTTTTTTAAAATTTATCAGAATTCCCAGGTTATATGAAAAACAACAAGGTGTAAACTTGAATCCCCAATTCATCTGATTACGATCTCTGATCCGTCAGCACATGCTAGTAGGTTTCACCAAAGAGGTGAGGTGAGGTGAGGTAAAATGGAGTTTAACGTCATGTTTAACATAATAGTTTTTGTTTCCCTTAATGCCAAGCTTAAGGCAGGGTAACAACAAGCACCATCTTTTAACGTCTTTTGTTATGACACGGCATAGGACTGATCCGCCAACCTTCCGCTCGAGGTCGCATGTTCTATCCACCAGTCTGGAGAGTCTGTTTTACCAAAGCTGTAAATATCTACGACCTGCATCTTCTCGGTCTCATCTCCCTGTTATGCCGACTAGACATGACTGAAATTATATTCACCAATTTTGGTCAGCAGCATGCATTCACATTTCCTCCAAGGAAACTGCTGACACAGCTGTAAACTTGAGTTGCTCTCACTGAAGACAAGACTTATACATGCACTGGCATTGTAAGGAGCCTGCACAATAGGTGTGCCACATGCTGTAGTCTGCAATACGTGTGGAGTCCTGCTTAGCATCTGAAGAGGCCACACACTGATAGTGATTTGTCATCTATTGAAGTGGCATTTCTTGCATGTCTGTTATGTTTCTTTTAAATCAGTCATCGATCTCTTTCATGTAGGTATAGTATGCATCGTCAAGAATTGGTAAACAATATATTATATTTTAGCATGCATGTCAAATATATGTAACAAATCCATTCTTTGTGAGTTCAACTGACATTATGACAGATGACTACACATGATTCCCTCTATTCTTTAAATGCTTTCAATACGATCCAAGGCACTTTTCAAGAGACACAAAGCAAAGCCCTTAATTGAAACAAACCCACAGAAAATAAACCCTACCCTCATTTCAAGTCCAACTGCCTTTGTAACATGAAAAATACAAATTTAGAAAATTTAGAAAACCTGATACATCCAAAAGCACCACTTTAATGCATCCATGATGTATACAAAGTTTCAAGAAGAAACATTGAACATAAACAGTTTATGAGCTTACTATTGGAAACGAACACTACCCTCACTTGAACCGAAGTCAAACTTGTTGCCGTGGAAATTCTTGTTCTCCCAAAGAGTGAGACCCAGGTAAATCTCCCAAACTATCTGTTTCAGTAGTTTTAAATGAGAGGTCGTGATTGTGTCATGAGACGTAACAGTTTTCCTCTTTGATGAAACATGCACAGTAGAAAGCCTGTCCAAGCTGTCATAATATACACTGTTGAGGAAAGCTGCTGCCAAGCAACAAAACAGATTTATTGAGTGAATAAGCTTTGATGCTGTAACTAGCAACAGTTCAGCTTCATCACAACAGCCTCCCGCAGAGAGGAACGTGCACCCAGACAGACCAGTTCTGAAAGTGCAAGCATTAACTGGGGCATCAGTCAGTTTGTTTGTTTGTTTGTTGTTTAACGCTGCACTCAGCAATATTCCAGCTATATGACAGCGGTCTGTAAATAATCGAGTCTGGACCAGGCAATCCAGAGATTAACATCACAAGCATTGATCCACGCAATTGGGACACGATGCCATGCATCAACCAAGTCAGCGAGCCTGACCACCCGATAGCTGCCTCTTATGACAAGAATAGTCTCTTTTTACAGCAAGCATGGGTTGCTGAAGACCTATTTCAGTCAGAGGACAACTGTGTTACCCCATCTGGTCCTCCTGAATCACTGACTAGCCATCCAATCCCCATTTCAAAATGTTTTGCTGGCTGTTTTCGTCATAGTTACAGTGGTTCCTGAGTGTTTCTGAGTCACTTCCATGTTGTTTGAACCAAGTTTTGAAGTAGGTATATCACTTCTACAATGATATTTGAATTAGTTCATTTTAAGCCGAATAAAATGGATCCGATTGTCAAGCTTTGACGCTTGATTGACTAAGTGCCATTGTACCCCAAAGGGGTGAGTTCTTGCTCATAATGACAACAACTTGTTGGTCTGGCCCAGACGAACACATTTACAATTACCCCTCCGTTAAGATCCAGGTTAAAATTGGTCTTCAGCAACCTATGCTTGTTGTAAGATGCCACTAACAGGATCGGGTGGTATTAGGCTTGATGACTTGGTTGATGTGTGACAATGTATTCAACTTGAGTAGACTGATGCTCATGATGTCAATCACTGGATTGTCTGGTCCAGACTCAATTATTTACAGACTGCCATCATACAGCTGTAATATTGCTTTGTGAGGCATTAAACAACAAACAAACAATAACAAGCAGCAATGGGTATTTGGGACCTATATCTTCCTAGGAAAACACTTCTACTAAGAAAATAATTCTAAATATATACCACTAAGAAATGACCATTTCATTTTCAGGTGGGCCTAGGAATTTTCTGAGACAATAAATCTCTTTCAATTCATGGACTGAAATTTTCTTCTCAGGAGAAATTCTCAAGCAACTAAGACAAAACATATCTGTCATAACTAACAGGAAATGTGTGAAAAGCCAAAATTGATGTTATTTGAGATGGCCAAGGACATGTCCTGCATGATACTTCAAGGTTATGAAAATATAGATATTCTAACAGTTTCTTAACTGCTCTTTAACAAACAGCAACAGCACCTGGAAGTCATGGATGCACACATGAAGTCGTTTCTTCAACTTCAGACAATTATTTGACATCCGTGTGTATTATCTTACAAGAAATAACTACTGCTTTCTGACATGGTAAACACGATGCATGACCTGTGATGCATGCCAAGATGCCATCATCCTCTTTGAAATGCACGAAACTAGAGCAATCAGAACCAACTGGCCAACCATCTGCCAACCACACAGACAGTAAGATGTGCACTTCAAGGATGAATCTCATCCACAGCAACTGTACAGGATTATTCAAGCCTGTCTGCAATCCATCTCAACATCAGGACCAAATCAAGACGGCTTATTATTCAAATGTGTCTTTATATTATTTGAACATACACAGAACCCTTGATAAATCAATCATCAGCTTTCCACACTGAACACTGTTTCCAAAAGACGTGTAGCAGATGGCCAGTTTTGCCAAGGTGAAGGCCTCCTCATCTACAGTAGACTTGATGTAATCCAACATCAGAAGGCCACCTCATCTACAGTAGACTTGATGTAATCCAACATCAGAAGGCCACCTCATCTACAGTAGACTTGATGTAATCCAACATCAGAAGGCCACCTCATCTACAGTAGACTTGATGTAATCCAACATCAAAAGGCCACTTCATCTACAGTAGACTTGATGTAATCCAACATCAGAAGGCCACCTCATCTACAGTAGACTTGATGTAATCAGAAGCTGAGACCCAGCTTCAAGACCCATCTCACAGGTTGAAGACACATGGAGGTCATTCAAGGTCGTTCAGGTGGCTATCATCAGCTCTCCAGTGATCATGAGACATCTGAGTGCATACAACACACTGTCTGGGATATAGATACCACAGGGACAATGTCAGAGCAGCAGTAAATGAGATGCATCTTCCAACAAATGTGCTTACAGTTTATTTGAAGGTTGGCAACTAATGGTAGCCACTCATACGAACTCATACTAAGTTTCAAGAGTGGCCAAATGGTGTGACTGTTTCTAGCTGTAGTCTGTCTCCCGGACCCGAGAGAATAAGGTTTAATTAAATCCAACTCAAGTTTAGAATGATTTTGCAAGTTTAGATTGTTTCAGCTCTAGGAATTTAAGCATTGTTCTGGGCTCCAATTGGATATTACATTTTATTTTTTGTAGATACATACATTTGAATATACCGTTTTGATGTAATAAGCGCCCAGGGAGCTCTCAAAATTAGATATAGTGGGCTCTTATTAGAATATTATTTTGGTAAAAAAAATAAAAGTTGAAAGATAAATTTTGTGGTTTATGCTGACAGCCTATAATGTTTATATACAAGAGATATATTTTCCATAATTTAATTGCCCATAATTAAGGGGGCACATAACACACGAGTGCATATTTTACGCGAATAAATAAGTCTTGTGTACATTGAACAATGGGAAGGGGTTCTAATTGGGATTGTTCACGTGCCAATATGTTAGCAAATATCACTGTGGGTGCTTATTAGAGTGGGGCACTTATTACGTCGAATACGGTAACTTTATTTCTGGGACTTCATGTCAGTCAGTTGCTGTCTGCTGTACACGGTTTTTAGATGATGCATATTATGTGAGGAAGCGGCCAAGACCTTTGAGCTGAGTCTGAACCCAACTCTCAGCTGAATAGCTATACAAATTTATGAGGTCCTTGTCATAACCAAATTGTCATAAGGTAAATATTCAGGGATCATTAGCTTCAAATACCATACCAATATACCCCCAAGACCCTTTCTATTTTCTAACATAAGAAAATAATGAAGCATAGCTGTCATCCAGGAATAAAAACTCAATTCTGCTCCCTCACTGACAATCTTCATTACCCATGATCCTTTGAACTAAGCAGATTTGCAACAAATTTTCTCTGGAGCAATGTGAATCCTTCACACACAAAATAAATAATTCTTTACAAATAACCTCCAGAAAATGAGCAAAGTATCATAATCCTGCCTCAAGACTAAAGCAATTTGAAATATAGAAAAATGAAGTTATTCCATAAAGAACAGTAAACACCCTTTTAATCACATCCATTTTGAACAAATAACCAGAAGCTTTTAAGCAACAGCTTTGAAATTTATTCAATCATAAAATATAGATCATGTTCAACATCAAATATTGTCTGTAATCTTTCCCTCAAGGACCGTCGCTGACTCATTAAAGTCAGGAAATATTAAACCTCATGCAGTGCAGTAAAGTCCATAATATGTAATCACAAACGTAATGTTTCATTGAATCAAATCATAATCCCTGTCAATCTTACAACTACTTTAAGGAGAAATTTCTTTCATATGGGGGAAAATATATTTACTCAAAAGATAATAGAGAGAAAAATATCTTGCTGCAAATATAAATTTACTGATATCAAATTTCACACCTTTTCATCTTCAATGTAATGACAAGAACTGATCCCTGAAGCATACATTGTTAATATATTCATATGAGATCATGTGTATGGTAAATGTGTGTATGATCCTTCTAGGATGGACATGAGAAATTTGCATAGAACTACAGTTAAAGTCCTTGAATCGAGGCAAAATGTAATTTATCATACAAAACTGGCTCCTACAGGAGTTAGTGCTTGCATGAGATCAAGCGATATCTACACTGCAGATATTGCTGCAATGTAATTGCATCACAATGCTTTGCAGACCATTGTGACATCACTGGTTACTATGACATCACAATCAAATGACATCACTAATGGCTCTGCTACTGAAGCTGTTAGCAGTACTTTTTACACTGAAGACAGTGCTAATTACTGTCTACTAATTGAAAAAGTTGGTAGAATGATGTTGGATGGTAAATAAAATCTTACCCTCGTGTCTTATGATATCAAATATATCAACACTTGTTGATAAAAGTGGCAAAAATCCTCGGCAAGCCTCTGAATGTTTCCACTTTTATCAACTCGTGTTGATATATTTGATATCAAAAGACACTTGGGTGAGATTCTCTATGTATTCCTAAAAACAATCACCCAGAAGGAGCGTTCCCAGATTGACAGGGTCCCGAATATTTACTATCTATACATTTCTATTCAAGATGGATTAACCATCACGCTTAAGACGTTGTTGAGAATTGAACATATAATTCATTTAGATCATGGTTATTTCGTATGAAATAATACAAAGGTACATGATTTAGATTTCTCAAAAAGACCTTGAACCAGATGAAGTCACAGAAGTTGGAAGAAGGTACTTTGACTAAGATGATCTACTTGACAACCAGATGTCTGGTATACACATTCACACAACTGAGTGAGTGAGTGAGTGAGTGAGTGAGTGAGTGAGTGACTGAGTGAGTGAGTGATTATGGTTTTGCGCCGCTTTTAATATTCCAGCATTATCACAGTAGGGGACACCAGACACAATTGTCTGATATATATCAGATCAAATGTAGAAACAAATGAATGAACCGACATGAATCGCATCAAATGACCATCAGAAGCTGCAGAAAGTTTGAAGACAGGGTTTCTGATGGAAATGCCAATTCATGTGTTCTTTTCAATATGACATCTTGGTAGGCTACCATCGGCCTACTGTGGCCTCATCAACTAAACTCCCATCAGCATTGTAATAACACACAGCAGTCATAAAGAGCTACCTTTATCTGTACCTAAATGCAGAATTGAAGAGAAAAAAAGAGTTTGAAATTAATAAGTTCATTCTGTCTTCTTCAGTAGAATCTCCAGACTACATGCCTACTGAACCCACACAGGCTTATTGTCTAGGTACTGATTTAGAAAAGTGAAAATGTAGTCACAATATGCTTCTTGTCTTTGAACTCTTTTAAAGTTGGTCTCAAAGATACTTCTGACCTTCCAACGTCCTTGAACATTCATGTGATGTTTTAACTAGCCCTTACATGTTCAGCGACAAACTTATCTGCCCCACTAACTTCACCTTCACACATCATTGAGACTTACTATTATGGTTAAAGATATATTCTCTCATGTTTTTTTAGACCAATATTTTGGTCCATAACATTAATTGGGATAAAGTAACACAATTCAAAAACAGTTTCATATTTCCAACATAATGCTGAGGTGAGGTTTGGTGAAGAAAATCTGGATTGCTTTCCAACGTCATACACACAAGACTTGGTCAAAGACTACCTACCTTCAATGTCATACAAACATGGTTTGGTCAAAGACTACCCAGCCTCAATGTCATACACACAAGGTTTGGTCAAAGACTACCTACCTTCAATGTCATACACACAAGGTTTGGTCAAAGACTACCCACCTTCAATGTCATACACACATGGTTTGGTCAAAGAGTACCCACCTTCAATGTCATACACACATGGTTTGGTCAAAGAGTACCCACCTTCAATGTCATAGAAGTGTTTCTGATTCCTCCCTTGACCCCAGGTCAGTACTGGTACTCCTCTTGCTCCTCAGTGAAGAATCTCCATCATCATCATAGAAATCTGTTTGTGCTACCCCATGTCGTTTTACCACATAGGGACTTGGGTACCTCTCACTCTTAGAAACAATCGACGTATTCTCGTCTTCATCAATATACGTACTATCTGGCACATTGCCTGCAGCTGTCATTTCTGCTAGTTCCTTTGCACTGCATTGTGGGGTATCCACTGGAATGGTGTTGTGAAATCGTGAGAAGTCAATCTGATACTGGCCATTCTCTTTCTGGAACGTAACAAGTCTCTCAAATCGATGTCCCCACAGGATCTCCCCAGGGAGGTAGGAACTCCTTGCCTGGGTAGTCATCCCTGTTGATTCCACGATACCTTCCAAGATCACTATCAACTCAAACTGTTCTCTGTGCAAGTCATCCGGAGACATCTCCCAGAATGGACTGGTCTCATCAATTTTGTGAACGATAATCACTGGCCACACTAAGAACAATCGGTCCCTACCCTCCTCAAATCCTAAATTGACATCAAACTGATAGAGTGGAAGGACTTCTCCTTCCTTTGTTATTTTCTTTTTAATTAATACTGATCTGATATGTGCTTCAACAATCTGAGACTTCCTCATATCACCGACCCGGAATATTAGGCACAGCTCCCCATCCTGTTTACATAAACATGCATTCTTGCTGAACATCAAGGTCTCTGCGCGTTTCTTTGGTCTTGAGAGTTTGGCAAACACGATACCAGTCATCAAAGCTTGGCAGATAACACCGAAACAGGACTGAAACATCATGAGGACAATAGCTTCAGGACACTGTTCTGTTGTGTGACGTGAACCATAGCCTATAGTGTGTTGTGTTTCTATAGAAAATAGTAAAGCTGATGTGAATGAATATATTTCTTTGACACACGGTGTCCAGTTCTCGTCGCCAACGTGGTCTAAATCTCCATGTGAGAAGCACACAAGCCACCAGATGAGAGCGAAGATTAGCCAACTCAGAATAAAGGCCATTGCAAACAGCATCAGGTTATACCGCCATTTTATATCTACAAGAGTTGTGAATATATCGGCCAAGTACCTCCTCCTCCGTTTACGAATATTTGTTTGTGTGATATTGACTTCACCGTTTTTGTACACAAGTCTTCGGCGCATTCGCTTTGAGTGGTGCCTGTCCATCCGGCGGCTGGCTGGCATTGGGCCGTTGACCGGACGCACATGTCGGGATGCATATTCAAGAAAGGAATCCTGGGAAGACCGTCTTCCTTCGTGTTTACCATTTTCAAGCAGGTCGGGTTCAGGCATGGTCATACCCCCTGCCGGTCCATTCATTGGCCCATAGCTTGTGTCCATGATAACGGTCTGCATCGGGCAGTTGGACGGGTCACAGCACCTTTCCAAATGTCATACAGCGTAATTATATTCTTGGTCACTGACGAAGCTTAGTGAATCTCGACAAGATTGATGAGGAAGCTATCAGTGTCACAAACTGCAAAACCACTGCATGTTGAGGACATTGAGATCTGGAAATAAAAAGAGAACTTTAGGTCAAGAGACAAGGCATGGTTACAGGACATGAAAGGTTCTTAGTGCTACAACCATCTTAGATTAATATAACCATTGCGGCACAGCACTCATTGAACGGATCCATGTTTAGTTTTGTTTGTTCGTTGTTTAACCCAGCACTCAGCACTATTCCAGCTATATATCACAATGCTATGTAAATAATCGAGTCTGGACCAGACAATGCAGTGATTGACATCATGAGCATCGATCTACATAATTGGGATACGGTGATATTATCAACCAAGTCAGCGAGCCTGACCACCAGATCCCGTAAGTTGCCTCTTACGGCAAGCATGGGCTGCTGAAGACAAATTCTCAACCCAGATGTTCACGGATGCAATGGAGTGAGTGAGTGAGTGAGTGAGTGAGTGAGTGAGTGAGTGAGTGAGTGAGTGAGTGAGTTGTACACATTGTATTTTGTGAATACTACAGCATATCAGCTTGTTGAAAGAGGAAAGCCTAAATTGATGCCTTAGACCTTTACCACCTCGGCGATACTCAAGTGTATGGTGTCGACACCTAGAAACAAGGCAAATCTGGGATCTGAACCCATGATCATAGGTTTCTGGTACATCCAAGGGACACAACTTTGCACAGTGAATGGCTGTACATTACACAACTGGGCCACCCATGCCCTTGATCCATGATCAATCAAGTAATTGTCAAAGAAAACTCTCCAGAATGTAATTTGACAAGAAAATTCTCTCAGCTTATTTGATAAGCTTATTTGATAATGTTATTTGATATAAAAACTCAGTCTCAAGGCATTCAATGAACAACATTTCATATTTCAATTCATCCAGGCAGATTGAAAAGATAAAAAGGGTTTAGGCTTTTATACAATTAGAGGCTTTTTAAGATGTCAATACCTGTTTTTATGGACCTGAAAAAGCAACATCGACCTCGCACGAGGTCGATATTGCTTCTTCTTTTTTTTTTCATAAAAAAGGTATTCACGTCATATAAAACCTATAACTGTTTTATGACATAAAAATAGAGACAAAGGCAGTTTCAATGTATCAAAGTATGATGGCTACAATAATGTTTGAGGGTTCCGGTAAAAAGGAGCCGTCTGACTGGCTAAGGTTTCGGGAATAGCACTTCTGGGTAAATCCCATTCTATTTTGAGTAAAATCAGGACCAACATTAATCAGACATGATATGTGTTTCTGTCAAATGACATGACCTCTTCTTGGCCAATTAATATGGCAGAAGTTTTTGAATTATAGAATAAGATCCATAATTGACCCTGATGACTGAAGACTCAAACACGGCATTAACATGACAACTCGTAAAATTGTTCTTTCAACATCTTCACAATAACTGGTGAAACAATCCTGTGAATTACAGGCATTTGAATACCTGACAATTGTTGACAATACATATCACTTATAGAAATCCAGTACAGGCAGGTTTGTTTACAAACAGTGGCACAG
This sequence comes from Haliotis cracherodii, assembly GCF_022045235.1. Classification (NCBI taxonomy): domain Eukaryota; kingdom Metazoa; phylum Mollusca; class Gastropoda; order Lepetellida; family Haliotidae; genus Haliotis; species Haliotis cracherodii. The sequence goes on from NW_027266275.1 coordinate 20,150,446, forward strand.
CTGTAAACAGTGCTGATGGTGATCTGGTGTAACTTGGCTAATGCATGCTCCTATTAGCCGAGTTATCTGGAGGTATTACTTCACTTCCCTGCACAGATGTCTTACAACCCTGGCAGGCCATCAAAAATACGACTATCTCCATGGTCAAGTGGTAGAGTGTCCGCCCGGAGAGCGGAAGGTCCGGGTTAGATTCCCGGCCACGTCATACCAAAAGATGTTAAAAGATGGTACTTGTTGTTAGCCTGTCTGGCGATTGACATTAAGGGGCTAAAACAAGGACTGGTCGGCTAGGAGTCAGTATATTGTTTCACTGAATGAGTGACTATGCTTTTATGTCTTTTAAGCAATATTCCAGCAATATCGTAGAGTGAGTGAGTGAGTGAGTATGGTTTTACGCCGCTTTTAGCAATATTCCAGCAATATCACAGTGGGGGACACCAGAAATGGGCTTCACACATTGTACCCATGTCGGGAATCGAACCCGGGTCTTCGCTGTGATGAGTGAGCGCTTAAACCACTAGGCTACCCGATTGCCCCGATTTATATGAAGAGAGTCACAGAGTAGGGGTCTATGTAACTTCTTGATCTTGGGAGAAACAACTAGCCCTTCCACAGTCTCAGAATAACGCACAAGTTACCATATCCACAAAACCCTGGCGAGAATGTCAAACTCAATCCCATAACAGTCTGAAACAGAAGACTAAAGAATCCTGTGCCAGGATCTGTTGACAATGGATTCAAATCTCAGGTTTGACCATTCCCACGGATTTCTCCAAAGAGGCAAATATCCATGACCTGCATCACTTTAAGCTTTCCTCCACATCAAGCCAAAATGATAGGACCATCAAGGTTCAAAATGCACTATAGACCTTGGGGAATGGAGCCTTATTAAAACAGCTGGAACTAACTCTGTCCCAGACTGATGTTCACTTGGTGCAGACCAACATTAGGCTCCATGGAGGGTGATGCAATCAGCAGCGGGAAGAAATGGATCTGATAATCCACAAATCAATGAATCATAACAAAATGGTTATTCTTATCAAAACCACATAAACCACTGAGCCAGAAAACTGTGCCTTATCTGATTGTCCACAAATTTCTTCTATCATATTTTGATGTATCCCTGCAGGCAAGATTTCTACACAGCGGCTGATGTAAGCTTAGTTCACTTGAATGGGTCACAGTCCGTGAATCAATCAGAGAGTGCCTGGAAGTCTGTTTGTTTGTTTGTTTGTTTGTTTGTTTGTTGTTTAACGCCGCCCCTGCTATCCTGCCATCAACGACTGGCTTGTCTGTTCTGTACTACCAGATTTCCTTGTCTATAGTACACAACTGAGAAAAATGCTCACCTTCAATTCTTTGGTACATGTTTTGGGAAGAGTTGTTTATTGCTACAGTCAGCAATATTCCAGCTATATGACGACGGTCTGTAAATAATCAAGTCTTGACCAGGCAATCCTGAGATTGACATCATGAGCATCGATCCACGCAATTGGGATACAATGACATGCATCAACCAAGTCAGTGAGCCTGACCACCCGATCCCGTTAGTCGCCTCTAGTGGTCAACTGTATGAACACCACTCTACACCAACAGTGATTTAATGGACGTAAGGGTTATCAGTCAGCCGTGAGTTCGGGAGGCGAGCACCCTCTTTTCAGACACCTCACATGTTATCTGTGCCCTTGTGACTTGGGTATTACGTTCACCTATCCTTTATCAAAATCCTGTATCCGTTTCTGAACAATCAACCAATTACGATCATTGCCACATAATCCAGTTGAGACAGCTCTCACAATATTGCAAAAGATTGTTGATGGTTTATTTAGTAGTCATTCCCCAAGTTCTCCACAGTGCATTTAATTGTTGTTGTTGGTTTGTTGTTTAACGCCGCACTCAGCAATATTCCAGCTATATGACGTCAGTCTGTAAATAATAGAGTCTGGACAGGGCAATCCAGTGATTGATCCACACAATTGGGATCGATGACATGCATCATCCAAGTCAGCGAGCCTAACCACCCGATCCCGTTAGTTACCTCTTATGACAAGCATAGTTGCCTTTTACAGCAAGCATGGGTTGCTGAAGACCTATTCTACCCCGGATCTTCACGGATCTGTGCAGTTAAAAACAGGTAACATAACCCTACATCCTGTTTCATGACCTGATTCAACATTGGGTCAATCCATGTTGAAAAATAAATAATTCATCTGAACATAAGCAGAGATTTCTTGATTTTCATCACCAAATGAACTACATGCTTTAACACCTAGGCTAGTTTATAACACCCAGAGATACTGCTGATAATGACATGACAGGAGAGTTTGTCACATGCTTCAGTCAATTACAAACAGAAATACAATAGGCATGTTACAAACAGGAAGCCAGTGATATATTCACAGCCCCAGGTAGACAGGCAGCACAACAAACTATATCTCTTAATGGAAGGGATCAAGTTTTACCGGACTCTGCTTGGGCAGTTAGAAGGAATACGAATACACTGGAGTGAGCGAGTGAGTGAGTGAGTGAGTGAATCAAACCTGGCTTTTGGCATGACAAGCGAATGCTTCAACCAATAGACAGAATGTCCCACCTCCCACATCTTTGAGAGAGATTGAGAATGATCGATCACAGTTATTTTCAATTGCATCAGTGGAAAATGCCTAGCACAGGCAATACCATCTAAAACAGCAATATCCTTAATATTGCAAGTGCTTGTCTACATATATATAGTATAAACTGTACGTACTGCACACACAATTTGAACAATTATTTCCTCCATAATATTTTCAGCCATCATCAAGTAATGTTTTCTTTTATGTTTAGGAGGGCAGAGAAAATAATGGAAAATTAACATTCACCATTTGTAATATTATTTCTGATGAGTGACCTTGATGTACGAGTTTCTTGTGAATCACTGAACAAGATATGCACTATATATCAGATAACAATTGTCAGGCATGTTAATAATAATCCAGACATTAAGTATGGGCACAAAATGGAAACATATTATCTAAGGCAGAATGAAAAATATGCAGAATAACAATGGTGAAGATTTTGCCAAAACATTTATGATAAAAAAGCAGAGAACATCTTGTCTAGTTTCCAAGGGAAGTTGAGGATTAAGCAAGTTGTGCTTCATCAATTCCTGGAGGAAACTTAATTATGATAAACCCTCAGGGGTTGAAAGTTGTACTACAATGTGTGAGTGTGTGAGTGAGTGAGTGAGTGAGTGAGTGTGTGGGTGGGTGGGTGGGTGAGTGAGTGAGTGAGTGAGTGAGTGAGTGAGTGAGTGAGTGTGGGTGTGTGGGTGTGTGGGTGAGTGAGTGAGAGTGAGTGAGTGAGTGAGTGAGTGAGTGAGTGAGTGAGTGAGTGAGTGAGTGAGTGAGTGAGTGAGTGAGTGAGTGAGGCCCCTGCTATCCTGCCATCAACGACTGGCTTGTCTGTTCTGTACTACCAGATTTCCTTGTCTGTAGTACACAACTGAGAAAAATGTTCACCTTCAATTCTTTGGTACATGTTTGGAAAGAGTTGTTTATCGCTACAGTCAGCAATATTCCAGCTATATGACAGTAGTCTGTAAATAATCAAGTCTGGGCCAGACAATCCAATGATTGACATCATGAACATCGATCAACGTAGTTGGGATACGATGACATGCATCAACCAAGTCAATGAGCCTGACCACCCAGACACGCTGTTTCAGACTATTCATCTCACTAATGGATATACATACATGTATATCATAATCATATTTTTTTTCTAGATACAGGTTCAAGTATCTGCTACCTCTCTATATATTTGAAATGTGAAAAATTAATAAACTGGAAAGCACAATTCTTTTTACAATATTCAGATAAGTACTGAAATACAAGCAAATACCATGAGATGCCCATTTTCCCCCCCACCTTCCATGAAGGAATTTACAAAAACAACATTTTCAACCTCAGTTTGGTCTCAAGGCAACACTCAGATCACATACCCTTTTAATATAAATATTTCACCAACCTGTGATCCTTTTTCATATAAAAACATAAAAAGATATACAAATCGCAATATGAAATATATAACACACTGATATGTTGTAAAAGAATTCAAAACATGTGCTCATATATCCTTAAAAACATATTACATATGGATAAATATATAATAGTGATATCAGATAACCCAAACCTTCGTAACCATTATGTGGAACAACAATGCTCTCCGAGATAAGTTACAGCCAGAAATATGTATCCCTGTCAGGTAAATACAAATCCGTTCCACAATACAACACTTCTGCCCAGGATATCCTGCTGTATAGCTCTACTATCATTACAACAGTCTAGAATGTACATTGTACGTTTACCCATGCACTGTTTCACACAAAGAAACCATACACAATAGAAACGATAATTAAACATAAGTTATTCTACAATTTCACACCAGTTCAATGACACTGGGCTATCAATACTATCACACTGCCTAATGGCGAAGAACAACAGGCATAGTGGGATACTTACATTGTAAAAGGCAACACAAGGAAAGACATTTAATCCATTCCAGCATTCAATGGCAAATAAACAGCCATCATCCACTCAGGATTACAAATTAAATACTGCAAACTTCAACCAGTATCTTCCCAAACCAGATTTGTCAACTGTGGTTCACAATTACAAATACAACGCACCAAAAGAGTATGTCAAACACATCCCACACCTGTGAACTGTAGTGTCCGACATCCAGACACGTTCAATAAGTTAGCCAACAGACCTTATGAATACCTCTATGACAAACCCAATCACCAAACACATTTCCTATTGAAAAGAGTTGTGATAGTAAAACCATCATTTCTATAGGAATCTGGGTGATGCTCTCTCAAGCATCACAACTGGTTCAGTGCCCACACAAATCCATAATGAAGAGGGCAGTCGCATTGCCTACCTGAATCCACGGAATTGCGACAGGACAATTCTTATTTGTAAGTATCCACAGATCAACACGCCCTAGCATGAGCACACCTGTCGTGACGAGCTCCACACTAGCTCCGACAAAGGAACAACTACAGTCTCACACCTGGGCAGCTGATGATTAGCAACATGATCTTCATCAACGGCTGGTCCTACGTCGACTGAGTGCTAACTGTGGCAGCAGACGCAACAGCTCGTAAGAATTGTGTTATGGTGGCAGTAGGCCAGCATTTTATCTCTTGCGACAGACAGGGCTCCCTATCAGTACAAGTTCACATCAGTATATTTTTTTGAGATCACCCATCCCCATAGGTGAACACTGGATGAAGCCATTTCCACACATTGGCTGTTGCAGCATCGCACGAAATGTCCATCAACACATAGATCAGTTCATTCTGTCTCAGATGGCAAACACGTGGTATCAGCGATCCTGGTCGCTGCTTCCTCATCTTCAAGTCGCTCCCAGGATCAATTCTTGCCTCACGAAAAATTCAATATGATTGTGTTACAAGGAAGTGTGTGTGCGTGCGTGTGTGTGCGTGTGTGTGTGTGTGTGTGTGTGTTCCCTTCTGAAATCATCTGCCAATCCAATTCCTATCATACAAGATTTGGAATGATTAGTTTCTTAATGAGCCATAATATGGGTTTTTATTATCTTGAAAAAGAATTATTCAGAAATATATTTGATTATATTCTTGAAAAGTATTTTGAAGTATGTACCAATTATAATCATCAAAACAAAAAACACGATGACTTTCAAAATAATACTAAAAAAGAAGATTAATGAAAAAGATGTGGGAGTTGGAAAGCCAATTTTTTCTCAAGGCCGGGATACTCATTGGAAAACAGGACGACTAGATCTGATATTAATTAGCATACAACTGTCAATATAACTACATTTCGTAATTCAAATAAAACATCATGTTCGGACTTGTGTAAATGATGTTTTCGAAATCAATAGAAATCTGTGGAGTATGGCGTATTGACTTGAGTGACTGTTCGGTCCTCTGATTGGTGATTAGGTCCTCAATCCCACTGCCTAATCATGATCATGACTTGAATACTCACAACACACTGACAGCTAGGTTGACCTTTCGCAAGTTCTTTGTTGGGTTTTGTTTTTATTTCTTGCTGTTATCATTCACTTCATGCAGTACAAAAAGACCCTTAAGAATGTGCATGCAATTTATTGCACGAATCCCAAATCCTAGCTGAAGCAACAGGGGATGATGATGATCTGCTTAAAGGTGAAGGAATCTCTGGCTTATCAACTGGCTAGATGATCTCTGGCTTATCCACTGGCTAGATGATCTCTGGCTTATCCACTAGCTAGATGATCTCGGGCTTAAACACTGGCTAGATGATCTTGGGCTTATCCACTGGCTAGATGATCTCTGGCTTATCCACTAGCTAGATGATCTCTGGCTTATCCACTAGCTAGATGATCTCTGGCTTATCCACTGCATAGGTGATCTCTGGCTTATCCACTGGCTAGATTATCTCTGGGTTCTAAACTGGCCAGGTGATTTCTCAGTTATACAGTGGCTAGGTCATCTTTTCGTTATACACAGGCTAGGTGATCACTGAGTTATAACAATGCGAGCCTAGATGTGCCCTAGGTTTTAACACTGAGAGTCTATGGCTAGATAAGCTCTATTTCACAATACTGGGGAGGTGATCTCTGGGTTATACCATACTGGGAGCCAAGATAAGCTCTAGGTCATAATACTGGGTAGGTGATCTCTGGGTTATACCATACTGGGAGCCTTGATAAGCTCTAGGTCATAATACTTGGTATGTGATCTCTGGGTTATACCATATTGGGAGCTGGATAAGAATATATGTCTCCAGCAACCTATGTTGGGTGGTCAGGCTCAATGATTTAATTGATTGCATGTCATTCTTTCCCAATTGTATGGATCGATGCTCATGATGGCAATCACTGGATTGTTTGGTCCAGGCCTGAATATTGATGAGTGTGGCATTAAAAAAAGAAACAAAAAAGCAACACACTCCACAAAACTAAAAAAAACCAAGTCAAATCATAACAAACTCAAATGTTCCAGAACTCTTTTCTGTTTGATATTACCCAAGCTTCTAACATGATATCATTTTACCCAAGCTTCTAACATGATGTCATTTGGTGATCTTCTGTCACTAGGAATTCATACCGTAACTGTCAAAGATGTCAAGATACCTCCAGCTCCTTTTCAAAACAATACAAGAAACTTGTGGGCCATAAATACGATCCCACACACTTTTTATCATTGAACCAGAATTCCATGATCTCTCATGGACCTTATCCAGTATCAATAATACATCATGCTATTAACTATTTAGTGGGTTTGCAGAGCTGAACACATTTCACTGACGTCAACATCTCTCAAAGAAGCATAATGTTTCCACTGGTGCGATCAGATAGGTATATATTGGGGCACACATTGAATCTGCATTATTTAGCCATCATTACTACCTTTATAAACTGTCCGGTCTCTACAAACACAGAGAAAAAGCTTCCTTCCTTCAGTGCCTGCTTTACATGACAGACTATGAATTGTCACTTGAATCTTTTCTCTGCAGCAAATACCCGCCACATTTGACGTATCTAGTACACGCTCCTCTATGCTCCCTAGAGCGGGACTTTTACAGCTAGAGGGGTTTCCCAAATAAGCCTCTCTCCTGGCACTGCATGTATGGCTACCAGAAGTCCATGGTCATGGAATGACTACTCCTCGTTCCAGGGTCGGCCTTGAGGATCAAAATGGCAAGGGATTGTGTGTTATTGTAAAAATGGTCTTATAGATTTGTAAACTTATATTAAAATGTCTCTTGTACAGAACCTCAAATGAAAATATAGAAAAACTCCTCGGCTTCCACAAGTCTTAAAGGAAAAATTATTAATTTAAATCATAATTTCGAGATTATACAAATAATAAGAACAAGTTGTCGCTATGAAAGACTGGCGTCCTTACCGTCCCCTTATCTAGACTTGCCTATTAGGAGGATAGAATTACTACACCCCCATGGACTTTTCTTTCAGTACAGCCTTGGAGCAAGGCTTAAAAACTCCCACAATGTCTGCTATACAGCACGTCAAGGTTTCAACAGTTCTCTGCATATTCTACTCAAATGAGTCATTTGGTTGGTTGGTTGGTTTGTTTGTTTAACGCCGCACTCAGCAATATTCCAGCTATATGACGTCGGTCTGTAAATAATCGAGTCTGGACCACACAATCCAGTGATTAATGTCACCAAAGCATCGATCCACACAATTTGGATCGATGACATGCATCAACCAAGTCAGCGAGCCTGACCACCTGATCCCGTTAGTCGCCTTTTACAGCAAGCATAGTCACCTTTTATGGCACGGGTCTAATAACATTCTTACCTAATTCAAATATCAAGGGGTATCAAGGGGTTCGAATCCCAGATTTGCAATGATTAAGTTTCCTGGTTTGTAAGCACCATTGTCATAGTCATGGATTTCCTCAAAGTGGTAAACATCTAAAACCTGCACCTCATCAACCATGTTCCAACTCAATCTCTCTCACTCACTCACTCTAAACATCAGAGCGTGTTAGTTTGTGGCATTAATCAAGTTTCAAAGATCGAATTCCAAAAAGGTTAAATGAAATGTTTTTTCCAATAATTGTATGTTCCGGAATAAATAATCAACAGAAGGCAAAATGTTAACATGAGACAGCCAATTCTTCCTCATGCATCATCCAAAGCCATCACAGAATCTGGCTGCACTGGTGACCATGTTAAATCCCTTTATTAATATCTACAACTACAACTCTCAAAGTCCACAAACTCAAGCTATGAAAAAACGCCTGGGTTCTACAGTAAATGTCTTCCAACAATCACCTTAAAATTACAAATCTGGCCGAGACAGATTAATCACATGTGAATAAGTAGTTTACATTTTATGCAATGAAACAATTGGCAAAACTCCAACAACCATTCTTTTACATCACAACAAAAAAACAGCATCATTTTACAATCTGACCAAAACTTAGAAACCAACCATGGCACTAAAACTGTTGAATCTTATAAACAAAAAACCTCGGCCAATCGCCTCACCCTCTCCATCCAGTACACAATACTCTGCATAAGTAATACCAATTACACGCCAGTGAGCCATGTTGACACATCGCTTCAGTTCATGTCCAACAAGACTCAGCCAGTAATGAGGAATAAAAATGTTCCAAGTGCTGTAATTACCACCCAGCTTCCAATCCCCACACCCCCACACACCACTCAACGCATCTTGCTCTAGCTTCCTGGAATCTCCTCCGATGACATCACCAACTCAAGATGTTGCAATAGCTTGTGACAAAGTCTATCCATATGTTGGCCTGTAAACCCTCAGCTTAGGGAAGCTAATAATTCTAGAAGCTGACAAGTTTTTTCTGCCCTGAAGGCAAAAGGTTTCCAGTTGATAAAGGAAATCTGCTGCATAAGAAATTGCCGAAGCACCTTGATATGCAAGAATATAATGGACTGCATGAATCTCAAAGGTTGAACACATTTTGAGTCACTTCACGTACAGTGGGTGACAAGTTACTTTTTAATCAACTTAAAACATAATGATTTTGCAAATAAGAAATTTCAAACAGATACTATTTCTTACGCTGAAGTGCTGTCGTCTTGTAATAATGGACTATACGAGTGTTTCAAGGAATTAAAACCCATGCTATGACATAAACGAACAACTAGTGATTATTATTCCTTTTATATCATAATAGTACGAATCTTCAGACACAAATGACACATTATTACGAGCAGTTCTGTTGACATGATGACATTAATTCATTAGGTTGGTTGGTTGGTTGGTTTGTTGTTTAACGCCGCACTCAGCAATATTGCAGCTATATGACGGCGGTCTGTAAATAATCGAGTCTGGACCAGACAATCCAGTGATTGATATCATTAGGACTCAATCAGACCACAGTGTCTAAGTTAGTTGCAGAAAAAGGGAACCGGATCGAGATATCTTACAAATATATTTTGAACAACTAACATTTGACTAAACAGCAGTAACCATTTCAGGTAAAATCTTTTACATACATATTGACAACATATTTTTCTGTGATAAAAAATAATTCTGTTATGAATTTTTAAAACCTTCTCCTGCATGGTACTCTTTCTCAAAGAGGATTCAGTTTGCAAATTTCCTACACATGAAATAATCAGAGATGACCACTAGTGCTATGTTCACAAAACACCATATAGACTAACATTGATTCTCTGAAAGGAAAATATACTCCTAAAAACGATTAAAGAACACCCGGTTCACCCGGACAGACTAAAGCAACATGAAAGAGTTGGGTGTTCCTTAACTGTTTTTAAATAAGTTACATCCATAAGTCCAGATATACAAAGAACACTTTTTGTAGCCAGACAGTGTAATTACATGATGATTTTGCATACTTCAGTATGGATTTGTCTACATGGTATTTCCGGTGTTACGTGCTCACGGTAATGTCTTTCCATGAGGAAAAAAACATCAAAACTCATTATTTTGTGTATAATACATACCCCCTTCTTCACAGCTGTGTTTTAAGGGAAAAAAGTGCGCACTATACTCAAGAAAATATGGTACTATATTTAAGCCATCATGTTTTAAGTAATTAAAGAAACGCCATGTTGACAAGATGTTCAACCTCAGTTTCAGATATTTTGATGACCTATTACTTCCAACAATGCCAGTATAGATGAGTATTTCACCATATCCAGCCACCAGAGATGGAAATCAATGCAACGATGGAGAAACTATATTCAGGCTATCGTCTGGATCTGAGCATAGAAAATCAAAATGATGGCAGCCTCTGTACCAGGTTTGTGTGACAAGAGGGAGGAATTTTTCAATTTTCCCCATTGTGAATTTCCACTTCATGTCAAGTAATATACCATTAGCACCAGCTTATCGGCTAACATTCATGGCTGATTGTTCTCTCTCACTGTCATTTTGAACTTATTGATTATATTTACCTCTATATTTGGAAAATTTTCTAAAATAACTTCCAATTTTATGACATGAAGTTTCACATCTTGGTGAACACTTAAAACGCATGTGGGTATCCAATAATACCTGGTGTGTTGTCCAGAAGCTTCAACATATTGGATTATCAATTCCTTTCATATAAAAAGCTTGATATAAAAGTTTTATTCCCCTAAATACTCACACCATATGTTCCAAGATACATAAAAGAGTGAGTGAGTGAGTGAGGTCATTTAAGCAACGTGCAAACAACATAATATCCATAGGAAAACCATGAATCGGCTTGGCACAATACCCCCTTGTGGGAAATCAAACACAGGACACTGGCATGATGAACAAACACTTTAACCACAAGGCTACCCAACCACCCCTTATAAGTTTCTGGAACACTTATACCCAACACCAGAGACTCACTACTATAAACACCACAAGAACATACCTCTTTAGAAACAACAGTTACGATAATTTATTAATCTAAAACAAACCAAAACCCTAGTGTCCACTTCAGCTTTTACCAAACATGACCAGATTTCATAAACATCAGGAATCCAGTGAAACAAACGAGAAGTAGACTACAATTGAGCCTAGGAGCAGACGGCACAGTTGGCGCAGATGCACGTCTGCTTCTTCCATTATCTGCTATGGACTCCTTAAGACACCATCGGGGAAAATCCTAAATGCAAGTGGTAGTGTAGTTGTGTTTCCAGGTTTATACTTTAATGTTTCTTCATAACATCTGATGTGTACTAGAAACACCCTACAATGCCTGCCGGCCAGACTGGAGCTTAAATTAGCACCAGTGGGGGTCTGCAGACTCTCTCCCTGTCTGACACGTAATCTTTAAACATGATTTATTGCTAACACCTCAAATAATATTTTTCGTTTGTTCTTTGCTAAGCAAAGAGAAAAATAATTATATGGAACGGTAAAAGGCTAATACGGACAAGCGGTTGCTACTGTAAACAATGAAGAAATGTTTATAATCACGACCCCCAACACACAACCTGTATTTATTGTAGACGATGGTGATAGTTTCAAAACACTGAACGTCAAAGGGTAATTACTGGTATCCAATTTACCAGGTTTTGCACGATTATCAAATTCAGGAGATAACAGGAGGAAAAGCATCAGTTTAAAAAGAAATCGCAATCTGACTTATTTGAGGAGTGAGTAAGTTCTGGTGTTCTCACTACAGCATGTCAGCTTAATGTGGGAGAAAAACTGAAAGTGATGCTGGCTGCAGATGGTAACCTCTTTGATTTATGAGTGAGTGAGTGAGTGAGTATGGTTTTACGCCGCTTTTGGCAATATTCCAGCAATATCACGGCGGGGGGACACCAGAAATGGGCTTCACATGTTGTACCCATGTCGAGAATCGAACCTGGGTCTTCAGTGAGACGAGTGAACGCTTTGATTTATGACACCCATGAGCAGGGTGCTGACTGATTTTGGATTCAAATCAGTTGAAAGTATATCATGGGTTGCAAATCTGCATAGAGGACAGTGGCGCCCTTCACCGTTTGGCCGCCCTGTCCATGGTTGTATTTAGAGGGGAGGGGAGGGGAGAGGAGGGGAGGGGAGGGGAAATGGGGTTTAACATCAAGTTTAACATCAAGTTCAACATTATAGTGAGTGAGTGAGTATGGTTTTACGCCGCTTTTAGCAATATTCCGGCAATATCACGGCAGGGGATACCAGAAATGGGCTTCACACATTGTACCCATGTCAGGAACCGACCCCGGGTCTTCGGCGTGACGAGCGAACGCTTTAACCACTAGGCTACCCGACAGCCCCTTCAACATTATAGCACTTACATAGCGATGTGCGTGCATGCATGCATGTGTGGGTGTGTGGGGGTGTGTGGGGGTGTGTGGGGGGGTTCCTTGTTTAGTACACTCACTCTGAGATGACCGAGCATCTGTTATAAAAACAACAGTACCATGATATTATGTCTTTTAGTATGATGTGGCCATAGGAGGTGGCCAGCTTAAAAAGGAAAACAAAGGTAAGTAGTTGGTAAATACTGCCTTAGGAGTGGTGATTAGGAAAATAGTAATTCTATCTCCTTGATCGATTCTCCTTGTATTTGCATACCTGGTACACTAATCGATGTTAATGAGGCAGATGACACATACGACATCTCTCAGGCAGCTGACAGTACCACTTACATAACTTTGTCTGCTAGACGCTACTCTTTCACTGTTCAAATACATTCACATAGCAGAGGACTGAAGTCTCTAATAGCTAGAGGAAAGGACTTAAATATCAATGTAAGGTTATATTCTATTTGCCACATTTGTGAACACGGTCTATTCACTAAAATAGAATTCTTTGCAGATACAAGTATCTATTCAACTAGGATTATAATCACTATCATCATCAATATCATCCCCGTCATCATCCCCATCATCATCATCATCATCATCATCATCATCATCACCGTCACCATGATCATCATGAGACAAATATTCCTTTTGAATACAATTCAGGCTCATGAAACCATCCAAATTTAATTTACACAGATTTAAAACATTTCTATTCCCCCAAACAATACGTATGCAGCAGCAGCAGCAGATGGCTGACCACCGAGTCACTTAGCATGGTCCCTAATAACACTTCAAAACATTACGGAAGGGTTGTCGGCACACAAATCACTCTGTGGAATTTGACTTCATCCCCGTTTCTTACGCTTTGACCAATCTCATGGGAACACTTTCAGACAAATTAGACAAATACCAATCCATGAGAGGGACCTATAGCTGTGAATGCAGCCCGCATGAGGCAGGCGAATTCTATCAAAGCTTCCAACTGTCAGTTTATGACGTCAAAACACATTTCAGAATGTGTAGATCAATCAGCAGTTTGTAGCAATGTGGATAGAATGTAAATGTTTTGTTTGTTTGTTTGTTGTTTAATGCCGCACTCAGCAATATTCCAGCTATATGACGGCGGTCTGTAAATAATCGAGTCTGGAACAGGACAATCCAGTGATTGACATCATGAGCATCGATCAACGCAATTGGGATACGATAACATGCATCAACCAAGTCAGCAAGCCTGACACCCGATCCCGTTAGTTGCCACTTACGACAAGCATAGTCGCATTTTACTGCAAGCATGGGTTGCTGAATACCTATTCTACCCCGGATCTTCACGGGTCCATGTAGTCGTACTTAATGATGGTGTCTGGTCTGTTTGTTTGATTTTTAGATATTTGTTTTGTTTAAAAATGCACTCAGCATTACGATGGCGATCTATAATCTGTAATTGGATCTGGACCGCATAATCCAATGATTGATAACATGAGCATTGATCCAAGCAATTGGGATAGATGACATGCATCAACAAAGTGGGGAGCCTGACCACAGGATTCATTCAGTCACCTCTTACGACAAGCATGGGTTGCTGGGGACATATTCTGACCCACATTCCCCACAGATTTGTCTGCATTGAATTGAATAAATGAATTAAATGAATTAAATGAAACAATATCTGAAACAACATCAGTATCCAAAATGATGTTCAGGTTAAAAACTATTAAACTTCCGATTACTCATTCTTACTTTTGTTTGACCCTATCCAAAGTAATTCGAGCACATGTGTAGTATATGGTTAGAACTATGGGCTCTCAAAATAAAACAATACTACACTACAGATAAAACAGATATGAGCAATACTTCAGGAATGGCAATATTGAGTTGTGTATGCTGCAATGTTTAAATATTCGCAGTCCTCCATAATTTATCATTAAATCATCACCATCATCATCATCATCATCATCATCATCATACGGCTGACAGATTATAAACATCTAAATCTCTGCAAAGATTAAGCATCAGTATGGTTGGTTGGTTTGTTGTTTACGTCGCACTCAGCAATATTCCAGCTATATGACGGCGGTCTGTAAATAATCGAGTCTGGACCAGACAATCCAGTGATTGACATCATGAGCATTGATCCACGCAATTGGGATCGATGTCATGCATCAACCAAGTCAGCGAACTTGACCACCCGATTCCGTTAGTCGACTTTTACGACAAGCATAGTCGCCTTTTACGGCAAGCATGGGTTGCTGAAGACCTATTCTACCCCGGAATCTTCACGGGTCGATTAAGCATCAAATAGCTATAGAAGAAAACAAACTCCACATAATGATATCAAACATGGGGAGAAGTGAGTCTGGTTTTCCGCCTCTTTTAGCAATATTCCAGCAATATCACGGCATGGGACACCAGAAATCAGCTTCACACATTGTACCCATGTCAGGAATCGAACCTGAGTCCTCAGCGTGACGAGCGAACGCTTTAATCACGAGGTTACCTAACCGCCCCACATATCATACCATGGCAAAAAATAACGATCAGAAAAGTTATCAAGGGCTGAGCTACAACAAATGGCTGCTACCGGACCCTGATTGGATTATTTATACTTGTGGCCATCACTACACACACCATCACAACCAACATCTATTAACGCGTTATTAAGTCCTGAAACATTCTTGTTCCCACCTGAAATCCTTCTTTTTCAAGGGGCAAAATGCACTAGATAGAGCCATCCAAAATATCCTACATCAAAGGCACTTAATAAATTGTGCTAACAAAAATAAAATATTATACAGCTGTTTCCACACAGTTAATCTGTCAGCATGTTAAATATAGATATCAACCACTCCTCCAGCAGCAGCTTCTTTTTTCTCAATGATCATCTAAAAACACAGGTAAAATAATGTTATCCCACTGGTTCGAAAAAAGCACACTGATCAACCTTTACACACCTGGTCGACCCCTGTCGATATTTACGTGTTTGGCAAGAGCGTTTTGCTGCCTTCACATGGTGGCCAGAAAGACATTATTTACCTCACGCGGAGATGCAGAAAACAAACAGCATAAGTCACCAGGCTGACCTCACCCCATACTGTAAACCAGTTCCTTATCCTATAACCTCTTTCCTCAGTCATTGGTCTTGTACCCACATATAAAAACATATTCATGCAAAGGACAAAGATCCAAATCAGAAAGAAGGGTAAACCTGTCTGTGTCAACCATCACAAAATGTAACATTCCTACACAGGAAATTATGAATTCTGTGGCATCCCGATCTGTGGAATTCTTTTATGAATATTTAAACCTAATTCTTCAATCGGACCTGTTCTTGAAGACGATTCAGCATGAAAATGTCACAAGCACAAAATAATCTGTCAGGCTGAATATTAGTTCACAAAACACCATATAGCCTAATATTAATTCTGTGAAATCAAAATATTTTTTAAAGACAATTTGGGTTAATTTGTCCAGTTAAGCGACTGACTTATGCAACGTCTGACTTATGCAACATCGTAACACCAAAGTCACAAAGGCCTCAAATTAATCAGGTTGGTTGGTTGGTTGGTTGGTTTGTTGTTTAACGCCGCACTCAGCAATATTCCAGCTATATGACGGCGGTCTGTAAATAATCGAGTCTGGACCAGACAATCCAGTGATTAATATCATGAGCATCAATCAACGCAATTGGGATCGATGACATGCATCAACCAAGTCAGCGAGCCTGACCACCCGATCCCGTTAGTCGCCTTTTACGACAAGCATAGTCACCTTTTACGGCAAGCATGGGTTGCTGAAGACCTATTCTACCCCGGAATCTTCACGGGTCCAAATTAATCAGGACTGAGCCAGATTTTGTGACAGTTTTGTGCAAAGGATGTGAACAGAAGCGAACTGAAAAACTTTATTTATTTTAAACATTTTTTAAAAGATGTGACTATTCAACAGAAGTGACTATTCTCCAGAAACAGTGACTATTCAGCAGAAGTGACTATTCTCCAGAAACAGTGACTATTTAACTAGGAAGTGATTAATCTCCAGAAACAGTGACTATTTAACTAGGAAGTGATTAGTCTTCAGAAACAGTGACTATACAACAGAAGTGATTATTCTCCAGAAACAGTGACTATACAACAGAAGTGACAATTGGACATAAGTGACCATTCTGAGACAGAAGTAAATGACTTGTGGGTGGGCCACATGTATGAGAATGCTGACCAATAGGTGTGGGTGCTTCACCTGCTACCCGTCAGTCAGTCAGTCAGTACTTACTGGGGCGGAAGTGACCACAAGTGGTCCAAGAATAACCCTACCTACATATTCCTGGCTATCTGCTGCTGACCAGTGCAGTGTTTGAGGTGAGGTCATGACAGGGTATTCACGGTCCTGAGACTGGACATGAGATGTACCATACTTTCACTACACACTCATCCAAGGAATTTGACCGCCCGTGTGGTCTAGTGGTAAGAGTGTCCGCCCGGAGAGCGTAAGGTCTGGGGTTTGATCCCCGGCCTCGTCATACCAAAGGATGTTAAAAGATGGTACTTGTTGTTACCCTGTCTGGCACTCTGCATTAAAGGGCTAAAACAAGGACTGGTCGGCTCGGAGTCAGTATACTGTGTCTGAGTGGGGTATTCATGTTAAACTGTTGCATGGTATCTCAGTGAGATAGCACTATAAATCGGCATCAGTCCGTACTAGTACAAGCAGCCACACATACACGCCCACGCCCACGCCCACGCCCACGCATGCATGCAAGTATGTAAGTGCAATAATTTTGGATGTGACATCAAACCCCATTTCACATCACCTCCAAGGAATTCCATTTGCACCAGTGTTTGTTCATAATTGGGCCATTTTGAAATTTGGGTATGCGTTCAGGCCTGATTCTATCAAAGGATGTTTCAATTAGTCACAAAGCTGGCTGCTTCATACCAATGGAACTTCAAAATTCTCTTAATTCAGTTGGGTTGGGATGGGTTGGGATGGGTTGGGCATGAACTCTCAAATCCTCTATCCATTGTGTCAAAGCTCATGTCTACATAGAACCTGAAGTAATTTCAACATTTTGTAAAGAATTATTTTGACAAAGATCCCATTAAGACAAAACAAACTTCTGCAATTACCACATATGATGAGGACGTCACACAGTGATGAGGACGTCAACCCCCAAATTAATCTGTGTAGGTTAAGTGAATGAGTCAGCTGACAAATCACAAAGATAATAGTTTGGCCAAGTAGCGACCATATGGGTTAAGTGAGTGAGTTGATAGAAAATCCTGCCTCACATCATTTCACTTGATGCAAAATTGTGCAAAGTTTATGCTTCAAGTGAATTAAATTACATCCACAGACAGTTTTATGTACACAGATGCCTTGAACAATCTGTTCCAAACAAACTAAACTAAAAAACATCCTCCATTTCACTTCATTTTATAAATTGTATGGAATTGTAATAATTGAGGTATTGCAGCCATGTATAAAATTGTAATTCAGGAAAGAAAGAAACAACCCATTGTGCAATTTAAGTTTTCATCATCTGCAAAAATATATGCCTCCCAACTCACATTTCCATAACAATTATATGAAAATCTAATAACTATTCAAAATTGTTATTCAGCAAAGCAACAAACATTGTATAATACACGTTAAATACTGTCCTAATCTGCAATTATTAACAACAGATATATTGTTCCTGACAAAATGTTCACGCACATCCTAAGCACTGTTTCCTATATACATATCCCCATGTGTGTCCTACAACAGAGGAAGCCAGCTCACACAACAATGGCATGAGGAAATAACAAAGCACTTACACCAAATAGTTCAGAGTGCATTCTTAAATATAAGATATTGTTCTAATATCTGTAATTACACACTCAACATCAACACTGTATTAAACAAGAGTCATCAGAAGATGATAAGTACCCCCTAAAAAGCACCACTTCAGCCCCTGGGCCCCTGGTGAATACAGGTACCAAAGTTAGATGGAAAATCTTTCACGGTTTTCAAGTTATGCTCTGGAAATGAGATATGGAAGGGCAGACGGACAGACAAACGGACCAGATGATGACAATATGCCCCTGCAAGGTAGGGGGATTAAAAAACCAACAACTGTCATTCAACTTAAAAGCTTACAATATTTCACATTAACACTTAACATCAACAACCTTTTTGGTATTTTTAGAAACTAGAACCATTCAGATCAGCTTCTCCAAATATACATGATAGACTGGGAAATAAGCTTGAAGTGAGGTGAGATGTAATTGGGTCGTAACTTTACATCCAAGATTATTACACTTACATAGACGTGTGCGTGTGTGCGTGCGTTCTTCTTCGGACAAATGACGATTTATAGTGCTAGGTCACTGAGATACCATGCCGCATCAATACCCCACTCAGACACCGAGCCAACCAGTCCTTGTTTTAGCCCCTTAATGCCGAACGCTAGACAGGGTAACAACAAGTGCAATCTTTTAACGTCTTTCGGTATGACGCAGCTGGGGATCAAACCCCTGACCTTCCTTCTACAACTAGACCATGGAGGCGTCAAATAAACTTGAATATTATGATGAAATACAGGCTATTAGAGCTCATGGTACAGAGATGCTACAGCCTCATCACCCACGATCCTGCAGCTGCTGGTACTGGAGACTAGTGGATCAGTCTAGTATGACTTGTATTGATATTTCACAACACCTGGGAATTTATTAATACAGCAACAATATTGTTATGAAACACAAATAAAGGAGTTTTGGTAACAGTTTTCTCAAAGTACTCAGCGATACGTGTTTTGTTAACAAAACATATCATTTCATTGTGTAGAGGAATGATATTTCATCACCAATTGCTGTGACGTCAGTTTCGCCCCCAAAACAGCTGACATTCAGTGTCAATATACACATTGATCCTATACAGTGACAGAATCAAAATTAATGACATTCGCTCTATACAATACGTTATACATTCCCAGGCCAAGGAACAACAATTCTATTCTTTTTATATCCGCTGTGAGGGGAACAATACCCACATGCTTGTTATTTTGGCTGGACCCCTTCAAAACAAATTCTCCACATACCTGCATGTGAGCGTTGGTAGATTCAGCGTTTCTATAAGAGGCTCTTGTTTAAATTTCATCAGATACAGAAATACCTTGTCAAATCAAAATCCTTGCGATCATCGAGTGAGTGAGTGAGTGAGTGAGTGAGTAAGGTTTTACGCCGCCTTCAGCAATATTCCAGCAATATCACGGCGGGGGACACCAGAAATGGGCTCCACCCATGTCGGGAATCAAACCCGGGTTTTCAGCGTGATGAGCGAACGCTTTAACCACTAGGCTACCCGACCGTCCTGCGATCATCGAAAAGAAATATTGAGTTATCGTGATTTAAGATGAGCACAGTGCCGGGATTACACAGCGTGAATAAGGAGTTTGTGAAGTGAAATTATACAGTCTAAAACAGTATATTGAGCTGATAAACAATAAATGATTTTTGATGAATAGCCAAAGATTGCCTAGAATTATTGTCCCTATCAAACCAATTAATGAAGGTCAATCTGTTCAATGGGTGGTGATCTCCAAGACACCATATTACCATAATTGAGTGTATGAGATAATCGGTGCAAAAGGTGTAAGACATAGGATTCATTTGTGGGGAATCGAAAGTCTTCATTATTATCCTCACACTTCAAAAGTGAATATGACAAAAACAGTGACCGATTATGAAAACTGAAATTTACACATCCATATATTGCTAAAAGACTTCAAACAGATAGCAAGGTTTAGCAGGCATTCAGCAGTGAGTGAGTGAGTGAGTGAGTGAGTGAGTGAGTGAGTGAGTGAGTGAGTGAGTGAGTGAGTGAGTGAGTGAGTGAGAGAGAGAGAGAGAGAGAGAGAGAGAGATTCCATCACACAACACATCAAGGGAGATAACTCTGAAGAGTAAATATAGACCTCTTCATGTGATGATATTTCAAGCCAGTTTATGAATTGTGTGATCTTGTCAACATCTTCAAAAGATATGAATACAAATGGTCTCCATATGCAACAAAATGAGGTTAAGTTTGGCTGATGAAATTCTGTGTTTTCTTCAGAATATCATTTTGAAATGCATCACAACAATTTCAATCATTCCTACATTTCCATAAAGGAGTGTTTTCCAGACAAAATGATCATCGTTTGAGTATAACCATCTCATTCCATTACAGCCAGACGGAGATAGTTGCATGCACTTATCTCACAATGAATATTCATGCAATGAAACAATGCACCAACACCTTTGTCAAAGAAAATTTGTTGTTCATAATGCCCTATGATATGAAACCTGCCATTATGGCGAGGTGAAATTGGGTTTAATGTCGCATCCAAGATTACTGCACTTATATAGCGACATGCATGCACATGTGTGTGCTTGTACTAGTCCGGACTGATGACAATTTATAGTGCTAGCACACTGAGATACCATGCCGCAGTTTAACATGAATACCCCACTCAGACACAGTATACTGACTCCGAGCCGACCAGTCCTTGTTTTAGCCCCTTAATGCCGAGTGCCAGACAGGGTAACAACAAGTACCATCTATTAACGTCTTTTGGTATGACACGGCCGGGGATCGAACCCCGGACCTTCCGCACTCCGGGCGGACGCTCTACCATTAGACCACGGAGGTGGTCCTACCTGCCATTATGACAATTCTTTCTACCTCATGTAATTAGTATTCCTTGCTACAAGTGTGTAAGTTTGTAATGTCAAAGGCTGCTCATTTGAATAATAATACTGACACAATAAGGTTCTATGGCCTTGACCAGATACCAACACCAGCTGTCTGCTGCCAGAAAATCTTCCATAACAGAGAGGACCGAATTTCCCCCGGAGCCATGGTGATTGTTAAGATACAATCTGGAACATGTACAAGCAAATTGCGCAATGTAGGTATGAGAACAGTATGTAGACGTTTCTTCGGTAGTACCCGAGGCTGGTGTGCAAGGGGGGCCTGCATCAGGTTGTGTACAGAGGGTGTAGATGTTGGGGGTATCTACGTCAATCGCGGGGGTGGGATACTGACCAAAATGTCAAGTTACTGGGGTGTTTGATCATGGCAATGTTACATGAATAGAATATACAACATGAAAGAGGCGGAGAGGATGGGTATGGGTGTGATCTATGGCACCATGGGGAGTACAGGTATCCAGAATGAGGGATGGGGGTGGAGGGTGGAGGAAGGGGTGGTTATTGTGGGTAGCACCAAGGGGAGTACAGGTATCCAAAATGGGGGTGGGGGGGGTGGGGGGTTGGGGGTTGGGGGGGGGGGGGGGGGGGGGGGGGAAGGGGGGGGGGTATTTGTGGGTGGCACCAAGGGGAGTACAGGTATCCAGAATGGGGGGGTTGAGGGTGGAGGAAGGGTGGTTATTGTGGGTGGCACCAAGGGGAGTACAGGTATCCAGAATGGGGGGGTGGAGGGTGGAGGAAGGGGTGGTTATTGTGGGTGGCACCAAGGGGAGTACAGGTATCCAGAATGGGGGGGTGGAGGGTGGAGGAAGGGGTGGTTATTGTGGGTGGCACCAAGGGGAGTACAGGTATCCAGAATATGATGGCAGGAGTTGGGGATAAGGAGGGAGTGAACTACAGTCGTGGATTGAGATTTACAGCCCTGCAGGAAAAGGAATACAGAGTGTTGAGGTTAGATATGATGATCACTGTGGGTGTTGCGGACATTCTGTTAGTGTAGATGTATTCAGTCACAAGCATTGGGGAGGAGGTCAGAGTGAAAGACTCTCAATGCCCTTGAATCTCCATATATGTTGAAAGGTGGTGGTGAAATGGGGTTTAATGTTGCGTCCAAGATTACTGCACTTATATAGCGACGTGCTTGTAAGTGTGTGTGTTTGTGTGGCTGCTTGTACTAGTCTGGACTGATGCCGATTTATAGTGCTAGCTCACTGAGATACCATGCCTCAGTTTAACAGGAATACCCCACTCAGACACAGTATACTGACTCCGAGCCGACCAATCCCCGTTTTAGCCCCTTAATGCTAAACAATGAACATTGTAGCACGCAGTGACAGATGTTATATAGCATACCCAATGTTGCAGAATGTTTTGTTCTTGAAATATCCTCAGCCCCAAACGGACACAAACATAAATACATATTCAATCAACCGCAAGCCCCACATTCTGTCACTACCGCCCAACACACATACATTCTGATGCCACACCAACTCATATAAGAATGTGTCACAGCCTCGGTCCTCGAGAAGCCAGAGTGAGTGAGTGAGTGAGTGAGTATGGTTTTACACAGCTTTTAGCAATATTCCAGCAACATCACGGCGGGGGACACCAGAAATAGGCTTCACATATTGTACCCATTTTGGGAATCGAACCCGGGTCTTCGGTGTGACGAGCGAACGCTTTAACCACTAGGCTACCCGACCGCCCCTCGAGAAGCTAGAGTTCAGGAGACATGCTTCGGACACAAAAATATACACAGCAATGTTGCCACCTTGGATAATTCAAGAACCAAGCACATGAACTGCTACAAAGTACAGTCGTCTAACATCCTTTGAAGATCAAAGGGAAAAACAACACTACAACAATCCAACAGAATTGATGTTTGCAGAAAAATGTTTGTGTATGCATAAATCAAATTGTAAAAATCCAATCACACATTTCCATCACCAAGATTCAAAGCATTAGTACCGGTATTGAAATCTATTTAAAAGTTGCCATAGTACATTTTGACATAATAAACCAATGTAAATCAATCATGTTTGTCAAAAGAGATTTGAAGTCAGTTTCTGGTGAGGTATTAGCACAACATTGTAAAGAGTATTTGGTACAAAGACTTTAAATGATGGTATCTCTTTACCAAGGCCATTAAATTACAAGATGAGCTCTTCTGAAACATATTGGAATCCTTATCATCTAAACAACACAACCTTTGATATCGAAACATAATTATGTTGGAATCTTGTTGATAATAGGTAAAGAAATCACACTGCAAAGAAGACATGAAATGTCAATTAACTTTGGCTTTAATCTACTATCAGAGCGCCAACATGCTGGAAATGGTAATCTAAAACATACACTGAAAGAAAATGGATAGGTTAATCTCCTCATGTTCATTTCCTTCTTTTTGTTGCTTGTTTATTTGTTTGTTCTTTAACACTGCATTCAGCAATATGCCAACTCTTTGACGGCAGTCTGTAGATAATCAAGTCTGGACCAGAGAGTCCACACCATCAAGTCCCACATCAAGTCCCACATCAAGTCCCACACCATCAAGGTCCCACACCATCAAGTCCCACATCAAGTCCCACACCATCAAGGTCCCACACCATCAACTCCCAGACTATCAAGGTCCCAGACCATCAAGTCCCAGACCATCAAGGTCCACACCGACAAGGTCCACACCATCAAGGTCCCACACCATCAAGGTCCCAGACTATCAAGGTCCCACACCATCAAGTCCCACACCATCAAGGTCCACACCGACAAGGTCCACACCATCAAGGTCCCACACCATCAACTCCCAGACTATCAAGGTCCCAGACCATCAAGGTCCACACCATCAAGGTCCCACACCATCAAGGTCCCAGACTATCAAGGTCCCAGACCATCAAGGTCCACACCATCAAGGTCCCACACCATCAAGGTCCACACCATCAAGGTCCACACCATCAAGGTCCCAGACTATCAAGGTCCCACACCATCAAGTCCCACACCATCAAGGTCCACACCGACAAGGTCCACACCATCAAGGTCCCACACCATCAACTCCCAGACTATCAAGGTCCCAGACCATCAAGGTCCACACCATCAAGGTCCCACACCATCAAGGTCCCAGACCATCAAGGTCCCAGACTATCAAGGTCCCAGACCATCAAGGTCCACACCATCAAGGTCCCACACCATCAAGGTCCCAGACCATCAAGGTCTACACCATCAAGGTCCCAGACGATCAAGGTCCCAGACTATCAAGGTCCACACCATCAAGGTCCCACACCATCAAGGTCCCAGACTATCAAGGTCCCACACCAAGTCCCACACCATCAAGGTCCACACCGACAAGGTCCACACCATCAAGGTCCCAGACCATCAACTCCCAGACTATCAAGGTCCCAGACCATCAAGGTCCACACCATCAAGGTCCCAGACCATCAAGGTCCACACCATCAAGGTCCCAGACCATCAAGGTCCACACCATCAAGGTCCACACCATCAAGGTCCCAGACCATCAAGGTCCACACCATCAAGGTCCCAGACCATCAAGGTCCCAGACCATCAAGGTCCCAGACCATCAAGGTCCCAGACCATCAAGTCCGATGTAATCAACAAATCAATCCAAAAATTCATTGAGGACCGATTACAATATCCATTTAGTTGGCTCTGATTTAAGCAGAGGTTAACTACGGACTTATTCCAATCCTGAATCTCCAAAAACATCAACTCCAAACATGAAAATATAGAAAACATCCCTACTAAACACCAAAATGAAAACAAAATATTGCTACCACACACTAATATTTTTGAGTGTGTTAGTGATGTTGTTTTATGTTAAACAGCACTACCACACACCAAAATATAAGAAACAGCACTTCCACATCAAAATTCCCAAACCAACACATTTCATAGCATCACAAAGTCTCTTGATTTGGAAATGACTTAACAATAAAGATCGGGAAAGCATGTATGCATAATAACAGAACCCTTTTAGGGATGATGACCCATGTGGAGTGAACCCAATTTGACCGATGCCATCATGTTGTCAGGTTTACCAATTGCCTCAAAGACAATAACTACTCTTTCATTTGGAACAGAATGGTTAAGCAATAGCCTGGGGCAAGACAAATATAGACCAAACTTGTTATCTTACAGAATTGAATCATACATAATAGGAAATTGCTGCCAGTAAGTAGCTAACCAATTCCCCTTCGGCCAACCTCCATCTAACCCCATAATGACCTATTCAGAATGGTGCATTATCACTTGGAGATAAGACCAAAAGATATTTTTGCATGAGAAAATAATTATTCTGGTTGACCAATAGCCTAGATGCTTAAATGATTTTGTGGATAGAATTTTGTCACTTTCATATGCCAATACTGCTACTTATTTTGTTTCCTAGTATGCAAGGAAGTTAAAGATCATATTACCTGACATGAATAATTATAAATCTATCATCTTAATGCATGGCATGTCCAAGCATCAAACCTATTTCATTGGCAATTTAAATCCTCAAAATGTTCTAATTGTTATTTGAGACTTTTTGAAAATATGGAAAACATGTTTGTCAAAACTTCCACCAGCATTTTTGCTAAACTTCATGTTCCAAGCTTTTTGGTACGGAAATTAATGAAGATTGATCCTTGCCAAATTTGTTATCAGCGATCATCCTCATTTTGATTTCAATCAAATCTGTCAATTTTGGGAAAAATAACATCTTCTTATGGCATTAATTTCCATCACTGATGATTACTTTATTCAGAGTATGGTTATGCTTTAGTTCCTGTGTACAAAAAAATGGTTCTAGTTCAGCCAAGCAGTACACTTTGCTGACACAGACCATCAAGTACCGTATTCGACGTAATGAGCACCCAGGGCTCTCTCAAAATTAGAAATAGGGGGCCCTTATTAGAATATAATTTTGGTGAAAGAGTTGAAAGATCGTAATTATTAGGACGGGGCGCTTATTACGTCAAATACGGTACATGGCAATGTATCAGGCTACTGTAGCACAGACAGCATCTAGACATGTTCATGTTGGTGAACCCACGTCTTGGGTATTGTACCAACAGACCAAAGATCACAAACATGGTGAATATGAGGTTGAACCCACGAAGAGGAGATCCTGGTACACAAGGGACACAACTCTGCACAGTAGCTTACACTGCTAGACAAAATCCCCTTGGTACTAGTGTCAGTTTTGTTTGTTTGTTGTTTAATGCCACCCTCAGCAATATTCCAGCTGTACGACGGCAGCCTGTAAATAATCATGTGCGGAACAGATAAACCAGATTGATATCATGAGCAATGTCTCATACTGTCGGGATACAGTGACAAAACTCGCCAAGCCTGATCACCAAATTTGTCTAGTCACTTATGACAATCACACGTGACTGGGGACCTCTTCCAGCCAGGAATCTCAACAGGAATCAGTCACATTGTTATGGTGGTCCCACGACACATACCTATATGGTGGCTACGTAGTGACAGTGTGTCAATATGAACAATAAATAGTTGTTTAATGGCTCGATGTGGTACTTCAAAAATGACTGCTTGGCTGACAACAATAATGACATCATTCAATATAAGTTTAGATCATTAAATTACCTAAACAGGGGCAATATACAAATTGATATTACAAAACACTCATCTCATGCTAAAATGAACACTAAAACAATCAGAAATCATTAATAAAATGGACTAAAATTACTTTTTTCTTGACTGCAAACAAATTTTTCTTTTCAGGTGAGCGATTTGGCATTAGAAATGAAGTGGCTGAAGTCAGACTTCTGTTCTCAAGGATTTAATTTCTTGTCAGGGAAGAGAAAAAACATGGGTTTATTGAGTGAGTGAGTGAGTGAGTGGGGTTTAACTCTGCTTTGAACAGTATTCCAGTTATATCAGCTTGATATTGGAGGAAAGCCCAAAGTAATGCAGGTCAAGATGTTTCCCACTTGGTGAAACCCACGAGCTCGAGCATGGTGCTGGCAAACCAAGAAACATAAACTAGGGCAAACTGGGATTCAACTCTCCACAGCGAACTGGGTGCCTCAGACGACTGGCCTACCACCGCCTTTGACGACTCGGCTACCCCTGCCTTCAACGACTGGGCTACCCCCGCCTTCAAAGACTGGGCTAACCCCGCCTTAAACAACGGGGCTACTCCAGGCTTAAACGACTGGGCTACCTGTGCCTTAGACCGCTGGGCTGCCTGTGCCCCCAAACAAGGATGGAAATAGATGTATCATCCTCAGCAAGGTTATATTACAACCAGCATCCTAAAGACAGATATAACACAATTGTTTTCACCAAAATAGAACAAAAGCTTTATAACACTGATCAGAAAAATACATACAGCACAATATTTCAAGAAGAAATGTGACCCTTGCCTAAATTATTGATCAATCAAATATAGTTTTTTTACAAATTAAAACAAGAGTTTATGACACTGATGAGAAAAACATACACCATAATATTTCAAGAAGTAATGTGACCGTTGCCTAAGAGATAAAAAATAGCAATAATTGTCAGAACAAACATACATGATAAGATCTTCCTCCTCACTATCATATTCAAAGTGTCATAATGAACCAGACTTATCCTTATTGGCAATGACACATATATGATAGTCAGATGTAAGACGGCCTATCGTTCATATGTGTTTATTTTCATAAGAAATTTAGTAAGAATAGACAGCGCTATGACACTCAGATCATCAAACATACTACCCTTATGATAAATAAAATTAGACATTTTTTTTTTACGAAGAGTGGCATTATTGATTTAACTTTCAAATCCTGACAAATCAAGAATACACAATAAGCCCCTAATATGAACGACCAAATGCCAAACCACGATGATATGTCATCAGTGATCTCCACAGACTATTTCTGAAATAAGCCTTGTCAGATTTCAAGCAATTTCTCGCTGCAATCAAGTACTGTCTTCCTACTCACTTATTTCACCAGTCACACAAGATAGTGTTATCCATTCCGAAGTGAAACTATCTATATATTGTGGGGTTTAAGCATCCCGCTGAGCAGCGTATTGTAGAAAATGGAATTCTCCAAGTAAGATGATACACTCATCTCCAGCTTGTATGGCCGAGTTACCATTTAGCCCTGTGATTGATGTAACATAATCCAGATGTAATCAGACTTATTCTTTGTTGTCTGGATAGTATTACTTGCTTAAGAAATGACACAATTTCCTGGATCACTGTTTAATATTAAGTTTCAGATGCTGAGGACTGTTTAGTGGATCCTCAGGTTCTTAAGTCATACAAACTGACTGTGTTTAAGGAATCATCTTGGTGATTAAGCCAGGCAAGGTCTGGCCTTTCTATCTCCAGACTAATCATGAAAATGTCTCTTTACATTAAAGTAAGTTTAATGCTACTTCTGGTTCAAATATCATCTCAGACAGATATGACCAATAAAATTACTGACATTGCAAGTGAAAACGATAAATTGTAAATAATCAAAACATAATTTGCATCAATTTACATTTTCTTTTTTCCTGTCAGAAATATCTTGAAACACAGGTAATAAAAGTTGTTATGATCTGACTTATTCACATGAGAATGCTGGCTGTGTTGTTAGTTTGATTGTTTGTTATTTAACGCCGCACTCAGCGATATTCCAGCTATATGACAGCGGTCTGTAAATAATCGAGTCTGGACCAGACAATCCAGTGATTAATATCATGAGCATCAATTTACATAATTGGGAGCGATGACATGCATCAACCAAGTATGCGAGCCTGACCACCCGATCCTGTTAGTTTCTTTTTACGAAGCATAGTTTCCTTTTACAAAGCATAGTCACCTTTTATGACAAGCATAGTCGCCTTTTACGAAGCATAGTCGCCTTTTACGACAAGCATAGTCACCTTTTACGGCTGTGAGGGTTATTAGTAACAGGGGTGGGTGGGAGGGAGAGAAAGCATCACCTCCAAGTTACTAAACATCACCTCCAAGTTACTAAACATCACCTCCAAGTTACTAAGCATCACCTCCAAGTTACTAAGCATCACATCACCGCTGGTAGGGGAACTGGTCCATGGGTTTGGTTTCCTTCATTGGTTACAGTGAGTGAGTGAGTGAGTGAGTGAGTGAGTTAAGATTTTAAGTCACATCGGCAATATTTCATGTCGTGTCATTGGTTACAGAATGTCACCTCTTGTGGTTTAGTGAACACATTTATTTTACTGTCATAAGCAAATGTCCAATTGTGTTGCTACACATCATATTCAAACTTTCAGACTTCTCGAGAAGATTCTTAACAAATTATCTAATGTTTAAATATTTTTCAGTTGCAATATCATAAAGGCTTCCTTGTCTTGGGAACAGAACTCTGGCGATTAGAGTCATCAGCAAACACCTTAACCATAAGGCTTCACAGGTTTGTTTGTTTACTCCAGCCATATGACAGTGGCCTGTAAATAATCAAGCTGGACCAGATAATACACTGATTGATATGAGAAGCAACAATTCATGCCATCATGAACCACGAACACATGACCCGTTGAGTCAGCTCTTCTGACAAGCACAGGTTGCTGGGGACCTATTCTAGTCCGTACACCCCACGGGCTGCTACACAAGTAACAGAACCAGCATTTACCATTAAAGTTCCTACAAAGAACTGGGAATGTGCAGGGGTTTCAATGCATTGCTCAACGGTAGTCCTATTGATCTTATTCACAGGACACTTGGACTGAACCAAGCCAGACCTGTGTCACAACAACATCGATGTTAGGAAACCATCCCGAGAGGACATGTTTCCTCCTAAGTAAATCAACATTGGAAACTCTTCAGTCAATTGAACATTGGGAAACAAGATCATGAAATAATCCAAAATAGAAGTAAAACCACCTCTGAATTACTTCAAAATCGAGGGGTAAAAAACGTAATCTACAGCTCAGCTGTTAAGTCCTTCTCTTGGCGGGCTGCCAAAGGGGAAAGTACATCACCAATTATCGATGAGCTTCCTTTTAGGAGTGCAAAATCATAAACAAAACACACATCTACATGCAAAGTATGGGAATAGTTTTGGTGTAAGAATTTATACATGAAATGAGGTCTGCACTTCTGGCTTCTCGGCAGCAGTGCGGAGCTTCACCTTAAAATCAAGAGGACACAGCAATCTCTTGCCATCGGTCTGAAATAAATGTCCCACAAATCCACTATCTTTAATCACATGTGCAATTTGCTTTGGTTTACAATGGAAATTTTCAGTCATAAACTGATAATGATCAGATCTGTTGCAAAAGACAAGAGATAAATTGTAACTACAAAGAATCACTCTGTGCAAATTATGTGTCGTGGGTTCTGTCGGTAGAGCAGGACATGCTTACCCTTTTTGCAAAGACTTGGTGTTTTTCCCTGATCCATTCATATAACTTCCACCACTATTTTGCCTTCCTCCCCTAATGGAACCAGATTCGGCAGATATCAAGACGATGATTCTCTGGCGTTGACGTTTTATATTTTGTTAGGCTTCAGTTTCTCACAGCTTCACAAACACAGGGAGGGATTATTGAGGTGTATGCAGTTATACGATAAAGGAAATGTAACATCAAAGAATATCTATATTTATTTGTTTGCTTGATTGTTTGTTGATTAACACCGCACTCAGCAATATTCCAGCTGTACGACGTCAGTCTGCAAATAATCAAATCTGGACCAGACAATCCATTGATTGACGACATGAGCATCGATCCATGCAATTGGGATACGATGACATGTACCAACCAAGTCAGAGAGTCTGACCACCCGATCCCGTTAGTCGCCTCTTACGACAAGCATAGTCTCCTTTTACAGCAAGAATGGGTTGCTGAAGACCTATTCTACCCCGGATCTTCACAGGTCATATAACTAATAAGAACAAGTTGTCCCAAAAAGAGACTGGCACAAGTAGATAGAGATCATACATCAAGATCAACAAAAGTGAACTGTTGCAAAGGTGTATTTGTTGAGCACACACTTTAGTTTTGAACTGACTTCAAAGTCACATCTCCACTCATTGTATGGTCAAACGTTCCTGCAAATGCAGTCAGCTTTCAGATGAACTAGATAACTTACTTATTGGTGAATTTCAACAATATTGTTTTTTGTTTGTTGTTTAAAGCCGCTCTCAGTGATATTCCAGCTATATGATGACGGTCTGTAAATAATCGATTCTGGACCAGACAATCGAATGATTGACATGAGCATCAATCCATGCAACTTGGATTAGTGAATATCTCACTCATAGGCAGTACTTGATTTCCAAAACATCACACAGATACACAAAAGGCTTCCCAAGTCAAACTGAATTTGCATGCCGACAAAGAAAGACGAGACATTTGGCAAAAGAATCATTTTTGAAAATCATGCTACATCATTGTTGAAATATATGAAACCATGAAAAGAGAATTAGCATAATAACTCTGCAAATATTAAGAAATGGTTTTAAATGAAAAACAATATGGCAGCTTTGGTGGCCATATTGAATGGTGGATAAGCAATGTCAAATCAGTAACATGAAAGACCTAACTATCATCACTGTCACGTTGCACTGAATTTAGATGCAAATTTGATGATACAAAAAGTTTACATCTGACTGGATGAAAGAAGCTCTCAGCTGCCACTGCTGGCCAGGTGATCTTAAACTTAGTTCAAGCGAGCAATAAAACATCCATTTATAAATTTGATGACTGCAGACATCAGAGTAGAGCTCAGTCTGTCCCAACAGACCCTAGAGGATAAATTAAAAAAGGAATCCACCTCAAGTCTAGATAGATTTGGCCAATGAAAAATTGACTCAGCTCTCCACATTGTTCTGGGCTCCATTTGTTTCTTATTTTGTATTTTGTAGATATATATTTCTGAAAAAGATAACTTTATTTCTGGGGCTAAAAGTTAGTCTCACTTAGTGCTATCAATATTGAAATCAAGAGAAATACAGCTGGATCAGAATGGGTTTTCAATATGGCTGCCATAACAGACATTTGTGTCTAAATGATGTAATTGTTTACATCATTGTAGACATCAGAGACACATACAATCAAGAAACATAACTTGATTGAGGTCATTCTCTATCTGTGCACGTCTGACACAGCCACTTGTCTGAGAGAAACCCATGAGAAGTCGTAGAGACTAGTAATTCCCAGTCAAACTGTAGTCGTCGACATAAACAAACATCTCAAATAAGTGTGGACTTAGTTGACTCAGCTCATAATGTAAACCTGCGTTTACTATATATACAACTAAAAGAAGGTTAAACAACACAACATGATATGGGACCCATGAATCTGGGGTAGAATTGGTCTTCAGCAACCAGGGCGACTACCGTATTCGACCCATTAAGCGCCCCTCCCCCAATAAGCGCCCCCCCAAAAAAAAAAAACAAATTAAAAAAACAAAAACAAAACAACAACAACAACAACAACAAAAAACAAATAAAACAATTCATATTGTAATTATTTCGTTTTAAATGAAAATAGTCCGGGAACCGAGGTTTCCGGATATTTGAAGTCCGTTTTAGCGGGGCATGATTGTATTCTGTATACTTTAGATATTTGTGACTTTGAATATTATGCACAGAGAAAAATTGCACCATACCCCTTCAGCGAAGTCCGGCAAACGAACGGGTGATGAGAAACTTCGTCAGTAAAAATTCGAAATTTGAGATAAAAAATTCACCAGACATGTTGATTTACAGTTTAAAGTGTATTTTTTGTTCAGCTAGGCATTGTTTTATATCCAGGGATTAAGATTACCTTGTGCATTTTCTCGTAAACTAAGCCGGACACAGCAATCATTTGTACACACGTTTTCTTGGAATCGACCGGTGATTCGGTCAAGACACACCCAATGATATAACTTCACAGGATTTTAAATGCAAAGATCGGCAAAAGTTGTATCTGAAACTATTTATTTCTTTATCAGGAATAATATATTCCAATATCTTGTTAATTTAGATGCAGCTTTTACTAAACATTTTAAAATAATAATAACCCTAAGCGAAGCAGCTGATTGTTATTGCCGGGTATTATTTTTCATATGGAACCAGTCTGATCAATCACCGTCAAGCCTCCCGTGCACGTGATCGCGAGAATTTCATGTTGACATAGAATCGTCAAACAAAAACGAATATGACTTTTAAGGAATCAAAGTATGGCATTTATGATATATGTATCCATTCTCTGTCAACAAAAGTTTGTTTCAAGGCGTCAATAGCGGTAATCTGACCGTGGTTGCTGTTAATAACGTTGAGTTGTGCGAACTTCCGATTGCTTCACACGATTTCGCTGAAATTTATAAAAACAATATTAAAAGGAATTTTGAATAAAATTAATGAATTAAGTTACAAACATAAGTCCATATATACAAAGAACACTTTTTATAGCCAGACAGTGTAATTACATGAATAATTTGAGAACTTCAGAATGGATTTGTTGACATGGTATTTCCGGTGTTAGGTGCTCACAGTAATGTCTTTCCATGGGGGAAAAAACATCAAAACTCATTAATTCCTGTATAATGATAACCCCCTTCTACACAGCTGTGTTTTTTGGAGAAAACTATTCTCAAGAAAATACGATAAGGCTTACTGATGAATTTACGCCAATTTGACTCTGAATTGGTCCCAATAAGCGCCCACCCCTTCTGTCTTTTTTTAAGCGCCCTGGGCGCTTAATGGGTCAAATACGGTAAGCTTGTTGTAAAAGGCGACTAAGCTTGTTGTAAGAGGAGACTTATGGGATTATGGTTGATGCATGTCATCGTAATCCAGTTGCATGGATTGATGCTCATGATGTCAATCCCTGGATTGTCTGGTCCAGATGGAATATTGCTGAGTGAGGCATTAAACAACAAATTAACAAACAAACAAATCATATGATATGTCATGAAAGATTAAGTATAGTGTTTTAGTGATTAAGAATGAGGTGTTCTTTAACTTCTTTGAGTAGTATATACTCTTCACACTGTACCAAAATTGGGACAACTGTTTGTTCATGTTAAACTCATCATTACAAACCTGATGCTGTGCATTACCCATGGTACAACATTCTGAGAGTCAAATAATTAGACAGTCCAGGGGGATATTCTGTCACCCTCTCGAGGGCTAAGACAAGACCTTCGGCAAAGGAATCATGTTTGAAAATCATGCTACATCCTTGTTGAAAAATATGGAACCATATAAAGACTATTTGCCTGAAAACTCTGCAAATATTAAGAAATGGTTTTAAATGAAAAACAATATGGCGGCTTTGGAGGCCATATTAAATGGTGGATCAGCAATGTCAAATCAGTGACATGAATGACCTTGTTGTCATCACTGCCATGTTTCAACTCCATAGCTGTACACAATTTTGATGATACTCAAAAGATGTTAAAGAACCACTGATTGTTTCATATGATATGGCATGAGTGAGTGAGTGAGTGAGTGAGTGAGTTGGGTTTAACGCCGCTTTTAACAGTATTCCAGTTATATCACGGCGTGTCAGCTTAATGTGGGAGGAAAGCCCGAAATGATGCAGGTCTCAGACGTTTACCACTTCGGTGAAACCCACGAGCACGGGTACGGTGCTGACAAACCTAGAAACATAATCGGGGCGAACCGGGATTGCAACCCACATTCATAGGGTTATGGCGTGTCCAGGGGACGCAACTCTGCACAGCGAATCGCAACGCCTGAGACGACTGGGCCACCCGTGCCCCCTGATATGACATGAAAGATAAACTTAATGAAAGAATGAGGTGTTCTTAAACTTCTTTTCTTAAGAGAATTCCAGGACTGTTGAACCCATCTTTCACAATCTCTCAAATGAAACCTCTCACACTAATACATACCATCCACATCATGCACTCATCCAGGCATAGTGCACCAGTACATGAGACAGTTTATTACCTCACTGTCATATGTTATTATCACATTAATTCTATTCACACACCCACCACGCTTGAATGGCAAACTTACACGCTGCATACTTACTGCCATCAGCTTTCAGGGAAGGGCTTACAAACATATAAATAAATATTTTAGCTCTCAAATAATAACTCTGTACATCAACTGATGGAAATTACCATCGCAAATTACTGAAACCAACCATGCAAACGTTACATGATGAGGCGTGGAACATTCAGCTCCATAAACGAATTGTGTTCGTTGCCAACAGTGCAGCATAATTATCACTGTAGTAGAGAAATTACTCCTGTTCATGGTTCAACTAATTGCTTTCCGGATAAAATGACCTTGGAATACAGAAGCACAATAACCTTGCATTACTGTCTGTTATACATGTTAATACCCTGTGTGCAAGGATACAACGTACCCTTCACCTGTCCTTGTATCTAAAACTGTTCCATAACAAACACACAATAAACCCTGACCAGGGAATAGGTTGGAGGATGATATATAATTTGTAAAATTAATGACCTCTTCTGACATATTAGCCTGTGTTATTTCTCGGATGGGAGAGGTTCGGGGTGGGGGTCTCGATCAGATTGCTTCGTTATTTCCTCATGACAATGAAAGAAAATTGTTTTTTTCTCCACAACACCTTTTTTCCCTGACTTTCATATTTTAGATGCTTCTCCCATGGTTTTATTACACCTAAGTGACGGTGACATTCGTCACCACTCGCCCATTTCCATAACCTGCAAGAAGACTCGTCTCCCTATGGATGAATGTTATGTGTGAAAATACTACAAACCAATCAGAATGCACGTATGATTTCAAGTTGTTCATCAAAGAATCCCTCAGAAATATTTTCTGATTTTACATATGTCTATGTAAATATACCCCAAACACAGTTAAATGTGTTCAATCATACTGTATAATTCCGCATGTCCAGATGTGCTTTGAATTGCATCTGAAATATATATGGGGAAAATATATGTGAACCATCACACAAAGAGTTGACAATTGTTTTAGGTATGCCCATTTGCGCTAAGACGGAACCCGGTTGCAGAAATGGCCATGAGAGGGGCACGAGTCTCTATTCGGCTTGTCCCTGAATAACACGAGTTGGTCACGAATGTGACAGTGAGTGAGTGAGTTGGGTTTGAACACTATTAAAGGCAAGTCACAACCCATGAACCTTATGTGGTAGAAGAGTCTGAATAACACAGGTCTTGTAAGTAGAAGAGTCTAGTGATACAGGTCTTACAAGTAGAAGAGTCTGAGTGGCTCGGGTCTTACAAGTACCTATTTTCTTGAGTATAATGCGCACCCCCCTCTAGCTGGTTCAGTATTTTGGAAAAAAAAAATCGAATACCAAGCAATAAGCTGTACACAGGTTTTCTTGGAATTGACCGGTGATTCGGTCAAGACACATCCAATGATATAACTTTACAGGATTTTAAATGCAAGGATCGGCAAAAATTGTATCTGAAACTATTTATTTTTTTATCAGGAATAATATATTCCAATATCTTGTTAATTTAGATGCAGCTTTTACTAAACATATTTAAAATAATAATAACCCTAAGCGAAGCAGCTGATCGCTATTCCCAGGTTTTATTTTTTTTTCTGACCAGTCACCGTCAAGGCTCACGCGCACGTGATCGCGAGAATTACATGTTGACATAGAATCGTCAAACAAAAACAAATATGACTTTTAACGAGTCAAAGTATGGCATTTATCATATAAGAATCCATTCTCTGTCAACTAAAGTTTGTTTCAAGGCGTCAATAGCGGTAATCTGACCGTGGTTGCTGTTAATAACGTTGAGTTGTGCGATCTTCCGATTGCTTCACACGATTACGCTGAAATTTATAAAAACAATATTAAAAGGAATTTTGGATAAAATTAATGAAATAAGTTACAAACATAAGGCCAGATATACAAAGAACACTTTTTATAGCCAGACAGTGTAATTACATGATTAATTTGCGAACTTCAGTATGGATTTGATGACATGGTATTTCCGGTGTTTCGTGCTCACAGTAATGTCTTTCCATGGGGGAAAAAAACATCCAAACTCATAATTCGTGTATAATGCGCATGCCCTTCTACACAGCTGTGTTTTTTTGAAAAAAAAAGTGTGCACTATACTCAAGAAAATACGGTAGAAGAGTCTGAGTGACACAAGTCTTGTAAGTAGAAGAGTCTGAGTGGCACAGGTCTTAGACGTTACCATGGGGAAACCATGGTCATAGGAAAGGTGCCGACAAACTAAGGACCATAATTAAGTGAGTGGGTGAGTGAGTCTGGTTTTACGATGCTTTTAGCATTGTTCCAGCAAAATCACGGTTGGGCACACCAGAATTGCTGCACCTTAGACCGCAGGGCCATATGAAACACCTTCATGGATTATATGACCCAACTGCATAGATTGACACACATGATGTCAATCACTGGATTGTCTGGTCCAGACTTGATATTTCCAGACCACTGATGGTGCACAAAACTAAACATGCAGGAAGTATGGATTCAAGAAGCCCAAGCTGAGAATAATTTTGAATCTAACATGCAAGATTCTTAATCTCAACTCCTTGCGGAGTAGAAGGTTAACAGTCACATTACCATCCCATCCCATCCCATCCTACCTGGTACCCATTCACAACTGTTAATGAAATAACTTGCTCATAACACGAGTTCATAAAATCAATAATTGAACGTAAACGGCTTACACCTCATACCAGAAAGCCCACACTCCTCACAATCCTTTTATGATCAAATTAATCTGCAAAATTGACAGTGACATAATGCGGAATTTAATTGATTTCCAGATAGAAGCCAGTCCTGGTAGGATTCACAGAGAACCAACAATCTCCACATGCAGCTATAAAAACATCAATCAAGCCCTGCTAACCTTTCTTCCTCCGTATCACACACTGTGCCGTGGTGGCTTCTGTCCTCGGCATATGTCAGTAAATACCACCGTGTACCTGACACCGTCTACAACAAAATACCTCCTGTGTAGCTCCGAGCAGGATCCCAGAATGCCAGGCACATCTCCAGGATTGTCACAAACACGGGGGAATTTCCTCACTTTCTCGTTTTTCTCATTTTTCTACACCAAATTAGATTTAATGATATGATTGGTACAGCACTTCAGATTCTGTTCTAATCTGTGCAGGATTTGATTCAGCATTGTCTTACCAAATACCAATCTGTCATGTCATGACAGATGAAACTAGTAATAATATATATATGAAAGAAAACTAGTAATAATATATGAAAGAAAACTAGTAATAATATATGAAAGAAAACTAGTAATAATATATGAAAGAAAACTAGTAATAATATAAGAAAGAAAACTAGTAATAATATATGAAAGAAAACTAGTAATAATATATGAAAGAAAACTAGTAATAATATATGAAAGAAAACTAGTAATAATATATGAGTGAGTGGGTGAATAAGGTTTTACGCCGCTTTTAGCAATATTCTAGCAATATCACGTCGGGGGACACCAGAAATGGGCTTCACACATTGTACCCATGTCGGGAATCGAACCCGGATCTTCGGCGTGATGAGCTAACGCTTTAACCACTAGGCTACCCGACCGCCCCTAATAATATATGAAAGAAAACTATTAATAATATATGAAAGAAAACTAGTAATAATATAGGACAGAATTAAGTGATCCTTAACATCTT
Source organism: Haliotis cracherodii (assembly GCF_022045235.1). NCBI lineage: Eukaryota > Metazoa > Mollusca > Gastropoda > Lepetellida > Haliotidae > Haliotis > Haliotis cracherodii. Next base: position 20,189,536 of record NW_027266275.1, read on the forward strand.
TAGAGTAGTATATGTGCAACTATACAAACAATCCTACCATCAGTACAAAAAATAATAATCTGATTTGAGTGGTAAAATATCTGATTATTTTTTTAACATGTCCAACAGATATTTTTGATGGTTTTTATTACCACCACCAAAAAACTTTCAAAATCTAAAAGTCAACTGAAACATAACTACCAAGTCAATCAAGAAATTTGAATATTCTTATATTTTTTTCAAGATTGTGGATAATAACTATATTTTTTTTCATACAGTTTCATCGACTTACCTTTCATGGAAATCCCCACAAGAAATTCCTATATTCCCACAAACACTCTGGAGAGAGATAACAGGCTTTGTACACTAACTCCATCCGAACTAGCTGGTTAATTTCAACAGGGATAACTGAATGAGCTGGGCCCCAAATCTGATCCGTGCATTTCATAAATGTGTTATTTCAGAATCGATAACGTTAGTCAATGTTTCAGGCCAGCAGTATGCGAAAACAAGAACACTGAGAACACGTAATGCACTGTGCTTGCACTTCAACACATAAGTCGCGGTAAAAAATACTTTCTTCGGCACAAATTTTGCTAATTATTCTATCAGCGATTGAGGTAATGAGTCTAGACATCTTGTCTATTTGGTTATCAGATTAAGTCTGTAACCTATAAACATCATGGAAAATTAAGGCTTTAAGTTGTCATTTCCAAAATATTGTTCACAGATTTGATTAACCTTGAGAACAGGGTGCATAAAAAGTACCCCAAAATGAATCTATTTGTAGATCTGAATCTTGTTTGGGCATCAAGCACTGTAGGGATGTGAGCAGGTAAGAAATAAATTGTATTGCAATATATTGTGATACAGGTATCTGTATTGTGATTCGTATTGTGATATATTAGGAGTGAACCTGTTTGACAGTGATTGAGACTGTTCGAATATGTAGATCCTATTTTCTACATCCTAAGTATATATTACTGAGCATGGCCATGTATACAGTGAGTGAGAGTATGGTTTTATGCCGCTTTTAGCAATATTCCAGCAATATCACGGCGGGGGACACCAGAAATGGGCTTCACACATTGTACCCATGTCGGGAATCGAACCCGGGTATTCGGCGTGGCGTGCAAACGCTTTAACCAGTAGGCTACACGACCCCCCACTCATACACCTTCCTCATTCCAACAAGAGTTTAAATCAAGATTACAAACCTACAAATTATTACCAATAGGTGAGGTGCATTGAAATGTGGCTTAAAGTCAAGGTCAAGATTATTGCACTTACATAGCGATGTGCAGATGTGTGTGTGTTCGTGTGTGTTTGTGTGTGTGTTTGTGTGTTCGTGTGTGTTCGAGTGTGTGTGTTTGTTTGTGTGTTCGTGTGTGTGTGTGTTCGTGTGTGTGTGTGTGTTCGTGTGTGTGTGTGTGTTTGTCTTTGTGTTCGTGTGTGCGTGTGCGTGTGCGTGTGTGTGTTCAGACTAATGCTGATTAACAGTGCTAGCTCACGGAGATACCAGGACACAGTTTAACATGTATACCCCACTCAGACACAGTATACTGACACCGAGCAGACCAGTCTCTGGTTTAGCCCTTAATGCCGAGCACCAGGCGGGTTAACAACAAGTACCATCAGTGAACGTCTTTTGGATACGACATGGCCAGGGATTGAACCCCAGACCTTCCTCTCTCCATGCAGATGCTCCACCAATAGACCAGGCAGGCGGTCCTCGGCTGACAGGAGTGTCATCAATGTTGTCATCACATCAAGCTATCCATTATATCATGCCATTCTCTTACCAAATATTGCTTTTTAAGGATGTTTATGGGTGTTCATGTTATCCTGCACTCAGCGTCATTGATACATCTGCATAAACATCTTCAAGGTCAAAGGTCAAGGTCATATTCATCAGTTTTATTGCTAATATGGACTCAAATTGAATATTTTCGCATTTATTTTTGGTATATCTACAAAAATATCAGTCCATCATTGTTGATTAGAGCTGAGAGACTCTACTTTACAAAATCCAATGTTGCTAAGATGACAAAGTGTTGTACAATTATTTTCGGGGGCATTTCCATGGTAACCAGGATTTTCAATGACTTTCCCAATTTTGTAATAAGTCAAAGATAACAATAATTTTTTGCTATATTTATATGTTTTAGTGATTGATGGAATAACATATATTTTTTAAGTCCCCACCGAACCCACTAAAGACTTATTACTTTAACACAAGTATGCCCGAGCGGTCTAAGATGAAGATTCTTATATCTGTTACATTTACCCTCTAGTCTCTCTAGACATGATGTATCTTCTATGTGAAATACGACTTGCTGGAAAACACGAGTGGCTCTTTTCACATCTTGCCCTTGGGTATCTGAGTAGGTACATCAACAAATTTCTTTTCAATTGTTTTACAATCAATAACCAACACACTTTGACAGTTCATCTTTTTTATAAAGCATCACATGGTTGTATGACATTTAACATAAAATGTCATATGTCACCAAGAAAAAGCATGAAGGACAGGCCCCTGGCTATATCATATACATGCTGCTATCAAAAGAATCGGATGAAAGTATAGCTTTTTCGCATGACTGAGTCAATTTCTCAAATTGAAAAATGCTGTTTGACTAGTATGTCACTTCATTCAAACAGACAACTACAAACAGTAATTAGAAATTTTGTAGTATACAGTCAACAAGCGTTGCGTCAAGGTTGAAGGGACCTATACAAGGTTCGACTGAACAGAAAATGATGACAGAAAATGATGAATGAAGATGGAATACACAGGGACCAACATTTACTTCGAGACAACTGCAAGTTCGGCACATCAAAGTTCAACACAACACGACTGTATATCAAGATGTTTCTTTTAAGCTTTGAAGTATAATAGCACTCGCGTATAATACGCACTCGTGTGTTATATGCACCCTTAATTATGGGTGATTAAATTCTCGAAAATCTATCTCTCGTATATAAACATTTCAGGCTGTCAACATAAACCACAAAATTTATCTTTCAACTCTGTTTTTTTTCCACGAAAATAATATTCTAATAAGAGACCCCTATTTCTAATTTTGAGAGCGCCCTGGGCACTGACTCGTATTACTTCGAATACGGTACAACAATGTTAGTTTGTTTTATGCTGCACTCAGCACTATTACAGCTACATGACAGTGGTCTGTAAATAATTGACCAGACAAACCAGTGATTGATGTTATGAGCATCAATCCACACCCTTGGGGTAAAGTGACATTCTATCAACCAAGTCACTGAAACTGGCCACCTGATCTAGTAAGTCTTCTATTACAACCAGCAAAGGTTGCTGGGGGCCTATTCTAACACAGAATCAGTATGGGCGTTGTACAATATAAAAAAACAGAAAATGGTGTACATTAAAGCGAGGTGAAGGTGAAGGTGAGGTGAAATGGTGTTTAACGTCGAGTCCAAGATGATTGCATTTACATAGTGATGTGCAAACACATGTGTGTGTGTGGCTGCTTGTACTAGTCAGGACCAATACTGATTTCATAGTGCTAGCCCATGAGATACTATGCTGCAGTATAACATCAATACCCCACCCACTCAGATATATATACTGACTCCATGACAACCAGTTCTTGTTTTAGACCCTAAATGCCAGGTGCCAGGCAGGGTAACAACAAGTACCATCTCTTAACATGTGGCCTGGGACCGAACCCTGGACCTTTCTCCAGGCAGACGCTCTACCACTAGACCACAGAGGCAGTCTCTGTTCATTAAGGGAAGTTCATGAGGTTTTCTACAGTACCACCCTCTTATATTCTTAGTTTTAATATTAGGATTATGCTCCCTTTCGCTCCCTGGTATGATGTTTGCCTAAAGGTAATGGTGCGATTATAGAATCTGTTTGCTACCTAATAGTATAATAAAATGATATATCTCAAAGAAAATTATTTTGTACCGGAAAATACATATTTAAGTGTGCCTCTTCAATCCTAGTATTATTAGGGTTAGGGTAGGTTACCCCCAAATCAAACCTTAGCCATTGCTTCCTTGGATGAAATAGTGGTGAACATATTCTATGGCGGTTCCAAAGTAATTATTCTAATACGTATGTGACCAGAATAAACAATGCCCAGTCGGGCACTTGAAATATGACAATAATGCCACAACCAGGCAAGTAAACATGACCATAAATGTTGCAAGCTGTCATCAAACAAACAGCGTTGTCACTTCTCTTGTCACTTCGCATGAGCTGAATTCTGATTACCAGTTGTGTATTATTGTATTCATTTGAAAACAAACACAGCACTGATTCAAAACAGCTTTCAAAACATTCTTGCAAAAATAAGTCATTATTCTCCCCACCAAAACAAACCGAACCTGAATAATTACCTACCACAGAGCAGCCATGTCCATTAACAAACATATTTGTCAGAAATCATTCAGGACATCAGTAATTGTTTTGGAACAATGTTGACAACGAATTAATGACAACCATTTTAAGACGGTCAGACTGGTCAGGTCTTAATTACATTGTAGCAAGATCTTGGAATATGTTAAGAAATTATGCAGATTGGGAAAATGAGAGTAAAAGACATGAAAAAAAAGGGATTAACCTGATTACTTGTAGGCGACCAGGTTCACAGTATGTAGTCCTTCCAAGAAACCATGCACACTGTATCTTCTTCTTAAGTCCACTCACAACGTGCTGACCTCTCAAGTGACCTCAGTGGGCTATGACTAGGCTTCCCTCACATCCAGTTCCTGAAATGTATGTCAGTTTCAGTATAAATCACAAGAAACCTGTTTCCCCTCGATCACGAGATGATCTCTTCCGGCAGAAGCAATGGGGCAAACGGATAAGGCAGGGGTGGTAGGGCAGACGGATAAGGCTGATCACTACACTGTACGGCAGACGCCAGCAGCAGACGACAGTGCGAGCCAAAGGTACTGGACATGAATAGCAGACGTCTCTCACACCAGTGACAGTACACCTGCCTCATTTGACTGGAAATGGTACATGTAATTCAAGTCATAACACCAATACAGCCTGCAGCTCTTTTTAGTCTCTCTCAGACCAGGAATTAGAACTGAGTCTTGGGAAATTTCCACTGGCCATATTTTACTGACATGTAGTGACTCGGATATGGTGTGATATATCCAATACGGACTAGGAAGGTATAAGCCAGTACTAAAAGGATCCTGTCTGTTTCAGATTACATCTGAGATACTTAAAAATAATAAAATATATTTTCAAACCTGAATGACAACATATGGAAAAATCTGTGTTGCTCATGTAATTTACATATTACATTAATGGAAGATTACAGACATCATTTGCATGAGTACATGTACTAAACATTGCCTCTCTTCATCTATTTTTTTGTGTGTGCTTATACCGGGTCCTGCTGGTGTCAGACTATAGTAATACAAGCTATAGCCTTGAGTAGACATTTTTTAAACACTTATTTATAGCATCTCTATGAGTCACAGACTAAAATAAGATCGCTGAGCGTGTTGGGAAAGCGAGGGTACACACTGTTGCATCATGGATCATGTTCCACTATCTGAAATGAAGACAACCTCTTGTCCCAGGTTCCAACCCTCTCAACCTTACTATCACCAAAAACTATCACAGACACAAAGGCCAGCAATGTGCATGAACCGCCAGGATACAAGCCACACAGTCCTGAGACTTACGATGTTATTCAAGCTCTGTATGATAAATGATAAAAACCCATACGACTCTGTTACAAACAGATGTAAATCAAACCTGTGTCATTAGACTGAGGCACAACAAGCAAATCCTCTCACTATGGGGAAATTCACGGAGTGTATCCACACAATAGTATCCTGACTGTCGTGGCACGTGTAGCCCGAGTGAAGTCTATACACTAAAGGCATGGAACTGACAGCTGAGTGAGGCTTGGTAAAGCATGGCTGTGGGTCACACAAAGGCATGGCTAGGGAGGGGGGGTGTAGGGAGGGGGATGTGGAGGGGGATAATGTGGGGGCAGAGGACCTTTAAGGCATATAATGAGGTAGAGGTGTGGCAGGGGCAGATTGCTTGCAGGGGGCAGGGAATTATGAGCAGGTCCTGGATGGCTCAGGTCACATCAGGTCACACACCCACAGGCATCCAAGTGGGAAGCTTGTTGTGGCCTTAATATAGGAAAGTCAGGCTTGAATGGATGCCTGTGGGGAGTATTGGACAGCACAGAGGAATAATACAGCAGGTCACCTCAGGTCAGACTTGGTCATATACAGAATATCACAGACAGGAGGAAAACAAAGAAGATCTGCTTAAGACCTGACACATCAGTGGGTAGAGGGACAAAACAGGAGGTATACACAAGGTGGTATACACTAGGTGGTATACACTAGGTGGTATACACAAGGTTGTTAAACAAGGTGGTATACACAAGGTTGTTAAACAAGGTGGTACATGCAAGGTGGTATACACAAGGTGGTATACACTAGTTGGTATACACAGGGTTGTTAAACAAGGTGGTACATGCAAGGTGGTATACCTCAGATGGTATAGACAAGGTGGTACACAAGATGGTACACGCAAGGTGGTACACAAGATGGTACACACAGGGTGGTATTCACTAGGTGATATACACTAGGTGGTATACACAAGGTGGTATACACAAGGTAGTATACACAAGGTAGTACACAAGATGGTACACACAAGGTGGTATTCACTAGGTATATACACTAGGTGGTATACACAAGGTGGTATACACAAGGTGGTATGCGCAAGGTGGTATACACTAGGTGGTATACACTAGATGGTATACACTAGATGGTATACACAAGGTGGTATAGGGACAAAACAAGAGGTATACACAAGGTGGTATAGGGACAAACCAGGAGGTATAGGGACAAAACAGGAGGTATACACAAGGTGGTATAGGGACAAAACAGGAGGCATACACAAGGTGGTATAGGGACAAACCAGGAGGTATAGGGACAAAACAGGAGGTATACACAAGGTGGTATAGGGACAAACCAGGAGGTATACACAAGGTGGTATAGGGACAAAACAGGAGGTATACACAAGGTGGTATAGGGACAAAACAAGAGGTATACACAAGGTGGTATAGGGACAAACCAGGAGGTATACACAAGATGGTATAGTGAGTGAGTTTGGTTTTACGCCACTTTTAGCAATATTCCAGCAATATCACGGTGGGGGACACCACAAATGGGCTTCACACATTGTACCCATGTCAGGATTCGAACCCGGGTCTTCGGCATGACGAGCGAATGCTTTAACCACTAGGCTACCCAACCACCCCAAGATGGTATAGGGACAAAACAGGAGGTATAGGGACAAAACAGGAGGTATACACAAGATGAACCTTAATTACCACCCATTCCCAACTTTACTTCACTCTTACGACAAGACTGAGATACTGGGTCCTATTCAGACCTGAAATTCACACAAGCATGAATAACTTTGACCGTTTATATCACAATGTACATCTTGCTAATATATACTCTTATCTAGCCTCTGTAAATATATAATATTGACAGAAACAAACAACTCCAGTTAAACTGAAAAGGAGCCCCTGTGACAGGGGAGATTCAGACCTGAACCTGTGGAAAATCTAGACTTGCTTCATGCAATAAGAAGGTCCATTAAGATACTTCTGAATGTATATACATGCACTAAAAGACATTAAAATCAGAAACTGCAGGGTTACATGATGAGTACCTGTCAACCGAATAATGAGTGAGTGAGTGAGTGAGTGTGGTTTTACGCCGCTTTTAGCAATATTCTAGCAATATTCCAGCAATATCACGGTGGGGGGACACCAGAAATGGGCTTCACACTTTGTACCCATGTCGGGAATCGAACCTGGGTCTTCGGCGTGACGAGCGAATGCTTTAACCACTAGGCTACCCGACCACCCCTTTCAACCGAATAACGAAAAGTTCGACGAGAAATATGGATGAGCACCTTAGCATGTCCAACTGAACAAACAGAAAACAACTCGAAGAACTTCAACCATCAACATCTGCAGATGCATGATCTAGGAACAGAGGACCAACAGAAAGATCCGACAGAAGTTAAAAGGATCCGACCGCTATTATCATCCTTGAATAATGGGAAAACAACAGGAGACTATTGAAAATAGAAACTCATTTATCTCAATCTTGACACCAAATCAGATTAGCAGCATATTCCTAACTATGATTCCATTACATAAAAGGCAAAGACCATTTATTGAATCACTTCCAAAGGACATATGTAATGTCAGGGGATGGTTTGCACATGGAACCGTGTTAGCATCCATTCAACAGACATAAATTTCATAATTTGTCACCCTAGGGATCGTAACCTTATTTTGTAGTCATTGGTATTAGAAACACAGGAATAATAACCTACTTTTCTGCAACACAGGCTTCAGACAAACCAGTATCTTTGAATATAACAAAATCGATTTTTACTTTTAATCTCTAAAGAGAAGAAAGCTGTTTTCTGGACAACTAATGTCATTAGGAACATACAAATGCATACAAAGGATATTCCTCTGAAAGAGGTAATCATACACACTTGGAAACATGTTAAGTACAGCTTGCTATATATCTTCACAAATAAAATGCAAGTGATTCCGTGGTATTTGATTGGCGAAACAAGTACTTGGTTTAGCATTTAGGTTTCCAAAGACCAAGTGACGATAACAGAGTACTATTTCCTTTCCTGATTGGCCAATAATATACTGACATAAACGAATTAGGGAACAGTGAAAACTATAGGGAAATAAGCTTCACTGTCAGTACATTTGAAATAGCACGCATTCAAATTTAACACATCAGAATCAAATGTTGACGTGTTTGTGTGCATTGTTTCCAATGTGTATTTGGTATACAAGGCTGTGAACCCATAATAGCATATCATTTTACTGTGTCTAAAACTAAGTCAATGTCTTTTTGCATTTATGAAGTTATATACACAGATTTACACCGTATGCACAACGTCTTTTACATTTATACCTAAAAAAAAACAAAAACATACTGAGGACAAATCTTAAATGTAAAGTAATTTTTTTTTCAATCGTATCAATTTTTAATTGAATGACAAAATACATATATCTCTGTTAACAAATTGACACTCAAATTATAATACAGAAACCAAAATTGAGTTTTTATTGGCATGCTTTGCAAGTGTTCCAAAAAGTTATTTAACTACTCTTTTAATTATTCTTCCTATGCTCCTTTGCATCATATGATAGGAGTTAGTGCTTGGGCGATCTGGTGGCATTCATCAACACAAATGTCAATGTGTAGAGAATGTCATGTGTAGACAATGTCATATGCAGACAATATCATGTGCAGACAATGTCACATGCAGACAATGTCACATGTAGACAATCTCAGGTAGACAATGTCACATGCAGACAATGTCATATGCAGACAATGTCACATGCAGACAATGTCACATGCAGACAATGTCACATGCAGACAATGTCATAAGCAGACAATGTCATAAGCAGACAATGTCATAAGCAGACAATGTCACATGTAGACAATCTCAGGTAGACAATGTCCAAAAGAAAGAACACCCAATTCTTTCCATAACAGATTAATTACAGTGATAAGAAAGAATTGGGTGTTCTTTAACTTACATGAGACCTTAATGCAATAAGAACTTCATCATAACCCTATACTCCATGGGCGTCATACTATAATACCAAACCATATCATGCCTAATGCCAGTATTTCATAACACACAACTAAAATAGACAGAGGTGTATATCAAACCAAATGCCATGTATCACAACGGCAATGTCACAACAAGACATACAAGTGACTTGACATATTCAGGTCAGGGACTTGCTGATTTCACACTTGAATAACTGAGATGGGAAAATAGAAGAATCAATCTTGCTCGTTAAAAAGATTAATGTTTTCATTTTCCTCTTGTTCCAGTGAATCTCCAGCACACCAGCGGTAGAAGTTAAAAACTAGGGTTGTACCTCAATTGCAGTTTGTCAAACTGTTCACATTGCCGCTTGTCTGTACTTGGACTTTTGAAGCTAAAACATTGATGTATGACAGAATATCACTCTGCACTTTCTTTGTTTAAGGCCACACTCAGCAATATTGCAGCTATATGACGGCGGTCTGTAAATCATCGAGTCTGGACCAGACAATCCAATAATTGAGCATCAATCTACACATTTGGGATACGTTGGAGGCATCAACCAAGTCAGCGTGCCTGCCCACCCGATCCCATCAGTCGCCTTTTACGGCAGTCATGGGTTGCTGAAGACCTATTCTACCCTGGATCTTCACAGCTAGGTCACCACAATGGGCACAAAACATCTTTAGATACCTGCAGTAAGTTCAAGACCAAAGAGAGAACAAATGGGAGAAATACCATCTCTGTCAAAGTCAAATTCTAAATTAAAGTCAAATTTTAAATTAAATACTGGTACAAAACTATCCTGGTTCCTGGTTTTCTTTCACATGAGTACATCTACACCTAGAATCCTAAACCTGACAAGATTCGATCAAAGACCAAAATATATACCCCCAGCAGATGTGAATCCTGGTCGGTCTGTGGTACTATTATTGTCCAGTTGATCAAGTTGCCACAAGCCATGTACAGCTGTGGCAGGCAACACAATGCGGCTTCCATTGTCCAGATACTTCTGGTCACTGCTGGCCACATTGATGGGTTGATATATTCACTTGACAAATTATGGCATCGACCCAGATTGACTCCAACTGTTGGATTATAAAGTGCATTATATCCCAATAAAATAAGGTATGAAAGGCTGCAGTGATGGTGCGTTATCCATTAGCAGGTGAATATGAGATGTATGCCATAATGGCTAGGGTAGGCAGGCCGCAGTTACGGTAATCTCAGAAGCCCAATCACAATGAGTGCTCTCACTGATCAATAGTGGTGATGATATAAGCCAGAAATGCTTGCCAGTTATGAAGGGGTCTTTGGAGCTAGAATATCAAGTTTGGGCAGTAAGAATTCATGAAAATTGGGATTTATAGACAGGTCTGATTGAATTCTGAATCATTCATGTTGGGTTTGTCTCTGTGCTTCAGACTCAATCATACTGGCTTTGATCTGACCCTAGGAGGCAGAATCAATCATATTGGCTTTGATCTGACCCTAGGAGGCAGAATCAATGATACCGGCTTTGATCTGACCATGGGTAGTAGAATCAATCATATTGGCTCTGATCTGACCCCAGGAGGCAGAATCAATGATACCGGCTTTGATCTGACCCTGGGTAGTAGAATCAACCATACCGGCTTTGATCTGACCCTAGGAGGCAGAATCAATCATATTGGCTTTGATCTGACCCTAGGAGGTAGAATCAACTATACCGGCTTTTATGTGACCCTAGGAGGTAGAATCAACCATACCGGCTTTTATGTGACCCTGGGAGGTAGAATCAACCTTACTGTATTTGATCTGACCCTGGGAGGCATAATCAAACACTTTGGCTTAAGTCTGACCATGGGAGGTCAATAACCATGGCTTTGATCTAAACCTGGATGGTAGAATTAGTCATGTTGGCTGTGTGTGGCCATACGTCATACCTTGAGGGACTGAACCAACATGATGGATCTTGCAACAGGTTAACCTCCTCCCCAACCCAACCCCCCAGCAGTTATATTGGATATTACATGTACAATAGGCAGATCAATGATGTAAAAACTGACAGGTGGGAAATCTTGGAGTCAGATAGGCGGGGATGAGTGCGAGGCTGTGTAGACTGTGTGAATTTGTGGTAGGGTCGATTGCAGTGGATAGCTGGCTGGATAGGTTGATCGGAACAGGAATAGTGAGTTGATTGGTGAGTGATCTAGTGGATGGGTAGATTTGTTTGTTTGGTCATTTGTTGTAGGTTGGTTGTTTTTTTGTTTAACACTCAGCAATATTCCAGCTATTTGACTGCGGTCTGTAAATAATCGAGTCTAAACCAGACAATCCAGTGATTGACATCATGAGCATGGATCCACGCAATTGGGATCGATGACATGCATCAACCAAGTCAGCGATCCTGACCACCCGTTTCGTTAGTTGCCTCTTACGACAAGCATAGTCGCCTTTTACCGCAAGCATGGGTTGCTGAAGACCTATTCTACCTAGGGTTTGTTGTGCAACATTGCACTCAATAAATTTCCAGCTATATGAAGACAGCATATTAATAATCAAGTCTTGACCAGACAATCCAGTGAATGATATTATGAGCAACGATCAATATTGTTGCAGTAAGTTGACACGCTATCAACAAAGTCACAGTGCCTGACCACCTGATTCACTAAGTCACCATGTATGACCATCAGAGGTTGCTGGGGACCACTTCTAGCCCGGAATCCCGAAGGGGAGTCTTATGGATACATGGTTGGACAAGTGTCTGTGATGAGATTCTGACGGAGAGTCCTTCTTCCTTTGTCTATAACCTACCTACCTATCACCAATCTTCAAATTATTTATAGGAATTGTAATAGGTAGATCTGATTACAAGAACTGCATGTCCAGAAGTACACCAGCCTTGTCCTCACAGTACAGATAAAGGAAGTAAGGAAATTACCTCCCTTGCTTCCCGGGGGTTCTGTCTGGCCTGTCTGTGCAGGAAATCAAACTTTCAAAGTTTCAGTCACTCCTGGAAGGCTTATATCCATTATCTAACTCGATAATCCTCGATATCTGACTATCCTCAGGTCAGTTGTAATATGAATGAGATTCCAGAAACATTAATGAAGATAGTGTTTGATTCATAGCTCATTTCTTCTCTAACATGCAAGAGTAAATGGGTATGACCCAATGTCACTGTAACCACAGAAGACCAATTCCACTGAAAGCTCCATACAATCAATAGTTCTGACAAAATAAGCCAAAGGTGTCGGACAGGGATAGAGAAGCACGGTCCGTGTTAGTTTCGTCACGTCCTGCCTACATTACTGACAGAACCTGATGGGGTTATTGCCTACATCACCCGGCATGTTCATGGCTAGGATGAAGGGCGGGGATGTAGACTGAATTGCTCAAAGGGTAATGCAGAGAACTGGCCTGAGGCTGGGCTGTACGCACTGACGGTTGGTAGATGTTTGAGGATTTGAATAGGTAAGAAGACAAGGGGCGAGGGTAGCAAGACATTTATGACCATGGTTATTGGGAGCATTTGGAGAGTGATGAGGTTAAGTTTTAGGGATGGATGAGGGACTGACAGTTGGTCGGGACACTAGGGCTGAGTGCAGGGAGGTACTTGCACTGCATGTAAGTTGGAATTAAGAATAGTAGGTGGTGGAGGTGATGATGCTGAGGGCAGGAAAGCTGGGCTTGGGGCTGAGGGTAAGGAATATGATGAGGGCAAAGAAGGGATAAGTGTTGAGGGAGGGTAGGGAAGGCTTAGGGCAGGGAGAGGAAGGGATAAGGCTGAGGTTTGGAGGGGCTGAGGGTTTGGAGGTTGAGAGGGGCTGAGGTTGGGAAGTGCCAAGGGTTGGGAAGGGCCAAGGGTTGGGAGGGGCTGAGGGATGGGAGGGGGTGAGGGATGGGAGGGGGTGAGGGTTTGGAGGGACTGAGTGTTTGGAGGGGCTGAGGTTGGGAGGGGCTGAGGTTGGGAGGGGCTGAGGGTTGGGAGGGGCTGAGGTTTGGAGGGGCTGAGGTTTGGAGGGGCTGAGGGTTGGGAGGGGCTGAGGGGTGGGAGGGGCTGAGGTTTGGAGGGGCTGAGGTTTGGAGGGGCTGAGGGTTGGGAGGGGTGGGAGGGGCTGAGGTTTGGAGGGGCTGAGGGTTGGGAGGGGCTGAAGGTTGGGAGGGGCTGAGGTTAAGAGGGGCTGAGGGTTGAGAGGGCCTGAGGGTCGGGAGGTGCTGAGGGTTGGGAGGGGCTGAGGTTGGGAGGGGCTGAGGTTGGGAGGGGCTGAGGTTGGGAAAGGAGAGTTGACAAGGGTAAGGAAAGGATATGGTGTTGAGGGAGTGTAGGCTAGGGCTATGGGATGAGCGGTTGGTAGGGCCTGAGGGTTGGGAGGGGCTGAGGGTTGGGAGGGGCTGAGGGTAGGGATGCACGAGCACATTTTTGGTGTCACCAAACAATAATTGTTTCGTCTGTGACACATAAAGTCTAAACCTCATCTCAATTCCCAAACGTCCCATCCAAGAAAGCACAAAGACACATATGCAAATCATGTAATATAACTATCTTCTGTTCCATTGGAAACATGAGAAAATACATGACATCTGAAAGTGCTCTAGTCAGATGTCTAGTGTTATCGAGACTAGATTATAGTAAAGGATTGCTAACTGACCTGAATAAAATACAATTTAACCAGTTGCAATAAGTTCAGCATACAGCCACACGGATTATTTCTCTTAAAACCAAATCAGACCAAATCTACCCTGTTCTAAAAGCCATTCACTCAGACCCTCCTATCTATTTGAATAAAAAATAGCAGTATCGGAAGTAATGTAAGCAATGTCCTATGCATAGCTACCAAGTGCGAATAGTTTTAAATGCGATATCAATGCTGTAATTATTGTCGTAACAGCGGTTCGCATTGGAATCACCACACAGCCGCTATTGGAGCTGAAAGCATCGCCAACCGAACACATTCGGTCATATCCGTTGAATTCCGCAATTCGCCAAACTACAACACTGTTGTCACAGCATGCAAAACTTAAATGACAGTAGTGGAGAAAAGAAACGGGGGAAATATTTTTTATTCAATTCTTGTTTCCGGAGAATGTAATTCTGATTAAGAAGTTGATGCGCACTGAATGTAAATAATAATCCTCCTTTGATACAGATTATTCATTTTCGTCAAAAACGCATTCATTTTCGTCAAAAACGCATTTTGTATGCACTATCAATTTACATTGATGGGTGAGTGAGTGAGTGAGTACGGTTTTACACCGCTTTTAGCAATATCCCAGCAATATCAAGGAGGGGGACACCAGAAATGGGCTTCACACATTGTACCCATGTCGGGAATCGAACCAGGGTCTTTGGCATGACCAGTGAACGCTTTAACAACAAGGCTACCCGACCGCCCCGTACATTGATGGGAGTCAAATGGAAAGCTTATCAGTCATAGAGCTGGATAAACGACTTCACTAATAATTTCATTCACTGTTAACATCTTAGAGCTAGATCTAGTATTTGCCCAATACTTGATGTAAACAGGACTAATACAAAGGTCTGTCAGTCAATGTCAACAGTAGTCAAATCGTCTGTGGCTGATTGGCACTTACACAATTTTTTTTTATTTATCTGTACTTTATTAACATATTCCATGACCAGATCCCGATGTGTGTATTTTGGCTAACACACAGTTGCCAGGATGGTTTGGATCTGGTGGACAGATGGTAGAGATGTCAGACATCTTCAGAGTGTTCCGAGACCATACCTGACTACTGCCCATTTATTTGTGATAACTGATACAAGAAAACACGTCTCCCACTTTAGATAACAAATTCTGATGCATTTTGCATATGAATACTAGTTGCTCAATGCCATGGATTTTATGTTTTATAGTCAAGATTTCAGGTCAGACTAACCAAAAGAAATGACTTCACTTGTTGCTTATTTGTTTTCTGTTTTTCACTAAAAAGTGTAGGTCAACTATGATCGACTTTTGAGGGATACAGTTGAAGTTATTCCGCTACCTTTCACCAAGTTTCCATTAGCGGCTGTGCTCGTATTCCGCTAACGACTACTGTCAAATCCAATAGTGTTTCTTTTCATTCGAATAATAAATGTATTCAGTTCCAATATGGAAGCTATGCTACCAATACGCCTTCATTTTGAACTCATTCAACACTTATTATTCAAATAGATAGCAGCGCCAGACACTGGCTTCCACATAAACAGCAAACTGACTTCAAGCTTCTCACGCCACCTTCAAGTGCAAAGAGAGAAAGGTCATTCTCTCATGCTGCACCAATTCTTTGGAATGCCTTACAACTTCAAAATAAACTCTGCGAGACTCTGACAACCTTCAAGTCACATATAAAATGTATCTCTTTCAAGTGCCGACAACTATCATCTCTCTGTTCTTAACCACATGCATGCATCGGTATGTGGACAAATGCATTCTAAAAGTAACATTATCATCATCATTATTATTATCATGATTATTATCATTATTATTATCACATATTCATCACATATGTCATACACCCAACCCTTATCTAAAAAAGATCTTCTGACATGCCAAATTTTAATCTTTCTTGATGAGCAAAAACACCCCCTTGTACAACAAAGATTTCTCCTAAGTCAGTCCCCACAAATCTCCCCCTATGCCCTTGTTAAGTGGGTTGTAGATGCCCGTAATGTGTGATACTGTCAACATCCACCATGTGTTTTCATCTTCCTGTCGCCGCCATACGTGTCCTGGTCTCATCACACAGTCTCTTTAATCTACTGCATGTTCACCTTCAATCTCCATGCAGAGACCGCCGATGGGTGAGGACAAAAGGGTAATGTCTTGTTTGCGATGCACTCACACTAAACGTATAAACATCAGACAAAAGAACTTTATCTATATTTAATTGATTTTAGCATGATATAAGATAAGCTAATGCTGGTGCTTTCTTTGTGGAATAATGACAGAGTAATGAGATTCTGGCGGAAATGTGATTCAGAGACCAGAGGAGACGGTAACATCCACTGAACTTGATCAATGACAGTTCCATCATTATCATCTCCACAACATCATTAGACAGGATGGGGGGTGGGGTGGGGGGGGGACCTCAGTCTGCCATGGGTCAGTCAGGACTGTGATACAAGGCTCAACTTCTCATCTCATCCAAGGAACCACCCTAGTAACTATGAAACCTTCCGTGATATCATCTACTGTCGGAGGTTCTTGATGTTAGGATAATGACTTCTAAATATCTTTATTGCAGGGTTCACCTATGCTCAATGACGGAATGAAGTGAATGGGTTTTTTCAACTATATAAAAACCTGTACCTCCGTTGAAATAGTTACATTGTTTTAGCCTGGGTTTTTTTCAAACATCTTCCTCCAATACAATTACTCGTTATTCCTGAATGAACTTTTCTTAAAATAGTTCCCTATCCTGGTCTTCGAACTCACATACAGCTTGGGTTGTATACTCCCCAGGGAGCTGAGAATGATTCTTGAGCATGCCCCCGAGTGGTGTGGAAATATGCTCAATACAAATAGCCTATTTATTATTATTATTATTATTATTATTATTGACTTGTACTTGTTGCCAAATCGGCCACCGAGGCCTACTATACAGGACAGTTTTTATAAATTTTTACCAGGAATATGTAATACGTGAGTGTTTTATTTGTGTAAACTTAAAAATTTACTCCTCCTCTGTTTTAATTGGGATTTGCCCTTGGAAAGAAAGCAGAGGGAAGGTAAGACCGAGGCGAAGCTTTCCCTCAGCCTGCTCTCCAGTTATCCAATGGTCACCAATAATGTTTTCTCTCATCAAACATATTGCGTGTCAAGAGATGTATTTGTTTCTGTCTGTCAGGCGAGAAACACTTGCCTTGTAGGAAGCATCCTTGTAGGATCTATCTATCAGTTACTTTATATCCTATGGTTGACAAAAGTGTGAAGCAAACATGCAAGCCAGGTCATCCAACCTTCCCCTTAATGTCCCTGTCTTTGGTACTGGATGATAGTCTGTCACTGTGTCGTGCTGTTGCTCAAACATCAGAATGAAAAGTGGCAATCTAAGGTTTCTGTTTTCGGAAGGGTGTGTTAGCAGACCCTCAAGTACGTGACAAGAGACACATTTTCTGATAACAAAACACACACTTACAACAGTATAAATCTTCTGAATGAGGCACTGTTGAGAAACATTATAAACCTGAACAAATAATACTCATGCATAAGAGTGAATAAATGAGTTCGTCTTTTACGCCGCCTTTAGCAATATTCCTGCAATATCACAGCGGGGGACACCAGATATGGGCTTGACACATTATACCCATGTGGGGAATTGAACCCAGGCCTTCAGCATGACAAGCAAACACTTCAACCACTAGGCTACCCCACCGCCCATCATGCACAAGATGTACATGAGGGTGCTGTGTAATCATTATCCATGGCATCAATGACCTTAACTTCGGTTTTTCTCTCTACGTACATACATATTGACAGAACTGTGTAAATAAAATGAAAGATGGCAATCTACTGTCTCACGTCTTCGGAAAACCTATTCTGACATATTTCATACAGAATATTCTTGAGACATTTGGCTGTGTACAGGGTACTGAAGGTTTAGTCATCAATGGACACATCCATGTCCAAAACAACGTAACAAATGATGCCTTGAGCTCTTAACCTTTTCAGACTTAAGATAGCTAAATACAAGATTATTATGTCTGAAGAATACATCTGTACCCAACACGTACAAGCAGGATGGCGTGACCTTATACGCAGCCATCCCTCACACTAATGCCCTGATGATACTGCTTTTCCGCTTAAATCGTGAGGTTATTAATGGCTCCGATAAATTTCATTATTACTCCCCACAAACACACATCCTTACGTCATTGGAAATAGCATTTCAAGAAATCCGTACTGAATTACGCAAGTTAATCCTGTTATTACACTATCTGGTAATATAAAGAGCTCATTGTTTTCCTGGACTTGTGGACTTATGTTTGTAATCTATGTTTGTAATAAACACAGCCAAAACACATATACTTTTGAATATATCAACTGACAGAATTTGGATAATTATAACACAACAAGGCAACTGAAGGGTGCACAATGACATCAGACCTTACAGTCTAGGTCAAGACTCACTGATTACACAACAAGGCAACTGAGGGGTGCACAGTGACATCAGACGTCACAGTCTTGGTCAAGACTCACTGATTACACAACAAGGGAACTGACAGGGTGCACAGTGACATCAGACGTCACAGTCTTGGTGAAGACTCACTGATTACACAACAAGGCAACTGAGGGGTGCACAGTGACATCAGACGTCACAGTCTAGGTGAAGACTCACTGATTACAAAACAAGGCAACTGAGGGGGTGCACAATGACATCAGACGTCACAGTCTAGGTCAAGACTCACTGATTACAGAAGGCAACTGAGGGGCACACAGTGACATCAGATGTCACAGTCTTGGTGAAGACTCACTGATTACACAACAAGGCATCAGACGTCACAGTCGAGGTGAAGACTCACTGATTACACAACAAGGCATCAGACGTCACAGTCTAGGTGAAGACTCACCGATTACACAACAAGGCAACTGAGGGGTGCACAGTGACATCAGACGTCACAGTCTTGGTCAAGACTCACCGATTACACAACAAGGCAACTGAGGGGTGCACAGTGACATCAGACATCACAGTCTTGGTGAAGACTCACTGATTACACAACAAGGCAACTGAGGGGTGCACAGTGTCATCAGACATCACAGTCAAGGTGAAGATTCACTGATTACACAACAAGGCAACTGTAGGGTGCACAGTGACATCAGACATCACAGTCTAGGTGAAGACTCACCGATTACAAAACAAGGCAACTGAGGGGGTGCACAGTGACATCAGACGTCACAGTCTAGGCGAAGACTCGCTGATTACACAACAAGGCAACTGAGGGGGTGCACAGTGACATCAGACATCACAGTCTAGGTCAAGACTCACTGATTACACAACAAGGCAACTGTAGGGTGCACAGTGACATCAGACATCACAGTCTAGGTGAAGACTCACCGATTACAAAACAAGGCAACTGTAGGGTGCACAGTGACATCAGACATCACAGTCTAGGTGAAGACTCACCGATTACAAAACAAGGCAACTGTAGGGTGCACAGTGACATCAGACATCACAGTCTAGGCGAAGACTCACCGATTACACAACAAGGCAACTGAGGGAGTGCACAGTGACATCAGACGTCACAGTCTAGGTCAAGACTCACTGATTACACAACAAGGCAACTGAGGGGTGCACAGTGACATCAGACATCACAGTCTAGGTGAAGACTCACCGATTACAAAACAAGGCAACTGTAGGGTGCACAGTGACATCAGACATCACAGTCTAGGTGAAGACTCACCGATTACAAAACAAGGCAACTGTAGGGTGCACAGTGACATCAGACATCACAGTCTAGGCGAAGACTCACCGATTACACAACAAGGCAACTGAGGGAGTGCACAGTGACATCAGACGTCACAGTCGAGGTGAAGACTCACTGATTACACAACAAGGCAACTGAGGGGTGCACAGTGACATCAGACGTCACAGTCAAGGTGAAGATTCACTGATTACACAGTGACATCAGACGTCACAGTCGAGGTGAAGACTCACTGATTACAAAACAAGGCAACTGTAGGGTGCACAGTGACATCAGACATCACAGTCTAGGTGAAGACTCACCGATTACAAAACAAGGCAACTGTAGGGTGCACAGTGACATCAGACATCACAGTCTAGGCGAAGACTCACTGATTACACAACAAGGCAACTGAGGGGGTACACAGTGACATCAGACGTCACAGTCTAGGTGAAGACTCACCGATTACAAAACAAGGCAACTGTAGGGTGCACAGTGACATCAGACATCACAGTCTAGGCGAAGACTCACCGATTACACAACAAGGCAACTGAGGGAGTGCACAGTGACATCAGACGTCACAGTCGAGGTGAAGACTCACTGATTACACAACAAGGCAACTGAGGGGTGCACAGTGACATCAGACGTCACAGTCTTGGTGAAGACTCACTGATTACACAACAAGGCAACTGAGGGGTGCACAGTGACATCAGACGTCACAGTCTTGGTGAAGACTCACTGATTACACAACAAGGCATCAGACGTCACAGTCGAGGTGAAGACTCACTGATTACACAACAAGGCAACTGAAGGGTGCACAGTGACATAAGACGTAACAGTCTTGGTGAAGACTCACTGATTACAAAACAAGGCAACTGAGGGGGTGCACAGTGACATCAGACGTCACAGTCGAGGTGAAGACTCACTGATTACACAGTGACATCAGACGTCACAGTCTAGGTGAAGACTCACCGATTACAAAACAAGGCAACTGTGGGGTGCACAGTGACATCAGACATCACAGTCTAGGCGAAGACTCACCGATTACACAACAAGGCAACTGAGGGAGTGCACAGTGACATCAGACGTCACAGTCTAGGTCAAGACTCACTGATTACACAACAAGGCAACTGAGGGGTGCACAGTGACATCAGACGTCACAGTCTTGGTGAAGACTCACTGATTACACAACAAGGCAACTGAGGGGTGCACATGCAGTGACATCAGACGTCACAGTCTTTCTGAAGACTCACTGATTTCAGAAGGCAACTGAGGGGTGCACAATGGGATCAGACACTAACAAGGAGCACACAATGAGATCGGACACAACAGACTTGCTGAGGAGCCCTGTGATCAAAACAATCACCTTGTCAAAAGGAAATCATATTTCTCCTGAACCTTCAGACAAGATCATTATGCAGGTTTGTCTCTTGCTCCTCTATATAATCTACTTTCTCTCATCAGACTGAGAGCAACCAGTATTCATTACCATGAGTTTGTCTTTCCTCATTATAATGCATGAATCAGTGAGCTGTGTCGAAAGTGGCAGTATTTTAGTCACATTATGGCATGCCAGCCCCAAGAGAATATGTGGTAGACATATCCCATGTATGTGTGTGGTGCTGTCATAACAAGTTAAGCACTCAAAATCACATCCACTAGATCCTGGCTGACGAAGGGACATCACTAATGATTCAGGACGATGTTTCACTCATTGTGACAGCAAGAATGCAATTGGGTCATTCCTTGATTAAGGGCGAGATTCCGCCCATTGTGACATCAAGAAAGTAATTGGGTCAATCTTTCACTTGTTATTTGGTTTTCTGATTACCAAACTCATGAATGTGAAAGTCTGTATTGTCCAAACACAAGCAAGATTCGCCGTCTTTTGCCATACTTTGTTTCAGCCAAAAAATCAATTGCGTCTTTTGATGCTTGACTTTCTGTGTTGTTGATTTTCCGAAGTTGCGAATAGAAAGCTTTGCTCACGTTGGCCAATCGTAATATTGCTTGTAGATAACAAGAACCATTCAAACACCCTGTTTTACATGTCAGGTACTGCAACCAAGCTAAAAGCGATATTTCATTCGGTAATATGAGAGAATAATGAACGTCTCACGCAATGTGAAGGACCTCGCTTTGCAACATTGCACACTGCTCAGTTCCGTATGAACACTGGCAAAAGAAGCACATTGTCGATTATTAATGTTGAAAGTTTTTGAGATCCTTCGTATTAGAAACCATGAACCCAAAAGCCACATGTGGGTGAAAATTCTGGCATCATTATTGAAAAGACACTGCATTGCTGCACTCCAGAATGAACACTGCAGCATTGGGTATTGTGCCATAAGGCTAACTAAAAATTGAGGTTCATATTCGTACCTAAAGGCGACATATTGAGTGAACATACACTCCCGAACAACCTGAAAAGTTGACAGCAAGTTTTCATCAAACTCGTGAGCATATCTAGAACTACCTGTAGCATCTATCATGAGTAAAGGCCAAGGTCAAAATAATGCCGGCCATTGAAATTAAGGAGACAGGAGGAGGATGACATTCCTCAGTCCTCAGCTTTAATCAGGAGGTGTATTCATGGCCGACCTATAAGAGAGTATGCATTGAGCTGTTCATATCTTTCTCCCATCTCCTGCTGGCCCTGAATAATAAAACTGACGTGAAATAGTGAAAAGTTTTCTTCTCTCAATTTTCCCAGATCACTGTGGAACTTTATGTCCAAATGCAGGGATTATCCTGCAAATTTTTACAAGCACAGGCTTTAACCACTGTCTCTTACATCCCCTGGATGACGGGATGAAGAGTGTCTTCCGTGAGTGTTGGAGTGTTGCCGAAGTCTGGAGGTAAATCCCTAGTGGGCAAAAGCAGATTGAGCATAAGGAGATGTCTTCACTGTCTTTTCGGATTGAAGATGAATGCCAGTGACAGGATGGTGAACAGCTTGTCTGGTTGACACGGAAGCTGATTCTTCACAATGAAGTCCCAGCGAAGACCCAAATGAACTGTGACATGACTCTACTTCTCAAGCAAGAAGACGTCAAGAGCATGTATCTCACTGACTCAAGCAGCTGTTGCTAGAGCCAGGAGGAAGGCCGTGTTCAGGTCGGCGTGCTCAAGATCTTTGTGGTCAGGTGACCCAGGATGACTTTCAGGTCCCAAGTAGGTTGACGAAACCGGAATGATTTGTCAGCAAGCAGATGATGGCCTGGAGTTCTGCAACCCTGGAAATCCTCGAGCCAGTCGTAGTAGTGATGACTGAATTGATAGCCACGAGACCCTTAAGCTTCCTGGTAAATAAGCAAAGCCGTTAGCATTCAGAAACCTGTTGTGGAGATGGTTGGAGGAGTGGTGTCACGACCACGACAATGTTCCATTTATGATCATTTAATGCCTCAGTGGAGGTGGGACGAGCTTCGGTGATGTCTTGGCTACTCGTCTCGAATACCCCTTGGCAACTAGTCTTCTGGAGATAAACCAGACGCAGAGATGGAGGGTTTCCTGCGGTGGGAGTGGGGCACTTGGAAAAGGTCCCTTTGGAATGGTACATGATGGTACCATCGTTTGCAATGTTTACCAGGTGGACCAACCTTGTGCTGGCCAAAAAGGTGTGATCAGATGGAGCTGGACTGTGGTTATCTTTTGAAGTACCCGCGGTAGAAGACTTGTCAGGGGAAAGGCATAGGCATTGAGGTTCTCCCACGATATGGCCAGGGAATCATGGTTCCATGCCTTCTGATCGGGGATGGGAGAGACGAACCTTGGCAGTTGAGCATCGAGCTGGGTGGCAAAGAGGTTGACATCTGGGCAAGGCAGCAAATCCACTGTTAAATCATTGGATGTAGATGCCATTCTGTCGGTCTGGATAGGAAGTCTGCTATGACATTGTTGGTCCCCGCGATGTGTCTTGCTCAGACTTGAAAACACAGGCTGTCAATCGGAAGAACTCAATCGCCAGACACAGAGAGGATGCTGACTTGGTCGAGCCCATCTTGTTGACATACAGGATGACTGAGATGTTGTCTGATTGGACCATGAAGTGCAATGCCTGGAGATCTTCTGCCCAATGGGATACTGCCAGAATGACCACCTTCAACTTCAGGTTGTTGATATGGAGGGTTGTCTCTTCTACGGACCAGCACACTGAAACCTGAAGATCCCAAAGGTGAGCTCCCCAGCCAATGGTTGACCCAAGTGTTGAGTCAGGATGAATGGCTTCAAAAAAATGTTCGACTTCTGCAGCCACAACTGAATATGGTGCAGTGAAAGCGGGAGACGGATGGGAATCCATCAGTTGTCGTCCTGGAGATTGGGCTTCAGGAAACACTGAAACGGACGTAGATGGAGTTGGCCCCTCTGAGTGATTGTTTGTGCTGACCTTTTGTTTAGGAGAAAATGAGTGTCAATGCAGATGAAACTATTATATATATATATATATATATATATATATATATATATATATATATATATATATATATATATATATATATATATATATATATATAATGACTAACAGTTAGATGTATGCCATTTTCAATCATGCTGAATGAATGTTTATACAATATCTATGACTAATGTGCGAGTCGCAGAGTCTCTGCCCAATGTGATAAAATAACAACTCTTACCATTGCACACTCATAACTAATCCAGATCAGCTTGACATTTCTTCAGCTATATTTATTGAAGAATTGTTTCTGTTGCAAAGCCACTTGATCTATGTCATAAATTGGTCATAAAGACTGGTACCAAGTGTTGTAAACTTTAAAGTAAGTTACACAATCAGGTAGTTTCTTTTCTTCACCTGCCCACTCTCTTGCTGGTTGAGGTTGGGAGATGAGAAACCCGTAAAAAACATGCCTCTGACAAAACAAAGCAACAGAAAACAGGAGATATAAATACACAATTCCCAAACTGCATGTGTCTCTATGTCATAAAATAAAGACTATCTTACGTACACAGGCACCTTAAAATTTAATCTTTGAAAAATTCAAACCAATCAACATTCCATGATGTGAAAGAAGTCGTACTTTCTAAAGACCCTTGATACACAGAGAGTAATGCATCATGCACATAATTAATCAAAGCAACCAAGTATATCCAGTAGCTCAGCTCCATATCTGCAGCAAAGAGTAAGAGCCCTTGGCCGTTCTCACAGGATTATCAAACACGATACCACACAACTAATGAAGAACAAAACGATGACCGGCAGCCAAACTGACTGTGGGCGGCGTGGAACCCTCCCATGATGTAACTTTGAGTCTACATTTTAAAAAGGAAAAAATACAAACGACCTTGACCTTCATGCAGACCGATATTTACATGAAGAACATGACATCATGTATGTTTAATGATGATCCATCTGACGCTGTCTGAACATTCTCAGTTGATCGTAGGGAAGGACCATCATGCACCTCTTGGACCTCCAAGCATAATAACCTGCTGACATACACCTGGTGAGGCAGACGTGACAAATCTATCTTTAGGTACTAATCAGCCTCATGTCGGACGGACAACAAAATGCTTAAGCTGAGATTAAATACAGGTTTAAACTGACAGATTCCAGTCACCAGGGAGGGACAATCAATAGATGGAACAGCGAATCCGATGAACGCATGCTTTATGGTAAGTTCTGTAATGTAAGGGGCTTTTAAGACAAGACAGAAATGTAACTTGAGGATGGTGGTGACCAATGGTTAGGTGGACTCTGAATAAGTTACTTCTGTCACTGTCTCAAGGACATCCCACTATGTCATAGAAGCAGTGCCAACACATGCATACAGTCAAACCCCATTAATCCAGACAGTGCCAACACATGCATAGTCAAACCCCATTAATCCAGACAGTGCCAACACATGCATACAGTCAAACCCCATTAGTCCAGACAATGCCAACACATGCATACAGTCAAACCCCATTAATCCAGAAAATGCCAACACATACATACAGTCAAACCCCATTAATCTGGACAGAGCCAACACATGCATACAGTCAAACCCTATTAATCCCGACAGTGCCAACACATGCATACAGTCAAACCCCATTAATCCAGACAGTGCCAACACATACATACAGTCAAACCCCATTAATCCAGACAGTGCCAACACATACATACAGTCAAACCCCATTAATCTTGACAGAGCCAACACATGCATACAGTCAAACCCCATTAATCCAGACAGTGCCAACATATGCATACAGTCAAACCCCATTAATCCAGACAATGCCAACACATACATACAGTCAAACCCCATTAATCTGGACAGAGCCAACACATGCATAGTCAAACCCCATTAATCCTGACAGTGCCAACACATGCATACAGTCAAACCCCATTAATCTTGACAGTGCCAACACATGCATACAGTCAAACCCCATTAATCCTGACAGTGCCAACACATGCATACAGTCAAACCCCATTAATCTGGACCGTGCAGTTTCATTTGTGTTCAAACAAGCCTGAATTCAGAAATCACTGGACTATATATAACCATTCCAGATAGTAATTTGAAGACATTGTTTCCAGATGAACAGGGTCTGGACTAACAAGGTGTCACTGTGAATATATCGTTAACAGATTAAAACTGTAAACATTACAAAATCAGTAATATCGTATCAGTGGAATAATGCAACATAAACCCTCCCATTCTGTTACCAGCCAATCAGGACACAGTAATCCTTTAATCAGGCATGGCCTTAAAAAGAAATCAGCAAAACAATTGCTTGGATAGCCAATCAAAATGCCATGGAATCACTTGCAATTTATTTATATAGACTCTATAGATACATAGTGAAAGCTGTGCAGCATTAAAAATGCCAAGTTATAACTCACCAAAACTGCCAAGTTGAAATGTGAGGGTATGCGTGGACTTTGTTTAACACCACGGTCAGCAATGATCGAGCTATATAATGTTGACTTGTAAAAATCTCATCAGGGTCCTATAAACTTGTGGTTGATAGCATGAGCAATGATCAATGCCACCAGAGTGAGTGTTCCATTTATATCATGACATTACAGCTTAATGTGGGAGGAAAGCCCAAAGTGATGCAGGTCTCATTATGGTGACAAACCCAGAAACATTATCATGGCTAATCACAGGTTCTGGCACATCAACTCTTACAACAAACATGGAATACTATGGGGATCTTCTCTTGCTGGGAATCCCCACAGGGTGACAGATACCAACATGAGCAGACGGCAAACTGTCAATGTCTTTATTACCACAATCCTAACTGGATCAGGCAAACTAGGATTCAATCAGGCCATAATACATTTATTACTGTGATTCCCTCTCCTCCTTCTCACTACAAACTGCCTGCCTCACATTATTGCATTATACCACAGTTCCAAAGAAAATCATTCTGTCCAAAGAAAATCACTGAATGTGTTGTCCTATTTCTTTACTTTCTTCTCCTTGGTTTTGGTTTAACAGGTCTAGACGCAACACCAGATTTCAAGGCCTACGCAAATTTCAATGCTGCACTCAGATTACTGGGTGTTTTGAGATATATTTGACATGCCCGAAAAGAAGGATAAGTCTTCACTAAAGCAATGTAATTCTTTATTGGCACCTTTACCTTGAGATTTCAGTGATGCCTTCAAATTACAAGGTAAGTCATTATCAAACTCAATTCACCATACACCTTGTCATCACAAGGCAAGAGAGGTAACCCATTCAAAATGGCGGCAATATTACTAGCGATAGAAAACTTTCTGACACATTTTCTCTGTTAAATGCAATAACTTTAAAAGTGCAAAAAAGGAAAGTGCTCTGCATTCATTTCTAACGTTATTTCTTGCGTTTTAACTTCTCTAAATTAAAAAAATGGACCGTACCTCAAAGTTTGAATACGGCAGACGTTAACTGGATTCACTAGCAAGGTAATGATTTGATTGGTTTATCTGGATCCTCTCATGTCATATCGAAATGATTTGTAAACAAAATTTGCTGAAAACAAAACTTTACAGTATTTTGAAGATATACAAGGGGTTACATGATAATTATGTTCCAGGCCGATGGCAAGCCATAATGATACGAGAGTAGTGGTCGATATGACAAATTTACGTACAACTTCAAATCTGGTGTTGCAAACGGACCTGTTTAATGCTGCCAACTTAATGTGGGAGGAAAGCCTGAAGTGATGTAAATCTCAGACGTTTACAACCTCACTGAAATATTTCTTTCAATACTATGAAACCCATCATCAACAGTTATTGTAGACAGATTTCCTGAAAAGTTTGTTGATCTAAAAAGGAATATGAAAAAGTAAAATGCCTCCAATATATGCTCGAGTTGGACAAAAACTGAATCCATTGTGGCCAAAGAAAACTTTCTACTTGTGCAATAATGAGCGAGTATAGTCTTCTAGCAATATTCCAGCAATATCACAGAGAGGGACACCAGAAATGACCTTCACACATTGTACCCATGTGGGGCATCGTACCCGGGTTTTCAACATGATGAGCGAACGCATTGACCACAAGTCTACCCCATCGCCCCGTGTACAATTGGCATACAATGAAGGTCATCCCCCTCAACAACATCCTGATTCTGATACATGGTCAACTTGTAGCAGCTGATGCCTACTTCACTCAGCTAAAGATGCTGTTGACCAATGCCTGTTTCAGCACATCCATCAGACAAGAACAATGATTACATAAATGACCATTACCATTACCATTTGGAAAGCCCATTGAGGACAGATGTACTCTACTTATACACAGACATTAACTATTGTAAAGTCTTGCCTTATGGGGAGAATCACTTAAACAGCTTAAGGATTAACTATGTACCGAGTCCGGTTGAATTTACCACGTTAAATCTGACTTTGGGCTGTCAACTTCACTGACAGACAGCAACATGTAACATCATCTAACTGTTGTAGAAATCTATACAGTGGAGGACATGAGTCATGATATTCTGGAGTCATAATCACTATCTGTCTGTCCGTCTGTCTGTCTTACAGGGATCAGGGACGCACCTGAGTTGTAATCACTGTCTGACAGGGATCAGGGACGCACCTGAGTTGTAATCACTGTCTGTCAGGGATCAGGGATACAGGAAGCTGGGTTGTAATCACTGTCTGTCAGGGATCAGGGATACAGGAAGCTGGGTTGTAATCACTGTCTGTCAGGGATCAGGGATGCACCTGAGTTGTAATCACTGTCTGACAGGGATCAGGGACGCACCTGAGTTGTAATCACTGTCTGTCTGGGATCAGGGATACAGGAAGCTGGGTTGTAATCACTGTCTGTCAGGGATCAGGGATACAGGAAGCTGGGTTGTAATCACTGTCTGTCAGGGATCAGGGATACAGGAAGCTGCGTTGTAATCACTGTCTGTCTGTGATCAGGGATACAGGAAGCTGGGTTGTAATCACTGTCTGACAGGGATCAGGGATACAGGAAGCTGGGTTGTAATCACTGTCTGTCAGGGATCAGGGATACAGGAAGCTGGGTTGTAATCACTGTCTATCTGGGATCAGGGATACAGGAAGCTGGGTTGTAATCACTGTCTGTCAGGGATCAGGGATACAGGAAGCTGGGTTGTAATCACTGTCTGTCAGGGATCAGGGATACAGGAAGCTGGGTTGCAATCACTGTCTGTCAGGGATCGGGGATACAGGAAGCTGGGTTGTAATCACTACATGGAAACAAACAGGAATTCTGCCTAGTGTTGATGTTACCTGCCAGCACAGACAAGAGTCTATGGTCATTTCATGACACAACATCTTCCCAGTTACCCACACTCCTCATATTATACTGGGTTGAGTACAATAGGGAAGTTGTGGTTGACTAGGCAATGATATTGGTGTCATACTGCAGTGACACAACAAATTACTCATTAACTGTTGATTCAAAACCAAGCCCTTTGTTGTATTGACCTACCAACATGACAATGAAATCATTGAACTTACAAACAATGATGTTTCAACACAGAATAATTAACAAGGTGTCGGCAGCTGGATAATGTATAATTCCTCTACACCCATGTGCTGCCTACACACATGCATGGCTGACTCCACATCCTTCATCTACGCAGATTAATTACACCTGTTGTCACCTACATTCTCATTACAGCCAGCCAGGTGATACAGTAAATCAATTTTCAAGTGAGACATCATATAGGACATGTACCAACCACGGTGTGTGTTCCTTCAGTACCACATTTCATTTCTATCTACAACTTATTTAACACAGACAAAGCCCAATACATGTATGTTTCTGTTGTCCACTTTCAAGGTATTGTACACAGACAAGGCACAATACATGAATGTGTCAATAGTTAGCCTATAGCTCTAAAGCAAATTGGTTTGTTTGTTTATTTGTTTGTTGTTTGTTGTTTAATGCCACACTCATCAAAATTCGAGCTATATGACGCGGTCTGTAAATAATCGGGTCTGGACAAGACAAACCAGTGAGTGACATCATGAGCATCGATCCACGCAATTGTGATGAGATGACATGCATGAACCAAGTTAGCAAGCCTGACCACCCGATCCTGTTAGTCGCCTCTTTTTCAGAGGCTTTTACTGCAAGCATGGGTTGCTGAAGATCTATTCTACAGCAAAGTGGTGTAGGCACAGTTCTGAAGTGACTCATGTCTCAATAGTGGGCAGATAGATCTCAGGCAAAGTGGTGTAGGCACAGTTCTGAAGTGTCTCATGTATCAATAGTGAGCAGATAGATCTCAGGCAAAGTGGTGTAGGCACAGTTCTGAAGTGTCTCATGTGTCAATAGTGGGCAGATAGATCTCAGGCAAAGTGGTGTAGGCACAGTTCTGAAGTGTCTCATGTATCAATAGTGAGCAGATAGATCTCAGGCAAAGTGGTGTAGGCACAGTTCTGAAGTGTCTCATGTATCAATAGTGAGCATGTAGATCTTAGGCAAAGTGGTGTAGGCACAGTTCTGAAGTGTCTCATGTATCAATAGTGAGCATATAGATCTCAGGCAAAGTGGTGTAGGCACAGTTCTGAAGTGTCTCATGTATCAATAGTGAGCAGATAGATCTCAGGCAAAGTGGTGTAGGCACAGTTCTGAAGTGTCTCATGTATCAATAGTGAGCAGATAGATCTCAGGCAAAGTGGTGTAGGCACAGTTTAAAAGAATGTTATGTATCAATATGCAGTTTATCAAGATCTATACTGTGATAAAACGGGTCTTACATCGCGAAAAAGCATCAAATCCCGTGAGTACCTTGATTAAAAACATGAAAAGATTTGTAAAATATCTGCTGACAACGAGTTGGCGGTGCACATGCTTTGCAAATCCTGCAATCGACCGAAATCTGCACGACAGTTTACAAACCGGATTTAGATTTTGGTGCGCGATTTTGATTGGACTATGCATAGACTCGTTAGTCCATGCAGCCAAAATGTAACTCCATAATACCAGCCTAGTTCGGCAAGGGTGGAAACTGGACTTTTGTAGTCAGTTAACTCTCTTGCCTCGGGAAGATGCTTGATTGCCAGTCCCAGAACATGCCTACAACCTCCAACAAGATCAATACAACCTGGATGGAAGTAACCATCATTGACTGAGCATGTCTAGCATTGATTATTGGCATTAGGTGTTCAGTTAATCTGAAAATCATGCCATACTATGAATGACATTCTATTTCACAATCACACATTTCACTTGTTTACAGAAATATAAGTGACAAGACCATTTCCATAATCATAAGAAATCTCTGCTGAAAACCGAGCCAGTTGTATAAATCCCATTTCATCATGAGCATTTGTTCATGAATCATTATCCAATAGTGATGATACCAGGTATTCGCAACACATTCAATGAGATAAAAAAAAGTCCAAACAAGAGGTAAGTCCAAACTAATCTAACTAAAGTTACCAATGAGTGAGTGAGTATTGTTTTACGCCGCTTTTAGCAATATTCCAGCAATATCACGGCGGGGGACACCAGAAATGGGCTTCACACATTGTACCCATGTCGGGAATCGAACCCGGGTCTTCGGCGTGACGAGCGAAGGCTTTAACCACTAGGCTACCCGACCGCCATAGTTACCAATGAACAAAGGGAGATGTCTAGAAATTGGTCCATTAATCCATTTGAAGGTATGTCCATTGGCATTCAAATATATCCCATTGGAATCCTAACCACGGCTGTGATTATTATTATTCATCCAATACAATCCTACTGATCATGATATCCTACAGGGATTCCAGACTTACCTGCTTTCACTGTTTCCAGCCTGGGGCACACAAGTCACTAACCACAACATCTAGAATCTCATCAGGGTCCTATAAACTTGTGGTTGATAGCATGAGCAATGATCAATGCCACCAGAGTGAGTGTTCCATTTATATCATGACATTACAGCTTAATGTGGGAGGAAAGCCCAAAGTGATGCAGGTCTCATTATGGTGACAAACCCAGAAACATTATCATGGCTAATCACAGGTTCTGGCACATCAACTCTTACAACAAACATGGAATACTATGGGGATCTTCTCTTGCTGGGAATCCCCACAGGGTGACAGATACCAACATGAGCAGACGGCAAACTGTCAATGTCTTTATTACCACAATCCTAACTGGATCAGGCAAACTAGGATTCAATCAGGCCATAATACATTTACTACTGTGATTCCCTCTCCTCCTTCTCACTACAA
This sequence comes from Haliotis cracherodii, assembly GCF_022045235.1. Taxonomy (NCBI): domain Eukaryota; kingdom Metazoa; phylum Mollusca; class Gastropoda; order Lepetellida; family Haliotidae; genus Haliotis; species Haliotis cracherodii. The sequence continues at coordinate 20,222,193 of NW_027266275.1, forward strand.
ACAGCCTGCCTCACATTATTGCATTATACCACAGTTCCAAAGAAAATCATTCTGTCCAAAGAAAATCACTGAATGTGTTGTCCTATTTCTTTACTTTCTTCTCCTTGGTTTTGGTTTAACAGGTCTAGACGCAACACCAGATTTCAAGGCCTACGCAAATTTCAATGCTGCACTCAGATTACTGGGTGTTTTGAGATATATTTGACATGCCCGAAAAGAAGGATAAGTCTTCACTAAAGCAATGTAATTCTTTATTGGCACCTTTACCTTGAGATTTCAGTGATGCCTTCAAATTACAAGGTAAGTCATTATCAAACTCAATTCACCATACACCTTGTCATCACAAGGCAAGAGAGGTAACCCATTCAAAATGGCGGCAATATTACTAGCGATAGAAAACTTTCTGACACATTTTCTCTGTTAAATGCAATAACTTTAAAAGTGCAAAAAAGGAAAGTGCTCTGCATTCATTTCTAACGTTATTTCTTGCGTTTTAACTTCTCTAAATTAAAAAAATGGACCGTACCTCAAAGTTTGAATACGGCAGACGTTAACTGGATTCACTAGCAAGGTAATGATTTGATTGGTTTATCTGGATCCTCTCATGTCATATCGAAATGATTTGTAAACAAAATTTGCTGAAAACAAAACTTTACAGTATTTTGAAGATATACAAGGGGTTACATGATAATTATGTTCCAGGCCGATGGCAAGCCATAATGATACAAGAGTAGTGGTCGATATGACAAATTTGCGTACAACTTCAAATCTGGTGTTGCAAACGGACCTGTTTAATGCTGCCAACTTAATGTGGGAGGAAAGCCTGAAGTGATGTAAATCTCAGACGTTTACAACCTCACTGAAATATTTCTTTCAATACTATGAAACCCATCATCAACAGTTATTGTAGACAGATTTCCTGAAAAGTTTGTTGATCTAAAAAGGAATATGAAAAAGTAAAATGCCTCCAATATATGCTCGAGTTGGACAAAAACTGAATCCATTGTGGCCAAAGAAAACTTTCTACTTGTGCAATAATGAGCGAGTATAGTCTTCTAGCAATATTCCAGCAATATCACAGAGAGGGACACCAGAAATGACCTTCACACATTGTACCCATGTGGGGCATCGTACCCGGGTTTTCAACATGATGAGCGAACGCATTGACCACAAGTCCATCGCCCCGTGTACAATTGGCATACAATGAAGGTCATCCCCCTCAACAACATCCTGATTCTGATACATGGTCAACTTGTAGCAGCTGATGCCTACTTCACTCAGCTAAAGATGCTGTTGACCAATGCCTGTTTCAGCACATCCATCAGACAAGAACAATGATTACATAAATGACCATTACCATTACCATTTGGAAATCCCATTGAGGACAGATGTACTCTACTTATACACAGACATTAACCATTGTAAAGTCTTGCCTTATGGGGAGAAGCACTTAAACAGCTTAAGGATTAACTATGTACCGAGTCTGGTTGAATTTACCACGTTAAATCTGACTTTGGGCTGTCAACTTCACTGACAGACAGCAACATGTAACATCATCTAACTGTTATAGAAATCTATACAGTGGAGGACAGGAGTCATGATATTCGGGAGTCATAATCACTATCTGTCTGTCCGTCTGTCTGTCTTTCAGGGATCAGGGACGCACCTGAGTTGTAATCACTGTCTGACAGGGATCAGGGATACAGGAAGCTGGGTTGTAATCACTGTCTGACAGGGATCAGGGACGCACCTGAGTTGTAATCACTGTCTGACAGGGATCAGGGATACAGGAAGCTGGGTTGTAATCACTGTCTGTCGGGGATCAGGGATACAGGAAGCTGGGTTGTAATCACTGTCTGTCAGGGATCAGGGATACAGGAAGCTGGGTTGTAATCACTGTCTGTCAGGGATCAGGGATACAGGAAGCTGGGATGTAATCACTGTCTATCTGGGATCAGGGATACAGGAAGCTGGGTTGCAATCACTGTCTGTCAGGGATCAAGTATACAGGAAGCTGGGTTGTAATCACTGTCTGTCAGGGATCAGGGATACAGGAAGCTGGGTTGTAATCACTGTCTGTCAGGGATCAGGGATACAGGAAGCTGGGTTGTAATCACTGTGTGTCGGGGATCAGGTATACAGGAAGCTGGGTCGTAATCACTGTCTGTCAGGGATCATGGATACAGGAAGCTGGGTTGTAATCACTGTCTGTCGGGGATCAAGGATACAGGAAGCTGGGTTGTAATCATTGTCTGTCAGGGATCAGGGATACAGGAAGCTGGGTTGTAATCACTCTGTCAGGGATCAGGTATACAGGAAGCTGGGTTGTAATCACTGTCTGTCAGGGATCAGGGATACAGGAAGCTGGGTTGTAATCACTGTCTGTCAGGGATCGGGGATACAGGAAGCTGGGTTGTAATCACTGTCTGTCAGGGATCAGGGATACAGGAAGCCTGATTGTAATCACTGTCTGTCAGGGATCAGGGATACAGGAAGCTGGGTTGTAATCACTGTCTATCTGGGATCAGGGATACAGGAAGCTGGGTTGTAATCACTGTCTATCTGGGATCAGGGATACAGGAAGCTGGGTTGTAATCACTGTCTGTCAGGGATCAGGGATACAGGAAGCTGGGTTGTAATCACTGTCTGTCAGGGATCAGGGATACAGGAAGCTGGGTTGTAATCACTACATGGAAACAAACAGGAATTCTGCCTAGTGTTGATGTTACCTGCCAGCACAGACAAGAGTCTATGGTCATTTCATGACACAACATCTTCCCAGTTACCCACACTCCTCATATTATACTGGGCTGAGTACAATAGGGAAGTTGTGGTTGACTAGGCAATGATATTGGTGTCATACTGCAGTGACACAACAAATTACTCATTAACTGATGATTCAAAACCAAGCCCTTTGTTGTATTGACCTACCAACATGACAATGAAATCATTGAACTTACAAACAATGATGTTTCAACACAGAATAATTAACAAGGTGTCGGCAGCTGGATAATGTATAATTCCTCTACACCCATGTGCTGCCTACACACATGCATGGCTGACTCCACATCCTTCATCTACGCAGATTAATTACACCTGTTGTCACCTACATTCTCATTACAGCCAGCCAGGTGATACAGTAAATCAATTTTCAAGTGAGACATCATATAGGACATGTACCAACCACGGTGTGTGTTCCTTTCAGTACCACATTTCATTTCTATCTACAACTTATTTAACACAGACAAAGCCCAATACATGTATGTTTCTGTTGTCCACTTTCAAGGTATTGTATACAGACAAGGCACAATACATGAATGTGTCAATAGTTAGCCTATAGCTCTAAAGCAAAGTGGATTGTTTGTTTATTTGTTTGTTGTTTGTTGTTTAATGCCACACTCATCAAAATTCGAGCTACATGACGCGGTCTGTAAATAATCGGGTCTGGACAAGACAAACCAGTGAGTGACATCATGAGTATCGATCCACGCAATTGTGATGAGATGACATGCATGAACCAAGTTAGCAAGCCTGACCACCCGATCCTGTTAGTCGCCTCTTTTTCAGAGGCTTTTACCACAAGCATGGGTTGCTGAAGATCTATTCTACAGCAAAGTGGTGTGGGCACAGTTCTGAAGTGACTCATGTCTCAATAGTGAGCATAGAGATCTCAGGCAAAGTGGTGTAGGCACAGTTCTGAAGTGTCTCATGTATCAATAGTGAGCATATAGATCTCAGGCAAAGTGGTGTGGGCACAGTTCTGAAGTGTCTCATGTGTCAATAGTGAGCATATAGATCTTAGGCAAAGTGGTGTGGGCACAGTTCTGAAGTGTCTCATGTATCAATAGTGGGCATATAGATCTCAGGCAAAGTGGTGTAGGCACAGTTCTGAAGTGTCTCATGTATCAATAGTGGGCATATAGATCTCAGGCAAAGTGGTGTAGGCACAGTTCTGAAGTGTCTCATGTCTCAATAGTGAGCATGTAGATCTTAGGCAAAGTGGTGTAGGCACAGTTCTGAAGTGTCTCATGTATCAATAGTGAGCATATAGATCTCAGGCAAAGTGGTGTGGGCACAGTTCTGAAGTGTCTCATGTATCAATAGTGAGCATATAGATCTTAGGCAAAGTGGTGTAGGCACAGTTCTGAAGTGTCTCATGTATCAATAGTGGGCATATAGATCTCAGGCAAAGTGGTGTAGGCACAGTTCTGAAGGGTCTCATGTATCAATAGTGAGCATATAGATCCCAGGCAAAGTGGTGTAGGCACAGTTCTGAAGGGTCTCATGTATCAATAGTGAGCATATAGATCTTAGGCAAAGTGGTGTAGGCACAGTTCTGAAGTGTCTCATGTATCAATAGTGGGCATATAGATCTCAGGCAAAGTGGTGTAGGCACAGTTCTGAAGGGTCTCATGATTCAATAGTGAGCATATAGATCTCAGGCAAAGTGGTGTAGGCACAGTTCTGAAGTGTCTCATGTATCAATAGTGGGCATATAGATCTCAGGCAAAGTTGTGTAGGCACAGTTTAAAAGAATGTTATGTATCAATATGCAGTTTATCAAGATCTATACTGTGATAAAACGGGTCTTACATCGCGAAAAAGCATCAAATCCCGTGAGTACCTTGATTAAAAACATGAAAAGATTTGTAAAATATCTGCTGACAACGAGTTGGCGGTGCACATGCTTTGCAAATCCTGCAAGCGACCGAAATCTGCACGACAGTTTACAAACCGGATTTAGATTTTGGTGCGCAATTTTGATTGGACTATGCATAGACTCGCAAGTCCATGCAGCCAAAATGTAACTCCATAATACCAGCCTAGTTCGGCAAGGGTGGAAACTGGACTTTTGTAGTCAGTTAACTCTCTTGCCTCGGGAAGATGCTTGATTGCCAGTCCCAGAACATGCCTACAACCTCCAACAAGATCAATACAACCTGGATGGAAGTAACCATCATTGACTGAGCATGTCTAGCATTGATTATTGGCATTAGGTGTTCAGTTAATCTGAGAATCATGCCATACTATGAATGACATTCTATTTCACAATCACATATTTCACTTGTTTACAGAAATATAAGTGACAAGACCATTTCCATAATCATAAGAAATCTCTGCTGAAAACCGAGCCGGTTGTATAATTCCCATTTCATCATGAGCATTTGTTCATGAATCATTATCCAATAGTGATGATACCAGGTATTCGCAACACATTCAGTGAGATAAAAAAAAAGTCCAAACAAGAGGTAAGTCCAAACTAATCTACCTAAAGTTACCAATGAGTGAGTGAGTATTGTTTTACACCGCTTTTAGCAATATTCCAGCAATATCACGGCGGGGGACACCAGAAATGGGCTTCACACATTGTACCCATGTCGGGAATCGAACCCGGGTCTTCAGCGTGACGAGAGAACACTTTAACCACTAGGCTTCCCGACCGCCCAAGTTACCAATGAACAAAGGGAGATGTCTAGAAATTGGTCCATTAATCCATTTGAAGGTATGTCCATTGGCATTCAAATATATCCCATTGGAATCCTAACCACGGCTGTGATTATTATTATACATCCAATACAATCCTACTGATCATGATATCCTACAGGGATTCCAGACTTACCTGCTTTCACTGTTTCCAGCCTGGGGCACACAAGTCACTAACCACAACATCTAGACCTTGACCAATAACAGGCTCCAGATCAAAGCACAGTCCAACTCTAAAAAGTCATCTTCTTGTGAAATACTTCATAACATGATTTTGAGGAGACATATGGCATGTCCTTTTAAACTTGACCATAACCAAGCCTTCAAATGACATCAAAACAAACAACAAACATTAAACCCTACATATGGCATGTCCTTTTAAACTTGACCATAACCAAGCCTTCAAATGACATCAAAACAAACAACAAACGTTAAACCCTACATATGGCATGTCCTTTTAAACTTGACCATAACCAAGCCTTCAAATGACATCAAAACAAACAACAAACGTTAAACCCTACATATGGCATGTCCTTTTAAACTTGACCATAACCAAGCCTTCAAATGACATAAAAAATGACATCTTGACAATAGAAAACAGCTACCGGTAATTGTAAATGACAATAGCAAAATTCGATAATAAGTGCGTTATAGTATCAAGAATTCAATACTGAACTGAATGGCATGATTACAAGCATATGAAAATCCATTTCTCATTCATACCATCACCGGATGTTGCAAGTCATGTCACCACCGGAGTTGAACAAGGCTATGTATTACAACCAATATTCTTCCCATTCTCTGCGTATGTATTGGACATTATGACGATGCACGTAGCCACACCGACTCAGTGCCTGCCCATTAACTGACAAACACCCTACCATGTCCAAGAACAATATACACACTCATGATGCCACACCATGGTTCAATTAAAAGTGTAACAAAAGGAAATTGATTGCCGGGTGTCAGCGAGTTCAGTCCCACATTGCAACACCACATACTGACTTCCACGCTAACATTCCTGCTATTGTACTGTTCCAGTGATCAAGTACACATCATATCGATCCTATGAAGAGAAACAATTTGCAGTGGTTTGTAGATAGAGATTTTCCTACATATGGTTAGATATCTAATGATACCCATTATGACAATACAAATTAGAGACCAACCATTTGATATTCTGGGGAGGGGAAGTGTGGGTTCGGGGTTTGGGCGCGTGGGGGTTGGTTGTGGGTGGTGCTCTGGAATTTTGTATGGAGACTATATTTTATAAGCTACATCTGGAAAACCAAATATTATTTTAATTAAAACTGTCCCCAAATATATATTTTTTTAAAACTATTTTGCAACAATTGATTTCATAAATGATTTTCCAAAATAAATTTGGGGATGGGGGACGGAGTGTGGGTAAAAATCCCAGGCCCACTCCAGAATATCAAATGGTCGGTCACTTAATCACATAGCTATAGGTTAATACTCGATGCTTGTTTCACTATATCGGAAGCTCAGTATTTTGGAAACTGTTTTTAAATCCTTATTGTGTTATTTTGATGTGTTACTGTCTGTTTGTTTTGTTTGTTGTTTAGCGCCACACTCAGCAATATTCCAGCAAGTGAGGGAATGGGTGAGTGAAGGTCATGTGTTTATGCTGGGCGCCACCAGGGGGCAGGATAGCCTCACACCAGGGCCCACTTGCACAAAGCGATCTTAGCGCTAAGACTATCGTAAGCCTATGTTAAAGTATGGGAGTTACAATCATCTTAGCGCTAAGATCGCTTTGTGCAAGTGGGCCTTGGTATCATCACTATTGATAGTAATTAACAAACACATGCTCATGATATAGTCGGATCATAAAATGGACTCTGCTTTTATAGCTGTCAACACCACTTTTAGCTAAAGTGATGCTGATCTTATACCACTTTGGTGGTACCCACATGCACAGACATGGTGTTGACAAACCAAGAAACCTAATCAGGGTAAACTGGGATTTGAACCCATAGAGGTTTCTAGCACACCGAAGAGACAAAGTGCCATAGACCACTGGACAGCCTTGCCCTATCTTCCAATGAATGCAGCAATTTTATTGATATATAACAGAATTAGCTTATCAAATATCATCCCTATCCCAAAACACCCAGATCTATAGAAGTTATGCCAAAATAAGTCCATTCTTCATTTTCAGCGAGCGAGACTGAAATATTTTATCGTAAGGTCCCAGATACAAAGCTATTCTGTATCGGAACAACAATCTCGTAACCATGGAAATGCCAAAATCAATACATGTAAACAGTTTGGAATGTCAAAAGGCACAGAAGATAACATAATCGATGATTGCTTAAAGTTTCATGGAAGTTTTAAATAGATGTATTTCTCTGAAAAGTAATCAACCCCTTCTCTCAGCAGGGGTGGTTGGGTAGCCTAGTGGTTAAAGTGTTCGCTTGTCACACCGAAGACCAGCGTTCAATTCCTGACATGGGTACAATGTGTGAAGCCCATTTCTGGTGTCCCCTGCCATGATATTGCTGGTAAAAGCAGCATAAAAACTGTACTCACTCACTCACTCACTCACTCACCTCGTTCTCTCAGCAAGTTTGACCTTCTTTCAAATGAAATATCCACAAAAAGTAGCAGAAGCAATGCAAAAAAGTGAGTGAGTGAGTGAGTTGGGTTTAACACCGCTTTTAACAGTATTCGAGTTATATCACAGCGTCAGCGTGTCAGCTAAATGTGGGAGGAAAGCCCAAAGTGGTGCAGGTTTCACACATTTACCACTTCAGTGAAACCCACGAGCACGGGTATGGTGCTGACAAACCTAATAACATAATCGGGGTGAACTGGGATTCAAACCCAGAATCATAGGTTTCTGGCATGCCCAAGGGACGCAACTCTGCACAGCAAATCGCGGCACCTTAGACAGCTGGGACACAATGCAAAAAAGAAAAAGGAATATCATACCACTTACTCATTATATTGAAAAGTGTCAAAGAAAAGGCATTTGCCAAACGAGATTAAGCCTTTGGTCAATATTATATCTGTATCTTTTCTCCATATATCTCTGCATGAAGATCTGATAAACACTCCACAGGTTGTCGTGTCAGGTGGACCTTCAGCCAATCAGTGTCAAGGTAAAATTCTCAGTTTGAGTGAACTGAGCATTGAGAGCAGCATATGTATCAAAACGAACACAAACGGGAAGTTCTGAATGGAATATCATAAAAACTGCACTATAATATTGTTGTGGATATTTTATACACCCTGTCATTTCTGGCATCTACACCTAAAAACGTGTACTTCAGGGGTTAAATTGTCTTCACTGTGTTTCTTTTTTAATTGTTGAGATCAAAGTTTTCGAATCGAGGTGGAAAAAAACCCCAAAACAAATCTTTTGGGGTGGGTGCGCTCAGGAGCAAGCGGAGTGAGGGAGGGAGGGAGCGAATACATCAATAAACTGATCTGTAAAGGGCTTGATTACATTTACAGTCAATTTGAGTCCAACATTTTATAACAAAATGTATAAAAACAAGAATAAATTGAAATCCTGCAATAACAGCATGACAAAACCCTCAACAGCAGGCTAAACAATTCTCTCATTGCATATTATAAAGTAAATATGGAATCATTGCGGGCATCTGCGGGACAATTATCGGATTTATTGTCATAACAGAACAAGCTTCATTCTGTTATCATCCTTCTACATGACAGAACTGACCCTGATCAAACAGAGAATGGATGGGCACAACTAGATCAGAAAGAGTGGGCATGTTTATCTGCAAGCATGTGGGAGTTCTCAGAAAGATAACCTATGGTGCTTCTGCATAATGTATTACTGAATGTCCTTTGTATATTTTACTTCTTTTTCAAATGGGAAATCTAGTTTTTGTTGTGTCATCATCATTTTCAAGTTCTGAAAATAAATATCTTAACCCTTAATATTTCAAATCATAAAAGACCCGTTAAGATCCTGGGTAGAATAGGTCTTCAGCAACCCAATCTTGCCGTTAAAGGCGACTATGCTTTTTGAAAGAGGCGACTAACGGGATCGGGTGGTCAGGTTCGCTGACTTGGTCGATGCATGGATCGATGCTCATGATATCAATCACTGTATTGTCTGGTCTAGAAACGATTATTTACAAAAAGCCGTTATATAGCTGGAATATTGCTCATTGTGGCGTTAAACAACAAACAAACAAACAAATATTAAAAATGTTCAGTTTTGGATGTAACTTTTCTCCAAATTATCAACACCCAGAAGATATATTTAAGCTCAATGTCATCTCATAAATGAAATAAATTTTTAAATAAGTAATTATCTTTCTAATCAAAAGAATTAGGAAGATTAGCAATTGCAAAACTAAGCATTCATAAAAAGAAATGCACTCATCTTGTGATACATGACAATGCACACTTTACACACAAAAGTAATTAAATTCTGACTACAAATGAGTGCAAGTTGGGTCAAGGTAATCACCTGGACACATTCCCACGAGTTAACGACACCCTCCTTTCCAAGAGACGCATACCACAGCACACAAAATCCAGATATTATAAATATGAGGCATCAAAGGTCGATTCTGCACACTTCACTGCTTTGATAATATGTAGATGGCATAAAGAAATCTAAAGTCGCCCAAAGGTAATAATTGGACTATGTATAATAATGTCAATAATTTAGCACTCGACAAAATGATCCACGCCATGCTCGTCTTCCACTCCATCATTGATAAAGGTGGCCAAAGAGTATTAACACGGGGCTTCCTGGAGAGTTGCACAGCCAAAATAGCAGCAGAGCTGTTTACAAGGGATCTGACATTATAAGAAATAGCCCAGACACAATAATACTAACTGGAGGATGCTCAAGGAGTGACCTATCGGCTCCCCACTATCGGTCAGCTGATCACAGCTACTGAGACTGGAAGAAGTCGGTTAGACACAAAACATTCACTGCAGGTTAGCATAACAAGAATCAGTTGGCAAAATTCTTACTAGTTTACATTTGTCCTTAATCTGTAGACTATCAGGTACATGTTGATAATTATTACATTCTGCTCAATATTTATACAGGTGGAAATCATATCTTTGCAAGTTCTGAAATATCCAAGGATATTATCATGTGAACATTATAGTGAAAATAACAGCTTGATCATGAAGAGACAAGCAGTGGTACCTATAGTGTTTATAAAGATAAGAGCTATTCATTTTCTTGATCAAGACTCTTTCCTTAAAAAGATGAAATATTTACATTTCAGGTGTAATAAAATAGACCAAAAACCAAAAGCAAATACTGTATTCGACGTATGGCGCTCTCAAAATTAGAAATAGGGGGCTCTTACTAGAATATTATTTTGGTGAAAAAAAACTGAGTTGAAAGATAAATATAGTTATTTATGCTGAAATGTTTATGTACGACAGATATATTTTTCCATAATTCAATTACCCATAATTAAGGGTGCATATAACCTATAGTGCTTATTATACGCGAATAAATACGTCTTCTGTACATTGATCAATCGGAAGGGGTGCTAATTGGGATTGTTATATCTTAGCAAATGTCACCATGGGCGCTTATTACGTTGAATACGGTAAAACAATTTGAGGTTCTATATAGCATGATCGGGAGTTATCTGAGTAAGCATGGCCTCTCTCCAACACACAGTGTACACACCATCAGTCAGCCAGTCTCAGATACAGGCACAGGACAAACAACCAAGCAGCATGCTGGCATCATCTTCAAGACTCACATGCATGTTCTTTGACAAAAACAATCTAATTTGTATTTTTGATTTCAACCATCTTGGTTGATTCAAGGCAAGAGATCACTGAATGATAAAAAATAGTATTTGTGGAGTTGATTTGAGATTAATTAAAAACTCTTGAAACAAAATGTCTAATCAATACTAAATACACAACTCATATTTTAACTCATACTACATGGATTTAAAAAAAATCTTTTTAACATATGCCAAATAGCTTTTGTTTGTTTGTTTGTTTGTTTGTTGTTTTATGCCGCACTCAGCAAAATTCCAGCTATATGACGGTTGTCTGTACATAATCATGTCTGGACTAGACAGTCCAGTGATTGACATTATGAGCATCGATCCCAAAAATTGGGATATGATGACATGCATCAACCAAGTCAGCGAGCCTGACCAACCAATCCCGTGGGTCGTCTCGTACAACAAGCATAATCACCCTTTATGGCAGGCATGGTTTGCTGAAGACCTATTCCAACCCGGATCTTCGCGGGTCTGGCAAATATCTCAATTTAAACCTGTCACCCGAGCAAGCATGTGACCAGTTCTTTCCTTCTCATCCCCCAGTGAAGCCATGTTTACGTTTTCACCCTCACTGATAGTATGATCGGTGAGGATGTTCTTGCAGGGTGATGATGCAACACCTCAAGTCATCGTGGAAATTTACTGAGCTAAAATAGATCAATGAATCACATGTCCTGAATCTCATCTCCCTGTCTGCCCTGCACATAAGCAACATACGGCAAGCATGTCATTCATAGATCAATCAAAAGACGAAATCTACATTTAGATAGAATTGTAAATTCACTTATGTTGATGTAAATGGAGGCCTGGATATTTCATAAATGACTCATCTTCATCCCGATGTTGGAATAATGTTTATTTTTAGACATTAGCAACATTAACAATTACAATGTGTATGTATGAAGAGTTTTCAATTAACATACTGGCATATTTCTGAGTTTCTTATTTAACAAAGTAGGGAAAGAGGCATTCTAGTTTCTGAACAATATTCTTCACAATTTCTTTGGGCAGGTTTATGATTATTTTAATAAGTTTCAAGGGTTGACTGATAAGTTCTAAGGCTCAAATGTTATTTTGAAAAGTAAATAATTTCAAGGTCAAGTCTTTCTATTGTTTGTTTGTTGTTTAACGCTGCACTCAGCAATATTACAGCCACATGATGGCGGTCTGTAAATAATCGTGTCGGACCAGACAATCCAGTGATTGTCCGACTAAAGAACCATCCTTCCTTATCGGTCTGCAATATCATGCCAAGGCAATATAACAATAAACAAGGGCAAAAGTGAGCGTGGCTCACTAATAACCCCAACCCGCCTAGTGTGTCAGTAGTTTAATTAATTAATTAATAATGGATAGGGTTAGGGTTTGAAAAATTCATAAAAACATTTTTTTTCTTTTGACTGCACCCCTCCATATGACACAGATTATATGTACTAAGTTTGAGATGAATCCAGTGAAAAGTTTAAGAGAAATCGCGGGGATAAAGTTTTCGGACGGATGGACAGACGGACGGACGGAACCTTGGTATAATAATGTGCATATTTATAATGCCACAAATCCACACGCTAAAGTATGCTCAAAGCGCTACATTATCACCCCGGTCAATAGATCAGTGTGCAGTTGATCATCAAAAGCTGTGATGCCTAGAAGATTAACAGTCATTACCCTGTTATTCTACGGGGGACCCACCTTCACTGCTGGGAGAACAGAGGCATATTACGAACAAAGTCATTTACCTTAGGAGACACCAAAACAACAGTTTTTGACTGGATAAGAACTGCTACAGTGAGTGAGTGAGTGAGTATGGTTTTAGGCTGCTTTTAGCAATATTCCAGCAATATCACGGCGGGGGACACCACAAATGGGCTTCACACATTGTAGAACTGCTACAAGAGCAAAAGACAAGGGTTCCCATCTGATAAGAGTCATCAACTCTGTTCATCTGATACGATATAGAGTGTGTGTGAGCAAGTGAGTGAGTGAGTGAGTGAGTGAGTGAGTGAGTGAGTTGGGTTTAATGCAGCTTGAACAATATTCCAGTTATATGACGGCATGTCAACTTAATGTGGGAGGAAAGCCCGAAGTGATTGATGCAGGTCTCAGACATTCACCTCTTTGGTGAATCCCACAAGCATGGTTATGGTGCTGACAAACCTGGAAAGATAATCAGGGCAAACTGGGATTTGAACCCATGATCAGAGGTTTCTGGTGCCCCCAAAGGAAATTGTTATGCCTAAGACAACAATCATCAACTGCCTGCTCATCTGGTTAGATTCAATAACATTTCAATCCCAACCTCATCACAATGTTGGATTGAAGTCTGAAGGGAAGGTGTAAACAACATTGCCAGTGACATTACAGCCATATATAACATGAGTGAGTGAGTTGGGTTTAACGCCACTTTTAACAGTATTCCAGTTATATCACGGTGTGTCAGCTTAATGTGGGAGGAAAGCCCGAAGTGATGCAGGTCTCAGATGTTTACCACTTCGGTGAAACCCTGGAGCACGGGTATGGTGCTGACAAACCTAGAAACATAATCGGGGCGAACCGGGATTCGAACCCACAATCGTAGGTTTCTGGCGTGCCCAAGGGACACAACTCTGTAAAGCGAATCGCTGCGCCTTAGACGACTGAGCTTCCCGTGCCTCCATATATAACATGAGTCCATGGAGTTAATGCTGATACATCGTGTACCTACTTCCCCTGCGTACAAACAACCATATTGACATGAGATCCAGGTGTATGGCCTTGTATTCAATCACCCAGGGGACTATTAATTCCAGGCACACATTGAGAGTAGGTGACATCCCCATATTGACGCCCTGCAATAATTACAGTCATCACTCAATGAAGGACTTCTCAGTAGGCGACAGAAACAGGGACTGAGCAGAGAAGAGTGGCTTCTGTTGTGATTAAGCCATAGTCAGCAATAGATGCAATATAACTCATGAATATTAATTAGACCGTTCGCTACGTTAACAGATCGTTATTATAACAGAAACAAACATATGTTTTCCATGTATATCTAAAATGATATTATTTTTTATTAATTGTCTGGTGAATTAAACAATATAAATTGATACAATTCATAATTCATCATATTATGAATACGTAAACTTGTACTGTGTGAAAAGTCGTACTAAAATACGCTATTTGAAGGGGGCTAGCCTAAAAGCAAATGTCCGATGAGTGTGTGAGTGTGTGAGTGAGTGTGTGAGTGAGTGAGCGAGCGAGGTTTTACACTGCTTTTTTCGCAATATTCCAGCAATATCACGGCTGGGGGACACCAGAAATGGGCTTCACACATTGTACCCATGTCAGGATTCGAATAGGGTCTTCGGCGTGACGAGCGAACGCTTTAACCACTAGGCTATATGACTGCCCCCTTGTAACTAATCAAGTGATTGATATTATGAGTAATGAACCATTCCATTGAGCATCAGCACACATTAATACCAGCTGCTGTAATATAACTGCAACTTTGTTTAACACCAGGGTGCCGTTGTACAAAACATCCTTAGCACTAAAACTGTCATAAATCTATGTTAAGGTATGTGTGTTACGATCACCTTATGGCTAAGATTGGCACCCAGGGTCATAATAACCAACAAGGTAGCCAAGACAACAAGGTAACCCAGACAACAAGGTAACCCAGATAACAAGGTAACCAAGACAAGATAATCCAGATAACAAGGTAACTAAGGTAACAAGGTAACCAAGACAACAAGGTAATCAAGACAAGGTAACCAAGATAACAAGGTAACCAAGGTAGCAAGGTAACCAAGATAACAAGGAAACTAAGAACAGAGGAACCAATGGCACTGTGAACTTGATGTCATCTATCACCACCAGGCACAAAAAAATAACCCAGCATTGGCTGCAAGGTGGTCAATCTGGGTGATCATCCATCACCACCAGGCACTATGACGAAGAATAACCTAGCCTTGGCTCCAAGGTGGCAAATTTGGGTGATCATCCATCACCTTCAGGCATAAAGCAATAACCCAGCCATGGCTGCAAGGTGGTCAATCTGGGTGATCATTCATCACCACCAGGCACAAAGCAATAACCCAACCATGGCTGCAAGGTGGTCAGTCTGGGTGATCATCCATCACCACCAGGCACTATGACGAAGCAATAACCCAACCATGGCTGCAAGGTGGACAATCTAGGTGATCATCCATCACCACCAGGCACAAAGCAATAACCCAGCCATGGCTGCAAGGTGGTCAATCTGGGTGATCATCCATCACCACCAGGCACAAAGCAATAACCCAACCATGGCTGCAAGGTGGACAATCTGGGTGATCATCCATCACCACCAGGAACGAAGCAATAACCCAACCATGGCTGCAAGGTGGTCAGTCTGGGTGATCATCCATCACCACCAGGCACAAAGCAATAACCCAACCATGGCTGCAAGGTGGTCAGTCTGGGTGATCATCCATCACCACCAGGCACTATGACGAAGCAATAACCCAACCATAGCTGCAAGGTGGACAATCTGGGTGATCATCCATCACCACCAGGCACAAAGCAATAACCAAACCATGGCTGCAAGCTGGACAATCTGGGTGATCATCCATCACACCCAGGAATGAAGCAATAACCCAACCATGGCTGCAAGGTGGACAATGTGGGTGATCATCCATCACCATCAGGCACTATGACGGAGCAATAACCCATCCATGGCTGCAAGGTGGTCAATCTGGGTGATCATCCATCACCACCAGGCACTATGACAAAGCAATAACCCAACCATGGCTGCAAGGTGGACAATCTGGGTGATCATCCATCACCACCAGGCACTATGACAAAGCAATAACCCAACCGTGGCTGCAAGGTGGTCAATCTGGGTGATCATCCATCACCACCAGGCACCATTACAAAGCAATAACCCAACCGTGGCTGCAAGGTGGTCAATCTGGGTGATCATTCATCACCACCAGGAACGAAGCAATAACCCAACCATGGCTGCAAGGTGGTCAATCTGGGTGATCATCCATCACCACCAGGCACAAAGCAATAACCCAGCCATGGCTGCAAGGTGGTCAATCTGGGTGATCATCCATCACCACCAGGCACTATGACAAAGCAATAACCCAACCATGGCTGCAAGGTGGACAATCTGGGTGATCATCCATCACACCCAGGAACGAAGCAATAACCCAACCATGGCTGCAAGGTGGACAATGTGGGTGATCATCCATCACCACCAGGCACTATGACAAAGCAATAACCCAACCGTGGCCGCAAGGTGGTCAATCTGGATGATCATCCATCACCACCAGGCACCATTACAAAGCAATAACCCAACCGTGGCCGCAAGGTGGTCAATCTGGGTGATCATCCATCACCACCAGGAACGAAGCAATAACCCAACCATGGCTGCAAGGTGGACAATGGGGGTGATCATCCATCACCACCAGGCACTATGACAAAGCAATAACCCATCCATGGCTGCAAGGTGGTCAATCTGGGTGATCATCCATCACCACCAGGCACTATGACGAAGCAATAACCCAACCCTGCTGTAAGGTGGTCAATCTGGGTGATCATCCATCCCCACCCTGAACTATGACGAAGCAATAACCCATCCATGGCTGTAAGGTGGTCAATCTGGATGATCATCCATCACCACCAGGCACTATGACAAAGCAATAACCCAACCATGGTTGCAAGGTGGTCAATCTGGGTGATCATCCATCACCACCAGGCACTATGACAAAGCAATAACCCAACCATGGCTGCAAGGTGGTCAGTCTGGGTGATCATCCATCACCACCAGGCACTATGACGAAGCAATAACCCAACCCTGCTGTAAGGTGGTCAATCTGGGTGATCATCCATCACCACCCGGAACTATGACGAAGCAATAACCCAGCCATGGCTGCAAGGAGGACAATCTGGGTGATCATCAGAGTGTTCCTATTTGATTCCAGGACTGGTCCCAGCAACCTTGCTTCTTGCATCAGGTAATTTAATGGATCGAGTGGTCAGACTAGCTGACTTCATAATATCAATATATTGCTCATCATATAGGTGGAATACTATGACATTAAACAAGAAAAAAACAAATAAAATCCTATCTCAGCGCATGTTAGTACGACCATCACAAACATGACAACTGCTGTGCAGCATCAGGCAACAATAAAACGCTTATTCTATTTATGCAAATTGTGTGAATGGCAGGTGCTACCGGTACGCCAGGACATGTTTTCCTTCTTGCAAACACCTGGTGTCATCACAGATTTTCAGTGATCCATTCACATTATGTTCACTGATATTTGGCTTTTTACTCCCAATTCTGTACATAATCAAGACTGATTATTCTCTGGCGTTGACGTATTATATTATCCTGTCCTAAAATCCTTCCAGGGGGAAAAGCCTAAGAAGAAAAGAAGCAAAACAAGAACAACCTCTCTGCACCTCACAAAATGACTCAGAGGCGGCGTTGTGACTTCATTACTCTCCGTCAAGGTACTAGCTCTAACACACATGGACAAGGAGACCACTTGCCGAGGCAGGAACATAATTCACCGCTGTAAAACTCCACCATACATACCTCGCCATGACTGGCTGTCGTACGCTTCAGTTACTGTCCACAATGTTACACCCCCTCCGTACAGGTATCTATGAAGCTGGCCTCCAAACTCTCTGCACACTCTTTCCTCCAGTAAAGGTGGTATTTCCACACTGCATATGCTATGATCATCAATTCCTTGTAGGTCTACCTTAAAGCGCTCAAGATGCTGTCTGCAATTCATGCCCCTCCATCAGCCACTTGGCCACAGGATGAATCATTTGGTCGTAGACTGTCAATAATCGATAGCAGTATTGATCGCCATTGTTACACGTTTCCGTTTTGCCGCCACGCCAGTGTACTACCGTTTTGATCCGGCCCCATGGGTAGTTTCTCATAATATACAACTTCCTTCAGATTTCAATATTACACATTTTTTACGATTATGGCGATCAAACATACGAACACAACGTGCAAGGAATATGACACTGCCTGGAGATATTGAGTCCCGCGAGCGCCAATTACTGCTTGTATATGATACGAGGCGAAATAATGATGTGTGCACCTATTGACCGCAACCAATCAGTTGGTCATTAAGAGGGGAAAAAAAAGACCAGCATTGCCACAAGAAGGTTGGTTGTTGTGTTGTTTACATTGCACACAATATTCCATCAGCAGCCTGTAAATAATTAAATCTGGACCAGACAATACAGTGATTATATAATGAGATTATATTATGATAAACAATTCACACAACAGGGTACAATGACATGCAATCGACCAGTCACAGCGCTGACCACCAGATCCACTAAGTCTCCTCTTATGACAGGCAAGGGTGGCTGGGGACCAGTTCTAACATGGCATACCAGGTGGTTTTCTTGTTTTAGTCGTCAGTTCAAGCTATTCAAACTATATCAAGGCAGCTCATGAACAATCAAGTCAACCAGTGGTGGACGTAATGAGCATGTCCCAGGCCATCAGGGCAGGATAACACACAATCAACCAGACCTGTGAAGATCCCATGCTTGCCCTTAGAGGTCACTAATGGGATCAGATGGTCAGGTTCGCCGACTTGTTTGATACATGTCATCGTATCCCAATTACGTGGATCAATGTTCATGATGTCAATCACTGGATTGTCTTGTCCAGACTTGATTATTTACAGACCGCCGTCATATAGCTGGAATATTGCTGAGTGCGACATCAAACAACAAACAAACACAACAAGGAAGCAGCGTTTACACTATTCCCGGCCATGGGGCACATTAGAAATTTGTTTGTTCATGTGGTAGTGAATATAAACTATAAACAAGCTCTGGAAATAATGCCCAGTAACATAAATTTCTAAAATTCTTATAGCAAGAGGCAACAATTCAGCATGTGTCTGATAGATGTGGAAAATTTCATCTGGAATCGAACCCTACCCTTATTGTTTTCTAAGTCCAACTTGTTGCCAAGGAAACGTAAAAAATAAAATTTTCTAAAAGTGCTAAATATGAAAAGGCACCAGTTCAGTATGTACCTGGTAGACATGCAAAGTTTTGTAAGAAAGCATCTAATGGTTTCTGAGTAACGCTCCGGAAACGAACACCACCTTATAGAACCAAGTCCAGCTTGCCATGGAAACGTAAAAAAATAAAAATTTCTAAAATTCCTAAAGAGCAAAAGGCACCAGTTCAGTATGTGTCTGGTAAACATGCAAAGTTTTGTTAGAAAGTATTGAATGGGTTTTGAGTTATGCTCTGATAGACATGTAAAGTTTCGTAGAAGATATATTTAACGGTTTCTGAGTTATGCTCCAGAAACGACTTAGGGACGCACGTACGCACACACACACATGCACGGACAGAACCCATTTCAATATACCCCGCCAACTTCGCTACCTAATCTGACCACCCAATCTAACTGAGTTTCCAAGCAATAGAATACTGAGGAATGATTTAGATCTAGGTCCCTTGAACATGCCATTGGACCTATTTGTGTAAATCATCATGTTTGTTAGAATCAGCTAATGTATTTGTACTTATTCAGGGTCCCATTAAGATCAGGTTAGAACTGGTCTCGCTGACTAGGTTGATTTCAGAACAAGCATGTTTATTTGCAAACAAGAGGAAAGTCTGGTCACAAGATTTTTATCCCTGGGCTTAATTACAGATTTTTCTTATCCAAGTTGAGTAACATTTTATCCAAATTTAAGCCTTGGGCTTAAAAAGGAAAAAGGTGAGTTTGGTTTGAAGCCGCTTTTAATAGAGATCTATTAATTTTTCAATTAAATTTAAGCCCATGGGCTTAAAATGGTCTTATTTTTCCGTTTTGAAGCCCATGGGCTATATAAAGAAGATGCTCAAATATGTGCAGCCCAAGCATTAGCTGTAGCTCACTGTGCCAGAGTATGTCTGTGATTGAATGTCATATATCTGCATGGGTAAAATACTGCAGAAGTTGGGCAGATAGTCCAGTGGATAGAGTGTTTGCCCAGAGAGCAGAATGTTGGTGGTTCCATCCCCGGCTGCATCATACCAAATGGAGTTATAGGATGGTACTTGACGTTACCTTGCCTGGCTATCGCCAAGAGGATAAAACATGGACCGGTGGTCAGTTTACTGTGTGGGGTATCCATGTTAAACTGTGGCATGGTATCTCTATGGAGGGGCGGTCTGGTAGCCTAGTGGTTAAAGCGTTCGCTCGTCACGCCGAAGACCCGTGTTCGATTCCCGAAATGGGTACAATGTGTGAAGCGCATTTCTGGTGTCCCCCGCCGTGACATTGCTGGAATATGGTTAAAAGCGATGTAAAACCATACTCACTCACTCTCCATGGACTTCTACTTTGTGCATACACATTCCCATATAAATGCAATAATCTTGAAAGCGACAGTAACCCACATTTCACCTCCCATTATCAGCATCATTCAGAATGGAAACAATAACAGTGGCGAGGTGAGGTGAAATGGGGTTTAACATCGCATCCAAGATTATTGCACTTATAAAGTGACGTGTGTATGTGTGTGTGTGGCTGCTTGTACTAGTCCGGACTGATGCCGATTTATAGTGCTAGCCGCAATTTAACATGAATACCCCACTCAGACACAGTATACTGACTCCGAGCCGACCAGTCCTTGTTTTAGCCCCTTAATGCCAAGTGCCAGACAGGGTAACAACAAGTACAATCTTTTAATGTCTTTTGGTATGACGCGGCTGGGGATCGAACCCCGGACCTTCTGCTCTTCGGGCGGACACTCTACCATTAGACCACGGAGGCGGTCAAACAATAACAGTGACCAAAGTGATTGGCCAATATGAATTGATATCCCCATTTCCACACCCTCATTCACCCTCACCTTCAGTATCTGCTAGATTTATGAAGGATATAAAGCTTCTATCTTACATGAGTCAACATTAAGTATTTTTTAACACGATTATGTAGTGATTGCAACATCATTTTACATCATCATTATCTTGTTATTGGTGTACATATTTTAGTCCAAATCAAAACGTGATTACCAATGATTTATTACATCATTCTTTCAACAGGTGCTTTCTATTTCAAGAATAACATTGACCTGATGACTTGTGTAATTTGTCACCATGTGCCAGGTTCGTGTACTGGTGAGATTGTCCCGCCGACTTTCGGTCAACACAATAAAAATGTTATGAAGATGTCCATAGTTCAAGACAAAATTCTGCCATGGAACTTTTCAACAAACTAATTTCGTAACTTTTTTTTACATAGGTGAGATGTATGTGTTTCTGTGTGGCTCTTGTACTAATAAGGACTACTGCGGGTTTTGCAGGGCTAGCCCAATAAGATCCCATGCTGTACTTTAACATGTATACCCCATCTTCCCGAGGCAAGGGAGTTAACTGACTATAAAAGTCCAGTTTCCACCCTTGCCGAACTAGGCTGGTATTATGGAGTTACATTTAGGCTGGACTAACGAGTCTTTGCATAGTCCAATCAAAATCGTGCAAACGAAATCGAAATCCGGTTCGTAAAGTGTCATGCAGATTTCGGTCAATTGCAGGATTTGCAAAGCATGTGCACCGCAAACTCGTTGTCAACAGATATTTTCAAACTCTTTTCATGTTTTTAATCAAGGTGCTCACGTGATTTGATGCGTTTTGCGATGTAAGACTCGTGTTACCACAATATAGAGCTTGATTATCGATCATATTGTCCTGACTTGGCACCGCCATTTTGTTTGCAGCAAATGCAAGTGATACGAGAGGTGGAATCTGATTGGTCCATAGGAAAGGCTTAGAAGGGACATAACTGGTAATAGCCACTGGTGGAGCTACGATCGAGCCCAAGAATTCCAGCCTAGTTCGGCAAGGGTGGAAACTGGACTTTTAAAGTCAGTTAACTCTCTTGACTCGGGAAGATGTGCATACCCAAACTCAGAAAGACTTTAGATTCCGAGACCACCAGACATTGTTTTATCCCTTTAATGACCAGCACCAGTCAGGGAAACAACAAGTACCATCTTTGATATGATGCGAATGTGTAATGAAGCACCTCTGGGCAGGTGCTCTGTTCACCAGACCCAGAAACAGTCTCTTTAACATAGACTTGATCCCTTGACCTTAAAGGGACAGGATGTTGACCGTTCAGAAGCTTTGTTTGTAAACAAAAGCCGATGACCCACAAGCTTACACAGCTCTGCACACCT
Source organism: Haliotis cracherodii (assembly GCF_022045235.1). Taxonomy (NCBI): domain Eukaryota; kingdom Metazoa; phylum Mollusca; class Gastropoda; order Lepetellida; family Haliotidae; genus Haliotis; species Haliotis cracherodii. The sequence goes on from NW_027266275.1 coordinate 20,244,646, forward strand.
TATTCCATTTCTGCTCTAGTGACCACACTGCACGTGTAGGTTTATCACGTGACCAGACTTTTCTCGCACAACAAGCGCACTCATTTTGAAATAAATACATGCATGCCTCTTGGTGAGCTTTACATATTTGCATAATTATACAGATATAGTAGCTACTACCACTACAAAATTGAGGTGCATCACAATATCGCATTTCACATCAAAGTGACCATATAGCTCGCCCTCCGTAGGGCTTCAAAGACAGCATGTGAATGATAAATACGCAAGTGGAAATAGTTTTTCAAAATTTTAAGATATTTTCCCAATGAAAGTGAAACATTTCATGACATATGTTTATCTAAATGTGTAGTCCAAAAAGAGATGTGTGTTTGTGTGGCTGCTTGTACTTGTCGGGACTGATGCAGATTTATAGTGCTATCTCACTGAGATACCATATGCCGCAGTTTAACATGAATACCTCACTCAGACACAGTATACTGACTCTGAGCCAACCAGTCCTTGTTTTAGCCCCTTAATGCCAAGCACCAGACAGGGTAACAACAAATACCATCTTTTAACGTCTTTTGGTATGACGCGGCTGGGGATCGAACCCCGGACCTTCCGCTCTCCGGGCGGACGCTCTACCACTAGACCACGGAGGCGGTCTAGTCCAAAAAAACCCAGAACAGATGAGAATCAAATGAATGGACTGTCACAATGTGACAGAGGTACTCGGCTGGCCCCAAGGAACCCTGGGTAGGCCCTGTCTGATGGGCTTCATACAACCAATGCATATTGATATTGTAATCTAGGCTTTGATATACACAGGCTTCTAACCTAATCAAGCTGACAATTAGTATTTTGTAACTCACCCATAAGAAAAACACACAAGCTTTCTCTTCAATTTGCTTCTATTAAAAAACAAGACTGAAGCCAGTTTACTCTTCGCAGCGCTTGCATTGTCAGCTTCACTGTGCAAAGCTCCATTGTTTTAATTTGAAAATTGAATCGAGCATGTGACGTCAGACTTAGAAATTGTTTCCTGCATAATTTAAGATACCGTTGAAATACTGTGTCTTTCAATATACATAGTACCTTAAATATACATAAAATTGATGGATTGTGAGTTAGAGAGGTTTAACTGTAATAAATCTGGCAAAAAACATACAAATAATATACATACATAAATAATAGTCTGATCTCTGGTTTCGCCCTCATGATAAGAGTGAGTGAGTGAGTGAGTATGGTTTTACGCCGTTTTTTACAATATTCCAGCAATATCACGGCCGGGGTCACCAGAAATGGGCTTCACACATTGTACCCATGTCGGGAATCGAACCCGGGTCTTTGGCGTGACGAGCGAACGCTTTCACCACTAGGCTACCCGACCGCCCCCCTCATGATAAGAACCCATGGTGGTCATAAATAATATTTGCCTACTACTGACATCAAGTATGTGGCAATAAAGCATCTGTTATTAGAAATATCAATTCTTCTGTAACCTAAATCAATAAAATAAAAAAACATACTACTCATTGTGTGATAGTGACAATAAAAAATGTCAGAAATATTTAAATATACACTTGATATATTATTAACATCATTTTTGCATAACATGGAAAGATAAATATATTTCCACCAAAATTGTAGTCGTATATAATTTAGTTGATATCTGTAAACAAATAAAACATACATTCATTCATCAGTAAATACAGTGACAGATACAAAAAAGCAAATAAAACTTTTGTCAATTTCAAACCAATCATGTCTGAATTATGATAAACTGTATCTGATTTCTGACTGATAATTTCTAAATATTGACTAATGCCTTTCTGAATTCTGACTAATACTTTCTGAATTCTAAATTAAACATAAAAAATCTAAAATCTATACAAAGTAAAGTACAGCACTTCATAGATATATATATAAAAGGGTTTGACAGATATGCATTCAAACTGATGTCATATTTCGCAAAATTTAGCTAATGTTTACAAATGGCCTACCTGTCCAGACTCAAGATTTCACAGACAGTGACACATATGCATTTGTTCCAGCACTTTCTATATGGTCCAAAAACGGGGCAAAAAATGGAGGTGGCAATAAAAGTGTCAAAACATACATGTGTCAATACAGGCAGCACTACAGGTGAAAGTTGACATTCACAAGTAGGTCACCCGTGGACTCCTCTCCTAAAGCAGCTTCAGTGGAGTGAGCGGTGGCTTCTTGAAACTGACATCGCTGGAAATAACATCTCATCTGGCAATGGTCTATATATAGTTGTGTTTAAGAGGGTCGAACAGTCTTGCTGTAAAACATCTTCCTAAATGTCAGCTACAGGTAGATATACTGTAACATGTCATGGCCGTAACAATGGCTCAAAATATACATTACATTTTCCAACTTCTATAATCCTGTTATGGCCCTGTTGTGTGAGCGAGTGTGTTTCTGATGATGGTATTAACTGTCTGTTATCACCCCTCCAGGTGAACATTCAGTAACTGACACTGAAATATTTTATGTGAATGATGCCATGGTTTATCATTCAACTTCAGAACAGGTAAAAATGGTAGCTGATAAAGCGATGAATATAAACAGCATCATTTGGGTATGACAATGGTATGTGACAATTCAGCAATATTCAAGCTACATGATGGCAGTCTGTAATTAATCGAGTCTAGAAGGAAAAATCAGTGATTGATATCATGAGCTTCAATCCACGCGATTTTGGATCGATGACATGCATCAACCGAGTCAGCGAGCCTGACCACCTGATCCCGTTAGTCGCCTCTTACGATAAGCATAGTCGCCTTTTACGGCAAGTGTGAGTGAGTGAGTATGGTTTTACGCCGCTTTTAGCAGTATTCCAGCGGGGGACACAAGAAATGGGCTTCACACATTGTACCCATATCGGGAATTGAACCCGGGTCTTCGGCATGACAAACGCACACCTACCCACTAGGCTACCCGACCAGCCCTTTTATGGCAAGCATGGGTTCCCGAAGACCTATTCTATACCAAATCTCCACAGGTCCAATTTGTTTGTAGACTATTATGAGCTGAATGCATGAAACAGAAAAATATTCACGGGTTTCAGGCTTTAGACTAGTGGTTAAAGTCGCAGACTGGTCGGACAATGCAACCCACCAGCCAGACAAAAACTGAAAATGTCTCCCATGGTCATCCCTACATTTGCCATAAATTCAGCAGCAACTGAAGCCAACCAATGCCTTGTTTAGAGTTTCCACTAGACAGCAAGTAAATGCAACGAACCTGCAATGAATAATCTGAACCTGGCAAACCAGTGACTGAGGGAAAGAGCAATCATCCACACCACTAGGGCACGATGACAGGCAATGTACCAAATCAACAAGTCTGACTACCCAATTCTCATCTTAATATCTCAGTCATCTCTCCCACCAAGCCTGACGTTTTGTTTGTTAGTTGTTTAACGCTGCATTCAGTAATATTCCAGCTTTATGAGAGCAGTCCGTAAATAATTGGTGTCTGGAACATATGAACATCGAACATGAACATTGATCTACGTAATCAGGATACGATGACATGCATCAACCAAGTCAGCGAGCCTGTCCACCTGATCCCATGAGCCACCTCTTATGACAAACATAGTTACCTCTTACGACAAGCATAGTCGCCTCTTACGACAAGCATAGTCGCCTCTTACGACAAGCATAGTCGCCTCTTAGGACAAGCATAGTCGCCTCTTACGACAAGCATAGTCACCTCTTACGACAAGCATAGTCACCTCTTATGACAAGCATAGTCGCCTCTAATGACAAGCATAGGTTGCTCTTCCAAGCATGAGGTACTGGGGACCTAGTCAGCTCTTACACCAAACATGGGGTACTGGGGACCTAGTCAGCTCTTACACCAAACATGAGGTACTGGGACCTAGTCAGCTCTTACACCAAGCATGAGGTACGGGGGACCTAGTCAGCTCTTACACCAAGCATGAGGCACTGGGGACCTAGTCAGCTCTTACACCAAGCATGAGGTACTGGGGACCTAGTCAGCTCTTACACCAAGCATGACGTACGGGGGGCCTAGTCAGCTCTTACACCAAGCATGATGTACGGGGGACCTAGTCAGCTCTTACACCAAGCATGAGGTACTGGGACCTAGTCAGCTCTTACACCAAGCATGAGGTACGGGGGGCCTAGTCAGCTCGACTGACAATCGCCATGTTCTCAAATTAACATCATCAAATGAAACAACCCTGCTTGGTCTCAATCTTCTGTACGATATTAACCATTAGCAGTTGTATTGGCCTGAGAAAGACGTCTGGTGACCTCTTGTAGCTCAGCCAGACCGGGAACTCCCAGGCTTCATGGTCAATATCGCTGGTCATTCACCGCCTACCTACTGTGTAGACATAATTAGTTTCATCCAGTTACTTCAGCCAAGGTCAAAGTGCTGCTCAACGTCTGATTAGATATATACAGTTCCTTAACAGGATTTTGTATGTTTGCAGATCTGTCAACCCTCCCGCATTTTGAGTGAGACTCCCACAGTTTGATGAAATCTTCCATTCTTCTGCACGAGAGACTATTTCTCCCACAAAACAGCATTTTTCATTAATTTCAAAATTTGCCTCTACTGTCCCTTGAGTAAAAACAATGAACAGGAAGTTTACAGTTACGGAAATCTATGTGTAAGTTTTCCGATTAAATCCAAATGCATGTGATTATTCCTCCATGATTTAAAACCATAGATATATATGGCTGGCCCTGTTATACATTATTTAATTGGTTATCAGATTTATCAGAATCTATAAAACTATAATCAGGGCGAACCGGGATTCGAACCCACAATCATAGGTTTCTGGCATGCCCAAGGGAGGCAACTCTGCACAGCAAATCATGGCACCTTAGACAACTGGGCCACCTGTGATCCCAAATTCAGACAAAGCTCTGACAAGCCATTGAGGTAAAATGACACACTGTGTCAGCCAGCGTCTGGTTGACTGAGTTGATTCCCACAGGGTCCACCAGCTGGAGTCAACAAGGTTCTATACCATATTACGTCTGAATCTTCGAAATATGTAGGGCAATCAAGCCTGGATCAAGCAGTGGCCAAAGGTGACGAGGATTCCATCAGTGCAGGATCAAACAGATGCTGTAATCCAAGACACTGGCACAGCCACCATACATTACCTACCCCTATTAGTTGTCTCTGAGAAAAGGCATGTGATACTGGGTATCTAATCTTCCCTGGAATCCTGAAAAACTCCCCAAAAGGTAGGTTGTTGTTGAAGACTGTTGATAAACTACCCAGTGGATCAGTGGTTGTTAGAGACTGTCCCCAGACTACCAGGAGTCATAGGTTGTGGAAGACTGTTCTCATACCATCCATTGAGTCAGTGGTTGTTGAAGACTGGCTCCATACTACCCAGATGGTCAGTGGTTGTTGAAGACTGGCTCCATACTACCCAGTTGGTCAGTGGTTGTGGAAGACTGGCTCCATACTACCCAGTGGGTCAGTGGTTGTTGAAGGCTGGCTCCATACTACCCAGTTCGTCAGTGGTTGTGGAAGACTGGCTCCATACTACCCAGTTGGTCAGTGGTTGTTGAAGGCTGGCTCTTTACTACCCAGTTCGTCAGTGGTTATTGAAGACTGGCTCCATACTACCCAGTTGGTCAGTGGCTGTTGAAGACTGGCTCCATACTACCCAGATGGTCAGTGGTTGTTGAAGACTGGCTCCATACTACCCAGATGGTCAGTGGTTGTTGAAGACTGGCTCCATACTACCCAGTTGGTCAGTGGTTGTTGAAGACTGTCTCCATACTACCCAGATGGTCAGTGGTTGTTGAAGACTGGCTCCATACTACCCAGTTGGTCAGTGGTTGTTGAAGACTGGCTCCATACTACCCAATTGGTCAGTGGTTGTTGAAAGCTGGCTCCATACTACCCAGTTGGTCAGTGGTTGTGGAAGACTGGCCCCATACTCACCAGTTGGTCAGTGGTTGTTGAAGACTGGCTCCATACTACCCAGTTGGTCAGTGGTTGTGGAAGACTGGCTCCATTCTACCCAGTTGGTCAGTGGTTGTTGAAGACTGGCTCCATACTACCCAGTTGGTCAGTGGTTGTTGAAGACTGGCTCCATACTACCCAATTGGTCAGTGGTTGTGGAAGACTGGCTCCATACTACCCAGTTGGTCAGTGGTTGTGGAAGACTGGCTCCATTCTACCCAGTTGGTCAGTGGTTGTTGAAGACTGGCTCCATACTACCCAGTTGGTCAGTGGTTGTTGAAGAATGGCTCCATACTACCCAATTGGTCAGTGGTTGTTGAAAGCTGGCTCCATACTACCCAGATGGTCAGTGGTTGTGGAAGACTGGCTCCATACTACCCAGTTGGTCAGTGGTTGTGGAAGACTGGCTCCATTCTACCCAGTTGGTCAGTGGTTGTGGAAGACTGGCTCCATTCTACCCAGTTGGTCAGTGGTTGTTGAAGACTGGCTCCATACTACCCAGTTGGTCAGTGGTTGTTGAAGACTGGCTCCATACTACCCAATTGGTCAGTGGTTGTTGAAAGCTGGCTCCATACTACCCAGATGGTCAGTGGTTGTTGAAGACTGGCTCCATACTACCCAGTTGGTCAGTGGTTGTTGAAGACTGGCTCCATACTACCCAGTTGGTCAGTGGTTGTTGAAGACTGGCTCCATACTACCCAGTTGGTCAGTGGTTGTTGAAGACTGGCTCCATACTACCCAATTGGTCAGTGGTTGTGGAAGACTGGCTCCATACTACCCAGTTGGTCAGTGGTTGTTGAAAGCTGGCTCCATACTACCCAGTTGGTCAGTGGTTGTTGAAGTCTGGCTCCATACTACCCAGTTGGTCAGTGGTTGTTGAAGACTGGCTCCATACTACCCAGTTGGTCAGTGGTTGTTGAAGACTGGCTCCATACTACCCAGTTGGTCAGTGGTTGTGGAAGACTGGCTCCATACTACCCAGTGGGTCAGTGGTTGTGGAAGACTGGCTCCATACTACCCAGTGGGTCAGTGGTTGTGGAAGACTGGCTCCATACTACCCAGTTGGTCAGTGGTTGTGGAAGACTGGCTCCATACTACCCAGTGGGTCAGTGGTTGTGGAAGACTGGCTCCATACTACCCAGTGGGTCAGTGGTTGTGGAAGACTGGCTCCATACTACCCAGTGGGTCAATGGTTGTGGAAGACTGGCTCCATACTACCCTGTGGGTCAGTAGTTGCTGAAGACTGTCTCCATACTACCCAGTTGGTCAGTGGTTGTGGAAGACTGGCTCCATACTACCCAGTTGGTCAGTGGTTGTGGAAGACTGGCTCCATACTACCCAGTTGGTCAATGGTTGTGGAAGACTGGATCCATACTACCCAGTTGGTCAGTGGTTGTGGAAGACTGGCCCCATACTCACCAGTTGGTCAGTGGTTGTGGAAGGCTGGCTCCATACTCACCAGTTGGTCAGTGGTTGTTGAAGTGTTCCAGTTATATCACAGTGTCAGTATGTCAGCTTAATGTGGTAGGAAAGCCTGAAGGGATGCAGGTCTCACACATTTACCACTTCGGTGAAACCCCCGAGCACGGGGATGGTGCTGACAAACCTACAAACATAATCAGGGCAAATCGGGATTTGAACCCACAATCATAGGTTTCTGGCGTGCCCAAGCGACTCGAATCTGCACAGCGAATCACGGCGCCTTAAACGACTGGGCCACCCATACCCCCAGTTGTTGAAGACAGTCCCTATACTACCCAGTGGATCAGTGGTTGTTGAAGACGGTCCCAAAATTAAATTATTTTTGGGGAAGGTGAAAACCAAATTCAGTATCAATAGGTTGATAAGAAATACATTTTATATCCATGTTGGATGTTTCCAGACATACAGACATCATCAGGTCACGTAAGAATACAGTTCCATTCAGCTGTTGTAACACACATCAAGTAAGCTGGGTGATGGATTACCCCTTTATTCAAACATTTCCGACCCAGAACCCTCACTTGTATTCTTTCACTGAATTAACAAAGATGTGAAGTGTGCTCGGTGGAATTTCAACTGGTCTATAACAGAATTCAACAGATTGATATTGGGTCTCAATATGACATTGATTGAAACCTGAAAGTGTTTGCGAAGGATCAACAATGTTTGTGAGTAAATTCCTCCTGCAATAAAGCAGAGTTATTGTGCTGCTGTCAGACGGGGCATATAAATAGCCCTCTATGAGTGAAGGTATCACATAAACCCACCAGAGTTCCATTGTATAAGTTCCACAAACTACTTGAATCAAATAAACACAGTGACGAATTCCACACTCACTCCGACACCACTTACAGAGTGCCTGCTTTCTTGGTTGCATTTTTAAACTTGATTTGATATAATCCAGACACAATGGCTTCCAAGAGCACAAGCAAAACAGCATGCAATGTGTATATTTAAATGTCTATCACAAAATATTTTGTGATACAGAAGATGCTATTTTTAATTAGTGAGTGAGTCCGGTTTTACGCCGCTTTTAGCAATATTCCAGCAATATCACGGCGGGGGACACCAGAAATGGGCTTCACACATTGTACCCATGTCGGGAATCGAACCCGGGTCTGCGGCGTGACGAGCGAACGCTTTAACCACTAGGCTACCCAATCACCCCCTATTTTTAATTAACTTGTAATTTAAATTGTCCTTTCAATTTTACAAGCCCTCAACCCTCTGGATGCCAAGGTTTTTTTCTGACGCACATTTTCCTAAGATCGGAAAAGTGAAGGTTGTGCGAGAATTGCGCTCACGCGGCACTTGATCTACCTCTGGCTATAAAATAACGCAGAGGTGGAGAATATTAAATTTCCTATTTGATGGTGTAAAGTTAACTGCAAATATTAAACCGGTTTTAAAAAAAGACACATGTTAGTGTCGAAGATAATTTATTCTGCGTTGATATACAGTAAATTTCTCTGTTTTTTATCGTACACCGATAAAAGTACTGTGCGACAATTTTTGTTATTTAGAAGCTTTACAGAAACTGTGAGCGAAACAAAATACTGCCTAATATCTGAACGACATATCTACATATCAAATGGAGTTATATGTGTATGTATAACGACATACATTCACTGCCAAAAATAGCAAGCCGTAAATGACAACAACTGATTTACCTCAATGACGTCAAAACGCGACAGAGGTTATACGCGTTCAAAGAACAGGGGGCATAACTCTGCTATGTTTAGCACTAGTTTATTGTAACTAAGGTCTCTTGGTGAGAATTAGCTGTGGGTAAGGATAATATATTTTCGTGGTGTTTTGTTCATGAGGAACCAAACTATTCCAACACAAATATCGATAAAGAAACTGTATACGTTTAGTTATTAAAAAAAGAAATGATGAAATCGTACTTCATGAAAAAGAGGTAATAGAGAAATGGATGGCCCTATCTAACCTATAACTTAGTCCTTAGATTCAAACATTCTCCTGAAAGTGTAAGTGTAATTTGACTAATGTTGCACCATTATTAATTGAGCACTAGCCTTATCATCAAATGTAATGAAATACCCAAAAAATAACACCATATTCTATTTGACGTCATGGCTGGTTTTATGTCCTTGATAACGTTGGAGAAAGACGATACTGGTATTTGGATTAATATATATCTCCCCTAATTTTCGCTCATGGTATGGAAAATCTCGATGTGTAAAACGGAATTTGACGCTTTTCCGACACAACATAAAATGACTGCTTTCACCAAGTCTTGAATATGTAAACAATTAGATAATTTATCGTGTATCTATATTTGACAAGACACGCACCTGTTTGGCATCAATGTACGTAATGAAATACCCAAAAGAATATTTCAAAACAACCAAAATTATATTCAATATTGGACATATATTTGTTCATAACTGTGTTATTATTTCTCTACATCTCGTCTCAGAATTACACAATAAAAGATGCGAAGAAAGCTCTACTGGTATAGAATTATCAGGATAATCGTATAAGGTTGAACCAACGGGGTACCTGGCATGGATTTTATTTTTATACATTTTACAATTCCTGGAGAAATAAAGTAAACAGTTTAATATCCTGTGATTACAATATTGAAAAAAGAATGAACCCATTGATTATATAATGCATAACAAGAGGAATAATTCGTAAATTGTTCGTGACTAACGTGCACCTGGCGAATCGTTAGATACCACTGATCTGTGTTTCAAACAACATAAAAAACAATTCCAAGATCAAGACAATTCTTTCAGAAATGTGTGCATACATTTTAACGAAAACTATTATCCATTTTGTTAAAGTAATATATTCAGTTTTAGTTATAAAATACAAATGAAACAGCTATTGATGGACATTACTTATATGAACTTCTAATATTGACTATTCCACATCCCAAGAAATACATACATGCTGCAGTTAAATTTACACTTCATCTTGTAACACTTGTCCAAAGGAAAGAAATATCGTGTTTGACACTAAAAACCTATCAATTCTTATGTAAACAATATTCAAACAAACAGGAGATTATCAAAGGTTCGTTCATATATGTTGTGGCCTATATTTACGTATGATATCATTTTGAACATTGACAAATATCCAAAGTGAAATTAATTGTGTGAAAAAATGTATAAAACATATGCAAAATCTACATCATAACTGAAACTGTGAACAGCATGATACAATGATCGTGTGCACTCTCATTCAAAGAAATTACCAAATATGTACAACAATGTTGACATATGAAATCACTACCTGTGACCGACTTTTACAAAATGGCGTGTTCACTGTCAACAGTACGCAGGATTTTACGAGGGGACTTTAGTTGATTCAGGGATCGTATATACATAAATGTGAAATGTAAGTAATCAGAAACATTCTGACAATCTATGTACTGCTATTTGTTGTTATAATTTTCATTGAAACAAACCGAAATAGTCAGAAATTCTGATAAATACTGTTGTTGTGCGTGATTTTGTGTCAGTCATGGCATCACACAGAACGGTAACTTTCACAATTTCTGTTGAAAATATCAAATCATTGCAATGTATCTATTTTAAATTCCCTAATTCTTCCTACGATTCTCTTCCCATGCATATTCTGAAAATGTTGAGCCAATATCTTGAACGAATAGATGAATGGATAGTTCAAAATAGGAGAATAGGAGAAAATACTACACTGTGTAAAATCTGTATTTTGCTTTGTTTACATTTCAAACAAGTGCAGTTTATCGAGCACAGCGTTCGTTCGTAACTTATTTTGCTTGATTTAATCCAGCCACTTTGTATTGGTGACAAAGACCATTGGTCTGTCAACCTGGTGGGTTTCCCCAAAGTGGTAAATGTCAACCTGGTGGGTTTCCCCAAAGCTGTAAATGTCAACCTGGTGGGTTTCCCCAAAGCTGTAAATGTCAACCTGGTGGGTTTCCCCAAAGCTGTAAATGTCAACCTGGTGGGTTTCCCCAAAGTGGAAAATGTCAACCTGGTGGGAAAATGTCAACCTGGTGGGTTTCCCCAAAGCGGTAAATGTCAACCTGGTGGGTTTCCCCAAAGCTGTAAATGTCAACCTGGTGGGTTTCCCCAAAATGGTAAATGTCAACCTGGTGGGTTTCCCCAAAATGGTAAATGTCAACCTGGTGGGTTTCCCCAAAGAGGTAAATGTCAACCTGGTGGGTTTCCCCAAAGTGGTAAATGTCAACCTGGTGGGTTTCCCCAAAGTGGTAAATGTCAACCTGCATCTCTTTGGACTCTTTTGCCCCTCAACAAGCTGACACAGGGGAGACAACTGGGTTATTGAGTGAATGAGTTGGGTTTGATGCCACTGTTAACAGTATTCCAGTTACATCACGGCATGTCACCTTACTGTGTCAGCCAAACTGTTGCAGGTTTCAGACGTTTACCACTTTAGTGAAACCCAGAGCACTGATATGATGTTGACAAACCAAGAAACATAATCAGGGCAAACCAGGACTCGAACCCATGATTTTAGGTTTCTTGCATCATTCACTCTGCACAGCATATTGCGGTGCCTTAGAAGACTGGGCCACTGTACCACCATAATCAGATATAAACCCAGCTCACATAACTTGTCTTGTGTCACCAGAAAGGGCATAATTCCAGGGTTCACTCAAACTATAGTCCGTTTGGCTCCAAATGAGAATGATGATTTACAAAATAACTCAAAATCGCGAATAGTCTAATTGTCCATCATCACCTTTGATGATACCCCATATGAGCTCTACTGCGGGGAGGGGGAGTTGTAAGACGGCATGACCTTGACCTTTGATGTAATTGTCAACAATATACATGGGCTTAGGTTTGTGAGATTTGATGATTTCATAGAGTTGTAGTTTTGTAGCCCTGGAAGGAAAGGTCATATTCATCCATTGCAGGTAAGCCACCATATCTCCTTTAAGGCTATTAGATGTCGGGGCCTTGCTGTCTGGATCCTGCGAACTGTGCATTGTTCATGATAAGAAGGGATTTGGCAAGCAAAGCAGGGACCAAATTATTTTTCACCCACTCCAGAAATACCTTGCCATTCATTTCTGTTTGGTTGTTCCTGTTGTTCTTGGCCTTGTCTCAAGAGTCAAGGTCACATCCTGGGAGCAAACCCGGCTAGCACAGCAAGCATGGGGATCAAACGATAAGTCTTGAACCTTATCCCATTGGTAACTTTCTCCCAGACTCCTTACAGTCCCCACCGGGTACCCACTGACTGCTGGCTGTGTGAGAGGCATTTACCCATGTCTCATCTTGGAAAACAGTCTCTCATCCTTCTTTCTGTTTCTGCTTGATGTTTCCAAGATAATGATTTCGGAGACGAAGGAAGTCAGATCGTTCACATTACACAGACCTATTTTCACCACTTATCTTTTTGTATCTGTAGTCAAATGTATGCAAAAGTTGCCATAGCTGTATTTTGAAACAATAAAAACATGTTCAGTTTCATGGTATTTCTTCAATAGTCTTTATGAAATGTACTTATTTTCTAAATGCAGTTTAACAAATGCATGTCTGACTTGATTTTCTGAAACATTTGATTAACCCTACCTGGTTTTGTCCGGATTGCTAGCGTCTTGTCGATGGACAAAAAAATTCAGCTTGTTAGGTGACATACCAAGAGCTTTAGAAACTTGATTCAAGTATTTTTTAATGGCATAAAATGGTTTTCGTCTTTCTGCTTCACATTTAAAGAACTCATATACCATAAAAATCAATTAAAACTCAGCTGAGTAGTGCATCTTGTCAGTAAAACATGACATGACGTATACTATGTAGCATATGCAGTGCATGTTCTCCTCCCCCCCCCCCCCCCCCCCCCCCCCGTTCAAGATGTAAATTTCAGCAGATATTGTTCAGTACAAGGTATTCATTGCCATGTACCGCACTGACATTCAATAGACTACCGTATTTTCTTGAGTATAGTGCGCACCCATGTATAATGCGCACCCCCCTCTAGCGGGTTCAATATTTTGGAAAAAAAAGAAATTTGAATATTATGCGCAGAAAAAAATTACACCGTACCCCTTCAGCGAAGTCCGGCAAATGAATGGGTGATGAGAAACTTTGTCAGTACATATTCGAAATTTGAGATAAAAAATCACCAGACATCATGTTTATTTACCGTTTAAATAGTAATTATTGTTCTGCTAGGCATTGTTTTATATCTAGGGATTAAGATTACCTTGTGTATTTTCTCGTAAACTAAGCCGGAAAAAGCAATCAGCTGTACACTCTTTTTCTTGGAATCGACCGGTGATTCGGTCAAGACACACCCAATGATATAACTTTATAGGATTTTTAATGCAAGGATCGGCAACAATTGTATCTGAAACTATTTTATTTATCAGGAATAATAAATTCCATTATTTTCTTAATTATATGCAGCCTTTACTAAACATATTTAAAATAATAATAACCCTAAGCGAAGCAGCTGATCGCTATTCCCGGGTATTATTTTTTACATGGAACATGTCTGACCAGTCACCGTCAAGGCTCACGCGCACGTGATCACGTGAGCGCGAGAATTTCATGTTGACATGGAATCGTCCAACAAAAACAAATATGACTTTTAACGAGTCAAAGTATCTCATTTATGATATATGTATCCATTCTCTGTCAACTAAAGTTCGTTTCAAGGCGTCAATAGCGGTATTCTGACCGTGGTTGCTGTTAATAACGGTGAGTTGTGCGATCTTCCGATCGCTTCACACACGATTTCGCAGAAATTAATAAAAACAATATTATAAGGAATTTTGAACAAAATTAATGTAGTAAGTTACAAACATAAGTCCAGAAATACAAAGAACACTTTTTATGGACAGACAGTGTAATTACATAAATATTTTGCGTACTTCAGTATGGATTTGTTGACATGGTATTGCCGGTGTTTCGTGCTCAAGGTAATGTCTTTCCATGGGGGAAAAAAACACCCAAACTCATAATTCGTGTATAATGCACACCCCCTTCTACACAGCTGTGTTTTTTCGAAAAAAAGTGCGCACTATACTCAAGAAAATACGGTACACCCAATTTTGAGTTATTTTGCAATTCATCATTCTCATTTGCAGTTTAAGTGATGACTCTCATTACGACCAAAGCTGCTGAGTTCGGAGCATCTTCCGTGTTCTCCGTGCAGTCAAGTATGAGATATGTACACCTCCTGGTAAAGGTGACACTAACAGCATATGTGATATCCATCCCTGACAATCTTCATTACTGGCAAGTACCAACATGGATGTCATCCAACACCTCACACTGAGTCTCAACAAGTACATTCTGTGACTGACTGGGTACTCCATTGAAAGGTCTTTCACTCACATTTTGATCTATTTTGTCTCTGGTTGGTCAAGAAAAATGGAGTCATTCAATGAAATCTGATTCAAACAAAATAAGGAGGTCACCTTTTTTATTTAGAAAGTTCTTGCAAGTTTATTGACATTATTATCAAATACACATACTATTTCAGCTAGATATGTATAGAAATGCCTCAACATTGATCCAAAATCAGGGAAGAATTAATATCTCACAGAGCATGAGAAAACACAAAGAAAATAAGGACACACACGCAGTCAGGACTCACACAAAGTAAGGACACACAGGCAGTCAAGAATCACACAAAGTAAGGACACACACAAAGTCAGGAATCACACAAATTCAGGACATACACACTGTCAGGAATCACACAAATTCAGGACACACACACACAGTCAGGAATCACACACACAAAGTAAGGACACACACAGTCAGGAATCACACAAATTCAGGACATACACACAGTCAGGAATCACACACATTCAGGACACACACACACAGTCAGGAATCACACAAATTCAGGACATACACACTGTCAGGAATCACACAAATTCAGGACACACACACACAGTCAGGAATCACACAAATTCAGGACACACACACACAGTCAGGAATCACACACACAAAGTAAGGACACACACAGTCAGGAATCACACACACAAAGTAAGGACACACACACAGTCAGGAATCACACAAATTCAGGACACACACACAAAGTCAGGAATCACACAAATTCAGGACATACACACAAAGGAAGGCCACACAAAGCCAAGAAACCTGTTGAACACCATCCAACCTGACATGTATAATGCACAACACTGCTGATGGCATCCAAGATCAAGGATGGGCAGCATGACTTACATCCTCACATGACTATTTACATGGCAAGATGTTCCTATATATCATCCTTTCTATTCCATCAACTCTTATCTGTTAATCTCAATAACTAGCCCAGTGCCATTCATTCCCCGAGAATCTGTCAAAGGAAATTATGAAATCATGAAGGAAAGCCTGACTGTCCCCAGGGAACATTGTGAAAAAATAACCTGATGGATTTTTCAGATCAACTTTTATTACACTAAGCTTAGTGTGTAGCTTGCCATTTCCATCTCAATGTATCTTATTAGTATGCAGGGCACAGTCACAGATTTCAGAATCTTGTCTGTAATGACTTTTATTCCAAATGACAGAAAATCGAATAAACTGTTTATTTTAAGCTTTATACTCCTGCTCTTCACATTAGGCTCACATATATCTTACATTCATTATGAAGAAAGGCTGGAGGCATGTGTATGTATGTGTGTGTGGGGTTGTGTCATGGTCATTGACACTGTGTTCAACATAACACATACATCATAATGTCAACAGATATATCAGTGTTCTGCCAAGTGCAGTAATCAATATAACAGATACATCATAGTGTCAGATATATCACAGTGCTCTATGAAGTGCAGTAATCAATATAACAGACACATCATAATGTCAACAGATATATCACAGTGTTCTGTAAAGTGCAGTAAGCAAAATAACAGATACATCATAGTGTTCTGTAAAGTGCAGTAATCAACACAACAGACACATCATAATGTCAACAGATACATCACAGTGTTTTGTTAAGTGCAGTAATCAATACAGTGATCGCTCGCTATTGCGCTCTTCGATAAAGCGCTACTTCGGTTACTACGCGCGGTAACGCATGGCTCCCAAAATTTATGTACACTTTTATTACTGATAGTTTTACACAGACATAATTGTATTGTTGTTCGTTGTTCGTTGTTCATTGGCACATAACGCTTCTCATTGCATAATCAACCGTTTATCGCTGAATGGAGTTCTAATAATCTGTTTGAAAACATCCGCGGCAAGTCCCGGAAATACGATTGTTCAACTAGTTAACTTTTCACACTATCGACCTTTGATCTTAGAAGCGCATGCATGCAATAAAAGAGAACCACAAGTGAAGTTTATATTCTTAATTAGTGGGCAATCCAATTTGAGGCGACACTGTCACACACATGTAGTTGCTGTCACAACACGGCGGTCATTCATTTCGTAATCACGCTTTCGTAACATCGCCTGGTTTTTTCCGTAGTTATAACAAGCGATTTCATTGGATTAAAATTTGTTTCTAAAGACGCTTTCTTGCCGAAATCTACTACAAGTTTCGTGATTGGTCAATTTTGCGCACGTGACCTCAGGCAGCCAATCAAATTATAGCTGTGATACCAAGCTCGTGTTTGATAAATTTCAGAAGTTGGCGAAAGATTTTTTGTTAAATCGTGTTAATCTGAACGTTTTAAGCAGGAAATCACGATATATATTAAAAATATGGAACTTCGCCAATGTATCGTGCTAGGTTACGAGCTGTGACAAAGATTTTTCATGCATATATTTTTGCATTAAACATTGTGTCCGAGCCGAGAATTCAAGGCGACGAAAGCCGAGATGTCATTTGACTTACATTACACGCGATCGTACGAAACGATGGAAATAATAACTTAGATGTAAGTTTGATTACTTTTAGATATATTTTTGTTGATTTTATTTATCACTTTGTATAATATATTTAAAGATTTGTTTAAAACGTCTTTATTTTGCTCTTTGATGTGGACCCGTTGTCGAAATGTGTGTCCGAGAATTTTATTTTCAATAACATCGCGGGAAATAGTGAATAATTTTTTAATTTATCGATTAAAAATGATAAATTGAAATGGAATACGTATTTCAGACATTGTGAAATGTGACAGATTTGATAAATGAATGATATTACAGGTAGATCTAGGTCCATAAAAATATATACTATTTTGATGTGACGTGAGATAAACACATATTGATGATTTGAGATTTTCCGAGCGCGCGCCTCGGCCTCGGTTAAACGGCTCATCGTCTATAACGCCCACCAATTATTTGGACCCCATTGGTAGCGTTATAGCGAGCGATCACTGTATAACAGATACATCATAGTGTTCTGTAAAGTGCAGTTATCAACACAACAGACATATCATAATGTCAACAGATACATCAGTGTTCTGTAAAGTGTAGTAATCAATATAACAGATTTATTACCCACGTGGTGAAGATACAGGTGGAAAGATACTAAATCTGTACGTCACACGTGTGTTGTACAAAAAGGTTGACCTCGTTTTATTCATTGATTGGATAACCATGACCTCTGTCACACCGAAACTACTTTTTTCATTCATAAAAAATCGCGAGACATCATTTCATTTGCAATTACAATGCAGAACTGAAGCAATCTCATGAAAGTGAAGACATTTACACACACTTTACTAAACCAAACAAGATAGTCACACGCATCAACTTCGCTTTGCATTCTGTATTTTCTTGAGTATAGTGAGCACCCATGTATAATGCGCACCCCCCTCCAGCGGGTTTAATATTTTGGAAAAAAAGAAATTTGAATATTATGCGCAGAAAAAATTACACCGTACCCCTTCAGCGAAGTCCGGCAAACGAACAGGTGATGAGAAACTTCGTCAGTACAAATTCGAAATATGAGATAAAAAAATCACCAGACATGTTTATTTACCGTTTAAATTGTATATTTTGTTCAGCTAGGCATTGTTTTATATCCAGGGATTACGATTACCTTGTGCATTTTCTCTTAAACTAAGCCGGACACAGCAATCAGCTGTACACATGTTTTCTTGGAATCTACCGGTGATTCGGTCAAGACACACCCAATGATATAACTTTACAGGATTTTAATGCAAGGATCGGCGAAAGTTGTATCTGAAATAATTTTATTATCAGGAATAATATATTCCTATATCTTGTTAATTTAGATGCAGCTTTTACTAAACATATCTAAAATAATAATAACCCTAAGCAAAGCAGCTGATCGCTATTGCCGGGTATTATTTTTTACATGGAACCAGTCTGACCAGTCACCGTCAAGGCTCCCGTGCACGTGATTGCGTGATCACGAGAATTACGTGCTGACATAGAATCGTCCAACAAAAACAAATACGACTTTAAACAAATCAAAGTATGGCATTTTTTTATATATGTATCCATTCTCTGTCAACTAAAGTTCGATTCAAGGCGCCAATAGCGGTAATCTGACCGTGGTTGCTGTTAATAACGGTGAGTTGTGCGATCTTCCGATCGCTTCACACACGATTTCGCTGAAATTAATTAATACAATATTAAAAGGAATTTTGAATAAATTAATGAAATAAGTTACAAACAAAAGTCCAGATATACAAAGAACATTTTTTATAGCTAGACAGTGTAATTACATGAATAATTTGCGAACTTCAGTATGGATTTGTTGACATGGTATTTCCGGTGTTACGTGCTCACGGTAATGTCTTTCCATGGGGGGGGGAAAAACATCAAAACTCATAATTCGTGTATAATGCGCACCCCCTTCTACACAGCTGTGTTTTTTTGAAAAAAAGTGTGCACTATTCTCAAGAAAATACGGTTAGGCTTACTGATAAATTTACGCCAATTTGACTCTGAATTGGTCCCAATAAGCGCCCACCCCTTCTGTCTTTTTTAAGCGCCCTGGGCGCTAATGGGTCGAATACGGTACATTAATGGGTCGAATACGGTACATCACAGCAACCTATCAAGTGAAGTGACATGATGTACACAAAATATTACAACATTTTCCATGGGAGTATTTGTTAAAAAAAATATTCTTATACTAATTTTAATTTCCTGATATTTGCGTAAAGGGCATAAAAAGGGGATAAGGGTTATAATGTAACACAGGTTTTGTATTTATAAGAATTAAAATAATTAAGAACACTGACTTGATGAAAAATTTGACGTTCATGTATCAACAAATCAAAAAGTCAACCATAGCTAATTCTGACAACTGTCAATCTGGAAGATGTAACAGATTTGAGCATACTCTGAAATTAAATCACAGTGTCCATCTTCCAAAAGGTTGTGTTTGCATCATCAAGCAAATTGACACCAACAGAACCGAGATCTAGGAACTAAACACACGCAAACCCTTACTCAACATTTTCTAACCATGGTGCACTTAGCGACCCACTACTGGGATTCCCAGGAAGACGAAGCAGTTGTATGTCACGTCCACCCCACGTGCAGTGAGACTTTGCACGTAGATGGGGGATACGTCACAATACACAAGGCCTGGCTCAAAATCCCATCCCCTGTTGAAAACACACCTAAGAAACACATTTCCACCATTGAATGATTAATTTATCCATAACTCTGACATATGTTGCTTTGCTAAAAGATAACGTTTTCAAAAACATTCTTTATGTGTTGTTTTACATATAATTCCTTCCTGTCATGTTATGGCTAAAGTTTTTCAAAATTTGATTTTATCAGTAGAGTATTGCAGCCTGCCTGGTCTTAATTTGTGCCGATTGCTGTGTTTTTCATCGAGTAATATGTTCGTGTGATTGTTGGTCTGTGTGTCTGTGTGTGTGTCTGTGTGTCTGTGTTAGTGGTTGTTGGTGTAAAAACACCACAGAGTCTGGATCTATGAATATGTGTGTATGCTGGTGTGAATATCTTTGTATGTGAGTGACTGTATGTCTATACCTGGTCCGTAACCATGTACAAGGAGACAATTCATCAAGCAATCTTTGCTACCATCATTATATTGAGACAATTTATCACCTAATCACTGTGACATTACCATGTACAAGGAGACAATTCATCACCTAATCACTGTGACATTACCATGGATGAGGAGACAATTCATCACCCAATCTCTGTGACATCACCATATACAAGGAGACAATTCATCACCCAATCTTTGTTGCAATCATTACAAGAAGACAATTCATCACCCAATCCCACCTAATCACTGTGACATTACCATGTACAAGGAGACAATTCATCAAGCAATCTTTGCTACAATCATTACAAAGAGACAATTCATCATCTAATCACTGTGACATTACCATGTACAAGGAGACAATTCATCACCTAATCACTGTGACATCACCATGTACAAGGAGACAATTCATCACCCAATCTCTGTGACATTACCACGCATAAGGAGACAATTCATCACCTAATCACTGTGACATTACCATGTACAAGGAGACAATTCATCAAGCAATCTTTGCTACCATCTTTACATTGAGACAATTCATCACCCAATCCCTGTGACATCACCATATACAAGGAGACAATTCATCAACCAATCTCTGTTACATCACCATATACAAGAAGACAATTCATCACCCAATCTTTGTGATATCACCATATACAAGGAGACAATTCATCACCCAAACTCTGTGACATCACCATATACAAGGAGACAATTCATCACTCAATCTTTGTTGCAATCATTACAAGAAGACAATTCATCACCAAATCTCTGTAATGTTATCTTTAATAAGTAGACAATTCATCAAGCAATCTTTGCTACCATCTTTACATTGAGACAATTCATCACCTAATCACTGTGACATCACCATGTACAAGGAGACAATTCATCACTCAATCCCTGAAACAAACCACTCCTCCCTGTAAACGATGACAAATAACCAAAAAAAATGTTCAAGAAGGGCAAAAACGTTTTACAGTTTGTAAGTCTTGAATAGACAACTGTAAACCAACATCCTTTTATCACAATTTAAGATCTTAAACAAGACATACAAACATTTACACAATTCACAAGTAGCCGCCCACCTCCATCCCAGCCTATTTGAGAGACTGACAGCAGCAATCCTTCAACTTGGTAATATTGAGTCATCTGAACTAAGTGTTCCGAAACATGAATGTTTTTGCTGCACTCATACGACGTTAATGTTCGTATACCTGAAAAAAACAACTGCCTTGAAATGGACAATGTTACTTTAAGACTTCAGATCATTCAATGCACTCAAGCCATACATGACAGTGAGTACAAATATTTCATAAAAATTACCAACTATCAGGATGTCAAAGCTTGTTGGAGTAGTGAGCTTTCTAAAGGGCCTAAAGTTTATAGCACCTAATGGATGATTTCCACCCAATACTTTCCACCACAGAAATTTGATCTATGTTCATGTACTTTTGCTGGGGCTGTGGGTAGCCAAGTGGTTAAAGCGTTCGCTCATCACACCGAAGTCCTGGGTTCGATTCCCAACATGGGTAGAATCTGTAAAGCCCATTTCTGGTGTCACCTGCCATGATATTGCTGGAATATTGCTAAAAGCGGCGTAACACGATACTCACTCATGTACTTTTGCAATGAGTTGAACACATCTTTCCCGTGTTTAACGAAGGTGAAGGAAACAGATTTAATCTTAAAAGTGTCGGCATTAATTATACAAGAGCAATTGAACTCGTGCAGTACACCATCGTCTATAGCAAACACAAGACGTGGTCGTTATCAACATCACAACAATCCTCAGCCAGGAGAAACCTTTGAGTGTGAGTTCACATTGATAAATGCTTTAATGAACATACTTTAATGAACATGGGTGATATGTCCCTTCATCATAATGGTGACCCATCACATTAATGCCATACGTTCGAGACAATCAGCAGACTCTACGTGCTGGCAACAACCACTAGAGATAGCTGGAAACTTGCCAGTCAGCCAGACACTTTCTCTTGTGATCATTTCTTGCTTGAATAAGTGACAGAATGCTTTTTTCTTGTTTCTTTGTTTGTTGTTCAAACAATCTTCACAACAATGTTGCAGTTTTATGATGCCAGTCTGTAAATAATCAAGTCTGGACCAGACCATCCAGTGATTGCCATTATGAGCATCAATCTACGCAGTTTGGATACGATGACATGCATCAACCAAGTCAGCAAGCCTGACCACATATCCGATCCCATTAGTCACCTCTTATGACAAGCATGGGTTGCTGAAGACCAATTCTAACCCAGGTCTTCATGTGTTAGTCGGCTATGAAGATAAGCATGGACTTGGTAACATTCTCACATGTAATTTCCACAAAGTCTTGCATGTATAAATCAAAAACAAGTGAAATGATCTGAAAATACAGTCAGCAACATGACAGCTATGTACCAGATAAACCTGGGAATATGATGAGTGAGTATGGATTTTCGCCACTTTTAGCAATATTCCAGCAATATCACGGCGGGGGGACACCAGAAATGGGCTTCACACATTGTACCCATGTCGGGAATCGAACCTGGGTCTTCGGCATGACGAGCGAACGCTTTAACAACTAGGCTACCCAACCGCCCCGGAAATATGATGACATGTTATTAGCCAGGACATGGGTGAGGGGGAGATTGTGGTTTGCAAACAGAATAGGTTTTCAGTCCTTCAAAACAGCATTTTCAACAACAGATAATTTTTATACCAAATATCCCAGGACGCCCTCCAGAATATCAAATGACAGCCCCTAATCAATTTTAGGACCGGCAAACCAGTGATTGATAGAATGAGCAATGATCCACACTGTCTGGGTATGATGACACAGGTCTTTAACCACCCAAATCTCAATTTAGTCAGCTCTTACGACAAGCATGTGTTAAAGTGGGTCCATGCAACCCTGGAAACAGCTGATATTCCTGCACCACATATACTGACTGCCCTTGTGGGAGAGCGCATTATGCATGGGTGGGCACTGTAGTCAAGAAAATACGGCAGTCAAAATTATTTTTCAGTGTCTCAGCCAGCATCAAGTAAATCCTCTCCATCAGACTGAACGTACCCAGACACACTACTGGGAACAGGTGAAGCGTGAAACAGGTGAGATATCGATGACACTGACCTGCACTCGCCTAGCTTACAACACATATCACCCTGATGAAAACATGCCGTATTGATTCGCTTGAAACACGAAGCTGAGAGGAGACTAATTGATGAAACAGGTTGAAACACATGAATGAGGTGAATGGAAAAAACAAGGACTTTCCAATAACGACGCCTTAAACGATCCGTGTGGTCCTAGATTAAAAGGCTGGCTTAATGCAAGACTATTTTGCAATCAAAGAAGAGGCCACATGCATTAGCTTCATAATCTCCTGGTGCAGTGAGTTTAATGGATAAACACTCTACAGCAACAAAGGAATGTCAGTGAGAATTGTGTAATGTGGCCGTCTATCTGGGGCTGCATTCAGCTCCACTGCGTTCATATTTACACATGATTACATCTGCCTTTTAAATTGTCCAATGCAGCCATTTCATGGGGATATATGGCAAATTGTACAATGTTACAGAATGACTTGGACCATTGTGAAGGATATCCAAGACAAATTAGGTTTAAACGATTTCTTTTTCTGAATGCCATGATTCATTGAACCATTAGTAAAGTGTTAAACCTTTGCATGCTTGTTAACAATGGGTCAGTTGACCTCATATATTATTCACACATGTGTGTCAATCTTCTCTGTATATCTTCATATCTAAAACCATTTAGCCATGCAAGTGAGTGAGTGAGTGACTACATGAGTGAGTGAATGAGTGAGTTCATGAGTGAGTACATGAGTGAGAGAGAATGAGTGAGTACATGAGTGAGTGAGTGACTACATGAGTGAATGAGTGAGTACATGAGTGAGAATGAGTGAGTGAGTACATGAGTGAGTGAGTGAGTACATGAGTGAGAATGAGTGAGTGAGTACATGAGTAAGTGAGAGAGTACATGAGTGAGAGAGTGACTACATTAGTGAATGAGTGAGTACATGAGTGAGAATGAGTGAGTGAGTACATGAGTAAGTGAGTGAATGAGAATGAGTGAGTACATGAGTACATGGGGTTTAATGATACATTCAAGATTATAGCAATGTGCACATGTGCATTTGTGCATGCGAGAGGGAGAAGTGGCTGTCTTAAGAAATATGCCATCTTGTACACTATTTCATTAATAAATATTACGACTTGATGTGGGAGGAAAGCCCGAATGTGATGCATGTCTTAGACGTGAACCACTCTGGATAAGTGTGCACTCTATTTTCATTCTCAGCTCCTTGGGAAGTATACAACCCAAGCTGACTGTGAGGCACTAGAAGGTTAACAGCCACATTACCATCTCATCCTACCAGGTACCCATTCACTGCTCGGTGAACACAGGCACATTTCGAACAAAGTCACTTGCCTTAGGAGACACCATATGTGTTACATGTGCTTCAGTGTGGGGCAGGACGGAAGCCCAAGAAACTCTTGTTGCTGAGGACCCGTGAAGATTCCGGGGTAGAATACGACTTCAGCAACCCATGCTTGCCGTAAAAAGTGACTATGCTTGTCGTAAAAGGCAACTAACGGGATCGGGTGGTCAGGCTCGCTGACTTGGTTGATTCATGTCATCGATCCCAAATGCGTGGATTGATGCTCATGATATCAATCACTGGATTGTCTGGTCCAGCCTCGATTATTTACAGACCACCGTCATATAGCTAGAATATTGCTGAGTGCGGCGTTAAACAACAAACCAACCAACCAATCTTGTTGCTGAGAGTGGTCACCCACCCAACAACTCTCGGAGAATGATGCTGCAAAAGTTCACCTGATTGGGTGTGCTGTGCGCTGTGCACAGGACCAGGTGCCATCACACTGTCAGAGTACAATGACACGCAATCCACCAAGTCACCGAGCCTTACCACCCAAACCAGTTGGTCGCCTCTTCCAGCCAGCATAGGTTGCAGGGGACCACACTAAACCAGAATCTCCGTGGGTTACAACACCAGGTGAGCCATGGAGTTTCCTCCCTTGTTACACTAAATATACACGATGTTATCTCACAAAACTTTAATTACATTGTCTAGACGAAGACTAGAAATGGCAGCCAAACCTCTCTGCAAGCAAAACAATAAGTTTTTAGGTCGGTAAGGTCAACAACATACTATTTAGGCTATGTCTGCCAACGTCAGAAGCAAGAAAATTCCAGGTGACAAAACAACATAGAAGAAATCAGTGAATGTTCAGCTCCTTAGATCTGAAACACCTGGAGCAAAGTTAGTTTCACTGCAAAGACCAGCTAAGATGAGGGAAAGCATCAACACTGGTTGCAAGAAGAACCTATTTAAAGATGTTCTACATGTTTGTCTTATCCATGTGTTCATAAAAAGTTTATGTGAAATGCAAATATACCGTATATGACCGCGGATAAGCCGACCCCGTAGATAAGCCGAGGTGCTAACTTGACCACTGAAATACGAGAGAAAATGATATGACCCGCAGATAAGCCGAACCAGGAATTGAAAGGCAAAAAACACTGCGAAGTCGGACTGCAAGACATGTGCCGGTACTCGCAGATATTCAAAAATATAAGATGAAAAACGTTGTAATTATATTGAAAAAGTCATTATTATTTCTAATAAAGATTTAACAAACCAGTCATCCACTTTCATAATGTGGGAAGCTGTTTCTCGTTGGTTTTTTTAATCTCATAATGATCGTTATATGTTGCCATCAACAACAAGCGCCATTTTGTGAATCGGTGTATATAGAATTATGAACCCGTGAGAAAATATATCAGCTAGAGCGAGTTTGAATTCAGCATCGTAAGCATGGCGTATTCGTTTCAAACTCATGATGAGAATGTCAGTCAGTAAAAATATACTAACTTTTATAACCCCCTTTACACCACTATTGTATGTTAATCCAATTGAATTAAATAAACTATCATACTATGAACACATTGAATGACCATCACTTACTCACAGGCTTCTCCAGTTTATTAAACTAATCTCTCGAAAACAAAGGAATTAAGCCCCTACTCCCAACACGATCGCTAAGCACCCACAACTTGAAAATGTTTGTGTAAACAACATGACAACACCAATCGGCCCGTTATTATCAATGCTCATTTCCTTGTGTACCGTGTTGCTTTTTAAACAACAGGAAGCAATCACAGTGATCACCGTTTGTGACGTCACAGGAAACAGCTGATCACATGTTTTTGCAAATGGCGAACGGAATAACTCGCCGATACAGTTGTTTATTTGCCTCTTTCAATAAAGGTAGACACTTGTTCATTATCAATTTATGAACTTTGCAAAACGTACGTAATAGCTATTGGCGATTTCATCTGGGGATTATATATTATAGCTGTGAATTACATATATTGTTACATGTAAAAATTGTAGAGTTTACGAAGAACGATAAACTTTGAACATTCAATTGAAAACTTATTATCGGAAGTAGTAACATGTATAACATTTTTTTAATAATGACAACATTGGTGTATAATAATAACTTTATTGATAATTTATAACAATAATGGCTCTAGTCGTGGCAACTTCCAAACTTTCGGGAAGTTGTGATCTATCGGACCGTCATTCAGGCGATGTTTCTGACAGATTACGATCTGAAAAATACTATCATGAAAGTGTATCCCGTGGATAAGCCGACCCCTTTCTACAGAATCTTTTTTCTGGTCCTCAAAATTCGGCTTATACGCGGTCATATACGGTAATGCCACAGCACTGTAGCTCACTAGGATATAGTCACCAATTTGAAATGTCAAACAAAAACAGCCTTTTAAAAAAAAGTATATTTTAACATTTTCAGCATGAATATTGAGGACCCCCACTAAAATCCAAATGATTTTAATCAAATATGATGTAATCATAAAGAGAAAGAAGCAAAAGTTCAAATTCCCAGTCTGGCAATTTCAGAGACGATATTTACAGAGCCAAAAATGGATTTTGACAGAGTCATGGTCGAAGCATACAGGTCAAACTGTAAAAGAGAACACTGATGTTGAATCCTACCACTAAATAATTATAATAGTTATAAATATTTTAAGTTGTATCAGTATCACGAGGGGTAAATGTAATTTTACGCGTGCTGCATTAGGTTTTATACCATGAGCCAGAGGAAAGTTGTATGAAACCTAACGTGGGATGCATAAAACCAAACGTTCCTCTCGTGATACGGCTACAAGTTAATGACATGTTTTAATATGACATTGTAAATTTTTTTTAACCAATTCAAAATTGATAGAAAACAGCTGTGTGCTTGAGCTGAGGTTAAACTTGTGCTATATGTCATGTGACTTTCATAGACACAGAAAAGGCGCCCAGTTTTTTGCTTTGAAGTAGGGTATAAGGGTGCTTATTATCCCTCTCAGAAAACCTGTCTTGTTTATGACCAGGGTATAAGGAATTTTTTCTCCCGCTGAGAAATTTATTTCCCTCCAAGGCGGAATACATAGTATTATATCAAGATCACATGAACCCATCAGATCTCATCATTCTGACATGGAGGGAGGATGAACATAGGTCCATGGCATCCATATTGACTTTACAATGTGAACAATATGAACAATTCTGTATTGGATGATTGCCGACATCATCCTAGCAAAGTTTCAAAGAAAAAGAGTAAGGGTTGGAATATATAGGAGTTTGAGGGCATCATCGATGTGCAATGAGAAATAAAATACACCTTGATCCCCACTACTTTCATGCATATGCCAAACTTGACTTCATTATCTGCCCAAATGGCTGTACAATGGCCACAAGGATCTTCTTCAATCCATATGGCTACCAAGATGACAATATTGAAAATTGGATCCAAATTTAGTGCCATACTTGGTGAGAATATGTGTGCTATATTTCTGCTTAAAGGTGCAGGCGTTTTGGGGAAGACAATATTTACAGACACACGATGTATCAGGGACGAACGAGCCAGGACAGAAGTCCACATGACCGTCATATGACTTTTATGAGCATTGTTTTAAATGGCACCATATATCAGCAAAATTATGCCGGCCTGTAAATAATTGAACTTTGGCCTGGCAGTGGCTGATGGCAGGAGCATATATGCCAGCCATGGGCCCAAAAGGCCATATCACACCTTGTCCTTCAGAAACCTTCCCACATGACTTGAAATTTCTGTCATATAGTAAGTGAGTGAGTTGAGTTCCAAGCTGCTTTTAACAGTATTCCAGTTATATTGCAGCGCGTCAGCTTAATGAGGGAGGAAAGCCCCAAGTGAAGCAGGTCTCAGACATCTACCACTTCGGTGAAACCCACGAACACGGGTATGATGCCGACAAACCTAGAAACATAATCAGGACGAACCAGGATTCGAACCCACAATCATAGGTTTCTGGCGTGCCCAAGGGTGTAACTCTGCACATCAAATTGCGGCGCCTTGGACGAGTGTCTGTTGCACCACTTGTAGTTAGGGGGATCGAAGGAAAACACCAGCAATTGGCATCACACATCGTACCCACGACCACAGACCTTTGGCATGATGAGCCAATGCTTTGACCACTAGGCTACCCCTCCAAGTAAAGCAATCGACACTATGAAGACTACACACAATCAGCCAACAGGGAGAGTTCAATTTTAATCCCTATATTTTCAAAAGCAATTGTGAAAACCAAGCAAAATTTCATGATTTTCAGTAAATAATTTTCATAAACAGTAAGCATGCTTGTATGACATCAATGACCTTTAACAGAAACGTCACCACTGTGAACAACATTTTGTTTTCAAAAATCTTTGGCACTATGTTAATCAACTTTGGATAAATCGATGAAAATTGACAGATGATTACGTCAGCACGCCAACCTTGACCTAGAACTAATGTGACAATGCAGGTGTACAATATCGATTGACACGGGCACGATAACCCACTAAGCCAATGCTGCATGATAGGAAGGTGGCTGGCGCTAGCGTGATAACTCCAGTATCAAACCACCTGGCCTCTTAGGGTACTTTACTTCCATGCAGACCTTATCTCCCCAAGCCGGAGGTGCAAACACTCCAATCTTCATTGCCATACATCTCAGGAGATAATGGCTCCCAACATTTCATCCACTTCCAGGAGGTCTTACACCAAGGAACCTAGTCCGTATTTAAAAGCACATTTAAAAAACATCATTTTAATATTATCAAATAGTTGGTGTAACATCCTACAGCTACGGTAATAAAAATTGGAAAACTTGTATTTTATATCACAGAGATTTTATTCTAATTTGCAACAGTCGGTTTTGATTGTTTCAAGGACAATACTGTGTACATTGTATTAGGAATCAAAGGTGCTCATATCTTAAATCTAAATATTCTGAGATTTGTTTATTTGTTTACTGTTTGACACTGCTCTCAGCAATATTCCGGCTGTATGATGGCGGCCTGTAAATAAATTGTTTCTGGATCAGACAAACTAGTGATTGATATCACATGCATTGATCTACGTAATTCGTAAGTCGCCTCTTAAACTCTGCCAGTTCAGCTCTTGCTATTAGTTTTGGTTCACTACAGCTGTGATTCTGCTTATTGTTCCTATTGATCACCACAGCTGTCATAGTAATCAATAATCAATGGTTCTTGAAATGATTTAGTTAGATAATGCAACTCAGATTGCAAAGCTAGTTCCTGGCTCTTTGTACTTGCATATGTGAGTGAGTAAGTATGGTTTAGCCACTATTCCAGCAAGATCACGGCAGAAATGGTGTACCCATGTTGGGAATCGAACACGAATTTTCGGCATGACGAGCTCATTCTTTCACCACTTGGTTACCCAACAGCTACACTTGGATATGTAATGTGAGAAAGCAACGAGGCCTGAGAAACAGTCGATTATAACACTGCTTTTGAACATCATAGTGATAGAACCCATAGATATAGTGCTAACAGACCAAGGATCATCAAGCTGAATCCACAGCCATATTTTGGAACAGCTAAGGGCCACAACTCTGTATTTTGAATTGGTATGAGGTGAGGTGAGGTGAAATGGGGTTTAACATCACATCCAAGATTATTGCACTTATATATGACGTGCATGCACGTGTGTGTATGTGGCTGCTTGTACTAGCCGATTTATAGTGCTTGCTCACTGAGATACCATGCCACAGTTTTAACATGAATACCCCACTAAGACACAGTATACTGACTCCGGGCCGACCAGTCCTTGTTTAAATAACCCCTTAATGCTGAGGGCAAGGCAGGGTAACAACATGTACAATCTTTTAACGTCTTTTGGTATAGCGCGGCCGGGGATCGAACCCCAGACCTTCCGCTCTCTGGGTGGAAGCTCTACTACTAGACCAGGAGACAGTGTTGAATTGGTATGACTTGGATCACATGGCACAAATGCTTACTGCAATAACATGGGTTATATACTCGCAAAACAACATGAAATTTATCTATATAAATTGCAAAATTCTGTCAACAATGAAAAAATAAGTACCTAGAAACCTTTATTTTAAACTTTAAACTACAAATGTATTTTTTATCAGTTATAAATAACTCATTTACAGTCCAGCGCTATGCCGGGTTGATTGACTGAATGTTGTTTTACGCAGCAGTCAGCAATAGTACAGGTATCTCATGGTGGCCGGACATCTTAAAAGCCTTCACCTATTCTGCTGAGAAACTTCAGCACTAATAGATCACACACCATGTACAAACAATGTGGTAAATTGGATGCAAAGTTTTCCATCTTGACCAATGAGCAGATATTACACCATTCTCTGTACAAAATAGATCACAAACATTCAGAGCCAGATCCAGGACTTTAAAAAAGAGGGAGTTCACATTTTAAGCCATGAAGCGAACAAAAGTATGTGGCATGTTAGGCTGGGGTTGCACACCCCCAACTCTGGGTTCACCAATGACATTTCCACCTTAAGTGCATCCCCAAGCATGGACCTGACAGATCAATGATCTTACTGATGCTGAAACAGGGATTTGAACTCATAATAGCAGATACTGGTAAGACTAAGGGATGCAACTCTGAAAATTGAGTTATGGTAGTTTATATCACTGGCTGTATTCCTGTATTAACATGTGACAAGCTGTAGACTAAAAATGATCATTAGTATGAATAGGAGAACTAAATTCAGACCTCGTGGTTGATGAAGAAACTGTTCACTTCATGAAATTAATATTTCACTGGGATTTGATTTTTTTAACATATTTAATCATATTCGTCATACTGAAAAGGAAAGAAATCTAATCAATCATTCACAAAAACATTGGTACTTTCTTCAGACAACCTATTTTAAATGGTTTTTATTCCCAAATCATGCTTAATTAAAATCCCAAACTTCCACCAAGCTATGTCAATAAATAGTTTTCCAAATTTTGATATTACACATAAGTTGTGAGGCTCTTGTTAGTAAATTTAAAACCTTGCCTTCTGAAAGAGCCAAAAAGCGAGGGTTGAACTCCCACTCAAACAGTTTCTCAGTGGATGGTCGACCCCTGAAGATCTGTGGTAGAATAGGTCTTCAGTAACCCATGCTTGCCGTAAAAAGTGTGCTTGTCATAAGGGGTGACTAACAGGATTGTGAGGTCAGGCTCACTGACTTGAATGATGCATGTCATCGTATCCTAATTGCGAGGATTGATGCTCATGATGTCAATCACTGGATTGTCTGGTCCAGACTCTGTTATGTACAGACTGGCATCATATAGCTGGAATATTGCTGAATGTGGTGTTAAACAAATCAACAAACAAACATCAGTAGACGGTCAACTTAACAGGGAAGAAAAGGCGATGAAATTTGCAAATGTGTTTCACTTTAATGATAAACAAGAGCATGTCACTTAATCGGCAGTGAGTGAGTGAGTAAGTATGGTTAAGGGCTGCTTTCAGCAATATTCTAGCAATATCATGGCGGGGGACACCAGAAATGGGCTTCACACATTGTACCCATGTCGGGAATCGAACCCGGATCTTCGGCGTGACGAGCAAAAGGTTTAACCACTAGGCTACCCGACCGCCCCTCTTAATCGGCAGATCAAGGACCACAATTGAGATGAATCTAGCATTCCAACCCACAATTCAGGTACTTCAGGCACTAAAGAACTCCAATCAGCAAAGCCCGCTGCTGAAGCAGACACCGGGCCATCCCCTTCCTTGTTGTGTCAAAATACCAACGACAGAACAAGTCTATAGAGGGTGTTTCAGCCGTTCAGCATAGCAGGTTGATTCAAATACCTTGGTATGAAGTCTGCACCTGTTTGATTTTGGTATTAGCTCATTTTTTTTTAAAAGGACATTGGAATGCACTTACCAACGCATGGAGAAGACAAATTACTTCAATGATTGTGTGACGAAGTCTCAGAGACTTCCAAGGCATCAAGTGTGCAGTGTGACAACAAATCTTGAAGAACATGCCTCTTCTGCCAGACAAAGCCAAAGGGTATCATCAATTGAGATTACAAATTTGGTAAGGTTCTGATTCAATGGAATCCTGATGAATGAAATGAATTAAAGTGCAGCTGACACCCAAATGAAGTGCATTTTCTGACAATTTAAAAAAAGGTCTTGTCATGCTTGTCAATAAAACTCTAAAGTCTGCATTGACTAATGAAAAGTTGATTTTTCGAAATAAGTTTCACAGACGACCAAATTAAATAAACTCCCTGTTTTTTGTAAGAAAAATGAAATATTGAAACAAGTTTTCATTGTTAACAATTGTTAAGATACGACCCCTATTACATCATTGCCATAAAACCTGTATTTGGGCTGCAATCACAATTTAACTAAAACAGAAGTCCTCTTCACTGTAAACTATACATAACTAGTTGTTTCCATAATAGTACCAAGCAGCTCACACCTCTTCTGTGTGTAAAGGCGGGACAACCCTTACTTTTTACTAAACATCTACCAACTAAATGATTGGGGAGGTGGAAGGGAGTACCTCTGATGTAATAGAGGAAGTATTCTTAGAACTATTAACAATGATAACTATTGTTTTAATAATTCTTGAGAATACCCCACCTCTATTCCATCATTGCCAGAATAAAGCTGGGATAGATGGGTGCTGACTCCCCGTGTAGTTGACAGCAGATCCTAGATCCCATCTAATCGTTGTTTTAAATACTAGTTGGAAATAACTTCTATTGAATCAGCTCAAGAGGATTTGAAACCAAGTAAATATCCTGAATCAGTCAAATCTGTGGTACCTTCACTAGAATTACTGTTATATCTGCTGATGTTCATATTTTTGACATCATTAGATGAACACACAATGCCATTAAGAAGTGACATCATTAGATGTTCTAAAACCACGTCTCAGACTGTCATTTCCTGTACTGACATGCCTTCGGGGATTATTGTCATCATCATCTATCTTGATGTCCATTCTGGTTCTTTAAGACATCACTCTCGTTTTTACAGTCTGTAACATCGCTTCCTGCATAAATTTCTTCACTGCAACCTCATTTTCGGTCTCACATGATGGGCTCTCTGAAGGTGGTGTTTTTGGTTTGGTTTGTTGTTTACGCCGCAATATTCCAGCTATATGATGGCGGTCTGTTAATATCATTGTTATCATGAACATCAATCCACGCAATTGGGATCGATGACATGCTTCAACCAAGTCAGCGAGCCTGACCACCAGATCCTGATAGTCACCTCTTATGACAAGCATAGTCGCCTTTTACGGCAAGCATGGGTTGCTGAAGACCTATTCTACCTAATGAATACACTATGAGGCAAATTCGATTCATATCATGAATATAGGATAACGGATATGAATATTTATTCACAAATACAATAACAAGTCCAGAGTTGAGGTATTATTTATGATATTCAGTGAAACAATAACAAATTAATTTTTTTAACATGGTTTGTTAATTATTAATTTATTAAATTTATTATACATTTATAAACTGCACTTATCCAGGTACTAGTACCTGCTTAGATGCGACAATGACCAGTGACCACAACACTGTCAAATTAAATATAAAAGAGTGTTGTCTTTGAAGAAATCTATGCATATAATATATTCTTTTGGCTATTTTAAGGGTCAGGGTATGTAAATGCAAATGACTGCATATTCATAAACATTCGATTCTAGTGACTACAACTAATTGATTCAATTCATGAATGCATACGGTTCGATTCACTGAATACGCGAGAGTACCGTAACAGCCCTAGTCTTCACGGGTTCCCGAGAAGGTTCTCTTGACTGTTTAGATAGGAAGACTGAACTGTGAGCTTTCACTGCCAAGTTGATAGTTGATACTGGGAAAAGTCCTGGGAGAGGGCAGTCATGAGTTTGATATATACGGCTATGGTTGTGATGGGAGTCTGGGGGTGGCAACCCGCGTACTCGGGCATCTGTGGTAACCGTTTCTTCCATCTTAGGTTGCAGAACTGGCATATGATAAAGTTCCTCCAATAATTCAGAAAATGAATGGCCAGTGTTGTAGTTTCATTGAGGAGAATAGTCTGATTCTGAGTACTGTTCTTCCATAAAGTCCATCTCGCAATCCTTAGGGTCTGGGATAAGACCTGGGAGGGAGGTACACTGATGCCTGGTGCCTGTACTGTCCATGGAATCCATGTGATCCCCAAGTGGATCGTCATCTGACGTAGACCAAGATTCTTGTTTGATATCAGCACATGGAGTCTATGATATCATGCTGCAGCCTACGGAACCAGAACGGGTATTCTTGTCTCCCATAAAACCGCTAGGGTTACCAACGGCAAGACTGGTGACTGTGACCGTGGCTGTCACCGTGGTCACTTCCAACAGGAAGGAAGGGGATCCCATGCGATCGAAAAGCGACCACGTCTTACATTTGGAGGGGGAGCCTGATGCATTTATTTACTGCAACACTGGAATCATTCACACTTGGGATATTGGGATCGTTCTCATCCATTGAGAGTACAGTGGTTGTGCAGCTCATTGATAGATGGCCAGAAACCACTCACACTGGAGACTGCAAGGGCGAGATTGGCGACCAAGGAGAACATTGCGAGGTTTTTTGAAGAGTTGTCACAGGTCATAAAGAAACAGCTTGGACAATTCTCCTCATGCTATCTTCAACATCGATGAGGGAAAGGCCTCTCTACCAACGTTACACCCCCTAAGATTGTTGTCGGTGTTAATTGCAAGGAACAGACCATGACATCGGAGAAGTCTAAAACAGTCACGATGATTGCAGCTGTCAGTGCAGTTGGCAGGAATGTTCCTCCGTATATTGTATTTCCTGGTCAGCGGATGAGAGAAGAACTGTTGTCTGAAGCAACACCTGGAGCCTCTTGCCCTGTGTCTGAGACAGGATGGTCGAATACAGACATATTCAGCAACTACATGAAGGATCACTTGGCCAAATTCCACCCAGCTTGTAAGGCAGATTCATCCGTTCTTATAGAATGGCCACAAGAGTCACATGTCACTTGGTTTAATTGAATGGGCGAGACAAAAACACATATTATTGTTTGTTGGTCCACCTCATACCAGCCACCTTTAGCTCCCACTTGATATCAGGTGTTACGGACCTTTTGAGACCACCTAGATTAGAGCCTGTCATTCATTTCTCAGAGAAAATTCCGAGAGAGCCATCAGTAAACATGACATATGTGGATAGCATGTAAAGTGTTTAATTCCACTTTGATGTCTATTAACATTGTATCCTCCTTCAGAAAATCTGGAATCCACCCGTTCAACTCTGATGTTGTTGATGACTTGCTTGTCTTGCCTGCCCAGTCTTTTACCAGGCCCCGTCGTCTGATGCGGTTGTTGCAAAAACTGATTGTGCTGCACGAGATTTTCTGGAATGTCGATGTGGTGAAGTCTTGAAGAATGCTAAAACATTTTAACCAAGGAATACACTGAGTAAAATCATCAGTAAGAAAGCAATAACTGACCAGACTCGGGAAATTCACTCCTGACGCCTTACGGTACACTGACACACTCACTTGTAAAGTGGGCAGAAGTGGACATTTGGTACATCTAGTATTTTGCACGAAGTTAAGATTTGTGCGCATTCACACACAATTTCTTTGTGCCCACTGTGAGCCAATGGTTTAAGAGTAAAATCTCATAAATGTCTTCAAATGTTCCAGTTGGAATGACTCATTCAATGTTTCTTAACCGATGTTGGAACCATGTTGAGTTCCATTGTATTTTCACCAAAATCATTTACATGTTGTGTATGAAACATAATTTTGGTTTTCATCGACCGCGTACCAAACATTCTTCGTGTGAAACGTCATCGCTGAAAACAGGTGACGTAGGACGCATCTCCCAAATATGTGCCACTGCAGTCATGGCGGCAAGCGACAGTTAAATTTGAAGAGTGCAGTCAGTAAAATGTGAGTTAATATCCTTGGACTGATGTTTGTTGACATTAACAGAAAATGAAATTATTTTATTAGAACGTGTATAATTTTACCACACACTAATCATACTTAGCCCAAAACAGGTGAAACTAGGACTTAGCTGAAATATTCCTGAGCGTGGTGTTAAACAAAAAACAAACAACTGTGGATGATCCCCACTCATTACTGACGGGTCTGACTGGTACACTGTGGAAGGTCTTGTGTGTCCATCAAACAAACAGTTTGTCATTCTTATCAGGTATTGGGCTCAGCAAATCACCAGTATCATAAATTGTATAGGCATATATCAGGGTCATTAACGGCTTAAGTATATCATGAGACATATACATGTCTTAATTAGTTAAATCAAGAACACCCAACAACCACTAAACCACAGAGATGGTCCTTTTAAAACTATCCTTGAAGGTCTGAATTAGAAAAGGTCTTCAGCAACCCATGCTAGCTGTAAAGGCGACTATGCTTATCGGAAGAGGCGACTAACGGGATCGGGTGGTCAGTCTCGCTGACTTGTTTGAAGCACGTCATTGTATCTCAATTGCGTGGATCGATGCTCATGATGTCAATCACTGGATCGTCTGGTCCAGACTCGATTATTTACAGACTGTCATATGGTTGGAATATTGCTAAGTGCAGCATTAAACAACAAACAAACAATAGCAAATCAACATCTGAATCAACTCCAACACAAAACGTGTCTGAGTTCTATTTGTCAACTGCTTTCAACTATAAAGGCTGTGTGACATTTTCAAAGAAACACAATGACTGTAAAGATACTACAATAGTTTCTAAGCTGTAGTGTTCCAATTAGCAAATACAACTTCTAAAAGGATAAACCCAAGAGACATTTTAACACGCTGAGATTTGAGGGCCATCGGGACAGTTCTGGGTATGGCATCTAAGGTGATTCTGCTGACTGGACACGTTCCTTTCCGAGAATATGACCAATTAGACAACAAAGTTTTTGCTTCATACAATTTATCGAACTTGTACATTTCAGCACAAAGACTTAAGTCCTTCAGATTTCTTTGCACCCAAATCTCCTGGGGCACATCTCAAATTGTCAGCACACTTCAAAGTCAATGTGACGACACATTTAAAGCAATGACGGTCATTGACAGACTTATCATCGATTGGAGGACTCCTTGTTGAATGCTTACTGATTGAGTGATGACAGAAACCACAGAAGCTTCAATGAGAGGCAAACCATATCCATGGCTGCAACCTAATCTGGGGCAGATTGATGAATGATGACATGAAGAGGTGTTCATCCACTCT
Source organism: Haliotis cracherodii (assembly GCF_022045235.1). Lineage (NCBI taxonomy): Eukaryota > Metazoa > Mollusca > Gastropoda > Lepetellida > Haliotidae > Haliotis > Haliotis cracherodii. The sequence continues at coordinate 20,282,656 of NW_027266275.1, forward strand.
TCAACAACCAGATCTTGTTGCTTCCTACTACAGCCTTCAAAATCTGGTAGAGCCTGCAAGCCCGAGTCTACTAAATTGAGCAGACGACAATTAAAATACAATGATGGTATTTCTCATTTACTGGTGGCACTTGAGGCTAAAATTCTGTACCAGGTCTCAATGCTTTTATTAGCTTTAAATTGAAACTGGATAAAACTAACCAAAAATGTAAACATAGAAAACATTTTTGTCACATTGAAGCAGGACTAGCTACAAATTCTGAGGACTGACTAGTGGAAACCTACTCTGTAGACTAGTGGAAACCCACTCCGAAGACTAGTGGAAACCCACTCTGAAGACTTGTGGAAACCCACTCTGAAGACTAGTGGAGACACACTCTGAAGACTAGAGGAAACCCACTCTGAAGACTAGCGGAAACCCACTTGCGGAAATCCACTCTGAAGTCTAGTGAATTCAGGTGTCCACTAGTCCTCAGGTCTCGCCTTAAAAATAATTATTTCTAAGGCTGTACTTTTTATATATTTGAAAAGGCACAATGTGACATACATGGAATAAAATAGATGCCAGTTCAAGATAATAAAGGACGGATCTAGAGGAACAGGACTCACAGCACTCTCAGCCCAGCTGCTACACAGATTTCAGAATTTTGCATTGGAAACTGTCAGTATGGTGTATTGAGCCTTGCTTGTTTGTTTTTCGTATAACATGCCCTCAGCAATATTCAAGCTATATGACGCTGGCCTGTAAAAAAACAATTCATACTATTTGATAATACTATGAACAATCCATGCCGTAGGGGTATGATGACGCGGAATCAACCAAGTCACCAAAAAACCTGATCCATTAAGTCCTCTCTTACGACCATCCTAGCTTGTTGGGGACCATCACTGGTGGTTGGGGACCATCGTTATAGGTTGTTGGGGAATAACAATATTTTAGCAATATTCCAGCAATATCATGGTGGGGGACACCAGAAATGGGCTTCACACATTGTACCCATGTTGGGAATCAAACCCGGATCTTCGGCGTGACGAGCGAACGCTTTAACCGCTAGGCTACCCGACCACCTCTTTAACTGTATGAGGAAGCGAGTGTGCATGGAGCTGTCACATTTCTAGGTTATATTGTTTTTTATCAAAATGTTGCAAAATAATTATCAAATGGCCTTGTGAAAGAGACCATAAATGCTGGCTTCACAATGTTTTAAGATTATGGGGAATTATTTTTCAACATGTGAGCAAATCAATGGTACAATGTGACAATGACTTCCCCAGAGACCAAGTTTGCATGACAGCAGGGAATGATGAAATTAATGATTAACCTTCTTCTTGGGAGCCTTACTAGATTTATTAATTACCATGCCAAACCTTGATAGTAACCAACGCATGAATGAGTTAATAGTCCTAGAACCAAACTGAACACAACAGTTTGTCGTACATTAACACTGTGCAACACTGAACATATTCCTTGATTACAACAAACAGCAGAGCACAGATATAAAACATTACGGTCACAACAAGCTATTTCAAAAGTCCTGGGTGCTTTACTTATATTATCATATGAAATTCAGACAAGGATGAGTGAGTGAGTTGGGTTTAAAGCCACTTTTAACAGTATTCCAGTTGTATCACGGCGTGTCAGCTTAATGTGGGAGGAAAGCCCGAAGTAATACAGGTCTCAGACGTTTACCACTTCGGTGAAACCCACGACGACAGGTATGGTGCTGACTAACCTAGAACCATAATCGAGGCGAACCGGAATTCACACAAGAAATAATTTTTGTATTAACAACTTAACAGTAACATAGTGATCTGACTTTTCAACCCCGAAGAGACATAACAAATAAGTAATTTCTCTTGTGAGTAACTAACTGGTCAAACAGAATGAGTTTCAGTGTTGAATCAAACAACGTACACGCCATTATTCCATCATTACATTTACATAGTAGTAACCCTCAATTAATGTCAGTTAAAATGTCCTCACTAATCACACATCAGCTGCTATTCCTGTGACAGTATTATGTGTGTTGCTAAAACTGTTTCAGTTAGATCCCTAAGACTATTTCTGAGTTGTCAACTGTGTCAACATCTCACCTGTGGATGTACAAACAATGTATAACACTGGTGATTTGCGAGGTCACTCTAATTTTTCAAAATGCTGTCATTGAGATGTCCGGAAGGTGACGTCATCACTTTTCATGGAGTTTGTCAACATGCTCACACTCCTTCCACTGACTTCTTGTGTCGTCATGTGTATTTCATAAATTGCCAAAGTTACCATGTAACTAATAACGAAATATCACATGTAGTTTATATGCCCTCAAAATAAACATATCCACATTCTCTTGCACAAGTTGAATTTCATTTATTAACAGTTTTTTTGTAAGTAAAAGCTAATTATATAAAATCAAAATTATCGCATACAGTCATGCGTCGCTTATACGGACTTCAGATATCCGGAAACCTCGGTTCCCGGACGATTTTCATTCAAAATGAAATAATTACTATATAAATTTACCCGTATATATACGGAAATTCAGTTTCCGGAACCGGATGGTCATTTTCATACACAAAACACTGAAATGCACACAAAATTGTCTCACTTACCCGGACAATACACTTCCGCTGGTGGTAATCCTTTGATTCGTGAGAAGTCAATTAACCAAGTGACACTGAGTTACGTTTGAGACGAGCTTGTTTATTGTACATGTAATCTCATTCGATAAATATGGCTTCTCAAGTCATTATGCTACCTGTATTTGTTAGGTTATTTAACAAAATTTTAGATGATGGTGTTTATCCAGAGCAGTGGCTCAGTGGTATAAAATTCAAATGACTTATCACGATCCCGTGTAGCAAAGTAAAGTTCAAACTTCCATGACAGATTTTTTGAAACGTGTATGTCTTGAATAAAGATTGAGTGGATGTAACTGTTTGCTCTGTCATCTGTCATGAGTTGCATAATTGAAGGGAAGTAACTCTTCCAGTAAGAAGCTGGTTTCAGTTATACGGAAATTCGTTTATACAGACGAATTGTGAAATGACGCAAGTGTCGGTATAAACGAGGCACGACTGTACCGGACTGTAAATGAAATGACCTTGTTAGTCGCCTCTTACGACAATCATAGTCGTCTGCTACAGCAAGCATGGGTTGCTGAAGACCTATTCTAACCCGGATCTTAAGTACAAACATTACGACATGACGTTGCGAACATATTAACTCAGCTGCTGAACTTATTAATGGAACAGTGGCAAGGTGAACGACATATACTACTCGAAAGAAGTTAAACAACACCCGCTTCTTTCATATTACAATAGTTAACCTGTCATGCCATGAATCAGGTGTTACTCTACCTCTTTTGAGTAGTAAAGTTGCCCCTGGTGAGTGAAAGTGTAAGTTTGGTTTAATGCCACGTACACTGATCAGTATTTTAGTTACATGACCGGGGGTAGAATAGGTCTTCAGCAAGCCATGCATGCCAAAGGAGGCAACTATGCTTGTCATAAGAGGCGACTAATAGGATCAGGTGGTCAGGCTCGATGACTTGGTTAGTAGCATGTCATTGTATCCCAACAGCATCCCAATAGCATGATGTCAATCACTGGATTGTCTGGTCCAGATTCGATTATTTACAGACCGCCGTCCTAATCCTGGAATATTGCTGAGTGCGGCGTTAAACAAACAAACAAACAAATAAACAGTTCGCAGCATGATGTGGGCTGAAAGCCTGAACTGATTTTACATTGTGATTTGTGATTAGACATTAACAAACTTGGTGAAACTCATGAGCACGGGTATGGTGCTGATAAAACATGGAATCATAATCAGGTCAAACCTGGATCCAAACCCAAAATCATAGGTTTCTGTCACAAAGTCGCATGGACCTGAAATATTAACATTTTGGCATGGGAGACAAAACGTAAACAAACAAACTCTGTTGGAATTCCAAAAACTGACAACTGGCATCTAAAGATTTATTGGTGTGTAAATGGCATAACCAAACAGCCACCTCCAGCAACACATTGATGTGTTGTATTTGTTGCTAATTTGCACCATATGAGAGTTAGCTATCAACAATAATTTCTTGAGGCCATGTTAATGACATAATTCTGACTTCTGACGGGAATAATCTTTAAAGAATCATTAAAATTGTGACTTCATTTATTCCCTGCACTCCCACTGGGGTCAAAGGGTTTGTTATGGTGTCCTAATTAACATATTCATTCAGTGTATAATGCCTCAGTTCTAATAAAATCCCTGGGCCCTGTTCCACAAAGTGATCTTAGCACCTCACCTATGTGAGGCTAAGTAAAAGTATGGGAGACACGATCATCTTAGCGCTAAGGCCCCTTTCTGGAATTGGGCCCAGTTCCACAAAGCGATCTAAGCACCTCACCTATCTAAGGCTAAGTAAAAGTATGGGAGATACGATCATCTTAGCGCTCTGACCCCTTTCTGGAATTGGGCCCAGTTCCACAAAGTGATCTTAGCACCTCACCTATGTGAGGCTAAGTAAAAGTATGGGAGACACGATCATCTTAGCGCTAAGGCCCCTTTCTGGAATTGGGCCCAGTTCCACAAAGCGATCTAAGCACCTCACCTATCTAAGGCTAAGTAAAAGTATGGGAGATACAATCATCTTACCGCTCTGACCCCTTTCTGGAATTGGGCCCAGGACCAATTCACAGCCACAGCTCTCATTATCTCTAGCTTTGTTATCATGAACTTATTAGCACATTTTCTCTTGTGCATTTAAGTAATTTGATTGGACATCTGTAGCATTGGGTCATTTGAATCAAGCTCTGAACTAAGCAATGGTGGGAAATAGGTCGAGAGTTGTCCTCACAACATCAGCCAAGACGCCCATCTTGAATTCAGAACACTTCTTTAACTTTATGCATCAACTTCATGCCACAAATGTGCCAAGCTTATGTTTCTGCCAATCAGAGCATTGATATTATATCTAACACAGTAAAATGTTCTTACTCAGATAATTAGTTCGAGGAAATAAGCAAAAGACGAATCTCATTTCACTGTAATCTTGAAAAGCTCATCAAGATTGCTCACCGTGTTGAATCAGTACTTTGCATGAGATGTAAACAAGATTTGAGTGCACAAATGTGGTTTATAATATATTTTAAGGAGTCATCACTCTCTAATGTTTTTGAAAGAAACTGACACAGGTGGAATATGAATGTTTTACCTGAGGTGCTACCTCCTTTGTGGCAGCCTAATAGATTGTAAATTAGGGCTGAAAAATACCACAGTTTGGTCATGAACTGTTGTAAATCATCAGCCTAAAAACCCAGGACAGATCCATGTCATGTTCTTGCCTTGGACATTAAGAGCTTAAATTGCATGTTTACCATTTTCTCAAAGTTAAAGAAAATGTGATTATAATGTTTTAGTTTGCATGTTTAATCAACTCAATAATTGTGCACTGAGGTACCACAGAAATCCAGTAATTGACAAGTCAGAATAATGTGTTTTTAACTTGAAGAATATATCACTCTTTGACAGACAATGACATCATTGGAGTCAATATTCACGCTAAAGCTGATGGTCAACATTCTTGTACTTAATCAAATTTTGTACAGGTGTTAGAATCCAACTTTCATGAAAGGCCCAAATTACTTAAAAAGGTAGTATTATCAGAATAATTAAAGGCCACAAAACCATTTCATATCTATTAGAAACCTCTTATCGTTGATTGCACGAGTCAAACTACCGTAAACTACATATAAAACAAACACACTTATAACAGACTGACGGATATAACAAACTGTTTTTTTGTCCTAACCATTTGCAGTATATATGCTTAGAACGAACTACAGTTATAACGAATAGAATTAGAGGTCCCTTTGATTTCTGTATAGCCATAGTTTACTTTATATCATGAGCATGTGTTTATGAATCACGACCAATAAGTGATGATATATGTCAGCAAAAGGTAAGAGTATCCTGCCCCATAAGATCTGGCAAAATCACCACATCTGGACAAAATCCTGCTGGAAAGTTCATTTATATTAATCAAACTCCCCCAAAACTGTGTTGCAACAGCCATTAAGTATGATTATTAATATTGATTTTGCTCATCAAGTGTAGCCACTGTATTCTTTCAATTAACATTACATTTTGTTCAGACTGACATATTTGAAGGTTGAATTTTGTGTGACTTTTTTTTCAAGATTATTTCAATGCCAAATGTCCAATTGTAATACATCCGGACCCCGTAATGTTGAACGTACCGACATCTTGAAGCTCTCCTCCAGTCCCGAACACCTCACTATATAAATTCATCTAGATTTGACTGTTTATCTCAATTTCAATTTAAAACAACACACCAGTATCTCAAACCTTGGACTCTTGATTCCATCTTTGCCTTTTCCTAAGAACTTCCTACCTTTATCTCAAAGTCGTCATTTGACACATTAACAGTTTCGAAAAGCACAAATAAACATTTCACAAAGCAGTGAACAGTTTTCTAGATATATCGAGCAACTTTCCTCAAACATCTGACATCTCTGTAAAAGTGCAGTTTGGCACATGTACACATTATCTTGTCAATCTTACATGTTTTGTTTGTTTGTTGTTTAATGCTGCACTCAGCAATACTTCCAGCTGTATGACGGCAGTCTGTAAATATTCCAGCTGTATGACGGCAGTCTGTAAATATTCCAGCTGTATGACGGCAGTCTGTAAATATTCAAGTCTGAACAAGGCAATCCAGTGATTGACATCATGAGCATTGATCCACGCAATTGGGATACGATGACATGCATCAACCAATTCAGCGAGTCTGACCACCCAATCCCGTTAGTCGTCATAGTTGCCTTTTACAGCAAGTATGACTTGCTGAAGATCTCCTTCCCTACCAGGAACTTCACGGGTCCAATCCTACATGTTATACATGTACACTGTAACTTATATGCATTTCACAGGAAATGATCCATAACAATTGTAATAAATTATGTACAATGTACACATATTACATATTACAACACTGTCCCGCTAAGTTCGAGCTATGGGGTCCGACTGTATGTCAAGATCCAGGACGAAATACATGTATATACATTATCATGTCCAGACGAAGAATTGTTTTGGCAAAAGACAGGTACTCAACATATATATCAGCAAGAAAAGCTAACAGCGCAAAGAGCCCAGGTACATGACAGCACCCAGGAAATAATCATGTCTGGATCAGACAAATAAGTGGTTGCTAAGAGCAACGTTCCACGTTGTCGTGTACGATGACACGTACACAACAAACAAGATCAACAAGCCATACACATTTTAGTTGGTTCTTGCATCAATCCTGGTCTGACCTATTTGACGTGGATTCCCCATGGATTGGTTCTGGCTGAGGAATGTACATATGCATTTTCTACACAACGGTTCAGTTTTCAGAGAAAACTGAGACTTGTCTCCACGAAGGAAGCAACCATTTGATTTGGGGGGGAGATTATCATGGTTTCACATCAGTATTTTTTTGTAATGTTTTGAAGGTCAATTATTTTTCCAACAATTTTTTTTAAATAAATAAAATTAATGAACTGAATTCATTAAACGCTTCACTCAGCAATATTCCAGCTATATGACCGCCAACTGAAAATAATCAGGTTGGGACCAGACAATCCAGTGATTGACATCATGAGCATCAATCTATGCAATTGGGATACGATGACATGCATCAACCAAGTTGTCTCTTACGACAAGTATAGTTGTTGCCGTTTGCGGCCAGCATGGGTTGCTGAAGATGTATTCAAACACGGATCTTCACGGCTGATTTGTCTGCAGGAAAATGGCACATCATGGTTTTTTTCTTTCACTGCTACAAAGCAAGGCATATATACCGTATTCAATGTAATAAGCGCCCCGCTCTAATAAGCGCCCACGACGATATTTGCTAACATATTGGCTAGTAAACAATCCCAATTAGCACCCCTTCCGATTGATCAATGTACACAAAACATATTTATTCGCGTATAATACACACTCGTGTGTTATATGCACCCTTAATTATGGGCAATTAAATTCTGGAAAAATATGTCTGTCGTATATAAACATTTCAGGCTGTCAGCATAAACCACGAACTTTATCCTTTATTTTTTCACCAAAATAATATTCTCATAAGAGCTCCCTATTTCTAATTTTGAGAGCGCCCTGGGCGCTAATTACGTCGAATACGGTAATTGTTTTTCAGTGAAAAAGGGTCCTAATTGTCCCTCCGAAAATCAAGTGGCTATCCCTTAAAAGAAATTAGATTTATGTAAATTAACCGCCGAAGACAAGCTTATCCCAACACATTCTGATAAAACGTTCATCACACTGACAAAATATTTCAGTCAAGCAACCAAGTCACCTGACCAGCTAATCTACTCAGTCCCCTCATATGACAAGCACAGGTTACTTGAGACCTATTCAGTCCACAATCCCCAGTGTTGTCTTTAGCATTCCTATACATAGTCCTCCAGGGACAGTTCTGGCCGACACATACATACAATATCCATTATAGTCTAGGATTCACTGATGGTCTGTTTCAGCCGAGACTATTTATTATTGCATCAACCCACATACTTCTGCTAGGAGCCATCCGCCTGCATAGATCACTCTATCATGTCTTACCATCCACCTGGTGAAAGACATTTCTGTCTCAGACTCATGGCTTACTGAAACTACAGACAATTATGACCATCATAATCTTGTGTTAGCCAACCAGATAGGTCTTCATATTGATTCAATGTTCCTAATTTCTTTGTCGTGAATATCAACTCTTTTATTTCCCTGATAGTTAACCTTTAAGAATGACCTAAATATAATCTTGGTACCATAAAAAAGACATTTTGTATCGTTACTGTCGTACATCAAGTCTTTGATTGGCATTTAGAAGCAGGAAGAGTGAGAGAGTATGGTTTGACGCCGCTTTTAGCAATATTCCAGCAATATCACGGCGGTGGACACCAGAAATGGGCTTCACACATTGTACCCATGTCGGGAATTGAACCCGGGTCTTCGGCGTGACGAGCGAACGCTTTAACCTCTAGGCTACCCGACCGCCCCAGAAGCAGGAAGAACATGAATCAGACCTGATAAGGAGCAAGAAGTAGCTCTGAAATGGCTTGACAAATAGTAAACGAAGTTGTTGTCCATAAAAAGAGTCATGTATTGATATCATACATCAGTCAGCACATGATCAGGGAATGTGTATTGGTTCATGTTTACAGTGTTCATCATCCTAACTCTACACAAACAGTTGTTTTTGTGTGACAAACAATCAATAGGAAGCTATAAAAGGAGACTATTTTATGCACTGACAATATGATATATGTTAAAACAAACAAATTCTCAAGATGAACATTAAAATAGATTTGATGAAGTAATTTTTATAACAATTATTAATCTCTATTTGTCTATCCAACAGAGGAAGCCCAGATACCACATCCAATACAAGATGTCTATTTGTCTAACCAACAGACGAAGCCCAGATGCCACATCCACTACACTATTTTTTCTTGTCTAACTAACAAAGAACGCCCACATCCACTACAAGATGTCTTCTTGTATAACCAACAGAGGAAGCCCAGATGCCATGTCCACTTCAAGATGTCTACTTGTAAAACCAACAGAGGAAGCCCATTTGCCACATCCACTACAGGATGTCTACTTGTCTAACCAACAGAGGAAGCACAGATGCCACACCCACTACAAGATGTCTACTTGTCTAACCAACAGAGGAAGCCCAGATGCCACATCCACTACAGGATGTCTACTTGTCTGACCAACAGAGGAAGCCCAGATGCCACATCCACTACAGGATGTCTACTTGTCTAACCAACAGAGGAAGCACAGATGCCATGTCCACTACAGGATGTCTACTTGTCTAACCAACAGAGGAAGCCCAGATGCCACATCCACTACAGGATGTCTACTTGTCCAACCAACAGAGGAAGCCCAGATGCCACACCCACTACAAGATGTCTACTTGTCTAACCAACAGAGGAAGCCCAGATGCCACATCCACTACAGGATGTCTACTTGTCTGACCAACAGAGGAAGCCCAGATGCCACATCCACTACAGGATGTCTACTTGTCTAACCAACAGAGGAAGCACAGACGCCATGTCCACTACAGGATGTCTACTTGTCTGACCAACAGAGGAAGCCCAGATGCCACATCCACTACAGAATGTCTACTTGTCCAACCAACAGAGGAAGCCCAGATGCCACACCCACTACAAGATGTCTACTTGTCTAACCAACAGAGGAAGCCCAGATGCCACATCCACTACAGGATGTCTACTTGTCTGACCAACAGAGGAAGCCCAGATGCCACATCCACTACAGGATGTCTATTTGTCTAACCAACAGAGGAAGCACAGACGCCATGTCCACTACACTATTTCTACTTGTCTCACCAACAGAGGAATCCCAGATGCCACATCCACCGAGACTGACCATCATCTCAATTGTCACTTCATACAACCAAGCTTAGGACCAATTCTAACATGTAATCCCCATGTGGCCACTGAAAACAATAAGGTATGTTCCCGGTTTGCCAATATTTTTATCTCATTTCCAAACTATCAAAAGGCATATCAATCACCACCAGACCTTATGTTTTTAAAGATCTGTGCCAGAAACAAAATCTTGCATGGACGGAGGGATGGATGGACAGATTGACACACTGATGGTGTCCATTCTGACATTCCCCCACAAAACGTGTTGTGGGGGATAATAACATGAGGGGGTGTTCCATCTAGTCCAAGTGGTGTTCCACTGACAGTTCAGTTAGTGACTGCCCTGCCAAGGACAAAGGAGACACAGTTTAAATAAATCTTAGTTTGCATACAACTTGGCACACAACTGGAAGCAGCATCCCGCCCTGGCCCTTCTCTCTGATAATTTCAGAGTGGGTGAAAATAGTTCTCTTCATGTAATTGTGAATGGCAACATTTTCAAATTTTGGAAAGTCTTTTAAGCTAATTTAGGTGACAGGCGAATCCACAGGCCACTCTGCATGAAAAGTAGTTTAAGCACAAAACATGCATGTGAAAAGTCATCTGCTTTCTCATGCAGTTACTGTAGAAGTATTTCTAACTGAATGAATGAAAGCAAAATACAAAGCTAAATTAGGGCCTGGGTGAGCCAGTCATCGAAGGGGCCGCAATTTGCTAGAAACCTATGATTGTTGGCTCAAATCCTGGTTTGCCCCGATTATGTTTCTAGGTTTGTGAGCACCTTACCAATGCTGATGGGTTTCACCAGAGTTGTAAACATCTAACACCTGCATCACTTTGGGCTTTCCTCACACATCAAGCGCTGACATGACGAAATGTAACTGTAATACTGTTCAAAGCGGCTTTAAACCCAACTCACTCACTCACAAACCTAAATTAAAATCCCACAAGACATAAAACATTGCATAAAATGTTTTAAATATCCAAAAGGTATTTTAGACCCAAATTGAATCCAACAGTTGTTCAACAAAGAAACATATATTCTAAAAATATCTTTAACACAAAATAGACTCACTGGAGGTGTAAAAAGACTTCTATACTCAATGGAATGGTGTGTAAACAATAACAAAAAGCACAAAAGTCAACAACCTCAGACTGTTTTTTTCTTACTTTTTTCAACTACTTTGTTGCAGTGGTAATTACTGTAGTAGAATCATCAACCTCCAATTACTGTCAAGGCTGCTCTTGCAAGTGTCTACCTTCCACACACTCAGGTAAAACCTACATCAATCATGCTGAAAGCAGACGGCTTCAAAGCAGACGCAAACAGCTTCTTTCAGGCAGCCATTATCGTCTGGTTAGGTTGGACTTGCAATATCAAGAATGATGGAGTGCTTTCATACACAGGGTGATTTCATAAACTGGCAATTTGAACACGGGTGATGTGTGTCTGTCACTGGTGTGCGACAAAAGTAATATATTCACTCTTATCAACTCATTATTATGATCTGTACTTCATAACCCTGTGTGTACAATAATGTAGACGATCAAATATTGGGACATTGCCTGTGGTTCTAGTTAAAGAATTCATAAAAGCAGAGATAATTTACAGGTGTGATTCTGTGATATTGTCACATTACATTTGCCAGTCAGATCAGTTCATCACAACAACAAAATTCCAACACAACATTTAATCATCATCTTGCAGGGCAAGGAGAAAGATTTATATTTCTTTTTATCAGTTTTCAAAAGAAAACGTTAAGTAAATAAATATTTGTTACCAGTGCTTTCAATTTTTAAGTTTTTGTATCTACATCCGGCAGCAAATGAAGCATCAATAAGAAATTGAGATTAGTAGCTGGGTCTTTTCATATTATATATATCACATATAGAGAAACAAGGACAACATTTAACATTGACACCCTACTCAGACACATTGAATGGACTCTGAAGCCACTAGTACTTCTTTTATCCCCTAAATGCGCGTGCCATGCAAGGTAACAAGTACTAACTTTTAACATCGTTAATAAACTTCTACTGTTCTAGCAGATGCTCTCTCTACTAGACCACAGAGGTTAGCCAATCCATTTTATACCTGAGTGATACAACAAACGTTTAATTCAGAGATATATTCAAAAATATTTGCCTAATATTTTGAATTAGCCTTCTTTCAGTTACAACTACTTTGTGGTTTCAAGTGAGTGAGTGAGTATGGTTTTACGCCGCTTTTATCAAAATACCAGCAATATCAGGGCGGGGGACACCAGAAATGGGCTTCCCACATTGTACCCATGTTGGGAATCAAACCCGGGTCTTCAGCGTGACGAGCGAACGCTTTAACCACTAGGCTACCCGACCGCCCTGTGGTTTCAAGCACTTGTATATCATGGGAGCATAATCAGTCTGTATAAACAATATCCAAAAGAGGGAGTCCATATAGCCTTTGTAAGAGATTATGGCCATTAGTTGATAATACTGAATGAAAGTTACATCAAAATCGTTTTTTTCTAAAAGCCCAGTGGTTGAATTTCACACATCCAGATTATGTATCTGTGGGTGGTCAAAATGGTCAACCACATCTCATAAGATCAGGATAAATTACATCTCTGCCCAACATTAATCAATAAATTTGAAACAAACTTAATTAAGCATTTAAAGGTAAGGTGAAATTGGGTTTAACGTCACGTCCAAGATTATTGCACTTATATAGCGACGTGAATGCACGTGTGTGTGTGGCTGCTTGTACTAGTCCAGACTGATGCCGATTAATAGTGCTAGCACACTGAGATACTATGCCGCAGTTTAACATGAATACCTCACTCAGACACAGTATACTGACTCTGAGCCGACCAGTCCTTGTTTTAGCCCCTTAATGCCGAGCGCAAGACAGGGTAACAACAAGTACCATCTTTTAACGACTTTTGGTATGACGCGGCTGGGGATCGAACCCCGGACCTTCCTCTCTCCGGGCGGACGCTCTACATCTAGACCACAGAGGCGGTTTTATTAAGCATGTAAAAACACTGTATATACATGTCAGACCAACTAGTTTATAACTGACTTTGAATCTCTTTAATTCTCATTTTCAAAACTCCTAAGTCAATTATCAATTTTTATTAGGCTGTATCCTCAATAAAAATACATTATTTCTTATTGTAATTAGTATATAAACAGCTATGAAGTGTTCTGAATGAATCATGTTGAAGACTTTAATAAGCAAAGTAATTCCTGGCCCCCTCGCAGTTTGCTTCCAAAGCCAGGCAGGGGGTTGAAGCCACAAGACTTGTTACTCTAAATAGTCTTCCTACACATCTTAAGACCGTCTTCAACAGCTGGGTATGGGAGTGAATTGTTACCTTTTATTTGCGACTAAAGTTGTCTGATAAATAGGCCTCATGCAGTTTGTTCATGGAAACTCTGCCCACTCATATATTGTGAAAACAAACACTGGGTCTCCACAAAGTTGCATGAAGAGCCCTGCTCTTCCCCTTCTACACTAACAATTGTGCAAGCCATCATCCTTATTGTCTTACTGTCACGTTTGTTGATGAACCGCTTGGGCTGGCTTCATATGATACCATGAAAACAATCACTACCAAGATGAAATCAGTGACTTTGTAAAATGTTGTGAGAATAAGTATCTATTGTTAAATGTGAAAACAGCGTACTGTAGCTGACCTGTAGCTTACTTTTTTGAAGCAACCGTCTTGGTGAACCTCAGTTAAAAATGTCCACCTAGACAGTTGCTTCAAAAGATTTGACTACATGTCAACAGTTTAAAACGTCCACCAAAACAGTTGCTTCAAAAAAGTTGACTACATGTCAACAGTTTAAAATGTCCACCAAGACAGTTGCTTCAAAAAATTTGACTACATGTCAACAGTTTAAAATGTCCACCAAGACAGTTGCTTCAAAGAATTTGACTACATGTCAACAGTTTAAAATGTCCACCAAGACAGTTGCTTCAAAAAAGTTGCTGTCAGAATCAAATAATTTCTTCATAATTACTGAGGAAAAAACAAAATCAAATCAGTTGAATGAAATATGTGTGGTCCTCATCATCATAAGGAGAAGTTAAATTGTCAAAGTTCCACTCCCTAGGTCTGGTAATTTCAAAGAACAAAATTTCATTACATTTTGAACACAAATGGCAGAGTAATGGTCATAGAAAGATCAATTAAATATAAAAATTGGACTTGAACCTTGAGTGAGTGAGTGAGTTGGGTTTAACGCCGCTTTTAACAGTATTCCAGTTATATCACGGCGTGTCAGCTTGATGTGGGAGGAAAGCCCGAAGTGATGCAGGTCTTAGACGTTTACCACTTCGGTGAAACCCACGAGCACAGGTATGGTGCTGACAAACCTAGAAACATAATCGGGGTGAACCGGGATTCGAACCCACAATCATAGGTTTCTGGCATGTCCAGGGCACGCAACTCTGCACAGCGAATCGCGGCACCTTAGACGACTGGGCCACCCGTGCCCCCTGACTTGAACCTTGAACAAACCCAGATGTTGTCACTGGTGGGAACATGTATGTTGTCCCTACCCCTAGAGTACAATACGTTCACCCTGTGCTCTCAATGAACCCACTCATCCAATGGCAGGTTACCAGATGGTGGAAACACAACTACATACATACACCCGAAACACAAGTGTCAAAACGTGGTTTTATAATGCCAAGGGAGTTGAGAAAGAAAACTGGAATGCACATGGGTCCACTGGTCAGGGAACTAATAACTAATAAGTATTTGAGCAGATACGATATCTGGTCAAGTGAGGTATATAAATGTACAATAAAATATTAAATGTAAAATAAATTAATATGTGAAGTTTCAGCTTCGCTGGTCCAGTGGTTTCTGAGAAGAGGGGCAGTCGGGTAGCCTAGTGGTTAAAGCGTTCTCTCGTCACACCAAAGATGCAGGTTCGATTCCCTACATGAGCATTCTGTGTGAAGCCCATTTCTGGTGTTCCCCGCCGTGATATTGCTGCAATATTGCTAAAAGCGGCGTAAAACCATACTCACTCACGCACTCTGAAAAGATGGCATTTACAGTGCAAGGAAATGACTTTGGAGAGAATTTAGGAACATGGCCAAAGTGCAAAGGTCAAATCAGGGCCAAAATTAAAAATACAAAAAGCTTAACACAAGCAACTATACATCTCTCAATTGTCATTTCATTTGGAACAAATTGCTTGAGTAATGGCAATTCAAAATTTCAGCTTTCAGCATGGTCAGTGTGCAAAGGTCATATCAAGGTCAAAATTTAAGATATGGCCCAAAATAGAACATATCAAACATTCATGTTGAGCTCCCAACCATATAACTAACTACCTGTGTACCAAATTTCATTACATTTGAAAATTTTTTATCAAGTAATAGCCATAACTTGCTCTTTCAATATCGCTGAAATAAATGTTTACAAGTGCACCCTGTTGGGGTTTTTTACCTCACATTTTCCAGAAAATATTTTCACATTTTCCATTCTAAGCTGAAAAGGAGGTCTCTCTGTTAAAAGAAAATTATGCTTGGACTAAACTGTTTTATTAACTCATAAAATAGCTTGGGTCCCTTTTGATGATAGAGCCTCCTTGTATGAAAAACATGTTTTATAACCATCACTGAATATTGTAGCTGACCCTGATCACATCAGTGTAAACACTCCTTCTTTCATGCCAGTTATAGTTCATACGACCTTTTTAAAACAGAGCCCTAAGAATTTCGACCGTTTCATTGCTCTTGGTGTGTCTTACCCTTTATCTATACAATCTGTTGTTTTAATGTACACAATCTGTTGTTTTTATGCGTACAATCTGTTGTTTTATGGATACAATCACATGAAAGTAGCACTTTCTAACATCAAAAGAATTCCCTCTAGGGTAATAAAGTATTGTTCTCGTTATACACCTTGTTGTCGCCTCATCTAGCATGCACATAATATATCTGTGTAAGTAGAATATTTCATAAATTTTCAAACTGCCATACATTACTATTATTGCATTCCATATGAAACCCACATTTATTGTTTAACATTTTATGACTATAATGAGCATTTCTAAAAAAATGCAATGTTTTTATACTTACCTGCTGCTACACCTATAGCACTGTGTGGCGTTGTGTAGCGTCAGGTAAGGTAAAACATGAGCATTTCTGATTAAATGCAATGTTTTTATACTTACCTGACGCTACACAGTCCTATAGGTGTAGCGTCAGGTAAGGTAAAACATGAGCATTTCTGATTAAAAGCAATGTTTTTATACTTACCTGACGCTACTACACAGTGCTACACAGTGCTATACTATAGGTGTAGCGTCAGGTAAGGTCAAAATTATCTAGAGAGGCATGAATGAGGTACAATATGAAGTGTGTCCTTGCATATCAAATTGTGGACAGAATCTCAGATAAATCCTGTAAAATGTTTTTGTCATAATTCAGTTTACAATCATCAGGTGAACTTGCTTTTTCATTTGTTTGTTTTGAATGGTGACGTCAAATGGAAGTTGGTTATCATTTACTGACCGGTTTTCATGTTTTATGGAGCACACCCCAAATAAGTCTGTCATAAGGACCCTGAAACAAATATACCCAATACAGCCCATGCAAGTCTATAATATTTGGCAAGTCTAGATTACTGCAGAAAATGAAGAGAGTGTCTGTCAAATGGCAAGTTTATTTGTAATACCCATTTGTTTGGGTGGTGACCACGGGGATGCTGGGATGTGTTCTGGCGAAGTGTTTTAGAAGGTGGAAACTTACATGATCTTACATGATCTGGGCTACCAATTGTCAGACTTCCATTTTGTGTGCTGTCAATTAGGAGCCTCACTCTGAAAGTGTTGATTCGAATCCTGGATGAAACTCACACCATAAAAAGCATTTGAATTCCTACTTTACTAAGAAAGTGTTATCCCAGATATAACATATGTTACATTTGACCACTTTCTAAAAAGGCATTGTCTATTTGTATCGGAATTTCCTCAAAGTCTTTTCCCGCTGTCCATATTGACGCAGCCGAGACACATTCCTTTTGATCGGCCAGTAAACAGACTCATGCAAAAGATACATCCCAGCATGCAGTGTCAGACAGTGAGGTAGAAGCCAAAGAATGGTGCTCCTTTAAACAGTTTCAGACTAGAAGAAAATTACCAAGCCATTTAAGAGCATGGTAAATGTGCAAAGGTGTTTCCACTGCAAAGGTCAGTGTTAGGGTTACTTGGGGTCTCAGGGTCATGTACCTATTAATTAAGCAGTCACAAGAAAGAGACTCTTCCTTGAAAGGCTGCAAGTCTCTTGTCGTTGCCTCAACAGCCAAAGCAATGGGTGTTTTGGCATTGACTAGCAATGGGGTAACTGACACACTTGCCAAATTGGTGACAACATGGGCCTTCTGTCCCTCATGGCCTTGACCCACTCAAGCATCAATGGATTGACGACGGAAAACAACATGAGATTCCTTGTTTATCAGTGAGTTGAGATAAAAACAGTATCCCCCAAACTGACAGTTAGTCCTTTTGAACAACATTTCTGCTTGGGTCATGAAAACAAAATTCCAGATTTTTTTGCTTTTAGTAATTACAAAAATGCTTGCTCAATTTTATTGAAATCAGAATTACACTTTTGAATGCTTTATTTGATTTTTGGCTTTTCAAAACAAAATGACATTTTGTCCTTGTTAAAGTGTTTCACGGTTGGTCAAGATTTGTCATTAGATACTTCTTTAATTTAAAACTCTTTGCAACACACATAAGAGTTTATTACAAATTTTATTAATGAGAAAGATGTGCTCCCATAATTGAAATATTATGTGAATCCTACATTAATAGCTACTGAAATACACAGTAAAACCAAAATTTACTTTTCATTCAGTATTTAGTGTACATGACCGATACACCCGAAGGGGGAAAGTGCCCATTGTGTTACAAGTATTCATTCTTTTTGTCCCAGTTAATGTTTTTCTACTTACCTTCACAAAACCAGCCTTTTTTGGTTGTTGTCATGAACTGTCATTCCATCTGTTTCTGTCAGTAAGGATCTGTAACAAAAACAGAACTTTAAATTATACATCAAACTATTATGTGTATTAATTCCCAAGTTGCATACTGCTTATGACAAAACAGTGAGTGAGTGAGTGAGTACGGTTTTACGCCGCTTTTAGCAATATTCCAGCAATATCACGGCGGGGGACACCAGAAATGGGTTTCACACATTGTACCCATGTCGGGAATCGAACCCGGGTCTTCGGCGTGACGAGCGGACGCTTTAACCACTAGGCTACCCGACTGCCCCTTATGACAAAACAGAAAGAGTGTAGCACCACTGCATTCTTGAGACTATGAAGTTTCTTCATACAGCATCACTGAGCAGTGTATAACGTCATCAATCTATCTCACTCAAAACAAAAATCTGAGGACATCCCATGACAGGTCCCATCAGAACGATCTTTTGCAAACTCTGACTGACCAATGAAGTGACTAACATGAAGTCAACATTAGCCAATCAGAAAACAGTTTTCTCAAGCCATATGGCACTAGCTTCAAGACTTCACTTTGAAAATTATTTTGACAAATTCTCGATTCAAAATTTGAAAACTGAACCAAAGACGTTTTTTGAATGTCTAAAAAATTGCCTAGATTGTATGGCAGCACTTCCCATGGGCAATGCAAAGCCACTTCAGTTTAAATGTTTATCCCACTGAATTAAGAGATAGATGATGATGTTGACGGATTCAGTCGTAAAGCTCCTAACTATCTTTCGGAATTCCATGTGTTAAATATTTCAAGGTTACCTGATTAGAAAACGGATTCCAACTGTCACTTTCCTGATCTGGTAAGCGATGCTTTAATTGCTTGGATGAAAGGCAATTCTGACATGCCCCACAATGGGATGTCCTAAGGTCTCTGTTTAGCGGCAGCGAGAACTAAGATCTGATTGTAATGTCATTGATCATCAATGGAATGTCACTGCAGGTTAGAAATTGAGGGAAAGACGTAATTTGCAAACATATTTATGAACTTTACGGCCTATAGACATTTTAATATTTTCTTATTGATGAATGTTTTTTTCAAGATGTGGTTAAAAAATACTGTTATTAAAAACTATCAACATGATGAATAATTTCCCTGTATGCCTCTATAGTAAAACGTTAATTGGGACAGTAGTTAATAAGTATCCCAACCGCAATAGAATCAATACCAACCTCATGCAATTAAATCATCTAGATTTACAAATACTTACTTTAAGTATATAAGTATTAAGTAAGTATTAAATAATCTGCTTTTAGATCAGTTGGAGAATAAATTCCCTTGAAGCGAGATATACTAAACAGTGGTTGGTAGAACACTGAAGCAATTTTGAAAATATCCTGCCTTGTGGTTACTAGAAAGGTAAAAGTCTCTTAAAAACATAATACAAAAGAAACTCCTCTTCCCTCATTCATCGGTTCCACTTTTCTCTACATACTGTGGTCTGTCGGGGCAGCAGCCTTGTATCATTCGCCATAGTTTATTGATCGACGTATGAAACTAAATATCAGTGGGTCATCGAGAGCGTTCATGTAGCTAGATTTATTGAATATAATTATCGGATGACCTACTGTCTTAGAATTATTTTATATCTCTCGCACAGCTGTATCAATTACTGAATGTAAACATCTTGTTTTTTTAGTGCCTTAAATTATTCATCTCACTTTACAATCAGTGTATTTCAAATGGACCAATCAGAATTGAGCTTACACAATTGTGCATATGTAGTACTAGTTGTCATATGGACGATTGTTTCTGGTTCTTTACGATAACTCAAAAACATGGTCAAACAGTAAAATCCAAGAGCAGACAGCTGGAAAGGTTGAGAAATAGATCATGTTTTAGTTTCTTTCGTCGCCAATACAGCATGAACTGTATATTTTATGACACCCATAATGTTTCCGCTTTGAATGATCCCCAATACACAGCTTATTACTGAATTACTGCTGACCACAAGCATTGTATGCAATACACAAAATGTAACATATGATGCAGCTGACAGTGACACTTGGAAACCGAAGACAGACGAAAATTATGTTTTTCAACAATCCCGGCTTCGTGACGAAATGAGGTTGCATCACAACTCAGAACAAATACTATGACATGTCAGCTTGGAATAAATCATGGGAAATCTAAATCAATTACAATTTTAGAACAAATACCAGTGATCACAAACCAATTGTTAAAGCTGAATAGAGTTGAAACTTTTGTGTCAAACTCGTGGGGGACCTGGAAAAAAGTATGACTTATCCAGGGGTCGAGACAACCAACAAAGCTAACTTTTTAAACGAAATACCATGTTATGAGAGATATTGCCAGGTCCGGACACAACACTAGATTTCAAGGCGTAAGTATATTTCAGTGCCCAGGCGGCTGGTAGTGACGGGGGAGGCAACTAGGGGGTATAATCGATCTCCCGGTCCCCATCTGTTTGGGATAGTTGTTTAAGTCATATCTTGAATAATAGGGGAGGTGAAATTGGGTTTAACGTCGCGTCCATGATTATTGCACTTATATGGTGTGTGCGTGTGCGTGTATGTGTGTGCGTGTGCGTGTGCGTGTGCGCTTGTACTAGTCCGGACTGATGCCGCTGAGATACCATGCTGCAGTTTAACATGAATACCCCAATAACAGTATACTGACTCCGAGCCGACCAGTCCTTGCTTTAACCCCTTAATGCAGAGCGCCAGACAGGGTAACAACAAGTACCACCTTTTAACGTTTTTTGGTATGACGCGGTCGGGGATCGAACCCCGGACCTTCCGCTCTCCAGGCGGACGCTCTACCACTAGACCATGGAGGCAGTCTCTCAAAAAATAGATTCACTAAGATAATCTCAATCCGCTTTACTCATTTCTCAATTTTCCTGCATTGTCACCATGCAACATTTTATTGTGAAGTGTGCTTGTTAGTTAGACTTAGTTGGATATTGGCATGTTGTTAGAAATCATGCTGCCTCTGATGTTATTACATAAATAAATGAGATGAAAGTTGAAATTTTGCGAGGTGTGAAGATCATATCTTATTTTGAACTGTTCGAGTCATCTGGAGAATTTTATGCTTCAATTGGATATTTGGGACTCCCAAATGAGTTCGAAACACTCAACTGGACAGATCTGAGGTTAAATGATGATAAATACAGAAGGGATGCGGAGGGACCGGAAGGTGAGTTTGAGACAAGTCCGACACAATGAGGTTTGACTGTATATGACATCGGACGTATTTGCTTCAATTCTTAACGTGACATATGAGAAAGAAGCCGTGTAAAACATCCTGTGTATCACTGACATTATGTGTGGCCGGTGATTCTGTTTTATATGATCTATCAGTGTGGCCCAGAAGTTTTTTGAAATGACCCCATATTATTATGTGGAAGGAGTCACTGTCCCAACTTGTTCAATTTCTTGGCAGAACACTGTCAGTATAAGCAGATGACAACAGATATTAAAATACTGATTGATGTGGGTAATTACGTGGCATCTAAAACATCCATTAATAAATTAATGCATGCTGGGAAGAAAGAAGATGTTGCCGATATTGCCTGTCTGTACACACAAGACCACACATCATCCATGATCTATTGAGAACACACAAGACCATACATCATCCATGATCTATTGAGAACACACAAGACCACACATCATCCATGATCTATTGAGAACACATAAGACCATACATCATCCATGATCTATTGAGAACTGCTGTGCACATCAGACAACAAACAAACACTTACTTTCTTAAGCACATAGTATGAGTGTCGGGTGCTTACGGTATGGCAGGATGTGCTTACGCTATTCGCAAACACCTGGTGTATCCACTGATTTTCATTGATCCATTCACATAATTTTCACTATTTTGGATTTTACACCCAATGGAATCTGTTGAGGCTGATAATCAAGAGTGATTATTCTCTGGCGATGATGTTTATATTCACTTGAACTGGGTTGATGGTTCTTCTGGTGGACTGAAGTCACCGTGTTTCATCACAAGCTCAGTAATATTTATCACTTATGCTGAGTCAACTACAAAAGAAACTTTTCGGCTGAGACATTAAAACAGCATCCCTCTGTGTCGACAAACAAACATATTTCTTAAACGTTTCTCCTTACTTGTAAGCAGCAGAATCTCTGCACTAGCTTGTACACAGCAGAAGTAATTCAAAATTAACCTATCGTTTTCTGTTTCAACTAAATGTTGTAAATGTCCTATCGTATCAGAGTCTGGTCAATCACTTGATTGTCTGGTCAAGACTTGATTGTTCACAGGCCACCATAAACAATGAGTGAGTGAGTGAGTTTGGTTTAACGCCGCTTTTAACAGTATTAGTAATATTGCGGCGTGTCAGCTTAATGTGGGAGGAAAGCCCGAAGTGATGCAGGTCTCAAATGTTTACCACTTCGGTGAAACCCACGAGCACGGGTATGGTGCTGACAAACCTAGAAACATAATCAGGACGAACTGGGATTCAACCCACAATCATAGGTTTCTAGCATGCCCAAGGGACACAACTCTGCACAGCGAAACGCGGCATCTTAGACGACTGGGCCACCCGTGCCCTCTTCACAGACCACCATACCAAGGGCTGGACTAATGCTGTGTGACATCAGGCAATAGGTGAGGTGAGGTGAAATTGCGTTTAAACGTCGCGTCCAAGATTATTGCACTTATATAGCGACGTGCATGGACGTGTGTGTGTGTTTGTGTGGCTGCTTGTACTAGTCCAGACTGATGCCGATTTATAGTGCTACAGAGATACTATGCCGCAGTTTAACATGTATACCCAACTCAAACACAGTATACTGACTCCGAGCCGACCAGTCCTTGTTTTAGCCCCTTAATGCCGAGCGCCAGACAGGGTAACAACAAGTACCATTTTTTAATGTCTTTTGGTATGACGCTGCCGAGGATCGAACCCCGGACCTTCCGCTCTCTGGGCGGATGCTCCACCACTAGACCCATCACGCAACAGACAGACACTTCCTTTTTCTTGTACAGTGTGAGTGGCGGGTGCCAGTAGAGCAGGACATACTTACTCTTTCCGCAAACACCTGGTGTCATCACAGATTTTTAGGGATTCATTCATATTATTTTCAACACCATTTAGCCTTTTACCCCCAGTGAAATCTGTTTCGGTACATCAAGGAGGCTGACTATTCTCTAACGTTGATGTTTAATTAAACACAACACAATTGGAAATCCACTGTGCTATTGTGACAGCCATTATGTCATGAAAATATACCAGGTTTGCCAGCATGACTGTGCAAAGGTTATAATCAACTGATAAAGGTTTCCTTATTCACAGCTTTTTAAAGGTTTCTGCAATAAAAAAACTTTCTACCTGAAATTGTCTATATCATCGGCAATGTAGATGATGGCGAAACTACAACTCGAAATTTTGAAGTAATAACTCATCATTACAGTAAAAGCTCCAGGAACTTCCACACCTGCTGTTTGCTTGGTCACTGTGCTCAATCCTTGACTTGCTTATCTTGTATTCTCTCGGCAGCAGAAACTAAATCATAACTCATCCGGTACACACATACACTTGAAAACAAGAACATTAGAAGCAGCAGGGTTTATACTGTACTGCTCTACAGACATAACTGAACACCCGATAATTTCATACTAAAATAGTTATTCAATTATCCAATGAATTCATTTTCTGTAAGAGAAACGCACAATTCACATCTAGAATTCAGAGTGCTGACAATATCACTGCACTTGAAGCATAATATATGAGGATCCACAGGAATCACATGACTTCCACAATCTCCACAGAGTAATCACTCAAACACTTTAAACAAAAATCTACTTGCGTAAGTATCCTTGCAAGAAGGTATTAATCATGTGGAATTAATAATTAACTGTGAAAAACATTAGAATATAATACAGTGTAAAGATCAACTAACTTTGTGAGCTAATATAACTGAGAAAAAAAAGTCCCTGTTGACACTTGCTCACACAGAAAAGAAGCGACATACGAGGGATGGTCAAAAAGTTCTCAGCCTGACTAACTTTCAACTATGGGCTATAACAAAATGAACTAGTCAATGTAGTACATTGTTTGAGTAGTTCATTGCAAGTGTATTTGGTCTGTCGAGGCTGTTTATATATTAGCGACAGCCAGTTGAACATGATAGGGGTAAAAATGGAGCCAGAAATGGAAAAGAACAAGATTTTGTCTTTAGAGAAAAGTACTCCCCAAGAAATTCATGACCGCAAGTGTATGGGATAAGTGCCCCAGCTATTCCACTGTTTAACATTGGGCAGCTATGTTTAAGGCAGGGAGAACAAACCTTGATGGTGACCCTAGGTCAAGACATCCCTCAACTTCCATCAATGAAGATTCAATAAAGGAGATAGAAAAACTTATACTGTCAGATAGACGTATTACCATTGCTGAACTTGAGGAAGACACAGGTGTAAACCATTGATCCACTGAAACTATTATTCACAAACATTTACAAATGAATAAGATACCTCCCCAAGGTTGCCAAAGTTTCTAAATTCTAATCTTAAGGAAAAAAGAACAGACATTGCCAGAGAAAGTTTAGAGCTAATTGAGGAGGATTTCGTCAATTTCAAAATGAGATTTGTAACGAGAGAAGAAAACATGCGTCAACCACTATGACCCCGAGTGAAAATGTCAATCAATAGAATGGCACCATTCCACCTCTCAGGCACCAAAGAAATTTAAGTCTTCAAGATCAGTAAAGAAAGTTATGGCTACCGTATTCTGGGATGCAAAGGGTGTGATCCATGGTGATTACTTAGAAAGCCAAAAGACGATTACCGGTGCCTACTACGCTGATTTGCTTCAAAGAAAAGCATCGAGGAATGCTGACTGCTGGAGTTTTACACCTTCATGACAATACCTCTTCTCACACCTCTCGACTTGCAAAGGCTGCTGTGTGACAATGTGGGTTCGAAGAGCTTCACCACTCTCCATACTCGCCAGACCTGGCACCAAGTGATTTCCACCGGTTTGCTAAACTGAAAGAACACCTTCATGGAAAGGGCTTTGGTGACAACGATGACCTCAAAGTCAAAGCTGCCATGAATGGTTTTTTTCTGGGTGGCTTCAGAAAACTTCTTCCTGACTGTAATTGAAAAGCTTCACTATCGATATGAGAAGTGTATTGAAAAGCAGGGAGATTGAAAATAAAATTTAAAACACTTTCACAATTTTTGGTTTTGTTTGTTAGGCTTAGAACTTTTTTTCGTATTCCACCTTTCACAGGTGCAGTAGACCAGTTTTGATATTGTTTCACATGCAACTACTCATGAGACAGCTGGCAGTGAAAAGGACATCTGTTGAAAAATAAAGATTTTATTGTGTGAGAACAGCCAAAACAGGAATTTATGGCAATGATGTAATAGAGGTATGGTATTTGAAGGAATTATGTAGGGCTGTTTGACTAATTATTCTCGTGTTGTGTTATCAGACATTTAAGAAATATTCATAGTTTTCACACTAATCACAAGCATAAAAAACTCACCGATAAAAGACAACTTTTTCTTAAAAACAAGTCATCAACCGAGCATGTACAACGTCTGTTTGTCTCACAACACCTGCTGAAGTCAGGCAGTAGCACCCCCCTACATATTCAGTTGATTGCATGTCACATTTATATTCTTTTAAGATATAAACTCAGAGTGTCAGTGATTGACCTTTTCCAATCTAACAATGACATCTCCATCTATGATAGACTTAAGGGAAACAACACTCTAACTTTGAAAGTATTGAACAGATAGACCCGGGTAAATGAAGTAGGCATGTACATTTACCGAAACACAATTGTTAAATGTGCGCGTGATGCAATCTGACCGGCTGTAAAACATTGTAAAACTGCATACAAAGCCCAGAAATCTGGTGGACTAATCACTGGAGATGAATATTGTTCTTGAAAAGCATCATGTGCCAAATTTGAAAAACACGGCAGTCAGCATGGCAAAATGATTATCGCATCCATTAGAGATTGAACACGATAACATTTGGCAAATATACATCAATATTTTTTTTAAAGTCTTCTAACCTGGATAGTTCAGCTGTCATGGAAGCTATTGACTTCATCCATTGTATCATGATGCCACAACACTAACAAATTACTCGGAGACATTAACCATAATAAAATGGAGATCTCATATGCAGGATAATCACAAAAATTAAAGCACTTTGAAAACACATAGTCAATTTTGACTCTAGATAAGTAACAAGTGACTGGAAGCGTATGTCCAGGTAGGACAACGTGAATGAGGATTCAAACTCAGACATCATCATTGCAATGTTGCTTGCCTTCAGTGCTCACAACCACATCCCAATTTCACTAATACCCGCAAACGACTCCCAACAAAACATGAAAACAATCTTATATGTTTTAAGAACACACACATATCCCTATGAAACTTTGCATTGCACCTCTTCTTTTAGTATTGAAACTGTTCCCTAAATTGAAAAGAATCCAAGCAGTTTTCTAGTTATTAGGTTGCACAAATGTTGAAGTAAAAAAAATCTAAGTAAAAAAAATGAAAACAAGCTGTAATTTTTCAGAAAATGCAAATATTTAAATCAAACTTTGCACTGCACCTCTCCTATTGGTATAAAAGGCTTTCACTAAGTTTTAAAAGAATCTATGCAGTAGTTTTCAATGAAGTTATAGGTCACACAAAAGTGCCCTTGGAAAGACAGCGGAATTTATTCCTTGGGTATAACCAGGGGTCCGGAAAATTTAAAATCCCAATCGGACATTTTCATTTATGCCACGCCCCCTTCAAACAGCGTGTTTTAGTACGACTTTTTACACACAAATTACAAGTTGTTACGTATTCATAATATGATGAATTATGAATTGTTTCAATTTAAATTGTTTAATTCACAGGACAATTAATAACAAATAATATCATTTTAGATATACATGGAAAACATACGTTTGTTTCTGTTATAATAACGATCTGTCAACGTTGTGAACGGTCTAATTAATATTCATGAGTCTGCTCAAGTGTACGCGTTGTAACATTTGGATTGAGATTATTATCCCATATTTGGTTATCACTTGACCTCACGGGAAAAGTGTTTTTTTTAAAACTAAAGATTATTTAAAAACAAGACAGATAATATAATCATAAATCCTAAACTATCGTTGATAGCAATAGTTATTTGAATAATTTTTCATCTGTACTTAATTATTGACCATAAAAAATTTGATATCGATCGTCACAGAAAGCAAAATGGCGGTCAATCAAGATTCAATATACGACTAGCTACTGAAAACAATAAAATCTGCAAATCCTCATTGTATGTCAACCAAGTGAAAGTCGTTAGCCACGACTTACAAAATGATCATTCAGACTTTGAGGGTTTGGCAGATCCGCTCGACTGATCTGCATCGGTCGACTGGCTGTCGTCACGCTTTCGCTTCTTGTCTGAGGTTACGTATCGTAGCATTGTGAGGATAATGAGGTACATCGATGATGCAAGGTATTTATGTACAGTTGTAAACACATTTTACTCAAATTAACAAGATGTTCTCAGTAATAAATCCTCGATTAATCAGTGTCAACTCAGTTTATTGCCTATTACAGTGATTGACCGATTGGACTATCATTCTAGGTATGATGTATTTATAGCAATCAAAACAAACAAAGCTTGTCAGTGTAGATAATCTTCATTGTGTTACAACTGCAGACAGAAATTGCTCAGTCCTAACTGTTGATCATGTCCGGTCAAAATTTAAGCATGTCCGGACAATACTTTTTAAAATGTCCGGACAGAAAAATTTAAATGTCCGGTAAGCAATATTTTAAACCGGACATTTGAGATTCCCAATCGGACATGTCCGGCGCATATGACGGTTTCCGGACCCCTGGGTATAACTATATATCCCTGGCCTTTTAGGTAGCGGTACAACAAATCACTGTTCAAAACAGGAAGTGACTGGAAAATGACAAGAAAATAAATTGGTTTAAGTATGAATGACTTTGTGACCAGAATGTCAATCAGTCAGTGTCATGCATTATGTCAGGAAACACTTCCCACTACTTCCATCAAACAAAGATCCCAACACATCAAAATCAACGCCGTAAAGTCTTTAACCTTTATTTCTTTACAGTAACACATGGAGTGACAACAAACAAGACAGATCTTCACCATCTTCAAAGAATTTAAGATGCAGATGAGAAAAAAACAAAACGATCTAATGTCTTGAAAATACCTTGAAATAATAAGCCTAAACTTTGATCTGACACCATTATTTATTAGATTTTCACAAATTTGAAGTATCGGGCACTTCTTCCTTTGTTTTTAGACAAACTGGCAAGGCATGTGTAGGTGTTAATTTATTTGAATTACGTTTATTGGACTGATATCAACAGAAGGTCTCTTGGAAATCTCACTTGTAAAAGTTGTTAGTCAAGCACCATATGACCATAAATTGGCCAATCAAACAGTCATTAATTGACCATTTGTTCGTGTTGGTGGGTAGTCCTTTGTGTATAGAAACAGTGGGAATTGAGGACATAGGGAGAACTATCTATTTCACATTCCAGATTTACTTCTGTCTGCCATTACTGCCCTAGCTCTTGAATTACGGTAAATCCAAAAGAACAGGACTTTCAATTCATTCTTTTATTATATATCTGCATTGTACCATCATTTATTCATGGTCAGTTTGTTTATTTATTGTTTAACGATGTACTCAGCAATATTCCAGCAATCGGCAAATAATCAAGTCTGGATAAGTGATTGACATCATCAGTATCGATCTACGCAATATGGGATACGATGACTTATATAAAGACAAAAGATGTCTGTATCAACCAAGTCAGAGAATCTGACCCCCCAATCCCATTAGTTGCCTCTTACGACAAGCATGGTTGCTGAAGGTCAACTCTAACGCTGGATCATTATGGGGGCATCTATTCATGAGAACTGGGGCACAAGTAGGTCTGGGAGAGGTAACTCGGGTACTCCGGTCGGGTGGTTCCTGCGTAGGACCCTGTTACCAACTAGACTACCCGGACCTGTGGTTAGTCACGTGATATATTGTTAAATGGCAAAAATTATCTTGAACTTCCACGGTTACACTATAAGTGACTAATGTTCGGATTTCTTTTTGACTATGCACACATTCCTCCAGACGTTATATATGTTTGAATAAAGATGAAACTTCAGTCAGCAATTACATATGGGTCCTGTCAAAAGCGTATGCATGACCAGATCGTTTTATACGAGTATCTAAATACATTTTGCCAGGGCTACGGTCAAACTATTGACAATAGGACAATTGTACCTATTTCTTGAGACCTACAGCGGGTACCCGGGTAGTGTCGGGTAATAGGGGGGTGGGTACCCGGGTAGCAAATTTGGACTGGTCCCAGCCATAGGCGCAAGAAAACTGTCTATATTATCAGATATAGTGATATTGTAGTTGTTACATCACATATGGTCAGGATGACTCCCTGGTGTCAACACCACTTGTTGACTTCATATATCAGCCTAATATGCTCCAACCCTTAGGGAGTCATAGACGGAATGGATTGCATGGCTAGACTGAATGACTTGGTTCATTGCATGTCATAACCCAAAGGTTTGGGACACCGCTTATGATATCACACACTGGTGTATTTTGTCTAGACAAGTCACCGTGATATAGCTGGAATACTGCAGAATGGTGCTTCAGTGGGCTAGTACTATAAAACCTGCACTGGCCCTCACTAGTACAAGCAACACACGCATACACACCTGCACACTCACGTTAAACCCAATTTCACCTCATTCCATATATCGTATTCGACATAATAAGCGCCCAGGGCGCTCTCAAAATTAGAAATACGGGGCTCTTATTAGAATATTATTTTGGTGAAAAAAACAGAATTAAAGGATAAATTTTGTGGTTTATGCTGACAGCCTGAAATGTTTTATATACGACAGAAATATTTTTCCAGAATTTAATTGCCCATAATTAAGGGTGCATATAACACACGAGTGTGTATTATACACAAATAGATAAGTCTTGTGCACATTGATCAATCGGAAGGGTTGCAAAAAGTGTGCAAGGTTAGGAAAAAAATGTGATTTTGAGTATTGAATGAGTGGTGGTATTTTTTAGATAAATTATTACTGTAATTAATGCGAGGGTGAATTAAATGCAAAAAATGTGAGTGGTTTTTGCTTACATTAATTAACTTTCTTATTTTCGTGTTTGTGTTTATATTCAGGTTGGTATTTCCGCTATCCAAAGTTTGCAGTGAGGCCATCTTATTGTTGATAGAAGATGTTGGAGACAGAAATGAGAAGTTTAATTAATGCGAAGAAAGACCACTAGCATTTTTCCATTTAAGTCACACTCACGTTTCAGTTGGCAATAAACAGATTACAGGGAACGAAACCAGTGATGTGCTAACCTGACGTCCTTATGGATGGTATGCCAATGCATTGTGTGATGGCCCTGCAGTTTCAGCATGCAGAAACAAAGCATTAATAAAAGTGACGTCAAATGAACATTGAATTTCTCGGAAGAACTATTATGTGGCTTCAAGATGGCCTTGCACAAAGAAATATTTGTGTCCCTGACAGCATTACCAAGCGACCAATACACTTGAGCGAGTGAGTGAGTTGGGTTTAACGCCGCTTTTAACAGTATTCCAGTCATATCGCGGCGTGTCAGCTTAACGTGGGAGGAAAGTCTGAAGTGATGCAGGTCTCAGACATTTTCCACTTCGGTGAAACCCACGAGCGCGGGTATGGTGCTGACAAACCTAGAAACGTAATTGGGGCAAACCAGGATTCGAACCCAATCATAGGTTTCTGGCGTGCCCTTAGACTGGGCCAGTCGTGCCCCCAAATACACTTGAAACATTGTCAACATGGCCTTACGACAACGTATTGTTACGTGAGAAATCTGAGAGACCAGCTATGTGTAGCTACTGGTACTCAGGGGCCCAGTGAGAGAATACGTAACTGTCTGCAGACCCACAGCATACCCAGTTACCATATGGCACCATATGTTGCTGTCACATTCTGAGCGGCGAAGGATCTTTTTACACATGAATAGTGATTCTCCTTGCAGTTCCACAACGATTGGGTTCGTGTTTATCAACATCCTAAAGAAAGATTCGCTGCTGTCAAAGTCTGACCCAGTCACAGGTGTGGGCAGTGTGATGGTATGGGCTGGGACATCCATTCACCACAGAACTCCCTTCAGTCCGTTGATGAAAACGCCACTGGTATCAGGTATTGGGATGAAATTATTCAAGCCACGCTGATTCCTGCACTAGGACGTGATTCCATTTTGCAGGATGATGATGTTGGTTGGTTTGTTGTTTAATACCGCACTCAGCAATATTCCAGCTATATGACAGCGGTCTGTAAATAATCAAGTCTGGACCAGAAAATCTAGTGATTAATATCATGAGCATCGATCCACGCAATTGGGATACGATGACATGCATCAACAAAGTCAGCGAGCCTGACCACCCAATCCTGTTAGTCGCCTCTTACGACAAGCAAAGTCACCTTTTATGGCAAGCATGGGTTGCTGAAGACCTATTCTTTCCCGGATCTTCACGGGTCTCAGGATGATAATGCTTGATCATCATGCACAGGATTGGCCAGCATACCCTCCCGATTGGGCTCTGATTGAACATGCATGGGATGAACTGGAAAGTAGTGTACAAAACAAAAATGGATGGCCAACAAATCTCGGAGAATTGGGACAGTTTCTTCAACATGATTAGCAGACAATATCCCAGTTGTCTTTTTCAATGTTGTTTTGATTGTCCTCAAAGACAAGGTGATTACACATGTACTGATGTTGAACTAATCCGTGTGATTTTGACTATTAACCCCCATGAACTTGGCATGCTCCAAACACTTATCCTTTAGTCACTGACTCATTTCTCCCAATGTTTGAAGCTCAAGATTCACCAGTGTGTGAGTTTGGTTTTACCCCGCTTTTAACAATATTTCATCAATATCACGGAGGGGGACACCAGAAATGGGCTTCACACATTGTACCCATGTCGGGAATCGAACCCAGGTCTTCGGCCGACACGTGAACACTGCAACCACTAGGCCACCAGACTGCCCCAGATTCGCCAGTGAAGATAATATCTTGAACGTATTAATGTGTCTTCTGCATGCCTTTCAGCAGCATATACTGCTTCAATAATTCTCCAGTATAAAGCTCCCTCACCTAAATAAATGGATTATACACTTCACACCACAATAAATATGCGTACAAAATCTATCAGTACCTGAAAGGACGATGCACACAAACCAAGCATTTGGAAGATTTAAAGACAGAAAGGAGTGAAATAAACAGCTTGACAAGGGAATCTATCACACATGGCTGTCCATCCACATTAATGGGAAGTCGAAAAAAAAATCTGTGAAAAAGGGATACAGGTGAAGTTCCACAACTTGATGATTAACAAGACTGCCTCTCAAATAAGACAGCTACATACTTCAAAATACAGTCTTTCCGGTACTAATAGCTTCATTTCCACAAAAGGAAATCTCATTTGAAAAAGAAATATATTTGACTGCAGCATATGATCAGATGACCTAAGCATGACTTGTGTACTGTGGGTGTGTGTGAGCCAGTTCTTCCCACCTTCGTCAGAAGGTACATTTTGCCATAATTAAATTTTCATTGTGTTCA
This sequence comes from Haliotis cracherodii, assembly GCF_022045235.1. Classification (NCBI taxonomy): domain Eukaryota; kingdom Metazoa; phylum Mollusca; class Gastropoda; order Lepetellida; family Haliotidae; genus Haliotis; species Haliotis cracherodii. Next base: position 20,315,795 of record NW_027266275.1, read on the forward strand.
TTGTAATTCCTGCATTCTGATTAGCTGAACTGGTCACGTGTTATTGAATTCATTTCCCAATGAATGTAAAACATTAAGCCACGCCCACCGAGTCGGACTACTTTTATCACTATGGAATGTTGGGGAATCCCAATATTAGAATCAAGGGAATTCCCTTTCTGCTCACGTGTATCGTTATGCACAGAGCATTTATCGAAATTCAAGCAAAGTCTTTGTCAAAACTACCCTTTGAGACCGAAGGCGAAGAATGAATGAAACGGCAAGCATGCAGGCTCGCTCACCTATTTTTTCCCCCGCTCGCCTGGGTTCAACAAGTTTTATTTCAAGGGTTTCATTTCTAAACCACATTTTTCCAACTGTGTCTTCCCGTTCTCAGGGACCTTTAGTTTGAATCCGATGTGAAAACTTTTCTAAGAATCCGCAGCCCAGATTCATACAGATTGCACATCGGTTTTTTAATTCATTCCTCAATGAACCGAGAGAAAAAAAACTGAGTTTCAAATTGTCTATGGTCTAAAATTCACAGGTAGACAAATAACTACCTTGAAAATATCTTGTGGTGACTTAATTCTATTGCTACACATATGTAGACACAAAAATAAACATGTCTTCTACTAATTGTCCTCGCAAATAATTCTTCTTAAAGTCAACAGTGAAACGAATTGCATAAATATTAATGCAATTGGTATTTTATTTTAGTTGATAATTTATTGGATAAGCAAGGATATACCTATATAATCTAGAAACAAATTGCATCATTGTTCGAGTCACAAATAACAAAACTCAAGTACAGTTTCCACTAATATACAATTCCAAGACTAATGCTATGACTTGTACATATTATAGTTATTTGATCAAAGATAATTTCAAATGACTTTGGCTACCTACAATATTGGCTTGACTTCTTGATTTTACCACTGGCTACCTGGAAAATAATACTTGTAGCCATATGGCTACTAGGTATTTAAACTTTGGGGCCCGCAGTCAAACCTTAAATAACAACAGTCATTTGCTTCTGCAGTTCACCTTTGCTCTGTGTAACATTTACAACAATACAGATGAAATTCTGAATTATTTAAAATCAAAATTATCCTCCAGTTTCAAAACACACACAAAATTGAATCTCACATATGATTTTAGACGAAGTGAATGTTGTTTTAGTCCACAATGCAAGGAGCTCAGAACAATGCTTAATTCCAGCCAGATTCTCACCTGTGAGTGTTGCAGGTTTGGACAGATCCTGGAGCTGAGGCAATCTAGACTTACCAAGTCATTCTAGTGAGTGAGTGAGTATGGTTTTACGCCGCTTTTAGCAATATTCCAGCAATATCACGGCGGGGGACACCAGATATGAGCTTCAAACATTGTACCCATGTCGGGAATCAAACCCGGGTCTGCGGCGTGACGAGCGAATGCTTTAACAACCAGGCTACCCGACCCGCCCCCAAATCCTTCTAAGCTTGAGCTGGATTCCTTTTTTAATATATCCTCTAGGGTTACAAATTTACCACTGAGGTAAATACATCTGCAGGGATAAGATGAGGGAAGATAGTGTACTGTGCTCAAAACACACACAGTTTATTCAATACATCAACAATTGTCCCAATGCAATTTATTTCTTCTCTAAACAGCTCAGATATATCACCCAAGAAATAACAACTCATACCAGAATCTCACACAGGGGACAATGGATCATTCTGTCTGTCATTACGTTGTACTTCCCACTTATATGTGCATCAGTTCACTGTCGGAGGGAGGCCCCCAATGACACAAGAATTGTATGGTGCTGACAGGTTCATTATTGGGGTAGATTGGGGTAGATTTTGGATCTGAACCCATATCCAACTTCGGAACAAAACTCAAGTTAAGAAGCCTGATACAGACATGCCACCTGTGTTTATAATGAACATGCCTAAAATGAACTAAGGTATATGACAAACTTATTTTTTAATCCCAGGCATTTACTGTATATTTGCTGTACAAATGCTTATAACCAACTTCAGTTAAAATGAACTAAAATTAGTGGCCCCTTTAGGGTTGTCATAACCATAGTTTAATGTATATCAAAGGTCACGTGACATGGAGTTTAATGTCGCTTCCAAGATTATTGCACTTGCTTAGCGACCTACATGCAATTGTGTGTGTCTGCTTGTACTAGTCCAGACTGATTCCGATTTGCTAGCACACTGATACCATGCCACAGGTTAACATGAATACCCCACTCAGACACATTGTACTGACTCCGAGCCGACCAGTCTTTTTATTAGCCCCTAAATGCCGAGCGGGTAACAACAATTACCATCTTTTAACGTCTTTTGGTATGACGCAGCAGGGGGTCAACCCCAGACCTTCCGCTCTCCGGAGGCTGCTCTACCACTAGACCACGGAGGCAGTGTTTTATATCAAAGTGGACGGTTCGGAATCTTTAATATCCATCTGAACACCCAACATTTTCTGTATATAACGTTAGGTAAGGCGAAAAAGGGTTCAATGTCACATTCAAGTTTTCTTCACACATAGATCAATGTGTATCCATGCGTCTGAGTGAGGGAGTGAGTTGGGTTTAACGCCGCTTTTAACAGTATTCCAGTTATAACGCGGCATGTCAGCTTAATGTGGGAGGAAAGCCCGAAGTGATGCAGGTCTCAGACGTTTACCACTTCGATGAAACCCACCAGCACGGGTATGGTGCTGACAAATCTAGAAACATAATTGGGGCGAACCGGGATTCGAACCCACAATCATAGGTTTCTGGCGTGCCCAAGGGACGCAACTCTGCACAGCGAATTGCGGAGCCTTAGACGACTGGGCCACCCGTGCCCCCTCATGCGTCTGTGTATGCTTGTACTGGTCTGGACTTGCGTCACCTTATAGTGCCCTCCCACTGAGATATCCTACCAAATTTCAACATGAAGACCCTACTGAGACAGTTTACAGACTCCATGCTGACCCTTCCTTGTTCAATCCCCACAATGCCGAGCACCAGGCAGGGTACAGGAAGTCCCATCTTTTAATGTTTTTTGGTATGACACAACCTGGGAATCAAACGACTGACTTTCCCTTCACAGGGCAAACAGCCATGTCAAAAGACCATGCAGGTGGTCCTTTTTCTACATAAAGTTTACATATCCTGTCCAAGATACAATTTATCCATGGTTTAATTTTAGACGTTCTTCATTTCCTTTAATAGAAACAGATTCCAGTGTTGTGCAACATTTCACCCAATTTCTGGACACACAGAGGAGAGACCGCATCATGATTTGATTTTGAATTCATGAGCGAGGAGGTCATAACATTTTGACCAATACGAACACATATCAATGTTGCTAGCCTCACTGAATACACTTTACTCTTTCATCACCATCACATGTAAATGAAATGCTATTTAACATCATTTTCTGCAAGAAATCACCATCAGTAAATTGCAGCAAAGCTGGAATCAAATAAATGGAAAATCAATCCAGCTTAAGAGCTGTGCACATACATTACTGAAGCTGAAACAGAAAATGAGTTGAACAGAACTAAATATAGACGGATATGTTTTTATCTCATTACCTGGCCAGACAACAAAATGTTTCTCCGAAGGCAATGACTGAGTAAGTTAATTCATCAAAAGAAATCAACTCCAGAAACTGTGCATCCAAGAATAACTTTTTTGACCACCAACAGACACATATCACTGGAAGCTCGAGTTGGTCAAAGATCAAAGAATTAATCACGATTATACAACTTTCCAAGTGTCTCCTATTTAACAAAGTGATATGACTACTCACCCAATCCTCGCCCTAGCTTTAGGGCAGAATGCTTCAGTTAAATAATAGAGTATGACTGATTGAACAAATGCCAAATGAAATGTGATGATGTTCCACATGTAGATCTGTCGATCATTTACATAACTGTTACATTCCGTAAATATTCCATAAACCTTTGACGGCCATTGCCAATATTTGGAAGACTGACATCAAAGTTTTTCGATCAGAAATCATATTAACTGAAACATTTAGAGCAACTCTTTGATGGTTTCTGATGAAGAAAATGTGAAATTACACGTCACAAACCAACATTTGAGGCCAACAGAACAAAATGTATTCAGATGGAAGTGAAATGGCCTGTTATTTGCACAACAGCCTGCGTATATCAGTGAATGGAAGGCCATGCACCATGCACCATGCACCCACGGCTACATCCTTTTGAAGGTGAGGTGAAATGGGGTTTAACGTGGCGTCCAAGATTATTGCACTTATATAGCGATGTGCATGTACGTGTGTGTGTTTGTGTGGCTGCTTGTACTAGTCCGGACTGATGCCGATTTATAGTGCTAGCTCACTGAGATACCATGCCGCAGTTTAACATGAGTACCCCACTCAGACACAGTATACTGACTCCGAGCCAACCAGTCCTTGTTTTAGCCCCTTAATCCCGAGCGCCAGACAGGGTAACAACAAATACCATCTTTTAATGTCTTTTGGTATGACGCGGTCGGGGATCGAACCCCGGACCTTCCGCTCTCCCTGCGGACGCTCTACCACACATCCTTTTGAAAGAATCACGAGTCCAGTCTTCTGTCTCAGCTGGGAGTTGTCCACAATGGGCAGTCTTCAAATTGTGGTCCCACCACAACCTACTATCTCAGCCTGGTCCTATGACACCCCATGGGGATTCCACCACAGGATATGCCATGACAGGTGTCATCTCATAGTTAAGATGAGGTATTAACTTGGTCCTTGAAATCTGTATCAAAATGTTATGTGCGCAACAAAAGCTGGACCTACAAGCTAAAACTACGCCTTCTTGTCATGATCCGTAAAAGAAATAGAACATCAACAAATCCATTATGAATTACGCAAGCTAAACCTCTCCTTACACAGTCTGGTCATAAATATCATGGTGTTCATGGTATATCTGGACTTAAGTTTGTAATCTATTTTATTCATTTTAATCAAAATTTCATTCAATAATATACACATTAATAACGGTGAAATTGTGTGTCCCTCAATACTTACAACTTCCATTTACCCCGTTCCATAGGGTCCGCTTTACCACATACCGTGACACCACTAACTCCCAGTATTCACCACGACGACGAACTTATGACTGCTACTGACACCTTGAAACAAACCTCAGTTGACAGAGAATGGATACATTTATCCTAACTGCCATACTCTGACTAGTTAAAAGTCATATTTGTTGTAGTCTGACTGTCATATGTCAACATATTTTTTGTGTGATGGTAACAGCGAGATCGCAAGAAACCTCAATGGTGACTTGTCAAATTGTTCCATGTATAAAAAAATTCCAACAATACACCAAAGTGCTACCACATAACCCTCGTATAATAATTATTATTTTAAAGATACATAGTAAAACATGCAATAAAAATAACATGATATCAGAATATGTTATTTGTAATCAAATAGTTGTTTAAGATACTATTTGTTTTCAATCATTGCATCAATATTCATTTCCGGTCCTCAAATTTTGGCTTATCTACGGTCATGTACGGTAGTTTCCCATACCATGCTCCTCTTACAAGGCAACACTTGCCTGTGACATGGCCGGGTGTATGTCACCATGACCCCCCAGCATAGTTCAGTGCTCACGCTATCGACCACTGGGCTGTGTGATCTAATTTCATTCCTTAAATAAGTTGATATCATATAGCTGTAATATTTAAGAAATAAACGATGATTTGGAGTTGTTTATCATACAATAAAACACTGCAGGGAGAATAAACCATGAGGATGAGACTGTTGTTGAGTCACTGGCAACAACTGTCCTCTTGAGGTGTAACGATACGGTGGGATCACGATATGATATGTTTCCCCATACTATGAGTGCAATACGATTCTTATGCCCAAAACAGTCTCTCATCTGATCAGTTGCTATTCTATCTTTTAGTTTCGTGAATCACAGCCCGAAATCATTTGTTTTGAAAATTCAGAGATTGAAGATGGGATATTGTAGGGCAGAAACATAATAGGCTAGATGGTAAACCGAATGTCAGCCTATTCATAGAGACAACCAAGAAATACCAGAGAATTTGTGTTAGCTTATTGTTGAACAGTTTCTGTAATTATTTACCAATGTAACATATCATAGGTATCGCGATACAGGGGTTCTAAATCAATGTGTTGTGAGCCTTTTATCGGGAAACAACACTATATCCCCCCCACTGACCCCAAAGAAGGGGAAAATCATACATCCCTTATCTGAAGATCCTCCCAAAATAATAGCCCAACCAAATGTTTTGTTTTTGAGGCTACAAGAACAGGCCTATGAACAAATACCCACAAACACTGTCATATGTGAGAAGACAATGAAGTCATAAGACCAAATCCACTCTCTGATTTTAACTCCAAGGGTAATTATTAGGGGATTTACAGCATTGCTACCAAATCACGGACTTGACTTTGATGTATTGGCTGCATTGAGAAAATAAACAGAAAGGAAATAGCAGTGAAGAAATCCATGGTACAAAACACAAAAAGTGTTGCGTATAATTAAGTCCCCTAGGAAAAGGCCTAACAAATGTCAATAGGCTTGTTCCTGGGGTAATGGTTTATGGGTGTTTTGAGGACACAGAGATAAGCACATTAAAAGCCATTCTCGCTATGTCCATCAAAGATCAGGCATGGAGACTATTCTGAACCATGATTGACACCCACTTACACTTGTCAGATTTCAGTGCTGTCTGTCAGTAAATATACCCATTCTGCTGGCCAGGGTATTGAGTCGCATCCACATGGGCATCCAGTACCATGCAGTTAATGATCACTCACAGACTATTTTCTATGGCAAGGCGTCAGTCGTAATTCTGGGTCAGAATAGGTTTCCAGTGCCTCATGCTTGTTGCAAACACCAAATAAAATGCTGACTGGGTGGTTAAGCTCTGTGGTTTGGCTGAGTGAGTGAGTGAGTGAGTATGGTTTTGCACCGCTTTTAGCAATACATCCAGCAACATCATGGCAGGGGGACACAAGAGTGAGTGAGTGAGTGAGTGAGTGAGTATGGTTTTGCACCGCTTTTAGCAATATATCCAGCAACATCATGGCAGGGGGACCCAAGAGTGAGTGAGTGAGTGAGTGAGTGAGTGAGTGAGTAGGGTTTTACACTGCTTTTAGCAATATTTAAGCAATATCACGGTGGGGGACACCAGCTTCACACATTGTATCCATGTCAGGAATCGAACCCGGGTCTTCGGCATGCCAAGCAAACCCTTTAACCCCGAGACTACCCCACCGCCCTTGTTTGGCACAGGCTGTGGTGATATTGTATAAAACAACAGTCACACAAGTGGGTGAGTGCCATTGCTAGTCACACAGAAGGTCCAAGTTTGGACCACCTGGTAGTGGGCGTGCTTGATGCCTACTTTCACTTGGTACATTGGTATATCTCTGATATTGGTATATCTCTGTCATTAGTATTGGAACATTTCTGTCATTGGTATTGGAACATCTCTGTCATGTGTAACGGTTCATTGGTACATCTCTCTCCAATGTCAAGAGATGAACCATCATACCAATACCAATGTCAGAAATGTACCAATACCAATGTCAGAGATGTACCAATACCAATGTCAGAGATGTACCAATGTACCAATACCAATGTCAGAGATGTACCAATGTACCAATACCAATGTCAGAAATGAACCAATATTGATACATCGGTATTGGTAAAATTGTTCATCTGACATTGGCATTCGTACATTGGTCAACAATACTCCATTGTATGAATATCACAAAAGCCAATACCAGAGATTGAGTGTGCATGAGTGAGTTGGATTCACCGCCACTTTGAACAGTATTCCAGTTATATCAAGGCATGTCATCTTAATGTGGTAGGAAAGCACTATGTGATGCAGGTCTCAGAGATTTATGACTTTGGAGAAACCCCAACAAGGCCAGAGTGATTGAGTGAGTATGGTTTTACGCCGCTTTTAGCAATATTCCAGCAATATCACGGCGGGGGACGCCAGAAATGGGCTTCACACATTGTACCCATGTCGGGAATCGAACCCGGGTCTTCGGCGTGACGAGCAAACGCTTAAACCACTAGGCTACCCGACCACCCCCCAACAAGGCCAGAGAAACAGGTGGTAGCCAACATTCTTGTGTTTTGGTGACACATTATAAGCACCTTATCTTCTTTTTAGTCACCAAAGACAAGTGATACTTAGATAAGCTGTCTGTACATATTACTGGGAGGAACAGAAACAGGCATAACCAATCTCTTCCTTATGGACAAACAAAATAATGTTTCCCTGTGTCACGTCTGAAGTGCCCATCACAACAAGGACAGCTTGCTCCTGCATGCTGAATATAAACTGCTGGGGCTGCTCAGCTCAATCTGACCCCCACAAACTACTGATATTTCGAACGTCTCAAATTCTAAATAACCCTCCTGCTCACACATTGGATGACAAGCTGACATGTTTTACAACTCAATCACATGTTCAGTAACTCACACCTAATAAAGCCCTTAAATCAAGCTTAAAACATTGATCACAATCCTGGACCAACACAACCACCCACCATCATCACCACCCCACGCACACACATCCACATCTGTCCACGACTCGGGTGCCATCTTCCACACACATGAATGCAGCACAATCAGGTGATGAAGCACAAATACCATCACTAATGACCACATCATTGCTTATTGATCTCCGGCAGGCACATTGATATAAACCCTGACTGACCTATCATGTATCAGGTACAAATTGAGGAACCCGAACCAAGCACGACTTCCCTTAATGCATGGGTAAACAAAAGCTAATTTCCAAACACTTAACTGTGTTAACTCTCCTTGCGTTGTGTTTAATGGGGATGGATGTTTCAAAACATTGCTGAATAACACAGTGGAAAACACTAATGTCTGCTCGGACAAAATAATACAACCAGTATAATTGTTATTGTGTCTATACTTGCTGTCATGAGTCCATTCCGACGATGACAACCCTTTTATAATGACAAATCTCATTTTCAGTCTCATCACAGATCTACCTGTCACAGTAATTAACAAGGAAAAGTGGAAAACATACTACTCCACTTTTGATAGGGATATCTCTTCATTCTTCAATGATACACTTGACATATTATGAGAATCTGTTTTGTGTATGTTTAAATAGAGTGAGTGAGTGAGTGAGTATGGTTTTACACTGCTTTTAGCAATATTTATATATATATATCATGGTGGGGGACACCAGAAATGGGCTCCACACATTGTACCCATGTCGGGAATCGAACCAGGGTCTTCGGCGTGACGAGCAAACGCTTTAACCACTAGGCTACTCGACCGCCCCTTAAATAGAATGACATGTGGTAAGTCCAGCAGTATATTATTACTGCAACAAGATCAAGAAAATCGAAGTTGAATTAGGAGAAAAATCTGCTGTTTTCAGTTTCGAAGTTTCAAACATAGATACCTGTAAATTTCATTCAAATATCTTTTGAAATTGTTTAAAATTTGAGCAGGTTTTGAAATGGATTTCAAAATCTCTCAATTGAAAACAGCTAGTCCATCTTCATTCAACAGTCACCAAAATGACAAATAATCTCTGGGACAAGACAAAACACACAAATTAATTTTGTCAATACATTTACAGTATAACCCAGTGATAACCGATTAATCTACGTGAATTAATCTTGAATGTCCCCAACTTTATCGTAGTAAAAGCACTAAGAACATTTTTCTCTTGATGTGTTGACAATAACCCTGGCTTAAACCAGAATAATTTCATCACAATTTCTTTTTTCTCTGTAGCACACACAATACAGCTGAATTATCCACAGGCCTAAATTAGAAACAATTTAGGAAACATTATGCGCAGTGCTCTCACCGGACACTGAGGGAGTTCTTTTTCGTTCTCAGCTACGACTATCGAAAACATTACTTTGCCACAATAAGCAATATTCCAGCTTTATCATGGTGACTTGCAAATAACTGAGTCTTGAAAAAAACAAAGAAATGGGTGATATCATAAGCAATGTCTCTCACCATTTGGGTACAACGCCATGTCATGTCACAGACTCCAAGGCCCCAATCCATCTGAGACTCTTACGGCAAGCATAGGTAACTTTGGACCAATGGTATCCCAGAATCCCCATGGGGTGGAGCATAATAGATTGGAGCTAACAAGTGATGTTGGCATCAAGGCTTCATCCTGGCCATAAGCACTACCTCAGCACCACATGTCCGACTATAGAAAAATAGCATTATTATACTGTATTATAGCTAAAATGGATAGAATTATCATTAAACCGCCCGCATGTTATCAAAAATGAGCGGGCCACTGTAACTTGATAATGCCCTCATATTGCTTGACAGGCCATAATCACGCCCGTTGTTAGATGACGTCATAGGATAGGGATAGGTGACATCACTTTCAATAGTGACATCCTCTGGTTTGTTCTATGACGTTTCCATATTTGTATAATTGGGTCAGTGACATTCCTGTTGATTGCAGTAAATGTTTCAAAACCGATATTGTTGTTTCTTTTTATTTGATAACAAATTCCATCCATTTCAGCTATAATAACGGTAATGTTATTTTTCAGGGCATTATCATTTGCAGAAGCCCTCGATCTTTTCAACTGCCCTCCTTCATCAGGCAGTTAATCAAAGACCTCGGGCTTCTGCAAATGATAATGTCCTGAAAAATAGCGTTAGCCTTATATGATACATTTATATACCATACTGCACTAATCCAGACATCTCGGATGCGGTTTCTATCTGTTCCATGATCAGTGGATTCCAGTTACCATGGTTAACTCCCTGGGAGTATAAAACCGATGCTGCCGCTGCTGATATAGGTACTATTAAGACCCATTAATCCGACACTCATTAATCTGACTTTATCCAACACTAAGTAGGTGAACTGAATAAATCAGTGCTATATAGACTTGATAATCTGACAGTCTCCCACTTTGAGGCGCTTCGGCTGAAATCACTCATTAATCAGTCTTGTTAATCCTTTTTGATGCGAAACATGTCATTGTCATGGATCGTGCCTGTTATCATAATGTACAGGAACCAGCAATCACATTAAAATCAGATCTTAGTTTTCGCTACCACTAAACAAAGATCCGAGGACATCCCATTAGGGTTCACGTCAGAATGACCTTTCGCGAACTTTGACCGATCAATGAAATGACTGAAAAAAAATTGACATTAGCCAATCGGAAGGCAGCTTCCTCGAGCTTTACGACACCTGTTTCAAACTGGCGACTAAGCTTTGAAACATATTTTGACATATTGTGGATTAAAATTTTTAAAACTGATAAAAAGAAGATTCTGGAATGGCTTATAGATAGCCTAGATTGTATGGATATAATCATAAAACCTGTAACTGTCGTTTGGAATACCCTCTGTTAAATATTTCGAGGTTGCATGATTAGAAAACATATTCCGTGTGTCACTTTCATGATCTGGTAAGCAACACTCTGATTGGTTGGATGAAAGGTCGTTCTGACATGACCCATAATGGGATGTCCTCAGATCTTTGTTTAGAGATAGCGAGACCTAAGATCTGATTTTAATGAGATTGAGGAACCAGATACTGTTGCACCAACCATGAGTAGTCTGAAGGCGACCATTCAAGAAAATCTGACATCTTGCAATGTCGACTTCAGACAATCAGAAATACAAAATCTGCCCAAATAAGAAACCAGCATAGTACAAGACCAAAGTCCTGGCGGCATGACACTGTCGCAATGTCATACGCCAGTCAGACATTGTGTGCTCATCCCTATAGAGCTCATCTGGGCTACCTGTAAGGGTCTGTGGCAAGACATACCGTATTTGATGTAATAAGCGCCCCGCTCTAATAAGCGCCCGCGGCGAGATTTGCTAATATATTGGCTTGTGAACAATCCCAATGAGCACCCCTTCTGACCCCTTTTCGCATATAATACGCACCGCTTCCTTCCCCATTTCACTTATAATTTGCACTCGTGTGATATATGCACCCTTTATTATTGGCGATTAAATTCTGGAAAAATATATCTGTGTACATAAACATTTCAGGCTGTCAGCATAAACCACGAAATTTATCTTTAAACTCTGTTTTTTTTCACCAAAATAACATTCTAATAAGAGCCCCTATGTCTAATTTTGAGAACGCCCTTGACGCTTATTACATCGAATACGGTAACACAACATTTCAAAGGGGTGATCAACACAATCTTTGCTATTGAGAATCACATCAGAGGTATGGCAAAAGGCTGAATATCACATTCTTGAAATAGAACGTCAGTCCCGCCAACGTGACAGCATATATGTTAGTCTTTTTGCACCAGTAACATACCTTTGGATGATAGCTGATGATTCATCTGAATCTGAACTGAGTCAGATGCTGGCTAAAGAAATCATCTGTAGAACAAATACCTCTTGATTCAATAACCCCAACCTTCCAATACTCTTCCCGTTCCGTAGCTTTTAACTATTCCATCATTTTTCCTAGCAAATGTAATGCAGTACATATCTTAAATGCTAAACCTGTCAACGCATATGTCTCAATAAAGTAAAATAACAGGGATATTTTGAGACCACCCCCGACTCAGGTGACATTTGTACCTGTGACAATGCACAGACAGTGTGGGGTCATCACCTCGGGACAGGTGTTAAGGTAATTACCTCATGCTATAGGTTTTTTCATACATGACAACACAAATATTTTCCAAGTCTATCATTATTTTACCTGTAAACGTACTTATTTCGGCTAATCACAGTGTCAATTACAATGGGCTGGATTAGGTAGATTTGCGTTATTTTCATATATGGTATTTTCATAGCCCTATGATTCGTATTTATTAAACGAAGCCAGATAAGAATTTTTCCAAGCATTTCCGACAGTACTTTCCCAGCACACACAGCTTATGAAGAAGCTATGATAATTGTTCAGGTGAGCTATAAACAAGACAGAGGTTAATACATATATAAACTCAAAGAGATAAGACTAATCTTTTACACACAGTTGTGAATTCAGGTGACTATATGAGTTACATATCTTACTTTGTAAAGATAATGAAACTATCAATGCCAACAATTGCTTCATTGTAATATTAGTCTTCTTTAAATCCAGTGACTGACATCATGAACATGGATCTACGCAATTGGGATACAATGACATGCATCAACCAAAAGTCATCGAGACCACCCAATCCAGTTAGTCGCCTCTTACGACAAGCATAGTCATCTTTTACGGCAAGCATATAAATTCTTTTGAGTTGTATAGAACAGTTTGTGGTCCTTTACCACTCCTCAAACAAAGTACAAGCATCACTGTTCCTGAACCCTTTGTGTTCATAAAGCTATCATTTAGCCCACTTTCCTAGTGCCTGAACCAATACCGTGCTTACGTCTCTACAAACACAACTTTTTCAATAACTGTTGTTTCTTTGCATAACACAATGTTTGGCACAGCAACAGAAAATTCTGAGAATGCTCTCCCTTTATAGATCTCAGGTGAAGGTCACATTCAGTAAGCTCACACATGTCTACCGAGAGAACTGTATGATCTCCCTCTGTCAACAATGATCTCATATTACTGTATGTAATATCTCTACAAAATCTTTGCAAACAACTTCTTCCTTGCTGATTTGAGCTGACAATATACAAATAGTGACCCTGATCTACTGATGATTTGAGCTGACAATATACAAATAGTGACCCTGATCTACTGATGATTTGAGCTGACAATATACAAATAGTGACCCTGATCTACTGATGATTTGAGCTGACAATATACAAATAGTGACCCTGATCTGCTGATGATTTGAGCTGACAATATACAAATAGTGACCCTGATCTACTCCTTATATGCACCAGTCAGCTTTTCCACCTGATGTGGAATCACAAATAATCTGCATTTTTTCTCATCAGAGTCGGTATCAACCAATGTTAAGAGTGCAATAGTCCACATATGTTGCAGCATCCTGCACCTGATACCAGACAAACCAGTGGTTGATAGCATGAACACTCGCCCCCCACATGGTACTGGGAACAAGACACACTATCCCAGTGTTCCCGTTTACTAGTAATTACCAGTATTTTACCGGTACAATTAGACTTGGACTGGTAATTCATGTGTCTGCCAGTCCCTGTGGACCGGCAAATAACGTACCTATTAAATCTTTGTTGTTGAACAAAACATCGTTGATATTCATACAAGTATATTTTTCAAACGAAGTCAGCTTGTCTGTTACCATCAGGGTTTCCCCTTGTCTATTTTTAGTGCAAGGGAATAATATTTCACTTTGCTTCTAGGTTAAATATATATTTGAAAACTTGGGGGGACTGGTTATCTTTAGAGTTGCCAGTCCACCAGGACTGCCAGTTTCAAAAGCCAGCGGGAACACTGTATACACCACGACCACAAATCTTCAATTTTACGAGGGCTGGCTGAAAAGTTCTAAGCCTAACTGTGAAAGACCCGTACCAAGTCGATGGTTTTCATTTATTTCTCCACATAGTCCCCTTCCAGGTTTACACACTTTTGCCAGCGATGCTGCAAGGCCTTGATGCCGGTCAAGAAGAAATTTTCGTCTGTTGCTTTTGTTGACTGAGTGACCGAAAAGTCAAGATGGGTCGAAAAAGTAATGAGATAGGCGCGCCTCTCAAAGACATAATTGCAGAAAGTTTTGAAAGCAGTAGAATTCAGAGACAAATTGCTGATCTCTTGAAGATTCCTTGATCTATAGTTAGATATATTATTCATAAATATTGCTCCACTAGATCCGTCGAAAATCTACCTCAGAGAGCACAAAGAAAATCCATTGATACACGTAATCGCACCTCGTTAATCAGACTCGCGAAAAATAATCGACGAATGACTTAGAGTGAGTGAGTTTGGTGTTACGCTGCTTTTAGCAATATTCCAGCAATATCACGGCGGGGGACACCAGAATGACTTAGAAGGAAATTACCAGTGAATTTAATTCTGGATCAAGTTTTTTCGGAACGAAGTGTCCAGCATGCATTGCTTTCTGAAGAATATTTTAGACGAATTGCTAAGAAAAAAATGGTTGTGCGCCGGGGGAATAGAAATAAAACTGTTTCATGGTGTAAAGAGCAGAGAAAAGAAAGGGTTGATAATTTCTGGAAAAAGGTGATATTTTCAGACGAGAGTAAAATTGTTATTGGTACTGACAACCGTGTGTATGTATGTATGTATGTATGTATGTATGAAGTCCGATGAAGCATACAGGCCAGACAAATATATGGATGTAATTGACACTAGTTTGTGGCCAGTTATTGCCCGTCATTTTCCCGACGGAGATTATGTCTTCCAAGACGATAATGCCCATGTACATTGTGCGGCAAAACTTTAAAAAAAAAAGTATATGGAAGACAACTAAGTAAATACGTTTGAATAGCCAGCTCAGTCACCTGATTTGAACATTATAGAAAATATTTGGCTAAAAATTGAACGACATGTCAATGACGTCACTACACCTGATGAACTTTTCATCCATGCATATTGGCAAAATATTAAAGGCATGTGACAAATCATCTTCCCGAAGCAAGAGAGTTAACTGACTTTAAAAGTCCAGTTTCCACCCTTGCTGAAATGGGCTGGAATTACTGGGCTCGATCGTAGAGCCACCAGTGGTTATTACAAGTTATGTCCCCTCTAAGCCTCTCCTATGGACCAATGAGATTCGACCTCTCGTGTCACTTGCGTTTGCTTCACCCAAAAAGGTGGCGCCCAGTCAGGACGATCTGATCGATAACCAAGATCTATAATGTGATAATACGGGTCTTACATCACGAAATGCGTCAAATCACGAGACCACCTTGATTAAAAACATGAAAAGATTTGGAAAATATCTGCTGACAATGAGTTGGCGATGCTCATGCTTTGCAAATCCTGCTATCGATCGAAATCTACATGACAGTTTACGAACCGGATTTCGATTTCGATAGACTCGTTAGTCCAGCCAAAATGTAACTCCATAATACCAGCCTAGTTCGGCAAGGGTGGAAACTGGACTTTTATAGTCAGTTAACTCACTTGCCCTGGGAAGATGGTGACAAATAGATTTTAAGTTATTGACTTCGAAAGACTAGGTTGCTAATGTAAACAATGCGCAGGTGTGGTGTGGTGTGGTGATGTTTCTGTATAGATCCTTATACCGTTGTCTATACTGAAATGTCACCTTTACAGTATTAAAGAAGGTATCCATAAAGTGTGTCTACTATCTCATCCGTCAACTTCTAAGTAGTGCCTATCAAACACTAACTACGTATGTGTTCACAATCCTACCTCTCCATTTCATAATTCACATTGAATTTAGTGAATGTGATTAATGTAGACTGAATGATATCTTATTTTATTTCAGGTTGAATAACTACCAGTGTTGTACTTAATGAATCGATGAGAGGCTTCATAAAATGTGAGGCAGGAGGCAGTTTATTGTTCATGTTATATTTCTTTTATAAAATAACTGTTAAAGGCAATTGCATAAACTAAAGATGAAAGGACTCAGTCTGTCATACAGATCCTGAAACAAATATATCCAATACAGCCCATGCAAGTCTATAATGTTAGGTAAGTCTAGATTACTGCAGTATCAGAAAATGAAAGTCTCTGGGCTCCTTTTTATTATATTTAATAGCTGTATTTTAACAACTTTTTTTTCTGTAAAATATGTTCATTTCAGAGACTATCGGTAGATGTTAGTCTAGGAAGGACTGTGTACCAGTATATATAGTGTATTTCTTCAAGTAAACCATCAAAGTAACACATGTTCGTCTGACAGTTCTTGGGAACAATAAAATGATGTGATTCTGGGTAGCAAGGTGGGCATGGATGAAAAGGTACTGATTAATTTATCATGGCCTAACCTTGAGCACACAAGGAGACAACAACATGTGACCAGCTGGTAACTGGATAATTACATTCCACATGATCACACTGTAAACATTGCGTGGATTCACACAGCCTCTTCAAGCTTCTGCGTAACAAAAAGTACAAGAGCAATGCAATAAACAGACCTCGTGTCATTAACCGAGTTATTTACATGTGGTCATGGACAATATAAAAAAGTGGTGACGTATCTCTTTGGTCATGCAACAATAGGCTTCTAAGGGACGAACGTCAATGTCACAAGCAAATACAAATTACAACTAAATTCTACAAAAGAGGTTGTTTTTTATTTTTTTCTGGAGAGAGTGAGTGAATATTGTTTACATTGCATCAATGTCGTGCAGCTTTCTGCAGCGAGAAATGACTGCATCTTGAGTTGTAATTGACACTGACAGGGATATTGTTTTTTATACTATGAATTATCATAGCTCCATGGCAGAATGTTTGTTTGTTGTTTGGAGCTGCATTCAGCAATATTCTGTAAATAATTGAGTGAGTGAGTGAGTTGGGTTTAACGCCGCTTTTAACATTATTCCAGTTATATCGCCGCGTGTCAGCTTAATGTGGGAGGAAAGCCCGAAGTGATGCAGGTCTCAGACGTTTACCACTTCGGTGAAACCCACGAGCACGGGTATGGTGCTGACAAACCTAGAAACATAATCAGGGCGAACCGGGATTCGAACCCACAATCATAGGTTTCTGCAAGGGACACAACTCTGCACAGTGAATCACGGCGCCTTAGACGACTGGGCCACCGTGCCCCCTGTAAATAATTGAGCCTCCAGCTCGTGGTATTAAACCTAAAGCGGGACGGACAGAACCCATGTACCCCTCATGATCCTGTTACAACTTACACTCACTCACTAGAATGTCCGCATACCATGGAGGAAAGCCAAGTGTGATGAAAGTCCTAGATGTCCGTCACTTTAGTGAAACGCAAAGGACTTCACAGGAATAAAAATCATAATCAGAGTGGATCTGGAATATGAAGCATCAATCAGCAGATCCTGGAGAGATGTCGGAGAAAATATGTTTTATCTTTACTGGGCCTGAGGTGTGATGATAAAAAAAAAATATTGGGACAAAAATACCTTTCTGTCTGAAAGCTCAGTGGTCTAACATGCTGCATCTTGGTGTGCAGACCTGCATCCCCTCGACGTGCATGGGAGGAAACAATGGGTGAACAAGAAAGATCACTGACACTGCACTGCTCATGTTGTCTTGGAGAATGTCAAGGAGGTTGTGACATCATCTATACAAGGGTGGTTGAAAAGTTCTGAGCCTTATTATGACAGACTGTGTTGATGGAGTTAGTTGCTACTTATATATCAACATAATCCCCTCCGAGGTCCACAATCTCCTGCCAACTATGCTGGTATGTCTGGATCCCACGTGTGTGGAAAGTTTCCTCCTGGTGGTGTAAAAAGTCCTCCATAGCAGAAATGACATCATCATCATTTGCATCATCTCTGTCAGAGAAATCTTTCTTCAAGTTTGAGGAGATGTTAAAGCAGGTGCCAAATCTGGTGAACGGGAGGATGTTCAATGAGTTCAAAGCCACAGTCATGCATTTCATCCATGGAAACAAGAGTGAGTGAGTACGGTTTTACACCGCTTTTAGCAATATTCCAGCAATATCACGGCGAGAAACACCAGAAATGGGCTTCACACATTGTACCCATGTCGGGAATCGAACCCGGGTCTTCGGCGTGACGAGCGAATGCTTTAATCACTAGGCTACCCGACCGCCCCCATGGAAACAAGAGACTTGTGCACAGGTCAATTGCCTTGGTGAACAACACACTTTTACTGAATTTTACACCATGTTTAGCCTTGATATTTCTAAAGCAATTGCCTTAGCAGATCAACATAATATATTGGCCATTAATGGTCTGACCTTTTGCCAGAAGGATTCCTCTGGAATCCCAGCCGACAGAAGCCATCACCTTGCCGTCTGACGTAACATACTTTGCCTTCTTCAGTGGAGACGTAAAATGCCTCCACTGCTGTGACTGTTGTTTAGACTGGCTTACAGTGGTGAATCCAAGTCTCAGACAGGATGTAAACTCTCACAAGTCAGAAGCCTTGAAACCCAATGTGCTGAAACCTTTCATGGCCAGTTTATTCCTCAGAATGTTCTAAACTCACTGATGAGAGGTGCCTACTGTATTGGCTATGTGACATGTAGCGAGTCAACGATCATCCAAAATCATATCATGTATTTTATCAATCTCATTAAAATCAGACCTAAGTTTCCGCTATTGCAAAACAAAGATCTGAGGACATCCTAATATGGGACATGTCAGAATATCCTTTCATCTGACCAATTCATAGCTTCACTGACCAGATCAGAAAGTGACAGTCGAAATGTGTATTATAATCATGTAACCTTGAAAAGGTTAACTTAGGGTATTCCAAACTGCAGTTACGGGCTACACAATGGATTCCATCAAAATCATTGTCGATATCTCACTTCAATGGAATAACAATTCAAACGGAAGAGACTTTCCAAAGCCAGAGGGAAATAGTCCTACAATTTCAACAATCCATTGAACATTCCAGAAATTTCTGTAGTTCAATTTTTAAATTTCGAATCGAGAACTTTGTCAAAATATTTTTCAAAGCATTGTTTCCAGTTTGAAACTAGTACTGTAAGGCTTGAGAAAGCTGCTTTCTGATTGGCTAAATGTCGACTTCTTGTTAGTCATATCATAGGTTGGTCAAAGTTCGCAAAAGGTCATTCTCACATGACCTGTAATGGGACGTTCAGATCAGAGATCTGATTATAATGAGATTGGTATTTTATCAACATTTTTTTCGTGCTGGCAGTTGAATGTCTTCCTGATCTTGGATCATCTTCGAGGATTTCTCTTTCCCTCAACTCCACTGCCTACCTACTGACAGTGACACAGGAAGGTTGGTTGGTTGGTTGGTTGGAAGGTTGGTTGGTTGGTTGGTTGGTTTGTTGTTTAACGCCGCACTCAGCAATATTCCAGCTATATGACGGCGGTCTGTAAATAATCGAGTCGGGACCACACAATCCAGTGATTGATATCATGAGCATCGATCCACCCAATTGGGATCGATAACATGTATCAACCAAGTCAGCGAGCCTGACCACCCGATCCCGTTAGTCGCCTTTTACGACAAGCATAGTCACCTTTTACGGCAAGTATGGGTTGCTGAAGATCTATTCTACCCCGGAATCTTCACGGGTCGACACAGGAAGGAGCATTATCCCCTAGAGTAAACACTCTGGCAGCATGGATATCTGTTGCAGTTGGCCCTTTCAGTTGGAGATACTTGATGACAGCGTGGTCGCCAAGTTTATTCACTTTGATCAACAGGGAATACCTGGAAAAAATTATGCCTGCAGAAATATGCTCCCTGGTTGTCATTGGGTACAAATGCCTCCTCTAAGCATGGAAAGTACTGAACTTATTAAATGCAAACTGTTGAGGGTATACCTTCATAGTTAGGTTCAGAATTTGTCAACCTCCCCTCAAATATTTATATGGTCAAGTTGAGGCACATGATGACATCTCAAACAAACTTAAACTACTTATAACCATTGTTAAAGTATATTATTCCTCATTCCACCATGAATTTGGAGAAAACTCTATTCTAATTGGTCAATCTGAGGTTTCAAATCACAAAAAAGACCTCTGATTGAAACAGCTGATTTGACGACAACATCACTGATACTAATATTTACCAAGAAAATCTTTCTGAACTCACGTTTTACAAATTTGAGTTTGGAAATAAAAGATACTTATCTAGAAAAGTATTCATACACAGTGAAAAGTCTCAAGGATTTCCAGGCTTCGAATCACATCTAACAATGTTTTTCAACCACACACACTCTCATTTATTCCACAATGATTAAGAATGAAGTGAAGAGCAACCATCACTAACCAATGCAGAAGTGTATAAGTGGATGAAACAAATCCAAATATTTGCCACCACTCGAGAAGATCACAAATTGGAGCTAAACTTAAAAGTTACAATCCAAACATCTTTGACACCAACACAAAGAAAACCACAAAAGGTCAAAGCTGCCAAGGCTCCATGAATTCCACACAATTTAATTCACACATTTAATTGGATAAAAGTTTCATAATAAAATATGATGCACATGGTTTTACATGGAAACCATGAGTGAGTTGGGTTCAACGCCGCTTTTAACAGTATTCGAATTATATCACGGCGTGTCAGCTTAATGTGGGAGGAAAGCCTGAAGTGATTCAGGTCTGAGACGTTTACCACTTCGGTGAAACCCACAAGCACGGGTATGGTGCTGACAAACCTTGAAACATAATCGAACCAGGATTCGAACCCACAATCATAGGTTTCTGGCGTGCTCAAGGGACGCAACTCTGCACAGCGAATCTCGGCGCCTTAGACGACTGGGCCACCCGTACACCTACATGGAAACTATGTATGTTATGTATACTATGTCATGAAAACACAAGTGTCATCAATCTTGCAGGTTCAAATTGTGAGTAAATATCAAGGGACATAACTCTTGTTAGAATAAGAATTCTGTCTGAAACTAAACCAAAAATTCTGTTTCAGACTAATTTCACTGAATATGAAAGACAATTAAGTAAAGGAATCACATACTCATCTATCAAAACTCATTGTTATCATGCCGTGTGCGAAATAGCCACCTGCCTGCATGCACGCTTGCCCATGGCTTACCTGACTGTCAACCGACATTTTAACCATGATTTTTATATTTTGATCAAAATTTGAAAGTTCTCCTATTTCTGTAGATCAATATGACCATCAAATATACAAAATCAAATGAATATCTGTAATGAATCAAGGTTAAGAGATCAGAGTCCCCATCCTTCATAATATTTGACTCATGATTTGCAATTTGGGGTTTTTTTTAGTGAGACCTTCACAGAATAAAAAAACGGTAAAATAAACTGTCACACATTTAAGCTAGCGAAATTGAAATCCGGTTAGTAACATTTAAGACTATCAAGCCCGTCTGGCCAGCAATATTAGGAGATTATTTTAATACACTGTTGTCATGTGCACTATCTGCAGAAGTGAAGTATCAGCTCAACAATGTGCACTTTCCACATGCTGTCCACGACGTACACACGTTGTTGCCAAAGTGTGGGTTACGCAAGCTTCTCTTACTGATGGGACTCACAGCTGACTCCAGCTGCGACAAGCTTCGTCAATACACAGCTAATATTAGCTCCCTGTTTATTCATAGATAGCCGAGTGACATCAATGAACCAAATATTGCGTTGATTATGGACGACAATAAAAGCCAGCTGTTTATTCTGGGTCAAAATCTATTTCAGTTATAAAAGATGGTTTCTTAATAAAAGTCATCTGAAAAATCAGTTCATTCTTCAAAGCAATCTTAGCTTTACTCCTATCATATAACATATACATTAACAACACTTGTAAGGTTAAGACTACACTTTGGTCCTGGAGCCCATGCACAAAGCTATCTCAGCACTGCAAACATTTGTACCCACTGACAGTTTAAACGCTAATATTGTTAGTCATCCAGACTGACCACCTGATCCACTCAGTCACCTCTTATGAATAACATACTGAAATAGGTACTAGGGTTATGTAATGGGATGGCCAAGTATACTTGTTCATATTGTAATGTTCGTTTATTGTTTTACGCCGGACTCAGCAATATTTCAGCAGATGACGGCGGTCTGTAAACAATCAATTCTGGAAAAGATAATCCAGTGATTGACATCATGAGCATCGATCTACGTAATTGGGATACAGTGACATGCATCAACCAAGCCACTGAGTCTGGCCACGCAATCCCCTCAATGGCCGCTAACGACAAGCATGGGTTGCTGAAGACCAATTCTAACCCAGAGTCTTCACGGGACAGTTATGTAATGGGTACATAGGGTTCTGTTCTGGGTTGGTTGGTTTTGTAATGGGTTGGTATGTTTGTAATGGGTTCGTACTATTATGAAATGGGCTGGTTGGGCTTTGAACGGGTTGGTATGTTTGTAATGGGTTCATAGTGTTATGTAATGGTTTGGTATGTTTGTAAATAGTTCGTAGTATTATGAAATGGGCTGGTTGGGCTTTGAACTGGTTGGTATGTTTGTAATGGGTTCATAGTGTTATGTAATGGGTCAGTAGGGTTTTGTAATGGGTTGGTGAGGTTGTGTTTACAGATTAACAAGCAATGTTCGGGAAACCTAATAGTGAGTTGGCTCTTAGGCTACTATGAACATTATTCCGATATATCTCAACGTGTCGGCTTCATGTGGAAGGAAAGCCCAAAATGACAGTGTGGATGTTGAGTATTGTGCTGACAAACTTATGGACATAATCAGCATGAGTCTGGGATTCGAACTGACAGTCAGCTGATCCTGGCATGACGAAGGGACAGAACACTCAGTGTATCAAATTGCTGAAGTTAAGAAAGCCACAACGTTGACAATAACAGAATTCCAGTGTCAGATACCAAACAGGAAACACTGACATACTACCTATGAAACAATCCTTAAAGTCACTCAAGTTTGTCATCCTGACACAGACATAGCTCAAGAAGCATCGCCCATGTCAGTTTTATGGCTTTTCTCTGCTATTTTTAGATACTGCAGCTAATCTTCTTGACAAATGGCTGCATCATGCTCAGACTGTTAATTTTAACGTGTCGCAAATTCTAAAATGCTTTAGAAGAAAATATCGTCTATACTATTACAGACATATGAAAGAGAATATCGATTGCCGAGAGAATAAACATGAAGTCTCCAACAGGAAAAGTATGATTTCCCCAAATTACTTCATTGATTTCTACGATAGGGCAACAAAATGTTTTACCTGGGATTGATCCAGAAATGAAAACGGATGGAATCCTCACCAAACTGACAGTGACTGAGAGTCGGACATGATTGAGGAAGCTCATGGTGATATTGGTAATATATTACTGTATGTAACTATTCTATTGACGTGAACATGTGAACTAGAGTCCTGAGGCTCTTGCTGCAAAGCAGATCAAATTATATAAAATTAACATCATAAAAGTCCTGAAACGAGGAAAAATAAATATAGAAGAAAATCAAAGGTATTAGCGTTACACAACAGACATATTGACAGTATGTATGTCATTACATATACAGATCCATGATACCTTGCTGTGGACTGGGTCTAAGTTTTAATTTTCAACATTGTTGCCATGGCATCCACTGAGGAGTACAAAAAAAGTCGAAAGTCACAGTGGCAACAAAAAAATAAAAACACTCACATTTCAAGCAAATGTATATTATGGTATCTATGAGACATTTGTTCACGTTTCTGTGAACACAATCTTTGTTACCAATGGTTGGATACAAAATATGAAAATGGAAAATTGTGGGGGTGAAGTTAAGTAATAGCGTGGTGGCACAGCCTTGTGATTAAAGTGTTTATTCATCACACCGCAGGCCAGGGTTTGATTCCTCAGATTGGTACAATGAGTGAAGCCCACTTAAGGTGTCCTTTGCCGTGATATTGATGAAATATTGCTTAAACCACCATAAAACCATACTCACTCACAAGCAAAATATATTTTTTTACATACCACCTACTTGATGCTTTTTCAGATTTCATCATGATGGACAAAGAAATTGAGTATTAGACCAAATGGTTTTAGACATGATGTAAAAAAATGTTCCAACTAGACTCAAGGAAGGATGAATGTCTGAAACAAAACAAGCTATAAGGATAGAGTGACGCACTGAATATAGAATTTACTCATTTATACACAGATAAATGGCTCAATAATAGCCAAACTGGCATTCATTATGGTTGCCATGGACACCACGATTATGATTAAATTGGAATTCTATGAATAATTATTGAGAAACACTGTTGCTGTCGTCAACCATGCAAAATTTCAGCATCGTTACAGCGGCGCCAACCCAAAATTGAGTCAATGAAGAGACACTGGGACAATAGTGGTCTGAAAATACCGATATTAAAAACATACAGTAATTACCATTAGCATGATTTACTGTACTGTTAGACAAAAAAATCATATTTCTTTTGTATTGGTTTTTTTCTATCTCACAATGTCCTCACAATCAATAAAGCCCATGCTAAAACCAGTAGCTACAAATTGGACACTGTCTTTAATAATTGCCATACACCATGTAGTAAAGAAAAAACAATAACATGAAGAAAGAAGTGTGCTTGTGAGTTGTTTAACACCTCAATCAGCATATATGACAGTGACCTTAACTCAAGTGAGTCTTGATGAGATACACCATTGACTGCTGTTAGTAGCAAGGTCCATGACATCAGGGTATGAGAACCTGCCATGAGCCAAGTCAGGGAGCCTGACCACTAATGATGTTCGGGACATAAAGTAAGATATACCGTATATGACCGTGGATAAGCCGACCCCGTAGATAAGCCGAGGTGCTAACTTGACCATTGAAATACGAGAGAAAATGATATGACCCGCAGAAAGCCGAACCAGGAATTGAAAGGCAAAAAACACTGCGAAGTCGGACTGCAAGACATGTGCCGGTACTCGCAGATATTCAAAAATATAAGATGAAAAACGTTGTAATTATATTGAAAAAGTCATTATTATTTCTAATAAAGATTTAACAAACCAGTCATCCACTTTCATAATGTGGGAAGCTGTTTCTCGTTGTTTTTTTTAATCTCATAATGATCGTTATATGTTGCCATCAACAACAAGCGCCATTTTGTGAATCGGTGTATATAGAATTATGAACCCGTGAGAAAATATATCAGCTAGAGCGAGTTTGAATTCAGCATCGTAAGCATGGCGTATTCGTTTCAAACTCATGATGAGAATGTCACTCAGTAAAAATATACTAACTTTTATAACCCCCTTTACACCACTATTGTATGTTAATCCAATTGAATTAAATAAACTATCATACTATGAACACATTGAATGACCATCACTTACTCAAGGGCTTCTCCAGTTTATTAAACTAATCTCTCGAAAACAAAGGAATTAAGCCCCTACTCCCAACACGATCGCTAAGCACCCACAACTTGAAAATGTTTGTGTAAACAACATGACAATACCAATCAGCCCGTTATTATCAATGCTCATTTCCTTGTGTACCGTGTTGCTTTTTAAACAACAGGAAGCAATCACAGTGATCACCGTTTGTGACGTCACAGGAAACAGCTGATCACATGTTTTTGCAAATGGCGAACGGAATAACTCGCCGATACAGTTGTTTATTTGCCTCTTTCAATAAAGGTAGACACTTGTTCATTATCAATTTATGAACTTTGCAAAACGTACATAATAGCTATTGGCGATTTCATCTGGGGATTATATATTATAGCTGTGAATTACATATATTGTTACATGTAAAAATTGTGGAGTTTACGAAGAACGATAAACTTTGAACATTCAATTGAAAACTTATTATCGGAAGTAGTAACATGTATAACATTTTTTTAATAATGACAACATTGGTGTATAATAATAACTTTATTGATAATTTATAACAATAATGGCTTTAGTCGTGGCAACTTCCAAACTTTCGGGAAGTTGTGATCTATCGGACCGTCATTCAGGCGATGTTTCTGACAGATTACGATCTGAAAAATACTATCATGAAAGTGTATCCCGTGGATAAGCCGACCCCTTTCTACAGAATCTTTTTTCTAGTCCTCAAAATTCGGCTTATACGCGGTCATATACGGTAACTGGCTGAGTAGACTAACATTTAGTCTCTGAAATCTTATATTACACAATATCCTTCTTGACTCCGAAAATATAAAAAAAAATTCCCTATGCTGATTTCAGTGTGGAGTAAAGCCAGCTTGAGCTGGCTAGAATTGCTTTTGTATGCATTTCTAGATTTTTTTTTTTTTTCATAAAATAAATATATTCCACGGTCATGGTGCAGGACTACTGGCTGAGTCGGGATGTGGCCATCCATGCAAAGTTTCAGCATCATTCAGAGCTCTAGATAAGCTTCTGGTTATTTGGGTAATTTTTGGGGGGTATTTAATTTTTATTTCTCATGTTTCTTTACATTCTTTATTTTAACATGAAAACCTGTTTCATAACAATCCCTGTAAATCAAATGAATAGTAGTATACACATGTCTTACCGAATATAACTGTCAGTAAATATATTTCGTAATCAGCTGATACACAATCGTTTTTTATCTAATAGTTGTGATATACATATTAGTTATATTTCAATGGAGTATGTGTGGTTTGAGCTATCTAATGCACATATTATGCACATATTATGCACATATTAGACAAATTTACAGCTTATCTACAGCTGTCATTCATTCCTCTTCTGGTTTTTAGAGGAAATATTGAAACATATCTGTTGACAATGGACGCTTGACAACAAGTACTGCTAAAAACAAATTTGAACTTTCAGTCGAGACTCGATTATTGAACCTTCAGACCAAGAGAACAAAATATCTTACAAACACCTTTTTTCCAACCCACTCAAATTTCTCAAACTTCAATATTTGCAACAAATGAGTATACGCATTCGTAAAACTATTTTAAAAATCTAATTTTCTAAATGGCTTCACACAATGGATGACATTTGGACATTTCTGTATGTTTTCCAATATATTCAAACTGACAAGACAAAAGCAATAGCCAGCATCTCATAGCAGTAGCAGCTGCATCCTGTAATCTGGGATGGTGGGTGACAGTGTGGGTTGACGGTGTGGGTTGACGGCATGGGGTCACGGTGTGGGTTGACATGTGGTGTGGGCTGACGGTGTGGGGTGACGGTGTAGGGTGACAGGTGGGGTGGGGTGGTGGTGTGGGGGTGACAGTGTGGGGGTGACGGTGTTAGTCGCCAGGTGGTGACAGTCAGGCAGGTGACCAATAAATGGTGCCTGCAAATCGTCAAAGGTACTTGCCCACATTCAAAAATTATAAATATTGATAAATCACGAACAATCAGAGACAAATCGCATCTTGATCAAGTTGAAATAATGCACACAATCACTAAAGAATGCAGAAGGAGTTATGATACAACTGAATACATAAGTAGTCTTACAATTATCTGCATGACAGTCAGGCAGATGGAGGAAAATTTCATGAAGCCTGACAGAAAAGTTACCAGCCACGGGCGGGCAGGCAGGCAGGCAGGTAGTTATTAGACACTACACACTGATTCATATACAAGGGAAATAATGATGCACTTTGAGTAGGTGAGGTGAAATGGGGTTTAACATTCCGTCCAAGATTATTGCACTTATATAGCGACGTGCATGTACGTGTTTGTTTGTGTGGCTGCTTGTACTAGTCCAGACTGATGCCGATTTATAGTGCTAGCTCACTGAGATACCATGCCGCAGTTGAACATGAATATCCCACTCAGACATAGTATACTGACTCCGAGCCGACCAGTCCTTGTTTTAGCCCCTTAATGCCGTGCACCAGACAGGGTAACAACAAGTACCATCTTTTAACGTCTTTTGGTATGATGCGGACGGGGATCAAACCCCAGACCTTCCGCTCTCCGGGTGGACGCTCTACCACTAGACCACGGAGGCAGTCATATGAATGTATGAGTACAGGCTGGAAAAGTGCAAAACCAATGGACGATTCATACAGTAATACAATGATTAATTAAATCTAATTTCAAACTGATCATTTTTTAAGTGTTATATCCAATGCTAGATTAGTTTTTACCAAACGATACCAAATCCTGAACCATTACCATATCCTTTAAGCTTCTGTCATGATGTACCATCATCCACAAAACAGAAATGATTACAAAACTAAATCTAACCCTCTCATGTGTATCTCAACGGCGCCATTTTCCCTCTGAAGAGATTACTGCTGGTAATGCATGGTCCCAGAGCCTTGCTTCATGTAAGGACATAACCTAACGACCATTGCAACTTATTTTAATCACTGATGCATTCGCACACAAACACGTTTCAGTCACCTACGCACATGCCTCCATCAATAAAGGCAGTGCAAACAATCACACTATGGCAACAGCTGTTGAGGGCGCCTTAAACTAAATGATTCGAAACAGATCAGCAAAAGTGCAACTTATTCCCTGTACTTATGATCATCAATCTTGAGTTATGAGCTGATGTACATCGTATTGGTTCAACCAGCCTCACATCGATTTGCACAGGAAAAGATACCATTATTCCCCCTTGTTTTTAGCTTCAGACAAATCACAATGGATGCTCTTCGGTGCCAGTGGGATTAAAGATTCTGTGATCGTTAATCATCTCTTTTTGATTAATAGTTTTAAAATAAGATCTGTCTAACGCATCTTGGAAGTGAACAGAATCCCTGTTACTGTCATGCGACTGAGTAGAATGTAGGCTTGGCAAAAAAAGACAGGTAATGTTCTTTGGAAAATTAGTCAATGCAAGAAAGCTTGTCTTCAGCCTGGAATGATTTTACTGTGAGTGAGTGAGTGAGTGAGTGAGTGAGTGAGTGAGTTGTTTAACGCCACACTCAGCAATATTCCAGCTATATGATGGCGGTCTGTAAATAATCAAAACAATCCAGTGATTGACATCACGAGCATCAATCTACGCCATTCGGATCGATGACATGCATCAACCAAGTCAGCGGGCTTGACCACCAGATCCTGTTAGTCATCTCTTACGACAAGCTTAGTCGCCTTTTATGGCAAGCATGGCTTGCTGAAGATCTTCAGGGGTCGAGTAAGTGAGCGGATTTTCTGTTTTGTTTTGTTTGTGTACTGGTCGCCATCCATGTGGCATGGCAGTGTTTGCTCTGCAGTGTCAGGCTACAAACACTTCCATTTTGATGCAAATTGAATAACTGGCGGGTGCTAGCAGTAGAGCAGGACATGCTTACACTCTCCCTCCCTCCCCCGACACCTTGCGTCATATCATTTTCACTGCCATTTTGCCTTTTACGCCCAATGGAATCTGTTTTGGGCAGAAAATCAAGACAAGTTATTCTCTGGTGTTGATGTCATATTGACACCGCCCTTAGCAGACTCCTAGTCTCTCACACAGACCCTTAAACAAATATATCCAATACAAGTCTATAATATTTGGCAAGCCTAGATTACTCCAGTGTCAGCATCTGAAATGAAGAGAGTCTCTGGGCTCCTTGATATTACATTTCATAACTACAATTAACAACTGTTTTTATCTGTCAAATATGTTCATTTCAGAGACTAGATGTTAGTCTACATGACTCCAGCAGTGTCACAGTAGGGTCACCAAGAATGAGCTTCACAGATTGTACACCCTAATGGGAATCAAACGTAAATCTAAAGTGTGACAAGTGAACACTTTAACAAGTAGGCCAGCTGAAGCAGATATACATATCTTTAGGCCTTCCTTCTGCAGGATTTACTGGAGCTATCTGACACTGAGGATGACACTCATGGATTCCAATTTACTAAAATGTCAAATCTTAAACTTTTGTTTCCACGTCTGTTGATCAATCTTAGAGCAGATGCAAAACCATTGTGCTCTGTTTGGTATAGACTTGCACAAGTCTCTTAGGCAAGAATTATTTGTTTAAATCATAATTTCTACATTATATAAATAATATTTGTTTGTTTATTTGTTGTTTAACTCCACAGAATTACTGCACATCCATGGACCGCTCTTTCAGTACAGCCCTGGAGAAAGGCTAAGTTTGGTGTGATGTGAGAGTTTTTCATTTCAAACCCGTCGGAAGCACGGCGGAGTGAAGCAATCCCTCCGTCAATCCCACATCTAATACTCCGGTATTAGTCAAGTGATAATAGAAGAGTTAGGAGTCAGGAGTCCAGTGAGGCACCCAAGTAGAGCTGAGACAACTGGTGTTTCTACAACTGCACCAAAGACTTGCGAACAAGGACAGGAGAGTGGGCTAGGAAGGTGCCAACCCCCTTCTGTATGCCAGATGCCAAGGGGTTGTCACCCTCAGCTAGGTTTTGGGGTGTTGTCCCCCACTTGTCTAGAAACAGTGACTGGGTATGATGACACGCCATTTAAGTCGACTTTTACCACAAGAACGAGGCACTGGGGACCGATTCTGACTGTCACAGGGCACTTCAACTAAACTAAACAAAAAGTAACAAAATTCAAAATCCTCCTGCACTGTAAGTTGGAACCAGAGTTAGTGTATGCATGCACTGACCAATAGGAAACCTGTATCATGGAGGGTGGAAATAATCAAAACCTGCATCACACAAACCACTGGCTGCCATCACCAAGGCCTGAATGACACACAAACCCATCACAGTAAGATCTCATGTCACAGGCGTAATGAGAATTTCTTCTGTCCCTGAATTCCCAAAGGAACAGAGGACATCATAAAGCCAAAATAGCAGAAAAACATCCAAATCAATCATGACCACCTCCGTGTTTAGAGCATCTGCCCGGAGAGCAGAAGGTCAGGGGTTCCATCCCCGGCCACTTCATACCAAAAGATATCAAAATGTTATACTTGTTGTTACCCTGCCTAGTACTCAGCATTTAGGGCATAAAACAAGGACTGGAGTGAGTGCACTGTGTCTGAGTGAAGTATTCATGTTAAAACTGCGGAATGGTATCTCAGCAGGGAAGTACTAAAAAGATGGTATTGGTCTGTACTAGTACACACACCGTCATATCATGCACATAATTGCAATGGAAGTGCAATAATTTTGAACGAGAAGTTTAACCCAAATTTCACCTCACCTCCAGGTCAGTAATAGCTTGAGCCATCCCTAAAATGAATCACGTTTGATTGTAACTTTTCCCCAAGGTGACTGATGTATTCACCTGTTGACAAAATTCCAAATGACAATGTATACAACCTATATCAAGACGGATAAAATAATTCCAACGTCTAAAAATTAAAAATCCTCCCGAATGACTCCCGGTAAGCAACACAGATGCAAGACATTTGAGGAACGGAACACACAGCCCCTGAAAGCCATCTTGTCAAGACACAGACCATACATTCATACATTCACCATCACTCCTTTACAAGCAAAAACCATCTCCTAACAAAACACTCGGTTAACAAAAAGGGTATGGCTTCAATTCAAGCATAGAAAACAAGCTTGAAAAAGTTCCAACCAAATTACACTTCACATTCAAAATGCAATCTATCTCCTACAAGGCCAATGTTCCGTCATACCCCCACATAAACAGCCTCACACCATACTCCTATCATGGTTAGTTTTTAACAAAAACAAACTGTCGTAATCTCAACACGTGGTAGGACCCTGTCCATCAATCTTGTCCTATCTTTATTTTCGTTTCCTGAGGTCCCATTACAAGTACGATTCAACTACCAGGCTCAAATGTCAGAGTGCTGGCCATCTCTTACGCTTCTTCCTGTGGTTTCAGCCTCTTTCAGTAATGGCAGCGCTGTGGGACAGTGCCGGCAATATAGGCCTAACGTGCTGATAAGAAAGATGAAACGGTCTGCCTAGAAGGCTCTCAAGTTCGATAGAGACTGATCAATTGCCTGTATGTCTTCCTTAACACACATGCTCCCTTCCAACCATTAGACAACCATACAATTGTATAAACATCTGCACTCCTAAAACTAGACCAACACCAGCACTGCAACAATTCCAGAGTCAAGAGTACGAGACAGGTCGTTTATTGCTCATTAAAATCGGTTCTT
Organism: Haliotis cracherodii; assembly: GCF_022045235.1. Lineage (NCBI taxonomy): Eukaryota > Metazoa > Mollusca > Gastropoda > Lepetellida > Haliotidae > Haliotis > Haliotis cracherodii. Next base: position 20,348,253 of record NW_027266275.1, read on the forward strand.
AAACATGTTAAATGCTGAAGAGTTTTTTTGGCATGTTTGAAAGTTAATATGTAGTTTACCTGAATATAACATAGCCGCTAGTCTGGAATGTAATCAACAATTAAGTTAATAATTTTTATCCAAATCTAGATTGCAACAAGTGAATACAGACATATGCTAACACGAGACCCTGATTGACACAAACGTCAAATGACTTTTTTTTATAATTTTGAAAAAGTGCACATATTGAGTAGGGCTGCAACAAAAACCCTATGATGCGAATACGATACGTATCAGGAATATATTGTAACGGATATGAATATTTATTCACAAAGCAACACAGCAACAGGTCATCAGTTGATGTATTATTTATTAAATTCAGCGAAACAATAACAAAATATTTTTTTGCCATGGTTTGACCATGTTGACAGTGTTAATGATTATTATAATATTATACATTTATATATTGCACTTATCCAGGTAGTAGTATCTGCTATAATGCACCAATGACCAGTGACCACATTACTGTCAAATTAAATATAAAAGTGTGTTGACGTTGAAAGAAATCTAGGTGTGCATATAATTAGTTCTGATGGATATTTTTAGTTAAAAAACACCCATTTAATTTTTCGATTCTTGTGTCCACGAATAACGAATTTAAGTCATGAAGGGATACGGTGCGATTTTCCGAATACACAAATGAATCGTAACACCCCTAATATTGAGTTGTATGTGTTAATAGCAGGGTGCCCAAGATTCTGTGAGGTGAACATGCTGAAAGGTTGAGACTCTAGACAGAGATTTGTTCTACCACTTTAGTGAAACCAACACGTGGGAAAAACACTGGCAAAGCAATCAATCGAAATTGAGATTTAAAGCTAAATGATAGGATTCTGGCACGCCTAGGGGACGCAACTCTGCACAGTGAATTGCAGAGCTTAAAACAGCTAGACACCAGATGCTCCTGCTGGCTAATCAGAAGGCTAGATTTCACAACGATTAATGATAATTATTTTCCAGGGGTGTTGAATTATCCTCAGGGGAGCATACAGCCCTGAGACCAAGATGCAGTTTCACATTGAACTGTCATGATGACTTGCCCAGTAAGGATGGGATCTTACAAGGGAAAACAAACACACTCCTTGGGTGATGCAGCACCCTGGGATAGGCTGGTCATGCAATGCACCCTGTCTGTCTGCCAGACACTATGACCTGGGCACAAAACTGGATACACTTGTATCTGTGCCGCGATGAACTAGTTCAAGGCCCTTGAAGATCCAGTGTAGAATAGGTCTTCAGCAACCCATGCTTGCTATAAAAGACGACTGTGCTTGTCGTAAGAGGCGAGTAACAGGATCGGTTGGTCAGGCTCGCTGACTTTGTTGAAGCATGTCATCGATCCCAATTGCATGGATCAATGCTCATGATATTAATCACTGGATTGTCTGGTCCAGACTCGATAATATACAGACCGCCGTCATATAGCTGGAATATTGCTGAGTGCGGCGTTAAACAACAAACCAACCAACCAACTAGTTCAAGGGTAAGTGGGTTTTAGCCACTGATGCACTGTGCTCTGAATACTGATGGAGGGGTGTTTGTTCGTGTATTGTACAACACAGAATCCAGTATTCCAAATAATCAAATCTGGACAGGCAATCCAGTGATTGACATCAGGAGCATAGATCTACGCAATTGAGATATGATGACGTGCATCGACCAAGTCAGCAAGCCTGACCACCTGATCCCGTAAGTCGCCTCTTACGACAAGCATAGTCGCCTTTTACGGCAAGCGTGTTGCTTTTCTTCCCCGCATATTCACAGGTCCAATGGAGTATGATGACATGCTATGAACCAAGTCATTGAGCCTGACAACCTGATTTATAAGTCACCTCCAACAATATAGGCTTCTTGGGACCATTTCTAATCCCCAGACTAACAAGCATGAAATACTCACATCCCCAACCAATATGACATGTCGGGTTGTGTGCAATGCATTAGCTCCTGTGAACTATGTTCACTGGGCCTTTTTGTAAATAGCCTAATTGCAGCACTAAAAAAAGTTATTGCTGGTGTTGTTTTTCCATCTGCAGTTTATGATAGAATATGTAACTGAATTTGCAATGAGTAAGGATGAGACAGGGACGAACAACTTCTTTATTACAATTAGGAGCGATGGTTTCGGTGTAGGTTCTAACACCGTTATCAAGCAAGTGAAGTACAGAGTATGGTTGACAAGAATATATATTGTTTATACAGTTGAGTAGGTTCAAGATCAGTTACACTGTTGTATTTGTAATGTGTTGTGTTTCTGCATGAAGTTAGTCAGTGAATGCAACAACTGTGTCCATGACACTTTTGGAGAAACATACACTCAAGCAATGCAGAACTTACCAACAAAAAAAGGAAATGGATTCAATACTGCAAGATGACATTATGTGCCAAGTTTGGTTGCCATTGAACATGTTGAAACTCAAAAAAAATTTTTTTTTTAAATCCCAAACTATCAAAAGGCACCAGTTCACCACTAGACCTATCTACGTGCCAAGTTTGGTGATGAAATATGGTGCGGTTTTCAAGATCTGCTCCGGAAACGAGGACTACTGCCATTTTCAGTCTAAATCAAAGTCGTTGCCATGCAAACTCAAAATATTTTTTTTTTTTAAATCCCAAACTATCAAAAGGCACCAGTTCACCACTAGACCTATCTATTTGCTAAGTTTGATGAAGAAATATAGTATGGTTTTCAAGATCTGCTCCGGAAATGAGGACTACCGCCATTTTCAGTCTAAATCAAAGTCATTGCCATGGAAACTCGAAAAAATAAAAAAATTTAAATCCCAAACTATCAAAAGGCACCAGTTCACCACTAGACCTATCTATGTGCCAAGTTTGGTGATGAAATATGGTACGGTTCTCAAGATCTGCTCCGGAAACGAAATGTGACGGACAGAAGGACGGACGGACGACACCGCCACTTTGTGGCGTGGGATAATAATGGGTGATTGAGTGAGTGAGAGAGTATGTGGGTCCAATGCCTCAAAGAACAAATTGATTGGAGTTTGGTTTAGCGTTGCTTTCAGCAGTTTTCCTGCCATATGACAGCACGGGACACCATGAAGTGCCTTCATACACTGTGCCCATGTGGGGAATTGAATAAAAGCCTTCATCAAGCATAAGCCAATGAGCTACTGACACTATAATCATCACGGTGATTTAGATCGCCATCAATGATCTGACCATCACCAACTTTGGAATATGGTTGTTCTTCAATTGGATGGACGATAGTGACAAAAGCTTTTTCAATTGATGATAGCATGATCAGTATCTCCTTGGGCAAGTGACTTTGTTCAAACTGCAACTCTGTACACCCAGCAGTGAATGGGTAGGATGAGGTGGTAATGTGACTGTAAACCTTTTAGTACCTCACGGGCAGCTTGTGTTTCATACTCTCCAGGGAGCTGAATATGAAAATCAAGAGTACACTGATCCATCAACTGGGGTACTAATGCAGTGTTTTGAGCATGCTTTAAGGTGTGGATTTGAAGCAAGCATTCTTATAATTATTATTTACAGATTAAAATAAAAAATGCAGCAAAGAGGGTTTGGGTGATCCTGGCACAGCTGGTTAGGCTCATCATCAGCTCAGGGCCCTTGGCCCCTCTACACGCAGCCCAGACAGCGAATGGGGCTTCTCCCAGGAAGTGCTGCCTAGTCAAACCCACCAAGAACATTTCGGAGAATGTGAAGACTCCCCAACACTGCAGCCTTCTGCATTACCCAGATTGTCAGAAGGGCTGTATTCTTGGTAGCAAACCCGGGTACTCTCCCAATGTCAGTCAACAGATTTGGAGGTACGAAACCTAACGCATCAAGAACAATGGGTCGGACAACTTGGTACTTGGGATTATTATTATTGTTGTTGTTGTTGTTGTTAATCAAACCTCCATAGTGTTTCCTGTGCTTGCAACTTAGCAACTGACCCTTGCAAGCTTCATTGTGTAAGTGAGTGAGTGAGCAAGGTTTTAGAAAGATTAAAAAGTGACCATACAGTGAGAATACAATTAGCCTGTTCAGGTAACTTTCAAGAAAAGTTTTTGAATAAGCTCAGGACAGTTTGACATAAAACTTTTACTATAAATGACAGTGGCAAAACCCTATTAATAATCATAAGACATCTCTGTCAATATTCCGACTACATCCGTCCAGAACAGTGTATTGACATGACAATGACAATCTGAATCACTGGATCATGAGGTAAAATAGTGCCAAGGCTTATGAACTCTTTTGCCATCAAGAAGGGAAAGTGTGACAGTGTAAAGTGTCTTGCATCAAGAAGGGAAAGCATGACAGTGTAAAGTGTCTTGCATCAAGAAGGGAAAGTGTGACAGTGTAAAGTATCGTGCATCAAGAAGGGAAAGTGTGACAGTGTAAAGTGTCTTGCATCAAAAAGGGAAAGTGTGACAGTGTAAAGTATCGTGCATCAAGAAGGGAAAGTGTGACAGTGTAAAGTGTCTTGCATCAAGAAGGGAAAGTATGACAGTGTAAAGTGTCTTGCATCAAGAAGGGAAAGTGTGACAGTGTAAAGTATCGTGCATCAAGAAGGGAAAGTGTGACAGTGTAAAGTGTCTTGCATCAAAAAGGGAAAGTGTGACAGTGTAAAGTATCGTGCATCAAGAAGGGAAAGTGTGACAGTGTAAAGTATCGTGCATCAAGAAGGGAAAGTGTGACAGTGTAAAGTATCGTGCATCAAGAAGGGAAAATGTGACAGTGTAAAGTATCGTGCATCAAAAAGGGAAAGTGTGACAGTGTAAAGTGTCTTGCATCAAGAAGGGAAAGTATGACAGTGTAAAGTGTCTTGCATCAAGAAGGGAAAGTGTGACAGTGTAAAGTGTCTTGCATCAAGAAGGGAAAGTATGACAGTGTAAAGTGTCTTGCATCAAGAAGGGAAAGTGTGACAGTGTAAAGTATCGTGCATCAAGAAGGGAAAGTGTGACAGTGTAAAGTGTCTTGCATCAAAAAGGGAAAGTGTGACAGTGTAAAGTATCGTGCATCAAGAAGGGAAAGTGTGACAGTGTAAAGTGTCTTGCATCAAGAAGGGAAAGTGTGACAGTGTAAAGTATCGTGCATCAAGAAGGGAAAGTGTGACAGTGTAAAGTGTCTTGCATCAAAAAGGGAAAGTGTGACAGTGTAAAGTATCGTGCATCAAGAAGGGAAAGTGTGACAGTGTAAAGTATCGTGCATCAAGAAGGGAAAGTGTGACAGTGTAAAGTATCGTGCATCAAGAAGGGAAAGTGTGACAGTGTAAAGTATCGTGCATCAAAAAGGGAAAGTGTGACAGTGTAAAGTAGCATGCATCAAGAAGGGAAAGTGTGACAGTGTAAAGTGTCTTGCATCAAGAAGGGAAAGTGTGATGGTGTAAAGTGTCGTGCATCAAGAAGGGAAAGAGTGACGGTGTAAAGTGTCGTGCATCAAGAAGGGAAAGAGTGACGGTGTAAAGTGTCGTGCATCAAGAAGGGAAAGTGTGATGGTGTAAAGTGTCGTGCATCAAGAAGGGAAAGTGTGATGGTGTAAAGTGTCGTGCATCAAGAAGGGAAAGAGTGACGGTGTAAAGTGTCTTGCATCAAGAAGGGAAAGAGTGACGGTGTAAAGTGTCTTGCATCAAGAAGGGAAAGAGTGACGGTGTAAAGTGTCGTGCATCAAGAAGGGAAAGTATGACAGTGTAAAGTGTCTTGCATCAAGAAGGGAAAGTGTGACGGTGTAAAGTGTCGTGCATCAAGAAGGGAAAGTATGACAGTGTAAAGTGTCTTGCATCAAGAAGGGAAAGTGTGATGGTGTAAAGTGTCTTGCATCAAGAAGGGAAAGTATGACAGTGTAAAGTGTCTTGCATCAAGAAGGGAAAGTGTGACAGTGTAAAGTATCGTGCATCAAGAAGGGAAAGTGTGACGGTGTAAAGTGTCGTGCATCAAGAAGGGAAAGAGTGACGGTGTAAAGTGTCTTGCATCAAGAAGGGAAAGAGTGACGGTGTAAAGTGTCTTGCATCAAGAAGGGAAAGAGTGACGGTGTAAAGTGTCGTGCATCAAGAAGGGAAAGTATGACAGTGTAAAGTGTCTTGCATCAAGAAGGGAAAGTGTGACGGTGTAAAGTGTCGTGCATCAAGAAGGGAAAGTATGACAGTGTAAAGTGTCTTGCATCAAGAAGGGAAAGTGTGATGGTGTAAAGTGTCTTGCATCAAGAAGGGAAAGAGTGACGGTGTAAAGTGTCGTGCATCAAGAAGGGAAAGTATGACAGTGTAAATTGTCTTGCATCAAGAAGGGAAAGTGTGACGGTGTAAAGTGTCGTGCATCAAGATGGAAAGTATGACAGTGTAAAGTGTCATGCATCAAGAAGGGAAAGTGTGACGGTGTAAAGTGTCTTGCATCAAGAAGGGAAAGAGTGACGGTGTAAAGTGTCGTGCATCAAGAAGGGAAAGTATGACAGTGTAAAGTGTCTTGCATCAAGAAGGGAAAGTGTGATGGTGTAAAGTGTCTTGCATCAAGAAGGGAAAGAGTGACGATGTAAAGTGTCGTGCATCAAGAAGGGAAAGTATGACAGTGTAAAGTGTCTTGCATCAAGAAGGGAAAGTATGACAGTGTAAAGTGTCTTGCATCAAGAAGGGAAAGAGTGATGGTGTAAAGTATCTTGCATCAAGAAGGGAAAGAGTGACGGTGTAAAGTGTCTTGCATCAAGAAGGGAAAGAGTGACGGTGTAAAGTGTCGTGCATCAAGAAGGGAAAGTATGACAGTGTAAAGTGTCTTGCATCAAGAAGGGAAAGTATGACAGTGTAAAGTGTCTTGCATCAAGAAGGGAAAGAGTGACAGTGTAAAGTATCTTGCATCAAGAAGGGAAAGAGTGACGGTGTAAAGTGTCTTGCATCAAGAAGGGAAAGAGTGACGGTGTAAAGTGTCGTGCATCAAGAAGGGAAAGTATGACAGTGTAAAGTGTCTTGCATCAAGAAAGGAAAGTGTGATGGTGTAAAGTGTCTTGCATCAAGAAGGGAAAGAGTGACAGTGTAAAGTGTCATGCATCAAGAAGGGAAAGTATGACAGTGTAAAGTGTCTTGCATCAAGAAGGGAAAGTGTGATGGTGTAAAGTGTCTTGCATCAAGAAGGGAAAGTATGACAGTGTAAAGTGTCATGCATCAAGAAGGGAAAGTATGACAGTGTAAAGTGTCATGCATCAAGAAGGGAAAGAGTGATGGTGTAAAGTGTCATGCATCAAGAAGGGAAAGTGTGACGGTGTAAAGTGTCTTGCATCAAGAAGGGAAAGAGTGACGGTGTAAAGTGTCATGCATCAAGAAGGGAAAGAGTGACAGTGTAAAGTGTCGTGCATCAAGAAGGGAAAGAGTGACAGTGTAAAGTGTCATGCATCAAGAAGGGAAAGAGTGATGGTGTAAAGTGTCGTGCATCAAGAAGGGAAAGAGTGACAGTGTAAAGTGTCGTGCATCAAGAAGGGAAACTATCACAGCATTTAGTAAAGCAGTTTCAGAAATGTAAGATATTCAAATCTTTGAATATCAAGACGGTACAATAAAGTAACCTATCATCATTCTCACTGACACAATGATTCAATTTTCAATCCTAAACAAAACAGCTTCATTGTATCAGCTCAACATTTGTTTGTTTGTTTGTTTGTTTGTTTGTTTGTTTATTTGTTGTTTAACGTCACACTCAGCAATATTCCAGCTATATGACGGCAGTCTGTAAATAATGGAGTCTGGGCCAGACAAAAGATGTATTTTCTAGGATATTGACTGATGGTTATTTAAAGTGCCCTTTAGCTTTCTTCCCATTTGGTAACGATATAGAACAATGTCCTATTCAAAATTGCTCTCCATTTGTCTCCAGAAAATTCCCTGATATTTTCAACAGACAATAAATTGATTACGTCTTTGAGACGAGTGACCCAGTTCATCTGACCTACACAATTACAAACCTCCTGGATCACCTGCCAGTGTCATGGCATATGTCCATCTTGAAATACCAAGATGCCCCTAGAGACACCATGGTGTCAATCTTGGCCGATTAGATATAACCACAGGCTGCCAATATTCAATACTCCATTGCCTGATGGTGCGTCCAGCTGACTGTCGGGTGTCACCGTTATCAGTTTAAACCACTAACGGGGAATAATTGTAAATAAACCAAATATTAAAGAAAGATTATCAATTGAGTTGCATAAATGGGAGAAGGGGCATACTCAGCAAATATTTAGTTGTGTTATACCTCTATCAAAGATCTTTATGAAATTAAATATTTCATTAGTTAATCAATATTGTATGATGAAACAATAAATTCCAATGCTGACCCAATAATAGAAAACTGACATATTTTTGTTTGTTTGTTTGTTTGTTGTTTAACGCTGCACTCAGCAATATTCCAGCTATATGACAGCAGTCTATAAATAATCAAGTCTGGACCAGACAATCCAGTGATTGACATCATGAGCATCAATCTGCACAATTGGGATACGATGACATGCATTCACCAAGTCAGAGAGCCTGACCACCTGATCCCGTAAGTTGCCTCTTACGACAAGCATAGTTGCCTTTTACGACAAGCATGGGTTGCTGAAGACCTATTCTACCCCGGATCTTCACGGGTCAGAAAACTAACATGAAACAGTTTGGTCAGATCATGTAACTGTCACTCCCCTGACATGAAGCGGTCTGGTCAGATCATGTGACTGTCACTCCCCTGACATGAAACGGTCTGGTCAGATCATGTGACTGTCACTCCCCTGACATGAACCGGTCTGGTCAGATCATGTGACTGTCACTCCCCTGACATGAAACGGTCTGGTCAGATCATGTGACTGTCACTCCCCTGACATGAACCGGTCTGGTCAGATCATGTAACTGTCACTCCCCTGACATGAAACGGTCTGGTCAGATCATGTGACTGTCACTCCCCTGACATGAAGCGGTCTGGTCAGATCATGTGACTGTCACTCCCCTGACATGAAACGGTCTGGTCAGATCATGTGACTGTCACTCCCCTGACATGAAACGGTCTGGTCAGATCATGTGACTGTCACTCCCCTGACATGAAACAGTTTGGTCAGATAATGTGACTGACACTGACCTCGAATAATGACTCCTTGCACGATCAATAGTGACCTGTCACATGATCATATTGACTTTGTATTCTAGAGTGAGTGAGTGTGTGAGTATGGTTTTACGCCACTCTAAGCAATATTCCAGGAATATCATGGTGGGGGACACCAGTAAAGGGCTTCACACATTGTACCCATGCTGAGAATCAACCCGGGTCTTCGGCGTGACGGGCTAACGCTTTAACCACTAGGCTACCCGACCGACAAAGATGGTGTTTGTGAGAGGTAATGCACATTTTGCTGATCTTTTTGAAGATCTTGACTCAATTATTATTGTATAAAGAAGAATAAAAATGAAATAAATTTTGGCACAACAAAACAACTGATTACTCTAGTGAGGTCATTATACAAAAAGGAGGCACCTGGACCAGCAGCCTCAGTCCGGTCAGAAGCAACCTCAGGGGTTGGGTCCTTGGTTCTGCATGACCTCAAGAGTGATTGTTTTCATATTATTACTGTGACCTGCATGTTGGTGATTTCCATCTTGTATTTCACTTGCTACATCCCTAAGTTGTCATGTCAATCCCTGCAGCGTCAATGAAGACAGTGGCTGGAAGCCAACATGGCCTAAGCTCAGTTCCGTCCCGAATGCAATTTGAGAATGCCACCAGGTTCACACTTAATGTGACTTAATCCCTGATTTCCCACAGACAGTGGTGAAGAGTATTACAGGGTTATCACCACAACAGTCGGCTTAAAGGAAGAAGGGAAACTAGTGAGTGTAACACCATTTCAGAGGAACTTCAGTTATATCATTGTGTATGCTTAATAACATGTGGGGAATCTGTTGGTTGGTTGGGTTGTTGTTTAACGCCGCACTCAGCAATATTCCAGCTATATGACAGCGGTCTGTAAATAATCGAGTCTGGACCAGACAAGCAAGTGATTAATATCATGAGCATTGATCCACACAATTGGGATCGATGACATGCATCAATCAAGTCAGCGAGCCTGACCACCCGATCCCGTTAGTCGCCTTTTACGACAAGCATAGTCACCTTTTACAGCAAGCATGGGTTGCTGAAGACCTATTCTACCCCAGAATCTTCACGGGTCGTGGGGAATCTGTACTTCAAAGCACTATGAAGCAAATGGCAACCACAGCCTGCTAACTCAGCAATCTCATTAAAAATCAGGTCTTTTCTCTGATTCAGTACCTCTCTCCATCAAGATCTCACAACAGAAGGTCAAGTCAGATGAACTTTCCGATCAGATATTCTGATTTAAAAGGTTTTTTGAGAGCTGTCACTCATGAGTTTTTTCAGTGGGATTGGTGCTTCTTCCCAAAAACCTTCTCCTATACACTGGGGCCTCCGAGAACCACCCTTCTGTACATAGGCATTATCCAAATCCTCCTTCTGTACAAAACTGTTTCTCAAATCCTCCTGCATATAGACGTGAGGGCCATCCCAAGCCATCCTTCTGTACATAGGCCCATCCCAAGCCATCCTTCTGTACATAGGCCCATCCCAAGCCATCCTTCTGTACATAGGCCCATCCCAAGCCATCCTTCTGTATATAGGGCCATCCCAAGCCATCCTTCTGTACATAGGCCCATCCCAAGCCATCCTTCTGTACATAGGCCCATCCAAACCCATCCTTCTGTACATAGGCCCATCCCAAGCCATCCTTCTATATATAGGCCCATCCCAAGCCATCCTTCTATATATAGGCCCATCCCAAGCCATCCTTCTGTACATAGGCCCATCCCAAGCCATACTTCTATATATAGGCCCATCCCAAGCCATCCTTCTGTACATAGGCCCATCCCAAGCCATCCTTCTGTACATAGGCCCATCCCAAGCCATCCTTCTGTACATAGGCCCATCCCAAGCCATACTTCTGTACATAGGTATTATCCAAACCCATGCCATCCTTCTGTACATAGGCCCTTCCCAAGCCATCCTTCTATATATAGGCCCATCCCCAGCAATCCTTCTGTACATAGGCCCATCCCAAGCCATCCTTCTGTACATAGGCCCATCCCAAGCCATCCTTCTGTACATAGGCCCTTCCCAAGCCATCCTTCTATATATAGGCCCATCCCAAGCCATCCTTCTGTACATAGGCCCATCCCAAGCCATCCTTCTGTACATAGGCCCTTCCCAAGCCATCCTTCTGTACATAGGCCCATCCCAAGCCATCCTTCTGTACATAGGCCCATCCCAAGCCATACTTCTGTACATAGGTATTATCCAAACCCATGCCATCCTTCTGTACATAGGCCCTTCCCAAGCCATCCTTCTATATATAGGCCCATCCCAAGCCATCCTTCTGTACATAGGCCCATCCCAAGCCATACTTCTGTACATAGGTATTATCCAAACCCAAGCCATCCTTCTGTACATAGGCCCATCCCAAGCCATACTTCTGTACATAGGTATTATCCAAACCCAAGCCATCCTTCTGTACATAGGCCCATCCCAAGCCATCCTTCTGTACATAGGCCCATCCCAAGCCATACTTCTGTACATAGGTATTATCCAAACCCATGCCATCCTTCTGTACATAGGCCCTTCCCAAGCCATCCTTCTATATATAGGCCCATCCCAAGCCATCCTTCTGTACATAGGCCCATCCCAAGCCATCCTTCTGTACATAGGCCCATCCCAAGCCATACTTCTGTACATAGGTATTATCCAAACCCAAACCATCCTTCTGTACATAGGCCCTTCCCAAGCCATCCTTCTATATATAGGCCCATCCCAAACCATCCTTCTGTACCATTCTTCCAAACCCAACTTTATTTCCGTCACACATACTATACCTCAGCATTATTGGCTGTAAATTGCTCGTTTATAAAAGAATATTGTTGATAATACAAGCAACCGGGACAGAAGTGGTGCTGGGGCCTGGTCACACAAAAAATCAATCATGGAATATCTTGTCCTCTGGGTTCATGTATAGTCTGTTTCCCAAATGTCAGACTGGCTCATATATGGGCCTATTTCGACACCAATGAATAACCTTTAATCCCTGACAAGTGAGTGAGTGAATATGGTTTTACACCGCTTTTAGCAATATTCCAGCAATATCACGGCGGAGGACACTAGAAATGGGCTTCACACATTGTACCCATATGGGAATCGAACCCGGGTCTTCGGCGTGACGAGCGAACGCTTTAACCACTAGGCTACCCCACCACCCCCGATCCCTGACAAGAGCGAGTCTTTGATTGTTCAACATTAGTCAGCAATAATACAGCTACACCCGGAGAACCTCTACACGACCGAGCCTTGGACAGGCATAACCAGTGACTGAAAAAGTGAGCAACAATCCATGCCTTTGTGATACGATGACACGACGCATTAAGCCAAGACACAGGGCCTCACCACCCAATACATGCCCTGTTTAAGTTAAATAACGCTGCTTGTTTCGATTAAAATCATATATTTTTGGAAATTAAACATCAGTCTACTATGAACACTGTTGCTTGATGTATTAATGACATGGTTTCTGCAAAAAGTTAAAATCAGGTGAGGAAAGGAAATTTGAGTTAAATTTTTTTTACGGAATATAATAATTATTATGGGCAAGGGCAACTTGAGAGACAAATAATGAGAAACAAGACATTAATGTTAACCAGTTTTATACAAATCTTAGCTGAAACAATGATGACCTTGGAATTAGCCATGGAAATTAATGGTGAGGGGAAATGGGGTTTTACATCACGTCTAAGATTATTGCACTCATATAGCTATGCGCATGCACGTGTGTGGTGTGTGTGTGTGGCTGCTTGTACTAGTTCGGACTGATGCCAGTTTTATAGTACGAGTTCACGGAATTACCATGCCACAGTTTAACATGAATACCCCACTCAGACACAGTACACTGACTCCAAGCTGATCCGTCCTTGTTTAATGCAGTTAATGCGAAGCGCCAGGCAGGGTAACATCAAATAACATCTTTTAACATCTTTTGGTATGATTAGGCTGGGGATCAAACCCCGGACCTGCTCTCTGGGCAGACGCTCTACCACTAGACCACCAAAGTCGTCATTGAATTTATAATCATACTCTATATTCATGGTGTTCCGCAGTTCGCTTTGTATATTTGCCTATCCACAAGCAGGCAAAGGTACACAGCTCTCATCTATAATTCCTGTAGGGTTTTTGTGATGTAAAGAATACTGATACGATATAAGTACTGTAACTAGATCAATGAAATCAACCATACACCTTTCAGAACATTCTCTGAGCAGAAATTAAACAAGTGTTTTTTGTTCCTTTAACTGGGACAAACACTGTACACAGAAAAGAAATCATGATATTTGGGCATCAGAATATTCTTATAGTTCCAGTAAGAAATCTATTTTCACATCCTTTCCACTTTCATCCCTTAAATTCAGTGAGTGAGTGAGTGGGTGGGTGGGTGGGTGGGTGGGTGAGTGAGTGAGTGAGTGAGTGAGTGGGTGGGTGGGTGGGTGGGTGGGTGGGTGGTTGGGTGGGTGAGTGAGTGAGTGAGTGAGTGGTTTTACGCCGCTTTTAGCAATATTCCAGCAATATCACGGCAGGCGACACCAGAAATGGGCTTCACACATTGTACCCATGTCAGGAATCAAACCCGGGTCTTCGGCGTGATGAGCGAACGCTTTAACCACTAGGCTACCCGATCGCCCCCCCCGAAATTCAGAGACTTTAGGTTTCCTTTAATACTCATGGGTACCCTTGCATCATGATTTTATTTAACCTTAGACACAGCTTTATTTCAGGGACGATATGTAAGTCTACATTAGTCAGGTGAGCTAATAACACATTTATGAAACTTGCATTTCTTTTGCACTTCAGTGTAGAGAACCAGGACTCGATAATCAAATTTGTTTACTCTGTGATAAACATCAACCATTCATTTTCTAACTTGACATCAATGTTTTGCAATTAGGCCATGGACAATTACATTTTGAACACTAGTTTATTGAATCATTAAGTCCTTCTGAACACCAAAGCTAACAAGTCATCACAAGATCCTCTCTGTAACAATGTCTTATGGAGAACTGCAATGGATCCCACGTTTATTCTAGCATTAAGCCCTCCTGAACAACCAAACTAGCATGTCATCAGATGATTTCTGAAACACACTGTAAGTCCACATCACAACAGAATTTCCTCTTTACTGTTACGTCTATAGATATTCTATGAGCAATTTGCTTCAACCCATCTCGTAAAGATCAGGACGACCGCTCAGCAGCTTCAATCGAGAGTCGTTCATGCTCCATGTAGGGATGATACCTTCCGCCCAGCTTAATTGGATAACCATATAATTTGCAAGTGTCAAATGAGACAGTAATGTTAGTTCAGTAGTGATGGTATTTTACCATTACCTCAAAAGCCCACTCAGACATGATAACCACGTTAACACACAACCAAAACACCACAGCACTGCAACAAAGGGAGGACATTCTTAAAGTGCCGAAGTCCATCTGATCAAAAGATCTACAAGCGATTGATCTTTCTTCTCAGAGCTTTTAGCTTACTGTTTCAAGAAATTTTTCAGCACTGATGGAAAATAAAAAATAAATACATTGCTTTGGAAACTATTCTTTCGTGAGTTGAAAAAAAATATTACTCTAACAAAATCAGCTCTTTCACTTAGTTATGTTCTCATTAAATTAGATTGTTTTCTTACTTCCAGATCAAGGACTTGACAGTTTTAGTTAAAATGTTTCCATATTAAAATAGATTCCCCACATAAACATACTCTAAAACTATGTGCCAAGTATTTTTCCATCAAATTGACAATAATTATTGGGTTTTTGAAACTTTCATGACAACCAACCTTATCACTGTGTATAAGGCAAGTTTTTCGAACCTTGAGTTGGGAGGTTTCAAGGTGAGTCTCTCTATACATATGGTTGAAGAGTTTCGAAGGTTTTTTTCCCCCTACAACACAGAGACATTACCATGGGCATGCAAATCAATCATGTAATTACACTGTCTGGTTATAAAAAGTGTTCATTGTATTAATTTTATTTTCATTCATTAAGTTTCATTCAATATTATTTACATCCCTAATTTCGGCAAAATGCGTGAGTGAAGTCATTGGTAGATCGTACAAATCACCGTGATTTACAGCAACCACGTTCAGATTACCACTATTAACACCTTGACATGTACTTTGGTTGACAGAGAATGGATACTTGTATCATACAAGCCATACTTTGAATCGTTAAAAACCATATTTGCTGAAGTTTGGCTATTATATGTCAACATTAAATTTGCACAAGAACAAGCGCTGAAGCCTTGATGGTGACTGGTCAAATTGTTCCATACATAAAAATATCAGCTGCACCTAACTGCTATGTTTATGGGTATTATTATTTTTAATAAATAGAGTAAAAACTGCTTCTAAAATGACACGGCATTGGAAAATATTATTCCTGATAAAATGATAGTTTCAGATACAAATCTTCTGATCATTGTATCAAAACTCTTGGAAGTTGTATTATTGGGCAATTGTTAACCAACTCACAGGTAAACTGGGAGAAAACGTGTGTACAGCTGATTGCCGTTTCCAGTTTAGTTAACGACAAAAATACACGTGGTAATCTTAGTCTCTGCATATAAAACCATGCCTCACAGAAAAGGAAATACAATAAATTGGTAAATCATCATGTCTTGTGATGTTTTACCTCAAATTTAAAAAACAAACAAACAGGAGAGAATGTTTTTTGCAAATGTAGAGATTGTGTGTGCTGATGATGTGCTTCATTCTGGATCACCTTAAGGACGGCCTATGTAATTTAACATTGATTTTGAAGGTTTTAACAGGGGGCAGCGGGGGGGGGGGGTCACCTTATAGGCTGGGTCACTTTGTAGGCGGGGTCGCTTTACAGCCTACCAATCCTTTGTGGGGGTTCTTTAACTAGTTTTGTGTAGTATATGTACCTATCACTGATTTAATCACCTACTTTATCCAAAGCGTTCTTTGCGTGAAAGTAAAAACGTGCAATGGTTTTGGAAAGCCGAATGGTAAGTGCCATGAAATTAATGAGGAGATACAATCAGCCCTTACAATCAGAGTCTTCCATCCTCCATCTGAGGCAGCTGAGGCAGCTGAGACTGGGCAGGGGTCAGATGCCTACAGTAATCGCAGCTGACCGTGGTCAGAAAGTAATTGCGTCCGGAAGAGGTCTCAGATGTGCTTCACGGGGCAATCAATAACCAGTCTGTTTTATTGCCGCCACTTTCCTGAACAATCATTACAAAATTCAAAAGAACATGTGATCTCCTAAACTAACAATTCTACCCCTACTTTCAACGGGGAAATATCTGTCTCACCATTGTCCAAAATTGATAAAATGTGGAATGAAAGCCCAAAGTGGTGCAATTTTAAACCTCTTTCGACACTGTAGGCCGGAACACTGGCCAAGACGTCTTGAGTCCCCAGACACTGTAGGACAGTACACCAGTACCAGTATATAATCTTATTTATTAACCTACCTGTCATATCATCCATTTATTAAATCTATCTCTTTTCACAATGACTGAAATATGTACTTCATTTCAATTTATCATATCTTATCAATAGATAAAAAAATTGATTTACTAGTTTACCTGCAATGTTATTGAAAAAAATATTCTAGGACACATGCTTCGACAACGGGCCCATATCGAACATGTCAAAGAGCAAAATAAAGGCATTTAAAGCAATTCTTTAATAAATTATATAAAGTAATGAATAAAAATCAACAAAAATATTTCTAAAAGTTGTCAAACTTGCATCCAAGTTATTATTTCCATCTTTTCTTGCAATCACTTGTAATGTAAGTCAAATGACATTTCAGCTTTCATCGCCTTGATTTCTAGGCTCAGATGCGATGTTTAATGCCAAATATATACATGTGAAACCTTTGTTACCTAGCACGATACGTCCACGAAGTGCAATATTTTTAATATAGGTTGCAATTTTCTGCTTAAAATGTTCACAATAACACGATTTAACCAAAACCTTTCGTCGAAAGCATTAAATTATCATACACAAGGACGGTATACATTGCTGTAATTTGATTGGCTGCCCTAGGTCACGCGCTTGAATGTGACCAAGCACGATCCTTGTAGCATATTTCGTAAAAAAAAGTGTCACTAAAAAACAATTTCTATCCAATAAAATCGCATGTTACAGCTTGGAAAATACTCCAGGTGAGGTTACTTTCATGTCATTGAAGTCATAAACTTTCTAATGAAACCAAAGATCAAAGGAATGGTCACATGTTATTCATACTAAGCTTAAAAAACGGAGGTATTTTCCTGTATTTTCTCGACAGATAATATTTAACATGCTATTTAAAATAATTTTCTGATTACATAAACAATAAAAATAGGTTAGTGAATATTATGAAATCTTACAACTGCTGAAAATCATCAAATTTTTGCTTCCTTGGTGCTTAATCTGGATGTTATGAATGTGTTACATTTTTATTTAAAAATTAATTACGTTGTAAATGTATTACAGTGTTCCCTCGTTATTGCACCCTTCAATATAGCGCTAAATCGGTTATAGCGCGGGGTAAGGCATGGCTCCTAAAATTTACTAACATTTTCAATAAATTCAAGTTTTCCAAAGTGAGTGAGTATGGTTTTACGCCGCTTTTAGCAATATTCCAGCAATATCACTGCGGGGTACACCAGAAATGGGCTTCACATATTGTACCCATGTCGGGAATCGAACCCGGGTCTTCGGCGTGACGAGCGAACGCTTAAACCACCAAGCTACCCGATAGCCTCGAGTTTTCCAAAGACACAATGTTTTCCCCCCATCTCAGAAAACATTATCAGTTGATCACTGCGATCACGTAACCCCGGAAATACCAGTCAACAAATCCAAACTGAAGTACACAATTTAACCAAATTATTATAATATCTGGTAATGAAAAAAAAGGTTCATTGTTTATCTGGACTAGTGTTTGCAATTTATTTTTTTAATTATATTCAAAATTTCATTCAATAATTATAATACTGGTTACAATAATTTTGGTGAAATCGTATGCGAAGTGCAAAGGGGTAGATCGCACAACTCACCGTTATTAACAGCAACCACGGTCAGATTACCGCTATTGATACCTTGAAACGAACTTCAGTTGCAAGAGAATGGATACACATATCATAAATGCCGCACCATGACTCGCTAAAAGTCATATTTGAGGCAGTTTGACTATTAAATGTCAACGTAACGTTTTGCGCAATTAAAATACATGTAGCGTGGGAAGACCCCACGGTGACTGCTCAAATTCGTTCCATACGTCAAAAAATATCCTGCATACAATCTGTACCAAAGTGCTACGCTGTAGTTCTTATAATATGAAGTATACATATGGTTGAAGCTTCAATTAAAATAACACGATATTGGAATATATTATTCCTGATAAAATAATATTTTCAGATACAATTTCTTCTGACCATTGCATCAAATTTCTTTAAAGTGGTATCACTGGGTACTTTTTTAACTGAATCACCGGTAGATTGGGAGGAAACGTGTGCACAGCTGAATGCTATTTCCGGCTTAGTTTACGAGAAGTTACACACGGTAATATTGACCTCTGCATATAAAAAACAATGCCTTTGAGAACAGGAAATACATTTTAAATGGTAAATCATCATGTCTAGTGATGTTTTATATCAAACTTCATACTTTTATTGACCAAGTTTGTTATAGATCTACCTGCTTATTCACCTGAAGGGATACAATGTGTTTTTGTTTTTTTTGAAAGCGCATATTGATACTCGATAATTTTTTAAACTATGAATCATTAATAACGTCTATTCTAATCTTTTCTGAAACTCTGAAACTTGCAACATAGATAGGTAGGCAGAGCATGTATACTGTTTTGTTGGTTATATACCACCTACGACTCAACCTTCGTTAAACTGCTGATCATCTATAACGCTCATCAATTATTTGGACCCCGAAGGTGGCGTTGTAACGAGGAATCACTTTATTTAAATAATGGGATAAACATAACTTTCATATTTATGAACAGTAGGATAAGCCCTTTCAAATGGTTTATAGCATGTAGCAGCAAAGATGTTTTACAAGCAGATAATTTCCTTGATAAATGTAGGCTTCGTCTATCACCCCATAGACTCTGGGAGCTCGGGGTCACAGCAGTAAAAGCTTCTGCCTGACTGGTGTTGAAAGAGTAAAGACGTTTATCACTTGGTGAAACCACTGAGCATGTATAAGGTGCTGAATAACCAAGCGACAAAAATCAGTGCGAATTTGGGATTCGGAGCCCCATTCATCATAGGATTCTGGCATACATAAGGGATGCAACTCTGCAAATAGTGGTGTGATTAGACATAATCATGATGGCTAAGTTTAACCATCATTCTAATCACTCCCCATCACTACTGGTACTAAGTGGTTCAAGTTGTATGCTGCTTAAGCAATGTTCCTGTGGTATCATGGCAGGAGTACACCAGTCATGGGTTCACACCTTGTATCCATATAGGGAATCAAACCCAGGACTTCAGGCCAACAAGCTAATGCACTAACCACAAGGCTACCTTTCTCCCTACTTGCTAGATCCAAGTGTTCTTGTAAAATATGAAAGAAAATACTAAATCACAAGAGTCAGTGAGTGAGTGAGTTGGCTTTAACGCCGCTTTTCACAGTATTCCAGTTATATCACGGCATGTCAGCTTAATGTGGGAGGAAAGACCGAAGTGATGCAGGTCTCACACATTTACCACTTTGATGAAACCCAGGAACACTGGTATGGTGCTGACAAACCTAGAAACATAATCAGGGAAAACAGACTAAACTCTGCATAGCAAATTGCGGCGCCTTAGACGACTGGGCCTCCCGTGCCCCCCTGAATCACATGACATTTTAATGACAAAAGATTAACAAGAATTTCTAAAATTGTCAGGAGTGATTTTTGTGTTCAATTTCCGCAATACTATGCATAAAACATCAGCAAACACAGGAAATCATGATCACCAGAAACTATCCATACCTATGTGCCATTGCGGTCATCACATTCTACTCTGTCCTGCCCAGAAATTCAAATGCAGCAGGAATTTAGCTGGGTGAGCTACGGTTCCATGCCACTTTGAGTAGTGTGAGTGAGTGAGTGAGTGTGGTTTTATGCCACTTTTAGCAATATTCCAGCAATATCACTGCGGGGGACACCAGAAATGGGCTTCAAACGTTGTACCCATGTCGGGAATTGAACTCTGGTCTTCGGAGTGATGAGCGACCGCTTTAACCACTAGGCTATCCGACCACCCCTTTAGCAGTGTGACGTCATGCATGTCAGCTTCATGTTGGAGAAACGCCCAAAGTCGTCCTAGGTTTATCATCTATGATGGTACATGTGCAGACAAATGCTGCTCACTAGGCATCATAATCAGGGAACTGAACCTGCAAACAGGTCATGGCAACTATGTGATATAGCAAGCTGAGTTTTTTTTGTGAAAATTGAGGGAGAAAAATTACATGCATGGAAAATTTATCCTTCCACAAGTAACTTGCAAAAGACCAATTATTGGTTTTCACACCACAAGATCAATTTCAACAATTACCTGATCTTGTCTATTAAAATTTTATCTAGTCTCTCTAATTACACAACCTGGTGCTCAAAATTTGAAAAATTTAAAATTACATTTTCCACCATTTTTCTTTACAAAAACCCTAACAAGACAGCATGTCAATTATTTCCACTGAAAAAGCAAGTAATACCATCTCACCATTCAAATTCGCAATTTGACTTTGATATACAATATTTATTACAACAGTTTCAAAAAGCCATTAAGGGAGCCATTTTAACTTACTTCAAAAAGGTACCTACCACATAGTATTTTCTAAGTACTAGGAACAAAAGACCTAGTACTAAGAGCAAGGCAGTACAAAGAGAAAAGCAGCCAGTAGTAAGAGCAAGACACTTTATACTAAGAGAAGAGCATCTAATACTAAGCAGATGCCAACTAGTACTGAGAGCAGTGCTCCTAGTACAAAGAGAAGAGCATCAAGTACTAAGAGAAGAGCATCAAGTACAAAGAGAAGAGCATCAAGTACAAAGAGAAGAGCATCAAGTACTAAGAGAAAAGCATCAAGTACTAAGAGAAGAGCATCAAGTACTAAGAGAAGAGCATCAAGTACTAAGAGAAGAGCATCAAGTACTAAGAGAAGAGCATCGAGTACTAAGAAGAGTGCATCAAGTAGTAAGAAAAAGGCACTGAGTACTAAGAGACGAGCATCAAGTACTAAGAGAAGAGCACATAGTACTAAGAGAAGAGCACCTAGTGCTAAGAGAAGAACATTGAGTACTAAGCAAAGAGCAAAAGACCTAGTACTAAGAGCAAGACAGTACAAATAGAAAAGCAGCCAGTAGTAAGAGCAAGACACTTTATACTAAGAGAAGAGCATCTAATACTAAGCAGATGACAACTAGTACTGAGAGCAGTGCTCCTAGTACAAAGAGAAGAGCATCAAGTACTAAGAGAAGAGCATCAAGTACAAAGAGAAGAGCATCAAGTACAAAGAGAAGAGCATCAAGTACTATGAGAAAAGCATCAAGTACTAAGAGAAGAGCATCAAGTACTAAGAGAAGAGCATCAAGTACTAAGAGAAGAGCATCAAGTACTAAGAGAAGAGCATCAAGTACTAAGAGAAGAGCATCGAGTACTAAGAAGAGTGCATCAAGTAGTAAGAAAAAGGCACTGAGTACTAAGAGACGAGCATGAAGTACTAAGAGAAGAGCACATAGTACTAAGAGAAGAGCACCTAGTGCTAAGAGAAGAACATTGAGTACTAAGCAAAGAGCATCGAGTATTCAGAGAAGTGCACCTAGAGCATCGAGTATTCAGAGAAGTGCACCTACAGCATCGAGTATTCAGAGAAGTGCACCTACAGCATCGAGTATTCAGAGAAGTGCACCTACAGCATCGAGGACTAAGACAAGGCACTTATTCAGCAGGGGAGGTAACCTATGGAATAGATGTCTGAGGTCACCTGAGACACAAGGACAGGGCACCCTAGAAGCTCAGGAGGAAGTCTTGTGGAAAAAGAAAATGCATATATGAAACAAGGTGACTTCTAACTTCATGAGTCAGTGAACTAGGTTTAACACCCCTTTGAACAGTATTTCAGTTATATCACGGAGTGACACAGATGATGCGATACAGTTCTCAGGTGTTCAATGTGAAACCCACAAGCACTGGTATGATGCCAACAAACGAGGAATTACAATCAGGACGAATCCAGAATTCAAACCCATGATTATAAGACCGTGGCACGCCTAAGAAAAAACTCTGCACAGCACATTTCACTCTTTAGATGACTGGACAATCATTAATATCACCGTCACAATATATCCACAAAGCACCTTAATAAACAAACATGACTTTGATCAAGAGGTTCACCATGGCCCAAAGAATTTTTATAGCATACCTACTTATTTATTGTCATAAAACAGCAGCAAACACAGGAAATCACGATCACCAGAATGCATGTGGTACCTTAATTCAGAATCAGGAATAAGAATATGGCACAATTCAGTTTACATATTTATGTAATATAAAAGAAGAAAACAAGATTATTATGGAAACAAAACTGGCAATATGTTTTCACAACAGTGACTTCCTGAAACACTTGTTATTGTTTTCAAGGATTGGTTGGTTGGTTTGTTGTTTAATGCCGCACTCATCAATATTCCAGCTATATGACGGCGTTCTGTAAATAATCGAGTCTGGACCAGACAAACCAGTGATTGATATCATGAGCATCGATCCACCCAATTGGGATCGATGACTGTACATACATATGATACTGTAGACATTGATATATCTACAGTGATAAAGATAATAATATTTTTTAATAATCAATCTTTATAAAGTACATTGTTGTAATATATTATTTATAATGCAGTAGATCTGTGAAGACATGCGATCTGTGAAGACATGCAGACATAGTTAAAATTGAAACCATTAACATTGTGAGTGTGTGTTATGTTTAACCATGAACCATACTTCTCTTAGAGAGTTACCTTCCTAATGGTGATATGTTTACTCCTGCACATCAATTATTCACACTGTCCAAAAGTGCTAATATCTCTCTATATGGAATAGACAGCTAGACTGGTACCCTGCCCTTCTCCTCCTAGCGGCTGCAGGCGAGAAGCACAAGCGCTCTAGGGCAGGTAAACCAGTCTAGGATTAGGCGTGACTCCCTCTTATGATTGTTGCCGAATAACAAACATGTTTAGTGTAATAATTTACAGTTAGGAATGATTGAAAAAATATTTTCATAATTATTTATATATATTGTATGTACACATATCATTAAACATATGTGAGACAAAGATAATGTTTCTTTTAAAATTTTGTTTACCTCCATCCAATGATCACTCATCCCCATGTTCCCGTGCCCTTATGTAACGTTCTCAAACCCATAACAAATAAGGCTCAGCGCCTGGCGCTGTGCAATAAACACGGCACCTAAGAAAAAGAAAAAGGCACCTATGAAACTAAGCAGTAGGGCTGGAACGGGCAACTGGGGTACCTGGGTCGGGTGGGTACAGAGTAGGACCCGGGTACCTACAGGACTACCTGGACCCATGGTTAGTCACGTGATATATTGTCTAATGACGAAAGTTATCTGGAACTCTATGGTTACACTACAAGTCACTAATCTTCGCTTTTCGTTCTGATTCTGAACCCATTCCTGATTTTTCATATGGTTGAATATCGATATAACTTAAGTCAACTTCAGTGTATGCATGACCAGATTGTTTAATACATGTATCTAAACACGTTTTGCCAGGGCTATGCAAAAAATGTTCCAAATCGCACATTTTGAGACATCTCCTGAGACCTACAGTGGATTCCCGGGTAGGGTAGGGTAATAGGGGGGTGGGTACCCGGGTAGTAAATTTGGACTCGTCCCAGCCCTAATAAGCAGTTATGAATGAGAAGATGACACCAACAAGGCACATACAAACAAGTACATGTGCCCTTTGAAAAGTAGCAGCTCATCAAAGAAAAGGAGCAAGGAAAAGTGCAAAGTGGTTTATCTTCATTTTTGTTCTCCAAAAGGTTTCATTGCATCAAGCATAAGGATGGTAATATTGATAAAATGGTTAAAAATTGAAACAAAAATATTTCTTCTTAAAACACTGTACTGATGACACTGAAAAGATGGTAAATTAATCATTGTATCAATATTCATTACATGTAAAAACATACCTGAAATCTCAGGGCAAAAACAGGAAAAAAGCACTCATTACTCACTGGAGAATCTCATTGACGTCTTTCATGTGAAAACATACGAAACCTCTGAAAGTGAGATTCATTGCTGGTTCTTCTAATTGCACCAAGAATGATGAGAAAATTCACTTGTAGAGCACGAACAGCTGAACCTGGATTCAATGATCACGGAAAGCACGTTAAAACTCTCACAAACACAACAGCAGCGAGGTCCTATGTACAAAATATTTTAAAAATGTGATCATGATGACCACAGCCTTTCATATATGAGTTAGTGAGAGAGTGAGTATGGTTTTACGCCGCTTTTAGCAATATTCCAGCAATATCATGGCGGGGACACCAGAAATGGGCTTCAGGCATTGTACCCATGTCGGGAATCGAACCCGGGTCTTTGGCGTGATGAGCGAACGCTTTAACCACTAGGCTACCCGACCGCCCGTCTTTCACATGTAAGATCATGAGCAAACATGGCTATCAACATCACCTGTCACAAAACTAGCTAGCTGATTGGCCAGTCACAATCTTGTTTTGTTTCTTATTTTACGCCTCACTCAGCAAATTTCCAAGTCTGGGACAGGCAATCCAGTGAAATGTCTCATGAGCATCAATCTATGCAACTGGCATACGATGACATGCATTAACCAAGTGAATGAGCCTGACCACCCGATCCCTTTAGTCGCCTCTTACGACAACCATGGGTTGCTGAAGAGCAAGTCTAATCTGGATGTTCACAGGGTCACTACCTTGTCTTAACCCAGACCAGTCTGTAGAGACATGATGTTCACAGCATATACACCATGAATGCAAATGATACATTTTAACTCTGTTAAGTTAATACCAAAGTTAGTGAGTGAGTGAGCTAGATTTAACGCTGTTTTTGACAGTATTCCAATTATATGGTGTCAGCTTATGTGGGAGGAAAGCCCAAAGTGATGCAGGTCTCAGACGTTTACCTCTTCAGTGAAACCCACGAACACGGGTATGGTGCTGATAAACCTACAAACATATCGGGGCGAACGAGGATTCAAACCCACAATCATAGGTTTCTGGCGTGTCCAAGGAACGCAACTCTGCACAGCGAATAGCGGCGCCTTAGACGACTTGGCCACCCGTGCCCCCTTATATGAAACTATCAGTATCAGCTTATCTGGGTACAGTAGTACTAACCCAACAGACTGTGCCTGATTAACGCCGGGAGGCCAAATACTTCAGATTATGTCTATCAATAAATTTGTTTATAAATTACAGAGAGCCAAGGGATGTTTCCTCCTTTTTTTCTTCTTACATAATTCTAGTTATCTTGTTTCACATGATGTTAAACGAAGGAAGTCTCAGTCGGAACCCAACAAAAGTATCGGCAGATCAGGTTTCAGAGCTCCAGATAAGCTTTTGGTGTTGTGGGTATTTTACCCATGCATTTTAAAATCATTGGGTATCAGTAATTCTATCTGGGTGTTCAAATTTCTGTTACCTACTAGTTTTTTACACATGTGGGTATTTAAGTTAAATATTTAAAAACACTATTCATCTAGTCCCTGCAAACTGGTGTCGTGTGGGTTCGACAGCTTTATAGGACTCAAAAATACCGAGATACTTCTGCAAGAAAGTGTGATGGCAAATGATCATGATGTAACTGTCATCGTGGAGTTTGGCAAGGTTGACTGAATGCCCGTTTATAATTTCAAAATAAGTTGCTGATTTGCTAATCGAATACGCAGGGTTACTTCACAATATTTTGATGATACGCACAAGTTTTATTTTTGTAGCGTATCTGTAATGTTCGTTGCGTATTTGATACGCTCGGATTTTATTTTACTGCGTATTTCTCCATTTCTGATGCGTATTTTACGCAGATACGCAGCTTATCTGGGGCTCTGGGTTTATTTATGTACCTGGTATCCTGTTTCTACTGATACTGTAACATCAGGCAAACTGAAAATGGCTTCATGAGGGACATAAACTTGATACTGATTTGAAGCTTGTTTAGTATCCTATAAGTTTTACTCCTTTAAATAACCATGAAATACCAATGCCACCAGTCAATGGATCCATCTCCCAAAGGGGATTACCATCCAATCAAGAATCTGTCCACACTTTGACCACCCAATGCCCATTTCATGAGATACGAGAACCAACTGTTGTCACGAACCCCAACAGGTACACAAAGGCCAGCTGAGAATTAAATGATAAAAGTATTTGTCAATATTGTCTCCTCCCATCCAGAACGTTCACCTATCAAGTGTTCTTCGACACATCCCAGACATCAGATGTTGATTAAAACTTTCCCCAACACTACTACCAATGTAATGTGGATGAGATACAATGTCCATGCTTAGAGGTAATTGTTCCTGAAAATCAAACATCAATGTCTAAGCCCAGCCTCAATCAGAGTATATAGCCCACTCTCTCTTGGGAATACGAGTGGGGAATACCAGTAGCAAATTATGTGACAAACGTGGTGACATAGTGTCACTAAAACCCTTAGTCCTGAGGCTGCAATGCATCACAGACTGTCACGGAATCACTGGATTAATTGCAATTTATGGTCAAATGAAAAGACAGGAATAGCATCAGAGCAAATGTTTAAAAAAAATCAAGATGGACATGACCATTGTTGATAGAGTGAGTTTGGTTGAACACTTCCTTGCAGTGTATTTCAGTCACATTAGAGCGAAATGTGGGTGGTTCGACCTTAGGGATGTCATATCAAAGGACGTTAAAAGAAACGTGCACACGCACACATGTCACTCTACAAGTGCAATGATTTTGAACACGACATTAAACCCCATTTCACCTCACCATCTACCTGTCCAGAGAGGTTATGCAAACTGGGTACCACCTTGTTAGCGACAAATTTTATTATCTTTTCAGATGTGAATCTGATACGAAAACTGAAGAAATTTTGTTATTTGCCAAATCTGTTTCAATTAAGTGAAGTATTATCCATTAACAGAACGAGAGAAACGATAAATCTTGGACATGTCTTAGTTTAGTTATGGAAACAAGTTGCTTTGCAAGATGTGATATACCGTATTCGACGTTCTAGCGCCAGGGGGCTCTCAAAATTAGAAATAGGGGGCTCTTATTAGATTATTTTAGTGAAAAAATAGTTAAAAGATAAATTTCGTGGTTTATACTGACAGCGTGAAAAGTTTATGTACGACAGATATATTTGTCCAGAATTAAATTGCCCATACTTAAGTGTGCATATAACACATGAGTGCGTATTAAGCGCAAATATATGTCTTGTGTACTTTGATAAATCGGAAGGGGTGCTAATTAGGATTGTTCACTGGCCAATATATTAGCATATAGTGAAGACGGTAGTGGTTTTTCTAACATAGTCTAGATTTACTTATATGTCTGTGGACTTTCTCTTGTACCACACTGATTAGTTTTACAGAGAATAAATGATTCTAACTCTGACTAGCAGCTGTACGAAATGTCTGACCTCAGTGACTGCAGTTGTTGTAGTCATTGATTTATCATTACAGCTGAAACCTTCAACAAGTTTGACTGAAAA
The DNA here is from genome assembly GCF_022045235.1 of Haliotis cracherodii. Lineage (NCBI taxonomy): Eukaryota > Metazoa > Mollusca > Gastropoda > Lepetellida > Haliotidae > Haliotis > Haliotis cracherodii. The sequence continues at coordinate 20,376,111 of NW_027266275.1, forward strand.
GACGAGTCACACGGAACAATATGCTTGGTCAAGTCTGCGGTGACCCTAATGTTTTAGCATACAATGCATTTGTGATGTTTGCATGCATGGATAAAGTATCACCAGGTGAGACATAAGTAAAATTTGATAATTTTACATTAAAGTTTAAATTTAATACACATTCTGTCTCACAGAATAAACTATCCACCTGTCCAACCATACTTTGGATCGATTCATATAGAAGACTAGAATGAATGCTACTGGGTAGGCCACATGCAGGTAGGCCACGTGCATCACAGGTGGGCTGCATTCGGGAGTGGTGTTTCAGTTTTCTGCAAACGGATGTGTTTGCGAGCAGTGTTTCCACTTTTTGTTCGAAAAATGAGGTATCATGCAACATGTGATACGGGATAAGTAAACTTTTAAAGTTTACAGGGCTCTCATTTGGCTGTCTAATTAGCCATGATTAGCCCTCTGTGAAAGGGACATAACTCTAATTCTAGATGCTGTTACATTTCCTTTTCGTACCTTGTATTCTCCATCCTACAAGAGTCGACTGGAGCAGCTGTACATTAATGTGTTTGCTTCGTACACTATTACCTTCTGTAAGTTGTCCCACGCTGGATATAGCGCAGTAGTTGATTTGACTGCTCGTACACCACATATTGCAGTTGGACTTTGTTAGTTTGGTTTGAAAGCAAACTTCAAAACACATGAATTTCCGTGTAAAAAAAAAAGAAGCCATAAAACTCAGGTCACCTGAATTGTACTAAAATACCAACCTCATGATGGTGAGAAAACTCTGACAGTGAGTTAAAACAAGACTGGCGCAATAGATTCTTGGAAAAAGGAAAACAAAACATATTTTTAAACATTGTTTATGACAAGAGGGTTCGGAGCAAATCATGATGCCTTGAACAAAGTTTAGCTTTCTTTCGTTTCTTTGTTGTTTAATGCCGCACTCAGGAATATTCCAGATGGAGATCTGTAAATTATCCTTTCTGGACCAGACAATCCAGTAATTGACATCATGAGCATCGATCCACGCAATTGGGATACAATGACATGCATCAACCAAGTCAGCGAGCCTGACAACCCGGGCCGATCCTGATAGTCGCCTCTTACGACAAGCATAGTCGTCCTTTGCAGCAAGCATGTGTTGCTGAAGACCTATTCTAACCCAGATCTTCACGGGTCTCAGCTTTCTTTCATTCAGGTGAGTTATAAATGTTTAAGGAACCGCGTCAGCAAGATCAAATCGATATATACTACTCAAAAGAAGTTAACGCTCACCTGATTCTTTCATATTACAATAGTTAACCTCTCATACCATGACAGATTAACATTACCATTATGAAAGAATCGGGTGATCCTTAACTTCTTTTGAGTAGTATATATATATAGTGGATGTGACTCGAAGTAACTAATACAAACATTGCAACATCCCTAATCCAGACAATGTCTATAAGGACAAGAAATTAATGCCTATCTGTCTGAGAGATTAATTTACTGCCTAACGATTTCCATGACAGCATTCAAGAACTTTACAAAAACTCCATCTTGAGGTTGAATCTTTCCATTTGTATTTTTGTAACATACAAAGAATATTCCTCGTTGAACAAGTTTAAAGTCCGTGGATCCAAATAAAAGTGGTCATCAAAAGTGATTGTGAGAAGACTGAGTGTTTTGTCAGCATGGTACAGCTATTTGCAGCAAGAGCTGACAGACAATAATGAAGTCTTGGAATAAATCATGGCACTTAGGCCCATTTCTCGCCATTAGAATGAAAAGTTTCTCCCAAATGTTTCGAAATCACCTGACAAATACTAACATGTGTTCAGTGTCTTGAATAATGACCTGAATAAAACTGTACCTCTTTTAATAAATTTATCTGTAGTTTCTTTTTAGTTTCCTTGGCAATATTCCAGCTATATAACAATAGCCTGTTAATAATCAAGTCTGACCAGACAATCCAGTGATTGACATTACGAGCAACGATCTACATGACCTGCCATCAGTCAAGTTTGTTTGTTTGTTTGTTGTTTAACGCCACACTCAGCAATATTCCAGCTATATGACGGCGGTCTGTAAATAATCGAGTCTGGACCAGACAATCCAGTGATTGATATGGTGAGCATTGATCCACGCAATTGGGATCGATGACATGTATCAACCAAGTCAGCGAGTCTGACCACCCAATCCCGTTAGTCGCCTCTTACGACAAGCATAGTCGCCTCTTACGACAAGCATAGTCGCCTTTTGCGACAAGCATAGTCGCCTTTTACAGCAAGCATGGGTTGCTGAAGACCTATTCCACACCACGGATCTTCACAGGCCCCATCAATCAAGTCACTATCATAGTTTCTGGCAACCAGGATCCCCACTGGGGATTATCAATATTTACAAACATTTTGATAAATGGGTGTTAGTTACATTAAGAATCCATTGAAGTGAGGCACAGGCTCATCTCGTTGCACTAAGACATTGTTAGCTTATATACTATAAACAAAGACTCTACAAAGTTACAACACTAAGATGCCCACGGAGACAACAGAAGGTAATCACGTTTCATGAAACATTGATCAATATATCTATATTTGGCTCATGTAAATATTCATGAAGATAAGCACAAAAAACAGATTCCGGCGAGATGTTGCGCACCTTGTCATCTGCTACCTTCAATCTAATCTGTCCAGAGTGGAAAATTCATCAAAACCTGTCTGCAAAAGTCTGCATGAAGAGTCAGCCAGCAATTATCCCACAGCAAAGCTAGCTTAAGTCTCTATATTTAACTTCTTCTCTCTCGGACTATAGAATTACAGGCCTGCTGAGATGAGGGAACTCCACCACATCAGTGTTGGAGACGACAAACCCACCTGACTCCACAACTACCAAGTCTTTGCCAGCGTTCGGTCATGCAATTAGACGTTTATTCGTGAGCTCATCTAGCTGCAACAAAGTAGTGTCAAAGGTCAAGAGGGCTTGGCACTGATGCGGCAAGAGAGGATGGAGGTCTACAGTTAACACAACAATTACCTTAGAATCATATAAAAGAGAATTTGAATCTTCAGGGCTCTTTTTAGGACTTTTTGTCATCTGCAATAAATATTTTGTTGAAATAGGATCAGAAAATCTTAACATGCTAAACATGTCTTTTATCCCAAGCAAAACCATGGGAAAATAGTTACAGGGTAACTTGAGGTGAAGTGAAATGAGGTTTAATCTCAGGTTCAAGTTTATTCTACTTAAAAAGCTATGTGCATGTTTGTGTACATATGAGTGTGTGTGCGTGTGTGTGTGCGTGAACCCCACTCAGACACAGTATACTAACTCCGAGGCGACCAGTCCTTGTTTTAACCCCCAAGCGCCAAGCACCAGGGGGGTAACAACAAGCACCATCTTTTAACGTCTTATGGACCGATGTGTCCCGAGTATCGAACCAGTGATCTTCGGGAAGAACGGGATTCACAAAGTGTACCAATGTGGGGAATGGAATGAAACCAGGTTTTCAGTGAGATGACCTGACACCTTAACCACCTGGCTACCCTTACCCCCCTAAGTGAACAGTAACACACAACTGTATGCCTTACAAACAGTATTACAGATATGGTATTGCTGGGCCACCACTTAAACAAACGACCCATGCTTGTCGTAAAAGGTGACTATGCTTGTCGTAAAAGGCGACTAACGGGATCGGGTGGTCAGGCTCGCTGACTTGGTTGATGCATGTCATCAATCCTAATTGCATGGATTGATACTCATGATATAAATCACTGAATTGTCTTGTCCAGACTCGATTATTTACAGACCGCTGTCATATCGCTGGAATATTGCTGAATGCGGCGTTAAACAACAAACCAACCAACCAACCAACTTAAACAAACCAAATCACATTGGTGGGTCCTTCAGAACCAGTGTTCCAACTCTAAAAAATTACCAGGGACGATTGTTGTGGGGCATACAAGTAACTGGTGTAGATAATACAGGTGACTGTTATATACAGCTGATTGGTGTTGGTCATACAGGTGACTATGTGGATAATACAGGTGACTGTTATATAAAGGTGATTGGTGTGGGTCCTACAGGTAAATGTCATGAGTCATACAGGTAACTGGTGAGGATAATACAGGTGACTGTCGTGGGTCCTACAGGTGACTGTTATATACAGGTGGCTGTTATATCAGGTGGCTGTTATATACAGGTGGCTGTTATATACAGGTGGCTGTTATATACAGGTGATTGCCGTGGGTCCTACAGGTAGCTGTTATATACTAGGTGATTGTCATGGGTCATACAGGTGACTGTTATTTACAGGTGATAGTTGTGGGCCATACAGGTAATTGTCGTGGGTCATACAGGTGATTGTCGTGGGCCATACAGGTGATTGTTGTGGTTCATACTGGTGATTGTCGTGGGCCATACTGGTGATTGTTGTGGGCCATACAGGTGATTGTCGTGGGCCATACAGGTGATTGTCGTGGGCCATACTGGTGATTGTTGTGGGCTATACAGGTGATTGTCGTGGGCCATACAGGTGATTGTCGTGGGCCATACAGGTGATTGTCGTGGGCCATACTGGTGATTGTCGTGGGCCATACTGGTGATTGTCGTGGGCCATACTGGTGATTGTCGTGGGCCATACTGGTGATTGTCGTTGGCCATACAGGTGATTGTCGTGGGCCATACAGGTGATTGTTGTGGGCAATACAGGTAATTGTCGTGGGTCATACAGGTGATTGTTGTGGGCCATACAGATAATTGTCGTTGGCCATACAGGTGATTGTCGTTGGCCATACAGGTGATTGTCATGGGCCATACAGGTGATTGTCGTGGGCCATACAGGTGATTGTCTTGGGCCATACAGGTGACTGTTATTTACAGGTGGCTGTTATATACAGGTGATTGTCGTGGGCCATACAGGTGACTGTTATTTACAGGTGGCTGTTATATACAGGTGATTGTCGTGGGCCATACAGGTGATTGTCGTGGGCCATACAGGTGATTGTCGTGGGCCATACTGGTGATTGTCGTGGGCCATACTGGTGATTGTCGTGGGCCATACAGGTGATTGTCGTGGGCCATACAGGTGATTGTCGTGGGCCATACTGGTGATTGTCGTGGGCCATACTGGTGATTGTCGTGGGCCATACAGGTGATTGTCGTGGGCCATACAGGTGATTGTCGTGGGCCATACTGGTGATTGTCGTTGGCCATACTGGTGATTGTTGTGGGCCATACTGGTGATTGTCGTGGGCCATACAGGTGATTGTTGTGGGCCATACTGGTGATTGTCGTGGGCCATACAGGTGATGTCGTGGGCCATACTGGTGATTGTCGTGGGCCATACAGGTGATTGTCGTAGGCCATACTGGTGATTGTCGTGGGCCATACAGGTGTTTGTCGTGGGCCATACAGGTGTTTGTCGTGGGCCATACAGGTGTTTGTCATGGGCCATACAGGTGATTGTCATGGGCCATACTGGTGATTGTCGTGGGCCATACAGGTGATTGTCGTGGGCCATACAGGTGATTGTCGTGGGCCATACTGGTGATTGTCGTGGGCCAAAAGGTGATTGTCGTGGGCCATACAGGTGATTGTCGTGGGCCATACAGGTGATTGTCGTGGGCCATACAGGTGATTGTCGTGGGTCCTACAGTTGAATGTCGTGGGCCATACAGGTGATTGTCGTGGGCCATACAGGTGAATGTCATTGGTCCTACAGTTGATTGGTACTTATGGTGAGCTTGTGTGAGTGAGTGCCATGGTGAGTATGTTTGGCTTAATGCGGCACTGAACAGTACTTGGGTTGTATCACCTACAGGTGAAGTTCTTACTAAAACAGACCAAATCACTAAATCTATTTTAGACTTTTTGTTTTTACTGCAGCTACTGGCTGTGATAATGTCCACGTGTAATCAGTATGTTTGGGCCTGGCTTAGGTTGGGAAATAAATGATCATTACAGTCAGTTCAAACAATTACTTGGCCTTACAGGTCACAACGACCTCAGGCGGTTGAAATAAAAGCACCTGACTCTTAAAGGGTGAATGGGATCAGATGATTTTATGATGTCTTCAGCATTATGCAAGCAATATCACCGCAAAGGACATCAATGAATGGGGTTCACACATTGTACCAATATGGTGCCCCATGAACATCCGGATTAGAACTAGTCTTCAGCAACCCATGCAGTATTTCAACTATATGACAGCAGTCTGTAAGTAATCGAGCCTGGACCAGACAATCCAGTGGCATCATCAGCATTGACCCACGGGATACGATGACATGCATTAACGAAGTCAGCGAGCCTGACCACCCAATCCCATTAGTCGCCTCTTGGGGCGGTCAGGTAGCCTAGTGGTTAAAGCTTTCCCTCATCACGCTGAAGACCCGGGTTCGATTCCCGACATGGTTACAATGTGTGAAGCCCATTTCTGGTGTCCCCCGCCGTGATATTGCTGGAACATTGCTAAAAGCAGCGTAAAACCAAACTCACTCACTCACTCACTAGTCGCCTCTTACGACAAGAATAGTCGCCTTTTCCGGCAAGCATGGGTTGCTGTACCCAGGATTTTCATTGAGTCACCTGGGTTAAATCACTCTCAACAGCACAGCACCATCCATCACAGTAAGTGGTTTAAATGTCACTTCAGACAAGAATACCTTTCAGCATGATCTTCACATTTCAGATTACATATAGCATCCGTTATAAAGACACCGATATAAGACTGAAGACTTTTTAGGAAACAACATAGACAATCAGTCACTGTAATCTGAAATATTTTGTTAACAGGATCTACTAAATAATCATAAACTTGCCACACATCTCAGACTGACAGATTTTTCACAAGTGGGAGAGAAGAGTAAGCTTATGCCCTACTCCATACACACAGATCATAAAAAGACAGCACTTAAGTCCTGTACTCACCTGGTAAGTTTTTAATGACCAGGTGCTTGACCAGTTAAAAGAGTGCTTACTAAAGATTTACCATTCTTTGTCAGAACTTTGAACATTCATCACATCATGTTCTCCCAGTTCGAAACCACAACACAATGTGCGAGATGTCATATACTTGATTGTATAACATAAATCAACAAATTTGATGTGAACCTTTCAAACAAATAATCTTTTAATGGACAAACCATCTACATTTCTTCTTTTCTACATTTCCCTTGGTTAAAATACAAAATGTTGTGATGGCTGATTTCAATTTCCAAACTATCTAAAATAAATTAAAAAACAATAGAAATATTTAGGGAGTCTCAAAAACTATTTGACACAACAAGAAAACTTGAGCTTAGTTTATTTCTCCAAAACAAATGTTAGGCTTATCTATGAAACAAGAAATACACTGGTGCGTCTAAGCACAATATTAGAACGTTCTGTTCCAGTATTCATAGGACATTTGATTTGTGACCAAGGTGGGTTTGAATTATTAGGAATTAACAATGAGTTGAGGTGCTATAACTATGAACGCCAAATCATTCACAATGAAACATATACTGTTATGTTAACATTTAGTGTCAACAGCCAAAGACATTCAGGTTTATTTTACATGTTTTGAGTGAGTGAGTGAGTGAGTGAGTGAGTGAGTTGGGTTTAGGTACTCAGGATCTATATACTTTTACAGTAAACTACGGTTATAGCAAACTCAAAAAGACCTATAATTTTAGTTTGGTACAACCGTAGTTCATAGTCCGGCCGGTATGTTATATCCGTCAGTTCATCATAAGCAGGTTCATTATAAACATAGTTTACTGTAATAGAATCTTCACTGTTTCAGTCATTGTCATCATCGTCATCATCATCATCGTCATCCCATTCATCACCGTCATCATCCCATTCATCATCGTCATCATCATCACATTCATCATCATCATAAACCAACTGGATGCCTCACAATTACGGAAATGTTAATATAAATATTAATATCATCATCATCATCATCATCATGGCATTCACCATCGTCATAAACCAAGTGGATGCCTCCCAATTACGGAAATATAAATATAAATATTAACTTGCACCTTACACCATAATTGTGTACTGGAGGCCCAAGCCAAAGAGTTGACAAATGTGCATGCAGCACTCTGCATGTATACACTGTAAAATCACTGGTGGGTCTGACAACGTGGGCGAGCACATGGGGCACCTGACAGCACATGAATATCACATTTCAAATCCACATAAATATGATGTGACAAGCAACACAAACGCAATTTTACCCACACATGTTTAAAAGTTGAATCAAATTTCCCGCAACAGAAACTGGCCGACTAACCTTTCTTGGTTTGATGACTCACCTGAATACCTTTGTAACTTGCATCAGCTGACGGTACTGGGTGAATACCGGAAGGCTAACAAAACTGCTTCTGATGCCCGCCAGGTGGCAGTCTCCAACTGGTCACGGTTGTGTTCGCGTTGACTGATGGGACACATTTCCGAGCAAGGCAAATATCCTTGGATTTGTAATAAAATGGAAAAAAAAAAAAAAATTCGTCGAAAGTCCAACATTATATAGCCTATAACAGAAATTTTATTTTGAAGTGAGTCTGTATATCTGCAACTAATGTCCGAACTGAAAAAAATGCCTGAATATCTTCGAGTTTTTCCACCTTTGGGATTCCGGGTTCAAATAGGTCCTAAGTGACCTAAACTGTCAGGTTCGGAGACTTTGCCCGATTTCATGTCATCGTAAGCCGTGAAGTAACTGGAATACTTTTCAAGGCAGCGTAAAACCAAACTACTCACTCGATCATGTCATCGTATCCCGACGGCGCCCAGAGGACGTACGTTGCTCAACATTTCACTCTTTTGTGGTTTTTTTTTACAGAACTGATTATTAAGTCGTAAAAACATATCTCTGCTGTTAAGTGTTAACATGTATGTTATATGAAAGTTCATGAACACTCCAGTTAAACAGAGATAATATCTTGGTTTCACACAGCTAGGGCACTATTTGCAAAGTCAAGAAACGTGAAATGGACAACAACCCGTGGAAAATTGTCCCTCGTTTGAGAAAATTTGAAACTGTTGGGTTTTTGAGTGATTCTAGATCAGCAGCATGGAGACAAATTTGCTTGTAATCACGGCATGGAATCGATGAACGGCAGATTTGAATTACACCATCTGCTTTGAACGGATAACACCGGACAGAAGCATACACGTGCGCACGGCCAGAGAAACATTACACAGTTTCAATCAAACAAATAACAGAATATTCCAACTAAAATGTGCACACTAGATGCATATATGCTTAATGTTCGACAACGCCACATTCTATACATATACGACTGTTATACCGATAATTCCCTGTGTTTTTTAATGGCGATAAATACGACAATATACAGCTGTTTTGATAATGTCCCCATCAAATTACATTTTTGACAAGCATTCTTCACTTAGATAGTTGCTGTGGCGTTCACAGATTTGATTTAACTAATCTATTTATCTTGATTATCCTTAAAGTTGAAAGAAGGCACTGAAAGTCAGCGGCCCTGTGATCCTGTTGAAAGGATTACGCCCTAAGGGCACTGAGCGACTAATAATTCGTTCAGGGGCTTAAAATGTAAATTATATAATTCGTTCAATACATTTCTAAGGACATAGTTCTTTCTGTCCCCATAGCCAGTCCCGAGAACAAATTGAGTTTTCTTACTTCAACATGTCTTTCAGTATTGAAAAAGGATTGTTTTTATTTACGTTTGTTTTGTTTGTTGTTTAAAGCCACACTCAGCAATTAATATTCCAGCTATATAACGGCGATCTTTAAATAATCGGGTCCGGACCAGACAATCCTGTGACTGACATCATGAGCATCGATCCACTCAATTCTCAATTGGGACGATGACTTGAATCAGCCAAGTCTGACCACCCGATCCCATAAGTCTCCTCTTTCAACAAGCATGTATATCTTGCCCACTTTCACTGGTAACATGACCTTTAAATTATTTGAATTGATAGACATCGTTACAGTACACAATAAAGTATATATTTATGTCACGTGCAAGAAATAGTAAACATTACACACAGGTGGACATAATTGTACTCATTTAACAGCCATTTCTTATGTTATCCGTTCAGACCGCCTCCGTGGTCTAATGGTAGAGCGTCCGCCTGGAGAGCGGAAGGTCCGGGCCGGGTTCGATCCCCAGCCGCGTCATACCAAGAGACGTTAAAAGATGGTACTTGTTGTTACCCTGTCTGGCGCTCGGCAATAAGGGGCTAAAACAAGGACTGGTCGGCTCGGAGTCAGTATTCTGTGTCTGAGTGGGGTATTCATGTTAAACTGCTGCATAGTATCTCAGTGTGCTTGCACTATAACTCGGCATCAATCCGGACTAGTACAAGCAGCCACACACACACACACACATACACGTGCATGCACGTCGCTATATAAGTGCAATAATCTTGGACGCGACGTTAAACCCCATTTGTCCTCACCTCACGTTATCCGTTCAAAATGAAGGGCGTAATTCAAATGTTTTGTTCATCGATTCCATGCCGTGGTAATGACGACACAAAGGTGCGCAGGCTAACTGGGACGTTGACATCCCAAGAACATTGACATACATGCCATGATTATGTATATACTTGGGTTACGCTGGGATTCAAACCAGACTCGACCAATTGCAGGCCGCCATAGCTGTAACAGCGCTTACAACATTCGATTCACTTACTGGAAGTAGGAATCGGGTCTGTCCTTTCCTCCATGGCATCAAAGTCGCAAAAGCACCAAACATTGACCCAACGCTTTAGACCGGGTGGCTAACCATTCCCATGTATGTATGAGCTATATAGAAAACGACTTTTTACAGTTATTGTTGACTGTCGACACATTCGTATTTCAGGAGAGCAGATGAAATGTATGTGTCTACGTATATCCCAGTTAACGAAGTACACACGTAACTATAGAATAAACAACATGAAGTAATGCTGATATCCAGGATAAAGTATTAGAAAACCCGACGTTATTTTCTTCCAAATCATAAATGCAGAAAGAGCTGGGACGATTCTAACATTATTACCCGAGATCCCAACAAGATTCCGGACATGAATTCCCATCTCTCTCTCTCTCTCTCTCCTCTCCCCCAACCCTCTCCCCCAACCCTCATACCCCACCCCTCTCTTCTCCCCCATTCTCGTATGACCGTGGTCTGAGGCGGCCATGAGAAATCGTATCATATTTCTTTATGATGTTTAGACACGCCGTTGATGGACACATTGATGCAAAATGTCAGTTTTATTAATATACATTGGCTACGTCGTTCCCGGGTTGTGGCAAATGTAAAACTAATATCGATGGTTGGTAAAGTGTCACGTACGAACCATTTGTTCAGGTTAGACAGAAAGTAAACAACTTGATTTGATGTGACACGTTTGATATCAATCAACGCTGACAAAAAGCGTATAGTAAAAGTTATAACAAAAACAAAATCCTTTCAGAAACGTGTCTCGGAATCAATCATCCCCTGGTTATTATAGAAATATCATAGCACGATTCACGCCGTGGCCTTGCAGGTAAGTCGAAATAAATTTGAGCGACATGCAGGCAGACATATCACACGGATCTCGTGTGTCATTGGGCTATGCGCCAGGCAGGACAACAACAAGTACCATGTTATAAACGTATTTTGGAATATCGCGGACGGGGATAGAACCCTTGATCTTCCGTTCTCCGGTAAGACACTCTATCCACTGGCCCACGGAAGATCCGGGGCAGAATAGGGCTTCGGCAACCCTTGGTTGACGCATATCATCAATCCCAATTGCGTGGATCAATGCTCATGATGTCAATCACTTGACTGTCTGGTCCAGACTCGATTATTTACAGACCGCCGTCATATAGCTGGAATATTACTGAGTGCGGCGTTAAACAACAAGCAAACAACCGGAGGCGATCGCTAACGGTACATGTGAGATTCGTACTATGCGGTCGGAGACTGATGAAACACCATGGCAATTATAAACAGCCGGCACCCCATGCTTGTCAACAGTGTGGGGTGGTCAGTGATGGTAACTTGGCTTACTGCTTGCCATCGTGCCCCTTGGGGACCTGGGTTAGAATAGCTCCTGGCATCCATGCTTGTCAACAGTATTGGGTGGTCAGTGATGGTAACTTAGCTTACTGCTTGCCATCGTGCCCCGTGGGGACCTGGGTTAGAATATTACCCGGTATCCCATGCTTGTCAACAGTACTGGGTGGTCAGTGATGGTAACTTGGCTTACTGCTTGCCATCGTGCCCCGTGGGGACCTGGGTTAGAATAGGTCCCGACATCCCATGCTTGTCAACAGTATACGGTGGTCAGTGATGGTGATTTGGTTGATTGCGAGTCATCGTGCCCCGATGACATGGATCGTTGCCGAGTCAATGGGTTTATTTCCGAGCCGGACTCGATTATTTACAGGCCGGAGTGATATAGCTGGAACTCTTGCTAACTGGCATTTTACATCCTTCACGCATGCCTTCACTAAGGTAATTGGTGAGAGTCGATGTCGAGCTCTCACCCTGCCGATTGCTTTGTCCGCTTCATGGTATGTACCGACTCTATACCCGAGCTGCATGTGATAGGCTTTTACCCCCGACATGACGTAATGGGAATACAATCAGAATCTATACCCTCAAGGTGGGGAGTGTTCATTTAAACACTTTAGAATTTAGATTTTCAGGTTAAGCAGAAATCATCGATCGTGAATTGCTCGCCGAAATAGATCCCCATGCGATCCATGTTCTCAAATTCCTCACGAGAGTTCCACTGAAAATGGCTCTGATGCAACTGGTACTTTAAAACATAGATTTGTGTTTAAATGTACCCAAAACCCCATGTACGTGGACTCGGCGTTCAATTTGAAAATAGAAGGTTAAAGGGGAATTTCTTCCGGCTTACTCAGTGTCGAATATATAAACTATCATTATTGTTATGAGTAGTCTGAGGAATGGGGAGTGTCAATTAGGTCCCCAGGCAAAGCGACATCAACATATACTCTTGGGTAAGCCTTGTCTGGCTGCGTTAGTGTAACATCATACCCAAACGACAACTTCCACACTGCAGACCACACGATGTGACTGGAATATTACAGTCGGCGATAGGATGGGGATGGGGGGCGTTTAAGTCGTTGTTAAAGCAACATTCCAATTATTTAACAGCAGTTCAGTCAAGGGCAATAACTCTCGGACCCGTGACTTCTGTATTATCTGCACCTCCTCACATCCTTTTTTCAAAATTCTTCATTCACCCCTTGCCATGTCGAACAACGTCGGAACGTGGGAATTTTTTTTGTCTCGATTCCTGGCTGGCTATGGGGTATTTTACGTTCGCTTCTTACAGTTATGTTATGCGCACGGGGACTAGGATGTCATAGAGTGTTTGATAAGTCTGTTAAATACTTCTTTGTCTGCAAGCCCAACTTGTATATATTATATAATTGTGTACTTTGTATGTTAATCTACCAGTTAACGATTACCCTAAGTACACTGTGACAATGTCTTCGTATTATACTTGGCACAAAATACAAGGTCTAGACCTAGGCCAAAATTGACACAAGACAGTAGAGCATAGTCCTTCTATAATGACATCGCTATAGGAAATACCCGAATCCATTACTTAACATTTTATCAATGAGTAAATCTCGCCTTATCAAGTATCACGAAAGCGACACTTTTTGTTATTGTTTAATGTTCCGATTTGAACACTGTTTGAACTGAAAAGTGACACTTTCAATAACTTGACATCTGTACACTTCAACATTTTAAAACCACATAGATCCTTCAATACAGTCAACCAGTCTATATTATCAGTCAGATCAGGCATGTGTTAGTGTATGCGGAGCTTTGACGAATGCCCTGTTTCATTCCCTTAGGAAATGTCATAGTTATAACACACACACTTTACGGGGGAAAGGACAACTTATATCATCAGTGGGTGGGTATGGTTTAACGCCAGTTTTAGCACATTTGCAATATAACGGCGGGGGTGGGGGGTGGGCTTTGAACATTTCATCCACGTTGGGAATCGAACCCGGACCTTCGGTGTGATGAGCGAACTCTTTAACCACCAGACTACACCACCGCCCCCGTGAGTCAGTAGACCAGTAGAATTAACATTATTTGAAAAGACAAAACTGAAAAACAGACTGAGATCAGACTGAGGCAAAGATAAAGGGTATTTTTTAAATTTTGTTTTATATCTTTCCAACGATCACTCATCCCCATGCCCCGTGTAATTTTCTCAAACCCATTAAAAGTAAGGCAGCAAGCGCCGTGCAATGATGCCTCTCACGTGTGTTTTCAATCATTCATTTAGTAATTAAAATACACCCAGTCGTTGAAGGTACCGCATTTCGCTGTGCAAAGTTGCGTCCGCTAAAGGTTTTAGAAACCGTATGGTCGTGGGTTCAAATCCAATATTCGCCCCGAGTCTGGGTATGACAGAACCATTACCATGCTCTGGGGTTTCACTATTTTGGTAACGGTCTAAGACATGCATCACTTCGGGCTTTCCTCCAACATCAAGTTGACACGCTGTGATATAACTGGAGTATTGTTCAAAGTGGCGTTCGGCACGCACTTACTCCACAATCGCAACTTGAAGCGCACGTAAAATCTCTTACTTCAACCAAAGTTTCCAGCTTTTGGTGCCACGATGAGATAACGAGGTCAGTGGAGACATACAGATATTATTACACCCGCAACGCTGTGGATGCGTATTTCCATATTACCATAAGCTATACTTCCTTATATGGGTTACCTCCCAAAATGCTAAGCATACTGTATGTTTAGTCCTGCAGTCTGCCACGTCAATTATTCACGCTTTCCTACACGGAAACTGGGCCAACGTTTCCCGCCTTTCACTGTGACAGACCTTGTCCCCTTCGATCATTGCAGTTGCCCCCCTTGGATTTTTTTATATTTTTTTTATCGAAAACAGTTTTATTTGAATTATGTAAATACAAGTTCGGGACAAGTGATACTTGTACAAATATTTTTATTTATATAACTTTTTCCTTCCCCCGCCCCCATCTGGAAAAAAACTTGGAGATGAGAAACACAAAAATAAGTATAGTCAGTGTAACTGATTCTTTCCCAGAACGCAGGCCTATCTTATGGATACACTGGGAGTCCCACTATTCTGCAACCTCATGCATTGACGAGAGAGCCGGGATCCAACCTTGGATAATGTGCAGGAATGCGCTAGTCCAGTAAATATCCCTTCATCAGGAGAAAGAAGGAGCAAGGAGTAACTCTGAAACGTCGCTGCAAAGAATGAAATAAGTTGTTATCCATAAAAAGTGTCATGTATTAATGTTGATCCAACTTAGCTTAGCCCGCGTGATCACCAGATGCCAGTTAGCGCTGAGCCCAAGTCAAACCAGTCGAGATTCTAGTCCATGTTGGGCAAATTGTGAATCCGTTAAGAAAAATAATAATACATATTTCAATAAGTTGGAGTGTGGTTGCCGTTTAGTTTTTATGCTTGCGACATCAATTGTACAATGTCATATAAAACATTTCTGATATTGTCACCTCAACTATAACGGTGCATTAAATTGTATTGATAGGTTTAGAATGTTACTTTGCATTGACATTTCGTTTATTCGTATCCCGCAAATATGCTGTTGCTAATAAATCATATTTCGTTTACACGACGAAACCTTTTTAAATAAAGACCGTCACCGGAAGCACGTGGTCACACACTCAGATCGCCATTTTCCTGTGTGGAGTCCATGCGAGGAGGGCGTGTGGAAGATGTCTCAAAGGAAGGATGTCGGTTGCAGCCCTTTCTCTTCGTTTAAATGTCATTTTAATGCGAGCATTTGTATTAGTGATACCGGTAAATATGAATTCATTCAGTATGCATGCGAAACACAGATTTGATACTGTTCCGTTTAATTAAGCGCCACCTTGCCGAGTAGGCCCCAGCAGGAGCGTTGACAGAATCCGTTGCCATCTTCGGCGACAGGGCATATAGCGATTGTTTTAGCAATTGCAATTTGTTGTCATGTAATGGATTAATGCCTGACTATTCTTATTTTATGATATTTGTGATGTTCGTAGGTAAAAAAACATATTTAAAATTTTTCAGGATCATCTGATATTAAAAATTGTTAGTAGGAATTTGTACTTGCCCGAGACGAATGTGAATAAGACCTTGCTGCTCTCAATGATGACAAAGATGACGAGTCTGACATGTTTCTCTCTGCCTATCATGTCAGTTCTTGGTGTGGTAGTTTGGAGAGAAATGTGTTCGAGATGACACTTGAGGCATTTGTCTGAGAGATTCCAAATGACGGCATTGGCTGAGGTTAACATAATTTCTTTCTTTTCAACTCTGAACGATTTGTAGGTCTCGACTTCAGGTTGTCCACATGGGGTGTCACAATAGATGCAAAAGTCTTTGTGTGCTGGCACATTTTTGATTCAGTCGACTTGAATGTCACAGTTCTGTTTAAAATTACCTGGTAGAAATAGATTTGATATTTGGAGCCTGGATGGTATTTGCAAAAGTAGCATTCATTAAGTCTCCAGTCTGAATGAACTGGGATAGAACTGGTCTTGAGAGTCCCATGCTTGAAAGAGGCGACGAACGGGATTGGGCAGTCATGCTAGTTTACTTGGTTGATGCATTCCATTTTGCATGGATTCATGGTGCTTGGTTAAAGCTTCTGCTACCACTGATCATGTTGGTTAGATGAGTTATAAGACTGTGCAGGGATAGGTTAATTATATTCAGTGACAAAATTCAACAGTGCACATATTTGCATGTCCTTTTGGGGGGCACATGTCTAAGTAGCAGTTCAAACAAGATTTTCGATGATGACAAAGATGACGAGTCTGATGCGTTTCTTGCTGTTGACCATTCCAGTTTTTGGTTTGGGAAAATGGAAAGATCTGCTTTCAAGATGACAATTGAGGCATTTGTCTGAGAAATACTCAGTTTGTACAGAGCATGATTGCAAATTTTATTACTTTGTAACAATCTTTCCCCAAGTCCATGAGCTTTAAGAATATTGGCTTTGCATGTCCACTCGGCAACAGTGGTGTAGAAACTTGGCCTTGATCATGGTTACTTGCGTTAGCATAGACTGACATTTAGTCCCAGAAATAAAAATCCTAAATTTCGGGGACTAACCAAATCTGCAAGCTGATATGTTGGAATTTCTGTCAATCACCGTGTTTACATGCCAATGCTACCCAGGCAGCATATTTCTGACCACTCCCTGCCACCTCTCTCCTCAATTGGTCATATTGGTATCCCCCTCTCCCCAGTGTAGCACCAAGACTACCACTGTTGGTGTTTTCCAGCTCTTTTTATAAAAAGTATGCAATTTCAAATGTTAGTGACTTTTCACTAAATAAAACATCTTTTCCTTTTCAAGTACAACAGAATAAGTCTTTTCTAATTTGGAAGGATCTGCTTAATGTTCAATGTGAAAGGTGACGTTTCCTCTTCATCAAGTCTAAGCCCAGTATATTGTGTAATTGGGAGCTCCCACAGATGGCATTCATTAAGTTTAGACAGGGGTCCAGAGGTTTTTTGGTGTCACCCACATCAGCTTTAAACACTAGCGGACGGAACATGATTAACTGATTAAAAACAAGCCAGAATCTTCTTTGAGCCCTGTAGATTTGGAGAGAATCAAGAGCTGAGGCAATCTGGGCTTGCTAAATTGTTCTAGACTTGAGTTGGACCCCTTTTTCAAATTTCGGGACAGTCCAGCTTTAGCCCTTAAGTCGCAAGTAATTCCATTTTGTGTTCGAGTTAGAGGATTTGTGACTGTAATTGTAGTACCCTTTTTGAAATGTTTCCTTTGTTTCAGGTGGAGGCTTACCTAGCTCGGCAGTGACCATCTATGCAGTGGTCAGGACTTCCGGTCAGCCTGATGTATGTTGCATGTGAATATAAATAATGCATACTGATTTAAAAGGCAACATGGTCAATGTTAAATTTCCAATTTCAAACCAAACCGGTTGCCAGAGTGGTTGCGTCATCTTTGACATGCAATGATGGTTTAACTGAAGTCTCTGAATGTTTATGATCGACTTTTACCGGATTCTGAGCATGTCTATATCATAAGTGATACAAATTGATGCCTGCTGGTGTCGCTTTGTCTAATGTTAAGGGTATGGCGAGGGTTAGTAGAATGTTAGAATAGTGTTTTCACTATCTCTGCTAGTAAATGTTTTGGGTTAATTTACATCCCTGCTTGTACTTATAGAAATAAAGTAGAATTGTCTATTCCTATTTGTGTATAAACCTACAGTGGGATAGTGTTTTTGCTCATGTAGCATATATTTTGATAACTTTCTTTCAGCTCAAACATGACACCACACTGACCCTGTTAGTAATGAGCTGAAACTGTCTTGAAAGAGCAACCTAAGAGGTAAATTGAACACATGCTTGATTTATAAAGGGTGTTGGATAGATTAAGATAATCAAAGCATA
Source organism: Haliotis cracherodii (assembly GCF_022045235.1). Lineage (NCBI taxonomy): Eukaryota > Metazoa > Mollusca > Gastropoda > Lepetellida > Haliotidae > Haliotis > Haliotis cracherodii. The sequence goes on from NW_027266275.1 coordinate 20,394,534, forward strand.
AAGACTTCTTGCATCCTATTTGTTCCTAAATAGTCATTATGGAACACAGTCGCCTATGAAGATGCATGTATACTCAGTATACATGAACTTGATTAGTGAAGTACATATGTTTTATAAGTTACAATGTTATATATATTTTTATTAGGTATTAAATATGCCATTAAGAATTCAAAATTTGGTTTTAAAGTTGAAATTCATTTAAATACATGTAGTCATAAAACTTGCTTCTTGATGATGCCAAAAATCCAGAACAGGACCAAAGTTTACACTTGGTGTGATGTTCCGAAGTTGACAGGGCTAATTGACAAGGTGCCTATTGCTTCATGATAAACTGATACCACCTGCCAGCAACAGATGCTCGAAACTTAGATCGTGGTTGGCCTTTAAGCACATGCAGTGATGCGCTAACTGAAGTCTCGGATTCATTATGATCGACACTTTACCGGATTCTGAGCATGTGAAAATCTTTATCTGTAGTATCATACACACCATTTGGTAGAAAACTTTAAGTAAAGCTTACATGATTATTCCATTTCACAATGGCATATTTTTCATTGCAGGTCATGTAATTATGACATTGACATCAACTGCTTGTCAAGTTGTCAGTAGGTAAGTGCTTTGGTGTTATCTTTACATACGAAAATCAAGTTTAACATTTCATCGTAAAATAATCAGTGTCCCAGTATCAAAGATAGATAATAAAGTAAAATAATTGTTGCCACGAAGTTGCAACTGCATATGTTTCAACCTTGTTACATCTTCTTCTCTTTTAAAAAGAACCCTGAAATTCAACTTTTAAAGCGGGTGGCGGATACTTTTCATGGACAAACTGATCGTGGTTAATGCCAATTTACATCCAATATGCTATGAGGAACACGAGACATGCAATGATGGTTTAACTGAAGTCTCTGATTCATTGTGATCGACATTTACCGGATTCTGAGCATGTCTATTGTACCTACAACTCCTTGCCATAATCCTAATGTTAAACATGAGAGATTGAGGGGTTCCCCGATTTCAAATACCAGATGAGCAGACAGTGTATCTATCCTTAGCTGTGACAAGTTTGTTCTGTTCAGACAGTTCAAGTGCACATGCAGCGGAAAATGGACGACACTTCCTAGAAGTACTTACTCGGGACCACCAGGAGGAAAGTCTTGCAACATGAGCAGACATCCTGTCGGGAATTTTAACATGTAAGTATGGTAAAAGTAGTTAATTTAAAATGTTTATTAAATATACTGTTGGAAGAGAATTATATTCTCCAGATTCATGCAATGACGTCAATATTATCCAGAGACAGATCTTGTGCAGCCTGACACGTGTCCCTGTTCTGCGTGAGCATTGAGCTCGGGCATGTAGGCCGCAAGACAAAAGTCGATGACAGCTTTTATAGTGTGAGCTTCTGAGCATGTCTACCGATGTTTTGTGTGTATTCTGGTTAACCGGTCTCTTATTAGACATCTGTTCTGTTTTATTCCAGTGTTGTGCCTTGAACGATTGCTGTCCAGTGAAAACATGTAAGCATCCTTCGTTACTGCATGGTTTGTCTTTGTGTTCCACTTTGAATACCCTGTTGCATGGATTTATCTGGACCTGCAGACTAATGTTCTGATGTCAGAATCGACTAACGGGACTGGGTGGTCAGGCTCGCTGACTTGGTTGATGCATCATGTCATATCTCAATTGCCCGGATCGATGCTCATGTCAATCACTGGATTGTTTGGTCCTGACTCGCTTATTTATAGACCTCCGTCATATGGCTGGAATATTGCTGAGTTACACAACAAATAAATCAAAATATTGTCTTGCACTTCAATCATGATATTACCAATAGATAAGATGTTGTCATGTTCAAATTTAGGGTTTGAAATAATAAAATGCTTCTGAATTTGAGAAAATATGAAGTATTTTGAGATATGTTTTCCCAATGAGGCTGACAAGGTCACTTAGTTTGGAATCCTAGATACATGCCCATGCTTCAGGAAGAGCTAACGGAAATAGGTTGAGATGGTCAGTTTGATCTGGCTGATGGCGTCGGTGTATCCTGATGGAGTAAATCATTGCTTATGCTGTTGAGCACTTGTTTGTGTTAAACTATTTGTCACTGATGAATCAACTCGAATTAACTAGCATAACACTCACTGGATCCAATGAGCATAGCTTGATCTGACAGTTCCTGATACCTAGCCACATGCAGTGATGAGAAACATGCACGAGAACCCCAGTGGTCTGTAGTGGATCGTTGTTCTGCTTATTGCATTGAGCTAGGATTTCGCAACAGCAACCCTGGGTTCTTTGAAGATTTCAGTTAATGTGAGCTATAGATCTGAGCATGTTTTTGTTTTGAATTATGCTGGAATATTATGGAGGAAGTTTATGATGGCAGATATCTGAATTTCAGGCATGGGAGAGGTGTGATGTCTGTCCTGCAGAACTGATGTTACCTTTGTTACAGAAGGTAGAAAGTGAAAAAGGTAAATATGTTAAAATAGTCAATGTGTGTCAGCTGTGTTCAAAATTTCAGAATTGTAATAACAAATAACTCTGGACCAGTATATCTGTCCGTTTTCTGTGTCCAGAGCAGATACACCTGTACACTATTTCTTATTGAAACTTGCTATACAAACCAGTCTAGTGATGAACAGGCTGCTTATTGTCGAAAATGGGACTTTTATATGGTTTCATTTCGGGTGACTATTGGTCTGGAAATCACTGTTGCGATAACTATTGATATTGCGATAAATATCGATAGTTTTCAGTGTATTGTTTTAGATGGATTTTAGAGTTGAATTAAACCTTGGCACTGAAGTTTCCTTTGAATGTGATAACCACAACAAATAAAAAGTAAAGTTTGAGATACGACTGAATTGCTTTTTCTTTACACAAATAATTTAAGAAAAAGAAACTTCCACATTACCATGTGTAAATTACTACCACTCATGATCAAAAGAAAAACAAATTTGAACAGCATTGCACATGTTTTATTAAAACGGTAAAACTGATAAATACAATCGAAATTATCGATATTCCCAAGTGAATTAGATACTATTGAGTGGAAACTGATTTAACAATTGCTTTATTGACTTTAAATGTTTACCAATAGCAATATATTTCGATTTATCGTGATGCCCCTAGTTTCATTACAAGTTGGACTTCACTGAAAATGAAGTCTCAACTCAAACACTGTTTCTGGTCCCATTTTTACAGAGTTACAGCCCTTGATCCGTGTTAGATTACTTGGTGCATAGCTTCTGTAATGGGGACACATTTTCTCCTAAACTACTGAAGTTAGCTTGAGTTAGGGGATGATGACGTCTGATGACTCTTGTGTTTTATTAAACAAAAGAGGACTTGAAAATTAAGCTACTTAAATCCACAAAGAATCTTCCATGCCATGATGTGAGCATTGTCTGACATGGATGTAGCCAGCAGGTCATCCTGGTGTTCTGCTTTCGGGCATTGAGCTAAGGGGCACCTGCTCGGCAGCATCTTGAATGAAGGTATGAAGCTGACATGTTGGCTGTCATACAGTTGAGCATCTGAGCATGGACGACCCTACCGACCATTGTTCATTATGTAAAGTATAGTGTACATGTTTTATTTTATTTTTTTCAGGTAGAAGTTGAATGCTGTGGGTGAAGTTCACAGAACAGGAGAAGGTAGGTCTTTGTGATGGAGCTGCTCTCTGCAGAGGTTTTATCTGCTTGTAGCATTATCAGTATGCCAACAATATCAAGCTGGGGACACAGGGAACCAGTGATAGAAATTTGCATTTTACGGAATCTGATATATACTACTAAAAAGTCAGAATCGGGTGGTCTATACCCTAACTGCTAATAAGTTACTCTGAGGTCAAGTAGAATTTTGGGTGTTTCAGAGTATGTCATCACATTCTCACTATCCAGGCTAGTGTTTCGTTTATTCGTAATATCTACCGATCGTAAACATTAGGGGTGTCACGATACAGGTACCTTACGATAGGCATCTCAATATAGCAAATACAACCTTTTATGTGTAAATTTAGAAGCAAACGTTTTAATTACATATCACATTCACAATTATGTGTTCTTACCACTATCAGTAGATTATTTTGTAAAATGATAATACTTATATCAGTTTGATTCTGTGTGTCAAATTCACAAAATGACCTTTCGATTCGAATAGAAAAATCAATCGGTGCGCGAACAAATGGATACCGATTTCAATAAAAACGTATTTCGTACCATATCGTGAGAATTATCTACCGATGCATCGGTACAATCAGTGAATCGTGACGTACCTAGTAAACATTGGGACACTTGACTGAATGCAAGGATGATACGTTTTTGCCTGATCCTGATGAAGGTTCATGTATTAGCTGCTGAGCATTCTGATAACAAACATTCTCCTCTGTAAACAAATGGAGCTACGACATTCCATTATGAAGAAATGACAGTATAAGTATGGTGTCTGTTAATATCCCTGTGAGGCTTAGGAAAGTTTCTTTGTTTTGAAGTCATTCATTTGGGCCCCTGAGGGCAAGGTTTCTGGGGTATTGCCCCTGAAAAATACCAATTATTTCTGTGAACCATCAACACTTGTGTAGAAGCATTCAGTTAGCCTGACACGCTTGTCACATTATAACTCATGAAGATCCGGGGTAGAATAGGTCTTCAGCAAGCCATACTTGCCATCACGGGCGCTTATGCTTGTCGTAAGAGGCGACAAACAGGATCAAGTGGTCAGACTTGCTGACTTGGTTGATGCACATCATCTTATCCCAATTGCATGGAGCAATGTTCATGTCAATCACTGGATTGTGTGGTCCAGACTTCATTATTTACAGACCATCGTGATAAAGCTGGAATATTGTTGTATGCAGCGTTGAACAGCAAATAAACAAGTCTTGTAAGCCTCACGTTTTCACTTATAACTTTCCCCAAAATAGCTAAGAGTACAAAATTTGTATGTTTCAGGTAACCTTGACCAACACCAGCAGCAACCTACACGGTAAGTTATTTTAAGAGTTTAAAATGGAAGTTGTGGATGACTTGCAGGGTATATTCTTGTCCAAAGCACATTCATGATGATACTTTGTGCAGGCTAGAGTTTCGGACAATGATTTAATTCATTGAATGAGGCTAATGCATATCTGAAATGTGCCATGACTTAAGAACTTATAAAACATTACTTATTGATATTTGAACGTTCTTTACTGTGAGCCAACTTCACGAAAGTTAAAGTGGTTTCGAACAGGCTAAAAACTAAACTGCTTGTTAGCTGGATCACATAGAACATTAAAAATTAAATGAGTAAATGGCCAAGCATACATCGTGACGTGTATCAGTAAGGTAGGTAAGCATATTGTGACATCCCAGGTTTCTATTGTCCTGACGAGAGACATGCAGGCTAGTGTTTCAGTGATGGCTGAGTGAGGCAAGCGGATTCATGAATTGTCCACTTGAAATACCTCGTACATGTATTTAGGGAGCATTTTTGGTGTCTATTTTTCCCCAAAATTTCCGTAACCTGTATTAAATGTTAAGTGTTTTCTTTTCAGGATCTGCAATTCTATCAGTGGCTGTAGTCTTTCCTTTGAACCTGCTCGTTTGCGACCCAAGGTATTTAAAGACTGTACATGTTCTGATAATGAGGCATTCATGATGATACTTTGTGCAGGCTAGAGTTTCAGACAATGATTGAATTCATTGAATGAGGCTAACGCATACCTGAAATGTCTCAAATTTCATATTTCTTCTCTCAACATGCTTAATAATACTTTTTGTCTCGGCATCTAATGCTTGAAAACATTTTACTTGGTCTGTTGTAAAAGCATGAAGTTGTCATAATACATTTCACCAAGTTAAGAAAATGTGAAATATGCTTTTCAAGACACCTGTTATTGCTTACGGTAGGCATGATATTTTCTGGTAATAAAACAACTTTTCTCTGGTAATTTGTAGTAACGAAACTCCTTTTTTTTCTTTCTTGCAGGTTTCTAAATGGAACTTCTGAGGCCACTCTCCTGGGTGCATGGGAAGTGTTGGCTGAATGCTGTGGTATGGCACACTGACTGACAATAAATCCATGAAGTTACACTATTGTTGTCATTTGTTGATTGACCTGAAGTACAATCTGAATCCCTTGGGTAATTGTTCTGTGCCAGTTTTCTTTTAACCAGATTAGGTTCTTTAGCCTGTCATACTGGAATATTTCACTCCGGGGCTTTAACAAAAGAAATTGTTCCTCAGGCATTTGCTTTTGAAAATATAGTGCGAGCAGGCAGTGTGTTTGTTTTTTTTCTGTTGTGGTTGTTCAAGCTAGTATGTAATAATTTGGTGTACAAAGATTTTGGCGAAATCATTGTAGCATTTAACGGTGGTGTGTTCCAGACACAAAATATTTAAAGTCTTTTTTAAATGGAAATAAAAGGAAACGTGCTGCTGACTTTGATTCAGATTGAGCCTAAGAAAAAAGACTTACTTTCTTTTTTTAAGCCCAGTATGTCGTTATCCCCCCGAGACGAAGTGGGGCGTGGGATATTGGAACAGAGTCCGTCCGTCCGCTTCTCAATGGGGACAAATTTTGTCAAAAGCTATTCAAGTTGGAGGAATGAAATTTTGCACACTGATGTTACTGGTCAGGACCTCAAATGAGTTCGAAAATTAGTGTCTCACATTCACATTTTGTGGCCCTTGCTCCACCCCTAGACGCTTAAGCTCTGGTGGGTCATAACTTTGAAACAGTTGAGATCCCCACCCCATAATCATATATACAATTGCTAGGCATAAAGAGTCAAAACACAATCATGATATAAGAATTTAGTCTGGGGTCTTGCCACACCCCTAGAGATTAAGTTCTTGGGTGAAAACTTCGAAATAGTTGAGATCCCCCCCCCCCCCCCCCCCCCCCATTACCATATACATGTGTAATGTTATTGCTTAAAGTACTCACGGAAATGAAGAAAAACTGTTTTTTCGACCTCAGATCTTAAATAAATGCAGTTAATACTAATTGGGCCTTGGCACAAATACAGCGTATCAAAGGTTTGTATGCCTTTTTACAAGTAAGTGTAAAAATGTGAATAAAACAGACTTGTGAAAACAGGGCATTACCAGGTGTAAGTAGATCAAGGTGAATGTCCATGACCTATGACACCTTGACGACAGGTGAGAACAGGTGCATAATGCCTATAGTCTGTCTCTGCTATGTCAATTTGGACTTGGTTTTATTTTTGAATGTTGAAAGTGAGGACAAATTACCTCCTGTAAAGTACATTTTGTATTGTTCACAGATCAAACTAGCAAATCCAGACTAGTACTTTTCGAGTTTTGTTATTTTGTATTGACAGCGACGTAACACTTTGTATCAATTTTTAAATTGAGAAAAACGGTTTTTCATTTCCGTGAGTACTTAAGTATAACAAGACAAATACACATACGGTATGCTACCAGGACTGGTCCTTCTCTTCATCTGTCCGGCCCTACAAAAGTAGTTAGAATCTTGACCATAACATGCGAACTAATATGCGCGCTCCTCCCACACCCCCTATAATAGATACATTGTATACATTTGTTTGTTATGAAGAGAATAATACATTTATGCCAATAGGATTCGGCCTAGGGTCCAGCCTTGCCTCTGAAAAACTTAGATCATGGATCATAAAATGGAAGCGGTTCAGATCTTTTATGCAACATTTGTATCTAGAGAAGTACACTTTCATATGCCAGATTTGCCATCCACCCCTAAAAAGGCCCGTTTAAAAGCTGACAGTCAAAATTACGAACTATTTGCAGTGTTATATACATTTACAATGCAAATGTAAATTTTGTCATGATTGCGTAAGTATCAAGGTGAGCGATACAGGTCCTATGGGCCTCTTGTTAGAGTTATGGCCCTTGCCTCGTGTTTTTCAACTTAGTGCATGTGTATGCAATGGGGACAAGTTTTCTCAAACTACTGAAGTTACACGCCGCTTTTAACGTTATTACAGTTATATCACGGCTTAATGTGGGAGGAAAGCCCGAAGTGATGCAGGTCTCAGACGTTGACCACTTCGGTGAAACTATCGTAGTGATCAATATGTTAGAAATATGAATCAATTGTTGTACATTGATATAACTGCTGTATATAAATGGTGTTGACAAACTGTAAATGAAGATAAATATTGTATAGTGTAACGAAGTAGGGAGCGTAGAATCAAGAACTTAGTGCATGTGCACGGGTAGATGACATAATATATTATTAATTATGTAATTGCTATGGAGCTAGCTGGAGTCCCGGAATGACCGGCCGACGACCCGACAAAGTCAGCGGCCAGGGATATCCAGCCAGCTCAGTCCGGCGGAATAAAGTAGAGAAAATACATCCCCTGTGTTATCGTAGTTCCAACCGTACGATAAAACCCACGAGCACGGTTTTGCTGCTGACAAATCTAGAAACAATCGGGGCGAACCGGGATTCGAACACTCAATCATAGGTTTCTGGCGTGCCAAAGGGACGCAACTCTGCACAGCGAATTGCGGCACCTTAGACGACTGGGCCACCCGTGTCCCCGTAAGTAATTGGACCTGGTCCATACAGGTATATGGTTCTTGGCATACGGAACAGTCCAGTGTACAGACACGAGAGCGCAGTAGTCATAAGATGTTGATAATGAGTGGGGCCCTGTTCCACAAGGCGAGTACAGGGTTATACCTGCTGTAAGTCTGTTCAACTATGGGAGTTACGATCGTCATTTTGTATAGGTTGTTTGAACCCTTAATGCTGCTGCATCCCGAGGTAAACGCTGTGGGGATTTGTTAGAATTGTCTTCTAAACCCATGCTTGTTGTAAGAGGCGAATGGAGGCCAGACTGCCTGACTTGGTCGATGCATGTCATCATATCCCAATTGCATAGATTGATGCTCATGTCAATCACTCGATTGTTTGGTCCAGATTCAATTATTTACAGACGGCCATCATATGGCTGGGATATTGCGGAGTTCAACAAACATTGATTCACTGAAAAGCAACTTAAATTGATCAGGTGGTCAGACTATCAGTTGATAGATTGCCTGTGACTGGGATATTTCATCACATTTGTCTATTTACGGTCTAACACAAATGCGACAAACTTCAGGGGATCCGTATTTATTCTGATGCAAAATGCCCTTGAAAGATACACAACACCGATTATTGGCACTTAAAGTAGTTTATTTGAAAATTATGCAAAACAATATGGAAAAGAGTTACCGTATTCAACGTAATAAGCGCCCAGGGCGTTCTCAAAATTAGAAATAGGGGGCGCTTATTAGAATATTATTTTGAGTTGAAAGATCGTAAATTTCGTGGTTTATGCTAACAGCCTGAAATGTTTACATGCGACGGATATATTTTTCAAGAATTTAATTGCCCATAATTAAGGGTGATATAACACACGAGTGCGTATTATACACGGATTAAAAAGTCTTGTGTACATTGATCAATCGGAAGGGGTGCTGATTGGGTTTGTTCACTAGCCAATATATTAGCAAATATCGCCTTGGGCGCTTATTAGAGCGGGGCGCTTATTACGTCGAATACGGTATATGTAGATATTAGAGAAAAGGAGATTCATAAAGTGAAACATGAAATTATCAGGCAGTAACAACAAAGGTCAATTGAAATTGAACACTTCTTGAAAAGTTTCAAGATCTTTGTGCGGGTGAATGGGGCTTTATCTGTACACATGAGTCTGTGTAAGAATAAGAGTATTGAAATACTGACCTTACAGTAAGATTTACAGTGCAACAGTAAGTTGGCATTTTTATATTGATTTGAAATAAGTGAGAAAACAATACAGCGCAGCTACTACTAAGTAGATGTAAACAGTGTTTAATACAAAACCTTGTGAATATAGATAATGATCTTGGAAACATGCCAGTACACGAACATGGTGATAATATCTACATTGCCAGAAGGGAAACAAAAACTGTCAGGCAAACATACATTTTCATTTGAAAGTGTCAAGATGACCAATTGTTTTCAATTTCTTAAATTTGCAATAACTGCTCCACAGATTACTTTAATGGTGAACAAAAAATTATATATTTTTTAACAATCTTGTACAAGCATTGTGATATGAAAAGATGACGTGAAAGAGCAATGTCTGAAATGGTAAGTTATTGGGTTACTTCCCCTCCAATTCTAGCCGACTTGAATGGTTACAGAATGTTTGAAAGTTGATTTAAAGTTAGTGAAATTCCAAAATCAAGTATGAAGGAAATATACTTTAGCTGCCAAAGTTCCTATTTTTTTATAACCTCAAAGGATGTGACCGAAAAAACCCATTGATAAACCCTTAATATCGTCATGGATAAATCATTGTTTTGCGCAAGGATTCCTATGAATATCAACAAACATTTTTCGAAAATTATGTTCTTGAGGAAATTGTTTTTGAAAACAAAACAAAAAGTTAAACAGCGCCTCTTTTGACAATAAAAATCCAATGAACAAATTATTTTTGTTGTTGAGCCATAAATGCCATTACAAAACACATTTGGGTACGAAATATTAACTTTTGTATACCAATCTGGAAACCAGTATTTCCTGAGACAAGCGATGGTATTATTTCCCATATCAACAACCTTCAGCTGGAACGTTAAAACTGACGGGAAGGTAATCTTGCGACATGACCCAAAGGCAATGTAGCTGACCCCTTCATTGGTGACCTGTCTATACGGCCCCCATCTCCACCTGCACTTGTTTGGGGCTGGCCTTTTTCCCCTGCGCATAGAATCTGGAAGAGAATGGGATGAGTGAGTGAGTGAGTTTGGTTTTACGCCGCTTTTAGCAATATTCCAGCAATATCACGGCGGGGGACACCAGAAATGGGCTTCACACATTGTACCCATGTCGGGAATCGAACCCGGGTCTTCGGCGTGACGAGCGAACGCTTTAACCACTAGGCTACCCGACCGCCCCAGAGAATGGGATGAGTGATAGGAAGCAACATGGTATTAGCTCGTGCCAAGTTGTCAGTTTAAATGTCACAACCATGATTACCCAGCCTACTGTCAACCAGGTAACTCACATCCAGACCCAACTTCTCTGACTCGCACAACCAGGTAACTCACATCCAGACCCAACTTCTCTGACTCGCACAACCAGGTAATTCACATCCAGACCCAACTCCTCTGACTCGCACAACCAGGTAATTCACATCCAGACCCAACTCCACTGACTCGCACAGCCAGGTAATTCACATCCAAAACCAACTCCACTGACTCGCACAACCAGGTAATTCACATCCAGACCCAACTCCTCTGACTCGCACAACCATGCAGGTAATTCACATCCAGACCCAACTCCTCTGACTCGCACAGCCAGGTAATTCACATCCAGACCCAACTCCTCTGACTCGCAAAGCCAGGTAATTCACATCCAGACCCAACTCCTCTGACTCGCACAACAATGCAGGTAATTCACATCCAGACCCAACTCCTCTGACTCGCACAGCCAGGTAATTCACATCCAGACCCAACTCCCCTGACTCGCACAACCATGCAGGTAATTCACATCCAGACCCAACTCCTCTGACTCGCACAGCCAGGTAATTCACATCCAGACCCAACTCCACTGACTCGCACAACCAGGTAATTCACATCCAGACCCAACTCCTCTGACTCGCACAGCCAGGTAATTCACATCCAGACCCAACTCCACTGACTCGCACAACCAGGTAATTCACATCCAGACCCAACTCCTCTGACTCGCACAACCATGCAGGTAATTCACATCCAGACCCAACTCCTCTGACTCGCACAGCCAGGTAATTCACATCCAGACCCAACTCCTCTGACTCGCACAACCATGCAGGTAATTCACATCCAGACCCAACTCCTCTGACTCGCACAGCCAGGTAATTCACATCCAGACCCAACTCCCCTGACTCGCACAACAATGCAGGTAATTCACATCCAGACCCAACTCCACTGACTCGCACAACCAGGTAATTCACATCCAGACCCAACTCCTCTGACTCGCACAGCCAGGTAATTCACATCCAGACCCAACTCCACTGACTCGCACAACCAGGTATCTGACAACCAGATGATTCACATGACTGCTTTCACAACCAGGTAATTCTAGACTAAAATCTAGTCTCTGAAATGAACATATCGTACATAAAAAAAACAGTTGTTCAGTTATCTTAATAAAAATATCATAAAAAGGAGCCCAGTGACTCTATTCATTTTCAGATACTGCAGTGATCTAGACTTGCCAAACATTATAGACTTACATGGGCTGTATTTGATATATATTTGTATCAGGGTCTGTAAGACAGACTAAAAAGAGGGTAATTCACCCGACTCTCACAACCAGGAAGTTCACCTGACTCTCTTGACGTAACTCATGTGACGGGCACAACCAGGTTAGTCATCTGACTGGCACAACCAGGTAAGTCATCTGACTGGCACAACCAGGTAATTCACCCGACTCTCACAACCAGGTAACTCACCCGACTCTCACAACCAGGTAACTCACCCGACTGGCACAACCAGGTAACTCACCCGACTCTCACAACCAGGTAACTCACCCGACTCTCACAACCAGGTAACTCACCCGACTGGCACAACCAGGTAACTCACCCGACTCTCACAACCAGGTAACTCACCCGACTGGCACAACCAGGTAACTCACCCGACTCTCACAACCAGGTAACTCACCCGACTCTCACAACTATGTAACTCACCCGACTCTCACAACCAGGTAACTCACCTGCCTGGCACAACCAGGTAACTCACCCGACTGGCAAAACCAGGTAACTCACCTGACAGCCTCGGCGTTCTCGTACGCCTCCTCCTCGCTGCTGTTTTCGTGTTGTGGAGGTGGGGGTGGAGGACGCTTGGTCTTACGCCTGTTCTTTTGGAACCTCTGAGTGAAGGTCCTCTCACTTCGCATCTTGGGAGCCGGTATGTCGAACTGTAACAGGAAAATGTAAACGTGTTTCAAAATCGGTATCTGGATCCTAGCCCACACACCTATCAAACCTCATGGAGGTCTAATACCTTCCACACTGTTGACTTAATATACTACTCAAAACAGGTTAAGGACCATGTTGTAGTTGGGTCAATAGTGTACGATACCTATTAACATAAGGTCATGTATAAAATGTAAAACATGGATGTGGTAACTATACAATGACACGCATCAATAAACCTACCTAGCTGCTTCACTCCCCATCGCTCGCTGACTTGGTTGAAGCATGTCATCGTATCCCAAATGCGCGGATCGATGCTCATGATATCAATCACTGGATTGTCTGGTCCAGACTCGGTTATTTACAGACCGATGTCATATAGCTGGAATATTGCTGAGCGCGGCGTAAACAAACCAACCAACCAACCAACTAAAAGACCATGACAGATTAACTATAGTGATATGGAAGAATCGAGTGGTCCTTCAATTCCTTTGACTAGTATATACGCTGGATATTGCCAACTGCTGGGTTAAACGGCATTCGCTTAATCACCTCACTGTCTAAACTCTCTACCTGAGCAGCCAACCCACCGCATGAGCTACTGTGAAATCTTACCCGCACATCATAGATGTCGTCTTCGTTTGACGTTTCTGGTCGGGGAGCGTTGCTCGCGCCGTTATTCCTCTTCTCCACATCCTCGTCCTCGTCCTCATCATTCTCGTCCTTCACTTCAGCCGCGGCGGCATTTACCTCTGCAACACAGTGATTAAGTGTGTGGGTGAGGCGAGTTTTGACCTTCATTATGCAGTATTCCGTCTATATTACGGCTTCAAGCATTGAAACCATGTGCCGAATCGACACTGCGATGTCCAGGCGTGACGAGAGAAGGGTATATTTACACGGCTCTACCGTGTTTGGCCTGACCGGTATCCTCTCAAACTTTTATTCTGCTGTTTCGTTTCCTTCAATACGGACAAGCCTATCTAATATCACAGCTGAATCAGTAGACTAACATCTAGTCTCTGAAATGAACATATCGTACAGAAACAAAACAGTTGTTAAATTATCTTAATAAAAATATAATAAAAAAGGAGCCCAGGGACTCTTTATTTTCAGATACTGCAGGAATCTAGACTTGCCAAACATTATAGACTTGCATGGGCTGTATTTGGTATATTTGTATCAGGGTCTGTGAGACAGACTAGTTAAAAAGGTAACAGTCATGTTCTCTCGTGCATTCTCCCCATGGACGTGTACATTTTTTTCAGGCCCCTCCGAAAAGACAAAATGCAAAAGCACTTATTATATTATATTAGAAAATGTTCATTTTCTCATGCCAAATATCCTGGGACGGTATTTCATTCATTCATTCTCCCGAGCACGGGTATGAAACGAGATTCAAGCTTAATAGCATATCTATTGAAATCTACATCAAAAGTCACATAGGCGATATCAAAGCAAAGCGAAGAACATATGACAAACCACGGTGTACCAGTGTGGATGTTCGTAACCGTTAGCCAAGACTATGTAGACTTCACAAATGGGCCTCTAAGGCCGAGACACAGAGAAGAATGCTATTCAGTTATTTTGTGTTATTCAAAACGAAGTTAGGGAAACTATAGTGTTCGGTCATGACAACTCGATTATTTTCGATAGTTGCAGTACTTAGATCATGTTTTGTGCAGACGGACCCAGGACAATAATTTGTGGATTTATAGTATAGATAGATCCATTGTCTACTTGCCCTTAAACCAGTGGCATATTCCAGTACGTACATTTATGAAGGTGACACGTTTACGCCACTGCATTGTTGCGCAACTATCAGGCGCGGACACACAGACGAGAGTAGAGACAGTGTTACAATGACGAAGCTAAACACACCCTCGATTATCCAGTGTACTAGATCTCCATTCTATTGCCATTCTATATACCCTATACCTATTCGCCACAACAGCGAAATCAGTTCACTTCTTATACACAGTACGAAGTCTCCCCCTTGAGATTGAAATCAACAACCAATCAGCATGCCTGTTCTGAACGCAAGTTCGGCATAGATATACATTCGAAATGGCGGCCTCGCCCGTGCGAAACCATCGATATATTTAATCGAAACAGAAACTAATAAGTGAACCTTTAGCCGGAAATGTGTCTAAAACAAGGAAAGGGGACCCTTTTGCCACAAGACATTGCATTGTTGTATTTGAAAGGTAAGCAAAATTTGAATCGAGTACTGGCGATGTTGCCGCTACTGAAATTTGATTGGACAGCTATCTCTAGCGTCGCGCCGTTCGAACCAGATTGAAACAACGCGGTATGGTGGCGAGATGTGTCCGGGGTAGGAGATATAATAACACTAGCCAATCGAGGATGATCATACAGCATAGGGATACCTTCATCTTTAGATTCTTTTTCTGAAAAAGCGAGTTATGCAGTTAAAATAGTAGCTTCAGCCATGTTTCAGTTCTATATAGCGACGATTTGCTGGAAGAGATTACGTGTTACCTGTCTGTTGTAGACTTAATGAAGCATCATATTTTGAAGAATCCTTTTGTGTAGAGTCAGCACATACAGCACATGTATCATACAAATGTCTGTAGAAGGCCTAATAGTACATGTATCCTTTGGTTACACTAGCGTTTATAGAAGACTAAATGATAATTGTATCCTATGGTTACACTCGTGTCTGTAGGAGACTATATGATACATGTATCCCATGGTTACACTCGTGTCTGTAAGAGACTATATGATACATGTATCCCATGGTTACACTCATGTCTGTAGGAGACTAAATGATACATGTATCCCATGGTTACACTCATGTCTGTAGGAGACTAAATGATACATGTATCCCATGGTTACACGTGTCTGTAGGAGACTAAATGATACATGTATCCCATGGTTACACTCGTGTCTGTAGGAGACTATATGATACATGTATCCCATGGTTACACTCGTGTCTGTAGGAGACTAAATGATACATGTATCCCATGGTTACACTCGTGTCTGTAGGAGACTATATGATACATGTACCCCATGGTTACACTCGTGTCTGTAGGAGACTATATGATACATGTATCCCATGGTTACACTCATGTCTGTAGGAGACTAAATGAAACATGTATCCCATGGTTACACCCATGTCTGTAGGAGGCTATATGATACATGTATCCCATGGTTACACTCATGTCTGTAGGAGACTAAATGAAACAAGTATCCCATGGTTACACTCATGTCTGTAGGAGACTAAATGAAACATGTATCCCATGGTTACACTCATGTCTGTAGGAGACTAAGTGGTGCATGTATCTTACGGTCAGGTTATAACCCTCTATGTACATGTATGACTACATGGTTCAAGTGCCATGAAGTCACCCAATTTGACCAATACCTAAAGTAATCAGTTCGATAAATTACAATTACCATCTTTCTTCAAAGACTGAAAGGGATAAAAGAAGGTTGCACCTATGGACAGCCAGTGACGTCTGCTACCCACCTTCCACCTGGATCTCCTCCGAGTCCTGTAGAACATCCACGTTGAAGAACGTGGCGATCTGCCGAGGGTAGCGGAGGTCAAGGACGAATATAACTACCCCCAGGACCAGGCACAGGATGCCTGTCAACAAAATCAACAATTACTTTACACCTGGTGTCTTCTCAGACTTTCACTGATCCATTGATATAGTTTCCATCACTATTTTGCCTATTACGCCCAATGGAATTTGTTTCGCAGATAATCGAGACTATTCTCTGGCGTTGACATTTTATATATATTTTTTCAAATATTGATTCAGAGGTTTGCTAACGATGGCTTGTTCGATGCCTCTTGTTGTTGATCGTGAGTGAGTGAGTGAGTGAGTGAGTGAGTGAGTAAAGTTTAATGTTTTTAACATTATTCCAGCAACACTACCGGAAATGGGCTTCTCACTGTCGTAAATACAGATTCGAAAATAACATTGTGATAAATTCTGTTTCAGTGCAAAATTTGAATACGTTAATATAACACACGTGTCAAAGATTTTCATAGATACTGATGTAAACATGGCCTGAATACTGAGCCTTTATACAGTAGATTTAATTCACATACTACAGCACAAACAACAGAACATGGCATTATCGAAAGTACCTAAATATTTCTATAGTCTCCCTGCTTAAAGGAAATCGTTTGGTACAAATATAGCTCTTCAAAATAGGACTACGAGAGAAGGGTCGTACTCAGGAAACACAATTCGAGGAAAACCACAAGCTAGAAACCTGTTATCAAGCACAGCCAGAACGCCGAGCTGAAGGAAAACCTCATCATGTGCTCTGCTGAGAAGGGGATGACGAGTGGGTTGAAGTTCCTGACTGTTGCCCAGATGATGTTTCCCGACACCATGCAGATCCCTGTCAGCATCAGCATGTAGGCCCCATACCGCAGCAGAACGAAGAACAGGATGTTGGCTAGGACCCACAATGGAAACGCCGTCCTGTGAACACAAAGGGGAGATAACCGATTTGCGATTGTTGTTTTACGTTCACTCTTTGCGTGTTTAGAGACGATTAACCCCCCCCCCCCCCCCATTATCAAATCTATTTCAACAGCAAATGACCCCACTTACCATAGGAGTATATGGGTGTACCACCCGGCCTGTCTGTAGAACCGCCCCCAGCGAACACCCTCTCCGTCGAATGTGAAGTATTCTGCTATCCACAGAATTGGCAGAGGGAGCCCTCGGAACTGAGCCGCACGGTACTCCCTGGCGAACCTTCCCGCTGGTGACCAAACATACAGGCTCACGTTAAAGGATGATACATGTTCAAATGAGTGAGATAGGTGTTCCTAACATACACCTTTCTACTGGCATACACGTGCAAATAGGTGATCTTTCTACTGACATACACCTGCAAATAGGGGATCTTCCTACTTACATATACCTGCAAATAGGGGATCTTCCTACTTACATACACGTGCAAATAGGGGATCTTCCTACTGACATACACGTGCAAATAGGGGATCTTCCTATTGACATATACCTGCAAATAGGGGATCTTCCTACTGACATATACCTGCAAATAGGGGATCTTCCTACTGACATACACGTGCAAATAGGTGATCTTTCTACTGACATACACGTGCAAATAGGGGATCTTCCTACTGACATATACCTGCAAATAGGGGATCTTCCTACTGACATACACGTGCAAATAGGTGATCTTTCTACTGACATACACGTGCAAATAGGGGATCTTCCTACTGACATACACGTGCAAATAGGGGATCCTTCTACTGACATACACGTGCAAATCGAGAATCGGTCACCTGACATACACGTGCAAATAGGGGATCGACCTACTAACACACCTGCAAATAGGCGGTCAACCTACTTACATACACAGACACAGGAAGGTCCATCCACACAAAGGCTAACGGGGCGGTGGGGCAGCCTAGTGTTTAAAGCGTTCGCTCGTCACACTGAAGACCCGGGTTCAATTCCCCACATGGGTACGATGTGTGAAGCCCATTTCTGGTTTCCCCCGCCGTGATATTGCTGGAATAGTTTTAAAAGCAGCGTAAAACCATACTCACTCACACAGGCTGACGAACTTACCAAACGGCCCGAAGCCGAGGCGGCCCTGTCTCCACTCCCAGCTGAAGTGCTCGTTGTAGTTGATCGTCTCATTCAGCTGCATCTCCGGTTCTCCTGCATGGTAAAAGACAAGCCATGCGTGTGGGACACAACGTGATACGCGAGTCTAAATACAGTTGCACCTCCTTTTCTCGAACACCGCTATGTATTGCGCTAGGCTTTAATATCGTGACTGGTCTTGTATCTTGTAACTACATTAAACTACGGTTATAACGAACTCAAAGGGACCACAAAGTTTAGTTCGTTGTACCTGTAGTTCGTTATAAGCAAAATATATACTGCTTATAGGCAAACGACCAGGACAAAAAAATAAGTTCGTTATATCCATCAGTTCTTTATAACTGTTTTCGTCATAAACGTAGTTTACTGTATATGTGTAACTCGGAGTGCATATGATGGTCAGAGTTAACTGTCGCCAGCCTCCTCTCGCCAAACACTCCTCTCGTCTAACACTTTAATTACACGCTTAAGTAAGCGCATGCTTTGGACACTACTCGATTCCTGACTTATAACCACGATTAGAGATATGAAGATTACATAACTCTAAATTGTAAAATGTAAACAATGCTATGAATATCATTTAAGAACATGAATTTTGTAAATTCGATTGTTCAATACACGGCTTAGACTTCTTATTCTTTTGACGTATATCAAGTAAATTGAATCTATTCTTTATAAGGTTGGAAAGAAAAGAAACGAATATATCTATATCAAAATACAAGTATATGGGTTTCCTATAAGTTCTGTTTTAAATATTTTTTAATATCAAACATGAATATATGCCGGTGTAAGCATTGTTAATTAAAGTTGGTTGGTTGGTTGGTTGGTTTGTTGTTTTACGCCGCACACAGCAATATTCCAGCTGTATGACGGCGGTCTGTAAATAATCGAGTCTGGACCAGACAACCATTATCAATTAATATCATGAGCATCGATCCATGCAGTTGGGATCGATGACATGTATCAACCAAGTCAGCGAGCCTGACCACCCGATCCTGTTAGTCGCCTTTTACGACAAGCATAGTTGCCTTTTACGGCAAGCATGGGTTGCTGAAGACCTATTCAACCCCGGATCTTCACGGGTCTGTTCAATAAAGACATACAGGAGGTATAGGCTGGGTAAGAGTAGCTAAAGCAAGGTACATCATATACGGAGATCGTTATCACCGTATAATGTTTGACTACATTGTGCATCGACTTTGAACTTGACGTTAATTCCCATTTACCTCACGTCATCCTCGGTGGTTTTGACACAGTGAAGGTCGTTTGTTGGTAAACACAGCATACATAGTTTTACATCGTATTCTCAGTGTCTGGTTTCTGTCTCACTCCTACCTTTCAGAGTTATGTTCACTCCGCGGAGACCTATGTGAAGTCCTATCTCAGCTACAATGTCCTTTCCCGACCCTGCCTTGTATTTGGTTTCAGTGTCACTAATGACGGATTCCTCCCAGGACATGGCGAAGTTACTCACTGTGTAGAGAATGAGAGCGTGAGTAAATAACGCCGCTTCAGGCAGTATTTCTGTTACATCAAAGCGTGGCAATTTAGTAAAGAGGAAGGTCATGCACCCCGAATTTTGTGTTGACATGTCCGGATCATAATTAGGTTGAACCTGGGATTCGAACCCGGGACAAGCGGATCCTGACACAACTAAAGGATGCAACTCTTCAGGAATTACGAGTACAGAATGTGATATTTATTTAAATGGACATCGAAAAACAACGTGTATGTAAATATTTGTCGCCGCCATCTTATACCTCGATTACATGTGTGTATATGTGTATACTCCGTTCGCATGCACAATATTTACTAACGTAAGTAATTTTACACATGTGTAACTTTACATACGTGCGTGTATGTAAATTTACTATGCGTTCACATGAAAAGCATCTAAGGTGTGTAAATAGAGTATGTAAATTGTGTAAGGCACACATATTCAGCCTGTTCACGACTTTCAACACAAAACAGGTTGTTTTCCAATCAAAGTTGAATGAGAAGAGAGTTACTTCACCGAATGTTTTCGCGTGAAGCAACATGTGTTTGATCTAATTTGTACACAAAGTTTTGACTCCTTGAAACCCAAAGTAAAAACACCGTCCGCTCAACTATGTATGTAAATGTTGGCATCTGTTGACAATTTGTTTGGTGTTGGCAAGAGAACAGATATTACTTGGATCATCATCTTACGTTAACATAAACGTTCACATTACAACATATACACACAGGGCAAATTTACATTTACATTTGCACCTGTTCCAGACATTATGCAAATTTGCTCCTGGTGTAAATATACACACATGAGTAAACGCGTTCACATGACAAGTATGCTCACGTATGTGTTTCTACACACATATGCACATGTACACACATATGTATAGAGGCACATGTAAACGGGGTATTAGAAAATTGAACCATGAACCTTAGGTAACGCGTGTAAAATATCTGTTGCTTGCGAACGGATCTTGTAAAGGACATTCTAAAAACCAGTGAAGCTTATCAACAGCTCTGTAGCCTCGTGGTACACTCACTGGGCTACAAATATAAAGGTTGCTCGTTCGATCCTCGGGAATATAAAGAAATTATTTGTCATTTGATTTTACATTTCATTACATGTTACAATCTGAACGGAAGTTATGTTAATAAAATACCCAGGACATTATATGAAATCCCTGGGACATTACAACGTCCCTGTTTATGAGATTTAACCCGACTGGAAAGTAAAACCTCACAATAGGTGTTAATGCCTATAGAAAGAAGTCTCTTACTTGATAGCGATCCCAATGAATAGGTTTATAAATATACCTGGTAACTGTTGTAGCTGATAATGATCTTGCCTACACAAATGATTGTGTGGTTATCAAAGTTCACATGCTGTTTTGCGCGAGTAATGCGGTAATGCATGGTCTCAAATATTATGTTTTCATGTGTCACGCATGCACGCATGCACGCATGCACGCACGCACCCATGCGCAGAGTGTTATCTATACAACTATGTATACACGGGACACAGTTTACGGCAATGTAAGTTTACTTTCCAGGGACCCGTTCCCCTTAGCTATCTTAGCGCTATCGTAACTCCCATACTAAGACTTATGCTAGTATTAGGGCGGGCTTTCTTCAACGGGGCCCTGGCAGAATCAGTATCGGCACTATTGGAGAGAGAAGGGGAAAGGGGGAGAGAAACGGAGAGGGGGAGAAAGAGAGAGAGAGGGAAAAATAAATGGAGGGAGAGACAGAAACGGAGAGAGCGGTGGAAATAGAGAAAGGAAGAGAGGTAGAAGTGGAGAAGAAGAAATAGAGAGGGAGAAAAGGAGGGGGAGAAATGAATGGGGGCGATAGAAATGGAGAGGAAGAAAGAGAGAGGGAGAAATGGAGAGTGAGGGGAGAGATGGGAGAAATGGAGAGAGAGGAGGGGAGAGAAATAAAAGGGGGCGATAGAAATGAGGAAGAAAGAGAGGGAGAAATGGAGAGAGAGAAGGGAGAGAGGGAGAGATAGAAATGGAGAGGAAGAAAGAGAGATAGAAATGGAGAGGAAGAAAGAGAGGGAGAAATGGAGAGAGAGAGGGGGAGAGAAATGAAAGGAGGCGATAGAAATGGAGAGGGAGAAGTGAGAGAGAGGGGAGGGGAGAGATAGAGAGGGAGAAATTGAGAGAGAGGGGAGGGAGAAATGGAGAGAGAGGGGAGGGAGAGATAGAGAGGGAGAAATGGAGAGAGAGGGGAGGGGAGGGAGAAGTGGAGAGAGAGGGGAGGGGAGAGATAGAGAGGGAGAAATGGAGAGAGAGGAGGGGAGAGATAGAGAGGGAGAAATGGAGAGAGGGGAGGGAAGAGGGAGAAGTGGAGAGAGAGGGGAGGTGGAGAGATAGAGGGAGAAATGGAGAGAGAGAGGAGGGGAGAGATAGAGAGGGAGAAATGGAGAGAGAGGGGAGGGGAGAGGGAGAAGTAGAGAGAGAGGGGAGGGGAGAGATATAGAGAGGGAGAAATGGAGAGAGAGGGGAGGAGGAGAGAAATGGAGAGGGGA
This sequence comes from Haliotis cracherodii, assembly GCF_022045235.1. Taxonomy (NCBI): domain Eukaryota; kingdom Metazoa; phylum Mollusca; class Gastropoda; order Lepetellida; family Haliotidae; genus Haliotis; species Haliotis cracherodii. The sequence goes on from NW_027266275.1 coordinate 20,417,107, forward strand.
GAGATAGAGAGGGAGAGGAAGAAAAAGAGAGGAGAAAAGAAGAGAGGGGAGGTGGAGAGAGAAGGGAAGGAGAAAAGAGAGAAATGGAGCTGAAGAAAGTGAGAGGGGTTGGGGAGAGAGAGGGATTGGGGAGAGAGAGGGGGGAGATATGGAGAGCGGGAGAAATAAAGAAAGGGAGAGAGATACGAAGAGAGGGCGAGGAAGAAAGAGAGAGGGAGAATGGAGAGTGGAACAATAGAGAGAGGGAGAGAGAAATTGATGGGGCGGAGAGGGGTAATGTGGAGATTCAGAGAGAGAAATGGAGAAGGGAGGAATTCAGAGAGAAAGGGAGGGAGAAGTGAAGAGAGAGAGAGGATGAAATTGAAAGAGGGATGGCACTAGCGGGTCACTAGTTATGCAGAAGTTCAAAATCTTTTCCTATTCCTTGTGTTTGAATCGAATAGCACGTATGCATATGCATGTAGCAAATGTTAGAATGCATTGGTGATAACATCTTTGATAGTTTTTACAAACTGTATTAAACTGTCAGACCTATCGACTGTATGTACGTTTACTGAAAGAGTTCAACACGGACATCTAAACACAATGTACCCATCACGATAAGCGCCCGAGTTGGAAGTGGGTTCCGCCAGGTCACTTCCTGAATTAGTGCCGTGAAGCCTGCTGTGTCATGCAGTGCGTGACCGGGAACCACCAGACTGAAACAGCCGGCGTAGGAGGCTGAGATAACGACCCGGAGTTATTTGAGCCTAGGCTCTAGACTATCATCTAGTCTCTGAAATGAACATATCGTACAGAAAAAAACAAACCAGTTGTTAAATTATCTTTAAAAAAAAAATAATAAAAAGAGCCCTGAGACTCTCTTCATTTTTCCGGATACTGCAGAAATCTAGACTTGCCAAACATTATAGACTTGCATGGGCTGTATTTGATGTATTTGTATAAGGGTCTGTAAGACAGACTACCTAGGATCAGATGACTTCCCTTTGGCTCAGATAACTCCCCAGGCTCAAATGACTCCCCCAATTGTTTTGAAATGTTTGCAAATGTTTTGACGCTAATTGTGCAACAGTCTGCGAATGTCGTACACAAATAATATATTTTCAATGATACAGCACATTATTTTCGCTTAGGGTGGTTATTAGACTAACATGACAGTGAAGTATTTCTCAACCATTATTAAACGGGCCATCTCATTTTCATTTTCTTTGATATTTAATGCGCTAAATCTTCCAACAAAACAGAACAGAGCAGTAATTTATTTCTCTCAGGCCGAATACATCGACACGTGAGGCACAAACGGTAATTTATGTAGGACAGAGGTTAACCTGGAGGATTTACAATGATGCATGATGGTCACTCTGATATCTTATTACTGTACATGTGAGGTGAAACGGGGTTTTAACGTCGCATCCAAGATTATTGCACATTTATAGCGACGTCCAAGCACGCGTGAGTGTGTGGCTGCTTGTACTAGTCCGGACTGACGCCGATTTCTAAGTGCAAGCTCACTGATATACTATGCCAGAGTTAAACATGAATACCCCACTCAGACACAGTATACTGACTCCGACCAGTCCTTGTTTTAGCCCCTTAATGCTGAGCACCAGGCAGGTTAACAACAAGTATCATCTTTTAACGTCTTTTGGTATGAAGCGGCCGGTTATCGAACCCCCGACCTTCCGCTCTGCTGGCGGACGCTCTACCACTAGACCATGGAGGCGGTCGAATGGTAACTGTGTGTTGAACGCCGGCACATTTAACAAGGATGTAACTCCAGTGACGTCATCGTTATAATCATGCAGGAAGTGTCGTGGCTGATAAGTGATATGTACATATATACTTTAAATACATGCATTCGTTGCTTGTGTGCTGGAGGGTGGTTACCGGCTTACCTCGCCCATTAACCTTGCAGAGCAGGTTTATCCACGAATGAAGCAACTGCATGTGTAAATAGGAACCTGTTATCTCACTCGACCAGGTAAACGTGCCATTTGTCAAGTGGAAAAAATAAACCTACGTCAGTTCTATCTGAGTTCCCTTCGTTGTATGTCAAAGAGTTGGGGGGTACTTACACAATATGGAAGCACCGATAAATAAGCTGACTGTAATTCGGGTAAATGTGAAGAGTTTCTGAAAAGAAAAATATTTTAAGAGAACCATTTTGATGTCGTTGAGGAATGTGGGAAATAAACATATGTTTTAACTTTCTGTAGTGAGTGGGTATGGTTTTACGCCGCTTTTAGCAATATTCTAGCAGCATCGGGGCGAGAACACCAGGAATGGGCTTCACATCCATGTGAAAGGTACAGGGGTACAGGGATAAGCTCTACGCTACCCCACCAAACTATCTGAAGTGAGGTATTTCACAAGGGGAGTAATTAAACAAGTGTCACCAACAGCCTCCTTCTCACAGACAGTACAACAGACAGCCTACCACCTTGTCACAGACAGTACAACAGACAGCCTACCTCCTTGTCACAGACAGTACAACAAACAGCCTACCTCCTTGTCACAGACAGTACAACAGACAGTCTACCTCCTTGTCACAGACCGTACAACAGACAGCCTACCACCTTGTCACAGACAGTACAACAAACAGCCTACCTCCTTGTCACAGACAGTACAACAAACAGCCTACCTCCTTGTCACAGACAGTACAACAGACAGTCTACCTCCTTGTCACAGACCGTACAACAGACAGCCTACCTCCTTGTCACAGACAGTACAACAGACAGTCTACCTCCTTGTCACAGACCGTACAACAGACAGCCTACCACCTTGTCACAGACAGTACAACAAACAGCCTACCTCCTTGTCACAGACAGTACAACAAACAGCCTACCTCCTTGTCACAGACAGTACAACAGACAGTCTACCTCCTTGTCACAGACCGTACAACAGACAGCCTACCTCCTTGTCACAGACCGTACAACAGACAGCCTACCACCTTGTCACAGACAGTACAACAGACAGCCTACCTCCTTGTCACAGACAGTACAACAGACAGTCTACCTCCTTGTCACAGACAGTACAACAGACAGCCTACCTCCTTGTCACAGACAGTACAACAGACAGTCTACCTCCTTGTCACAGACAGTACAACAGACAGTCTACCTCCTTGTCACAGACAGTACAACAGACAGCCTACCACCTTGTCACAGACAGTACAACAGACAGTCTACCTCCTTGTCACAGACAGTACAACAGACAGCCTACCTCCTTGTCACAGACAGTACAACAGACAGTCTACCACCTTGTCACAGACAGTACAACAGACAGCCTACCTCCTTGTCACAGACAGTACAACAGACAGTCTACCTCCTTGTCACAGACAGTACAACAGACAGCCTACCTCCTTGTCACAGACAGTACAACAGACAGTCTACCTCCTTGTCACAGACAGTACAACAGACAGTCTACCTCCTTGTCACAGACAGTACAACAGACAGCCTACCTCCTTGCCACAGACAGTACAACAAACAGTCTACCTCCTTGTCACAGACAGTACAACAGACAGCCTACCTCCTTGTCACAGACAGTACAACAGACAGTCTACCTCCTTGTCACAGACAGTACAACAGACAGTCTACCTCCTTGTCACAGACAGTACAACAGACAGTCTACCTCCTTGTCACAGACAGTACAACAGACAGCCTACCTCCTTGTCACAGAGAGTACAACAGACAGCCTACCTCCTTGCAACAGATAGTACAACAGACAGTCTACCTCCTTGTCACAGTACAACAGACACCCTACCTCCTCGTCACAGACAGTACAACAGACAACCTACCTCCTTGTCACAGACAGTACAACAGACAACCTACCTCCTTGTCACAGACAGTACAACAGACAGTCTACCTCCTTGTCACAGACCGTACAACAGACAGCCTACCTCCTTGTCACAGAGAGTACAACAGACAGCCTACCTCCTTGTCACAGACAGTACAACAGACAGCCTACCTCCTTGTCACAGACAGTACAACAGACAGCCTACCTCCTTGTCACAGAGAGTACAACAGACAGCCTACCTCCTTGTCACAGACCGTACAACAGACAGCCTACCTCCTTGTCACAGACAGTACAACAGACAGCCTACCTCCTTGTCACAGACCGTACAACAGACAACCTACCTCCTTGTCACAGACAGTACAACAGACAGCCTACCTCCTTGTCACAGACAGTACAACAGACAGCCTACCTCCTTGTCACAGACAGTACAACAGACAACCTACCTCCTTGTCACAGACAGTACAAAAGACAGCCTACCTCCTTGCAACAGACAGTACAACAGACAGTCTACCTCCTTGTCACAGACAGTACAAAAGACAGCCTACCTCCTTGTCACAGACAGTACAACAGACAGTCTACCTCCTTGCAACAGACAGCACAACAGACAGTCTACCTCCTTGTCACAGACAGTACAACAGACAGTCTACCTCCTTGTCACAGACAGTACAACAGACAACCTACCTCCTTGCAACAGACAGTACAACAGGCAGTCTACCTCCTTGTCACAGACAGTACAACAGACAGCCTACCTCCTTGCAACAGACAGTACAACAGACAGTCTACCTCCTTGTCACAGACAGTACAACAGACAACCTACCTCCTTGCAACAGACAGTACAACAGGCAGTCTACCTCCTTGTCACAGACAGTACAACAGACAGCCTACCACCTTGTCACAGACAGTACAAAAGACAGCCTACCTCCTTGCAACAGACAGTACAACAGACAGCCTACCTCCTTGTCACAGACAGTACAACAGACAGCCTACCTCCTTGTCACAGACAGTACAACAGACAGCCTACCTCCTTGTCACAGACAGTACAACAGACAACCTACCTCCTTGTCACAGACAGTACAAAAGACAGCCTACCTCCTTGCAACAGACAGTACAACAGACAGTCTACCTCCTTGTCACAGACAGTACAAAAGACAGCCTACCTCCTTGTCACAGACAGTACAACAGACAGTCTACCTCCTTGCAACAGACAGCACAACAGACAGTCTACCTCCTTGTCACAGACAGTACAACAGACAGTCTACCTCCTTGTCACAGACAGTACAAAAGACAGCCTACCTCCTTGCAACAGATAGTACAACAGACAGTCTACCTCCTTGTCACAGACAGTACAAAAGACAGCCTACCTCCTTGCAACAGACAGTACAACAGACAGTCTACCTCCTTGTCACAGACAGTACAAAAGACAGCCTACCTCCTTGCAACAGATAGTACAACAGACAGTCTACCTCCTTGTCACAGACAGTACAACAAACAGCCTACCACCTTGTCACAGACAGTACAACAGACAGTCTACCTCCTTGTCACAGACAGTACAACAGACAGCCTACCTCCTTGCAACAGATAGTACAACAGACAGTCTACCTCCTTGTCACAGACAGTACAACAAACAGCCTACCACCTTGTCACAGACAGTACAACAGACAGTCTACCACCTTGTCACAGACAGTACAACAGACAGCCTACCTCCTTGTCACAGACAGTACAACAGACAGCCTACCTCCTTGTCACAGACAGTACAACAGACAGCCTACCTCCTTGTCACAGACAGTACAACAGACAACCTACCTCCTTGTCACAGACAGTACAACAGACAGTCTACCTCCTTGTCACAGACAGCCTACCTCCTTGTCACAGACAGTACAACAGACAACCTACCTCCTTGTCACAGACAGTACAACAGACAGCCTACCTCCTTGTCACAGACAGTACAACAGACAGTCTACCTCCTTGTCACAGACAGTACAACAGACAGCCTACCTCCTTGTCACAGACAGTACAACAGACAACCTACCTCCTTGTCACAGACAGTACAACAGACAGCCTACCTCCTTGTCACAGACAGTACAACAGACAACCTACCTCCTTGTCACAGACAGTACAACAGACAGTCTACCTCCTTGTCACAGACAGTACAACAGACAGCCTACCTCCTTGTCACAGACAGTACAACAGACAGTCTACCTCCTTGTCACAGACAGTACAACAGACAGTCTACCTCCTTGTCACAGACAGTACAACAGACAGCCTACCTCCTTGTCACAGACAGTACAACAGACAACCTACCTCCTTGTCACAGACAGTACAACAGACAGCCTACCTCCTTGTCACAGACAGTACAACAGACAACCTACCTCCTTGTCACAGACAGTACAACAGACAGCCTACCTCCTTGTCACAGACAGTACAACAGACAGCCTACCTCCTTGTCACAGACAGTACAACAGACAGCCTACCTCCTTGTCACAGACAGTACAACAGACAGTCTACCTCCTTGTCACAGACAGTACAACAGACAGCCTACCTCCTTGTCACAGACAGTACAACAGACAGTCTACCACCTTGTCACAGACAGTACAACAGACAGCCTACCTCCTTGTCACAGACAGTACAACAAACAGTCTACCTCCTTGTCACAGACAGTACAACAGGCAGCCTACTTCCTTGTCACAGACAGCACAACAGACAGTCTACCTCCTTGTCACAGACAGTACAACAGACAGCCTACCTCCTTGTCACAGACAGTACAACAGACAACCTACCTCCTTGTCACAGACAGTACAACAGACAACCTACCTCCTTGTCACAGACAGTACAACAGACAGCCTACCTCCTTGCAACAGACAGTACAACAGACAGCCTACCTCCTTGTCACAGACAGTACAACAAACAGCCTACCTCCTTGTCACAGACAGTACAACAGACAGCCTACCTCCTTGCCACAGACAGTACAACAAACAGTCTACCTCCTTGTCACAGACAGTACAACAGACAGCCTACCTCCTTGTCACAGACAGTACAACAGGCAGTCTACCTCCTTGTCACAGACAGTACAACAGACAGCCTACCTCCTTGTCACAGACAGTACAACAAACAGTCTACCTCCTTGTCGCAGACAGTACAACAGGCAGTCTTCCTCCTTGTCGCAGACAGTACAACAGACAACCTACCTCCTTGTCACAGACAGTACAACAGACAGCCTACCTCCTTGTCACAGACAGTACAACAGACAGCCTACCTCTTTGCCCCGGATTCCCGGCAGTACCACATAGAAGGAGAAGGCAAGAATGACGATGCAAAAGATGAGACCGGACTCCAAGAGGTCAGCCTCGAATGGCGTCTTGTTGGCCTCGTAGAATGTTGGGGCGCCATTCTTGCGGAATGCTGTGTATAAGCCCATGATGGCGTTGCCAACGACGATGCTGAAACATAACAGATAAAGTGTTTGAGTGTAGTTATTGGAGAGGGTCATTATACTGTCCTCTTATAACAGCCTCAAAGTCTGAAAATGTGACGTTACATTACATCTTGGTGAGTGAGTGAGTGAGAATGGTTTTACGCCGCTTTTAGCAATATTCCAATAATATCACGGCGGGGGACACCAGAAATGGGCTTCACACATTGTACCCATGTCGGGAATCGAACCCGGGTCTTCAGCGTGACGAGCGAAACATCTTGGTATTTATGAGTGAGTGAGTGAGTTGGGTTTAAAGCCGCTTTGAACAGTATTCCGCGCAGTTACATGACAGCTTGTCAGCTTAGAAAAGGTAGGAAAGCCCGAAGTGATGCAGATCTCAGACGTTTACCAGCTTGGTAGAGACCCAGAAGCACGGGGTTGGTGCTGACAAACCTAGAAACATAATCGGAGCGAACCGGGATTCGAACCCACCATCTGGTGTGCCCAATGGGCACAACTCTGCACAGAGAATTGCGGCGCTTAAGAAGGCTGACCATCTGTGACCCTGGTATTTATTAACAAAATCAAAGTAAACGGATAAAACGTAAGAAAAGAAATGTAAAAACATGGGGTTTGTTTTCATTTTACGAGTTGACGTTTGTTCATCCACGATACAGAAACCACTTGTCTCCAAGATAAGTTGCTTTATTTGAAATATGTTATTTGTGCTTTATTTGAGTCTTTCAAAAAAAAGAACGAGTACCAGGTACGTTGTTTGTTATTTGTTGTTCGTTGTTGTTCGTTGTTTAACGCCGCACTCAGCAATATTCCAGCTATATGACGGCGGTCTGTAAATAATCGAGTCTGGACCAGACAGTGATTGACATCATGAGCATCGATCTACGCAATTGGGATACGATGACATGCATCAATCAAGTCAGAGTGCCTGGCCACCCGATCCTGTTAGTAGCCTCTTACGACAAGCATAGTCGCCTGTTACGGCAAGCACTGGTTGCTGAAGACCTATTCTACCCCGGGTCTTCACGGGTCGGGTACCAGGTGCGATAAGGTTGTATAAATGCCTGTGAACTCTCTAGCCTTATGTTGGCGTCTGTTGAATACTCCCCAAGGAGCTGAGAGTGTCATTCCCCTTTCGGTATACGAGGGATTTGCGGTGTGCAAATAAAATCGTATTTGATATTTTTTTCAGTAAGAACAAATTGCACTGTTTCCTCAATTCTTTTAGATTTGTAGTAGTTTCGGGATTCTGGGGTGAGCAATGAGATGGTATCGGAATTCAGTGAACATAAGGTTGGCATGCTCAGTTTTATCCCCACTGATGCACTTTAAACCTGTCTGTGTGTGAAGTCTATCGCTGCAAGGTTGGGTAAGTAACAATTAGGAGATAAACATACCATGTTGACAATTTAGAGCACGGTTTCGTACAGCGCGAACTTCGTGTGAGCAAAGCTATTGAGTAAAGCGGCGTGGATTTGTCTCTCTGTTACCCTAAAACCTGAATAACTCTATCCCTTGATTTCTTTCGAGCTTCCTGCCCAAAGGGCACTGCCGTACATACATTGAATCAATCTCGACATTGAATATTGTTGTAACATCAACTCTGCAGTTTATAACCGATAAGTGTGCATCGTTATTTCAAAATGCCTACGGACAGTTATGAGAAAGAAGCACTTTTCTATAAGTGATAGTTTCCGCGGTGATGCGGACCTCAGGTCAAATCAGTTGTTTCAACCAGCGGTAGTTAATGTGATTTGATCCTCATGATAATATATCTGCCCTTCTGTGTCTGGATACCCGTGAAGATCCGGGGTAGAATAGGTCTTCAGCAACCCATGCTTGCCGTAAAAGGCGACTATGCTTGTCGTAAGAGGCCACTAACGGGATTGGGTGGTCAGGCCCGCTGACTTGGTTCATTCATGTCATCGTATCCCAATTGCGTAGATCGATGCTCATGATGTCAATCACTGGATTGCCTGGTCCAGACTCGATTATTTACAGACCGCCGTGATATAGCTGGAATACTGCTGAGTGCGGCGTTAAACAACCAACCAACCAACCAACCAATCTGTCTGGAGGCGGATGGCCAGTTGACTAAACGTTTGGGGAGTTATGTCCCTTGCTCATGACGGTGTTCATCGTCCTCATGGCATTCCTCCAATATCAACCTGTCACACTCTATATATAGAGTAAGTATTTAAAGAATTGTTAAACTCTATTGACACGTTAGCAGGTGTCTACTTTAGTACTGAGTTATACATGTAAACGCCTTTGTATTTAGATGAGAATGAAGGGGCCAAGGTTTAATCGACGAACGAACAAACAAGTGCGGGATATGTCTCTCAACGCCAGAGAAAAGAAAAAGAAAAAACCCAACTCTACTTGAACTTCATGCATAACAAAACACAATGTTTCCGATAGGTTGGAGAGCGGGTTCGTCGTTTGGGCTGTAGATTACTGCTTGTCAGCTTTTCGTTGGAGGAAGGTGACGTGGGCGTTTACCAAGGATAATAATCGAGGCGACTCTTGGAACCTACGACCAGCGGATCCTGGTACGACTAGAGGCGCAACTCTACACAGCCGTTTTAAAGGTGCCCTAGTCGTTAACAGTAATAGGGACCGGTTATAGATATACTGAAAGGATTATCCTCATCAACGATTCGTTAAACCGGGATTTTGCTAATCCGGACGATTTCACTGGATCAGCAGTGTTCGGATTAACGAGATTTCACTTCGTCTTGACAAAATACAACTTTGAAAGGACCTATGAGCATTTGACAATAAATAACAACAACCTGGAAAACAATAGTAGAAAGCTGGATGTTTCTGGAGACCATCAGGAAGTCCTACTGATGCCACTGACACAGTGTTCCCCAAGTCTCCAGAATCCCACGGCCATAATAAAAACAACAAACTTGATAATCAACACTTCATATCATACAGCTTCCGGGTTCGTGGATTCTGCTTACGGAATCAACATATTCTCATGATTTCTCCATTACAGAATTAATACACCGGAGCATATTAGTATCTTTGAGTCAATTGAAATGACATTATATTAGGAATCGCGTTCAGAAAACAGTATTTTACGCATCATTGTCCTTTAAACAAATATAGGTTTGTTTTGATACATTTCATCACGAAATACGGTAAGTCTATCGTGGCACGAAGTATCTCCATACAGCGAATCATGTGTAAATTGCAACACCCCATAAAAATATTAAAAAATGGATTAATTCAATGAGTAAATAGAAAAACAAGAGACATTACAAAATATGAGTGAGTGAATAAAACGTGACCAAAGAGGAATTTGGAAACAGTCTAGAAGAGAGAGACATATTCAGTGCAAGATTGTCATCTCATCCGTGTGACCATAGAGTCCCATGTAGCTCCCTGGTACAGCATTTGCACACCTCGGTCGCGTTGCCTGACTTACTTCCTTGTTCATGGCAAGACCCGGGGGTGTTACTGGATACCATCATATAACTATAACAACATTCTAAACCACGTTTCATTGGTTCTAGAATGTTGTATAATCGTTTTGCATTGTGATTGTCACTGTGTGATTAATTAATAATGTCGGCGTGCGTAAAGAGAATGTCGCGAATGCAGATGCATGTTGGGAGATTAAGGTTGAAATAAACACGATACATGAATATTTATTATGATATTTACCTATCGTTACCGTCAATCGTAGGATTGATGATCATGAAATCATGTAACAATGAACTTTGGATTAATAATGCAATACTTAATTTGGCTTATCTCTTCATCTACATATTGCCATTGATCAGGAAGTTCGTCGTTTTGTTTACTGTTGAAACATACAGTAAACTACGGTTATAACGAACTCAAAGGGACCACTAATTTTAGTTCGTTATAACCGTAGTTCGTTATAAGCATATATACAGCATATATACAACAAATAGCCGGGACTAAAAATTCAGTTCGTTATATCGGTCAGTTCGTTATAAGCGTGTTCGTTATAACCGTAGTTTACTGTACATCCATCACGTGCCGCTTGTGCAGTCACGGACTTATACATATAGGTCATTTACAACTGTCATTTACCTGTGAATAAAGGATAACGTTTCTTCTTTGAGCGTGTTGAAAGTCTGCCCATGTTGCCTTTTCACCCTCAACCTATAAGGCGGTACTCGATTCTAATTCAAACAGTGTTTAAAAAAGCCATAGTTTATAATGCTTAACTTACATGTATTAACTCATTTCAACGCTAGACTTTACATTTGTATATGCTAATGTCTTCAGTGATCTATTGTAACCCAACGGATCGACCAGCTAAATCGGGTTATTTTCCTGTGGCTCCTGTTCACATCATTCTACAATCTAACCGCCGTGGCTTCCCAACGGTAGACAATACGAGTAGGCCATGGCCCGTTGTTATCTGATTTCACGTGTTCCCCTTCACCTGCTTTCATAATGTTAAAGTAAATATGAGACAAGCCTAATCGGGGTGGATATATTGCAGGGATATATGATACATAAACCACGAGTCGGAATAGTGGACTCTTTTAGAGTGTCTATCTAAAAAAAATGCAATGAAATGTTAATATAAATAAATTATTGGCAAAATTAGCTTAATTATTTAAAAATACGTTTTGTCTTTACATAAAAGATGTAATAAATTTAATTGATCATTTCTGACTTCTGACTCGATCCCCTACCGCGTCATACCAAAATACTTAAATGATGATACGTGTTGTTACCCTGCATGGCGCTAGGTATAAGGGTCTAAACAAGGACTAGCCGGGTCGGAGTCAGTTTACCGTGTCTGAGTGGGGTATTTATGTTAAACTGCAATGGTTTCGTAGTGGGCTGGGACTATAAATCGGCATATATGTGCATATATAAGTGCAATAATCTTCAAGGAGACGTCAAATCCCATGTCACTTCAACCTCAATACGTATTCAAGTGTGGCAGCACCGGGGTTTGAACTTCAAGGCACAGGACAAACACCGGAAAGGGGTGATGGGCACCGCGGTATACTGTCCCAGCGCAATGCAGTGTCCTAGCGGAGATGTGGGTTGAGCAACAAATATACACATCAATAGAGGTTATCACGCGAGTGTGTTTGGGGATGGTTAATATCCTGCATTAGGAATAAACATTGTATTTAGCGAGCCTTTGTGAGCTACATACATGGTGTTTTTTCCTAATACAGGATATTTACCATCCCCAAACACACTCGCGTGATAACCTCTTTATCATATAATGTCATTCTTTAATTCTGTGCTTGAAAGTCGCTTTCCCTCTCTCACAAACATTACCGAAACATTGCGAGCTGTCCTGGAATGCGCGCATTAATATTTATTACGCCACAGGGTAAGTGATGTGTCAGTCGGACAGTGACAGTAGCCAATTTAGTTCCAACTGAAGCGAAGCAACATATACGCAAAACAACTATTGTTTTCTCTTGCTTTTCGCGTCAATCCATCGGTCTGTCCACTAAAGAAACGGCCCATTCAAGCTTCTCACAGCGATAGTACGTTCCCGGAGCTCTCTATACTACCGAGAGTGTAACGAAGGCGCTGGGAAGGAGCTTGCGGCCCTTTGTCAAACGGGAGGCTACTCTAACGCTAGTCTATGAGACGTCACGGCCACGGTCAGACGTTGTTGACAGTCGGCCTGTCCTGTCATAACATTAAGAAGTGCAGTCAGATGTACACACAGCGACAAAAAGAAACAAGGTAACAATTCAAACATATTTCGACAGAAATCCAACTATTTTAATTTGAGGAAAAGGTTTCAAGCCGCAGAGGTCTACAAGCACAGATCCCGTACTGATCCCGCTTGGCTAGGGCTAGTGCCCTCGCTAAATTGTTTCAAAATATATACCTCCAATGTTGCCAAAACTTGGAAATGCCAAGTTTAACGCCACACCAAGCAATATTCCAGCTATATGACGGCGGTCTGTAAAAAATCGAGTTTGGACCAGACAATCCAGTGATTGATATCATGAGCATCGATCCACGCAATTGGGATCAATGACATGCATCAACCAAGTCAGCGAGCTGACCACCCGATCCCGTTAGTCGCCTTTTACGACAAGCGTAGTCACCTTTTACGGCAAGCATGGGTTGCTGAAGACACATTCTACCAAACTAACAAGACCGGGATATGTCTCTCAACGCCAGAGAAAAGAAAAAGAAAAGACCCAACACATTCACATTGCATTTCGTGTTTGCTGACAGTGAAGATATGGCTGCCAAAGGAATAGAAAATGTGTGTACACATACTGTGCATAATGTGTTTTGCTAGATACTCTTCAATGCCTTCTTTCATTGAACCTAAGAATGACATGTACATGTATGTCCATTTTCAGACCGACAACGTAGTGACTGAAGTATAAAGCTGGACAATAAACAAAGTCGATGCTTGCGTCTCTAATTGTTATGTCACTCTACTTGAATTTCATGCATAACAAAACACAATGTTTCCGACAGGTTTAAGAGCGGGTTCGTCGTTTGGGCTGTAGATTACTGCTTGTCAGCTTTTTGTTGGAGGTAGGTGACGTGGGCGTTTACCAAGGATAATAAACGAGGCGACTCTTGGAATTGAACCTACGACCAGCGGACCTTGGTACGACTAGGGACGAAACTCTACACAGCCGTTTCAACGGTGTCCTAGTCGTTAATCCGGAAACCCTGTTTAACGGTAGTTAACAGTAATAGGGACCGGTTATGGATACACTGAAAGGATTACCCTCAACAACGATTCGTTAAACCGGGATTTTGCTAATCCGGACAATTTCACTGGATTCAGCAGTGTTCGGATTAACGAGATTTCACTGGGTAGACGTGACACACTGTTATTATACTGTTATTCATTTAACCTCTCCATTCGTCTTGACAAAATACAACCTTGAAAGGACGTATGAGCATTTGACAAAAAATAACAACAACCTGGAAAACAATAGTAGAAAGCTGGATGTTTCTGGAGTCCTACTGATGCCACTGACACAGTGTTCCCCAAGTCTCCAGAACCCCAAGGCCATAATAAAAACAACAAACTTGATAGTCAACACTTCATATCATACAGCTTCCGGGTTCGTGGAATCTGCTTACGGAATCAACATATTTTCATGATTTCTCCGTTACAGAATTAATACACCGAAGCATTTTAGTATCTTTGAGTCAATTGAAATTATATAATATTAGCAATCGCGTTCAGAAAACAGTATTTACGCATCATTGTCCTTTAGGTTTGTATAGATACACAACATCAGGAAATTCGGTAAGGTTATCGTGGCACGAAGTATCTCCATACAGCGAATCTTGTGTAAATCGCAACCCCCTTTGTGAATATTAAAACATGGATTAATTCAATGAGTAAATAGAAAAAAACAATAGACATTACAAAATATGAGCGAATTAATAAAACGTGACCAAAGAAGAGACTGGAAACGGTCGAGAAGAGATTGTTATCTCATCCGTGTGACCATAGAGTATGCTGTTATGTGAACTGAATTGGGACTTTTTTAAACAGTGTTTTCTTACCACTCCTATACATGCGCATTAAGCCTATCAACTGAGCTTGTGAATCATATCTGTATGCCACCTACCTCAAGGTCGCAGTACAAATAAGGAAACAATTTCGGAGCTCTACGGTTAAATATTTCTGTTTTAACTCGTCCTCATATATTAACGACGGAATTTCGAGAATTTTGTCTTAAATGTCGTTGCATTATGGCTTACGGCAACAAAATATCACCGAGTTGTCCACCATCTAGTGAGCGCGGCGTAATGGCTGTGTCGAGTGTATGATGCACAGCACACGCGAAAACTTCTGGGTTTTTTTTTATATAGCGATAGGATAACGGTGTAAGAATCTTCATCGAAACGTCGCTAAATTTAATAAACAAAAAGTTAATATTCATAAAGTTGTACATTTTCCTGTACATTTAATGAGTTTAATCTTCGTATTTACCTTCCTGGTTTGTTGTTCAAACCTTTCGACTAATAAAATCTAGCCTACCTTCAAGTGAAAGACTCCGATTCCAGACCTGTTTGGTTTACACAGGTTCCTGGAATTGGCAGCTTGTCCACAGACGTGAGTGAACTCTGAAACTTGGTAGCTGTGCTCCTATTCTGCTTTAGACATTCGTCTCCCACACCCACTGGTGTTGTTCAAAGTCACGTGATATCCACATTCAGTAATTTTCTTCCTTGTTAGCTTAACGTAAATTTATATATCTCTCTCTCTTTATATATATATATATATATATATATATATATATATATATATATATATATATATATATATATATATATATATATATATATATATACATACATACACGAACACTATAGTTGCCCGTTAAGTAGGAAGTCATATAGCAACCGTAATCTGTACATTGATCACTGTTGATATTTTGATAATTACTTTTGTTGTGATACTATGAACATTTTAGTAGGGCTTTATTGGTCGGCTGTTCGCGCCGCTTCACAGGGTATTTGGGACATAGATGTTCCAGTGTTCTCAAGGCGCATAATCTCACAGTGTAGAGTTACGTACCTTTGCAGAATGGGAATCGCTGCACAGCTGCAGTTGTCGCCGTTCGTTCGTATTTGGGGGCACGGGTGGCCCAGTCTGAATTCGCTGCACAGAGTACTATAGTACAGATTCTCGTACTTTTTTGGGTTGTCTTACCTTTCTTATGATTTAATGGAGGTATAATGGTACCACATATAGGATTCAGATCGGTTCATTTCTTGGAGCAGTGTCACACTGACACATAGTCATCCAGAATATCCTAAAGGTGTTTTAACATTTGATCATTATGTAGTATAATGCCTTATGAAAAATTGAAAAAAAGCTCTTTAATGTCCTAAAGTTTTTTAATCTCCAGCAAAATGTAAGAAAATGGATAATACATATCAGTGACTGTGTAGTGGCACGCAATCCGTTATTAGAATAGAGTTATGCCCCTTTGATATCGGACACTTCAGAGAATGATAAGAACGTGCATCGGTGCTGAGTGTGTGTTAATACTGTTATGTTTGGGTAATACGTTGATGTCAGCTCATTTACGCTGTAAATTTCAAAATGAAATGTCAGATAAAAGTATTCGATTTGGGTTAGAAACACATTTTTAGAGATTTTTTCAGACTCTGGAGGCAAGGATGCATGGTTTGGTACATGAATATGAATGCTAAAACGTCGGGTGCTCTGATGGACTATGTTCTACTTTGCTGTTAACATGGAACATTTATGGTGGTCTCTGGTAGTAGTACCTGAGCAATAGAGCTCAATGAGGCAACGGCTCTTCCATTCAGTCAAAAACCGCGCTATAGTGCTACCGCTGTCTCGCTATACCGTTACAGTGCCTCACGCTCCGGTGATTCTCGCTTTATGATCCAACACTGATTTTCGGTCTTAGGGAAACTTACACGTCTCTACGTTTAGAATTGTCCTTCAGGTCAGAAACTCACGCTTGTAACGGGATCAGGTGGTCAGGCTCGCTGACTTGGTTGATGCATGCAAAGATGTACATCTCTATACCTCTTGGATGTATGTCATGGTATCCTAATTTGCCTATAGATCGATGTTCATGATGTCAATTACTGCATGGTTTTTCTGATTGTGGGTTCGAATCCCGTTTCACCCTGATTAAGTTTCTAGGTTTGTCAGCACCATACCCGTGCTCGTGGGTTTCACCGAAGTGGTAAACGTCTGAGACCTGCATCACTTCGGGCTTTCCTCCCACATTAAGCTGACACGCCGTGATATAACTGGAATAATGTTAAAAGCGGCGTTAAACCCAACACACTCACTCACTCACAAATGAAAACTCAAAGATCATTGTGGCATAATTGGTCTTATCCCAGTATGCACCCAATCTGATAAAATCTAGTTTCCTGAATAACTAGTGTCATCTGGAATATAATGAACACTGTCCTAGTGTTCAAATTAATGATTTCATTAATTTTCACAATTGAATATGAAACCACACTAAACAGCTATACTAGGCAATATGCAGATACAGTAGCTGGGCACCACGGTGACAACCAACTCACTTTCATCTCATGGGAGTGCCAATCTGAGTATGTTATTAGTGGTATTCACTGTTTATGACTAAACAAAATGCACAGATGAAAACATATACATGGTACCAAGTAATCACATTGCTAGTGAAGATGCATCTTCCCGAGGCAAGAGAGTTAACTGACTTTAAAAGTGCAGTTTCCACCCTTGCCAAACTAGGCTGGAATTCCTGGGCTCGATCGTAGAGCCACCAGTGGCTATCACGAGTTATGTCCTTTCTATGCCTCTCCTATTGACCAGTCAGATTCAACCTCTCGTATCACTTGCATTTGCTTCAAACAAAACGGTGGCGCCCAGTCATGACGATCTGATTGATAATCAAGATCTATATTGTAATAAAATGAGTCTTACATCGCAAAGTGCATCAAATCACGTGAGCACCTTGATTAAAGGCATGAAAAGATTTAGAAAACATCTGTTGACAACGAGTTAGCGATACACATGCTTTGCAAATCCTGCAGTCGACCGAAATCTGCATGACACTTTACGAACCGGATTTCGATTTCGGTGCGCGATTTTGATTGGACTATGCATAGACTCGTTTGTCCAGCCAAAATGTAACTCCATAATACCAGCCTAGTTCGGAAAGGGTGGAAACTGGACTTTTATAGTCAGTTAACTCACTTGCCTTTGGGAAGATGGTGAAGATGTTGATCTTCTATACTATCATAAGATGCATATCAAACTTCAAAACCACTCAAGCATGTTCACAGGAAATTTATGCTTGGTTCTTTATTACAGGATGAGAGCTGAATTGGCAGTTTTGTTGAACAAAAAATAGTAAAACAATGAGATCAAAACACCTGTCCGTCATTCACCGGTGTAGGAGGAGTCTCTGCAGTGTCTCGGCCAATGACAGTCAGTCGTTAAAACTGTCACATCTCGAAAAAGTAAATGTGGAAAAAAAGGAACGAAAATATGAAAGGAGTGCAGCATTGTATGTCCATGTAAGTATTGTTACGTGTCGATTCCCATATTGAAACAATAAGTTAACCCAGAAATCTGTGCATAAAAGATTTAGTTTGAAAGTAACAAGCAACCAACAAATGGTATACAATTAACTAGGTTTAAAAGTCAATACAAATTACTGCACAGCAATTGCTATGGCAGTATGCAATAGAGTTGTAGTACAATATTCTTTGGCAGTATCAAATACAAAGTATGATGGCAGTGGTGATAGCAAAAAGTGATATTAATATTCATCTATCTGCAACAGTGGTCAAGCTCCCAAGATAAGACTAGGATGGGAATCAGGGGTGATAAGTGATCTTCACACGAAAGCTGGTCTTGATGTATTGTCAGATGAAATGTGAGATGACAGGCACACGCTGCCCAATGTACATAGTCTAACAAGCTTCCAGCAATTTCCACACAGTGCCAAACCAGTCCAGTGTCACTTGAACATCACATGATATTTCCACATGTTTCTATAATGCTTGACATCCTTCCATGCTATTTAAGAAGTTTACAGATAATACAGGCATCTAAATATCATAGTTTTCTCACCACTGTTTACAGTAAATAGTACTACAATTGTGGCAACTAATCATTGTCCAAATACACATGCATTGAACTTCTTCTAAATCTCAACAGAAACAATGTACCGGTAATACTATTATGTCTAGGTCAGACTAGGTACAGACTGTTTGTTGTGAAGAGAGTCTCTTGAAACGTCTGCACATGTTGCCCTTGTATATACATGCATTGTTTAGTATAGAAAAGTGATTTGTCAATACGAAACTTTGGCACTGTGAATCATTACACCCACTGCTGAAATCTATTGTGTTTTCAGTGGCCTTACTGCAAGAGAAGATGTACGTACTGCAACTTCAACAAGTATATCGAGTAAGTATTGAGTGGACATTGAAGAGAAGCAGAGGTTTCAGTCACTGCTGCAGAAATGGTAAACATGCAACAGAAATAATAAATTCGGGAATGTTCATGGGTCGCTGTTTGTACTGTTCAAAGCAGTGTACAAAAGCATTCCCTCCCTGTTTTCCTCGAACTGCCTCATGAAGGCCCAGTGGATTGAGTGTCTTCCCACAGAGCGGAAGGTGGGTGGCTTGATCCTAGGCGGCGTCATTCCAAAAGTCATTATAAGATGGTACTTGTTGTTTCCCTGCCTGGTGTCCACATTAAGGGGTTAAAACAAGGACTGGTCACCATGGAGTCAGCTTCCTGTGTCTGGGGTATTCATGTTAAACTGTAGCATGGTCTCAGTGATCTAGCACTTTAAATCGGCTTTAGTCAGGACTAGCACACACACACGCACGCTATTTGACCTAACCCAACCACACACACATGCATGTCTCTATATAAGTGCAATAATCTTGAAAGCGATGTTAAACTCAATTTCACCTCATCTCACCCCTGTATTCCTCGCCACTTTGCCAAGCAGGAAGGTGTCATTAGACTTATTGTTTTGTTCCAGTCGCAATGTCAACGAGGAGAGAATGAGAGATAACCTTGTGAGGGAGACTGAAACTCTCATCAGGCTCAGTGGCGTGTCCAGCATAGCATCAATCTTCTTTGGAGGAGGTAGGAACATAGATTCTGTTCAAGTCATATTAGCTAATTATGCATAGAGTTTCTGGAAATTTTAGTTTTAAACCCTGATGTGATGCTCTAAGTTGAAACACATTAACAGAATGGATGTAACCATACGCCTACCTCACATTTCGATGCAAATCATTATACGAACCGACCTGTGAGGATTCAGGGTAGAATAGGTCTTATGCAACCCATGCTTGCCGTAAAAAGCGACTTTGCTTGTCGTAAGAGCCGACTAACAGCATCAGGTGGTCAAGCTCGCTGACTTGGTTGATGCATGTCATTGTATCCCAATTGTGTGGATCTATGCTCATGATGTCAATCACTGGATTTTCTGGTCCAAACTCGATTATTTACAGACCGCCGTCATATAGCTGTAATATTGCTGAGTGCAGCATTAAACAACAAAGAAACAAATATTAAATGGACCACAATATGATACATATCACAATGCTTCATTTTTTTGGTATGAAATGTTCCGTGTTCCTTGAAGCCCAGCTGACAAATTATTGTTGCTATCAACCAGTTTGTGTTTTTCTTGCATCATGGGTTAAATTCAGACTTGTTGTAATAGTATCATGCAATCATATGGGAATGAAAGATATTCTGAGTATCTGTCAGGCCCGATTATTGCAAACCTTCATAAATATTACTTTATGAAAATCCGTACAAAATAGAATATTAATTGATACATGAGTGGGCATGTTGTGTGTTGTATTGCCAGGTGTAAGGTCACTATGTATTGATACATTGGTGATTTGTAACACCCCTGGTGTACAGGCTGTTATGATCTAGGGGGGTGCACAGGTGGCCCAGTCGTCTAAGGCGCTGTGATTCGCTGTGCAGAGTTGCGTCCCTTGGGCACGCCAGAAACCTATGATTCTTGGTTCGAATCCCGGTTCGCCCCGATTATGTTTCTAGGTTTGTCAGCACCATACCCATGCTCGTGGGTTTCACCGAAGTGGTAAACGTCTGAGACCTGCATCACTTCGGGCTTTCCTCCCACATTAAGCTGACACGCTGTGATATAACTGGAATAATGTTAAAAGCGGCGTTAAACCCAACTCACTCACTCACTCACTCGAATCCCGGTTCGCCCCGATTATGTTTCTAGGTTTGTCAGCACCATACCCATGCTCGTGGGTTTCACCGAAGTGGTAAACGTCTGAGACCTGCATCACTTCGGGCTTTCCTCCCACATTAAGCTGACACCGTGATATAACTGGAATATTGTTAAAAGCGGCGTTAAACCCAACTCACTCACTCACTCACTGTTATGATCTAGCTGTTGCCTTGCCCACAATAACAAGATGAGCAAAGTCATTAATGAATATTTATTTGAAGTTTTAATAAGCAAGTCTTATTTTTAGAGGGGTGGAATTCACCAGCCTGCCTGTTTTCTTAACGTTAAAGGTATCCTCAGGGTTGGTAAAATTTCAAACATTTTTGGGGGTATGGCTTTTTGTTATCATTATTCTGGCTAGTAGATGTTTTGGGTTAATTTCTATCTTTATTTGGGTAGTTAAAGCATTTGCTGTTCACGCAATCCAGGGTTGAATCCTGCTCCTGGGTAGAATCAATCTCATTAAAATCAGATCTTAGTTCTCCCTGCGGCTAAACAAAGATCTGAGGACATCCCATTACGGGTTACGTCAGACCAACCTTGCGCAAAGTTTGACCAACCAATGGAAGGACTGACAAGAAGTCAACATTAGTCAATCAGAAGGCAGCATTCTCGTGCTTTACGGCACTAATTTCAAATTGGTGACTACGCTTCGAAACATATTTTGACAAATATTTTATTAAAAAATTGAAACCTGAACAAAAGAACGTTCTGACATGGCTAATAAATAGCCTAGATTGTATGAATTCTGTTGTTCAACCTGTAACTATCGTTCAGAATACCCCGTGTTAAAATTTTCAAGGTTGCATGATTAGAAATCACATTCCGACTGTCACTTTCATGATCTGGTAAACCACTCTCTGAATGGTCGGATGAAAGGTTGTTCTGACGTGACCCCTAATGGGATGTCCTCAGATCTTTGTTTAGCAGTAGCGAGAACTCAGATCTGATTTCAATGAGATTGGGGTAGAATATGACTATTCTGAGTGTCCGGAGCCATGATGCTGATGGGATATACTCCCTCTCTCTGTGTTTGCCCCAGGGACCCCAAGTTTAGCAAGTGCAGACACGATTGCAAGTATCATTAGTCAAGTCAAAGCACAGGTAACACTGCCTGACTCAGGGGAGATCACTCTTGAGGCCAATCCAACATCTCTGGAGACAAATCGCTTGAGGTTAGTTTTGTCCAATTATTTGATAATGAACAATGTCTACTTTAACCGTTTTATAAAGCCTTTTGAAGAATACAGTCAAAATATTTAAAGTATGACTTCAATTTGACAAGTGTTGGCAAGAAGTGTAGGGATATATTAAAAGTCTCAAATACCATTTTGGCAGAGTCTCTTGTTATCCACTTGAATGCAGGGAGCATACGTGACCCAGTTGTCTGGTGTTACAATTTGATGTGAAGAGTTGCCTCCCTTATCCATACAAGGATCTCCTGATCTGGAGTTAAGATCCCAGATTCTCTTTGAAATAGCTGTTGCCACAAATAGCTGCAATCTTGCTGATGCAGCAATAAGTCTTACTCACTTATTCACTCATTGATATAACTAAAATACAATTAGAAGCGGCATAGTACTTTTTGGAAATGTGTATGTGTAATTTGTCATGCTTTCTTGGGCTTGACATCATCCAACTGACATCTGAGATATTATTTTTCAGACTAGTTTATGCATCTATCATGTGTATGCGTCAACTTTGATCAATTTATATGGCCAGGGTGCAGCCTATTTGTCTGGTGCAAATCAAGTTCCTGAATTTGAGCCCTGATATTGCCTTACTGTTGAACATAACACATTACTGTTGAATATATTGCAGTACTGTTGAACACATCACATTACTGTTGAATATATTGCAGTTCTGTTGAACGCATCACATTGCTGTTGAATATATTGCATTACCATTGAACACATCACATTACTATGGAATATATTGCATTACTGTTGAACTGATCACATTACTGTTGAATACATTGCAGTACTGATGAACTGATCACATTACTGTTGAACATATTGCATTACATTTGTACACATCATATTACTGTTGAATATATTGCATTGCCTTTGAACATGTCACATTACTGTTGAATATATTGCATTACCGTTGAACTAATCACATTACTGTTGAATATATTGCATTACCGTTGAACTGATCACATTACAGTTGAATATATTGCAGTACTGTTGAACACATCACATTACTGTTGAATATATTGCATTACTGTTGAACAAATCACATTTCAGTTGAATATATTGCATTACCGTTGAACACATCACATTACTGTTGAATATACTGCATTACTGTTGAACACATCACATTACTGTTGAATATATTGCATTACTGTTGAACACATCACATTACTGTTGAATATATTGCATTACTGTTGAACATCACATTACTGTTGAATATATTGCATTACTGTTGAACACATCACATTACTGTTGAATATATTGCAGTACTGTTGAACACATCACATTACTGTTGAATATATTGCAGTACTGTTGAACACATCACATTACTGTTGAATATATTGCAGTACTGTTGAACAAATCACATTACTGTTGAATATATTGCATTACCATTGAACTGATCACATTACTTTTGAATAAATTGCATTACCGTTGAACTGATCACATTACTTTTGAATATATTGCATTACCGTTGAACACATCACATTACTGTTGAATATATTGCATTACCGTTGAACTGATCACATTTCTGTTGAATATATTGCATTACTGTTGAACACATCACATTACTGTTGAATACACCACATTACTGTTGAATATGTTGCATTACTGTTGAACACATCACATTACTGTTGAATATATTGCATTACTGTTGAACAGATCACATTAAAGGTGAATATATTGCATTACCGTTGAACACACCACATTACTGTTGAATATGTTGCATTACTGTTGAACACATCACATTACTGTTGAATATATTGCATTACTGTTGAACACATCACATTACTGTTGAATATATTGCAGTACTGTTGAACACATCACATTACTGTTGAATATATTGCATTACTGTTGAACACATCACATTACTGTTGAATATATTGCATTACTGTTGAACACATCACATTACTGTTGAATATATTGCATTACTGTTGAATACACCACATTACTGTTGAATATGTTGCATTACTGTTGAACAAATCACATTACTGTTGAATATATTGCATTACTGTTGAACAGATCACATTAAAGTTGAATATATTGCTATACCGTTGAACACATCACATTACTGTTGAATATATTGCATTACTGTTGAACAGATCACATTAAAGTTGAATATATTGCATTACTGTTGAACACATCACATTACTGTTGAATATATTGCATTACTGTTGAATACACCACATTACTGTTGAATATATTGCATTACTGTTGAACAAATCACATTACTGTTGAATATATTGCATTACTGTTGAACAGATCACATTAAAGTTGAATATATTGCTATACCGTTGAACACATCACATTACTGTTGAACACATCACATTACTTTCTACAATTATTTTGAACATGTCACATTTCTGTTTAACATACAGTTACACATCAACAAGTTGCTGTTTTTACTACACAACCCTAATCGCGAATAACTTGTTTTTTCAGAGAATTCTGTGATGCAGGTGTAAATCGACTTTCTATTGGAGTACAGGTAATGAGCTTTGATTCTACTTTCCACCAAACCTGTGTGTGTCATAGGACACAATTGGTCTCCAGTATCATGCTGTACATAGAACACAACAGGTCTCCAGTATCATGCTGTACATGGGACTCAATTGGTTTCCAGTATCAAGCTGTACATAGGACACAACAAGTCTCCAGTATCATGCTGTACATGGGACACAATTGGTCTCCAGTATCAGGTTGTACATAGGACACAACAGGTCTCCAGTATCATGCTGTACATGGGACACAATTGGTCTCCAGTATCAGGTTGTACATAGAACACAACAGGTCTCCAGTATCATGCTGTACATGGGACACAATTGGTCTCCAGTATCAAGCTGTACATAGGACACAACAAGTCTCCAGTATCATGCTGTACATGGGACACAATTGGTCTCCAGTATCAAGCTGTACAAAGGACACAACAAGTCTCCAGTATCATGCTGTACATAGGACACAATTGGTCTCCAGTATCAGTCTGTACATAGGACACAATTGGTCTCCAGTATCAGGTTGTACATAGAACACAACGGGTCTCCAGCATCAGGCTGTACATAGGACACAACAGGTCTCCAGTATCAGGCTGTACATAGGACACAATGGGTCTCCAGTATCAGGCTGTACATGGGACATAATGGGTCTGCAGTATCAAGCTGTACATAGGACACAATGGGTCTCCAGTATCATGCTGTACATAGGACACAACAGGTCTCCAGTATCAGGCTGTACATAGGACACAACAGGTCTCCAGTATCAGGCTGTACATAGCACACAATGGGTCTCCAGTATCAGGCTGTACATAGGACACAATGGGTCTCCAGTATCAGGCTGTACATAGGACACAATGGGTCTCCAGTATCAGGCTGTACATAGGACACAATGGGTCTCCAGTATCAGGCTGTACATAGGACACAACAGGTCTCCAGTATCAGGCTGTACATAGGACACAATGGGTCTCCAGTATCAGGCTGTACATAGGACACAATGGGTCTCCAGTATCATGCTGTACATAGGACACAACAGGTCTCCAGTATCAGGCTGTACATGGGACACAATGGGTCTCCAGTATCAGGCTGTACATAGGACACAATGGGTCTCCAGTATCAGGCTGTACATAGGACACAATGGGTCTCCAGTATCAGGCTGTACATGGGACACAATGGGTCTCCAGTATCAGGCTGTACATAGGACACAACAGGTCTCCAGTATCATTCTGTACATAGGACACAACAGGTCTCCAGTATCATGCTGTACATAGGACACAATGGGTCTGCAGTATCATGCTGTACATAGAACACAATGGGTCTGCAGTATCATGCTGTACATAGAACACAATGGGTCTGCAGTATCAGGCTGTACATAGAACACAATGGGTCTGCAGTATCAGGCTGTACATAGGACACAACAGGTCTCCAGTATCAGGCTGTACATAGAACACAATGGGTCTGCAGTATCAGGCTGTACATAGAACACAATGGGTCTGCAGTATCAGGCTGTACATAGGACACAACAGGTCTCCAGTATCAGGCTGTACATAGAACACAATGGGTCTGCAGTATCATGCTGTACATAGGACACAACAGGTCTCCAGTATCAGGCTGTACATAGAACACAACAGGTCTCCAGTATCAGGCTGTACATAGGACACAATGGGTCTGCAGTATCAAGCTGTACATAGGACACAACAGGTCTCCAGTATCATGCTGTACATAGAACACAATTGGTCTCCAGTATCATGCTGTACATAGGACACAATTGATCTCCAGTATCATGCTGTACATAGAACACAACAGGTCTCCAGTATCAGGCTGTACATAGGACACAATGGGTCTCCAGTATCATGCTGTACATAGGACACAATTGGTCTCCAGTATCATGCTGTACATAGAACACAACAGGTCTCCAGTATCAGGCTGTACATAGGACACAACAGGTCTCCAGTATCATGCTGTACATAGAACACAATTGGTCTCCAGTATCAGGCTGTACATAGGACACAACAGGTCTCCAGTATCATGCTGTACATGGGACACAACAGGTCTCCAGTATCAGGCTGTACATAGAACACAATGGGTCTCCAGTATCAGGCTGTACATAGAACACAATGGGTCTCCAGTATCAGGCTGTACATAGGACACAATGGGTCTCCAGTATCAAGCTGTACATAGGACACAACAGGTCTCCAGTATCAGGCTGTACATAGAACACAACAGGTCTCCAGTATCAGGCTGTACATAGAACACAATGGGTCTCCAGTATCAGGCTGTACATAGAACACAATGGGTCTCCAGTATCAGGCTGTACATAGAACACAATGGGTCTCCAGTATCAGGCTGTACATAGGACACAACAGGTCTCCAGTATCAGGCTGTACATAGAACACAATGGGTCTCCAGTATCAAGCTGTACATAGGACACAATGGGTCTCCAGTATCAGGCTGTACATGGGACACAATGGGTCTCCAGTATCATGCTGTACATAGGACACAATGGGTCTCCAGTATCAGGCTGTACATAGGACACAACAGGTCTCCAGTATCATGCTGTACATAGGACACAATGGGTCTCCAGTATCAGGCTGTACATAGCACACAATGGGTCTCCAGTATCATGCTGTACATAGAACACAACAGGTCTCCAGTATCAGGCTGTACATAGGACACAATGGGTCTCCAGTATCAGGCTGTACATAGGACACAATGGGTCTCCAGTATCAGGCTGTACATAGGACACAATGGGTCTCCAGTATCAAGCTGTACATAGAACACAATGGGTCTGCAGTATCATGCTGTACATAGGACACAACAGGTCTCCAGTATCAGGCTGTACATAGAACACAATGGGTCTGCAGTATCATGCTGTACATAGAACACAATGGGTCTGCAGTATCAGGCTGTACATAGAACACAATGGGTCTGCAGTATCAGGCTGTACATAGAACACAACAGGTCTCCAGTATCAGGCTGTACATAGAACACAATGGGTCTGCAGTATCATGCTGTACATAGAACACAATGGGTCTGCAGTATCAGGCTGTACATAGGACACAATGAGTCTCCAGTATCAGGCTGTACATAGAACACAATGGGTCTGCAGTATCATGCTGTACATAGGACACAACAGGTCTCCAGTATCAGGCTGTACATAGAACACAATGGGTCTGCAGTATCATGCTGTACATAGAACACAACAGGTCTCCAGTATCAGTCTGTACATAGAACACAATGGGTCTCCGGTATCAGTCTGTACATAGAACACAATGGGTCTGCAGTATCATGCTGTACATAGGACACAACAGGTCTCCAGTATCAGGCTGTACATAGAACACAATGGGTCTCCAGTATCATGCTGTACATAGAACACAATGGGTCTGCAGTATCAGGCTGTACATAGAACACAATGGGTCTGCAGTATCATGCTGTACATAGAACACAATGGGTCTCCAGTATCATGCTGTACATAGAACACAATGGGTCTCCAGTATCATGCTGTACATAGAACACAATGGGTCTGCAGTATCAGGCTGTACATAGAACACAATGGGTCTGCAGTATCATGCTGTACATAGCATGTGGAAATGCACATACAAGTTTTCACACTAACTGTTGAGTGGGGGGAGGGGGCACAGGTGTTCACACTGACTGAGTGGGAGAGGGGGCACAGGTGTTCACACTGACTGATTGGGAGAGGGGGCACAGGTGTTCACACTGACTGAGTGGGAGAGGGGGCACAGGTGTTCACACTGACTCAGGGGTCCGGAAACCGTCATATGCGCCGGACATGTCCGATTGGGAATCTCAAATGTCCGGTCTAAAATATTGCTTACCGGACATTTAAATTTTTCTGTCCGGACATTCTTAAATTTTGACCGGACATGATCAACAGTTAGGACTGAGCAATTTCTGTCTGCAGTTGTAACACAATGAAGATTATCTACACTGACAAGCTTTGTTTGTTTTGATTGCTGTAAATACATCGTACCTAGAATGATAGTCCAATCGGTCAATCACTGTAATAGGCAATAAACTGAGTTGACACTGATTAATCGAGGATTTATTACTGAGAACATCTTGTTGATTTGAGTAAAATGTGTTCACAACTGTACATAAATACCTTGCATCATCGATGTACCTCATTATCCTCACAATGCTACGATACGTAACCTCAGTCAAGCAGCGAAAGCATGACGACAGCCAGTCGACCGATGCAGATCAGTCGAGCGGATCTGCCAAACCCTCAAAGTCTGAATGATCATTTTGTAAGTCGTGGCTAATGACTTTCACTTTGTTGACATACAACGAGGATTTGTAGATTTTATTGTTTTCAGTAGCTAGTCGTATATTGAATCTTGATTGACCGCCATTTTGCTTTCTCGGATAATCGATATCAAATTTTTTTATGGTCAATAATTAAGTACAGATGAAAAAGTATTCAAATAACTACTGCTATCAACGATAGTTTATGATTTATGATTATATTATCTGTCTTGTTTTTAAATAATCTTTAGTTTAAAAAAAACAATTTTCCCGTGAGGTCACGTGATAACCAAATATGGGATAATAGTCTCGATCCAAATGTTACAACGCATACACTTGAGCAGACTCATGAATATTAATTAGACCGTTCACAACGTTGACAGATCGTTATTATAACAGAAACAAACGTATGTTTTCCATATATATCTAAAATGATATTATTTGTTTTTAATTGTCCGGTGAATTAAACAATTTAAATTGAAACAATTCATAATTCATCATATTATGAATACGTAACAACTTGTAATTTGTGTGTAAAAATGTCGTACTAAAACACGCTGTTTGAAGGGGGCGTGGCATAAATGTAAATGTCCGATTGGGATTTTAAATTTTCCGGACCCCTGCACTGACTGATTGGGAGAGGGGGCACAGGTGTTCACACTGACTGATTGGGAAAGGGGGCACAGGTGTTCACACTGACTGAGTAGGAGAGGATGCACAGGTGTTCACACTTACTGTTTAGTAGGGGGAGAGGGCAGAGGTGTTCACACTGACTTGAGTGGGAGGAGGAGGCACAGGTGTTCACACTGGCAGTTGATTTGGGGGAGAGGGCACAGGTGTTCACACTGGCTGTTGAGTGGGGGAGAGGACACAGGTGTTCACACTGGCTGTTGAGTGGGGGGAGAGGGCACAGGTGTTCACACTGGCTGTTGAGTGGGAGGAGGAGGCACAGGTGTTCACACTGACTGAGTGGGGGAGGGGGCACAGGTGTTCACAATGGCTGTTGAGTGGGGGGAGAGGACACAGGTGTTCACACTGACTGAGTGGGGGAGGGGGCACAGGTGTTCACACTGACTGAGTGGGGGAGGGGGAACAGGTGTTCACACTGACTGAGTGGGGGAGGGGGCACAGGTGTTCACAATGGCTGTTGAGTGGGGGGAGAGGACACAGGTGTTCACACTGACTGAGTGGGGGAGGGGGCACAGGTGTTCACACTGACTGAGTGGGGGAGGGGGAACAGGTGTTCACACTGACTGAGTGGGGGAGGGGGAACAGGTGTTCACACTGGCTGTTGAGTGGGGGGAGAGGGCACAGGTGTTCACACTGGCTGTAGAGTGGGGGAGGGGGAACAGGTGTTCACACTGGCTGTTGAGTAGGGGGAGAGGGCACAGGTGTTCACACTGGCTGTAGAGTGGGGGAGGGGGAACTGGTGTTCACAATGGCTGTTGAGTAGGGGGAGAGGGCACAGGTGTTCACACTGGCTGTAGAGTGGGGGAGGGGGAACAGGTGTTCACACTGGCTGTTGAGTGGGGGGAGAGGACACAGGTGTTCACACTGACTGAGTGGGGGAGGGGGCACAGGTGTTCACACTGACTGAGTGGGGGAGGGGGCACAGGTGTTCACACTGACTGAGTGGGGGAGAGGACACAGGTGTTCACACTGACTGAGTGGGGGAGGGGGCACAGGTGTTCACACTGACTGAGTGGGGGAGAGGACACAGGTGTTCACACTGACTGAGTGGGGGAGGGGGCACAGGTGTTCACACTGACTGAGTGGGGGAGGGGGCACAGGTGTTCACACTGGCTGTTGAGTGGGGGAGAGGGTACAGGTGTTCACACTGGCTGTTGAGTGGGGGAGAGGGTACAGGTGTTCACACTGGCTGTTGAGTGGGGGGAGGGGGCACAGGTGTTCACACTGGCTGTTGAGTGGGGGAGAGGGTACAGGTGTTCACACTGGCTGTTGAGTGGGGGGAGAGGGTACAGGTGTTCACACTGGCTGTTGAGTGGGGGGAGAGGGTACAGGTGTTCACACTGGCTGTTGAGTGGGGGGAGAGGACACAGGTGTTCACACTGGCTGTTGAGTGGGGGGAGAGGACACAGGTGTTCACACTGACTGTTGAGTGGTAGGAGGGGTCACAGGTGGTCCAAATGTTTGAGGCGCTTGTGTGTTTGAATCTTAGATTTTCTCAGATAATGATATTATATATGTCTCTCAGCTCTATACCTGTGCATGAGGATTGCACGAAAGTGGTCATGTTGGTCTTTCCCTCCACATTAAGCTTACGAAACTGTAATTATATTCACTATTTCACCTCGCATCATTGTAAAAAATGTCATTGTTGATTGTTTGTATCTCAGCATTGCCAAATATTGCATAAAATCAGATGAAACTAAACAGTAAAGTTTGTCATGGTATGAATATTGACATTTATTCATGGGAGCAAGTTTGATGTTATTATATATATTCTTTGCAGCAAACTACATGTGCCAGAAGTATTTGGAACACATTATTAATTATTGCACTACTCACAACGTGTAGTTATGTAATATTTTGTGAATATTGCTGTTGAACCCTGCATCATCCCCATTACAGTTACCTGTCCAAGGGCTATGAGGGAAATGAAGGTCGGTTCTTTAACATAGCCTTGCTCTGTGAACAGTTACCCTTTCATTATTTACCTTAGAAATGCTATTCTTTTGTTGAAGTCATTGAGACAAGACAACCTCTCCGTCCTGGGCAGGGACCACACTGTGGAGGAGGCTGAAAGGTGAGCTGGTGGTTTGACCTGGCAGAGTGGTAGAGGTTTAAATTATGAGAGGTATGACGTTATCCATGCTGCTGACAGTGCACACACATTCATGACCAACTCGTTATTCCGGGACAAGCCAAATAGCAACTCGTGCCCCTCTCGTGGCCATTTTTGCGACCGGATTCCGTCTTAGCGCAAACGGGCATATCTAAAACTATTGTCAACTCGTTGCGTAAGGGTTCACATGTATTTCCCCATATATTATATATATTTCAGATGCAATATAAAGCACACCTGGACATGCGG
This sequence comes from Haliotis cracherodii, assembly GCF_022045235.1. Classification (NCBI taxonomy): domain Eukaryota; kingdom Metazoa; phylum Mollusca; class Gastropoda; order Lepetellida; family Haliotidae; genus Haliotis; species Haliotis cracherodii. The sequence goes on from NW_027266275.1 coordinate 20,449,071, forward strand.
AATTATACTGTATGATTGAACACATTTAACTGTGTCTTAGTATATTTTTAGATGCAAGACATATGTAAAATCACAATTATTTCTGAGTGATTCTTTGATGAACAACTTGAAATCGTACGCGCATTCTGATTGGTTTGTCATATTTTCGCACATGACACTCATCGATAGGGGGACGAGTCATCTTACAGGTTATGGAAAGGGGTGAGTGACGACGAATGAGTGCACACATTCGGCCTGTCAACATTTGATTTATGTGAAGCACTCTACACCTATCAGAACAGTCTGTCGGCATTCAAATTTTTGGTGCTTGTGCACAAAGAGTGAAATAGTGTGGACACTATAATTTGACAACATTTCTGTTCATTTATGGAGAGACCGCCCCCGTGGCATAGTGTTAGAGTGTCTGGAAGGTAAGAGTTCAATCCCCGTCCGCATCATACTTTACGACTTTTAAAGATGGTACTTGTTGGTACCCTGCCTGGTGCTCGGCATTAAGGTGTTAAAACAAGGAGTTGTCGGCTCGGAGTCAGTTTACTGTGACTGAGTGGGGTATTTATGTTAAAACTGCAGCTTGGTATTTCCTCTCAACACCCAGTATATGTGCGAAGTCATAAGTTATTAATCCTTTAAAACTATAGTTGTGTTCATAGTCAAGCTAGTGTTATCTAAACCCCATGGAAGCTAGTGAGCAGTTCCAGCTAGAACTAGACTGAACAAGAATAAGAGGAACTCCAAAATTAGTAGGAGATTATAATAAACTATATATATGGGTAATAAGATTATCTGGTGATCAAATCTTGGATTTTACATTGTGAGAAGTATCAAATATTTATTATCCAATTTTTACTATGTTCATATATATAAAATAAACTGCAAGCCTACTACACGTCTAAAATTATTCATTCTTTGTTGACAATGTTATTGCTTGGATAAGTTCATTACGGTAGAGGGATGAAGGTTTTGCTATTGTGTGCCTTTATTGTTTGTTCATCATGCTGAAGTCCTTGGTTTGATTCCCCACGGATACAATGTGTGAACCACTTCTGGTGTACTCCTGCCATGACAAGGCTGGAACATTGCTTAAAGTGGCATGAAACCATATTCGCTCTGTTTCTGCCTGGGGATTTCAAGTTTGAATAAGTCCCTAGAATACTATGCTTGGCGTACAAGGCAACTTAATAGTGACATGGATTGTTGGTCATAAATTCAAACTCCGGTCCAAACTCTATTAGGGGCGGTCGGGTAGCCAAGTTGTTAAAGAGTTCACTTGTCATGCCGAAGACCCGGGTTCGAATCCTGACATGGGTACAATGTGTGAAGCCCATTTCTGGTATCCCCTGCAGTGATATTGCTAGATTATTGCTAAAAGCGGAGTAAAACCAAACTCACTCACTCACCAGACTCTATTATGTACAGGCCACCATCCTACAGCTGGAATGGTGTTGAGTGCAGCATTTAACAACAAACAACAACCCTTGGTACGCTAACGTCTCACCACCCACCTCACCATCTCACCCATCTCACCATCTCACCCATCCATTTTGCAGGTGTATCTGGGAGGGTAAGGCCTTGTTTCCCGGCCGTGTGTCTGTGGATCTGATGTTTGGTCTTCCAGGACAGACTGTTCGTGCCTGGCTAGCTGAGCTCCGACAAGTATGTGTACAATCTCATTAAAATCAGATCTTACTTCTTGCTACTGCTAAACAAAGATCTGAGGACATCCCATTACGGGTCACGTCAGACCGACCTTGCGCGAACTTTGATCGACCAATGGAATGAGCAATCAGAAGACAGCTTTCTCGAGCTTTACGGCACTAATTTCAAATTGGCGACTACGTTTGAAACATATTTTGACAAATTCTCGATTACAAATTTGAAACCGGAACAAAAAAATATTCTGGAATGGCTAATAGATGGTCTAGATTGTAAGGATTCAGTCTTTAAACCCGTAACTATCGTTCGAAATACCCCATGTTAAAGTTTTCGAGGTTGCATGATTACAAATCACATTCTGACTGTCACTTTCATGATCCGGTAAGCGACGCTCTGATTGGTCGGATGAAACTTCGTTCTGATGTGACCCCTAATGGGATGTCTTCAGATCTTTGTTTAGCGGTAGCGAGAACTAAGATCTGATTTTAATGAGATTGGTATGTGTATAGCAGACTGGTTTGTTGGAGACAGAATATGTGTTTAGTCATCTGCTGCTTCAGCTCATACAATTCTTTCCTGTTATAGTAGACATTATATTCTGGACATCCAGCATGTCCAACCTATTTTTGTAACATCAAAATCTTTTTTATTTTTTTCCAATATTATCCTGGAACAAATTATGTATTTAGGATAAATTCCAGATTCCCTCCCAACTGAAGAATATCAAATCCTTGTTATTTATGAAATATGGCATACATGGGCAAGTGATTTAAAATAGTGGTATCTGAACTGAATTATTGAGTAACTGCCTACTAGTAATAATTTCCGGTATGAATGAAGAATGTGATCATGTGGCCAAACTGTTTTAGGAATTATGTAATGTAACTTGATCTACTGATAGATGGAGGACTAAACAAATGATGCAGAGAGAAATCCTTTAGAAACTTGTAATGACTTGTTGTTTTCTCGATATGCAGATGATAGACATATGTGACAAGCACCTGTCACTTTATCAGCTGACCTTGGAGAGAGGAACCCAGCTGTTTAAGGATGTCGGTAAACACACAGTGGTCAGTATAGCTGTTTAAGGATGTCGGTAAACACACAGTGGTCAGTATAGCTGTTTAAGGATGTCAGTAAACACACAGTGGTCAGTATAGCTGTTTAAGGATGTCGGTAAACACACAGTGGTCAGTATAGCTGTTTAAGGAAGTCGGTAAACACACAGTGGTCAGTATAGCTGTTTAAGGATGTCGGTAAACACACAGTGGTCAGTATAGCTGTTTAAGGATGTCGGTAAACACACAGTGGTCAGTATAGCTGTTTAAGGATGTCGGTAAACACACAGTGGTCAGTATAGCTGTTTAAGGAAGTCGGTAAACACACAGTGGTCAGTATAGCTGTTTAAGGATGTCGGTAAACACACAGTGGTCAGTATAGCTGTTTAAGGATGTCGGTAAACACACAGTGGTCAGTATAGCTGTTTAAGGATGTCAGTAAACACACAGTGGTCAGTATAGCTGTTTAAGGATGTAAGTAAACACACAGTGGTCAGTATAGCTGTTTAAGGATGTCGGTAAACACACAGTGGTCAGTATAGCTGTTCAAGGATGTCGGTAAACACACAGTGGTCAGTATAGCTGTTTAAAGATGTCGGTAAACACACAGTGGTCAGTATAGCTGTTCAAGGATGTCGGTAAACACTCAGTGGTCAGTATAGCTGTTCAAGGATGTCGGAAAACACACAGTGGTCAGTATAGCTGTTTAAGGATGTCGGTAAACACACAGTGGTCAGTATAGCTGTTTAAGGAAGTCGGTAAACACACAGTGGTCAGTATAGCTGTTTAAGGAAGTCGGTAAACACACAGTGGTCAGTATAGCTGTTTAAGGAAGTCGGTAAACACACAGTGGTCAGTATAGCTGTTTAAGGATGTCGGTAAACACACAGTGGTCAGTATAGCTGTTTAAGGATGTCAGTAAACACACAGTGGTCAGTATAGCTGTTTTAAGGATGTAAGTAAACACACAGTGGTCAGTATAGCTGTTTAAGGATGTTGGTAAACACACAGTGGTCAGTATAGCTGTTCAAGGATGTCGGTAAACACACAGTGGTCAGTATAGCTGTTTAAGGATGTCGGTAAACACACAGTGGTCAGTATAGCTGTTCAAGGATGTCGGTAAACACACAGTGGTCAGTATAGCTGTTCAAGGATGTCGGAAAACACACAGTGGTCAGTATAGCTGTTCAAGGATGTCGGTAAACACACAGTGGTCAGTATAGCTGTTTAAGGATGTCGGTAAACAGACAGTGGTCAATATAGCTGTTCAAGGATGTCGGTAAACACACAGTGGTCAGTATAGCTGTTCAAGGATGTCGGTAAACACACAGTGGTCAGTATAGCTGTTTAAGGATGTCGGTAAACACACAGTGGTCAGTATAGCTGTTTAAGGATGTCGGTAAACACACAGTGATCAGTATAGCTGTTCAAGGATGTCGGTAAACACACAGTGGTCAGTATAGCTGTTTAAGGAAGTCGGTAAACACACAGTGGTCAGTATAGCTGTTTAAGTATGTCGGAAAACACACAGTGGTCAGTATAGCTGTTTAAGGATGTTGGTAAACACACAGTGGTCAGTATAGCTGTTCAAGGATGTCGGTAAACACACAGTGGTCAGTATAGCTGTTTAAGGATGTCAGTAAACACACAGTGGTCAGTATAGCTGTTTAAGGATGTCGGTAAACACACAGTGGTCAGTATAGCTGTTTAAGGATGTCGGTAAACACACAGTGGTCAGTATAGCTGTTTAAGAATGTCAGTAAACACACAGTGGTCAGTAATAGCTGTTTAAGGATGTTGGTAAACACACAGTGGTCAATATAGCTGTTTAAGGATGTTGGTAAACACACAGTGGTCAATATAGCTGTTTAAGGATGTCGGTAAACACACAGTGGTCATGAGTACAACAGGGGAATGAGAGCTTGACCACTGCTATGATATTTTTGCAACCTTTGAAAAAAGCTCCTTTAGATAAGATGGTTGTCCATGTTGATTCCTAAGTCCTCCTTTAGAAAGTCTTCAATAAAAGAAGAAGATGTCTCTATGTAATATCAATTAGGCTGACTTGTACCAGGTACTATGTCTTGATGTGACTGTTTCTAGCGGATGCCGTCCCCCGATGATGTGGCGACCATGTACAAGGCTGCGGTCCAGGTAGGCAGATATATGTGAAAACAATAGTACTGAACTCTCCTGTAACGAGGGGACTGTACTGTGCTGTAACCATGGTACTATGCAGTGCTGTACCCAGGACACTGTCCTGTGCTGTAACCAGGGTACTGTCCCATGCTGTAACCATGGTACTGTCCTGTGCTGTACCCAGGGTACTGTACTGTGCTGTAACCAGGGTACTGTCCTGTGATGTAACCAGGGTGCTGTGCTGTTCTGTGACCAGGGTACTGCCCTGTCCTGTAACCAGGATACTGCCCTGTCCTGTAAGCAGGGTACTGTCCTGTGCTGTAACCAGGGTACTGTGCTGTGCTGTAACCAGGGTGCTGTGCTATGCTGTAACCAGGGTACTGTCCTGTGATGTAACCAGGGTACTATGCTGAGCTATAAACAGGGTACTGTCATGTCCTGTAACCAGGGTACTGTGCTGTGCTGTGACCAGGGTACTGTCATGTGATGTAACCAGGGTACTGTGCTGTTCTGTGACCAGGGTACTGCCCTGTCCTGTAACCAGGATACTGCCCTGTCCTGTAACCAGGGTACTGTCTTGTGCTGTAACCAGGGTACTGTCATGTGCTGTAACCAGGGTACTGTGCTGTTCTGTGACCAGGGTACTGCCCTGTCCTGTAACCAGGATACTGCCCTGTCCTGTAACCAGGGTACTGTCTTGTTCTGTAACCAGGGTACTGTCCTGTGCTGTAACCAGGGTACTGTGCTGTTCTGTGACCAGGGTACTGCCCTGTCCTGTAACCAGGGTACTGTGCTGTCCTGTAACCAGGGTACTGTCTTGTTCTGTAACCAGGGTACTGTGCTGTTCTGTGCTGTAACCAGGGTACTGTGCTGTGCTGTAACCAGGGTACTGTGCTGTGCTGTAACCATGGTACTGTGCTGTAACCAGGGTGCTGTGCTGACCGATAGGCTGAGAAATGAACAATATTTATAGGCTAAAAGATGAATGGTAGTCAAACTGAGAGGCCAGCTGAGACATATCAGAGAAATGATTACATAAACAAGGAAAGAAAATGATTTTCAGAAAATATATTTTACATTTCAGATTCTCTCCGATCATGAATACAAGAGATATGAAGTGTCAAACTTTGCAAAACAGGTATGAAAAACATACATATAACGAATCTTAATCAACACGAGAATAATAGTGAGTGAATTTGGTTTTACATCGCTTTTAGCAATAAGCAAGCATTATCACGGCAGGGGATACCAGAAATGGGTTTCACACATTGTACCCATGTCAGGATTCGAACTTGGGTCCTTGGCGTGACGAGCGAACGCTTTAACAACTAGGCTACCTGACCGCCCCTGAAGAATAATAGAAAAGAAAGTATAAGAAATGAAGCATATATTTATTGTCATTACCGGTATTTATTGAGTTACAAATAAATTGACCAAGGGCTACTTGCTTATTGTCTCTTAACCAATACTGGGGCTGTTGTTTAACCTGGTGGTTTTGATGTTGGCTGATCATGGTGAAGGCCCTGGCACAAGTCTATGGGTACCTGTGTGTGTTGAAGTCAGAACAGCCTCAAAACCCTAAGTCAAGACATCCACATAAAAAGTCAAAATGGCCACAAACCCATAGTCAAAACAGCCACAAAGAAAAGTCATAATGGCCTCAGGTGACAAGTCAAAATGGCCACGATAATAATAAATGAATAGCCAATGTGAGCAGGATATATACAGAGTAGATGTTAGAGGTTGTCATTATGTCAGAACGCCTTGAGACGTTTGAGGTGGCCATATACTGTTTTACTGTGACCAGAGTGAGCCCATATTTATTGTGTGACAGAGGGTCAGTGGTATGTTTTTGTCCTTTGTCCATGATAGTAAGGAGAGTGTCTGTCTGTCTGTCTGTGGACCAATTCGTCTAAGTTAGGTAGATTCTAAATACGCATGGGCAGCCATTTTGCAACAATAGTTTAGTCTAGAGATTAAAAATTAAACACAAACGTGTCTTCAAGAAGATTAATTTCTCTGTAGCCAATTATGAAGGTAACCAGTTGTGACTAGTGAGCTGCGATAAACATCTATAACTTTTCATACCTTAGACAGGATATGAAGCATGTTGATAGGATCATAATATAACACATAACGCACACGCACACGCACACGCACACGCACATCCCCAGTTCTGAAAAGTAATCTCTTTGTTGTACTTTCAGAATAGTTAAATGTTAAAGGTATTCCTTGTTTATTGTACTATGTAGTCTTAATGTGACATAATAATTGAGTTTGTTGTCTTTATTTTTTGTGTGGCCCTTTTGACATTCTTGTTGAGGCCAATTTCACTTTACCTTTTGAGGTTTTGAGGCCTTCTGACATGCGGCCATTTTGACCTCCCTTCTGTGTGAAGCTAATGCTTGGTGCCCCCCACCAGCTGTGATTATGCTAGAAGATTGCAGACAGCATCAGAGATCAAACCAAACTCATTCACTAATACTTCTGCTTAAACTAAACTCTTCGACTAAATTTGAGTTTTGGACAGACCTACTGTGTGCCTAATTCTCATTATAAAACAATTCAATGAAACTAGATAAATAACAACACTTATCTTGATTATAATGTCTTTTACCAGGAAGCATACAGCACCCACAACCTGACCTACTGGAGAGGGATGCCATATATAGGTGTTGGGCCAGGTAGGTCACAAGCACACTGAGATGTCAGGATATTAGTGAGCATATACAAGTTCAAGATGCTGTGCAGAGTTGCATCCCTATGGATCTGATATTTACCTTGATCATGATGCTTGGTTTGCCAGCATCATGCTGGAACCATCTTCCTGAGGCAAGTGAGTCAACTGACTGTAAACGTCCAGTTTCCACCCTTGCTGAACTAGCCTGGAATTATGGACTAAAAAGTCTATAATCAAGTCAAAATCGTATAATGAAATCAACATCCGCTTCATAAACAACATGGCAACTGACATGCAGATTTTGGTCGATTGCAGGATTTTCTGAGCATGTTTACCGTTAACAGATATTAATTCAAATCTGTCCATGTTCATAATCAAGGTGCTGAATTGATTTGATGCACTTTGCAAGGTAAGGTACATTTTCTTGCAATGATTATTTTGATTATCGATCAGATCATCTCGACTGGGCACCACCATTTTGTTTGAAGCAAATGCATGTGATATGAAAGGTGGAATCTGATTGGTCAATAGGAGGACATAGAAGTTACATAACTTGTAATAGCCACTGGTGGTGCTACAATCGAGCCAAGGAATTCCTGCCTAGTTCTACAAGGGTGCGAGATCATCACCTGGAGGATCCACTGTCATCACCTGGAGGATCCTCTGTCATCACCTGGGGAATCCTCGCTATCATCACCTGAAGGATCCTCTCTGTCATAACCTGGAGGATCCTCTGTCATCACCTGAAGGACCAACTGTCATCACCTGGAGGATCATCACTGGAGGATCCACTGTCATCTCCTGAAGGATCCACTGTCAACACCTGGAGGATCATCACTGTCAACACCTGAAGGATCCTCTCTGTCATCACCTGGAGGATCCACTCTGTCAACACCTGAAGTATCCTCTCTGTCATCACCTGGAGGATCCGCTCTGTCATCACCTGAAGGATCCACTCTGTCAACACCTGGAGGATCCACTCTGTCAACACCTGAAGTATCCTCTCTGTCATCACCTGGAGGATCCGCTCTGTCATCACCTGAAGGATCCACTCTGTCAACACCTGGAGGATCCTCTCTGTCAACACCTGAAGGATCCTCTCTGTCATCACCTGGAGGATCCATTCTGTCAACACCTGAAGGATCCTCTCTGTCATCACCTGAAGGATCCTCTCTGTCGTCACTGGAAGATCCACTCTGTCAACACCTGAAGGATCCACTCTGTCGTCACCTGAAGGATCCTCTCTCTCATCGCCTGGAGGATCATCACTGTCATCACCTGAAGGATCCTCTCTGTCATCACTGGAGGATCCACTGTCATCACCTGAAGGATCCACTGTCATCACCTGAAGGATCCACTCTGTCATCACCTGAAGGATCCCCTCTGTCATCACCTGAAGGATGCACTCTGCCATCACTGGAGGTCCACTCTGTCATCACCTGGATGATCCTCTCTGTCATCACCTGGAGGATCCTCTCTGTCAACGCCTGAAGGATCCTCTCTGTCAACACCTGAAGGATCCTCTCTCTCATCACCTGGAGGATCTGCTCTGTCAACACCTGAAGGATCCACTCTGTCATCACCTGAAGGATCCTCTCTCTCATCACCTGGAAGATCCTCTCTGTCATCACCTGGAGGATTCACTCTGTCATCACCTGAAGGATCCATCTGTCATTACCTGAAGGATCTGCTCTCTCATCACCTGGAATATTCTTTGTCATCGCCTGGAGGATCCCGGGGATTTAGCTATAGCTGCTCAGGGGCCGATATTTGGCCCCAAGTCGGCAGCCAATGTAATTAATTAAAAATACCCAAATAGGAAATAAATATTTTCCTATTCATGTAATAAGTATTAAATAAGGTAACCTGTATTGTTAACAAGACCAATAAATAGGTAGAGATTTTGATGCTTAGTTTAATAACATTGCATTGAATGCAATCTCAAAATACAATGTTAATTTAAGAAAAAAAGAACTATCATAAAAAAGAGATTTTTTTCCAAATTGCTTATCAGGGCAAGATGATTCTAAGACAATGCTAATTACTGCTGTGTCCATCATGTCCTAGGTGCCCATGGCAGGTTCTACGTGGCAGGTACCAGACAGGCGCGGATCCAGACCCTGGAGCCAGACATCTGGATGAGGGAGGTTGAGGCCTTCGGGCACGCTACACGCAAGATAGTTCCACAGACGCTTCTAAATCAGTAAGCTGGTGACGATGCTCTGAAAATATTGACTTGCCCAGTGTTTGAAATAAGCGTCTGCCCATAGGCCTGTGGCAGGTAGATCTTGTGTTGGGCTCATAGTTTCAAATTTGTCTGGGTCCTTATGGCTTGCAGTGAATCTATCTATGTGTTTATGTTTTTTTCTTTCACAATAAGCTGCATTGATTTGAATGAGGGCCAAAAGAGCTTAGTTGGGGTCTGCCGCTTCTAAAGAAATTTCTTTATTTCCGACACTGAACCTGAACAAGGAAAATAGAACCACTAATTTTCCAAGATGATTCAAACCAAAACAGGACCGCCTCCGTGGTCTAGTGGTAGAGCGTCCGCCCAGAGAGCGCAAGGTCCGGGGTTTCGATCCCCGAACGCGTCATACCAAAAGACGTTAAAAGCTGGTACTTGTTGTTACCCTGTCTGGCGCTTGGCATTAAGGGGCTAAAACAAGGACTGGTCGGCTCGGAGTCAGTATACTGTGTCTGAGTGGGGTATTCATGTTAAACTTTGGCATGGTATCTCAGTGGGCTAGCACTATAAATCGGCATCAGTCCGGACTAGTACAAGCAGCCACACAAACACACACACGTACATGCACGTCGCTATATAAGTGCAATAATCTTGGACGCGACGTTAAACCCCATTTCACCTCACCTCACCTCAAACCAAAACATCATTTGATAAATGACAAGGATTTGTTTGATGTGTTATGAACGTAAAATATTGAATTTTTTTCCACTTGATAAATATTGACACATCCTTGTGGAGGAAAGAAACACCAAGATAAGAAGTCCTTCGTTTAGATTCAAACTCACAGCCATAGCCCTTTCTGGGAGCTCTCTCCACTATAAAGATACTTACTGACTGTGAAGGAGTTTTGAGACAAGCAAGGGAGGTAACTCATGTTGCCTTAAAGTGGTATACTGAACAGACTGAGGAGTTTCTTGAGGTGCTTTGATTTGTTACAAAGGGATAAGAAAAAAACAGTTGCATTTGTTTTAGTTTTTATAATTTCCAAATGGACCTAATCAAAGTAATGAATTGGTAAATGAATGATTGTATGAAGAAAGATACTTTCAAGTGTGGAGGTAGTGAGAAAGGTGATGTGTTGCTCTTCTGTCCAGTTTGGAGGAGATGGTGGCGGTAGGACTAAGAACACGCTGGGGGATATCACATAACAGATGGGAGGAGGTTTCTCCTCTTGGTCTTCAGGACATCTTCCATCACTCAGACACCATCCAGTCTTACCGGGACCAGGGCTTACTGCACCTCGACACCCGGTACAGGCATTTCTTGTTAAAGAGAACTTCAGATGATTTTAGTATTAATTAGTTGGTTTATTTCTCCCAAATCATAGGCTCATGGAAATATGGTAGATATTGCATAAAAAACATGTTTTATTTAAACTAATGTGAAATCTTAAAATAATTGTTAATGAGTCTCCTTTGACAAGAGATTGTTTTTGAAATATGCTTCTGTTCAACAGCAGTGAAGGGGTACCTGGTAGGATGAGATGGTAATGGGACTGTTTATATCTTAATGACTCATCAGCCGGCTTGGGGTATATACTCAGCAAAGCCAGGTCACTAACTTTGGCATTCTTGCTGTAAAAGGCGACTATGCTTGTCGTAAAAGGTGACTAATGGGATCAGGTGGTCAGACTCGCTGACTTGGTTGATGCATGTCATCGTATCCCAGGTTGATGCATGTCATCGTTTTCCAATTGCGTGGATCGATGCTCATGATGTCAGTCACTGGATTGTCTGGTCCAGACTCGATTATTTATAGACCGCTGTCATATAGATGGAATATTGCTGAGTGTGGCATTAACCAACCAACCCAACCAACCAACCACTTTGGGCTTCTTATTGGATCAAAGTAGTACTCACTGTGTGGGCTGATTCTGAATTGTCAGTGCTCGCCTTGATTTAGTATAGTTGCTGCTGTGTATCATCTTAGCAAGTTTATGTAGGAATCAACTGTATAAGTATATATATATTCATTGTGAACATGTATCATTTCAGAGGACTTCGAGCTTCAGACACTGGGCTGGATGTTTTGGATACCTTGATACCATCATTGTTGTTACAGCTGGACTTGGCTTTCAAGCCTAGTGTGACATGACACGCCCTGAGACAATCACTGTTACAGCCGGACTTGGCCTTCAAGCCTAGTGTGACATGACACGCCATGAGACAATCACTGTTACAGCTGGACTTGGCCTTCTAGCCTAGTGTGACATGACATGCCATAAGACAATCACTGTTACAGCTGGACTTGACCTACAGATCTAACATGACATGACATGCCATGAGACAATCACTGTTACAGCTGGACTTGACCTACAGATCTAACATGACATGACACACCATGAGACAATCACTGTTACAGCTGGACTTTGCCTTCAAGCCTAGTGTGACATGACACGCCATGAGACAATCACTGTTACAGCTGGATTTGGCCTTCAAGCCTAGTGTGACATGACACGCCATGAGACAATCACTGTTACAGCTGGATTTGGCCTTCAAGCCTAGTGTGACATGACACGCCCTGAGACAATCACTGTTACAGCTGGACTTTGCCTTCAAATCAAACGTGACATGACACGCCATGAGACAATCACTGTTACGGCTGGACTTGGCCTTCAAACCTAGTGTGACATGACACGCCATGAGACAATCACTGTTACGGTTGGACTTGGCCTTCAAACCAAGTGTGACATGACACGCCATAAGACAGATGGACTTGGCCTTCAAGCCTAGTGTGACATGACACGCCATGAGACAATCACTGTTACAGCTGGACTTGGCCTACAGATCTAACGTGACATGACATGCCATGAGACAATCACTGTTGTTAGACCTGGACTTGGAACAAACCTAAAGTAAAATGGCAGCCATGAACATTTCCCCAAGAACATGTATCCTGCACACGTGGTTCATGTGCATACTCGGCCATCATTCAACCGAACATGGCCGACTTGACTGAATTGGATACTTTTTTCTGAATAAAGTTGTTCACAGGCAGGAATATAATCGACATTAGTTACTAAATACATCACTTATATTCACTGATAATGTTTGTTTGTTGTTTAATGCTGACTCAACAATATTCAAGCTATATGACGGCGGTCTGTAAATAATCAAGTCTGGGCCAGACAGTCCAGTGACTGACATCATGAGCATCGATCCACACAATTGGGAGCTGATGCTATGCATCAACCAAGTCAGCTAGCCTGACCATCCATTCCCATTAGTTGCCTCTTATGACAAGCATAGTCGCCTTTTACGGCAAGCATGGGTTGCTGAAGACCTATTCTACCCCGGATCTTCAGGGGTATCCAGACACAGAGGGGGCAGATATATTATCACGAGGATCAAATCACATTAACTACCGCTGGTTGAAACAACTGATTTGACCTGAGGTCCGCATCACCGCGGAAACTTATGACAAGCATGGTCGCCTCTTAGGGCAAGCATGGGTTGCTGAAGACCTGTAAAATTCTCAGTTGGAACCCTTACTGTGATGAAGTGAGTTCTTGATGATGCACTGTTACCACATGCCTGTGTCAGTTGTTGCAGTTTCCATATGACTGTGTTCTTGTGCTGTTTCTAAGAGACTGGGATGCTGCTTAATGCCTGAGAAGATCCAGGGTAGAAAAAGTCTTCAGCAACCCATGCTTGTTGTAAGAGGCGACAATGCTTGTCATAAGAGGTGACTAACGGATCTGGTGGTCAGGCTCGCTGACTTGGTTGATGCATGTCATCATATACCACATTGTGTGAATCGATGCTCATGATAACCATCACTGGATTGTCTGGTCCAGACTTGATTAATTACAGACAGCCGTTCACGCGTTTCTAAAACGTCTTTGTAAGTGAGTGTTGGTATTGGGGTGACGTTTATTATGACGTTTGATACCATGTCTTGACTAATAGGAATCATTTGGTTACATGTTTTCAACACAATATCAAATTGACTAATTAACCTTTGAAGATCCTGGGTAGAATAGGTCTTCAGCAACTCGTGCATGGTTTTTTTCTTGGGAAACCCAAACAGTCGAGGGCCACAGAAGAACTAGGTCACGACAGTAGTTTGACAAGCACGACAACATCAGCTACAAGTAGTGTGGTCATTTTATTACAGCGATATGATGAAGGACATTGGCGAATTAATACTGAGAGTTTGTCATTTGTTTTCAACAACAAAAACAACAATAAACTGACTAATTGTTGACAAGGAAACGTATAGTTTCCCGAATTACAGCATTGCATATTTTACTGTATTAGAATTGTGTACGTATCTGAGGTATGAGTGAGAGAGTGAGTACGCCGCTTTTAGCAACATTCCAGCAATATCACGGCAGGGGACTCCAGGAATTGGCTTCACACATTGTACCCATGTCGGGAATCGAACCCGGGTCTTCGGCGTGACGAGCGACCGCTTTAACCACTAGGCTACCCGACCGCCCCATCTGAGGTATGAATGCATCATTTGGTACACATTAAATAATGTCTGTTGGAATAACCAAGACGTGACAAAGTCTACATGCACAATCCAAACATAACCAGAAAGAACGCACCACAATATCAATACACCTCAACCTACTTCACAAGGTCCCAATGGGAATAGGCCTCATCATCCCCTGATGGTAAGAGCGGACTGACGGGATCCGGTGGTCATGTTGCATGTCATGGTATCCTACTTGTGAAATCACTGGATTATCTGGTCCTAACAGACCGCCGTCACTCGGCTCGAATTTTGCTGAGTGCGGCGTTAAACAAACATTAACATAGACGTGAACCACCATGAGAAAGGCCTATAAAAGAAGGCGGTGCTGTCGGTCGCTAAAAAGGTGTGTTAACCTTAAGGACAAGGAGAAGCGATTTGAAGCAGAGAATCGCAGTCGGTTATAGTTAGGGCATTGTGTCCCAGAGTACAATTTATATATTTTGATATCGGTACCAACAGCATGGTGTTGTACGTGGCCGACGCGATCGGTCGATCCTGTGTTACAATGGCTGCCCATGACCGCTTCATACGCCAATTTCATTTGCGACAAAGGTGTACAATTCCAGTATTTCGAAGGATATCTAAACCAGCCAGTGCGGAACCACCGTCGTGAGGTATAGTCTATAGGTCTCCGAGCACGACGGCTTGTCAGAGGTTGTGTTTTGACGCATCAACATCGTGAACTGCTATGTGTTAAGCACAAAAGTATGGACTAACCAGTGAAGGAGAACTGTTTGGTTCAGCGACGAGTCAAGATTAATGCTGCATCAAACTGACTGGAGAGCCAGGCTGTACCAAAGTCGCCATCAACATTTTGCTGTCAATTCAACTGCATACGGGAGGTCGACAGATTTAGCGATGGCAGCGTAATGATGTGGGCGGTAAAGTCCCACAGTGGTAGAACAAACATCGTAAAAGTGCAGGGC
Source organism: Haliotis cracherodii (assembly GCF_022045235.1). NCBI lineage: Eukaryota > Metazoa > Mollusca > Gastropoda > Lepetellida > Haliotidae > Haliotis > Haliotis cracherodii. The sequence goes on from NW_027266275.1 coordinate 20,464,254, forward strand.
AATTTAACGATCCAACGCTTTTCTTGTGAAAACTACAGCTGCACATCGCATCCTTTGCCAAGGTAATCTTTCAAAACGAACGCTTACATCACGTGAAAAAGCAGCATTCCTAGATTTGATTTGTTATTATTTCAACTACATGACGGCGGTCTGTAAATAATATCGAGTCTGGCCCAGACAATCCAGCTATTTACGTCATGCGCATCGACCTACGCAATTGGGAAAAGAAAAGCATCAACAATGTCCGATAGCCTGACCACACGATCCGATAGTCGCCTCTTACAAGCATGGGTTGCTGAAGACCAATTCTAACCCGGATCCTAACAGGTTCCTAGAATCAGCCTCGGTACTTGACGCCAACACGCAATAACAGCTCGCCATGATAACTTTCGGTGTCCGCTGTGGTCTTTGCAATTATAGCATCACTCAAATGTTATGTGTTGTAGTAAGTGTGCAACTACCCCAAACATAAAAAACTGGTCCTGCGTTTGATTTGTTAGTATATTATGTAAATGTCTTTAACATGTCATTCCATGTAGGAAAATTGGGTTCACTAGGCTAACCCCACCGCCCCTACTGTGTATTCAATGACCCACAATCTGCCGTTTTGTGTAACCTTTAATCAGCATTTTCAATGGGCCTACCCCTTAATTTTTAAAACCAAACTACGTAACATGTAATATATATATAGTGAAAGTATGTAATGTTAAACCATGGGCACTCCCAAGTCCTTCAGCTAGGCTGTTGGACAGGAATCCCACCCATGACAATCACCAACACAAACCACCAAATACTCATAAAAAAATGTTTATTTCTTGTGATGAAAAGACAATACATGTACAGACCAATCAACAATGTATATACATATGTACAGACAAGAAACAAAGATGGCAGCTATTCCATCCTGTCACAACATTAAGCTGGGATCCAAAAGGCTGTCACAGCCTTTATTGAAATAAAACGTTTACTTGTTAATACAAACAAAGCCCTGCCATTTATGACACACAGCTTATGTTAAAGAGACGATTCTTTCATTCAAATGTAACTTGTTTGTTTCGCAAATATTAGCGAAATCAAACATTTTTATGCATTTTATCAACAATTTGTTATAAAAATCAAAAACTACACGAACCTGTACTGATGTTGAACTTTTGGCAATATAATAAATAGGACAAGTGTATTCGAGTAGGTAATATCTACAACAAAACAATAACAGGACGAATACATACTAAGACACTTTAGCTGTTAACCTTGTAAAAAGTATCTAGCGAAACAGATACTTTTTCCAGCAACAGCAATGGTTTGAACGTGCTGAAACTTTTGCTTGACAGGTATCGGGTTTGGGATTAGTTTAAAAAATAAATATTCAATCCTATTCATTATATTTTTCATTTTTTTCTTGTTAACTGTCAAAACAGAATTGGGATAAATGTTAAGTAACGTGATCTAGAAGCTACTGAAAAGCCTTTTTTCGAAATATTTAGGAGTATTTTCAATGTCTTGTGATATTTAATCCGTTAATGTATGTTTTGGACGCTTTATTTGACTAGCAAGGAATTATTTGTGACAACTAGCCATGCCATCATTTTCTCTTGCCTAGCTATGTAGAAATTGTTAGGACAAACTTCCATCACTGGAATCATCACAGAAATACTACGACCAAATGCAATCTTGTTACAAAATTGCAATGATTAATGCCCAATGAAAAAGTGTAACAATGACATGAACACCTTGCAACCACTGGAAAATACACAACACATGTATAAAGAAACCTAAAAGACACTTCAATCCAAGATTTCTTTCAGGATTGACACAATCCACTATAGTGAATTACTTAGACACTTGGTCTATATTACACACAAGTTTGTCTTCCTTTTTAAAAGAAAGTTGTATCAATTTAGAGCAACTATAAGAGCACTGGGTTGTACATGCACTATATGCATCTAGAAGAATTTGAAAACACTTCCTGGTATTACATACAGGCTGGGCGGTGGCATCATAAACAATGGTGCCTCGTGTTAGACTGGGTTGCTATTTTTGAAGCAAAGCAACCTGTTATTTCGTGATAATCAAATCCTTGTCAAGTAAGTTTAGTAAAGCCTATATTAATAAGACCAGCACGTTCAATGATATCAGATCTTTTCTAAGGGTCCAAGCATGTTTGCAAGTTGCACCATGTTAGCTGATGAGATGGTGATGATGGGATCACTTTGGTGTAAGATGAATTGTGCTGGGGTCGCTGAAATCTCCCAGCCGGGTGTGATTGTCAACAGCACGAACTGCGAAGTGATACTTGTTTCCTTCCTGGAACTGGGTGAGTGTACAGGCCATGGGTAGGGGCAGGGCCTTCACATCACCCACCTGAAACACAAGGACAATGTCACTACACTCCTGCAGTTGCAACTGTGGGCTGTATCAATGAAGTGTTGTACTGTGTTTACATAGTCGTCATACAGCTGCAACAGTGTTGAGTGTCCCGTTAATAAAAACAATAAATCTGACAATGTAATATGCTTGCCAAAGGCTGGCATGATACAACTTGTATTCTAACATACATTTACAATACAAAAACACACTGGGACAATAATCTCTATTTATGTACAGTACACTTCTTGCACAATACATTACTTATCCTTGTTATTCTGGCTTAGTTTCCAGGACAAGGTCCTGTTCCATATTGATCAACTGCTTTGTGGAACTAAATCTGAAAACTTCACAACCCTTTCTATCTTATTTCTTTAATATAACGGATATATTGAAATGTCCTTGGACATCAATGTAACAGAGGAGGAGTAATAGTAGTGAATTTGGTTTTACACCATTGTTATCAATACCCCAGCTAAAGAAATGCTACCTATTTCCCCTCCTATTTAATCACCATTTTAAAATGCAAACATAGAGGAAAAGACAATAAATGTAACTTCAATACATTAACCTATACTACTCAACATTTCCTAAGGACCACACCTTTGACCAAAAATGACTACTTTGGTCCTTAGCACATGTTGAGTAGTATACAACAGTCCTATAATATCACTAGTGGAACAGGGTCCTGATTCATATGAACAACATGGGATGAGATGGTACTCACCCCAAAAAGGTACTAGAATCTGTACTTGACTAAGAAAGTGTTATCCCAAATATGACATTTGTTACATTTGACCACTTTGTAAATGGCATTGTGTGTTCATATTCTTACCTTCTTCCACAAAGTTGTGCTTGGCGGAGCAGAGCTCTCCTGGTATGCAAAGAGCTGGTAAGAAGCTATCTCTGCATGGTTGTCCTGTAGTGTCATGTTCCAGGACAACACAATACCTGGACAGAAGGGAGGAGATGCGGACAAGTTAGCAGTCAACACAAAGCTTGTTTTCATTTGTTTGTTTTTAACACAGCAATATTCCAGCTTATAAAGGCCTGGAAATAACAGTCTTGAAAAACCAGTGATTGATATAAATCCAACGTAATTGGGGTACAATGAACCAATTAACGGGGCCTGACAATCCGATCCAATTAGACGTCTCTTACAACAACGCATGTGTAGCTGGCGAACTATTCCAACCTGGAATCCCCACAAGGAGACATCTACTACAATTATTAGACATAATTTTATCGAAATGTCCTTGTTCAGCTTCTGTTAGTCATTCCAACATCTACATTGGTACCATAAAGTAATAAATTGTTTGATTGGTATAATATACATACCTTGACTGACTCTTGAAATTTTGAGACCTGGTTTTGGAGGTAGGACTCCCTTGATCCCCCTGCTGACTTGATTAGTAGGTTTGGCAGGGAGCGGTGCTGGGTGTTTCTGAGTGGGTACAGGTGATGGGGCAGGGGCTGGAGTAGGGGCAGGGGCAGGAGCCAGAGTGATGGGCTGTCACAGAAAAATAGTTGGTTATTAAAAAATACTCAAATTCAATACCATCAATAACACTCATCATCATACGACTTTATATATACTCTGCAAAAAAAGAAACGCAAAAGTGAATTTAGATGTATATTTTATATATCATATAAATAATCAATAGATGGTAATCAATTGTTCAAGATGTGCACACATCATTCTCATTGACCCAGGTTCCACATGAAACAGTAGATTTTCAAGGTGAAGGTCATCTGTGTTCAATATCATGTATGGCCACCATCAGAGTCCAAAATTGACTGCCATTGTAGTCCCATGGAAGCAATCAAATCCTGAATTGTGGCCTGGGGGATGTTCACCCACTCTACCTGCAGTGCTTGTGGCAACTGTAGGAAGTTCTGGGGTTGTTGCTGACATGCTCGCAAGTACATCCTATAAATGTTCGATTGGGTTTAAATCTGGAGGGCCAGGACTTGGATACAATGATTACTCACAAAGGCTGTCAGTCCTGCCAGGCATTGTCTTGTTGGAAAATGATGTTCGTTCGTTGCATAATGGGAAGCACGTGTGGCCAAAGTATCACATCTGTGTAACGTTATGCCGATAAATTTCCTTGAACTTACACCATGTCTGTTCTACCTGTGAAGGAGATGGCAGCCCACATGATCACGTGACTACCACCAAATCTGTCCATTTCTTGTATACAGTTTCGGGCATAACCTCCCCTGCAACCTATGTAAACACGACGTCTCTTATGGCCATACTATGACCTTGACACCATTGATGTTGCAGCCGACGATGCAGTTTCTTCAAAATGACCCCTCATACCGGCTGTCTACTGTGAATACCTTCAGCAAGTAAACGGTTCCTCACTGTCATCACACGGATCTGTCCTGTGCTCCAGTCGTGATAAAGGATAGACGGACCTGGGAAGGTTACATGTTGTCCCGTGTGTCTGATAACGGTGCCACTGTCTTGTAATGGTGCTTGGTGCTTCGTGGAAAAAGCAGCTGATGATGATTCTCCTGATTGCAGTTGGCCAATGGCGTAATTGCCTTGGGCTTCCGTCAGTCGTGGTATCTTTTCATTGTTTACTTGCTGTAAGATTATGATGGCATGCAAATGAAGCCCCCAAGTTTTTATAGCCCAACAAGTGATGTTGCACGTGTCATGTCATTTTTGGGTGTTTTGGCGCCAGGCTCTCTTGTGGTTGTGTTTTTGCGATTTTTCCATTTTTTCATCAAATTTCTGCAGTTCCTCATTTTTTCCACACAAATTCACAACCATCAGAAATGACGAATTCATTTTAGGTATGAACATGATTAATTTTGTATGACAATCGCAAACTCAGATATTAACGATTTTACTACTTTTGCTTTTCTTTTTGTGCAGAGTATACTTTAAATCATTAAATCATAAATTATTCAGTCTTCACTCACTTTGTTGATAAATATTGTTTACATAAGGTTGAAATAAAAATTTCTCAAGCAAGTATGTTTTACAAATTGTGGAGAGCAGCTTCATTCTTAACCTCATTTTGAATATCGTCAAACTACAATTTTAATGACACACGGCCACAGTCTGTCCCTTTAGCAACTAGCCAGAGTCTAGAAATAGTAGGTTCAGTAGGCTCAGAAATATTAGTCCATATAACAACACTAAAATTGACTTAATATGATGCTAAGAACCAAGTTCGGGCTAGCAGGCGTTTTTGGCACAGACTGCGACCATGTGCTCATAATAAATGTCCACTCACTGTTGACACTGGAGTAGATGAAGGTGCTGTCTGTAGAGGTGGTGGTGGTCTGGCTGTTACTGTCTGTAATGATGTGGCTGGTCGAACAGGAGTTGAGACACTGATTTGACTTAAACTTGTACCTGGACGTAACTGAGGCATAGTCTGTCCCACCGGAGCCCCTGCTGACTTAGCCACAGGGAGTACAGTGGGAACAGTTGTGCGTATTTGAGTTTGTTGTGTGTTAACATGGCTAGAAGCAGGGACAACAGTCAGCAATGTTCCTGGCCGCAGATTGGACCCTGATGCTACAGTCACGATTTGGAATGTCCCTCCAGGACGTGTTAAACTCTGGGGACCTGCATTGACAAGTCCTGGTGAGCTAAGTAGAATAGATGTTCCACTAGTGAGCGACTGTTGTAAAGTGAGCGGGTTGACACCCCTGATCACTTGCTGCTGTACAAGACCCGGACGAAGAGCAGAAACTGCTGTCCCTGGCATCACTGTCATTGTTCGTGCAGGTTGAGTTGCAGTTGCTGGACCTTTAGCATTATCATCATCGGATGTCAGGTCAATTACCTTGGGAACATTCACAATCCCCTTAGCCCCAACCTGACCAGCAAGATTGGGAGAGCTCACAACTATAACATTGGAGCCTGAGATGGGCTGGCCTGAAACGGTTTGTAACTTGCTGGTGGTGTCGATGGTCTTGGTGTTGTCTAGGAGACTGCGCACTGTTGTGAGTGATGTGGGGAGGGCTGTGGGGAGGGCAGTGCTCAGGTGCTGGGCAAGCTGAGGTCGGACTCCGGTCAAGGTACCTAGTGGAGGGTGGCCACCTATGAGGGTAGTTGATGTTGATGGCGTGGTCTGTAGAACAGCAGTGGCCGACAGCAACTGAAATGAGGACATCAACACTTGGTTTAACACATAGAATTCCAATTTTTACAACATGACATGTAAAATCTAAAAGTGGAAATGATCAGTTTCTAGAAACATGAAATTCCTCATTAATAAGGGAAATCATGCATATTAATTCACATATGACCAATTCCTGCAGACAAACTCCGAGTTCCCTAGCTTTCAATTGTAGCTTCTTGGAAAACCAAATCAAAGTTTTGTTAATTATACTGATAATCAGAAACAGTGTTGCTCAAGGTATAATCTATAATCACGACTGTACAGAAAACAATGTATGTAACATTTGTCTATTACTTGGCATTGTATATACATTGTACTATAGGCCAAATATATGAAAATGAACATACCTGTGAGACACTACTCCTATTGACTGTAGAGGCAGTGATAGATGCAGCAGGGGCTATTTTGCTGCCTGATATCAAGACACCTCCGGCAACGCTGGTGGAACTGACAGGAGCAGCTGCAGTGTTGCTGGAGAATATTGGCATAGAGAAACTGGTACTGGTTGCTGGTGCTGCTGCTTTAGGGGGCGTTTTAGGCTGCTTCACTGCCAAACCAGTCGCAAAATTTGTCTGGAAACAAAGTAAACAATGATCATATAACAGTTAGTTGGCAAGAACACTTTTCGCAAAAAGTTAGCTCAAGTTGGTTGAAGTAAACGAAGATTGCAGCGCCACAGACTACATACATGCATTTCATCAATTATAATTTAAAGAACTTAATAGCTACTTTTGTAAGTATTTTGTAGTTGTATCCTGTTTTAAAAACAATATTTCAAAGATGGAGCATTTGGGAAAATTGAAAAAAGCATGAAATACCCATATCGTCCACCAATGGTGAGGGCATGACTCAAGTCCCTGACCTCAAAGGTGCCTAGGACTTGTTCCAAAGAGTGTTCCAAAATTACACTTAATAAAAACCTTTGGCTATCTAAGTAGGGTGGTGTTACTTTGAAAAGAACACTGGGCACAGCGATTATCATTAGATACACAGGGATTCTCTATTTCCTCTTGATGGAATTAGAAGGAAAAAAAATAGAAGATAAAAAGCAGTTGACCACTTGATTGATTAGTGAGGAAATATAAAAGATTCATGATGGATTGGAATTTGTTGTCATGAAAACTGATGAAAACAAATCCAAAATTCCTTAATAGCAAACAGAACCAGTTCATGGCTAGACTAATATCTGTGCAAAGTTTAGTCAAGAAAAGATGAATGGTCTCGAGTTATGCTCTGAAAAAAAACATGATGAATGGAAGGACGGACGGGGAGCACCCATTCCTACATCTCCTCCCACTTTGTGCATGTTGTGGTAGGGAAATAAAAATGCAGTCAGTAATATTATGTTATTATTACTTAGGCCAGAGCATACAAGCATTTGTTGAATGTATTTAATTAAAATACTTCAACCTACTCACTATAATTTCTTTACTATTCATCAGTACATCTGTTTCAAAATGTTTGTGTTAATTTTAGTCGGATTTATTCCCAAAATTCCAGAAGGAAACATTGTTAGTTTACAATAGTTGTGAAAAATAGTGGGGGAATTGTGAAACATGTCAAAGGCATTTAATAGAGTGAAAAAATGGCTGAAGGAATCACTGTCTTTAAATGAATCCTGTATCAACCTCATACACTACAGCCAAATCTCAGCCATGCAGAGATGACAACCCAAGGGAGCTAACTCTTCAATACTTGTGAACAGATCTACTGTACATGGAATCTCTAACCCTTGACTACATTCATTTAGTTTTGTTTTGTTTTCATTTAACTTCTAAATCACAAACACCTGTCCAAACAATTCTAGAAGCTAGTTCTATATAAATCTGAATAACAGACAACTGTTTTCAAGACAACATACAATTCAGACATAACATCTATCGGGCATTGCTTGACAAGTCAGAATGTATTTGAAAATTCAAGTAAAACAAGGCATCATGCAAGGAGGTGTGTTTAGTGGTGAAGGGCAGGGACGGGATGTGAATGAGTTCAACAGCAAATCTAACACAAAACCTACAGTTCAAGACCCACACTCAAAATATACCTGAGTCTCAGACCGCGAAGCCTGCTTTTCCTGTGAGATAAGCACAAATATGTTAACTTCCTTCCCTTAAAGTGTTTTCACTTGACTGTTCGCTTCAAAGCTGATACTGAGTTGTGTGAAACAACCTTTTTGACTCTTCTAGAATTTTACTCTATTATGGGGCTTCTATAAACATTGTCCTGGACAGAAAATGACAGAAGACTGGCCTTTCAAGTTAGTGTTAAAACGAAAGACCTAAACTTGAAAACTGGATTGCTCAGGTCTATGTTTTTAAGCAATTACTTAATAAATGTACAATAACGAATTTACACATAATCAAATCAAGGGATAATGGTTTAATTTATCACAAATATATTAAAAAGTAAATAAAATCCTCACAGGTAAATCCATCATAGATGTTTCACCTATTCCATGTTCTTAGCAAATATATATCACCTATACCCAGAAGAACAGTGCAAGTTTTTCAATGATGACAGCTGGCTTTCACTGATTATTCTTTATAAGCATGACAAGTAACCATCTGTCTCTTACCTTGGTGTCATCTGCCTGCACAGCCACACTGCGAGTGGTTATTTGCTGAAAGAAAAGGAAATCATAGGTATACAATGCAGCAACATAGGGCATTACTGATTAATGTAATTATCCTCCTTGAGTAATCTTGTATTAATCAGTAATTCCCATCTCATATCTTAATATTCCTATCAGTAGATTTAAGGTATAACATATGAATCAACACTGTTACACATGCATCCAGTTTGAAGGCAATATTATCAGAGTTCAAAGCCTGATTGATACATGTGCAAATAGTGAGTGAGTGCGTATGGTTTTACACCGCTTTTAGCAATATTCCACCAATAACATGGCAGGGGACACCAGAAATGGGCTTCACATATTGTACCCATATTGTACCCACGCTTTAGCCACTAGGCTACCCGACCGCCCTTTGTGAAAATAGCAGTAATACTGTATCAATACTTGATCAGTATTACTCTTAAAATACTGATGCATCAGGATAAAAATATTATCTTATAATGAAACTTATTACACATTACCCTTCTAGCGCCTAATAGTATATGAACATATGTTTAAAGTCATGAGGCTCTGTATATCATCTGATTATCTAAATGCTTGCAACATAATGATAAGAGATTAAATTACAAATAATTCATAATAAAAAGTCATACTCAGTGTACCGCTATAGAACATTACACAATGATATACAAAGAAATAGCTGAGAGGTGACCAAAATCTTATTTCCAACTGAGTGTAATGTATTGATTAGAAAACATATTCCGCTAACAATGTAACACAACAATATGAATATTTCCTTTTTCCTTTTTTTCATAACAACATGTTTGAATCGTTATTTATTGTATAGTTGTACAATTTTAGATCACAAATGTTAATCCGACATAATATTATGCAACCAACAATGTCAGATTAACGGGACTTGACTGTATACGGCATATATACAGCAAATGGCTGGGATAAAAAAATAAGTTTGTTATATCCATCAGTTCATTATAAGCATGTTTGATATAAACATAGTTTATTGTAAGTCCAACATGCTTACCCTGAGTGCAGCAGTGGCAGCTTTTCTTTTCTCTAGCCTCTGCTGTAACACAGTGAGATCCAGGACCTTCTTCTGCAGTTCTTTGGCCTGAGTTCTCCATGATTCATTGGCCATCTGCAGATCCACTATCTTGGACTTGAGAGACTCCATTTTGCTGTCACGATGAGCTTTGAGGTAGGCAGAGACTTTACTTCTTACAAGAGCTTCTAATTCCTGGAAAATAAACATTTTGGTTGGTGACATCATCTATAACATAAACACTGTACTTAGTTCCAACTTCTGATAAGGTCAAGGTCATACAATAGAAAGAGTATACATTTCGGCGAGTTGCATCAAACAACATGTTTATCTCATTGAGCGATCTGCTTCAGCTGAATGTTTGCACAGCCAAGAGTGAAGGTGTCAACGTTATCAGCTCACAAGAGCAGATATGCATGTTTATCATATAATGGGTAGGTTTCTCGGCAGGATAAAGCCAACGGATAAAAACGATATCCGTTGGGGTCATAAGCGGATAGAGATGCAAATATCAAAGGTCAAGTAGGACTACTTTCACTGTTTGTAAACAAACATGGCGTCGCCCTCGTCATTCGGCGATCGAGTCAGAATTAACCATGGGCAATCTGGATAAACTACAGGGATAATTGCTATCATTATCAAAAGAACAGTCTAATATACTGAGAATCAGTGTCTAACTGTGACGTAGCTAAGGCATTTTATAAGTTTTGGCAACTTTGGAGATATACATTTTGAAACAATTTTGCGAGGGCACGAGGCCTAGCCAAGCGGGATCAGTGCTTGTAGACCTCTGCGGCTTAAAACCTTCTCCACATATTAAAAAAGTTGGATTGGGCCGAACTATGTTTGAATTGTTACTTGTTTCGTTTTGTCGCTGTGTGTACATCTGACTACACTTCTTAACGTAATGACAGGACAGACCGACTGTCAACAATGTCTGACCGTGGCCCTGACGTCTCATATACTAGGGTTAGAGTAGCTTCCCTTTGACAAAGGGCAGTTACTCTAGCGGATAGACCGATGGATTGCCGCGAAAGGCAATTAAAAACAACTGTTATTTTACGAATATGTTGCTTCGCCACTGTATAAGAAACAGATTTCAGTTGGAACTATATTGGCTACTGTCACTGTCCGACTGACACATCTCTTACCCTGTGACGTAATAAATATTAATGCGCGCATTCCAGGAAAACTCGCAATGTTTCGGTAATGTTTGTGAGAGAGGGAAAGCGATTTTGAAGCACAGAATTAAAGAATGACATTATATGATAAAGAGGTTATCACGCGAGTGTGTTTGGGGATGGTAAATATCCTGTATTAGGAATAAACACTATGTATTTAGCTCGCCAAGGCTCGCTAAATACAATGTTTATTCCTAATGCCGGATATTTACCATCCCCAAACACACTCGCGTGATAACCTCTATTTATTTTTCACAAGAAAAGCCAGATTGTTTACAGATTTAAGTCTAACACGGTAGTGTTTTCGAGCTCAAGCATAAAGTCTTTTTTCACTCTGTGAAAATATTGATTTCATCTTTTCAGATAAATATAGTATTTCAACACTAAATATTGTATTAATAGCTGGGTTAAGACTTATTTTGAGTGTTACAAATTACAAAGTCATACATGTTCACATGTTCGCAGAAAGTGAAAGGTTTTATGCAGTGATATTTTTCGCTTTATCAAGGTAAGGACAGTGTGGTTGCTAGGAGGGTTTGAATGGCTTTTGATGTAAATTCTCTGTCTAATATGGTCTGTGTGTGGAAGGACAGAATAAAATCAATGTAATATTGAAAATTAAATGAAACTGTTAAAAGAACCAGACAGACATCTGGTGGAGATAAAGAAAAAAACGCTAAAATATTACATTCACGCTCAAACATATGAAATTTATATGTTTTACCTGAGATCTTACAATTTTTTTCATTGAATAAACATGTCATAAGAAAAGCACAATTAGTCTAAAACAACCCTATTTTCAAACCCATTTCATTTGTTAACAACTTAACTATTAACGTCGGTACAATTGATAAATGGTGTATCATAACAAAGTGAGCTGTAAGTACCTGCACATGCATTCCTTACACTCAGGCAAATCTTCAATATCTTCAACTTTGTTTATGCAACATACCTTTCCTGAGAGTCGAATGGTCTTCGTGCTTGACTGAGATGTCTTGTCATCATCCTCATCACTCACAGAAGACAAGGCATCCTCTGACTTCTCACTCATCTCACTCCCAGGGTGGGAATCTTCATCCGAGGTATCAGATTTGATGGTATCAGGAGAAATTCCAATTTGTGATCCCAACTTTCCAATAACCATGTCTAGTCTTGACCTCTTGGGTGGAATCCCAGACTCCGAGGACTGATCTTCCTGAGATCTCTTACGATCAGTTCTAGAGGCAGGAGCGGCTTCAGCAGAATCTTCATGTTTGACCATTTTCACCTCATCTTTGACTTCGCTATCCTCTTCGATCTCCATCGGTTTGATTTCATCTTCATTTTCCACCTTCCTCTCTGATTTGACTTCTTTCTTCACCATTTGTTCAGAAGGCTTATCATTTTCACTAGATCTACACTCAGTCTTGGTCTCTGTTGTGGTTGTTTCCTTAGAATCAGATTCACTCTTAATTTCGTCTGTACCCTGAGTTACATTTGAGTTACCTGAGTTTGATTTCAACATTGGTTCCTCATCATCACATAGAATAATATCATCATCTTTCTTGTCAAAGTCATCATCAATTAATTCTACATCACTTTCTTGTGAACCTAATTGTTCTGATGAGTTCTTTGCTACGCTATTTCCATCTTGTTTGTCATTAGCACTTTTACCTGCTCAAAATAAAAGACGATTTCAACTGGGACATACCATCAAGATTCAAAGACATGTCTTACACTCGGCCCAAAATATCAATCTCATTCAAATCAGATCCTAGTTCTCGCTAACGCTAAATAAAGATCTGAAGACATCCCATTAGGGGTCACCTCAGAACGACCAATCAGCGCGTCGCTTACCAGATTATGAAAGTGACTGTCGGCATGTGATTTCTAATCATGCAATCTCGAAAACTTTAACATGGGGTATTCCGAACGATAGTTACGGGTTTAACGACTGAATCCTTACATTCTAGACCATCTATTAGTCATTCCAGAATGGTTTTTTTGTTCAGGTTTCAAATTTGTAATCAAGAATTTGTCAAAATATGTTTCGAAGCGTATTCGCCAATTTGAAATTTGTGCCGTAAAGCAAGAGAAAGCTGGTCTCTGATCGGTCATTCCATTGGTCGGTCAAAGTTTGCGCAAGGTCGGTCTGACGAGACCCGTAATGGGATGTCCTCAGATCTTTGTTTAGCGGTAGCGAGAACTAAGTTCTGATTTATATGAGATTGCCGAAAATATCTGCCCTATGTCGAGTCGATGAGTAAGTGTTATTTTCGCGTTGTTACTACAGCCTATAAATACATGATCAAATCTAGACCAGACAAACCAGTGGTTGAGAGCATGAGTAGGACAAAGATGCTTATTGTGATAGCATGTTGCAGGTTTGTTAGTTTGTTTGTTGTTTAACCCCCATGCTCGACAATATTCCAGCTATTTGACGGTGGTCTGCAAATAATTGAGTCTGGACCACACAATCCAGTGATTGACATCACGAGCATCGATTTCAACATGTTCAAAGGTTTAATCCTATTCATTATAAATAAGAAAGTTATGTTTATCAAATTATTTAAATAGTGCATTTATAACTTAATTAATTTGTTTTTAATAGAAAAAAATTAAGCTAAAACATTTATAATGTCCAGATTAAGCACAAACGAAGCGAAAGGAGTATTTTTGTAGTTGTAACATGCGTTATTATTGGATAGAAACAGGTTTCTCATGACAATTTGTCATAATCTAATATAAGGATCGTAAATGGTCAAATTCATGCATGTGACATAAGGCAGCCAATCAAATTACAGCAATGAATACCGTCCTTGAGTATGATATATTTCAGATTTAGACTAAAGACTTATAGTTACATTGTGCTATTTTGAACGTTTTAAGGATAAAATTGTGAACTTCATGGACATATCGTTATAGGTTACGACCTGTGACAAAGATTTCTCTTGCATGTGTTTTGGTATTAAACATTGTGTCCGAGCCTAAAAATCGAGTTGACAAATGCTGAGATGTCATTTGACTTAGATGTATGTTTGACAATTTTTTTTAAAAATTTGTTTGTAAATTTTATTACTTTATTTAACTTATTACCATGATTACAGATTTACTTGAAAAATCTTATATTGCTCTTTGACATGTTTAACAGATTTTTTGTCGAATAATATTGCAGGAAATAGTTAATAACTTACAATCAATTGATAAATTGAAAGGAAATACGTATTTTCAAACATTGTGAAAAGTGATTGATTTAAAACATGAATGATATGACAGTTAGGTTCTTGAATATATTAATAGTTCTTGAAACTGTATTGTAACTACAGTGTGGGTATACCGGCCTGCGGTGTTGAAAGAGTTAACGAGAGGAGTACATTGAAACTGGACCCTGTTTCCCCAAGCAATCTCAGTGTTATGATTTATTTACCATGTTTACAACTTAAAGTAACTGCAGGCTGTAAGGGCCTGCTGAAATTTAAAACTATAAGCCTTATGGGCCGATGTCTATTTTAAACACTGAGTACAGATACTGGTGAAACTTTGCAATACAATTGTAATACTGCTACAACTATTGCGAAAGAATCATCATTACGTTTTTAACAGACTTGAAAGTCATCCCTAACTGCGACTGAATAATATGTAAGATGATTGATAAAACATCTGCCCAGCCTACATTTTCAGGGTTTTAGTGGAGACAATTGCTACATATTATATTTCTGACATCCAACAGAACATATAACCGTTATCAATGGGCCATAGTCAAACAAACAATAATGATAAGTTTCTTACCCTCTGTTTTCTTGGATGAACTCCCAGCTCCTATCCCAGTTAGATTCTCAAACAAGTTGCCCTTTCTGGGAGATGGTGGCAGGAGCTTGCTCTTTTCAGAGGTCTTTTCTGAAGAACCAGTTGTTAGTTCAACATCCATACTCTCTTCGTGTTTGGGCTTCACCAATAGTTTATTCAATTCATTACCCTGTTTAAGTTTGGACATGATATCTCTCACTGAGTTTCTGACCTTATCACCAATTGTCAAAGGATGATCCCCAAGCTCAGAATCCTGAGACTTTTCATCCTTTTCTGTTAGAGTCTCCCTTTCCGACAGCAGCATCACTTCATCATCATCACAGCTATTTGGTGTTTTGGAAGTTTCATTTGTGTCTTCATTGTCACTGTCAATTATTTCAATTTTATCAGAGGTAGATACTTCTGGTTCTACAGATATCTCCCTATCAGCATCTTGAGAAATTTCTTCTGATTGTATCTCTGATGGTGCACCAGACTGCATTTCAGACTGAACATCTGATTGTATTTCAGACTGAACTTCTGACGGTTCTTCCGATTGTACTTCAGAAGGTTCTTCAGATTGAATCTCGGAAGGAGCTTCTGAATGAACCTCTGACGGTTCTTCAGACTGAATCTCTGATGGTTCTTCAGACTGAATCTCAGATTGTTCTTCAGACCGAGCTTCCAATGGTTCTTCAGACTGAATTTCCAATGGTTTCTCACACAGAGCTTCCAATGGTTCTTCAGACTGAACTTTGGAAGGTTCATCAGACTGCACTTCGGCAGCTTCTTCACATTGTTCAGTTACTTCATCTGCTACTTCATCCGTTACTTCCATGGATTCTTCTTGTTCCTCGCCATCCTTACTATCATTAGCTGACTGTATACTTGGAGTTTCATGTCCATTGTCACTTGGCTTAGAGTCTACTCCAGGAGAAGCTACAGTCTTGGCATCACCATTTGCTTGATCATCTATATCTACTGTTTTCAGTATAGATTTGCCATTGCAGTTCCCAGACTTCTCTGTAACAGCATCACTTTCCAAAGCAGACTCAGTCTTGGCACTGTCCCCTTCCCCATTCAAAGCCTTGAGGTTCATTATTGCCTCCTGAAAACTGTCCTTCACATCACTCATTGAGTCTGAAGAATCAGATGAACCAATCCCACTGTCACCTTCTGATTTGGTTATGCCAAGCTTAGGTAGTGACCAGCCTTGTCCCAATTTAGCAGTGGATTTTCTGGCAGTGGTTATCTTTATGGAATCACCTGCAATTAGTTAATATAAAAAAATCATCTCACTTCCAAATCAAACATGTAGAGAAAGGGTATTTTGAAGACAATTTTGATGTTGGCCCAAGAATTATATTCTGACTAATGGGTTCTGAACCCAGTTTATGCTTACCGTATTCGACGTAATAAGCGCCCCGCTCTAATAAGCGCCCACGGCGATATTTGCTAATATATTGGCTAGTGAGCAATCCCAATTAGCACCCCTTCCGATTGATCAATGTTCACAAGATTTATTAATTCGAGTACAATACGCACTCGTGTGTAAAATGCACCCTTAATTATGGGCAATTCAATTCCAGAAAAATATATCTGTCGTACATAAACATTTCAGGCTGTCAGTATAAACCGCGAAATGTATCTTTCAACTCATTTCAACTGGTTTTTTTTCACAAAAATAATATTCTAAAAAGAGCCCCCTATTTCTAATTTTGAGAGCGCCCTGGGCGCTTATTACGTCGATTACGGTAAGTGATTAAAAGAATCATAATTACAATTTACATCCCAGTTTTGTGAATGAGTGAATGTGTTTAAGGTCGCTATCAGCAGTATTCCAGCCAAATCATATAACAGGCAGGAAACAAAAGAGCCTTGGTCAACAAACCAGTGGTTGATATTATGAGCAGCATCAGGGTACTTGGTCGAGTCAATAGGCTGTACTATAACCCCTGGTGAAACGGGTCAGAGTAAGTCTAACTAAAAGGCTAGATATGTTTAATAAAACATAATTTAATGTAAAAACGTCTAACCTCATTTATTGAAGCACAAAGTTCTGTGTGTATATCCCTATGTCACGTTTTCAAGCCTCACCTCTTTTCGAGGCCCTATACAATGTGTAACCACACGCTTAATGACATAATCAAGGTAGACGCTTCAAAGCCCACTGAAGACATCAAAGTGTTAGCCATTTGCAGCTGAAGTTTTTTTAGGAACAGACCTACACGAGATTAGATATTCATCAAGTGATAAAAACACCTTAAAACTTAGATGATGTATCGGCTGGTGTTTGTTTATATCCTATGTGTAATGTCATGTGACTGATCATGTTGTGAGTGAGAGAATGAGTACGTTTTTACGCCGCTTTTAGCAATATTCAAACAATATCATGGTGGAGGGACACCAAAAATGGGCTTCACACATTGTACCCATGTGGGGAATTGAAACCGTGTCTTCAGCATGACCAGCAGATGCTTTAACAATTCGGCTACCCCACCACCGAACATGCTGTGCATCCATTTTTAACTTGACGAATGAAGGGGCTTGATATCATCTGACAGTAGCAAGATAGCACCAATCAACTCGTTTCGCTTGGCGAGGCAATATGACTAATAAACCAAAGTTTTATTCATCTTAAACAGTACATACCTTTCACACTGTGCTTGAAGACTTGTGATTGAGGTTCTTTGGTTGACATTCTACACCTGATAAAAAAAGAGACACACTAAATAATCTTTGATCTTTCATTTTCATCACACTGACCTTACTCAAACATATCTGCAGCTAGTCTAGCCATTGTCGGCACATCACAACAATATCGCATACCCCTCCCTGTAGGTGGAAATCTTAGGTAAAAGTATTACTCTGTTCATACAACCTCTCAACAAATGCTAACTAACTGAGTAAACAAAAGACAAATATATCTAAACAACTGACTTTACATGGTGAAGTTGAACTTACTTTTTAAATCATAGGTGTTAAATATATTAAATCAATTACAAACAGCCCCCTAACTGAAATGCATGGAAAACATATTCTTGTTGGGAGGGGGCTTGATATATTTGTGGAGCGAATCAGTTGCGACTTCATCATCAATCTTTCGTTTTTTTTAACAATCAATCATCCTTTACAATCAGTTAGAAATATTTTTGCGCATTTTCCCAATATTACATGTTCATTTATATTACCTGTTTTTTTCTTGTTATTTGATAATATCCTATTGATTGCATATTAATGAGTGTATTATTTACAGACTGCCGCCATATAGCTGCACAGTTAAACAACAAAAAACAAATTTAGACCATGAAAGATTAACTATTAGGCTTTCATCCTTGCCAAGTTCACATCATTTTCAAATACCAAGTTTACCATCACAAATCGGGGTCAGTTTGAAAGTAAGTTGTTTTTGTTTGAATTTACCCCAATTTATTTCGAGGAGTTACCTTGATAAACAGCTGCATATGTGATAAAAAAAATGATGCAATGTTTCTGTTCCTTGTTGATATAGCATGTTATGGAATTTGTGTAATGCACATGGAATTCCTAGCTAAAAGTATGCATATTATCTTGTATCGTACTGTAGCTCTAAGGTTCAGCTTTAGTCATTGAAACTCTGTTTAGAATGAGATCAAAGACGTCTTTGGTTTGACCCTGTTGAGGAATCATGCTCAGTGCGGCTTCTTCATGGTCTTATGTTAAACGGCGTCAGGTTTCAACCTCATCGACGTTTTCATCCCAAACCGTATCTATATTTGTTAAACGAGTACGATGAAGACAACGCTGTACTAAACAATGTTGTCAGGCTCCCTCTCTCACCGCCCCGCAGTGGGCGCCCTACGTTTATCCACAATGAACGCAAGCCGGGTCGATGGGAAAAATAATATGGACGGACACATATACAATATCACTGTACATAGCGGTTTTGGATACAGAACAAAAACTCCTCCCCTTTTCCTCAAGCGACAACGGAAGGGCTTCACCCATTACTGCCAATCGGCCAACCTCGTCCCTTTCCGTAACCCGAATTTTTCAGGGGAAGTGGCCGATGCGTTCATTTCGCCTGGACACCGTGGGCCGCAAGCTCCTTTCCAGCGCGTGACACCTCCGTTGATAACATCTCGATGGTATGGAGAGCTCCGCGAAACAAGGGCTATCGCTGTAAGGAGCTTACATGGGCCAGCAAACATCGGCCATTTAACGTAAGAATAAAATGAAAATGTCTTGATGTGCTTGCGAATTAAGTGAGACTACTGTACGTTATCACCGCCTAAATATTGAATGGGGATCTGACACCGTTTCTTTTAAAGCTTTATCTTTCAATAAAATAGACGGGAGAACCTTGGGCTTGAGATGAAAGACTGAGTTGTGATTGAACGCGTTTTAAACAGTGTCTCGGCGTGGAAGGACAACCCAATAAGTTTAGACCCGTTGTCTACTGAGAAGTGCATTCCTGCAGGCAACCCAACGCGTTCAGACTCAACTTCCATAGCTTATTATTTTATCTCCGCCTTAGCAAGAACAAGAACCCAAAGTCATCAACATCCGTCCCTTTCCCTGGCGTGTCCTTTTGCTTTCATTTGTCAACTTCCGCCCAGGAAATAAATTTATATCCCTATTTCCTTTCGCTTATATGTTATATTTGAAAATATCAGTATTTTTTCTTTAGATACCTCTCGTGGTATGAAATGAGTCATTTAATATTAAAAACATTCTCAATACCTTATATTTTTTAATTTGCTTTGAGGTTACATTGATCCTGAGGGCAGATGACACAAGCCAAGTCCGCAATGTCCAAATGTTAAAGTCCGCAACTATTGGTACATCCTTATCACCAGGGGATACAATGGCAGAATATACCCGCAGTGCCCCATCATGATATGTGTGCCCTTTGCAATAGCCGGCGAATGTTGTGTGAACGGGACGATTGTGGGTAATCTTGTTGATTTCAGGTCGAGCTTATACACAGTAGGAATATCGCATTTACTGTGGCGTAAAATGACATGTACATCTCTCAATCAATCAAAAGGTTTTTATTTAACTGTCACGTGGACTGACCTTAATTAGAACAGATCATCCAGGGAATATATTCACTAACATCAACCTGCAAACGGTCGTCCATAAACAAAACGACGACGAAGTCATCTACATCCGTCGTCCTTTCGAAATAATTAACACAGCATTAAGCAATATTACGGCGGCCTCGTAATAATCCGAGCCTGGACCAGACAATTCAGTAATTACTTAGAGTGAACACCGGATCTATTTAGTCTCCTAGTACAACATACAACATGCTGAGGCACCAGTGCATCACACCTGGTGTGGATACAAAGTTTCAGAAAGACATATTGAACTGTTTATGACTTATTAAGCTCTGGAAATTGAATTTGAATTTGGTTTTATTGTTGTTTTACTCGGCATTATTCCAGCTATATGTCGGCGGTCTGTAAATAATCGAGTCTGGACCAGACAATCCAGTGATTGATATCATGAGCATCGAGCCACGCAATCGGGATCGATGACATGAATCGACCAAGTCAGCGAGCCTGACCACCCGATCCCGTTAGTCGCCTCTTACGACAAGCATAGTCGCCTTTTCAGTTTGAGTCGCCTTCATTTGAAG
Source organism: Haliotis cracherodii (assembly GCF_022045235.1). Taxonomy (NCBI): domain Eukaryota; kingdom Metazoa; phylum Mollusca; class Gastropoda; order Lepetellida; family Haliotidae; genus Haliotis; species Haliotis cracherodii. Next base: position 20,484,973 of record NW_027266275.1, read on the forward strand.
CCAAGTCCAATTTGCTACCTTGACAACAAAACAAATAAAAAATAAAATAGCAAGATGCACCTGTTCAGCGCATGGCTCATGAGCATACGTTTCATGAAGAAATATTGAACAGCTTGTATGAAACGATTGAAACGCAATCAGTTGTCTCTCACTACGGTGACAGTTGTGCAGTATAGATCACATTCTAAAGAGGCTGTTTGTGACAGTGTTACCGGGTTAGTGAATCTTTCAACTTATATTAGCCAAATATAGCTCACAGTTTTTGTCAGTTACACAATAAAAAAAAAATCAAAATCAAAATGGTTTGACGCCAGAAGAAACGTGCATTTGCTTATTCCCATTTCTAAAATTGTTGAATCGTATACCAGCATATGACCGCCGTGAACGCAGCTTGTGAAATAGTTTGCACGTGCTCACAAATGGTCGACATTTTGAGATTTCTCACTCTTCAATGAGCTTGGACGCGGTATTCCAATACCTGTTCGTGTGAAAAGTGAGTTCTGAGACATTACAGAACGCACATAAACCTTCCCGGTAACCAGAACGCAATGCATTAACAATCGTCTTTGTGGCGGTAGCAATACATCTTCCCGAGGCAAGGGCGTTACCTGACCATAAAAGTCCGGTTTCCACCCTTGCCGAACTAGGTTGGAATTTAGGAGTTACATTTTGGCTGGATTAGCGAGTCTGTCCATAGTCCAATCAAAATCGCGTGACAACATGAATTGCAACGTGCAGATTTCGGTCGACTGCGGGATTTGCAAAACATGTGTTTCGTCAAATGGGTGTCGACAGATATTTTGCAAATCTTTTCATGTTTTTAATCAAGGTGCTCAAGTGATTTGATGTAATTCGCGAAGTAATACCCGTTTTATTATAATATAGATCTTGATTATAGATCAAATCGTCTTGACAGGGTGCCGCCATTTTGCTTGAACCAAATGCAAGTGATACGAGAGGTGGAATCTGATTGGTCAGTTGTAGGGACACAGAAAGGGCACTCGTATTAGTCACTGGTGGCGCTACGATCGAGCCTAGTTCGGCAAGGGTGGAAACTGGACTTCTATAGTCATTTAACGCCCATGTCTCAGAAAGATGGTAGCATTCGTATTCATGTATATGTGCACTCAATCGTTATTGTTTTTTTGTTCCGGAAGTCACACGTGCCCAGTCCTCTGGAGTAACACGGACCGGAAGTACTTCCCATCAAATTCCAAACTGGTTGTTTGAACTACCTTCGCAGATGTCCTGTATTAACCTTATAGAACTCGAACTTCTACGATACAGTTTCTTATTAATCCATTGAGATATTACAACACTACACGTATAAAAGCAAACAAAACAATCCGACAGAAAGTCAACGCGCTTGAGTTATGTAGTGAACGAACATGTTTGTTGTCCGTAGAAGATTCTGTACTTGATACATATTCCACTATAAGGCCCATGTTGCACAATATCGACTTTGCGCACAACGATGACACCTGAAGCCAAATCATAACACCGCCCATTTTTCAACACTGAAAATCCAGTGCTAGCATTGTTTCGGTCTAGCAATACGATACACGTTGCTTCTCTTGTCGATACGATATTTACGTGTTTTTCCCCCTTTGCTGCCGCAGTCCACAATATTCCAGCTACATCACGATGACCTGTAAATAATAGTCCCGGCACAAAATACTGGTTGATGCTATGAGCAGAGGACCACGAAAACCAAGTCAGCGATCCAGTATAGTCGACTCTTAAAAGAGCCTGTTTAGGGGGCCAATTCTACCCCGGAATCCCATGCACGGTTGCGATTAATATGTAGTACAAATAATATGCATTAAAGTCAACAAGACCAAATATATGATATGATATTCCGTTTGTCAAATACGTGCAACAAACAGCAACACACCGTCTCATAAAATTCGCTTCGTTTTCAAGTCAGGACAGATTGTTTACATACAGAGAAATAATTGCCCATAACAATGTCAAGTAAATACAGTCTCCGGTTTACAGACAAGTTAACGTGGTATCTATCTATCTTCTTCGAGAGACGTTCGAAACAATAGCATGCACGGTGACACGTCGCAACCCCCATAGATTGAATATGTGAAGACCTGCGCGAAAGGAAACTGCGAATATCATTTAACGTCTCAGGAGTGCAATATTCCTACCATAGCACGGTCTGGAAAGAGGATGGGGTGTGTCGTTGAGGGTTAATCGTCAGCATTTCGTGGTGTGGAACGTCTCATCTTACAAACCCACTGACGCCGGTCGAATGTTATGTCACTATTTTGGGAAGGCGCGATTCACCAAGAGTCACATCTACAAAACAAATTTAACCTCGTATATAATTCAAGCGCATCTGTATATTTGTATAGGAAATACGGTATACGCTGTTCTTTTACATTACATGCTGAGATTGGGCTCATTCAAACACTGAAAGAAAATGAGAAAACAAGTCCAGTACATCATGATGGTTCTCAAAGCTAATAATCAGTTGAAAAGCTTCCTTGTGGCGACCGCCCAACATGTATGTGCACCCTCTGCGTAACGCCCTTAGCCATTAATGATCAATCTACACAGCTACTTTTACCAATCGACCCTTTGACAATGAAATGGCACGAATCCAGTTTTACCAATAATCCACTCATATCGATTTCGATTTGTTCGTTAACTATTGAATTTTCACAAATCTCCATTGACTGCAGCAAACTCCAATAAATGACCTCTTCGTCAAATTGTATACAAGAAATGCGGTAATAGCGAGCCCAGCTTCGTATTCTGCAATCGTCGTCGTATACCGCGAGACGCCGAACGAACGCTTTACAAAGGTCATTGAATTGGCCCAACGCCAGGTTGTTATAGCAACATCGTTAGTGGACGATCCCACTTATCGAAGGAGGGGTCGTTTCAAACTAAATTTGGTGATTAACCACAGACCCTTTACAATATTATGAACGCTAAACTATAACCATGCAAGTCGATGCCGGGGGATTTCAAACCCTTATTTTGTCGAAAATCAAGCATATTTTGTGTGTACAGCACTCAGACCGCTTGCTATCAGTACTCCGTATATTCACGAACAATACGCCCTGACCTGACCTCATAACGATACCGGTAAGGGAACCGCACATGCTTCTGTGTGAATTTTAATTTGGAATATAAAACATGACTCCGCAGAGTATCATATACATCCAGCAATAAATGCCTAAATGCCCTGCTCGCCCCCATACAACATTATATTTCTTAGTTCTCATGTACCTGAAACTGACGAGTGAGATTTTACATGCCACGTCACGTGTCCTGATATCAGTACATGATGCATAAACGGTATTTTTAATTAATTAAACATAATTTCAGAAACGGATAATATGTAATATTGTAGAAGTGTGCTACCTTGAGGTCGCATGACGTCATGTCGAATATCGATTGGCCAATCAGCTGCCAGCGCGTGGTACCGAATGGGGTTTTCTCAAAGTTTGTTGCGACTATTTTGCTCGCAGCGGGGCGGCCATGCAGACAAAGGAAGGCCGAGTATCCTCGCGTTGCTGGCGAATGTAGGCCGGGCGGCCCTAACTTGGGTGGGTGGATAGGCGGTAGATGGTTTCCGTTCGATGTCGATACATTTCTCTCAGCGAAAACAGAGTTACTCGGGAGTATTTTCCAAACGACTAATAAGGTCTCTAGGGTAGGGATGACAATGTCACCAGACTAAAACACGATCGATCGAAATCTATTTCGGGAGTATATTTCTAGGCGTAAATATGACTGCTTAGACATTGTATCGGGGGAAAGTTCAAATATTACCCAATGCATTCAAACAGCTGGTAATAAAAAGACAACTTTTTTTCAAAAAGTGATCCCGGCGTATTACATGGGCGTGGCTTACATAAACACGTCCTTAATTAATTTAATGGTGCAGATTGAGTAACATTCCCACTCAACCTATTTACAGTAACGATAATGTAGGGTATGACGTTATGACGAAACAACCCTGCTTCCAACCTCTTCCACATTTGTATACATACCATTAACTGATATTTAATAGACATTATATGTCAGCATATATGTTCGATCGAAGACAAACCTATTGTCTGTCTCAAGCATATTGTTTCTCTTACCAATACCATACCAAAATATATGTATGAGATAATGCATGTAATTTCTTCCCAACATTTATCGTAGAAGTCTGTCCTTGGTGAAACGTTCATCCGGGCATCTTAATCGAGACGAGAGGCCCTCGCGGGGTTGTTCATTTATAAGGGTCACTTGAGGTCAGCAATACTGTAGCAAAAAGATCTAAATCTGGTGACGACAAATCATCAAAATACATTAAATGGTATAGTATAATCGATATTAATCAACACGCTGTTTACTGACACAAAAACTATGTCGGACTACAATGTTATATCTTTTATGCAAATTTGTATGAACATATTTAAAACAAAATCAAGCACATTATTAGAAAAGAATATATAATATATATTAATCTATTTGCATAAAATAGTGGAATTGAATTTTCAGATTAGTTTCATAACCATGAAATACCCTCAGAAAAAAACCCAACCAAATAAATATCCACATTATATCATACTTCTGACATCGAGTTCGTAAATATAAAACGTACATGTATCAATCAAGCAATACAAAACATTAACGAACTCAAATTCACACAAAGCGACGCTTGCCTTCGTAAGAAACTTGTAAACTAATGCGTCGACACCGGTGAAGGCAAACAACACATCAGACACACTTCAAATAACACAGAAGACACATTGCAATAACGGAAGCGGGGGGTATCGTTTGCCACAAGTCTCATATTCCTAATGCAATGCATGTTGTAGAAAAGCCATAATCAATTACTCATAAGACTAAAGAGAGTTGAACGTTCTAGTCTATTAGGAAGCAAGGTCATCACGTAAAATCAACAACAAACGTCACTTTGTGACAGTATAATATGACATAACGTTTGAGATTTCTCGCATCCAAACTGACGCAACCAAACGCGTTTAGAGTGGACCAACCACATACTGTAATTTAAAACTCCCAGTACATGCTTTATCATTAAGCCTATCAAAATACACTAGTTTCAGTTTCACATAAGCGGCAGGGATTATCAATAAGGTTACTCGTCCTTAACGTGGTAACAAGAGCGATAAACAACCATCAACCCCTTTTGGGCCCCTGAGATAGTATCGTCCATCACGTGACCGGTGTTACAGGGATCGTCTCCCAACAACAGAGGGCAGGCGAGAACATGGCTGAGATGAGTGTTGGAACGTTGATTACTCTTCTGTGTTGAAATCGATGTGTATCCCGTCAAGATTATGAATTCACTACGTTGTATCACCTCACTTAGTATCAGGACATACTCGATATGACGATGACGACATGATACGTCTTTGTCGACGATGTTGTCCGCGTCAATACTTCCAACACGGCGAGGATTCAAAAAGTGAGGCCGGAACAGTGAGCCTTGTTGGGAACTCGTGACTGAGTCTGCTGTGGAAGAAATGCACTGCGCTGTGTGCTGGTGAATGAGAATACTTACTGTGACAACGGCAAAAGTTTTTGAGCATTTTATGGACGTGTACCCTGGCCACCTCTCTTGGATCAGACACAACATGGCAGCATTATTCAGACACATCGCGCATGCGTGAGACGAATTATGCAAATTAGGGTGGAATGTTATTGGTTGAACGAAAGTATCAGTGTGACGTCAGAGTGATACTTTCGTTCGACTGTGATGACGACACAATTCGCACGTACACCTGATATTATCGTGAGCCATTTTTGCACTCAATGACCTTCATACAGTTGTGTGAATTCATATTTTTGCATCCAAAGTACGGTAAGGGGTTAATTGTGTTTACAATATATTTCATTTCAGCGTAATGTTGGCATTATTACATAATTAACATTCAACTTAAGGAAAAATTGTTTCATCACAGTTTGTCTATCGAAGTACAAACCACACGTGTGTGCATGAAAATGTTCATCATTTACTTCTACAAGTATCTGCAAAATTTTAGCCCAGAGCCCATTGCTAATAGACCTAACGACGTCCTAAAGGGAAAATAATTAATCGAGCAATTCATACCATGCAACATATTATTCATTTCTACAGCCGCAGCAAAACAGTGAAATGTCCTCTTTATCTCCGTAGCAAGAGGGTTTCTCTCCGCCGTGCATGGCATGAGTATATTCTGTGACCCGGGTTGGCGCCGGGGCCGTTGATACAACAGGCTGCATATCCCGTCGTCCCTCATTGGCTGCTCTGGCCACGATCGATAAATTATCTGACTATGAGAAACGCTGGTCACCTTGACGTGGGCAGACAACTTACTTCAATAACATCTTTTTGAGAACTTAGCGGTATGACCATAAACGCTAAAGAATTACATCATAACGCCGATCACCGGCAAGACCCATCGTCCTTTCCAACTCGCACTGGTGAGCTATATTTAGACTCCAAATTCGCTTGAAAATGCCGGATTGGTAGATCCATGCAGATGTCAGCGGTAAATGGGTCACGCTTGTGAGCCATTACGCACCGCTCAGACTGTAATCAAACGGCCTTTTCCTTTTCTGCATGCGTTGTGGCGGGGAAGATAAATTCACCCCAGAAGCCATTATTGCATATTTATCTATGTAAATGGTGCAAATGATATTTGTAAATATTATATTTGCAAATGTGGTTTGTGGTTATATGCTAGTGCTTTCCGTGATAAATTATTCAAACGGAGTAATGTTTTTATGAACTCATTTATAGTTCTAATAAATATACTTATTCCACTATACTCAAAATGGAATCAGGTCATTGACTTTATGAGTATTCTTTACCGAAATGTGATATTTCTACGGCAGTAAAATCAATAAGAGTTCATTTGCTGTCGTAGTTATTCACGTGACATTCTGTAACATTCTTCATCTTAAGTAACACTTCATTAAATATATGTAGGGCCATATCACGTTTTATTTTATCGATTAAGTATATAGAAGAACTTGGTACAGCTGTCTTTGTAGACTATATTTTCTCCCATTATACGAGTACAGTGGTTCAAGATAGAACTGAAAACAACCATATTATTTCTGGGTAAGCTACTAAATGTGTGTTATGAAAGAGTAAACATGGCTGCTACAGTAGTTCGGAATACAACTGAAAACGTAACCGTGTTATTTCTGGATATGCTACTAATTAGGTGATGTTATGAAAGAATACAACACATTTCTAAAAGTTTGTCTTTCTGTAAATATTACTAAAGTCTCTTTTCACCAAAGTATATCTCAAACTTTGTTCGTTGTCTGTTTGCTCAAACTGTAATGGAAAAGGCGATCTCGGTTTGAAGTCGTTCGTAATTGTGTGTAACGTCGCCATTATTCCTATGATGGTCATATTGTAATTATCATTTTGTTTAAGTCTGGAGAAGAGCCCTTCCTCCGGGCACTGTCACTGACGTCGTGGTTCTCAATCGATTTGTTACTATTATGGATAAGGCGTCGCCCCAAACACCGTTGGTAGGGCCCAAAATTAGCAAACCTTGTCACAAAAAAACTTAACTTCTGAATTTGAAACCTGTCTATTTGACTGTTTAAACGCGTATCACAGCATCTGTATCAACATAAAGTTCCACACTTCGGATGCGAGAGTATTTATTGTACGCGAATGTATTGTATGTCAAATTTATATATACTTCTGACATTAAAGGCCACACGATTTGCCCGTTTCGAAAAAAATATTTCTTTTTCTAACATCCAGTAGGAAATCGATGTCTTCCAGTATATGTACAGGATACACAGTTTGACACCGGTACGTCACAAAGCTACACCGCCCCATGCACCAAGTATCCGCCATTCAGTAATCACAGGGCAGTCAAATAATTGCCTAGTTTATTTCTTGCTAGACTTAAGGTAGAGAATGACATTTTTCTTGGTTGTATAGTTTCTTTATAACCTGCGAGCATATTCCATAACTATTTACGTGGTTTTTTTCTTTAAAAAATGTCTATTTAAATAAATACGTGGTCTCATGGACCGTTTGTGTTCGGGCAAAGGTTTTGATGGGCCAGGATACAGGCAAGAACCTGATTGGTTGCTTCCGGATCGCGCCACGGGAAATAGTCGCGTGATCCGGATTGTCTTTCTCCCAGCCGTGACGCGTCACCAGTCGGTGCAAGTCACGGCTGCTGCGCGAGGTCGTGGGTGTTTAGTAAAGTCAAGGTCGCGCTGAGGTCGTGTAGATATGTTCAGAACATGCTGATACACGTTGTCGAATATTTACGTTCACAGGAAAAATTATGTACCTTATTATCTTATCCAAACTTGCGTAGTTGAGATGTTCATGACACGTCTGGACATATCGTTCCATCACGAATAAATGTGTTGTAACGCACTTTTTATTTTTGTTATATTTTGGTGTTTGTCATTTCCTATGTATCGACATACGTGTTTATTTAGATAGATACGTACTGATTAAATGTTCTGACTTTGAAACTCATCCTCGGTTATCCAGTGTACTACCTCTCGTCTATTACTACCCACTCGCCATTCTCGTATCACCCATTTTATCAAAGGATTTCTCACACCAGTGAGGTGGAAATCCACAAGCAATCAAAATGGGTCTTCTGGTCCCAGGTTTTTACGGCTTCCTATGAGCGTACCCTCGATATGTTTACTCGAGTGTCAGAGCTGTATACTTTCTGCTGGGAAAAATGTTTTCTCGAGTATTAAGGGGAGGTGAATCCTCATGCTACAAAGACGGCGTCCCAACTGGAGACCCTAAGCAACAAGACGACTCGACCACCCGTGATGTCCGTGCATGTTTTGAATCATATAAGAACTATTTTTTCATGTCATTCAAACCGATACACCGATCAAAGCTGTTGTGGCGAAGGAAACCAGTGTATTTATTATAATAGAATAGATATATTATACGCTGGAAAATCGAGGATGTGTGAACGAACTTGCATCTTTCCGCCGTCGGGCACTTTAAAAGTCATAAAGGAAATTACAGGGACGCTTGCCTAGATGGTCTGGTGTCAGTCTTTATTGAAAGTCTCGACATTATGATTAATGTCTTCAGGAAATGGGACGAATCCTGTATGTTTGTTCGTTGTTTAACGTTGCACTCGGCAATATTCCAGCTATATGACGGCGGTCTGTATATAATCGAGTTTGGACCAGACAATCCAGCGATTGATGTCATGAGCATCGATCCACGTAATTGGGATATAATAACATGCATCAACCAAGTCGGCGAGCTTGGCCGTTAGTCGAGACTTATGCATGCGTAGTCGCCTCTTACGGAAAGCATTGGTTGCTGAAGAACCTTTCTAACCGAGATCTTCACCATGTTCACGGGACGATTAGGGTGATCATCTATCGTAAGATTGGTCGATATAAAACAACTAGTGCAGGGAGATAAGTACAGTGTTGAGGTATAGTAACGGTTACCGGGTAGTTGGGCCCGTGAACATTCGGGGTAGAATAGGTCTTCAACGACCCATTCTTTCCGTTAAAGGCGACTATGCTTGTCGTAAGAGGCGACTAACGGGATCGGGTGGTCATTCACTGACTTGGTTGATGCATGTCATCAATTCCAATTGTGTGGATCTATGTTCATGATGTCAATGACTGGATTGTCTGGTCCAGACTCGATTAGGAGAAGACCGCCGTCATATAACTGGAACATTGTCTTTTGCGGTGTTGAACAACAAACAAACAAACAAAACCGGGTATTTGAGAACTAGTCGAGTATGATGAGTATTCGAGTAGAGTTATCTCCCTTGTCCTTTTGTATTATCCCCCTTTCTTATCAGTCATGGCGCATAACTACGCGAAAGTGTAACAGAAACTAAAAGCACAATGTTCTCTATTCAACTATTTTTCAAGGATGGCACTACCTCTACAGTGAGGAACTGCCTGACACTGACACATTCGAACCTACAGCACTCAGGTCTATTTGCGTCCTCGTCAATCAAGTCTGCTTGGCTTTACAACAAAGGTAGATTCTACTGGCTTTATAAAGTTGAATATATTTCAAATTTGTATTAAATAAGTTATCATTTACTATTAACTGTGAAGTAAAAGTATATTAAACATAAAGTGAAATTGATCGTTGAAGAATGGAAGACACAAAAAAACATAATTCCTAATAATGTTAAAGGTACAATGTCATGTTTGAAATTCCACAAATTGCATTTTCTGATAATTAGGAATTTCGATAAAAAAAACCCACCCCAGCAACACTTGTCTATTTAAAATGAGGATTTTGTTTATGTTTTATTCAGCACCAAACATGAGGATAAATTGTGCTAGTAAATACGATACTGCAGTAAACTGCGATTACTTGTGCAAAATATTCCGAGGGCCTCGAAACAACCAAAAGGTTTTGAGCGCTTGCTTGCTGCGCAAAATCGGGCAAATCACTTATTGGCGGGCGACGAGTAATTACTAATGAGATTTTGGTTCACATTTCAGCCTTTTAAACGCGACTATTCCTAGACTTAAGAGCAAGTCATAACGTCAAAACATCAACCACTGGTTTGTTTGCCACTCTATTATTTAGAGATTACTGTGTTTACAGCGGCGTTAAGCAACATTTTATTGTCGAAAGTGGAAACTATTAAATGATTACTGATGAAATATTTTTTTATCACAAGTTAATTTCTAATGTCTATTTGAGTTACCATGTCAATGATCGGCAGTTTAAAAAATAAACGTAATTGAATTACAACCTACTCCATGTGATCAGCACTAAACTTGAGTTGTCCTTGCCAATGATATCGACACGCAATGAGGGAGAACGCCTATTCGTGCAATGTCTCGTTGGTATTCAGTCTCCAAGAGTAACGTGAGTGAGGTTTTACGCCGCTTTTAGCAATATTCCAGCAATATCACGGCGGGGGACACCAGAAACGGGCTTCACACATTGTACCCATGTCGAGAATCGAACCCGGGTCTTCGGCATGACGAGCTAACGCTTTAACCACGAGGCTACCCGACCGCCCTCAAGAGTAACGGTTGTTCGTCGAACAAAATCATCTAAACTTTTTTGAAACACGATTTGGCCAGTGAGCCTTTAGTGCGCCACTGCAGAAATATGATCTCAAAGCAGGGAGTCTATATAAAGGTCTTGGTTAGGTCACAGTGACCTAGCATGGAATGTGAACTTTGTTGATTCTTTATATATGTAGATTGAACAACATTTGTCTTTATCGACCATGTATTTTATTGGATCAATGGACGCTGTTCCTGGCGGGGCATTCAAGATGCTATATAAGGTGTAGACGCTTGACAACGGTGTTAGAGATGATCATCCTGCGGAGGAGCTGCTTGTGAACCTCTCTAATGAGCTGCTCGTCATCCCGCGGACCGCGCGTTGGTTCAAGTGACGCACCGCTCAATCTTGTTGATTGCCTACACCCACATTGTAGTGTTGTTTGTTGTTCAACGCCGCGCTTAGCAATATTCAAGCTATATGCCCGCGGCCTGTAAATAATCGAGTCAAGGCCAAAGAGACCTGTGATTGATATTGTGAAGAACGACCTACGCCGTCGGGGTACGATGACAGCGAACAACCAAGTCACCAAGCCTTACAGCCCTATCCATGTGGTCGCCTCTTTCGGGGACCCAGTTTGTTTTGTGTTAAAATAAATACATAGTTTGATGGTGCTAAGTAAATAAAGAGTTTGTTCGGGGACACAGCTAGGGAAATACAGATTTTAGGAATTGAATTGAACTAAATTGCATGACAACAAAGTTAGAATTAAATATTCTAGTGTCAAGGGCTGGGACGAGTCCACATTTACTACCCGGGTACCCACTCCCATATTACCCGACATTATAGCTAAAATGGATAGAATTATCATAAAAACGCCCGCATGTTATCAGAAATGAGCGGGCCACTGTAACTTGATAATGCCCTCATATTACTTGACGACGGGCCATTATCACGCCCGTTGTTAGGTGACGTCATAGGATAGGGATAGGTGACGTAACGTTCAATAGTGACGTCATCTGGTTTATTCTATGACGTTTCCATATTTGTAAAAGTGGGTCAGTGACATTCGTGTTGATTGCAGTAAATGTTGCAAAATAGACATTGTTGTTTCTTTTTATTTGATAACAAATTCCATCCATTTTAGCTATAATAACGGTAACGCTATTTTTCAGGGCATTATCATTTGCAGAAGCCCTCGGTCTTTTCAACTGCCCTCCTTCGTCGGGCAGTTAATGGAAGACCTCGGGCTTCTGCAAATGATAATGCCCTGAAAAATAGCGTTACCCTTATACTACCCGGGTACCCACTGTAGGTCTCAAGAGATACAAAATGCCGATTGGGAATTTCTTTACCACAACACTTGCAAAACGTATTTAGATACATGTATCATACACTGACGTTGACTTAAGTTATATCTTTATTCAACCATGTGAAAAGTCAGAAGGAATGGGTGCATAGTCAGAAAGAAATGCGAACATTAGTGACTTGTAGGGTAACCATAGAGTTCTAGATGGTTTTTGCCATTAAACTATCTATCACATGACTAACCTCGGGTCTGGGTAGTCCTGTGGGTATCCGCGTCCTACTCAGTACCCACCCGACCCGGGTACCCGAGTTACCCGTCCCAGCCCTAGGTCACTAGTGTCAGTGTCAGAACAGTGTACACTCCCGGACAGCGGGGGGGGGGGGGGGGGGGGGGGGGGGGGTCAGGGGAGCGTGGAGAGGGGCTGCCTGCCTGGGGAGACAGTGAAATATGAAACCCTGAATGTAACTCTTTCCTCCACCAGATGACATGTTGCTATGGAAACACACCTCTGTGTAGATCCGCGTATAAACGCACAAATCAATTGTTATAAATAAAAGAGTCAATAATAACTTCACAGACTGCTTATTTCATCATTGATAAAATCAATGTAGGAAATTATATGAAAACAGTGACGCAATAATGCAACACAAGGCCCGCCCAGACTATCATCAGCCAATCGGGAAACAGTATTCCGTTAGTGGGCGTGTTCAATGCACTTGCAATCTATTTTGAGATAAATATGGTATTTTATTACTAAATACACAATAAATAACAATTTGCACTTGTAACTGTAACAACTTTCAGCAAACGTCTTTTACTATATTTATGAATTCTTCGGCTTTTAAGTTTCAGATTCGTCAGAACTAATACAGGATCGATAATTCTGAATGGTTGCATTTTCACTGTTATTTCTGATGCATTTACGATATCTGTGAGAGAAGACATATGTATGTAAGCATGCTTGGCTTGGTTTAGTCTGTCTAACAGACCCTGATACAAATATATCAAATACAGCCCATGCAAGTCTTTAATGTTTGGCAAGCCTAGATTTCTGCAGTACCTGAAAATTCAGAGTCTCTGGGCTCCTTTTTATTAATTTTTTTAAAGATAATTTAACAACTTTATTTTCTGTACGATATGTTCATTTCAGAGACTAGATGTTAGTCTAGCCTTGGTTCTCGGGTCGCTAACGTTCAGACTGTTTGCAGTGATACATTTTAGGAACACTAAAATGGTCAGTTGGAACACTGCCCACGTGACTAAAAACCCCAGAATGCATGCGCTCTAACACCGTAACAAGATCCCCATTATGGTTTTGCAAGTTTTAAACGGTGGAAACAGTTCCAAAAACAGGCATAAGTTAAATATTGTGCATGTCAATGTTTAAGGGAATCGATAGTATATACTGACAAATGTGTGCGCCATACAGGAATTCTCGCGTTCACAGCACGATTCGTTAAGGGAACGGGTCACGCCATGCATGCACAAACATGGACGATCAACGCCAGGGTCGATGATATTAGTTAGTTTAGTTTACCCAGGAAACATATTTATCAATTTCTGTCATATATTACACATGCTATTATCGTATGGAACTGTGATGCGAGTTTTGTATGACCTAAATACATCCAAACATATTCTTAAACCACTCGTTTTGAATATAAATATGCAGTTATGTTATCAGATAATGTTGGTTAGTTGGTTGGTTTGTTGTTTAACGCCGCACTCAGCAATATTCCAGCTATATGACGGCGGTCTGTAAATAATCGAGTCTGGACCAGACATTCCAGTGACTGACATCATGAGGATCGATCCACGCTCGTGGGATCGATGACATGCATCAAACCAAGTCATCGAGCCTGACCACCCGACCCCGCCAGACCCCTCTTACGACAAGAATAGTCGCCTTTTACGGCAAGCATGGGTTGCTGAAGACCTATTCTAACCAGGATCTTCACGGGGCTATCAGATAATGTAGTTATGTTACTGAAAACAACAAGACAGCGCTGACACAACACTCCGCCATTTAACTCGCCATTTTGTTTTATCCGAGACCATAAAATAGAAAAAAATAAATTATTTTATGGTCTCTGGTTTCATGTATTCTCCAGCTCTGAGATGTAAGAGACTGAAAACAATTTATCTATCAAAAACACGTACATAAAATAATTAAATCGAGAGATGCAGAGCAGCTTTCAATCAGACCCTTTGGCAATAAAAATGCAATGGCATGATGAAATTGTAAAGTGATTTTGCTCAACACAAAATCTCGCGAGAATGGTCTCTCTCACGCCCGCGCAAAACTGCGCGCCCAAACGTTTGACTGCGATTGCTCTGTTATGTGGAGTTTATCTTACTCATATGTCCGCTTTACTATCATTAAACATTCTGTCTACAGATTGACTTCGTATATAAATATAATACACATTAACGTAATACGTTCATTGTTACAGTGAGGCATTTACGTTCAGCTATTTTAGTATCTATTTAGTTTCTTATAATTACAAAGTGTACCCTTATCTGATACATTTACCCTCTTTATCAGGTTTGTTGACAAATTTTGCCATTTCGTAACACACGCAAGAATACATGAGTACAACATTGTGTCTACAGATTGATTTCGTATTTAAATATAAAACACATTAACGTATCACGTTCATTGTTACAGAATGAGGCAATTACGTTCAGTTATTATAGTATATTTAAGAAATGAAAATCCTAATGCCGAATGAAAAGGAAATTAATGCATGTTGTTTTTTTCTGACAAAATCAAGTTGATTTTGATATTCTTATGAGACCGCCCCATGGTCTAGTGGCAGAGCGCCCGGGATTCGGTCCCCGGCCGCGTCATTCCAAATTCGTTAAAAGATGGTACTTGTTGTTACCCTGTCTGGCGCTCGGCATTAAGGGGCCAAAACAAGGACTGGTCGGCTCGGAGTCAGTATACTGTGTCTGGGTGGGGTATTCATGTTAAACTGCGGCATGGCATCTCAGTGAAATCGACATCAGTCCAGATTAGCACACACACACACACACACACACACACACACACATACACACACACGTGCATGCACGTCACTATACAAGTACAATAATCTTGGATCCCAAACCCAGTTTCCCCCCACCTCACCTATTCTTATGACTATCGTGAAGCAAACTGTATGACGCCGCAACGTTTTCACAACGTAAATGTGCAACGTTGTTATTGAAGAATTGTTTTTCATTTTTGTGCATGCATCGAAGTACAACAGTCACAGATTGTATTGAATCGCGTAGTGACCGTTATACTTCGATGCATGCACAGAACATAAAAAAACCAGTTCTCATAATTACAAAATCTACCCTTATCTGATATATATCACCCTCTTTATCAGGTTTGTTGACAAATGTTATCATGTCGTAACACGCAATAATACATGAATACAACTTAATCGCCACGTTATACAAATAACAAACAAGTGTTTTGCAAGATATAACAGTTTTATTGAATGGATACCCATATACTATATCGTTTGTGAACATGTTTTTCTTTCACCGATGTTATACCTGAACGAGAAAAACTTCAAAACTATTTGTTTTCGGAAGGGACAATATTAATGACGTCATACCAACATGGCATTGACAGCGAGCATTGCAGCAGCAGCAGCAGCAGCAGCAACAACAACAACAGCAGCAGCAGCTGACGTCGTAATTTCAAGCTTGGTTGATGTAAATTGATAACTGACATTTTGAAAGTGATTGAGAAGCCTTAAAATTGATTATGCTATTGGAGAGGGGCCAAAAGTGTTAGTCTGGATTTGGAAAATGTGACGGCGGGTATACTCGACATGTGTCGAGTGTTTGGGTCTACAGAACAAAAATGTTGCATCTGGATGATAGTGTTTGTTTGTTGTTTAACGCCGCACTCAGCAATATTCCAGCTATGTGTAAATAATCGAGTCTGGACCAGACAATCCAGTGATTGACACCATGAGCATCAATCCACGCAAATGGGATCCATGACATGCATCAACCAAATCAGCGAGCCTGACCGCCCGACCCCGTTAGTCGCCTCTTACGACAAGCATAGTCGCCATTTACGGCAAGTATGGGTTGCTGAAGACCTATTCTACCCCGGATCTTCATGGGTCTGGATGACAGTTAGATAGGAAGGAATTTGATGATTCGACAGGACAAAACTCTCAAACAGCTGCATACATTCTTTTCTAAGAAGTAAGTTCAATATCCCTCAACCCACCCTGGATATTTTTCTGCTGAGTTTCAAGCCATTCCAGGCCGGAGTCATCAGAAGAAAAATTGTGTTGAGTGTGTTAGTTGGTGGTGAAACACGATCGATGGCAAGATGGAACCACACCCTGTACATCAGGATTTCTACATTGTCAGGAGTTGTAAAATGCAAGGTAGGCATTTATTCTTTCTAGATCTCCATTTTCAATTATCTTTTTGTGTTGAGTAGGACAGGACCGCCCGGATTTGGCCATTAATTTAAGCTTTTTACACAGAAGCTTATTTGAAAACTCAAAAGTTTTATTTCTAACAATATCAACATTTCTACAAATGTAGTTTAGCTTTCTGTTTAGGGCTGTCCTTATATGAATAGACTTGTGCTATTCATTCGCAAGGTTTTCTGTGAAGGCCTTTTTACGACTGTTATTGCAGTGGCGTCCGCGTACATGGGCAAGGGTTTCAGGGGTGTTTCGGTTTCGGCCTGCCACTTTCAATGCACCGAGCTATAAAAGTAAGATAAACTTTGCAAGATGCAAGTCAGTTATCTGAACACCGCTGAGTGTTTATAAAGTTTGAAAATATACTTCTAATCTGATGGTAGGTCCACAAAGTGAAGGTTGAGAAAACGTTGAGGATATTAATCTTATTAGTATCAAGCCTATGTATGTTGTGTTCAATTATCTGCTATTTCATGACAGGTAGAAATCTATCAGATTAAGGATGAATTAATGCCTTCAAAATATAAATACCATCATCTAGTATTTCATCTGGTTGATTCACTTTAAGCGTGTTGTTCAATTTCGGCCATTTCTTGCTCAGCATTTATTTTTGAAACTGTCAAGTTTCAAGCTCGCCTTTGGAACATAAATTTTGCTATTCAAAACTACAGTCTGTTTAAATTATATTTACTTCAATTTAAACTTAAAATTGCTATTACTGTTTTCAATTTAATCATCACCTTCGTCAAAGTCACTATTTTCACTCACACAACCCTCGTATTTGGCGTTTTGGTCATTCATAGGCATATCTACAGGATTCGAATGACTGATCATTATATTTCTCGTAATTAATTTAGTCATAATTGGTTAGAAAATTATTTAAAATTTAAGTTATGTATGTCATATTTCTTGAGGTCTAGATTATTTTTTTTACATTCTACACACCAAGATATTTTCGTTATCAAAACAGAAAAGTTCAGGTTTGGCAATGTTAACAAGTTTGTTTTACCTTCATTATGCCGATTTTCCTCATCATTAGCTTTCAGTAATTCCACTAAAATTTCTTCCAGTTTCTTGTCGGAATCAAAAGCATAGTCTCTTTGTCCAAGTTTTAAAGGCGAGGAGCCATAATTTACCCATGTGAGCGGGGTGTGTCTCGTGAATGTGGAAGGCAGGCAATTGTTTGATGTTGTAATAATTAAATAAAAGACAAAAAGTCAAAAAGTGTTTTTGTCTTTATTTTTTAACATTTTCGTCCAATTATTTTAATAAAATATATGGATCTTGAACGAGTCGCTTGAAAATCGATCGGCATACCGGAAGGGAATTCCCAACAACAAGCTATTTATAGACGTAAGGTCTGCAGGCAAGGCCTACGTCATTTGGAAAGAAGTTCTGCCACTTCCTGTAAAACGTGCGTTTATGATGTATAAATGCAGGTGTTTGTGCATTTATTGAATATCAATGCAAGGTTTCCGGTGCTCTCGACCAGTCAGAATTGCCCAAATGTGTGTAACAAATTCATATTGTAATTATTACTTTGTGAAATAATGTTACACAGCAACGTAATAATATCGTTGTGAAGACGTTATCACGACGTTACCTATCCACAAACTTACCACAACGTTGTGACAACGGAGTGTGCTAGCTGGGGTACTGTTCACAGACATACTCTACATCCTAATTATGCATCTGAGTATGTTTTTTTTATCAATTAAATATATTATAGTTCGGATTTAACAGTTGCATGGGGACGAATATACATAACGCATACAATGACATTTATAAAATCTTATACAAGTCCTGCATATTTTGCTGATACATCCGGATTCGTTATATACGGTTTGAAGAGGTAATGCATGAGTACTTCCATACAAAAAAATATGAATATGAAAAGTCAACCCCGAACAAGGTAGTTTTATTGCACTAAGCACATTTGTTAACTACCGCGCCAAACGTTTCAACAGCGGAATGTATAAGGAAACAATTCACCGTGGAAGTTTCGTATAAAAGTATACTTAATAGTCCAATCTGCCAACAGAGGGCGCTGGCATAACCAGGCTTGGCGGAAATAACCGAACATGAGATTGATTAATAGCATTTACGTTTTTAGAAATTTAAACTCCAATAGATAAACATCCATCTGCATGTATAAGAAAACATCATAATATCAATATGTTAGTTTACGAATTGCTTCGCAAAATATAAATCATGTGCATTTACGTTATTCACTCAGTTTCTAACCTAAGCTGGTTCCCGTCTCCCTCTGCGCGTCGTCAACATGCGCCAAGCGATATGAGAGACGGAGCCCAGCTTATTTCTAACCGTGCAGCATCATTTTAAATGACATCATACAGTACTATGGCACCATGGAACGAGGTTTGTTATGCAGTGACATCAAAGTTTAAAGACGTTGCGACACTACTCCTATTCGACTTTGTCGACGATGGGAATTGATTCACTGTGTGTAACATATAGCTCCAAAGAAGTTAGGGAACATCCGATTTTTTCATATGACTATTAGTATTAAATGTCAAGCGGAAATACACTAGCGAATTCACCTGTCATTCTCGCACTTTTTCAGTGTAAATTTATTTTATACTTCAATGTGAAAGACTGGAGATGAGAAAAGGGATATTTTCATTGCAGTGAACATAACACTTTGACGGAACTATTGCCATATAGGAGTTACTTCCCCTAAAATTGTCTCCCTTTATCGTAAGTGTCAAGCCGTATCCAAACTGTTGACGTCCGTTTTACGTTAGTTCCACATTTACAAAGCAAAATAATGACAGATGGTCATTTCTGGAGTCAACATCACTTCCTGCCGTTTGTTATTCTCTCGAAAATGTTTCGTTATAAACTGTAAAAGTCTCATTTAACTCGTCAGTCGAGACTGTTCGTTTCGCAAATGGGTGGTGGGGTAGCCTAGTTGTTAAAGCGTCGGAGACCCGGGTTCGATTTCCCACATGGGTACAATTTGTAAAGCCCATTTCTGGTTCCCCCGCCGTGATATTGCTGGAATATTGCTGAAGGCGGCGTAAAACGATACTCACTCTCTAGTTTTGTAAAGTGCCATTTTTGTTACTTGACCAGCGTGTATTCTTTCGCTTCCAACGGCGGTCTCGTAGTTTACAAGAATATTTTTGTTAAAGTTGTATATAATCATATCTAAATGTATTATGAAGAATTTTCGTGAGCCCAACTATTTTTAGATACTTTTGTTTATATTTTGTAAGATTTTGAAAACACGAAACTACTTTTTAAGTCGCAAATACAAGGGGTGGTGAACCGTCCCTGTGTGTTAGATAGGGAGAATTTACGTTTCAAGGTTTATATTTGTAGAGAAATAATTTATTTTTCCTGTAGACAACATTATATCGTTAGTACATTCCCGTACAAACTCGTCGCTATATGGCTGAAATAATGCCGATGCGACGTTAAATTTTAACTCACACACCCGTAGAAAAAGTTGCGCGGTGATGTCAGATTAACACCAGCAGACACCTAAGTGATATCCTGTGTTGTGTCCGTCACGCTTGACTTCCTGTGTTGCGGGAACACAGGTTTAAACATTCACACAGTGGTGTCGGTTTAGTTTCACGCTGATCGCCGATGTAGTACGCACACGCATCGAAAACAATTATCGAGATACACAGCGTTCGGCAAACTTCGCCACTTTCCGTCATATTTTCAACGTTCGATGAAGTCTTCAGTGTCAGCCATCGTTGTGCTCGTTTAGATCATCTCGGCTAATCAACTCTACATGTAGAGTTCTTTTGCTGCATGTGTATGTCATCGGGTGTTCAGTGTGACACGTGACTGTAGTGCGAGTGTGTTTGTAGTTCCTTAAATGTATGACACAAGCTAGTTAATGATATATTGTTTGTAAATATAATGTAACTCTGAACCTGCTCAAATATAGCACGTCCCACTTGGAGATGAGGTGAGGTGAAATGGGATTTAACGTCACGATCAAGATTAGTGTGTGTGGCGTGCGTGCGTGTGTGTGCGTGCGTGAGGTGTGCGTGTGGCGTGCGTGCGTGCGTGCGTGCGTGCGTGTGACTGCTTGAATACTGTTACGCCTTTTGTGTGAATGAGGTATACCTACAATAAATTATGACCTCGAACTAGTTTTGAGTGAGTGGGTAAAACAGAGATATTCCAGTTATGTGTAATTGCTGCCTGTTTATAATCGAGTGTGCATGATTCTGAGCTCGTGTCCGAACAACGATCCACGCGCATGTGTAGGACGACATGCTATCGACCAAGACAGGCGTTCTGGCCACCCGATACTCACTTCATAGACGGCCCATTCAACAAGCTGGATGGTCAGCACGATCGCATACTGAAGTGTTATTATTAGGTGTTTTATTTTATTGGCCAACATCTTCTGTAACCCTGCCCATACACTGAATATCACGTCACACACGAGACTAACATTTCGTCCCAGAAATAAAGTTGTCTTATTTAAAAATATATAACTACCCAATACAAAAAGGACTCAAATGGAGCCCAGTATACTGAGGCAATCTAAACTTGCCAAATCATTCTAGATTTTGACTTGGATTCGTTTTTAATTTATTCTCTAGGGTCTGATTGTCACACGCGTTCGCCTATGTATAGCTGATGCCTTCGTTCATCCCATCAGTTTATATGAGAAGTTAGTCTCATTAATCGGACCTTTTCCTTCGATACCTCTTTCCTTTAAGAGAACACAATAGAAGGTCGCGTCAGGTGATCCCCGGGCGACCTTTGACCGCCCAATATTATGGAAGGGTGAGTCGGTTCTTATTTGTTTGTTGCCGTTTGCCGCTCTCAGCAATTTTCCAGCTACATGACGGCGGGCTTTGAATAATCGAGTCTGGACCAGACAGTCTAATGATTGGCATTATGAGCATCGATTTAGGCAACTGGGATATGATGACATGCATCAACCAAGTCAGCGAGTCTGACCACCCGATGCCGTTAGTCGCCTCTTACAGCAAGCATAGTCACCTCTTACGGCAAGCATGGGTTGCTGAAGAGCTATTCTCTATCGGGATCGACGGATCGGGTGGTTTCTTGAGCCAATCATACGTAATCAGCTGTCTCAAATAATTTGGCTTCTTTTCTTTACCACCTCGATTCGGAGATTTCGAATTTAACAACAACAAAGAATAACCAGGAAGGACACGAATATGATTTCGATGATGGACTCCACGTTTGGTGTATAGAGGCCACGGGGCTCAGAAATGACAGGGTGTATAAAATGTCCTCATCAATATATGGCGCGGCCTTCGTTACGTACATTCGGGAAGGGTCGATTTAGGGAAACAGAAATCAGATGTGCTTGTCTGAATACTTCGCGTACTCGTAACCGAGAATTTAGAACCTGACTGGCCGGTAAGAAAGTTCACCTGACGCGCCTTCCTGTATTGTGGCGTCCTCAGATCTTCACGTAGAGGAGAAAACAGATATGATTTTAATGATATTGTAGGGGAAGTGGGCACATTTACAAGCAGTGGACTTGATGCATTCATGAGTCAATGTGCACCTTTCAAAAGTGCGTTCTGACTGTTTCAAATGTCTTTTTGCCGAGTCTGGAAATACATGGTCATCTGTCTCCTACTGCAGACGACACACAATACAGTCAAACTCGGTAACTGTGCAGTGGGGGAAGGATATGTGAGAAGTAGGCCAGCAATGTCAAGGCGGATGACACCAAGAATGGCTTTGAATTGTACCTATTTCTCCAGAAAATAAAGATCAATGTGTGCCGAGGAAGCGATCCCGCCACTCGGCTATCTCACCATGGCACAGTGAAGGAGAACAATACACCACAGCCAGGGAAAACCTCCTAGTGCGGTTGTGGTAGAAGGATGTTTTCCGGAGAAAGCAACATTGCGTAATACCTCTTAACTCTCTGCAAGTCTTTGTTCGTTCACTGCTCAATCGCTTCATTCTCAGCACAGTGAACCCGTGCCCATGCATTTAGATTTCTTATGGGTGAGTGAGTCATTGTTTATTTGTTTGTTTGTTGTTTAATGCCGCACTCAGCAATATTCCAGCTATATGGCGGCAGTCGGTAAATAATCGAGTCTGGCCCAGACAATCCAGTGATTGACATCATGAGCATCGATCCACGCAATTGGGATCCATGACATGCATCAACCAAGTCAGCAAGCCTTACCACCTTTGTCGCCTCTTACGACAAGCATAGTCGGCTTTTACGTCAAGCATGGGTTGCTGGAGACCTATTCCACCCTGGAGCTTCACGGGCGGAGTGCGTCATTGAGCTTGGTTAACATCACTTTGATAATTATTTCCGTTACATAATCAGGGTGTATCAGCAGATCCTGGCATGACTAAGGGACGTAGTTCTGCACAACGAATAACGACGCTTTAGATGATGAATTTATTTTTAGATGTAACAAGGCCCGCTTCTGGCGCGTGTAAGGACTCAGCTATCAGTTTTATGTAGTTGATACAGCGTGTGCCTCAACTGCATGAAGAGAGACCGTAGTCGACGACCACGTCGGTCATGAAGGTAATGGATAAACTAGTCGATGGAATGAGCAACCAAGACGGGATGATCTGACGAAGTCGGCCAAGCTATACAGCTATCGTCATTCTTTGGTTTTCTGTGGGTTCAAATATTATACAAGCGTCCTCTAAATAGTTCAGGGCAAAACTATACTTAATTACACTACGCATGGGGGTAGAGCAAACTTTATTTCTTAACTATTACATACATAGAGATGAAATACTTTACTTATATGAAAGTGTAAACGTTTTGCCCTAACTACTACGTCCCAGACTGACACAATGGTTTTCAAACGAAGACATGTAAAATCAGTGAGAAAATGCGTACTGTACCTAACATTAGGGGTTTGTTGTCAAATAACATGTTTATCATACCTGGGCCCGTTCGACAAAACAATCTTAGCGCTGAGGTGGTCGTAACTCCGAAACTTTAACACAGGCATAGAGTAGTCCTAGTGCTGAGGTCGCTTTGTGAAACGGGACCCTGCATGGTGAACAGAAAAAGTTGACAATTTCACTCATGGCTCCGCCGCTCGATAATATATACATGTTATTTGACAAGAAAATTCAAATATCCTTTATTTCTTCCACAATAATATATTGATTGAGATTATGTCTCTTAATATGATCGTCAAACCCAAATATTTCTATATTTTCGAAAAAACAGTAATGTACATTTTGAGAAAACTATGTGACTTATAGTTGTTATTCTCCCAGGATACACAATCCGTAATTAATAATCGGCATATGTCACGTAATTGTTCAGCTCTTGTATCGCGTATGGATGATAGGTACATATAATCAACACCATACATTGTAACAGTATATATATGAAGGATGTAGAATGAATTATATCAGTCCTCGTTGTGCAATGCGGTACTGTTGTGTCTATTTCCGTGGTTTACCCAATAGTAGTTTGAAAACACGTTATACATCCTTGTTGCCTTGAACATTGTAGCGGCCATAACATTTCCAAGTCCCGTTATGGGATTCGAATCACGTGCCTTCTGATCCAAGGTCGGACGCTTTTGTCCACGTGACCAAAGAGGTTAACCAGTCAGCATCTGTCGGACGACTCCACGCCCCGCTACACGTTTTATACGTGATGGTTAGCTGACTGTTTCCGCGGAATCCGTAATAGCGTTCTTAGTCCACGTTTCCTTGTAGTGCATTGTTTTCACGGTGTATCGCGAACCATTTCCGCAGATTACGTTATGGTTGTGAAAGTACTTGTAACATCCTGGATAGCCATGGTATTTAAAAGCATATAGCTGACTATATCCTCGCAGGCGTTAACCTACATAGTATCGGCGTCATGGCAAAATAAACATTACAACATGAATCTCATATATATTTTTGTATGTCTGTTAACTCTAACATAGACACTGAGGTAGGATCAATAAAATGTACATACACATATTGTGTGTGTGTGTGTGTGTGTGTGTGTGTGTGTGTGTGCGTGCGTGCGTGCGTGCGTGCGTGTGTGTGTGTGTGTGTGTGCGTGCGTGCGTGCGTGCGTGCGTGTGTGTGTGCGTGTGTGTGTGTTTGGAACACAAACATATGCTAAAACAGCACTGCCACCATGCTACCCTACGACTGACTATCGAAGCCTGAATCTGGCTTGTTTAAACAAGGATGATCCACATGTGGACCAGTACAAGGTCATAAGTTCAATTAGGGAACCCCAATAACGCTAGTGAAGCAAGCTTGGAAGCCTGGGTAAGGACCACGGAGCCTCATCCTCTAATGTCTCGGCCGAGATTCTGCACAAGCTCCGAACAGTTATTCGTCGAAAGCAGACACGGAATTCCTTTGATTGACCCAAGAGCTGTCACGTGAAGTCTACTTCACGTTTAGTCCCTTTAGACGTTAGTGAATATTGTTTAATGTCATAATCAGCAATTTATCAGCTATATCACGGCGGCCAGTTGATAATCGTATCTGGGCCAAGCAAACCAGTGGTTGGTATAAGCAACGTCCCTATTTGGTCGCCTTTTACGAGAAGCAATAACGTGTTGGGGAACCTATTCTAGCCCGGGGTACCGCTTGACCGTGCAAGAGTCGTTCCTTCGGAGCGCGGAGCTAATGTAAGCTTTATAATGTAAACGGCAATGCACGACTCAGCTCCTGTGTAACGGTAGAGGAAATAGCTGCACAACTTCGGGCGATGTCGATTGTGACCAGTTCCATCAGCTCGTATCATTCAATCCATTTGGCTACTGGGCTGCCAGCTAATCTGGCCACAACAAGGTGTCGAACGGTGTCGAAGGGACATGGGTTGATGTACTCTGGCAACAGAAACTAACGTACAGCAACCCATGTCACTGGAGGCACCGGGGGGCAGCGAATTTATTTTGCCGCACATCTAATTATATTGTGAGGTGAAATTGGGTTTACCGTCGCGTCCAAGATTATTGCACTTATATAGCGACGTGCATGCACGTGTGTGTGTGTGGCTGCTTGTACTAGTCTGGACTGATGCCGATTTATAGTGCTAACTCACTGAGATACCATCCCGCAGTTTAACATGAATACCCCACTCAGACACAGTATACTGACTCCGAGCCGACCAGTCCTTGTTTTAGCCCCTTAATGTAGAGCAGACAGGGTAACAACACGTACCGTCTTTTAACGTCTTTTGGTATGACGCGGCCGGGGATCGAACCCCGGACCTTCCGCTCTCCGGGCGGACGCTCTACCACAAGACCACGGAGGCGGCACCCTAATTATATTGTAGGTATGTCCTATGCATGCGTTTGTCGGAGACGGTAAGTATACCACAGTTAGGCATGTGTAGCAGACGACAGAAAACAAACTTGCGGTTATCCCCCCTAGAACTATTCAGAGACCATATATCGCTATATGGTCTCTGATCTATTTCATTCGGAAAATATCGTAAATATCTGGAGAATGGCGTCTTACATTAATATTTCGAGACACAAAATTGCGGTTCGTATGTTGCAAATGTTATGCCAACAGTTCGGCAATTCGAGCGGGAAACATAAGATATGCACACTTCATGTGAGCGGGGTACAATGGAAATAATAGAATGGGTCTCAGCCAATCAGAATCCGACGTTCATGTGTAAGGTCAAATAATATCGGTTATGGCGAAAGCACGTCTTCCCATATATGTGTGAATTGTTACAAACTCTTCTCTAATGACTTTTTGAGTTCGTTATATCCCTTGATTTCTCTCTGTCCTGTTCGAGTACAGGTAACAATTACCGAGTGTAGACAGTCGTCTAATACCGCGTTGTGTGTCTCTGTGCCAGCCAACCTGCATGGCGTGGGAACTAGACCGTGAAAACAAATAGCTGTATTCGTCTAATTACTTCACAGGCGAATACATTACGGATCTCGATGTCTGTTTACATGCTATTCCAGGCACATGTTTAAGAAGGTCGTGATGACATACGTATACCCTGATATTTATGTTGGCGTTTTTAGAACAAACATGGTCATATTTCATTTGTTTTGACACAAGTGTATGGGCAATAAGCCACGTGCTCGTCTCCATGGAAACGAAAAAGATCAGTAATCATTTGGATGTATGTGGCTGAGGAATGTTAGAATTAAATGACAGCGATGGTCAACACGATGTAGATTATCAGCTGGTTATCATCAGTTTGTTAGTGTACACACGATCCCCAATTAACGACCTATCTCACTTCTTATACCTACTATATTTACAATTCCTTTAAAAAAAACGATTTCAGAAAGGTTATTCAAACATCGAGATGTGCGTCGTGGTGTTTGACTACCCGGCGTCATGTACGCGACAAGGATAAAGGTATGTATTTACTGTCAATTTGTCGACATATACAACATAATCAATATAGAAAAACATAACTACACAACGATCATGGAGGAGCGTTCGGCTTCCTTCGGGAAACACGAGGAGCAGACTCTCTGGCTCGGGCAAAGAATCCCGACTGCGTCGCACTTTCATTATAGAGCTGTACACGGTAGCTCGTGTTACAAAGAGCCGCTGTGGAATATTCCGCTTATACCCAACGACCTTGACCCGTGCTTTCACGTCAAGCTCTTCAATTTTGGTTTATGTGTATGTACACAGAACAATTGAGTCTTACATTTTTAATTTCGTATTAAGTATGAACCTAAACATCAGGTATTCGGTATAGTCGTCATTTATGGGATCGATAGTAATAAAACATTGACAACAGCCTAATCTATATGGGCAGCATGCCTGCTTGACGAGGCCCTATCGCTGAGTGGAATCACAGCTTTAGTTAAGATGTAATTTACAATGTGTGTACTATGCGAATACTTCAAATAGTCCATGTATAATAATTTCGATAATGTGTGGCATTCAAATTAGACGTCCTGTCTCAATCCTTCTCCATCCTCGTGTGGGAATGCCGGGTAAACGCCCACACCAACCTGTGCTTGTCATAAGAGGCGAGTAAATCGATCGGGAGGTCAGGCTTAGTGACTTGTCATAGTATCCCAAATGTGTGTCTCGATGCTCATGATAACAATCACTGGATGGTCTGGCCCAGACACGAATATTTTGTAGAGCTTCATTACAAAATGTGGCTGGGATAGTGCGGAGTGCGGCGTTAAGCAACAAACAACAAACAAATCATCTCCATTGTATAGTAGCTTTGGGGTGCACAGTCGTGCGGGTTTTCGGTGCCCGCACTCTTTTCTTCAGGTGAGGAGGTGAAATTGGGTTTTACGTCGCATCCAAGATTATTACACTTATATAGCAACGTGCATGCACATGTATGTGTTTGTGTGGCTGCTTGTTCTAGTCTGGACTGATGCCGATTTATAATGCTAGCTCACTGAAGCCGTGCCGCAGTTTAACATGAATACCCCACTAAGACATTGTATACTGACTCCGGGCCGACCAGTCCTTGTTTTAGCCCCTTAATGCCGAGCGCCAGACAGGTATGACACGGCCGGGGATCGTATCCCGGACCTTCGGCTCTCCGGGCGGACGTTCTACATCTAGATCAGGAGGCGGTCCTGTTTTTTAGAGGTGGACCTATGAAGATCCGGGCAGAGAATAGGTCTTCAGCAACCCATGGCTGTCGTAAGAGGCGACTAAGGGGATCGGGTAGTCAGGCTCTCTGACTTTGTTGATGCATGTCATCGTATCCCAATTGCGTGGATCGATGCTCATGATGTCAATCACTGGATTGTCTGGTCCAGACTCGATTATTCACAGACCACCGTCATATAGCTGGATTATTGCTGAGGACGGCGTTAAACAACAAGCAAACAAAACATATGCATGTATATTGATATGCGTGCATTCGAAATACATACAAAAATATGAAAATATATTTTAAAACGTGCCTAACTATAAATTATTACACTAAACACGTTTGTGTTATTCTAGCACAATCCCCAGCGGGAACCACGCTCTGTCCTAGTCTTGATTACTTGCCCTACAGACCTACAGCAATCCTCCGCTGTGCGGGAAACCTATTGACCCATTTCTGTGTAGCGAGATCTGCCTGACGAGAGGTTCGGGGACAGGCTTTCAGCTTATCGCTATGCGAGAAACGTTAACCCAGTTTCCGTGTAGAGAGGTATTAGCAGTTTTGGACAGTGTGAATATATTGGAGGTTTCTGAGTACATGAGTAAACATGTTAGCATTAGGGAGGTAAGACTCACAGAGAGGCATGGTACGCACTCACAACGTGTGGGTTGCAATTGTAACAATATCTTCATGTATCCATGTATCTTGTTTATTTTAAATAAATATAACAACAATGTAGCTATTAATTTGAAAAGATGAATTATGAAAAACAATTAATAACTTTACCACTGTAGATACAGCAAAGTCAACAGTGTCATGTATACCACTATGATTGTGTCAAATTAATACACTTTGTTTTGAAAACAATAACAAATGTTTCAGTAAGTTATTTTTGTGAAAAAATATTACTAGTTTTGTTTCAAAATGTGTTTGTTTTCTACTTTTATATTACATAAATATTTAAACTGAAATGTACCATATTATTATTTCTGATTCTGAAGGTACCACATACAAATTACAACTTGTTTTATCTTCAGGTTTACACGTGTGCGCTTTATGACAGTGTAGGTACTTGCATCAATAGGTAGGTATGCTACAAAATGTCTTTGCGCCGTGTTGAATCTCTGGATCGATTGTAATTTACTTCTCACAGACGCTGGTGCTATTCGTAATTTTTATTCAAGTTATTTTACACAGATTTTGCTACTTGTAATTTGTATTTGAGTTATTTCACACAGATTTTGAAATTTGTAATTTGTATTAGAGTTATTTCACACATATTTGGTGCTTTTTGTAATGTAATTTCTCATAATAAAACTATCGATAAATGTCTTAAACATACGGCGTCACATGGACAAATAGTAATCTTATAGTCTAAATTCTAACCACGTATATATTTAGTTGATTTTGAAGTCCAGATGTTTCATTGATCATCAGAGAGTCTTTTGTAATCAGTTCCTGCTATTACGGAACAAGCATAAACACGGCATAAATATAATGCGAGACGCCGGTTGATGCGCTTTGAGATCCGGGAGGAAACGAGCGACAATGGCTGATTAATGAATATTCATAACCTGACACGTGGCACAACAACAGGCTCGTCTTTGCGGCGTGTACTTAGATTATTTACTCAAGGTCAAAGCGATGAATTAAGAAAGGCTGGGCCGTGTAGGGAAGTCCGAATAGGCGAATACATCATTGAAATGTGTGTATTGTTTTAGGTGCAACATTTACTTAAAAAAACACGGGGAGTTATAGCCACACACACACACACACACACACACACACACACAGAGCGTCAGCATCCGCCGATGTTGTTCAACTGTGTGACCGAAATATACCGCAGTTGTTGCAAACAAGCATGTCAGTGTTGTTGGAGTAAGGATTGCTTGTTGTAAACAGTAACGCGGCCACATAACCATCAAGCCGGTCTTTGTAGACACAGACCCGCATCACACATTATTGATTTTACCTCATGTGGTTATACATTATTCTACTATTAACACATTGATTTGTTTCGTCTGACATGTTACAAACACACACAGGGCACACAGCAGTTACCCTATCCGCCAAAGCGTGTCTTGTTTGATCGCCTCCTGCGAAAGGTTGCCATCGTTATTCATACTATCCACACCTATCTGTAACAGAATAGACCGCTACTATCCTCCGGATGCATTCCGCTAGATTATCTATTATTCAAAATGGAAAACATCCTCAAACGCGTTGCTGAACTGCAACTAAACATGTAAACACACAGATTATGTGAGGTTATACGGTAACCTGAACCAGCCACCAGTGTGGTGTGCGCTGACAATGGCGGGAATAAACAACATTCCCTATTGGGGGCTAAATTGCGAGCACGTTTCTTGTTCCTCTACTCATTCAAGCTACTATACATCATGATTGATTTAAAACTACATACATCAAAGCGTTATTTCAAACGATTATTGATTATCAGTCGCATCCCCTCCCTCAGTTCTGACCGGTTTTGTCTTTGAGGCGGGGAGACTCGTGCGATAATTCTGCATTGACTGTAAAGGTCAAGGCCATATGCTACACGAAGACTTCGACAGTGTTTCACAAAGCCAGCCCAAACAACCATCGCTGTATGCCTGATCTTTGGTACAGACGTTGCTTTTGCATCTGGGAATACGATACATTGAAAACTTTCACCAATAGTTGCCGTATTTCTGATTAGAACGCCGAAATGACCGTTTACCCATGTGACCTAGGTCATGTGCATAAATAATAATCTGTCGCGATATGCTGTTGTAAGTAGAATCTAGTGTGTGTTACCGCTGTCTAGATAGATATGACTATCGAGGAAGGTCAGGCATCTTCAAATAAGAGAAATATTGACTTTTTTGTAATTCATATCTATGTGATCGTAATTAACTCTGCTTTGCGCGAATATGTTTGGATGTTGATGTGACTCAGACACTTGGTGGGGAGAGAGCGACCGAGTATGATTGTCCACACGAGATTGAAAACATTGATCACGAATGACAAATTATAATAAAAAATATATATGTGCACTAATTCTGCCAGAAAGACAATAAACGCTATTTTCCTGCGCGAGGTAACAAAGCTCACGATGGTACGGGCACGTGACCTACTTTAGAACCGGTTTGAACCGGAATAGCAGAGAAAATTTTCCTCACACAACAACGGTCTTAGTTCGTCGAAAATCACCAATCTTGTTCAAATAATGTGCCCATTTCGACCACATATGTACACATGTCGTTCAATTATTGGTAATTTCGAGATCAATTTCACACCCTTAAAAATAGAAAATCAGTTTTGAGACAACCCCAATGTTCGGTCACGTGGTACCCGACGTCACAGCTCAACATGTCTAATGGGAATTTTGTTGTCAGGACAACATAAGTTTCACATGCAGTAGACACACACATGGTCGCATTTTCAAGTATAAACCCTTTTATTCTCAACAATGGCTGTTTAAATAATCTGTTTTCCCTTATATATTTTGATGATGTGATATTAAGCCTAACGAAGACATATAGACTCCTGTCAATATAGGATGTATTTAGGTCGGTGAAATGTATTCGAAATAAGCATGCTTTCGACAGAAGAGTGATAACAACTCGAATATACATGAAATTAGTCTTTGAACTGATTTGCACAGTTTGAAGTCAAGAACGTATATTTGAAATTTCATTTAGGATATATTAGTCGTTCATACAATATAGCTGTTGATTTGCCCGTATACTGGCATATGCTGCGCGTGCGTTGTATATTGTATACCGAAAGCGGATGTAGCCACCGTTTTGCAACCTCAACTAATACCAGATAACACAACAAACAAGACGCATTGTTATCAGAATTGTGCGTGAATCACCAACAATAGAAATAAACATATTCCACGGTCATGGTGCAGGACTACCACAACACTAACGTCATGTGAAGATCAAACTCGTCACAAAATACGCGTGGGAACGGCTTAACGATCACGTACTGTATGATGTAGGAGCGTTTGAGTGAAAAGGATCGCCTTAGATGGACCATTCTGCTCGGACATTTTTAGAAATGAATCGATTGTAGCAGCCGTGTCGCTGTCGGCACAGGTAATACAGTAACGTACTTCAAGATACATACAGATAGGAAAGTTTAGATACAGATGTGTATCTCTAGAATAAAGTCTCGTTGTCTCTCGCGTTAGCATCCCTTTACGACCCCTGGGGTTAGCTGTGAGTTTGGGATAGGGTTAGCTATTTTATTTTTTAGTGAACGTTTCCTAAGAAAATCCAACGTTATCCAAAGTAAACCCAATTTTTGTCGAGTTTCGTTTCGTTTCCAGAACGGCGGGTGAATCACGTGACCTAATGCTCGAGACCTTGTTTTATAGATAGATACCCATTTGTGTAAAAAACACTTTCCGTTGGGTGGGATGAGTTCGCACTGGTATACACGTATATATGGACCGCACTACCTGAGTTGTATAGCTTGGCACCAGAGCCGATAACGATCCAATCAGCATAAGTGTACACAAGGCGATCCTGCGACAATGAGATTCAACATGCGTGTGATTCTTGGGTTGTCTGCACCTCGCGTTGCTCATCGATTTCACCAAAATCGCTCGTGTCGAAGATTTATTTACTTTGGACGTCCTTCTGTTGTCAACACGTAGAGATAAAAGTGGGTGAATGTTTGTGGGAACAGTATCAGGCGGTTGCTGTGATTACCGCGTCCCTTCATCCGTCCCTTGTTTAATATCATAGTAATAGTGATATGATAGTTAGCGACGAACGGATACGGTAATCCCAGCACTGACGTATAGAAAAACTTTGACTAAACGAGGAACGGCACAGGGGATACGGTAAATCCAGATGTGGCATATAACAAAACCAAAGATATAATGCCAACGACCTGCATCACTTTGGATTTTTCGTCCGCATAACATGACACGTCGTGTTTACACTAAAGTACTGTTCAAAGCAGCATTAAACCAAATGCACTCACTCACTCACTAAAGAGAGATTCCGTCCTGATGAAAGTATTGTTTCTGGGCCGATAAAGGTGACATAGCAAATCCGGAGGTTTTCTTTTAGATAGGGGAATACCTCAATACCAAGCACTGCGAAGATGGCGAACGCAAGTATAAAGGGAAATCCCAACATGGCTGTCGGATAAAAATAGAATCTTCAGAACAGATAGCAACAACGCAATCCAACGCAACACAGTGTGGTTAATGCAGAGCGTGACAGTCTCCGGAATGAATGAAGTTACACAGGAGCTTGGTTGAAATAAGAGTGCACATGAACGATGACGCATACATTACACATTTTCCCGTGTGTCTGTCAATGAATACAGTTTGGAGACGGGTTCAGCTTATGAGAGTATGATCTTACTTAAATCTTAGTAATTTATTTCAGCAATATCAAGAAAGGGTGCACCATAAATGAGCTTCAGTGGACCCATGAGGGGTCTCGAGCCCAGGTATTCGTCGTGACGATTCACAGGTTGTCACCTTTGCCTTGTATCTAGTGTGGTTCTACATAATTGATGGTTTTTATACTAAGAAAATGTGGTTGATGCTAACAACTAAATACTGGAAGACTTATAACTGATGTTGAAATCTATTGCATTCAAGCCACATGACAGAAAAAGCTATCAAAAACATGGTTGCCATGGAAACCAAACTATATATTTGATGAAAGAGATGTGAACATAGAGACCATTAAAGGGATGATATGTTCAAGTTTACGCACTTTTATTTATTTTTTTCGTTTTGGAGCTCTTAAACATTGTTTTATATTATGAATTTTGAAAATTCCCGAACTTACTGTCACTTTTGCAAACATGGCCGTATAACATCCTAAGTTGATTGCTGCCATGACACTTTGACCAAAGCAGTAAGTAATAATGTCTATTTTCGTTTATGTGAACATACAGAAAACGGAGAACATATTGAAGGTAGTCCCCATTACGTGCAGTGCATGGCCATTGTCCGATACTCAATATCTAATCTTTAGACCAGTACAGAATCATTAGTTTCTGTCATCTAATGTTCACTCATTTCTGTAAACATACTGTATCCGACATCAGTCAATGCCAAACGTTAGATAACTTGTATTTTAACTCGTATCACTTACAAGTTATGCCATATATCAGTGCAGGGGTGTGGCGGTTGAATTTACTGTAGGTATGAAGCTGGTTCGTATCAATCATGCATCAGGTGCATTCGTCACCACTCGCCTCTTTCCGTAACCTGTGAGCTCCGGAATAACACGAGTTGGTCACGAATGGCATCAGCTGCTGATGATTTAACGAGCGTTTCTGACGGGATCGGATTTTGCACTCGGGGTCAGCAGCGAATAAATCTGGACGTAAACGTATACTGACCGACGCACCTCGTATAGTCGTTATCTCAAAGGCAGGCTGATGCCATTTTCTATGGTTCCTTTTACACAATGAATGCCACAGTGTATGTATATATGTGGGAGTTGTGTTAGATCACTTTGTGGAAAGGTACAATGGTCTAAACACTACTTTGTGCCATTTGGGCAATTGAAATTTTGTCTTTCTAATCAAAGTAGTTTAATATAATCCAAGAAAGAAGTAATTATTAATAAAACGTAGTTAGCAGAAGGTTTACCTGATTCAAAGACTCGAATCGCCATCATGTAAAGTACGACCAACCTGTTTCATATTGAGATGACAGAGATTTTAAGGCGCCTCGCAATCGAAATCAGCGAGGATAGAATTGGTAGCCAAACGCCCGGCACTATCTTCATTTAACAGTGATATAGTCTGAAATGCATTCATCCAAGATTTTAATACCCCGACATTTACCCCTGGGAAACTGTAGGTTCTCTTTGTTTCTTGTATGAGTGCTGGGGAACTATTCCGATCCGGTTCCTCGTGGTTACAGGTATGGGGCCCCCCAGTACAATTTATCACTGAACGTTTCACTGACTGTGCACGAACCTACGACTTGCTGCATACACGACACCTTCGTACTGAATATTAAAGTGTTTGACACGTCTACTGTCAACGTCTACACGACACAGATTCTTGCAGACATGCTCAGTAAACTTAACAAACAAGTTTAGAGTAGTTCCCCTTGAATTATTGAAATCCAATCACGGGAAAGGAAACGAAACCAGCATTATATTTAATGAATGCTACATACGGACAGGGCGGTGTGGGAGCCTTGTGGTTAAAGCGTTCACCCGTCACGACGAAGACTAAGGTTCGATTTCACAAATGGTTACAATTGTGGCGTATTTATGATAAGAGTGCATATGTTATGTACGGTAACAAGGGAAGTAACTCTGTTCCTACAATGTGCTTTGAGAAGTAAATGCTACTCTGGATCAGCTGACGTGTTGTTGGTTAACTAAGTCTTCTTACGACAAATTAACGCCGTAAAACACGTCAGCTGAAGCCACGTTCTGGTGTCCCCCGCCTGGATTTTGCTGGAATATTGTCCCCCGCTCACTCACACACGAGCACTTTGTCTTGGGTTGTTTTGAGTGAGGTGGGCCATGAATAACCAAATTGAAAGCTTTAGATTTACAGGAATGTACAACATTAGAAAATGAGTTTTCATCGAGAACTGTTTCGGCCACAGGTTTAGATAATCTATATCCGAACTTCTGTCTACCAGTGCTGTTATTTTGGTCCAAATATGGACCAGAAAAAGACCTTTCAGAAGCTGGATATTGTTTTCGGCTGTAATACACTTCCCATATCTTGCCATATAGCTGTGTCATGACCGTTATGGCTGCCTCTTCATTGCCTATGCCCGAAAGCGTTGGTTGTATGATAACAAACCTATTTATAGCATCATGCCCGTTTTAAATGGCCTAAATTGTTTATGAATATTGCGAAATTAATTTTTTTCACAACCATTCGCAATATCCGGCATCGATGTTTCCGAAGTTTGCTGTATCTTCAAAGTGGAACTATTTTTTTTATAGTATATATCTTACAAGTTGTTGTTGTTATAACTTTATTATTATGATGTCAAACTTTAAAACAAAATGTAGATGATAATATGATAGATATTGTGTTGTTCAAACAACAAATACTTCATAATAGCGAGTCAGGCTAAACGCCGCTTAAAGTATTACAGTTGTATCACACGGCGTGTCAACCTGATGTTGGAGGAAACCCCGAAGTGATGCAAATTTCAGACGTTTACTATTTTGGTGAATTCCGCTAGCACGGGCATGGCGCTGACAAACCTAGACACATAATCGGGGGAACTACTTCCTGACAAGATACATGCCATCAGTATGGAAGAGCAATCCGATCACTTGTTACCGCAGAGAGAAGTTCATTCTGTAAAAGAAGTACACATTTCTAAGCTCCATGCACCGCAGCGAAAGCTTAGAAAGGCTCGCGGCCTCATAGAAATTCGTTCAGAATCACTGTCATTCTTAAATATGGTCTCATTTGGCTTCAATATTCTTGGCCCAGATATGCTCCAGCTCCCTGTTATCCCTGACCTTTGGAAGTCTTCATCTTAGTCCCCCCCCCAAAAAAAAGCTCGTCGTTACTGGGAACAAACTTTACCACCCAGGTTTGATTTGCATTTAGAGAAGAGATGAAAGTCAGGTGCTGGTAGACCAGGCGGGCAAGGGACATAGGGAAGTATTACAAAGCCACCATCTGCAGCTGCAACCACTGCCACCTGTGACGTGTACACTGACGCCTTGTCCTGAGGCAGCTGCCCAACAGAACGGAGCTTTCCTCCAGAACGTTTTTCCTTGATAGCTCTCCACTGAATATGAAGTAGTTATGTGGCATAGTATTGCCCACTGATAATCTGACCTCGTTGCAGATAGTCAATCACGACTATCGTCTTACTGTCACAGAAAACCGATGACATTACTTAGCTAACAGACGCCACAAGCTCGTTCTTCTTTGGTTGCCAAGTGTTTCAACGGTTTGCTCTGTCCGGAGAGTTGAAGGTCGGTGGCCGCTTCATACCAAAGACGTTAAGAGATGGTACTTGTTGTTACCCTGCCTGGCGCTCCGAATAAGGAGATAACACAAAACAGGCACGGAGAAAGTGTTATGTGCCAAAATATTATCTCCTTGTTGAACTGCAGCTTGGTTTCTCAGTGGGCTACCACTTTAAAATCAGCATAAGTTCGGACTTGTACACGCAGCAACAAACACGCATGCGCGCGCGCACACACGTGCATTTGCGTGACTATATAAGTGATAGAATCTTGAACAGACGAACTTCATTTCATCGTACAACCTGAGGTTTTGACTCTGACCCAGGTCTCATCTTGGATTACAACTCGCATCAAACATTAATGACGATTCAGCTGATAGTTGGTCGAAAGGTCTCTGGATATGTTCAGTTGGGCTTCTCATCTGGTGTCAGTATTCACTTGAGTTTAAGACGAGCACACCCAGGGTCATCTTCAGCGCTACCACTGTCCCGCCTAATTTCGGCAGCCATATTTAAACAGTTGAATATGAATTAGATGAGTTTTATAGGGAAACAACACACCAAGTTTGAAAGAAGTTTTTGTTTGCTTGTTATAGACTATATTTTCGACTGGTTAGACTTGTATTCGGTGCTAGTCTCGTTGCGCTGTGCGAGGCGACACCTATCGGAGGATAGAAGAATAAGAACCCCTATAATATGACAATGGACATACAGTAAAGAGCTGCAACCAAAATGACATGTGTTTTTGTTGTTTATTAATGCATACCCGACTTGAAAGGGTGAATCTATCGGTCAATATCATATTATGTACAATAAAACCGACTACCTACAAAGTATCCCTGCAACGAACAGGTAAACGAACACGTGATAACCTTGGTCAATAAAAATGTGAAGTTTTAGATAAGTAATCACTAAACATGATGGTTTAACATTATAAATTATATTTTCTGTTCTGCTAGGCATTGTTTTATGTGACGAAATATAAATTACCATGTTTATTTTCTCGTAAACTAAACCGGAAATAGCAATGAGCCGTACGAACATTTTCTACCGATCTACATAACACAAAATGCAAATTTCGTAATTACAACCGACGAAAGTTATTGAATACTATTAGGCGGGTACCTTGTTCAAGGATGTATCCGTCAATATCCACATAAAGGAACAATAACCCATACATCAGAAGCTGATCAAAGACACTTGTCCGATGTCACATGTCTCTGTAACAATCTAATATTTTATACTATATATAGCCTTTCGGGATATTACAACCCGTGTTCGTCTCTCAACTGATCACGTAAGTTTGTTTCAGGTGTTTCACTCAGGTGGTGTCATGTCGCATTGGCCAGTTGAGATAGCACATGTGATAACTACATAGCCACTTCACGCCCAGATATGGGTGTATTCCATCTGCTTTAGTAAACCTACATATATAACCACTTATTTTTGACATATTCATTGTGCAAGATAACAGTGATTAATCAATCGACGTTTTATCGGTTAATCCTTGATCGATGTATTTCGAACTCAGCTGAACTGACCATTGCTCTTGCTGCGCTGCCACGTGCATATCATATAACATGTCATACATTCAACATATCAGACCCAATCTTATATTGAATAATTTCCCCAGACACCAGAAATGTCAAATGCGAACCACTGATTGCCATTATATCCTTTACACCCTCAGAGGCAGGGATGAACGTTATTGAGTTATTTTGCATAGTTTTTGTCGGGTAATCTGAGTGGCTTTTCCACTAATTATACCAGTATTAGAGTTATTAACTGAGCATCAAGTGAATAATGACAAATAGAGGTGTAGGGTTATACCATTAAACATGGATGACAAGAAAGGAGTAGTAATTGTTGTATAAATTAATATGCAGTTTTCCTGAATAACGTTCGTTACTGTTTTGATTATATGAACTGAACTTCATTATTGCAAAAGTAATACTTACACGTATATGATATGTGATAAACTACATCAGTGTACAAACACATTTACACACGCAGACGAATGTGCAAGGTGAAAGATTATAGTAAGCATCATCCAAACAAATGCGAGGATTCAAGGGGATTTCCCCTTGCTGTCAACGAGGTCCCCCAAGTGTCCCTCCCTGGTCCGGAGCTCAGTTTGTTGGGTCGCTGACGCTAATTGGCGTGTGATGATTACCCGGGCTAATTAAAACGGCGGCGACAAGACGACTGAAAGTTGAAGTGTTCATTCCAGATAACGAGGCTCGACAAGCAGAAAAGGCTCCCAGTTCCTGGCAAGTAAGAGAAATGCAAGGTGATGGGTACAAGTCCGGTCTAATGCTGATTTTATGGTGCTCGCCAAATGAGATAGCAAGTATGGGTACCCCACTCATACACAGTATACTGACTCCGAGCCGATCAGTCCTTGTTTAATCCCGCTAATGCCGAGATCCAGGATAACAAGAAGTACCATCTTTTAACGTCTTTTGGACCCGTGAAGATCCGGGGTAGAATAGGTCTTCAGCAACCCATGCTTGCCCTAAAAGGCGACTATGCTTGTCGTAAGGGGCGACTAACGGGATCGGGTGGTCACTCACTGACTTGGGGCGGTCGGGTAGCCTAGTGGTTAAAGCGTTCGCTCGTCACGCCGAAGACCCAGGTTCGATTCCTGACATGGGTACAACGTGTGAAGCCCATTTCTGGTGTCCCCCGCCGTGATATTGCTGGACTATTGCTAAAAGCGGCGTAAAATCAAACTCACTCACTCACTCACTGACTTGGTTGATGCATGCCATCGTACCTTAATTGCGTGGATCGATGCTCATGATGTCAATAATTGGATTGTCTAGTCAAGACTCGATTATTAACAGACCGCCGTCATATAGCTGGAATGTTGATGAATGCGGTGTTAAAAAACAACCAAATCAAATCAAATTTAACGTCTTTTGGTATGACGCGGCCAGGGTATCGAATCACGGATCTTCAGCCCCGGGCAGACGCTCTACTACTAAACCACGGAAGAGGTGAAAAGATCAAACGGACCGGGCTAGCCATAACTTCATCCATGCATTCATCGGGCTCAAATAAAACCTTGGGTCCTGTTCGAAAACTGTTTGTAGAAAACCACAGCCATGTTATTGTGATGCGGAAACAATAACTGAAAGGCCACCATTAACAAAAACTCATGGCAGGGTTAGAGTATACGAATTTTCGTCAATGACAGGAGCTATATACACTGTGCGGAGCTACGATTTATCATGAGCTTTGAGTGGTTAATAAACCGGTCAGTGACTGATATTACTGGGACGATTCAGTATGATTCAGTTCTGTGCCTGTTGTTTGTTGTTCAGAAGCAGCAAACAAGAATAATGAGTTAGTGAGCGTGGCGTCACGCCACTTTTAGCAATATTCCAGCAATGTCATAGCGGGGGACACCAGAAATGGGCTTCACACATTGTACTCATGTGGGGAATCGAACCCAGGTCTTCGGCGTGGCGAGCACATGATTTAACCTCTAGGCTACCCCAAAGCCCTAGTTCGAAGAACAAACGCTTGGACCCGATCGGTAAGTGATTTGTTTGTTTGTTGTTTAACGCCGCACTCAGCAATATTCCAGCTGTCTGTAAATAATCGAGTCTGGACTAGACAATCCAGTGATTGACATCATGAGCATCGATCTACGTAATTGGGAAACAATGACATGCATCAGCCAAGCCACAGAGCCTGACCACTCGATCCCGTTAGGCACCTCTTACAACAAGCCTTGTCTCCTCTTACCGCAGGCATGGGTTGCTGAAGGCCTATTCTGACCCGGATCTTCACGGGTCAGTCCGTAGATGCTCGGTCCCATTCGTGACGAACTCGTGTTATTCCGGGACAAAGTCTTCCAGCCTGGTTCCCTGGCATTCGTCACCACTCGCCACTTTCCGTCCCGGAATAACACGAGTTGGTCACGAATGACAGGTTAAGGAAAGGGGCGAGTGGTGACGAATGGCTCGTTCCGAGACGCTTTGTCGAAAAGTGGAAATAGAATTTTGTACACACGGCTTTATGGATTCGTACAGTGCAGGATCCCATCTTAATGTTATTAATGCGAAATATGGTCACGCAGAGGGCATCGTATCCGAGCGGCCGATTTGATTTTAATAAGATTGGTTTCAAATACAAACGTGGTTCAGAGAAAAGCGAGGAAATTGCGAACATTTTACGAGAGCTTCTCTGAA
The DNA here is from genome assembly GCF_022045235.1 of Haliotis cracherodii. NCBI lineage: Eukaryota > Metazoa > Mollusca > Gastropoda > Lepetellida > Haliotidae > Haliotis > Haliotis cracherodii. The sequence continues at coordinate 20,526,381 of NW_027266275.1, forward strand.
TTTAGCTTACATCATCTCATCGCTGAAATTGGTGGCTTGGAAGTGTTCCTTGGCTTGATGTCTATTGTCAAATGATCTTTCCTTCGAAAATATTCAGACGCTGCCATCGCATCTCATGCATATATTGTTTATGTCATTTATAAGTGGCAGTGGGAAGCCATTTCGGGAAAAATTGTGCACTTTGTTATAAAAGCTTGAAACTTGTCACAGTTGTAGGTAATGACATTTTCCAAATATTTTCAGATATGGGAGCCACCCCTAAAAATCCAATATGGCCGCCATGGAGGAAGTTCAAGCATATCACTTAGGAACATGACCAACAACCTAATTTTATTATGAAAAGTGAACATTTTGGAATGTAGTCACCCACACAACATCTGTAAAGTAAATAACGATATTTTAGTATACTATTTGTTTTGATTTAGGTAATCGTAAGTGTGAAAAAAACTAGTATCCATTTCTTTCTTCATCGTCATGTCTTCAAGACATACATCATTAAAGCTTATTAACTATACCAATATTGCATACTCATATGGTAATAACAGAATATTTAAAGAACAAACTTTGTATTTAAATGTGTACTGACTAAATGTGGCGCGACACAGTCACACCTTGCTCTGCACCCTCTCTCAGACTTACACCTACATCTCAGAAGATCTTGCCATGACTTAGAAGCTTGTGGTAGTGTAATCCACAAAGGCTCACAGCCATCTGCTACTGATATTACCCATCCTCTCTCATTGGTGTGGGAAGGTCTGTATCCTCCTCCAGACGTCGTCCCTATCAGTGGCCAGCTTGAAATGCGACTCCTTCAACGTGTTGGTACAAAGCAGCCGATGTAGGAAGAATGGAATCAATTGCTCTAACTTTCTTACTGAATAAGTCTTTGTGTGCCTCATCAACTCTTGTACCGCTACTGACCCCATCATACATTAAGACCACAAAAGGCTGAATGACTGGCATCATGTTCTTCACATCTTGTTTGGTTATTTAAATATAAAACAACCTATTTTAGTGGTGTTGTATCATATTCCAAACGTAAATATGTCTCTTAACGTAGAGTGCAGACAATTAGGTGCAAGGGACTTTAGTTAGCCCTGTTTTGAGGATTTTTAATTCAAGTTACAGATGATTACATATTTGATTTTAAACCCAGATCCAATAAAACATAAGGTTACCTAGTAGGACAGACATGACGTCTGAAGATTATTCAAAAGACGTCTTCTTTTCCCGCCCCTCTTTGAAAACCTTGGAGATGAGAAACACAAAAATAAGTAAGGACGCCTTGGTGCTTGTGCCGTTAATGACGTGTTTCGAATGCATGGAAATCATTATGAAAATTCTTGAATACATTTGAGTTGTATTTGACACCGTTTGTGTTTCATCGCTCAGGGTAATGTCATACATGCTTACTTCGGGAAGATGGACCCACTTTGTTTCGAAATGACGTACTGTAGATTTGATACGGTTCAATATGGCTTAATTGAAGACACAACAGGAAATGAAACTTATTGGTAACAATTTCTGATGAAGGGGAAAAACAAAAAAGTGCCCTTTAACACAGCTACAAACAATAAAGAAGCTGTTATCGTTAAAGATTTTATGGCTTCATATTCTTCCAATTACAAAGACTTGAAGACACAAGATTTATGTCTAATATGCAACCTCAAACCTGTGCAGCTGGATTTGGGGAACTACGCAATGAGGTCACGCAGGCGTGCCAGGTCGCCCACAGGAGGTGCACGGTCATAAAACAACAAAGCAAAATTATTTATACCAATACCAAATCTGAACTCATGATAAGTTGATAAACTCTGATAAACAGGCATGTCTATGGTAATAATTACCTGGTTTCCCTAAACATCGCTTATGATGTATTCACGGAACTCTATCAATGTCACTTAGCTTGGGTCAACTGGCAATCCTCGATTCAAGTCATCAAAACCCTGTGTTGTTTGTCTGTTTTTTAAATTGTATGGCGAATAATAATGCAGTTGTGCTGTTCACAATAAACGAGTTTGATACTGACTTGTCGCTACAATCGTTTGAAGACAGCAGGGCAGAGATACGTTACCGCAGTTAATATTTGTTTGTTTGTTGTTTAACGCCGCACTCAGCAATAATCCAGCTAAACGACGGCGATATGTAAATAATCGAGTCTGGACCAGACAATCCAGTGATTGACAGCATGCGCATCGATCCACGTAACTCGAATACGATGACATGCATCAACCAAGTCAGCGAGCCTGACCACCCGATCCCGTTAGTCGACTCTTTCGACAAGCACAGTCGCCTTTTACGGCAAGCATGGGTTGCTGAAGACCTATTCTTCACCGGATCTTCACGGGTCCCGCAGTTAATAACAATGTAGGTGTGCATGTGTTAGTTTCACACGTTTCATTACAACGTAAAGTTGAAAAACAACCTGACACAGGCCGCAGAGCATAGTTCTCACTTTACCACATTATGATAGCGACCCCCCCCCCCCCCCCCCCCCCTCCACACACACACACTTCAACTTTAGGAGCGAGTAAAGGTTAAAAGTATTCCAGCCGAAATGGTAAAAATAGGAAATAGTCTTTAATGGGGTGATACGTTGATGCCACTATAAAAAGAAAGTATCTCTCGCCATCTTACACTGAATATCCATCTCTAAAACAATTCACCCAGCTAATGTAAACACGTGATAATCTTGTCCTTCATAATTTGGTATAAGAAAGCATTGGTGATTTATCATGCAACATTTAATGTATTATGGCCCGTTGGCCTGTAACTGTTATACATTGTTTGTCTGTGGATGGACGGACGCTTGATTTGATAATGAGGCTGGGTTTTGTTTAATGCCGCTTTCAAAAGTAGTTCAGTTATATTACGGGGTCTCAGATTACGAGGGAGGAACGCCTATTGGTGCAGATGGTAGATGTTACCACTGGACAAGGATCCAGGAGTCCAAATCATGACCAGCGGATCCTGATATGACTAAGGGATATAACTCTGTAGAACTGTGGCATTGTAGACCACTCGTGTCCACGATCCGAGAAGTTCCGAAAAGATCTACACACGTTTCAGTTCAGTACATACCGTATATCAAATTATCCTTATTGCAATATAACTTGTTGGTGTGTAATATGTGTCTGCACACTTGGGTAATTTTGGCCTTCGGTTTGAATGCCGAGAAACTTTTTGTCCTTCGACTTGCAGAGCATTCAAGTGCTTGAATTGTTGATTTTACGAACGCTGCAGACGTTTTTCTGTGCCCAAGAGTTGCGACTTTTTTTGTTCTCGACTCATACACTGTGTCTTGTTTAACGCCGCACTCTGCAATATTCCAGCTATATGACGGTTATCTGTGAACAATCAAGTCTGTACCAAATAATCCAGTGATTTATATCACGACCATCGATCTATGTAATTGAGATACGATGACATGCATCAACCAAGTCAGCGGGCCTGACCACCCGATCCCGTTAGTCGCCTCTTACGATACGCATAGTCGCCATTTACGGCAAGCATGGGTTGCTGAAGACCTATTCTACCCCGGGTCTTCAAGGGTCTACTCTTACACTGTTTTTTTTTTATATTATGAGATTCGCCTATGAACCTACACGTGATGGCTGTACTATCAGCGACATCATTGTAACCAAGGACTTAACAATGGTCTGCAAAGCATTAAGATGCCTTTTCACCCCAGGAGATATATCCTTGATCCAACGCATGTTATCTCTCCTGTGGCAGCCAGTACCGGATGATAAAACAAGTTTGCAGACTGATTGTAACAAGGCGCCTTTGCCCACAGCACTACTCCTGATAAACCAGAGACCTGACACCATGAGGTCTGAATTTACTTTTCTGGCTATCAGACTACTTGAAAGAAAGGGGCTGGTCTGGTAGCCCAGTGGTTAAAGCGTTCACTGTTACACCGAAGACCAGGGTTCGATTCCCGACATGGGTACAATGTGTGAAGCCCATTTCTGGTGTCCCCCACCATGATTTTGCTGGAATATTGCTAAAACCAGCGTAAAACCAAACTCACTCACTCGAAAGAAAACAAAACAAAACAGTGAATTGACAAGGTAGTGCAGTTTATTGTGATAAACATATGTGTAAATATATATGTAAAAAGCACTCATAAAACAAGGATAGATATTTTGCTTCATCAACAATAAAAATCAAATTTGTTTCAAGGTATGCATGAATGGTGACTAAGGCATTAAAACCCTCGTATTTTTTTATTTCTTTGATTAATCATTTCTCTGGTTGATCCCACCAAGGCAAGGCTTTGTCAGACACTGGACTGTGGAGTCATGTGGAGATATTCAATGACGTGAGGTCAGGTGAATTCAGGTTTTATGTCGCGTTCAAGATTATTGCACTTATATAGTGACTTGCATGCATACATGCATGATTGTTTTGGTGTGCATGTGTCTATCTGCTTGTACTAGTTTTGACTTATCCCGGTTTCATAATGCTTTCCCACTGAGATACCATGCTGCAGTTTTAACATGGATTCCCCACTCAGACACAGTATACAGACTCCCGAGCCAGCCAGTTCTTGTTTTATGCCCTTAATGCCAAGCATCAGGCAGGGTAACAACAAGTACCATCTTTTCCCATCTTTTGGTATGACATGACTAGGGATAGAACCACCGCTATCTGGGCAGATGCTCTATCCACTAGACCACAAGGGCACTCTGAGGAGGCTTCATTCAGTGGAACTAACCCTAGGGGTGACAGGCTACCCACTGCCACAACAAGCCATCAACTCTGCCCTGCCTCACACATGCACTCACCCCCAAACAAAGTCAGGTAGCCTAGTGGTTAAAGTGTTAGCTCGTCACGCCGAAGACCCGGGTTCAATTCCCGACATGGGTACAATGTGTGAAACCCATTTCTGGTGTCCCCCGCCGTGATATTGCTGGAATATTGCTAAAAGCGGCGTAAAACCGAACTCACTCACTCACTCACCCAAACAAAGTGGGCAGGGTTTGTATCAAAGCAATCATTTTTTTCAATGATGGCTACATTTCCACAGAAAGCATAACACATATCAGTATATAATGTATTTTCAATTTGGGGGGATGTCACTTTAATCATCCATAGTCAAGGCCTGGGTTGTGATCAACCGTATATTTTGATTACTTTGTGATAAAGGGAATATCTCCGATAAATACTTCATCATAAAAACTTGACTCTATGAAAACTGAAGACGAAACATCAAAATCAATAGAAAGACTACTAGTATTGGAAAATAACATGCATGAATAACTATGTGTCGTACGTATTTCACTGATTTACAACATGTAAAGATAATATCATCAGCATGGATTTCTTAAAATATTTAGGTGGAGTGAGTGGCTTTCAACAGCTTCAGTTATGTCATCAGAAGAAAAGATTTATTCTTAAGGCTTAAAAGAAATAGTAGTCTTGGTTCTCAGGCACCGCCTCCATCATCTTAAAGTCCGCTGTACATTTCGTTTTTATTTCCATTTTCAAAACAAAATAAAAATGCTTAAATATTCCTCGTCTCTAACACATGACCCCGGCAGTGAAATGCTTTTAAACAATGTGATCCAATATAGCATGAAGTTACTCCCCTTTACATGCTCACTGCCTTCCTGCAATCTGGTGGTATGGTCGTGGGGGTAATAGGAATTTTGTGTGCTCATTTTGCCGTTTGCATGTTTCATCAATGTAAACATGAAATTTACGATAAAACAGCACAAGACAGGATGATTTACAAATTCAATGGTATTTGTGTTCTGTGTGCTGGACAATGTTTTATCCGCTGAGACTAAGCTTACATGTGTATTTTTCTCGTAAAATAAGCAATCATCTGTTCACACATGTCCAATCTCATTAAAATCAGATCTAAGTTCTCATTGCCGCTAATCAAGATAGCGAGAACTAAGATCTGATTTTAATGAAATTGGACATTAAGTGTTTTTTAAACAAAAATCACCCATAGATAGGGGAGAATGTGTGAACAGATGATTGCTATGGCCAACATCATAACTGAAAAGACATTTCAATATAGTTACAGGAAGACCGAAGACTTTGTATCTCTAATGATTACTGTTAGTTTCAAGGCGAGCTTGTTCATAGTAAGTTGATCATCTGATGTCATTTGCCGATCAGTATATACACGATTTCGCCGAAACTAATGTAAACAAAATTGAAAGATTGGATAAAAATAACATGATGGACTACAAAAGTAAGTCTAGATACACAATAAACACTTGTATAGTCAGATAGAACTAACGTGCGTACTTCATTACGGAGTTGTTTACATGCTTCTTCTGGTGTTCACAATAACGTCTTCGGGTTGTGAAAAAAAATCAAAGCTCATTGTATGCTTGTATTATGCACACACTTGAAGTACAACGGCAGTCAAACATTGTATTCGATTTATGTAGGAAGGCCGTTTCCCAGGTGGATTGTACACAACTGTTTATTTGGTTATTGATCCCACTCCCCCACCCACCCTATTCACCCCCCCAAAACACACCGCCCGCACTATATTTTCAAAAGCCATTGTCCAAGAACCAATTCTTTTAGTTTTTTAAGCCTAATCTAAAGATATATCGGATCCCTATTGCAGCATATTGTAGTGTAGTTTCAGACTCATCTCTTTAATCGGTTCTGAGAAGAGTGAGTGAGTTGGATTTAATGCCACTTTGAACAGTATTCCAGTTATATCACAGCATGTCAGGTTAATGTGGGAGGAAAGCCAACAGTGATTCAGGTCTCAGACGTTTACCACTTTGGTGAAACCCAAGAGCATGATGCTGAGAAACCTAGAAAAAAAATCTGGATGAAACAGGATTTCGAACGAGAAGAAATTAAAAGTTAACAGACCGACCACGGATGGACAGATGATGACAGTGTGTCATGACATAAGCTCACTGAGATCGTTTCTCCTGGTCAGCTAATATAAATGTAAAGATCACAACAAAATGACTTGATGCTTCTTCACCGTTAGGTCAAAGCTTTTCTTCATACTGAGACATACAGATATATTTACCACCACTCAGGAATGCATAACAATTACATTGCATGTCTCTGTAAAACACATTGATAGCATCTCCATATGAAACATCAACAAACTGTTTTGATCAGATCGAAAGAAATTCTAGTAATATTACATCACAAGTAATTCTTCCCTTGAATATTTGTCAGTATACATCATTTGTTCTTGTTTGCATTGCCACCGGCTTTAAAACATTGACTTTTGTTAGCATCAATAGTTTAATCACAGTTCACAAACACACCTGGCACATGCTAATCTCCACTGCGTACCATGGGCACATACTGTATTTGACATAATAAGCGCCCGGGGCGCTCTCAAAATTAAAAATAGGGGGCTCTTATTTGAATATAATTTTGGTGAGAAAAAAAAGAGTTGATGCTCTTAAATTTCTTAGTTTATGCTGACAGCCTCAAATGATACAAAAGAAAAGTATGTGCGTATCATACACGATAGATATATTTTCCAGAATTTAATTGCCCATAATTAAGGGTGCATATAACACACGAGTGTGTATTATACACGAATAAGTAAGTCTTGTGTACATTGATCAACCCGAAGGGGTGCTAATTGGGATCGTTCACTAGGAATTATTATTAGCAAATATCACCGTGGGGGCTTATTAGAGCGGGGCGCTTATTACGTTGAATACGGTATGATAGTCAGACATCCTTCACATGCAGAAAACACATCACAGGTACATACTAAAGATGAATGGCAGACAAACCATTGAAACATGCGCCAGACATCCATCACACACACACACACACTCACATGTAAACGGCAATATGAAAAAGATGAGCGACAGACACATCACAGAAAATACAGACTCAAGAAGACAAATGGCAGACACAAAGCAGATACTCAAGACACACGATACACACGTCAAGGGCAAACAACAGACACATCACAGTCACACAATCTGACAAGCCATCCAGACATATGCTGACCAGTCTGGTAGAAGGCGACCTAGGTCAGGTTGGAAGGTTGAGCTATAACTGCCATGACATACATTGACATAGTACATCTATAACTTGCATAAGCCACAATGGTGTGTTGACAGGAAAGTGAATGTTTTAGTGATGCCGGGTATCACCTCACTGTCTGCGGTAAGAAAGGCACTTCTCTAAGCTTCCTGAGATGGTCAAACTATAATACTGTACTGCACCATAAAAAAACTTCATCTTCACCTTGATTTACATCGATGTCTTTGTGTGATTTTCTGTCTACACAATATTCCACTTGATTATTGCTCCTGATACCGGTAATAAACACCTGTCATGTTTAAACCTTGTGCTGTTTAAGCCCAGTGACCTGATGTTCCATTTATCTAACTTCTATGCAGATTTCCAAGATTTTATATTTTTTCACTTTTGTAGTTTTTTAAATATTGTAAAGCTAATTCTGAAACCCGACAATTTCAAGCCTGCCCTGAGCAAAATTATATGCATGAAAGAAGAAATCCTATAAGATATAGAATTATTTTCAGCAACACTTCCTGAGCATTATAACAATAGTACCATTGTTTTCAAAGAGGCCCATGTCAACGGGATGTCACATAAGTATAGAATACTAAACGAGCTCCCGTGTAATACCAATGTTATGAGACGAGTGAATAGTTGTCATATCTGACCAGTGAAAGCTAGTCAAATATCACATCTATTCATAAGTTTCATTGGTTTTACACGGTAGTGAGTTTAGTATTTTATTTATTACTTGCATTTATAACGTTTTTAGAATTACACTGTCGAGTGTGAATAGGCTGACACCTACACGATCCACGGCATAATATCCAATTGAGTTTAACAGAATAATACTTCAAACACGTCAAACGTTAAAACCTATTAATTTAATACCATACAACGGTCCACCTTTATAATTCAGGCGTCCGTTCCACAAAGTTATCGTAGTGCTAAGGTTTCATCGCAACTCACATACGTTAATATAGACTTACGACTGACGTTGCGTTACAGTACGATCTGCTTGTGGAACGGGGCTCTGAACCACAAAGTTACAATCACGTCACAATACCCGATGACATAATTTGTTGAATTTTGTTGCAAGATCCATGGGCGAAACAGTCAGCCTAACAAGGTTGCTGGGGTCATCGAATGTGCATAAGCTCCTCTAAGTGATCTCCACACACAATGTCGTTGAATTAGCCAAGGGATGTTGAGAGCTTTCAATATTTGTTCATGAAACTTGTTCCGACAGTACATAAGCACGCGTTTTGGTATTACACAATGTGTAATACAGCTGTATGTTTAATAAACAGGTGATCTCTTCACGGACAAGTAATAAATGCATTATCATCAATAATCTAAGATGATATCATCCGTTGTTCATGACGATGAATTATGTGATATCATTCCAACAATACAGTAACTGAAATAATGTCTCAATTTGAGATCAGGAAACTCAGTTCTTTACTTGAACATTTTGTCAGAAAAATAACTATGGGTAATATCTAGAAAAACTACTTGTAACTGGCAACTCAACAACTCTGAATTACGGATTATCTGTCCCTCGTTAATAAATATTAAAACTTATATAATAAAATAAACTGCCTTGGAACATCAAATTTGTAACTCTGAGTTGCTCATAGGCTATTCTCTAAATCTTGAGTAGGGAACTAGGTCTCACTGTAGTGAGCTTCGGGCAGAATTACATACGTTACATTGACTTCATGGAGGACATGAATATATATGGAAGGTGTGAATAAGATTTGTAGTCATTAACATTTTCCAAAAACAAATAATTTTCAACAAGAATAGGAAAAATTTCCCTAGTCCATGGAAAGAATCATAAATCTGATCATGCACTTTGAATTTAAAAGGCACTGCCTCCATAATGTCGATACCATACCCCAGCCTCATACTGTGGTAGACTAGACATTCTTCTTGTCACTGCTGCTCTTTTCATCTATCCAGGGGTATATCAGCTGACCTTTGATCACTTTGTGCAGTAGCGTTGCCAAGGAGTCCGAGGGTTGCGTGTGTGTCGGCGTCACCTTGACCGACTTCAGGAGTTCACAGAGAGGCAGATGGGAGGGCTGCAACAAAGCAGGGATAATTCTTTGTTCTCAGGTGTAGAGTGATATCCAAGTATCAGATACTCATCCTGCATCCAGAGTTTCATGTGATCAACCTTGTATGTCTAGGGATATTTGATTGAACGTTTACAACGAGTTATATATCTTCCATTTCATTTCTTCAAAGTCTAAATAATTTCTGATCTACATTAAACAAAGGTATGTACAGAAATCAAAACTGTATTTGAAGGCAATTGTCATATCTGAGCAAATAGCTTGAAAGGCAAATCATCTTCACCATATTGTTACTAGCTGGTTGCATGTGAAATGCCAAAGTTACCTCCCTTTGTTAAAGTTTCCGTTTCAATGAACTAATGGTTCATTTCGAACGTTTGCTGAATACAGATATCCTTTGTTCTTTCTCATTATGATACAGGAATGTGTGCTGTAACTAGGATTATGTCAGTTACGGGTTACGGGGTGATTTCAGTTATGATGGAGGGAAAATAGAAATTGTTTTCTTGCAGTTTCTGAACAAGTGTATTTTTTCTTGTTTAGTGCTTGTTCAGTGTTTTTCATAAGCAGAAGATTCAGTTTCAGACATGAATCAACATGCAGCTAAACAATCAGATCACTGATAGCCACTATTGACATTACAATGAAATATAGACCTGCATTGTTAGCACAAGGGAGGTCTCAGTGTAGGAACATAGGTACACCGTGATAGCCACTACTGACATTACGATGAAATATATACCTGCATTGTTAGCACAAGGGAGGTCTCAGTGAAGGAACATAGGTACACCGTGATAGCCACTACTGACATTACGATGATATATATACCTGCATTGTTAGCACAAGGGAGGTCTCAGTGTAGAAACATAGGTACACCGTGATAGCCACTACTGACATTACGAAGATATATATACCTGCATTGTTAGCACAAGGGAGGTCTCAGTGTAGAAACATAGGTACACCGTGATAGCCACTACTGACACCCCGGTGATATGGTTTACCTGCATTGTTAGCACAAGGGAGGTCTCAGTGTAGAAACATAGGAACACTGTGATAGCCACTATTGACATTACGATGATATATATACCTGCATTGTTAGCACAAGGGAGGTCTCAGTGAAGGAATCTGGCACCACGGAGAACCGTACATCACCTAGCAACAGACAGCGAGAGGGAGTGGCTCAAGAAGTGAACAATTAAACAAATAATCATTAAACAACAGATACTGTACATAGCAATCAGGGACAGTCATGTGTATTTTGCTGAGATTACCTGCAGCCAGGTTGTAACAATCAGAACCACATTGTTCCTACAACAGTTTTTGGTCTGGTAAACAATCAAATAGTCTAGTCTAGAAGGGGTAGATTTCAGGGGTTAGACCGCCTGTTTTGGTTCATTCAAATCTAGATACAGTAGTTTGAAAAAGGGGTGTACAGTGTACACTACCCAAGACACAGGGTGAACAAAAAAAGACATAGAGGGACTGACACCTATAGGATGACACACAAAATGCTGAAAACAGAGGTGTTTCTGCAGCTTCTTCACCCCTTCCCTTTGGACCCTCATGTGTGTACCCAGATCTGGTGGAATAGTGGTTGAAAATGTATCTAGTTATTAGGGCTGGGACAGGTAACTCAGGTATTCGGGTCGGTCCTGAGTAGGACCCGGGTACCCACAGGACTACCCGGAACCGTGGTTAGTCACATGATATATTTTCCAATGACAAAAACTCACTACAGCTCAGTGGTTACACCACAAGTCGCTAATGTTCACATTTCTTTCTGATGATGCACACATTCCTTTTGACTTGTATATGTCTGAGTAAACATAAAGCTTCAGTCAACATCACTGTACGCATGATCCGATCATTACACATGTATCTAAATAGTTTTTGCCAGGGCTTCAGTAAAACAATTCCCAATTAGACATTTTGTACACTCTTGAGACCTACAGTGGGTACCTGGGTAGGGTCGGGTAGTAAATTTGGACTCGTCCCAGCCTTACTAGTTATCCATATATTCAACAAAACAATATTAGTTATCAGGAGACCCATGAAGATCCGGGGTAGAATAGGTCTTCAGCAACCCATGCTTGCCGTAAAAGTCGACTAACGGAATCGGGTGGTCAGGCTCGCTGACTTGGTTGATGCATGTCATCGATCCCAATTGCGTGGATCAATGCTCATGATATCAATCACTGGATTGTCTGGTCCAGACTCGATTATTTACAGACCGCCGTCATATAGCTGGCATATTGCTGAGTGCGGCGTTAAACATCAAACCAACCAACCAAGTTATCAGGAAAATCAAATGATGATAAATAAAGAATGACTTTGTCAGGACCTGGTGCATTGAGTTCTTCAGTATTCTAGTGAAGTCAGGAGTGGACTAGGACCTGGTGCATTGAGGCCTTCATTATTCTTGTGAAGTCGTGAGTGGACTACACCAGCGAGAGCTACAACAGTGAGAGCCTGAAGGGGGAGAAGGGACTGACCTGCCACTGTGTTGGACCCCAGCAGCCACATGGTGATGGAGTAGACAGGGAGGTGGTTGATGACCCACACACACAACGTCAGCAGCCCCTCCGTCACCAGCACCACTGCACGCAGCTGCCAACACAGTGTAAATAATGTAACAAATACATGTATAAGACTTCAAAAATATATCTGCAGAAATATGTCAAAATATCACTTATACTTATCCACTGACACATACTTATTGCTCATCTCTCTCTTTTCCGGAAGGCAGTGGAAACTTCCTGAACTGTGTTTCCAGAGAACAGAAAAAAACAGCTCACCCGAATGCACCCCTTGAGCCGCGTTTTTGCACTGACTAACGGGATCGGGTGGTCAGGCTCGCTGACTTGTCATCGTATTCCAACTGCACGGATCGATTCTCATGATGATAATCACTGGATTATCTGGCCCAGACTTGATTATTTACTGACCCCCGTCATATAGCTGGAATATTGCTGAATGCAGCAGTAAACAACAAACAAACATGGCTACATGACTAAATGGCTGAGTAGTGCCACTGAAGGCCGAAATGGCATTGTCAGCAGAGTGGCCATAACAGGCATGACAAGTACACATGACCCCACATGACAACAATGTGGACTTCTTCTCACCGCAAGGAAGAAGACATAGTACAGCAGGGTAGTGGGCAGGAGGAAGAGAAGGATGGTAAAGAAGAGGGTCCCCACAAACAGCTGATCGATGTCGTACACGGCCGAGTCCACTCGATGACGCAGCACATTCCATTTCTTGCCTCGAAACAGTCGCCACAGTGATGCCAGGGCATATACTTGCAGACTGTATAACCTGAATGAGGGGGAAAGACAATTAGAACTTCTACACTAACTTTAGTATTCCAAGGCTATCAGTTCTCTTGTATCCTGCTCAAGTCCTATGTTCTATTCCTCACATGGGTAAATTGTGTGCAGCCCATTTCTGTTGTCCCCTGTCATGATGGAATACTGCCGAGAGTAAAAACCACACACACTCACTCTCTTGAGACACTGTAATATCTAGACTGGAGCAGTCTCCATTACATTATAAGCATGATGAGAACATGTAAATAATGTCTCAAATACGGTGTTCCCTCTCTATTGAGCCCTTCAATATAGTGCTAATGCAGTTATAGCGTGTGGAAATGCATGGCTCCCAAAAATCACAGCAACGATGATCAGATAAACACACTTAAAATATATCCGCCAATAGCGATCAGCTGTACCAAAGTGCTACGTTTATGGTTCTCATAATATTAAATATATGTTGTAAAAGCTGCAACTAAAATAATATGATATTAGAACATATTATTTCTGACACAATAATAATTTCAGATACAATTTCTTCCATCCATTGCATCAACATATTTGAAGTTGTATTAAAGAAAAGAAATTCACACTCTGATATGCAACGTGCGGCATATATCGTGTTAGGTAGGCGAAGTGTGTATTGGTGTGTTTGTCATCTACCCCCTACGACTATAACGCTCATCAATTATATGGACCCCTAAGGTAGCATTGTAGCGTTATTAAGGAAATCAATAAAACACTCAGTGGAAAGAAAAACAGATTTGTAAAGCATTAAACGTGAAAAAACCTGCCTTACCTTGCTGCGTACACATAGAAGCAGTAGATGTGTACTGTCATCATGGAGATGACGTCCTGGACTAGACACAGCTGGGCCGACGCCCCAATCACCCCCAACACACTGCTACCCCGAAGCAGCACCCCCAGGACGGGTCGTAGTAGGGACAGGTAGCCTGAAACATACAGTCAGGTATATACTGGTCTGTGTAGGACACGGTGGAGACATGCCCTGAAAACTACTGTGTATGATACACTCCCAGTCAGTGTAGGACACGGTGGAGACATGCCCTGAAAACTACTGTGTATGATACACTCCCAGTCAGTGTAGGACACGGTGGAGACATGCCCTGAAAACTACTGTGTATGATACACTCCCAGTCAGTGTAGGACATGGTGGAGACATGCCCTGAAAACTACTGTATATGATACACTCCCAGTCTGTGTAGGACACGGTGGAGACATGCCCTGAAAACTACTGTGTATGATACACTCCCAGTCAGTGTAGGGCACGGTGGAGACATGCCCTGAAAACTACTGTGTATGATACACTCCCAGTCAATGTAGGACATGGTGGAGGCTTGCCCTGAAAACTACTGTGTATGATACACTCCCAGTCAGTGTAGGACACGGTGGAGACATGCCCTGAAAACTACTGTGTATGATACACTCCCAGTCAGTGTAGGGCACGGTGGAGACATGCCCTGAAAACTACTGTGTATGATACACTCCCAGTCAGTGTAGGACACGGTGGAGACATGCCCTGAAAACTACTGTGTATGATACACTCCCAGTCAGTGTCGGGTACGGTGGAGACATGCCCTGAAAACTACTGTATATGATACACTCCCAGTCTGTGTAGGGCACGGTGGAGACATGCCCTGAAAACTACTGTGTATGATACACTCCCAGTCAGTGTAGGGCATGGTGGAGACATGCCCTGAAAACTACTGTGTATGATACACTCCCAGTCTGTGTAGGGCACGGTGGAGACATGCCCTGAAAACTACTGTGTATGATACACTCCCAGTCTGTGTAGGGCACGGTGGAGACATGCCCTGAAAACTACTGTGTATGATACACTCCCAGTCTGTGTAGGGCACGGTGGAGACATGCCCTGAAAACTACTGTGTATGATACACTCCCAGTCAGTGTAGGACATAGTGGAGACATGCCCTGAAAACTACTGTGTATGATACACTCCCAGTCTGTGTAGGGCACGGTGGAGACATACCCTGAAAACTACTGTGTATGATACACTCCCAGTCAGTGTCGGGTACGGTGGAGACATGCCCTGAAAACTACTGTGTATGATACACTCCCAGTCAGTGTAGGGCACGGTGGAGACATACCCTGAAAACTACTGTGTATGATACACTCCCAGTCAGTGTAGGGTACGGTGGAGACATGCCCTGAAAACTACTGTGTATGATACACTCCCAGTCAGTGTAGGGTACGGTGGAGACATGCCCTGAAAACTACTGTGTATGATACACTCCCAGTCAGTGTAGGGTACGGTGGAGACATGCCCTGAAAACTACTGTGTATGATACACTCCCAGTCTGTGTAGGGTACGGTGGAGACATGCCCTGAAAACTACTGTGTATGATACACTCCCAGTCTGTGTAGGGCACGGTGGAGACATGCCCTGAAAACTACTGTGTATGATACACTCCCAGTCAGTGTAGGACATGGTGGAGGCTTGCCCTGAAAACTACTGTGTATGATACACTCCCAGTCTGTGTAGGACACGGTGGAGACATGCCCTGAAAACTACTGTGTATGATACACTCCCAGTCTGTGTAGGGCATGGTGGAGACATGCCCTGAAAACTACTGTGTATGATACACTCCCAGTCAGTGTAGGGTACGGTGGAGACATGCCCTGAAAACTACTGTGTATGATACACTCCCAGTCAGTGTAGGACACGGTGGAGACATGCCCTGAAAACTACTGTGTATGATACACTCCCAGTCTGTGTAGGGCATGGTGGAGACATGCCCTGAAAACTACTGTGTATGATACACTCCCAGTCAGTGTAGGGTACGGTGGAGACATGCCCTGAAAACTACTGTGTATGATACACTCCCAGTCAGTGTAGGGCACGGTGGAGACATGCCCTGAAAACTACTGTGTATGATACACTCCCAGTCAGTGTAGGACATGGTGGAGGCTTGCCCTGAAAACTACTGTGTATGATACACTCCCAGTCTGTGTAGGACACGGTGGAGACATGCCCTGAAAACTACTGTGTATGATACACTCCCAGTCTGTGTAGGGCATGGTGGAGACATGCCCTGAAAACTACTGTGTATGATACACTCCCAGTCTGTGTAGGGCATGGTGGAGACATGCCCTGAAAACTACTGTGTATGATACACTCCCAGTCAGTGTAGGGTACGGTGGAGACATGCCCTGAAAACTACTGTGTATGATACACTCCCAGTCAGTGTAGGACACGGTGGAGACATGCCCTGAAAACTACTGTGTATGATACACTCCCAGTCTGTGTAGGGCATGGTGGAGACATGCCCTGAAAACTACTGTGTATGATACACTCCCAGTCAGTGTAGGGTACGGTGGAGACATGCCCTGAAAACTACTGTGTATGATACACTCCCAGTCAGTGTAGGGCATGGTGGAGACATGCCCTGAAAACTACTGTGTATGATACACTCCCAGTCAGTGTCGGGTACGGTGGAGACATGCCCTGAAAACTACTGTGTATGATACACTCCCAGTCAGTGTAGGGTACGGTGGAGACATGCCCTGAAAAGTACTGTGTCAGTAGGGTAGGGGCCATCTACAGACACCCCTGGTAGAGACAGCTAGGCTCACCTGTCCACAGGTAGATGTGGTAGAGGAAGAAGTGTCCCAGGAAGTGTGTGAGCTGAGTGTTGAGCTTCAGACCGGCAGGTGCCCCCATCATCCAGTTGATCAGCCGAGTCAGAGAACTGGCCACATTCTGTATAACATATGTCAATGTCAAAATGGCTCCATTTGTACATCCAAGTGAACTATAAAAATAGTCAAGGCCACTCACCAGTGTTTCAATATTCGTTTGCAATATGACCATGAATTACAAGGGACATAAAAAAAATAAACTTATCCTGTCTTATACAATGACATTTGCTCCTTTTTTCCGATCTTGGTGTGGAAGCGCTCTAGAACAAAGTTCCCAGGATTACAATGTGTGACACATTTGTTTGGATGGTGACCATGGTGATGCTGGGATGTGTTTGGGTGTAATATTTTTATGAAGCTGGACACTTCATCTAAGGCATTTCCACGCCAAGATCGAAAGGAGAAGGAGAAATGGATAGTGTAAGATAGGATAAGTTTCCCGGTATATAAATATACAATTTAAAGTAAAATTTCCAGTTGAAATCATTTATTTAAAAATAGAGTTAACCATACATACAGTGAACCCTCGACTTAACGCTCCTCGATGTACCGCTACTCCGGATGCACCGCGGGGTAAACCATGGCTCCCAAAAATACATGAAGAATTTTCCCCTAAAAGCGTGTTAAAGCGCGTTAACGCGCGTTAAAAAAAGCAAATAAAGTTACAAATAAACTGATGAAATTTAATTCCAAGTCGATTTACACGTGTGTGTATTTGTAAAACAATTACGTTCATTGTTCATTACGTTCATGTCCCATGCCACTGTGAAATAATTGCGCCACTGTTCCATTCACCACCATCATTACGTAATGTGAACCTCAGCAAGGAATATCTGTACACCGCTCTTTCCTACACCGCGGGGTCAGTTTCTTGGACCCCGATGACAGCGGTATATCGAGGGTTCACTGTAGTTTTAAAATTCAGGTTTGATCAAACATATAAAACATTTTCAAAGCATATTCAAACTTAAGACCTTTTCAAGGCTGAACTGCAAATTTTAAGGCTTAATAGTAATGACAATGGTTTTCTTAATAGAATCATTAAAAATGATTCAAAACCTTTGGTGTTCGCAATATCTGTTGATGTGGTTAAGCCACAAAATTAACAACTAAAAGAATGCAAAATGAAATAGAAAATCAATAACTTCTCACATCGGCCCAGTCCATGATGCTGGTGGCAGCAGTATCTGCGAGTGTGGCATTCACCATGACAACCATCACACATATACCTAGTGCTGTATCAATCAGCTGCCGGCCACAGGAATCCAAAAACCTTGAAGAAATAAATCAGTTTTTATCAGGTTAAAGAAGAACTGCATCCACAGAACACTTCATACCAAATCGCCATTTAAGGCAAAAAATATTTTCTATTTCTGCCCATCTAGAAATAGTGTAGGTAGGTCCATTTGGGGGTGGGGGATTAATGTTTACATTTCTTTCTGTGAAAAATGGTAATTTACACAAATTACAGCAATGTATCACAAATTCACTTAATAATGAGTCAGCTCCATGGCAATATTGAGTGCTATTTGTAGGACAACATCTCCCAACAATCAGACACATTCAGTCCCTGCCTGTACACTCAGAATATCCCTATCAAAAGCTGAGTAGCATATGTCGTATTGGGGTCTCTTCTGCCCTGAATCCTCATGTGACACACTACTGGTCGGTGTGATGCTACAGTACTTACTTTAGCCTATTTAGTGGAGAATCATTTTTTTGAGTACAACTTCTTCTCAAGAAACTACATTTGTATCGAATGTGGCGAGTCAGTGTGGGTCCATCTAGACAGGTCTTTGCCAAGCTGCTCTTTGTGCATCTGAAAAGCAAAACATCTTTGAGCGTGTTGAGAAAGATAAAGTGTTTAAATGTTATTATGATTCTGACAAAGTCCCTACCGGCAATAACTTGAGTAACAATAGCTTCTTACTTTAATATACATAACTGAGTAATGAAAAACATACAGCATTTCCTTAATAGATGCAGTATGACAAGTACACGATATGATAAGCAATGCAAAGGTGTAATCATTAGTATTTCAAGCCAACATAGTGAAAATTGCAGAATACTTTAGGGCTCGAAAAATCCATCCATCCACTTGTAGTGGCAAGTAGCAGCATGTGCAATGTTGAGAAAGAATTGAAGAAAAGTTCATCCTGCCAGGTGAGTACATATATTTCAATTGTATCAATTCATCTTGAATTGTTTTCAATAAAATAATCAAGATAAATTCGAAATGTGTTTTCATCTCTCGCACGATCTAAGTCATAACAATGAAATATGTGTCGCTCGTATCATTAACATGATAAATAGACAACATACTTGGCAACTGTCTCTTACATAATAAACAGGAAGTGCATTTGCGCAGCAGGTATCGAAACTAGGTTTTAAAGGGAGATAATTATTATTTTTTGTTGTTGTAGGCAGTAAATGCAACACTCAAATGTCAAAGCGACAATGAACAGCTGATAATTGATTTTGTGAGGGAAATTGCTGACATACAGAAGTTTTTGATAGGGGATGGTGGGGTTAACAAAAAAAAATAATTTTTTAATAAACAAAAAAGCCATGAAAAAGAAAATGTCTTGAAAACAGTATGACTAAGAAAATAAATATGCTGGCAAAATCCTTACATAATTTTTTAATTTCTTACAACTAATGCCAATTACCCCATTGTCATCACATACTACCTCAGACATTTTTATCTTTGTGTCTTACCTGTTAAAGTAAGACAAGTTCTATGGATGATCAACTTCTTTATTACAATTAGTGTGATGTTTCGGTGTAGATCCTAACGCCTTTTTCAAGCACTTATAGAACTTGTCTTACTTCATCACACCAACTTCCAAATGCCACTGAAAGAAGTCTTACCTGTTGTCAAATATTTTTCCAAACAGAAGGAAAATTGAGATGAATGGGCATATCATAAGTTGGCAGAATGGATAAAAGATTCCTCGTGTGGAAATCCTTGAGATTTCTTTCACCTCTTTTCTTCCCTTTGCTTCATAGTTCTCTCCTGGTATGTTGGAAAATGTTAATAGTGATGACACAAGTGACGATATGTTTTCACAGGATGACACCACCTCATTGCTCGTATTGAAAGTTGTTGTTTGACTGATGAAAGATCTATTTGTAAGAATGTATGAGGAGAGCAAATCACAAGGATCATATAAAATGCAGTGACATTTTGATTCCAGATGCTTTTTTGCAAGGTTTTGCAAGCTGCAAGAAATGGAACCAAATTCAGATATACACAATTTAATAAAGATATCGCCGTGAGAAATGGTTTTTATCTCCTCTAAACTTTCTGAAGTCTTCTTTTCTTTACAAGACCTCCAAATTCCAACCACTGAACTGTTTTGGCTGTCATTTTCACTCTCACTGATTTTCTGAATGCATACTGTCTGAGTTCTTTCAAGTACAGATCCGTATATATAGCCACTGGGACAAGTCAACATGCCGGATGGTAGGAACACTTTCCATAATTGTTTTTCGGGCATGTTTGACAGTGATATCTTCATCAGATATTCTATCGTGGCTATCTATTTTGCTTTCGTATAAACAAATCCCTTAAGATAATCGATGCTTCTATTGACATTGATTAATAACTGATCCTGCCACCTTTGTGTTTGTTTAACATCAATATCATTACCGTATATACTTCGCATCTAATATTTTCACTTGTTGTCGGAGTCAGAGTTACCGTTCTTATTTCCGTATGGTTAATCAAAATGTAGGCGTTTTCTCTTTTTACGAACAATGACTTTTAATAACACAATATATATATGCTGTAATTCAAAATCTTATTAGGATAACAAATGCCAAATCGTGATATACCAGAGGCAATCATAAGTTGATGTATGATAATTACATAACTGAATTTCGTTTTTGATTCGAACATATGGAATATTTTTACATTCTATTTAAGAAAATACTTAATAAAAATAAACTTTAATCATACAAATGCCTATTGTTTTGTTGTTACGTATTATAACGGGACGTAAAGGATCTTTTGAATAAGTTTATTTAAAACAAATCCCAAATCTCACACATCTCGTTTCAGCAGCGAGAGTTTACAAATATGGCGGCTGCTACAGAAAGTCCGAGTGTCATGGAAGTCGAAGATGCTGAAGGCGATGAGCAAAAAGCATATCATGAAGAGTTCAAGGAGATCGAAGAAATTCGGTCACTTATCGATGGGTTGAAGGATGTTTATGATGACCTTAGAAGTTTAGAAATGTCATGTGAACGATTTACTTGTGAGTTGTCAACGTGGTTTTGTAAACTTTAGACTTGCTCGGTTCATGAGTCATTTTCTACATTTAGACTTGATGTATAGCTTTCAGACAGTGTGGCCTGTAACAAGTTGCAATGATGGTATGACATGGTATGACATCGGCCCGTATCCCCTCTCAAAAGATTATATAATTATAGGACTGAGCAGCAATGCATGGGACCTATAACTTTTGGAGGATGGAGGGGGTGGGGGTGGACGGAAGTCTTTCAGCAGTGATTTCCTTGGCAGCAATGCTATGTGCCATATAATGAATTGTCACTTAAGGGACAGTGGGTCGACGGTTCTGCATGTGTTTAAATAATGTATCATATAATTTCCAAGTATGACGTCCCATGCCCGATTCAATTCTCAAACCAAAACAGAGCCAACAACATAAGCGATGTGGATATTAAACTTGTGCAAGTACTGTACTGACTCCTACATCCTATCAAGGTATAACAAACTCTAATTTGCAATATTTCAGTCAGGGAACATATCCAAATGTTTGCAATTAATGAAGTTGTACCCTGTCACACGTAAATCTTCAGTTTAACACCACAATTTTATCAAGAAATGTTTATGGTGAGACCAGCCACAGCTTATGCCAGTAATTAGTTCTGACAGCCAGCTGTAGCCTTGAAGGGGGTGCCGCGGGCTGGACGAGTCCAAATTTACTACCCGAGTACCCGCTGTAGGTCTTAAGAGTTGGGTGAATTGTTTTACCAGAGCTCTAGCAAAAATATATTTAGATACACCTATAAAACTATCTGATCATGAGCACACTGAAGTTACTCAAACATATATTAACTCAGAACAAATCTGTGTGTAGCGGCCATAAAACTTCTGAGTCCTGTGATGGGATTCGAACCACGGACCTTCTGATCAGTGGTCGGACACCTTGTCCTTGACAAGGTAAGGATGTCATCTGTGGGATGACTCCACGCCCTGCTACATACTCCCCTATCAACAGAAGGCACGTCCCGGGCCGCATAGTAGGGTACTGAGGCTTATTTTGCTCAAATTTAATATGAACGTGCTCAGCCCCAGGTTGGGCGCCAATGTTGCGGCCATAAATTTTCCAAGTCCCATGATGGGATTCGAACCACGGACCTTCTGACTGAGATCAGACGCCTTGTCCACATGACCAAAGAGGTTAACCCAGTCAGCAAGCTGACAAGGTAAGGATGTCATCTGTGGGATGACTCCACGCCCTGCTATATTAGCAACTTAAAGTGTAAACTTGGATTTTTAATATTAGTGTCATTAAACAATGTATCATCTGACTAGCTATGGTTCCAGGGTGGGTACTCGGGTCCTGCTAAGGGCCCACCTGTCCCAACTACTTGAGTTACCCATCCCAGCATGAGGCAGGGATAGATGTTAGCACCAGCCCGCTAGCCCTGACCAGCTTTGTTAATGTTAAAGGTACTCTAAGAGCTTGTAGAATTTTAAATGTTTTGAGGGCTAGTAGATGTTCTTGGTTAATTTCTACCCCATAAGGCATACATGGCCTCCCACCAATTATTGCCATTTTTTCATGTTATTTCTGAAATATTCCATGTATAAAGTTGACTGTACCAATAACTTTGATTTTTGTGAAATTTTGATCAAATATGCTTATTTCTGTCCATGAAAACAAAATTGAGTAGTTTTCTGTTATAATAGAAGAAGGAATAAAAAAAGTGGGAATTGAATTTTCCCATTGACTAACTAACTGTACCAGTTATTACCATCATGATGTGCACATGTCTTGTGATCAGACTGTCTGTATTTTGTCCTGTGATTCCCATCTCCGGCCTGCCTTTAATTTTCGTTCCAACGTCAAATAATAAAAACCTTTCTTATCTCTAATTTTCCTTCCTGCCACTGTGGTAATTTATGCCCAGATGTGTTAAAAAAAATACTTCAACAATTGCACACTAAAAAACCCAGGTCAGCTTGATCTCTCTTAAGCTATATTTTAAAAAAAAATGCTTCCAAAACAAAGCGACTCTGTCTGTGTCTTTAATTATTTGAAGGACTGTTACGAAGTGTTCTAACCTTTAACAATTTCATAAAATAACTTACACAATTAATTAAAAGCAGGGTTCTTTTGTTTTGTTTTTTAAAGTTTGCCTGACTGCTCTGTTGCTGGTTTAGGTTGGAGATGAGAAACACATGTAAAAAAATTAAACAAGATGCAATTATGTTCGCACTATAATGGGGATTGGCGATAATTGGTCCTCGGTGATAACTGCTTGCTAGCCATTAGCAGGAACCAGACAACTCTCTCTCTCTTAGTTACTAGCGAGAGCTAGTTAAAATATTATGTCACATAGCATTGCATAGATGATATTGCAGCCATATAGTGCCTGTTTTGTAATGAAATAGATATATGACAAATTGAGCTTCTTACCAAGTATGTTATGTGGATTTAGTGCTATTAAGGTATGCATGTAAGACAAGGGCTCACCGGGCTCAATGACTGAGCATAAATCCATGTTTTCTTTTACCTATTTTGAAATATTCTGATTGCTTCTTGCAAGTCTGCATGTATGTTAATCAAATCTATTTTAAGCACTTTCTATTTCAGGTATCATCGATTCCTACCAAGAACAACCTCATTTGATTGATCCTCATCTTGGTAAACATAATTTATGATTTCAGCATATAAGTTTGTTGAACACTAACCTGATTGGTTGATCATGTTAATAAGCCAACAAGATTTATCATGATCATGGTGATGTGAATACTGTTCCAGTGTAAATAATAAGTAACCATGGTAACCTATAAGCACAATTGTCTTCACTGCATTATGAAAACATAAATACCTGGTAATGTACATCTTCCCGAGGCAAGAGAGTAAACTGACTATTAAAGTCCAGTTTCCACCCTTGCCGAACTAGGCTGGTATTATGGGGCTATTGTGGCTGTACTAACGAGTCTGTGCATAGTCCAATCAAATTGCGCAACGAAATCGAAAACCAGTTTGTAAACTGTCGTGCAGAGTTCAGCCGATTGCAGGATTTGCAAAGCATGTGCACCGCCAACTCGTCAACAGATATTTTTCAAATCATTTCATGATTTTAATCAAGGTGCTCACATGACTTGATGCACTTCGTGATGTAAAACCTGTTTTATAACAATATAGATCTTCATTATTGATCAGATTGTCTTGACTGGGCGCCGCCATTTCGTTTGAAACAAATGCAAGTGATACGACAGGTGGAATCGGATTGGTCCTGAGGAGAGGTTTAGATTGGTGGTTGCGCTATGATTGAGCCAAAAATCCCAGCCTAGTTCGGCAAGGGTGGAAACTGGACTTTTGAAGTCAGTTAACCCTCTTGCCTCGGGAAGATGGGTAACGTGTGGCAAAAATGTATTTCTTTCATTGCTTTTTTTCAATCATAAATGTTTTTCATTTGATATGAAATGTAATAATTTCTTTTAAATGGATATTAGCTGAGTTCCAGCAATTTCATTGTGACATGAAGAATCCATTTGGACGTGTTTCCAACTAAAATAGAGCGGGTGGGGCAGTACTCGGACACTTAACGTTCCTAACGGCATGCAAGTTGAACCAAAGTACCTATTGACTTTCTTTCATCGTATATGTGAAGGAAGGTAACTGCTGTGGTGATTATACTCGGTAGTGGTTGTGTTCGTGCGCTTGTTTCAGCAAATTCTTATGATATTTACTCGACGACTACTTCGGTAGTAATCTGACGCCTGCGGTTGAAGTCGGACACCCTTGCGGCAGTACCCGGACACTTTAAGAATTTTTAAAAAATGTCTTAACCGAATATAACATAATTACAATTGTGTTTTTTTTTTACTCTGTCAATGAGAACATCAAAATAATAGCAACATAAATACAACTTCATTGGCTTATCTTCTCATTTTGGCATCACTGTACACAGATACATGTGTTGTTTTTATACTGACATTAGGTTTCTTCTCAGTCACTAAACCCAAACGCTGTCACCATCGAATCCTGTTTCATTCAGTCTTTCTATTATTTTGAATAAAGTACGACGTTGTGGCTTGATACGCAATAAATAAAAACAGTCTAGTTTTGGGCCCCCACCCCTAACAGGCCCGCTGTGAGTAATTCTACCAGTAAAGAACGGTGTCACATTTAAAACGCAATCTTCCATCATCAGAGGAGTGAGTACTCCTGACAACTGTAAGGGAACTCTGCCGACGACGCGGCCAGCTATGTCCCGTAAAACCTGTCTATTGGGTGGGGGCCGGACTTCCAGATCTAAACTACGAAAATGTATGTCAGCTTCATCGGGAATACTAATTTTGAGAGCGTTTACGTCATATATGTTTTCTGGTTCCTGATTCATCTTCAGTGCCATAAATGGTAACGGCTTCACATGATACACATGGTACCTATGAAGAAAGAAAATATAATATGAGAAGTGGCAACATTCGCTAAATAATCTTCCGTTGTTAATTAGGTGCAAAGTCTATCATTAACCTGGTACTTCATAGTTGTCATATATTTCCCAAAAACTTATACTCATAGAAATAAACCAGTACATCAAATGAATATAGTTTCAGGTTTAATATTACCCAGTTATTGACGAAAATATTGCGATGGGTTTCGTGCTATGGTGATAGCTGACAGCATTGGTGTCTATACCCCACCCTGGTGGTCCAGAGTATGCATGAATCTCGTGGAAAAGGGCGTCAAAGGGATATTCCATTTTTCTGTTAAAATATGAAAAATATGTTCATTTTTTGTACATTTTAATGTGAAATGAACACTGATTTCACTTCTTTCAAAAAAGCAAACTGTGCCAACAATAACATTCACATTGCAGGGAAACGGGTTTTTTCCCTCTCAGCTACAAGTGTCACACGTGAAGGGAAGGTCGGCGAGTTGTTGATGTGTTAATGTCTGGTATCCCAGGCAATTCTTGTGGAACCATTTGGTACAATTAAGACACCCCACCCAGTCATCATTTGCCGCCAAATCCCGACCCAAACAAAGGTGACAAAAATCCCGGAGGGAATCATCGGAAAAATCGATGTCGTCGTCGTATTCGTCGTCATCCATGTAGGGAATCTCGGATTCAGAGAGATCTTCGTCACTGTCTAGTGTTGCTTTGCTTTTCTTTTCTATTTGTTTTAAGAGTTTGTATGCCTTTTTCTCGTCTTCTTGCTTTCTCTTTTGCACACGCTTCTCTTCCCGTTCTTTTTCCCTTAGGGCTTTCCGGGCTGCTTTCTCTTCTTCTCGTTTAAGCTTTATTTCCTCTCTCATTCGCTTTCTGCTTTCTTTCATCTGTTTCTCTTCCTCTGCCTTTCTCTTCTTTTCAAGGAGAAGTTCCCTGATGTCTTCTCCTGAGGCAGATTTGGGTAACACTGTAGGTTTATACTTTTGGGTACGGCTCCGTACTTTAGGGAGAACTAAATATTTGTCAAATGCGTCACTGGAAGATGTGTGGGCTGTGGCTGATGTAGAATGTAAGACGAGGTGTGAAGTGTCTGTTTGGGGTGTTGTGCTATGTGCAGTTTGTGATTGTACTGGTGCATGAGGGTCTGTATGGGGTGATGGCAGAGTTGTTTGTACGGCTGGTGAGGAAGCATATTCTGGTGATGTTAGTGTAGCGGAAGGTTGGGATGGGGTGTCTGCTGGGGGTGCAAATGTGAATGTTCTGACTGTGGATGGGGTTACAGGGGTTGACTGAAGGACTGGTTTGCATGGTTCAAAGATGGTGCTGGGTTTTAATTTCTGATTATCGGTAACCTTACCAGGATTGAGCGGAAACAGCCCTGATTCGAGGAAACCCCTCTTCGCATTTTCTGTTGTAGCTGCCCTTACCCAAGCAGTTTTAAATACACTGGCAAAGGTACATTTCCTAACACATTCGCCGATGTTTGAAATCTGAAAATCTCGGACAGATTGGCGCCATGCATGTTTGAGTGGACTGAACAAGCTCAGGTCCAATGGCTGTATAACATGTGATGCGTGTGATGGGAGACAGTACAGGACGATGTTGTTCTCCACACAAACAGTGCACGCTTCAAGGGTAAGGTGCGTTGAATGACCGTCCAGAAACAGAATTATTGGTTTCTTGATTGCCTGTTTATCGACATGGGGAATGAAACAAGTTTTAAGCCAAGAAACAAATAGTTCTGCGTCCATCCAGCCATTCTCGGTTCGCCCTAGAACCGCCTCCTCAAAACCATCTAGGGGGTTGTATTTGAACCTGCTGCCGGGAAAGACGATCATGGGGGGAGTGTAGTCACCTGAAGCACTTGCACAAGCAAGAACTGTTATCTGGCTCTTGTCTGAGGCCGAGAAGTTATAAACTGTCTGGGATCCTCGTTCGGCCAGAACCCTACCACTCTTTGGACACATGGGGAAACCCGACTCATCAGCATTATACAGCCTTGATGGGTCATGCAAGATGTCTGAATCAGTTTTGTCAGCGATGTAGGTTGTGAAGGTATCAAACCAATCAGCAATTTTTTGTTGTGATACCATAGCACGTTCTTTTGAAAGTTGTGTTGGTGTTCTTACTGATATTGTAGGGTTTCGTTTTAAGAAAGCCCTAAACCAATCCCTACCAGGTCTGTCATCAGTAAAAGGATTCTCCCTACCATCTAATTTGATTATTTTCTGGACCGTGTCTAACAGTTCGTCCCTTGTCCGGCCGTACCCTATACTCGACATGTGTATAGCCCAATCTGAAAGATGTCTTTCCTCGTCTTTTGATAAGATGGGTGAAGGACCTTTGCGGTAAACAAGAGGTACTTTATTTGAGAGTTTGTCATGCAGAGTACTTTTTGGTATACCAAAAGCGACGGCAGCTTTGCGTGCAGACATCTGCTTGGCGTTAACAGCATCCATAGCCCGCTTTAAGTTTTCAATTGAATAGGCAGGCTTTCCTCCTCGAACGCTCATTTTAGCAAATCTACACAGACGGTCCTACAATATAATTAGAACTAGTCAATGGAACTATCATATCCATATACTGAAGAATAACGGGAATGTTACTGATACGTAATAACTTCTGTTATCAGATTAGAATGAATGAGGGTACTGATGGGTGACACGTAAAAAACGTTCAGTTTCATCGCAAAAGTAAAATATGACTGATAAACGACACTGAGATAACGTCTTTTTATGAGATTGACAGTTACAGAATGTTTACACTAAAAGCATGCAACTGACATACTGTACGTATTAACCCCCTGAATAACACCCCCAAAGACAAAGTCACGTGCACCATCCCACCCCATCCCCAATCAGAACCCTCTTAAAGTATGTCACTGGCGATCGAAAAAAACCTATTTTTTCATTTTGCATTTTCTTAATAGCTTTTTTTCAATTATTTTTATTTTAAAAAATTCTGATATGTATTTCCAAATTTTATTTGTCGACTGTCCGAGTACTGCCTTCCCACGTAATTTCTCCGAGGTAGTAGTCGGACACAGCTTAATTAGGTTATTTTTAGAATTTTCGCGCCAAACGTTTCCATGTTGGCACGGTCGATTCACAAGAAGTCGCCAAAAACAGAAAAAGCAGACCAGAAACTAGTCGTGAGGAATCTATAACCTTATGATCAGAAACTACAATGCATTGCCAAAACGCAACAAAATGCGTGGGCGACATGGTCACGTGGGAAAACATGCACACGAGCTTTTATCGTGAGTGTTACCAGTAGCAGACGAATCTTTTCTGACGTCAGGGAGGAAGAGGAAGAAGCCTGCGTGAAAATTATGCCCATCAGTACTTTTGTTTATTGTGTACACGTGTTAATTTGCTGGGTTTCCGGGTACTGCCACTGTCCGAGTATTGCCCCACCCGCTCTAGTGCAAAATCGTATTGAATGTGACCACAAAAGATTTTGAAGGTGCTACAAATCACATGCTAAAAGATACAGTACAAATCACACCCTGATCACCCCCTTAACCAAGTTAACATCCTCATTATGTGGGGATGGCCGGGGAGCCTAGTGGTTAAAGCGTTCGCTCGTCATGCCTATGACCTGGGTTCGATACCCGACCCGATATGGGTACAATGTGTGAAGCCCATTTCTCGTGTTCCCCATCGTGATATTGCTGGAATATTGCCAAAAGCGGCGTTAAACCATAATCACTCCCTCATCATGTGTATCATTCTCAGAGTCACTCCTGCTGCAGCTGTTGAACCAAGCAAGGAACCCGGACACCCCTGTCCCTGTTGTCCACCTGGCCTTCAAGTATATCTATCTCATCACTAAGGTACAACAAACCCTGTGTTCCTCCTGGGAATTTCAGATTCAGTTTCCTACCACCACAGTGATTAGTAAATGCAGTGTTTCCCAAAGTCATGAATTTGTTCTTGGGACACCGCCTGAGGATGTTTAGTGTAAGAAACTAATAGTGAGTTGTAACGCTGCTTTGAACAGTATTTCTGTTATGTCATGGCATGTCAACTGGAGGGGGGAGGAAAGCACGGGGTGAGGCAGAGGTGAAACCCACAACCTACTTAGAAGAGTTGTGTCCCCTGACTGTCAGAGGCTGATGTTCATTGGTTTTAATCCAAGCATTGTCTCCAGTGTGATCATTGTTTTGTCACCCCCAAAGTGGAAAGCATCAATTTGGGCTTTTCTCCCACACTAACATGATCATGCTTTGATGTGACTGAAGTATTTTTCAAAGTGGCTCTAATCCCAACTTATTCACTCACCACTTCTACAAATGTAGAACGACAGACTTTTCAACCCCTATGAAATAATTGTATGACATGATTTATTGGAAGGCCCCTTCTTACAGCGGGACTAGATGTACTGTTATGTGTCAGTGGATGATAGTTTAACATGCGAATTGTGTTTCAGATGCGAGGGTTTAAGATTGTTGTCCGCCTCCTGCCCCATGAAGTTGTTGATGTTGAACCAGTGTTGGCACTATTAAAACAACAGGACCCCCACGACTTTAAGGTGAGACATGGAGTTATCTTGAAAGAAATTTAGTCTTTGTTGATGTCCAAAATGTGCTGTATGCACTTCACAGCAAATAAGTCATATAATGTTTATTTTGGTACCTATTCAGCCTGTTAAAAAGGTCTTTGAGAAGTGATGCAAGAACAAGTCCAAAAGTTCCCTTCAGTGATGTTAAGCAATATCTTTTTGGTTGAAATTAAATTTAATGTTTTCTTGCCCAAACCAGCAAATATTTTGAATACAGGCTGTCTGCGTGTACATTAAAAATGTTTTTGCTTTTAATGACTAGATTAACCATGTTAACTGTAGCATGTAGAGTGGACGTAGAAAAATATAAAATGATGAGAATCCTTAGCATATCATGGTTAATCTCCTTTAAAGGGCAAGTAAAGTCAGCATAGCAACTTTTCAGATTTTACTACAAATGGTTGACCACAATTAAATTTGGAAAAGGGAAATACCATAAACGTCAGGCAAAATCGTCCCCCATGTTTACCAGTGTTTGACGTGCTGCGCAATTTTAACGATGGAGCCGATGACCAGTCTGCCTGGTGGCTTTTGGAGGGTCTTCCAATTTGTCCAGCACCTATTGTAATGGGTACACTAGAGCATGGTGCTTGGTAACACTATAGGGTGTTAAGGGGGGAATCTCACATATGACACAACAATCTCACAAAATATAACAACACAACTATTTGGTGAACTATATTCACATACAGTGTACTGAGTGAAAACGTTTAAACTATATGTCAATTCTAAGAGCGATCTGCACTTGGTCCTTGCCGGATACAAGGTCATGATTAAGACGAGACGTCAAACTTCCATTCATTGGAAATGTTCCAAAAGAGGAGGGGCGGTGGGGTAGTCTAGTGGTTAAAGCGTTTGCTCGTCACGCCGAAGGCCCGGGTTCGATTCCCCACATGGGTATAATGTGTGAAGCCCATTTCTGGTGTCTCCCGCGGTGATATTGCTGGAATATTGCTAAAAGCGGTGTAAAACCATACTCACTCACTCCAAAAGAGGATGCCCAACCATCATTAACACAAAAGATGAGTTTGTCATGAAACACAATTATATGTCTCTGAGCAGTGGGACAATGCAGCAAATCCTCTCAAGGGGTCACATCCAAATCTGCACAAATTCATTGAGATACTGCAGGCTGAGCAGGATAATTCTGCAATCACAATCCAGGTTGTTTGATGCTATCCAAGAACAAGAAGTATCGAAACCTAGATGATGCCCATGAGAAGGAGAAGAGACAACTTCTTGCCAACGAAAAACCAGCAAGCGATTATCACATTGCTGTTTCACATCTAGTTTGACTGTGAATTATGTAAATGGAACTGTTAACTGTGAAAATGGACAAATGAGACAATAGTTTACTTGCCCATTAGTGAGTGAGTTCGGTTTTACGCCGCTTTTAGCAATATTCCAGCAATATCACGGCGGGGGACACCAGAAATGGGCTCCACACATTGTACCCATGTCGGGATTCGAACCCGGGTCTTCGGCGTGACGAGCGAACGCTTTAACCACTAGGCTACCCGACCGCCCCTACTTTCCCATTAATCTCCCTTAGTCTCCCCATGATCGTGCATGATGTTCTGGTCTCCTCTGTGACTTACAGAACTGGGAGTCTCGCTACATCCTGGTGTTGTGGCTGGCAATGGTGTGTATGATCCCGTTTGACATGGTACGTCTTGATGGCAGCATGAAAACTGAAGCCGGAGAGAAAAAGCAACCGGTCATGGATCGAATCATTGAAGTTGGCAAGGTGGGTGTTCAAGGATGTCTGCTGTTGTTGGTCAGAGTACTGGGACAGCACACTTCAAAGTGAGCTGTGGTAATTTATATTTAGACATTTCTCAGAAGTTAACGTATCACATAGTAGACATACTTTATTGATAACAACTTTTCATAGAACCTTATGGTACAGAAACTTGCTTGACAACAGTATAATGATATAAAGATATGAGGATCTATACCGAAATGTTGCTATATAGCATATTATAGAAGTTGTTATCCATAAATTGTGTCAACTTTGTCAAGTGTATCCGTTGTTAATGTGATGGAATGCAGCCAGGAATCATATCAGCAAAGATAATGTATTGCATATCCTGACAAGCATAAGTAAATAAATTCCCCATTCATGACAGACCATTCGCTGCTAATGAAAAAATTGAATGTGAATAATTTTCCGTAAATATGCCATGACTTCTCCATAACCTTGTTGCATGAAGTCATAATGTAGAAAATGATGTTATTTTGGTGTTCACCATCACAGGGTTAGAATCATATTCTATTTTCACTATTCGGCAAAATTGATCTGCCACAGAGTTCAACTGTTGCTATCTACCTAATGGTAAAGTAGCAGTCAACAGGGAAATGTTACTAGTCCTTCCTGAATATTACTAGTCCCATTCTAGCGGACCTATGATACATTTGAACCCTGCATCATTCAGTACATGTACTGCAACTGTTGTGGTTATGGGGAGACAATCAGTCATGACTCGTACCTTTTTATGATTGTCTCCCCTTGACTATACCCTCCATATTTATTACATGAGTAGGCTTTAAGTTGTGGAGATCATGTTACAGACATACCTGAGTGTCAGCGGCAAGAGTCGGGATGCAGCAGCGTTCCTCATATCGCGCTTCATGACCCGACCAGATGTTGTCAAGCACAAACTACCTGGGTTTCTGGACTGGTGTATTCAGATTCTCCATACAGCTGATCGTAAGTGTCTCACTGATAGCAGCGTAAATGTCTCACTGATAGCAGCGTAAGTGACCCGACCAGATGTTGTCAAGCACAAACTACCCGGGTTTCTTGACTGGTGTATTCAGATTCTCCATACAGCTGATCGTAAGTGTCTCACTGATAGCAGCGTAAATGTCTCACTGATAGCAGCGTAAGTGTCTCACTGAAGGCAGGGTAAGTGTCTCACTGATTGCAGCGTAAGCGTCTCACTAAAAGCAGCGTAAGTGTCTCACTGATAGCAGCGTAAGTGTCTCACTAATAGCAGCGTAAGTGTCTCACTGAAGGCAGCGTAAGTGTCTCACTGAAAGCAGCATAAGTGTCTCACTGAAAGCAGCATAAGTGTCTCACTGATAGCAGGCACTTTGGAATAATAAAGCTAGGTGTATAACATTATTTTTAGATATAAAAAAATTACCAATGGGATTTTCAAGAAAAAAAGTAATGATTTTTTTCTGACTTGAAATTATTTTATGAGAGACTTGGAAATTATTTCGATTTATTAACCCAAAAGATCCCCGCATTCTTGATAAGATTTATAATCATTTCTGAAGGAACAATTAACTTGTCAAAGTGATTGTGACTTTGTCATGTTTCAGGTAAGACAATGATGGGCACGAACCTGTTGTCTGGTGTGTTGATGACAATGGCACTGCTCTTCAAACAGAGCAAGAGGGAGGATCTGCTTCAATATGGTGGGTATTGAGAAAAATACATCTATTTTGTAACTCATCCCTCCAAAACAATATGCAATATTCCTTCTTACTTCTCATATCACAGTGTAGAAAAATGTAGAGCAACCAACCACCTGAACACACCCTTCGACCACCTAGCTCCCAAAATGCTCCTGTAAAACTCGTCATCTTTTCCTTCATCGCCCATATTGGACAGACATCTTTTTGCTACGCACCCAGTTTACGATTGTATTTTGGGTTTTGCTGATCTGTTTATCTTAGTAAATTTACGAGAGATGAAACATTTGTCGGAGAGCACCATTGTCAGTTACACCTCAGCGATTAACTCGGTCTTTGGCGCCTCCCGATAGACTCCACTGCCTGGAACTCGTAGCTATACTACAGGGTTACCATGAGGCTGATCAGCGGCTGAAATTTTCAGAAAACTGCTTTTCTACTGGTGTTGACCATGTTGACCACCATGGCACGTGTCAGTGAACTGCACGCTCTAGCAATCTCTTGATGGGTCCCGTCGTTTATGCCCAACAACTAGTCGCATCTCCAAGAAGGCATATTGCATACTGTGGTGTCAGGATAAGTATATAAATATGGGGAATACTCTGATTCCCTATGTAGGTGTTCAAGCTATATAGCCTTGTACAACTTTCAGCTTGTCAAATCCTTTACGCCCTGAAAAGTTAATATTACAGTCTTAGTGTTTTGACTAAAACAATACTTTAGAATTTTTTGGGTTTATGTAAAAGGCAACAGATATCATTGTGAATTATGAAACCTCAATTTCTGATTTGATACATTGTACACATCTTGTTGATGAATTGTAATTTCATCAAGGGATACTAGCTGTTGTATTTCTTGTTTTCCCATTTACTGTCACCTTTATTATGCTTAGGGTTAATTTTGTAAATTGGATTAAGATGCCGATATTTTTACAAACTTTTTCATGACTCATTGTTTTTGTAGACATGCCACATATTGTACGTATTGTGAAAGATGCCACAGGCAATGGATGTTCCATAGAGCTGCAGCAATTTGTATTGGAGTCTTACTCATTTTCTATAAAATTCCAGCTCCTACTGTGTTGACGAACGTCAGAGAGAGTAACATAATGGAAAGCGGGAACACCATTCTGCGGAAGCTCACCGTTAAGCTGATACAGAGACTTGGGCTTACTTTCCTCAAGAACAGAGTCGCTGCGTGGAGGTAGGCCTACATTTCCAGCACTGGTTATCTGAAAACACCAAAATTACTTGCGTATTCTTTGAATTTACTTGGGTATACTTTGAAAGTGAGAACCCTGTGGGGATTCCGGGCAACCTATACTTGGTGTAAAAGGAGACTTCATGGATCGGTGGTGAGACTTGATGTCCTGGTTGATTGGAGGGCACAAGTGGCCCAGTCATCTGAGGTATCGCGATTTGCTGTGCAGAGTTGAGTCCCTTGGGCATGTTAGAAACCTATGATTGTGGGTTCGAATCCTGGTTCGCCATGCTCGTGGGTTTCACTGATGTGGTAAACGTCTGAGACCTGCATCACTTCGGGATTTCCTCCCACATTAAGCTGACACGCCGCGATATAACTGGAATACTGTTAAAAGCGGAGTTAAACCCAACTCACTCACTCACTCACTCACTTCTGGTTTATTGCGTGTCATCTTACCCTGAGGGTGTAGGACATTGATGATAACATCAGTCACTGGATTGTCTGACCCAGATTCAATTATGTACAGATCGTCTTACAGCAGGAATATTGAGTGCAGTATCACACAACAGACAACATGATGGTTAGGACCTTGGAGGTTACATTGCCCCTTGGAAATACATTTTTAGACTCCACATTCACTCTTGGCAAACACAAATATATTTGCACTAAGTATGTGATATTCACACTATTTTTGTTACATTTATTATGACCGCTGAATGCTGTTATTGTATGTTGACTTGTTTGTGTTTGTGATTTCTGATGTTTAGTTATGTGCTTGATGTCCTGACTGGTGCATCACTTCAGTCGTGTCACTGATGGATTTCAGATATCAGAGAGGCAGCAGGTCGCTGACAGAGAACCTGAAACAAACAAAACAATCCAGTAACACTGAGAACAAACTTGATCAAGATAATGATGACGATATTGAGGTGCCTGAAGAAATTGAAGATGTCATAGGTAGTATTCCAATTGGCATTGTTAATGTTCTTTCTCATATCTGTATGAAATGTTTATTTTTATTATTTTTTAACTTTTCCTGTCTCACACTATGCATTTCTCATACTTCTTTGATGCTGGTGTGAAAACGTCCTAGAACAAAGTTTCCAGCTTCAAAAAACACCTCACCCCATCACATCTCATACATCACTATATTCACGACTGTAAATCATAGGTCACACCCCACTGCAATCCTGTGTGATCCGTGATAACTGTGACTGACTGAATGGATGCAACAAACAATTTGTCACTAAGATCTGCTATTACTAAAATGAGGACTTCCATAAATCAAGACAAAAATGTCCGGTCCGACTTAGTATGTTACTGCATCTTCAGTGTTGTATTGATGTTTCAGAGCAACTGTTGGGTGGTCTGCGGGACAAGGACACGATCGTGAGGTGGTCAGCAGCTAAAGGGTAAGTATGTTCCATTTACTAAACGACCCATGAAGATTCCGGGGTAGAATAGGTCTTCAGCAACCCATACTTGCCGTAAAAGGCGAATATGCTTGTCGTAAAAGGCGACTCACGGGATCGGGTGGTCAGGCTAGCTGACTTGGTTGATACATGTTATCGATCCCAATTCCGTGGATCGATGCTCATGATGTCAATCACTAGATTGTCTGGTCCAGACTCGATTATTTTACAGACCGCCGTCATATAGCTGGAATATTGCTGAGTGCAGCGTTAAACAACAAACCAACCAACCAACCATTTACTAAACACTCCGTAACACATGGAATTATTCCTAATGACATATTGATAAAGAAATCTTAATTGGTTCATTTTTATTCAATCACATTTGTAAATATATGGAGAACATTTCCTCTGTAAAATTATGTGATAATTATGTTAACGGTTATCATATGCTTCTCAAAAGAAGTTAAGGACACCTGATTCTATCATATTGCTATAGTTGTTCTGTCATGGCATGACAGGGGGCACGGGTGGCCCAGTCGTCTAAGGCGCCGCGATTTGCTGTGCGGAGTTGCGTCCCTTGGGCATGCCAGAAACCTATGATTGTGGGTTCGAATCCTGGTTTGCCCCAATTATGTTTCTAGGTTTGTCAGCACCATACCCGTGCTCATGGGTTTCACCAAAGTGGTAAACGTCTGAGACCTGCATCACTTCGGGCTTTCCTCCCACATTAAGCTGACACGCCGTGATGTAACTGGAATACTGCTATAAGCGGCGTTAAACCCAACGCACTCACTCACTCACTCACTCATGGCATGACAGCAGTAACACAACTCACACCTCAGTTGAGTTGTATGATTTTTGTTGGTTTGAAAGGGACAAATTAATTTATAGAATCATGCTGAATGGAACATATTTTTTTTGAGCCTACTTTAAATGTGATCTTTAATTTCTTCTTGGTCCAATAAACCGTTTAGAATTTTTAAGCCTGGATGAAAATGTTATTGTCCTGCAAATCTTTTTTTGCATTTCTAGTATTGGGCGAGTGACAGGGCGTTTACCGAAAGAGCTTGCTGATGAGGTGGTGGGATCTGTGTTGGAGCTGTTCAGTCTGCAGGAAACGGATGGAGCCTGGCATGGAGGTAGGGCCGCCATGGAGAACCATGGAGAACCAGTAGTCTTTGCTGATGGTTAGCCTGAGACCTCTATCTTTTCATTTGTCAAATAGAAATGTCATGAACACCAGAAAATATCATCGGAATCAGGGAGATATGTAACCTACACGTAGTACATGTTTTTATGATAAAAACAGGAAGAATTTCAAAGAATGCAAAAAGGAAAAATCTTCTGCCAAAATAAAAAAATGATCATTGAATATGATGAGGGAATGTCTTAAAAAGATAATCCGAACAAAAAACCTAATCAAGAAAGGCAATTTTGATAAGGATGTTACTGATTATTAGCACAGAAAGAACATTTTCAACTAGCTGGCACAAAAATAAGAGAGTGATGAGTCACACGGTCACACGGTCCCAGTGCACCTGCACTTGAGAGGGGTGTGTTTGGGTGAGATGTTTTCTCTTCCGGGATAACAGCACAGGAAGTTTCCACTACATTTCGGGAATAAGAGATAAGCAAATTAGTTTGAGTCAGGATAGGTATATATAACATTTTTACTTTAAAAAATTCTTCTTCTCTTTTTTTGTGATATTTTATGTACAGTTTCTCAGCAAGTCTTTGTCTTGGGTGACAAGTTATATACTGAAACTATGAAAACTATGTGCTGAGCACTCACATGGAAATACTTACAATTTTTCTCTCCTAATTTTCAACATTATTTATAACGGTGGGAGAAATGAAGTAGGGGGGGACTGTGTCAGAGGACCCTCACATATTGCCAGTAGTATGGTTAATAGCATCTTATGACTCTTGTTTTGTCTTTGTGGAGATTTGGATGGCCCTTTAAACTTTCACCTATTTTTCAAACACTCCATTGTCCTCAAATCATAACTATGTCCATTTTGTTAATGAGTTGTTGATTCATTTGTTCTTGTGCAGTCTAACACCGTTGTCTTGAACACAGATGTGTCAAATCCCTGCTTGTGTTGAACTCTGAATCCGCTCCCAGCAAACTCTTACTATATTCAACATTATTTTAACCTGGATGTGCCGAATAGTCAAATTCCCGGTTGTCTGTAACTCAGTATATTGTCCAAAGAGTTTAAGATAACTTTGAACTTACCTGATAAATCAAACTCAAAATGTTTGTAAATCACAACCTATGTTTGTATAATTTTAAAAAAATGCACATATATGCATAAATGTAGATATCACAAATGCTTCATTTTCTATTTTAATGTTATTTACCGAACATGTACGGTGTGTTATGTTTGAAATGTTGTATGATGGCAAGGTCGAGTGTAGTAAGATCGGGTCGATTGTGTCGAAACCCCGGATATGTCAAACTGTACATCTGGTCCCCAAGAGCTTGAGATAACAGTGTTTGACTGTATTTGCAAGGATCAAAGTACTCTGCATGTTAAGAGAATGGACATATGAGGGTGGTTACATCAACACTCTGCTGTGACTGTGTTTCAGGTTGTTTGGCACTGGCTGAGTTGGGGCGGAGAGGGCTCCTGGTGCCCCAGAGACTCCCTGACGGTCAGTAAACACACTCAGCACTGCTAGTATTAGTGCCGTGGGAAAACATGGTAGCACATTTCTGCATCTGATACATACGAGGGCTGGTCAAAAAGCTTTAAGCCTGACTAACTTTCAACTATGGGCCATAGCAAAGTGAACTAGTCAATGTAGTACATTGTTTGAGTAGTTCAGTGCAAGTGTATTTGGTCTGTCGATACTGTTTCTATATTAGTGACAACCAGTTGATTGTGATAGGAGTTCAAATGGACACAGAAATGGTAAAGAACAAATACCGAGCAGTCATCAAATGTTTTACTTCAGAGAAAAGTACTCCCGAAGAAATTCATGATAGCATGCCACAAGTGTATGGGGATAAGTGCCCTAGCTATTCCACTGTTAAACATTGGGCAGCTATATTTAAGGCTGGGAGAACAAGCCTTGATGATGACCCTTGGTCTCTTCCATCAATGAAGATTCAATCAAGGATATAGAAAAACTTATACTGTCAGATAGATGTATTACCATTGCTGAACTTGAGGAAGACACATGTCTAAGCCATGGATCTAATGAAACTATTATTCACGAAACATTTATAGGTGAATAGGATATCTGCTCGTTGGGTGCCACAGTTTCTGAATTCTGATCTTAAGCAAAAAAGAACTGACATTGCCAGAGAAAATTTAGAGCTAATTGAGGAGGATTTCGTCAAATTCAAAAAGAGATCAGTAACGAGTGATGAAACATGGGTCTACAACTATGATTCGAGTCAAAATGTCAATCCATGGAATGTCACCATTCCGTTTCTCCGTCACCAAAGAAATTCAAATCTTCAAGATCAGTTAAGAAAGGGTGTGATCCATGTTGAATACTTAGAAAGTCAAAAGATGATTACCAGCGCCTACTATGCTGATTTGCTTTATTGCCTGAGAGATTCTATCAAAGAAAAGCGACAGGGAATGCTGACTGCTGGAGTTTTACACCTTCATGACAATGCCTCTTCTCACACCTCACGACTTGCAAAGGCTGCTACGTGACAATGTGGGTTCGAAGTGCTTCATCACTCTCCATACTTGCCAGACCTGGCACCAAGTGATTTCCACCGGTTTCCTAAACTGAAGGAACACCTTCTGGAAAGCGCTATGATGACAACGATGACCTCAAAGCTGCCGTGAATGGGATTTTCAGGGTGGCCTCAGAAAAAATCTTCCTGACTGGAATTGAAAAGCTACACTGTTGATATTAGAAATGTATTGAAAAGCATGGGGATAATGTTGAAAATAATAATTAAAAACACTTTCACAATTGGTGGATTTGTTTGTTAGGCTTAGAACTTTTCTGCCATTCTTGGTTATATTTGCTTTTCTTGACGGAATTAGAGAATGAGGACTTGAATACCACAGTAACTACATTTACTACCTCGTTTTCAGTGGTACCTGTTGTGCTGAGAGCTCTAGCCTATGATGAGCGGCGTGGGAACTTCTCAGTGGGAGCACATGTTCGTGATGCTGCCTGCTATGTCAACTGGGCATTCGCTAGGGCTTACGATCCTAAGGAAATCAGTCCATATGTCAACAAAATAGCAAAGTAAGAATCATTTTCAAATATATTTTATATGTCTGTGAGGTAGAGAGTGACGATGATGTAAGACCTTTGCTTAATTAAAATCAAATTTTGACCTTATTATCACCCTTGGTCTGTCAGCACCATACCAAGCCTTATTACCAAGGCTTTTAGCCCTTGGGGATTCCAGGTTAGAACAGGTTCCCAGCAACTATGCTGATCATAACAGGTGACCAAATGGATAGGACGGTGACTTGGTCATTGGACCTCAACAGCATGCTTCATTGGTCACTAAAGCGATCACTGGATTGTGTGGTCCAGTGCATATATATATATATATATATATATATATATATATATATATATATATATATATATATATATATATATTTCTGAGCGTGGCATAAAACAACAAACAAGTAAGGCAAAGTTTTCACAAGAGTTGTAACCATCTACAACCTGCGTCTATTGGCCTCTCCCTCCACATTTGTTGACACACTGTGACATAACTGGAATACATGAAGTACCATCCCTAGTGGTGTTGAACCAACTCATTCCCTCTGGACTGTGTGTTAGTCTTGGTTACTACTATTTCAATATTTATTTAACTGATTCTTGGGAACCTGAGACGATCGGGTTAGAATTGGTCTTCAGGAACCTATACTTTCATAAGAGGCGACTATGCTTGTAAGAAGCGACTAACAGGATCGGGTGGTCAGACTCGCTAACTTTGGGGTGCATGTCATCGTATCCCAATTGTGTAGATCGATGCTCATGATGCCATTGGATTGCCTGGGCCAGACTCGTATATTTACAGACCACCGTCATATAACCGGAATATTGCTGAGTGTGATGTAAACAGCAAACAAACAAACAAAAAAACAAAAACAAAAACAAAAACAAAAACAAAAACAAACAAACAAACAAACAAACAAACGGTTATTGGCACTTACAGTCTTCAAAGCTGTTTCTTAATATGTGTAAGCTTTCTTCCAGTGGTTTGTTGGTGGCGTCTGTGTTTGATCGGGAGGTTAATGTCCGAAGAGCAGCATCCGCTGCGTTCCAGGAAAATGTCGGACGTCAGGTTGGTGGAGTGTTTGTGGATTAGGTTACATCTTTATCTCCCAAGCATGTAATGCAGGGGGATATACTCATCATCTGGTCTGTCTGTCTGCCCGTTTGTCAGTCTGTATTTTGTTTCTGGAGCATAACTTGAAAACCATGAACAAATTTTCATCCAAACTTGGTACATGTATTATCCAGGGGCTGAAGTGTTTTTTGCTATTGTGGGGGCAGGGGGCATTTGTCATCTTCTGATGACTGTTGTGTTGTTTGTCACACAGGCTTGCATTTGGCAGTAAAATCCAGAAAAGATGGTAATTTTTAAACTGCCATGAAAAGGCATTAAATATCAATAACCTGTCTTGAAAAGACCTTGAATTTGCAACATTTCAAACCTGCTGTTATAGATATACATCTTAATAATTCTTTTCT
The DNA here is from genome assembly GCF_022045235.1 of Haliotis cracherodii. Taxonomy (NCBI): domain Eukaryota; kingdom Metazoa; phylum Mollusca; class Gastropoda; order Lepetellida; family Haliotidae; genus Haliotis; species Haliotis cracherodii. The sequence continues at coordinate 20,568,402 of NW_027266275.1, forward strand.
CTAATAATGCATGGTAACATTACATTAAGTAATACTTTACCACTGTTATACTGAGGCTGTTGTCTCCCACAACTCTTGCTATAGCGAAATATACCACAGATATCAATTACCTCATGCAGCACGTGCGTAGCCACCCAGCTGCCATGTGACACCCTTCACTCTTGTCTCCTTCGCTTGCTCTAGCAAGACGTGTTTCTTAAGACTGCTGAAGCGTTCCTGTTTCCTCGACCATTCGGTGATATTTATTATGGTTTATTCTCACTAATAAACTGTGCTTTTACGGGGCATTTGCGGTAGCTACGCTTGGATATAATTTTCCCACCCTCTTTCTATATACTTCCGGGGTTCTTGTATGCACGTTGTGTCTTACGTTCCCCTGTTCTAGTATGCTTTGGGGGTTCACATCACTTATTTCTCTATATGTTCTATGTGTATGTTCTATTTTCACAGTGCTCGTTTATTTTTCTTGTGAAAATGCTCGTTTATGAATATTTGTGGTGAATGTGTTGTAACCATGTTTTGCTTTTTGCGGGTACCACCTCCGAGGCTGCAGTGGATCCCTTGGCGGCCCTCGGGCTGTCCGGGGATTCTGTCGCTGCATTGCTTTCTAAACTTGTGGACTCCAAGCTGGCGGCCTTATCTCAGGATAGGCCCCTGTGTTCTGTCCCCGGCCTCTTCGGTGGCCGCGGGTTCGGATGCGGGGTCCATCGGTACGGCGGCGGCTCCCGTGGTCACCGTTCCTTTCCCCGAACCGTTGCTCCCGCTATCGGTTAAGGACCGTGTGGCCATGGTTTATGACCTCTTTGAGGCCATGCCCAAACCCCTGCCGGTACCGCGGGGAATCCACGGCTCTGTGGGTTCCTCCGAGGTATACGATGAGTCTTCCGACAAGGCTTTCCCCGCATCGCTGCACGGGATCAAGCCTTCTTTGGAGCACGCCTTGGCGGCGGCCTCCGGTCGGGGTCTCCCGTTGCCTCCACCGTTGTGGAGAAAGGGTTCATTCCTGGTACATGACCTTGCCTTTCCTGAGGCTGGTCCTACCGCGCAGGCCCATGTTGAGCGGTTGGGTGTCCGTGCCCAACCGGCTGCTACGGTAACGCAAGCTATCTTGCAGCAGCTGGACACCCTCGCTCGGCACTCCATGCTTGCCATGTCTCACGGAGACACTTACTTGGCTGCAGCGGCCAGTCTGGTCGAAGGTTCTCCCACGGACTGCGACCAGCGCATTTACAACTGCTTGCTCGGTTTAAATGCTTCCCTGGAGTACGTTGCCGGGGCTTCGGCCCTTATTTCTGTCACGTGCCATTTTCTCAGGCGCCAATCGTATCTTGCCGCCTCGGGGTTGGACGCTGCCAACCAGGAAGTGCTCCTTTCGCAGCCTTGGTCTGCGCGGACCCTTTTCAATAACAAGATCCCTGGGGTTCTGAAGGAACAACAGGCTGCTGTGTCTGCTGAGGCCTCTCGGCACACACTTGATCTTGTGGGGTCCCTGCATAGGCGCCAATGTGCCGCTCCTAAGCGGAGCGCGCCCCAAGATGCTGCGGCTGGTAGGTTTAAGGGGTCGGGTTCTTCTTCCCCTGGGAAGAACCCCCACCCCGAGGGCTCCAGTAAGGGCAATCAGCAGCCCTTTCGCGGGAAGAAGGGGAACTGGGGGAAGCCCAAGTCATCTAAGGACGGCAAGGGCTCCTCCAGGTGACTCTCATTGGAGGGGTTCGTATGCCGACAGCACCAACTTCGGTTGGCCCATAGGTGAACCCGAGTCACTTGGCCCTGGACAGTTGCGCCTGCCGCAGCCTGTCAGGCCCCCCTCTCCTTCCCCAGTGGGAGCCAGACTCCAGACTTACTGGGAGAATTGGGAACAAGTGTTCGACGACCCGTGGGTGGTCAACATGATCTGGTACGGCTATCGGCTAGATCTCAAAGCGAATCCGCCGCTCACCGTTGCCCCGTTTCTATTCGGAAACCGATCTTCCCTTCCTTGCCGATGCTATCGGCAGGTTGGTGGAGAAGAGGGCAGTACGGGAGTTAGCTCTACCAGAAATAACACCGGGATTTTACTCCAGGATATTTCTCGTTCCCAAGAAGGACAGTGCCAAAATCGTTCAACGAGTTTTACCTGCACAAGCCGCCCAAGTTCAGAATGTTGACCTTGGCAGACCTGAAAGCTCTGATCAGGCCGGCCGACTGGCTCGCTTCGATCGACCTGAAGGATGCTTATCTGCATGTTCCGATTCACTCGGACCATCACAAGTATCTCAGGTTTGTCTTTCAAGGCAGGCACTACGAGTGGGTTGTACTCCCCCTTTGGCACTCGATGTCGCTAAAGTATATTCGATAGGGGCAACGAAGGAGCGGTCCGCCTGGGCCTGCTCATGGGCTTCGTCGCCAAGAATTTGGTCAAACGGAGAGAGAATTCACTTTAAGATCACTCAAAGAAATCTTACCTCCTGCTGATACTGAGGACAGATCGCTGTGTCCGGTTAGGGCCCTTAAGTATTATCTTAAGGCTTCGAATGATCGCAGACAAGGGCTTGGCCATCTGTTCATATCGTGTAACCCTAATCGCACTGCTGACATAACTCGCAACTCAATGTATTATGGCTTCGTTCTGTCATCAATCTGGCATACTGGTCTCGGGGGTTACCGGTAGCAGGGTCAAACCCGCACAAGATCAGGGCGCTAGCGGCAACATTTTCCCTACGCTCGAATATCTCTGTTCACAGAATATTACGAGGTTGTTACTGGCGTTCTGACTCGGTTTTAGCCAATCATTACCTCAGAAAGGTTTCTGTTGAAGACGTGGAGGGGGTGCACCGTCTTGGGCCGCTCATCTAAGGGGGTGTGTCCAGCGCAGTTCCAAACTCCACAGGCGTCGGACCTTGCACGGTGGTCAATCTGGGTCGTCTCCAATGTTCCCACCGCCGTGGGTACAGGAGTGGGGGCGCCCAAACCAGCGCACTCACACCACAGGTGAGGTGGCTTTTTTTGTGTCCTTATTTGTATTTTGACAATTATGTATTTAATTGTCTGTCGTGTATTCCAACCTTGTGATACATGCTTACGAATACTGGAATTAGGTCATGCGCCTAATGCATACTTTAAGTAGGCTTGCTCGGGGATATACGGTCTGAATGAAATTAATTTCCCTCTTTTCGACTGATTAACCTAATCTAAGATTTAGCTCACACGGATACTACGTTCTCATCCGCTGCGGCGATGAAATACCTATCCAGTGGGGCCGTTTGGAGTCACCAATCGTTTGGCAATGACGATTGAGCCTTACGGTATGCGCTTGACAGTGCTTTGGTATTCCTATAGGGTAACGCCTAGCTAGGAGCATGTGCATCGAGTGCTTACGCCTTGTTGTTTACTTCCGCTGGTCGGAAAAAAACGCTAGCAGTCAGGTTTCAGGTTGTAGGTGCTCCCCACCGCCTACTGTGGTAGTCAGCCTTGGTATAACAGTGGTAACGTATTACTTAATGTAATTTGTAGAATTTTCCTATTCGGAATATTCTATAAGTAATACATTACCACTGGGCTACTGCCCGTCCGTCCGTCCCCCGAGCACTTGCTCTCGCCAGAGACAAGAGTGAAGGGTCTCACATGGCAGCTAGGTGGCTACGCACGTGCTGCATGAGGTGATTGAGATCTCTGTGGTAGATTTCGCTATAGCAGCAGTTGTGGGAGACAACAGCCTCGGTATAACAGTGGTAACTTATTACTTATAGAATATTCCGAATTGGAAAATTCTACAAATGTACCATATCATTAGTCCGTAACACAACTGATAAATAACACTGGTGGGAGATGCCTCAGTGAGTCATACTCAGAATTGCTGATCACGGTTAAGATCATCTGGGCTTGGGTTTTCCACTGATTTAGTTGACACAGAGTGATAAGTGATATCATTATGAGGTGTGTTGAGTCCGCCTCACTCACTCGCTACAATGTGTATTGCAGGGCACATTTCCCCATGGTATTGACATCCTGACAGCCGCTGACTACTTCACTGTTGGCATGAGAACCTACTGCTACCAAGAACTCAGGTATGAAGGAAATGCACTTCACAACCAGTTCAATGAAACCTCATCATTCTGGACCCTGTTAGTCTGGAAGCCTTACCTGCAGGTGGTCTTGATGACAATACCCTATATACATGTACAGTCAACCCTATTAGTCTGGACCCTGTTAGTCTGGAAGCCTTACCTGCAGGTGGGCTTGATGACAATACCCTATATACATGTACAGTCAACCCTATTAGTCTGGACCCTGTTAGTCTGGAAGCCTTACCTGCCAGGTGGTCTTGATGACAATACCCTATATACATGTACAGTCAACCCTATTAGTCTGGACCCTGTTAGTCTGGAAGCCCCACCTCCAAGATGATCTTGATGACGATATCTATGTACAGTCAAACACTATTAGTCTGGACCCTGTTATCATTGTTAATGTCCTTTTGCATAATAGGACATTACAATGCTTCGTTAATCAGAATTAATCTGGAAGCTTTTTATCAGGACGACTTCTCCGGAAACAGCACCTGTCCAGATTAATGAGGTTTCACTGTATGACTGAAGAAACTTTGCTCTGTAGTCTGTACCCATCATTCCTTAGTCCAGACTGTTTCACTGGGAAGGATACCATCTCGGCTTGATGAGGTTTCATTGTGAATACCTTTGCTGTTGTCAAACATTTAAAAGTGACAATAGCGTTTTTACGAGTTCCTGAACTAAATCTGAAACGTGACATTGATTAGCCTAGACTGGGGACAAGTAGTGGACACTCCCATTACAGTTTATGTGATTGAAGTAGAAAAGTATTGTGAATACACGTATTAAAGTGTCCCAATGCAAGGACATCTTGGAATCAGCTTTGATAACAAGACTCTGTTATGGGCTGTACAGATATTATTGTTGCAATGTCAATGAATAAAGATCGGGTCTGATTTTTCATTTGTGAAGTCATTATGAATTTAGATATGCAGATTCAATATTTCAGTTTTAGAAAATGGGGGTGAAAAACAGAAAGAAATAATCCCTCCATGCACATGACCATGCACCGTAAATGTCAGAAATGATATTCCAAGCGGATGGTGGGATAAGAAGAGATAAGCAATTAGTATGAGTCAGGATATGTATAAATGATATTTTTTCACTTTACTGAGTACATTTTTTCTTTCCCCCAGCGTGTACATTGCACAGTTCAAGGAGTACAGCAAATCAATGATAGACCACCTGGCGCAAGTCAAGTCTGCACACTGGGACAAGTAAACACTAACAATTTCAATTCTAAAATTATATTTGAGATAGGAAATTGTTGTTACATATGTTGAGATAATGAGTACTGGACATGTATACAAACAAGGCAGACTCATGTCCATGCTGTCAGCCACCATGTGGTCAATGGTTTATACTCAAGTACAAGATCATCATGTTATTGCTCATCATGTTTGTTTAGCCTGTCATTGGACTGTACGTCTCTATGCTGTCAGCCACCATGTGGTCAGTGGTTTATACTCAAGTACAAGATCATCATGTTTGTTTAGCCTGTCATTGGACTGTACGTCTCTATGCTGTCAGCCACCATGTGGTCAGTGGTTTATACTCAAGTACAAGATCATCATGTTTGTTTAGCCTGTCATTGGACTGTACGTCTCTATGCTGTCAGCCACCATGTGGTCAGTGGTTTATACTCAAGTACAAGATCATCATGTTTGCTTAGCCTGTCATTGGACTGTACGTCTCTATGCTGTCAGCCACCATGTGGTCAATGGTTTATACTCAAGTACAAGATCATCATGTTTGTTTAGCCTGTCATTGGACTGTACGTCTCTATGCTGTCAGCCACCATGTGGTCAATGGTTTATACTCAAGTACAAGATCATCATGTTTGTTTAGCCTGTCATTGGACTGTACGTCTCTATGCTGTCAGCCACCATGTGGTCAGTGGTTTATACTCAAGTACAAGATCATCATGTTATTGCTCATCATGTTTGTTTAGCCTGTCATTGGACTGTACGTCGCTATGCTGTCAGCCACCATGTGGTCAATGGTTTATACTCAAGTACAAGATCATCATGTTTGTTTAGCCTGTCATTGGACTGTACGTCTCTATGCTGTCAGCCACCATGTGGTCAGTGGTTTATACTCAAGTACAAGATCATCATGTTTGTTTAGCCTGTCATTGGACTGTACGTCTCTATGCTGTCAGCCACCATGTGGTCAGTGGTTTATACTCAAGTACAAGATCATCATGTTTGTTTAGCCTGTCATTGGACTGTACGTCTCTATGCTGTCAGCCACCATGTGGTCAATGGTTTATACTCAAGTACAAGATCATCATGTTTGTTTAGCCTGTCATTGGACTGTACGTCTCTATGCTGTCAGCCACCATGTGGTCAATGGTTTATACTCAAGTACAAGATCATCATGTTATTGCTCATCATGTTTGTTTAGCCTGTCATTGGACTGTACGTCTCTATGCTGTCAGCCACCATGTGGTCAATGGTTTATACTCAAGTACAAGATCATCATGTTTGTTTAGCCTGTCATTGGACTGTACGTCTCTATGCTGTCAGCCACCATGTGGTCAGTGGTTTATACTCAAGTACAAGATCATCATGTTTGCTTAGCCTGTCATTGGACTGTACGTCTCTATGCTGTCAGCCTCCATGTGGTCAGTGGTTTATACTCAAGTACAAGATCATCATGTTTGTTTAGCCTGTCATTGGACTGTACGTCTCTATGCTGTCAGCCACCATGTGGTCAGTGGTTTATACTCAAGTACAAGATCATCATGTTTGTTTAGCCTGTCATTGGACTGTACGTCTCTATGCTGTCAGCCACCATGTGGTCAATGGTTTATACTCAAGTACAAGATCATCATGTTTGTTTAGCCTGTCATTGGACTGTACGTCTCTATGCTGTCAGCCACCATGTGGTCAGTGGTTTATACTCAAGTACAAGATCATCATGTTTGTTTAGCCTGTCATTGGACTGTACGTCTCTATGCTGTCAGCCACCATGTGGTCAATGGTTTATACTCAAGTACAAGATCATCATGTTATTGCTCATCATGTTTGTTTAGCCTGTCATTGGACTGTACGTCTCTATGCTGTCAGCCACCATGTGGTCAATGGTTTATACTCAAGTACAAGATCATCATGTTTGTTTAGCCTGTCATTGGACTGTACGTCTCTATGCTGTCAGCCACCATGTGGTCAGTGGTTTATACTCAAGTACAAGATCATCATGTTTGCTTAGCCTGTCATTGGACTGTACGTCTCTATGCTGTCAGCCTCCATGTGGTCAGTGGTTTATACTCAAGTACAAGATCATCATGTTTGTTTAGCCTGTCATTGGACTGTACGTCTCTATGCTGTCAGCCACCATGTGGTCAATGGTTTATACTCAAGTACAAGATCATCATGTTTGTTTAGCCTGTCATTGGACTGTACGTCTCTATGCTGTCAGCCACCATGTGGTCAGTGGTTTATACTCAAGTACAAGATCATCATGTTTGTTTAGCCTGTCATTGGACTGTACGTCTCTATGCTGTCAGCCACCATGTGGTCAATGGTTTATACTCAAGTACAAGATCATCATGTTTGTTTAGCCTGTCATTGGACTGTACGTCTCTATGCTGTCAGCCACCATGTGGTCAGTGGTTTATACTCAAGTACAAGATCATCATGTTTGTTTAGCCTGTCATTGGACTGTATGTCTCTATGCTGTCAGCCTCCATGTGGTCAGTGGTTTATACTCAAGTACAAGATTATCATGTTTGCTTAGCCTGTCATTGGACTGTACGTCTCTATGCTGTCAGCCACCATGTGGTCAATGGTTTATACTCAAGTACAAGATCATCATGTTTGCTTAGCCTGTCATTGGACTGTACGTCTCTATGCTGTCAGCCACCATGTGGTCAATGGTTTATACTCAAGTACAAGATCATCATGTTTGTTTAGCCTGTCATTGGACTGTACGTCTCTATGCTGTCAGCCACCATGTGGTCAATGGTTTATACTCAAGTACAAGATCATCATGTTTGTTTAGCCTGTCATTGGACTGTACGTCTCTATGCTGTCAGCCACCATGTGGTCAATGGTTTATACTCAAGTACAAGATCATCATGTTTGTTTAGCCTGTCATTGGACTGTACGTCTCTATGCTGTCAGCCACCATGTGGTCAATGGTTTATACTCAAGTACAAGATCATCATGTTTGTTTAGCCTGTCATTGGACTGTACGTCTCTATGCTGTCAGCCACCATGTGGTCAATGGTTTATACTCAAGTACAAGATCATCATGTTTGTTTAGCCTGTCATTGGACTGTACATCTCTATGCTGTCAGCCACCATGTGGTCAATGGTTTATACTCAAGTACAAGATCATCATGTTTGTTTAGCCTGTCATTGGACTGTACGTCTGTACGACTATTGTGGTGGTGTTTTTCAGTGCTATACGAGAGCTGGCGTCCAAATCCTTACACAACCTCACAGCAAAAGAACCAGAGTATGTGGCCAAGACAGGTCAGTGTGTTTGATTGCCAGATGTCTGAACATCTCCATGTAATAAGCACCCCGCTCCAAAAAGCGCCCAGGGCGATATTTGTTAATATATTGGCAAGTGAACAATCCCAATAAACACCCCTTCCAACTGATCAATGTACACAAGACTTATTTATTTGCGTATGATACACACTTGTGTGTTATATGCACCCTTAAATATGGGCAATTTATTTCTGGAAAAATATATCTGTCGTACATAAACATTTCAGGTTGTCAGCTTAAACCACAAAATTTATCTTTCAACTCTAATAATATTCTAATAAGAGCCCCCTATTCCTAATTTTGAGAGCGCCCTGGGCGCTTATTACATCGAATACGGTATATCATATGTGAAGAGATGTGACTTGTATGTGTAGTAGAATGTGAAACAGTCACGTAATAGTAATGTTCTCTCTCCAGTTCTACCTGCCTTGATAGAGAATGCAACTGGAATAGATTTGCATCAAAGACATGGAGCCATCCTGGCTGCGGCGGAAGTGACGCATGCCCTTTCAAAGATTGCACAAACACAGGGGAAGTGAGTGTTTTCTTTTGTTGTGTCCCTACCTAGCCTTCAGTGACATATTGTGGTTGTCAGGCAACACACACATCAGTTGAACTCTTCCACAAGACAGTGTTCATTGTAAGTGATATTGGGATCTACAATTTCCAGCATTTGCTGTCGTAAGAGGCGACCAGTCTAATCAGGGTCAAACTTGGTGACTTGGTTGATAGCATGTCATCGTACCCCAACTGTGTGGATTATTCTTCACCATATCAATCACTGGATTTACATGTCCCCATCATATAGCTGAAATGTTGCTGAGTGGACGATAAACAATAAACAAACAAAACTTTTACACATTGTTATCATCCATGTCAGACGATTCCGTTTCCTTCATCTATTGATCTGGGGGCACGGCTGGCCCATTCGTCTAAGGCGCCGTGATTACCTGTGCAGAGTTGCGTCCCTTTGGCATGCCAGAAACGTATGACTGTCGGTTCGAATCCCGGTTCGCCTGTATAACAAATAAGAATATGGTCAGGGAATTCTGAAAGCAAAAACATAGAGCCTCTCTATTATTTTGTGTACATATTTATGCATCCTGTCATTTCTGAGTGGGGGGCACGGGTGGCTTAGTCGTCTAGGGCAATGCGATTCGCTGTGCAGAATTGCGTCCCTTGGACACGCCAGAAACCTATGATTGTGGGTTCGAATCCGGTTCTCCCCGATTATATTCCTAGGTTTGTCAGCACCATACCCGTGCTCGTGGGTTTCACCGAAGTGGTAAACGTCTGAGACCTGCATCACTTCGGGCTTTCCTCCCACATTAAGCTGACACGCCGTGATATAACTGGAATACTGTTAAAAGCGGCGTTAAACCAAACTCACTCACTCACTCATCTATTGATCTTGGCTGTTGGGTAATAGCTTTAGGTAGCAGTGCAAAAGTTTGATGTCAGATAAAAATCCTAATTCCTTAAGTCTGAGGGTAGGGTGGGAATGGGGGTGAACAGGTTTCCTAGTTTCCATCTGACAAAATCAGCTTTCAGGGGGTTTACCGTTCAAGTCAATAATAACTGCTCTAGTCATTGTATTTTTACTCTGAAAATGATGGGTACAATGTGTGAAGCCCATTTCTGGTGTCCCCCGCCGTGATATTTCGGTAATATTGCTAAAAGTGACGTAAAACCATATACACTCACTCTGAAAATGAAGAGCATCACTATTGTTGGTAAACTGGATTTACTGGGGCTGTTCTTTCAGTCATGCTATTTAGGGTTCCAGACATGGGAACAGATTGATTCAGAGAAGCAGATGTAGACTTAAAATTTATGTACAGGTACATGCTACCACGGTAGCAGCTGAATATGTTTCAATTATTCCAACAGCCATGCTGTTTTACATCCCTTGGGACCCGCAGTGCAAATCATTCTATTTTATTTTTTGTGTCCAATAAAAGCCTCTCACGTTAAACTTCATTTCACCCCACCTCACCATCTCTGTACATGTAGCCTGTTCGTGATATAGCTGTATTTATATACTCTTTGGTTTGAGTATTGACATTGGAAGTGTGGCTTGTTTCACAGGTGTGTATCAGACTTGATAGATGCAGCATCTACAGAAGGCCTGCGTAGTATCGCCAAAAAGGTATGGTTGTTGTCACTTGGTCTCTTCATCAGCTGTTTTCTATAAAGGATGTTAAGAATATCCACTGATCTATTCAGATTATTGAACTTTTTAGGATATCTATTTCTAAAATCCTTACTCTTTTATTTGACTGTCCAAATGGAAAGAAGGGATTCATGTGCATTTTAATGTGTTGGGTGCTCTTGTCGACTACCATGACAAATTCACATTTTGCTTCAGTTTATGATAGAGGCATAGAAAGAAACTACTCACCATGGTAACAGTGTGGCATAGAAGTATAATTAATAGTATTTAACTTTTTTACATATTGTAACCACATATTGATAAAACATCCATCTATCAGAAAATATCCTTATTTCTATATGTCAGTGTGCCTCGTGGTTAAAGCGTTCGCTCATCACGCCGAAGAGCTGAGTTCAATTCCTGACATGGGTACAATGTGTGAAGGCCATTTCAGGTGTCTCCCGCCTTGATATTGCTGGAATATTGCTAAAAGCGTCGTAAAACCAAACTCACTCGCTTACGATAGCTTGAGTTAGAAATTTCAGAGTGATTCGAATGCTTACCAGCAGACATCCATGGAATTGTTTAAGGAGACATTTCAGGAATCCTACATTTGCAGGGTCTCCTGAACTACTTTTAGTAACCACATTGATCATTTACCTATGCAGAATAAATTGCTGTTCACGGCCTCTGACATCAGATTTTCAACGATATACAATATATATTAATTCATGAATAATGTATTGATTGATCAGTTCAATGGCATAGGCAGTTATTAAACACCTATATGTTCCCTATGGCTTTGTATCTATGTGTTTATATGGCATGATATGTGAATATGAGGTAGGAATCACAGAAGTTGAATAAGTAGATTTCTGGACTGACACTCTCTGCTTGGTCTATTGAACTGATTGAGAGTGGATTGTATTTCGGTTTCCAGCTGCAAGATTCCCAACTGTTCCGGGGTCTGGGAGGTGAACTCATGAGGAAAGCAGGTCAGTTACCATAGTAACATGTCAGATAAATGAATGAAGTAAAGCCTTAATAACGAAATTTGTGCAGCAGTGTAATAACATGGATGTCAACAGACATTTTTTTTACTGACAAAGTCATACGTTGTTAATGCACTCTAGTGTATCACAGTTTTTCAAAGTGCACACTACCCATGAAGATCCAGGTTAGAATGTCTTCAGCAACCCATGCTTGCCGTAAGAGGAGAACTATGCTTGTCGTAAGAGGCAACTATCGCGATTGGGTGGTTTGCTTGCTGACTTGGTTGATGCATGTCATCGTATTCCAATTGCGTGGATCGATGCTCATGATGTCAATCACTGAATTGTCTGGTCCAGACTTGGTTATGTAGTAATCAACATCAAATAACTGGAATACTGCTGAGTGCGGCTTTCAGTAAAGTGCACACAACAATTTTTCAAAAGTTGTTACCTGAGAAGGAAAGGTAAAACAGTGACATAACTTGTAATGAAAATGATAAAGAAATATATTGTGAAATGTACTGTCTTATTGGCTATTTCTCACACCGTGCATTGTTGCGCAGTCTGCCATCTCATCCAGAAGCTCTCAGAATCCAAGATGCCATATCACGGAGAACCAATAATCGGTACTGTTACCCTTGTCTATTGTTTTTATGTTTATGTATGTCAAGATTATAATTCATGGTGTACCACAAACACTTTAGTCTGAAGATATGAGAGTAGTCATTATAATGCATCAAACTTACTGGTTCCATGCCTATAATCTACAGTGAGACCACATTAATATGGATTGTACTATTCCCAGTGAAACTGTCTGGATTAATTGTTTGACATGGTATTTCCCTGTTTGAGATTTACAATGAGTCTGCACAGTGGCAGAAGAATATCGATGACGTTTGTCTCTTTCCAGATATATGGCAAGAAATCCTAGACGACTGTCTCTTTCACGTCGAGCCTGAAATCCAGGTCAGTTAAGGAATACATGACTCATATTTGCTGAAAATTAATATTTACATATTTAGAATAATTGATGATGAATACTTTTTGTGTTATCAAGTATTTATTGATTTAGGGAGAGATGAGATTTTCATGTGTGCATGTTTGTGTACTCTCACAGCAAGCTTCCATTGAGGCAGCCCCAGCTTTTTACACAGAGTACTGCCGAGATGCTGAAGGCAAGCTGGACACCAAGAGACGAGGTAGGCAAAGATGACATCCAGTAGGATTTTGGCACTAAAATTATCATATGGTCAACAGATCCTGACAATATGAACCTCTATTAATCAGGTACCATGTCTCTATTCAATTATGTTATATACTTTGCTCCCATTCTCTGCAAAAACTTCATTTTGAGATCCAGTTCAGTTGATATGATGGTAATGATATCTGTCTGATCTCATTACATTCATGGGGGCGGTCGGGTAGCGTAGTGGTTAAAGCGTTCGCTCGTCACGCCGAAGACCCGGGTTCGATTCCCGACATGGGTACAATGTGTGAAGCCCATTTCTGGTGTCCCCCGCTGTGTTTTGCTGGAATATTACTAAAAGCGGCGTAAAACATACACACTCACTAACTCACTCACTCATTACATTCATGAGTGAGAAAAAGTCTTGCTAAGTTAGTCTAAGAGAGTCTGAGAAGTGACATTCCATCCAAAAACAAACCTTTGTGGCAAATGGGTCCTGAGTTTATACTTTTATCATAATGGAATGGAGATATCTTCAGTGGATTATATGTTGAAGTGAAATCTATTACGATTTTGTAAGACAAAATCACATGATGCTGATGCAAGTACTAATTACTTTAGAAAGTTTAGTACTAATTTCAGATCTCAATTCTGCCAGATATTTCTAAATTCCCTCAATTTGGGGTTGGCATCATCTAATAATGTGACTTTGTGCTTTTATTTCGTGAAAGTTGTGAGGTCCCTAAATTGAAGTCTTTGAGTACTGGTCTGAGTTATTGTGATGTCTGTCCCCAGAATTGTTACAAAAACCTTGTTTAGCCAGACTATATTGTTCCCAGGGAAATTCTCCAGATTAACAATTTTTCAGGTCAGCAAATCCTTGACATGGAGTAGTTTCCCTTGTGTATAGGTACACATGTCAAACAGCAATCTCAGGAAAGCAGGGTTTCCAGACAAGCAGTGTTTATCTGTATGTGACACATATTAAACTGACATGCTGTGGTATAACTGAAATACTCTTCAAACCAGCTATAACCTCAGCTCAGCTGATTGTCTTTTGGAATGTTTTGACATACCGTTCCTTACTAGCTGCAATGATCAAAGGTCAACGGAGCTTCTGCAATAATCTCCTGTCTTTCCATTCCACTGCCATCTATAAAGCAAAATATATGATATTTTCAGATGCTGTTGTGGAGAAGTACTTGAAAGAGCTGAAATCATCAATTGAAATATCCAGGTAGTCAAAAAACCTAGTTTATTTCTTCTTTTTTAAGTCCACAATGAAAGCTACCTAAAACTGTTACAAGCTCATTAAAATCAGATCTTAGTGCCTGCTACCACAAAACACTGGAGGTCAACATTAGCCAATCAGAAAGCAGCTTTCTCAAGCTTGATTGCAGTAGTTCAAAACTAGTGACTTCAATTGCAGACTATGCTTTGAAAAATATTTTGACAGGGTTCATGATTAAAAAATTTGATCTTGATGCAATCAGATGTACAACCCGTAAGTGTCGTTCGGAATACATTGTTCTGCCTCTGGCACACAATGCGGGGGGATATTTTCGATGCCTCTTCTATCTGTCCATCTGTAATCATTTCATTACCGGAGCACAACTCGAAAAACATTCAATATTTTTCAACAAAAATGGGCAGATACATCGAACAGATCCTGAAGTGGTGCCTTTTGCTATTTACAGAGGGACAGTTGGGTAGCCTAGTGGTTAGAGCGTTCACTTGTCAAGCCCAAAATCCTGGTTCGATTCCCGACATGGGTACAATGTGTGAAGCCCTGGTGTTCCCCGCTGTGATATTGCTGGAATATTGCTAAAAGCGGCCTAAAATCAAACTCACTCACTAACTATTTACAGATTTTTGGCAGTTTTGCTTTTCTCGATTTCCATGGAAACAATCTGTCTCATAAGGGGGTAGATTTCGGTCCTGGAGTACAACTTAAGAAATGTTCAATATCTATCAACAAGTTTTGGGAGATATATCAAACAGATCCTGTAGCCATGGAATCAATTTGGACTTAATTTCTGGAGCAGAATTTCAAAACCGTTAAATATTTCTTGTTGAAACTTTCTCCATAGATCAGTCTATGGTGAACAGGTTGCTTTTGCTGATTTGGGATTTGGAAAAATACTTAACAGCTCTATTTTCTTCTTCAATGTCAGTGAAGCAATAGTGGGGTATTAGTAGCCAAACTCCATTTCCGAATTGCACCAGACCGGGGGGATATGTCTTCTCCTGATGACTCTTGTGTTAACCTCTTTGAGGTTACATGATTAGAGAACACATTCTGACGGTCACTTTCCGGACCTGGTAAGCGATGCTCTGATTGGGTTGATGAATGATCTTTCTGACTTGTTCGTAATGGATGTAGTCAGGTTTTATTTAGCAGTAGCGAGAACTAATATCTGATTTTAATGTGATTGAAAACTGTTATAGTGAACAGATTTGAGAAGGCAGCTATGCCTTTATAGATGGGCGACATGAAATGAGTTATTTGTGCATGTCAGCTGACACTGCGGAAGTACAAGAGGCTTGTGTTTGCAGGATGGGACACAGTCTAGCACTAGGGGGCTTCCCCCAGTTCATGCTGGAGGGGAAGCTGATGGAAGTCCTCATGGGGTTGGTGCATGCGTCCACCATCAAGGAGAAGTCGGTCCACATGGCCGAGGCACGCAGAGATGCTGTGAAGGCCATCACTAGGTCAGTGACACGACAGCAGCATGCAACTTTAGCCACTTATCTCAAGTCACAGTCTGTATAAGTCTGTTTAGTTTTGTACATTCCTGATAAAGGTCCCTAGTCACAGTCTGTATAAGTCTGTGTAGTTTTGTACATTCCTGATAAAGGTCCCTAGTCACAGTCTGTATAAGTCTGTGTAGTTTTGTACATTCCTGATAAAGGTCCATACATTGATACTACAATCTGCTGATAATGATGCCAAGAGACAAATTGGGTCTGGCAGACTCTGAAGTTTTTGGCAGTCTACTATGGGTACTGTCAAGCTCTCATTTCATAAGCAATTTCACCCCCAAAAGAGGCCATAATTGTGCTATTTTTAGTGTTGCCAAGTTATCTACCCTTATGTCCTTCTGCAATATGCTTCAGTTAGCATACTGTGAATAGATGGTTAATGTATCCTATTCAAACATTTAAGATGGCATTGCTGATATGTCGATGGATGAGTGAATCAAAACTCTGCTTCATACCAGTAGGTAATGTTTTCAACAATAGAATTCACATTCTTGCTGAAAGATAAAAATCCTCGATAAGAGCCATGTCCTCCATTGCCTTGTCTGTAAATTTCCGTTGCACTCGAGTGACTTCACCTATTTCTGAACACCTGATTGGTTTGGTACTTTAGCAGGCTTTCCATAAATGAACAGCCATGTTGGCGCACAGTTCTCAACACAATTCTGGCATGTCAGCATTAAAACTCAGAAAGTTTTTGAAACTTTGAAACCTATTCACAAAATATGAAATATGGCATCATACCTCTCTTTAAGACATGACAAATCACAATGAATATGGCTGTTCGAAAATAGGTGTTGTTCTATAATAGGGTACTGGACAATATTATAATATAGACTTATGTCAGTCCTGGTGTTAAGATCTTTTTGTAGAGAGGACCAAGTACTATTGAACGGTAGGATTTGTGACACTTCTTAAAGGACAGCCTGTAACGTTATAATCCGATGGAATTGATCGCTGTATTTGCCCTTCAGCAACTGCTGCTGCCTGATTTCACTCTCACACGCTGCTTCATATGGAGAAATGCTGAAATATTTCAACCTATGGTATAAAAGTTAATGATGTGATCCTCCCTGGTTTCAGCATTGTGAAGACAGTGGGCGTGACCCTGACTGGGTCCCCAGGCTCCTGTATCTGTGCTGACAACATCTGTACAGTGTTTGACGCCCTGCTGGCCGCCATGAAGGACTACACACTCGACTCCAGGGGAGATGTCGGATCCTGGTAGGCAAGTCCCAGTGTACACTAGTGGTACTGCAATGGGATATAGACAGTTTTGTTTAAGTACAGGATAAACCCCAGCAGGGTAAATGCGGATATTAGAAACTACAGATACTTAAAATGGATGACTGCCTTCAAAGCCGTTAAGCAGTTTGCTGTGTAGATGTTGTTTTGTGTCCCCAGGGTACGAGAGGCCAGTATGATGGGACTGGTGGTCCTCATGTCCCTGTCAGTCAAGGAGGACCCACAGCTCATCACTCCAGATGTGTACGTAATCCTACTGTCATGCTTTGTATGTGGCTAGAGTAGGGGATATATTTGGTTCTATCAGTATTGAATTTATATCATGGAATAAGTATCAATGGCCCTTCCCTACCCGCATCAGGCACACAGCATCAGAGGACAAGCTCCTTGTGAAAAGACATGTCCATTGCTGGTTAGGGGTTGGGTCCACTACTCCCACCCCCCAACCCTCCGTCATGTTGCTGGAATATTTCTGAGTGCACTGTTTCACAGCAAACACAGGGGGAATGTGTGGTCCAGTGGTCTAAGGTGCCACAATTTGCTGTGCAGAGTTGCATCCCTTGGGCACACCAGAAATCTATGATCGTTGGTTCGAATCCTGGTTTGCCCTGATTGTTTCCAGGTTTGTCAGCACTATACATCATGCTCATTCACCAAAGTGGTAATCGTCTGAGGCCTGCATCACTTCAGGCTTTTCTTCCACAATAAGCTGACTTGCTGTGATCTAACTGGAAAACTGTTCAGAACGAACTCAACTCACTAACTCATTACCATTTGATACAAATTCAAACTATACCCAGACTTTATATACTAAACTGACAGCCATATGTTCCATGTTTCCAGATGTGAGAGGGTGTTCTGCTGTCTCATTCAGCAAGCCTGTGAGAAGATTGACAGAACCAGAGCAGTGGCTGGCTCCGCGTTCATCGATCTGCTGTGTCACAAGTACGTGTTTGTCCTATTGTTCAGACTCTCTTCGTCTCATTCAAGACTAACTCAGCTGTCATGTTTCTGATGACGACCTTGTTCACTTGCTCTTTGTCTCTTTGTCAGAATATGTTTGTGTAAAGGATAGCTTTAAAAACTATCAAATTGAGCCATCAGGGTGTACTTTTTTCCGTGTTGTGTCCATAAGCAATATTTTCAAATTATCTATTTAAGAATTGACTTTCACTTTGTGTGAGTTCATTGGAGTATGAACCTTCATAGAGTGAGGACAAACTGTATGAATGTTGGAGCTTATACCAGAGACTACATGGGTTTTGTATATTTGCAATCTCTCTTTCAGACCGCCCCTACCTCACATTCCCCACAAAGAGAGCCTGGATAATATATTTCAGTAAGTAATTCATTGCATTGGTGATGAGTATTTATTTTTGTGTCTGAAAGATTCTGTTTATTACTTTTAAACATAAGTGTTAAGACACTTTCTTCACTCACTTTTCAGCTGAAAAAGAAAATATCAATTCTCATCCCTGACAATAGTATCATCAAACAAATCAATATGGCAACATATCTATCGGGGTAAAGTGACATATCGATTTGTAAATTTGACTTCAAAATGTTTTTGCGTTTATGGAGTTATGAATGTAAGCCTGGTGTCCAAACTTTGCGTAAATTGCCTACACTAATAGTAGAGAAAGTATTTGCCAAGAAGTGCTCACTCTATCTTAGTTCAAATGAATAGGATCGGTGCCATTGTGCCCATGTACCAAAGCAGCTGCTGAATTGTTAAGTGACAGGATTGTTAGGTTCGAATACAATCTTTGAAAGGTAATCCTCAGACAGAAAAAGTTTATATATGTTGACATTTCATTTTGTTTATTGTTGAACTGGTATTAGCTTGTTTTGTAGGTAAATTGTACAATGTAATAATCAGCGAACACTTCGACATTATCACCTTTGATAACATGTCTAAATGTTATTTTGGGGAGCATGGGTACCTCAGTCATCTAAGATGCCGCAATTTGCTGTGCACAGATGCGTCCCTTTGGCACACCTGAAACCTATGACTGTGGGTTCGAATCCCGGTTCGCTCCATTCGTTTCTAGGTTTGTCAGCACCATACCTGTGCTCGTGGGTTTCATTAAGCTGACACTCCGTGATATAACTGGAATACTGGAATACTCACTCACTCAATGTAAATTTAAGATGACACACATATTTGGCATTTAAGTGTCCTTGGAGCATGGATTGTGGAGATCATGAGTTATATGTGTCAATAGAGTTAGGAGATTTTAAGAGCTGTAATCTTGGCCTTTTACTTCATGAAACTGCAGCTTGGGGAATGTACACTAGGGCTGTAGCGATTCACTGATAACCCACGATGTCATCGATACTTTAGTGCAGACGAGGTGTGAGGTTGTGTTGTGATATGCTGTTGACAGCAACAGAGAAGGTAGCACACTGTCACCTTTAAGCATGACGGAACACGAGGAGAACAGGTAAAAATGGACACACCCACTGCTTCAAATCTTCAGCTTGGAGAAATTTAGGGTTTTAAAAGTCCTCAAAAGGCTGAGAAATGGGTGCAGCAAGAGGTTGTAGAATTGTGCTTCAGTGATTTCATACTTTCTTTGCAATTTGTTTAGGTGTATTGTGATACCAGTGGTATCGTCAGTCCGTCAGTCTCAGGCAATACTCAGTTCTAGTGTACCCAACGTTCAGCTCATGACATCCTGTACATTCAGCTGTTGTCACAAGTAACAAATATATTATTGCTTGTTCTCAGTGTAATATATATATTTGTGACACATTAGCTTCTTCTTTTACCTGCCAGTGGACTGTGAGTTTGGTGCCTCAGAGTGCACTCCGAGGCAATTGTGATGAGCAACATCAGTCTAATATTGTCATCATGTCCATACTTCTACAAGTTTGTACGACTGTGGCTGTCCAATCAGATAGCTAGATTTTATGATGAGTAATGATAAGGAGATGACCAGGGTCACATTCCACAAAGTGATCTTAGCGCTAAGTCGATCATAACTCCCATTCTTTAACACTGACTTACGACAATCGTCGCGCTAAGATCGCTTTGTGGAACGGGGCCCAGGAGCGTGAATTATTCCCATGTACAACTATTCCTCTATTCCTGTACAGAATGGCTAATACAGACTATCAAAAAGTGATGGGGAATCAGATGAAACTTGTGTGGGGTAAAATGCTCACAGATGAAGAAAATCGTCAGTAGGTATAGATTTATCAAAATTGTTCGACTCAAAACAAGTTAAAGAACATGGCATAACAGATTAACTATAGTAATACGAAAGAATTGGTGTTCTTTAACTTCTTTGAGTAGTATATTTCACATTTAGATTGTATTTGGCCTGTAGTTTAACCACCCTGTTCGGATTCCAGGGTCAGAAGGGATTCCCAGTACCTCATGTTGGTTGTAAGAAACAACTATATTTGAGGAGGGGGTGGTCAGGCTTGTGCTGGACTGATGTGATTAGCAAAACGAAATGATAAACTGACCAGCCCAAATTTACCTGTCATGAGAAACAAACTGGTTGTTAGCAACACCCTCTGGTCACTGGACCTACAGGAAATGCAAAAACGGTGGAAATTAAGCGAAATATTGCAGACTACTGTACAGAGCTCCATTTACAATCTATATTATCGTACCTCCATGTCAGAAAGCTGAGATCTGATTGGGTCATGTGATCTTGATGAAATACTATGGCTCGGCTTGGGAGGGCAATATGTTTCTGAGACGTAGAATAAATGCCTTATATCCGGCCACGAAGAAGACAGGCTGCACGTGGATTACTCAGCAGGAGAATAAGTTCTTTGTATCCCACTTCGAAGCAAAAGGCTGTACACTTTTTCCGAGTCAATGAAAGTCAAATGACATAGTATAGGTTAACTTCAGCTCAACTGAACAGCTGTTTTCTATTGATTTTGAATTTGTTTTAAATGGCAGATTAAAACATGTCGGTAAGATACATTTGTTGTAGCAGTATCACTCGGGGTACATGTGGTACTTATGTGTCCCTCGTTACGTTTTATCCCACTCGTGTCTGGCAAGTGGTATAAAACCTTACACTGCATGCATAAAACCACATGAGTGATACTGCTACTCTGAGTGATACTGCTACAACTTATATTATTCACACATGCTTGTCTCCTGTCTCCTATTCAGGTTCGGAAGTTTTGTCAACTGGGCATCCCCTTTTGAGACATTTCCCAGATTTGTACAGCTGCTCGACCAACCAAAATACCGCTACAGTGTGTTACTGGGGATGGCTGTCAGCGTGGGTGGACTCACAGAGTCTTTGGTAGGTCCTGGTGCTACAGTGTGTTACTGGGGATGGCTGTCAGTCTGGGCGGACTCACAGTCTTTGGTAGGTCCTGGTGCTACAGTGTTACTGAGGATGGCTGTCAGTCTGGGCGGACTCACAGTCTTTGGTAGGTCCTGGTGCTACAGTGTGATAGTGGGGTTGCTGTCAGCGTGGGTGGACTCACAGAGTCTTTGGTAGGTCCTGGTGCTACAGTGTTACTGGGGATGGCTGTCAGCGTGGGTGGACTCACAGAGTCTTTGGTAGGTCCTGGTGCTACAGTATTACTGGGGATGGCTGTCAGCGTGGGTGGACTCACAGAGTCTTTGGTAGGTCCTGGTGCTACAGTGTTACTGGGGATGGCTGTCAGTCTGGGCGGACTCACAGTCTTTGGTAGCTCCTGGTGCTACAGTGTGGTAGTGGGGTTGCTGTCAGCGTGGGTGGACTCACAGAGTCTTTGGTAGGTCCTGGTGCTACAGTGTTACTGAGGATGGCTGTCAGTCTGGGCGGACTCACAGAGTCTTTGGTAGCTCCTGGTGCTACAGTGTGGTAGTGGGGTTGCTGTCAGCGTGGGTGGACTCACAGAGTCTTTGGTAGGTCCTGGTGCTACAGTGTTACTTAGGATGGCTGTCAGCGTGGGTGGACTCACAGAGTCTTTGGTAGGTCCTGGTGCTACAGTGTTACTTAGGATGGCTGTCAGCGTGGGTGGACTCACAGAGTCTTTGGTAGCTCCTGGTAATGCAGTGTTGGTGGACTGAGTGTTTTGCTGGGTCCGATTGTAATATCTTAGAAGTGGTTCAAGATGACAAACATTATAAGTTACAACAATAGCTTTACAACTGTTGGTTTCTGGTTAAATTTAAGCATTGTACATACTCAAACATAAAACATACTCACCCACTCACTGACTCATTCACTATTGTTCTGGGATGTGTGTAGAGCATGGAGGCCAAGGTGCCACAATTTGCCATGCATCTCTTAGTCATGCCAGGATCTGCTGCTGTGAGATTTGAAACCAAGATTTGTCCTAATTTTCATCATTGGTTTCACAGCACAAGTGACCTAGGAGATTCCTCCCACATTAAGCTGAGACACTGTCTCTCACAACACAACTCTGACAGTGTCATACAACTAAGACACTGTCGTACAACTGAGACTCGGTCATACAGCTGAGACTTGGTCATGCAGCTGTGACACTTTCATACAACTCTGACACTGTCATACAACTGTGACACTGTCATACAACTGAGACTCGGTCATACAGCTGTGACACTGTCATACAACTGAGACTCAGTCATACAGCTGTGACACTGTCACACAACTGAGACTCGGTCATACAACTGCGACACTGTCATACAACTGAGACTCGGTCATACAACTGAGACACTGTCATACAGCTGTGACACTGTCATACAACTGAGACTCAGTCATACAGCTGTCACACAACTGAGACTCGGTCATACAACTGCGACACTGTCATACAACTGAGACTCGGTCATACAACTGAGACACTGTCATACAACTGTGACACTGTCATACAACTCTGACACTGTCATACAACTGAGACACTGTCATACAACTGTGACACTGTCATACAACTCTGACACTTTCATTCAACTGTGACACTGTCATATAACTGTGACTCGGTCATACAACTCTGACACTGTCATACAACTCTGACACTGTCATACAACTGAGACACTGTCATACAACTGAGACTCGGTCATACAACTCTGACACTTGTCATACAACTGTGACACTGTCATACAACTCTGACACTGTCATACAGCTGTGACACTGTCATACAGGGGAGACACTGTCATACAACTGTGACACTGTCAGACTGACTGTGTGTCTCTGTGTCTGTGTTGAAGGTGAAGCACTCCAGCAGCTCCATGTACAACTATCTGAGGGGTCACAACTACGAGGGCGAACAAATGGAGAAGTTTGTGCAGACTGTCGTGCAGATCTTCAAGGACTTCCAGAAAGTGGACAGGTACATTGAATATGTGTAGGAGTGCAGTGTCAGCACCAGCCCCATTCTCATGGGTTTCAGTAAAATGGTGAAAATACTGGACTTATGTTACTGTGGGCTTTCAATAAGCCTGACATGCTGTGGTATAACTGAAATAAAGCAGTTTTAAATGCAAAGTCACTTGCTCGAAACAGTACCGCTTTTCAATTTTAATCTAAGATTGTATCAATATGATGGAAGGCTTCAACTGACCTCTATAAAATACCCTCTCTTTGTCCACAAAATGTGAGAATGAAATGGATGGTGACACATAATTGATGGAAATCTTTTAACTTCCCCTAAGAAGTAAAATAATTCATATTATAGCAAAAATGGATAGAATTATCATTAAACCGCCCGCATGTTATCAGAAATGAGTGGGCCAGTGTATTGCTGGACGACGGGCCATTATCACACCCGTTGCTAGGGGTAGTGATGTCACATTCAATAGTGACGTCATCTGGTTTGTTCTCTGACGTTTCCATATTTTTAAAAGTGGGTCAGTGACATTCGTGTTGATTGCAGTAAATGTTTCCAAACTGATAATGTTGTTTCTTTTTATCTTATAGCAAATTCCATCCATTTTAGCTATAATAAGGGTCTTTTCAACCGCCCTCCTTCGTCGAGCAGTTAATAGAAGACCACGAGCTTCTGCAAATGATAATGCCCTGAAAAATAGCGTTACCCTTATAATAATGCATGAATTTTACCTTCAGAGTGTCCGTGCCGCTGCTGAAGATGATTGACCAGATGCTGTCCAAGGGCTGTTTCTCCTCCTTCACAAAGACAGAGGGGTCAGTATAGAATCTTTCTGTTTCGATAGAAAAAAGTAAAACCAATCACTTTTGGGTAATCACCTGCCTTGTATTACTGGTGGTGGTCAGAGAGCCATTGAATGTTGTGGTGAGTTTAGACCCTCATTGATAAAACAAAACATTCCTGACATGCATGGGAATCAACCAGGAGCAATCGTGACCTTCAGGTTTACAATTACAATGTGAATGTGAATACCCAAACTCCTAAACTAGGGAGCCTTCAAGACCTTTACTCATCCTCATCCTGACCCATGAAGACCCGGGGTAGAATAGGTCTTCAGCAACCCATGCTTGCCGTAAAAGGCGACTATGCTTGTCGTAAGAGTCGACTAACGGGATCTGGTGGTCACGCTCGCTGACTTGGTTGATGAATGTCATCGATTCCAATTCAAGGATCAGTGCTCATGATATTATTTACTGGGTTGTTTGGTCCAGACTCGATTTTTTACAGACTGCCGTCATATAGCTGGAATATTGTGGAGTGCGGCATTAAACAACAAACAAACAAAATCATCCACATCCTCGATAATGGAGTGTTTAATATCTCTTCCATGGACCCATTCACTATCATAGCGCTAAAAATAGACAATTCCAACATGACGCTATTGAGGTGAATGGTCCAGCGTAGTTATCATATGGGGAAGGAGATATACCCTGGATAATTGGGTTAGCACCAACTAGATTAATATTGTTTCATCTCTCTTTAGACACCCGTTCCCTTCTGACATGACAGAGCTGGTGAAAAAAGAATTAGCTCGCAGCGGAGACCCCAACAAGTTGATGGCAGGGGCTGATGTGTAAGTTACCAGTTTGAAAACATTTCATGGAGGCAGGAGCTCTGTTGTTAACTGTGTCACAATCTTCTTTGACTACCTTAGCCTTGTTAGGATCAGCAGGTTCAAATCCCAGATATGTCCTGAGTGTGGTCCTTAGTCTGTCAGTGCCATACCCTGCCCAGGGTTCACCATGTCTTCCTCCCATGTCTCGTCACAATATGGCTGAAATATTGCCGATGTGACGTTAAATATTAACTCACTCACTCATCCCATGTCACCCTGGGCTTTCCTTCCACATGGAGATGACAGCCAGCGTATGACTCAAACCATTTTTAAGGTCACAATAAACCCCACTTACTCACTCATCTGAAGGGGCAGCCATTGCTTCCAACAAAATCACTTTTATGCCCTATGAACTCTCAGGGGTCCTGCTTCCTTGGTACAATCCACCTATCAACCCACTCTTCATCACCAGCTTTGCTGAACTTCACCTGCATGTGACCTGTCAGCTTTGCATAGGACCACATGCCACCTTTTGTGATAACAGTACCTTTACATAAGATGCCATCTCCACTGAGCTTGTATTTTACTGCTTGCTGCCATGTTTCCTATCTACCACCCTGTAAGTCACCACTAATATAAGGGTGATCGTGTAGCCTAGTGGTTAAAGCGTTAGGTCGTCACGCCGAAGACCCAGGTTCGATTCCCAACATGGGTACAATGTGTGAAGCCCATTTCTGGTGTCCCCCGCCGTGATATTGCTGGAATAGTGTTAAAGGCGGTGTAAAACCATACTCACTCACTCAACTAATATAGGCTCGTGTTCCTCCCACTGCAGGTACTGTGGGCTTCTGGAATTCCCAGGAAACACCCGGAAAAATGTGCTGCTAAATCTTGTCATGCTCCTTTGTCACAGATACCCGAGGGTAAGTATCATGGGGTGGGGGGTGATCTCAAAAGGTTTGGGGTCAAGTTGTGACCCCCTGGTACTTCTGGGATGGTGGGATAGTATCGTGGTAAAGGTGTTAGCTTGTCATGCTGAAGACCAAGGATTGGTTCTCCATCCATATGGATGCAATGTATGAAGCTTATTATTTGTGTCCTGTGATAATGTTGCTGGAATGTTACTTAAAGCTGGTCTACGACCATTTACCCTTCTGTTGAATAATAGGATTCATTATGAGAAAACATTTCCTTGACTGCACCGGAAGCATCTTGTTTTCAATATCTATCTCAATGAATGCCCTCAGTTCCATGTCTGCATCTTGAGCTGATCATCCTCTCTATATCTCTGTGACCCAGGTACGGAAGTCGACAGCCAACAAGATGTACGAGGCGTTAGTCACATATGACGACATTGTGCCAGAGGAAAGCTTGGATGAGGCTCTTGCTATCCTTAGTGATACAAACTGGTGAGTTTATTAGCATTATACGTAACCCACCAGGAGATAAGGGACGTTATGGGTGAAACATCACATTTTTTTTCCCTTCACATCATATTTTTAATACTACAATATCTTTGGAACACAAAAATACAATTCTCAAGCTTCAATTCATATTTATTTCAGAGATACATGACGTAAACATTTTTACGCATTTTCCGACTTATAACTGTTTTTGTAATAATTGCAATTTTTAGACGTAATGTTGATGAATTGAAAAGTAGACATATATGCTGAAAGGTTTTGAAATAATGTTTTTATAACATTACAAGCTAATGAGAGAAAAATATTTTTGTACAGTCCACACGGCGGTCTTCATTGAAGTAAGCTGACATCAAATGTCTTTCTGCTGTCATAGCACTGTTGTATCCTAGCACCCATAAGGTCCCCTTTCTCCTGGTGGGTCACATATAACAAACAGTATTGTTACAGAGCTTGAGAGGGTTGTCAGCTGAGAACAGGTCCCTGAGACAAACTAGTGCAGAGCACAGACACTCAGAGGACAGCTGTCAGTTGTTACTTTAGTATGGTGGTTTTGCTTATTTTGTTTCGCACTCAGCAAAAATTGAGTTCTGTGATGGCGGCCAAAAAATAATCTAATCTGGACCTGACAATCCAGTGATTGATATATTGAGTATTGATCGATGCCATCTAGGTATTATGGCCCACTATCAACCAAGTCATCAAGTCTGACCACATGATCCATATCATCACCTCTTATGACCAGCGTAGGTTGCTGGGGACCTTTTCTACCCTGGAACCCCCACAGGTTTTGTATTTTTGTGATCATACAGTGACAGCCATGGGTAGATG
The DNA here is from genome assembly GCF_022045235.1 of Haliotis cracherodii. Taxonomy (NCBI): domain Eukaryota; kingdom Metazoa; phylum Mollusca; class Gastropoda; order Lepetellida; family Haliotidae; genus Haliotis; species Haliotis cracherodii. Next base: position 20,595,425 of record NW_027266275.1, read on the forward strand.
CTCATGCTAACAGCCATTTTCTCATCCCATGCATGAGGATATGTTTAAGTTTTTATCCCCTGCCGGGCCAGAATGGCCGAAGGGGGATTATGTCCGGGCGCAGTCCGTCCGTCCGTCTGTCCGTCCCACAGAGGGTACTAAGCTTGTGAAAACAAATCCTCCTACAGTTTCCAGAGAATATCCCTGACACTCTACACACAAGATGTTGACATGTTGATGATACGCATATCGCAGTCCCGTTTCATTTCGACAAATTTTGACAGAGTTACTGCCCCTGTTTTACAGACTTTCATTTGCCTAATTGTGAGAGAGGTACTAAGTTTGTGAAATCAACTCCTCCTCCAGCTTTTAGAGAATATCCCTGACGCTCTACACACAAGATGTCGACATGTTGATGATATGCATATCGCAGTCCCATTTCATTTTGACAAATTTTGACAGAGTTACTGCCCCTGTTTTACGGAGTTTCATTTGCCTAATTGTGAGAGAGGGTACTAAGCTTGTGAAATCAACTCCTCCTCCAGCTTTTAGAGAATATATCCTGACACTCTACACACAAGATGTCGACATGTTGATGATATGCATATCGCAGTCCCGTTTCATTTCAACAAAGTTTGACAGAGTTACTGCCCCTGTTTTACGGAGCTTCATTTGCCTAATTGTGAGAGAGGTACTAAGTTTGTGAAATCAACTCCTCCTCCAGCTTTTAGAGAATATCCCTGACGCTCTACACACAAGATGTCGCATATCGCATATCGCAGTCCCGTTTTATTTCGACAAATTTTGACAAATTTTTGGGAGTTACTGTCCCCGTTTTACGGAGCTTCATGAAATCTACTCCTCCTCCAGTTTCCAGAGAATATCACAATATCTAACTATAACTATAACTATAGTTAGTTTCCTTGTATAAGGTTTTGTGGGTGAGCTACATCCTTATGGCATCAGCATTCAGACTGGATTACTCCCAACAAAATGTTCTGCACAATTTGTTTCAAATGCAGTGCCATCTACTGTTGTTATTTCATAAAATACAAAGAAAATATAAACTTAATAAGAAAACTCATGCGGGGGATGTTGTGCTTTCAGAGCACTCTTGTCTTATATACAGTGGATTTGTTTAACTTTGTTCAATCAATCTTTCAGAAGTCTTTTGTCTTTTTTAGCAGAATGCCTTAACAAAAATGCCACATGATTTTACTTCACTGTTTTTGCAGGATGCGGTTGAAATATTTGAAAATGTACTGATATAATGATATATTAAGATTGCAAATTGTTTACACTGAGATCTGTGGATGTTTTTATAGTCACATCCTTGTGCAGGTGAAATTTGAACACACTTAATGTTAACATATTATGATTACACATGAAAGGGAGGTAACTGTTGACAGACTATCTTGTACTCCAACCTGACACCTGGCTGTGGAGATATGACGGACCCTTCACAGGAGGTTGTGGGAGTTGAAACCTGAGCAAACTGTCCGATCTAAATGAAGGATGTGGGGGTACTTGAGTTTAACAGATGTCATTTTTCTAAAATGATTCAGTTTCATTTTATTTCATTACACCTTGATTTCAATCTCAACAAAATAAAACCCACACAGAACCCAAATATGTCCTCATTAGTACACTATTGTGGGAGTACATGCCATGGCAGTCAGAAATTCCAGTGTTTATAAAATATCAGTTCTTTATCATTTTCCATTCAGAACTACCCTTTCATGATTCGTTTCTGGATACAGAAATGAGATATGATGCTCATACCAAGCAAGAATTTAGAACACTTGCCTCTGATTTGCTGATTAGATAGTTTACCTGACCCAAAAGGAGGCTTTGTCAGATCTTCAGGGAGAGAGGTGTGAAGTTTCCCGAGGCAAGGGAGTTAACTGACTATAAAAATCCAATTTCCACCCTTGCTGAACTAGGCTGGTATTATGGAGTAACATTTTGGAGTAACAAGTCTATGCATAGTTCAGTCAAAGTCGTGTAACGAAATTGACATTCAGGTCATAAACAACATGGCGACTGCCGTGCAGATTTCCGTCAATTGTAGTTTTTAGAGCATGTGTACTGTCAACTGGGCGACAATAGATAGTTTCCAAATTGTTTCATGTTGTTTATCAAGGTGCTCAAGTTATTTGATGCACTGAGTGTTTAGTCAAACCGTGTAAATCCAAGAAATAACAGAAAAATGTAAAGAAACATCAGAATACCATATAGTGAAATAATACTGTATGTCTCTGTATAAAAAGAATTCAATGAAAGAGAGAAAGACCATGTGCAGCATGAACACAAACTGAAGCCATGACATGTAAGATTGAACAACCTTTCATCACCTGCCCTGTTTGCTCAGTGAGAAAACAGTGGGTCACAAAACTTAATATGATATGTGAGGATGCAGGTTCCTTTCCCATCATCCATAATCAAAATTTTTCAATTTAATTGTTCAATTTTTTTGTTTCAAGTGTTAAATTTTTAGAACACTGGACGTTTGAAACACGAAGTCCAAACTTCATCTGCTACTCAACTTATCAGGTCTTACTAAGAAAAAGTAAAACCTCCCAAGAAGTTATTATAAAAAAAACACAACTACAGTCCAAAACAATGTGATAACCGTGATAGGCTTATAATGACTGGGCATCACCATTTTGTTTGAAGAACATACAAGTGATATTAGAGGTGGAATCTGATTGGTCAATAGGAGGGACATAGATGGGACATAACTCGTAATAGCCAGTGGTGGCGCTACGATCATGCCAACTCCAGCGTAGTTCAGCAAGGGTGGAAACTGGACTTTTACAGTCAGTTAGCCCCATTGCTTCAGGAAGATGAGAGGTGTGGGACCATCCAACTACTAAAAGAATAGGATTAACAATTCAATATATTTATTGCTTATGTTAATGCCTACTATGTATTTGTTGTCACTGATGATTAAAGGCTGTCATTGCCTCATGTCATTATCATTTTGTTTCTTGCCTATGAATACAATAGGCATGGCAACAGTTCAGCAAGTTTGGTGTATTATATTTATATAAAAGCTTTTATTTTAATGCTGAACCTACTCCAGTTACAATAATAGCAGCCACAATTTCTGCAGTTGAGCATTTTGTTGCCATACTTCTTTATTGGATCTACCAAGACAAAATTTTAACTACCACTAAATGAATCTGTTACCAAATTTCAGTGAATATTTCAACGATTTGAGAAGAGGTGTAACTCCTCTAGCATCAAATCTTTTTCATTACATTTTACATCATAATCTTTTTGCAAATGTGTTGTTGTTTTTTATTTCATTTTTGCTAATATATTTTGAGATGAAATCCATAAACCAACTAGAAATATACAAAAGATTTTTCTGTGTTGGAAGTAAGACTTTTGTACAGAGAGTGTAAGACTAGGTGAAGTGCCTTTAAAATATTTCCATTTATTCTTAGAACTAGCCTTCAGTGATGTCTGTAGATTATGAATATAAGACAAGAGTCTCTCCTGAAGTTGGAGGACTTGTGCACTTAGCAGGCTCAAGACTGAACATGAAGCCTTTTTATTGGGTATATTGAGCCTCTCTGGGCTATTTCTGGTTGCCCCTTGTAGGGAATAGGTCCCCAGCCACCTCTGCTGGTTGTAAGAGGTGACCAAATGGATTGGGTGGTCAGACTCAGTGATGTGATTGATAGTGTGTCATTGTAGCCTGATGGTGAGGATGTCGCTGAAAATATCGATCTCTGGATTGTTGGTATTGACTCAATTAGTTTCAACCGGGTTAGTATTGGTCTTCAGCAACCCATGCTTGCTGTAAAAGGCGACTAACGGGGTCAGGTGGTCAGGCTCGCTGACTTGGTTGATGCATATCATCATATCAATTTGCGTGGATCAATGTTCATGATGTCAATCACTGGATTGTCTGGTCCATATTTGATTATGTACTGACTGCCTTCGTATAGCTGGAATATTTCTGACTACGGCGTTAAACAACAAGCAAAAACAAAAGTTATAAGCCACCGTCATATAGCTAGAATATTGCTGAGTGTGGCATTACACAAAAACAATCAAACTGTATCTTGTCAAACTCAAAGTGGTTAAGTTAAACACAACTGCAGTATGTATGGTATACATTGTACAAGCTGCTGAACCACCACCAGAGGTTGTAACAGAAGACTGAAACTCATAGACTTAAGATTAATAATCCTCATATGCCAGGTGACCCAGACCTCTAAGGCTCAGCATCTATGTGCATTTATCTGAAAATAACAAACAAAATAAACACCCACAAAGCTTCCATGTGTGCACCTGACTTTATCTGGACCTGCTCAGAAGACGACATCCGACCCCAGGTCTGAATCAAAAGTTTTCAATAAACGTTACAGCTTTGCGTTTCACTCATAAAATAGTACCAATAAACAAAGACAGGCATTAATATTTTGTTTTACACTTTTGCAATGTTTGAAATATCAAAAAGCTGAATTTTTTTAAATTTGGACTTTTTAAGAAAATCCCAATTTTGTACAAAATTGTCCCACATTTGTCTGCCAAAGGCAATTGGTTTGGAATCTTTGATAAGTCTCTGGTTCACTTCTGCAAAGAAATTTTGAATATTTTAATTTCTTTGTTTTAGATTATTCCTTTTGCCTTAAGGGTGTGATCCAGAGCACAAAATCTAATGCTAATAAACATACTTGTGTGTATATCTATGGAGAGGGCACTCCACATTGTGATATCTTGAGGCCAATCCTTTTCATGTTACCGGTAATATATCTGTTTCAATAAATCTAATGCTTATTTCCATTCTAGATCTAGGCACTATAAGTGTCCTTTATTGAGAATTGTCTCCTGTGTAGTGAGGTTCAGATCAGAGCTTCAGGCTGATGTGAAAGTATACCTACAAATGAAGTGTAGAAACGTAAACGCCAGAATAGCCTATTCTGAAATGCCAAGCAAAAATTGAGGCAGCTAACAATATCTGTGATGATTGGGATTGAACATTTATGATATAACATTACAATTAGTAATCATCGTTAAATTTTGATAGCAGGGCTGTATGGTTTTGCTAATAAGTCATCTGGTTGCGTGCTGCATTTGTCATCCTACCTGCCCATCACAAGCTAAACTAAAAAAATATTAATTATAACTGGTTAGCAAGGAGTTGACAATTAACCCTGTATGACTGTGTATGAGGTCTACCACTGGCACGTACCATTGTAAAGAAAGGGGTAGCAGGTGGTCTGCGACAAGTTGTACGAAGGATATGTACATGTCCTCTCTCAGCTAACAGCTGGTTCTAGTGGCGAGTTCAAAGGCACATAATTGTACATGCTGATGTGAGGTTCCACGTAACTGTGACAGCACATTTGCATAGAATCCTACTATTGAGAAGTATCATGACAGTGAAGGGAATTCACTTACTGTAAAAATGGAATACCTTTTTGTACTCCAGAGAGCAATAATGAATAGTGTCATGTCATTCATCAAATGGTTGTGACAGATGAGTCCTTAACGTAGTGAAAGTTTACTCATGAATATTCCATAATTAATCCCATGTGATTGTTAGTATTGCTAGCTGGATTTATTTTGAGATAGCTGGAGGTCATAGTATAGTATCGACTTGTCACACCGACCTCTTAATAGTCTTATGAGAAACGACCGCCTCCGTGGTCTAGTGGTAGAGCGTCTGCCCGGAGAGCGGAAGGTCCGGGGTTCGAGCCCCGGCCACATCATACCAAAAGACGTTAAAAGATGGCACTTGTTCTTACCTGTCTGGCGCTCGGCATTAAGGGGCTAAAACAAGGACTGGTCGGCTTGGAGTCAGTATGCTGTGTCTGAGTGGGGTATTCATGTTAAAACTGTGGCATGGTATCTCAGTGGGCTAGCACTTTAAATCGGCATCAGTCCTGACTAGTGCAAACACACACATACACGTACATGCACGTCGCTATATAAGTGCAATAATCTTGTACGCGATGTTAAACCCAATTTCACCTCACCTCATCAAGACTACCTAGCAATAGAATTAGGTTGTATTTCTCACCATGGCAAGAACCAGTACTCTAATTCTTGTTGTAGGAGGCGACACAAGGACAATTTATAATAAAGGCTAGCTGTTAAACTTTTGATCATGTGTGAATATTTTCATACCAATTTGAGTTCCAGGGTAGAATAGGTCTTCAGCAACCCATGCTTGCCGTAAAAGGCAACTCTGCTTGTCGTAAGAGGTGACTAACGGGATCAGGTGGTCAGGCTTGCTGACTTGGTTGATGCATGTCATCGTATCCCAATTGCCTTCGATCGATGCTCATGATGTCCATCATTAGATTGTCTGGTCCAGACTCGATTATTGACATACCGCTGTGATATAACTGGAATATTGCTGAGTGCGGCGTTAAACAACAAACAAACTAACAAATCATACCAATATTTCGACCAACTCCATGGTCTGGTAGTAGAGCGGAAGGTTACGTGTTCTATCACTGGCCGCGTCATTCCAAAAGACATTGAAAGATGGTACTTGTTGTGACCCTGTCTGGTGCTCGGCATTAAAGGGCTAAAACAAGGACTGGTTGGCTCGGAGTCAGTATACTGTGTCTGAGTGGGGTATTCATGTTAAACTGCGGCATGGTATCTCAGTGTGCTAGCACTATAAATCAGCATCATTCCGGACCAGAACAAGCAGCCACACACACACATGTACGTGCATGCATGTCACTTTACAAGTGCAATAATCTTAGATGCGAGGTTATACCCAATTTCACCTCACCACCTCAAACCAATATTTCAAGTTTTTTGCAACTTTAAAATTTGACATTTTAAAGGGACACAGATAACACATCTTCCTCCTTTGATCAGGTGGTCATCATTGGTCAGAATCTCTGACTTGGTTGATTGCTTGTCATCGCGGGTTGGCGCTGTGGGACATTGTTTGTGATATCAACTACTGGTTGTAATTGCCCAGACTTGATTATTTACAGGCCGCTGTGGTATAAAACAACAAACAAACACATGTCCTGAATTATGTTTAACAGTATCAAGTCTGCTAAGCATCATGGAAACCTTTTAAGACTGGTATCTTAAGGACACAGCTCCTTGTTCAGTAAATTGATTTCTTGCGAAACAATAATTACCCATTTTTTGCAAGTCTGTATCACTTCAGTTCAGTGTTCTTGTTTACCCTTGTTTGTCATTTCCTGCAATGTCAACACAATCTGAGACTATAAGTTTCTGATGACGTCAGGACACTGTGAGCAGCAGTTTCATTAAACACGGAGCAAACATGGATTGTGACATTTCTTTGTTAACTCTGTTCTATAAATGAAACGGAATATTTGTCCTGTACTTGTGGAGTCAAACATCAGATTGACTTGTCGCCTTTATTGTGTTACCCTCCATTGTTCCATGTTTTTATTATTCTCAATATTGGGACATAGCTTGAAGGATGTCTATGTTACCAAATTAACATTGCTAGTCAAAGCCAGCTTGTTGCCAATCTGTTTATGCAAACACTTGAGTCTATGAAACTGTTGTGATATTTGGAAGGGCACAGGTGATGCACTGCAATTTGCTGTGCAGTTAGTCCTCGAGCCATGCCATGGTTTGGTTGAATCCTAGATCTGTCCCTGTGTTGATACTTTTGACAGCAACATGCCTGAACTTGCCTGTTTCACCAAGATATAACTGCTGACATACTGTTATAAAGATGAAATAATATGGCATTAAACTCACTCACTCACTCACTCACTCACTCACTCACTCACTCACTCACAATATGCTTGTCGTAAGAGGGGACTAAGGGGATCGGGTGGTCAGACTTGCTGACCTGGTTGGTGCATATAGCTGGAATATTGCTGAGTGCGGCCTTAAACAACAAACAAACATACAAATCTTATCACCACTGTCTGTGTCAACTTTATATCCAAGTTTATTTCACGTAATCACTGATCAAATATGTGAACATGTCTTTAGTGAGTTGCTTGCCATCACTATGTATATTTATAATGGGACATATTGTTTGTTAGCTGGTGACCTTAGTGTAGTACCTCATTCCCCGTGAAGATCCAGGGTAGAACAGATCTTCAGCAACCCATGCTTGCGGTAAAAGGTGACTATGCTTGTTGTAAGAGACGACTAACGGGATCGGGTGGTCAGGCTTGCTGACATGGTTGATGCACGGTCATCGATCCAACTTTCATGAATCGATGCTCATGATACCAATCACTGTATTGTCTGGTCCAGACTTGATTGTTTTACAGACCGCCGTCATGAAGCTGAAATATTGCTGAGCGCAGCGTTAAACAACCAACCAACCAATCATCTGACCAGCTGCATATTTTAGTTTTTTCATACACTCAAAACTCAATAATAATACTGTACAAACATTGATTTAATTGAATTCTTGTAATCCCAAAATGCCTAATGCCATAAAAATTCCCAATAGCAATGTGTCTTGTAATCATGACAATACCATGGCTTGTATCGTTTCCAATGCAATGCTACACAGTTTACCATTTGGTTCATTTAATGTGTTCTTCAAAGCAGTGGCTTTCGACTAATGGTTCAGTATTCATTTTAAGTGGAAAACATTTTTTTGTAATCACTAACGAATGGATGTATGTTTACCTTGTTTACAAGGTCAGTTACAATAGGAGGCTTAGTGGTGGGAAAAACAGCATGTACTGAATAACATATGTGGTTGTATCAGATGAACTGTCCACTCAGCCAATCAGTGTTGTGGTTCTGAATTCCTGGTACAAGTGAGCTCAGCATTCAAACAAGCATAACTTGTTTCTGTATAACAAATAAGAATATGGTCAGGGAATTCTGAAAGCAAAAACATAGAGCCTCTCTATTATTTTGTGTACATATTTATGCATCCTGACATTTCTGAGTGGGGGGCACGGGTGGCTTAGTCGTCTAAGGCAACGCGATTCGCTGTGCAGAATTGCATCCCTTGGACACGCCAGAAACCTAAGATTGTGGGTTCGAATCCGGTTCTCCCCGATTATGTTTCTAGGTTTGTCAGCACCATACCCGTGCTCGTGGGTTTCACCGAAGTGGTAAACATTTGAGACCTGCATCACTTCGGGCTTTCCTCCCACACGCCGTGATATAACTGGAATGCTGTTAAAAGCGGCGTTAAACCCAACTCACTCACTCATTTCTGAGTGCAATGGTATCAACACCCAAAAGGGTGTACTATCGAGGATGTATTTATGCTCTGAGGTGTTTATCTTATGCTAAGATTGAAATCCGTTTAGAAACAGACATGTGATCATGCCTTTTGGTACAAGAACCCACACATCCTTCATTTAGATGGGGCAGCCAGGGTCCACCTTACTTGGTCTTCTATGGACGTGTCCTCTGATCTTGCCACAGGGATCTATCGGAATAAAAGATCAGATTTTAATGAGATTGCAAACTTGCCTCCAAGCAGTTAGATTATGTAAACTGAAGGTTTATCGTAGCAGTTCACTACCACAGGATTGTCAGCCGCATGCCTGTGCTCCTGGGTTGTGACAGACGTGGAATACTGATGACCTGTGTCACTTCGGACTGTTATCCTACAATGGACTGAACACCTGGATGTAGCTGAAATACTTTGTTGAGGGGCGTTAAACCCAACTCACTTACTGGTATACCTCTGTTTAAGTTTTTGTTTGTTTTTGTATTGTCTGTCTGTCTGGAACAGACAATCCAGTGATTGGTGTCATGAGCATTGATCCACGCATTTGGGATGTAATGACATGCATCAACCACGTCAGCGAGCCTGACCACCTAGGCCAGATCCTGTTAGTCGCCTAAGTTTAAGTGAAAGACTGCCTCGCTCGTTCCCTCCCTCCCAACCCACCCACACTCTACTAGCTCGCTCACTCACTCACTCACTCACTCTCTCTAAACAAGGAGTGCTGTGACAACAGTAATCATGTCAGATATGGTACTTAGAATGTGTCTGTTACCCAAGTCAAGATTTTCATTGATATTTATTCTTCATGACAAACACAGACAATCAGAACAGGAGCGTGCAACTGCCTCATCAAGTACACAAGGTGTACTTGAAGATTCCAGGGTAGAATAGGTCTTCAGCAACCAATGCTTGCCATAAAAGGTGACTATGCTGACTTGGTTCATACATGTCATCGATCCCAATTGCGTGGATTGATGCTCATGATATCAATCACTGGATTGTCTGGTCCAGACTCAATTATTTACAGACCGCCATCATATAGCTGCAATATTGCTGAGTGTGGCGTTAAACAACAAACCAGCCAACCAACCAAATCAAGCTGACCTTTGATTAGGGTAAATACGGTAGTTAGATTGTGTTTGTCATCAGTCATGATTCTGATCAATATCTCATATCTTAATGATCAGATGATCACCTGTTTATTGAACTGTTTATTGAACTGTTTATTGAACTGTTTCGAGTCAAGTAGAGTCATCTCAGTGCTTTTGTTTCTTCATTCTGTTGACTGAAATGTTGGTAGAAATGTTTTTTGTGGATGTGTTTATTGAGCACTGGAGATGTGACACTCAAGTAAACAATGCTTGAAAGGTAATCTTTGATGTTGAAAATAGATCCAGAAAATTCTTGGCTTGTTTAAAGTTGAATTTTTTTAAAGAAAGAACCAGAAGTTAAAACCATCATTCAACTTCCATCTGTTGACTTATCATTGCATTGATACGATGGATTTAGAAAATATAAAAAATTAAGCTTAGTGTTCTTATGATGATTACATTGATTAACAAAACACCTGTTCAACTTAGGATCATTTTTCATATTTCCTTCTTCTTCTTTTTTTAAGTGTGAACTAAAAATGTTCTTTGATCTTATTCCTGAAGAAATTCATCAGTGGATAACCTTTTCCAATGAATATGAAACCATTCCTCTGATGCTATTTGCATTGCAACCATTTCGGCTTTTTAAGACAATGTTACTTATTTTTTACTGAAGGTAAGAACATAGAGGTTATTTGGTGTGGATTGACTGAACACGCTACACTCTCTTCTAATAGACCTGATGACATGAATGAATCGGACCAATCATGATTGATCTTTGTAAATACGCTCATCTTTTTTCAGGGTATTATCTCTTTGTTTCATATGACTGCAAAACAAGAAACAATTATCTACTTTCCATGTCTTTGATCCAATATTGTGTAAATGTCAGCCATGATTCATGTTTATGATTACATGATTATATTGCCTTCCTCATTGCAAGTTCTCCATTCCCTATTTCTGTGGTATCAGGTCGACTCTTCTGCAGTCACTTTAATCAATAAGCATGCTGTAGCATTCTTTCTGGGACATCTCTGAATTTCAGTGTTATATGGCATAACTGATTTCCTTTTTGTGTTTGTAAAACTTGAAGGTTAATGATAGAGGTCATGGTTTTATGAAATGTGGAAATTAATAAAATTTATGAATTCACTGAAAATGAGTTTTAAGTTAGTGGTTGTCGTTCATGTGTTTTCCAGTATGGATAATGAATTGGACTGAATGGATATAATTTGTCCACATTGGTTCCCTTCAAACATTATCATCATGCAAACAGTGCTTTGAGGACATCAGTAGACCCGTGAAGATCCGGGGTAGAAGAGGTCTTCAGGAAGCCATGGTGACGTAAAAAAGTGACTTTGCTTGTCGTAAGAGGTCACTAACAGGATCAGGTGGTCAGACTCACATACTTTGTTGATGCATGTCATCATATCCCAACTGTGTGGATCAGTTCTCATGATGTCAATTACTGGATTGTCTGGTCTAGACTTGATTATTTACAGACTGCCATCAAATGGCTGGAATATTGCTGAGTACGGTGTTAAACAAACAAAACTAAAAAAACGACATCGGTAATGCAGTTCAGGGTTATGAATTAACACTATCCCACTAGCCCTAGGCTAGTACAAATTCCTCTAGGCTAGTGCAATTTTCCAAGTTTCCCCATTGTTTTTAACATTACAATGGCATTTTATCCTTACCCGGGCTAGTGAGGCTCTTGAGTTTATTTCTAACCCTGCAGTTCATTTTCTGCATGGAATTTGGCAGTTGATGGGAGAGTTAGTTGGAAGAATATATATCACTGTAAAAATATCTTACTCGCAAAGGTTCAGATCCTTGTAATATGTTATGCCCTAGCATAGTGAGGCTAGGTGTCGATACCAAATGATACAAGAAGTAAATATACTTTTACCAAAATTTACGTCAATAAATAACTGGCTTTGTATATTGGCATATTGTTGCCAAAAGGTCTTTTACATTATTCTTCATACCCATTTACTTGTGCTTATATTAATATATAATACCCTTTTCTGACAGTATGACAATGCAGAAGCGTTCCCAGGTTGTTTCAAATCACTCAGATTTAATAAGAATGTTTTGTTTGGGTCTTTAGTCCTTCCCTTTAGTGATGGATTTCGGCTCCTTGATAAGACAGTGTCGAGTTTCCCTGCATCATATCACAGCCTCACTCATGTCACATTGCAACAAAGTGTATCACTGTAGTCCTACCTCTAGCTGATATTCAATGGTGAACCATGATTCCCGTGTAGATGTGTCTTTAGACTTTGAAATTAACCTGTTTTCATTTCTTACTCAAATAACAGCTTTTCTTTCTAAAGACGGGAGAAAATGATGTTATCTTTGAGTTGCGATAACCCTAACCAAGCAGATACTTGCTTGTTCCTGAGAGGTTAGGTGAAATGGGGTCTAATGTTGCGTTAAGATTATTTCACTTGTATAGCGACGTGCATGCACATGTGTGTGTGGCTGCTTGTACTAGTCCTGACATTTGCCTGTTTTACGGTTCTATCCCACTGAGATACCATGTCACAGTTTAACATGGATCCCCTACTGAGACACATTATTCGTACTCCGAGCTGAGCAGTCCTTGCTTTATCTCCCTAAATGCTGAGAGCCAGGCAAGGTAACACCATGTACCATCTTTTAACATCTTTTTTGTCTGAGACTTCCAAGGCACTGAACACCGACCTTCTGCTCTTCCTTCATACTCTCCTTTTACAAGACCATGGAGTGTGTTTGTTAGTCTGCACCACGACTGTGGAATATATATTTATTTTATGAAAACAAAACAAGTCTTCCTTGACAACGGTATAAGGATCTATACCGAAACGTTGCCTTTACAGTATTAAAGAAGTTGTTATCCATAAATTGTGTCTACTTTGTCATCCATCAATTTCTAAGTAATGTCTATCACACAAAGGAAAATTATTTGTTTTAATTTTAGAGGAGGTAAATCTATTGTGTAGTAAAAGATTTCATAGACAATATGTTAGTCTAGGTGTTTGAGAGCTGTTTGTGTGTGTGATGTAGTGACTAATCCACATCTTCACAACATGGAAGTATGTTGTTCTAGGTTTTCTGCACATGAACAAACGTCTTGGTTTTATCACCAGCATGGTACTGTCAGTAGTTTTTGCCACTTTGGTACATTAGACAAGGAGTGTCATGGATAACAAGTTCTTTATTATATGGATAACAACTTCTTTATTATATGGATAACAACTTCTTTATTACAGGTCAGGCTCGCTGACTTGGTTGATGCATGTCATCGATCCCAAATGCATGGATCGATGCTCATGACATCAATCACTGGACTGTCTGGTCCAGACTCGATTATTTAAAGACCGCCGACATAAAGCTGGAATATTGCTGTGTGCAGCGTAAACCAACCAACCAACCAATCTTTATTATACATACACAACATTTCAGGGCAACTTCTTGCCCCTTCATCAGGTAAAAGATAGGAAGGGGAACATGACATATTGTTTACATACAAATGAAGCTAGTTATTTAAGACTTGTGGTCGTTGTTTACAGTACAATAGAACACTGCAGGGAGAATATGAGCAGCCTGAAAATTGGGGAGTCTAGGGAAAACAATTAGAGAATGACTTGATTGATCTATCAAGTACCCAGAATAGATCCACTCACTTGAATATATATTTACCGAGTATCTACGTGCACTGTAATTAGCTTTCAAGTGATCAATGCGCCGTTCAGACCAAGCTTCAGAACATTGTCTTTGTCGGTTGTCTGACCCTGACAAGCGCTCTGCACCATCATTGTGAGATGCCTCTGGCTGATTTATTTGTGGGAAGACTCATTCACTGTTGTTACGTTACACTGCAGATACTTCAAGCATTCCTTTTGAGAAGTGTTGCAGACGACAGTGTTTACTTGAGTGAGCGTGGTTTATGCACTCTTTCTACAGTATCTGCTGGAGAGCCAGGCAGTTTTAAGGGTGACAATGTGCTTCACAGCAAGGACCACTTCTAGTAGTGTGTCATACAGACCCTGAAACAAATATGTCCAATACAGCCCATGCAAATCTATAATATTTGGCAAGTCTAGATTACTGCAGCATCTGAAAATGAAGAGAGTCCCTGGGATCCTTTTTGCTATATTATAACAATAATTAACAACTGTTTTTATCTGTAAAATATGTTCATTTCAGAGACTAGATGTTAGTCTGAATGACGCCACCAGTGTCACAGTAGGGTCACCAAGAATGAGCTTCACAGATTGTACACCCTAATGGGAATCAAACGTAAATCTAAAGTGTGACAACTTTAACAAGTAGGCCAGCCAAAGCAGATAAACAGTCCTATTATCTTTAGGCCTCCCTACTGCAGGATTTACTGGAGCTATCTGACACTGAGAATGACACTCATGGATTCCAATTTACTAAAATGTAAAATCTTAAACTTTTGTTTCCCATGTTCTGTTGATCAAATCACCACTCCCTAAACCTACTGTGTTATTCAAGGGTGACTATATGTTTCTAGGCCAGGACCACTTCCAGTAAAGATGTAGCAGTTGTAACTTGTGCCTTGTTTAAAACTTTAATATTTTTTAAGAGTAATCATGAAGTGTTAGATTCATGTTCATCCTACAATTTGATATCAGAGACAAACAGGTGTGTTCAGAATGACTTGAATCCAAGTATGTTGTCTGGATGCCAGTTTGCTCAAACCTAGTCACCTTTGGGATCTGTGTCAATCAAGAAATTATGTTAGGGAAGAGAATTTAATCAAATATGCTCATGCAGGGATAATTCTAGGGTGGGGCCTTGTGATTTTAGCCCCTAAATTTGAATAAAAGGGCCACATTTTCAAATACAATGTGGATTTTAACATTGTGCTGTGTAGGCATGTGTGGGTGTACCTCTGGAATATATATATAATTTTCACATAAAGGGCCCATGTGAGAAAATTCCTTGAGTGAACCCTGCTCATGATTTTACACATGGTACGAGAGTTATTTAGTTATATAGAATAATTAAGAAGTATAACAGTGTATTAAGATATTTGTATGACTGTGTTAGGAAATAATTCTGGTCTGGCTTGCAAATTATGATTTCTTCATAATGTGTGGCTAACATACGGCCAATACCTATAAGAAAATAAATCAAATCAAATGGTACATTGCACTGTGGCATCAAGTAATCGCTGTGCTTGTGGATCTGTTTATTAGGGTAATATGAGGTTATACGCAGCAATATGTCCCTCGGGGATGTGGAGTCGGTGCTTTATTAATGGGCATTTATTTTCATTACTCCCCGCCACAATGAAATTGGCAAGGGTTGTACATTGTTATGCAAAGAAACTGTATCTGTCTGTCATGTTTTGTTTCGAGATCATAACTCAGAAAGTGAAATAGTCTTGAGGTGTCTTTTAGCATTTATAGATTCCTGTACTGACCTGCTCAGACAATGCAAGGGCTGGTGACAGTGATGGAAATCTCATGTTGCCATGGATCAGCCATAGAAGGGCCTCCCATCTGACCTGCTAAGACACAATGCAAGACCTGGTGATAGTGATGGAAATCTCATACTGCCATGGATCAGCCATAGAAGGGCCTCCCATCTGACCTGCTCAGACAAATGCAAGACCTGGCGATAGTGATGGAAATCTCATGCTGCCATGGATCAGCCATTGAAGGGTCTCCCATCTGACCTTCTCAGACACAATACAAGACCTGGCGATAGTGATGGAAATCTCATGCTGCCATGGATCAGCCATTGAAGGGCCTCCCATCTGACCTACTCAGACACAATACAAGGTCTGGTGATAGTGATGGAAATCTCATGCTGCCATGGATCAGCCATTGAAGGGCCTCCCATCTGACCTGCTCAGACAATGCAAGGGCCATTGATCAGCTCAGCCAACTTCACAACCAACTCTGTTACGAATGAAACCTACTCGAATTTTAAAAAATGCATTTGGAGAATAACCAAAGAGGTGTGTGAATAAATATTGTAAGTTATTAGCATTCAACATTAATTCCCAAGGCACAGATAATGCATAATTCAAAGTTACAAGTAGGTCATTCTTCATGCTACCCATAGTTTCTTTATGTCAAGTGGAGACGTCAGCTCAGCTCATTGTAACAACGATGTCACTTGAAAGCATGTGGGATGTCATGAACAATCGAGAATATCACCTTCAATCATCAGCTTGTCGCAAACAATGAAAACAATTGAACCATTGAAACAACTGATCAATCAGCAAGTCGGAAAGATGATAATGCTGAGTACTGAAACTAAGTGCACTGATATGAGTAATATCGTCCCTTTGCCACAGCAGCAAAAGATGCAAATGATGTTTCTAAATATATCTGTATAAATACTCAAGAAATGATACCACATGCAGCACATGTGAGTGGAAAATTCATCTAAAGTTAGCAGCATCTAATTACTTAATTAGCTCTCAATTAGGGTAGTCAGATGCTAGTTAGTGCTTCATGCTTGAGTGGTCAGTTGGTCGCCCTGAACAGCTGTGGCCAGAAAGACTTCAGAAGAGAGTGGGAATCGTTATTAAAATGAGAAGTAAAGAGATTTAGGACATCAGGGGCTTCTCAAATGAAACTGAGAAGCAGAAATGTGTAACGGGACTACCATGTGTTAATAAAAGTCTGAGCAGGTTTGATCATAGATACTTGCAGTATTGTTGATATTGCTGTTAGAAATTGGCACTAGTCCTATATAGTCCTTGCCAAACTGCCCAATAGTTAAGGTATCATAAGGACTAGTAGAACTTTGCCCTTTTGAAGTTTTTTGCTATATGTGATCATTATAAGGACTAGTAGGCTAAAACTGTTAGTTTCTGTCGCTGTATTGTGTGTTAAAAGTACTGTATTTGGCAATTTTCTAAGATTCCACAAATTATAGTTTTGGGAATATATTTAGGTTTCCTCATCAGTTCTTTGTGCCTACTGATGATCATTTTTCATCAGTGTCCACTTCTCTGTGTATTATCTATAACTTACTTGTTAACGTATGTGTTTTTATCTTGTTTTGAAATATATTCCTGAAACAGAATATTAATAATGTGTAATCATATTTAGATATAATGAATCATTAAAATTTATTGACAGAGAACCTTTTTTTACACAATCAGCTATGAACACTTATAGTCAATATGATGATGATTCCTAGGAAATTTGTTTGTACTGAACCAAATTCTAACTGTAGTATCTAACACTTGGTTCCCTTTCAACTAAGTTATGCTTTTATGAATATTCTTTTCCCAAGATCTGATTGTCTTCTTGCACCAACAACCTTATCCAATATTTCATTAATTTAATATTTTGAAAGAGTGTGTGAGTGAGTTGGGTTTAATACCACTTTCAACAATATTCTTGTTATATCACGGAGTGACAGCTTTATGTGGGTGGAAAGCCTGAAGTGATGCAGGTGTTGGACATTTACCACTTCGGTGAAACCCAGGGGTCCGGAAAATTTAAAATCCCAATCGGACATTTGCATTTAGGCCACGCCCCCTTCAAATAACTTATTTCAGTA
Organism: Haliotis cracherodii; assembly: GCF_022045235.1. Classification (NCBI taxonomy): domain Eukaryota; kingdom Metazoa; phylum Mollusca; class Gastropoda; order Lepetellida; family Haliotidae; genus Haliotis; species Haliotis cracherodii. The sequence continues at coordinate 20,613,224 of NW_027266275.1, forward strand.
CGACTTTTCACACACATTACAAGTTGTTACGTATTCATAATATGATGAATTATGAATCGTTCCAATTTAAATTGTTTAATTCACCGGACAATTAATAACAAATATCATTTTAGATATACATGGAAAACATACGTTTGTTTCTGTTATAACCCACAAGTACAGGTATGGTGCTGACAAACCTAGAAACAACATCGGGCCGAACAGGGATTAGAACCCATGATCATGGGTTTCTGTCGTGCCCAAGGGATGCAACTCTGTATAGCGAATTGCGGCACTGGGCTACCCGTGCCCCCTTTATTGAAAGAATGAAGATCAAGTCCATAACATGCCTCTATATTTGGTGTGCTTATGGGGACAACAGAGAAATCCTTTACAAAACTTATAAACAGTTACAATTTAAGCTGAGGGATGAAATCCCCGAACTTTTGTCCCATGCATCAAAATTTCAAATTCTTGAAGCTAAACATTGAATTTGAGGATTTCAGAAGACATCCAACTTTCCATGTCTGTTGAGAGACACACCATGACCCTCAACAGGAAAGGGTCATGGCTAAGTACTCATATCTTGAAACTAGTTCCATTCCATCATCTTTCGGGGCAGTCGGGTAGCCTAGTGGTTAAAGTGTTCGCTCGTCACGCCGAAGGCCCGGATTCGATTCCCAACATGGGTACAATGTGTGAAGCCCATTTCTGGTGTCCCCTGCCGTCATATTGCTAAAAGCCGTGTAAAACCATACTCACTCACTCCCTCAATCCATCATCATTCAAAGTGAACTCTTCATACTTCCTAAGCTAGTCAGCTATTTGAAAAACACTAATTTTAAATTTCCAATTTTCACATTATACAGAAAATGGATGCTCCCTCTACTGTAATCCTATAAGCATAATATCCAATAAAACCATATCATCACCAAATAACAGCTTTCCAATAGATCTAGGTTAATACATCAACTTAATGTATACACAACTAGAAATATAAACCCTGAACTTTATAAATCATCTTGTTTCAAAGCGGAGTTTACTTTGTAATTTAAAACGACTAAATTCACTTTGTCAAGACACACTTAAAAATTTTTCAAGATTAGAGAATTTGTAAAAGAATTCAGGTGGATGGGTTTAAAATTACTTGTTACATTTACGTAAGATGATACTACCTTAAGCTCTCTTGAAACTAAAAACTATTGTTATACAGAAAGTCCTGATTGTTTTTTGTTTTTATAATCCTGTAACTACGTTAGGAGAACTAGAGTAATGTTATGCTCTGTTTGGTTATCTTTTCATGTGTGCTTTGTTTTGTCATGAACATTGAGTACATCTGTGAGAAAAAAGATGGGATCGGCACATTATCGATGTGTAGAGTATTTATGTGTACTGTTAAAAAAATCCAGTATCCTGTCTAAACATTGAACTATCCTCTTTAAGCATAAACTTCCCTAGCAAACATTGTCTGTCTGGCTTGGCAAGGGTCCACCAATGGACTTGCATCCTCGTGAAAAGCCTGACATCGTCTCAGTACATATCGCAATTACACATGATGTTATTATTGTCATTAGTTGTACTTTTACAGGGGGCAGCAGGGTAGCTTAGTTGTTGAAGCGTTCGCTCAGCACACTACCCGTGTTTGATTCCCTACATGGGTACAATGTGTGAAGCTCATTTCTAGTGTCCCTTGCCGTGACATTGCTGGAATATTGTTAAACGCGGTGAAAACCTAACTTACTCACTTACTCTACTTTTACAGTAGCTGATATCATGTCTAGTTTTCTGAAAATATGGAAACACTTTTGTGGTTTGATTGAAATGTCGACTACATCGTTTCACTTATTGGTTGTACTGAACATGTTGAAAGGTGTGTTGCGTTTCAGGGTCTAGGTCAGGGTTGGGGTCAGGGTCAGGTATATGTTACTACTGTGTCTCTGGGTTCAGCAACATTGATTTCTCAGTCAGAATAAAGATGAGGTAATATTCTTTATTTGTTTGTGTACGAAGGCCAATTAGGTGTTGATTGCATGACAAGGGGACAATTGATGACAGATTCAAACTGTCACATAACACTGGCCTGAGGGCCTTGTTTGACTAAGTGATATTTGCACTGACAGTCATTAGCTCCTATACTTTAGATAGACAGATGATGGTTGTAGGCAAGGACTGCTGTGTGGAAAGAAAGACGGAAAACTGTGATGTTAGGTAAAGGATGGGTAGCACAACAACTTATTGTTCCATATTGTAAGATAAGACTAGTATGAATATGTTTGTTTGGGATGGAATTATTAAAATATCTGGCACTGTGGACCCGTAATTTAAAATGGATGTACAGTTATTGAAACCAGAAATTGTGTATTCATCATGAATGATTATTGGAAGGTGAAGGTAGTGATATTGTTGTGACTTGCAAGTAGTTTGGTTCTCTACAAGCTTTATGTGACCCGCTTGAAAGCTGACTGTTGTCTTTGTTTCTCAGCACTGTAGCAGTGCTTGTGGGTTTCAGTGAAGTTAAACACGGACTACGTGCGCCACTTTTTTTTACCTGTCTGTCAAAGAATGATTATGCACCATCATAAAACTGCAATACTCTTCAATTTGTTTGTTTAACTCTTCAATAATTCAGCTGTATGAAGGCAACCTTTAAATAATCAAGTCTGGACAAGACAATCTGGTGATTGACATCATGAGCATCGATCTTCGCAGTTGGGTTGCTGAAGACCCAATTCAAAGCCGTGTGTTCCAGAGAGCAATACTTTCAGCTTGGTGTTGAACCCAACTCACCTTTGGCTCTATCTGCTCTGGTAATGCGTGCATGGCCAAGTGGTCTAAGGTGTCACTGTACACACCTGTATCACCTAGGCATGCCAGGACCAGCTGGTTATAGGTTCAAATCCCAGGTTCGCCCCAATTATCGTCCTTGGTCTGTCAGACCCATTCCTGGTTTCACCAAAGTGTGTAATTTCTACGAGCTGCGTCGCCGTCGGCTTCCCCCTACATAAATCTGCCATGTTACGTTCAAGTGAAATACAGTAAACTAGGTTCATAACGAACACGCTTATAATGAACTGACAGATATATGAAGTGCGAAGAAATGCGAAGTTTTATTGTCAAATGCTGGGCTGGCTATCGAACGCTGGTTGACATCGCCCGTGGAAGCTGAAAATAAAACACCTGGAAAAAAACGTGAGATCTTCGACTCCGTGTATAAGACGACTCCCCCTCTTAACCCCCTCATTCTAGGTACGAAAAACTTGCCTTATACACAGCGATATACGGTAAGTACTGTTTTAGGGTCCAGTCCTTTTGCTGTATATGTGGTGTAAATGTGCTTATAACAAACTACAATTGTAATGAACTCTATAAATTTGGTGGCCCCTTTGACCTACGACCGTAGTTTACTGTAATGTTGACTGGTATTAAACCACCTCACTAACAGGAGTATGGCATATAATTGCTCCACTTTGTGTGAAATCTTAACAAAGTAAAATTGTCAAATTGACATGCTGGAAGTCCCTTTAAGCCATGGAGTTACCGGTGTTTGAGTCGGCCTTCCGTACAGGTCTGTGAAAACATACACATGATGAGTCCATGGTAAAGTCCAGGGCCCACTTGTACAAGGCGACCTTAGCGCTAAGATGATCGTAACTCCCATACTTTTACATAAGCTTACGATAGTCTTAGTGCTAAGATCGCTTTGTGCAAGTGGGCCCAGTTCATCAATGTTGATAGTAGCATTACTGTGTGAGTGTCCTGATGGTAGTGAGTGATTCAACCATACTTTTACATAGGCTTACGATAGTCTTAGCGCTAAGATCGCTTTGTGCAAGTGGGCCAAGTTCATCAATGTTGATAGTAGCATTACGGTGTGAGTGTCCTGATGGTAGTGAGTGATTCAACCATACTTTTACATAGGCTTACGATAGTCTTAGCGCTAAGATCGCTTTGTGCAAGTGGGCCCAGTTCATCAATGTTGATAGTAGCCTTACGGTGCGAGTGTCCTGATGGTAGTGAGTGATTCCAACCTCTCTCAACCATGTGTTCTTAACATAACATGAAGCAGGAGGAAGATGCATGTTTATTCATAGGACTCCTGTACATAAATACACCTAGAAATCTTCAACAATGTCATGTGTGTGCGCTAATCGATGATCAGGGTAATCTAAGACGACAGGAATTTCTTAAGCACACACTTAAATCTGCTTGTAATGTGTGACTTGCTGTCAGGAATCTTTTGCGTTTGTCTGTGTATGTGTGTGTAGGATATCCACACCTGTCTCTACTGTCAATATTGGTCAAGGTTCTACATCAACATGGTCCTGCACTCTTCTGCAGACAATGGCCATGTCTATAGGTAGTGCAGATGGCGACACTGTACTATGTATAGATATTTGTTAAACCTTTACATATTTTGTTAAACTGCTGGAGAGCAAATTGTTAAACTCTTGTTGGACGCTGTTATAGTAAAATTTCCCCAGACATTGTTTTGAAAGTATGTCAGAATTGGAGAATTTCTGGAAAATGTGAATGTAAATTTGGGTTCTAGAACTGCTTGTCTAAGTTTATATTGATGTGAGTCATGTTGAGTTATTGCTGATCAATAAGTGTTTATGAAGAGGTTGAAGGATGAATCAGAACTTGAGTCAGTTGAGTGGCTATATGGATTATCTTTGAGTACATGTAACATCTAATGAATTTTAACTGGGTTACAAGTGGGATGTACTGATGTTAAATCATACCTGGAATGGCTCGCTCCAATTCATTCGATCAATCAGTTCGACATTGTTGCCCATCACTAGGGATGTGACGATCTATCGATGCATCAGTTAATTGCAATATGTTATATCTTACACGTTGCATATCAATATTAAGGAAATTTTTAATGCACCATACTCCATTCACCAAGCGAATGCTTATGGCGTTACGTTATAATTATACCCTTGAAGATCCAGGGTAGAATAGGCCTTCAGCAACCCATTCTTGCCGTAAAAGGCAACTATTCTTGTCTTAAGAGGTGACTAACGAGATCAGGTGGTCAGACTCGCTGTCTTGGTTCATGCATGTCATCGTATCCCAATTGCGTGGATCGATGCTCATGACATCGACCACTGGATTGTCTGGTCCAGACTCGATTATTTACAGACCTCTGTCATATAGCTGGAATATTGATAAGTGCGGCCTTAAACAACAAACAAACAGAACATTATTATTACCCCGGCCAATGCATCAGTGTGCACTTGATATCCATTCTCTGCTCCCTGGGGAGTATACAACTATACCATCTTCCTGAACCATTTTTAATACGACTATGTTTATTTCAAGGATAACATCTTTATGAATATACACCTTCCCTATTGACCACAGGAACTGTAACATACACTATCTAGCAGTGACATCAGCTGCTAAGCTGTGGCAAGTGTGTGATGTCTTCATGCATGCTGTCGGTACAGAATGGCAACGAACAACTGCAACAATGTTAAGCTGCTCCAATTACTCCCATAGAATGTAAAATGCCAACAAGGTGAAAAAAAGGAATAAGACAGCATCTGAAAGCACCACCCCATTTTAAATTATATTTACGTAATTGAAATAAACAAACACTTTCAACGAAAGTTCAGAATTAGAATTCCTGCCATAGAACAGTAATCTTGTCTCTGATATGTATCCAGTATGGCCACTTCGCATCACAATATATTGCAATACAATTTCAACTGCCAATATGCATCCCTTTTGTTAAACTTTTCCCCCATGCTGTGCAAAATAAAACCGAAAGATTGATTGAAATAACCAAATCTCACTTTCCCACCTACTCAGTCATTGGCTCTATACATAGAAACATTTCAGCCATGTCGGCGACTGATATAAAAGTTGCTCCTGTATTGAATGAACCTACTTTGTGAAGTGAATGTCTTCAGCACCTTATTCTAATGTATCAACTGTGATGAAAACCATGTCAGTCTAGGACTTGCTGTAATGTGTTTCATAAATAAGTCATTGACTTGCTTATCTTTTCTGTTGTTACATTTGTAAAGCAAATTTTTTTGAGATGGTTCGCCCTGATCATGTCTCAAAGTGGTAAAAGTCACCACTTGGGTTTTCCTCTAAGGTTATGCTGGCATGTGGAGATATGACTGCAATACCATTCAAAGCAGTGTTAAACCCAACTCACTCACCAATGATCCTTCTTTGATTGCACCATTGAAGGTCCAGGGTAGAAAAGGTCTTCAGCAACCCATGCTTGCCGTAAAAGGCAACTATGCTTGTCGAAAGAGCAAACAAATGGGGTCGGATGGTCAGGTTCGCTGACTTGGTTGATGGATGTCATCGTATCCCAATTGTGTTGATCGATGCTAATGATGTCAATTATTGGATTGTCTGGTCCAGACTTGATTATTTACAAACCGCCATCATTCAGCTGGAATATTGCAACATTAAACAACAAACAAACATGAAAACTTAAATTTACAATTTTGTGTCAATATGTTTGATGTATTTTGATGTACTGTATTATGTTACAGGGACAATCCAGTGGAGGAGATTCGACCAATCAGAAACACATTGTGTGATCACTTGAACATCGCAAGACCAATCATAAAAAAGGTAGGGTCATGTGATGGAGATACCAATAATGTTGTTGCTGTAAGATTCATGTCATCTTGACCTCTTCCACTGACAGAGCCACCAAACTTGATCTGGGATCCTTTTAACTAAAGGATCTGGTGCTATCATAAGGCTATGTTAAAGAATGGGAGTTTCTGACAGCCATAGTGCTAAACTTGCTTTGTGGACCAGACTCGTCTTCAGGCCCTGGTTTTATAAACCATGTCTTTTCATTGCTGACCTTAACATGAACTTATGCTGTTAAGATGAAACAGTGTAGTGAGTGTGCACGGTTACCGACTCCTCTTCCCAGTTGTTTTTTTTCATTTTCTGGATTTTTAACCAAGGACAGTTAACTCTTACCTGCTTTCCACCAAATGAAAACACACATTGCACATGATGCATGGCGTGTCTGTGTGTGTTGTGTGTGTTGATGGGGGTGGGGAGATGATAAGGCCTTTTGGCTTGTCAAGTGCAGTTTAGACATCATTCTACTTAACTTTTATGTATAGTTGGGAAAACGGCATTTTGATAAAAGCCGCTTCGGCCCATTATTTTTGGCAGAACCAAAAGACCAGAAACATAAAACTATCGGGGGGCCTTATAAGCAGCTTCCAGTAGTTTTCCCACAATATGATAGTACAACCTGGACTAACATTTTTTGGGTATTGAACAGGGGTTAAAACTTTGGATGGGATGACTCACAACTTCCACAACTAGACTTCCAATACCCAGCTTCCAATACCTTTCTTAGAGACCAACCATTTGATTTTCTGGGTGGAGAGTGGGTGATTTTGCATAATTATTTTTTTCAGAGACAATTTTTTTCTTTCTTTTTTTTAAAAATATCAAATGGTCGGCCTCTACTCAGAATTCCTATATAGTTGGTCACTGATAATGTGAAACAGTTACATGCCAGTGACAAGTGAATATATATACTTTTATGCAGAGTTTGGAATATACTGTGGACTGTCTCATGATCATTGTCTGCTTGAGATGGTGTGTGGTTTCTTTCTATTACAAGTTTTGCATATTTCATCGAATATTGCCTCAGCCTTTACAAATATATATGATATTGCTAGTAGCTGCAGAAAAATCCATAAACTCCAATATGTGAATATTGGGGTCATTATTTTGTGCACCATATTAACTGGAAAAAAAAAGTTTATTCTGTTTCAGTTTGAACTCTTTGCTTTCATATTCCAAGATTCATTCAATCCATATTTCTGTCAAAGATCTGACAGCATCCAGAAAATTACTTAATGATTAAACCTTGTCATGTGGACATAATACCTGCCTTCGAGAAAATATGATTTTATATGCTAATTGTGGGATATGAAATCAACCATCAACCATTCTAACACTGGGCTGTAGGCTCCGTCGATGTGGAAAAAACTGTTATGAGAGCAGTTTAGGAATTGGATTGGATGCAGTCAGACAAGTGTAGTGCCCAAGGGATGAAATAAGTAAAAACAGTTTACAAGACCTGCTTAAGAAGCATACCATCTTCAACATATTAAGAGTTCTGCTTGAAAAAAGCACTCCCACCGGTATACAAAATATATATCAGAATTCGATACTCATGATAGTTTTAATTTCTTTTATTGCTTATCGTATTAAAATGAATTAGAGTATGTAGTCCCTTTTTTCAAATTTACTTCAATAAATTTTGCAGCTATAAACGTAAAAACGGATGTGCACACTGTGAATACACAGCTTACTTCACGCAAAATGTGCACACTGCTTTTTAAGTTTATAACTCCGTAGACACAAAAATATATTGAAGTCAATTCTTATAAATAACTATGTCAACAATGATAACTTCACAGACGGCTTATTAAATGATTAACACAAAAATAACTGTCGACTAAGATACTATGTAAGTGACATCGTTTAGCACAATTATGTAACACAAGCCCCGCACATTTTAGTACCAGTACTTGCAATCTATTCATAAATATTTGTCTTACCCAAATTTGTATTATCACTGGGTTCTTAATGTACCAAATCAGGTACTGGTTCATTTATCATCTTGGTGTTGTTACTGCTGTGACTCATAGAATAACAATTGTAGTGCCAAGAGCAATTTGTGAATAAAAATCCATACCATGTTGTGGAGGTAACAATCCAACAGATTTAGATGCGATGAGTTTCCTGTAAGCTGCATCAGCTATGTGAAAATTTGCAAACCTTGGAAATGAGGTTGAATCAGAAACTAGTATCTCAATTTGTTTGAAATATGTCTCATGGGTTTATGATGGTTAAGACAGGCCTTGATCATCCAAATCTTACGTTTTTGTACCTTGAGCCAAAATATGTTGTTTTTTTGTTCAGGTATCCTGGTAAGTTATAAGGAGAAAGTTAAACTGGATGATTTGATGCATTTCATAGCATGTTATCATTTTATGACTAATAGAAAGTAAAGGTCATTTTGTGTTGCTGTTTTCTGAATACACAGAGAAATAGCAGTCCTGATTTTCCATCAGTTCCATTCAGTGACAGATATCTCAATATGATATCTTGTGCAGTAGTTTACAGGGAACAGCTTTTTGGAATCACTTTGGTTTTCCATGTGAAAATGGAGTTTCAGTGTATTATGGTATCTCGTTTTCCCAGCAGTTCCATGCTTTTGTTCTCTGATGACAGAGAAGGGGAAATCAGGTCTCATTCATGCATACATCACTGTAATGGCTTTCACAGGGAATGCATCTGTCATAATTTAGTTATACCAAATCATAAAGCTGTCATGTTTATTTATCTGGTGAAGTGTTTTGCATAGTACCAGTTCATCTTTTCACGAATAAGCTCAGACAACTAGGAAAACATTTTGTGAAGAAGCTCAAATGTTTCCCTCGGTCGGGAATGAAACATATGGCATTTGCTGTTTTGAGTTTGTGTGGTTGCTTTTTAGCACAGAAATTATTCCTTAGTTTCATGTTATTTCCACTGATTGAAGTGCCAGACTTGAGCACATTTCAGGAATAAATTATTTTGGAACATGATCTGTTGGAAAGGGTGACAATGGCTGGTTTGGTATTCACCCAGGTTGGAGATGAAATTTCAAGACATGTGAGAGACATGGTAGCTCTCCCGATTTTTTTCTATTTCAATTTTGTGTGTGTTTTTCTTTGCATTTTTTTTTAACACCTCATGTGTTGGCGACATTACTCAAATACTTATTTTTTGGACCAACACATGTGCAAGAGTGTTCTCTAAGATGAGTTAATTTGAGAACATGAAAGGAAAAGCCTTTGGTAATATTTGTGGTGAGAAATGGCCATTTATTATGGTTTGTTAATAAAAACAGGCATGCATTTTCTGAATATTATTGGGTTCCAAGTATCTCAAGAATGTCAGTTTATGAGTTGTGTGCTTGAGTTATGATACGGAACACATAGAATCTTTGGTAACTAGCTTCATCACTGTGGCCATGTACAAGTTTTAACCTGGAAGTAAAGTTTACTTTATGAGTTGTTGCCACATTTCTCCCAATCAGTACTTGAAGGGTGACTAAGAATTGTGTGATGTTTTTGTTTGTTGATAAACATGTTTGATCTCTCATCATGTTAGCTGCTTCAAGTCCGGGGTTATTAGCAAATTGACAGATCTGAGTTATGAGGGTGTGACCTGAACCTAAATGAGCTGACTGGGCCATCTTATCAGGGCATGACCTGGAGATATTAACATGATTAAGAGGCTGGGCTAACTTATCAGGACATGACCTAGAGATGTGTGAAGAGACTGGTCTATCTGATCAGGGCATGACCTGGAGATATTAACATGATTCAGAGGCTGGGCTACCTTGTCAGGATGTGCCCTGGAGATGTGTGAAGAGGCTGGTCTATCTTATCAGGGCATGACCTGGAGATATTAACATGATTAAGAGGCTGGGCTAACTTGTCAGGATGTGACCTGGAGATGTGAAGAGGCTGGTCTATCTTATCAGGACATGACCTGGAGATATTAACATGATTAAGAGGCTGGGCTAACTTGTCAAGGTGTGACCTAGAGATGTGTGAAGAGACTGGTCTATCTTATCAGGACATGACCTGGAGATATTAACATGATTAAGAGGCTGGGCTAACTTATCAGGACATGACCTAGAGATGTGTGAAGAGACTGGTCTATCTGATCAGGGCATGACCTGGAGATATTAACATGATTCAGAGGCTGGGCTACCTTGTCAGGATGTGCCCTGGAGATGTGTGAAGAGGCTGGTCTATCTTATCAGGGCATGACCTGGAGATATTAACATGATTAAGAGGCTGGGCTAACTTGTCAGGATGTGACCTGGAGATGTGAAGAGGCTGGTCTATCTTATCAGGACATGACCTGGAGATATTAACATGATTAAGAGGCTGGGCTAACTTGTCAAGGTGTGACCTAGAGATGTGTGAAGAGACTGGTCTATCTTATCAGGACATGACCTGGAGATATTAACATGATTAAGAGGCTGGGCTAACTTGTCAGGGTGCGACCTAGAGATGTGTGAAGAGGCTGGTCTGTCTTATCAGGGCATGACCTGGAGATATTAACATGATTAAGAGGCTGGGCTAACTTGTCAGGGTGTGACCTGGAGATGTGTGAAAAGGCTGGTCTATCTTATCAGGGCATGACCTGGAGATATTAACATGATTAAGAGGTTGGTCTATCTTATCAGGGCATGACCTGGACATATTAACATGATTAAGAGGCTGGGCTAACTTGTCAGGGTGTGACCTGGAGATGTGTGAAGAGGCTGGTCTATCGTATCAGGACATGACTTGGAGATATTAAGAGGCTGGGCTAACTTATCAGGGCATGACATGGAGGGTTGAAGAGGCTGGGCTAACTTATCAGGGCATGACTTGGAGATATGAAGAGGCTGGGCTAACTTATCAGGGCATGACCTGGAGATATGAAGAGTCTGGGCTAACTTATCAGGGCATGACTTGGAGATATGAAGAGGCTGGGTTAACTTATCAGGGCATGACTTGGAGATATGAAGAGGCTGGGCTTACTTATCAGGGCATGACCTGGAGATATGAAGAGGCTGGGTTAACTTATCAGGGCATGACTTGGAGATATGAAGAGGCTGGGCTAACTTATCAGGGCATGACCTGGAGATATGAAGAGGCTGGGCTAACTTATCAGGGCATGACTTGGAGATATGAAGAGGCTGGGCTAACTTATCAGGGCATGACTTGGAGATATGAAGAGTCTGGGCTAACTTATCAGGGCATGACTTGGAGGTATGAAGAGGCTGAGCTAACTTATCAGGGCATGACTTGGAGATATGAAGAGGCTGGGCTAACTTATCAGGGCATGACTTGGAGATATGAAGAGGCTGGGCTAACTTATCAGGGCATGACTTGGAGATATGAAGAGTCTGGGTTAACTTATCAGGGCATGACTTGGAGATATGAAGAGGATGGGCTAACTTATCAGGGCATGACCTGGAGATATGAAGAGGCTGGGTTAACTTATCAGGGCATGACTTGGAGATATGAAGAGGCTGGGCTAACTTATCAGGGCATGACCTGGAGATATTAAGACTGGACAATTTCTTTAAGACCTAATCTGAATTTTAGACAGTACAAATCTTTTGTCTGTGAAAAGAAGCTCATGAACAATTGAATTAATTTTCACAACACAATTATATTCAGGATAACCCAAGCCTGCAAACAATTAATTTTTTGGGTAAACCTTGACAGCCGTTATTTTTTTCCTGGAACAATTCTTAGAAAAGATTTCCGCCCCTCTTACCTTCCCAGAATATGAAGTGGTTGGTCCCATTGAACAGACCTTGTTCTGAGTCTGCAAGAACACTCTCTGTGTAGCCAGATTTCAGTGCCCCCTTTCACATTCTTTGTGCTTCTTCTAATAATAATGGCCAAAAATATTTCTGAAATTGTCTAATCAAGCACGCCCACAATTGAAAAAATTCCCCTTTTAGTATTTTTGGATATGACTCACAACTAGAACTATCAGTAGTGAATAGAATTCATTATTAATAATACATGCATTAATGTTTCTGAAAAGCCACTCGGCTGTAATTCCTATGAATAAATGTAATTATCAAGAAAATGAAAATATTATGTTTGATTAATCCAAATTGTTATTTATACTTTTTGCATTGTTGCATCGAAGCTGCAATAATAATGTTATTGATTTTTGTTAATAATAATTGGGGACATGATATAATTGTAGTAGGTTATCAATAGTGGTCTTGCTGAGGGGGCAAAGATGAATGTGTCATGGTTATCAACTTTTGAAAAATATAAACATTATAAGTGATATTGCGCTCAAGTATGGCAGTCTGCTGAACTCGATTGCCAAACAATTTATTGATTCAATAATGTAAATATCATATCTTGAGAAGCATGCATGAAGTATGAAATTGACATTGCGTGTCATTATTGTTTAGTCGTAAATGACAGGGGGATGTCAAGAGTTCAGCAAATACAACGGCCCAGTAGACAAATTCAAATAAGCATTATTCAGTGTCAGTTATTTTATGATCAAGGAAGTTAAGCGTGCATGGGAAGACATGAAATGTGTCCTTATTTTGTTTACATTTAGCAGATTGAAAAGACAGAATTTTGGGAAATAATTGAAATAGTAACATGTGAAAATGTCCTTAGATTCTTTCAAACTTGTGTTTTTCAGCATTTAGCAAATGTTGGTGGGAGCTATGATTTTCCAATGGCAGCCATACATGAAAAATACATTTATCAAGCCCTGACAACATGCAAATGTAAACTGAACTATCAAGTTGGTGATTGTCTCTTGGGAGTAACATTTCTGAAATGTACACAGAATTTCTTTTTTATGTGAATGAATGAACAACCAGCCTTGACTTTGTGTAGCGGATGAAAATATTTTGGCAATTTCAATGGCTTTTTTGTAATTGTTATAAAAAAGGAAGGAAAGTAAAGGAGAAACATTTTGGGACTTTCAGTAAATTGGGTGAAATAATGCATCCCAGTTTTATCTCCTTTGAAATTCTGTAGGACAAGGGTTTGGCTAAAGTGAACATTGAGACCCTAGCCTACATCTCGGTTCATTCTGTATTATCTTACCGTATTTTCTTGAGTATAGTGTGCACCCATGTATAATGTGCACCCCCCTCTAGTCGATTCAGTATTTTGGAGAAAAAAAATCAAATGTCAAGCGCAGAAATAAATTACACCGTAGATCTACCCCTTCAGCAAATTCCGGTAAAAGAACAGGTGTTGAGAAACTTGGTCAGTACAAATTCGAAATTTGAGATAAAAAATCACCAGACATGTTTATTTACCGTTTAAATTGTACTTTTTGTTCTGCTAGGCATTGTTTTACATCCAGGGATTAAGATTACCTTGTGTATTTCTCGTAAACTAAGCCGGAAACAGCAATCAGCTGTACACATGTTTTCTTGGAATCTACCGGTGATTCGGTCAAGACACACCCAATGATATAACTTTACAGGTATAATCAACAGAAATGGTTCCATGTAATGAGTCTGTTATCAGTATAGTTTAGCAATACCGGCATCTCTGTTACATTCTTAGTTTGGGAACCCCAGGTACGTTTTCCATTAAACTTAGGTCATTAACAATATAAGGGAAGGACTTTTAATTTTCATTTTGTACTCTGAACCAGAGAAGATATTTAAGCACTTTAAAGAAATAAAAACCATAGGCTATTCCCTCGCAGCTATATTAGTCCAATACATTCGAACCGAGGGAGACAGTATAATGGCCCTGTTCTTGGTTATGTAATCATGTAATGTTCCTGGAGTTGATTATCTTATTACCCTGATTACATGGGTACTCAAGATAATGGCTTCCTGCACTTTTATACAGAGGTACAACTTTCGGGAAGAAGCAGAAATATTTTTTGTTCCATATTGTCATGGCATGAGGTTTTTTCTATGAGCTGTCCAAACTTGGGCCAGATTTGGTTTCCCTTTCTCGACTGACTTGATTGGCAGTTGGATGTCAGAAGTTGTAGTTTTTTGCTCGATTTCATTGGTGAAATGTATCGTTTGGAGTCTGGCTACAAACATTGATGGTAAAGTAATTACGAAAGGGGAATTTTTTTCCTTGGTGGAGATGTAGAGTTTCATTTTTCTCTGTTCAGGGAAGGAGGTTTTAATGGTGGGATTTAGCGATGCACCTGTTTGTTTTTGTGTGGATAGGGGTGCACTACCCATGATTCCCGTGGTCTTTTCTCCAGTGTGATAGCGATACCTAGTTGGAATGTTTTTCTAGTGATAAGCTCCCCCTCCTAGATTGCTGGACAGTTGCTGGGAGTTAAATGATCGTAAATCCGGCTCCTCCTCCGTCGCTGGGACTGTCAGACTAGTACATTATGGATTGATATAGCACACGGTTAGTGCTTAATTTATGGGAAATATGTCTCAGGAAAAAACATCACAGGTCTGCTGCCTTTATATTAGGCAGAAAGTTGGTAGGAAGTGCACCTGAGTCTAACCATGTTATTTGAGATAGTGTAAACAGATTAGTGAATTTATTACTTTACGGCCTCACGTGTATCAACGTCAGAATTCAAAAACTGTATAGAATTTTATCTGAGGTGTGTAAATTGGCTATAAATGTACATTTTATATGTCAGAGCTATTAAATGATAAGGATTAACAGTTTTTTTCTCTGAACTTGTCTTTAACTTGTCAGTGATATAGTTACTTTGCTGCGTGTTGAGTTCATGTTGTCAGTTTCAACAGTCTACAGATGACCTGTAGATTGTCTCTGACAGTCACAGGAACAGAAAGACGCTCTCGAACTTTTGTACAAATTGACAGATCCAGAAATTAATCAGACACATATTATTGATATCGACAAACACAGTCACACTGTCACGATGTCAAATGTAGACAGTCACAGAGTCAAAAACACAGATATAGACAGTCAAAAACACAGAAAAATCATTGACTCACAAATGCAGACAGAGACAATCACTGACTCACAAATACAGAGACAATCAATGACTCACAAATAGAGACAAAGACGATCACTGACTCACAAATACAAAGGCAATCACTGATTCACAAACACAGACAAAGACGATCACTGACTCACAAATACGGAGGCAATCACTGACTCACAGTTACTGGCTCACAAATACAGATAGAGACAATCCGACTCACAAACATAGGCAGCAACAGTCAGACTCACAAACACAGACAGAGGCAATCAATGACTCAATATGCAGGCAGAGACAATCAGACTCACAAACAGAGGCAGAGACAACCAGACTCACAAACACAGACACATCCAGACTCACAAACACAGACAGTGTCAATCAGACCCACAAATGCAGACAGAGACAATCACAGACTCAGTATGAAGACAGACGATCATACTCACAGACACAGACAACCAGACTCACAAACAGACAGAGACAATCAGACTCACAAATGCAGACAGAGACAATCAGACTCACAAACAGCGGCAGAGACAACCTGACTCACAAACACAGACAGTGTCAATCAGACTCACAAATGCAGAGACAACCAGCCTCATAAACACGGACAGAGACAACCTGACTCTCAAACACATACAGAGACAATCAGACTCACAAATGCAGACAGAGGCAATCATTGACTCAGTATGAAGAAAGACGATCAGACTCACAGACACAGACAACCAGACTCTCAAACACAGAGACAACCTGACTCACAAACACAGACAGTGACAATCAGACTCACAAACACAGACAGACACAATCAGACTCACAAACACAGACAGTGACAATCAGACTCACAAACACAGACAGAGACAATCAAACTCCCAAACACTCACTGTTGGAGAGATACAGAATTGCAAATGGAGACATTAAACTGAGACAAAGATGGAGACAATCACAGATAGAGACAGATGTTCAGCAACATACACAGATGAAGACTCCTCAGTCTTGGGCAGCTTTGTATACAGTTGGTCTGAGTTGGGGATGATCACAGAACATTTCCCCAGCTGAATACCAGGGATTTATCCAGAATTTTCAACTAAGTGCCGTTAACAGGCAAATTAAAGGGAAAGAGTATTACTTTGTCCACATTTGGGAATTTTCATGAAGCCCCATTTCCTGAGTTAGTTTAGCATTGATATAACACGCTACTAGGTACTAACCGTGCTGAACCTGTCATCAGTGAAATGCAGGACACCATGAAAAAACTACAAGACATAGAGAATACTAAACGAGCTCCCGTGTAATACCAATTCTAGGAAACGAGTGAATGGTTCTGGTATTTGACGAGTGAAAGGGAGTCAGATACCAGAACCATTCACGAGTTTCATAAAATTGGTTTTACACTGGAGCGAGTTCAGTATTTTATTTATTACTTGTCATTTATAATGTTTTTAGAATTATATTGTTGAGTGTAAATAGGCTGACACCTACACGATCCATGGCATAATCCAACTGAGTTAAACAGAATAATACTTCAAACACGTCAAAAGTTGAAACGTACGAATTTAATATCATACAATGGTCCACCTTTAGAATTCAGGCGTCCGTCCCACAAAATTATCGTAGCGCTAAGGCTATCGCAACTCACATAATTTAACTTAGACTAACGACTGTCGTTGCGCTACAGTACGATCACCTTGTGGAACGGGGCCTTGCACCTCAAAGTTTACAATCACGTCACAATACCCGATGACGTAATTTGTGGAATTTTGTTGCAAGATCCATCAGCGAAACAATGCCATGTGACGTCAGCCTAGCAACAAAGTTGCTGGGGTCATCGAGTGTGCATAAGCTCCTCCCAGTGATCTATCATCTCCACACACAATGTCGTTGAATAAGCCAAGAGATGTTGAGAATTTTCAATATTTGTTCGTGAAACGTGTTCCGAGAGTACATAAGCACGCGTTTTGGTATTAAACAATGTGTAATTCAGCTGTATGTTTATTAAACGGGTGATTTTCACGGGCAAGTAATAAAAGTTGTTATTATGTAAGCTATATTGCGAATGTTGATTCCATATTTGAGAATTTTTACAGATATTTGTTGTAGACATCTGAGCATGCCTAGATTCATCCTTTCAGGGATTCAAATGCATGTACAGATACAGACAGAATGAGTGAACGAGTTAGGACTTGACGTGGCATCTACAATATTTTCACGAAACCACCCAAGACACAGCAGAAGTAAAGTAAATCAATTTAAGCAAATTTTGCACAAACTTCCACAGCTTATATATTTCTAATGAGGCCCGGGCCCCATCGCTACAAGTGTGACTGACAAGTGTACCGACTACACAAACACCATCTGGTCAAAACATCCTTCAGACATACCAGAAAATATTTTACTATCATCTATTATCTGTATCCACTTACACTGGTGGGCCTGGCAGGGGACTAAGTCAACAGATCGGGGCTGCTTTTGTCCCCACCTGATATTACTCCATTCCAAAACATTTTCATTCTGACACTTTCTTCACTTGCAAGGGCGGGGCCCATTGTGATAGTGCCATATCATAACTGTCCCAAGACCTCTGATTGGCCGACTCCAGTGATGCCGGACTCCATGTAGACTCCATAATGGTCACTCTATCTGCTTGCTCTGTCATTGTACCAGTGGGGCACATTTTAATTGATATCTACTTTATCTTCATCCCCATCTTTTGTTTTTCAGCCCCCAGGAAAACCAGAGGGGAGTCAAGGTGGGAACGTGTGAGTGGTAAAAAGAGAGGAAGTTGTCGAGATGCAAGACATCGGAAGAAAAAACGTGAAGCTTGTCTGTTACTGCCAGATACTGGTTGTATTTACTACTAAATATTTTCCTTTAACTTCTACCGCTCTGTGATAAACAGTGATAAAACTTGTAGCATTGAAGTTCTCGTTTAGAGGTAACAGGGCTGTTGATTAAGAGACTGGTATCTCTTTAAACATTCATATTTTGTGTACCTGGTATTTCTTTATATTTTTTGTGATGAAACAAAAATGAGCAATTCAAGTTACTGGACACTTTTATCATGAATCAGATTTAAGTTTGGCAAATGTGTTAACATTATCGGCAGCGACAGAGGTATCAGGTTGCACATTCCCTGAGGCACTGTGAGATTATCTCCGTTGTGTCATGCCCGCCATGTTTTACAACTTGTGCCGTCAAACATGGAATAAATTGTTGGCGGCATTCCACGATGGATCAAAAGGATATCTGTAAGGATATGCAAAAACGTTTTTAAGCTCCCACTTTTGATTCATATTAAAGGCTAATATGAGCATAATGAACCAGGTCCAGATTGTACTGATGTTTGAAATTACAAGTCTCAGATATTTAGGTTTGGCTTATTATCAATTACGAACAAAATCAAGGTGTAACATGGTGGTTTAATGCTCTCATTTTGTGTATGATAGATTATTGAGAGGCACACCATACTGGTGACAGCCCTAGGGTAAAAATGAATTCACATTTAGAACCATATCTTCACTACTTTCCACCGAAGGAGTGATTACTTCTAGGTTGCTTAAATATTGTTTTTTCAAGTGTCATAGCCTTGACCTGTTTAAGAATGAAAATAGACTACAAAGTTATATTGTCCTTGATTTTTTTTTTTATCCTCATAATTTCTTTTTGATCTTTGTAAACAAATGTGTGTGCTAATTATATGAACACTGCATGTTTGTGTTTGTGCACAGTCAAGATCTGTGTGCCAAATAGCCTGTTGTTTAATGTGCCCAGTGAATAATTATTTAATTAAATTGTGCTTTTCATTAAACTGTGATATGTAACTAATGCCAGGACATGTATGTGAATGTTGCTTTGAATGTTTGTCCCCAAAACTCTGCTTATTCTTTCTGCTAGTCAGACATGCAGGACTTTGAACCAGTCTGTATCATTGATCTCAATATTAGGGATAGCACAATGGTAAGTGTGCTTGGTCAGAACCACTAGGTTTAATTCTTAAAATAGAACCAAATTGTGGAAAGTGATTGATGGTGACTCCTGTCTGTTAAATATTTAAGGAGCTTAGGAAGCTCTTATTTTTTATACCCGGTACACGCTTTTGTCAGATTTTGTAATATGGAGGCAAAAAAGAAACAATCATCAGTGTTTTGGACACAATCTGTTGTGTATACCGACAGCAATGGCCTGGTGATATGCAACAGTGTGACACCTGCGAGAGGCTTGAAGGGATGGCTTGCAAGGTTTCTCACTCTCCATCCTATGTCTTACACCAGCCAGCTAGTTGGATCAGACACTTAGGATTGTACTAAACAGTCTGTTACTTCAGATTCTAATCTGAAGCTGGTATCTAGTAAAATTTTGGTTTGTCTGGTATGCTCAGCTTGTAATAGTCCATACTAACACTAAATTCCAAATAGAATGATGGCAAGAGAGTTTGGGCAACATTGACTCATGTGCACAAATTGATTAAGCAATACTGTTGGGAATTTGTCATAATTCGTTTGTCCCAAACAAATCATATTATCTGTTGTTAATTGTGTCTTTTCCTCCAAATTATATGTTTTCAATAAACTGCTTATGCAATGATTTGAAAAATTAAGGATCTTGTGAGGCTGTTGATGAAAAAAAATATCATTGGTTCCATATTGATGATAAAAGACTTGAGTATTTTGAATAACAAAATTATTTCGTCTGTCTAAATCAAGTATGGACTTACCACTGACCGTTGCATCAGGGAGCTGATCATCATTTGGGGAACATCACTTCTGTGGATGATCATTGTGTAATTCTGTAACAGAGAAAACAACTACCGGTAAACACAGGCACACTTTCAAGAAATGAAATTTCTACTCACCTAAAGTATACATTTTGATTATTTTGAGTGAGTGGGTGAGTGCCATATTTTCCCACCATGATAATATCAACATTTTAACAAGTATGACTTCATCGAGAGGTTTAACCATATATTGAACAGAAGTATAAATTGTCTATCCACATGGTTTCAGTGTACATGTATTAGTCTTCATTCAGGTAGAACCACACTGTTATTTGTGGGGAGGAGATGGTAAGATACAATCCCCTCATCTGTGCAAAATGAACAACATTAATATATACTACTCAAAAGAAGTTAAGGATCACCTGATTCTTTCATATAACTATAGTTAATCTCTCATGTAATGACATTAACTTTACCATTATGAAAGAATCGGGTGATCCTTAACCTCTTTTGAGTAGTATACTTGATTAAGGATAATGATTCCACACAATCAGTGACTGGTCTTAACACATTTTCTAATTAAGTATCATGTCGAGAGTGCTACAATCATTGCTGAGGTAATAGTTATATCACGAGACGCGAACATTCACTGTCAAACATCAGTGAGTGAGTTGGGTTTAACGCCGCTTTTAACAGTATTCCAGTCATATCGCGGCGTGTCAGCTTAATGTGGGAGGAAAGCCCGAAGTGATGCAGGTTTCAGACGTTTACCACTTCGGTGAAACCCACGAGCACGGGTATGGTGCTGACAAACCTAGAAACATAATTGGGGCGAACCGGGATTCGAACCCACAATCATAGGTTTCTGGCGTGCCCAAGGGACGAAACTCTGCACAGCGAATCGCGGTGCCTTAGACGACTGGGCCACCCGCGCCCCCGTCAAACATCAGTGCCGAGCTGACTTTTATATGCTGGTTGACATCTCCATATAAACCCGAAACAGCTGGGGAAAAACATGAGGTTTTCCACCCTGGCTATAATACGGGTCCCTTTTCATACCGTCACATGCCAGGTACCAAATACTTGTATCATTGATGGCAATGTATGGTCTGATCAAACATGGCTCCTATAGGTTTCTGTCTACTTTATGGGATGTGTGACTGCCTGGTTGTATCCCATTTGAGGAGTCAATGCTGATGACGTCAATCACTGGATTGTTGGGTTCAGCGAGATTACAGACCACCGTCATATAGCTGAGTGCATCATTATAGGACAAACAAAAACAAAATGGTTGGACACTAAGTGTTATATACTATACCTGTATTTATGTACTAAATGCATCATGTGAAAGGCTCTCATTGTGGGGTAATTCACTACATATTTATCTACTCTTTTTTTTGTAATGACAATATTTTTAACAGTAATTACTTGTGACTGGTTTTGTGTGTATTTTATGTTACTGAGGCCACACTTACTACATTTTGTGGTTTACAGATTCTTGGTAATTCTGTAACTAGCTTTTGTATTTCAAAATATAAATACCGGGGTAAACAAACTATTTTCATTTTGTTTGATGATTGTGGATTTTGGCTCATCAGTAGAATCTGTAAACCGTAAGTGTTGCCATAGTTATGTTTCCATGGGAGCAAGATTGTGTTCTTTCTATCTCATGTAGTGTGTTCTGTATTATAGATTATAGTAATACTAAACACAAGAATGACATCAATTGTTTTATGTCTTTGGAAATATTTTTTTCCATTTAAATATTTCATTATGTTACATATTCATTTAGAAGTATTAATATACATTAAAACATTATGATTCTAATTAAATATATCACATTAAATTAAGTACGCTAACTCCTCATCGAAGTTGTTGTATTTGTAACTTTTCACTATTTTTCTGAGCCAATATACCAAGAATCATATTCAAAAAGACATATGTTTTCTCATGGTCAAGTAAATGAAAAAAGCAAGTATTTAGTAAAAGAATTCAAAGTAAATCTTTTTGAAATATTCTGAGCATCACACTGTTTAATTATAATTTACAGAATTATTTACTCTGTACTTCTGATAGGCACACATAAAATATATAACTGCCCTCATGTAGCTGGAATATTGCAGAGTGTGGCATTAAACAACAAACAAACAAACAACATTAACCTGGATAAGGGAGCCGCTCCTAACAGATATGGGTTGGTAGGTTAGCAAATAGTAATATGATTTTTGCTGAGTTCAGTGACTACAAAATAAATTCAAAAGATGGTTTGGGGTGTTGGTGGACATCCTTTTCTATCCTTGGATTTTGAATTTTGATCCTCAAAACTCCGTGGATACCTCATAATGTATGATAGTTACAAATAGAACATTTCAGGGTCATAAGTAATGGCTGAGAAGGCTAGGTTACCAGAAACACAAGTATCCATTGTTTGGCCAACGGTCAATATGACCATATATAGAGGTTAAAGGTATCATTCCGGTGCAAGACCACCCACAATAAAAATGTCTGTCTAAAATTAAAACCTTGTCTCTTTTTAATCCACTGATTACTATTGACGGTGTAAGCAATATGGTTTGACTTGTACTTGATACACTGGATAAATATTCACCCTCATCTTGACCCTCTCTTTACATACCTCTGCATGACTTTGCTTGCAACTTGCCAACATCTCTTTTATATTGAATGATGGTGATTATAGCAAAAATGGATAGAATTATCATTAAACCGCCCGCATGTTATCAGAAATCGACGGGCCATTGTAACTTGATAATGCCCTCATATTACTTGACGAGGGGCCAATATCACGCCCGTTGTTAGGTGACGTCATAGCGTAGGGGTAGTGATATCACGTTTAATAGTGATGTCATCTGGTTTGTTCTATGACGTTTCCATGTTTGTAAAAGTGGGTCAGTGACATTGTGTTGATTGTTTCCAAACCGATATTGTTGTTTCCTTTTATTTGATGACAAATTCCATCCATTTTAGCAATAATAACAGTAACACTATTTTTCAGGGCATTATCATTTTCAGAAGCCCTCAGCCTTTTCAACTGCACTCCTTCGTCGGGCAGTTAATGGAAGACCTCAGGCTTCTGCAAATGATAAATAGTGTTACCCTTATACTATAAGGATTTTAATAGCATGAGGCATTCAACCAAGTGAACTATCCTTTGATAAAACTATGATAAAACACATTCACCATGTCGTGATGCCAATTGCTGCTGTGCTGATTCATTGTAACAGATATGCAGGTTCCATGCACACCAGCTGTGATTCTGTAGGATAAAATTGCAAAAAAATGCAAAGTGTTTTGTCTTTTTTGTGAAGTGGACATGACATTGCCTTTGATGTTTCCTTTGAAGGAAGCTGCCATCACAAGGAATGATAACTGAAGCTCAGCATCTGTTGGAGGTGACACAAGGCTGTAGGAAATGTCTGATTAGATTTTAAGCAAATTAGCAAAAGCTGATGGCTTGTGATTACCAAGTACATCTTGATAAATGTGCCTGAACTGTATGTTTTTTTATTGGTGTTTCTAGAGAAACCTAACAACATAAATGTTCATGAATACTTAATTATATCTTGTCCCAACTTTGAAGACTAATAACTGAAATTAAACTATGCATAACCCATTACCAGACGGCACAACTTCACCTTGAGATGGACATGCACTGACTGATTCAAGCAACCCAGGACAACCCAGAATTGATATCGACTTTCTTGTATTCTAAATCTGGCACAATTACTTGAAATTATTCACTTTAGATAGCGTTAAAAGCACTTTTACAAATCTTCAAATTTTATATCCGTAACATGAGGACAATGCAGACTACTTCATTTTGAACGTCATTAGAAGCATCAGATCTTGAAACACTAATCTGTGCCACTCGATATATGCCAGATGCATTAAATGGTCTGCTGTTCGTTGTCCCGAAATATCTCGGATATACCTTGGTTCAATGCGGGCTGTTGCGTGTAGACAGCTCCGGCAGTGCTCTCTTAAATCGATGTAATTGTTGTCGTCTTTTCTGAACCAGTGCACGTAATTACAAGGGTGTTTTAAGGCGATCTGCATGCCAACCTTTGATGTAGGAAGCTTCGAATTGTATCGTCTGCTCCCCCAGCGTACGACCGGAACTTGCATTACGTAACGTGCGCCGAGGCGTATGGGTTGCTGGGTACTCTCCAGACACCCGAGCCGGCAACGCAAATGGCGTAACGAATATCTTCTGACCTGCTTACTCATTAAATGAGGAAAACTCATTTTGGTCCGGTTTTCGAATTACAGTACCAGATTGATTAATGGCGTGATTGCCCTTACGTAACTGTTTGTGGCTTAATTTGGAAGCAGTAGTGGTTTTCCATAATACCCGTGCTGCTATTTAGCTTAACAGGAATATGTAGTGAAAACAGTGCTTGTCGACAAATATACAAAAAGTAAGGCTATTTAAATCATATTCTTGTTTCTCGTTACCCTTGGAAAACATTCGGTTTTCTGTTTGTTTTAGTTTATTTTCTGCAGTACTACACGCAGCATTTAGAAGATGCAATGCTTGTTTGGTCAACATTCACTGTTAATAAAATTAAGTCGGGAACGAAATTACCATTGAAAAGAATGTAAACAATCCACGGTCAAGTTGTATGCATGTGTCCTGAATATACACGTTGGATGACTTGATTACGACAATTATTTAATTACAAGCGACAAAACCCTTTCCATAGCCAAAGGCAATCTCTGTTAAAATCAGAGTCGACTGTATATGTTTCCGAGCGTATCACAATCCTGTGTTAATGAATCACTTTGAATCAAATAGTGATGATACCAGGCGTTCGCGAAAAGGTGAACGTATCCTACCTCACCGTTGAGGCCCGACACAAACGCATGTAAATTCGCCAGACAAATTCGGGAACATATGGTACAAACCAAAATAGGGAATTGCATCGGACATAATTTTTGTCACTACTGCGTCAAATGTTTTACCCGATATATCGTCGTGATTCTTGGTACACGAGTTGACCGTGCAGCAGTGCATTTTAGTACACCATTGGGGTGTTTCGATAGAGACAATTACGAAAAGAGTGTCGGCGATAGAATCACCAATCCTCGACTATCCAGTGTTTTATTTTGTCTGCATTCAATTATGATACATATTTAGAATGGAAATGTTATGTTGGAGGATGACAAGAACCTTTGGAGATATCTTCATGAGAACATGCACACATATACTCAGCATCATTATTAAAGGGTCACCTAGGTATGTGGGTGGTCGAGCATGCACATAGGCCGACAAGCGTCGATAGGTCTGATTTGGTTGACAATGTGATTAAGAGTTGACGGATATGTTGTTTATGTCAATGTCACACTGATTAGATTCTTTTGTGAAACTTGAAAAATGGACAGCTCTTCATAACTATGACTTGTGTAGGTCAATTGTGATGGAAAACTCCCACCCTAAACAAGAGCCTGGGCGCAACCATGCACGTGCAATAAATATGGTTCATTCTAGATGCAACTGAACTGCACTCTTGGAAGTTGAAAATGCGACGTTTTTTAATGTTTGTATCTCTTATTATCTGCGTGACCCCTCATTAATGACGCTGAGTATACATATTATACGTGGTCTTGCGATGCCGTCGACAGAATGACGTGCCCACTTGATAAACCCTCTATTCAGATTTGTGAAAATACTCTATTTTGTTGACTGCCTTCCAAGATCAATTTCCGAGTTTCCTACAAGAAGAGAAACTGTTGGTGTACAGACTGAAGACGTGTAATTCCTTTGTTCAGTTCAAGGGCAGTACTTGATTGTTTCAATAAATAAAGTTTTTTGATGGTTTTTTAATTCTTTCGAACGCCATGTATGTTTATCCTTTTCCATCCATCCTCTCATTTGCATTGAACAACATATCTATCTGTCCAACATTTACAGTCAACCGCTTCAATCGACATTCGTCCATGGGGACGGTTACATATTGCAGGGTTTGGTGGATCGACGAGGACCAACATTTACGTGGAATCGTGACACATATGGAGAGTAAGGTATTGATACACACACACACTCTTTCCATAATAGATGTTCAGTGTGAAAGTCCTTTTTGTTTGTTCGTTTTTGTTGATGCCGTTCTCATCATTATTCCAGCTATATCACATCGGTCTGTAAGTAGTCGAGCCTGGATCAGACAAACCAGTGATTGATACTATGGGGTGGGGTGAGTGAGTCATATTTCTGAGTACAATGTCAAATACCGTCATATGCAGTGGTCGGAGTATTCAGAAGGGGCGGAGGCGTAGTCTAGTGGTTGAAGAGTTCTCTCGTAACGCCGAAGACCCGGGTTCGATTCCCCGAGTGGGTTCAATATGTAACGCCCATTTTCTGGTGTCCCTCGCCATGATATTACTGTAATATTGCTAAAAGCGGCGTAAAACAATACCCAGTCACTCATTCACTTACTCATTTGGTCGAAGATCAACATTTCAATGGCTACATTAGTGTGTGTATGTTTTACGCCGCTTTTAGCAATATTCCAGCAATATCATGGCGGGGGACACCAGAAAAGGACTTCACACATTGTACCCATGTCGGGATTCGAACCCGGGTCTTCGGCCTGACGAGCGAACGCTTTAACCACCAGGCTACCCGACCGCCCCAATTGCTACATTAGGACCAGACGTGTACATGGGCTGACGTAGAGATTATGGTTTCATGCCGTTTTAACAATATTCCAGCCACATCACGGCGGGGCTCTCCAGTAAGGCTTCACACTAACCTATATGGGGAATCGAACCCGGGCCTTTTGCGTGACGAGGAACGCTTTAACCACCCGGCTACCACACCAACCCTTTGAGGAAAACAACACGTTTAATACAGTGCAGTTATGATGTCAGTCAGACAACCCTAATTAACTTAATCTTCAGTGACTTTGTTCATTCTAGTGTCAGTTAAATATCGTCGTTTCTCGCGTCGTAACGTCGGGACTTGACGTCACGTTTCAGCCAATGTAACTCACACAGTTTCGTTTCCGGCAGATGACAATACAAAGCTTTCAAGCCAGACTGATTTCATGTGCAGATTAAATAACAATAAACAACCACGTTTATACAGACATGTTGTTTCACTGGCTTGTTTCACATCGTCACCGGCGAAAATATTCGCCCGAAGCCACCTGCGCCTGTATGACGGGTGGTGTAGACATTGTTGTAACAGTGATACGGAGACATTGTCGCTGTGTAATCAATGGTTTATCGTTCACTTCTGGGTTAAATAACACTTTTGGGGGAGGGGTGGTGGGGGTGGACTAAAGAGAGCTAGCAGACAAACACTATTTGGTTGACTTGCTTGAAATGTTATTTGCCCCAAGCCTTGTTCAAAGGCATCCTTAATTCAGGCGAGTGGATAATGTTTGTCTAAACTTGTTTGCTTGCTTGTTTGTTGTTTAACGCCGCACTCAGCAATATTCCAGCTATATGACGGCGGTCTGTAAATAATCGAGTCTGGACCAGACAATCCAGTGATTGATATCATGAGCATCGAGCCACGCAATTGGGATCGATGACATGTATCAACCAAGTCAGCGAGCCTGACCACCCGATCCCGTTATTCGCCTTTTACGACAAGCATAGTCACCTTTTACGGCAAGCATGGGTTGCTGAAGACCTATTCTACCCCGGAATCTTCACTGGTCAGATAGACAGGTAGTCAGATAAACAGACAGACAATGAAATATTATTATTACCAGTTTTGAAAATATAGTTAGATCGGTTGGTGATGTGTTTTCATCATACAGGAAAGTGTCAGGTGAGTGACGGTAATATCACAGCAGCCGGTAAAAGACACCTGAACCAGCCAGCCAGTGGCTGATAGCATGAGCTCATCCATATACCGCCGGGTCACAGTGACACAAAATCAGCAAGGTCCAAAATTGTAACCTCCCGATTCTCGTTTGGGAACACATTTAGGTGAGGTGAGGTGAAATGGGATTTAACGTCGCGTTCAAGATTATTGCACTTGTATAGAGACGTGCATGCAGGTGTGTTTGATTTCTGGGACTAGGTCACCATCCATGCCGGTTAAATATTTCTAGCCCACCGAGATATCATGCCGCAGTTGGACATGAATACCCCACTCAGACACATTATACTTGCTCCGACCTGACCGTCTTTGTTTATGCCCTTAATGCCGACCCGTGAAGATCCGGGTTAGAATGGGTCTTCAACAATCCATGTTTGTCGTAAGAGGCGACTAATGGGATCGGGTGGTCAGGCTCGCTGACTTGGTTCATGCACGTCATCGTATACTAAATGCGTGAATCGATGATCATGATATCAAACACTGGGTTGTCTGGTCCAGACTCGATTATTTACCGACCGTCGACATATAGCTGTACTATTGCGGCGTTAAAAAGAAACAAACAAACAAACCTTAATGCCGAGCGCCATGCAGACGTAGTACTTGTTAGAGCAAGTACCATCTTTCAACTATTTTGGTATGACGCGACTGGAGATCGGACCAACGACCTTCCGCTCTCCAGGAGAGGACGTCCTATCCACAAGATCAAGGAGGCGGTCTTGGAACGCTCAGAGGGATGGCTATACGCAATTTTGAGTTTCTTTTACGTGTTTTCTACAGCAGATTTGTCTTTTATTAAACAATCACACCCATGCAGTGATATAAATGGAGTACTGTACAAGCGGCCATTAACCCTTTCACTCACTTTTAGCTCAAGCAGCCTAGTTCCTATCCTCAATTTAGCTCTTGGTATGAAATAAGAAATTTAGGAATTCTTTATGTTCGAGTATGGAATTATTTTATACCAAACCTTACACATAACTTTATTTCGTGGAATCTATGTCAGTACATGTATGCGCATTATTAAGGACTCTTATAGGCTCCATTTGGATTTTATGTTATAATTAGTAGATACAAGATACAGATCTTAAAGCAAGAGAACTTTATTTATTGGACTAAATGGCAGTCTAACGCAGAATTTATTGGCTTTCTCTTTAACTGAACATGGACCCAATTCTTTCTGACAAGAATTTAGATAGCATTGGGGAATTCTTCAAATTACCCTGAGCCGTTTTAGTTTTATTCATTTACTTCTTTTATCCAGATCATCGGCTTTAAAAAAAGCATCTATGAAAGTGAAACTAACTGAACTCTTAATTATGTTAGCAGACTATTTTCTGTGGACCTAGTTCCTCAACGCACCACTCTTATACTTCACCATAGCATATTCCAGACGAATCTAATTAAAGTGCTATTTAATGTATGCCATTAGTTTTTTCAACTGATTGCTATGATTTCAGTTTTTGTTTCTGTTGCAGTGATGATGATGATAGTTTCCCCATCTGTAATTTTCTGAATGTAATGTATAAACCTATATGGTCGTGGGATGATTGTTACGTATATACCGTATTTCCTCTAATAGACGCCCAAGCTTCTATTTATTTCGGACAAGCCTTTGACCCGGCGTCAATTTAGAGGCCCGGCGTCCATTGGAGGCCCCTCTTCTATTAATAGCCCCATTGTATCAATTGATCGACCCGGCGTCTATTTGAGGCCCGGCTTCTATTTTTTGCACTGAACAATTGACCCGGCTTCTAGTAGAGGCCGGCATCTAATAGAGGAAATACGGTATGTGCAACAGAGTAACATGTTCTGGGGGTGTTTTTCCCAGACAGTCGTGAGCCTATTATTTAAAATGCGTACATCAGCGTTGTCTAATTTTCTTGACGAGTATATGTGTAATCGCGAACTGGCCTCGTTAATAGCCATTTTCCCACGCAACTGAGAAGTCGGGACCAAGAACTAGGTGGATACAGCCTGCATTGACATTCACTTGAAATCTGACTGATGAAGACCTATTGTTTTCTAATTAAACTAATTCCTAAATAGTGCGTGAGTATTGTTTGACTCAGTTTTCAGCAGTACTTCAACAATTTCACGACTAAAACACCAGCATGTGTTTCACACATTGTTCCCATGTAGGGAATCGAACCCGGTATTCAGCGTGATGAGCGAACGCTTTAACCACTAGACTACCCGACCGCCCCTTATACCTAAATAATATAACATCCACAGAAAAAACCTCTCCATTATAATATTGGCTGCCGGGCAAAAGACAATATACACCCATGTTTAACAGGTGATAGTGCATGAATCACACCACTGAGTATCTCACAACAGGTGACGTGCACACGGCGCCTCAAGGAACAGGGTGGTCGCAATTTCACAGTAATAAGCAAAGTGAAGCAGGTATTTTTCAAGTGTATACTTTCATTTGCTTGACAGTTTACGTGAATATGCATTATTTCGATAAACAATGAAACCCCGTCAGTCCCGGAACTGCCAGTCCAGGTGAAATCGTCCGGATTAACGGGTCCCAGCCTGGACCAGAAAACCCAGTGATTGATATTGTCACCAACGGGGTACGATGGCAGCAATCATGGCAGCGGACCATGCTGAGTCAACATTATGGATTGTTTTTTAGGATGCAATTAAATCCCCCACCCATATTCAGATTATTTTGTGCGTCATTTCCGTGTCTGAATTCGTTTTCCCACAAGCCCGCCCCCACAAAGCCTTAATGATAATCCTAGGCTCACATTAATCAAGGAAATTGGGTGGTCGGCGTTGTCCATTTAAGTGCAACAAAATCCCGTGACAATTACCGCAGAACAATCTCCCCACCTGTCACAACCGATATGATGCATATTTTCTTGGCACGTTGACAGCTATATATACTTGCACGTGGTCTTCGTGAAGCACGCTTTTGTTGTTTGTGTCATAGCGCGTGACATGGTTACCAAACAAATTTTAATGTTGCCTTGGGCGGGTTGTGGCTTTTCACGATTATAAAAAAACCCACTTTTTTAAATCTCATTTTCAATACACCATGACAGTTATTACAGAAAATACCAGGAGAATATAGGTTGTGTGATAAGTTTGCAGTAAATTTCAAAAACTTTCCTTCCCATTTTCCATCAAGAAAAAGCAATAATACAAAAAAATATCTGTTTATGGGAAGGTGGTGAAAGAAAGTAAGAAAGAAAGTATCCTTTATTAATTTACAAAATTAAACCCCAATCGTCTATGCTTAAAAAGACATTGTGTTTGGCCATAAAACCCAGTAATAACAGACACATATAGTTTCTTATCTGTCCTTCTTGTATATAAACCAGGCAAAATACATGTCCGTGGTAAGAGCACAAAAGAGCATGAGTGAGTATAGTTTTACGGCGTTTTTAGCAACATTCCAGCAATATCACGACGGGGGACACTAGAAATGGGTTTCATACATTGTGCCCATGCCGGGAATCGAACCTGGGTCTTCGGCGTCACTAGCAAATGCTGCACGTTATTATGTGGTCTGGTGTGGGGAGCTCCCCCCCCCCCCCCCCTCATTTCTCATATAAATGTATTACCAATATTTCCGGGTTTCAAATTATTATATATTTCTGTATTAAAATAAGACGTGCTATTCCTGTGTGCACTTATAAACTCAAATACGTTTGCAACACATTAACTCTATTGTGTCCAGAGAAGATGTCGGTATAAATAATTCAGTGTACAGACTTCTAAATTGGACTGAAGTATATATGTACTGATACTACATTCTACATGATACTACATGCATGGTGGCTGACAATGAAACAAACAAGAAATGGCTATTCGATAGCGATGTATTTGATAAGGGTATATATCATAGCTGTGTTTTGGACCTTAAGTAGGCAGTGTTTCCGCGACTGTTTTCAGCCTAGTAATGGTTGGATAACCATTGTACATTTTTTGCCAAATTCAATTTTCAAGAGTATACTTTCTTTTGCCCTGAGGTGTATGTAAATGGAGCGAATGGCACAAAACAGAGTAAGTGAGGTGAGTTTTATACCGCTTTGAACAACTCCCGTCACATCACATGCAGCTTAACTTTGAAAGTCAACGCTGATCGGAGATCATGCGTATGGTGACCAACATAGGATTACGATGGAGTCGAACATGAGATTGCAACTCAAGCCAAGCGAACCCAGGACTTAGACCACTGTGCTGACAGTACCAATGCAGAACAAGCATCACAAACAAAGCGGGTGCCCAAATGCGTTCGTTATTAAGACTTATACCAAAATAGATTTATAAAACATCACACGATCGTGAAACGTATTTGTTATTCCTTTTCAGACTCTTACGCCTTAGCAAATTCAGCAATAAGGTGGCAAAACATTAATCTTGACGTATTTGAGATGAAGTAACATTTGCGAAAGAGCCGTCAAATAAAGAAATCACACGTTCTATTGGTCCCTCAAAGAGTTGCCCATGGTTACGCGTGCTACTTCAAAGACAGATTAGATATATTTATTTGGTTTATCAACTCTAAAACTAAGAATAAGTTTTCAAACTTTGGTTTTAAGTACTCATGTGGCCTTGGCACACAGTATTCTCATGTTCATGTCTGCCACGCCTCAACACCGTTTTGCAATACAACCACGGCAATGCGTCATGTTGGTAACAGTAGCATATGCGTTTTTTAGTTGTCCGGTATATTTAGCATAGACCCTCGAGGTTGATTCAGGAGCAGTACATTAACATGATTTAGAGCTGTTCTCATAACATATTTCGTGTACGATGTTAAAGGTTAAACTTCATTTGTGACGGTATGAAGTCATCCTTTTTCCTGTGAGGAAAACATATATCCTGATCCAGTCACTTGTGTACCTTGCTCCGCTTGTGACGTGAAATCCGTGATCGTTTGAGTTATTACAAATGTTTTGGGTTGTCACGTCAGTGTGTGTGTGTGTGTGTGTGTGTGTGTGTGGTTCTCTCTCTAGTATGTGAAGCCCATTTCTGGTGTCCCCTGCCGTGATGTTGCTGTAATACTGCTAGCCACGGCGTAAAAACAGCTCACTCACATGGGTATACAATGTGTAAAGCCAATTCTGGTAGTCCTCGTCCGTCATATGCCTGGAATAATGCATAAGAGTCACTTACTTCCCTCACTCACGAGACTGTACCGTAACGTAACGTAAAACAATTATTGTTATTATCAGCATCATTTGACACCGGGAAAAACATACATTAAACAAGAAAACTCTAACAAGTGTTCTTCTTAAGGTTGAATTTATCTTACGGAAGCATTCCATAATGTCCCCTGTACCTCATGCATAACGGCATCCGTGGTCTGGTGGACAGAGCGTAAGGTCGAGTGGTTCGATCCCCGGCCGCGTCATACCAACAGTCGTTAAAAGATGGTACTTGTTCTTGCCCTGCCTGACACTCGGCATTCAGGGGGGAAAGAAACAGGGAGTGATCGGATTGGAGTTAGTTTACTGTGTCTGAATGGGGTTTACATGTTAAGCCGCGGTATGATTTCCTTGTGGGCGAGCACTCTAAAACCGACATTAGTCCGGACTTGTACGCACACACACACACACACACACACACACACACACACACACACACACACACACACACACCACATGATCATGCACGTATCTTAAGTTGTCTTGGACCTTGAACGCGATGTTAAACTCCATTTCACCTCACCTCACCTCACCTCATCCTTGATGAACGGCTCGGGGGGACACATTGTGCCGCCTGGGCGGTGCCTGTTTATGGGACACGGAAAACCCCGACGGCGTGGATCCTTTCACTCTCACTCCTTGTGTTTCTCATCCAGATTCGTTTCTTAACAGGACGACGTGATCTTGATAAATATTGTATTGCGGCGTAAATCACCATTCACTCATTGACAATTGATTCAGGCTATGGCAATAACGATGACTTTGATGATTATTTTAATCACGAAACAAAAGATAAAGCTGCATAACGATAACAACAAGACCAGTGACGTATTGATTAAGGGTTAACCTTGAGACATATTCTGAGAACTTGCCAGTGCATTACAGAAATACACATTTTCTCGAATACTTTATTTCTTTTTGAACACATATTACGATGTGGTATTTACCTTAATAATGATTTAGGGCTTAATAGATCTTTATATCGATCCAACTGCTTGTGCAAGCCGCGCTGATACATGAATGTGAAATCACCCCTAGCCTCCATATATGACGCATATATAAGGTGGTTATTGACTAAAATGTCAATTTGCACTTTGGGATGGAATTTGCTCCAAACAGAAACCCCATAGCGATTTTAGACTCGCTAGCGAATTCACCTAACGCAAGGGGGGAAAAAAATCCCCGTTTCTGTCGTCGTGGGAAGCAACATGACCTTTAGCAGTTACCTCCCTTTTTATGATAAACATACCACGCATGCATGCCGTTCCAGATTTCAAGTTCATTGCTACATTTTTGACGTGAAATTCTCTACTTTCCAAACAAGAGGAGGAAAGCGAGATGATTTAACTGTTTGCAGTAACTTGTCAAAGTCGTTTATTTGTATGGTAGTTATGGCGGCTCGGATTTGTTGCTACTGAGGTCGATATCTGACACACAAGAAACTGGCGCAAGTTTTTTCGTCAATTCCGACTTCCAGCAGACGGAGCGCAGAGGCCATGTCTCAGCACATCCTGTCTGCTGCTTGTTGTGGTGAAATCAAGTGTGCATGCCAGCTACATTTAGCGTGTTGATTACAATGGTGTCTCTCATTGCTTGCCAAGTGACCGGAACGAGGTTGCCAAGTCTGCTCAAGTAACTCGTATGTTTAACTGTGCAGAAACACTTGTTACACAAGTTGACATGGGTATTACAGACTTTACATACTCCTGCTGACTTAGATGCGCAATGTTGAATATGACCCCGTTCATTGCCGCGGAGGAGAGTGTTTTTTATTTGTTTGCTGTAAACACCGCACTCAGCGATGTCTAGCTATGTGACTGTCTGTAAATAATCGAGTCAGTACCACTCAATCCAGTGATTGACATCATGTGCATCGATCTGATTGTTTGTTGTTTAACGCAGCAATATTCCAACTCTATTACGGCGGTCTGTAAATAATCGAGTCTGGACCAGACAATCCAGTGATTGATATGAGTATCGATCCACACAATTGGGATAAGATGACATGCATCAACCAAGTCAGCGGGCCTGACCACCCGATCCCGTTAGTCGCCTCATACGACAAGCGTAGTCGCCTTTAATAGCAAGCATGGGTTGCTGAAGACCTACTCTATTTACCCCGGGTCTTCACTGGTTTGATGACACACATTGATCAACCAAGTCAGCAGGCCTGACCACCCGATCCCGTTAGTCGCCTTTACGACAAGCACGGGTTGCTGATGACCAGTTCTTACACAGAGGACAGAGAGGATCCCGCAGTGTGATCAGCTAGTTCTGTTGGTCATCTTCCCGAGTCAAGGGAGTGAACTGACTATAAAAGTCCAGTTTCCTTGCCTCGGGAAGATGTCTTTTCGTGGACAAAGAGCCCTTTAAATCCTGGTTTTAAAAAACTGGATTATTGAAGTATGCTAATCCAAAGGAAATGGGAACAAAGGCTTGCTAAGTTTCATACCAGACTCTTTTGGAATAAACAGGTAAACCCTATCAATCCGGACAAAAAACAACAATATCTGCTTGAGGAAACACGACACAACTATATTGACCTGGACGGTAAAGTGCCAGAGGGAACAGAGAGGATAAAAAGTTATCTAGATTAAGTGACTTAGTTACGCCAGTGATATGGGTTCACGCCACTTTTAGCATTATTCTAGCAATATCCCGGCGGGGGACAGCAGAAATGGGCTTCAGAAACTGTATCGTGTGGGGAATAAAACATAGGCCTTGGGCGTGATAGGGAACTATCTGGAATAACGAACCATTGGATGCGTTATGATGAAACGTGTTGCCAAAGGTGGTGTATGCAGGTCAGGGCTGGGTAAACAATTTTTGGCGCAGGGGACATTTGTCTAAAGGGCAACTAACTGAGTTTTGTCTAGTAGTCATACAAACATATAACCTGCCACCTAGTTCTAATCTGAACGGCTCCTGTAGTCATATGCGCCACATTTCGCAGAGCAGAGTTATGTCCCTTAGGCGTGTGATAATGGATACAAATCCCGATCGTGAGTGTTTCTAGGTTCGTCAGCAACATGCCCGTATGGCATCCCTTCCTGTAAACAGTAAACTACGGTTTTAACGAACTCAAAGGGACTACTAATTTTAGTTAGTTATGACCGTAGTTCGTTATAAGCATATATACAGCATAACTACAGCAAATAGTCGGGACCAAAGACGTAAGTTCGTTATATCCATCAGTTCGTTATAAGCGTGTTCCTTTCAACCGTAGTTTACTGTACTCCCACATCAGTCTGACACGCTGTGATAATAACTGACATACTGCTCTAGGCGGCGTTAATTCAAACTTACTCACTTACTCAAATCTAAAGCCTTACTTACCGAGACGTTTTCGTGTCGATTTCAGTGCCCTGGTTCACTGGGTCAGTTAATTTGTTTCAGAAGATAGACACAACATTTCGTGATAACTTTCTCTTTATTTCCAGACGCAGGTGGTGTAACGCCCAAACGAACACTAATGAAGCGTAAGGCACCCCATTTAGCTCGCAGGTAAAACTCTGTTGGGTGTCCCTTTCAACTAGAGCTGACTAACATCACTACTCTTAAACTGATCATATAATCTCTAATGTTTATCGTGTATCATAACTGCAGCAACCCCGTTGACATGTTTACAAACACCATATTGTGTGTCAGCTTGGCAAAGAGTAAACGGGATGTTAAATAGCCTGAAATTAAACTCCAGTATATTCATAATTAATATGCGGGCACATATGGGTCCCATGTTGTGTCCAGACTGCATCCTTGGTGCAGTAGACAGTGTCTGCCCGGAGAGCGGAATGTCGGCGGTTTGATCCCCGGCCGCGCCAAACTAAACGACGTTAAAGGACATCTTCCAGACCATAAAAGTCCAGTTTCCACACTTGCGGAACTAAGCTGGAATTTCGTGGCTCGACCGTAGCGCCGCCAGTGGCTTTAACAAGCTATGTCGGGTCTGATCTTCAAGACCTATATTGTAATAAAACGGGTCTTACCTCTCGAAGTGAGTGAAATCACTCGATCACCTTGATTTAAAAACATGAACCAATTTGGAGATATCTGTCGACACCCAGTTGACGGTACATATACTTTGCAAATCCTGCAATCGACCAAAATGTGCACAACAGTCGCCATGTTGTTGACGAACCGGATGTCGATTTCGTTATGCGATTTCTGTTGGACTACACAAACTCGTTAGTCCTGCCAAAATATAACTCAGAAATTCCAGCCAAGTTCTGCAAGGGTGGAAGCTGGGATTTTAGAGTAATAGAGTAAGTTAACTTCCTTGCCTCGGGAAGATGTTAAAATATGTACTTGTTGTTACCTTGCCTGGTGCTTAGTATTTACAGAGACCATATACCGATATATGGTCTCTGGTATTAAGGAGATAATGCAATGACCGGTCCACTCGTAGCCAGTATGCTGCGGTAGCTATATGGCTGAAAGAATGCTGATTGAATTTTAACTCACTCACAGTATGATGTGTCTGATTGAGGTATACATACATCGTGACTCAGTGGGTAACACAATAAAAGCTGCATTAGTCCTGACTAATACAAACTGACAGACGCACAAACACACAGCACACCACACAAACCAAAGTTCAATCTTTAATGCGATTCAACGGATCCTGGAACGGCCAAGGGAGGTAGCTCCAAATTCATATGTGGTAGCCCTTGTCTGATGTGGGACAAGGAACGTGATGGTTATGCCATAACACACATTTCATGTTCGTCGATATTACCCCAATACGCCAGGATTTGCTGATCGCTCTAATCATTGTTTACTATGTAATGATTTTGGGACCAGCTCCATTAAGCTGACACTTGATAAAACACACACACACACACACACACACACACACACACACACACACACCAAACACACACCCTACAGACACTCATCTAAATTAACCAAACCGGAACACTTCACCCAGAATCAATGACGTCAAAATCAAAGCCGACCTTGGAGACGTGTTATCGATCTGGGAAGCGACACTGTATAAAGATAAAAGGTCCGACATCACATATTTGATTTCTGCCTCGTAACATCTGTAAATATGGACACTTGTACAGCACTCTTAATCAATATTACATCAAAGCGAATTCTGAAGTATCTTTAAAACTTCTCAAACACTTCCTTCAACTTCACACAGCTGCAATGCATTAGTCGACCGGGCACGGACCAATACCGACACGGAAAGGCGCGAGGATTTACGAATGTGATTCTTAATACTCAGCGTTATACGGGGATACCAGATTCGCCATTCAATGTATAACGAAACATCATTCGAAACTGATGCTTATACAGGTAGTACCAACCAAAGTGGCCCGTTGCACTCGCAACATCTCAGTGATGTTTTAAGAATTGAACGTCAGTTTTGATGGGTTCATTGAAGTGTGAACGATTGAAAAGCGCTGGTTAAACTGTGTGAACCTCCGAGCTTGAGAGAATTCGGGGAAACCCCGGAAAATACTTCCGGCAAAAGTTCACACGATCAATTTCACAAAAAATTGTTCGCATCGTGTGAACTTTTCTCTCCGTTCGCAGGTGTGTGAACTCCAAATATCAGATCACATGACTATCCCTTCAGCCAATCAGCATGAAAGAAACAGTGTAAACTTTAAAGTTTGAAATTATAAAGAAATAATATTATTAAATACAATAGTGAATATATACTAAGATATTGTAAAGAAGCCATGTGTTTGACAGGTTGATTGACTGGGTTCCTGTCTTCCTAAACGAGTAGACAGGCGATTTCTCCTCGTAAACATAGCGTATGACCAATGAAGGTCCTCATTATCGAATGAGAACAAACATCAGACTACTGAAGTTTTTAATGTGAAGTGAAATTAATCTGCCAAAATTAACATCAGAAGAATAGTTTTTTATAACTCAATTAATAAATAAATTTAAAAATATAGTTTTCTGTCCAAAATATCTTTTAGAAGTGTAGAAATGACTTTGCATTCTCATTTAAGGACGGGG
Organism: Haliotis cracherodii; assembly: GCF_022045235.1. Lineage (NCBI taxonomy): Eukaryota > Metazoa > Mollusca > Gastropoda > Lepetellida > Haliotidae > Haliotis > Haliotis cracherodii. The sequence goes on from NW_027266275.1 coordinate 20,652,414, forward strand.
CGGTCGGGTAGCCTCGTGGTTAAAGACTTCGCTCGTCAGGCCGAAGACCCGGGTTGAGATTCCCGACATGGGTACAATGTGTGAAGCCCATTTCTGATGTCCCCCGCCGTGATATTGCTGGAATATTGCTAATAGCGGCGTAAAACCATACTCACTCACTCATTTAAGGACAGTACGCACGCGCACCTAAAACAGTCATAGTACACATTTGTGCTACATTTTTGGCCGTGGCCTGTTGGTTAATAGCGCTAAGATTGCTACGCGAATCAACAGCAGAACCAGTTTTTCAGGATGATCCCGAGAATGGCCCAGGATAATTGGCAATGCACACAACAACAATATACATGTACGTTCCCTTATTTTCCCACGTAAGTATATATACGTTTTCTTTGTAAAGTCTCTTATTGTTAAAGAGCATGAGTGACAGCACACTATATCCGAAAGATAAAGGGTACTCAGAGATTAAAGATGACTCACACGGTTTTCTAGTTAAACATCAGTCAGGGATGTAGGTATAACGGAATGACACCAAACTGCACCCGAGAGCATAGCTTATATAGTAACTAGGAAAAGAACTATGAACTATGTTTACATTTACATATAAAAAGAACTTTCCTTCCAACTAATTATGCACTCAGTCTGGTAAAATGTATTTCTTTCCGATGTTCCTACGTGCAGTGCATTCCAAAGATAAAATGTCGGGGAATTTCTCTTCACAAACGAAGCTTATTAACGAATAGTTTCAACATGTTCGGAATAAAGGAACCATTTTCTTGTCAAAAGGGACGGAATGCTGGTTCGTGAATATTAATTTCTTCTTGATTTAACTTGGCATCCATGGTGGGCCCCAGGATAAAGCAGGACCCCTCCCGCCCTTATCCCTCTCTATGCCCAACGCATATTAACGCGTATTAGTTAAATCTGAAGTTTCGTTATGAACTTATCGCATCCTGTGATGGGTAAACATTTACGAAGCCAATTTTCTCTGTCGGGAAGGTAACCGGAATGAGTATTTCTGTAGGTCTAAATTCTTACTTTTTGCGATTGGCTCTTATTTCCATGTAATGTAAAATGATAAATGATATTTCACACACAAGTGTTCAAGCACCGCCAGTAACCTCCTGCAGATGATTGTGCGTGTTTTCCCGCCACGGTAATCACGTGTTATCGGCGTTTCTTTACGCCTGCAGCTGGCAGGGAGTAGTTGATTATTACATTGCTTATGATCATTTCAAAATATGTTGCAGTGCAGAAGATATAAATTTGGTATCACATGTCATGTTGCTTTATGATGTTTTATTGGACATGTTTTGAAGAGGTAATTTTTTGTTTGGGTTTCGCGATTTCAAACACAGATATTTACCGGGCGGTCTGTGCGATAGATTCCCTGCTTGCTGGTACAAATAGAAGAGACCTGTGAAGATCCGGGGTAGAATAGGTCCTCAGCAACCCATGCTTGCCGTAAAATGCAACTAAGCTTGTCTAACGGGATCGGGGGGTCAGGCACGCTGACTTAGTTGATGCATGTCATGGTATCCCAATTGCGTGGATCGATGCTCATGATGTCAATCACTGGATTGTCTGGTCCAGACTCGATCATATACAGACCACCGTCATTATAGCCGTAATATTGCTGAGTGCGGCGTTTAACAAGAAACAAACAAAACACATGGACGATATTTCAACGGAAATTAAAAATATGTACAATTTTCGCTATTGAAACAAAGATATTATGGGTTGTCCCAGTAGGCTCACTAACTTTTCTTGATATAAATGTTCGCCACTCACATGCTTCTCCTGCTTAGACTTCAAGATGCGGAAGCTGATTATGCATTTTCCAATTTAAATTTGATGTAATAGTTATGTCATTATCATGAAATCTCAATCCGCCGTGAGCCAGTGTCTCACCATCGTTGATTAGCCTTAAAATCAATATCAGCATTTCAAAATAAAGAAGATATTTTGTGAAATCTAAAAAAAGTCCTGTACATAATCCAAGGGCGTGCGGATGTTGAAGTTGGACTTCGCGCTGTAATATTACATTTTGCTACCAATTTCTACCAAGGCCTCACACAAGTGACACAATCGACATGAAATTTGAATTTTCTTGCTATGATCAAAGCCAAACAAAACCGCTGTTTTATTAAACATATGTATTGAACCATCCGCATGTGGTATAGCGTCAAACATGAAATATCCTTCAGCAAACATTGCGCCATTGACAGTGTTATTTTTTCAACACGTTTCAACATTTGTCAATATCGGCAGTGTCATTTGAGCTTTGCTGTCGATCACCTCGCCATCCCGCCTTTGTTGACAAAGTGTATTCAAGGAGCGCATAGTGTGTTTGGGTAAAAACATTATCTACACCGTGCTTAAATGGACTAAAATATATTTTCGAAAATCTGTGAAAATAAAAAGTGCAAAAATTCTGTAGCTTGGCACAATGATGTTTTTTAAACTCTTAGTTCGTTGTGGTGATTGCCTTCATCCCTGTACGGAGCTCTGTCTTCAGTGTCTCAAGGAGTCGAAAGAAGTGTTTGTTTGTTTGTTGTTTGACGCCGCACCCAGCAGTATTCCAGCTATATGACGGCGGTCTGTAAACAATGGCGTCTGGGCCAGCACACCATTAACTATATATGTGAGCAATTAACGTCCCATGTTGTCGGGGTACGATGACACGCAACAACCGAACCATCGGGTCTGACCACCTGATCCATGTAGTCGCCTCGAACGACAAGTATAGGTGTATTTGGGACTAATTTTAAACCATGGGGGTTTCTATCAGTATTGGCCGCTATGACACAGCTGAAGTACAGTGGAACCCTGTTAATCTGGACGGTACCCGAAGTACAGTGAACCCCCGTTTATCTGGACAGTACCTGAAGTACAGTGAGCCCCCTATAATCTGGACGGTACCTGAAGTAAGGTGAACTCCCGTTAATCTGGACGGTACCCGAAGTACAGTGAACCCCCGTTTATCTGGACAGTACCTGAAGTACAGTGAGCCCCCTATAATCTGGACGGTACCTGAAGTAAGGTGAACTCCCGTTAATCTGGACGGTACCTGAAGTACGATGAACCCCCGTTTATCTGGACGGTACCTGTGTGAGTGTGAGTGAGTTTGATTTTACGCCGCTTTTAGCAATATTCCAGCAATATCACTCTTGGGAACACCAGAAATGGGCTTCACACATTGTACCCATGTCGGGAATCGAACCCGGGTCTTCGGCGTGACGAGCGAACGCTTTAACCACTTGACGGCACCTGAAGTACAGTTAACCCCCGTTAATGTGGACGGTACCTGAAGTACAATGAACTCCCGTTTATCTGGACGGTACCTTAAGTACAGTGAAATCCCGTTACTCCGGACAGTTCCGTTTCCTCTGAAATCGTCAAATTTAACGAATCATTGTTATAAAGGTATTTTTGACTATCTGATCCATTCAGCCGCCTCTTACAACCAGCAGGTTGCTGAATACCAATTTTAACCTGGTTCTTCACAGGGCTGGTGTATATTGCTTTACATGTGTAGAGGTTCATATGAACAATCGTCCAAAGGGTTTCCAGATTAAGAGGATTTCACGGCGGCTTAACCTCGGATGACAATGCATACATATTCAAAGTCATTCCTCGACTTCCACTCAATCACAGATGAAGTCAGTTCGGGGCAACAGAATATTGCTTTAAAACATGAAACTGTAAACGACATAATAGTGTCCAAACAGTGAAGACATAATGGATTATCGACAATGACGGATGTGCTTTAGGAGGCAGACTGGCTGGTTTGGCCTTATTCCTCGCCCCGAGCTTGACCCAGCCGTGACCGACAATAAATGCCACGCTCTCTGTCCTTGGCGGTTTGCGGTCTTAGCAAGAAGGTGATCAGACGAAAATACTTTCCAACCTGTGACCCAGAAACCTGTATATATGATATGGTTCAGTGCACATTGACCCAGGAAAGGGATATTTTTCTTATATTTATTTATAATATGCGTGTTGTATATGCATTATCACATTCATCGCGATATTTCAGTGTTCAGGTGTGTTCCGAACGTTGTTTTACACAAGACAGAAAAATTACAAACGGGTGGTTGATAGCAAGAGCAACGATCTACGCTGTCTGGGTACAATGTCCCGTTGTACCCATCAGTTCATGCTCCTTGTTATATTTATTGGGGTGAGGTGAAATCGGGTTTAACGTCGCGTCCAAGATTATTGCACTTATATAGCGACGTGCATGCACGTGCACTGATGTCGATTTATAGTGCACTGATGCATGCACTGATGTCGATTTATAGTGCACTGATATACCATGCCGTATGACCATGAATGACCCACTCAGACACAGTATACTGGCTCCGGGCCGACCAGTCCTTGTTTTAGCATCTTAATGCCGAGCGCCAGGCAGGGTAACAACAAGTTCCATCTTTTAACCTCTTTTGGAATGACGCGTCCGGGGATCGAACCCCGGACCTTCCGCTCTCCGGGCGGACGCTCTACCACTAGACCACGGAGGCGATCTTACGCCGTGGGATTTCCAGGAGATTCCAGGGCCTAGATTTTCGAAACGATCTTAGCTAAGATAAATCTTAACAACTTACGTTTAAAGATAAGATATCTCAAGGCTAGGATAAGTTAGATTTTCGAAACTATCGTAAACCTGTCGCAGATCGCTCAGAGCTACGATACCAATCGTAACTCTGACAGAGAACTCATTTGTGTTGGAGATAGAAAAGCGGGGTGTTTCCAAATGACGTCACGGGGATTTCCTAGCTGCTGACAATAACAACAACATAGATAAGTGACACAGAATTCATGATCACATTGTTTAACATGCACATATTTGAGTGAAATTCTGTACAATCCTACATATGTCCTACATGTAGACGTGTTGTTCCTATGATAAAAGATGCCATGACTATAACCGAACACAAAAATCATTCGTGTGCCATGCAATAGCATTTTTCAAAGCCAAAAAATGTTATAATCAATAAGTATAGTGTTAACACACTTTAGCTATTAGAATGGAAATAATGTGCCAAAAGATACTTCACTATTTTCCCTTACAATGACGAGACCTTTGATCGAACAGCATATGCGATCAGCATTTAACATGCGTATTCAAGTCGGATGTTAAGTGATGTATACTGTATATGTTTGTGTTTATGTCAAAAATCAAGTTTATATTAGTGTAAACACCAACATTATACGTGGAAACACTCAAAACAAAAATTGTTCAGGAAGCAGCGCACCGACAAGCAAGATTTTATGACAATCTAAGCTGGTTAAGTTTGTTTTGTTATTTATGTATCCAATATATTTCATGAATTAACCAAGGACTTAAATACAATATCAAGCTATAAGTATTTAGATGATGAAATTATTTTTTATCTATCTAGATCCATAATTCTTTTCAAAATTTAAAAGTGACACTAATTTTCGTTCGCAAAGAGAGATAATTTCGGAATTGTCAAGTTATGTTGTCTCATGGAACACGCCACAAGTTAACGTAAACATACATATAATATAGTCATTTTCTATCCTTTTAAATTAAGTAGAGCTAATAAACTGATTTGTCTGATTTCATTGAAATCTGACTAAGGAGCGAAATACTTTGTAATGTGTCAAATCTATTCCAGAACGTAGTTCAATGTTTGGCTTGTCTGACAGCATTGCTGAGGATCATTTACTAGTATTTGTCCGTTGTCCATTTTATTGTTTGAATGGTCTCAAGTATATCTATATATTTTTTATACATAAAACGGAAATGTAGACTTAAATATTAAAAACACCAAAATATTTTAAAACCGGTTTATTGAATGCAAAGATTATTGTGTTGAAAATGTGTATTTTATATTGATCAGTAAATTTCATTCAATAAACTTTTTTTTCTGCGAACATATATTGGAATTTGCAAACCATGCTACATTTTGACGAGAACCAGAACGAGCATGGGAACACATTTTTTATTTGATTTGTCGATACGAAAATCTGTGCTGAACTTTTACTGTCAAAATTTCAGTAAATTGTTATATTTAATTGAATACATCTATATGCCGTTAATCAATGTTTTTAAAGAATACAATTGTTCAACAGACAGTTTTTAATCATTTTATTTTCAAATATTTGTCTTTCAAGATGATATAGATAACATAGGTATTGAATTTAAAACGAAACAAATTACAATTACTTTTGCAAGAAAGAAAAAAGGATATTGAAAACAAATATTTGATCACATGTATTTCCTTGTTAAGTCAATAAATACTACACTGTATAGTTACAATTCAATTATTAAAACCACCCGCCCAACACGATTTTAAATGTAAAAACTTATGCGAAACCTTTATGGTTTTTTTTACCTATGTAGATTGAAATAAAAAAAATTAAATGTGAAAATAAAGACTAAAGCATTGACACAAAGGCGATCCAGAAAATATAACAGCGGAACTCTGCGCTTCATGAAAACTGTAACATTGAGCAAGGTGTCCGGGCGAATACAAAGGGAAACCACTCTCAACTAGAGTTTGAACTAAGATTAGCTCCCCCTGAGTTATCAATGAGCAAGCTCCTTTCCAGCGCGTGACACCTTCGTTACACTCTCAGTAACATCGCTGCCACCAGTGTGGGCGCGGCCATTACAAGAATCTTGAAATTTGCCCTCTAACACCTCAAGTAGTAACGTTGATACTTTTGTTTATATCCCTGGGAATGCCATCATATTTCATTTTGAAAAGGTTTACAACTGACCATGTTTTCCAGATGAATTTACTTTGTTGTTTGTATAATCAGATTGGTTCGAGATTGCAGACTAACGGAAAATAAACCAACTTCTCCCTTACATTCTTACTATATCAATAACATGATAGTTTTAATGAAATAGAAATTCAAATTGACAAACGAAGAAAGTAATTTAGCAGCGATAAGTGTATTCGGCGACACGACAGTCGTCACTTTCTTTGTAAACAAGTCATTGTCATTCGGTTGCGAGTTCAACTCCAAACATGGTTGTGGCCACATATTCACAGTTGGGAGTTTTGACTGGTGGCAGCGATAGTATAGAGAGCTCCGGGAACGTACTATCGCTGTGAGGAGCTTGATCAATGAGGTCACAGTCATTACTGTAGCCTGCCGACACCTTCCGTTTTTGTCCTTTCCAAATTATCGAAAAGGTATGTTGTTTCACACTTCTTCAGCATGGACTCGGATAGAAATATATTGTAAGCTATCGACTCCACACTTATGTGGATCGCTGTCGCGATTAAGAACATTTTTGACTTGAAATCCTCGATGCTTTCTTCGTGCTTTCGAAGTGTCAATTTGAATCACTCAGTATTACAAAGTGAAATGTCCATGTTTGAACGTAAAGCAGACTAATTGTTTGGCATAATATCTATGGAAAAGTATGCCGCCATCTTGGATGAAGATAAAATAAACTTACGACAGGTATGGGGCTATCTTAGATCTACGACAATCTTAACCCTCTTGGTGCCACGGGACCATACATGGTCCCTCACTTTTCACAACCGCCTAGTGCCAGGGGACCATATATGGTCCCGAGAAAATGCCCTTTTTAAACTGTGAATTTTGATATTTAACACGGAGTGCGGAAAGTCAAAACTATAACCATCATTACCCCAATCATCTTAGCTTTAACATCGTGTAACTCATACTTTATACAATGCTACGGATTGCGAAATATGGCGAGATTAGTAAAGTGGCTACCGCTCTTCTCGGCCTTTTTCTGCCATGTTTGAACACCAAGCGAACGACGGCGAATTTTGATAATGCACCAATGTCACATACACGTAAATATTTTCAGATAAAATCGTTGTTCATAAGAACAAATATGACCTGAGTGGTCAGAAAGACATATTTTTCCAAACTGTATACTTATTCACGTAAATACAATTCTGTTCACTCCTTTATGAACAAGTTTATTTACACGTTTTGTATATTTTTATCGACTATCGGTAATGGCGGAATGGTCGGTACACATGAGAAAACGACAGTGTATATTTCCATTACATTTGTGCCGATCATTGAATGAATTTATAACCATCATCATCCTAATCATCTCAACTTTAATATCGTGTAACTCATATTTTATGCAGTGCTACGGATTTCGAAATATGGCGAGATTAGTAATGTGGTTACCGCGCTTCTCGATCTTTTTCTGCCATGTTGAACTTCATGCGAATGAAGGCAATTTTGTATTATGCACCGTTGTCACATACACGTAACTATTATTATATCAGACAGCCAATTTGAAAAAGAAATCTGATCGGACTGGTCAGAAAGATTTACTAGTCCCCACTGTACAGTTATTGGCGTAAGAGTACTAACGTTTAGTCGGCCACGGAAGTTTTTTTGTTCAAGTATTGCATATGTTTATCGACTGTGTGTCATGGCGATTTAGCACGGCGCTACATACAAACCGACAGTGCAGATTGTGTCTTTTTGTATATGATGCTGATTTACAGAAAATATTCAAATCAAAGATACGGAAAGATAGCTATAATCGTTAATATTAAGTTGGTATAGTGTATATTTATGGGCAGGAGGTTCATGATCAAAACCTAAACATTGAATGGCCAAGCCCGAAGTGATGAACAGTACTCGTTCGCATCATAGCAGTGCCGCGATTTCTTGTGTTTACCGGTTGTCCTACATACTCGCCCGTTCAGACAACTAACTGCTACTTTTTTCATATGAAATGACTAAGAGTCATGTGTGATTGCTCAAACTAGCTGAGTAACTTGCCCTAACTGTTTCACATTTTGTCGCAAATGGAGATTTCAGAAGTGTGGCCACGACATCTAACGTGAGTCGACGCCATATTGTAAACAAGTTGTGTCAAGGTCGGTTCCACATGTGGTAGCTCGGCCCTCGTTTCTGTCGATGGTACACGCGATACAAACATAATGCAACTACTGAAAACATCAACATAACTTCTACAATGATGCCAGCAATACCTTTTAGCATTTGGGTTAACCGCTTATGGATACGATGTGTTGTAAAGTTCGATTTCGATTTGTTTTTCCTTTCATTGAAACTGTGATAATGGCGCTGTGATTGGTTTGCTGAAATAGTATTTTCCATGTCTAATGTACATGGTACATGCTGTGATTGTAGAAGATAATTGATAACCAATTGTGTATGCATATATATCATCATATACACATTACTAATCTCTTCAGAAAATGGAATATATTTTAGCTCGTTTTCAAACATTCTGCCATGGATATTAGATCAAAAATTAATATTAGATTTACAAATTATTTATGTACACTGTACTCTCGATTAACGTATGATAATCTATTGCAAGTCTTCAACTCTTATTTGATATGTCATCGGAAATGTCAGCAATGATTAAAATTAATTTTATTTCGTTACAATCTGCAATTTTATTCAAATAGGCTAATAGACGGTCGGTGATTTCCCGCCACTGTGAATTGCGCGTGATTTGACCTCGCGTGTTGTGACGTGGATGACGTCACATGAAACAGCTGATCTAATGTTGATGTAGTATAATGGATACACGTGGTTTCATTTTTCAAATAACAATATTCTCTTTGACTGAACCAGAAAGCATATCTAGTACATCACGATTGGAAAATGTCTACGGCGACCGAGTGAATTAAAACCGCATATCATTTGACGAACAGTGTTAGAATATTTGGTGCAGTTTTCTAATTTTGGTATGTTGACATGTGCTTTTCATATCTGTTTGAATGCTTGATATTCCAAAAATATAATGTGCATTTAGTTGAGTACAGCGGGAAAGCTGTCAAAATGGATCCAATATTAAACAACCTAGATTTTTAACATTTTAGCTTCATCTATTGGAATTTCGAATGGTTCAATTTATAACATAAACAGTAAAAGTAATTATAGATCTTCTCACAATATATAGATAATCAATTTCTGAAAGACAAAAAGTTTTTATTGTAAATATGTGACTTCGTTTTGATGTTTTATATAGTTATATGTATGTCTTTTTTCACTCTGCATTATCTAAATTACCAAATACTTCGACCAGTGACATATAGTAGTAATTAGATTCTACTTTGTTTTTTATCCTAGGTATGAAATAGATTTTCTTTTTAAATAAATATTTGTCTAAGAGCAAAATCAATACATTCTTGTGGTTTTTTTTCACCATTTTAATTTGTATATCTTCCCTCCAAGCTGTTGTTTAGCTAGGCCAAAATTAAAAAAAAAAAGGAAAGACATAATAAACCATTTTTATGTAAGATTTTGCTGGTTAAATTTTCGGAGTTCAATACCAAGAATATATTTTTCCTTTTATGACAAATAATTCCATTACTTTCATTGACCTACGATCATTATCTATTTCAAACTTTTCCTTCAGTAGAATGGGATGGAATGGGAAACTAGTGGAAATAAACTATCACGTATGTCCTTTAATGTACATGTACATACCTAGCTATAGGTGTAAATACACTTCTAAAGTCGTATTTATAAATCAAATGAATAAATGAAACAAAAAGTGGTATTTCATGGACTGGCCATACAAGTATATTTTGAGCAAAGGTCTAAGTTAGGCAGCCAAGTGCGAAATACGAGCTGATACGAGGATGTATGTTTTCTGGTGTTCATAGTGAAACAATGACATATGGCGCCCGAGTTGCGAGTGATCGAAAATAGGTTTGTTGAATAGATTTGCTGCCCATGAAAACGTTTCAACAATTTTGATTGAATCTACATGTACTTACTCTTGGGTGGTATTACGTTAGTATAATCTTGTTAATTATTAAGAAATAACAATGATGCCCGATATTGAGCGATGTCAATTTGAGTATTGTCAGGGCTGTTTAGCGATCTTTCACATTTTGTCCTTTGAAAATGTACGATGTCAATTACCCGGAAGTTGATTTTATCGCTAATAAAAGAGCACGGTCATTGAAACATACATGGACGTAACTGGGATTTCTTCACGATATACATTCCAAACTGTCATTCGTTTTGTGACATAATCTTTGAAACAGTCTGCGTATGAATTAATCACGACCACTTCCGTCAATTTTGTTTTGACGTCAAAAACACGCACAATTTCATCGGGATTTTTTATCGGTAAATATAACTCACGGAAAATTCTCAGTGAATGTGTACTTCAACATAAATATCATATGTCTATCACTGTTAGGACATGTACTTGCCAATGATATGAATTATTGGTCATTTAGATTTCAAACAAGGGCGCTTACTTGACTTTGCTTGCCATATTCGGGAGCGTCCATATTACGATTAATGTGGAAAAGTAGGAAACTTATAATACCAGCACTTTTATCGATGGCTGGGCAGTGCATAGATCTTTTGGATTTGGTGACTTTAGATACTGTTGGAAAGGCAATCAACTCGAGTTGCATGTTATACAATTTGGTTACATTGTGTGAAGAAATAAAGACGTTGCAACACTTTTGATACAATGTACACGTTTTTGTAAGCGCGACGTCAGCATAGTGCGGCACAGCGGTTTGCAGGCTGACTAACGTCCAGGCACCATGAGGGTTAAATGTACATGTACATATATACCTGGCTAGGTGTAAATACACTTCTAAAGTCGTATTTATAAATCAAATGAATAAATGAAAGAAAAAGTGGTATTTCATGGACTGGCCATACAAGTATATTTTGAGCAAAGGTCAAAGTTAGGCAGCCAAGTGCGAAATACGAGCTGATACGAGGATGTATGTTTTCTGGTGGCCATAGTGAAACAATGATATATGGCGCCCGAGTTGCGAGTGATCGAAAATAGTTTTGTTGAATAGATTTGCTGCCCATGAAAACGTTTCAACAATTTTGATTGAATCTACATGTACTTACTCTTGGGTGGTGTAACGTTAGTATAATCTTGTTAATTATTAAGAAATAATAATGATGCCCGATATTGAGCGATGTCAATTTGAATATTGTTAGGGCTGTTTAGCGATCTTTCACATTTTGTCCTTTGAAAATGTACGATGTCAGTTACCCGAAGTAGTTTTTATAACTAATAAAAGAGCACAGTCACTGAAACATACATGGACGTAACCGGGATTTCTTCAAGATATACATTCCTAACTGTCATTCGTTTTGTGACATAATCTTTGAAACAGTCTGCGTATGAATTAATTACGACCACTTCCGTCAATTTTGTTTTGACGTCAAAAACACGCACAATTTCATCGGGATTTTTTATCGGTAAATATAACTCACGGAAAATTCTCAGTGAATGTGTACTTCAACATAAATATCATATGTCTATCACTGTTAGGACATGTACTTGCCAATGATATGAATTATTGGTCATTTAGATTTCAAACAAGGGCGCTTACTTGACTTTGCTTGCCATATTCGGGTGCGTCCATATTACGATTAATGTGGATAAGTAGGAAACTTATAATACCAGCACTTTTATCGATGGCTGGGCAGTGCATAGATCTTTTGGATTTGGTGACTTTAGATACTGGTGGAAAGACAATCAATTCGAGTTGCATGTTATACAATTTGGTTACACTGTGTGAAGAAATAAAGACGTTGCAACACTTTTGATACAATGTATACGTTTTTGTAACCGCGACGTCAGCACAGTGCGGCACTGAGCGGTTTGAAGTCTGACTGACGTCCAGGCACCATGAGGGTTAAGATATCTTAGGGCTACGATAGTTTCGAAAATATGCTACGATAGCCTACGATTTCCTTACGAAAACTTTACGATAATCTTAGGGCTAAGATCGTTTCGAAAATCTAGGCCCAGATCCCCAGCAACCTATGCTGGTTGTAAGAGGCGACCAAATGAATCGGGTGGTCAAGCTCAGTGGCCTGGTCGATTACCGATGACTGTGTTTTGGGGTCCAAGCTCTGCTATTTAGTATACAGACTCTCGCCATGTAGCTTGAATATTGCTGAGTGCGGCGTTGAACAACAAACCCTAAATATTCTTGTTATTCTGTCAGACCAAGTTATACAACCCTTTTTCCGAATACGGAGATCACTATTCTAAAAAAACCCAACCTTATTAACATCTGTTCTCTAAACGAGAAATATTTTAAATGTTCTTTGAAAAAAAAAACACCACTGGACAAGATCCACGTACATTACGACCCATGATGTATAACGATTAATATCCGCCGAGAACCATCGAGAAACGAGAGTTATATTTGTCGTATGATGAAATAGTGACAGATGATCAATAAGACCAGCATGTTTCCGCTTCTTTCAAACCGTTAATACAAACCCTCAATCACTTTCATGTAAGCTATATTATTAGTGATTTAAGAGACCCGTCGTGTTTGCTTGTACAGTGCAAACACGAGATGCAGAGAGTTGTCTGTGCCAATCAGCGGCCACATCAAGGTGTTTTCCTGTCCCAACAAAACGCTCAGGTAAAACTGAATTCAGAATGCTGGCTTCATATGCGGTCGATGTCGTATCAACAATGCCGCGTAGCCTGTAGCTGCCGTCGTAGCAGAATCAAGGCTTCACTCCGAGTCTATATGCTCTATCGGCAAACATTGCCCGTCACAATATAGTGGTTACGATGAGGAACGCTGCGCTCTTGTTGCGAGGGACGTTTTCAGCATCGGCTTGGGACGTGAGCTTAGCAGATAATTAGTTCTTGAGCAGTTAAACCAAGGTGTGTCACCCGAAGGAGCTCTCAGAAAAACGTGCGCTGCAAGGCAACTCTACTTGATAATAGTGCAGTCTTAACGACTCAAATCATGGCGTTGATATCCAACAAAATTGTATCCGATTCTGGAAATCATGGATAACGAGGACATTGATTGAGGCTGAAGCAAAAAAAATGTCAAATCGATGTATTTAGGACAATGCGTACTATCAATGTTTGAAGGCGGTATTTTCATTAAAATCATCCTACATTTTGAAAATCCATTGTGGCAAAACGATGTGGGTTAATGTATCGGGAAATGTGAAGTGACATTTGTCTTTGATATATCCAGAGCAACGCACTCATCTACGACGTAACTGCACGGTAACAACGCGTGACAGTGGAGGTGGTCGACTACGGAACAACCATAGTGAAGGTAAAATAAGTTGTTTTTATTCCTTCAGCGTCATTGACATAACAGCCCTCGTGTCTGCTTACGTCGACTCTCCTCGGGGTAGCAGCCTTGGTATATCTGGTGCATTCGCTCATAAAACTAAAGTAATAACATTTCCCCATGTCGCACGTGCTTCAAAATTGCAGACACTATGCGGTTGTTAAATATACAGAACCGTTTAGGTCGACTTTTGGTGTAATTTACAATTAGAAGTTTTAAAGTATGGAATTGTTGACATCTGAGAAATATTACGATAGACATGTTGTATACATTTATTTATTGTGTAAATAAATCAAGAACATCACGACTGGTCTAAGGGCGACGTTCTATCAAGACGTGTGTTCAGTTTTGAACAAACCTCGAATCTTACCAATCGATAAATTCTTTTCCCTACCGATTTTGAGCCAACGAAAAAGTTTATCAACACGAGCCATTCCTGTTATTATGTTTATGTATTGTGACTTTTTCTTATCCTGGACTGTTTAATCGACATGTCAAAATCGTTTCTAACTTTACCCTTCAGGTAAATAGTTCTCAAGATAAAAAACACGAAAAAAAGATGTACTTTCTCAAGGTTCTTTAAACACGTTTTAAAAGGACTTAAATCAAGGTATACAAAGGGGAGTCGATTTCACGTGGTCTATTTGTAGCGATACTGTCCAAACATGGTAGTGAATTTAATTAACTAGCGTGAGGGGTTCACATAGTTCGAGAGAACTCCCGTTGTTGCCTAGGCCTAAATACAACTCTGTTTAATGACAACAGACACCTCTCACATGACCTTCAAAGACTGTTGACTTTGACCCTGGCGTTAGGTTATCGATGAATACAATCTAAGGAACAGTCGATGTTTGGAATAATTCGCCCTAAAAGTCATTTTTGTTATATTTTGTAATATTGGGCAACAGTTCGACGACTAATGGCTATTGTTACAACAGAAATTGATTATTATGTTGTTATTTTTTGCATCTGAGAATATAATGATGGACATCAATTTCCCTCGGAATAATAAGGTCGTATTTTATGTATAACCTTTAGTAAACCTTTAGTTAAAGCTGTAGAACGTAAAATGTAATTTACTTATTTAAGGTTGAATAAGTATCCGAATTTTACACAGTTGATTCGGGGTGTTATACATTTCAAGGGGGCGGTGGGGTAGCCTAGTGGTTAAAGCGTTCGCTCGACACGCCGAAGACCCGGGTTCGATTCACCAAATGTGTACAGCGCGTGAAGCCCATTTCTGATGTCCCCTGCCGTGATATTGCTGTAATATTGCTAAAAGCGGCATAAAACCATATTCATTATTGTGGGTTGTTCCAGATACCGTTATTTAACGCTGATTACAAAATCTAAATAATACAATATGAAGGTGTAGTTAAACTGAAATAGTGAGAGGATGCTCTGACCTGTAGTTTACGAACACTATCGTGCAAAGGGATGAGTGAATATGGTTTTACGCCGCTTTTAGCAATATTCCAGCAATATCACGACGGGGGACTACAGAAATGGGTTTCACACATTGTACCCATGTCGGGAATCGAACCCGGGTCTTCGGCCTGACGAGCGAACTCTTTAACCACTAGGCTTCCCGACCGCCCCGTCCTTAAATGAGAATGCAAAGACATAAAGTCATTTCTACACTGCGAAAAGATATTTTGGACAGAAAACTATATTTTTAAATTTATTCTGTAAATTGAGTTATAACAAACTACTCCTCTGATGTTAATTTTGGCACTAGGCTACCCGACCGCCCCTATCGTGCAAAGACAGGTCCATGTACATGTAGCACGGCCCATACAAAACATACGTCCATGGTCCATCTATAAACAGTGATGATGATGTACACACTCTTATTCTTATTACCCCTTGTTACATCTAGTGGTCTATGGTCTGTGGTTCTATCCCAGCCGCGTCATGCCAAACGATGTTAACAGATGGTACTTGTTGTTACCGTTCCTAGCGTTCGGCATTAATGGGCTTAAACAAGGATTGGTCGGCTCGTAGTCTGTATACTGTATCTGAGTGTGTATTCTTGTTAAACTGCAGCAGTGGGCTAGCACTATAAAATCGACATTAGTCCGGACTAGTACAAGCAACCACACATGCACACGTCGCAATACAAGTGCAACAAGAGTTTGCCACTTACGTGGCTATATCCCCCGCCCCTGTTGCAGAATTTATGACATAATTAAATCTAAACAAACCCTAACCTTTTTTTACCGAGGTGGAACTTGTCCTGGAAATTGTAAAAAAAAAGAAGAGTTTGGAACCTTAGTCCATCTTGTTGCCATGGAAACATAAAAAATAAAAAATTATAAAATTTCTAAATGGCAAAAGGCACCAGTTCAGCATGTACTTGACAGACCTGCAAAGTTTCATGAACAAATATTGAACGGTTTCTGAGTTACGCTCCGGAAACGAAACGTGACGGACGGACGGACGGACGGACGGACAGACGGAGCCCGTTTCTATATTCCCCGCCAACTTTGTTGGGCGGGGAATGATAATCTTTGACGCGACGTTAACCCCTATTTCACCACACGTCACCTTTACTGTACCGGCGGTAGGTAAAGCGTTTGTTCAATACACCAAAGGTCCACGTTCGATATCCCACATGGGTACGATGTGTGAAGCCCATTTCTGTGTCCCCTGCTGCGATATTGCTTAAATATTGATAATCGGGGCGTAAGACCATATTCGCTCACTTTTTAAAAGTAGGGGCACATCCGAGTCGTTCGTTGTGAATTTGGTTCGAAATGTTACGATATTATCCTGAAACTTACGTCGTTATATCCGCAGTTTACTGAATGGTTATTAGTTTTGTTTGTTAAACACCATACCAGTAATATCCCAGGTATATGACGGCGGCCCTTTAATAATCGAGTCTGGACCAGACACGCAACAACCAAGTCACTGAGCCTGACCACCAGATCACGTGGTTGTCTGTTAACCAGCATACGTTGCTGGGGGTCTATTGTAACCCGGAAGTCTCCCACGTGGTTGTACCTCACTGGAGATGTATCTATTTTATATGTCATGGAGTATATCACTGATATTACACATGATGATATATAACAATAATTTTGTGCATCGGCTTCGATAACGTCTTCAAGAAGATCCAACATTATCAAAATGTTGTCAGTATTTTTCAATGTCCTCTTTCCCGTGAAGACCAATTTGGATCGTCTCACGCTCCTAAATCCAACAACTGTCTGAGAGATCCCGTTATTTTATGAATGCAACTAGGTATCACTACACAGAGGAAGCAAAATAGAACTCATCTGTAATCGCCTTGCCTATATCTATACTTACAGATTTTCCATTTCGCATAAGTATCAACAAATCCATATCTCATACTGCCTTTGATGTACCGAGGCTGGTGATTTAGAAACATGATCAGTTACAGTAATACATCTTGGATTACCATAAAGAATATTGAGTGATTGGGTCCGGGAGCTTTTGCGGGGTTTTGGAACAGTGCTACGTTTAGATAATACATGTATTAACATCTTGCTCTGATTGCACGATCATGCCGAGAAAGATTCCCGTCTAGTATCCGTTATGCCTCAAAACCATCTGTGGATAAACAGATTATGTATGAATATATTTAATAAATCTAACAGTGTCTGAAACGAGCGGTGGGCAAACCAAAAATCCATGACAAAGTGTCATAAGAAAATAAGGCTTAAATATTAAATGTTTCCGGAAGTTTACATGCATTCGGGAGACACCGAAGATACCATTTGTTTGGTTGGTTTAAGCCACATTCGGCCATATTCCAGCAATATGATGGTTGTCTGTAAATAATAGTCGCCCCTTACGACAAGCAAAGGTGGCTAAAGACCTATTTTCTAGACCTATGTACTCGGAATCCGTATGCCAGGAAAAAGAAACACATTTTCACAAATATCTATTTTGGAAACAGACGCTTTCGGTTCTATGCAATTGACAAAAAGTTGAACTTTAATTCTTTGTATGCAGACTATTAATAATTTAAATTTAGGTACTGTAATATTTAGGCATACTAATCGAAGACAAATGTTTTAGATTACTTTTGATATTTTCAATGTGGTAAATGATATTTACAGATGCATGTTATTACATTGCACAAAGGGAATTCCACTGTGACGTTTATATAGGTCACGTGTTTCTTCCAAGTCTTCTAGCCTATGAGTATTGCTCGATGGTTTCCATTACCCTACAAGAAATACGTCCCTTAGGTCGACTGGTTTGCGTGTAGGTTCATGTCTGCGTTGTCATTAACTGACCTCAAATATATCAACGGTTGTCTGCAGGCGGCCACTTCGGTGTCGGCCCGTCCGCGGGGATCCCAGAGCAGAAGAGACCTCCAGTATCCCGTGTTTATCGAAACAGTCGACTACAATGAGGATCTGGGTTACAACGTATGACCTGGCTTATTGTGAGTTGTACCCGGGTATCAACCACTGGTTTGACAGATCCAGACGCAATTATTTACAGGCCGCCGTGATATATACAACTTTTGATAGGGATATTTTTTTTTATCTTTCCATAGTACACAAAACTGATTATCATTATCTGTCAAGAGAATATTTACATAGATGTCATATCTTATTGTCTCTATCAAAAGTTGAGTAGTTTAGTTACAGCATTCCTGACCTAGGCATGAAAAAACACCCACTCTGCTCAACTCGGGATATCCCACCTACGGCAGCAATGAATTAGTGTCATTGCTTGATTTCCATGGAAATCCATGAAACTCAAAATATCGTGGTATCAAGTTCGTATAACACGCGGTGAGGTGAGGTGAGGTGAGGTGAAATGGGAGTTAACGTCCAAGATTATTGCACTTACATGTATATAGCGACGTGCATGCAATTCATCGAATTGTGTGTGTGGCTGCTTGTACTAATCTGGACCGATGCCGATTTATAGTGCCAGCCCACTGAGATACCATGCCGCAGTTTAACATGATAACCCCACTCAGACAAAGTATACTGACTCCGAGCCTGCCAGTCCTTATTATAGCCCCTTTATGCCAAGAACCAGGCAGGGTCACAACAAGTACCATCTTTTAACGTTTTTTAGTAGTACGCGGCCGGGGATCGAACCCCGGACCTTTCTTTCTCCGGGTGGACGCTCTAGGAGGCAGTCCGGTTTTGAAAAGAGGTTATATATGCTTTGTAACAGATATAAAGTAAACAATACACAGTGGTTTGAAGAAAACAGTCACTGACATTTGTAAAGGGTCACGACTGTCTCCAGCTTGTGTTGTGTCAGGTGACAGTCACGTGCACAAAAGCTATTCCACACTTGCCGAGGTGACAGATGGGACGTATGGGATTGAGACGAGCCGAACGCCGTTATAAATCACCGTCACCTAAAAGCAATGCTGACAACGCTGAACAATATTTATAATACACTTATCCCCTTAAATCAGGCTTTTCTAATTATTCCGTGTAATGATCTGGAACACCTAGTAACAGTTTCAGCATATAAGCAAATTTTCATAATTATAGTGGACAGATAAGAAGGTCTAAAGTTAGATATTTAGTACCAAACTGTTCCGAACGTCGGTTTCATCTGCTGCCCGTGATGAATAATCCAGACGCCATAAAGATTTTAGTAGGATCTAATTGACTTGGGACTTCAGTGCAGTGAGCTGATATACATTTATTAACCGATACCCCACTGAACTCATGGGCATGAAATATAGACTCTTTACGACCAGGCATGGACACTAAGCGGTTTTAGAAAGAAGTAGTAATTCAAAAAACATTTTTCGTAACAGCGGTGTCTTGTTTACGATCTGTTCGTCAACCAGTACGGTGAGTGAGTATGACTTTACGCCGCTTTAAGTAATATAAGAGTAATTTCCGACGGGGAACACAAGCGATGGGTTTTACACACTATGCCCATTGTACCTGGGATTCGAACCAGCGACTTCAGCATGACGAGCATTTTAACCATTAGGCTATCCCACCGACTCCTAACCTCTAATGAACGATTTAAATCCGACTTTTAGTATTTAGCTAACCAACCTTTAAATCGATTGTCGTCCTCCAGTACACTACTAAATAACGCATGTCTATGACTGATTGCAATGTTAATATCAATATATCAATTTGCTTCCTCTTAATATATTGCTGCATCCGTTAACTGGGTCTGAAGGGCTTGTCGAAACAGATTGCAAAGAGAATGATCACGTGGACTACTATGATGTTGATGTTAAGTGTATATATAAACGGTTTGTTTATCATGGACTACCGGGCAAGAGAAAGTATACACCCATGTTTGATGGCGACACACAGAAACGATTATTCCATGGTGATGTATTTGATACAGGATACAGTTATATTTTGGACCTTGATATTGCCGTGTTTCGACAACTGTTTTCAGCCTATAGTAACGTGTTGATAACGTTTGCAATGTTTTGGTCAAATCAGATTTTCTAGTTTATACTTTCTTTTGCCCGGCAGGTTATTTATATGTAGCAACTTGATATAAATTCCATTTAGTGGAGATTTGCTTTAGAAAAGAAAATATATGTACCAGAAAATGATGGGAAAAAAAATATCTTCAAAATTATTTGACAAACACCCATTGTTGGCTGGATACAGGATGTTCTGAAACATCCATACCACATAGAATAAGTTAATTATTTGTTAACGTCGTCCCATCAATTGAAGCGTTTAAAACGTCGCCGACGACCATGTTCGATCCCTACGGGTACATTGCAAGAAGCCCATATTTGGTGGCCACGGCTGTGATAATGATGGAATCTTTATAAAAGAGATAAAATCCCCACTTTCCTAAGTGATCACTCTTTCGAAAACCCGCCATTCTTCATGCTGGCTGACATCTCGTCAATGACCAACACATCTGGCGTCGCCCATCCAACAATCTTCACAGCCATGTCAATGTTATTCCTAATTTACCCACGGTAACTGAGGGGTCACGTGACCAGTCTTCGATGCATGCATGTCAAAGGCCACCCTCATATTCATTTATCAAAGTGGACGACAAATGAGTCCACGAAATATCAATATATGCGCTGGCAGCTCGGCGAAACCTCTGCACCTCTGCGCATGTATCTCGTTCATCAACGCCTGTGCGTTAGGTATAGGCTGTGAATGAAGCATCTTACGCGGCAACGTCCGGTTATTGCTTCCCGTTATATTACCGACCCCTGTCCGACAGGTAACGGGCAGTATTGTGAACAATATCACCTGACTGGGGTAAAGGGTTAACCCCCTGCGACCGGTTGCTGTAACCCAATCTGCCGTTTGAGTGATCAGTACATGACGGGTACATGGTCACGTGACTCCCTTAACCTGAGAAAACCTTCAACAGGAATTTTAACGCTTTGCATTTTTCTCCCGTTTGTCAATCACACAAACAGCAGGATACGAAGCGAGAACTACCCATTCTCAAGCCATGCAGTATCTGCTTTGAAAAAAACCAAACATGTTTCGACGCACCGCCAGAAACCATGTTTGTACCCTGACGCAGTGTGGGAAAACGATGAGGTCAATCAAAGCGAGGCTCTGTTGAATTAAGGTAATGTTTTTACTGATTCTTCCATACTGTGTATGCTCTCTGGTGAGATTAGTTATTGCTGTTCATCTTAACACATCTGCTGCAAGCATCTCATTCAAGCAGCCACAAATGGACCTATTTGTTTTCGCGGAATGCTTTATGGCCGAGATACGCACAGGCCCACACACGGGCTACTTTCAAAGATACGTTTGGTAGTTTGGTAGACGTCATGTCTGTTACCTGAATATTGCAGAAACTAGGAAATATCCTCATAATTTCGCGAGTGTGTGAATTGAAACTTGGTGTTTATTACTCTCACTGGGTGTAATGGCTTGGAAACGACAGTTGAGTTTCATAACTTCTAATAAAAATGCATTTTCGTACAACTTTTATTGGCCTATCAATATTACGCCGTCTTCACTTCATAATGAGCAGGCGCGTAACCCTACATTGCCTGGAAGGGAATGATGTTATATGGTGATGAACATGGTTTATTCACATATTGAAGCAATATGTGCCCCAACGAATGGTTGTTTTGTTAAACGTATACGCGTTCAAGCACATTCGTAACTCATACGCAGACGTAATCACCGACACAAGACGCGGTATGCAGATTCACAGGATCGAGACCGTAGCTACAGAGATGTCATTCGGAATTAACACGCAGTCGATCCGCTAATAGCTGCTAGTCGGTCTTGCGCAGTCGACCGGTCACTGATTGTCGGTCCTACCTTGTGGTCACCCGTCCATGTATTATTGATACACACAAGCCGTTATGACCACTGATCCCCATTATAGTCAGGTGTTAGACAGTGGACCAGGTCACTGATGGTTGGTCATGCCATGTAGTCACCCGTCCATGTAGCATCGATCCCGTCATATTCGAGTCGTACGAGCACGGGGTACGGGAAACCTCTGTCCCGGAATACCAGATTAGGCAAAATTGATGAACCAGAATTGGGTCCACATGTTGCTTCGAGATAGGCGTACTATCGAGTGACCCGCGAAGAGCTGGGGTAGAATAGGTCTTCAGCAACCCATGCTTGAGGTAAAAGGCGACTATGCTTGTCGTAAGAGGCGACTAACGGGATCGGGTGGTCAGGCTCGCTGATTTGGTTGATGCATGTCATCGTATTCCATAAGTGTGGATCGATGCTCATGATGTCAATCACTGTATTGTCTGGTCCAATCTCGATTATTTACAGATCGCCGTCATATAGCTGGAATACGAGTGCGGCGTTAAACAACAAAACAACCAACCAACCAACAATCGAGAAATGAGTATTCGATTTGAAATGATATCACTGTCATTATTTCCCGATAAAGAAATATATCGTAACACGAAACCAAGATTGTGCATATGTACTACTCATATATTATACTACAAAGAAGACAGTAAGAACACCCGATTCTTTCATATGTTTGTTTTGTTTGTTTGTTGTTTAACGCCGCACTCAGTAGTATTCCGGCAACATGATGGCAGTCTGTAAATAATCGAGTCTGGACCAGACAATCCAGTGATTGACATCATGAGCATCGATCCACGCAATTGGGATACGATGACATGTATCAACTTTCAAGCAAGTCAGCGAGCCTGACCACCCGATCCTGTTAGTCGCCTCTCACGACAAGCATAGTCGCCTTTTACGGCAAATATGGGTTGCTGAAAACCTATCCTACCCCGGATCCTCACGGGTCTCTTTCTTATGGCTATATTTAAGCTGCCTATGGCATGGATGATTAATTTATAACCACATGAAAGACTCTGATGCTCTTTAACTTCTTTTGAGTAGTATGTCTGCTCGAAGACCTTCATTTACAGCATTGCTCTCACGTGTGTGAAGGAAATATATCTAAACGGTCTTGGCAGCAATGCTTGATTTTCTTTCTCTATCCCGGGTTGCCCTACATCCTCGCCTACATCATCGTCAACCCCATGGCATTTGCTGTATGTTTTTGAACTACAGTTTTGCAATTCTTACACGAAAAAAGGCGGAGATAAAATGGTAAAAAGGCGGGGAAGAATTTGACAGCGGCTTGTGAAGACGGCTTAAATTTGACGCCTTGTTAAGCGAGTGTTTTTAACTTGCATTAGACAGGTATTAAAATACCCGCTTTATTCCTGTATAACTTTTCAAGAGAATTTCTCAGAGGGATAACGCATTTCCTTTATGGGTATTCAGTCTGTTTGTGAAAGTCGAAAGTTCCACGGATGTAAATAGGCATAGCCTTCATTTAATCCTATTCAGTATATGGTCGGATTTACAAGGTGGTGAACAGATGTGTGATGTCATAGGCTTTAAGTACTCTGTTATGATGACGAGGGGCAGAGCAGCCGGAAAGAGGGGAGAGGGGGAGGGGTGCAGTGGGGTCGTCTGGTTGGGACGGGGTACGGATCTGTAGGTCAGCGATTGATCCGATGGTCGAGTGAGTGAGTGAGTGAGTCTGTATGCTTATTCGTAACGCCAAACTGGTTATGCAATCGAAGGGTCAGAAACGGTTTTCACGCTATATAATTCTCTGTTGATAAGGTCACTTCTAAGGGACCGTCCAAATGATATTTCAAATTTCCGGGACAATTTATTTTTATCGATAACCTGTCAGGCCACCCCCACAAATACCTTGACATGAAAGATTGAACACGCTTCTTGCGGGGCCTCTGCTCCATTATTTTTAAGGAATGGAGAGTTACTCGGACATTCCCCTCTACATATTCAACAGAGAGCAAATGACAATGAAAGTTGGAAGTTATATGAATGGAACACTAAGTTTTCACTATAGAGTTTATAGTCGAGCGGTGGTTCGTCTAGTGGTTAACGTGATCGCTCATCAGTGATTGCCACCATGAGCATCGATCCACACAATTGGGATACGATGATATGCATCAACCAAGTCAGCGAGCCTGACCACCCGATCCCGTTAGTCGACTGTTACGACAAGCGTGGGTTGGTGAAGACCCATTCTACCCCGGATTTTCACGGGTTAGGTCGGTAAGACGTACTGACATCCAAACTATTGTCATGTGTTCAATACATGGGGTGCATGAACTGCCGGCCAAAAGAAAGGGTTAACCGTAACTTGAAAATTTGATTTGACCCCAAATTACAGACGTTACTCGGCTGAAAACAGTCGTCTATGGGAGATACTCATTAAATATGATGCATGCAATATCGTCTCTCATACCCGCAGCAAATACATCACAAGTAAAAAAAACATTTCTTGTTTGTTTCAATTTTAGGCACCATCAGACATGGGTGTGTTTTTTGGTGTGTTTTTTTGCCAGGCTGTTTAGCTTCATGTTAATCTACTCCGACAGTGAGTGAGTGAGTGAGTGAGTGATCATGTCGAGGTTAATGGAATTTCGACACATTTCAAGGCTGGCATAAGGTATATACTCTGTAGCTCTATTCCAAGTCGACGTTGAACAGAAAAGAGCTCGAATACCTCAATGGGTGAAGTTTTTGACTGTTTAAAGTCGCACTAGGTTGGGGCTTTTACGGCGATGCCTCAATACTTTGCACCAATTCTTTGATCAAGCACGCCCCGGCATTACGTGAAAACAAACATCACCCGGAGTGGCTATGTTGTATCATGGTTATAGCATCCAGGGTGCGCACCGGTCAACACGGGAAACCAGTCAGGTTACTATGACTCACTTCCGGCTGATGTCAAGTTTCAAATAAACCACGAATAAGCCAGTCTATCCTGGTGAGCAACAGCCTAGTGTTCCTTTTAAGGAAAATTTCAACAATAGAATGTCTGGAATTGAACCCGGACTTTCGATGTGACGAGGATGTACCTTTACAACTAGGCTACCTCTCCAGACGCCAGATGATGTTGAAAGGATGAATGTTTTATTTATCTTCACATTCCTCCCCAGTGAACACATCACATATGATTTCTACAAACTAAAACATGATACTGGACACTAATGGGTCAGTAATAACTTCGTGGCACTCACCACCGCGAGAAACAAGCTACAAACAAACAGTTGAAAGAGCTGATTTGCAACCATACATGGTATTATATGATACACTTTATAGCATAGCATGGGGGTGAGTATGAAATCTCCAAGGTTTCTAGCGTTGCCTGTCGTCACTACGTGCGCTACTCCGCCGTATCTATCACTGATCCAAGCACATGTCGCTGTAATGTTTCGCCCTTTCCCCTAGGTTTGATTGAGTCTTCGATTGCACGGTGCCACCTGCCATTCAAACGAGCGAAGGATCACCTGCAACTCTTGCACTCACCTCAACATTGAAAGATAATTTCGAACGATCCGTATTTAGCTGTATTAAATGTCTGGTAAATGTCTCAGAGTGACATATGGTTAGGTGGTCCGGACGTTGATGGAACGGTGTGCCATTAAGTCATTATTGCAACAGAGACTGGGAGAGACCTGTATTATCCCCTAATGAAAAAGACACTTTTCGTTCAAATAGAACGGATTCCGGTTTATGTGTCTGGTTTCTGAGAACTGTTCAGGTGGGTGTAAGGTATCTCTATTCCTATTCTGGTTTTTTAAACCGGTTTTTTAATGTGGTTGGATGACATGGAAAAAAAACCGGTTGTCATTGAAGGTTTGGGTGAAGTGGATAGGAAATTATTGCTGGATTCCATGATAGATGCCTATCTGAAATTGGCATAACGTGTAGGTTTTAGTATAGATTTACGAAATAACGGGACGATGAGATTGGATACGTTGTTCACGACGACGATTTATCGAAACAAGATTCCATGTAGAGGTTTTCCTAATGCATTTGATAGGTTCAGATACTTCATTATTACAACGACCACGTGGCAGATCTGGCTGAAGTCACCATTTTACCATTAGATTCTGCTGTTAAATCTTGTGACGAGAGAACATGAAGATCTAGTCTCTCATAAAGACTTTATAAAACAAAAATATCTGAAAGCCCCAAGCTTTACTACAAAACTTTGGCAAAGTCTAGATTTAATCTTTCTTTCTGAGAATGAAGAAATTCTCTGGGCCCGTTTGTTATTTTCCAAAAGAAGGTATTCAACCATGTTTGACAAACAAGACATGGTTATGCAGTGGAGATGTATTTCAAACGGGGTATCAAAGTTGTCTAAATGATACTGCATCACACTCTTTTCTGTATACTTAGGGGCGTACCATTTGATATTAAGGGGGGGGGGGGGGGGGGGGGGGGGGGGCGCTGGTGGAGATGTTTGGGTAGAGTCATGTTTTTTCTTCATAGGTGGAAAAATGTTTTCTTCATGGAATAGCTTTGGGGTTTTTATTTTTCACATTTCATATTCACATATGGAGGAAATGTAAACATTTTCTCAATGTTCACTAAAACAGTACAGCGAAAATAGCAGTATCATTTTTAACAACACCATGTGTAGCAAAAGCCCAGAGTGCATTTTCCTTCAGATTGGCAGAAAACTGGTCTTCTTGATATTTTACACTGCTCGGGGAATGTATTTTTCAATTACTAAGAATGAGTGAGTATGGTTTTTACTTCCGCTTTAGCAATATTCCAGTAATATCACAGCGGGGGACACAAGAAATGGGCTTCACAAATTGTACCCATGTCGGGAATCGAACCGGGTCTTCGGTGTGACGAGCAAACGCTTTAACCACTGGGCTACCCGACCGCCCCTTCAATTACTAAGATTGTGGATGATGGACATAAATAACATAACTTTGATGAAAACTGACGAAGAAAGGTAACCAGACGTGACGCTGACACTGCAACGATGGTAGAATAGAAACTGGCAAAGGGTCATGTTCAGAGGAGGAGAGCAGATTCAAACATTTCCTGGCAGATGAAAAAACTTGTGTCAACCTCTGACAAGGAGAACATCGTTGCATTCAGAACCGTTTGGAAGTGGCAGCATCTGTATTCCTGCCAATGCGGCATCATTAGCCCTGTCATTGTGGCATCTGTAGCCCTGTCAATGTGGCATCATTAGCCCTGTCAAGGTGGCATCTGTAGCCCTGTCAATGTGGCATCATTAGCCCTGTCAAGGTGGCATCTGTAGCCCTGTCAATGTGGCATCATTAGCCCTGTCAAGGTGGCATCTGTAGCCCTGTCAATGTGGCATCATTAGCCCTGTCAAGGTGGCATCTGTAGCCAAGCCAATGTGGCATCATTAGCCCTGTCAAGGTGGCATCTGTAGCCAAGTCAATGTGGCATCATTAGCCCTGTCAAGGTGGCATCTGTAGCCAAGTCAATGTGGCATCATTAGTCCATCATTAGCATTACATTTGCCAATCTCTCTCTCTCTCCCTTTCTCTCTCCTGTTGTACTATCGTTCTTGCAACAGAACAGGACAGATCCCTTTTCAACAAGACAACACAAGGCCCCATACAACGTATTGCCTTGATCAGCTCAATCACTAGACTTATCACCTATAGAACTCTTGTGGTATCACCTTGACCGTCAAATTAGAGCACGACCAGGTCGCCCTTATAACAAGGATCAGTTATTGAATCCCATTTCTTGTGGTCAGACGTATTACTTCTTCTTCTCATGTTCGAGTCGGGGCGTGCATTGATTCCCCTGGTCAGCACACAAAACTGACTTGTACATTTTGAAGGAATAAAGGAGTTTCATGTTCTGATTTCAGTCTTGATGGCTGATAGATACTGAACAACTGACCCCATCCTCCAAACTGTGGACACAACATTCCTTTTTGCTCTCATTCATGGCATAACTTGTAGTGATGTTGACATATGTTTCATGTCTTTTGACAATACAAGTATGTTTATGCTGTGTTTTTTTCCAAGTAAGGGTAAATAATGCTTAATGGGAATTTCACATCCGAGTCAACAACTGTTTCAGTCATATCACAGCGGGACAAGTGGAATCAAAAACCTTTTCCAAAGATGCATCAACATAGCCTTGCATCATATGTCATGTTGAAATGGAAGATTTGAAACGATTATTAATAGATAAGTGTTACAGGCACAGTGTGTCATGCCCATGTCTCGATGTCAAAGATTGTGGCTTTGCTCACGAAATACTCCATGTTGATGAGGATGACCATATTGCGGTCGAGACTTTGTTTTGAAGATGAACAGGTTTTTTTTCAAGTAGATGGAGGCTGAGTTTTTTATTTACACAAAATTATGAGCTGTATTTTTTTCACCTCCCTCCACCCTCTCCCCTCCCTAGAAATAAAATGTTTCACCTCTTAGTCCATAACATTTTCAACTGATTTCAGAAAGGAATCATTTGGGAGAAATCATCCTCGATTACCCAGAATCTTATATCTCCATTCTTTATGATGAACACCCTGAACCCTTTTCGGACAAGTGTCACTATTTTTATTTCTCGTCAGTAACGTTGCACAGAATATCTCACGTTCATTAGAGTTATTTAATTGGATGGCGCCTTGCCATTCAGATCGGCTCAAAACGAAAAACAATATCGAATGGGTCCAGGGTATTTATCATGATAAAATGGAGATAAAATACACTGGATAATCGAGGATGGGGAGAAATTACATCCCTAGAGCGTTCTATCAATTAAAATCTTCAGGGGGTAGACCTACTCACCCCCACCCCCATTTTCTTTGTGATTAAACAGGGCGTAGATATTATTTTAACACAATCGAATCTACAAATCATTTTCAAAATTAACAAAACGAAAGAAAACAGGACAAAAGACAGAGATGTGTGTTTTTGATTTTCCAACGATGAGAAAAATCTCCCAATTAAGGAACGAGTACTTTCTTAGAAAAACAGCCGTGGGTGTCCAACGCTTAGGAGGCTCTTTATCTGAAATACGTTGTTTGTGGTTTTTAAGCTTGTAGATGAAAAGAAAACACTAGGTTTGTTTGTTGTGTTTATTTGTTTAACAAATTACTCCTCGGAAAGAGCCTCGAGGCAAAATGTGCCAAGTCTCGGTCGTAGCGCATAACTTGAGACATTTATCGTCCCGGGAGCGCAGGTGACGTCGTAAAACCAGCATAATTCCACCGAAATGTCTTCTGCTTTTAATTATGAAATGTGATGCGCATTTAAGTGTGAAAGTCTTAGTATACACAAGAATGTGGCTGTTGGTGATTGATGGCTCACGGAATGGTCCATACCGGCGTTAGATGCAATAACCCATCGTCGTGATGGTGTCAGGGGGAGGTAAATGTAAGAGCAATAGATGCGGATGGTTTGCGGCACGCCCTACATACGTTGTCCTGTCGTTCTAATTGTGAAGGGTAAATGTAACAGCAGGATGTTTTCACCTCGAGAAACCCCTACTTGCGTTGTCCAATCCTCTCCAGGGCATTCCACTCACTGCTGGGACGAGACTGACATACTGCTGAATGGCGTTATGTCTACTGCGTCACTGCTATTAAATTCACGCATGCTTGCGTTAGCATCTCTACCTATAATCTCCGCGACGATTACGTCATTACGTGACGTCAATCCGCACATTCGCCGTTAATGTATCACTCTTCCCACGCACCTGACCCGTCATACTCGAGTTATATCTGACATTCTTCACTTATCTGTCTACTTCATCTTTGTGACTCTCATCCCCAACCCTACCCCATCCCAATCCCGAAAACAAAACCTAAAACAACCTCGCCAGCTTCCCCCTCCCATTTTTTTAGTTTATAAAAACAACCACGAAATCAGAAACCCCCCCGAATGAATCAATAAATCAATGACTACAAAATAATGGTAGAAAAATAAATAATAATAGAAACTGTTTTTTTCAATTATATATTTATGTTCAGGATCCCTGATACAAAAAGACAGAGTGTCACCCCAGGCGGTGCAACCCTCACGCTGTCAGGAAACATGTGGAAAACAGCTGATTTACAAGGTGACTGATTAGAGTCTGGAATAACATATAATGGTAATGTCTTTTTTTTATAAAAGACGACAAGTATAGAATAATATACATATTAAAATATAAATGAAAAAAATAATAACCCACCAAAAAAATCGCACCCTTCTTTCTCACCATTTATCTATTCACCTCAGTATTTCTTTATACTCGACCTTGCCCCCAACCATCAGCTTCCCCTCTCCCCCAAATATATTTCCCACCCCCCACTCCGCAATCATCCGTCACCCAGCCCGCCTCGTTATCACCTGTCAGTCACTCTGACACCATCATGTAATTGCAAACATCGTGTTTAAACAACAAATGCATCTTCCAGGGGCCATTTGCTCTAAACTCGGGTCGTATTTCCTTCCATTAGTTTTAGGAGAGATAGCGGGGTTAAGTGAACGCACCTAGCTATTGTATTGACCGCTAGGCCGGTATCGGGGCCCATCTACACCCATCTGACACCGCGCACAGACCTCACAGCCTACAGATACACGTTCTTCAATTATTATGGAAATTCCTTTTTCTGATAATCTTTACCGCAGTTTTTGCCGTTACCAATATTATGGGACAGCACTCTGTTTTGTAAATTCAGCTTTGAGAAACTGACAACCAACATGGTTGGGAAAGGAAGTGTACTCTGGATGACTTCTATTAAAACGAGATGCGAATGAGTAGTGTTCGACGCCTACATAGCGTTCCAGCGTCATCATGTTTATGTGTTTGTTTGTTGTTTTAGGCCGCAAGATCATGTCGGGCCATAAAAAAACGACACATTTTAAACTTCCGACTAAACAGGGCTTCACTAAACATAATCTTTTGTATAACTGTTGAGACGAAACTCCACTCAATAACCTTAGAACTGTTTTCCTGGCTTTTTTATGATGTTACAAGTAACATTTTCGTAAAGTCTATGAAACATTTATTATAATTTTGTCTGATCTGATTTTTTTTCTAATGCTAATTTCATGAAGACTGAGTTGACTGGATTTCAACGTCTATTTTCTTTCAGTGCCATGTTTCTGCACATATGTTTTTTTTTTTTTATCAAACATGTGATGGGCAAGCTGTTGAAAATGTCACTTGGGTAGCCTAGTGGTTAAAGCGTTCGCTTGTCACGCCGAAGATCCGGGTTCGCTTTCCCCACATGAGTACAATGTGTAAAGCCCATTTCTGGTGTCCCCCGTCGTGATATTGTTGGAATATTGCTTTAAGTGGCGTAAAACCATACTCATTCACTCTACAATGTCACTTAGTCATATTGCCGGTTTTAAGACTGTGGAATATTGGCTGGCGTGGTATTTTGATTAAACGAATGCATATATTCTCCTATATCGTGTGGGGACTACAAACTGGGTTTTACTGTTAATACGGTACGAGTAACGCGAATGAAATACAACACCCCAAAAATAGTCTTGTTGGGCTAAGGAAAATTTGGCTACGTGAGCAAAAGCTATTTTTTCAATCAATGTGATCATGATGGCACTGCCTCTCGGGAACTAATTGAAATATTTTTTTAGATTCAAACTGAAAGAAAATTAAAGCAAAATTTCATTTCACGGCTTACAACTCTCCCGAAGGGCATTCCAGAATTATCGTTATTTTACTGGTGTCAATCAGTGAGTGTAATTTGACACATGTTGAATTAAAAATAACACTTGGTAATCCTGGTCGGATTAAACCAGTTTTATTTTGTTCTATTAGATTGGTTTACCATTGGGGTTATCCATTATGTCTATATCAGAGTCAAATTATATTCATCAGACCCTTGACGCGTAGATACAAAGGAGGATACGGATCAGAACGTGGAGAAATGTGAAGCACTCATTAATATAACACACACAGTACACACACACACATGAACACCCACACTCTCTCACGCACAGACCGACACACATACATTCACACACTCACATACACCCCCCCACCCCCCCCCCCCCCCCCCCCCCCCCCCCCCCCCCCCACACACACACACACAGACACGCATTCACATGCAGACACACATACATTCACATAAAGACACACATGCACTTACATACACACTGGCACATATAAATACTAACTCACACACACTCACATACACATAAAAAGCCCACAGACAGACAGACAAACATACAACCACAGACACACATAAACACTCATACTTACACACACACACACAGATTAACGCACATACATTCACAGACACAGAGAAAGTCTCACACAGATATACACACACACTTACACACAGATTGACGCACATACATTCACACACTTACAGACACACATAAACACCTCCACACACATAAACACTCATACAAACACGCACGCACACACATGCACTACGTATTATATTGTGTGATAAATCTTTCTGTGAAGATTCCGGGGCAGAATAGGTCTTCAGCAACCCATGCTTGCCGTAAAAGGTGACTATGCTTGTCGTAAAAGGCGCCTTGCGGGATCGGGTGGTCAGGCTCGCTGACTTGGTTCATACATGTCATCTATCCCAATTGCGTGGATCGATGCTCATCATTTCAATCACTGGATTGTCTGGTCCAGACTCGATTATTTACAGACTGCCGTCATATAGCTGGAATATTGCTGAGTGGGGCGTTAAACAACGAACCAACCAACCAACTGTGTCCGTGATGTCAAGGGGTAAATTTAGGGTTTGCCGTCACTTTCAAGTGTCAGTACTATCTGCCCGTCATGCCGCTCAAATGAGTGAATTAGTGAATTAGTCTTGTCTTACGCCCCATCAGCCGTTTTTCACAATCCTCCGTGAGCTGATTGAGCTGGTCTACTTTGTGGCATCAATGAGCATGATTCCGGTGCTGATCACTTAAATCACGGACTTGTTATATAGGTCCGTGCTTAAATCAAATCTGTTACTTCGATGCAATACCTCTCACTAATCAGCCAATCAACATCGAGGCTTCTCAATTCTCGACACGCGTGCGAAAAGCATTCGGACCAGCATATCTGATTTCTGTGTCTCGAAAACGAACTAAAACGACTATTTCCGAATGTAGATGATTAAGCTGGGCCATTGTATCTGGTTGGGTATGTTTCGTACATTATGTCTCTTCTTACGTCATGGCATCTCTCACCCAATAGGGAGCACCATCGAAGGAATATTTGTGGGTTTTAATTTGTACAAACCGAAACTTTCGAATGAAGGTGGTAAAGAAATGAAACCGAACCTTTTTAGAAAGCTGCCATCTGATTGGCTCAAGAGCCCACGCATCTTTAGTTTAGATCCGGCGTCAACATTCGCCTGACGCAAACTTATCGGAGTAAAAGATCTGATTGGTGCTGACGGACAATTGGATTAATTTTGTTTTAAACCAAAAACATGGAACATAATTGTCACGCCGTGATACCCGAAAAACCGTTCTAGCCGCGTTGAACCTTACTAAACCCCCAGCGAACCATTTCACAATGCACTGACGAGAAATGGTTTTCAAATATTGTTGACGTCAAATATTTTTTATTTCATTTGAAAATCCACGAAACAAAGGTGGAAATGTATTATTGATGAAACAAAGTGGCCTGAGGCAATGCATATCTGTCTGTGAAGTTACCAATTCCTCCGTGAACCATTTTCCTCCGAGCCGTACAAAAACCTCGCTACCTCTCGTTTCTGTCTTTTATGGTTCTACGGTGGCACTAAATCAGCGTTTTGGATCAATTATTTCAACCCCTAAAGACAAACTCTCAAGACAAAGTAATAAAACAGATGCTGTGCGCACATCAAGTCATCTTAGCAGCTCGTAAATCCCCCCGTATGTGTGTGTCTGTGACACTGAAGCTGTGGGGAGCTTCTCTGTACAATACATGTACAATAGACAAGTTGCGTTACGGTGCTCTGTTTTAATGCTGGTCGGGAAACACGTCTTTGTTCTTGGGGACGTAAAAAGGATAGAGCACCTCGGTCAATGGATGTATTGGAAATAAACTCTGCCTCAGTAACCGCGAATGCGTTACAGTGCACTGTATTCTAATTGGAATGGGAACACGATCATGGTCGTTGAGTCCATAAAATGAACATTCCGTCAATGAATATGGTGGGAGCATGACATATGTCAACCAAATTACCGTGGAGCGTTTCGGTGCAGTGATTTTATTACTGAACATCGTCCATAAAGTTGCAAGGACGAAAACGCATGTTCATGAAACCTCGTTTTACAAAGCGGGTTTAGCACTGTGACCAGCGTAAGTGTTTGTAAAACTGATTGATGACAGTGGTAGATTTACGATCGCTGTGTGAAGCCGAACCATTGTGGCAAAGTACGTGCTTAGATGAGATCTTCCTGTTCTTCGTAGCGGCCGCGATCATAACGGAAGTATCATCACACACACACACACACACACACACACACACACACACACACACTCTTTTATCTCCAACTTAGCACAGGCTTTCTCCAGTCCGTGTCATGAAATTTTGACGCATATATCTACTTACGTCACGGCGTATGTAAAGGTGTCGCGATCACTCACTTAGTTTAGGAAGTGTCATCACACCTGCAACCCCAACCCACCCCCACCCCACCCCCCACCCCACCCCCCCACCACACATACCTCTCTCTCTCACTCTCACCTACCTCAGATAAAGTTAGGATAAGATTTATGGATGAACAACTTCTTTAATACAATTAGGGGCGTCGTTTCGGTGTAGGTTCTAACCTGCTTGCATCGCTCCTATTTGTAATAAAGAAGTTGTTCATCCATAAATCTTATCCTAACTATGATGATTTACAAACCTAGAAGCATAATCAGGGCGAATCGGGATTCGGATCCAAATTCATACGTTTCTGTCGCCTAAGGGACGCAACTCAGCATACAGCCAATTCCGGCGCCTTTCACGACTCGTACATCCGTGGCCCATTTTCTTCAGAACCTTGCCACGTTTCGGTTCTGTTTTGTTACAGCAAGTCGTGTTTTTCTTTACCCCAGGGTGCACGTTTGTACAGTACCCACACGTGTGGATCGACTGCCTCTCCGGTTCTAGCCTGACGGGGGCCTCGTATAGTCTTTACGCCTTATAGAGTTCAAGTTCAATATCCAGAGGGAGCACTTGGACGCTCTTGATCTTTTATTACAGTAAAATGTGTGTTCCTAACCTTAGACAGGCTCCTTCCTAGGGGGAGCGCAGGTCCATGTGTTTCAACAGACATGGATCCGGGGGCACTTGATTGTCGCCAACAGCTGAACGAGCTGCAGTGGAGTTTGCCAACCCCCCATCACCCGGCTGTCAAACAGACATAAACACAATAGTAAACATCCGAGCCCCACCATATCTAGATATTTGTGTTTTCTCTGATAACATATCATCTAAACATCAAATATCATCAATGCCTTTCTGCCGTAAAACAGCGGGCAAATATGCGGCCATATGGCTCAGCATATCAGACGAGGGTTTTAGTTTTCGGGATGTCGCAATAACAATGAAGTCGGAATTAGACCTGCTGTTGATGTTGACGTACTGCAAGTAGTAAATTGTCTACTTTAGCGTCGTTGTAACAGGGTCAGATACACAGCTCACAGCCAGGCTTGCAACGCCGGTGCAACAATGTACAATAATCATTCTCCAGTTACATGCTTGTGTGATTTAGCAGAAAGGAACACTCTTAAGTATCCAGATCGGGTAAACAGCCTTGCGTCAGGACATTCCGGTTCCATATTATCTGTAAGGTTCCCTATAGCATTAAGCAGCAGTTCAATGATCCATGAGAATGGTCTATATAGAGAATCCTTAAAAAATGGAACGTATAGATACTAAAACATTAATCTAGGATCAGAAGGATATTTTGCCAACAAAATCCTGGAGTATTCTCTGGAGTTCCTCTCGCCTACTTGCTTCTCACGCTGTGAGTGCTGTGCCTGGAATGCGGGTTTTTTATGCCATATAATGAATTCAAAGCACTTGCACTTGCACAATACACATTACGTGCACGACGCTGATTTCGCGCGTTACATCAGAATCTTGTCCGGTGCAGCAAATAAATCATAGGATGCACACACGTTAAATTTAATGATGCAGTGTCGGCCATTCTTACGTGCTGAAGTCCACGTATAATGGAGTCCGTGACGTGCAAATAAATCCGTTGCATCAATCTATTATTAATGTTCCGTAATAAATAATTTTACTATTTCCAAAAGTCTCTTTGACTGTGGATTTATACCTCATGCGGATGAAAACTGTCCTTTTAATCACAGAAACAAGTTGACTCAACTTTCTTTCTTTTTATTATAAATGCAGGCTGCTACCGGAAGTGACATTTGCACAAGCGCGTTGGAGGAGTGATGAGAATGAGTGCTAAATATCTTTTCTTTATTGCAACCCTTGTTTTGTTTTGTGAAGTTGAGAAATGTGCCCCAACCTCTGCCACCCCCCCCCCCCCCCCCCCCCCCACCCCATCACACACACACACACAACGCACAATCTTCCCAAACCACAACCTAATCTTAACGGTGACGCGAGCATGTTCTGACGCTAAGCCGTATTGCAACATGTGCGTTAGAAAATAATGATATGTGAAAATGTGGAATATTGTCAACTGATACGGGTTTCGGCTTTACAATATGCCAAGCGTTACAAAGGATTTGATACTGGAGGGTGTTTTTGCCGAAATCTCCCGTCATGCCCTAGTCTGCGACAGACGAAGAACTGGTTAAATCCATCTTGGAATCACCAGGGACATCATGCGGAACACTGCATGGAGAGATGTGTGCACGGGGGGTGCAGGAGGGAGGGGCAGACACCAGGGAGCAGAATGGGTGGATAAGAGAGAATTAAGACACCAGAAATGTATACGTTGGATCGAGCGTCGGATTGACGGCTGTTACTGTAGAGGGCTCAGATGTTTTTCGGAGAGAGGTTTTCAGTAGTCGGGGTAGGGGAGACTAACAATAGTAACATGTAGTCCCAGAAATAAAGTTATCGTATTTAAAAATATATATCTACAGAAAAAAAGAAAATCCAAAACGAAGCCAAGAACAATGCTTATTTTCAAACTGAGGCAATCTAGACTTGCCAAATCATTCTAGACTTGAGCTGGATCCAATTTTAATTTATTCTCCAGGGTGTGGGACACAGTCTAGGGGTACGGGTGCAGGGCCAAGGAGAAGAACTGGCTATTCTCTTCCCAAAGAATTTGGTAAGATGGGGGAATGAACTTACGATTGGAATGGGATGGGTGCATACAGAAAGGGGTGGGATAAAGGTTGAAAGCGAAGTATTGTAATAATTTGTCCCACATGGAATAAATCATAACTAAGCAAAGGCCATGTCTAGAATACTGAAATGCCGCTGCTGACAAATGAACCAATTGTTGACAAATGTAGCGAAATCTGATGCTTGACAAGAAATTCCCTCACCGTCCATAGTGTCACTTGATATGACGATGGCGCGATGGTAATCCCATTAGGAGGTGGGTGGCAACTGGGCCCAGTCTTTTCTACACTGTAACTTCAAGTCTTGTTGATATTTCCTGACCTAAATTCTTGCATTTCTCAATGTTTTCGTGGTTGCGACACCGCCATCAAGGGCGCTTCAAGGATTTATAGCTGCACATCTCTCCACGCCACGTCAAATCGCGTTTTCCTCTCAAAGTTTATTTGATGATATCTCCCATCATCAAAATTTACGAATGTTTGCGTGAACCGTAAGTACACCATTTTAAAGATTTTATTAGCTTGTTTATATTTGATTTAAAACTGTAAAACCAGATATCACGTTTATGTATCGTGAATCGAGTGTTTGCA
Organism: Haliotis cracherodii; assembly: GCF_022045235.1. Lineage (NCBI taxonomy): Eukaryota > Metazoa > Mollusca > Gastropoda > Lepetellida > Haliotidae > Haliotis > Haliotis cracherodii. Next base: position 20,690,563 of record NW_027266275.1, read on the forward strand.
GATTATGTAATATGTTCATAACGGCTAAGGGTGTTGTTATTAAGCAAGCGAGGGACAGAGTATGAATATGTCAATAGATTGGGCTTGGATTTAGTTATTTTGTTTAGGTAGTCGCTTAGTTGCAGTTGGGGGTTAGCGTTTGGAAAAACCCCAAATCATATTGGTTTTTGGTTTGGTGCTGGAATGGTTCTGTATCAACGTGTGGGCTTGTGGTTGCTATTGGTATTGATTGGGATTGATAAGGGATATTGGGTAGATGCTAGGCGGTTATTTTCATGTTTTGGATAGGCTGTAGCCAGTCCTTGTTGTTGGACCTAATGCCGAGCGCCAGTCAGGGTAACAACAAGTACCATTTTTCAACGTCTTTTGGTATGACGCGGCCGGGGATCGAACCCCGGACCTTCCGCTCCCCGGGCGGACGCTCTACCACTAGACCACGGAGGCGGTCGTCCAGATAGTGAAACGAGTGAATGAGTTGGGGAATATATTTTTTTCACACAAATAGTCGAGACTGGCCTAGAGTGACCGGTAGTTCATGGTGAGAACAACGCTCATCGACGTCAGGGTATGGTGACGTACAATAAGCCGTTATAAAGCGTTCGTTCTTCACAACGAAGGCCCGGGTTCGATTCTTTACACGATTACAATGTGCTAGGCCCCATATTGATATTAAATGACATCTTGTATTGCAACAGTAACATAGTATTTAAAATAGTTTTATTACACAAATGGATTTATCTCTTTTTAGAATAAAATAAGTAAATATAAAAATACAGTGGCAATTTCATATATCCAGGCAAACCTGACAATTTTTTTCCATCTGGTTTTGATTACAATAAATGCTTATATTCCATAGTCAAGATACCATTTTACCATGGTTACAGGAATAGTGCTAAAGAGCGGAAAAAACCCAAACAAATTGATTCTCAGACCTGTTAGAAATAGAACATTTTTATAGAATTGTGTGTGGTCAGTTGGCTTGTTAGCTAACTTCAGTTGTGGATACAGCATGTCGGTCAACGACATCGAGGACGCTGTGTCAGTTACATCGTAATAGAATACCCCACTCATGGTAATGCAGCGTCTTCTCTTTTTGCGAACGTTGACAGCATAGCAAGGCACATCTTATCGTGTCGTCGTGGAAGGAGTTCAGTTCGGATTAATTAACATGATAAGGCTGTTGCCGTATCGTATGCATATCGATGTTAACGTTTTCCAACACACTTCCTCCGCTGCCGTCGAGTCACGACGCCACGTGTAAATATAAAACATGCATCAAAACTGTCCTGGGAGATCGGAAACGAACCATGATTTCAATTATTAGTTTAATGACGTGCATTGAGTGCGAGCATGCGGGCAAGTAATGCACCACTGCAGTGAGATACCCCACCTGGTCAGAGTGCCCTTGTTGTATAAAACATGGGCTGATGAAAGGATCACCGAGAAATGCACTCTTGTGATTCAAACAGCCACAGCAACAGTAATTAACCGATGTAAGTTGTTTGCATCTACCATGCATTCGTTAGTTACTCCTGTAAAACAAGTTTCCGCTCTTAAAAGTTTTTTCCCCCGCTAACTCAGTTTCTCACGCGATGTTTGGGACTTGGCAATTTCCACATATTAGCAAGTCATTGGAGTCGGCGCACCGTGCTAATTTGCCGTGATGCTCTATTCCTCGCAACTATTTGCTTTTTCTTTTCCGGTCGACGTGACCTTGTGTGACCTTGGATGAGGTGGTCAAGTAATGTGCCAAATTCAAGATGGTGTTGACGACGTGGGTGTTTTGACGCAACTCAGTGGCTAATATTTGGGTTGTCAATAGCGCCTATCTCTCAATGTCAATATCCAGCGTCTGGGTGTCCCAGTCTTCTCGGTCTAAGGACGCTGCAGCAGAAAGATGCGGGAACTAAACTCCATCTCAAACGCATCAGCAGATTACTGATGCTAACAGTGAAAACCAAGCATGTTCCTCTGGCGACGGGTTGGAGATGGTTTTCATGGAGGATGCGCTCTTTAGGTTTTTTTGTCTTGCTGTTATAGACCTGTTTATTGGCATTTCCATTCTCTCTTCGCCTATGTTTATGTTTGGATAGCATTTAATGGCAAAGCATCAAGTACGACCGCTCTTTTCGCTCAAAGTCTTCACGAATTTGAACACGGCTATAACTTAACAAAGAGCATGTTCTTCCGTAGGCCTTAATAATGTATAACCCCATTTTCACTTTCTTTCAACACTTGTAAATATGCCAAAACCATAAAACAACAATTGAGTACTCTTATACTATAGACCCTAATTTTCTACCAAACTAATACATAAACTGGTTGTGAAAACTCGACAAAGGCAACATCAAAATAGATCAAGCAGTAAGCATGTGTAGGTAAGCTGGATTTACTGTCAAACACTCAACGGTCATTCTCAGCGGTTTGTAAGCTAACTCATCTCTTTTCCTCACAACAAAACACAAACCATTCCAGTTCCATTGCAAACAAATACACAAACAACAATTAAGGATTAAAAACTTAAAATGACAAAATAACAAACCAAGTCATGGAATGGAAAATAACAAGAAATAAAAACGAACAGGCACTCAACAAAAATAAACGTGCATCACAGGAAACTTGTAATACGTCATATATTTCAACGCTTAACATTTACTCTCATTCTTCCACCAAACCCACAAACAGCACTGCATCAGGAGTACAGCTTCGCCTTTCAAGACCGCATTATCTAGTGTCTTGTTCACACATTCAAACAGCTGTTTGCTACAAGTGAAAATCACTAAATAGGCACCCCATCATTTTAAACGAAAAAAACCACTAAACTTTCAAACGCTCTTTTTCGCCAAAACGTAAGTCGGGCGCTCGAAGCAATTTAAGCTTCCGGAATCTCGGAATTACCGGACTTATTTTCGTTCCAAGACATTTTTGTAGCTTTTAACTTTGTAGCTCAAAACGCAAATATTAGTTTGTGTGATTACTGTTATGAACGAGCCTAGCGTGTGAACACTTGCGTAACATGTGGGAGACATTAACGAGCCTTATGTCCCGAGTGCGCCTAAGGCGTTTGTCATCCTGCGCTGTAGCCTAGTGGTCACGCGTTTGCTCGCTGCGCCGAAGCCCTCGGTTCAATTCCCATATGTGTAAAGAAGGTTCTTGGTGTCACCGAATATTGCTAAAAGCATCTTATAACCGTACTCACTCTATCATACGTAAGTTGTTGGGGAACATGTATGTTCGTACCACTGAATCTACCACGTTTGGCGACGTTCTGCTTAAACATCGATGACGGCGATGTCATCGTGACGTTAAGCATTGACAATACCACTGTCATGTTAACCAATTATGCAATGAAAGTGTTATTGCCATGTTAACCAACTATTGTGTAATCGTCATATTTAGCAATGATCGTGGTGATTATTGCCATCGTATTCATCGTAGCTGTCACCCACGGTTGTTGACAATGTTATATTCGTAGTCGTGTTTCAATCAACGACGGTGGCAATTTTAATTTTTAATTTTAAAGATGCGAAGGATGTGTCTAGTTCTACAGTTTTAACTGGTGTCAATATAAAATACTTGTTGCAGTACATAATAATCAAATACATTTATGTTAAGTAAGTTGGTATGTTTTTTCGCTGCTTCTAGCAATAGTCAAGCAATTTCACGAACGGGTTATGGGGTGGGGCGGGGGACACAAGAAAGGGGCTTCACTTGTTTGTACACGGGTTTTACGACGTGACGACGTGCAAGACAGATGATGCTAATTGCCTATATGATAAATGCCTGTAAAGTTTCTGTATTAGAAGAATGCAATATTATCATGGTTATCATGCAAACAGATGATTATCAGATTGTATTCTCTGTTCTCTATTCCGATTCAAAAACGACACTTATCAGTTCATTTCCGCGTCGGTTACACATCAACAGCGACTGTTACATGCTAACGTCGTTTCTTGACAACCCCATAAATGTGTAACATTCTAACTGATATACAAACAATATAAATCCAACCGCCGATTCATTTGGTCCAGGTACATTTGTTCACGAGAGACAACAATTCTCATAATGTGCACACCGTCCACGGACCGCCCACATAAAAATTAACAACAGTACATCGACGTGGCAGACCGACGTGGACGTTACGCCTGGAGAACGCGGCGGCCAGGTATTCCTGCCCCTCCTTCTATCAATGCAGGCTCTCTACCTGGCCTCACACCTGTCTGGCAGTCTCTGCGGGGGGTCCATACACACCTTGCTTAACGCTGCACGTCGTCACTGCAGAAGCTGCAATGCGACAGAAGTTCCAGATACATCTGCCTTACCTTGAAAGCATAACGTTCAGTGCTGGCATATCATACTATCTGGTGAGTGCTTTCTTTGGCTAAATGTGTCATTCTTTTGCTTACTTTGGCAATAGGTGTCATTCTTTCCTGGTTCAACTGTGGCCAAGCTATGTTCAAGAATACATGTACATCATATTATCACGTCAGTTGATTGGGACGGGGATTTACTTGAAGGCTTTGATAATAACGGGATTCTATCTGTTATTGTTTCAAATGAGACATATATTTAGCTAAGGATTTTCATAAATGTTAATAATGTTTGAAGATTTTGTCATCTGGTTTCATATATGAGTAAAACTAATTCATCTTGGGATTCCAATACTGGAATGGTATCTTTCATACACAATGTTTCTATCATACTTTTGTCTGTGCACATTTAAAATAGAATTTCTCAGACGAATGTTATAACTAATTTCTGAAGGCGTCGTTATTATGTTTGGATATGTCTCATATCATCGTATGGAAATATACAGCTAAAAAAACGCTGTAAAAAGTACAACCCGATTATTTTATATTACTAAAACTAATCTGTCATGGCGAGAACGATTAACTAAAGTAATATGAAACATTCGGGTGGTCCTTGAGTAGTTTAAAGTTGATTTCCTGCTATAAATATTATCTTACCATCACGTCATGTAGATTTATCCCTTTACGTGGTAATAGAAACAGATTTAATTTCGGATTGAGCTGCTCATTTCTATATGGAACTATAAGAAAGTTTGTTACGCCTAAATATTGAAAATAAAATACACAGTGATTGAAGTAATCAGTAAAAGACATAGTGTGTGAAGTATTCAGTAAAAGACAAAGTGAGTGAAGTAATCAGTAAAAGACATAGAGAGTGAAGTAATCAGTAGAAGACAAAGTGAGTGAAGTAATCAGTAAAAGACAAAGTGAGTGAAGTAATCAGTAAAAGACATAGTGAGTGAAGTAATCAGTAAAAGACATAGTGAGTGGGTGTAGTAATCAGTAAAAGACAAAGTGAGTGAAGTAATCAGTAATTGACAAAGTGAGTGAGTGAAGTAATCAGTAAAAGACAAAGTGAGTGAAGTAATCCGTAAAAGACATAGTGAGTAAAGTAATCAGTAAAAGACAAAGTGAGTGGGTGAAGTAATCAGTAAAAGACATAGTGAATGAAGTAATCAGTAAAAGACAAAGTGAGTGGGTGAAGTAATCAGTAAAAGACAAAGTGAGTGGGTGAAGTAATCAGTAAAAGACAAAGTGAGTGAGTGAAGTAATCAGTAAAAGACAAAGTGAGTGGGTGTAGTAATCAGTAAAAGACAGTGAATGAAGTAATCAGTAAAAGACAAAGTGAGTGGGTGAAGTAATCAGTAAAAGACAAAGTGAGTGAGTGAAGTAATCAGTAAAAGACATAGTGAGTGAGTGAAGTAATCAGAAAAAAGGAAAAAGTGAGTGATGTAATCAGTAAAAGACAAAGTGGGCGAAGTTATCAGTAAAAGACAGTGGGTGAAGTAATCAGTAAAAGACAAAGTGAGTGGGTGAAGTAGTTAGTAAAAGACAAAGTGAGTGAATTAATCAGTAATAGACAAAGTGAGTGAGTGAATTAATCAGTAAAAGACATAGTGAGTGAAGTAATCCGTAAAAGACAAAGTGAGTGGGTGAAGTAATCAGTAAAAGACATAGAGAGTGAAGTAATCAGTAAAAGACAAAGTGAGTGAATTAATCAGTAATAGACAAAGTGAGTGAGTGAATTAATCAGTAAAAGACATAGTGAGTGAAGTAATCCGTAAAAGACAAAGTGAGTGGGTGAAGTAATCAGTAAAAGACATAGAGAGTGAAGTAATCAGTAAAAGACAAAGTGAGTGGGTGAAGTAATCAGTAACAGACAAAGTGAGTGGGTGAAGTAATCAGTAAAAGACAAAGTGAGTGGGTGAAGTAATCAGTAAAAGACATAGTGAGTGAATGAAGTAATCAGTAAAAGACAAAGTGAGTGGGTGAAGTAATCAGTAAAAGACAAAGTGGGTGAGTGAAGTAATCAGTAAAATACATAGTGAGTGAAGTAATCAGTAAAAGACAAAGTGAGTGGGTGAAGTAATCAGTAAAAGGAATAGTGAGTGAAGTAATCAGTTAAAAACAAAGTGAGTGAAGTAATGAGTAAAAGACAAAGTGAGTGGGTGAAGTAATGAGTAAAAGACATAGTGAGTGAGTGAAGTAATCAGTAAAATACATAGTGAGTGAAGTAATGAGTAAAAGACATAGTGAGTGAAGTAATCAGTAAAAGACATAGTGAGTGAATGAAGTAATCAGTAAAAGACAAAGTGAGTGAAGTAATCAGTAAATGACAAAGTGAGTGAGTGAAGTAATCAGTAAAAGACAAAGTGAGTGAAGTAATCAGTAAAAGACAAAGTGAGTGGGTGAAGTAATCAGTAAAAGACATAGTGAGTGATGTAATCAGTAAAAGACAAAGTGAGTGAAGTAATCAGTAAAAGACAAAGTGAGTGATGTAATCAGTAAAAGACAAAGTGAGAAGGTGAAGTAATCAGTAAAAGACATAGTGAGTGAGTGAAGTAATCAGTAAAATACATAGCGAGTGAAGTAATCATTACAAGACATAGTGAGTGAATGAAGTTTTACGTCGCGTATAAAAGTATCCCAGCATTCACACGACCGGGTAACATCATCAGGGATCCGTGCATTGTACCTATTAAGAGGATGGAACCCAGGCCTTCAGAGAGACGAGCGAGCGCTTTATCCTGTTTTAGACCAAGTTATCCACGCATCGCGGCACAGGCATAAACCCAGTCTCGAGGCAAAGATCACGCTGCTCTGTTGGTTTTAGGTAATGTTCAAGGGCGTTATTGTGAATTTATTACACGATAAATCTCGTATTTCAACTTAAATTGACAACAATTAAAGCTGCCTGAGCTGACGCGGTAACAAGCATGCACTCGAGTTGAGATGAGGTTGAATGCTGGCTGCAATGTCGCTTTAGAACCCGTGGACAGAGTTGGACCAGCTGTCCAAAATTGTCACAGTTTAGGCGGTGAGGTGATGGGGTTTGATGTCGCGTTCGAGATTATTGCACTTACATGGAGACGTGCATGCACGTGTGTGTGTGCGTGTGTGCGTGCGTGCCTGCCTGCCCTTGTCGAGACAACTGCCGTTTTTCAGTGCCAGTGCCAGGGGGAGGGGGAGGGGAGAGAGAGAGAGAGACAACAAGTAACATCTTATAACGTCTATTGGTGTGTCTTCGGCCGTTAAACCCCTTGCCTCGGGAAGATGACCAACTGACTTTCGGGCTCTCGAGGCTGTCGCACAGTTTCGGCATGGCCAAGATCGTTATGTGGACAGGTTTAATATACCTGCGCTGGTGGGTTTCACCGAAGTGGTAAACGTTCCTTTGTGTTTCCACAAACACTGACACGCCAGGATTCATGAAAATTACCTCCGAATTATGATACCGTATATATCATATACCAGAGGATAGAGACATATTACACTTGATAATCGAGCATGCAAGTGAAATCATGTCTTAGGACTGTTTTGCACCTAACGTAGAGTTCTATTTCCATGGCAATAAAGATCGGTAATTTATAAAATTATGAAAATCAAATTTATGACATGACCTCATTATTTGCAACTTGCAACGGGATGAAAAAGTTACAATACATGATAAGCAAGGGTCAACTGCACAAAGCAACCGTATAGCTAAGGTCAACCTTTGAGTGTAATTTTAAAATTAAATTACCCCCACTGTTACATCCGCTATGACACGTCCTTGCCTGTCCATGGGAACCTCGGCACAATTTGATTGCATAATGATACCGTTTATACTCAGCGGTGCCTCGTTATACCGCAACAGCAGGCCAGGAACAGACCCTACAGAGCCGTCTTGGTGAGACTGTCGGAGCTCTTGCATGTGTGACTTTAACATAGGCCATCCTCGGAAAACAGGGCACCAACTCAGCATATATAAGCTCCGAGGATTTAGAATGAACGCAGGCATAATCGCAGACAATCGTAACATTTAATGTCGCTGTTATCAGCCCAGCGGTGTCTTCCTTGTTGGATTTAGAGTAGGGCCATTAGTCGACGTCGCGTGGATCATCGAACATATTTCGGGCTATCCGCAGTTCGAGACAACGAGACTGCCGATATTAGACCAATTAGGGGAGAATAGTTCTGCTAGACCAAAATGTTACATCGTCTTAAACTCGATATTGAGTCAAGGAAGTGTCGATGTATAATATGCATGATATTCGTGACATTATCTCCACTCTGGTTATAGAGATCAATTCATTCTTCATCACTAATTTGTCTTTTGTGCCCCATGGAATCTGTTTCAGGAGAAATAGGGACTGATTATTTTCTGGTGTTGACGTTTTGATGTAACAAATCTAATGATTGAATGGAATTTTACGGAAAGTGCTTTCTTTTGTTTTGTACATTCTGTACTTGGAGATTATTAAATCAACTAATGTTTGTCATAACATTCCTATAACCACTTTCACATAAAGAGTAAGTAAATAACACTCAGTTCTTACACAAACAAGTGTGCGTATTTATGGGTCGCAATGCTGTTAGGACATCGTAAAGGTAGAATTAATGTGGACATTATTACAATATGCTGTGCTGGGTCTACCGTTTATCATCTCAGTGAAAGTTTGTCTCTATAACATATACTAGTTTGTTTAGAGCATGACGTCATTCAATACTGCCACGTAGCTGATTTAACGCCTATTTGAACAATGAATTTGAAATTACAGTCAGGGCTGGGATGAAGGGAAAATAATCAGGCTCAGGGACAGCGAGACAGACTGGGAAGCAACTCTGTACAGCGAATTGCCGCTTGTTAGATAACTGGGCACCCGTATCACGTGGTTGCATAAAGGTTGTCTTGTCAAAAAGCATGTTCATCGAATGATGAAAATTGATTTTTTGAGTGTCCCAGTCCCTGAAAATATCAGTGAGTAAGTGAGTATGATTTTACGCCGTTAAGCAATATTCCAGCAATATCACGGCGGGAGACACCAGAAATTGGCTTCACGCATTGTACCCGTGTCGGGAATCGAACCCGGGTCTTCGAGGTGACGAGCGAACGCTTAAACCACTGGGCTACCCGACCGCCCCTCTGAAAATATCAACTTTCATAAGACACCAAATAAGTAAACCAATTATTAGACAAGAAAAACCAAATACTCTATCGGTTATGTCACTTCTTAATGCTCTTATGATCTTACTCTGAAAACCGAAGTGCCAGCAGGCAGACTCGGACGAAAGTGTCATATCAGTAGAGTTAAATATCGAATTCATTAACCTCGTATACTATTGTAATTCATCAAAACCAAATAATGAATGTATGATCCCATAAATGGAATATGAAAGCCATTTGCAAGCTTTTGAAATCAAAGCGCAAATATGATGATGAATGTTCACCGGCGAGTGTTTATTGAATGTTTTACTCAAAATGAACTCCCCTACACCTGACACGTATTCGTCACATATTTAATTTCCCTGGTCCTGCTTAAAATAAGATATGGAAGGAAATGTGGCAATATAACTTCAACAAAACAAGCTGAATAAAAACCCGAAATCAGATACGGACAAATATTCCCAACACGGAGTGACCTAAATACACCAAACTGTGTTTTGAAACAACCGTTTCTGTTTGCAAAATTGCAATTTTAATCAATCAGAATAAAAATCCAAATGTTCTGGAAATATTTAAACAATTTAAAGTAATGAACTTTTATTTACGAGTTGTTTTCGCCGATGGCCCCAACCTTGGAAACCTCCCACTTTCAAACAGTGGAGTCATGCTTTCCCCTCAGATCCATCCTTCTTGGAAAAAAGACGTATTAGTCGTGAACATAAAGTGGCAAATTGTTGTTTGTCTGGATGTCGTTGACCCGGGAAACTTAACGGTTGAAGAATACATTCTGTTATTTATCCTTGCTGTGTCGCTAACATGGCAATCGGTTCAGCCAGTTATGTAAACTCCTCACACCAATGAAGTTCAAACTCCAACATCACTTTAGGCGAGCTGATGAGCATAAATTCCGGGTTGACAAATGTTGACACGGCAAACTCTCACGTGATTCTAATGAATCAGATTTTTTGTTCAAGTGGTCGGGGATTAAAAATCGGTTGACACGGAAATGAACAATATATTTGCGTGGTCAGTTTTTATGTTACTGAGCTAATTTTATTGACGCCAGTTAAGGTGATACGCCGATTTCACTGCCTGTCACAAGTAATAGTATAGGACATTCTTTTAAATTCAAATGTAATTGAATTCCGATGCCTGAAAAACAAAGTCGAGGTAACATTGGAATTACGTTAGTGAATTGTTAAACGCCGCACTCAGCAATATCCCAGCTATTTCCTGGCGGTCTGTAAATAATCGAGTCTGGACCAGATAAGCCAGTGATTGACATCATGAGCGTTGATCTACCCCTAATTTGCGATACGATAAAATGCATCAACCAAGTCAGCGAGCCTGACAACCCGATCCCGTTAGTCGCCTTTTACGGCAAGCATGGGTTGCTGAAGACCTATTCTATTTATCCCGGGTCTTCACTAGTTTGATGACACACATTGATCAACCAAGTCAGCAGGCCTGACCACCCAATCCCGTTAGTCGCCTTTACGACAAGCGTAGTCACCTTTAATAGCAAGCATGGGTTGCTGAAGACCTATTCTATCCCGGATCTTCACGGGTGTTGAAATGACGGAAACGTGAAAAAGTGACTGGGCGTTTTCCGTCGCCTTCGGAATTCCATCTGTTTGACGTAAATACAGCGGGTGAAAAATATCGAATCTGGACTGATGGGTGACAACATGAGCAACGATTGAGCCGTTGCACAACAACCCGAGCGATACCTTAGCTGACTCTTTCGTGTCGACAAACATGGGTTTACTGTGGACCTTCCTGTGGAATCCTAAATAGGGTGCCCAGATTGAGAGAGGCTGGGACTACAACTCCTTGGTGAAGTTTTTGGTACCTCTATATCAAGATACTGATAACTAAACAGTCAACGCCTAGTTCTCCAGTATATAGAAATGACGATGAATACGGACATATTTGCTAAGCATGTTTCTTGTTTTACGACGCACTCGGCAATTTTCCAGCTACATGACGGCGTCCTGAAAAATAATCGTCTGGATCAGACAAACCAGTGATTGATATTTTGACAACGACCCATGCCTTCGGGGTACGATAATCAGCAATCAAGTCACCTATGGCACCGTTAACACAAGATCAATGTGTCAGGGTGGGTGATGTATCACATACCAGAGACAGGGCAAATGAATCAAAGTAACTCAAGAGTCCTATCAACTCCACTTCTCTTCACTATGATGCAATTCTGGTGGTTCACATTGTTTGTCTCGAAGTACGGATAACTCGATGTAGTTGCATCACTTTAAAGTGCCAGAGTCCTATGAACGTGGTTTGCGCCCTAGAATTGCCTTGATCATGATCTTTGCTCTGTCGGTAATTCCCGCTCTCGCTTTTTCACCAAAGTGGTAAACGTTTAAGACCTACATAGCTTATCGGAGGTTTTCTTTCCACATTAACACCTTCGTCAAACGGCTGGACTACCTTAAACCCTACCCTTTTCCTTCATTCACTTTGAATTTAAACATAGTTATCCACTTAGAGTTCTTTGTGTGGGTACAGTTTTGTGGCTAATGTTCATTTAGGCCTCGCGCAGCTGCAATTAAAAGCAAGCTGCCAAGTTTATTGGGTATAAAAAGATATAAATGCATTCTAGTTACCATTAATTCACTTTCCCATACCTTTCCAAGATATCAACATGTGGTCGCCACAAATAACACAAGTCATCTAACCAATGATATTTTCAATGGCTTCTGACCACCGAGCGCAAATGAGTGCACTAACCAGACCATTAGGGACGGATTAGTGGCATGTGCAGTGTGTCTGTTGACGCCACATCAGCATGCGGACAGACGGCACAACTCAAATTAAATCTGCAATGTGTCTGTTATCGGTATAGCTGATTCAGACCAGATTCCAAAGCATCTAATCGACATGATGAACTAAAACTAGCTCTGTGTTTACCTGGGCACGGTCTGCGAAGTTTTTTAACGGCCTTGGGCAAGACTGGGTTCCTGTCTACAGATGAATGTGATAAAACCTACGGGACGGGGTCGGGCCTTGTTGTGACTAGGGAGTTTTGCCGATGATTGATTGTCTACAAACTTCACGAATGAGAAACCTAACGTTTCGCAGCTACACGTATCAGTTTTATTTTGAATAGAAATAACGTCATTAAAGAAACAAGGACGGCGAAGATAGGATTCTTCAGACTGTTTTGACAACTGTTTATTGTTTGCTGTTTGTTGTTTAACGCCGCACTCAACAATATTCCCACTATATGGCGGCGGTCTGTAGTAATCGAGTCTGGACCAGACAATCCAGTGATTGACATCATGAGCATCGATCCACGCAATTGGGATACGATGACATGCATCAACCAAGTCTTCGATCCTGACCACCCGATCCCAGTAGTCGCCTCCTACAACAAGCATAGTCGGCTCTTACGGAATGAGTTGCTGAAGACCTATTCTGACCCGGATCTTCGCGGGTGTGACCTTGTCAACCGTGACATAGTGTAGCCCTAACATAGAGATGATCGTGACATGTTTTGTCCCTGACTGAAAATACATGCGTGGGTTTGTGTGACTCAGATCAAGATATTTAAGCATATCTAAATCTCCAATTTCAGTCACCTGTCTGGTGACAATAAACTTGGCCAGGGGCCACATAATATAATACGTAGGAAGATAACGGATTGTTTGTTTGTCGTAGAATGGCCGTTCATGATAAATATTTATTATCATACCAGAATGATGAGATCTGATTAGTCCACATGATCTTGATAAAATACTGTGTAACCCGCCTTGGAGGGTAATAAATTTCTCAGCGGGGAAATAAATCTCTTATACCCCGCCACGAGCAATACAGGATCACTCGGGCTACATATGTTTTTTATGCGTCATTCGCCTCCGGCTCTTGGTATAAAACCTAACGCGGGACGCATAAAACCCCATGTACCCCGAGTGATCCTGCTACAACGAATTTATCTTACCGACACGTTTAAAGGTGACAATGTAAAAGAATTAAAACAAATTCAAAATTGATAGAAATGTTACTTATGTGGGGGTTATGTCCGGAACATTGTATCAATCGTCTCGGTAATGGCGTATTAATGAAAATCAAAATCTTTGACAACTTCTAGCCGTGCAAGGATCAATCGTGTCCCTGAGTAAAGTCCTCTGGTCTGTTGACACCATAATCTCATTATAGTTTGATCGTTGGTTTCGCCAACGCCAAAGCAATGCAGGTCTTAGACGTGAACCACCTTGGTTAGACCCACGAGCATGGGCATGATGCTGACAAATCTAGAAACACGGGATTCGAACCCACGACGCAAGGAATCCCGGCACCTTTGACCGACAGTGCCACCCGTGACCACAAATACAGCGAGACCTTCTGAAGACCGAATGACATTGACCTTTTGACATTTTTTTATGCAACATAACTCAAGTAATAGTCTATACTGCAGCGTAACTGATTTTTATCATTCAAGTATCGAGTTCATGTAAATACTTCTTAAATCGCTGCGTCAGCGGAAGTAAAAATGTCATCGTAATATATGTACTATATTATACGAGCGACGGCCTTATGAGAGAAGTTTCTCTGAACACACGCCCTTGGAAAAGTTTACAACTGACCAACGCCACCAGTTGACACGCCATCTTGGTTCTGTGTTCTTGTTTGTGTGTGACAATAACACCAAACGTTATGTTTTCTAATCGATTTTCGCCACGAGTACTCGAAAAACATTGCAATTCATTGCTTTGCAAACACTGTTACTGTTTGACTATTGATCGGTACACAGAGAAAATAATGTGATTGGAACCAGTAAGGGGCAATTTGATCTACTGACCCCATAGGAACTAGACGGTGAACTAAACTGCCGGGCAAAAGCAGGTATACACTTGAAAATTAGATTTGACCAATTAATAACAAACGTTATCGAACAGTAACTGGGCTGAAAACAGTCGCCGAAACACTGTAAACTGAAGATCCAAAACACAATTATGCTACCCGTATCAAATACATCTCCAACGAATAACCATTTCTTGTTTGTTTCACGTTTGCCGCCATTAAACACGGGTGAAAACTTTCTTTTGCCCGGCAGTTTAATACCACACCAACCAACAGAAGGAACGGAATAAATATAGTTTTTGATTCAGAACTCTCGACATATGAACCACCAGGTCACGTGTAAAGAGTACTACACAGTATAGCAGTGGCATGAACGATCACCTGTGTGTGAGTGAGTAAGTGAGTTGGGTTTAAACTCCGCTTTGTGCAGTATTACCGTTATATCACAGCGTGACAGCTTAATGTGGCGGGACATCTTGAAGCGACGCGAGGCCAAGGTGCTGACAGGCTAAGGATTATAACCGAGAGGAATCTAGGATTCGAACAAACCGGTACGCATCCTGGCAAGACAAAGTGACGCAACTCTGCACTTCGTAGGCGGCGCCTTTAGAACATTAGGCAGGCTGGGATGGCACGACTTGCTGTATAAGTGGCTCCGGGTAAAGATATAGGTCACAGCAACATAAGCATTGTAGCAAGAGGCGAGTAAACGGAGCGGGTGGGGTGTGGGGTGTGTGTGTGTGTGTGTGTGTGTGTCATTTTCACGTGTCATCATTTCTGAATTGCTGGATTGCCTGGTGTGGTGTGTCATTATGGGGGTGGTGTTAAACAAAACAATGTAAGCTCTAGTGGACAGTGACTGACAACAATTACATGACATCATTCCTAGAACTTTGAAAATTGATTTACTTTAAGGCGACAATTCTGGTTATACGTCATATATTCGTGTTGTGATTGTAGTTGAGGCAGGGTTGGGAAGTCTTGATACAAAAGGGGTTAAGTTCGGTTTTCTGTGTGTCAGCTTAAAACGGGCACACATGGGTTCTATTCCTACCGATAACACCTTTAATTCAATCCATAGTGCACACGACCATAGTTCGTTCCACCTGAATACTCAGCAACAACTAAAATATAAAATTGTAATCCACCATCGGGCATGCCAGAATACTAAAATCCTTGTCCGAATCTCAGATTATGATCCTTGGTTTGTCAGCACCATGTGCTTGTTTGTGGGTTTCACTGAAGTAGTAATCTCCGTGAAGATCCGGATTAGCATAGGTCTTCAGCAACCCATGATTGCCGTAAGAGGTGACCAACGGGATCGGGTGGTCAGGCTCGCTGACTTGGTTGATGCATGTCATCGTGTCCCAATTACGTGGGCCGATGCTCATGATGTCAATCACTGGATTGCGTGGTCCAGACTCGATTATTTACAGACCCCAGTCATATAGCTGGAATATTGCTGAGTGCGGCGTTAAACAACAAACTAGAGAGGTAAACGTCTACAACCTTCACCATTACAGACCTTCCTCCCACATCAAGCTGACACGCCGTCATATAACACTAAAATACTGTTCAACTCTATGTTAAGCCAAACCCACCCACCTACCTTGTTACTCCGTACAACCGCAACATGGACGCTCAAGCGTATGCAGAATGCCCTTACGCATATGCACATGAACAAAGAATTCATACTGACGTTGAGTAATGCAGAAGTTGAATAATTTAGTACACCATGTGTGGACTCTGCAGAAGAAGCGGTCATAACTATGTGTTCGTGGGTAACGTGCGGTATTGATGTTTCCTACTAGTTGAGATGCGCGTAGGATTAACCGATCCGAACCTATTACACAAGCACATTCGCCGATCATATCGAAACTCAACTATCATAATGAAAAGGGCTTGCTGATTCATCAACAAAGGAACTAATCTATAATTCATGAAACACATTGTCCGACAAATGTGAACAAAATGATTGACTAACATAACCAGTCTCCTTAGGGCATGCGTGCCGCGTTACGCAGGCATTCAAATGTTCAGATCCATTATTATAACGAAAGCATCATTTCTAAACCTACTACCAGAGGGGACCAAGATGCCACGGCCAAATTCTATTATCAGCGCTCACAGCGGAACTCGATGTCCACGAAAAGAATTTCGTCTCGCATCAGTTTTCACATTTACTATGTAGGAAGCGAATTGGAGCAAATAAACACAACCTTCTGCCACCGAGAACTAATCAGGTAAACTAGCGTTCTTCTCACCTGAAATTTAGCACAGGTGTGTTATTTACCTCAATGGACCCTCCCGCCCACGGAGCTGAATGCAGTTATTCTATGTTTATTCTTCATGACCTGAATGGATCGTCTCGCAACCCACCGTACATTGGAATTAACATTGGAGGTAAACAAGTTGTACGTATATGCATTGTGGCTGCCCACTGACGCCCTACAAGTTTCTATTATTAAGGTGGGGTGGGGTGAGGTGAAATGGGGATTATAATAAATTTTTGGATCGCGTCCAATATTATTGCACTCATAAGCGACGTGCATGCACGTGTGTGTGTCTGCTTGTATATACTTGCCCGGACTGATGCCGATTTTATAGTGCCAGCCCACGGAGATACCATGCCGCAATTTAACATGAATACCCAACTCAGACACAGTATACTGACTCAGAGTCCTTGTTCTTGTTTTAGCCCCTTATTAATGGCGAGCGTCAGGCGGGGTAACAACAAGTACCAGCTTTTAACGTCTTTTAGTATGAAGCGGCCAGGGACACGGTCCTATTAAATGAGAAGTCTATGTAATGCTCCCTGATTATATCACATAGCGAATTTCACGTATATGTTGTACATGAAAAAGGTATAATATATTATGTTTTGGAGCTACCATTAGTTAGACGCCACTATTACCAAAATCAATAAATATTTGTCGATTTTTGTGTTTGTATCAATCTCAAACCTGGTGATAAGACATTGTTTGCCCTTAAACATAAAACGCAGGTATCGGGAAAACATAAACCCTGATTACACAGGAGTAAAATCATATTGGTCTAACTGAGGTTATCGACGTATGTTTTATAGCATTGGACAAACAAATATATTGACCCAACTTTTAACAAGATCAAAGCAACAAGTATTGTTTTGTACCGACACATGCGTCTTGATAAATAAACTGCGCACTTAAGGCTGTTACCGAAATCCCCATCAGTGCGATCTGAAATGCCAGAACCAGTTCAACCGTAAAAACCTTGACAATAATACCCGCTATTGACCTGCACGATGTCAACATTGTTTATTGTGCGGCTAAAAACAGATGTAAACAAACGTTCGCCGCGAACGTGACAGCTGACCCAAGAAGTGATTTGGGTTGACTACTGTTTTGGGTTGCTTTGAAAAGCTGGTTTATACCGCATTTCCTCTCTTAACAGTCGATCTCGCTGGGGGGTTCGCTTCATAGTCTGGTACCCAGTCTGGGTCTTAGCTTGTTCCGTCAAGCTCCTCACATCGATAACCCGGTCGTGGAGCTCTTTATACCATGGCTACCACCGGTCACTGGTTCCTACCCGACTCGCCCTTGTCTTTACAGAAAGGTAAAAAAAAAGTCCTGAAGGCCGAAATTTTATGGCAGTAACTTCCGACAGGCTATGAAAAGTCTCTTCCGTTTCAGATGTTCATCGTAATTGTCGTTCGGAATGTCCCGTGTTAACCTTTTCGAGGTCACATGATCAAAAAACGCATTCAGACATTCACTTTCGCGATCTCGTAAGCGACGTTCTATTGAAAGCACATTCTGAAGCGACCTGTAATGGTATGTCCTCAAACCTTTGTGTAGCGGTAGCGAGCACTAAAATCTGATTTTTATGGGCTTGTATAAACATTCGACTATATCATTAACATCAATCTCGGGTTCTGAACCTCCCATCTCACTGGGACTCCTTTTACAGTGCACATAAAACATCGATCTACACACCTGGGCCCACTTGCACAAAGCGATCTTAGCGCTACGACTATTGTAAGCCTATGTTAAAGTATGGGAGTTACGATCATCTTAGCGCTAAGATTGCTTTGTGCAAGTGGGCCCTGGGTTATGGTACCTCAGCCAAGTCAGCGAGCCTGACCACCAAATCCCGACATCAACTGGGGATGCCTGGTTGCAAAATAACTTCTTCTACCATTTGGTAACTCAGAAAAACATCTTTTCCAGCAAACGGCTCTTTTATTCTGATTTGACTAAACATATCGAGGATTCGCTCGGACTAGGCTGCGATTCTAAGTGTGTATACTCTCGTTCTGAAGAGTAATTTTGATTGGTTGTGGATTTCAAGGTCATGAGCGAGAGAAATTCTGTGCGAAGTTGGTGATTAGAGATGGAGATAGTGACGTCACTTCCGAAAAGAAGCTTTAGCGATGAACGGGTATTGGATGGGTATGAATGGAAATATAATACACTAGATACTCTAGGATTTGCAACAGGCGTCGTGGAGACTTCCTAGTGCATTGTATATACATCTCGTGGGGTAATTACCATATTCCTCCGCGATAAACTGACAATTTACGAAGTGTTCTACCGCCAAGAGAGACCAGTGTTCTTATCTTAGCGCGGCAGCCTATAACGCCATCAGCACAGCCGACAACTCAATCTTATACCTACTATGTAAGTACATGGTAATGAGGCAGAGAATTTCCCCTGTTGGCATCACAGACAGCCCCTCTCAGCCGTGAGTCCTCGACACGCCCAGTAAAACACAGATTAGAAAAGACCTCAATCACCCAAGTCAGTTCCCGTGTTTGTTTTTCGATTAAATCTAATGCTGTGTAATTCAAAAGCAAACGTAACCTGTTGTTGCAGATAATGATATTTCTTACTTGCGCGAAAATCAGCCTGTTGAGCAAAGAAAACAATGTGATTAGTTGCCAGGAGTTTGGGGGGTATCCGGCTAATCAGCTCCGAGGTAAAGAGTTATCTTTTAACAAAAGGCTTCAGTCTTGTATGCTTCACATCAAGCGACATCTCGTTGTCTAGACTGGGCGAGTCTACCTTCGTTCATAATCATCTGATATGGTTCGTTAAATTACACGCAAACCACTGAGTTTGTTTGTTGTTTACCGCTGCACTCGGCAATATTACAGTTTTATGTCGACAGTTGTAATGCAATCGGAAGACAATTCAGTGACTGATATTATGAGCAACGGTCCACGCCGTCGGGGTACGACGACACGCTTTCAACCAAGTCACCGCGCATGACCACCCGATCCACTAAATCGCCTCTTACGACAAGCATAGTTTTAACTCGTTGGTTGGTCGATGCTTTGTTGTTTAACGCCGCACTCAGCAATATTCCAGCTATATCACGGCGGTCCGTAATAATCGAGTCTGGACCAACCAATCCAGTGATTGACACTATGAGCATCGATCTACACAATTGGGATCAATGACATCAACCAAGTGCCGTCAGTCGATGCCGTCAGTCGCCTCTTACGACAAGCATAGTCGCAGTTTTAACTCGTAATCCCAATGAGGTCGTAAGAGGTTTGGTTCACAAACCTACTCAACGAAGTACTGAGGTTTTGCAAGAATTAACGTTATAATATCACGACCATAAGGATGAAACAACATATTTACGTTGAGAAGGGAATAAGGCTTCCTGACTCGCCAATAAATCTGGTCAGCGGCTGTGTATGTATTTGAGTGACGTGAAAACCACGACTGCATGCGTGCATTCATCATCATAATATGACTGGACTGTTGGTAAAACCTCGTTCACTGACTAACCCACCGTCATAACCCATCTGAAGTAACAATGCTAACACTTTGTTAGTTGGCCTGGACTGAGTGAGTGTGTGAGCGAATGAGTATGGTTTTACGCCGCCTTTAGCAATATTCCGGTAATATCACGGTGGGGGGACACAAGAAATAGGCTTCACACATTGTACTTATGTTAGGAATCGAACCCGGGTCTTTGGCGCGGCGAGCGAACGCTTTCACTACTAAGCTACCCCACCGCCCCTAAACGGGACCGACTTGGTCTAGTGGTAGAGCGTCCGCCCGGAGAGCGGAAGGTCCGGGGTTCGATCCCCGGCCGCGTCATACCAAAAGACGTTAAAAGATGGCACTTGTTCTCTGGCACTCGGCATTAAGGGGTTAAAACAAGGACTGGTCGGCTCGGAGTCAGAATACTGTGTCTGAGTAGGGTATTCGTGAGCTAGCACTATAAAACAGCATCAGTCCGGACAAGTAAAAGCAACCACACACACGTGCATGCACGTCGCTATGTAAATGCAATAATCTTGGACGCGACGTTTAAACCCAAATTCACCTCACCTCATCTTAACCGGGACTGAAACCAGTCTATCTCGTGATTCCTCAAACGCTGTTGGTTTTGGACACTGTGCTAATCTCCCCTTTATAAGAAAGATACGACATAATCCCCCAGTTTGTACTTGGCAATGTAGTTGTTTCTTCAAATAACGCTGCAATGCAGTGAGTAAGCTTACCTATATGTGCACTCCCGTTAGGCTGCTTTGCCATACTCGGTCCTACACACAATGGCGTCCGTTTGGTTACTTAAGAGCTCACTACACGTGTATTCGAATCCCTGTTTGCCTAGATAAATACACAAGCAGACCCACCTGTCGGTGCGCGGAGCTTGAGGGTTTGTTTGTTTCTCCTGGCCACTTTGACATGCACGCGCGTCACAGTTGTTTCTGAGCTCCCACCCTAAGACGAACAGATGGTCGTGTTGAAAATTACCTCTCACACTGCTGTGCCCGGAGCATGTATTGATATAGGAGTGTGTAGTTGCGAAGTGTTTAGTTTTTAAAACTTCGGGATATTTCTTTGATGAAGCATTTTGGTTATTTCTCAAAGACCGGTATCTAGTTTTAAAACAGATGTTTAGTTCAAGGTTTTACCAAGTCAACTGATTTAATACCAAGCCCTGGGGTGCAATTCTGTATGATTATTGTTCTTCTGATTAAACAACCGTAATCGTTGTCAAGAGGACAACTCAAGATCTTGTTCAATCAGAGCGCGTTGTTTGATCACGTGATGTACATATTTGTCTTACGATAAGTGCAGTGTTGAAAGTACATTTCGTGAGACAGCGTGCTGCACGTGCGTTTCATAAAAGTTTTTTTAGATAATTTAGATGATCACATACTTGTAATATAAAGAGAGAGAGAGAGAGAGAGAGAGAGAGAAATTGCAAAGCGAAATGTATCCACCCTTGCTATTAAGTTACTGATGATATTGACAAACTGATCCAAGGACATGAACACTTGTCGCAGTACTAATTTCCTCTTGGTCTCCCTCAAATGAATTACAGGTCTATCGTGATATAACCAAGCAGCCAGCATAGTTCACACAATAAAATACTAAAGCACGAATGGCTCCTCGCGTCGTTGTCGATGAAGCCACCACTGGTATTTCGACCTCCTAGCCTAGACTATTCAAACTAACTTGCAAATCGACACAAATTCTTATATTGATGCACAACTGCGAACAAACAACCACTGTTTTGTTATACCCGCGTGACGTCATTTCTCATCTACAGTTTCTGAAAACCCGGAAATTTTGTTTCTCTGCCACATTATTGTTAATCTGAGACAGTTTGCAGATTCTCCCGATATCTTGTAGGATTCCATTGTTCCGCCAGCGGAACAGAACAGAGATACGCGAATGCACCATAGCTATGACAATACCATTATCGATTCCATTCACTTCCTGGATCAGGGTATTGAACCGTTGAGTTCCACTATGGGGAATTACTCTTGGAACCAATCTATAAGACACAACTATATACTGTTATTTATTCTGAACGAGCTGCCGTTGGTGTTGGGTGAGTAAGGCTTTGGTTTATTAAGTATACCACTTTTCCAGATATTTATCCCCATCCGATGATTATTAATTTTGGAAAATGATTTTACAATTATTGTGTCAATGGATATAATTCAATGGTTTGCAATTAATACATAAAAAGCCTTGGTGGCATGGCTTTACCTATGGTGGTCTGTTCATTGTAAAGGTGAGAAGCATTATAAGATGATACAGGGAGAAGCAAGTTGCATTAGTCCCATGGTGCCACCTTCAAGAATTGACTGACAATGTTTGGTTGGTCCCTGGCACCAATTTCCGTTAACGCCAAATTTGAATCTTTATGAATCGATGTATCTGTTTACAAGTACGTGTTACATGTAACTGTTATTTGACAAATACGTAAATTCAATTTAAAAAACAACAACAGTACTAGTGAATTATTATATTGAATTCTTTGGAGTTTCCGGACAGAATAAGCACACGCACTCCACTTCAAATATAGTCGTCAGTATTAAATCGTCTAGCGTCTACCGAAACTATCGATAGTGTAGTGTGGCATCGATCTCAACCACTGACATTTTGCCTTGGCATCGATAGTACCATCATCAATCCTTGCACCAAGGCTGTACCGACTGATAATCCATGGATGTATTATATTTATATCCTAATAATAGATACGCCGACAGTACGCTAGTCTATTATTAGGGAAACGTGTTGTTGTTATTTGTATAATCTAGGAATTAAGATTGAAAGTAATAATCATTTCCTTAAAGACTTGTGCAAGTCTAGATCAATCGTTACACGCTCAACTAGGCTGCTGCTGTAACTGCAGCACGAGACTAATTAATTCACATACTCAATATTACATTAAATATCTCAAGTATAGCTAGTGTAGATTGTATTGATCTGTTATACTCTGAGGGAAGTGGTTTATGGTTTTTTAAGAAGCGTAAGTGTTCAAGAGTGTGTTTGTCTTAATTTTGTAAGTGTGTTACACTTGTGATTGAACACCAGTTTTGTAGCATAACTACATCAAGTGGACATAGGTTGTCGCGTCCTGAGATTCTTGGGAATCAAAGGGGAGAAGAGGATTGTACTGAGAGAGGTTATTTCACTTGTATAACGACGCGCGCGTGCGTGCGTGCGTGTGTGTGTGTGTGTGTGCGCGCGCGCTTGTACTAGTAGTACGGACTTATACCGGGTTTATAGTGCTAGCCCACTGAAATAGTGTGCCCTGGTTTAAATATGGACCCCCACTCAGACTAAGTATAAGAACAAGTGTCATATAACGTCTTCAGATTGTTATTACGCGGCCAAAGGAACGGTGCACCGACCTTGCGCTCTCCTGGCAGACACTCTATCCACTAGACCACGGAGACGGTCACCTATTGATTCGGGAATGTTGGCGACAGCATGTTCATTTGACATTCTGGCGGAGTACCCCCCGAATATTAAATGATTGGTCCCTAATTAAGCGTCTGTGTCGTCTGTTCACATTAATATTTAATTAAATCATCTCGACGAAGACCACCTACTCACCTGCGTTAGTGACCTACATCTTGTGTGTCTACCATTAAGAGTTCATTCGAGTGTGGCGCTATCTACAATAAGTGTATACAGTATATTAATATTTAAAAAAATATTCGATAGGTTGTACGTAAAGGAAGGACGGGTTAAAAGGACGGGTTATGCGGGTAAAAGAGTGCTTGGGAAGGCCTGAATCATGGGAGATAACTCTTTTGATGTTGGAGTAGCTCTCACAACTTCGACCTCCTTCACTGCGATTACTCTGATTACGTGGAGATCAGGTTACAGCCGATCTCCGGTTACCCCCCTTGCTAAAGAACTGACATGGTAGTAATTTCTTTCAAATCTGGTATTAGACAGGCATGATGTACAAGCTGATGTTAATTAAAACCACGACCTGGCAGAAATTGCTTTCTGTTTGAGCTGAATCCCGACCAAGATGCAGCCTCCGATTCCAAAGGAAGAGCGTGCACAAAGACGGCGTGAATTCAGATTTCAGACTTAATCCGGCTTCTGATTGGATGGCGGCTGAGTGTAATTAGTTTGTCAATTCGTATCTTTTGAAAATTCTCCTCGGATTCTTTCTAGGGGGGCACTCGAGCATAAAGTTTCCATAATCAACGCTTAAATAACCATTGTGAGTGTTCTTTTCACTCCAGACCCTCGACAAAATTATCCCACGTCTTCTCGTTGCTCGGCCACCAGGCTGAAAGGTCGACCGATGCAGACAGTCATGCTTCGCGCAGTTTGAACGACTCCGCTGAAATCCTCCATATAATTTTATTTCGTCTGGGTTTTTTCCTCCAAGTCGTGTTTTTGTTGAAATTTGTCGATTTGTAAGAAGATATTTTGAACTGCAGTTCGCGACCGCCATTACCCCGTATTCAAACACCGTGTGAGCTCGGAAATGAAACAATCGAAATATTTCGTGTGATCACTGAATTAAGTAAGGATGAGACATATGGATGAACAAGTTCTGTATTACAATTAGGAGCGACGGTTCGGTGTATCAAACAAGTGATGTACAGTGTATGGCTGACGCGCATATTTACAGGTATGAGACAGTGTTTATACAGTTGGGTGGATTAGGATGTAGTTACTAGAGTGGAGAAGCCATTTATGTACACTGAAATGTGTCACGTAATGTATGTATATAGCGATGTGGATATGTAACGTGATGCATGTATATAGCGATATGGATATACAATCGGATGTTTTCCTGCGTTAACTTACGAATCTTGGATGATGAAGAAGAAATCGGCTTGCCTTGATATACCAATTTGTATTTGGGTATAACAACGACCATTAGATATCCTCGTGTATATGAAAGTAATAACAGGTAATTTAAATCTTCGTAATCTTTGAAATTCACAAATGTTTTCGGGACTGTCTAAGCCTACCTTCACCCGGGTGCGAGTTTGAACATAATCGGTAGGTCTATAACAACGTAACAGGTATTGAACCCATCAGTATATGGGTTAATTGGGTTATTTTATCTGTTCAAATTGGACTTGCGATTTCATATGAGGATCCAGCGGGATGGGGTGTGTATGTTAAAATTAATTTTTAAATTTTTTAAAAATTAACTTTTTTCGACTGTATAGCTGTAAACCACAGCAAGTAAATGGCCAAGAATAGTCATTGTTTTGACATAAGGTAATAATGTTGAGGTACAAACACGATCCTTTATGTATATAAATTTAGATCATTTCACCTATTAACATGTCAGCCAATATTAACACGAACTGTGTTACGTATACATAAATCCTAGATCACACAGTTTTGTTTTCTAGCGTTGTAATGACGGCGATGAGGTTTTCTTGTTGAAATGATTTTTCTTTTGATTCTGAATTCATAAAAAAACCTGCGTCAATCCGCAAGATGCTAAATTCAATCAAACATAAACAATGTCCAGCCAATTGAGTAAATATTGAGCGTGAACTGAAGCCTAGGGATATTGAAAGGGCAAACAATGTTATTTTTACCATTGTAGAAACAGAGAATTAAAATTACCTTTCAACAGCGTTCCATTGTTTAGCTGTTGTGTCTGTTTTACTTGAGTAAATAGACGTTTATTATGATGCATTCCAGTTTGTTTGTATAATTCATATTAAAAAAAATCCCCAAACATTTTAATACAAATACATAAAAAATAATTGTAGTGCAGGAGAAAATATTGTTGCTTGTATTCTAAATCATACATCACGCATTTCATTAAAACATTCCCTGGTTCACGTGGTAATTATACCTTATCAATAGAGCGATCAGAGGTCACTCCTGGCCTAACTGACTTAGATAAAAATAATAATAATCCAAATCAGCTCTTAACTTTAATCAGTCCCCCGCCTGTAGTCCGGAGGGTGGATATTTGGATCAGTTTACCCAAGTCAGAATCAAATCAGTTGTTGAAAGTAAAAGTGTAATCATTTGAAATTTGTTGTGTACCAAGAGATCGCGGAATTTCCCGTGAAAGCGTTTCGAGAAACCACGTGGTTTCTTTCTAAACGTTTTTTGCTGGTATACACATAATGATTTACAATGTATATATATTCACACTCTAGTGAACTAAAAATACGCCTGATTACACTTATTTATGAATGGGCTTTACTGATAAATCCATCAAACAAACGCAATATGCGGCTGTGTATTTCAAAGGGATACTCGAGTTTCAAATGTCATTACAAATCAACCCCAGGTTCAAGTGGGTGTAGTTTATGTTCTTCCTTGTCGAACTAGCAAATACGTTTCTCCTCGGTTATAAGTTTAAGTAGAACCTTAAATGTGCAAAAAATGTTTTATATCCCCCCAAGTGGCCTAATCTTGCATTATATGATGTTGTTTGACACAAACCGGTTTATCTCTTGGTTGTCTGTATTTATCAGTGAGGCTTGCTCGCGGGGTCGGCTAACTGTGTAAACATTAACCATAGCTACTGACCTAGTAAGTCTTCAAACACGCTCTTTCGTTTTTCCTTCACAGATCAACATCCAGAGAAGTTCTGGGAGCGCTGCGAGCCGAGCGGTTACCCTGATGAGAGAGAGAGCAAGCCACTGAGGCGAGTAGAGAAGCTCCACTCGAGTGACTCTGGTAGGTTGACCCTGAGCGGAGAATACGCCGTGCTTGTCAGTCCGGTGTGAAGTGTGGCGGTGTGAGGAGTTTAGCTGCACTCCACTGCTGGTGTGGAGTCGGTATATAGACAGACGGAGAGAGCCATTCATCATGAGTTGATATGTGAAGCAAGCAATGCCTCGTTGTAGACGGAAACTTTCTGTTATAGTGTGTGTCATCTGTACATTTGTACTCTGTCTCAACACTTTGATTGTTTTGAGACTATCCAACACTGCCACCCTCGCGGAGGGGGGTGGGGGCAGTCATCCCCACCCCGTACAGGACTTCGGGGACTCTGCCGGTTTGGCCCACCTGCCTGCATGGCGGAAAAGACTGAACAAGAGCAACTATACCAGTGACACTAGTCCGGAGGGGGAGGGTGTTGGGGTGGGCGACCACGAACCCTATAGACTCAACTATATGCCCCAACAGAAGGCAAACGAGCGAGATCCAGAGAAACCTTTAAAACATGTGCAAGAAAACAACAATGTCAGTTCGAACCCAAGGACGTTCAAATCTAATTATTCCGACCAACAACTGGATAATTTTCTACGTGTTCTGAATAGAATAAACAACGAAAGCTTCCCCTTTTCTACACACGATGAAGTCCCATATTTTAAGTTTTTGCGGATGTACCGGAAAAGCTCGAGGAGGAAAGGATTTGGTCTACCTGTTTACAAGAATTACAAGGGGTAAGTGAATGAGAAATCTCAATATCCTTTTGTTATTTGAAGCTCGTGTATATGTCATATGTCCATGTAAAATAACTATAGGCGGTTCCATTGAGCTGTCTTCTCTGCAGTACCAGTGATGTCAAACTACGAGACTGCACCGATGAAAAGCGTCAAGTCGGTATCAGCCATGTTAAAGAAATGCCCCATAGTATTGTGAGGAATTAAAACGCTAAATAACATTTGGACAATTTCAAAAGTTAAGCACACATAACCAAATGACTTGTTTCTGTATTATGTTTTATGATAAATTCTAAAACGATGTAGGGATAGAAACAATAATACTTAATAGTTTAAAATAATTTTAAATAATACTCTAACACAACAGCTTACGTAAACTTGGTAATAAGACCATTATGTTACCCCGACAAACGGTACACTGCCAGCTTGTATCCCATTTAAACAGCAGATGGCCAATGTAACGACACTTATGTGGTGGCTGTGTATAATTGTATATTATTTATTTATTTCTGAGAAAATTGGAAAATTATTCATATATTTTTCGACGCCGGTACATCAGATATTTTGTATCAGCTTTAAAGATACCCTCTGTAAACTCGTTTTTTAGTTCATTAATCCTTTTCCACACATTGCATCCATACACTTCACACATTATTCTGGCAACTAAATGGGTCGTATATTTCACCTGAATAATTTAAGGAGCTTGAAGGTAATTTGGTCGCTTCACTGAATGTTACCTCGCAATGGCCAGTTATGGAACAGTCTTGTTGATGCTGACGATGCATTTGCCATTTTCACTTTTTGGTTAATAACCAGTTTAAAGGGAAGTGGTATCCATGTGCACGTCGAATGAAACATTTTCATGCAATGCATCCGCGATAAACGACTTATGTATGTCTATCGTTCTGTGTGACGCTAAATACGACCGTACATCCTTACGTACATACCTATTGAGCGTATCGAAAACCGGAGAACATACAGGCAAGCTCATCAAACGAACGAACGCACCCTTTTCATACATTTATTATTCAAACATGATCATACTCATTTCCATCGCCACGTACCGTGAATTTTCATAAACGCTGTTATAGAATAGATGAGACGGGATATCACTCGTATTAAATGTAGCCAGTGCTGCATAAGTAAATAACATACTTAATAAAATATCTATGACAATATGAATGTATGTATGGACTGCTTTAAAGCACAATAGTTGATTGATATCAAAGTACGGCATAACGTGTTCCACATCTGTTCACATGAGATGGGAGTGAGTGAGTATGGTTTTACGCCGCTTTTAGAAAAAAATCAGGGATATCACGGCGGGGGACACCGGAAATGGGCTCACATACTGTACCCATGTCGAGAATCGAACCCGGGTCTTCAGCGTGACGAGCGAACGCTTTAACTACTAGGCTACCCGACCGCCCCACATGAGATGGGACGCAAACAGATTTGATGAATGTGACCATAAGTTCTTTTCAATGAGACCAATCCTTAATAAAATGAAGACATGAAGGACAATGCTTACTAGCAGGTAAGGGTCTGGCAATTTATAATAGGGGTGGGTGGGTCATAGGGAATCAGGGGAAGGTATTTATGCACATATTTGGGGAGGGTCCGGGAAAAATGGACCTTGTATAATAAGAAATATATAGTGCTTTTGCTGCTTGTTCTTTCGGAAATGTCATGAAAACAATGTACACGGTGAGGGACCTCCAAAAATATGACAAGCATTAGGGATCCCAGGTGTCGCATGATCCTGTCAGTCAAGCAAGGCGTCACTTATGTCGCCGTCATTCTGTCAAGCATGTACGGGCCCTATTGATGCTGTCAATCGTCTACGCGGTCATATGTTTCGCTCGCGAATCTGTCAGACATGTACGGGATCCCATTAATACTGTCAAGCCCAATAGGGAAGCCATTTGTCGCCGTGATACCATCAAGCAAATTCGGGAGCCAAGGTGTCGCTGTGATACTATCAAGCAAATTCGGGAACCCATGTGTCGCCGTGATACTGTCCAGCATGCCCGGGGTCACCTGTGTCGCCATGATACTGTCAAGCATGTACGGGTCCACTGGGTCGTCTTAATACTGTCGGACATTGTCCCGGGGTCACCTGTGTCGCCGTGATACTGTCAAGCATGCCCGGGATTAGCTGTGTCGCCGTGATACTGTCAAGCATGTACCGGTCCTCTGGGTCGTGTTAATACTGTCGGACATTGTCCCGGGTTGAGGTGTCACGTTCGGGAGTACACGTGGTTGTTTGTGACGTGTTAAGTACGACAGGACACATTACCACAAACTTAACTGTGACAACGTCCGGCTTAGGGAGTCTCGAGACTGTGTCACGCCCACGAGAGAGAGAGAGAGAGAGAGAGAGAGAGAGAGAGAGAGAGAGAGAGAGAGAGAGAGAGAGAGAGAGAGATGTATCCAACCTTGTTGTCAAGTTACTGAAGAAATTGATAAATTGATCAAAAGCCAGAGAGAGAAATATTCAGGCTTTGTGACGGCGGTCTGTAAATAATCGAGCCCGGACCACATAATCCAGTGATTAACATCATAAGCATCGATCATCAACCAATTCAGCGAACCTGACCAATTGATCCAGTTAGTCGGCTCGCACGCCAAGCATGGGCTGCTGAAGACCAATTCTCACCCGGATCTTCACGGGGGCCAACGGCCAACTAAGAGCCAATGCATACTCTAATATATAATGTCACTGTCACCTCTGTGTCACTATAATTCATGTCTGTGTCACTATATTTCATGGCTGTGTCCTCGAAACAGATGTTCTCTATCCACAGCGACACGGGTACTACATTTAAATACCAAAAGTACACTGTACCCGATGAATTGAAAAAAAACATAAACCTGATACACTGCCAGACGTGCTAACAGCTGTCAATCAAAGCTGCATATTGTGCAAAAACATAAAACAGGACTTTTTATGAATTTTACAGGATTGACGAACACACCACATATGTTAAGAGATGATATGCTGGATAGATCCGATTGTTGCAGATCTCAAAATGGAATAGTTTAACTAACAGTACATCACTCAATGCTTCAAACAAAACACTGAACGTCCTCAGGCTTAAAGTATACAATCGTTGGTTTGGTTTGTTTTGGTTTGTTTGTTGTTTAACGCCGCACTCACCAATATTCCATCTAAATGACGGCGGTCTGTAAAATAATCGAGTCTGGACCAGACAATCCAGTGATTGACATCATGCGCATCGATCCAAGCAATTTGGGTCTATGACATGTATCAACCAATTCAGCGAGCCTGACCACCCGATCCCACCCGACAAGCATAGTCGCCTTTTACGACAAGCATTGGTTACTGAAGACCTATTCTACCCCGGAATCTTCAGGTGTCTGTATACATTCGTCATCACGGATAAGTCTCTCACAAAGTGTACAATCGTCATTACAGTGCAATTCTACGCATCTCTCGTTATACTGCAAACTGTCGAATGGCCAAAAAGTATTTCGAACTTCAACCATTTCACGATACACTACCACTAATTTTGATCTGAAACCCTAATGTATTCAATATACAGGAATGGGGATATTCGCGTACGGGTAATGTCATCGACGTATGCTCCACGTACGGGTAATGTCATCGATGTACGTTCACGTACGGGTAATGTCATCGACGTACGTTCACGTACGGGTATTGTCATCGACGTACGTTCACGTACGGGTAATGTCATCGACGTATGTTCACGTACGGCTAATGTCATCGACGTATGTTCACGTAAGGGTATTGTCATCGACGTATGTTCTCGTACGGGTATTGTCATCGACGTATGTTCACGTACGGGTATTGTCATCGACGTACGTTCACGTACGGGTAATGTCATCGACGTATATTCTCGTACTGGTAATGTCACTGACGTACGTTCACGTACTGGTAATGTCACTGAGGTATGTTCACGTACGGGTATTGTCATCGACGTATATTCACGTACGGGTATTGTCATCAACGTATGTTAACGTACTGGTAATGTCACTGAAGTACGTTCACGCACGGGTATTGTCATCGACGTATATTCACGTACGGGTTTTTCATCGACGTATGTTCACGTACGGGTATTGACATCGACGTATGTTCATGTACTGGTAATGTCACTGACGTATGTTCACATACGGGTATTGTCATCGACGTATGTTCACGTACTGGTAATGTCACTGACGTATGTTCACGTACGGGTATTGTCATCGACGTATGTTCACGTACTGGTAATGTCACTGACGTATGTTCACGTACGGGTATTGTCATCGACGTATATTCACATACGGGTATTGTCATCGACGTATGTTCACGTGCTGGTAATGTCACTGACGTATGTTCACGTACGGGTATTGTCATCGACGTATATTCACGTACGGGTGATAATGTTATCGATGACTGTTCAGGCACAAGTAGAATCGGATTGAAGTACGTTCAAGTACAAGTTACAATGACACCGACATAGAATCGGCTACTAGTAATACATTGATAAAATACTTACTTTGATAATATGCAATTATTTTAAAACAGCTTTTGTTTAAAAAAACACAAAGAAATGTTGTTGTTTTTTATATTGTTTGCATCTAAACTGTGTTTCGTTTGTACCAAAAGGCCCAAGTACTGAATACAGTGAGGTACTCATAGTGATATCAGGAAGAGAATTTATGAATGTCACCTTCTTTATTATGTCCAGCTCATAATAATGACGTTTGTATCCATAAATTCTCTTCCTTATGTGTATCACTTCTAAATGCCTTTCAAAGACTTAATAGTGATATCAACATTCATTCAAGTTACAATGACACCGACATACAATCGGCTACTAATAATACATTGATAATATACTTACTTTGATAATATGCAATTATATACAAGTAACATTAAAAATGAAATAGAAAAGAAAGCAATATGGATTAGAAAGTCTCATTAAAAAAATCGTTGCTTCTATTACAGTTACGCAAATCATTTTTGAAAACTCCACCAAGGTCATTGTTACGAGAAATGTAACAAGCGAGCTGTTTTCAGCTGTGTTAAAATCAGGAATGATTGTATCCCCGAGTAACAAAGATACAAGCGTCTTTCATTCCGTCTTATCTCCTAGCATCTATCTCCACTCATTTAGCTGGCAGAACCACGACGTATACACTGCTAAAAAACGACTCTCAGATACGTGTTTGTGTTTTCGTTTCTTTGTTGTTTAAGGCCGCACTCAGCAATATTCCAGCTATATGACGGCGGTCTGTAAATAATCTAGTCTGGACCAGACAGTCTAATGATTGATATCATGAGCATCGATCCACGCAATTGGAATACGATGACATGCATCAACCAATTCAGCGAGACTGACCACCCGATCCCGTTAGACGCCTTTTACGGCGAACATGGGTTGATGAAGACCTATTCTACCCTGGATCTTCAGGGGTGCTCCTCAGAGACCTCAGATGTTTTAGTGGACTGTCAGTGGGGGGTATGTACTTTACAATAGCCTTCCTGTGTCGACCCATTCGTGACCAACTCGTGTTATTCCGGCACAAGCCGAATAGCTTGCAGGTTACGGAAAGAGGCGAGTGGTGACGAATGGTGTCGACCTTACCCTGTTATATTCTCTCTGACGTTACAAATAACACTCAGTTTTGTATAATTGGATGTAATTCAACTGTATGCCATTAGCATCACAACGCCCATCGATTTCTGAAACGCATGACTTTATCTCCACCCGTGCTTCTTTGAAGTTTAGGAGAAATGTGTATGTAATAAGGTAAAGCCTTCAGCCTGTCACTCTGTGTTAACTTTTTGAGAGAAGCGAAATCGTCTCGGGAATGCTTATCTTTTTGATTATATGACACACATTTTTTTAGGTACTGACCCCTGACCTAGATATTAACGCCAAACAAGGAATGATTGTTACAACCACGCCTGACCTATAGATAAACCAGGACTATATTATCTCGCGGATGTGTTAATCTTGACACTTTGCCGTTTAAAGTGTGATAATACTGTTATGCAACATAGAAGACCTCTCAATGTGACCAAACGCAGAATGTTCACAGAATTTGATATTCACTGCGAGACTGCCATGATGTATTGTTGAAGAGAAGAGAATTTCTTTAGGAAGCGGATGTTGCTGTAGTTTTATATGTTTATGTCAAACATATTTGATTGTTGAAATTCAAGATGACATTGAACCGACAATGCACGGAAGCAGTCACAATTCTGCATGTCAAACATATGTACATGTTCAGACTTCGATAAGAGTAGCACGTGGAACTGAGTGTTCAAAACAGACTCTCAAACGTTCTGACAAGTGTGTTTATTTATTTATCGCTATGTCTCATTAGCCAAGACCACACTTTTCGAAATACATACACAATTATTGTAATCATATAAACTAACATTTATAATCTAAACCAACACAATGACAATGTCAAACTCTCATTAACACCATCACAAAAGAGGATGACCGTTAACCTGAGGCCGTTTCAAATACACTGTATACTCGAACTCCGCTCAGTTTATACAGTAAACTACGTTTATAACGAACACGCTTATAACGAACTGTTTCTTGGTGCCGTCCATTTTCTGTATGGATGTTGTACATATGCTTGTAACGAACTACGGTTATAACGAATTAAAATTAGTGGTCCCTTTGAGTTCGTTATAACCGTAGTCTACTGTATATCATTTAAGATTACAATTTTATGGTACTTGCATCTTCCTTATCGGTATTAGGGGAAATGATTAAATACAGACACTCCGCTTATATCGAATTGCGATTACTTGATACATAGTCGAAGTGTTTTGAATTTCATGCTACATACACTTTCCTTATCGGTATAAGGGTCAGATTATTAACTATCGACTCTCTGCTTCTATGGAACTACGGATATCTCGATACATCTATCAGGATTCCTAGTATTTCGAGTAAACGAGGCTTCAGTGATCGTTATGTTTATCGATACTATTCATGCTCCGTCGGACGCGAAATACACTGTCCTACCGTGCCTTGAATATAACATTCAACTGTTTAATGAATTAAAATAATTCTTCCTTTCCCCCCGAGATCCACTGCAATGTAATGCTGTCCCCTTTTGAAAAGCAATAATCCTTTTCAGACTACACCGGATAATGTATTCGCGGCAACTTGATCTTGAATGGTAACGTCAGAAGCGGGATGCATGCGCGACTGAACACAACTGGATTGACTGCAAGGGTTAAAACGAGTGCATCAAATCATACGTCATGTTACAAGCATGACACTCTCAACACACGGCCCCGCTACTCAAAAAAGATCTTGGCGTTAAACTGCGACAACAACCATACTGTATATATAATCATGAAGCCTATATATCTTTATTTAGACTCCCTTCTCTAAATTATAGCGTCACGGCAGTTGTAATACAGCCTGGTTCCCTGGGTCATGACCGTGGAATAGATTTATTTTATGAAAATATAATAATCTAGAAACGCATACAAAAGCAAGTCTAGCCAGCTCAAGCTAGCTCTATTCCACTGACATCAACATAGGGAATTTTTTTTATTTTTAGAGTCAAAAAGGATATTGTGTACTATAAGATTTCAGAGACTAAATGTTAGCCTACTGGGTATGCTGCGCTGGCGCTCATGTTCAACTAGGCTGTAACAATCGCTTTGTTGAACCAGGCCTAAGGGCTTCGGGATAGACTAGATCCTAGTCTGTCTTCCAAACCCAAGAGCGGGGTATCGGATGATCACAATGGCTGCGAAGTATGGACTCATGTGATATATAATTATAAAACACCGCTTGGTCATGGTTATGTAGTCATTACAATTGACATCGTATATATTATGTTATCTTCATTTTCAACTTATCGTCAACCATGTTTTCATATTGTCTATTTAACAGTTAATCTGCGACATTTACCTTGAGTACTATACAGACAGTTCTTCGAATTGTCAATCGTGTCTTTTGTATGGGCTGGAGACAATGATTGGACAAGGGGTTTCCACTGAGGGGCAAAAGAAAGTATACCGAGTTTGTTGTTAAATTTGTTGTCTTTTAAATAATCATTCATTCCTGCAACAGACTGTAAAAGGTAATTGTTGGCTGGGTAATTTTGTGTACAAATATATTGGGTCAACGAAGACTGGGGTAAGAAATGAATTTGCCACCACAAAGCCCCTACCATGTTTGATATCTACATCTGTGCTTAAAAAGCAAATTTATTGATTTTCAAAGGTACGATGTGTAAGATACCTGTTTACAGTTGTGTATTTCGCGAATTATATTGTTTTTAATGTCAGTCATTTTATTTTTTTATTAAAAACACCCTGTAGAAGTATTCTTTGTGTGCTGACTAAGCGCCTGTGCAGCTTATGTTTGGATATAAGATCGCCTATTTTCAATTGAAAATCAAACGTGATATAACAATATATATAATCACACACACACACACACACGCACACACACTAACACACACACACACACACACACACACACACACACACACACACACACACACACACACACACACTAACATACACTAACACTAACACACTAAAAAAACAACAACACACACACATACGGGTATTTTCACGAAGAACCAAATTGACATAGGCGCGGTCACGTTGACCCTGCGGGTATGACGTCACGGCGTCGACGTCAGGGCAAACATAACCCCGATGGGGCACAGAGAAGCGTTGGGGAAGCGGACTGGGCAAATAGAAACAAGGATGTAGGTCATTTTTTAACAAATACTAGGAACACCAAAGCGACAACGATTAATGAGTGTTTATGCAGGATACCACTAGCAGAAAGCTGTTGGCGGCAACGCAGTTTTAATAAGGTCAAAGTCATTACGGTCGTATGTTAAGTCATGTCTAGCTTTTGTTTGGACCAGAAATGCCAAAAGCAAATGCGAGGGTCAGAGGTTAATATTCATCATTTACAATCCCTCCTCACATCTTGTTTACCGAATCAACTTAAAAACCCGACCTTTAGAACGATTTCGCTTGCAATTCTTACATGTCCAAGTAAGAAGCTTAATGTAAGTAATTTATTATAGGCTGATGTGTCATCCAAGGTTCAAAGGCACGTCTTCAA
Organism: Haliotis cracherodii; assembly: GCF_022045235.1. Classification (NCBI taxonomy): domain Eukaryota; kingdom Metazoa; phylum Mollusca; class Gastropoda; order Lepetellida; family Haliotidae; genus Haliotis; species Haliotis cracherodii. Next base: position 20,727,088 of record NW_027266275.1, read on the forward strand.
AGAGTGGACGTGTTTTACAAGATCGTTAGCTAACGGCGTCTATCACTACCTCGCAACGCCCTCTGTCGGGAAGATAAGTTTGGCAGTTTGTTAATATACTACCCAACTTAAGTATGGGGTATATTTGTACTATGATTGGAAGCGGGCCCAATAGCTTCCAAAAATATGATTAATTAGTTTTGTGTATCGTGGAATAATACGATTATCCTTAACAAGAGTTGAGTAATTTAGTATCAATGTTCACAGAAGCTGTGAAAAGGGGCTAAGGGTATTAAGAGCTCTTTAAGGAAGCGCGGATACTGCGTTGTTGAAGAGGAGGGAGCATCTTTGTGATTTGGCAATTGAGTAGTCGTGAAATTTCTATTGAAAACATGTCACTAAGTGAGATACTTATATTCTAGTAATACGTTTATTCTTGATATACACGATCACGTATAAAACGTCCGAATAAATATTTTGTGTGCTTCGAAAAGGAGGGTGAGCACCCTTCGCCACTCTTTAGATCAGTGTACGGTAAGTACCTCCTGACATTTCTGGTGTCCGTGATATTGCGGAAATACTGCTTAAAGGGGCGTAAAACTATACTCACTCACTCGCCCACTCACCCACTCACTCACTCACTGTAGGCGTTAAACAAGGGTCGAGGCTGCTCAGTGAACTGGTTATTATTTTTACACGAGTGAGCTTACATACGTACATACTTTATACCAACCTCACTTATAACATATACAGTAATCTACGGTTATAACGAACTAAAAGGGACCATTAATGTTAGTTCGTTATAATCGTAGTTTGTTATAGGCACATATACAGCCTATATACAGGAAATGGACGGGCCCCCCACACAGTTCGTTATATCCGTCAGTTCGGTATAAGCGTGTTCGTTATAAACGTAGTTTACTGTAATGTAATTTTTGGTGAGATTCAAATGCTTGTCGCCTCCTCTGTGATTACAGGTTGTTTGTAATCGTGAAAACTGTACGAAATGTAACATCAGTAACACTGTTGTACATCTCTGCCATAACGCGTGTCTATTTAAGTGTCATGTCTCACCCTTTTCCTGAGCACCTGGTGCCCCCAGTGATCTATTCCTATTATTTGAAATAAGAGCCCGCCAACAGAAGAAATATCCAACAGATTTGTAACTTTCGTCCACATTAGTTACTTTTTCACATAATCTCCACATTAATTCATAATTTATTCAGCGAATATGGGGAAATATATAGCTATATTCACAATAAACAGGTAACAGCCCAAACTGTATAATACATTAAATTCATTTTGCCATCAGTATGTAATATCCAGTCCGGTATAACGTGTATTATTCATTGAATAGTGTTTGAATTATTCGTTCCGTGAGTGTATCTTTCCACCTGATCGAATAATCAGTGACTAATCCCTGAAACCCACCTCTGTCTAATAGAGTACACACATTAATCTCGTGAAGCAAAACGTCTATGTGATATTCATGCACATTTATTATGTCGCGTAGGCAACATGAATGCAGTCTGTTGTTGCAAAAACACAATTTAGATGTAATTTCCCAACATAAAAATACACAAACAATAAAACTGACTCACGCGCAACAACAGGTTGTCATTAATTGCTTTATCAGATGTTTCGTTATGGGTACATATATGGATAGTGCTTAATTAATGTACTGGTATATCGTGTCTATTTTGTATTAAACACATCTGTCTCATAACGTGGGATGTAATTTATTGATAGTGACTGAAAACGAGACGAACAAAAAATTATTACTTGAGTGTGACGTATTTGATACGGGTATCCCAGTTGTGTTTTGGACCTTAATTGTGCAGTGTTTCGGCAACTGTTTTGAAAGTTTTGATAACGTTTGTAGTTTGCTGGTCAAATCTATTTTTCAAGTCTTTACTTAAATTTACCCGGCAATTCATCTACTACTCATAATAAGTTACAGAACGCCCGGGTGTCCATGACAGATTAACTGTAGTCTTGTGGAAAAAATGTGTTCTTTAGGTTCATTATTGTAGTCATTGCGTTAGATAAGGGTCGAGGTTGCTCAGTGAACTGGTTATTATTTTTACACGAGTGAGCTTACATACGTACACACTTTATATCACCCCTCCTTAAAACATATACAGTAATCTACGGTTATAGCGAACTAAAAGGGACCATTAATGTTAGTTCGTTATAATCGAGTTCGTTGTAGGCACATACTATAAACAGGACATGGAAGGCACCCTAAAACAGTTCGTCATATCCGTCAGTTCGGTATAAGCGTATTCGTTAAAACGTAGTTTACTGTAATGTCTTGCTATGGAAAAATGTGTTCTTTAACTTCATTATTGTAGTGATTGCGTTAGATAAACGTCGTAGTCTTTTTTAACTGTGTTGGTCCACAAATGTTTTCTAACGAACAAAGTTTCGGCTATCCTATAATGTATTACAAACAAAGTAAAAACCAGTGAGATTTGTTGAAATGAAAAAGTGGAGAATATTCCCTTTTCCCGGACGCTAACATGGAAACAAAACTATGAATATTTCTAGTTGTACCTACATCGACTATGGGGAGCATGGCTGCCCCAGTCGTCCAAGGAACCGAAATTCGCACATCAGAGTTGCGTCCCTTACGTGGACCAGGAACCAATGATTTGAATCACGATTTCTACATTTTTAGCACCATGCCAGTTCTCGTGGATTTTACTAAAGTGGTAAACGTCTGAGAACTGCATCACTTCGGGCTTTCCTCCCACATTAAGCTGACACGCCGTGATATAACTGCAATACTTTTCCAACTGCGTTAAACCCAACTAACTCGCATCCACTATTTTGAGTAGGTATACGTTTTTATTCGCGACTGCAACAATGACATCCTAAACTAAGTTTGGCAATACGTGAAGCAGATGATTGGGAAAATGAATGCACTTTGTGAAACCATGTTCAGAGACCAAGATATAATTGTTTGAATCTGCGTGAAACGAGGGGATCAGACAGGGAATCCACTTTGCAGCATCGTTTTTCTCCACGAACTGCAGTGTCGTACATGTTTTATAACTCACAGCAGTGGAAACCGTAGTCTGTCTCACAGTTTCTTAAACCATATTATTTCCCTCTGCCCAGCCCTTACTGTAATGTTATAGTCCTAAATGATGTAAGTCTAGATTTTCCACAGGTTCAGGCCTGAATCTCCTATCTCACTGGGGCTCCTTTTCAGCTTGAATGATGTTGTTTGTTTCTATCCAAATTACAGATTAGTCTAAGTCCATCTCCGGCGTGTCTGGTGATGCGTGGATTAGGTAGCGAATTAGATGGGGGTGGGGGTGGCGTTTGACAGAGCTGTTTGTTTCTGTTGTTTGAGGGGGAGGGGGGCGGTTGTCATATATATAAGTAGGGATGGTGAAATGCAACTTGTGGCAATGATTTCCTGCCTATTCCTTTTCCTAAGTAGTCTGTGGGGATTCCAGGTTAGACGAGGTCCCCAACAACTTATGCTGGTAGAAAGAGGCGGTGAAATGGATCGGGTGGTCAGGTTCGGTGACGTGGCTGATTCCGTGTCATCGTATCCTGACGGTGTGGATCGTTCTTCACAGTATCAATCACTGTATTGTCTGGTCCAGACTCGATGATTGCAGGCCGCCATCATGTAGCTCGAATATTGCGTATTGAGTGTTGTTGAACAACAAACAAACTATGCGGTCCGTTTCCTCATTCCGCTGCCGATTAAGATCCTGCTTCGTAGTTACATATTTCGACACTGACCTTCGGCTGACATAACGCTAAGATTACTTTGTGGAACCACTCAGAACCGGTTTTACCTGTTTTATTCCCATCTCATTTGTTTACCGCTGTCAAAACGATCAAGTGTGTTTAGCTGTGCTTGAACGATCGTTTGAGCTTTACCTGTGCAGCTTTTCCTGTGCCAGAACGATCGCCTGAGCTTTCCCTGTGCCAGAACGATAGTTTAAACTTCACCTGTGCAGCTTTTGTAGTTGGCCATCTTCGTTAATACGGGCCCTATGGCGATGATACGACCCTTGTTTTGTATAAGGCCATCTTCTTTGACACGATCCCTGTTCTGTATTAGTCAATCTTCGTAGACACGGACCCTGCTTTGTGTTAGGCCATCTTCGTAGACACGGACCCTGTTTTGTATTAGTCAATCTTCGTAGACACGGACCCTGTTTTTTGTTAGGCCATCTTCGTAGACATGGACCTTGTTATGAATTAGGCAATCTTCGTAGACACGGGCCCTGTTGTAAATTAGGCAATCTTCGTAGACACGGACCCTGTTTTGTATCAGGTAATCTTCGTAGACACGGGCCCTGTTTTGTATTAGTCAATATTTATGGACACGGATCCTATATACTCATGGACTGCTTTCATTAACCGGTAACAGTTAATCTTCGTTGACAACAATCCAGTCACACACAGTGATCTTCACCAACCATATGTTCAATTATGTTTGATACACATGGGTGGAGTTTAACGTGGCTGACATTGTATGTTGACAATAGTATCGGGTATTGTTAGCTGCTTTCATTGTTACAGAAGGACTTCGTGAACTGATCTGTAGGGCAGAACATGTTTGAGTTGCAGTGCTGACGATTGTTGTATGGATTTTAAAATTAAACTTGTGTCGTTTTACGTTGAATTTATTAATTTATTGATATAATTAATAATGTCTGAAATGATAGTGCATAAATTAGTCTCATGGGCTCCAGGATGAGTGTTTTATCGTGGTTTAGAAACACAATGAATACAGCGAGCACTTATTTAACTTGCCAGAAAGGTATCGATTTTAGAAATCTTAATCGTTGAATCAAACAGCCCTGACACTGTCTCCCTTCTTTGTTCGACGGCCACAAAGAGACGAATGAATTAAACCCATCCAAGGATTCAAACACATTTTAACGGAAATAAGCACTAAAACATCGGGTTAAACCATAAAGGCTGCAAGGTAAAGGCTCCAAGACGAGGGTACCGTTCCAAACGGCACCCCATTCTTTAACATAGACTTAAAACAGTCGCAGCGCTTCGATCTTTTTGTGGAACTGTGAGTTAGTGGATTTAGCGCCGCTTTGAACAGTTTTCCTGTGAAAAAAACCTTTAATGTTGAATTATCTTAATAAAAATATGATAAAAAGCAGCCCAGAGACAATCTGCACTGCACAATCACCAATATCATGCTCTATCAAATATATAGAATGTCAACGTCAGAGAATAATCAAAATATAGTCACCTATTTAGCAAGTTCCGGGAATACGCAGACTACTAAATTACAACAAACAAACATAGATTTCTATATCGAATGGTTTCACAAAGTATCTAACTTGCGAAGGCGTATCCAATCATGGACCTGGAATTAGATGTCACACACATGTTTGTTGCCAGTTATGTCATGTGAGTTTCCCAATCATTAGTGTGTAAGAAATGTGTACTGTCTGTACCAGTCTAATTTTGTTGGGTCAAAGCCTTGCTTTGTTACAGCTAATTTGTAATTTTAACGGTAGGCTGATTACATGCAATATTAAAGTCGTTTTATAAAGTCAATTATTGCCTTGCAATAGATGGATAATTCCTATCAAGGACGTATCACAAGTTGGCATTGAAGGACGTGTTATATACCAGTATATGTACCGGGTTTGACATGTACTAAGGTTGTGATGTTATAACGAGGCACGTTGTGTATAGTACGAGATAAACGACCTTGAACTAAACACGCTAAGTTCAATATATATTTTGATATTCCCCTGTCATGTTAATAGTTATTCCAGATTTTCTTCTATTTTCTTCGCATATCCCATTCTTAATATTTGTTTTTTTAATATTCTGCTCGTGTAGATAGTCCTTAGTGAACTCTCAGTTGTTGTTTTTATATATACATGTATTCATATTTTTTTATCACTTACAATTTCTACGTGCAACGTTTACCCTGCCACCACACACATATTCCTGAGAGAAATGACCCATGTGAAAATGGGTCAGCGTGGAGTAACTCAAGGTGATATGCTGTGTCACTGTTTTTCATGTTTTAGACATGAGTTATTCCTTTTAAGGCCACAGCGCTCCCAAACTAACAAACAGGGGGAGAACGTGTCTTAGAATTTCTTGAATGTGAAGCGATGCCTATCTTTGTCCATTTATATCTGATAATAGTTTTAATGAAAACCGCTCCGTGCAGTTGTATGGGTGTAGTACAGCCTGTTTAAAAGGACACGTTCTTCGTGTGTTTGCGTTGTGGTAATATACAATGAGGTTGTGTTTGTTTTGGGTAGCAGTGGGGTAGACTATTGTCTGTCTCCTGGACCAGTAGGGTATTTAGACGGGACGATTTATGCATTAAGCAAGGGCGTATCCTGAGTAACACGAGATCAAACTGTACTTTTTATTATAGTACGGTGTTATTATGTGAAACGGGCGTGGTTGGGATCTTTTAAAGTGAACATTAATGGAAAGGTTGAAAAAAGTATAAGATGTCTATCAAGGTGCATTTTTATACCAGCTTTCAGCAATTTTTTGGGGGGTATGTATGACAATAATAAATGTTGATGTAGGTCTCTTGTGATTAGTATATGAAAAACGTCCTTGTTGTGCGATAGTAAGTACTCTGTTCAAATAATATCATTCAGTTGATGGTCTTAAGGATGCATAGTTGTATATATACTACTCAAAGGAAGTTAAAGATACCATGACAAATTAACAATTGTAATTTGAAGGAATCGTGTGTTCTTTAACATCTTTTGAGTAGATATGACAATTGGCAGTAGCATGAGGTGGTTGTATGTAGAAGTATTCGTTTCCCCAGTGGTTATGTCTGTCGAACATTATGGATTTGAAACGTTGCCAAACGTAGTGTAGTCACTCAACGTCCCTTTCATCTGAGGTGGTATATTATCAGTAGCCTACATCGGTGTGCTGTTTAGCTGATTGCGATTTAACCTTTTCACGGTATCTATATAGTCACTGTCCACACCCTTCTCCTCTGTCTCACGCATCACACCCCCACCTCAACCTCCTCCTCCACATCGCACACCGCCACGCTAAACCCTCACCCTCAACCCCAATCACACACCGCCAACCCCAAGCCTCACCAACATCACACACCGCCACGCCCAACCCTCACCTCACCCTCACCTCAACCTCATCCTCCACGTCGCACACCGCCACGCCCAACCCTCACCCTCAACCCCACATAACACACCGCCAACCCCAATTTTCACCCTCACCAACACCCCAACATCAAACTCCGCCACGCCAAACCCTCACCCCCACACACTGCCACGCCCAACCCTCACCCTCACCAACACCCCCACGTCACACACTGCCACGCCCAACCCTCACCCTCACCAACACCCCCACGTCACACACTGCCACGCCCAACACTCACCCTCACTAACACCCCCACGTCACACACCGCCACGCCCAACCCTCACCCTCACTAACAGCCCCACGTCACACACTGCCACGCCCAACCCTCACCCTCACCAACACCCCCACCTCACACACTGCCACGCCCCACCCTCACCCTCACAAACACCCCCACGTCACACACTGCCACGCCCAACCCTCACCAACACCCCCACGTCACACACTGCCACGCCCAACCCTCACCCTCACTAACACCCCCACGTCACACACCGCCACGCCCAACCCTCACCCTCACCAACACCCCCACGTCACACACTACCACGCCCAACCCTCACCCTCACCAACACCCCCACGTCACACACTGCCACGCCCCACCCTTCACTCAAAATAAAACAGTCATGGAATATCATTTAGAGTGCTCCTAATGACTTCTTCGATAAGACTCCCACATTGGGTGGTGCCGCCCTCATGTTTTCTGATGGCATGTCACGGCGACCTCTGCAGCCTACAGTCTGGTAGGTCGTCATTCTGTGGGCTATCCGAGCATGGCGAGCAGATATGATGAAATGAATATGAATCTCTTCGTCTGCGAGGATCATTCCTGTATATAATGATGTAATTAACAGGTGGAGGCTCCTGTGTAATTATCTTCTCATGTGCTTCATCTTCTCGGCGTATTACCCTAATTCTATCCCATGCGCAGATACCAGGCAAAAACTCGAGCTTGCCGCTCAGGCTTATTTTGTCGCCATTTCGAGAAAGATGTCGGCAATGTATTTGATGAAGATTGACTCGAAAACAGTTTAATACTTTACATGTTCCATCTCTGATTTTTAAGTACCCTAATTTCGCCGACGTCTCCTTGTAAACGTGTTCGTTTGGGGTGTATCAAGAAAAGACTGCTTGCAGAAGACAGGGAATTTGAGTGATTGAAATGTGGAATAGATAGACATTTCACATGTTGAAATGGCGAAGAGAACTGTGTTCTTTACCAACCCAATTAGCCAAAGGAAGGTTTGATTATTGAGTCTTCGTGGTAGAAGTGTGATTTGTGTATTTGTCTTGTCTCTTATATGGGTGAGGACTAAATAACATCATGGTGCATTCCGACATGCTGATTTGTGGTATTACAAAACACTATTGTAACATGAGTTGCCACATCTTGACACGTTACCTGACAATACTGTGTGATGAGGCAGTTCAGGTGCGATGTGAAATTCTGTTCCTAAGTATGCATAGCTAGCGCTGCACTTCTTGTTGGCAGATTCGATGCTCAGTATTTCGTTTTTCAGTTACTCGAGTAATACATTGGATGCATTGTATTTCATTTTTCAATTACGAGAGTAGCTGATACGATGCGTTGTATATCATTTTTCAATTACTCGAGTAGCAGATACGATGCAATGTATTTCATATTTTTCAATTACTGGAGAAGCAGATTTGATGCATTGTGTTTCATTTTTCAATTTCTCGAGAAGCAGATTTGTTGCATTGTGTTTCATTTTTCAATTACTCGAGTAGCAGATACGATGCATTGTATTTCATTTTTTCAATTACTTGAGTAGCAGATACGATTCATTATATTTCGTTTATCAATTACTCGAGTAGCAGATAGAGTAGCAGTGGTATTGTTTTGCGTTTTCATTGACTCTATTAGCAAATTTCGATTAACTCCTTTGAACAGTTGTTGGCTCGAGTTGCAGATTTGTGGAAATATGTTGCATAATCATTTAATCTAGTGGCAGATTCCATTACTTCCTTTGAATAATCAGTGTCTGTGTTTGTGGTGGGTGCCCCGGTGGGACAGGATCTTCAGATAAACAATTGGCTTTCCTTTGCATGTGTTTGTGACGGGTTAGATGTTCACCTGGTATCATCGGTATTTTATAGTGATTCATAAACACCTGCTTATGGTATGGTCGGAATCGTACAAAGAATATTACTTATGAATATGGAAAGGACTTTGTCGCTTTTATTTATTTGAATAATCATTGGCAGATTCGCGTGGCATGATTTTTCATTTTCATTGACTTGAGTGGCAGATGCTATTGATCATCTTACATTAACATGGACTCGATTGACAGATAGAAGATTTTTGTATCACCATTGACTCGATACATTATTTTGCATGCCCATGAAAACACGTATGAATGCCATTTACTTTTAAAGTGATAACCGACCCCATGCTCGTCAAACACGAATAAATGTAATACATTTAACTATTGATAAATGAATATGATTTACCTTTGTTATATTTTATTTTATTGCGTATAATAGGTGCATGGTAAAAAACTAAAATTGGTTCATAAATCATAAAGTTGCGTCCCTTAGCAGTACCAGGATCCTACTGGTCGTGGGTTCGAATCCCAGATTGGCCCCGATTATGAACTGAAAATTTGTTCAGAGAGGCGTTGGAGGCAGGGATGGCACCAAGTCTAAAGTGCAGAGTTGCGTCTCTTAGATGTGCCAGGATCCATGGATTACGGGTTTGAATTCTGGATTCTCACAGATTATGACTCTTGGTATGTCAGCTCTGTAACAAAGTTGCTCGTACCTTGGGCTTCCCTACCACATAAACATTATTAAAGATAACGCAGCATCAAACCCAATGAAGCTCAACTTACTCACTCACTCGCTTCCTCATAAATGCAAACTGTTTTCTCTTTTATTATAAACGTTGTTTCTCCCCTCCAGAGTGACGAACTGGGAGCGCTTCCACATGGGGATACACCAGTACGGTCTCTACAGCCAGGACGACCACTACATTGACGACCTGCTCAAGGACCTCGCCACGCTCCCCGTCGTCGATGTTGGTAAGTACTCTGATGTCGTTGATTAAACTTCACACTGTCGGTCACAGCTAAAACGTACATGGATCTGACTATCGAGTGTGGACAGGCGTGCAATCAAAGTATGGCACGTTGATAGGTATGGAAAAATAGTTGGAGACTGACGACTGATACAAATACTGATTACATATTGGACACTGTCGTATGGAAACACGTACAAAACAATTTGAGGTTTACACTTATAAAACGCGCTTACAAAATAGCATCCCCACGAATCTGGTTGCACCTTCGTATCGCGATCTTACAAGATATGGATCGCGATCCGGTCCCGACATGGTTGCTATCGATGTGGCGTTAGTTTTAAAGTGGTACTTCATACCATATTTAAAATGAGTATAAAACACCCGATACAGTTGTACTATCCAGTAGGCGATTATTGCTGTTGGTATACAATTGTGGAATGCCTTATTTATGATTAACCCGCAAAGATCCGGGTCAGAATAGGTCTTCAGCAACCCATGCTTGCCGAAAAAGGCGACTATGCTTGTCGTAAGAGGCGACTAACGGGATCGGGTGGTCAGGTTCGCTGACTTGGTCGATGCATGTCATCGATCCCAATTGCGTGGATCGATGCTCATGTTGTAAATCACTGGATTGTATGGTCCAGACTCGATTATTTACAGACATACAGCTGGAATATTGCTGAGTGCGGCGTTACACAACAAACCAAAACCAGGTACGTTGCCAACAGAGGGTGAGTGTAGTGAACCCAGTTAAAGACCTCTGAAATACGTTACGCCTGACACAGACTGTTATGTGATAGAGATATCACTTGAAACACCAAGGCTAAAATCTTTCCTAATAACTAACGACCAACCACACTGGACACTATCACGTCATGATATGACTGGAATACTGTTCAAAGCGGCGTTAAACTCACTCATCCACACACTCACTATATTACGTCATTTCATATCCCTCGTGAGGATTCCGGGTTAAAATTCGTTCCTAGTAACCTATGCTGTTCTTAAGGGTGAGTGTGGATTTACGCCGCTTTTAGCAATACTCCAGCAATATCACGGCGGGGGACACCAGAAATAGGCTTCACACTAGGCTACCGTACCGCACCCTGATCTTAAGAAGATCGGATAGTCATGCATGGTGAATTGGTTGATTGTGTGTCATAGTTACCAGACGGCATCATAATACAGTTGCTCATAATATCAGTCACTGGATTTACTGGTCCAGACTCGATTATATACAATTCGCTGTCATGTAGCGGCAATATTGTGGGGCGTTAAACCACAAATAAACAAATAAAGGCCATCGTTATGAAGTAATACAGATGCTGACGCAGCTTAAAATGATATTAACTCACTCACTCACTCTGCGAATCTTGCTTCGATACGACTCTGAATATTTCTGAGTACGGTGTTAAACAACAAATAAACAGACACTGCATCAATAGCCCTTCAGAAAGGATAAAAACGGATTTTTCTTTAGATTTCGGTCAGAATGTAGTCATCAAAAACTAACACCAGAGGACATCAAAGCGACATGCCTTTAACCTATACTGTCTCAAATCGAATCTCCCGAACAGAATTCGGAAAATTCTCCTTTCAAATTTGTAACATGGCTCAGATCACTGCTCCTGTTTATTTGTATACCAAGCCCCGCGATCTTGTCTATAATGTTTTCCTAACCCGAACAATGTTCTAATATGTACCCCGGACGTGTCTGTATTCGTGATTCTCACTGAGATAATGGGTAGTGCCGCGGTTGGTTCGGGAGTGCATCGGAACAGAAAAGCCCGGGCCTGCTGCGGCTGAGAGGGTTCATGAGTATGAGAATGTGTCTATTCTTAATGAGATAAGAACACTGGCCCATGCTGTTGGAGAGAGGGATCCCGTTTCACGAACCTGGCTCACATGCTGAACATGTGGCTTAGATTGTTGCGAAAACGGCCTTTACCTTCTTGATGTTTTCATGCAGTTTGACTGATTACGTTGCATGTGGTATTATTTGGCAAATAAATTAATTCATATTTAAAAGATAAATAGTTTGCTAAATGATGAGATGAATGAATAAATAATATAGAAAGGTATAAAACTGATCAATGAATGACCGGTAGGCAGGACATGCTTACCCTTTTCGCGAACATCTGCTGTCATCACTAATTTTCAGTGATCCATTCATATTATATTCACTCCTATTTTGATTCTTTGACCAATGGAATCTGTTAAGGAAGAATATCAAGACTGATTTTTTCTGGCCTTGACGTTTTATATATTTGAGAAATGAATACCAGTGAATAAATGAATTGTGACAATTTTGTCTGGTAAATGAACACATTATAGAAGAAAGAAAAAAGATATTTGAAACTGAGTGTACATCGTGAGCGATGATGAGGAAGCATTTTTATACGCATTTTTTTTTTTTTATAAATGTCCAACATTTTTTTAAGTATTCTGTTTTTACATTGGTACTTTAGGGAGTGGTCACTCAAAGAGAACACATTATGACCATATTTAGACTTAAAGACGTCATGGATATTTTTGTGACATTATTTCTTCGTATTTGTACTGGAAGCATACCATTGTGTAGTTAGTTTATTTTATTTGAAACTGAATTATATTTTGTTTGGGATATTTTCAATTTTGTCATTGACATTCCCTGAGTTCACCCAGTCCGCGTCTCTATCACCGAGGCGAAACTTGGCACGAATGCAAATCTTCTAACTGCCGACAACTGTGTTAATGAGAGTAATATTTTCTCAAATCAGTCTCCAGTTGATATGTTATTTCCTAAATTTGTAAATTTGATGGTAAAATTGCACCCAAATTCGTTTGATCTGACGAGAAACGTGTGATTATGAGACAAACTTGAGGGGACATGAATACCCAGACATCGCTACTCAAGTTAATCCATGACATGTAAACCGTTGCAAACCTAACAACAGACGTACCAGACAAATGTTAAGGTACAATACTCCAGGCAATGACAGCCTCCACAACAAAAGAGTTCCTGGAAGTGTTTCCATAGCGAAAGCGCAAATAGTAAACCCGTGAAAGGAAACGCAATATTGAAAACGTCGCAAAGAATCAACTACGAGGGAGTACGTTATCCTTTGTGACGTGGCAAGAAGCGAACTGCCGCCAATTTCATACTCCGTGAATTTTGTTTGCGTTTTGTTGCCTCCAAATATGAAGGGATTTGTTTGCCTTCTCACACCACGGGGAGAACTTGGGGGGGAGTTAAAAACTGCGTTATTTTTAGTTGTGTGGTCGATTCATTTGAACTTAACGTTTCCTCTGCAGACAAGCTAATTGTTGTGTCAGGATCATTATATTTGAATTAGATTGACATTTGATTGTTGAAACCCTTGTCATACTTTAAACAAGAAATGAGATCGCTACTCCAAGTTTCCAAATGGTACACATGAGTGCATTAATAATTTGGTTACGATTTAATGTGCCTGTTTGATAGTTTTAAAATAAGTTGCAATACATATTGATAATACGTACGGATAAACTGGGACACAGAGGTTCCTTTAACTTATTTTTTAAATAAATGTTAAGGGAAAAACATGGTTTGTGTATGATATCTTTTCAAATCCTTTGTTAGTAAATATATATATTACAGGGAATATGTATAATCAGGGAATATGTATAATCCCTGAAATGTTCAGGGAATATATTTAATGTCGCTTCACTTAAGGAATATAAATAATCCCTAAAATTTTCAGGTATTATACATATTCCCTGATTTAACATCAATTTTTTTAGACATATTCCCTGAAATTACTTTTGAGGCTCTTATATTGTCAAACTGGATAAAAAAATAAATATGAGAAGACAAATTTATTTGACATGATAACAAATACCTTTCACTTAACAATTAGTCTTCACTGTAATTAAAACAATGCTACATCAAACATAGGATATACACTTAACAAACAAGAACAATTTAGTTTTTGTTGGCACATGTCAGACTTGAGTGGCACCTTGAGTTACAAAGCAGCTTAGCCTGGAAACATCTACATCTGTTGGTCTGACATTTCTTCGTACCAGCACAGTAACTATGAACGGTTAAAAAGTTAAGGACCATATTCTTAAATATTGCTTTAGTTAATCTGGCATATGCGTATGAAACCGATGAAGCAGTTCAGTAGAAATCTCAATCTCTTCCGATGGAATAAGGTTTCAAGTTGTCTCATTTCTTTTATGTTTTCCCGGGCAGGGGGGATCCATTGGTGAAAGGCGGTTAAATTCGCTGTAGAGTCCGCTTGTCTCTCAGTATTACATTCATGCTCGTTGTTTTCCTTTTGGGTAAGTTTGGTGTTCTCCAGCTAGAAGCTCACGCACCGATATATCACTTAAATACTGTTCAAGCTCACCCTCATTTCAATGTCGACCAATTTTTGATAACGCCATCTCCGTATGTTTGGGCCATCACTAAAAAAATAAGATGAACGCCACCCTGTCGTAGTTTGAACCGTCCGAATGACGTCATTTGACATTCTGCGCTCCCGCGACATGCCATTTTTGATTCTTTGTGGCACGTTCTAAAATAATCAGTTCTGACATGCGCACTTGTAGTTCATGCAATCCCGTGACCTCATCTTTAACATCTCCAGCTACAATAATGACGGTCCCTCCATTGTTAGAAAATGTCAGATTGTATCTAACTTTATCGTTTCGACGACTTGGCGTTGCAGTGTCCATTATTGCGTTCCTTTCAGCTGACTCTATCACATAACAGGCTGGGAACAAGCCGCGACTTGCAGTGCAACAATGAACAAGTCGTTTTCTATTTTCCCAGTCTCTTTCTATTTAGTCCTGGCTCCACTCTGTATGGCATCTCCGCTCCATACCCAGATTGTACACAATTCACCCAATCTCTGCTTCACACCAAGACGGAAACCAGTCTCCGCTTCATACCCAGATATTGCTGATTGCGGCGTAAAACAACAAACCAACCAATCATACCCAGACTGTACACAATTCACCCAATCTCTGCTTCACACCAAGACTGAACCCAATCTCCGCTCCATACAAGACTGAACCCAATCTCCGCTCCATACAAGACTGAACCCAATCTCCGCTCCATACAAAACTGAACGCAATCTCCGCTCCACACCACGACTGAACCCAATCTCTGCTCCACACCAAGACTGAACCCAACCTCCGCTCCATACAAGACTGAACCAAATCTCCGCTCCACACCAAGACTAAACCCAATCTCCGCTCCACACCAAGACTGAACCCAATCTCCGCTTCATACCCAGGTTGTACACAATTCACCCAATCTCCGCTCCACACCAAGACTGAAACCAATCTCCACTCCATACAAGACTGAACCCAATCTCCGCTCCATACAAGACTAAACCCAATCTCCGCTCCACACAAAGACTGAACCCAATCTCCGCTCCATACAAGACTGAATCCAATCTCCGCTCCATACAAGACTAAACCCAATCTCCGCTCCACACCAAGAATGAACCCAATCTCCGCTCCATACAAGACTGAATCCAATCTCCGCTCCATACAAGACTGAACCCAATCTCCGCTCCATACAAGACTGAACCCAATCTCCGCTTCATACCAAGGCTGTACACAATTCACCCAATCTCTGCTTCACACCAAGACTGAAACCAGTCTCCGCTCCATATAAGACTGAACCCAATCTCCGCCCGTCACCAAAACTGAACCTAATCTCCGCTCCATACGAGACTGAACCCAATCTCCGCTCCACACCAAGACTAAACCCAATCTCCGCTCCATACCAAGACTGAACCCAATATCCGCCCCATCCCCAGACATCTCAACTCATACTGTACTAAGACTGAACCATTAGTTAAAAGTGTAGTCAATTCAACTGGCAAATAAGGGACATCCAGACAAAATCCTTACTTTACAAATCCGCATGGTGTAATAAATATTCTGATATGGATTCCGAACTTGGTTGTTATGAATATTTCATAAATCATCGACAGAGCCGTCACTTAATCAACTCACCCTATGTTGGCAATAGCAACGGAAACTATATCGCCTCACTTTGCCACGTCATATGTATATTGCCGCTATCTGAAATGTCAAATCTTGTTATCATCAGCAACACATGTATTTGAATATTCAATCCATTATCTGAAAACAATTACTGTACAGCACAAGCAGGTACAGGAACGAGACCGGATATTGCTTATGTAAGACCGGAAGTGAGTGACATCTGTTTTATTCCAGCCATAGCCGGCTGTCGTAGTTTCATATCCTGTTTTATTAATTCACATTTATACATGTACTACGATTCATGTTTTTCACAGCAGCATTAGGATATTTCTTTCTTCATAAATCATTTTTTCATAATATTTCAGAATTCTCGTTTCGTCGTCACATGTCCGTGATGTTAAAGTTATACAACGCGAGTATGCACATTTTTCTTGTGTTTTCTTCCCTAGGTGACACGTATAAGAAATAGGGGAACTAAATATGTCACATATCAACGCTCGGCTTTGCGAGACTTACGAGACTTTCTGAAGAACATCTGTAGGCTGATAAACTTGGTGACATTTTAACGTCCCGACATGAAGTCACGTGGTAAAGTTGCCAGAACTTGTTTTTGTGACCATCTACTCTTGGCATGAATAAAGAATTGTGGTTTTCAAGAAATGAATAACTTTGATATGACTTATGTTTTCTTGCTTAATCATCGTCACGACTAAAGATGAACTGGTGACATCATCGTGTGAATAAGCTGAGGTGAAATGGGGTTTAACGTCGCGTCCAAGATTATTGCACTTATATAGCGACGTGCATGTACGTGTGTGTGTTTGTGTGGCTGCTTGTACTAGTCCGGACTAATGCCGATTTATAGTGCTAGCTCACTGAGATACCATGCCGCAGTTTAACATGAATACCCCACTCAGACACAGTATACTGACTCCGAGCCGACCAGTCCTTGTTTTAGCCCCTTAATGCCGAGCGCCAGACAGGGTAACAACAAGTACCATCTTTTAACGTCTTTTGGTATGACGCGGCCGGGGATCGAACCCCGGACCTTCCGCTCTCCGGGCGGACGCTCTCCCACAAGACCACGGAGGCGGTCTTCGTGTGAATAAGATGTTTATCCGGCACTTGATTTTTTTCTGAAATGTTCACTTAACTGATGACTTAACTTAGGATGATAGGGAGTCGCCATCACGAAGTGTCTCCTCCTACATCTTTCTCCATCACTTTGATCTGGATCATGTCGACTTTCTTGTAACGTGTCTAGGTAACGAAGGACCTCTGCTACATCTGATGGCATAATACTCTCTCTGGCTTTCTAGGAAAGTATCCAAAAGGTCCGATGCGAGTCCCTTGTCTGGCATGTCCAAAACAGGATGAGGTTGTCGAGGCTCATTTCTATTAGATATAAAAGACAATTTTTATATTTTACCATTTTCTTTTCTCGAAACCCATTTGTGTTGAAATAACATAATTCACATTATAATTGCACCTCTTTACATTTTTATTCACACAGGGTTCTCTTTCTCGCAACACGTTTGTCTCGAAAAGAAGTTCGGTTCTTATTCTAAATCTGTATAAAGCGGCTTAAAATCATACTCACTCACTCAAAGTATGTGCGAAAAACGTTTGTGTCGAACCAAGCCTAAGATCACAGTTGAATCTCTAAACGCCACGTTTCAATTTGAATTTGTACATAATGTGCTTTTGATTATTAAATATTGCTCTTGAGAAGATAAATCTAGTAGACGCCTCGAAAATGTTGAAAACATTCTACGCCAAACTTCAAAGCATTTGTCCAAGGATTTCGCTTTTGAAGTGTTACATTGAATGCAACATGAGAGAATGTTGGCACAGAGGGTCTCCGCACCTTGCGCGGCTACATGAAACTGTCTGAGGCATGAAGGCGGACAGGTTTTGTGTAGCGACATCTCTTTTTAAATAGAAGGATGCCCCGAGCTTGTCTGCCGCCAGGCGGGAGACTGTTGCATGGTTCAGTCGCCTTAACAATACCAGTTGCGTCTGAAGCAGGTTCTTTTATTATGAAAACCAGTACCTTGCACTCAGTGTCGTATCATATTAAAGAATTTATTTTTTAAATTGTAAGGCTACCATGTGTCATCTAACTATTTCTAAAGTGTCATCTCGGGGGACATTTGAAAGTGTTTTTGGTCTTGAATAGTTTCATTTTGCAATTCTGCTTGTCGGACGAATTAGAATAAAATTTTAATAAACTTAACGTTAAGAACAAATAAATACAAAATAAATGAATAACAACTTAACCGCATCCCAACTCTTGAACCCCACTTCAGCACACTGCCCCTATCAGGTGTATTGTCGTCGTGTTTATGCCGTCATCTGGTCGCCGTGCTGGTAACCGAGCCCCCTCAAAGAGATAACTGGTTTTCTGAACCAGCTGCGCACTTTCTATTTCGACCGAGAGCTAATTCCTCTCCTCAAATTATATCCTTTCAAAGATCCATCTTACGGCTTTTTTTTGTTCAAATGAGAGCGTCTTCAAATAAATGATCTACTCTCGTACTCAATCTGGTTGTTCGTGATGCAGAAAATACAGACGCACTTCATGGCTTCAGTGGCTGGACTGGCGCAGGTGCGTTCTGTTGCATTTCTCGAAAGAGCGGACGAGACAGAATCTTGACACATGTGTCCACCGATTGACACAGTTTGTGCATCTGGGTGCAGACACACGTACAGGGACAGTGAGGTAACATTTGTTGACCAGACAGGGAAAAGTGTTGAATAGCGTGAATTAAGAGCACTAGACTGCTCCAACATGAACCAACTGAGAGCAATTGGACGATGGCCTGGCAAAACTGAACAGTATACATCCATCTTTCCGAGGTTGATCTTTTTGTTGACCATCCTTGAGGTACGATCGACGCTCAACCATTCTTTCCATCGGTGAATTCTATTCCATTTCCTCTGGAAATTCTGTCTAACGACAACCTAGGTTCAACTAAACGCAGCCACACTGTCGAGGAAAAGATGGTTTTATTATGGGAATTATTGAATACATTCCACATACAGTGTCGGACAAAAGAAGTATACACCTAAAGATTGGATTTGACCAAAAATAACAAACGTAACTAGACTGAAAACAGTCGCCGAAACACTGCAAACTTAAGGTCCAAAATGCAATTAAGATACCAGTAGCAAACACATCACCATCGAATAATTACCGCTGATTTGTATCATTGTATACAATCATTAAACATGGGTGTATACTTTCTTTTGCCCGGCAGTTTCATTTCCCAGGAGTCCCAACAAGAGAGGGTTTCTGTCCAAGGACAGACTAGGTTCAACTACACGCAGATACACTGTCGAGGGAAGGATGATTCCCTTTCGGGCATTATTAAATAATCAATATTGATTCGTGGCAGCACAAATTCGAATACAAAATATGGAAGCCATTGCATTTTAGAGATCGCAAATTACATGTATTTAAGTCACCAATTTTATCCATATAACATATAATCGGGTTTGTTAAATAAACAAATATTTGTGACATTTATTGTTAATTAATATTAATAACAACTCGAAATTACCCGGCAATAACAGTTACTGATATAATAACATCAATAATGAACAACTTAAAATATGGAATGAATATAAAACGGCGCCTCGTGGGTACACCCATTGCTTCTACGACTAGCCTGTTCAGTCTGGGCCAGTGTGAAACAAGGCACGTCCTTATCTCTTTGGATAATTACTTGTAGCAATAGATAACGAGATCATCGTACAAGACGGAGAAATCTCCATAGTCAGTAATTCAATCACAGTCCATATGACTGACTGGTTGGTTGGTTGGTTGGTTTGTTGTTTAACGCCGCACTCAGCAATATTCCAGCTATATGACGGCGGTCTGTAAATAATCGAGTCTGGACAATCCAGTGAATGATATTATGAGCATCTATCCACGCAATTGGGATCGATGACATGCATCAACCAGGTTAGCGAGCCTGACCACCCGATCCCGTTAGTCGCCTTTTACGACAAGCATAGTCACCTTTTACGGAAAGCATGGGTTGCTGAAGACCTATTCTACCCCGGAATCTTCACGGGTCCCATATGACTGAGATGAAACCTTCCATGTACGTTAGTGTAAACAATACATATTGATATTATTTCTAGTACATTTGTATTTCATACAGTGTGTATATTGTGCATTTCTCCTCCACAGAGCAAAAGGAGGGTGGCACCCAGCTGAAGCTGATCATGACCTACTCTGACGAGGGACAGGCGTTATTCAAACCAAGAAGGTGAGCAGAGAGAAAACTATAGAAGCGCCATAAAATCCCATTAGTGAAATTGTGTGCGCGACATGGACAGATATTGTACGACACCTCTTTAGGCTTATGAATAAGACTAATTTGTCGATAAAACCTCCGAATTTTGTGAACAGTGACTGGGTTGTTTGAAATAAGAAGTTGCTTGGAAAATGTCTAGCTAAATAATCGCCTTATAAGATTTTCACTATCTGAAACACTCTTCCTCATATAGAGTCCTCACATACTTGTAATTATTTGTTCTGAAGACTTAATCAAACTCATCCACCTCATTTACAGTTTGTTTGATTGTTTGTTGTTTTATGCCGCACTCAGCAATATTCCAGCTATATGACGGCGGTCGGTAACTAATCGAGTCTGGACCAGACAATCTAGTGATTGACATACTATACAGATATCTACGCAATTGGGATACGATGACATGCATTAACCAAGTCAGCGATCTTGATCACGCCTCTTACGACAACCATGGGTTGATGAAGACCAGTTCTAACCCAGATCTTCACGTGTTTTCAGTCCAGTAATGTAATATGTTACCAAGCAATCACGTGACAGCAAAATCTCGAAACGATGTCGAGTTATCACCAGTTGGAGACAAGCGGAGTGGCAATTTACGACTAAAGTGCTTAAAAGGACTTTGTCAGGACCAGGGACGCTATCTCATCTTAGAAACCGCCGGGTAAAAGAAAGTATACGCCCATGTTTTGTTATGGTTAAAAATGAAACAAATAAGAAATGGGAATTCGATGGCGATTTACTTGAAACGGGTACATAGGTGTGATTTGGACCTTACGTTCACATTGTATCGGCGTTTGTAAAGATTTTAGTCAAATCCAATTTGGAAGTGTATACTTTCTTTTGCATGAAGGTTCAGGATAATTTTCGTAATATATAGATCTCTACGGTACAATCAATCTCAAACAATCACCCATGAGTCGGACACCTAACTGTGTCTACACAGAGAGGTGAACTACTACTACTACTACTACTACTACTACTACTACTACTACTACTGTAATGCGCCGTGCTCACAGAGCTACATTATATTATTACCCTGGTCAATGCTCTCATTTTAAATTCATCTCCCTGGGGAGTATACACAAGCCAAGGTGCCCCGGGTATTCACTGCTGGCTGAGGACCGCCTCCGTGGCCTAGTGATAGAGCGTCCGCCCGGAGAGGGAATGACCGGGATTCGAGCCCCGTCCGCGTCATACCAAAAGACGTTAAAAGATGGCACTTGTTGTTACCCTGTCTTGCGCTCGGTATTAAGGGGATAAAACAAGGACTGGTCGACTGGGAGTCAGAATACTGTGTCTGAGTGGGGTTTTCATGTGAAATATACTGTATCTGAGTGGGGTATTCATGTTGAACTGCGGCATGATATCTCAGTGAGCTAGCACTAAAAATCGTCATTAGTCCGGACTGTTACAAGCAACCATACACACATGCACGTGCATGTACGTCGCTATAAAAGGGCAATAATCTTGGACGCGGCGTTAAACCCCATTTAACCTCACCTTCGCTGCTGGCTGAACATTCGCCCGATTTGTGACCCATGGGCTATACACAGGACACAATCAGGACAATCGGTGTGACGTATGTTCAACACAAATGGACAGACTCGTGTCCAAGCCCCTATAGCTGAACTAACATCTGACTTTTGTCCCATGCAGGTTTCCACGGACATATGAGACGCCTCCGGACCATTTCTACTTTGTGGACTTTGAGCGCCATAACGCTGAGATAGCTGCCTTCAATTTAGACAGGTGTGTCCACAACGTGATTGACAGATTGCCATCATAAACTAATAAACTCTGAGTGAACTAATAGTTCATTTTGTAGTGACAGCATAATGGTCCAGACTTAACACGTGACCTGTCACCTAAACCAGTTCAGTATTTGATGAAAATTGTAATTTGTTACAAGCAGTGTTCGCCAAGGTGATTGTTTTTGTCAGGTGACATTTATGTCGTTTATCAACAAGTCAGTGGAAAGTCACAAGTCTGAAGCCTCTCACAGTTCCAGAGTCCTCGAATTTTACTTCTTCAGAAAAGCTATTCAACATATAAGTTACTTTAAGTCACTTCTACTACCACTACTACTTGTACAACTGCCTCCGTTGTCTAGTGGTAGAGCACCGCCTCCGTGGTCTACTGGTCGATCCCCGACCGCGTCATACCAAAAGACGTTAAAAGATGGTACTTGTTGTTATCCTGTCTGGCGCTCGGCATTAAGGGGCTACAAGGACTGGTCGGCTCGGAGTCAGTATACTGTGTCTGAGTGGGGTATTCATGTTAAACTGCGGCATGGTATCTAGCATGAGCTAGCACTATAAATCGGCATCAGTCCGGACTAGTACAAGCAGCCACACAAACACACACACGTACATGCACGTCGCTATATAAGTGCAATAATCTTGGGCGCGACGTAAAACCCCATTTCACCTCACCTCTTGTGGTAGAGCGTCTGCCTGGAGAGCGGAAGATCGTGTACAACCCCCAGCACCATCATACATACAAAAGACGATAAATTATGGTTATTGTTGTTACCCTGCCTGGGGATAAACAAGGACTGGTGGGATCGGAGTCCACTATGTCGGAGTGGGAATCACATAAACCCCATTTCACCTCACCGCCCAAGGTGTACATGTGGCGGTGTTGTAATCCAACTCACTATTTCCGTAGTTGCATCTGCAAGGTTAATCATATTTGTTTGTTGTTTGTTTGTTTGTTTGTTGTTTAACGCCGCACTCAACAATATTCGAGCTATATGACGGCGGTCTGTAAATGACCGAGTCTGGACCAGACAACCCAGTGATTGACATCATGAGCATCGATCCACGCAATGGGATCGATGACATGCATCAACCAAGTCAGCGAGCCTGACCACCCGATCCCGTTAGTCGCCTCTTACGACAAGCATAGTCACCTTTTACGGAAAGCATGGGTTGGTGAAGACCTATTCTGACCCGAATCTTCGCGGGTTAATCATAAATAAGGCATTCCACAATTGTATACCAACAGCAATAATCGCCTACTGGATACATGGAAGGCAGAGAAACGTTAATAATATTGTTGACATAACGTATATCGCCCAAAGCAAATGTTGACAAGATAAATTGTTTGTCCTTTGACACAAGAAACAGGTATAGAAGTAAATAAAATAAATTAAACAAAGCTGTTTTTTCAGGCAAGTCGACTGATGCATGTGAAAGAATATTAACCAAAACCACGTGACACATAAATCAACTGACTGAAGTACACGAGAAAAGTGATGACCCTCTTATTACAGGTGCATGAACTTGATATCGAAGTGGCTCATTTAAAATATGATTGTGTCGCTTCAGGCTGCTAGGTTTTCACCGAGTGCCCCCGACGGCCGGTCGCAAGATCAACATGACCCACGACATCAAACGCTTCGCTGACCACAAACTGGTCAAGACCTTCTTCTATTCCCCAGGTGAGATTCTTGTAATGCGGTAATCAGTTTGTTGGAATAATGCCACTCAGGCCCATAACTCACCCTCGCCAGCCTTGGAAGGAGCCCATGCCAGACTGACGAGTTCACGTGACCATCACATCGGACAACATACTTTGTTACGCGATACTATATGGTGGACTAGTACCTAACGTCTTAAATTTCAGCCCCCCCTCCACCCCCCCACCCCACCCCCACCCCCCCCCCCCCCCCCCCCCCCCCCGGGATTGTTACAGTGAAATCAATGTCAAAGAATCCATATTGGAACTAGTTTCATTATTCACGTGACTATCACATGTCCCCACCTATCAGTAATCGTGACCTTGATTGGAAGTTGAAAGTCTCTGTTGGTCTTTTTCTCCAATTCAAGTTGTTTAACGCCACACTCAACAACAATCGACTCTGGACCAGACAAACCAGTGATTGATACCATGAGTAACGATCCATACCATCTGGGTACGGTGACACGGTGACACGTTTTAAACTGACCTGTCCATCAATTCATTTCGACTTATCCGAGTTCCACCATATTTCTTGTGAATGTGGATCACAATACTACAGTAAATTACGGTTATAGCGAACTCAAAGAGACCACAAATTCTTGTTCGTTATAACCGTAATTCGTTATAAGCATATTTACAGCATATATACAGCAAATGGCAGGGAACTAAAAACCTATTCGTTATATCCGCCAGTTCGTTATAAGCGTGTTCGTTATAACCGTAATTTACTGTATAAATATTCTTTTGGGTCCAAGAAAATAGTTCCCAAGAAAGATGTTCCTGATGTGATGTGAGATGTGACTTTACCAATGGCTCTGTTTCAGCGGGCAACGTGTGTTTCCACGGCACGTGTTCCTACTACTGTGACACGACCCACGCCATCTGCGGCAACCCAGACACCTCGGAGGCGTCGCTCGCAACATTCCTTCCGCCAGAAAAAATAGCACCAAGAAAAACATGGCGGAACCCATGGAAACGGTCGTACAGCAAGCACCGCAAAGCATACTGGGAAGTTTACGATGATTTGTGCGACAAGGTGAGGAGTCGCCCTCCCTACAACTCTGGTCGTCGGCTCCTGGATCTCATGGATATAACAGTGTTCGACTTTCTTACAGGTACAGTGAACATGTCCAACCTTACACTCACTTGAAGTCCAATTCTGTAAAATATAATGGAGTGAGTGAGGTTTTCGCCTAATGCTGGGACGAGTCCAAATTTACTACCCGGGTACCCCCAATTACCCGTCCCTACCAGGGTACCCACTGCACGTCTCAAGAGTTGGGAACAAAATGTCTGATTGGTAATTGTTTTACCGCAGCCCTGGCTAAGACTATTTAGATACATGTGTCAAACAATCAGATCATGCGTTCACTGAAGTTAACTTAAGGAATTATCTTTACTCAAACATATACAAGTCAAAAGGAATGTTTGCATCGTCAGAAAGAAATGCGAACATTAGCGACTTGTAGTGTAACCACTGAGCTATAGTGAGCTTTTGTCATTAAACAATATATCTCGTGACTAACCACGGGTCCGGGTAGTCCTGTGAGTATCCGGTTCTAACTCAGGACCCACCCGATCCGAGTACTCGAGTTACCCGTCCCAGACCTATTAAATTTCGCCACTGTGAACAAAAATTCATTTATATCCGCTTGGTGTGGGAGGAAAGCCCCACGTGATGCAAGTCACATTTATCACTTTGGTGAAACCATGTATTAGCTTCCTGCCATACCCATGGGACGCAACTCTGCACAGCGTATTGCGGCGCCTGGGGCCCAAGTTGTCAACCGCGTGTTTGATTAGTTATGTATAAATCACGGACATAAAGATTTGTCTTTCTTTACTATGGTTAGAATGTACATTAAACCCAATCCTGATTGTGGACTGTTGTTAATGAGCTACTGTGTGCTGGTTGTATTACTATATCGCCATTCAAGGGCAACTCGCACAAGAACAATTACTTTATTGTGGGCTTTGCTCGGATGGCATATTACTGGTGCGAGGCATAGGACACAGAAATGATAATATGTTTTAAATGGTTACCAGGCAACATGGACAGGCATCATTATGAGACGTTTCTGGACTTCGGCAATGAGACTTTCCTCATGCACCTTGACAATGGGAGATCGTAAGTAGAAATAAGAATGAAACTTTGCTATCACTTCTGGAGGATAAAACATTTGTTGTTTTTAACAGAATATTGTCTATATTACGCACTCCTGAATGAATGAATGATGTGGTAAATATGACTTTTCTTTATGACATAGGACCGGTGAAGAGCCGGGGTAGAAGAGGTCTTCAGCAACCCATGCTTGCCGTAAAAAGCGTCTATGATTGTCGTAAGAGGCGACTAACGGGATTGGGTGGTCAGGCTGCTGACTTGGTTGTTGCATGTCATCGTATTCCAGTTGTGTAGATCGATGCTCATGATGTCAATCACTGGATTATCTGGTCCAGACTCGATTATTTACCGACCGCCGTCATACAGCTGGAATATTGCTGAGTGCGGCAAACAATCAAAATATATTCAACCATCACTCCATACTCCACTCCAGGTTCGGGAAGACGAAGCACGATGAGATGTCCATCCTAGCTCCCATCAGCCAGTGCTGTTTGATCCGCCATTCCACCTTCATTAAACTAGTGAAGCTGTACCGAGGCCCCGAGAGTCTGAGCGCTGTGATGAGGCGAGTGCTAGCAGTAGACATGATCAGCCCCGTTCTCCTTGACCCCTTCCTGGACTCGCTGGACAGAAGGGTCATGAAGGTCCTTCAAATGGTCATGGACTGTGTCAACCGACGTGGTCAACCGTATAAGTCCGTAATCGTCGATGACTTCTTCTAATGTGGATGAACAAATTATCAAAAAGGTTCAAAGATGATGTTCCCTTGAGCAAGGTGTATCAAAATGGTTTCTAAACATTCTAGACAAACATATCAGACCAAACACCTTCAGGATCACTATTTGGTCATAAGAGCCGGACTGAGGACATGCTTCGTGTGGCCAGGCATGTTTTAAACTGACCTGTGCATTAATCATGGACAATGGCCACCTCTTCAACTTTGGGACAATTCATTTCAACTTGGATACATACCATTGATCAAGGGATCATTTTAATTCAGTCCAGTCAAGTGTTCAACTCATGTTATGCTTTCTTTTACAGTGTAAACTATGAAAGTCTAGTAAGATGATATTAATATCATATTATTATCTTAAATGAGTCAGAACTACGAATCAAGCGCTGATCTCACTGAAGAGAAACATTGACTCGTGGAGATGAGCCGCTAGTTCGGAGAAGCTACAGTAAAATCCTTCTTTGTGTAGAAGGACTGTCACTCTTTCTTTCAAAATCCAAAGGACTTCGGCAGCCATTCTGTGATCTTAAAAAAACTGTCTTCTGTGACTTCGTGAACAACGACGTATCTACGTATGTGTTCCTATGTGTAACGGACTATCGCGGTCTCAGTTGTTCAATCAACAAATGGTTGTGGCCGTTTGGCGTCTCTCTGTGTCTGTGTTTGTGGTGTCCAGTGGATCCTCAGAAATCTATGGTTAAAAGAAACTGTTCTCTTGCAATGGTGTAGAGACAAAATCATCGAGTATCTATGTCATGATATCTACGTTCTATTGTGATCAGTTCCAAGGACTCATTCGCCTCCATAGCCTGGTCGCGGAAGAGACGTCACTATCTCAATCACTCCTCTCACTCATTTAGCACATACTTTCTCTCGCTTCTGATTGTAATTTGATTGGACGGTTATGTTAACGTCATGCTATGCGAATTAAACCCAAAACGAAGCTGTGGTGGCGAATGAGTCCAGGGTATCTATCATAATAGAATGGAGATATAATACTCTGGATAAACGAGGATGAAACAACATTGACGTAGTCCGTATAAAATTCAGAGGAGAGGAACCAAAGTAAGCGTACTATAGAATCATCAATTATTCATGTGCCAGTGAAACTGTAAAGAAAACAAACAACTTTAATCTGTTTATCTTCCGGTGAGAACTGTAACGTGTAACGTGTAACATGTAACAAGTCACAATCTGGTGAAAATTCAGCTGGACCTCATCCCAAATTGACCACAATTTAATATTTGAATCAAAATGGCAAATGATATGTGTGCTATCAAATGTCACCATATTTGGAAACACGATCTTGTTCATTTGTAAACGGTGTATTCCATTTTGTAGCACCCGGACCAGTCTCTTTCAGCTGACGTGTCCAGACAACTTCCACGAAAAAACCCCTGTTTTCTTCCGTTGCTTTAATAATTGTTACCGGAAGTTAACTCAACACTCCGATTTCATCGTCAGTCATTCGTCAAAACTCGGCCCGGAATGACGTCTTGAATGCTTCAGTCTCTACTTCGTGTGATGGTCTTGTTCGTGATGAAACCTTGGAAAAACTGCTGAATGTATTGTCAATAATTGACTCTCTGGCTTAAATGTCTCGTACCTTAATGTATATGGTTAATGAATTCCTGTGTTTTCTGAATCATCAAAAAATGGTTATTACTGGTTATTGAATACAGTGAAACCTCAATACCTCGAACTCGACAACTGGACATATCCTTGATGACAATGTTATTTTATGGTGCTGACTGAATCCTTATCGGCACTATGAAGTAACATATTCACTTCAAACTACCTAGATATATATAGATATAGATTTGGAGTTCCCCAGGACTTCGAGATATGGAGATGTCATTGTATTGACATTTATTGAGGGAAGTGCTGTGGGCTATGGTTGGGTTTAACTCTGATGTTACTGGTGTCTTTATTTGGAAGTTATTTTAGTCAGGGTTCTGTCTCTACATATAAATCATATATTATCGTCTATTGTTTAACCATGAATCTATTTTAATGCTATAACTGATGGGAATTCGCATATAGTGTGGAATATGTCAAGCTCAGGTCTCAATCATTAGACGAAGGGTCAAATAAAAAAAATAAAAATCAGTATTTAGACTCGTATAATTAAAGCTTGGAACTGTTGATTGCATATTTCTATTTAAAAGAAAATTGTGATTAAGTGTTTAAGACTATATCAACAGTGTCCTTATGGACGCACTACATTTATTGTTGCATTTATGTTATTTAAGTGTACACTAAGAGCTTAGATATGAATTTGCCATTAGGAGTAAACGTATTTTTATTGGGCAATTATTGGTCGCTTGGGCGAGGGACATAAATGCATTGAACTAAAGATAACGAGAACCTTAATTTGGCATGTTCAATTCAATATTATCACATCCAACTGAAAGTGATTAGTTCATTTGTACGGAAGCCCATCAGGACCATGTCATGTTAGTATTATCTTGACAATTCAAGGTAGTAACTTGAAAATTAAGTTCAAAATTCCTAACTTGTTATCTTGAAAACGCAAGTTATAAAATTGAAAATTATCTTATACTATCTGGAAAAATCAAGTTATTAAGTGAAGAATTCAAGATGTACTGCAATCTACAAATGGAGTTCCCAAGGCTTCATTTTGTGCTCTGAGCTGTTACTGTTGACAGACAAGAACTTTTTTTCAAGATAGTTTATTTTAATTTTGTGGCCCTAATGAGCTTCCGTACATTTGACAGTAAAATTGGTTTCATTATTTTGTAATGAGGCTGCAATGGTTGATAATTGATTGAATGTCTTAATAAGACTTATCCGCAATGTTTCATAGACTGTCAGCTAAAGAAGTGGTTATTTCATTTCATTTCTATGGTACCATTGACACGTGATACATGTCAGTGTCATATGTCAATCACGGCGACCGTGGGACATTCTCGCAGTGTGTATGTGCTGTCTCCATGTGCCTACGGATAAATTGCATATATATTTTGTGAAATATTTTCCTAGACGTGTAAATGATTGTAAGAAGCGGTCGACGTGCAAACACGTGGTGCACAGATTGTACGGCAATCATCTGTGATATTAGACCTGCAAGACGTGTTTGTTGTACATATATTTATATACATTCCTTGAACATGCATAGAGGTCGTCTTTACTATGCGAAATAGCGGAATATGATGAAAGTGTTGGGGTCGAGAATTGCGCTGTTGAAATATATGTACACGTTCAATTCTGTTTCAACAATCTCCCAGTGCTGCTGTTGAAATTTATATTGTACTATTTCGTACCCTATTACAATTTTACATTGTCATCTTGTGAATTGATTGGAATTGTGTGACAAATATTGCTGAGAAAACTTACTTAAGGAATTTCTTTTTTCATTTTTGCTAATGCAAAAATGCAACAACTTAGTGTAAAATGAACTAAATTCAAATTTGGCTGTTCTATAAGAACTGTACAAATGCCTTTTACAATTTTTATTGCTTTAACGAATAAATTTGACGTTGCCGTTTTAGAAATACATATCGAATAATCATTCTATTTTTTGTCATTTTGAGGACATACTTTAACGAATAAATTTGATTTTTTTACTCTTAAAAATACGTATCGAAAAATAATGCCATTGTCAAATTACATTTTTGTGTTATGATTTGGTAATTCGTATTATATGAATTATTGTATTATATGAATTGATTTTATGACAATATTTGATAATATTGATCTGAGAAGCCATAAACCAAGTGACAGTGAGCACAGGCTTCAGTTAAACCGAATTGTAATAGAGAGTGTTTGACACACACTTCCTGTCACGTAATAGTATGGAAGGCCAGTTCTGTAATATGTGATGGCTTTAGTGAGCGCAGTAATGCATTGTTCACTTAATGCATGAGTGGTAAGATATACCCTTCACGTGTTGACTTGTATAAATGTCCTATAGCTATGAACACGCAGGGCCCTGTATGGTATCATAATTTACGGACGGCCAGATGTAATACATTTGACCATTGGCAATATCAATAGGTGACCGTTACTGGTCAGTATTAGGGAAAACAATGATTGGCTGACGTGGTCATCAAGGTTAATATGGCGATCATTCCAGTCATCTCATGTAATAAAAAAATGAAATGAATGTATTTTTGTTTTTTATTTAATATTCCTTTTCGTGAGGAAGCACACCGTCAACACTTCGCGGGTTTGTGAACATGACGTGCCTCCATCATCTGTGAATTGCAGATTTGTATCCAAGGAATCAAGCGACAGCCTGGTTCAAACGAGAGGGGAAGCAGCGAGTACACTGACCAATGAGTGCTATCTTTACAACGATACAAACGTCATTATTATACCTCTATCAGACTGATGAGATCTGATTGGTCCACGTGATCTATGAAAAAATACTGTGTAACCCGCCTTGGAGGGTAATAAATTTCTCAGTGGGGGATTAAAGGTCTTATCATTTAACTAAAGCATTTATCCATGACATAAGCTTATGACATAAAAACATGTATGCCATACCCCAATGACATAAGTATGCAGATTAGATATGCAAATTAGATAGCCGGAAGTGGGACTTTTTTCGCTGGTGCACGTGAGTAGGTGTTTACAAACAACATGGATACCTTTGATGTTGGAGACAATGTTTTAATAGATCAAAGGGGAAGTGCTACAGTGATATCCGTGTTGACAAATGGATATTACAGGTTACAGGTTGATGGTACTGAATTTGAATTTGACTGTGATGAAGGCAGATTATCAAAACTTCCCTGTGGCCAAAGTTTCATCATCGAAACGCCATCGTCGAGCACGGCGAAGCAGACGACGAACACAAAGCCGAAAGATGCCCAAGGAAGATTTGTGGCTGTTGAGGACGGCATGATCGATGGTGTGATCCTAGACAATCAAAACAAAAACACAGCCAAGAAAACTTTGTACGACTTGAAACTGTTCGATAACTTTCTAAAAGTACAAAATGAATTTCGCCAAATGCACGAAATCCCCCCAAACGAACTAGACACACTTCTCTGCAAGTTTTTCATTAGTGTTCGAAAAACAAATGGGGAAAATTATGAACCAAACAGTCTCACGGGTTTTCAGAGCAGCATCGAGAGATCACTAAAACGAAGGGGGTATGGCTATTCACTCACGTCATCTTTAGAATTTTCACGATCACGGGAAGTATTAAAGGGGAGAAAAATTGAACTAAAGAAAGAAGGGCGTGGCAACTTACCAAGGAGAGCCGACCCGATTGGTGATGAAGAGATCGAGTCCCTGTGGCAGTCCGGATCCATTGGAATCAGTAATCCAATGAGCATAATAAACTGTCTATGGCTCTACAACACAATCCATTTCGGGTTAAGAGGTGTCAGTGATCACTACAACATGTGTTGGGGGGACATCACATTGCATGTTGATGGAGACGATCACGAATATCTTGAACTGTCCATGAGACAAGAAAAGAATAGGTCCGGTGAGAATCCTCGTGATTGTCGCGACGTTAGGCCCAAAATGTGGGCTAATGTTGCTGATCCCTCTCGGT
Source organism: Haliotis cracherodii (assembly GCF_022045235.1). Taxonomy (NCBI): domain Eukaryota; kingdom Metazoa; phylum Mollusca; class Gastropoda; order Lepetellida; family Haliotidae; genus Haliotis; species Haliotis cracherodii. Next base: position 20,759,404 of record NW_027266275.1, read on the forward strand.
GCCCTGTGCAGGTGTATAAGTTGTATGCCTCCACGCGTCCACTCGACTTCTGTCGAGATGACGATCCCTTTTACATCGGCACACACACTTTAGGTATGCCTAAACCTGGCGATCAGTGGTTTATCCGCTATCGTATTGGGAAAAACAAACTTTCCTCTCTCATGAAAAACATGTGTGATGCCGCCAGTCTCCAAACATCGAAACGACTCACAAATCACTCTGCGCGCAAACACCTTGTGCAAAAGTTGAATGACAATAATGTTCCGCCAAATCAAATAATGCAGATAACTGGCCACAAAAACATCCATTCTGTGAACAATTACTGTCATATTAATCCTGACCAGCACAAGCAAATATCCAACATCATTTCACGAAACACTCCATCCCACACTATGACATCCCAGCTTGTTGGTGAAACTCCCGTCATGCAGAGCGGCCCCTCGCGTAATGTCCATATCGACAGTAGACAACACAGTCAGCGGTCTCAAATAATACATGTTTCTGGTGGTGTCAACACTATGTTTGCTGGCAACATTACTGGTGGAAACATAACGATTAATCTCGTTAAACCTCCAAGCCCGGTCCCAGTCAAAAGACGCCGGATTGTCATCGAAAGTGATAGTGACACCGACTAATGCATCTAACTCTGACCTCTCAGCCGCGAGACATTCTTCAAGTGAGAGAGCGGTTTGATTTGAAACTATATATTATAAGTGAAGTTACACCAGAGATATAATCAGATTACACAGAATCGTTGTTGTTACCGTTATTAAAGTTTCAATTATTCTGCAAAAGTCTGTTCAAGTATTTTGTTTAAAATAATCCGAGGAACTTTTTTTCTCGGCGAAGGAATATGCCATAAAGGAGTTAAGAGGTTGTTTATTTTGGTTTACACGGCTATGGAAAACATGTATCACTACGCACGATCTATACGTAAGATTTCGACAAGTTGCTGATGTTAATGTTTAATGCAATTATTCCTTAATTGGGAAGCAAAAATGTGAAAATGATAAATAGAATTCATCTATTTATACCCCGCCAGGTACAATGCAGGATGCATGTTGATTTCTGGGAGGCAGAATAAATCCTTATACCCTGCTTCGATGCAAAAAATTATGTTTCTAGGTTTGTCAGCACCATATCCGCGCTCGTGGGTTTCACCGAAGTGGTAAACGTCTGAGACCTGCATCACTTGGGGCTTTCCTCCCACATCAAGCTGACACGCCGTGATATAACTGGAATACTGTTAAAAGCTCGCTCACTCACTCACTCACTCACTCACTCACTCCGGTGGACTATTCTACAAGTTGCTTCAGTGTCAGGCTATGGCGTTGTTTATACAAACTTGGAGTATGGCTCATTTGACTTTCATGAATTATAAACGGACACATTTCATTAGCTTACACTAAACACTCGTCACTACCCTATGTATTCACGGTTAATGGAAAACGTAGTGTATGCAAGACCGTGAAATATTGAACATGGATGAAACCAAGCGGGTTTAAGGCGCAACAATTCGCTGTGCATAGTATAGTAAGTCCATGGATGTGTAGTAATTCTATCCTCCCTATAAGCAAATTGAGATATGTGGACAGCAAAGTCTAAGGACTCCAGTCTCTTATTGGGACAACTTGTTTTTATTATTTACATAATCTAGAAATTATTATTTGAACTAGTAATTATTGCCTTAGAGGCTTGTGCAAGTCTATACGTAGTACAGGTATGCATAATAAAGTTCCGTTTGTCGTTGGTTCAGGTGCCCTGAGATTTATATTGGCTTGTCAGCATAATGTGTAATTGTACTCGAGACGTTCAGTGAGTGAATGTTTCTTAACACCAAAGTCAGCAATATTATAGCTATATCACAACAACCTGTGAATAATCAAGTCTGGACCAGACAAACCAGTGACTGAAGGCATGAACATCGTTCCTTGCCCTCGGGGCCCGGTAACACACGAACAGTCTAGTCGAACTTCTGTGACCTTACCCGATTTTTGAGGTTCTCGATTTCACTACAGTGTCCCAGAACTCATTTGTTCAACTACCTCTAGACATGCAAAATATCTTAAATATGGCGCACAAAATAGGTTCGGGGAAACATTGGCTGCTGCTGTTTCTTAGATGTTTTCTTCGAGAATGTCATAGTGCGGCGTTTTTCAAATTGTCTAAAATTAATTGTTGTTGTTATTATTATTATTATTATTAACGTTATTTTCCACTTTCAACAAATATTTCAAGAGGGATAGTCATCTTTTTCTCAAAACACATTGACTTCTTTATTGCCAATTAACACAACGCGATTTCAGCTCACCAATGCCGGGTAAACGTTTCTCCGCTTCTTTCTACCTTGACTGATATTCAGACCCAGAAATAAAAACGAAAATATACTCAACAACAAAAGTTCTTGTGACACCAATATTTTATAGTATTTTTCAAACAAGTAAAGTTTGGTTTTCAATATTGTAGTACATGTATGGAATCAAGTCACAAAAACGTATCTGCCACAGAAAGTTGACTTTTATGCAAGCCCCATGCATTCCACTACCCAAGAATGGGTATAATAACATGTGCGTTAACGGGATCCCATATGCATTGTTTAGCATCGTGCTGACAACCACTAAAAAACAACATAATTACGCAATTATTCAACATTACGAAATACCAAGCCTGTCCGAAAATGAGCGTCTGCGAGCAATTGGTATGCTTGAAGCAGGATCGAGTCAACGTGATGTTGAAAGACAATTTAACGGCAACAGAAACACCATTTGGTGTTTAAGGCAACGTTGGCAACAGACGAATGCAGTCAGAGACCATCCTCGGAGTGGCAGGCCACGCGTAATCAATAATCGACAAGACAACTGGATTCGAACAACACACCTACGAAATCGATTCCAGCCAGCAACAGTGACTGCAAGAAGCATCCCTGGCCGTCGACGAATATCTTCACAAACCGTACGTCGTCGCCTCAGATGTGCAGAGATTGTCGCCAGAAGACCCTCCATACGTCCCATTTTGTCAGGAAACCACCGTCAAGCACGTCTACAGTGGTGCAGACAGCGTCTACACTGGACGACCATGCAGTGGGGACAAGTTCTATTCACTGACGAGTCTCGTTTTCACATCAGCAACAGTGATGGACGGATTCAAGTGTACCGACGTCAAGGCGAACGTTACGTCAATCATTGTGTCATTGAAGAAGATCGGTTCGGGGGAGGCAGCGTTATGGTATGGGGTGGGATTACAGCAAGACAGAGGACTCGTTTGATAGTGGTAGAGGGAAATCTCAATGGACAGCGCTACCGCGACGAGATCATCGGCCCTGTTGTTCTACCGTTTTTGCGTCGTCATGGCCCAGGCATTACCTTTCAACATGACAACGCCCGGCCTGATAGTGCTCGACTTGTTCAGGATTCTCTTCAACAAAACAACGTGAATGTCATCCCCTGGCCGGCTCGCTCCCCTGATCTCTCACCAATCGAGCACATGTGGGATGATATGGATCGTCGCATTCGACGTCAACCACGTGTTCCACAGACACTCCAGGAACTTCGAAACATGCTCCAGCAGATATTGACAGATATCCCACAGGACTTTGTGCGACGCCTGGTCCATTCCATGAGACGAAGATGTGTTGCTTGCATCGCAATCAGAGGTGGACACACACGCTATTGATTTGTAAATTGACATTTTGGCATGTTCACGTTTTTTTTAATGAAATCACGATTTGGTAAAAAACATAACTTTGCATTAAATCTTATTCAATTGTTGTTCAATATATATCTACAAAATAACAATAATATAATCCAAATGGAGCCCAGAACAATTCTTAAATTCATGAGCTGAGGCAAATCTAGACTTGTCAAATCATTCAAGACTTGAGTTGGAAACTTTTTAAAAACTTTTCTCCGGGCTCTTGGAGACAGACTGCTTTCTACGATAAACTTGTGCCATAAACTATTGGTTAAAGCCGCGAAAAACAAGGAAACTAAATCTTTTATAAATTTTTACCCCTCTTTTAGGAAAGTCTACAGTAGAATCCGGGATAGCTGTCAGGTAACGCAATTCACTTTGCAGAGTTGCGTCCCCTACCCGTGCCACGATCCGCTGGTCCAATCACTGGATTGTCTGGTCTAGACTCGATTATTTACAGATCGCCGTCACATAGCTGGAATGAGAGCGGCGTTAAACAAACAAACAAAATGCCAAAAAACAAACAACATTTATATACTTATTTACCATGTTTCACGCACCGAACATTCACGTTGTTCCCGTGTTTTTCGTGAAGTGTTGCTTTTCTGTTTTGGTATTTGTAGATTATGCAATTGATCGTTGCTCCTTTCTGATGAGTCCAACAAGTTCACATATTTGGCACTTAGTGACATATTTATGTTTAACATATCATTCATGTGCTGTGTCTCAAATATCAGGTATGCATTTCTTTTTTTGATGAGTATGTTCTTTCCCACATGTGACAATCATCACGAGAATATCTCCATGCCACGTTGAAAGGGTTAACAGGAGCCATTAGAGGAGATAAGCAGTGACTGCCGACCTACTTCATTATTTCCTGTAAATAAGACACAAATCCCTAGCCGTGATCGATTGCCAGATGTGTGTGGGCACAGAACCCATGGAGGCTCGTTTGAGGCCATCATGTTAACTTGTCGCGTGGAGGTGTGATGTCGGGTTTCGCTGATTTACCTCGGCAGATGGATGTTTAGAGGCTTAATTAGCACACACACACACACACACACACACACACACACACACACACAACCTTTTCCAGCTAAAAGCTATAAAGCATTCAGACAAGCATATCTGATTACGAATGCAAAATAGGAAGGCCGCGTTATTATATTTTTCGGCTGTTCTCTACATCCTTTCGTTTCTGATCGCCTTGCCATCTCCCATGGAGATGTCGTCAGATCTACACACAGAGAGTGAGTGAGTATGGTTTTACGCCGCTTTTAGCAATATTCCAGCAATATCACGGCAAGGGACACCGTAAAATGGGCTTCACACATTGTACCCATGTCGGGAATCGAACCCATCTTCGGCGTGACGAGCGAACGCTTTAACCGCTAGGCTACCCGATCGCCCCTACACACAGAGACGTGTCGTATCACAGTAAAAGGTCAGCTTTTAATGAGATTTGAATTTGTCAAATCCGTGATTTACATTTTTTAGACAAAACACCCTTGAAATAAACTGCATGATATTACAAACAGAGATATGAACACGATAAGAACAACGGTGCCACATTTTCCCAGTCATGATAATACACATTTCAAAATGCAGAACATGACTTCATGTGCGTGCAGACAACACTTTAGTGTTAATCCCATCGACCAGAATCGACCACAGCAGTTTATGGTTTATTTGACAATTCTGTAATAAACATATTCCATAAATAAGCCAAATTCTATTAACTTTAATGCACATTTCTGGGTAATACAGTAAAGTACGTTTATAACGAACACGCTTATAACGAACTGAGGGATATAACGTACTGTGTTTTGGTCCCGGGCATTGGCTGTATATATCCTGTATATATGTTTATAATGTACTACGGTTGTAATTACTGGTCCTTTTGAGTTCGTTATAACCGTAGTTTACTGTATATTGTTCGGTGATCGATACAATGGTGAACTTTTATTTTATTTTGCGAAGAACGACACATGAAAAAAACATGGAAAAAGGACGCCGACAATACACAATTATATGTTTTATAACCTTGAACACAGAAAGATTTACATTTGTTTTGATGGAACAGTCTACATCTGAGTGACGATTGGTGGTCTCGCAGCCAGAGGGAGGCTAGTGGAACTGCGACTGTGACTACTGTTAGAGCCGAGATCGGTACCGTCGACAACGGTTTTGTCATTGTAAAACATTTTCTTAAATGCTCCCCTGAAGTTGCGGTTGTAGATGGCGTAGAGAACGACGTTGTATGCCGTGCTGAACGACGCTAAGGATATTTTGATCATGTTTATAGGGCCACCCACAAACATATGATCGTCTCTACCCGATATTTTCTGAAATATTAAAACAAACCGTTAACTTGCTGATGATACAATGAAAGGACTCACTGTAAAAGATTTAAAAAAATTAAAGACAACATGACCATGAATGAATAAAAATATCTTTTTATCACGTGTCTGTATGTCCAACATCTTCTAAACAAATTAATGTCGAAATTATATAGGTTGACGTGGTTATAATACATTGAAGTTGATAAACGCCCCTGATAACATCTCATTTTATGGAATATTTTAGGATCATTTAACCATTTATTTTGTTGCTGACAAAAACAAACATGGAACATTTGAACAAAGCGAAATCTGAATTTCATTCATGTGAAATCAAAACGTCAACACCAGAGAAGAATCCATCCCGATTATCTGCCGGAACAGATTCCATTGGGTTGATTGGTTTGTTGTTTAATGCCGCACTCAGCAATATATTAAAGCTATCTGACGGTGGTCTGTAAATAATCGAGTCTGGACCAGACAATCCAGTGATTAATATCATGAGCATCGATCCACGCAATTGGGATCGATGACATGCATCAACCAAGACAGCGCGCCTGACCACCTGATCCCGTTAGTCGCCTTTTACGACAAACATAGTCACCTTTTACGGCAAGCATGGGTTCCTGAAGACCTATTCTACCCCGGAATCTTCACGGGTCTCCTTTGGGCGTAAACGGCAAAATAGTGGTGGAAATTGTGTGAATGGATCAGTGATGGCACCAGATGTTATTGAAAAGTCGGCATGTCCTGAACACAACACAACTTCCAAAAAGATTTCTGAAACGTTGGTTCATTTCAATGATTCTGAATTTCCATCGTGTGGGTCCTAAAGTAAAGGATACTTATAATACCTTGTCCTCTTTTGGTCAATATGGATGAAACGTCCACGCAAGAATAATCAGGCTTGATGATCTTGCCTTTAAAGGTTTCCAAGAAAATTTTCTTTATATGGGAAACACCTCAACGATCTGTTTCTTAATTGAAAGATTTTACCATACTTACAGTTCCCTATCTTACAAGAAGTCACTATAAATTGTCTGAGAGTAATTGTTTGGTCATGAAACACACATCGTTTATTACTCTTGGCTTCTCTGTCGCACGCCAATCCAACAACAAAGGCGAAGAGCGTATGCCCATGACAGGCAATCAGAAATAATGCGGTACCCGCATGTAAGACAAAATGTGAAGGATGCCTGAATTGCATGGTATTTTCTCATGAAGACGGGGAAATCAGAATAAGATATGACTTCTTAAAGGAAAGCAATACGCGATCGTTAGTTTAGGTCGATTTCTGGAGAAATATCGTGAGGGCAATAAGGGAGTTATCCCTTGAGGCTCAGCAATGATACCCAGCCTATTAACTCGCCGTAGGACACTCGGCCATTAAACGGTATTTCAGTTATATGTAAATGTGGGAGGCAGCCTGAAGCGATGCAGGTCGCAGACGTTTTCACTTTGGGTAAACCAACCAACATAATACTGCACGATATCAGAATCATTCTAACAAACCAATGCTCATAACAGAGGCGAATCTTTAAACTCCCGATCAGCGGATCTTACATGACTAAGGGAGACAACTCTTCAAGTAGAATGTTTTCTGCAAACAGAAGCCTCACCTGTGATATGAGTAGTATAAAGTAAGGCAGCCAGGATATGGCGAAAAGGGCAGCCACGAGTATGAGCATCTTGACTATCTGCACCCGATGGCGGTAAATGAAGAACCCTCTGGGAGTGCTCTTCTTCCGCCTCGACCCATCACACAGCCCGTGCTCTCGGAGAAAGTTCAGTATTCTCAAGTAGTTGCCCAGGATGAAGATGAGGGGGATGATATACGCCGTCAACAGCAGCACGAAGCCGTTGGAGATGGAGGCTGCCGAAGAGAAGGTGACTGACGCGCATGACGTGGCGGAGATGTTGTTGTCGTCTGAGACGCTGATGTAGACGGAGTACTCGAGGACTGTGGGGATGATGACGACGGCTGCACCCATCCAGATTATTGGGATGATTTTTAAAGCCGCATGACCTACAAAAATGGCATTTATTTGTCATCACTGTTTGATAATGGTGCATAAGCACATGCTAATGATATAGTCGGAGTCGTACAGTGGGCTCTGTTTTAGTAGAGACTTCTTATGGTTAAGGAAATGTTTTTCGTTCTTTTTATGTAGCTTTCTTCCAGTGTCTGAATAGACGCAGAGTGAACAAAACAGAAAGCAGAATTGTGAGTGAGTCAGGTTTTATGCTACATCTACGAATACTGGTATGGTGCTGACAAGCCCAGAAACATAATCACGGCGTACCTGGATTTGAACAAGCGATCATAGGTTTCTGGGGTCCGTAAGGGAAGAAACTCTGCACAACGAATTGCGGCGCTTTTGACGACTGGACCACCCGTGTCCCATTTATTTTTTTGATTCGCGCAATGGTTTATCAACAAAGGATTAAAGGAAGATCCTTTCCTGGTAACGTGACCGTTGAGTCTGCCTGATACAGCAGTTTAGCTGAGGTAACCAATATCTCTGCTTCTCCCTGTAAACGATTTTAATTTTGACTTGTGGCTGTGGGTTGCAGCAAAGTGTTTTCATTATTGATCGCCAATCCAAATCTGCATCGCACCTTATACGCTTCAGCAAACTGCTTCCTCGTGATCTAACGACACAAGCAACATGATTCACTTCCTAAAACACTTTACTTAAAATACGAGGACGTATATTTTAGATCGTGGAACAATATATATAACTATCGAGTTGGAAACCACGTGATCAAACCTCAATGATGGTGTTTATCGCGAGGAAAATGGAAATTTCTTGAAAAGCGCACTTTGCGATGTTTGTCATTACAGTAAGTAATATTTCTTTTCGACGGAATGGCGTGTTTTCACTCAATAAGTATCGTCACGTGTGCAGCTGTCTTCATTCATTAATCACCGCGTTATGCTTGTCGTAAAGGCTCCTTACGGGATCGGGTGGTCAGGCTAGCTGACTTGGTTGATGCATGTCGCCGTATCCCCAATGCGTTGATCGATGCTCATGAGGTCAATCACTGGATTGTCTGGTCCAGACTCGATCATTTACAGACCGCCGTCATAAAGCTGGAATATTGCTGAGTGCGGCGTTTAACAACAAACAAACAAACCGCGTTATTTCGTGATTCTATTTCACGTGGCCAGGACTAAAGGATAAAAACAGTCGCCGAAAACACAACAATGACACCCGTATCAAATACATCCCCATCGAATAACCATAAGTTCCTGTTTGTTTCACCCAATCAAACATGGATGTTTTCTTCCTTCTGCCCGGCAGAGTATTAAAATGAAGTTGTTTAAAACACAAGGTGAATCTCTGGCGTACCTGGTCGCTCAGGTTCCACCCGAAGCAGGATGGCCTTGCGTCGTTCACATGATATGGCGACCAGACTGTAGATGGACACGACAATACAGAAGATAGGCATGGAGTTGCTAATCTTGCACAGCACCAAGCCTGAAACAAACATGTGGAATTGTTTTCTGATTATCTGAAAAAAGAATGATTTTTCTGAGTTTGTTAAAACGTATCTGTTCTAGACGTAGTTTTAACTGTTGTAGATGAAATAGTTCGATGTAGATTATAGATACAATGTTGTAGATATGACAGTTCAATGTTGTAGATGAAACAGTTCAATGTTGTAGATGTAACGGTTCAATGTTGTAGATGTAACAGTTCAATGTTGTAGATATAACAGTTCAATGTTGTAGATGTAACAGTTCAATATTGTAGATGTAACAGTTCAATGTTGTAGATATAACAGTTCATTGTTGTAGATGTAACAGTTCAATGTTGTAGATGTAACAGTTCAATATTGTAGATGTAACAGTTCAATGTTGTAGATATAACAGTTCAATGTTGTAGATGTAACAGTTCAATGTTGTAGATGTAACAGTTCAATGTTGTAGATATAACAGTTCATTGTTGTAGATGTAACAGTTCAATGTTGTAGATGTAACAGTTCAATATTGTAGATGTAACAGTTCAATGTTGTAGATATAACGGTTCAATATTGTAGATGTAACAGTTCAATGTTGTACAGGTAACAGTTCAATGCTGTACAGGTAGTTGTTCACTGACACATTAAGGTGATGTAGGTTACATATGTTTGAATACGCTTGTGTTAGTGGTGTTAGTGTGAAGACAGAAAGGGCTGTAGGCGCAAATCCTTTCGTGAACCAGTAACAGAAAAGGTATTATATAGTGACGATATCTATTTCGCACAGGAAACTAATGCCAGTCGCTACCGTGGCTGTTGACCTCATATTTCTTCTTTAAAAGATCATTAATGAGGATGCTTTGGAACTGTATTCCTGGCAAAAAGGTCTTGCCGGGCGCTGAATCAATGATGAAGGTCTTCTGAATCAGTATGATAGACGCATTATATACTCTCACTTTTCACCCCGGAGTAGGAGGTGGGAAGCGGCGCAATAATGGTCGCTAATTGTGACTTGGTCGATTGTAGGTCATCTGGGATATTGCTGGCCGACCCCAAAACAATCCTGTCTCTCCCCTTACACTGACTGCTGTACGTGTAAGGGCAAACTGTTATCCTGAATGAGGATCCCACTGCAGGCTTTCTATTGATAATGCACTGTTGAATAACATTTAGGGACGTCCCAACATACTCATTATAAGAACGAAATGAAGTGTGACGAGTGTAAAGTCCTGGGTATTGACATTTATTTGTCACTGAAATATAAACAAGTGTTTCTATAATTTTAAGAAATATCTGCTTAAGCTGTCCATTGTAATATTCCGACTATTTAAAAAATAAACGACGAGTTGAAGTTGGTTATCGTACAATTTTATTGTTAAAGCAAACACACATCCTCCCACACCGAACACCTTGGAGATGAATGAACTGTGTTTTGAAATTGGACCAATTCAATTTGGGACCCAGCGCTCCTACTGTAGTCACGCACGCACGCACACTCAGAAAAAAAAAGAAAAATGTAGATTCTATTAATCACACACTATCACACCTTAGACGCACTGCTACTACAATTCGCTTGTGTTAGATGACAGCAAGGATGAGGACATATCTCAGCCTCCATTCTCCAGGGAAACAGGTTCCTTTGGTCCTACGAATGTGTCCTCTAAACAATCCAGTCTGGACCAGACAATACAGTGACAGCAAATCTCGGCCAGACAATCAAGTGTCACGATAGCGCGTATACTGATTTTGTGGAAACTAAAAACGATGTGTTAACTATGAAACCCCGAGAATAGTTCTGTGTGGCGACAAGTCAATATCAAAATCGTTTATAAGGAGCAGCAAGGAGATATGGTTACCACAGCTAGTTCCGCCTGACAGCTTGAGTAGAACAAGAGGTCTGCTGCATGTCCGGTTAGTTCCGGCCCATTGTACTCTGAACCTGATCATGCAGTGAGTGTTTCTTTCATTCCGCAGTCAGCAATATTTAAATATAAATTGTCAATGCGAGAGACTAGGTTAATGTTACTGGGCTTATGATAAAACTCAGGGACTTCCGTCCATGGTCAGGCACGCTGACTTGGTTGATGCATGTCATCGATCCCAATTGCGTGGATCGATGCTCATGATGTCAATCACTGGATTGTCTGGCCAAGACTCGATTATTTACAGAACGCCGTCATATAGCTGGAATATTGCTGAGTGCGGCGTTAAACAGCAATCAAACAAACAAACAAAACTTCCGTCCACCAGTCGAAACATTGATCCTGTTCAAGGACATACATATTGTCAATGCAGGTGAACAAATGAACGTTACTGGGCTTATGATGAAACTACGTCGTCCTTTACAAGAAAAACTAGTGGTTGAAAACTATGGTCAGGGGTAAACACAGATGGGTCTGATGGCACACGCTCAGACAATACAGAATCACAGAGCTTGACTATTCAATTCCCGGTTTTTGTCGGCTTTTACAACATAACAGACTGGGGACCTGTATTTATCTTGACTCCCCCGGGTAATCGCGGTCAGTCAGTGAGTGAGTATACTCTTTGTCGTTTTAGTATCTTTGTCGTTGTAATAAATGTTCTCGTAAGGTCACGACGGGAGACAAGAACTGTCTTAGGCGTCAAAGCTCAACGCTTTAGCCACTCTGCTACGTATGCGGACCGCCCCCTCAAGCAGTGAACTGCATTCTGTGATGGCTTGACATTGTGACAAGAACAACTGTTAAAGTGATAAACGAGGAACTGAATAGATGTGATTCACGTTCACCCACTAACACACATTGAGCCATTGATCAAATCCTGTTCTTATGATGAACATACAGATGTCCAATGCGAAATGCAAATGCGCGGGTTAATCCTCTGTTTATTCCGTATTCCCTGGAGCGTCAGCTGTAAGTCTATCACAGATATGCGTTCCACGATAACAGTCGAAGAGTAGAAAGAAGGGACTGATCTAATCCGAACTGGACTACCCTTGTATACAACACTACTATCAAGACTCTTGCCACCCATAAATAAGCAATCAGCGCTGGACAGACTCGCAAATCTTGTCTTTGACTCGCTTGTGTCCTCTTGTTATCTTTAACACAATACTTCAATTTCTGAGGACAATCACAATTCCGTTGCCTAGCAGCTGCATTTAACAGGCCATCACAGTATTCACTGGATGTCAATGGGCTTGGTTTATTGTCACATGTGTCAGCGAGCGTAATGATCCCGGTATACGGAATCCCAGGAGGGACATTGTCGTTAATCTTGACACATTTTGCTTGTTTTTGTAGGGACAACAACACGATAGTGTCCCTTCAGGGATTCTAAACCCTGGTGATTTACAACCGTCTCAGCAGAACCAGTCACGTGTTGTATTCAAATGCATGATTCATAGTAAAACAATATTTTCTCTTGCTTAAGTGAGTGAGACAATAAATGTTGTTTAACGCCGCGGCGAACAGATATGTTCCTTTAGAATATGCTACTGGAATCCCCCTGGGGGTTTAGTAAAGTATGTGTTACAGGCAGGGGTTTATGAGGAACTACCTTCAATCAGGTTCACCATGTATATTTGGTCAGTAGTTTGATTAAAAGGTAATTAGATAAAAATTATCTCTCCTCAGAACTGATCGACTGAAACCCATTCGATTATTTTCAATGGACCCCGCTAACATGTAAGGTCTCATGTTCCCCGCTCTCATTTGCAATAAATCAAAATGCAATTTTGTATCTCGATTTAATTATGTAGGACGCCATTCTCCAAGTAGGGCGATAGTTTCCGAATGAAATAGCGCCATGGGAAAGAACTGTAAATTTGTTCTCTGCCGTCTGTTATTTTTTGATGAATGTGAAAAATGAAGGAAGTAAATAAAAAGGGGTATTTTACCGCTATTCTTACCCTTTGGGCTCTGGGAACATGAACTAACATAGAGGTTAACCCATGCCCCCCTTGAGACCGCTGGACAACTTATAATGACCGCCGGCACGTAGCTATAGCCATGGCCATGTGGCACACAATACGTCCCCGCGACCACGACCGGTATTAACTATGTGCCAGAGAGAATGAACAGAGGTAGCTAAGTAATTTATGTTCTATGTGATTGTAACCTGTTAGTTTCCTTGTGGCCATATAGAACGTTAACGCCAGGGAATAATTAGACTCGAATATCTGTGGAAATAGATTCCACTGGGCAAACAAAGTATTGAAAATATCCTTCTCCTACCAACAGCCGCCAGCATTAGCTGTTACTAATTCATTGCATTGCGTGTTTCCACTTGATACAGATTCTCGATTTTCACTTATTGATGAGCGAAAGAGGTACCCTTGGGGCTTGTCACAGTCCGAAAGAGGACGGCGAAATGATGTTTTAAGTCCTGTCATTTTCCTTTCATGTCTGAAGCCCGCCAGTTTTGTTACATTGACAGGTACATCGGAAGCGATCAGAATGCATTTTATTATTTATGTGTTATAGTGCTGGATGCAAATGACTGCAAGGCTAGGTGTTCCCCTAGAGTGTCTGTGGCACACGTGGTTGACGTCGAAGGCGCCGATCCATCTCATCACACATGTGCTCGATTGGTAAGAGATCAGGGGAGCGAGTCGGCCAGAGGATGACAATCACGTTGTTTTGTTGAAGAGAATCCTGAACAAGTCGAACAATATGAGGCTGGGCGTTGTCATGTTGAAAGGTAATGCCTGGGCCATGACGACGCAAAAAACGGTAGAACAACATGGCCGATGATCTCGTCGCGGTAGCGCTGTCCATTGAGATTTCCCTCTACCACTATCAAACGAGTCTTGCTGTAATCCCACCCCATACCATAACGCTGCCGCCCCCGAACCGATCTTCTTCCATGACACAATGATTGACGTAACGTTCACCTCGACGTCGGTACACTGGAATCCGTCCATCGCTGTGGCTAAGGTGAAAACGAGACCACTGTAGACGTGCCTTGGCGGTTGTTTCCTGTCAAAATAGGACGTCTGGCGGGTCTTCTGGCGACAATCCCTGCACATCTGAGGCGATGACGTACGGTTTGTGAAGATATTCGTCGACGGCCAGGGATGCTTCTTGCAGTCACTGTTGCTGGCTGGAATCGATTTCGTAGGTGTGTTGTTCGAATCCAGTTGTCTTGTCGATTATTGGTTACGCATGGTCTGCCACCCCGAGGATGGTCTCTGACTGCATTCGTCTGTTGCCAACGTTGCCACAAACACCAATTGGTGTTTCTGTGGACGTTAAATTGTCTTTCAACATCACGTTGACTCGATCCTGCTTCAAGCATACCAATTGCTCGCAGACGCTCATTTTCGGACAGGCGTGGCATTTCGTAATGTTGAATAATTGCGTAATTTTGTTGTTGTCAGCACGATGCTAAACAATGCATTTGGGATCCCGTAAACGCACATGTTTTTATACCCATTCTTGGGTAGTAAAATGCATGGGGCTTGCATAAAAGTCAACTTTTGCATGGAATGCATGCTTTTCTGTAGCAGTTGCGTTTTTGTGACTTGATTCCATACATGTACTACACTATTTAAAACCAAACTTTACTTGTTGGAAAAATACACTAAAATATTGGTGTCACAGGAACTTTTGTTGTTGAGTATATATACGCCTTTCCACTCAACCCTCCTTTGCCCACACTTACATGCACGCACGCACGCACACACAGACACGCGCACGCACATGCAGACACACAGAGACACGCACGCAGAAACACACACACACGAACACACACACACACACACACACACACACACACACACACACACACACACACACACACACACACACTAACACACACACACACACACACTAACACACACACTAACACACACACACACACATTGAGGGGGAAGACAATTTAAATAGTCAACGCCAGAGAATATTCAGCCTCCATTCTTCCCCGAAACAGGTTCGTTTGGGCGTAAAAGTCAAAAGAGCGGTGAAAATTATATTTATGGATCACTGGAAATCAGTCATGACAACGGATCCTCGCGAAAAAGGTAAATAAGACGTGATGTTTGAGGGACAAACTTGCTGGGGTTTACGAAAGGGAATACGTTGATAGGCCAAAACATACAGGTACGTCAGTGTATAATTAACAAGTTAGAAAGAAACAGTAAATTTTCGTCTTTTATCACGCAAATGTCAAACTAATTCCAAACTCTGTTCACTCTATAAATCCGAAATGTCACCACAAAGACTCTCCTACTGAAGCACGGGGCCTAAAGGACAGTCTTGCTTAGTAAGTATAGGTTAACACCACATCAAGGTACATATGGCGGTTTGAAGAGTGCTATCGATAATGTCAACAACGATCCATGACGTCATTCTTTGCAGTCAAGTTATCCGTGATAGTCTTTGGAGAATTCTTCAAGTTCAGTTGTGTGGTGGACAGATTGCCAATATAAAAAAGTCAATACAAAAGAATATCCAGTCTTCAGGAGCCCCCGATATAGATTACATTTAGCGTAAAGGGTAAAATAGCAGTGATGAGACCAGGTGTTCGAGGAAAAAAACAACCTATTTCACATGGCCTCCTTTCTAAAAGATCGCCTCCGCCCGGAGACCGGGAGCGTCATATCAAAAGACGTTAAAAAGATGGTGCTTGTCGTTACCCTGTCTGGCGCTCGGTTGAAACAAGGACTGGCTGGCTCGGAGTCAGTGTAGTGTGTCTGAGTGGGGTATTCAAGTTAAACTGCGGAATGGTATCTCAGTGGGTTAGCACTATAAATCGGCATCAGTCCGGACTAATACAAACAGCCACACACGCACGCACACACGCACACACACACAATATGACCCCACAATGATTCTATGAATTAGATGTATTGAAGATGACGACATTATCAAAGTGCTGCTTCAGTTCAGGGTGTTCACTGGCTATAAAAATCCAGTTACCACCCTTGCCGAACTAGGCAGGAATTATGGAGTTTTGACTTGGCTGGACTAACGAGTCTATGCATAAGTCTATGCATCCGTGCACATTTCGGTCTATTGCAGGATTTGTTAAATCTGTGTACCGTCAACTCGTTGTCAACATATATTTTCCAAATCCTTTCATGTTTCTTATCCAGGTGCTCACGTGATTGGATGCCATTCGCGAAGTAAGATGCGTTTTTTTTATAATATAGATCTTGATTATTGATCTGATCGTGTTGACTGGGGACCGCCATTTTTGAAGTAAATGGTCAATAGGAGGGACATAGAAGGGACATAACTTGTAAAAAGTAATCCAAAATGCAAGATTGTGATTTGAAATGTTCAAGACACATGACAGATACCCATGGTTGACTTGAGGGCACTATTTATCCATTTATCTTATTTCCAGACTACTTGTAGGTGTGCATACTGCGATTGCCTGTCCTAATAATGATAAAACAAAGGTATCTGACTATCGCTAGAGTGAGTGAGTGTTTGTTGGGTTGTTGCTTAACGCCGCACTCAGCACTATTCCAGCTATATGACGGTAGGTCTGAACTAATCGAGTATGGACCCGGCAATCCAGTGATTGGCATCATGAGCATCGATCTAATCTACGCAATTGGGATACGATGAAATGCATCAACAAAGTCAGCAACCACCCGATCCCGTTAGTGCCTCTTACAGCAAGCATTGGTTGCTGAAGACCATAACGGATCCTCACGGGTGTGCTAGAGTGAGTGAATGGTAATGGTCTTACGCCACTTTTAGCAATAATCCAGCAATATCACGGCGGGGGACACCAGAAATGGGCTTCACACATTGTACCCATGTGGGGAATCGAACCTGTGCCTTCGGCATGACGAGCTCACGCTTTTACCACTAGGCTACCCGACCGCACCGAGTACAGCTGGACAGTACTAGGTCACACTGCTAGAGTGCTTCATTGTAATGATTTGAATGAAAAGGTTGATCTGAGTAACTAGTTGATTACTAGGTTACATCAAGAGGACCTTAATTCAAATGCGTAATAGATATCTGCCATCAATACTCGTTAAGCGTTACTAAATGCTTAGAACATAAATCATTAGTTACGACCGCTAATGAAAGATTTCAGTTAATTACTTCAGTGAACTGGGAATGAGCAAACGAACGAACATTAATCTTAGGCGCACTCTTTTGAAGTCTTTTTTTAACTTGAAATTTTATTTGAGTATCGTCTTTTTCTTAATTAAATGTTTAACCTGACTCTCATGTAGCCCTTTCGAAGACCTACCGATAAAGTACACCATAAGTTAGGTGATAGGAGAAAGGTACAGGAGAAAGCCAGATGTGGTTAAGAAATATCGCTATAATAAGTATTCAATAGCCAAAATGATTAACACTAATTAGTTGTGTGCATATTCTTATGTCTTATAATGTGACAGCGATAAATTTGAAACCAAACGCCGAATGTATCTTTATTAGAAAATATGAAGTATGAACCTTGTTCGAATGTAACAAGTATGAATCTTCGTTTAAATATAACAAGTATGGATCTGTGTTTTAATGTATCAAGTATTTACATGTGTTTGCAAGTAACAACTTAATGAACCTTTGTTTGAATTCAAGTATAAATCATGAATGTCAGGAACGCTATAAATAGTGACATTGAACCAGGATACGTGTCTGTCTTGTTACTGTGGCCATATGTACCCTCTCCAAGCTAGATCATACCAGCATTGCAGAGGTAGCAGATGGACACGTAAAATATTACTGGTGCATAGAAAACCGTTTATTTAAAAGGCCCAATGTCGGTATCCCTGGAATACAATATGAATATAAACGCCAGAGAATAACCAGTCTCGATTATCGGCGGAAACAGATTCCACTGGGCGTAAAAGGCAAAATTGTGGTGAAAGTTAATACATGGATCACTAAAATCAGTGTGTTCTTGAAAGGAGAAAACATGTCATGCATGCCCTACCGGTAGCGCCCGTACTCACACAATTTACGTTAACTGTTTGTTTGTTGCCTGACGCCACCCAGGAGTATTCCTGTTAACTAACTAGACAATCAACTGAAAGCCCAAAGGCATTTAGAGTTTAAAGCTTTGTTTTAATAACCTAGGGACCTTATCATCGATGTAAACGTTTTGAGCCAGTCCATTTCCATCGATGTGAAACAAAATGTCTTAGGAGAACAAGGCTTTTACACAAACAATTTCAACTTGTGGAAGCTGTGACACCAGTCATAACATCAGGTTGACACGTGTCATAACAAGTTCCAGACACAACAATAAGTTAGATGTGATGGCTTTATTCACCTAAGGGTGTTCACAATCATGGATTCTCTCAAACCTGAACAACGCGCTTTAATAAATTTCCTTATCAAGGAGGGATGCAAAGCAAAATAAATCCATATGCGAATTATGTGAATGTGGATTCGAACAGTTAAATCACCCACCCTACAGCCCAGACTTAGCCCCCAGTTGTTATTTCCTGTTCCGGCAAATGAAACGCCCTACGTGGAAGACGCCATGATGACGAGGACATAAAGGCTGCCATAGAGAGGGCCAATCTGCGGATTTCTATAAAAGTGGTATTAAAAGCTTGAAGGACAAATAGAATGAGTGTATTGAGGTGAATGGAGATTATTTTGAAAAATAAAAGCGCAAAATATATTCTGCGACTTGGTGAGACCTGGAGGGTTCATGGCAGGACCTGGATGTTGTGAATCCTGTAAAAAGTAGTCAGTCTTGCCGTGTGATGTCGGGGGTTGTCTTGTTGGAAAATGACGTTCGCTTGTTGCATAATGGGAAGGACGTGTAACGTTGTGCCGTTAAATTACCCAGAACTTGCACCAAGTCAGTTCTGACAGTCTAGAAGATGGCTGCCCACGTCATCAAACTATCACAACCAAGGCTGTCCACTTCCTGTATGCAGTTTCGTGTATTCCCCGTGACGCCTGTAAACACGACGTCTACTATCCGCAAGGAGAAGCATAAAACGTGACTCATCACTGAATCAAACGTGTCTTTATCGCAGTTGTGGCCATGCCCTGTGACCTTGACACTTTTGACGTCGTAGCCGACGATACACGTCCGTCAAAATGACACCTCGAGCTGGTCTTCTAGCGCAAATACCTTCAGCGCGTAAACGGTTCCTCACTCCTCACTGTCTGGGCTGATATCCTACGAAAATATGGTATTTCTAGCTGGTGTAAGTGACGTAGCCTTATGAATCTGTTCTGTGCTCTAGTAGTAATGAGTGGTCGACCGGATCTGGAAAGGTCCCGTGTTGTCCCGTGTGTCTGATAACGGTTCCAGTCCAATGGTGTTTGGTGCTACGTAGAAAAAAACCACATGGCTACAGCTGAAGATGATTCTCCTGTTTGCAGTCGGCTGATGGCGTTGTTGCGTTTGGCTTCCGCCAGTCGTGGTATTTTTCCGCTGTGCACTTGAAAACCCAACGTTGTTCTAGCCCAACAAGTGATGTTGCAATTGCAAGTCACGTGGTTGTGTATTTGCGATTTTTCCATCTTGTCACCAAATTTCTGCAGTACCTCATTCTTTCCACACAATTTAATCCCAATCCATGCAGAAAGGACCAGTTCATGTTTGGTATTAATTTTGTATGGATGTTGGCAACACCCTGTGAGATATTTACGATTTTACTACTCTTGCGTTTCTTTTTCGAAGAGATTATTCGTTTTCAATTAAGGAGGTAGTTAATCAAAGTTATGAAAATCTGTAGGGTAATAAACACTGTTTTCTACATATACTTAGTGTCAGGGTTTCATGGAGATGCCCCCTCCAACAAAAACAACAACAAAACAAAACAAACAACAACCTGAAATAAAAACAAAACAAAACAAAAACAACAACAACAAAAGACAATACCAAAACAAAATCCAAACAAGAAACAACATATTAACGAAAACAACAAAACTATAACAACATTTAAGAAACTAGACATAAACAAAACAAAAAGAAAGATATGTTTATGCCATTCCTTGCCCAGCCCCCAATATGACATAGGTAGAAAGTATTTCGAGTCTGATATTCTGACCACACGTGACCATTGGTCGGGCACGTGGTACGTAACGTGCACAGGAGAAGGCTGCGCTCCTAATTTCCAACGCAGTAATGTAATCATCCTACTCTAAATAAACACAGCATCTGAAACTGATTAGGTATCGAACATCCAATTAGGATTTTACTGTTTTTTTCACTCATTAAGTTCGTCACTGTTCACGTCCATGTTTGCAATGTGCTGGTAAAATAGTTCTTGATTGCGACCAAATATTTTAAAAACCAACACGACCAAGAAAATGGCTACGAAACACATGTTGCCTTGTTTCTTTACGTGATGGAATAACATCACTTACTAGTCATTCCGAACATGCTGCATTTTGTATTCTTTAACTGCTATCGTATGTTATTATTAAACTTTAATTATTATTATTAAGCTCTATAATGAGCTAGGGCTAACTGTAATGAATGCGATGCATGTCCCGTCACAACACGCAGCACGGGATGTCTTTACACTGAAAAGTTCACTTGCACGAGTTCCATTACTTGTATTGCTACCTTAGATCAACTTATATAAATACTAAAAACTGCTTATGTCACCGAAAATATCGACAATGAAATATATCGCAAGTAGATCGAATTGTAAAGAATTAATACATCTCAGCAAGTTACTTACGCTGAATACCTACTCCGAAATACAGAGTCATAAAATAGTCGTCCAACAAGCCACAGCTGCAGGTGGTTCCTGAGAGGCTAACTTGAAGGGTTTCCGTTTTGTAAAGGGTCAAGTTGCGGAATTACTTCATGAAACCAATTAGCATCCGCCAGCACACGACACCACTCGTGTCTGTCCATAACATTCACGAAAAGGTTTTCCCGGAAAAACAAGATTTGTCACGAATGAAATAGTAACTTTCTGATGGGGTAAAATATATCGTCGTATATGAACATTTTGTATGTTGGATATTTCATATTGGTTATATTGACATATTGACATATTTTACGTAAAATCATTCTAAAAAAATATTCTCGGGCCAAACAAATGTTTGTTTGATATGAAACCTTAGGAGTATAGTTTTGTTCGAAATCGATATATATTTCTCCATTAACTTATTCAAGGCATACACTAGGGAAACATTTCCTGAACCATGCATTTAAATGTAGCAGATAGAGGGAAAGTGAAGTCTCATTAAATTTCTTTAGTGGTGATGGCAACAAGTCGCTATTTGACCGGTGCAAGAATCAGTGTATTGCCCTTGATGAAGATCATGGCGGTCAGTAACAATCAGTCGAGAGAGATGGATATCGACGACATGGATTGTTATTCAGCCACGCCACGACTCAATTTGTCGTGACATAGCTGAAGTTGACTGCGGCGTTAAACAACACTCATTCACTCAACGTGAAGGTACATTCAGAATAACCAGGCAACCCATAGACGTTTTTCTGACCAAATTAATGGCTGAGATGTGAAAGATGTTTATAAATCTATACAAACAGAACGTAAACTGGCTGGTCCCTATTTTGTACACGAATGTCATCATTCGTCACCACTCGCCTCTTTTCGTAACCTGCAAGAAAACACGCCCTTCTATCAATGAATGCTATGTGCGAAAATACGACAAACCAATCAGAGTGCGCGTATGATTTCAAGTTCTTCGTAAAAAAATATACCCAAGACACAGTTAAATGTGTTCAATCATACTGTATAATTCCGCATGTCGCGATGAGCTTTAATTTCCATCTGAAATATATATAATATATGGGGAAATATATGTGAACCACTACGCAACGAGTTGACAATTGTTTTTTTGGTATGCCCGTTTGCTCTAAGACGGAACCCGGTCGCAAAAATGGCCATGAAAGGGGCACGAGTCGCTATTCGGCTTGTCCCGGAATAACACGTTTTGGTCACGAATGGAATGTCATTTGATTGTCATGATCTTTCTCTTATTCTATGATGACTTTGCCACTGAACACTCCTTTCAGGGGTAGCAGTTTCGAGCAAATTGGCAGTCTCAACAGTGGACTTCAAATCCTTCAAAAGTTTTCTGTTATATCTTATGGTGTATATGAATCCTATAGTTACACTGTACCAAACACATTCTGGACTAGTTTAGCTTCAACGTGTTTATGACTGTGTCTAAATCCTAAACGGAACAAGGTTTTGCGTGGTTTATCTGAACACGTCCTGAACCTAAAACACTGAGATCTCACAGTATCCCCAAAATATATTTGTTTCACTTCAAAATCTAAACATAATCTTAATCTAGATATGTTTAGAACTTAAATATGTTCACGATAAAGTAAGAACATACTTATCGGTTCTTTTATCAAATACACGAATTGCCTTGGATGAGGGAGTGGGCGAGTTGGGTTTAACGCTGAGAACGGTATGTCAGTTAAGAAGAGATTTCATAACACTGCGAATTCAATCTAGAAGTGCTAAACATTTTGAAGTCTGAAGATAATGCTGTTGTCGGGTAATCAAAGTCATAATTATATTCGATTTCCTTTTGGTTTGGTTTGTTAGTTTTACGCCGCACTCTGGAGTCTGGACCAGACAATCCAGTGATGTACATCATGAACATCGATCCACGCAATTTGGATCGATGGCATGCATCAACCAAGTCAGCGAGCCTGACCACCCGATCTCGTTAGTCGCCTTTTACGACAAGCATGGGTTGCTTAAGACCTATTCTAACCCGGATCTTCACGGGTCTAATTATGTTAGAAACTAATGTGTAAATATGTTTGTACTTCAATATAAATTTTGTAGTTCTCTGAATATTAATTTTCAGTTGGTTTTAACAAATAACACAGGATGCACGAGCATTTTGACAGCCGACACACACACACTGTTGTATTACCACCAACGAAAACATGAAAATACCTAATACCATATTTGGCAGAACATTGTTATAAGTTCCTACCTTCATAGTAATCCGTTGGATGAGATACGTCATGTAGATTCTGAGGTAGGACGATGCCGGCGAGCAGGATGTCGCTGATGGCGAGGTTGCAAATGAAGAGGTTGGTGACGTTCCTCAATTTGGGGTTTTTAATCACCAACACTATAACCAAAATATTACTACACACAGAGAACAACAATACGACCCCTGTCACCACTATAAACACAATCTCCAGGTTTCCCAATGGCATTGGGATTTTTTTCACACGCTTCTCTGGTGCTACAAATCATCCATCTCTGTATGGCACTTATGAATGAAATGTGTCATTCTGTCAAACAGTTTGTTTCACCTCCATAACTCCCCTCAGTCGCCCTGCTGGTGAATTTGTCTTCAAACAGGGCTCCATGACTGGCGCCTCCCACACACAGTGAGAGCAAGTGACCGGTGAACACAGGTACTGAGAGTATCTGATAATCGATCCGTATGGGTTATTGTCACAGTGAGGACTGTACCGTATTGGAACAGGGAGAAGTTGTTAGTCAATGTCTTGGGCGAGACTACAGGATACTATCATGTATGATGAGTTAGTGAGTTGGTTCTAACGTCGCTTTGAAAAGTATTCTAGTTATATCACGGCGATAAATGTGGGGGGCAAGTGATACCACTTTGGTGGAACCCATGGGTATGGTGCTGACAAACCTAGAAACATAATCGGGGCGAAACGGATTCGAAACCACAATCATTAGTTTCTGGCGTGCCCAAGGGACGCAACTCTGCACAGCGAATCGCGGCATGGTAGATATGAACACGAGAATACTGTGTGCAAAGGACACACGATTATTTTAAACCACAGTTTGAATATGATTTTATTCTTAGTTTTAGAATTGATAAACAATCCAAGGTTTCTGGCGTGCTCAAGGGATGCATCTTTGCACAGCCTATTGCGGCGCCCTCGACGACTAGGCCACCCATGTCCCCTCATCTATAGTGAACTGCAGCTTGTTTATTAAGTAGCGCCATTTCATAAGGCTGTAAAAATGTGCTTCATCCTCCAGCCTTATATTTATGACAGATAGCAAAGTCGTCTACGTCGCCGCATTCCTCTGGGCAGAGGTACGTGTCAGAATCCGATGGTGAGGATTCGAATCCCACTTTCACCATGATTATGTGGTTTCTTAGATTCATTTATCAATTTCGCTTTCCCTTCCACATCGTTTTGACACGCAGTGCTCAACGCGTCGTCAAAACCAATTTAATTCATTCGCACTCATTTTTAACATACCTTTTGACCATTATTCTATTTAACGTATTTCTGAGGGTAAAGAACCGGTTTTATTTTAAAACAGGAATGAGCATGGTATGGTATGGTATGGTATTTGGGTTTGGGGCGACTTGGACCTTTAAAGGGCTATTTGCCCCCAACACATCAAACGTTTTAAACAAGAGCAAACTGAATAATGGAAAGGAGATTATGAACTGATCTGCTTCATATATTAAAACTGTAAATAATCAATATTCATTACTGAAAAGTAAAAACTCATTCCGTATGAAACAGATCAGACAAAAAACCAATACACAATGTATGTGTAATTTAATGTCGAAAAATATCAAATTTTCCTGATGCAGTCACGAAGTCTAATATTGCCTGCTGACGTGACCAGAAAATATGTTGGGCCCAAAAGTGTAAAAGAGAAAATGAACCGTATCTCTCAAGTACTGTACTTCTTTAATTTAATCTGATATGAATGTGGCCTGGGCATTCAATAAAGTAATGCTTCACTGTCTCGGGAGTATTTTCGTCAGTGTGTAGTACATACAAGGGAGACCTCTTCACGCGTGACACTGCGGTAAGCATTTAACCCACGGTGTCCAAGACGAAGTCGACGAACTGTCCTGTTTGTTTTTACGGACGGACAAATTGAATGCAGATGTCGGCCAGTTGCCCCAGCATCCCACAACTGTTGCCAGCTCGTGTTTAAATAAAGTCAAAATCTGTTTGTTGGGGTCTGAATTCTGATATTGTCACCTCAGAGTATTGGAAGCCAGATTTCGCAAGTTGGCCTGCTGTCTCATTTCCATGCAGCCCAACAGGAGCTGATCATTTTCATCAACCTACCTTAGCGCTTGAAGAAAGTCCAGCAGCAAATACTGAGAGAAGGTCATTTAGCCCGAACACACATGAAATGCAAAAATCAGAAAAATCCAATATGTCCGAGCAGTATTTACCATGGCCGAATCCTTTGAGGTACAGTAAACAAGTGCGTGAAGTTGTAATGTTCAGGTATGAAGTCCTGCGATACGGCTTTTATGACATGTGGGCTCATTCCTTTGCTTATGGTTGAATTCAGATCATAAAGCCCTGGTTTCAGAAGCAGCCATGGATGGGTATCCGGAGGTGAAGAGGAATCAACTGGGTCGCACTGTATCCCATGCTTAGCTGCAAGTTTCTGTATGCTCAATCTGAAAGGGCCCTTGGCATGTGAAAAATCGCAAATCACATACTCAACACAGTCATTAACAACACTATCAGCTGAACTATAGTGGGTTTTAGATTTGAGTTGGAGATAATATTTGAGAGACTTAAGTTCACGACGGTGGCCAAGTGGCACTTCTGCGCATTCAACCCGAAACTGGGGTAGCTGAATATGCAAATTCGCAAAGCCTTCGACTGAATGCGGTCAAGTTTAGAAAAATGACATTTTGAGGCCGACAATACCTGGCAGCCATAGTCAATACTTGATAGTATTAATGCTTTATATACACTGTGCTGCTTCTATATTCATTGGAAAGTTTGTGAAAAAGTGCCTTTTTTGTTATGGGTTTGAGTCAGTGAGTCAGTCAGTCAGTCAGTCAGTCAGTCAGTCAGTTGGGTTTAACGCCGTTTTTAACAGTATTACAGCTATATCACGGCGTGTCAGCTTAATGTGGGGGAAAAACCCGAAGTGATGAAGGTCTCAGACGTTTAGCGCTTCGGTGAAACCCACGAGCACGGGTATGGTGCTGACAATCCTAGAAACAGAATCGGGGCGAACTATAGGTTTGAGAAAATTACATGAGGGCATAGGGCACTGGGATGAATAATCGTTGGAAAGATGTAAACAAAGATTTAAAAGAAACCTTATCTTCATATTTTGAAATATTTTTAAATCATTCCTTACTGTAAATTATTACACAAAACATGTTTATGTTGCTCGGTAACAATCATAAATGGGAGCCACCTCCTGTCATACACTGGTTTACCTGCCCTAGAGCGCTAGCGCTCCTCGGCTGCTGCCGCTAGGAGGCGAAGGACAGGGTACCACTCTAGCTCGATCCGACTGGTTTACACGTGTGCGCTTTATGGCAGTGTAGGAAATTGCATCAATAGGTAGGTGTGCTACAAAATGTCTAGCGTCGTGTTGACCCTCTGGATCAAAGTTATCTTATCATAATATTGAAAAGTACGGGTCTTATTACACTACCTTGTGGGTTACGATTTTAAATATAATGAATACTGGTTCAATG
The DNA here is from genome assembly GCF_022045235.1 of Haliotis cracherodii. Taxonomy (NCBI): domain Eukaryota; kingdom Metazoa; phylum Mollusca; class Gastropoda; order Lepetellida; family Haliotidae; genus Haliotis; species Haliotis cracherodii. Next base: position 20,786,249 of record NW_027266275.1, read on the forward strand.
CGAACTTGAATAGACCTTTCAGAAAGAAGGTGAATCCATCTGAACATGTTGCCTTTTATCTCCAGCTTCTGTAATTGGAAAAGAAGTCCTTGTCTCCAGTCAATATTAGGGGCGGTCGGGTAGCCTAGTGGTTAAAGCGTTCGCTCGTCACGCTGAAGACCCGGGTTCGATTCCCGACATGGGTACAATGTGTAAAGCCTATTTCTGGTGTCCCCCGCCGTGATATTGCTGGAATATTGCTAAAAGCGGCGTAAACCATACTCACTCACTCACTCACAATATTAAGGAAGACACACTTAATTACATAAATCATTTTGTGCTCATGTCTGAAGCCGTACATGATGATCTGTACATGAAGGTCTCTTTCTAAAACCTGTCTGCATTCTTGACAGAAGCCTAATCTTCTCAAGAAAATGATGAAATCAATTTGTGACAAATCTTGATTTTGCATAGATTGGAAGTTAGGTAAATTGGTCTGATTGAAGCAGGCATTGTTGGATCCTTACCCTGGTTTGGTTTCTGGGACAATGATGGCATGTGTCCAGGTTTTAGGAATAAACCAAGAACTCCAACAAGTATTAAGCAGCTCTTGGATAATTAAAAGAGACAGAGTCAGGCATGTGCTTAAACACCTTATAACATAAATTCAGTGTGTTTCAAAGGAGAGCTGCTGTGCGGATTAGGCCACAAACACTTACTTTCTTTATGAAAATCGTGCGAGTAGTGTGTGCCATCGGTAGAGTTGGACAAGCTTACCCATTTCGCACCTGGTGCCAGCACTGATTTTAAGTGATCCATTCATATTCATGTAAATGCCGCCACTATTTTGCCTTTTACACCCAATGGAGTCTGTTTCTACGGATAATCGATTATTTTCTGTCGTTGACGTTTTATGTTTAATGAAAAAGGCTGACCGATCTGTGGCGAGTTCCTAGAATAAAGGACTAAAGAATTTTTTTAAAGAATGACTCCGTGAGACACTTCACCCTTTGATGAAAGACATCCTGTTATCTCACGATGAAGATTCTTGTAACCATGGCAATAACAGCTAATTGGCACCCAAGTCGATTAATGTCAAAGGAACAAGTTCGTGCAGTATAACATAGCAGCAAACATAACAACATCTTGAAAAGAAAAAACATTTTGGTTGTATCCGAGCTTCAAACAGATCACAGATCACTGAGTACAGTGGGTTTTTTAGTGTGTAGAATCCAGCATGACTTCAGAATGCTCGGATCACGTTTTGAAGCGCTATAAAATAACTAAAACAAAAATAACAGCCTAACCTAGAATGTATTATGGCCGTTCCTAAACTACTAAATATCTGTTGTTGCAAAGTTTGAGAAAAAATGGACAATGCAATTTACTGACATACTTTTATAACAAATAGTTTCTAGGTCTGTATATATACAAGCCTTGTTTAAATATTTAAAAATATGAATATTATTCTGTGTAATACATAATATGCCCTTTGACTACATCACAGTGACATGCTTGCCCGGACAATGTGAAATATATGTCTGAACGTCCTGAGCTGTATGATGAATACTATAAGGAAGACATTAAGATAACTGTTTTGACACCTCTTCTTCCACCACATAGACACGGCTGATCGATAGAGGCGTGGACTACTCAGTCGTGGTGTTGGTTTGTTGATGAAAACTCTTCCCTCGGAAGCATGCACGACACACCGCTAGATATTTGTCTGTGCCTCCGATCACCTCCACCTGATAACATAAACATATTGTATCCACGAGGGCCGCAGGGTTTATTATCCCTGTAGTGTTTTATTGTGCGCAAAACAACGAGTCGTTTATTTCTTTTATAGGATAACAAAATTATGAAGAGTCTCTTGAGGGTTTACGACGTCATCAGGGGCGGTGGGGGAGCCTAGTGGTTAAAGCGTTCGCTCGTCACGCCGAAGACCCGGGTTCAATTCCCGACATGGGTACAATGTATGAAGCCCATTTCTGGTGTCCCCCGCCATGATATTGCTGTAATATTTCTAAAAGCGGCGTAAAACCATACTCACTCCCTCACTACGACGTCATCAAGTTGCGAATCTCCAGAAATGACGTAATGATAGAACAATGTTTTATCGAGAAATAAACCACTCTTCGTTCTTCATTGTTCTTTGCGATTTATAGTGTAGCTCTCTTGTTAACCATTACATATTCAGATATGAATGGGTATTAGCATATGACGAATAACAATGTAATAGGGTTTGACAACTGAGGGTAACACATAAAACAAAACAAACTGACATGCACTTAATATAGTTTTATTGTAATTTGCTGCAGTAGCATTCGTTTTATTAATCTGGAAAACAGGTATAACAATTTCCCAACTTTTCTCAAATTACCCCACTGATAAGATGTATAAGCGTAACATTTTTTCTATTGAATATTCCAACGTTAATCATTTGATGCAGACATTCACGTTTGCATGGCGTCATTCCATCTTACACGAATATGTATAAAACATTGTTTTAATAAATATGAAGTTTATTGTCTATAATAACGCTCTGTAATACTGCAATGATATAAGGGTTTTTATAACAGATGTAGCTTTGAAAGCTTTTAAAAACCCAGCTTATTATATGACAATGATAGAAAATGATAGAAAACTAGAGTATACTGTACTGTGAATATTTATGGTCGAATATTTAAGTCGAAACTGACATAGTCCTGTATTTTACAAATTGTTTACTCAGTAAACTTCAGATGACATTTGTCTTCCTTTTTGATAAATTGTCCTGAGCATATGGTCACCATATTTAGTGTCAAATGCCCCAATGACCATGGAATGAAGCTTTTCCTTAGCTTTGTCGTGTCGGTGGCGTACAAAATTAAAAATAAAATGTTTTGACATATTTGAGTTTCTGAGAATCCACATGGTGTTAATTCTATTGGTATCAAATACTCTGGGTGACGATTAAGAACGTTCTTCCTTGATTGTAGTCAGGATTATGGTTAATTTTTGGGACAGAGAGTTGGTGGTTCATTTGTTGGACCCTGCAATCGAGTTTTATGGAGCCTTGGAATCCAGGACCCAAAAGGTATGGACATGTCTTCAGGTTTCAATAATAACTGAAGTGTGATTTTGTCAAAACACTCAAATGTGGCATTATATGATATGTCACTTAAACCAAGTTCATTGATCAAACAATTGATGCAGTGATGCTTGCATAATGCACATGATGGTTATGGTTTTTTTAAGTCCTGTTAGTTGGAACAAACCTTACACGTAGGACAGCCAGACTTTAGGTGACAGCTGGCTGGGACAGAAGGGGTTTATCCCGATTCTGTTTTCTCAGCATTCTGCCAATGATAACATCAGCCACTCAACAGGTTTGTCTTCTCTGTTTGTCCCTGTTTTTTTGCTATATAAGACCTTACTTTTCCAGTGGAGAAAGAATCGCGTGTTCCTTTGTGGTTCTATTAAATTATTGTGACACCTTGAAAACGGATATTCGATATTTATTAATACTAGTATTTGGCAAACTGGCCCTAAAAGGCATGTAAAGTTGTTCTTTGTATTAAGGCATGGGATAACACAAAAGTCATTGTCAAAAACAACGCATTCGATGTGTTTCGATTTGGATAAAAACACATCTTGTTTAAAGCTTGAAAACATCATGACGTTTTGCACGTGCGTCCCTTGAATGTGGACGGCAATGTGAACTTCTAGTTGATTACACCTCATGAGTATGCCAGCCTTGACGTTAGAAGAGAGTCCTCTCCCGTTGTTACAGTTTCCTATGTACTTTGAATTAAAACCCTCAACAATATAATTTAACAAAAGAAATTATGTACATGATTGTCCAATGATACTGAAAACATTAAAGTTAGTGAGAAAGACGCATCAGCAGTATTGCAGCTTTTCGCGGTTACACCGTCAGTCATAGAAATAATCACAGGCCGGTGTGTTTCTCCATGAGGCAATATTATACACGGCTAGCATATTCATTAAAACAAAATTCCCTTGGACCAATTCGTAGCATTCGGCTAAAATGAGATTGTCCGACGTTTAACTCGACACCATATTCGCTACTTTAGGCCATACAAAAGTAATTACATTAGATTTCCATCCGCTCCCGCCTGATTACAAAAAATACCGCCTTACATCATTCTATTTCCCCCAAGTTCCTAGAAATAGAAATATCGCTCATTTGAGTGTTCCTACTTTCTTTTAATGATGGACAATCTCATTAAAATCAGATCTTAGTTCTCGCAACCGCTAAACAAAGATCTGAGGACATCTCATTACGGGTCACGTCAACACGACCTTTCATCCAACCAATCAGAGCGTCGCTTACCAGATCCTGAAAGTGACTGTCGGAATGTGTTTTCTAATCATGCAACCTCGAAATATTTAACAAGGGGTATTCCGAACGATAGTTACGGGTTTTATGATTATATCCATACAATCTGATTTTAATAAGATTGCATGATGAAATACTCCACACACGTAGACCCCCGAACACGTACATGTATAATTTATGTGAATCGTATCCTTCGACAGCAATTAAACACAGATGCCTTAAATAGTTCGATAAGAAAACAATATAATTATAAAATCAAAATGCCTCCCGTCTCCTATGTTTTCTTTACAAAATCAATCAAACTCAAATTTAATTGTCTTATTGCGGCCTTAACATCCACATGCTAGATAAGTTTATACTGGAAATGTACCACAATATACAGCCTGAGGGACCGGCATGGCTCCGAAAAGGTGAGTGAGTTTGGCTTAACACCGCGAATTGCGACGCCTCAGACGATTGAGCCACCGTATGACTGCATAGGTTTTTGGCAGAAAAACACGAGATCGCGACGAAAGCCAATTGTCGCTATCTCGCGATCTCGCGTTCACTGTCAATTACATATGTCATCTTTGGACAAATTCTTGTGTTTTAGGGCAAATTTAGCTCGTTTCCAAAAGTCGAGATCGCGAGAATGCGAGATCGCGAGAATGTCCCTTACAGTATCCCATAGCTTGACCATATAGAGCGCCATATTTTGTTTAAAGGCTGTTGTCGGTGATTCCGTAAATTCAGATCGACAACCCACTCATTTCACTGGACCCAACCCATGCCGCTTCGATCAATATATTTGCTGACACGAAAGAGTTCGCGTTTTATTTCGTCATGGTAGAATGGTGATAAACATAGTGTGTTTTCGATGTGGGGAAGGTTACCTCTAGATTTAACCGCGCTAAATTTATAATGTAAAATTCAATTTAGTGAGGTAAAAACTACGGGTAACCTAGCTCTACATTGAAAACACGGTGTATGTATCTTCTTATTAAGACATAAAACATAAAAAAAAGACATTTATGAAAAACAACATTTGAACATAAATGAGACAGCTTATATGAATAATACATGCATCATATTAATAAGACATGTAAATGCAAAATATCATTCAAAGACTTAAGACATGTATTTGATAGAAAAGACAGGTGGTTGAGATATAAAGCTCATTAAAATGCAATATTTTTTTATTTCTAGAAATCATTTTGCGTGTACAGAAGAGAATGTGCAAAACATGTCTCAGTTATGTAAACTGCAGGGCAAAAGAAAGTATACACTTGTAATTTGGATTTGACCCAAACAATTACAAACGTTATGAAAAAGTTACTATACTGAAAACATTTACTAAACATGCCCGTTATGTGCTCTTATTTATATAGAGGTGTTTCATATATACTAGAGATGTCTTATATTTACATAGAGATCTCTCGTATGTACAAAACATGACTCTAAAATATGGAGGAGATCTTTCGCATGTACAAACCATGTTTCTGAAATATGGAGGAGATCTTTCACATGTACAAATCATGTCTCTGAAATATGGAGGAGATCTTTTACATGTACAAAACAGGTCTCAAATATGGAGGAGATCTTTCACATGTACAAAACATGTCTCAAATATGTAGGAGATCTTTCACATGTACAAAACATGTCTCAAATATGGAGGAGATCCTTCACATGTACAAAACGTGTCTCTGAAATATGGAGGAGATCCTTCACATGTACAAAACATGTCTCTGAAATATGGAGGAGATCTTTCACATGTACAAAACATGCCTCTGAAATACGGAGGAGATCTTTTACATGTACAAAACATGTCTCTGAAATATGGAGGAGATCTTTTACATGTACAAAACATGTCTCTGAAGTATGGAGGAGATCCTTTACATGTACAAAACATGTCTCTGAAATATGGAGGAGATGTTTTACATGTACAAAACAGGTCTCTGAAATATGGAGGAGATGTTTTACATGTACAAAACATGTCTCAAATATGGAGGAGATCTTTCACATGTACAAAACATGTCTCAAATATGGAGGAGATCTTTTACATGTACAAAACATGTCTCTGAAATATGTAGGAGATCTTTCACATGTACAAAACATGTCTCTGAAATATGGAGGAGATCTTTTACATGTACAAAACAAGTCTCTGGAATATGTAGGAGATCTTTCACATGTACAAAACAAGTCTCTGAAATATGGAGGAGATCTTTTACATGTACAAAACATGTCTCTGAAATATGTAGGAGATCTTTTACATGTACAAAACATGTCTCTGAAATATGGAGGAGATCCTTTACATGTACAAAACATGTCTCTGAAATATGTAGGAGATCTTTTACATGTACAAAACAAGTCTCTGAAATATGGAGGAGATGTTTTACATGTACAAAACAGGTCTCAAAAATATGGAGGAGATCTTTCACATGTACAAAACAAGTCTCTGAAATATGGAGGAGATGTTTTACATGTACAAAACATGTCTAAAAAATATGGAGGAGATCTTTCACATGTACAAAACATGTTTCTGAAATATGGAGGAGATCTTTCGCATGCACAAATCATGTCTCTGAAATATGGATGAGATCTTTTACATGTACAAAACAGGTCTCAAATATGGAGGAGATCTTTCACATGTACAAAACATGTCTCAAATATGGAGGAGATCTTTTACATGTACAAAACATGTCTCTGAAATATGGAGGAGATCTTTCACATGTACAAAACAAGTCTCTGAAATATGGAGGAGATCTTTTACATGTACAAAACAGGTCTCTGGAATATGTAGGAGATCTTTCACATGTACAAAACATGCCTCTGAAATATGGAGGAGATCTTTTACATGTACAAAACATGCCTCTGAAATATGTAGGAGATCTTTTACATGTACAAAACATGTCTCTGAAATATGGAGGAGATCCTTTACATGTACAAAACATGTCTCTGAAATATGTAGGAGATCTTTCACATGTACAAAACAAGTCTCTGAAATATGGAGGAGATGTTTTACATGTACAAAACAGGTCTCAAAAATATGGAGGAGATCTTTCACATGTACAAAACATGTCTCTGAAATATGGAGGAGATCTTTCACATGTACAAAACATGTCTCTGAAATATGGAGGAGATCTTTCGCATGCACAAATCATGTCTCTGAAATATGGAGGAGATCTTTCACATGTACAACACATGTCTCTGATGTACATGGGTGAGATCTATCATATGTACAAACAGTGTCTTTTATATATATTACAATGTATGTCTCATGCACATAGAGGGCACGTTTCATATATACAAACGCATACTGAATGCAATCGAGATGGTACTTCGAGCGTGGCGGCAAGTCAATGCAACATCGATAAAGAACTGTTTCAGGAAAGGTGGCTTCCTATTGACGGATGGTGTGGCTGAATCAGACTTGCGAGATGTATGGACAGAGTTAAAGAACGTCACAGACATTCCACCAGAAGTGACACTCCAAGAATTCATAGACGCCGACAGAGGTGACACATGTACACAGAGGATGTCAGTGTACAACGTAGTTATACATATCGACACATGTACCCAGGATGTCAGTATACAACATAGCTATATATAGTGGTAGATGTACATATCTATACACAGGATGTCACTATACAACATAGTTATACATAGTGACACATGTACACACAGGATGTCAGTATACAACGAAGCTATATTAAGTGACACATGTACACACAGTATGTCAGTATACAACATACATACATATAGTGGTAGATGTACATATCTATACACAGGATGTCACTATACAACATAGTTATACATAGTGACACATGTACACACAGGATGTCAGTATGCAACGTAGCTATATATAGTGGCACATGTAGACGCAGGGTGGCATTATACAACGAAGCTATATCAAGTGACACATGTACACAGAGGATGTCAGTGTACAACGTAGCTATATATAGTGACACATGTAGACCAAGGGTGGCATTATACAACGTAGGTACATGTATATCAAGTGACACATGTACACAGAGGATGTCAGTGTACAACGTAGCTCTATGTAGTGACACGTGCACGCCAAGTATGTCAGTATATGAAATAGGTTTTCCTGGTGACACCTGCACAACCAGGATGTCAGTATACAATGTAGCTGTTTAAAGTGACACATGTACACCCAGGATGTCAGTATACAACGAAGCTATATAAAGTGACACATGTACACACAGGATGTCAGTATGCAACGTAGCTATATATAGTAGCACATGTAGACGCAGGGTGGCATTATACAACGTAGCTATATCAAGTGACACATGTACACACAGGATGTCAGTGTACACCGTAGCTATATATAGTGACACATGTAGACGCAGGGTGGCATTATACAACGAAGCTATATCAAGTGACACATGTACACAGAGGATGTCAGTGTACAACGTAGCTATATATAGTGACACATGTAGACCAAGGGTGGCATTATACAACGTAGGTATATAAAGTGACACATGTACACAGAGGATGTCAGTGTACAACGTAGCTCTATGTAGTGACACGTGCACGCCAAGTATGTCAGTATATGAAATAGGTTTTCCTGGTGACACCTGCACAACCAGGATGTCAGTATACAATGTAGCTATATATAGTGATGCATGCACACCCAGGATGTTAGAGTATATAATGTAGCTGTTTATAGTGACACATGTACACCCAGGCTGTCATTATGCAATGTAGCTGTATATAGTGACGCATGCACACCCAGGATGTTATTTTAGAACGTAGCTATATATACGGGTACATGTACACCCAGGATGATAGTCTATAATACAACGGAGCTTTATACGGTGATACATGTACACCCAGGATGCCAGTAAACATCGTAGCTATATAAAGTGCTACATGTGCACAGCCCGGTTGTCAACACAGAACATTATGTTTCAGAAAATGTGTAAAATCAGTCAGCGTGTCAATGGACAATGAACAGATTTGTAACTTAATTTGTGAAATGACTAAAATATTTAGGCATTTTAGAAATTGCCTAAATGAATCAGATTTAACACATTGAGTGCAACATGTATATTGGTACGTATTCACATTGGGTGTTAGTGTAGATCATAGTAGGATGCGCATGCGCCTGAATAGCATGTCGCTGAAAAGAAAGCTCCGTCACAATCGCATTAATTATGAGATGATGTTGTGCAAAAATAATGTAATGTGATCTTGAAGCAACCCGGAATGGGTATATGTGAGTGAATCATGATCATTATTGAGCGTTTTGCTTAAAATCAAGTGTCCTAAATGTAAACAAATGTAAAGGCGAATTTACACAAGTATTGTCACTGCTGACTGACCCAGCGTCCAGGCAATCAACAAACAATGGGCAGCCCGAGCAGGGTCATTGAAGCACTGACCAGTTCTCACAGCAAGGAAGATGGCCTACGATATCGAAAGTGTGGAGGATACACGCATTGACATTTTCAAATCAATACACAGACGGCTTGGACAACGTGATGGATTTTATTTTGAAAATTATACACTGGTGATAAAGAAAACGGAACGAAGAGAGGAAGAGTAGACAAGAATAGTCGACGTGATCCCCCCAAATGGACGTCCACCAAAACGTGTTCACCGAGAGCATTCCAAGAAGTCGGTGATTGAGAAATGTGCGTCTGGTGTATATTGCCTATGTGACTTTTTTACAAACACAACCCCCTCCCAAATACTGGAAAAAAACCAAGCACTCAGCAATTGCAAGCTCGACCCCCGCCCGACCCACATGGAGACAGTTCAAAGGACAAACAACGAGGTAAAGATTTTTCTACCCTTATCTATACCACGTCCAATTTGTATTCTTTAAAAATCTGTTGTTGAGAAACTCTAAGCATTGTGGTCGGTTTTACACAGTTGATCGTGTTGTTTCCACGGAGACATCCTAAGGTATAAAACGCGCAGCAATATGCTGTCGTAAAACCACGTGGTGACCAATTTTCCTTTGCACAAGACTGATATTTTTGCAGTCAAGACATATTACTCAACCGATGTCTGATATAATTCAATGTTTAGCGTCATGAAAACATTTGTCCCATGAACCAGCGCGTGTTCCTTCACTCAAAAATCATTTCTTTGTTTTGAAGAAAAACAACCGTGTTAATGCAAATATCACCAAACGTAAGTTTTGCTTTTATTTACTTTAATATAATAGACGCTGTGATTTTACAAAATAATATATGTTGTAAAACAACCGTGTGATAAAACCTGCGCACTTGTCAACACCTACCGTTGGATATTTATGATCAGTCAGATGTGATGGGTAAAAACAATGAGGGTAAGGGTGGGATACTTGTGTTAGGAGGGTCACCTCACCCGTCAGCAATAGCTTGCATTGGTGTGTCACTTTACCAGAATAAGGGTAGGGATTTCGGACATTACCGCAACACCAGATGCACTTTACAACATGCGCATGCGCCGCAATGTAACATGTCTGCAGTTTCTAAATAAATGTCTCTACAAATATTGAATGTTTACTGATAAAAGAAGCTGTCATATTACGATTTCGCGACAGAAACCCTGTAAATTCATTTACAAGTAATTGCCGCAGTTTGTCAACATTCATTGTTGCTGACTAACATATCAAATAGATGTATCTTTGACGATATTCGTCTTTACTCATGTGCTTCCAAAAGCTTTCCATCCTCAAGTTCGACTACTTCAAACGTGTAAACCTAGTTAAATTGCATTAAACATTAATTTGAAATGAAATGGCATAGTTTTCGTATTTACAGCTGTTACTTCCATGGTGTTTACCGATTAGCATACAACGCTGAGAAAATAACATAGCGAAACAGATGGTCATGAGCGCCTATTGAAAATCTTTATTAACAAAGTATGTACGTAATTTAAAGTTTTAATGCTGGAGACGAAAACGTATTGTCGTGACCTTGTGCACAGGAAGTAATGAACTATTACTCTGTGAACTCTATGACAAAATCTCTGGTGTCTTCGCGAGTAGTGTCGGATATGGTCGACACATTTCACTCACTACCCCGTACGTAACTCGGTGTCCGTTTGTTGCATAACATTGGACTGAGATGAGTTGACTGTCAAGCCAGTATTCCTCTTTTAAACATCAAGATACTACTTTGTATACACCGGTCTAATGCTCATTTAATTGTAAAGTACTCATTGTTAGCCATTTAGAAGTTGTAGGAACATGGGGACATAAAACGGTTATGGATAGCAACTTTAATGTTTGTAGCGATGTTTCAGGGTTACTCTATCACGCGAATGCTGAGTAAGCCTATTGAGTAACATTGTTTATGTATTTTTACTTAAGCGTAATTTTGCTTTGATTATATTAGTTCCCTATGGAACGGCTTAATGGTTTAATACATTTCATCTTGTATACTTTTTTATTAGATGTATGACATATCACATCATGCACGACATATAATACATTTAACTTGGCGCATTAAACGTATCATGACACATATCACATGACACATGTCACATGTCACATAACACATAACACATGACACATATATATCACCTATTACCTGTCGTTCATCACATCATACAGATAGCATGACACATGACATATATCACATTGCACTTGATGAATTCCAAATATCAAATAGCGCATGATATATGGCAAAATAACACATCACACATCATATACCACTTGCCACATACCATCAAATGACACATCACACAACACAACACATATCATATATCACATCGTACATATTAGATGACACATATCACATATCAAATGACACATATCATAAGACACATCACGCAACGTATATCACATATCACTTCACACATATTAGATTTTAGATGACACATCACAGGGTGCATGACATATTTCCCATATCACATGACAAGTGACGCACTACATATATCACATGACACATATCACATTTATGACATACCACATGTCCCGTGACATATACCACATAAAACATGTCAAATATAACGCATATCACATGGCGCATGACACATATCAAATGTCATATGCCATATGACTCACGACACATATCGTATGACATATCACATATATGATATATCACATGACACATACCACATTCAACTTGACACATCAAACTTCTCATGACACATATCACATGACACATGTCATGTATCACTAAACACCTGGCACATCTTTATCGCCAATTACCCGTCATCTATATCACACATGACGTGATACATGACATAATATCACAATATCCATGATGAAATGGGGTATGAAAAAATATTTGATATCAAATATCAAATTACACGTCACAAATCACACATCACACATCACACATCACACATCACATATTACATTTCATACATACTACCCGTCATCTATCGCATGACACACATGACATGACACATAACGCATATCACATGTATCCACGAGGAATGACACATATCAAATATCAAATATCACATGACATATATAACATAAGGGGCGATGGAGTAGCCTTGTGGTTAAAGCGTTCGCTCGAGACCTTTCAGACCCGGGTTCGATTCCCCACATGGACACAATGTGTGAAATAGAGATTACTACACGAGTGTCTATCAGACACCATTGATCTTACAACGATTTGTTTCAAAACGTATCTAACGAGCGAAAGCGAGTTAGATACGTTTGTAACAACGAGTTGTAAGATCAATGGTATTTGACAGGCACGAGTGCAGTAATTTGTTTCTTACACACCCTAAAATAGCACCTTTTTAGCATCGAACCGATAAATTGTGTCTATTCTTATGATTGCAGTAGCGCATTAATACATAACACCACTGCCATAAGTGACGTCATCCTATGTGCTGCTTACCACTCATAAATAATGTGACCCTACACAAAAAGGTTTCCGTCATATCTTCGGATTATCAAGGCGATGATGAATGTGCAAACTAGACAAAAAACAAAGAACACTCTGGGTGCCAAGTTGAAAGTTTACACCAGAGGAGGATTTTCGTTGATTGAGGGATCGTATACACATAAATGTGTCTCGTAAGCAATCAGAAACATTCTGACAATCTGCGTACTGTTATTTGTTTACCATGTTTTCCAATGTAACAAAGAGAATTAGTCAGAAATGCAGATGACTACCGTCATCGTTGTGCGTGATTTAGCGTCAGTCATGGTGTCACACAGGACGGAAACTTTTAAGGCTTCTGTTGAATTTACCACATCATTGTAATGTATACATGTGTATTTCCATAATTAGTGCAACGATACTCTTCCCATGAATATTCTCAAACGCCTCATCGAGCCAATGAATGCAACAATTAGACGAAAGTACCTCTAAATATGCTACACAGTGTAAATTCTGAATTTTGCTTTGTTCACATTTCAGCAAGTACTGTTTTCCGAGCACAGTTTTCGTTTTCATACCTAATTTATTTCGCATGATAATTTGCATTTGCCACAAAAACATTTACCCATTGTTTCGAAAATGTATGAGGAATTCAGGAATGCATGTATAGCAGCTGAGTTTGAAATATACCTGATCGAATAGGCGTCTCATCACCGGCATTTTGTAAACACAATCTCAAATCGCACCTTTTTAGCATCGAACCGATGAATTGTGTCTATTCTCATGAGTAGCGCATTATTAATTTTGACAAATGACAGTAAATGATAAACAGAAGGGGGAATTCATTAGTCTGCGTGATGTATTTTGAATTTTATTCGATTTGATTTCGAAGTAAGGGTTGAAGAGGAGGGACATATGTGTCGCTGTGGCATCCAGGGTGTTTTTCACACCGAAAAAAAACGATAATGTTGACAACAGATAATGTAACTGATAATAATACCAAACAAACTCGCAGATGAGGACGAGTTTGTTTATTTTTATTATCAATTACACGGTCCTGTTGTTCAATACAGACGTAAGTGGACATTCGACTGAAGCACGAGCAACTTATGAATGACTTACACTCAGGGAAGTAGTCCGTCATCATCTGACCTCGGGTCATCACCATGGAGTAGCCAATCAAGGGGCCTGGAATTCGATCTCACACTTATGTTTGATACCAGTTATCTCAAATGGGTTTCTCACCAACAGGTGTGTAAGAAGCCCATTTCTGGTGTCCCCCGCCGTGATATTGTTGGAATAATGCTCAAAGCTGCGTAAAACTATACTCACTCACTCACTATAACATATTACGTAACATTCAATGTATACCATGATATATTTCGCGTGACACAATACATGATACATCACACGATTCACATTTCACATGATACGACACACGACACATGACATTACAGAACCCATGTCAAAGGATACATGATATATATGGCACATTACTTAATACATGACACAGGACACATATAAACGAACTCATGACAAACGTCACATGAAACATATCTCCTGATACATATCACAAGACACAGGACATATATCACCATGACATGACACATGACAAAACAGGAATGACACTACACACATCATATGCGACATAACAAATACCGGACGCCACATATGACGAAAAACATTTTCGTGGCTCATACCACAGAATACATATGACAGGTAAAATGATGCATATCATAAACATATCGCATATCACATGAAACAAGACACATCACGCATATAAAATTAATCAAATATCACATAACACATTACAGAACACATATCACAGGATACATGATATAAATGGCACATTACTTAATACATGACGCACGACACAGGACACATATAAACGAACTCATGACAAACGTCACATGAAACATATCTTCTGATATATATCGCAAGACACAGGACACATTGCATATAACATCGCATTACCCATATCTCATGTAAAATGACAAATGATATATGAAATGAAATATAGCACATATAATATGACGCATATGGCACGCATACATGACATATATGGCACATCACAAATATCAATGGATGACATCACAACAAAAAACATTGCATGCTACAGATCACAGGATACATGACACATATGGCACATGGCACATCACACATATACAATAACTCACATAACACACAAAATACATGACACATATCACAGGATACATGACAGATATGGCATATGCCACATCACACATATACAATGACTCACATGACATATCACAAACAACATTGCATGACAGATCACATGATGCATGACATCACATATATACAGTTACACACATTACATGTCACAAAAACATATATCACCGGATACATGACGCATATGGCATATCACATATATACAATTACTCCTATCATATATCACAAACAACATTCCATGTACCCAACGTCATATTACGCCCGTTTTATTCCTCAATACCTCCCTGGCAGCCAGAAATGTTTGTACCAATCTGGTTAAGATATCATGTAACAAGCCCTACTTTCTGCAAGATGAATTCACTTTGAACTCTCGCCGTGAAAGAATTGAAATAAAAAGAAATATTCAAAGTTAAAAACATGTAAAGAATCATATTTTTCTGAAAATATACACATCATAATCAAACTTTGCATCAACGTTGGCCCAACGTAGGACTGCCGATCAAAATAACGTTGGCCCAGCGTTAATAGCCAACGTTGGCCCAGCGTAAGATTACGCCTAATTTATTCCTCAATCCCTTCAAGGCAGCCTGAAATGTTTGTTCCAATCTAGTTAAGACATCAGGTAACAAGCACTTCATTCTGCAAGCTGAATTCACTTTGAACTCTGACCATGAAAGATTTGAAATAAAAAGAAATATTCGAAATTAAAAACATGTAAAGAATCATATTTTTTCAAAAAATATACATATCAAAATCAAACTTTGCACCAACGTTGGCCCAACGTAGGATCGCCGATCTAAATAACGTTGGCCCCAGTGTTGATAGCCAACGTTGGACCAACGTAAGATTACGCCTGTTTTATTCCTCATTACCGCCCAGTCAGCCTGAAATGTTTGAACCAATCAAGTTTAGACATCAGGTAACTAGCACTTCATTCTTCAAGCTGAATTCACTTTAAACTCTAACCACGAAAGAGTTGAAATAAAAAGAAATATTCGAAGTTAAAAACACGTAAAGTATAATATTTTTCAGAATAAAAATATAATAATAATAATATTTATCAATAATCAAACTTTGCACTGCACTCACAGAAAAAAAATGACTTTGGAAGGAAGGACAGACGGATATCCTTGGTATGACTTTATAAACCCGCCCTTTTAGATTTGGGGTATAATTAAATAAGAAACATCTAATTTTCTATCATTGAAGATGTTTGTACATATAACCGCAGGGCACATTACACATTAATCACGTCACATATCGCAAAAAAACCATTATATGACACAGATCACAGGATACATGCCACATTTGTCACATGGCAAATCACACATGTACAAATAATCACATCACATATCACCCAACAAAAACATTACATGACATCGCATAAAAAAACATGGCACATGACACATTACATATGTAGAATTAATCACATCGCATAAAAAGAACAACATTCCAATACACATATCACATGATACATTATACATAGAACTCAGACGTAAAAAAATACACGACACAGATCACAGGGTACATGACACATCCCCGAAAGAAGTCAGACGTTGTGCCGTCAGTCAAAACAACGTTGGCCCAACATTGATAGACAGCGTTGGCCCAACGTTAGATTTGCCTGTTTTATTCCTTAATACCTCCCAGGCAACTTGAAATGTGTTCCAATCTTGTTAAATATCAGGTAACAAGCACTACATCCTGCAAGCTGAATTCACTCTGAACTCTATGCATGAAAGAGCATGTCAATGAAATGCGCTGTCTTCTGGCAGGGTACCTCGGTATAAATAGTTTCAAATACGGCCAAGACAAAATTCAAAATGTTTTTAATTACGTGCACAACTTCGTGATATAATATTTACATTCCAAAACAACTTTCAAGACGATGTGCAAATCGTTCACAAGTGTTTCAACACTATTAAAAGATATATGATTTTCCCACGAGTTTGCTAATTAAAAACCATCAGACAATAAGCCCGGCACGAATTGAAACATTTAATTTTCCTTGGCCTTACCCCATACATTCAGCATTGAGGGCAACTCGGATCCATTAAAAAATATGATGACAGCAACAAAATGACAATAGAATTCTGGTTTAGGTGACCTTTATTTATTTGTTAAATGACAAGTCAGAACTTGGGCTGAGTGGTTGAGGAGCCTTTTCAGTCCTCAAATGAGGAATCAGACGAACTTATCACAGGGATGAACTTCAACCTTATCCATGGTCACGGCTTTTGCCTTGGTAACTGGGTAAAACCATGACACAAATATGATACAATTACAAGGTAAGGGACGTATGTTTTACATAAAAGTAGTTCTCTTCCCTCATATAATAATTTCATATCTGAAACAAGTCTCAGCAGTGCTACCTCCACCTGTCCAAGTCATTAAACTGTTCAAAACTGCTAAAACTGGGAAGGTGGCATGGACAGAAATATCATGATGCTCTTGGATCAAACATTGGCAGAAAAGCTTTTGACACTAAAATGAACAAGGGTTAACTTCGACTCATTCATTTTTCAAAACATTCTATGTTCAAAACATGTACAAAATCATATTGTTTCATAAAATGCACATATCAAAATCAACATTTGCACTGCACCTCTTCTATATGTATAGCAAGTGTTTCTCCCATTTGGAAAGAATCCATGCAGCTGTTCTCAAGTAAAAGGTAGCACAAACATAAAATAAAAAAACCCCAAACATTCTAAGTTCAAAACATGCAAAATTTCATATTGTTTCATAAAATACAAATATCAAAATCAACATTTGAACTGCATCTTTCCAATTAATATAAAAAAGTGTTCCTTAAATTTAAAGAGAACCGATGTAGCAGTTCTCACGTTAAAGGTCACACAATGTTGAATTAAAAAAAACCCATTTAAAACTTGTAAAAGAATAATATTGATTCATAAAATACACTTATCAAAATTAACATTTGGGCTGCACCTTTTTTTTTTATTAGAATAGAGTGTGTTTCTTACATTGGGAAAGAATCCATGTTGCAGCTCGCAAATAAAAGGTAGCACAAACATGGAATAAAAAACATTCTTGTTTTAAAATGTGAAAAGGAAACCTACAGGCGATACTTGTTAATTTACAATCATTTTCCTATCAAAACATTACAGTCAACTAAGGTTTAATCAATTTTACTGTCCTATCAGAACCAAACACTCAGTTTGAGTTTTGCCAATTGGATTGCCCTCACTCAAGGATCACAGTCAGTCATAATCATAGAGTCATATCATGAAATTGATCATATGTTGTTTTACATGTTCTGCTCATTTACTATTGTTTGCAATATACATGTAAAAAGAAATATAATTATAGAGATCGATTGTTATATATTCATCGGTACAAAATCACTTAGCTTTTTGGGTAGAAAATATTTTTACGGTACATCACAAACATCACGTATTTCTTGTTTCATCCGTTCTGAGAAGGGCTGTCGGATAGCATAGTGGTTAAAGCGTTCGCTCGTCACGCCGAAGACCCGGGGTAGATTCCCGACATGGGTACAATGTGTGAAGCCAATTTCTGGTGTTCTCCACCGTGATATTGCTTGAATATTGAATAAAGCGGCGTAAAACCATACTCACTCACCCACCCAGCCGTTCTGAGTACAGGAGATTCTCAGAAAAAGTTTGTAAAGACATTGCTTGATAGCCAAGAATATACCAAGTGACGCTTCTCTGTCATGAAGAGACAGCATAAGAGATCTAATAGGAAATTTCGAGGCAATGATTGCTAAGAATATATTCAATGACACCTCACTGTCACGAAGACACTTTACCGGCAGTGGAGGACATTTTGAGGCATTGATTGCTAAGATTATATTCAATGACACTTCACTGTCAAGAAGACACCCTGGAAGCAGAAACGTTTCAAGAGGACATGTCGAGGCAATGATTGCTAAGAATATATTCAATGACACCTCACTGTCACGAAGACACTTTACAGGCAGTGGAGGACATTTTGAGGCATTGATTGCTAAGAATATATTCAATGACACTTCACTGTCACGAAGACACCCTGGAGGCAGAAGCGTTCCATAAATACTGTCACGAAGTCACCCTGGATACAGAAGAATTCCATGAGGACATCTCGAGGCATTGATTGCTTAGAATATATTGAGTGGTAATTCACTTTCACGAAGACAAACTGCAGGCAGAAGTGTGCTCAGAGGACATTTCGAGGCATTGATTGCTAAAAAGATGTTCAATGACACTTCACTGTCATGAAGACACCCAAGAGGCAAGTCATCTATGAGTTATGATTGCCAAGAAGATTTTCAGTGAAAATTCACTTTCACGAGGACGTCCAGCAGCTCATTTCCTAAAACATATTCGGTGACAATTCACTGTCAAGAAGACGTCCTAGAACTCTTGAACCAATGATTGCCAAGACGATATTCAGTGGCACTTCACTGTCACGACGACACCATGGAGGTTGAAAGGTGCCTTGATTTCTTCTGGAAACATTGTTGTCCAAGAGGATAGTCTGTAACAAATCACAGAAGAGACACAGACGAATTGCAAGGAGACGTCTGGAGGCAATGTTTGCCAAGAAGCTGTTCAGTGGCAATTGACTGTCACGAAGAAACACTGGAAGCATTAGAGTGCCATTAAGACTTCTGGAGGCAGGAAATGACCAAGAAGACCTCTATAGTAATATGTCTGCCAATAAGACATCCTTGAGGCATAAGGCATCATCAGGAGACTCTCCAGGACCAGGTTTCCCACCTCCCATGGTCACTGGTACCCAAATAAGACCTCTGGAGACCTCGATCTAAGGGTCGGGTATGCTTCTAAGGCACGTTAGGTTCAGAGATTTAACACTGTACTAACCCGCACTAACCCGCACTAACAACCTGCACGTAGGCGCGTTACTTTATAGAAAGACACTTCCAAATTCTTTAGATTTAGGTTCAAAATCTGGGATTGTTTGGTTGTCAGAGGCAGTGTCAGCCTCTTTGTATCCGCCTGAAGCATGCCTGACCACTGGATAACGACGGTCACACACTGGAGGCAAAATAGGGTCAAAAGGAATTATGATGCAGTGGAAATTGACTGTCACGAAGGCCTTATGGAGGCAGAAGAGATCAATGTGCACATTTCGAGGCAATGATTGCCAAGAACTAGTTTGTGGCACTTCTCTGGCACGAAGGCACCCTGGAGGGAAAACAGTGGAATGAAGCATCTTGAGGCAATGAATGCCAAGAAGATATTCAGTGACACTTCACTGTCACGAAGACACCCTTGATACAGATGAGTTTGAAAAGGACATTTCGAGGCATGGATTACTAAGAATAGATTCAGAGACCTTTCACTGTCGCGAAGACACCTTGGATGCAGAAGAGTTCTATGAAATCTCGAGGCCTTGATTGTCAAGATTATACTGAGTGGCACTTCATTGTCATGAAGACACATTTGAGACAGAAGAGTTTGAAGAGGATATTTCTATTCATTCTTGAGGACACGTTCAGTGACACTTCACTGTCAGGACGATAACCTAGAGGCAGAATAATTCTATGAGGACATTTCGAGGCAGTGATTGCTATCAATAGATTCAGTAACACTTCACTGTCACGAAGACACCTTGGATGCAGAAGAGTTCTATGAAATCTCGAGGCCTTGATTGTCAAGATTATATTGAGTTGCACTTCATTGTCACGAAGACACATTTGAGACAGAAGAGTTTGAACAGGATATTTCTATTCATTCATTGCTGAGGATACGTTCAGTGATACTTCACTGTCATAAAGACACCCTGGATGTAGAAGAATTCCATGAGGACCTTTCGATTCCTTGATTGCTAAGAATACATTCAGTGATACTTCATTGTCACGAAGATACCCTAAAGACAGTGGAGTTCTAAACGGACATTTCGAGGCATTGATTGCTAAGAATACATTCAGTGACACTTCATTGTCATAAGGACACCCTTGGATGCAGAAGAGTTCTATGACATCTCGATGCATTGATTGCCAAGATTATATTCAGTGGCACTTCACTATCTCGAAGATACCCTTGAGACAGAAGAGTTTGAAGAGGATATTTCGACTCATGGATTGCTAAGAATATATTCAGTGATATTTCACTGTCACGAAGACACCCTAGAGGAAGAGGAATTCGATGAGGACATTTCGATGCATTGGTTGCTAAGAATACATTCAGTGACACTTCACTGTCACGAAGACATCTTGTATGCAGAAGAGTTCTATAACGGTCGTATTTACTTTCCAAAACAACTTTCAAGACTATGCGAAAATTGTTCACAAATGTTTCAACACTATCAAAAGATAAATGATTTTCCCACGAGTTTGCTAATTAAAAACCATCAGACAATAAGCCTGACACAAATTGAAACATTTAATTTTCCTTGGCCTTACCCAATACATTCAGCATTGAGAGCAACACTGAGACAGGCAAAATAGTCCATGCATCGGATGTCCTATGATGGATTGCCTTGATCCATTAAAAAATATGATGACAGCAACAAAAACACAATCGAATTCTGGTTTAGGTGACCTTTATTTCTTTGTTAAATGACAAGTCAGAACTTGGGCTGAGATGTTGAGGAGCCTTTTCAGTCGTCAAATGAGGAATCAGACGAACTTATCACAGGGATGATCTTCAACCTTATCCATGGTCACTGCTTTTGCCTTGGTAACTGTATAAAACCATGACACAAATATTATAAAATTACAAGGTAAGGGACATATTTTGACATAAAAATGCTGCCTTCCCCCAAATAATAATTTGATGTCTGAAAAAAGTCTTAGCAGTGCTACCTCCACCCGTCCAAGTCATTAAACTCTTCAAAACTGCTAAAACTGGGAAGGTGGCATGGACAGTAATACCATGATGCTCTTGGATCAAACATTGTCAGAAAAGTTTTTAACACTAAAATGAACACGGGTAACTTCGACTCATTTATTTTTCAAAGTTAAAAACATGAAACAAATAAAATTTGTTCCGAAAATACACATATCAAAATCAACATTTGCACTACACCTCTCATATTTGTATAGAAAGTGTTTCTTACATTTGGAAAGAATCCATGCAGCAGTTCTCAAGTAAAATGTAGCAAAAACATAGAATTAAGAACAACATTCTAGGTTCAAAACATTGAAAAAAACTATATTGTTTCATAAAATACATATATCAAAATCAACATTTGCACTGCACCGCTTCTATTAGTATAGAAAGAGTTTCTTACATTTGGAAAGAATCCATGTGGCAGCTCTCAAGTAAAAGGTAGCAGAAACATAGAATAATTAAAAAACCCTTTCTATGTTCAAAACATGCAAACATTTCATATTGTTTCATAAAATAAACATATCAAAATCAACCTTTGCACTACATCTTTCCAACTAATATCTCAAGTTAAAGGTCGCACAATGTTGAATTAAAAAAGCCATTCAAAGTCCAAAACATGTACAAAATCATATTGTTTTATAAAATAAACATATCAAAATTAACATTTGCAATGCACCACTCCCATTTGTATAGAAAGTGTTCCTCGAATTTGGAAAGAATCCATGTTGTAGTTCTCAAGTTAAAGGTCGCACAATGTTGAATTAAAAAACACATTCTCAGTTAAGAACATGTAAAAAATCATATTGTTTCATAAAATATACATATCAAAATCAGCATTTCCAATGCAACATTCCCATTTGTATAGAAAGTGTTCCTCGAATTTGGAAAGAATTTATGTAGTAGTTCTCAAGTTAAAGGTCGCACAATGTGGAATTAGAAAAGACATTGTGTTAAAAACATGCACAAAATTAGATTGTTTCATAAAATACGCATATCAAAATCAACATTTGGACCGCACCTATTCTATTAGTATAGAAAGTGTTTCTCAGATTTGGAAAGAATCCATGTACGAGCTCACAAGTAAAAGGTAGCTTAAACATAGAATTAAAAACAACATTCTGTGTTCAAAACATGTGAAAATTTCATTTTGTTTCATAAAATAAACATATCAAAATCAACCTTTGCACTGCACTTCTCCTATTTGTATAGAACGTGTTCCTCAAATTTGGAAAGAATCCATGTAGCAGTTCTCCGGTTAAAGGTCGCACAATTTTGAATTAAAAAACTTATTCTAAGTTCAAAACATGTACAAAATCATATTGTTTCATAAAATACACATATGGAAATCAACCTTTCCACTGCACTCACTCGCAAAAAAATGTCTTTGGAAGGACGGACAGACGGATATCCTTGGTATGGCTTTATCAACCCACCCTTTTAGATTTGGGATATCATTAAAAAAGAAACATCTAAATTTTTATCATTAAAGATGTTTGTATATACTATTGCAGGGCACATGACACATATGGCACATGGCACGTGGCACATCACAAATATACAATTAATCACATATCACAAAAATACGTTACATGACACAGATCACTGGATACATGACATATATGGTACATGGCACACCACACATATAAAATCAATCACATCGCATATCACAAACAAAAACATTACATGACACAGATCACTGGATATATGACACACATGGTACATGGCACATCACACATCACACATATAAAATTAATCACATTGCATATATAAAAAATTGAAAAAATTCGTGACACATATGTCACATGGCAAATCACGCATATACAAATAATCATATCAGAAACAAAAACATTACATGACACAGATCACTGGATACATAACACATATGGTACATCATAAATGTACAATCAATCACATCGCATATCCCAAACAAAAACATTACATGACACAGATCACTGGATACATGACAAACATTGTACATGGCACATCACACATCACACATCACACATCACACATCACACATATAACATTAATCACACTGCATGTAATAAATTAAGAAACCCAAAAGATTCGTGACACATATCACAGGATACATGACGCATATGTCACATGGCACATCACGCATATACAAATAATCATATCACAAACAAAAACATTACATGACACAGATCATTGGATACATGACACATATGGTATATAAAAGAATAATCACATTGCATATAAAAACAAAACAAAACAAAAACCACTCCATGACACATATCACAGGATACATGACACATATGGTACATGGCACATCACACATCAAAAATATACAATTAATCACATCATATATCACCAATAATATTTCACGACGCAGATCACAGGGTACATGACACATCCCAGAAAGAAGTCAGACGTTGTGCCGTCGGTCAAAACAACGTTGGCCCAACGTTGATAGGCAGCGTTGGCCCAACGTTAGATTACCCCTGTTATATTCCTCAATACCTCCCAGGCTGCTTGAAATGTTTGTACCAATCTGGTTAAAATATCAGGTAACAAGCAGTAAATTCTGCAAGCTGAATTCACTCTGAACTCTATCTGAGGAAGAGCATGTTAATGAAATGCGCTGTCTTCTGGCAGGGTACCTCGGCTTACATAGTTTCAAATACGGCCAAGACAAAAGTCAAAATGTTTATAATTACATGCACAATTTTGTGATATAATATTTACTTTCCAAAACAACTTTCAAGAATATGCGAAAATTGTTCACAAATGTTTCAACACTATCAAAAGATAAATGATTTTCCCACGAGTTTGCTAATTAAAAACCATCAGACAATAAGCCCGGCACGAATTGAAACATTTAATTTCCCTTGGCCTTACCCCATACATTCAGCATTGAGAGCAACTCGGAGACAGGCAAAATAGTCCATGCATCGGATGTCCTATGATGGATTGCCTTGATCCATTAAAAAACATGATGACAGCAACAAAATGACAATCGAATTCTGGTTTAGGTGACCTTTATTTATTTGTTAAATGACAAGTCAGAACTTGGGCTGAGATGTTGAGGAGCCTTTTCAGTCGTCAAATGAGGAATCAGACGAACGTATCACAGGGATGATCTTCAACCTTATCCATGGTCACTGCTTTTGCCTTGGTAACTGAATAAAACCATGACACAAATATTATAAAATTACAAGGTAAGGGACATATTTTGACATAAAAAATGCTGCCTTCCCCCAAATAATAATTTGATGTCTGAAAAAAGTCTTAGCAGTGCTACCTCCACCCGTCCATGTCATTAAACTGTTCAAAACTGCTAAAACTGGGAAGGTGGCATGGACAGTAATACCATGATGCTCTTGGATCATACATTGGCAGAAAAGCTTTTAACACTAAAATGAACAAGGGTAACCTCGACTCATTCATTTTTCAAAGTTAAAAACATGAAACAAATAATATTTGTTCCGAAAATACACATATCAAAATGAACATTTGCACTACACCTCTCATATTTGTATAGAAAGTGTTTCTTACATTTGGAAAGAATCCATGCAGCAGTTCTCAAGTAAAAGGTAGCACAAACATAGAAAATTTAAAAAAAACTTTCTATGTTCAAAACATACAAACATTTCATATTGTTTCATAAAATAAACATATCAAAATCAACCTTTGCACTACATCTTTCCAACTAATATCTCAAGTTAAAGGTCGCACAATGTTGAATTAAAAAAACCCATTCAAAGTCCAAAACATGTACAAAATCATATTGTTTTATGAAATAAACATATCAAAATCAACATTTGCAATGCACCACTCCGATTTGTATAGAAAGTGTTCCTCGAATTTGGAAAGAATCCATGTTGTAGTTCTCAAGTTAAAGGTCGCACAATGTTGAATTAAAAAAAGACATTCTGTGTTCAAAACATGCACAAAATTAGATTGTTTCATAAAATACGCATATCAAAATCAACATTTGGACCGCACCGCTTCTATTAGTATAGAAAGTGTTTCTCAGATTTGGAAAGAATCCATATACGAGCTCTCAAGTAAAAGGTAGCACAAACATAGAATTAAAACCAACATTCTGTGTTCAAAACATGTGACAATTTCATATTGTTTTATAAAATAAACATTTCAAAATCAACCTTTACACTGCACCCCTCCTATTTGTATAGAACGTGTTCCTCAAGCTTGGAAAGAATCCATGTAGCAGTTCTCCGGTTAAAGGTCGCACAATTTTGAATTAAAAAACTTATTCTAAGTTCAAAACATGTACAAAATCATATTGTTTCATAAAATACACATATCGAAATCAACCTTTCCACTGCATCTCTCCAATTAATATCTCAAGTTAAAGGTCGCAAAATGTTGAATTAAAAAAAAACACATTCTAAGTTCAAAACATGTACAAAATCATATTGTTCCATAAAATACACATATGGAAATCAACCTTTCCACTGCACTCACTCGCAAAAAAATGTCTTTGGAAGGACGGACAGACGGATATCCTTGGTATGGCTTTATCAACCCACCCTTTTAGATTTGGGATATCATTAAAAAAGAAACATCTAAATTTTTATCATTAAAGATGTTTGTATATACTATTGCAGGGCACATGACACATATGGCACATGGCACATCACAAATATACAATTAATCACATATCACAACACAAAAATACATGACACAGATCACTGGATACATGACACATATGGTACATCATAAATGTACAATCAATCACATCGCATATCCCAAACAAAAACATTACATGACACTGATCACTGGATATATGACACACATGGTACATGGCACATCACACATCACACATCACACATATAACATTAATCACACTGCATATAATAAATTAAGAAACCCAAAAGATTCGTGACACATATCACAGGATACATGACGCATATGTCACATGGCACATCACGCATATACAAATAATCACATCACATATCACCGAATAAAAACCATTACATGACACAGATCACAGGATACATGACACATATGGTACATGGGACATCAAACATCACAAATATGCAATTAATCACATCATATATCACCAAAAATTTTAGACGACGCAGATCACAGGGTACATGACACATCCCAGAAAGAAGTCAGACATTGTGCCGTCGGTCAAAACAACGTTGGCCCAACGTTGATAGGCAGCGTTGGCTCAACGTTAGATTACCCCTGTTATATTCCACAATACCTCCCAGGCAGCATGAAATGTTTGTACCAATCTGGTTAAAATATCAGGTAACAAGCAGTAAATTCTGCAAGCTGAATTCACTCTGAACTCTATCTGAGGAAGAGCATGTTAATGAAATGCGCTGTCTTCTGGCAGGGTACCTCGGCTTACATAGTTTCAAATACGGCCAAGACAAAATTCAAAATGTTTTTAATTACGTGCACAATTTCGTGACACAATACTTATTTTCCAAAACAACTTTCAAGACTATGCGCAAATTGTTCACAAATGTTTCAACACTATTATAAGATATATGATTTTCCCACGAGTTTGCAAATCAAAAACTATCAGACAATAAACCCGGCACAAATTGAAACATTTAATTTTCCTTGGCCTCACCCAATACATTCAGCATTGAGAGCAACACTGAGACAGGCAAAATAGTCCTTGCATTGGATGTCCTATGATTGATTGCCTTGATCCATTAAAAAATATGATGACAGCAACAAAATGACAATAGAATTCTGGTTTAGGTGACCTTTATTTATTTGTTAAATGACAAGTCAGAACTTGGGCTGAGTGGATGCGGATTCTTTTCAGTCCTCAAATGAGGAATCAGACGAACTTATCACAGGGATGATCTTCAACCTTATCCATGGTCACTGCTTTTGCCTTGGTAACTGAGTAAAACAATGACACAGATATGATAAAATTACGAGGTAAGGGACATATTTTGACATAAAAAATGCTGCCTTCCCCCAAATAATAATTTGATGTCTGTAAAAAGTCTCAGCAGTGCTTCCTCCACCCGTTCAAGTAATTAAACTGTTCAAAACTGCTAAAACTGGGAAGGTGGCATGGACAGTAATACCATGATGCTCTCGGATCATACATTGGCAGAAAAGCTTTTAACATTTTAACACTAAAATAAACAAGGGTATCTTCGACTCATTTATTTTTCAAAGTTCAAAACATGAAACAAATAATATTTGTTCCGAAAATATACATATCAAAATGAACATTTGCACTACACCTCTCATATTTGTATAGAAAGTGTTTCTCACATTTGGAAGAATCCATGTAGGAGCTCTCAAGTAAAAGGTAGCACAAACATAGAAAATTTAAAAAAAACTTTCTATGTTCAAAACATACAAACATTTCATATTGTTTTGTAAAATAATCATATCAAAATCAACCTTTGCACTACATCTATCCAACTAATATCTCAAGTTAAAGGTCGCACAATGTTGAATTAAAAAACCAATTCAAAGTCCAAAACATGTACAAAATCATATTGTTTTATAAAATAAACATATCAAAATCAACCTTTGTATAGAAAGTGTTCCTCGAATTTGGAAAGAATCCATGTAGTAGTTCTCAAGTTAAAGGTCGCACAATGTGGAATTAAAAAACACATTCTCAGTTAAAAACATGTAAAAAACCATATTGTTTCATAAAATATACATATCAAAATCAACATTTGCAATGCATCACTCCCATTTGTATAGAAAGTGTTCCTCGAATTTGGAAAGAGTCCATGTAGTAGTTCTTAAGTTAAAGGTCGCACAATGTTGAATTAAAAAGAGACATTCTGCAAAAAAACATGCCCAAAAAATAGATTGTTTCATAATATTAACATATCAAAATCAACATTTGGACCGCACCGCAAAAATGATTCTGTGTTCAACACATGCAAAAAAATCATATTGTTTCATAAAATACATATATCAACGTCAACATTTGCACTGCACCTCTTCTCTTAGTATAGAAAGTTTTTCTTACATGTGGAAAGAATCCATGTGGCATCTCTCAAGTAAAAGGCAGCACAGACATAGAAGAAGAATAAAAAACATTCTTAAGTACTTCTTAAGTAGTTCTTAAAGGTCGCACAATGTTGAATTAAAAAAATCATTTTAGTTCAAAATATGTAAAAAATCATATTGTTTCATAAAATACATATATCAAAATCAACATTTGCACTGCACATCTCTTATTTGTTTAAAATGTGTTCCTCAAATTTGGAAAGAATCCAAGTAGTAGTTCTTAAGTTAAAGGTCACACAATGTTGAATGTAAAAAACAAAAACATCCTAAGTTCAAAACATGTAAAAATTCATATTGTTTCATAAAATATACATATCAAAATCACCCTTTCCACTGCAATCACAAAAAATGTCTTTGGAAAGACAGACAGACAGACGGATATCCATGGTATGGCTTTGTCAAACCCGCCTTTTTAGATTGGGGGTAAAATCAAACAAGAAACAGTTCTAGTTAAAGTTAAAGGTCACACAATGTTGAATGAAAAAAACAAAAAGATCCTTAGTTCAAAACATGCAAAATTTCATAAAATACACATATCAAAATCAATCTTTCCACTGCATCTTTCCAATTAATATAAAAAAGTGTTCCTTAAATTTGAAGAGAACCCATGTAGCAGTTCTCACGGTAAAGGTCACACAATGTTCAATTAAAAAAACAACATTTAAAATTTGTAAAAGAATAATATTGTTTCATAAAATACACATATCAAAATCAACATTTGGACTGCACCTTTTTTTATTAGAATAGAGTGTGTTTCTTACATTTGGAAAGAATCCATGTTACAGCTCTCAAGTAAAATGTAGCACAAACATGGAATAAAAAAACCATTCTTGTTTTAAAATGTGAAAAGGAAACTTACAGGCGATACTTGTTAATTTACAATCATTTTCCTATCAAAACATTACAATCAACTAAGGTTTAATCAATTTTACTGTCCTATCAGAACCAAACACTCAGTTTAAGTTTTGCCAATTGGATTGCTCTCACTCAAGGATCACAGTCAGTCATAATCATAGAGTCATATCATGAAATTGATCATATGTTGTTTTACGTGTTCTGCTCATTTACTATTGTTTGCAATATACATGTAAAAAGAAATATAATTATAGAGATCGATTGTTATATATTCATCGGTACAAAATCACTTAGCTTTTTGGGTAGAAAATATTTTTACGGTACATCACAAACATCACGTATTTCTTGTTTCATCCGTTCTGAGAAGGGCTGTCGGATAGCATAGTGGTTAAAGCGTTCGCTCGTCACGCCAAAGACCCGGGGTAGATTCCCGACATGGGTACAATGTGTGAAGCCAATTTCTGGTGTTCTCCACCGTGATATTGCTTGAATATTGAATAAAGCGGCGTAAAGCCATACTCACTCACCCACCCAGCCGTTCTGAGTACAGGAGATTCTCAGAAAAAGTTTGTAAAGACATTCTTAGTTGTCCTTATTGCAATGATAGACCAATAACACTACATTTGGCTAAAATTATGTCACATCAATATGTTATATATCTCTCCCCGCCGCCCTGTTTCAGAAAATAATTCGAAAATTTTCGACCGTAGAATTCATGACTATTTCCGATTTCGGCTTCAAAACTTAGACTTCGATATGTACGATGCTGTATGGGCTTCCGATTTCAGCAAGGAGTCATAAAATTAAAAATAGTTTGATTATTTTACATAATCTGTATTATGTTGCTATTAAAACGTTTTGTTACTATGTAAATAAGTTCAGATTAGAAATAAACTTATAAAAGTTTTGATACTTAGAAAGCTGGAGGCAGAAAAGTTTCAAGAGGACAACTCGAGGCAATGATTGCTAAGAATATATTCGATGATACTTCACTGTCACGAAGACACCCTACAGGCAGTAGGTTTCTGAGAAGACGTTTCGAGGCATTGATTGACAAGAATATACCAAGTGACACTTCTCTGTCATGAACACACTGTAGAGGAAATCTAATAGGACATTTCGAGGCAATGATTGCTAGGAATATATTCAATGATACTTCACTGTCACGAAGACACTTTACAGGCAGTGGAGGTCATGTTGGGGTATTGATTGCTATGAATATATTCAATGACACTTCACTGTCACGAAGACACCCTGGGGGCTGAAGAGATCAAAGTGCATATTTCGAGGCATTGATTGCCAAGAATATACCAAGTGACACTTCTCTGTCACGAAGAGACAGCAGAAGAGATCTAATAGGACATTTCGAGGCAATGATTGCTAAGAATATATTACAATGACACCTCACTGTCACGAAGACACTTTACAGGCAGTGGAGGACATTTTGAGGCATTGATTGCTAAGAATATATTCAATGACACTTCACTGTCACGAAGACGCCCTGGGGGCAGAAGAGATCAAAGTGCATATTTCGAGGCATTGATTGCCAAGAATATACCAAGTGACACTTCTCTGTCACGAAGAGACAGCAGAAGAGATCTAATAGGACATTTCGAGGCAATGATTGCTAAGAATATATTCAATGACACCTCACTGTCACGAAGACACTTTACAGGCAGTGGAGGAAATTTTGAGGCATTGATTGCTAAGAAGATAGTCAGTGACATTTCACTGACACGAAGACGCTCTGGAGGCACAAGAGATCCAAGAAGACATCTTGAGGCATTGATTGCTAAGAATATACCAAGTGACACTTCTCTGTCACGAAGACTCCTTGGATGCAGAAGAGTTTTAAGAGGACATTTCGAGGCACTGATTGCTAAGAATATATTCAATGACACTTCACTGTTACAAAGACACCCTGGAAGCAGAAACGTTTCAAGAGGACATGTCGAGGCGTTGATTGCTCAAAAGAAATTCAGTGGTAATTCACTTTCACGAAGACAAACTGAAGGCAGACGTGTGCTGAGAGGACATTTCGAGGCATTGATTGCTGAAAAGATATTCAGTGACACTTCAATGTCACGAAGACACCCTGGAGGCAGAAGCGTTCCATAAATACTGTCACGAAGACACCCTGGAGGCAGAAGCGTTCCATAAATACTGTCACGAAGACACCCTGGATACAGAAGAATTCCATGAGGACATCTCGAGGCATTGATTGCTTATCATATATTGAGTGGTACTTCACTTTCACGAAGACAAACTAAACGCAGAAGTGTGCTCAGAGGACATTTCGAGGCATTGATTGCTAAAAAGATATTCAGTGACACTTCACTGTCACGAAGACACCCTAGAGGCAGGACAGGGCCAATAAATCATCTATGAGTTACGTCCTGCAGCTCATTTACTAGAACATATTCGGTGACAATTCACTGTCAAGAAGACGTCCTAGAACTCTTGAACCAGTGATTGCCAAGAAGATATTCAGTGGCACTTCACTGTCACGACGACACCATGGAGGTTGAAAGGTGCCTTGATTTCTTCTGGAAACATTGGTGTCCAAGAGGATAGTCTGTAACAAATCACAGAAGAGACACAGACGAATTGCAAGGAGACGTCTGGAGGCAATGTTTGCCAAGAAGCTGTTCAGTGGCAATTGACTGTCACGAAGAAACACTGGAAGCATTAGAGTGCCAACAAGACTTCTGGGGGCAGGAAATGACCAAGAAGACCTTTATAGTAATATGTCTGCCAATAAGACATCCTTGAGGCATAAGGCATCACCAGGAGACTCTCCAGGACCAGGTTTCCCACCTCCTATGGTCACTGGTACCCAAATAAGACCTCTGGAGACCTCGATCTAAGGGTCGGGTATGCTTCTAAGGCACGTTAGGTTCAGAGACTTAACACTCCACTAACCTGCACTAACCCGCACTAACAACCTGCACGTAGGCGCATTACTTTATAGAAAGACACTTCCAAATTCTTTAGATTTAGGTTCAAAATCTGGGATTGTTTGGTTGTCAGAGGTAGTGTCAGCCTCTTTGTATC
Source organism: Haliotis cracherodii (assembly GCF_022045235.1). Lineage (NCBI taxonomy): Eukaryota > Metazoa > Mollusca > Gastropoda > Lepetellida > Haliotidae > Haliotis > Haliotis cracherodii. The sequence continues at coordinate 20,819,275 of NW_027266275.1, forward strand.
CGCCTGAAGCATGCCTGACCACTGGATAACGACGGTCACACACTGGAGGCAAAATAGGATCAAAAGCAATTATGATGCAGTGATGCTGCTAATAAAATATTCTGTGGAAATTGACTGCCACGAAGGCCCTATGGAGGCAGAAGAGATCAAAGTGCACATTTCGAGGCAATGATTGCCAAGAACTAGTTTGTGGCACTTCTCTGGCACGAAGGCACCCTGGAGGGAAAACAGTGGCATGAAGCATCTTGAGGCAATGAATGCCAAGAAGATATTCAGTGACACATCACAGTCACGAAGACACCCTGGAGACAGAAGTTTTCAATGAGGACATCTCGATGCTAGGATTGCCAAGAAGATATTCAGTAATACTTCACTGTCACGAAGACACCCTTGATACAGATGAGTTTGAAGAGGACATTTCGAGGCATGGATTACTAAGAATAGATTCAGAGACCTTTCACTGTCGCGAAGACACCTTGGATGCAGAAGAGTTCTATGAAATCTCGAGGCCTTGATTGTCAAGATTATATTGAGGGGCACTTCATTGTCACGAAGACACATTTGAGACAGAAGAGTTTGAACAGGATATTTCTATTCATGCTTGAGGACACGTTCAGTGACACTTCACTGTCAGGAACTCACCCTAGAGGCAGAATTATTCTATGAGGACATTTCGAGGCAGTGATTGCTATCAATAGATTCAGTAACACTTCACTGTCACGAAGACACCTTGGATGCAGAAGAGTTCTATGAAATCTCGAGGCCTTGATTGTCAAGATTATATTGAGTTGCACTTCATTGTCACGAAGACACATTTGAGACAGAAGAGTTTGAACAGGATATTTCTATTCATTCTTGAGGACACGTTCAGTGACAATTCACTGTCATAAAGACACCCTGGAGGTAGAAGAATTCCACGAAGACATTTCGATTCCTTGATTGCTAGGAATGCATTCAGTGATACTTCACTGTCACGAAGATACCCTAAAGACAGAGGAGTTCTAAAAGGACATTTCGAGGCATTGATTGCTAAGAATACATTCAGTGACACTTCATTGTCATGAAGTCACCCTTGGATGCAGAAGAGTTCTATGACATCTCGAGGCATTGATTGCCAAGATTATATTCAGTGGCACTTCACTATCTCGAAGATACCCTTGAGACAGAAGAGATTGAAGAGGATATTTCGACTCATGGATTGCTAAGAATATATTCAGTGACATTTCACTGTCACGAAGACGCCCTAGAGGAAGGGTAATTCGTTGAGGACATTTCGAGGCATTGGTTGCTAAGATTACATTCAGTGACACTTCACTGTCACGAAGACATCTTGGATGCAGAAGAGTTCGATTACGGTCGTATTTATTTTCCAAAACAACTTTCAAGACTATGCGAAAATTGTTCACAAATGTTTCAACACTATTAAAAAATATATGATTTTGATGAGTTTGCTAATTAAAAACCATCAGACAATAAGTGAGTGAGTGAGTGAGTGAGTATGGTTTTACGCCGCTTTTTAACAATATTCCATCAATATCACGGCGGGGGACACCAGAAATGGGCATCACACATTGTACCCATGTCGGGACTCGAACCCGGGTCTTCGGCGTGACGAGTGAACACTTTAACCACTAGGCTACCCGACCGCCCCTCAGACAATAAGCCCGGCACAAATTGAAACATTTTCTTGGCCTTACCCCATACATTCAGCATTGAGAGCAACACTGAGACAGGCAAAATAGTCCATGCATCGGATGTCCTATGATTGATTGCCTTGATCCTTTAAAAATATTATGACAGCAACAAAATGAAAATCGAATTCTGGTTTAGGTGACCTTTATTTATTTGTTAAATGACAAGTCAGAACTTGGGCTGAGAGGTTGAGGAGCCTTTTCAGTTCTCAAATGAGGAATCAGACGAACTTATCACAGGGATGTTCTTCAACCTTATCCATGGTCACTGCTTTTGCCTTGGTAACTGAATAAAACCATGACACAAATATTATAAAATTACAAGGTAAGGGACATATTTTGACATAAAAATGTTGCATCCCCCCAAATAATAATTTGACGTCTGAAACAAGTCCTAGCAGTGCTACCTCCACCCGTCCAAGTTATTAAACTGTTCAAAAATGCTAAAACTGGGAAGGTGGCATGGACAGTAATACCATGATGCTCTTGGATCATGCATTGGCAGAAAGGCTATTAACATTTTAACACTAAAATGAACAAGGGTAACTTCGACTCATTTATTTTTCAAAGTTAAAAACATGAAACAAATAATATTTGTTCCAAAAATACACATATCAAAATCAACATATTTGCACTACACCTCTCATATTTGTATAGAAAGTGTTTCTTACATTTGGAAAGAATCCATGCAGCAGTTCTCAAGTAAGAGAATCATATTGTTTCATAAAATAAACATATATCAAAATTAACATTTGCACTGCACCTCTTTTATTATCATAGAAAGTGTTCTTACATTTGGAAAGAATGCATGTAGGAGCTCTCAAGTAAAAGGTACCACAAACATAGAATAATTAAAAAAACCTTTCTATATTCAAAACATACAAACATTTCATATTGTTTCATAAAATAAACAAATCAAAATCAACCTTTGCACTACATCTCTCCAACTAATATCTCAAGTTAAAGGTCACACAATGTTGAATTAAAAAACACATCCAAAGTCCAAAACATGTACAAAATCATATTGTTTTATAAAATAAACATATAAAAAAATCAACATTTGCAATGCACCACTCCCATTTGTATAGAAAGTGTTCCTCGAATTTGGAAAGAATCTATGTAGTAGTTCTCAAGTTAAAGGTCGCACAATGTTGAATTAAAAAAAGACATTCTGTGTTCAAAACATGCACAAAATTTGATTGTTTCATAAAATACACATATCAAAATCAACATTTGGACCGCACCGCTTCTATTAGTATAGAAAGTGTTTCTCAGATTTGGAAAGAATCCATGTAGGAGCTCTCAAGTAAAAGGTACCACAAACATAGAATTAAAAACAACATATCAAAATCAACCTTTCCATTGCATCTCTGCAATTAATATCTCAAGTTAAAGGTCGCACAATGTTGAAATAAAAAAACCACATTCTAAGTTCAAAACATGTACAAAATCATATTGTTTTATAAAATAAACATAAAAAAATCAACATTTGCAATGCACCACTCCCATTTGTATAGAAAGTGTTCCTCGAATTTGGAAAGAATCTATGTAGTAGTTCTCAAGTTAAAGGTCGCACAATGTTGAATTAAAAAAAGACATTCTGTGTTCAAAACATGCACAAAATTTGATTGTTTCATAAAATACACATATCAAAATCAACATTTGGACCGCACCGCTTCGATTAGTATAGAAAGTGTTTCTCAGATTTGGAAAGAATCCATGTAGGAGCTCTCAAGTAAAAGGTACCACAAACATAGAATTAAAAACAACATATCAAAATCAACCTTTCCATTGCATCTCTGCAATTAATATCTCAAGTTAAAGGTCGCACAATGTTGAATTATAAAAACCACATTCTAAGTTCAAAACATGTACAAAATCATATTGTTCCATAAAATACACATATGGAAATCAACCTTTCCACTGCACTCACACACAAAAAAATGTCTTTGGAAGGACGGACAGACGGATATCCTTGGTATGGCTTTATCAACCCACCCTTTTAGATTTGGGATATCATTAAGTAAGAAACATCTTAATTGTTATCATTAAAGATGTTTGTATATACTATTGCAGGGCACATCACAAATATACAATTAATCACATATCACAACACAAAAATACATGACACAGATCACTGGATACATGACACATATGGTACATCATAAATGTACAATCAATCACATCGCATATCCCAAACAAAAACATTACATGACACAGATCACTGGATACATGACACACATGGTACATGGCACATCACACATCACACATATAACATTAATCACACTGCATATAATAAATTAAGAAACCCAAAAGATTCGTGACACATATCAGAGGATACATGACGCATATGTCACATGGCACATCACGCATTTACAAAAAATCACATCACATATCACCAAATAAAAACCATTACATGACACAGATCACAGTATTCATGACACATGTGTCACATGGCACATCACGCATTTACAAATAATCACATCACATATCACGAAATAAAAACCATTACATGACACAGATCACAGTATTCATGACACATATGGTACATGGCACATCACACATCAAAAATATGCAATTAATCACATCATATATCACCAAAAATATTACACGACGCAGATCACAGGGTACATGACACATCCGAGAAAGAAGTCAGACGTTGTGCCATCTGTCAAAACAACGTTGACCCAACGTTGATAGACAGCGTTGGCCCAACGTTAGATTACCCCTGTTATATTCCACAATGCCTCCCAGGCAGCATGAACTGTTTGTACCAATCTGGTTAAAATATCAGGTAACAAGCAGTAAATTCTGCAAGCTGAATTCAATCTGAACTCTATCCGAGGAAGAGCATGTTAATGAAATGCGCTGTCTTCTGGCAGGGTACCTCGGCATACATAGTTTCAAATACGGCCAAGACAAAATTCAAAATGTTTTTAATTACGTGCACAATTTCGTGATACAATACTTATTTTCCAAAACAACTTTCAAGACTATGCGCAAATTGTTCACAAATGTTTCAACACTATTTAAAGATATATGATTTTCCCACGAGTTTGCTAATTAAAAACCATCAGACAATAAGCCCGGCACAAATTGAAACATTTAATTTTCCTTGGCCTTACCCAATACATTCAGCATTGAGAGCAACACTGAGACAGGCAAAATAGTCCATGCATTGGATGTCCTATGATTGATTGCCTTGATCCATTAAAAAATATGATGACAGCAACAAAATGAAGATCGAATTCTGGTTTAGGTGACCTTTATTTATTTGTTAAATGACAAGTCAGAAATTGGCCTGAGTGGTTGAGGAGCCTTTTCAGTCCTCAAATGAGGAATCAGACGAACTTGTCACAGGGATGATCTTCAACCTTATCCATGGTTACTGCTTTTGCCTTGGTAACTGAATAAAACAATGACACAAATATTATAGAATTACAAGGTAAGGGACACAATTTGACATACAAAATGCTGCCTTCCCCCAAAATAATAATTTGATGTCTGTAAAAAGTCTCAGCAGTGCTATCTCGACCGTTCAAGTCATTAAACTGTTCAAAAATGCTAAAACTGGGAAAGTGGTATGGACAGTATTACAATTCTGTGCTCAAAACAAGTAAAATATCATATTGTTTCATAAAATATACATATCAAAATCAGCCGTTCCACTGCACTCACAAACAAAATGTCTTTGGAAGGACGGACAGACGGATATCGTTAGTATGGCTTTGACAACCCGCCCTTTTAGATTGGGGGTATCATTAGATAAGAAACATCTAAATTTTTATTATTAAAGATGTTTGTATATATTATATATATTATCACACATTAACACTTAATCACATCATACATTAACACTAAACACATCACATATCGCATAAAAAACATTACATGACACGTATCACAGGATACATGACAGATATCGCACATGCCACATCACACATATACAATGACTCACATGACATATCACAAACAACATTGCATGACAGATCACATGATACATGACATATATAACACATCACATATGTACAGTTACACACATTACATGTCACAAAAACATATATCACGGGACACATGACGCATATGGCATATCACATATATACAATTACTCCTATCATATACGTATCACAAACAGCATTCCATGGACCCAACATCAGATTACGCCTGTTTTATATTCTGGCAGCCAGAAATGTTTGTACCAATCTGGTTAATATATCATGTAACAAGCCCTACTTTCTGCAAGATGAATTCACTTTGAACTCTCGCCTTGAAAGAGTTGAAATAAAAAGAAATCTTCACAGTTAAAAACATGTTAAGAATCATATTTTTTCAGAAAATATGCATATCATAATCAAACTTTGCACCAACGTTGGCCCAACGTAGGATCGCCGATCCAAATAACGTTGGCCCAACGTTGATAGCAAACGTTGGCCCACCGTAAGATTACGCCTGTTTTCTACCTTAATACCTCCAAGTCAGCCTGAAATGTTTGTACCAATCTACTTCACACATCTGGTAACAAGCACTTCATTCTGCAAGCTGAATTCACTTTGAACTCTGACCATGAAAGAGTTGAAATAAAAAGAAATATTCGAAATTAAACCATGTTAAGAATCATATTTTTTCAGAAAATATGCATATCATAATCAAACTTTGCACCAACGTTGGCCTAACGTAGGATCGCCGATCAAAATAACGTTGGCCCAACGTTGATAGCAAACGTTGGCCCACCGTAAGATAACGCCTGTTTTATTACTCAATACTCCCAGTCAGCCTGAAATGTTTGTACCAATCAAGTTAAGACATCTGGTAACAAGCACTTCATTCCGCAAGTTGAATTCACTTTGAACTCTGACCATGAAAGAGTTGAAATAAAAAGAAATATTCGAAATTAAAAACATGTTAAGAATCATATTTTTTCAGAAAATATACATATCATAATCAAACTTTGCACCAACGTTGGCCTAACGTAGGATCGCCGATCCAAATAACGTTGGCCCAACGTTGATAGCCAACGTTGGCCCACCGTAAGATTACGCCTGTTTTATACCTCAATACCTCCCTGCCAGCCTGAAATGTGTGTACCAATCTATATTATTCCAAAAAAGAAACGCATTAGACAGAAATCTGAAGAGACAAAGGTTTAATTCAAACGTGTAAAACTATTCAACAAACATACCCAGGAGCATGGAATTAGATGTGCACATGGCAGAACCACGTGTGTATACGATAATAATGATCACCACAGGCTAAACAGTCATGATTTTGTTCACCGTCCACAGAAGTGTCAGTACCTGTTATGTCAACCACGTGCACGAATAACAGTTCGGACCCGCCTCGTCATGGACTGGATCATACGCTGTATAACTGGTTGAGGAATTCTCCTCCACTCCTGCTGAAGAAATGTAGCTAAGTCCTGAAGAGTTTGAGGTTGACGTACACGCTGACGTAGAGGCCGATAAAGTTCATCCCAAAGATGTTCTATGGGGTTGAGATCCGGGGAATGAGATGGCCAGGGGAGCACAGGAATGTTGTTATTTGCCAGATACTCAATGGTGACACGTGCTGTATGTGGCCTGGCTTTGTCTTGCTGGAATAACTCCCGTCGGACATCAATGACTGGGAGAAGGTGTTACTGAAGAATATTGTCCCTATAGCGGACAGCCGTCAGGTTTCCTTGGACATGGATACGATTAGTACGGTTGGTGTAGGATATCGCCGCCCACATCATGACACTTCCTCCACCGAATCTGTCCACTTGACGAACACAGTTAGGAGCATAACGTTCATGGACCCGTCTGTAAACTCTGTTTCGTCCATCCCGTCTCTGTAGAAGAAACCTAGATTCATCGCTGAACCATATGCGCCTCCAGTTTCGTAAGTTCCAGGCCGACATGTTATTGCACCAGCGGAGACGTTGGACGCAATGCTGACGTCGTAACACGTTCCCGAAGTAGGGTCTCCGGGCTATCAGTCCAACCTCTCTCAGTCTGTTCCGTACTGTTTGCCCCGATATCCTTCGAAGTCCAGGCACCCTGGCCACTGTGCTCTCAGCTGTAACAGTACGATCACGTAAATGGAGGACCTGGATGTAGCGATCCTGAGCTGCTGTGGTGACTCGAGGTCTGCCGGTGCGTGGACGGTCGTTTGTGGTACCCGTGAGGTTGTAGCGTGTTGCAAGTCGAGAAATCGTACTCTGGCTTACATTTAGACGTCTTGCAACTGAAGATTGCGACTCACCAGCCCCAAGTCTTCCAATGGCGATATTGCGAGTAGCAGCGTCTAGACGTGGCATAATGATTCCGTCGTGAAACTCTTCAAAACTGCGACATGACATTTTATAGACAGATACAGCATGCAACTAACTCATGGCCCAATTTGCACGTGCAAAATGAGTTTGGTTTCGTTTTGCTGATGTGTTTTCAGAAATTTGTAAAACGTCTTATCAAACACAACGTTTTGCGTTTTGGTGTTTTTTTTAAAATACAGATTTGCATAGAAGTCTCCTCTCCTATAAACAGATTTATAACATATTTTACCGATTCAGTAGCCATTCTTTGATCAGAAGAATGTTTAAAATTCAGAAACTCCTATGTGTTTCTTTTTTGGAATAGTATAGTTCACACATCAGGTAACAAGCACTTCATTCTGCGAAATGAATTCACTTTGAACTCTGACCATGAAAGAGCTGAAATAAAAAGAAATATTCGATATTAAAAACATGTAAAGAATCATATTTTTTCAGAAAATATGCATATCATAATCAAACTTTGCACCAACGTTGGCCTAACGTAGGATCGCCGATCAAAATAACGTTGGCCCAACGTTGATAGCAAACGTTGGCCCACCGTAAGATAACGCCTGTTATATTACTCAATACCTCCCAGTCAGCCTGAAATGTTTGTACCAATCAAGTTAAGATATCTGGTAACAAGCACTTCATTCTGCAAGTTGAATTCACTTTGAAATCTGACCATGAAAGAGTTTTCAGAATAAAAATATGATAATAATAATATTTATCAATATTCAAACTTTGCACTGAACTCAAAGAAAAAAATGACTTTGGAAGGACAAACATGATACATAGAACTCAGACGTTGGGCCGCCGGTCAAAACAACGTTGGCCCAACGTTAGATAACGCCTATTTTATTCCTCAATACCTCCCAGGCAGCCTGAAATACCAGTCTGGATAAATATCAGGTAACAAGCACTACATTCTGCAAGCTGAATTCACTCTGAACTCTATCCATGAAAGAGCGTGTCAATAAAATGCGCTGTCTTCTGGCAGGGTACCTCGGCAAAAATAGTTTCAAATACGGCCAAGACAAAATTCAAAATGTTTTTAATTACGTGCACAATTTCATGATATAATATTTACTTTCCAAAACAACTTTCAAGACTATGCGCAAATTGTTCACAAATGTTTCAACACTATTAAAAGATATATGATTTTCCCATGAAAAAACCATCAGACAATAAGCCCGGCACAAATTGAAACATTTAATTTTCCTTGTCCTTACCCAATACATTCAGCATTGAGAGCAACAGTGAGACAGACAAAATAGTCCATGCATCGGATGTCCTATGATTGATTGCTTTGATCCATTAAAAAATATGATGACAGCAACAAAATGAAGATCGAATTCTGGTTTAGGTGACCTTTATTTATTTGTTAAATGACAAGTCAGAACTTGGGCTGAGATGTTGAGGAGCCTTTTCAGTCCTCAAAAATGAGGAATCAGACGAATTTATCACAGGGATGATCTTCAACCTTATCCATGGTCACTGCTTTTGCCTTGGTAACTGAATAAAACAATGACACAAATATTATAAAATTACAAGGTAAGGAACATATTTTGACATAAAAAATGCTGCCTTCCCCCAAATAATAATTTGATGTCTGAAACAAGTCTCAGCAGTGCTACCTCCACCCGTCCAAGTCATTAAACTGTTAAAAACTACTAAAACTGGGAAGGTGGCATGGACAGTAATTCCATGATGCTCTTGGATCAAACATTGGCAGAAAAGCTTTTAACACTAAAATGAACAAGGGTAACCTCGACTCATTCAAGTTCAAAACACGAAACAAAAAATATTTGTTCCGAAAGTACACATATCAAAATCAACATTTGCACTGCACCTCTCATATTTGTATGGAAAGTGTTTCTTATTTGGAAGGAATCCATGCAGCAGTTCTCAAGTAAAAGGTAGCACAAACATAGAACTAAAAACAACATTCTAGGTTCAAAACATGCAAAAAATTATATTGTTTCGTAAAATACATATATCAAAATCAACATTTGCACTACACCTCTTCTATTAGTACAGAAAGTGTTTCTTACATTTGGAAAGATTACACCTAGGAGCTCTCAAGTTAAAGGTACGCAAATATAGAATAATTAAAAAATAACTTTCTATGTTCAAAACAAGTGAACATTTCATATTGTTTCATAAAATAATCATATCAAAATCAACCTTAGCACTACATCTCTCCAACTGATATCTCAAGTTAAAGGTCGCACAATGTTGAAATAAAAGAACCATTCAAAGTCCAAAACATGTACAAAATCATATTGTTTCATAAAATTAACATATCAAAATCAACCTTTGCACTCCACCTCTCCTATTTGTATAGAACATGTTCCTTAAATTTGGAAAGAATCCATGTAGCAGTTCTCAAGTTAAAGGTAGCACAATTTTGAATTGAATAACACTTTCTCAGTTTAAACATGTACAAAATCATATCGTTTCATAAAATAAACACATCAAAATCAACCTCTGCACTACTTATCAAAATCAACATTTGCAATGCACCACTCCCATTTGTATAGAAAGTGTACCTCGAATTTGGAAAGAATCCATGTAGGTGTTCTCAAAGGTCGCACATTGTGGAATTAAAAAAAGACATTCTGTATTCAAAATATGCAAAAAAATTAGATTGTTTCATAAAATACACATATCAAAATCACCATTTGGACCGCGCATCTTCTATTAGTATTAAAAGTGTTCCTCAAATTTGGAAAGAATCCATGTAGAAGTTCTTAATTGAAAGGTCGCACAATGTTCAATTAAAAAAATCATTCTGAGTTCAAAACATGCGAAAAATTCATATTGTTTCATAAAATACATATATCAAAATCCAAATTTGCACTGCACCTCTTCTCTTTGTATAGAAAGTGTTTCTTACATTTAGAAAGAATACACGTGGCAGCTCTCAAGTAAAAGGTAGCACAGACATAGAAGAACAAAAAAAAACATTCTATGTTCAAAACATGTAAAAAATCATATTGTTTCATAAAATGTACATATAAAAATCAACCTTTCCACTGCACTCACACAAAAACATGTCTTCGGAAAGACAGACAGACGGATATCCTTGGTATGGTTTTATCAAACCCGCTTTTTTTGATTGGGGGTAAAATTAGGTAAGAAAAATCTAAATTTGTTTTTGTACAAGTTGTTTGTACATATTATTGCAGGGTAAATCATACATTAACAGTTAATCACATCACATATCGCAAAAAAACATTACATGACACAAATCAAAGGGTACATGACACATCACAAATGTACAATTAATCACATATAACGAAATAAAACATTACATGCCATATATGGCACATGGCACATGGCACATCACACATCACACATATACAATTAATCACATAGGATTTAAAAAAACGCACCAAAACACTCCATGACACAGATCAAAGGATACATGATACATATGGCACATGGCACATCATGCATGTACAAATAATCACATCACATATCACAAAAAAAACATTCCTTGACACATATTACTGGCTACATGACACATATGGTACATGGCACATCACACATCATATATATAAAATTCATCACATTGCATATAAACTTTTAAAAAACCCGCACACATTCCATGACACATATCACAGGAAACATGACACATATGTCACATGGTACATCACGCATATACAAATAATCACTTTACATATCACCAAGCAAAAACATCACATTACAGGATACATGACACATATGTCTCATGGCTCATCACGCATATACATATAATCACGACACAGATCACAGGGTACATGACACATCCCAGAAAGAAGTTAGGCGTTGTGCCTTCGGTCAAAACAAGGTTGGCCCAACGTTGATAGACAGCGTTGTCCCAACGTTAGATAACGCCTGTTTTATTCCTTAATACCTCCCAGGCAACTTGAAATGTGTGTACCAATCTGGTTAAAATATGAGGTAATAAGCAGTAAGTTCTGCAAGCTGAATTCACTCTGAACTCTATCTATGAAAGAGCATGTCAATGAAATGCACTGTCTTCTGGCAGGGTGCCTCGGCATACAGAGTTTTAAATACGGCCAAGACAGAATTCAAAATAATTTTAATTACTTGCACAATTTCATGCTATAATATCTACTTTCAAAAACAATTTTCAAGACTATGTGGAAATTGGTCACAAATGTTTCAACACTATTGAAAGATATATGATTTTCCCACAAGTTAGGAAATTAAAAAACACCAGACAATAAGCCCGGCACAAATTGAAATATTTAATTTTCCTTGGCCTTACACCACACATTCAGCATTGAGAGCAACACTGAGACAGGCAAAATAGTCCCTGCATCGGATGTCCTATGGTTTAGGTGACCCTTTTTAATTTGTTAAATGACAAGTCAGAACTTGGGCTGAGAGGTTGAGGATCCTTTTCAGTCCTCAAATGAAGATGATCTTCAACCTTATCCATGGTCACTGCTTTTGCCTTGGTAACTGAGTTAAACAATGACACAGGTATAATAAAATTACAAGGTAAGGGACATATTTTTTACATAAAAGTAGTTCTCTTCCCCCAAATAATAATTTGATGTCTGAGACAAGTCTCAGCAGTGCTACCTCCACCCGTCCAAGTCATGAAACTGTTCAAAACTGCTAAAACTGGGAAGGTGGCATGGACAGAAATATCATGATGCTCTTGGATCATACATTGGCAGAAAAGCTTTTAACACTAAAATGAACAAGGGTAACTTCGACTCATTCATTCTGCCAAGTTCAAAACATTCTATGTTCAAAACATGTACAAAATAATATTGTTACATAAAATACACATAGCAAAAACAACCTTTGCACTACACCACTCCTATTTGTATAGAAAGTGTTCCTCAAATTTAGAAAGAATCCCTGCAGCAGTTCTCAAGTAAAATGTAGCACAAACATAAAATAAAAAAACAAACATTCTAAGTTCAAAACATGCAAAATTTCCTATTGTTTCATAAAATACATATATCAACCTTTGCACTGCATCTTTCCAATTAATATAAAAAAGTGTTCCTAAAAATTGAAGACAACCCATGTAGCAGTTCTCACGGTAAAGGTTGCACAATGTTTAATACAAAAAAAAACCATTCAAAACTTGTAAAAGAATTGTATTGTTTCCTAAAATACACATATCAAAATCAACATTTGGACTGCACCTTTCTTTTAATAGAATAGAGTGTGTTTCTTACATTTGGAAAGAATCCATGTTGCAGCTCTCAAGTAAAAGGTAGCACAAACATGGAATAAAAAAACATTCTTGTTTTAAAATGTGAAAAGGAAACCTACAGGCGATACTTGTTAAGTTACAATCATTTTCCTATCAAAACATTACAGTCAACTAAGGTTTAATCAATTTTACTGTCCTATCAGAACCAAACACTCAGTTTGAGTTTTGCCAATTGGATTGCCCTCACTCAAGGATCACAGTCAGTCATAATCATAGAGCAATATCATTAAATTGATCATATGTTGTTTTACATGTTCTGCTCATTTACTATTGTTTGCAATATACATGTAAAAAGAAATATAATTATATAGATCGATTGTTATATATATTGTTCATCGGTACAAAATCACGTACCATTTTGGGTAGAAAATATTTTCACGGTACAAACATCACGTATTTCTTGTTTCATCCGTTCTGAGAAGGGCTGTCGGATAGCATGGTGGTTAAAGCGTTCGCTCGTCACGCCGAAGACCCGCGGTAGATTCCCGACATGGGTACAATGTGTGAAGCCAATTTCTGGTGTTCTCCACTGTGATATTGCTTGAATATTGAATAAAGCGGCGTAAAACCATATTCACTCACCCACACAGCCGTTCTGAGTACAGGAGATTCCCCAAAATTTTTTGTAAAGACATACTAAGTTGTCCTTTTTGCAATGATAGATCAATAACACGATTATTTGGCTACAATTATGTCACATCAATATGTTATATATCTCTCCCCGCCCCCCTGTTTCAGAAAATAATTCGAAAATCATCGACCGTAGAATCCATGACTATTTCCGCTTTCGGCTTCACTGTCACGAAGACACTTTGGAGGCTCAAGAGATCCAAGAAGACATCCCGAGGCATTGATTGCCAAGAATAAACCAAGTGGCATTTCTCTGTCACGAAGCACCGTAGAAGAGATCTAAAAGGACATTTCGAGGCAATGATTGCTACGAATATCCTTAATGACACTTCACTGTCGCAAAGACACACTTGGGGCAGAAGAATTCCATTAGGACGGTCACGAAGTCATCCTGGAGGTAGAAGCTTTCCAAGAGGACATTTCGAGGCATTGATTGTTAAGAAGCTATTCAGTGGAACTTCACTGTCACAAAGACACTCTGCAGGCAGAAAGGTTCCAAGAGGACATTTAGAGGCATTGGTTGCTAAGAAGATATTCATTGACACTTCACTGTCACGAAGACACTTTAGGGGCAGAAAGCTTCGAAGAGGTCATGTCGATGCATTGATTGCTAAAAAGATATTCAATGACACTTTAATGTCACGAAGACGCACGAGAGGCAGAGAGATGAAACTGCACATCTCGAGGCATTGATTGCTAAGAATGTATTAAGTGGCCCTTTTCTGACACGAATACACAATGGAAGCATAAGATTTCTAAGAGAACATTTCGAGGCAATGATTGCTAAGAATATATTCAATGCTACTTCACTGTCACGAAGACACCCTACAGGCAGTAGGTTTCTGAGATGCCATTTCGAGGCATTGATTGACAATAATATACCAAGTGATACTTCACTGTCACAAAAGATCCGTGAAGATTCCGGGTTAGAATAGGTCTTCAGCAACCCATGCTTGCCGTAAAAGGTGACTCTGCTTGTCGTAAAAGGCGAGTAACGGGATCGGGTGGTCAGGCTCGCTGACTTGGTTAATGCACTGGATTGTTTACAAACAACCGTCATATAGCTGGAATATTGCTGAGTGCAGCGTCAAACAACAAACCAACCAACCACTGTCACACACCCTTGGGGCAGACGAATTCCATTAGGACGGTGACGAAGAAACCCTGGGGGCAGAAGAATGCCATAAGGACATTTCGAGGCATTGATTGCCAAGAACATACCAAGTGACACTTCTCTGTCATGAAGAGATAGCAGAAGAGTTCTTATGGGACATTTCGAAGCATTGGTTGCTAAGAATATATTCAATGACACTTCACTGTCACGAAGACACTTTACAGGCAGTGGAGGACATTTTGAGGCATTGATTGCTAAGAAGATAGTCAGTGACATTTCACTGAAACGAAGACGCTCTGGAGGCACAAGAGATCCAAGAAGACATCTCGAGCCACTGGTTGTCAAGAATATACCAAGTGACACTTCTCTGTCACGAAGACTCCTTGGATGCAGAAGAGTTTTTAGATGACATTTCGAGGCATTGATTGCTAAAAAAGAAATTCAGTAGTAATTCACTTTCACGAAGAGAAACTGAAGGCAGACGTGTGCTAAGAGGACATTTCGAGGCAGTGATTGCTGAAAAGATATTCAGTGACACGAAGGCACCCTGGAGGCAGAAGCGTTCCATAAATACTGTCACGAAGACACCCTGGATACAGAAGAATTCCATGAGGACATCTCGAGGCATTGATTGCTTAGAATATATTGAGTGGTAATTCACTTTCACGAAGACAAACTGCAGGCAGAAGTGTGCTCAGAGGACATTTCGAGGCATTGATTGCTAAAAAGATGTTCAATGACACTTCACTGTCATGAAGACACCCAAGAGGCAAGTCATCTATGAGTTATGATTGCCAAGAAGATTTTCAGTGAAAATTCACTTTCACGAGGACGTCCAGCAGCTCATTTCCTAAAACATATTCGGTGACAATTCACTGTCAAGAAGACGTCCTAGAACTCTTGAACCAATGATTGCCAAGAAGATATTCAGTGGCACTTCACTGTCACGACGACACCATGGAGGTTGAAAGGTGCCTTGATTTCTTCTGGAAACATTGTTGTCCAAGAGGATAGTCTGTAACAAATCACAGAAGAGACACAAACGAGTTGCAAGGAGACGGCTGGAGGCAATGTTTGCCAAGAAGCTGTTCAGTGGCAATTGACTGTCACGAAGAAACACTGGAAGCATTAGAGTGCCATTAAGACTTCTGGAGGCAGGAAATGACCAAGAAGACCTCTATAGTAATATGTCTGCCAATAAGACATCCTTGAGGCATAAGGCATCATCAGGAGACTCTCCAGGACCAGGTTTCCCACCTCCCATGGTCACTGGTACCCAAATAAGACCTCTGGAGACCTCGATCTAAGGGTCGGGTATGCTTCTAAGGCACGTTAGGTTCAGAGACTTAACACTGTACTAACCTGCACTAACCCGCACTAACAACCTGCACTTAGGCGCGTTACTTTATAGAAAGACACTTCCAAATTCTTTAGATTTAGGTTCAAAATCTGGGATTGTTTGGTTGTCAGAGGCAGTGTCAGCCTCTTTGTATCCGCCTGAAGCATGCCTGACCACTGGATAACGACGGTCACACACTGGAGGCAAAAGGGGGTCAAAGAGAATTATGATGCAGTGATGATGCTAATATATTCAGTGGAAATTGACTGTCACGAAGGCAATATGGAGGCAGAAGAGATCAAAGTGCACATTTCGAGGCAATGATTGCCAAGAACTAGTTTGTGGCACTTCTCTGTCACGAAGGCACCCTGGAGGTTAAACACTGACATGTAGCATCTTGAGGCAATGAATGCCAAAAAGATATTCAGTGACACATCATAGTCACGAAGACACCCTGGAGGCAGAAGAATTCCATGAGGACATCTCGAGGCAATGATTGCTAAAGATATATTGAGTAGCACTTCTCTGTCACGAAGACTACCTGGAGGCAAAAGAGTTCCAAGAGGACATTTCAAGGCATTGATTGCTAAGAATATATTCATTGACACTTCTCTGTCACGAAGCCTCCCTTCAGGCAGAAGAATTCCATGAGGACATCTCGAGGCATTGACTGCTAAGAAGATATTCAGTGACCTTGAGGCAGAATGGTTTCAAGAGGACATTTCGAGGCATAGGGTGCCAAGGATAGTTCAAGTGATATTTTCCTATCTCGAAGACACCCTTGAGAAAGAAGAGTTTGAAGAGGATCTTTCGAGGAATGGATTACTAAGAATATATTCAGAGACCTTTCACTGTCAAGACACCTTGGATGCAGAAGAGTTCTATGATTGTAAAGATTATATTGAGTTGCACTTCATTGTCACGAAGACACATTTGAGACAGAAGAGTTTGAAGAGGATAATTCTATTCATTCTTGAGGATACGCTCAGTGACACTTCACTGTCAGGAAGACACCCTAGAGGCAGGATACTTCTATGAGGACATTTCGAGGCAGTGATTGCTTTGAATACATTCAGTAACACTTGGATGCAGAAGAGTTCTATGACATCTCGAGGCATTGATTGCCAAGATTATATTGAGTGGCACTTCACTATCGCGAAGATACCCTTGAGACAGAAGAATATATTCAGTGACATTTCACTGTCACGAAGACACCCTAGAGGAAGACGAATTCGAGGAGGTTATTTCGAGGCATTGGTTTGCTAATTAAAAACCATCAGACAATAAGCTCTGCACAAATTGAAACATTTAATTTTCCTTGGCCCTATCCCATACATGCATCGGATGTCCTATGATTGATTGCTTTGATCCATTAAAAAATATGATGACAGCAACAAAATGACAATCGAATTCTGGTTAAGGTGACCTTTATTTATTTGTTAAATGACAAGTCAGAACTTGGCCTGAGTGGTTTAGGGGCCTTTTCAGTCCTCAAATGAGGAATCAAACGAACTTATCACAGGGATGATCTTCAACCTTATCCATGGTCACCGCTTTTGCCTTGGTAACTGAATAAAACAATGACACAAATATTATAAAATTACAAGGTAAGGGACATATTTTGACATAAAAAAAGTTGCCTTCCCCCACATAATAATTTGATGTCTGTGAAAAGTCTTAGCAGTGCTACCTCCACCCGTCCAAGTCATTAAACTGTTAAAAACTGCTAAAGCTGGGAAGGTGGCATGGACAGTAATACCATGATGCTCTTGGATCAAACATTGGCAGAAAAGCTTTTAACACGAAAATAAACAAGGGTAACCTCAACTCATTCATTTTTCAAATTTCAAAACATGAAACAAATAATATTTGTTCCGTAAATACATATCAAAATCAACATTTGCACTGCACCTCTCATATTTGTATAGAAAGTGTTTCTCACATTTGGAAAGAATCCATGTCGGAGCTCTCAAGTAAAAGGTAGCAGAAACACGGAATAATTAAAAACAACATTCAAAGTCCAAAACATGTACAAAATCATATTGTTTCATAAAATACACATATCAAATCAACATTTGCAATGCACCACTCCCATTTGTATAGAAAGTGTTCCTCAAATTTGGAAAGAGTCCATGTAGTAGTTCTTAAGTTAAAGGTCGCACAATGTTGAATAAAAAAACAGACATTCTGTGTTAATATTGTTTCATGAAATACATATACCAAAATCAACATTTGCACTGCACCTCTTCTTTTAGCATAGAAAGTGTTTTCTTACATTTGGAAAGAATCCACGTAGGAGCTCTCAAGTAAAAGGTAGCAGAAACATAGAATAATTTAAAAACCTTTCTATGTTCAAAACATGCAAACATTTCATATTTATTCATAAAATAAACATATCAAAATCAACCTTTGCACTACATCTTTCCAACTAATATCTCAAGTTAAAGGTCGCACAATGTTGAATTAAAAGAACCATTCAAAGTCCAAAACATGTACAAAATCATATTGTTTCATAAAATTAACATATCACAATCAATCTTTGCACTCCACCTCTCCTATTTGTATAGAACGTGTTCCTCAAATTTGGAAAGAATCCATGTAGCAGTTCTCAAGTTAAAGGTAGCACAATTTTGAATTGAATAACACATTCTCAGTTTAAACATGTACAAAATCATATCATTTCATAAAATAAACACATCAAAATCAACCTCTGCACTGCATCTCTCCAGTTAATATCAAGTTAAAGGTCACACAATGGTGAATGAAAAAACCAAAAACATCCTAAGTTCATAACATGTACAAAAACATATTGTTTCATAAAATACACATATGAAAATCAACCTTTCCACTGCACTCACACAAAAAAATGACGGATATCCTTGGTATGGCTATATCAACGCGCCCTTTTAGATTTGGGATATCATTAAAAAAGAAACATTTAAATTTTTATTATTAAAGATGTTTGCATATATTATTGCAGGGCACATGACACATTTGGCACATGGCACATCACAAATATACAATTAATCACATATCACAAAAACAAATACAAGACAGAGATCCCAGGATACATGACACATACGGCACATTGCACATCATGAATGTACAATTAATCACATATCACGAAAATACCTTACATAACACAGATCACTGGATACATGACACACATGGTACATGAAAATCACACATATAAAATCAATCACATCGCATATCACAAACGAAAGTATTACATGACACAGATCACTGGATACATGACACACATGGCAAATCACGCAGGACACATCCCACATAAAAAAATAATCACTTTGCATAGAAAAACAAAAGAAACAAAAAACATTCCATGACACATATCACAGGATACATGGCACATCACGCATATACAAATAATCACATCACATATCACCAAACAAAAACCTTACATGACACAGATCACAGGATACATGACACACATGGTACATGGCACATGACACATGATACATCACACATATAAAATTACTCGCATTGCATATAAAAAAAATTAAACAAATTCGTGAAGCATATCACAGCATACATGACACATATGTATATGGCACATCACGCATATACAAATAATCACATCACATATCACAAAAAAACAAAAAATTACATGACACAGATCACAGGATACATGACACATATGGTACATTGCACATAACACATCACAAATATGTAATTAATCACATCATATATCACCAAAAATATTACACGACGCAGATCACAGCGTACATGACACATCCGAGAAAGAAGTCAGAAGTTGTGCCGTAGGTCAAATCAACGTTGGCCCAACGTTGATAGACAGCGTCGACCAAACGTTAGATTACCCCTGTTTTATTCCTAAATACATTCCAGGCTGCTGGGAAATGTGTGTACTAATCTGGTTAAAATATCAGGTAACAAGCAGTAAAGTCTGCAAGCTGAATTCACACTGAACTCTATCCGAGGAAGAGCATGTTAATTAAATGCACTGTCTATATCTATTTATTAAATGACAAGTCAGAACTTTGGCTGAGTGGTTGAGGAGCCTTTTCAGTCCTAAAATGAGGAATCAGACGAACTTATCACAGGGATGATCTTCAACCTTATCCATGGTCACCGCTTTTGCCTTGGTAACTGAATAAAACAATGACACAAATATAATAAAATTACAAGGTAAGGGACATATTTTGACATAAAAGTAGTTCTCTTCCCCCAAATAATAATTTGATGTCTGAAACAAGTCTCAGCAGTGCTACCTCCACCCGTCAAAGTCATTAAACTGTTAAAAACTGCTAAAACTGGGAAGGTGGCATGGACAGAAATATCATGATGCTCTTGGATCATACATTGGCAGAAAAGCTTTTAACACTAAAATGAACAAGGGTAACTTCGACTCAATCATTTATTAAATTTCAAAACATGTACACACATCATATTGTTACATAAAATACACATATCAAAAACAACCTTTGCACTACACCACTTCTATTTGTAGAGAAAGTGTTCCTCAAATTTGGAAAGAATCCACGAAGTAGTTAAAGGTCGCACAATGTTGAATAAAAAAGCAAAAGTATTCTCAGTTCAAAACATGCAAAATCTCATATTGTTTCATAAAATACACATAGCAAAAACAACCTTTGCACTACACCACTCCTATTTGTATAGAAAGTGTTCCTCCAATTTAGAAAGAATCCCTGCAGCAGTTCTCAAGTAAAATGTAGCACAAACATAAAATAAAAAAACAAACATTCTAAGTTCAAAACATGCAAAATTTCCTATTGTTTCATAAAATACATATATCAAAATCAACATTTGCACTGCATATTTCCAATTAATATAAGAAAAAGTGTTCCTTAAATTTGAAGAGAACCCATGTAGAGCCTCTCACGTTAAAGGTCACACAATGTTCACTTAAAAAAAACATTTAAAACTTGTAAAAGAATAATATTGTTTCATAAAATACACATATCAAAATCAACATTTGGACTGCACCTTTTTTTATTAGAATAGAGTGTGTTTCTTACATTTGGAAAGAATCCATGTTGCAGCTCTCAAGTAAAAGGTAGCACAAACATGGAAAAAAAATAACATTTTTTTAAAAAAATGTGAAAAGGAAATCTACAGGCGATACTTGTTAAGTTACAATCATTTTCCTATCAAAACAATACAGTCAACAAAGGTTTAATCAATTTTACTGTCCTATCAGAACCAAACACTCAGTTTGAGTTTTGCTAATTGGATTGCCCTCACTCAAGGATCACAGTCAGTCATAATCATAGAGCAATATCATTAAATTGATCATATGTTGTTTTACATGTTCTGCTCATTTACTATTGTTTGCAATATACATGTAAAAAGAAATGCAATTATATAGATCGATTGTTATATATTCATGGGTACAAAATCACGTAGCATTTTGGGTAGAAATTATTTTTACGGTACATCACAAACATAACGTATTTCTTGTTTTATCCGTTCTGAGAAGGGCTTTCGTATAGCATGGTGGTTAAAGCGTTTCTCTCGTCAGGCCGAAGACCCGGGGTAGATTCCCGACATGGGTACAATGTGTAAAGCCAATTTCTGGTGTTCTGCACCGTGATATTGCTTGAATATTGAATAAAGCGGCGTACAACCATACTCACC
This sequence comes from Haliotis cracherodii, assembly GCF_022045235.1. Taxonomy (NCBI): domain Eukaryota; kingdom Metazoa; phylum Mollusca; class Gastropoda; order Lepetellida; family Haliotidae; genus Haliotis; species Haliotis cracherodii. The sequence continues at coordinate 20,841,223 of NW_027266275.1, forward strand.
CACCCACCCAGCCGTTCTGAATACAGGAGATTCTCAGAAAAAGTTTGTAAAGATATCTTAGTTTGCCTAATTGCAATGACAGACCAATGACACGATTATTTGGCTACAATTATGTCACATCAATATGTTATATATCTCTCCCCGCCGCCCTGTTTCAGAAAATAATTCGAAAATCACCGAACGTAGAATCCATGACTTTCCGATTTCGGCTTCAAAACTTAGACTTCGATATGTACGATGCTGCATGGGCTTCCGATTTCAGCAAGAAGTCATAAAATTACAAATAGTTTGATTATTTTACATAATCTGCATTATGCTGCTATTAAAACATTTTGTTACTATGTAAATAAGTTCAGATTTATATAAGTTTTGATACTTAGAAAGCTGGAGGCAGAAAAGTTTCAAGAGGACAACTCGAGGCATTGATTGCCAAGATTATATTGAGTGGCACTTCTCTGGCACGAAGACACCCTGGAGGCAGAAGAGTTTTATGAGGACATTTTGAGGCATTGATTCTCAAAAATATTTTGAGTGGAGGTTCACAGTCACGAAGACAACCTGGAGAATTCTAAGAGGACATTTAGAAGCATTGATTGCCAAGAGTATACCAAGTGACACTTCTCTGCCACGAAGACACCGTACAAGAGGCCTTTCGAGGCAATGATTGCTAAGAATATGTTCAATGACACTTCGCTGTCACGAAGACACCCTGGAGGCAGAAGATTTCTGAGAGGACATTTCGAGGCATTGATTGCTAAGAATATATTCAATGACATTTCACTGGGAGGAAGAATGCCCAGAAGAGATCTAAGAGGACATTTCGAAGCAATGATTGCAAAGAATTTATTAAGTGGCACTTCTCTGTCACGAAGGACCGTAGAAGAGATCTAATAGGACATTTCGAGGCAATGATTGGTACGACACTTCACTGTCGAAAAGACACACTTGGGGCAGAAGAATTCCATTAGGACGGTCACGAAGTCATCCTGGAGGTAGAAGCTTTCCAAGAGGACATTTCGAGGCATTGATTGTTAAGAAGCTATTCAGTGGAACTTCACTGTCACGATGACATCCTGGAGGCAGTTTTTCTGATAGGACATTTAGAGGCATTGATTGCTAAAAGGATATTCATTGACACTTCACTGTCACGAAGACACATTAGAGGCAGAAAGCTTCGAAGAGGTCATGTCGATGCATTGATTGCTAAAAAGATATTCAATGACACTTCAATGTCACGAAGACACACGAGAGGCAGAAGATATGAAACTGCACATCTTGAGGCATTGATTGCTAAGAATGTATGAAGTGGCCCTTTACTGACACGAATACAACCTGGAAGCATAAGATTTCTAAGAGAACATTTCGAGGCAATGATTGCTAAGAATATATTCAATGCTACTTCACTGTCACGAAGACACCCTACAGGCAGTAGGTTTCTGAGATGCCATTTCGAGGCATTGATTGACAAGAAGATACCAAGTGATACTTCTCTGTCATGAAAACACTGTAGAAGAAATATAATAGGACATTTCGAGGTAATGATTGCTAAGAATATATTCAATGATACTTCACTGTCCCAAAAGACCCGTGAAAATTCCGGGGTAGAATAGGTCTTCAGCAACCCATGCTTGCCATAAAAGGTGACTCTGCTTGTCGTAAAAGGCGACTAACGGGATCGGGTGGTCAGGCACGCTGACTTGGTTGATGCACTGGATTGTCTGGTCCAGATTTGATTTTTTACAGACAGCCGTCATATAGCTGGAATATTGCTGAGTGCGGCGTTAAACAATAAACCAACCAACTACTGTCACAAAGACACCCATTGGGGCAGACGAATTCCATTAGGACGGTGACGAAGACATCCTGAAGGCAGAAGATTTCTAAGGGAACATTTCGAGGCATTGACTGCTGAGAAGATATTCAGTGACATCTCACTGGGAGGAAGAATGCCCAGAAGAGATCTAAGAGGACATTTCGAAGCAATGATTGCAAAGAATGTATTAAGTGGCACTTCTCTGTCACGAAGACACTCTGGGGGTTGAAGAGTTCCAATAGGACTGTCACGAAGACACCCTGAAGGCAGACGATTTCTCAGATAACATTTCGAGGCATTGACGGCTGAGATGATATTCAGTGACACGTGGCACCTCACTGGCACGAATACACCTCAGAAGAGATCTAAGAGGACATTTCGAGGCATTGATTGCTAAAATGATATTCAGTGACTCGTCACTGACACGAAGTCACCCTGGAGGCATATGTTTCCTGAGAGGACATTTAGAGGCATTGATTGCTGAGAAGATATTCATTGACACTTCACTGTCACGAAGACACTCTGGAGGCAGAAAGCTTCCAAGAGGACATTGCGATGCATTGATTCCTAAAAAGATATTCAATGACACTCCACTGTCACGAAGACACTTTGGAGGCAAGAGAGATCCAAGAAGACATCTGGAGGCATTGATTGCCAAGAATAAACCAAGTGACACTTCTCTGTCACGAAGGTCCGTAGAAGAGATCTAATAGGACATTTCGAGGCAATGATTGGTACGAATATACTTAATGACACTTCACTGTCGCAAAGACACACTTGGGGCAGAAGAATTCCATTAGGACGGTCACGAAGTCATCCTGGAGGTAGAAGCTTTCCAAGAGGACATTTCGAGGCATTGATTGTTAAGAAGCTATTCAGTGGAACTTCACTGTCACGATGACATCCTGGAGGCAGAAGTTTTCTGATAGGACATTTAGAGGCATTGATTGCTAAAAGGATATTCATTGACACTTCAATGTCACGAAGACACATTAGAGGCAGAAAGCTTCGAAGAGGTCATGTCGATGCATTGATTGCTAAAAAGATATTCAATGACACTTCAATGTCACGAAGACACACGAGAGGCAGAAGAGATGAAACTGCACATCTCGAGGCATTGGTTGCTAAGAATGTATCCAATGATACTTCACTGTCACAAAAGACCCGTGAAGACTCCGGGGTAGAATAGGTCTTCAGCAACCCATGCTTGCCATAAAAGGTGACTCTGCTTGTCGTAAAAGGCGACTAACGGGATCGGGTGGTCAGGCACGCTGACTTGGTTGATGCACTGGATTGTCTGGTCCAAATTCGATTATTTACAGACAGCCGTCATATAGCTGGAATATTGCTGAGTGCGGCGTTAAACAACAAACCAACCAACTACTGTCACAAAGACACCCTTGGGGCAGAAAAATTCCATTAGGACGGTCACAAAGACATCCTGAAGGCAGGAGTGTGATAAGAGGACATTTCGAGGCATTGATTCCTGAAAAGATATTCAGTGACACTTCAATGTCAAGAAGACACCCTGGAGGCAGAAGAGATCAAAGTGCATATTTCGAGGCATTGATTGCCAAGAATATACCAAGTGACACTTCTCTGTCATGAAAAGACAACAGAAGAGATCTAACATTTCGAGGCAATGATTGATTGCTAAGAATGTATTCAATGACACCTCACTGTCACGAAGATACCCTGGAAGCAGAAACGTTTCAAGAGGACATGTCGAGGCTTTGATTGCTCAAAAGAAATTCAGTGGTAATTCACTTTCACGAAGACAAGGCAGACGTGTGCTGAGAGGACATTTCGAGGCATTGATTGCTGAAAAGATATTCAGTGACACTTCAATGTCACGAAGACACCATGGAGGCTGAAAGGTGCCTTGATTTCTTCTGGAAACATTGATGTCCAAGAGGATAGTCTATAACAAATCACAGAAGAGACACAGACGAGTTGCAAGGAGACGTCTGGAAGCAATGTTTGCCAAGAAGCTGTTCAGTGGCAATTGACTGTCACGAAGAAACACTGGAAGCATTAGAGTGCCAACAAGACTGCTGGGAGCAGGAAATGACCAAGAAGACCTCTATAGTAATATGTCTGCCAATAAGACATCCTTGAGGCATAAGGCATCACCAAGAGACTCTCCAGGACCATGGTCCCATGGTCACTGGTACCCAAATAAGACCTCTGGAGACCTCGATCTAAGGGTCGGGTATGCTTCTAAGGCACGTTAGGTTCAGAGACTTAACACTGTACTAACCCGCACTAACCCGCACTAACAACCTGCACTTAGGCGCATTACTTTATAGAAAGACACTTCCAAATTCTTTAGATTTAGGTTCAAAATCTGGGATTGTTTGGTTGTCAGAGGCAGTGTCAGCCTCTTTGTATCCGCCTGAAGCATGCCTGACCACTGGATAACGACGGTCACACACTGGAGGCAAAAGGGGGTCAAAAAGACTTATGAATGCAGTGATGCTGCTAATAAGATATTCAGTGGAAAATGACTGTCACGAAGGCAATATGGAGGCAGAAGAGATCAAAGTGCACATTTCGAGGCAATGATTGCCAAGAACTAGTTTGTGGCACTTCTCTGGCACAAAGGCACCCTGGAGGGGAAACAGTGGCATGAAGCATCTTGAGGCAATGAATGCCAAGAAGATATTCAGTGACACATCACAGTCACGAAGACACCCTGGAGGCAGAAGAATTCCACGAGGACATCTCGAGGCAATGATTTCCAAGAATATATTGAGTAGCACTTCTCTGTCACGAAGACTCTCTGGAGGCAAAAGAGCTCCAAGAGGACATTTCGAGGCATTGATTGCTAAGAATATATACATTGACATTTCACTGTCACAAAGACACCCTAGAGGCAGAAGAGTTCCATTAGGATTGTCACGAAGACTCTCTTCAGGCAGAAGAATTCCACTAGGACATCTGGAGGCATTGACTGCTAAGAAGATATTTTAGTGACACTTCACTGTCACGAAGACACCCTGGAAGCAGAAACGTTTCAAGAGGACATGTCGAGGCGTAGATTGCTAAGAAGATATTCAGTGACACTTCACTGTCACGAAGACACCCTTGAGACAGAAGAGTTTGAAGAGGATATTTCTATTCACAGATTGCTAGGAATACATTTCAGTGACACTTCACTGTCACGCAGATACCCTTCTGGCAGATGAGTTCTAAGAGGATCTTTCGAGGCATTGATTGCTAAGAATACATTCAGTGACACTTCACTGTCGTGAAGACACCTTCGATGTAGAAGAATTCTATGACATCTCGAGGCATTGATTGCCAAGATTATATTGAGTCACAGTCACGAAGACACCCTTGAGACAGAAGAGTTTGAAGAGGATATTTCTATTCATAGATTGCTAGGAATACATTCAGTGACACTTCACGGTCACGAAGATACCCTTCTGGCAGATGAGTTCCTAGAGGATATTTCGAGGCATTGGTTGCTAAGGATACATTCAGCGACAGTTCACTGTCACAAAGTCACCTTGGATGCAGAATAATTCCATGACGTATCGAGGCATTGATTGCTAAGATCATATTGAGTGGCACTTCATTGTCACGAAAACACCCTTGAGACAGAAGAGTTTGAAGAGGATATTTCGAGGCATGGATTACTGAGAACATATTCAGTGATATTTCACTGTCACAAAGACATATTTCAGACAGAACAGTTTGAACAGGATATTTCTATTCATTCTTGAGGATACGTTCATTGACACTTCACTGTCAAGAAGACACCTTGGATGCAGAAGAGTTCCATGACATCTCGAGGCATTGATTGCCAAGATCATATTGAGTGGCACTTCATTGTCACGAAGACGCTTTTCAGAGAGACGAGTAGGAAGAGGATATTTCTGTTCATTCATGAGGATACGTTCAGTGACATCTCACTGCCACAAAGCCACAGTGGAGGCAGAAGAACTCCATGAGGACATTTCGATTGATTGATTTCTAAGAATACATTCAGTGACACTTCCCTTTCACAAAGACACCCTTGAAACAGAAGAGTTTGAAGAGGATATTTCTATTCATTGATTGCTGAGGATACGTTCAGTGACACTTCACTGTCACAAAGACACCCTAGAGGCAGAGGAGTTCTAAAAGGATATTTCGAGGCATTGGTTGCCAAGATTACGTTGAGTGACACTTCACTGTCACAAAGACACCTTGGATGCAGAAGAGTTCTTTGACATCTCGAGGCATTAATTGCCAAGATTATATTGATCGGCACTTCACTGTCACGAAGACACTATTGAGACAGAAGAGTTTCAAGAGGATATTTCGAATCATGTATTCCTAAGAATATATTCAGTGACATTTCACTGTCACAAAGACACCTAAAGGCAGAAGATTTCGATGAGGACATTTCGAGGCATTGATTGCTAAGATTACATTCAGTGGCACTTCACTGTCAAGAAGACACCTTCGATGCAGAAGTGTTCAATGACATCTCGTGGCATTGATTGCCAAGATTATATTGAGTGGTACTTCACTGTCACAAAGACACCCTTGAGACAGAAGAGTTTGAAGAGGATATTTCAACTCATGGATTGCTAGGAATACTTTCAGTGACACTTCACTGTCACGAAGATCCCCTACAGACAGAGGAGTTCTACAAGGACATATCTAGCCTTTCATTGCTAGGAATACATTCAGTGACACTTCACGGTCACGAAGACACATTTGAGACAGAAGAGTTTGAAGCCGATATTTCTATTCATTGATTGTTTAGGGTACATTCAGTGACACTTCACAGTCACGAAGACGCATTTGAGACAGAAGAGTTTGAAGAGGATATTTCTTTTCATTGATTGCTGAGTATACGTTCAGTGACACTTGACTGTCACAAAGACACCCTGGAGGCAGAAACATTCCATGAGGACATTTCGAGGCATTGATTGCTAAGATTACATTCAGTGACACTTCACTGTCACGAAGACACCTTGGATGCAGAAGAATTTTATGACATCTTGACACGCTGATTGCCAAGATTATATTGAGTGTCACTTCATTGTCACAAAGACACACTTAAGAAAGAAGAGTTTGAAGAGGATATTTCTTTTCATTGATTGCTAAGGATACGTTCCTTTACACTTCACTGCCACAAAGACACCCTGGAGGCAGAAACATTCCATGAGGACATTTCGAGGCATTGATTGCTAAGATTACATTCAGTGACACTTCACAGCCACGAAGACACCTTGGATGCAAAAGAATTTTATGACATCTTGACACGCTTATTGCCAAGATTATATTGAGTGTCACTTCATTGTCACAAAGACAAACTGAAGAAAGAAGAGTTTGAAGAGGATATTTCTATTCATTGATTGCTAAGGATACATTCGGTGACACTTCACTGTCACGAAGACACCTTGGGTGCGGGAGAGTTTTATGACATCTAGACACGCTGATTGCCAAGATTATATTGAGTGTCACTTCATTGTCACAAAGACACACTTAAGAAAGAAGAGTTTGAAGAGGATATTTCTCTTCATTGATTGCTAAGGATACGTTCCTTTACACTTCACTGCCACAAAGACACCCTGGAGGCAGAAACATTCCATGGGGACATTTCGAGGCATTGATTGCTAAGATTACATTCAGTGACACTTCACTGTCACGAAGACACCTTGGATGCAGAAGAATTTTATGACATCTTGACACGCTGATTTCCAAGATTATATTGAGTGTCACTTCATTGTCACAAAGACACACTTAAGAAAGAAGAGTTTGAAGAGGATATTTCTTTTCATTGATTGCTAAGGATACGTTCCTTTACACTTCACTGCCACAAAGACACCCTGGAGGCAGAAACATTCCATGAGGACATTTCGAGGCATTGATTGCTAAGATTACATTCAGTGACACTTCACTGTCACGAAGACACCTTGGATGCAGAAGAATTTTATGACATCTTGACACGCTGATTTCCAAGATTATATTGAGTGTCACTTCATTGTCACTAAGACACACTTAAGAAAGAAGAGTTTGAAGAGGATATTTTTATTCATTGATTGTTAAGGATACATTCGGTGACACTTCACTGTCACGAAGACACCTTGGATGCAAAAGAATTTTATGACATCTTGACACGCTTATTGCCAAGATTATATTGAGTGTCACTTCATTGTCACAAAGACAAACTGAAGAAAGAAGAGTTTGAAGAGGATATTTCTCTTCATTGATTGCTAAGGATACATTCGGTGACACTTCACTGTCACGAAGACACCTTGGGTGCGGGAGAGTTTTATGACATCTAGACACGCTGATTGCCAAGATTATATTGAGTGTCACTTCATTGTCACAAAGACACACTTAAGAAAGAAGAGTTTGAAGAGGATATTTCTCTTCATTGATTGCTAAGGACACGTTCCTTTACACTTCACTGCCACAAAGACACCCTGGAGGCAGAAACATTCCATGAGGACATTTCGAGGCATTGATTGCTAAGATTACATTCAGTGACACTTCTCTGTCACGAAGACACCTTGAATGCAGAAGAATTTTATGAGATCTTGGCATGCTGATTTCCAAGATTATATTGAGTGTCACTTCATTGTCACAAAGACACACTTAAGAAAGAAGAGTTTGAAGAGGATATTTCTTTTCATTGATTGCTAAGGATACGTTCCTTTACACTTCACTGCCACAAAGACACCCTGGAGGCAGAAACATTCCATGAGGACATTTTGAGGCATTGATTGCTAAGATTACATTCAGTGACACTTCACTGTCACGAAGACACCTTGGATGCAGAAGAATTTTATGACATCTTGACACGCTGATTGCCAAGATTATATTGAGTGTCACTTCATTGTCACAAAGACACACTTAAGAAAGAAGAGTTTGAAGAGGATATTTCTTTTCATTGATTGCTAAGGATACGTTCCTTTACACTTCACTGCCACAAAGACACCCTGGAGGCAGAAACATTCCATGAGGACATTTCGAGGCATTGATTGCTAAGATTACATTCAGTGACACTTCACTGTCACGAAGACACCTTGGATGCAGAAGAATTTTATGACATCTTGACACGCTGATTTCCAAGATTATATTGAGTGTCACTTCATTGTCACAAAGACACACTTAAGAAAGAAGAGTTTGAAGAGGATATTTCTATTCATTGATTGCTAAGGATACATTCGGTGACACTTCACTGTCACGAAGACACCTTGGGTGCGGGAGAGTTTTATGACATCTAGACACGCTGATTGCCAAGATTATATTGAGTGTCACTTCATTGTCACAAAGACACACTTAAGAAAGTAGAGTTTGAAGAGGATATTTCTTTTCATTGATTGCTAAGGATACGTTCCGTCACACTTGACTGTCACAAAGACACCCTGGAGGCAGAAACATTCCATGAGGACATTTCGAGGCATTGATTGCTAAGATTACATTCAGTGACACTTCACTGTCACGAAGACACCTTGGATGCAGAAGAATTTTATGACATCTTGACACGCTGATTGCCAAGATTATATTGAGTGTCACTTCATTGTCACAAAGACACACTTAAGAAAGAAGAGTTTGAAGAGGATATTTCTTTTCATTGATTGCTAAGGATACGTTCTTTTACACTTCACTGCCACAAAGACACCCTGGAGGCAGAAACATTCCATGAGGACATTTCGAGGCATTGATTGCTAAGATTACATTCAGTGACACTTCACTGTCACGAAGACACCTTGGATGCAGAAGAATTTTATGACATCTTGACACGCTGATTGCCAAGATTATATTGAGTGTCACTTCATTGTCACAAAGACACACTTAAGAAAGAAGAGTTTGAAGAGGATATTTCTATTCATTGATTGCTAAGGATACGTTCCGTCACACTTGACTGTCACAAAGACACCCTAGAGTCAGAAACATTCCATGAGGACATTTCGAGGCATCGATTGCTAAGATTACATTCAGTGACACTTCACTGTCACGAAGACACCTTGGATGCAGAAGAATTTTATGACATCTTGACACGCTTATTGCCAAGATTATATTGAGTGTCACTTCATTGTCACAAAGACACACTTAAGAAAGAAGAGTTTGAAGAGGATATTTCTTTTCATTGATTGCTAAGGATACGTTCCGTCACACTTGACTGTCACAAAGACACCCTGGAGGCAGAAACATTCCATGAGGACATTTCGAGGCATTGTTTGCTAAGATTACATTCAGTGACACTTCACTGTCACGAAGACACCTTGGATGCAGAAGAATTTTATGACATCTTGACACGCTGATTGCCAAGATTATATTGAGTGTCACTTCATTGTCACAAAGACACACTTAAGAAAGAAGAGTTTGAAGAGGATATTTCTTTTCATTGATTGCTAAGGATACGTTCCGTCACACTTGACTGTCACGAAGACACCATGGAGGCAGAAACATTCCATGAGGACATTTCGAGGCATTGTTTGCTAAGATTACATTCAGTGACACTTCACTGTCACGAAGACACCTTGGATGCAGAAGAATTTTATGCCATCTTGACACGCTGATTGCCAAGATTATATCGAGGTCACTTCATTGTCACAAAGACACACTTAAGAAAGAAGAGTTTGAAGAGGATATTTCTCTTCATTGATTGCTAAGGATACGTTCCTTTACACTTCACTGTCACAAAGACACCCTGGAGGCAGAAACATTCCATGAGGACATTTCGAGGCATTGATTGCTAAGATTACATTCAGTGACACTTCTCTATGACGAAGACACCTTGGATGCAGAAGAGTTTTATGAGATCTTGGCATGCTGATTGCCAAGATTATATTGAGTGTCACTTCATTGTCACAAAGACACACTTAAGAAAGAAGAGTTTGAAGAGGATATTTCTATTCATTGATTGCTAAGGATACGTTCCGTCACACTTGACTGTCACAAAGACACTTCGAAGCAGAAACATTCCATGAGGACATCTCGAGGCATTGATTGCCAAGATTATATTGAGTGACACTTCACTGTCACGAAGACACCCTTGAGACAGAAGAGTTTGAATAGGATATTTCTATTCATTGATTGCTAAGGATACATTCGGTGACACTTCACTGCCACGAAGACACCTTGGATGCGGAAGAGTTTTATGACATCTAGACACGTTGATTGCCAAGATTATATTGAGTGACACTTCATTGTCTTCGTGACAAAAGAATTTGAGGAGGATATTTCGACTCGTTGATTGCTCAGAACACATTCAGTGACACTTCACTTTTACGAAGACACCTTGGATGCACAAGAGTTCCATGACAACAGGACGTACTGATTACCAAGATTAGATTGAGTGGCACTTCACTGTCACGAAGACACCCTTGAGACAGAAGAGTTTGAAGAGGATATTTCTATTCATTGATTGCTAAGCCTACATTCAGTGACACTTCACTATCGCGAAGACACCTTTGATGCAGAAGAGTTCTCAAAGGAAATCTCGAGGCATTGATTGCTGAGAATTCATTCAGTGACACTTCACCATCACGAAGAGACCCTGGAGGTAGAAGAATTCCATGAGGACATCTCGAGTCATTGATTGCCAAGATTATATTGGGTGGCACTTCACTGGCACAAAGTCCTGGATGCATACGGTTTCTAAGAGGACATTTCAATTGATTGATTGTTAAGAATACATTCACTGACACTTCACTGTCACGAAGACACTCTGGAGGTAGAAGAGATCAAAGTGCACAACTCGAAGGATTAATTGCCAAGAATATATTGAGTGGCACTACACTATCACAAAGACACCCTGCAGGCAGGAGTGTTCTGAGAGGATATTTCAGAGCATTGATTGCTAAAAATACATTCAGTAAAACTTCTCCGTCACGAAGACACCCAGGGTTCAGAAGAATTCCATGAGGCCATCTCGAAGTATTGATCGCCAAGAATATATTGAGAGGCACTTTACTGTCACAAAGACACCCCGCATTTCGAGGCATTGATTGCTGAGGATATATTCTTAAAAAACTTCTTCGTCACGAAGACACCCTGGAGGCAGAAGAGTTCATTGAGGACATCTCGATGCATTGATTGCTAAGAATACATTCAGTGACACTTCCCTGTCACGAAGACGTCTTGGATGTAGAAGAGTTCTAAGAGGCCATTTCCAGGCATTGATTACTAAAGAATTTAAATGACACTTCACTGTCATGAATACATCCAGGTGGCAGAAGATTTCCATGAGGACATATCGAGGCATTCATTTCCAAGAATATATTTAGTGGAACTTCACTTTAGTGAACAGTGCCTTTCACTTAAGTGACTATTTCTGCAGATATTTGTTAGGTCACAGTTACCTATTTTCAATGGAAAAGCATGTACCATATTTTCGTTGTGACATTCGATTCCATCATGAGACTTCATATTTGGTTTTATATACTGGTTAACCCTTGAAAATATTGCAGTTGATATTGATAATGTCAAGGTCACGTGTTCTCAAAAATAAAAAGCGGTCAATGTTGTTACAATTAATTGAAATGACCTACTGGAAGGTCCAAATGACTAGGCAATTAAATGATTTTTTTCATAATAATCCCTCAAATGTTTTCACGTCGAAGTTAAGCATTTATGTTTGTTTGTTTGTTTCTAGATTCTCTGGACATGGCACTGAAAAACATTAAAATGACACAAACCAATTAATTCCTAAGATCGATTGGTTGGCACGTCACTCGTTGAGCAATTATGATTTTACAACCAGTTCTCATCACCAATTGTGGAAGGACGAAGTCCTGAGGGCGGCGCTTTGAAGTGGGAAGGTTTTGAGTGACCTTCTATGAAGATCAAGGTCACTGGATTGGCCTGTCTTAAGGTACTTCTGCTCCTTTCTGTACTAAAGAAATAGTGCGTGTGTATAACATGTTTGTAAGAGCTTTCACCCATGTTTTCAACTAAAAATAATCAAACATGTGATCCTCTTAAATTGAGGTCAAGGTCATTACACCAAAAGTGCTTATAACTTTGTCTATGGTAGCTAGTGGGATAGCACTTTCTGTTTTGAAGTTGTCTTCTTTCCAAACGGGAAATGATGTCATTTAACCTGAAGTGCCAACAACTTTCTTAGTAATGTTGGTGCAGAACTGTTTTTAAGTTGTGATGCATTTAGCTTATATTATATTTGGCCTTTACTACAATTAAGTCAGTTTGTCTGTTTTCCCATTACAGAGGTGCATTTGGCAACATGAGGTATCTGAGATGAATATAAAACATGTATTGATCTGTCACTTGAGTAGATGGAAGTTAAAATGGGTCATGATACACGTTTGTTGTGGCAAAGTTATCGCTATTCAAGAATAATTATGATGGGACAAGTTCTGTATTGCATGTAATTTAATATATTTATTCATATATGTTTTACATGATTATCCTTGCATCTGTAGGTACTTGTAGAATAGCATTGCGGATGTAAATATGTAAGCTTAGTGCCATGAGGTAGAAATGGATCCCATACACCTGGGAATATTGTAACAATTTAAACCTTTAAAATTATGGTCGCGGTTGTTTGATCAACAGCCATGGCAAGATGAAGTCTGAAATGCATTGCTTCGATGCTGCCAGTGCTATTCAAATTGATTAGCAGAGACAGAAAGCATTAATTATGAGAAACAAAACGCGCTGATGGCAGAAAATCTATGTTATGACAATACTAATTCTCCATGTCACCAATTTGTAAGTGCTTTCTTTTAACGTTGTCTTTCTTTTTCATTCAGTATGAATCATTTCATCCACCAAGACTTGAACGAGCTGTTGATGACAAGTAGTTGGTACCTGACAGAGGCCACTGTGATGGACAATACTTGGACCGGGTACCACCTGGAAAACTCGCAGTTGTGCCCTGAATGATTGTGCACCATCCTCTAATCACTCGAACGTGATGCCACACTTACAACTACTGTGAATACTACCACTGTAGTTTTTCGCTGGGGACTAGGTGGTTTCAATATCATACTTGTAAGGCTGATTTTCATGAACTATAGTGTCACGCCATTTTTCTGTATCAAACCATGTATAATAAAAGTATGAAAAATCCACTAATTGGTTTTCATTGTAGCTAATCGGGCATTTGAAGCCATGTGAGAGTATGAAATGATCTGTTGAAAATCTTGATATGATTCCCTAGTCTATCAGGCCAAATGATTTTCTCTCACTGAAAAATGTATTGATTGACCACAGAGCCTAATATTTCAACACCAACATGTTGTTTGGTGTTCGGTGTGGGAGGATGTGTGTTTGCTTTAACAATAGAATTGTACGATAACCAACTTCAACTAGTCGATTATTTTTTGAATAGTCGGAATATTACAATAGACAGATTTAGCAGATATTTCTTATAATTATAGAAACACTTGTTTATATTTCGGTAACAAATAAATGTCAATACCCAGGACTTCACACTCGTTACACTTCATTTCGTTCGTATAATGAGTATGTTGGGACGTTCCTAAATGTTATTCAACAGTGCATTATCAATAGAAAGCCTGCAGCGTGATCCTCATTCAGGATAACAGTTTGCCCTTACACGCACAGCAGTCAGTGTAAGGGGAGAGACAGGGTTGTTTCTGGGTCGGCCAGCAATATCCCAGATGACCTACAATCGACCAAGTCACAATTAGCAACCATTAGCCACGTATGGTCAATTGAAACCTATTGCGCCGCTTCCCACCTCCTACTCCGGGGTGAAAAGTAAGAGTATATAATGCGTCTATCATACTGATTCAGAAGACCTTCATCATTGATTCAGCGCCCGGCAAGACCATTTGCCAGGAATACAGTTCCCAAGCATCCTCATTAATGATCTTTTAAAGAAGAAATATGAGTCAACCGCCACGGTAGCGTCTGGCATTAGTTTCCTGTGCGAAATAGACATCGTCACTATATAATTACCATGTCTGTTACTGGTTCACAAAAGGATTTGCGCCTACAGCCCTTTCTGTCTTCACACTAACACCAGGACAAGCGTATTCAAACATATGTAACCTACATCACCTTAATGTGGCAGTGAACAATTACCTGTACAGCATTGAACTGTTACCTGTACAACATTGAACTGTTACCTGTACAACATTGAACTGTTACATCTACAACACTGAACTGTTACATCTACAACATTGAACTGTTACATCTACAACATTGAACTGTTACATCTACAACATTGAACTGTTATATCTACAACATTGAACTGTTACATCTACAACATGGGACCGTTATATCTACAACATTGAACTGTTATATCTACAACATTGAACTGTTATATCTACATAATGGGACCGTTACATCTACAACATTGAACTGTTCCATCTACAACATTGAACTGTTATATCTACAACATTGAACTGTTATATCTACAACATGGGACCGTTATATCTACAACATTGAACTATTACATCTACAACATTGAACTGTTATATCTACAACATTGAACTGTTACATCTACAACATGGGACCGTTATCTACAACATTGAACTGTTACATCTACAACATTGAACTGTTACATCTACAACATTGAACTGTTATATCTACATAATGGGACCGTTACATCTACAACATTGAACTGTTCCATCTACAACATTGAACTGTTATATCTACAACATTGAACTGTTATATCTACAACATGGGACCGTTATATCTACAACATTGAACTATGACATCTACAACATTGAACTGTTATATCTACAACATTGAACTGTTACATCTACAACATGGGACCGTTATCTACAACATTGAACTGTTACATCTACAACATTGAACTGTTACATCTACAACATTGAACTGTTACATATACAACATTGAACTGTTATATCTACAACATTGAACTGTTATATCTACAACATGGGACCGTTATATCTACAACATGGGACCGTTATATCTACAACATTGAACTGTTATATCTACAACATTGAACTGTTACATCTACAACATTGAACTGTTACATCTACAACATTGAACTGTTATATCTACAACATTGAACTGTTATATCTACAACATTGAACTGTTACATCTACAACATTGAACTGTTACATCTACAACATTGAACTGTTATATCTACAACATTGAACTGTTATATCTACATAATGGGACCGTTATATCTACAACATTGAACTGTACCATCTACAACATTGAACTGTTACATCTCCAACATTGAACCGTTACATCTCCAAAATCGAACTGTTATATCTAAACATTGAACCGTTATATCTCCAACATTGAACTGTTATATCTCCAACATTGAACTGTTATATCTACAACATTGAACTGTTTCATCTACAACAGTTGAAAATACGTCTAGAACAGATACGTTTTAACAAACTCAGGCAAAATCATTCTTGTTTGAGATAATCAGAAAACAACTCCACATGTTTGTTTCAGGCATGGTGCTGTGCAAGATTAGCAACTCCATGCCTATCTTCTGTATTGTCGTGTCCATCTACAGTCTTGGTCGCCATATCATGTGAACGACGCAAGGCCATCCTGCTGCAGGTGGAATCTGAGCGACCAGGTACGCCAGAGATTCACCTTGTGTTTTAAATAACTTCATTTTAATACACTGCCGGGCAGAAGGAAGAAAACATCCATGTTTGATTGGGTGAAACAAACAGGAACTTATGGTTATTCGATGGGGATGTATTTGATACGGGTGTCATTGTTGTGTTTTCGGCGACTGTTTTTTATCCTTTAGTCCTGGCCACGTGAAATAGAATCACGAAATAACGCGGTTTGTTTGTTTGTTGTTTAACGCCGCACTCAGCAATATTCCAGCTTTATGACGGCGGTCTGTAAATGATCGAGTCTGGACCAGACAATCCAGTGATAGACGGCGACATGCATCAACCAAGTCAGCGAGCCTGACCACACAATCCCGTAAGTAGCCTTTTACGACAAGCATAACGCAGTGATTGATGAATGAAGACAGCTGCACACGTGACGATACTTATTGAGTGAAAACAAGCCATTCCGTCGATAAGAAATATTACTTACAGTAATGACAAAAATTGCAAAGTGCGCTTTTCAAGAAATTTCCATTTTCCTAGCGATAAACACCATCATTGAGGTTTTGATCAGGTGGTCTCCAACTCGAAAGTTATATATATTGTTCCACGATCTAAAATATACGTCCTCGTATTTTAAGTAAAGTATTTTAGGAAGAGAATCATGTTGCTTTTGTCGTTAGATCACGAGGAAGCAGTTTGCTGAAGCGTATAAGGTGCGATGCAGATTTGGGTTGGCGATCAATAAGGAAAACACTTTGCTACAACCCACAGCCACAAGTCAAAATTAAAATCGTTTACAGGGAGAAGCAGAGCGATTGGTTACCTCAACTGAACGTGTTGTGTCAGGCAGACTTAACGGTCACGTTACCAGGAAAGGATCTTCCGTTAATCATTTGTTGGTAAACCTTTGCGCGAATCAAAAAATAAATGGGACACGGGTGGCCCAGTCGTCGAAAGTCGCCGCAATTCGTTGTCCAGAGTTGCCTCCCTTACGGACCCCAGAAACCTATGATCGCTTGTTCAAATCCAGGTTCGCCCTGATTATGTTTCTGGGTTTGTCAGCACCATACCAGTACTCGTGGATGAAATGTTCCCCCACATTATCCTGACACGCAATGATATAACTGGTATACTGTTCAAAGTAGCATAAAACCTGACTCACTCACAATTCTGCTTTCTGTTTTGTTCACTCTGCGTTTATTCAGACACTGGAAGAAAGCTACATAAAAAGAACGAAAAACATTTCCTTAACCATAAGAAGTCTCTACTAAAACAGAGCCCATTGTACGACTCCGACTATATCATTAGCATGTGCTTATGCACCATTATCAAACAGTGATGACAAATAAATGCCATTTTTGTAGGTCATGCAGCTTTAAAAATCATCCCAATAATCTGGATGGGTGCAGCCGTCGTCATCATCCCCACAGTCCTCAGGTACTCCGTCTACATCAGCGTTTCAGACGACAACAACATCTCCGCCACGTCATGCGCGTCAGTCTCCTTCTCTTCGGCAGCCTCCATCTCCAACGGCTTCGTGCTGCTGTTGACGGCGTATATCATCCCCCTCATCTTCATCCTGGGCAACTACTTGAGAATACTGAACTTTCTCCGAGAGCACGGGCTGTGTGATGGGTCGAGGCGGAAGAAGAGCACTCCCAGAGGGTTCTTCATTTACCGCCATCGGGTGAAGATAGTCAAGATGCTCATACTCGTGGCTGCCCTTTTCGCCATATCCTGGCTGCCTTACTTTATACTACTCATATCACGGGTGAGGCTTCTGTTTGCAGGAAACATTCTACTTGAAGAGTTGTCTCCCTTAGTCATGTAAGATCCGCTGATCGGGAGTTTAAAGATTCGCCTCTGTTATGAGCATTGGTTTGTTAGAATGATTCTAGTATCGTGCAGTATTATGTTGGTTGGTTTGCCCAAAGTGAAAACGTCTGCGACCTGCATCGCTTCAGGCTGCCTCCAACAATTACATATAACTGAAATACCGTTTAATGCCGAGTGTTCTATGGCGAGTTAATAAGCTGGGTATCGTTGCACAACTGAGCCTCAAGGGATAACTCCCTTAAAAGCTTATTGCCCTCACGATATTTCTCCAGAAATTGACCTAAACCAACGATCGCGTATTGCTCTCTTTTAAGAAGTCATATTTAATTCTGATTTCCCCGTCTTCATGACAAAAATACCATGTCATTCAAGCATCCTTCCCATTTTGTCCCACATGCGGGTACCGCATTATGTTTTATTTGTGCATTGAGTGTCATGGGCATACGCTCTTCGCCTTTGTTGTTGGATTGGCGTGCAAAAGAGAAGCCAAGAGTAATAAACGATGTCTTGTTTCAAGACCAAACAATTACTCTCAGACAATTTATAGTGACTTTTTGTATGATGGGGAACTGTTAGTGTGGTACAATCATTCAATTAAGAAACAGATCGTTGAGGTGTTTCCCATAAAAAAAAATCCCTTGGAATCCTGTAAAGGCAATCATCAAGACTGATTATTCTCTGGCGTGGACGTTTCATCCATATTGACCAACAGAGGACAAGGTATTATAAGTATCCTTTACTTTAGGACCCACATAGAAATTGTTTTGGAAGTTGTGTTGTTGTGTTCAGGACATGCCGACCTTTCACTTACATCTGGTGCCATCGCTGATCCGTTCACATACTTTCCACCACTATTTTGCCGTTTACTCCCAATGGAATCGGTTCCGGCTGATAATCGGGATGGATTATTCTCTGGTGTTGACGTTTTGATTTCACATGAATGAAATTCAGATTTCGTTTTGTTCCAATCTCATAAAAATCAGATCTTAGTTCTCGCTACCGCTGAACAAAGATCTGAGGACATCCCTTTACGGGTCACGTCAGAACTTGTCGCAAACTTTGACCGACCAATGGAATGACCAATGAGAAGGCAGATTTTTCGTGCTTTACGGCACTTACTTCAAATTGGCGACTACTCTTTGAAACATGTTTTGACACATTTTCGATTACAAATTTGAAACCTAAACAAAAGAACATTCTGGAAAGGATGGTAGATGGTCTAGATTATTTGGATTCAGTCGTTAAACCCTTAACTACCGTTCGGAATACCCTGTGTTAAAGTTTAAGAGGTTGCATGATTAAAATTCACATTCCGACTGTCACTTTCATGATCTGGTAAGGGACGCTCTGATTGGTCGGATGAAGGTCGTTCTGACGTGACCCCTAATGGGATGTCTTCAGATCTTTGTTTAGCGGTAGCGAGAAGTAAGGTCTGGTTTTAATGGTTTTGTTCAAATGTTCCACGTTTTGCTTTTTTGTCAGCAACAAAATTCATGTTTAACTGATCCTAAAATGTTCCATAAAATTCGATTTCTAGATGTTTTCAGGGGCGTTTATAACCACGAGAACCTTTATAATTTCGACATTAATTTGTTTAGAAGATGTTTGACATACAGACACGTGGTAGATGTCTGATCATGTTGTCTTTAATTTTTTTTTAAATCATTTACAGTGAGTCCTTTCATTTTATCATCAGCAACTAAACGGTTTGTTTTAATATTTCAGAAAATATCGGGTAGAGACGATCATATGTTTGTGGGTGGCCCTATAAACATGATCAAAATATCCTTAGCGTCGTTCAGCACGGCATACAACGTCGTTCTCTACGCCATCTACAACCGCAACTTCAGGGGAGCATTTAGAAAAATGTTTTCCAATGACAAAACCGTTGTCGACGGTACCGATCTCGGCTCTAACAGTAGTCACAGTCGCAGTTCCACTAGCCTCCCTTTAGCTGCGAGACCACCAATCGTCAGTCAGATGTAGGCTGTTCCATCAAAACAAATGTAAATCTTTCTGTGTTCATGATTATAAAACATATAATTGTGTATTGTGGGCGTCTTTTTTTCATGGGTCGTTCTTCGCAAAAGAAAATGAGAGCCCACCATTGTATCGATCACCGAACAATATACAGTAAACTACGGCAGTAACATGACAGCCTAAAACGAGCCTCCATAGGTTCTGTGTCCACACACATCTGGCAAGCGATCACGGCTAGGGATTTGTGTCTTATTTACAGGAAATAATAAAGTAGGTCTGCAGTCACTGCCTATCTCCTATTATGCCTCCTGTTAACCCTTTCAACGTGGCATGGAGATATTCTCGTGATGATTGTCACATGTGGGAAAGAACATACTCATCCCAAATGTGAACAATAAAATTTCCCTATCTCTAGCGTAAAACGCTGTGAGTAGGCCTAGATCACGGTTGTCTTTTCTTATTCCGGTGGTGACCTTGCCCTCCGATCGTTCGAAGCTGTCACTGACATGCAAGCAGACTTGAGTTTGTTGATTTTCGCGTCTTCAGTATAAGGGAGGTACAGTTAACATGAATGTCTTTGGCGAGCACTCTGATTTCTCTCTTCCAAAATAGTATGAACATGATATAAATTCAGCTGATAGATCAAGGAAACCGAACCATTTTGATTGCACAGACGGGACACCGGCAGTGCGAGTGACTGACTGTTAGTCCGATATTCAAAGCGCGGCGCTAATGTGACTTTTCAAATTTTCATATAGGTGTCCTTTGTACTAACAACATGGCGCTTGAATCACCATAAGTTGAAGAATTTCTTCCAAAAGGATCTTGAGCGTCGGTGCTGTTTTGTTTGCAAACACAACTGCAGGGGCATGTTGTTTATGCGTATGCATAGACATGTCAACAATGCCCATATTTGGGCATATATCAATATTCATGCGCAACCAGATTTTGCAACCAGTTTCAGTTTGGTCGGTCAACGAACGAAAGTTGTAATGTATTTACACTGAAATATATATTTAATGTAGGTAATAAATAAAATACCACACTCATTCTCGTTAGATACCATTTTTACTTAAACTCGTGAACTTTCTATGGTATCTGACCTCGCTTTCGCTTGGTCAGATACCATAGAAAGTCCACTCGTTTCGTAAAAATGGTATTTAACGAGAACGAGTGTAGTATTCTCTGCATATGTCACTACGTGCCAATATGTGAACTTGTTGGACTCAAAAAACAGCAACGACCAATTGCATAATCTATAAATACCAATACAGAAAAGCAGCACTTCATGAGAACCACGGGAACAATGTGCATGTTCGGCGCGGGAAATATCGTAAATAGGCATATAAAAGTTGTAGGGGTTTTGTTTGTTTGTTTAACGCCGCTCTCATAACAGCTTTATGGCGGAGCAGACAATCAAGTGACTGAAATCATGAGGTGCTTTTTCTTGCGTGGATTATCGGGTTCAAATCCCACTTTTTGAAATTTATGCATGGACCCCAGTGACATGAACCAGAAAATAATACCTTATTATAACACACATCAACACACATGAAGATCATAGTTGGAGTGACTCTGGATAAGAACCCACGACCAGCGGATCGTGGCATGGGTAGGGGGCGCAACTCTGAAAAGTGAATTGCGTTACCTGACAGCTGTCCCGGGTTCAACTATAGACTTTCCTAATAGAAGGGTTAAAAAATTGCGTTTCCTTGATTTTCGCTGCTTTAACCAATAGTTTAGGGCACCAGTTTATCGTAGAAAGTAGTCTACCAGAGCCTTGAGCAAAGTTTTAAAAAAGTGTCCAACTCAAGTCTAAAATGATTTAACAAGTCTAGATTTGCCTCAGCTCCTGAATTTAAGAATTATTCTGGGCTCCATTTGGATTATATTATTGTTATTTAGTAGATATATATTTTAGTCTTTATTTCCCGGTCTGAATAACAATCTAGGTAGAAAGAAGCACTGGTGAGTTGAAATAGCGTTGTGTTAACTGGCAATAAAGAGGTCAATGTGTTTTGAGAAGAAGATGACTGTCCGGGTCCCTCTTGAAATATTTGTTGAAAGTGGAAAATAACGTTAATAATAATAATAATAATAATAATAATAATAATAATAATAATAATAATAATAATAACAACAACAACAATTAATTTTAGACAATTTGAAAAAAACCGCTGCACTATGACAATCTCAATGAAAACATCTAAGAAACAGCAGCAGACAATGTTTCCCAAAACCTGGCGTATTTTGTGCGCCATATTTAAGATATGTTGCATGTCTAGAGGTAGTTGTACAAATGAGTTCTGGGACACTGTAGTGAAACCTTTTGAGAACCTCAAAAGTCGGGTAAGGTCACAGTAGGTCGACTAGACTGTTCGTGTGTTACAAGCCAATATAAATCTCAGGTCACCTGAACCAACGACAAACGGAACTGTATTATGCATACCTGTACTACGCATAGACTTGCACAAGCCTATAAGCCAATAATTACTAGTTCAAATAATAATTTCTACATTATGTAAATAATAAAAACAAGTTGTCCAAATAAGAGACTGGAGTCCTTAGACTTTGCTGTCCACATATCTAGATTTGCTTATTAGGAGGATAGAATAACTACACATCCATGGACTTACTATACCTTGCACAGCGAATTGTTGCGCCCCTTGGTTTCATCCATGTTCAATATTTCACGGTCTTGCATACACTACGTTTTCCATTACCCGTGAATATATAGGGTAGTGACGAGTCTTTATTGTAAGCTAATGAAATGTGTCCGTTTATAATTCATGAAAGTCAAATAAGCCATATAAACAACGCCATAGCCTGACACTGAAGCAACTTGTAGAATAGTCCACCGGAGTGAGTGAGTGAGTGAGTGAGAGAGAGAGAGAGTGAGTGAGTGAGTGAGTGAGAGTGAGTGAGTGAGTGAGTGAGTGAGTGAGTGAGTGAGCTTTTAACAGTATTCCAGTTACATCACTTCGGTGAAACCCACGAGCACGGGTATGGTGCTGACAAACCTAAAAAACATATTTGGGGCGAACCGGGATTCGAACCCACATAGGTTTCTGGAGTGCCCAATCGATGCAACTCTGCACAGCGAATCGCGGCGCCTTAGACGACTGGACCACACGTGCCCCCAGTCAACCAGAAGGCCATGACACACGTTGTACACGCTGTCAAGCGGGTGATGTTATAAGTTGTATAACATTATAGCCGGACCTAGTAAAATGGTACCTTGTAAAAGAATTAACACAAATTCAAAATTGATAGAAAACAGATGTTCGATTGAGCTGAGGTTAATTTGTGCTATGTCACGTGACTTCATTTGCTCGAGAAAAGCGTGCGGCTTTTTTAGGCATCGAAGCAGGGTGTAAGGATTTATACTGCCTCTCAGAAATCCCCGTGCAGCCTGCATTGTACCTGGTGGGGTATAAGACCTTTAATCCCCCGCTGAGAAATTTATTACCCTCCAAGGCGGGTTACACAGTATTTTATCAAGATCACGTGGATCAATCAGATCTCATCAATCTGATAGAGGTATAATAATGACGTTTGTATCGTTGTAACGATAGCACTCATAGGTCAGTGTACTCGCTGGTTCCCCCCTCGTTTAAAACCAGACTGTCGCTTGATTTATTGGATACAAATCTGCAAAGCGGCCAGATTATTCACAGATGATGGAGGCACGCCGTATTCACAAACCCGCGAAGATTTGACGGTGTGCTTCCTCACGAAAAGGAATATTAAAAAAAAATACTCCATTCATTTGATTATTTTATTACATGAGATGACTGGAATGATCGCCATATTAACCTTGATGACCACGTCAGCCAATCATTGTTTTCCCTAAAACTGACCAGTATCGGTAAATTATGATACCATAGACGCCCCTGCGTGTTCATAGCTATAGGACATATATACTAGTCAACACGTGAAGGGTATTTCTTACCACTCATGCATTAAGTGAACAATGCATTACTGCGCTCACTAAAGCCATCACATATTACATAACTGGCCTTCCATACTATTACGTGACAGGATGTGTGAGTCAAACACTCTCTATTACAATTCAGTTTAACTGAAGCATGTGCTCACTGTCACTTGGTTCATGGCTTCTTAGATCAATATTATAAAATATTGTCATAAAATCAATTCATATAATAAAATAATTCATATAATACGAATTACTAAATCATAACACAAAAACGAAATTTAACAATGGCATTATTTTTCGATACGTAGTGCTAAATCAAATTTATTCGTTAAAGTATGTCCTCAAAATAACAAAAAAAATAGCATAATTATTCTATATGTATTTCTAAAACGGCAAAGACAAATTTATTCGTTAAAGCATGTCCTAAAAATAAAATTTGTAAAAGGCATTTGTTCAGTTCTTAATTAACAGCCAAATTTGAATTTTGTTCATATATACAAAGTTGTTTCAAAATGCATTAGCAAAAATGAAATATGAAATTCCTTAAGTAAGTTTTCTCAGCAATATTTGTCACACAGTTCCAATCAATTCACAAGATGACTTTGTAAAATTGTAATACTGTACGAAATAGTACAATATAAATTTCAACAGCAGCACTGGGAGATTGTTGAAACAGAATTGAACGTGTACATACATTTCAACAGCTTAATTCTCGACCCCAACACTTTCATCATATTCAGCTATTTCGCACAGTAAAGACGACCTCTATGCATGTTCCGGGAATGTATATAAATATATGTACAACAAACATGTCTTACAGGTCTAATATCACAGATGATTGCCGTACAATGTGTGCACCTCGTGTTTGCACGTCGACCGCTTCTTACAATCATTTACACGTCTAGGAAAATATTTCACAAAATATATATGCAATATATCCGTAGGCACATGGAGACAGCACATACACACTGCGGGAATGTCCCACGGTCGCCGTGATTGACATATGACACTGACATGTATCACGTGTCAATGGTACCATAGAAATGAAATGAAATAATCACTTCCTTAGCTGACAATCTATGGAACATTGCGGATAAGTCTTATTAAGACATTCAATCAATTATCAACCATTGCAACCACTGCACGACACATTACAAAATAATGAAACCAATTTTACTGTCAAATGTACGGAAGCTCATTAAGGCCACAAAATTAAAATAAATTATCTTGAAAAAAAGTTCATGATTGTCAACAGTAACAGCTCAGAGCACAAAATGAAGCTTTGGGAACTTCATTTGTTCAATGCAGTACATCTTGAATTCTTCACTTAATAACTTGATTTTTCCAGATAGTATAAGATATTTTTTTTATTTTATAAAGTTAAGAATTTTGAACTCAATTTTCAAGTTATTACCTTGAATTGTCAAGATAATACTAACATGACAAGGTGGTCAGGGTGGGCTTCCGTACAAATGAACTAATCACTTTCAGTTGGATATGGTAATATTCAACTGAGCATGCCAAATTAAGGTTCTCGTTATCTTAAGTTCAGTGCATTTATGTCCCTCGCCCAAGCGACCAATAATTGCCCAATGAAAATACGTTTACTTCAAATGGCAAATTCATGTCCAAGCTCTCAGTTTACACTTAGATAACATAAATGCAACAATAAATACAGTGCGTCAATTAGGACACTGTTGATATAGTCTTAAACACTTAATCACAATTTTCTTTTTAAATAGAAATGTCCAATCAACAGTTCCAAGCTTTGATAATACGAGTATAAATACTGATTTTTATTTTTTTTATTTGACCCTTCGTCTAATGATTGAGACCTGAGCTTGACATATTCCACACTATATGCGAATTCCCATCAGTTATAGCATTATAATAGATTAATGGTTAAGCAATAGACGATAATATATGATTTATATGCAGAGACAGAACCTTGACTAAAATAACTTCCAAATATAGAAACCAGTAACATCAGAGTAAAACCCAACCATAGCCCAGAGCAACTCCCTCAATAAATGTCAATACAATGACATCTCGAGAACATAGATATCATGACATAGATACTCGAAGATTTTGTCTCTACACCATTGCAAGAGAACAGTTTCTTTTAACCATAGATTTCTGAGGATCCACTGGACACCACAAACACAGACACAGAGAGACGCCAAACGGCCACAACCATTTGTTGATTGAACAACTGAGACCGCGAGAGTCCGTTGCACATATGAACACATACGTAGATACGTCGTTGTTCACGAAGTCACAGAAGTCAGGTTTTTTTAAGATCAAAGAATGGCTGCCGAAGTCCTTTGGATTTTGAAAGAAAGAGTGACAGTCCTTCTACACGAAGAAGGATTTTACTGTATCTTCTGCGAACTAGCGGCTCATCTCCATGAGTCAACGTTTTTCTTCATTGAGATCAGCGCTTGATTCGTAGTTCTGACTCATTTAAGATAATAATATGATATTAATATCATCTTACTAGACTTTCATAGTTTACACTGTAAAAGAAAGCATAACACGAGTTGAACACTTGACTGGACTGAATTAAAATGATCCCTTGATCAATGGTTTATATCCAATTTGAAATGAATTGTCCCAAAGTTGAAGAGGTGGCCATTGTCCATGATTAATGCATAGGTCAGTTGCCTGGTCACACGAAGCATGTCCTCAGCTCTAATGACCAAATAGTGATCCTGAAGGTGTTTGGTCTGATATGTTTGTCTAGAATGCTTAGAAACCATTTTGATACACCTTGCTCAAGGGAACATCATCTTTGAACCTTTTTGATAATTCGTTCATCCACATTAGAAAAAGTCATCGACGATGACGGACTTATACGGTTGACCACGTCGGTTGACACAGTCCATGACCATTTGAAGGACCTTCATGACCCTTCTGTCCAGCGAGTCCAGGAAGGGGTCAAGGAGAACGGGGCTGATCATGTCTACTGCTAGCACTCGCCTCATCACTGTGCTCAGACTCTCGGGGCCCCGGTACAGCTTCACTAGTTTAATGAAGGTGGAATGGCGGATCAAACAGCACTGGCTGATGGGAGCTAGGATGGACATCTCATCGTGCTTCGTCTTCCCGAACCTGGAGTGGAGTATGGAGTGATTGCTGAATATATTTTGTTTGTTTGCCGCACTCAGCAATATTCCAGCTGTATGACGGCGGTCGGAAAATAATCGAGTCTGGACCAGATAATCCAGTGATTGACATCATGAGCATCGATCTACACAACTGGAATACGATGACATGCAACAACCAAGTCAGCAACCTGACCACCCAATCCCGTTAGTCGCCTCTTACGACAATCATAGCCGCTTTTAACGTCAAGCATGGGTTGCTGAAGACCTCTTCTACCCCGGATCTTCACCGGTCCCATGTCACAAAGAAAAGCCATATTTACCACATCATTCATGTGTTTCTAGGAGTGCGTAATATAGACAATATTCTGTTAAAAACAACAAACGTTTTCTCCTCCAGAAGTGATAGCAAAGTTTCATTCTTATTTCTACTTACGATTTCCCATTGTCAAGGTGCACGGGGAAAGTCTCATTGCCGAAGTCCAGAAACGTCTCATAATGATGCCTGTCCATGTTGCCTGGTAACCATTTAAAAAACATTATCATTTCTGTGTCCTTTACCTCGCACCAGTAATTTGCCATCCGAGCAAAGCCCACAATAAAGTAATTATTCTGGTGCGAGTTGCCCATGGATGGCGATATAGAAAATTATTAATACAACCAGCACACAGTAGCTCATTTAACAGCAGTCCACAATAAGGATTGGGTTTAATGTACATTCTAACCATAGTAAAGAAAGACAAATCTTTATGTCCGTGATTTATATATAACTAATCAAACACGCGGTTGATAACTTGGGCCCCAGACGTCCAAGGCGCCGCAATACGCTGTGCAGAGTTGCGTCCCATGGGTATCGCAAGAACCTATGATCATGGTTTCACCAACGTGGTAAATGTGACTTGCATCACGTGGGGCTTTCCTCCCACACCAAGCGGATATAAATGAAATTTTGTTCACAGTGGCGAACTCGGGTACTCGGATCGGCTGGGTCCTGAGTAAGAACCGGGTACTCACAGGACTACCCGGACCCGTGGTTAGTCACGTGATATATTGTTTAATGACAAAAGCTCACGATAGCTCAGTGGTTACACTACAAGTCGCTAATTTTCGCATTTCTTTCTGACGATGCAAACATTCCTTTTGACTTGTATATGTTTGAGTAAAGATAAAGCTTCAGTTAACTTTAGTGAACGCATGATCTGATTGTTTGACACATGTATCTAAATAGTCTTAGCCAGGGCTGCGGTAAAACAATTACCAATCAGACATTTTGTTCCCAACTCTTGAGACGTGCAGTGGGTCCCCGGGTAGGGTCGGGTAATAGGGGGTCGGGTACGTGGGTAGTAAATTTGGACTCGTCCCAGCCCTAGGCGAAAACTTCACTCAAATCCATTATATTTTACAGAATTTGACTTCAAGTGAGTGTAAGATTGGACATGTTCACTATACCTGTCAGAAAGTCAAACACTGTTATATCCATGAGATCCAGGAGCCGACGACCAGAGTTGTATGGAGGGCGACTCCTCACCTTGTCGCACAAATCATCGTAAACTTCCCAGTATGCTTTGCGGTATTTGCTGTACGTCCCAATCCATGGGTTCTGCCATATTTGTCTTGGTGCTATTTTTTCTGGCGGAAGGAATGTTGCGAGCGACGCCTCCGAGGTGTCAGGGTTGCCGCAGATGGCGTGGGTCGAGTCACAGTAGAAGATACACGAGCCGTGGAAACACACGTTGCCCGCTGAAACAGAGCCATTGGTGAAGTCACATCTCACATCAGGAACATCTTTCTTGGGAACTATTAAAGAATTAAAGACGTTAGGTAGTAGTACACCAGATAGTGTCGCGTGACAGAGTATGTTGTCCGATGTGATGGTCACGTGAACTCGTCAGTCTGGCATGGGCTCCTTCCAAGGCTGGCGAGGGTGAGTTATGGGCCTGAGTGGCATTATTCCAACAAACTGATTACCGTATTACAAGAATCTCACCTGGGGAATAGAAGAAGGTCGTGACCAGTTTGTGGTCAGCGAAGCGTTTGATGTCGTGGGTCATGTTGATCTTGCGACCGGCCGTCGGGGGCACTCGGTGAAAACCTAGCAGCCTGAAGCGACACAATCACATTTTAAATGAGCCACTTCGATATCAAGTTCATGCACCTGTAGAAAGAGGGTCACAACTTTTCTCGTGTATTTCAGTCAGTTGATTTATGTGTCACGTGGTTTTGGTTAACATTCTTTCACATCCATCAGTCTGGTTAATGTATTTTATTTTATGCTATACCTGTTTCTTGTGTCAAAGGACAAACAATTTATCTTGTCAACATTTGCTTTGGGCGATATACGTTATGTCAACAATATTATTAACATTTTTCTGCCTTCCATGTATCCAGTAGGCGATTATTGCTGTTGGTATACAATTGTGGAATGCCTTATTTATGATTAACCCGCGAAGATCCGGGTCAGAAAAGGTCTTCAGCAACCCCTGCTTGCCGTAAAAGGCGACTATACTTGTCGTAAAAGGCGACGAACGGAGTCGGGTGGTCAGGCTCGCTGACTTGGTTGTTGCATGTCATCGATCCCAATTGCGTGGATCAATGCTCATGATGTCACTGGGTTGTCTGGTCCAGACTCGATTATTTACAGACCGCCGTCATATAGTGTGTGTGTGTGTGCTTGTACTAGTCCGGACTGATGCCGACTTATAGTGGTAACCCACTGAGATACCATGCCGCAGTTTAACATGAATACCCCTATCAGACACACTATACTGACTCCGAACCGACCAGTCCTTGTTTTAGCCCCTTAATGCCGAAAGCCAGACAGGGTAAGAACAAGTACCATCTTTTAAGTGTGAATGAAAGAATACAAAAGATAACACGATGCTTCAATGGCAAAAAACGGGCGCAGCTTTATTACATAACAATACAGGCGGAAGTCGCGACAAGCAGTGTTACACAGTACACAGAAATGCAGTTACATTGCTTGCGTCCGAGGTTTAGCTGGGTACACATCGTGACGCAATGGAGTAACTACCAAATCATGACCAAATGGGCCGGAACATACACATCATGACTAAATGGGCCGGAACATACACATCATGACCAAATGGGCCGGAACATACACATCATGACCAAATGGGCCGGAATAGAGATGACAGTTCAGTTCATCCTCCGTGGCTAAACACAACGTGAGGCATGAGCTGCAGTCCATCCTGTGTCATTACATACACTGTCATCCTCTGTGGTTTGGGTACACTACATGAGGTGCAGTTAGCAAGTTGAGGCTGAACTTACTTACAGTTAATGAGTGTTAATGAGAAAATTGAGTTGCCTGCCACGACCTCAGCCGACTATTGCTGCACCAAGTTATATACATGTAGTATGCTGGTGAGAGGCACTGAAACACGAAGAAAATTAGAGCAAGAAACACATTCTTATGCATTAATTCGATTATTGGTTTATATTGCTAATGAACAGATATGCATACTCATTGTGCGAGAAGTATGATGCAAGAAGTATTGATTTACCAAACTTGGTCCTGATGAAAAACATGTTTACATTACAATATTAACATCCAAACCCATGAAAAAAGAAAGCAAAATTGGGCTGGGAGGGAAGGGGTAAATAATATGTTGACTATGAGATTCACGTTTGGCTGCTTGCTGGTGTACGCAGAAAGAGGCTTGCTGTAGTCACCTGCGTCACGTGATCGGTTTACGATTACCAACACACTGGTGTAAGGGAGGCAAATCCACTGAACTGTGGTAGGGTGCCTAACCTCCCACTTAAACAAATTTGTTTCATACTGGCTTTCACAAATTAGATTGTGTGAATGAAAAAATACAAAAGATAACACGATGCTTCAGTGGCAAAAAACGGGCGCAGCTTTATTACATAACAATACAGCCGGAAGTCGCGACAAGCAGTGTTACACAGTACACAGCAATGCAGTTACATTGCTTGCGTCCGAGGTTTAGATGGGTACACATCGTGACGCAATGGAGTAACTACCAAATCATGACCAAATGGGCCGGAACATACACATCATGACCAAATGGGCCGGAACATACACATCATGACCAAATGGGCCGGAATATACACATCATGACCAAATGGACCGGAATATACACATGACCAAATGGGCCGGAATATACACATCATGACCAAATGGGCCGGAATATACACATCATGACCAAATGGACCGGAATATACACATGACCAAATTGGCCGTAATAGAGGTGACAGTTCAGTTCATTCTCCGTGGCTAAACACAACGTGAGGCATGAGCTGCAGTCCATCCTGTGTCATTACATACACTGTCATCCTCTGTGGTTTGGGTACACTACATGAGGTGCAGTTAGCAAGTTGAGGCTGAACTTACTTACAGTTAATGAGTGTTAATGAGAAAACTGAGTTGCCTGCCAAGACCTCTGTCACTGAGCTTGGTTTATAGCAAGCTCATTCCCCCGAGGATCAAGCATAAGAACTGAATACGAGCGACATTAGTTTTGAAATGAACGCCTGGACGAGGACAAACCAGCAAATAACTCACGACCCCCCTGCAAGGAGTTCACGAAAATGTCATTGCCAATGTCCGACAGGTGGACACCTTCCTGTCTGAACAAACCCCTGTCTACTATGTTAATTTCATTGTGTCCGAGAACGCGGCCTCCAAGGTCTAGTATACCTTTCCTACCAAATCTATTAAATCTCTTCCTCTTGCAATCCATTACTCTGCCGTCTGGTATACCCCGCTATGTGACCCTCTGCAGAACATCTGACCATATGACTTGTGTGAAGGGCATCATGTGATGAATTTTTGTAAGATCCCGAATCACCGTTTGTAATAATACTGTGGTTGGCTTGCCCCAAGGTCGTTACCTCCCAAATGAAGGAGGAGCCATGCTGGTGGAGGACTGCACCTTAGTTTTTGCAATAGAAATGGCAATAATGATTTCCACTTCATTCCCCTACTCCTGTACCATGTTAAGCTGAGTCCATACTTCTGCAGACCCAGGTCCAATCCCACTGGCCTTGCAACTGCTCTCCGGTGAGCCCAGTAGATAAGGCTGGAGCCAACAAGCCATATTTCTGTCAAAAATGAGTTGTTAAACATATTGATACGAATGTACTTACCGTATGCAGCAGACTTCCATCTGCCCCATGTGCAAAGTAGCTCATGTGGTATTCCCTGTGTTGCTGCATATGTGGCGGCTCCAATCCTGAATGAGTGTGTGTTGTTGTTTTGTGTGTGAAAGTTGAGGAACTGTAAGGCTTTCCGGAGTACTGCGGAGAACTGATATCTGGTGATGGCTTTACCATTCAAATGGATGAAGAACTGGCCTGGTTGGGCTAAGCGTAAAGACGGATATGCACTTAATGACCTGACTGGGCAAATTGTAGGATCAGACTTAGCAGGGATTATCAGAGTTGTGCCTTTGCCCTGTTGATCATTCTTCGAAAAGCAAATCTTAATGTGCACTGCCTGTGCAATGATACCGACATCTGCCAATTTGAGTGCTCTGTCTTGGTTCATCTTGGTCACAAGTGCTATCTCACCAATCACTAGGAATGCAAAAAATGCCAAGTTAAACATGGCAGTAAATAAACAAGCTTCGTAACCTGATGTACAAATAGCCTGGAGCTAGGGCACTAGGCAGCCTCTTCAACATGTCAATTGTCATTGGGTGTCTTGTATCAGGCGTCAACACCAGAGCTGCTGTATTTCTGTATCCCTGAATGCATTTGCAAACTAAAAAGTTTTCAGTAGGGTCGGACCAGCAATTAATTTTGTGATGTCTGCCAAGAGCTGAGAGGAGTTGAGCTATAGTTGAGCTTGCAAAGGCCTTCCTAGACATACTGGCTATGTAACATAAAATATCATCTACCGGCACAGGCCAAATCTTAGGCATTTTATGATTATGACGAAATTTGTCAAATGACCTTAATGCAGCTGCATAGGTGTGTTGAGCATTGCTCGACACTGATGCTTTAATTAAAGCAAAGGCCTCGGATTTGAGATAAGCCACAGATTCTTGGGTACTGGTGTCGGTTTGGGTCTGGCTTCTGGTTTTAGCTGACGAAACTTCTGAAGATCAAAACGAGATAAGGAATCTGCAATGCTGTTTTTAAAACCAGGAATATACTGACCTTTGACTAACAAATTTATGTTGAGACAATGAAGTACAAACTGCCTCACAAACTGCATAGTGTTCTTACATTTATTTGACTGCTTGTTCAGTATGGAAACAACTGCTTGGTTATCACTATTTATTATTAACTTTTGGCCCCTGAGGGCATCAGCCCAAATGTTAACCACAACATAGACTGGGAAGAATTCCAGCAGTGTGATGTTTCATGTAAGGCCTAAAGTCCTCCAATGTCCTGGCCATGAACCGTTGGTCCAGCGTCCATGAAAGTACGCACCAAACCCACATGACTCTCCTGATGCACTGTCTGTGTAGAGGTGTAATGCTTCATGGGTAATCGAGCATTGATCAAGGAATAATGACGTTCCATTATGATTGTCCAGGAATGAAAGCCACATCTGAAAATCATCTTTCATATTCCTTGTAACCCTAACCTTATGATGGGGCTTCTTAATACCACAAATCGAATCAATGGATCTCCGTAGGAAGGCCCTGCCGATGGGAATGGCCCTACCTATGTAATTTAGTGAACCAATGAGACTTTCGACTTGCTGTTCGGTTGCTTTGGATTTTGACATGACAAACCTGAGTTTATCCTTAGCATCCTGTAGTTTGTCTGCTGGTATGGTTAACTCCATTCTGACTGTGTCTAGCTGAATTCCAAGGAAGCTGATTAATGTTGTTGGTGTTACTGTTTTATGACTGGCTATAGGTATTCTGAGTTCGTCGCAAGTTGCTCATAATGTTGACAGGACTAACTGACATTCAGACTTATCTCTTCCAGATCCTCCTCATAGGTAGTCGTCCAAGTAATGCATTAACTCACCTTGAGAATTTAACTTTGTTTGAACTATCCACTGGATGAAGGTGCAAAAAATTTCAAATATTCAGCAGCTTATACTGCACCCAAATGGTAATGCCTTGTCGACATAATATTTATGTAAAAATCTTATTCCTAGTAAGTGAAAATCATGAGGATGCACTATGCATAACCGGAAAGCGCTTTTGATGTCGGCCTTTGCTTAGTATGTCCCCGGACCAAGCTGCTGAATCATCAAAATTGCATCGTCAATGGATGAATAGGTTACAGAACAAAGGCTAGGGCTGATGAAATCATTTACCGACATACCATCTGGATACGATAAGTGGTGGATGATGCGGTACCCACTACTTCTTTCTTTGGAACAATTCCAATAGGAGAGCTCCTCAGGTTTGGTAAAGGTGGGTTATGATATGGACCGGCCATTCGGCCTAATTGTACTTCATTGGAAAGTTTCCCAAGTATGATTTGTTCCATATTGGGATCTTGAGCTGATTTTAGGTTATTACAAACTAAACTGGCCTCTCTGGGGCCTGTGTAATGTAAATGAAATCCTTCGGTGAAACCGTAACGAAGAACACCGGCATCACTTAACAATGGGTAGGACTCCAGGTATACTAACATCTTATCTACTTTGATAGGTGTGTGGCCCAATGCTTGCACGTTTTGAGAGGTTTCTGTGGCGAAACTGAAATGAATTCATCTCTGGGGCTGGTTGATTTCCTGTAACTGATTGGTTTAATCGGCACTTAGGGAATGGGTGGCTCCCACCACACTGATAACAAACATGAGGGAAACGGCAATGTTGCCTGCGACAAAATTTACCAGGGTCATTGAAATCCCAGCAAAAATCAACTTTTACGGTGTTTGCAGTTGGAGATTGTGAAGGCTGCTTGAAAGTGGTGAAACTGCGGTTCACAGGTTGAGGAGTGACATTCATGATTAGCATCCACAATTCCGCGTTGATTGTGCCCCATGCCTTGTCTGTGGATCTACTCATGCGCAACCTAAACTGCTTATCATAGTTTTGCCAACCCTGGCCCCTGCTGGCAGCCAATCTAATTGTGTGCAAATATTTAAGGATTTGCTGGTGGCTTTCGGGGAATTTCTCAAGGTATATGCTGACAAATAGGATAAAGGCTGTTGTCCACTCTTCCACTGACTGTATGTCCTTCGACTGGCGTGACATTTCCAGTTGACCCATTGTGTTTACTCTGATAGTGCTATCCATACTTTGCTTATTATCCAATCCCTTTATGAGGGTAGACAGATCTACATATTCCCCATTGTGTATTTTATCCCTTATTGGTTGGGGTATGAAAGAACCAACATTGTCAGTTTACAAAGCAACCATTTTGTCACCACTGCTTGCAATCTTAGCATTAGGCATGTTAAGCATATCGTTGTCAATGGCAACAGATTCGAGAGCATGTGTGTTGTGATTTATTGACTGTACAAGTGGGATAGTTGGGGTATCTAAGCCTATCACTACATGAGACCGTGCATCATTATTGAAAACATGAGGTAATACATCACCTGATCCATTCCTCGCGTCGACGGGCTGCGATGACCAGGGGACGGTAGTTGACGCCATGTTGTCTGCATCGCCGCCTGAAAACTTCGATTCGTTGATTTGTTGACTCGAACCGATTTCCGCGACGATCTCAGGTCACTGGGTGCTTGGATCTTCCGCTTCTTCGATCTGCGACCTCACATCGTTCAAGCCCTACTTGCTGGTGTACCAGAAAGAGGCTTGCTGCAGTCACGTGCGTCACGTGATCGGTTTACGATTACCAACACACTGGTGTAAGGGAGGCAAATCCACTGAACTGTGGTAGGGTGTTTCATACTGGCTTTCACAAATTAGATTAACGTCTTTTGGTATGACGCGGCCGGGGATCGAACCCCGGACCTTCCGCTCTCCGGGCGGACGCTCTACCACTAGACCACGGATGCAGTTGTACAAGTAGTAGTGGTAGTAGAAGTGACTTAAAGTAACTTATATGTTGTATAGCTTTTCTGAAGAAGTAAAATTCAATGGAACTGTAAGAGGCTTGTGGACTTGTGACTTTCCACTGACTTGTTGATAAACGACATAAATGTCACCTGACAAAACCAATCACCTTGGCGAACACTGCTTGTAACAAATTACAATTTTCATCAAATACCGAACTGGTCACGTGTTAAGTCTGGACCATTATGCTGTCACTACAAAATGAACTATTAGTTCACTCAGAGTTTATGAGTTTATGATGGCAATCTGTCAATCACGTTGTGGACACACCTGTCTAAATTGAAGGCAGCTATCTCAGCGTTATGGCGCTCAAAGTCCAGAAAGTAAAAATGGTCCGGAGGCGTCTCATATGTCCGTGGAAACCTGCATGGGACAAAAGTCAGATGTTAGTTCAGCTATAGGGTCTTGGACACGAGTCTGTCCATTTGTGTTGAACACACGTCACACCGATTGTCCTGATTTTGTCCTGTGTCCAGCCCATGGGTCGGTCACAAATCGGGCGAATGTTCAGCCAGCAGTGAAACTGAGGTTAAATGGGTTTAACGTCGTGTCCAACATCATTGCACTTATATAGCGACGTACATGCACGTGCGTGTGTGTACGGTTGCTTGTAACAGTCCGGACTAATGCCGATTTTTAGTGCTAGCTCACTGAGATATCATGCCGCTGTTCAACATGAATACCCCACTCAGATACAGTATATTTCACATGAAAACCCCACTCAGACAAAGTATTCTGACTCCCAGTCGACCAGTCCTTGTTTTATCCCCTTAATGCCGAGCGCTAGACAGGGTAATAACAAGTGCCATCTTTTAACGTCTTTTGGTATGACGCGGCCGGGGCTCGAACCCCGGACATTCCCTCTCCGGGCGGACGCTCTATCACTAGGCCACGGAGGCGGTCCTCAGCCAGCAGTGAATACCCGGGGCACCTTGGCTTGTGTATACTTCCCAGGGAGCTGAATTTAAAATGAGAGCATTGACCAGGGTAATAATATAATGTAGCGCTGTGAGCACGGCGCATTACAGTAGTAGTAGTAGTAGTAGTAGTAGTAGTAGTAGTAGTAGTAGTAGTAGTAGTAGTAGTAGTAGTAGTAGTTCACCTCTGTGTAGACAGTTAGAGGTGTCCGACTCATGGGTGATTGTCAGAATATTGAAAGTACCGTAGCGATATATATATATTACGAAACTTATTCTGAACCCTTCATGCAAAAGAAAGTATACACTTCCAAATTGGGTTTGACCAAAAAGTTACAAACGCCGATACAATGCGAACGTAAGGTCCAAATCACACCTATGTACCCGTTTCAAATACATCGCCATCGAATTCCCATTTCTTATTTGTTTCATTTTTAACCACCACAAAACATGGGCGTATACTTTCTTTTACCCGGCGGTTTCTAAGATGAGATAGCATCCCTGGTCCTGACAAAGTCCTTTTCAGCACTTCAGTCGTAAATCGCCACTCGTAAGAGGCGTGATCAAGATCGCTGACTTTAATGCATGTCATCGTATCCCAATTGCGTAGATTAGTTACTGACCGCCGTCATATAGCTGGAATATTGCTGATTGCGGCTTAAAACAACAAACAATCATCAAACTGTAAATGAGGTGGATGAGTTTGATTAAGTCTTCAGAACAAACAATAACAAGTATGTGAGGACTTTATATATGAGGAAGAGTGTTTCAGATAGTGAAAATCCTATAAGGCGATTATTTAGCTAGACATTTTCCAAGCAACTTCTTATTTCAAACAACCCAGTCACTGTTCACAAAATTTGGAGGTTTTATCGACAAATTAGTCTTATCCATAGAGAGAGGTGTCGTACAATATCTGTCCACGCCGCGCACACGCCCTCACTAATGGGATTTAATGGCGCTTCTATAAATGTCTCTCTCCTTACTATACCTTCTCGGTTTTAATAACGCCTGTCCCTTGTTAGAGTAGGTCGTGATAAGCTTCAGCTGGGAGCCACCGTGCATTTCCTCTGTGGACGAGAAATCCATAATACATACCGTATTTCCTCTATAAGACGCTCGGCCTCTAATAGACGCCGGCCTCTTATAAAAGTCGGGTCAATTCTTCAGTGCAAAAAATAGAAGTCGGGCCTCTAATAGACGCCGGGTCGATCAATTGATACAATTAATTATCCCCTTTTGGGACCTAAATTACATAATTTCGTGACGATTCGGGACATTCGTGGTCATAGTGAAATGGGGGTATTAATAGAAGCCGGGCCTCCAATAGACGCCGGGCCTCTAATTGACGCCGGGTCAAAGGCTTGTCCGAAATAGATAGAAGCCCGGGCGTCTGTACGGTACACTGTATGAAATACCAATGTACTAGAAATAATATCAATATGTATTGTTTACACTAACGTACATGGAAGGTTTCATCTCAGTCATATGGACTGTGATTAAGTGAGTGAGTGAGTGAGTATGGTTTTACGCCGCTTTTAGCAATATTCCAGCAATATCACGGCGGGGGACACCAGAAATAGGCTTCACACATTGTACCCATGTCGGGTCTTTGGCGTGACGAGCGAACGCTTTAACTACTAGGCTACCAGACCGCCCCGGACTGTGATTGAATGACTGCCTATGGAGATTTCTCCGTCTTGTACGATGATCTCGTTATCTATTGCTACAAGTAATTATCCAAAGAGATAAGGACGTGCCTTGTTTCACACTGGCCCAGACTGAACAGGCTAGTCGAAGAAGCAATGGGTGTACCCACGAGGCGCCGTTTTATATTCATTCCATATTTTAAGTTGTTCATTATTGATGTTATTATATCAGTAACTGTTATTGCCGGGTAATTTCGAGTTGTTATTAATATTAATTAACAATAAATGTCACAAATATTTGTTTATTTAACAAACCCGATTATATTTTATATGGATAAAATTGGTGACTTAAATACATGTAATTTGCGATCTCTAAAATGCAATGGCTTCCATATTTTGTATTCGAATTTGTGCTGCCACGAATCAATATTGATTATTTAATAATCCCCGAAATGGAATCATCCTTCCCTCGACAGTGTATCTGCCCTCTCTTGTTGGGACTCCTGGGAAATGAAACTGCCGGGCAAAAGAAAGTATACACCCATGTTTAATGATTGTATACAATGATACAAATCAGCGGTAATTATTCGATGGTGATGTGTTTGCTACTGGTATCTTAATTGCATTTTGGACCTTAAGTTTGCAGTGTTTCGGCGACTGTTTTCAGTCTAGTAACGTTTGTTATTTTTCGTCAAATCCAATCTTTAAGTGTATCCTTTCTTTTCTTCGACACTGTATGTGGAATTTAATATATATTTCCCCAAATAAAACCATCTTTTCCTCGACAGTGTGGCTGCGTTAAGTTGAACCTAGGTTGTCGTTGGACAGAATTTCCGGAAATGGAATAGAATTCACCGAGAAAGAAAGTTTGAGCGTCGATCGTACTTCAAGGATGGTCAACAAAAAGATCAACCTCGGAAAGATGGATGTATACTGTCCAGTTTTGCCAGGCCATCGTCCAAGTGCTCTCAGTTGGTTCATGTTGGAGCAGTCTAGTGCTCTTAATTCACGCTATTCAACACTTTTCCCTGCCTGGTCAACAAATGTTACCTCACTGTCCCTGCACAACATGCTCATCGATCCACGCAATTGGGATCGATGACATGCATCGACCAAGTCAGCAAACCTGACCACCCGATCCCGTTAGTAGCCTCTTACAACAAGCATAGTCGGCTTTTACGGCAAGCATGGATTGCTGAAGACCTATTCTACAATGTACCTGGGTGTCCAGTACAGCTGTATCGGGTGTTTCATACTCATTTTAAATATGGTATGAAGTACCACTTTAAAACTAACGCCACCTCGATAGCAACCATGTCGCGACCGGATCGCGATCCACATCTTGTAAGATCGCGATACGAAGGTGCGACTAGATTCGTAGGGATGCTATTTTGTAAGCGCATTTTATAAGTGTAAACCTCAAATTGGTTTGTACGTGTTTCCATACGACAGTGTCCAATATGTAATCTGTATTCGTATCAGTCGTCAGTCTCCAACTATTTTTCCATACCTATCAACGTGCCAAACTTTGATTGCACGCATGTTGACACTCGATAGTCAGATCCATGTACGTGTTAGCTATGTCCGACAGTGTGAAGTTTAATCAACGACATCAGAGTACTTACTAACATCGACGACGGGGAGCGTGGCGAGGTCCTTGAGCAGGTCGTCAATGTAGTCGTCGTCCTGGCTGTAGAGACCGTACTGGTGTATCCCCATGTGGAAGCGCTCCCAGTTCGTCACTCTGGAGGGGGGAAACAACGTTTTATAATAAAGAGCATTTAGCGAGTGAGTGAGTAAGTTGAGCTATATTGGGTTTGGTGCTGCGTTATCTTTAATAATGTTTATTTGGTCGGCAACCCCCATGTACGAGCAGTGATATACCAAGGATCATAATCTGTGAGAATCCAGAATTCAAACCCGTGATCGAAGGATCCTGGCACATCTAAGAGACGCAACTCTGCACCTTAGACTTAGTGCCATCCCTGCCTCCAACGCCTCTCTGAACATTTTTTCAATTCATAATCGGAGCCAATCTAGGATTCGAACCCACGACCAGTAGGATCCTGTTAAAGCTAAGGGAAGCAGCTTCATGATTTATGAACCAATTTTAGTTCTTTATCATGCACCTATTATAGAATAAAATATAATAAAGGTAAATCATCTTCATTTATCAATAGTTAAATTATTACATTTATTCGTGTTTGACGAGCATGGGGTCGGTTATCACTTAAAAAGTTAATGGCATTCATACGTGTTTTCATGGGCATGCAAAATAATGTATCGAGTCAATGGTGATACAAAAATCTTCTATCTGTCAATCGAGTCCATGTTAATGTAAGATGATCAATAGCATCTGCCACTCAAGTCAATGAAAATGAAAAATCATGCCACGCGAATCTGCCAATGATTATTCAAATAAATAAAAGCGACAAAGTCCTTTCCATATTCATAAGTAATATTCTTTGTACGATTCCGACCATACCATTAGCAGGTGTTTATGAATCACTATCAAATACCGATGATACCAGGTGAACATCTAACCCATCACAAACACATGCAAAGGAAAGCCAATTGTTTATCTGAAGATCCTGTCCCACCGGGGCACCCACCACAAACACAGACACTGATTATTCAAAGGAAGTAATTGAATCTGCCACTAGATTAAATGATTATGCAACATATTTCCACGAATCTGCCACTCGAGCCAACAACTGTACAAAAGAATCAATCGAAATTTGCTTTATAGAGTCAATGAAAACGCAAAAAAGTACCACTGCTACTAAATCTGCTACTCGAGTAATTGATAAACGAAATATAATGAATCGTATCTGCTACTCAAGTAACTGAAAAATGAAATACAATGCATTGTATCTGCTACTCGAGTAATTGAAAAATGGAATACATTGCATCGTATCTGCTACTCGAGAAATTGAAAAATGATATAAAACGCATCGTATCAGCTACTCGATAAAGAAAATTGAAAAAAAAATGCATCAAATCTGCTTCTCGAGTAATTGAAAAAAAAAAAAAAAAAATGCATCGTATCAGCTACTCGAGAAAGAAAAATGATATACAACCCATAGAATCAGCTACTCTAGTAATTGAAAAATGAAATACAATGCATCCAATTTATTACTCGAGTAACTGAAAAACGAAATACAGCGCATCGAATCTGCCAACAAGAAGTGCAGCGCTAGCTATGCATACTTATGAACAGAATTTCACATCGCACCTGAACTGCCTCATCACACAGTTTTGTCAGGTAACGTGTCAAGATGTGGCAACTGATGTTACAATAGTGTTTTGTAATACCACAAATCAGTAATCATACAACTGTTCTTTGTCTCAGCCATTCTTGATGCGATGATAATGATGATTTTCCTCTTTCAACACGCAGCGGGCTGATTTGTCCGTTCAGGCGCCTGGCCTGCAACTCGGTTTTCCAAAACGATCCGACCCTTTTGTTTCTTTTCCATAGGAAATGTTTTTTTCCATGGGAGAGAAAGCACAACTCGGCTCGGGTGCTGTCTTCTGATTGGTCAGTGCTGTCTTCTGATTGGTTGACAACCCAAGCCTCTGATTGGTCAGGTTTCGATCCTGTTTTGGGGAAGGGTTGTCTATTAATCAGACGTTCAGTCAATCTTATAGCGCAGACGTTCATCAGACACTCATCGCCATCATGACGGACAAGCAGAGTACACCCTATCGTTTGGAGAGGAAAGACACGACACGCTCCAGGCGGTTAAGAACTGCTAACCATACGTATCGTTTGACCTTCAACCCAGACTACTTGGAAACCGTACCACCGTTCCAATAGAACTACGTCTTTATTTGACAGGCTGATCAATGACTTTTATCAACAGATGTCAGGCCAGAAGGGAGATCGTATTGGCATGCCTGAAGGTCCCTGTCGGGGCCGGGATGACCTAGCATGCGTGGGACGCACCTTTGCCCACCTGAATTATCAACTGAAAGTCTACAGTCAAGAGGTGGACCAGAGACTGATGTACAAGTGTGATGAGGCTCCACCCAACGCCACCGTGCTGCATTTATTCCATCATGATCACCACTACGATGTGATCACTTCCATGCTAACCTTTTATGCGTCCAGTGGCATACCCAAAAAGTTCAAGAAGGAACCTTGTTTGACTTGTAATACAAACTCTTAGCCTACTGCCAGAGTGATGTCGATATTTTGAGACAGGGATGCGCTGACTTCCGGCAGAACGTCATCAGGACAGTTCGCATGGGTCCCTTTGTAGAGGTGATGACAGCCGCTGCGTTCACAATGAAATCCTTCCGAAAACACGATCTTAAACCTGATACCATCGCCACCTCAAGGCTACCAACCCAAGAAAAACTATTCCCAGGCCTGTATGAACTGGTTAAATTATCTCATGGAGAACGACCCCGATCTGCACCTCCAGCACGCCAGGAATGGTGGTGAAAAAGAGT
Organism: Haliotis cracherodii; assembly: GCF_022045235.1. Taxonomy (NCBI): domain Eukaryota; kingdom Metazoa; phylum Mollusca; class Gastropoda; order Lepetellida; family Haliotidae; genus Haliotis; species Haliotis cracherodii. The sequence goes on from NW_027266275.1 coordinate 20,884,401, forward strand.
TCACGTGTGGAGAGGGTAGATGATTACAGTGTGGATGGCTACGATCCAGCGACAGGCACCATCTACGAATTCATGGGGTGTTTCTGGCATGGGTGTCAGGCATGTCACAAGACCAAACGTGGAGAACCTCATCCCGTCCTGGGATGACATCCGCTACCGTCTGAGTCTCTTGAACCAACACCCTGAGGTGAAACTGGTCGTCACCCTGTGGGAATGTGAGTTTAAAAAAATACAACATGAGGACTCCGCTTTGCGTGCTTTCTTGCAGGGACCCCACTGTATCAACGTACCTGGTCCGCTCAACCCTCGCGAATCCTTCTAAGCCCAAGAAGGTGAAACCATCAAATATATCGATATCTGTTCACTTAATCCTTAAATTTGCAAGGATGGAGGGTTTCCCACAGGACACCCAACCCTTCTCCATCAACCGCCTGTGGACACGCTGTTTGAGCTGAAAGGACTTTCCAATGTCGTGTCCTAACCCCGAAACTACTCTACCATCCGATACTATCCTACAGATCGGGTGGTAAACTGCTCTGTCCTTTGTGACGCACGTGTGCCGATACCCGGTCAAACTCACCCTGCAAGCACACGGACGAAGAGAGGTCTTGGATGGGCACGTACGCCACCGTAGAACTCCATGAAGCTGTGAAGAAGTATGGTTACAAGGTGCTTCAGATCTTCGACATTTGGCATTTCAACACCTTTGCACAGTATGACCCCGACACCCAGCAAGAAGGACTCTTTGACACTTATATCGATCGTCATTTCAAGGAGAAGCTTGAAGCCAGCGGATACCCGAGAGATGTACGGATCACGACGCTTAAATCCAGGAGATGTATGACAAAGAAGGCATTCGGTTGGACAAGGACGGCATCGGAAAAAAACAGGACTTCGCACGATTGCCAAGCTCTTTCTTAATTCACTCTGGGGCAAGTTCAGACAACGGTTAGACTATAGTCAGAACGTCTATATGAACGATCCCGCGCAGTACTTTGCCTTGCGGAGGGATAAACGAAATACCATGGAGAATGTCACCGTCGTCAACGAACACATGGTGGAAGTGACCTTTACCCACAAGGAAGAATTCCAAACCCCTCATTCTCATTTCAATGTTCCCATAGCTGCTTGGGTCACCGCCCAAGCGCGTCTCAACACCATCAAGACGTTTGTGTCAGGAGGCCCCCAAAACTATGGCTATGAGTTAATAAACCCCAGACCCGATGGAACGCGCACGACCTGTAAAGTGCGAGGGTTCACCTTGAATTACAGAAACCAACAACACCTCAACTTTGACACCATGAAAGGACTGATGCTGGGACAACGGCCTGGGAAGGAGGGGGAGAAAATCAGCTTGGATTCCCCTCATCAAATCATTCGTAAAGGACCTCAGCACAGGAACGCTCTTGTGACCCGACCCACCCAAAAAGACTACCGCACCATTTACGACAAGCGACGCCTCGTCTACAATGAAACCACAGGGCTTCCTGTAGACACGCTCGCCTTTGGGTACAGAGACGACTAGATCATTTTTTATGAATCGACAGGGACACCTACAGAAAAACTGGATCGAAATCTGACCAATCAGAAGCCCAGGGCAAAAGCGGCCTCTGATTGGTCGAAAGGAGGTTGTGCTTTCTCTCTCATGCTACAAGCCTGACCCTTTGGAAAAGAAACACAAGGGTCGGTCCAGTTTGGAAAAATTGAGGCTCAGACCAGGCACCGGAACGTACCAATCAGGAAGCAGGGTGTCAATGTCTTAAAACTGACAGACGCTCTCCGGTCATCACTTTTCACTGAACAGTCCAAGCAACAACATCGTCCCTCTGATTGATGTTCTTCACGTTGTGTTGGCTGTTGGCGTTTTATCTGGAACAAACATGTTTGGAGAGAGTACCATCAAGTGTTGACACACATCCGTGAAGACTTGGAAAGAAACAATGAACAGAAAATCCGGACAACATCACGTCGAATCTTATGAATGCCAAGACACGGAGCGACATGGGTGGTAAAGGGAGTGGAGATGGGAACGGTGAAATGACTGCTGAACTGTGGGGTGAAGTGTACGACGTGATGTGTGCGAAGATAAAGACCGACGACATGTATGTGTGATGTGTGACACGATACGTTCGAAGATGAGGAAACTGACTGAACCCAAGAAAGTAGCACCGAAGAAGACGATAAAGAAGACCCAGAAGAAAAAATAAGCAAACCAGCAGCTGCATCAACAACAACAGCAGGAGCAACTGCCACCACAGCAGCAGCAGCAACCACCACCACCACAACAGCACCAACCACCACCACAGCAGCAGCAGACAGCGAAACGAAAGGGACATCCTTTTTTAAACTTGCAACAGCTTCAAAAAGACGACCACGGAAGAAATTGTCTCTGAAGATCTCTCATCAAGACCAGCTGTAAGTACCATGCTATTCTTTGGGATGTGTTTGCCGTTATGATGATGAATATCGGGAATGCATGACGATGATCGTGGGTATACAGAAGGGTTCTTTTCTTGTTGATTTGACAGGACACCCATCCTTCCTTCCCCCGATGTCGGTTCAGCGCAGTCCATGTTGGAACAGTGGTGGGAACAAACCCCTCGGGAGCCAACCTTTTCGCCGAATGCGCCTGTGATGATGACGACCGGTGACGGTGATGATCATGAAACGCTCAAGCTGACAGCCCTCCCTTCCATGGATCTGGACACACCCACCCTGCTTGATGCTTCTTGGTCACCAGCATCACCGGAGGATTTTAATGTCTTCTCCTCAGGTATGCCCATGGTTTGCAACAACAACGACAACGTTGACCAGGATCCTTATGGAGAAGCTCAACTCACTTCCCTACAACGTGAATGTAGTGCCTGTCGGCACAACAATATGCTGAGATACATTAGCTGCAACAGTGGTCAAGTGATGTGTCATGTCTGTTTCAGGGAGGCCATAGACTGTACCTGTTTTACTGATGGGCCCCTAACATGGTTGGGACCTGTTTGGGACAGTATGATGGAGAACCACATCTTATGGTGACCCCATCTTCACTCCAAGAGCTTGAAGATGGAAGATGAAAAGTTTTGCGTTGTTGTTGTTGTTGGGACATGCAAAGCACACCCTACTCAGTTGTCTTTTCATATTTCCTATGTATCTGGTTGTTGTTGTTGATTGTTAAATAGTGATTGATTGAACTGACTCTTTGTGTCTTGATTGATCTCAACTCCAATAGGGTGCTGAATTGAGAGTTGAGGGTGAGTTGAGATGTCGTCTACGTTGTCTGTCTGTCTATCTGTCTGTCTGTCAAAAATAAAATACATAAAAGAAAAAGGCCATGCTTGAAAGATCAGTTGCCTTGTAAGACATGATGGAGTCCACATCGTGTTCAGACTGTGTTCAGACATTTTCTAGCAGAGATGTCTTACTTCGTCATAAAAAACATGTCCATTGTGGGATCAGGAAACAGTATGTCCATGTATGGAGCAGATGCATTGCCCCGAGGATACGCCACCCCATCGCATCGTGTTAGTGTACAGCGAATGGCAACCGCTTCATCATGAGCTGGAAGAGATGGCAGACCGCTTAGGGGTCGCTCTTGAGTTTGTGCACAGCAGATCGTGCCTTGCCTGAAAAAGGGGTGGCCCCGCATTGGCTGGTCATCGATGATTTGCTGGGCGACAATATGAAAGAAGTTGTGGGTCATTTTGCTGCAGATTGTCCAGAAACCAGGCGAAAGATAGATCATCTGAGCAAAGTGACTAACGCATGGGACATGCTGCTCCACTGTTTTTCGAATTTCCAATCGTTTCCAGTTTTTCCAGTGTTCCAGTGTTCCTACCGTTTCCTGTCGTTTCCAGTTTCCAGTTTGTTTTCCAACGGCCCTTTTCAGGGCCACCCATCTCTCCCGAAAGAACGCATTTCATCCATGGCTTTGACGACCCTCAAACCAAAACAAAGAACCCACCACCTCCTCCTCCCTCCTCCTCCTCCCCCTCCGCCGCCGCCGCCGCCACCAACCTCCCCTCCCCCACCGCCCTCCCCTCCCCCTCCGCCGCCGCCGCCCTCCCCTCCCCCTCCGCCACCGCCGCCACCTCCACCACCCCTTCTGTAGTACGTACAACTACTATCTAAAATTATTTTAAACTATTAAGTATTATTGTTTCTATCCCTACATCGTTTCAGAATTTATCATAAAACATTATACAGAAACAAGTCATTTGGTAATGTGTGCTTAACTTTTGAAATTGTCCAAATGTTATTTAGCGTTTCAATTCCTCACAATACTATGGGGCATTTCTTTAACATGGCTGATACCGACTTGATGCTTTTCATCGGTGCAGTCTCGTAGTTTGACATCACTGGTACTGCAGAGAAGACAGCTCAATGGAACCGCCTATAGTTATTTTACATGGACACATGACATATACACGAGCTTCAAATAACAAAAGGATATTGAGATTCTTCATTCACTTACCCCTTGTAGTTCTTGTAAACAGGTAGACCAAATCCTTTCCTCGTCCAGCTTTTCCGGTACATCCGCAAAAACTTAAAATATGGGACTTCATCGTGTGTAGAAAAGGGGAAGCTTTCGTTGTTTATTCTATTCAGAACACGTAGAAAATTATCCAATTGTTGGTCGGAATAATTAGATTTGAACGTCCTTGGGTTCGAACTGACATTGTTGTTTTCTTGCACATGTTTTAAAGGTTTCTCTGGATCTCGCTCGTTTGCCTTCTGTTGGGTGGCAGTGTTGGATAGTCTCAGAACAATCAAATGGTTGAGACAGAGTACAAATGTACAGATGGCACACACTATAACAGAAAGTTTCCGTCTACAACGAGGCATTGCTTGCTTCACATATCAACTTATGATGAATGGCTCTCTCCGTCTGTCTATATACCGACTCCACACCAGCAGTGGAGTACAGCTAAACTCCTCACACCACCATACTTCACACCGGACTGACAAGCACGGCGTATTCTCCGCTCAGGGTCAACCTACCAGAGTGACTCGAGTGGAGCTTCTCTACTCGCCTCAGTGGCTTGCTCTCTCTCTCATCAGGGTAACCGCTCGGCTCGCAGCGCTCCCAGAACTTCTCTGGATGTTGATCTGTGAACGAAAAATAAAAGAGCGTGTTTGAAGACTTACTAGGTCAGTAGCTATGTTTAATGTTTACAGAGTTAGGGCATTGCCTAAAAGTCGGCCGGGTCGGGCCAAAGTGTTATTGGCTAATTACTTCATTATCGGCGATCATACCTACATATTATTGATGCAACATACACACATGACATTACTAAACAATCACCAACCAAAAACGCGCACCATAATTAAGTAATTCGGAGTAAATCACTGGAAAACCAGAAACTGGAACTATGTGTTAGGGTCGCTGATCTAGGTAACATGTAAAAGAGCAATCGTTAAACGAAATAAGATTTGACACGTATCAAATACTTCTAGCTATCGTGATACGAATTTCCATCTGTCGGCATAGCGTTTATATTTATAGGATAGTACTATATCTAAGTAAATACCACTTTATAACGTCACTGTTCGTCGTATTTAAAGCAGACATGTTGGTTAAAGTAGACCTCTTCTACCTATACTCTCAACAGTCACACAAGTGTTCGGTCCGACTTGGCCCGGGCTGTCAAAATCAACTTTAAACTCACATATGTATCATCAAATGGATTCACGTCTATAGATTAGTATTATATCTACCTATATACCACTTTATAATGTCACAGATCGCAGTATTTATAGAAAACAAGGTGCTCAAAGTGAAGCTCTTTTTCTTCTACATTCTCAACATAGTCTCTATCAGAAGTGTTTGGCTTGTGTTGGGTCCGACTTGGCCCGGGCGGTCAAAATCAACTTGAACCTCACAGATGTATCATCAAATGGATTCACGTCTATAGATTAGTGTTATATCTACCTTACTACCACTTTATAGTGTCTCGGGTCGCTGTACTTAAAGAAAACAAGGTGCTCAAAGTGAAGCCCTTATCCCTCTTCATTCTCAACATAGTCTCTACCAGAAGTGTTTGGCAAGTGTTGGGTCCGACTTGGCCCGGGCTGTCAAAATCAACTTAAACATCACAGATGTAACATCAAATGTGTTTACATCTATAGACAAGTATTATGTCTACCTAAATACCACTTTATAGTGTCTCATTTCGCGGTATTTAAAGAAAACAAGGAGCTCTAAGTGAAGCTCCTGTGTGTAATCGGTTTAATTGTACGGTATACATTGTAGACAGACAGACAATAATTTATTAATGTCTCACTGTACATACGTAAAACAGCTTTGTACAAATAAACATTGATAGAATGTACAGAACCATTCAATAGAATTATGAGAGATTATTAACAGAAAATCCCACTGCTAAGTATATGATAAATTGTTGAATTAACATTAGATAAGGTTGAGGATTAAGTGTGTGTTTTTTCAATACATCTTAGACTGGTGAGTCGTCTGCTCGATGATAACCAGCCTGCTCGTATTTTTACCCTGTTCCCCATTGTTTGAAAGTGTGTCGTCTGCTACCCCAGCTGGAGCCATCTGGTAACAATTGATCACAAGTTGTCAATATACAATACATTATAATACATCAAGGTGGCAGTTTCCATGTAAAGATTAAGTATTTCTAAGCAACTTAAAGATATGTACAATATCTAGATATATGTATCTTAAATTTGCTTAGAAATACTTAACCTTTGCATGAAAACTGTCATCTTGATGTATTATTTTTTTTTGTATATTGACAGCTGGCGATTGAGTACGAGGTAATACTGTATCATTTTTACTATTTTTATATTTTCCAATATGTTGTGGTTATCAGTTATGCAAATCAGTTTCGGTGTGTCTTTTTAACAAGGTGTTTTTCATTAAGATTTACCGCCAGCCCGATTGTAACAATTACATGTACACTTTGCTTTGACGATGCCAGTTGATGTTGTTCAATACAGGCTGGCGGTGGGTGTTTTTGAATCTATTCTACATGCTAATCATTTCGGGAAGATGATACACATTTCTCTATATTTTGGGTTACTTTGCTTATATAATTTCCGATTATCAATCTTAGTTTTACTTTTTCTCTTCTGCTGCGGTGATATCCATCCGAATCCAGGACCTTTGCATAGACCAGATTTAAAGATTATACATCTAAATGTACGCAGTCTTAAAGACAAAGTAGAATTTAATCAGTGCTGAATTAGATAGTTATGATGTTGTATGTTTAAAGCAAGGACTGGTCGGCTCGGAGTCAGTATACTGTGTCTGAGTGGGGTATTAATGTTAAACTGCGGCATGGTATCTCAGTGAGCTAGTACTATATATCGGTATCAGTCCGGACTAGTACAAGCAGCCACACACACGCACACGCGTGCATGCACGTCGCTATATAAGTCCAATAATCTTGGACGCGACGTTAAACCCAATTTCACCTCGCCTCACATACACTGATACCATTTTCAAATCGTAGCATGTATTAAGGAATATGTTTTAGATCTTAAATCAGAGTATAACGGACAGTCTGAGCTGGAGGCGCGCGTGGATATGTTGACAGTTTTTACGTAGTTAGTGTTAAAACCGAATGTTTGCGAGGATTAATAAGATTTCTGAATTTCAGTTACGACAGTAACCGTACATGTATTTGTTACATTAAGTCATTTCATTCAAATTTGTTTGGTATGATTATGTCTTATAATTATTTTAGGATGGAAGGTACAGTTACCAAATAAAATATGCTGAAATATCAATTCATTATGACCATATTTCATAATCTATTTTTTAAAGGAACCCTCCTTACATTAAAGATAACTATTTAAAGAACATAGTACTTAAAGACATTGCAACAAACCGAATAATCAGAGGGGAGACTTTATACTGAGGGGGCGCGAAATATATCCGCCAGGGGGAGATTTTATTTCAGAACAGATTCTCCGGGGGAGAATCTGTACCGGTATAAAATCTCCGGGGGTAGAATTTGTACGGGGGAGAGTTTATACCGGGACACCGGCAGTTCATGCACCACATGTATTGAACACATGATAATAGTTTGCATGTCAGTACATCATACCGACCTAGCCCGTGAAAATCCGAGGTAGAATAGGTCTTCAGCAACCCATGCTTGCCGTTAAAGGCGACTACGCTTGTCGTATGAGTCGACTAACGGGATCGGATGGTCAGACTCGCTGACTTGGTTGATGCATATCATAGTATCCCAATTGCTTGGATTGATGCTCATAGTGGCAATCACTGAATTGTCTGGTCCAGACTATATGCAGACCGACATCATATAGCTGGAATATTGCTGAGTGCGGCGTAAAACAACAAGCAAACAAGCAAAAAACAAAACAAACATACCGACCTAGTTTATTGTGCCTTAGCTGTCTTTGTCTCACACGTGTATAATGATATTCGTACATACGTAATACCGCTTATTTCTCACGAGGGCTAAGAGTGAGTGAGTGAGTTGGGTTTAACGCCGCTTTTAACATTATTCCAGTTATATCACGGCGTGTCAGCTTAATGTGGGAGGAAAACGAGGGCTAAGAAACCAAGATAATTCTTATATGAAATTCATGTTTGTAAACACGTTCCACACGTTCTGAAATTACAATGTCAAGGTTGCGCTGTAACTTGACCTATGTTATTGTATACATGCTGTACATTAGGCCTTTTGGCCCAATAACCAAATAATCTGTCTGTCTGTCATACAAATGTAGTAGGTGTTAATTCTGCAGCTTGTAAATATGTAAGTATTTTTAGTGTAGATAAGGTATCATGTCTTTTCTATTTCAGTTTGTTGATTCAACAGAGGGTTGTGTCATTTCCTGGATTCTTATTTATCATTAGTTGTGTCCTTATCAGTATTTGCTACTGATAAGTTTCTACTGGGTCAAAGGTCAATGGTCCAATCTATTTTACTTCCAAGGGTGTTTTGTTCTATTGTTTGCTCGTCATTAGGTTTACCTGTTGTTAGCCAAATAGTATACCTTTCAATTCAAATCCCTTTCTCACCTGCCATTGCTAATCTTATGCTGCACGGTCTCCCCCCATTAGTAAGACAGCCCAGTTGTGAGACACCTTAAAACAACAATGTCATACCTGGTTGCATATGTTAATCAGGTTATGAACCCCTATCATGAAAATGGACTTGTCTTATTATAGACAAAAGAAATGACTCAAGATGCTTGATATCCTCTTTTACTTTATTTCATTCAACATTTTAATTCATACATCCCTTAAATCCATTGTTTTAACATATTCGCCACTTAGAGTTCAGTTTAAGTTCATATCACAGTTCACATCACAGTTCACATCGAGGTTGTCACACTGACACATGCTTAATCCATCTTCAGAAGTTTGCCAACAGCATCCAAGAATTGGAGTGGTGTCTTGACACCCTGGGATAGCTGATCCTTCATTCTGGAAAGTCGATTGTGAATCTCCTTGTACACACGCTTTCTTGCTGGTGGAGCTACACCTAGGTCTAACTGAGATAGCTTGGTCTTCTCAGATTTCTCAATCTGCTTGATGATCTCGATGAACCTGTAGAGATTAGGATGACGATGATTCAGTGATGCATTGAGGCGACTGTGGAAACCCTCCAGGTTGTTGTTGGTCCTTCGGCCGAATGTCTGGTGATGGTTCCACAGCGAAAGAGGGAATCTGGCTTCATATTCCACCCATTTTTGTGACTATGTAGTCGTTGAATTCGTCAGCATTCGGTACATCGGGAGACTGGTTCAGGGAGTCAATCCATGCATCCTGAACCTGTTGAAGAGGCAGCAGAGGCAAGGCAGCAGCTCGTCGGATCCACTGTTACACAAGGGGGTTATCTCTGTATCCAACAGCAAGACCAAGCTCCTGTGTTTTCCGCCAAATCGCCTGGGTAAAGTGGAAGAAACACCCCTTGATGTCTGAACCTTGAAACTCTGTCCGGAGGGCTCTAATGGCAGCAACTTCAAAGTCTACCTGGAATGTCTCTGGGTTGAATGGTTGGTTCAGTAGTTGTTGGATGTGGACCTTCAACTGAGCAAAGAAGCGTTGGTAAGTTGTAGTCCGACGATCAGGCATCAATGCGTAGACTAGGGGATAGGTAATGCTTCTTTTCCGTGCATGCAGTATGTAAAGCTGATTCCAAAGATCTGGGCAGGCGGAGAAAGTACCATCCATGTAGACAATGGAAGCTGACTGGAGGACTCTAAGCTGATCATCAGTTGCAAATACCAGCATCTTGTCTTCTTCACTGTCAGCAAAAAGCAGAAACCGCTCACCATCATGGGTCTCTCTCCAGGGTGCTGCAATGTCGACTTCAGCTCTGGTTTTAGGGAGTTTCGGGATGGTGTGAATGCGGTGTCTGTACATGGCGCTGCCGACTGAGCTGAAGGAGGGAAATATAGATGCAGCCTCCGGATCAAGAACATCAAGTAATCAAGGTTAGTAATCATAATTAATATATATCAATCTAAATATTATGCTTTCAATCAGTAATAAAATAGGTTTTAAATAACTTGTAAACATAAACAAACAATAGGTTGAGTGAATGAGGTGAGTGTGATGAGATTAGGGTCTGATTCACGAGTGTTGCTTATCTATACATATATTTTATATTTCAATGCATTGGTTATTTGGTAGTTTGTGTATTTTGGTATTTGATGCATATTTGCTATTTTTTAGTAAATCTGGTGTATTTCTAGACTTTGTACATATCTCTCTAGATGTATGCATGTATTTATTGATATTTGTATGAATGACTGAAGTTGTATTTCAGTGATGCATGTATATGCCGTGATTATATATGTTATTTACAATATTATAATTAATATTGTGTATGTATTTAGGGTCATGTGACATGTCGAATGAGACGACTGGCGGAAGGCATCTTACACTCTCGTGTCACACACAGTGTATATTTTGTATATAGTTTATCTGTATAATATGTTCATGTTGTGAATTCATTATGCACAATATGATTATGTGATGATTTAATGATTTCCTCAGTTGTGCTTTTAATAATGTGTAATTATATTGTCTTTGTATATGAAGGTACATTTGCACTGAATAGATATCGAGGCACAAATATATTTGTGTATCTGCTGTAATGATGTAATGAGTTATTAAGAAGCAGATCGATACTTTACATTTAATGTGTTATTGTACATTTATTCTGAAACAAGTGATATATTGTGATTTTAAATTGTTTCAGGAGTGTCTTCTTTATGCCTTCAAATGAATAAACTGATATTCTCACAACCCCGTGTACTGTAATCACTTGGCAACTAAGGGTTACACATAAGGTCTACAACATTGGAGCCCCCTGTGAGGATTCAGCGGTGTTCCAGCGTCTCAAAAGTGACCAACATAGACTTGATGATGTGCTGCTAGGTATATTTTTGTGATGTGCTTTATAGAGACAAACTGATATATCAAATGATATGATTGATTTTATTTCCATCATTTATCAATTACTGGATAAGTGATTGACTTGTGACACAGTGATGCGGTTTTCCATCCACTATGACTGAGTCCATATCTACGTCCATCAGATGAATTAAAGAAGATATCTCCAAGAATATTATACTTTGTTTAAATAGACTTTCGCCATAAAGGCATTTAGATCATTTCGTCATAAAGGCATAGACTAACCACTCTGTGTTGTTTACTTCCAGTGTTGTGTTCAATTCTATCATTACTTCTGTATTCATATTCTGTATAAGATTTATGTTTTGATCTTTACATTTGTGTGACATATTTATATGCATACATTTATCCTTGTTTAAACACCAGCAATTATGAATATTTAATTGTGCTCTGCTTATAGTGTTTTTTTTGCATTTAGTTTTGATGCGCTAATGAGTTTTTTTAGTCAGTTGAAGAGTTTGAGTTCTCTGAGTGTGTATAAATTTGCTTAAACGTATTTCTAAATTTTGCTTCATCAAAGCTTAGCAAAAACTAAGTATTATCCTTTAAACAAGCTTACTTAAGTTAGTATATTATTCAATTCAGTATTTGCACATTGCACTTTATTGCTGCTGCGCTATACTAATTAATCTAATAACACCCCAAATCCCCTCATCGGCATTTAGTTTGGCTTTTGTGCTTTTGGTTCATGTATTCTGGTTTTTGTTAATATTTTGCATCAGGTCATAAGTTGTTCTGTTTATTTTTTGTCGCGTTTCTCGCATTTCCCTGATCGTATGTTGTGTGCTCGTGTTGTCGCGTTGTTGTCACGCAGTGTTGCATCATCAGCTTGACGTGATATTTTCGGGCAGAGCTGTCGAATTTGATGTTGCATTCCGTGTATTTACAATGTAAAAATTCAGTATAAAACTTGGGTGCTTGTGTCATTCTTTTGCAATCTTCTCTGAATTTAATTGTGTTTATTACCTAATCTCAATTAGTTCAGTGATGTGCACTTCAGGTAGTTGGGTACAAACGCACTCACAACGTTGTGGGTTTCAATTTCAAAACAATGTCTACATGTCTCTATGGGCAGATCTACTTCTATTGTAGCTATTACTTTGAAAAGATTAATTATGAAAAATATTATTGATTTAACTTTAGATATATCAATGTCAACAGTAGCATGTATACCTCTGTGATTGTGCCAACTTAATACCCCTGGTTCCTTGAAAACAGTAAGAAATGTTTAGGAAAGTCATTGTTTTGAAAACATATAACCAGTTTTGTTTTCATAATATGTTTGTTTTCTCATTTTATATTACATAAATATTTAAACAGAAATATACCATATTCTCTTTCCTGATTCTGAAGGTACCACGTGCAAATTACAACTTGTTTTATCTTCTGGTTTACACGTGTGCGCTTTATGACAGTGTAGGTACGTGCATCAATAGGTAGGTAAGCTACAGAATGTCTAGCGTCGTATTGATCCTCTGGATCAAAGTTATCATGTCATAATATTGAAAAGTACAGGTCTTATTACACTACCTTGTGGGTTACCATTTTAAATATAATGAATACTGGTCCAATTCAAACTTGAATAGACCTTTCAGAAAGAAACGAGTGAATCCATCTGAACAGGTTGCCTTTTATCTCCAGCTTCTGTAATTGGAAAAGAAGTCCTTGTCTCGAGATCATATCATTTGCTTTCTCAATATTAAGGAAGACACACTTAATTACATAAATCATTTTGTGCTCATGTCTGAAGCCGTACATGATGATCTGTACATGAAGGTCTCTTTCTAAAGCCTGGCTGCATTCTTGACAGAAGCCTAATCTTCTCAAGAAAATGATGAAATCAATTTGTGAACAAATCTTGATTTTGCATAGATTGGAAGTTAGGTAAATTGGTCTGATTGAAGCAGGCATTGTTGGATCCTTCCCTGGTTTGGTTACTTGGACAACGATGGCATGTGTCCAGGTTTTAGGAATAAACCAAGAACTCCAACAAGTATTAAGCAGCTCTCGGATAATTAAAACATAAGATCAAGCAAGCAAGCTCCGACGTTCATACAGTTTGGCCCTCACTATATGAAGGTTCATACCCCAATGAACTCACACAAAGTGAAGGTAAATTCTTAAATACATACATACATACATACATACATACATACATACATACATACATACATACATACATACATACATAATCATAGTAATTCACCTCTTATTGTTATTGTTATATGTGTAGTTTACCAAAGTAAAGATATCAACTGTGATAACACCATTGTCACAGAGATGGGAGCGGCCAGGTAACCTAGCTAGTGGTTAAAGCGTTCGCTCGTCACGCTGAAGACCCAGGTCCGATTCATCACATAGGTACAATGTGTGAAGCCCATTTCTGGCGTCCCTACCAGATAGTACTGTAATATTTCTTTAAGCGGCGTAAAACCATACTCACTCACTTCGAGCGTTGTTCATCAAATTACTATATGCAAGTACATATACTTGTATAGATTGTACAAGACAAGAGACACAATACAAGTTGATCACAAATCAAATGTCAAAAAGTATATTGACGGACACCAGCATTGTGGTATTCGCACTGTAAGATCATATACTACTCAAAACAAGTTAAAGAACACCCACAAGTATAAGTTTTGCAATAAAACCACTCATGACTGATTAACCATAGACATATGAAAGAATCGGGTATTCTTTAACTACTTAGAATATTGCCATGACCAGCCACGCTCTGACGGCGTGATGTTTCCATAAAACACCTAATTAGAGCCATAAATTAATCGCAGAAATCCGTGGATTGTTGCAACATCCCCTTAGTCTGTACAATTATTATGTTTAAGTGAATAGAGAGTAAATTTCAACATTTCCTCAATAGAAATAATTTGAAATGTGACTGGAAAACCTCTCTTTTATGAAGAAAAAACACCTATGCCCCACACAAAAACAGCAACAAAAGCCCATGTACTTCCGGTTTATGATGTCACTTCCGGCTTGGGACGATACATGTCTGGTGAAGTACAACCATAGTGGCATGCCTCTAGGTACCCCAATAATGAAGTCGTGTGGCAGAGATTGTGCTGTGCGGATTAGGCAACAAACACTTACTTTCTTAATGTAAATTGTGCGAGTAGTGGGTGCTACCGGTAGAGTTGGACACGCCCATTTCGCACCTGGTGTCAGCATTGATTTTAATTGATCCATTCATATTCGTGTAAATGCCGCCACTATTTTGCCTTTTATACCCAATGGAATCTGTTTCTGCGGATAATCGATTATTTTCTGCCCTTGACGTTTTATAATTAATGAAAACGGCTGTTTGACCGATATGTGTCGAGTTCCTAGATTAAAGGACTAAAGAATTTTTTTAAAGAATGATGCTGTGAGACACTTCCCCTTTGATGAAAGACATCCTGTTATCTCATGATGAAGATTCTTGTAACCATAGCAATAACAGCTAAATGGCACCCAAGTCGATTAAAGTCAAAGGAACAATTTCGTGCAGTGTAACATAGCAGCACACATAACAACATCTTGAGAAGAAAAACATTTTGGTTGAATCCGAGCTTCAAACAGATCACAGATCACTGAGTACAGTGGTTTTTTTAGTGTGTAGAATCCAGCATGACTTCAGAATGCTCGGATCATATTTTGAAGCGCTTTAAAATAACTAAAACAAAAACAACAGCCCAACCTAGAATGTATTATGGCCGTTCCTAAACTACTTAATATCTGTTGTTGCAAAGTTTGAGAAGAAATGGTCAATGCAATTTACTGACATACTTTAATAACAAATAGTTTCTAGGTCTGTATGTATACAAGTCTTGTTTAAATATTAAAAAATATGAATATTATTCTGTGTAATACATAATATGCCCTTTGACTACATCACAGTGACATGCTTGCCCGGACAATGTTCTTTGTGAAATATATGTCTGCTGAGCTGTATGATGAATAATAAAAGGAAGACATTAAAATAACTTTTGTCTCAAACAAAAATCACAGATGCCGCTTCTTCCATCACATAGACACGGCTGATCGATAGGAGCGTGGACTACTCAGTCGTGGTGTTGGTTTGTTGATGAAAACTGTTCCCCCGGAAGCATGCACGACACACCGCTAGATATTTGTCTGTGCCTCCGATCACCTCCACCTGATAACATAAACATATTGTTTAATAATAATCCACGAGGGCCGCAGGGTTTATTATCCCTGTAGTGTTTTATTGTGCGCAAAACAACGACCGCGAGTCGTTTATTTCTTATATAAGATAACAAAGTTATGAACAGCTTCTTGAGGGTCTACGACGTCATCAAGTTGCGAGTGTATCCTCGAATCATTCGTGACCAACTCCTGTTATTCCGGGACAAGCCAAATAGCGACTCGTGCCCCTCTCATGGCCATTCTTGCGGCCGGGTTCCGTTTTCGCGCAAATGGGCATACCTAAAACAATTGTCAACTCGTTGCGTAATGGTTCACATATATTTCCCTATATATTATGTTTTTCAAATGCAATTTAAAGCATTTCGGGACAGTATGATTGAACACATGCAACTATGTCTTGGGTATATTGGGTGTAAAATCAAAAATATGTCTGAGGGATTCTTTGACGAAGAACTTGAAATCATACGCGCATTCTGATTGGTTTGTCGTATTTTCTCAAGTAACATTCATCGTTAGGGGGACGAGTCTTCTTGCAGGTTACGGAAAGGCGCGAGTGGTGACGAATGTTCTCGAATCTGCAGAAATGACGTAATGATAGAACAATGTTAAATCGCGAAATAAACCGCTCTTCGTTATTCATTGTTCTTTGCGATTTATAGCGTAGTTCTTTTATCAAGCATTACATATTCAGATATGCATGGGTATAAGGTTAATTAAGTAAATTAATGAATATCAATGTAATAGGGTTTGACAACTGAGGATAACACACAAAACAAAACAAACTGACATGCACTACATATAGTTTTATTTTAATTTGCTACAGTAGCATTCGCTTTATTAATTCTGGAACACATGTATAACAATTTCCCAACTTTTCTCAAATTACCCCACTGATAAGATGTATAAGCGTAACATTTTTTCTATTGAATATTCCAACGTTAATCATTTGATGCAGTCATTCACGTTTGCATGGCGTCCTTCCATCTTACACGAATATGTATAAAACATTGTTTTAATAAATATCAATAAATGAAGTTTATTGTCTATATTAACGCGCTGCAATACTGCAACTGTATAAGGCGTTTTATTAAAGATGTAGCTTTGAAAGCTTTTAAAATATATATATATATAACAATGACAGAAATGATAGAAAATTATATTATACTTTGAATATTTATGGGCGAATATTTAAGTCGAAACTGCACTTGATGATTAAAATGTGCTGATATCTTTTGTTATATGTATTATCTCCATGTCACAGCTGGTGCCCATGGGGATATTATCTGTGACATAGTCCTGTATTTCACATATTGTTTACTCAGTAAACTTTAGATGACATTTGTCTTCCTTTTTGACAAATTGTCCTGAGCATATGGTCTATATATTTAGTGTAAAATGCCCCATTGACCATGGAATGAAGCATTTCCTTAGCTTTGTCGTGTCGTTGGCGTACAAAATTAAAAAATAAAATGTTTCGACATATTTGTACTTGTTCTTTTTGAGATTACAAAAGTGAGTTTCTGAGAATCCACATGGTGTTAATACTATTTGTATCAAATACTCTGGTTGACGATTAAGAACGTTCTTCCTTGATTGTAGTCAGGATTATGGTTAATCTTTGGGACAGAGAGTTGGTGGTTCATTTGTTGGACCCTGCAATCGAGTTTTATGGAGCCTTGGAATCCAGGACCCAAAGGAATGGACATGTCTTCAGGTTTGAATAGTTCTGATGTGTGATTTTGTCAAAACTCTCAAATGTGGCATTATATGATTTGTAACTTAAACCAAGTTCATTGATCAAACAAGTGATGCAGTGATGCTTGCATAATGCACATAATGGTTATGTTTTTTTAAGTCCTGTTAGCTGGAACAAACCTTACACTAGGACAGCCAGACTTTAGATGACAGCTGGCTGGGACAGAAGGGGTTTATTCCGATTCTGTTTTCTCAGCATTCTACCAATGATAACATCAGCCACTCAACAGGTTTGTCTTCTCTATTTGTCCCTGTTTTATTTTGCTATATAAGACCTTACTTTTCCAGTGGAGAAAGAATCGCGTGTTCCTTTGTGGTTCTATTAACTTATTCTGACACCTTGAAAACGTGTATTCGATATTTAGTAATACTAGTATTTGGCAAACTGGCCCCCAAAAGCATATAAAGTTGTTCTTTGTATTTAGGCATGTGATAACACAAAAGTCATTGTCAAACACAACAATGACGTCATTCGATGTGTTTCGATTTGGACAAAAACACATCTTGTCTGTAATTTGAAAACATCATGGCGTTTTGCACGTGCGTTCCTTGAATGTGGACGCATAGAAGGCAATGTGAACTTCTAGTTGATCACACCTCATGAGTATGCCAGCCTTGACGTTATAAGAGAGGAACCACGCTCTTGGGATGTTACTGGCTGGTTCATGGAGACAGCCGCCACAAGCCATTTCCACATGTACCAAACGACCTTTGGCTGACTCTTCACACTGTATCAACATACAGGTAGCATACGTGACCGACCCGGACATGGGGCCACCAACACCTCAATTGTCGCTTCAGGCACCAAGACCCGTGAAGATCCGGGGTAGAATAGGTCTTCATCAACCATTGCTTGCCGTAAGAGGGGATTAACGGGATCGGGTGGTCAGGCTCGACGACTTGGTTGATGCATGTCATCGTATCTTAATTGCGTAGATCGATGATCATGATGTCAATCACTTGATTGTCTGGTCCAGACTCGATTATTTACGCAGTCATATGGCTGGAATATTGTTGAGTGCGGCGTTAAACAACAAATACGCAAACAAACAAACAAAACTCACTCATTCATATGAAGGATCTCTTACTGAAAACGCCCCTTAAGTTGACAGATATGTTCACATTGTCACTTATATATATTTTCTTCTGTAGTCATCTTAGTTGCGAAAATAATAATCGTTACATAATGTATATCTGTTGTCTATAACACAGTTTATGTTTAGGGAAGTGAAAGTTACTGCACTATCCTCACCTCTGTTTCCTTTCCTTTCCTCTTGGTAAACGATGCCTCGTTGTAACAGTTCATGCAGACAGCCGACAGCTTCATCACATGCTCTGCTAGCGGCACGAGATTCAAGATATCTCCGAAACCCTGAACATTAATTACGCCATTCAGAGTAATTCGATATGCCGGTTAAATAAAACAATTCATGGCCATCAGACATGCTGGTAACATTGTGTCTATTCAGTGTTTGTTTGCTTGTTGTTTAACGCCGCGAGCTGCTGTCTGTAAATAATAGAGTCTGGGCCAGACATCCAGTAAACATCATGAGCATCAATGCCTTTTACGGCAAGCACGGGTTGCTAAAGACCTATTCTACCCCGGATCTTCACGGGTCGACTATTCATTGGACTATGCACATAAATTATTTCTAACTAGCTGTCAGCTATATTTAACTTACTTTCTTCTGGAATGTCGCGTCTAGTGCTGCTACTATGACAACTTTCCCCTTCTCTGCCATTGCATCAGCAAAAACCACCACGTCAGGAAACTGTAAGCAAACCAAGTAAGTCGGGCAACTGCATTCCACGTGCATCCTCGACTAGCCAGTGTATTTTTCTACATTATTTAAGAAATAAACGACGAGTTAGAGTTGGCTCTCGTACAATAAAACACTGCAGGGAGAATAAACCATGAGGAGTGCAGGGTTTTATTATACCATAAACAACGACCACGAGTCGATTATTTCTTATTACATGAGATATCAACATGATGTACAGCCTCTTTAAGGATGATGATAAACTGTACAAGCTTTAAAAATATTTCCCCGTAATTTAATAATGATGACTCAATAGAATCAGAGCCCAGCAATGTCGCACAAGTCCAATTTGTGCACAGGTGGGTATTTCCCGAACATTCTCACAACCCTAACGTCGAATACCTGTACCTTTTCTCCCCAAACCGATTGTCATATCACTCCCGCTTTTGGATGCGATCGTTCGGCCGCCGCATTTATCTGCGTGCCCAGCTACATCTATGGGGAACAACCCACTTGACAGTCCCCTCTCCCTAATATACGACGTCAAGTTGCGAGCGCATGTTCGAATCTCCAGAAATGACGTCATGATAGAACAATGTTTTATCGTTAAATAAACCACACTTCATTCTTTAATTGTTCTTTTCGATTCACCGCGTAGCTATGTTATATATTACGATAAATACCCTGGACCCGTATATACTAATTTGTATGGCTTATTCATCATGGGTATCTCGATATCTTATGTAGAATTTTACGACAATTCATCCATTGTTAAATTTATAAAAACGTATTTCATCAATATCCAAGGTTATCATTCTTACATTTTCCAAATAAAATATGTATTTCATGCTACGAAACTCAAAGTGTCTCTTCAAATGTAACCTCTAGCAATATATTCAATTAGTTAATTTTTCAAATTTCAAGCTTTCCTTTTTGTTCCTTCTCTTGTTATTGAATTATTTTGAATATCGTTGTTCCACATTAGTTGTTAACTCCGAATGGAACTTTGTAATGCACTATGTATATGTACTTTATCCTTGACCCTTGAACGCTATCTTTCATTTAACAACTCATTTAACCCCGACCTGCACCACAAATGTTGTTTGTATAACTATTGTTTAGGGTTTGTTTGCTGAAAGCCTGACCTCCGCGTTAAATGTTTCAAACAGACTTAACACGTTTATAAAAAAAATCGCCTAACAACGTGAATGAATTTATTTTTAGTAAGTGTATGCCGTAAGTACTTAGCGAACGACCCCTAGGAAATTAACAGACTAATGTTTCCTTTTAAAATAAAATGAGTGAGGGAGTTCGGTTTAACACCGCTTGACAGTATTCCAGCTATATCACGGCGTGCCGTTTAATGTAAAAGTAAGTGGTCTCAGACGAATACAACTTTGGTGAAACCCACGAGTACTGGTATGGTGCTGACAAGCCTAGGAACATGATCAGGTCGAACTGGGACTCGAACCTACAATCTTAGGATATGTTTCTGGTGTTCCCAAGGGATGCAGCTCTACACAGGGAAATGCGGCGGCAGTGCCTCACCACCACCACAACACCCCCCACCCACCCCACCCTCTCTCTCTCTCTCTCTCTCTCTCTCTCTCTCTCTCTCTCTCTCTGCGTGCAACTTTCTCTAACAACATTCACTCACTCTTCCTTACTTACGAACTGTCCTTCGTCAATGCCTATGACGTCATACTTCAGCGCCTCAGGCATGAGAGACATCAGCTCATGAGCAGCAGTGGCAGGCAACACTGTTCTAAACATTGGGAATAAGGGTGTCATTCAGAAGCTTCAAATTACAGGAAATTGGACATATTTCACGTTCTGCGAATTTTTCCATTACTTCTGTTACTTCCATTCTAATTGGTTAGAACTGGCAAACATGTTTTGTTTAATTGTTTAAACAGAATGACGTGGTCGGAATTTTAAATGCAAAATGACAGAAATTATTTTCGTAGACAGTACATGTAAGGCGTTAATAAATATTTTTGATAAAATATAAATGATTAAGTGGTTATAGATTTTACACTTTGACAAAACTGCCGGGCAAAAGAAAGTATACACCCATGTTTGTTGGCGTCAAAATGATAAAGAAACCAAAACTGGTTATTCGATGGTTATGTATTGGATACAGGTATCATAAACTGGCGGCCAAAAGAAACTAAACCAGAGTTTTAAATCACTCTATAGTTTCAAAACAACAAAAGATAGATACATGAAGTAAAATGTATTGAAAAGATCAAAATCTCAACGAAATCAGCATTTAAAATGATATGCCAATATCGGATGTTGTATGCCTGACAGTTGCCCGAATTGAGGCAGCAAGAACAAGCTTTTAACGTTATGAACAAAGGGCACGCACATCTAAATTCGATCAAGTTCAAAGACACGAAAAACACCTCCGGCGTACAAAAAAAGTCTGTCGTCTAATGACGTCGCGTGGGATAAGTCGCCATTCTTCTTGGATGACCTGGATCAGTTCTTGTCGGACTGGAAGATGTGGTCGCGATCCATGACATCCCGGCTTTCAGTTGAGACGATCCTCTTCCAGTGATGGTGATGCTAACGACGTACAGTCCGGAACCACCCCAATCTCTGACGACGATGTTGCGCTGTCATTAACTGTCCTCTGTATGGTCTGTAAGCCCTCATTCATTGAGTCCTGAGTCTCCTGGCCACTCCTGTCGACTAACCATATGTCCCATGGCATAAGCCACCGATGACGTCACCGTCAAGAATAAATTCCGAGATGCAAAATACGTAAGTACCGGTCATCTTTGGGCGTAGTTACCCTGGTCTGTTCTTGGCCAGTCTGATATCTGCCCGGTATGTATGTAACATTGCAAAA
This sequence comes from Haliotis cracherodii, assembly GCF_022045235.1. Taxonomy (NCBI): domain Eukaryota; kingdom Metazoa; phylum Mollusca; class Gastropoda; order Lepetellida; family Haliotidae; genus Haliotis; species Haliotis cracherodii. Next base: position 20,906,359 of record NW_027266275.1, read on the forward strand.
GGGTATAGCAACAAAGTTCAAGCAATGTGGGCATGGGTGGCCCCATCAGTATCAGGGCCCGCTCTCGTTGTTTGGATGTCAGTCGTGGAATTTCTGTGGTTGTTATTTTTTTTTTATCAGAGTGAGTGTCCGTATCATTTATATACCCTTATTGCACGTATAGTTTCGGCTGCCCATGCGGCACGTGTTTTTCACTTTTTCGCATGTTCTACAAAAACCGTAGCCTGAACATCCCTTTCTGTGTAGAGCATTGTTGTGTTTGGACGATGTATTTTAAACTGATTTTGTTGAACTTTCTTTTGGCCGTCGGTTTAGTTGTGTTTTGGACCTCCAGTTTGCAGGGTTTCGGCGACATTTTTTGGTGTATACTTTTTTTGACCTGGCAGATTAAATTGGCATCGTCGACTTTGACAGAGCGTGCAGGCAAACTGGGTAAAAAAAACCAACAGAAAATAGTTTGAGGTTGAAAGGATCAAATGTATCAAATAATCAATTTTGTTTGGCTCAATTAGAAAAAAGTGGCTCCGACAAGTAGTCAGTAGTTTTACCTGTCGTGTGTAGCGATGCCGTGATTGTCGTAGCGGGTGTCTTTGGCGTACTTCACTATGAGACAGGAGTGGTTAGCTACCTGGTATCTCTTCATTAATCTCATTAATTCTGTGCTGTAGAAAGCAGAACACAGGGATCGAGATTGCATTATAAGATGTGAGTTTAGAATTAAAATTTATCATTAAATCAGATCTTTTACTCCAATACGATTCCCCTCTGAAAAGGAGGTCGTGTCAGGTGAACAGTCAAGTTTGGTCACCTGGCACGACCTTCTATACAGTTTCGTCAGATCTTCATGAAGGGAATGGCCATATCGGAGTGAAAGACGTGACTTTAATTGTGTGGCGTGAATGTGTGACGGAAATGCTTTGTTGTTTTACGCCGCAATCTGCTATTCCAACTATATGGCGGCCCCGTGTAAATAATCGGGTGGACCAGACAAGCCAATGATTGATTATGTAAGTAACGTCCTACGCTGTCGGGGTACTATGACACTCAGCCAAGACACCGATGCCCTGTCGGGGGCCTATTCTAATCGTGAATCCCATTGGGCGGTGATCGTTACCGCCTTTTTATTTTGTTATGCTACTTTGGTTCTGAACATGTGTCAACTATCTATGTCAGACCATTCGTTTTATATGAACTTATTAAAATAATACTATTATAACAAATGTCGTCAAATGTTTGCATGAATATATACTTTATTTCATAATAAGAAAGTACAAGAGCGTTAAATTTGACGCGTTTTGTTAACGATGATAATCCGAAACAATTCACTTACGTTTTGCCTGAGAACATGGGTCCAAAGATTATCTTAAACAAATTAGAAAATATTATAATATTATTGAAATGTTTGGAACAAAATACATGTATACATGCAATTGTACATGTATCATACAGCCCACTAGAGTTAACAAATGTTACGTTGAGGAACATTTTAAACTCTTTGTGAAATTTATCAAATAACGCCTCATTTATTATTTATGGTCATTGACTTGCTTATGGTTACTTTTGCCATACTTGGATTTGATCATGTTTTAAAAAAAGTTGAAACAGCCATTGCAACCCTTCCTAATGAACTTGGAAATGGGGACAGAGTATCAACAGAGTCAAATACATACTGACGGCTGAAAGACATGAACAAATTTGAGTTTTCAAAATTTTGGAGAAAAACAACCGTGGGCAAGTCAATGAGCATAATTTGGCATTTAATTACATCATGCGGTTCACCAAGTACACTGTAATAATATAGCTTATTAAGCTCGTGTGGTTCCACACAAGGAAGGCAATATGCGAGGGGTGATTGGTTATGCTCTGAGCCAAGACTTGATATCAATATATTTGAATGATTTATTTTTCAACACAATCCTTTCCACGTTGATACAATTTTGTCAACGTTGAAATCCTTCTCTTGGCTGCCGTTCACGTTCGCCATAGCTGCTAAGACGTCATCGTTCAAGTCGAAATGGGTTCCGGCAAGAGCGTTCTTCGTGTTTAAAAAAAGATGGAAGTCTGGCAGCATAGATATGGTCATTGGAAGATAGTCCCACCTTATTCTCCAGACAATAAACGACAAATATTATGCTGCACTTTTGAGTCAATTACGGGATGAAATTAAGACTAACAGACGTTGAAAGCTGATGATAATTTCTTCACTTCCACACTTTCTGTGATCATGGAATGGAATCGTTCCTGATAGATACCTACTTATCTTGCAATATGTGGATATACCGCTATGACATCATATACTGTCAATAACAAAATATTTCACGCGCTTGCTTCTATGTGAGGCTCAGAACTTATCAATAATCACTAGTATATACCTTTCAGAATTCAGACGTGAAAGTTCGCCTCAGCGAAAACTAAGGTTGATTTTTCACTGAAAACGTGAGGCAATTGTGAAGTCGTTGATAGAATAAAACTTATACCAGTTGATAAACCAGATCCTTCATAACGACCCGCTTGAAGCTGATAAAATGTCACAAAAATAGTTGTGTAGTACAATAATGCCCTCCCATCATGACACTGAAACTTTACCAAAGCATTTACCTGAATATGCCCTCTGTGGCTGGTAACTGCCGTTGGTGAAGGGATCAGGTGATTTGTAGACATCATATTGATGTATGTTATAGATGTAGCGAAACGTGCTTGTTCCATAATAATCACAGTTAGTCTAAAGCTCTAACGAGTGTGATCCCCTGACATCGCTATGCGCCGCCCCGGATCATGCCCACTGAACTTCTGAATTAGGCGAACATGCGACTGGCAGCAACACGGAACACAGAAATGTGCAAGAGTTCGCTTGTCGCTCGCCCGAGGTTAATTAAATAAGGTACACATAAATGGTTTACGGGTTTTCAAACCACTTCAGGGACCAGACAAAACAAAGATTTTGTGGTCTTCGGGGGTTTCCACATCACACAAGTAAGCTGAAACCAAAAACACATATGGATTAAATTTTTTACACCACACCAGGGACCAGAAATCACAAACACATATGGTTTTTGGGTTTTCACACCACTCCAGGGACCAGACAAAACAAAGATTTTGAGGTCTTCATGGGTTTCCACATCACACAAGTAAGCTGAAACCAAAAACACATATGGTTTAAATTTTTTACACCACGGCAGGGAACAGACAGAAAAAACATATATGGTTTATGAGTTTTCACACCACTCCAGGGACCAGACAAAACAAGATTTTGTAGTCTTCCGAGGTTTCCTCATCACAACAGGAAGCTGAAACCAAAAAACATATGGTTTGTGGATTTTCACACCATGGCAGGGACCAGACGGAACAAAAATATATCGTTTACGGGTTTTCACATCACTCCAGGGACCAGACAAAACAAACATTTTGTGGTCTTCGGGGGTTTCCACATCACACCAGTAAGCTGAAACCAAAAACACATATGGTTACGGTATTTTCACACCACACCATGGACCATAGAGCACAAACATTTATGGTTTACGGGTTTTCACACCACTGCAGGGACCAGACAAAACAAACATTTTGTGGTCTTCGGGGGTTTCCACATCACACCAAGAAGCTGAAAGCAAAAACACATATGGTTTAGGCGTTTTCACACCAAACCAGGGACCATAGAGCACAAACATTTATGGTTTACGGGTTTTCACACCACTCCAGGGACCAGACAAAACAAACATTTTGTAGTCTTCGGGTGTTTGCTCATCACACCAGGAAGCTGAAACCAAAAACACATATGTTTTTTTGGTTGTTAACACCACGGCAGGGATCAGACAGCACAAACATATATGGTTTACGGGTTTTCACACCACTCCAGGGACCAGACAAAACAAAGATTTTGTGGTCTTCGGGGGTTTCCACCTCACACCAGGAAGCTGAAACCAAAAACACATATGGTTACGGCGTTTTCACACCACACAAGGGACCATACAGCACCAACATTTATGGTTTACAGTTTTCACACCACTCCAGGGACCAGACAAAACAAACATTTTGTGGTCTTCCGGAGTTTCCACATCACACCAGGAAGCTGAAACCAAAAACACATATGGTTTATGGGTTTTCACACCAGTCCAGGGACCAGACATCACAAACAAATATGGTTTAGGGGTTTTCACACCACTCCAGGGACCAGACAAAGCAAAGATTTTGTGGTCTTCGTTGGTTTTCACATCACACCAGTAAGTTGAAACCAAAAACACATATGGTTTCAATTTTTTGCATCAAGGGAGGGTCCAGACATCACAAACATATATGGTTTAAGGGTTTTCACACAACTCCAGGGACGATACAGCACAAACATATATGGTTTATGGGTTTTCACACCACTCCAGGGACCAGACAAAACAAAGATTTTGTAGTTTTCGGGGGTTTCCTCATCACACCAGGAAGCTGAAACCAAAAACACATATGGTTTTTCGGTTGTTAACACCACGGCAGTGATCAGACGGCACAAACATATATGGTTTACGAGTTTTCACACCACTCCAGGGAACAGACAAAACAGGGATTGAGTGGTCTTCGGGGGTTTCCACTTCACAACAGGAATCTGAAACCAAAAACACATATAGTTTATGGTGTTTTCAAACCACTCCAGGGACCAGACAAAACAAGATTTTGTGGTCTTTGTGTTTTTGGTTTCAGCATACTGGTATGATGTGGAAACCCCCAGATTGTTTAGGCGTTTTCACACCACACCAGGGACCATACAGCACAAACGTAAATGGTTTACAGGTTTTCACACCACTCCAGGGACCAGACAAAACAAAGATATTGTAGTCTTCAGGGGTTTCCTCATCACATAAGGACCATGAAACCAAAAACACATATGGTTTATAGATTTTCACAACACGGCAGGGATCAGACGGCACCAACATATATGGTTTACAGGTTTTCACACCACTCCAGGGACCAGACAAAACAAGATTTTGTAGTCTTCGGGGGTTTCCTCATCACAACAGAAAGCTGAAACCAAAAATACATATGTTTTTTCGGTTTTTAACACCACGGCAGGGACCAGACGGCACAAACATATATGGTTTACGGGTTTTCACACCACTCTAGGGACCAGACAAAACAAAGATTTTGTGGTCTTCGGGGGTTTCCACATCACACCAGTAAGCTGAAACCAAAAACATTTATGGTTTTTCAATTTTTTACATCATGGCAGGGACCAGACATCACAAACATATATGGTTTACAGGTTTGCACACCACTCCAGGGACCAGACAAAACAAAGATTTTGTAGACTTCGGGGGTTTCCTCATCACATAAGGAAGCTGAAAACAAAAACATATATGGTTTATGGATTTTCACAACACCGCAGGGATCAGACGGCACAAACATATATGGTTTACGGGTTTTCACACCACTCCAGGGACCAAACAAAACAAAGATTTTGTAGTCTTCGGGGGTTTCCTCATCACAACAGGAAGCTGAAACCTAAAACACATATGGTTTGTGATTTTTCACTTCACGGCAGGGATCAGACGGCACAAACATATATGGTTTACGGGTTTTCACACCACTCCAGGGACCAGACAAAACAAACATTTTAGTAAAATCTAAATATTTTTTACATTTGTATACTTATCCTGCATTACTCCGTATTGCATTTACTGCTGTCTTTGACAGAGTGACGAACTGTGTGAGATCCAGCTGCTGAAGAAAGTTGTCCCAACCAGCTCAGGAGGCAGCGCCCTCTCACAGTCGGCACGTGACCCGGAAGTCATGACGTCACACAAAAACACATAACTGCTTTAAACATAACATCTGAAACTTCGTGGGGAGGTAGCGTAGCGAAAGGGAGGGCACTTAGACTTCGTAATGCAGGATAAGTATACAAATGTAAAAAATATTTAGATTTTACTAAAATTTTTAACTTATCCTGCATTACTCCGTATTGCATCTTTATCAGACGGCATGGCCGGTGGGCATACCTGCAGATGTGAACCATATTAAACCCTCGTCTAGGTCCGATGAATCCGCACCGCATACAAGTGATGACCGGAACATCTACGACCATTCCTGTCTTCAGGAAACAAGAGTCGATGCAAAAACGAAACGCCCGAATAGGTAACCGAAATACAATGAGGCGTGTTGCCAAAATATATAACTTACCGAAGAGCGAAAGCGAAACGCAGTAGAGCCCTCTAATCTGAGGCGATAAACACCAGAGAGTTCGACGGGCCCCGCTCGGGGAATCGAAGAATCAGCGGCGTCGGCGGCAAAATTTACGACCAATCCCAAGAGCGAATGCGAAACGCAGGAGAGCCCTCTAGGCTGGAGGCAAGGAACACCGGTGAGGTCGACGGGCACCGCTCAGGTATCAGAGAAGCGTTGGCGTCGGCGCCGGTGTCCACATCTACTACCATTCCTGTCGTCAGGAAACGAGAGTTGATGCAAAAAGTAAAACCCGGATAGGTGACAGCAATAGAATGAGTCGGGTAACCCAAAACTAAAACTGACCTAAGAGCGAATGCGGAACGCAAGAGATCCGTCTCGTCTGGGGTGATAAACACCAGAGAGGTCGACGGGCCCCGCTCAGGGTATCGGAGAATCAGTGGCGTCGGAGATAGATGACCTGTTGGGCTACAACCAGGGACCAAAACTGTGAACGCCGGCGACAACTTTCAAGGCTACATCACGGAAGTAGTGGTTGGTGAAGGCGGTGTCCGATCGCCACGAACAGGCTTCCCTGAACGACTGGATGGAACAGTATACCGTGAAGAACCAGTGTAAATACGATCGCCCTGATCTCATTTTATTTCAGGTGATAGCCTTTGGGGGGAGGGTCCAATCCGGCGGCTCATAAGCTTTAAGGATGACCGTCCGGAGCCACAGGGAAAAGTATTCCGGCTGACCAACGACTGCGACGAAGGGGAGACCGGCAGAAAAAGGTGTTTCCTAGACTTGCGGCAGTCTTTAGATCGTAGAATAACCTTCAGTGCCCTTACTGGGCATAATGACGCTCATCCTCATCCTCGGCACCCACACTGGACGAGGGGGGAGGGGACAAGGAATGATCTATCAGGCTGTCCTGGGAGTTGAGTCTTTACGCTGACGTCCCAGTACGGTCCATGATGAACGGCGCCCTGGGTACCGCATTCGAACCGGGCACGGGAGACGTCGAGGGCGTGCTGTACATGGACTCGAGCGGCAGTAGTCAAAACCAGTAGAAATACCCGTCTTCTACTTAAGGTCGTAGAAGGAAGACGAGGGGAGTGGTTCGAAGGGCGTTGAAGACCACATTCAGATCCAACGCAGGCGGTCCGAACTTGGCCTTCAGGTCTTCAAGACTGAACGAGCGCAGCCAGGCCCGTAGGTCGGGAATTTTCGTCTTTCTCCGATCGTCCGAGATGGCCAGAACGGAGTAGATGGCGACCAGGTGTGTGGGGGTGGTAAGCCCTTCAACCGACGGGTGCTACGCAAGTACAGAAGGAACTGATCCAGGATCTGCGGTGACGCTGTCATCGGATCCTGGTGTTTGTCAGAACAAAATGCCTGGAACAAGCATCATTTATCAGCATACAGTCCCCCTGTAGATGGACGGTGGGCTGAAGCAATAGCCTTGGTCGCTATAGCCGAATAGCCCTTGGCTTTCTGCAGGTGTGTCAGGCGTGCAGACGATAACATGCGGGTATGAGGGTGTGGCAACAGACCGTGTGGATGGAGCAGAAGGTTGGACCACACCGGAAGTTCCAGGGGTTGTCTCTGGGTATGTTTCGGAGGTCGATAACCCAACTTCTGGCTGACCAATAAGGCGAGACCAAAGTCAATGGCAGGGGTCGAGTGGCCTGGATCTCTGAAGAACCATGGGAGGGAGAACCGGAGTCGGAAAAGCGTACACGCGTAATCCTTCTCAGGAACGATGGAAGGCTTCGACTGCCACAGCGGTCGTATCCGGCACAGGTGGAATGGAAGACGACAGCTGGCCACATTCAGATATGAGGCAAACAGATCTAGGGTTGGGGTGTCGACCGTTTGACATATTCTGGCCCGAGGCGCCGGAGAGCGTGAGGCGTCGGAGAGCTTGAGGCGCCTGGAACGCCGAAGATGGTGATTCTCGGGGGCGCCGGTCGAGTTTGTAGCGCCGGGAGAGGGGCGAGTACTCTGGGTCCGCAAACACCACACTACGGTGACGTCGTCAGTGGACACGATCAACAGGGCGTGACCGAGAAAGCACTGTCAGCAAGCGACGTCCTGGATAAGCCTTTATCTCGAGGCTGTTGCTGTGCCAATGGTGTTGATCTCTGGATCACAGGTGGTCACAATGTGGGCTGGTGTGGGCCACTAGCCACTGACAAGGTGGCAGGGGAGGTAGTCAGCAACAGGGGTCTGCGATTGCGTACCGTCGGTACGATTCGGAAAAAGGTGTGATAGCCTGCGAGCCAACCTCAAGTAGACGAAGTAAACCAGCTTCACAATCGACCGCCGGGGCATCGACGTAACCGGGTAGTAGGAAGTCGAGGCAATATGGCCATTGCACGAAGTAATGAGATCGTTTTCATCCCTGAAGCGGCGTATAAGTACTCCTGTTCTTATATCGAGGTGACGATGGAGGACGACAACACGATACGAGGCAGGTATGCAACAGGGGTCAGTGGGACGGCCGAGGGACTTTAAGTATCAAATCGACACTGTGTCCGGTAGTCAAGGCGGAAGATAGGAAGGTGTCGTAGTCGAAAAGATCAAACCGGACGAATGAAGGCGATCTTTTCCATCCCTTGAACGCCTATAGGCGCTATCGTTCTTACAGCGAAGGGTTGATGAAACAAGGTTCCTCGTGACAGCCGTGTTGGTAGAGGAGGTCTATTGTTTCCAACATCCGTACATGGATGGACTGCGACAGGCGCCTGGTTGAGTGGTAGCACCAAGCGTACAGTTAGACATGGAAACCAATCTGTAGAAATACATGGCACCCCTTGCCATGGTAAGTTGACCTAATTCCGGTCGGAGTTGTTGACAGTCCGAGTACTTGACACGTGACATGTAAATCACACTGCGCAGTAGCCGAGAAAACCGCCTTGGAGTCGGAACTGAGGTGCAAACTCCACACACAGACAATCCTCAATGAACTGCGTGAGAGGCGATCAAGTGGTGTACCCGAGTTTTACGATAAAACACGGAACCCCATGGGCGTCGTGGAAAACCCGGTGAGCGCCGAGGAAGAGTCTCTTTCAGGAGCGCTGGCGCTAGGGTAGGGTAGAACAGCGTTGGTGTCGGCGATGTCGACGAAGTAAACTCTTTGTAAGTGGATGTCGTCGTCGAATCTGATACAGACGCTGTTCACATGACGCTCTGTTTCGATGGAAACCCGCAGGTCATCTCTCCGGAATCATAGCGCTTTAAACGACGGGATTATGGATAACGTCTCAGTGGGCAAGTTGAATCAGACCAACTGTCTATTGGTTGAAAAGATTCCACCCAGGAAGTAGAACGATAGTCACGATCCCGAAGACCGACGGGAGAGTAGCGACAGGAGCGGCGACAGTTGTTTCACCATGCTTCTCCGTGTGACGAGTTATGAGACGGCAGCAAGAGAAGAGGGCAGCAAGAGAAGAGGGCAGTGGCGCCGGGGAGGCGATTGCCGATGGTGCCCCTTAAGCCGCAGTAGAAGATCGGATAGTCGGCTCGTTGATCTGAGCTTGATAAAGCTTGTTGATCTGGGCGCCGGAGGTCATCTTAGGCGCCGGATATATCATAGGCGCTTCTTCCGTAACTCTTGAGGCGCCGGAGTAGTCAGAGGCGCCAGAGACATTAGAGGCGTCGAAGATCATGAGATCAAAGACCTTAGAGGCGCCGGGAGCGCCGAAGACATCAGAGGATGCGGAGGCGCCGGAGCGCGGAGACATCAGAGGCGCCGGGAATTCACGAGGCGCCGAGACATCAGAGGCGCCGGGAGCGCACGAGGCGCCGAGACATCTGAGGCGCCGGAGGCGCCGGGAGCGCCGGGACATCAGAGGCGCCGGAGGCGCCGAGACATCGGAAGCGCCGGAGGCGCCGGGAGCGCACGAGGCGCCGAGACATCAGAGGCGCCGGGAGCGCCGGGAGCGCCGGGAGCGCCGGGAGCGCCGGGAGCGCCGGGAGCGCCGGGAGCGCCGGGAGCGCACGAGGCGCCGAGACATCTGAGGCGCCGGAGGCGCCGGGACATCAGAGGCGCCGGAGGCGCCGAGACATCGGAGGCGCCGAGACATCAGAGGCGCCGGAGGCGCCGGGAGCGCCGAGACATCGGAGGCGCCGAGAGCGCCGGGAGCGCCGGGAGCGCCGGAGGCGCACGAGGCGCCGAGACATCAGAGGCGCCGGGAGCGCCGGGAGCGCCGGGAGCGCCGGGAGCGCCGAGACATCGGAGGCGCCGAGAGCGCCGGGAGCGCCGGGAGCGCCGGAGGCGCACGAGGCGCCGAGACATCAGAGGCGCCGGGAGCGCCGGGAGCGCCGGGAGCGCCGGGAGCGCCGGGAGCGCCGAGACATCGGAGGCGCCGGGAGCGCACGAGGCGCCGAGACATCAGAGGCGCCGGAGGCGCCGGGAGCGCCGGGAGCGCCGGAGGCGCCGGGAGCGCACGAGGCGCCGAGACATCGGAGGCGCCGGGAGCGCCGGGAGCGCCGGGAGCGCCGGGAGCGCCGGGAGCGCCGGGAGCGCCGGGACATCAGAGGCGCCGGAGGCGCCGGGGGCGCCGGAGACATCAGCGTTGATGTGGTGGTGTTGGAGACCGTGAACGGTCGTATGTCGTGCCAGGGGAGGCAGACTCTACGTTGGGAGCGCTGGAGCCGCCGGTGGAGTAGGAGACCGTGAACGGTCGTATGTCGTGCCATGGGAGGCAGACTCTACGTTGGGAGCCGCCGTTGGTGCTGGGAGCACTGCGAAGCTCCGCTGAGCGCTGCTGCCGTCAACGTAGGTGGGGGTCGACGAGCACGTTGAGCGAGGTGTGTCCTGGATACTCGCATGAGCTGAAGGATCACAGCGACGAATGACTGCAACATCGGCACTGCCTTGTGAAAGTACAGGGCGTCGTACAATCACGGCAGAAAGGGGCGGCCCCGACCAGATTTGTTCCCGCGGCAACAAGTGCAGCGAGGCAGAAAATCTGGAATTTAAGCAAAACATAACTATGTGGCAAAGCCACAAAGTGCGGGAAGCATAATGTGATTCAGAAACTTTGTATTTCAATGAAGTTTATGAGATCAAACAATGACGCTAAAAGGTAGCGAAAAAGCATAGCTTTAAGCAAACACATAACCATGTGGCCAATCACAAAGTATGGGAAGCATTATGTGATTCAGAAACTTTGTATTTCAATGAAGTTTATGAGATCAAACAATGACGCTAAAAGGTAGCGAAAAAGCATAGCTTTAAGCAAACACATAACCATGTGCAAACACGTAACCATGTGGCAAAACCACAGAGTACGGGAGACATAATGTAACTCAAAAACTTCGTATTATATTGAAGTTTATGAGAAGAAACAATTACGCTGAGAGGTAGCGAAAAGGCAAGGCTTTAAGCACACCAAAACAACATACATAAATGTAATGTATTACCCAAGCCAAAGAGAGAATTCAAAACGCAGAACACGACATTACGTGGCCACGTGGTGAATGGCCAAAATGGCGGGAAAGAAAACAAAATGGCGGGAACAACATTGCGCCCGTAAATTACTGTGACGTGAGCCACAGACGAGCGATAAACGTTACAATTTACGAATGGGAAGACCCTAAGGTCACGGCCCATAACAGGTAACAATGTAGCAGCATATAATGAATGTAGAAACACGCAAAATATAAAAAACAAATAATAAGCTTTAATTTCCACAAGGGATACACAGTACGTCCGTCCGTGGAGGTGACAAAGCAGTTATGTGTTTTTGTGTGACGTCATGACTTCCGGGTCACGTGCCGACTGTGAGAGGGCGCTGCCTCCTGAGCTGGTTGGGACAACTTTCTTCAGCAGCTGGATCTCACACAGTTCGTCACTCTGTCAAAGACAGCAGTAAATGCAATACGGAGTAATGCAGGATAAGTTAAAAAATTTGTGGTTTTCGGGAGTTTCCACATCACACCAGTAAGCTGAAACCAAAAACACATATGGTTACAGTGTTTTCACACCACACCAGGGACCATACAGCACACACATATAAGGTTTACGGGTTTTCACACCACTCCAGGGACCAGACAAAACAAAGATTTTGTGGTCTTCGTTGGTTTCCACATCACACCAGTAAGCTGAAACCAAAAACGCATATGGTTTCAATTTTTTACACCACAGCAGGGACCAGACGGCACAAACATATATGGTTTACGGGTTTTCACACCACTCCAGGGACCAGACAAAACAAGATTTTGTAGTCTTCGGGGGTTTCCTCATCACAACAGAAATCTGAAACCAAAAACACATATGGTTTTTTCGGTTTTTAACACCACGGCAGGGACCAGACGGCACAAACATATATGGTTTACGGGTTTTCACACCACTCTAGGGACCAGACAAAACAAAGATTTTGTGGTCTTTGGGGGTTTCCACATCAAACCAGTAAGCTGAAACCAAAAACATATATGGTTTTTCGATTTTAACACCACGGCAGGGATCAGACGGCACAAACATATATGGTTTACGGGTTTTCACACCACTCCAGGGACCAGACAAAACAAAGATTTTGTACTCTTCGGGGGTTTCCTCATCACATAAGGAAGCTGAAAACAAAAACACATATGGTTTATGGATTTTCACAACACGGCAGGGATCAGAAGGCAGAAACATATATGGTTTACGGGTTTTCTCACCACTCCAGGGACCAGACAAAACAAACATTTTGTGGTCTTCGGGGGTTTCCACATCACACCAGTAAGCTGAAACCAAAAACACATATGGTTTCAATTTTTTACATCACGGCAGGGACCAGACATCACAAACATATATGGTTTACGGGTTTTCACACCACTCCAGGGACCAGACAACACAAAGTTTTGTGGTCTTCGTTGGTTTCCACATCACACCAGTAAGCTGAAACCAAAAACACATATGGTTACAATTTTTTACACCACGGCAGGGACCAGACATCACAAACATATATGGTTTACGGGTTTTCACACCACTCCAAGGACCAGACAAAACAAGATTTTGTAGTCTTCGGGGGTTTCCTCATCACAACAGAAAGCTGAAACCAAAAACAAATATGGTTTTTCGGTTTTTAACACCACGGCAGGGACCAGACGGCACAAACGTATATGGTTTACTGGTTTTCACACCACTCTAGGGACCAGACAAAACAAAGATTTTGTGGTCTTCGGGGGTTTCCACATCACACCAGTAAGCTGAAACCAAAAACACATATGGTTTTTCGATTTTAACACCACGGCAGGGATCAGACGGCACAAACATATATGGTTTACGGGTTTTCACACCACTCCAGGGACCAGACAAAACAAAGATTTTGTAGTCTTCGGGGGTTTCCTCATCACAACAGGAAGCTGAAACCTAAAACACATATGGTTTGCGATTTTTAACTTCATGGCAGGGATCAGACGGCACAAACATATATGGTTTACGGGTTTTCACACCACTCCAGGGACCAGACAAAACAAACATTTTGTGGTCTTCGGGGGTTTCCACATCACACCAGTAAGCTGAAACCAAAAACACACATGGTTTCAATTTTTTACATCAGGGCAGGGACCATACAGCACAAACATATATGGTTTAAGGGTTTTCACATCACTCCAGGGACCAGACAAAACAAACATTTTGTGGTCTTCGGGGGTTTCCACATCACACCAGTAAGCTGAAACCAAAAACACATATGGTTTCAATTTTTTACACCACGGCAGGGACCAGACATCACAAACATATATGGTTTACGGGTTTTCACACCACTCCAGGGACCAGACAAAACAAACATTTTGTGGTCTTCGTTGGTTTCCACATCACACCAGTAAGCTGAAACCAAAAACACATATGGTTACTGTGTTTTCACACCACACCAGGGACCATACAGCACAAACATATATGGTTTACGGGTTTTGACATCACTCTAGGGACCAGACAAAACAAACATTTTTGGTCTTCGGGGGTTTCCACATCACACCAGTAAGCTGAAACCAAAAACACATATGGTTTCAATTTTTTACACCACGGCAGGGACCAGACATCACAAACATATATGGTTTACGGGTTTTCACACCACTCCAGGGACCAGACAAAACAAACATTTTGTGGTCTTCGGGGGTTTCCACATCACACCAGTAAGCTGAAACCAAAAACACATATGGTTTCAATTTTTTACATCACGGCAGGGACCAGACATCACAAACATATATGGTTTACGGGTTTTCACACCACTCCAGGGACCAGACAAAACAAAGATTTTGTAGTCTTCGGGGGTTTCCTCATCACAACAGGAAGCTGAAACCTAAAACACATATGGTTTGCGATTTTTCACTTCACGGCAGGGATCAGACGGCACAAACATATATGGTTTACGGGTTTTCACACCACTCCAGGGACCAGACAAAACAAACATTTTGTGGTTTTCGGGAGTTTCCACATCACCCCAGTAAGCTGAAACCAAAAACACATATGGTTACAGTTTTTTCACACCACACCAGGGACCATACAGCACAAACATATATGGTTTACGGGTTTTCACACCACTCCAGGGACCAGACAAAACAAACATTTTGTGGTCTTCAGGAGTTTCCACATCACACCAGTAAGCTGAAACCAAAAACACATATGGTTACAGTGTTTTCACACCACACCAGGGACCATACAGCACAAACATATATGGTTTACGGGTTTTCACACCACTCCAGGGACCAGACAAAACAAAGATTTTGTGGTCTTCGGGGGTTTCCACATCACACCAGTAAGCTGAAACCAAAAACACATATGGTTTCAATTTGTTACACCACGGCAGGGACCAGACATCACAAACATATATGGTTTACGGGTTTTCACACCACTCCAGGGACCAGACAAAACAAGATTTTGTAGTCTTCGGGGGTTTCCTCATCACAACAGAAAGCTGAAATCAAAAACACATATGGTTTTTCGGTTTTTAACACCACGGCAGGGACCAGACGGCACAAACATATATGGTTTACGGGTTTTCACACAACTCTAGGGACCAGACAAAACAAACATTTTGTGGTCTTCGGGGGTTTCCACATCACACCAGTAAGCTGAAACCAAAAACATTTATGGTTTTTCGATTTTAACACCACGGCAGGGATCAGACGGCACAAACATATATGGTTTACGGGTTTTCACACCACTCCAGGGACCAGACAAAACAAAGATTTTGTAGTCTTCGGGGGTTTCCTCATCACAACAGGAAGCTGAAACCTAAAACACATATGGTTTGCGATTTTTCACTTCACGGCAGGGATCAGACATCACAAACATATATGGTTTACGGGTTTTCACACCACTCCAGGGACCAGACAAAACAAACATTTTGTGGTTTTCGGTAGTTTCCACATCACACCAGTAAGCTGAAACCAAAAACACATATGGTTACAGTGTTTTCACACCACACCAGGGACCATACAGCACAAATATATATGGTTTACGGGTTTTCACATCACTCCAGGGACCAGACAAAACAAAGATTTTGTGGTCTTCGTTGGTTTCCACATCACACCAGTAAGCTGAAACCAAAAACACATATGGTTTCAATTTTTTACACCACGGCAGGGACCAGACATCACAAACATATATGGTTTACGGGTTTTCACACCACTCCAGGGACCAGACAAAACAAGATTTTGTAGTCTTCGGGGGTTTCCTCATCACAACAGAAAGCTGAAACCAAAAACACATATGGTTTTTTCGGTTTTTAACAACACGGCAGGGACCAGACGGCACAAACATATATGGTTTACGGGTTTTCACACCACTCTAGGGACCAGACAAAACAAAGATTTTGTGGTCTTCGGGGGTTTCCACATCACACCAGTAAGCTGAAACCAAAAACATATATGGTTTTTCGATTTTAACACCACGGCAGGGATCAGACGGCACAAACATATATGGTTTACGGGTTTTCACACCACTCCAGGGACCAGACAAAACAAAGATTTTGTACTCTTCGGGGGTTTCCTCATCACATAAGGAAGCTGAAAACAAAAACACATATGGTTTATGGATTTTCACAACACGGCAGGGATCAGACGGCAGAAACATATATGGTTTACGGGTTTTCTCACCACTCCAGGGACCAGACAAAACAAACATTTTGTGGTCTTCGGGGGTTTCCACATCACACCAGTAAGCTGAAACCAAAAACACATATGGTTTCAATTTTTTACATCACGGCAGGGACCAGACATCACAAACATATATGGTTTACGGGTTTTCACACCACTCCAGGGACCATACAACACAAAGTTTTGTGGTCTTCGTTGGTTTCCACATCACACCAGTAAGCTGAAACCAAAAACACATATGGTTACAATTTTTTACACCACGACAGGGACCAGACATCACAAACATATATGGTTTACGGGTTTTCACACCACTCCAAGGACCAGACAAAACAAGATTTTGTAGTCTTCGGGGGTTTCCTCATCACAACAGAAAGCTGAAACCAAAAACACATATGGTTTTTCGGTTTTTAACACCACGGCAGGGACCAGACGGCACAAACGTATATGGTTTACGGGTTTTCACACCACTCTAGGGACCAGACAAAACAAAGATTTTGTGGTCTTCGGGGGTTTCCACATCACACCAGTAAGCTGAAACCAAAAACACATATGGTTTTTCGATTTTAACACCACGGCAGGGATCAGACGGCACAAACATATATGGTTTACGGGTTTTCACACCACTCCAGGGACCAGACAAAACAAAGATTTTGTAGTCTTCGGGGGTTTCCTCATCACAACAGGAAGCTGAAACCTAAAACATATATGGTTTGCGATTTTTAACTTCATGGCAGGGATCAGACGGCACAAACATATATGGTTTACGGGTTTTCACACCACTCCAGGGACCAGACAAAACAAACATTTTGTGGTCTTCGGGGGTTTCCACATCACACCAGTAAGCTGAAACCAAAAACACACATGGTTTCAATTTTTTACATCAGGGCAGGGACCATACAGCACAAACATATATGGTTTAAGGGTTTTCACATCACTCCAGGGACCAGACAAAACAAACATTTTGTGGTCTTCGGGGGTTTCCACATCACACCAGTAAGCTGAAACCAAAAACACATATGGTTTCAATTTTTTACACCACGGCAGGGACCAGACATCACAAACATATATGGTTTACGGGTTTTCACACCACTCCAGGGACCAGACAAAACAAACATTTTGTGGTCTTTGTTGGTTTCCACATCACACCAGTAAGCTGAAACCAAAAACACATATGGTTACAGTGTTTTCACACCACACCAGGGACCATACAGCACAAACATATATGGTTTACGGGTTTTCACATCACTCTAGGGACCAGACAAAACAAACATTTTTGGTCTTCGGGGGTTTCCACATCACACCAGTAAGCTGAAACCAAAAACACATATGGTTTCAATTTTTTACACCACGGCAGGGACCAGACATCACAAACATATATGGTTTACGGGTTTTCACACCACTCCAGGGACCAGACAAAACAAACATTTTGTGGTCTTCGGGGGTTTCCACATCACACCAGTAAGCTGAAACCAAAAACACATATGGTTTCAATTTTTTACATCACGGCAGGGACCAGACATCACAAAAATATATGGTTTACGTGTTTTCACACCACTCCAGGGACCAGACAAAACAAAGATTTTGTAGTCTTCGGGGGTTTCCTCATCACAACAGGAAGCTGAAACCAAAAACACATATGGTTTGCGATTTTTCACTTCACGGCAGGGATCAGACGGCACAAACATATATGGTTTACGGGTTTTCACACCACTCCAGGGACCAGACAAAACAAACATTTTGTGGTTTTCGGGAGTTTCCACATCACCCCAGTAAGCTGAAACCAAAAACACATATGGTTACAGTTTTTTCACACCACACCAGGGACCATACAGCACAAACATATATGGTTTACGGGTTTTCACACCACTCCAGGGACCAGACAAAACAAACATTTTGTGGTCTTCAGGAGTTTCCACATCACACCAGTAAGCTGAAACCAAAAACACATATGGTTACAGTGTTTTCACACCACACCAGGGACCATACAGCACAAACATATATGGTTTACGGGTTTTCACACAACTCTAGGGACCAGACAAAACAAACATTTTGTGGTCTTCGGGGGTTTCCACATCACACCAGTAAGCTGAAACCAAAAACATTTATGGTTTTTCGATTTTAACACCACGGCAGGGATCAGACGGCACAAACATATATGGTTTACGGGTTTTCACACCACTCCAGGGACCAGACAAAACAAAGATTTTGTAGTCTTCGGGGGTTTCCTCATCACAACAGGAAGCTGAAACCTAAAACACATATGGTTTGCGATTTTTCACTTCACGGCAGGGATCAGACATCACAAACATATATGGTTTACGGGTTTTCACACCACTCCAGGGACCAGACAAAACAAACATTTTGTGGTTTTCGGTAGTTTCCACATCACACCAGTAAGCTGAAACCAAAAACACATATGGTTACAGTGTTTTCACACCACACCAGGGACCATACAGCACAAATATATATGGTTTACGGGTTTTCACATCACTCCAGGGACCAGACAAAACAAAGATTTTGTGGTCTTCGTTGGTTTCCACATCACACCAGTAAGCTGAAACCAAAAACACATATGGTTTCAATTTTTTACACCACGGCAGGGACCAGACATCACAAACATATATGGTTTACGGGTTTTCACACCACTCCAGGGACCAGACAAAACAAGATTTTGTAGTCTTCGGGGGTTTCCTCATCACAACAGAAAGCTGAAACCAAAAACACATATGGTTTTTTCGGTTTTTAACAACACGGCAGGGACCAGACGGCACAAACATATATGGTTTACGGGTTTTCACACCACTCTAGGGACCAGACAAAACAAAGATTTTGTGGTCTTCGGGGGTTTCCACATCACACCAGTAAGCTGAAACCAAAAACATATATGGTTTTTCGATTTTAACACCACGGCAGGGATCAGACGGCACAAACATATATGGTTTACGGGTTTTCACACCACTCCAGGGACCAGACAAAACAAAGATTTTGTACTCTTCGGGGGTTTCCTCATCACATAAGGAAGCTGAAAACAAAAACACATATGGTTTATGGATTTTCACAACACGGCAGGGATCAGACGGCAGAAACATATATGGTTTACGGGTTTTCTCACCACTCCAGGGACCAGACAAAACAAACATTTTGTGGTCTTCGGGGGTTTCCACATCACACCAGTAAGCTGAAACCAAAAACACATATGGTTTCAATTTTTTACATCACGGCAGGGACCAGACATCACAAACATATATGGTTTACGGGTTTTCACACCACTCCAGGGACCATACAACACAAAGTTTTGTGGTCTTCGTTGGTTTCCACATCACACCAGTAAGCTGAAACCAAAAACACATATGGTTACAATTTTTTACACCACGACAGGGACCAGACATCACAAACATATATGGTTTACGGGTTTTCACACCACTCCAAGGACCAGACAAAACAAGATTTTGTAGTCTTCGGGGGTTTCCTCATCACAACAGAAAGCTGAAACCAAAAACACATATGGTTTTTCGGTTTTTAACACCACGGCAGGGACCAGACGGCACAAACGTATATGGTTTACGGGTTTTCACACCACTCTAGGGACCAGACAAAACAAAGATTTTGTGGTCTTCGGGGGTTTCCACATCACACCAGTAAGCTGAAACCAAAAACACATATGGTTTTTCGATTTTAACACCACGGCAGGGATCAGACGGCACAAACATATATGGTTTACGGGTTTTCACACCACTCCAGGGACCAGACAAAACAAAGATTTTGTAGTCTTCGGGGGTTTCCTCATCACAACAGGAAGCTGAAACCTAAAACATATATGGTTTGCGATTTTTAACTTCATGGCAGGGATCAGACGGCACAAACATATATGGTTTACGGGTTTTCACACCACTCCAGGGACCAGACAAAACAAACATTTTGTGGTCTTCGGGGGTTTCCACATCACACCAGTAAGCTGAAACCAAAAACACACATGGTTTCAATTTTTTACATCAGGGCAGGGACCATACAGCACAAACATATATGGTTTAAGGGTTTTCACATCACTCCAGGGACCAGACAAAACAAACATTTTGTGGTCTTCGGGGGTTTCCACATCACACCAGTAAGCTGAAACCAAAAACACATATGGTTTCAATTTTTTACACCACGGCAGGGACCAGACATCACAAACATATATGGTTTACGGGTTTTCACACCACTCCAGGGACCAGACAAAACAAACATTTTGTGGTCTTTGTTGGTTTCCACATCACACCAGTAAGCTGAAACCAAAAACACATATGGTTACAGTGTTTTCACACCACACCAGGGACCATACAGCACAAACATATATGGTTTACGGGTTTTCACATCACTCTAGGGACCAGACAAAACAAACATTTTTGGTCTTCGGGGGTTTCCACATCACACCAGTAAGCTGAAACCAAAAACACATATGGTTTCAATTTTTTACACCACGGCAGGGACCAGACATCACAAACATATATGGTTTACGGGTTTTCACACCACTCCAGGGACCAGACAAAACAAACATTTTGTGGTCTTCGGGGGTTTCCACATCACACCAGTAAGCTGAAACCAAAAACACATATGGTTTCAATTTTTTACATCACGGCAGGGACCAGACATCACAAAAATATATGGTTTACGTGTTTTCACACCACTCCAGGGACCAGACAAAACAAAGATTTTGTAGTCTTCGGGGGTTTCCTCATCACAACAGGAAGCTGAAACCAAAAACACATATGGTTTGCGATTTTTCACTTCACGGCAGGGATCAGACGGCACAAACATATATGGTTTACGGGTTTTCACACCACTCCAGGGACCAGACAAAACAAACATTTTGTGGTTTTCGGGAGTTTCCACATCACCCCAGTAAGCTGAAACCAAAAACACATATGGTTACAGTTTTTTCACACCACACCAGGGACCATACAGCACAAACATATATGGTTTACGGGTTTTCACACCACTCCAGGGACCAGACAAAACAAACATTTTGTGGTCTTCAGGAGTTTCCACATCACACCAGTAAGCTGAAACCAAAAACACATATGGTTACAGTGTTTTCACACCACACCAGGGACCATACAGCACAAACATATATGGTTTACGGGTTTTCACACCACTCCAGGGACCAGACAAAACAAAGATTTTGTGGTCTTCGGGGGTTTCCACATCACACCAGTAAGCTGAAACCAAAAACACATATGGTTTCAATTTTCCACACCACGGCAGGGACCAGACATCACAAACATATATGGTTTACGGGTTTTCACACCACTCCAGGGACCAGACAAAACAAGATTTTGTAGTCTTCGGGGGTTTCCTCATCACAACAGAAAGCTGAAACCAAAAACACATATGGTTTTTCGGTTTTTAACACCACGGCAGGGACCAGACGGCACAAACATATATGGTTTACGGGTTTTCACACAACTCTAGGGACCAGACAAAACAAACATTTTGTGGTCTTCGGGGGTTTCCACATCACACCAGTAAGCTGAAACCAAAAACATTTATGGTTTTTCGATTTTAACACCACGGCAGGGATCAGACGGCACAAACATATATGGTTTACGGGTTTTCACACCACTCCAGGGACCAGACAAAACAAAGATTTTGTAGTCTTCGGGGGTTTCCTCATCACAACAGGAAGCTGAAACCTAAAACACATATGGTTTGCGATTTTTCACTTCACGGCAGGGATCAGACATCACAAACATATATGGTTTACGGGTTTTCACACCACTCCAGGGACCAGACAAAACAAACATTTTGTGGTTTTCGGTAGTTTCCACATCACACCAGTAAGCTGAAACCAAAAACACATATGGTTACAGTGTTTTCACACCACACCAGGGACCATACAGCACAAATATATATGGTTTACGGGTTTTCACATCACTCCAGGGACCAGACAAAACAAAGATTTTGTGGTCTTCGTTGGTTTCCACATCACACCAGTAAGCTGAAACCAAAAACACATATGGTTTCAATTTTTTACACCACGGCAGGGACCAGACATCACAAACATATATGGTTTACGGGTTTTCACACCACTCCAGGGACCAGACAAAACAAGATTTTGTAGTCTTCGGGGGTTTCCTCATCACAACAGAAAGCTGAAACCAAAAACACATATGGTTTTTTCGGTTTTTAACAACACGGCAGGGACCAGACGGCACAAACATATATGGTTTACGGGTTTTCACACCACTCTAGGGACCAGACAAAACAAAGATTTTGTGGTCTTCGGGGGTTTCCACATCACACCAGTAAGCTGAAACCAAAAACATATATGGTTTTTCGATTTTAACACCACGGCAGGGATCAGACGGCACAAACATATATGGTTTACGGGTTTTCACACCACTCCAGGGACCAGACAAAACAAAGATTTTGTACTCTTCGGGGGTTTCCTCATCACATAAGGAAGCTGAAAACAAAAACACATATGGTTTATGGATTTTCACAACACGGCAGGGATCAGACGGCAGAAACATATATGGTTTACGGGTTTTCTCACCACTCCAGGGACCAGACAAAACAAACATTTTGTGGTCTTTGGGGGTTTCCACATCACACCAGTAAGCTGAAACCAAAAACACATATGGTTTCAATTTTTTACATCACGGCAGGGACCAGACATCACAAACACATATGGTTTTTCGATTTTAACACCACGGCAGGGATCAGACGGCACAAACATATAAGGTTTACGGGTTTTCACACCACTCCAGGGACCAGACAAAACAAAGATTTTGTAGTCTTCGGGGGTTTCCTCATCACAACAGGAAGCTGAAACCTAAAACATATATGGTTTGCGATTTTTAACTTCATGGCAGGGATCAGACGGCACAAACATATATGGTTTACGGGTTTTCACACCACTCCAGGGACCAGACAAAACAAACATTTTGTGGTCTTCGGGGGTTTCCACATCACACCAGTAAGCTGAAACCAAAAACACACATGGTTTCAATTTTTTACATCAGGGCAGGGACCATACAGCACAAACATATATGGTTTAAGGGTTTTCACATCACTCCAGGGACCAGACAAAACAAACATTTTGTGGTCTTCGGGGGTTTCCACATCACACCAGTAAGCTGAAACCAAAAACACATATGGTTTCAATTTTTTACACCACGGCAGGGACCAGACATCACAAACATATATGGTTTACGGGTTTTCACACCACTCCAGGGACCAGACAAAACAAACATTTTGTGGTCTTTGTTGGTTTCCACATCACACCAGTAAGCTGAAACCAAAAACACATATGGTTACAGTGTTTTCACACCACACCAGGGACCGTACAGCACAAACATATATGGTTTACGGGTTTTCACATCACTCTAGGGACCAGACAAAACAAACATTTTTGGTCTTCGGGGGTTTCCACATCACACCAGTAAGCTGAAACCAAAAACACATATGGTTTCAATTTTTTACACCACGGCAGGGACCAGACATCACAAACATATATGGTTTACGGGTTTTCACACCACTCCAGGGACCAGACAAAACAAACATTTTGTGGTCTTCGGGGGTTTCCACATCACACCAGTAAGCTGAAACCAAAAACACATATGGTTTCAATTTTTTACATCACGGCAGGGACCAGACATCACAAAAATATATGGTTTACGTGTTTTCACACCACTCCAGGGACCAGACAAAACAAAGATTTTGTAGTCTTCGGGGGTTTCCTCATCACAACAGGAAGCTGAAACCAAAAACACATATGGTTTGCGATTTTTCACTTCACGGCAGGGATCAGACGGCACAAACATATATGGTTTACGGGTTTTCACACCACTCCAGGGACCAGACAAAACAAACATTTTGTGGTTTTCGGGAGTTTCCACATCACCCCAGTAAGCTGAAACCAAAAACACATATGGTTACAGTTTTTTCACACCACACCAGGGACCATACAGCACAAACATATATGGTTTACGGGTTTTCACACCACTCCAGGGACCAGACAAAACAAACATTTTGTGGTCTTCAGGAGTTTCCACATCACACCAGTAAGCTGAAACCAAAAACACATATGGTTACAGTGTTTTCACACCACACCAGGGACCATACAGCACAAACATATATGGTTTACGGGTTTTCACACCACTCCAGGGACCAGACAAAACAAAGATTTTGTGGTCTTCGGGGGTTTCCACATCACACCAGTAAGCTGAAACCAAAAACACATATGGTTTCAATTTTCCACACCACGGCAGGGACCAGACATCACAAACATATATGGTTTACGGGTTTTCACACCACTCCAGGGACCAGACAAAACAAGATTTTGTAGTCTTCGGGGGTTTCCTCATCACAACAGAAAGCTGAAACCAAAAACACATATGGTTTTTCGGTTTTTAACACCACGGCAGGGACCAGACGGCACAAACATATATGGTTTACGGGTTTTCACACAACTCTAGGGACCAGACAAAACAAACATTTTGTGGTCTTCGGGGGTTTCCACATCACACCAGTAAGCTGAAACCAAAAACATTTATGGTTTTTCGATTTTAACACCACGGCAGGGATCAGACGGCACAAACATATATGGTTTACGGGTTTTCACACCACTCCAGGGACCAGACAAAACAAAGATTTTGTAGTCTTCGGGGGTTTCCTCATCACAACAGGAAGCTGAAACCTAAAACACATATGGTTTGCGATTTTTCACTTCACGGCAGGGATCAGACATCACAAACATATATGGTTTACGGGTTTTCACACCACTCCAGGGACCAGACAAAACAAACATTTTGTGGTTTTCGGTAGTTTCCACATCACACCAGTAAGCTGAAACCAAAAACACATATGGTTACAGTGTTTTCACACCACACCAGGGACCATACAGCACAAATATATATGGTTTACGGGTTTTCACATCACTCCAGGGACCAGACAAAACAAAGATTTTGTGGTCTTCGTTGGTTTCCACATCACACCAGTAAGCTGAAACCAAAAACACATATGGTTTCAATTTTTTACACCACGGCAGGGACCAGACATCACAAACATATATGGTTTACGGGTTTTCACACCACTCCAGGGACCAGACAAAACAAGATTTTGTAGTCTTCGGGGGTTTCCTCATCACAACAGAAAGCTGAAACCAAAAACACATATGGTTTTTTCGGTTTTTAACAACACGGCAGGGACCAGACGGCACAAACATATATGGTTTACGGGTTTTCACACCACTCTAGGGACCAGACAAAACAAAGATTTTGTGGTCTTCGGGGGTTTCCACATCACACCAGTAAGCTGAAACCAAAAACATATATGGTTTTTCGATTTTAACACCACGGCAGGGATCAGACGGCACAAACATATATGGTTTACGGGTTTTCACACCACTCCAGGGACCAGACAAAACAAAGATTTTGTACTCTTCGGGGGTTTCCTCATCACATAAGGAAGCTGAAAACAAAAACACATATGGTTTATGGATTTTCACAACACGGCAGGGATCAGACGGCAGAAACATATATGGTTTACGGGTTTTCTCACCACTCCAGGGACCAGACAAAACAAACATTTTGTGGTCTTCGGGGGTTTCCACATCACACCAGTAAGCTGAAACCAAAAACACATATGGTTTCAATTTTTTACATCACGGCAGGGACCAGACATCACAAACATATATGGTTTAGGGGTTTTCACACCACTCCAGGGACCATACAACACAAAGTTTTGTGGTCTTCGTTGGTTTCCACATCACACCAGTAAGCTGAAACCAAAAACACATATGGTTACAATTTTTTACACCACGACAGGGACCAGACATCACAAACATATATGGTTTACGGGTTTTCACACCACTCCAAGGACCAGACAAAACAAGATTTTGTAGTCTTCGGGGGTTTCCTCATCACAACAGAAAGCTGAAACCAAAAACACATATGGTTTCAATTTTTTACACCACGGCAGGGACCAGACATCACAAACATATATGGTTTACGGGTTTTCACACCACTCCAGGGACCAGACAAAACAAACATTTTGTGGTCTTCGGGGGTTTCCACATCACACCAGTAAGCTGAAACCAAAAACACATATGGTTTCAATTTTTTACATCACGGCAGGGACCAGACATCACAAAAATATATGGTTTACGTGTTTTCACACCACTCCAGGGACCAGACAAAACAAAGATTTTGTAGTCTTCGGGGGTTTCCTCATCACAACAGGAAGCTGAAACCAAAAACACATATGGTTTGCGATTTTTCACTTCACGGCAGGGATCAGACGGCACAAACATATATGGTTTACGGGTTTTCACACCACTCCAGGGACCAGACAAAACAAACATTTTGTGGTTTTCGGGAGTTTCCACATCACCCCAGTAAGCTGAAACCAAAAACACATATGGTTACAGTTTTTTCACACCACACCAGGGACCATACAGCACAAACATATATGGTTTACGGGTTTTCACACCACTCCAGGGACCAGACAAAACAAACATTTTGTGGTCTTCAGGAGTTTCCACATCACACCAGTAAGCTGAAACCAAAAACACATATGGTTACAGTGTTTTCACACCACACCAGGGACCATACAGCACAAACATATATGGTTTACGGGTTTTCACACCACTCCAGGGACCAGACAAAACAAAGATTTTGTGGTCTTCGGGGGTTTCCACATCACACCAGTAAGCTGAAACCAAAAACACATATGGTTTCAATTTTCCACACCACGGCAGGGACCAGACATCACAAACATATATGGTTTACGGGTTTTCACACCACTCCAGGGACCAGACAAAACAAGATTTTGTAGTCTTCGGGGGTTTCCTCATCACAACAGAAAGCTGAAACCAAAAACACATATGGTTTTTCGGTTTTTAACACCACGGCAGGGACCAGACGGCACAAACATATATGGTTTACGGGTTTTCACACAACTCTAGGGACCAGACAAAACAAACATTTTGTGGTCTTCGGGGGTTTCCACATCACACCAGTAAGCTGAAACCAAAAACATTTATGGTTTTTCGATTTTAACACCACGGCAGGGATCAGACGGCACAAACATATATGGTTTACGGGTTTTCACACCACTCCAGGGACCAGACAAAACAAAGATTTTGTAGTCTTCGGGGGTTTCCTCATCACAACAGGAAGCTGAAACCTAAAACACATATGGTTTGCGATTTTTCACTTCACGGCAGGGATCAGACATCACAAACATATATGGTTTACGGGTTTTCACACCACTCCAGGGACCAGACAAAACAAACATTTTGTGGTTTTCGGTAGTTTCCACATCACACCAGTAAGCTGAAACCAAAAACACATATGGTTACAGTGTTTTCACACCACACCAGGGACCATACAGCACAAATATATATGGTTTACGGGTTTTCACATCACTCCAGGGACCAGACAAAACAAAGATTTTGTGGTCTTCGTTGGTTTCCACATCACACCAGTAAGCTGAAACCAAAAACACATATGGTTTCAATTTTTTACACCACGGCAGGGACCAGACATCACAAACATATATGGTTTACGGGTTTTCACACCACTCCAGGGACCAGACAAAACAAGATTTTGTAGTCTTCGGGGGTTTCCTCATCACAACAGAAAGCTGAAACCAAAAACACATATGGTTTTTTCGGTTTTTAACAACACGGCAGGGACCAGACGGCACAAACATATATGGTTTACGGGTTTTCACACCACTCTAGGGACCAGACAAAACAAAGATTTTGTGGTCTTCGGGGGTTTCCACATCACACCAGTAAGCTGAAACCAAAAACATATATGGTTTTTCGATTTTAACACCACGGCAGGGATCAGACGGCACAAACATATATGGTTTACGGGTTTTCACACCACTCCAGGGACCAGACAAAACAAAGATTTTGTACTCTTCGGGGGTTTCCTCATCACATAAGGAAGCTGAAAACAAAAACACATATGGTTTATGGATTTTCACAACACGGCAGGGATCAGACGGCAGAAACATATATGGTTTACGGGTTTTCTCACCACTCCAGGGACCAGACAAAACAAACATTTTGTGGTCTTCGGGGGTTTCCACATCACACCAGTAAGCTGAAACCAAAAACACATATGGTTTCAATTTTTTACATCACGGCAGGGACCAGACATCACAAACATATATGGTTTAGGGGTTTTCACACCACTCCAGGGACCATACAACACAAAGTTTTGTGGTCTTCGTTGGTTTCCACATCACACCAGTAAGCTGAAACCAAAAACACATATGGTTACAATTTTTTACACCACGACAGGGACCAGACATCACAAACATATATGGTTTACGGGTTTTCACACCACTCCAAGGACCAGACAAAACAAGATTTTGTAGTCTTCGGGGGTTTCCTCATCACAACAGAAAGCTGAAACCAAAAACACATATGGTTTTTCGGTTTTTAACACCACGGCAGGGACCAGACGGCACAAACGTATATGGTTTACGGGTTTTCACACCACTCTAGGGACCAGACAAAACAAAGATTTTGTGGTCTTCGGGGGTTTCCACATCACACCAGTAAGCTGAAACCAAAAACACATATGGTTTTTCGATTTTAACACCACGGCAGGGATCAGACGGCACAAACATATATGGTTTACGGGTTTTCACACCACTCCAGGGACCAGACAAAACAAAGATTTTGTAGTCTTCGGGGGTTTCCTCATCACAACAGGAAGCTGAAACCTAAAACATATATGGTTTGCGATTTTTAACTTCATGGCAGGGATCAGACGGCACAAACATATATGGTTTACGGGTTTTCACACCACTCCAGGGACCAGACAAAACAAACATTTTGTGGTCTTCGGGGGTTTCCACATCACACCAGTAAGCTGAAACCAAAAACACACATGGTTTCAATTTTTTACATCAGGGCAGGGACCATACAGCACAAACATATATGGTTTAAGGGTTTTCACATCACTCCAGGGACCAGACAAAACAACATTTTGTGGTCTTCGGGGGTTTCCACATCACACCAGTAAGCTGAAACCAAAAACACATATGGTTTCAATTTTTTACACCACGGCAGGGACCAGACATCACAAACATATATGGTTTACGGGTTTTCACACCACTCCAGGGACCAGACAAAACAAACATTTTGTGGTCTTCGTTGGTTTCCACATCACACCAGTAAGCTGAAACCAAAAACACATATGGTTACAGTGTTTTCACACCACACCAGGGACCATACAGCACAAACATATATGGTTTACGGGTTTTCACATCACTCTAGGGACCAGACAAAACAAACATTTTTGGTCTTCGGGGGTTTCCACATCACACCAGTAAGCTGAAACCAAAAACACATATGGTTTCAATTTTTTACACCACGGCAGGGACCAGACATCACAAACATATATGGTTTACGGGTTTTCATACCACTCCAGGGACCAGACAAAACAAACATTTTGTGGTCTTCGGGGGTTTCCACATCACACCAGTAAGCTGAAACCAAAAACACATATGGTTTCAATTTTTTACATCACGGCAGGGACCAGACATCACAAAAATATATGGTTTACGTGTTTTCACACCACTCCAGGGACCAGACAAAACAAAGATTTTGTAGTCTTCGGGGGTTTCCTCATCACAACAGGAAGCTGAAACCAAAAACACATATGGTTTGCGATTTTTCACTTCACGGCAGGGATCAGACGGCACAAACATATATGGTTTACGGGTTTTCACACCACTCCAGGGACCAGACAAAACAAACATTTTGTGGTTTTCGGGAGTTTCCACATCACCCCAGTAAGCTGAAACCAAAAACACATATGGTTACAGTTTTTTCACACCACACCAGGGACCATACAGCACAAACATATATGGTTTACGGGTTTTCACACCACTCCAGGGACCAGACAAAACAAACATTTTGTGGTCTTCAGGAGTTTCCACATCACACCAGTAAGCTGAAACCAAAAACACATATGGTTACAGTGTTTTCACACCACACCAGGGACCATACAGCACAAACATATATGGTTTACGGGTTTTCACACCACTCCAGGGACCAGACAAAACAAAGATTTTGTGGTCTTCGGGGGTTTCCACATCACACCAGTAAGCTGAAACCAAAAACACATATGGTTTCAATTTTCCACACCACGGCAGGGACCAGACATCACAAACATATATGGTTTACGGGTTTTCACACCACTCCAGGGACCAGACAAAACAAGATTTTGTAGTCTTCGGGGGTTTCCTCATCACAACAGAAAGCTGAAACCAAAAACACATATGGTTTTTCGGTTTTTAACACCACGGCAGGGACCAGACGGCACAAACATATATGGTTTACGGGTTTTCACACCACTCTAGGGACCAGACAAAACAAACATTTTGTGGTCTTCGGGGGTTTCCACATCACACCAGTAAGCTGAAACCAAAAACATTTATGGTTTTTCGATTTTAACACCACGGCAGGGATCAGACGGCACAAACATATATGGTTTACGGGTTTTCACACCACTCCAGGGACCAGACAAAACAAAGATTTTGTAGTCTTCGGGGGTTTCCTCATCACAACAGGAAGCTGAAACCTAAAACACATATGGTTTGCGATTTTTCACTTCACGGCAGGGATCAGACATCACAAACATATATGGTTTACAGGTTTTCACACCACTCCAGGGACCAGACAAAACAAACATTTTGTGGTTTTCAGTAGTTTCCACATCACACCAGTAAGCTGAAACCAAAAACACATATGGTTACAGTGTTTTCACACCACACCAGGGACCATACAGCACAAATATATATGGTTTACGGGTTTTCACATCACTCCAGGGACCAGACAAAACAAAGATTTTGTGGTCTTCGTTGGTTTCCACATCACACCAGTAAGCTGAAACCAAAAACACATATGGTTTCAATTTTTTACACCACGGCAGGGACCAGACATCACAAACATATATGGTTTACGGGTTTTCACACCACTCCATGGACCAGACAAAACAAACATTTTGTGTTCTTCGGGGGTTTCCACATCACACCAGTAAGCTGAAACCAAAAACACATATGGTTTCAATTTTTTACATCACGGCAGGGACCAGACATCACAAACATATATGGTTTACGTGTTTTCACACCACTCCAGGGACCAGACAAAACAAAGATTTTGTAGTCTTCGGGGGTTTCCTCATCACAACAGGAAGCTGAAACCTAAAACACATATGGTTTGCGATTTTTCACTTCACGGCAGGGATCAGACGGCACAAACATATATGGTTTACGGGTTTTCACACCACTCCAGGGACCAGACAAAACAAACATTTTGTGGTTTTCGGGAGTTTCCTCATCACACCAGTAAGCTGAAACCAAAAACACATATGGTTACACTTTTTTCACACCACACCAGGGACCATACAGCACAAACATATATGGTTTACGGGTTTTCACACCACTCCAGGGACCAGACAAAACAAAGATTTTGTGGTCTTCGTTGGTTTCCACATCACACCAGTAAGCTGAAACCAAAAACACATATGGTTTCAATTTTCCACACCACGGCAGGGACCAGACATCACAAACATATATGGTTTACGGGTTTTCACACCACTCCAGGGACCAGACAAAACAAGATTTTGTAGTCTTCGGGGGTTTCCTCATCACAACAGAAAGCTGAAACCAAAAACACATATGGTTTTTTCGCTTTTTAACACCACGGCAGGGACCAGACGGCACAAACATATATGGTTTACGGGTTTTCACACCACTCTAGGGACCAGACAAAACAAAGATTTTGTAGTCTTCGGGGGTTTCCACATCACACCAGTAAGCTGAAACCAAAAACATATATGGTTTTTCGATTTTAACACCACGGCAGGGATCAGACGGCACAAACATATATGGTTTACGGGTTTTCACACCACTCCAGGGACCAGACAAAACAAAGATTTTGTAGTCTTCGGGGGTTTCCTCATCACATAAGGAAGCTGAAAGCAAAAACACATATGGTTTATGGATTTTCACAACACGGCAGGGATCAGACGGCACAAACATATATGGTTTACGGGTTTTCACACCACTCCTGGGACCAGACAAAACAAAGATTTTGTGGTCTTCGGGGGTTTCCACATCACACCAGTAAGCTGAAACCAAAAACACATATGGTTTCAATTTTTTACATCACGGCAGGGACCAGACATCACAAACATATATGGTTTACGGGTTTTCACACCACTCCAGGGACCAGACAACACAAAGTTTTGTGGTCTTCGTTGGTTTCCACATCACACCAGTAAGCTGAAACCAAAAACACATATGGTTACAATTTTTCACACCACGACAGGGACCAGACATCACAAACATATATGGTTTACGGGTTTTCACACCACTCCAGGGACCAGACAAAACAAGATTTTGTAGTCTTCGGGGGTTTCCTCATCACAACAGAAAGCTGAAACCAAAAACACATATGGTTTTTCGGTTTTTAACACCACGGCAGGGACCAGACGGCACAAACATATATGGTTTACGGGTTTTCACACCACTCTAGGGACCAGACAAAACAAACATTTTGTGGTCTTCGGGGGTTTCCACATCACACCAGTAAGCTGAAACCAAAAACATTTATGGTTTTTCGATTTTAACACCACGGCAGGGATCAGACGGCACAAACATATATGGTTTACGGGTTTTCACACCACTCTAGGGACCAGACAAAACAAGATTTTGTAGTCTTCGGGGGTTTCCTCATCACAACAGGAAGCTGAAACCCAAAACACATATGGTTTTTCGGTTTTTAACACCACGGCAGGGACCAGACGGCACAAACATATATGGTTTACGGGTTTGCACACCACTCCAGGGACCAGACAAAACAAAGATTTTGTACTCTTCGGGGGTTTCCTCATCACATAAGGAAGCTGAAAACAAAAACACATATGGTTTATGGATTTTCACAAAACGGCAGGGACCATACATCACAAACATATATGGTTTACGGGTTTTCACACCACTCCAGGGACCAGACAAAACAAAGATTTTGTAGTCTTCGGGGGTTTCCTCATCACAACAGGAAGCTGAAACCTAAAACACATATGGTTTGCGATTTTTCACTTCACGGCAGGGATCAGACATCACAAACATATATGGTTTACAGGTTTTCACACCACTCCAGGGACCAGACAAAACAAACATTTTGTGGTTTTCGGTAGTTTCCACATCACACCAGTAAGCTGAAACCAAAAACACATATGGTTACAGTGTTTTCACACCACACCAGGGACCATACAGCACAAATATATATGGTTTACGGGTTTTCACATCACTCCAGGGACCAGACAAAACAAAGATTTTGTGGTCTTCGTTGGTTTCCACATCACACCAGTAAGCTGAAACCAAAAACACATATCGTTTCAATTTTTTACACCACGGCAGGGACCAGACATCACAAACATATATGGTTTACGGGTCTTCACACCACTCCAGGGACCAGACAAAACAAGATTTTGTAGTCTTCGGGGGTTTCCTCATCACAACAGAAAGCTGAAACCAAAAACACATATGGTTTTTTCGCTTTTTAACACCACGGCAGGGACCAGGCGGCACAAACATATATGGTTTACGGGTTTTCACACCACTCTAGGGAACAGACAAAACAAACATTTTGTGGTCTTCGGGGGTTTCCACATCACACCAGTAAGCTGAAACCAAAAACATATATGGTTTTTCGATTTTAACACCACGGCAGGGATCAGACGGCACAAACATATATGGTTTACGGGTTTTCACACCACTCCAGGGACCAGACAAAACAAAGATTTTGTAGTCTTCGGGGGTTTCCTCATCACAAAAGGAAGCTGAAAACCAAAACACATATGGTTTATGGATTTTCACAACACGGCAGGGATCAGACGGCACAAACATATATGGTTTACGGGTTTTCACACCACTCCAGGGACCTGACAAAACAAACATTTTGTGGTCTTCGGGGGTTTCCACATCACACCAGTAAGCCGAAACCAAAAGCACATATGGTTTCAATTTTTTACATCACGGCAGGGACCAGACATCACAAACATATACGGTTTACGGGTTTTCACACCACTCCAGGGACCAGTCAACACAAAGTTTTGTGGTCTTCGTTGGTTTCCACATCACACCAGTAAGCTGAAACCAAAAACACATATGGTTACAATTTTTCACACCACAGCAGGGACCAGACATCACAAACATATATGGTTTAGGGGTTTTCACACCACTCCAGGGACCAGACAAAACAAGATTTTGTAGTCTTCGGGGGTTTCCTCATCACAACAGAAAGCAGAAACCAAAAACACATATGGTTTTTCGATTTTTAACACCACGGCAGGGACCAGACGGCACAAACATATATGGTTTACGGGTTTTCACACCACTCCAGGGACCAGACTAAACAAAGATTTTGTAGTCTTCGGGGGTTTCCTCATCACAACAGGAAGCTGAAACCTAAAACACATATGGTTTGCGATTTTTCACTTCACGGCAGGGATCAGACGGCAAAAACATATATGGTTTACGGGTTTTCACACCACTCTAGGGACCAGACAAAACAAGATTTTGTAGTCTTCGGGGGTTTCCTCATCACAACAGGAAGCTGAAACCCAAAACATATATGGTTTTTCGGTTTTTCACACCCAGCAGGGATCAGACGGCACAAACATATATGGTTTACAGGTTTGCACACCACTCCAGGGACCAGACAAAACAAAGATTTTGTACTCTTCGGGGGTTTCCTCATCACATAAGGAAGCTGAAAACAAAAACACATATAGTTTATGGATTTTCACAACACGGCAGGGATCAGACGGCACGAACATATATGGTTTACGGGTTTTCACACCACTCCAGGGACCAGACAAAACAAACATTTTGTAGTCTTCGGGGGTTTCCTCATCACAACAGGAAGCTGAAACCTAAAACACATATGGTTTGCGATTTTTCACTTCAAGGCAGGGATCAGACGGCACAAACATATAAGGTTTACGTGTTTTCACTCCACTCCAGGGACCAGACATCACAAACATATATGGTTTAGGGGTTTTCACACCACTCCAGGGACCAGACATCACAAACACATATGGTTTAGGGGTTTTCACAACACACCATGGACCATACAGCACAAACATATATGGTTTACAGGTTTTCACACCACTCCAGGGACCAGAGAAAACAAGATTTTGTAGTCTTCGGGGGGTTCCTCATCACAACAGGAATCTGAAACCAAAAACACATATGGTTTAGGCGTTTTCACACCACACCAGGGACCATACAGCACAAACATTTATGGTTTATGGGTTTTCACACCACTCCAGGGACCAGACAAAACAAGATTTTGTAGTCTTCGGGGGGTTCCTCATCACAACAGGAATCTGAAACCAAAAACACATATGGTTTAGGCGTTTTCACACCACACCAGGGACTATACAGCACAAACATTTATGGTTTATGGGTTTTCACACCACTCCAGGGACCAGACAAAACAAAGATTTTGTAGTCTTCGGGGGTTTCCTCATCACAATAGGAAGCTGAAAGAAAAAAACACATATGGTTTGCGATTTTTCACAACACGGCAGGGATCAGACGGCACAAACATATATGGTTTATGGGTTTTCACACCACTCCAGGGACCAGACAATACAAAGATTTTGTGGTCTTCGGGGGTTTCCACATCACACCAGTAAGCTGAAACCAAAAACACATATGGTTTCAATTTTTTACATCAGGGCAGGGACCAGACATCACAAACATATATGGTTTACGGGTTTTCACACCACTCCAGGGACCAGACAAAACAAAGATTTTGTGGTCTTCGGGGGTTTCCTCATCACAACAGGAAGCTGAAACCTAAAACACATATGGTTTGCGATTTTTCACTTCAAGGCAGGGATCAGACGGCAGAAACATATATGGTTTACGGGTTTTCACACCACTCCAGGGACCAGACAAAACAAACATTTTGTGGTCTTCGGGGGTTTCCACATCACAACAGGAAGCTGAAACCTAAAACACATATGGTTTGCGATTTTTCACTTCACGGCAGGGATCAGACATCACAAGTATATATGGTTTACGGGTTTTTACACCACTCCAGGGACCAGACAAAACAAACATTTTGTGGTTTTCGGTAGTTTCCACATCACACCAGTAAGCTGAAACCAAAAACATATATGGTTACAGTGTTTTCACACCACACCAGGGACCATACAGCAAAAACATATATGGTTTACGGGTTTCCACATCACTCCAGGGACCAGACAAAACAAAGATTTTGTGGTCTTCGTTGGTTTCCACATCACACCAGTAAGCTGAAACCAAAAACACATATGGTTTCAATTTTTTACACCACGGCAGGGACCAGACATCACAAACATATATGGTTTACGGGTTTTCACACCACTCCAGGGACCAGACAAAAGAAAGATTTTGTCGTCTTCGTGGGTTTCCACATCACACCAGTAAGCTGAAACCAAAAACACATATGGTTTCAATTTTTTACATCACGGCAGGGACCAGACATCACAAACATATATGGTTTAGGGGTTTTCACACCACTCCAGGGACCAGACAAAAGAAAGATTTTGTAGTCTTCGGGGGTTTCCTCATCACAACAGGAAGCTGAAACCTAAAACACATATGGTTTGCGATTTTTCACTTTCTCGGCAGGGATCAGACATCACAAACATATATGGTTTACGGGTTTTCACACCACTCCAGGGACCAGACAAAACAAACATTTTGTGGTTTTCGGGAGTTTCCACATCACACCAGTAAGCTGAAACCAAAAACACATATGGTTACAGTGTTTTCACACCACACCAGGGACCATACAGCACAAACATATAAGGTTTACGGGTTTTCACACCACTCCAGGGACCAGACAAAACAAAGATTTTGTGGTCTTCGGGGGTTTCCACATCACACCAGTAAGCTGAAACCAAAAACACATATGGTTTCAATTTTTTACATCACGGCAGGGACCAGAGTCACAAACATATATGGTTTACGGGTTTTCACACCACTCCGGGGACCAGACAAAACAAAGATTTTGTAGTCTTCAGGGGTTTCCTCATCACAACAGGAAGCTGAAACCTAAAACACATATGGTTTGCGATTTTTCACTTCACGGCAGGGATCAGACGGCACAAACATATATGGTTTACGGGTTTTCACACCACTCCAGGGACCAGACAAAACAAAGATTTTGTGGTTTTCGGGAGTTTCCACATCACACCAGTAAGCTGAAACCAAAAACACATATGGTTTCAATTTTTTACATCATGGCAGGGACCAGACATCACAAACATATATGGTTTAGGGGTTTTCACACCACTCCAGGGACCAGACAAAACAAAGATTTTGTGGTCTTCGGGGGTTTCCACATCAAACCAGTAAGCTGAAACCAAAAACACATATGGTTTCAATTTTTTACATCACGGCAGGGACCAGACATCAGAAACATATATGGTTTACGGGTTTTCACACCACTCCAGGGACCAGACATCACAAACACATATGGTTTAGGGGTTTTCACACCACTCCAGGGACCAGACAAAAGAAAGATTTTGTAGTCTTCGGGGGTTTCCTCATCACAACAGGAAGCTGAAACCTAAAACACATATGGTTTGCGATTTTTCACTTGACGGCAGGGATCAGACATCACAAACATATATGGTTTACGGGTTTTCACACCACTCCAGGGACCAGACAAAACAAACATTTTGTGGTTTTCGGGAGTTTCCACATCACACCAGTAAGCTGAAACCAAAAACACATATGGTTACAGTGTTTTCAAACCACACCAGGGACCATACAGCACAAACATATATGGTTTACGGGTTTTCACACCACTCCAGGGACCAGACAAAACAAAGATTTTGTGGTCTTCGGGGGTTTCCACATCAAACCAGTAAGCTGAAACCAAAAACACATATGGTTTCAATTTTTTACATCACGGCAGGGACCAGACATCAGAAACATATATGGTTTACGGGTTTTCACACCACTCCAGGGACCAGACATCACAAACACATATGGTTTAGGGGTTTTCAGACCACACCATGGACCATACAGCACAAACATATATGGTTTACAGGTTTTCACACCACTCCAGGGACCAGACAAAACAAGATTTTGTAGTCTTCGGGGGGTTCCTCATCACAACAGGAATCTGAAACCAAAAACACATATGGTTTGCGATTTTTCACTTCACGGCAGGGATCAGACGGCACAAACATATATGGTTTACGGGTTTTCACACCACTCCAGGGACCAGACAAAACAAAGATTTTGTGGTTTTCGGGAGTTTCCACATCACACCAGTAAGCTGAAACCAAAAACACATATGGTTACAGTGTTTTCACACCACACCAGGGACCATACAGCACAAACATATAAGGTTTACGGGTTTTCACACCACTCCGGGGACCAGACAAAACAAAGATTTTGTGGTCTTCGGGGGTTTCCACATCACACCAGTAAGCTGAAACCAAAAACACATATGGTTTTTCGTTTTTTAACACCACGGCAGGGACCAGACGGCACAAACATATATGGTTTACGGGTTTTCACACCACTCCAGGGACCAGACAAAACAAGATTTTGTAGTCTTCGGGGGTTTCCTCATCACAACAGAAAGCTGAAACCAAAAACACATATGGTTTTTCGGTTTTTAACACCACGGCAGGGACCAGACAGCACAAACATATATGGTTTTTGGGTTTTCACACCACTCTAGGGACCAGACAAAACAAAGATTTTGTGGTCTTCGGGGGTTTCCACATCACACCAGTAAGCTGAAACCAAAAACATTGATGGTTTTTCGATTTTAACACTACGGCAGGAATCAGACGGCACAAACATATATGGTTTACGGGTTTTCACACCACTCCAGGGACTAGACAAAACAAAGATTTTGTAGTCTTCAGGGGTTTCCTCATCAAAACAGGAAGCTGAAACCTAAAACACATATGGTTTGCAATTTTTCACTTCACGGCAGGGATCAGACGGCACAAAGATATATGGTTTACGGGTTTTCACACCACTCCAGGGACCAGACAAAACAAACATTTTGTGGTTTTCGGTAGTTTCCACATCACACCAGTAAGCTGAAACCAAAAACACATATGGTTACAGTGTTTTCACACCACTCCAGGGACCATACAGCACAAACATATATGGTCTACGGGTTTTCACATCACTCCAGGGACCAGACAAAACAAAGATTTTGTGGTCTTCGTTGGTTTCCACATCACACCAGTAAGTTGAAACCAAAAACACATATGGTTTCAATTTTTTACACCACGGCAGGGATCAGACATCACAAACATATATGGTTTACGGGTTTTCACACCACTCCAGGGACCAGACAAAACAAAGATTTTGTGGTCTTCGGGGGTTTCCACATCACAGCAGTAAGCTGAAACCAAAAACACATATGGTTTCAATTTTTTACATCACGGCAGGGACCAGACATCACAAACATATATGGTTTAGGGGTTTTCACACCACTCCAGGGACCAGACAAAACAAAGATTTTGTAGTCTTCGGGGGTTTCCTCATCACAACAGGAAGCTGAAACCTAAAACACATATGGTTTGCGATTTTTCACTTCACGGCAGGGACCAGACATCACAAACATATATGGTTTACGGGTTTTCACACCACTCCAGGGACCAGACAAAACAAAGATTTTGTGGTTTTCGGGAGTTTCCACATCACACCAGTAAGCTGAAACCAAAAACATTTATGGTTACAGTGTTTTCACACCACACCAGGGACCATACAGCACAAACATATATGGTTTAGGGGTTTTCACACCACTCCAGGGACCAGACATCACAAACACATATGGTTTAGGGGTTTTCACACCACACCAGGGACCATACAGCACAAACATATATGGTTTACAGGTTTTCACACCACTCCAGGGACAAGACAAAACAAGATTTTGTAGTCTTCGGGGGGTTCCTCATCACACCAGGAAGCTGAAACCAAAAACACATATGGTTTAGGCGTTTTCACACCACACCAGGGACCATACAGCACAAACATTTATGGTTTATGGGTTTTCACACCACTCCAGGGACCAGACAAAACAAAGATTTTGTAGTCTTCGGGGGTTTCCTCATCACAATAGGAAGCTGAAAGAAAAAAACACATATGGTTTGTGATTTTTCACAACACGGCAAGGATCAGACGGCACAAACATATATGGTTTACGGGTTTTCACACCACTCCAGGGACCAGACAATACAAAGATTTTGTGGTCTTCGGGGGTTTCCACATCACACCAGTAAGCTGAAACCAAAAACACATATGGTTTCAATTTTTTACATCAGGGCAGGGACCAGACATCACAAACATATATGGTTTACGGGTTTTCACACCACTCCAGGGACCAGACAAAACAAAGATTTTGTAGTCTTCGGGGGTTTCCTCATCACAACAGGAAGCTGAAACCTAAAACACATATGGTTTGCGATTTTTCACTTCACGGCAGGGATCAGACGGCACAAACATATATGGTTTACGGGTTGTCACACCACTCCAGGGACCAGACAAAACAAACATTTTGTGGTTTTCGGGAGTTTCCACATCACACCAGTAAGCTGAAACCAAAAACACATATGGTTACAGTGTTTTCACACCACACCAGGGACCATACAGCACAAACATATAAGGTTTACATGTTTTCACTCCACTCCAGGGACCAGACATCACAAACATATATGGTTTTGGGGTTTTCACACCACTCCAGGGACCAGACAATACAAAGATTTTGTGGTCTTTGGGGGTTTCCACATCACACCAGTAAGCTGAAACCAAAAACACATATGGTTTAGGCGTTTTCACACCACACCAGGGACCATACACCACAAACATATAAGGTTTACGTGTTTTCACTCCACTCCAGGGACCAGACAAAACAAGATTTTGTAGTCTTCAGGGGTTTCCTCATCACAACAGGAAGCTGAAACCAAAAACACATATGTTTTTTCGTTTTTTAACACCACGGCAGGGATCAGACGGCACAAACATATATGGTTTACGGGTTTTCACACCACTCCAGGGACCAGACAAAAAAGATTTTGTAGTCTTCGGGGGTTTCCTCATCATAACAGGAATCTGAAACCAAAAACACATATGGTTTAGGCGTTTTCACACCACACCAGGGACCATACAGCACCAACATTTATGGTTTACGTGTTTTCACACCACTCCAGGGACCAGACAAAACAAACATTTTGTGGTCTTCAGGGGTTTCCACATCACAACAGGAAGCTGATAAAAAAAACACAAATGGTTTTTCGGTTTTTAACACCACGGCAGGGATCAGACGGTACAAACATATATGGTTTACGGGTTTTCACACCACTCCAGGGACCAGACAAAACAAACATTTTGTGGTCTTTGGGGGTTTCCACATCAAACCAGTAAGCTGAAATCAAAAACACATATGGTTTAGAGGTTTTCACACCACACCAGGGACCATACAGCGCAAACATATAAGGTTTACGTGTTTTCACTCCACTCCAGGGACCAGACATCACAAACATATATGGTTTAGGGGTTTTCACACCACTCCAGGGACCAGACATCATAAACACATATGGTTTAGGGGTTTTCACACCACACCATGGACCATACAGCACAAACATATATGGTTTACAGGTTTTCACACCACTCCAGGGACCAGACAAAACAAGATTTTGTAGTCTTCGGGGGGTTCCTCATCACAACAGGAATCTGAAACCAAAAACACATATGGTTTACGGGTTTTCACACCACACCAGGGACCATACAGCAGAAACATATATGGTTTACGGGTTTTCACACCACTCCAGGGACCAGACAAAACAAAGATTTTGTGGTTTTCGGGAGTTTCCACATCACACCAGTAAGCTGAAACCAAAAACATTTATGGTTACAGTGTTTTCACACCACACCAGGGACCATACAGCACAAACATATATGGTTTAGGGGTTTTCACACCACTCCAGGGACCAGACATCACAAACACATATGGTTTAGGGGTTTTCACACCACACCAGGGACCATACAGCACAAACATATATGGTTTACAGGTTTTCACACCACTCCAGGGACAAGACAAAACAAGATTTTGTAGTCTTCGGGGGGTTCCTCATCACAACAGGAAGCTGAAACCAAAAACACATATGGTTTAGGCGTTTTCACACCACACCAGGGACCATACAGCACAAACATTTATGGTTTATGGGTTTTCACACCACTCCAGGGACCAGACAAAACAAAGATTTTGTAGTCTTCAAGGGTTTCCTCATCACAATAGGAAGCTGAAAGAAAAAAACACATATGGTTTGTGATTTTTCACAACACGGCAAGGATCAGACGGCACAAACATATATGGTTTACGGGTTTTCACACCACTCCAGGGACCAGACAATACAAAGATTTTGTGGTCTTCGGGGGTTTCCACATCACACCAGTAAGCTGAAACCAAAAACACATATGGTTTCAATTTTTTACATCAGGGCAGGGACCAGACATCACAAACATATATGGTTTACGGGTTTTCACACCACTCCAGGGACCAGACAAAACAAAGATTTTGTAGTCTTCGGGGGTTTCCTCATCACAACAGGAAGCTGAAACCTAAAACACATATGGTTTGCGATTTTTCACTTCACGGCAGGGATCAGACGGCACAAACATATATGGTTTACGGGTTGTCACACCACTCCAGGGACCAGACAAAACAAACATTTTGTGGTTTTCGGTAGTTTCCACATCACACCAGTAAGCTGAAACCAAAAACACATATGGTTACAGTGTTTTCACACCACACCAGGGACCATACAGCACAAACATATAAGGTTTACATGTTTTCACTCCACTCCAGGGACCAGACATCACAAACATATATGGTTTTGGGGTTTTCACACCACTCCAGGGACCAGACAATACAAAGATTTTGTGGTCTTTGGGGGTTTCCACATCACACCAGTAAGCTGAAACCAAAAACACATATGGTTTAGGCGTTTTCACACCACACCAGGGACCATACACCACAAACATATAAGGTTTACGTGTTTTCACTCCACTCCAGGGACCAGACAAAACAAGATTTTGTAGTCTTCAGGGGTTTCCTCATCACAACAGGAAGCTGAAACCAAAAACACATATGTTTTTTCGTTTTTTAACACCACGGCAGGGATCAGACGGCACAAACATATATGGTTTACGGGTTTTCACACCACTCCAGGGACCAGACAAAAAAGATTTTGTAGTCTTCGGGGGTTTCCTCATCATAACAGGAATCTGAAACCAAAAACACATATGGTTTAGGCGTTTTCACACCACACCAGGGACCATACAGCACCAACATTTATGGTTTACGTGTTTTCACACCACTCCAGGGACCAGACAAAACAAACATTTTGTGGTCTTCAGGGGTTTCCACATCACAACAGGAAGCTGATAAAAAAAACACAAATGGTTTTTCGGTTTTTAACACCACGGCAGGGATCAGACGGTACAAACATATATGGTTTACGGGTTTTCACACCACTCCAGGGACCAGACAAAACAAACATTTTGTGGTCTTTGGGGGTTTCCACATCAAACCAGTAAGCTGAAATCAAAAACACATATGGTTTAGAGGTTTTCACACCACACCAGGGACCATACAGCGCAAACATATAAGGTTTACGTGTTTTCACTCCACTCCAGGGACCAGACATCACAAACATATATGGTTTAGGGGTTTTCACACCACTCCAGGGACCAGACATCATAAACACATATGGTTTAGGGGTTTTCACACCACACCATGGACCATACAGCACAAACATATATGGTTTACAGGTTTTCACACCACTCCAGGGACCAGACAAAACAAGATTTTGTAGTCTTCGGGGGGTTCCTCATCACAACAGGAATCTGAAACCAAAAACACATATGGTTTACGGGTTTTCACACCACACCAGGGACCATACAGCAGAAACATATATGGTTTACGGGTTTTCACACCACTCCAGGGAC
Source organism: Haliotis cracherodii (assembly GCF_022045235.1). Classification (NCBI taxonomy): domain Eukaryota; kingdom Metazoa; phylum Mollusca; class Gastropoda; order Lepetellida; family Haliotidae; genus Haliotis; species Haliotis cracherodii. The sequence continues at coordinate 20,950,654 of NW_027266275.1, forward strand.
CAGACAAAACAAATATTTTGTAGTCTTCGGGGGTTTTCTCATCACACCAGGAAGCTGAAACCAAAAACACATATGGTTTTTTCGGTTGTTAACACCACGCAGTGATCAGACAGCACAAACATATATGGTTTACAGGTTTTCACACCACTCCAGGGACCAGACAAAACAAAGATTTAGTGGTCTTCGGGGGTTTCCACATCACAACAGGAAGCTGAAACCAAAAACACATATAGTTTACGGGTTTTCACACCACTCCAGGGACCAGACAAAACAAGATTTTGTGGTCTTTGGGGGTTTCCACATCATACAAGTATGCTGAAACCAAAAACACAGATTGTTTAGGCGTTTTCACACCATACCAGGGACCATACAGCACAAACGTAAATGGTTTACAGGTTTTCACACCACTCCAGGGACCAGACAAAACAAACATTTTGTGGTCTTCGGGGGTTTCCACATCACATCAGTAAGCTGAAACCAAAAACACATATGGTTTAGGCGTTTTCACACCACACCAGGGACCATACAGCACAAACATTTATGGTTTTAGGGTTTTCACACCACTCCAGGGACCAGACAAAACAAAGATTTTGTAGTCTTCGGGGGTTTCCTCATCACACCAGGAACCTTAAACCAAAAACACTGATGGTTTATGGATTTTCAAACCACACCAGGGACCAGACAGCACAAACATATATGGTTTACGGGTTTTCACACCACTCCAGGGACCAGACAATACAAAGATTTTGTGGCCTTCGGGGGTTTCCACATCACACCAGTAAGCTGAAACCAAAAACACATATGGTTTAGGCGATTCACACCACACCAGGGACCATACAGCACAAACATTTATGGTTTACGGGTTTTCACACCACTCCAGGGACCAGACAAAACAAAGATTTTGTAGTCTTGAGGGGTTTCCTCATCACACCAGGAATCTTAAACCAAAAACACTGATGGTTTATGGATTTTCAAACCACACCAGGGACCAGACGGCACAAACATATATGGTTTACGGGTTTTCACACCACTCCAGGGACCAGACAAAACAAAGATTTTGTGGTCTTCGGGAGTTTTCACATCACATCAGGAAGCTGAAACCAAAAACACATATGGTTTACGGGTTTTCACACCACTCCAGGGAGCTGACAAAATATAGATTTTGTGGTGTACGTGGGTTTCCTAACACGGGTGTGGTGTGAAAACGCCTAAACCATATGTGTTTTTGGTTTTCCTAAAGTTTGCCTAACACACTTTGAACCAGAAAACACAAACATATGTCGTTTATGTTTTTTCACACCACACACGGAAAAATGCGGAACAAAGTTGTTGTGTTTATTTCAAGGGTCTTTCACTGAAGACGTCAGGCAGCGAGAGATGAGAATCACAAAAATAAGTAGGGACAACCTACCCTGGTACCCTATTAGAATAGTCATGTCCAAGACTTCCTTCCATCTTCTATAAGACCCGTGAAGATTCCGGGATAGAACAGGTCTTCAGCAACCCATGCTTGCCGTAAAAGGTGACTATGTTTGTCGTAAAAGGCGACTAACAGGGTCGGGTGGCCAGGCTCGGTGACTTGGTTGATGCATGTCAGTGATCCCAATTGGGCGGATCGAGGCTCATGATATTGATCGCTGGATTGCCTGGTCCAGATTCGATTATTTACAGACGGCCGTCATATAGCTGGAATATTGCTGAGTGCGGCGTTAAACAACAAACAAACCATCTTGTATAACGGCAATATTGTCACTTATATCTTCGATTATATGTATCTCATTTGTATAACTGGCTTCAATTATATGCACATAGACTGCAGGGATATCCTAACACTTCCCCTTTGCAGGATAAAAACACTCCCCACGATAAAAATCTAATATTTTCTGCATACTATATTTGCGATTAGCCACACCCTACCCTATTTAATTTCTAATTAATCAAATCAAATCTTTAAATATATGAACAGTTTAAATACTTCGTTTATACCTCATTTTGTTTCCAAAATATCCGAACTTGAAAGCTGTATTAAATATTATTCGCGATAAAATAAGCATTGAAAGATATTTCTTGATAAAAGGTAGTATTGAAAATTCCTTGAAAGAATGGACAATTTTCATAAACCTTTTCCGTGTTATCTAATCCATATACTTATGTATCTTATGCATTAAATGTATACAAGTGTTTAAAAAAGATTCTCACTAACTAAAATAATTTGGTTTAGGGTATTGTTCTTCTAGGTGTCGTGTATAGTGCGGTAGGATATTGGCATGTGGAATATCGTACCATGTGGGGTTATGTTAGGACCCCCTCCCTCTACGGGATGTAATTCGACTTCTTGTAGTCGTGCCGTAGTATGATTGGTGAGGATAATATTGTACATCTAAGTTCTAACCTTTGGTGGAGACGCATCAACAAGTAATATAAAACCTGTCAACAAAATTAATGAAAGTTAAAAAACACTAGTATAGTATCACAAAACTATTTTTAAAACTAATTTTCGCGAACAGCTGGGCCCACTTACACAAAGCGATCTTAGCGCTAATATGATCTTAACTCCCATACTTTAACATGGGCTTACAATAGTCGTTGCGCTAAGATCGCTTTGTGCAAGTGGGCCCTGGTGTCATCACTGATTTCCTGAGATCCATTCATATCATTTTCACTGCTATTTTTCCCTACTTTGTCAAATGGAATCTGTTTCGGTGGTTATTCTCTTTCCTTCATGATTTATATTTAACTTGTCGCCATTTAAATATGCAAGACTGTAATTGTTGAAAGTGGAGTGTTCTTGTGATAATGGCTGTATATATCTAGATAAGTGATTTGATCCTAGGATAATTTCACTCAAGAGTCTGTCTAGGGCCTTGAACCGATTTCTCGGAACAAACTTAAATCGGAGCCAGGTCACCCTAGAGTAATTGATACGCCATGTGCACGTCATTGATATGTTGCACGTAACATCGCCAAGGATACCGGTATCAAATAGATCACCGACGAATAACCATTTCTGCGTCTTTCATTTTAGCCTCCATCAAACATGGGCGTAAATGTTTTTGGCCGGTAGTTTACATATGCCATGTTCCCCAACCATGTCTTTCACCCGATGGAGGGGCAAGAAGTAGGCATGAAACGTTGTGTTTGTAAAATAAACAAGAGTCACCAGAAAGATGACATATCCCCCCAGCAGCTGTCTGTAAAGTAACCAAAAGTAAATGTGCAATTCTGTATGTTGTGAGTCAAGAGTTGAATGTTCTTGAAGAAGCATACATTTGGTACCCACAAAAGATCCACCATGGTCGCATCCATATGAAATGGAAAGTAAAACAAGTGTGTTTCTGTGGAGTTCTTTTATGCAAACAAATGACAAATTACAAGAAACAATAACTTAATAAGCGTATAGTCAACAAAGTCGTCTATACCCCCCGCCCATTTTAACACGTTATGGTCCCAAACCAGGTAACTGACCCAACATTTCTCTAAGACAATGTCAAAATAGCTGCTATGGAAATTCTAAAATAAATATTTCTAAAACTCCTTAATAGCAAACGGCACCAGTTCAGTTTGTGCCTGGTAGACATGCAGAGTTTTGATAGAAAGCATTGAATGGGTTTTGAGTTATCCTCCGGAGAGATAGAGAGAGAGAGGCTGGGGTAGAGAGAGAAAACAAAATGAAAAGTGTTGTTATTTTATCGTTGAAATGTGTAAGATTGAATTGTACTTTATGGGGCTTGGCTAAAAAATAATAATGTAAATGTAAATTGCAACTATTAACATAATTCTCAACAATTTTCTTAACTGATATTTTTGCTTCCATAGTTGTTTAACCATTATATGTTATATGAGTAACTGTGTAAAAGTATTTGTGAATTCTTTCAGAACATGTTGGGAATCTGGTACCGGTACCATTCCATCCTAAACAGTGTCCTCTCTACAGTAGAGTTGAGAGGTACTATACCACTGTATGGAAATACAGTTAACAATCCCCTCAGTACTAGAATTTGTAGCCGTTACATGCACAAAAATACTTCTTATTTTCTAATTTGTAATTTAAGTACAGTCAAGTCCCGTTAATCCGACATGGTTGGTTGATATGATTAAGTCGGATTAACGACTATGTCGGATAACCAACATTGTGCTTTGGCTGAAATGTAATTTAGGATGATATTATTTTGTCACAACACGAGTCCATCAGTATTTTCGAGAATCTAGTAGCTATAATAATTACATGTCATCTTGCAATGGAACTATACATCATCATCTGCTTGAGTTACTAAATAGGTTTCAGATCCCTCTGGATCCGGGTTAAAACAGATCTTCAGCAGCCCATATTTGCCGCAAGGTGCAACTATGCTTGTCGTAAGAGGCAACTAACGGGATCGGGTGGTCAGGCTTGCTGACTTTGTTGATGCATGTCATCGTATCCCAACTGCGTAGGTCGATGCTCATGATGTCAATCACTAGATTGTCTGGTCCGATCATTTACAAACCGCCGCCATACAGCTGGAATATTGCTGAGTGCGGGGTAAAACAACAAATAAATGAACAAACAAATACTAAATACATGTCGTATGTACACTGTTTAGGCATTCTACTGGACAGCGATATTAAAGAAATAATGATCATTAACAATTCGTATGTACAATACTGTGTATGAGAAATGAATAGCAACAATTGGATTTCAGGTATAAATATTGCTTTTATTGGTCGTTTCATTTTTCCTTGAACAAATAAATCACAACCAAAGAATCAATACCAGAAATACACAAAGAACACAAAGACATTAGACACAGATGAACAGATTGAGAGAAGAGATAGTTGAGATTGACAGGAAGAAAATTTAATGAGGCGTTAAATGTCCTGATATTGAAATTATAAATTCTCACTAGGTCATAAGCATATAATAACCCTGTAAAGTCTTGATTTGAAAACAGAATCATGTGGCATGTCAACAAAAACAGAAATCGGGTAGGATCAGACATTTTTGTTTGTTTTCATTTGTCTGCAAAAAGATCAACATACAAGTAAAAGTGGTAGTACAAAAGGAAATGGAATAAATCCTTCCTGAATAAATAAAATAAATTCACACAAAGTCCCAACTCCAAGCATATAGATATATATCTATAAAAAAAAACTGTATATTCTTGACTTGAAACAGGAATAGAAATTAGTAGTGGTAGACATTTTTGTTTGTTTATATTTGTCTGCAAAAATGATCAACATACAAGGAAATGGAATTAGTCCTTCCTGAACCTTTACGCTTGCGGATTTTGCTTAAGAGTTTGCGCATATTGCACCGTTTATTTCTGGATAATTATCCTCTATTTCATGAAGATACTATCATGGGTGCGATGCATTGCACATGTATCACTAACCAGTTCATATTAATTACGAACGATATTGTGACCTCGTCCTAATTTCCCCATCAGATATACAACCATGAAGTACTATTAGTTAAAACTTGCTCTATCATCTGGTTCCAGAATTTGGTTTTCAGTTACCCGTATTTTACGTTCCATAGGCTAGAAAAACATCAACAAGTGGTTAAAAACCTTTAACAAAGCTAAAATATTTTTAAAACACTGCAATAGAAAAAGACATCTCGTATTTGAAAATGAAAGAACATGGCAGATACATATAGATTCTAGACAAGTCGAGGCGTGAAACAAAAGAAAGGAACGAGAGAAAGGGAGGAAATACCTGAGACAGACGAGAACAGTTGGGAAGCAAAAGAGGAGCAGCAACAAAAGAGCTTGAAGTCAAGAAAATAGCAGCAATTTTCTGTGCAAATGTGACATGTAATCAGAGATGTTCGTTCACAATGAACAAAGATGGCCGATTGAAATTACCGTTGCTTAGTAACCACCTTCACGGGTTATCTCGCGAGATTAGGTTGGATTGAAAATAGGAACGGGAAAACTGTTCCGATGCTTCCATTTGTATGGCCATAACTAGGGACAAAGACGTATATACGTCTTTGCTAGGGAGTAGGAAGCCATACTAGTTTTCATAGAAAGAGTACACTTTAAGTAATACGTGCTGAAAATGACATACATAAAGAACATATTACTCCTATATTGATATAGCCCTTATGCCTTCAATTTCCGTTTCTTACTAATATTAAAGGCATCTATCCCCTTCCCTCAGGGATTCTGTCCATAAATATTAATCACAAAGGTATTATAAGTACATGTCAATGTCCGATTATACCAATCCAACCTGCGATTAATGTTTAAATTCCGGAGTTCATATGTCATTATATATCAGAATCAACTACACCATACTGGTTCCTTCTTTTATAGGAGTGTGTTTTGTACCTATATGTACCAATCAAGGGAAAACGGGCGGAACCTTCCAATAATCATAACATTTCATTGGGAAGTGGTTGTGATATGTAAACAAAAGGCATCGATCAAGCAGTAGCTTGGCATTTGTAAAGCTTTTGTAAAGTCATATACAGGAATGTTGCAGGAATGTTGAAGAGCTATTGTGAAGGCGGAACATGGATAATCTTAATCTCTATGTGAAGCTAAGGCACCAGTTCTAACTAACCTTATAAATTTGAGTTGAACCTTTTGCCAGAGTTATGCAAACTACGAAACTTAAAAACATAATTCTAACTAGCAAAAGGCACAGAGTTCAGCGACTGCCTGAATTGTAAATAAAGTATAAAACAAATACTCGCAAAAATAAACACCAGTATCCGATCAGCATCTACATTCACACAATCAAACACTTTTATCAGTGTAGAGATTCATAAATGTTACCACAGTTACTAACAATGTTGTAAAATGTAACAAAATGTTTAAATCAATGGATTCATAACAGCTAATGTTTTTCTTGAACAATAATGTTGTTTATCATCGATCAGCTGAGGGACCATTTGTGTTGAGACTCGATATTTCTTTCAGCAAAACTAGATATCTTTAAGTTAAAATTAAGAGCTTGGATAGTTTTAACAAGAAACATTGCAACGATGTTATTTTTGTGCCAGACAATTTCTCTCCATTCAACAGTCTGAATCATAATTAATCTTTTGAAGAATTTTCTGAGGCAATTTTCTTTTTCTTTTCGAGTTAAGAAGAATCGATATTGGCTACATATACAAGAATACACCGCTTGGGAACCCCGGGTAGAATGTGCCCTCGGCACCACATTGCTGGTCGTAAGAGGTGTCTGGGTTAGAATAGATCTTCAGCATCCCATGATTGTCGTGGAGATGAATAACCGGATCCAGTGATCAGGCGTCCTTAAAGCGTGTCATCGTATCCCGTAAAACGATCCTCACGATGTCAATCACTGGATTTTTAGTCCAGACTTGATAATTTACAGACCGCCGTCATATAGCTTACATAATTACAACATTAATTACATTGAACCAATTAATGAACACAATATGCTACAGTACAAATCGCAAACTAATCTCGGAAGTTTGCAATAACTAGTGTGCCAACCTCAATATATCCGAAGGACTTAAAATCCTCTAATACTGCTAAGTAAAACCACGTGACTGGTTGAGAGTGACTGAAGTATCAGGTCCACCGCTGAGTTTAAACTGTAAAAAATACATTTTTCTCATCTAAACAAAAGGCGGTGACCGGTCAGTGCTTTGGCTATTGTAAGGTTAATATTCGTGCATCGACTGGTGTCGTGTAAAATATGGTGGTTAAAATTATTTTGAGGTGTATATCACACATGTGTTACATAAAACCGATATATCTCCAACTGCATTATTATTTACAAAACATACCAAACATAAAACACGACACTGCCACATATAGTATAATAGTATGTAAGCTTGACCCAATATTCACAACCATTACCCAGGTCGAGGTGTTTATTTTTCAAATATAAAATACCCCCGAACATCGCAAAGTCAACATTTCTCTTGTTTACATCTACATATTCTTCCAAAGCTAATTCAATAATGTATTAGTCGCATGAAGATTCCGGGTTAGAATTGGTCTTCTGCAACCCATGCTTGTTGTAAAAGGAGACTACGCTTGTCGTAAGAGGCGACAAACGGATGTGGCAGTCAGGCTCAGTGACTTGGTTGATGCACGTCATCGTATCCCAAAATGCATAGATCGATGCTCATGTCAATCAATAGAGTGTCTAGTCTAGACTCGATTATTTACAGACCGCCGTCATATAGCTGGAATATTGCTGTGAGTGGCGTTAAACAACAAACAAACAATATTGTATTACTGGTGAAAAGAAATAAGGACTTCGCGGAGTAGGATGATTTGTTTATTTTCTCGCTTCGAATTAGGATGGAGACGTTTATCATTGCAGCGTTAGAAATTGGCACTGGTCTTATAATCCTTACCAAACTGCCCAATAGTAAAGGTATCTTAAGGACAAGTAGAAATTGGCCAATTTCAAGGGTTTTGCTATATGTTATCATTTTAAGAACTAGTGGACAAAAACTGTTAGTTTCTAACCCTGCATTGTCTTCAGCTTTGTTTGTTACTAGTAATCATAATATGCTAATGTTGTGGTATAACCGTTGTTTTTATTTTACCGAAATTAAGCCAATGTTCCAGGGTTGAATAATGCTGACATCTCTACGGCCTGTACAGAGTCGCATGTTGGCCAGGTAAACCAGTGAGTAAAAGTATGAGTAACAATTCACGTCATCAGGGTACACACAGTCAACAAAAATTTGATCATCCATTCCCAATTTGCATCTAGTTGTCAAGACCATATCCGTACTCGTGGGATTCACCAAAGTTGTAAACGTCAAAACCACATGTAAGTTTTGTGGCAAACAACAGTCGGAAGCTTTATATTATTTCAAACATTTTCGGGGACATTTTTCCCGATAAAATCCGGAATCTTAAATGGTCGGTCATTAAAGCTGACACACCCTAATAGAAGTAGATCAGTAATCAGTGATCAAAACATAATAAATTCCTATAACCGTTGGCCATGACTTTCGTACAGTCGTAAGTTTTAATATGTGATGATAACAAACAACCCACTTCAACAAGTAGTCCCCGAAACACCTAATATATAGGGCACTAAGTAATCTACATCAATGTACATGTGTATGTTGAAAAGGCCCATCCAGTAACAATCCATAGGCTTGCTCTGCAGATATAACAATTTAGCAATTTCACTGTGTTGCCATACCTGGAAACAAATATATTCCTCGCAGCATTAGAAACTGATTGTTTTAGTCCACTGTCTTTATAAGGATAACTTATAGTGAAACCCTTTAAAACGAGAACTTTCTTCTACTCCTTATGATACCTTAACTATTAGGCAAGTTGGCAAGGACTATAGGTCTAGTGTCAATTTCTAAGGCTGCCTGGGATTGTTTATTTATGACATTTGTTGAAAGTCAGATTATTTTTACCCCGTGGAGACAAGTTTTAGAATAGGTTCTCAGCATTCTGTTGCTTGTACTGGGGCGACTAAATTGGATCGATGTATGAGTAAGAATAAGCAGTAATGCTATTCTTTGACCCACAGTGCTGCAGACCCTCTGATATTTAAGGTAGACACAATTTTATGGATAACAACTTCTTGAATACTGTAAAAAGCGACGTTTCGGTATAGATCCTTATACCGTTGTCAAGCAAGACTGAATGAGGGACTTAGTACAGAATATATAGTAGGTGGAGGATTAACAGTAACAACAATTGCATATATGAGTGGGATAGCATTTTTGCATGTTTTATTAGGTTAAATCGATCCCTGTCTATACTATTCACCCTTGAGGCTTACAAGTAGTGATGTTACCTATCTCGTTCTATTCTATAAGAGTTTCAGTGTATATCGTGATGGTACGACAATTTAAATAGTAATAGTTTGTGTGTTAGACTATATAAAGTATGAATTAGGTTTCTTTGATTCTTTGAATATGTGTCTTCAGAGACCAAATATGAACAGGTGAAAATATCAAATAAAGAATAACAAGGTGCATATGAATGATACATGAGTGTGGTAGGCAGGGATATTACTAGGATTATAAACGTAGTGCCCATAATAGGCACATGGGAGGAAATTACATGAGGGATATCAGGCTTTCTTGACGCCCAGCTAGTGAAGTTTATAATATGCCATGCATAAATGGCCTAACTAAAGACAGTGGGGAGTAGATGAATGTACATTTTTAAATGTCCTGCAACTAGAAGGACTAATTAAAAACGTGTTTATTTTACCATTAAGCAAAATATATTCATTTTCTGGCTGAAGACAAATTGCTTAATTCTTCGGTAACCTATTCTTTTATATAACCAGTTTGTTTATATAGCCTAAGACATTTTAAAAATCGGTAGACGACTGATTTGAATCTAACTCCAATGTTTTGGCAGAACTATAGGCCGAACTAGATCTACATATTGAAATAAAGAATAACTTTTTAAAATCTTATTTTCAACCTACACTGCACCTATGTTATGATAGCAAAGCTGGCAACGATGGCAGATATATGAGAATGGTGACCCACAAGAAGAGACAGCGGAAGTAAAAAAGAACAAAGATGTTGACACAATCACAACGAAAGGCGGAAAGAAGAGAATGAACGAAAGAAATGGAGGAAATACCTGAGTCAGATGAGAACATAGGGAAAGCAAGAGAGGGCAGCTTGAAAGAGCTTGAAATCATGAAAACCCCAGCACAGAATGAAGCGTTCACAGTAAACAAAGATGGCTGATTGAAATCACCGTTGCTAAGTAATATCACGCGATATCTTGGTTAGATGGAAATTCCGAACGGGAAATCTTTTCCGACGCTTCCGGTACATCATATTCTGACCCGACTGAGCCCATATTGTTTTGGTGCAGATAACAGTAAAAAAGAAATTGTCACATCCATCTAATCAATGCATCAATCATCTGTCAATTACATGATGATAGAGGAGAGGCTGAGGTGTATCTACGTTATTCATCACATGTTATAACCATCACAGACACCCGAGAATTTAAATTTGAGCCCAACCTGACGTAAGCTTCCCCCTCGTTGCAAACGGTAGATAATATGGGCGACGGTGAACTCAGCAATTTTCAAGAAAGGGTATATATTCCATTTTGGAAACCTCGAACAGCCATTGTACCGAGTATAAAGGTCAAAGAAGGGAGATAACTCTAAAAATATTTAAACAGTATGAACTATCCACACAATGCATCTGATATATTCCAGAGGAACATATTTGATTTCTTGTAGTCTTATAGTGAACTTTCATACGAATATTCCCTCACACCTACGCTGGTATTTGCAGCTGTAAGTCTGTTTAACAAGTAGTACATCGTAGTTTAATTATGAGTGGGCAAATAGTGTACAGGCCACTATAAATCAAATAAAACACTGTTATGTCGGCCTAATACATAGCTTTTATTAATATGAAAGTGTTGGGCAGAATTTCAAGTGGTGTGATATGTTTCCAAGAAAGTATGCATATTGAAAGAGGTTTCCTATGTTTGGTTGCATACACTAAGCACTAACATTCCAAACTTATTGTATCCCTTACACAACTAATATACATAATTTGATATCAGATTGGTATGGTGAGATGCTATTTCTACGCCTATTCCTTTGCATAAATAATTTACAGATTAATTAAAGTTGGTGGAATATTTATTAAGAATTGAAAGTTATCAGCATAGAGTGACCTTAACCAAGCTTAGACTTACATCCCATTCATCGCTTATAGAAACAGGTAGACATGGTAGCAACAGATTGACTATAGGTGATGGATTGTGTAGTTATTGTAAGAGTGGGGAAAGAGAAGATGAATTTCATTTTGTGCAAGTGTCCTCTGTATACACAATTAAGAAGCCACTATATACCCTAATATTATGTCAGACCATCAGTATTTAAAAAAATAATCTGTTATCTTGTATTCAACAAAGTGCACTGAGAAAGCATTCCTGATAAGAGATAGACAATTATAATAAATATAATATCATTAGTAATCATTTGCCAACAGCATTTGTCCAGGAATGTTTCATAACTATATTGGTTCATATTTCCTCTTTTTTAAATGCAGAGATCCATCCTCGCAATCAGCGGTTTTATGACTATGTAAAGGCCAGAGGCCAAAACAATTGTCCGTCTGATATTTGTACAAGCTTTAGTAGAATCCATACAGGATGTTGAAGAGCTGTACCTTAAGATAAAATATACACTGATTTAAACGTAAGCCTAGTTATCACTATGTCACTATGGTCATTACCCTGAGTTGAACTTGTTTTCAAATGGAACACAAACTATGACAATTTAAAGGAAAAAAATCACTATGAATAGCAAGTCACTGGTTCAGCACTTGCCTGATTCGTAAATAAGTATCACCAAAAGGCGCATATCTAAATAAATCCTGAACAGCTGAAGACACCATTTCAACACAAGCCTAATGTGTTTTCAAAGTTCCACGACTTCGCGAATGTCCATTTGAAGATTCTAGTTTGTAGCATACACTTACTTACACAATCACTTACTTCATTAGTGATGAGGATTTATGAATGTTCGCAACAGTATCATCCATACCACAGTTACTAACAATGTTGTAATATATAATATCAAAATGTTTGTATCACTAGATTCATTACAGGGACCTTCCGAAATAAATAAACGTCTTGCGTTTATTCAAGTATTTACTGTAATATTGTTGTTCAGGTTCGATAAGCTAAAGGTCAGTGGGGAAGGTCTTGTATAAATGACATTTCTGTGTTCAGGTTTAACAAATGACTTACTCAGTGGCAGACAAACAAGCCACGACAGTAATGTGTGCGAGGGTTTATACAGTATGCACACCGGACTTAACAGGTATACCTCCATAAACGCAATCAATATTGAAGTCAATTCTGAATTAACAAGAATTGGAATTTATAGGATGCATGTATACACGCTGAGTAGACCATAACATTAGTACTTTACCTCCAAATGATAGAGATAAAACAACTATATACATGTACATACACACACAGAACATTGATTAACCAACCTTGTTATTAAAACAATATGCTGCAGCAGAATAACTTTGGGAGTATGCTGTAGTGTGCCGACCTCCACTTAAAATTCTGTAATTGCAAGGTGATACCACTTGACTATTTGACTGGTTCAGATTGACAAAAGTCTCATGGCCTCCACAAACGTAGGAATTATATAATCTAAACAAAAGGCGGAGACGGGTCAGTGCTTTGGCCATTGTTAGGTAAGTATTCATGCACTGATTGATGTTTTACTCGAGCATGCGTCAGCTGTTGTATAAAATAAGGTGGTTAAAGAAAAAGGTAAATAAGAACTGAATTAGGGGTGTCTGTCACACTACCTGTTACACGAACCCATATATCTCCGACTGCATTAACATAACACTAAACATAAACATGCACTGTCAGATATATTACAAATCCCAGGGGTACATTTAACAACAAATTCCTATGTAGCCAGCAGGGCATGCTCCTTTCAAAAGTTACTGACCCTTCTCCAAGCTAACTGGCCCAAAACTAAATGTTGGGAGGCCACGATTGATTTACCCAAGGGACTCCGAAATGTTTAGAACTCCTCGCCCCTAAAACATCCTTTTTGCACTCTGAGAATACAACTTGGCTTCCATTTGCCCCAATTCGTGATGATGTTATGCGCAACTAAAGATGTTGTTGTACACAACATTACAAAATGGCCGCCGTTTGTGTCATTCTACAGGGGTAGAAACTAACATATTTAGTCCACTAGTCCTTATAATGATACCACATATCAAAACTCTTAAAAATGGCAAATTTCTACTAGCCCTTATGATACCTTAACTATTGAGCAGTTTGGCAAGGACTACAGGACTAATGCCAATTTCTAACGATACCGAGATAATATTATACAGTGTTAGAAATTGGCACTAGTCCTGTAGTCCTTACCAAACTGCCCAATGATAAAGGTATCCTAAGGACTAGTCAAAATTGGCCAATTTTAAGGGTTTGGCTATATGTTATCATTATAAGGACTAGTGGACAAAAACTGTTAGTTTATAACCCTGTTATAATTAATCATTCACACGAGAGGTACTACTCTACTGAGGCAGGGATATTTCAAGACTTGGGCCTTGTGCTTTTTGCCCCTAAATTAGAAAACGGCCCACATTTCTAAATACAACGGGGTATTTTAACATTGTGCTGTGTGGGCGTACCTCCTGAATATTGGAAATTTGGTATAAAATATGGTAATCAGTGCCTGGTGAAAACATAATAATTCCGTATAACCCATGACTTTGGGCAGTTTCAAGTTTGGCATGGTAACAAACAACCCACTTTAACAACAAGTGTAACATCTAATATAGCACAAAAAGTCATCAACAACGATGTACCTTGTAAAGGCCTCTCCAGTAACAAGGCCTCGTTGACAAACCTGTAATATCTTATCACAATTATTACTTCAATTCTGGTCACATCAGAATATGAGGACTTTCAAAAATAGTTCCACTGGGTTCCATTTGTCAGTTGAAACACATCAATGTTAAAAGAGCGGAAGAACTTTAGTCCTGATTGTCTTTCTAGCTTAAGTCACTGGACACTGGAACAAAGCAGTAACAGGGGACCATGTAAAAACGCAAGCTATACACAGGCCTGTGAGTTGTTTATTCGTGAACATTTGCTGAAAGTCAGATATGGTTACCTTGTGGAGACCTGTGTTAGAATAGGTTCCCAACATTCTGTTGCTTGTTGTAAGAGGTGACCAAATTGGATACTTCAGGCTGTGTGAATCTGAATCAGCCTACTGTGCAATTCTTTTGCATTTGGCCATAGACCCGGCATTTAAATCAAGCCCTGCATTGTGACACAAGCTGTTTATGATAATTCTGTTGGAAAGTTTAAAAGGACAGACAGAGAAAACACTGAAATAGCACCAGTATTGAATAACTTGCATCTTAATTCTTTAGTAATTTATCCACTGAGATGAGAGCCGTATCCACGCTAAATTCAACCCTAATAACATATGATACTATACTGTATTCACGATGCCATTGAGGCGTACAACACGTTACAAGTAGTGATGTTTGTAAATCTGGAAATAGACGTGGAGAATATCCAGTGTAAATTGTAAGCATGTGCTCGTCACAAATGCTAGAGTAATACATCGTGGGTTAGTACATAAGGTTTTAAGTAGGTCTTTTTATTCTTTGAACATAGTATTCGTAGGCGGAAAGTGAACAAAAGAAAACATGAGATCAGGAATATCAAGGTGCAAAGGTATCATACACTAGTGTGGTTGGAAGGGATAATTCGAAAATTTAATACGCAGTGGGCATAGCCGACTGACTGGGGAAAATACGGAGGGTTAGATACACGCACTGTAGCATTTCAAAATATCTTTGCAAAACAACAAGTTTTGACTGCTAGGGAAATCTAACATGTACTGAATATTTTACGGGCACAGGACATTTACTGTAGACATGGGGTCCGTTCCACAAGGCTATCGTAGCCCTTAATAAAAGTTGCCAAGCGCCAAGATAATACAGTGAGTTATTCCTTAGCATCTATCAGTAATAAGAAGTTAACTATGCCATGCATAACTGGTCTATCAAAACAGTTTGGAGAGTAGATAAATAGAAAACAAAACGTTTTTAATATCTTGCAACTAGGACTAGAGGGTCTGATTAAAACGTTTTATAGATCTATTTCTATTTCAGAACTATACAATGTACGTGAAAAGGAATTTTTGTTTAGAATTCCATCCGTCTGCACCTTTGTTATGCTATCAAAGATTTTAAGAAGAGTGATGGGATAGCCAGGTAGAAGAAACGGCAAAATGAAAAATAAACAAAAACAAATGAGTGACCGGTCACAAAAAAGGTGAAGTGAAGAGTGTGAACGAAAGAAAGAATTAAAGGGAGCATGTACCTGAAATAGACGAGAACGTAGGAACAGCAAGAGAGGTGCAGCAACAAAAAAGCTTGAAATCAAGACATTCCCAGTACTTTTGAAAGCAAACGAAGTGTGCTGTCAGAGTTCATAATGAACTAAGAAGGCTGATTGAAATCGCTGTTGCTAAGTAACTACCTTCCCTGAACATCACGCGATATCGTGGTTAGATAGTAATTCCGAACAGGAAATCTTTTCCGACGCTATTTGTTCTTGGATTGTGAAAGTTACATGGGGATGAATAATACTTGGAAAGGTCATATGGTCTCTGGAAAGGTGCAACTTAACTTTTAAAAGAAACTTTATCTTTGTCTCACACATGGTAATTTACAATAGTAGTTATTTATAAAACCGTTTGTTTAATCTAAATTGCTTCAGGCAACACAATAGTGTTTGTAAATATATATATTGTTCGGTATGAGCAGCATTCAATATTACATATATATATGAACTAGAAATCTGACCAAACAAAACGTATGTGTACAAATTAAACAGTAGATGTTAAGGGAAAAAAATAATTTCAATGATCAATTGCTAAAGAATGTATAATTAAAAACAGTATACTTGGACCCCATGGTACCGCGGCATTCATCGTATCGCGGCATTTGTGATTTCTGATAGTTCACGCGGGACACGCCTCTTAGCGGCTGTCTATTAATGCAAAACGGTAACCAGGAAGTGCTCACTTCGTAAACAATTTCAATTTCCTCGGAATGTTCCGTCTGCTATAAGTAAGGAGTTATTAATCCGTCAATATATATTTCTGGCATCTGTTGTAATATTGCCTTACCCCCATCTATCAATGGCCAACGATATAACCCGCAGTTCCCCAAGTAAACTTTCTCGATCGACCTTAACTAGATCATCTGCATATTCATGGCGACTAATGAGGTAACGGAAGTTACGTAGTCCGCACATTTTTTCCCGCTCTGTGCCCAGAATCTATTGGGAGATCATAAGGGCCATAATGCCAAACTTAGAAATACGTTCTTCACTAGAAGTCAAAAGATAAATACATACTTTGGGCATACTAGGAGTGCTTTTTATATATTTATTGTTTACTTTCAACATTTTTCCATTTTGTGACAAATTATTGTCATCCAATTTTTTTTAAACAATCTTAAAATATCATTTCTGATATTTTGTTGTTGACTTACAAAAATATTTTTCTCTTACTTTTCGGTAAAAATGCATTGAATACCTATTGCTGATAACACATTTAGAATTTTACTTGTGCTGTCTTTGCACTTGTCTGGACAAATCACTGATGTCATGCATGATCATACCAAGTGGTTGGTAGAATTATGTCCTCTTTTTGTCCAATTCGGACCTCCATACACAACTTTTCTCTGTACCGCGATACGATGGAGTTCTCACCCTTGTCAAACAGAGCGCGAAGCCCGGCTTTTACTCGGAGCTACTAATGTGAATAATGAACTTTCATCAGTAAAATATGCATTGTTTGATAAAATGAATGATATCTGATACAGAGAACACGAATAATCATAAAGCTTAGTGAGTGCATTTTGTTCTGTTTAGCGTACATGACAAGTACCGCGATACCCTGAGGTTGCAGGCTACATAAAGATAGGGACCGGCATGATATACCCTCTGTAATCTAACATTATTTTCTTTGATGTCAAATTATTGTACACTGTTAGAAAATCTATTAAGCATTTAGGAGAAATTGTAATGCTTTGCATCACCAGTCTTTTTCTCTCCATATATTCTCAAGCAGGTCACTTCGGGCTTTCAAATCAGCGAACCCAATGTTCACTCACTCAGTCTTATAAGTCTTACAGACCTTCCCTTCCTTCAAATGCATATCAATATGTTCCTATGAAAATTTCCCATCATATGACAGCGTTCATCTGAGGCTTCGAAACTGAAACTAGCATAAGTCAACCTGTCCAAGAATAGTCAAATTCCGGAAGGACAGGTGACTTTTTATTGTTGACTGCATACTTTTCCACGAGGAAAACAAACTCTGTAGCAGATCATTTTTAGGACAAGTGAAAATACAAATTAACTTCCAACTCAGCATTTACTTTTATTTAGCATCATGTTCAAAAAGAGATCACAATCTCTCTGACTGAGTCACTCTTAAGCAGTACATAGTGCTACGCTCCTGGTAATTTACATAGTTTGTTCCAACTGGAAAACAATATACGCTAACAAAAGAAGACCAGCTGCGATATGCAAAGTAAAAAAATAAATAATAGGCAAAAGAGAGGAGGAAGGGAAGGAAATACCTCAGAGAGTTGGGAACAATGGCCAAGTAAGGGCGGAGCAGCAAGAAAAGACCTTGAAATCAAGAAAATCCCAAAACTTTTCAAAACAAACGAAGGGTGTTCCCACAGCTCACAGTGAACAAAGATGGCTGACTGAAACAATACTGTTGCTAAGTAATCACTCTCTGGTGATCACGCGATCTCGGTAAATGTAAATTCCGAAAGGGAAATCTATTTCGACGCTTCCGGTCTATAATATATATCCCAAGCTCTTGAATAATTAGTTATCATACACCAGTAAAGAAGAAACTTTGGTTTTTGCTGAAAACAATGACGGAGGTGAGGCCCAGGTTGACTTGTTTATATATCTACACTGGGTAGAATATTATGGGATGGTGGTATTATGGTATGGATCGTCGCTTATGTGATGAATATCGGAATATCAAGACAACCGATGTCTTCTTTGCCAGACAATAATGTATAGATAGCCTATATGGAAGCGTTGTAGACTTCGAATAACACATTCACACATAAGAGGTTTAGGCCTATAAACATTTACAATGCTGTGGGCTTCTAGGCTAGTTAGCTCCGAAAATTGACATGGGACTCGCTACTGCCTTCTATGGGACGATATTTGTTTTAGAATAGCCCCAATCACGTTCGAACACTATTTGTACGGTAGACAGTGAAATCATTGTACTCACTTGTTCACTGAAGGTACAAATATTCCAAGTTTGTAACATGTCAGTCAGTCAAATGTGCCGAGTCAGAATAAAGGCCAAGGTCAAAGAAGGGAAATAACTCTAATTAACATGTTCTTCATTACGGGCATTTGGATTACAGGATTTCGTATCTGTCCATAACATATCAACCTTCACGACGTTCTTTTGTTATTCTTTTTCTAACACTATTTGTACGGTAGACAGTGAAATCATTGAACTCACTTAAAAAATTGTTCACTCAAGGTACAAATATTCACACCCACTTGTTTTCTATTCTAGCACACGTGATGGATTGGACCGTCGGGGTTCCGGGAAAGTATGGATGGGTCCCCAGCAACCTATGTGGCTGTCATAGGAGGTGACTAATGGGACCAGGTGGTCAGCTTGGCTTGCATCTTCCCAGGGCAAGGGCGTTAACTGGCTATAAAAGTCCAGTTTCCACCCTTGCCGAACTCAGCTAGAATTCCGGAGTTACATTTGGCTGGACTTGCAATGCATGTGTTCCGTCAACTTGGCGTCGAATGATATTTTGCAAATCTTTTCATGTTTTTAATCAGGGTGCTCAAGTGATTTGATGCACTTCGCAGGTAGGACCGTCTTATTACGATATAGATCTTGGTTATTGATCAGATCGTCTTGACTAAGCGCCAGCATTTTGTTGAAGCAAATACAAGGGGATATAATGAGATTGAATCTTATTAGTAGAAGGGACATAACTCGTGGCGCTACGATCGAACCTGGTAATTCCAGCCTAGATCGGAAAGAGTGGAAACTGGACTTTATAGTCAGTTAACGGCTAACGCCCGTGCCTCGGTAAGATGCTACGCTTGGTGACTTGGTTGCATTTCATCCTTTCACCATCTGTGTGGATAGATGCTTACGTCATCAATCACTGGATTGTCTAATCCTTAAACATCCCTGTGGGAGATTCAGTGCAGAAAAGGTCCCCAAAATACCCAACTGTTTGCTCAAAGCGGAATAATGAGACAAGGGTATCACTAACCAACAGTGTGGACAGGTGTTCATGCTGTCAGTCTGACGGTCTGTCTGGCCCAGACTTGATGTTAATTTAGAGACTGCAGCCATATTGCTGGGATTTTGCGGAGTGTCAACAACATTCACCGACTCAAATGTCTGGATGTCAAGGTCAAAACATCATCACTCACCATTGTTGACAATACCAAAGTTATTCTATTATGCAAATTAATGACAAAATGAGTCAAGCATAAGACCCTATCACATTTCTAGTTGTAACTATTTCATTTACAGAAATATGATTTTTGATAACACCAATTCTGGAACATTCATAAAATTGAAGAGAATTGCACAACTTTAAGGACAAGTGCAACTTCACATTAAATATTCATCATAGAAACACAGCATACGATCATTTTGGTCACATTTGATTCACATATTATTCAAGATCCATCCATGGACTCTCAATTTTGTTTGAAATAGGATTCTTCTAGGGACTTCAATCATGCAATATACTAACCTACATTTGATAGTGTTTCTAAGCTATTTCAGACTATTTACATATTAACATTTTGTTGTTTTTGTGTTTCATTGAAAAATAGGAAGTATCCAAATTACATGTTGAGTGGTATATATTTAACAATATTGCTACCGGCCTGGCATCACAATGTGAAGGGAAACCGTCTCAATGTTGTAGACAATATTATGAATCATGGACCCTACAGAAATTTGAGCTACCACCTCAAATTTACCCTGCTTGGTGTCAGCATTAAGGCCTTTCTTACGGCAGTGATCAAAAGTAAGAACAAAGTGTGTTTTCAAACAGGAATGTTAGGACATTCTTACAATATTAAAGCATATCTCTGCATATAAACAATGGCTAGCAGAACAGAAAATGTAATTTAATTGGTAAATCATCATGCCCAGAGTTGTTATATACTACTCAAAAGAAATTAAGGATCACCCGATTCTTTCATATTGGTAATGTTAATCTGTCATGGCATGAGAGATTAACTATTGTAATATGAAAGAATATGGTGATCCTTAAATTCTTTTGAGTAGTATATCTTAAATTTCACATTTTTATTGACCAAGTTTGTTATCACCTGATCACGATGATCAAATGCATTGTATATTGTCTCTGGCCACTGAGACCTCTTATAAAGAGAACAAATCCTTCTCACAAGTAAACACATACTAAACATCTTCATGAAGTTTTAGTGTTTATTTTTCCCAACAAACCCATTACCAAAACAACTTCATGCCAAATAAAATACAAAATACTGAGCAGCACAAATTAATTTGTATTTTACTACCGCAAGCTGATTGATCATCAAACACCATAAAATAATAACCTGACCTGATGTACAGGCTACCTCCCATTTGTTAGACAGCCATAGATTGTTGAGGGCCTACATGCAAGTCTTTTGTGTACATAACAATACTAAAGCTAATCTTTTCAAGTCTATATCTTTTTGCTTTTAACCCGGATTATCTCCTCAGTAGCTTGTGTTTGAAATTATTATTACAATGACATGTGTTTGTAGCATGTTCGTTAAACTTACTCATTTTATGTTGATCTAATTTCACCTTGAACACACAATGCCCTTTAGAAAGTGGTCAAATGTAACAAATGTTTCTTAGTAAAGTACAGAATCTTAGAAAAAGTACGAGAGTACTTTTCTAAGAAAGCTTTAGCCCAAATATAACATTTGCAAATCACACCTTTTCAGCAACTTATTTACTTTCTCTAATAGTCAAACAAAAAACTTATTTTGACTTCTTTTAGAGGCATTTATTCTAAAAATAAAAATTCAATTTTTTTCAATGCAAAAATAGAAATTTTATCAATACTAAAACTAAAGTTTCATGAATGCAAAAAATCACAATAGATGTGCACCTATACTCACACACATGGGAGGAAACTGATGTCTGTGGTGATTTCCTTAGTTGTCTGTACGTTGTTGATCCTGTTCTCTACCAAACTAACATATTATGAAAGGTGATATTCAAAACTCATATACTCTTAGGTGACCAAGGCAATTTGAATTTCATTACAATTGCACTTAAACTACTGATAATCAGATATCATTCCCAATGAGAATCATTTTAAGTTGCGCAACCCAAATGTAATCTTATCGGAGTTCAAATACAAAAGTTGGATAAAAGTTCACAAACAAAACAGTCAATCTCATTCCAAGACAGGTAGCTCTAGCGCTCAATGAAAACTGAAACATTTATACACTACTCAACTTTTGATAGGGATAATCAAATATGTAAGATACATTTAAATATACACATGACATACAAAAATCATTTTTGTGTGTCATGGGAAATATCTGTATCGAAAGTGGAATAGTGTACATTATGTCTCCTAATACTGAATTGTTACAAAACAAGAATATTGCTATACATAAAATTTTTACACATACAAAATATTTGCTAAACTTCAGCCAAACGTCTTATGTATAGTTTCAATCTTATCAACAATGGTACTAAAAGTGTATTTAAAGACATAAGGCAAAGACATGTAAACAATGTTTTTAACCTATCACGGGAACCAGAATTTGGCTTCACTCATTGTACCCGTGTTGGGAATTCAACCAGTGTCTTCTGTGTGACGAGCGAATGCTTTAACCAGTAGGCTACCCTACCACCACCCCACAACTCAACAGGGAGTGTGTGAGTGAATTCAGACTTGACGCCACAGCAGCAATATCACAAGAGCTATGGTGACAAAAACTAAACAGATTAGCAGAGATAATAAAATATGGCACAACAGAATTCTAACTTGACTATATCCCTTAACCCTGGTGAGCTCTCGAACAGTGATGTCATTCGAGTAGATGCTTTGCAGACACTTCCACAAGTCTTCTTCTGGTAGACACTGGCGTTGATGATGTGCAGAGATCCAAACATTTTGACAGGTACTTTGCCTGTGCACACAAGGCACTGATGCAATATACACATGGAGCTGGCAGTCATGCACAATACACTTACAGGTGCTGGGGCACTCTCTACCCTGCGAGGACCGCCTCCATGGTCTAATGGTAGAGCGTCCGCCCGGAGAGCGGAAGGTCCGGGGTTCGATCCCCAACCGCGTCATACCAAAAGACGTTAAAAGATGGTACTTGTTGTTACCCTGTCTGGCGCTCGGCATTAAGGGGCTAAAACAAGAACTGGTCGGCTCGGAGTCAGTATACTGTGTCTGAGTGGGGTATTCATGTTAAACTGCGGCATGGTATCGCAGTGTGCTAGCACTATAAATCGGCATCAGTCCTGACTAGTACAAGCAGCCACACACACACACACACACACATACATACACGTGCATGCACATCTCTATAAAAGTGCAATAATCTTGGACGCGACGTTAAACCCCATTTCACCTCACCTCACCTACCCTGCCAAGATTCGGGGTAGAATAGATCTTCAGCAACCCACGCTTGCCATGAAAGGCGACTATGCTTGTTTTAAGAGGCGACTAACGGGATCTGATGGTCAGGTTCGCTGACATGGTTGATGCATTTCATCTATCCCATTTGTGTGAATCGATGCTCATGATGTCGATCACTGGATTTTCTGGTCCAGACTCGATTATGTACAGACTGCTGTCATATAGCTGGATTATTGCTGACTGCGGCGATAAACAACAAATAAACAAAATAAAAACTCTACCCTACAAACACTTGGTCCCAACCACTCACTCCTATTCCCGGTTCACAATGCAGGTATTGTCATCACTTCTGTGAGTATCAGCAGTAGAAGCCATTAGCTGAATTATGCCATCGGGATTCAGGGTAAGATTGGTCTTTGTAAACTTATGGTTACAGTCACTGGATTCAGGTCCAGACTCAGTTGGGATATTGCTGGAGTATTGCTGAGTGTTGCATTAAACAACAAACAAACAAACCCTTGCTGAATGACCATGTGGTAAAGCTCTGATACCTCCAACAAAAAGTTCAGTGCTGATCCTGAAGTATCATGCATTCTGATCACTGTGACAGTTCCGTGAGGACATACTGAAACTTGCTGATTGTGCGGTCCACATCCTCGTCAGTGATGTCATTGTGGGTGACCAGACGGACCCCGGTTTCTGAAAATGGTTGCATTAGTGCTGATACACTAGATCCTAGATGACCCCTCTCGGCATCCGTCACCTGGATAATAAAAATTTAAATGAAAATGCAGCTGTCGTAAACATTTCAGTTGGTTGGTTAGTTTGTTATTTAATGCCGCACTCAGCTATATTCCAGCTTTATGACAGGGGTCTGTAAATAATCGAGTCTGGACCAGACAATCCAGTGATTGATATCATGAGCATCGATCCACGCATTTGCGATTCAATGACATGCATCAACCAAATCAGCGAGCCTGACCACCTGATCCAGTTAGTTGCCTCTTACGACAAGCATAGTTGCCTTTTACAGCAAGCATGGGTTGCTGAAGACCTATTCTACCCCGGATCTTCACGGGTCCATAAACATTGCAAACTTCAGAAAAAA
Organism: Haliotis cracherodii; assembly: GCF_022045235.1. Lineage (NCBI taxonomy): Eukaryota > Metazoa > Mollusca > Gastropoda > Lepetellida > Haliotidae > Haliotis > Haliotis cracherodii. The sequence goes on from NW_027266275.1 coordinate 20,974,941, forward strand.
ATTACAAGTACAACTGAAAGGATACTGGTCGGAAACTGATGAGCTCATTATGAATGACTGAAAACGACTATCAAGATAATATTGTCAGTATGCAAATCATCTAGCAGCACCATACATATATTTTGTTTGTTTGTTTGTTGTTTAACACCACACTCAGCAATATTCCAGCTATATGGTGGTAGCTTGTAAATAATCAGTTTACTGACACATGAGCAATGATCAATCAGCCAGGTGACAGCATGACCACGCAATCACATTGTGTCGCTGAGTACGACCAGTCGTAGAGTGTTGAGGACCAACTCTAATCCAGTTTCCTATGGAAGATGAAACCTGCTGTAAGAGTTCTCTGAAAGCATCAGCGTAAATATGTTCCCCCCTGAACATTTGTTCTGTTGGAATTGATACACCATGAGTTTTGTTCCTGTGCCTGGGTATATTGTTCCACTGTAACAAAACTCCTGGTATATCGATTCCAGCACAACAAATGTTCAGAACATACTTACACTCACAAAAGCTGTATGCAACATATTTTGGTCTGCTAAGACAGTGGGACTTGTCAAGTGAGCACCATTTCAACCATCAATTAGTGAGTGAGTGAGTTGGGTTTAACGCCGCTTTTAACAGTATTCCAGTTATATCACGGCGTGTCAGCTTAATGTGGGAGGAAAGCCCAAAGTTATGCAGGTCTCAGACGTTTACCACTTCGGTGAAACCCACGAGCACAGGTATGGTGCTGACAAACCTAGAAACAATCGGAGCGAACCGGGATTCATAACCACGATCATAGGTTTCTGGCGTGCCCAAGGGACGCAACTCTGCACAGCGAATCGCGGCGCCTTAGACGACTGGGCCACCCGTACCCCCCAACCATCAATTAATTATCTTTATTCATTATGACCCCATTCCACAACACAAACCCCATCCTGGCCTAGAAAATCCCTGCCTTTAGATAGAACACCTTGCTGTCATGATGGTCTTGCACTTTCAGATTGTTGTAGCAACGATATGACCGTGGTTTAACCAAGAGGTCTTGCAACAGCAGGAGCACCACTGTAAGTGGAGGGGAAACCACTCCTGTGCTGGCCACCAAGGAGCTATCTGTACCGTCCCTGCCAACTCCATCACTAACCTCCTGAATACTGAGAATGCACAGAAGTGTCAAAGGCATAAACCATCCGCCACGTTCTGACTGATTCCACAGGAACCATCTTGAAACTGTCAACCTTGGTCTCTCTGTTGAGCACAGAAAGGTCTGGTACCACTACATGTGAAGAGGTGTGAATAGAACCCTGGGATAGCATCTTTTCAGATCATGAGGCCCGTACTACAGAACGATCTTGGCACTAGGGTGGTCTAACTCTTTACATAGACTTACGATAATCGTGGTGGTAAGATCGCTTTGTGGAACAGGACCCTGGACCAGTCAACGGATGTACTTTCTCATGGTAGTCATCCATACTCAGGCCAGTTACTATTTTTCACAAAGAAATTTGCTAAAGATGTATGGGTTAGTAATCAGTTACCTGACTCATTCTCTGACACAGTTTATCCGGAGTTAACCCCCCTGACTTGGTCATCTCAATCATAAAAATGTTGGTCTGTACGCCAGGAACGTCGACTTCAACCACTTTGTTTGATGGGGATGCCATGATACCTGTAGTTAAAAAATATGAAAGTCTAAAAAAAGGCTTTCACGCAATTCAATATGTTCATCTTTTTGTTAGTTAATGAGGCCTCCTCATGTCTCAAGCCCTTCCACAGAACATGAATGTGGAAATGCCAACTGTCATGAAATTATGACACAAACAAACTACATAATTTTTGTTATAGATGCTATATAGAGGAACATGTTGTGTAAACTCAATATACACATCAATAGAGGTTATCACGCGAGTGTGTTTTGGGGTGGTAAATATCCTGCATTAGGAATAAACATTGTATTTAGCGAGCCTTGGCGAGCTAAATACATAGTGTTTATTCCTAATACAGGATATTTATCATCCCCAAACACACAAGCGAGATAACCTCTTAATCATATAATGTCATTCTATAATTCTGTGCTTGAAAATCGCTTCCCCTCTCTCACAAACATTACCGAAACATTGCGAGTTTTCCTGGAATGCGTGCATCAATATTTCTTACGTCACAGGGTAAGTGATGTGTCAGTCAGACAGTGACAGTAGCCAATATAGTTCCAACTGAAATCTGTTTCTTATACAGTAGCGAAGCAAAATATACGCAAAACAATGTTTGTACTTGTCTTTTGCGGCAATCCATCGGTCTGTCCGCTAGAGTAACTGCCCTTTGTCAAAGGTAAGCTACTCTAACCCTAGTCTATGAGACGTCACGGCCACATTCAGACGTTGTCGACAGTCGGCCTGTCCTGTCATAACGTAAGAAGTGCAGTCAGATGTACACACAGCGCCAAAACGAAACAAGGTAACAATTCAAACATATTTCGGCTACATCCAACTATTTTAATTTGTGGAAAAGGTTTCAAACCACAGAGGTCTACAAGCTATGGATACTGATTCTGCATGGCTAGGCCTAGTGCCCTCGCAAAATTGTTTCGAAATTTATATCTCCAAAGTTGCCCAAACCTATAAAATGACTTCGTTACGTCGCAGTTAGACACTGATTTTCAGTATATTAGACTGCTCTTTTGATCATTGTAGCAATTATCCCTGTAGTTTATCCAGATTCCCGGTGGTTAATTCTGACTCGATCGCCGAATGACAAGTGCGAAGCCATGTTTGTTTATAAACACTGAAAGTAGTCCCTACTTGACCTTTGATATTTGCATCTCTATCGGCATATGACCCCAACGGATATCGTTTTTATCCGTTGGCTTTATCCTGCCTGTGAAACCTACCCATTATATGATAAATATATGTATTTCTACAAAATACAGGGACAAAAATGAATTTTTCATTATTACTAAAAAGTCATATTTTCTAGTGGCCTCTACATTTTCTTATGGCGGAGTTATCTCCCTACAATATCACTTCTGAATTTGTTTGATGCTCAAGGTTTGTTTGTATCCTTGCATTTGTTACAGTCAGTGTTGGGTATGTATATAAATCCTAAGAGATTATGATGTAATGGTGTGACGTAGGTCGGGGTGTTAGTTTTAGGGTAACGGTTGAGAGAGTTATGGAGGGCTGAGCCGATTGTGTCTCTGTGTGTGTGCTATTGTCAGTTGCGTCTGATGATTTCACCACAGACTTATATATACCTAGAATAAATGTACAGATTGTTTCATCCTGTGTTCCTGGTGTAATTCCTATAATACTTTCCTTGTAACAGACAGATTGATGATACCCTTTTCAACTTCTGAATCCACAGGAATATTTGGGAATCAAACTGTGCATTAAGTGTGTCCATATGTTCATTTTTCATGTGTTTGTCCAGTTTACTGAGGCCAAAGTATATTTATCACTGAATTGCCTGATCCAGACTGATTATTTACAGGTTACAATCACATACCTAGACTATTTCTGAGTGCATCATTAAATAAACAAACAAACATATCTTGCAGGAGATCAATTCTAAGCCAGAATCACCATGGGAGCATCAACATAAGAAGCCCTTCCGCAAACATGCTAATGTTGGAAAGTAATTTCACTCATTGTGAATACACTCGGTGCACTCTTGTGATTATACCTTCAGCTATCTTCTTTGCCCTGGAGTGATCTTCATGGAGGCGAGGCACTATTGTATCAAGAGACGACAACATGGCTGCAGCAAGTATGCCTGCTTGTCTCATACCACCTCCCAGAGCTTTTCTTGTTCTCCGTGCCCTGAGAAGTATGCCAACATGACAATACATTAAAAATACATAAAAAATAACCGAGTTATACAAAAAGGCTGGAAGACGTAACGCAACACATGGCCTAAATATTTCACAATGGAATCCCTTCAAGGACAAGTCATCATTACAACATCTTGATTAAACATATCTTGCAAGACCAAACAATGTACTTACTTAAAAGTGATAGCGCCTATTTAATGCTTGTTAGAAAAGACCTACATCAAAGTCATTCATGAAATGACTGCTCAATGGTGATTTTCAAATCATAATTTATAAAAATTAGGTTTTCTTTCACTTAAAAACTTTTAACAATAAAATTTGATGGTTTCACTTAAAGTCAGTAATGTTCACATTTACAAATCATGCATCCCTTCTGACTTTTTATTTTCTAATTAAGTCGTCAAGTTAAGACTGGACACCTTGATATGACTGAAACAACAAAGATAAAGAGATAGCAGATTTAGAGTCTTTTTTTAGGACAGAGGCATGATGTTCTTTTAAGCGTTGATTGAGAGGTCTTGAAGTTAAAAAGGACTCTAAATCTGCTATCTCTGACCACATCCAAATACACCCCAGCCACAATATTAAGTGGGTCAATGTCGACATCTTAACAACAAACCAGAAAGACTTCAAGCTCAGAAAATTTAGAGAAGCCATTTGCATCAAAAGAATTCAGTTGTAGGCCAGTTTACTGCATGTTATATACATGAATGGTCGTTTGACAGCGAATGTCGTTACAATGCTCTAAACATTTCATTTGTTTGACCCCCAACCTCCAAACTCCCAACCCTATAATAAATGACAGTCCCTTAGCTCTTATCATGTGAATCTGGACTACAAGTTCACACTAGTGTGGTGCATGAAACTGTAACTTACATACTTACATGAAGATGAAGTCTTTTGTTCCAGCAAGTATAGAGCCAACTGGACATGCAAGCCCCTGCAAATGAGTACACATGATGCATGGGTGACAACATACAGTGGTAGTCCGACCATTACACTGCCATATAAGCTGAAAACTTTCTTCCAGCAAGTACTCTCTGAAGTACAAAGTTTAATTAATTTCAGAAATGAAAGGACCATGACCCTATCTGCTTTAAACTTCTACCCCAGGGTGCCATTGTACAAAACAACCTTAGCACCACAACTGTCGTGAGTCTATGTTAAGATATGGGAGTTACGATCACCTTAGCGCGAAGATCGCTTTGTACAATGGAACCCAGGATCACTGGACGAGCACCCTCTTTTGTTCAGACTCCTTACAGGTCAACCTATCCCAGGTCTACCTATCCCGACACACAAAGATCTGAGGACATCCAATTACAGGTCACATCAGAACGACCTTTCACAAACTTTGACCAACCAATGAAATTACTAAAACGAAGTTGACATAAGCCAAAAAGAAAGCAGCTTTCTGGCATAAGTTTTAAACTGGCGACTTACGTTCCAGATTATGCCTTGAAAAATATTTTTAAAAGAGTCATTGATTTAAAATTTGATAACTGAAAAAGAAAGTTCTGGAATGTCAAAAAATGTTCGAGATTGTATGGCAGCACTTCCCACGGGCCACGAAAAATCTCTTCCATTTCAAATGTTTATCCCATTGAAGTGAGAGATAGATGAATCAATCGTACTGCTCGTAGCTCTGGTTGGGAATCCCTCATGTTAACGTTTCAGAGGTTGCAAGATTAGAAAACACATTCAGACTTTCATGATCATATTTTAGCGATGCTCTGATTGGTGGGATGAAAGGTCATTCTGAGGTCATGGGTTGTTCTCAGATCTGTGTGCAGCGACAGCAAGCACTACGATTTGATTTTGAGAAGGAGGATCTCTGCTACTGTACCAGAAAACAGGTGCTTGTTGCAACTATCTTGTACTTACCTTTGAGAAACAAACACTGACAGAGTCCACATGTTGTACAATGTCCGAGACAGGCACATCCAGGGCTGTGGCCGCATTGAACACCCTGGCTCCGTCAAGGTGAAGTTTCACACCCTTCTCGTTCGCTAGACTCTTCACCTGGTAACATGTACATACATATCGAGGACTTACAAACCAAAACACTAATATTGACTGCATTGTCCATTATCCAGTATATTATAGTTCCATTAAAAAATGATCAATACTCTTGATCAATTTGCCACCACAGCTTCATTTTCATCCTGATTCAGATGACATGATACTAAAAATAACCATCCAATCAAATACATGTATGTTCATTTTTCGAAAAAAGATGGCCAAGATGATATTTAAACTTTATAGGTCCTGCAGTTTCAAGGGTTGCTGTAACTCTAGCTAAAAAGAGGTACAGAAAGGTAAAAGGTCACAGATTTATCAAACCTGTTGTGTGTCATTCCACAAACTACATAATAATGAATATAGCCATCATGTTTAAAATTCTACACACACACTATTTAGAGATACCATAGGTGGGACAGTATGGCAAATAAGTGGTATTTCTTTGCCCCCCCACTTGAGAGTATTTTCCTACCTCTGCTAGGTACCTCAGTGGTAATATTTTGCCCCCACACTTGAGAGTATTTTCCTACCTTTGCTAGGTACCTCAGTGGTAATATTTTGCCCCCACACTTGAGAGTATTTTCCTACCTCTGCTAGGTACCTCAGTGGTAATACTTTGCCCCCACACTTGAGAGTATTTTCCTACCTCTGCTAGGTAGCTCAGTGGTAATATTTTTCCCCCACACTTGAGAGTATTTTCCTACCTCTGCTAGGTAACTCAGTGGTAATACTTTGCCCCCACACTTGAGAGTATTTTCCTACCTCTGCTAGGTAGCTCAGTGGTAATATTTTGCCCCCACACTTGAGAGTATTTTCCTACCTCTGCTAGGTAGCTCAGTGGTAATACTTTGCCCCCAAACTTGAGAGTATTTTCCTACCTCTGCTAGGTAGCTCAGTGGTAATACTTTGCCCCCACACTTGAGAGTATTTTCCTACCTCTGCTAGGTAACTCAGTGGTAATACTTTGCCCCCACACTTGAGAGTATTTTCCTACCTCTGCTAGGTAGCTCAGTGGTAATATTTTGCCCCCACACTTGAGAGTATTTTCCTACCTCTGCTAGGTAGCTCAGTGGTAATACTTTGCCCCCACACTTGAGAGTATTTTCCTACCTCTGCTAGGTAGCTCAGTGGTAATACTTTGCCCCCCCACTTGAGAGTATTTTCCTACCTCTGCTAGGTAGCTCAGTGGTAATACTTTGCCCCCACACTTGAGAGTATTTTCCTACCTCTGCTAGGTAGCTCAGTGGTAATACTTTGCCCCCCCACTTGAGAGTATTTTCCTACCTCTGCTAGGTAGCTCAGTGGTAATACTTTGCCCCCAAACTTGAGAGTATTTTCCTACCTCTGCTAGGTAGCTCAGTGGTAATACTTTGCCCCCACACTTGTTTTGGGTATTTTCAAGACAGATGAGCTTGGTCCATGGGAGATGATCATCGTCCTTGACCCGAATACGATTGCGGATATCCTCCAGCAGGATCGTACCATCTGCCTGGTTGGGGGCTGTGTAACACTGTACCCCTGCAAACTGATCGCTTATAATTAGTAAAATCTAATAATTTTTTACATTTGTACACTTATCCTGCATTACTCCTCAATGCATTTACTGCTGTTATTTGACAGAAAGACGAACTGTGTAAGGTTCAGCTGCTAAAAAAAAGTTGTTCCAACCAGTAAGCAGCACCCTCGCACAGTCGGCACGTGGCCCGGAAGCGATGACATCACATAAGAACACATTACTGCTGCAAACCTAACATCTGAACATTGTGGGCAGGTAGTGCATCAAAGGTTGGGCACTTAGAGGTAGTAATGCAAGATAAGTATACAAATGTAAAAAATATGTATAACTCCTTTATGCATCTTTATCTGATGGTAAGGCAGGTGGGCATACCTTCAGATGTGATCCATGATAAACCCTTGTCAAGGTCCAATGTATCTGCGTCGCATCCAAGTGATGATAAGAAAATCCATGACCATTCTTGTCAGATGGAAACGAGCCACAGGAAAACCCAAATAGGTGACAGACATAGAATGAGGCAGGTAGCCAAAATCTAGAACTGACCTAAGAGCGAATGCAGAACACAGTAGAGCCCTCTAATCTTGGATGATGAACCACGGAGATTTCAACGGCCCCGCTCAGTGAATCAGAGAATGAGGGGTGTCGGGTATTGGTGACCTGTTGGGCTACCATCAGGGGACCAAAGCTGTGGTTGCCGGAGACATCTTCCAAGGCTACATCATGGAGGAACGGGCTGGAGAAGACAGGTTCGGATTGCCAAAAGCAGCCTTCCATGATCGATTTGATGGAGTAGGTACTGTGAAGAGCCATGGTAGATACTGCTCTGATCTCGTGGGGGTTGTCCTATCCGTTAGCTTGTAGGATGACCACAAGGAAATAGTATTTCAGCTGACCTCTGTCTGCGACGAATGAGATACCAGCAGAAAAGGTATTTCCTAGACTTTTGTAAGGCTTTCGATCGTCATAGGAAAACCCTCATCGTCTGCACCCCAGAAAAGCGTACACGCTTAATCCTTCCCAGTGAACGCCGAGGGCGTTGACTGCCACTGCTGACGGATCCGGCACCATTGAGATGTAGGTTTTCAGGTGGCAGTTCTGGGATTTGGCAAACAGATCGATTTTCGTGGAGTCGATTTTGGGGCAGATCAGATGAACATGTCTGGGCTACAACTCGGTGGGAGCCACCTTGTCTGGTCTGGACAGAGCATCTGCCAGAACATTCTTGCAACGTGGAATGTGCTGAATGAGGAATTGCAGGTCCAGGCTGTCCACAAGGGCGAAGAAGCGGAAGTCTGGTTTAGCAGAGATGGAGAGTGGAAAGTACCCTGGTACCGGAGGTGATGTTGTCCATAGATATTGTAACCTAGGCCTGACATAGAGTGCTCTGCCAGTGAGTGACTGCCAGGATAAGCGCTTCTAGAAAGAGGTTGTTGCTATGCCAATGCAGTTGATCTCCACAAACAGGTGGAGCATGGGATGTAGCATGGTCAAGGAAACACTGTCAAAGACATTCGATTCCACCGTCCACCACTGCAGGTAAACCGGGAGGATGATAGGCATCTCCAGATCCTGGTGCTGAATGAAGGGGGCGAGAAACCGCTAGATAGGAAGGAGTATGAGTCGTCCCTGGCAGTCAGCTCTTCAGGATCCACGCGAGGAATTTTCTGATGTGGGCTGTTTATGTGGAAATTTCAAATAGTCCAGAGGTACACCGACACTGGCACATGCAGCACAATGTTAAAAGGCCCCATTGTATTTGAAAATGTGTGCCTTTTTTCAAATTTAGGGGCTAAAAGTACAAGGCCCCACTAGAATTATCCCTAGGTCTTGAGCCGAGGTGAGGAGACCTGATAACATCTGCTACTGGTGAAGAGTTGATGCAGGGCAGGACGGAGGTGGGTGAGAATCTTCAAATACCTGTCTCTGGGAACTTGACATCTTCCCGAGGCAAGGGAGTTAACTGACTTCAAAATTCCAGTTTCCACCCTTGCCGAACTAGGCTGGAAATACTGGGCTCGTCCGTTGCGCCACCAGTGGCTATTACCAATTATGTCCCTTCTAAGCCTCTCCTATGGACCAATCAGATTCCACCTCTAGTATCACTTGCGTTTGCTTCACACAAAATGGTGGCGCTCAGTCAGGACGATCTGATTGATAATCAAGATCTATATTGTGATAAAACGGATCTTACATCGCGAAATGCATCAAATCACGTGAGCACCTTGATTAAAAACATGACAAGATTTGGAAAAATCTGCTGACAACGAGTTGGCGGTGCACATGCTTTGCAAATCCTGCAATCGATCGAAATCTGCATGACAGATTTTGATTTCGGTGCGTGATTTTGATTGGACTGTGCATAGACTCGTTAGTCCAGACAAAGTGTAACTCAATAATACCAGCCTAGTTCGGCAAGGGTGGAAACTGGACTTTTATAGTCAGTTTACTCTCTTGCCTCGGGAAGATGGGAACTTGAAGGAGGTCCTGGTGTGTGAGAAAAAGGCTGCTGATGAACTGCAGATGGAAGGACGGAGTCAGTTCCCACTTGGTCTGGTTGACGATCTACTGCAGCTGATGGGAGAGTCGGAGGGTAAAATCCCTGTGGCGAAGTAGCAACCCCAGGTCCCGACGATTGAGGAGACAGTCATCTATGTTGGAGTCGAAGTTGACGTCCCTCAGTACCTCAGGGAGTACCTTAGGGAGGGAACGACAGAGGACAAGTGGTCAGCCAGCCAATCAGCAACCTTGGACATATGGGTGAGTGACTGTTGGAGTGATGACGGGATCGGGAAGAATTTTGGGATACAGAAGGAGATGAAGAGTCATGAGATGATCAAGGCTGATGAGAACCTGTAGCATACGGAGGCTAGGGGCGTAGGCGACACAATCGGCAATGCCACCAGAACCAACAAGAGAAGAGCTGTAAGGGGAGTAGTCAAAAGAGGCGCTGAGGCTGCTACTGGTGCCAGCATCGCAAGAAGCACCACCGATGCTGGCGCCACTGTCTGTTGAAACAAAGGACTGCATCCACTCCTGTACCCAGGCTGGGTCCATGAAGGAAAGCAGGAGTAAAGTTGAGGTGTCAATTGGAAAGTTGACTCTTGGCGACCAAGTAGAGGACCGTAAACAGTAGGCACCAGGAGCGTCGCAGATGTCAAAGATGAGTAGAGGAGCACAGGCGCCGAAGGAGTGTTGACACATCGAAGACAAGGAGAGGAGGTCAGGTGCCGGAAATGTCCCAGACCAGTTGAGGAGTGCAGGCATCGAAGGCACTGTGTCTTACATTTGGAAGACAATATATGTGCAAACAATTATGTAAAGAACAAGCATGGTATGCGAGCAAACAATAAGCTTTATTTCCACAGTGGATACACATCCGTTCGTGTAGCTGACAAAGCAGTAATGTGATCTTATGTGACATCATCTCATCCAGGTCATGTGCCGACTGTGCGAGGGTGCTGCCAGTTACTGGTTGGAACAACTTTTCTTTAGCAGCTGGACCTCACACAGTTCGTCTTTCTGTCAAAAAACAGCAGTAAATGATGCATTGAGGAGTAAAGCAGGATAAGTTAAAAAAATATGTCTATGTATATAGTGTGAAATATCTCAGTATCCCTATCCACCACCATCCATACCACTTTACCTCGATACAGCATCATCATCATCGTCATCATCATCGTCATCATCATCATCATCATCATCTTCTTCAACACTTCTGGACTAAGTTGACATCACTGTTACTACCCATCATCCTAAACTGATCACGAACAGCAACTGCTATAAGTCTAATCATCATCGGGTCACGCCCCAATTATGTTTCTAGATTTGTCAGCACCATACCCGTGCATGTGGGTTTAACCGAAGTGGTAAATGTCTGAGACCTGCATCACTTCGGGCTTTCCTTCCACATTAAGCTGAGACGCCGTGATATAACTGGAATAATGTTAAAAGCGGCATAAAACCCATCTCACTCACTCACTAATCATCATCATTGCCACCATCATCACCTCAATTATCTTCAGATAGGCCTTTCCAAAACTGGAAACCTATAATCACATTTGCTGCACATCTGAACACCTGATGAATGATGACATTGCGTACAGTGGTCACATGTCCAGTATGAAGACACGACACAGAAAGTGCCACAGTCAAAAACTCAAGCGTTCTCCTGTTCTGCCCACTTCATTAGATTTCGACCACCAAATCTGTCGACCTCCCATATGCAGTTGTAGGCAAAAGGATCATGGCAACTTTGGTACACTCTGGCTTTCCTATCAGCTCGACGCTATATGGCTGAAAAAATGCTGATGCGACATTAAATTTTAATCACTCCTATCAGCTCATAGCAGCATAAGAGTTGCGTACCTGACCCCACTGATGTCGCAGTTCATGATGATCAAAACAAACACTAAAATCGCTTTGTGGAATGTGGCCCTTAAAACTGGGTCTGCCTGACCTGGGTTCGTCACATAACGCACGATGCTGTTGGTACCGATTAATTCGAGAGATGGTGCTCTGGGAGGCTTGAATATGCTCGCTAGAGACGACTGCAATTCTCCTGTTTCCGATTGTCCAATGACATGTATGTCTTCGCAGTTAAATAGCTGCTGACAGACACCTCACCTGTATGGATAGATCTATTCATGTTGTTTCCCATTCAGAACATGCACGAGCATCGATCCCATGGTTCTCATCAGGTGTGAATTTTTAGTTGTTTTACTTTTGGGTTTTGCAGTTGGTCATTGCTGTTTTGATGATTCTAACAATGACATTATCAATTTGTACATAATGACATCACACATACATTTATATAGTTTATGTGCTAATGTCTTTCAATATGTATGTCAATATCTTTTGGGGTAAGGGAAGAATATAACGATCCAGTTTACTATAATATTAGAATTCTGACATCATTGAATGTGTGAGCTATGAATTGCACCAACCTGTGCCATACTGCCAACTTCATACAGAAACATATGTGACCGATCACCCAAAATGGCTTCCTGGAATCGCCCTTGACAATGGTTGACCACTACAGGAAGGGGAACAGAAAGACAAAATGTTCGTTTTATTACAAGCAGACAACATAACATACACACTTTGACCTTGTTTTCCAGTATAAATTTCTAAAACAATCAGTAAAAGATATTACTTGGTTTGTTTTACTGTGATACTTTTACCAGAAGCCAAGTAGATCAGTTTTCATTTAGGAATTTGAATAATGCCCTTGAAATGAAAAATAGAAATATTCACTGAAGTCACTACAATAATAACCTGAAATAAGGTTGCCCATAGTTCCTGACGGTACCAGGAGAGAATCTTCAGTTCCAAACAAAGCGGAACATCTTCTTTGAAGTTCTGCCAACAGAATATCACATAAAGATTCTTGCTCTTTTATAGCAATGTGAATGCACATGTGTGTGTGGCTGCTTGTTATAGCCCGGACTAATGCCAGTACTATCATGCTAGCCCACTGAGGCACCATGTCACAGTTTAACATGAATATCCACCAAGACACAGTACTTCGAGCCAACCAGTTCTTAATTGTCTTAGGGCGGTCGGGTAGCCTAGTGGTCAAAGCGTTGGCTCGTCACGCCGAAGACCCGGGTTCGATTCCCGACATGGGTACAATGTGTGAAGCCCATTTCTGGTGTCCCCCGCCGTGATATTGCTGGAATATTGCTAAAAGCGGCGTAAAAAAACCATACTCACTTAATTGCCTTAGCCCTTTAATGCTGTGCACCAAGCATGGTAACAAGAAGTTCCATAATTTAACATGTTTAATTGCACTTCTAAAAGCTTTTAATGTGGCAAATGCCAACTTTGAGACAAAGGTACACAATTCTATAGTCAAGAAAGTCGTGATAATCGAGACAGTGCTATGCATTTTTATCTCGAATTTGAGATTAGTCTGTCTTACAGACCCTGATACAAATATATATCAAATACAGCCCATGCAAGTCTATAATGTTTGGCAAGTCTTGATTACTGCAGTATCAGATGAAGAGAGTCACTGGGCTCCCTTTTATCATATTTTTATAAGGATAACTGAACAACTGTTTTTTCTGTACGATATGTTCATTTCAGGGACTAGATGTTAGTCTAATTTGAGATAAGTAGTCAAATCTATGTACATATTTATATAGTGAGGGGGTTGGGAATGCACAATAGGTTTGAGATATCGGTACATTCAAGATAACAGGTCTCGAGATAACGGAGTCCGACTGTATTTTTCAACCAGGTCTTGTCATGCTTCCCTGGCGAAGACGACTACTCACGTCCATGAGTATGATGTCCCAGTCAGTGCATGAGGAATGACAAACCACATAAACACATTTTTCATTTTGCACCACAGAGTGATTAAGATGTTAAACAAAACAGACAAAACGCTTGTTTCAGATAACATGCTCTTACAAATAGGGTCAGTATGTATGAAAGTATCTTAAATTCAAATACTCTTAAAGTATTGATGACATAAGAATTATTATATTGTCAAGGCTGCATATATACTAAGGCTGCAACGAATAACCTATGAGGCGATTACACTTTGTATCACGAATATAGGGTAATGAATACGAATATTAATTCACGAATACATTAATAAGTCAGCATTTGATGTATTATTTGTCATATTCAGCATGTTCAGTGAGGCAACAACAACATAAATTATTTGCCATGGTTGGTTAATTATCTATATTATACATTTACATACTGCACTTGTCCAGGTACTTAGTCTTAGTATCTGCTCAAATGCTACAATGACCAGTGACCAAATTCCTGTCAAATCAAATACTATAAGAGTGTTGTCTTTAAAGAAACCTATGCATATCATATGTTCTTATGGACATTTTAGGTACAGGGTATGTAAATGCACATGATTGCATATTCATAAATATTCGATTCTAGTGGCAACGAATACCGAATTCAATTCAAGAATGGATACGGTTCGATTCCCCGGATACGCGAGTGAATCGTAACGGCCCTAATATATACCGTATTACATTGTAACTCAGTCACCCATTCTTCCACCTACCATTTACTGTAGGGTCTTCGCCCATGACATCATCACCAACTTCGGCAGTGGCCATGGCTTGTCGCATCGCTGTTGTTGGTTTAGTAACGGTGTCACTACGCAGGTCCACGATATGGCAGCCATTTTTAGTTGGCCTGGCGGAAGTGGAGCCATTGTAAGAACGCACTTGATTTTGCATCCTTAATTGCTGAAGGGCTGGTCTCACTAGCCGACTTGTCATATCTGGATTGTAATAATATTAACATGTTGGGTGCATTAGTTACACATACTGAATAGCACTCAGCTGGGAAAGTGATTGTTTTTGTTAAAACCTGAATATCTTCCATTTATGTTTCTCCCTCGAACATAACGAAGATTAAAATGATTAAGTGAAAATATATGAAATACTGGTATCAGATCTGTTCATTGACTATGACATCAAAAATTTATTTTCTCCAAAGTCGAAAGTTGATTAAATCATAATAATGCCCTAATGTTATTTGTCTCTAGCAAATATCAATACTTGGAATGTCCTTTTATTTCATCATAATAATCTATCAATTTATTATTATTAGTGCATCAAGCCAGATTATTATTATTATTCCACCAATATTTGAACCACAGATAACTCAATAACTACAGACTGGTTTCTGTCCAAACCTTTTATGTGTATGTAGACTGTTGAGTACCGAAACCAGAAAAATCCACAGGCCAATGGCCCAATGACCAAAGGTAGGTAATTATAAAATAACCCCTTTTTTCCTAGACATATTTTTCCCTATTGCTCCACAACCACTCATTCAATCACTGTCATAGTTTACATATATCTCCTGCTTTAGATGCTTAAGATTTTATTTGTTCGACTTTGGTTATTTGGCCAGCCATATTGGATTCAAGACTGTCAAGAGTGCATTTTTTGGGAGCATACTTTGTTTTGGGTCGTCCAAAGCCTACACCTTCCAAACTATGCTTCCAAACTACCAGTATTAGTATCTAAGATATACCGACATACTAAATACATCAAAGTGTGTCAGATGTTTCCCGACATCCCCTTTGGTTGCAGCCATATTGGATTCTACATCTGATCATACGTTTCTCATGAACATAACTTAATATATTGTTTCTTTAAATGTTCTGCAGGGGGGACAGGTGTTCAGTCGTCTAAGGAGCCGTGATTCGCTGTGCAGAGTTGCGTCCCTTGGTCACGCCAGAAACCTATGATTGTGGGTTCGAATCCCGGTTCGCCCCGATTATATTTCTTGGTTTGTCAGCACCATACCCGTGCTTGTGGGTTTCACCGAAGTGGTAAACGTCTGAGACCTGTGTCACTTCAGACTTTCCTCCCACATTAAGCTGACATGCCATGATATAACTGGAATACTGTTAAAGTGGCATTAAACCCATCTCACTCACTCCTTCAAATGTTCTGCACAGAAAACATTTTAAATGGGCAGTATGTATCAACATTATATGCTGCATCTCATTTTATTCTTGTTGCATGTCAAAAGTAACCCCGCTGGCTGATTTAGGGTTTTGCTACATATAACTCGCATACAAGATGCTGAGTAAAGATATTGTTGTTGTTGGTTGTTGGTTTGTTGTTTAACGCCGTACTCAGCAATATTCCAGCTATATGACGGCAGTCTGTAAATAATCGAGTCTGGACCAGACAATCCAGTGATTGATATCATGAGCATCGATCAACGTAATTGGGATCAATGACATGCATCAACCAAGCCAGCGAGCCTGACCACCTGATCCCGTTAGTCGCCTTTTACGACAAGCATAGTCACCTTTTACGGCAAGCATAGGTTGCTGAAGACCTAGTCTACCCCGGAATCTTCATGGGTCTAGTAGTAAAGATATTGAAAGAAGCGTCATATTATTAATATTAATTACATCAATGCTAGAGCCATGTGCAATGTTATTTTAAAATCCTCTGTTGTGGGAATGTTTTTTCTTAAAACTTGTGATCACTTTTCTGCTTATTATAAATCAAACCCTCATTGTTTTAAGTTTGGTTAGAGTGATAGGATCTTTTTTATGACTTAGTTTTAATGAAGGAAGGGCTACTTTTCAAACTGGAAGTGACAAAGTCCAAACAAGAACCATGGGACATTCTAACTTACCGTATTAGACGTAATGAGGACCTTGCTCTAATAAGCGCCCACGGCGATATTTGCTCATATATTGGCTAGTGAACAATCCCAATTAGCACCCCTTCCGATTGATCAATGTACACAAGACTTATTTATTTGTGTATAATACGCACTCGTGTGTTATATGCACCCTTAATTATGGGCAATTAAATTCTGAAAAAATATATCTGTCGTATATAAACATTTCAGGCTGTCAGCATAAACCACGAAATTTATCTTTCAACTCTGTTTTTTCCACCAAAATAATATTTTAATATGAGCCCCCTATTTCTAATTTTGAGAGCGCTCTGGGCGCTTATTACGTCAAATACGGTATTACAGGAATAATGTGTTTTCTGAAACCTTGTACTAATAGCTTAATTTGTAACAAAAGGGGCTAGCACCATGGGACTTTCTGCTATAAACTTTAAAGGCAATAAGAAGTATTTTCCGAAAAAGAAACTGACATATGTTACGAACAGGAGGTACTTATTACTTTCCAATAAACTTAGCAAGAAACATGGGTCTCTCTGACTTAAAATACTCATAGATTAAGAATGTGTGTTTTGGGAATCCTGTCCTGACAAGATCCAAACTGGAAGTTCAAATAACCTTCTTAAAAATGGAGCTTGAACCATTAAACTTTCTGGTTATAGCATCTAAAACGTAAATACACATGTATATGGTTTTTTTAACCGGAAGTTTGTAACAAGACCTGACATATTTATAAATGTCTGAAAGTTAAAGGGGAAGTGTACACGCAAAAATCACTTTCTTTCTTTTTCTAAACAAAACGCAATTTTAGAATTAGTTAGTATCTGTGTTTGAAAATATACACTCATTTTTTTTCAAAGTGAAAGTAGGAAGCTCACAATAGTGTGAAAGTGATATGCCGTTATGAGGCCTTCGTTTTACGAGCGAAATAGGCCTGAGTTATCCCCCTTAGATTATGACGTAATTGGTGCCAATTCAACTGGGTCCCTGTCTATTCTCAACGCAAAAGATATCAAGGACCAGTTTGCGGTAAAACAACATGGTCTACGACACACTCCGGCGCAGTGGTGACTCAGCATAACACAATTTTGGCTGGCATCTGAGATGCTAGAATCACAAAACTGTACCTACACCACGTGAAGCTGCTCTAACAAAGCATGATGACGTCATAATGTTTATCAATTGGCACCAATGACGTCATATTGCAAGGGGCATAAGCCATGGTGTTTTTGTTATGGAAATAGAACACTTGGTAAATGTGAAAAATATATATCGTTTTAGTGCAATAAATATGTTAATTAAATATGATGTTTTTATATTTTTGTCTATGATACTTCTATGTTAACACTTTTAATGTGGAAAAAGTACAAGAAAAAATGGTTCATTTCCGTGTGAACTTGCCCTTTAAGTAAACTAAAGCAATGAAGAATCTTTGTTCAGTGATTTTGCATGGCCGAATGACAGACCATCTATAATACTACAGAGCTCCAGATAAGCTTTTGGTGTTGTGGGTATTTTACCCATGCATTTTAAAATCATTGGGTATCAGTAATTCTACCTGCGTATTCAAATTTCTGTTACCCACTAGTTTTTACACATGTGGGTATTTAAGTTAAATATTTAAAAACACTATTCATCTAGTCCCTGCAAACTGGTGTCGTGTGGGTTCGACAGCTTTATAGGACTCAAAAATACCACGATACTTCCACAAGAAAGTGTGATGGCAAATGATCATGATGTAACTGTCATCGAGTTTGGCAAGGTTGACGGAATGCCCCTTTATAATTTCAAATTAAGTTGCTGATTTGCAAATCGAATACGCAGGGTTACTTCACAATATTTTGATGATACGCACAAGTTTTATTTTTGTAGCGTATCTGTAATGTTCGTTGCGTATTTGATACGCTTGGATTATATTTTACTGTGTATTTCTGCATTTCTGATGCGTATTTCACGCAGATACGCAGCTTATCTGGAGCTCTGATACTATTAATATCATTACCGTATTCGACGTAATAAGCACCCCGCTCTAATAAGTGATCACGGCAATATATGCAAATATATTGGCTAGTGAACAATCCCAATTAGCACCCCATCACACCATCCCGAAACTCCCTAAAACCAGAGCTGAAGTCGACATTGCAGCACCCTTGAGAGAGACCCATGGTGGTGAGCGGTTTCTGCTTTTTGGATTATGAAGCCAGATTCCCTCTTTCGCTGTGGAACCATCACCAGACATTCGGCCCAAGGACCAACAACAACCTGGAGGGTTTCCACAGATTGACAATCGACTTTCCAGACTGAAGGATCAGCTATCCCAGGGTGTCAAGACACCACTCCAGTTCTTGGCAAACTTCTGAAGATGGATTAAGGTTGTGTCAGTGTGACAACCTCGATGTGAACTGTGATGTGAACTGTGATATTAACTTTAACTGAACTCTAAGTGGCGAATATGTTAAAACAATGGATTTAATGGATGAATGAATTAAAATGTTGAATGAAATAAAGTAAAAAAGGGTATCAAGCATCTTGAGTCATTTCTTTTGTCTATAATAAGACAAGTCCATTTTCATGATAGGGGTTAATTACCTGATTAACATGTGCAACCAGGTATGACATTGTTGTTTTAAGGTGTCTCACAACTGGGCTGTCTTACTAATGGGAGGAGACCCCCCTTCCGACTGATCAAAGTGCACAAGCCTTATTTATTTGCGTACAATACGCACTTGTGTGTTATATGCACCCTTAAATATGGGCAATTAAAGTCTGGAAAAATATATTTGCTGTGTAGAATACGCACAGATTTTTCTTTTGTATAATTCCAGGCTGTCAGCAGTTTCTCACCAAAATTATTTTCTAATAAGAGCCACCTATTTCTTATTTTGAGAACGCTTATTACGTCGAATACAGTAAATTATTGTAATTATTATATTACTACACATTTTTCCAAAATAAAGAATATAGACGGCAGAGTGCACCAGGGGGCTGGTCATGTATTTTAGGGGAGGCGGGACCGGTGTGATTGCGCACCAGTACGTTTGTTTATTGTGTACACGTGTTAATTTGCTGGGTGTCCGGGTACAGCCACTGTCCGAGTACTGCCCCACCCGCTCTAGGTCATGAAATAGGCCTAATGACAAAGCAAAAGTGTGTGTCAGTCCTAGGGCCAATCTCACAGCCACCGCCACTCGTATTAAATCACCAGGCCCAAATTGAGGTCAGCGAAAAAGAATGTCAGTCGGTAATAGATTTCCCTGACTACGTTGTACAGTTATGGAGAACATGCAACAGGCGCGTGGCGGTTATGGCATCAACACCAGCAGCTGATCATGTAAACCCACATGACGGGCAAGCTCTGTGCAACACTTCCATGTGCCGGTGTCCTCACGTGTTATATTTACAAATCCAAAATACAAGCTCAGATGTGTATCACCCGAGACAATATCACTAGCACCGCAACAACACGAAGAGTAAGAGGCACTGTCTTTATATTTACAGTTATGCATCAAAGTAACTGAACCGTGTCTTCCTACCGTATTCAATGTTTGCTCCTGGAACCGTACAGACAGTGAGAACTTGCCGACTGCGCAAACGGAAATCGCGTGTGCGTTGACATTTAACCAGTCAAATAAAAGTTAATGGTTGACATTCGTCCAGATTTCTAAATATGTACAGGATAAATCAATAAATAAAATAATGACACACATGACAAAGGACAATACTTGAATCGTGTTGTGATGACTTATCAACCTTGACTGACCCGTGCGTTGTCAGCTGTAGAGTGCGATATGAAGATACAGCCCAAGCTCCTAAAATTGACCTCGTTTAGGCTAGATTTTGTTGTCACTGGTTAACCGTGATCTGACTAAAGTCGGCCGTGGAAGGTCAAATCAGAGCTAGATCTAGATCTACTTTTCTCAGCCTGAAAGACTGCACGACTTTGAAGGTGCCGACGTTGATACTGCGTGAACTCACACAAAGTGACAGTCCATTCTAACTGCTGGAAATTCGCTAGATCTGTGTGCAAGAAATAAATACAGGTGCGACGCAACCCTCATGGTGCCTGGCCGTCGGCTGGCTTTGCATACCGCCGAGTGCCGCACTGTGATGACGTCGCGGTTAAAAAAAAAGCGTATACATTGTATCAAAAAAGTTACAAAGATCTTATTCATTCACACAGTGTTACCAAATTGTATAACATGCAACTCGGGTTGATTGTCTTTCCAACGGTATCTAAAGTCAACAAATCATTGGTTGGTTTGTTGTTTAACGCAGCGCTCAGCAATATTCCAGCTAGATATGACGGCGGTCTGTAAATAATCGAGTCTGGATCAGACAATCCAATGATTAAATCATGAGCATCAATCCACGCAATTGGGATCGATGACATATGCATTAACCAAGTCAGTGAGCCTGACCACCCGATCCCGTTAGTCGCCTTTTACGACAAGCATAGTCGTCCTTTACAGCAAGCATGGGTTGCTGAAGACCTATTCTACCCCGGAATCTTCACGGGTGTTAACAAATCAAAGAGATCTATGCACTGCCTCGCCATCCACAAAAGTGCTGGCATTGTAAGTTTCCTACTTTTCCACATTAATTGTAATATGGAAGCACCAGCATGTGTCAAGTAAAGTACTACTACAAATGTAGTAAGAACCCTTGTTATAACTTATATGTGCTATAATTCATATCATTGGAAAGTATATATCCTAACGGTGATCGACAAATGATATGTCGAAGTACACATTCATTGAGAACTCTCCGTGATATATATTTACCGATAAAAATTCCCGATGAAATTGTAAGTTTTGGGCGTCAAATAGAAAATTGATGGTAGTGGCCGTGATTACTTCATATTTAGACTGTTTCAAAGATTATGATACAATACGAATGACAGCTTTGAATATATATCTTGAAAAGAACCCGTTACATTCATGTTGGTGTCAGTGGCCGTGCTCTTCCAGTAGTGATAAAAATAACTTCGGGGTAATTGACATAGGACATTTTCAAAGGACAAAATGTGAAAGATCGCTCAACAGCCCTAACAATACTCGCTCATTATCGGATATCATTATTATTTCTTAATAATTAACAAGATTATACGAATTAACGTACTACCACCCTAGAGTATATACACGTAGATTCAATCAAAATCGTTGAAACGTTTTCACGGGCAGCAAATCTATTTAACAAACCTATTTTCGATCACACACGTAACTCTGGTGCCATATGTCATTAAGCATTTCCTCGTTGTGCAATCACACAGACCGCTTATTTACACTTCGGGTGTTATGATGTGTTGTTAATAGTTTAAATCTAACTGATAATAAGTTTGAAACGAATGTTATTGGACAATATTAATACTTGAATTTGAAAGCTCAAGAAGCGTAGAGTAGGCTACATTTAATACGAAGAAACGATAACTTGCACAGGTCTCCAGCAACCCATGCTTGTCGTAAGAGGCGACTAACGGGATCGGGTGGTCAGGCTCGCTGATTTGGTTGATGCATGTCAATGCATCACGATTGCGTGGATCGATGCTCATGTTAGGGTAGGACAACACCCTGTTAACCAAGTCACGAAGCATGACCATTCGACCCATTGAAGTAAGTGCCAGCAGGTGAGGAGAAAATGGGAAGAGAATACATGTATCGGGAACTGACTGTGGCGAACACAGCCACAATACCCACTAGGTTAGAAATAACCGAGTTCATAAAAATCAGATGTGCACCTTTGCAAATATCACTTCTCGCGCTCCGTTCATTGCTTCCCGGCATTGTTGAGGTCATTCGAATCTCATTGTGACATAAGGATGGAATGACGTCACACAAGAAACAACGTCATAGCCGGAGATTGTTGACCTCTCTCTTAGATATTATTTTTTTTGTAACAGATTTTAAGAAATGATTTAAGTGAAATCACAAAAATCGCAATAAGAATATATCTATTAATATTGCAAATTTATCGAGTATAATATTGCAAATTACCCAAGCAGTTTCGTTTCGTGAATGAGTAAAATAACGTCGCATCAGCATTATTTCATCCATATAGTGACTACTCGTTTCGTTAGACCAGTATGACACACATGCTCGTACAATAATCTCTATTTATGCCATGAGTTAATATATTTCTCAGTCATAGTTTTCAGTTTATCATCGTCTTTCATTTAATCATTGTTACTTTTTAATACCGCGTTGCCATACTGTACGCGTTTTGTGGTTTAAGATATGAATATTGATTTTGTGAATGGAAAGTATACAATATTCTCTTTCAGTATTGAACATAATACAAATAATATGCAGTAGCACATCACATTTCCATCTCAAGAAATGGAACCGAACTTCTGCAAAATCTAACGACAAAATGTGAATTCTTTCAACCATGATTGTACTTACAGTGACGAGACGAGGTGTGAATCTCGACACGTTGCAAACTGTTGTTGTGCAAGCATTTCGCGAAGTGAGGTAACGTCACGAGCGTTTTCACGAGACTATACGTGTAACTTGTTCATTGGTACATACCTAAATGAGTGGAAAAATACTTTATGCCAGACTTGTTATTTCCAGACGCATGCAGTCTGACTCATATCATTGTAGTATTTAAATGGCTCTTTACTTAAATCATATTTTAACTATTTATGCATGTGTTTATGTTGTTGTTTGTTTGTTTTTTGTTTACGCCGCACTCAGCAATATTCCAGCTATATGGCGGTGGTCTGTAAATAATCGAGTCTGGATCCAGTGATTGACAGCATGAACATCGATCCACTCAATTGGGATCGATGACATGTATCAACCAAGTCTGCGAGCCTGACCACCCGATCCCGTTAGTCGCCTTTTACGACAAGCATATGTGTTTATGATTGTATTGTCATATTACCAGAATGGTGTGTTCTTGTGGGATGTGTGAACTAGGGCTGGGACGAGTCCGAATTGATTACCCGGGTACCCACCCCCTATTACCCGACCCTACCCGGGTACCCACTGTAGGTCTCAAGAGATAGGTTCAAAATGTCCGATTGGGCATTTTGTTACCACAGCACTGGCAAAACGTATTTAGATACATGTATTAAACAATCTGGTCATGTATGTATACACTGAAGTTGACTCAAGTTATATCTTTATTCAAAGGAATGCGAACATTTGTGACTTGTAGTGTAGCCATAGAGTTCTAGCTACTTTTTTTTTGTCATTAAACAATATTTTACGTGACTATAACCACGGGCCCGGGTTGTCCTGTGGGTACCCGGGTCCTACTCAGTACCCACCCGATCCCGGTACCCGAGTTACCCGTCCCAGCCCTAGTGTGAACAATGAACCTTAATAGATATACATATGTAAATTAAAACTACTTAAAACAACCCATACAAATGGGGAATTAGATCAGAATTATATACAGTGTAAAAGGTGTGTACATGTGTGTGGCTATTCTTCGTTTGAATCTATACACATCTTTACGCACTCTGTACATCTTCGGGGTAGCCAAGTGGTTAAAGCGTTCGCTCGTCACGCCGAAGACCCGGGTTCGAATCCCGACATGGGTACAATGTGTGAAGCCCATTTCTGGTGTCCCCCTCCGTGATATTGCTGGAATATTGATAAAAGCGGCGTAAAACCAAACTCACTCACTGTACATCTTCTTTGGGTTACATACTTACTAGATATGTCGAGCCCAATAAGCCAGTTAGGTGTCAGTAGGATTAAGGTCAACCTTTTGACTTCTGTGACCCGGGGAGACGGAAGCTCAGAATCAGAAACGATGATTAAACATCTGGTACTAATGCATGCATTCAGTGCGTGATGTTGTCATTGGTAGAACAAACCTGGAATAGACCCATTCTGTCCCAGCCAGCTGTTATCCAAAGTAAAGCCGCCCTATACATAAAAGCTTTGTTAGTTGTCCCTACTGACAATGCCTCAAATAACATAACCGTCATATGCATTATGCGAAATCACCACATCAATTGTTTGATCAATGATTGGTTGGTTTGTTGTTTTACGCCGCACTCAGCAATATTCCAGCTATATGACGGCGGTCTGTAAATATTCGTGTCTGGAACAGACAATCCAGTGATTGACATCATTAGCATCGATCCACGCAATTGGGATACGTTGACATGCATCAACCAAGTCAGCGAGCCTGACCATCCGATCCCGTTAGTCGCCTTTTACGACAAGCGTAGTCGCCTTTTACGGCAAACATGGGTTGCTGAAGACCTATTCTACCCCGGATATTCAAAGAATTTGGTATAATTGACATATAAAATAATGCCACATATAAGGAAGAAATCTTCCCAAACCATACGTCAGTACTATTGACATTTGGCTTGACTAAAGACATGTCCATTTTTCTTTCAAAGCTGCATAAAATCGGTACAAAGAGAGACGCGTTGCTGGGTCCACCAGATGTTCCACCAAGTCACTGTCTCAAAGAGTCACATCAAGGAAGAGCTTTCTTTATATTCACAGAAAGTACATGTATTTGAGATAGGTCCACGCACAGGAGTCCGTATCTAAAAATAGACGCCCTCATGCATATTCATGACCATCTCCCACACGCGAGGTCATGAATATGCATGAGGGTGTCTCTTTTTAGATACGGACTCCTGTGGTCCACATCGATTCTCAAAAACTCCAAGGATTTGCTTGAACTTTTGCAATCTCAGAACAGAACCAAGTTCAATTCTGTCATGACATATGATTTTTCAACTTTGAACACCACTATCCCACATAACAGACTTTAGGAAAGAACTTCATCTTTGCTCCATAGGACATTTGTCACTAAACCTGATGAGTACTGATGACCATAGATATATATACATATCTATCTTCAGAGGTTCAGGACAGTTTGTCAAAAATGAAAGCAAATGCCATTTCATCTGTCTCTTGGTGCATTTGATTGTTTGTTGCTGTTGTTTAACGCCGCGCTAAGCAATATTCCAGCTATATGACGGCGGTCTGTAAATAATCGAGTCTGGACAAGACAATCCAGTGATTGGCATCATGAGCATCGATCCACACAATTGGGATACGTTGACATGCATCAACCAAGTCAGCGAGCCTGACCAACCGATCCCGTTAGTCGCCTCTTACGACAAGCATAGTTGCCTTTTACGACAAGCATGGTTTGCTGAAGACCTATTCTACCCCGGATCTTCATGGGTCGTTTTGAGGTGTTGGTGTCCTGGTTAAAATTTACTATCAGTCTATTATAGAGTTTATTAAGGATTTTGGGGGCGGTCTGGTAGCCTAGTGGTTAAAGAGGTCGTTCGTCACGCCGAAGACCCGGGTTCGATTCCCGACATGGGTACATTATGTGAAGCCCATTTCTGGTGTCCCCCGCCGTGATATTGCTGGAATATTGCTAAAAGCGGTGTAAAGCCATACTCACTCACTCACTATGAAGGATTTTATCGAAAGATATTGACTTGTGTGAAGTGCTGCTGCTGAGTTTTTACGAGCGCTTCCAGGTATGCTATGTTCGCATCGCGAGTCATTGTGTCGCCCCAGTGAAAAGCATAGGTCGTTCTGACATGACCCACAGCGGGAAGTCCTCAGTTCTTAGTTTAGCGGTAGCGAGAACAAAGATCTGATGTATATCATCATATTAATGAGACTGCAGTGAAATAGCAGCTTTATTTTCATCCATACACGTTGATCACGTTACATCAGTTACATGTACTGGCAACCGCGGAGTGATATGTATTCTGCCCTTTAATTCCTTTATGAAGCATAGTTGAGACCAAGTTGCGCTTATCGGAATATTGTAGATCAGAAGGCCGCTGTAACCACCGATGAAGGTATGTTGTATCGTGTATTAAAGCACTGGCTTTTATTTCAACTACAGTTTAAAAATTGTTTGACCTCATTATGTATAACCTGTATATTGTGAGTGCGTGAATTGGGTTTAACGCCGTTTTAATCAGTATTTCATCCATGTCAACTGGATGTAGGGAAAAGTTCGAAGTGACACCGTTCTATGACGTTTACCACTTTGGCCAAACACTGACGAAATGATGCTCACAAATCTTGAACACAATCAGGACTAACCGGGATTCGAACCACAAGCATTGGTTTCTGAGATACCCCAGGGACACACACAAACCACTACTTGAAGGCTTGAGTGAGTGGGTGGGTGGGTGAGTGGGTGAGTGGATGGGCATCTTCCGGAGGCAAGGGAGTTAACTGAGTTCAAAAGTCAAGTATCCACCCTTGCCGAACTGGTCTGGAATTATGGAGTTATATCTTGGCTGGACTGAGGAGTCTATACATACTAGTCTTATCAAATTCTCGTAACAAAATCGACATCCGGTTCGTTAACTGCCGTGCAGATTTCGGTCGACTGCAGCCTGCAGGATTTGCAAAGCCTGTCGCCGGCCAGCTCGACGTCAACGCATATTTTTCAAATCTTTTCATGCTTTTAATCAAGGTGCTCACATCAGAGGTGGAATCTGATTGGTCAGAAGGACGTACATAGAAATTCCATAACTCTGGCGGCGCTACAGTTGAGCCCGAAAATTCCAACCTGGCTTGAAACTGAGCTTTTATAGACAGTTGGCTCCCTTGCCTCGGGAAGATGGTGGATGGGTGAGTGAGTGAGTGAGTGAGTGAGTGAGTGCGAACGTGAGTGAGTGAGTTAGTGAGTTAGTGCAGAGACCATGTAACGGTATATGGTCTCTGTTTAGTGACAATCAGCATTATTTGCACTTACTTAACGGCGGCATGTGAACCAGTGAGACTGACTGCCTCTTCCCATTTTAGTCAGCCATTACAAGTATATACTGGCGAGGAACTGACCCGGAATCGCCACGCGGACTTACCTGAAGTTAGGTGGACAAAGAGAAGATTAACTATCAGCTCAGTTACCTTAAAAGATATTTCCTCTGTATATTGGCGTTTCAATAAAATATATGAACCCTGCCGAAATCTGAAGCGCTTTTACCAAAACAGACGCCTGCATGTCCAGTATGGAATCCAATGCCATCCATAGAGAACTAAAACAGATGCAGTAGTGAATGTCAATAGAAGACTATTAAAATGATTAAAGCTTTAAGGTTCTTCATCTTGAATAAGAGACTGAGCATTTTCAACTTTATTTCGACGACATTAACAGAGAGAGTGAGTATCGTTTTACGCTGGACCTTTACAAACAACTATGAACCTTCATAGAGTGAGGGCCAAACATTGTATGAACGTCGTCGCAAGCTCCGACGTTTATACAGTTTGGCCCTCACTCTATGAAGGTTCATACTCCAATGAACTCACACAAAGTGAAGGTCAATTCTTAAATAATCTATGAACGAAATACTCAGTCTGTAACTTCATTCACAGTTCTGCAGCATTTTTGGGGGTAAAATCCCCTAATTGGAAGTTACACGGTGATTTTAATTGAATTTTGGGGATTTGCTTTAGCGAGAATTAACAATTGATAAGTTTATGCTTTCCTTCATCAATAATTTGAAAGCATTGTTGTAGAGGGTGAGTTAATTTCAAAATAAGTAGTTTTTATATATATTTTTATCTTCCTTGAGAAACATATATATATACATATATTTCGTTAGATATTTTTCAGATTAACGGGATCGGATGGTCAGGCTCGCTGACTTGGTTGATGCATGTATGTCATCGTATCCCATTTGCTTATATCAATCACTGGATTGTCTGGTCCAGATTCGACTGTTTACAGACCCCCGTCATATAGCTGGAATATTGCTGAGTGCGGCGTTAAGCAAAAAAAAACCCCCAAAACAAACAAAAAACATGGATATTTTTCAAAACGTTTGTGGATGGAAAGAACGCTCCTTTGCTTATGTCCCTTTGAATGGTCACATGACATGTTACAAAGAAAATGGCGGCGAACTTATTGGAAGACAGTTTGCGATCGCTGCATGATCTTTATCGAGACTCCGGCGGCAGAGCCAAAGAACAGATTGACACTGTTGTTGGCGATGTCATACAAATATGCTTGAACGAATTATCCGAAAAGGACGTCGGTAAGACGCGTGTCAGTTGGAAATGCATGCAATGTTTGAATGGTTGTTATTGTCGCCGGTGTAGACTGTCCTGTTTTCGATCGTCAACCGATTGTCGTCAATCATGTTCGTGTTGTCATTTTGGTTATGACCATCAATCAGTGCTTTGACATTTCATTCATATGCATTATCGCCTCTTCGTAAGTTCATTGTATATAGCTTTAGTCGTTTATGAACATTCACGGTTAACAAGTACCGCGATACCCCGAGGTTGCAGGCTAATTCTCTAGATAGCTACCTGACAAATCCCCACTGACGCTACTAAACGGCTTCAGAGGGTCAAACGGATATGACATCTTATATTCATAATGACGATAAGAACATTTTATGCTGTATACTATGGTATATGCTTTATTCATTGGTAACATATATCTGTCATTGTCACCATATTTCTATCATTGTCACACCACTACTAAAGTCATTTGTCATTTCGCTCATGTCATGTCACAGCACATTTCATCTATACTTGGTCAGCATCTGTGGAAAGGAGAGATCCCCATCTTTGAACCCCTGTGACACTTCAAAGATTTCATCCTCCTTGGAAGTTGATGGCTTCCTCAATTAGGCTCAGAATGGGCCCTCCTAGATCAGCCTGAACAAATTGATAAAAAACATAACTTACTGTTTTCTCATTGCAATAGTAGTGCTTTGACCTGGGCAAGGTTCCGTTTTTGCTAAGATGCCATTTCAGCTTTTACCCACGAATAATGTCATTTGATTATACCATAGGGCAAAAGGTATATGTGTATAGTCAGTTATTAGAATTGTGTCTTTGCATATTCAGTTCCAGTTTGAATGACTTTGTTTCCTTGTGTGGATGGCTTGTTGGCTGCTCGAATCACTCTGGAGGCCTTGAAGTGAGACTCACAATAGCAGGAAAGCAAGGCCTCATTCTGCTAAGTAATCCTAGTGCTGAAATGGTTGTAACTCCCATACATTAACGTTGACTGCTTTGTGGAACTGGTCCCAGGGTACAACAGTAATAGTGAGTGAGTATGTGAGTTGGGTTTAACGCCGCTTATATCACGGCGTGTCAGCTTAATGTGGGAGGAAGGCCCGAAATTGATGCAGGTTTAAGACGTTTACCACTTCGGTGAAACCAACGAGCACGGGTATGGTGCTGACAAACCTAGAAACATAATCGGGGCGAACCGGGATTCGAACCCACAACCATAGGTTTCTGGCGTGCCCAAGGGACGCAACTCTGCACAGCGAATCGCGGCACCTTAGATGATTGGGCCACCTGTGCCCCCTTACAACAGTAATAATTTTCAGTGATTATGGTACATTTTGATAGGCAGGAGAAGAAGCAGGCTGCATGATAGTATGTACCTGTCGAGAATAACCCTGTATCAGCCCCAATAACTAACTCCAAACCTGCTCTTTTTCAGAAACAATGTCTTGCCCAAATCAGCTGCAGCTATCTCATGCATGTCGTGCATTTGGTATTGACATTCTTGATGTTGAATATTTGGAAGCAGGCTATTTTTATCAACTTATTGGTGGTACCGATGGCCTAACATATGTAAAATGCATGTGCTATCTGAAGTTGCTAGGTTTTGATGGTATTCTGTTTAAAATATGTGTGGTATGACTATGGTATTACAATAAATTGAATATTGTTAGAAGTGGTAAAACTGAATAAACTCCACGTCAATCACCATCATTTGAAGAGAAAGTATGCTTCAGTGTGGAATGTTGTGCCATGTTTGGAGCTGAGATATTATATCCGAGTATTCATCAACAGCTAGATAAATTTGCATCTTAAAATTTGAGTTTACAGATAACTGAATTGGGTTTTGAATGATTTAATACAAACTTGCAAGCTCTGCCCATTTGCTCAAACATTGATGGTCCCTCTAAACTTGTGTTTTACTAAACAATTTAACTTTAGCAATAATCCCCATTTACAGTTCTTGATGAAGTTTATTAATGCATGTATCTTCCATCCTCAGACTACTGTTGCTCTGTGCTATTTGACAAGGAAATTGGAGTGGTCAAGTTTTTGCAGAAAATCATCACTGCTGAAGAGGTAGGCTGAACTGTTTATAAGTGTGACATTTTTAAAAATATATGTATATGATACACTCACTGCTAGAATGACAATTAAAATAGACCTATGCTAATAACCTCAGTACTCATTTCTTCAGCTGGTCACTGGCACGGTCGGCCCAGTCATCTAAGGCGCAGCGAATTGCTGTGCAGAGTTGCGTCCCTTGGGCATGCCAGAAATCTATGATTGTGGGTTCGAATCCCGGTTCTCCCCGATTATCTTTCTATGTTTGTCAGCACCATACCTGTGCTCGTGGGTTTCACCGAAGTGGTAAACGTCTGAGACCTGCATCGCTTGGGGCTTTCCTCCCACATTAAGCTGACACGCTGTGATATAACTGGAATACTGTTAAAAGCGGTGTTAAAACCAACTCACTCTCCACTCTTTAGCTGGTCTGAATGTCTTTATTTTTGACATCTTGAAACCATAAAGTCCATGAGCTGGAACTTGGAATGGAATTGTTCCAACAATGGTAAATAATTAAATTGAGTGATTGATTGTTTATGATTATTCTGATTGTTAATGTGCCATTTTTGCCCATTACAATGATACTGATGATAACTCAGCCATTTTGCATGAAATTTTATATGCATTAAGTATGTGGTATGTGAAAAACCATCAGATTCATTGTTAGGCATAGTTTGACTTTTGGGTAAGGAGGTATGACCATTTAACTTCTCCCCTGCAGCCTTTTGGTTTATGAAGATGATTTTTGTGTTTATGATGCCAACAATGGTGTTTCTGAACATGTTCACAGACTTCTGATTTTGTGTGTCAAGTTTTCTCATACCTTGTTCATTTTGAATGCATGATTGTGAAATGCAATATGCAGTAGACGTGACAAGTATGTAGTATTTAAAAAAACCCATCAAATATATATTTTCACATATTTTGTTTTTGACCCTCACCCTGCTCACATGGCCTTGGAACTTATGCATGTTAGTTTATTGTTACACTGTAAGTTGTAGCAGGATCACTCGGGGTACATGGGGTTTTATGCATCCTGTATTTGGCTTTATGCATCCAAGAGGTGGAGGGGAGACGCATAAAATCCCATGTACACCCGAGTGATCCTGCTACAATGAATTTATCTTACCGACATGTTTTAATGTGACATTGTAAAAGAATTAAAACAAATTCAAAATTGGTAGAAAACAGCTTTTGGATTGTGCAGGTGTAAGCTTGTGGCATGTATTGTGACCGGCAGTAGTCCTGCCTAGTACAAGCAGCCACATGCTTCCACGCAAGCAAGCATGCATGCATCTTGCAATATAGTGCAATAACCTTGAATGCATCACCTCACGCTGTGGGTTTGTTATCTGTCATTCACTTTACACGCGTGTTCAGTTCCAGGGATGCAAGGCACAACTGCTAGACTTGCTGGCAGGCTTCACAGAGAAGATTGGGAAGAAGATCCTTGATTATGCCGTGGATATCAAAGTGAGTAACTCACACACCCTTGCCAGAAAACAGGTGAAGGCCCCCTTCAAATATGCAAATGCTGAAATATGAATAGTTGTGTTTTATCTTGTTCATTTAAATTTAATAATAGGAGACAGATATATTGTTTCCAAATATTATAAAAAATGTTTGTGAACAATTTGATTTTACTGATGATTATCATTAATACCCTGATATGGAATAAAGATGAAGGGGTCCCTTAATTTGAATACTGTAGGACACTGTTACACACTGAGGATTCCAATCCATCCTTACAGTCTAACACTGATCTGTTGTTTTGATGTTCTAGTTGAGTTCTGTAACTGAACAATGAAGTATTGAACACACCTAGACATTCAGAACACCGTAGATTTTGCTGATGTATTAATCCATTCTGATTCCTGATTTGATTTGTGACTTGTTTTTTTCCTCAGGAAATCAGTTTCTCATTGTTTATGAGAGATAGGTTTGCTAAAGTTAAGAATGCAGCAATTCCTGTGCTTATTAAGGTAGGTGGAGCCATTCATACCTAATCATGTTAATAATCATCATTAAAGTAATTACACTTCATTCCTGAAAAATGATAAGTGAAAATAATGTGAAGAATATATAAAAAAATTGTTTGCACAAATTGAAAAAATTAACTGTTTAGTCTAAGATATTGATTTCTGTTCCACCTTTTATGCTTTTTCTGTCTAGGAATTCATCCAACCCTTTTGTGAGCCTTTTTCTGACAGTGTCGGCAGTAAATTAAGAAACAGCAGTGGTGTGTTTCTGATTAGAAAGTCACAACTCAATAATCAATTATGTGATGTCTTTCACTGTTAATCCCCAGCCGCGTCATACCAAAAGATGTTAAAAGATGGTACTTGTTGTTACCCTGTCTGGCGCTTGGCATTAAGGGGCTAAAACAAGTACTGATCGGCTCAGAGTCAGTGTATTTTGTCTAAGTCGGGTATCCATATTAAACTGCGGCATGGTATCTCAGTGAGCTAGCACTATAAATCGGCATCAGCCCAGACTAATACAAGCAGCCACACACACACAAATATAACACTATATAAGTGCAATAATCTTGGACGCGACGTTAAACCCAATTTTACCTCACCTCATCTTTCACTGTAATCAAGATTATATAGTGTTACTAGCCTGAAGTTGATGGGGTAATTTTTTTTTCAAATTGTACACTGCTGTAGCAGGTTACTTGGAAATTTGTCAAAACTACACTGACCAGTAAAAAGCTATTTACATGTAAGAAAAGATAAGAACATTCACTATGACACGAACAAGTTCTTTATCATGTTTATGGGCTCCTTGTGTAGTGGATGTTGGACACATGGGGATTGTAATCGTTGTTGGGACAAAGTTCCACTGATACAGTGTGTAGTGAATCATAAGAACCTTACAATGTTAACTTATACAATATCAAATGTATTTAGGTTTCTGTCTTGTTGATCTAGCCCTCGAGAAGGCACCTTCCACATTCATGTATCTATACCACTTAGAAATAATTACTAGCCATGTGCTGAGGTATTTCTGATACTGGATATAATATAAGGCTTTATGATTGGTTAATATGGTATATTACTTTCTCTTTGTAATTTTATTTAATTAAAAATATTGGTTTTTAATAATATAAAGTTTGACCTTGATCCTGCTGCCAGCTCCTGGAGGTGAGTGCAGGGTCAGCGATGGGGGACCAGCTGAAGGTCAGCAAGCTCACAGAGAAGCTCTTCCTGGAACTGACCAAGAGCTCCAGTAAACTACAGGCATCAGGTGAGGGGAGAGCCTTGAAACATAAGCCACATGAGGTATTCTTTAATTCACATAAATTACACTTTGAATAGGATTCCAGGTCAAAGGTGAAAAGTCCTGGTCCTGGGTAAGTTTTGTCCTGGGGAAGTATTGTTCTGGGGAAGTATTGGTCCTGGGGAAGTATTGTCCTGGGGAAGTATTGGTCCTGGGGAAGAATAGGTCCTGGGGAAGAATAGGTCCTTGGAAAGTATTGATCTCAGGGAAGAATAGGTCCTGGGAAGAATAGGTCCTGGCAAAGTATAGATCCAAGGGAAGTATAAGTCATAGGGAAGAATAGGTCCTGGGAAGAATAGGTCCTGGCGAAGTATAGATCCAAGGGAAGTATAAGTCATAGGGAAGAATAGGTCCTGGGAAGAATAGGTCCTGGCGAAGTATAGATCCAAGGGAAGTATAAGTCATAGGGAAGAATAGGTCCTGGGAAGAATAGGTCCTGGCGAAGTATAGATCCAAGGGAAGTATAAGTCATAGGGAAGAATAGGTCCTGGGAAGAATAGGTCCTGGCGAAGTATAGATCCAAGGGAAGTATAAGTCATAGGGAAGAATAGGTCCTTGGAAAGTATTGATCTCAGGGAAGAATAGGTCCTGGGAAGAATAGGTCCTGGCGAAGTATAGATCCAAGGGAAGTATAAGTCATAGGGAAGAATAGGTCCTGGGAAGAATAGGTCCTGGCGAAGTATAGATCCAAGGGAAGTATAAGTCATAGGGAAGAATAGGTCCTGGGAAGAATAGATTCTGGGGCAGTATTGGTCCTGGAATAGAATAGGTCCTGGAAAAGTATTGATCCTGGAGAAGAATAGGTCCTGGGAAAGTATAGATCCAAGGGAAGTGTCAGCCATAAGGAAGATTAGGTCCTTGTGAAGTATTGGTCCTGGGGAAACCTATGATTGTTGCCAGAAACCTATGAATGTTGGCTTGAATTCTGGTTCACCTCGATTATGTTTGTCAGCACGATACTCGTGCACGTGGGTTTCACTAAAGTGGTAAATATCTGGGACCTACATGACTTTTTATGCGTTCCTCCCACGCTATTCTGACACACTGGAATACTGTAGAAAGCAGCGTTGAACCCGACAGGATCCGTTGATCCTTTACCAGCTGCTAATCCTGTCGTGACATTTTCAGTGAAGGCCAATGTATACCAGCTCCTGGGAGTGATATCTGAGGTGTACCCGGAACTGATGGCGGACTACTCGGAGAGATTGGTTGGACTGTATGTGAATGCCCTGAAGGCTGAGGTTTGTATCTTGTCCATTGTAACAATGTGAAGGCTATGACTATGTGAGTATGTGAATGCCTTGAAAGCAGTGGTTTGTACCTGGCCTACTGTAATAGTGTGAAAGCTATGACTGTATGTGAAAGCCTTGAAAGCAGTGGTTTGGACCTGGCCTACTGTAACAATGTGAAAGCTATGACTGTATGTGAATGCCTTGAAAGCAGTGGTTTGTACCTGGCCTACTGTAATAGTGTGAAAGCTATGACTGTATGTGAATGCCTTGAAAGCAGTGGTTTGTACCTGGCCTACTGTAACAATGTGAAAGCTATGACTGTATGTGAATGCCTTGAAAGCAGTGGTTTGTACCTGGCCTACTGTAACAATGTGAAAGCTATGACTGTATGTGAATGCCTTGAAAGCAGTGGTTTGTACCTGGCCTACTGTAACAATGTGAAAGCTATGACTGTATGTGAATGCCTTGAAAGCAGTGGTTTGTACCTGGCCTACTGTAACAATGTGAAAGCTATGACTGTATGTGAAAGCCTTGAAAGCAGTGGTTTGTACCTGGCCTACTGTAACAATGTGAAAGCTATGACTGTATGTGAATGCCTTGAAAGCAGTGGTTTGTACCTGGCCTACTGTAACAATGTGAAAGCTATGACTGTATGTGAAAGCCTTGAAAGCAGTGGTTTGTACCTGGCCTACTGTAACAATGTGAAAGCTATGACTGTTTGTGAATGCCTTGAAAGCAGTGGTTTGTACCTGGCCTACTGTAACAATGTGAAAGCTATGACTGTATGTGAATGCCTTGAAAGCAGTGGTTTGTACCTGGCCTACTGTAACAATGTGAAAGCTATGACTGTATGTGAATGCCTTGAAAGCAGTGGTTTGTACCTGGCCTACTGTAACAATGTGAAAGCTATGACTGTATGTGAAAGCCTTGAAAGCAGTGGTTTGTACCTGGCCTACTGTAACAGTGTGAAAGCTATGACTGTATGTGAAAGCCTTGAAAGCAGTGGTTTGT
The DNA here is from genome assembly GCF_022045235.1 of Haliotis cracherodii. Classification (NCBI taxonomy): domain Eukaryota; kingdom Metazoa; phylum Mollusca; class Gastropoda; order Lepetellida; family Haliotidae; genus Haliotis; species Haliotis cracherodii. Next base: position 21,011,013 of record NW_027266275.1, read on the forward strand.
ACCTGGCCTACTGTAACAGTGTGAAAGCTTGGGTTGTATGTGAATGCTTTGAAAGCCGAGGAGTCATCTTGTCCATTGTGACAGGTTGGACTGTTTGTGACTACTACTTCTACATCCCCAACAACTACTACTACAACCACTACAACTGCTTGTGCTACAAGTACAACAACCACCACAACTACTTCTGGTGCTACTACAACTACCACTTCTACAACTACAGCCTCCCCAAGTTATGATTAATTGTGTTTATTCCAGATGGAGTCGAAGACCCGCAAACCAGAATTAACAGTTATAGCTGGGTGTTTGGAGGGACTGACAGCCTATCTTGTTAACTTTACACAGTCGGCTGAGGAAGGTAGGAAGACAACCAATCTTAAAAAAGGAGTTCATTTCAATTGAGTGAGTGAGTGAAATTTAACGTCACATCGGCAATATTTCAGCCATATCGTGACGAAGTTCATTTCAAAACAATATGTCTTTATACATCCCTAATTCTATTTTGATAATGATCAGGAAAAACAGCTACTGCAACCATCCCCACTTCTACTGCTACAACCACCACAAATACTGCAGCAATGCCCGTCTCTACTTCTGGATCTAGATTCAACATCCCTAATTTTCTTTTGATAACTAAAATCCTCCCGATTTTTTTAAGTCATATTTTCTGTGCAGGCTCAAAAAACAGCTATGCAATCTTCAAATATGCCCGGATGGCAATTGACCCAGGGATCAGCTTTTCCAGATACGATGTACCCCGAGGTGGCCTCCGACTGTTTGGCAAACACTGTGGCCAGTTCAACCAGTTCATCATGGATGACTACCAGGTACGGATGGGGACATGGGTTGCCGAACAGAGCTACAGGGATACATGACACTTTTTTATGTATAGCGACTTCTTGTATTCTTTGAACAACGTTTCAGAGCTACTTCTTTCTCCTTCATTAGGTGAATGCTTAGTAAGTGCATTGAGTACTATATATATATATATATGTCATGATGTTAACACAACACAAGGTGGGATGAATGTTCAAAGCTAACAACATAATGACAAAGCTGATGACATAAAGATGGAATTAATGTTCAAAGATAACAATATAATGATGAAACTGATGACATAAAGATGGAATTAATGTTCAAAGATAATTATAACAACATAATGACGAAGCTGATGACATAGACATGGAATTAATGTACAAAGATAACAATATCATAACAAAGCTGATGACATAGACATGGAATTAATGTACAAAGATAACAATATAATGACGAAGCTGATGACATAGAGATGGAATTAATGTACAAAGATAACAATATAATGACGAAGCTGATGACATAGACATGGAATTAATGTACAAAGATAACAATATAATGACGAAGCTGATGACATAGACATGGAATTAATGTTCAAAGATAACAATATAATGACGAAGCTGATGACATAGACATGGAATTAATGTTCAAAGATAACAATATAATGACGAAGCTGATGACATAGAGATGGAATTAATGTACAAAGATAACAATATAATGACGAAGCTGATGACATAGACATGGAATTAATGTACAAAGATAACAATATAATGACAAAGCTGATGACATAGAGATGGAATTAATGTACAAAGATAACAATATAATGACGAAGCTGATGACATAGACATGGAATTAATGTACAAAGATAACAATATAATGACAAAGCTGATGACATAGAGATGGAATTAATGTACAAAGATAACAATATAATGACGAAGCTGATGACATAGACATGGAATTAATGTACAAAGATAACAATATAATGACGAAGCTGATGACATAGACATGGAATTAATGTACAAAGATAACAATATAATGACGAAGCTGATGACATAGAGATGGAATTAATGTTCAAAGATAACAATATAATGACGAAGCTGATGACATAGACATGGAATTAATGTTCAAAGATAACAATATAATGACAAAGCTGAGGGGATAGGATTAATGTACATAAATAACAATTTAATGACGAAGCGGATGGGATACAGGGATTGACCTTGGTCTATTTGTTTGTGAACGCTGGGGTGTTTCTTGGGTCTAGATTTGGCAGCATAATACCTATCCTCATAGATATCATCAAAGTGACAAATGTCTAATGTCTGTTGTATTGATATTGTAGGGAATGTATGAGAAGTTCCTCAGCTGGAACCGGCATCACAATCGAGAGTTGGCACATCTCGGCATGATGGCCATGGAATCTTTCCTCAAACAGGTATTGTGAACACTATACAGCCAAGAATGTCTGTATGATATATGATAAACATCTGCAGATTAGGATCCCACGTCCCTGCCTAAGTAACAATTGATACATGAATCTTCTGATTTTCTGACGCAATGGTGACCACCAACATTTTTATAAGAAATTGGAGGAATAACAAATTGTCATAACTTATAACTCGTAAAAGGTCACACTTTGAAGCTTACGTATTCGACGTAATAAGCGCCCAGGGTGCTCTCAAAATTAGAAATAGGGTGCTCTTATTAGAATATTATTTTGTCAAAAAAAACAAACAGAGTTTCCGTGGTTTATGCTGACAGCCTGAAATGTTTATGTACGACAGATATCTTTTTCCAGAATTTAATTGCCCATAATTAAGGGTGCATATAAGACACAAGTGCGTATTATACGAGAATAAATGAGTCTTCTGTACATTGATCAATTGGAAGGGGTGCTAATTGGGATTGTTCACGAGCAAATACATTAGAAAATATCGCTGTGGGCGCTTATTAGAGCGGGGCGCTTATTACATCGAATATGGTATGTAGAGTATCACTGATCATGTGTATTGACTGGTTCAGGTTGCGGAGATGTTGGTTGTCCGTGCCCAGGAGGGGAAGAAAGAAGGAGCTGTTTTCAAGGTAAATTCTCATCATCTTACTTTTTATTTTATTTTGTTTTTAATGAGTTTAACCAGTTTTTAAAATTCAGCTGTTTTCTCCTTCTGATCTTGAACACCTAGTTGTCTTTTGTCTACAAACTTATTTCTTGTCACAATAAATCCGAGAATTGTCAACTGCTTTTATTCCAGGTCAAAACCAAGGTCACAAGTAGATTATGGCACAGTTTATAAAGAACTGTCTTGTTGTTGGGTGTTTGTCAGATTTCCTTATTCCATGGTTGCCTCCCGTATTCAACATAGGACTTATACATGGATTTATGACAGTTGTAGTGCTAGATCGCTTGGTATATATGGAATGGGGCCCAGGAGAAATACAGCTACTCTGACTTATACAAATCTTCTAAAACTCACAATGTATGTGTAAAGAAAGTTTTGAGGGGAATATCTTTTGTGATCACACATGACTCCGTTTTCTTTCAGTTTTTCATCCAACAGTTCCGTAACATCATGAATGATAACACGTCTGGCTCCAAGGAAGTGTCCCTGGCAATCAGGGGATATGGCTTGTTGGCAGCGGTGAGTGAGTCAGAGCTACTGGTCGTGTTTGATATTGTGTTCATTTGTGGCCTTCTTTGCTACTATATAACATTTTTGCACAGTAGGGAGTTTCAAATGTTCACATAATTGAATAATAACACCAAACGTTTGCCCTCACAAGACTTGAGAAAAGACATTGTGCTAGTTTAAAAATACATGTTGAAAGAAGAACTAAATGTTAATTTAATGCTCCACACCTTAAATTACAATTACTTGCCCCTGTGCAAGAGAAGTAATCCATGGTGATTCTGGGTTAGAGTTGGTCCATGGCGACCTATATTGGTCGTAAGAGGCGACTGAATGGATTGCGGGGTCAGGCTTGTTGACTTGAATAATAACACCAAACGTTTGTTCTAACAAGACTTGAGAAAAGACATTGTGCTAGTTAAAAAATGTGTTGAGAGAAAAACTAAATATCAGTTCAATGCTCAACACCTTGAATTAGAATGGCTTGTCTCTATGCAAGAGAAGTGACCTGTCAGGGTTCCATAGTGACCTATTTACTGGTCGTAAGTGGTGACGGAATGGATTGCTGGGTCAGGTGACTTGGTAGATAACATGTCCGAGTACCCTGATGGTGTGGATCGTTGATCATAATATCAATCACTGGATTGTCAAGTCCAGACTTGATTATTTACAAGTGACTGCTATATTGCGGAATTAGTGATGAGTGTGGTGTTAAACAATATAAACACACACAATATGTAGTTTACATTATTTGTCCAATGAGTCTTTTAGTTCTTTGTGTCTTCAGCCATGTCGGTCGTTCCTGTCCCCGTCTGATGTCCAGTTCATGTTCAGTGAGATGATCAGCAAGTGTGAACAACAGTTCTTGGGGTAAACTTTCCATGAATATACTATGGACGGCAATAACAGTATGTGTGTTAAAACGATAAAAGACAATAGACAAGCTTAGTGGCATGCAACAAAAAAACACATGTTGGGCTGTTCATTTAATAAAATCAGTTGGATGAGACACACATGTATTAATCTATTTATTATCCCAACTGCAAAATTAGCTGCAGGGAAAAAAAAGGAAGGGCATGCTGTCTGTATTTCTATTTATGTCTTCCCATGTTCAATGCTGTGGGGCACATGAAATCATTCTTACACACGTTTCATATGGACTTTTATAAACTTATGTATCTTGAAGCTTGTGGATAATATGTAAAATGTATGAAAATACTCTTGGATCAGCTTTGAGCTGAAAATGTTTAGCCCTTGTGTGTTTGTGTGTTGTAGGCAAGTTGAAGATCTGGAGGACAGGATTATCTCCCTTCCCAGCTACCTGGAGGCCCTGGCATACATTGTGAAGGAGGTGGATCAGGTGAGTGGTTGTGTAGGACATCCAATACACTTTGTTAGGATTCTGTATGTCATTATCTCCGCTTTATTTGATGTAAACATGACATAAATTGACCACAAATCAATAGATTTTTTTAACTTATCCTTCCTTCTTCTTTAAATCCTTATTTGGGAACATACTTGAACAAAGTTTCCAGCTTCTAAAACATTTACTCCATGAAGATGTTCTGGCCACAATTAAACAGTTGCCTGATTCCCATGTGCCCGTTAACACATCAACACTGGAGCAGTCTGCAGTCTTGGAGGTCTGCACGGTCATGTCTAAAGACAGCTTGTCCACACAGCTTTCACTATACCTGTTGTCTACCATCCCAGCACTCCTCAACAGTCAGCCGAGAATCCCTTATCATCCCCCATTCCTACACTTGATGTTCAAGTTGTCAACGACCTAACTGTCACATCACAGGACACAGTTGCCCCCAAGATGACACCATCAGTTTCAACAGGACAATGGTCGCTCGATCGTGCAAGTTTGTACTTCTACTACAGGACAAAACAGCCTGGATCAATCTCTCACCGTAGATAAAGATTGTCTTGGTTCATCAAAGACTCGCCATTCCTGGAATCGTTGAAGTAATTGATGTGCAAGATCTACAGGTCAACATTCTTGGGATCAACACTCAAGTGATCAACGTCTTACAGATCGCCATTATAAGGATTGACGCTCTACAGATCGATCTCACGACAAAGCGACTGATAAGTCATGGAACCCTCCAGCTCAACAGGATGAACTCCATCCTCCTGAGGACGATTATAAAATACACAGATTCTGCGGATCGATCATTGAGACAAAATCGCTCTACTTATACCAGTCGTTCAGGTCATCATCATCGTCAGAATTGTTCCCGTCTTTACGCCTTGAACTCACTTCGGCCATCATCCATGAATCACCATTAGCATAGCGATTACAGGGATCATCATCACAGCTGTGATTGATACCCTCTGCCTACGGATTGATATCATCACATGCTCATATACTCTTCCTGATCGTCGTCGACCCCCTTCTACACATCGAGGTTCCTCACCTGTTCGGATTGACAATCCCACAGTAGATCGATGACGTGTTTTCCGTCTCTGGCTCCTGCACAACAAACCCAAGCTGTGCCTGCACTTACTACAGGGATCCCTCCATCTACACTCCCTTCCCTACCTCCTGGGATCATCGGGACCAGACTAGATTCTCGGCTACTGACTTTGAGTCGGTTCTGCAGGCCATGACTTCTGCCCTACAACAACATCCTGGTCAACCACTGTTGCCTCCTCGAGACGCCACGACTTCCTCTTCGACATCCCTGGTCCTCTGATCCTGTTCAGCCTGATGCTACTACTGAGAGGCCAAATGTCACCATGGACAGTCAGTCCTTCCCTGAGGGGCGGCTGGGTAGCCTAGTGGTTAAAGTGTTCGCTCGTCATGCTGAAGATCCGGGTTCAATTCTTCACATGGGTACAATGTGTGAAGCCCATTTCTGGTGTCCCCTCGCCGTGATATTGCTGGAATATGGCTAAAAGCGCTGTAAAACCATACTCATTGACTCACCAGACCTTCCCTGCCGCCTCCACTAGCAGCTTTGACACCGCAGATCTGAACATCATCCTTGGATAGTGAACAGGCTCCAATTGAAGCAAAATATCTCAGCTGATGACCATCTTACTGGTTTCATTATACCTATGGTGCCAGTTCCTCTGCCATCACGCTGCCTCCCAGCCCACCATGTATGATGTTGCTAGTAATCTATACAAAGCTTTTGCGGGATCAACGTCAAACTCCTCTGTTCAACTTGGCTGAAACCGGCACCCATGGTTTGTTGGCTATCGCTGTGGCTCTGGAACTGGATGGTGATATTGCTACTCCCATCCCCAAGCATTCTTCTGCTACATGCATTGACATGCAACCTCACCCATTTGAATTCTACTATCCTGTGTACACTCCCACGGAAGCCATTGCCTTGTTCGTTCCATGCGCCATGTCCTCCGAAGACGCCTTTATGAGAAGTAAATTTATCGGCGTCATGGATCTCATTGCTCATAATGTTGGCACCATCACAGCTCTCAGCTGCTGTGATCTCCTCCAGTACTCCTCTATCAGGGACGACCACTTTAAGACGTGCTTATACCAACTTCCATGGTCTAATCTACCCCATACCTCTTTGCCAACAGGTTGTCACGGGATTACAGTATGTCGTTTATTTGTTTGGGAGCTGGTGTTTGGGTGAAATGTTTTTAAAAGTTGGAAACTTTGTTCAAGCATGTTTCCACATAAGGATAGAAAGAAGAAGGAAGAAATATATAGTGTAAGATAGGATAAGATATACACTTCATTGTAAAATTTAAAACATCATTTATTTGATGCATCTTAAACTGTGATATTATGTACACTTCAAATGTTAATAGTTTAGTTTTGGACACCTATGCTGCCAGCCTGCAGCACCTGCTGGTCTTACTGCTGGAGAACTTCCCCCAGGTCCATGCTAAGCTCCGCTTCATCTGTTTCTAATCTGTGTGTATTGCAGGTGTCGGACACCTACGCTGCCAGCCTGCAGCACCTGCTGGTCTTACTGCTGGAGAACTGCCCCCAGGTCCATGCTAAGCTCCGCTTCATCTGTTTCTAATCTGTGTGTATTGCAGGTGTCGGACACCTACGCTGCCAGCCTGCAGCACCTGCTGGTCTTACTGCTGGAGAACTGCCCCCAGGTCCATGTGAAGCTCCGCTTCATCTGTTTCTAATCTGTGTGTATTGCAGGTGTCGGACACCTATGCTGCCACCTTGGAACACCTGCTGGTCTTACTGCTGGAGAACTGCCCCCAGGTCCATGCTAAGCTCCGCTTCATCTGTTTCTAATCTGTGTGTATTGCAGGTGTCGGACACCTACGCTGCCACCTTGGAACACCTGCTGGTCTTACTGCTGGAGAACTGCCCCCAGGTCCATGCTAAGCTCCGCTTCATCTGTTTCTAATCTGTGTGTATTGCAGATGTCGGACACCTACGCTGCCACCTTGGAACACCTGCTGGTCTTACTGCTGGAGAACTGCCCCCAGGTCCATGCTAAGCTCCGCTTCATCTGTTTCTAATCTGTGTGTATTGCAGGTGTCGGACACCTACGCTGCCAGCCTGCAGCACCTGCTGGTCTTACTGCTGGAGAACTGCCCCCAGGTCCATGCTAAGCTCCGCTTCATCTGTTTCTAATCTGTGTGTATTGCAGGTGTCGGACACCTACGCTGCCACCTTGGAACACCTGCTGGTCTTACTGCTGGAGAACTGCCCCCAGGTCCATGCTAAGCTCCGCTTCATCTGTTTCTTATCTGTGTGTATTGCAGGTGTCGGACACCTACGCTGCCACCTTGGAACACCTGCTGGTCTTACTGCTGGAGAACTGCCCCCAGGTCCATGTGAAGCTCCGCTTCATCTGTTTCTAATCTGTGTGTATTGCAGGTGTCGGACACCTATGCTGCCACCTTGGAACACCTGCTGGTCTTACTGCTGGAGAACTGCCCCCAGGTCCATGCTAAGCTCCGCTTCATCTGTTTCTAATCTGTGTGTATTGCAGGTGTCGGACACCTACGCTGCCACCTTGGAACACCTGCTGGTCTTACTGCTGGAGAACTGCCCCCAGGTCCATGCTAAGCTCCGCTTCATCTGTTTCTAATCTGTGTGTATTGCAGATGTCGGACACCTACGCTGCCACCTTGGAACACCTGCTGGTCTTACTGCTGGAGAACTGCCCCCAGGTCCATGCTAAGCTCCGCTTCATCTGTTTCTAATCTGTGTGTATTGCAGGTGTCGGACACCTACGCTGCCAGCCTGCAGCACCTGCTGGTCTTACTGCTGGAGAACTGCCCCCAGGTCCATGCTAAGCTCCGCTTCATCTGTTTCTAATCTGTGTGTATTGCAGGTGTCGGACACCTACGCTGCCACCTTGGAACACCTGCTGGTCTTACTGCTGGAGAACTGCCCCCAGGTCCATGCTAAGCTCCGCTTCATCTGTTTCTTATCTGTGTGTATTGCAGGTGTCGGACACCTACGCTGCCACCTTGGAACACCTGCTGGTCTTACTGCTGGAGAACTGCCCCCAGGTCCATGCTAAGCTCCGCTTCATCTGTTTCTAATCTGTGTGTATTGCAGGTGTCGGACACCTACGCTGCCACCTTGGAACACTTGCTGGTCTTACTGCTGGAGAACTTCCCCCAGGTCCATGCTAAGCTCCGCTTCATCTGCCAGAAGGCCATGCTGCAGGTTTTGCTGGCTCTCATGGCTAAAGGAACAACGTTCCAGCAGGTCCTCTCAGGCATGGGTCAGTACTTTAGGAACTCAGCCAAAATATGACTCCTGAAGATCCAGGGTAGAATAGGTATTCAGCAACCCATGCTTGCCGTGAAATGCGGCTAAAGGGATCGGGTGGTCAGGCTCGCTGACTTGATTGATACATGTCATTGTATCACAATTGTGTGGATTGATGCTCATGATGTCAATCACTGGATTTTCTGGTCCAGACTGGATTATTTCCAGACCCCCGTCATATAGCTGGAATATTGCTGAGTGCAGCGTTAAACAACAAACAAACAAACAAACAAAAGCAAAAATACAAGTGGATGCATAAAAAAGTCAATTATGGGGAGAAACATCCCAAGTAATAATGTAGTTCTTAGATATTTTCACGAAGGAAACAATAAATATAATTAGAATTATAGGAAGTTCAGACCAAAGTCAATATCAGACCAAAGTTCTGATAAGGATTTAACAGGGAACATACAGTTCCATCATCATAAATAATGACCAAAGTTATGACCAAAATATTAGAGTATTTATTTAACATTATACCACTAGGATGCATTATGTTCATTGTTTCATGTAACGTCCCGAGGTTGGACGATTCGATTCAGACGAAATGGGAGCAATTCTTGCTTCATGATTGTGCATTGTCGCGTAAAGCTCATCGCATTAGAGGCCCAGGTGGTATAAACTGTTTAGTGATCCGCCTCTGCAGGTCACAGGGACTTTGCTATGTTGAAAGTTTATATCACCATTAGTAGGGCACTAGCCAATACTTAATACCTCTGTCAGGGATCAAGGGGGATGTTCAATGTCTTCGAGGAGCCACAGGAGCATTAATGTAAGAATTGTCAGGGATCAAGGGAGATGTTCAATGTCTTCGAGGAGCCACAGGAGCATTACTGTAAGAATTGTCAGGGATCAAGGGGGATGTTCAATGTCTTTGAGGAGCCACAGGAGCATTACTGTAAGAACTGTTTGCCTCGTGTGTTTCAGTGTATCAAGGCCTGATTCGTACCTGCTCCCACCCAGTCAGCCTGGACACGGAGCAGACGGAGGAGCAGACGGCAGATGTCATGGAGAAGAAAGTGTCATACAAGGACTTCATTGAGCTGTGGCAGACGCTGCTGAACAGTGCCAGAATCAAGGTAGACATCACTTTATTCACGTCTGTTCACAGGTAAACACCATGAGTTAAGGCAGATAACAATGCCGGTAGTGATGCAGCACATCGATGTATTCAAGTAAACGCCTTCCTTTACTCATCTATCAAATCCTAAATGCACCAGCTACCTGACGGGTCACCTTATGGTGCTGAAGGCAAGGAATCATCCAATGCCCATTGACACAGTACTACAGGGCAGTCAATGCCATAATAGGTATGCTTCAGTGAGTTCGCCAAATTATGTAAATAGACAGGTTCTGTAGATCGAACTCGCAAGCTTCATTTTCAAAAGATCTATTAAATCCAACTAGTTCACAGCTTCACAGTGGACTAGTGGCCTGTGACCAAGCAGTAGGATCATGAGCTATCATAGTTGTCATCGGTTTCCTGTTTGTTTTAGAAGTAGGGAAGCTGATTCGTAGTTTACGGTTGCAGAATTGTTTCCCTTCTCAATCTTAGGAACAGCTATCCATAGGATGCAGTCATGGGTTTGATTTAGCCTTGATAAATGATCCCTACCCAGTTGAGACGGGTCCAGGATTTTTGAATGTCAAACCCCATGAATTCCTTCACTGGATGCACCACTGCCGAGTGCCTTGGGTTTCCGCAATGTAGAAAATCATTTACAAAGTGGAGTTGAATACAACTCACCCTCTCATTCACTAAAACTAGTATTGTATATTTAAGAAATAAACGAATTGGAGTTGTTTATCGTACAATAAAACACTGCAGGGACAAAACACCATGAGGGGCGCAAAAATGACGTCATGATAGAACAATGTTTTATTGTGAAATAAACCACACTTCACACTTTAATTTTCTTTGTGATTTATCCTATAGCTGTTTTATATATATACATATAACTGAATATGAAACTCGGCAGATGAGTTAAATAAGCTGTAGTACGAGTATTTTCATTGCATTTGTTTGTAATGTGAGAAGCTTGGCAGTCTTTTGTCTCTTCTCTTTCAGTCGTTTGCCAGTGAGGACATCAGCATTGCCGACCGCCACCGGCTGACCGAGGCCATGTACGAGGAACTGATGACCTCCACAATCAAGATCCTCAATAAACTGGACCTCTCATCAGCAGCCGAGAAGGTAGCGGTGTACACCAACGAGACATTACAGTCTCAACAGTTTGGGCTCCTTGTCTTCAAAGCTCACTGTCTTGTTTTTGAAACCATGATCCTGGGTCAATTCAAATCAGTTCAGATCATTATTGATGTACATTGCAGATTTGTTGTCATGTATTTTTCTTCTACTGTGAGTGAGTAAGTACGGTTTTACGCCACTTGTATCAATATTCTTACAATGTCACAGCAGGGGACTAGAGAAAAGGGCTTTGGAATCTGGGCCTACGGCATGACAAGCAAATGTTTTAACCACTAGGCTACCCCCCTGCTCCTTATCTTCATCAAAGAACTACCTTGCCCCAAGATTATTTCTTACAAATATTTCTTTGATCCTCATAAGAAGGAAAAAAATGATATACTTTCAATGATAAATTTTGGCACCCACTTTTTAACATGTGCTCACGCTACTATCTAGCTCAAACTAAAAGTAAAAGTCAAACATGCATCCTTAATTACTGAGGTACTAGTGATTACAATTGTCTTGAGATGTGTCGTAGAAAGCTAGAGACTGACCCTGTGGGTTTGTTACTTCAGGGAGAAGAGTCAGTACCAGATGACGGAGTAGAGACATCAGCAGACCCAACATCCGGAGTCCAGGCCAACAGACCCCGAGACTTCCAGGTCCTCATCAACCTGGTTGACTTCTGCAGGTCTGTTGTAGTACGCCCCCATTCCAGCCCCTCGTCAATCTTGTGGACCATACAAGTCTGTTGTAGTGCACCCCCATTCCAGCCCCTCATCAATCTGGTGGACTGTACAGGTCTGTTGTAGTACGCCCCCATTCCAGCCCCTCGTCAATCTTGTGGACCATACAAGTCTGTTGTAGTGCACCCCCATTCCAGCCCCTCATCAATCTGGTGGACCGTACAGGTCTGTTGTAGTATGCCCCCATTCCAGCACCTCGTCAATCTGGTGGACCGTACAAGTCTGTTGTAGTATGCCCCCATTCCAGCACCTCGTCAATCTGGTGGACCGTACAGGTCTGTTGTAGTATGCCCCCATTCCAGCACCTCGTCAATCTGGTGGACCGTACAGGTCTGTTGTAGTATGCCCCCATTCCAGCACCTCATCAATCTGGTGGAGCGTACAGGTCTGTTGTAGTATGCCCCCATTCCAGCACCTCGTCAATCTGGTGGAGCGTACAGGTCTGTTGTAGTATGCCCCCATTCCAGCACCTCGTCAATCTGGTGGACCGTACAGGTCTGTTGTAGTATGCCCCCATTCCAGCACCTCGTCAATCTGGTGGACCGTACAGGTCTGTTGTAGTATGCCCCCATTCCAGCACCTCATCAATCTGGTGGAGCGTACAGGTCTGTTGTAGTATGCCCCCATTCCAGCACCTCGTCAATCTGGTGGAGCGTACAGGTCTGTTGTAGTATGCCCCCATTCCAGCGCCTCGTCAGTCTGGTGGGCTGTACAGGTCTGTTGTAGTATGCCCTCATTCCAGCACCTCGTCAATCTGGTGGACCGTACAGGTCTGTTGTAGTATGCCCTCATTCCAGCACCTCATCAATCTGGTGGACCGTACAGGTCTGTTGTAGTATGCCCTCATTCCAGCACCTCGTCAATCTGGTGGAGCGTACAGGTCTGTTGTAGTACGCCCCCATTTCAGCACCTAGTCAATCTTTAGTTCACCCCACTGACAAGTTGAGTATTACAGAATGATGATGATAAATGAATCAAGTTATTCCAAGGATTCCAAGGACCAGTGCATCCTAATGGACGAAGGGATAGAACTCTTAATGTCACTTTTGTGCTGTAAACCACTTGTGCTCCCCTCATTCTCTCTACGAATGCAGACCGCCTCCGTGGTCTAGTGGTAGAGCGTCCGCCCGGAGAGCGGAAGGTTCGGGGTTCAATCCCCGACCGCGTGATAGCAAAAGACGTTAAAAGATGGTACTTGTTGTTACCCTGTTTGGCACTTGACATTAAGGGGCTAAAACAAGGACTGGTCGGCTTGGAGTCAGTATACTGTGTCTGAGTTGGGTATTCATGTTAAACTGTTGCATGATATCTGAGTGAGCTAGCACTATAAATTGGCATCAGTCCGGACTAGTACAAGCACACACACACACACACACACACACACACACACACACACACACACACACACACACACACACACACACACACACACACACACACACACACACACGTGGCTTGGACGCGACGGTAAACCCCATGTCATCTCACCTATATGAATGCAGAGTTTAGATACGTAATCATAACCTGCCTCATTACGGACCAGTCCAACTGCTTCTGTGTCTGCTGTAGATATAATGGTGTTTATGCCCATTTTAGGAGTATTTCTGAAAGTCTGATAAACCACAATCCTTTCAATCATCATCTTGAGTGTGAGACCACAGTAAGTTGGTGTTATTTCAGTTTCAATTTGTGCTGCATCATGCCTTTGTGTGTTTCAGAGACCTGCTGCCTGTGTGCCACTACGAGCTGTTTGAAAGATGGCTGTTCACCTTTTGTCACTCCGTCATACTGCTCTCCACTCAGTAAGTTCATTTACAGGATTCTTGTTCTGTTCTCTAAAAATAAATTTCTTGTCAAGTGATGACTGAAATTAAGGCAAAATTATTTTAAAGATGAGTAAGTGTGCTATGGTGGTACCCGGTGGTAAAATGCTGTCCTGCATTAGAATAGGTCCCTGCACTCTATTGCTCATCGGAGAGGTGACTAGTTTGGAGCCGGTGGTCCGGTTATGTGACTTGGCTGATTGTGTGTCATCAAACCTCAGTGGTGTGGTACGTTCATATGTTGGTACGTTAATATCAACTGGTTTGTCTGGCCAAGACTCTATTTACAGGCTGCAGTTATTTATCATCCAAAAGTGACCACCACAGACGATATCGCTTCAGTGAGATTGCGTCTCTACTGTAAATTGCATCACAATGATTTGCAGACGATTGTGACGTCATTGGTTACTTTGTGTTGAGGTATGAACACTTCATTGAGGTTCATACCTCAAGTGACATAACTTAACTCTCTGCGACTGAAGCTGGTCAGCTCTGCTTTTCACATTCAAGGCACTGGTTTTTGCTGTTTACAAACCGAAAAAGTTCGAAGAATTATTTGTGACGATAAATAGAATCTCACCTGAGTTCATTTGAATTCAAACATACCAACAGTCGTTGATAATAATGTAAGACTCCCCCGCAAGTCTCAGAGTTTTCTACTTTTATCATCTTGTGTTCATATATTTGATATCATTAGACACTCAGGTGAGTGAGATTCTCTTTTGAGCTGGACTGTTGTGGGCTGAGGCAATCAACAACATACATGTACTCCATCACCCTTACCAAACAGTGCTTGAAAACCAAATGTGCATTTAGCTCACCTGAGTAAGAATCCCTAGAGGGGCGGTCGAGTAGCCTTGAGATTCTCTTTTGAGCTGGACTGTTGTGGGCTGAGGCAATCAACAACATACATGTACTCCATCACCGTTACCAAACAGTGCTTGAAAACCAAATGTGCATTTAGCTCACCTGAGTAAGAATCCCTAGAGGGGCGGTCGAGTAGCCTTGTAGTTAAAGCGTTTGCTCGTCACACCAAGGACCCCCGGGTTTGATTCCTGACATGGGTAAAATGTGTGAAGCCAATTCAGGTGTCCCCCGCCATGATTGCCTGAGGCAATCAACAACATACATGTGCGCCATCACCCTTACCAAACAGTGCTTGAAAACCAAGTGTTAATTTAGCTCACCTGAGTTAGAATCCCTAGGGGGGGCGGTCGGGTAGCCTTGTGTTTAAAACATTTGCTCGTCACAGCGAAGACCCACGGGTTTGATTCCCGACATGGGTACAATGTGTGAAGACCATTTCTGGTGTCCCCCACCATGATATTGCTGGAATATTGCTAAAAGCGGCATAAAACAATACTCACTCGCTCAATAGAATCCCTAGAGATGTCATTGCATGAAGTATTCGTCCGTCATCCCTCATCTTTATGCATCTTGATTTCTGAAACCACTGGGTTGATCTAGTGAGCATGTTTCCACTACTGATGGCGCCTGAAATTGTTCAAGTGATCCTAATATGATTTTCAATACTTTTTTTTTTCAGAAACATTTTTGGCCCTTTTTCAGTTAATTTGTTAAAGTGAACTTTGGGATTGGCATAGGAGCAGGTAGTTGGGTTCAACATGTGTCATATAAAGTCTACCTAATGTCCCCTTCTCTAATCCAGGAATCCTCTTGTGTCCGGCTTCTACAAGATGCTGGCTGTTGCAATGAAGATAGGGAACAAGCTCGACTATTTCAAGGTAGGACAGTTAGTAAAGACAAAAGCTTTGGGTTTGCCACTTTTTGGTGGTGTGGAAAGGAAAAGAGGGATAACTATGTGCTAGCATTTGTCCAGAGCCCCGTTCCACAAAGCAATCGTAGCACTTTGACAGTTGTAAGTCTATGTTTAAGTATAAGAGTTATGATCACCTTACCGCTATGAACACTTTGTGGAACGGGTCCCTGATAGGGGACCCGTGAAGATTCCGGGTCAGAATAGGTCTTCAGCAACCCATGCTTGCCATAAAAGGCGACTATGCTTGTCGTAAAAGGCGACTAACAGGATCAGGTGGTCAGGCTCGCTGACTTGGTTGATGCATGTCATCGATCCCAACTGAGTGGCTCGATGCTCATGATATTAATCACTGCATTGTCTGGTCCAGACTCAATTATTTACAGACCGCTGTCATATAGCTGGAATATTGCTGAGTACGGCGTTAAACAACAAACCAACCAACCCAGATGGGGAATAAGGATGGTGAGTGACAAATGTAGTGGAAAGATAAACACAGGAGTCACTTACAAGTCAGTCACATTCTTGGAGAAGTTGTTTACATATGTACATATGGAAGGGCATTGATAGTGTGTGGTTTACCGCCAGAATGTGGCCCCTGTGAGTCCAGTCAAGTCCGCTGATGCCATGGACGTTGATGACTCCCCCGGGGAGGGACCCCAGCAGAAACTTGTCAGCTACCAGCTCATGAAGAAGTTCTCAAAAGAGGTAATCAGCAGATGAACATTAGAACTTGACAGCTTCAGAGAGCGGTATTGCTATGTGTTGCTGTTGTGTTGAGGTATGAACACTATCACTGTGTGTTGCTGTTGTGTTGAGGTATGAACGTTGTATTACTATGTGTTGCTGTTGTGTTGAGGTATGAACACTGTATTACTGTGTGTTGCTGTTGTGTTGAGGTATGAACGCTGTATTACTGTGTGTTGCTGTTGTGTTGAGGTATGAACACTGTATTACTGTGTGCTGCTGTTGTGTTGAGGTATGAACACTGTATTACTGTGTGCTGCTGTTGTGTTGAGGTATGAACACTGTATTACTGTGTGCTGCTGTTGTGTTGAGGTATGAACACTGTATTACTGTGTGCTGCTGTTGTGTTGAGGTATGAACACTGTATTACTATGTGTTGCTGTTGTGTTGAGGTATGAACACTGTATTACTGTGTGTTGCTGTTGTGTTGAGGTATGAACACTGTATTACTATGTGTTGCTGTTGTGTTGAGGTATGAACACTGTATTACTGTGTGTTGCTGTTGTGTTGAGGTATGAACACTGTATTACTGTGTGCTGCTGTTGTGTTGAGGTATGAACGCTGTATTACTGTGTGTTGCTGTTGTGTTGAGGTATGAACACTGTATTACTGTGTGTTGCTGTTGTGTTGAGGTATGAACGCTGTATTACTGTGTGTTGCTGTTGTGTTGAGGTATGAACACTGTATTACTGTGTGCTGCTGTTGTGTTGAGGTATGAACACTGTATTACTGTGTGCTGCTGTTGTGTTGAGGTATGAACACTGTATTACTGTGTGCTGCTGTTGTGTTGAGGTATGAACACTGTATTACTGTGTGCTGCTGTTGTGTTGAGGTATGAACACTGTATTACTGTGTGCTGCTGTTGTGTTGAGGTATGAACACTGTATTACTGTGTGCTGCTGTTGTGTTGAGGTATGAACACTGTATTACTATGTGTTGCTGTTGTGTTGAGGTATGAACACTGTATTACTGTGTGTTGCTGTTGTGTTGAGGTATGAACACTGTATTACTATGTGTTGCTGTTGTGTTGAGGTATGAACACTGTATTACTGTGTGTTGCTGTTGTGTTGAGGTATGAACACTGTATTACTGTGTGCTGCTGTTGTGTTGAGGTATGAACGCTGTATTACTGTGTGTTGCTGTTGTGTTGAGGTATGAACACTGTATTACTGTGTGTTGCTGTTGTGTTGAGGTATGAACGCTGTATTACTGTGTGTTGCTGTTGTGTTGAGGTATGAACACTGTATTACTGTGTGTTGCTGTTGTGTTGAGGTATGAACACTATCACTGTGTGCTGCTGTTGTGTTGAGGTATGAACACTATCACTATGTGCTGCTGTTGTGTTGAGGTATGAATGCTGTATCACTATGTGTTGCTGTTGTGTTGAGGTATGAACACTGTATTGCTGTGTGCTGCTGTTGTGTTGAGGTATGAACACTATCACTGTGTGCTGCTGTTGTGTTAAGGTATGAACACTATCACTGTGTGCTGCTGTTGTGTTGAGGTATGAACACTGTGTGCTGCTTTTGTGTTGAGGTATAATCACTGTATTACTGTGTGCTGTTTTTGTGTTGAGGTATGAACACTGTATTACTGTGTGCTGCTGTTGTGTTGAGGTGCTGGTGAGGATGAAGCAGTACCGTGATGACCTCCTGGCCACCTGCCTGACCCTGGTCCTTGCCCTGCCCAAGGAGATCATAGCCGAACAGATGACAGAGATTGTCCCAGCCATTCAGGTAGGTGCAGTGTGTAACACCCTTGAGTGGGTTAAACAAGTTTAATGAATTACTAGTTGTCCAATTCTCCTTATGTTTATTTATTACTTTCATTGTTTTTTGTCATTTTACCCAGTATGTGCTCTTAAAGTTAGTTAATTCACCACATCGCTTTGATACATTTATGTGTTGCTAGAAAAAGGAATGTTGACTTGTTGAGGATATGTCTCATGTTTCTGATAGCAAAAGAGAGTAAACTTGTTTTGGTGGTGTTCTTGATAATGCCATCCCCCTACATGTATCGTCCATGTTGTTTAGGTGACTTTGACCCTGGGTCTGAGTTATCTCCCCTTGGCAGTTATTGGCCTTGACGCCCTTGAGTACTGGAGCTCTCACCTTCCAGAGCGGATTCTACACCCTCACTATAAGGACATCCTGCCTTTTCTGGACAACTATATCAGAACTGTAGACAAAGGCAGGTTACAAGTTGCTGTTGTGTCCATGTTGTTTGATAAGAGGGAGAGTATACAAAACACTTCTTGTGTATCGGAACTTTACATGCTTTGGAAGCAGTTCAATTTGATGACTTCACAACCATTGAAAGTCATTTTTAGCTTTTGGTCCATGTATCTGAATTATCAAATGGCTTGCTCTATGGTAATTGTTTTTTCCATTGTGAAGTAATTATATTGTTTAAAAGGTCACGGTGAATAATTTGAAATTGTAGCATTTAAACATGTGCTTTCCTGTGCCATTGTAGATTTTGATTGTTTGTATTAAATCTCAGTCTTTGGTCTGGACATATTAATTTCCTAATTCTTAAAGTACAGTAACTCTATCATATTATGCATGTATCATATATCGGAATGGTATGCATGTAAGTATTTTGTACCATAATCACGCTTATATTACCTCCTTGGCATCTTCGTGAAGGGTGGAAATAAGCACTTTTAGAAATCTTATGCATTTTTAAAAAGCCATCAAATCTTATATTTTACCCAAAGTTGTAATTTTCAGGTGCTGAAGAGGTGAATGTGGACAGCACAGTAACAGTGAAGTCCTCAAAGTCAAAGAGAGGTCGGAAAAAGGTCACCGTGAGGAAGGTGAAGGACAAGAAGATGGCGAGTGATAAGGTTTGTGACTTCAGAATGACGTCCTAAGAAATGTACCCCACAGTAGTAGTACTTCAGAGGTTCTTACACAGTCATGTGGTATAGTATATTACTTTATTGTGGCACTGTTGCCCCTGCTTCATAGAATAACGTGATAACAGTGACTGACTGATGTCCTACCAAGAACATAATCAGAAGAGTGTGATAACATTGACTGACTCTACCTTGAACATAACACAGGACAGTGTGATAGCTTTGACTGACTCTACCTTGAACATAACACAGGACAGTGTGATAGCTTTGACTGAGTCTACCTTGAACGTAAACACAGGACAGCACGATAGCTATGACTGACTCTACCTTGAACGTAAACACAGGACAGTGTGATAGCCATGACTGACTCTACCTTGAAAGTAAACACAAGACAGCCCGATAGCTATGACTGACTCTACCTTTAACGTAAACACAAGACAGCATGATAGCTATGACTGACTCTACCTTGAACGTAAACACAGGACAGTGTGATAGCCATGACTGACTCTACCTTGAAAGTAAACACAAGACAGCACGATAGCTATGACTGACTCTACCTTTAACGTAAACACAAGACAGCATGATAGCTATGACTGACTCTACCTTGAACGTTAACACAAGACAGCACGATAGCTAAGACTGACTTTACCTTGAACGAAAACACAAGACAGCACGATAGCTATGACTGACTCTACCTTGAACATAAACACAGGACAGCACGATAGCTTTGACTGACTCTACCTTGAACATAACACAGGACAGTGTGATAGCTTTGACTGACTCTACCTTGAACATAACACAGGACAGTGTGACAGCTATGACTGACTCTACCTTGAACATAACATAGGACAGCATGATAGCTGTGACTGACTCTACCTTGAACGTAAACACAAGGTAGCATGATAGCTATGACTGAGTCTACCTTGAACATAAACAGGACAGCATGATAGCTGTGACTGACTCTACCTTGAACGTAAACACAGGACAGCACGATAGCTATGACTGAGTCTACCTTGAACATAAACACAGGACAGCATGATAGCTGTGACTGACTCTACCTTGAACATAAACACAGGACCGTGTGATAGCTGTGACTGACTCTACCTTGAACATAAACACAGGACCGTGTGATAGCTATGACTGACTCTACCTTGAACGTAAACACAGGACCGTGTGATAGCTGTGACTGACTCTACCTTGAACGTAAACACAGGACCGTGTGATAGCTATGACTGACTCTACCTTGAACGTAAACACAGGACCGTGTGATAGCTGTGACTGACTCAACCTTGAACATAACACAGGACCGTGTGATGACTATAACTATGAGTCCCTGTGTGTTACAGGGCTATGAGTCACAGCTGGCCGTAGTGAAACAGAGAGTCATGCACTACCTGGGATCTCTCGGCGGGGGCATCAACCATGCTCTGCTGTCTCGCGCTGATGAGGAGATCAGCAAGCAGGCCATTGCCTGGGACACAAAACAGCACCTCAAGTTTGACATGCCCTTCATTGATATGAAACCAACTATATACTTTGGTAAGCCTGCTTCAAACCTCCAAAGTTTAGTAGGGCGGTCAGGTGGCCTAGTGGTTAAAGCGTTCGCTCGTCACGCGGAAGACCCAGGTTCGATTCCCAAAATGGGTACATTGTGTGAAGCCCATTTCTGGTGTCCCCCGCCGTGATATTGCTGGAATATTGCTAAAAGCGGCATAAACCCATACTCACTCACTCATTCCAAAGTTATCAGTGAGTGAAATGTTTAGGCCAGTCAGTGATATAAACCTGTTAAAAGCAGTCACTACCATTTTACCTCCTACCTTTTCATGTTATTTCCTTATTTTCAAAGGCCCGTGAAGATCTGGGGTAGAACAGGTCTTCAGCAACCCATGCTTGCCATAAAAGGCGACTCTCCTTGTTGTAAAAGTCGACTAAGGGGATCGGGTGGTCAGACTCGTTGACTTGGTTGATGCATGTCATCGATCCCAAATGCGTTGATAGATGCTCATGCTGTCAATCACTGGATTGTCTGGTCCAGACTCGATTATTTACAGACCGCTTTAATATAGCTGGAATATTGCTGAGTGTGGCGTTAAACAACAAACAATCAACTTATTTTCAAGGAATGCTTCAAGCACAGAATTAATCCCTATAATGAGACCATTACCCAACTTAAGATAACAAAGGCATGGAGACTCATTTGTTTTTTGTTTCACATGTAGCTGTGCTTGTTTCTAACAGTAATCAGGGCACAAAGTTGTGAATAAAAGGGTCGCCAGTGCGACCTAAATTGCAATTTGTCTATTGTCTAAAATTCAGAGGTAGCCAAATGACTACCATGAAAAATATCTTGTGTGACTAAATTCTATTGCTACACATATGTAGACACAAAAATAAACTGCTACTGATTGTACTTGCAAATAATTCCTCCTAAAGTCAACAATGAACTGAAATACATAAATATTCATCTAATTAGTACTTTATTTTAGTTGATAATTTATTGGATAAGCAAGGATATACCTACATAATGTAGTAACATAAATTGCGTCATTGTTCGAGGCACAAATAACAAAACTCAAGTACAGTTTCCACTAACATCAAAAAATACTTGTAACCATATGGCTTCTTGGTAAAAATGTAAACTTTGAGGCCTGGTAATACCGTATATGACCACGTATAAGCCGAATTTCGCAGTGTTTTTTTCACTTCCTGGTTCGGCTATCTGCGGGTCATATCATTTTCTTTCGTATTTCAATGGTCAAGTTAAGACCTCGGCTCATCTATGGGGTCGGCTTATCCCGCGGTCATATACGGTACTGTACAAAACAGTGTTACTCTCAAGTCACTGACTCTGTATCATTAACAACCCTGGTTTGAGGCTCTTTCATAACCTAAGTTATGTGCCCCTAGACCAGTTCCTGCCTCACGTGGTGGAGCTGGCCACCAAGTCCGGGGACCGGCAGACCAAGGTGGCCGCGTGCGAGCTGCTCCACTCCCTGGTGCTGTACACCCTGGGGCGGGGGGCCACCCTCCCTGGGGACAAGCAGAAGAAGATGCCCATGGACCGGCTGTACAAGAAGCTGTTCCCCACCATCCTGCAGCTGGCCTGTGACGTGGAGCTGGTGAGACTGACACTGTAACCATTACGTCTAAGATGCTGAGGTTTAGTTCCGGGTTATTATCCTCCACCACGAAAGTGGAAGGGGGATACAGGAATGGGTGCTGTCCGTCTTTCCTTCCTTCCATCCTTCCGTCACGTTTCCGATCCTCAGCAGAACTCAAAAACCATGAGAGATATCTTAACCAAACTTGGTGACCTTGTACCTTGTGATAGTTTGGGATTTTTGTAAAAAATATTTTTTTGAGTTTCCATGGCATCGACTTTGACTTAGACTGAAAATTGCGCAAGTGCTCCTTTCCGGAGCAGATCTTGAACACCGTACAATATTTCTTCACCAAGCTTGGCACATCGGCCAAGTGGTAAACTGGTGCCTTTGAATTGTTTGGGATTTAAAAAAAAATTATTTTTAGCAATTTATTCCATAGCAATGACTTTGACTTAGACTGAAAATGGCAGTAATTATTACTTCAACTAAATCTATATTTGTGGTTGTTGATGTTATTTGGTTGCCATTGAAATGAAATGTCAACTTTTGAGGTTTGATCACGATCCGGACTATCTGTGTGTATCTCCATCAGGTGGCCAGACAGCTGTTTGAACCTCTGACCATGCAGCTGATCCACTGGTTCACCAACAACAAGATGTCGGAGAGTGTGGAGACCATGGCGCTGCTGGACACCATCTATGTAAGTCTGCCGTAGCTAAAGTGGGATGCCCCCGAGAAGATCGGGGTTCAAATGGTCTTTAGTGACCCATGCATGCTGTAAAAGACGATTATGCTTGTCTTAAGAGGCAATTAATGGGATCGGGTGGTCAGACTCACTGACATGGTTGATGTATGTCATCATATCCCAATTGCTCATGATGTCAATCACTAGATTGTCTGGTCCAGACTCGATTATTTACAGACCCCCGTCATATAGCTGCAATATTGATTAGGTTGGCATTAAACAACATGAAACATGAACAGCCTATGTGGGACGCCCTTGTGAATATCCCGGTTACAAATGGTCGTGGTCTTTAACAACCAATGCTTGTAGTAGAAGGCGAAAAATGGAATCGGATGGTCAGGCTGTATGTTATCATATCCCAATTTGTAGATTGGTGCTCATGATGTCTATCACTGGGTTGTCTGATCCAGAATCAATTATTTTAGAGACTGAGTACGGCATTAAATAACAAATAACAAAAAAACCCATACTAATATTAAGGGAAGAAATATTTACAGACTGTTGTCATATAGCTGGAATGTTGCTGAATGTAGCGCTGAACAACAAACAAACTCAGGGACAGCCTGTATGTCAGTAGATGACTTTAGCCACGAGCCTGAATAAAAAATCTAGTAAGCTCAGCTAATAATATCCCATATATATAGTGTGAAAAGTTAACTAGTTGAACAATCATATTTCCGGGACTTGCCGCGGATGTTTTCAAACAGATTATTAGAACTCCATTCAGCGATAAACGGTTGATTATGCAATGAGAAGCGTTAAGTGCAAATGAACAACGAACAACAATACAATTATGTCTGTGTAAAACTCTCAGTATTAAAAGTGTACATAAATTTTGGGAGCCATGCGTTACCGCGCGTAGTAACCGAGGTAGCGCTTTATCGAAGAGCACAATAGCGAGGGATCACTGTAGTAACAAAATGTACTGACAAGAAGATGCTAAGTTTCGGCCATATAGCAGCCTTGAAAATCTTTTGCGCACGTTAGCTGTTATGATCACACCCTATTAAACATTGTTCAGTTGCCACAGTTGTAGTGTCCATATAAACAGGACGCTGAATTTGAGGTTTGTTGACTTTCCTGTTAACTTGTCTTTTAAATGATGAATAAATTCATGTCTGTGTCATCTTTATTAGGATGGCATCATTCAGGCGACGGACACAGCGCTCCGAGACTTCAGTGCCCGGTGTCTGCGCGAGTTCCTGAAGTGGTCCATCAAACAAACCAGCAAGAAGGTTGGTACCTTGGTGAGACATTCAGTCCACATCAACTTCACTCACATGGATTCTTCAAAGGACAAGCTCGGGATATCAATCACCGGTTTGTCTTGTCCAGACTCAGGTATTCACAATGTTCACAGGCCAATGAGATGTGACTGGAGTATTGCTTACTGTGGCATTAAATATAAAGTAAACAGTATGGTATCTCAAATTCTGAAAGGAGTCACTTGTATTGATTGTATGACAACTGTACATGTTGGGTTGATGACTATTGGAGTGGTTTGGCTTATTATATTGTATGGCAGATATTGGATATCAGTTTTACATGTTCCTTTTCAATGTAAAATATGTGGCATTTTTTTCTTTAGACCATGGAGAAGAGCGCTGTAAACGCCAAGTCAGTGTTGAAACGTATGTTCAGTTTTGCCGTCCATCCAAGTGCCTTTAAGAGACTCGGAGCTGCACTCGCCTTCAATAATTTCTATGCAGTGTTTAGGTAGGTGGATCAAAGGAATATAGTGGGTGTTAAAAATCATCACCAACAATTAGGTGTCTACCTTTTTTTGAGCTTTTAGAAATGTCTGTGAGGTTTCAGATAGCCTAATTTGTCCTCAAGACAAAAATGAAAGTTTTCACTCCTGGTATTCTCCTGTCATGGACAGCACCAAAGCCAAACTAGCTTCTTACAACTTATTTGAAGAGAATGAACTTTGACGTTTGGTGATGTAGTAGTGTGTTGTGACTGCCGACATTACCAACAGCTTCCTTTGTCCCACAGAGAGGAGGATGCCTTGGTGGACAGGTTCACCTTCCAGATCCTGGTGCACTTCGTAGAGAGTCTCAGTATTGCCCACTCAGACCAGAAGTCTCTTGGTGAGGAACAGTCATAGACTTTCACTGATTGTATTGTTGTTTTGTTGTCGTTTTCTTCAGTTTTCAATTTTATTGTAAAGAAACCTTAAACAGTTTTGTTTTGAGAAATATGCAAATGCAAGTTGTCAAACTTGATCAAAATGAGAATTTTTGAAAAACCTCCTTGTTATTATTATCATGAGCCTTGTGTCTCAGATTCATTTTAGTACTGAAATTATTTTTTTTATTCAGATGAAGGAGTGGTATTATAATATACTTTGATTTTTTTCCAAATTTTTTCATGAATTATCCGACCCGGTGAATATCTGGGTTAGAATTCAACAACCCATGGTTGTGGTACAAGGTGACTATGTTTGTCGTAAGAGGCAACTAACAGGATCATGTGGTGAGGTTCGCTGACTTGGGTGATGCATGTCATCATATCCCAATTGTGTAGATCGATGCTCGTGATGTCAAGCACTGGTTTGTCTGGCCCAGACTAGATTATTTACAGACCGCTGTCATATGGAATAGCTGGAATAGTGCTGAGTGCGGCGTTAAACAACAAACCAACATGAAGTATCCCATGAGTTTAGAAAATTGTACATTTAGTATATCACAAGTTAAACATTGACTGGTGTTGAAATAATATATTGTGAAAGTGATGCTTGATGAAGGTACAAGGGAACAATGCACTAAAGCTTTGGAACATCTGGAAAAGATCATCAAAGGTCGTGCTGACATGCTGAAGAAAGAGAGCAAACTACGAGAAGAACCAAGGTACAACATGATCTCTCTTCCTGATATGTGAACTAACATCTACCACTGCCTCTTACCTATCTGTAGCTTCATGACTGTTAAAGTATGGAAACCATTGAAGTATAGGAACCCATGAACTGAAGGAACTAATGAACTATAGGTACTGTTGAACTATAGGGACTGTTAATGTGTAGGGACTGTTGAACTATAGGAACTGTTAATGTGTAGGGACTGTTGAACTATAGGGACTGTTTCTGTGTAGGGACTGTTGAACTATAGAGACTGTTTCTGTGTAGGGACTGTTGAACTATAGAGACTGTTGATATGTAGGGACTGTTGAACTATAGGGACTGTTGATGTGTAGGGACTGTTTAACTATAGGGACTGTTGCTGTGTAGGGACTGTTGAAATATAGGGACTGTTGATGTGTAGGGACTGTTGAACTATAGGGACTGTTGATGTGTAGGGACTGTTGCTGTGTAGGGACTGTTGAACTATAGGGACTGTTGATGTGTAGGGACTGTTGAACTTAAGGAACAGTTGAACTGTAGGGACTGTTGAACTATAGGGACTGTTGCTGTGTAGGGACTGTTGATGTGTAGGGACTGTTGAACTATAGGGACTGTTGATGTGTAGGGACTGTTGCTGTGTAGGGACTGTTGCTGTGTAGGGACTGTTGAACTATAGGGACTGTTGAACTAAAGGTACTGTTGCTGTGTAGGGACTGTTGCTGTGTAGGGACTGTTGCTGTGTAGGGACTGTTGCTGTGTAGGGACTGTTGCTGTGTAGGGACTGTTAACTATAGGGACTGTTGCTGTGTAGGGACTGTTGCTGTGTAGGGACTGTTGAACTATAGGTACTGTTGCTGTGTAGGGACTGTTGAACTATAGGGACTGTTGCACTAAAGGGACTGTTGCTGTGTAGGGACTGTTGAACTCACTTGAACTATAGGGACGGTTGAACTAAAGGTACTGTTGCTGTGTAGGGACTGTTGCTGTGTAGGGACTGTTGAACTATAGGGACTGTTGATGTGTAGGGACTGTTGCTGTGTAGGGACTGTTGAACTATAGGGACTGTTGCACTAAAGGTACTGTTGCTGTGTAGGGACTGTTGAACTATAGGGACTGTTGATGTGTAGGGACTGTTGAACTATAGGTACTGTTGCTGTGTAGGGACTGTTGCTGTGTAGGGACTGTTGAACTATAGGTACTGTTGCTGTGTAGGGACTGTTGCTGTGTAGGGACTGTTGAACTATAGGGACTGTTGCTCTAAAGGTACTGTTGCTGTGTAGGGACTGTTGAACTATAGGGACTGTTGATGTGTAGGGACTGTTGAACTATAGGGACTGTTGCTGTGTAGGGACTGTTGAACTAAAGGGACTGTTGATGTGTAGGGACTGTTGAACTATAGGGACTGTTGATGTGTAGGGACTGTTGAACTATAGGGACTGTTGCTGTGTAGGGACTGTTGAACTAAAGGGACTGTTGCTGTGTAGGGACTGTTGAACTCACTTGAACTATAGGGACGGTTGAACTATAGGGACTGTTGCTGTGTAGGGACTGTTGAACTCACTTGAACTATAGGGATGGTTGAACTATAGGGACTGTTGCACTAAAGATACTGTTGCTGTGTAGGGACTGTTGATGTGTAGGGACTGTTGAACTATTGGGACTGTTGCTGTGTAGGGACTGTTGAACTCACTTGAACTATAGGGACAGTTGAACTATAACTATAGGGACTGTTGAACTATAGGGACTGTTGCACTAAAGGTACTGTTGCTGTGTAGGGACTGTTGAACTACAGGGACTGTTGAACTATAGGGACTGTTGATGTGTAGGAAATGTTGAACTCACTTGAACTATAGGGACTGTTGATGTGTAGGGACTGTTGAACAATAGGGACTGTTGATGTGTAGGGACTGTTGAACTATAGGAACTGTTGAAGGATAGGGTCTGTTGAAGGATAGGAATTGTTGAGGATGCACTAAGGATGTTGATGCTGATTTGTTGTGAATATCTGGTTTCTGTCAGGGAATGGAGCAAGAAGACGCTGGACATTGCTGTGCGCTGGCTGACCAGGCAGTGTGGACGGCCGCAGACAGACTGCCGACACTCCTGCATGAAGCTTGTGGTCAGTCTGGCACCACTGATTCCAGGTCAGGAGCAACAAGAGATAATTTCACCAAATATGTGATTTATAGTGTCAAGATTCATAATAGTATTGTTGCTTAACAATTCTTATGTTCCAGATACTATAAGCTGTATAGTTTTAATACCTGTGAAGGTCCGTGTTAGAACTGGTCTTCAGCAACAAATGCTCGTCGTAAGAGGCGACAAATGGGATCAGGTGGTCAGACTCACTGACTTGGTTGATGCATGTCATCATATCCCAATTATTTAGATCAATGCTCATGATGTCGATCACTGGTTTGTCTGGTCCAGACTCAATTATTTGCAAACTTAGTGCAGCGTTAAAGAACAAACAATAACCAAACAAATCCGAGTATAAATGGAGGACATATGTGAGAATCAGTCAAGCTGGCAAGAGCACAAACCTACCATTTTCAACTGGTTTGCTATTTCAGAGTGTCCTTGATTTTAAAAAAAATTAGGTCTTTGCATGTCCACAGTTTGTTTTCAAAATAAGCATATTTGTGAGGTACTGTTAACCATTTTCAACATCGTATATGAAAATGTAGTGTTTGTCTTGTGTGTCTATCATGGTATATTCATGTCTGATCATGCAATAACATTTGTTAATGCACTGGTAACATGACAACTTTGTAACTGGATGTGTATATGCAGGTATCAAGGCTGCCAGGACATATTTCCAGACCTTTCTCAAGTCCAAGGAAGGGCCGCTCTATTTCCTGTCCAGGTTAGTCTCATGCCTCAGTCAGTGGCAGAGAGATGTCGTATGATTGAGGTGTAGTATTGATCACCTGGGAATGTGATGAGTGAGGTGAGAGTCTTTATTCAGCAAGGTATGAGTGATATATGTTTAATGTAGTTTCAGCCTGCAGGTTTGAGGAGGTAGTAGAGTGGAGTATGGCAAGATTGGGTCAGACTGTTGTACTACAGTGTAACCCTGTATTGATGCAGGTTTGAGGTAGGCAATCAGGTGGAGTATTGCAAGATTGGGGCAGAATGTTTTTTCTACAGTGTAACCCTGTATTGATGCAGGTTTGAGGGAGGCAATCAGGCGGAGTATGGCAAGATTGGGGCAGAATGTTGTACTACAGTGTAACCCTGTGTTGATGCAGGTTTGAGGGAGGCAATCAGGTGGAGTATGGCAAGATTGGGGCAGAATGTTGTACTACAGTGTAACCCTGTGTTGATGCAGGTTTGAGGGAGGCAATCAGGCGGAGTATGGCAAGATTGGGGCAGAATGTTGTACTGCAGTGTAACCCTGTGTTGATGCAGGTTTGAGGGAGGCAATCAGGCGGAGTATGGCAAGATGGGGCTGTCAAGCTGCCCCCGGATGGAGGACATTGCGGACACATTCTCTCTCACAGCGGCTGTCAGCTGGTTCGACATGCTGCTGGCTGCACTGGACTGCTACACCTGGGTGTTCGGCCAGGGCTTCCTCACTCCTGAAGAGTTGTTTGGAGGTCTGGTGATGAACGTTGTGTCTTTGTCTAACATATTTGTATACACTTAAAGAATCCCATCTGAAGATAAAAAGTAGGCTACTGTGTAAATTAGGAACCTGAAAACATTTTGAATCTTCTCACATACAGAACCAATTAATAATCATTTGATAATCGTTTGTTTTAGCTTGTGATGGGAAGGTTTACAGATGCGGAGGACTTGTAAAATCAAATGTAAAAAATGATACATATTTCTCCATCAAAACCTTGAAGTCAATCATGACAATTGTCTTTAAATCAGTGACTTAGATCCCAATTTTCTCCACGTATTCCTAATTGCCTCATTTGAGGATGTCAACTCAGAATACGTAGTATTATTGTCACTCACTCACTCACTCTGGTTATTTCTTCAACTACAATGACGAATTCAAATTGTTATCAAACAGACCACAGGTATCAGTGTTCTAAATACCTACATGGTAAGGTAGATGATAGTTTGTCTTTCCTTCATGTTGTTTCATTGTTTCTCCATTGTGTGTGGTTCAGGCAAGTCCCGGGGTCAAGTTTTCTCAAGTATCCAGTACTTCTGTGAGAAGCTGGCCCTGGTGGACATCCAGGGTGCCTCACAACTGTTCACACATCAGTCAACAGCCGACTTCTTCACCCCCCGGGAAACAGACGACTACAACAGGTACTGGACATGTATCTCTGTCAAGGGAAGGAATTGTAGCATAGATAGCATAACTATTTACAAATATGAGTGAGTTAGTGAGTATGGGTGAAACGATACAGCAAGCTCATGATACGAAACGTATCCTGATACCATATGTATTGCCATATTCATATCTATGTCAAATTGCGTGGAACTTCTTGACTATAATTGTTTTTGAGAGCAGATTCAAAAGGACGGCTAACTTTAGACACATGTTCGTAGCGGCTACTTTTAGTAATGAACTTGAAACGCAAATTGCAACACATTTTGAGATATTTGACTGACAAACATGCTGGGAGTCATTAATCGAGTAGTAAGTCATTTATTTTAGCAAGTGTATTGTGAAGACCTTCTCCCGGTCACATGATTGTGAGTGTGTTTGTTTGTTTGTTTGTTTGTTTGTTGTTTAACGCCACACTCAGCAATATTCCAGCTATATGACAGCAGTCTGTAAATAATCGAGTCTGGACCAGACAATCCAGTGATTGACAGCATTAGCATCGATCCACGCATTTGGGATCGATGACATGCATCAACCAAGTCAGCGAGCCTTACCACCCGATCCCGTTAGTCACCTTTTACGACAAGCATAGTCGCATCTTACGGCCAGCATGGGTTGCTAAAGACCTATTCTAGCCTGGAATCTTCACGGGTCGATTGTGAGTGTGATGAGCAAGGAATGTTTCTGTTGTGGGGAGCCTCTAGTTTCACTTTGATGTGTTCAGTAATTTTGTCCTTTCTGCTTGCCAGGGCAAAGTGTACAGTGATGGTCCGAGTGTTGAACTTGCTGATGGTCATGTATGGATCCCATGCCAAGGTTGCTGCTAAGGTACTGGATAACAAAACTCACACTGATTAAAGATACTTTTATTCATCAATGATGCTTTGTTAGTTATGTTGTACCATTGTCTGGGAGCTACTGTGTAGATAGATGTGTGGTACAACCCAGCTATGTTGACATTGTTGTATATACTCCAGGTAATCCCCGAGTCAGTGCTGAACCAGTCTCTATGGGAGCTGATGTGTAGATGTATGGTACAACCCAGCTATGTTGACATTGTTGTATGTACTCCAGGTAATCCCCGAGTCAGTGCTGAACCAGTCTCTGTGGGAGCTGCTGTGTAGATGTATGGTACAACCCAGCTATGTTGACATTGTTGTATATACTCCAGGTAATCCCTGAGTCAGTGCTGAACCAGTCTCTGTGGGAGCTGCTGTGTAGATGTATGGTACAACCCAGCTATGTTGACATTGTTGTATGTACTCCAGGTAATCCCTGAGTCAGTGCTGAACCAGTCTCTGTGGGAGCTGTTGTGTAGATAGATGTGTGGTACAACCCAGCTATGTTGACATTGTTGTATATACTCCAGGTAATCCCTGAGTCAGTGCTGAACCAGTCTCTGTGGGAGCTGCTGTGTAGATGTATGGTACAACCCAGCTATGTTGACATTGTTGTATGTACTCCAGGTAATCCCCGAGTCAGTGCTGAACCAGTCTCTGTGGGAGCTGCTGTGTAGATGTGTGGTACAACCCAGCTATGTTGACATTGTTGTATATACTCCAGGTAATCCCTGAGTCAGTGCTGAACCAGTCTCTGTGGGAGCTGCTGTGTAGATGTATGGTACAACCCAGCTATGTTGACATTGTTGTATGTACTCCAGGTAATCCCTGAGTCAGTGCTGAACCAGTCTCTGTGGGAGCTGCTGTGTAGATAGATGTGTGGTACAACCCAGCTATGTTGACATTGTTGTATGTACTCCAGGTAATCCCTGAGTCAGTGCTGAACCAGTCTCTGTGGGAGCTGCTGTGTAGATGTGTGGTACAACCCAGCTATGTTGACATTGTTGTATGTACTCCAGGTAATCCCCGAGTCAGTGCTGAACCAGTCTCTGTGGGAGCTGCTGTGTAGATGTGTGGTACAACCCAGCTATGTTGACATTGTTGTATATACTCCAGGTAATCCCCGAGTCAGTGCTGAACCAGTCTCTGTGGGAGCTGCTGTGTAGATGTGTGGTACAACCCAGCTCTGTTGGCTTCAATATGGGAGATATTGAAATCATGGAGAAACTCCCAAAAGAGGTATGGTCACAGAAATCTGGCTGTTCACAATTATTCCAAATATGGCAGGCTATCTCATAAAATATGCCGGAAATAGCGATCAGCAGTTCACACATTTTCTCCCCGATCTATGGCTGATTAATGTCATGGCAAATTTCAAAACTGAAAAGAAATTTCAATACAGTGATAGGAAGACCAAAGACTTTGTATCTCTAATGACTAATGTTCATTTCAAGGCGGGTTCATGGTGAGTTGATGTGATTTACCGATCAGTTCATACATGATTACGCCGAAATTAATGTAAACAAAATTGAATGAAGTAATATAATGGATGACACATGTAAGTCCGGCTACAGAATGAACACTTTTAAAGCCAGATAGTGTAATAACAGGACTGATTCGTGTACTTCAGTATGAACTTGTAGACATGCTACTTATGGTGTTGTGTGCACACGATAATGTCTTTGCATGTGAAATAAGATCGAAGCTCATTGTATGTGTGTATTATGCACACACTGGTAGTCCAACAGTAATCAAATACTGAGTATTTTACTCATCAAGGATTACATTTATGTAGGGAGGTCCTTTTCCATGTTGATTGTACACAACTGTTTGATTGGTTACATACCAGTTTGAACAATTCCCCCACCCAAAAAAGGCTGCCCGCCTCGCTATATTTTCCAAAGCCTTTGCCTGAGAACCAATTCATTTATATTTTTTTATTCTTAAACATGTTAATTGCTGTGTGAGGTGATTTCTAATTTGTATTTGTTTGTGTGCTGCCCCAAGTGTGTAATGTTGTATAAACTCACAATAGTGACACGTATGTCAATTAGCAATAGGTTAGACATGGGGACTCAGTTATTTATATTCATGTATCATTCTGTCAGTGGGGCGGTCGGGTAACCTAGTGGTTAAAGCGTTCGCTCAACTCGCCGAAGACCTGGTTTCGATTCCTGACATGGGTACAATGTGTGAAGCCCATTTCAATATTGCTTAAAGCAGCGTAAAACCACACTCACTCACTCACTCACTCATTCTGTCAGTTGATGTGTCGTGGGGATGTGGCATGCTCATAACACACGGATAAAGCAAGGAAATTTGATGCCATGTCAGAAAAGAATAATGATGAACTATTTTAGCCATCTCATAAACTGAATCATAAAATTTGATGAACAGGTAATAATTATGTGTCATATAATTCTTTTTGCAGATGGAGCAGCTTCTTGTAGTATTCAAGCAATTCCTCCCTCCCAGCCACCTGAAACAACTCAAACTGACACTCAAGGAACAGCTCAAGGGAGACAGGTTGGTGGTCTTTCAGATTTTCAAGTCATAATCGTCACTGCACAATCAAATGTTTAATACTTCTGTATGTGTGTAATTGGCAATTTTCAGAGTAAGCATAAGTTGCGATAAATTTAATTGCATGGCATAGTTACCAATGGCACAGGTAAGTTAATGGTGTAATTTTTTTATTAAAGTTTATGAAAGCAAGTTTCATATTCATTTAAAATTGCCTCAATGCTATATTTGCTTGATAAGCTGGAAAGTCTGACAATGTACATCAGGTGAGCTAATGATCATGCTGATAAGTGTGTCAGCGCAATATGGGAGGAAAGTCTGACTGTACATCAGGTGAGCTATCATGCTGATAAGTGTGTCAGCGCAATATGGGAGGAAAGTCTGACTATTTACATCAGGTGAGCTATCATGCTGATAAGTGTGTCAACGCAATATGGGAGGGAAGTCTGACTATGTACATCAGGTGAGCTATCATGCTGATAAGTGTGTCAGCGCAGTGTGGGAGGAAAGTCTGACTATGTACATCGGTGAGCTATCATGCTGATAAGTGTGTCAGTGCAATATGGGAGGAAAGTCTGACTATGTACATCAGGTGAGCTATTATGCTGATAATGTGGGAAGAAAGTTCAAAGTGATGTAGCTTTTGGATGTTTACCATTATCTGATACCCACGAGCATGGGAATGGTGCTGAAAAAGCCAAAAACATAATCAGGTGAAACGGGATTGAGCTCATGATAATTTGTTTCTTGAACACAAACGTGACATAATTCACGAATTCTGCACAGTGACTGGGCCATTTCCAAGGGATGCCACTCTGCTGAGATACCCATGCTACCCATGCCTTCCCCCAAGTTAGTAACTGATGACATGTAGTATGAAGAAATGGTATCAAAGGAACACCATTGGCCTTCGTAAGGCCCTGTTAGACAGCCCTATATTTGTGGACTAAAAGTATAAAGTATGTTGTTGCAGAGACGTGGTGGGGTTGTTGCCACTGTCGTTCACCGACGCTGGTGTTGACCACACGGGTGTCCAGCAGTTGGTGGCCGGGTACACGCAGCTGCACAAACACGGCCTGCTGATGGAGGCAATCAAACACGGTGGAGATGCCAGCAAGCTGGCCAAGAAGGTCATGCAAAATGTGTACGAGGTGAATATGCTCATATGTTTTTTGCCTGGGCAAGGTATTAGTTCTCCTGGACATAATATTACATAACACGTGTTAATCATCAAGTAGATTACACAAAGTTCTCTTTGTTATCCGTTGTCCCGTTTTGTTTACCTGTGTAGGGAGTCATACAGAAGACAGGCAGCCATAACTCATCTGTCAACCTGACACCGACAGCCGTCTCCCTGGCTAGATCTCTCCTTCACCTGGCCTTCCAGCTGGGTTTGCCGGTAAGTATAGCGCCTTCTGCTGGCTAGATCTCTCCTTCACCTCTTCTCTCCCTGGCTAGATCTCTCCTTCACCTCATCCTCTCCCCGGCTAGATCTCTCCTTCACCTCGTCCTCTCCCCGGCTAGGTCTCTCCTTCACCAGTCCTCTCCCCGGCTAGATCTCTCCTTCACCTCGTCCTATCCACGGCTAGATCTCTCCTTCACCTTGTCCCTTCCCTGGCTAGATCTCTCCTTCACCTTGACCTCTCCCTGGCTAGATCTCTCCTTCACTCTTCTCTCCCTGGATAGTTCTCTCCTTCACCTCTTCTCTCCCTGGTTAGATCTCTCCTTCACCTCGTCCTCTTCCTGGCTAGATCTCTCCTTCACCTTATCCTCTCCCCGGATAGATCTCTCCTTCACTCTTCTCTCCCTGGCTAGATCTCTCCTTCACCTCGTCTTCTTCCTGGCTAGGTCTCTCCTTCACCTCTTCTCTCCCTGGTTAGATCTCTCCTTCACCTCGTCCACTCCCTGGCTAGATCTCTTCTCTCCCTGGCTAGATCTCTCCTTCACCTTGTCCTCTCCCTGGCTAGGTCTCTCTTTCACCTCATCCTCTCCCTGGCTAGATATCTCCTCTCCCTGGCTAGATCTCTCCTCTCACTGGCTAGATCTCTCCTTCACCTTGTCCTCTCCCTGGCTCGATCTCTCCTTCACCTCGTCCAAATCATTACTCAGTTTGTTTCATGTTTTAATGCATATTAAAGAGCTCAATACAAAGGATTATTTTACTCTAAAATTTTTATTTTTATCTCTATATGTATATTATATCACGTGGAAATAATCACCAAATTGATATCCCGCAGGATGACAGTCTGGTAGATTCTCTTCTGGAGAGCAAGTTTGTGCTGGGACTTAGCCAAGGTTTGGAGCAGAGTCACGGGGACCTGTTCTTCACAATGTTCAAATCCCCCATCAGTGCCCACCTAGCTGAGAGATCGGACCAGATACTGGTTCTCCTGGCCAAGCAAGCGGCAAACGATCCTCGCCGAGTGAGCAGTCTGCTGGTCAGCACGGTGGATCATGTGGTCAAGGACAGGGCACTCCGCAAAAAGTAGGCCTTCTTTTGTTAAGGCCAGTTTAACTGTTTGTGTAGGGAGGAAGGATATCATTGTACCTTAAAGGGCGGGGTTAAATAGTTGTATAAAGGAATTTTTTCCGTTGTCTTTCCGAGGACATTTTTGTATGTCACAGCATGTCAGCTTAATGTGGGAATGTGGGAGGAAAGCCAGAAGTGATGCAGGTCTCAGACATTTACCACTTTGGTGAAACCCATGTGCACGGGAATGGTATGAACAAACCTAGAAACATGATTAGGGCGAACCAGGAATCATACCAATGATCATAGGTTTCTGGCAAGCTCAAGGGAGGCAACTCTGGGTAGCGATTTGCAGTGCATAAGATGATTGGGACACCCGTGCCCCCAATGTGGATATGAAACCTATCCCCTTTCAAGGTGTCAGATCAAGGCCTAGAGTGGTACCTCTGTGTTCCAGGGAGGGTGAGCGGGTGCTGTCTGCCATCTTGATGCAGTGGGAGTTTTTCCGGTCATGGGTGTTCAACAAGGCCACAGCTGACCAACAGGAGTTGGTCATCCTGCTTCTGACCAAGATGCTGCAGGTGGACAGTAAGGTGAGTGTTGCCTGGTTTAGTGACAGGCCTCCTTTAATAAAGGCAGAATACTACACTCATTCTGACTAGATATCATTTCTAAACTTGTGAACTTTTTAGGATATCTGACAGAGTGAAAAGCATAAGTTCAGCCAAGAAACCAAGCTGGTTATCTGTAACTGTACAGAGGCAAGTGGATATAGCTTGGCTGTATCATATACCTACTGATGTTAAGATATAACTAATGTTGAAGACGTAAAGGGAAATTGTATTTCTTCCATTCCATTATATTTGTGTGAGATATTTGTCTGCACTGGGCAAATGGAAAAGATGCCGATCAGGTTGTAAGAGGCCTCACGTTGCCCTCGTCTCACTCTTAAATAGGCACAGCAAGAAACTGTCACATCACACAAAAACGTCTCTAAATGAGGCAGCTGTCCAGTTCATGGATACACAACAAAGTGAGGTTACCCCTATTAGACTTCCTGTGCAGATGAGCCACAAAGTATGGTACAAGCACTTCCTTTGCTGCCACTGACTGACAATCAGTATCAGTAAACCTTCCATGTGTTTTATTGATTTCGTAGACTAAATGTTCGTCTAGGTGACAGACTGTGGTAGCATTTAACACTTCCTGGCCACCAAAAGATATTAAATTTCCTTGTCTGCCTACTGATTAATGTTTTTGTTCACTCTAGCAATAACTATCTTCTAGGGGTCATCCTTTCCTGAAAATAGACCCAAGAGTCATGGTGCCTATTCCAACCTTTATATGGTGCCTATTCCCACCTTAATATGTTTCAGCTGGCCTCCGATACATCACACCCTGCGTACACCACCTTGTTTGAGATGTACCAGACGATGTTGACAGACAGCAGGACTAATCTGGCCTTTAAGGTAATAGTGTGCAAGGACGGTATGTAATAAATGTAGATGTCCAATTTTAAAGTATATGGAAAGCTTTGAAATATTGTTATTAAAATTATCAGATATGTTCCTATGACTGTCAAGTACCCATTATGTCTTCCTTACACTTCAGACATATCTGCAGTTTACATCAGAAGATATTGTTTGTTTTCAGAATCGTGTGTTGGACCTGCTTCCGTTCTTCTCTGTTGTTGTTGAACCCCACATATCTAACCTAAAGTAAGTGTGGTTCAGATCAGATACAAAATCAGTGTGCTCAACCTATGCTGGTCGTACGAGGCTACCAATGGCAACCTATGCTGGTCGTACGAGGCTACCAATGGCAACCTGTGCTGGTCGCATGAGGCTACCAATGGCAACCTATGCTGGTTTACGAGGCTACCAAATAGCAACCTATGCTGGTTTACGAGGCTACCAAATGGCAACCTATGCTGGTTTACGAGGCTACCAATGGCAACCTGTGCTGGTTGTACGAGGCTACCAAATGGCAACCTATGATGGTCGTACGAGGCTACCAATGGCAACCTATGCTGGTCGTACGAGGCTACCAATGGCAACCTGTGCTGGTCGCATGAGGCTACCAATGGCAACCTATGCTGGTTTACGAGGCTACCAAATAGCAACCTATGCTGGTTTACGAGGCTACCAAATGGCAACCTATGCTGGTTTACGAGGCTACCAATGGCAACCTATGCTGGTTGTACGAGGCTGCCAAATGGCAACCTATGATGGTCGTACGAGGCTACCAAATGGCAACCTATGCTGGTTTACGAGGCTACCAATGGCAACCTATGATGGTCGTACGAGGCTACCAAATGGCAACCTATGCTGGTTTACGAGGCTACCAAATGGCAACCTATGTTGGTCGTACGAGGCTACCAAATAGCAACCTAAGCTGGTCGTACGAGGCTACCAATGGCAACCTATGCTGGCCGTACGAGGCTACCAATGGCAACCTATGCTGGCCGTACGAGGCTACCAATGGCAACCTATGCTGGTTTACGAGGCTACCAAATGGCAACCTGTGCTGGTTGTACGAGGCTACCAAATAGCAACCTATGCTGGTTGTACGAGGCTACCAAATGGCAACCTATGCTGGTCGTACGAGGCTACCAATGGCAACCTATGCTGGCCGTACGAGGCTACCAATGGCAACCTACGCTGGTCGTACGAGGCTACCAATGGCAACCTATGCTGGCCGTACGAGGCTACCAATGGCAACCTATGCTGGCCGTACGAGGCTAACAATGGCAACCTATGCTGGCCGTACGAGGCTACCAAATGGCAACCTATGAGTGCACCAGAGTGCACCAACATGGATCACCAGCAGTGACCGTTTTGCAGTGAAGCTGGTAGAAAGCAGGATTCTGTTGGTTCAGTTTAGACATGTTTTTTTTTAATGATGTAACGGGGCAAGCCTATAGGGAGTATGAGTGAGTGGCCTAAATGCAGGGTTTTGCCTGACCCTTTTTTTGCAAGCCCTGCGCATTCCGAATGGGTCGCGATAAACTCTATCCCAAAATCATCTGATTGGACGACAAGTGATTTGTATAAGTGCACAGTGAAGCGGTCATAAAATCAGACACATTTCCAATCCAAATAGATTATGTCTAATTTTATTGATTGTCCAAGCAAATTTGAGTATTTCATGAAGTCATAACCTTTTCAGGCGCAGCCTGGATAGATTTGTGGCTGACCATTTCCCACTGAAGAGTGCCGAGTTTGTAAAGGGAAGTCCAAAATACAATGACTACATTGCATCCATAGACAAGGTAAGAGAGTTAAACAGGAGCAGCTTTGCATGTTGTAAGTGTGATGTGTTGAGTGCTCTTAATGCAAAAGCACTAATTCAGTATTGGACTTGATCAAGGCGTTATGGTTAAACGTGTTATGGAGAGGCTATGCTCTCAAGTCTCATTGTCCACTTGTGTCTCCTTGTCAGTGTTTGAAATAATTTTGAAATCCGACAAGACAGTAATGTTTCAACTTCTTGTCTGTGAGTCTGGTGCTGCTGACCTCATGATTGTAATGTTTCAGCTTCTGTCCGGGAGTCTGGTGCTGCTGACCTCATGATTGTAATGTTTCAGCTTCTGTCCGGGAGTCTGGTGCTGCTGACCCCATGATTGTAATGTTTCAGCTTCTGTCCGGGAGTCTGGTGCTGCTGATCCCATGATTGTTATGTTTCAGCTTCTTGTCCGGGAGTCTGGTGCTGCTGACCCCATGATTTTGATTTTTCAGCTTTTGTCCGGGAGTCTGGTGCCATGATTGTAATGTTTCAACTTCTTGTCCGGGAGTCTGGTGCTGCTGACCCCATGATTGTAATGTTTCAGCTTCTGTCCGGGAGTCTGGTGCTGCTGACCCCATGATTGTAATGT
This sequence comes from Haliotis cracherodii, assembly GCF_022045235.1. Taxonomy (NCBI): domain Eukaryota; kingdom Metazoa; phylum Mollusca; class Gastropoda; order Lepetellida; family Haliotidae; genus Haliotis; species Haliotis cracherodii. The sequence goes on from NW_027266275.1 coordinate 21,051,016, forward strand.
TTCAGCTCCTTGCTGGCCTGGAGCTGTCTGGGAGTCCAGTGCTGCTGGAGTTGATAATCAGCATCTTCTGTCGTGAGAGTCGCCACGCACACGAGGAGGAGATACAGGCCACGCTTATCAGGTTCATCAAACGGTGAGAAAACTCGTCATTATGGTGCTCACTGCTTAGCGTGGTCACCTCTCTGAAGACCTAGGTTTCACTGTTACAGATGTTCTGAGATAATAAAAAAATCTTTTTCTGTACAGTCATGGAAGATATATTTTCCCACTTTGCCTTCCATAAGCAGTTAGTTTGGAATCCTTGTTGAATCTCTGCAGGTAATACCCGATTATATGTGTAGTGTGGACTGCTTGGATGACTGTGGTAGCAACATGCTCAACACATAATCTACATCTCCCCTGACATGTTGTGGCAGGTTACCAGGAGACAAGCAGAAGGTGGTCCTGGATGTGCCACTCAGGATCTTCCAGAAGGAAGGAAGTTTCCCCAATGAGATACGCCGTGCTACAATTGAGCGTGTTTGTCTGCCGATGCTCAGGCTGTGCCAGAAGTCTGCCTTTATCGAGTTCTACCTGGATCACATTGGAGAGATCATGAAAGTGGTCGAGACAAAGTTGATCAAGGTAAGCTTGGAGAAGTCGTAAATGTAGTGGAGATAAAGCCATTCCGCATTGAATACAAAGGTTGTTTTAATTGGCTAATGTATTCTTGAGTTGTTTCAGTCGTAAGACCAACTTGTTTGAGAGAATCATACATGAAGTACAATAGTGGGGATATCAAAGCAGATGTGACTTTTTTCTTTCTTCGGGTTTGCAATAGTACAGACAGTTTAAAAGGGTAGAAAGAGAAGGTATAAAAGTGTCTGTTACATGTTTTATATTCAGCAAACAATGTTTTGATATTGAGCCAGTGTAAAGTGCTGTAGGGCCCGATGTTTTTGTATTATTGTTATTGTCTCTCTGTATGTAACCAGAAACACTGATGTATCTAGCACTCAAACCTGTATCTTGAACTCAAGCTTGTATCTAGCTCTCAAGCCTGTATCTGGCACTCAAGCCTGTATTTAGTACTCAAGCTTGTATCTAGCACTCAAACTTGTATTCAGAACTCAAAATTGTATCTATCACTCAAGCTTGTATCTAGCCCTCAAGCTTGTATCTAGCACTGAATCCTGTATCTAGCACTGAAGCCTGTATCTTGCACTGAATCCTGTATCTAGCATTGTAGCTTGTATCTTACACTCAAGCCTGTATCTAGCACTCAAGCTTGTATCTAGCACTCAAACTTGTATCTAGCACTCAAACTTGTATCTAGCCCTTAAGCTTGTATCTAGCCCTCACGCCTGTATCTAGCACTCAAGCCTGTATCTAGCCCTCAAGCTTGTATCTAGCACTCAAACTTGTATCTAGCACTGAAGCTTGTATCCAGCACTGAAGCCTGTATCTAGCACTGAAGCTTGTATCTTACACGGAAACCTGTATCTAGCACTCAAGCTTGTATCCAGCACTCAAGCCTGTATCTAACATTCAAGCCTGTATCTAGCACTCAAGCCTGTATCTGACACTCAAACCTCTATCTAACATTCAAGCCTGTATCTGACACTCAAGCCTGTATCTAGCACTCAAGCCTGTATCTAGCACTGAATCCTGTATCTAGCACTGAAGCTTGTATCTTACTCTGAAGCCTGTATCTAGCACTCAAGCCTGTATCTAGCACTCAAGCCTGTATCTAGCACTCAAGCTTGTATCTAGCACTCAAGCTTGTATCTAGCACTCAAGCTTGTATCTTGCACTCAAGCTTGTATCTAGCACTCAAGCCTGTATCTAACATTCAAGCCTGTATCTAGCACTCAAGCCTGTATCTGACACTCAAGCTTGTATCTAACATTCAAGCCTGTATCTAACACTCAAGCTTGTATCTGACACTCAAGCCTATATATCCCACACAGGCCGCGGCGGAGATGGAGACACAGCTGACCAGCAAGCAGTGCTGCTTCCAGCTCCTGGAGCTTCTGTACTCACGCATGTCCAAGGACGAGATCAACACCAAGAACTCCACCATCAATGACAAGTTCTGCTCTGGCAATGCCACAACAGGCAAAGAGCTGACACAGAAGATTATCAAGTAGGTTGCTATAGAAACCAAGGTTTGTGGGCATAGAGCGCTAGTCATTCTATGTTGAACTGATCACGCCTTATATGTAACATTGTGACCATTCCTTAGTGAACAGCTCCGATGGGAATTCCAGGTTAGAATCAGTTCCCAACAGCATATGCTTATTGTAAGAGGCAACCTCCTGTGAATATGATGGGTAGAATAGGTCCTCAGCTACCAATTCTTGCCATAACAGGCAACTAATGGGATTGGGTGGTCAGGCTCGCTGACTTGGTTGATGCATGTCATTGTATCCCAATAGCTTATGATGTCAATCACTGCATTGTCTGGTCCTGACTCGAATATTGTCACACCGCCGTCATATAGTTGGAATATTGCTATGTGCATCGTTAAACAACAAACAAACAAACAAAAACCCTCATGTATTGGTTGTTGAGGATCAATGACTTGGTTGATAGCATGTTATCTTACTCCATTGGCTTGGATCGTTGCTCACACTGTCAATCTCTGGATTTGCATGTGAGCTGCAAGGCCTCTTGGCTCTGTGTTGGTTGAGTCATTCTTAGTCTGTGTTGTGTTGTGGCAGGGCTTCCCAGGAAGCCAAGAGTGAAGATGTCCGAGGTGAGACCACGTTGGTGGAACAGCGTCGTCTGTATCACTGTGCAGCATACAACCTGCTCATAGCCGTCATCTCCCGCACACAGTCCGATCTCAAGTTCTTCAAGGGATTCCTCTTCAATGATGATGAAGCAAAGGTGGGTAAATATTCAATGAAATTCCTAACTTAACTTAACTTTAAACAGTGTCTTGTATCCATACCTGGTCGGATGTTATATATATTTTATTGTTTGTGTACGAGTTTTAGTGTGAAGTGTATATATATATATATATATATATATATATATATATATATATATATATATATATATATATATATATATATATATATATATATATATATATATATATCTTCTCTCTCTCTCTCTCTCTCTCTCTCTCTCTCTCTCTCTCTCTCTCTCTCTCTATTCTGCTTTCATGCCACGAAGGAGCTGAAATAATGTTCAGAGAATATTCAACTCAGAGCTACTTTCTCTTTTTATTGTACGTCGTTCCACAACTTTAGTTTGGACAATTGATGTAACTCCCACAGGGAGTGCCAGCATACATGTTACACTTACTTGGTGCAGTGGCTGCCTGTGTAGCAGGGCATGGAGTCATCCCACAGATGACATCCTTGACCTCTTCGGTCTTGAGGACAGGGCTTTCAACCTCGTATCAGAAAGTTTGTGTTTCGAATCCCATTACGAGACTTGGAAATTTTATGGCCACTACACCAGTAAGATGGCATTTGTCTCCACTCCATACAAAACCATTACCCCAGTAGGTATGACAGTAACCATTTGTGATGCTGTTGTTGCATAGGGTCAGTTCCTGCTGGACAACATCGTGGACAAGGAAAGGACATATGAGTTCACCGTGGAGCTGCAGGTTGGTGCCTCAGGTTTAAAAAGAGAGTTCATTGGATATGCGGGATGTCTTAAATAAAAATGTGTGGTGTAAAAGAAAGAAATTGTGTTCAGAGAAGAAATTGTATGTTTTGATGCAGTGACTGCAAACATAACCCCCCTCTGAATATTAAATGGGTTGTCCTGTATAGAAATAGAGAGACTGTCTTCATACCAAACTTTCAAACAGCTGTGCCCGGAAGTCAGCTTAATCAAATTGATGCTTTAAGACTGATTCAAGATTACAAGATATTCATCTTGATAGGTTTCAAAGCAAAAGGTCCTAGGTCGGTATAAGTAGTCTTCCTTTCTTCAATAAGATACAGTTGCATGATGAAGATGTGTTTGTCAAGTATATATTTTGCACTTTCTTTATTTTCTTGTAGAACCCACTTGAAAGGAAGAAAAAGTTTGTGTCCATCCGTAATGAAGTGAAGGAGAAACGGGCTGATGAGGAAGACGACACAAGCATCACATACGGCTCCTCATACCATCTGGCATCTCAGTATCTGGCTGACAGCAGCCTCAGTGAGGATGTCAGCCAGTACGATTTCTCCATGTCAGGCTCTGCACAGGCAAGTTTCCAGCTGTCTTTCCACAAGCATGTATTAAAGTTGTGTTACACAGGCAACAAGTTTCTAGCCGTCTTTCCACAAGCCTATTCTAGTTGTGTTACACAGGCAAGTTTCCAGCTGTCTTTCCACAAGCAAATATTATAGTTACACAGGCAAGTTTCTACATGTCTTTCCACAAGCATGTATTCTAGTTGTGTTACACAGGCAAGTATCTAGCCGTCTTTCCACAAGCATATTCTAGTTATGTTACAAAGGCAAGTTTCTACCTGTCTTTCCACAAGCATGTATTCTAGTTGTGTTACAAAGGCAAGTTTCTACCTGTCTTTCCACAAGCATGTATTCTAGTTGTGTTACAAAGGCAAGTTTCTAGCTGTCTTTCCACAAGCATGTATTAAAGTTGTGTTACACAGGCAAGTTTCTAGCTGTCTTTGCACAAGCATATATTCTAGTTATGTACACAGGCAGGTTTTCTAGCTGTCTTTCCACAAGCATATATTCTAGTTGTGTTACACAGGCAAGTTTCTACCTGTCTTTCCACAAGCATGTATTCTAGTTGTGTTACACAGGCAAGTTTCTAGCTGTCTTTCCGCAAGCATATATTCTAGTTGTGTTACACAGGCAAGTTTCTAGCTGTCTTTCCACAAGCATATATTCTAGTTATGTTACACAGGCAAGTTTCTAGCTGTCTTTCCGCAAGCATATATTCTAGTTGTGTTACACAGGCAAGTTTCTAGCTGTCTTTCCACAAGCATGTATTCTAGTTGTGTTACACAGGCAAGTTTCTTGCTGTCTTTCCACAAGCATGTATTAAAGTTGTGTTACACAGGCAAGTATCTAGCCGTCTTTCCACAAGCATATTCTAGTTATGTTACAAAGGCAAGTATCTAGCCGTCTTTCCACAAGCATGTATTCTAGTTATGTTACAAAGGCAAGTTTCTACCTGTCTTTCCACAAGCATGTATTAAAGTTGTGTTACACAGGCAAGTTTCTACCTGTCTTTCCACAAGCATATATTCTAGTTATGTTACAAAGGCAAGTTTCTTGCTGTCTTTTCACAAGCATGTATTCTAATTGTGTTACACAGGCAGGTGTTCTAGCTGTCTTTCCACAAGCATATATTCTAATTGTGTTACACAGGCAGGTGTTCTAGCTGTCTTTCCACAAGCATGTATTCTAGTTGTGTTACACAGGCAAGTTTTCTTGTAGCACCCCAAATAATTTTGAAGATTAAGTTTACCATAAATAAACATATAATAACTCTATGACTAACTCATTTGGTGACCTATACAAAAGCAACTGAACAGACATACATTGCATTGAAAAATAACGATGTGTTATTTCCTTGCTCCTGTAGAGCGTGACTGGAGATAGGTCAAGGGGCAGAGGTCAGGTCAAGAGGAAGGCCAGCTACACTGCTGTCAAGGAGGAGGTGAGATGATGATGGGATAATGGACGCCATGACACGTTGCTCTGTATGGCTACTTGTATCCCACCCATGGGGACTGCAGATTAGAATTGTCCCTTGCAAACTTTTCTTGTGTGACGTGACTTCATGGAATGTGTGATCAGGCTCGGTGACTGCTTTGATTGGTGTCATCATACCTCAACGATGTGGGACAATCACTGGTTTGTGTGGTCAAGACTCCATCATATATCGGGTAGCCTAGTGGTTAAAGTATTCGCTCATCACGCCGAAGACCGGGTTCAATTCCCGACATGGGTACAATGTGTGAAGCCCATTTCTGGTGTCCCCCATCGTGATATTGCTGGAATATTGCTAAAAGTGGCATAAAACTATAATCACTCACTTACTCCATCATATATCTGAGTGCAGTATTAAATAACAGTTAAAGAAATAAGACTTGTGTTTCAGCCACACAAAGCTTAAAGGTATTCAGTGCTTTAGCAGGGTGCATGTTCATTGTTGTTTTCTCCACTGCAGTGCAGGCTGCAGCTAACAACTGACTGCACAACAGATAAGACCATCTTCCAAAGGCAAGGGAGTTAACTGTCAATAAAAGTCCAGTTTCCACCCTTGCCGAACTAGCCTGGAACTTCTAGGCTCAATCGTAGTTCCACCAGTGGCTATTACGAGTTAGTCCCTTCTATGTCCCTCCTATTGGCGAATCTTGTTCAACCTCTCGTATCACTTGCATTTGCTTGAAACAAAATGGTGGAACCCAGTCAAGACGATCTGATCGATAATCAAAATCTATAGTATGGTAAAACAGGTCCTAATTCGCAAGTGCATCAAATCACATGAGTAACTTGATTAGAAACATTTGGAAAATATCTGTTGATGCCGAGTTGGCGGTACACATGCTTTGCAAATCCTGCCGTGGCAGTTTACAAACTGGATGTCAATTTTGTTACACGATTATGAATGGACAATCCATAGACTTGTTCGTCCAACCAAAACATAACTCCATAATTCCAGCCTAGTTCTGCAAGGGTGGAAACTGGACCTTTATAGTCAGTTAACTCCCTTCGCTTCACTTTATTGGAAGATTGAAACATAAAAGACATGATGTCAGACAATATATTATTTAATATTACACAAAGCAGTGACAGTGTCCTGGCACAAGGACATTTACACTTTAACGTAACTGTCATTCACAATCATAATCCCCTCCTGATGATTATCCTGTTCCAATTAGTCATGATCATCTCACAAACGAAAAGATTTTTACTCTATCCTAAACGTTTTCATCTTCCCACTTTTGTCATAATTTGGGTATAACATACAGTTCATCAACGCACTTTCTTCGTTACAGGTAAGCCAATCCATGCAGATTGACATTGTACATCTTAACTGTTTACTTCGTATGCTTAAAAACTGAAGATGTCTGTCAGCGTCCCACTACAAAACAGCTTTTGTGGGTTAGATCGAGGCCCACATCGAAATTGTCTGTTTGCGTATCAGTGTCAGGATGATCAGCTGATTGTGTCACGTTTCGACATTTGTCAACAGTGATTTGAGTGGTCAAAGTGATTTGATTGGGGTGGGGTGGGGCGTTGGGGGGGAATTAATGTGTATGTTAATTAGTGACGAAGAGTGATTTGATTGGCTAATGTGTATAAATTGAAGATTAGCGACCTGTAGTACACAATGAACAGAATATAGTCATGAATATTGAGTGTGATGAAAGTAATATTATTTTAATTTGTTTAGGTTTTGTACGTATGGTATTTATTTGAAGTGATATTTATTTGCATGTTTGTTGAATTTGTTACCAACTGCACTTTGTGCAGTCTGCTTATAAACTGCCTACATTTAGCATGAATTAACATGTGGTAACATTCTGTTATGGTCATAGGAAAAAGATGGAGGTGTAATTCTCAGAAATTCCAGATGGCAATGTACACAGCATGTCCCTCACATCATCTGCGTCTGTTTGTCAGGTAGGAAGTTCAGCTGAATAATTACAGAGCACCTGATGTTTCAGGAGGGGAATGTGACTGTCGAGGACGACTATGTGGAGCTGGAGATGGATGAACTGAACCAGCACGAGTGTATGGCGTCTGTCATTGCCCTGCTGAGACACATGCAGAGGGAAGAGATCACACCAGCAGTAGCTCAGGTAGGGACTGAACCAGCACGAGTGTATGGCGTCTGTCATTGCCCTGCTGAGACACATGCAGAGGGAAGAGATCACACCAGCACTAGCTCAGGTAGGGACTGAACCAGCACGAGTGTATGGCGTCTGTCATTGCCCTGCTGAGACACATGCAGAGGGAAGAGATCACACCAGCAGTAGCTCAGGTAGGGACTGAACCAGCATGAGTGTATGGCGTCTGTAATTGCCCTGCTGAGACACATGCAGAGAGAAGAGATCACACCAGCAGTAGCTCAGGTAGGGACTGAACCTGCACGAGTGTATGGCGTCTGTCATTGCCCTGCTGAGACACATGCAGAGGGAAGAGATCACACCAGCAGTAGCTCAGGTAGGGACTGAACCAGCACGAGTGTATGGTGTCTGTAATTGCCCTGCTGAGACACATGCAGAGGGAAGAGATCACACCAGCAGTAGCTGAGGTAGGGACTGAACCAGCACGAGTGTATGGCGTCTGTCATTGCAGAGATCACACCAGCACTAGCTTATGAACATGCTGGACATTCCTGTTTGAGGATATACTCAGATATCATTAGATATTTGGACACCTGTTAGTTAGATGGTCCTCCACGTGTTATAGAATCACTGCTGACACTCAAGGAATGTCCTGTTTTGTTTCAGGGTACTTTGCCCAAGGAGATGCCCTCATGGATGATATACCTCCACAACAAGATGATGAAGGCCACAGTGCACAAAAACATCAAACTCTTCATAGCCAAACTTATCATCAACACAGCAGATGTAAGTCGACTACTCAGAACTTGTCAGTCAGTTTTGTGAACTGAAATTTGTGTGAAGAAATTGAGGGCATGATTCTCAAGGACAGCTCAGTTTGCGGTGTAGAGTTGTATCCTTAAGCCCACCAGAATCATCATCCCTGTGATCATTGGTTTGAATCCCAGATTTACTCTGGTAATGGTTGTTGGTATATCAGCACCATACCCATGTTTGCTGGTTTCACTGAAGTGGTAAGGGAGGTGAGGTGACATGGGGTTTAACTTCGCATCCAAGATTTTTGCAGTCATGTTAAACAGTGGCATTGTATCACAGTGGGCTAGCGCACTATAAAATCAGCATTAGTCAGCACTAGTACACATGTGTGTGCCTGCGTGCATGCAGGTACTAGACCTGACTAATGCTGATTTAATAGTGCGCTAGCCCACTGAGATACCATGCCACAGTTTAACATGACTGCCCAAATCAGACACAGTATACTGACTCCAAGCGTACCAGTCCTTGTTTTATCTCCTTAATGCCGAGCACTAGGTGGGGTAACAACAAGCACCATCTTTTAATGTCTTTCAATATGACGCGTCCGGGATCGAACCCCCGACCTTCCACTCTCTGGGCGGAGGCGGTTATCACTAAAGTGGTAAACATCTATGGCCTGCATCACAGGCTGACTACTGTTCAAAGTGCATTAATCCCAACTTGCTCACTATTAGAAACTTAAACAATGTTTCAGTATGTTTTTCTCTGTTCCAGCTATTCCAGCCTTATGCCAAGTTCTGGCTGCGGCCCCTGTGCCAGTTTCTCTTCACTGACACAGTCACGTCTGGGGGCACCAACTACTTCATTGTGGACCTTGTTGTCACCATGATGTCCTGGCACACCACTGCAATACCTCAGGTAGTTTGCAATGCTGTTGCTACACAGCAACTTTAGATGAGAAGGCCACCATCTTTTACAGATAAAACAGAAATAGGCTGCCATGTTGTACTGACACAACAGCCATAACTGAGATAGGTCCCATGCTGTACTGACACAACAGCCATAGCTGAGATAGGCCCCATGTTCTGCTGACACAACAGCCATAGCTGAGATAGGCCCCATGTTGTACTGACACAACAGCCATAGCTGAGATAGGCCCCATGTTGTACTGACACAACAGCCATAGCTGAGATAGGCCCAATGTTGTACTGACACAACAGCCATAGCTGAGATAGGTCCCATTTTGTGCTGACACAACAGCCATAGCTGAGATAGGCCCCATGTTGTACAGACACAACAGCCATAGCTGAGATAGGCCCCATGTTGTACTGACACAACAGCCATAGCTGAGATAGGTCCCATGTTGTACTGACACAACAGCCATGGCTGAGATAGGCCCCATGTTGTACAGACACAACAGCCATAGCTGAGATAGGCCCCACATTGTACTGACACAGCAGCCATAGCTGAGATAGGACACCTTGACTCATATGGGATAGCTTTACTTTAAAATCCTTAGATCCCATTTCCTTAAAGTGAAATACAGTCAAATCTGTTTGCAAAAATGTTCAGAAGGTTGCTGGTAGTGGCTATGCTTTGATTTGAAAGGATTCTGCCGAGGAGAAAGCTATGGCCTCTCGCCTTGTGGAGTTCCTCACTGCCAACATCCACCATGACACAAGGTTTGTGTTCCGGAACAACCTGGACCTGCTGAAGACCCTGCTGGAGTGCTGGAAGACCAGAGTAGACATTCCCTATCAGTGAGTCCCTAGCAATAGTGTATAATGATAACCTAGCAATGTCTCTGTGTATTTTAATAGTTTAGAATGCTCTTAAGGAGGTTCCTCTTGGCCTGAGTCTGTTTACTGCATCATCAAACTTCATGAAGTTCATTTCTGTTTCAACAGGTTTCATGAGTAAAATATGACTCAGTAGGTTTATGAGTGAAATTTGAGGAAAAACTCTCCACTTGTTTCAGTGTTACATACAAGCAAATGAAGATGTCTGACCAAAAATCCAAAGTCGGCACGGTTGGGATATGTTTGTTTTGTTTGGCTTCTCTTGTTGCAGTATTGAAGATGATCCCTGATTTTCCAGCTTCATATTCGTTAGTTTGGGCTTTTCCCCAATATTCTGCTGACTCGTCAAGATGTATCACCATCACTGTTCAAAGCAGCATTAAACCAGAACCACTATTTCAGTGTTATATACAAGCAGCTGAAGATGTCTGACCCTAAGACCACTATTTCAGTGTTATAAACAAGCAGCTGAAGATGTCTGACCCTAAGACCACTATTTCTGTGTTATATACATGCAGCTGAAGATGTATGACCGTAAGACCACTATTTCAGTGTTATTTACAAGCAGCTGAAGATGTCTGACCATAAGACCACTATTTCAGTGTTATTTACAAGCAGCTGAAGATGTCTGACCCTAAGACCACTATTTCAGTGTTAAATACAAGCAGCTGAAGATGTCTGACCATAAGACCACTATTTCAGTGTTATATACAAGCAGCTGAATATGTCTGACCCTAAGACCACTATTTCAGTGTTATTTACAAGCAGCTGAAGATGTCTGACCATAAGACCACTATTTCAGTGTTATATATATACAAGCAGCTGAATATGTCTGACCCTAAGACCACTATTTCAGTGTTATATACAAGCAGCTGAATATGTCTGACCATAAGACCACTATTTCAGTGTTATATACAAGCAGCTGAAGATGTCTGACCCTACAGTACTCACGGAAATGAAAAAAAACTGTTTTTTCGACCTCAGATCTTAAATAAATGCAGTTAATATACAAAATATGTAAATATTCAAACCACTAAATTAGTACTAATTGGGCAGTGGCACAAATACAGCGTATCAAATGTTTTTATGCCTTTTTACACGTAAAAGTGTGTAAAAATGTGAATAAAACAGACTATTGTGAAACAGGGCATAACCAGGTGTAAGTAGATCAAGGTGACCTATGACACCTTTACGACAGGTGAGAACAGGTGCATAATGCCTATAGTCTGTTTCTGCTATGTCAATTTGGACTTACTTTTATTTTTGAATGTTGAAAGTGCCGACAAATTACCTCCTGTAAAGTACATTTTGTATTGTTCACTGAGATCAAACTAGCAAATCCAGACTAGTACTTTTCGAGTTGTTTTGTCATTTCGTATTTACAGCTATGTAACACTTTGTGTCGATTTTAAATTAAGAAAAACAGTTTTTTTTCATTTCCGTGAGTACTTTAAGACCACTATTTCAGTGTAACAAGCAAGCAGCTGAAGATGTCTGCCCGACCCTAAGACCAAGGACAACCAAGGATTTGTTCTATTTTGCCTCCAACATTTCAGTGTTGGAGTGGTTGGATTAACCAAATGGTTATAGTGTTCGCTCATCACGGAGACGGCCCGTGATTCTCACCCATTTTTTATGTCTCCCAGTGTGATAATGCTGGTATATTGCTAAATATATCACTCATTTACACATTATTTCAGTGTTATATACAAGCAGCTGAAGACGTCTGACCCGAAGTCCAAGGACAGCTTGACTGGTATACAGGTGCTTGGAGTGATCATTGCCTGTCAGTTCTCACCATATGGTCCATCGGCTCCTGTAGATAGAGAAAAGTAAGTCTGCCATCTTGTGTCGTTTTTGGAAGAGTATTTGATGGGTGACTATCTCCATCTCCCACTTGCTAACATGTAAACTCAATTTAAGCGGTATATTTTGGATTATATTTTTCTTGCAGATATTTTAGTGCAGTTGTGAATGCCATGGGCAACCATTACAAGGCGACGTACGCCCCTGCGGCAGAGGTTGTGGGGATGATCTTCAAGTACCTGGCTGAGAAGGAGAGACAGACTGAGGGCTCCTTCCATGACCATGTTGTTACCTATATGTCCTCCATACAACAGAGCAAGCCGGACAACTTCATTGTGTGTGTCCACCACATGCAGAGGCACTACCCCGCCATTGCTACCAGGTGAGTGAGTGAGTGAGAATATTGTTTTACGCTGCTTTTAGCAATATTCCTGCAATATCACGACAGGGAACACAGGAAATGGGCTTCACACATTGTACTCATGTGGGGAATCAAACCCAGGTCTTCGGAGTGATGAGTGAAGGCTTCAACCACTAGGCTACCCCACTGCCCACGCTACCAGGTAGGCAACTCTTGCACTGGTGTGAGACAATCAAACAGGTCACTGGAAACTTTTGAGAGTTAGCGTATCCTCAGATTAAATGTATCTTCAGTTAGTGTATCTTCAGAGTTAGCGTATCTTCAGAGTTAGCATATCCTCAGAGTAAGGGTATCTTCAGTTAGCGTATCTTCAGAGTTAGCGTATCCTCAGAGTAAGTGTATCTTCAGAGTTAGCTTATCCTCAGAGTAAGGGGATCTTCAGTTAGTTTATCTTCAGAGTTAGCATATCCTCAGAGTTAGCGTGTCCTCAGAGTTAGCGTGTCCACAGAGTAAGCATGTCGTCAGAGTTAGAATGTACTCAAAGTTAGCTGATGTACTCAAAGTTAGCTGATGTCCTGAAACGTAATAACTTATTTGTCAGCTAACTTTGTTGTATTTAGTTGCCTTGTATTCAGTATTGTAGTGTAAAACATGAATACTCTGCCTGCTCAGATTCCTGAACCGACTGCTGTTTATGCTGCCAAGTCTACATGGAGAGTTCCGCACGCAGTGCCTGGAGTTGATACACAGTGGGATCGACCAGGTGGAGAATGTCTTCCTCGAGCTCCATAGTAAAGGCCTTCTCAAATTTCTGACACACAGGTAGGTGTTCCTAGAATGCCATAGTAACAGTCCATCTTACACACAGGTAGATGTAGCTAGAATGCCATAGTAACAGTCCATCTTACACACAGGTAGATGTAGCTAGAATGCCATAGTAACACTCCATCTTACACACAGGTAGATGTAGCTAGAATGCCATAATAACAGTCCATCTTACACACAGGTAGATGTACCTAGAATGCCATAGTAACAGTCCATCTTACACACAGGTAGATGTAGCTAGAACTCCATAGTAACAGTCCATCTTACACACAGGTAGATGTAGCTAGAATGCCATAGTAACAGTTCATCTTACACACAGGTAGGTGTACCTAAATTGCCATTGTAACACTCCATCTTACACAGAGGTAGATGTACCTAGAACTCCATAGTAACAGGCCATCTTACATCCAGGTAGGTGTACCTAGAACTCTATAGCAAAGTCCTGCTCGCATTGCTCACACTCAACAAAGCTCCTTACTAGGCTGACTCCATTATTTGCAGACCATAAGGTCACTGCAGTGTAAGCTCCCAGCATTCAGCTCAAGTGTCAATCGTCATCTGTGTTATGTTGCCAGGGATGAGGACACCCAACAGATGTCTCTGAAGATTGTCAAGTCAATCGCAGCCAAGCTGAAGCCTGAGGAACTGTCCAAGTTGATGTCTGCTGTGTGTAGCATCAGCCAGCACCCCAGCACGTCCTGCCGTAACACCATGTACGAGATACTCATGTGGATATACGACAACTACAGGTACGGCCTTGTAAGCGTTGATGACTCAAGCTCTGACTGAACAAGGTTCATGGTAATCCAGGAATAAGTCAGTGCATGGGGTTGATTTTAGTCATTTTCTCTGGTACAAGGCCCTGTACGTCAAAGCGACGTAAGTGCTAAGACGATCTAACTCCCATACTTTAACATTGACTAACAACCATCGTACCGCTAAGATCCCTTACTGGAACAGGGCCCTTGTACATTACATCCCACCGAGAAGACTTTCATTGAGGGAGTGTGTTTAGGTATAGAAAATAGCTGTGTATGATCAGTGAGCGTCTTTGTGTTGATGGTAGATGATTAGTGGTGGTTTAGTGAATGTGGATGTCTTGTTTGAGATGGGAGATGATAGGTTGGTGTCTTCGTACTCTTGATTTACATGAGAGCTATTCTTGAAGACTGAGGATAATTGTATGTCTAGATGAACAAAGGAAAATGTTTACAATCACATATTCTGACCTTTCTTTTGAGAGATTAGCCAAAAGTTAGATTGCAAGTCTGGAATCTGAAGATTCTTGTGTTGCTTCCTGTTACCAGGGACGATGAGTCGGAGGAAGGTCACCAGATCATGCAGCAGACGAAGGAGACTCTGCTCCTGGGACTGGGAGATGAGGACCTCCACTGCAGGTCGGTCTTACAGCAGGCAGATATATCAGGCCCTGACAAATTGATATTCAGGATACTGGGGGATTTTTGTTTGAGATAGAAATTTATTTCAGTCCGCACTTTAAGATATACAATACATTCTCTGAAAAGTGTGTTTTTTTCACCCACAACACATTATTTCAAGAACATCAGCATGTCCAGTAAACAAATGTTTTCATTTTGTCAACCCTGAGGACAAATTATTTAGGACAGTCTGTTCATGCAAAGATAATTAAAAATTACTAAAACACCAGGCCCTCCCCCTAGCCCCCAGAATATCAATTTGTTGGCCCCTTTACTGCATCTTACTGCATCTCAGTAATATAACTTTGGACCCTGTAATAAAAGATGTCCTCATTCATCATTCATATTTTTAGTGGACATGATTTGCATTGACGTGGTTCTTACTGTGTGTCCCTGAAGTAAAAAGTTGATTGAGGTTCTTCTCCAGTACAGTCTCTTTCATCCCAAAATAATATTCTTTTTTTTTTCCTTTTTTTTTCTTTTATTGTTTTTAGAAAGACGCACCTGTTACATAAATGGGCTTCCGCCCAGGGTAGCAGAAAGCCCATGACATAAAGCACAACTTATCAGTAAATCTTACTTTGTTGTTGTTTTTACAGAAAATAACATACTTCTCACTCACACATTCACTCTTGTTTATATATCATATTGCAGTTTAGGAAAGTACATGGTCTCAAACATTAAAATCCTAAGTACAAAATTAAAATTAAACTGAAAGCTGCTCCTCCAAAATAATATTCTTGGTTCTCAGGCTATACTACATATATCATGACCGCATATATTTTACACATAAAGACAACACAATTTTGACAATTTGGTAACACCACTATTATTTCATCAACCCGTGAAGATCTGGGTTAGAATAGGTCTTCAGCAATCAATGCTTGCTCTAAAAGCCGACTATGCTTTTCGTAAGAGGCAACAGACAGGATCAGGTGGTCAGGCACGCTGACTTGGTTAATGCATGTCTTTATTATTTCATTATTATTCAGGTGAGCTTCAGGGCCTTGATCTAGTTTTGTATTTCATCCTTTTGTAGAAAATCTGTTTAAATAATCTAATTATTCCATTTTCCAGATTGCTGGTGCAGAACTTCTGGAGCAGTGAGACCCGTCTCCCCACAGGAACCCTGGACCGTATGGTGGCCATGTTGGAGGCCATGTACTCCCCCAGCACAGAGCAGCAGTATCTCAGCTACGCCACCAACCTCCTGCTGGAGATGACCTCCAAGAGCCCTGACTACCAGAGGGAGATATTTGAACATGCTCTGTCAGAGTGCAAGTTTCAGGTAGGGTCAGTATGTGTCCTGTAGCACATCTTCCCAAAGCAAGAGAGTTAACTGACCATAAAAGTTTAGTTTCCACCCTTGCTGAACTAGGCTGGTATTATGGAGTTACATTTTGGCTGGACTAATGAGTCTATGCATAGTCCAATCAAAATCGCGCAACGAAATCGAAATCTAGTTCGTAAACCATCGTGCAGATTTCAGTTGATTGCAGGATTAATAAGGCATGTGCACTGCCAACTCATTGTGAATAGATATTTTCCAAATCTTTTCATGTTCTTAATGAAGGTGCTCATGCAATTTGCGGTGTAAGACCCATTTTATCACAATATAGATCTTGATTATCGAGCAGATCGTCTTGACTGGGCGCCGCCGTTTTGTTTGAAGCAAATGCAAGTGAAACAAGAGGTCGTATCTGATTGATCCAAAGGAGAGCCATAGAAGGGCCATAACTCATAATAGCCACTGGTGTCGCTGCGATAGAGCCCAGGAAATCCAGCCTAGTTTGGCAAGGGTGGTAACTGGACTTTTATAGTCAGTTAACTCTCTTGCCTCGGGGAGATGCCTGGAGCATGACTGCAATGTTCTCAATCCCACCTCAATCTGTAGGAAACCCATGGTGATCCTAGGTAAGAATACAGGTCCCCAGCAACCTATGCGTGTCGCAAGAGGCGACTAAATGGATCGGGTTGTCAGGCTCGGTGACTTGGTTGATAGTGTACCAGCATCATAACCAAATTGCATGGATGGAAGCCCATGATGTCAATCATGGGATTGTCTGGTCCAGGCTTCTTCCATGTAGCTTGAAACAACTATTCTTTGCTCACTCTGTATTGAAGAAGTGTAGGAAACAATTATAATAATAATGCGCATATTTCCACACCACTCAGGGGCATGCTCAAAGCGCTATTCTTACCCCGGTCACTTGATCAATGTGCATTCAAGAATCATTCTCAGCTCCCTGGGGAGTAAACAATCCAAGCTGCCTGTTAGGTGCTAGAAGGTTAACAACCACATTGCCATTTCATCCTACAGGGTACAAATTACTAATAGGTTTATACACAAATGGTCTGACGGACCTTCACAACTGCTGTCCCCTGACAAGATCACGAGCCAACAATGATTTGGATGGCTGATAAGACTTAAACTAAGGATTATGATTTGAACATTTGGCTGCCATAACACGCAGATTAATGGCTGTTTCATCTCTCAGGACTACTCCATCCACTCCTCCTGGAGACAGCGCCATGCTGTCATGACGCCGCTGTTCGCCAGCACCCAGGCTACACAGACAATGGATGCCACTATGATGGAGGATAGTTTGGACGGAGGGGTCCGAGCAACTGTGGATGCAGCTCAGTTCACTCAAACACAGGAAGCAGGTTGGTTCAGCACAACTGACGTCGAATGAGTTTAGATGTTTTGATGATGACATTATTAGAAGTAATTATTATTGCAAGGTGATTTGAAGTCATACATTGTGATAAAATCAATTGGGATTCACAGATAGAATTTGACGCCAATAACCTATGCTTGTAAGAGTCGACCAGCATGTATTAGGAAGACAAGACTTGTCTCGCATTTAGTCACAGGTTTGCTTCGTCTGGACTCAATTATTTACACTGTGAAAAAGCTGTTATATGGCATACTGCAACATTAAACAGCAAGAAATCCTATTATGTTCCCTGTTTGCCCTGATTATCAGCACCCTACTCACCAAAGTGGTAAACATTTAAGACCTGCATCACATCAGATTTTCCTCCCACATTAAACTGACACGCTGTGGCTGAAAAACAGTCCAAAGCAGTATTAAACCTAACTCACTCACTCCAACTATGTTAGGTACAATTATGATCACTATCACTGATTTAGCTCGTAGGCATTCATAAACCGTGAGAATATAATTTGTCAGTCTTATTACTTATCAATGTTGCAGGGTCTCGGGCCCCCTTTAACTGGCTGACCCAGAGCAGCCTGGACTCCTTCTCTGATGCCTTCACCCTGGGGGGAGAGACCCAGACTCAGAGTTCTCTCCTCTTCTCTGTGGGTGGGGGCGACAGTCGGACAAAGTCACGAAGGCCACGACCCAAGGGCCCAGGGCCAGGGTTTGGCCAGAGACCAGGTCCTTCTCAAGCAACAGCAGGGGCAGATGTAAAGAAAGAAAGTCCAGGTTTGACAAGGTTTTTTGGTCTAGAGATACTGTTTGACAGAATAAGAGGTTGCATGCAGTGGCTGCTGAAAATGAACAGTAGGTGACAATCAGGGAAAACGACCTGTTAGTTGTGACTCACCCATGTGCCAATTGTGTCAAAAAGTTGATTGTTGCTCAGGCTACTAACAAACAACCCTGTGGGTTTTCCAGGTTAGAATAGATCCCCACCAACCTATGCTGGTCGTAAGAGGTGACCAAATGGATCGGGTGTCCAGATTCCGTGACTTGGTTGATAGTGTATATTGATGCCCATGATGTCAGTCAATTGATTATCTTGTCCAGACTTGATTATTTGCAGGTTGCCATTGTACTGCTGGAATATTGCTGATTGTCATTAAACAACAAACAAACAATGACCACATTTATCACTTGATACTAAAGGCTGCCATTTTATGGCTGTAATGTTATAGCTCACAAAGGAATAAGATGAATATTTTTCTGTATGTAGGGTCTAGTCAGCAGAGTGACATTCTGAGACTGAAGCGTCGATTCCTGAAAGACCAGGAAGCATCCAGGCTGTATTTTGTGAAGAAAGCATCAAGGATGAACAAAATGAGAGAGGTTTGCCACTCACACACTAGGGTCCCACCATTTGATATTCTGCTGTGTATGGTGGCAATCATGTTGATGAAAAGAAATATATAAAAATAAAAAAACAATTATATGTTTTCATAGCTGACTGAAAAAGATCTTCTGTCAAATACAAAAATCCTGGGCTCCTGACCCAGAATATCAAATGGTTGGTCCCTTATCTGCCTGGGAGAAAGTTGTCTGAATCTGTGTAGTGATATCGGGTGTCAAGGGAAGTGTTTGTTAGTATATGGGCTATCATGTCACTGGATTTCATAGTCCATCACTTGATTTGTATGTTTTTTTGACAGGCTGCCATTGTATGGTAGGAGTACTGCTGTGTGATCTCATGCAACAAATACTGACATTTTTATGCAAATTGTGTGGGTGGCATGTGTTACCGGTAGGGCAGGACATGTTTATCCTTTTCGTAACACCTGGTGTCATTGATTTACAGCGATCCAGTGGCCAAGTTACTATTCATATAATTTTCACTAATATTCTGCCTTTGACACCCAATGGAATCTGTTTTGACTGGTTATTTTCTACCGTTGACCTGTATATGTATTTTTATCAAACTTCAAATAAAAATAATCTGTTGGCCATGGAGGTCCAGAAAGAGGGGCTTGAGCAATAAATATTTAATTACATTTTTGTAGCTTTGGGAAAACAGGCATCATGACCCCATGACCTTCACAAGGCTTCATTTTAGGTTCATTTGGTTGACATAAGGTGTAGACGTAGGGCGATAACAGACACGAATTGTCACTTACTCTTATAGGTACCGAAAGCTGGACACGTGGTCAGCCTTGATTACTTACTCAAGGAAACTCCAAAAAGAATTTGTATTCTCTAGTTGGTGGTTTAGATTCTATCTCGTGGTCAGCCATTGTGAACTGTCTTTCTAGACGGCCCGCCTCGAGCAGCAGAAGCGGCGTGAGAACCAAGTGACGATGTACCGCAAGTATCGTATTGGGGACCTGCCGGACATCCAGATCAAGTACTCCTATATCATAGCACCACTACAGGCAGTTGCCCATGTAAGTCTTTCAACTGAGAACATGCAACTATTTACATTACAACATTAATGAAAAAGAATTCAAACAGTCAAAAATAGGTTCATATATGCTACCATTGGCTCAGTAGTGCCATTGTGCATCATTAAGCTGAAATAGGTTAAGCCCTTTTTTAATTTGAGTTTACTGATGTAGCTGTGTTTGGATATAGCAGTTTGTAATTCATGTTGTTTTCGTGCATGTTTTGATTATATTTGTTACCTTTTCAGCGAGACAGTACAGTGGCCAAGTTACTATTCTCTTCACTCTTCAAAGCTATATTTGCCAAGATGGACACCATGAAGACAGAACGAGAGATTGAGGAAATGAATGACCAAATCAACAAAAGTCTCGACTCCATCTTTTCTCTGTCCAGCCAGTACTTCCCTCCATTTCTCTCCTGCATCATGGTGAGACTCCATCTTTTCTCTGTCCAGCCAGTACTTCCCTCCATTTCTCTCCTGCATCATGGTGAGACTCCATCTTCTCTCTGTCCTCCCAGTACTTCCCTCCATTTCTCTCCTGCATCATGGTGAGACTCCATCTTCTCTCTGTCCTCCCAGTACTTCCCTCCATTTCTCTCCTGCATCATGGTGAGACTCCATCTTCTCTCTGTCCAGCCAGTACTTCCCTCCATTTCTCTCCTGCATCATGGTGAGACTCCATCTTCTCTCTGTCCTCCCAGTACTTCCCTCCATTTCTCTCCTGCATCATGGTGAGACTCCATCTTCTCTCTGTCCAGCCAGTACTTCCCTCCATTTCTCTCCTGCATCATGGTGAGACTCCATCTTTTCTCTGTCCAGCCAGTATTTCCCTCCATTTCTCTCCTGCATCATGGTGAGACTCCATCTTCTCTCTGTCCTCCCAGTACTTCCCTCCATTTCTCTCCTGCATCATGGTGAGACTCCATCTTCTCTCTGTCCAGCCAGTACTTCCCTCCATTTCTCTCCTGCATCATGGTGAGACTCCATCTTCTCTCTGTCCAGCCAGTACTTCCCTCCATTTCTCTCCTGCATCATGGTGAGACTCCATCTTCTCTCTGTCCTCCCAGTACTTCCCTCCATTTCTCTCCTGCATCATGGTGAGACTCCATCTTCTCTCTGTCCAGCCAGTACTTCCCTCCATTTCTCTCCTGCATCATGGTGAGACTCCATCTTCTCTCTGTCCTCCCAGTACTTCCCTCCATTTCTCTCCTGCATCATGGTGAGACTCCATCTTTTCTCTGTCCAGCCAGTATTTCCCTCCATTTCTCTCCTGCATCATGGTGAGACTCCATCTTCTCTCTGTCCAGCCAGTACTTCCCTCCATTTCTCTCCTGCATCATGGTGAGACTCCATCTTCTCTCTGTCCAGCCAGTACTTCCCTCCATTTCTCTCCTGCATCATGGTGAGACTCCATCTTCTCTCTGTCCAGCCAGTACTTCCCTCCATTTCTCTCCTGCATCATGGTGAGACTCCATCTTCTCTCTGTCCAGCCAGTACTTCCCTCCATTTCTCTCCTGCATCATGGTGAGACTCCATCTTCTCTCTGTCCTCCCAGTACTTAAAAATTCCCTTTATCTTCTATCTCAATACATGATAGTTGGATAATAAATAAATGTCTACAATGGTTAGGACCATTTCAAAGCATATCTTTTGTTAATATGACCTACATATGTGAAGTACCGTATTCGACATTATAAGCACCCAGGGCGCTCTCAAAATTAGAAATAGGGGGCTCTGTGAAATGATGAATTTCGAGGTTTATGGTGACAGCTTGAAATGTTTATATACGACAGATATATTTTCCCAGAATTTAATTGCCCATAATTAAGGGTGCATATAACACACGAGTGTGCATTATACGCGAATAAATAAATCTTGTGTACATTGATCAATCGGAAGGGGTGATTATTGGGATTGTTCACCAGCCAATATATCAGCAAATATCGCCGTAGGCGCTTATTAGAGCGGGGCGCTGATTACATGGAATCCGGTAAGTGATGATGTTTCTCTGCTGCAGGACATCCTGTACGACCTGAGGACCACGCTGAAGGTGGAGCCGGCCAACCTCGGAGTGTGTGCTGTCATCAGCAACCTGCAGCCCCTAGGTAAGAACTGGAGACAGCATTCTGCTCACCAGGCCTATTCCACACAGACATCTTTGCACTAAGATAATTATGGCTGTGGGGTAGGGTCGTGGTTAAAACGTTCGCTCGTCATGTTGAAGACCTGGGTTTGATTCCACAAATGGTAGAAATGGGTGAAGCCCTGCAGGGATATTGCTGGAATACTGCTAAAAGCAGCAGAAAACCTCCCTCCCTCCCTCCCTCACATACATACATACATGAGAAATGCGAGTAATGAAAAAGCTCCAAAGAAGATTATTAAGGGAGTTACGTAAGGACCCTTCCCTTTATGAAATCAACACTTTTCCTTTATTTCAGTTTTGTTTACTTATCAGACCAGAAATATTTTTAAAGAACAAATATGAATTTTCAATGTGGTCTTTAATTGTCTTTATGTCAATTTATTACCAGGTATATAAGGAAGAAAATATATAGAGTAATGCAAAAGTCTTTACTGTACAGATAATTCTTTCAATGTGTTTCGTATATCTAATCAGTTAGTGACATTTTATGCAATGTGGGGCATTTTGTACAAATCAGAAGTAAGAAAGTGAATCTAGTGATTGTATTTATTTGTAATTTTTAGACTGTAAATAATGAAAAGATATGAACCAGATTGTGAAAATGTCATCTGATAGTACTATTATGCCAGGGCTATACATAACCATATATGATCTCACAGCCAACTTTGTGGCTGGGAGGACAAGGAATGCTGTTGCATGAGAACATGTTGTGAATGTTGGCGATGTTGCCAGGGCTGACTGTGATGGAGGAGCAGCTGATCCAGTGCAACACGGAGGAAGCCCGTCCCAGTAAGCGCGGCAAGATGGAGGCCACGACAGTCTCCCTCGACACCAGTCTGTGGATAGAGATGGCCAGGTCAGGCTTATATTATAGGCAGAGACTACTGATAAACCAATGTGTTGATGAGAGGATGGATTTGTGAAAAGTAGGCACAACACATGCTTAGGAAGGTAGTTTGGCTCTGCAGTCAGGGTATGTGTGCAATATAGACAGCTGTTACTTGTGATGGCATCACTCACACCCATGCAGAAATTGGACCATTCCAGATATTTTTTGTGGTCACAATGCAGGTCTTGTCATCACGCCTGTGTCTACCAGTAGTTGCTTGGTGTACTGTTGACTTATTTCATTTTGGAAATTTGGTAAAGCTTTCAGTCTAGTTTATAACCTTGGTGGACTTGAATGCTATTGAATACTTTGAAGTTTAAGGTCAGCAGTAAGGAAACAAGCAGTGCCTCGCTCTTGTCCTCAGTGTTTTAGGACACGCTTGCGAATTATATATCATGCTAGACTTTTTCAAAATATACGCAAGTTCTCATTTAAAGGATGAATATCTATGGGCATCAACATGAATATAAATGCTCAGACACTGGATTTGGTAAGGTTGTATGATATCTTGGACCCACAGATTGTACAAATCAGTGGATGAGTACGACGTTCTTCAGGGGATCTTCAGCGGGAAGATCAAGACCAAGCCCATCACCCGCGAGGCTCTGGAGGCCGAGGCTAGAGGGGACTACCAGGGAGCCAGGAAACTCTACGAGGAGGTAGGAGGTGCTTCTGATGCAGAACCTGTGACAAGGGGGGTTCCTTGGACAAATAGAGACTCGAATACTGAAATGTTACCTTCCTCTGAGCTGGTTATAGAAATTGATGTAAATGGAATAGTTTGGTACTTCATCTCTATTGTTATGACCTTCGCCACACTGTTGCAACAGCACTGCAACTATCACAACACACATGCTTGATATATATTTCCAATGAATAGATGTAGCACTAAGATCACTCTTTAGGACACTATCTTGGAAGACTGTGACCTGGCTGAAAGTGACAAACCATTGTTCAGACTGTTTCAGTCTTTAATTTCAAGCATGTATTACAATGATGGGGGTGGTGGGGTAGCCTAGTGGTTAAAGTGTTGGCTTGTCACCAACAAGACATGCATTTGATTTCCCCCATTGGTAGAATGTGTGAAGAATGTTGTAGGTATTACCTGCCCTGATGTATGGCTGGATAATTGCTTGAAGCTGTGTGGAGCTTAACACATCAACACACTCACTCATGTATCAGATTACTGGATGAATAGGGTTCAGATGGACAAAATGAGAGCAGTATGGGTAGTTTTTGGAGTGTATTTTCTAAAAGCAGCTGACCACTTGAACATTTGGCATGTAATGAACTAATGCTCATGTTATCATCCACTGGTTTGTGTGTTACAGGCCTGATCTCTTAATGATTGACATAGTTATAATATTGGCTTCTACTGCATCAAACTGCATGATGTGACTTCTGAATTGTGTTGTTGCAGGCGTTGTCGTGTGATGACTGGGAAGGAGGGGAACCCACGGATGCGGAGGTGGATCTGTGGGATGATGCTAGGATGGAGGTAGTGTATGCTGTACTCTTGGTAAAACTGGGTCCCCAGCATGTCGTTAGAGGTGACGTAAGCGATCAGTTGGTCAGGTTCTGTGTTCTGCACCGACTGCTTGGATCGATGCTTATAATATCAATCACTGGATTGTCTGGTTCAGACTTTCTATATCTGCAGGCTGATGTCATTTTTGCTGGAATTTTGCTGAGAGCGATGTTTAAAATCAAACAAACTGTACAAACTTGCACAGCCATTCAAGTGACTGCTTAATAAATTGCCCCTGAATACACCAAATTAACTTTGACTCGAAAGGGTGATTTGTATTAATGTGAAATCTGTCTCCAGTGTTTGGACCACTTGACACAGTGGGAAGCTCTGCAAGAAATCTGCAACAACGGCATTGACAGCACTGGATCTGGAACACTCAACAATGTATGGGAAGACTCATTTGCTCAGGTACTGTATGCTGGATTTGTTGGGTGATATCAGTTCCCTGAACACTTGAACCAAAGTGTTGGGAGTGATTGAGAGAGTTAAATGCCATGTCAGTTATATTGCTGGGTGTCAACTAACTGTGGGACGATATCACAAAGGAATGAAATGTCATGGATATTAACACTGGCGAAACCCATGAACACCTGTGTTGTGCTGTTAACACTGGCGAAACCCATGAACACCTGTGTTGTGCTGTTAACACTGATGAAGGCCATGAACATCTATATAGTGCTGTTAACACTGGTGAAACCCATGAACACCTGTGTTGTGCTGTTAACACTGGAGAAACCCATGAACACCTATATAGTGCTGTTAACACTGGTGAAACCCATGAACACCTGTGTTGTGCTGTTAACACTGGTGAAACCCATGAACACCTGTGTTGTGCTGTTAACACTGATGAAGGCCATGAACATCTATGTAGTGCTGTTAACACTGGTGAAACCCATGAACATCTATATAGTGCTGTTAACACTGGTGAAACCCATGAACATCTATATAGTGCTGTTAACACTGATGAAACCCATGAACACCTGTGTTGTGCTGTTAACACTGATGAAGGCCATGAACATCTATATAGTGATGTTAACACTGGTGAAACCCATGAACACCTATATAGTGCTGTTAACACTGATGAAGGCCATGAACATCTATATAGTGCTGTTAACACTGGTTAAGCCCATGAACATCTATATAGTGCTGATAACACTGGTTAAGGCCATGAACATCTATATAGTGCTGTTAACACTGGTGAAACCCATGAACACCTGTGTAGTGCTGTTAACACTGGTGAAACCCATGAACATCTATATAGTGCTGTTAACACTGGTGAAACCCATGAACATCTATATAGTGCTGTTAACACTGATGAAGCCCATGAACATCTATATAGTGCTGTTAACACTGGTGAGGCCCATGAACACCTATATAGTGCTGTTAACACTGATGAAGGCCATGAACATCTATATAGTGATGTTAACACTGGTGAAACCCATGAACACCTATATAGGACTGTTAACACTGGTGAAACCCATGAACATCTATATAGTGTTGTTAACACTGGTGAAACCCATGAACACCTATATAGTGCTGTTAACACTGGTGAAACCCATGAACATCTATATAGTGCTGTTAACACTGGTGAAACCCATGAACATCTATATAGTGCTGTTAACACTGGTGAAACCCATGAACATCTATATAGTGCTGTTAACACTGGTGAAACCCATGAACATATATATAGTGCTGATAACACTGGTGAAACCCATGAACACCTGTGTTGTGCTACAGGCTGAAAAACAAAGAATCATTCCAGGATGAATCTGCACAGCAAGATGTATTTGTGTAATATCTGTTCCAGGAACACTATCTGCCCTACCTCCTGCGTAGCAAGCTGAAGCTGATGCTGCAGGGAGATGAGAAGCAGCAGTCTCTGCTCACATTCGTTGATGATGCCATGAAGGACGTGGAGCGGAAAGTACTCTTGGAGGTACGTGTGGCTATGGTTGGTTGGTTGGTTGGTTTGTTGTTTAACGCCGCACTCAGCAATATTCCAGCTATATGACGGTGGTCTGTAAATAATTGAGTCTGGACCAGACAATCCAGTGATTGATATCATGAGCATCGGTCCACGCAATTGGGATCGATGGCATGCATCAACCAAGTCAGCGAGCCTGACCACCCGATCTCTTTAGTCACCTTTTACGACAAGCATAGTCACCTTTTACGGCAAGCATGGGTTGCTGAAGACCTATTCTACCCCGGAATCTTCACGTGTCGTGTGGCTATGGAGTGTGTAAGCTTTGTAGAGCACTGCAGATGTTAACAGTGCTTGAGGAATATGAATACTTGCACAATTAAAACAACATTAAAAGGACAGTCTCTCTAGTTTTGGCTCACTAAGTTATGGTCTTCATTGAAAATGATGCAGTCACGCATTAAGAATTATGTGAATATGTCGCCTAGGCTAGTAACCTATCCATGAGGCTGAGCAGTACCTACAACAGTATTGACAATCTGCCGTGTCTGTGTGTCTTGTTGCTGAGGAGTTCACTATCATTTCTAAAGGTGTCAGTAAGATACATGTCGTACAAGGCTCTGTAGAACACTGGAGCTGATCCCACTATCAGGCAGTCTGCAATGTTTCTGAAACTAAACTAAAACTGAACTAAAAGACATTTTTTAACTGCAGCTGATTTATCAATTGCAAACCTGAAATGACGCACCTGATATGGGTTATGAAGATGGCTTCCTTATATGCAGGAGATGAATTGTCAGCTGTAATGTGGTCACAGAATATGATTTTAAAATCTTGCAACTAGCAACCTGATGTACCTTTATTATCACATGCAACATAGCAATCTGATGTCGCCTCTATTATCACATGACAACATAGCCAGGATTTAACATGTTGTTTTCAGAGTCGCTACTGCTTTGAGCTGGCGCTGATGTACCTGTGGCAGGAGGATTACGACAGAGCCAGACATTATTCCACCATGGCGTCACAGAAGTTCCTGCAGGTAGACACTTGCACCTTACCCCACAATTTGTACAAAACACTTACCCTTTAATGAAGATGAAATGTTGTGTACCTATGTCTACATGTATCTGCCTGTGGGGGCACAGGTGGCCCAGTCGTATCAGGCGCCGCGATTCGCTGTGCCGCTGTGGCACGCCAGAAACCTATGATTGTGGGTTCGAATCCCGGTTCGCCCCCATTATGTTTCTAGGTTTGTCAGCACCATACCCGTGCTCGTGGGTTTCGCCGAAGTGGTAAACGTCTGAGACCTTCATCACTTCTGGCTTTCCGCCCACATAAAGCTGACATGCCATGATATAACTGGATTACTGTTTAAAGCGGCATTAAACCCAACTCACTCACTCACTCACTCACTGTATCTACCTGTGATTATTTCATGTTTGAAGTGCACAGGATTACAGTGCATGACCCATTTGTTTGGATGGTGATCATGGTGATGCTGTGATGTGTTCGGGTGAAATGTTTTTAGAAACTCGAAACTTTCTACGTTTCTACCCAAGGGTCGAAAGAAAAAGCAAGAAATGCATAGTGTGAGATAGGATAAGCATATATAGATATATAATTTAATGTAAAATTCACGAATCTCCCTGTGTCTACCTGTGATTGCCTAAATCTACCTTTGATACTTCCATCTACCTGTGTCAACCTGTGATTACCTATATCTACCTGTGTCAACCTGTGATTGCCTATATCTACCTGTGTCTACCTGTGATTACCTATATCTACTTGTAATATTTCCATCTACCTGTGTCTACCTGCTTCTATGTACACCAGGACTGGAGCAGCACGGACACTCTGATGGCCTCCAGTCGGACGTGTCAGCTCCAGAGACTGCAGCCCCTCATGGAGTTACAAGAGTTCCTCGCATTCCGCAGCACGGAGAGTAAGTATCTGTGGCTGTTCCCTCACTGATAATAAACCAGCTCCATGTGGTCCATGTGCTTCATCAGACGTGTTGTCCACAGCCTGAAGTGCATGTAACTTCCTCATTGAGGTAGACATTGGCATAGGAATTTTTGTTTTAATGTCGCATTATACATCTCATTCCCTTGCAGTAACTGATGTCTTTAAACTGGAAGTGCACATAATTTTCTTTTTAAAGTAGTTAGAGGCAAGGGTTTTTCTTTTTCATTGTCACTCTGCATATGATTACTGTTATCTGTATTTTTGCTCTTGACATACTTTGGGAATGCCGTATTCTTTCCAGGCAACTTCTCATCGACTGGTCCCGCCCGGCGCCTGGCCCAGCAGTGGGAGAGACGTTCCCCTCATCTCCTACTTGACACCACGGACACCTGGGATGATATCGTCACTAACAGGTAATCACAGAAATGTGTGTTAGTGTGTTTGATACAATAATGGTGTCTCTCTCATGTTTTAAGCTTATGTCGTGACCTGTTTGTCTGTCTTCTGTTGTCTGTCATCCATCTTAAACATCATCTTCTCAGAAACCACTTGACCAATGAAGCTAAGACTTCACATGCTTCTTCCCACCAATGTTGACACCCTGATTTGTTCAAGAGTTTGAAATCAGATTTTCAATATGTCCACCATGGCAGCCATATTGGAAAACCTTTTTATGGCCGTTGTTTTCAAAATGGAAAATAATTTGGTGTGTATGTTGTTTTAAGAGGGTTCTTCTTCTTTTTCTCGATATTTTTAGATTTTGACTATGCTTGTATATTCTCTCCAAAGCATATTGGCTCTGTTAACTGAGGAAGCTGAACTCGGTCATGTTGGTCCTGATGATGATGTCCTATTTTATTCAAATCATTAGATTTTAGGGTTAGTTTCAGTTCTCAGAAAATATTTGAATAGCAATGCTGACAGTGTCTGACTTTGTTGACAGATTAAACTGTTGACTATGCATCCAGGTGAGCAACAGTGCTGTTCTTTTTGTATGTTGTGAAACTTGTTAATTTGCTACTGACTTGTTCATGACATGATATGAGGCGTGAATATCACAGTACACTGATTTTATATTACAAAATCGAATTTAATTTCACAAATCATCTTCTGGGTCATTTTAAGACAAAATTAAAAGATCAGTATTATTAATTGAATTCGCATGAAAATGTTTACAGAAATGTGATGCTGAATTATTACATTAAGTAATACGTTACCACTGTTATACCGAGGCTGTTGTCTCCCACAACTGCTGCTATAGCAAAATCTACCACAGAGATCTCAATTACCTCATGCAGCACGTGCGTAGCCACCTAGCTGCCATGTGACACCCTTCACTCTTGTCTCCTTCGTCTGCTAAGCAAGACATGTTTCCCTCCTGCTGAAGCGTTCATTGAATATTTGGTGATATTCATTATAGTTTATTCTCTAATAAACTGTGCTTTTATGGGGCGTTGCGGTAGCTACGCTTGGTTATAATTTTCCCGCCAAACGGAAAAATTTTCCCGCCCTTTTTTCTATATCCTTGCGGGGTTCGCGTATGCACGTTGTGTTTTACGTTTCCCCTGTTCTTGTATGTTTTGGGTGTTAACATCACTTATTTCTTTATAAAAAAGTTATATGTTCACATTGCTCGTTTATTTTCTTGTGAAAATGCTCGTTTGTGAATCATTGTGGTGCGTTCGTTTTAACATGTTTTGTTCTTTGTTTATAGAATACAAACAATATCTGACATGGAATTGTCCCCAGTCTCCACCCCCTCTACCTCTGCTCCTCGGAGTTGCCCGGTGTGCAGAAAATTTTTGTCGTCCCGGGATCCTCACGATCGTTGCCCGCGGTGCAGGGTTCCTTGCGGGAACACCCGGTGCACCCTGTGCGAAGGTCTGGGGCCTGCGGAGTTTGAGCGTTACCGACTGTAGGTCCAGTCCGTCTCCACCCCTGTGGTGGCCGGTTCGTCCGGTCGGGGTCCCCGTGCGGGTACCACCCCCTCGGCTGCGGCGGATCCCTTTGCGGCCCTCGGGCTGTCTAGGGATTCCGTCGCCGCATTGTGGTCGAAACTTGTGGACTCCAAGCTGGCGGCCTTATCGCAAGATAGGCCGCTGGCTGTTCCGTCCCTGGCCTCTTCGGTGGCCGCGGGTTCGGACGCGGGGTCCACCGGTACGGCGGCGGCTGCCGTGGTTACCGGTCCTTCTCCCGAACCGTTGCTTCCGCTATCGGTTAAGGACCGCGTGGCCATGGTTTATGACCTCTTCGAGGACATGCCAAAGCCCCTGCCGATACCGCGGGGAATCCATGGTTCCGTGGGTTCCTGCGAGGTGTACGACGAGACGTCCGACAAGGCTTTCCCGGCATCAACCTTGCTGTGCGGGATTAAGCCTTCTTTGGAGAAGGCCTTCGCGGCTGCCTCCGGTCGGGGTCTCCCGTTACCTCCACCGTCGTGGAGAAAAGGGTCTTTCCCGGTACATGACCTTGCCTTTCCCGAGGCTGGTCCTTCCGCGGAAGCCCATGTGGAGCGTTTGGGAGTCCGTGCCCCACCGGTTGCCACGGTACCACAAGGTACCTTGCAACAGCTGGACACCCTCGCTCGACACTCCATGCTGGCAATGTCTCACGGAGACACATACCTGGCTGCAGCGGCCAGTCTGGTCGAAGGTTCTCCTACGGACCGAGACCAGCGCATTTACAACTGCTTGCTCGGTTTAAATGCTTCCCTGGAGTACGTTTCTGGGGCTTCGGCCTTTATTCCGGCACGTGCCATTTTCTTCGGCGCCAGTCGTATCTGGTTGCTTCAGGGTTGGACGCTGCCAATCAGGAGGTGCTCCTTTAGCAGCCTTGGTCTGCTCGGACCCTGTTTAATAACAAGATCCCTGGGGTTCTGCCGAGGCCTCTCGGCACACACCCCTCTCGGATCTTGTGGGGTCCTTGCATAGGCGTCTGGGTGCCGCTCCGAAGCGGAGCGCGCCCCAGGATGCTGCGTCCGGCAGGCCTAAGGGGTCGGGTTCTTCCTCTGGGAAGAAGCCCCGCTCTGAGGGCTCCGGTAAGGGTTCTCAGCAGCCCTTTCGCGGGAAGAAGGGGAACTGGGGGAAGCCCAAGTCGTCTAAGGACGGCAAGGGCCCCTCCAGGTGACTCTCATTGGAGGGGTTCGTATGCCGACAGCGCCAACTTCGGTTGGCCCGTAGGCGAGCCCGAGTCACTTGGCCTTGGACAGTTGCGCCTGCCGCAGCCTGTCAGGCCCCCCTTTCCTTCCCCAGTGGGAGCCAGACTCCAGACTTACTGGGAGAATTGGGAACAAGTGTTCGACGACCCGTGGGTGGACAACACGATTCAGTACGGCTATCGGCTCGATCTCAAAGCGAATCAGCCGCTCACCGTTGCCCCGTCGGCAGGTTTCTATTCGGAAACCGATCTTCCCTTCCTCGCCGATGCCATCGGCAGGTTGGTGGAGAAGAGGGCAGTTCGGGAGTTAGCTCTACCAGAAATAACACTGGGGTTTTACTCCAGGATATTTCTAGTTCCCAAGAAGGACAGTGCCGAACTCAGAATGATTCACAACTTGAAATCGTTCAACGAGTTCTACCTGCGCAAGCCGCCCAAGTACAGAATGTTGAGCTTGGCGGACCTGAAAGCACTGATCATGCCGGCCGACTGGCTCGCTTCGATCGACCTGAAGGATGCTTATCTGCATGTTCCGATTCACTCGGATCATCACAAGTATCTCAGGTTTGTCTTTCAAGGCAGGCACTACGAATGGGTTGCACTCCCATTCGGTCTTTCATCCGCTCCCTGGCTGTTCACCCGGTTAACCACCCCCATAGTGGGGTTCCTCCACCGGAGGGGTGTCCGGTACTTCGCGTACCTGGACGACTCTCTAGTAGCAAATCGAATGATGGACACCCTGTCACGCCATCTCGTTTTCGCACGTCGGCTCTTAGAGCAATTGGGGTGGATTGTCAATCTCCCCAAGAGCGAGTTAACCTCTTCTCAGAACTTGCAGTTCATCGGAGGTCGGTTCAACACGGTGTCCCATCGCCTCTTTGTCCCCCCAGACCGGTGGCATAAGATTCAGGCGATGATTGCCAAAGTCTTAGCGGTGCAACAGACTGTTCACTTTTGGGAACAGCTGTTAGGGCTACTTGTATCAGCCCAGGACTGCATCGAACGGGGTCGTCTCCAACTCCGCCCGCTGCAACGGTTTTTAATCCAGTTGTTAGCAACGGAGGTGAACAGTGCAACCTTCGCCCTCCCGGATCGAGTGGTGGACGGTCCCTTACAATGTCTTATCAGGAGTCTCTATGCGGCCCTACCAGGCCACGTTGAACCTGTATACAGACGCCTCTCTAGTGGGCTGGGGCGCCCATCTAGAGGGGGAGGTGAGCTCGGGGCTGTGGTGCGTAGACGAACTAGGTCTTCACATCAATTGTCTCGAGTTCAAGGCAGTGATCAACGCAGTCAATCACTGGAAGCATCGTCTTGTCGACGCCCGGCTCATGCTGGCGATCGACAACACGACGGTAGTGTCCTATGTGAACAAACTGGGGGGAACCCACAGTCACTCGCTACTCGATCTCACGTTCGAGTTTTACGCTCTGGTGGACAGTGTCCCGTGCCAGATACGCGCCCGTCACATCCCAGGTGTGCGGAACGTACTGGCCGATGCTCTATCGAGGCCTCGGGATCCGAGCCCCACAGAGTGGATGCTGAACCCAGTGGTGTTTCAGTGGCTGTGCTAACGTTTGGGTCGTCCGATGGTCGACCTGTTCGCAACGCGGTTCAACAATCAACTCCCGTTGTTTGTATCACAAGTCCCGGACCCGAGGGCCATCGATCACGATGCTCTCGCGTTAGACTGGACGGGCTTGGACGCTTATGCTTACCCGCCGACAGCGTTGATACCACACATTCTAAGCCGGCTCCGAGGAGTTCGCTGTCGAATGTTACTGATCGCGCCCATGTGGCCGAACAGATCGTGGTACCCCCGACTTGCTGACCCAGGTCACGCAGTCGCCACTTCCACTGCCTGTGAGACCGGATCTCTTGATCCATCCTCACACCCGTCCGCTTCATCCAAACGCAGGGCAGTTCAATCTGCACGCGTGGATGTTGTCACCGAGCGTCTGAGGAGTAAAGGTTTTTCTCGCCGGGCGTCTCGGGCATACGTTAGTATGCATCGTGATTCTACCCAGAAGGTGTATAATGCACGTTGGGTTATTTTCACGAAGTGGTGTTGTAAACATCACATTCATTTGCCAGATAAGGTATCTGTGCAGGATATTGCTCGTTTCATGTCTCACTTGCGAGAGACCCCGAAACTCTCCGGGGGTTCCATTGCCAACTATATCTCGTCCGTTGCTATGGTACGGGACGTTGCTATGGGTACCAGTCTCTCCAAAGAGCCGGTGATACGGGGTATTATCAAGGGTTTCAAACAGCACGATCGTAAGAAGGGCCGCCTTCGGGCACCGGCCTGGGATCTTTCCCTAGTGTTGCAATCACTTACGGAAGCTCCGTATGAACCCTTGCATAGTGCTTCGTTCCGGCATGTGACTTGGAAAACAGCATTTCTCCTCTCCTTTGCCACGGCGGCACGTGTATCCGAAATTCATGCACTCGATGTCGCCAAGGTACGATTCGATAGGGGTGACGAAGGAGCGGTCCGCCTGGGCCTGCTCATGGGCTTCGTCGCCAAGAATCAGAGAATCGGGCAAACGGAGAGAGAATTCACTGTAAGATC
The DNA here is from genome assembly GCF_022045235.1 of Haliotis cracherodii. Lineage (NCBI taxonomy): Eukaryota > Metazoa > Mollusca > Gastropoda > Lepetellida > Haliotidae > Haliotis > Haliotis cracherodii. Next base: position 21,085,062 of record NW_027266275.1, read on the forward strand.
ACTCAAAAAAATCTAACATCCTGCTGATACTGAGGACAGAGCGCTGTGTCCGGTTAGGGCCCTTAAGTATTATCTTAAGGCTTCGAATGAACGTAGACAAGGGCGTGACCGTCTGTTCATATCGTGTAACCCTAATCGCACGGTTGCCATAACTCGCAATTCGATTGCGTTGTGGCTTCGTTCTGTCATCAATCTGGCGTACCGGTCTCGGGGGTTACCGGTAGCGGGGTCAAACCCGCACGAGATCAGGGCGCTAGCAGCAACATTTGCCCTACACTCGAATATCTCTGTTCGCAGAATATTACGAGGTTGTTACTGGCGTTCTGACTCGGTTTTTGCCAATCATTACCTCAAACAGGTCGCTGATGCCGTCGTGGAGAGTGTGCACCGTCTTGGCCCGCGGATCGCGGCGCAAGCGGGCACCTAAGGGGTGTGACCAGCGCAAGTCCGACCTCCTCAGGCGTCAGACCTTGCACGGTGGTCAATCTGGATCGACTCAAATGTTCCCACTGCCGTGGGTACACAGGCGTTGGGGTCCCGCAAACCAGCGCACTCACACCACAGGTGAGGGCGGCTTTTTGTGTGCTTTGTCCTTATTTGTATTTTGACAATTATGTATTTAATTGTCTGTTGTGTATCCCAACCTTGTGATGCATGCTTACAAATACTGGAATTAGGTCACACGCCTAATGCATACTTTAAGTAGGCTTGCTCTGGGATATACGGTGATGAAATTAATTTCCCTCTTTTCGACTGTTTAACCTGATCTAAGATTAAGCTCACGCGGATACAGTGTTCTCATCTGCTGCGGCGATGAAATACCTATCCAGTGGGGCCGTTTGGAGTCACCAATCGTTTTGGCAATGACGATTGAGCCTTACGGTATGCGCTTGACAGTGCTTTGGTATTCCTATAGGGTAACGCCTAGCTAGGTGCATGTGCATCGAGTGCTTCCGCCTTGGTGTTTACTTCCGCTGGTCAGAAGGAACGCTAGCAGTCAGGATTCGGGTTGTAGGTGCTCCCCACCGCCTACTGTGGTAGTCAGCCTCGGTATAACAGTGGTAACGTATTACTTAATGTAATTTGTAGAATTTTCCTATTCGGAATATTCTATAAGTAATACGTTACCACTGGGCTGCTGCCCGCCCATCCGTCCCCCGAGCACTTGCTCTCGCAGGAGACAAGAGTGAAGAGTGTCACATGGCAGCTAGGTGGCTACGCATGTGCTGCATGAGGTAATTGAGATCTCTGTGGTAGATTTCGCTATAGCAGCAGTTGTGGGAGACAACAGCCTCGGTATAACAGTGGTAACGTATTACTTATAGAATATTCCGAATAGGAAAATTTTACAAAAATGCAATTTGTGAAAGAATATATATCAGAATAGAGCATGTTGTTACCATTGTGTCTAATGTAGTTGGACATTTATGCATTTTGCATAGTTTCATCCTTAGAGCTAAGATTAGGATTTTGTTTTAGGAATGTCTTCCTTGACTTGATCTGTAACCGCCTGTCGCAGCAGATGATGAAGAACGATTCCATGGAGGAGATGGTAGAGGAGGACATGTTTGAGGATACCAAACTGAGGCTGAAACTGGCAATGGCTGAGAGTGCTCGGGATCAAAACAACTTTACCCTGACACTCCGGATACTGAAGGAGACTCACGGGGTAGGTGGAACAACTTTACCCTGACACTCCATATACTGAAGGAGACCACGGGGTAGGTGGAAAAACTTTAGCCTGACACTCCAGATACTGAAGGAGACCACAGGGTAGGTGGAACAACTTTACCCTGACACTCCGGATACTGAAGGACTCTCACGGGGTAGGTGGAAAAACTTTACCCTGACACTCCGGATACTGAAGGACTCTCACGGGGTAGGTGGAACAACTTTACCCTGACACTCCGGATACTGAAGGACTCTCACGGGGTAGGTGGAAAAACTTTACCCTGACACTCCGGATACTGAAGGACTCTCACGGGGTAGGTGGAAAACCTTTACCCTGACACTCCGGATACTGAAGGACTCTCACGGGGTAGGTGGAACAACTTTACCCCTTACACTCCATATACTGAAGGAGACCACGGGGTAGGTGGAACCACTTTAGCCTGACACTCCATATACTGAAGGAGACTAACGGGGTAGGTGGAAAAACTTTACCAGGCACCTCAGATACTGAAGGAGACTAACGGAGTAGGTAGAACAACTTTACCCTGACACTACAGATACTGAAGGAGACTAACGGAGTAGGTGGAACAGCTTTACCCTGACACTACAGATACTGAAGGATTCTCACGGGGTAGGTGGAACAGCTTTACCCTGACACTCCGGATACTGAAGGACTCTCACAGGGTAGGTGGAACAGCTTTACCCTGACACTACAGATACTGAAGGACTCTCACGGGGTAGGTGGAACAGCTTTACCCTGACACTACAGATACTGAAGGACTCTCACGGGGTAGGTGGAACAACTTTACCCTGACACTACAGATACTGAAGGACTCTCACGGGGTAGGTGGAACAACTTTACCCTGACACTACAGATACTGAAGGACTCTCACGGGTTAGGTGGAACAACTTTACCCTGACACTACAGATACTGAAGGACTCTCACTGGGTAGGTGGAACAACTTTACCCTGACACTACAGATACTGAAGGACTCTCGTAGGGTAGGTGGAACAACTTTACCCTGACACTCCGGATACTGAAGGACTCTCACTGGGTAGGTGGAACAACTTTACCCTGACACTACAGATACTGAAGGACTCTCACTGGGTAGGTGGAACAACTTTACCCTGACACTCCGGATACTGAAGGACTCTCACGGGTTAGGTGGAACAACTTTACCCTGACACTACAGATACTGAAGGACTCTCACTGGGTAGGTGGAACAACTTTACCCTGACACTCCGGATACTGAAGGACTCTCACGGGGTAGGTGGAACAACTTTACCCTGACACTACAGATACTGAAGGACTCTCGTAGGGTAGGTGGAACAACTTTACCCTGACACTCCGGATACTGAAGGACTCTCACGGGGTAGGTGGAACAGCTTTACCCTGATACTACAGATACTGAAGGACTCTCACGGGGTAGGTGGAACAACTTTACCCTGACACTCCGGATACTGAAGGACTCTCACGGGGTAGGTGGAACAGCTTTACCCTGACACTACAGATACTGAAGGACTCTCACGGGGTAGGTGGAACAGCTTTACCCTGACACTACAGATACTGTAGGACTCTCACGGGGTAGGTGGAACAGCTTTACCCTGATACTACAGATACTGAAGGACTCTCACGGGGTAGGTGGAATAACTTTACCCTGACACTACAGATACTGAAGGACTCTCACGGGGTAGGTGGAACAGCTTTACCCTGACACTACAGATACTGAAGGACTCTCACGGGGTAGGTGGAACAACTTTACCCTGACACTACAGATACTGAAGGAGACCACAGGGTAGGTGGAACAGCTTTAGCCTGACACTCCAGATACTGAAGGAGACCACAGGGTAGGTGGAACAGCTTTAGCCTGACACTCCAGATACTGAAGGAGACCACAGGGTAGGTGGAACAGCTTTAGCCTGACACTCCAGATACTGAAGGAGACCACAGGGTAGGTGGAATAACTTTACCCTGACACTCCAGATACTGACAGAGACTCACAGGGTAGGTGGAACAGCTTTAGCCTGACACTCCATATACTGAAGGAGACCACAGGGTAGGTGGAATAACTTTACCCTGACACTCCAGATACTGACAGAGACTCACAAGGTAGGTGGAACAACTTTAGCCTGACACTACAGATACTGAAGGACTCTCACGGGGTAGGTGGAACAGCTTTACCCTGACACTACAGATACTGAAGGATTCTCACGGGGTAGGTGGAACAGCTTTACCCTGACACTACAGATACTGAAGGACTCTCACGGGGTAGGTGGAACAGCTTTACCCTGACACTACAGATACTGAAGGACTCTCACGGGGTAGGTGGAACAGCTTTACCCTGATACTACAGATACTGAAGGACTCTCACAGGGTAGGTGGAATAACTTTACCCTGACACTCCGGAGACTGAAGGACTCTCGTAGGGTAGGTGGAACAGCTTTACCCTGACACTACAGATACTGAAGGACTCTCACGGGGTAGGTGGAACAACTTTACCCTGACACTACAGATACTGAAGGAGACCACAGGGTAGGTGGAACAGCTTTAGCCTGACACTCCAGATACTGAAGGAGACCACAGGGTAGGTGGAACAGCTTTACCCTGACACTCCAGATACTGAAGGAGACCACAGGGTAGGTGGAATAACTTTACCCTGACACTCCAGATACTGACAGAGACTCACAGGGTAGGTGGAACAGCTTTAGCCTGACACTCCATATACTGAAGGAGACCACAGGGTAGGTGGAATAACTTTACCCTGACACTCCGGATACTGAAGGACTCTCACGGGGTAGGTGGAATAACTTTACCCTGACACTCCAGATACTGACAGAGACTCACAAGGTAGGTGGAACAACTTTAGCCTGACACTACAGATACTGAAGGACTCTCACGGGGTAGGTGGAATAACTTTACCCTGACGCTACAGATACTGAAGGACTCTTGTAGGGTAGGTGGAACAGCTTTACCCTGACACTACAGATACTGAAGGACTCTCACTGGGTAGGTGGAATAACTTTACCCTGACACTCCGGATACAGAAGGACTCTCACGGGGTAGGTGGAACAGCTTTACCCTGACACTACAGATACTGAAGGACTCTCACAGGGTAGGTGGAACAACTTTACCCTGACACTCCAGATACTGAAGAAGACTCAAGTCTTCTATCAGACATGCATTTGTTCTACTTCAAAGATGTTCTGACAGTGAGAGCTTAATTTCAAATATCACTGTGCTTTTAAATATCTAAATGTTTTTGTATAACTTTTTTCCTAATTTCTGTTTCAGCGGTGTAAGCGTGGTGGTGACGAGAGACTGTTGGTGGAGTGGAGTCAACTGTACGCCAGCACACACCACAGGAAGGCCACCAGCTCTCTCGATCAGTGGACAGACGACACCTTCAACAATGTACTCACCACTCTCGACCAACTAGGTATGCGTCACATGCTTCTTGGTACAGGGGCACAGGTAACCTAGTCGTCTCAGGCACTGCAAGTTGATGTGAATCATTGTGTCCCTTAGGCCAGAGACCCACCACTTAGACCAGCATAAATTCGGGCTTTCTTTACACGCCAAGTTGAAATGCTGTGATACAACTGAAATTCTGTTATTTTTAAACTTGTTCTGTATTACTCCTTAATGCATTTATTGCTTACTTAGAGGCGGTCGGGTAGCCTAGTGGTTAAAGCGTTCGCTCGACACGCCGAAGACCCGGGTTCGATTCCCGACATGGGTACAATGTGTGAAGCCCATTTCTGGTGTCCCTGTCGTGATATTGATGAAATATTGCTAAAAGCGGCATAAAACCATACTCACTCACTCACTCACTCACTCACTCACTCACTCACTCTCACTCACTCACTCACTCACTCACTCACTCACTCACTCACTCACTCACTCACTCACTCACTCACTCACTCACTCACTCACTCACTCTCACTCACTCACTCACTCACTCACTCACTCACTCACTATTGCTTACTTTTGACCGAAATGTGTTAATATAAATATTATTGCATATAAACAACATCAAACCCATAGACCACCCGTCGCAGGGAAGAATAGACATTGTTGAATGCAAACACGCAGACCACAGCCAAAAACACCAAATAACAGGGGACCACTTTGTTGGTACAACTTGTCTGTCTGGTGACGAGCAGTAAAATGAAGATTCCGTAACGTCACCACTTCCGGTATGACGTGGCAGCTGTTGATTGGGGCCCTGCTTCTCTGGTTGGAACAGTGTTTTCTCATCAGCTGAACCCATCACAGCCTCTTTTTTGTCAAAAGTAAGCAGTAAATGCATTAAGGAGTAATGCAGGGTAAATATACAAATATGAAAAATATCCAGATTTTACCAGTTCAATCACAAACTCACATGCAGGCCAAGGTCAAACTGGAATGGCACGCTAATAAAGGACATACTGGGTATGAAACAGGTTTGACTGATGCAAGTGAGATGGGGTTGACGCTGCCTTAAACAGAATTTTAGTAGTTATCACAGCCTCTCAGTAAAATGTTGGAGAAAGACAAGTGTTAAACCATACTGACTCACCCATTCATGATTGGACATAAAACACCCACTTTTGCAGGGAAGTATTCCGGCAGTGGTGTCCTGACTGAGCGGTCCGACCTGGGGCGCCGCCACTGTGTGTTGACTGGCCAGGCCTTCCAGATGCTGGGGGAGGGACTCAGTTCCCTGGGGGACATGAAGGACCTCAGTCAGAAGACCAGTGATAAACTCTTGGAATACTGTGGAGGGAAGGAAGTTTCTCTTGAAGAGGTGGGTGGTTTACTGGAAGAAGTTCTGGGTGTACAGGCTTAGATAGTCTTTGTATTTTAAGACTAGTCCAGAGGGTGTTGCTTGACATTAAGGATCATTCTGTAGAAAATCATTTTCATATTCCTCATAGTTTTTAACTTATGTATGAACAAAATTGCAACTTAAGTGAAAAAAAAAGAGGAAAACATGGCAAATTTTGTATGGGAAAGAGGTTTCAAAATTTAAAGTGTACCGTGAACGTGTAACGTGTAATGTATACTACAACAAAAGAGTTGTTGTTTTTTTTTTTTAATGATATGAAAGAATCAGATGGTCATAAATATTTTGTGAGTTATATAGTATTTCTAACAAGTCTAAATGTCATAGGTAAGTTAGTGTGTGGTGAAGCCTCTCAGCTATATATGTATTTGGAAATGTTTAAGTCTGTGTAATATCTTCAGACGAAGAACAAGCTGGTAGAGCGAGGATACCGTGAGATGAAGTCATCTGTGAGTGTAGACAATGAAAGGGAGGTCCGCCAGTCCAAGTACGGATGTGACGAGGCGTATCTGGCCGTGGCTAAATACTGTGATAAAGTATTGAGGGACCTGGAAGATGGTAAGTATCAGTGAGTCAACCTTATTGAGGAACCTGGAAGATGGTAAGTATCAGTGAGTCAACTTTACTGAGGAACCTGGAAGATGGTCAGTATCAGTGAGTCCACCTTATTGAGAGACCTGGAAGATGGTAAGTATCAGTGAGTCAACCTTATTGAGGAACCTGGAAGATGGTAAGTATCAGTGAGTCAACCTTATTGAGGGACCTGGAAGATGGTAAGTATCAGTGAGTCAACCTTACTGAGGAACCTGGAAGATGGTAAGTATCAGTGAGTCAACCTTATTTAGGGACCTGGAAGATGGTAAGTATCAGTGAGTCAACCTTATTGAGAGACCTGGAAGATGGTAGGAGATCAGTGAGTCAACCTTATTTAGGGACCTGGAAGATGGTAAGTATCAGTGAGTCAACCTTATTGAGGGGCCTGGAAGATGGTAAGTATCAGTGAGTCAACCTTATTGAGGGGCCTGGAAGATGGTTAGTATCAGTGAGTCCACCTTATTGAGAGACCTGGAAGATGGTACGAGATCAGTGAGTCAACCTTTTTGAGAGACCTGGAAGATGGCAAGTATCAGTGAGTCAACCTTTTTGAGAGACCTGGAAGATGGCAAGTATCAGTGAGTCAACCTTATTGAGAGACCTGGAAGATGGTAAGTATCAGTGAGTCACCCTTATTGAGGGACCTGGAAGATGGTATCAGTGAGTCAACCTTTTTGAGAGACCTGGAAGATGGTATCAGTGAGTCAACCTTACTGAGAGACCTGGAAGATGGCAAGTATCAGTGAGTCAACCTTATTGAGGAACCTGGAAGATGGTAAGTATCAGTGAGTCAACCTTACTGAGAGACCTGGAAGATGGTAAGTATCAGTGAGTCACCCTTATTGAGAGACCTGGAAGATGGCAAGTATCAGTGAGTCAACCTTACTGAGGAACCTGGAAGATGGTAAGTATCAGTGAGTCAACCTTATTTAGGGACCTGGAAGATGGTAAGTATCAGTGAGTCAACCTTATTGAGAGACCTGGAAGATGGTACGAGATCAGTGAGTCAACCTTATTTAGGGACCTGGAAGATGGTAAGTATCAGTGAGTCAACCTTATTGAGGGGCCTGGAAGATGGTAAGTATCAGTGAGTCAACCTTATTGAGGGGCCTGGAAGATGGTTAGTATCAGTGAGTCCACCTTATTGAGAGACCTGGAAGATGGTACAAGATCAGTGAGTCAACCTTTTTGAGAGACCTGGAAGATGGCAAGTATCAGTGAGTCAACCTTTTTGAGAGACCTGGAAGATGGCAAGTATCAGTGAGTCAACCTTATTGAGAGACCTGGAAGATGGTAAGTATCAGTGAGTCACCCTTATTGAGGGACCTGGAAGATGGTATCAGTGAGTCAACCTTTTTGAGAGACCTGGAAGATGGTATCAGTGAGTCAACCTTACTGAGAGACCTGGAAGATGGTTAGTATCAGTGAGTCAACCTTATTGAGGAACCTGGAAGATGGTAAGTATCAGTGAGTCAACCTTACTGAGAGACCTGGAAGATGGTAAGTATCAGTGAGTCACCCTTATTGAGAGACCTGGAAGATGGCAAGTATCAGTGAGTCAACCTTATTGAGGGACCTGGAAGATGGTAAGTATCAGTGAGTCAACCTTTTTGAGGGGCCTGGAAGATGGCAAGTATCAGTGAGTCAACCTTTTTGAGGGACCTGGAAGATGGTAAGTATCAGTGAGTCAACCTTATTGAGAGACCTGGAAGATGGTACGAGATCAGTGAGTCAACCTTATTGAGGGATCTGGAAGATGGAGGGGTGGGAAATAATAAGTCAGATGTTCACCGAACCTCAGTAGTTGAATTGTTGTGTTGTGTTGTACTGCCCTAGAAATAATTCAAACCACCTGAAAGTATTGTCAATCTGATGTCATGGAGAACTCTACCCAGGCAGGGCACACGAGTGGCCGAAACATCTAACCTGTCGCAAGTAACTGTGGAGATTGTGGGTTCAAATTCCCGATCACTGATTAACTGTTTCTAGTGGGTACTCAAAAATGAAAACCCCTATGACCTGCATCATCTCAGGCTTTCCTCCCACATCAAGATGACACTCCACGATGCTTATGAAATACTGTTCAAAGTGTCATTAAATCCATCCATCCATCCATCCATCCTTCCATTAGCAATAGTACACTCATTTGCAGCCATCTGGCCCATGGTGTTCATAGGTAATTTTGTTTTTTTTCTATAGTTTCTCTCAGTGTATGTTATCTATTGAGGCAAATGCTGAGGGAAAGTCATTTTCCTGTGGTGGAGATATATTATTGATGACTACTGCCAGGAACAACACTCACAAACTCTGTGCATTATATAATTTTGATATGTTGTTCCCTTCAAACCTATATATGGTGAAAAGATGGTCAGAAAATGATAAGTCTTCTTGTCTTCATGTCTTATTTGTGTGAATTGTTGTGACAGAGGAGGCTGATCTGTCCGCGGCAGTAGTGAAGACGTTCCCGGACACAGTGGTGGTCTGCATGCTGAAGGCGATGAAGCTGGGTTCCGTGGAGGCCAGGGAGAGATTCCCTCGTCTCATGCAGCTGGTGGAGTACTACCCCGAAACCATGGCAACATTCAGGGAGAAGGTGAGATGCAGAATTTGTAACTGAAACATTATAAAGTTATTGTCATGAATGTCTTTCAGTGGCACAGATTTGAGAGTGGTAGTTTCCAGTTGCTAGATCAGTGTGCAAAATGAAGTGCATTTCTCTTGTCTTTAAGGTTAGCTGCTATGGTATTTAAATCTTGGTTGTGGTATATTTAACATTAGGGTCATAAAAGAACCCCTTGATTTAAAATCTGGTTTGATTCAAGATTCCTGTTTTATATTATGGTTTGAAGTCTTGATAAATAGTTTGGGGTGTTTAAAGGGGAAGTGTACACGCAAAAATCACTTTCTTTCTTTTTCTAAACAAAACGCAATTTTAGAATTAGTTAGTATGTGTGTTTGAAAATATACACTCATTTTTTTCACAGTGAAAGTAGGAAGCTCACAATAGTGTGAAAATGTCATGCCGTTATGAGGCCTTCGGTTTCCGTGCTAAATAGGCCTGAGTTATCCCCCTTTGATTATGACGTAATTGGTGCCAATTCAACTGGGTCCCTGTCTATTCTCAACGCAAAAGAAATCAAGTACCAGTTTGCGGTAAAACAACATGGCCTACGACACACTCCGGCGCAGTGGTGACTCAGCATAACACTATGCTGGCTGGCATCTGAGACGCTAGAATCACACACTTGTACCTACACAGCGTGAAGCGGCTCTAACAAAGCATGATGACGTCATAATGTTTATCAATTGGCACCAATGACGTGATATTGCAAGGGGCATAAGCCATGGTGTTTTTGTTGTGGAAATAGAACACTTGGTAAATGTGAAAAATATAAATCGTTTTAATGCAAAAATAAGTTAATTCATTGTGATATTTATATATTTTTGTCTATGACACTTCTAGGTTAACACTTTTAATGTGGAAAAAGTACAAGAAAAATAGGTTCATTTCCGTGTGAACTTGCCCTTTAAGATGACCTTTAACAATTTTGTAGTCTTCAGCAAAATTACGTGTGGAAGACCCCAAGACCAAACTAGAACTTAGGTCTCAAGTTGTGTTTGGGGTATGCACAAACAAACCTGATACCTGTTACACAAATTTGGCTATAAAAATATTCTTCTCAGGTTGTGGTTTTATATTCTTGGTCCATGAGACTTGTTTGGTACCACCGAAGAAACTGAAATATTTTGGGGGGCTATATGTATGTACATATTAAGGTTTCCTATGGCAGAATTGAAAGTTGTCACTGTCTGTGTTTACTGATTCAAGCCTGAAAACAAAAAATATTTTCTAAGGGTTGGTTGTGCAGTAGATAGAGCACTTGACCTAGGGTTGAATGCCCTGTGTTGTAGAGTCGGGAGGTGCCCAACTGGATGTTCATGTTGTGGCTGGCCCAGATGATGGCGCTCCTGGACAAGAAGGAGGCCCCAGCTGTGCAGCCCATCGTCGTCAGCCTCGCCACCGACTATCCACAGGTAGAGTTACTCTATGTTGCTGTCGGTATGAGCAACTTTAAAGTTCAATGAAGGATAAATATATGACTTCCTTTAGTCATGAGACATATATCACCCCCAACGCCCTATAAATTGATTAGAGCTGTTATTTTTTGACTTGTAAAGCCTTTGAAACTTTGATTTTGCCAGATGGAAAACTTGCAGACCAGTTAACTTCCACCATCAATTTTTTTATCAAACATGAAACTTTTAAACTGCTCCATGAATGTTACAGTTTTGAAAACTAACATTAGCTCAGCTGATGCATGACTCTTCGCTATAGACCTAGAGTGGATGTTTGCCATTGTGCAGATGGGTTCCTCAAAACACAGGAACATGAGGTTTTACTTTAAAACTGAAGACTGGTTTAAACCATGGGGTGCTTAACAGCTTATAAGCCACGTTTTGCACATGATCCTCGCTTCATGTTCATTCAGTTTCATGACATTTGGCTGGGTACAGATAAGAGCTGTATATTCTTTTCAGAAATGGAGAAGTAAATGCTTTGTACTTGTTTGTGGGGATTTATAAGGAAGAGAAGATTCTTTTCTCACTTTTGGTTGAGGCCTTTTCCCTCTCATCCCTGCTAGAATTGGTCAATCTATGTTGGTCGTAAGAGGCAATGAAATGGATTGGTTGGCCAGGCTTAGAGAATTGGTTGATGCATGTCATCATATCCCAATTGCGTGAATAGAAGCTTGTGACATCAATCACATCTGGTCCAGACTCGATTATTTACAGGCTGGCTTCCGAAAGCAGGAATATTGCTGAGTGCGCATTAAACTTGTGATGTTATAGTACAGGTGATCTGAAATCATACACAGCTTAAATTGTAATAAAGATATCATTCTAACTATATTATCATCAAGTACTATCCGACTTCTACATGCCACACAGAGATCCTGTGAAGTTGCTGCTATGGCAAATGTTACAAGCTTACTCCTTCTTCTTGCCAGGCTGTGATCTATCCCTTCCGGATCAGCTGTGAAGGGTTTGTGTTCGGGAAGACACCCCAGGACACCAAGAACAAACAAGCAGTTGAAGAGTGAGTTGGTCCATTCAAACATTGACAAGATGTCTAGGGCATTTTCAATGTTGAGCTGTGATACATGCAGATGTGATAGCTAGAAGTCTGATGTGTTAACTTGTCTCAGAACAACTCCCTTGCAAAGTGGAACCTAGTGTTCAGACCACTGGCTATATGTAGTGGAACCCTGTTAATCTGGACAGTAATATTTCATAAAAGTATGGTAGGGAATGTGACCAAAATAAGAGATTCTCATTGTGTAGATTTATGATGATCTGAGTGAAGTTTGACTTCATTATACTGTAAGATCAAGTTGTCAGTAGATTAGAGTGCTGTTTCCAATCAGTTCATTTTGATGGAGATGATATGAAACAACATATCTACAGTAGGATGATTTGTATCCAGGATTTCCTCCCTTCTGACTGAAGACAGAGTGCCACTGGTGTCAAAGCTCATCAGTGCTCTCAACCAGTTCGGACAACCAGAAATGCTTTTTAAGGTAAGTCCAAATCAAACTGATTCGGAAAACTGATGATTCAGTTCTGCAAACCATAGAATTAACAAGTGTAGATGTTTCCCTGTTGCAGGACAGGAAAACAGACATGAGCAAGCTGCTTCATTCCAGCAAGACCTGGAATTAACGAGTGTTCTATGTACACTACTGCCTAGAAGTTCATTCCCCTTACACGCATGGGCAACGCGTTACGCAACCAGTGTGCATCGGGTTGGTCACGCGTGTGATACCCGTGTGCAACGCGTTGCACACGGGTGTGCACCCCGTCCGCCACTCGTGTGCAACGCGTGACACACTCATTAGAGGGGGAACAAACTTTTGACCAAAGGAGGACCCGTCTTAAGCTGAACCTGGAGGTGGTAACAAGGAGAGAAAATTTTGTTATCCTGACGAAAAATGATAATGCACATGTATTTCCTAATGTCTCCTTTCTTTATGTGATTTTGTGGGAATAACATGAATACTGTTGTGATCAAATAGATGTGTTTTGTTTTATACGACCATTGCTTCTAAATCCGATGGTGTTATGAGAATACATGGTCCTGGAACATGTTATTGCAATTGAAATGCTTTTATTGTGATTTGACATTAACCGTCTGTAGTACGACTTTCAGTGATAATATGTATGAGGTTTGGCGGCGCATTGTTTTTATTGGACCCTAATTACTTTATGATGACTTGGACTCTTTATCACAGCTCCATAGCCGTGAGGCTGGAAAAGAGCAGCATGTAATTAATGAGGGTGGGTTATATCATTGAGGATACACTTGAGGGAGAGAATACTAATTACCGTACTACAGGAAGAGACCTGTAGACGTAAGCGCGGGGTTGTGTTTTAGCTGGCCGTTCGATAATGGCCGCCAGGAGAAGTGAGCTTTGACTGCGTCATCTAAAATAAATAATAAGATACAGCAGTGTTATTTTCACGGTCTGTTGAATAAACTCCCAGTGCAACGGTCAATGTATCTTCTACTTGATCCTTGATACATCATTTTGGCATTCACAATATATAGTATTTCAACGTACAAAAGAGCACTGATCTAATGCAATTCCGCGGGAGTAGTTGTTACCTGTGCATTACTGTATTTTCTCAGTGAGTACCCAGATGATACAGCAGAAATCTAGACTTGTTCGCGACCTGTGCTCGCCATTCGTAAGCGCATTTTTATTGAAAGTAGAAGGACATATGGTCACACTGATCAACAAAAATGAAATACAGTTTTTGAAATGTAGGTATATTTGTGGGGAGCATCGGTAATGGTGATGCAGTTTTGATAAGTCACTTGCTTGGTAATTGTGCGATCTTCGTGTACACTATTTTGACTTGCAACACAAAGTAAATATTTCATCTGCACATTGCTTATTTTACCGTGTGTATATGTTTACATTCAAAATGTAAACAGATTTCACTAAGGAAATGTATTAAACGACTAAATATTCAGTTTATTTTACAAATTAACTGAAAAATATGTCCATCTTTATTAATATGATAACGAATTCCAAATATTTGTTTATGTTTAATATCATCACCAAGTACAGTTCTGTATTGTTTGGCTTCTTTTCTTAGCATAATTAATATATTGTGATGTGTTTAAGCTCTTTTGGTCGTCTTTATCATTTTTAGTCAGTCGGTTAAATAAATGAATGGATTATTCAGTCAATTTGTAAAATGACTGAAATATTTAGATATTTAATAAATTGCCTGAGTGAATCATATTTTACACATTGACTGTAACATTTACACGCTTACAAAGAAAATACTTGTGAAAACAACGTCTATCGCGCATCGAAAAACTTCCCAACCAAACGGAAAGGAACAAGAATGATTCTGTTCAAAGCTGCAGCGAATGAATGAAAACAAAATGCAAATATCATTAGTACAACCTACCAAAGTTATAATGTATCCGGGAATATCAACATAAAGGAACAATATCCATTGCGTCTGCAGCAGTACAAAAATACTTATTCGATGTCAAATGTCTATGTGAGAATCAAATACTTTAATAATAATTATTTGGAAACAATATTTGGAATATATATGAAATATATTAAAATATTTAAATATATCGTTTTTAAACGTTATTTAAATGTATAGAATATTATAACCCGTGTCTGTTTCTTAACTGATCACTTAGTTTGTTTCAATTGTTTCACATAGGTGCCAAGTTAGCTTAGAAAGCCCACGTGACAACTATTTTTATAATGTCCACGGTTCTTAAAAACATACATTGAGTTAGATAACAATGAACAACCAGTCAGTGTATTATCGGTTACCCTTTGAACAAAGTATGTTGTTTTTACATCTGTACTTCACGCCATGATATGAGTGTATTCCCTAGGTTTAGTAACCCTACCTTCACATGTAAACACTTACTTTTGACATATCCACTGTGCAAGATAACAGTAATTAATCAATCAACGTATTTCCTGTTGATCCTTTGATGTCTGGGAATGATCAGTTGATTTACAAAAAAGTAAATCAACTGATCATACATCTCTTGCTGGGCTGCCACGTGCATAATTCACATTCCACCTCACTTCAAACCTGGATTTAGATTAAATAATTACCCCAGGAAGACCAAATTTGAACCTTTATCCGGTAATCTGAGTGGTGCTACAACTGAGTATACATAATATAAATTCATTAACTGAGCAGCATGTGAATTACGACAAATACAGAAGTGTAGGGTTATACCAGAAAATGTGGATGACAACAAGGGAGTAGTAATTGTATCATCCACGCAATCCGAAATCCGCAAATGCTTTCACTCAGGGATACTTTTTTTATTATCAAACTGTAACAATCAGGGGTATTTCCAAATAACGACATCCGATGAGCTTTCGCCGTTATTTGTCTGTTTGTTTAGGCTGAAGAAATTAATTACCATGCGCCCTTTGTTGAAATCTTCATAGATCACGGGTAACCAATCAGTTTTCAAAAATGCGTAAGTTTATTTAGCTGTCCTTGCAGACTGGTAGCCCAGTCTCTTGTCCCGCTCGGTTGCGTTAACGAGCAAATTGACTCACGGCAGCTAGTAAGCCCAAGCGGAAATCCAAAGGTCGTATTACCTGAAGAATCAACCTTCATTTGCGAAATATCTACTGCTCTTAAAATCAATATTTCTCCCAATACTAAAATTCAGAACTTTCTAACCAAGGATTACCAGTTGAAACTGGTCGATGGCTGAACATTCCCAGGGAAGACAGCCAGTGTCCACTCTGTGGTTCTATCGCTGTGGGAGATGAATTGCATTATTCATTCCGATGTGAAGCTTTACACCAACGGCGATATGAACTCTTAAATAAGCAATATATTAAGTTTCCAAACATTTAAGAAAATTATGACCACTAACAGTGTAAGAAATCTAAAAGGCCTATCTAAATTCCTTAACAATGTGTACAATACAATTGGTAAATTGTATTAGTATCCACGTATCGTATTTTTATTATTTTTGTTAAATTGTACATAATAAAAATTGTAGATAATTGTATGTCATGTTATTCTAAGAATAAATGAGTTTGAGTTCGACACCCGAGAAGAAGCCAGAGATTAGTGCTCCCTTTTGAATAGTTTACAATCATGTGTTTTAGAGTTAGCTGTGTTGGCTTAAACGTATTTTTATTTCAAAAGAAATCTGGATCGGTAAACAAGCAAAACTTGCTTATGTAATACCTCTCCAGGTAACAACTTAACAACAGCTGGATATATATATATAAGAGAGTGATGAACATAAACATACAAAATGCACAAATGAAATACACGAAGCCAGTACACTGAAGCAAGTGGTGTCTGTGAAATAAGGTAATGCAGTTTTCCTTTACTACATGCATAAAATTAAGCTACTCAAACCTTTTGCTTTTGACAATGATGTCATGAACTGATTTAAGAAGAGTCATGTTTGTAGAACTGCTTAACTACTGCCATGTAATATCATGTTTAGACCATACCCATGTGTGTAGAAATACACAGTGTTTCTGATATTATCGTATTTTTTAACAGTTATAGAAAAAGTGAATTGCATCTTCAAGGTGATATCCACAAGTGCAGTCTGGTATGTCTGATACATGTCGTCTAAACTTATCAGCGTTTAAGTCACTGCAGCCGAGCCTAAGGCGACAGTGGACAATTTGGTATGATCTATGAAAATATTTGAAGTCAAAATTATTAATAATTGCATCAGAACGATTAATTAAGGATTTGATTTCTTTTAATGAGCGAGCATTAGTTACTTCATCGGATAGAGGGTTCCGCAGGTTGATCATATCCAGAAGAAATGATAATAAGAATAGGTCTGTGTTCTACATTTGATTGTTTGTATGTTGAATCTTTTTCTAAGGTTATATTTGCTGTTATCAGAGAATTGAATATACACTTTTCAAATATTTTGGCTAAGCAACTTGTGAGTGCTACAGGTCTATGATTTGGGCATTCATGTTCATCGCTGACACTGACACCGCATCAGCCCGGCAGTGGACTTGACACAGTTATTTGCGCACTGATTATATAACTCCTACAGACAGGTGGGGTGGTTGTTCAAAGCGAAACGGACGACCCCGTCTGTTATCTAATAAATGCTGTGCGGCGCCTTTGATCTTGCCTCCAACCATACACCTTATAGTAGTAAACGACGATCAGGATGGCCTGGAAATAAACACAATTCTGTCTGCCCAGTGTATCCACAATTAACTAGAATGCTTCATATCTACAAATATATATATAGAAAATTGCATCAGTGTGGTTTATCATGTACAATGCATTCTTACGCTTAGTGAGGCAGACTGAAATTGAACATTAGGATAACGTCAGCAGGGATAAAAGAGGTCATACCAAAGAACTTTATTTACTAGTGGAAAAATCAGACATTCCGATCAACCACTACAAGCCCCGGCCGGATCTCAAGGTTGACCAGGTGTTTGCACTTCTTTATTTAATCATTACGCTTTTTTACCCTAATAGTATAAGTGCTTCCCCGTGTGCGAGATAGGCTAAAGTCGGAAAGCGCACGTTAAATCTCCGAGGTACCTATCTACCAGAACTTTATTTGCTGTTCTGGTCATACATAAATATATGTAAGTTACGTACATGGGGAGGCTAGATTATTTACAGCTTACAGCAATATAGTGCAAATATTATGTTCAATAAAAGAAAACGTTGATAGATCTATAACACACGTTTTGTACTTTTAAACAAACTGTGGACTTTTAAGACATTTTCGCTTATTGTAATAACATCTAGCTAACCAATCATGTCTATCTATGAAATCTACAAGCATAGTTGCTGTCAAACCTAAAAAACATATACAGGGAGGTAAGTTTTGACTTGCAAGCACCTTAAGGTGAGTTTACTTTTAAACTGTCAAAAGCTATTGTCCCTTCAATACTAGTATAAGTCTGGAAGCTGTCTCTCGGACTGTTATGAGTTATGATGTATTTTATGATATACATGTAACTGGGGAATGTTCAAATTAGTTACTGTCATTTAATCCAACGTTCTAACTGTCAACTGTCTCAACAGGATCATAGGTTTGGTTATATATCTCCTCCCTGTCTCTATGTCTTAAGTTGGTAATCGGTAACTGCGGTCCAAATGTATCAACTTATTCATTTATTGTTGCAAACTTGACTGATTTAAACATATCTTATTGATCATGAACTACTCAGTCAGTCAAGCACCTGTATCAGAAATGTAAAACCAGCCATGTTTCATGTAGTCCCAATATCACTGAAAAATGCCGATGTAACGTGACATATAAATTTACTCACAGACAATATATTTTTCGTGAGAGTGAAGCACAATTTTATTAAAGTTTTATTAACAATTTCATAAACTATAATAATATTAATATTAAAATTCATCATCACTTGCCAAGTTTATGAAAATGTCCCCATTTGGGAGATGTCACATATAAACAAGGATTCGAACTAAATTTGATCGTCTTTGACACTGAGGTTTATCCCCACTTTGCCAGCAAACTGCAGAAGATTAACAGTGAGTGAGTGAGCATCGTTTCTATGTTTATACAAGAAAAGATGTCATGCCAAAAACGCTCACAGTAGTTAGTGAGTAAACTCACGACCTGTCATGACCTGGTTGAGTGACTTCCTCCAATCAACACGAAAGGATTACCCACAGAGAAAGAAAGGATTAAAGTCACCCATAAATCTTCTCCTAACGTAGTACTCCAACTTCTAAATGCCTCTCAAAGAAGGATTAAAATCCTAAAGATATCCTATCTACGTGGTATAGGTAGTCACAGCCTCTAATAATAAACTGTTACGTTTGGTATCCCCAGCAATACTCACCATGGTCATTGGGCAAATGTAAAAATCACAAACCCTAACGAGATTCTGTCAACATGGTCACACCCGGTGATTGTGAAGATCTCAAATTTTATCAACTGTCAGACAGCATGGATGTTCATATTCATTTACAACATCCTCTTATAATTAGTATAAAAGTGTCCCACACAAAACCTTCTTTTATTTATTCTTTCAAAATACAACACAGAAAGTGGGGTGTGGGGAAATGGGACATATTCCTACGTGAAATAATGAGACATTAGTAGTGGTGACGGCTATATCATAATTGTACTGTCTAAAGCATAAATTTGGCGAACGAAAAACGTTATATTTGCAATCAAATGGAATGACTCCTGTGGGCAAATGAATATGTTCGCAATCCACAAACAATCATTTTATTAATGGCGAACATTTACCAACCCGCGACAATCGTGTCAACACGGGGGTTCCCCTAGCAATAAACTCGCATCTAAATTCACTACTGTTCTACTGTCGGCTAGCCACAATGGCTAGACTGGACCCTAGTGGAATGGTTCATGCCATAAAAGTCTAGCAACCGAACACTAATTAAGATGGGCCGACCTTGTATTTACGGTCTGGTGAGCACAGCTCAATGGCCGCTCATTAACTCAAATTTCACATCTCCCTGTTTTGTTTTATCTCACTATTCATTTGATAAATTTGTCAACTTCAACTGGAACCCGGTCCCGTGTTACACGCGTGGCACACGCGTGTGCAACGGGTTGCACACGCGACGCACACCCGTTGCACACCCGTGTCCAACGGGTGCTCACCCCGTGTGCAACCCGTTGAGCACCCGTTTCACATGCGTGTTACACGCGTTCTCAACGCGTGTTAGGGGAATGAACTTTTAGGCAGTAGTGTATCTCTGTTGCAGGACTGGGCGACAGACATGAGCAAGCTGCTTCATTCCAGCAAGATATGGAATTAAGGAGTGTTCTATGTTTCCCTGTTGCAGGATTGGGCGACAGACATGAGCAAGCTGCTTCATTCCAGCAAGATATGGAATTAAGGAGTGTTCTATGTTTCCCTGTTGCAGGACTGGGCAACAGACATGAGCAAGCTACTTCATTCCAGCAAGATGTAGAATTAACGAGTGTTCTATGTTTCCCTGTTGCAGGACTGGGCGACAGACATGAGCAAGCTGCTTCAATCCAGCAAGAAGACGAAGGAGAAGATCCTGGAGATGTACCAGGAAATGTATGAAGGTCTGATTGAACACAAGACCGTAGGGTCATCACTGGAACCCTCTGGAACACAGCTGTCTATACTGACCGGCACAGGATCGGTCGGTTTCGGGGAGTACCGCAAGAAGTTTGCTGATGTATGTCAATACAGTTGCTAGTTAGGCTAGTTATTTCAAGCTGAAAAACTAAAAATTAGTGTTTCTCAGGCCATTTTGAAACATTGATGCAACTTGCAGGTTCCGAAGTTGTGTTTTCATTAAAACTATTCAAACTGTTCAACGTCCATTTGACAACTGTTACCTCTCTTTGTTTTTTAAATCATGTAATGCTAGGACGCCTCATCTATGATCTCCCTGTAGAGCCCAGGCAAGTGTTTTTGACACTTTGACCAGTCATGTCAAGGGTCATGATGACCAGACGTCATCAAGTTCATAGCTTGAAGAAATGTGTTAAAACATTATTTCAGGAAATATTTACTGTATGTCAATATAACTTTGTACAAGTCCTTTCGGCCATGATCCAAAAAGATTTTGAGTGACCTATGTATAAGGTCAAGGTCACAGAGAAGATCATTCATAAAGTATGTTTGCCATTTTCACTTCAGAATTTGTTTCAATCTTAAGAATGTAGTAGTTATATTGTTGGAATACGTCACTGTGGTCACTTCACTGTTTGGTCACTGTGAGTAAGTTGAAGTGAGTAGACATTTTTTCATTGTCATGGTGAATTCCACTTGGGGACTTCATAATTGGTTTATCTCCTGGAAAGCCTTTTGGAATGTTTGTGAGTGAGTGAGTGAGTATGGTTTTATGCCGCTTTTAGCAATATTCCAGCAATATCACGGCGGGGGTCACCAGAAATGGGCTTCATACATTGTACCCATGTCGGGTATCAAACCCGGGTCTTCGGCGTGACGAGCGAACGCTTTAACCACTAGGCTACCCGATCGCCCCTTGGAATGTTTTTGAGATACCTGTCACTGATATTAAAGAAGGTTATAGCCAATCTCAAGGTCAAACACTTTCATGTGCATTATTTTTGTGAAAACTAAAGAAGGACGACTGGTCAATGAAATTTAGTTATTTAATGTGCTGTAATTGTTATTTTCAGAAATTCAAGAAAGAAATGGACACTCACTTTGGGAAGGAAGGAAGCAAACTGGTTAGCATGAGCTATAAGGTGAGTGTGTTAGTTTGACTGACCAATCAGCAGTTGGTTCCATATTCTCAGAAAAGGTCTTTAATTTCAGTAATCTCTTGTTACAGGAATTTGGGAAAATCGTGAAAACATTTAATGATGAGTTTGACAAGTTGAAGGAAGGACGTGGCGCGATGCTGAACCCCCCAACCACACTGAGGCTGTACTGCCAGTGGATGTCCGACTTCAACCCCAACAGAGAGAGCCGGGACCTCGAGATCCCAGGTGGGAGCACAATATTCCGTGAAACCTAATTAATCGGGACATTTCCATTACCAGTTAAATCTTTTGGGATAAATGGCTGGCTGGATAATACACTGTAGATACACCCTGCAGGCATCCTGCTTGAAACTAAGGGATTATGATACGATTGTTAAATCTGTTGCAGAATCATAAAGAACTTTCAGAATAACCCAAACTGAGTAAACACTTCCTCTGAGTGTCTGAACTTGTTACATCTCCCCTCCAAAGGCAGGGGAGACATATTGTTTTTGGCGTTGGCATTGGCGCCGGCAACTGCGCCGACATCGGCGTCAGGGTTCCCATCCTATTCTGAGCCATAAATTGAAAATCTGTTCAACATTTCTCTTCGAAATTGTACATATGCATTGGTCATCAGCTTAACTTGTGTCTTTTGCTTTTTTTAAATATTTCTAAATTTTTGTTTGTTACGTTCCCATGGAAACAATTGGGACTTAATCTTAAACAGTTCTAGGCTTCATTTCTGAGCCATAACACTCAAACTAATGAATATTTTTGCATGAAACCACATGCTCAACTATTGCCTTTTCATATTTTTACATATATATTTTTAATTTGTTGTGTTTCCATGGAAACAATTTGGACTCAAAGTCTCAAACAAGCAACGTTTCCCGCTCAAATTCCACAGCTGTATGAAACCATTATCTTTCCCGGCTATAATTTGCTGGTATTGTTTTTCGGACTTGCAATCACATTTACAGTAACAAAATGTATTTAAAAGAAAGAGGATGGAGGCATTTTTTTAAGGATATTGAGCTAACCATTGTCTACTGGGTGTCTGATTATCTGCAGAACAGATCTCCTGCATGTCAGCATGTGATCCTGTAGGGGTTTCAGTGCAGCTGCTAGCATGGAGGATGTGAGGATATGGAGGAGCATGACAGTTTGTTGGGAGTTTGAACTTCTGGTGATATGTGTAGTTGACCAGAAATTGCCAAAACCAGAGACATGGCAGGAAAGGGACTGTGGCTATGCATGATGCTGTCATTGCGTCACTGTCAGTGTTCAGCTTGATCTGACCGCCTCCGTGTGCTAGTGGTAGAGCGTCCGCCCGGAGTGAGGTTCGATCCCCGGCCGTGTCATACCTAAAGACGTTAAAAGATGGTTCTTGTTGTTACCCTGTCTGGCGCTTGGCATTAAGGGGCTAAAACAAGGACTGGTAGGCTCGGAGTTAAACATGTTAAACTGCGACATGGTATCTCAGTGGGCTAGCACTATAAATCGGCATCAGTTCGGACTAGTACAAGCAGCCATACACACACACACGTGCATGCACGTCTCTATATAAGTGCAATAATCTTGGACGCAACTTTAAACCCAATTTCACCTCACCTCACCTCACCTCACCTCACCTCACCTTGATCTGCCTCACCCATGATAGATTCAAGCTTCCCATGGCTGACCTGATATTCTCTGTGTTGCAGGCCAATATGACGGACTGTCCAAACCACTGCCAGAATACCATGTCAAGGTGGCAGGATTTGATGAACGAGTGAGTACCAAGCTGAATACGTCTGCTTCTCTAATCTCTCTGATGTGAGGTAAATGTGTAGATGATACAGGTTACTCCTCTCTGAGGACTGTTACAGCATTGCCTCATCAGGTTCAATTACCCCCTGGATAGAGTGTCTACCCGAGGAGCGGAAGGTCCGAGGTTTGGTCCCCTACTCGCGTCATACCAAAAGAACTTTAAAGATGGTACTTGTTTTCACCCTGCCTTACACTGACATTGAGGGGATAAAACAGGGACTTTTCGCCTTGGAGTCCAAGGTTGTTGAAAATGTTTAACCCCTATGGTGTTTAACTCTACAGGTTCTGGTGATGTCTTCAATTCGTAAACCAAAGAGGATCACGATCCGAGGTAACGATGAGAAGGACTATCATTACCTGGTGAAGGGAGGGGAAGATCTCCGCCAGGACCAGAGAATAGAGCAGCTGTTTGTTATCATGAACAAAGTGATGGCCAAGGACCCCGCATGTAGACAGCGCAAACTGAAGCTCAAGACCTACCAGGTCATTCCCATGACACCAAGGTAGGTCATAATGTTGAACATATGTCGTAATGTCGCATATTTTTCATAAAGAGACACATTTGCTGTGTTGAATCTCTATGTTTTAGCATTATTTTTATAGCTAACAGGCTCTCATATTAGATTGTTTTGTATTTCATTCCAAAATTGTGACATTTTCTAAATTTGATTCAGGCTGTCGGGGAGCCTAGTGGTTAAAGCATTCGCTCATCACGCTGAAGACCTGGGTTCGATTCCCTACATGGGTACAATGTGTGAAGCCCATTTCTGGTGTCCCCCGCCGTGATATTGCTGGAAAATCGCTTAAAGTGGCGTAAAACCAAAGTCACTCACTCACTCACTCTAAATGGGATATTACAGGCATCCCATATTTGTAAAAGAGATGATGAAACGCGTATTGGTTGGCCACTAAGTCCGCTGAGTATGAATATAACATAACCTAGGACGTACTCTCACCTGGCTGATAAGTGTCATTGTACACCCTACTCTTGTGTCGATGCTCAGACTGTTAACTAATGGTTTGCTGGCTCCAGGTTTAAGTTTACGATCAGATTTGCTTTCCACCATTTCATTCTCAGCAGCAAATCAATTCTAAATATATACATTAAAGATACTGTATACTGACTTGAATAAATATCTTTGCTGTCAAAACTTGAATTTGAGACCGCCTCTGTGGTCTAGTGGTAGAGCGCCCGCCTGGAGAGCGGAAGGTCTGGGCTTCGATCCCGTGCCACGTCATACCAAAAGACGTTAAAAGATGTTTGGCGCTCGATATCAAAGGGCTAAAACAAGGACTGGCCGGCTCGGAGTCAGTATACTGTGTTTGACGGGGGTATTTATGTTAAACTGCGGCATGGTACCTCAGTGTGCTAGGACTATAAATCGGCATCAGTCCGGACTAGTACAAGCAGCCACACACACACACACACACACACACACACACACATGCACGTCGCTATGTAAGTGCAATAATCTTGGACGCAACGTTAAACCCAATTTCACCTCACCTCACCTTGAATCTGACTTTTGGATTTTATCTTATTTATTGTTTCTGTTGTCTCCCACCGTAATATTCCTGGAATGTTTCTAAAAGTGGTGTAAGACCATACTCACTTTCTCTGCAACATATCGGCTGCAGGTGCTGACTGAAGGACGGTGGTAGTTTAAGATGCTGATTTACTATGTTACAGTTTGCTTTGTTGGTACATAAAACATATACACCATTCACTCGCTCCTTCTTGTCATGCTGTGTAACAGAGTGGGTCTCATACTCACTCCCTCTTGTCATGCTGTGTAACAGAGTTGGTCTCATACTCTCTCCCTCTTGTCATGCTGTGTAACAGAGTGGGCCTCATACTCACTCCTTCTTGTCATGCTGTGTAACAGAGTGGGTCTCATACTCTCTCCCTCTTGTCATGCTGAGTAACAGAGTGGGTCTCATACTCACTCCCTCTTGTCATGCTGTGTAACAGAGTGGGTCTCATACTCTCTCCCTCTTGTCATGCTGTGTAACAGAGTGGGTCTCATACTCACTCCCTCATGTCATGCTGTGTAACAGAGTGGGTCTCATACTCACTCCCTCTTGTCATGCTGTGTAACAGAGTGGGTCTCATACTCACTCCCTCTTGTCATGCTGAGTAACAGAGTGGGTCTCATACTCACTCCCTCTTGTCATGCTGTGTAACAGAGTGGGTCTCATACTCTCTCCCTCTTGTCATGCTGTGTAACAGAGTGGGTCTCATACTCTCTCCCTCTTGTCATGCTGTGTAACAGAGTGGGTCTCATACTCTCTCCCTCTTGTCATGCTGTGTAACAGAGTGGGTCTCATCGAGTGGATGAACAACACCTGCCCTCTGAAGGATTTCTTGCTGGATGCTCTCACTGATGAGGAGAAGTTTATTAACTCTGGGTAAGTCATTCCTTCTCATATGTCGCATTAATGAAATACATTAAGTCATTTGCCTGGTACCAACCCTATTTCTAAACCATTTATTAATTGTACACATATGAAATATACTTGGTCTGAACTTTTTGTAAAATATTGTGCAATATATGGATTCTGATAATGTAAAATTTGTTGTGGAAAATAAAGTAAGAAAGGTAGAAAATAAATTTTCAAATGCCAAATATTTTTGCTAAACATATTAATTAAACAAAACACATTTTTAGGAATTTTTTGCCATACTAAATACATATTATTTAAAATTTCAATCCTTAACTGTCAAACTTTATATATAACCGACTAATACATAATAAATGACCCCTGAGTGCTGTTGGGGTCTTGTATTAAATGAGAATTAAGTTGACTTTTGAGAATGTAGGTAATTGGTGTCAAACTTTTTATTAACCGACTAATACATAATAAATGACCCCTGAGTGCTGTTGGGGTCTTGTATTAAGTGAGAATTAAGAGGACCTTTGAGAATGTAGGTAATTGTGAAGATTACTCTGTGAGCGTATGACTACAACTTCTATATACAAGTCCGATGTCCATGTTTTGAGCTAATTGCTTCTCTCATCAGGCAAATTACTATCTTAGCATAATCGTAGCAGTGAAATTGTTGGAGTTCTTTAGGACTGTTCACTTCACTCACTATCTCACCGTTTCAGTGAGGGGCCAAGAAAAGTACACGAGCGCTGGACAGGTAAGTTTTTTGATCCCAAGAAGGGCGTGGCTGGGATGTACTCTCAGGTGTACATGAAGTACAACAAGACGGAGACGGAGCGAGAGTTTAGACTGAAGGAAAGCAAAGTCCCCTGGGGTCTCTCCAGGTGAGGATATTATGTCCTATACATTTTAGGATAAAATGATAAATTATAATTGTCTGAGGCAATTAACCCCCAATAATATTCCCCCTCTTTTCTTCTTTAAGACAATACAAAGTTTTAACTCTGATCCCTGTATTTTTCCCAAAAAAATTGGAAGGTATTTCAAGTCATTGCCATAGCGATTGTTTTTATTTTCACCCCTAAATCAACAATTATATTGTCAAATTGGATATGGGATATTGGATACAGTATACTGTAGGAGTTTAGTGTTGCCATATATGTACTATTATTATCTGATCTTACTTGACCTAACAGAATTTACAGACTGCTGTAGATTCTCCAAGTTTATCACAGATATGACCTTATGCTTCTGTTTCTACCTTTTACTTTGAATACCATGTCATGTTCTTTGTACTGTCCAGACGTGCATTCCATCAGATGAGCACATCGCCTGAAGCCTTCCATGTCCTGAGATGTGGACTGGCGACGTCCCATGCCGTCATCAGCATCTGTCAGTACATCCTCGGCATCGGTGACCGACATCTCTCCAACTTCATGGTCAATCTTAAAACTGGTCACATGGTGGGGATTGACTTTGGCCATGCATTTGGCTCAGCGACACAGGTTAGTATCTGAATTTTTGTATCATTTGCTTTTCACGCATATACAGATATCTTCCCGAGGTAGGGGGCACGGGTGGCCAAGTCGTCTAAGTCGCCGCGATTTGCTGTGTAGAGTTCGTCCCTTGGGCACGCCAGGAACCTATGATTGTGGGTTCGAATCCCAGTTCGCCCGATTATGTTTCTAGGTTTGTCAGCACCATACCCGTGCTCATGGGTTTCACCGAAGTGGTGAACGTCTGAAACCTACATCAAACAACATGGATTTCAACATGCAGATTTCGGTCAACCGCAGAATTTGCCAAACATCGATATCGACAGATTATGAGCAAATCTTTTCATGATTTTAATCAAGATGCTCAAGTGATTTGATGCACTTTGCAGGGTAAGACCAGTTTTATTACAATATTGATCTTGATTATCGGTCAGATCATCTTGAGTGGGTGACGCCTTTTTGTTTGAAGCAAATGCAAGTGAAATGAGAGATGGAATTTGGTGGTGCTACGATCAAGCCTGGAAATTTGAGCCAATTGATCAATCAATTGTCACTTCTCATATCACTTGCATTTGCTTCAAACAAAACAAAATCAAGACAATGTGATCGATAATCAAAATCTACATTGTCATAAAATGGGTCTTACTTCACGAAGTGCATCAAATCATGTGAGCACCTTGATTAACAACATGAGAAAACATCTGTTGACTCCAAGCTGATAGTACCCATGCTATGCAACTCTTGCAAATCGACCATGTGGTGTGTGTATTGTGTTGTTATGAGGTGTCTATTGTGTTGTTATGAGGTGTCTATTGTGTTAATATGAGGTGTCTATTGTGTTGTTATGAGGTGTCTATTGTGTTGTTATGAGGTGTCTATTTTGTTGTTATGAGGTGTGTATTGTTATGAGGTCTCTATTGTGTTGTTACTAGCTGTGTCTATTGTGTTGTTATGAGGTCTCTATTGTGTTGTTATGAGGTGTCTATTGTGTTGTTATGAGGTGTCTATTGTGTTGTTATGAGGTGTCTATTGTGTTGTTACTAGCTGTGTGCATTGTGTTGTCATGAGGTGTGTATTGTAATGAGGTCTCTATTGTGTTGTTATGAGGTGTCTATTGTGTTAATATGAGGTGTCTATTGTGTTGTTATGAGGTGTCTATTGTGTTGTTATTAGCTGTGTGCATTGTGTTGTCATGAGGTGTGTATTGTTATGAGGTGTCTATTGTGTTGTTATGAGGTGTCTAATGTGTTAATATGAGGTGTCTATTGTGTTGTTATGAAGTGTCTATTGTGTTGTTATGAGGTCTCTATTGTGTTGTTATGAGGTGTCTATTGTGTTAATATGAGGTGTCTATTGTGTTGTTAGTTGCTGTGTGTATTGTTGTTATTAGCTGTGTGTAATGTGTTGTAGTTCCTGCCAGTACCTGAGCTGATGCCGTTTCGACTGACCCGCCAGATTGTGAACGTCATGCTGCCGCTGCAGGTGAAGGGTCTGCTGGAGAACACCATGGTCCATGTCCTCCGCGCCCTCCGCAACGACTATGACCTCCTCCTCAGCACCATGGATGTCTTCGTCAAGGAGCCATCAGTGGACTGGATGGTGAGATTTGAATATTCAGATAGTTTAAACAAATACTTGCATTAAAATTTTACATGTTTCTTTGCCGTCTTTTGCCTTGAAATATGAAGAAATAAGAACATTTGGCTATCTGTATTTTTGTGTGTTTCAGCAATTTGCTGAGAAACAAGTTCAGGCAGGAATGAAAACGGAAGGTATAGTTTATCATTATCAGACTGGAGATTGAATGCATGAATGTTTGATTTGAGTCAGCAATATCCCCTTCTATTTGAGGCCGTTTAGGAAATAATCAAATCTGGGCCAGACAAGCCAGTGACAGAAAGCATGAGCAACATGCTATGCCATTGGGGTTTGATGACATGCAGTCAGACACCATGCAGTCAAACACCATGCAGTCAGACGACATGCAAACAGACATGCTGTCAGCAACCAATCCTCTCTAGTCGACACAATATGAGACTCTGGGGACCTATTCATCCCTGAAATCCATACACTTTGGATTTCACACTGGTATACATATACAAAAGTTGAAAATTATTTGTAGAAGGTATTATTTCCTGTCCCAAGTGAAACAAAAAGCCTGTTCAAAACAATTTTGTTTGAAGTGAGGTTGTCTGTCTCCAGATGCTGATGTGGATGCAGCTTGGTACCCAAAGCAGAAGATTCGGTTTGCTCAGCAGAAACTAAGGGGAGACAACCCATGCTTCATTACCAGGTAGGTTAATTGTTTATTGTTCCTTCAATGGACCTGATTTTGGTATCCCACACATTCCAGTATACACTATGTGAACAGTTACCAGTAGTCCTGTGTCTCTGCTGTGTGTTATGCTTCAAACTGCCCTCGACTCTATAGCTGAAGACAGCAGTTAACACGGGAATAGTGTGTGTTCTGGTCTGTGGGTCTTCTTGTGATTCTAACTGTTACTAAGTATGTGACACAGGATACACTGTCCTTATTAAATAGCCTTCATTCTGTGGCAGACGCGGTGAACAAAAATGACCTGCAAGAGACATGGTAATTGGGGGATGTTGACTTTGTATACGTATTGAGATGTCACATAGACTTGAGGTTGACAGTAACCATGTAGCCTTGTCACATGATCACCAAATGGCATGTAGAAGTTTTTGGAGGATAAAGTTGAGTGTTAAGTGCATGTTCCCAATGTTCCACTACGTATACCATCTGAAGCAACCCTTAAAACCAATTCTTTCCTCATCATTTGTATGTACAACCTCAAGGACCTCAGAACTCTCTTTATTTAAAACACTGTATGTCAATGAACTGGTGCAATTTGCTTTCTTGTTTTTGTTATGTTTGGATTTACCATGGAAATGAGTTGGACTGTGACCATTGAAAGAGCAGATACAAAAATGATGTAAATTTGACCTTATCCTGACTGATAGTTTTTGCTTATCTCGTCTCATGTTCGAAATGTAGTGGAAACTTCATGGAGAACAGAGAAAAAACAGCTCACCCCGAACGCACCCCTGAGCCATGCATATGCACTGGAAGCATGTGACTAATCCGGTAGACTCGTCACTCTCTTATTTTTGCTCCAACTGAGTAGTTTAAAAAATGTTTTCCTGGACTAATCTTAGTCATCATCTCAAAATTATCCGTTTTTCGTAAAAGCATTTGCTTGGAATACAATCTTCTGACATCTGTCTATCATATCTAATGATTATTATTTTAATTTGGCTTAAATTTTTATATAGATTTGGACTTAGAGTTTACGTTTTAAAGTTTATGCCAGCCATGAAGAGAAAGAAGTGTGAGGCAACACGTGCACCTTCTTCTACCATCTGATATTATTGAAGAGATGTTGATCCCCCTTGATCACAGAGTAAGGCTTTGCCTACATTAAAGTCTTCTCAGGTCAACAGAAAGGTCGACACTCTTAATAAGAGTTTATCTAGACCCAAGAATCTCTGACTGCTACAGGCCTTGGCAAATAAGAACAATACGTCTTCCTCTTCATCTAAGTCACCTTCAACTTCATGAGAGCATTTCTTCAAGGTTATTACCTCCAGGATTATCACGATTATCACCCCTCCATCTGGGCAGACTACAAGTTCATGACCTGGATCACAGACAGACTTACCATCTCTTCACCAGACAGAGGTTCATCCCTTTCTGATACTCATTGTATCCAAGGTGACGATATCAACACTCTGAACATTCTGCCGATCACACCTATTTCACAAATGGCAAAGAACTTGAATGGTATTTTTGCCAAGGCTACAAGAACTCCTGCATTCCACCCCAGGAAATTTCCCTTGCATGGCATGATGCCTTTCCTATGGATGCTGGAAATAGACAAGGACTACACTCTGATGTCAGATTCAAAGAGCAAGACTTACAGAGTAGACGTAAGAAGCTGGCTAAACTAGATACCATCACTAGACGGTCTTCTTTCAGCCTTGACGTTTCATGATATGTCAATGAAGCAGAGCTTAAGAACCCACAGACCGACACAGAGAGAATGCTTCTGTCAGCAATGGTCAGTCAGAAGAAATATCAAGAATTCATCTCAGACCATATCAGCTGAGCTTCTGCAGGACTTCCTCTACGGGAATTCCGCTACGCGAGAAGCGGGGGATATAGTATTCACGACCGTCCGTACGTCCCACCTGTTCGTTGCCGCGATATCTCAAGAACTAAACACTGGATTGTTTTCATATTTGGAACTATGGTGTATATACAGACTCCGCAGACACCAATCGGTTTTGGTGACCTTGACCCCATTTTCAAGGTCACAGCAGGCAAATCTGCTTTTGGAGTCGGAAAACGGTGTTGCCGCAATATCTCAAGAACCTAGCTGGATTGTCTTCATATTTGGTACTAAGGTATATATACAGGCGGGGGACATTTCGTCACTTTGTGACAAATACTTGTTGTATCCCCATTGTGTGGAGTAATGCTCATTACATCAATCACTGAATTGTCTGGTCCAGATTCGATTATTTACAGGGTCCAGATTCGATTATTATAGACCGCTGTCATACAGCGGGAATATTGCTGAGTGGCTTTTTAAACAACAAACAAACAAAATCATTTCACCAAGGAGGAGGTATCCCACATGCTTATAAGAAGAACCAAGAAGATTATCAAGATCCCATGGGGTTATATGAACAGATCTTTGTCTGAATTACATACTTGGTGGAACCCACCACCTACTGTTGGATTCAAGCAATATGTATGAGTCGGATGAGATAAAATATCATTTATACTTATCCCGACTCATACGCTAAGTAGCCCACCCAGTCGTCCCCTCTTCCACCTCATACATGTTTTGGACGTAGGAAAGAGGATGAGAGAGTGACAAGTCTTCTGGATTGGTCACATGCTTCCTGTGTGCATGCGCAGCTCAGGGGTGTGTTCAGGTGAGCTGGGTTTTTTTTCTGTTCAGGAAGTTTCCACTACTTTTTTCGCAAATGAGATGAGTTAGGCAATAAGTATGAGTCAGGATAACTAAATAGTAAACTAGTCCTTGGGCCATTGTGTTTTTGACATTTATGTCAATTCACTGTGTTGAGATTTCATTGAATTTGAATATCTGTCTTACAACTTTATGATAGGATCTCAGATTGTCCTACATCAGTGAAACACCCCATGCATAAAACTTTTCCCTAAAAGTCAATAACAGTACTGAACCAAGGGAAGCTTTTTTTCCAAACTCAAAACTATATGAACACTACATATAATCATTATTTTCAATTTAAAACCACCTCTGTCCTGCATGACTGGCTTCATGTTCTAACGGGGCGGTCGGGTAGCCTAGTCGTTAAAGCATTAGCTCGTCACGCCGAAGACCCGGGTTCCATTCCCTACATGGGTACAATGTGTGAAGCCCATTGCTGGTGTCCCCCGCCGTGATATTGCTGGAATATTGCTAAAAGCGCCGTAAAACCATACTCACTCACTCATGTTCTAACGATGAAAACAGTTACTGAATGTTCACTGACAATATCTGAACCAATATTATGAAATATTTATATACACTTGCTCATGAAATTTAAAATAAACAAGAACCATCAAGAAGATATACGGATTGTTGAACACTATTTATGTATGATTAAGTGTAAAGTAAAGCTATTGTGTCTCGTCCATCTGTTATCGTGGTGGCTGATTCAACAGGAAGTCTTTTCCTAAAATCAATGACAAATCTGGTGCAGCTGTTTCACAGCTGTTCTGTGTAAATCAATAGACTACATGCAGCACAATGTAAAACTCGGATTCAGGGGACATTGTGTAGTGTTTGAGGCATCGGAATGTTGTTGAGGTTAAATTGAAATCAGAACTAAAATGTAGTTGGGGAAATTCCATATTCAAAACATGTTTTATTAGTTTCTGAATAGAAATTTCATATGATGGACATTTGTGGCAGATTTGGGGCCAAATATCGGCCTCTGAGCTGGTCTTGTCTGGTAGGGTATTATCACACACACAATATTGCGTAACATACATAATATAGTTGAGAATGGGTGCAAATGACATGCACCAATGGATGCAAAAGAGTATTCATAAGAAGAAAAACGTACAACTTTATGGATAACAACTTCTGGTTTATTGCATATAGTGACGTTTCGATGCAGATTTTTACACTGGAGTGACAACAACCAAGTGATGAGAGGTATATGTTACCATTGTTGTCTATTTTAATCTGATTCTTTTCACACCATGTCATGCATATAGATCTCTCATCACTTGCTTGTTGTCACTCCAGCTTGATAACGGTGTAAGAATCTACATCCAACGTCGCTATATGCAATAATCCAGGAGTCCATAAAGTCATAGGTTTTCCTCACTTATTTGCCAACTTCTAGAATGCCTATCAAACAGTTAAAGTGTATTCATGTTTGAATCATTGAAGTTGATTAAGTTGTATGAACATCAAGTTTGGAGATTCTGTGTCAGAGGTTCTGCTGTAAGTTGTGTTTCGAACAAGGAAATCTGCCATCACATTATATTTATGTCTTGGTAGACACCCTGGGACCTACATTTTCCTACCATGGACCCCAAACATTGTTAATGAGACTATAGAGATGTGTCCAGATAGTTCCTTGATTTAGACATATGGAAAGACATCAGTTCATTGGGAAGGATGTGCATGAAAACACTGAAACTGCTTGAAACTTTGTATATATAATCCCTTCAATAGTGTCCTTAAAATATTAACAGAATTCTGATATTCAAACATTGCCACCATTGCGGCCATGTTGACAAAGTCAGTATGACCCGTTCCTTTATCATCAATGTAATCAACTTTACAGAATGCGGATGTCAGGGGTGTTCAATTAGTATGCCCAACTTGCCTCACCTGTGAACTAAAGTGTAAATATATAGGGAAAATACATATTTAGTTGCCTTAGGGCAAGTACAACAATTTTTGGTGTTAACTTTGAAACTTTGCAAGTCGATTTTTAAAGTTTATTTCAAGGGCACGTGGGGACATTTGATATTTGAACACCCCTGGATATGCAAAACGATGTGTACTGTTTTTATGTAACAGATAATTTAACCTTAATATATCCCTGTGGTTGTTATGGTAACCATCTTGAAAGTATGATTTTAGTCCTCTAAGCTAAACAAAATATAAATATGAGCTTTTGTCTCCGTCTTCCGTCCGTAAATGTTTGTTGCCAATATTATTTTGAATGTATTGAGCATCTTGATTACATTTGTATATTAATTACTTTGCATATTGTTTATATGAAGTATTTTATCATCAAATGAGTGAGTGAGTTAAGATTTAACGTCACATCGGCAGTATTTCAGCCATATCGTGACTTTATCATCAAAATAACTTTGAATATATATGGAGAGATGTGCTATGACAACACCAAAGGTTTGGGGCGTTGGAAACAATAAGGTTGTAAGATCATGTTACCAGTTTACTCTTCAGTCAAATAGCTCCATATTGACTTTATTTATTGATTAGTTTAAACAAATAAGAGTAAGACCCATGTAAATAAGAAAATGATAAATAATATGTTCAAGAAAATGCTAGAAATAAAAATATGTTCCTTTGGACATGCTGAATAATAACGTGTTGTTGTTAAGAATCAATAAGAAAGGGGATATTGTTTTACTCTGCAGTCGTAGCATCTCATTAAATTCCCCCGTGAAGATCCGGGATAGAATAGGTCTTCAGCAACCTGTGAAAGGCGACTATGCTTGTCGTAAAAGGCGATCAGGATCGGGTGGTCAGACTCGCTGACTTGGTTGATGCATGCCATCGATCCCAATTGCGTTGATCGATGTTCATGATGTCAATCACTAGATTGTCTGTTCCAGACATGATAATTTACAGACCGCTGTTGTATAGCTGAAATATTGCTGAGTGCGGTGTAAAACAACCAACCAACCAACCAACCAACCATGATTAGCTAGGTTAGCCACTCCTTAATGTCTACTGCATGTATGTCTTATATTACAGAGAAGAACTGCGACTAGGCCACTCCTTAATGTCTACTGCATGTATATCTTATATTACAGAGAAGAACTGCGACTAGGCCACTCCTTAATGTCTACTGTATGTATATCTTATATTACAGAGAAGAACTGCGACTAGGCCACTCCTTAATGTCTACTGTATGTATATCTTATATTACAGAGAAGAACTGCGACTAGGCCACTCCTTAATGTCTACTGTATGTATATCTTATATTACAGAGAAGAACTGCGACTTGGCCACTCCTTAATGTCTACTGTATGTATATCTTATATTACAGAGAAGAACTGCGACTAGGCCACTCCTTAATGTCTACTGTATGTATATCTTATATTACAGAGAAGAACTGCGACTAGGCCACACCTTAATGTCTACTGTATGTATATCTTATATTACAGAGAAGAACTGTGACTAGGCCACTCCTTAATGTCTACTGTATGTATATCTTATATTACAGAGAAGAACTGCGACTAGGCCACTCCTTAATGTCTACTGTATGTATATCTTATATTACAGAGAAGAACTGCGACAAGGCCACTCCTTAATGTCTACTGTATGTATATCTTATATTACAGAGAAGAACTGCGACTAGGCCACTCCCGGAACATCGCCATCAAGAGTATGGAGGAGGTCCTCCTCGGCAACAAGAAGGAACATGTCCGTGCTCAGCTGCCAAGGATGGGTCTCTCTGTAGAACAGCAAGTGGCTGCCCTCATAGACCAGGCCACTGACCCCAACCTGCTTGGGAGAGTGTGGGCCGGTTGGGAAGCCTGGATGTGATCGGGGTATTGGCCACTGACCCCAACCTGCTGGGGAGGGTGTGGTCTGGTTGGGAAGCCTGGATGTGATCGGGGTATTGGCCACTGACCCCCACTTGCTGTGGCGGGTGTGGGCTGGGTGTGGGCTGGTTGGGAAGCCTGGATGTGATCGGGGTATTGGCCACTGACCCTAACCTGCTGGGGAGAGTGTGGGTGGGTTGGGAAGCCTGGATGTGATTGGGGTATTGGCCACTGACCCTAACCTGCTGGGGAGGGTGTGGGCTGGTTAGGAAGCCTGGATGTGATTGGGGTATTGGCCACTGACCCTGACCTGCTAGGGGAGGGTGTGGGCTGGTTAGGAAGCCTGGATGTGATTGGGGTATTGGCCACTGACCCTAACCTGCTGGGGAGATTGTGGGCTGGTTGGGAAGCCTGGATGTGATTTGGGTATTGGCCACTGCCCCTTACCTGCTGGGGAGGGTGTGGGTGGGTTGGGAAGCCTGGATGTTATTGGGGTATTGGCCACTGACCCTAACCTGCTGGGGAGGGTGTGGGCTGGTTGGGAAGCCTGGATGTGATCGGGGTATTGGCCACTGACCCTGACCTGCTAGGGAGGGTGTGGGCTGGTTGGGAAGCCTGGATGTGATCGGGGTATTGGCCACTGACCCTGACCTGCTGGGGAGGGTGTGGGCTGGTTGGGAAGCCTGGATGTTATTGGGGTATTGGCTGCCGACCATAACCTGCTGGGGAGATTGTGGGTGGGTTGGGAAGCCTGGATGTGATTGGGGTATTGGCCACCGACCCTGACCTGCTGGGGAGAGTGTGGGTGGGTTGGGAAGCCTGGATGCTATTGGGGTATTGGCCACCAATCTTCATTGGGATGCCTTAGTATGATAAGGGATATTATCCATCAACCTTAATCTGCTGGGGAGGGTGTCGGCAGGGCCTGGGTGTGATCAAGGACACTGGCCAATGACCTTTGCTGCTGGGGAGGGCATGGGTTGGGATAGAGTGTGAAGCGTGGATGTGACTGGGGACACCGACCTCCACTGTATGTCAGGGTTACCAGGGTGTTCATGAGAAGGTGAAGGACACTGGTCTCGTTTGAGAAGTCACCTCCTGATGATACTGACCACTTGACATTCTAACAACTCAGCCAAGTGCAATCATCCTTTCAGACAATCAGGCAGTAGTCAGCTATTGCAATCTGTAGAATAAAGAAAAATTAGTGTGTGTCATACTAATTTCAAGAGACAAGTGTCCAAGTGTTTGTATTTTCGGAGCAAGAGCAAATATAATCTCTTTATTATCCACATTTTATGATTAGCTGTTGTAAGAGGTAGTGTCTTTATTGCATGTGGAGAAGATGACACAGTGAACATGTCGTAACAATATGACTTCATTGCTATTATAACATTATGTCAACAGTGGTGTCTGTAATCTGACAACTGGGGTATTCATTATGTTGGAAGCTCTGGAGTGTCTGAAATCATTACACATGTCCATCATATAGCTTTTTATTAACTTACTTATCTTGAACCATATAGATAAGAAATCAAATTTAATCTCTAGACTGATTTTCATATATGTAGGTCATGCATTGCTAGGTCAAGTCATCTGTAATAATAAGCCAGATCAATAAATCTTTAACATACATGTTTAAACTATTAGCATGAGTAATATGTGCACCAGTATGTACTGCATGTATGCAGGATATTTTTCTACAAAAGTGTCCAAATATGTACAAAATTGTCTTGAAAATGGTGTTCTAAATAAGCGTCTGCCTGTAGGCTTGTGGCGAGATCTTGCATTGGGCCTGTAGTTTTCAAGTTTGTATAGGTCCTTGTGGCATGCAGTAAATACTTGTGTTGATTTATCTTGTCACAATCAACCGCAGTATTTTTAATGAGGGCCTGAAGAGTCATGAATATCAATTGAAAAACATGTTGTGTCTTTATTTCACAATGTGATATATAGATACAAAATAATTATTTGTTTCTCATAAAATATAATTTAAAAGGGCCTTTTGATGTTAAAGGATATCTTCTTAATTAACTGTATTGTATCAGTTAATAAACTATAGAACAAGTATGGTATTTTAGATACATGTTGTGGACTTCCTGTTGTAGCTGTAGTATCCCATGCTGAGTGAAGGTTGTATAATGTGTGTGACATCTGTCTAGAAAACGTATTAATGTGGTAGACATTTAATAGGTGTGACTGTATCAGGATGTGTGAAGCTATTCGAGGATGGTGAAGTGTAGATATGATTGATTTATGTTATATGAATATAGAATCATTTATACTGGTACTTGCATTAAAAATTGTCAGCAATATTATATATCGTATGTGGAATTGAGTGAATTTCATTATCTTTCATACTTCTTATCCTTTGTTTGATTTGTTGAAAATAAGGAATATATTGTGATTTAAGTTACGTTCAGTTTTTGCATTTATTTTCCTCCTGACACAAGCAATGCTTAGTGCAGAGAAATTGAAATCAGATTTTCCACAGCTGAATTTCTACACTTATTCATTCATTTTTTCAGTTTTGATATCCTGACTATGATGAACACATGGTATTTAGGGGTTTCCATTCTAAATATAGCAGGATTTTATCTGGGATAGCATACCAAGTGCATGGTATTTTAACATTGTATTACACTATTGCATTCGATGCAACCAAGCAAATCTGAGCAATAAAGTCTCTTCCCTTTGTTAGTCCTACTATTAGAGAACATCAGTCATAACTGCAACATGAATATCAGGGACATTTTCATTCCCAGTAAATATGGTAAATATGTACTGACATTTGCTGCAGATTTGGGGACGAATATCAGCCTCTGAGCAGGTCCAGACAAATCTCTGTGGCCATTGATTCCCCATGATGTAAACAGATGCTCTATTGCACTGGGAACGGGGCAACTGAGATACGTGTGTATATTTCCTGCTCTGTGGATGTTAACTTTGACATTGTTCTCTGGTACATCAAAGCCCTTGCCCCCTGTGATCAGGAAATCACTTGATTTTGTGACATGACATCCGTTTGATTTCCAGTTTGTTTTAGATGTACATGTATTTTCTACAGGACACAATGTTGTTCATATCTTCCTTTGAAGATCATATCATGTTCTGAGTAAAAGCTTTGTTCTTAAATTAACCACAATGAAAATAATTGGCCGCATCAGTCATTATGTCCCTAATGGTTACAATGTTAAACTATCTCCGCCTGTCGCCTGAAATATGTTGCTCATGCTATCATCCACTTGTTATTCAGGTCGGGATGCAGTTATTTACAGGATGCCATGATATGGTTGTAATGACTCCAGGGGGCACAGGTGGCCAAGTCATCTAATGCTGCAATTCGCTGTGCAGAGTTGCGTCCCTATGATTGTGGGTTCGAATCCTGGTTCTCCCTGATTATGTGTCTAGGTTTGTCAGCACCATACCTGTGCTCGTGGGTTTCACCAAAGTGGTAAACATCTGAGACCTGCATCACTTCAGTCTTTCCTCCCACATTAAGCTGACACGCTGCAATATAACTGAATTAATGTTAAAAGCGGCGTTTAACGCAACTTACTCACTCACTCACTGTTATGAGTCCAGCATTAAACGACATCCTCTTAAAGGTGCTCATGCCATCGGCCACTATAGTTATCCAATTTTGTAACTGATTACACAAAATGCAATTTGATGTGAATTGGCTGAAAGATTGCTTGCTATAGTGTGAAGTCTAAAGCCCTACATGGTAACACATTTGTTTTGTTGTGAATAGCAATAAAGAAAACCTTTGTATTTGATAGTGTGAGAGCAAATATTGATATCATTTCATGACTTGTAAAAATCATAACAGTGATGAAGAACAGAATCATTCCTGATGACTGTTTACTCAGTTATTCGTTAACATGGGATGTGTTTCAAATGATTTTTACCTCTTATTACTTGTTATTAAAAACATTTTTCTGGTATGAACTCCATTATTGACAGGCCACCATCATATAGCTGAAATATTGCTGGGTGGGGTTGAAGAACAAACAAACAAATCTTATAAAACTTGGACCTAAATCTCTGAGTTAATTTTTGTGTAAGATAGATGGAGAAACTCTAATTTTCAGAGCTGATTGTCCCCAATTTGTGATTTAAAGGCAGATCTTACTGTGTTATATTCACTGACAGTCATAATTAACAGATGTACATGTGTTTCTGGCATATGGACCCTTAAAGTTTTAGATTTAACAACATTATACGTGCGTGTATATAGAGAGATGTCTGCCTCATTTTGAATTCACTGGCTTAAATCTAATGTGAACACATTGTTAATTTTCAAACTTGTTGTTTATTCATATTTGAATAAGGGTTATTTTATATCAATTTATTAGATGTACATGTACTTGCATAGATTTTGATAGTTTTGTATTCCATCATTGCATTGTTTTGATATATTGCACAGTACTTTATCTTATATCATCCACAATAAACAATTTTTCTTAAAACCCTGTTTGATGTTCTTATCATAATATATCAAACAACTGTCTGGCATGGAGTGAGTGAGTATGTTTTACACTGCTTTTAGCAATATATCACGGCGGGGGACACCAGAAATGGGCTTCACACATTGTACCCATGTGGGGAATCGAACCCGGGCCTCCTGCATGACAAGCGACCGATTTAACCACTAGGCTACCCCATGGCCTGTCTGGGTCAACAAGTCCTTGGCTTGTGTGTCATTGATGACATGAAACATTGCTCATGCTATCAACCATTAGTTTTTTTTTATCAAGTGCTGATATCTTACTTGCTGCTGTGATGAGTGAGTGAATATGGTTTTATCCTGCTTTTAGCAATATTCCAGCAATATCATGCTGTGGGACAACAGTTAGGCCTCACACATTGTACCGATGTGGGGAATCGAACCCAGGTCTTCAGTGTGATGAGCAAACACTTTGACCACTAGGCTACCCGACCGCCCTGCAGTGATAGAGAGAAAACAAAAGTGGCAGAAGAGATTTTTTTTTAAATATTACAAAGGAGCCTTATTGTGTTAACACAAGCTACAACTCTTCTGTCACAATTTGCCTATGTTTGGTAAACTAAACATTGAAACATGAATTTCTCACCATATGTTGCTCAAACAAATTACCAAGGACAGTTATTGTTAGTCAGCCATCAAAAATGTTGGGTACAGAAATACATCGCTTGTAACAGTTGGTGGCAGTAATTACATTCATACATATTATGTTTGGGGTTTGCTCTGATCCTATGAATCCTACCTTTATTGTCCCACTTGTCGCAGTGAATTATAGGGAGGATTTCTGCTTCCATTATGTTGAAAGCATTATTATTACAGTCTTTGGATCTGTGCGCAAATGTCAGTCTCAGTTCCTTGAGGAGTACACCGCTCGAGCTGCTTTATCAGTTGCTAGGGTCACATTACCACCTTGTCCTACTGGGTACCAATTCACTGATGGGTGAACATATGCATATTTTGAACAAAGTGTATTTCAATGTGGTACAGGATCAAAACCCTAGATACTCTCTCGAGTCAAGCTGCCCAACAAGGTCAACCATTCACCTACTCTCTGTGACGGTGAACGCTAAACTTAACATGCCACCACACAATAATATTGGGAACAACTACACAAATATTGAACTCGCCTTAACCTGAGGTCCATTGCAGTTTTTGAAATAGCTTAGCCATCATCTGGCGATTTTTGACATCTCCACAGGCCATATCATTCTGAAATCTTGTGTAGGCCTACATGATCTTTGTCATGGTGTCCTCATCTGTTAAAAATATTCTGATATGTAACAAATGTTATATTTGGGATAACACTTTCTTAGTAAAGTACAGATTCCCTTACTTTTAGGGTTTAGTCCCGTCCGGGATTCAAACCCACACTTGCCAGAGTGAGGCACCTAATCACAAGCACACAAAGTCAGCGATCTAACCCACTCAGCCACCGAGGCTTCCACAAAAATGAAAGTCTGACAACTGGTAGTGTAGATCACGTACTTTGAGTACCCCTCTGACAAGTGTAAATTGGCACGGCTCCCATGGCCGAAAGCTATGAATACACAATGCCATTTAGAAAGTGGTCAAATGTAACAAATGTTATATTTGGTATAACACTTTCTTAGTAAAGTACAGTACAAGAATCTGTACTTTACTAAGAAAGTGTTATCCCAAATATAACATTTGTTACATTTGACCACTTTCTAAATGGCATTGTGTATTCATATTCTAATATGATTTTGAAGATTCTGTTTACCCATGTACTCATTACTCAACAATTTCTATCATCATGAAATTTGATATTCAGGAAGTATGTGGTATTCAGCATAACCACATTTACCTCTTTCATATTTCGATTTTGTACCTGAAGTGACCTTGGTCCTTCACATTCCACCACATTGGCGGCGCAGTGATTTAAGGGGCCTGAATACACTGTTCAGAGTTGCATCCTTTAGTTGTACCAGGATCTGCTGATGTAATTGCCCTGTTCATAATGCTTGATTTGTCAGCACCATACCCATGGGTTTCACCAAAGTGGTAAAGGTCTGAGACCTGCATCATTTTGGCTTTTCATCACACATTAGGCTGATATCCCATATGATATAACTGGAATACTATTCAAAGCAACCTTTAAATCCAAGTCACTCACAAGACACTTCCCTCTGAGAAATGACGTCAAATTTACGATGTCATCAAGTTGCGAGCATATGTTCGAATCTCCAAAAATGATGTCTTGATAAAACAGTGTTTCATTGTGAAATAAACCATGTTTCATTCTTCATTGTTCTTAGCGATTTATCTCGTCGCTATCTTTTTTTAGCTATGACTATATTTAACAATAATAACTGTGTGTCTCTTCTATCATAAACAACTGTTAGTATACATGACTGTTCATGAATGAAGTATGGTTGGGTAGTCTGGTGGTCAAAGCATTCGCTTGTCACGCCAAAGACCCAGATTCTATTCCCCCCATGGGTGCAATGTGAAGCCTATTTCTGGTGTCCCTAAGTGATACTGCTGGAATATTGCTAAAGGCAGCATAAAACCATACTCACTCACTCACTGTTCATGAGTGAGTGAGTGAGTATGGTTTTACGCCGCTTTTAGCAATATTCCAGCAATATCATGGCGAGGACACCAGAAAGGGCTTCACACATTGTACCCATGTCGGGAATCGAACCCGGGTCTTCGGAGTGACGAGTGAACGCTTTATCCACTAGGCTACCCAACCGCCCCACTGTTCATGAATGATTGCAAACTAGGTAATGTGTTGTAAAGCAGAACGAATTTTACTGCTCAACCTTTTGGAATGTTAGTGTGACATTTGCCTTTTTCACATTTAAAGTCTGACTTATCAAGGATTCACTGTCTGTCTACATAATTTTCCTTTATCATTTAAAAACCCAGTATGTTAAAAAGAAAATCTGTTTATGTGAAAAAGTCATGTGTAAATCTACCCTCGTGTAAATAAGGCTATGACCGTTACTCAAGTAAGCTACCAGAGCATGGGGCAGGTTAAGATGGACTTGAGTCCTTTGTGAAGGACTTGAGTACCCGGTACATGTACCTGATTAGGGGAGATAACACACATTGTCACTTCTCTAACACATGTTGTAAACATGGAAGAGGAACGATATACAGTGTCTTGATGCATTTTGCTTTAGATGATGCTATTGAAAAAAAGAGAGAGAAAATGTTGATTGTGCGACATATGACAATTGAAATCAGGTACTTGTGTCCTGGTCGGATATTAAAACCCAGGTACTCAAACCATCAGAGCCTTCTATATGTAAAAGAATCGAACTTAATCGAATCAAAATAAACTGGATGGCAATGTGCATACAAAGGATTGAATTGCATCATTCAGGGACAGTTCTGAGTGTCACAACAGTTACAAACAGACAGACCCATGAGGATTCCGGTTAATAATTGGTCCCCAGCAGTCAAATGGATTGGGTGGTCTTGCTCAGTCAGTTGGTTGGTAGCGGTCTTCGTACCCTGATGTGATGGGTCATTGCTCACAATATCAATAAATGAATTGTCTGGTCAAGA
Source organism: Haliotis cracherodii (assembly GCF_022045235.1). NCBI lineage: Eukaryota > Metazoa > Mollusca > Gastropoda > Lepetellida > Haliotidae > Haliotis > Haliotis cracherodii. Next base: position 21,128,983 of record NW_027266275.1, read on the forward strand.
CTGAAATAGTTCCTGCTGACATAGCTCGAATATATTGCTGAGTGACAAACAGAAAGAAGTATTAATATCCAGAGAATGAAGGAAAATATTTTTTATAGAAAACTACTTGCAATATTTTTCTACAAAATACTGTTGAAATTAAGCAGATTTTTCATTAAGAATAGAATTTTATTTATGCAAATTTATTGAATATCTAAATTCATTTTTTAAACATATTTATGGCAGATTCATAAATAACATAAGAGAAACAAAAGAAAAGTCTCCGTAATTATAACATATAAAAAGAAATAACATTTGTTTATAATTATTCAAAATATGACAGCACAAAAATAATTTTGTTCGTGTCGTGTGTGAAATACCTGCAACTTTCCGTGAAAACAAGAAGTTTATGAGCGGTATTTAAAATCGTCGATCAGTTACTTCCCCTGGATAGCTTTCCAATATAAAAGGCTTACACGTTGTTTACTTCCGGTGTGTTTCGAGGCGAAGCAATGTTGCAGGGGTACAGTCCTGTTGCTCAGGCCCTTCTGGGTACCTTGTTTACCTGGGCATTGACAGCGCTTGGGTCGGGGCTTGTATTTGTCTTCAAAAGCGGCCAGGTAAGTCTGGGGCCATTACAATGTTTCCTTACCTTTTGACAACGAGAAATGCTGCATGTCAAGGAATGGTTCAGTCCCACACCTGACGACCTGTCACCATAAGTGACTTACGACAGCTGATAGCGGTTTTCAATGGGTGACACGTCGATCTGGGTTGGACCAGGTTTCACAAAATAAAGGAGTTGCATCAACTTTGCTGTAATAAAGAAACAACATTAAAGGCTTTAAATTCACAAAATGGAATTACTGACATTAAATCAATTAGGCTTTTTTACTACAGTGTGAAAAGCCATAGCAATACAGTTAGCTCATCCTTGATAAAAATATGCAGTGGTTTGAAGCATTTGGATGAAAACTGGTGATAAGGACTGATATCTCAGAGGATCTATTTCAATTTAGAGAGACCATGCTATCTTTATTAGCAGCATTTGCAGTCAAAAATAGGTTTTAACATTGAAGAAAGTCCATACTGTACATGAACTGTAATCCCACAAAACACAATTCACATCCTAAACACTTGCCTTCAAATATGTGTAGTTATATTTTTTATCGTGCAACTTTCTATGTACTTGTCGCCATTATCGGGTTGGAATCAACGAGAGGGTACAAATTTTTGGCTGTCATCACAGCGCACAATGGTGGATAAAACTTCTTTGCCAGTTCGGTCTCTACTCGAAAGGTAAATGTATTGTTGCACAATCTAAAATATAAGTACTTGTATTTGAAGGGATGTGTCTTAGGAACTGAATCATGTTGCATTTGTTGTTAGATCATGACCCATGCAATTCCCTGAAGCATCCAAATTGCGATGCTGATTTGGAAAAGGGGATCTATAAGGAAAACACTATGGAACAGCCTGTAGGTCTGTGTAGTGACAAGTCAAAATCAAAATCGTTCAGAACATGTATATAAGGGGGCAGGACAGATATGATTACCACAGCTATTGAAGGTAATCTTTGATCTGTTTCCAGAACTCTCCACAAAATGCACAAGCTGGTGTACATCAGAAATATAGATCTAGCCATTACCCGTTCATTGCTCTGGGTGAAATTGTGACACTGTCTTTTCAAATTGATCTCAGTGGTGTCATTCAAAAGCTGTTCAAATGCCGTATGTCATGAAGATAAATGTATGGCCTCTTGGTAATTATTAGTTGTCAAACCTCTAAAAGGGCAAGTAAAGTGAAAAAATTATTGTGATTTATTTAGTCAATTTCTGACAGAGAAAAATTCATAATATTCGTAAGAAGTATTTTAATGTCAAAGGGAAAAAGACAAAATCACACGCACCGTAATCCACTTAAAAATCAAACCTATTTGGATGACCACTGTTTTCACTGGTAGTTACGTTTGCCACGTTGATCAATGTTCTGATTCTTAGCCGTCACACATAAACTGTTTCTGCTATTTCTGTTAATCTTACAAAAATATTGACCTTGCAAACATGATTGAATGTGTGAAATGACCCTTAATTTTGACATTGTAAACAAATAGGATAATAATTAAGAATCGTTTACTAGTGTTTTATTAGGATCATTATGTTTGAGTCATAAAATACCAGCTACCCTCCACCCTATTCCACACAATAATGACCGCTATCATATAGCTGGAATGGTTCTTAGTGTAATATTAAACAAAAGTGTTCAAATATACAGTGCTGTACTGGAAATGAAATTGTTAACATGGTCAACAAGACGATCAAAATATTTTAGATTTTTGACAAAATTCAAGGTCAGATAGTTTATGAACAGAAAAAGCATCCCCAAGATAAAGGACACTAGTTTTACATATATATACATGAAGCTGTTAACACATTTGTCCAAATGAACTTTGAACATTGACCATCAATGAGCTACCTGGTTGTTAGCATTGACTTCTAAAGCTGTCTATTGCATAATGATTGACACCTCATTCATAATGTTCACCCATCAGTCACAGTCAGATCAGCAAACCTGTCAGTATGGGTTATCTACAATATCAGCCACAGGTACAAAGCAATTCACCTCATATTTGATGTATCCTTTGGGCAAGTACAAAATTTGTAGCTGGCAAAGAAATTATAAAGTTGTTATGATTCATCCATTTTATCATGTAGATCAATTTTCCGGTTATTTCACATGGCTATGTACCATATCAGTGGATCTTGATCATCCCAGTCATTAAATCAGTGGAGCATACACCATGACAGATGTGGGTCCTTGCTTGTGTTTGTTCTGGAACCATGGTAACGGCAACATTAATGAAAATACTGCAGGGAGGGAATTGATAAACCAATGGAGTAAAAACAGGCTAAATATACAATAAATAATTATAGTATATTTAACATTTGTGTACTCTATATTTCCCACAAGTAATTATTTATGTGAACCTCCGACACATGCTGGTGATGTTCAGAAGAGACCATTTGTTCATGTCAAGTCATTTTCCCACCGTTGAAAAAAAGGGTATTCAAACTTAATCAGAATAATACTGTAAAGGAAGTGATTTCTAAACATATTTTTATGTCTTGATATGCTTAACGTGCTTATGGGTATATTGTGAAAGATCCAATTCATTATTATCAGTTCCAGCTGGTCTGGCTTTTCCAATGCAATTTCTACCATCAGAGTAATGTACATGATGTACCCTGTTTTTACTTTCAAACTGGTTTAGTGGTTTTATATATGGAGCTGATTTATCCAGCTTTACCTGTCTCTATAGGAAACAATTTGTCCACCAAAACAAAAGTTGCGCAGAGTTTATGAAATTTACAAACATGAATATAGTGTTCCCTCATTATTGCGCCCTTCAATATAGCGCTAACTCGGTTATAGCGCATGGTAAAGCATGGCTCCCAAAATTAACTAACATTTTCAATAAACTCAAGTTTTCCAAACTGAACTGATACCGAACTGAAGTACGCAATTTGATCCCATTATTATAATATCTGGGGATAAAAAAAAATGTTCATTGTTGATCTGGACTAATGTTTACAATATATATTTTTTAATTATATTCAGAATTTCAATCAATAATTATATTATAGATCTACCTGCTTATTCACCTGAAGGGATACAATGTGTTGGTTTTTTTTGAAAGCGCATAAGACTCGATCAATTCTTTTTTACACTATGAATCATAAATAACTTCTGAAACATGCAACATAGATCGTGTTAGGTTGGCAGAGCATGTATACTGTTTTGTTGGTCATCTGCCACCCACGACTCGACCTTCGTTAAACCGCTGATCATCTATAACGCTCATCAATTATTTGGACCCCGAAGGTAGCGCTGTAGCGCTGTAGCGAGGAATCACTGTATTCAGAGTTTCAAGGCATTAACTATGTAGACAGGGGTCTCATTTGAGTTAAACGACATTGTTTTAGTTAAGATGGTTGATTGATGAGCCTCATATAGAAGGATTTACATAATAGTGGGGTCTTTTGCTGTGGACATTACCTTATGTCATAGAGGTATATCCACAATAAGCAGTTTTGTTTGTTTGTTTGATGTTTAACGCTGCACTCAGCAATATTCCAACTATATGACGGCAGTCTGTAAATAAACCTGATCCTGTTAGTCGCCTCTTGCAATAAAAAGCAGTAAGCAGATTGTTGTTTGGACTCAAAGTCACAAATCATTGCAAGAACCTTTCTGGATCAGCTTCAGACAGCTGGATAATCACGAGACATGTTGTGTCTGGCGCATCTTTGATCAGATGTCAGAAGTTTTGGATCCCAACGAGATGATACTTTCTTCATTGCCAAAGTTCCTGCGATAATGAAATGTACTCTCTCCTGGGAAATGCCCACTGAACTAACAATGGCCGGTCATTTGTCAGTCAGGCATCATAATATTGTGGATTCTCTGGTTCATTTGTGTTGTTGACAAGACTTTCAGAATGGGGTAATCTTCAAGGCTCTCCCTGCCATGCTCAACCTCTGATGCCGCCATCTTTATGGTGGCACAGGAAGGGGCAGCCTTCTCTCGTGCTGTACTCCGACCTTCATGGATGGCTTTTGGTGTTAATCCCTTTTTCTGCAAGTACTTTATCACTGCACATTCCTCAAGTGTATCCATTTTCCAAAGGTCACAGACCTTAATTATTTATTGACTTGTCACTTGAAACAATTTGCTCAATTGACTCAAGTGTTTGATGATATGGTGCCTCTATGACATCGTCTCATGTCCACAACAAAAGATTTTACTGTGACATTATTCCTTCTAAAATGAGGTTTAAAATTGATGTCAGCCCTTGTAATTACTTCCTTTTGTCAAAACTTTATTCAAACTTGTGTGGCAGTTACAGGTTTTGTTTAACTGTCAACTAACCAGTAATATACCAGTAGTATATAGTGTATATAATACATAGTGTAGTTAGTATTAGTATTAATATTAGCATTAGTTATTTGTGTCAGTATTAGTATATAGTGTAAATAATAGATACTGTAGTTAGTATTAGCATTAGTATTATTATTATTAATATTAGTATTTAGTATTAGTACTTAATATTAGTATTTAGTATTAGTATTTAGTATTAGTATTTAGTATTAGTTTGCAGTATGGGTTTTAGGGATTTTAATGAAGATTTGATACAATTCCTTTTAACTTAGTTATGCTTGGGTCAGTCACTACCCTATCAGCTCTTTTGTGTCAGCCAGGGCAAATGTTCTGGTTGAGTGGTTGACCCTATTGTTTTCCTTAGGGTCAGCTTTGCATGCTTTTTAACCCTCACTTGCACCTCAGTCACTACACTGACTAGTCACTGACAGACAACAGCAAGTGGGCACATTTTTACAGATTTTGTAAAGTCAAGGTATGTTTCCAATTTAATACTCAATCATATATAAATCTATCTTTTCATAAATAAGATTATATAAATAGGTGTATGTTAAATAAGGTATTTGTTATGATGTGTGAGATTTAGTCAATGTCTGATTCTCCTGGACAGAGTGTTGTTTGACTATGTTTATGAGGCTATTTTCATATATGTGTTAAATGTATTGTAAGTGTGTGGACATTTATGATAGTTTTAGGATGTTTAGTAATTTATTGTGTTTTATGGTAGTGCTGTGTTCAGATCTGTAAATATGTATAAACATTAGCACTGATTTGATAATAATGTCCACACGCGCAAGAGCATTGTGTAAGGAAGCTAGTTTTATTGTACATTTAGAATAACTTCCATATTTATAGGTACTTTGATGTCACTGTAGCCCTGACCATGTAGTCGTGACAGACTAAAGTGTCACCTACACCTAGAGGCCATACTTCTGGTATGTTTACTAATCACCACATGTAAATATATATTATATTATGATGTTTATCTATTGATCACGTTTTACACCACCTAAGAAGTATTTTGATTTGATGTATGCATATACTATATGTATGTATAATGTAATTCTAATGATGTAGCATGTTAGGACGTATACATATCCTCTATAATATGTATAAGGTAATTCTAATGATGTATCATGTCCTCATTTTAATTGTCATAATTTACAAGATTCTTATTGAGTGTTATTGTGCATTTCAGGGTGTGAAAGAAAGGTATACCACTCATCATCTAATAAAACGAATCACACCCGTAGCTGTGTTTTTGACATCATTTATCGATGCACACACATAATTCTGCTACACTTGCTTATTGTGATTACTGATTATTGTCTATTACCTTAAGTTTACCCCAATTATCACACATGTTCCTAATTGCCTCTATTTTATATTGCATTCTGTTCAAATCATGATTAAATATGATAGGTACTAAGTACCTTTTAAAAATGGTGTAGCCTATTATTAAAATTATCCAGAAAATCGCTTTTAAGCCATACCAAAGTATTACAATGTCAGTTTTGCAAATAGAACTCAAATCAGATCGAGAAGGTTTGCCATGGGATTGCCTGTGCAAATGCAAATCCATTTGAATGTTTGAACAGTATTCATGGGCATAATTGATCTGTAAACTGATCATGCTGATTGGATAATGGTGGGCATATAAGCAGATCTATGTGATGCTGAAATATGGTGTGTGGCTCTATTTCAACACACCTGACACATCTTGCAGATGTTTGAACAGTTTAGGTAATGATTGTACAAAATGCTTCTTCCTTGAAGTTTGAGCCATGTGAGTTACAAGTGTTGATTCTCTAGTTATGTCTTTGGCAGGACCATTTTATGTTTTTTTCTGATAGCATTTTATAGTTTTGAAAACAAAATTAAAACATTATTACCTACCCCATCCACCCACCGTTTTCCTAGCGTTACTTACCCGGGGTAGAATAGGTCTTCAGCAACCCATGCTTGCCGTAAAAGGCAACTAGGCTTGTCGTAAGAGGCAACTGACAGGATTGGGTGGTCAGGCTCGCTGACTTGGTTGATGCATGTCCTCATATCCCAATTACGTGGATCGATGCTCATGATGTCAATCACTGGATTGTGGTCCAGACTCGATTATTTACAGACCGCCATCATATAGCTTGAATATTGCTGAGTGCGGCGTTAAACAACAAACAATCAATCAAACAATCAAACCAAGTGTTACTGCAGTTTTCAACGACATCTCCACTGGAAAATAATGCTTGTACTTTTCATGAATGATCCCAGTCATGGTGTCTCTGTGAACTGCTATAAATTGAATTATTCTGATGATGTAAATCAATCTTATGCCCAATAAGAAATGAATAATGCATTTCAGAAAAAAAGAAACTTGCACTGCAAATAAATCTGTCTGTGTTCTGAGATGTTGTATCACTATCAGGTTAGCGTGTTCCTTCCCACACCTTGTCCTGGCTTGTGTCACAGCTGTGAGATCAACAGCAGGAGTGACAAGGCTCTTGTTCATACTGTTGGTGTGCCTGGTGACATTACATTGAAATAACAGCAGACATGTCAAATGATTCACTATGAACACCATGTGCTATGAACACATGATGAATCGGTACAAATTAATGTGTTTTATTTATCATGTTTATTAGGTATTTCTGATTTTAGCCTGTATGTAGTGTCAGCCGTCACCAAATTGCCTATTTGCTGCTGTTTATCATAATTATTTTTAAAGAACAGACAATTCATTGTATTCAGTGATAATAATATTAGTTTTGCCAGAACATTAATGGGGAAAAGATCACTGCAGCCTCAAAACAAATTACAAAGATAGATCATGTTTAACCATGGATAAGTTGGCTGCTATGCCTGTTTTGCTACCATGATAAAGAGTATATTGCTGATAGCAAGCTGTTGCTGTCAGTGTTGACTTAAGCAGTGTTTAAAGGCAGAACGTGTAGCATTGGAAATTGAATTAATTTATCATTTTATTTTGTCTAAAGAAGCAAACGTGTACAAGTGCAGCTTAAGTCACATGTAACCATGGTAACGTGTACATTTAGAATAGACAATGATAGGCATTTTGTGATTTCAGTAGAACATGGATATAACGAACTGCAAGGGACCAGAGAAATCAGTTCCATATATCCGTTCTTCACTGTATACGTTTTTGCTCGGAACCGTCCATCATCTTGGATAAAAAACAATACACTTAATTGCGGCATTGACTTGTATTAGCAATGATCACTTCATAGCATTCAATTGATAACATTCATTTAATAACATTCAATTCATAACATTTTTGGAACATTGTTATCAAATGCATGTAAACATATTTATCATTTTATGATTTAGATACGGGGAGATGTGTAGTAGGTGATTTTGCTCTGGCTTTGAGGGTGTTGATTCACCGCTGATTGCGTACAGCCAATTGTCGGTGACACTTGACACTGAGTGAGATTTCTCAGTTTGCTATACATGTCACTAATTAGTGGTAGATGGGCTTGTTGGTGATCAATTATCAGTTCGCTTTATCCGTTAGTTCGCTGTAGAGAGTTTGTTATATACATAAATTTTATATGATATTATATAGGAGATAAATTGGGAATTTTTTAACAGTTCATTGTATCCGTTTGTTCGCTCTATCCGCGTTTGTTATATTCGTCTTCTCCTGTATATTTTCCCTGTTCTACTGTATATCTGACCATGATGGGACACAGGTGAACCAGTGGCCTACATACTCTAAGCCTATTAAACGTGACGCATTTAGCTGAGCAGACTTACCAGTAGCTCAGAGTTTTGTGTAGGAATCCAAACTGCTCCTTGCTCCAACTGCTATATTTACATCCGTGTAATTTAGAATTACAATTATGGATGCAATTATGAATATGAAACTGTGTCATTCTGCAATAATGATGGTAATGATTAACTATTATACTGATTAGTCGGTGATGCATCAGTGGATTACGATTATTGACTTCTCGATACAAGTATCGATCACTGTCACACACCAAATAAAAAATATTGATTCTTACCTTCAACATTTGCTTGAATAACTGTTTCACCAAACACTAATTATATATGACACTAGTGGTGAAATGTAAATATTGTCATCCACTGCGCCATACTTGACACTACCAACTGTAAATCGTCTGTGTGCAAGGTAGTTGGCCATAATTTAATGAAAAAGATGGCATACGCACCACAGATATGAGCACATGCATGTATCGTGATACGTATCGGATCATGAGCAAGGTATCATGATACGTATCAGATCAAACAGTTGGTGTATCTTCCCAGCCCTAATATTGATACACATAATAAAGTCTGAGGTAGCAGACAGAGTGGATTTTGAAGGACTTGAATCAGATTTGTAGGACTGCCAACACTCGTTGACCAGAGCTTAGTATCCTTTAAATATGGCGAAACCTACATGACTCTTGGGTTTGTTATGTCATTTTGTCCATGTACCATTTCACTGTACCCGCCATGACCAACTGCTAGACCAATCTGTGAGTAATCGTCACCATTTGTTTGCAAGTGCCCAATACTTAGCCTCAAAATAGAACCGACAGTCCATTTTTTCTTGTGTATGTTATAGACTATTTGGAGAAAACATATTCGTGTAGAAGGTGTAAATAATTGCCTTGGAAGTTGTAACTATTATTGGTTCCATCATTGTTTAAACTAAATTTATTCTCTACTTGTCAATCTCTGATGACAAAGTTAACTTGTGTATCATATTAATTGACATTTAGTCTCAGAAATAAAGTTATCTTATTTAAAAACATGGAGCCCAGAACGATCCTTATTTTCACCTGAGGCAATGTAGACATGCCAAATCATTCTAGATTTGAGCTGGACTCCTTTTGTAATTCATTCCCTAGGGTCTGGGAGTCAGGCTACATGTTAATAAGCTCCCATCTCCCATTTTCTTACTGCTCGGGTCTCTTTATACAATGAATACGGTGATATACATCATCTTTCACTAGAAATGTGTAAAATATGCATTTTTAATTTCAGAGAAAAATACTTGATGGAAGTCTTGGATTTGCTGCTGGGGTAAGTATTTATGTGAATATTTTGAAAATGAATTTGAATATTTCCTCAATTGGCCTTAGTAAAACATATCAGATCGTATCCAGAGAGGGTTGGGTGAAGTGGAATTGGTGCAGGACTCTGATATCTCAACATATTGTCAGATTGGATCTGGTCATGTCACGATACATAATGCGACACCTGACATTTTTTCAGTCATTTACAACTATACTCTGGAAGGTAATTTAACGTACCGACGTTTACTACAATATCTGAAAAACTATTGAGCCTACTTCAGTCAAAGTTGGTATGAGATTATTAAACAGTCATACATACATGACATAACTGGATATTACATTTAAAGACAATCGATGCATGAATAAAAAATCTGTCTATTTAGCCATCACTATATTTCATCATCAACCAGACCTGTTCGTCATGGTTGGAACGAGCATTCATTGAAACAGCCACGGGAATCACACACGTTGAGACGCCCTAAGCTAACACCGTATTCATGCGTGCGTGATTCCCGTGCACCCTTTCGAGTTGAGTTGATTGGTTCAACTGTGTCATATGGCCCTGTGACATTAGACAATCATAAAGCAGCTTTCTTGAGCTTTATGGCACTAGTTTCAAACTGGCAACTTTCATTCCAGGCTACACTTTTATATTTTGACAAAGTTCTCGATTCCAAATTTGAAAACTGAACTAGGAAAATTCTGAAATGTCTAATAGATGGCCGAGCTTGTATGGCAATACTCCCCAGGGCTATGAAAAGTCTCTTCCACTTCTAAAGTTTATCCCACTGAGCGAGAGAATCAGAATCAGCCATACAGCCTCTAACTGTCATACAGACTACTCCGCGTTATGCTTTTCGACGTTGCATCGTTAGAAAACACATTCAACTGTCACTTTCCCAATCTGACGTGACCCATAATGGGATGTCTTCAGATCTTTGTTCAGCTTTAGCAGGAACTAAGATCTGATTTGTATGAGATTGTGGTACCGGGTAAGTTAGTTACACCCAGTGTTTGAAATAAGCACATGCCCTTGGGCCTGTGGAGGTAGATCTTGTGTCAGTCCCGTAGTTTTACATTTGTTTCATTTCAAACACTGGTTACACCTCTATCTTAAATCAATCCAAGGGTGTTGTCCATGAATGTTATTGGAAGGTGTCCAGAAGGGAGGTGATCAGAAGGGAGGGGAGACATTTTGTTTTTAGCATGTTTAGCTTGGTTCGCAGTTAGCATTGGTTTTGGTGTCAGCGTCACGTTCCCATACTATTCAGAGCCATAACTTGAAAACCATTCAATAATTTTCAACAAAACTTGGCATATGCATTGCTCATCAGATTACGAGTGCCTTTTTTAATCTTTCTAAATTTTATTTCGTTGCGTTTCCATGGAAACAATTTGGCCTCAAACAATTCAAGGCATCATTTCTGAATCCTAACCCTCAAACTAATGAATATTTTTGCATGAAACTATACATGTGCATCTATTGCATTTTTACATTTTTAATTTTTTAATTTCTTGTTTGTTTCCCACTAAATCTCTACAGCTAATGAATATTTCTGCATGAAACCATTATCTTTCCAGTCTAAAATTTGCTATTATTATTTTTTGGATTTGCAAACACATTTACAGTAACAGCTATTAACTAATGTATAAAAAAAGGAAGGGGAGACATATGTTTTTGAGTAAAAACACATTCTTGTTCATGTTATATATGGGTTTCATCCATGAGTGTTATCCATAGGTGTTATCCATGAGTGCTATCCATGGGTGTTATCCATGAGTGTTATCCATGGGTTTCATCCATGAGCGTTATCCATGAGTGTCATCCATGAGTGTCATCCATGAGTGTTATCCATGGGTATAATCTATGAGTGTTATCCATGGGTATTATCCATGAGTGTTATCCATGGGTTTCATCCATGAGTGTTATCCATGGGTATAATCTATGAGTGTTATCCATGGGTATTATCCATGAGTGTTATCCATGAGTGTCATCCATGAGTGTTATCCATGGGTATAATCTATGAGTGTTATCCATGGGTATTATCCATGAGTGTTATCCATGGGTGTCATCCATGAGTGTTATCCATGGGTTTCATCCATGAGCGTTATCCATGAGTGTCATCCATGAGTGTTATCCATGGGTATAATCTATGAGTGTTATCCATGGGTATTATCCATGAGTCTTATCCATGAGTCTTATCCATTGGTTTCATCCATGGGTGTTATCAGTGTTTTCCATGAGTGTTATCCATAGGTGTTTTCCATGAGTGTTATCCATGAGTGTTATCCATGGGTTTCATCCATGGGTGTTATCCATGAGTGTTATCCATGGGTTTCATACATGGGTGTTATCAGTGTTTTCCATGAGTGTTATCCATAGGTGTTTTCCATGGGTGTTATCCATGAGTGTTATCCATAGGTGTTTTCCATGGGTTTCATCCATGGGTGTTTTCCGTGGTTGTTATCCATGGGTGTTATCGATGTTCACCATAGGTTTCATTCATGTGTGTTATCCATGGGTGTTTTCCATAAGTGTTATGCATGGGTGTTTTCCATTGGTGTTTTCTGTGACTGAGTGTTATTCATGGTTGACCATGTTATCCGTGTGTGTTGCAGGTGATGACAGCAGCATCCTACTGGTCCCTGCTGGCTCCGGCGATAGAGTTTGCTGAACACTCAGGGCTGTATGGGCAGAATGGAGAGTGGGCCTTCATCCCTGTGGCTGTGGGATTTGTTCTTGGGGCCATCTTTGTCTATGCTGCAGACATAGTTTTACCAAATATGGTACGTTCAACTAAACATGCTAAAAACAAAAGAGTTTGAGGACGTTTGGCAAATTTTGTCAAAGAAAATTTTTGAATAATAGAATGACCAGATGCTAAGAGTGACAGTAAGGTAATTTAGCGTTCTCCTCAAGGGTGAGATGGACTTTCTCAATGAGACATGATGCACTATACGCAACATTGCAACACCATCAATCACGGATGGCATCACTCGTCTGAATAGAATAATTTCAGCCTTGGCACGTTGTGGGTGAATAACGCATCCTAGTGGTATAAAGTGAATTACCACCAGGATATGTTTTAACCATTGTTTCACCAAGTTGTTTTCTTTGTAACTACCGGTATGTGCCAGGGTTTGATGAGTGGGATAAGATAAGATTATGCTTCTTTGCCTGTAAGGAAATTCTTACATCTGCGCATCACAAATGTCACAAAAAACATAATAAATAAAGGGGATTCAAGGATTATCCTTGATATTTTTACCTTTGAGAGAAAATCTACCCTAGTCCAAAAGCAGTGAGATTTTTTGGAGTGTGATGAGATTTTGCTAATTTTCAGAGATATTTCTCTTGACACATTGGAAACTGTATTTGATTTTCGGTACTTGTGACTCGAATAATGTTGCAATTAATGTTACAAGATTATATGGATATATCCTCGGATATCCTATTTTTTAACATAAATTTTTCCTCAGCGCATATTTAGAAATATTAGCATTAGTATTAACAAAACATTACATTAGTACTTATGTTTCTGTTGATTGTCTACTTTTGGAGAAATTACACTAATATTTATGTATTTCTGTTCATTGTCAACTTTATTGGTAATTATTCGTGAGGACAATTATAGATCGTTTAGGAGGCATGTTTACCACCATCAGCAGTTCATTTCGTTGGCTATGCAGGAGACAATCTGCAGTTACCAAATTTCGACAATGTGTGTTTATATCGTAACTTAATATATTCAAAATGATGAAATGAAATAGCGACAGTTTGTTGGCATAAAATACATTACTTACATTCCAGTGCATTCGTCAATTTCGCTGTCTTATTTCCTTCTGTCGTGTGTACTGTATCAGAGACTGGGTCTCTGACCGTATCAAATTATATCTTTTCAATATGGACTTTTCAATTAATTAGAAGTGACAGTTCAGTATACGACGACTATTGCTACAGGTTCACCCTTTTGTTTAATTAGCAACAATTAAGTCATTTACTACCCGCAGAAGGCGGCGTGTTTGCCATGTGCAGCAGCCAGAAATGTCACCGGAAGTTGAAAAGACTGTTGAGATTCACGTTGTTTATGAATTACATTTGAAAGATTAAGTCACATTCTTCATGTTTTATGGACAACTATGGAAGCAATTGAATCGTGGTATATTCTAAAAAATTAAAATCCAACTTGCTGTTTGGCCACTAGAAATAGTTCAAAATTCGTAATTCACGCTCAGTGACCATTCTTGTACGAGGGTATGTTTATGAAAACTCAGTGCCATCTTATCTAAAGACTAAGTGAATCTCATCTAAAGTACGATTGTTTGTGATCTGAAATTAGTATATTATTATGGAGAAAGAGTTGCAGGTATATTTATTTAGTTTTTGTTTTGTTGTCATTCCAAAATCAAAATTTGCTCGTGTTTTAGGATTTTCGTGCGCAACCAAAGTGTATTTATTGTAAAAACAAACACTTGTTTTGCCAATCAGGGATAAAGAAATGTTGTACACTCCTCCATTGTCAGTTGATGCAAAGCTCCATGCAGTGATATAGGAATCGGTTTTGCACAGTAAGAGATAGCATGCAGTGTTGCGAGTATGCAAATCACTGTTTCGATTGACAACTTTTGTACTACCGTGTAGGTTTTTTATTGACATTTTTAGGAACGGTAGATAATTTGATTCAAAGCAATAGGATTTCAATTCTTGTAGGTGAAAATGAGAGTGTCAATGTAGATAAAACTATTGAAAGATGTATGTGATATTCAATCGCGCTGATTGAATGTTGATGTGATATCTAAGACAACTGTGCGAGAATATTGCTAAAACACAGCGTAAGTCAATCCCTGGGGATTAAAAGAATACAAAAACACATTTAAAACATAGACATAACATGGGGAACATTAACAACAAGAAAATTAAAAGGGTTTAAGGTAAACAATACAAATGTTGTAGATATTGGGTTAAAATCTTAAAAACACAAGGATTTAATATTTGTTTAAAAGTGATATGCTAACTGTAATGGAAAAGGTGTTGGAGTGTTTAGATTGAACTTTCAAAATGAGATACCTTCATCCAGATGGTGAAATAGAATGACAAGAGTTTAAAAAGTGAGATGGATTGTCTAAAATTCATGGTGCTTAATTCACGTTCTTTTCGTATAAAACTTCCAGGTTCTTGCCTACACATCTGTCTTCCTAATCTTACAATTTTCTTCAGTCTATTCTTGTTTTGCTGTGAGAGGCCACGGTGCCAGTATTGCACAGAGAATGATAAAACAGACTGAATACAACATTATTTTAGAGTCGATGTAAAAAGATCTCAGTTTCCGTAAAAAGTATAGATGAGATTGACACTATCTGTGAATGGTATCTGTGTTTTGAGAAAATGTCAAGTTATTGTCAGTGATGGTTCTGAGGTACTTGTATTCTGACACAAGTTGTTGGGTTTCTCCATTAATGATCACTGGTGTAATGTCAGACTTCTTTTGCCGGAAATCTATAAGTTCTTTTTGTCATATTTTGCTAGACTCTTGTCATAACCAGTAAAGATGGGAATGCAGGCGGTCGCAGTGTATGACCATGCTGATGTTGTGCCGTCAGACATGTTGCTCATGCCCTCAATCACTGGTTTGTCTGGTCTAGAGGAGACTATTTCCAGGCAGGTGGGAGTTTGCGATAACATTGCTGGCTACAGTATTTTATAACATTGTGACATTCATCAGAATTTTGATGACATTGATCTTTTTTCATCTAAGGGAGGTAACCCAAGCGATCTTGCCCATTCTCTGGATGTGGAGACAAAGTTAGAAAAAGATGGGAACTTAAATTATTCACCTCCTCCCGCATTTGACCAAGGTAAGTTTGACATGATGCAACATCAAGGTAAAGAACCATGTACACACGACATGAAGACAGGCCACTCTGTTAGGATATTCCCCAAGTGCTGATTCTGGACAGAATTTCCCCACAACCCCGTGCCGACTAAATTGAGGGTTGGTCAGTTAAAATAGGTGGCTGGTGAACTGTATGTTATCTAACCTTGATGGCTCTGATCAATACTCATGGTACTAACTAATTACTGGTTTGCCTGTCGGAGACTTGATTATCTGAGGGCCAGCCCCAGGGGAATTCTTTGGTAGGGTAGGTCGGTGTCCTCCCAAAATGCCTACATGCCAAAACACCTACAGCTTATAACAACAGTTGAGTGCACACCTAATCCCCTGCCTGTTACCTTTGTCATTTTAATGAAATAACCCAAAGAATATTTACATACATTTTATTTTACTAATCAGTCAGATGATAAACACAATAACTCACTAGCCAAGTTTCAAAAGATGACCAACAGCTTTCAAGTATTGAATGGGTGTTTTAAATCCCCGGGCCAAATTTTCTTTTAAGCAGTGCAAGCGATTCTCTATCTCTCGGTAGACTCGTTTTCTATTCCTGGGGGCGGCACCAAAGTTGATCTGCGAAATCTTGGCCCGATCTGCATGTTCTTACTTCTTGATGACTTCAATGAAGTGGTAGATGTTGGGATGTCGATGGGGTAGTCCACTGTTCAGTCTGCTGTGGAATCCTTCCAGATTGTTGTTTGTTCCCGGACCTATCGTTGAGTGATGGTTCCGCAATGGCAGCCGGAATCATGCTCTGTCGTCAACCCAGTTGACAACCACATAGTCAGTGAATTCAACAGCTCTGGCATGTCATCCATGGCTTCGATCCAGGTGTCTTGAATAACGGCTTGTGGAAGCAGAGGCAGTCCAGCAGCTCTTCCTTCTGTGGCGGTAGAGGGCGCTGCTCGTTGATGGAAAGGCAGGCAGGATACAAGTTTCTTCTGGGTTATAGTTGGCTAGCTCTCCGTTGTACAGTGTGTGCATCTGTGCTGTTTCTTCTCTTGCTCTCTTCCTCAAGTTGCTGACAAAGCGGACATGCTGTATATTCTGGAGAATGGTTGTGTTCTGTCGAATTCCTAAGGATATTACCATCTATGGTCACTTTCCCTTTACATGTGGTTTTCACACGCTTCAAGTGAATACAAGTCTGTCTCTACATTCTTGGTGTGACAATATCAATTAAACAAAACTTGTGCGCTTCCTTTCAGTGAAAAAATAAACTCAACATTCTGGAGACCGGTCATGTTGATATGCAGTCATTTCTTCCCAATGCTTACATTCCACAGCAAACGTACTCTTAATACAATTGCTTGAAATTGGTTTATTTAAATACTTTAGGTACATTTATGCTTCAACCTTCACTCGGTTTTAAACCAATTCTGTATTTCCCGGAACAGTGTTAAGATTAGAAAACCTGCTTGTTCACCAATTCAGTTTTTTTTAAGAAATATAATATGTTTAAAAAAAACAATCTTAGGTTAATTAATATAACCTTTTACTCAGTTACAGTCAATCTTTCCAAATGTTAATCCAGCTTATCTTTACTTGGTTCATCCTTTACTCTCATGGATTCTCTTTGGGACTGTACCATTATAAGAAGGTGAAATCCCTTTGTTGTTTTAAACAAGTGTAGGGGTACTGGGCTGTAGGTGTTTTGGCATGTAGGTGTTTTGGGAGATAACCGGCAGGTCCCCAGCAACCTATTTGTGTAGTAACGGGCGATCAGGTGGTCAGGCTCGGTGACTTGTTCGATAACACCTTCTTGTGCCTTGATAGTGTGGATCCTTGCTCACAAAATCGATCACTGGATTGTCTGGTCCAGATTTGATTATTTACAGGCTACTGTTATATAGCTGGAATATTGCTGAGAGTGGTGATAAGTAACAAACAATCTAATTGAGAGGGCACACTGATATTGCTGGAATATTGCTGACTGCAGCGTACAGCAACATTCAGTACCTCTGATGTATGACATTTAGGGCATTTACTGTTGCATCAGCATTGTTTCAGCCATACACATGATATACTGATGTTGTTTTATGAAAGGGTAGAGAATATTATATTTTGTGCGTTTCATTTTTGTTTGTATACTCATAATTCTCATTGATAAAACAAAAGTAGTAAAATATATCTCCCCCTACCCCATCCGTTAAAAATGGCAGATCCGTAAGCATGGAATCATTGAAGATGAAGGCTTGAACTAAAATTCACAGGTTTGCCTGAACCAGGCCTGATAAAACATAGCAGGTTCCCACGGCAAATCTGATTTGACTACTATATGATATGACACTTTGAAAGTCTGTCTTCAGATTGTCTCCCTTTGCCCTACCAGGATCCAGTTGTTGTTGGTAGGAATTACAGATTTACAATGATTTTGTCCTTATCTTATCAGCACCATTACATTGTCACTGCAAAGCTGTTTTTTATAACTACCATATGAAAGTCTGTTCCCTGCAGATTATCTCCCTTAGCCCTGTAAGGATCCACTGGTTGTTGGTTTGAATCACAGATTCTCAATGATTATGATCCTTGTCCTATCAGCACCATTCCCATTCTCTTTGGTTTCACCAAAGTAGTAAGTGTCTGTGACCTGCATCAATTTAAGAATCCCAGTGGCTTTAAAACCAACTGTCTCACTCCGTCTTCAATGTTCCTGGCTTCAGGTTACGATGATAACTTCTCCAAGTCCCCAGCTGGCACAAGACAAAGGCGACCAGTGCCGACCAACAGTTATTACCAGGCTGCTTCTAACCATGAGTCTATAGATTTGTCTGTCTCCGAGAAGCACCTCACAGAATCCAGGAATACCAGCTGGAGAAGAATACTCTTGTTAATAGTCGCCATTACAGTTCATAATATACCAGGTAAGGGCTGGTGACCATTAACACAGAACCATAATATACCAGGTAAGGGCTGATGACCGTTAACACAGACTCTTGTTTCATTAACTTCCGGGGGCACGGGTGGCCCAGTCGTCTAAGGCACCACGATTCGCTGTGCAGAGTTGCATCCCTTTGGCACGCCAGAAACCTATGGTTGTGGGATTGAATCCCGGTTTGCCCCGATTATGTTTCTAGGTTTGTCAGCACCATACCCGTGCTCGTGGGTTTCACCGAAGTGGTAAACGTCTTAGACCTGCATCACTTCGGGCTTTCCTCCCACATTAAGCTCACACGCCGTGATATGACTGGAATACTGTTAAAAGCGGCATTAAAACCCAACTGTTCACTCACTCACTAGTTAACTTCCAGAAAGTAACTATTGGTTCTTCAGAGGGGGAAATGGTTGGACAGCGATATATGATCAAGGACGGGTTACTTTTACTGTATATTTTGGTAATTGGTTGGGATTCTGGATAGGAATATAGGTGCTCAACATCCTATATTTGTAAAAGGCGACTAAATGGATCAGGTGGTCAGACTCAGTGACTTGGTTGATTGCTTGCCATCATATATCCCTTTTGCATGGATCGATGCTTGTGATGTCAATCACTAGATTGTCTGGTCCAGATTCGATTATCTATTCAACATCATATAGCTGCAGTATTTCTAAGTGTGGTGTTAAAACACAAAACCAAAGCAATACTTTTGTACTTAATTCCATAGCTACCTTGCCATTAAATGGCATGGAAAATATTGTGCCATAATAAACTCTCTGCTATTAAAGTTATGAAGCATGCACATATGATCAATGTTCTTTTTAATTTAAATTTAATTTAATGCCCCGTACATCTACCATTGTCTACTTAAAAATTTTACCGGTGAAGACCCGGGTTAGAATAGCTCTTCAGCAACTTCGGCGTTAAAGGCGACTATGCTTGTCGGAAGAGGCGACTAACGGGATCAGGTGGTCAGGCTCATTGACTTGGTTGGTGCATGTCATCGATCCCAATTTCGTTAATAGATGCTCATGATATCAATCACTGGGTTGTCTGGTCCAGACTCGATTATTTTACAGACTGCCATCATATAGCTGCAGTATTGCTGAGTGGGCGTTCTAAAACAAACACTCAAGAAATTACTTTTCTGAGTGCGGCATCAAACAACAAACAAACTTTTAAAAAAAGGAAGAAAAATAATAATCAATTTTCATGTCCTTGACTAATGTTTTATAAATATTTTGGCATTCGCACATCTTAAAAAACCCTGCATAATCACATTTTGTTATGTGTATATAGTCTATACATTTATTAATCGTAATTTGTTTAAACATTTAATCATTGTAATCTGTTGGTACATTCAATCATTGTGATCTGTTAGAACATTCAATCATTGTAATCTGTTAATACTTTCAATACATGTTTTGTTTTCTCTTGTATTAACTTCCTCTTCCTTTCAGAGGGCCTTGCTGTAGGTGTAGGCTTTGGTGCTATAGGAAAGACAAAAACAGCTACTTTTGAAAATGCAAGGTAAAATATAGTTTGGGGCATAACAAACTGATTATTATTTTATCATAGTTGCTTGTTAACATATTTCCCACCAGATCAGCAAATTAGCATGAGTGAGGGAATTAGGTTTTACACCATAATGCAAAGCTCCAGATAAGCTACATATTTGTGTAAAATATACAGACTATATTACCATAATCAAATTAATTTGGGATTGCTTGCATACTAATACGCATGACACAATTTTAAAAAACCCAAGTATAAGGACATGTGTGTAATGACCCAGTGTAGCATGTTCAACCTGCACTCCCATATGTTTTTATAGATCTGTATTTACTGATCAAAGGCAGCACCTATACTTTAAAGTGCTATGTCTCAGTTAGCAGTTAGTGTAACGTAGACCTTTATCCCTGTTTTAAGCTTCTGCAACATATGACATCTTTGTACAACCATGAACTAATAGAGCAAAGTATATGAAGTAGAAGTCACTTGATACAGCATTTGATGCAGGAGTATTGTAGAAAATATCTACTCTTTGATTTAAAATTATGCAATAGAATGAACACAAGGGAATAAAAATTTATTGAATAACCAAAACAGTCTATCAATACCCAATGAGAGTGGTATCGTGTGAGTAAATACGTAGGATCTCAAAATGTTATCTGGGCGCCTGTCTCTTATAGGGATAGCTGGTTCTTTTTTATTTATATAATCCAGAAATTATGATTTATACCAGTAATTATTGCCTTAGAGACTTGTGCAAGTCTAGACTGTTGATTTTTGCTGCAGTTTTGTCTCGGTGCCAGATTCTCCGGTCAATGATTATGGCCAGTGCATATTCAGTTTGTGTGAATGGATTTTGTTGATCGTGAGAATTATTTCATGTTTAAACACTTTAAAAAAACACTTGAAGTTTAAAAAAAAAATTAATAGACCTAAAAAGCACAGAGGAATATCTGCAATAGTCGTGAAAAGATATCCCTCAAGTTTGTTCATGATTGGTGAATGGTACTAGCAATCTCAGCACTATGTACACAGTTATGTCGACATACCATCTTGAGACAGCAAGGCTTGAAAAGGAGAAAGATTAGGCTGTCTATCCTGGCATATAAATCATTAAATGACCTTGTGCACATGTACAACATCACATGATAGTGGAGCAGTGACAGGATTTAACCTGGTGCTGTGACGTGAAGCACTGACATTTCTTAAAAAGTTGTCTCCCTTTATATGTATGTTGGCCACAACAGTTGTGTAGTTCATATGCATCTAAGAGCCAAATGTTTGTCTCATGACCTATAACACTTTGCTAAGTTTAATATCATGGTACCAGTAGATTTGTTCAACCTGAAGTTTAAGGATATGCAGGGTTCAAAATTCCTTGTATCAGAGTGCCAAAACTAATAAATTCATAATAACGTCTAGAAAATATGTTCCCTAAGCACACACACAAGTCTTAGTGTTTTAAAGCTAAAATACCTATACATGATGCTAGCGTATGAACATGATGAAGTCGGTGATAAATGTTCTTTTGCCCATGTCAACTGGAGAAACACACCATTTAGTGACAAGTGTTCTTCTTTGGCAAACTTATATATATATAGGGTACACCTATACGTTTTACAGTTGGAATAAACAACATTCCTGGTGCATCCCATTCAAGATATTGCAAATGTTTTAAATCTGATGAGTCTACACATCTAGATAAACATATGTCATAGAATGGTTGACTTCCATGGAGAAATTATCCTACAATGTCTAAAACTATTTCCATTTGCGTGGTTATCCTTTGTTTACATTAGTTGTACGGCTCCACGTGCTGTCATTGAAGCCCTTCGGAGAGCTAGCGATATGGTCACTTTGATGTGTCAAGATATATTGTCATGCACCTCATTGTTGTAGTCGTAGTAGCATATTTATTCAAAACAATATGTAAGGTGCAGCGTCAGGCTTGCATGAGGCCTGTCAGTTCTGATTTCAGAATAAGCACATTTGTTTACCAACAAGATAAAGGTCTGGTCATGTGACATGCAAGTTAGCCTGTGGCAGTGGTGTTATGCTAAGTCACCACTGCGCTGCTGAATGGTTATTGTATTGAATGCTGGGGCAAAGCAAAGTCTTAAAATACCTCTAAATTAAGGAAAAAAGGAACTTTAAACAAATTCCATTTACAAAAAATATATATTTTTTCAAATTTGCCTTCCATTGGAACATAGTTGGGCAACCGAAATAAATCCTTGTAATGACAGAATAAGTTTTGAATGGTTTCTTTGTTATGAGAAAATTCCATTGATGTGATCCCAATGTTCTGTTTCAGGAATTTAGCATTTGGAATAGGTATACAAAACTTCCCTGAGGGTCTTGCTGTTAGTCTTCCACTTAGAGGCTCGGGGATGTCTGTGTTCAAAAGCTTTTGGTACGTATTGCATTAACATGTTGATCATTGAAATAACCATAGTTGTAATTGTACAGTTAGCATAATGTGTTACACTTCTTAAAGAGGTGGACTGCCTTTTTGGCCGGGTAGCCTTGTGGTTAATGCGTTCGCTCATCACGCAGAAGACCCGTGTTTGATTCCTGACACAGGTACAATTTGTGAGGCCCATTTCCTGTGTTCCCTGCTATAATATTGGGGAAATATTGCTTAAAGCGGCTTAAAAACATACTCACTCATTCTTTCACTCGCTCGCTCGCTCGCTCGCTCGCTCACTCACTCACTCACTCACTCACTCACTCACTCACTCACTCACTCACTCACGCACTCACTCACTCACTCACTCACTCACTCACTCACTCACTCACTCACTCACTCACTCACTCACTGGAAATAAAAGCAAAACATGCTGCAGGCTTTATGATGATGCGGGTGGTGCCTGAGAACCAAGACTATTATTTTTTTTAACCTTTAGAGAAATCAATTTCATTCTTATTCACTCTGTTCAACCGAATGAAATTTCATTTACATACTACTCAAAAGAAGTTAAAGATCAACCAATTTTTTCATATGACTTTAGTTAATCTTTGGCCATGACAGATTTACTATAGTCATTTGAAAACATCAGGTGTTCTTTTATTCCTTATGAGTACCTAGTACATATATTTCCAGCCTGTGCTTTAGCATGTTTAGCCTCTACCAGCAGTGATAAGCCCAAACTTGTCTTTCAGCATCTTTTTCACAAGACTTTAATCTGAAGATATGGAATATTATTAACCAAGCTTTGTGAATTAGGAATTTAAGAGCCTTATTTTCCAGAAGTCACCCTGACTGCTTACTATACTGCTTGTGGCTGTTGCAGACTGTTTCTTATTTCCTGCAGTTTTACCCTTTTTCTGTCTTAGCCATTTCTTTGAAAGGAGGAGGGACTAAATTGGTCAAAATATTTTTCTAATTTATATTTTTAGACCTGAGTGTCTTATCAGTCCTAGTCCTCTACACCAGAAAATCAAATGGTCATCCCTTTATTACAAGTCTAACTAAATTGTCCTGTTCTATGGGGCAGGCAGTGGTTTTGAACTGATGAGACTAAGACTGATCTGTTCCTGCAGGTATGGTCAGCTGAGTGGGATGGTGGAACCAATTGCTGGTTTATTTGGTGCAGCAGCAGTGGTCGTCGCTGAACCTCTCCTCCCCTACGCCTTAGCCTTCGCTGCAGGTGCTATGATATATGTAGTTGTGGATGACATCGTCCCCGAAGCCCAAACATGGTAAGATCTTCTTATAGCTCCTTGAAACCCTTGCATCTTGGTGTCTGGGTCAGAATAGGTCCCCAGCCATCTTGGTTGTTGTGAGCACCCACTATGGAGAATAGGGAGATCATGGTTGTCGCCGTTGCTCGATTGGTGCTTTTAGTGACTGGTTTGTCTGGTACAACTATGTATATTTACAGGCTGCCATGGAGTAGATGGGACATTGCTGCAGCATACCATTACATTAACTCACTCAGTCACTGTGGATGTAAACATTTTGTGTTTTTAGATTTGTGGGTTTAATTGAGTATGCGATGCCCTTAAATATTCATTTGAAACCTATGGCAGTTCACACAGTCAAATGTCTGGGCATCAGATATTCAATCAAACCCACAAATCAGAAAACATATAAAGTTTATTGACATTGTAAAATGCAAAATCTCTCTCTCTCTCTCTCTCTCTCTCTCTCTCTCTCTCTCTCTCTCTCTCTCTCTCTCTCTCTCTCTCTCTCTCATTAGTGAAATGACTGAAAAAATGGTAGGCAACAACATTTTTCAACCAATCAAATTGGAGCACACACACGGAAACCTTTTACAATCACCCTTGGATCTCTTTTCTGGACTGTAGTTCTTCCAACATCCATTGACCTTTGTTATGTATGTGGACAGCATCTGATTACTCAATATGATCCTTTAACATCTGGGGTAGAGTAGGTCTTCCGCAACCCTTGCTTGCCGGAAAAGGCAACTATGATTGCCGTAAGAGGTGAGTAACAGGATCGGGTGGTCAGAGTTGGTTGATGCATGTCATCGTATCCCAATTGCATGGCTCGATGCTCATGATGTTAATCGCTGGATTATCTGGTCCAAACTTGATTATTTACAGACCAATGTCATATAGCTCGAATATTGCTGAGTGCAGCGTTAAACAACAAACAAACCAAGATTACTCAGTCTACCTGTGCCATTACCATGCTATCCTAGGTCACAAAGTGAACAAAACCACATAGAGGGACTGCCACAGGTTGACTGTGAAGGTGCCTGACACACAGGGTGATGCACACCTGATGCACACCTGATGCACTCCCCAATGGGTTCACCATGTTCACCAGGTACATGATACATAACCAGTCTAAGCTATGTTCTGAAAACTATGACCCATATGTTTTTTGGTGATAAATACTTCCATGTCTGAAGATGTGGCTTGGAAGTTACTGAAATATTGAAAACATGAGTTGTTAGAGATCTGAATTGGAAATATTGTTTGACATAATCTAATGAAGAAATATTTGTCTAGCCACTCAACTTTTGATGACGCATTTTACAAATTCTATGTCACAATGTAGTGTGAACATGTTACCTTGGTGACAACCTCCTTGGAGCAGTGCTGGTTCACAACTCAGATCTTAATGTGTTCAGCAGTTCTCAGGACTATGACTTAAGCTGATGGCCTGGATGTCCTACTTATTGAAGGTGGAGTTGCGTCCCTTGGGCACGCCAGAGTCCTTTGACAGACCATTTTAATCCAAGATTCATTTTGACTATCAGTCTCGGTAGCACCATACCCATGATCATGGGTTTCACCAAAGTGGTAGACTTCTAAAACCTGCATCACTTTGATCCCTCCTCCCACATCCAGCTGACGCGCCATGATACAAGGAAGGATCCAGCATTTATCAAAATCTCAATCTCATAAAAATCAGGTCTTAGTTCTCTGGTTCTGAATCCACCTTTGGTGATATGACTGAAATATTGCCCCCTGAATCTGCCTTGGGTGTAACATGTTTAATGTCTGGAATATTGTCCCCTGAATCCGCCTTGGGTGTAACATGTTTAATGTCTGGAATATTGCCCCCTGAATCCGCCTTGGGTGTTATGACTGGAATATTGCCCCCTGAATCCGCCTTGGGTGTAACATGTTTAATGTCTGGAATATTGCCCCCTGAATCCGCCTTGGGTGTTATGACTGGAATATTGCCCCCTGAATCCGCCTTGGGTGTAACATGTTTAATGTCTGGAATATTGCCCCCTGAATCCGCCTTGGGTGTTATGACTGGAATATTGCCCCCTGAATCCGCCTTGGGTGTTATGACTGGAATATTGCCCCCTGAATCCGCCTTGGGTGTTATGACTGGAATATTACCCCCTGAATTAACCTTTGGTGATATGACTGGAATATTACCCCCTGAATCAACCTTTGGTGATATGACTGGAATATTGCCCCCTGAATCCGCCTTGGGTGTTATGACTGGAATATTGCCCCCTGAATCCGCCTTGGGTGTTATGACTGGAATATTACCCCCTGAATTAACCTTTGGTGATATGACTGGAATATTACCCCCTGAATCAACCTTTGGTGATATGACTGGAATATTACCCCCTGAATCAACCTTTGGTGATATGACTGGAATATTACCCCCTGAATCAACCTTTGGTGATATGACTGGAATATTGCCCCCTGAATCCGCCTTTGGTGATATGACTGGAATATCACCCCCTGAATCAACCTTTGGTGATATGACTGGAATATTACCCCCTGTATCAACCTTTGGTGATATGACTGGAATATTACCCCCTGAATCAACCTTTGGTGATATGACTGGAATATTACCCCCTGAATCAACCTTTGGTGATATGACTGGAATATTGCCCCCTGAATCCGCCTTGGGTGTTATGTCTGGAATATTGCCCCCTGAATCCACCTTTGGTGATATGACTGGAATATTACCCCCTGAATCAACCTTTGGTGATATGACTGGAATATTACCCCCTGAATCAACCTTTGGTGATATGACTGGAATATTGCCCCCTGAACCGCCTTGGGTGTTATGACTGGAATATTGCCCCCTGAATCCACCTTTGGTGATATGACTGGAATATTGTTCAAAGCAGCATAAAACCGAATGCACCCATATTCTAGTTTTAGCTGATGGCCTTTTGGCATTTACCAGTTCATCATTTTATTTAATATTTGAGTAATGAGCATTAGATTATCTTTTCCAGTTAATTAGCAGATTAAAAATTCGAAACAATTTGAGAAACATTATTAATTACCTCTAGCAATAGATTACCGTATTTTCTTGAGTATAGTGCGCACCCATGTATAATGCGCACCCCCCTCCAGCGGGTTCAATATTTTGGAAGAAAAGAAATTTGAATTTTATGCGCAGAAAATCTTTTCACCGTACCCTTTCAGCGAAGTCCGTCAAACGAATGGGTGCTGGTAAAACAACAGTTGCCTTTGAGAACCTTTATCTCTCCATTGGTTGGGATGAAATTAACAAACACTAAATAGCATACTGATTTCATCTCTTTTTATATGCTAGTGTTATAGATATTTAAAATTTTAATATCCTGTTTTGTTATTACCTATATAAAAACCCTTGCATTGGGTGTCAACATTCAAACTGATCATTAAGTGCTGCAGTGATAGATCTGACTAAAGGGGAATAACTCTTGTTGTATTACCTACACATATCTGTGTGTCGTGGGTGTGTGGACAAGATGTGACCACCATCCCATGATATTTATGGACTGATTTATGCCTACAGTTATAAAATGCTACCCAGGATCAATAAAATGTGGCTGTCCATCATCACGACAGATGACATTTGTCATAAATCTCATCAATTTCAGCCCCATGAACATGTCAGTCAGCTAATAACTCCACCAGTATCTGAACCAGGCCAGCCAGTCATATCCTGAATCATAAACAGCTACTGTACAAGTAGGGCCGCTGAATGTTTCCTGTGCTACTGCCTCTGTTGAAGATAAGGGATCTTTCAGTCTGCTTTGTTCTGTGTGTTTGTTATCATGGCTGTTATTGGTTATCACTTACTGTCATAATGGCATTTTTAGCTGACTGTGCATATTTCAATATTTGCAATGTGGAGCAGAGGCTGATCAAGGATTTTGATTAAAAAGTCTGTGGCAGTCAGTTTTGGGGAAAAGCTTTGTCCAAAATTGAGACATATTTATTAATTCCCTCTTTTCCTAAATTTTCAGGTGTTTCAACAATTGATGTAATGTAAGGACTAGTCGTGTATTAGAGGGTGTGATGAGTCCGAGGGGAACCGGGAGGGTCTGCAATCAAGAGACAGTCTCTCTGGGAGGGTTATAAAAAACAATGTACATTATTGGGGAGGGTCATGAAAAAATTAACATTTTATAATAAGATATAAGATAGCTAAGCGATAAATTGCAGAGAGCAATGAAGAACGAATCATGGTTTATTTCACAATAAAACATTGTTCTATCATGACGTCATTTCTGGAGATTCGAATATGCGCTTGCAACTTGATGACGTCATATATTGGACGATGTTATTTTTGAGAGGGGAGTGTCTAGTGAGTTGTTCTCTATAGATGCAGCTGGGGTACGTAGATCAATGCAGTGGCTGAACAATCGCATCCAAAAGCGGGAGAGATTTGACAATCCTCATTGAGAGAAAAATTACAGATAATCAAAGTGAGGATTGTGAGAATAGGCTGGAAATACCCCCCTGTGCATAAAACGGATTGTCTGATATTTGCCGAGGTCGGATTCCATTGAGGGAGTCATCATTATTAAAATACGAGTAAATAATTTTTTAAGGTTGTACATTTCATCATCATACTTAAAGAGGCTGTACATAATGTTGATATATCATATAAGAAATTAACGACTAGTGGGAGTGGTTTATCTTACAATAAAACACTGCAGGGAAAATAAACCATAAGGGGCACATTTATTTCTTAAACATTAAGTGCTTATCAGGGAGGGTCATGGAATATTTTTTCAATAAATGATCGGTCCCTCATGTGAAGCAAAGTACTAAAGTCTTTCATTCATTTAATGTACCTGTTTTTAGTGAATACAATTCATCTGTTAATAACTAAAACATTAGTTACAGGATATAATCTGTCATACCATATTTGACATAATAAGCACCCTGCTCTAATAAGCGCTCACTGCGATATTTGTTAATATATTGGCTGTAGTGAACAATCTCAATTAGCACCCCTTCCGATTGATCAGTGTACACTTATTTATTCGCATATAATACGCCCTCGTGTGTTATATGCACCGTTAATTATGGGCAATTAAATTCTGGAAAATATATCCGTCATGTATGATACCCACAAACTTTTCTTTTGTATCATTTCAGGCTGTCAGCATAAACCACGAAATTTACGATCTTTCAACTGTTTATTTTATCACCAAAATTATAATTCTAATAAGAACCCCCTATTTCTAATTTTGAGAGCACCTTGGGCGCTTATTACGTCAAATACGGTATTCCTAAATTGAATTTGTTATGTCAAGATTTGTTATAGACAGTGTACAAAAGAGCTGCACCTGAGAATGCTATTACTCCCTGATTGGGTGGTAGTTCTACTGTTACCATACAAATAATCAACTCTTGATAACATATTTTTGTTTGTTGATCTATACAAATGACATGCTAAGGGAAGTTAGTGACTGGTACAAAATGAACTTGTCTGAAGAGACAACCTGTGCATAATGCATGTGTTCTGTTGAGATGTCTGTACTTGGTGGAGGTCAGTGCTGTTGAGTGCTCTCTGCAATTTTTATGTTTGGTTTGACATCTGTGTTATCAAACTAGGTGTAGGTTTACAGATCACGCTGCTTGCAGCACTCTGTGCATGGACTGCAAGCTGTATGTTTTAGAACTGTAGTTGAAGACTAGTTAATAGGACACCACAAACTAGGTACAAATGTAATGTCTGCGTCATTTGTAAGTACTGGACCCGTGAAGATCCGGGTTAGAGTAGGTCTTCAGCAACCCTTGCTTGTCCTAATAGGCGACTATGCTTGTCGTAAGAGGCAACTAACAGGATCTGGTGGTCAGGCTCGCTGACTTGGTTGATGCATGTCATGGTATCCCAATTGTCTAGGTTGATGCTCATGATGTCAATCACTGGATTGTCCGGTCAAGACACTATTATTTACAGACCACCATCGTAGAGCTGGAATATTGCTGAGTGCAGCGTTAAACAACACTCACTCACTCACACACTCACTTAATTATTTACGTACATATTTACCAACATATGTGCATTGTGCACTTGTTTGAACATGTGGGACTGTATGACAAGGCATGTGATGATGATTCCCTAATTGGCTTTAGTGATAGCAGATAGCGGCAGTGTTTCTCACTGACCTCGGTCACTTCAACTGGCATTGTCTTCTATCTTGCTATCTCAGTAATTTGTCAAAGGGGGATCCCAGCCACAATAGTGGGGATCACTTTCCCTCCACTGGCTGGGTTTAATTGAAGACATTAAAGCTATCCAGGGGTAGTCTATTGTGTAGGTGACCTTTTGACACACAAGTGACTTGGCATTGTTTTTGGCGACAGTTAACGATCTCCCAACAATTTCACACGATAGTAGCAGCATGGCTATCATATTGTTTCATTTAGCGAGGGTAAGGGACGGGCCATTGATATTTAGGGGGTGGGGGTGCAAGAGATGCTTTTTTATTAAAACTACGAGGCTAAGTGATTTCTCTTAAAAACACCTTGCAAAAATGTTTTTGTTTTTTTCCCTGTTAAAATCTTCAAATATCAAATGATCAATTCCAAAGGTCATATCCTGTTTGTTGTTAGGGACACACACAGTTGAGAGTTGTGGGATACATCAATAACACTTTTCATGTTTTGTTTGGATGTGTACGTTATTTCCATACTAATCAGTTCTGCAAATCAGAAGTCCGCCTCCGTGGTCTAGTGGTAGAGCATCCGCCCAGAGAGTGGAAGGTCCGGGGTTCGATTACCCGGCCGCCTCATACCGAAAGATGTTTAAAGATGGTACTTGTTGTCACCCTGTCTGGCGCTCGCCATTAAAGGGTTAAAACAAGGACTGGTTGGCTCGGAGTCAGTATACTGTGTCTGAGTTGGGTATTCATGTTAAACTGTGGCATGGTATCTCAGTGGGCTAGCACTATAAATCGGCATCAGTCCAAACTAGTACAAGCAGTCACACACACACACACACACACACACTCACGTATAAGTGCAATAATCTTGGACCCGACATTAAACCCCATTTCACCTCACCTACAACTCAGATTGCCTGCTCCTGTTACAGACTATTCAGGTCTCATCCCTTTGCCACGTACATACCTCCTCATAGTCCAAATTTTGGAAAAATATTTAGGGTGCCAAAATTTGATGTGTAAGATAAACATACACTTAAAAATCTAACAGTATGATGTGTGACGCCTCTTATGTGTCATCTTGATACATATCTCTGCTTTTGATATATCGTGCCCGGAGAGCAGAAGGTCTTGGCCGAGTGGATAGAGCATCTGCCCAGAGAGCGAAAGCTTGTGGTCTAGCGGATAGAGCATCTGCTGAGAGAGGAAGGTCGTGGTCTATAGGATAGGACATCTGCCCAGAGAGAGGAAGGTCGTGGTCTATAGGATAGGACATCTGCCCAGAGAGAGGAAGGTCGTGGTCTATAGGATAGGACATCTGCCCAGAGAGAGGAAGGTCGTGGTCTATAGGAAAGGACATCTGCCCAGAGAGAGGAAGGTCGTGGTCTATAGGAAAGGACATCTGCCCTGAGAGAGGAAGGTCGTGGTCTATAGGAAAGGACATCTGCCCAGAGAGAGGAAGGTCGTGGTCTATAGGATAGGACATCTGCCCAGAGAGAGGAAGGTCGTGGTCTATAGGAAAGGACATCTGCCCAGAGAGAGGAAGGTCGTGGTCTATAGGAAAGGACATCTGCCCAGAGAGAGGAAGGTCGTGGTCTATAGGATAGGACGTCTGCCCAGAGAGAGGAAGGTGGTGGTCTATAGGATAGGACGTCTGCCCAGAGAGAGGAAGGTGCTGGTCTATAGGATAGGACATCTGCCCAGAGAGAGGAAGGTGCTGGTCTATAGGATAGGACATCTGCCCAGAGAGAGGAAGGTCGTGGTCTATAGGATAGGACATCTGCCCAGAGAGAGGAAGGTGGTGGTCTTGTGGATAGGACATCTGCCCAGAAAGAGGAAGGTGGTGGTCTTGTGGATAGGACATCTGCCCAGAGAGAGGAAGGTGGTGGTCTATAGGATAGGACATCTGCCCAGAGAGAGGAAGGTGGTGGTCTTGTGGATAGGACATCTGCTCAGAGAGAGGAAGGTGGTGGTCTTGTGGATAGGACATCTGCTCAGAGAGAGGAAGGTGGTGGTCTATAGGATAGGACATCTGCTCAGAGAGAGGAAGGTGGTGGTCTATAGGATAGGACATCTGCCCAGAGAGAGGAGGGTGGTGGTCTTGTGGATAGGACATCTGCCCAGAGAGCAGAAAGCAGTGATTTAGTGGATAGGATATCTGCCCAGAGCAGAAAGCAGTGATCTAGTGGATAGAGCATCTGCCCAGGGAGCAGAAGGCCGTGGTCGTGGATAGAGCATCTGGCCTGAGAGAGGAAGGTCATTGTCTAGAAGATAGAGCATCTGCCCAGAGAGAGGAAGGTAGTGGTCTATTAGATAGAGCATCTGCCAGAAGAGAGGAAGGCTGTTGTCTGGTAGATAGAGCATCTGCCCAGAGAGGGGAAGGTTGTTGTCTGGTAGATAGAGCATCTGCCCAGGGAGAGGAAGGTCAAGGTATAGTGGATAGAGCATCTGCCCGGAGAGCAGCTGGCCGCATCGTATCAAAAGGTTAAGAAATGGTTACCCTGCCTGAAACTTAGCATTAAAGGGTTAAAACAAGGACTGGTCAGCTAGCAGTCTGTATACTGAGTCTGAATGGGGCATCCATGTTAAACTGAGGCATGGTATCATGGTGGGCTAGCACTATGAAACCTGTATTTGTCCAGGCTAGTACAAGAAGCCACATACACACACAAACGTGCATGCTAGTTGCTACTTTAATGCAATCATCTTGACCGCGATCTTATCCTCTCCATGTGTCTAAAGATGAACTGTCAAAACTTGTGATTCCACAAAAGTACCGGTAACCCTTACAATGAGACTATTCTCCAGTCTAGGTACGACAGGACAACTCCCTCAGACCCATGAAGACCCGGGGTAGAATATGTCTTCAGCAACCCATGCTTGCCACAAAAGACGACTATGCTTGTCATAAGAAGCAACTAACAGGATCGGGGGGTCAGACTCGCTGACTCGGTTGATGCATGTCATCAATCCCAATCGCGTGGATCGATGCTGATGATGTCAATCACTGAATTGTTTGGTCCAGACTCTATTATTTACAGACCGCTGTCATATAGCTTGAATATTTTGGAGTGCGGCGTTAAACAACACACAAACAAAAAAACAAACTAAAGGACAACTCCCTCGACTCACGAAAGTGTCCAAACCAAGCACATCTGAGAAAGAATGCTTTATCCGTCTTCCAACTAGAATAATGCCAATAGGTGCCAAACTATGCTGAGAAAATATGTGAAATATTTAAAAAGCATGTGGTTTAGTTGTTTATCCCCTATGATGAAGTAGACTCAATTGGCACTGGATCAATTTGCATGTGGAGGACAAATGTTTCTTCTGTTTCTTCTGAAAAATGAGACATATTGACTGGCTCATTATCGTCACTTCCAGTTGTACACCTGTAGTAGATTTCTGTGTATCATGGAGTTTGTAGATCTCACTGTGCATCCTGGGGTTTGTACATCTCACTGTGCATCATGGAGTTTGGGGATCACACTGTGCATCCTGGAGTTTGTAGATTTCACTGTGTATCATGGAGTTTGTAGATCTCATTGTGCATCATGGGGTTTGGGGATCTCACTGTGCATCCTGGAGTTTGTAGATCTCACTGTGCATCATGGCGTTTGGGGATCTCACTGTGCACAATGGGAGTTAGTAGATCTCACTGTGCATCAAGCGAGTTAGTAGGTCTCTAGGTGCATCATGGGAGTTCTCACTGCAACATGGGAGTTTTCTCTCACTATTTTGTTTAGAAAGTTGAACGAGTGGAATTGTAGAAGGGTAATAGTATATTCTGACTGAACAATTATGAAAGAATTGCCACATGTGACTCTTTCAACAATACTCATTGGCTCTTATCAATGCACATGTGTTGTTGAGGCGATAACACTGTTAATAAATGCTGGTAACCTCAGGAGAACAGTCTTACAGAGAAATAGGATTAGTTCCTAGATTCTAGTGACTGGTATAAAATAACATGAACGGTGCGTTTGAATCCCATATTTACCCTGATCATGATTTTTGGTGTCTCAGCACCATGCTTGAGGATGAACACCTACATTCAGCAATACTTTCCTCTCATTTGTAGTTGACATGCTGTGATATAACTGCACTCACTCATCCATCCGATCCCATCCCATCCCATCCCATCCCATCCCATCCCATCCCTACAACCACTGGTCTTACTGTGGCCCAGACAAGCTTATGTTACAAACAGTCACGATGTAGCTGTACTATTACAGTGGTTTAAAGGTTACATATACCAATACCCCTTCCACTGATGGGTCTTGAGTGCAAGTAGTGGATAGCAACAAAGAGCATTTTATATGCCTAAGGAGAAATTCATAAATACATTAAGAATGTTTATATGTCCGAGATCAGAGACCCTTCGCCATGCACATAATGGACGGCCATTAACAACCATGATGCCAGGATGGAATGCAGATTGATGTAGGTTAGTATCAGGTTCATAGTACCAGGAAGGGTGGTGTGATGTCTTCAGTCAAGCCAGTGGGCTGGTAAAGCAGTAGACTTGCACACGTCTCTAAGGCAATGATTATTAGTTTAAATCGTAATTCCTGGATTATATGAATAATTAGAATTAGTTGTCGCTAATTAATTGGCGTTCTTACTGTCAGGTTGTCTTGACTTGCCTATTATAAAGATAGTACTACTATACATCCATTGACTTATCATTCAGTAGAGACCGCCTCCGTGGTGTTGTGGTAGAGCATCCGTCCGGAGAGCAGAAGGTCCGGGGTTTGATCCCCGGACGCGTAATACAAAAAGATGTTGAAAGATTGTACTTGTTGTCACCCTGTCTGGCGCTCGGCATTAAGGGGCTAAAACAAGGACTGGTCAGCTCGTAGTCAGTATACTGTGTCTGAGTGGGGTATTCATGTTAAACTGCGGCATGGTATCTCAGTGAGCTAGCACTATATATCGGCATCAGTCCGGACTAGTACAAGCAGCCACACACACACTCAACCACGTGCATGCACGTCGCTATATAAGTGCAATAATCTTGGACGTTACGTTAAACCCAATTTCACCTCACCTCACCTCATTCAGTAGAGTCTTGTAGCAAGTCAAGCATGAGAGATGGAATATCCGTCTGTGTTCGACATATTTGAGCTCCCAACTTTTTTGTTGGCATCATTTTCAGTTGATGTTGTTATTGATACATATCAAAGTAAATGCTAAGTCGCAGACTGGAATATACTATTCAACTTTTGATAATCAGATGCATCAATCTATCGTAATATAGACGGCATATTATGAGAATCAGATGTGTCAATCTATCGTAATATAGACGGCATATTATGAGAATCAGATGTGTCAATCTATCGTAATATAGACGGCATATTATGAGAATCAGATGTGTCAATCTATCGTAATATAGACGGCAATATGAGAATCAGTTGTGTCAATCTATCGTAATATAGACGGCATATTATGAGAATCAGATGTGTCAATCTATCGTAATATAGACGGCATATTATGAGAATCAGATGTGTCAATCTATCGTAATATAGACGGCATATTATGAGAATCAGATGTGTCAATGTATCGTAATATAGACGGCATATTATGAGAATTAGTTGTGTCAATCTAACGTAATATAGACGGCATATTATGAGAATCAGATGTGTCAATCTATCGTAATATAGACAGCATATTATGAGAATCAGATGTGTCAATCTATCGTAATATAGACGACAATATGAGAATCAGTTTTGTTTATCAGGGAAAGATTTAAAAAATCCCTATCAAAAGTTGAGTAGTATATTATCTTACTTGATCTGAGACGTTTGGAAGGATGGTTTGAACCACTGCTAGCTAATGTATTACTGATGTCTTAAGCTGGCTTGTGTTTAGAATGAGGAGATGTTAGAGAACAAGGTATATAACATGATGTAATATTTAATACACTACTCAATTTTTGATAGGGATAACCTGATATTTGATTCTATTTTAATATACACCTGACATAGTATTGAATCAGTTTTGTGTATAATGGAACCAAAAAAAGTGGAGTAGTGTTTTATTATTCTTTATGTTTATGTAAATTTTCGAGTTAATAACAGAATTGATGTTCATCTTTTGAAAAGCACATTTCAGGTATGTTTTTTTACTAAATAGGACTGTATAATGCACACCTTCAGAACAGACATGTTCCTCTGGTACCACTGAGAATCAGTTCACAAATGGGAGTGTTGACACAAGGAGATATAAACTCCACTGACAGATAAATATGTGTTGTATAAATGTTGCTGATGAACATTTGCTGCAAAATCATGACATAAGAAACCTTTCTTTCTTTACAAAGATTGTTGGGTTTATGACCTTTATTTCCTTTGCACATCATGACTGAAAACATTTGCCTCCTCATGCTTGTCCCCTTTGCAGCTACACATGCATGAACACTCACCAGCAATCATAGCTACACATTCATGAACACTCACCAGCAATCATAGCTACACATTCATGAACACTCACCAGCAATCATAGCTACACATGCATGAACCCACACCAGCAATCATAGCTACACATTCATGAACACTCACCAGCAATCATAGCTACACATGCATGAACCCACACCAGCAATCATAGCTACACATGCATGAACATACGCCAGCAATCATAGCTACACATGCATGAACCCACACCAGCAATCGTAGCTACATTCATAAACACACCATCAATCATAGCTACACATGCATAAACACACACCAGCAATCATAGCTACACATGCATAAACACACACCAGCAATCATAGCTACACATGCATGAACACACCAGCAATCATGGCTACACATGCATAAACACACACCAGCAAACTTAGCTACACATGCATGAACACACCAGCAATCATAGCTACACATGCATGAACACACACCAGCAAACATAGCTACACATGCATGAACACACCAGCAATCATAGCTACACATGAATGAACACACCAGCAATCATGGCTACACATGCATAAACACACACCAGCAAACATAGCTACACATGCATAAACACACCAGGAATCATAGCTACACATGCATGAACACACCAGCAATCATGGCTACACATGCATAAACACACACCAGCAAACATAGCTACACATGCATGAACACACCAGGAATCATAGCTACACATGCATGAACACACCAGCAATCATGGCTACACATGCATAAACACACACCAGCAAACATAGCTACACATGCATAAACACGCCCCGGCAATCATAGCTACACATGCATGAACACACAAGCAAACATAGCTACACATGCATGAACACACACCAGCAAACATAGCTAACCATTCATGAAGACACACCAGCAATCATGGCTTGTTAAGTCTACATTACTTTAGCAAGTCTAGATTTCTTGTTTCAGAAAATGAAGAAATTATGGTGACTGCTTCCGTAATAATCTATCATATTTAAAAAGACAATTATTTAACAAATGAATATTGATAGATAGCTTTTTTCAGAGACTAAAAGTCAGTCTAACAGAAACATATTTGTTGCACTATGATCAAAACTTCAAAACCAAGATATAAATGTTCTAAGATGACAATACATGTCAAATGTAACCATGTTTCCTTATGGCATGGACTGGAATTGACTTTTATGTCAATATGCATTTGTCCAGCATTCTTAGAAGTCATCTAGTTTATTCAGAAGGAAAAGTTTGTGGGCAGCAACAACTGACAATAAGATAATAAATTATCTCAAATTACATTTGAATCACAAATAGCATACAGGACTTATCAACTCCAGTGACGTGTCAGCTTCTTTCCTTTTGCCCCTCACCTTTTACCTGGTTCCCACAGGTAGATAACGAGTTGACCTCAATAGGACAGGTGAAACTGACTCACCTGACGAGAATCTACATCCATCAGATGGAATGACTGCCATACAGCAAATACCTGTGTGAAGTAAATTTTGCACCTGAAAAAAAAAAATGCATTATCATATTGTAAAGATTCTCAAAAGGATCATTTGGCTCAGTCGTGTTATATAAATTCTGATCCATCTGTTTTATTTTGAGGCATGCTGGTGGAGAAACTAGATGTAGACAGTATTTTTCCAAGTTCGGGGCTCATATGATTTTATCTGTGGCCCCACCTATGAATAACCAAAGTAAATCAGGTATCCACTATCAGCACCATCATAATAAACAGGTGAATGACAGGCAGTAACAATACCATTCCAGCTTGTCAAGCATGCTATATTGTGTGTCAACCTCTGATTACAAGTTCTCAGGGCACTGACACACATACTCCATCGGAAAATTGACCTCAAATGTTAATTACCAATAGATATCAGATTTGCGGGGTTTTTTGAGAGAGTGTTTGATCTTTCCTCTACACTTACGTAAAATAACCTTACTGTACAGTGTACCAGATGTTCCCAGTGAGGCCACAAGACAGTGTTGACAGTTAATAAAGGGTTGGGACACTTTGGAGGTTGCAGGTATTAAAAGACTTGGTGTCAGACATTTTGTATGAGAATAAACAAAGCTACAGGTGTCATGTCAAGAGTCAATATTGCCTTCAGCTATATGCATGATATCTGTACACACAGAAACAGGGCACTAAAAATGAAATGTTCACACTCAAGTCAAATGCTTGAAATACTTGCCTTTTTATGGGCAGTTTGAAGTGTTTTTCCTATGGTAAATTGTTTACATGATAAAATATGATTGGGGTTGGACTCACCTTGACATTTTGATTGTCTTGGCATGAAATGGTTTGGTTTGTATATTGTTGAACACTGCACTCAGCGATATTCCAGCTATATCAAGATAGTCTGTAAAAAATCAAGTCTGGACGAGACAATCCAGTGATTGACATTATGAGCATCGATCAACACAGTTGAGATATGATGACATGCATCCACCAAGTCAGCAAACCTGACCACCCGATCCTGTTAGTCGCCTCTAACAACAAGCATAGT
Source organism: Haliotis cracherodii (assembly GCF_022045235.1). Taxonomy (NCBI): domain Eukaryota; kingdom Metazoa; phylum Mollusca; class Gastropoda; order Lepetellida; family Haliotidae; genus Haliotis; species Haliotis cracherodii. The sequence goes on from NW_027266275.1 coordinate 21,168,009, forward strand.
CGCCTCTGAAGCATGGGCTGCTGAAGACAAATTCTAACCCGAATCTTCGCAGGGCATATGATAGTGAGTGGTGTATATTAACTTGTTCATATCCCTTTGGGAACAGTGCTTTCCTGTCAAATATCATCTCATAAAATACTGCTTGAAATCACAATTTTATCTTCATAGAAACTAACATTCCCTGATCTTGCAGATAATATATGAAAGCCTGCACAAGGGCCAAAGGAACAAATATGTTGATGTTCAACTTGCGTGTTAATGTGCCCCGCTGGTATGGCTGTTCCTCATGCTATCAATCACTTGTTTGCTTGTTGAGGATCTTACCTAGTGCAATAGGCTGTCAGTACTTTTACGACCCCCCATTTACACACACACACACACACACGTTTTGCATATTTTTTTATTGAAAAAAAAGATTGGTAATTACTATCGAGATTTCAATAATATTTACGTTTTGCGTTTCATTACATCTCTCTCAACAATTTATATTTTAACCCGTCATATTTATTGAGGTATTGTTAACGAACAATTGCAACACATTAGTAGTTCATTCAGTTGTTACTCCTTGTTTAGTAAATGAACATGTTACTGAATTCGCAGTAAAAAAATTGACAAAGGTGGGACACTTACTAAAACCATACAAGATGATGTCAAAAGCCGAACGAGAGAGAACAAAGTTCGTTCAAACATCGATGACACTAAAACTTTTGCAGACTATGTGACTCAATCATAATAGTGTTTTCCATTAAGGTAAGCAAGTTTTTTTAGTGTGCTTTGTACGGGGAATTTAAAAAGATCACCTGTGGATTGGTCTAAAAGTTTGCGAGTGGGCACTTCCTGGAGCAGGGCAATCTATACGGTGAATATGGTAGTTGTATATCTTATTTAAATTTTGATGATTATTATTTCTTTGTGGTTAGGTTTACATCTAAGATTTTCAAACGTTTTTCAAATCGAACATGCTCATTATTCCGAACTTTTAATTTTTTTCTGGGGTAGCCATGTGGTTTAAGCATTCACTGATTCACTCACTAACACCAAAGGCCTAGGTTCGATTGCCCACATGGGTGCAATGTGTGAAGCCTATTTCTGGTGTCCCCCACTGTGATGTTGCTGGAATATTGCTAAAAGCAGTGTCTCACATTTTTTCTAAATCCTATCATTCATTATGCTCCCATTTCTAATGCCTTCCACACTGATATTGCTGGAATAGTACCAAAAATGGCATATCACTCACTCACTCACTCACTCACTCACTCACTCACTCACTCACTCACTCACTCACTCACTCACTCACTCACTCACTCACTCACTCACTCACTCACTCACTCACTCACTCACTCACCCACCCACCCACCCACCCACCCACCCAACCAACCAACCAACCAACCAACCAACCAACCAAGCTATATAACTCACCAACCCACCCACCAACCAACCAACCAACCAAGCTATATAACTCACCCACCCACCCACCAACCAACCAACCAACCAAGCTATATAACTCACCCACCCACCAACCAACCAACCAAGCTATATAACTATATATTTCCTCAGATTACCAGGATGGATATTGAACTGGAAATGTCCTCTCCAGATAATAATATACATGTTAATAAAGCGTAAACAGAAATGTCCCATCAGTTAGATTGTCGTTATGTTTGTTTTATTGTGACTAAATGTTTGTTTTATCATGACTTAATGCTTATTTATTTTTAGTGGCAACGGCAAGCTGGCTTCCTGGGGTGCTATCCTTGGCTTTGTGGTGATGATGTCATTAGATGTGGGACTTGGCTGAATGACTGCCAGGATTCACAGAGCATGGTAAGAAAACAGGAAAGGGCTCGTAGATACCTTTGGTCATATTCAGCTAGTCCGCAGCTCTTTTTGGACTTGTGATTTATGTAAATCCGCTACAATTTGGGAGAAAGAAAGTACAGTATACTCTGTTTATAATGAACACACTTATAACAAACCTACAGATATAACAAACTTATGTTTTGGCCACGAACTACGGTTATACCAAGCTAATATTAGTGGTCCCTTTGAGTTCCTTATAACCGTAGTTTACAGTAGTCCCGTTAAGTTTTCACTAGCCTTGGACTTACAGACTAGTTGCCGTGTCCAACCCTGCAGGACTAGTAACAAGATGGTGGAACATTTGTCATAATCTATATTTATGTCTTCTGAAGAACCTCTCCCTCCCTCCATTCTCTCCTTCCCTCCTTTCTCCTCTCCCTCCCTTTCCCTCTCTCCAATCTCTCCTTCCCTCCTTTCTCCTTTCCCTCTCTTTCCCTCCCTCCATTCTCTCCTTCCCTCCTTTCTCCTCTCCCTCTCTCCATTCTCTCCCTCCCTCCATTCTCTCCTTCCCTCCTTTCTCCTCTCCCTCCCTTTCCCTCTCTCCTTCCCTCCTTCCCTCCTTTCTCCTCTCCCTCTCTCCATTCTCTCCCTCTCTCCATTCTCTCCTTCCCTCCTTTCTCTTCTCCCTCCCTTTCCCTCCCTCCATTCTCTCCATCTCTCCTTCCCTCCCTTCTCTCCTTTCCCTTCTCTCTCTTCCCCCCTCTCCACTCCTCTCTCCTTCTCTCCTTTCCCTTCTCTCTCTTCCTCCCTCTCCACTCCTCTCTCCTTCTCTCCTTTCCCTTCTCTCTCTTCCCCCCTCTCCACTCCCCTCTCCTCCCCTCCCTTCTCTCCTTTCCCTTCTCTCTCTTCCCCCCTCTCCACTCCTCTCTCCTTCCCTCCCATCTCTCCTTTCCCTTCTCTCTCTTCCCCCCTCTCCACTCCTCTCTCCTTCCCTCCCATCTCTCCTTTCCCTTCTCTCCTTTCCCTTCTCTCTCTTCCCCCCTCTCCACTCCTCTCTCCTTCTCTCCTTTCCCTTCTCTCTCTTCCCCCCTCTCCACTCCTCTCCCCTTCTCTCCTTTCCCTTCTCTCTCTTCCCCCCTCTTCACTCATCTCTCCTTCCCTCCCTTCTCTCCTTTCCCTTCTCTCTCTTCCCCCCTCTTCACTCCTCTCTCCTTCCCTCCCATCTCTCCTTTCCCTTCTCTCCTTTCCCTTCTCTCTCTTCCCCCCTCTCCACTCCTCTCCCCTTCTCTCCTTTCCCTTCTCTCTCTTCCTCCCTCTCCACTCCTCTCTCCTTCTCTCCTTTCCCTTCTCTCTCTTCCCCCCTCTCCACTCCCCTCTCCTTCCCTCCCTTCTCTCCTTTCCCTTCTCTCTCTTCGCCCCTCTCCACTCCTCTCTCCTTCTCTCCTTTCCCTTCTCTCTCTTCCCCCCTCTCCACTCCTCTCCCCTTCTCTCCTTTCCCTTCTCTCTCTTCCCCCCCTCCACTCCTCTCCCCTTCTCTCCTTTCCCTTCTCTCTCTTCCCCCCTCTTCACTCATCTCTCCTTCCCTCCAATCTCTCCTTTCCCTTCTCTCTCTTCCCCCCTCTCCACTCCCCTCTCCTTCCCTCCCTTCTCTCCTTTCCCTTCTCTCTCTTCCCCCCTCTCCACTCCTCTCTCCTTCTCTCCTTTCCCTTCTCTCTCTTCCCCCCTCTCCACTCCTCTCCCCTTCTCTCCTTTCCCTTCTCTCTCTTCCCCCCTCTCCACTCCTCTCCCCTTCTCTCCTTTCCCTTCTCTCTCTTCCCCCCTCTCCACTCCTCTCCCCTTCTCTCCTTTCCCTTCTCTCTCTTCCCCCCTCTCCACTCCCCTCTCCTTCCCTCCCTTCTCTCCTTTCCCTTCTCTCTCTTCCCCCCTCTCCACTCCCCTCTCCTTCCCTCCCATCTCTCCTTTCCGTTCTCTCCTTTCCCTTCTCTCTCTTCCCCCCTCTCCACTCCTCTCTCCTTCTCTCCTTTCCCTTCTCTCTCTTCCCCCCTCTCCACTCCTCTCTCCTTCTCTCCTTTCCCTTCTCTCTTCCCCCCTCTCCACTCCTCTCTCCTTCTCTCCTTTCCCTTCTCTCTCTTCCCCCCTCTCCACTCCTCTCTCCTTCCCTCCCATCTCTCCTTTCCCTTCTCTCCTTTCCCTTCTCTCTCTTCCCCCCTCTCCACTCCTCTCTCCTTCCCTCCCATCTCTCCTTTCCCTTCTCTCTCTTCTCCCCTCTCCTCTCTTTCTCTCTCTGTCTTTCTCTCTCTCTTCCCTTTTCTCTTCCCTTCCCCCTCTTTCCTTCCCTCACATTTCTTCTCCTTCTATCTCCTCTGTCCATCCCTTCCTCGATCCTTCTCTTCCCTCCCCTCACAACAGATTCCAATATTTTATAAAATGTAATGTGAATTAAATTATTTAAAAAATACATAAATTGAAGCCTCCAACACAATGTTGCACAAATTAGAAATCCTTAGAAAGGTTGTCATACATGTTTTCCCCACTCAGTTTTAAGTAACTTCCTTTTTGTGCAGATTGCACAATATTACAATATTGAAAATCAACCTCCTCCACCTACACTGGAGCCGAGGCTGGTGTCCATTGTCACATGTCCTCTTGAAAGAGCACTCTGCTGTCTCCACTCCTGCAAATGTCACTGGCACATCTGATGATTCTGGCATTTTTCTCGTTCCCTATCACTGCCTAATGTGTGTTGAACATGATTTTACCCTGCACAAGTTTATTTCCCTGGAGTTTTGGGTGTATTTTCTTTTGTGTATCAAATTAAATTACTGATTTAATTTTTGTGTAAAATTTATTTTTTTAATTGTGAAATCTCTTGGGTATAAAACAAATTCAGCATTCTCGTATTCTAGTTATGTAGACTTACCAAATGATCAATGAGGAACACAGCCTCGTATATATATACATGTTGCAATGTTTAGGAAGATTGTTTTTAAACACTTAATAACTACATTCTCAGTATTGTAATATATAAAATAAAGCATGATGAAAGTTTCAATTACCATGCAGAACATCTCATGGAGTTCATTGCACTTTCATCATTGAATTGTGACATTACAAAACTAATTTTGACAAAGAACAGGTAAAACACTGAGAACGAAAATATAGAATGTGGGCAGGCATATTTTCCTGGTGACTTTACACAATGTGCACACGACCTACACACTTGCTCTTTAGCTTTGATCTGTCTTCAATGTGCGCTGTTATGACATTTCACACACAGATAATATAGGGAAGGATGTCAGATGGTTTCTGTTGACACTGTGTCATGTAGGGCACGGTTATAACAAACAATTTCTGTCAGACATATGAAAGTTTACTTTTCATTCAAGCACATTTAAGTAAAATCACCAGACATATGTATTTGTGTCTGAAATGCAGAGTAAATTAATTGTGATTTCTCTTCGTTACCTCGTTAATAGACCTTTGCTTCATGTTAGTAGATCCGGGTCAGAATAGGTCTTCAGCAACCCATGCTTGCCGTAAAAGTTGACTACCGGTATGCTTGTCGTAAGAGGCGACTAACGGGATCGGGTGGTCAGGCTCGCTGACTTGGTTGATGTATGTCATCGTATCCCAATTGCATGGATCAATGCTCATGATGTCAATCACTGGATTGTCTGGTCCGCCATCATATAGCTGGATTATTGCTGAGTGCAGCATTAAACAATAAATAAACACAAAAAATGTTCAAAATTGAAGGAAACATCCTACTCAGAAGAAGTTTAAGAACACTCAAACGGTTTCATATGACTATAGTTGATCTGTCACTACTGGGTATTGCAACACAGTTTTCCATTTGTAGGTGTTTTTTAACCTGTTTGAGTAGTATATGTCAGTGTGCACTTTTTGATTTATTTGACAAAGTTAAGGTAATGATAACTTTCATGCTAAAATGTTGCCTCTGTATGTCTCTCTTTAGTTGAGTAGACCCGTGAAGATCTGGGGTAGAATAGGTTTTCAGCAGCCCATGCTTGCTGCGAAAGGCGACTATGCTTGTTGTAAGAGGCAACTAATGGGATCAGGTGGTCAGGCTCACTGACTGGGCTGATACATGTCATCGTATCCCAATTGTGTGGATCGATGTTCATGATGTCAATCACTTGATTGTCTGGTCCAGACTCGATTATTGACAGACCGCCGTCATATAGCTGGAATATTGCAGAGTGTAGCGTTAAACAACAAACAAACAATACAGTGTGTCTGGCCCAATATGTTATTGGTTGTTCAGCTATGTCACAGTGGCCTATACACAATCTAGTCTGAGCCAGACAAACCAGTGATTGAGGTAATGAGCAACACCACACTCTGAAAAGGTACAATGCATGGCATGCCAACCAGGTCACCAACCCTGACCACCCAATACAATTTGTCCCCTCTTACAACAAGCAACAGAGTGCAAGGGACCTATTCTAACCCGGACCCTCTTCAGGGTCCAAGCTCTATAGAAGCATGGTGATCCACTGTAGTTCAGACAGTACAGTTGAAATGTAAGGATTTAGAAATACCTAACCTAGAAAAGGTTAAATACACACCAGCTAACAAATTAAAACAGGTATCAAATCTTGTCAAGATCTACACGTGTACTGTGAACCTAGTCCTGCACCGTAACTGTGGAATATATGTAGATTATGACCCAAAAAACTATCCAGATTAATTTAAAACCAAGTCTAGCAAGCTCTATTCCAAATCAGCATCAGGAAAAAAATTGATTTTTTATTTTAGTTGAGAGTAATGTTTTGTATAATTAAAGATTTCTTATGGTGTATGGTAGTCTGATATAAACCTTGTCACACCTTTGCCTTTCAAGTTTGAAGTGTTTCTCAGTGTACATGTGACAGAGAATGTTATTGCTGTATATTAGGTTGTCCCTGTGTGTGTACCCATAAGGAGAGGTATGTGGTATGCAGTGGAAGGTTGATGTGTCAGATAAAACTTGCTGCTTTGTCGGAGGTCATTAGAGTGCAACACTGTAGACTGTAGCCCTACAAATATGTTTTTAACCTACAGCTGTCCTTAACAAAATGTTATATTTGGGATAACACTTTTTCAGTAAAGTACAGATTCTAGTACTTTTGGGGGTTGAGTCATATCGAGACCAGTTGTCGGACTTTCATTTTTGTGAAAGCCTCTGTGGCTGGGTGGGTTAGATCGCTGACTTTGTGTGCTGTCGATTAGGTGCCTCACTATGGCAGTGTGGGTTCAAATCCCAGATGGGACTCAACCCCCAAAAGTGCAAGAATCTGTACTTTACATAGAAAGTGTTATCCCAAATATAACATTTGATACATTTACCACTTTCTAAATGTCATTGTGTGTTAATATATCAATTTACACATACCCATCCTGGCATTTCAGAAGAGGGCAGGTGGGAAGGTAACTTATTATTGTGTCATTACACGGATATCCATCGTCACTTGCTGAGGTGATGGGGTGGCCTCGTGGTTAAAGCGTTCACCTGCCTAGCCAAAGGCCTGGCTCAATTCCCCACCTAGGTACAGTGTGGAGACATTGCAGGATTGTTGCTAAAAGTGGTGTACAGCCTGTCACACATTCGCTCAGTACGTTGCTTTGGTTTAGGCACTAAGTACTTTAATTAGGCTTTCAAAGATAAACAGGAAGACACCTCTACTGTTTCACATCCTAGTTCTTTGCTACTGACTGGAAGTCTGGTGTTAAGTACCTTTCTTACAATTCTTTTATTGTAAACTGAAGTCATACTGCTTGATATTCAGATACTACTTGATATTCAGATACTACTTGATATTCGGATACTACTTGATGTTCAGATACTACTTGATATTCAGATACTACTTGATATTCAGATACCACTCAGATATTACTTGATGTTCAGATACTACTAGATATTCAGATGCTACTTGATATTCAGATACCACTCAGATATTACTTGATATTCAGATACTACTTCATATTCAGATACTACTTGATGTTCAGATATTACTTGATATTCAGATACTACTTGATATTCAGTTACCACTCAGATATTACTTGATGTTCAGATACTACTTCATATTCAGATACCACTCAAATATTACTTGATATTCAGATACTACTTGATATTCAGATGCCACTTGATATTCAGATACTACTTAATATTCAGATACTACTTGATATTCAGATATTACTTGATGTTCAGATACTACTTGATATTCAGATACTACTTTATATTCAGATACTACTTGATATTCAGATACTACTTGATGTTCAGATACTACTTGATATTCAGACACTACTTGATATTCAAATATTACTTGATATTCAAATACTACTTGATGTTCAGATACTACTTGATGTTCAGATACCACTTGATATTCAGATACTACTTGATATTCAGATAGTACTTGATGTACAGGAGTTGCTGTATGGCTGAAATAATGCTGATGCAACGTTAAATTTTAACTCACTCACTGATATTCAGGTATTAATTGACAATTTGCACAGCATTGAACAACATTGATAGCTTTGTATTATATTTATTGTTATGAATGAAGAGGGGGGTCTAATTGTGTCAATTATAGTATGCTGTTATTAATATTGTTAACTGGAGCTTAAATATTTCTCATTTCATCTAAAATCATGTAGTCTGAAATAAATGTGTTACAGTTGGTAATTTTCAATTATTGAATTTAACCACAATTTTGAGAAAAGGCAAGATGTCCGAGAATAGGCCTTTCAGATCAGTTCAGTTGAAATGAAACATTTGTTACAGTTTTCTGTTGACTCCAATATCTAGATAATTATGGCAAGATGTCTTCGGACTTACTTCTTTGTTTATTATTTTCCATTAAAACCAAAATACAAATGATAGTTTGGTTGACTTAAGAGGTTTTTGTGGATTCTGTTCTCACCCCATCATGTTCATGTAGTGAGAAGTCCCTCAATCCTGAATAGGCACAATAGCGAGACAGAGATAAGGTGTAGTGTATAGGTACATAATTCCCCAGTAAGTATACTAAAAGGGTTATGCATTAGTGAGTTCTCTATCACAGCATACAATCAGGCAATAAAACTCCTACAATAAGAATACATTAGTAACATTCTTGTGATGTGAATCACAGGCAAGATTCAACATAGTAGACATCTATACCAGGGTTAAGGGAGTTATTTGCTTAGAAAGTTGAAATAACTGAAATTAATCTGATGTCTATCATTTACTGGTTGTTCTGGACCCCTGAAATATTGTGACATGGTACACAATGACACCAACCCTTTGTTCATAATTCTGCCCATCACAGAATGCTCTATTTGTGTTTAGCAATGTGTATATTTTACATGAAATAATGTCAAATAGTTGTATAAAATAACCATATAAATTATTAAGCAGTTACAGAAGTGTTTTTCCTTTTCTTGATTTTATCCTGACCTTTTAGATCAACCCTTTTGTGAAAGAAAATCTGTAACCCATGAAAAACAGATGTTGTGTTTGCTATTCCAGATATACAGATTCTAGCTATCCAGATTCTAATTTTCCAGATTTTAGTGATCCAGACTCCAGTGATCCAGATTCTAGTGATCTTGTTTCTAGTGACCCAGACTCTAGCTACCCAGATTCTAGTGATCCAGACTCTAGTGATCCAGATTCTAGCTATCCAGATTCTAGTGATCCAGACTCCAGTGATCCAGACTCCAGTGATCCAGATTCTAGTGATCTTGATTCTAGTGACCCAGACTCTAGTGCTCTTGATTCTAGTGACCCAGACTCTAGCTACCCAGATTCTAGTGATCCAGACTCTAGTGATCCAGACTCCAGTGATCCAGATTCTAGTGACCCAGACTCTAGTGATCTTGATTCTAGTGACCCAGACTCTAGTGATCCAGATTTTGCTACCCAGATTCTAGTGATCCAGACTCAAGTGATCCAGATTCTAGCTATCCAGATTGTAGTGATCCAGATTCTAGTGATCCAGACTCTAGTGATCCAGATTCTAGCTACCCAGATTCTAGTGATCCAGACTCAAGTGATCCAGATTCTAGCTATCCAGATTCTAGTGATCCAGATTCTAGCTACCCATATTATAGTGATCCAGACTCAAGTGATCCAGATTCTAATTATCCAGATTTTAGTGATCCAGACTCTAATGATCCAGATTCTAGTGACCCAGACTCTAGTGATCCAGACTCTAATGATCCAGATTCTAGTTATCCAGACTCTAATGATCCAGATTCTAGTTATCCAGACTCTAATGATCCAGACTCTAGTGATCCAGGTTCTAGTGATGGAGATTCTAGCTATCCAGATTCTAGTGATCTGAATTCTAGTGATCCAGATGCTAGTTATCCAGATTCTAATGATCCAGATTCTAGCTACCCATATAGTGATCCAGACTCAAGTGATCCAGATTCTAATTATCCAGATTTTAGTGATCCAGACTCTAATGATCCAGATTCTAGTGACCCAGACTCTAATGATCCAGATTCTAGTTATCCAGACTCTAATGATCCAGACTCTAGTGATCCAGATTCTAGTGACCTAGGTTCTAGTGATGGAGATTCTAGCTATCCAGATTCTAGTGATCTGAATTCTAGTGATCCAGATGCTAGTTATCCAGATTCTAATGATCCAGATTCTAGCTACCCATATTATAGTGATCCAGACTCAAGTGATCCAGATTCTAATTATCCAGATTTTAGTGATCCAGACTCTAATGATCCAGATTCTAGTGACCCAGACTCTAGTGATCCAGACTCTAATGATCCAGATTCTAGTTATCCAGACTCTAATGATCCAGACTCTAGTGATCCAGATTCTAGTGACCTAGGTTCTAGTGATGGAGATTCTAGCTATCCAGATTCTAGTGATCTGAATTCTAGTGATCCAGATGCTAGTTATCAAGATTCTAATGATCCAAACTCTAGTGATCCAAATTCTAGTGATCCAGACTCTAGTGATCCAGATTCTAGTGATCCAGAATCTAATGATACAGACTCTAGTGATCCAGATTCTCGTGATCTGGATTCTTGTGCTCAGGAGTCTAGCTATCCAGATGCTAATAATCCAGTCCAGTAAAGAGGATTCTAGCTATTCTATTCTTATCCAGATATGTATTAAGAGTCGACTGTAACACATGTCCACACACAAGGTATAATGGTGAAAATAATGTGCACCAATGTACATGTAAGTTCCTGACAACAATTAACTATTCTGATTTTAGTTCAAATTATTTTGATGACTGGCCCCTTGCTCAGATGTTAATGAGATTCCTCGTTTAACTGTATGCACTCCAACAACCAGGCTGTTGCCTTTGATGTTAGTTACTTGTGTTGTCTCCATCACATGCCAGGCATTCTACATGTAACTATGACAGTATACATTTGTAAAGCTCAATTTAACAGGGACTCTTGTATAATCAAGAGTAACCTAAAACCAACAAGAGCTGCTAGCTGCCCCGCCCAGGGTGGGAGAGAGTGTGAGCAAGGTGAACATGGCCCTCTAGATGGCGATACAATCACAGATCCTGGGCACAGGTATGCTAAATGACCTCTGGAGGAATGTGCTGTATCAGCATTTTGCGTTACCATGTAGAATAGAAAGACGAATCACGCACGCCAGGCTTTAATCTTCAGTTGAGAACAGGCTGTATAGTGTTCATGTATAGAAAAAACTGGTGCGACCTTTCCGTGTATTGGTAGTGTAAAATTAACATTAAGGGTCTCTAGCTATCCAGATTCTAGTGATCCAGATTCTAGCTACCCAGATGCTAGTGATCCAGATTCAGTGTGACCTTTCCGTGTATTGGTAGTGTAAAATTAACATTAAGGGTGCTGTGTAGATATAACTGTGTATGTAGGCTTGTGAATCAGGGCTCGTACTTTACTGGACACTGAGCTTGATTGTTCCGATCAGTTTTCTTTCTTTTTGCATGGTATTTGTGTTGTGGTTATAATGTGAGCTGTTCAGTGGGTTGCAATGGGACACCATGGTGTGTGTTAAAGTTCATTCACCCTATGATGAGCGTGTTCGAAAAGGTTGATGAGCTCATAATGTTACCTCCCTTTGAGGAGCTCTTGGGATATTGCAGTCTCAGTTTTATGGAAAGTAGCATCGAGCATTGCCAATTCTCCTTCAACTAATTTTTCAATCATAACAAAAGAGCATTTGTGTTTTAGGATGATTTATGAGAAGTTGACTGTGAGACTGTGTAAATTGGAAGAAAGTGTTTGACAGGGAATGTAGACTTCATAATGATGTTACAACTTAAATGTGAGGAAGTGAGCTGGGTTAAATGCCGCTTGTAACAGTATTATTGTTATATCTCAGCGTGTCAGCTCAATGTGGTATGAAAGCCCGAAGTGATGCAGGTCTCAGATGTTTATCAGTTTGGTGAAACCAGTGAGCAAGGGTATGGTGGTCACAAACCTAGAAACATAATCAGGGCAAACCAGGATTCAAACCCACGATCATAGGATTCTTGTGTGCCTAAAGGACACAACTTAGCACAGTGTATTATGGCATTTCAGATGACTGGCTCAGCCATGACCCACAACTTATATGTAATGTCAGCCTTTCTGTTCAGCCATCTATGAAAAGAGGTAGCAGTATAATGGGGTTTGGTAATGGGTGGAGATCAAGTCCTACGTCCAGGAGTACCTGACCAGGGCAGATAACACATATTCACTTCTGTAGCATGTGTATTGCAGAAATGGAAGAGAAGCGGTAGTGTCTGGACGATGTTTGACTTAAATGATGCTTCAAAAAGACAAAATGTCAATTGTCTGGCATATTATCGTTGAGCTCCTGATTAGGTTTTGAGACATGAATGCTTAGTTTCCCCCACCTAGTGCTGGTACTGTCTGGCAGCCTTCTCCCCCTTCCCCCTCCTATCTAGTGCTGGTACTGTCTGGCAGCCTTCTCCCCCTTCCCCCTCCTTCCTAGTGCTGGTACTGTCTGGCAGCCTTCTCCCCCTTCCCCCTCCTTCCTAGTGCTGGTACTGTCTGGCAGCCTTCTCCCCCTTCCCCCTCCTTCCTAGTGCTGGTACTGTCTGGCAGCCTTCTCCCCCTTCCCCCCTCCTTCCTAGTGCTGGTACTGTCTGGCAGCCTTCTCCCCCTTCCCCCTTCCCCCTCCTTCCTAGTGCTGGTACTGTCTGGCAGCCTTCTCCCCCTTCCCCCTCTTTCCTAGTGCTGGTACTGTCTGGCAGCCTTCTCCCCCTTCCCCCCTCTTTCCTAGTGCTGGTACTGTCTGGCAGCCTTCTCCCCCTTCCCCCTCTTTCCTAGTGCTGGTACTGTCTGGCAGCCTTCTCCCCCTTCCCCCTCTTTCCTAGTGCTGGTACTGTCTGGCAGCCTTCTCCCCCTTCCCCCCTCCTTCCTAGTGCTGGTACTGTCAGGCAGCCTTCTCCCCTTCCCCCTCCTTCCTAGTGCTGGTACTGTCTGGCAGCCTTCTCCCCCCACATAGTCTTCAAACAACGATATTGTAACCCTGCCTGCAAATTCTGTCATTGATCATATGGGTTTGTTTATGGTCAAATATTAAATTTAAAACAAAAATAGATTTTCAACAGATCTTTAGGAATAACTTAGGAATATAAAATTGAGGTAAGGACATCTTAGAAGCTACAAAAGCTTGCAGTTAACATTGAACAGAAACCTGTGCCTTAGTCATCATGGTAGAAGACTGCCAAAGACTCTTGTGTCCCAGACAATCCATGAATTTAAAAAGCAATAGCATGTGTGCCAGAGAGAGGGCTTGGTTGGAATTGGGCCAGTAAACAGATGAAAAGTGTTCTCCTGATCTTGGCAGTTTGATCAAGACATTTTAACACTATCATAAATACCTTCCTGGTCGGCCCACATGGCAGAGACACAACAAGTCTTCTTAAAGTGGCAGAGTCACAGTTAATCTTTCTAGCTCTCCATTACAGGTACATAGCACAGTGAGATTACATACATTGTATGATACAATGTTGTATCAGTTTAAACACTCAACACTGTACGTAGCTAGACCGCCTCGGTGGTAGTGTCCGGCCGGGGAGCGGAAGATCCGGGGTTTGATCCCCGGCAGCGTCATGCCATAAGATGGTACTTGTTGTTACCCTGTCTGGCGCTCGGCATAAAGGGGCTCGGAGTCAGTATACTGTGTTTGAGTGGGGTATTCATGGCTGCGACATGGTATCTCAGTGTGTTACCACAATCAATCAGTATCAGTTCAAACTGGTACAAGCAGACACACACACACACACACACACACACACACACCTATGGATGGTATCAGCAGAGACTTAATGTTGCAAGTCATGGGTGCATAAAGATCGTTTAACACGGCAGTCACCTATAGTTTGTCAGACAAGCCAGTGGTTAATAGTAGGGCTGTAACGATTCATCGATATCTACATCATCGATAATTAGGTACACACGATACTTGAATCGTCAGTTCATGAGATCTTGATACGCTAAAAATAGAACAAGAACTAACAGAGTTACCTCCCATAATGGCAGAAGTAGCAGAGCGCCACCTGTAAGACATGGCAGAACACAAGGATGTGGTAGCTGAGGACGTGCCAACTAACTGTTGTATTTAATAACCATCCCTTCATTTAAAACTGTTTTGATCTTAAGGTATTGTTCTTATACTGATATAACTTGACTTATACTTGAAACCAGTAATAATAACTGTCTTCCATAGCTGCCAACTATCCCAGATTTGAAGTATTTGTTGCGAATTTGCTACTAAAGTATGAAAATATGATTTCTTCATTAATTCGTATGAATAATATGTGAATCTACAGAAACAAGATCCCAAGGAATGGGTTTTCATAAACAGGCAGTGTGGAGGTGGGGATACAGGAACAGAGTCCGTTCTTTCTTCTGTTTTTCTGTCCGTGTGTCGGCTCCTCAAAGGGAATAATTTTTTCAAAAACTATTAAGTCAAAGAAATTAAATTATACACACTGATATTACTGGTCATGATCTTAATTGAGTTCGGAAATGGGTGTCTTGAATTCATTTTTTGCAGAGTTTAAATTTAAGTTGAAAAACATGGAGCGAGGGCCATAACTCTGCATAGTGCATCCTGTGTGAAATTGGGACAAGTTTTCTCAGAAACTACTGAAATTACATGACTGAAAGTTTGCATGCTTATATAAGAGATACTTGTCAAGACTCAGTTCAAAAAATTGTGCTGTCAATTATTTTTTTTACAGTTATGGCCCTTGGTCCATGCTTTTCAACTTAGTGCATTGTGTTTGCAATGGGGACACCTTTTCTCGAAGCTACTGACGTTACGTGGATGAAAGTTTGCAAGCTTATCTATGAGATACTTGTCAAACTGAGTTCGAAAAATGGTCCTGTAACTTATTCTTTACCAGAGGTACTTCCCTTGCTACATGTATTTAGATTTTGAGTACATGTATACACAGTTGCAGGCCTTGATGCATGGTATTTTACAAAGTGCATGCTGTCTGCAATGGGAACAAGTTTTCTCAGAAACTACTGAAGAGATACTTATCAAGACAGATTTCGAGAATTGGCACCAGTAATTATTTTTTACAGAGAAGGGAAGGGGCCTTTTGTGTGTATTAATTTCACATTTAATCATTATGTCTGATGCCATAAAACGACCGTAGTGTGTATCTCTTCTTAGGCTTAATGGGACTCTTTTTCTATAGTTTATGTTCACTACTATATGAAGAAACAAAATTCTAATGTGCCCCATGGGGTCGGGAAGGATGGTGATAACACTGTTTTCTCGTTGACCTTACACCGTCTGCTACGAACACAAGCGTGTCTTGTTTATCGACTGGTATAAAGTCTATTTATAGAGTTGCATCTGTCCAGTGGAAACTTGAATTATCAGAAGTAGCTGTGTCCAGACCAGAAGATTGTTACCAAATACTAATAGCTGTTTGGGAAAGGTGGCAGCTATGTTTTGGTTTATGAATATTACAGGAATATATCACCTTTCATTACAATGGGACTCACCAGATACATGAGTGACAAGGCATACGAACGAACGATACCAACATGCATGTCATCTACTTGACATCTGAATGAGGTCTGTTATTTCCCAGATGGATCAGCCTCACAAGTACTTGATAGTTCCAGCAAATTATTCAACATGTGATACGCAATTTTATTGCCCATAGTGTTAGAAAAATATGAGCTCATGAAAATCGGTGGAAATCGTATGTGGACTAGTTTGTTTACATCATCTGAACGGCTTTGTTTGTTTGTTTGTTGTAGAATGCTGCACTCAGCAGTATTCCACCTATTCTAACCCGGATCTTCACGTGTGACGGCATTGTTGACATCATTTGAATTTTATTGTGACGTAAGGTGGGACAGTTGTCATACTAGAAACAATGTCATAGCTGAAGATTGTTAACGTCATTTGACAATCGTGTCTTTCTGAGCAGCCGCTGTGATGAGTACATGTTTCTGAAGTGGATAGATAATGGAAATGATAATAAAGAAATTATTACCCCCTTGCTCTCGTTCAGGAAATACAAGAATTTTGACACTTGTTTAATAAAAACAATACGACACAAATGTTTGTTTAATAATCAGTATTTATACAGTAGGCTATAATACCTGGTAATACTTCTGGGTCATACAAGCTCCACAGTACCCCAGGCTTGTTGGACCACTTCTGTGGTCCAGTGGGGGAGCATCCAGCCAGATAGTGGAGAGTCCATAGTTCGATCCCAGCAGCATCATACCAAAAGATAGTTTGTATTGCTACCCTCCGTGATACTCTGCATTAAGGGGTTAAACAAGGGCTGGTCGGCTCGAAGTCAGTATACTGTGTCTAAGAGGGGTATTCATGGTATCTCCGGGCTAGAACTATAAAATAGGCATCAATCCAGACTAATACAAAACAAATACACACACAGGTGCACATCCTTCTGAAGCTTCTCCTCATGATGTGTCTCCTTATCCTGATGCTTCTCCTAATCCTTCTTCTGATGCTTTTCCTCCTGGTGATGCTTCTCCTAATCCTTCTTCTGATGCTTTCATCTTCTGATCAGTCTCACCATCTTTTTCCTGATGCTTCTCCTGACCCTTCTGATGATGCTTCTCCTGACCCTTCTGATGATGCTTCTCCTGACCCTTCTGATGATGCTTCTCCTCCTGGTGATGCTTTTCCTGACCCTTCTGATAATGCTTCTCCTTCTGGTGATGCTTCTCCTGACCCTTCTGATGATGCTTCTCCTCCTGCTGATGCTTCTCCTCCTGCTGATGCTTCTCCTGACTCTTCTGATGATGCTTCTCCTGACCCTTCTGACGATGCTTCTCCTCCTTCTGATGCTTTTCCTGACCCTTCTGATGATGCTTCTCCTCCTGGTGATGCTTCTCCTGACCCTTCTGGTGATGTTTCTCCTGACCCTTCTGATGATGCTTCTCCTCCTGGTGATGATGCTTCTCCTCCTGGTGATGATGCTTCTCCTGACCCTTCTGATGATGCTTCTGCTGACCCTTCTGATTATGCTTCTTCTCCTTCTGATGGTGCTTCTTCTCCAGTTACTATATGGCTGGAATAGGGCCTATGCAATGTTAAGTTTTAACTCACTCACTCTTCTCCTTTACTGATGATAATGATGATGTTAAGAATGAGGATGCAAGAACACCCTACAGTGATTTAATCCTTGGTAGTTGACAAATGATCACTGCTTTGCCCATGGTCCTTTAATGATGGAGCTGATCAGATCTGACCGAGTCTTAGTGTTTATTTGCATGATGCAGAAAGTATAAGCAGATGAAGGTGTTATTAATGTATTTTGGCGCAATTTTTGCATTTTTTTTTTCTATTTCCATGTCGCCAGTATAAGACTATGATGAAGAGTTACAAAGGTTATCCAAAGCTCAGATAAGTTAGTACAGCTTGCAACCAAATTCACACGACTTGTCTTGTCAACAACTTGTAATAGAATATTGCTAAAATAACCACCAAGATGCAGTTTATTTGGATAAGATAAAGACATTATATCCTGTTCATTTTAGGAAGGGCAATGCAAATGTCACACATATAAGCATTGATCGAGATAAATGAACTATTAAAATGTTAAGGTTATATCAAAGAATGTATAAGTATTGAAAATTGATTAAATGTTTCTTTAGCAGTTTGCCAAGATGCATTGGTACATGATATACTTTTAATTGGATTTATAAAAACTCCTTTGTTTTTTTTGTTCTCTGAAATTAATGATGTAGTTATTTTAGGAGGTGAAATTGTATACAGAGAGTTATATTTCAAAGTTGTCAGTCAAAAATATAAAGGTTTATTTTAGAAAAATAGTTCTGATACTTTTTTTAACCAAAGGCAGGACATTCAAATTCAAGACTTTTTCAAGCTTATGAGTACTTTCTTGCTGTTAAATTCTTTTTATTCTGCATGTATGTGATGGTTGGTTGGTTGGTTTGTTGTTTAACGCCGCACTCAGCAATATTCCAGCTATATGACAGCGATCTGTAAATAATTGAGTCTGGACCAGACAATCCAGTGATTAATATCATGAGCATCGATCCACGCAATTGGGATCGATGACATGCATCAACCAAGTCAGCGAGCCTGACCACCTGATCCCGTTAGTCGCCTTTAACGGCAAGCCTGGATTGCTGAAGACCTATTCCACCCCAGATCTTCACAGGTCGGTGAAACTACACAGGACCTGAGACGTATGCCAGCCCTTGAAAAATTACTTGGAGCTGCCGATCCTGACTTCATAAAAACAAATGCTGCTCCATTTCCAGTCAATATTCATCTTCTGGCCCTACATGCAGACATACAGATGGACAGACAGACAGACAGACAGACAGACAGACAGACAGACAAAAGAAGTAAATGAACACCTGAGTTTATAGTTAATCTGTCATGAGGTATTAACTGTAGTCATATAAAAACCTCCCCCAATACAAAATAGTGTCTTGCCATAACAGTCATATGCAAACACTGGGTGTTCTTTAACTTCTTTTGAGTAGTATATATCTGCTACCTGTAATATTCCACAGGTACCAAAAGACTTACGCCAGCAAGGACATCAGCCTGAAGCTTAAATAGGAAACACGATCTATATTCAGTAAGGCTTTAAGAAAGGTACTCTCAGCAAGATTTTTACTGAGTTGGCAAAATCATATTTCCTGGATCCTTTGTAATGCAAGACCCTGTCCTCAGGAAGTCATACAGCTGATTACAGAGGTCTTTGAACTTTGCGAGCTGATTTCTAGGTTATGTTGTGGGAGGCATCAGATCCAGTTACCACATGTACCGGTAAGGGAGTCTCTGACGTGTTGATACACTTGGTTTTGCCATATCCAACCAAACAGCAGTATCACTGCTGCCCTGAGGGCATTTAGTTTGAGTGTAGGATGAGAAATGTGTTGCAGCCCAGAAGTTTTCATATCATAAAACAGCATACAATATTTGGTGCTCTGTTTTTGTTTTTATTGTTCTACTTGTCCTATGTGTCAGTCTTGTCATTTGAAAAAAGATTATTTGGACATACACATGCGTGAACTACCAGTTGATGGATGGCGGTTGCATATATATATTTACTTACTCTCTTTTTTTGTACTACAGGGGCAAATCAACTCTAAGATGATTGTAACTCACATACTTTAACATAGGCTTAAGATTGTTTTAGTGCTAAGATCATTTTGTACATTCTTACCAAATCTGTATTACCTTCACTTCTGTAACAGATTTTTACAGCAAAACAGTGTCTACCATGAAAATGCAATTAGCAACAATTCATTGTGCAGAGTTGCATCCCTTTGTGTTGCCACGATCTGCTGAGATTCGAATCCCATTCATCCTGATTAATATCCTTGCCCTGTCCGGACCATCCTGTGTTCGTTGGTTTCAAGTGGTAAATGTAACAAAATTTCTCTATAATCATAAGAAATTCTTGTTAAAATCTTGACTATATCATAAACATGTGTTTATGAATGACCTTCACATAGGGGTTGATAATGCATTCGTTACCCTTGGTTGGATTTGAGTCATAGTTTACGAAATAGGTATCCTCTCAAATTTCATGCCTGTGTGACAGAAATACTTTGCAAAGGTTCTGATCATGGAGATAGTGATATCGCTATCGAAGTGTGAAACCTGAATGGGTCCATGGTATTAATCTTATAGACAGGAGATTTAGTACCCTGGATCCCCAAGGATGTAAAGTGACCCACAGTTAGCCTTGGACCTGTGAAGATCCGGAATAGAATAGGTCTTCAGCAAACCCATGCTTGCCGTAACAGGCGACTATGCTTGTCATAAGAGGTAACTGACGGGATCGGGTGGTCAGGCTTGCTGACTTTGTTGATGCATGTCATTGTATCCCAATTGCGCAGATCGATGCTCATAATATCAATCACTGGATTGTATGGTCCAGACTCGGTTATTTACAGACCGCCATCATATAGCTGGAACAATGCCGAGTGTGGGGTTAAACCTTGTCACTTTACAAAAATTAATAGGTCTGTGAGGTTTCTGGTTTAGGAAAGGTCTCCAGCAACCTGTGCTGGTTTAAAGGGATGACTAAATTAACGGACTTGGTGACTTGGTTGATAGCGTGTCATCATACCCAACATCATGGCCAAATGCTCATAATATTAATCACAGGATTCTCTGGTGCATACTGGATTGTTTACAGGCCACAACACATAGCTGGAATATTGCTGAGTGAGGCAGCAAACAATACACAAACATTAAAAGAGATCATTCTGCCATCAATGCTCGAGACACATGTGATAATAAAATCCCCATGAAGTTTCATGCTTCTCATTTGTGTTCCAGGTACCACCCAGTTATCTCCCAGACAGACGTACAGATCATATACAGCCATACACAGAATCTTCTCAACTACCACCGCTGCCGCCATCAACCATATAGAAATCATGTTCTCTTATCTCTTCATATTCAGTAAGACCCTGTTAATCCAGACAGTACCATTTCAATAACTCTGGATTAATGAAGCATGGAGCAATATCTTTTCTTTTCTTTTTTATACAATAGAGTCAGGGCTAAATGGCTCAGTCTTTTCACTGTATTGTTTACTTTTTTGTGGTTCCAAAACAGCTGTGAATTTGAAACAAACATTCATTTGAAATGGAAAAAAAAAAATTTTAATTATTAACCTGGGAAGTTACTCTCTTAATTTCCCAGGTTAACAATTAGATTTCTTTTTTCCATTTCAAATGAATGTCTAAAGATGAAAGAAACAAATATTTTTCTCTTTCTCTGATCAAGAATTTTCATTTTAACATCCATTCAAATGGAAAAAAAATAATTTTAATTATTAACCTGGGAAATTACTTTTTTATGTTTTCAGTAAGGGTAATTTCCCAGGTTAACAATTAGATTTCTTTTTTCCGTTTCAAATGAATGTCTAAAGATGAAAGAAACAAATATTTTTCTCTTTCTCTGATCAAGAATTTTCTATGTAAAGAAATATATATGGTATAAGGTGTTCTACTGATAAGATATGAGAGATCGTTGGACTTCCAGAACATTGTAGAACTTATATCTGTGCTACAGTCTTTTATGTACCGATGGCATGGGTGACCCAGTCATCTAGGGTGCCACAAAGACACGCAGTGATATAACTGGAATACTGTTCCAAGCGGCATTAAACCCAACTCACTCACTCACTCACTCAGTTTTAGGTACGGCTCAGTGGGACCAGCCTGTAACTGATTCATGTGTTGTATTTTACATTCAAGTCAATGGCAGGGAAAGTATTCTTGAGGGCATCATCACGCATCTCTTCATATTGTGTGTCTCTTAAAAATAAATCTGGAATAGTTTTGGGCATGAATACTGTGAATATACTTCCACTTGACAATCTTCCCACAGATCTCATAGGACATGTATTTTGTATATAAGAAATAAAGAGTGGGAGATGTTTATCATACAATAAAACTCTTCGCAGCTCCTTATGGTTTATTCTCACTGTTTTATTGTACAATAAACAATTACCAAGAGCTGTTTATTTCTTATATGGGATATCAACATTATGTACAGTCTCTTTAAGGATGTTGATAAAATGTGCGAGCTTTAAAAATAGCTACCTTAAGAGGGGGTTAAGAATGTGCAATTCTCTTGTATCTGCTTTAACATCACAATGCAGGAATCAGGAGCTGAAAATTATTGCTAAGGAACGTAATTCAAGTTCAAATGTACAAGTTTTGAGTCTCTAGGTATGAAGCAATATATACTGACAAGCAATGAAAACGCATCATGTTTTCAAGCCTCAGACAAGATGTGGGTTTGTGCTCAAGTCCATCTTGAAAGACATTGAATGAAGACATTGTGTTTGATTACCTCATGCCTAGATACACAGAACAAGTGAATTTGATTTTTGTGACCATTTTGCCAAAGAATACAAAAATTTGAACTGCGGGAAGATTCAAGGGAATTGGGATTTTTAAAAAGTTCATATTTTCTTAAATTCAGATGTATTTTGAGATTGCATTTAATGCAATAATATAAAACAAAGCTTTAATACCTGTCGCTATTTGTTGGTCTTGTTATAAGTGAATCCAGGTTATTTCTACGAAGCTATAAAATTAGTTATTAGTTATATATATTAATACTTTTTAATATGAATTGGAAAATGTTAGTTCCAAATTAAGAATTTTTATTGACATTTGCTGCAGGCTTAGGGTCCTTTATCGGCCTCGGAGCAGGTCTAGATAGATCCCTTAAGAATGTGTAGAGTATTTAGTAAATTATTGTAGATGATGATGATGATGATGATGATGATGATGATGATGATGATGATGATATTTAAAGATTGTGTGATGTGTTTCTATGGAAGTCAAATCCTACTTCCCTCAGATGTACCAAATGTGCCTTCTGTGCTGGTAAAGGTGAGATGATATTTGAATAGTAAACAAGACACACAAATTATTTTACTGGATGATGATTGAATCAGACTCTCTTAAACTAGAAACAAACATCTTTGGTGACACTAATGATGCACTATTCTGTTGTGACTCTTTCCACTGACTACATGCACATACACTTAGTAATTTACTGCTGAAAAAAGTCAATATAGTTTAATTCTGGCAGTCATATTTTTCTCTTTTTCTAAATCATCCAAGATGAAGAGGTTGGGCAAATAAAAAGATCAAATTATTCCATTATTTTTTATTGTGACTTCTGGCTTTGGTCAGCTGAATCTGTCAGCTAAAAAGTATAAAAGCATTTAAAAACTCATGTTAGCTTTAATTTGTATGAATATAAAGATATATTCTGA
Source organism: Haliotis cracherodii (assembly GCF_022045235.1). Taxonomy (NCBI): domain Eukaryota; kingdom Metazoa; phylum Mollusca; class Gastropoda; order Lepetellida; family Haliotidae; genus Haliotis; species Haliotis cracherodii. The sequence goes on from NW_027266275.1 coordinate 21,191,069, forward strand.
TTCTCATGGCATTTTCTAACAATGATGCATTTTATCTGTGTACCAAGGTTTATTCTTTGAAATCCGTTCATTGTTTTGATTAACTATATTATTTTGCTTTAAGATAATGTAAACAAGTACCGGTTTTATATTCTGTATTTTGCGTGGAAGTATGATAAGTTTACCGGTAGTTTATTTGTTTCACCATTTGTTTATAATGCCATGTCATCTATCATGAAGACGGGACACAATCCTGCCTTGTTAGTGTGGATGTATGATCTCAAAAGAAGTTACAGAACACCCAATCTCCTTAGAATCAGATCTTAATTCTCACTACCGCTAAACAAAGATCTGAGGACATCCCATTACGGGTAACGTCAGACCGACCTTGCACGAACTTTGACCGACCCATGGAATGACCAATCAGAAGACAGCTTCCTCATGCTTTACGGCATCAATTTCAAATTGGCGACTACACTTCGAAACATATTTTGACAAATTCTTGATTACAAATTTGAAACCTGAACAAAAAAACATTCCAGAATGGCTAATAGATGGTCAAGATTGTAAGGATTCAGTCGTTAAACCCGTAACTATCGTTCGGAATACTCCATGTTAAAGTTTTCAAGGTTGCATGATTAGAAATCATGTCACTTTCATAATCTGGTATCCAACGCTCTTATTGGTTGGATGAAAGGTCGTTCTGACGTGACCCCTAATGGGATGTCTTCAGATCTTTGTTTAGCGGTAGCAAGAACGTAGATCTGATTTTAATGAGATTGCAGAACACCTGACTTTTTCATATGACTATAGTTAATCTTTCAGGCCATGCCAGATAAACTATGGTAAGATTAAAGAATTGGGTGCTCCTTAACTTCTTTTGAGTAGTATATTATGTCTGTTCTTGTTTGATGCACTGTTTATTATTAGTGTTATTTGATTTTGTGATGGTTATGATTTGTTATTTAATGATGAAACATACTGTACTGTGCTTCTATGTTATTGCACATTGTTGTACATGTGTAGAATCTACAGATATAAACTGACAATATTCAATGGTTATCAGGGTTAAAATTCATCCATGTTCAACAATCCTTGATATATACAAAAGTCATGGGGCTCCTTGTAGATGTACAATCTCAATCTATGGACTCTCGTCTTCAGACTTTGTCCCGTTTATGATTGGGATATATTCATCTCTTTCTCCTATTTGGGAAGGTGTAACACAAGACATTTTGAGTAAGCTTCTTTTTAGAAATTTGTCAATTGCAGGGCGTACAGTGTGTGTACATAGATATGATAAACACATGAAATGACAATTCAGTAAGCTTTCTCCTTAACTAAAGGTTATGTTCGTGACAAATTGCTTAATGTTTGTGTGTAGGTTTTATGTGTTTTGGAAATGTTGCATTCCACTGAGAAATGATTACGAGCTGTTTGGTTTGGAAGGTTTTGTCTTCTGCAAGAAGATTGCATTCTTGGAACGAGGGTCAGTGAATGGGTCTTAGCCAGTGCTTCCGATGTCCTTGCCCCAAACAGAACTGTACTGATATGACTGCCATTCATTGCCACAGACAGAAGAACACAATACTAATACATATCTTCAGCTCTAGCCACTAGATAATCTTCATGTCGCTTATGAACACATTCAGAAAATTTGAATGCTAAATGGAAGTAAAATCATATTGACAAACAATGTACGTGATTAAGTTATGGTCCATTATCTGAACTCTTAAATATTTGAATACATATATATGTATGAATGATGCAAAGTTGCAAGAATCATGTGAATTTTAATTAATAATTTACATTTACTTCTTTCCGCTCACAGATCAACATTTTTAATTGCACCATTGTATTTGTAAGGAATCACTTTGTTCAGTGATGATGGGATGACATAAGTGGTCATGAATAGTACCGTTAAGGACAACTGAAAAAAAGAATCATGACATGAAAATAATTAATATTTTATCACTTGTATTTGATAAGCAAGGAATATGTTTTCCAGTGAATATTGTAAGACAGCTTAGGATGTTTCTGTGAATTAACACATTGAGAACATCCTCTTCAGTGTTCAAAAACTCCCAATAATATTAAGAAAATCCTTTTTCAACACACATTCCACATTATGAAATCTACCAACCCACACAGTAAAAAATTAGCATCACCAAAGAGATTGATAGTAGTAAATCCTATCCCAATTTTACCAGTTTGCCATTGGTTAACATGGGCGGATACAGAGGGGGGGTGCGGGGGTGCGCACTACCCCTTTTTATTTCGAAAAAAATCTTTATTTCTGTATAAATTACCACCAAAGACAATAAATAGATCTTAATTGTGCACCCCCCCTTTTAAAAAAGCTGTATCCGCCCATGGTCAATGTGTATTTTGTAGAACATATTCTGCCACAACAGAATGTTTGTGGAAAAAGAACCTGCTGAAGCTTTTTTAACAGACGATAATTTATTAGAGCAAGCCTCAAATTACTTTCCAGTGAATATTGTCAGCCAGTCTGTGGACACATTGATGACATCCACTTGTGTTCACACACGTCAATAAAGTCAATGGGATTTTATTGAGAATGGTTTCACAATAATAAAATACTGCATAGTATTTGCTCTGTTATTGTGTGGACAGAGCTAGTTTTTCAGAGATCATTTTTTCTTTAATTCTCATGTTGATGACAAGAAAATGTTTGAGTGTCTAGTGTTCCCGAACTAATGTTATCTAGACAAAAGGAATGACCATCTGTTTCTCAATCCACCTGCACTCTTTCCGTGGGTTGTTTTACACACAGCTCCTCTCCCTGCAATAACCCAAGCAGGGCATTCCTTTGTGTAGCACTCTCATAAATTTCTCTACTTAATTTATAAAATTGTCGTTTGATACATGGAGTGTCTTGCTCTATCATACTCCAGACAATCCCACCCTCCTCACTCTTGCCTAGTTGTTCTATGTTCAGGGTTGGGGTGATCCTGGCACAGTCAGGCTGCTTAGGCTCATCATCAGCTCAGGGCCCTTGCCCCTCTACGCGCAGCCCAGACAGCCAATGGAACTTCTCCCAAGAAGCGCTGCCTAGTCGAACCCACCCATAACAGAACCTATTATGATTATTATTATTATTATTATTATTATTATTATTATTATTATTATTATTAGTCTAGGTGCTTTATGTTTCATATAATAGTAGTTGTCTAGAATGTATAACTGTGTAGTTGAGAATATTTGTTACTGTAGGTATCAAGTGATACTTGTGTGTGTGAACGTTGTATATTGCTGCCGTCAATAGCTCTGCATCCCAAAATACTGAGTTTTGGACAGGAAGAATGGTTAAGATCCACAACGTGGGATGCGATGGCGTGACCACAGTAAGATGCCACAGTCATCCAGGTGACACACTGACCATTGGTTCATATACTACTTAAAAGAAGTTAAGGACCACCCGATTCTTTCATATCACTATAGACAATCTGTCATGCCATTCATATGAAAGAATTGGTGTTCCTTAACTTCTTTTGTGTCGTATAAGTCAGTGATTACATCAGGCATAGGGTACAGGGAACCTATTCTACACAGGAATCTCTATAAGGAAGGATTATTTACCATTGCAGCAAACTCGTGAGATATTGACATGTTGTTAGGCTACTTGTACAGTTTCCTTATTGGAATACTGTGCAATAGACACCTACATACTCATCTGTACCTAGCAGAATAAAAATGTAAGTGTACAATTAAATGAAAAGTAGAGAAAATAGTAGGGTGTTAGGTGTAACCTCTTCGGCAGTGAACAGAGTCATCCACAGACCAGGCATCTTCCCGAGGCAAAAGAGTTAACTGACTGTAAAAGTCCAGTTTCCACCCTTGTCGAACTAGGCTGGAATTCCTGGGCTCGATGCCTCTCCTATGAACCAATCAGATTCCACCCCTCGTATCACTTGCATTTGCTTCAAACAAAATGGCAGCGCCTAGTCAAGACGATCTGATCGATAATCAACATTTATATTGTGATATAACGGATCGTATATCGTGAAATGTATCAAACCTTGATTAAAAACATGAAAATATTTGGAAAATATCTGTTGACACCGAGTTGAAAATCCTCCAATCAACTGAAATGACTAAAGAATAGACTCATTAGTCTAGCCAAAATGTAACTCCATAATACCAGCGTAGTTCGGCAAGGGTGGAAACTGGACTTTTGTAGTCCGTTAACTCCCTTGCCTCAGGAAGATGCGGATCAGGAGGGATGTGCACACACTTTTGAAGCATTCTAAGCATAGGGGGGACACAGGTGGCCCAGTCGTCTAAGGCGCCGCGATTCGCTGTGCAGAGTTGCATCCCTAGGGCACGCCAGAAACCTACGATTATGGGTTCGAATCCCGTTCAGCCCAATTTTGTTTCTAGGTTTGTCAGCACCATACCCGTGCTCGTGGGTTTCACCGAAGTGGTAAACGTCCAAGACCTGCATCACTTCGAGCTTTCCTCCCACATTAAGCTGACAGGCCGCCATATAACTGGAATACTGTTAAAAACAGTGTTAAACCCAACTCACTAACTCATGCTTGCCATGGCGTTTCTTTCTTGGAAATATATCCCTACAGGAATTTAAGCTGGTTCTCATATTCAGAAATGCATTTAACTATACATATCATTCACCCTTATGGAGCCATTATCTATATTAAATACATTTTGATTTGTGCTAATTGTGCCTATTTCCTAACGATTTTTAGGTCATGATGAATTATGTTGTGTCAGTTTGTTGACATAGGATGCTGGTGAATCTGTTCATGAAAGTATTTGATGATTTTTGCATTCCACAATGTGGTATATGATATCTATATACTAAGAGTTATATGTTTATATTGTTTTTCTCAAGAATAAACTATTTTAATTGTGAAAATTGTTCGTTTTAATTTTAAATACAGATAACCCACCAAATATTGCGGATTACATTTGAACGGTCTCTTCTAACAACCGCCAAACCAGTGCTGCTGATACCAGAATCAATTCACCAAACACAATTGACCCTTCAAAAAAGTCGGTTTCAGAGCAATTGGATGAAGCGTTCATACAATCATTACAACCTTTGGAGGACAAATTATGACCGCAGTCACACGCCCACTATTACGGGTATAATTAACACTCTTCATTTACGTCATGTCACTTCAAAACATTTCTAGTCATTTACAAGCTAAAATAGAAATAGCGCAAGGCCATAAGCATTATTCATCCCACACAACTGACCATTAATTATATGGGAGATGTATTCCAATAAACAATATCGATTGTCGTGGTCAATAACTCATACATATGTATCTGATGAGAAATGCAGTCACATCAACATGTCAACATTATTCGCGTCAAGGATCGATAAGAAAAACGGCTTTTCTTTTAATAGCAGTAAATGTAAATCTTTTCATCCAACGATCTGGATGTATTTTCAGTTGGAATTCCAGGAATGTCAAATACCATTACTCTGCAGTGTTGATTTCCACACAATCTCTGTATCACGGAGTCGACACTAGCTCCTGTTCAGTTTCTCCTAATAAAGTAAAGGACAGCATTATTCGTGTTTATGATAAAATTAGTTTTAATATGAGTTCCCAAATGAATGGTCCAATTTATGAAAAGTTGGAGGAATAAATGCTCTAGCGATCAGTATAACATAAATATCCGCTTGTTTGTTTGATTATTTACGCCACACTCATCATTATTGCAGCCATATGACGGCGACCTGTAAATAATTGAGCCTGGAGAAGACAATCCTGTGATTAATATTGTGAGCAACGATTGACGCCGTCAGGATACAGGGAGACACTGTTAAACAAGTCGCCGAGCCTGACCACCCGATCCACCTGGTTGCCTCTTACGTCGAGCATGGGTTGCTGGGGGATCTATTGTAACCCCGAATCCCCGCGGGGTATAATCAGGAATATATACGACCATAGCAGGAGCTCTGGCAATTCAGATACAATTACCCCACCTTAAAGGGGCGATCGGGTAGGCTAGTGGTTAAAGCGTTCGCTCGTCACGCCGAAATCCCGGGTTCGATTCTCGCCGTGATATTACTGGAATATTGCTAAAAGCGGCGTAAAATTAAACTCACTCACAACCTTAAACACAAGGCGCAATACAGTGACGAGATATATAAGTATTTAGACTAATTTAAGGTTGTAGCCAGGGGGTACGTCACCACCTTTCTGAAGCATTACCAAACATTAATTCATTTGGAATTTTGTTTTGTTTATTTGTTTAACGCCGCACCGATATTCCAGCTGTATGACGGCGGTGTATAAATAATCCTGTCGGCACCAGGCAATCCAGTTCTATTCTAAAACCAATTCTAACCAGATCTTCACGGGTCTAAATTATTAAGAAATGTTATAGGTTTACTAAAAGTAAAAATATAACAACACTTTGTTAATTTAATTCATTATTAATACATTTTCAAAAATATTATACGATTATTCCTCCTTTTCGCAAAAATTGTATGCTTACTTGTACTATGAACATCAGTTGAATGTTCTTTTAAAATATTTACGGAGAAATGGCAGCCGACTTGAACTAATTGTTAGATCAGTGTGAACGGGAAACACAATTAATTTACGCCTTGCTAGTAAGGAAACGGGACACAGAACACGCGTGACGAATAAAGCACTCAGTCAATGTCATGATCACTGGTCAAATATCCTTGTTTCAAATGGTTGAACTACAGTATCTCGGGGAATCACGGCTTGAAATTATTTGTCCTGGTCTTATCAACAAAGATGGTTGCCAAATGTTGGATCTGGAAACCAACAACGGGGCTATGATAATACTGTTAATAAACACCACTGACGTGTTACCTTGTGATTGGATATCCGCTTCGCGACTTGTATGTAACGGAAACGTACGACAAAAGCCACTTTCTCTGAAATTTTACTTACGGTATATCACGGAACGACAACAACATATTCTTGAAATCGGTTTCGAAAACTTGTAGCAACTTATTCCTTTTAAGTATGTATGTTCATGACATTGGCTATTTACATGATCTGTATTGTACCGAACCTTGAGGTGAGGTGAGGTGAAATGGGGTTTAACGTCGCGTCCAAGATTATTGCACTTATATAGCGACGTGCATGCACGTGTGTGTGTGTGTGGCTGCTTGTACTAGTCCGGACTGATGCCGCAGTTTAACATGAATACTCTACTCAGACAAAGTATACTGACTCCGAGCCGACCAGTCCTTGCTTTAGCCCCTTAATGGCGAGCGCCAGACAGGGTAACAACAAGTTCCATCTTTTAACGTCTTTTGGTATGACGCGGCCGGGGATCGAACCCATATTTTGCAGTTCCCCCTCGAACAATAACCTAAGTTAACTAGAGTACTAGAGTCCTCCGGGCGGACGCTCTACCACTAGACCACGGAGGCGGTCGCCGAACCTTGAGGGATTGCACTCCCACATTACCTCCGCCAGTGTACTCTAGTTAACTTAGGTTATTGTTCGAGGGGGAACTGCAAAATAAATCTTTGTGCAAAGTTGCGAAGAACTACGACACTAACGAATGTAATTTTTATATATACAGTAAACTACGGTTATAGCGAACACGCTTATGACGAACTTACGGATATAACGAACTTACTGTTTTTGGTCCCGACTATTTGCTGTAGTTATGCTGTATATATGCTTATAACGAACTATGGTTATAACGAACTAAAATTAGTAGTCCCTTTGAGTTCGTTATAACCGTACTTTACTGTAAATGTATTCTCCATGATAGCATAGAAAAAAAACCATACGGTAGAGATTCTTTCGGTAGAAATGTTACAGAGTGCATATTAATCCTTCAAGAAATATATAAATTTATAAATATGTAGGAATCTGTATTAGCCATCAGCAAATAATATAATGTATTTATAGAGCGCCCAGCGGCGCTATGCAATATTATTACCCCGGTCAATGGGGCAGTGTGAACTGGCGTTTCATTCTCAGCTCCCTGGGGAAATATAGCTAAGAGAGCTGTTTGAGCAGCAAAATGAGCATTTTGTGTGTCGAGTTTTATATAACAACTATAGCATTTATTCAAACTGTCATGTATTGTTTTTGAAGACTGAATGCGTTAACATGTTGTCTTACCATATGGTAATATCTATCAAATGGTTGAATATACATATCTTTCTCTGCTCAGTAAATAACAGCTAGAAAAACTTAATGCACTATATAAAACATATAAAATTCCAGAGCATACAGCCATCAGTTTGTGCTGCTCAACAGATTAAGTATAGCTAAGTAATTCATTGAAAGAAATGGAAATTAAACCTACTCATCGATCTTGTAAATAACAACCTCTGCCAAACGGCGCAATAGACATCACGTGTGCGTTGAATGATAAGAACAGTAAGGCAGCGTATTGTGCAGGCAGATTTGACAGCCTACACACCCAGCCAGAGGCTGAGACGTTGTGTCGAAATATTCAGTTGCTATGTAGAAACCTTTGTCAAAATCCATGTAAACAATTTGAATGCATTAATTATTATTCATTTCTGTATGTAATAGGGTGGCCTCTGTGCTTACCTATCCCTATCTGTAGCAGGGTGTCTCTAGTGGTGACCTGTATGGAGCAGGGCGTCTCAAGTAATGACATATGGGAAGCAGGGTGCCTCGAGTGATGACCTGTATGAATCAGGATGTCCCAGTGATGCCGTGTGAAGAAAGGTGCCTCTAGTGATGACCTGTATGGAGCAGGATGTCTTCGGTGATGATCTGTATGAAGCAGGGTGCCTTCAGTGATGATCTGTATGAAGCAGGGTGCCTTCAGTGATGACCTGTATGAAGCAGGCTGCCTCTAGTGATGACCTGAATGGAGCAGGCTGCCTTCAGTGATGACCTGTATGAAGCAGGGTGCCTTCAGTGATGACCTGTATGAAGCAGGGTGCCTTCAGTGATGACTTGTATGAAGCAGGATATCCCAGTGATGACCTGTATGAAGCAGGGTGCCTTCAGTGATGACTTGTATGAAGCAGGATGTCTTCAGTGATGACATGTATGAAGCAGGGTGCCTTCAGTGATGACCTGTATGAAGCAGGATGTCCCAGTGATGATCTGTATGAAGCAGGGTGCCCCAGTGATGACCTGTATGAAGCAGGCTGCCTTCAGTGATGACCTGTATGAAGCAGGATGTCCCAGTGATGATCTGTATGAAGCAGGATGTCCCAGTGATGACCTGTATGAAGCAGGGTGCCTTCAGTGATGACTTGTATGAAGCAGGATGTCTTCAGTGATGACATGTATGAAGCAGGGTGCCTTCAGTGATGACCTGTATGAAGCAGGATGTCCCAGTGATGATCTGTATGAAGCAGGATGCCCCAGTGATGACCTGTATGAAGCAGGCTGCCTTCAGTGATGACCTGTATGAAGCAGGATGTCCCAGTGATGATCTGTATGAAGCAGGATGTCCCAGTGATGATCTGTATGAAGCAGGATGTCCCAGTGATGACCTGTATGAAGCAGGATGTCCCAGTGATGACCTGTATGAAGCAGGATGCCCCAGTGATGACATGTGCAAAGCAGGGTGCCTTCAGTGATGACCTGTATGAAGCAGGATGTCCCAGTGATTACCTGTATGAAGCAGGATGCCCCAGTGATGACATGTGCAAAGCAGGATGTCTTCCGTGATGACCTGTATGAAGCAGGATGTCCCAGTGATGACCTGTATGAAGCAGGGTGCCTTCAGTGATGACTTGTATGAAGCAGGCTGCCTTCAGTGATGATCTGTATGAAGCAGGGTGCCTTCAGTGATGATCTGTATGAAGCAGGCTGCCTTCAGTGATGATCTGTATGAAGCAGGGTGCCTTCAGTGATGACTTGTATGAGGCAGGCTGCCTTCAGTGATGTCTTGTATGAAGCAGGGTGCCTTCAGTGATGACCTGTATGAAGCAGGGTGCCTTCAGTGATGACCTGTATGAAGCAGGATGTCCCAGTGATGACCTGTATGAAGCAGGGTGCCTTCAGTGATGACTTGTATGAAGCAGGCTGCCTTCAGTGATGATCTGTATGAAGCAGGGTGCTTTCAGTGATGTCTTGTATGAAGCAGGGTGCCTTCAGTGATTGCACGTGTGAAGCAGGATGTCCCAGTGATGACATGTATGAAGCAGGGTGCTTTCAGTGATGACCTGTCCGACCACCCGATCCCGATAGTCGCCTCTTACGACAAGCGCGGGTTGCAGAAGACCTATTCTCTACCCGGATCTTCACGGGTCTGACCTGTATGAAGTAGGATACCTTCAGTGAGGATCAGTGATGCCCTGTATGAAGCGGGATGCCTCACGTGATGCCCTGTATGAAGCACTATGGTAAGTGTATAACTGAAATATCACATACTGTATGTCATCATTCGACTTCAAATGACGTATTATGCCTCGATCTGTGGTACCCACGACCTGTTTGAAACAAAAAAGGGTTTTAATAAATCATTTACCGTTGCTTTTAGACAGACGTATTACACTTTTTTTCACTTTCTCGTGGGTTCATTGTCATATAAACAGTAACAGTGGACACCAAGGTACCCAAGGTTTGCAAAACAAGACAGCATATCAATGCCTGCTATTATACAACATACCCGTTAAGATCCTGGATAGAACTGGTCTTTAGGCGACTAACGGGATCGAGTGGTCAGACTCGCTGACTTGGTTGATGCATGTCATCGTATCCCAATTGCGTAGATCAATGTTCATGATGCCAATCACTCGATTGTTTGGACGAGACTCGATTGTTTACAGACCGCTGTCATATAGCAGGAATAATGAAGAGTGCGGCGTTAAACAACAAACATTTCAGAGAAATATTTTGTAATACATCGTCCTCCATTAACGACAAACTATGGATATGTGGTTCTAATATAACATAGATCAGCTATCCATACATATTTAGATTTATCAAAGCAATTATTATTTGGAATACAACATCTGTGTACGTTAGGGGCGGTTGGGTAGCCTAGTGGTTAAAGCGTTCGGTCGTCACGCCGAAGACCCGGGTTCGATTCCCGACATGGGTACAATGTATGAAGCCCATTTCTGGTGTCCCCCGCCGTGATATTGCTGGAATATTGCTAAAAGCGGAGTAAAACCACACTCACTCACTCACTCACTGTGTACGTTAAGTTCATTACATCACTGCTGATGGGCGGTGATGAGGGGCACCATGTGGCATGCTGTGATTGCTAAGAATACACTGGCTTTCGTGGAAATGATGGGCGTGTGTCATCCGTATTTCTAAACCCAACCTGGAACACGTGAAATGCGCCTGATGTTTGCTGAATGAGGAATCTAAACGCCAGCTCCTATCAATTTTGGGAAATCCATTAAAATCGGAAAAATGATTTTCGCTTAACTGAAATAACATCCACGTTGAAAGTAATATTTTCCTTGTTTATTGACAAACTGGTTTAATGTTTGTTCATATTCACAATACCTAATCTATGAAATTTTAGAAGCCTACGTTCAAGTTAAAAATAGTCAGCTTTAATTCAAAATGGCTTCCACAACCGTCACATTCAAAATAGTCAGTTTTCATTCAAAATGGCTTCCACAACCTGTTGCTGCTAATGGTACGTGTACATATTTTTCACGTAGGTGGCTATGACCACAACACACATCACACAGTTCCGTGACAAGGTCAATGTAATGTCAGTGTGTTGTAGCAATGTATGACAAGAAATTTCAATTATGTAACACAGACCGTATCGGAGATGAATTTCGTTATATTTTTAGATGCAAAGATTTCACAGAAGAAAGAAAAGTGTATATATCGGAAGCGTATTTAGAAAAAAACAAAACAGTTTAAAATGTTAAACACTATTTAATTGAACTAAATTGTCCTAATTTGATAATGAAACATGTAAACTTTCCGGTCGTTCCTGTATCCGCCATCACACGACCCGTTAAGATCAGGGGTAGAGTAGGTCTTCAGCAACCCATGCTTACCGTAAGAGGCGACTAACGGGATCAGGTGGTCAGGATTGCTGACATGGTTGATGCATGTCATCGATCTCAATTGTGTGGATCGTTGCTCATGATATGAATCACTGGATTGTCTGGTCCAGACTCGATTATTTACAGACCGCCGTCAATTAGCTGGAATATTGCCGAGTACGTCTTATAACAACCAACCAACCAACCAACCAACCAACCAACCAACCGCCAACACACACTGTATATTTGTATCCGCCATCACACGCTGTAGACACTGTCATGTGTATCTTATATGCCGAAGATTTCGGCCTGGAATAATAAAGTTCTGTTGTGTTCAGACAATATCAGTATTTTAGAAACCCGCCATAAATCTTCAAGGGGACCCTGAACCAAATATATTCACTACATCCTAAGTAAGGCGTTGGGACCGCATCCGTGGTCTAGTGGTAGAGCGTCCGCCAGGAGAGCAGAAAGTCTGGGGTTCGATCCCCGGCCGCGTCATACCAAAAGACGTTAAAAGATGGTACTTGTTGTTACCCTGTCTGGCGCTCGGCATTAAGGGGCTAAAACAAGGACTGGTCGGCTCGGAGTCAATATACTGTGTCTGAGTAGGGTATTCATGTTAAACTGCGGCATGCTATCTCAGTGAGCAGCCACTATGAATCGGCATCAGTCCGGACTAGAACAAGCAGCCACTCAAACACACACACGTACATGCACGTCGCTATATAAGTGCAATAATCTTGGACGCGACGTTAAACCCCATTTCACCTCACCTATACTCGTTGGCAAGTCTAGATTACTGCAGTTTCAGATGAAGGGAGTTAAGTCCAACTCACCTATTTACTAAATGCACATATACAAACACACCTACTGTAAATCTCATGACATCAGACACCTGAAACCACGAGTTCATGAAACTGAAACTTAACAGCCAACATTCCAGAAATGGCACCTCTACAATCCGCGCACAGAATTCCGACTCGACGTTAAGACGTTCATCACGTCGTCGTTCATGCATGAGCATATGTAATGTATTTTTTAAGTCACGACTCCTGTCTGACCCTTGAACCTTATGTACCTTTTGGACAGTGTCTTTCCCACACATCAGCTGGGTACAACAAGTGCACATGGGAACCGTGTGTTTCTGTCACCAGAGCAATGGTGTCATTAAATGTGGGTTTGTCAGTCGTCCGTCTGCTGTCTGTCGTACATAGACGTTAACGTTATCGATGTCTGTTCTTAAAGACCAGGGGACATGAGTACGTTCTTAACATCTCTTAAGTGATTAGGGGGCATGGATAGCCCAGGCGTCAGAGACGCTGCAATTCGCTGTGCAGAGTTGCGTCCCTTTCGCAAGCCAGAAACCTATGATTATTGGTTCGAATCCCGGTTCCCCGATTATGTTCCTAGGTTCATCAGCACCTTACCTGAAATCGTGGGTTTCACCAAAGTGGTAAACGTCTAAGACCTGCATCACTTCGGGCTTTCCTCCCACATCGAGCTGACACGCATTGGTACAACTGGAATACTGTTAAAAGCGGCGTTAAGCCCAACTCGCCCACTCTCCCACTCTATGTGATTCTAATAAAGTCATTTGAACAAGCAAGATATATTAACAATTACGAAAACAGCCACAATATATTAGTTTGCTTGTTTGTTGTTTTAACGCCGCACTCAGCAACATTCCACATATATGACGCCCAATAGTCAGTACAGATTTCCAAAACTATTCTAGTTTACACCATCACAATGCCTTATATTCTCTAATAATAAGTTTGTTTACAGTAAATATTTATTAAATTGACTGCGTATACGTCCTAAGAGGCTGTTGGGCTGCGCACCCCTCCCTTTTTGAAGTACACTTAATACTAAAATACTTCTACACTTTGAATGTTTCGGATATACCAAGTGAAAATGTATTATTACATCATTATAACAAACTTGTTTGGGGATGCATATACTGAGGGAAACAAATAAGGGAACACATGAAAGTACCCATTCCTTTATTCTTTTCCAGGTTTCATCGCATGCTTTGAATTGCTCTGTGGGTGAAAATCTGGAAATAAATAAAGGAACAGTGCGATGAAGTGGTGTTCCCTTATTTGTTTCCCTCAGTATATTTACCCAAAGCATAGAACTACCAAAAGCAAATCATAATTTTACCTTAAATAGAGTTGTGTTCTATGGTCCGGAGTCAATTTGAGGCTAATCTGTCTCACAGCTCCTGAACCATATTATTTTCCCTTCTGCCCAGCCCTTTCTGTAATGCAAAATCCCTAAATGGAGCACCGCCTCCGTGGTCTAGAGGTAGAGTGTCCGCCCGGAGAGCAGAAGGTCCGGGGTTCGATCCCCGGCCGCGTCATACCAAAAGAGCTTAAAAGATGGTACTTGTTGTTACCCTGTCTGGCGCTCGGGATTAAGGGGCTAAAACAAGGACTGGTCGGCTCGGAGTCAGTATACTGTGTCTGAGTAGGGTATTCACGTTAAACTGCGGCATGGTATCTCAGTGGGCTAGAACTATAAATCGGCATCAGTCCGGACTAGAACAAGCAGCCACACAAACACACACACGTACATGCACGTCGCTATATAAGTGCAATAATCTTGGACGCGACGTTAAACCCAATTCCACCACCACCTAAATGGAGCAAGTCTACATTTTCCTCAAGCTCCCTAATTCTCACTGTGGCCCCTTTTCAACTTAAACGGAGTTCCATCAAAATTATAGATTTTAATATAATGCGTTAGTCTAGCTATGTTGAGGTCTGTGGAGGAACACCAAACAAAGCGCTTATTCCTCTTTGAATTCTTACTCTTCTGTTTTTTCTTTTTCTGTTCTGATCTCTTGTTTGTATGGTATACAACTTAAAATATAGTGCCACGCCATGACGGATTAACTGTAGTATTATCGAAAGAACCGGGTGTCCCTTAACATTTTTAAGTAGTATATGTTTCACAGATTCACCGAAAGCCAAACAAAGATATTGATAAGTAGTGCCTGAACACCCGAAGTTACAGAACACCCGAAGTTACAGAACATCCGAAGTTACAGAACACCCGCAGTTACAGAACACCCGCAGTTACAGAACACCCGCAGTTACAGAACACCCGAAGTTACAGAACACCCGAAGTTACAGAACACCCGCAGTTACAGAACACCCGCAGTTACAGAACACCCGCAGTTACAGAACACCCGAAGTTACAGAACACCCGCAGTTACAGAACACCCGCAGTTACAGAACACCCGCAGTTACAGAACACCCGAAGTTACTGAACACCCGCAGTTACAGAACACCCGCAGTTACAGAACACCCGAAGTTACAGAACACCCTCAGTTACAGAACACCCGCAGTAACAGAACACCCGAAGTTACTGAACACCCGAAGTTACAGAACACCCGAAGTTACAGAACACCCGCAGTTACAGAACACCCGCAGTTACAGAACACCCGAAGTTACAGAACACCCGCAGTTACAGAACACCCGCAGTAACAGAACACCCGAAGTTACTGAACACCCGAAGTTACTGAACACCCGATTCTTTCACATTACTGTAGAAAATCTGTCACAGTATGACAGGTGAACTGTATTAATATGAAAGAATCTGGTTTCTTTAACTTCTTTTGAGTAGTATACATAATAAAATTAGAGTTAGCAGATAATGTTTGAACGACCTGAATAACATTTGCTAGTGCTGAAGATTTGACGAATGTCTGTTGTCCTCCTAAACACGTGATAAAAGTGAAGCCCTGCTTTTCCCCGAACGGTATCTCAGCTTGTAAATCACTATATAATCTTACACGTAAAGTAACCTTATTTAACGGAGGTTTACAGATACACGCGTAAAACTATCTCCTTTGGAGTTCACTAAATTACTAAGATGCTCTGTTAGTATATTTCGTATATCAAAGAAAACAGAACCTATTCATGCTATTTGTATGAGCATCTAAGAGCAGCTTGCAGGTCTAATGTTCCCTAGTCTATAGTGCCATTACGTAATTTGCAGCGCCACCTGTGTGAGGATTGAGGCGGAAGGGGCGAGACGATATGTCTACATGACCCACACGTGATAAAACCCACAATGTTCCTGATACTTAAGCCATTCATTCTAACCGTGCGAACCGAGTGAGAAACTCTACACTGGTAATTTCACAGATCAAAGCAATTAGAAGAGATAGGGTAACCGCCCTTCGACCGCACTCGTTGGGTTGAGTCCCAAGTATATCGCCCATATACTATGTATACTTGGCAGCTTGGCGTGGCGCTCACGAGGGTCGGAATCACCACGAAAAGAACCATCTGTGTTTACATGGTATTATGTCAATAAGTATTCAAATGATTTATTTTGTAACAGCACCGAAAACGACTTTGAACAAATTTGACAGAATATTAAATGTGTCACTTATTCAAGACATACAATATGTTTTCTCTAAAAGGATGAGACCAAAATAAAAAAAACAATAGATCTATGTTATTGTCTCTGCCCCAGCATTTCATAAGGATATCCAGTCACAAATATCCTTCCTCCTGTTAAACCTGTGGTTATTTTTTCAGTATATTCTAGAACAAGTTTAAAAAGTCCCGCAGCAATGAAATCTATTTTATACATGTACGTAACATGATATCAGCCTTCCCACTCGTGACAACTCGTGTAATTACGGGTCAAACCTTGCGACTTGGTTCCGTCTTAGCGCAAGCGGGGATAACGAAATACTGTCAACTTGCGACATGGCAGCGCACTTTTACGTGGTTATTTTCTATGGAATACTCTTAGGGACATTCTCGCGTTCTCGACCTTTGAAAACAAGCTATATAAGCTGATAGTGCGAGATTGCGAGAACGCGAGAAAATGAAATTTCGAAATCTCACGTTCTCACGATTTCGTATACTTATGGCCTGATTTGCCAAGTCGAGATTGCATGATTGTAAAAAATGGCGTTTTCTCGCTGTCTCAATTTTTCAGAAAAGGTACTATGAAAAACACACGAGAACGCGTGATTTTCGCCAAATCCTGCGCTCTCGCGATCTCGCATTTTCGCACTGGCACAGTTACCTTGTTTCCAAAGGTCGAGATCGCGAGAACACGAGGATATCCCTTACAGTATTCCATAATTGTCTCGTGGTACCTCTTCAGCTTACAACTGTTACGGGACTTTGATAATATGCAGTGTAAATGAAAACGTGTATCTGTAACGGGTACATTTTGATAAAAAAAAGTAGTGTTTTACCTTAAAATCAATATGGCAAGGAGGGATTCTTTGACCGTATACGCGTATTCTGATTGGTTTGTTGTATATCGATCGGTGGGGCGACGAATCATTGTGCTGCGGCTCACTGGAAGAATCTCGTGGTGTCGTCTGTGCGTATTTAGAAAATCTTGGCTGGGATATCGTGATGCGTTATTTCTGAGGGGGCTAACATTCCGTTTCCGAATATAGCCGTCCGTCAGACTGACATTTCACATTCACATTCAACCAAGAAGGCGAACAGTTTAAACTGTCTGGTCCGAAGATTCGGTTGTTCTGTCGCCTTACCCATTGACTTGTGCCCAGTGTCCTGTTCTGTCGACTTGTATTATCCATTGACTTGTTCTCCATGTCTTGTTCTATGAGCTTGTATTATCCATTGACTTGTTCTCCATGTCTTGTTCTATGAGCTTGTATTATCCATTGACTTGTTCTCCATGTCTTGTTCTATGAGCTTGTATTATCCATTGACTTGTTCTCAATGTCTTGTTCTATGAGCTTGTATTATCCATTGACTTGTTCTCAATGTCTTGTTCTATGAGCTTGTATTATCCATTGACTTGTTCTCCATGTCTTGTTCTATGAGCTTGTATTATCAATTGACTTGTTCTCCATGTCTTGTTCTATGAGCATGTATTATCCATTGACTTGTTCTCCATGTCTTGTTCTATGAGCATGTATTATCCATTGACTGGTTCTCCATGTCTTGTTCTATGAGCTTGTATTATCCATTGACTTGTTCTCCATGTCTTGTTCTATGAGCATGTATTATCCATTGACTTGTTCTCCATGTCTTGTTCTATGAACTTGTATTATCCATTGACTTGTTCTCCATGTCTTGTTCTATGAGCTTGTATTATCCATTGACTTGTTCTCCATGTCTTGTTCTATGAGCTTGTATTATCCATTGACTTGTTCTCAATGTCTTGTTCTATGAGCTTGTATTATCCATTGACTTGTTCTCAATGTCTTGTTCTATGAGCTTGTATTATCCATTGACTTGTTCTCCATGTCTTGTTCTATGAGCTTGTATTATCAATTGACTTGTTCTCCATGTCTTGTTCTATGAGCATGTATTATCCATTGACTTGTTCTCCATGTCTTGTTCTATGAGCTTGTATTATCCATTGACTGGTTCTCCATGTCTTGTTCTATGAGCTTGTATTATCCATTGACTTGTTCTCCATGTCTTGTTCTATGAGCTTGTATTATCCATTGACTTGTTCTCCATGTCTTGTTCTATGAGCTTGTATTATCAATTGACTTGTTCTCCATGTCTTGTTCTATGAGCTTGTATTATCCATTGACTTGTTCTCCATGTCTTGTTCTATGAGCTTGTATTATCCATTGACTTGTTCTCCATGTCTTGTTCTATGAGTTTGTATTATCCAATGAGTTGTTCTCATCTACCTTTTGTTCTATGAGCTTGTATTATCCATTGACTTGTTCTCATCTACCTGTTGTTCAACGAGCTTCTATGCTGCAATGACTGTGAACGCCTGTACTCCACTGACTTGTTCTCGTCTATATGTTGTTCTGTGAACGCCTGTACTCCACTGACTTGGTCTCGTCTACCTGTTGTTCTGTGAACGTCTATACTCCACTGACTTGTTCTTGTCTACCTGTTGCTCTGTGAACGTCTATACTCCACTGACTTGTTCTCGTCTACCTGTTGTTCTGTGAACGTCTGTACTCCACTGACTTGTTCTTGTCTACCTGTTGTTCTGTGAACGTCTATACTCCACTGACTTGGTCTCGTCTACCTGTTGTTCTGTGAACGTCTGTACTCCACTGACTTGTTCTTGTCTACCTGTTGTTCTGTGAACGCCTGTACTCCACTGACTTGGTCTCGTCTACCTGTTGTTCTGTGAACGTCTATACTCCACTGACTTGTTCTCGTCTACCTGTTGTTCTGTGAACGTCTATACTCCATTGAGTTGTTCTCGTCTACCTGTTGCTCTGTGAACGTCTATACTCAGCTGACTTGTTCTCGTCTACCTGTTGTTCTGTGAACGTCTATACTCCACTGACTTGGTCTCGTCTACCTGTTGTTCTGTGAATGTCTATACTCCACTGACTTGTTCTCGTCTACCTGTTGTTCTGTGAACGTCTATACTCCATTGAGTTGTTCTCGTCTACCTGTTGCTCTGTGAACGTCGATACTCAGTTGCATATTCTCTCCCATATGTTCTGACAGCATCTATTCTCTATTGACGTGTCCCCTATCTGCTGTTCCGTCGACCTCTGTCCTCCATGGACTTGTTCTGTCGACCTCTGTCCTCCATCGGCTTGTCCCCTATCTGCTGTTCAGCCGACCTCTGTCCTCCATTGACTTGCTCTGTCTGTTCTGGGCATTTGATGCTTCAAAACCAATGACAATGACCGGCAAATCAAGCGATATTCAATAAAATCAGAACTAGAAAATACCAGAGAAAAAAAACTGTGTTTCATAAACTATATGCGAGTCCAGCTGTCCTTCAGTGTTACGGGAGTGTGATCAGAACATTCTACACAATTTGACAAAAACGAAACTCTTATCAAACGACATGTAAATATCAGACACAGCGCAGAGAATGTAGTACTACAAAATATAGATTCGTCACCATTACAAGCAAGTTGTACTGTACCACGTGTGACATACAATTAGGTCTAGATCATTGTTGTACTGCCTTAATCGAGTGTTCCATGACAACAATATGTCAGAAGAGTACTTTGTTTCGGGAACAAAATGTAACTTGAGTAACTGCCTATCACTGTTTTTTATCGCCTACAGTTAACACGTGTGTTGTACAGTGTGTTTACAAACCCACTGGCGCACTGTGCAGTGTCACCTACTGCGTAATGTAATACGTCATATCATGTTAACAGGGCAGTGATGCCCCCCGGCACACCTGTGCACGTATGTGATATACCTGTAATGTTTGGGGGCACGGGTGTCCCAATCGTCTAAGGCGCCGCGATTCGCTGATTGTGGGTTCGAATCCCGGTTCGCCCCGATTATGTTTCTAGGTTTGTCAGCACCATACCCGTGCTCGTGGGTTTCACCGAAGTGGTAAACGTCTGAGACCTGCATCACTTCGGGCTTTCCTCCCACATTAAGCTGACACGCCGTGATATAACTGTAATACTGTTAAAAGCGGCGTTAAACCCAACTCACTCACTCACCCATAATGTTTAACGCCACGGTCAACACTATTCCAGCTATATGACAGCGACCTGTAAGTAATCGAGTCAGGACCAGACAAACCAGTGATTGATTCTACGAGGACGATTGAGGTACGTTGATACGCAATCAACCAAGTCAACGAGTTAACAGGGATTTAATTTATTCTAACACGGAATCCATCCAAAATAACTGGATAGCTAGTTGGACAGAACTCAGGGTGACTGCGTCTGAGACCTGCATCACTTTGGGCTTTGGACCCGTGAAGATCAGGGTTAGAATTAGTCTTCAGCAACCCATGCTTGTATTAAGCGGCGACTAACGGGATCGGATGGTCAGGCTCGCTGACTTATATTAGTTGATGCACGTCATCGTATCCCAAATTAGTAGCATCAGCGATGCTCGTGATATCAATCGCTGGATTGACTCGATTATTTACAGACCCTCGTCATATAGCTAGAATATTGCTGAGTTCGGCGTTAAACAACAAACAAACTTTTGGGCTTTCCTCCCACATTAAGTTGACACGCCGTGATATAACTGGAATACTGTAAAAAAAAGTTTAAAATTGTTGATATACAATTTGTTAATTTGTTAAATATGTGTTAGAAACAGGATATTCTTTTGGTCACTGCTTCAAAAGACGTAAAACGTTTCTGTGAAACAATTTAACAAATATTTACATGGCATTTTTTCAGGATATCCAGTAAATCGAGCCAACAAATATTTTTTAGGTTAAGTCTGATGACAAACTTATTTTTATAGTTTATTTCTGGAACAAATTATTATTTTCAAGAAGATCCCATCTTTCGTGAGAAATGAATATAGGGTATTTATCATAATAGAATGGAGACATGGATGTGGATACCCTGACATAACAATATCCAGACATCCCACACAAGTATATACGTTCGCCAAATCTAAATATATATTATATTTTACTTTAGTATTTGCTCTGTATGAACCATGTTTTTGGCAACGGATGTTCAGGTACGCCATGGGGCTTTGCCAGCTTATATAGCTTATAAAACTGACATTTGTAGTGGGTGTTGTATTATAGAACCGTTTCTATCAAGATAGACTTAAAATCAGTTATTTCATAATTGAGATTTATTATGCAGAGCTAGATTAGAGGAAACGTGTTGGCAAAGCAGGGAATGAAGATCCTGCGGCATAACAGTGGAATATATATATTTTTAATTATTTTATACTAAAGCATAGGCAGGTTAAATCAAACTAAACTAAACCAAGTCTAGATTCCTTGATTCCTGTAAGGAGAAAAGGTGCTATTGAAAAAAATTACAATTATTTTACATAAATGCGATAAAACCCTTTCCAGAGATCTCTTACCCGTGAAGATCCGGGGTAGAGTAGGTCTTCAGCAACCCATGCTTGTCATAAAAGGCGACTAACGGGATCGGGTCGTCAGGCTCGCTGACTTGGTTGATGCATGTCATCGTATCCCAATTGCATGGATCGATGCGCATGACGTCAATCACTGGATTGTCTGGTCCAGACTCCATTATTTACAGACCGCCGTCTTATAGCTGGAATATTGCCGAGTGCGGCGTTAAACAACAAACCAACCAACCAACCAGCCAGAGATCTCTACCAAACCAGAGTGGATTGTACGATTCCGACTACATAATGTTTTCATTGACTATGTGTTCGTCTAATGGGACCTCGACTTCGAAGATTATAGTGTCTATAGGCTATAATAGTGAGGGAACCCCTTAGGGATCCGCGGCAGAAAATGTCCCCAGAACCCCACTGGTGGTCGTAGGAGGCAATCGAATTGGGCTACCAGGATCCGGGTGAAGTATGGTCTTCAGCAACCAATGCTTGTCGTAAAAGGCGACTAAAGGGATTGGGTGGTCAGGCTCACTGACTTGGTTGAATCATGTCATCGTATCCCAACTGCGTGTATCGATGCTCATGATGTTAATCACTGGAGTGTCTGGTCGAGACTCGATTATTTACAGACCACCGCCATACAGCTGGAATAATGCTGAGTGCGGCGTAAAACAACAACCAAAGAAAACTTGGGGTGACTTGATAGTCTAGCCTTCGCTCGTCAAGCCGCCGACTAACGAAAGTGTGGAGATTGTTCTGGCTGTCTCTCATCGTTATATACCTGTAAATTTGCAAAACCGGCGCAAAACCTATTCCCTCACTCACCCGCCAACCACAATGATGTTGCGCCAGCGCGGGCATGTCTAACTTTGGTGTAGCAGAAACTGGGATACGTTCTGAACTCGTCAATATTGTGTCTACCAGTTACCAGAGAAGTGGTAAGAAATAAGCTCCAAATGTCAAGGTCGATTCTTTACGTTACAAGACAGGGAGTATCGACGTGAGCTTCACATTTTGGCAACCATCAACAATTACAGATAACGAGCCACCCAACTCGAACACCGACGCTGGTACTTTAGGAAACGGGTTTCGGTTAAGTGCACATGCACGTAAAGCCGAAGGGGAGGTAACTGGCATCGTATAAGATGACGTCATTGATGCTATGTAGTTCAAAGAAACCTGTTGAATGTTTTAACAGTTCGGGTTACCATCAGTCTCGATCTTCTACAACCGCCATCATGCATGGTGGTATTCTCTTGTGTCTGATGTAGGCGAACAGGTGAACGGCAGGCGCGGGAATCATTACGCCCTTAGTTACCGTAATTTATGATTCCATATGATTTCTGGTCTTAATGATCTCGTCTGCATCTCTACCTGCCAATTATCTCTTTCTGTTTACGATCCTGTCGGTGATTACGCTTTCGTGTGTGCTGCAAGAGTACCCACCACCACCTGTACTTCATCGCCATGCTGTCAAGTGGACCAATTATCGTTGTATCTCGCGAGAAGTGAACGAGGATTTGCGTTAACTTGGCTTGGTGCCAGTGCGCATGTCTGGCGGGTTGGTTGGCCAGATGAAACGAGTAGAACTGTCGCTATCAACCCTTGAAAATATCAGTATGGATAAACAGACGCGTCCCGAGTACTGGTATAACAGCGCTTCTCTGATCCCGATTAACTAGCATAGCATGTAAGGCCAGTGCTCAGGTTACTCGTTGATATACAAGCTTAGTCCTACCGCCATGAAATGTCAGAGGCATATTTATATACCATTTTATCAGGGCTCCGACCTTTCTGTAAGGTTCTGATTTTCGGAGTAGTGCCCGTTATTGTTCATCAGTAGTGTTCACTATATGCCAGGTTCTCAGGTTGTGGTGCCATAGACCGGCGTTCCTTGGATTGTTACACCTGTATTTGCGACAGCATTCATGAATTTGTGTTTTTTATTTATTTATTTTCTGATCGAAAAAAGGCTGAGTCAATGAATCCTTTTCGCACAAGTAGTGGATACTGTAGTATTTGAATTTAGGGCTATATTAGTCCACCGCGATATATCGCCTACTCACGCTGGGCTTATTTCAGGAACTGAAGAAATCTAGACTTGACAAAGGTTTGAAGACTAACATATAGTCTCTGAAATGAACATATCGTACAGAAAAAACAGTTGCTCAGTTATCTTAATAAAAATATAATAAAAAGGGAGCCCAGTGATTCTCTTCAGATACTGCAGTAATCTAGACTTGCCAAACATTATAGACTTGCATGGGCTGTAGTTGATATATTTGTATCAGGGTCTGTAAAACAGACTAAAAGGTTTGTAGACTTGCTTGAAATTTTCGGATATTTTGGTTTCAGGGTTTGTATGTGAGCCTAACGCAGGGTAATTTATTTTTATGTTTAACTGTTCATGTGAAAGCACTGGAGTACAGGGATTGAGATAACTTGTGTAACATATACCTTGGTACATACAAACATGCACGACTTTACATCGACGTTTAATTAACACTACCATGAGTGGTGGGACCAACTGTGATTCGAATTCAAGACATCAGATTCTGGTACATCTAAGGGACACAACTCTGTACAGCTTTAATCGCCGTGAATTACTACTACGTCATGTTAATGTCACTGTTGAGTATTCTGCATGTATGTTGGTAAAGCATCTCATGGAGAAAAATAATGCTTCAGGTCTGTGTATTAATGATAATATTATTACGATGAGGCTGTTTGTTACCCCAAGTGATTATCTTATAGTCATCACATAACCAAGGAATATTTATCGCTGTTTTCTTGGTAAATGGTATCATCGGCAGACAAAATAACTTGTTGTTTGTCAGCCCGAGTGACGTGTTAAGCCAACATGGGCGTATAGATAATTATCACAAACTGAAAGACAAATGCTCATTTCTACGCAGTGCATGGTGTCCAAGACGCAGAATATATTCTGATAGGGGAGTGCACGTTCGCAGTTTTCCTCTAACTATTAACATGGGGAAAATGGACAAGGTTTTACAAATATGTTATCACGTTACATGTTAAGGATTGGGTGCAGTGAGAAAATACCTCTTATCATTCTTCATACCCTCCAAAAAAGCGGGGGTCGGGGTCGGGTTTTGGTTCATGTTGTGAGGTTGTGAAACAATAACGTCAATGATTTAAAATTTTAAAACCTGTATTTGTTGAAAATGTTTACAAATTGCATGAAGTAAAACATCGGCATAGTTTATAAGAACTATATTTTGATATGCTTTTGAACATTTTTATCTGATCTACTTTTTATACTAAATATATTTTCACAATGACAAGCAATCCTTTAAAATTGTTTTACGAATATTGTGTTTTTTAATTACATATATCAAATAATCAAAACCAACCCGAAATAAAATATACAATGACGCCATGAGTGGCTTTACTGCATACATGTATTGTTTCAGACAGCTGCCACAAAAATATCCCGCTTGATCAGACGCTCGTTACCAGGTGACTGTAAAAGGCATATTTTAAGCTATTAAAATCACCCATTGTCCTATGCTTGGAACCAGCTGTTTTAATTTGCTCGTAAATCAAACAAAAAAGGGAGACACACGAGCGATTTCTCGGCACATCGTAAACCTGGGTCTAAATTAAAAAGAAACAATTGGTCGTTCTAACACATGCGTGTGTTTGTTTCCAATTCTGGGTCATCTCAAAACTAAAATGAAAACAGAATGAAAAAACTTTTTAAAAAACGCTCATTAAAGAGCAATAAAGTATACATGTCATGTGACGAGTCTCTCCGGTCACAGTCCGTGGCCCCATTAACGTTATGGTTAGCTCAATCTTTAATCCACTGAAAAAATACATTCTATAAGTTAGACGAAATGGGGACATTGCTATTGAAGGAAACATTATTATGCATCAATTTAATAACTTTCGAAAACTTAAACTGCAGGATTTAACTACCTTAGAAAAAGCCAAGTTAAAGTTATACATCATGCATTGAATACGCCAGTGAGGAACGAAGATAAAAGCATTTATACACTAAACTAAGTTCACGGATTTCTCTAGACAAACATCTAGACTCTGAAATGAACATATCGTACAAAAAAATAGTTGTTAGATTATCTTAATAAATATTTAATAAAACAGAGTCCAGAGACTCTCTTCATTTTCCGATAATGCAGAAAATTAATCTAGATTTGCCAAACATT